>NW_023425403.1:60705495-65705495 GCF_014108415.1 Molossus molossus
CCATGCCAGGAGGTCTGAGGCACCTGCATTGTTGAAATAGGGACTGGTTCTCTGGGGTCAGAGGTCACTTGTAACTGGTGAAATCAGAAAGGGAGTTATGCATGTTTTATATTTGTGGGAAGGAGAAGGGACCCAACAGGTCCTGGTGTGCCACTGCAGCCCGAGAGGGTAGATGGCAGGTAGAATGGAATAACGGTGCCTAGCCCTGGACTGATGCTCTGCCAGCGCCATTCATTTACTCTCCAGGTACCCAAGCCCCCGTCCCGCCAGGCCACCAGACAGGCTGAGTGCTCTACCATAGCCCCATAGCTTGTTGGGATTGGGGACCAGGTTTGTGTCCCCAGTCCTTGCTATCCTGCAGCAGGTATCAGATCTCCTTCAGTCTCCTCTCCAGGTGGTCCTCACACACACCTGGTCTTCGAGTGGGGGGGTGGGAGGTGTTTCTAAGGACACTAGTGCCCAGAGGAGTGGGAGGGAAGGTTGAGAGAAGGTCTCAAACTCCGGTCTTGATGTTGTTTCCTAATTCAGAGCCACTTTCTTTTCCTGTTCTGTTGTAATTTGAAATTTAGTATGCACTGTAACATTTTGTGGTTTAAAAAGTGATTTGAAGTAGTCAAGGGGGAAATTGTCCTAAATTACTTACTGTTCAAAATAAAGCCTCAGAGAGAAAGAAGCTAACTTACATCAAATTTCAACTCTCCCTGATGAGACAAAAAGAAGGAAGGAAAAAAGGAAAACCTCTCTGAACTTGCTCATGAGTGACTTGTCACAGGGTTGAGTTTCAGGGGTTACAGGATTTGCTTTCATTTTTGAATCCGATGGAAGTTGTGGCTTTTTGGAACTCCAGACCTGAATTTACTAGAGAGTAGAATCTCTAGAAACTGGGAGACCACCCAATATGTGAACTCAGATTTAACTTTTGGGTTGATAGGAACAGACTGAAAGGGAGGCTGCATGTATCCCCTCCAGTCTTCCTCTCTGCTTTCTAAATATAACCTGAGGGATCCTCCCTGGCAACTCCCTGAGGCTTTTCATTCCAGCCATGTCTGGGGGACAAAGCTCTGGACAGAGCTCAGACATCTGACTTCAAGAACATTGACCCTGTGTGTGAATTGCAACACGTTTTACTAATCAGTTTAAAAACCAAAGCGAGCTATCATTGCCCTCTTCTCCATGTCTGCTTCCAAGTGCTTTCTCCATTTTTCTTTCCCCATGCTTAGTGCTGCGTACTCCTCGAAAATACTGCAGGTGGTTTCTGCTTCCTGTCAACGTAAGAAATGTCCAAACTTGTAGAGAATACTTATGAATTTATTTGAGCCAAACTGATGACAATCGCAATAAGCAAAATCTCAACCGATTGATAAAATACTCTAAAGAATGGCAATTTTGCAGCTTATTTTATATATTACAATCATAGGAGGAGATGTCAGGGTGGTGGGAGAAAGCAAAGCAGGGAAACTCTGAGATTGGATGAAGAGTAAAACAGAGAGAGATACTTTTTTTACGTTGGTCGATATAGGATAGTTAACAGTTCGTATTTATAGCACCTAGAGATGATATTTGGGGGAAATAAGGTAACAGTGATGGGTTCTGTGTGTTTTGGTGATGTGGGTAAACCCTGTGGAGTCTAGAAAAGGGGATAACTCAGACATTCCAAGGGTACGTTACCTTAGATGCAAAAAGACAATGGACAGGCTCCCTTAAGGTAAGATTGACTTTTTCAATGAAGCTACAGACCTAGTACATAACTACCCTCTATGACTCACTTTTAGTTAGGAATTTTATGTTTAGACCATCCTATGTAGTTACTTTGAGTCTTTGAATTTGTAAGGCCTGCCATGCAAGCCTCCCCAGAGTTTGTCAGGTTTCGTCGCAGCCCCTTTTTCATCCACATTTCATCCACAAATAGAATTTGGCTGGTAGCTCTCCAGCAATTAACAATCCAATACAACCACAGGTAACAGCAGCCTCATTAAGCCTATCCCCTCCCACCCTCCAGAGATGCATGAAATGCCATGTTTAAGGTTTTCAGCTTAACAGGAGATAAAGGGATGAGGGCGTGAAGGCTAGTTTCCTGCAGCCCTCCTGTCTAGGTGGTATCATTTAGACCCCCATCTTACAGATGGTAAGAGGGAGGCCCAAAATGCAGTCCACCAGTCCAGGTCACACATGTGCTATAGAGAGAGGCAGAGGCTGGCCTGTCTCCAGGGCAGGTCCTTTTCCCTTCATTTTGTCACCACCACATAAACCTTCATTAGGAAGCTCAGCTAGGTTCTGTAGTTTGGCCGATAAAGAGTAGGTGGGGCCCTGGCCGGTTTTGCTCAGCGGTTAGAGCATCGGCCTGTGGTCCAGAGAGACCCGCTAAGGGCACGTACCTCGGTTGCAGTTTGTCCCAGGCCCCGGTTGGGTGGTATGGGTGGCAACCACTCGATGTGTCCCTTTCATGTTGATGTTTCTCTCTCTCTCTCTCCCTCCCACTCTATCTGAACAAAATATTGAAAAATGTCCTCGGGTGAGGATAAAAAAAAAAGAGTAGGTGGGAAGAGAGGAATACCCACAGACAGTCCTAGAACAGGAGGCACTGTCTTTATTGCTGACAGAGCTGCTGCTGATTAACAGGTCATCACAGGTCCAAACTTCTCTTTTCCTTGGATCCCCCTTTCATGGACCAACCTAGTGTACCAAGTGATGCTAAAAGCCTATTTCCAACATGTGGCTCTATGGCTGGAGTGAAATCAGTCAGGCTGAGGACCAGTTCTGGCCAGATGGTACCCACTTCTGCCTTTTCTTATGCCTGTTGGACACAATAACTAAGATGTGTTTATTAGTGAGTCTTTTGGGGGGCTTGGGGTTAGACACATTCATAGGTGGGGTTGTGCCTTTACTAGTGTAACACTATCAGAGTTGGTGAGTTTTCCAGTGGCCATCTTGGAGTTGTTGTTTTTTTAAACCTTTATTTATTTTAGAGAGAGAGGAAGGGAGAGAGAAACATCAGTGTGAGAGAAACATTGATTGGCTGCCTCCTGCATGCCCCCTACTGGGGATTGAGCCTGAAACCTAGGCATGTGCCCTGACTGGGAATCGAACCAGGACCTCTCAGTCCATGGGATGATACTCAATCCACTGAGCCACACTGCCCGGGCAGAACTCAGCCTTTGAACAGACCCAGAGTTGGCGTCTGGCTGATTACAGGAATGAGACCTATTTGGTTAATGTGAGTGGATGCTAGAAAGTTCAAAACAAGTTCAATGGAATTTCAAGTGGACTTGTAATAGCTATAAATTCATCTGTTTTGGTATTCTGCATAGTATTATATAATAGAGTTCATAAGATATCCAGATATTTGTGAAATGAAGTGATTTTCAAAAATTTCACAGTTCTTGTATATGTAAGAATTCGTATTATCGAGCATGTTCGAATACAAACAATCATGCACTGCATAAATGACAATTTTGTGGTCTTTAATGTCATCATATTTATTTTAGAAAAAGAGCTCAGTGGGTTTTTATTTTTTTCTCAGGTGCATTTTTAATTCTTGTTTAATGTTGTGATTCTAAGGTGCCCATTGTTTTGGGCAGGATGGAAATTTTATTCCCCAATCAGCTTGTGAGAAGATCACATTCTGGCCATTTAATCTTTTGCTGATGGCTAACTGTTGATCAGGATGAAGTGAAACCAGATATCAGTTTGGGTATACCCAATTGAGGAAAAAGAAAGCCAGGAATGCTGATGAAGAAGTGATAGCCAGTCTGGCTGGTGTAAGACAGAGGAGTGAAATGAGATATGTGGTTTTAATTACATCTCATTCTTCCAGCTGAGTTCTCTGGCTCTTCTGGGCTTCCTCTTCCCTCCCTCGACCCTCTTCTTCCACGATAAGCCTGGTCTCTCCGTTTTCCAACCCTCATCTCCCATTCGTTAGGGAACATCCTCTGGGTTCAGGGGTCCCTCGTGAGCTACAGAGACTTGACTGGGAACGTTCTTATCTCGTCCAGAGAAAATGCTTATGGTGGTTTTCCTGTGGTGATGGAGCCCCAGCCCCTCCCTCTCTCCCAGCTCTAAGGTACCAGGAGCAGGGTGACAGGAAGGAAGGAACAGAGGTGGGGGGTGGGGCAGACTTTGCTGCTCATTTGGGCAAGTCCCTTTTCTAGCCCCACATCCTATGCTTATTTTGTGTGCTTCTATGGTATAACAGGGATCTGGATGATAAAGCTTTTTTTTTTTTTTTTATTCTCACCCGAGGACATTTTTCCATTTTTTGTTCAGGTAGAGTGGGAGGGAGAGAGAGGGACAGAGAGAGAGAGAGAAACATCGATGTGAAAGGAACACATCGAGTGGCTACCACCCGCACAACCCACCAGGGCCGGGGGCAAACTGCAACCGAGGCACGCGCCCTTAGCGGGAACCAAACCCGGGTCTCTCAGGACCAGGCTGACGCTCCAACCGCCGAGCCAAACCGGCCAGGGCTGGATGATAAAGCTTTGACAGCGACACTCAAGAGCATGAAGGTGAAATAGGTCTTGACCACAGGACCCAAAGCTCTTTGTCCTGTAGTTTCTGACCAATTACATAGATAATTGTGCATACACACACACACACACACACACACACACATATTTTATCCTCACCTGAGGACATTATTCCATTTTTTTATTCAGATAGAGCGGGAGGGAGAGAGAGGAAGAGAGAGAGAAACATTGATGTGAAAAGGACACATCGAGTGGCTGCCACGTGCACGACCCAACCAGAGCCAGGGACAAACTGCAACTGAAGTACATGCCCTTAGCGGGAACCGAACCTGGGTCTCTCTGGACTGCAGGTTGATGCTCTTAACTGCTGAGCCAAACCAGCAGGGCTGCAGCGATATTTTTTATTGTGGTAAAATATACATAATATTAAATTTATCATGTAAACCATTTTATGATCTAAAAATCAGTGGTATTAAATGCATTTACATTATTGTGAATTACCACCATCCATCCCCAGAACTCTTTTCATCTTGCAAAACTGAAACTGTCCCCATTAAACTCCATCTCCCGATTTCCCCTCCTGTGGTGCCTGGTAACCTCCATTCTGTTTTCCGTCTCTATGATTTTGACTAGTCTAAATACCTCATGTGAGTGGATTCATACAGTATTTGTCCTTTGGGACTAGTTTTTTATACTTAGCATCATGTCCTTAGGGTTCATCCATGTCACAGCATGTGTTAGGATTTCCCTCCTTTTTAAAGCTGAATAATTGTATGTATGTCACATGTTTTGTTTCTCTATTCATCTGTTGGTGGACACATGGGTTGTTTCCTGCAGCAATATTAATGGACCCAAAACCTCCCACAAGGACCCGTGCCCTCAGGTTGTCCCAGACTTCCAGAAAAGAATGTGTTGGCACAACTCTAAATCTGTGAAAGAGGCAGGATCCTGGTGAACTTGGGACCATGTGTTTGAGCTTTGTAAGGCGCAGGTTGTATTCCCTCTGCACCAGGGCTGCTTTTCTCCTTGCCACAGCACTGCTGCATCTGTTCTTTCTACATTTGATTAAAACCTCCCTTTCTCTGGGAATTCTTTACAGATTAATCTTGCTTCAAATGCAATTTTAATTTGTGTCCTTTCAGCACAAGTGTGGCTGCTTTGCACGTGTTAATTTGCACCCTCTCTGCTGTTTTGTGAATACTGCTAAGTAACTTGGGTTGGTGCCTAAGGGACCAGGAACTCTAAGGTCCCCCTGTTTGAGTATTGCTCTTGACCTCAGAGGGTTGGGGGCGGGTGTCTGCTTGTGGGGGATCGAATGTAGGACGTGAAAGCATCTCTTCCTTAGGAACACTATACATTCCCTTTGTTCACACTAAAATCACCTTACGAAAGAAGAGCTGGGTGTGTCGTCATATTTTGGGTTTTGCTCCCCAGTACTTTGAGTCTTGAGGGTGGCCCATGAGCTGTTCCTTTGGATTTTGAATATTAGGGAGACAGTGCAGAGACTGGGGACAAATTCCAGACAGAATTCCCTGTGGCCTGTTTTCTAAGCCTGGCTCTCCAGCCTCTTGGAGAATGCTGTACACTGCCCAATATCCCTGCAATAAATTATTTGGCAGAGCTAACAAGGGCTGTTCTCTGTGCCCAGCAGTCCTGCCTGAGTCAGCACACAGCATTACCCACAGGCCCCAGATGTTTCGCATCTTATGGTTATAGGGCTTAGGTTACCTCCTGACCTGCTCCTCCTGGGGGGTTCTGTGCTGCTCTGCGAACTGAAGTGTGAACCCACAGAAGGTATTACTAGTGGGTAGTTACCTTGCTTTTGCTCCACTGCTGTTCAGGGACACTCAGAGGAAGCCACCTGGTGCTGCTCTGTGGGGTCTGAGGCCGCCCCCCCCCCCCAACCACTCTACCTGCCTTCCTTCCCTGATGACCACACAGGCACCAACTCTGCCTTCTGGGTTAGGGGTGCAGTTTGGATGCCAGGACCAGGACAGACTCCTTCATTCAACCTTATCCAAGGCCAAAGCCTGGCTCTGATTTCTACACTGCTCACATCACATGATTAGAATGTGCATGGAAATGTGTAAGCAGAAAGGAGGTGCAAGGGCTAGGAAGCCAGACTGTTTCTGCTGGCAGGAACTCAGTGGAACTGAGCATGGCCATCCCAGTACATCAGGGGGGTCCTTTGGTGGTATTAGTGGGGATACCATGGAAGGTTGGTGCTTCTTCCTGCCAGCTTTCTGACTCCCTTTCTTTCTGCTTCTGACAAGCTACAAGCATTATAAAGGTAAAATAATAAACACAATAGTTCAGAGGTCAGCCTGTATGATTGTGCTTTCTCTTTTCTCTGCTCAAGGGGTCCATGGACAAGCAAACCTGGTGATGGTGGGCTTTGGGACTGAGTGGGAGGATGCACGCATGTTGTGAGAATAAGAAATTCGGCTAGGCATTCTATGTGAAAGAAATGAGAACCATGAACAGAAATTCTTCTATTTGGAGAAGAAATTTTTTTTTTTTATATTCTCACCCGAGGACATTTTTCCATTTTTTGTTTAGACAGAGTGGGAGGAAGGGAGAGGAAGAGAGAGAGAGAGAAAAAAACATCGATGTGAAAGGGACACATCGAGTGGCTGTCACCTGCACGACCCAACCAGGGCCGGGGACAAACTGCAACCGAGGTATGTGCCCTTAGTGGGAACCGAACCCAGGTCTCTCTGGACCACAGGCCAATGCTCTAACCACTGAGCAAAACTGGCCAGGGCTAGAGAAGGAATTTTTTCAAGTATAAAGAACTGAATGATCAGGACAAAATGTAAAATGCAAACTATGGTTTCATTTATATGTAACTAAAGGCTGGTGAAGTAGGTTCATGGACAGTTCAGAGCTAAATTTATATATATATACATATATATATACATACACACATATATATATATATATATACACACACACACACACATATATATATATATATTTTTTTCCCCTCCTGAATCACATCCAACCTATTTGGCTACTTTTGTTTCAAAATGTTCTTTTGAAACCAGAGGAGGTATTGGCTCTCCTGTCCAGGAAGGACATGGATTTCTTCAGAAAACACAGTTTTTAGAATGCAGCATTTTAACAACCAAACATAATGGGGTTGAAAATAAATATCCTCATACACTCTAGTAAATGTTTGTGATTTTAATACATCTGGTTGTACATCTTAAAAAATTTTTTTCGCCCTGGCCCGTTTGGCTCAGCGGTTAGAGCGTCAGCCTGCGGTCCACAGGACCCGGGTTGGGTTCCCGCTAAGGGCACGTACCTTGGCTGCAGTTTGTCCCCGGCCCTGGTTGGGTCGTGGGTCGTGTGGGTGGCGGCCACTCGATGTGTCCCTTTCACATCGATGTTTCTCTCTCTTCCTCTCTCTCCTTCCCGCTCTATCTGAGTAAAAAATGGAAAAATGTCCTCGGATGAGGATAAAAAAAATAAAAAAAAAATTTTTTTTTCTTTATTGATTTTAGAGAGGAAGGGAGAGGGAGAGAGAGAGAGAAAGAAACATCGATGAGAGAGAACATTGACTAGTCGCCTCCTGCACGCCCCCCACTGGGGATCTGGCCCACAACCTGGGCCTAGGCCCTGATCAGGAGTCCAACCGGTGACCTTGGAGCATGGGTCAATACTCAACCACTGAGCCACACCGGCCGGGCTGGTTGTACATCCTTTATGTTGCTGTATAGTAAAACACCACTGTTATGTTTATAGGTTTTATTTGTTAATTCATTTTCAGCTCTTTGCACTGTTTGTAATGGCAAATCCAGTTAGTTCCCAAAGGTCTGATGATACTGAGTTCATTAAACAATGGAGGTAGGTGACAAAACAGTACATATTATATGAGGCTGTTCTTAAAAGTTTTAAAAATATGTTTGTGTTAAAAATGGCTGCCACAACCTCCCTCGAGGTGTGAACAGGGTTATATTATCCCTGCCTTGTTCACTACACAGGATTCTTTTTGCTTGTCTTTATTTTAGCCTTTTCTGTAAAAAGCACTCTTTTTTTTTTTTTTTTTGCCATTGGAAAAAGGCATAACAGCAATGTAAATAGTAAAAGCAGCTGGATTTTCTGAATTTTTTATCATTTCAAATTTATTTTCAGCTGACAATGTTCATTGTGTTTTCTGTTTGTGATCATAAAATTTTATGTGTTAGCCAGCCAGAAATGAATGTTTCCAGTTAACAAGTTTATAACTTATGCATGTTCTGCATGCATGCTAGGAAGACACTGCGAGTGTCATTTCACATCTCACGGGAATGAGAGCTGCTGTGGGGGAGGAAGAAATTTCTCTACCCTCAAGGTTCTTTCGGCTCATCTAATAATCAAATACACATGAGTCAGATTAGCAAGAGAAAATGACCAAATTTAATTATATGTATATATGTATGGGACCCCACATACATGGGAGAGTCAGATACCCCACATGCATGAGAGGTTCAGGGACAGAAAATTAAAATCAGGTATAGAAGGCATTCTGAACTAAGGATGTGGTAAGATGCCTTGGGGGCTTCAAAGGGTCATTGCAGAATGATAAGAATAGATGATTAGTATTTAGAAGTTTGGCTTGCCATATAGATAGGTCAGAGTTATTTCTGGTGATAACTCTTATGAGCAAAGCCCCTAATTAAATTCTTTGAGAGATAGGTAAAATTTTCTCATGAGCCTACAGAGTCTTGATTGTCTTCAGCTCAAATAATCCACTTGCCAAAGTGGTACGTTTTGGGGAGGCCCGTTTGGAACTCCTGCCTTTAGCTGGGGACTTATCTCCAAGTTGTGTGAAGTGGGCTTTGGGAAGTGGGGAGATGTTGGGTCAGCGCTTCTCCAGTGGGGAGATGCCCCTCTGTTTAAGTTCTTATGACTGTCCTCCGAGAAGGTTATCCCTTGGGTTTCGAGTTAGCCCTCAGCAATCAAGAGCAGGGTAGATTAAAGGCTGGACTGTTAGAATAGAGTATTAAGGGACAAAGGAAGCTTAAAACTTGGACATTGGTTTTAACAGAAGAGAGGACATTGTGTCTACAACCTAAGCTGATTTGAACTGTATCTACGGTATCTCGGTGCTATCTTGGCAATTGGTAGGCGGGGTCCACAGGTGTGAGGCCTGAGTCTGTCTTTTTGATGCAAAGGCAGGTAATTTTATGATTATCTGCTTCAAATGTATAAACTTTCAGAGAAGCAATAGAAATAGACTACCTTTCATAGTTTTTTTATATAATGTTCCTGTTTATTACTTTGTTTGAAACTATTAAAATCTAAGAATAATTAACATGTTGGCTATGGGAATAATTCCAATTATTTAATCAAACAAATGTATTCTTGATGCAAAGTATATATTTCCATTTCATTTCCAGGAATTAACCTCAGGAAATCTGGCCCAAATGCACAAAGATGATCACATTAAAATTTTCCTTGCAGTAATGTTTACTGTAGCAAAGAGAGCAATTCCAATCTCTATCAACAGGGGACTGATTAAATCCATTGCTAAAAATTCATACAAGGAAATACTACACAGTCTTTTAAAAATGTGGTATAGATTTAAATATATTTATATAGAAAAGAGTTTGTTATATTGGGTGAAAATTCATATTGCAAACAGTACATATAACATGATCCCATTTTATGTGTAAACGCCTTGAATGGATTCATGTAAATATATGCATAGAAAAATCTGGAAAAATACATACAAAAAATGTTAGCCAGTGGTTATCTCTGGATGTCAAGATTATGGGGTTTTGTTATTTTTGTCTTCGAATCAATCTGATAAAGATGTTCTCCCCAGACCACTGTGAGGGAAAACAAGCAGAAAGGAAGGCTGGGCAGAGACGACCTTGTAGACCGAGGACAGAAGTCTTATCACATGTGCGTCTGGACACATTGGAGTGAATGGGGAATAAAGGATTTACATGGAGATCAAGGCTAGAAACCAGACTGGCATCCCACCGTGACTATCACTGTCTTAAAAGTTTTTCATGATTTTGGACTTGAAGTCAAAGACTGGAGGTGTGACCTGAGATTGAGGGACCTGGGCTGGGGGGTAGAGGGCAGGGGTCTAATAAGATGGCAAAGTGGGCTGGAGGGGCACAGGTGAATTCCATGTGCCATAACATCCTAACAGTCTCAGGTCCATCTCTGCCCTACCTTATCTCCAAATCCCCCCCAAACTGTGTTGCCTTATGAGTGATGGTGAAAAGGCTGTTTTCTAAATTTAGATTAATGTGAGCAAAAGAAGGCAGTTGGAGGCAAAGATCAAGAGTGATCAAGAGTGAAGTGTGGGCCCTGGCCAGTTTGGCTCAGAAGTTGGAGCGTTGGGCTGTGGACCAGAGAGTCCTGGGTTCAGTTCCTGATCAAGGGACGTACCTCAGTTGCATTTTGTCCCTGGTCCCGGTTGGGGTCACGTGGGTGGCAATCACTCGATGTGTCTCTCTCGCGTTGATGTTTCTTTCTCTCTCTCTCTCTCTCTCTCTCTCTCTCTCTCTTGTTCTGTCTGAAGATAAATGCAAAAATGTCCTTGTGTGAGGATTAAAAAAAAAAGTGAAGTGTGGGGGCAGCTGGGAGAGTTGATGAGGGGTCAGGCTGACATCTGGCCATATATAGGATGGTAGTTTGAGTCATTTTAATTTAAATGTCCTAGGACAATTTGATCCAAAAGTCTGGGGTTATTGCGAAGATTCAGTTGGCTGACACCTGAGTTTCCTCTCTAGGCAGCCAGTGCCTTCCAGGAGTGTGGAGGAACCAGGTGTCTCTGGCAGCCCACCACTTGGAGGCTGCCAGGTTGCTTTGATTCCAAGGGGATCATGTTTACATAGGCCATCTTAGGATTTTGTGGGGATGTATCATTTAATATAATGAAAAGCCTGTTAAATGGCCTACGTGGTATGACTGCAATTTTTAAATCAGGAAAATAGGGCTTAGAGAATTGGCTGCACCTCCAAAGTCATGTATCTGGTGTCATACCTGGTGGAGCCTGTTCTGACACCAGTTCTCTGACACCAGCATGTGTCATGCAGTTCAGTTCAGTGCTGACCTGATACCCAGAGTTATGGCAGACCCACCCCACAGGTTAGGGTTCAGTTCCCACAAGACTGCCCCCGCTGCAGACACCAGCCAAAAGTCTCGGGGCCACCTGTACTTCTGACTGACCAGCTATAAATTCGGGTTTTCACAAAAATGCTTTCAGGTTCAGTTATTTACAAGAACACTCCCAGAACTCACTGAAAGTGCAGTCCTTAGTTTTATTTTATAAAGGACACAAGTCAGCACCAGCCAAATGGAAGAGACCATGGAGGTGTCTGGGAGGAGTGCAAAATTCCTGCCCTTTTCCTGAGGGTGGGTCAGGGCTGTCACCCACCCATCAGGAAGCTCCCCACACTTCTCACTAGGGTTTTGGGTCTCAGTACATCTTTGGCTGCTTGCTTGAGCAGGCTTCACCTTCTGCCCTCCTCAGAGGGCTGGGGGAGAGTTCCAACCCTGTAATCAGTGTGTGGCCAGCCCCTCCCTTGAAACTTTCCAAGGATCAACCTAGGTCACCTAAGGAGGTGTGGTCAAAAGGGGTTCATTATGAATATCAAAAGATACTTCTGCCACACAGGAAATTCCAAGGGCTTTTGAAGTCTGTTTCAGGAACTGGGACAAACACCACATATATTCTACCAGAGCCAGAATCTGAATCCCAGTGTTGCTGTTTCCTTTATTTGCTTTCCTTTATTTCATGCACCTTCTACAGTCATCCATGCCCTTCCCAGGGGTCAAGGGGGTGGGGCTCAATGTTACCACAGTTGGTCCTCTGGCAGCTAGCCCACATCTCCGGTCATTGCAGAAGTCACCTCATTAACATAACAAAACACACCTTTAATTTTTTTCTTTATTGATTTTAGAGAGAGGCGAAGGGAGAAGGAGAGAGAGAAACATCAATGAGAGAGAACATTGGCGGCCTTCTGCATGACCCCCACTGGGGATCAGGCCCAAAACCTGGGCATGTGCCCTGACCCAGAATAGAACCAGTGACTCCTTGGTGCCTGGGTTGACGCGCACAATCACTGAGCCACACCAGCCTGTTGAAACACATCTTTTATTTCCTTGTTATTTAGAAAATTTTAGGGATTTTAGGAGTTCTGTACCAGGATTAGACAAAGACCAAATATATATTTATTATAAATTGCAGTATTATTATATATTGCTTTGCCTTATATGATAATACTGCAGTTTATCATATAAGCTGGAGAGTGTAGTTGCAGCCTGTGGCTATGAAATGCCATCCCTAGAGATCTTCCAGAATTCAAGGAGCCTCCATTTGTGATGAGAGTATCCCAAAGGCTGAACTATTGGTTATTAGAATCTTCCACGTCTGGGATGGACCATTTGTCTCAGGTGGTTGTGTAGGTAAGGAAGATGAGGACCTGGGTGGACAAGACAGCCTCCCCCTGCTATTGTTGTTGGTCAGGTTGCTGTGGGGGGGTGGGAGGGGGTGGCCGGCTCTCCCTGCTTTCTTGTAAACTCAAACTCAGTTGGTCCCAGGGTCCCAGCATGGCCCTGAAAATAAAGAAGGGGAAGAAAGCATGTCTGGAGGGAACAGTCATCTATTGCTAGGAGATGAAATTTGATGCCTCCCCAGGAAGAGGGATGGGCCACCTTCTCCTGTAGAGAAGGGAGGGGGACACTGTGTGCCAGCAGGGAGAGGACTAGTGTTACCAGACGAAAGGGGTCAGTTTGCCTGCTTGTATCAAAGCCCATTAAGACACAAACAGCAAAGAAAATAAGGGCTTATATTTAGGAAGTGGCCCAAGCCCGGAGACAGGTGAACTAATGCCCAAAGACTTGGCCCCCAAGGGCTTCCAGGGGATGGGTATACAGGAGAAAAATCATTAATCATGATGACTAAGGAAGTTAGAGTTGTGATCAGGGTTGTGCTCTCTACTGATTGGTCCTACTGTAGAGGGTAGTTGATCATGGTGTTGCTTCATCTGGTTTCCATCTGTTCTGAGCCTGGAGCTGAAACACAACTGAGGCCTAGATGTTATGTTATCTCTAGTTGGACCTAAACTCTGTCTCTAGGGTCAACAGATCCCCCCCCCCCCACCCCTTCCCCGCTTGTTCCAATGATTATTTGATACTGATCAGAAGAATCTCATTGTCCTCAGGGCTTAATGCTTAAGGGAGTGGACATGCAAGGGAGAAGGAGGCAGAGTGTTGGGTGAGGCCAGTTTGGATCAAAAGGAAAGAAAGGAGAAAAGGTCATATTAAAGAAAAGGAAGTTTCTGCTGTTACAGTGTGTGCTGCTGGAGGGAATAGGCCTGATAGTAATTGCACTTCTAAGAGCCTTTCCCAGGAGATTGCCAGATCCACCCAGTAAATGAGCCCAAAGTGGCCATTAGCCTGGCCCTAGGCTGGAACTCTCTCTGGGTCTCCACCCATGTTGCTTCTGTGTCCCTTTGAACTGGCTGCCTGGTGGTAGTATACCGATGCTGGATGGCAGGGAAGAGAGAAAATCAACAGGTAGAAAAGTCCACTTATTTTGGTTATTTGAAAGCAAGCAGAAATCAGTGGAGAGTGTTAGAAATTTTCGTGTATCTTAACATGTAAGCTTTAAGCTTAATGAATTCAAGCCATGAGAAAAGTACTAACCAGAATAAAACTGCCATTCCTAATATTACTGTATTTCCTTACATATACAATTCTAAAGGCTTAGGACATGGGGACATCTAATAGAAAACCTTTGGGACATTGCAGGTTTTTTGTTTAATATGCAGCTTTGAAACTCTTGCCTATCATCTATGGGTTCATTGAAATGACTTGGTGTTACAAGTGTAGGTAAGTCTGAACTCCATTTCTAGTGATAACTTCCTACTCTATTTCTTTATTCAACCAGTAATTACTGAGGACCCACTGTGGACCAGGTATCCACAGTTGCTGGGAATACCTGGAAACAAAAAAAAAAGAAGACAACAAAAATAAGAATCTGGAGTGTAAAATCTTGTGGGAGAATCCAGCAAAAGGGCACTTTCCAAAATGTTTGATTAGTGACTCATTGCTGCAGGGAGCATGCTTCTGTTCTTTGCATGAGAAGGAATCATGTCTTGTAAAGTGGAAAGAATTTTACATAGTGTGAAAACCCTGCCCAGCCCCACATCTGGAGTACAGGCATACCTAGTCCACCTGTTTCACTGAGGATGACCGGGGGCCTTCACCTCACATCAACTTGTTTCTAGAAGGAAACTTGGACCCATTGCAGGGCAGCCAGTCTTGTTTATTTCAGCTGATGGTGGGGGTTAGATAAGTAACTAAGTCAATAGGAGCATTTGTTAGAGGCGAGCCCACCCTTCTCGTGTTCTTTGCACAGTGATTTATCTCTTTATCTTACAATTTGAAATGAGCAATGGTTACACTTAAGGTTCTAGCTAGGGCCCTTGTTTGATGAGCAAAGGAAAAATATCCCTCTTTTTCTTAGGCCAGGTGTTAGCACACTTTTTTCTGAAAAGGGCAAATCTTTTAGTTTTGTGGGGTCCTAAGCACTTAACATACAGTCACTATTTTAGGGTTATGGGGCCACATGCTCTGTGGCAACAAGTCAACTCTGCTGTCTTGCGGGAAAGTGGCCGTAGACAAGGTAACAGATGAGTGTGGCTGTGTGCCAATAAAACTGTATTTATGAGATAGTCTCCTGCCTTTGTCTTAGACGGAAGGAGTGGCTGTTGGCCTATGAACTTGGTGACTTCTCCCCACTTGCTGGCATCAGTACTGATGTAGCTTTAACTAGAAATATTACTTATTGCTTACCCCTGGTGTTTGTTTTCTTCATCTTTAATTTAGTATCTTATTATTGGATAATACACAGGATTCAGAATTCAAACACAAAAGAGCACATACAAAAAGTTTGCCTCTTGTCTCTGTCCTCTGGCCACCCAGCCTCCCTCCCTGGAGGCCACCCGTACTCCAGGTTCTGCCCAAGCCTTCCCCAGATGTGGAGGGATGGGTGAGTGGGCACACCTATTGAAAGTGATGGGGAGGTTTGGCTAAAGCAGGTTTTCACACTGGCAGCATTTGAGGTGCTTTGTTATTAAATGAATTTAAAGCAAGGACTTTCTTCTCTCTTAAAGTCCAGGTTAAAGTCCAACCATCTTAAAAACTTGAGTAATTAAATCTTAAGATTGGAAGATATCTTTGATAGGGTAACAATCAGGATGGCTCAGGATTTGAATAATCTTCCAATCTCTGATTGAGCATGACTTTCTGTGGCATGCCGCTCCGTTATTGATCAGATACCATTTTTCAAAGCTCAGTGTTGCTAAGCCCACATGTTCCTTCCTGCAACCTTCCTGGGTTTACCTGGGCTCTGCCCGCTGGAGTGACACAAGTCTGTTTGCCCTCTGCCGTATCAGCCTTGGAGAGTCCAGTGTGTCTGATTGAATACTGTCACATGGACTGCCACGGCGCCCAGCTATTCTTAGTTACCCTGCTCTCTTTAGCTGACACAGTCGGGACACTGTCAGGCAAGCAGGCTGCTTTCCTCACAGGAGGTTTAAGGAAATTGTGAGGCTGCTCACCTCTTAAAAAGGCAGCAAAGGAAACCTGGGAAGCTGCTATTTGGGAAAGTCTTGCAAACTGCTATTTTAATTGTGTTGGGGATAAAAAATGATCTCTCTTAAATGTCTTCTAAATATGATTTGACAAATACTTTAAATATAACAATAATCATGCTTCTCCATTGGCCAATGTTTATACTTAAGAAGATGAAAAACCTAATTCTTAGTTATAGATTTGGATCTCCGGAGTGGGATACAGAGGCCGTCTCCTTTGTCATCTTCTGTTTCTGTGTTAAGTGTGTGTTCCTTCGTGGGAAATAAGATAACCTGTGGCAAACCTCAGTGGCTGTTAACATAGGCAGTAGAATGTGGGATGCCCTTGGGCTGGCTACCTCAGAGCCGAGGGCATCGCACAGGGCATTCCCTCAAGGTCCAGTCTGCTGGGCCTCTGCATTAGCAGTGACTTGGGTGGCCTCCCTCATGAGGTCTCAGGATTTCGTTACTGGATTATACTGTGTTTATTTGCATATCTCTGGGGTGCCCACTGAAGCCCATGGGGGTACACGTGTTACTGGGGAAATTGAGGATGGCAAGTTCCTGATATATAATAGTTCATTCTCACAGCAAGATGATAGGGGTACGGAATGTTTTGTAATTTTGATTTTGGTCCCACAATTTAAGTGTGATATTGATAATTTCCTCCTCAAGAGATGCACACATTTGCTCTCCATATGTCACTGGTCTGTAGTAATAAGTAACGGGTGGAATGCATGATCATTTTTCAGACAATGAGGCAGTGAAGGCTCTGCAGCCCACTGCAGGTTTAGGGTGGACGGATTAAAGAGCTAGGTTTCTAGACCAGGGGGATTTATAGACCAGGTTATGGGTCAGATCATATATTTGTGAATAATTCTATAAGAGGGAGGCTTTAAAATATTTAGAGGGAATTTCTGTAATTTAGAGTAAGTAGCTACTCATAGACCACCCCTCACTTCAGCATTTTATCCATTACCAGACAGTTGGGGTTTCAACTCATTACCCAAAGAGCAGAGTTCTTAGAGAAAAAAACAAATCTAATATGTCACATGGTGAAGGATTAATGGGACCAAGAGCTCATGAAGTGTCAGAATCAGAGCTGAATAGCACAAACTGGAGTTACAGGGGATTTTTCTAAATTTTATTACTGTTGTGAGGACATGAAGGATGTGGGCTTTTAAACAGTACTTTCTCATGGGAGGATTGTTGTGTTCATTATGCATTCTTTCTTAAATAAGACATAAAGTAAAATATTTAAAAATTAGCTTTATCATGAAATAAAGGAGACATGCCAGACATGAAATTTAGCAAAGACAGAAGCTAAATTTCAGATTCTTACCATGACAGTACAGCACATTTACTTAACACAACCTACCTGTTTCCCAGCCAGAATCTCACATCCTACATCTTGTCCAGCCTTCTGAGGTTTTCGTAGTTCATAATCAATTGCCTACTTTAGAGAACCTGAGATATATATTATATATATATCCAGACTGGGCTGAAATAGGTTTGCCTTCAAGGAATTTGTATTAGCCAGAAAGAAGTTTAAGATGAAAGTAAAAATTCTTATCTTTATTTCTGATCTGCAAACTAAAAAAAGTGAGTCTGGGCAGAGATGAGGTTTCAACTGCTTAGTCAGTAACCTTGACCATCAAACATGGGTCCAGCCTCAGGCTATTTGAACAGCCAACTCCATCTGTCTTGGACCAAAGTAAATTTACCAGTATGGTAAGTATTAGTAACAAATGTGACCCAATACTTTAATAATTCTCCTCTGTGTAATTTCTTTTTTATAATGTTATAGTTCTCAAATTGAATAGAAATATGGATTTGTCTCTTTGCCCATGAGACTTTGTTTTTCTTGACACAACAAGAACTCTCCTATATCCTGTACTTGGCACACTCTGTCTTATGGTTGCACGTGGGAATGTGGTCAGAGTGTTTTGGGGGTAGCATGGGCTTCCTCCTCAGCTGGTAACCCTAATTGTAGAGCATAATTTTAAATAGACCTCAGTTTCCAGAATATAGCAGAAGTGGTGTGAGCCATTGATGTTGCCTGGCTAGGAGGTTGGACTAATGAAGACAGCTACTAATGTCCTGCTTCCAGGAAGGATTTGGAGTAGCTTATGCAATTAAGTGCAACAGAAGGCAGGACATTAAAATAAAATGTTAGCAGGCCATTGTTAATATTCACTTTTTGTTTTCTGGCATTTAAAGTAAAAAAAGGAAATGTCCATCTGGGTCTGTTAAGACATGCTATACATTTCTTTGGCAAAGTATACTTTTCCATTCAAGGGAGAATTAATTATGAAAGGACACTGGGAAATACAGATGTCATAAACTGTGCTTTTGCTAATGGTACCAAAATGTTCAGATTGAGCTTTTCTTTTTTATCTAAAAGTTGATTTCTCTGAGTATGTTAAAGGCATGGCACCCTCTAAACGATCATTGGACTTTGATTTCTGATCGTCTGAATTCATGTAAGACTACATATTGGAGAATCCACAGTAGTCATTTTATCAGATTTTTGGCAACAAAACCTCTTCTCAAAGTATTGTATTTGTATAAATTTATAATTTCCAAGTTTTAACATTTACTTACTATAAATTCTGTGAGAAAGTAAGACTTTTAAAGTAATGAACACAAAATTAGCAAGTGGAGGTTGACACCTGTTGGAGTTGATTTCTTTATTCTGGGCTCTTTTGGTTGCATTGTGTAGAGAAAAATCTTTGCTGACAAAGATGAGTAGTTGTAGATGGTGGCCAGTTTTAGAACTCTTTGCAATCCAGACAGTTCCAGAACCTTGAGAGAGGTATGTATTGAGCTTACTTCTCTAATAGCTGCTTAAGTCACCTAACGGTTACCTACATTTCCAAACATAAAAGTTAAATCTTAGAACAGTTGCTACATTGGATACAGTACAGGTGAAGCATGACTTTTGCTCACATGCATCCATTTGCTTGTTGTATGTTTGCCCTCATACTTTGATAAAAGCATAAGCAGAGCAGGTGAACCATACCTTGCATTGCAGAGTTGCTTACATGTGGACCATGATGCTAGGATGCTGGTTATGAGAGCAGTGTAGATGGAGGGTGTGATTTGGAGCCTCATCTAACAATACCCTGGGTTTGAATGTTAGTAAATCCAGTTAGTTATTTAGTTTTTCTTAGCCTCAGTTGTCTTGTCTGTAAAGTGGGGATTATAATAATGCCTTCTTCATGGGTATCTTAAAATTATTAAATGGGTCCTGGCCGGTTTGGCTCAGCGGTTAGAGCGTTGGCCTGCGGTCCAGAGAGACTCGGGTTCGGTTCCCACTAAGGGCACATACCTCAGTTGCAGTTTGTCCCCGGTCCTGGTTGGTCGTGCGGGTGGCAGCCACTCGATGTGTCCCTTTCGTGTCAATGTTTCTCTCTCTCTCTCTCCTTCCCTCCCTCTCTCTCTTCCACTTCCTCTCTCTCCCTCCCACTCTATTTGAACAAAAAATGGAAAAAAATGTCCTCGGGTGAGGATTAAAAAAAAAGATTAAATGAGAAAATATATGTAAAGTGGTTAAATAGTGTCTGACATATAGTAAGAACACAAAAAGTAGTAGCTAATTTTATAGGAAAACATGTTTTATAGGATAGCACAGCTTTCTCCCGAGATAGCAACTCCAACAGTGGAATGTTATTTTAGCTTCACTTCAGTTTCTTGAAAATAATATAAGTAATATAAGTCACCAATGCCACTCAGTTACCAGGGTCAGGCCGATGAAAGAAAAAGAACTGCTAATTAGGAGTTCTAGTTTTCCTTCTTCCAGAAAGGATTTGAAGTAGCTTATTGGAATTTAAAAAGAAAAAATGAATGTGAAACTACAAATAATAAAAAAAAGTTCTGAGTTGTTCACAGAAAATGTGTATTAACTTGATAACACAAATTAAATTATAATTTGAATAGTTTCTTGAATGTTAAAATAATGTTTATAATACATTTCAGTGTGGATGTTTTATATCAGTATAGCTTAACAAATATGTTTGGAAAATCTGTGCCATAATGCTGTATACCTAACAGAGTGGCCATCCTAGAGGGAGAGACTACAGTAAACAGATCGATTATTAAAATTGCGAATAAGCTATACCAAGTGTTGACAAGGCTGTGGAGCTGTCAGAACTCATATTTATATAGCTTGTGGGAATGTAAACTAAGAACCACCTCAGACAACTGTTTGGCAATATCCAGTCAAGTTAAATATATGCAGCTGAAAACAACCCAACATTTGTCAACAGTAGGAAAAACAACAACATAATTCATAATATGTTCATGCAACAGCGTAGTATACATGAAATAACAAGAACAACACACATGACTCCCAGACCTCGGATTAAACCAAAGAAGCTGGACAGAAAGTATATTTTATACAATTCCATTTCAAACCAGGTACAGAGGTCACGATGCCAATCCTTTTGGCGGGAATGGTTGAGAATAGCAGGAGGAAAAACTTTGTTTCTAGATCTGCGTCTGGGTACACTGCTGAAGGCTGGGCTGCACAGGTTGGTTGGGTGTTTTTTGTACGTAAGTGACTTTTCAATGAAATGTTCATTAAAATATAGGTCAAATGGTGATCAGTATTATGGAAAAGCCTCCTCTGGGGACTGGTGCTAGGGAATGATGGGCTTGAGCGGGGGAGGATAGCTTGCAGTCTCACACAGAATGGTAAGGGCTGGCCTAGATGAACTAATGTGGGATAAAGACCTGAAGAGGGGAGGAAAGGGGCCCTCTGCATGTGTGAGGGGAGGTGGTCCAGGAGAGGAATAGTGCAGCCAAGACCTTGAGGTGTGAGCAATGAGGAATGTGGAGGGGCTGGAGCAGTGAGTGAGTGACCAGGAGAACAATGGGCAGTGAGGTCAGGGAGGTGATAGGTGATGGGGGTCTCAGCACACCTCTCACTCTTACTCTGAGTGGATGGGGAACCCTGGAAGATTTGAGGAAAGGAGTGGAACGAGCCAACCTATAAAATATCTAGTTTTAAGAGATCACTCTGGTTGGTCTTGAGAACATTGGCGGAGGTCAGGTGGCAGCAGTTCCTTGTGTTGTACTGGCTCTGCAGTGATTGGTGGTGCTCCTGAATGTTCTGCATAACCAGTTCACTGCCGTGCCAGGAAATGCAGCTTCTAGTACGATTTTCCAGAACTTTGTAAGTGGTCTAAGATTGGCCATTTGAAGCTATTGCGTGAACTGAAGAGGTACTCACTGCCAGCCATTTCCACTTCTCCTTGGAACCAAACTTGCTGTCAAAGCTCTCACAGCTTCGCAGGACCAGCTTTCCAAAGTGCATGCCTTGGAGGTAGTAGCTGCAATCGCGTTGTCAGTTTGTAACTGAAAGTATTAGCAACTCAGAATGTATTTAGTCATCTGTTCACTGACTGTTGAACAAACCTGTGTGGCTTTTACATTGTGTATCCACCAAAGGGTGATTGAATGTGATAACAGAGGAGGGAGAGAGAAGAGGTGGCCATCACCCATCTCTTGCAGTTGTTGGTAGGACAGTCTTCATGGGTGAAGGAGGGAGGAGAAGGCTATCTGAACAGAAGGCCTGGCCTTGTCCTGGGGGGAGGTTTCAGGCGAAGGAGGAGGGTATGTGCCAGGAACACTGAGTACGCCTGCTGGAGTGAGAATGGCAGGAATTGCTTTGAAGCCAGCCCACCAGTGTGCATAGGTGCTGGCTTTGTCCTAGAACGGGCTTGGTGCCCCTGGCCAGGCACTGAGTCTCAGCCATTGAGGCTGGAGCTCTGCTTGTAAGGCCTTGTGGGAGGGAGGAAGGAAGCCCTGGGTAAGCCATCTGGCATACTGCCTGCTCGGTTCCACCACGTTGAGGAGATATTCCAGGATTTGGCCAACTGGAGGAGAAGGCCCTGATGCCTGCCAAGGTTTTCAAGACTGTTCCAGATGTGGAAAAGATGTCATCTTTTTAAGGCTAGTTTTCCCCACGACACATTTGTCTTACAGGAAAAACTGTAAGGTGTGCATTGCTTAAGTTAAGAAAAAATGTGTCCTTCATTCAGAAATGTCCTGTCAAGTATGTGGTTATATTTAATTTTATTTATATTAGACTTTATTTAACTTGAGACATTTTTGCTAGATAATACTTCATTTTCTTGGAGAATCCAAAGGAGAGGAGTTTTTGTTTTGTGTTTTTTGGGGGGAATTTTTGGAATTAAAATAACATCCATTGATGTGGCACACTTGTCCGGTTCACTGAACTGCCATTACCTCTCAAGATATTTTGCTTTTGCCAGGAATACACATTTCTCCACACTTTTTTACCTGGCTGACTCTCAGTCATCTTCCTGGTAAATAAAGTGCAGTGCTGTGTGTCTCCTGTATACTCAGCTGTAATTAGAAACCTGTTAATGGAAACATTAGGAACCATTTTATTTATTTATTTATTTATTTATTTATTTATTTATTTATTTATTAATAAGTGTCTTAAATTTTTTTTCTTTATTGATTTTAGAGAGAGAGGAAAGGAGAGGGAGAGAGAGAAACATCGATGAGAGAGAACATCGATTGGCCGCCTCCTGAATACCCCCCGCTGAAGATTGGGCCCACAACCTGGGCATGTGCCCTGACCATGAATCATACTGGCGACCTTGATGCTCAACTGCCGAGCCACACCGGCCAGGCTGTCAGAAACCATTTTAAATTTAAATCCTGTGAGCCATGATCACAGGAAACACAAGACCATGTTGTTCTTTTCCAAATATGCTTAGAGCTTTAAAGGCACTTTCTAAGGGACATGTCTTGTTGCTGCTAAATCGCTTTAAGGTGTATTTCATTATATAGAATCAGCTTTAACCTAAGGTAGAGTCTACACTAAAATTGTCTAAAGTAAGTAAAATTATGTTTGAAAAAGTCATGCTAAATTGCAGTATTTCAAACCAAGTGAAAGGAGCATGATTTAAAACTATAACTTTGGTAGTTTATCAGGTAGTAAAGAGGCAGGTTTCATCCAGAGGAAAGACTGGTTAGGCTGATCGCAGGACAGCAGATAATACTGTTTCCCAAGTACATCCCTTGTCCCCCATTTCTTCCTTCCATCGCTGATCACACGCTCAGTGGGTTAAATATATGAAAACTGTGATAATGTAAATCTCTTTTTGATTTTTTTACTTAGATATGAAGTTAACACTCTAGGTTAGAGGAAGGGAGATAACATTGGAAAATCAGAAACTTAGAAGCCTACAGAGGGCCTTGTGTGGAGAATTAGCAGGTGGGTTTTATGTCTGACGTCCAGCAAGCTGTTTATTAAAGGGAAATGCCCGGGCAGTGTCGTAGTATATGACCATGAGACTGCAGAATTGTTAGTCTACGGCCCTGGTGTCGGCGAGCTTCTGTGACAGCTCAGCGGTCCATCAAGTGGCATCTTACTCTGTTTTCTCCCGAACCATGCACCCCATGGTTGTGGCTGTGTCAGCTGTGTCCCTTAGGAGTGTGACCTACCTTGGTCTGGACACACAGGTTGTGATTACAGAGACACATTCATTGTACTTCTATAGGTTCATTTTTTTTTTCTCCTTAACTAAAAAGGAAAGGACATAAAACAAAAATGAACTTTATATAACACTGGCTTTGCTAACTTCTGTTGATTTTTACTGGTTCTTGAGACTTTTTTATAACCCAAGTTAAAGCATGTCGTCACAAAACTCCTTGTGCTGCTTAGGCTCTTTAGGCTTCTGTCACCTCAGCTATGAAATGAAAAGTAAGAATACCTCTGGGCCTGCATAAATCAGTGGCTGGCACGTAGTAACCGATCAGCATTGCTATTTTACTGATAGGAAAATTGGGCACTGCATAGCCAAAAAAAGACTTACTAGTCTTGAGATAAAATGGGCGACAGCCCTGGCCGGTTTGGCTCAGCGGCTGGAGCATCAGCCTGCGGACCAGAGAGTCCCAGGTTCGGTTCCCACTAGGGGCATGTATCCAAAAAAAAAAAGGGCAACAGAATTTACTATTTATGATTTCAACCTAGTGTTTTAAAAATAGAGTGTTATCACTTCCAAGACAATTATTCTTTTTTTTTTTTTTCAATTGATAGTCATGTGAATGTTTAGTAAGTACTAAGCACTTACTGTGTGCCCCGGTATGCAAAGGATAAAAAGATATGTGATAAATATCCTTTATTTAAAGAGACATTTTTATTTTTGTTTATAATTTATAGATTTTCTTAGTTATGGCTATGCATTAAGATCATATGAGAAGCTTTAAATAGAAAGATACCCGGGCCCTACCCCAGTTAAATTAGAGGCTCACCCTGGCTGGTTTGGCTCAGTGGTTGGAGCACCAGCCTGTGGACCAAAAAGTCATGAGTTTGATTCTGGTCAAGGGCACATGCCGCGGTTGTGGTTTGATCCTCTGCATTCCCCCACTCTATGTGGAAATTAATGAAAAAATATCCTCGGGTGAGGATTAAAAAAAAAAAATAGAGGCCTGTATAGACAGGGCCCAAGCATTGTTTTTACTTTTTTTTTTTTAATCCTCACCCAAGGACATTTTTTGATATTTTGTTCAGATAGAGTGGAAGGGAGGGAGAGAGAGAAACATCGACGTGAAAGGGACACATCGAGTGGTTGCCACCCACAGGACCCAATCAGGGCCGGGGACAAACTGCAACCCAGGTACATGCCCTTAGCGGGAACCGAACCCCGGTCTCTCCAGACCGCAGGCCGACGCTCTAACCGCTGAGCCAAACCGGCCAGGGCTGCTTTCACTTTTAATAATTTTTTAAGTTGTAGTAAAGAACACAAAGCACAAAATTGACTATCTCAGTTATTTTTAAGTGTATAGTTCACTAGTATTAACTATATTCATATTGGTATACAACAGATCTCCAGAACTTTTACATCTTACAAAACAGAAACTCTGTACCTGCTACAGAGTAATATTCCATTGTATGGACATACAACATTTTTTTTATCCATTGATCTGTTGATGGACATTTGGGTTTCCAGAACATGTCTACTGGTATGAACAATTCTTTTGGATATATACTGAGAAGTGGGACTGCTGGATCATACGGTATTCTTTGCAGAATATATTGCGGAACCTCCATACTACCCACTGAGTGTACGCTTTCTCTATATCCTGCTGACACTTGCTATTTTCTATTTTGGTTCTTTTAAAAAAAATTTTGTATAGCAGCCATCCTAATGGGTATGGGTGTTAGGTGACATCTTATTGCACTTTTGATTTGGATTTCTGTAATGATTAGTGCTGCTGAGCATCTTTTCATGTGATTATTGACTATTTGTATATCTTTGTAGAAATGCCTATTCAAGTCCTTTGCCCATTTTATAATTGGGTAATTTATTTTGTTGTTGTTAAGTTATTGACTTTTTTTTTTAAAGTTTCCTAAGTGGTAGTGATGTGCTGCCAGGGTTGAAAACCACTGACCTAGACGTGAAATAAGCACATAAGTAATAGGTCTGATCTTAGATTATGGTTATGTGCCATAAGATACTCTGAAGTGTTCAGAAGGTCGGAGGAGGGGTGAGAGAATATCTATGGAGGGATTGACTATAGGAGGTGGGATCACTGATGTGCATGTTTTTGGCAAGATAGCTAGCAAACAAGTGCTCAGTTCAGAGTCAGGGCCAGTGTGTGGATTTGGGAGTGGTTCACTTACTGGTGATATTTAAAGCTTGAAACTAAGTGGATCCTTGAGAGAGAATGGTCAGCAAGCAAGGGAAGGGACTCTTCTTGATCCCCAGTCCCTAATTAGGGGCCCACAGAGAAGTAGACACTGAGGGAGGCAGTAGCAGAGAAGCCTCTGTCAGACCATCCCTGAAGACTGGCAGACACCAATGCAGCCTCCTGGAACACCCTGCCATTGATTGGCAAGGATTCACTCCACTCTGAATGTGGGCCAATTATACCAAGATACTGCAAAGGCAAAATAGTTTTTTGGCAGTGTTTCAAAGAAACAATGCTTTTCTTAGAGAGTGCAGTATGTACATATTTCACAGTGCCTTTGTAGCCTTTTGCAAATAAAAAAAGAAGTGTATGGGATTGTGTGCAAAAAGGAAGGATAAGACAAACTTGGAAGGCATAGGATGAATATATAAAACATAGGCAGAGGCTAGAAGCTATTACAGGTCTCCCAAACCAAGATGGGTCTTTATTACCTTTTAATTTTGATGAACAACTAGTCAGCATATTTATTCGGGGAAGTAATCATGAGTTTGAATGCAATTTTAAAATTATGGGAATTTATGCTTATTTTTATCATCTGAGTAAGCAAAAGATCTTAAAACTATTTTACCAGGCAAAAAATTATGCTCAAAAGTCAGTATCTTCAGTATTTGTACTATAAAACTTGAAGTGTGTGGTCAGTTCTAATTGCTAGAAGAGCCTCAAACCATCCTGATGTCTTAACATATTAAATTCATTAAGGACTACCATTACTGTCTCTAATTGCCGTTCTTTCCAGCCTTTTTCACATCACATACAGAGTGGTGATATTTGTCCAATGCCCTGTGTAAGTGTACGAGGCCGGGTATGATGACACTGATGCCCCGTGTCCCCAGCCCCTGTAAGCCCTGTGGCATTCCAGCGTTATCAAAGTTAAGAGCAAGCTGTTATTTGTCACCCCTGGCCCTGGGTTTCTATTAATGATGCCTCACTTTTCCAAAAAAAGAGGAAACTTATTTAATTTTTAAGCATTTTTGGAGGAAGGGATTGTAAACATGTCATACATCATGCATATAAAAGAGTATATGCAATGCATATTTGTTGTTTAAGGATAATAATAACACAAACATCCAGCTTAATGTTTGATTATATAGTTCCCTTTTCCTTCTGTAGGATTTTTTTTTTTTTTAACTTTTTTTTCTAATCCTCACTCGAGGACATTTTTTTTGCATTTATCTTCAGACAGAGCAGGAAGGAGAGAGGAAGGGAGAGAGAGAGAAACATCGATGTGAGAGAGACACATCGAGTGGTTGCTACCCACACAACCCCAATGGGGCCAGGGACAAACTGCAACTGAGGTACATGCCCTTAGCGGGAACCGAACCCGGGACTTTCTGGTCCGCAGGCCGACACTCTAACCACTGAGCCAAACTGGCCAGGGCTCCTTCTGTAGGATTTTAAATAACATTTATTTTAAAGTCTTTCATCATTGAATAACTATTTCTTGAATTAACAGTATTCTCATAAAATATACCAAATGTTGGTCAAAGGCTTAATAAATTTTTCATGAAAAGTGTCCTAACTTGTTGAGAAAGTATTATGAGCCCTATAGATAAAAATGGGCAAAAAGGATACATACAAGTCAAAAACAAAAAATAAATACAAACATGCTTTGGGGAAAAGACTGAAGCTAGATTTTAATCACTAAGACTGGTATGAATAGCCTGTTGATTTATGAGAACTCTTTTTATATGTATTAAGGAAATTACCCCTTTGACTAATATGCATGTTGCAAATATACCAGCTTTTCTTTTTTTTTTTTTGACACTAGGGTATATATATAAGTGTGTATTTAAACATGTATGTGTAGATATATTAATATGTATGTCTAGGTGCCTATGTGTATAAAATGACATGTATAAAATACTATGTGAGTGATATATATAACATTTAAAAAATAATTATGTGGCCAAATGATAATCTTTTTATGATCTCTGGGGTAACACATGCTTTTATGGGTCTATTTTCTTTCCACAGTCATAAAGTCATTCATGTCCTAGGAAAGTTAAGATATGTTACCTTTCCCAGGACATTTCACTTTGAACCTGTGTCTAATTAGGTCATAAAAGGCGTGCCTCCTTTCAAAGGAATGTTGTGTTTGTGGTATGGTTGACAATTAGGGGTAAGGCCCTTCCCTGCACCTTGCCAGTGTAACCTGTACATACTCTGGAAGGCCATCTTTCTCTGCTAGGGGAGTCAGATGCGGGGCTGGGTGGTGAAGAGGGAATATCTTTTCTCTTTTGAAAAATAATATACAAATTTTATTTAATACTATTTACTTGTACATGGGAGTCTTCATAAGAAAAGTAAAGACCCAAAGGAAGTACCTAGGGCTAAGTCCTTATATATCAGGTGAACAAATAGTGGCAATTGTGAAAAAGGAATTAATGTATGAGGAGACTAAAGGAAGAAAAGAATTATTTTAACAAGTTTTACAGATTTCTCTCTACCTGTACTCCCTGTCACTCATTATAAGAATGTGTTCTTTCTTCCTGGCAAAGAAAGGGCATCTTTCACATGGGAGTTTCATCTCCTACTTTTAGGAAGAAAAGGGGAGAGTCAGAGTACCCTTCTTGTACTTGCTGATTTTTAAGGGCCTTTAGCTCAAAACAATCAATATGCCAACATGACATATGTTGGGATGGCATGTCTTGAACTTCTTTAGCATCTACCAGTATGCCAAATTTTCTTTCTTTCTTTCTTTCTTTCTTTCTTTCTTTCTTTCTTTCTTTCTTTCTTTCTTTCTTTCTTTCTTTCTTTCCTTCTTTCTTTCTTTCCTTCTTTCTTTCCTTCTTTCTTTCTTTCCTTCTTTCTTTCTTTCCTTCTTTCTTTCTTTCCTTCTTTCTTTCCTTCTTTCCTTCTTTCCTTCCTTCCTTCCTTCCTTCCTTCCTTCCTTCCTTCCTTCCTTCCTTCCTTCCTTCCTTCCTTCCTTCTTTCTTTCTTTCTTTCTTTCTTTTTATTCTTACCTGAGGACATTTTTCCATTTTTTTGTTCAGATAGAATGGGAGGGAGAGACAGGAAGAGAGAAAGAGAGAAAAAACATCGATGCGAAAGGGACACGTTGAGTGGCTGCCACCCGCACAACCCAACCAGGGCCAGGGACAAACTGCAGTCAAGGTACGTGCCCTCAGCAGGACCCGGACCTGGGTCTCTCTGGACTGCACGCCGACGCTCTAACCACTGAGCAAAACTGGCCAGGGCATGCCAAATTTTCTTTAAAAAAAAAAAATGTTTTTATTAATTTTAGAGAGAGAAGAAGGGAGAGGGGGAGAGAGAGAGATAGAAACATCAATGAGAGAGAAACATTAAGCGACTCCCTCCTGCACGCCCCCTACTAGGGATCAAGCCTGCAACCCTGGCATGTGCCCTGACTGGGAATTGAACCTATGACCTCTTGGTGCGTGGGATGATGCTCAGCCAACTGAGGCACACCTGCCAGGCTACGGCAGAATATTCTAACAATATGATGGAATTATTTTATCTGCTTTAGTTGTATCCTATTTAGTGGTATAAGAAAGTTTCAGATCCCTTATAGCTTTCTGTCAGCCAGTTATAACAAAACACAAATATTTAACCCATTTTTAAAAATGAAACCTCAGTTGAATTCCATGGATTCTTTACTTGGCTATATAGGAGGACAACCTTCTTCTTAATGAAATTTGAAGGTTTGCCTTCTGATTCAAGATGTAGAAACCAGATACTATATTTCTAAAGAGAAATCTTCTCTACATAAAGAAAGGGGTTTTCCTTTGCAGTTCTTTGTTTGTTTTATTACTGTAAATGCCCTAGCCTTTTTAGTGGGGAGGGGGAGAAAGATAATAAATTTAATTTTTAAAAAACCTAAAATTTGCACTTGTATACATTTTTACGTATACAATCAGTGGCATTAACTGCATTCACAATGTTGTGCAACTAATCTCTACTATTTGTAAAATATTTTTATTACCTCAAACTAAAACTGTAAATATTTATCAGTAACTGCACATTCCCCCTTCTCCCAGTCCTTGGTAACCTTTAATCTATTTTCTGTCTCTACTGATTTACCTATTCCAGGTATTTCATGCAAGTGGAATTATATAATATTTGTTCTTTTATATCTGGCTTATTTCATTTAGCACAATGTTTCCGAGATTTATCCACATATTTGTGTATACCAGATCGTCATTCCTTTTTATGGCTGAATATGAGTCCATGTATATATATACCGTATTTTGTTTATCCATTTATCTGTTGATGGACACTTGAGTTGTTTCTATATTTTGACTATTGTGAATAACGTTGCAATGAATATTGGTGTACCAATACCTGAGTCCTGTTTTAAATTTTTTAGGGTATATACTTACAAATGCTATTGCTTGGTCAGATGGTAATTCTATGTTAACTTTCCTTTTTTAACTTATCTTTATTGTTAAATGTATTACAGATGTCCTCCTTTTCCCCCTGTTGACCCCCTCCTCCCTGCTCCAATCCCCCCTATTGGTTATGCATATAAGTTCTTCGGTTTATCTCCCACCCTGGCCTTCTCTTTGAGGTCTGTCAGTCTAACAACCAATTTGTGCTTCTTATTCCCTTCACCTTTTCACCCATTCCCCTATCTGGCAACCAACAAAATGTTCTCTGTATCTATGAGTCTGTTTCTGTTCTGCTTGTTCATTTTGTTTATAGATCCAGTTGTTGATAGATATGTATTTATTGGCATTTTATTGTTCATATTTTTTATCTTTTTCTTCAAGAAGACCCTTTCACATTTTATATAATACTGGTTTGGTGGGGATGAACTCCTTTAGCTTTTTCTTATCTGGGAAACTATATGTCCATCGATTCTAAATAATAGTTTTGAAGGATAGAGTGATCTTATTTGTAGATTCTTGCTTTTCATCACTCTATTTTTTGCCATTGCCTTCTGGCCTGCAAAATTTCTTTTGAGAAATCAGCTGACAGTCTTACGGGAGCTCCCTCGAAGGTTAACAAACTGCTTTTTTCTTGCTGCCTTTTTTTTTTTATCCTCACCCAAGGACATTTCTCCCTGTTTTGTTCAGATAGAGTGGGAGGAAGAGAGAGAAACACCGACGTGAAAGGGACACATCGAGTGGCTGCCTTCCACACAACCCAGCTAGGGCCGGGGACAAACTGCAACCAAGGTATGTGCCCTTAGTGGGAACCGAACCTGGGTCTCTCTGGACTGCAGGCCGATGCTCTAACTGCTGAGCCAAACTGGCCAGGGCTCTCTTGCTGCTTTTAAGATTCTCTTTTTGTCTTGAACCTTTTGCATTTTGATGATGATGTGTCTTGGTGTGGGCCTCTTGGGGTTCATCTTGTTTGGGACTCTCTGTGCTTCCTGGACTTGTATGTCTGTTTCCTTCACCAAGTTAGGGAAGTTTTCTATCATTATTTTTTCAAATAGGCTTTCAATTTCTTGTTCTCTCTCTTCTTCTTCTGGCTCCCCCAGGATGTGAATGTTGGTACACTTGATATTGTTCCAGAGGCTCCTTACACTATCCTCATTTTTTTTTTTATTTCTGCTGTTCTGATTGAGTGTGTTTTGCTTCGTTATATTCAAAATTGATGGTTTGCTTCTTGTCTTTACCTACTCTACTATTGATTCTCTGTAAATTACTCTTTTTTTTCTTTTTTGTGATACATGCTCCTAACAGGAACCAAACCCAGGACTATCTGGTCCTCAGGCTGACGCTCAACCGCTGAGCGAAACTGGCCAGGGTAGTAAATTATTCTTTATTTCAATTAGTACATCCTTCATTTCTGACTGGTCCTTTTTTATGCTTTTGAGGCCCTCACTAAGTTCGATGAGAATCTTTGTAAGCAGTGTTTTGAACTCTGCATCTGTTAGATTGCTTATCTCCATTTCATTTAGTTTTTTTCCTGGAGTTTTGCTCTGTTCTTTCATTTCGGACATGTTTCTTTGTCTCCTCATTTTGGCTGCCTCCCTGTGTTTGTTTCTATGTGTTAGGCAGAGTTGCTATGTCTCCTAGGCTTTCTAGGGTTGGCCTATTGTAGTAGGTGTCCAGCAGGGTCCAGTGGCATAGCCTCCCTATCACCCCAGCTGTGCCCTCAAGGTACACTCCTTTTGTGGACTGTACACCCCTCTGTTGTAATTGAGTCATGATTGCTATTGGCATGTCAATGGGAGGGATATACTCAGGCTGATCAGCTGCAATTATTGGCTGTGCCCTCTGACCACTGACCTCTGACTACCTCAGAGTACCAGCTGTGCAGGGGCCCACTACACAGAACAAGACTTACTTCAGCAGGGCTCTGGTACCCACTGAGTCCAATCTTTGAGTATATCGCTTGTGCAAGTGGTTGGGTGGTGGTGCTTCGCTGTGTTCTGAAGCTATCCACTGGGTGTGCTGGCTCTGGGGCAAGGTCAGCCACTGCCTGTGTTATATCCGGGGCCACCAGGCATAAGCTATAAAGTGATCTGCAGATGGCTGCTGCTTGGTCTGGAGGCTGACGCTCTAACCGCTGAGCCAAATTGGCCAGGGCAGATGGCTGCTTCTTATAGCCAGGTTTGGAGGTACCCATGCAAAACTAAGCTGTGAGCCTGGGGCCACTTAGTGAGAGGTATGGAGCTTGCTGAGGCCAGATGCTGCTTTTTAGACAGAATTTTTAAAAATCTGGAACAGGAGCCAAGTCAGGCCAATCCTATGGTAAAGCCTCTAGAAACAACTTGGGTGGGCCTGAAAGTTGGATGGAGCAGGGCTTCAGGGAATCACAAGGGTGGAACAAACAGCATTAGCCAGGTTGCTGGAATCCCGAATGTGGGACTGTCTGACTGCCTGCCTGCCTGTCTGCCTGCCCGCCCGCCTGCCCAGGGGAAGGGCTCATCAAAGGGACAGTGGCCTCCACCAGCACATCTGTCGGACAGAAAGCTGCCTCTTCAGCTCTCCCCCAATGCCAAACAACTCAGTTCTTCCCAGTATGTCTGGTACCTTTCAAGCTGCTTCCCCCACTCTGGAGCTTGGAGGGTGCAAGTCAGAATACGTCCAAGCGCAGGCCCATTAAGAGGAGCTCCAGCATCCTTAGCCTCAATTCCTGCTGGTTTTTACAGCCAGAAGTGATGGGGACTTTTCTTCCTGGCACTGGAACCCTGAGCTGGGCACCTGGTGTGGGACAGGGACCCCCCCCCCCCTCACTCCTCAGGGAGGACCTTCACAGCTGGGGTATACTCCTGATTTTTATCTGCCACAGGTGGGTGTTGGACCAGCCATACTGCACCTCTGCCCTTCCTTCCAGTCTCAGGTGGATTCTCTTTTTTTTTATCCTCACCGGAGGACATTTTTTTTCATTTTTTTGTTCAGATAGAGTGGGAAGGAGAGAGAGGGAGAGAGAGAGGGAAACATCGATGTGAAAGGGACACATCGAGTGGCCGCCACCCGCACGACCCAACCAGGGCCGGGGACAAACTGCAACCGAGGTACGTGCCCTTAGCGGGAACCGAACCCAGGTCTCTCGGGACCGCAGGCCAACGCTCTAACCGCTGAGCCAAACCGGCCAGGGCTCAGGTGGATTCTTTTTTGTTGTTGTTGTTTTTTAATTTATCTTTAATTGTTGAAAGTATTACAGATGTCCCTTTTTTATTCCCCCAATGACACCCTCCCTATCAGGCTTCTTTTTAGAAATCTAATATTCTTGTAAAAGAAAGTAGACTACTGGAAAAATAATGTTATTTTAAGCAACACCTACTACCCGAGATAAAACATTCAGGGAAATTAAGCTGTTCTCCACTTGGAACGATAAATGTTACAAAGTCTTGACAGTAAAGTCAGTAATAGGTAAGAGCATGTCTCCATTCCACAAGTACCTATGATGATATCCCCAAATCTAAAGTCCTGATTATACCTAATTCTGTTTCCAGATATATCTCTCGAGCCCTAAACCTAATCCTAAGGATTCCAGACTATATTTCTTCTCTAGTTTCCCAATATTATGCTGCCTGTGCCTTTGTTGTTCTATAAACATGGGTTCCTTTAGTTAAGGTCAAGGTGGATTCTTTAATTTCATAGTTATAGGACTTCCATTCAGCTTGATTTCAGGTGATTTTGAATGATGGTTGTTCTGTAGTTTAGTTGTAATTTTTTTTTAAATAACAGTTTACATTTATTTTTTAAAAATATTTTTTCTTTATTGATTTTTTTAGAGAAGAAGGAAGAGGGAGAGAGAGGTAGAAACATTGATGAGAGAGAACATCAGTTGGCCGCCTCCTGCATGCCCCCCTACTGGAGATAGGGCCCACAACCTGGGCATGTGCCGTGACCGGGAATCAAACCGGCGACCTCTTGGTGCATGAGTCAATGCTCAACCACCGAGCCATGCCGGCCGGCCTAGTTGTAATTTTGATATGGTTGTGGGAATACTGTGTTTACCTATGCCACCATCTTGACTGGAAAAGAGATAATTTTTTGTTGTTTTTTATTACACACATCTCTCTCTACCAAACAAAATACCATAATGTAGTTTTGTAGTCTGGAATAACAGTAGAATGCCAACAATTTGCTTTCTATCACAGATAACTAGACTTTGTTCCCATTGCCCTAAAATTGCTAAAGAGAAAAGTTGTTACCAATGTAATATCAAGAATTTTCAGGAATGTCTGACAAGTTGCTCCAGTTGGGAGGTGTCCGCCTGGTTTCTGGCAGCTGTCTGCCTAAGGTTCCCTGGAGGCTGTTTCCTCTGGAGTAAGGAATATCGAGAAACCGTGTATTATTTACGTATGCTAGATGATCTAGAAGTCCTGCTCACAAGATAAGCTAAAAGCTAACATGCTGTCTTTTAATTTTTCATCCAAAGTTTCATGACAAGAGCTAGAAGGTAAGAACATCAGGTGTAGGATGAATTCTTATGGCAGTCATGAAAAATATTTTCTGGGCCACAGATAGTCTGGGGAATATGGTTTAGCAAAAACTGTTCATTTAACACCATCAACATTTTATCTTCTTCAAAATTAACTTACTTCGTAGACACTTGTTTGGAGAAAGGAAATGCCAGTTTGTGAAACATTGTGACTTTTGTGGGGAGAATGAGCTGACTTAGAAATAAGTACTTAGAAGTACTTATAGATTTGTACAGTAAATAGTTGTTGAACAGTCCTGAATATCAATGAGATTTCCTGTATAACAATCAAAAAGCTAGATTTATTAATAGAGAAACAAAGGAAACTATAATCAGCAAATGGAACTTTTCAATAATAATACGTGGGTCTAGAGGCAAAAATACTTTAAGAAAATGACTAATTTATCCTTGTGGCTGAAATTTTTTAATCAAATTTTGAAATAAATGGAGTTGAAGGATTATATTACCATGTGAACATATAGATTACATGGTCCAGATTTTACAGGTAAAACTTTTCATAATACTCAGATATTTAATACAGAGGTTCTCAATGTGCGGTGATTTGCCATACAAGAGACATTTGGCATTTTGGGTTGTCAGAGTTGGGAGATGCTCCTGGCATCTATCTAGTGGGCAGAGGCCAAGGCTACTGCTAACATCCCACAATACACAGGACAGACCACATGACAGAGTTACCCTGGCCAAAATGTCTCTGGGACTGAGGTTAATGCCTGATTGAGTATTATGCTTTTAGTAGAAAACTATCTTAAAGTCACTTTTGACATGTGTTTTGAATCAAATTCAAATTGTGGACTATAATTGAATATCATACAGCAGTTAAAATACAGATACAATATTAATATGAATAAATCAAATACAGAAATTATAGAATAAAGAACCCAATCTAGTCCAGCTTCGACAATAAATAACTTATGACCCATCTTGTTTCATCTATACCCTGCAAAAGTTTTTTTTATATGTTTGAAAATGTCTATACTAAAAAGTTAAAATACAGAGAATATAAGAAACATATATGTACCTACTGTCTAACTTAAGCAGCTCCAAATGGCCTGTGCAATATTTGCATGTCTGGTCTGACCTCCGGTTTTCATTTGTAATAAGAACACGAAGTACCTGCCTTTCAGGATTGCGAAGGAATTTAAAGTTTCTGGTTGCCTAATAGGCATTCAAAATGGTGGCTGTTGTTATTGTTTTAGATTTTGGTCTGAGTTTTTTTTTAAACTGGGCTAAAAATGGATGTATTGTGGCTGCTTTGGATTCTACAGCAGACACCCAGCTGTTTACCAGAGTATTCCTTAGCTTGTGAGGCCATGGAGCTTTATGGTTAGTTTATGGTAATAAAGGTCATTGACCTGTCTTCCAGACTGCTTCTCAATTTCCTTGTCAGCAAGAAGATAATATCTTTCAGGGTTATCATAAGGTTCAGATGTGATAATGCATATGAATGAGCTGCAAACTAAAGCATTTTGTAAATGTCTGTTATAATAATTATTAATGTTAATGTTACTTGTGAATACACCTCATGTCAGTCTAGAGTTACTACTTCCTGTAAGACCCTCAAACTCTCTCAGATATTTTATTTCCAATATGTGGTAATTGTCCAGTAGAGTTAAAGCATTAATTTGCTTGTGTTGAAGCAGTATGCGTGTATTTATTCACTCAGAATGTGGTTATTGGGCATCCACCATGTGCCAGACATCCTTGTTTATTCAACTTATCTGTATTGTGTGGCTTCTTTTTTAAGAGCAAGGGATTAAAAATGTGCAAGTTGCATATTCTGCTTCCAAAAGATCAAACCTATGTATTGTCACATAAATTGACAGTGGTCAAGAACAACATCCCAGAAATAAACTCCTCACAGAAACATTGTTCAGAGCAGCGTAAACTTCTCAGAGACACTCTAGTCTTGTGCTCCCCCACACTGGAAAGAGCCCATGTGTGGTGGGGCTGGCCTGTGCTGACTTTATGCGTCCAGGAGTTTTAGGAGCCGTTATTACAAAATAAATTATACAAACATATTTAAGTTACATTAAAAAGATAGGTAGTAAACACTCAAAACATTATTTTCTAGTTGTCTTACTATGTTTTGTGCTCTCTATGCTGTGGGGGTGCCTGTTGCATGTGTATGGTAGAAATAGGATATAATGGTCCTGGCCAGTTTGGCTCAGCGGTTGGAGCGTCGGCCTGTGGACCAGAGAGTCCTGGGTTCGGTTCCTGCTAGAGGCACGTACCAAAAAAAAAAAAAGAAATAGGATGTAATGATGAGCTGCCATACATCTCTCACAGGTCTGAGGCAGGGTAGCTAGAAACCAGCTAGGCACTGGTGGTTTTCCAGAGAACTGGCTGGTAAACCTTTCCAGCATAGTAGTGCTATGAGTGTTTCTGAGCCAGCTCCATGTTACCAATCAAAATTCTTATCAGAGCTCTACATACATATACACACTACTTGGATTTCAGTTCAGTTTTAGCCTTCGCTCTCTACAGATATTTGACATAAAACGAATTGATTGTCATGCTAGCTCCTCGTATTAAGATCAAAGAATCACTCTAATACTACTTTTGTAGAACATCTTAATGATTTTCACATGTGTTATCTCGCCATGGCTCATTATGTCAGGTGCACGGTCTTCATAACACTGACTCAGGTGCAGCAACTGGTGAAGAAATGGGCTTTACAGGTTTCAGTTTGGCAGTTGAAGCTGGAAGAAGATTTCGGGGAAAGTGTTCCTTTCACTTATAACCCAAGAAGTTCTCATGGTGAAGTGCTTCTCTTCTTTTTTCTTTCCCTTCTTTCTCTTCCTCCTTGTCCTTTTTTCCTTCACATTCTCAATTGAGGTGAATCCCTTAGCTGAAGGCATCAGATGTTATCAGCAAATGCAAAACAAAATCATTGAACAAATTAATTCACTCAATACAAAACACTTAGTAGTGCTTGTGCTTTGTCACTTCCTTGAGTAAACACTGTCAGGGTTCAGAACAAGTCACCGGAAGGTGCACCTCTGTGGTATGTGGATTATTTTGAGCTAAGGACAACTGAGATCCTGCAGGCTCAAGAGAAACTTTTACCTCTCCATAAAACCTAGAAAAATTTAAATTATGGGCTTTGCCTAAAATAAGAGATATCACAAGAAATAACTTTTGACCTACCTGTATGGCAGGGCAAACTACTAATTAAGAATATCTGCTCTTTTTCTTATCCTGCAATGACTTTTCTCCTCTTTGAAGCCCTAAGGGGATTGATCCTTAGCTCAAAATGTCACATATACCTCATTTTCCCTTTCTGTCTGTTAACCTCTCGTGTATGTGGGGGTCTCTATGTGTAAGTAATTAAATTGGGTAATTTTCTCTTATTCTGTCTCATGTCATTTTTATTAGACCAGCCAAATGAATCTTGGATAGAGGAAAGTTTCTTCTTCCCCCACAACATAATACTAAATTCTTCTCTTTCTTGTAAAAATGGCAAAATGCCATTCATACTTGCACACCTTTTTTTTCTTCTTATCCTTTGTAAGGTCCTGAGATGAATATGAGGATTTGTTCCATAAAAAAGTTAGACCCAGATTCTGCCTCCAGGAGTTAAAATCTTGTAAGAAAGATGAGAGAGTGGTTAAGTAATGGGGGCAGAGGCAGATGATGGATGTTGTAATAAGAGATTCAATCCAGACAGAAGATGAAGTTGAGGGCAGCTTTTGGAGCAGGTGTCCTGGGAGCTGGCCCCAGGTGGTGAGTATGGAAGACTTCTTGTTCTTTCCTTTGAGAGGCATGCTGTATCACTGTCTCAATCACTAGGAACATAGCTAAATAGTGTTATATTAGCGTCCTCCTGTATGCCAAAATGCTCAGTAATTCTATGAAATTCCATAGGATATGGTGAGAAGTTTACACATACTTTAAATTTGGATAGACTGCAAAAAACAAGAATGGGTTTTTATTTCCATTCCAGAATTTATAGTATACCTACTTCTTTTTTCATATATGTAAATAACAGCTTTATTGAACTAAAACTCACATACCATACAGTTCACTCTTTTAAAGTGGACAAGTCAGTGTTTTTTAGGATATTCACAGAGTTGTGCAAAAGTCACCACTGTCTAATTTTAGAACATTTTCATCTCCCCCAAAAGAAACCCTGCACTCATTACCAATCACTCCTCATTCCCCCCTCCCCCACCCCCTGGCAACTATTAATCTGCTTTGTGTCTCTTTAGAGTTGCCTATTCTAGACATCTTATGTAAATGGAATCATATATATGGCCTTTTGTGTCTGCCTTCTTTCATTTAGCACATTTTCAAGGCTCTCGTCCACACTGCAGCATATGTCTGTGCTTCATTCCTTTTTATGGCTGAGTAATACTCTACTGTGTGGATACAGCACCATTCATTCATTAGTTGATGGACATTTGAGAGACTTCCACTTTTGACTACTATAAGTAATGTGGCTATGAATATTTATGTGCAGTTTTTTGTGTTGACATGTTTCAGTTCTTCTGGGTGTATACCTAGGAGTAGATTTGCTGGATCCTATGGTAACTTTTATGAGTTATGTTAGTGGTATCTCATTGTGGAGTATCTTTACTTTTGATGATGGACTCAAGAGACCTACAGTAAACATAGCAAAATATATTACAATTCTAATTTTTAATGTATGTACATTATACCTACTTAAAAATAAATTGATAGGTATAATTATATGGAGGGCACAGAGTTTTATATAAGAAATATGATTACATTTTGGACCTCTGAGACACCCCTCTAGGTAAATGTTGCTTATTGAAATAGGGTAAAGAAGTTTCTCCAGAATGAGCAAGGGCAAGTGAATAATGGCCACTTCATATTAAAAAGGCAGAGGTCTGTGCTCTGTCGGGACTTACTCCCACTCTCTACATGTATTTTATTTTTTGAGGCGGCCACTTTCCAGTAGTGCAATATCTAGACCAGATTTCCACTGTGACCTTTGCACTCCTTCTGTGCAAATGTGTGGGTGCAGTTACCAGATTTGTGTAACACAGGTTCAAGCATGCCATGACTCAAGTTTATGTCAAGAGTTCATTGAACTTATACACCAATAAATACATCTCTGTCATCATGAATGGCTCAGCCAATTTATTTGCTTTATTGATGTTAAAGTCAGGGCATTCTTTATCTTTTCTTTGCTGTGTTAAAGGTGCTTCCAAGATTATGTAAAGGGGTCTTGGAGCCTTTTTTGTAAGCTTTTATTTTTATTTTTTTATTAAAAAAATTATTATTTTTTCTTTGTTGATTTTAGAAAGGAAGGGAGAGAGAGAGAGAGAAATATCGATGAGAGAGAACATCGATTGGCTGCCTCCTGCATGCCCCCACTGGGGATTTGACCCACAACCTGGGCATGTACCCTAACTAGGAATCGAACCAGCTATGTCTTGGTGCGTGGTTCGATGCTCGACCACTGTGCCACATCGATTGAGCTTATTTTATTTTTTTATGGAGCAACTTCACTTTGTTCCTATTTTTCCAGGTAAACAGAATGTCATCAGTTCTGAAATGGCAAATTCTTCATTAGTGGCATGTCAATTGGAAAAAAACCCCCACAAAAACACCTGTGTAAGTTATTCTCTTAAGAGAACTATAGTAACCTACTTGGAACAAGTTATGCATTTTTTATGTGAGTTGCTTTCCACTAAAAATAATGTGTACGACGAAAAACAAAACCTTGTTCAATCGATATGCTGTACTAATTCCTGTCATCATCATCTCAGTGAGAACCACAGTAAGCCTTCTGTCGATATGCTTCAGCAACAGATGCAGCTCAGGGTTTTAAAGGAAGAGAAAGAAAGATTTCACTGTGCTGAAGAACGGTATTTCATCCTGAACTGTTGATAGTTGTGTGATCAGAGTACGAGCCTTTTCATTTCTCAATCTCTCCCACGCAGGCAGTAAAGTCACTTACCTTTCTCAAATTTTTTGGAATTCATGAGAGTAATGTCAAAGAAGGTTGCTCAGTACCAGATTCTGTGCTTCCATTCATCCCACAAATGGGGATTGAGACCCATTGTGTGCTGGGCAGGAGCCTGTGTTCCTGCATCCTCACAGCTGCTGTTGGAATGGCTGTTGGCCCTAGAATACATCCCCCTACTTCCCTCCCTTAGTTACCAGACTGGCCCTGCAAGTATTCTGCAGAGTTTTTGACTCTGATAGAAGATAGAAACCAACATTAAATATGATCCCTGTTATCAAGGAGTTTTAATCTAATCAAGATCATGAAAACTAACACTTATGAAAGATTTTTATTCTCCCCTAATCATTTATTTATTCACAGCTTGGCTACTTGGAATCTTATTTCAGTGCTGCAGGTCCTGACCAGCAGGACAGCATACCTGATCCTCTAGGCTAGGGAGACAGGACAGGGAGTCAGACCCCCCTTCCTCCACATGCTGCTTTTGGCAAGTCACTTATCTTGTTGGAACTTAATTGTTCCTTCCCTCCTTCAGGGGTTGTCACCTCATTGGAATAATCAGCCATCAAATTTCTCACTTAGGACCTGAAGTCAGATAACACTCTTTAAAAATATCAAGATACAAGAAATGTTTTCAGAAGGATTGGTAAATTTGCATGACAGTAAAACTTCTATGTGATAAGACTCTGAAAATTAAAAGAGAGAAGTGACTGACTACAGGAGATAATGTGCAATACTTTACCTAAATTGTCAGTGTCCCTCACTTGTAGCTAACTTATGCAAATCTGGAAAAAAGAAAGCCCAACAGAAAACAATTATGGTTGATGAGAGTTAACCAAATTATTCAATAAGTGACAGGATTAGTTTAAGAGGAAAAACTGAGGACTTGATCTGTGATGTGTTCTTAAATAAATACTAAATCAGGCATCATAAAATGTTAACATCTGTTAACTTTGGATGGCAAGGACAAGGTCATTTATCACATGTCTTTGGTACTTTTCTTCATTTAAAAAAAAAAGGCTATCACCATAGAATTTGACCATGTGGGAAACCCTCAAACCTCTTCTTGTTATTGTCTACTTTGGGATTTTTAAAAAATCTTAGCATAAGTGGTAATCACTACACCCTCCACTTTGGAATTTTCCTCTTGCTGATGCTAAAGCTGAAGGGCTGTTCCTGAGATTATGAGTTGTGACTTGAAAGGCAAATATTGGTTAGTTAGAATGCAACAAACTGCCAGGTCCTCATCAGAGCAAACTACGTGATAGATAATCCATGAAATTGCTCTGCACTAGAGTTAGCAAAACTGATTGAGAGACTGTTTCTTCAGTCTCTAACTGTACACAGTGGATTGTGATCAAATCTTTCAGCATGTTCAGTAATTTTGTTACCCGAAGATAAGAGAAAGACACAGATGGGATCTTTTAGGGTGTGTAACACAAGCGAACAGTTAGTGTTCCTTAATTTCTGTGTCCTTGGCCAGAAAATGTCATCACTGTAATGCAGTGACCTTCACACCCTTTTATGCTTAAATGGCACATTCTGTGGAATAATTTGATTCAGGATCATACAACTGAAAACATCAGAAGCAAAAATTATTTGTTGACAAATGCTCATGGTGTTATAGAGTTTGCAAATCAGAAGGAAGCTGATCATTGATTTAGTCCCGGACATAAACATGACTTTCCCGGAGCTACACACAGCTCCTACTCTTGCACCTGGCTTAAAGCTTGCTTTCCCTTCCTTTCTCCTCTCTTTCTGAGATTGGTAATGTTATAAAGTCTTAATTACTGGGAGATTTTCACAGTATGTTTGCCCATGTCCTCACAGTTCTTACTCAGTTCCTGCCCTGTGTTTTTCCACTTCAGTATTGCTGTTATGTCCTGACTGGGCTCACATTCCAGCTATAGTATTCTGAGCACAAAGTAGGGTAGGTTCCTAATGTGGCAAATTGCACAATTCCCACCTCTACCAGTAGGAGCTGCTTGCACGCTGGGAGTTAGAAAGGAGGTGACAGTCACTGATCCTTATGCAGTCCCCAGTTTGGTAGCCAGTCAGTGAGGGACACGCATGCTTTCCTTCTTCTATTCATTTATTGTTTGGAGAAGGAGAATCACCTTGTGATTGCTGTCAGTGGAGACAGGACTGCCCTGCCTAGGGAGTTTTGGGTATTGGGTTGTCACAGTGGTTGGTGGTTTGTCAGCAATGAGGAGGAGGCAGGGCAGGGATGTTTGACATCCTGCAGTGTGTGGATAGCTCAGATAATGAAAAATGTCCCACATTTGTTATCTGGACTTAGAACCTCTTCTACTTCACATGGAAACACAAAGTTTTATTCAGTGATTTTTAGTATATTGAAGGTTCTAGGAACACAACGCTATTAACCATGCATTTTACTTTCTGTGTTTATGTGCTTTGACATCAGGGACTTGCTGACCTTAGAGGAGCAGCCCCCCAAGGCTGACCATTTTTCTCTGAGGTATTTGGTGGGGGTGTAGCCCCAGAGCTGCTGCTGTGGATCAGAGTTGGCCTTAATCAGGAGAGAGATGAGTTTTATTCTAACCTTATGTCACTTAGCTCATGGAGGGACAGAGAGGGCAGGAGAGGGCAGGAGGTGGCAGGTCCAGCTTATCTCCCTGACCTTGGGCCGGAGGCCAGCTCTGAAATAAACAGCTTCTCCTGTCTCCTCTGCCATGTCCCTGTGTGCCCATTTCCCATAATTTTTATACATTTTGTTGTTGTTAATTCTCACCTAAGGATATTTTTCCATTGATTTTTAGATAGAGTGGAAGGGAGGAATGGAGGGAGGGAGGAAAGGAGGGCGGGGGGGGGAGAGAGAGAAACATTGATGTGAGAGAGACAGATCGATTGGTTGCCTCCCGCACAACCCCAACTGGGGCCAGGGATTGAACATGCAACCCAGGTATATGCCCTTGACTGGGAACTGAACCTAAGACCCTTCGGTCCGTGGGCCGATGCTCTAACCACTTAGCAAACTCACCAGGGCTAATTTTTATACATTTTTAAACATTCTCATCATGTGGGCTGGAGGCCTGCATGGGACACATGGCTCCCGGGTCCTACGGCGGCTTCTTCCAACAGAGAAGGCAGCAGACAGCATGCCCCCTGCATCCCAGCACCACTTTTCCTAAGGACCAGTGTCTGGGAGTGGGGCCAGCCCCCCAGCAGTCATCCTAGGGCCAACAGGAGGGAGGCCTGCTCATCAGGACCTCCAGACTGTAGGCTGTACCTTGTCATCCTCATCCTAAGTGCTCTCACTGTGGGAGCCAGTGGTGAGGATGTTGCTTCCCTGTCTCCTGAGTTCCTGGCTTCAATATCGATTCCTTCTGCTGCTGGTGGCCCCCTGGACCTGCTGACCAGGAACAGGTGGTCTGTCTTTATCCCCGTGGCCTTTCAGGAAGACAGTGCAGGCCCTCGTCGCTGTCTCCAGAACTACTCCATGGTCAGTCTCACATCTTTGTCTCGGCCTATTGGGTCTGTCAGAGCTGAGACCTAGGAGCCATTCTGATTGTGTCTTGCCCAGTCAAGAACAGTAATTGTGTTTTTCATCTTTTGCTGGCTGAAGGCTGGACAGCTGCCTCCTCATAATCATCAGAAAGATCAGTTTGTCACTGAGAAACAGTGCGGAGAATTAATTTCACTTCCTTTCTCTGTGAGGTGTCTACTTTTGTTATGATCACCTATCACCTGTCTATGAGGTGGCATGTGATTTCTCACCTCCTGCAGAGGTGCTGGGACAGTTGCTGGCTGTCCCTCAGGCCTGCAGCTTCCTCTTCTGGAAGCTTCTCTCACTGACCCTTCCAGTCTCCTGCTGCAGGGAGCAGTTACCTAGGTGGGGGCGGGGGTAATGCAGTGACCAGAGCATGTTATTCAGGACAGTGCTCTTATGTTTGTTATACTGTCTGTAAGAAATTCATGATCTTTGCAGCCTGGAAATGTTTCACTGGCTGTTTTATTATGTTAACAAAAATGATAATGAATTCTGCCAGAATTTCCCTGTGTTCTGGGTGATTTATGGCTTACGAGGATTCAGGCGGCCCTCTCCCCTGGGGCTGTGTTATAAGTCACAATTCTGTCTTCTAAAGGGTTTCCAGGCCCAGGTTTGTTTTTTGGAACTGTGCCTCTGCCTTGTCCTGAACCCTCATTTCTTGTCCTTCCCTCACTCTGGCCCTTGTCCTGGACTGCCTAGGATAGCCCCACGGTAGCAGCTGCATTTGGACAATAGAGGAAGCCAGTGTGGGGACCCCCGCCAGCAGCTTCTTCTGCTCTCACCTCTGGTTTCTGCCACCCCAGCACAGCCTGAGGTTGTCTTTGGCTGATCACCTTCCTTAGTCCCAAGGCACAGCCCTCTGTGCAGTTTGATGATGAGGGTGGCCTCAGCCTCATGCTCCAATGCACTTATCTTCCCCAAATGGAATCTTTGCTTCTGTTTCAGAGATTCATGCTGATTTCAGGGAGCCTATTTCCAGACTGTAGCTAGCCAGCTGAACCATGATTGCTGAGGCTGCTCTGTGTATGTTGTTATCCAATTTCTCAGTGTTTTCACTAAACAGTGTGCCGTAATTCCCGACTCAGTCCTGCAGTTGCCTTCATTAGATATATATTCAATATTTAGAAAAGATGCCTACAAGGCAGTTGAAGGTATATAATTTCAGCTGTTAAAAGCTTATATGTATACCAACATGTTCTTGTTTGTGAATTGGGTATGTCATTTGCTTAGTTTTCTGGCTAATTCATCTCTGGAAAGAGAGACTTGATAGTGGGAAGTAAATATAGAAATCACATGGTTTTCTCACTGGCCTCCTGAGTGACAGTTTTTATACAGCCTTATGAAGAACTGGAGAGTTGGATACTTGATTATTTGAGCATCTTTCCTGCTAATTGACTTTTTAAATTGATTTTAGAGAGGGAGGGGGGGGAGAAACATCTATGTAAGAGAGTTACATTGATTTGTAGCCTCCCATATGCACCCTGACTAGGGATCACACCCACAACCTAGGTGTGTGCCCTAACCAGTAATTGAACCCGTGACCTTCTTGTGCATGGGTTGAGGCTTCAACCAACAGAGCTACACCAGCCAGGGCTCTCTTGCTAATTGATTTTAATCTACCCACCTAAGTGCTGTGTTTTCTGCTGACCCATGTGCTTTGGCTAATTTCTTTGGCTTGTCAGTTTTCTGGTATCTTAACCCACATTTTACTAAGAAGCTACTGAGTTTGCATTGCAGTTTTAATAGCTGGGAACACACCATGACTTCTGTACTAATGAGTGGGGTGTTGTTGATAGGGAAGGTAGTGGAGAGGAGTAAACAGCTTTAGGTACAGGTTAGCCAGTTGGGAAGCAGATGTAGGAATTGGATGGAGTCCTAGTAGTCTGCCTACTTCTCTCCCCTGTCCAGCTTAGAACCCAGTCTTCTTCATAAATGGCCCTGGTTTCTGGACTTCTGACTTGGGAATATGCCCCCTGCACAGGTCATCTGTCTCCTAAGCTAGTGTCCATGCCCCCTGGTATCAGCGCACTGCTGCTGACCATCAGCATGGGGACTGCTGGGCCTTCCCTCCCCCTTCCTCCCCCTCTGAAGCTCTAGGGGACACACGTTTGCAGTGTTATGCTGCGGGCCATGGGAGCCTTGGCCTCTGGCTCACAGAAGGATAGTAATTCTTTCATCAGTAACTCATGATTCCCTGTCCTTTTCACTTTGGGGTAAGAGCCAACAGGGCTGGAGTTGGGCACCGAGGCCTCCATTCTGGACTTTCCTCTGTGGCTAGGACCCAGCTGGGGCAGGGGAGCTGGCCATAAATTCTAATACCTCACTGTGTAGTTCTTCCTGGAGGCTTCCCAATGCTTGTAAACCTCGTTTCTTCTAAGAATTCTCTTGTTTCACCACCTGGTCACTCACATTAGCGTGTCTTCTCCACTCTCACCCCCTCCTCACATTTTAATGTCAGCTTACACGTCAGTTGTTGATACTTGTTGACAGGCCCTGGTTCCTGGACTTCTGACTTGGGAACATGCCCCCTGCACAGGTCATCTGTCTCCTAAGCTAGACACTGAGTGGCCCCTCTTTCTAGGCAGGGACACTTCCCTGCTCCTCTTCTCCCCACCTGAGCCTCAACCCAGCTCCAGAGCCAGCACACAGTGATCCTACCCTTGTCCCTGGTGGTCTAGGTGAGCTGCGCCTCTGTAGTACACACAGAATAGATGGTAGGAGGTAATTTACCTGCAGAGTTTAACAGGAGGCTGCCTTCCCTGTGTCAAGGCTTCGGAGTCCTCCCAATAACCTGTGCACAGGTGGTGATGTCTCCATTTCTGCAAATGTAGTGATAAAGAGCATTATAAAGAAGTCGCTCAGAGCCACGGTGGGAAACCGAAGTGGAAAACCCAGTCCATTTGATCACTTTCCTGCCATTTTCCATATAAAGTTGCAGTAAAGATGACAGCTTCTTCATATGCAGCCTTGTCTGGAAACTTATTTTTGTCAAAAACATGGAGTGAGTTGAATGGCATGGCATCAGTGTCAGTTTTGCTCCTGCTGCATTTCAAAAGAACTGTGGAATTAGTTGTCAGTGCTTACAGCCCATCCAAGCAGCAGGCGGCTTCAGTCCCCACGGTTTCTTGAGTCCACTTTATATTTTTATTTTGGTTCTGGATCCAGTAAGTTGCAGTTTAGGTCAGCTGACATTAACTGTTTTCCAGATGGTCACTGTTTCCAAATGAAGTAGACCATCACTTAAACGCTTTTTTGGTCCAAATGATTTTGTGTTAAAAATGTGTTCATGGCAGAAAAATGCCACTGAGAGCCTTGTAAGTACCCCAGGTTTTCTGGGAAGGAAAACCAGCTGTTACCACTGATTGTGGTGAGATTGGTGAGGGTGCAGTGAGATTTTTGTCCTGTGCGCCAACAGGTGCCAGGGGTTCAGGTCTAGTGTGGACAGAAGGGAGGGCACACCCTGGGTTTCTGCCTCACCCTGGGAGGCTTTGAAGCCTTGTAGTCCAGGCCCTGCTTACTGACCATCAGAAAGGCTGGTGATTCATGGCAGACAACTTTGATCTTATCAGCTGGTAGGTTCCCCTTTGTATTCTATTATATCTGAGGGAGACTTAGTGCAGAAGAGTAAAAAACACCTCTGCCCACACAGACAGGTTTGAGAGGTGGGCTGGGAGGACAGAATCTCACCATTGTCTTCATCACAAGAATGCTGGAGCTGCCTGTGAAAGGGAGCCAGAAAAATGCCTATTTTTAGAAACACCTAAGCCCTGTGTTGTTTAGTTACCCATCGAACAAGAAATGTTGCCTTTTAAAAGCTATAATCAGATACCAGAACAAGTAATTGCTTTGTCATTGGATCGCTGTAAATTTGAAAAATGGTTGTTGAGAGGAACCACCTCTATAAAAATTGATCTAGTAATTCGAGGTTAGATTACATACTTATGTTCCGTTCTCAGTCCCTCAGTGTAATTCAGCTAATAGGTTTTGTTTGTTTCAGCTGAAATTCAAAACTTCCATTAGGTGACTAACACTGGCTAAAATGGACTTGCAGCATATTTTTAAATAATCTCTTTTGTCCTTGTGTGCTTTCTAACTTTAATAACTCAGGCAGCCATGCCCCAAATCTTAAAGTCGATGGCAAAATTGGTAAAGCCAGAACTGCCGGAACTTGGTTACTTTTGATAATTCAGCCATTTTCCTATTGAATTCTGAATTCAAAGGAATCTTGTCCTTTCTAGAGTGGCAGAGGGAGGGGACAAGAATGTCTGCACTAAAGCGGTACCTGTGAAATCCCTCGCTCTTCTCTTGATTGCTTGGCTTTGAAGTTCAGGGAGGAACACCGCCATTGCATCTAAAATAATTGATAGCCACTGTGTGTCCTTAGGACTGAGTTCTTTTTCTTTATTTCCATCCAGAGTGTAAGGCTGTAATGTTTGCTCTCAGCTGTGTTTGTTCCATTGTACTGCAGGTGTAAAACTTTCAAGTTTATCCGCTATTAGGCATACTCCTTTGGACATGCTTTCAACTTTATTTTTATTCATTAGGAAATGCTCTGTATTAAAAACAGAACCTGAAAAATGTAATTCATCTTCCCTAAAATGGAGAGAACGCTGTATTGTGGTAAAGGCCATTCATTCTTCCCAGTAGGAGCAGCTTCAACGAAGTGAGGTGCCGCTGCTCCAAGGTGAGGGCTGTGCTGACTCGGAAACAGATGATGCACTCAGAACCCCAGTATTTGTGGGAAAAGAGCTAACTGGCCACTTTATTGAGATGTTATTTATATATCGTAAAGTTATCTTGTTTAAAGAGTGCAATTCAATGGTTTTTAGTTATTTACCAAGTTAAGATCGTCACCATAATTTAATTATAAAACATTTTTATCACCCTCAAAAGAAACCCAGTACTCATTAGCAGTCACTCTCCCGACCATCCCCTGGCAACTGCGAATCTACCTTCTGTGTTTGTAGATTTGCCTGTTCTGGATTTTTCATGTCATGAAGTCACAGTGTCTGGCCCTTTGTGTCTGGCTTCTCTCCCTCAGCCAGGGTTTGATCTACATTTCCCCGATGACTGTTGATGTGGACATCTTTTCATATGCTGTTGACTATTTGTAGGTTTTTGGAGAAATGTCTATTTAAATCCTCATTATTTGTCTTTTTATTATGGAGTTGTGACAGTCTCTTATGTATCCCTTATACAAATCCCTCATTAGAAATAGATTTTCTAGTATTTTTGCAGGGGACCATTCTCATATCCTTGGGGACCACATAGATCACCACCTATGTGGTCCCCAAGGATATGAGACAAGTAAAGGCTAGACCCTTGTTCACCTGCTTCTTGGCCGAATTTCTTGTGATTCCCCCAGGAATAAGGAGGTAGAGGCCTGCAGGGCCTTCTCCCACCACCTCTGTACTCCTTCAGGTGGAGGGGTGTCAGGCATAGTTTCTCAACACCTCTCAGGTTTGGGTGAGGTGGGGGGCTTTTTCCTGCTCCCCCACCCCCTCCAGAATAGAGTCCTTTGACCTACTGGTAAATGCTTTGTAGATTTAGCTCCCTGCAAACTGCCAGGCAACTTGGATACCAGGGAAGGGCCAGAAAGAGGTAGACAGCATTTTGAATATGGAGTCCTTTTATGTTGTAAAAGGGCTGTATTCAGCCCTTTCTGGGAGTCAGTTTACCTTTCTCATTGCAGAGCCCTCTGGGTTGCAGGTATCCACATTAGATGTACTTACTCAGTTAAGTCTAATTCTGTAGGTAATGCATGTTACGTCCCCCATTTAGGGACATGTTCAGGTTCTTAAAGCTTCCTCCACCTCTGACATGTCCATGCTCTGGTGGGGAGACACTGCATGGTGCCTTTACTGTCCCAGGGGTGAGAGGGAAATTTCATGGACCCTGAAATTTAGCAGAGGGGGCTAAAGGGAAGGAGGAGGCATCAGGGCCAGTATTTGAGCAAGATGTTTAGAAGATTCTCCCATTCAGCTCATTTGCCCCAAGACCAGTCTAGCCTTTCCAGCTCACCCCATTTCTTTCCTAATTCAGCTTCTCTCTCCATCCCTGAAGAGAGTGTTCAGGCAAAGCAGGAGAAAGGCCCTCTTCTCCCCTGTAGCTCTTAAAGTATTTCCCTCATCACTCTGAACGTGTGAATGTGGAAGTGTGCTGGCTTAGCACATTTCAGTAACTTTTTACTCTGAAATTCAGTCTCTGCGCCCTAACAGTGATCTTTTCTTACTTATGTATATGTCAAAGCGAACAGGTTAGACATAGTCTGTTGAGATTTCTGCCTGGTTTAGGACACTACTGTTTAGAGAAATGGGTAGGTAGTTGTATATAATTTGACAGTTTGTATATTAAAATTTAAATACCAGAAACAACTCTACATTTATAATTTGGATACATTATCTGTTACTTGTCTGACTCAGCAGCAGGATACAAATACTCTTGAAATATTGAGATTTGTAAAGAGTGTTAATACTGTTTCTTAGGAAGATGTAACTACTTTTCCTTTCTGCAAGTCATACAATAGAAACACAGGGAAAGCAGGCCTTCAAGGCAGTGCTTGCTGGAACCCCTTTCCAACCCCTGAAGAGGTCAGAGCTCAGCCGCGAGGTGCTGAGCATCTCGGGCTTCCAGGCACAACAGTCCTGGTATTACTCATTTTTTAACAACACTTTTATAAAAACTAACTCCACTCAGGTCTGGTGCTAGGATTTTCCTTTACTTTGAAAAACTGCTGACCCCTCCCAGACCAGATCCAACAGTGGAGTTTTCACCCATACCTCTGCAGGCACCAGTCCAGAAAGGTGAGGACTAGTTACTGACCACCTCTGTTTTGCCCCCACTTTCAACTTGGAACCAGCCAAATACAGTATTCCCCCTTTAGCCTTGGGGATATATTCCTAGACCCCCAGTGGATGCCTGAACCTCAGTACTGAACCCTATATGTCCTATGTTTTTCCTGTACATACATCCTTTTCACTTAAAGGAGACACTTTACGGCTTCCCTTTGGCATATCAGAATTGCCAGCATCACTATTCTTATGCTTTGGGGCCATTATTAAGTAAAACAGGGCTTACTTAGACACAGGTACTGTGATAACCACAACAGCCAGTCTGATACTGAGACTGCTACTAAGTGACTCCTGGGTAGGAAACATATACACTGTAGATACGCTGGACAAAGGGGTGATTCATGTAAAAGTACAGAACAGAGTTTAGATCCTTCCTTTTTAGCCACCTGGATTAAGCACTTAATTATAGCCAAGTCCTTCAGTGCCTCAGTTTTGCCTGTCCTCTTGGAATTATTGTGTCTCTTCTCTTAGTACTTTATTATTAGTTGTGTGTAAGATCATGTGGTGGTCTAGACTAGTATCCTTGCTCTTTTTTTTTAGTTAATCCTTACCTGAGGATATTTTCCCATTGATTTTTTTAGATAGAGTGGAAGGGGGGGCGGGGGAGGGAGACACACACACACACACCCGATTGGTTGCCTCCCACATGACTCTGACTGGGACCGGGGATCAAACCCTTAGTCCAGGTATATGCCCTTGACTGGGAATTGAACCTCATCCCTTCGTTCCGGGGGCAGACACTCTAAACACTGACCCAAACTGGCCAAGGGCTTGTCACTCATTTTTTAAATAGATGATTGAGCCCAACTTAAGCCATTTTGCTAATTGACTGTTTATTACATTTTCCTGTTATGACCAGTGCCTCCTTGGTGGCGGTTCTTGGTTTGGAATTACTCTCTGTCAAGTGGGAGGTTATATTAAAGTCTATTTAAAGAGAGAAAATCAGTCAAGTGACTTGGAGGGTGAGCATTTCTGAGCCCTGGACACAGAGGTTCAGGAGAGCAGGAATTAATATTTAACTGAACACTTCAGCACACACTGGAGCATTACACATAGATCTTTTGAGCTTGAGTGTCACTTGAGAGAAGAGGGACACGGAATGTTTTAGAGAATGTTCCCCCACAGGTAATGCTTCCCTGGGGCTCACAATGTTTCTTCAGCCACCAACACATGTGCCCTACCTGTCAAAAAGACTTTTTCAGGCAGCAATGGATTAACCCCAAATGTCAAAAATATCTTCAGAAAAAAAGAATTAAGGGAAGGAGCCGTGAGGAATAATTGGATAGTTAAGTTAGCATGATTTATGGTGACATTTTCTCCATGTCCCCATTTTATGGAATTGCATCATCCTCCCTTGTCCTGGAAAGGTGGCTGCCATGGGTGTCTTGTGTGGTGCCACGTTTCCTGAGCACACACTGGTTGGGAAAGGGGAGATGGAAGGTAAATGTCTTCTTCTTGCCCCCTTTGTACAGCATGAACTGCGCCTTTCTACTCTTCATGTGGCCCTCCAGCCACCTCATCCTTGTACATTGCCTCTCCCCAGCCCTGCCCAGCCACCCTTTCTCCTCCAGCTCCAGACATGAAATTCTTCCAGGAGGCTCTGTCCTGGCCCAGAAAGAAGGCAGGATGGCAAGATGGAGTTCATGTTACGTACTTTTGCTTGTAAGGCTCACTCTGGTCCATTTTTCTGCCCCCCGAGTCCTTTGTCACTCTGTCTTGTGTGTGTATCACAGAAGTGAAACTGGTGGGCATATTTAACATCCTACCTCCCAAATACACACCTTTGACAAAAACATACATTGCTGATGGGCAGGTGAGCAGGTGCTGAAATGGGTGCCGAGTTTACCCAGGAGCTTGTATCAGCCTAGCGGTGCCTCTGGTTAATGGTGCCAAGCTTTGGCAAGACGAAGGTTCTATGAGCTGTCATTCTGCAGAATGAGATGGTCCAGCTTAGTAGCTTCCAAAGTCCCTGCAAACTCTATCCTTCTATCTAGTTAAACTAGGTGAGAAATGTTAGTAGGGCCCTATCAAAGACTACTGTTTTCAGAGTTAGACAAAAAGCCACAGATTTAGCTAACAACACGTCCTCCTTTTTACCTTGAGGTAATTTGTCATTGGCTCATGGATTAATAGATAAGAAAAAGAACTAATTCACTATGGTCAAGAGGTCTTTTGTAGGAGATTCTATCTGGTCATGTCTCTTGGTAAATTTTTCACTTCCTAAATGATTTTAGGAAGAGTTTTATGCCTAAGTTTCTAGAACTCAGCAGAAGACTAAAAAAGGGAAGCAGTTCAGACACCTAAGAAAGACTTCTCCCTCTAAGAAAATACAGAAGAAAAACTAGAGCAGCTGGACCAAAGGCAAACTGAAAGTGAGAGGAAGTATCTAATGATAGTTAAACAAGTGAGTTATGTGATTTTTGATATGAACATTATCTATTATGTTTCCAAGATGGGAAATAATTATCTTGTATGCGAACTATACATGCCTTTCATTTAAGCAAAAATACTTAAAATATTTTTATTGAGATATAACTCACATACTATAAAGTTCACTCTTTTAAGGTATATGATTCATTGGTCTCAGTTGGGATATATTTACAGAATTGTGCAACCATTATTAACCTCCAATCCAGAACACGTTCATTGCCTCCAAAAGAAACTATCAGCAGTCACTTGCTCAGCTCTTAGCAAACATACCTGTACTGGAAATTTCTTGTGAATGGACTTATACAACATGTAGCTTTTTGTGTCTGGCTTCTTTCACTTACATACGTTTGCAAGATTCATCCATGTTTTAGCATGGATCCTTTTTATGAGTGAGCAATACTCCATTGTATGGATATACCACAGTTTGTCTCTATTCTTCAGTTGATAGACATTAGGGTTGTTCCCACCTTTTGGCTATTATAAAGAATACTGCTATGACCATTCATGTATATGTTTTTATGTGTACATATGTTTTTATTTGTGGGGAGGGTATATACCTAGGAGTAGAATTGCTGGGTCATGTGGTAACTCTATGCCTAACTTCTCGAGGAACTGCGAAACTGTTTTCTGTAGTAGCTGTACCACTTTCTATTCCCACCACCAATATATGAGGTTTTCAATTTATCCATATCTTCCCCAATGCATGTTATTGTCCGTCTTTCTTATTTTTTATTATAGTCATCTAGTGGGTGAGAAGTTGTGTCTCCTTGTGGTTTTGATGTACAGTTCTTCACCGACTAATGATGTTGAAAATATGTGTGCTCTGTTAAATAACAGTTTATCGAATTTTTATTTTAGTGATCTAAACTGACTGGACATTAGACCCTTCAGTAATTTTAGCCATTTCAGGGTTGATTGCTTCATCAAGATCAGAAGTAGAGGAAGAAGGGTTTGTTGTGTTAACATAAGCTATTGGCAAATGTAACGGCTATGTGTGTTCTGGATTTACTTCACCATTTCTGTGTGAAAGAATTCATTTATACAATGAGTAGAATTTTTAAGAATTCGTTATTAACATGTGATTTTCCAAAATAAACTACACCATCTATCTATATATCTTATCAGATTGGTTGTAAATATGCTGCTTGTGTTAGCAAAACGATTATATTGGTTTTCCACACTACAGAACAAAAGTAGAAGTTTTTATTTCCAGCGCATCAGGACAAAACTACTGAGCCTACTACTGTGTTTGTACATATATTAATTTGGTTGATTACTTCAAGGTGATGGCTTTGTTAGCAATCATTATTTATTCATTAGGAATTATAAGAGCAGAGCGCCTCCTGCCCCGCACACAAACACTTGTGGGATCTACTTTCCATCCCTTGTCTCACTCACTGCTTGAAGAGGCATCCTTGTTTGTGGTTCTTCTCTCAAACTCACGTTCTTCTTGGAACTTCTTCTATGAAACAAGGTGCCCACCTGGCCACCACTCTCTCTGCTAGGCTCTCTGATGGTACATTCCCCCAACCCCCAGTAAGCATTGTTGTTGGTTTTGGGTTTGTTTGCATGGGGTTTTGTTCCCTTTTCTTTTAGGTGTTTTCTCCCCTGTTTCTATATGTGACAATTTAATTTTGTAAAAATAATAAGGAAAAAACACCCCTTGGATTCTTGTCTTTCCTCCTCTGACCGCTTCTCAGCTCTTGTGCCTCACCAGCCAAAGGCAGTTTGGTCATTCACAAAGTTCAGTGGGAACCCCTCTATCTCCCCACCCTGGGAACAGCTCAAGGTGCTGATGGGTAAATTTGCATCTTAGAAGTAACTGAATGTCAACTGCATTCTCACAGTTTAGATTTATACTTTTGATTCCTGGGGTCATGCGGTACCTTCTCAATGCAGCCTGGACACCTGGTTGCAGTGCATCATTAGGAAGCCTGCTAGCTGAGAAAGACTGCTTAGTGCCCGGTTTCAGCCTTGCCTTGCTGAAGATTGTCTCTGGCCATCTCCAGGGTTCTGAGGGTGGAAGTCACATAGAGCTTGCTGGACAGTATCACCCATTCCATGTAAGATGGATATCTAGAAAGAGAAACTAGTGTCTCCATTTTATTGTCCTTGGGAGATTTTATTATGACCCACATCTTCATTCTTTAGAACTCTGTATGGCGTAACTTCCTTTTTGTCTGCACTACAGTTTGACAGTAGGCAGTGTGACTGATACTTGTTCCAAGACTGGCTAGATAAAGAATTGCATAAGAGGGGTTGAGTTTGTTTTCACTGCCAAGTGTACAGAGAACCAGAATCTTAGAACTTAGAGCATATTTAGTCTAATTCACGTTACTGCTGGCAAGATTCAACACAGAAATGGTGAGTCCCTCCTCCATAGTTGCACAGTCTGCCAGCAGCAGTACACATGGCTGTGTGGGAGCCATGATAACTGTGGTGATTGTACCAGGCATTCTCCACGAGTGTCCTATTCTCTACATCTTTTGAACATTTACTTGTGGCCTTCTTAGAATTGAACATTTGTGCAGAGAACAACATACAGACCTCACCTTTGTCGGAATCTGAATCCAGAAATGTTCTCTGCCTGTCAGTGTCATGTGTAAGACCACCTGGTCACTTGATGACTTCAGAAATTGTAGTTCCTCTGTGTCACTCCTTGGACTCTGTTATACTGACTAAGCAGTGAGCCAAGTCAGTTGGAAGCTTAGCTTCACTAACCTCCTTTTAGTTCATGGGGTTGTAACCTGTTAATAGAAGCAAGGAGCTTAAAGAAACTTCTGAGTTGTTGCTTTTATTTTTACCCTCAAGAAACTGTATAAAGGCAGCTTTGTTATGCAGGGTTTAACTTTCATTTAGCAAGTACATGTTTCATTCCCAAATCACTTTTTTGTTGTGATGATGTAGGGGAGTCCTACTGCATGTTGGTCTTCAGTTCATTTTCCAAACTCTTTCCACTGGTGGGAACAGTGTTCTGACTTGTATTTGTTAAAATGGCCCTGCACTGTTGAGTTATATTTGAGGTGTTAAATAAACATTAAAAACAGTAAGCATCTACTAGACTGCCGAAAACATGAATTAGCCTTAAAATCCATTTTGACTTTGCTGCCCTAGAGACGGATCCTTTCTGTCCCTGGCCAGAAGGGCGAAGAAACACCAGCTCCCCTGGCAGGGCATCACGGAATCACCCTACGAAGATCTGAGCATCTAGAGTCAGTGCTAGGGCTGAAAGCCAACTTGTCTTTGAAGTTTAGAAGAAAGGTTTTCTATTTTTGTATTAAAATTTATCATACCTTTCCTTTTTCTGGTTCATTTGTTATATATTCTTTTTCAATGTAACTTCCTGAAACCACAGGAATGAGAAGCACATGCTTGGCCATGCTCTGAGAAATAAAGGGAAGTCAGGAACTTTTTCTGTTTTCTTAACTTCTCTATCCAGAGAGTTATTTATGAAGCTCTTAGGCAGGTTTTTAAAGTAAACATCCCTCATGCGTAGCCTTCCCCGAAATAGGAAGGCTGTGGGGCAGTGAGCTGGCCTGAGGAGGGAGGGAGAGAGGGCTCATGCTTGCTGGGAACCCTGCCTGGCCTTCAGCATCCCCTTGTTCCTACGGAGCAGCAGGCTTTGCCAAGTTTGTGCCAAGGAAGAACCACTCTGCTCATGTAGTGAGCCTGATCTGTTCCAAGGATCTTGTGCCATTTCCTGTGTCCCTGCTGAGCATCTCTGAAACATCGGTGGAGTTACAGAGACCTATGGGCTCTTTATCCTTTAGTCACATGGACTCTCCTGCAAAGGACATGCAGGTGGAATTTACTAAGGGAGTGTGCAAACATGCAGCTACTGCAGATAATGTGCTCAGTGGGTGGGGAATGGAGGGAGGACCCATGAAAAGTCGTCTTATTCCCAAGAAGTTGATAGATGAGCAAAGGAGATGATAGTATAAGCAAAAAAGGGGGATAAAGGGAGGCAATGTAAGACTTATAATAACTTCAAACAGTAGAAATGCTGGATTTCTTTTTTTTTTTTTTTATCCTCACCCAAGGACACTTTTCCACTTTTTGTACAGATAGAGTGGGAGGGAGAGAGAGAGAGAGAGAAACATCGATGTGAAAGGGGCACATCGAGTGGCTGCCACCCGCACAACCAACCAGGGCTGGGGACAAACTGCAACCGAGGTACATGCCCTTTGCGGGAACCGAACCCGGGTCTCTCCGGACCGCAGGCTGATGCTCTAACCGCTGAGCCAAACCGGCCAGGGCAAAATGTTGGATTTCTTGTTACCTCTGTCTATTTGGCTTTGGAAAGTGAGGGTTCCCTGAAGCCACAAAGGGTGGACTCAGGAATGGAGAGCAGAAGGACCCTGTACCCAGGCTGGAGCATTGCCATATGTTCTTTTTGTTGGCCTGGTTTATTTCTGACAACTCAGAGGGAAGTACTATCACCGCCTTCATGGATGATGAAGTTAAAGTCAGAAATATTAACTTTCCTGAGGCTCATGAGTATCTCAGCAACAACTGAGCCAGAGCTTTGGCTTGATGACCATTCATTCTTTCTCTTCCATCACACTGATTTTCTCTGCAACTGAGAAGGTTTCCACCTCCTTTTCAGCACAGTTTATTATACCCCAGAGAAACTGATCTCTTCACAGTTCCTTTAGAGGAATTGAGATGTGATGCCCAGGAGCCTGTGCTGGCATGCTAGTCTGAAGGGGGCCTAGGACCATGTTCTGGGATGCTTGTCTGTCTGCAGGGGACCCAGGACTCATGCTGGGCTTCTATGAGAGGCAGCATTTTAGCCTCTCTTCAGTAACTGTAGTGCTTTTATTAGATACTTAAGTGCTGACAGCATATGGCTGGTTGGGTGTTTTTAAAAGATCCTTCTATTCGGAATATATTTACTTAATGTCTTGTGCGTATCACTCCAATACAAAGATGAGTCAGACCCCAGTCTTCTCTCTTTCCAGGAAAGCCTTATTGATAGAGATACCTGAAATGGTTGAATAATTCTTCTATTCTAAACTCAAGGTTTTACTCTCTTCTTTCATTAAAGACCTTTCCCCACATTTGTAATCATCATTGTCTTTTCTCTTTTGGAAGTTTTAAGATTTTGCTGTTGTGTTATTTTTTTACACGAAACCATCCTGTGTTATTTCTACTGGCAGTCAGCTTTTCTAAGGCCACTCCTCATCTCTCACTGGGAGTGCAGAATGCCTGCTCAGACTGTCCTTGAAGATTTGGACAGGGATTTGAAGAATTGGTCCATAAGGTTGAGTAAGATCAGGGGCGGCTCCTTCCAGCTCTTCCCTGTGGCCTAGCTCTTCTCAGCGGCCCTGCATGAGGCTATAAGTCAGTGGGTATAGGTTTCTGTTAATATGGACAAGTGTTAAAACCTACACTTCAGGGAAGAACTTTCACACCCAGAATCCGAGGCACTTATGCTAACACCAGTCTGTTTCCACAGTGTGCTGGAGAAGAGAATTGGGTCGACAGTCGGACCATTTACGTGGGACACAAGGAGCCCCCCCCAGGTGCTGAGGCCTACATTCCACAGAGGTACCCAGACAACAGAATAGTCTCAGCCAAGGTAACCTCCTGTCTTTGCGTTTATTAATTTCCTTTGGAGAGCATTGGAACTTTCTAACAGGAATTGACAACACTGCTCCTAGAACTGCCGTTACAGCTGCTATTCACTCCCGACTAAGGGCTGTGATTACAACTTACATGAGGCTTGTGAACTCATTGTCCCTCTGGTTGTCCCCGAAACACTGTTCAGACTTGCCAAGATGTTACAGCACATTTTCTTCATTTCTTTTTTAATTATATTAAGTCTAGGATGTTCAATTCCTACTACTGCCACTTATTTATTTGCTGCCTGGCCATGTGCCAATCATGAACCACTCTGGGCTGGATTTTCTCATCTGTGAAATAGAGATGATGCTAGGTGTCATCATTGAAAGGGTGTGTTCACAACCACCTTGTAAACCAAAACACTGAATGTATGTCAGAGCCTGTCAGGTGAAATAAGTGCAAAGATAAAGAAATGTGATTAGAATGTCATCACATCAAGGAAGTGCCTTGTTTCTGTTGACTGGAGAGTGGGACTATGGAGGGGTGGGGAACCTTTTTTTTCTGCCAAGGGCCATTTGGATATTTATAACATCATTCTCGGGCCATACAGAATTATCAACTTAAAAATTAGCCTGCTGTATTTGATCAGGCTAATTTGTTGAGGTGTGTGATATTAGCTGGTATTGATTTCTTTGCGGGCCCTCAGGCCAGATGTTCCCCACCCCTGTCAAGTAAATGGTTAGATAATAGGGTGGGGAATTTTTGTAGCTAGCTTTGACAAAAATGGTAAGTGATGGCTTTCCAGATTATGGAGAGCTCTTCCTTTAGCTGCCTATACATACTGTCCATGAAGGCATGCAAACATTCCTGGATTCACTGACTGTGGAGATCTGTGGTAGACGGAATGAATTCACATGTGAGTGTCCAGGATGTGTAGATCTGTGTGCTAGACATACTTCTATGAGCTATCAAAGAGTATTTGTTAAGAATACTTCAAACAGAAAAACTTTGTTTTTTAAGGCAGTTTTGTAATGGAATAACTTTATTTTAAAACTGCAATGTGTGCCCTGGCCAGTTTGGCCAGCAGTTAGAGCGTTGGCCTGCGGTCCAGAGAGCCCCGGGTTCGGTTCCCACTAAGGGCCAGTATCGTGCGGGTGGTAGCCATTTGATATGTTCTTTTCATGTCGGTGTTTCTCTCGCTCTTTCTCTTCCTCTCTCTCCCTCCCACTCTATCTGAACAAAAAATGGAAAAATGTCCTCAGGTGAGGATAAATTAAAAAAAATAAATAAATAAAAATAAAATCACTTATAATGTTGTCCTTATTCTTTAAAAAATAAAATAAAGCTGCAGTGTGTAATAATAATAATAGTAGCTTTAAGCTCCAGAAACACAAGGTGGGTAAGTAATTGCCTGTAAACAAAATCTCAACTAAGTAGACGTAGTGCATGGGTATCCACATGGTAAAGGAAGGAGAAATAAAATGAAGAGGAACTCCATATCTAAAAACACGTCTGTCCAGTAATGACATTTATAAATTTGACACAGTCTTAAGTAGAGATCACTAAAGGTGATTTCTGTGCACATATGCACTCTGTCTACCCAGCAGTGTGGCCAGAAAAGAAATAAAACCTCAAAAACATTTCTTTAAAAAAAATTTTTTTAAGTTTTCATTTACGGTTGACCTACAATAATATATTAGTTTTAGCTGTACAACGCAGTGATTAGACATTGATATAACTTAAGGAGTACCCATCTAACACCATATATAGTCGTTACAATATTATTGACTATCCTTATGCTGTACTTTATATACTTGTGACTGGCAATTTTGGAACTGGCAATTTGTACTTTTAATCCCATCACCTTTTCCGCCCATCCTCCCAACCCTCTCCCGTCTAGCAACCATCAGTTTATTCTCTGTATCTATGAATTTGTCTCTCAAAAGTATTTCTTAAAAATCTCCTTTGCAGTATAAATGCATCAAGAAATGGGGCAGTGTACTGAAAAACATTAAAATGTTGTGCCATGTGTGAACTTGTCAGGACAGGAGTTTGGGGTACAGGTGATGGGGCATGTGACCTGCCCATGCTGACCAGTGTCTAGTTCGGGTAGGATGTTTGTCAAAGGCCCTTCAGACACTGATACGAATCCCTTTACAGCTGCTTTCTCCCTCCAGGACAAAGCTTGGCCTTGATGGTTCAGCCCCCAGTTCCTTCCAGTAGATGTGAAAAGTTCTTTGCAGAGGAACTTTCTGAAACACAAAGCACCTAGTTGATGGGAGGCATCAAAGGGCCTTCTTGATGCAATTGGCAGAACATACCTGGATACCTTATTTATTCTAAAAGACCCTGTCAGTGTTTTGGGGAAGAAAATGGAAAGCATTTATTTCTAAATTCCATCCCAAGTTTTATAGCCAATTTATTATTTTCCTATTTTTCTTTCAAATATTCCTGTAGCCAATAGCCAACAATAATTTTGAGATGTCTTGTCTTACCTCCTCACATTGCAACTCACCACCTTTTCTGTTCCTTTGGGATATCTTTTCTCTCCCTGCGGTGGCACCTTCCTGTTCCCAGCTGCCATACATGCACTGGAGCCCCCAGAGCCTCCTTGGTTTCTGACAGAGGAAACCCTGTGCTAGACATGGGGTTTGATAAAGACTTGCAGATTCCTGGAGGCCTTTTTGGAACTGTTTCTTCTCAGGAAAACTCCTTCATATCAGGAAACTCTAGAGCAGAAACTAATAGAATTAAGTCAACATCCTTTCAGGAGGTGGGTCAGGGTAAGGGGTTGAGTGTTGGGTAAAGTACTCATCGACTTTCATCTCAGCTCAGAGTAGAGAGGACTGTGCTCTCAAATTCATGTGTGTGCAGAGAATGATCTTCATTCCTCAAAGAGCAGCATCAGTGGCTTTCTATCAGTAGATGACTGTGTATAATTTCAAGGAAAACTTATGTATAGCATCACCTCTGTTGCTAATTAAATTCAGTTTGGACAAGGATCTCAGAAAGACGAGGATTTGGATTCTAAGCTGGTAGTGGATGGTGGCATTGATTTAGGTAACTAGAGTGGAAATCTAGAGCATGTGATTGTTTTCATTTAAAAACAGTTCATGATATATGAAAACTACCATTTAATTTGTAAAACATAAGTTTACAGCCAGGTTAGGAAAATATGTTTGTGATCAAGTATCTATGTTTTCTTGGGAAAGAAAACTTTTATTTCTACCTTAATGGAAAAGACTGAAGTACACCGAAGTGTTTGCTCAGTGAGTCTCGTGTATCATGTGCGTATTATGACGGGATGAAAAGGCCAATTCATTTATGTTAAAATTCTGACCTGTGCATAAAAGGTCAATGAGAAGTGATTGATTTGAATTCCATTTCCTTTTTGGAGGAGACACACTGATAAAAGAAGGAAAACCAAGAGATTACTCCCAGGTGTGACCCCTTTCCTTTCCTTCTGACCACAGGAGAACTCCCCAGCCAGGGCCTGCCTGAGCTCACCGTGCTGGCACATCCTGGACTCAAGAGAATGAGAGAGCACTGCTTCATCAGTTTCACAGAACTTTTGGGCACAAAATTTACTTGGCTCTCAGCTCTGCCCTAAGATGCTACAAAATTAAATAGTAGGCTTAGGCGGCACTGTCACTCAGTGGTTGAGCGTCGACCCGTGTACCAAGAGGTCGCCGTTTTGATTCCAGGTCAGGGCACATGCCCAGGTTGTAGGCCCAATCCCTAGTGGGGGCATGCAGGAGGCTGCCAGTAGATGTTTTCTCTCATTGATGTTTTTATCTCTTTCTCCCTCTCCCTTCTTCTCTCTCTAAAAAAAATAATTAAAAAAAAAAAAAATGGTCTCTTGCATGTTAAATGAAAAAAATAAAATAAATTATCTCATTTGGTTATCAGTTTTCTTATACATCAGCAATTAACCCTCTTTTTTACTACATTAATTATCAGTAATAATTTATTATAGTAATTTATTCTGTGAAATGTAGAAATTAAAAGCCTAATGTCAAAGCTATAGCATGGCCTTTCCATGCCTGACTAGAATAAAGAAACCATTTAACTGATTTTAAATTCCAAATTTATGCTGGTTACCTGGCAGACCAGAAATCAGAATTAAAACCACAACATCATCATTTACATTAGCACTAAAAAGAAAAGCAATACATACTTATACATAATTAAGTATAAATCCTACAAAATATGTATAAGAGCTATATGAAGAAAACTATAAAATGTTGATGAAAGAAATCAAAGAAGATTTAAGTCAGTGGAGAAATATTCCATGTTCATTAATAGTAAGACTTAATGTTGTTAAGATACGAGTTCTTCCCAACTTAATCTTTAGATTCAACACAATTCTTACCATCAAGTTATTTTTTAGATATCAATCAACTGACTCTAAAATGTATATGTGAAAGATTCAAAATAACCAACACAGTATTTAAGGAGAAGGACATAGTTGAAAGACTGACACTACCCGACTTCATACTTTCTATAAAGCTGCAGTACTAAAGGTAGTGTGACATTGGTGAAAAAACAGACAAGTTAAATAGTGGAATAGAAGAGAGAGCCCAGACATAGATCTATATAAGCATAGTCAACCCATTTTTGACAACAGAGCAAAGATAATATAAAGGTCCTAGATAACAGCATAGTAGAAAATCTAGGTGTCCTTGAGTTTGGCAATGAGTTTTGTGATACAACACCAATAACACCATAAAAGGTAAAATTGATAGGATGAACTTTATTGAAATTAAAATTTTCTCCTGTAAGAAAATTAAAAGACAAGTCACTGACTAAGAAAAGATATTCCAAAACACATATCCTATAAAGGACTGGTATTTAATGATAGATGGAAAATAAAGGTGGATAGGGTGTGGTGAGTTTGGGACCTAGAAAATGAATTTCCTTTCTAAACCTCTAGATACCCTCTTGGAGTAATTTTTTTGGGCCAACCTGAGAAGAGAACTGAAAATATGCCCATAATTGTCATGAGATGGGGGGGCCACTCCTTTGTTTTTCTGCTCATTAATAAACTTCATTATGAACTTGTGAATGTAAATTAGAATAGAAAATTCTCTATATACTCTATAAGAAGTCAGAAATTTAAGGCAAAACAGCTTTTTTTTTTTAAACTTCTGGTTATATGGTGAAATTGATGTAAAAATCAAATTCAGAATATTTTGCAAAGTTTAGGGCCATGCCAGGCTTTAGTTACTTCATTCAGTTTTCAGGAACTTGTGTTTGAGATTCTGACATTGAAGGAGCTTGGTATCTGGTGTCTTGGTATCTGGCCTGCAACGCGTACACATTGCCCCGACAGTAGCCAATGTCTCTTCATTCTACAGACAGACAGCAAGGGTCATGGGCAGAGCCCTTACTCACTCTTCAGTAGACTGTCTTCATTAAAGGCAAAAACCTGTCAAATGGAATTTTGAACATTTCCAAGCTTGATGTTTACTGTAGCTTAATGACATCTGGAACATTGTTGTTTTTAGCACAAAAGTTAGGGAAACGCTCCTTCTGAGGCAAAAATTCAAGGTTTGGAGAGTAAGTGGCAGCCAGAACTCTTCTCCCTGCTGGCTTCTCCATTCCCTCTAGAGAAAGCTCTCGAGTGTGGTGCTGACAGACACCTCCCTGTGTAGGAACCACCTCCAAACTGGTTCAGGACTGCCTAACAATGTTGACTATTTTAACTTTCTGTTACCATCTTGTCACACACCAAAAAAGAGCTTGTAAAGAAATCACAATCTAAGGGAATATGCTAAACATGTATATTTTTAGTTAACAATCATAGGTTTATATTTTGTAAAAGACATTTTAATAATAAAACTATTACTAGATACTTTGCATTACCTTGAATAATCAAGAATGAGGGAACTCACATATCTTACTTTTGGAGAACACATTTTCTCCTAGCAGCTTGTCTTTGTGGTCAATGAATTGATAAAATATAGGCAAACCCTCTGAATTTTGAATTGTGGGTTTTGTCTTTAAAACTAAACATTTTATATCTTGAGATTCAGTACTACTTATCAAGTAATAGAGTAACACTTAAAAAAAGTAAAATGTGATCATAATGACACCTTTTTGTTTTTCTTTTGTACAGTATACGTTTTGGAACTTCATACCCAAGAACTTATTTGAACAATTCAGAAGAATCGCCAACTTTTATTTTCTTATCATATTTCTGGTACAGGTAAGGCCAGTGACCTTTTTTCCTGTTGCCTCAAATCTAAATAAGTGACATTTTTTCCTCTGGTAATTAACTATAGTTTGCTAATAAGAAGGAATAAGGACTTGGTGCTATTTACCTACAGTACCTTTATTTTTTTCAAGGACAGGTGTGTTGGTTCAGAGGCCTATCTGCTAAAACATCCACATGGGCACTCAGTGTTTGAATGGGTTCTGGCCACCTTCCAGCCCTGGGGGTAGGGGTGAGGGTCAGGAACTTTGTTGTTGTTGGTTTTTTTTATCCTCACCTGTGGACATTTTTCCGTTTTTTGTTCAGAGAGAGAGAGAGACATCAACGTGAAAAGGACACATTGAGTGGCTGCCACCCACACGACCAACCAGTGCCAGGGACAAACTGCAACCGAGGTACGTGCCCTTAGTGGGAACCGAACCCGGGTCTCTCTGGACCACAGGCTGACGCTTCAACCACTGAGCCAAATCGGCCAGGGCGAGGAACTTTGTAATCTTTAGGAGAAATTCACCGGCCCAGTTAATTGCACTTATCCTCTTCCTAAGTATGCATAGATTATCCAAATAAAACAGGAGAAAGAGTGAGAAAGTAAAAAAAAAAAAGGAGAGTGAAAACCACAATGAGGTATGAATTGGGGAGTAGGTCAGATGTGTTTTAAGAACAGCAATCCAGTTTTTCTCAATTACACAAAATACAATTGAAAGACTTTTAAAATTTTTTCAACATTAAGTTATCCAAAAAAAAAAGTTGTAAAAGTGGGGCACCTGACACACAGTAATAAATGAGTGTTAGAATGTACATTGGTATCAGACTTGGGTCTTCACCACTGCTGGTGTGGTTTTCTTAAGCATTTCACTTAATTAAAAAGAACTGCCCTCAGTTTTATAGCAAAATAGGATGATTTACTTCTTACCTACTTTATCTCTAGTGGTGGGATAAAGTGTGGTAACAGTTAAGGCAATTAAAATAAGTAAAAGCGCCATGACCGGTTTGGCTCAGCAGTTGGAGCGTCGGCCTGTGGGCCAGAGAGTCCCGGGTTCAGTTTCCACTAGGGGCACGGACCAAAAAAATAAATAAGTAAAAGCAAATGTTGGGTGGTGGTGTAACAGGGACAGCCATTCTGTCTGAAGACATTAACGCATGTTTTTGAAAATGCCTCTACAATTTTCTTTTAATTGCAGTTGATTATTGATACACCCACAAGTCCAGTAACAAGTGGACTTCCCCTGTTTTTTGTCATTACTGTCACGGCTATCAAACAGGTAAGAATTTTACAAACAGAGGAAAAGGTTGTTATCTTTGTTGTGTGATGTCTCCTCTCATTCCAAACAAAGTAATATGGTTTGTTTTAGCTAGTTCATAGAACAATTTAACTATGTTCTAAAAATTCATAACTGTTTTAGGTTGAAATCTGAGTTAAAATGATAGAGATTATGTATCTTAGTTGCTAATTTGATGTCCTGTGAGTTTGAGGAAGAAACTATGGGTTTTACACTGAATGAGCCAGAGATGGTGCCTGATTTTAGATGAGTTGCTTAACCTGGCTCTGTTCTTGACCGTCTTACCTGCAAGGATCTGCTACCCTACAGAGGGTCTGGGATGTGGCTTCATAATAGAGCATGCTAACTCCTGACTCAGTGTGGATTGAATTATTCTTTCTGATCCTGATGAATAAAGCCAGTGGCTAACAGTAAAAAGAATGCATCTCAGCTATTTCCACTATCAATTTAGCCAGTTTAGTGTAGCAACCATCACCACTATTAAGTTCCAGAAAATTTCCACTGCATGGCAACTCATGGGTACAGATATGTAGCCACATCTGGAGATGTAAAGAACTCTTTGGGCACCTGGTTTCCCATTCATGTGCTGGGAAATATTACACAGAAGAAGTAATTCATCATCCTTAACTCAAATGCACATTCACATCCAGCAAAACCCAACTCAGATGGCATGTCAGTTAATGTAGAAAAGACAAAACTCTTGGTTGGAAAGTGTGCTTTCTTCTATTGGGGAAAGAATTTGAAATTTGAAAGAAATTTAAATTGTGCCTATTTAAGACCAAAAGAATTTTGCAGAGTTATTAGTCGAGAATTTGGTCAAGCTGATTTTCCAGTTCTTGAGCTAGTGTCTGAGTTGACATAGGAACAACTGATATTGATAATTTCCAGTGTTTGTTACAATCAATAAAATGAGAACTACACCCCACTTTCTATGAGTACCACAAAGTGAATCAGGCAGTTTACTCAGTTTGCTAAGAATATGGGTGGCCAGATCCAATAAAAGATACAGGAAATAAACACAGGCTCACTTGTGCTTTTCAAGGTAGAATATTTAAGTTCAGGTGGTGGAAATGTAATTGGTTTCAAGTTTCTTCAGGACTTTTGTTCAACTCATTAAAAGTCTAAAAGTCTTATTCATCTTTTGACTCGGACATTTTCTTTTTAGGAATCTATACTGTGAATATATAATAGATAGGCACAAAATTACAGTTGTAAAGATTTTTATCAGAAGTATATTTATAACTTCAATCCAAATTTCCATGCAGAATGTTCATGATATATTGAGGGCACAAAGTAGAGTAATATATCAATAGTTTTTTTTTTTTTTGGAGTGATAGGATTAGGTCTTTTTTTTGGGAGGAGTTACTTATGTATTTCTTAATTTTTTCTGCAGGCCACATAATATTTTTGTAGTATAAAAGGTAAAAACTGATTTGGGGAAGTTATTTTTGATTCTTTTATTTATGTCTTGATTTTGTTTTCAAAAATGTATTCTCCCTGCACTGAGTTGCAGAGTGGAGATGAGAAAACCAGGCACAAGACCCAGAAACACCAGGTTGAACACAGTCGAGGCATTGTACATACCCTTTATTCATTTATTCTACAGATCATTAATTGAGCTTCTTTCATGTGCTGTGGCCCATCGCAGCAAAATCCAGAAGGATTGGCTCAGATCTGAGGAACCCTCCATGTTTCTCTCACTTGTCACATGGGATTCTTCTTTTTTAGGGCTATGAAGACTGGCTTCGCCATAAAGCAGATAATGCCATGAACCAGTGCCCTGTTCATTTCATCCAGCATGGCAAGCTAGTTCGGAAGCAGAGCCGAAAGCTGAGAGTAAGTAATAACTGACACATTTAAATAATGTAAAACCAATAACTGTTTTTAAAAATATACCCATAGTGTGCCCAGCCAGTGTGGCTTAGTGGATTAAGCATCTCCCCATGGACTGAGAGATCTTGTTTTTTTCCCTGTTCAGGGCACATGCCCTGTTTTTAGGCTCAATCCCCAGTAGGGGGCATGCAGGAGGCAGCTGATCGTTGTATCTCTCAAATTGATGTTTCTATCTCTCTCTCTCTAAAAAATCTTTAAAAACATTAAACACACACACACACAATGTAACAGGTTTTTTAATTTTTTCTTTTTATATTTTTCCATTGGTTTTTTTTTTTTAAGATAGAGTGGAAGGGAGAGAGAGAAACATTGATGTGTGAGAGACACATTAATTGGTTGCCTCCCACACTACCCTGACCAGGGCCAGGGATCCAACCTGCAACCCAAGTATGTGCCCATGACTAGGAATCAAACCTGAGACCCTTCAGTCCACCGGCTGATGCTCTCACCACTGAGTAAAACCAGCCGCAGTTGTGATAAGTTTGTTTATTGGGTATATGCCCAACCTCTTCCCCAAATATTTCAGGCAAACTCCTATCACTATCTTTTTAAAAAAAATGTTTTTATTGAGTTTTAGAGCGAGAGGAAGGGAGAGGGAGAGAGAGAGAGAAACATCAATGTGAGAGAGAGACATCATTCAGCTCCTTCCTGCACTCACCTCGACTGGGGATTGAACCCAAAACCTGGGCATGTGCCCTGACTGGGAATCGAACCAGTGACCTTTCAGTGCACAGGATGACACTCAACTAACTAAGCCACACCAGACAGGACTATTAAGTTTGTTTTGTTTTGTTTTTTAAGTATTTAAACATTTTCTTTGCTTTATAAATTTTGCTATCTAGGTGTTTTAGTAATTCTGAATGAGCTTCCCCTCAGCCTTTATTGGTGATGTTTTTCTAGTGGTCATGGGGTCAGGGAGGTGAGGGGCTGGGAGCATGAGCCTCACAGCCATGAGAACAGCAGTGGGGACCCTATATACATATGAATAGGTTTCTTCAGACCCCAGACCCTAAATGCAGTTTTCTCCAACAACTATTTTTCCTTTGCAAAGTCTTTCGTGTTTTTCAAATTAAATTATTTTTCAATTTCAGTTGATATACAATATTTGTTTCAGGTATATGACTGCCATATACCTTGCAAATTGATCATCCCAATAAGTCTAGTAACCATCTAGCACCACACATAATTATTACAATATTATTGACTATATTCCTATACTGTACTTTGGATCCCTGTGACTATTTTTATAACTGGCAATTTATAACTTTTTAATAAACATCTCTTTCTTCAAAAACATACCTGAACAGTGTCCACCAGCAGAAAATTGAATTTTTAGTGCATTGATCTCCTATAGGACATGTCTGCTCTGTATCCAGCCTGTTCTAACTAGAGGATTCCAAATCGACTGTGTGAGACAAGGAAGAAAGATCAGGCTGTCTTTTGCGACTCTGGCCATAATGTCTTAGGCCTTCAGAGGATGCACCAGGCTATTAGAAAAGAAACCTTTAATTTGCTCATCTCTAAACTTGTAATTTCAAGAATGTCATTATATAAATGGAATCATGTAGTCCGAAGCCTTTTGGGACTGGCTTTTTTCACTCCACCTGATTCCCCTGATGATCTATCCCCCATGTGTGTACATCAGGAGCTCCTTCTGTTCTTATCAAGAACATGGTTTGTTTGGGTTAGACCAGAATTTGCTTACATTCAGCAATTGAAGGCCATTTATATGTTTTCTAGTTTGGGGCTATTATGAATAAAGCTGCCATGAACATCTGTGTATAGGTTTTTGTATGAATCAAGTTTTCATTTTTCTGGCATAACAGCTCAAGAGTTGAATTGTTGGCTAATATAGTAAATCCATTTTTAGTTTTAGAAGGAATTGCCAAAAATTTTTCAGAATGGTGGACAATTTTACATTCCCATCAGAAATGTATGAGGGATCCGATTTTTCTACATACTTGCCAGCATTTGGTATTGTCACTGCTTTTTATTTTAGTTATTCTGATATCTCTGTATGGTTTTTAAATTTGCATTTTCCTAATGGTTAACTATGTTGAATATCTTTTCACATGTTTATTTGCCATCTGTATATCCTCCTCTGTGAAAACGAACAAATAACTCTTCATGTCTTTTAATCATTTTCTAGTTGGATTATTTGAGGGTTTGTTTGTTTTTTTTAATCCTCACCCGAGGACATTTTTCGTTCAGATAGAGTAGGAGGGAGAGAGAGAGAAATAGCGACGTGAAAGGGATACATCGAGTGGCTGACACCCACCCGACCCAACCAGGGCCAGGGACAAACTGCAACCAAGGTACGTGCCCTTAGGGAGAACCGAACCCGGGTCTCTCTGGACTGCAGGCTGATGCTGTAACCGTTGAGCCAAACCAGCCAGGGCGAAGGTTTTTTAATGATGAATTTTGTAAGTTCATGTAGTCTAAATATTAGTCCTTTGTTAAATCCCTTAATGTGGTATTCACAAAGCAAAATTTTAAAATTTTTATGAAGTTCAGTTTATTGATTTTTTTTTTTATCTTTTATGGATCCTGCTTTTAGTGTCAAGATTAAGAGCTAGTTACCTAACCTGGAGCTCAAAGATGTTTTCCTGTGCCTTTTTTCTAACAGTTTTATGTTTTACATTTAAGTTCACACTCCATTTGGAATTAATTTTCATATAAAAATGTGAGGTTTAGGGGAAAGTTCCTCTCTTTTTTTTGCCTCTGACTGCCCAGTTCTACCATCATTTGTTTGAAAGGCTGTCTCTTCTCCATTAAATTGCTTTTGTACCTTTGTCAAAAGGCAGTAGGCGTATTTGTGTGGGTCAGTTTCAGTGTTCTCTGTTCTGTTTCATTGATCTCTGTGCCAGGCCTCTGCCAGTACCAGGCACAGTCCCGGTTGCTACTGATGCATAGAAAGCCTTCATGTCAGCAGAGTGACTCTCCCACTTCATTCTTCTTGTTCAAGATTATAGCAGCTATTCTAGTGCCTTTACCTGTCCACATAAATTTTAGCATAAGCCCACCTGTGTCTACAAAAATCTTTGCTGGGATTTTGATAGGAATTTCCCTAAACCCAAAGGTCTATTTGAGGAATTACTCTCTAATTTTAAGTTCTTAGACACTCTGTTGACGCACTAATGGAGTGTGACAGGGAACTTCACTAGTATAGGCAGAAGCATGGTGCTGTCCTGTTCCTGGAAGCACCTTGCAGTGGCAGCAGGAACATCCAAGCGATGCGAAGGAATTTGGACCTTCAAGCTAGTCAGCCTGATTTGTGGGGTTATGATGGTCATCTACCTTCCCGACATGAAGTCTGAAGTTACAATTGGAGAACAGGGGCCTTTCTGGCAAGTCATTAAGATGTCTTGCTTGGTGATGACAGTAAAACTGGGATGGTTTCATCTTATTTAAAAATCTGTCTCACCAATATTCTGTGACTCATTTTTGCTCTAGTTTTTGTAATGTGATTGCCACTTCTGCTTTCTTCTCAGTCATGCTTGAGTGATCTGGACAGTGTCTTGGTTCTGCTGTTCAGCCAGCTTTTAAAACTCTCATACCTGGTTTATAGAACACCTAGTTTTAAGTCAGCACCTTTCTACGAGAATAATTCCCACTTGGACACAGTAATAAAAGACTAGAATTCATCCTGTTGAGCAGAATGAAGGATAATCCTGTTATAGGTGTTTGTCTGTGTTTCCATTGCAAAATATTCAATCATAATGCACTTGGATGCTTCACAGATCTAAAATTGGTACATCAACACCTCACCTGGTCTGTCCTCAGTTTGGGCAGAATGCCTGGGAAATGAGCTTTCTCTAGAGTCGCATTAGCATCCACTTAGCCTCCTGTAAACAAACACCATAATGGTATCTCTGAGTATCGACTGACGATTTAGGGAAAGAAAACCTCCTGCACAAAGGCAGGTTCACTGAATGGCACTGTCTGTCTGTCCTGCAGGTTGGCGACATCGTCATGGTCAAGGAGGATGAGACCTTTCCCTGTGACTTGATCTTCCTCTCCAGCAGCCGTGGAGACGGGACCTGCCACGTGACAACTGCCAGCTTAGATGGAGAATCCAGTCACAAAGTAACATGCCTGCCTACATACAGGGCCTTACCTTCCATCCCCAGTTGTGCTTGTGTGGCTAGAAACTACGTTATGTTTGGAAATCCAGTTTGCAGTGAAAACCCAGGGAGTAGTGCTGGCCAGATTGTCTTTGACTTTTATTTCTTTCTCTCGTTTTCTACTTTTTTCCCCCTCCACCTTTTGTATCTGTAACAACCAACCATCTTGAGTTAACACAAGCAACTTCGTGTTATTTATGGAGTTGTGTCATTTAGCAGAGGTGCCAAGTTAAAGATATAATGAATAGATAGTTAAAATTTTGAAAGTTTTCATTTCACCAGTCAAAATTAGTGTGTTTATTACCCTGAAATTATGTGAAAAGTCACACGTGTCCAGATTTTGCCTCACTATTACTTTAGCAAGTGTCTTATTGTTAAAGTATTTTCATAATATCTGAAGTTATAGTTAATTTCTTACATTCAGTATGGAATTCTGTACTGGTAGCTACAAATTTTAATTAACAATCATGAAAGAATAGAATATATCACTATTAATTTTAAGGTTTTTATTATTTAAAAAATATGGAAGCTTCCAAGGAGTTTATAAAAGTGAGCATGCCTCAGTGGATTCAACCATTTCTAAGGCATTAACTCAAAATTGCAACTATAGCACAGTGCTTAAACAGTACCTCTGAATAGAGGCAGTCTCTAGGATGAGAAAGAGAAGTTTTCTTTACAAAAACCCTAAAGGACATGCAAATCTTTTATGGCTAATTCATGAACTCATTGTATAAAGCCCTGTGGGGGTTTTTTTTTTTTTTTGGCATTTACTTTCACATTTTCTATGTAACATATCCCAAGAGAGTTGACATTCTGGCACAAGAAATTGTGAGCAACTGTAATTCTGGGAATGGAAATCCCTGGGTTGGTTGTCAGGTGTTTATTGTAACCTGACACTGGTCTCTGGAGTGTGGGGAGTTGATGTTTCTGTTGTTCCTGGCCATAAACATCTCTAAATCTCCTCGTATCTTTCTGTCTATTTCAACTACTGGACAAATAAACTGTGTAGTAAGTAGATAAAAAACAAGTAGAGCCACACACTCTCTCTCTATAGGCAGTGGGCTGCCCTCCATCCCATCCCACTCGAGGGATGTTGCTGCTCAGGTGTGTCTCAGCATTGCTGTGAACAGATGCTGCAGGCCTCCAGGTGTATCACTCTTTTCAAGTAAAATTTTATAGCAGTCTAGAGCTGCAGGTGGTAGAATCCATGTTTCACTTTGACCTTTGGTGTGTTGTGCTCAGCATCTTAAGTGTCTGCCCTCTGGTGTTAATTCTGTGCATTTGGTTTGGCTTGGGAGCTGAATAAATCTGAGCCCTTTCCTTAAAAGCAGAGTCTCGAGGTGGAACTCCTGCACATTTACTGACCATGTGACTATGGCAGACATTTGATCTCTCTGGAGTTTTCACATCTGTAAAATAAGGACCAACCTCTCTTGTGAGAGCATAAATAGAAAATTGCCCAAAGTGCTTGATACACAATAGATGCCCCTGAAATGTTCTGAATGCAACTGTTGTTCTGTGATTTTATCTCCTGTTCGTTTTGATTTATTGAATACTTTATTTGTCTAACAAGTAATTATTAGAGAGAAAGATAAGAGAAGATTTAGAGATGTATTCTCCTTCACCAGGCCCTCATGCAGGAGTGTTTCTTTCCTCTCTCCTCCCCAGGCGGGCCCACCGGTTCATGCTCACTAATACCATCTGGCCCACTGGTCTCCAAATGGAGTCCCAGACCAGCATAGGCATCACGTAGGATCATGTGAGAAATGCAGTCCTCAGTCCCCACTCCAGACCCATGGCATTAGAAACTCTGGGATGGGGCCTGAGAATTGCATTTCCAGCATGATCCCCGGTGAGGTCCTGGAGTCAGTGCCTTACAAGCCCTGCCTTCAGGTATGAGGAGCCTTCAGGTGGAGGCCAAGTGAGTAGCTATGCAGAAAGCCTACACTACCAAATAGTGTCAGGCAAGGGCAGTTCCTCATGCTGGTGACAACTCTATGACCCAGTAGGGTGTTATATAAACAAAAAGGAATATTTCAACTCTTAAATTTGTTTCCAAATTGATAGTCACCACCATGGACAATAAATTGAGGTATCCAATTTTGAAGAAGAATTCCCACATTGCTATTAGTTTTAAGTTAAGTTTTAGTTCTGGGTAAGAATGGAAGAACTTTCTGGCACCTAATAGATATAGGAATAGCAGTAGTAATCTATCATTCTATAACTTTGTAACATTTGCAAATTTTTTATTATACTTCTCTCATATGCTAACCAGCCGTTGTCATTGGTCTTATTTATATGCACACAAATTTAGGTGTTGGTGCTGCCCTAGGATTGGAGGCATTGGCTGCGAGGTTTGTGATGCTCATTTTGTTGTGAATTCACATTTCTTGTCAATCTGTAGACACATTATGCAGTTCAAGACACAAAGGGATTTCATACTGAAGAAGATATAGATGGCCTACATGCTACCATTGAGTGCGAGCAGCCTCAGCCTGACCTCTACAAGTAAGCCAGAGCTATGTTCCTCCTAAGTATCTCTTTATCTCCTAATCATTGTTCTTGCTCTCCACCTCAAATAGTCTACCCGCGTAGCTGTTTGGAAAGAGAATGTAAATCACTACTTAAAAATTAAGACCAAGTTAAAAATAGGTTACTTACATATTTACAGAGTCCCAACAACATTTAAATCTATAGCTACTTATACAAACATTAGAAGTGGATTCATGGAAGTAATTTGTTGCAGAAAAAATTATTTTCTGTATTTTGAGGGAGCGATTTTACGGAAAATCATTTAAGTCATGGGTTAATAAGAATAGAAAGTAAACTAAGAAAAGGGGAGGAAGGTAGAGTGGTTCAGCTACACATGGATGTGCTTTGTGTCAAGAATTCCAAGTCATAAGTGCATATTTCCTTCTTTCTTAGGAACAGAAGGCGGGTGTGTAGGACAGGGCACTTCCGGGCTGCCTCTCCCACCCATGTTGCTGCCATGTCAGTAACCCGACTTTTCTGTTGCCAGGTTTGTGGGCCGCATAAATGTTTACAACGATCAAAATGACCCCGTGGTGAGGTGAGGCGATGTGCTTCTTCTGAACATTCCTGGAGATAACATCTCTTTATTCTAAATTATAATAGCCTTTTTACTGAGACGAAGTTTTCATTGTTGTGTTCTGTTGGGTGTTGACAGTGGAATTCGAGTTTTCCAGAAGTCCAGGTTCTAGTGTTTTCTGATTTCTCTGGTGTCTACAGCTGTATGTGTTAACAAATTAATGCCACTTGTGGCAAATGTTCTCTCACAAGATTCTGCTGAGGATCTTCTCACAGCAGGGAAAGTTTAGGAGCCCATCTAACAGTTTCAAGGCAAAGAGGAGGGTATGGTTTCCCCCGTTAGAAATTCCCTTTCAGGACTTATAGACAAGTATGTCGTCAACTATGAAGTTGAAAGATGTCTGGCATGGAAGCTCTTTTATTGGAATGTGTGAATCTACTCATAATCATTAGAGGGATACATTTTTGGCCAGGATTTCATCTAGACTTAGGGGATGTGCCTCGAAAGGGCCTGTCCCAGGCTCACATTCACTTGTTGTCCAAGCATTGGTTGTTACTGGTGCAGGTCACAGGTGGGTGTGCTCCTGCTTGTGGTCAGGACAAACGTGATCTACTGTCATCTAGCCCATGTCTCTCTGGGTTGGTGCTGTATGCTCCTTAGGCCTGTGGATGATTCATCTGGATATTGTTGCAAGGTCCTGGCAGTTCTCTGCTGCAGAGGGATTTGTAATCCACAGTTTAGGAAATTGACTCTAAGTAGGTTTAGAGGTTGACCTTTTTTGTAAACCTCACTTGTTAGAGAAATTATCTTACTTCCAATTTACGCAGTCTTCAAGTTGCCTATATCCTGTATTTGTTTTTTTTATAAAGATTACCCAGAAGTGGAAATAAACTCAGTGGGATAGTGCCACAAAATAATAAGTACTGAAATATAATATAATAATTACTGAAATATAATTTGTTGGGGCTTATCACCATGTAAGGCTCCTGGAATGATTTAAGGAAACAATTTGTACACTTAGCATGTTTTTATCAGCATTGTTTATCAGCTGGTTAGTTGGTGCTTTTTTGAATTTATGTAGGCGTTGTCATGGTCTTTTCTAAATATATATTAGTCTACAGGTAATTTCTGGTTACTTTGGAGAAATAACCTGTATTTCTGGGTCTTGTGAGAATTACTGTCTGAACAAGTAATAGATTAAGATTTATTCGTATTGCTGATGGAATGAATCTGAAAAAGTAAACACTGCAGTCTTTTTATGCTTTATATTTAGACAAAGTTTGATGCTGAGCAGATTGGAAAGATAATTACTAATACATTTTGTATTTTGATAGCAATTCTAGTTTAGCTTTTCATGCATTTACATATTTCAGACTTTTAATATTTGGGTACTTAAAGATGTTTGTGGTGTGGACAGTTATGAATTATATATCTAAGTTCTTAATCTATTCAGGGTAATATTTCTTCATCCTCTTGTCCAAACTGGAAGCAAAGTACATTTTAAAGTAAATTATTTTTAGACTTCCCAGAGCCACATTTTAAGGGGGCCATTTGTTTTCATGAGCACATTCAACATGAATTATTGTTAGAGTGTAGCTCACAGAGGCCGACAGTACTTAGAATATAGCCAGGCAGCAGCCAATGTGTGGCCCCTGAAGCTCTTGTTCATGGCTGTCGGGCTGAGGGCTGAGGGCTGAGACCATCAGACAGCCCTGGGTGGACACGTTAGGTCAAGTGCATCTCAGGCAACTCTTCACTCTTAGCAGCCCCCTCTTTTTCTTGACTTCAGCTGGACACAGTCCTGCGTTATGTCAGCTAAATATACTGAACATCTTTTAAGTTTATAGCATTCAGTAGTTTCTCACCTTTTTGCTTTTCCAGAACATTTGGGGGTCCTCCAGTCCAGTGGTCCTCAAACCTGACACCTGTTAGGAGCAGGTTTCTGGTTCAGTCTGTCAAAGTGACTCTTCTGACAAGTTCCAAGGTGCAGCTGCTGATGGCACTTGTGCCAGGACCCCATTTGTTAGCCTACCACCCTCACAAGTGATCAGTTATAGAATCTAGTTAAAACATTCAGACCTGGCTCGGTAGGTTTGGATGGGGCTGGGAGCCTGCATTCCTAACAAGTGCTGTACCAGGATAGCAGGTACTCACAAAGCTAGAACTCTGCAGAATTCTTCCAGCAGAGCAGGTTCTTAACCTCCCACAGGCAAAGATCACACACATGTGGACCCAGGCTAACTCTTCTAATCTAAATATAAGCAAATCTACATTTAGACTATTTTCTGTTAAAATGAAATCTGTTAGGCAAATGAATTGATTTTCACCCTGTAGCATGGCTTGCTGTGAATTCTCCATCGCCCTGTTTTTGATCATTCTTGTCTTTACAGGCCATTAGGATCGGAAAACTTGCTTCTTAGAGGAGCCACGCTGAAGAACACTGAGAAGATCTTCGGTAAATGTTCAGATTAGTGAATTATTAGTAATAGCCTCTAAAATTAAGGGTACGTTAAGTAATTAAAATAGTAGTACCATGAAAGTATATTTGTACTTGAGGTACTGTGGACTTTACTGTGGACTGGATGCAGCAATAATTCTGCCTCACTAAGAAAATCTGTATTAATGTATAACCACAATCCATACAGCAATGGCATCTGAGCGTATTGCTTGTATATTAAGTGCCTGTAGTATTTGACTTGGAAACATAAAGTTAATCCATGAAAGAATTCACACGGTATATTTGTAACAAATTTTTTTCTGGTGGCTGCGTTTCTTTGTTAGTATTTTCCATTTTTTTGGTGGGTTTTTTGTGTTAATTAAAACGCGACAACTTAAATAGAACAAGTGTGTCCTTTTGTAGGAAAACCCAATTTATTAAAATCTGAACTTTAAAAAAATGACAAGTTGTTCTCTATATAGGAAATAAAAAATATTTCTTTAATCTAAAGAGTCCTGTTGTGTGACTCTCAAGGAAATTAAAAGTATAATTTGTTTTATCCAAAATTCCATTTTTATCACAGCTGTTAGTAACTCACTATGTAAAGGAAAATGCAGTTGTGTTATTGGTCTGACATTTATTCTTCTACTTTACAGGTGTTGCTATTTACACGGGCATGGAAACCAAGATGGCGTTAAATTATCAATCAAAATCCCAGAAACGATCTGCCGTGGAAAAGTAAGGTTCAGTTTGTTGTTCGAAGTGTGTAAAATTCTGTGACTTAAAACTATCCCAAACCACTGTAGATAAGAAAACATTTTTCTTTTGGCCTTATTAGGAATTCCTTCATGGTGTCTAGATAAACAGTAGAGCTGATTACTTAGATCAACTGTCTTATTTTGTGGGGACACAAAGTCCCAGTTCGAAGTCATTTGCAGTTGCCCAAAAGCTCCTCCCACCATTTCATGAAAAAGTCAAAATAGGGTCCTATTTATTTATTTATTTATGTATCCTCACCCGAGGACATTTTTGTATTTATCTTCAGATAGAGCAGCAGGGAGAGAGGGAGGAAGAGAGAGAGAAACATTGAGTGGTTGCCACCCACACGACCCCAACCGGGCCGGGGACAAACTTTAACCGATGTACACGCCCTTAGCGGGAACTGAACCTGGGCCTCTATGCTCCATGGGCTGACGCTATAACCACTGGGAAAAACTGGCCAGGGCGAAATAGGGTCATTTTTTTAAAAAAATTTTTTTCCTTTACTGATTTTTTAGAGAGGAAGTGAGAGGTAGAGAGAGATAGAAACATTGATGAGAGAGAACATCCACTGGCCACCTCCTGCATGCCCCCCACTGGGGATCTGGCCCACAACCTGGGCATATGCCCTGACCAGGAATTGAACCAGTGACCTCTTGGTGGATGGGTCAACGTTCAACCACTGAGCCACTCTGGCCGGGTCAAATAGGGTCATTTTTAATTTTTGGTGTTGAAAGCCACATTTTACTGAGGAAAGCATTAGCAGAGAGAACAGAGGTTTTTTTTATTAAACTATAAAATCTTTATAAAAATAAGTCAAGGACTCCTGGCTGATGTGGTTCAGTTGATTGGGCCCGGTTCGATTCCCAGTCAGGGCACATGTCAGGTTTCAACTCGATCCACTGTAGGGGATGTGCAAGAGGCAGCCAATGGATGTTCCCCTCTCACATTGATGTTTATCTCTCTCTCTCTCTCTCTCTTCGCCTTTTGGTAAAGTGTATCCTTGACTTGAAGTGGATCACTGGGTGATGACAATGATTTAACAAAGAGCTGTGTGCCACTTTGGATGAAGACTGTTAGGGTGCCTTCTGCCTACACTTGAAATGCCAGTCTTGAAATGTGATCCTGGGTCCCTGTCTGTCTCTGGCTACATCAAATACAAAAATGCAGATTTGGCTCTTAAACTAGAACGCTTTGTTTCCAGATGTCTAGATTGACAAATAGCCTTCAGAAAGAGATTTTGGAAAATTACACTTTCTTCACAAGATCGGCTAAGGCATTGGCTAAGGACTCAGCATTATTCTTACACATGGAGCATTTCCTTTAGTGTTGACTTCTCTCTTTCTCTCCTTCTCTCCTTCCTTAGTGGGGGTAGTCTCTAAATTTGGAACTCATTGGTTGATGCTTAATGGTAGAAGAAATTGATTTCTGGATGTTCCTTAAATGACAGAATCCTGGACCATGCAGCAATCCTTGTCAGCAATGCAGTTGTGTGGAGTTCTCTCTCCTGTTTACAAAACTTTCCCTTTACTTAGCTGTTTCCTTTGTGACATCTAGAATCACATGCCAGTGACCATGGAGGAGACTCTGATAGATAAGAGCTTACCTTATTATTTTCACTGTCAGTTGACTGGGGGAGGAGGTCTGTTTTTGTTGTTAATCCTCACTTGAGGATGTTTTTTACATTGTGTTTTTTTTTTAAGAAAGTGGAAGGGAGGGAGGGAGCAGGGAGAGAAGACAGTGACAGAGACATCGATGTGAGAGAGACACATTGGTTGCTTCCCACACTGGGTATGAGGATTGAACCTGCAACCCAGGTATGAGCACTTGACTGGGAATTGAACCCAAGATCCTTTGGTGCGTGGGCTTACATTCTAACCACTGAGCAAAACTGGCCAGGGCAGGGGGCAATCATTTAAACTCATTGCTTTGCTATTCCTAATCTGTTTTGTCAAAATGTGTTCATCTTGACACACAGATGTACACCTCTCAATTCTTCAGGGAGCAATCACTAAGTAACCATCGCTGTCTCGTGTTTTAGATCAATGAATGTATTCCTCATTGTGTACCTCTGCATTCTAATCAGTAAAGCGCTGATAAATACTGTCCTGAAATACGTATGGCAGAGTGAACCATTCCGAGATGAGCCGTGGTATAATCAGAAAACCGAAGCAGAAAGACAGAGGAACCTGGTATGGAAACTCATTTCCTTTATAGTGGTCACAGATGCCCTGCAGGCTGTTATTATGAAAATGTGTTCATGAGAACATGATCCTATAATTGATTAAATCTTTATATGCATGCACTGATATTGCAAGTATCAATAGCCTCTCTAACTGTAGATACTGGTTACTCTTGCCTTCTTCTTTGGGTATTTGAATATACATGTCTGGAAAGGTATTGGTTCCCATAGTAAATTCATATGGATGTACCTTAAATGCCTTTGGTGTTTCCAGAACCCAGAGCAGTGTCCCATATTTAGAGGGTGTTCAGTGAATGCTCATTAATGATTGTGAGGTAAATGGTACTTACTTAGGGTAAGTATATGGAAAAAAGGGGAATCTCAATTATATGGATATTAGGGTAAGAATTGGTTTCATTTTTCTTAGGAGGATTTCAATTCAGTTACCCATGTTTATCAAAAGTATTTTTCCCAAAACCAGTATATTAAAATAATTTGATTGCAACTCTTCTAATTAAAACAGTATAGGTTTCTGGTTGGACCCACTGAGTCCAGACCTGAGCCATGTGCAATCTCTACACGTGTCCACTCACTACAGAGTGGGCTGTGCAGAAATCCGGGTCAGTGTCTACTCAGTGCAGAGCTGAGCTGGGTGTAAAGGCCATCCAGGGCCCACTGAGTTCAGACTGGGGCTTTGTGCAAGTCCAGACTAGGGTCCCTACTTCTTTCTGTGTTATTTGGGCCTCCCATAAAACCAAATGGCTTAGATATAAGGACAAACCTATATTAAAACATCATTTGTACCAGACTGATATTTTTGGCATTTATGGGTTATTACAAAGTCAGTTGATCATTTGTCAGTCTCAAAGGTAACTTAGAATATCAAAATGTAAAGTTTCCCACTGACTCTCAGCTGGGAGACCTCCTGTCTCCTGACAGAGTGACTGTCTTAACAGGTGGCTTAATCCTTACCCACTGCAGCCCTGAGGTTGCTGCAACTCTAACAGTTATTCATTGGCTGATGCAGCCTCTGAATAAAACTTATCTTTGGATTGGAAATACTTGTATTTAGAAATTGCTCTCGTGTGTTTTGTACCAAGTTTTAAATGGTTATGATGTTGGTATGGGACGTAGGAAATCACGCAGTGTTCTTTCAGTTTCTCAGGGCATTCACGGACTTCCTGGCCTTCATGGTTCTCTTCAACTACATCATCCCTGTGTCCATGTACGTCACAGTGGAGATGCAGAAGTTTCTTGGCTCGTATTTCATCACATGGGATGAAGAAATGTTTGATGAGGACATGGGTGAAGGGCCCCTGGTCAACACCTCAGATCTAAATGAAGAGTTAGGACAGGTCAGTGTCTCAGTTGTCTTTCATACCTTTGACGATTGAATCTCTTCATTTTATGTTCCCAGGTATCTAGATTCTAAATGGTTCTTATCATGTAGGCAGATCATCCAGATGGTTAAAAGACGTTTCTGTTTTAGTTCCTGCAGAGAGATAGAACCTTTAATTGGGGAAAGAGAACAACAAAATCATTTTTTTTTTGTATTGTTTTGTTTTTACTTTGTGTGACAGTTGGCAGCACTTTTATATTTAAAATGTATACAATATTAATTATATTAACTGGTTGATGTAAGCTCATCTATGACCTAAATGGTGCTCATTCTGGGTAAAAGTGAGCTAACATTTATTGAATACTACTTCATAAACATTACACTCAGCTTTGATCCATGATTTTCTTCAGTTCTGTCAGTGAACCAGTTCTCATTTTAAAGATGAGCAAAGTGAGACCCCAGGGAGTTTCAATAGCCTGCTGTATTGCAGAGTTCAAAATACCTGCATTGCAGTCCTGCTTCACATTGATAACTTCATAGCCTGGGACAGGTAGCATGAGCTCTGTGCACCTCAAGCTTCTCACTCTGTAAAATGGGTGTAATAACAGGTACCTGCCTTGCCAGAGTGTAGGGATTGAATGAGATAATGGAGATGAGGAATCTACCACAGGGTCTTATGAAACCGCCATGGATGGAGTCACTGCCACCTGGATGAGGGGCAGAGCCCATACTTGGGAGAGGCCTGTACCCCTAACCTTGCCTTGGTCCTCTGGCCTGTAGTGGGAGCCTTCCTGCCACCCCTAGTCTAACCTTTTCCCAGCCTTTATGTTGCAAGAAAGAGCATTAGGTAAATGCTAATTTATTTATTTTTTAACAGGAAGTAATTTTGAGTAGTAATTTTGGAAACAGAGCTATTTTAGACAAGTAGCTAAAATACACTCCCTTGTGGCCCAAAACAGCAATCTGTAAATAGGTGGTTAGGCTCTGATAGACACATACTGCTTTATCCCCTCAGGGCAAGGATATGCCTTACTAAAAGATAATATTTAGCTTGTTCATGAGTTTGACCTTCAGTGCATCCCTCTAGGACATTCCACACCCCTCATGGTGCAGTGCTGGCTTAGTCAGCAATGCGCAAATCATAATTCAGTGCTCAGTACTAGAATACCTTTACCTCCATGGAGTTCATATTCTTTCGATAATAAATGGTATATTTTGTATATTCCTCAGAAATTCATGGAGGAAAGAATTTTTTCTGTAACAAGAAAAATGTAGAGCTGTGTTCAGTACAGCAAATTATTGTGACTGAGAGTAACTCTGAGGTTGACTTTATGACACAGGAGCTCCAGGGGTTTGTGGAAAGGCTTGTTTTCGAGGAGGAAACATTGTGAAATATTTATTATGAGTGTGGATCCTCACTTTGAAAAAAGTCGGGTATTGCCCTGGCCCGTTGGGCTCAGCAGTTAGAGCAACCGCCCATGGACTGAAAGGTCATAGATTCCATTTCTGGTCAAGGGCACATACCTGGGTTTTGGGTTCGATCCCTAGCCCTGTTCAGGGTTGTGCAGGAAGCAACCAATTGATGTGTCTCTCACATTGATGTTTCTTTCTCTCTCCCTTCCACTCTACCTAAAAATCAATGGAAAAGTATCCTCTGGTGAGGATTAGCAAAAATTAAAAAAAAAAAATTGTTAGGTATCGTTCACTTCAAACAGCATAGCTGTTTGTGCTAGGGAGTGGTCTCGAATGTGGACCTGATTCATGTAGCCACATGGTCAGGATCACGGGGAATCTCAGTAGAGTTTTGGGCAGCATTTGAATGGCAGATAAAAAAAAGTATTCATGAAGCATTACTTTGTCTTACCTGTTACCTGTTAGAGCCAAGCACACATGGAAAAGGCATTTTCTGTGGTGGGATTTATGACAAAAATGGAACATTTTTCTGAGAGACCTATAGGTCTTTTATTATTATTATAGGTCTTTTCTGCTTCCCACACATCTGTACTTTATAATCATTTTAAACTCTACTTCTGTGTCCTGTGTGTTGGAGGGACTGAGCCTGGACTCAGCACCTTGGGCCTCCTCCTATTCTTGGCCCTCGGACCAGAGGGTCTCTGACAGCAGGAGGCTCACACGCTCCTGGCAGCCTTCTCACCATGTTACATGGGTGCTAGAAATCCCCACCTTCCTTCGGTTATCCATGAGGAATACAGAATCCGAGTTCACCTCAATTTAGTGTTTAAACCAGGTATAGTTTTAGCACTTTTTTCAGTTTTTTATCTGAAATGTGTTTTGTTCTTTTATTTGTTTGAATTATATCCTCTAAACCTTACATGATATTGTGATTTCTGACCTCCCAGACCTTTCAGAATAAGTTTATTATATTTATATCCTTGAGTTGTTTGTTAGACAAGACTTAGGTCTATGCTCTCATCCAACCACTGGAAGGCTGGCTCCACCCAACATTTCTATTCAGGTCAGGAGACTAAGAGGATGTGTTCTTGGAGCTCTGCATCCAGGGTAAAGTAAAACTACCTCTATTCTGGCGAGAGTGAAGGCCCCCCTCTACCTCCGGAGTCAGGCTCTGTCGGGACTGCTCAGCCACTCAAGCCAGGGGAGGATGGGTTGTCCAGATGCTCATAGGTGAGCCTGGTGAACCCATGTGCTTGGGGTAAAACCTGGAGTCTGTTTTGTATGGAAACCATTGGTGTTAGGAAGCACCGCTGCCCTGGGGTCTGAGCGGCGAGCCGCTCCTTCTCCCTCTCTGAGAAGGGTATGCCTTTCGGGCCAGCACCACCCAGCCAAGCCTTGTGCCTGCAGGTGGAGTACATCTTCACAGACAAGACTGGCACCCTCACGGAGAACAACATGGAGTTCAAGGAGTGCTGCATCGAGGGCCACATCTATGTGCCGCATGTCATCTGCAATGGGCAGGTTCTCCCTGGCGCTTCCGGCATCGACATGATTGACTCTTCCCCGGGGGTCAGTGGGAAGGTAGGTGGCCACTCTCCCAGCAGGTGTTTTCCCTTTAGGGACCAACACTGTCACACTGTCCCAGTTCACAGGGTAGGCTGGGATCCAGGAAAGACATGAATCTTCCAGTGACTTGAGTGAGAAGAATGGTGAGATACCAACATTTCCCACTAGTGACTCTGGCCTGTCACCTTGTCTTAGGAACAGCATTAAACATGTGGACAAACTGGGTAGGCTGTGAGCAAAGTGACCTGCATACCACACGTGCTTGTGCTATACACATGTTCACACTCATGCTCAAGCATGCATGTATGAGCTCACACGCACATGTGTACACATAGAGAAGACATGCCCCATACTCACACATGCATGCATGTACTTGTAGACATACATGTGCACACGTAGATATACCCCACACACACCAAGTGCTTTGGCTTCAGATCTCAGCATTTCTAGGAGGAAGCTGTGACCTTCATCATTTGTCAGCCAGGAGATCATTGTAGAAAGCCTGGTGACTGCCAGTCCCTGTGTGGTGTCCTCTAGAGCACCAAGGATAGCCTGCCTTTGTAGGCTCTATTGTGACAGCCTGTTGTGACCACGTGAACCATACCCCCCACTACATATGCTTCAGGTGATTTCAGTACAGAAACCGCCATTTCATCGCAGTCTGAGAGGAGAGGGGCAGGTGTCTGTGGCTTTGTAAGGTGTTCCATAGGCACTGCACCCTCTTGCCACCTGCTGGACTCCCCCTGCCTGGCACATGTGATGAAGTCCAGCCCTTCTTGGCCCCCCTCAGCTATGGTGGCATTCCAGAACCCCTAAACAAGCTTTCTGGAATCCCAAGGGAATCCAGGCTCATGGAGGTCCTACAGTGCTGCCTCAACTGGTCTGAGGCTCCACCTCACTGTGTTCTTCTCTTGTGACGAACCCGTCACCTCATCTCACTGAACATTCATTTTCTTTCAGTCTTCATAGCCCATTGGTCTTGACCCTAACTGCCGTAGAAGTGCTCAAGAAGGAACAAAAGCCAGTTACACTCTACTTTCTGACCACCAAAGGCAAAACTAATACTTCCTAACCAGTAAAAGTTGCATGTCCTGCTTTATTGTTTATTGTCTTTTGTTTAATTTCCTTCTCCTTTATGCTGATATGCCATAGATGTGCGGGTTTTTGTACTGCATTTTTATAGGAGCGAGAAGAGCTGTTTTTTCGGGCCCTCTGTCTGTGCCACACCATCCAGGTGAAAGATGACGATGACGTGGACGGGCCCAGGAAGTCACCAGACTCGGGGAAATCCTGTGTGTACATATCATCCTCGCCCGATGAGGTGGCCTTAGTGGAGGGTGTCCAGAGGTACGTCTCTGGCTGCATGCGAGTCTGGTCTCAGATGTGAGGGGTATGCCAGGCTGGTCCTGGAGTTCTTTTCAGCCCCAACAATGTATTCCTACTGGACTCCCATTGTAAGTGTCCTGAGTCAGGCCCCTGTGCCTGGGATGCTTGCTAAGGGATGAGCTGAGCAAGGACTAGCTTTGTGCCCATTGTTTCCTCGACCTCCGTGTTGGTAGAGGTGGGTCCCTCCTGAATACAGCCTGCCATCAGCGAGAGAAGCAGCTTGTCCCCAGCTGCCAGGGTGTTTGTCACTGTCTTACAGGCTAGTTTTTGCTCCTCACTTCTTTAATAGAAGGTTAGAGGCCATTCCCAATAATCACAGGCTTTTAAAGATGCAAACAATCTTAGACACCCTTATGAAAGACTTCCTCATTTATCCTAAAGAACTGACGCCCAGAGATGTTAAACAACTTTCTCCAAGTCCCACAACATGGAATGGGATTGAGCTGGGTGCTGGAGTTTTCTTACCATTAGCTTCTCTTTCTTTGTATTCCATCATATTAAATCATATTAAATCCATGTGCGTGTTGCACCCTCCTGCAGTATCTTTTTACTGGGAGTTCTCCCAGTTGGTGCCTCATGACATGGCATTTAAGCAAACACTTGGAGGAATACTTTAAATATTCCAGATACGTGGCATAATTTCAAATCAAGGGAAATGTTTTTCTAATTGTCACAGCTTACAATCCAAATTTAACACTAACTGTACTAATCTTCCCTCTTCGCTGCCATTGAGAAGTGGGCGTTGAACACCTCTCATCTAATTAGAACAGTGATTTATTGTTGACTAAACTAATGTATGTTTCCCATGCAATTTGAATAGTGATAGCAGGTATGTAAATTCTATCACTTCACACCCAATTAAATGTATAAATCCACACATACGTATGGGAGATTTCTCAAAACTAGATTTCTCTCTTCTTGGAAAACAAGTGTTCAGAAATTAAGCCATGTTCAGTCATAGATATCTGAAGTTAGGACAGGCTGCTGCTGCCTGTCATTCTAGACGTACCTTCCAAGAAGCCTTTCTTTCAGCTGCCCTCCAGCTCCTGCCTGGGTCAGGTCCCCAAGGTCCCATAGCACCTTCATAACATAATGGCTCCATGCTATATTAGATTGATATGTTTCCACCTCCCGTATCTGTAAGCTCCTGGGGTCCAAAAGCCACGCCCTTTTCCTCCTCGCACTCCCAGCACGAGCCCGAACAGTACATGACACTATGTGATGTTTGCTGGTGGAGGAGGGTATTACAGATTCAGGGTTGTGCAGATGTTTGTTGACTGGCAGCCTGCTCTGGGCGTTAGTGACCTCATCAATGAAATGAGAGTTGGTCTAGAGATTGACAGTCACTCAGGGGCCTTCTATTTCTGACATTCTACTAAACAACTCCACTGATCAGTAAAAGTGGGTCAGTATGGACAAGGACCAAGCCACAGACCTACTGTCTTTCTGGAACCTGTTGATACCTACCAATTTGAATGTACCTCATCGATATGGTACTTGGGAGGGTAAGTCAGAAATTCTTTAGTTCTTGGAGAATTTTTTCAGATGGTGAATAAATTCAGTATTGTAATTTCCTAAGTTTGTAATTCAGTTTACTACCTCTGGTTTACCAGGAGTATTTCTTTTTTGAAAAGAAAGCTTTAACAGAATATATATATATTTGATGAAAGAGGAATATCAAAATTAACCACTGGATTTGCCTTCTTTGCAGACTTGGTTTTACATACCTAAGGCTAAAGGATAATTACATGGAGATATCAAATAGGGACAATGACATTGAAAGGTAAGGCTACTACACATTAAATTGTGATGGTAATAAAGAATTGTTTTTGCAATGTTTTTTCACTGGGAGAAAAACCAAATTCTCTGTAATCCTCCCATAACTCATTCCCCTCTTCTTCTCAGTAACCATCCCAAGAATGTCACAAACATCTGGAGAATTTAAGAGTTGGACAGTTAGGGGAGAAGCTGGTTGGATGGTGTTGCATCATTAAAACTATTTCGGGTTAAGTCATCTTCCAGTGTGTTCTAACACTCCCCCAGCCACTCTGAATCTCCATGATGGGGAGGAAGTAAGCAGCTCCCAGGTCATGGAGCAGTGTCTGCTAGAAAACAGTCTGAGAAGCATGCTTTGGAATAGCAGGCTGGACATGGTTCCACTTTTCAAATCTTTAGTGCCCACATGCTTTTGTTTCTTAGAAACTGTCAAAAATCACTGGTCCCATACACAAAGGGCATATCTTGAATTTAGACTTGGAAGATTAGGTAGTCCTTCTTTCCTTTATAAATAAAAATAAACATGCAGGAATGGATACAGGCAAAGACAGGTGGTAAAAAAAACATAAGACTTAGTGGTGATGGCTTCAAAAATCTGAATTTAAAAATTTTCTTCTTTCAAAAAATGAACTCCCAGGTTAGTGGAAGTGGTGAACCCTTTGACTCCAGAACTGGTTGCTGGGTCCTAGATTTGCACTGCAGGGGTTTCTCTGCATTGCTGGTGGCTTTCTAGAAGTTGTGAGGTCACCCCTGAGCAACTGGGGGTGCAGAGTGACAATTTGCTGTCAAGTTTCTAGTTTGCAACCAAAAAGGCAGTTGCCACTGAAATTATACTGTACAACACAGTGCTGCTGAGGAATTCACAGGGAACCCTTTTCCCAGTGGGGGGGATAAAGAAACTTTCCTTTACCTGTCTGGGTTCTTCCAGCTGGTCTACTAAACAGATTAACAGGAGAAAATAACCAAATTTAACTACATATGTATGTATGGGAACACTACATACATGAGAGAGTTAGAGACACTCCCCCAACTCTGCTCTAGAGATAGAGAGGGAAAGTGAGGTATATGTGATTCTAGAGCCTTAGGGGAGGTCATTTGCAGGATGGTAGGAAGAGCAGATGTTCAGTAGATGTTTACCTTGCCATATACTATGTTGTGATGACCCCCAACCACAAAATTATTTTCGTTGCTACTTCATAACTATAATTTTGCTTCGGCGACCCCTGTGAAAGGGTTGTTCTACCCCCAAAGGGGCCATGATTCCACAGGTTGAGAAGCGCTGCCATATAGATAGGTCATAAAAAGTTATCTCTGGTGATGGCTCTTATTATTATCTTTTTAATCCTCACCCGAGGATATGGTTTTTTAAAATTGATTTTCAGAGAGAGAGAAATAGAGAAAAACACTGATGTGTGAGAGAAACATTGATTGGTTGCCTCCTGTATGCACCCTGACTGGGGATCGAACCCACAACTCTTTGGTGTATGGGACAACGCCAGCCAGCCGAGACCAGGGCTGGTCATAGCTCTTATTATGGGCAAGGCCCCTAATTTAAATGAAGGGAAAGGTAAAAGATTCTCGTGAGCCTGCAGGTTTTCGATTGTCTTCAGCTCACAATAATCCACATGCCAAAGTGGCACGTCTTGGGCAGGCCGGTTCTGAGCCCTTTCATCAGCTTGTGAGTGGGGACTGATGTCACAGAAATTTCGTGGTCACTCTTGAGCCGCTGGCAGGAGTCTGTAGACCAGCGCTTCTCAACCTTTGGGGGTTGAATGACTCTTTCACAGGGGTCGCCTAAGACCATCGGAAAACACATATTTCCAGTGGTCTTAGGAACCAAGACACCGCTCCTCTATTTATCTCCAGGCGGGTCCCCCCTATGTGCAGACACGCCCACATACCACATGAGGAACTGTATTAAAGGGTCCGGCATTAGGAAGGTTGAGAACCACTGCTCTAGACCTTAAGGAGTTTTTAGAGGTAATGTCAGGGGTGGCTGAACTATTTTCAGTATTTCAAACACCAGACAAAAATCATGAGTCTTCTGATAATAAGACTGCACAAACTGATTAAATGTCATTATTCTTTGCTTTTTAAATGATTTTTATCAACTTTAGGACACTGGTTTATTCTCAGGGATCAAAAGCTCTGATATAACCTGTGGGTCTGTGTTCAACAGAATTTTCTAAAGTGAATCAGCACCTAAGACATATAGTTTGTTTGATGCACAAACTCCGCAAGCACTTGTGATGCAGGCTGGGGGTGGAAGGTGGATGTCCAAGGCGAAGGTCTTAGTGGTGAGGAGATGAGAGCCTGGCCTCAGCCTCCCTCTATCCCCTCCCTACAGGGCAGTGGTGCCAGCAGCAAGGAGCAGAGTCACCAGTCACCGGAAATCCACACACTCCCTTGTGTCTGTGGAGGAGATCACCCCACCTCTAGATTCCTCCTTGAAAAAGCTGCTGGACAGCCATGCCCTCCATGGAGAGGTGGGGGTGGGGATGAGTGGAGGTGATGTTTCTGCAAGGCCTGGGCTTGGTGGGGAGAGGACTACTCCAGACACTGCTCTGTGGAAAGGCTGCTAAATACCCAGATTTCATGACATACAGAGCCAGATGGGTATTGAAGAGAATTTTTCATCTTTTTTTCAGGTTTGAATTGCTGGAAATTTTGAGCTTTGACTCAGTAAGAAGGAGAATGAGTGTAATTGTAAAATCTGCTACAGGTAGACATTTCTTTTTCTTTAATTTCTTAAATTATGCATTGTGGTTTTATTCTGATGCTTACATTCTTTAGGAACTTTAAAGATTTTGCCATTTATTCTCTTTTTTAGAAAAAAAACATAGATGAATCAACTGTAGGTCACAACTTCTCACACCACCTGTAGGTGACGTAACTCCACTTGGTCATGTTCCTGTTGCTTTCCCAGGCACCTTAGTCTGACTGGTTTCCCCCCGACTATAAGTCCTGCAGAGTATACCTCCACAGTGTCTCTTCATCCCCCTTCTTTCTGTCCTGACGCACAGCTCCTGCTTTCGAAGGTCTTTGTCTGCAGTCTCTTCCTTTCTGTCACCCTGCCCCATGTCAGTCTTCTTAAGACCTCCGAATGCTCACTGTCCTCGCTGGGCCTGGTGGGCTCTGTTCTCTGTCAGGCAGCCACAACTCCCCGGGGTTTTTTCATTGAGGCGCTGAACTGCCTTCCTAGCTTTCATTCCCCAGAATGCACTGCACGGACTTTCTACCTGGTGTGGGCTTTTCTACCTCATGTGGGCTTTTCTACCTGGAGGCTCTTTACCTGGTGGGGACTTTTCCACTTGGAAGCCCTCTTGCTCGTTTGTACCTTTCCACAGACAGCTCCTCAGCACCTGATAAGAAGCCTGTTCTGGTTGCCTCAGTCAGATGCGCTGTTTGTCTTCTGACTGGCTGGACTACAAGCACCCTAAATGCAGAACTTACTTTTCTCAGCAGGATAGCACCACAGCACTACTACTGACTGCTCAGTAAATAGTGCTGAATTCAGTTTACCAATGCAATTTCAAAATGGCATTTTATCAACAGATGTGGAATCTTATTCTTTTTGGTTCTTAAATCTAGGCCATCCCAGACTGTGTTTATCTCTTTGGAAAGTTGCCGGGTGAGCAACCAAATGCAGTCACTAGCCTAGAACTAAACACATTCAGCCTTAAAATAGTGATCTGAGGGCAGGTTGGGGAATTTTATGTCAGCTCATAAATAACACTCATGTTGAGAGAATTTCCTTTCAGTGGGAAGTAAACAAAGTACCTTTTAAAAAAAAAAATGTTTTTACTAATTTTTAGTGAGAGGAAGGGAAAGGGAGAGAGAAATAGAAATATCGACCAGCTGCCTTCTGTACGCCTCCCACTGAGGATCGAGCCTGCAACTTGTTCATGTGCCCTGACCAGGAACCGAACTGGTGACCTCTTGATCCATGGGTCATTGCTCAACCACTGAGCCACGCTGTCTAGGCCAAAGTACCTTTTCTTAAACAGAGTCATTCTGACCTTCTTCTGATAGAACCAGCAATACCTTCTTTTCTTGTCTAAGACCATGGAGGTTGCTGAAGGCATATCTTTCAGCAGCACCCTGTAAGTCATTTTCAAGGAGTTGAGTTCCACGTGCTGGATAATTAGCCTGGTGACAGTGCCCCGGCTGCCCTGTGAGCTGTGCTGGCTGTCGCAGAACTGGTTCTCTTATCCACATGCTCTCCTTACCTCTGAACCAGGTGATCAGACATGGATAAGAGTGGGCTCCACCAATGAGACTTGCCTTAAGTGTCATGGGATATAAAATAATTTAAAAGTATGGAAACAGAGACTTTACCAGTAGGATCAGCAGGACACGAGAAGCATACACCCCATGATATTTGAAACAAGTTCAGATTGATGTGCTAGTGCTTGCCCAAGTGCAGAAGGTTATTTCGCTAATGAAGCACTCTCGTGAGAGTTTAAGCCATTTGAAATTGTCCAGAAGAAAGGCATTGCATCATGGAAATATTTTTGTCTTGATTTTTTCCCCCCCTTGTAAATGTGAAGTCTAGGAACTGAATCCTGCTTCAGGGAAGTTCCTGAGCCTACAGTAATGATCACAATCTCAGGAAGTAATGCATCAGTTATCTACAAACCATCTTCCACCCCACCTATGCCTTCTGAACTGCATGGTCACAGTGCCGGTACCTGGGGACTCAGAAACAACCTCCATTTACCATCAAAAGGACATCACAAGAGCTCCAAAAGGAGCTGGGCCACATTAAGAATTTATGCCCAAGACATTCGCATCATTAGAATATCCCTTCCATAAGATACCTACATATTTCTGAAGACATCTTTGAGGAACTACGGGCTTGGAGGGGAGACTACCATGCCATCTGAACTGGCCATTGCATCAGTTAATTTTAAGAGAAGTTTGAATACTTAATTCAACAAGTTGTTCTCTAAGTGGTAATACATCCCTAGAGATGACACTAATTGCCGTGGTTTTACAGCCTAATGGAAGGTTGACTCCATTAAGGGAGACTGGAGACCATCATCCACTGTAGCCAGTTAACTTGAATTTGTTGCTGAGGGTTTTTCCTGAGAACTATGCTGCAGCCATCAGAGCTGAGCTTGGGTCCACAGCACATTCTGCTGCAGGTTAGGATCACGTCACGTGTGTGTGTGTGTGGCTGCTGGTTAGGATCACGTCACCTGTGTGTGTGTGTGTGTGTGTGTGTGTCTAAAGTGGGTATAAAGAAATTGACAAGTTGAGAGTGTGAGTAATTTAAGCCTTTTATAAGCCATTACCATGAGTCATCTATGATTTTCCTAGGGGAAAAAAATTATTTCAGTTTAAGGATATATCATTAAGTTGTCTGGACTACAATTCTTGTCCTAAACTGTATCTGATGACAGGAGCATTGGCTAGAAATTGTCTTGTGGTAGGGAATAGATTCTGACTTCAGGCAGTTGGTGTGTGACTAAGACCCCAGGTCACAGGCCTGTGCGTTAGCGTGTTCGTCTTCTAGGGATCGGACTTCTTCCTCTGGTAGATTCCTGCTTGGCATGACTGGCCATGCTCCCAGTTCTATCCCAGCCTTTGCTCGGCCGCAGCTCAGTTCATGTGCTGGCAACACAGGCATCACCAGATGCCATACATTCTGGTAAAGGTTGACATTACCCTTGGTTTAATTTCAAGACTTCTGTGAGCATAAATGGTGCTGTGTTTTTCATGTTTTCACTGTGTGTGTGTGTGTGTGTGTGTGTGTGTGTGTGTGTGTGTCACAGGAGTTAGTTCTTTCTGGAATCAAGGAAATAAACCAAGGTGGGCTGTGCATGCTATAGTTGAGTTCACACATGGACCCTGTGTGGGTTCCCTGTGTGTACCATCAGGTATGGTCTCCCTAGCCACTGGCCCAGGAGTGTGCCCCACCACACAGCCCCTCCTAACCTGCTACTCCTGGGGAGTTGGCTGTAGTGGGAAAACTGCCCGGTTCTCCTGGTGCCTCTGGCTTTGGTTTCCCAGATGTACCTCTGAGAGCTGTCTGCGACTAGGGTTTCTAGTGATCTGCCCAGGCCAGGAGCTCAGCATTCGAGCTTTCTGTCTGAAGACAAAGAGGATTAAGAATACAATGCAGGTCACAATGGCATGCCCCTTCTCAAGCCCTGTGGGTGCTGTGACGGACCCTCACGGAATTTCCTTCATGAGCCAAATACTGAGAAAGCCCACCTGGCAAAGTGCTACGTGGCTTTGCAGGCCGGACGACTTCACTGAGCAAGGAGCCTCTACGTGCTCGGGACCTGTTGTTTCAGTGCTGGTGCCTCTGTCTCTCTATCTGGAAGAGAAAATCGTATCTGAAAGAGAAAATCGTTTTATTTTGAGGAAAGAGAAACATACACCTAGAGAACAAATATGTGCGAAGTAATTGGGACATTACGTGAAGTGTGGGGCAAAAATGATAAAACAGACAGTTTTTTGTAACTCTTGTTAATACAAAAGATGACTTGGATGCCATGTTCTACATCAAAGAGCACTGAGTTCTAATGGCAATTGATGTTCACCTCCTAGTATTTCAGCAAGTTGTTAGTCCTGCTTTTGGGTTAGCCATACCCTTAGTTTCCTTCCCCCCTCCCTGGTCCCAAGGTCATATTATTCCTCACTCCTGTGCTAACCAGAGAGAAGGTAGAAGTGACAAGAGGAAGGACACCCAGGAGCCGGTTGTTTCCCTGGTTTGTGTCTTTGCCATGAAATTTCTGGGGTTGTAGGGATAAAAGGAAGCTTTGGGGTGATCTGTAGATGTAATTTTTTTCCTGACTGTACATGTTAACTGATCTACTGAAATCTTCTTTACAACAGTCTCAGTACTGGTATCCCTGTTTTTGTTTCTTAATAGCACACTATGAAAAATAATTTAGTCTTCCCGAAATTGTGATTAAATGAAACATCCTTTTTTCTCATTTTATAGGAGAAATTTATCTCTTTTGCAAAGGAGCAGATTCTTCAATATTTCCCAGAGTAATAGAAGGCAAAGTTGAGCAGATCCGATCCAGAGTGGAGCGTAATGCTGTGGTGAGATGGTGGGCTGAGGGGCAAGCGTCACGCTGGTTCTCCCGTGTCTGAGAGCGCCTGTGCTGGTCCCTAAGAGATCCACTTGCCAGTCAGAATGGGCCACATGTGCACAACCTGGGAAGTTCCCATACAGGTGGTGTTCTGGACCTGGGCACCACCCCCAGCACATTTATTTGCTCAGGAGACTTGTGTGTTATATTTTTAATTTTGGTGGTTTGGTTGGTTGGTTGATGACTTGGCGGGGGCAGGGGGTCCAAGTTATAAGCACATTTGCAGTGATTATATTGGAGAAAGTAGCTCTTTATCCTAAATGGTTTCTAATGATTCCTTTCAAAAATCAATTGGCACTTATGCTTTCCATGTGTCTTCATCTGTTTGGTTTTCTTCCTGTGTCTCATTCCGAAGCATGTAAGCTCAGTCTGTTCTGTAACTTCAGCAACACTGTTCAGTTAGTCAGCAGATCTGAACTTTAATGGCCCCCACCTCTCAACCCCACCCCCACTCTAGCTCCCTCTCTTCAGGGTCTGCTATGGGTGTGGAACAAGCTGTGTATCTCTGACACAGGGCCACCTCTGCTCCCCACATCAGACCCTGAGCCAATGATGTATGGCTCTTCACAGACACATTCCCCCCTGCTTTACTCTAGATATTATAACATTAAGCTTTTTTCTTGTCTTCCGGCCGGTGTGGATCAGTGGATTGAGCATCGTCCCAGTTCACTTCCTGGGCAGGGCACATGCCTGGGTTGTGGGTTCGTTCCCCAGTGGGGGTGTGCAGGAGGCAGCCGTTGGATGTTTCTCTTTCACATCGATGTTTCTATCTCTCCTTTCCTCTCTCTCTAAAACATCAGTAAATACATATAAAAATTTTCTATTACCCAGAGACACCCTTTTTATCCTGAGACCATGCAATGCTGGCAGCAGCTACTACAATTTTAAACTTGGTTAAATGTTGCTGTCATGTGTAAATCCTTTGGCTTTAAGTTCTTATTAAAGCGCCTAGTCACACCTACTGGTCCAACACAGTAGCTGCCATTGAACCAGTGGGAATCAATAAATCAGCTACAGGTTTAAGATTATTGAACCTTTTGTGTGTAGGATTATGAAAATAACAATGTCTCAAATTTCTGCTACCCACAGAGGTGAGGAGCCTGTTGGAATGGAAGAGGAAGGACTTCTTTTAAGCACTTAAGTATACATGTACAGAATGTAGTCCATTTACAGATGATGAGTTTTAATATAGGGTGTGTGAAGTGACCTGCAAGTCACTTCAATATCACATCTGAATGACAGTGAGGCCTTTTCCCACTGTGGCCAGATAGATAACCACACAAGTCAATAGGATAGGCTCTGGACAGGGGATATTCATTGTTGAACCCTGAGATCTCTGCCCAGAACAGGGGAGAGAATATTCTCTGCCCCTGGGTTCTCCTGTGCATCTATCTCTTCTACTCTCAGAGGAAAGTACCAGAATGAAAATAAGTTCATGGGACCAATGCTGGAATTCAGTGTGTTCTGTCTGAACAATGGCTTCCCAGGCCTTAGAAAAATCCAGACTTTACAAGTGTTTCTGTACAGCGTATCATTATCACATTATGTCTCCTAACCTAGGAGCTTCTGCAGAAGTGAGTACAGGGCTTCCTACCCCATGGCATGTCTCTTAACCATGTGGTCCCTTTCCCTTATAACTGATTTTGAGCTTTTCTTTCAACTTTTTTTTCATAACTTTGCTTTCTGACATTAAAGTTTGCGTCGGGCATTCTGTCTGCCTGCAGTTCATAAGGGAAATGTGCTCCCTTCTTTTAGATTGTGCCATGGGCCTTCTCTCAGCTCCTAGAAATCTGATAACATTCTCTTTGAGGGGTTAGAAGACCATCTCCCTGTAACCATCCAGCCAGACAGAGGAAGGGCCTGGCACACTCCTGTTATGAAAGCCCCAAGCTCACGCATTGACAGAATCAAAGTGCTCCGTGTATGGCCTATTCAGTCCCTGAGAACCCAACTTACCTGTGTTTCACTGGCTGGGGTTGTGCATTCTCTGTGTGTGGTGACCTCCAGAATTATGATCACAGCAGAGAATTTGTTTTTCCTAGATTCTTATTTCACTCTCTTGTGGACCAATAGGTTTGATAAATAACCGAGCAGTTGAATGTTGAATTCTTTCAGTTGAATGTTAAATAAGATCAAATTGTTTAACAAACTCCCATGTAAAATATGTTACTTTAGAAATATCATTTGGTATTCACCATAAAATTGCAAATTATTCTCCTAAAGAAAAGTTGAACTCTTCATTTGTCAAAATAAAAGAACAAAGTCTTACCTTTTGATGCCCCTGATTTTATTACTCATGCTTACCTAGTTTAAATGTTTTATATAATATGTAATGATTATATTTAATGTAGACATGAATAACTCAGTTGTAAATGACCAGCTCCTTTTAGAGTTGTTTGGTTTATAATTCTTTGATTAGTCATTTTAATTAGAGAAAGGAAATACTGAGAAAGCTGTTGAAAAATAATATTTCGGCACAGTGACCCTTGAATTCACGAGAAGTGCATTGTATCCCATAGGAGGGGCTGCGGACTTTGTGTGTTGCCTACAAAAGGCTCATCCCAGAAGAATATGAAGGCATTTGTAAGTTATTGCAGGCTGCCAAGGTGGCACTTCAAGATCGAGAGAAGAAGTTAGCAGAAGCCTATGAGCAGATAGAGAAAGATCTTATTCTGCTTGGTGCTACTGCCGTTGAGGATCGGTAAGTAAACACTGTGCCTTGTCTGCAGAAACAAAGCATGATGTGATGTGACAGCATGGGCCACATGGGGGTGCTTCAGGAAGAAGTGTATCAGCTACACCAAAGGGCACATGTTTACGCTGACGGCATGCCGGGGAGTACTATCACAGGGAACTCACGACTGGGTGAGGTTTTGGTTTCTGTGAATAAGATTCCTGCATTCACACTTTCCCAGAAGAAACCAGAAATACGCTACATTTTTAAGTTTTGTTATTTTTAAAAATAGCGTTATTTTAAAAAATTATTCTTTAGAATGAAATCAATAGCTAAATTCTGTTTCTAATTGAGGAAATTTAAAATAAGTGGAATTTTGCAATAATAATAATATTAATAATTTTCAAATGCCTTCAAAGAAAGAGCCTATAATCTGCCACAAGTCTATAACCAGAACTAAAAGTTGTTTAAGGCTTAATGCACTAGGAAATGGTCATCAGTCCACTTTGTTGTCTGAGGGCAGAGAGAAAGGAATGGATTACAGATTATTTTGAAGGAATGGAAAAGAAAGAAAATATTCTAATTTAAAAGAATGAAACAGAAGGTTCAGGAAATTTACTGAGACTTTATTTCCCATAAAGTTTGTAAGTTTTTAAGACCTATACTATATTGGTCCAAAATTTCAATACTTAGCTCAAAACCTACATTTTCCCAGTGTCTTTAACAAGCATATACTGTGTTCTCAATCTCAATATGAGATTGGACAATGTAGGAAGGTTTGGGTTTATTTGGGGTTTTTGTTTTTTTAGTCCCTTTCCTCATTCAGTCCAGAGTATAGCAGGTATGGACACAGAAATAAACATGAGAATTATAACATGCATAGGACAGATTTACAACATGGAACCGTAGTTATAGAACGGAGTTGTTCGTTAGGCAGGAGAGAGAGATACTTGGTAGGGTGTGGCTGGGGAAGGGTTGGGCCTGGTCCTCAAAGGAAGGGGAAAGTGCAAGGCTTTTACAGACGGAAGGAACCTAGGAGGCAGAGCCCATGTGTAGAGACCCTGTCAAGAGGATTGTGGGAGCAGATCGACTCAGTGGGGAATTGGGATGTCAAAATATTGAGAGTAGATACCAGTGGAAGTGGGGTGTATAGGGCCAGTGGCTTTGAGGTGTTGATACTTGTTTATATCTTTAAAATCTCTAGCCAACATCTTTGCCGACCATTCTCAGCCTCAGATGTCTTTTTCAAAAACAAAAAAAAGGAAATTAGAGGGATTTTTTTTCTGTCTCTAGAATAATATGACTGTGTGATCAGATTTTTCTCCAGGAGGCTGATTCCAGAATCTAACCAAATCATTCCAGTTAGAATCTGAATCCTTTTTTTTAAATTCATTGCTTGATGGAGACACACTACATTACTCCACACGTCTTTCAAAACCTAATACTCTAAAATCTAGAAAAAATGGCCGGACCTTCAAATGAAGCAAGTATGGTTTTGATGCCAGACTTCCATAGATTTCAGGACAGTCTGACCAGTGTCAGGAGAGCTCTTTGTCCTCAGACATGTTTTGTAACCTCTGCAAGCTATGGGTTTTCCACATGTAAAATGGGGTAATAATCAAGTCCTTCCCCCTTAAGTTGGTTGTAAAAGTGAAATGTCACACGAACAAGGCTTCACACGCAGCTGACACTTGATTAGCTTGTGATGCCTGTTTGTCCGTCATAGGATCACAACTCGCATTGTCAGTGTTTACATGATCTACAGGAACCTGGGCTCCAGTTTGATAAGTGGCAACATTTAAACAGTGTTTTCCAAGAGAAAAGATAATGAATATTATTGACCATCTGTTTTATTGATCTCATTTCCCCTGGTTTAGACTTTTTTGTTGTTGTTGGTTATATGGTCCTTCTTAAAATTGCCTAAAATCCTCTCCAGGAAGTGAGTCTCAGCTAGACAGAATCTGTCATGCTGGCATATGGCAATTATGCAAGACAGCTATTACTACTTAATGTTGTATCCATGTTTATCTATTTGATATTAGAAAGTGTTTTGTTTCTTTTTTTTGTAAAAATTTAATACACTTTAAAAACAGATTCAGGCATGTCACTGTAAGATCAGGAGCCAGCACTGTGGTGCTTTTTAATTTTGAGGGCCTAAAATATTTTAATAGGTCGCACGTTTTTGAAGTTGTTTGTTTTTTTATTTTTTATTTTGTTTGTTTGTTTTTTTATCCTCACCCGAGGACATTTTTCCATTTTTTGTTCAGATAGAGCGGGAGGGAGAGAGAGGAACAGAGAGAGAGAGAGAAACATCGATGTGAAAGGGACACATTGAGTGGCTGCCACTCGCACAACCGACCAGGGCCGGGGACAAACTGCAACCGAGGTACGTGCCCTTAGCAGGAACCAAACCCAGGTCTCTCTGGACCGCAGGCCGACGCTCTAACCGCTGAGCCAAACCGGCCAGGGCGTGAAGTTGTTTGTTTTGATTTGCCTTTATCAACCCTGATGTTTGTTGTGTTTCGCGTTTGCGTTCTTCAGTCTCCAGGAAAAAGCTGCTGACACCATAGAAGCTTTGCAGAAGGCAGGCATCAAAGTCTGGGTTCTCACTGGAGACAAGATGGAGACGGCAGCAGCCACCTGCTACGCCTGCAAACTCTTCAGGAGAAACACACAGTTGCTTGAGCTAACCACCAAGAAAATTGAGGAGCAGAGTTTACATGATGTTCTGTTTGAACTGAGTAAAACAGTCCTACGCTACAGCGGTAGCTTAACCAGGGACAACTTCTCAGGGTAGGTGGCAACCACCCTTCCCCACCACAAAACATGTTTTCAGAAGGACTAAAATGACCTTCATTTGCAAGGACAGAGCCTTAGCACCCTTGCTGAGAATGTGATTCTGCGCCACCCCATCAGTAACAGCATCATTGTGGTTAGAGTGATCACCTAAAACATGACCAATGCTGTTTCTTTTCAACACTATGATGTCTTTTTATACAAGAGGATATGCATAAGAGAGGAGGGGTGTGTGCGTATGTATATGTACTTTCACACTGCTGGTTAAGCATGCAAAAATACTTGATTGATTGATTCACAAAATATTTTAAATGGGATAATTCTCATCTGTTTCTAAGACACTTGTGGTGGGGGTGTATTTTGGATTCCTCAGGGCATCTGCCAGGCCAGGGAAGGAAATATTAATAATGCATGGTTGCTTGTCTGGTAAGATAAAACAATATATGCTCTAGAGTTCAGAATATTTAGACTTTATTCTGATACATAATATCAATGTTGTCCTTGCTGATATTAGACGCATGATCTAAGAATAGATTTTATTTGAATCATTTAAGGTTGTCATTAATGTAGGTAAAACAAAGGCAGCTGCTGATCATCTGCAAATTTTATTTATTTATGTTTACATTTATCTTTAGAGTGGGAAGGGGGGAGAGAGAGAGTGAGAGAGAAACATTGATGTGAGAAACACATCGATTGGTTGCCACCTGCACAACCCCAATCGGGGCCGGGGACAAACTGTAACCGAGGCACATGCCCTTGGCCAGAATCGAACCCGGGACTCTGATCCACAGGCTAAAGCTCTAACCACTGAGCAAAACTGGCTAGGACTCATTTGCGAATTTTAGCTACTTTTTTTTTTTTTTTAATCCTTACCCCAGGACATTTTTCCATTTTTTGTTCAGATAGAGCGGGAGGGAGAGAGAGGAAGAGAGAGAGAGAGACATCGACGTGAAAGGGACACGTGGAGTGGCTGCCACCCGCACGACCAACCAGGGCCGGGGACAAACTGCAACCGAGGTACGTGCCCTTAGTGGGAACCGAACCCGGGTCTTTCTGTACCGCTGGCCGACGCTCCAACTGCTGAGCCAAACCGGCCAGGGCTCATCTGCAAATTTTAAATTGTTTGTAAACAATACAGAGATAGCCCTGGCCAGTTTTGCTCAGTGGTTAGAGCGTCGGCCTGGGGTCCAGAGACATCTGGGTTTGGTTCCTGCTAAGGGCATGTACCTTGGTTGCAGTTTGTTCCCGGCCCTGGTTGGGTCATGCGAGAGGCAGCCACTCAATGTGTCCCTTTTACGTTGATGTTTCCTCTCTCTCTCTCTCTCCCTCCTACTCTATCTGAACAAGAAATGGAAAAATGTCCTCGGGTGAGGATTTAAAAAGAAAGCAGAGATATTTCCCTTTACCTGACCTGCAGCATTCCTTTTGGGGATTAGAGATGTTCCTTATAATTTTGAAACCCAGCAAAAAGAATTATTATAACCAAAATTCTTTCCAATTCAGGTCATTCAGGCAGAATACCAAGTAGGTATTAGCTGTAAAGATAAAAATTGAGGTTAGCCAGTATGGCCAGGAAGTTTGGGAATAAAGACTGTCCTCTTTAGACTGCAGGACAAATACTGTGCTCCTATTGCTGAGAAGTACTGGGACCCACAAAGGAATCCAGTTATACTCTGCCTAGGTGAAATGCAAATGTCTAATTAAAACACAATTTTAAAATTTAGTCACAGGCGTTACATTCAATACTCTAAAGACCATATTGATAAAACAAGTAATACAGTAGTCCCCCTCTGTCTGCAGTTTTGCTTTCCACAGTTTCAGTTACCTGTGGTCAACCGTGGTCCAAAAATATTAATGGAAAATTCCGGAAATATGTCATAAGTTTTTATTGTGTACTATTCTGAGTAGCATGATGAAATCTCAAGCCATCCTGATCTTTACCACCCAGAATGTGAAGCATCCCTTTGTCCAGTGTATCCACAAGAGAAAGACTCAGTTCACATAGCTTTTATTATATTACTGAAAATGGTCAATTTTATTAATTATGATAATGATCTCTTACTGTGCCTAATTTATAAATTAAACTTTATCATAGGTATGTATGTATAGGAAAAAGCATAGTATATATAGGTTGGTACTACCTGCCTTTTCAGGCATCCACTGTGGGTTCTTGAAATGTATTCCCCGAGGATGGGGGGAGGGATTATTATATAGCAGGTTCTTGAATAACATCATTTCATTCAATGTTTTGTTATAACATTGATGAGATGCCATGAGAACTTAACTCTTGTGTATATCAATTAGCCTGTGGTAAAATTGATTTCCTTATACATCATTTTGCTTAAAGTTGCAGAACCTATTGACAACATTAAGTGAGAACTTTCTGTACTAGTTTCTTAATCCCTTGATCATGGATTTGTAGCATCTATAGATATTTGCAAACGTTATATAGTCTTCTAAAATATATAAATTTAGTTATTGAGTAATCTCTGATTTGTGTAATTAACAGCCTTTCATCAGACATGCAAGACTATGGTTTAATTATTGATGGAGCTGCGCTGTCTTTAATAATGAAACCCCGAGAAGATGGAAGCTCCGGCAACTACAGAGAACTGTTTCTTGAAATCTGCCGGAACTGCAGTGCTGTGCTCTGCTGCCGGATGGCTCCTCTGCAGAAGGCCCAGGTCCATGCGCCTATCTCTCATAATAGCTAGTGATTGATGGGACGCGTATTTGAATACTGAAAACCATTACTTAGTTGTTACAACCTCTGATGTATGTGTGTGTGTGTGTGTGTGTGTGTGTGTGAAATCTAGTAAAAGTACCACCTTTTTAACATAGAAGCGAATATGCTAGACATTTAAAACATGCATTTTGTTTTGCTTATTGTGCTTAGTAAGAGTTGACTGAATCAAATGGATGACCTTTTCCATGCAAAGACCAGGAGAGATGACTCTATCTGACTTGTCTTATAAAATAAAACCATATCATAAAGGTATAGTCATTTATAGGAATGTATACTAAAGATAAGAGGTGTGGTACTAGCATTATTGAGCCAGTTACAGATATAGATATGAACCCATTCAACCTTCAGAATACCCCTGTCGGATGAGTGATGTTGTACTACTTTTACAAATGAAGTATCTAAGATGCAGAATATCCGGGTAACTTTTCTAACAGGATGCATTTGGGAAATGGTAGTCAGAATTTGGTTTCTAGTTTGTTGGACTCCAAACTCATGTTCTACCCACTGCAACATATTCTTGTGGAAACACACAGCTGATGTGTTTCTTTATTTAGAAAAAATATTTTATGTTCTTTAAAATATTATGGACTACATATATGAACATAAATTTCTTTCTGTTGATAAACCTACATCAATTCTCTTGTTAAACCACATTTTAGATACACTAGGCCAATTTCTTCTGAGTTATTCATGAAAGAAGACCATAATAACCCAGTGGCTAAGGTAAAATGCTGAAAACCATGTGCCAAGAGGTGATTTTAGCATCCTTGCACATGTGCCACACTGATCTGCTAGGTGGCAGTGTCGCTAAGAATATAGCACCTGGATCTGCCTGGGTAATTCTTTGTGAGGACAAGCTGAGACTCAAAAATTCATATTCATTCTATCTGAGATCAAAATGGTTTTATTCCCTCCCCTCCCCTCTATGTGTTTGATTCCATGTAAACCTTATATGTGCTACATGGTACTTTTCTTAAGTTCTTAACTGAGTTTAACAAACTTTTAGACAAATTAATTTGTGTTTCAGTCACTCATCTTGAAACAAGAAGGCAATCCATACATTTTTTTTCCCATTTTCTTTTTAGTCTATATCTCAAACCATCATTTAGATGTATAAATGGAAACTACATATATATATGTATATATATGTATATTATGATATATATTATAAGGAAATTGGCTAAGACATTTGGAAATTATTAATTGCATTGAGTTGTCTGATTTTTTTACTCACGTGACAAGTTTGAAAATTAAAATAGCATTAAATAACTTACTTTACAAAGTATTTGCTTGATAGCAAATAGTTTCAAATAGCAATATTTTCTAACAGAATCTAGTGTTCAGATTTTTCCCTATATATTTAAATATATTTCTCCTTTATGTTTAAATATGTGAGTATAGCCATTACTGGAAACTACTTTATATATTTTATGTCTCTATCTTCAAAGTTTGCCTTCCAGCACTTTCCTAAATAACTGATTGTAATCATACCTTAGCTACTTTTGCTTTTAATGTAAAATAGATTTTATTGTATGTGGATAAAATAGATCCCATGTAGTACATTCACTCTAGGCAAAAAATATTTTCATTTTTCTTGCTTAACTTTGTATCTTTTTTATTTATGCCTAGTTAGTGAGTATCCTTAGCAAAAGTAAAACAGAGGAGATCAATTCTGTCTTTATTTCTTTTCCAGATTGTTAAATTAATCAAATTTTCAAAAGAACACCCTATTACATTAGCGATTGGTGATGGCGCAAATGACGTCAGCATGATCCTGGAGGCCCATGTGGGCATAGGTATGCCTCTTCTTTTTTGAATGCCTGCACATCTTGGTAACTAAGATTTATCACTTCAGCTAGACACGACAGGATACAGCCAGATTATAGACTTAGGATGACACATTTAGGGCAGCATCTGTGATTTAGTAGGTTCATGACTGGGAAATCTAACAGTAATGGTTGGATCTGACCTTATTTGCATGTTTTTGAGAAAGTGTTTACTCAGTACATTTATTCCCTTCTTGTAGGCGTCATTGGAAAGGAAGGTCGTCAGGCTGCAAGGAACAGTGACTATGCAATACCTAAATTTAAGCATTTAAAGAAGATGCTACTCGTTCATGGGCATTTTTACTACATTAGGATATCTGAGCTTGTGCAATACTTCTTTTATAAGGTAGGAAGGATTTCCTTGCTCCTATCACTGATTCAGTGAAATATTATGTACATCATGGAATGACACATTTGACAGATGCCTTAGTGCTACAAGGGGTGATTTATGTAAAAATAAAAGTAACTGTCAGCAAGGAAGGGCTTGATCTAGCACTTCTCACACTCACATGATTTAATGTGAAACCATTAAGAAGATATCAGTTGTAAAATGAATGAGGAAGGGCATTCTTTTTTCTTTGAAATAATTCCTTATTCATTACGCAATTTGATTCTTTCCTGTTTATACTGACACCTACATTGCCTCCTCATTTCTCTTTATCAAATCTCTTTTTACATTAACTGTTCTCAGAGTTACCAGAACATGGTCACATATGCATTATAGGTGCTATTTAAAAGGAGAAAAATGTTAAAGTTCATCGCCTGCTTTTCTGACAATGTAGGACACTTTTGGGTCACTTTCCCATATAAAGTAGTATCACATGGACAGCCTCTTAGGAGGTTAGACGCTTCTTACAATGTGCCCTTGAACTAACAAGCATGTACCTTGTCTTTCAGAATGTCTGCTTCATTTTCCCTCAGTTTTTATACCAGTTCTTCTGTGGGTTTTCACAACAGGTAAGTCCTAATGTCTAAAGTCAGCAGCTTCCCTGAGCCTTATCTCTCTCCATATGTGGGTGGCTGCAGTGGGGGGAGAGTAGACCAGAGATGTACAGTCCAGGACTATGACGGAGGCTCAAGTGCCCTCAGCAACGCCATCAGCAGGTGAGGTGAAGGAGTGGTGTGGAGGAGCCCATGCCCACTGACTGCAGGCTCTCCCATGTGGCCCAGTGAGTGATGTGCCCAGAACTTGCCTACCTTAGGCCAGGGAGGGATGTCTTAGGCTTTCTGTTCATAACTGAAAAGATTGGATCTAAATCTGAGATACTGTCCTGGTATCTCACCATTCATTGACTTCTGACACTTTCAAATGCTGGGTGGAAGAGGGTAGGCCATCTGATAGGAGAAGGGACCCCTCAAGGCACCCCCTTTCTGTCACTCATTTTCCTGTCCAGCTCAGGTGGACTGTGGGCTAACTGCTTTTATCTGAAGGGTCCGGGGCTTGGGAAAATTGAATCTTGAAAGATGGCAATCAAAATTTCAAACTTTTATGCAACATTTTTTGTTGTAAGTTTGTAGTGGCCCAGTGGAGTGGATCACAGTTAGGCCTTCTCTCAGTCATGATTTTAATCCTCTAATTGACATTATGAAGCTTTGAAAATTGTTCTGATCCTTCTAAATCTGTAGAAAGAAGGCTCTGTGTGTATTTCATAATGCTCATATTAATAAGTCTTTGCAAATTAAAAATATGTTTAAAAAAACAACCAAAATAGTTTAACAAAAGTACATGGGTTTTATTTTCAGTGTTTTTTTCCTTCCTGCAGACTCTGTATGACACCGCCTACTTGACACTGTACAACATCAGTTTCACTTCCCTCCCGATTCTCTTGTACAGTTTGATGGAGCAGCATGTCAGCATAGACACACTCAAGAGGGACCCTTCCCTCTACAGGTACTGAGCCTCAGAAACACACTTGCTTTAGAGCTCGGAGAATAACAAGGTAGCCAGAGTGATGCCTTCGCATAAATGCCTGGTTGAATTATTTAAAAACCAGAAACATTCTGTGTCAGCTGATACACTTGCTCTTATGGAGTCTTTAAGCAAGAGTCAGTGTAATTTAACTGATTAAACTTCAAATTTAGATAGAAGATTTATGTTGCATTTGAAATGTACATATTAAGCCAGTTAGTATTTTTTTTTAACTATGTTTTTTGGTAATTATAAAAGGACTGGGGATAAGAATTTCTATCCCCTTGTGACCCCAGTGGATTTATGGTCTAAATTATTCTTTAAAAACCACATGTTTTATTCGGTGAGAGAGAAAAAGTTAACAGATCTTATTTTTTTGTGCTCTTTTCTGCTAAAAAGTACATTTTAATAACAAGGAAGAGGTCAGAATTGCACTGTAGGATCTCTGGCAGATTCAATGTGTTGCTGGGTATTTTGCGGCTTCTTAAATTAAACTTATTTCAGAAAATTTTAGATTCACATGTAGTGGTAAAAAAGAATACAGAGAGATTCTGCAAAATTAGGACACCTGAGTAAGATGGGCGGTTGGTGTCCATATCAGTATCCTGATTGTGATACTGACCTACAGTTTTGTAGGATTTTTGTCAGATGTTGTCACTGGAGGAATCTCTCCAGTGACTTAGAGGCCCCTACTGGACAAGGATGGTGGCCCTGGCCGGTTTGGCTCAGCGGTTGGAGCATTGGCCTGTGGACCAGAGAGTCCTGGGTTTGGTTCCCGCTAGGGGCATGTACCCCCAAAAAAAGACGGTCACTGCGGAGCTTGGTGGAGACGGACCGGGTCACTGAACGAGGCCTGTTTCAATGGAGTGCAGCCACTATGTTCTCCCGTTTTACTTACACAGAGATATCGCCAAGAATGCTCTACTCCGCTGGCGAGTGTTCATTTACTGGACATTCTTAGGAGTATTCGACGCTCTGGTATTTTTCTTTGGTGCTTACTTCATGTTTGAAAATGCAACAGTGACCAGCAATGGACAGGTCAGTACGGAACGGGTCTTGTTGACGTGGCTACTTGGGAGTAACCCTTGATTTGATTGTGATTGTTGGTCAGTGTGGTCATTCAGCACAGCCTGTGGGGTCTCCTGATGTTGGGTATCTAGCTACCAAATCGCTTAAAGGACACAGTACAGTGGTAAATGTGCTCCTCTGACTGTAGGAAATACCATTCCTGAGGGTTTTCAGGCTTTATTCTTGTAACTTATATTTCACCATTAGCTATTTATCTAGTGGTTCTGTTAGATTATTCAGGCATGGCTTATTTAATATAGGAATTAAGTTTGTATTGAACACATTTTCCCATTTTTTTCACATGTACTTAAGTATCTGTTTTCTTTGCAATGAGTAGATTGATAGTTTTTAATAGACATCAGCTCTCTGGTTGTTTGCATAATTTCTAGGGTTTGTTTTATTTGTATCTTGCTTTTTTTCTTTTTGCGACTTGCTTTCCTTCCCACTCTCAGATAATGACTACCAACACACATATGGTAAGACAATTGTGGGTGTGTCCTTTATGTTTTTGGAGTGCATTCTAGATAAAATATTTCTCGAAAATATTTTCAAATGTCACTTCTTTTGTGTGCTTTGTCAGTAGAAACACTGTTAGCTGCTGCTCCCTTCTCCTTCCTGCAGACGAAAGTTATATTAGAGAAGTCTGTACATTTGACCATTTGTACTTGGTGTTTATCTCTGAATTTCTGTGTCAGGATTGCCATGAGTCAGTGACGGTTTATTTATTTATTTATTTACTTATTTATTTATTTTTGCATTTATCTTCAGATAGAGCGGGAAGGAGAGGGGGCAAGAGAGAGAGAGAAACATTGATATGAGAGAGACACATCGACTAGTTGCCACCCACAGGACCCCAGCCGGGGCTGGGGACAAACCGCAACCGAAGTACGTGCTCTTACGGGAACTGAACCCGGGACTCTCGGGTCCACAGGCCGATGCTCCAACCACTGAGCCAAACCGGCCAGGGCCAGTGATGGTTTTTAAATTGACTTGTTTCAACTTCCCTTTCCCTTAAAGAAGAGTCAACGTAGGCAGGCCTGTGAGGCCTGTGGGGAACACTGCTTTGAATGTGGCAAACCCGTGTACCTGGGAGAATTGCAAAAGACTCGGAGTACACATCAGGGTTGTTCCCTACCTAAATGTTACAATATTTACCTAGCCGTTAAAATAAACCCTGCTTTTGACATAAAAGAAGGGTAGCTTATGAACAGAAATTTACCTTTTCTGTTTGACAGAACACCTCTTTTTTCCCGGTTATCTTCCTGTATCATTTAGCTCTTAAAACTGTCGGATTGAAACACAAAGGTCTTGCTGCAGGTCCCTGGAAATTTGTTTACCCATTTATTTGTTTCTTATTTCGCATTACTAAAAGGTGCTATTATCTTTCATTATAATGTAAACCAATTTTTACCAAATTGATCTTGAGAATTTTGTTTAGTTTATTTTAATTGAATAATTCCTGGATGCTAACAGGCTATAAAGGTTGTTAAATAGAGCTGTCTTATTGTTCTTATGCTCCTTTTATACGATTGTTCTTATGGGTTATGCTTTAAGTAAGCATCTTATGTGCATCTTAAAAAGAACCGAGAGTCTGTGTCCTGAGGCCTGCGATTCCGTGATCGTGGGAGCACGCCGCTAGCAAAATAAGTGACATTCAGCGGGTGCTTCATTTACAGTTTCTTTTCACCAATCTTATCTTCTCTTAACTACAGTGACCCTCGGACATATTCATAGTTGAGGAAGCTAAAGTTCAGACAGGTTAAAGAATTTGTACAAAGTAAGGTAATTAGAACTCAGACCCAGGATATTTGGCACAATACTTTTAGTATTTGTTTAATATAGTAAGATTATAGATACGTCTGAGGAAGTACTATTCGGAGGCCTCAGTAGGGGAAAAGGATACACAAGAAAAGGCATGCTTGGCTTGTGCACGCTGGAAATGGGTGTGCTGTTTGAACAGTGTAGTGTGGCTTTGGGGTGCAGACCATAGAGGAGCATCTCCTCCTCCTGCTCAAATTCCTGCAGTCCTGGTGTGTCTCTAACCAAACCTCCACCCAGCCACTCCTTATACAGCTGGGATCTGTGGGCACAGTGGTATTTGGAGGTCCTGTGTATAATCCAAGGGTTTCTACCAATTCTTCATTTATCTCCTATTTCCAGTTTTCTTAAGGGTGCCCTGGGCCCCTACAGAACCTATACACTAACCTGTAGGATGCTGCTTTTCTGTGACACTTTTATATCTCCCACAGTTACCATTGGCATACCTTTGCACACCCATTATTGGATGAAACTATTAATTAGAATTTGAAATTATGACAGAAAGAGAGACCAAGATAAAGAAAACCCAAGTTGGCTGTGCCACTCTAGCTAAGAACCACTCTTATGACTGGGTGTTTCTTACAAGTAGAGCTTTGAGAGCCCTCTGCTTACTGGCCTGTCATGACAAAGATTCATCACACATAATGTACATTTGTCATATGAAAAGCTTCTGAGATGCACGGTAATATGATGAACCAGCACATGGGGCAGTTGGTGCCAAATATAGGTGTTTAATGTGAGGTGTTTGTCTGCAGTTATGCATTTGAGAGGTGAAATTTGCTGAAATTCACTAATGCTCTATAGAAGTTAAAACTAAAGACCTAGAGTTGTGAGAGCAAGATGAATAATAGTCATAGCATCCCTAATTATGAGTGGCAGGTGTGTGAAGGACCTAGTGTGGACATTCATCCCATATCACTAGGAGGACAGGAGCTCCAGGAGGTTGGCCTAACCCAAGGCCTCCATGTTAAATGCAATGTCTGCTGTTGTAACTCTAGACCTCCCCCCCCCCCCCCCACACACACACACTATGCTTCGGCATCAGAGAGGCCTTTCTTATTCTGGATTATTGATGCTTAAATTCTTGTTTGGGGGCTACGAGTGTTAGGTCACTTGCAAAACTAAAAATGGTATCATTGGCTAGTTCTGTAAACCTGCAAAATGCAAGTAAATACAGCGTAGTCTCAGGTGATCTATGATGATGTCCTGGGTTCTAAGGTAGCAGGGCAATGTGGAGATGATAATGCTCATCCCTTTTCTGATGGTATTCCCTGACAAATGAGAATGTGTCTTCGTGGTGGTATAATTTAGATGCCCTGTTTTACTGATTGTCAGTAGGGGAGGACCACTTTTTCTAAGACTAACTCATTTTGTAAGAATGTTTATAGTGCACACGTAGTATTGAGGGAACACTAGAATCATGCATAACTTTTCATAAAGAAAAATTCACTTAGGGGCATTTTCTGCACAGATGTCATAAGCCACAACTGCTTCTCAAATGAGAATTTTAAGACAATAATTATTGTTGTTGAACAACATGGTATTCCTGGGTGAACACTTGAAAGTTTGGAGCATGTGTCAGTAAACATCAGCAGAGCTGCAGTTTGAGCTGTCGCCAGCCAGTGGAGCAAGGGTGGATGATGGATCATGCCAGCAGACTTGATAGAAAAGTATGGAATCTGTGCATGAAGGGTGTAGAGTAGGTGTTTCTTATGACTGTGATCTTGAAAAAAATGCGTCATGTTTGTTGTGGAATTTTTTACACATAAAAATTAAATTGGTCTGGATTCTAGGGCTTTAAAAAACAGGAAAATTCCCTGCAAAATACCCATCCTCAGGAGAAAGAGAGATGTGTGAGAAGGGATTAAATTTGAATCTGGAGGAATGTTAGGCTTCAGAGACATTCTGCTGAATTCTCATGATCATCTGAATGAGGCTATGAAGTTAGTGAAATTCTCAATGGAGATAACAGCTAAGAAATCACTCAGGGCTTCAAGGGGGGAATGGAGAACTAACATCACTTGGAAAAAAGATGGTTCCTCTGGACAACCCTTTGAGAAACAGGATTGGTGTTCCAGTGAACCATCCCACCTCCCACCCCAAAATCCATAGAAATAATAGCAAACAATTTTTTAAAATATCTTTTTATTAATCTTTTTAGGGAAAGAGAGATAAAAACATCAATGTGAAAGAGAAAACACTGCTGGGCTGCTTCCTGCACGCCCCCTACTGGGGATCGAGCCTGCAACCCAGGCATGTGCCCTGACTGGGAATTGAACTAGGACCTCTCAGTCTGTGGGATGATGCTCAGTCCACTGAGCCTCACCAGTGGTATTAGCAGTTAGCCTAAAGGATCCCTTAAAACAATAAGGATATTAAGAGGAATTTACAGAGATCTTTGCATAATTGTCTATCCCAATTAGCCGGAGATAGCCAGAGGGCATAGGTGAGGGTAAAGTAGACCAGCATTGCCCAGGGTTCTAACCAAAATTTTCAATCTGGGTTCAAGGTAGTTGTGCTTTGTTGGTATTAACCTGTAAAAATGACAGCTGAGGCCCATGTGGTTTACTGGACTAGGCACTGGGATGCCTAATTTGTGATCCCAGGCCTACCATAATCTACCAGATCTGAGAAAACCAGTCAGTGCCCTAGAGAAACACCCCCTTCCCCTCAGGGAGAGAGAGAAGTGAAGAAGTCACTTGAGTGACTGAAAGTTTGTCCCTGATCTGTGATGCTGTTGGTAATATCTTCGCGCTCCTCTGTGCAGACTCCATTTCCACAGTATGCTATTATCCAACACTTTTTAAAGAGTTTCCAGTTTCCTGCCAAGTATGGGTGGTAAACGTGCTGGCCTGGAGTTTGAGGAAGTAGCAGAGCAGAGTGGTGGCCTTCCTGCCAGATTCTGCTGACAGTGCCCACGTGGGATTCAAAGCTGCCCCTCCCCCAACCTACTGCAGGTTCACCCTTCACTTTGGCTAGCAACACCAGCATCCAGTGAAAACGAAACAGAGCCGCTTTATTCTCCAACACCCAGGCACCTGGGCATTTTTGTAGTCGTCTGCCAGACTGCACCCAGACTTGGAGTTCTAAAATGTTCTTGCCTCAGAAGTTAAGCATTGAAGGGAGAACACTTTTTTTTAGGGTTTCCCAGCCTGACCACTATTTCCATTTGGTTGTGGGCTGCCCAGTGCAATTAGCAGATCTCTGGCCTTTGCCTGCTCAATGCCTGTGACACCCCTTCCTCCTGTGACAATCAGAAATGTCTCCAGACATTGCAAGTGTCCCCTAGGAACAGAATTGCCCCACACCCCCCTCCTCATTGAGAGCCACTGGTGATTGTGGATCTGAGTGATGAAAGCCCAGTTTCAGTCATGATGATAAAGTGTAAAGATGATTGTCGGGTGGGGAGGGGGTGGGGGGGTTACTCTAAAGTCCTCACACATTACTTAGTTTTCTTCTAGATTCTACCAGTAGTTCTTACCTCACTAAATCTTTCCCAAGACGGCTAGCCTACACATTCACCTAAATCAAGCTACATGTAGGCATATTTCTTTGGTTGACAATTAACCATAGAGGAAAGCCATGTGTATTCCAGCTTTTTAATTTTTTGTGAAATAAAGCTTTATTTTCTTTTAAAGAAGTACAGGAACATTTTCTCAGAGGTGTGCTTCACAGTACCCGGCACACCAGATGCTTAGTGTAGAAACCTTGAAGAAACTCTTATAGAATAAAATCTCCTATACACTGATTTTTTTTCCCTAAGTGAAAGAAGTCTCAAGTAGTCAGTGTTTTATTTTGCTTGTGTCTTTGTCTGTGGTTGAGAAATGTGTTGTTTTTATGCTGTGACGTGTGTGCTTCCACCCCATGGCCATTTCCTGGTACCCTGCCCGAGTCCTCGGGGGCGCCCCAAGCCCTGCTCGTGTCTCTCCTCTCGGTGGCCTCCCCCGAGGGGCCGTTGACATGTCTGTGGTTCTGGCCTGCAGACTGGCCACTGGGGCCTTCATGCAGCCCTGTCTTGGCTGCCTTCTTCATCGCCCTTTCCTGTGATTTTTCCCAAGGAAAGCCCATCCATGTGTCGCACATACGTGACATGGCTGTTTCTCTCACTGCTTGCCAGCAGAATGATCTAGCGCTTGCTTTTCTTTCAACGCAGGCAGGTGTTTGACTTGAGTCCAAAGGGAATAGACAGAAATTCTACTGAGTTGATTCTCAAACGTGTAGATGGCATAGAACTAGGTAATTAGGTAAATGTCACTTCTACATGAAACAAGAAACAGAAAAAAAGAGCATCATGTGTATTGTAATACCAGCTCTTCAGTGTTTTTCTTGCTCCCAGTGTGTGACGTTAGCACTGATGTTTGTTGATAGCACCGAGGGGGCCAACATCGAGGATGACAGGACTGTCAGTGTGGGAAGGGGCTCTGTTCCCACCACAGGGTCACTGCCTTGGCCCTGAGGGATGGTGCTGGGGAGCCAGGGGGTCTTGAGTACCCCAGGATGTTTTCTGCCATCTCCTTTTACTTTGTAGCAACAAGACAGAGTCCCTGTATCTTTGGGGTTTGAAGTGTTGGCACCCAAGAACAATGAGATATATTTTCTAAACACTCTTGTTTTGAAGGGAAAGGGGAAAAATATATATTAACAAGAGACTACTTGGACTATTTGTCCCCACAGATATTTGGAAACTGGACCTTCGGGACGCTGGTGTTCACTGTAATGGTATTTACAGTCACACTAAAGGTAAAACCTCCTGTGTTGATGTTTCTTCTTCTGGCCATAGTTAACCCCTGCGTGTGTGGATCTCCCTGTCTCTGAACTACAAATCCACACTTGCACACGGCCCAGACGAGCTCTTGGCCCAGGGAGGGGTCTTCTTACCACCATTCAGTGAGTCGGGTGCAGACTCGGCTCTCACCATAATCCAATACGCAGACTTCCAAAATTATACAAAAGGTAGATGAAGGAATGAGCCTTGTCTTTTTTTACTTTATTTATTCTATTAAATTGTTTTTCAGTTATAGTTGGCATCCAGTATTATATTAGTTTCAGGTATACAGCATAGTGATTAGATATTTATATACCTTATGAACTAAGCACCTCCATAAGTCTAGCACCCATCTAATAATATAATAATATACAGAGTTTTTACAATATTGTATCCTCTATGCTATACTTTATATCCCAAGACTATTTGTATAACTGGTAATTTGTACTTCTTAATCCCTTTCACCTTTTCCACCCATCCCCCAATGAGCCTTTTCTTTATTAAAGTATTCAGATTAGAATTATTTTAATTGGCAAGCTCACCCCCCATAGAATCAAAATACACTTTAATTGAAATTAAATTATTATGGAAAATAGAATTCTTTTAAGAGTCAAATTCTATATGGGATATCATTGTGAAAACCCCACACCTGTGAATCTGGGTTTTAAAAAGTGATTCAAAGAAAATCCAAAAGTAATTCCCTTAGTAGTAACATAGCCAGTACCTTAAGATATTGCCCCTGAGTGTATCCCCTGTTGGAGAAACACTCCCAGAGTGCATTTCCTCAGGATCTGGGTGAGAGTTACCTGATATTGCACATTCTGTATCTTCATTGGAAGAGTGAGGTTGTTTTCCCTAAGCAGTTTCATATGGGCATTTGGGCTAAAATTAAAGTGTTGGTGGTTGGTGGTGGTTGGTTTCATTATATTCTGCTTTCTTTTCCTCACCATGGCTCACACTAACATATCACACCTTCTTTTTTTCAGCTGGCATTAGATACACACTACTGGACTTGGATAAACCACTTTGTTATCTGGGGGTCGCTACTGTTCTACATCGTCTTTTCTCTCCTCTGGGGAGGAATTATCTGGTATGAATTATAAATATTATGTAATCATTATTACCTTTATAGTCCTGCAGTGTGTTTCATCAGGAGCTCAAAACACATTTTCTGTACAACCTCATTCCTGTGTGCAAGTGTTTGTTGCATGCTGCTATGTGCAAGGCATTGTGCCAGGGGCTGGAGTACCACGGAAGGAACGAGGCAGTGTCCCTGCTCCTTTGACCTCACATTTTCCATGGGGGCAACATGCTGGATAATATCTAATCAGGCTTTTGACAAGTGAGGAACAAACAGAAGCTATAGCAAGGGACCTATTTCAGATTGAAGGTCAGAGAAGGCCACTCAAATAAAGTTACTATTTAAACTGGAACCTGGGAGAAAATCACCATGATCATAAAAGGTCATACTTACTAAATGCTTCCTAGAATGAGGCATGGGTGTGTCTCATTCCGTCTTCCCCACAACCACATTCTCTAGGCACTACAAATGATAAGATGGACATAGAAATCAACTCCACTGGGCCGAGGTAGTCTGACTCCAGATAGCCCTGTTCCTAAGAAAGGGAAATGCATGTGCAAAAGCACTGAGGCAGGGCCCTGGCAGGCAGAACGCAATCCACTTCGACTGGAGAGGAGCGTAGGTCCAGCTGGAGAAGTAAGTAGGCCACACTGGTCCTATAGGCCAGGTAGGACCTTGACCCCAATCGGACAACAGTGGAACAACATTGAGGATTTTAAACAGAGGGAGTGGCAGAGTCTGCTCTTTAAAAAGACCACTGTGTTGAAAATGAATATGTGAGTGACAAGCAAACAGGGCATGTGGTTTAGATACTATTGCAACAAAGCAATCAAGAAGTGATGATGGTTTGGTCAGTCCAAATGAGGGCAAGAAGTGGCTGTATGTGACATCTATTCTGGTACTATCACAAGCACACCTTTGCCCATACTGTTCCTTCCACCAAAATGTCCATTCCAGCTAGCCTACCTGTTGAGCTCTTATTCATCCTTCAAAACCCAGTGATGCATTGTCCTCTTCAGTGCTTCCACCTTGTCCCCTAAGCATTTATTTGTTCTGCTCTCACAACATGTACAATATTGTTTATAATTCTCCTGTTTGCATTTTCACTTTCCCTGTAAAGTGGAGTATTTCCTGAGCAGGGCTGGGACTGGGAAGGCAAGTAAGGAGGCCCCAGGGGTCATGACCTAGGGGGCAGTGTCTCCTTCAACTGGGCATACTGGCTTTGCTCTAGGCCTGGCTGGATGTGAGGCCAGAAGCCATGTTCTCTCCATTTTGCATTGTCAGCTCCTGGGAAACACAGACAGCCCCTGAAAATAGAAAGAAAGCCTTTGTGATCAATCTTGTCCCTTGTTGGCAATTGCTGAAATCCACCCGCCCTCTCCTTACACTGCTGCTCTCTAGTGACCAAAGGCATGCATTACATTTTCTTTAAGACCTGGAAATAGAGAACAATTAGCTAAGCTTTAGGTGGGTTTTCAACAACACTGCCCCAGGCTAAAAATCCCTGAAGTTCTAGTGAACATTCCAAAGCTATTAAAGCTATAGCTGTGTAAGAGGAAGATTTCATGCTGAAAACTTCTCTGACTAGCTCCTGGGCCTTAGGGTTTAGGGATCATGAAACTGTAACTCAAAATTCAGCATCATATCAGTTGCTGCATCCTTTTCAACTTCTTTTATGGAGCCCAATATAGATATATTTTTTGAATTATAGATTTGCCTGATAGGGAAGTCATTTCATGTTCTGTATTTTTATAGAAAAATTTTAAGATTTTTATGGCATGAACTTCAGGTAGTTAACTGGCTCTGATGATCAGAACCTTTGTAAATCTTCCTGTTAATGGCCATTGTGATTCTGAGATGCAACATAAAATCACTTATTTTAATCTTTTTAAATCTTTTTTTTGTTCTGAAACTGAACTTCAGGGACTTATTTTCCCTTTGGGATGACTTCATAGAATTCCTCCTTTTCCCATTCACAACATGCCAGTATTATAGGGGAAGGTCTACATCCCATTATTTCTATGATTAATTCGAAGCAAGCTGACTCCATGGCTTGCCCAGTGACTCTCATTGCCAGAAGTACAAACTGCCAGAACAAATGGGCTCTTCATGCTGGTAGAGAAAACAGCAGGATTTCAGCGTTTCTCCTGATGATTTCTAACCTGTAATCATGTTGTTTTTCTTCTTTCCCTCAACGCTCCAGGCCATTCCTCAGTTATCAAAGGATGTACTATGTATTCATACAGATGTTATCCAGTGGCCCTGCCTGGCTGGCCATCATTCTGCTCATCACTATCAGCCTCCTTCCTGATGTTCTCAAGAAAGTCCTGTGCAGGCAGCTGTGGCCCAGCGCCACAGAGAGAGTCCAGGTACCCAGCTGCTCCCGCAGGCCATGGCGCACTGCAGCTCCCCAGGCTCGTAGTAGGATGTGATCGTTACATAAGACAGCATGAAAGGTTTGGGTTGAAAATGTCATCGGTGTATTACTGATGAATTTCATGATAGATGATTTTAAACATTAACTTAGGTAAAATTCAAGATGACCAATGTTTAGACTGAAGCAGCTAGTCAGCTGAAATAAGAAAAAGGTTAAGCCAATACAAAAGACAAGTTATTTTGTGTGAATCTAAAAATGTTTTCTTTAATTAATTATTACTTTAAAGATAAAATTGCATTATTTTTAGGGATGTTGAATTTGGCTCAGAACTTTAGCATTTATATTGGGAAATTCTGGTAACTAGTAGGGCTACTTATTTTCTGTATTCCCAAGTTGAGGCCAACAAAGCTGGATTCTGGATTCAGGTAAGAAGTGAGATATGCAAAATGTCCAGACTGGCATAGGACACCAGAAGATGTTACTCAGAGCTTTTCAGAACCACTCTGGCCCTTCCCAGAGTTTTCAGGGCGGGCACATCCCCGTCCCCTCACCCCTGCAGTCTCAGGGCGGGCACATCCCCGTCCCCTCACCCCTGCAATCTCAGGGTGGGCAAATCCCCGTCCCCTCACCTCTGCGATTTCAGAGCGGGTACATCCCACATCCACCATCCCATCAATTTGCCCATGGAGGTGCAGAGCCTAAGTAAGGAGAAGGAACAATGCTGGTAAGAGGGTGGAAGCCACAGCTGGGGCTGTTTCTGCAGGTTGCATGTCTTCCTCGTAGAGCACAGGTGGTTGTGAAGGTGGGAGGGAGGGCGTAAGGCAGAAGAGAATGTGTCATACGTTCTGGGAGCAGTGGTGAGATGCTTGAGAAAGCTTAGATGGCCCCAGTGGTCTCGGTCTCCAAGTGCTGTTGGGCTGCGTTTGGAAACTGGGATGGAAACAGGTAGCCCTCCACTGCACTGCCTGTGCCCACCTAACCGGTCCCGGCAGCTGAATGAGTTTCGGGTTGGTGAGCTTTCCTAGAACTATGGTGTTCATTTATAATGTTGAATCCAGTGCCACCAGTTCCTAGTGATTCCCTCCGCTATGTACCTGCCATGTTTATAAAGTCAGTGCTGCCACAACTCGAGAAGATTTAGTGAGAGTATACGTGTCCAGTTTCACAACGAATTATGTCAAGTTACCACTTTTACACAAGTGTTATTGGACAGGAATGTTTTCAGGGCTTTGGTGACAAGGCGGAGAAAGACAGCAGGAATGGGAGGTCCCCCCTGCCCTCCAGCAGGGCTAGGATTGCTAGGAAGGGGGGCCCGCGTTGTCTGGTCTCAGTATGCCACAAGTTCACTTAGTGCAGCAACATGAGTGTACGTGGGATGTTGTTGGCATTTAATCAGACTCACAGTGTGTTCTTGTTTCTCTTTTCCTTTCCTCATTCCCTCCATCTTCTGACCTCTTTGCCTAAATAACCATTACTACCTTGTCTAACGATGTGCGTGGCCCTCCTGAACTTCTGGGACTGGCAGACTAAGAACCAGTGCCTTTCTGTTGAGCAGTCCACCATCTTTATGCTTTCTCAGACTTCCAGCAGTCTGAGTTTCTGACGGAACAAGGTGATGCTTTCTGTCTTTTTGCATGTTTGAAATTATAATCACAGGACATCAGAGGGCTGACTTTTAATATCAAGAGCTGTCAAACACACACTCTGGTGTTTATGACTCATACGTTTGTTATAACCACTCCCACTCCAAGAAAAAAGGGGATAATTTGTACCTTGAGATGTGGAAAGGGCATGTGGGCTATGTTTTCTATTAATACCGCTAACCAGTGTTTCTCTCTCAGCGTCCATTGGAAGTATTTGATCCCACCTGCAAAGGGCGGCTGCTGCTTCACGCAGGCCCGCTGAGCGCCTCGGGCCGTGCCGCCTGGACTCATGGTTCCTAACACGAAGGTGTGGGTGTAGCCGTTTCTAAGGCACACGGGCCCTTGAGTGAGCAAGTTACCTCAGTGCCATCCTCTCTGCAGCCCAGTGAGGTCGGGTAGCAAGACCTCCTTGTGTTCACGTTCCCCTGTAAATCCATTCTGCAGTCGGGGAAACAGGCCCCATAGTGCAATGTGCTCGGGGCCTGGTAGTGCACTGCGGAACAGGCAAGACTGGCGAGCCATTTGAACTGTGGACGAAAGCCAGGAGAAATGAGTTTCGGGTCAAAGTTTTTACCACATTTTTTTTAAATAATTGTTTTAAATCTGTTTCTAGAAAAAGCCTTCTACTTTGCTTTGAATGGCTGTTGTGGCCGGTTTCTTAGCCGTATGGAGCCATTCACACAGCATTTCTCTGTGGCAGTTGCTTTGGATCAAAGCCTTTTAATCAGAGCCAAGATTTCAGAGACAAAGCATTATCTAGAGAATATTCTCTATCTGTTTTTCAGTTGTATGTTCATGTACCTAAATACCACATTTATGTGTGCCTCAAAATTAATGCTATTTTGAAAACACCCTGGTATTACCAGTTTACCAATGCAGGTTGTTTAACAGGAAAATGCCTAAAGCAAGGAAAAGGCCTTTTTTTTTCTTTCTTTTAAATAAACAGCTCCTCTTCTATACATTTTAAATGGTATTTTTTTAAAATATATATCTTTATTATTATTATTTTTTTTTTAGAGAGAGAGAGGAAGGGAGAGAGAGGTAGAAACATCAATGTGAAAGAGAAATACTGATCTGCTGCCTCCTGCACACCCCCTACTGGGGATCGAGCCCAAAAACCCAGGTATGTGCCCTGACTGGGACTCAAATCGGGACCTCTCAGTCCATGGGACGATGCTCAATCCACTGAGCCACACCGGCCAGGCTTACACACTACTTTTTAACTAACAAGATGGCACATTTTTTTCAGTTCAAGTTATTTGTTGGCAATCAAAATATTTTTAATGTGATGCCATCAGAATTTGTTAGAATTAATTCATAGCTTCACGTTGCTGTTGACCTATTTGAAAACATTTAGGATGGAATTATTGAGAACATTTTAATAAGTCATGGGAGGTACTGATGACATTGATCCAATCATGCCAGCTCTGGATTAAAAAAAGAATACTCTAATTATTGATGCAGTTTACTAAGAGTTGATTTGCTTCTGAACCTTTGCAGAAGCCAGACTCCAGCCACCTGGTGAAGGTCATTACTGAGTGCTCTGTGGTGTCCAGGCACCAGGGCGTAGCCCACAGGTACCCCACACTCACACCTTCGCGCAGAGTTCCTGCAGCCAGCGTGCTCCTGGCACACACAAGGCCAATGTTTGTGCAGCTGTAAAACCACCCACTTTTGCAAAACTTTGGAGGAAAAACATTTAACTAGTCCTTATGTGGAATATATAGTACTTCAAATGGATGAGTTGTTACTGGTTTTTTTCCCCTTTTAATCTGTTCTGTTAAAAATATCACAGGCACCAGGTTTCATATATATATACACACATATATGTGTGTGTGTTTATACATATATAATTTTATATATGTATTTATATATTTATATCTACCTATGTTTTTATATATAATTTAATTATATATAAGTCAAAGGGCAATAACTCCACCTCTTGTTTAGCTCCTTCTTCTCCCTGGAAGGCATTCTGTGGTTCAGACCTTGTGGTTCTTCACCTTTAAACATCCCTTCTTCCTACTGCTGAGAAACTAATATGGTTTGACTGGAAAGTCTTAGTGTCCAGGTGCCCAGCCCTGTTGGCCTGCAGCACTGGGGTACCTTGAACTTCCAGGGTTCTAGTCTTGGGCAGGACTCTTCTGTTTGACCAGAGGCAGGGCTGAGGATCAGAAGGAAAGGGAGAGAGGAAGGTAGAGACAGAAGAACAGAGATGGGCAGCACACAGTTCCTCCCCTCAGGGAACCTTGGTGCTCTTTTGGGGGTGCCTAAAGGGCCACTGTCTAGTAAATGGCACTCAAGAAGCTTTCAGGTGAGTGTGGCAGGGTTCTTAGCCTCGGGGTTCTGGGAGCACTTCCTGTGCCGTTATGGAGGCTGGCCGTGGCCGTGCTGGGAGCTGGCCTGGTGGGCGGCCCTTCCAGCTGAGGCCCTGCTCTGCCCCCTGGCCTGTTCTCTCTGCACGGCTCCGTCCCTCGGTCTTCCATGTGCAGGCCCTGTTAGGAATACCACCTCTTTCCCCAGCGGAGCCCCTGGGAGGTGCCCACACTGAGAGCCCTGTGCCCATCGTGCCCTGAGTTTGTGCAGACTTCACATGAATCCGGCCTGCCCTTTTCATGCAGAGGGGCCTGGAGAGCGGCCCTCGTGGTCGCTGGCCCCCGTCCCAGCTGCACAGCTGGACTTTGCCCTCAGTGGCCGGAGAGTTCTCTTGGTTCCCCGTGTGGCAGCCGTCTCAGTGTCTTTCCTCGCCTTGCAGAAGAGCTCGAAACTCAAAACAGCGGTCGATGCCGCGCTGAGCACGGACAGGCCACTTCTGAAGGACATCTTGCCGGGGCCGAGGCGTGATTAGCCCAAGGATAGGTAACGGCGTCCACCATGCTGCCTGGCAGGCTTCCTGGGTGTGCTGTGATCCTTTCAGACTGTCTGTTTTTCCTCCAAAGTTTTGCTGTGCTGTGCCGTTTTGATAACAAAATTCATTAAAAAAAAAAAAAAAAGGAAATGATTTTCACACACACGTGTATTTGTATCCCAGGTAAGTGACCTGCCTGAGAGTGGCTGGACTGCTATGGTCGAGTGTTGTACATGCACACACGTGGATGTGCGCACGTCCCCTGCATCACATACACCTGCCGTGAAGAACATGGTTCCACGTGCACTTATGTGACGTCCTCGCGTGGTGTGCTTGGGGCTCAGTGTGCCAGAACAAACTCCATTCCTCGTCCTTGGTGGTGGAAACAGCTTCACCTCACAGGTCTATCAGGAGAGGCTGTGTTTGGAAATAAAAAATGGAGGATTGAACATTAGCCCAGGCAGAGGTCGGTACGGATGCATTGTTGCCTATCAGCTGAAACGTGGAGCTGTGTTTGTGCCTGAAAAGCATGGAGAGGACGTGCAGCCTTGTTCACAGCCTTCTAAGCTAGATCTCTCAGGTTGGACAAATACCCACCTGCTCCGTCCAAAAGCAGGCATGATTGGGATGGTTATTCCTTAAAATAGATTTCTCCTCTGTAGCTTCCCCCACTCCCTCCCTGCCTGTTAAATTAATAATGTCTAGGATGTGTAGCGGGTCTCCTTGGGCTGTTAAGAAACCATACAGACCTCATTTGTGAGAATAGAGATAAACGTAGGCTGGGGAGGTTGAGACAGCCAGCCAGTGGGATGTGGACCCTGGTCTCAGGGTGGTTTGGCACTCTTACGTTAAGGAATCAAACTTGCCTTTGCATACGTATGAACATTGTCTTTGCCCACCAATGAGACCAACAAGGGGAGTCTGTAGGCAGACTGAGGTTCACACACTGCCTCGGTGTGGTGGTTCCCAGGGGATGGATGCTGTCTGACTGTCCTGTTGTGGAGCCCCTGACCAGGCATGATGGCAGTGATCATAGTAGATCCCTGTTGATGGGATTCTTGTGGAGGGTCCTGACTCTGTCTTTTCTGTTCTCCGACAGAGCGCGCGCACCCGGAGTCAGGACCACTCTGACGTCAGCCGTTTTGTCTGTCTGCACAGCCCCAGCCCCTCGGCCACGCAGCCCGGCTCCTACACCAAGCGGGTGACGTTAATGTGCCCAGAGAGCAAGGAGTGCTCCGTCCTCCCTCCCATTGTCAGCGTCTCAAACAACCGTCACCATCCCAGCTGGAGACCCGACTGCCACGGGCCCTGTGGGGAGACCGGTGACGAACAGATCACCAGTTCAAGCCTTTAAGACCCGCACGCGAGTGTGTGTGCTGTGCACGCGTGTGCTTTTCCGCTGTCCCCAAAGGAGGAAGAAGGGGCAACAGGACCTGTCTGGAGTGCATAGGCTGGCAGTCTGCGTGTTGTTCACAGGCCTATAGCCTTGTGCATTTAGTTGGACTGCTAAAATAAAAAGGGCGTGCACAGGGCCTGGCATATCCGCCCAGGTCAGGGTCTCTGTGTCTGCGCCTGAGGAGGACATCTGCTTGGAGATGGGCAGTCCAGCTTTAAGCAGGAGGCAGTCATGTCCACCCACCGTCATTTAAGCACAGATGTGACTTACCCTTGCCATGGGACCATGGTCTGGCCTCTGCACTTCCTCCAGAGCCCCTGACACCTCTGCTTTTGGCACAGACGCAGATAGTCCTGCATCCATTTCCCGTTCGAGTCGCAGACTGTGCTGCTGCTTTTGTTCAGAACCCTCCACATACTGAAGTGATGTTTAGGGTTGTGTCTGATTCGAAGTGTGTTTCTCTGAGGGAGTTGTTACCCTGTATGTTTTGGAGTATCTTAGTGTTTCCACATGTCTTCCTTTCCTGGCCGTCCCTCAGCTGCCTCTGTGGAGGGAAAAAATGAGTATTCACATGGGAGGGATAGGCAATACTGTCCATTTAAGCTTTCCCAGTACGAGTTTTGAGATAGTTATCGTCACACTCCCAGGGGTAAAGCTTATCAGTTTACTGCTGTTGGAAAATGTTTATTTCATGGGTGTTAGGGGAAGGATGGTGGTCTGGGATGCCCTGGACAGATACCGGCTGTGATGATCGACTCCCTTTCAATGACCTCATAGACAGGTGGCCTCTGGGGGTGGTGTTCATCTTCCAAAATCTATTTCAGGCCAACATGAGTTTGCCCATGAGAAGGCCTGCGAGTTCTAAAAAGCAATATTGCCACTCTAGACTGCCACCTCCCTGGTCACTCTGACCGGACCGTGCCCTGGGTTTTCTGTTCGATCTCTGCTTCGTCTTGGCGTGCTGTCCAGTGGGTAAGCCGCCAGGAGGCTGCTGTGTTAGAGTCCCTGTCACTTTCCTGGTATCTCCCTTTCTAGAAATAGCCTAGTTGACGTAGCCTTAATGGTCCGCAAAGAAGACATTTCAGTTTGAGATTCAAAATTCAGATGGTAAAACGGATGCCTTTTTAGAAAAGTGTCATCCGGAAGCTGAACTAAAAGCAGGGAACTTGTCTGCTGCCAGACCTCACGCGGTGGAATCTGGGGACGTTGTAAGTGAGCAGAATCTGCTTCAGAGAGGTTTGATGTTAGATGTTTTTGGAAGTTCAGATTTCACAGTTTGATTGTATAATATTTTACCTAAAATATTTATTTGACATAGGGGATAAACTAACAATGAGAACAGTGAACACAGAGTAGTTGGGATAAATTGAGGTGGAGTATAAACACCATACCAAAGACTAGGTGATGTAAGTCTGGCGTCAAGTAAGACAGGATGAGGAGGGCGCCATTTCCGTCCTGAAGGTTCTCACCACACCCGCCAGTCCCCGTCCAGTCTGTCACTCCCCGTGTTCTGTGTGGTGGCAGCCTCGGCTCTTCCGGTCCACACTAGACCCTGCAAACAGTGGTGTGTGCATTTTTACAGCCGTTTTTAAGAACCTAATATGGGTATAAACATAATACCTTAGGGGGGACAGATTCTCTGTATGTTTAGTTAACAAATTCTTTGTAACGTATTTTTTTAGAAATCTTAAAATTGCCTTTGCACTGAAGTATTTTCATAGCTGTTTATATCTCTTATTCATTTATTTGTTAACATACCATATCTAATTTTTAAAGTATGTTTTTAAAGCTTTTATTTTTTAAGTTGGTGAAATTTTGGCCACTTTAAATTCTGGTGAGATTTTGGCTGAATGTCTCAGTATCTGATGAATGTGAATTTTCAGGTTTGATTTTATTCTCTATACTTGTGATTAGTTGAAAGGTGTATTTAGCATATGTATTTTGCTATGCTTCTTCACAGTTCATTGCAAGTTCATCTGCTTTTGGTTTGTTTTTCATTTCCATCCTTCAGCCTTAAAACAAGCTTCTTACTTGATGGTTCAGTATCTTCTTTTCACTTGCATTAAGATGGTTACCATTTACCTCTGATAATTAAGTCTCATTATGAACGTCACTAAACCTTTACACACTCAAAATGTTTTTTAAAAAAACTGTTTGGGAAATGAAGGGACTGTGCCTGATAATTTGAAATTGATAAGGAGCCTGACATAAAAAGAGGAGGAAGGGAGGAACCCCGCTGAAATGACGTTTCAGATATGTCTCCTATTCAGATGTCAATGTGATTTTCTTTCACATTTCAGTAGTTAGTATTTACTTGCCTTAAACTAACTTTAAAGCAAGTAACGTCACTTCAAGCATTTTTCTTAGTTTTGAAAATCTTATTCATGACTGCATATGCTAGTAGATTATTAACTCATAATCTCCCACGTTGGTCGGATACCCGGCTCCTAACCCGCGCTCCGTCCCGACAGCCGGCCATCTACGAAGCGTGAGTGGTCCCGAGCACGCTCTGTTCTCTAGCTTTCGGCTCCACAGCACCCACAGCCACACATGTGCACATGTGCCAGTTCTCATGCACACACATAACTGCACACACACGCTCCCTAGGCCCCACGCGTGCCTGCCTCCTTCCTACGGGGAACCATGCGAGAAGCCTGTCGAAGAGAAGGCTTGTTGGGCCTCCGTCCGAGTGCCCAGGCGGGACACAGCTTGGCAGGGCAGCCCCAGCGTGTGAAGCAGAGCTGCTTCATGACCCAAGCAAGCAGTGAGTGCCCTGGCCTAGCTCCTCCTCTTCAGGAAGTCCACCCCCACCCCCCCCCACACACACAATTTGCCCTTAGGACAAGTGGCATCTAGACCCTCCCTGCTGCAGTGTCTTCACATATGTCCAGGAGCACGGGCTGGCCCTCTGCCACAGGGCGCCAGGAGAAGACGTGCCCCTCTTTCGGCATTTCCTGTCAGAACCCAAATCAACCACTCCTGTGCACTTGACTCATAGGGTGAGTGTGGACCTGGCGGTGCCTGGACAGGGGAGGAGGCTAAGAACAACCTGCTTCTGCTATAACGGGTTTAGAATTGTAGTTTGGCCTGGTGAGATCCTACAAAAATGTCTCACCCCCTCTGTTATCACTACATAAATTGCTGGGCTGGGCGTCAACCGAATACTCAGTGCAACCTAAAGGAAGTTCTCTGGTCTTTTTCTTTAAAACCACTAAGTTCACCTGTTCCGCACTGACTGATAACCTAAAGCAACCACTTCTACTTTCTCTTACAATTAATATTATTTATTTGACAACTCAATATAACACCTTGGTATGCAGTTCTACATTTCTTTTGGAAGTTTCCCATTTGTAACTTTAAAAACAGGAAAATTTTCTGTTGGTAAATTTTTTTAAGCTAGAGGGTAGATAAATGAGAATTATTCTGATATTGTCTATACGCAAAATTTTAATGGAGATGTGTTGGAAGTATTATTAAAGTGTGATTCTACTTTTGCAGAAAAAAAATCTAAAGATCAGTTTATATAGCTTTATTTTTTACCTTATCAAAATATACAGAATTTTAATATGCATATATTGTCTCTGACTTAAAATTATAATGTGTGTCTGCATCACTGTTTAAAATGTCCATTGATTATGTAATGTAATAAAACAGAATCTTCAAAAATGTATTTAACAGGAATGGAATCTATCTATAGTTGTCATCATCATGAATACTGGAATTTATTTTTAAATTATTGACTATAGTAAGTATATTTAAGATAATAAGTCAGCCTCCAAACAGTCACGTTTCATTGATAATAATTCATTATCCTGCTTTGAAAAATTAAATTATAAATTAAACCAAATCTTACATTTCTGTAAAGTTTATTTTGTATGCTGTTTTTAAATTTTATTTCTGTAGATATATAGTATGAGTTAATATTATATTGGACTTTTCTGCAGATTATCTAAGCAGGAGACTTCAATCTGCTTGCAATAAAGAAGAATAAATGTCTGGTTTAGTTTCTTTATAAATAAAAAATCTGAGAAGTTGGACTTAAGTTTCTGCTAACAGAAGCTACAGAGAAAAGCACTCTCGCTCAGCCGGTGTGGCTCAGTGATTGAGCGTCGACCAAGAGGTCGCTGATTGAATTCTCGTTCAGGGCACACACCCAGGTTGTGGGCCAAATCCTTAGTGTGGGGCATGCGGGAGGTGGCCAGTCGATGTTCTTTCTCATTAATGTTTCTATCTCCCTCTCTCTCTCCCTTCCTCTCTCAAATCAATAAAGAAAAAAACACTCAAATTGTGAGTGTTCCTTTTTCAGATAAAGTGGAAAACAGTGAAAACAGATTCCCTGAAAATGTATGGAGTGGAGTGGTTTCTGCCTCCTTTATGCCCCTGCTGGCCCAGGGTTTCCCTGTGCTCACTGAGGCCATAGTGCTCAGTTGTGGGCTGAGGGCCCACACAGAACAGGAAACACAGTGTAGGGTTTCTTAATGCTCTGTCCATCCCCATGCCGCCTCCCTGACTGTCATGCCCAAGACCCATGCCTTCAGCCACATTCCTGAGGTCTAAGCTTTCCATTCCATTCTCTCTTTGCTCTTGTCCAAACTCCAGGCCCCCAGGCCCTACATGGGTCTCTTGGGTTTTGTTGGTATACCCAACTCTGCTATGATGAAGATTTAGTTCTGTGGGTACACTGCTCCCCACCCAGTTGAATCCTGGGCACTGCTTAAACACCCAGGAATGCCCCACCTGGCTCTGGAGCACCAGCAGCTCAGCCCCCCAATCCCCACCTACCCCTAGCCCTGCACCTGTTCTGGTGGTCATTTGCTACCACCCCCTCACAAAACCTGATCCTAGGTCCCAGATCGTGGGATTCTGACTTGCTCGGGTGACCAGAATGGATTCAGGTGGAGGATTCCTGGTACTGTCCGTTTGAAGGCTGACAGTGCTCAGCTCAGACATCCTTGCCTCAGGAACCAGCCCAGACCCCTGGAAGGGACTGAGTCAGGCCTCGGGCTGTGCAGTTCTCAATTTGGGAGTTATTACCCAGCCCTGGAATGCCACCAAGCAAGCACTGAGTGACACTGAGTGGGTGACCTTCACTGTCCCAGACCAAACCCCAGTAGCCAATACGTAACTGTACAAAATGCCAGGGACAAAACAAAGTAAATGCCACAGGTGAATCCAGGGTCCCAGTGCTACCGGCTGTTTGTTGTCCACGGTCCACACCTGCCCCAGGTGACTTGAATGTATGATCGCACTAACTCGCAGCTGGGGTGAGCCGAGAGCTCGCACGTTGGTATGAGGCTCTGCAGGTGAAGCAGCCGATGCATCCACCTACATGAACAGGAACGCACAGCGTTTATTCCACTGGATCATATGCCCGCTTGACCAACACCCACTTATTATTGAGTTTCCTCTCTCATGGAGAAACCTTGGAACACATCATTTCTCAGTTCCTTTCTTGCACTAGGAGATACCACAAAAAATTTTAGTCATTAACTTCCTCGGGGAAAATGCCCACCTTCGTACATTTTTATTCGGGGTGTTATTAGAATCACTCAGAAACATCTAATCAGCAGATGTCTAACTCACCACTGACTTACATTTATGAATCTTAAGCCTGACAGAGGCCCAGTAGAAATCTGAAAGTCCCACCATCCATGAATCAGACGAGTTTCTTACTCAAGACATCAAACCCCACAATTAGTGGACAGGAGTTCTGGCTAAAGCAGGTGGATCTTGAGTAACACTTGCTGCTCAATGTCCAGAGAAATTTACACTCATTGCCCACAGCAGATTATTCAAGGCACCTGTCTCTATCCTTAAATCATTTTGTTTGCTCTGCTGACCTGTCGGCAAGACAGGGGAAATCACAAATCCCTGGAAGGCACAGAAAGCCGAGCCTTGCACCCTGAGCGCCTATTGACAGACTGTCCTAATGTATTTGTTACCACTTTCATTAGAAATACGGATTCCTGGATGAATTACTTATTAAGAGTATATAGTATCCTTCAAAATTAGTTACACAAAATAATAACTAGAGAAAAATATTCTCATTAATGCTCTTACTAATCTGTTTACAAGATTGAAAGAAAGGGAAAAGGTTTAAGTAAACTAAGGATAGACATTGTCCTCTTGAGAATTTCAGATAGTTTTAATACCTTTAGAATTTTCAAGAGATCTACTATAGAGTCTCAAAATAGGAGTTAAATATCAAAATAAACGATGCTTTAGTTAGCTAAGATCTTGTTTCATTTATGAATGGTTATAGTTCCTCAATCTTTATAAACTAGTTAAGCAAAGAATATATATGTGATCAGGGGCAAATGGTTAAAATACTGACCAGTGACAGTAAATGCATCAAACCTGAGACCTGCTGCTGTTGTCAGCGTTGGTAGGTTGTCGTACGCCCTTCAGGGTAGATAACTCCTATGAGGACAGTCAGCATAAAAGAATAATCAGGCAGCACAGAAGTGGCCGCCCTTCTTAGAAATAGATCTCCATCTTCTGCAGCACTCCGTGGGAGAGCACCCTAAAACAAGCTACCTGCTGGCTCACTGCATTCGTTTTCTGGGAGACTGTAATGAAGCACCTGACCCAGGCGGCTTACACAATAGGAACTGGTTGTCTCACAGTCTGGAGGCAGAAGTCCCAGAGCAGGTGTGAGCAGGTTGGTTCCTTCTGAGGCCCTGCGAAAGAAAGAATCGGGTCCATGCTCTCCCCCAGCTTCTGGGGTAGCCGGTGGTCTTGGGTGCTCCTTGGCTTGTAGACTCATCACCCATCTCTGCCCTCATCTTCACGTGGCTCTCCCTGTGCGTGTCTGCGGTCAAATTCCCCGTTTTTATGAGGACACCAGTCATATTGGGTTAGGTGCCCACCCTAATGACCTCATTTAGCTTGACTGCCTCTGTAAGGTCACATTTGGAGGCACTAGAGGTTAGGATTGGGGGGAGGGGGCACAATTCACTGTTTGGGGGAAACACTGAGACATCTAGTCTGGCCGTAGAGCAGTCAGGTGAGCACAGCTGTGACTCAGGGTCCCTGGGCCTCACATCGCCACCCGGAGGGGCACCAGGGCTCCCTCGCCATGCCTTCCAGCTGGTCCTCCTCGGGGTACAGCCTGCGAGGGCACCTTGTTGACACGCAGAACCTGATGAGGAAGAAGAGTGCTCATGAAATGGAAGGCTGGGAATTAGGACGTGAGCCATCTCTCCTGCCTGCACGGTTTCGTCAGAAACCAGGCTTCCTCTTAACAGAGGAGAGGAGACCTGTGGCAGGTCAGCAACCCCTCCTGCTCTCGACTGGTCTCGACGTGTCCCCGTCAGCACCAGAGAGCCCATCGGAACAAAAGTCTCCTGTCGGCTGCTGACACATTTCTCAGCTCCCCTTTTAAAACATCTTCCACAAGTATTTCTATTTGCTGTCTCCGTTGCCTGCCACTCTCTTCCCAGCCCACCCAACTCGGGCGTTTGTCTCCTGCTCCACTGGGACCCCCACCACTAGGTGCTCCGTCTGTTCTCCCCTTGTCTGTGTTCACAGCCCAGCTTGACACCAGGAGGTGAGCTCCACGGAGCTGCAGACTATGCTGTGTCCCCTGTGAATGCCCAGTGTCCAGCTCGGGGCCTGGCATGTCGCTGCCTGAACAAACCCCATGCCTGAAGGGCTCCGGGCCCCACCCCACCTGTCCTGTTGAGCCAGCATTTTGGGGACCATTTGCTTTCAGAAGCAGATCTGTAGAAGCCCTCCCATGTGGGGCTGCAGTACCAGCTGGAGAAGACACGGGGCACGGGGCATGAGCTGGCCAGCAGAGCAGCCATTAACCCAGACCCTGTGCATGTCTGCCTTCCGGAGGAGGGAGGGAGGGAGGGAGGGATGGCTGCTGCCACGGTCAAGGCAGGGTTGCTGCTGATTTAGGGGCAGGAGGAGATGATGTTTTCTTTCCCTTCAGCTTCAGACTGGTTCTTTGAAGCTCTAGGGATGGAAGGCAGCACCCCCCACAAAGGACAGCCCCTCAGGGCACCTCAGTGCTCCCAACAACCATCCCTCAACTAGCTTCCAGTGTGTCCAGTGTGTCTGCGCTCCACCCTGGACGCAGCATGGCGGACAGGTCTGGAGACACACTGAGGGTGCCTAGGTCTTCTGAAGAGGAAGGGTGTCCCGGCACCTTTTCATCTCATGGAGAATGAAGTGTTTACCAGCGAACGTGTTATTACTTCTTTTACCCTAGACTTTTGGGAGCAATGCTTTACGTAAAGAACGGCATCTCAGATGGTAACGTTTCACACACTAAGTCAGAGAAATTGGGGGGAATCTGGAAGGAAGATGAACCTTTCTGAACTACATACTGGCACAGTGACCAGATGGAGCTCCATCCACGAGGCACCAGATAACCTTCCAGATGTGCTAAATGCAACCTGACTGCTCTCAGTCTCTGTGGCTGATGGGGACTCTGCAGCAGGTGAACTGGAAATTTTCACTCTCGGGACAGAACTTGGAGCACACCTGTGCCAAGACGCCGTGAGCTCTGAACGTGGAGTGATGATGGCTGGATGCTCTAACGCAAGCATATGAAATGCCTCACATGAATGATCCCTTCCGTTTCTGCTCCTCCGGTGCACTTGCTAGAAGCCCTTTGGGATGGTCATTTCCTGAGCCTCACTGGAGTCAATGCTGTGCCACCTCCCATTGGGATTCAAGCCTACAGCCTGCACACATTCTCCTGCTGGGGTTTCAGCTCGGGTCACCGGCCACTCCCCCCCCCCTTTTCTGCAGCAGCCATGCTCGCTGCTTGCATATCCTGTCTCCCTTTGGACTTTTATCATTCAGTTAAATGAAATTTAATATAGCTTGTCAGAGAGAATCTCTGTTACCAGAAGGTCTTTGATGTTTCCATGGGAAATGTGGTGTTGGTCTTTAAAAAAAAAAGTAGGTAAGGAACACCACATTGGCCCACTCTGATCCTTTTCTCACAGAATTTTGGGGGTGTTTCCAGTAATGAGCACCTCCTGTCTCCCGGGCTTATTCTGTGAGGGAAACTATTGGGCTGAGGGAGTTCCCCTTCCGTTTAACTTCCTGTCTCCTTCAAATCACCCCAGATCTCCAGCCCAGCTTGCCCCCTTCCTCAGTGAATCCTGTGGCTTTGTTGACTCAGGAGCTCCTGTTCTCATGGGGCACCTAGCACCTGCTCCAGCACCTCCGCAGGAGAGCCCGGCGTCTGGAGACTCGGCATCCTAGGCAGGAGAGCCCGGCGTCTGGAGACTCAGCATCCTAGGCAGGAGAGCCCGGCGTCTGGAGACTCGGCATCCTAGGCAGGAGAGCCCGGCGTCTGGAGACTCGGCATCCTAGGCAGGAGAGCCCGGCGTCTGGAGACTCGGCATCCTAGGCAGGAGAGCCCGGCGTCTGGAGACTCAGCATCCTAGGCAGGAGAGCCCGGCGTCTGGAGACTCAGCATCCTAGGCAGGAGAGCCTGGGGTCTGGAGACTCAGCATCCTAGGCAGGAGAGCCTGGGGTCTGGAGATTCAGCATCCTAGGCAGGAGAGCCTGGGGTCTGGAGACTCAGCATCCTAGGCAGGAGAGCCTGGGTCCCTCTGCAGAGCGGTCCCAGGGTGCACACCTGGGCACCGGGGAGCACACTCATTCTTTTCTTTTTAAATATGTTTCTATTGATTTTTTTATGCCCCCTACTGGGGATCAAGCTTGCAACCCAGGCATGTCCCCAACATGAATCAGAGACCTCTCCACGCATGGGATGATGCTCAACCAACTGAGCTGCACCTGCCAGGGCACACCCTCATGGTCCCCAGTCCTCAGGTGGTGCTGTTGGGCCCATCCAGTTCCATGAGGGTCAGGGCCCAGGCACTCGCTCCTCCAGGTCAGTACCAGCGAATGTCCTGGGCAGGGGCTGAGGCAGCACTGTGACTCCTCAAGGTGGCGTGTCCTGCACTTGGAGTTTCCTTCTGGGTTTATATTCATTTCCCTCTGGGCAGAACTCCGTTTTTGTTTTATTCAAGCAGGCCACCCACTAAATGCAGACATTTTAAAGCCCCAATCGAAGGTTCTGTCTAAATCAACGTTTAGGATGTTTTATAGTCTTTCTACATAACTTTTTAAAGTTCTAATCGAGAACTTATGTTTTCCCTGGAATCTTGGAAGACACAAGAATTAAAAGACGGGGACTTTTTTCCTCTTCTTGCAAACGTGTTCCAAGGTTAGGTACCCAAGCAGCCAGCTCCGAGGCACAAGGCCCTGCGGGCGCCTCTCAGGGACACTCTTTTGCATAAATAAGGAGGGGTGCAGTGAGCTCCTGCCTACCCCAAGTGCCCTAGGACTTGAAAATGGGCAGCCATAGCCCTAATAGGGGCCCTGATTCCGGTGGCGATCTGCTCGGTGCGGGCACAGCCTCCTCCCATCCCTGGAGAGCCCGGCAGGTGGCCGAGCCGCCACCCGCGAGGGCGAAGCGCAGGCTCGTCCTCCAGGGAAGTCGCGGAGCTCAGAGGAAGGTCGAGGGCAGCTTGGGGTCCCAGCGTGGGACCTGGGGCTTCAGAGAGGACTCTCCCTTCTGGCTGACTCTGGCCCGGTCCCTCGAGGGAGCAGGCAGGACCCCCGTTTTCCAGGTGAGCCCCGGGATGTGGGGTCGGGGCCCGGAAAAATCTGGAGCAGACCCCCAAGTCCAGCCCATGCCCCTGCGGTCCCGCGGTCTGAGTCCCGGGTCCGAGTGACCCCAGGCGTAGAGGCAGGAGCCCCGGCCCTGACACGACCCCAGCAGTCTGCTCTCGGCTGACCCGACGGGTCTTCCGCCACGCAGGGGAGCCGGGAGGGCCGGGCTGGAGGCGGCCCCTCCGCCCCGCAACCTGTCACCCGCTCCCTCGGCTCAACCCCTCCCGCCCCCGCCCCCGCCCCTCCTCCCCTTTACCCCGCCCCTTCCCCGGCCTCTTCTCCCCACCTCCTTCCTACCCCTGTTCATCCAGCCCCTCTCCCCAAAGTTAATCCCTTTCTCCGGTCCTCTCTCCGCACCCTGAGCTCTCCGCCCTCGCCTCGGCTCTCTCTCCTCCGGACTCCTCCCTTTCCTCCTTCCCTCCTCCCTCTCCTTCCCTACTCCCTCTACCTCATCCCGCCGCCCACCTTTCCACTGCCCCCATGCCCGCCCCCTCCCTCTGTCCCGCGGCCCCAGGGCCCTTCCCTCTCCCGCCCCTCTCCTCCGAACCCACCCCCTGCCCTCTTCTCCTGCCCTTCTCTCCTCCCCCCTCCCTCTCTCCTCCCCTCCCTCCCCCTCCCCCTCCCCTGTCCCGCGGCCCCCGGGCCCTTCCCTCTCCCGCCCCTCTCCTCCGAACCCACCCCCTGCCGTCTTCTCCTGCCCTTCTCTCCTCCCCCTCCCTCCCTCTCTCCTCCCCTCCCCCTCCCCCGCCCCCTCCCCCGCCCCTCCCCCCATGTCCGGCGGCCCCAGGAGGCGGTGGCGTCAGCGCACAGGCACCTGTGGGCACCTGCGGGCGTGGAGGACGGAGAACCGAGGACCGCGAGGAGGAGGTCCCACGGCGGGTGCAGGTGTGCGGGCGGCGGGAGGGGTGGATGGCGTGTGGCAGGAGGAGGTGGCGCGGACCGGCGCCCGGGAGGCAGAGGGACTGTGGTCTGGGCGGGCTCGGACTGTTCCCCCCGCAGCGCCCCGCTGCCCCGCGCCGGCTGGCCTCTGGGAGGGCCAGGTATCCCTGCCCAGGGAGCTCAGGTGGGGGCCGCCTCCCCAGGGCGTCCCCAGGCGCCGCTTCTACTTGCATAGATGCCCCTCTCCGTGGTCATGGGCAGGTGTCACCCAAGGGTACCCTCTCCTCCTGAGGTCCCTTCTTACCTCTAGAGCCACACCCCAAGTTCTCCCACCTTGGGCCTGCTGATGTAGCAGTTTAGGGGACAGGTGCAGGGACAGGACAATGTGCCTGGGTGTTGCCTGAGCAGCACCCCTCCAGGCAGGTACCCCAGCTCAGCAGTGGAAAGGGGGCTTGGCTCAAAGTCTAGCAGCTTTGCCTCCCAAAAGGGTAAGGAAAAAACTCCTGCAGTTTAAAAAAGAGAATGCCGTGTTCTCATTCAACTCCAGGGCTATTCTTACCACATGTGTTTAAAGTCACCTTTGTTGCTCTTCATCCCTTTGGCTCCTGTGTAGCACGAAACACTTAAATATGATCCGTGGTGGAGGAGGGTGGGGGTGGAGAGCAACCGGCAAGGAGACTTTTTTCTAGAGCAACTGCAGTATTAACTTTACTGGAAACGTCCCGTCCAGGAGCAGGTGGCCTGATGTTGCCCCTAACAGACTGCCTGTGAGCCCGAGCCGGGGAAGGGGTTAAGGTGACCATGAGCTCACAGGCAGGATGTGCAGGGGTTGGCTGTGGGAGGCCCCAGGATGTGTGGCCACCAAGTGGCAGGGCTGAGCCACCAAAATAGTTCAGCCCCAGGGGCCGCTGGTGGTGGAGTGTCTGCAGCCCCCTCCTGTGCAGGCAGGAGACCCCACTTGGCTGGTAAGTGTGGAGGTGGGGGCCCACTGAGGAGCCCTCACTGGAGGGTCTTCTAGTGTGCAAGTCGATGAACTGACCGGCCCGAAGCTGGCTTTGTCACCCGAGTTCTCAGACCAAACTTTTCCTGAGCTCTGAGTTCTGTCCCAGCCTCCTTCGATCATCTGCCACTGGAAGCGACTGCCGCCATCTCCTCACACCCATGGGGACAGAGGACAGTCTTGTCCTGTCGTCCTGGGCGGGTGGAGAGGAGGATGAGTTGGTAAAATGGGACCAATAGGAAGAAAGAGTTTTCAGCTCTATTTTAGGACTCCCTTAGCTTTTCAGCCCCTCACCCTCACCCCTTCCCCTGCTTCGGGCCCTGCAGCGCCCTCCCAAACCTTGACTTCCCGGTCTGGCAGGGACCATATGCGGTGGCAGCTAACACTCCTGACCAGTTACGGTCAAGAACACCAAAGCTTCTGTGAACTCCAGTTTTGCTTTATGTGAAATGAAGGTGACGCTTACCTTGTCTGCCTCACAGAACTGTGAAAACCAGCGCTTGTGTGAAAGGCTGCTGTAGAGCACTGTGCAAGGGGCTTGCACCTGAGGGGGGGCTCGGGGGCTTGGAAGCTTAGCCACAACTCTTTGCGTTACATACTCCAGATTTCTGGAGAGACTCTATTTTTAAAGAGTGGTAGAGGCAAGGTTTTCTTACAAGAAACCTGCAAGAACATTTAGGAGGGGGACAGTAATTTAACGTATAAAGGGGACTGGATCTGCAGAGAGCAGTGTGCAGTGCAGGGGGAACATCTCTGCGTGAAATCTCTTGATTATGTGTCTCCCCATCCCCTTCACTGCTGGGCTTGAGTGCATTCATGTCATAACCAGGTGGTCCAAGATCAACTGTCTAGCTGACATGCTCCCTCTTTGAGGGTGAAGATTTTAAATAAAATCTGGACGTTTATCTTGGGAAGGCAGCATCTTGGTGACTCGAAATGACATTACAGTCACTTCGAAAGGAGAGGTCTCTGCAGCAGGGTTATCTGATTCGCTTTTGTAACCTGGGGAAAAGCCTGAAATGGAAATAGATGATACTGTAGTAGTCTCCAGAATGCTTCTGATTGACAGCACCTGGCCCCCAATTTAGTTGATATGGTATGATTGTAAGAGGCTCCTGGAGAAGTAGTAGCTAGAAGTGTAATAGTAACAATCACGTGAGAAATGTAATGTTCTGTGTAAAGCTTAGCTTCTTTCTCTTAAATTTATTCCGTTTTATTATTATTATTATTTTTTTATTCCTCACCCAAGGATATTTTTCTATTTATCATCAGATAGAATGGGAGGGACAGAGAGAGAGAGAGAGAGAAACATTGATGTGATAGAGCCACATCAACTGGTTGCCTCCCGCATAACCTGACCAGGGCTCAGGACAAACCACAACCGAAGTACATGCCCTTGACCAGATTCAAACCTGTGACTCATTGGTCCGTGGGCCGAGGCTCTAACCACTGAGCCAAACTGGCCAGGGCCCATTTTATTCCTTATGTCAGCTCATGAAACCAGGGAAACTGAGCTGAGCGTGTAGGACACACAGGCTCATTTCCACAGTGATCTTCAGGGGAGAGAGGCCTGCGGCCTGTGCGGTCTCATAGGCTGCTTGTTAGAACGCAGGCTCCTGGGTCCCTGAGCTCCCCGAACCTGCCCGAGGTGGGCCTGGAGCCCACAGCCGAAGCAGGCCCGGTGATGCTCAGTGACTTTTCTCCCTTGAAGAGGACAGTAGAGAATGGGGCTTGAGTCTTCACCCAAACACCTGCAGAGAGGACTGCTTGGGCTGGGCGCCTGCACTGCAGAAAAGGCTGCAGGGAACAGGCTCAGTTTGGCTGCACAGCTGTCACGGGGCAGCGGAAAGCGGCCCGGACGGCACCCCCTGAGGACTCCCCCGAGGCTCGTAGTGTCCTCACGGGCTCTGTGCTGTCATAGCCTTGTCTGTAGCACTTCCTCCTTTGGGACATAACCATGATCCTCAAGTAAAACTTTCAGAACTCCCAGCCCACGATAGGATACCAGACACTCCGCGGTACCATGAAACTCTCGCACATCTTGACTCTGTGGTCAGGGGCCTTTCCTGAATGCGACTCATCAAGCCTCAGGCAGCCCTAGTTGGCTCCGGAATCCGCAGGAAATCCAACCCTTCCCCAGAACCTCCCATTATCTCTTGGGAGCCCGAAGGAGCAGTCCCGACCAGCTGGGGGCGGCATGGAGCGGCCACCTGTCCATCGGAAGAGCCTGCACCAGGCAGGAGACCTTTGGGACTTGTCCGGTGAAGTGTTTGTTAGGTGTACCTCACAGTGTGGGCCATTCAGCCCAATCTCTTGAGAAAGTGAAGAATGTTATTCAAATCACGAAATTGAAACATAGACAACATTCTGAAACATTTTAGTAAAAAAGTGGCCATGTGGACAACAATGAGGTACCTGCTGGCAGGCATATAACATCCTCGCAGTGTATCTCTTCTTCCTCGTCTGCTTCTGATTCAGGATTGGGGCCTCAGAAAGAGTGCGGAACAGGACTGACTCCTCAGGGGACAGCCTGCTCTGTCCACACGAGGGTCCGAGTGAGGGGTGGGGACAGGTGGAGGCGTGGGGGTGCGGGCGGACATAGATGGAGAGGTGGGGGATAGAGCAGTGGAGGAGGAGGTGACGAGGTAAGGGGATAAACACCCAGGAAAAGCAGCTGGGCCCCTCACCCCTGGACACGGGTCTCCCCTCCCCTTCAACTCTCCCTTCCTAGGGCCGCCTTCCTTCTGTTTTGAGTGGTGAGGCTACATTTTAGTATGGGCAACTCACAGCCGATAATGCGGTTGCTGTGAGTGCCAACAATGCAGCCTGATGGGATAATCCCATTTTAAATGCATTTTTCTAGTGTTCCTGCTTCCACTGAGAAGCAGCTGGCGCAGACAGAGTCAACTTTCCACACGAACGCAATCACGCTCTTGTTAGTGCGAGTCTGTGCGGTGCAGGGACAGCCCCAGCCTCCCGCCATCGCACTCCCCAGGGCTGTGCCTGCGCCAGGAGCGTGAATTCTGCGAGCCGGATGGCGGCGTGTTCGTTTGCGTGGAACGCAGGTCCATGCACAGACCGCGCTCCCAGGACTCGGTTCCTTGAGGGTGGGGCTGTCCTGGTGACTGTGCCCTCAGCACCCAGGTGGACCGTGCGGGCAGCGCTGGAATGTTGGCCGAGCAGACAGAAGAGCGGTGACGCTAGCTGACTTGGATCTCCCACTGTGCTTGGCCACGTCCCAGCTGTCCAGTGGCCGAGTTCTCATCTGTGTGCTGAGTGCGAGACACCTGGAGCTCGAGAGAGAGACAAAGACCAGCCTTGGCCTGCTGTCCTTGCAGCCCGGTCCTCGTGCTCAGCGGGGCTTTGCCGGTGGAAAACAGCACACCCGAAGGGCATCGACACGGTTTGCTGCTCTGTGGTTATGCCAGTCTTGAAATTGTTAAAGTGAACAGATATTAATGACACCCAAGGTGGGTCTGACATCTGGACTTGTCCTCTGTGCCCCAAGGGTTACACTAGCTGTGGACAACCTGCTCGTGGAGAGACCACCCTCGCTCCTGTGCCTGCGTCTCTGCATGTTTCACTTTTGGGGATGCCGTTGTCCAAAGCAGCTGAAAAGTAAACTTCTAGTGGGAGGAGGGAGCCTTGGGCAGAAGCCCCACCCTCTCGGGCCTCTGGCACCAGCTGTCCTCAGCAAAACCCAGCAGTCTCAGGTGCCCGAGGCTGGCCTGCCAGGAAGGGGAGGCAGCCCTGGACCTTGTCCTGTCCAAGTGGGGGGTGCCCTCACCGTCAACTCAGGTGAAGGGCACATTTGTTCTGTTTTTCAGAACAAACTAAATTAAAGCCAAACCTTAGATCTTCTCAATTGTATCTTGAGACCGGGTGAACACTGATACTTGTCAAGTCTTGCCGAATAGAGGTCAGAAGCAGCAGGAACCTCTCTCGGGTTGGTGGAAGCTGTCTCCCGGGACCAGGGGGCAGATCCAGGCCAGTGGGGACAGAAGAACCAGCATGCACTGGGCCTTCTCTTGGTCCCTTCTGGAGGTTTAAGATCACAATCAGCCTGCTCGTGTTTGAAATTCTCCCAGTAGGCTCTGTAAGAAAAGAGGACAAAACAGAATTTTCTGTTTTGTTTTGTTTTTAAATCAGAAAAAAACTTCCTCCTTTTTAATGTCAAAACTAGATTCAAGCAATCAGAAGCCTTTAGACCTGGGTCTGGCCGAGCGTGACAGGCTGTACCCTTCCTGGAGCAGCAGGCATGGTCTGGTTGTCTGGGGGAGATGAGGCTGGGAGCAAGGACAAGTGACACCTGCCGAGGTCCGAGGTCCTGCCGGAGGGGAGTGGGTGTGGCATATGGCTCCTCTCTCCTTTTCACTGGGAAGGTTCCTGGGAACAGTGCTGTGCAAAGAATTTTGGAACAGGTTATAGAAATCCGGAAGACATTCCTGGAAGAGTGACATGAAAGGTACATATAGGTGACAAGTTGTTGAGCAACAGCTGCATTAATGAAAACACAGGGGTGGGCGAACCTTACAGGACAGGCTGTGTAGCCCAGCGGAGTTGTGTGTTTGGGCAGGACGAGGAGGTGGGAGAAATGTATCTTCTCGTTAGAAATGGGTGTGGAGTTGGTAACACCCCAAAGCATTTGGGATCTGAATTGTGTGACCCCCTGTCCTGTGGTGGCTCCTTTCTCTCTGGAATGATTATTGAGACTCAGTGCTGCAGTGCTCATGTAGGTGGCATGTGGGAACCCCCTCCCTATGGCTGGCCAGCACTGGGGGAGCGTATGAAGCTGCCCAGATGCCCAGACCTTTGAACCTCGCTGTGGCCAGAGATCAGGGAGAACCGGAGGGAAGGAGTGTGTGGGGCCTGTCCCGGGGCAGCTTGGGGGGTGGGAGGTCCTCTATGGGCGGAATGAAAGGTGGAGACGCAGAACAGCGGCCCCGGGCAGGCTACTGTGTTGTCTCCCAGTGCTCTCCCTGAGGGGCGGTCAGGGTTTGCTGGGGGGTGAGCGTGAGGCAGGGGCTCAAGCAAGCCTGAAACTGATGAAACAGCATGTCAGTAGAACAATGGAAAGGCAGGGTTGCTTGTGGAGCCATACATCAAATTATTTACACTTTCTTTTATTTTTAAATCCTCACCTGAGGATACTTTTTTCCACTTTTATCTTCAGATAGAGTGCGAGGGAGGGAAGGAGAGAGAGAGAGAGACCAATGTGAGAGAGACACATAGACTGATTGCCTCCCGCATGACCCTGACCAGGGCTGGGACAAACTGCAACCGAGGTACGTGCCCTTGACTGGAATCGAACCCGAGACTCTTCAGTCCACTGCTGAGCCAAACCAGCCAGGGCACACTTTTATTCTTAAAGAAGGGAGACTGTCAGGTATTAAGCCAACAGGAGGAAATAATAATGAACCATAAATATGCTAAAAGACTATAAGTATAAAGAAGTGTAGTTAGTAATTACCTCATGAAGGCTTCTGTTTGAGATATAGTTACTAGTTGTCTCTTTAAATTCAAGATTGCTTCCAAAAAACTTGATTTAAGCTTATTTTCCAAAATTTCACTGGAGGAATAAGATTTTAATGTTTGTTCTGGAACTCTGAGGACATTCTTTACTTAGAGGATTTAAAATGTTCTCAAGTAATCTGAATAAGCCATCAACAATGGTTTTGAAAGTTTGCCAGTTCAGTGAAGTAGACTGTGACATTGAGACCAGGAGAGCCAGGGGCTCTCATATCCTTGAAACAAGAGCCTAAATGTCAAGGGGAAAATCTAGGTTTTGCTTTCTCTGAAGCAGCAGAAATGAATATTTTTGCTTAGGCAACCCTTTATTTCACTTCAATATTATAAAAGAAGGTTTCTTGGTTAAATGAACATTGATTCAGTAGAAGTTCATTGGAGAAGAATAAATTTATTTTTTTTAAATATGTTTTTATTGATTTTAGAGTGAGAGAAAGGGAGAGAGAGAGAGAGAGAGAGAGAGAGAGAGAGAGAGAGAGAAACATCTATGAGAGAGAAACATCCATCCACACCCTCTCCTGGGGACTGAGCCCACAACCCAGGCAAGTGCCCAGACCAGGAATTGAACCGGCAACCTCTTACTGCATGGAGCAATGCTCAACCAACTGAGCCAGACAAGCCAGGGCATGAAATGATTTAATTTTAAACACACTCTATCCATTTTAGAATTAACATTGCTAAAGGTTGTATCTAGTTCTTTGAGCTTTGTTAAAAAACATAACTCTGATAGGTATTGGCATGTGACCTCATCCTCCTTTTAAATCTGTTTTCCCACTATACAGACTGATGTTTGACTGTTGGAGATTTATCTTGCGCAAGAAAACTGGAAGCAAGGACTGTTCTTCCCCAAGAGTATCCAATGAGGCCCAAACGGAAGAAAGTGATCATCAGATTGATGTATCGGACGTCATCCGGCTTGTTCAAGGTCAGCTAGAGGGGGCAACTACAGGTAGAGGCCAGTTTTAAACTTCATTCTGATCCCGAAGCTCTTACTACTAATTGGACCCCAAAATCCTCTTCTTAGCTATCCTGGTCTTGCAAGAGACTGATGTGTTTTGGATCTGGGGGACCAGTTGACCACAAGCTTCACTTGTCCATGGACTGGGGGTGGCCCTCACTGAGTTCAGGCAGTTGTTACCTGGCACGCTGAGTGAGGATGTCTCAAGGTGTTTCCCTTTCGGGTGATTATTTAAATCAGCATTTTAAAATGAGGTTGGCTCCAGAGAGAGATCATGAGAATGTCTACTTGGGTTTTAAACAAAGCACAGTGCACCTGAAGGCAACTCTTCCCAGCCTTTGCTTCAGTTTTCAAAAACACAAGAGCTTTTGTTTAAATTTGTTCTGTGGTCCGCGTTTACCAGGCACCAAATCGGTGACCTGTGCCCAAAAGACAGTGAGCAGCTCTCGCCGTGGTGAGAGGGCCCACACGCTCGGCCTGACCCCTCCATCCCGGCCTGGGGAGGCCTTCTCCCCGGTCCTGGCTAATCTGAGAGAGCTCTCAGGCATTTCTTAATGAAAGGAAGTGGCTGGCTCCCCCTTTTTCGTTTTGGCTGCATTTAATTATTTGTTGCCGTTTTTTTCTAAACTGACTCCAAAAGTACCATTTTCATTAGACAAGGCAAACACTGTCAGCAACGCCCGAGGAAGGCGTGAATCTGAGCCAGCAGCTGGGGGCTCCCTGGGCACTCTGGTGACACTGCCTTGCACTCTAAATCGGGAGCGTTCTCAGCTTTGCCCTGACGGCATTCCCATCACCAGCCTGCACTGTTGGACTTGCTGGGCAGAGGTGGCATCGTTCTGAGACGGGGCTGCAGTCCCCTGGCCACTGGCTCAGGGCTGTGTCCAGGGTTCCCATCCTGTCAACTTGCATCCATGGCTAAGGGTCATAGCTGTGCCATCTTTGGATGTCTGGCATCTGCATGTCTGCTCCTGTGGGGTATCTTGTAAATGCCCCCAGACCCAGCCTTTCTGAGCCGTAGTTCTGCTGATGGACCCTTGCACTTGTAAACGTGGTTGGCTATTTGAACTTGGCTGGCAGGGGCTGAATTCCAGCCTGGTCACCCCCCAGCCCCTGTGTTTAGTTTTGCAGCTTTAGAAACTTGGCTTTTGTCCCTTTCCTTGCCAGTGATGGTTTGCAAAGGAGAGGCTGAAATCTACACCTTTAAGTGTGTCTCCCTGTGCTGGGAGCACCTCGTCTTTCCAACAACGTTTTCTCATTTACTGCCAGGTGCAGCCAGGTTCTCTGATATGCATCCACACGAGGGCCACAGTGAAGTATGCAGTGGTCACTTCTCGGGAGAGCAAAGGAGGAGCAGGTCGCTAGGGAAATGCTGCCCAGACCGGCTGCTTCTGCCCTGGGACAAGGGCTTAGACAGGAGGTACGCCTCCTCCTTCAGCGAGAGGACAATTGACAGGGTGCAGATCTGTATTTATCATGAGCTTTTGTGGCTGGAAGCAGTCTAGTCCTTTAGTGCTCAGCATGACTGCACCTTAACTGCCCGAACCACCTGGAACCCAGCAATGGTCGGCTTTCCCGGGCTCCTGTGAACCTGCTGTGTATCGGGTTTGAGGGCTGTGATGGAGTCAACCAGCGGTGGAAATTGAGAACCTCTATCACCAACCCGACTGCCTGAATCATTTCCTAATTTAAGTGTGTTCTCCATAGCTGAGCAGGACGAGATCACTGTGTGGTGATGAGAAACTCAACTCAGAGCAGATGCCTGGGTTCAAATTCCAGTTTGTCACTTTGTCACTCTCCAGCCCCATAAGTGTGGATGAGTCGCGAAACCTCTCCACCACGTGGGTAACGGAGGCACCGTGCCAGCGGGGCTGCTGTTAGGACCCCATGAGAGTGAGGTGCTCAGAACCGTGATGGTCAGACCTATGTCCCAGGACATCTCGGCTCTGAGTAATATCGCCTGGTGATTTCTTCTATCTCTCCTAACCTGCAGAATCCTTAAAGAGCTACACACACACGAGCTTGTATACACACATGTCCTTGCGTGCACACACATGCACACATGCACACACAGTACATTTGAGCGAAGGGAGCTTGAAAGCTTGTCTGACTGTTCAGAATTTTGCTCTCTGGATTCCATGTGATGCTTTTGCCAGATTTGTGTGAGCGACCTCTGCCGTTCTGCCTTAGGGTGGGTGAATGATAGGGTCTGCTCCAGTCTGCCTCTGGCTCCACGTACACCCACACCCCCGCCAGACAGGGTAGGTGACCCAATGTCTGTGGTAACCGCAGTCCCATGCTGTAAAGTTTTGGCTTGCCTTCCTGTTCCTCCGTGTCAGTTGGAGACAGCTCACCAAACTATGAGTCGGGCAAGGAAGCATTTGCCTGGGGACATTTTGTTCATCTCAAGACTTGAGTGTGAGGGATCAAGAGGATGTATTTATAATGAGAGCAGTTTCCTTGTCCTGGCAGAAGTGAAGGGGCAGAGCTAGTGCCAGAGGCTGTGCCAGCCTGTCGGGTGGCACAGGTGAGCACTCCTGTTTTTAGAATGCCATTGTTATGCATGTTTAGTCTCAAAAGTTTTGTGTATTCTAATCAGTTAATAGTATCTCTAATGATGCCAACCATTTTTTCCCCCAACAAACCTCTTGATTTCTTAAACAGGGCACAGCTTTGTGGGTGGGGGAAACACAAATACAATGCAGTCCATCCCTTGGATTTAAAGTAAACAAAGATCAGCCTGGCTGGTGTGGCTCAGTGGTTGAGCGTCGCCCCATGCACCAAGAGGTTGCTGGTTCGATTCCCAGTCAGGGCACATGCCCAGGTTGTGGGCCAGTGGGGGGCTCTCTCTCAAGGATGTTTCTATCTCTCTCCCCCTCTCCCTTCCTCTCTCTCTAAAATCAATAAAGAAAAAAAAATAATAAAGTAAACGAAGATCATCTGAAATATTAGGTTGATTCATGAAGTTGCCACCGTGCAAGTCAAAAACCAAAGGCTGGTAACTTCATGTAGCTGAACTAAATGTCTTAACGCATTTGTGATGTGAGATGTGCAGAATTCTGGGAGGGGGCCAGGAGGTGTAGGCATGCCCACCTGGGGAGCGCTGGGGGTCAGAAAGAGCTGTAGGAAGAGGGGCACTTGAAAACTATGTGGTGGCCGTGGTCACATTATGAGAGATTCTCCCAGAGGAGTTTGCGGAAGCAGTTTGGTACGAAAACATGTTTGGGGAAAGGCAAAAATGACCATGGGAAACTGATGCTTGGAAGGAAATTGGTTCTCCGATGATCTCCAGCGTCTCTGGTGCGGATGGAGTCACAGCCTCATGAAGGATGAGTGGATCGCAGCGACCGTGGCCTTTTCAGGGGGTTGAGCTGTGCACAGTACAGTGGACGTTGCGCTTTCGGTCTCCTGGTTCCTTGCCTTCCAGAGCTCGTGCCATTTCCCGGGAGAGTCACTGCCTTTTCCTTGGATGGCACCTAACGTTACAAAGCCGTCCCGGGAAGCTGCGCACCGCAGGAAAGGCAGCCCGGCGTGAGAACCGCGCTGAGGCGCTGCGCTGGGCTGGGCTTCCTGCTTTCATGAGTCCCACCAGGGATATTCTCCACAGACGAATACGTTGTTTGTGGAAATGGAGCTTTCAGTGTCGCTATAAATGATTAATTTCTCCTTTTTAACCTTCCCCGACACCGTGGTCTTTTCACTTGGACGTTTATGTTATTCAGGAAGCTAGCAGGAGTTCCAAAGCTTTAGAACAGGTGCTCACTGCACCTGCATTTACAAGCGACTGCAGTGTTACTAGTTGATGCTAGAAACACGAATGGTATTCTTCTCACGATAGCTCTTAAAGGGCTAGGCCGAGGTGTGGTGGTGCTGGAGGGAGGGCACAGGGGCAACGACTCTCCAGGTCTCCAGGCTTGGAGTGGATCAGCCCCTCGACGGCCTCTGCAAGGCCTTTGGCAATTCCAGGGAGTCCTCCGATCTCCCCAGATCTCCCCGATGGACTCTTCTAAGTGGAATTGACTTGGTGTTTTTCATCTGATTAAGATGGACGCGACGGATCACCTTGAACTGGGAATAATGACTCTGAGCTGGTGGAGAAATGTTCTTCCCATGAGCTGAAGGTGCCTGGAACGCAGCTCGGCTACGAGAGGCCCAGACCTTTCGGCCCCACCTCGGGCAGCCAGCACGCTCTGCGGCACGCCCAGGGCGGCAGTGGCATTGCCAGTGTTACACCAGACCGTTGGCAGGTTTTCACCCTGGCCGGTTTGGCTCGGCAGTTAGAGCGTCGACCCGCGGACCAATGAGTTGCGGGTTCGATTCCGGTCAAGGGCACGTACCTTGGTTGCAATTTGTTCCCGGACCTGGCTGGTGTCGTGAGGGAGGCAGTCACTCCATGTGTCCCTTTCACATCAGTGTTTCTCTCTTTCTCTTTCTCCCTCCCACTCTATCTGAACAAAAATGGAAAAATGTCCTTGGGTGAGGAAAAATAAATAAATAAAAAAGAAAGTTAGTGGGTTTTCTACCTGACTGCCTGCTTTATAATATGTGCTGTGTGATGAAGGTCATCAAGGTACCAAACTCTTCTCCACAGAAAAGTGCACTTGTCAGTGTGTAACCAGTGGAGAACGTGCTGCGTCAACAAGATGCCCGACTGTTTGCTCGCTCTCCCACCCTCTCCTCGCTGTGCTGAGTGGGTCATCTGGGGAGGTGGTCTTTGCTTGGTTTGAACCATTCCCACAGCATAGAAATTCTTCCTCCCTTTTGCCTTGCCCTCTTTCTGCTTAAAACGCTGTCCATGTATCCAAGACCAGCCAAAGTATCGCTGTTCCTGACGCACCACCTGTGGTCACTGTTCACAGTCTCTGCTCTGGGGTGTGCCCGGGCTAAACAGAGGGCTTACTGTTTTCATCTCTAGCATCTGGGTTCCTGCGTCTCTGAGCAGCGTGAGGGCGGAGAGCATCCCCCTCTCCTGTGCCCAGCATGGGTTAGGGCGGGCTGAAGCCCCCATCCCCTTGGCCCTCTGTGGAGGTCTGGGGCAGCCCTGACCACGCAGCCCTGTGTCCTGTGCAAATGTTCCCGTCTTCCATGTGCACGTCGTGGAAATACTTCGGAGGCACTGCACTGGACGGATCAGCCAAACTGAGCAGCAAGTGGGGCTCGGTTGCTTGGAAGTGATTCCCTTAGTGAAGGAGATGCGTTCTACTGAAGGATCTGAGGGAAGGAAAGAAGAGAAAGAGATTTTACAACCTGAACATTAACACTATGCTTTAGAAATCTCCATGAAGGAGATTAACCACCAATGGAAAAACTAGAAAAAAGTTGCTGCGTGACCAACGATACGGCCGTGATGATATATGCGGTCACGCAGCAGCGTCCACAGGATGAATGCCGCAGCAGAGCGCTCACTATCAGGCCTGCAGAGATGTCACCACATAAAGACGGGAAATACTGCCCAATAAATACACAGAAATGAGAGATGCACATTTGACAAGGATGTCTCTTTTTCTCCATTTCTATGGAAAAAAGGTGAAAACCCACTGCTGGTAAGAATGGCAATCCTTATAGCTGAACTGGAAAACAAGTTGACGGTATGGATAAAAATCTCCAAATATTTTGTTTTCAATCAGGGATTTACACTTGTAGGAATTTAAACTTAGGAATTCATTTTAAAAATTGTTCTAAGGATTCATGAACAAAGATGTTTATTATGGTCATTATTTATGCTGATGAATATTTGGGGGAAAGCAAAACCACAGTATTAGGGGTTTGGTGAAATTATTTAGTTGTTAGGATGATCACTGACCCATGTCTTCTGCTGTGAAAAGTGAAACAACCAATTATAGAACGATGTACCATGACAGCAGTTTTGTAAACACAAAGTATGTATCATTTTGATAAAAGATGTAAACTATGCACCAAAATGTAAACATTTATTATCACACATTTATAATTGGTTTTCCTCTGTCTTTCTGCTTGGGAAACCTCATTATCTCTGTGAGAATACACGTTTCCTGAAGCAGGAAGTGAGATTGTACCCTGCAGGCCTGAGGACTGGTCTCCCGTCCAGTGCTGACCCCTGTTCCCAGGAGCACGTGGTCCCCCTGGCCCCTCCGAAGTCTACTCATACAGCTGCCGTTTCTGCAGGAACTGGCCCCGTCCTCGCTGTCTCACTGGGCAGCGCCCATGCTTATCCCAGAGGTTGGAGCTCACAGCAATTCTGAAGAGAAAATGTCTGGGAGGATTTTCCTGGAACTCTGCCGGTGGCCCTTGTGGAAAGGACTAGGTAGGAATAAAGCCACGGGAAGGCAGAGACAGGCAGCCCCATGCTTCTTCCAGTCACAAGGGGGAGGTCTGGGGGGGGGGGGGGGGGCTGGGCCTCCTGGACAGAGGGGTGGGCAGAGACGCTCTGGTTCCTGCTGCTTCTCAGTTGCCTTCAGCTGAAAGCAATCCCTACACCAAAGTGGCATGTTTCCAGTGGTGTGGTCTGCTACCCTTCAACCGTTGTTTCTATCACATCGCCAAGTCATGTGCCATGGAGGTGGCCATGCCACACAGTTGGCGACCCTCCTTGTAACTCAGCCGTTGAAATGACTGTATCCTTTCTAGACTGTGCTGTTGCATCGCAGAGCAGCACTTACATGTGTTCTTGTCCCTGCGTTTCTATTTTTGATTTTTAGAGAGAGAGGAAGGGAGAGGGAGAATGAGAGATAGAAACATCGATGAGAGAGAACATCGACTGGCCACCTCCTGCGTGCCCCCACTGGGAATCAGGCCCACAACCTGGGCATGTGCCCTGACTGGGTATCGAGGCAGTGACCTCTTGTTGCATGGGTCGACGCTCAACCACTGAGCCACACCAGCCGGGCTCTTTTTTAATTTTTAAGACGATGTCAGAGTGGTACCCTTCTGCCTGAGAAGTATGTGACTGATTGTCTGTCTTTTTGGGATGTTGGCAGCCATTGGTGATCATTATGTAGGTCTATTAATTCCTAAGAGTTGCAGTTGTCCTCATTCTATCATTTCTTTTTCATTTATTAGGTAGAATTTACCTAATAAAGTGAACTGCTCCCTCTTTCACTCACTTTTGCCTTGAGTTACAGTTCTAGGAGGGCAGTATAAATGCTTGATTCTTTCCTTTTTATTGAACAATTTCTGGAACAGTGTGTTTGTTCCTGAGAAACTTCCAAAGGGAATTGGTGAAAAATTTTTTAAAATATCATTTTGAACTCAATGATTTTTATATTTTCTATTTTTTAATCTGTCACTGGTATTTTTATCGGTCAAATTGTCCCGTTTTGGGACCTTGGGAACTTCTTCCTGGTGGGCTTCTGACTCCACTCAATGTGGTTTAGGAGACCTCGACCATCTCCTAATTCTGAGAAGTACACCTAAAACAGAAACTAATATAATCTTGTATGACAACTGTACTTTAATTAAAAAAGAATAGTACATAAGCTAGGCACCCAGAATAGCCATGGCCACTGGGTTGGTCATTGCTTCTATGTCTTTTCAGTGGCTAGGGTGTCTTATATGTTATACCTGGAAAAATATATGAGTTCATACAATGGAATACTATTCAGCAATAAAAACGAATAGGCTGCTCATTCACGCATCCCAGAGGGATCTTGGAAACCCCGTGAGTGGAAGTCACACGCAGAGTTCCCGCGACATGACTTCAGGAAGCTCTAGGAAAGGGGGAGCCGACCTTAGAGCAACAGGAAGCAGGTCAGGGCTTTGAAGGTCAAAGGCAGGGGTGGGGATTGACTAGAGGTGATGAGGGAAATGTTTTGAGTGATGCATATATTCTATTTCTTGAACGATGGTGAGTGCACAGGGTACACATTTGTCAAAACTCATCAGTGGCACACGTGGGTGCAAGTTACACTTCACAGATGGTCTGGAAAAGAGAAACGTCTGTATGAGTTAATTCTGCTTCTTTCAATTCGGTTTTAGGGCCACTTGGATCTTGGATCTGTATCTTCCTGTGACAACAATGTAATTGTTCGCTTGCTGATTCCCACATACACATCTCATAGTATCAGGACGGCAATACTCACTGTCACTGAGCACACTTTTCTTGAGGAAGGTGGAATTTAGATTTTTGGCCTGGAGGAAGCTTGGCGTATATCCCACCAGGGAGACTTAATCAAATTATTGTGGGGGGTTTTTTCTTCTTTTTATCCTCACCCGAGGACATTTTTTCATTTTTTGTTCGATGGAGTAGGAGGAGGAAGGGGGAGAGAGAGAGAGAGAGAGAGAGAGAGAGAGAGAGAGAGAGAGAAACATCAACATGAAAGGGACACATCGGGTGGCTGCTTCCTGCACGACCCAACCAAGGCTGGGGACAAACTGCAACCGAGGTACATGCCCTTAGCGGGAACCAAACCTGGGTTTCTCTGGACCGCAGGCCAACGCTCTAACTGCTGAGCCAAACCGGCCAGGGTGAATTACTGTGTTTTGAAATCCTCTCTGTGTGGCTATGCCACCAACCTGATGAATAAGTACCTTTGTTTTATTTTTAATTTTTCAGATTGTTGTCTTATTTTTTTTTTATTATTTTTTTGGCAGAATTTTATGATTTTATTAACACAAATACAGTGTGTACACAATCTGTCTATTCATTTTCTTCGCTGTGCAGCCTGGCATTGGGATTGGTGGCTCTGATGGCCAGCTGGGCTGCTCTTTCCACAGTGTTTAACCTTCCTCCATAAGTAATCTACATATTTCCTGTGTAGTTTTTGACATATCCGTCTATTATGTGTTTAAAAAATACAAGCATGTATATTTATATCTCCCCTTTTTATATAAATGGTTGATATTGTACATACTTTCCTTCACAGTGCTTTTTTTTTTTTTTTAATTTTTTTTTCATTGATTGATTTTAGAGAGAGAAGAAGAGAGAGGAAGAGAGAGATAGAAACATCGATGAGCGAGAACAGTGATTGGCTGCCTCCTGCATGCCCCCCACTGGGGTTCGGGCCCACAATCTGCGCACGTGTCCTGACCAGGAATCGAACCGACGTGCATGGGTCGACGCTCAACCACTGAGCCACACTGGCGGACGCTTTCTTTTAATCGGGTAAATTTTGGACATCGATGTCTGGCAGGGTTGTGACCGTGATATCAGGCCTCTGGGTCTCTAACTGCAGGGAGTAGAATTGCCCAGTGGCCACAGCCATGTCACCTGAGGGCCCGCTTACCCAAAGGCAGCTTCCAGCAGTGACCGCCCCAGGTCTGTCTGCAAGCCCAGGGTCTCTCTCCTTCTCAGATCCCCACCTCTTCAGCCGGTGGGAAGTTAGGCAAAGGTGAGCACCTCCCGGGAGATTCCCTGAGGATCCCGTGCTTCTGGGTTAGCAGTACACTTTGCCTCTTGAACTTGAGACCCTCCCTAGGGCCCTGGAGAGTCCAGAAAAGTGGATCCTGGAGTCTGTCCCACCTGAGCTCTTGAAAGCCTCAGGGGGGAGGGGTCCATGGATCCCACCCTCAGTGCTGTAAAGGTTGGTGATCCTTGCTTCCGGGGAGAAGGGCATGTGTGTGTCTGTGTGTGAGTGTGAATGTGTGTAAAACCCAAGACAGAGCATTATGGCTAAACTCACCTGGCAAAGCAAAAAGCTACTGAGAGATGTTCAGAGGTGTACAGCATCTCAGTTGCAGAGATCTCCTGAGATCACCGTAATACCGACCCATGTGGGATGTGGCCGGCTCCTTCGTTCCAGGGGACAAACGTGATCTGTGCTCATTCAGGTGAGAGTGGTTTCGCAGGCACTTCTGGAAGCCAGGGTTTGGGGAGACGAGCCGCTAGTAACAGTGCAGTGCAGGGCACTGTAGTTTTGTATTCAATTTCATAGACTGGGTAGGAATTTTATAACATTTATGTTTTAAACAGATCTCCTCTTTTCTGAATCCTGCAGATTATTTCTCAATTGCTCTCTATATAGTTGGTTTCTATTTTTTTTTTTCAGCTGCTGAGAGAGACTTTTAAGACTCCTCATTCAGTCCTTACACCAAGTCCAAATTTCAGTTCTATATTTGAACTGAATCCTCCAACTTTCCACTCTAGTCTCCCTGGGAGTCAGACTGGGTTCTTCCCCCCTACTTCCCACCCATTCACTTTCCTTATTTCTGTGTCTTGGTTTGTAATAAATAGTAAACATCTTTATGGTTCAAAGTCAAAATACTAAAGGTCCCTGACTTACCATGGTTTGACTTACAGTATTTAGTATTTCAACTTCAAGATGGTGTGAATGGGGTACACATTCAGTAGAAACTGCACTTGGAATTTTGATCTTTTCCTGGGCTAGCGACACGTGTGATATTCTATCGTGACCCGGGGCAGTGAGCCTCAGCTCCCGGCGGCCCCACGGTCATGAGGGAAACCACCCCTACTCTACAGTGTTGCCAGAGTTTTGTCTTCTGGGTTTCTGTATCCCACCGCGTCTACAAAACACTCATCTGCGTGCGTCTCCTGCTTCTGGTGAGAAGTGGAAGGCAGTTACTCTTGAGATGAAACTAAGGTTATTGCCCAAAGGTAGGCTAATGTGTAAGCATGTTTAAGGTAGGCTAGGCTAAGCTATGATGTTTGGAGGGTTAGGTGTATTAAATGCACTCACAACTTAAAACATTTTCAACTTATGATGGGCTCAGCACACGCTCCCTCCATAAATTGAGGAGCATCTATCATATGAAAGGTGCGCTTCGAGCACGCTTGCTCTGGTCCTGTCACCGTGGCCCATTATCCACCCACGGGCAGTCACTTCCCCACAATCCCATGTCCCGGGTCTTTACACAAATACAAACAGACACTAGTATATTCTTGGTTTCCTCATGTTTTTGTTTGTTAATCCTCATCTGAGGATACTTTTTTCATTGATTTTCAGATAGAGTGGAAGGGAAGGAGGGGGAGAGAGAGAGAGAGAAACATTGATGTGAGAGAGACACATCGATCAGTTACCTTCCACAGGACCCCAACTGGGCCCCAGGGCAGAGATCAAACCTGCAACCCAGGCACACACACGCCTTTGACCAGGAATCGAACCTGTGACCCTTCGGTTGGCAGGACAATGCTGCAACTGCTGAGCCAGAAACCGGCCAGGGCGGTTTCCTCCTGTTTTATGCAAGAAGTAATATGACACATATTGTTCTGTACCCTTTCCCTCATTTAATATATCTTGGAGATAATTCCATACCAATAAAGAGAGAGGGTCTTTCTTCTTTATTTAGTCACACAATAACCCTTTGTATGTCCATAACATAGCTCGTCAGCCATGGGTGGATGTGTGGGTCCTTTAACCTTTGGTTTGCTGTTGCATACGATGCTGCAGTTAACGACCGTGTATATGTGTTTATGTTTCACACGTGCTGGATTTCAGGTTCTCAGAGGCTGTCAGGGCATCTCAGTTCAAAGATGCTATTGTTTCTCCCACTCTAAAGCGTCCCTCCATCGCTGTCTGCACTCGATCCCATGGTGATCTCATAGTCTTGTGGCATTTGGTGCCATCTACATCCAGTGACCCCCACCTCTAGACCTTCAGCCCAGATTCTCCCCTGAGCCACATCTAACTGCCTCCCCCGCCTCTCCCTGGGGTCGTAGCTGGCTCCACGCCTGCTTCCCCCGCAGCCTCTCTGCCTTCAGTCCCTGCAAACCGTCTGTCGCACGGACACAAGCCTTACCACCTGGACTGTGCTTTCTCTCACACCTACTACCACTCGGCCAGGAAGTCTGGCTGCCCCTTCAGAACAGATGCAGAATCCAAACCCGTCTCTCCATCCGCCCGGGCTGCCACCTTTGTCTCACCAAGGTCACCTTAATAGCTGTGCTGTAGGTCACGCTGCATCTGTGCTTGTCTCCTCCTACTGCCATCTCTCAAAAGAACAAAAGAGGAGCCCTTCCCAAGGCCTCAGATCAGCCGATTCTCTGTGCAAAACCCTCCAGCGGCTCCATCTCTCTCAGGGCAAAGGCCAAAAGCCAACGTCCTTGCCCTGGTTTGCCAGGACCTCGACAACTCGGGCCCTCTGTCACCCCTGGGGCTCTCTTCCTGGCTGCCCTGCTTCAGCCCGCAGAGGCAGGTCCCCTCCGCATGGCCTCTTCTCCCATGAGGGAGCCAATGCGGGACCTCCGGGACCTGCCACGGGTCCCCTCACGTTCCCCCCAGCCCGGCCCTGCAGCTTCCCTCTCGCCAACGTAGGAGTACTGTCGTGTGATTTGCAGTTTGTAGGTTTCGTTTTCACATGTGTTTTTTTTCCTTCTCCATTTTGGTCTGGGTTGGGGGGTCTCCATGCCAGGTGTGCAGACCCAGGCGGCTTCCGTGGCCCCTGGCACTATGAAAGGTCACTCCGACCACCGCCGCCTTGGCCTCTGTGTGGACTCGGTGCCTCTCTGTGTGCCGGAGACAGCTGCACCCGTCCAAACGCATCTGAAACACATGACATTGTGCAATATCACTTTTCCTCTTTAGGTGTTTTCTGAATCATTTTTCTCAAAGGTGACTATCTGGTAGGAGTTTGTAATTTTTATATTGAAATGACGTTTTTATACCAAAAATGTTAGGGACCACTGTTTTGCTTTAAAAAAAAAAACAACAACTTTGAAATGTTTTTTAAAAATAGAAAGCATATAAACTATGCAAATTTTGATTGTGGTGTTATATATGTGTTTGTTTTTTCCGTAAGTCTGTCTCTGTAGTTTTATTTTAGCTAGTTGAAAATTTGATCTCAATACTGAGATATCGACAACTTTCCAGTTACACTCTTGGTAACAGTATTCATGTATTCATTCATTTTATTGGCACCATCTGTAACTCTGAAATGCAATTTTTTTATTTATTAAATTAAGTAGACCATGAAATGTATTTGAGATGCAATATTACATTTCTCCATGCTGTGAAGGACCCAACAACCAGCATGATTTCTCTGTATAATTTCTTCTCCTTCAAATATCAAGGCTTGGCTGAATTATGCATGTTGACTCATTTACTTTTCTTCTTTTCTTAAAGAGACACACCAAGTAGTTTTATGCCTCTTTGGGAAATGCCACGTTTTCTCGTATCTGAAGTTACTGTGCTAAGTTTTCTCACCTCTTCTTGTGCTGTCCCTCATGCAGATTGGACTTTTCTGTTTCCTGACGCTGGACACAGGAAAATAGTCACGCTACCTGGAAAGTTAGTTATTTCAGGAACAGCACTCTGCATATGAACCCTGTGGTACTCCTGACCTGTCGAAGGGGGAACACGCGGATTTGTGCACTGGGAAGTAGGAAGAGGGAACTGAGCCTTTAGCATACAGTCTGTGGTTATCAAACAAAAATGGAATGTTTTCTTTCAAACCGGGGGAAGAAGACTTTCCCCCGGCAAGAAGCTGGAAAAGTGGTGTGTGCATGTTACTGCCTGCACGCGCACGTGTGGTCAGTTTTCTGACACTTGTGGGTACTTGGGTGTCTCTTGGGCTGAGCTGGATTCCTGAGGTGGGGTTAAAGAACATGACTAGATCCTGGATGAAGAATAAGGCCAGGTGCCTGCAGACAGAGATGTCAGGAACCGGCTGGGACTTGACGTATGTCCCATGCGTGCAGACAGCTGTCAGCCAGGGGAGCAGCTCCCATGGGGCAGGTGCCTTGGCCAGCGCTCCATGGGTCATTAGTGGACAGAATTCAGTAGGTGGAGAGAAGAAAGAGACCCATCCAGGCTGAGGGACACGGTACAGTGTGTGTGGTCCTCGGCTTAGGCAAACAAAGTACAACTACAACAATGGGTGGAAACGGGCACTGTATTGCCTTATAGGTAGGTAGGTATTCACCTCCACACAGATGTGGGGTGATAGGAAGGGAAGGGGACGGAGAAGACACAAAGGGAGAGTCTGAAGTTATGCCTCCCTGGGGAGGTGCTATCACAAGAGAGTAAATAAATAAAATGCTGAGCTGGATCTGAACAAGCCTCTGGATCTAACTGACAATTTATAGGAAATCCTGGGGGCAGAGGTGCATGAGAAACACCACTGAAGGCGTGTTGTTGGCAAACTGCAGTCTGTGGGGAGATCTGCATGACCAACAACCTGGTTCCTTCAACAACAAAAATTTGCAAAGAAAAGAGATTTGGAAAGGGAACCTATCCATCCAGAGAGACCTGGAGACACAGCGGCCGACCGCAGCATGTGGGCTGGACTGTGTGTGGGTCCCAAAGCCAACAAACAGACCTTTGGGAAACAGAAGGCGTGGCACACTGGCTGGACACTCACTACTGAAGAACTACTAGCTGTCTTGTGGCCATGGTGTTACCGACTGTATAGTGTTCATAGCTGATAAAAAGTCACTGCGCTTTAGAACCCTGGACTGAATGATTTACATGTGAAACTACGGTTATGGGGGTTTTTGCCTCAGATGAGCTGCAGTGGCGACAGTGGGCGGGGAGCCCACGAAGCAGGCCGGCCGGGCCCTGGGGAGACTGCGCGGCCGTGACACTGTCCTCTCTGTGTGTGTAGGTTTGACGTTTCTATCAGTTATGGAAGCTCTCTACAATGTAAGGTACACGGCAGAGATCTCCATACTCACTGTGTTGCTCTGTTTCCTACGGCCGCCGTGGCTGTTGGTCTTCACAATCAGTTCCGTGTGTGAATGTGCCCAGGTACATCCTTGAGGAGAGTGAGGTTATGTCCATCTAGCCATGCCAGAAGTTCATGGGGCGTGCGAAGACGTGACCTGAATGTAAAGGAACTATTTCCGGACCTTTCAGATAAATGGGGTCCTTTTTCCCTCACACACACACAAAAGACTATCTGCTCTTAGTTTTACAGGAGTGTTGGTATTTTTACTTTCTTTTGATCACTAGAGCAGGCAGTGTGAAACTGCTCAGTCTGCTAGTTGTGCTGGCATGTGTAGGACTCAGAGCCGTAAGTGCAATGGGCATGGTTTGGCACCAGGAAAGGACCGTATATTTAAAAAGAGTCTCCTGCCCTGGCCGGTTTGGCTCAGCGATTAGAGCGTCGGCCTGCGGTCCAGAGAGACCCGGGTTCCTTTTCCGCTAAGGGCATGTACCTTGGTTGCAGTTTGTCCCCAGCCCTGGTTGGGTCGTGCAGGTGGAGACCACTCGATGTGTCCCTTTCACATCGATGCTTCTCTCTCTCTCCCTCCCACTCTATCTGAACAAAACATGGAAAAATGTCCTCGGTGAGGATAAAAAAAAAATAAACAAATAAAAGGAGAGTCTCCTAGAAGCGTCATGATTCTTATCTGTAGTGGGAATGAATGTGTGTGTGTCACACCCCCTCAGGAAGGCTTCTGTGTCCAGTGGCTTTTCTGGGCACCTAAATGATGTGGGTGCTCACTCCCTCCTGGCTTTCTGCCAAGTGAGGTGGCTGTCTCAGCTTGGCACCTGTGGGTGCAGAACCGAGAGACACTAACCAGCCTTTGCTGGGACTGACGCTCAGAATGTTAGCGCTAGGAAGAACCTTGCCCAAGTCCTCTGGACAGCTTCCTTCACTGCAATTGCAAACCAGAGGCTCGGCTGACTTTGGTTGTGGGGTGCCAGTCTGTCTTTCCTCTGAGATGTATTTCCACCAAGAGAGTGGGTGGAACGGAGTCTTTCTTTCCTTTAAAAATTTTTTTTTTCTTTTTATTTCGAGAGAGAGAGAGAAACATTGATTAGCTGCTTCCTGCATGCCCCCCACTGGGAATTGAGCTCGAAACCCAGGTATGTGCCCTGACTGGGAATCAAACCAGCAACCTTTGGTTGCATGGGACGATACCCAACAAACTGAGCCACACCAGCCAGGGCTGGAGTGGAGTCTTTCCATCTCCATTTTTCTTGCCTCCAAATGAAGTTCTGTTAGTTAATTTTGCTTTTTCCGTAAATAGCAGCAGGGTCTCTGTGTAAGCTGCAGTGTTTTCTGGAATCGAGGTAGTCCTTCATACGAACCTGTTCCCCCACAACCTTGCATCACCACAGCAACAGCTATTAATTCAACAGGGTGCCGAACTTGAAACGTGCTGTAGGATGTGGTCAGCAGTCTGATCTTGTTGGAGCCCTGTAGCTTGGAGGCCAGGAAATGGGATAAAGCAATTTATCTTTCATTGGGGATGTAAGCCTGCCATTTCCGCCTTCTCTTAAATGCATTAGCAAAGTCACTCTGGAAAAACAACAGGGAGTTGATTTGAAACTCATTTCCAGGTTAACTCTTCAAGTTCTCTGATGAAGTCTGTGAAGTAGGCAGAGTTTAGTCTCTGCCTTACGGCTGGTACACTGTGATGTCCAAATCAGCAGTAGATGAGGATCTGAGACCTGCGGTGACCACGTGGGCGTGCTGAGCACCTGCCCAGCACCTCCCAGCCTCCGTTTCTCGCCTGTGCAAAGGAAGACTGGGACCTGCCTTATGGCCTGGGCGTGAGGTGGAGAAGGGGCCTGGCCCAGGCACTGTCCCTGGTCCTCTAGTTAGTAACCGATGACTTGGTGGCTTTCCTCCTTTTGTAAGTATGCTTCCTTTTCTCAGGTGACCCCTGTTTATGACATTTGTCACTCCCACTGGACATTGGAGCTTGCTGAGGCAGAACAACAGGACCGCATTCATTGGGAATGAATGGAAAGGGTGGGGATACAAATGGTATCCCCTTGGGAAGACGATCGGGCAGATTCTCATAAACTAAACACGCTTTCACCATACGGTCCAGCAATCACACTCCTTGGTGTGTACGCAGAGAAGCTGGAAACGTATGTCCACACGGAAACCTGCACTCAGATGTTTATGGCGGCTTTATTCAGAGGCACCAAAACTTGGATGCAGCCCAGATGTCCTTCAGCAGGTGAGTGGAGGACTGTGGTCCGCCCAGACAGTGATTTCATTCAGTGCTAAGGAGAAATGAGCACAGAGGATTACAGGGCAGTGAAACCATCCTGTCCATGCTGCAGTGGTAGATACGTAACATTGTATATTTGTCAAAACCACGGAACTGTAGAGCACAAAGAGTGAACCTCAGTGCGCCAAAGGAGGCAGTCGGGGATCCAGGGAAGGAATGCAGACTGTGGCAAGAGACGCACTCACGGAGATGTCTGACACCCTCAGTGAGGGCTGGGGGGAGGTGCTGACGGAGCTCACGTGGGAAAGGAGTGGAGTCTGGACGGCCAGGCAGCGGGACCCACACACGAGCGCTGTGTCCTGGTGGGAGCGGAGGCCAGCAGTCCGGGGCGCTCTCCTCGCGCCCCCGCGCCGAGCAATGAACTGAATGGACGGCAGAACGTGGGTGCCTGCGTTCTCACTGCTAGTACTATTCAGTTTGGCAAAAAAATATTCACTTGTCTGAAATATGGTATTTACCCATCCCTGAGTGCTGGAGCAGAGGGAAGAGGTGGGGAAGACAGAATTGCGATTTCTTGCTCATATTAATCCCTCCTTTCCTTCTAGTAGCACCTGGATTCCCCCCCCCCCCCCCCCCCCCCGTTAGCTCTGCTCCGTCTTCCCACTCATCTTTCCGGCAGATGGCCATGTGACAGCTCACTAGGCAGAGCTTATGGAGGTGGTCCTATGTGGAGAGGCGTTGGGGTTTCCCCCTTCTACTTTTCTGCTTGGAATATGATGTGATTGTGGGAAGGGCAGCAGCTGCCTTGTGTCCATGAGGACCAGTAGGCTGAGATAGCCGAGTGAGAAGGAAGCTAGAAGGCACCAAGTCCCGAGGCGAGGTTGGGCTGCCACGCCAGCTCTGGGCTGCCCGCCGAGTCCTTGTTGGATTTTAGAAGTAAATCTCATGTAGAAAGTGGGCTGCCGCAGCTCTAAGTTTCTTGCAGGTAAGCACAGTCCTTCGAGAACCCCGACAGGGCAGAACAGGCTGCTTGCTAGGCAGGGCTACTTCCCCACAGCCTGCTTGCTTCTGTGAGCCTCTCCAAGCTGCCATCAACGTGGGCAAGGGGCCTGTGGTCGCCCTGCCCGGAGAGGGGTCAGAAAGGAGGGGTAGCACAGCCGAAACACATGACGGAGCCTCTGGGCAGCTGCGAAGGTGGGAGAGGTAGTTGAAAAGTACGACCCCAGTGTGTCCTCAGAACCAGGAGAACGGAGAATTGACAACGTGCCTCTCCAACAAAGGGCTCAGCACAAAGGACTCAGCTTAGTGATCCCCACATCAAACCCAGCACCCTTCCTTTTTTTTTTTATCCTCACCCGAGGACATTTTTCCATTTCTTGTTCAGATAGAGTGGGGAGGGAGAGAGAGAGAGAGAGACATCGACGTGAAAGGGACACATCGAGTGGCTACCACCGGCACAACCCAACCAGGGCCGAGGACAAACTGCACCCGAGGTACGTGCCCTTAGCGGGAACCAAACCCGGGTCTCTCCGGACCGCAGGCCGATGCTCTAACTGCTGAGCCAAACTGGCCAGAGCCCAGCACCCTTCTTACAATAGACCTCATAGAAATGCCCCCTTTTGTCTTCTGAAATTGAATCCACAGAAATATACCTATCTAAACACAATTTAAAAGAAAGAATATGCCTCATCTGTATTAGAAGTAGAAAGAAAAGAAAGCAACATACAATAAAATGTATTTGTGTGTATAAGTACTTGGCAGGCTCTCGGGAAGTTGTAGTGAAGTCCTGAGATATGTGTGGAGCACCGTGAATGAACACGGGTGCAGGCGTGGATGTTGGTGACCACGTGGAACACCGTGAATGAACACGGGTGCAGGCGTGGATGTTGGTGACCATGTGGAGCACCGTGAACACGGGTGCAGGCGTGGATGTTGGTGACCACGTGGAGCACCGTGAATGAACACGGGTGCAGGCGTGGATGTTGGTGACCATTGGAGCACCGGGAATGAACAGGGGTGCAGGCGTGGATGTTGGGTGACCACGTGGAGCACGTGAATGAACGCGGGTGCAGGCGTGGATGTTGGTGCGAACACCGTGAATGAACACGGGTGCTGGTGTGAAAGTTGGTGACCACGTGGAGCACCGTGAATGAACACGGGTGCAGGTGTGGATGTTGGTGACCACGTGGAACACCGTGAATGAACACGGGTGCAGGTGTGGATGTTGGTGACCACGTGGAACACCGTGAATGAACACGGGTGCAGGTGTGGATGTTGGTGACCACGTGGAGCACCGTGAATGAACACGGGTGCAGGTGTGGATGTTGGTGACCACGTGGAGCACCATGAATGAACACGGGTGCAGGCGTGGATGTTGGTGACCACGTGGAGCACCGTGAAGGAACACGGGTGCTGGTGTGAAAGTTGGTGACCACGTGGAGCACCGTGAATGAACATGGGTGCAGGTGTGGATGTTGGTGACCACGTGGAACACCGTGAATGAACACGGGTGCTGGTGTGAAAGTTGGTGACCACGTGGAGCACCGTGAATGAACATGGGTGCAGGTGTGGATGTTGGTGACCATATGGAACACCGTGAATGAACACGGGTGCAGGTGTGGATGTTGGTGACCACGTGGAGCACCGTGAATGAACACGGGTGCAGGCGTGGATGTTGGTGACCATATGGAACACCGTGAATGAACACGGGTGCAGGTGTGGATGTTGGTGACCACGTGGAGCACCGTGAATGAACACGGGTGCAGGTGTGGATGTTGGTGACCATATGGAACACCGTGAATGAACACGGGTGCAGGTGTGGATGTTGGTGACCACGTGGAGCACCGTGAATGAACACGGGTGCAGGCGTGGATGTTGGTGACCACGTGGAGCACCGTGAATGAACACGGGTGCAGGCGTGGATGTTGGTGACCACGTGGAGCACCGTGAATGAACACGGGTGCAGGCGTGGATGTTGGTGACCACGTGGAGCACCGTGAATGAACACGGGTGCTGGTGTGGATGTTGGTGACCACGTGGAGCACCGTGAATGAACACGGGTGCAGGTGTGGATGTTGGTGACCACGTGGAACACCGTGAATGAACACAGGTGCAGGTGTGGATGTTGGTGACCACGTGGAGCACCGTGAATGAACACGGGTGCAGGCGTGGATGTTGGTGACCACGTGGAGCACCGTGAATGAACACGGGTGCAGGTGTGGAAGTTGGTGACCACGTGGAGCACCGTGAATGAACACGGGTGCAGGTGTGGATGTTGGTGACCATGTGGAACACCGTGAATGAACACGGGTGCAGGCGTGGATGTTGGTGACCACGTGGAACACCGTGAATGAACACGGGTGCAGGCGTGGATGTTGGTGACCACGTGGAGCACCGTGAATGAACACGGGTGCAGGCGTGGATGTTGGTGACCACGTGGAGCACCGTGAATGAACACGGGTGCAGGCGTGGATGTTGGTGACCACGTGGAGCACTGTGAATGAACACGGGTGCTGGTGTGGATGTTGGTGACCACGTGGAGCACCGTGAATGAACACGGGTGCAGGTGTGGATGTTGGTGACCACGTGGAGCACCGTGAATGAACACGGGTGCAGGTGTGGATGTTGGTGACCACGTGGAACACCGTGAATGAACACGGGTGCAGGTGTGGATGTTGGTGACCATGTGGAACACCGTGAATGAACACGGGTGCAGGTGTGGATGTTGGTGACCACGTGGAGCACCGTGAATGAACACGGGTGCAGGTGTGGAAGTTGGTGACCATGTGGAACACCGTGAATGAACACGGGTGCAGGTGTGGAAGTTGGTGACCATGTGGAACACCGTGAATGAACACGGGTGCAGGCGTGGATGTTGGTGACCACGTGGAGCACCGTGAATGAACACGGGTGCAGGCGTGGATGTTGGTGACCACGTGGAGCACCGTGAATGAACACGGGTGCAGGCGTGGATGTTGGTGACCACGTGGAGAACCGTGAATGAACACGGGTGCAGGTGTGGATGTTGGTGACCACGTGGAGTACCGTGAATGAACACGGGTGCAGGTGTGGAAGTTGGTGACCACGTGGAGCACCGTGAATGAACACGGGTGCAGGTGTGGATGTTGGTGACCACGTGGAGCACCGTGAATGAACACGGGTGCAGGTGTGGATGTTGGTGACCACGTGGAGCACCGTGAATGAACACGGGTGCAGGTGTGGAAGTTGGTGACCATGTGGAACACCGTGAATGAACACGGGTGCAGGTGTGGAAGTTGGTGACCATGTGGAACACTGTGAATGAACGTAGGTGCAGTCTGGGCAGGTGTGGACCGGATGTTGGTGACCAAACCCACAAACAGCATTGATGTGGCCATTCTGAAATGGCAAAAGGCTCTGGGTGAAGATCTTAAGAACAGGTACACTTTCACTTTGATTTATATGATAATTTGTTGGAAGAAAATTTAGTGTATATTAATAATTGGGCAAAAGTGCTATTTGGGTATGTGTAAAGTGGAGTGAGTTTCCAGGCTGAGACACATGCAACCAGATTTTTACCTACGGTAGTTTCCAGAGGGGTGCAGAACATGGACAATTTTGATGCAGGTGTGTGCCCTGTTATGCACGACCGAAAATTCCCTTCGTTCCACCAGCTGTGGACCAGGCCTTTTCTATTGAGACCACCCCCTGCATGACCCCCATGTGCCCGCAGGTGGTGCTGCTGAGCAGCTAAAGTCTGAAAGGCACACTGGTGAGAGGTGTTTCATTTTTCCTTTCCGTGTTTAGGATTGAAGTGTGTAAAGAATATTATGATATGTTAAAATGATGTGGAAATTTTAGAAAAATACAATTTAGAAGAGACAGGGAAATCAAGATCTGGAAAAGTACTCATCCAAGCCTGAAAGATTTCCAGCCAGCTTTGTGATACAGGCTTACGCAGACATGTAAGGGCACAGAGCGTTCAGTTAGGAAGCACAGCCCTTCTCAGCGACGCCTCAGTGAGCACAGCGTTCAGCGATTCTCGGTCGGCCTCTGGACTGTTGCAGGGAAAGTCAGTGAAAGTGATTTTCTGAGAGAGCTTGGTATTTTCCAGGAGGGGCGTGTGTGTGTGTGTGTGTGTGTGTGTGTGAGTCTCTGCATAGGTGAGCAAATGTGAGTGTCTATGCGTGTGTGCATATATAGATTGTCTGGTCTGCCATTCACTTTATTTCTAATAATTAGTAGCCTTATTTAGGCATAATTCACATACCATAATATTTCACCCTTTTTAACTGTACAATTCAGTGGTTGTTAGTCTATTCACAAAGTTAGGCAACCATCACCATTATCTAATTTTAGAACATTTTCATCACCCTGAAAAGAAACCCCATACCTAATGGCTGTCATTCCCCCATTTCCATCTACCCCCGACTCCTGGCCACCGCTAATCTATGTTCTGGCTCTGGGCTTTTGTCTGAATGTTCTGCACATTTCATGTAGTTGGAATCATGTAATATGCAGCCTTTTTTGTTAGTCTCTTTCCCCTTAGCTTACTCTCTCCAGGATTCATTCATGTTGTATAGCAAACATCAGTTACTTCATTCTTTTCTATGGCTGTTAATATACTATTATATGGATAGACCACATGTTATGCATTTATCACTTGATGGACATGTGGGTTGCTTCTACTTTTTTACTATTATGAAGAATGCTGTTATGAGTATTTCTGTGCAAGTTTATGTGTAGAAGTATGCTTTCATTTCTCTGGGGTGTATGCCTAGGAGTGGCATTGCTGGGTCACATGATGATTGTGTTTAACTGTTGGAAGAACGTCCACAGTTTCCCACATGCCCCCAGCAGTGTACAAAGGTCCCAGTTTCACCACATCCTCGCTGGCACTTGCTGTTGTCCATCCTTTTTTTTTTTTTTTTGGTACGTGTCCCTAGCGGGAACCAAACCCAGGACACTCTGGTCCGCAGGCCGACGCTCCAACCACTGAGCCAAACCAGCCAGAGCTGTTCATCCTTTTCATCCAGGCCGTCCTGTTGAGTGTTCAGTGGTGTCTCACTGTGGTTTGATTAGCAGTTCCCTGGTGACTAATGCCATCGAGCATCTTCTCATGTGTCGGCTGGCCACTGTATATTTTCTTTACAGAAATGTCGATTCAGATCTTCTGCTCATTCTTTAGTGGGGACATCTGTCTTGCTGTGGTTGGTTGTAGGAGTGCTCTGTGTGCTCTGGGTCCTCGTCCCCGGGCCCCTCTGTGCCCCTTGGCTTCCAGCCCAGGTCCCACCTCTGCACGATGGACATTTGGGTGGATTGTTTGTTGCTGTGGGGCATTCTGTGTGCTGTGGGGTATTTCACAGTGTCCAGGTTCCAGTAGAGGCCAGTAGCATCCCAACTGTAACAACCAAGACTGTCCCCTAGGTGTCAGAGTGGCTCTGGGTGAGAAGCTACTTTAGCTAAATGTGCTGATCTGCCAAGGACGTTTGCAGGGCACCTGGTGATGGTATTCGAGGTTTCCTTGCATGAGCACATGCGTGTCCTTGGGTCTATGTGAATGTACAAATGTATGCATATAAACTCAAACATGGAGTTTCTCAGAGGAGATGTGTTCCTCGGTGAACGTGGAAGGCGGTGCCTGTGCAGTGCAGTGTATTTCCAGGCTTCACTGGAGTGTGCTTGCCGACCCGTGCACCCAAAGCACACCTTCCACTTCTGCAGGGTGCTGCCCGCAGACGGCCTGGGGGTGGCAGGGAGCCCCTGTGGGAGACAGAGTGGGCAGTGGGACCAGGGAACTGTGGGGGAGACGGAGGGACCAGCCAAGAGACGGGAGGCAGTTTCCTCACCCAGCATGTAGGTAGGACCCCCAGGAAGGACCACATCACAGGGACCCCCAGAACAACCCAGGGTGGCCACAGGGCTAGGCAGTGAGACAGCCTGAGTGCACCTTCTGGAAGTTTCCCAAGGCCTCTGAGGGGTGCACTGGTAGGATGCTTAGGGGAGGGGGCCCCATGTCGGGGTGTAAAGGATGGTGGCCAGAGGAACTGAGTGGGACCTAGCACTCACAGCAGGCCCTGGGAGTGGCGGAAGCCACAGAGCCCCTCAGGACCCACCTGAGACAGAGAAGACCCTTCAGGAGACTCCCCTCCCTGTGCTCCCCCAGACCATCTCGGAGAGGAGAGAAAATCACAAAAATTAAGGATTTATCCAGAAAGATGGAGCTATCCAAAAATACTAGTGAAACGATAGGATTGGGCCATTACCTGAGTCTCCTCAGAGGCCTCGTGTGCACCACAGCTGAGGCCGGCAGCGGGGTCCTCGAGAGCACCCCAGATCCCTCTATTTCAAGTGGCTCTGAGGAAAAGCAGCATGAGCTGTGCACACAGTGTGACCGCTCGTCACCTGGCTGCGAACCACACTCGGGAGGCTGTGTGCACCGCGGGGGACTGGGGCCCTGGAGGGTGCGGTGCCCGCGGCGGCCGGGGTGCTGGTCTTGGTGGGGCTGAGTGGGGCCCAGTGGGGGCCAGGAACCCCCCAGGGCAGACCCTACTGCAGGAAGAGGGTGAAGGAGCAGTGAGGCAGGTGGCCCAGGGGCTCCGGGCACCAGCCGACTTAGAGCAGGTTGGAAATAACCGGAGAAACTGTGGAGGGGGTTTATAGGGGAACTCTCTCCTTTCTGGTCCATTTTTCTATAAACCAAAAACTGCTCTAAAAATTAAAGTCTAATATTTTTTAAGTGCCGATCATACAAGGAAGTGATTCTGCGTCACTGTCTTGGGGGCCTTTTCCCATGAGATCTGTTTGGAGCGATGGCGATGAGGTTGCACCCTTGGCCCTGCAGGGTCGCCGCTGCACCTCCTTGCGACCTTGCGTGCCCGGCCGGCCTGCTGAGCGGGAAGGACCGGGGTGAGCTGAAGACAGCCCTGAGGAGCGCGGTGGAAGCCTCCTCTGTAAGGTGGGGGTCCTTGTAGTTGAGTGTCCTGTGTCGGGGGATAGAGCCTGTGTGTTGGGGGTGGTAGCTGGAATATTAAATGGAGAATGTGCAGATTCTCCTGCTGAGGGAGGGTAGGTCCCTCAGCATCTGAGCTCCCTTTTTGGAGAAGTGGAAGCTCAGGGGTCATTTTGATTGAAGTCTCAGTTGCAGTACATGAAAGAAGTAGTCACAAGACTTGTTCATCACAGATCTCAGAAAAGGATGCACTGAGCTGGGGAAGGGAGGCCCTGTGTCCCAGGTCACGAGCAAGCAGGAGGCAGAGAGCAGGGTGGTTGGGGCAGAGGTCACTAAGTTTTCACTAGCTCAACTCTTAAGTGGTTATTTTAGAAGGTACCCAGGGAAAAAGGCGGGAACTTGAGGTAGGAAGCCTAAGCTCAGGTTCTATCTAAATGCCCAGACTTTGGGTGTGAGCGGGTTGTCATACTGTACAATGCCGAGGCAGCAACTCAAATAGCTGTTTCTCATCACTTCATGTCTGGTGCACTTTACACACTCAGTAAGGGAGGTCGTTAATCAGTGGTTGGTACAACAGCCATCTTTTTTTTTTTTTAATGTCTCTAATGATTTTTAGAGAGAGAAAGTGAGAGGGAGAAAGATACAGAAACATTGATGAGAGGAAAACATCAATTGTCTGCCTCCTGCATGCCCACTATTGGGCACTAAACCAGTAACCCAGGCATGTGCCCTGACGGGGAATTGAACCTGTGGCCTCTTGGTCCTGGGTCAATGCTCAACCACTGAGCCACACTGGCTGGGTACTAACAGCCATCTGAGACTTACAAAAATGAAGCATCGATGGGTGAATTGAGGAGAGCATGGCTCGCTGAGACACAGATACTTGCATGTATTTTACTCTTCAAGTTTACTGGGGTTATTTAGGCTTCTATATGGTTTTTCATAGGCTTCCGTTAACTGTTTACTGTGAAAAACCCGAGCTCATCCATCGTGGGTGAGCCTCGTCTCTTCCTTCCAGAGTACCGTGTTTTGAGAGGATTTCTCTCTGAAATTTTAAAACTCTTTTCCATTTGTATTTTTTGAAGTTCTAGAGCTCTTGATGACTCATGCTAAAATATAATCCCTCTTTTGCTTGATCAGCTTTTCATTTGAAACATCAAAATTCATGGAGGCATCATTTTGTTACCTAGCCAAATTATTCTAACTAAAACTAGCCAAGATCCTCCAGTAGATATCACTACAGATATTTTTTTCCCTTTCTGATTAAAACTACAGTAATTTAAACTTCAAAATAAATACAGTGTGGGTCACTGTGATCCACATAAGCATAATTACAGGTGAGGTACCTTGTAAGCCAACATATTGCTTTATTTGGTTGAAACCTATGTTGATGTGTGTGGTCTACTATAGCAAAATAAACAGCCCGGCCGGTGTGGCTCAGTGCATTGAGTGTCGTCCCATGGTCTGAGAGGTCCCAGTTCGATCCCCAGCCAGGGCACATGCCTAGGTCGCAGGCTCAATGCCCAGTGGGGCTTGTGCAGGAGGCAGCCGATCGATGTTTCTCTCGCACATTGATTCTATCTCTCTCTCCCCTTCCTCTCTCTCTAAAAAATAAAAATCAATAAAAACATATTTAAGAACAAACAAACATGAAAGTAAAATAGAAACAAGAACAACAAGTTGCTCTTTTCATTTACAGGGCTCAGAGGAGGTTAGGGCTGTTCAATCCTGAGATTTTGCTATGAAAATGGGCTAGAGTTTTCCCCAAGGTCAAGGTTCTCTCTTATCTGTGAAACTGAAACAGCAACATCCTTTGTTGTCTCAGGAATTCTTTTTGAATGAATTCAACCAGAGAGCCAGAGTGAGGTGTATATTTAGAGCTCATTTATTCAGAAGAGCAGCCTAAGAGGATGCTTGTGCCATGACATAACATTAAAATTAACCCAAGAACGACCACTTCCAGGAAGAGAAAGCAGATGTACTTGTCCTAAATCTTCCTACCAAGTCAAACAACAAGTTCTGAACTTTATACATGAAAAGACATATGAAGACTCAGAAAGGTGGAGAGAAGAAATCAACCAGCCAGGGACCCCAGACCATGAGGAAGGACATAGTGGTGGGTCCCTGGGATTTCTTCTGCCTCACGCAGTCCAATCTGGATGCTGGACAAGCCGGCCACCTGAGGACACCATCAGGCATTTAAAAAAATCAAACTCCAGACCAAAGCCTGCTCTCTCTGCCAAAGGACCGGAGAAGGTGCCGAGTAGCCAGACAGAAACTTCTAGACAATACTTACTCCAGCAGACATTGCAGGAACACTGTGGTCCCACCCCACCCAGACCCCAAAGATGCGTGTGGTGTCTAGACTTCCACCCTTGAGAGGCCGCATGAGGCCCCCCTACAACCCACAAGGTGGTGCAGACAAAGCCGACTCAGAAGCCTGACTTTCATGCCCACTGGGTGGTAACGAGCCCCGCTCCCCTGACACGGACACTTGGATGAAGGCCACACGGGGAACCTGGTCTACCACCCCCACCCCCCACCATAGGAATGACAGCAGAGGAGTCTTAGTGGGGTCAGGGGTAATGGCCACTCCCACAACAGTGACAGTGGAGACACATGGGGAGCAGAGCAAGGCTCTCTGAGTCCCCTCAGCCAGGGGCATGAGTGGAGGCCTAGAGGGGAGACAGGACTCCCACCCCCACCCAGCAGTGACAAGGACTTCTTACCCTGGCCCTGGCCCCAGGTGTCACTGGAGGAAACCTGGGCTTCTCTCCCTACTTGGCATTAAACATGTGGTGCCCTGACTTCCCCTCCCTGTTGTAGTACCCAGAGGGAGCCAGCTAAAATATAACATTCAAATGAGATCCAGAGTCTCATACCATAATACAAAACATCCAAGTTGTTATTAAAAATTAACTGTCCTATCAGGAACCAGAAAAATCTCAAAGTGAATTTTTCAGAAAGGTAAAAAATGCCAACACTGAGGCAGGTGGCAGAATCATCTGACACAAATGTCACAGCAGCCACCAAAAATGCTCCACTGAGCAATTACAAACATGCTTTAAAAAAGGAAGGACTAACAAGTCTCAGCAAAGAAGTAGAAGAAGAGAATGGAAAATACAGTAGCTGAAGTAAAAGAAAAAAATTTCGAAGGAAGAGGACAGAGGAAAGAATTAATAAACTTGAAGGTAAAACAACAATTGTTGCTCTATCTGAACAAGAGAGAAGATAGACTGAAAAAAAATGAGCAGAGTCTCAGGGGCCTGTTGGACTCTAACAAAAACCCACATTCAGGTCATTGTAGTTACAAAAGGAGAGAAGGTAGAGGTGGGCTGGAAAGTACTCAAAGAAATAATGGCCTCACTTTGGCATAAGAGACAATATAAAAAGACAAATATGATAGGTGGCTAGAACCCTGATTAGAATAAATCCCCTCAGAACACACCAAAAACATACCCTAGTCAGACCCCTGGAAACTGCAGACACAGAGAACAGTGAGCACAATGACAGTGAACTGATACCTTAGCTACAGGGGAAAAACAGCTCCAATGAGAAGATTTCTCAGAAACCATGGAGGTCAAAAGGAAGGGGCACAACATTTTTCAGGTGCTGAAAGAAAACAACAGTCAACCCAGAATTCTAAATCCAGTGAAGATATTCTGTAGAAACAAAGGAGATTTCAAGATATTCTCAGATGAGAGAAAGGTAAACAAATTTGTTGCCAGTAGACTTACCCTAAAAGAATAACTAAAGGATTGCAGAAAACTACAGGACATTGAAAAAAGAAATAAAGGAAGATATAAAAAAGTGGAAGCACATATCTTGTTCATGGATTGGAAGAATTAACATCGTTAAAATGTCCATATTACCCAAAGCAATCTATAGATTCAATGCAATCCCCATCAAAATACCAGTGACATATTTCACAGAACTAGAATAAATACTTCAAAAGTTCATATGGAACCAAAAAAAGACCCCGAATAGCCATGGCGATCTTGAAAAAGAAGGACAGAGTAAGTGGGATCACAATACCAGATATCAGGTTATATTACAAAGCTACTGTAATCAAAGCAGGCTGGTACTGGCACAAGAACAGGCATATAGACCAGTGGAACAGAACAGAGAACCCAGAAATGGACCCAAGGGAATATGCTCAATTAATATTTGACAAAGGCAAGAGCATTCAATGGAGTAAAGACAGCCTCTTTAATAAATGGTGTTAGGATAATTGGACAGCTACTTGCAAAAAAATGAAACTAGACCATCAACTTACACCATACATGAGAATAAACTCAAAATGGATAAAAGACTTAAATGTGACTTGTGAATCCATAAAAATCCTAGAAGAAAATGTAGGCAACAAAATTTTGGACATCATACGCAGCAGAACTTTCACTGATATATCACCTACGGCAACAGAAACAAAGGAGAAAATGAACACATGGGACTACATCAAACTAAAAAGCTTCTGCACAGCAAAAGAAACAGCTATCAAAATGGAAAGGGGAGAGCACTGTATGGGAGAGCATAATTGCCAATAATACATCAGATAAGGGGTTAATTTCCAATATATATAGAGTGCTCATACAACTCAACAAAAGGAAGATAAAGAACCCAATTAAAAAATGGGCAGAGGAACTAAACAGACACCTCTCCAAACAGGACATACAAATGGTAAGAGACACTAATCATCAGAGAGATGCAAATTAAAACAACACTGAGATATCACCACACACCTGTCAGAATGGCTGCTATCAACAAATCATCAAACTACAAGTGTTGGCGAGGGTGTGGAGAAAAGGGGACTCTAGTACTCTGCTGGTGGGAATGCAGACTGGTGCTGCCACTATGGAAAACAATGTGTGTTACCTCAAAAATTTAAAAATTGAATTGCCGTTTGACCCAGTGATTCCGCTTCTAGGAATATACCCTAAGAAGCCTGAAACACCAATCAGAAAGAATATATGTACCCCCATGTTCATAGCAGCACTATTTACAAAAGCTAAGATCTGGAAACAGCCCAAGTGTCCATCAGTAGACGAATAGATAAAAAAAACGTTGGTACATATACACAATGGAGTACTATGCAGCTGTAAGAGAGAAAGATCTCTTATCCTTTGAGACGACATGGAGGGACCTGGAGAGTATTATCTTAAGTGAAACAAGCCAAGCAGAGAAAGACAAATATCATATGATCTCACTTATTTGTGGAATATAATGAACATAACAGTCTGAGGATCAGGGTAGACCCAGAGAAGTGGAAGTGGGGTACAGACTGACAACCCTCAGGGGGAGGGGAGAGATAAACCACAGAACTTATATGCATGTACGCATAACCGATGGACTCGGACAACAAAGCTGGGGACGGGGTGGGGGGCATGGAGAGGAGGTGTCAATGGGGAAAAAAGGAGAAACATCTGTAATAAAAATAAATTTAAAAAAGAATAACTAAAGGCAATTCTCTAAACAAACCAATAAAAAGATAAAAGGAGAAACTTTGGAATATCAGAAAGGAAGAAAAAATATGGTAAACAAAAATATGGGTGAAACAATAGACTCTCCCTGTCCTCTTGAGCTTTTGAAATCGTGTTTGATGGGTAAAGCAAATATTACAACACTGTCTAATACAGTTCTCAATGTATGTAAAGGAAATACATTTAAGACAAATATTTTATAAATGAGTAAAGGTAAAGGGCCATAAAGAGAAGTAAGACTTGTACACTTCTATTTAACTGGTAATGATAACACTAAGTAGACTGTGGTAGGTTATATATGTATAATGTAACACCTAGAGTAACCATTATGCCCAGCTGGTGTGGCTCAGTGGTTGAGCGTCAACCCATGTACCAAGAGGTCACCAGTTTGATTCCCAGTCAGGGCACATGCCCAGGCTGTGGGCCAATCCCCAGTGGGAGGCATGCAGGAGGTGACCAATCAACGTCCTCTCTCATCGATGTTTCTATTTCTTTCTTCTTCTCCCTTCCTCTCTCTAAAAATCAATAAAGAAAAAAAAATTATGCAAAAGAGACATACCCAAAAACATGATAGATAATCAAAATTGAATTCTCAAATATAGTAAAGTAACCAGTCAGAAAAATGAAAAAAACACTTAAGCCCTAATATATCAATACTTATAGTAAATGTAAATTGTCTAAATACCCCAATTAGGAAACAGAGATGAAAACATTAGATTAAAAAATGACCTGCCTGGCCAGTGTGGCTCAGTGGTGTCCTCCCGTGGACTGAGAGGTCCCGGTTCAGTTCCTGGTCAGGGCACATGCCCGGGTTGTGGGCTCAATCCCCAATAGGGGGTGTGCAGGAGGCACTCAATAGATGTTTCTTTCTCACATCTATGTTTCTATCTCTCTCTCCCTTCCTCTCTCTAAAAAATTAATAAAAACATATTTAAAAGAAAATAAATTTCTTAAAAACAAACAAAAACAAAAAATCATGACCCAACTATATGCTTTTTTCAAGAACTTCACTTAATAGGTACAGTCAGACCTCAGTTCTCGAATGTCTCCCATCTCAAACAGTTGGGTTCTCAACCGAGTGGTTAATGGAAAAAAATACTTCTGTCATGAACAAAACTTCGGTTCTCCACCTGACAGCCCTTTCATGCTGATACATCAGTATGACAAAAAGTGTCTCTCAGGTCACAAAACAAAGGAGAGAATGCGAGTCCATTTACTGCTAAACTTTGCATTGTTAACATCTCAGGAAATTGTGCTGTGAATATTTTTGTTTTGTTTAGTTTCTTTGCTTTTGTTGCTGGTGAAATGGATGTTGAGCACAATCTTAGAACATAAAGAGGCCATCAAGAGTGCTAATGTTTGTAAGGCTGTGAAAGAAACAACACGGGCAATTTGAAGTAGGAAAACTGTTGTTGGTTTGGAAAAATTAAAAGTAGTCACCCAGTGACAGCATTTCGGAGGCAGTGACAGTGAACAGGCAAAGCTGCTGCCCTGAGAGACACCCTAGGGAGTGATGACAGATTCCTTTAAGGCTAGGAGGGGTGGTTTGGTAAATATAAGAAAAGAAGTGTTTATTTATAGATTAAACAGTACATTAGATATGCGCTGTCTATAAGAAAGGTTAGAACTGGGAATCATTTGGAGGTCTGAAATGAAATAATTCAATTTACATGATTTCTAATAGGAAAAAATGATTTGGTTTTCGAACAAACTGCTTCTCGAATAGCCTTCTGGAATGAATTAAGTTCGAGAACCGAGGTTCCACTGTAATAGCATAGGCAGGTTGAAAGTAAAAGGATGGGGAAAGATATACCATGTGAACACCAATCAGAAGAAAACAGGAGTATCTATATTAATATCAGATAGAGTAACATTAGAGCAATGAAGATTTACCAAAAACAGAAAGGTGCATCGTGTAATGATAAACGGGTCAGTTAAGCAGGAAGGCACAACAGTTCCAAACGTGTGTGCACCAGACAACAGAGCTGTAAATATGTGGAGCAAAAGCTAATAGAACTGGAAGCAGAAACAGATAAATCCGGAAGTACAGTGAGATAGCAAACAGACAATCATCAAAGATTTAGAAAAACTGGACAATACCATCAACCAACAAGCTCTAATCGACATCCATAAAATGTTCCACCTCCAAACAGTGTAATAATACGCCTTCTTTTCCAGAGCTCATGGAACATATACCAAGAGAGACCATATCTAGACCCTATAAAACAACCCCAACAAATGTAAAGAATTGAAAACATACTGTGTGTTCTCTAATCACAATGAAATGAAACTAAAATTCAAGCAGAGAAAGATAATAGGAAAATTGATAAACACTTGGAAAGTAAATAATACACTTCTCAATCATCCATTAGCCAAAGAGGAAGCTCAAGGGAAAAATTTTAAATATATTGAATTGAATGAAAATGAAAATACAACATATCATAATTTATGGAACATAGCTAAAGCAGTGCTGAGAAAGAAATTTATAGGACTAAATGCATATTTTAGGAGATAGAATTCTCAAATCAGTAATCTCAGCTTCCACTTCAATAACGCAGAAAAAGAGTAACACAGTAAACCCAAAACAAGAGAGGAAGGAAGGAAATAGCAAGAATAGAAATTAATAAAATTGGAAACAAAAACAATAGAGGAAGTTAGTGAAATGGCAACCTGGGTCTCTGAAAGAGAAATAGAATTGACAAAACTTGAGCAAGATTGAAAGAAAAAAAGAAGACACAAATACAGGAAATACCACTACAGACTCTGCGGACAGCGAAAGGTAAAAAAGGGGACGGATTTACCACCCTATACACATGTGTGACCACTTGCACAAATTGGACCACCTTCTTCAAAAACACAAACTGCCACATCACGTGCAATCGGAAATAGGTCATCGGATCGCCCTATGGCCAAGGCCATACACGGACGCTCACTGGAAGTCTGTCACCAATTCGTAGACTCGTTATTTGTGTGGGGAAAAGAGAGAAAAGGAGCTTTCCTTTTAGACAGCTATGACCTTGACTGACTTAAAATAAATATTTGCTACCGATTTATAGGTCCAGATCTAAAAGTTTAAATAGATATCGAGGTAGGTTAACTCAATTTCAGTGACCTTGGTGTGGAGCCTTGGAAAAGACTGCCTGTAAGTTAAGGCTTGCATAAATGACATTTCTAAAATTAAATCAGGTGTGCTTAGCCTTGGCCGGTTTAGCTCAGTGGTTAGAGCATCGGCTTGTGGTCCAGAGAGACCCGGGTTCGGTTCCCGCTAAGGGCACGTACCTCGGTTGCAGTTTGTCCCTGGCCCTGGTTGGGTTGTGTGGGTGGCCATCACTCAATGTGTCCCTTTCACATCGATGTTTCTCTCTCTCTCTCCCCGCCCCCTCCCCTCCCCCCCTCTATCTGAACAAAAAATGGGAAAATGTCTTCGGGTGAGGATGAAAAAAAAAAAAATCAGGTGTGTTTAAATATTCAGCGCTAGGCTAAGGAAGGTGGGGGACAGTCCACCGGTTCCAAGGTGAGTGCCACGCCCTGCACATCACTTCCTCTTGCTTTTGGAGTCTCAGTTGGAGCTTCGAAGTTAGCTCAAGGCAGAGGAGACTGACAGACAGCCTGCCTTTTCCTACTGCCTGGGCGGCAGGTGCCCTGGCTGGTGGTCGTGGGTGTGTTTCACACACACACCGGATTCCCTGGTTTCTATTTCCTGGACGTTCAGAGAAGGTGCCCTTCCTGGGCCGTCTTGTCCCGCTCACTGCACTTCCTCTTCAGGAGGAAAGGAAGGAAGCTGAGTTTGCTTCAACACCCCAGGCTCCCACTATCAGCTCCTGCTCCTCTGGGCTCTGTGAGAACCCGGGTTCTGCAGAACCTCCACGACGGTGCCTCCGTTCTCCTGGACTGGACGGTATTTTGTGGATTGTTTGTGGGACGTACTGGTGGAGAGAATCTGACAATGTATCCTACAATTTAATTTAAATTTGTCAATTTTCTACCCAAAGTAATACACCAACTTCCTAATTATAAATTGGCATGTTCTCCAGTGTTTACTGTTTTCGACTGAATTCACACGGAGCAGGACTATAAACAGCAGTCTGCGTCAGAGCTGGGACGACACCGCGCTGCAGACCGTGTTATCATTCCCATCGGCGGCTCCATTGTTACCAGCTTCCTTTCCACTTCAATGTCCAGTCCGCTGGCCAGAAAAAGTACGGGGCACAGAGCCCTCAGTGTGAAAATTAATGAAGCAGATGACAGTCACATGCCCGTTTTTGGAATATATTCTGTTTTTACAAAGAGGAGTTGATACTTAGGAGGGTGTTACCTGGGTGAGGGGCTGCCCCTCACAGGGGAGTCTGTCCTGTGGGCTGGTGCTCTGGTGCCCCCCACTCGGTGACGGCTGAGGTCATTTCTGCTCACTGAGGGAGGTAAAGGCAACGCCACGCTTTGCCGGGAGCCCTATTTTGGAATCAGTACTTGTTTGATGTGTTTTTGGTGAATTGGAAGGTATATTTCCAGCTGATCTCTGGTGGGAATGTTTGAAGGGCTAGCCATCTGACAATGGACTCTATGGGAGTTTTAGCCACTGGTGTCCATGACCTCCAGGTTCCATCAGGTGAAGTGGCCACCTCTTCTCACTCCGGGAGCTCACTTTGGGGGAGAGGGACAGGGAGGGTCAGCGGTCAGCAGCCGCAGGGGTGAGGCTGTCTGACTGAGAGGCAGTGTCCACACTAAGTCACCAACACTGTGGGGTGGGGTGGAACGCACAGGAGGAGGACATGTTCTCTCTGTTGCACAGGGGCTTACTTCTGCAGAGACGCAAAGTTCAGTGTCAGAAGTTGGTGGGGAGATTTCCCCTGCAGATCTCACCTGTGGTCCTCAGGGAGGTTGGTCCAGTCTATCGGTTCATGTCCCTTTCCTTGGCCCCTCCAGGCCCCAGCCACCAGGGACTGCCCTGATCCTTGCTTCTCAGCCTCCCAGCTGGGGACCTAGGAGCTGCACCCAGGCCGGTGGGGCTGGGACAGGAACAGACACAGGCGGGGCAGGACGGGGGAGGCTGCCTCTGTCTGCCTTGAGCCCCTTCTGAAAGTCACTTTACAATCTCGTGTAGTCACCTGACATTTCATGCAGTGTTACTTAAGTTCACTTTCATCATGAACTTTTTCTGCATTTGTCTTGTCACGCGGTGAGGTTGTAAGTGCCTTGGAGCCAGAGGTCATGGTTTATTTTCCTGTAACATCAGTGTCGCCGGGCCTCAAACACAGTGGCAGCAAGAGAACAAAATTCTCCAGCCCACACACTGTTGCTGAGTCCCCACTCCCACCCGCGCTCCCTGCAGGCTCCTCTGGGCTGGCACGGGGTCCGGGTCCTCGTACCATCTCAGTGTCCCTCCTCCCGGCTCCATCTGACACCTCCCAGAGGTGGGAAGGTGGCTCTTTCCTAAGCAGCCCAAGGAGTGACCTCGGCACCCCCACCGTCTACATTCTTATGCTGGTGTTGACGCTCCCAACACCACCGAGATGCCCAGCTTTAAAAAAGAAGGTAATCCTGCCATTTGCCACAACATAGGTGGACGTGGAGGACACTATGCTAAGTAAAATAAACCAGACAATGAGGGACGAAGACTGCATGACTGCACTTACAAGAGGTAGTTCATGGTCAAACGTACAGAAGCGGAGAGTCGGGCGGTGGTTGCAGAGGCGGCGGGGGTGGGGGGGCAAAGTTGGTTACACAGACAGGTGAGTGCTGGAGACCTGTGGGCAGCATGTTGCCTTCAGTTAACAACACTCTTCCATGCACTTCAAATGTGTTAGGAAGGTCGATCCATGTTCCTACTATAAAAGCGGGGAGCAGGAGACCTGGAGGTGAGGGGTATGTCTGTTAGGACTGTGGCGAGTTCCTGTAGGTCCTGATTCACCGCCCTGTACACAGTAAACAGGTGCAGTTCTTTGTATATTAATTATACCTCAATAAAGCTGTTTAAGAAAGAAAATGTTAAAATAAAAATTTAAAATGATGTTAGTGGGACCACTTTTATTTTCTAATCTCGCTATTGTACCTGGTTATCCTGCTAAGTTAGTCAAGTGTCCACAGGCGCCAAATATTCTCCCCTGAATACCGGTTTTCCTTGGACTTAGTCTCTCCCCCTTGGCACGCCCTGTCAGTGTGACCCCTCCAGGGGGCTCTGGGCTCCCAGAAACTCTGGTTTAAAAGAGGGGGCATTGGGGAAACCACGCTCTGGGGCTTCTGCTTTGTCCTGCGTGCCCTTTGCAGGGTTGGGCACACTGCCAGCCAACAGCAGGGGCTCATATTTGCTGGTTTGCTCTGTAGGAGACACAGTTCTGGAGTACCCAGAGCTGCTGTGTCACGCCCACCTGCCATACTCTGTGTGGAGACCTGGCCCGCGCCAGGCTCGGGTCCTGCTCCCTCCAGGCTCAGAAGCCAGGGCCAAACGAAGAGTGGCACGGCCAGGGTCTGAGCCACAGAGGCAGAGGCTCAAGTAGGTGCTGGATGAATCAATCCACAGCAGAACAAGAATGGCAAACCTCAAGTCTCAGTCTGGGTTCGTGGGTCGGGAGGGAGCGCGGGTCCCCACACATCACTGTGGGAAGTCATGAACAAACTCTGAAACACAGGGGATGTGGGCATAGATCTGATTGGGTTTGGACTCTTTCCGTGATCCATTCTGGCTTTCATGGGCTGATGCTCTGAATATTATAACTTCGGCTAATGTTTATTAAATGCTTACCACATGCCAGGCAGTGTTGTAATCATTTGTACATACTTAAGCCTCCAAACGACCCAGTGATGTAGGTACTTTATAAACCCATTTTACAGATGAGGAAACTGAAGCGGAGAAAGACTGAGTAACTTCTTCAAGGTCGCCCACCCAGTAAGTGGCCAAGCTGGGGTTTGAACCCAAGTGGTTGACTCTGGAACCCAAACTCTAAACCACGTTCCAAGGCCACGTTTCCTGAACAGGCATCTCCATCCCCACAAGGAGCACTTCCCGCATTCGACATTCGGTACGTGACTGTCACCCGGGAGGTCCGGGATCGATGGCTCACTGTGGGCAGGCCAGGCACACATCCTGAGTGTGTGGGGTATATACGTCTCCAGGAAATCCCCAGAGACCGGCGAAGGAAATCAACGCAGGGTGCCAGATCGGAGTTGGGATGTTGCTCGGCGTCCCAGAGGGATTGATACCAGATCCTTTAATGCCAACAATATGTTTTTCTCTAGTTTCATTTGGTTTCTTAGAAAGTATTTGAAATGTAGAAATGAAGTCTAGTGGCCACGGTGTATTGATTTATTTTTCCTAATTCCCAGGAGGCATGATTACTAAGGAACCCAAATAGCCAAACACAAGCTGGGGGTGAGTGGTGCTGGCCCTGGACCGGCGTGACCACCGCGGAGTGACAAAAGCCATTGCTCTGTTCTGAGGCACAGTTCTGTACCAAAACCCTGAACTCATGTGCAGAAAATATAAGGAGAATATGAGAAGTTCAAGTATAAATTAGATTTAAGTATTTTGCCTTTTAAAAACGATAGTATTTTCAGCCTATGTTTGTTTTCTATAATGGACCATATTTTTAGAGCCAAATGTCAAGAGACATGGCCTGGAAAAGACACATGAAAATGCTGTTTCTAGAGTTAAGTTGTAATGACATTCTGAAACTTCCTTTCGTAGAAGAGGCCAATGGTTATGTAACAGAACACCTGATATGTTTATAGCACTCGCTGTTAAATCAGGTCCCATTGCTTACAGGCACCTGGCCCCGGGACGGCAGTGAGGTGGGGTCTGGACAGGCAGCTGTCCTCGGGGGGCACGCAGCCCCCCGGGGTCTCCGGGATCCCACATCGGCCTGTGGAGGCAGCCTGGCCAAGCACTGCAGTGCACGTCTTGCTGCCTGTACACTTTTGTTGGCTGGAATCTCCTGCTGCAGGATTAACAGGAGGCCACCCGGGTGAACCCCAGGTCCAGGTGTGTCCCAGGCCTGGCTTTCAGACCAGGTGTCCTGGAAGCCAGGCACACTGTGCCTAAAATCTCATACTGTTCTATTTATCTGACCATCAAAACAGGACACCCCATGCATGAGGTTTTCTTTAAATATCGGGCATGTCTGCAAGACTGCCAACTTTGATATGCATTTATATAACATCTCAGGGTTATATCAGCCCCTAGGCAGACCTGTCCTTGTCCTACCAGCCAGACGTTATGGTCACAGCTGTCTTCGGTGCACATTTTGCAAGTATGCCTGTTTCTCCCCACTGGCAATGGCTCCTGCTTCTTCCTTTTCTTATATTCCATGGATGGATGGCTGTGTGATGCCGTGTCTGAAGCCTTGTTTATAGGCTGGCCTCCCAGAGAAAGACAAAGGGCAAAGGCTCAGTGGTGATCATCTGTGAATGAGCCTGGGGAGTTCCTCCTGGACCACACAGATGGGAGAGCCTTCCCCAGGTGCCCCGTTGCTTGCAGACCGGCAGCCGTGTCATTCTAGGTGTCGTCGCGGGACAGCCAGTCAGCACGGAAGCATTTTCCAGGAATCCCTGGTGTTTTTCTTCTTAGAGGACGCGTTGTTTTCTGAGATGGAGCTAATGCTTGCATTCATGAATTAGTAGCAGCCCAGTTATGAAATCTCCAAATTGTAGAGAGCTTTGTACTTTTAGGGCCGCATTGTGTATAAAGAACCATGGAGATCTAGGGTCTGAAGCATCTAGTTGAATCTTATTCTGTGGAGGAGGGTCAGGGGCCCAGTGGCGCAGAGGAATGCAGCCTTGGCTCAGGCAGAGCAGGACCTCGGTCTGGGTTCTCTAACTGGAGACTCGGCCAAATCACGTTTCCAGACCTTATTTGTCTTTTCTGCTGTTGTTTTATTCTTTATCCAAGAAATAAAATATGGCTTATGTACTATGCACATTTCTTTCTTTCTTTTTTTCTTTATTGCTTTTGGAGAGAGAAGAAGGGAGAGGGAGAGAGAGATACAAACATTGATGAGAGAGAACATCGATTGGCCGCCTCCTGCATGCCCCCCACTGGAAATCGGGCCCACAACCTGGGCATGTGCCCTGACCGGGAATCAAACCGGCAACCTCTTGGTGCATGGGTCGATGCTCAACCACTGAGCCACACCGGCCAGACTATTACACTATCTTTTATGGCTTCGTTACCCCTAACTTGTGATTCTTGTAGTTGTCTTCATTTTCCCATCACTTATATCCTAATGTGGAAAAGTTTGCTGTAGCTTATGATTTTTGTGAAGTTAATGAATACACATTTCATTTAGTATGATGCATTGGCCAACTCAAAGAAAGTGAACTCAGGGTTTTTTTTTATCACTTAGAGCTTTTATTTTATAATTTTTTTTTTTATCCTCACCCGAGGACACCTTTGCAATCTTTGTACAGATAGAGTGGGAGGGAGAGAGAGAGAGAGAGAAACATCGACGTGAAAGGGACACATCGAGTGGCTGCCACCCACACGACTGACCAGGGCCGGGGACAAACTGCAACCGAAGTACGTGCCCCTAGCGGGAACCGAACCCGGGTCTCTCCAGACCGCAGGCCAACGCTCTAACCGCTGAGCCAAACCGGCCAGGGCTAGAGCTTTTATTTTATACTTGAAGAGCCCTAAGGCAGAATTTTATCATTAATTGTGCATATATACAAATGGAAAATGTAAGCAAAGTAACTTGTTTAAGGTTTTTCTAAAAATTCTTCACACCCAGCATTCAACTCTTCTGAATCCCTTTAAGAGGCCCACACATCACCTGTCCCGTCCGCCTGCCATCTCCACCAATCTTTCTGAGCCACCAATTTATTAATATATTTCTTTTTCATTGATGCCTCATTAACCAATGAATGAAGACTTTCAGCCATTCATGGGCTCTCATGACCAGGCCAATCAGGGTTCTCGGAGAAGCGGAACCAATGGGAGATATACAGACACAAATCATGTATCCTTATATGGTTTATTTCAAGGAACTGGAGTGGTAGGACCTGGAAAGTCTGAAATCTGCAGGGTAGGTGCAGGCTGGGAACGCCAAGCAGAGCTTCTTTGTTGCAGTCTTGAGGCAGAGCTCCCCTTCCTCAGGGAAATCTGTCTTTGCTCTTAAGGCTTTCAACTGGTTGGGCACAGCCCACCACATGATGGAGAGTGATCTGCTCTCCTTAAAGTCAACTGACAGTTGTCAATTGACCACATTGACAAAACACCTCTGCAGTAGCTCCTGGACGAGTGTTGGTCTGGATGATGGGACAGGAGCCTCACCGATCTGACATGTACAGTATTTCATGGCCCAGTCTCGTCCCTACTCACCTCCCTTATTTTTCTTCCATTAGTCCTTTCCTTCTCCCACTACCCATGCATCTCTGTGAGGGACACAGGCTGTCTGTTTTTTCCTGTGTGTCCCCTGCCCCATGAACTTCTCCTTTTCTCAAACCTCACTTGTACCTTGGTGCTTACACAACCTGTGCAATGGGCTGAACGGTACCTAAGCAACCTGCACGTGGGTTCCATTGCTGCTCGCCTGGGGCTTGCAAGGCACCTGGGGGTCTATGGTGAGCTCCTTGACGAGCTCCCCATTTGCAGGTTTTGATGGACCCAAAGCCATACATACATGCAGCAGCTGCTGAGAACCTTCACCTGGACCGGAGGGCTGAGCAGAGATGTCCTCTGTTCAGGGATGAGGGCGATCTGGCCGAGGACCAAGGACAGCAGCCAGAAAACTAGAGGGACCATGACTCTCTGCGCATCTCTGAGAATCTTCTCTTAAACCCCTAAGGAGTGTCGGCTCCCAATTACAGCTGCATTTCTACCGAATGGTGGCATTCTTAATAAATGTTTACTTAGAGAATTTTATAAAATAAAATTCCAGGTAAATTTTGAAGCCTTGTTTTTATTTCTTCTATGTGTTTGAGACACACCCAATGCTTTTTTCCCTCTCTCTAATGTCCCTTTCAGAAAAAAAATGAACAAATTGTGCTAAAGTTGTCTCCCAACAGTCCCCCTTCAGGCTCCCTTTGATGGCATGCGGGTGCCGCTGTGTCCCCTCTGGGCTCTGAGCAGTTGGTGTGGCAGTTATTTATATGTACACATATCCTGCCATCTGGGGCTGTCGTGGAGAACTTCTTGGAGCTGGTGTGATACGAGGACATCCTTTTTTAAGAGCAGTGTGTGTCTCGAAGAGAACTTGCGCAGTCCTTGCCCCCGTGGCACAGACTCCCACGTTCGGGTTGAGGGGCTCTCTCCGGGGGTGGGGCTGTCCTCCTTGAGAACAGTGCCCTTTGCTCGTGCCTCGGGTAGGTGAGTCATCTTGGGAGAGCGGCTGGGCTTTCTGAGGCGGGTTCACAGAACAATAGATGGTGAAGGAAACTGTCTGTTTTCTGAAACCTCAGCTGTGAAAGGCATTCCCCGCTGTTTCAGTCTGTTTATCTTCTTAATTCTGTTCTCGCACAATGAGAGCGAATACTTCGTTCTCCTAGCATAGACACAGGCAAGAGGGATGTCAGAATCTAAAAAGTGAATCATTCCTTACAACTCACACAACCTCAGATATGCACGATGACATCGAACGGCTGCATTGACCTGGCCAGACGTCTGTGCAATTCATGAGCACACGCGACCCTGGTCCGACCCTCCACTCCCTGACGAAACCGTAAAATCAGATCTAAAATATTAGGAATGGGTCCTAGCTGGTGTGACTCAGTTGCTTGGAGCATCGTCCTGTGCACCAAAATGTTGTGGATTTGATTCCTGGCCAGGGCACATACCTAGGTTATGGATTCAATCTCCAGTTGGGGCACTTACGGAAGGTAACTGGTAGATGTTTCTCACATCAATGTTTCTCTCTCTCTCACATCCTCTCTCTAAAAAATCAATAAAAACGTATCCTTGGATGAGAATTAAAATACATATATTAGGCCCAGCTGGTGTTGCTCAGTGGTTGAGCGTCGACCCATGCACCTAGAGGTCGCCAGTTCAATTCCCGGTCAGGGCACATGCCCAGGTTGTGGGCCTGATCCCCAGTGGGGGGCATGCAGGAGGCGGCCAATCGATGTTTCTATCTCTCTCCTTCTCCCTTCCTCTCTCTCTAAAATCAATAAAGGAAAGAAAATTTATAAAATACATATATTAGGAATGGACACACACACTCACTAGGTTTTCTGAATAATCACAATATTTACATGGTGGAGGTGAATAATTTAATGTTTATTATCCCTAAGGGCAGCAGACTCACAGGTTGTCACAAAGAAAGTCTTTTCCTCCTGATGCCTAAGGGTTTGTAAGAGGTGCCTGTGTTCACTCTGTCCAGAGGTGGCCCTGTCCCTGCCATCTGCCCTTCAGTGGGTCCTCACAGTCACGTCATGGGGACTCTGGATGGGGTGGGTGGTCAGGTCCTTCTGGGGTGGAATGAGGCCTCAAGGTTTTGGTGTGCATGGTTACATCACTTAATTGCTACTGCTGTCCAAAGTAACCACAAACATTGGCTTAAACAATACATACTATTATCTTACAGTTCAGAAGTCAGACTTCCAGAACCAAGATTCCTCTTGGAGGCTTCAGAGGGGAATCCATTTCCTGCCCTTTGCAGCTTCTAGAACTACCTGCATTCGTTGGCTTGTGGCCCCAAATCACTCTGACCTCTGCTTCCATCGGCACGTCTCTCCCCTGCCTGCGACCCTCCTGCCAGGATGAGCTCCCATCTCAAGATCCGTAGCTGGCACGTCTTCACTGTCCTTTGTCCACGTTAGGTGACACACCCACAGGTTCTGAGGACTAGGCTGTGGACGACTTTGGGGACCATCATCCAGCACATCACAATGGCTGTCTCAGTCATTTACGAGCTCGGGTTCACAGGCTGTTCCTGTCCTGTTTCACGCTGCGGCAGCACCTCAGCTGGGGACCCCGGAGGGGCTGGCTGTCCTTTTGGTGGCAGTGAGCAGGGTTGCTTGGGCATGCAGTTATAAACATCAGGTATGCTGCACTTCTCTTGGCTTCCCCTGCCCCTGCCCTGCCCCTGCCCCCACAGAGCGCCTGGGTCGCCCAGCAGTGTCCCTGCCAGGGCTCCGCTCCGCTGTGCTGGGCGCCGCCCTGCTCTCGGGTTGCCCGGGGGAGGGGAGAGGGAGCTTCTAAGGGATTCTCTGAAGGTCCAGTCTGTGAGACACTGGGCAGGTATACGGCTTAAAGTCATAAGTCAAAAATGAAGTTATTTTTTGTTACTGTTTCTTGTCATGAAGATAAAATAGGGGCAGGCACTGCTGTGGCCTGAATGTTTGTGTCCCCCAGATTCCTGTTGAAACCCTCACGCCTGATGTGATGGTGTTGGGAGGTGAGACTTTGGGGAGGTGATTAGGTCAGGAGAATGGAGTCTCAGAATGGACTGGGTGCCCCGAAACAAGAACCCCCCGCCCCCCGCCATGTGAGGGCGCAGAGAGAAGGCCCAAGGAAGGGGATTCTCTCCAGAACCCAACCAGGTGGTGCCCCACTCTGACTCCCAGCCTACAGAACTGTGAGGAATCAATCTGTTTGATGACAAGCCACCAGTCAGGGGCATTTTGTTACTCGGCCTGAGCAGACTATGACAGGCCTAGTAGGAGAGTGTGAAGAGGTCACTTGACACTTTGTGTTTATTTACTGCTTTATGCCTGCAGGAGCTTGTTTCCCACGCGAAATCCCTCTGACTTGGAGGCTGGTCTGCCCTGGGAGGAGGTGCACAGGCGTGACGCCCCCAAATGACTTGCTCAAGGTGCACAGCTGGGGGGGGGGCAGGGCTGCAACCAAGTCTGCTGACACATTTAGATAAATATGGAACCTCTCTGGTCGGTTTTGCTCAGTGGTTAGAGCTTCGGCCTACAGACCAAAGAGTTGCGGGTTTGATTCCGGTCAAGGGCACACACCTCAGTTGTGGTCCGTCCCCAGCCCTGGTCTGGGTCGTGTGGAAGGCAATCAGTCAATGTGTCTCTCTCTCACATCAATGTTTCTCTCTCTCTCCCTCCTTCTTTCCCTCACATTCTATGCGAAAAATCAATGGAAAATTATTCTTGAGTGATGATTAAAAATAATAATAATAATAAAATGATAGCCCTGGCCGGTTTGGCTCAGTGGTTAGAGTGTTGGCCTGCAGACCAGAGAGTCCCGGGTTCAGTTCCCGCTAGGGGCACGTACCAAAAAAACAAAACAATAACGTGGAATCTGAAGAAGCCAGTGTTCTGGGTCCCTGTGAACAGGACAGACGGGATGGGGTCCCAGGCCTGGTGTGGCCCCGCCCCATCCTGAGGCCCCGCCCTTCTGGTTCTCATTTTCAGGGTCCCAGCAGAGCAGGGCCCAGTTAGCGGCTCTCCCTTCCACTTGCCCACTCTCTGCCGGAGAAGGGCACTCGAACTGAAGAGGCTTTTTTTCCCCCTCACTTACGGTCCTTCCAGAAGGTCACTCCTATGTTGCAGAGTTCTTGTCCCAATTGGTTAGAGGTCATTTATGACCTGCTGGGCAACCTTTGTGAAATTTCCGTAAACAACTCCCAGGAAATGACAGAAGCCATGTCCCTGCCTGGCTCCTGTGTTACTGGTGCTGTGACTAATGGGGAAACACACTGATTTTACATTTCCTCTCAGAATTCACAGTGGACTTGTAGCAGATGATGCCACTGGCTTGTCTACTCCTCATTTCCAGGGGACCGAGCTCTTTGCTGAGCTCAGGAATGGCGCTTCAGAGCCTGTCACAGGCTCCTACAGGAGCAGAGCTTGGGGCAGCGGGCCCCGTGGGGAGGGGCCTTCATCCACGGCTATCTGATGAACCTGAGCCTCCCACCCCTCGGCTGGGAAATGCCACCTGAGATCAGGACAGTGTCTGTTTCAGTTCCCCAGACTCTCCCAGGGCGCTGGCGGATGTGGCCATGCCCAGATTAGCCCCTTTTGTTACCCTAACAGAGGGGATCTCGGTGATATTATTCTGATTCCATACTTACCTATTATTTTTGGTCATTCAAATAGCTCCAGTTTCGTTTCTAAGGTTGAGTCCTATTCATTTAAAAACTTCAATCTGGAGCTCTTCCTCCTCCACCCCTTTCCGCCCTCCCAGGGGCACCAGAGGCTTGGGTGGGGGTGGGGGGGCTGCTCTTCCTTCTCCGCCCTCCCTGCAGTGGCTCCATGTTGGGGCAGACACAGAAGAGCCGTGCACACGTGTACACATACACACACACACACACACACACTCGTGTGACTAACCTGCCTAGCTATGTCCTGGGTACTGTCTTCGCTGACCCACTTCTGGCTGGTGCTGGTGGCCGCCTTTCCCTGGTGTCTCCATGCCTGAAACTGTCCTCCCCAAACCTCAGCCACAAGGACCTCTTAACCCTGTTTAGATGGCTGTCCCTCATTTGCCATCTGTTGAGAGTGCCCTTCCCCTCCCCCCCCAGCTGTACTGAGATGTAACGGACATAGGACCTGTGTGAGTTTAAGGTGTACAGTGTGTTGATTTGAAATGTAGTAAGGTATGTAGTAAGAAATGATTACCCCAATCAGGTCAGTTACCACCTTTATCAGGCGCGCGTGTGTGTGTGTGGAGGGGCGAGAACATTTACAACCCTCTCTACTAGCAGCTTTCAAGTAAGTACACAACACAGCATGTTAACCGCAGTCAGCGTGCTGTGTTAGGCCCTGTCGTAGGCTCTGGGGAGGCAAGCTTGCCACCCTGCCCTGGGAGGATGGGAGGAAGGAATCATCTTTCTGCACCAGCGCTGCCCCTCGCTCCAGGGCCGGTCTCTGGGTGCAGTCCCTCAGTGAGTCCCAGAGCAGACAGCTCTTCCCAGCACACCTGTTTCTGATTCAGAATTTGGGCATCTTTGTCTTCATCTTTGGCTCTTAGCTGAAATTCTGGGACAACAGGAAGGGCCCCACCTGCCATCTCGTTACTTACTTAGTACCTGCCCCCTGCCTGGGCCTGCAGCCCTTTCCTGCCCACCTCCAGGGAGGTGCTTCCCCTACTCTGAGAAGCTGAAAGTGTTGGCAGGGGGCGGAGAGGGGAGGAGACCCGCTGTGAGGCCCGTCCTGGCACTGGAGCTCCTGGGTTGTGTGGGAGCCAGTTGGATTGCCACTGCAGGTGGAGGTCATGTCAGCAGGGGTGACCAGTCAGGGGCTGAGGTGGACCAGGTTGGGGTGGGGCCTGGTAAAGCTGGCCCTGAAGTGTCCCCCATGCTGGGCATCTGAAGCCACTTCCTCCCACCAGCTCTGGGGACTGCAAAGAAGTAGACACCTGCTGGACAGATGTCTCAGACCCAGCTGGCTTTCCCTGCCACCACCCCACGAGGGCCGGAACCAGGGGAAGGCGTCAAAACATGCCTGGAGAGAGGAGGCTGGGAAATGAATAAGCAATCTAATTAGCTGGGTGGGCTAAAAGCTTCCCACAGTAATTTAGCACCGAGGACATTAATTTTCTCTTCTGCAGGGAAGGTATGTGTCACTTTACACAGAACAAACACATTGGGTCTGAGGTTGAATTTATCCTACACATCCACTCACCCATCTCATCCCAAAGCTGCATAAGAATTCCTCTCCTCAAGCCCAGGGGACCCAGGAGCTCTGGACCCCCGGCCAGGTGCCAGGTCTCTCGCTGCACCCCGTTAGCGGCTTGCACCAGCTTACGCTTGGACACAGGCGTCAGCTCTGAAAGCGCCCTCCGCCTCCAGCCGCCATCCTCAGGGGCTCGCCGCCTGGGCTTCCCCGTGCGCACGCGCAGTTCTGCCACCCAGGGCTCGCCACGGGGAATGTGAGGTTCTGGAGGGAGCCTCGTGCTCCCCCTGCAGAACAGCCTCGTCCTTCCCATGGGCGGGTGGATATCTGGCAGAGTGTCCTACGCACCAGGCGAGCTGGAGGTGAGGGTTCTTTGATTATTTTTTAAACCTCGTCTGCCATCTCAGAATTTTATATTCACTCAACTCTTCAACAAGAGGGGGTAGGAAGGAATGGCCAGTTGTGTGGAGACTATAATACCTGCCCAGCAGAACAGAAAGGTGGCCACGAGCGTGGTTCACATGGGAAACGGTCACCACTCACCTACCACCGCCAGGCCCCCATCCCTAATGAATTGCTCGTCTCTGTGTTTGTCTTTTAGATCATCTTTCTTAGCTCTTTATCCACTGTTATGGGTTGAATTGTGTCCCCTAAAAAAGCATGTTGAAGCCCTAACCTCCAGTGCCTCAGAATGTGACCTTATTTGGAAAGAGGGTCACTGAAGATGCAGTTAGTTAAGATGAAGTCACCCTGGAGCAGGCTGGGCCCTGATCCCATGTCTGCTGTCTTTCTAAGAGGACAGAGACACACACGGAGAGAAGATGGCCATGCGACTGGGAGATGCAGCCACAAGTCAAGGACTGCCTGCCACCACCAGAAGCCGGAAGAGGCACAGGAGGACCTTTCCCTACAGGACTCAGAGGAAGTGAGTCCTGTGGACGCCTTGATTTTGCTCTTGTCGCCTCTAGAATCATGAGAAAATAGATTCCTGGAGGCTTGGCCTGCAGCCTGGGCTGGAGATTTTGCACACGGCATTTTGTTTAAACAAGCCCAGCATGGAGGGAAGTCTGGTTACTCAGGCCTCCTCAAGCAGAGCTGAGATTTGGCCTGAACAAGTATGCCTTTCACGGAGGTGGCATGTGGCTGGACAGGTGTGACCTCAGTGCAGTTAGGCTCCAGCCAGGGGCAAGTGGACCTGGGCAGACAGCTCTCAGGCACAGCCTGTCCAGGCCTGCACCTGCTCCTCTCCATCTGCTAAGATTCTGAGGAGGTAGCCCTGGGACCATGGCTGTTTCGGTTACCCAGGTTGTGTGGGGCTTTGAGATGTGGTTTGTGCCTCCTTGAGGCTGGTGTGGGCAGCTAGTGCCTCACTCTAGGCAGTGGTCTTTAGCTAGTAAGTTTCTAATTTTGTGTTTAATTTTAGAAAGAGAGAACCCATGCAAGCCCTTAGCAGCCTAGGCTGCCCCCTGGGGACCAGGTGAGCCCCCAGGCCCCTCCCTCCAAGGAGAGCTGCTGAACCCAGCCCTTGGTGAGGAAGCATGTTAACACACGTCTGCATATGTAAAAGTCAGGTACATATTTCAGAAGCTTTAAAAAAGGCTATGCCCTTTGCTCTGTAATTCTAGGAATTTAACAGAGAAACAATCAGACATGAGAATAAAACATTATGCCTGTGGGTTTTTTTTTTTTTAATCATTATGATAATCAAGAATTTTAAAAATCTGATTAAGTTTTAAAACACACACAAGGGAACATTTATACAGCTATTAAAATCATGTAGAAGAGTGGCAACATTAAAAAAGTTTGCATGAAAAACTTGTTACAAACAATATATATTGTTACAGTTTGTATAAAAGTATATCAGAATGATAAACAAAAGACTATCTCCACCTGACCCTATTAGAATTCATTTCCCGTATTTTCTAGAGTTAACACAATGATTTTTGTACTCATACAAAAACACATGTTATCTTAATTTCCTTGTTTTAGGCGTCAAGATGTAATGGTCATTTGTCTGTGAGAGCTTTAGTCCAAGTCAGCCATTCTATCAGATTTTTCTCACCAAAAGGACATCTTCCAGCTAACTACCCTTGTCCACTGATTGTCCATTTATACTTTGTGTTGATGTAGATTCCAGACATCCTTACCGGAAAAGCCATGAAAAAGACAGAAACCTAAGAGTTCCGTCTCTAGTTTCCCTGCGAGCACACACCGCAGGAAGGGACTCAGAAGGCCCCCCTCCCCGCCTCCCTTGCTTTGTCAGGCAGGACGCACACCGAGGACGTCAGGTGGTTTGCCCACCCTCCATCCCGACCTTTGCTTCAGTTCTGTTTCCACTGAGGAGCACATCCAAACAGTACTTCACTGTGGCCTGCAGACCCAAACTGTGAGTGCCCCTTCTGAAGGGCGATTGCTCTACATCAGTCCAAGAGAGAGTGGGGAAGGTCCGGAGTAAGTACTAAGACGGGGACTTGTGTAATGTCCGAGCAGAGAGGAAAGGCCTGGTCACATGGCTGCACCAAGGAGAATTCTCATCCTCGTAAAAATCTCACTCATGTTTTAAAAAAAACCTTTATGGAGGGAATAATGGACAAATAGGATTATATACACTTTAAATGTACAATCTGATGTTTGGATACACGTTGTGAAATGCTTACCAAGATGATGATAGTGAACACACCCATCACCTCACGTAGCACTGTGTGTGTGTGTTGAATGAAAATGTTGAGGATCGACTCTCCTAACTTTCAAGTATACAATACCTTATTCTTAACCGCGATCACCATGCTGAACGTTAGATCCGCGGATCTTATTCATCTTATAACTGGGAGTCTGTACCCTTTGACCCTCCTCCCAGTCTCTGGCAACCACTCTTCTATTCTTCTCTGTTTCTATGAAGTTGGCTTTTCTTCTTTTGATTCCACATATAAGTGAAACCCGGCAATGTTTGTCTGTCTCTGTCTGTTTTTGGTTTTTTTTTATCCTCACCCGAGGACATTTTTCCATTTTTTTTTTTTGTTCAGATAGAGCGGGAGGGAGAGAGAGGAAGAGAGAGAGAGAAACATCGACGTGAAAGGGACACATCGAGTGGCTGCCACCCGCACGACCAACCAGGGCTGGGACAAACTGCAACCGAGGTACACGCCCTTAGCGGGAACCGAACCCGGGTCTCTTTGTACCGCAGGCCAACGCTCCAACCGTTGAGCCAAACCGGCCAGGGCTGTCTGTTTTTTTTTAACACTCAATGTCATGCCCTCCAGGCTCGTCCATGTTGTACAAATGGCAGGATTTCCTTTTCTATGGCTGAATAATTATCCATTGTCTATATACACCGTATCTTCTTTATTCGTTCATCCCTCGAAGGACATTTAGATTGTTTCCACATCTGGGCTATCATGAACGATACTGCTGTGAACATGGGGGTGCACATATCTCTTCAAGATACTGACTGTATTCCCTTTGGATATACACCCTGAAGTGGAATTGCTGGGTCATATGGTAGTTCTATTTTTATTTTTTTGAGGACCCTCCACACTAGCTGCACTAATTTACATTCCCATCAACAGTACGCAGGGATTCCAGTTTCTCCACGCCCTCACCCACACTTGTCATCTCTTGTCTTCTTGGTGACAGCCATTCTAACAGGTGTGAGTGGTATCTCCCTGTGGTTTCCACGTGCATTTCCCTGCTGATTAGTGGTGTTGAGTGCATTCTAGCCCTGTTTACGTTCTGCAGTGGATGCTCACAGTGCCCTGGGTGAATCCTGCCTTTTGTTTGCTGAATGTTTGGCCCTGGGTTAGAGGAAAGGTAGCTTGTGGGAGTCTTGGGCACGGGGATTGTCATCCTGGGTGCTGGGTGGGGATGCTGCTGGGTCCAGAGGGTCAGGAGAACAAGGTTGTCAGAGAGCCAGGTGAGACCTGGGATTTAGGTTGAGAACAGTGGTCTAGAGGTAAGATGGTGGCATCTCCAATGTTTCTTCATGGGCAGCCTCCTCCCGCAGCCCCACACCTTGACAACCAAAGTCCCCTGTCCATTTTCTCCTCTCACCAGACCCTGCCCCTCTGTGAAGTCCCGTCCTCAGAGACTAAGGGATGAAGACCCCTGGCCCCAGCTCCCTGCTCCTCTTCAGGAGGAGCCCTACAGCCCCTCTTCATGAGGTAAAATGTGTGGTAACGGGGTTAGCTTCCCTGCACCTCTCCCCTCAGATCATCTTACCTCCTGCCTCAGGACTTTGGGGACCAATACCATGTGTCCCTAATACTCCATAGCTTAGTTTCTGAATTAGGTATAAATGGAGTCATACTTGACTGTTCTTTGCAACTCAATGTTGTAGCTCAACTGATATAAACCACGCGTCTCTACTGCTGCATGGTTTTCATCGTGTGACCACAGCCCACCTTATTTATCCAGTCCGCTGCTGATGGGCTTGTGCTGCCTTCCGTCCTCCCCTCCCCTCCTCCTCCCTTCCCCCCTTGTCGCCTCCCTCCTCCCCTCCCCTCCTCCTCCTTCGTGGTGTCAGTGGCTCTGCTGCAAACACTGGAGTCCATGTGCACCTGGCAGAGCGTGTCGCTGAAACAGGGCCGTGCGTCTCTGTCATGCGGCTTCACAGCAGTTCCCGAGGGGATCGTGCCAATTGACACACCTTGTTCACCAGCCAGACCACCATCTGCTACCAGGGATGTGTGTCCTCGTTAATGGCCAGCCCCCATTTGGAGTGGAAACCCCTCGAGGGCAGGGAGTCTGCCTGCCTTGCTCAGCCCTGCACCTTGGAACCAGCACGGGCCCAGCTCCCAGCTCCCAGCTCCCAGCAAGAAATTGTTCAGGAGTCCAGTTGTGGCCTGAAATTCCTGATGCTCCAGGATGCCGCTCATCAGAGGTTACACCTGCTCCACTCCAGCTCAGGAGTGAGGTTGTGTTAATGGTTGCAGATTTCTTCAGAGGGCCATTTCCAAGTCTCCCCCTTTTCCTTGCTGCCTGCCCCCACACCCTTGATGTGAGATAAGGCAGTGCAGGAAATGCGTGTGTCCTCACTTTCCATGGCCAGCGTCCAGCTGCACCCAGGCCTGGCTGCCTCCTTCTCCGGTTACCTCTCACAGTGGCGCATCGCCGCCTCCCCTCCCCTCCACCTGAAGGTCCCCCAGCTGTCTCAGGGTGGGCTCCTGGTTTCTCAGAACCTGGCCTGCACACCCCTCCAGCTCTCCTGTTTCTCACCTCCCTTTCATGACTAACTTTCCGGAACAGTTGCTAAGAGGACACGCTGGATATCCAGGTATAACATTACGTTCCACCTTCCCACCTGTGCCATCTGGCCTCAGGCAGAGGGACGAACAGTCCTGTCCTGCCTCTCCTCTCTGGGAGGGGGCGAGGTAGCATGGAAAGCAGGCTTGTGCTCCAGGGACACTCGGGCTGAGATTCTTCCTGCCATGTGGAGTTTGGGATCTTACCCAACTGTCCCTGTCTAACTGCAAGGACATTGCAAATAATATTCCAGTTGAGAGACAACATTTCTTTGACGCAAACACTTGTTTTCTGGGTCTGTGTTTGTACACATCTGAGTTCAAATCCTGCCTCTGCATCTTATCAGGTGTGTGACCTGGGGCAACTTACTGAACTTGCATCATCCCCATTACCTGGGGTCCTGTTAGAAATGCACATTCCTGTCCCCCCAGATCACAAACTCTGGTCATCTGGGTTAACAGGTCTTTGGGAGCAATTCCAGTGAATACCACTTGAGTACACTTCTGTGCTGGAGGAGCAAAGGGAGGAAGTGGAGAGGCCTGGGAGAGGGAATGACCTGGCCATGTGTATCTGAGAGGCCTGAGGGAATGTGGCCCGAAGCCAGTTTTGGCCAAAGACAGGTGTGGGTATCACGGACAAGTATGGGTGTCATCGCCTCTGGAATGGTGGGAAGGTGGATGCCACCCACTGCACTTTGGGGAAAAAAGGGCCTGCATTTTAGGACTCTGTCAGGTGACTGGCCTTCCTGAAGCCAGAGGCAGGTGGTTGTGATGGGGAGGGGGATGAGTGATTGTGTCTGGCTCATGTGGCTGCAGGAAAGCTGGGTTTTGCTTCACTGAAGGTCAGAACAGGACATTTGTCCACAAGGAGAAAGCTCACTGTCTGCCCTGTGGTGATACCTTTCCAGACTCCTCCCCTCATTGGGCTCTACTCTGAACCATAAAAAACTGCTGAACTCAGACATCCATCCCCAGGCAACAGAAGCACAGACCAGCAGCAGAGAAAAAAAACAAACAAACAAAACAAACAAACAAAAAACTGCTGAACTTCAGTAGATTTTGATGTTTAAAAAAAAAGCAATTTTTTATAGTTTCACCCCACACCTTCCCTGTGTACACCTTCATTTCATCTCACAATGATTTGTTTGCAGACCTCCCTTGTCCCCCAGACTCATGAGCTTGCTGAGGGCAAATGCTGTTTCACCTTCATCTTTTCACCCCTCCGCCCAGCTCTCGGTGCCTGACAGTCACCACAGGAGATGTTGGCACACACATTGTACTGACCTGAGTGGCAGTTTGAATTTCTGCCACTCCTTGCTTGGCTTTCCCAAACCACTCAGGAAAATAAGCACTTCTTCCTGAAATACTCCAGTAAGAAAGAACATGCTCCCTGAAATGCCAACCACAAAAGAATGGCAGGGCCCAGTGTGCACACCCGTGTTCTTGCATGTCCTTGGGATGTGGCAGCCATGGCCTTGCACACGCATGACTTGCATCTGCAGGCACTGAGGTGTAGAATGCACACAGTGGCTTCCTGCCAACCATGCTGAGGTCGGAGGGCCTGCAGCGCGCTTCCCTCCCAGCCTGCGTCCTTGGGCAGGAGGCGCTGCTGCGGGAGCAGCCGGTCCACCTGGCCACGCGAGGACCCACCAAGGACCCAAGGACCTACTGACTGGAACTGCCCGGGCGGCATGCGGAGGCACGGGCAGGGTGCGCTCGGCTGCTGCGGCCTCTGCACCTGCCCAGGGACTGCTGGAGGTAAAGGGGGGCGGGCAGGTTCCGAGGCTGCCTGGACGGCGGCTGCTCCTGCAGTCCCTCCTGCCTCTCCGGTGGGGGAGGGGGTGCAGAGAGCCCCGGCTGGGGAGGGTGGGCCGGCTGAGCCTCTGAGCTGGTGAGAGCTGCGGGCTGAATTCCCTGAGGGTTACACACAAGACTGTCGGGCGATCGGGCGATCGGTGGGCGCACACACTTGGGTTCCAGGTTACAAGGGTGGGTGCACGCGCAGGGCTCGCTGGTGACCTCGGGGGTGCGCATTTGAGGCTCCCAGATGACCTTGGGCGTGCAAACGCGGGGCCTCCAGGTGACCGTCCGAGTGCACACGCAAGGCTTCCAGGTGACCGCAGGGCTGCACGCGGCGGAGCTCCCTGGTGGCTGCGGGGACTTGCGGGGCGGGCATGCTTCCGCTTCCGTTGAGCAGCCCCCACCCTGGCGCAGGGCGCGCCCCTTGGCGGGGCTGGGGACCAATGGAGGGAAGGGAGGCGCTGCCGGGCCCCCCCAGCCTCTCCGCCGCGCCCCCTCCCCACTCGTGCTACCCCACCCATGAAGCACCTTCTGGTGCAGAGGAAAGCAGCTGCAGAGGATCGTTTTGTTCTGCCGGAGGATGAGGTTTTGGCTGAGAAATGAGGAGATGGCTTTGGAAGAAATGGTGCAGAGATTAAATGCGGTTTCCAAGCACACTGGTAGGAGGAGCTGCTGGCTTGAATTCTGTGTTCTTAAGCTTGACTTCATGTGTTGAATTGTAGGGACATGCGTCTAATTTTTGTATAACAGCCTTCATTTTCCCCCCCTAGCAGTAATAACAGGAAAGAGCAGAGATGATGGGCATTTATCTGGCAGCTGATAGGTTTCCACGATTTTATTCTGCCTAGAATAGTTAAAGTGATTGTAGATTGGTGACACAGGCTTTCTAGGAGGGAACCAGGTTTGCATGTGGAGTGATTGTCTGAAATCTGCTCATTCAACCTGCATTTCAGTTGCATTTGCGACCATAGCAATGGAGAAAGCATACGTATCTGTGGGTTGAAAGTAATCTCAGCCAGGGGCTTTCTGAGCCTGATGTGGGGATGGTGGACACACCAGCTCACTTTGAGGAGGAAAAACCTGGATTAATCATGTGATTCTCTTCTCCACCAAATATAGTTTTACCTAAGACAAATGTTTGAAAATAGTATGGATAGAATGGAAGAAGAATAGCATCATTGGACATTCATTTTTCTCTATTAATTAAAAGATTACTTAAAATAAACCTCTAGAAGCAGTGAATGGATTTGTAGACTGAAGAAAAACAGCTGGCAGTGTCTTGCGATTGGCTAGCGATGCCACAGCTGAATCTTCCTGCTGCACTGTGCAGGGGAAACCGTCGGCATTAACTAGTTTTCCTTGAAATGAAGAGGAGAGAATCCTGTGTCATTAAAAGTGAGTTGCCTGATATTGTCATATGTTATGTTATATACCATTACCTCGTTGTCTAAATAATACTTTCCTGAGAGATTAGATTTTGCCAGTGATGTGGTTTAGGTGTGGTGTTCTTTCTTCCCTCTCTCTTTCCCTGTCTTTCTTCCCCCACCCCCATAAGTGGGAGACCCAAATGGCTTTTGAGAGCAAAGCATTGATTAAATCAGCGTAAGCATCAGTGTGTGTGATGGTCTAACCAAGACGTTGAGTGACATTCAGTTTTTAATGGTGATTTTTGTGATTAAAGCGATTGCATTTATTGTCTGTGGGTCAAAAGAAAATAAAACCATTTTATGCCATCTGGCCCCTTATTCTTAGAAAGTTTGTGAGCTTCCTTTTTCTGGAGCGCGAGTCGCCTTTTGCTTGGCGCAGTATTTGGCATGTGGCTGAGGTGAAGGGCACCGTGGATCGCGGATTTGCAGGGGTGCTCCCGCGGGCCCCGGAGGGGAGGGACAGCTCTTCGTACCCTCTGCATTGGGCCTGGAGCCGGAATCACAGAGTGGGAACTGCTCCAAGAGTGATGTCATTCCCTAGGTTTTAGGGATGGAGGCTTTTCTTGAGCTCTGAAGGACGCTGTGCGTTTTGAATTATTAAAAGGCCATTTCTGAAGAGCAGCAATGACTCTTACCACTCACTGAATGTGTACCGTGAGCAGGGTCCTTATCTGGACCATGTTCTCATTCTAAGCAGAAACTCTCCAGTGTGTGTCCTTTGACACATCTGGGCTGCCAGCAGCTGCAGATTTCACCAAGACTCTCAAATCCAGGTCTACAGATACCTTGCTTTATGAATAGCTAATGTCGTTTTGTTAGGGGAGAGACCATTGCATCCGCACCACTGCTTACCTCCCACTAGCACTGCCTCTTCCTTCAGCACAAATCCATTTTTCACCCATTGTGCCTGTGAGGTGCCACTGAACGGAGGCTGCGAGACAGTGTGGGCTGGAGGGCTGTTTCCCATGTTGTACTGACACTGCCACCCACCGAGCATGGGACAGGGATGTAGGTCCATGTAAACCTACCCACTGGCTCAGGTCTGAACCCCAGGCACGTCCTCGAAAAGAATTCCCCATCTGGAGCAGAATGGTTTTCACTTGGAGGTCATTGCGTTGTCCTCCCTCCAGGGTGATTTGGGATCAGTGGCAGGTGTGGGCTGGTGGTGCCAGGATATTGGTCCGCGTGTTGGTGTAGAGATTCAGGGTAGGGGGCCTGACTCACTTAAGACAGGGTCAGAGCTGAGGGCTTGGGTTCAGCAACCTTGCACAGAGCTATTTCAACTGCACAGAGTTGGGCCCTTCATGGCTCTACCCTGAACAACAGGCACTTTATCTTTGCCCACTTGCCTGGACGTGCTGCTGCCTTATTTTCCCTTCAGATTGTGTGTTGCTGCCACTCGGCAAGGACATGCATTTTCCGGGTTAGTCTCCATGCGAAGGAGGACAAAGCACGCTGCCCATATGGTCTGTGATGAGTCATATCTCTTTCTTGACCTTGAGAATTTAAATTGTATATACATACTCTTGAACCTGATCTTTAACCAAAGGCCAGGAGCACTTTCCAGCGACAAAAACTCCCCTTCTGTGTGGTAGGGCTCCTTTTCCAGCATTTGCATTATTTTCATTTTCTCTTTATATTTGCAGTAATTGGTGAAAGGTAATAAATATTTGAGGGAGAAATGCTAACGGATCTAGTTGACCTAAGCATTTTGTGTTGCAGAAGAACAGTTGTCCTCAAACTAGAGCATCTGAATCATCTGGGAAAAAAATCATCCCAGATTCCTGGGCCCCACTCCCAGAGATTCTGATTCAGAAAGTCTGGGGCAGGGCCTGAGAATTTGCATTTTTAAGTTCTCAGGTGATGTCGATGGTGGTAACCCAGGCCCAGACTTGGAGAACCACTGCAGTAGAAGTCTTTCAATCTAGTGCCACCTTCTCCATTCATTAACCTTCAGCAAAATATTAACTCTTGTCATGGGTGAATGGAAGAGGATGGATGGGTGGATGGATGGATAGATGGATGAGGCTGCATACAAGACAGTGAAAATAGAAGCTATATCATATTTTGAATTTGTAATACCCCTCTCCCTCAATGAGGACTAACAAGTTTTAGCTCTTCATATAATGAAGGAAGAAATCTTTGGTTTGCTTCAGACCATGGAAGGTGGGGGGGGGGGGGGGGCGTTGCTGATGAGCCTGCCTCACTCCTCTGGTTGGAGTTCAGCCATGACCCTCATACTCACTGGGTCAAACACCTTCCTCCCCCCCCCCCCCGTTTTGTCCCATCTTGTCTTAAACTCTAAGCACACCACAATCCAAGAAGCTAAATTTCAACTGATAATCTCAGCTGCTCACCCAGACACTCTGGGATGGTGGGGATGTGGTCCCAGCACTATCATTAGAGCAACATTCAAGTAGTGAGTGTCCATCCTTCTCACACGTTCCGTGTAAAGAACCCAAGCGTCCCACAGTGGTGTTCTCTGTATGCCACATCCAAGTTCAGTTGCAAGAAGTGTGACTGCTTTAGTGAGTGCTGTTGCTGAGATCTCTGGAGAAGAAGTCGGAAAATGGAGATAGCTTTTGTGACAGACCTGACCTGTGAAGTTTCTTCGGAGCATAAATAGATGTTGGATAGAAAGGCTGGGAACATAGAACAAGCCCAAATATGTAGAAAATGCTCTGTGAGGGAGACAATGTGGCCACATTCTTGTCTTTAATTTGTGGATATTAGTTTTCTGTGTTCTGGGTTTTCCTAAAGAAGCTATTCAGTTCTGCAGCTGTTAATTGTTCCTGTCTTAATGGAAGCCCCTGGGGTCCCTTGGTCCCCCACGTAGGATAGCCTGGCTCACACCGAGGCCACGTCCACCTCCGCCTGTCATCGTCCATGTCTGGCCTATGGAGAGCTCTGCCGTCTGGTCATCTTGGTCTCGTGTTGCAATGTGTCCTGCTCCTGTCAGAGAATTTCCCTCATACTTACAAGGGCTCTGGGGTCTGGTTTCCTTCCCTTCCCCATTGGCAGGGCTTGTTGCCCGTCTGCTCCCTTGGGCCCCTTCCTCCCCCCCGCCGCCAACTGAGGCCTACGACCTGTGGTTGGCATCACCAGGGCTGACCTTCCCCATCTGCTGTGCACCAGCCTGAGTCCTACATCCTGCAGCCCTGTGCATCCCGCCACCCTGCGCCTGCCCCTCCCCCACCCTCTCAGTCCTGTGAGGGGCCGGCTTGGTTAATACATGAAAATAGTTAACCCACAAATTCCAAAACACACCCTAAGAACTTTTTGAGTAAAATTTGTGCAAGCTTTTGGAAGATTCTTCTGGGCCTGATGCTGCCATTCGTGTTGGCATTATGGACTCTGAAGTCCTTGTGTGAGGTTGGAACAGCAAGGAGGCTGGCTGGCCAGCGGGGAGGCGCCCGAGTGAGGGCGCAGGGGTTCGGGCCTGGGCAGTAGTCAGCCCCGGCCGCTGTAACAAAGGTACCACAGACTGGCCGTTCAACAACAGACCCTTAGTTCTCACAGCTCTGGAAGCAGGAAGTTCAAGGTCAAAGTGTCAGCTGGGCGGTTTCTCCAAAGGCCTCCGGTCCTGGCTTGCAGATGGCCATCTCCCTACTGTGTTCTCACATGGCCATCTCTTTCTGCAGGTCTGCATCCTGACCTCTCCTTAGAAGGACAGCAGTCACATTGGATTAGGGCCAACCCTAATGACCTCATTTAATGTAATTATGTCTTTAAAGGCCCTATCTTCAGACAGGCGCATTCTGGGGTCCCGGGGATTGGACTTCAACATGTGGAATTTGGAGGGACACGGTTCCTCCCGCGACAGCTCCAACCTCAGCTCCGACGCCGAGGGAAATCGGAGGCCTTTGAGACATTTAAGCAGAATTGTGATATGATCTCATCTAGCTTTGGAAAAGCTCACCTGGCTCTTGTTGAAAAGACAGAGGGAGTCGTGTGAGAGGAAGGCCACCCGGTTCAGGTCCAGGAGGAGGTAAACGGCCACTGGGACCAGGGTAGCAGGGTGCAGATGGCAGGCGGTGCAGACAGCGGGGCTGACCGAGCTGGACGTGGGTAATAAGAAGAAAAGAAGAGGTCATGAGGTGCGTCTTCCTTTACCTGAGCCACCCAGGCTGCTCACTGCTCCCTGGCCTTAACCCCTCCCTAGGAAGAGGGTATTTGGTTGAGACATGCTTAGTGTGGTAGCAGGTTGGGGGCTGAAGACTAGAGGATCAAGAATGGGCTTTCAGGGATAAGCGGGTTCCCAGGACATCCTCAGAGGTAGAGCTGTCTGACATCCCCTGACTCGACCTGTCAAAGGATAGGATTCCCTTGAGGGCGACTCAGCGGGGGGCATGCTGGAGTGCACATTCCTACACAGAAATGTTTATGACACTGACCGTAAGAGCTTTAAATGCAGGGGTCACAGCATCCGGCAGCATGAAACTCCTCCCAGCATGGTCTATTGGGGGCATTACTACCCACCCATGCCTACTGTCTCCTGCCTCAGTGATGGAATTCTTAGGACTTGTTTTATCAAATCAATTAAAAAATTTTTTTTTCCTTTATTGATTTCAGAGAGAACGGAAGTGAGAGGGAGCGAGAGATAGAAATATCGATGAGAGAGAACATCAATTGGCTGCCTCCTGCATGCCCCCCATTGGGAATTGGGCCCACAACCTGGGCATGTGTCCTAACCAGGAATCGAACCAGTGACCTCTTGGTTCATGGGTTGACGCTCAACCACTGAGCCATACCGGCTGGACTCAAATCCATTTTTAAGATATATTGAGGTCCTGCCCTGCCTGTGTGGCTCATACACCAAGAGGTTGCCGGTTTGATTCCCAGTCAGGGCACATGCCCAGGTTGTGGGCCTGATCCCCAGTGGGGAGCATGAGGGAGACAGCCAATTCATGTTTCTATCTTTCTCTCACTCTCCCTTCTTCTTTCTCTAAAATCAATAAAGAAAAAAAAAGTTTTAAATAACATACGTTGAGGCCCTTAGGAAGAAAACCATACAGACTAGTGAGATCGACATTAAGGAGGGGTGGGTGAATATTTTGTAATGTGTAATTTAGGTTTCTGATTAGATGGGTATGACTATGGAATATGGGAACTATTTTTTAAAATAAACAAATAGCTTACATAAGACATTTTTTACGGACCTTGTTAGCAAGGATATGGGAATGAGTTTTGGAGATTCTGAGCATGAAGAGAAGCTTGTGGGATGAAGTTGGTGATTTATTCTGTTTTTAGAATTGCCCGTTGGAGGTGTGACTGGCTTTCCCCACCTAACGCAGGGTTCTCAGGGTGGGCCCTGGACCAGGCATCACTGGAAGCTTGTTAGGAATGCAGATCCTCAGGCCCGGCAGCCAGGCGAGTCTGATGCCCCAAGCTCGAGGCCCACACAAGTTCTGGGGGAGTGCCAAAGCTCAGGTCAGTGGGAAGGGAAGCCGGGCACCCAGGTCCATCAGTAGACTTCAGAAATGCAATCAGGAGAAGCAGGGAGGGCACCTTGTGCTCGTGCCGCCCGTCTGGACCTCCTGCTTGCCCTTCAGCGGATACTGGGTCCTCCCTCGGGACCAGCCGAGGAGCCGCCCCATGAGACCTTGTCCTGTGGTCCACGTGGCTGTTATCCGTGAGCTCCTGTGCCCACACCCCTGGGTGCAGTGCCGTCTCCACTGCACTGTCTGCTCAGTGGCTCCTTTGCCACCTTCATCGGTTCACTGAGCCTGGCCAATGCCCTGCTTGACTTGGTGCCCCCAGCCTGGCACTTACATGTGCTCCATACCTGTGGAACTAACAAGGTGTAGAGAGCACATGTTGGCGTGAATCGAGAAACTGTGGCAGTAGGTGAAACACCTGAAGATGAACTATTTGTGAATACTTTTCTGATTTTCAAAAAGAAAATGTGTCCTTGAGAGACTACAAATGAATTATCTTGACCTTCACAAATGATTGGAAACATTCTGAGTCAATGCAGAGGCAAGTGATCATCTTGGCTACCAGCAAAGACCACTACATTCTTAATAAACTAACTTTTTATAAGTGTGTGAGCGTGAAAGGCAAAGGAAGTTAATATTGCGGTGTCTGGATTTTGAGGCAGGCTCTCTTCACATCCTGTGTTGTCCTCTGTGAACAGAGAGGAGAGAGAGTGACCACAGGATACTGAGATTATTTGGATTCTTTGTTAGCGAGCAGAGCGTACGTCCCCCTTTGACTTGCACTTGGCCTTGTAACTGGCCTGGCAGCTCTGTCGCTCCTATGAGCTTGCAGAGTGGGCTGGCCCTGCCGCTCCCCAGCAACCCCTCGTGAAAATATACCCAGGGCAGCCCTGGCCCCTCCAGCCTGGGTCCAGGATGAGGCCTGTGTGGCAGAGCCCCGCACAGAGTTGTGGCTATGGGATAATACTCATTTATATGGCACCAAGTTGGGAGTAGCTTGTCAGGCAGCACGAGTGTGGCGCTCACTGACTAATGCAGGTGGTAGGGTTTGCACAGTCAGCTGAACGACCAGCCGTCCGGTGGAGAATGGCAGTCCTTGGGGCGACTCCACTGTCTTCTCATTTTTAAATTAGATATTGAAATCTTTCCTTTAACTGTGGTTGGAAGACAGAAGAGCTGCTCGAGACACGTGCGTGCCTGTCTCGCATGCCAGCCACGGCCCAGGGGAAAGGCGTGGACGTGGCCTCCACGAGGTCGAACTGAGAGCAGTGACTCAATGAATAGAAATTCCAGGAAGCAGGTTTTGACTAAAAGGAAATATTTTTCCAAAGGACTCCAGAGTGCCGCGTGAGCACGCTCTTAGGCTCTGACGTGGAGCTGGTGAGCTGGTGAGCGCTGCCCTCTTGACTCTGAGGGAGCCCAGCGGGGGCTGTAGTGGCCCTGGCAGCGCTCAGATTCAGTGGCTTTAAAAATTACTAGTCCTGCCCGGCTAGTGAGGCTCAGTGGCTGAGCGTCGCCTCAGGCACCAAGAGGTCACTGGTTCGATTCCTGGTCAGGGCACATGCCCGGGTTGTGGGCCAGATCCCCAGTGAGGAGCATGCAGGAGGCAGCCAATCGATGTTCTCTCTCATCAATGTTTCTCTCTCTCTCTCTCCCTCTCACTTCCTCTCTCTCTAACACCAATAAAGGGAAAAAAAATTTTTTTTAAATTACTAGTCCTGCTCAAAATATTTCATAAAGGTCCCTGGGATTTTCATGTTCAATGGACATGGTTCCAAAAATGAGTGTCGGCTGTTTGTAAAAGTAATGACTCTTGGTCACTGAAGAGGCATGTTCAAAGACACTATCCATGTGTACCTTGCAGTGAAGTCCTCACTTAATGTCCTCAGTAGGTTCCGTGACTTTAAGACAAATGAAACCAATTTTACTATAGGCTTTTTTTATGATAATAGTTATCTTGTCAACGTTATAACCAACGGTGTTGTACTAAATGATGTTGCGGAGGCCCCTGCATCATGGAGACCGTGTAGGCCGTTCTGAACACAACCTGCTTCCACAGCATCTTGAAGAGAGCAGTCTTCCTCAATCACACTCATGCTTTGTTTAAGCAAATCAAACAAACACATGTAAAACTGTTTTGATTTGAGTGGGTCTTGTGTTGGTGGTGCCGTATCCATGAACTCAACGTGATTTTCGCCGTGGGTTGCCCTCCTTCGCCTGCCCGTGTCCATTGTCTCCAGATGATGGCCACATCGTCAGTGTCCGCCCACATCTGTGCTCCCTGCTCCCAGAACCCAGTCCTGGACCAGTCAGCTCTCCTGGCCTTCCTCACCTGACGTCCACGCAGCCCCTGCAGCGTTTCATCGTATGCTGGTTGCAGCGTCTGTTCATCGCGTGGCAGATGTGTTGTCCTCCCTGTTCCACCTGGAGCTCCATGAGCAACTGACCACATTCCAGACTCTTGGGAGCCTCCCCAGGGCTCATGTGGCGCTGCAGCTATGAAGCCCACTCAGGGTAGCTTTTGGCTCCAGTCTTGACTCAGCTCATGTGTTCTTAGCCCCGTTGGCAAACGTTCCTGGTGAGAGAACCTCTGTTGTCGGTCATCTGCACCAACTTAATAATAGACTCTCCCCCAGAACCAGACTTTTAGGAACGAGTACACATAGAAGAGCATGACCTGAGAAACCTTCTTTTGTTATACTTAATAACAAAAATTAATAAACATTGCAATGAAAAGCTTTCTGATACTTAGCTATTCGTGAAATAGGTAAACACATTTTCCCTGGAAGAGAAGAATTTAAACAGTCCCTTAGGGTCTATTGATTCACAATTTAACCAAATCCAGTCTTCTGCAGGTTAATTCTGCACACTGTGGCTGCCTGTCATGTAGCTTCTCATGTTCCCCTGTTACACCCAGATAGGGATAGCCATGGTTGGAAGCGCTTTCTCTTTTTTCTTCTTTTTTTGTTGTTAATCCTCACCTAAGGATATTTTTCCATTGATTTTTTAAAAAAAATTTTTTTAGAGAGAATGGATGGGAAGGAGGGAGCGGGGAGAGAGAGAGAGGAGCATTGATGTGTTAGAGAGACATTGGTTGCCTTCTGCACACACCTTTATCAGGGCCAGGGATAGAGCCTGCAACCCAGGTACGTACCCTTGACAGGGAATCGAACCCAAGACCCTTTGGTGTGCCGCCCAACACTCTAACTGCTAAGTCACACCAGCTGGGGCTGGATGGAAGCTCTTTCTATCTGTCTGAGCTCACCTCTTCACCAGAATTATCATCTCTGTGTAAGTATATATCGTTAATCTTTGCAGTTGGATTTGTACTATTATAAATAGTATTTTCACACTTCTGTATTTCTGATCAATTAAGAATTTATCTGGTCACATTCATTTTATATCTCTGGCTTTAGAGAAAGACACATTTGTTGTATCTTTCAAAAATAAGCTATTGATGTGACAGAAAGATGGCAGCGTAGGTAAACACAGTATCACCTCCTCCCACAACCACATAAAAATTACAACAAAACTACAACACAACTATCATTCAGAACTGTCTGACATCCAGCTGAATGGAAGTCCTACAACTACGGAATTAAAGAAGCCGCGACATCGAGACTGGTAGGAGGGCGGAGGAGGACGGGCTCGTCCCACACCCACGTGTGGCGGATAAAAATCAGGAGGACACCTCGGCTGGGAAGGTCCTCCCTGAGGAGTGAGGGGCCCCTGTCCCACACCAGGTGCCCAGCTCAGGGTCCCAGTGCGAGGAAGAGAAGTCCCCATAACTTCTGGCTGGAAAACCAGCGGGAACTGAGGCTCAGGGAGGCTGCAGCTGCGGAAGCCCCAGCAGTTCCTCTTAAAGGGCCCGCGCGTGGACTTACTCAGACCCGCTCCCTCTGAGCTCTGAGGGGAGGCAGCTTGAGGGGCACCAGGGAACAGGGAAGAACTGAGCTGTTTGGCCTCCGGATGGGGACTGGAGGGACAGCTTTCTCCTGGACAGACGTGCTGGTAGAGGCCATTGTTCCTTTGGTGAGCCCTTCCTCCACAGGGCAGGCAGACAGCCCCCATATCTGGGACTCCAACAACCTGGCTCACACTGTTGGCCCCGCCCTGGTGATTCCCTGAGGCCCCGCCCTGCCCCACCCAACTTTTGGGCCCACCCAAGCTGTTTCTAAAGGCTTTATCATAGGATTGGCCTGTCTTGGGTCCTGCTTCAGAGTTTCCTAAAATCTCTCAAACAAACAGCATCTGGTACCTGAGCCCACCAGTGCACCTGGCACCATCGGGCCAGTGGACATCCTGTGTCAACACAGACCAGTGCACAGTAGCGGAGCTGTCAAGGTGCCGGTTGCAGAAACCGCAAATGGCAGGGAGCCCAGCACCATCCCTTGCATTAGCAGCCCAATCAGAGTTGAGATATACCCCCAGCAACAGAGCCTGGGGAGCAGACATCGATCCCCAGGCAACAGAAGCACAGACCAGCAGCAGAGAACCATCCCCAAAAACTACAGCAGCGGCTGAGCAGGAGCTGAGCCCCACTGGGCAGCAGCACCCCCCAACCACCAGCGGCAGGACTGGGGGCTCCATAGGGCCCTGTGCGACCCAGCGGCTCACAAGAACAGTGTGGAGCTGGGGTTCAAGACAGAGCGGTGCAACCCAGTGGCTCACAAGAGCGGTGAGGAGCTAGGGTTCGAGAGGGGCCAGTCTTAGTGAGCCCCATACCTCTTGGTAAGTGGCCCCAGGCCTGGTACTAGAAGCAGCTAGCCTTGGTTCACAACTTGGCTTTTCCTGGACACACCTCCAAGCCCAGCACAAGTAGCAACCATCAGCAGTTTACTTTGTAGCTTATGCTGGGTGGTCCTGGATAGAGCACAGACAGTGGCTGACCTTGCCCCAGAGCCAGCACACCTGGTGGACAGCTTCAGACCACATCGAAACACCACCACTCAACTACCTCCACAAGTGACACACTCAATGAGTGGACTCAGTAGGTACCAGAGCCCTGCTGAAGTAAGTCTTACTCTGTGTGGTGGGCTCCTACACAGCTGATCCTCCAAGGTAGTGGCTAGTGGGCACAGCCAGTCCTTGTAGTTGACCAGCCTGAGTAAACCCCTCCCATTGATGTGCCAACAGCAATTAAGATTCAATTGCAAGAGAAGGGTGTACAGTCCACACTAGGGATGCACTGCAAGGGCCCAGCTGCGGTGATCAGGGAGACTGTGCCACTGGATCCTACAGGACACCTACAACAGTAGGCCACCCTACGAAGCCTAGAAGGCATAGCAACTCTGCCTAATACATAGAAACAATCACAGGGAAGCTGCCCAAATAAGGAGACAAAGAAACATGTCCCAAATGAAAAAAAAGAACAAAACTCTAGGAAAAGAACTAAACAAAATGGAGGTAAGCAATCTATGCAGAGTTCAGAACACAGGTTACGAGGTTGCTCAGGGAACTTGGTAGGACATACAAGGGACTTAGTGAGACCTTCAAGGAACTTAAGGAGACCTCTGAGGAACTTAGTGAGAACATAAACAACATAAAAAAAGGGCCAGTCAGAAATTAAGGATGCACTAACTGAAATAAAGAATAATTTATAGGGAATCAATAGTAGAGTAGGTAAAGCCAAGAAGCAAACGATCGATTTGGAATATAAGGAAGCAGAAAACACCCAACTAAAACAGCAAAAAGAAAAAGAATCCAAAAAAATGAAGATAGTGTAAGAAGCCTCTGGGACAACTTCAAGCGTGCCAACATTTGCATCATAGGGGTGCCAGAAGGAGAAGAGAGAGAGCAAGAAATTGAAAAACTATTTGAAACAATAATGACAGAAAACTTCCCTAACTTGGTGAAGGAAACAGACATAGAAGTCCAGGAAGCACAAAGAGTCCCAAACAAGTTGAACCCAAAGAGGTCCACACCAAGACACATCATCATCAAAATGATTAAAGGTTAAATACAAAGAGAGAATCTTAAAAGCAGCGAGAGAAAAGCAGTTCATTACCTACAAAGGAGCTCCCATAAGGCTGTCAGCTGATTTCTCAAAAGAAACTTTGCAGGCCAGAAAGGAGTGGCAAGAGATATTCAAGGTGATGAAAAGCAAGGACCTACAACCAAGATTACTCTATCCTGCAAAGCTATCATTTAGAATCAAAGGACATATCAAGAGTTTCCCAGACAAGAAAAAGCTAAAGGAATTTATCACCACCAAACCAGTATTATATGAAATATTGAAGAGTCGTCTTGAAGGTGAAAAAGAACAAAGATATGAACAATAAAATGCAAATAATACATATTTATCAACAATTGAATCCACAAACAAAATGAGCAAGCAGAACAGAAACAAACTCATAGACACAGAGAACTTTTTATTGCTTGCCAGATGGGTGCAGGCTGGGGGGATGGGTCAAAAAGATGAAGGAATTAAGAAGTACAAATTGGTTGTTAGACTGATGAACCTCAAAGGGAAAGGGGGAGGGGGGGTGGGATGAGATAAACCAAAGAACTTCCATGTATATATGCACAACCAATGGACACCGACAATAGTGTGGGGAAGGCAGGAGGGGGCGGGAATGGGGAGGAGGGAGTCAATGGGGGAAAAGGGGGATAACATCTGTAATACATTCAACAATAAAGATGAGTTTTTTTAAAAAAATAAGCGATTGCAGTTATCTGGTGTGCACACAAAATCTGGTTGCCTAAATTCTAATTCTAGTTAGGTGCTGAAGTTAGAATACAGCCGGCATTCTTATAGTACTATTTGGATAAAATGTGAGGTGAAGTTGTCTGCCTTGGGGGATAATAATAATCATAGCACCAGGGCAGAGAGCAAGTGTGAGTGTTAGAAACTGAAATCACTGACTGGAGCCATAACCTTGGGTTCAAACCCTGTCTCTGCCATCTGTCGGCATGAGGTGCCTCAGTTTCCCCATCTGTAAAGCGGATCCGTGACAGCAGCTTCCTTGTCAGGTTGCTGTGAAGAGCGGGTGAGTTGAGTTCACATGAAAAGCACTGAGAGCTGCCTGCAGGCGGGAAGCTCTCAGCAAACGCTGATCGATGCTTTTGTCACAAATGCACCTGCTTGGTGAGTGTTCGGCTCACGCATTCAGTACATCTCGCTGCCATTATTATTATTATATTTTATCAAGTACGTATGTTTTCCAGTTAACAGCCCCAGTAGCGAAACATGTGGAGGTTTTCCAGACAGCGAGAAGAAAAGGGACGCGTCCGAGAGGCCGCAGCTCCGAGAGGAAGGGGCGTGTCCGGGGCCGAGCTGTCTAGATGGGACTGTCCGAAGTTGTGCTGTTCACCCAGAGAACACTGCTGGTTCTGGGCTGCAGTCTGCAGCTCTTCAGGAAGGACTTTCAAAGCAGAATGCTTTCTTCTTTCCTTCAGAGGAACATCTGTCCCAGCTTACATCCCAAAAGGTACACGAATACTGAGAGGAAATAAACTTTTGGGAGGAGCCCTTCAAGAAAATTTAAAGATGTACGTTTGACAATACCAAAGACCGGGAGCTCTTTCTAAATTGTAGGAATTAAGTGAAGTGTATTTAAATGAGGGTTTCAGCAAATTTTCTAGGGTTTTTTTTTTTCTTTATTTCATTAATAATAGTATTAAAGAAACAAATCCAATCGTATTAAAGAAACAAATCCAATTCCCAAAGTATAAAAACCAATTTCTTATTTTTGTCCTCATACCACATGGCTGTGGCCCGTAATTCACCAAAGGAAACGCTAGCGTTAAGTTTCATCGGTGACATTTTTAGCAAGAGTTTTGGGATGGTGAACTAATGTCCCAAATATGACTTCACTTTTGTAAGGATGCTTTGTCCTTAAAGACAAAAAAAATTTTGAAGTGTTCTGATTTCTGAATCCTTAAGAAGGGAAACTCTTTCACTTGATAGGTAAATGAGAACAAAATACAGAAAGCTGTTCAATGCACATAGACATCAGGTCTCCCTGATATATCAGTTTTGTAATTTTATGCCTCCATCAATTCTGCAAGGGCCAAGCTGTTTACTTTTTTTTGAATACAGTCCTTACTATCGGCAGGATCACTCATTCAAAAAAACACAGTCATCCATCCACTCACAGACACTTAGGGAGAGTCTGCTGTGCGCTGATTTGTCCACCCTGGTGCAACATGAAGTGAGGATCTGCCTGGATCCAGAAGCTTCACCAGGGACAATCTCCAGACACAAACCATCACTTAATGTGTTAGTGTGAGAACCTCACGTGGAAAGTAGAAGTGAGCATTTGGAGGAGTGTTTACTCCCAGCGTAGGGAAAACCTTCATTTATAATTTGGTCCAGCCACATCTCAGTCTGTGTGTTTGAAAGATTATTGCAAGCACAGCTTAGAAAGGACCTCCATCACCATGTCATCTGTGTTTTAACAAAGTTCTGAATGCATATGTTTTGGGTAGGCATAATTCCTAGAGTGTCATGATTGGTCAATTGTGATGTATCCTTTGTTTTAAAAAATTAAGCATATAATTTAAAAAGCTTTCTTTTGAAAAATAACCAGTTCCAGCCTGGCCAGTGTGGCTCAGTGGATTGAGCATTGTCCCAGCAGACTGAGAGGTTCAGGTTTGATTCCTGGTCCGGGCACATGCCCAGTAGGGGGCGTGCAGGAGGCAGCTGATTGATGTTTCTCTCTCACATCGATGTTTCTATTTCTTTCTCTCCCTAAAAAATCAATAAACACATTAAAAACAACAACAACAACAACAAAACCAGTTCCAGACTCTCCATGGTTCTCCGTCAATGGTTTTATTCCTGGGTTACAGAGGCCTCAGAATTTTAAAACTACAGTGTCTTACAGGTTATCTTGATTGCCTAACTCCCAGACCTTTCTGTCTTTGTTAGAGGGTAGATGCTGTCATTGAAAATGACAAGAAGCACCCTGGCCAGTTTGGCTCAGCGGTTAGAGCATCGGCCCGCAGACCAATGAGTTATGGGTTCGATTCCGGCCAAGGGCACGTACCTCGGTTGCGATTTGTCCCCGGCCCTGGTTGGGGTTGTGCAGGAGGCAGCCACTCGATGTGTCCCTTTCACATTGATGTTTTCCTCTCTCTCTCTCTCTCCCCCTCCCTCCCACTCTATCTGAACAAAAATGGAAAAATGTCCTCGGGTGAGGATTAAAAAAACAAAAGAAAATAACAAGAAGCATCTCATCTCGAGGCCCCCTATTAAACATCGGACCATTTAGTAGTGACCAGCAGTGTGGCTCCCTCAGGTCGGGCTGTGAGGTTGTGGCGGAGAGCAGTGGCAAGGGAGGGGACTGGCACTTGGCACTGAGCAGGAGGAGGGTTCCCCAGGTTTGTGGCTGCCTAGGGACCTCAGGGATTCCCAGACATGGGACATCATACAGCACAAGGAGCACGCTTCATCTACACACAGCCAGGCAGGGGTGCCAGCACCAGGTCCAGCAAAAATCCTAGAAAAGGGATAAAGTGGGAGGAAGGTGTGCCTGGCAGGCCAGGACTCCTTGGGTGCTGGGCTCAGTGTCTGCACACGCCAGCCTCGTGCAAATTCACTGAATGCAGGCACCACGTGTGGTTTTCTGTGCACAGTTTTGAAAAGAGAAAACAGCTCTGGCTGGTTTGGCTCAGCGGTCGGAGCGTCGAGCTGCGGACCAGAGAGTCCCAGGTTCAGTTCCTGCTAGGGGCATGTACAAAAAAAAAAAAAAAAAGAGAAAACACTCTTTGCATCCACGTCCGCAAGTGTGTCTTCCACGAAGCAGTTCAGCAAGCGGCCGCTTCCATGCCTGCATTAGCCCTGGAACAATTTTCAATTTCCTGACATCTCATCTGGTTGAAGATTGCACTAAATAACTCCCTGCTCTCCTGACATGATTAATCTAAGATGCTTTTACTGCCAAAAATCATGCCATTTATTGATATGAAATTAACGATAGCATGAGGCCCTGTTGTATAAAATATACCCTCGGGGTATGAAAAGTCAGTCCACTTCCCGAGTGGCTGGATTCCTTCAGCTTCCCCCAGCCTTGCTCAGCACACCTGGTGAGGGCCGGCGTCGTGTGAGGGGGAACTTGGATCCCAAGTGTTTTTGTATTTTTTCACTGGGGAGCTTTCAAGGAGCTTAGGGGAGGACATACCTGCTGACTGCTGGGAAAATCCCTTAGTTTCCAAGATGTTTGCCGTTGCAAATGTACAAAACGAGGAAACTGACAGATTGTGGGTGAGGTTCATCTTCAGAACTGACTTTTGGAAAAGTTTATTTTTTTTCTTTATTGATTTTTGAGAGAGAGGGAGGGAGAGGAAGAGAGAGATAGAAACATCAGTGAGACAGAACATCGATTGGCCGCCTCCTGCATGTCCCCCACTGGGGATCAGGCCCACAACCTGGGCCCGTGTCCTGACTGGGAATCGAACCGGCATGCACGGGTCGACGCTCAACCACTGAGTCACACGGGCGAGGCTGGAAAAGTTTTTAATTAGTTACATCTTTAAAACATATTTAGATACTTAGGGGAAATTGGATTAACCCAGACCCACCGGACGGAAAGAACACATGAAATCATCAGGGCCTGCCTGTGTGCACACTTGCGTGTTCTGACTTACTAGCAGCTCGGAATGGTCCTGATGCTCCAGATTTTCACAATTTTCTCAGCATATATTAACAGCTACAGGGTGGCGGGGTGGGGGAGGACACAGAGAGAAATTCGGTGTGACCTCGGAAGCGATGCGTGACAGATGGCCCATCGCCGTTAGTAACCACCGCGTGGCAGGCTGCTTCTGCGGCCCGAAGCAATCGCCTTTCCATGTGTCTTCTCCTGGGGTCCTGTGGACTGAACCTAATTGAAGGATCCCTGGTCACGGGAAGAGGACCTGCGTCCTGGACACGCCACATCAAACGCGCCATCTGTTTCCTCCTGATTGTGTGTTGGGATGGGCCTCTGCTAGGAAGCCAGCGCGAAGGGGCAGAGATGAAAACCCAGGTGCCTGACAGCCTCCTGGCTAATGCTTTGACTCTCGGTGGCGGTTTCCCTTTGCTTCTGGGTGGAGGAAGTCTTGACCGTGACTTTCCAGGCTCTGCGCACGGTTTTCCTCTGGTGTCTTCTTAAGGATGCAACACAGGCAGCTAGCTTCACCCCCTGAGTTCTTGGGGTGGCCCAGAGGCCAGCTTGCAGCATCCACAGGTAACAGTGGGCATGGAGGGCGGTGGAGGGAGGTTAGAGTGGCCAGCACCTGCCCCTTCTGCCCTTTTTCACTTTCTTGACACCTGTAGTGCTCAGAAGTGCAAATCTCCACGTCACCAAGGAAGCGCCGGGCAGAGTCACTGTCTTGTGGAAAGCTGGAAATGGACACCAAAACAGCTCCTCTTAGGGGCTGAGGAAGCACACGTTCCTGAGACCAAGACTGCCCCTCAGCTTCCCAGTCTCCAGCAGGAAGGACACATCAGCCTATGAACACTCCTAGGAGGAGGGGTGCACCCTGAAAGACTTAAATTAAATAAATGCATTATATTGCTGTGAACCAGAGACACCTGCTCTAATTTATTAGCTTATAAAAGGGTGACCATAATGCTCAAGGCAAAGCTTGGTCTTCCCGGCAGACCTAAGTGCTAACCTCTGTCACTCTCTTATTCTGCAGCCTTCAGCATATAAGTGCACTTAAACCCTTTGAGCCTTGGCCTTGTGTTTTAAATGGCTCTGGAATTTACTGCCTGTCAAGGTGGAGGTGAGGATCTGAAACACCCGAGTGTGCCCGGTGCAAAGCTGGCACACAGCGGGCATCAGCTCGGGGCAAGAGGAGCATCCCGGGCTGTCCCTGGGCTGTCCCAACCCCACCCCCACCCTGGGGAAGTGGCATGGGCACCAGGGTCTGGAGCCGCTGGGCTTGGGGCAGGTTCAGCATCTCTCTGTGGAAAGTGTCGGCTTGCCAAGCAAAACGGCGTTATCATTTCCTTTTTCCGAAGCTGGACAACAGACGGGAGTCACAGACAGCGGAACTTCCAGTTTATTTCAAGAAAGCCTGGGGCCGCTTCCCTCCCTTCCTCCTGCCTTGTAGTTGCCCAGTTGTTTGTTTGAACTTGAGACTTCCTGAGCTTGGAAGGTGTTTTCGACTTGGGCCGTCGGAGCAGCTCCTTGACATTCGGAACTCTCGCCAACACAAGCCCCCTTGCTAAGGAAGGAAACGCCCAGAACTTGCAAATAGAGTGGAAGGGCGTGGCCTTGCCCCTACTCTGCGGAGTCTCTCTCGGACACCACAGGCCATTGTTTTCTCCCTCTGCCTGTCCTGCAAGGTGTAGAGGGCAGGCAAGTGCCGGAGTCCGTCTCTGCCGGTTGGCCCTCCTTGGGCAGGTGGCAGGAGGCAGACCTGGGGCAAGGGCAGGTTCTGAGCTACCCAGAGTGGACTGTCGGTGCAGGTGGTCAAGCGGTCATCATAGAGCGAGGCCGGGAGCTGGAGGCTGGGGACTCCAGGGAACAGACTTGACTTGACGCTGTGGTTGCTAGAGATTGTGAGCCCAGCTCAGCGTGAAAGCAGCACCCGGTGCCCTCGCCCACATCACTGGTGCCTGCAGGGGGCCAGACACCACGTCGGCGCTGCATTTGGCCCTCCTGTGAGCCTAGCCTGAGGAATCGAAGCCTCCGCTGCCGCCGCCGCGTGTCCCTGGTGGGGAGACCGAGTGATGGCGGAGAGAAGAGCATCTCAGGGAGCTCCAGGGGGCACCCAGCGTCGATTCTGGCTGCTGACCCGGAGGCGCCGGGGGACCTCCAAGCGCCCACAGCCCGGTGAGGTGGGATGGGGAGTGGATGGGCACTTCCCTATACATTTCATTAAAAAATGTGTGTCATTTCCAAGACTTTTTAGAAAGATCAGAGATGACGTGTTGGGCAATTTTCGCTGACGCCAGACTTGGGTCTGGTTTTATTTGATTTACTTTGTGTTCTGGTTCTGAGGAATCTAGACTCACGTGTCTATCTCTGCTTTGGTTGGATGACAGTGGGGCAGACACAAGGAAAGGATATTTGTAAGGTGAGCACACGGGGCACGCGAGGCTTATGTGCTGTGCCCTTTCTGCCTCGAGGGTGTCCCAGCGTCCACCCACTGTCCTCTGCGGCCAGACTGGGGCGGGCGGTCACCTGCCCAGAAGCACAGGCCGCCTCTGAAAGAGTTTCTGTCTCTGAATGGCACTGTTTTTACTAGAAGAAGGGCACTTGCTCAGCTAGACAGCACAGCTGAAATTCTCCCAGGTCTCAAAATAATGTTTTACAAATCGACTTCCAAAGGAGCAGAGGTATTCTAATAGACTGAGTTGAAGAAGAGAGCCTTGTCACGCATTTCTATTCCTTCCTCCCAGGAGCACCCCTCCCTTCTTCAGGAACCTGAAAATAGGGGGTTTGCTGTTGAACTTGTGGCAGCTTCTGCCTCTGTCACCCCGGGCACATTGTGAGGCATTGTTAGGGTGTCTGGGTGGCATCTCTTCCCTGGACAGATGCCCTAATGTAATATGCAAGACATCAGAAGTAACAGGTCAGAGCCAGCCCCCGCCTTTCCATGGTTTGGGGCCCCATAGCTCTCTCCCTTTTGGGGAGGCTGAGCAGCCCGCTTGGGGCCGGCCAGTTAGCATTGGGACGAGGGTAGAAGCCTGACCAGTCAACCTGTGCACAGCCTTTCCTGAGCTTGGATGTTGGGGCCTCAACCAGCAGCACTTCCTGAGCAGGGCTGAACATGTGGCCCTGGCGTGGCTGGTGGCCCCAGGGGGTGAACTCCGCCATGGCAGGAGGGCCTCCCTCAGTTTCCCTTTGGGGCGGGAATGGAGCCCACACATTGAAATCCTGACTGCTGCTGCTTCTTGGCGGTGATTCTGAGCTCAGCAGCATCAGTACAAATGATTCAGGGTTAAAGTCACAAGGTCTCGACCTTCTCCTTGAATCCACTGACTTCTGCCCTAACACAGAGGGAGTGGGTGGTTATGAGGGGCTTTGTGAGGACCCCTGGCCCTGCTCAGCACAGGCCAAGGGTATGAAGCCTTCGTTTCTGCCCCTCCAGTCCTCCTCCCAAGCCCATTGTCTGGAGGGTTCTCAACACAGTCTGGGTTGAGGGGTCCCTGAGTTGCCTGACCAGACCTGCCCTGGCCTTGGGGCATCTGTGCTGTGGCTTTGTTAGGGTGGCACTGAGGACCCCTGACTGAGACAGGGCTGAATTATCATCCTGATGCCTGGAGGCTTAGAGGGGGAGGGTGATGGCAGGGCCTGAGCCTGCCTCCCACTTGCCAGCCATGTAGCCTGGGCAAATGGATCTACTGTTTCACGGGTGTCCCCTTGGGAGATATAAAGCCCCCAGTGCATCCTCTTTCTGAAATGAAGGCCCCTGAGGTGTCCCCCCCCCTGTGAAATAGGGCCCCCCAGAGCATCCCTTTGCTGTGGAATGGGAGCCCTTGGTGCTGGGGTCCTTGCAGAGCCTGTTAGAGGTAAGGAGCAGGGATGGTGCCATCTGACTTGAGTGGCTTCTCTTTTAATCATTAGCACTCATTAGAGGCCTTTATTGCTGTGGATCAGCCTGTTGGTAATCAGGACCCAACGTGCATGCTGGGCAGTTAGTGCTTTGTGATGTGAGGCCCTGGTCAGCATGGCTCTTTGCAGCCCTGTTGGGTCCCTGCACTGTTTAGTCCCCCCTCCCTGCACTATCGTTCCCTTGGTCTCCTTGCATTCTCCAGCCTCCCGGCCCCAGCATAGCCTGGCATTTCCCAGCTGAATCCCCAGGACCTGCATGAGCGGCGACCAAGCTCTCAGATACCGTTGCTTAAATTTTTCTTGCTCCCAGAGAAGCAACCCAGCCTGGGCAGTCTTTCTTGCCTGTGAGTTTGTCCAGATTTCTTCCTTGAAAACCCATGCATACATGCGTATCTGGGTCAGGCTGGCCTGCGGGCCCCTGTGGACAGACCTCCCCAAGCACCGCAGCCCCTTTCCTTGAGTTGAGCATTGAAAGAAGCGTCTTCAGGTTAGGAGATGATTCAACGGTCAGACTTCCTACTGCAAGTAGAGGGCACAGGCAGAAAGTATAGTTGCAAAGTTGTAGTTTTCTTTAATAACCAGAAATGGACGTGACAGCAATTAATGAAGTGGAAATTGGGGATAATCTCTTGAATGTCATCTCTGGTCTGTCCTACTTTCGGAAACAGAACACTGCCTGCAGTGGGTGCTTGACCGCTAGGGAGGGGCATCTCCTCCCTGCTCTTCTGTCTGGGACATTAGTTTCAACAAGTCAAGAAAACGAATAGTTTTACTTTGAATTGAAAATTATCTTTTTAGAAACATAAATGTCTAAGTTGACAGGGACAATTTAATAATAAACAGAACCAGAATTAATTGAGATAAGCAAATAGATATATTTGAGACAACTGGGTAAGTTGATCACGGCAAGTGAGCACAAAATTTCCCTTTGAGCTTCCTGGTAGCTAATGCAAAAAGGGAAAATGTTTGGATTCAAGGTCACGTACAAAAAAACAAGTTCTTCTGGTTGGAATGCTAGAGGACACCAGCAGCTCAGCTGTGTACCCTGGAAACGCTGGCTCACTCAAGGGGTGATACCTTTGGAATGTTTCCTTTCTTTTGGACAATCAATGCACCTAAAAATGTTGAAAACATAGTACTAAATTTCAGTGAGGCCCTTTCCAATGTAAGCTGAGACAACAACATGGTTCTAGCATTCGCTTGGGCTCCTCTGCCTGTGACTTACACCGTCTCTCTCAGCAAGACGAGCTGCCATCTGTGCCAAGCTGGACCTTACAGCACACAGCCTGCCAGATGGGAGGCTGCTGCTCCCTGGACCTTGGGAAGCCGAGGCCCCTGCCTGTGCTGAGGCCAGCAGTGAGGGGGGAGGATGCCTGGGGAGGAGTCTCAGCTTCCTTTTCAATAGCTTGAAGTGAGTACACGCATTTGGGGAAACACGGTGGAGATGCTTGGCCATTGGGTCTCACCCATAAGGGCCTTTATGTCTGCAAACCTGGATTTCATCTTTTCGGGAGGTAACAGAAGCAGAGGGAAAGCACTTCCTCGCGGGCGTTCTCTTTGACTTTGGAATTCCCAGATGAGCTGGTGAGACCTGAAAAGGCAACAGAGTGTGCTGTTTTAGTTAAAGTGCGCGTATTCGGAGAAGAAATACGTTGAGATATTTCCTTAGGGACTCTAGTCAACTTTTTGTCAGAAGTTTTATGGTTTGAAGGAATCTGGTTATTATTATTATTTTATTTGTTTGTTTTTAAAAGAAATCAGGCACCTTGGTGGCAGTTGCTGCTTCTGGTCTCCTACCCCAACCTCCCAGGCCAACTTGGCTCAGGCCCAAGGAGGACAGAGCAGGGGGGCTGAGCTTTCTGCTCTTTGGGGAGCCCTGGAGCTACAGGCCCAGACCCCACATTCCCCTAGACCCCCAGGCTCCACTGTCTAAGCAGCTTGGACTCCAGGGTGTAATGAGGCGTCTCACTGGGCACCTGCTGGCTGGGGTTTATGGACCCTGCCCACGGCTTTGACCTTGAGCGTGGAGTGAAAAGCTTTCCCACTGTCCCTGTGGAGCCCAGACCATGCTGTGGGCAGGGCAGGACCAGCTGTGATGGGGTGTGAGGCAGCCACGCATTCTCGGGGCTCTAAAGGAGGGTGTCCCGGTGGGGGCGCAGGCTTTATACCACAAATTATTAGAGACACACGGATCTGGAATGAGAAGCGGAGAAGGGAAGAGAGGGCCCTGGAATAAGGCCACTTTGCTCACCTTCCTTTAAATAAATACGGGCTCCACCTCTGCTTGTTCCAGAAAATGCCACTAGCGTCCAGAGACTTGGATGATCGGATGGAAGAAGGCAGTGACGCAGAGCCATTCTGGACAGTATTGTCTGATTTAACGTTACTGACAAATATGATTCTCTCCCTAAGTGGGTGGAACAGAGGTGTACTTGACCGCCCCCCGATTGCCTCCTTAAATGCACAGGGAGGTCACACCAGCAGAGGTGTTCCTCGTGCCCTGAACTGAGGCCAAGGTGGACGCAGATGTTCCTGTCTCTTTCTGTCGCCCGCACCCGGCCAGCCAGCGGGGTGTCGTGTGTACATGCGCAGGGTGGAGCCTCAGTCGTCGACCTGCAGGAGATTAATCACCTTTTAATGCTTCCTCCTAGCTCATGGGTAAAAACGAAAGTAAAAAGCCAGCTGGTTCCTCAGGAATATTTTAGGGAGCAAAGTTCAGTGGAAGATGGCTAATGTAACCACAGGAGGTCTGCAGGGTTGACCGCGGGGGAGTCCGTCTCCCTGTGTGCTTATCAGCCATGGGAGACAGGAATGCTGCCCGAATCTCCGTTTCTGAAATGAAAAGCTACTATATTTATTCTGAATGGTGCTCCTGGCTGCTCTCTGAGGCTGAGGGTGAGTCCCTGGGTCCCATCACCCACTGTCCCGCTGGAGTCACCCACAGGAGGTGTGCTGGGAACAGTCCGAGCTCCCGGCTGCGGTGGCCGTGGTTTCAATGCCGTAGTTACTTGCGCTGTGCAATGTGGAGATGATTCTTGTAGATTTCTTGTGTTGGTGAGGAGGATGTCTTCCTGAACGATGTGTCATCTGTCCCCTGGGAGCTCGGAATAGCTCAGGGAGCGGGGGTTATGAGTAAATGAGCCTCCTTTCCCCAAAGTTATCATTAGACAACTCTAAGTCATGCCATCATCTACCCAAATCAAATGATTTCCCTTTGGCTAGCAAAGTGTGAACTCCGCGGCTGGTCTGCGCTTGAGAGGGGGGAACTCAGCCAGCAGCAATCCCGTCGGAGATGCAGCAGACCTCGTCCAAGGGCGCTGAATACATGCAGGTGCACGTGTGAAATGCAAAAGCTGTCAGGGACATGGTACTGATGATCTCCTTGACAGAGTGATGCGAGCCTGGTGACTTACTTGTACAGTGAGGTACAGTTCCACGGCAAAGCTGTGCCCGTGGTCAGCTTCCCGGGAAGCTGCAGATCCCCGTGGATCTTCCTGGCACAGTCCTGGCAGAGCCCCAGGGCCATGCGCAGGCTGAGCAAGTCTCCTGTCTGGGAAGGGGGTGCCTTTATTCAAACTTGACATTCAGAAAAGCTCCTAGAATGTAGTAGTGTACTTTGCTTCTCAGCTGGCTGAATCCCTGCTTCTCTGCGGTGAGAACTCTGACGTCCCCGTGACCAGGATCTAATCCTGCTGGGGAAGTCACAACCGCAGGGAAGACAGTAGCCCTGGAGTGTGTCCTCGGCATTTTATGTGGCCCCTCGTTCTGAGTTCTCATCATCAGACTCAGAGCTTTGCCATCTATAAAGCTTTGCATCCCTGTCTGAGCTTAATGCCACCATTTTATAGACGGGGAGGGTCAGATCGTCGCTGTCAGAATTTATGTGGCTTGTCCTAGGGGGTTGTCAGGAGAGACCCACAACGATGGGGAAGCGTGTGTGGGTGCTGACAGGTGACTTGAGAGTGCAGCTTGGGTTTGCTGGGTGCACCCAGAGGTTGGCTAGGCTTCCCAGTTGCTCCTGTTACCGTCACGATAGCGACAAGATGCCACGGATGGGAGCCGGGTCAGCGGGTGATTGGGATGGGCACAGGGACGGTGGTGGGCCGGGCCATGGAGTCCACCCCTCGACCCCTGGTCAGCTGAAAGGGAGGGTCAGGATGGCTGGGCTGGAGCAGAAGGGAAGGCTGGCCGGTGGGAGAAACCTGTGGTCCCGCACCCTGGGTGAAGAACCTTGAAGGCCGAAGTGAATTTGGCCTCACAGTGTGGGGCTGGGGCAGAAAACTGGGCTCTGCCCAGGAGGTTGGTGGCTGCCTCCGTTTATCTGTTTGTCAAACAGTAAGGTGCTCTTTCCTTCAGGGAAACTGAGGCTTCTGTGGAAGTTAAGTTCTGAAGTCAGTGATTGGGCTGAGTCCACAGTTGAACAAAATGGCCTTAAATACTTGAGGGACCGCCGTGAAGGAGTTCATGGTGCTAGTTTCTCCACCTGGTCCAGCACTGTCTGACAGCCACCACGTTCCCTTCTGTGCTGGAGCCCAGCTGGCCCCCCACTCCCCTCCGGGTCCCTGCAAAGGGAGCTCTTCCTGCTGAGCACGCCGCCCGGAGGAACTGTCTGAGAATCTGAAAGAACACAGGACCAGATGGAAAGGTCTTTGGGGGCTGTGCAGATGTGTCATTTCAGTGGTCCTAGGACACTTCATCGGTACCGAGGTATCTCTGGGAGGAACGGCCGGAGCTGGGGTGAGAATCTGGGAAATGAGAGCAAAGACGCTGGCTCCTCCCCGCCCCACGGGGGACTGCTGAAGGACAGGCTCCTCTGCCGCCTGGCGCCCCGTCACCTGCCCATGGCCGGCCTCCGTTCTTGGTCCTCAGCCCCAAGCCCACAGAGCCTCTTGCTTCCACCCTGGTCCGGGAAGCTACCCCCCATCTCAGATGCGAGAGCAGAGCGGACACCCCACCCTCAGCCTGCAGCTCACACTGGGGCCTGCTGGGGTCCTCTCAGGGACGCTGGGGGACTCCACCATGGTAGGAAGCCCTTCTGGCCTATGCCTCAGTTTAGGTTTTACCAAGAAAGTAAGCCTCAGGGCCACTAGAAAGGCCTTGTCAAAGGTTCTTTTCTTGCTCTCCTGTCCTCACACCCGAACAAAGAAAGGCATGTCCGTGTCACCCGGGACCCATGGCCACAGTGCTCTGAGGACCCAAGGTCACAGAGTTTGGACCAGCCCCCCAGTGGCCTTGCGGCTGGTTTCCGGGCACACGTACTCAGGTGTGATCTGAACATCGATGAACTCACTTCGACGGACTCGCGTCAGTGGGGTCGGTCTTACCAGACCATCTCTTGGGCCGCCGCCCCACCCTTCCCCAGAGGACAGTGACGCAGGGATGGTGTGGGCTGCCCGCTAGAGGAGCCCACAGGGCTGAGACCCTGGGCCCCGGCTCTCTGGCCTGTGTCTGCTCGGGGTTGAATGGAGTCTTTGAAGGGGCTCCCTCTCTGCCTGTCCCTTCCAGCACTTTTCAGAATGTGGTCCCCCTGCACCGAGAGGCTGATGCTGGGGGCTGGGCTTGCCCAGGACTCGGCCAGGGTGAAGTTATTAATGAACAATAGAGTTTCCGTTTTGATTCTCGGTCTTCTTCCGCTTTTGTTTTTCCCTTAATGTCCAAAATCCCCTCCTGGTTCCCCAGAACTGCGGTTCACTTGACAGTGGAATCCAGCAGAGAATGGCCGCCACAGACCAGGAGGAACAAGCTGGGTGCCCCTCTCTGCCGTTGGGCTAAAAATACTCGACGGCACATTAACATTGAGTCAGAGTGGCAACACCGGGAAGTGAAACTTGACCTTCTGGCACCTTGAGGACTGAGTCCTGAATCTCAGAAAGCGCAGCTGCTCCGCCTGAAGAGCAGGAGGCCGGAGGGGTGGGCTGGCCAGCGTCCTCCGGGCGGACGGCAGGTAGGGGCCCCGGGTCTCAGGGGCACTCGTGTTAGGGCGGGACGGTCAATGTGCTATCACAGATGTCACGTTAAGAATAGAGATGCGGGCGCGGGCGCTGTGGAAGTGGGACGTCCGGCAGGGGTGTGAGCAGCGCGGACAGGGCCACCAGCGGCCCCGCGGCGATGGCATCGTCCTCGCTGGTCTCAGAGACGCCGGGGGAGCGGCGTGCCCCAGCGTGAGTCCTCTCCAAAGCAGTGGAAGCTTGGCTGCTGGCGGCGAGATGTGCCCCTTGGAGGGATACACGGGGCTGGTGTAGGCGGCCTGCTCTGAGCTGAGCGTGTGTGTCTAGAGGAAAGTGACAGGGAAATGAATGGAGGGTGGGAAGCTTCCTCTTACGGTCAAGTGGATGCGCCGGGACTGTTTACTGGCACTGCCTGGTGTGTTGTGATTCAGAGGAAATGTTGTTTGCTATGTGGGTATGGCTGGCTGCTTCTGACCAAGGTGCACGCCACGGTTTATCGTTTTTATCTACTACACTTCTCTCCTGATATTGTGTGGCGAGCAAAAAAGGTACCTCTGGGTGCAGTTCTACCATTATAAAGATGTGTATCTAGCCCGGCTGGTGTGGCTCAGTGGACTGAGCGTTGTCCCATGGACTGAACGGTTCCGGTTCGATTCCTAGTCAGGGCACGTGTCTGGGTTTCGGGCTCGATCCCCAGTAGGGGACATGCAGGAGGGAACTGATCAATGTATCTCTCTCACATCAATGTTTCTATCTCTCTCCCTTCCTCTCTCTCTAAAAAAATCAACAAAGACATTTAAAAAACGAAAGATGTTTACCTAAAATATACGCAAGAACAGGAAAGAAAAACATGTTTTCACCTGGCATCTTGGAGCAGGAGTTGGGACCTTTTCCTTAGAGGGCTCTAACAGTGTCTACAAGCCCTTGCTGCAGGGGTGGCTTTGCACGGGGATGCACCACCCCCTCTGATGGCAGCTGGCTCCGTGGAGACCCTGGGGGGACATTCTGTGCCGAGCAGGACGTAAAGCTCAGCACCTGGGGTCCTTCTGAACTCAGACTCGAGTGAGGTGCAAAGGGATTCATGATTCAGAAATGTTCTTCTCGCCCTGGCTGGTTTGGTTCAGCAGTTAGAGCGTCGGCCTGTGGTCCAGAGAGACCCGGGTTCAGTTCCCGCTAAGGGCACGTACCTCGGTTGCAGTTTGTCCCCGGCCCTGGTTGGGTTGTGTGGGTGGCAGCCACTCGATGTGTCCCTTTCACATTAATGTTTCTCTCTCTCTCTTCCTCTCTCTCCCTCCCACTCTATCTGAACAAAAAATGGAAAAGGTATCCTTGGGTGAGGATAAAAATAAATAAATAAATAGAAATGTTCTTCTCTTCACTTATCCGTCTTATTGTGGTTCAGATATGTAGGAAACCTTATCCATCCCCAAAACAGAATGAATAACAAAATCCTTCTTTGTCACTGTCTTGTGTTGAAAGACCACTACGATGATAAAATATGTCGGCCACACTAGTGTAAAAACCTGCTGTGGGATTTTTCTTCAAAAGCATCAGAGAAGTGGGGGTCAAGGGGAACTACTTTCTCTACCTCTCTGGAGAATGGATTTTCAAGAACAGAAAGTAAAGGACGTGTTGAATAAAACGAACACGAATGCGCGTCGTGCCTGCGGAGCCTCGAGAGACAGAACACACCACCCGACTGGATGGCGGGAAGCAGAGGTCCACGATGCCCGTTTGCAGTTTTATTCAAAACATGTGTGAAATACGTCCACTCTTGCAAGTAAACCTTTACTTTCTAAGACTGCCTGAACGAGGTTATCAGAGTACTCTCCATGACTTCTATAGAAGAACAAATTTTCAGAAAAATAAATTTTTCTGTATTAAGCTACGAACAAATGAATTAACAGACAATCCTGAGGACCCAAGAAGTGCTCTTTCTCATTCGTTCACTGGGAAGCAGGCGCTGGGTGCTCCTGTATGCCAAGCCTGTGCTCACTGCTGGAGAGAAAGCCGTGATAACCAGTAGATGTTCTTTGTGAGTAATCGGGATAGATAACAGTAGGGCTAGGAGAACCTACCTGGGGTATTAATCCGTTTCAGGGAGAGAGATCAAGCCCACCTCCTCCTGCTCCGAGAAGCTACCCCTGGCAGCCACCTGCCTGGAGACAAGGTGTGGCACCTGGTTCCACTCCACCTGGTGGGCGGCCACAGGGAGGGGAATACTGCTTCTGGTCAGAGACCTGAGTTGAAGGTGTGTTCACCCTGAAAAGCACAGTCTGAACTAAACCTAGAAGAGAGCCCAGGCGTTTGGCTGGAGCTTCCTTAAAAGTGTCTCGAAGATAGCCGGCCAGCCTGCCTTCCTCTTCAGTTAATTTTGTTCCACAGGCCGTGTAATTGAATTCCCCTATTACAGTGGGTATTCTCCTGAATGACACAAGCACCTTCCCAGCACATTTTCTAGTTGCATGACTCATTCTGTGGAGTAAAGCAGAGGTTTTTAAAGCCTGATTTCATTAGAACATTGGACACTTTATCAGAAGCATTCCAAAACTCGATCGGACTTTGTAAATAGACTGGGTGAAAAAGTCATCCTAAATGTGACAGCTTAGAATGCAATTGAAATTTGCCTTTTAAAACCTTCATCATGCCCCTTCTCTCTGCTGGTCGGACCTGGAGCTGCAGCTGGCTGCCCTCCGCGGCCTGCAAAGGATGTCGTGCATTCCAGGGTCAGGAGACCTCCTCATGTCTCGAGTTACCAGAAATAACTTACTTTAGGTCAGGGTTTGGATTGTTCTAGTCTCGACCACATGCCCGCTTATCAGTGCTCAGCCCGCATGTGGGATTTCAGGCCATGAGTATCATTTCTTGTTAAAAGTTCCTTTGTTGTACATTCCTTAGTCATCTTGTCATTGTACTGAAAACAAAATACGTATGAACTTTTCATTACTAGAAACCAGCGTGTGCTTAGGCACATGCCTAACCTGAGTTGCAGTGTGCTACAGGCCAGGTGTGCACACACCCTGAGTTGGCCTCTGTAAGATGTGGAGGCTTTGTCCCTTGGGGGTAGGTTTGGGAAATGAGCACAACTCCCAGGAAGGCAAGCGTGGTAGTTAGCCGAGCCAGCTGAAGAGGGAGCGGACGGCCGTTCTCACCAGGTCTCCTTCTTTGTGAAACTGATACAGAATGTTCTGGTTTGGGTTTTTCTGGGGGGCAGGGGGCCATGGCACTTAATTTTCCCTTCTTCTTAACATTTCACAGCTACTCTATCCATTATGTTTAAATTGCCTTAGGACTTCTATATTCATTGTAAATCAGCATAACATCTAAAACATCGAAAAGTCTACTTAACATTCTGATTTTAAAAACGCTGACTTTTAAATTATAGTTGAGCTCTGAATATGATAAAAGAAAATGCTTTCTGGCCCTGGCTGGTTTGGCTCAGCGGTTAGAGCGTCAGCCTGCGGACCAGAGAGACCTGGGTTCAGTTCCCGCTAAGGGCACGTACCTCGGTTTGTCCCCTGCCTCAGTTGGGGTCGTGCAGGAGGCAGCCACTTGAGGTGCCCCTCTCACATCGATGTTTCTTTTTCTCTCTCTCTCTTCCTCCCTCTCTCCCTCCCACTCTATCTGAAGATAAATGCAAAAATGTCCTCAGGTGAGGATAAAACAAAAGAAAATGCTTTCTGTCGACAACTGGTGTTCACCTCACATCATCTGCACAGCGCTTAGGCCCCGGGCAAATACAAAAAGGCTCAAATGGTAGCCTTGGCTCTGTCCACCCACAGGTGCCGAGCACCAGCTCGAGCTCAGCTCCTGGGAAGGGGAGGGGTCAGGGCGGCTTCCGGTCCTGGAGGGGCTTGTGGTCTGTGGTGGTTACAGTACAACATGGGAAAGGGGCCGGAGACAATGGATGGGACATCCCAGGATGGGCGTGGTTCCGAGTGGCAGGGGCAGTAGCCAGACAGGCAGGTGGGGAATTTCTGTCCAGGAACTTGACTTTCAACCAGAGACCCAAGGGCTTTAAGCAGAGATGCAAAGGGAAGCTTCTGTTCAGTAAGGAAATGTGGGAACGGTGTAGAGGGAGAGAGACTAGAGATGGGGAAGCAGCTACTTAGAACCTCTGGCTCCTTCCAGCTCACAGTTAATGAGGTGCTGAACTACAACGGCAGCAGAAGGGGGCAGAGTGGGGAGCCACTGGAGAGACTTGGGGGGAAGAACAGACAGAACTGGTGATGTTTTATAGGGAGAGCGAATGAGACGTCATCAAGGACGGTTCTAAGACCTCTGGCTTGGAGGTGGATGGTGGTGCCATTGACGGAGACAGATGTCAGGGCAGGGGGATGAGGTGATGGAGCCCATATTAAAACTGGCAATGTTGTGGGAGCTTGAATGTAGGTCTGAACTGGGGAAAGATCAGCCGCATGCATGACGTTACAAACACATGGGGAACTGCTTCAGTTCAGATGTGTCTGTCTGGCTGGGCATTTATCTTTCTTGGAACTGAAGGTGAGTAAGGATGTTGGGGAACACGGAAAGATCAGCAGCTTACTTGACTGGTCATTCTCCCTCTGACGTGAAAATACACATATATACAACAACAGATACAAAAATGATACACTGCTTCACTTGAAAGAGAAAGAGGTGGTGGGGGTTGGAGAGATGATGTCCTACTGTAGTTTCACTGTCGTTTTGCAAGACATCACCACTGGGGAAGTTAGGGCCACAGGATTTCTCTGCAATTTCCCACAACCACGTGACAGTCCACAATGGCCTCTCAGTGAAAGCTCGGCCCCGAAGCTCCTGCTCTGTTGTCTGTTTTCAGCCCGTCGACCACCTGCTGTGGGAAACTGGGGAACCCTTGACTTCCTGGAGGCCGATGACCAGTCCGCCCCGAGCTGCCTCTCTGTCTGCACTTCTGGCTGGTTTGTGTCTCAAATTTATCTGAAAGCAAAAGTCCAGCCTTGGAAAATTTCTGGAATAAAACACCTTTCCAAGGTGATTAACCAACGTGAAGAAACCTTTCCTGGATGTTCTAGGTGTGATGGTTCCTGAACATCCCGTCAGTCCTGGTAGTAGAGTCTCTCCTTAGCCGGGATTCTGGGGGGCCGTCCACGCCCAGGATGGGGTGAGAGAGGCCTGTTGGTGGGACCTTCTCCTGGAGCTTGGATGTGCCGAGATTCCCCAGTTCGTGTATTTACGTGTCACCATAGTCCTTGCTGTTAGTACTTGCTGGTTACCCGCGTGTTCCGTGACCACCGATGGAGGAAGTAAGCTTCAGCCCCCCAGGAAAGATACGCTGGCCTGGTCACAACAGTACGAACAACGAGCACTAGGGTGTCTTCAAAGGGTTGAATCTGGTCTATGAAGAAGAGTAGAGTTCACAGTTGTCCAAAGGAATGCAAAGCAGAAAGAGAAAGAGGAAATGTCAGCTTGGGGGTGAGGGGTGGGGTTTAGGGCAGAACAAGAATCCTGACCCGGAATAGAGTCAACTGCAGGGACTCTAAGAGTCTAGAGGAGAACACTCTGAAATCAGGGACTCTGTCCCGTGGTGACCGGCAGTGGAGTGCAGGGGGAAGACTGTCCGCCCAGCCAGGCTTTGAGACGTCCTCAGAACTCTGCTCCTTGTCCAGATCTCCACCACCTTCTTGTCCCCGACACGTGAAGAAGCCCAGTGTGCGGGGCATGGACGCTGGGTAGCAAGCGCATGTCTGAGTTGGAGGGCTCGTGGGGCAGGAGCAGGGCGGCACAGCCAGGGAGGCGCAGGGCCTGGCCTTGGGGCTCAAGGGGCATTCTCAACGTGCGTCTGCAAGCTGCACTTGTAAAAGCCTCTGAGGTGGGGGAATACTTTTAAGAAATACTTGAAGACGTTATATTCACCTTCGGTGATCCCACTCGACTCATTCCACTGATTAGGGACATGGGTAAGGCCTCACTCAGTGACCAATGGACCCCACGGCCCTCCTTGTCAGGTCCTGCAGTGAGAGCCACAGCAATACTCGTCCTCCCCGGAGGAAGTCTTGCCGTAAACACAGAATGTCTGTGTTCTCTGGGGTGCCCATCCTCTCCTTGAGATCACCTCTACCAGGAGCCGAGGTCTGATGCCTCCTGCACGCACCCCAGGGAGGCTCTGGGTGGCCCAGGTCAGCTGGTGTGGGTCCAGGTGTGCCACGGAGGTTGCTCTGGAACCATCTTGCTGGGTTCAGGTCCTGGGTCAGCCCCTTCCTCTCTGTGAGGTGAGACAAGGGACTCAGTCTTATCATCTGTAAAATGGGAATGATGACACCTTCCTCAGAGGGCTGCTGGCACCCCTAGGTGTTTGCCCAGGGTCAGTTGTCAGGGATGACCCCAAACACACACACACACACTCTCTCTCTCTCTCTCTCAGTCAGCTTTCCCAGTCTCATCTTTTCTCCATTTCACATAACATTATCTGAGGTATATGGAGCTCATCTGTGTGTGTGTTCCTCCCATCTTCACCAGGACATAGCTTCATTTGGTGGCTTGCCCGTGTCCCCAGCACTACTCCCCAAGCTCAAGTTTATATTATCCTTGTAACAACCCTGTGAGTGGCTGCCATCACCCCACTTTGCAGACAAACTCACTGAGGCACAGAGCCGGGACTCAGCCCAAGCACTCAACTCTCAGCTCTCGGCTCCAGGCTGCGCTGGTAAATGCCGCTGCCTGTTGACTGTGTCCCTAGAGGAATGAAGGAAGACAACCTGGAAAGCTTAGCACAGAGCCCTCTGCAGCCAGGGCGTAAGAACTGCCAGCATTGCAATGTTATTGTTGTCATATTTCCAAGCCCATCATCTGTTTGGTCTAAGATGATGTCCGCCAGGGCTTTCAGCTTTGTTCCCTCTTGGTCACTTTTGGGCGGCAGCCACCCCTCTGTCTGTCGACTCGCGGAGGGAGAGCAGGAGGCAGCTGAGAGGTGGAGAAGCAGATTCTGACCCCACGGCTGGCTAGCACGGGCACCTCAGCTTAGCTCTTAACCCCATTCACCTGCAGAAGGGAGCTCCCCATTCACTGCCGGAAGGTGAGGATCCCTCTCTGTGTCAGAAGAGATAACTGGGGAGCAGCAGAGAATCCTCCATGTGCTGGTGTTGGATGTGCGGGCCGTGAATTCTGAGGCAGTAGGTGATCCTGACCCAGAGCCCCTTCAGTCCTGGGCATACCCCACATGAACAAGGCAATACCAGGACATTCCCTTCAGTGCACCCCAGATGCCCCCAAACCTGGCCACATGGCACGGGCTTTTATCCTGTCCCAACAGGGATCTGGGGTGATCTTAACCAGATCCCAGCTCCGGAACTCTTCCCAAAATGCCCCGTTCCCCTCCCAGGGTCATGCCTCCCTCCTCCTTTCCCAGAATAATTAGGTCTCTTTTGGAGCCCCAGGTTCGGCCTGAGCCTCTCAACACATTTTAGTTACATTCTGTAGTGCAAAGGTTAAATAGAAACATAAAACACCTCTCTCTACTTCAGAGAGTTTTAAAAATAGAAACGAAGTTTTCCAAAGTCTCTGCAATGCAGCCAGCCTGGGTCGTTACTGGTAACCCTGAGCCCCTTCCTGCCTGGTTCTGAGTGTCCAGACAGCAGACCGTGAGCAGACCACACGCCGTTTGTACTACGACTTCCCCGTGTGTCCCATCATGTGAAACTTATTTTGGAAAGCGGCTTTTAGCAAGTGCATGGCATCCCTCCTAAGGGTGTCCTGTTGCCGCATGGATCTCCTCCATCTGCCCTGGCATCCCAGGACCACCTTCCCCGGACGTGGATCCAATGGACATTTGGGTGCAGGCTCCTTGGGGAGCCCAGTGCCTAGATCTGGCGCCTGCTCCCTTAGCTCTTCGAGTGCTGACACCTGGTAGCACCCACCTACTTTCAAGCACAGGGCTGCTTGTGTTTCCACATTTTGGCTTGTATGGGCGAGCCTCCTGCCTGGAATCTGAGCTGCTCCTCTCTCCACCACCCCCACGAAACTGGCTCAGACCTTCAGACACGCTGGCACCCCTGCTGCAGCTGGTCCCCACCTCCAGCCCCCAGGTATGGGCTGGGGTCCCTGCAGGGGTCCAGCCTGGGGCTGCCTTCCTCTGTGCCTTGCGGCTGGGGTCCTGCCATTCCATGGATGGAGCAGTAAGTGTGAGCCCTGAAGTATGAGGTCACCTTGTCCTGCTCCTCTCCACGGAGGACCCCGGGACCCAGCTCAGTGGTCAGATTTAGCACCCAGAATTCCCATCGAGAGCCTTGGTGGGTCCTGGGACCGAGATGACCACAGTTCAACCCAGAAGAGCACGTGACACCTCTGCACCCTCCTAAATCCGGCTACGGTGGCATTTTATTTAACCTAAGGCTCCAGCTGTGTTTGCTGTCTGCCATGTGTACCCACAGCACCCACCTGGAATTGTTGGGGTTGTGACATGAAGTGTTGATCTAGGAGGAGGAGAATGCTCTTCCCTGCCCAGGTCGTTTTCTATCCAGGTCACAGTTGTGTGGAAAAAAATAGAGCAGTTGTTCCCGCTTCCTGGGAGGTGAGGCTGATGGATCAGGTCTGATAAACACCGGGTGCCAGCCCCGCCCGGAAGGAGGGAGCAGCTCATTGTGGAGCCTGGTGTCTGGAGAGTCTGTGTCTGTTTTTCCAGTCAGACAAAGAGAGTCTTCCTGTTTGGCTCATGGGGACCAGGCAGGGGTGCTGCCCAGACCTGTGGGTGATGCTTCTGCTCTGGAACCCGAGCGAGGGGTCCTGAGTCCCTCCTGTTGAGTTCCAGCCACGTCGTCAGGCCTTCACTGGCTTCCACTGGGCCTACCCGCGGCGCTCTGGCCATTTCCGTGTTCCTGTACCCCCAAGTAAAACGTTAGTGTGCACCCACACTGTGACTTCCATGCACATGTAGTATGTGCAACGTAAAACACCAGCAAAAATAACAGTGAGGACTACACAGAAGATCATGTAAGTGGAACGGTCCCCACAGCCGCTCTGATCCCCGCTCCGGGCAGTCCCAAAGCGTTCATCGCCACTGTGATTGGAAGGGACGCTTGAAGCATGAACCGACCTTGGGACTGGACACAGAAGTACAAGATACACTGCTGAGTGGTGTGCAGAGAGCCGGGATGCTTAGGGCTGGGGCAAGGGCGAGGGGACCAGGAGGGGGCCTGGGAGGACCATGCCTCTGGAGGCCTGCTGAGGAGTTTGGGTTTGCGCTGTCCTGGAGCATGATGGTGACTTTTTTGACCAAGCTGGTCAGGCTGCCAGAATCGGTTTGAAGTTTGAAGGGAAGCCTGCTAGAAAGCAGAGAACCAGCTTGCCCTCAAGAGGGCGCTCTTGGTGGCCCAGCCTCGATGGCTCAGCGTCGGCTCTGCCCTGGCCCTGGCTCGGAGATGGAGACTCTCAGCACTGCCACAGCTAATGCAGGGAGGGCGGACGCATGTGTCCTCGCTTCTGTGTGGATGATTTGACTGGACACCTGATGCCATGTGTCCTTGTCTCTGGCTGCCCATTATGCAAAGTGATGTGGAAAACAGACAGAAGCCAGCCCCTCCAAAAAGGGGGTGTCAGTCCTTCCCCAGCACCTTTGGCCACTTGAACTCCGCAGAGGCCCCCTGGAGCTCCGTATCCCAGTGTGATTCCCCAGGTGCAGTCTGTGGTCCCAATGTCCCAGGGAGCCCGCGACTCTGCACTGCACACGCGTGGGCTGGACATCCTGGCAGAAGGAAAAACACGCAGGGAAACCTGGGGGAGAGGAGATGACCCCTGGCCATGCTCACTGTGAACGTAGGCCCTGAGGGTGTAAACGTCTTGGGTTTGGGGGTGCGGAAGAGCCTTTGGTGTGAGAGCCCATTAACCAGTGCTGAGGACCAGCATGTGAGGAGCTCAGGGAAGGGCAGGCCACCCCACCTGCCGGTACAGAAGACCGCAGCCCAGGCCTCAAACTGAACATAAAACCTACAGAAACCTCAGAAGGCAGATTCAGAAATCCGAAGAGAGAGCTGCATGGAGCTGAGGGGCCTGGCCAGACCCCTGAGCCAGCAGGTGGGACCTGGGGGCTGGTAGGGCTGGGAAGGACAGGGGACCAGGTCGGTGCAAAGCAGAGACCACACTCAGTGCCACAAAGACCATGGGTGGTTTGACTTAGCTTCTATTCCCAAATCCTCTTCAGGGAAAGGAATCAGGACATGACGGCCCCTTGGGAAGGCGGGTTGGTCCAGGCCCAGCCTCGGGGTCAGGAACCACTGTGGCGCCCTGGCGGTGGGCTTGCAGTGACCAGGAGAAGGGTATGGAGGGGTGAGGCCGGGAGTAAGAGAGTGCAGGAGCATGTATGGTGGTCTCTAATCCGGGGGGTCTGTGCTTCTGTCAGGAAAACGCATCTGTGTGCATCCCATTCCCTATGTGACAAATTATAAATTTCATACAAGTACTTCTCTGCTAATTACGAAATAAAATGTGGGTTGGGAGTGCCAATCCCCCAGGTGATCAAAAATCTGCATATAACATATAGATATAGATATAGATGATAGATAGATAGATAGATAGATAGATAGATAGATAGATAGATAGATGTTTTTATTGATTTTCTAGAGAGAGAGGGAAAGAGAGATAGAAACATCCATGTGAGAGAGAAACACTGATCGCCTGCCTCCTGCACGCCCCTATTGGGGATCAAGCCCACAACCCGGTCATGTGCCCTGACCAGGAATTGAACCAGGACCTATCAGTCCATGGGACGATGCTCAATCCACTGAGCCACACTGGCTGGGCAAAATCCTCATATAACTTTTGAATTGCCCCAAACGTAACTACTAATAGCCTCCTGTTTAGCAGAAGCCTTATAGATAACATAAACAATCAATTAACTCATATTTTATATGTTATATATATATTATATACTATATCCTTATGATAAAGTAAGCTAGAGAAAAGAAAGTGTTATTGAGAAAATTGTAAGGAAGAAGAAATACTTTTACAGTTCTGTATGTAATTACTGAAAAAAATCCAGGTATAAGTGGACCCTCAAAGTTCAAACCCATGTTGTTCAGGGGTCAGCTATACATTCAAAGATCCAAGATGTTTGAACGGTGAGAGGTCAAATACTAATGCTTTTTAATTGTATTAATCGTATGAAAAAACATGTTCGCTCTCATTACAAAATATGTTTTAAGTAAGAGTCATGTGACTCAATATGCTTCATAGTTTTTCCACATCTGATGTAATGAATCAAAGCCAGATTCTACACCAGCGTGTTTCAGTTTTAATGAAATTGTTTTCCTAGCCATCCTGGCTGAAATGAGAGCTCATGCAGGAGGCTGGGTTCTCTATCTTGATCCTCGGTTTCCTTCAGCAATTATGCAGATGGTGTTGAAATTGAGCTGATGAGTCTCCCTTTTCCTTGATGTCAAGGACATATCTATCTTTCTTTATGCTAATCTGTTGTTCTTATAACTAAGTAGGAGGTGTTAAATGCTTATGTTTTCATTGGTTTATGTTTACTGGGTTTAAAACTCACTATATACAACTATTCAATTAGATTATTTTGTTAAGAAACTTGCCTTTTGTGCACATGAGTTTTTATAAATGGCACACCTAAAATTATCTTCTTGGGAAGATGCTCTCAACCTAGTGGAAAATAGGGTTGCTTTCTCACTTATAATGACACACACTGACTGGAGAGTTTTCATTGTTTTGGGCACTGTCTTGCCAGATTTTACCGGACTCCCTGTCATCTTTTGTTCATTTGTACTTGCTGTGTTAGTCTGACTTGTCTTCGCTTAGGCCACTTGGTTCTTTGGTGAACCTTAGTTTAAACTGGACAATATAGTCTGCAGATTCCCTTAATCAGGTACATGGAACTAAGGTGCTTTTGTGTGCTGAGAGCTGCCTGGGGGACATACTGCCCCCACAAGCCCTTCCTTCAGATCCCTCATGCCGTGGTGGCACGTGGCCCGAGGATGGAGAGGCACCTGTACACCTCGCTCAGGGGCACTGCCATGCTCCATGGCTGGAGCTCGTTGTGGAAGTGGGGAGTCGGAGGTGGGTGGTCAAGGACAGCAGGACAGCCGCGCCAGTCAGCCCCTGCAGGCCTGCAGGCCACTCCAAGAAGTCTTCTTTTTATCCTGCAACAGTGGGTTGACTTTGGGGGCCTAGGAGAGCTGATTGGACAAGGCCTGCAGAACATGAGAACTGAGGACAGAACCCCTAAAGGGAAGCAACTGAGAGTATGAAGGCGAGGGCTGTGATGATTTCGGAGCCAAAGAAGGTCAGTGAGGAAACTGGGCAGAGTGGACTGGGGAGCGGACAGGGGAGGAGGTGCTGGAGCGGGGTGCAAGAAGAGGACCCAGGAGAAAGGCACAGGAGGAGGATGGTGAGGATACAGGAGGAGGACATGGGAGGAGGACAGTGGCCGGCTGGGCCCACGGGTGTGGGGAGGACTAAGTGACCACTGTGTTCAGTTTTCCTTTCTTTCAGAGGCTTTACTGAGCAGCGACACCTGCCTCACCTGGTTGCCATGACAATGAAACAAGGCCAGGTGGTGAGGAAAGGCCTCAGCAAATAAGGGCGCACCTGGTGAATCAAGGCTGGCTCCTCCCAGTTTCTCATCCAGAGGAAATGACTGGGGAGCACACAGCACGCTGGTTCTGTTGTTTGCGTGATTCAGGGCCCAGAGACTATTTAAAGCTACACAAATAGTTTTCTAAGGTTCGAAGGGACACTGTTTTGCCCATGGGGAGACTTTTCGATGTGTTGGTTAGCTTTTCTTGTATCTCTGTGTGAGGAAGGATTAATGTCGTGTTCCTATAAACATTTGAGCTCAGCTGGGCAGGATTTCGGGGTGCAGCCAGGCCCAGAGGAGCCCGTGCACTTCAGGCTGCATGTTTCTGCGCTGGGCCAACTTGTAAAGCAGTCCTTGACATGTTGTGTGTGTTTAAAGTATGATGCCTAGCATGTGTGCTACATATTGCCAATTTTGACCAGTAAGGCTGGATTTTCTCAAATGAATAAACAAGCCTCGTCGATAGTGAAGCACAGTGTCCAGCGTTTCTTTCCAGCTAAGGAAGCCCTTAGTCACCAGCAGTCAGGAGCTGAGGGCGGCCGAGGCCTAGCCTGCTCCTAGGGAGTTGCTCTAGAATGGGTGAAAGAAAGGACGGAGGGAGCATTTGGGGCCGAGCCCCAGCCTGTGCTTTCCCAGGCATGCTGCTCCCGTCTGGCGCAGCCCTGGCGCTCTGGGCCTGCCCACCAGAGCTCTTCAAGAGCACGGCCTGGGGTTTGGCAGCCCCTGCAGACCCAGGGCGCAGGTGAGCGCTCCTCCGCAGGGAGCAGGCGTGCCGGGTGCCGGTCGGCCGGCCTCCCCTGCCTGGGCGCAGACGGCCTCTGGCTGAATGGCAGTGAGCAGTGTGGCTGTCGTTGCCATCCTGACAACACATCCTGCTGCTTCATGTCACTTGGGCATCTGTCTGTGCCCAGAGTCATGAGGCCTGGCCCACAGGGAGACTATGAATGGGGAGCGGGACGGGGTCAGGAGCATGAGAAATAAATCGGGTGTGCGGTCAGGTGGATGTCACCGTAGCCCCTCCCTCTGCCCACGTGACACCTCCGTCCTTGTGTTTAAAATAGCGTCACCTCTGGTAAAAGAGCTCCAGGTCTCATAGCATCTCTCTCAGAACAGTCAACTTCTTTGACTGCCCTTAGTCATTCAAAGTGCGCCCACCGCTGAGCTAAATGCAGAGGTGTCTGTTGGCACCAGGTGCCATGGGGGCGCCTTGCCAGGAGCTCTGGGCAGGAGGGTAAAGCTGGACTTGGGCCGTCATGGCCCCGTCGGAGGTCAGGCCTCAGCCATCCCTGAGCAGGTTTCAGGAGGGGGTTGTACTCAGCATGGCAGGGACCTACCTACCTAAGCCATGAGCCAGGGGACATAGGGGAGGGTAATGTGAGCGAAGTCTGGCCGCAGGAGTTGGGCTATAAAAGGCCTAGCCTACCACCCTAGGAGCTGGCACCCTGATCTACTCGAATGTCTCGAGGCTCCCGGTCCCTGGGGACAAGCCGTAAGAGTGCTTGTGTAATAGTCTGCCACGTCAGGCTGAGGAGGAGCCATTACAAAGAAAATGACTGGAATTATCCCGCAAAGCCCAGGTCAGAACCAGAGCTACGTGACATAAAGGAAGAAGGGAGGTACGGATCTGGGTGTATGTCAGCTGCTGCTGCAGTGACAGGTGCCCCGATAGTGTGAGCCTGCAGAACTCGATGGCCTCCACCTGGGTTCTCTGCCCAGAGCCCAGGCAGGGGGAAGTGTGTCTGCAACATTATATGCTGATGGCAGATGCCGGAACAAAACCCGCAATGGCTGGGAACACTTCTGCCCAGGGCCTGCCTTCACACGTGAGCCAAAACCTATTCCTAGTCCAGCTTAAAGGACTGTTCTCTCCAGGTGTGTCAGTGCCAGCACTGGACTCAAGCACCCGGTCCCCTTTGCCCCTGGGGTTCTTCCTGCTCAAAATCTGGTCTGCAGACTAGCAGCCTCCTATCACCTGGGAGCTTGTTAGAATCTCATCCCCACCCTCACCCCCCAATCAAAACCTGCACTTTAACAAGCTCCCCGGGGACCCCCACGTAAGGAGCATCACCTTTATTATATCTTCCATGTTCTCAGCCCCTGGGGGGCGCTCTATAGTCAGCCAGTCAGGACCCTCTGTCCCACAGGAACACAGGGCGTGCACACAGCTTTCTGAGGAGCTCAGATGGACAGACATGGAAGAGCAGCATCACGCAGCCTCCTAAGTGTGCTGCTCTCCAGCATGTCTTCGTCCTGGGGAGGTGTCTTTGGGCCAAAAGGTCCAGACCCTGCCCCTTGGTGGCAGCCCCTGCCGGGCTTAGCGGACTGACAGTGGCTAAGCGCGGGGCTCCTGCAGGGAGGGTCTGGACGGGCGACACGCAGGGCTGGAGCTGCGGCTGCAGGAGCCTCGGTGCTGCTGGGGTCTCAACAGTTAACTGTCCACAGGCAGAATAAGTGAGCCACAGCCCAGGGCTTCTGCTTCAGGGACAGCCAACCCGAGGCCCTGGGGGAGCAGGCTGGGCAGGCAGCCCTGCAGAGCACCAGGGGTCTGAGTCCCCTTGGCGGCCGGCTGCGGGCGGCCAGCCCAAAGATGGAGCCTTGCAGCCTTCCTTTGTGCGCCCAGCACGGGCGTTCCTGGAGGCAGGTCGCCGCCTCCTGACGCCGGCGCGTTGGCGGGCGACAGCATGACCTTAAGTCTCATCTCTTTACTGTCCCAGGACATCTCCGGGCTGTGGCTCCTCCTGAAGACCAGCACAGGTGCGTCAAGCCTGCGCTTTGGCGCTCGCTGTGAATTGATGGTGTGCAGGGAGAGCGAGGCCGAGGGACCTTCTGGGATGGCTGAGCATGTCACCCCATCGGCGAGCTACAGAGAGGAACCAGGCTCTGTCTGGCCTTGTAAGAGGGATCCAGACTGGGGTGGTGCCAATGGAGGTCGAAAAGGGAGTCCTGCTCCCTGCGGGGTGGGGATGTCTGGCATCACCGGCTGGTTTGGGGCTGTGGCCACCTGGCCTCCCTCCCTGCCTGGGGCTTCTCTGCCCTGGAGTAAAGGTGCACAACCCCACACTCACCCCGGATGCTGGGATGAACTCGCAGGGCCCCTTTGTTCCAGCTCTTTTACAGAAGCTCTTTTACAGACAGTGCTTGTGGGGCACAGGCAGGGAGCCCCAGAGCCTGGGGGTGTGAGGACTGGTCTCATTTGCCGGCTCCTTGTGCACAATGTGCACCGATGAGGGGCTCTACGGGGGGCAGGGCTCAGACTGGGCTGTTTAAGTCTGCGGACAGCGAGGGGCCGTCTGGGGTGGTTCTGTGTGGTCTTCATGTGTCATCCCTGCGCCCGACTTTGTTGGAGGAGAGGCCCTTCTGACTCAGGCCCCCCCCCCCCCCCGGAGACTGAGAACAAAGACCCTGGAGGAGAGAGCCCCTGCTTGGGCCCGAGGGGAGGGCAGTGCGGGTCTCCTTGCTGCGTTCCTAAGGGAGAAACAGCACGCGTCGTGAAGTGATTTGTCATAGGTACATTTTCCAGCGGATGCTTCTGCCAAGGACTGATGAATAATTCCTAAAATAAGTATTTTAGTAAATCTTAATGAATTGGTTCGACCTGAGCCATTCGTGGCAACAGTAAACACCTAAAGCTCCCAGTTTTATGGTGAAGAGACTGAGTTTTTGAATAATGCTGAGTACATGAATTTCCCTGACAGGTAAGGTTCGGGGGATTACAGCTTACTTCAGGTGGCTGCACTGAAAAGCTCAGTCATTTATTTTTAAACCCAGAACATAAGCACTTGTACGCGTAATGAAAAGTGATTGTTTTCATTTTGAAGTCAGTATCACGGTGACAATGCTGGAAGGATCCCTAAAAAGAATGCTTTCTCAGAATATAGTTATTGTCCAGAATTTAAGAAATTTCACAAACATGAAGTCGGCCAGATGTCTTTGCCACCCCATAACCACAGGTACTTGATTGTGGGGGAATTCTTCACGGTGGCTATATGTAATTGTTTTAGATCTCCATTTGTTTTTCTAGCTAAATACTAGTTTTAATTCTTATAACTTTCCATTAAAAATTCTTAGTGGTTTTTCTAACACATGCTTTATTTTTAAAGATAGATGTGCTTTTGAATAAATGTCCTGAGGGAGTTTGGTGTACTTTAAGGGTTAGAGGGTTTTCTGCCCAGTCTCTGAAAATAATTTGCTGTGTTCCTACAAAAAAATAAAAAAATGCATTTGCTAGATTTATGAAGAAACAGAGTTGTTAGTGCGCGTGATAGTAAATCTCTCTCAGTGATACTGTGGAGTGACTTCCAGAGGTGGTGGCTCTTCTGAGGTTTGTGTAGCTGGCTGCTTCTTCTCATCAGCTCCTGCTGTTTACAAACAAGGTCACATGCCTCTTCCTTTGTCACTTCTGCTCGGGCTGGATGGGGAGGGAGCCAGGCGGGAACTTGGGCACCTGCTGGTCAGGAGCTGGGCCCAGGCACAGTAATGATAAGAAGGGAGTAGCGTGGGAGAGACCACGCATATTCACTGTACACAAGGCCATCGAGAACCTGAGCTGAAGAAGGTGGCACGTTTGAACCACAACCTCTTTCCAGGCTCAGAGGTCCCCCATCCTGTCACTCATGAAATCGATGAGGTTGACAGATGTGCATGACTGACCTGCCACCACCAAACCCTGAGCTGCCACCTCCCTCTCCCTCCCACCCCTCCTCCACCCCACTCTCCCCACTGTCTCAGCCTTCTCTCTGTCTCTCTCCGATGCTGCGTCTCTCCCTGTCTCCTGTGTGTGTCCGAGCAGCATGGGGCTCCGGGCCAGGCTCCCAGTGGGGCAGTGTCCATTAAGCCCCCTGTGTCCCTGCTGTGCTCGGTGCCACCCATCTGGCTAGCAGGGAGCCAGTCCTGGGGGCCACCTGGGTGAGGCTTAGGGAGAGATGAGTGTGCCCTCCCATGGTCCCCTTCACCCCAGCAGCCCCACATTCTCACTGTGTGTCATTGTTTTTGTTTGATGGGGATATTTTGAGGAAGGTTTATGTAACTTCTTGTGCTTTAGACTTACAGAATTCTTGATCCTTAGAAAGTGGGAATAAATATGCACACCTACAGTTTAGGGAAGAATTTTGGAGACCTGGGGTTTCTGGAAGGCACCTGGTGTCGGTGATAGGAACCTCCGTCCTTCCTTGTGTGCTGTGTTCCGTGAGCAGCTTTCTGAGAGCAGATGCAGACGAAAGAACACGTGAGCACCTGCCCCGGCGTGCCTTCTGCCCCTGGAGCCAGGAAGGAATGGCGTCTATAGAAATTGTTTGCATCGATTTCCCTGATCTTGGAGTTATTGTTCTTTAATGTTGACACGTGGTTGTTTTGGAATGAGTAAGAAAAGAAAAGAGCTGTCAGAAAAATCTCCTTTATTTCCAAACAGCAGTGGGCTCCTGGGTGGAGGGGGTTGTCTGTGTGTGTGATGTGTCTGTGTCTGTGGTATGTGTGGTTTTGTATGTGGTGTGTGCATGTGTGGGATGCGCAAGCCGTAACCGCTACTTCAAAGAAAGCAAAGGTGCTGACACCTCAGAACATAAAATTGTGGAACTCTGGGGGGCCAGCTGTTGGGGGACTTTGGCCCTGCTCCCAAAGGGACCCAACAGGTGGCCAGTGCAGCATGCTGTTGGGGACTCAGCCTGGCAGGAAGCTCGGCCCAGAACCAGAGAGAGGGTGGCTATCATGTCATCGCATACACAACTCAGGGTTGACATTATTTGCTTTTACTGAAACCCAAGCGTCGCAGCTTCTGAAGAGGGAGCGAGACGTTGGTTTACCTGTGAAGGATGTGTGTGTGCCGGTCGCCGGGCACGCTTACACTGGCTCTCGGTCTTCCCTGCTGCCTCTCCCTCCCCGCCTCCCCCCTGGAGGTCTGCTCAGGCTCTCTCGGGGCCGGCTGTCTTCAGCTTGGCTGCTTAGGGCTTCCTCCTGTGGAGACATCAGGCCAGTGTGAGCCCAAAGGAGCCCTTGAACCGGCCAGAGTGGGCGGCTCTGTACCCTGTCATCCCCGGAGAGACTGGAATCTCCCTGTGGCTTTCTTATCCTGACCCTGACCTGACCCCTGTGGACGCCCTGTTCCCACCCTGCTGGCTGGACTTCAGCAGGAGGTGTGCAGGAAGGCTCCGCCCGGTGTGGACTAGACAAACAGACAGCACAGCCGGCAGGTTCCGCCTCGCTGGGCACCGCGGGAGGTGCTCAGAGGAGGAGCAGAGCCATAGAACACCCCTTCTCCTCAGGGACCTGAGTCGGTGGGCGAGGGTGTTAGTGGCAGCTTCGCCGAATCAGCCAGGTGCTTCTGGGCACGTGGACCTCAGGAGAAAGAACATTTGGAAACATGACTTAATTCCATAGGTCGTCCGTTAATGTTCAGCCCATTGAGGGGCCAGTGTGATAAGTGACACCTGGGGCCTGGGAGAGGAGGCGACGTCCACTGTGTGTGGCGTCCCAAGGCTGGCCTGTGCCCCGCACACTTCTCCCACAGGACCTGGCCAGGCTCTGGAGGTTCCTTGGGGGGACGGGGGCAGGAGCGAAGTGGGGAATGCTGGTTCTGTAATTGGGGTCAGCCGAACCAGCCCTCTGCCCCTGCTCCATTCTGACCTCGGTCAGAAATTCGTGATGGTGTCACATCGTAGGCTTGTCAGGGGGGCCACGTGAGCTGATTTCTGTGAAATAGCAAGTCTAATCCTGGGACCGGGCAGGAAGTTCATGAAGAGAAATGCTACCAGTAGTGAGGTCCACAGGTATCTCACGCGGAGACTCCTAGTGGGGGTCCTCAAATCAATGCACAAGCCTGGAGAAGGCCTTCAGTCCACACCAGCTGAGGGGCGCCCTCCGGCTTCCGTGCTGGCTCTCCCTCCACGTCGCCTGGCCCCGTCCGCCCAGCTTCCTGCTGGCTTGGCAGGCACCTGGCAGGTCTCCATGAACCACCTTCACCCATCCCAGCCTGCTCTGGGCACTGGAAATGGACCACACTTAGTGGCATATAATAAATTAAACCGTAAAGCCTCCATGTCTGGGCCTTCCACTGCCTAGCCTCGCCCCACCCCGCCCCTCCTTCTGCAGGTCTCTTCATGGGCTACTTGCTTCCCCAGAGAGGCCTCCCAGGGCAGCTCAGTGAGGCCCTGTGTCTGTGCTGTAAAGACACAGGCCTGGCTGTCAGGCCATGCAGGCTGCGACCAGCACCTAACTCGCTCCCGGGTGTGCGGCCTCGGAGCTCTGGTGTCGCTGGGACTTGGCTGAGAGGCTTGGTGGCGCAGCTGGTGTGATGACTCTAAAAGCAGAAGACGCACTTAGTTTTATGATCACCTCCATCTCCCCCGATATTTGCACTGAAATAGGTCTAGTGTTATGCCCCCATCAGATTTCTGATCTGCTGCTACCAAAACAGTCTAAAGATGTGTGTTTTCCCCTGGCATGACCAGGAGCCCCCTCTGGCTTATTTCTCCTTCTGTCCTGAGTGTGAACCTCCAGCTTTCCCAGTCTCTCAGCTCGCTCCTCCTTGGCCATGCTTGTGGCATTTGTGGGGAGCAGCTGTGAGCTCCAGGCCCCTGCTCCTTCTCCGTTCCATCCCTTTGATTTCCAAACCCACACACTTGCACACTTTACCCCATAGCCATGGAAGCAGTGTGGTCTTCTGCTGAAAAAAACGGGAGTGAGACTCTTCGTGTGGGCATTTCCAACTGAGACGTTTCTGTGAAGCTCCTTGCTGTCTTCCATCCTTGGTAGATTTGTCGTCTCCCTTGCATGGTGTTTGAGCGGAGGGAATGGGAGAGGGCTGGGGCTGGGACAGCAAGGGCTTCAAGGAGGTCTCCGAGCAGTGAGGGATGGCTTGAAACCAAATGGACCAGCCACAGTGTTTCTGGGAGGATGGGTGTGTGATGGCAGCCTCATCAGAGACACCACGTCAGGTATGGGTGCAAAGAAATCCCTCACCTATGGTAAGAGGGCTCCTTCTCGGTTCTCTACCTATCTTGAGCCCAGGGGTGGGCCTTGGACACTGAGCACGCAGGCCAGGACCCCAGCTCTGTGAACCCAGGGGAACAAGACATCGCACTGAGGAGTAAGTGAAGTAGTCTCTCGGAGGGCTGCACCCCAGCCCAGCTCATTCTCTTCTATGGCTCGGGAGCCCCTGGATGAGATGGTGCGACCCTGAGCAAGCTGACACAGCTCTGGGAGGCTGTGACCAGGGCGTGGCAGGGCCTGGCCTAGCGTCCACGTGCCGCAGCCCCTCTGTCGCCTCTGCATAGTCCTGGATGCCAAGTGCAAGACAGACCCGTGTTTGACATCACTGTTTAGGCCCCTGTTTGTGCCCATGTCTCTGGTCGCCTTTGTGGGCCTTTAAAACAAAACAGAAACTGTGAACTCAGGAAGTGCCAGCCCAGCTGAGCGCTACATTCACAGTGGCCCTGCGGGGACGAGTCCAGTAAAAATAATCGGGACACACAGCTCCCTCTCCATCCCCCCGCTGGACGTGGCAGCTCCTGTGCTGTGGGAACCTCGCCCTGCACTGCCCGCCCCCGGGGGCCTCCCAGCAGACAGGCAACGGCGCTGCCGCTGGACGAGAGAGAGGCCTTCTGCAGGCCTCGGTTGCCCCGCTGACGAGGGTTCGATTCCCTTCGCTCCCACCGCTGTGGCCTGAGCTGCTGTTTAGGGTGCCTGACCTCAACCGTCCTCATTTCTGAAACGAGCAAGGGAGGCCTCTCCCTTTGGGGTCCTTAGCAGATGGAGTGAGCTCACCGAAGTGTTTTCATCAGCTCTGCCATGTTCTCCCGTGAGGACTTGTCCATTTCCGGCAGCTGCTCGGAGGTGCTCATTCCTGGCCCATCCGGGGGCTGAGGGAGGGGGGCTTGCCCACCCAGGAAGCTGCTGAGGAGAGACTGGAGTAAAGGTCCGAGAACCCTAGGGTCATGAGAACATGACCATGCTCGTCCTAAATCCAACCTCAGTTCTGTCCCAGCATGTGACAACCGTGTCCCTGAATCAGATTCTTTACTGGCTCCAGCTCCTTCCACTTCAAATGCAGAGCCTTGCTCCTGAACAGCCCCTTCGAATGTTCCTGAACAGAGAAAGGCGGAGCTGAAACCACATTGAACACAGGAGGCAGAGTCACCTGCTGGGATGGCCTCAGGAGACCTCCACCACTGCCTAGAACAGATGGGAGGGAGCAGGGACCCCTCAGCTGCCAGGCCCCAGCCCCATCCCAGCCCCCAGACCCCGTGACCCAGGCCATGCTGGGCACTGTGCAGGAAGGCCCCAAGGAGAACGTGGCTGCATGGAACCCTGCTGTCATTTGGGTCTCTTCCTGCCCCTCCCACAGGACAAGTCTCTGGACCTATGCCCATCGGATAGCCAGCTGTTCTGGGATGTGGCAACTGATGTGTCCCTGTCCGGGAGGGCAGGTGGCTATCAGGGAAGGACCGGCATTGGAAGGCTGAGGTCTGAGAATTAGAGTGCCCAGGCAGGAGGGGAAGAGGGGAAAGAGGAGGAGAGAGGAGAGGGAGAGAGGCTTGCTCATCTGCCCAGGACTGCTTCTCCTCCTGGAGCCGGATGCCTCTTGGATCTTAAAGACCCCCAGTCTGTCCTGGGTGGGAATGCGCCTCCCCGGAGGCCAGGCTGGACCTCGCCCCCTTGCCTGCTCGGCAGCCCCTGTGCACTAACTGTGCACAGCACCTGCCGCACTCATGCCCGGAACGTGCAGCCTGGAGCCTGCTGCTCAAACGTGCAGGCCCCTCCATGGGCAGCCCAGACCGGTGGCGGTGTGGCGGGAGCTGAGCCCCCGTGCGAGCTGTGACCAGAGGCAGCAGGACGCAGAGCCAGCTCTGCGTTCACCCTGCAGGAGAGGCAGGGAGCTGGGAGCTGAAAGGGACAGCTGAGGTCACCAGACTCGGGAAGGACCTTCTCGCTCGTCCGTACTCCCGTGAGAGAGGCCCACCGGCCTTTGTGCTGCTTCAGTGGTTCCCGGACATTTTGGTCCTGGCCCCTTTCCACTGTGAACACTTTACTGAGCATCGCAGAAACTTTGCACTAGGCTATTCACCATATTAGAAATGTAAACACACCTTAAAAATATTAACTTAAATAACAGCGATAAATCCACTATGGTAGCACAAGGAACATGTTAAATGAAAAATAACTATATTATCCAGAACGACACAAAGTGTGTGGAAGGAGTGGCTCTGTTTCGCATTTTGCACGTGTCCTTAACCTGTGACGACACGGGGCTGCCAGGTGCATGACTGCTTTCCTGCGGCTCATCGGGGTGATGCCACACGGGGTGCAATTGCTGGGAATTCCTGCGCACTCTTGTAGGGATGACGGGGAGAGGCAAAGTCTTAGTGGTATCACGAAAGTAGTTTCTCTTTGTGGAGCCCTGAAGAAGCCCTTGACTAGATTGAAATGGCTTTTTCTTAAAAACCAAACCAAAGTCAAACGCAGCAGTGACAGGAGGCTGGCCAGGCACAGCGCAGACGGTCCATCGTCAGGTGTGAGTAACCATTATACCCACCACATGCTGCACATGTTCACTGAGGGTACGAGCCGCCCTGGAAGCCAGATGCCACGAGGGTCTGGATTTTACAGATGCAAAGACCAGTTCAGAGAGGTTAAGTAACATGCCTAAGGTCACACAGCCGCAACTGCCTTCAGAGCTCTGGCCCACTTCCTGGGAAACCGAGGATCCCTGTGTATAAAGGGGATCTCACCACAGGAACATGCAGCCTCCGGGCTCCAGCCCCTCATTAAAGCGACTCAGAAAAGACTGCACAGAGGCGAGAGCAGTCCGCAGACAGCATGTCTTTGTGGACCTGGGGGACAATGTGCTGTCAGGTTCAGGTTTAAAGACACTTCGGTGAACTCTCTGGGCTGCCAGGCCGGAGCTGCAGCAGCAGCAGCAGCAGCAGCAGCAGCCCAGGTGCTGGGCCAAGGCAATCCCCATTCTGGAGACTCCTCTCCGCCCACAGCAGGGAGAGTCCCTTTAAGATCTTGAATGACAATAAATACATTCCTACCAACAAATGCATCTAAACAACTAAGTAAACAAGCAGAACAGAAACAGACACAGAGATACAAAGAACATTTTGACGGTTACCTGATGGGAGGGAGGTTTGGGGGGAATGGGTGAAAAAGGTGAAGGGATAAGAAGCACAGATTGTTTGTCACAGAATAGTCACAGGGATATAAAGTACAGCCTAGGGAGGATAGTCAATAATATTCTAATAACTATGTGTGGTGTCAGATGGGTACAAGATTTATCGGGATGATCACCTAGTAGGTTATGCAATGTCTGATCACTGGGGTGTACACCTGAAGCTAATATAATACTGTATGTCAACTGTAATTGAAAATTTTAAACATGAGTTTTGAAAATCTGCTTAGACTCTAAAAAAGAATTTATACAAAATTGCTATGAGATTATTTCAAATGCCTGTGCTAGTTATTAAATGTCATTTCTTTGACCATTGATGCAAGGGTAAGGGACTCCGAAAATCGAATGTCGCAGTGAGGACCTTGTTATGACTCTGATCTACTCTGACTCATGTGAGGCCCGGCTTGCTTCTGTCACTTTGAGGTTTCTCCTCGGCTGTTTGTGAAGCCAGCATGCCCCCCTTAGCATCTCTGTTTGCCAAACCCCGTCCCCTGAGAGACACCCACCTTGATGCTGCCTCAGACTGGCTGACACCCTTGCCCTTCCCTTCTTTATGCTCTAGAATCCCGCCCCCATTCCCCACCCCATCACTGCTGTGTGGCTTCAGGCTAGTCCCTCAACCTCTCTGTGCCTTAATTTGCTCATCTTAGAAATAGTAAAATAGTGTTCCCACCTCTTGGTTTGTTGTGACAATGACATGCATCAATACATAAAAGGTATTTTAGCCATAGTTGCACTGCAACTGCTATTTCTGTTAAGATTAAAGATTTTCTATGCGAACCAATTAAAATGTAATTTAGTTGCTCCAGACAGCCTGTAAGTTTAAGAAACTTGTACATTTCTCCTGCACTTTCCATGATGCCAGCTGGTCACAGTGTAGATGTCCCAGGCTACTTGCTTTCTTGATTGATTTAAGACCTGAGTGGGGTTTGGGGGTTTGTATCTGTTTTTGTTTTTACTTTAATCCGTGCCATTGGCTCAGTGAGTGTTTGTGTTGGAATTTCATTTAAGGCGTTCTCTTTGTTTGAATAAGCTACCTAGAGTAGCATTTCCACAAGTATGTTATTTTCAACATTAATTCTGTAGTAGTTAGGAGGTGTTAGGCACACCCTTCCCCCACACCCCGAAATCCGAGACCCCTTGGGTTTGGGCTGGCACTGCTGGCCTTCTTGGAGTGTCCGTGGTGGAAGGTGTGTCGGTGGTGCTTCCCACGTCTGTCCGACGCGAAGCCCTTCTCTCCCTGTCCCGGAGGCTCCGCACAACGGCGGAGAAGGGATCTTCTGGGAGTCTGACCCCATAGACCCAGCAGTGGGAGTTGGGGCCCCTGGGAAAATGCTCCGTGCCGGTTGGGGTAGCCAGGCAGGTTGAGGGCACTGTTTACTCTCCGATACGGGTCAGGGCAGCTCACTGGCCTTGGCCTGCGTGGCATCTTCGTGTGGTCGGGCAGGCTGCCTCGAGCCTGTGTTGAGGATGCGGAGGCTGCAAGGGGCAGGGGGGGAGAAGCCCAGTGCAGCCAGGTGAGTTTACTGTCGGCTCTGCACGTGTGCCTTAGTGAGGCTTCCCGGTCCCTCCCAACAGGCCTGAGTGACCGCCGGTGGGCGAGGTGGGGGCACACGCCTCGGAAGATGCAGGCTGGGGGCTACACCGTGAGGAGGTCCGTGGGGCCTCCAGGGCGCACAGTTTCATCGCACAGGTAGTGTGCACTGTGGTCCCATCCAGCCAGCTCTGCGGCAGACTGACCCCCAGCACCCGCAGGAGAGGTGGGATGCTCCAGCTGGTTCTGTCCGCTTCCACCCGTGCCTGTGAACCGACACTGGACAGTTTCAGTCCAGCACCTGTTCATATGGGGTCTTTTGTTTTAAACTGTGTAAGGGTTTGCTTTCTGAGATTAGGAAGTCAGGGAGAACATTTGGGGAACTGAGTGAGTTAACAATGCTCTGCCTGGGAGGTGAAATACTTACGCCTAATTCAATGACACACAACCCAGGGTGTGCTGTGAGTGTGCCTTCCGCCGCCCAAATCAGTGTGGATCTCAGACATCTCGAGTGGCTAGATCGCAGAGTGTCCCACACAGATTATAAATAGAAGTGGAGACGCTGCTCCTGTCCCAACCACGAGGACTCAGCAGCTGGCGGGGTGGCCCCCATCCCACCCGGCCCGCGGGGCTCCACATGGGGCTCGGTGCAAGCCGGTGGCCTCTCCTCTTGTTCCTTCCACACACGCTTGGCTCTTGGCTTGGAGATTCCTGGGGTGGGCTCGGTGGAGTAAGAACCCCACCCAAGTGGGTTGGTGAAGCAGCTCCACTTGGCTCTCTACCCTGGGCTTTGAACGGACATCAGTCACTGTTGTATTTTGATGGAAAATAAGCTACAGCCTTGGGTGTGGACCTTCAGCCAGATATAAATAAGGGTATTAGCACATGAGAGACTGTGGCCCAGGGCCCCCCACCAGCTGCTGGCCTCTTCGCGGGACCCTTTCTTAGGCTCCTGTCTTCCTTTGAGCGAGGTCCAAGGTCACCAGAAAACTGCGGGGACCAGCCTCTGAGCTGGAATTCAAGGCTCCTCCTAGCACACTGGTGCTCACGTCACCTGGGGTATTTACCACCTGTCAATGGATTTTCAGAGTCCCGGGAGTTCTGCATCTGCGGCAGCCCCTCGACACTGCTGAGTTTCCTCTCCACCACGAGTGGCCACTGGTGAGCAGAGCAGAGGCCCCGAGTGCCCTTTGGGTGGACAGCAGTGGGCGAGATGCTGCCCACCTCCGTTACGGAATTGTCCTACATAAAAGCAGATCCTTGAGTCAACTTACCCGAGGAAGGAGGTTGGCTGTGGTCGTTTAACCGTGTGAGGACTAAAAGATCTAAAGATAAAAAAGTATAATGCCAGCCTGGATCTAGATTGCCGCCCAAACCGGGCCGGATTCAGGTGACAACTTGGGGTGAATACATTTCAGCAGCTGAGACGTCTCCCTCTTTGTCCTAATCTGGAGCTGCGCCGGGTCCCAGGCCAGATGAGACTGTGGGGCTCAGGGACCATTCCCAAGGAAGGTCTAAGCAGGCCATTCGTCCCCTGCCTTGCACCAGACGGGGTAGGCGCCCAGACGGCTTCCAGAGCTGGTGCTGGGAGGCCACGCGGCCTTTGGACTCCGCACCTACCCCCGTCCTCACCAGCCTGTAGGGGATCGGAAGAGAAACACTGTCTTCTCCACCCTGGACCCCTCCGACTCAAGGCCCTTCTTAACCTCTCTCCTCAAAAGTGGCTCTGTGATGGGATAATTGGCTGGGAGTCTCCATTTACGTCTGGGCCGAGACAGGAATGTTGGAAACGGGTCGTTATCTGTAAGGCATTGTGCTCTCACAGAGACGTTCTGTAAAGGAGCTGGGCCCTGCCTGACCCTTTTATTGAACAGGCGGGCGGGGTGACCCCACTTCCTGTCCCAGACTTCTGACATCGGAGCCGCCAGGCGCACACCGTGAAGGAGGCACCGAGCGGCTAAGGCTCGCTCTGGTCACCGTCAAGCACCTCCATGTCCTTCTGAACCAGTGGCCGCAGCGTAAGTCTTTTACAAAATTAAACACAGCGGACAAGAAGGACCTTGAAAAAACTGTCAGCACAAAGTACAAAATTGCCCCAACCTCGAGTGAGACTAACGCCGCAGGAAGGACAGCAGATCCCAAAGCTCCAGAGCCCGTCGCCACGGAGGCGTCATGTGACAAACTAAAAATCCTGTGCCTTCATCCCAGGTGGGAAATGTTTTCCATTATTTTCAGCTTTCTGAGGAGTGGCCAGTGACCACTGAAGATGAGAATGCGTTGTAGACAGTGCATTTGTGTGAACACACTTTGTGCGGTTTCCACAGAGGAACCCCAAATGGGGCACTTGATCTCAGGTGCGATTATCAGAATTAGTTGTGCCCCAGAGAGCTCGGTGTTGGTTTCCGCAGCTTGGCTGCCGGGTGCCGCATTGCAGCGGTCAGCAGTCCGTGGGCTCTGTGCCTCACACGGCCTGTGTCTGATCGGAACGTCTGGAACCAGGCTCTGTGCAAGCCGGAAAGAACTTGGCCAATTTAGTTGGATTCTAAATGACGCTCTCTGGAAAGTCGCTCTCTGTTCTCCTCTTGCTACATTTGTTCAACATACGTTCTTTGAGCTCCTTCCATGGGAGCTGATGCGCTGGGTCCTGGAGGTAGACAGACAACTGTGAGTGGTAGGCATGGAGGGTGCTCGCTCCATGGGTGCTGGTAGGAAGCTGTGAGCCAGGCCCAGGCTAGGAGCCTCCATCTCAGCCAGCCGTTGAGTGAGATTACATGGGCAAACGGACATTGAAAAAAAAAGCATTATACAGAGGATAGCTTATGCAAAGGCCCTGAGGCTGGAGGGTCCTTGGCCCATTTCAGAAAGTCTAAGAATGTGAGAGCCTCCGTGATCCAGAGAAGAGGTGGGTGAGTAGGCCCCATAGACATCCCTCAGTGGGACCAGTTCACATTAACAATGGTCCAGCCACTGAGACTGTCACTCTGCCACAGGAAGTACAGAGATGGTCAGTAACATCAGCTCATTCTCTAGGACAGGGGAACGCTGTCTGTCGTCTTGGTGAGTTGGACAGAGAACAGACAGCCTGTGGTGTCCCTACGTGAGCTTAGGAATCTGTGAGTTTGCTGGTAAGAGGAAGTGCTACCTTGAAGCCTCAGCCATTCAGAACCAAGTCTAAGCGCTATTGTAGAAGTGTCCACCATCGAGGTCTTGACAGTCACAGTTTTCTGTACGCGTGAGTCGGTGCAGTCGGGAAGCGGAGTCCTGGTGGGAGATTTCAGGATCCAGGGCAGATGTCTCCAGGATCACGGCAAGGTCTGGGGACCACTGCAGCCCAGTATCCATGCTTGTCACTGCCGCCGAGTCCCCACTAGTTAAAGGACTCGCCAGCTCACAGTGTCTGTGCTATTTCCCGCTGACCCTGGGATGTCTCCAGGGGAGACCCTCGCTTTCAGCGGTCCGTTTCAACGGCAGGCCCCTCCCAGGGCGCAGAGGTTGACCGTGGGCACAAGTAGCACAAGTTTCAAAGGTGACAGTGCGGTCTTCCTTGCTGCGGAGAGAAGAGAGCAGCGGTGCAGAACCTAAACTTCCGGGCTGCTGCATGAATTGCACTGACACTCATCCCAAATGAATGAGGTGTAGACTGCCTTAAACCACCTCATCTGGAATTAAAAATATATACTCTAAGCTCTCTCGGAGCGACCGTTTCCATCCCTGTCTTTCTCCCACAAAGGAGAGCCTTAGCTGAGACCCCTAAGTGCACACCGGGAAAAGGCGTCCGTGCCACCAAGCCGTCCAGGAGGCCCAGTGCAGTTCCTGACCTTTTGAGTTTCATGAGCAGTTGCTGTTTTTGCTTTCCTGGCCCTGAATGCCGCCGCTGTTCCGTGGGGTCCTAGCAGGCCCGGGAGCCCGAGCCCGAGTCACTTCCTCCTCAACACAGGCAGTCGAAGGGCCAGCCAGCTGTGGTGGTTGGCAGTTCCACAGATGACACAGCCAGGGTCTTTGGGCCCGCCTCTGTGTTTTAGCGTGTCACCTGTTTTCACTTGCTTGTTTGCAAGACCAGAAGAACAGGATTTAAGGCTGATCTGCGCGATAGCATTTGCTTCCTCCGCTGGAATTTTCAGGGTAAAAGATCTCCATGACCCATATTTCCAGGCTGTCCGTGGCCTGGGTGTAGAAGAATTGACCTTTCAAGCCACTTGCAAGGCATCGACATGAGACGTGAATCTCCGGAGAGAAACTGTGTTCATGTTGATGACTGCAGATGTTGCTATACAGCTGGGGTCTGGTGACATAAGAGAGTGGCTATAAATCACATGATACCTAACCTGGCACCGACTCAGAAATGCAAAAGACACTTGAGCACACCCAATCTTTCAGTCCACCTGCGACACCCCAGCATCACCCACGCGGCAGTGACCTCACATCTTCCGTCAGTCTCTAGGTTTTCCCCTAGAGTCTTGCAAAACCTTCTTGCTTCTGGTTGATGCCACCAGGGTGTGGCTGGGGGTGCTGCCAGCTTACTCCCAGAGCCCTGGTCTAGAACTTGCAGCCTGCTAAGCTGTTTCTCCTCTCAGCACCAGGCTCAGGGACTTGGCTCAACACCCTCCTCAGTGTCCCTGTCAGGCAGGTGGTGAGGCCCGTGCATGTGTGTGGAGGCCGGGGGCCCACGATAGCAGCCAGGTTTCCTCTCTGAACAGCAAGTCTTTGCAGAGGCAACAGGTAAGGGCCCCAGGAGTAGCCTGGCCCACTTCCAACACGTGGGTGGAGACTCACAGAACAAAGCGTGTCTGTTTTCCGTGCTGCTCATTGACTACTGGTCATAGGAGTCGGTCCTCCAGCTCCTAGCCCGTCCCCTTCCTCTGTCCCCCCTCTCCCTCCCTCCCTTCTCTCCCTCTGTCTTTCTCTGTGCCTCTGACACACCACATTTTAAATATTGATGCATCATCACTCAGCGCATAGCTTTTTGTGCTCTGAGAAACAAAGGTTTCTGCGTGTTGGAAACTGACATTTTTTTCCAAGCACATGACCGCTGGCCCCTTCGCTGTCCGCTGGTGTGTGAGGCTGTGCAGGACTGACCCAGACGCGTAGTGCATGAGGCAGTGTTTCCACCGAGTGACAGGTGTGTCCGTCCGCTCTCCCCCCAGATGAAATCATGCACCAGGACATCACCCCGCTCTGTGCTGCCGACATCCAGGACCAGCTGAAGAAGCGCTTTGCTTACCTGTCTGGTGAGTGTCAGAGGCCGGGGGGTGTGGGGCAGGTGTCTGCATGGCGGGTTGTTGGCCTCCCTTCGGTTCTGGTTCTCCATGGCCTAACTGGTCCTGTTCCACGTGGTGGGAACTGGGAATGGTCCACTTGATGCAGCCTGTGAAGAGGATAGCTCAGTGCGAGTTGGCAAGCGGCCATGGGAAGACCTGGCCAGAGGTCACTTGGGGTCCTGAGAGGGACAAAGCCCCGAGCACTGCTGGCTGCAGCCTCCTGGAGTCCAGACCGTTCCAGCAGCGGCAGGTCAATCGGGAACAGGGTGGTGTGGCACAGCCGGCCTCGCTCTTGCAGCTTCCAGGGCCAACTGTGCCACAGTGAGGGTGCTTCCCTCACCGAGCAACTCTGGCTTCTGGGGCTGATGTGCACAAGGGCCTGGCCTTGCTGCTGGGGTCTGTCCTGGGTAGCTCTGTATCCCAGCCCCTGTCCTGGGGACGCCCTTCAGGTCCAGGTTCTTCCTCCAGCCTGTGAGACGTCCTGCCCAGCTGGCCAAGGTGTACGACCCCATCAAGGCTGCGAAGGGCATGTCGCCTGCAGCTGCAGCAGCTGATCCCCAGAGCTGTGTGGGTCACTCCTCCGTCCAGCAAGTCTGCCTGCCTTGGGCTAATTCAGAAAAGGTTGTGCACACCTTTCTTATGCTGTTAGGGGCGTCCCACAAATGAAAGCGGCTAACCTCTGCCATCCTCTTGGCCCCCTTCTATCAGCTGGCCTTTTCCCCTGGGCCTGTAGGCTGGGGCTCCCTCCTGAACCCCAACAGCCTCCCTGGCCTCCCCAGTGCCGAGAGCTGCTCCTCAGGCCAGCCCCACATGGTTTCAGCCTACCTGCACCCCGATACACAGACCCGAGGTGAGCTCTGGGGTTTATATGCCTCGTGAGCAGGAAAATGGAGCCTCTGGAACTTGTTGACAATGAAACAGCTCATTGGTTTTTATGAAGCGATCACCATGAGGGGCGCTGGCCTCATGGAGGAAGGAGAAAAGGGCAGGTATCTTAGGAGAAATACGGCCGGCAGCACCGGGACACTTGGGAAGGAGCTGTGGTCGCTCGGCTGGCTCCTTTGCACCTGCATCTCCCTGCTCCTTCACACGGCCTTCAAGACCCCAGCTGGCTCCCAGCTGTGTGCACTGGTGACCCCGACTCACGACCTCGACCTTCCCCAGGCTGCACTCCCTCTGCCCCTCAGCACTGTATAGCTATTACCTCTTAGGTACCTAGGGAGAAGGCAGAGCCCCAGGGTGCCCCCCACCCAGACACACCTTCTCTCTGGTATTCAGAAGCTGTCCAGGTGCTCAGGAAAGGGATTTGCAGACAAAATTAAGGTCCCAAATCAGCTGGCAGTAAGGTGGTTCTCGGTGGGCCTGACCTAATCAGCTGAGCCCTCAGCGAGACCAAGCTCCTCCTGCAGGAGGGATTCCAAGTAGGAGCGCTTAACGTGACAGAGATCCCTGCCGCTGGCCTTGAAGACGAAGGGGCCAACTGGCACGGAGTGTGCGCCCCTGGAGGCTGAGAGCAACCCGGCCAATACCGGCAGGAAGTTGGGGACCTCAGTCTTACAATGGAGGGAGCTCAATTCTGCAAACACCTGAATGAGCCTGGAATACCAGCCTGGCCTCAGGTGAGACCACAGCCCGGCTCTGACCTGGATTTCAGCCCGCGAGAACCCTGAGCCAGGCCACAACTCAGCTGCTCGCCGTGGGCTGTTGGTTTATGTTGCCGAGTTTGTGGGAATTTGTTAGAAAATGAACAAGCACCTGGAGTTTCAATGTCTAAAACACACCTAGACCATCCTGGGTTTTCATCAAAGCTCATGGAAACTCTCAAGCAAAACCCGGAAGGGGTCCTCCTCTCCAGCCCACCCGCCATCCGTGAGGGATACGACCTCTGGTTGCGTCCACCTGGGGGGCTGGCCGGAATGTTGGGGACTTCAGTCACAGGTGGTACCTCAGTCCCCTTCTGTAGGCTGCCCTGCCTCACCGGCAGTGCCCGGGCTTCCTCATCACATGCTGGGCGCAAGCCTGTTGGGTGCTTACGTGGTAACCTGGTTCTAGGAGGGAGCTCTGTGCAGGGAGCGTGGGCCCTGGTGTCCTGCAGTCCAGCCTTGGGAGCTACACACATCCCTTCTGCCACATAGGATGGGCCAGGGTGGGTCTCCAGGCCAGACTCGGGTTCAACAGAAGAGAGGTGGGCCCCGTCCTTGGAGCGGTGACAGGGACTGGCGTCTGTCTCCAGCCCAGGACACGGGCAGCAGGCAGACCGGAGCCCAGGCCTGGGCGAGTCCTGCCTCCTCTCACCTACCCTCTCTGCTGCTTCTCCCAGTTGTTTGTGCGACAGGTCACACCAGGTTTGTCCCAGACCACACTCACAGCCTTCCTCTCCGAGGTCATCCCTTCCCAGCTGCCCCCGTGGCTTACAGGTGTGCTCACCTCCCCAGACCCCAAGCTGCTCACCTGCCGCCGTTTCTGATTCCTTGTGTACCCTCTCCGTGTGCCCTCGTGAAATGTCTCAGACGTCTCTCCCCTTGGAAAAGCCCCCTCTGGTTCCACCTGTACCCTCCCTTCATCTGAAAATGCTGAAGGGCGACTCCCCTTTTGTAGAACAAAATTGTCCAACAGTGGAATATGGCAGAATCTGCCAAAGGCCTTATGCAGGGCGTTGCAGAGTCACAGCCTGGATGGACTGTTAGGCAGTATTTAAAACAAGGATCACATCACTTATAAACACAGAAAACTGAACTTCACAATGCTAGGAAAGAGGCAGAACTCTAGCTTTATATTCAATACAGTCTCTTTTATTTTTCTTTATTGATTTTAGAGAGAGAGGGAGGGAGAGGGAGATAGAAACATCGATGAGCGAGAACATCGACTGGCCGCGACCTGCCCCCGACTGAGGATCCGGCCCAGAACCTGGGCATGTGCCCTGACCGGGAATCGAACCTGCAACCTCTTGGTGCATGGGTCGACGCTCAACCACTGAGCCACACCGGCTGGGCAATACAGTGTTAATTGTGTAGAAAAAAAGCTTTGGAAACAACTGTGCCCAATCCTTTGATGGCTTGCCCCATAATGATGAAATAATGGGTGATTGTTTTAATTCATCTCACTTTTTTGTACACTCCAAATATTTCCTTCAATAAACATGCATGTGTTTCATAATAAAGAATACGATGTTGAAGACCACGCTGTCAGCTCTAAGTGACCGACTCCGTGCCTGTGGCCGATCGGCCGTGTTCTGCGGTGCGGGCGCTGGTGCCCGCCCGTTAAGTGCTGCCTTTGCTCTCTCCCCAGGCGGGCGGGGGCAGGACGGCAGCCCTGTCATCACCTTCCCGGACTACCCGGCCTTCAGCGACGTGCCCGACAAGGAGTTCCAGAATGTCATGACCTATCTCACCAGCATCCCCAGGTGCGTGTCGCGAACTCCCCCGCAGCGTGGCAAAGGGCCTTTGTCAGATGAGGAGACAGTGGCTGAGGGGAGGTCAGGAGCCTGCCCGAAGTTACGCAGCTGAACAGTGACAGACGCGGGTCGGAATCCCACTGCCCCAGTTCCGGGGCTGGCATCTTTCCCCCACCTGTGGGAGGTGCCTGGCTGCAGCCGCCCCTTCTGGGGTCCACCTGATCCCGGGGGACACTTCCTCCCTCCCTGTCGCTGTCCAGTCCTTTATTAGTTGAGCAAGGTGATGCTGGGAACGTCTTTCTTGCCCCGGAGGGAGGCCACACGCACTGCAGACATGGTCGTGAGGCCTCTGGCCAGGGCCTGGCCCTCGGAGGTGGTGAGGAGGTCACCCCACCTTCTGACACAGGGGCCCCTGCTTCTGTTTAGGGTGCAGTGAACAACAACTGCACAGACGGGAACAACCTTGCCCTCGATGTCCTCCCGTCACACGCGTGCGAGGAGGCGTTCGTGCAGGGGACTCTAACCAGTGTGCTCACAGCTCAGCGTCAGGGGCCCTGGGGAAACTCTCCCTCATTCCCCACCCTCCGCAAGGACGGGTTTCCGAACCTGGGTGACGTAGAGCTCTGGGAGGTAGTCTAGTCTAGAAAACAGACCAAATAAGCAAGTTTGATCAGCTGATGCATGACGTACAAAAACCGCCAGTCAGTAACGACTGAGCCCCACCCATCTGTGCTGGGAGGTGGGGAATGCATAGGTTACTCTAGCAACCTGGCTGGGGTGGAGGACGGGGGGGCTGGTTAAGTTGGGGGGGGTGGGGGGCTCTGGACAGATGTGGATGGTGAGTGACCCTTGATTGGAAAGAGCGGGCAGTGCGCTCCCTGGCTCAGCCGTGTGGACTCTCTGTTGTCCTTCCTTTGTCGGTACCCGCCTCGGTGTGCCAGCTCCAGGTGGCTCAGCTGAGGCCGGAGGGATGGCTGGCACCCTGGGAACCAAGCAGCCTTCCTGAGGGTCCCCTGGCCAGCCATTCCCCTCAAGGGGCCGAGGGACGTGCTTGGAGGTGGGGACTACCATACTGCAAGGCGTCTCCATTAATTTCTCTCTTGACCCTCAAAACTATGGAGACAAGAAGGCAGTTTTCAGTATAGATGCGGCCACTGGACCTTAGAAGATGATGTCACTAAAAATTGCACATCTAGAAAGTGCCCAGAAGTTTCAGACTCCCCGTGGGGTGTGACACGGAGGGTGTTCTTGGAGAGGAGCCCAGGACGATGCTCCAGCCCTGTGTGCCCGGCAGCAGGTGCTTCAATGCTGCATGACCCCCTGGCGGTGGGACTTGTGGGGACAAACCAGCAAGAAGAAGGGGGCAGGTATTTGAGCATGAAACGATGACCTCAGGAAGAACAAGTGACTTAAAAAGGAAATGGTTGGCAGTCTGGCTGGTTTTCTGCTCCAGCTTCTGGAGCCTCCCTACAGGGACGTCTCCCAGGGGTGGAGGGACGTTCTACGTCCGGGAGAGGCCATGGCCCTCATGTCTCCTTCCTCCGGTGGCCCCTCGGCCCCAGGCCTCTTTCTGAAGCCCAGTGGCTGGAGCTCAGTAGGATCTGATGAACACTAAACGCTACGTGTATGAAGTCACTTCTCAGACGTCGACGCTATTTTTGGTCCTTACACCTTTGGACTATAAGCTGGGGCATCTCCTCCCCTTTCTTGAACCCCCTGCTTACTCCCGTTTAGAAAACCGTGCGGAGGTGTTCAGTTACCACTTCCCTCCCGCTGAGTTGTGAGTGGACAGAATCTGAGGAATGCAGAGGCTGTGGCTGCGGAGGGGGCTGAGCAGTGCCTCGCGACCCTCGTTTACACACTGGCTCCAGAACCTTCCAGGGCCTCGCACTGCCCAGCTCACTTTCTCTCTGTCCTGTACTTCTCCTACCCCATTTAGGGACCCCAAAATCCAGGAGATTAACATTCACCACCAGCCACCTCTGTAGTCATAGGCACAGTTCCCGAGCCCTGGGGGAGGAGGTGGCGGGCCGGACTCGGCACCTGGGGAGCACGGCTTTGCTGCAGCACCTGGCTGAACAGCTGTGTGGGGTGCACAGGTGCACTGCCCACCTCAAATGGGTTCAGTAGGGTAAATCCTTTCTTGCCTATGGAAACTGAGGTTTTCTGGTCACTCATAAATTTTAAAAGATCTAAGAATTATTTTATATCTGGAAATGTCAACACTCAACATTTTGAGCCTAATATAGAGGTGCACTTCCTTCTCCCCTGGCCACAGCAGGCAGGATGCTGGGAAGGGGACAGCCAGAGTTATGATACCCTCTTAGGATCTCCCAGGCTGGTGCCATCTTCTCCCTTGGGGCTCACTACCCTTGTTGGTCTTGCTGGTCCTCAACCCTTCTGGCCTCAGGGACTTTGCACTTGCTGTCCCATAGCTGGGTCTCATACTCCAAGCCACCTCCTCAGGGAGGCCCTCCATCATGCCCATTGTTTGTTCACCCCCAGACCCCTCACCTATCAGGCATATGGGCTTTATGGGGCTTATATGAAATGGTGGTAATTACTCCATAGCTTGGTTTTGGTCTCTGTCTGCCCCAGAATGCAGGAGTAGGTCCATGGCTCCTGGATAAATATTTGCTGGACAAATAACTTCATCTGCAGATGAATAAAGCGAATTCACGTAGGCAAGCTGCCTGATGTGACGTAGGATGTCCCCATCATTTCTCACTCCAGCACGTTTATCTCCCCCTCACTTAGATGCGTGGCTTTCGTGTCTCCCTTCTTTTAGTTTTAAGGGTCTTTATCCCCAATAGAAGGGAGTCTTTGCAAAACCCTGGTCTCCAAGAATGCGTGCACAGTCCAAACGCAAGATCAGAGTGCAAAAACATGAGCTTTCCTTTGGAATTGGAGGGATTACTGCACATTAACTCTCCTTTATGACATGGTGCCATAAAAGTGGTCAGTTTGCATATCTGAAGCCTAGATCCATGGGCTCCCTTTCCAGGGAAAAGGTGTGTGTTGGGCTTTCCTCCGCGGATGTTTTATTACATTCCTCTTCTTTCCTGCTGAGGATGATAAACAGCCTGAATGCTGGAGGGGTGGATCTGAACCTGTCGAGCCTAATGCGCCCTTTCATCCAGACATAAAACTCCTAAATAGTGACACGCAACACATCCATCATTTCGCAAGACAGCTGCAGTACCCTGACTGACATGAAGGATTGACAGAGAAAAGGAATTGGGTGTTACATGTGTGGCAGGCTGTACAGGTCAGGTGGGCCCTCACACCCGTGTGTACAACTCTGAGACCACCGGTCAGGGCACCTCGAAGAGGGTGCTATTGAGGACATCATCTCTGAGAGGGAATAATTTTGGTGAAGCGCTAAAGAAAACAAAAGGGCAGTCTTCCACCAGCTCCCGCGGCAGTTGCATCCTTAGAGAATCTAGTGTATATTAAAGGTAGGGGAGAAACACCTTGCAAGGGTCCCCGACATCCCTGTCTTCAGGATGAGGGAGCTCGGTGCCAGGGAAGACAGTGGCAACTCAGAGACACATTCAGACGCATCTGAAGTGGCCCCAGGGTGCAGCCCATTGAGCAGCACCCACGTGTGGGGCAACTCCTTTGTTCTCCTGTGGGAATTTTGGGAGAGGCATCTCCCCACAGATCCTCCCCCAGTTTGCAGGAGGAAGGGCACGCTGCCATCTGATGGACAAAACCAGCATTGCAGTCGGTCCCCTCAAGTGTCTGTCCTGAACCAGCTGGAGTTAGGAGCTGGGCGGGCACTTCCAGAAAGAAGGAAAAACTCCTCACACAGGCAAGTCTTCCGCACGAGATTTATTCCAAACCGATGCTGAGCCCGCACAGCCTCTAAGTAGGAAGAGTGACATTTAGAACCAGGTGTGGGCTTTTAAATGTCAATGCAAATTAAATGGACCAATCCCTCATGAAGACTGCTTAAAGAGACACCAACTCTTACCGTTGTTCACCATTAATTTTATCCTTTCAAAAAACATATGATGTGCTGATTTTAGCTCTTCTTCTGCTATTAATGCAAATGACAGGAGCCCCAATTTTAGCCACTACATTCGATGCATAGTTTTTGATCATTGTGAAATATTACATTCAAACAGGTAGGCTTTGTCCAGCTTTAGCAGACATACGTGACTATAAGCCAAATTATCGTCCTTTGAAAACGACTCAGTAAAGGGAACGTGGGAGGACTCTATGAGCTATTGGCTAGTGTGGCAGCTGGCGTCCAGCCCACATCGTAGCCACAGTATGGGGAAGTCCGGTGAGCTCTTGCCGTGGCTGAGGCTGGGTTTCTCCACTCGGATGCCTTCCTCCCTTACCATCATCTGCCTGGCTGGGTGGGAGCAGTCCCAGGGACTCGAGAGGGCCAGTGACTCACACGTGCAGCCCTGGAGGGGGGCCTCTGACGCCCGACAGAATGTCACATGACAGAGAAGGGCACAGGAGGCGCTCTGATTGGTTCACCTATGTCTGTCTGTTGTGTGCTGGGAAACATGGACTCAGCAATGAATAAAACAGATAAAAGTGTTGCTGCTTACATTCTCAGTAAATTAACTAAAAGGTGCGCAGGGATTAGAGTATAAAAAGTAAGAATGAGAGAGGAAGAAGGTGAGGGATGCCAGCAGGGTCAGTGAGAGGGGAGCCCCATGAAAAGGTGACCTACAGGGCTGATGGGGCAGTCCTCACCAAGTCCCGGAGGGCAGGGGGCACAGAGGGATCAGAGGCGGCCTGACTGGTGGTTTGGAGGCAGCAGTTACCCACAAACGGAAGAAGCACGTAGGGGGTCGTGTTAGGCCCGAGATGTCTCTCGTAGGGCCAGGGGACCTCTCAGGCCGAGGGCTGGGAACTCGGGGTACCGCGAGGTGAGTCTGGAACTCTGGGGCGAGGTCCCAGCTGGGGTGTGGATTTGGAAGTTGTGGGCATTCCGGGGTGAGGGCCCCAGAGCTGGGGGGGGGGGGCAGAGGGAGAGCCCCAGGTGTTCAGCTGGGCGAGATCAGAGGGGAGGGGTCAGCTCCAGCGGGGTCTCGGCAGGGAAGGCCTCACCCAGGTTCCGTAGGGCTGTGTGGGGCTCACACAGGCGGTCATGCTGCGCCTGCGCCCAGTCCGGCCCGCCCTCTCAGGTGTCCCAGCTGCTGCAGCACATCTGTGGGCGCCTGCCGACGTGGAACGAGGTGAGCACGAGGAGTGCGATGGGAGTCCCCGCACGTGGGCCTCGGGCACGCTGAGGGCGCCCAGGGACAGTTCTGGGGAAGGTTTGGAGTCAAATGTCCAGCAGAGTCAATTCCACAAGGACGGGAGGCGAGGGACCTGAGGCAGCGGTGCAGACGCCTCCTTCCAGGGGAGCAGAGGCCTGACTGGGTCATGAGCTGGTGAGAGGGAGGCCAGTGGGACTGTCCTTGAAGGTGAGAGAGTAGGAGCACGTTTGTGCTGATAGAAACCGCCCAACAACGGAACGGAAGCGCGGCAGCCGTTTGACTCCTGTACCCAGCACTGTTCACGCGCCGACGCTGAGTCCGCACTAAGCAGTGGTGAGGGGATCCCAGAGCCGCACGGGGCGTGGCTGCCGGGGCTCCAGAGCCTGAGCCCCTCAGACCCTCCGCTCCTGCCACTCCACAACCTGGTCTCCTCCACCTCCAAGCACCCCCACAGTCCACCCCCTTATCTCTTCTCACCCCCAAGTGGCAAAAGCCACATTTCAAACTCAGTCTGATCCTGCCCCTCCCCATGAATGGAGTCATTGCAGATTTCCACACACAGGCACTGTGCACACACACACATGCACACACACAGTGCACACACCTGCACACATATACACACAGAGACACACACGCATGTGCGCTCACACATGCAGAGGGTTGCCAATACTGAGAGAGTAGATTTCTGGCTTTTCTTTGAAAAGCAGGTGTGGTCCTGGACTTGCATTTCCCCTCGGCAACCCTGCAGGAGCCCCTGGGGTGGGCCCCAGGGGCGTCAGCCACCCACTGTACCCGGGCTTTGGAAGATAATATCAAGAGGATCACTTCCCTTCACTGCTAAAGCCTCTCCTTAGTCCAATTAAAATGCAATGCAGGGGCTCTTAAAGTTCATTGAACTGACAGTGACGCCGACTTTCCATAGACCTGGTTCAAATCACCCAGCTGCTTGGGAGACAGATTCCCTCTCCCAGCTGGCTTTCAGAGATGGGCCTGTTCACCCCAGTAAGAGGCGTGCACACCTAGGTACACCCACGTAGGCATGTTTGCACAATGAACACACGCACACCACACGTACACACGCAGGCACAAACACGCACCCGCACGCACAGTGTGTGTGGACCCTGTGGGAGAAAGACAGATGCACATGGAATGACTCAGGAATGTAACTGTGGTGCCAGACTCCCAGTGAAGAGCATCCCGATGTGTTCACTCTGAGCCTGGCCCCAGAGCCAAGCTGACTCACTCTCCGGATCGCTGGCTGCCTGTTCCCAGAGGGACGTGCCCGCCAGTCTGTCGAAGCCTCAGGCCAGGGGGACCCCAGCCCTTGGACCCAGCTTACTTCTCGCTGCCACTGTGATTTCCAGTTGAATTTCCAGTTGATTTTTCAATCTAAAGATAGAAAAGTATGAGTGTGAATGCATTCTAAACCACTCCAAGTGTGTGCACGAGAAAATGCCTCTTTCCCCCCCAGAGTTGAGTTCGGGTGAAATCAACTTTGTTCTGGCCTGTGCGGGCGCCTCCCCCGAGTGGGTGCACGGACACATCCCGCACCGCGGGGTGCACGGACATCCCTCTACACAGCTGCTTTGGCATCGTTCTTCCGGGGGCAGTGTTGCCTCCTCTGGTGGAGATGGGCCAGCGCACTGAGTCGCCCTGTTAGCGGGGACCTCCTTCGCCCTCCCATCTCCCTGCAGGGTCTGCTGGGATGAAGAGCCCTGCTCCCGGCCTGGCTGTTCTGGCATTCTGTTTATGCGCTCAGACGCCTTGAAAGGAACCCCATTTGTAAGTCCTCAGACATTCTGACCCCCTGATCCTTCCACTCCAGCCATGCAAGTAGCAAGTAAAGGCCCGGCCTTGCCGTTTGCCTCCAGTGACTGCTCAGCCCGTGGATCCACGTGGTCTGAAGCTCTGGGGACTCGGTGCCCACGGCCCCCTGCAGTGACCTCCTGTACACCGACAGGTCCTGTCTTTGCGTCTCATGTTCTCCTGGGGAGCCAGAGGCTGCCTAATCTATGTTACTGGTTATGTTTCTTTGTCGCTGCCGTCCTGTATGACAGCCCCTGGCCATGTGTGACTATTTATTTAAAACTTAAAATTAATCCCTGTAAAAGTCCCTGGTTCAAGCCAGCCATGTTGCAGTTCACTTGTGCCAGCGGCTGCCGTACTGAGCGGTTCAGACGGGAACGCTTCCATCTGTTGGAGCACGCGGGCCGTGGCGGGGTGGGGTCCCGCTGACAGCGCCGGGCCCTTCATTTATGGAGAAAAGGCCAAGACATTATTACCTTGGTTCCCTGCCCAGGAGGAGAAACCACGGCCCTTGCCTTCCTGGGAAATAATGACATTTTGTTGTGAGGGAAAAATATCCATAACATGCAACTCACCATCTTCACCATTTCTAAGTGGGTAGTGAAAGAACCTGTGGAAGTGTGAGCTTGGGGTTTGGCAAGTCCTTCCCTGAAGGCCCAGGCTGCACCTGCCAGCTCCTCCACCCCCTGGGGGCTGGGGTGGTACCGGAGGGAGGCACAGGTCACCTGGGAGCCTTTGCAGCTAGAGTTTCAGCTCCAGGCCCAGAGGAGGCAGAGGAAGAAGCCAGAGCAGCTCTGAGCTGCAGCGAGCAGCAGGCAGACCCAGGAGGGGCGCCAGGTCCGGGACCTGTGCTCGGGACACAGGGTGGGACAGCGGACTGCGGCACGGCCCTGAGGCAGGTAATGAGCAGCAGGCAGACCCAGGAGGGGCGCCAGGTCCGGGACCTGTGCTCGGGACACAGGGTGGGACAGCGGACTGCGGCACGGCCCTGAGGCAGGTAATGAGCAGACTCCGGAGTCGGCAGCCTCGGTCTGACTTCCCAAGAGGGCGCCTTTATGCCCCCCCTCCCCCTGCCAGGAGCAGGTCACTCCACATTTATAACAAACTTGCCAGGTGTGCACCTTTTAAATTTTTTAATGTATTTTAAATATTTGTGTGGTTTTTAGTTTTTTTTTATAGCATTTTTAATGTGGTAAGATATTCATGATATACAACTTATCACCTTAGCCATTTCTAAATACATAGTTTAGTAGCATTAAATATGCTCACATTGTTGTGTAAGAGACCCCCAGGACGTTTTTATCTTCCCAAACGGAAACTGTCCCCACTGAATACTCACCCCCATCCCCCTCCCCCAGCCCCTGGCACCCACCACCCCACTTTCTGTCTCTATGAATTTGATGACTCTCAGGACCTCGTAGAAATGGAATCATACGGTAATTTGTCTTTTGGTGTCTGTCTTATTTCACTGAGCATGATGTTCTCAAGGTTTATTCATGTTGGAAATGTCAGAATTTTCTTCCATTTCAAGGCAAATAATATTCCATTGTAGGGATGTACCACATTTTGTGTATTCCGTTCATCTGTTGATGGCTATGTTTTTGGGATAAGACACCCCCGTTCCCTCCTGCACTAAGTCGGCTTGTGTAGCCCAGGAACAGGGCCACTCGGGGTTCTCTTCATTGTCTGCGAACGAATAGTATCACCCCCACTCCCCACGCAAGATTCAAACAATTCCACGTGCACTCACAGTGATCCCCCTGCGTATCATGGTTTGAGTTTTCTTAGTTGAGTTTTGTCCAAAAATTTATGAAAAAACATTCTAAAGAACATAAAAAACGCAAGTCTTCTTGCTCTTTGGAGAAATAACGGTGTTGCTGGTTTTCCAAGTGGGTTTTCCACACTTCCCTTTGGAGGTGTGAGGACGAGAAGCAAGGCTGCTGCACTGTGGCAAAGGGGCCTTGGCAGTGCCTGCGGGGCGCGCCTCGGGCGCGTCTGACTCCCACCGCTCCGACTGCGCTGCGCGCTGACTTTGAGAACAAGCACGCTACCACGTTACCACGTTACCACGTGGGGAGGGTTTTTTAAAAGCGTTTGAGGTTTTTTTTCTTGCTGTTTTGCTTTCTGGGATGGATGAAAAGCTGACCAGTATTAAAATAAACACAGTGCACAAATAGTATTGTAACAGGTTAAGCTTTCAAATCGTAAGAAGAAAGAAGAAACAGTCAGCAAAGAAAGGTTCGCTATTGAACACTCAGGGAACATATTCAGGGTCACGGGCTTCACCTTGGGCAGGTAAGTCACATGGGCAGAGAGAAAAGTGGCCACGGTCTTTCGCTTACAAAAGGAAAACGAGGAAATAAAACCTTTTTAATATTTGCTAACATTTGTAGACCAGTGTCAAAATATGGGATGAACAATAGAGCAGCAAAGAAATAGTTGGGGGACAGGGGCAAGAGAGGGAGAGCGGGCCCTGCCTACAACCAGGACCCATGAATTCTGCAAGTCTGGCTGTGTGTACCCCTTCCCTGCGGAAATGCCCTCCCCTCCAAGCTGTCCCTCCTGCCTCCACCTCCATCCAGTCACCTGCCTGGCCTGCCCATCCCCTGCTCCCTCTGGGCTGGCCCAGCCCTCAGGACCCCCCAGCTCAGCCAGAGCCCTGACACCCTGCCCAGCCCCTCAGGGAGGCCGGACCTTCTTTCCCAGGGGACTGTGGGGCCCCACCATGAATAGACGAGCTCCACCTGACGCCTACGCCACCACCTGCCAGGGACGGTCTGGGACGAAGCCAGCCTGTGACGGCCTCCTGCAGGAACATGCCCTGGCCTGATGCCACCCCCATCACTGGCCTTGTTTCCTCCTGTCCCGGCGCCAGGCCGAGCGGCCCTGTGAGAGGTGGCTCTGAGAACACTCGCCAGGGCATGCAGTGTTCCCACGGTCCTCTCACACCGGAAGGGGCTGCTGCGCCTCCTCCAGCTTCGAGCTGCGAGCCCTGGGCGTAGGTCGGACCGAGGCCCAGCTGGAGTCGGGGTGCGCTCAGAATCGCCCCCAGGCTGGCTCCGCTCCTCTCTACACCTGAGGCCTTCTCCCTTCTCACCGAGTCAGCCTGTGTGGAAGCCTACCTTGCTTGCTATGACCTGCTGATGTTTCTGTCCCAGAAAATACTGTTCCAGGACAAAGGAGCTGAGTTAGCTGGGTGGGGGTCCCGCCTGGGCAGCAGCTGCCACGCCCACAGCCGATGCCCTGGTGCAGCAGCAGTTAGGGGAGCACATTTGGCTTTCTCTAGTTGGTCCTGAGTTGGAAGCAGGACAGGTGTTGGGGAACCTGCAGTCATGGAAGCGTCCAAACCCTCAGGGGCCAATTGCCAGGGGTGGTGGTTTGGTTTCTGGGATTGTCGCTGCAGATAGCGGCCAACTTCCTGTAAGTGTGACTGGGGCGGGCTGCTGTCTGGGCGGGGGCTGACAGTGAGCTGGTGTTCCGGGCTGGGTGCTGCAGGGTGTGTGTCAGCATGCATTTTTACAGGGTGACCTGGCTGTTGTCCGTCCGTACCTCAGTCTCACAGTGGCAGTGATAACAAGTTTAACTTCTGTAAAAGATCTCCACGATCCAGGAGATGGTTCTGCTGCTGGCCGGAAGCCAGCAGGCTGGCAGGAGGGCTTTGGATGCTGCTCGAGGACGGGTGGGGGGATCGAGGGAATGACCCAGGCAAGGGGCTGGCTGACATCAGCAGAGGAGGCAGACTCCAGGCTTCTCAGCACTGGGCCCAGGACACAGGGACCCCATGGTCAAGGAGCTGAGGAATTTGGGAGGGGAGTAGGGTCTTGGTGGCATGTTCCTTTTCAGGGTTGGGCAGAGACCAAGCCAGAGGCACCCTGTACCTCTGGACCACACTGGAGAGGAGGGTGACGCTTTCTCTCAGTCCATGTTCGTTCGTTCATTCAGGTGAGCTGAGTGGGTCTGGGCCAGGCACGTCCGGAGACAGACAGGAGGCGGCACTGCTGGAGTCTGTGGTCAGGGTCAGCGGGTGCAGCTCTCCGAGCAGACCTTGGTGATGGTGGCTCTGGGAGGGTCCAGCTTTCTACAGCAGGACATCTGAGCTCTTGGCTACCAGAGGTCGGATGGCACCGAGAGCTCTCCCTGAAACAGGGGAAGGACAGAGGCAGCTGGGTGTAATGGGGTCCTTTCCAGCGTACCTCAAAGCAGCTACAAAACCCAGGACAAGGCCCCCTCTGAGTCTGTCCAGTGAGGGTGCATAATCATATCTATGGTCTTTCAAGCAGTAGGTCACTAATTCCTAATTCTAAAGAAAGACAGGGTTGAGCCCATGGTTTCTGTGCCTGGGGGTTTAACGGTCTCTTTTCCCGGGAGGCCTCTCTGCTTGCCCAGGAGTGCAGTGGCTTCAAAGCCCCTACGGAGCCTGCGCGTCAGCCAACTGCAGACAACTCCAGCCGCTCCCTGCCCCACCTCCTGCCTGGGGGCAGCTCTCGCAGAGGGACTCGGGAAGACAGCAGAGCACAGGCACGGTTCCGGAATCTGCTGCCATGCCTTCAGGCTACTGCATGTTCTTGAGGGATGGTCCCTCCCATGCTTAGATGTCCAGACCCAGCAGGAATTAGCCACATGCTCACAAGAAGATAAATGCCCAGCATTCCGGGATTTCTCCCAAAGTAGGGCTGTCTTAAGACGGTCCCTTCATCCTGGTGTTTGAAAGACCAGAAAAGCACCCTTGAGCACTAAGATTAGCGCATTGAGCCTTAGATCCTTAGGCTTTGAGCCCTTCAGACTGCTCGGGATGCCTGGGCCAGGCGGGACTCACACACCCATCTTGACAGGTGACTGGGATACTGTAGCAGTGTTCAGGGGCCAGAGAAGGTGGCAGAATCCCCAGAAGTCATTGTAACCACATCACAGCTGGTTAAAGTTGGCCTGCCCACCCCCACTCCCCACTGGGGCACCTGGCCTTTGCCGGGGTCACATGCAGTACTCACTTTCAACCACTGGAGGGAGCCGTTGGTTAGAACACATTTTAAAATTCTGCCGCCCAAGTTCCTGTTCAGGCTTTTACCTGTTTCTGCGCTTGGCTGGTGTTTTTGTTTATTCCTATAACTAGGACACAGTATGTTGCACGTACCACACACACACACACAAAAGGCAAAAAGAACAAGTGCGGGAACTGAGGCCTGGCAAGAAGGCCCGGAGAGGGAGTGACCTCCCAGTTCCTGCAGACTTGTTCCCATTTGCCTCTCCTATGAAAACACTCCTGGCCCGTCACCAATGCCAGCACCTCCTCTCTCCCACCAACCACCTGACTGCTCACCTCCATTCACTCTCCCCCCACCCTCAGCATGAGGAGGATACTGCCAAACCTCTGCATTGCCCTCCCTGCTGCATCTCCTTGTGATGTTGGGGGGGGGTCCTTGTCACTGCCCACCGCCCCCTCCTTTCCATCCTCCTTTCAGGACCCTGCCCAAATTCCACAGGTCCAGCAGCCACCCAGGTGTCCCCCCTCCCCTCGGGCTCTTCCTCTGGAGAAGTTCGGTTGCTCAGACACGGCGTCTCTCCCCTACACAGGAAGTCCTAGGGGCTTGTCCGAGGGGCTGACGCTGGGGTGGGGGGGGGGAGTCTTTGGACCAGCAGCATCAGCAGCGTGGGGAGCTTGTCAGAAATGCAGGGAGGTGGGCCCCTTTGACCTCCTGAGTCTGAGTCAGCATTTCTGTAAACTCTTCAGGGGCCTTGGGTGCATGTTGTTGGAGGAGCAGCCTATTTCTTCACACCCCCTCTGTCCCTCGGAGCTCCCCTCCAAGGCCATTCTCCCTGTGAATGCCTTTCCTCCGCTGTCATCCTTTCTCTCCTGGTCCCCACCCATCCCTGCTGTGATACATTGGATCTAAACCACAGGAGGGGGAGGGAGTAGGTCCCACACTCTCCCTCCCGCCCCATCTGGGGAACAAGAGGCAGCCCAGCCAAGGCCCGGACAGATGTGATGCCCAGTGACGGCAGACCTCACTCCCTGGCAGGGAGCCACCAGCCCTGGTTTGTGGACTGTTCTCATGCTGCTCTCTGCTCCCACCCAGCAACTGAGAGGTCGGACCCACCGCTGCTCTTCGGCCCAGGCCTTGGGCCACCCAGGCGGAATCCGCAGGCACGTGGGCATCCAAGGCCCGCGAGCCCTGGAGTGTTAGAAAAGGCGCCGGTGATTGGGTGAATCCCAGTAACAGTTTTTTCAAGCCCTGTGTCTCTTTTGATTATTTAGGTCAGAAGTGAGCTCATTGGCCTCACTCAGCTGCCGGGCAGCTGGCCAGGGCGGCCCTCTGATCCCAGCGTTTTGCGGTTGGAGGCCAACATCTGTGTGCTGGGGGCCATGTGTGTCCAGGGTGCTGTGCACTTCGTGTGGCCGCCAGTTCCCGAACCGTCCGCTCCCTGCTTACCCCTGCCACCACCTTCGCTGCCGCAGCCCGAGGCCTGGCACACGGTCCTTCCTGGAGGCAGCTTCTGGCAAGCATGAGCCGCCCTGTCCCCTGGGCACAGGAGGTCCTGTGTTTGGGAGTGGAGAGGGGGTGTAGCAGGCTCCCAGAGCTCCAGGCCCTTCACTCCTGTGGGCAGATCCAGACCCTCCTTAGCCGGGGGCGGGGGGACTGAGGGACCCTGTGGGCTGCTGAGCCTCGGCTCCTGGAGGATGGGGCAAATCTCACGGCCTTGCTCTGGGTTTCAGTCCCGTGGGCGCGTGGGAGGCTCGAAGGGTCTCTAGATCCTTACATAGATGCCGTATGTTTGTTAAGTCTGTGGGCCTCTGATTCACCAGTCCCAAAATATGGAAAGAGACGAGATGAGCGGGCATGGAAGAGAGTTTTCCCAGCCCCGAGCTGGGTTCTAGTGTGTGGGCATCTTTGCTGTCTGCTCCTGGGGTCAGGTCCCCTCAGCATGCCCCCCAACACGTGGGAGCTGTGCAGGGACCCCTGGAGAGGAGGCCCCGCCTGGCCCAGCACTAGGACGCCGCCCAGGGGTGAGGGTGGGGGAAGGAGGCTCAATTATTGCTCAGATGGGCTTGGCCTGGGAGACAGCATGCAGACGGAGCCCTGACTCAGAGCCAGACTATGGGGTTTACTCTGTCTGTGCTCACTAGCTGTGTGACTGAGCAAACGACTTAGCCCCTCTGTGTCTCTGCCTCAGCTACTTCATAGGGTTGTCATGAGGATTAGAGGAAGAATACTGGTCAAGTTTTTAGTGCAGTGGCTGGCTAGTAGCAACTCCAAAGAATAGAAAGTACACTCCTCCCAGAGGGAGGGTCCGGACCCGGGGACTAAGTTTTCTATTGCATCTCAACTTCCTAACTTACCTCCCAGCCTGAGCCAGGCATGTTGGCCAGCCATGTGTTGAGCCCTTGCTATTGGGGTGCAGTGGGGAGCAAGACCACTTCATAGTGGTGTTCTAGGTTTCTGGCACTGAATCTTTAGTGATACACAAAACAAAAGATAAAAACACCTTACTTCCATAAGAACTAAGCCAGCTCAGGAGACGGTCCTGTCTGGACACCGGTACAGCTGTGAAACAGAAGCGTGGCCTTCTCGCTATGTGAGCACACGCAGGCTCTGACAGCAACAGTAGACAGGCTGCTGTGAATGAAAGCTGACAGTTGACTTGTTCACTCTCCCGGGTCTTTACCACTGTTGAGTCAGATCCCTGTACACAGAGCCCTCCCCCACCTGGTGTTAAGAATACAGATCCCTGTGCACAGAGCCCTCCCCCACCTGGTGTAAGAATACAGATCCCTGTGCACAGAACACTTCCCCACCTGGTGTAAGAATACAGATCCCTGTGCACAGAGCCCTCCCCCACCTGGTGTAAGAATACAGATCCCTGTGCACAGAGCCCTCCCCCATCAGGTTGGAGTAAGAACACAGATCCCTGTGCACGGAGCCCTCCCCCAACAGGTGGGAGTAAGAACACAGATCCCTGTGCACAGAGCCCTCCCCCACCTGGTGTAAGAATACAGATCCCTGTGCACAGAGCCCTCCCCCACCCGGTGTAAGAATACAGATCCCTGTGCACAGAGCCCTCCCCCATCAGGTGGGAGTAAGAACACAGATCCCTGTGGACAGAGCCCTCCCCAACCTGGTGTAAGAATACAGATCCCTGTGCACAGAGCCCTCCCCCACCTGGTGTAAGAATACAGATCCCTGTGCACGGAGCCCTCCCCCATCAGGTGGGAGTAAGAACACAGATCCCTGTGCACAGAGCCCTCCCCCCTCAGGTGTAAGCACACAGAATCTACAGCCCACACCCACATAAGTGTGCATTCTGTGTATCACTGTCACCGTCGTTGAAGTCAGGAAGGCTCTGGGTATGACAGCTCTGGCCTTATTCCATGGTGTTTACAGCAGGCTTAATAATTTATATTTTTAAATTAGACTGCATAATTTATATTTGTTCCATATCATTCTGACTTTTGTTTAAACCCAGAAGTGGCTCCCTTAGGTTCAGAGACTTGGAAATTAGCAATTCATGTTGGTGCCTCAGGCTGCCCTTCGCTCCCGCCTGCGTGGATTGGCTGGCAGTGGCAGCTGCTGGCATTGCACAGTTTGCTTGGATGTGAAATGAGCCGACGGAGGAGGACCTCCTTGTTTCTGCGCCGTGACTCAGGCTCCTGCGTTCGGCTGTGGGGACGGAGGTTATCACTGCACCGTGGCTTGGTGTTATCTCGGTCACAGATGTTGCTGTTGCAAGGAGATACTCTCCCATGTCCACCAGATGCTTGTGAGCCTTCGGATGCCTCGGGGATTTCCCCCCAAAGTTGTAGTGATGCCACCAAGAGCAATTTTTTAACATGGACAAACACGAAGACTTCAGATGCTAGGACTCACGTAATGTGTGGGTCTTAAAACTTGTCTTGGAGGATCTAGCCAGCTGGTCAACCCAGAAAAGAAAATGACTCGGCTCTTACCATGGAACAGAAATTGACGGAGCTCCAGGAAAGATGGGTTCTGCCTGCATCTTTGCCTTGTGAGATGGTTGTTATTAGGTTGGGAAATAAACAAAACCCAGAAAATATCGGTCCGTCTTTAGATCACAGCAAATTCTGGAAACTGCCCGGTGAGGTGCATGGAAATGCTGCAGTCTGCCCAGACGCCTACTTGGCGCGGCGTTGCCTTGCAGAGCGGAAGTGGCATGAGGATTACAGGAGGAATCGTTTTATCATAAGGCTTTCCTGGAGGTTACACGGAAGCCTGTCGTCCTGCTGCACCACTAATTGCAGGTGTCTCTCCCCTCGTTTCAGCTTACAAGATGCTGGCATCGGATTCATCCTGGTCATAGACCGCAGGCAGGACAAATGGACCTCGGTGAAGGCGTCTGTCCTGCGAATAGCAGTAAGTGTTGGTGCCCTGGCTCTGGGACGTTCCCACCTACTCTTCTCCTGGGCAAGGTGACAGCGGCATTTCTCTTTCAGCGACTCATCTGCCTGGGTGGCAGTTTGGGTTCTGGCTGTCACGGGGGGGAGGGGGGGGCGGTGCAGAGCTGTGGTGTGCAGCCAGCTCAGAGCACCAGCGGGGGGGGTGGCCTGAGGCTGGTGGGCCAAGAGGCACTTGGGAACCCTACCTCCTTGGCTTCCTCCAGCTGCTCGGGCTGTGCGTGTGCGTGTGCATGTGTGTGTGTGTTCGCAAATGGGTTAACTCTTAGGGGGCCTGTTGTAATTTGAAAACAATCCTACCAGCTGGCTTATTTCTCACCGTTGAATATGTGAGGTGCTCAGGATTTTATTGTGTATTCATTCTGGAATGAAGTACGAGATTCTGAGTCACAGGGTATTGAGTGTGTTACAGAGAATCTTCAGGCTCGAAGTTTGTAACTATACTTAATTGCTTTTTCTAAGTGACCCTCTCCTTTCCAATGGACTGTTCATGCCATAGTTCTATGACTGAATAAGATGCCTTCGTCCTTCCTGGTAACCCACTCCTGCATTTAGTAACCCTCATTGCCAAGGAATTTATCTTGCCCTCCGTGGAGTTGGTTTGCCGACCGCGCACTGCCCTCCAGGGCCCAAGAGCAGCTGGTCTGTGATTGTTGCTGTAGCTATTTTTAGTCACAGTAATAATTTAAGAGGGAAGAGTTAAGTCAGCAGAGAGCCCCTGAATCTTATTTTCTCAAGTAGCTTCCACCCCCACTCACGATCTCCACTGTGGAGCAATCTCACCATGCGGAGTTCCACCCACGCGCGTCCTACCAGCCAAAGAACTGAAAAGTAATTGCTGGCATGCAGGGCGACCCAGGGCGACGGTGGCCGGGCCCCCCTCCTGTGATGGCTCTGCTGCTCCCAAGTGTTCCTTAACAACCTAACCCCCGGTGGAGTGAAACTCTCCTAACCTCTTGTTCTGGGTCTTGTGTTCATCCACCTTTGGTTCTTGGCCTCATTCAGGCTGCTGTGCTGGGCTTCTGGGAAGAATCGACTCCTTCCTTACATTCTGCCTCATTATTTCATCTTCACGGTAATTAAAGGCTCAGTATCTGCTCTGACTCTTACCACTTACATCATTTTGGTGCAAACCTGTTCTTGAGCTACTGGGTCCCACCTTTGTCTTTCCGATCATGCTTCTCCCTGCATTGCCGGTGTGTCTCCTGTTTCCTGTCCCCACCTGGCACACACTTCCCGTGACCTCATTGATCTGAAACAAATCAAAGCCCTGCAGGGTGTTCGAAAAAAAATCGATGTGTTATGGCAGCGATTTTCAACCTTTTCTATCTCGTGGCACACATAAACTAATGACCAAAATTTTGCTGCTCAACAACAAAATTTTTTTTTTTGCTGATCTGACCAGAGAAATATGGATATTGTGTGGGCTGTTGTCATTTTTTTATTTGACAGTCTAAGGGAAGAGAGGTCAGTGCCCCTAACTGGTCAGGTATTGCATGTTTAAAAAAATCTTGCAACAGACCTGGCCGGTTTGCCTCAGTGGTTAGAGCGTCGGCCTGCGGTCTGGAGAGACCCGGGTTCGGTTCCCGCTAAGGGCACGTACCTCAGCTGCAGTTTGTCCCCGGCTCTGGTTGGGTCGTGTGGATGGCGACCACTCGATGTGTCCCTTTCACGTCGATGCTTCTCTCTCTCTCTCTCCCTCTCATTCTATCTGAACAAAATATCGAAAAATTTTCTCGGGTGAGGATTAAAAAAAAAAAATCTTGCAACACACCAGCTGGAAATCGCTGTCATCCAGTCAGATCTCCTTTGTTTTAAAAGCCTCAGAAACTTACAAAGTTGTCTTGATATGCCCATGTGGTCACAGGCGTGCCCTGTGGGGTCCAGGTCTCTTGTCCTTGCTGGAAAGGGCTTCTCCACACCTTTGCACACGTGCAGCTCCCTGGCGCCCTCACCCCCGAGCGCCGGGGCTACTCATCCTTCCGCACCCCTCGCCCAACCTCCCAGCAGAGCAGCACTTCTCTGACGTGTGCAAACAGAGGCTCACGTCATCTTTGCACATCGGGGCTCCCTTGACGTCAGACCGAGTGCTGCCCGTCTTCACGGGGCCAGGCTCCTAGCCCAGGCCCTGCGTGGGGCAGCTTCGCCATAAATATCTCCCAACTTAATCAGTTGCTCCTGGTGAGGAACAAGAAGATTCCCAAATGTAGGGTTGCTTTTTAAGAAACAGATAGATCAGTTGTTTTTCTGGTTTTTGTTTTGAGCGAAAGTAGTCCTTCCGCTCACCGTACAATTCAGCGGCTGTTCCAGGCCCAGCCTGGCAGGGCTGTTGGAGTCACGCTCTCGACCTGTCAAATGTAACCGGAGTTTTAGTCATCGTCAAGTTTATAATCAGATTAATTTCTGAGGCAAGCTGGCTCGCCTTTAAAACTTTGTTTTGTGAAAATCATAGCTAAACATTGGTGTTTGAGTTTTTAGGTTTGCACTGATTCTTACACAATAAAAAATATAGGTATTTTTTTTTCTATCCTTTTTCCTATGAGTCTCAGAGTTCCCCAGTTCTGGTTTGGAAATCCCAGAAGTTAGCATTTTTCCAGCAGAACTGTCAAAAATTCTCTTTGAACTCAAATGCTCTTGTTATAAGAAATTACTGATATTAATGCCAAAAACTCTACTCATGTATTCAACACATTTAAAAAGACCCTGCTGTGTGCCTGGAACTGTGATGTGTTGGGGATACAAGGGGGTAATAAGCAAGAAGTATACAGCCAAGTAGGGTGCAGACAGTTGACAGAACATTGTGATAAGAGCTATGCCCAGAGATGCCAGACAAACGTCTAGGAGGAGCCTGAGACAGCGCACAGGTCATAGGGGTGGTCAGGACACTACGAGGCAGGCCCTGCCGCCTTCCTTGTGCACATGTCCATCTCTGAGCCAGGGGGTGAGTCTGCTGTCTATGTGGCTCTGTGGTGGGACCAGGAGGTGGGAGACAGAGCTGGCACAGTTGTCCCCATGCAGGGGAGCTGGGCAGGGCAGAGCCGGCACACTATGCTGTCACCTGGGGCTGTGAACCCAGACCGTCACCTGCAGCTGGCCTGTGCTGTCATCCAAGGTGGAAAACAACCACCTAGCATCAGCCAGGCCAGCACCCTCGGCAGGCATCCGCACACGCACGGCCTGCAGCATGCACAGTTCCACTGAGCACCCTGGCCACGTTGCAGGTGCTCCAGAAGCAAGTCGGTATCTGGACCTGGTGGAGGCTCAGCACTTACATAACACCACACGATTCAGGGCCGTTTGTAGCCACCATGTGTACTGTCTCATGAGCTGAGCTTTCCTTCATTTGGGGTGTTCTTTTTTCTTTTGTGGATGCCTTCAGCTTGGCTTGGAATAGACAAATAAGACACTGGAGGAGCCAAAGTCCACTGTTCCTGAAATCAGACTTGCTGTGCCTCCATCAAGAAGAGAGCCTTCATCAGCTCTGATAGGGCACTGGGGGTGGTGGGTGTCCCGACCTGTCGCTGATCATGATCTCGACCGGTGGACACAGGCAGAAACAAGACTCGAAGCTGAGAAGTCAAACATCACTCTTTGTCTAACAGTTGCTTCAAAGTTTGGACTGTCCTGAGATAAATGTATCTTTGATAAAATACCTAAGTATATCTTCTAGGATTCCATTTCAAAGTTTAACCCACTTCTACTATGTATGTGTGTGAGTGTGTGTGTGTGTGTGTGTGTGTGTGTGTGTTAGCGTTTGGGAGTTTTGTAATAGAGTGCATGTTCATGTTCAGAGCTAGCCCGATTCCAGCTGACTCTATCCCAGAGCATGCTGCTGAAGAAACTTGCAGTTAAGGTCGTTTTTGTCCTCGTGGGGAGAACTCTGGGTTTTGCCTGTAAAGCCGATGCAGTCTATGTGCAGATAGTATTTGGGGGGCCCAGGATTTTTGGGTCATTCAGTAAATGCACCATATGTGGCAAAATAATATGCTACCAAATTCCTACTGTGTGCCAGTTTCCAGAGATCTAAGCGCAGGGTGGTGAGCGCCCCGTGGAGGTGAGCGCCCCGTGGAGGTGAGCGCCCCGTGGAGGTGAGCGCCCCGTAGAGGTGAGCTCTAGAGGAAGAGTGGGCGGAGCAGGGTCCTGAGGTTGAGAGCCTTCAACTGAATGATTGTCCTTCACTCGAAGATTACACTCTTTCTACTTATTTTTCATGAAGATGCTTTTCCTTCATGCTATTTATGACAGTCTCGATAGCACTGGTCCTGATGCCCCCATCCTGCAGGCTCCTATCCACACCTCCATGGGAGCAGCCTGGGGCTTGGAGGCCTCTGCTCATAGGCAGCTTCTCTGATTCAGACTCTGGGTGTTTCATCTCCCAACACTGAGATCCAAGCTTTCATACTGATATTTATTACACAAACTTGTGTTTGTTGTTTGGCTACTATGAGATAAATGTCGTTGGTCAAGCTTCAGCTGCTCCATTCGAAATTAAACAGATAACGACCGGCCAGATCCACTGGCTGGGAGCAGAAGTTAAGGCGGTTACTTGCGCTCGGGGAGGATTGCAAACAGCATTCTCCAAAGCAGCAGGGTTCCACAGAGTGTCTTTATCTATTGGCTGTGTCGCCTCTTCATTTTTTGGTTTTTGTTCTTTTAAGAATATTAAAGAAAAAAATTGTAATATGTTTATTGATTTTTTGGGAGAGAGAGGAAGGGAGAGAGAAATGGGAACATCCATGTGAGAGAGAAACATCCATCGGCTGCCTCATGTACGCCCCCTACTGGGGATCAAGTCCGAAACCCCTGGGCGGGAATCAAACCGGGACCTCTCAGTCCATGAGATGACTCTCAATCCACTGAGCCACACCAGCTGGGCACCTCTTTATTTTGTAAGTCTCTAAGAATATTAATTAGGAAGCCAGTTAACTCCTCTTTTTTTATCCCCAAATTACATATGTATAGTCATCACATTATATATGGTCCTAAGTCAGTCAAGGTCAACCCCTGAAAATACACAGTATTGCTTTCATGTGACATAGAAACCTATTATAATCACTTTATGATTGCTTGATTAATGAGTAGGTTACAAAGATGTTATTTTCTAGCCTTCATCCCAAATCCTCCATCTAGTTACCTTTATTTTTAAAATAAACTTTTTATTTTGTCATTTTCTCTAGCTTTTAGTACATATGGTTGGCTCTAACCCAGAGAAAATTTAATTTACTGTTTGTATTCAAAATATGTGTTTGTGTATGTCCTTAAGCCTTCTCACTTGGCTAAGAGCTTACAACTGCTCTCTTTAATATAAAGATTCAGTAACTTAAAGAAGTGGAAACTGTAAGGCAGAGAAAAGGAGGAGAATAAAATATTTTTTACATTGATAGCCGCCTCCAGCCACAGGCTTAGCAAGTCTGTCTCTCCTCTCAGGACGGAGTGAGCTGTGGATTTTCTTGCTGCCTGTGTTGAGTTAATCTAAGTGAAATCTGAAAGACAAGGACACGGTTTTATCCTGTAAGTTCAAACTTGTACTTACAGAGCACATTTGCCATGAGGTGTAAATTAGGGCGATAAAAATGATATTGAAATGTAGAAAAGTGTGATTCACTGTCACGTCCAGAAAGAGACTTTCATAAGGACATTTTCCTTAAATAGTGGTAGCCAATTTCACAAGTGATGGTGACAGGTTCGCATGGTCCTTTTGTTGATGAGTGACCCAGAATCTGCCCTCTGGTTTCCGACTCTGCCCCTGGTTCTCTGAGTTGTTTTCTTTCCGCGCAGAGGAGTCAGTCTTGGTGATTGTTGGCCCAGGTCACCAGGAGCGGGCACAGTGGAGGACCACTGCTCCCTGGGTGCCTGTGGCCGTTCCCTCCTGAGCTGTACTGAGCATTCAGGTCTCCCCCATTGTGCTGTGCGCTCCCACAGGTTTGTGTGCCAGCACAGAGTGTGATGGTGAGACACAAGGCACAGGGCTTAGTGACCCCCTTTCCTCCTCAAAATAACCCCATCAGGTCCAGCTGTGTTTCCAGCTGGTGAATGTGGGTGACTGTGCAGACCATGGCCAGGCAGATGGCACCTCCTGATGGCTCCCCTCCCTGTCCACGCAGCTGCACACATTTGGCAAGCACCTGCTAAGGTGCTGGCGGCCAAGCACACAGGTCCCTGTCTCCCAGGGCTCTGACAGTGGTGCACAGACAGGTTGGAGGGCCTGCAGGGTGGGGGTGTCTAGAGAGCTGCAGGCAGGAAGGGTACGTGCCTCACACCCAACCTGGAGGCAGCAGATCACAGAAGTCTTAGCTCTGCCCTCCAGGTTCTTAGAGGACGGGGGAGGTGCCTACAGGCATCAAGGACCTTCGGGTGAAAGCTCCAGGAGAGGCCAGGTCGCAGATACTGCTTGGACATCACCAGTGAGTGGGTGGCAGTTTTAAACCTTGATGACATAGCCCAGGAATATCCACAGATGCAATGGGTTCTGGTGTGCTGATGGGCCACCCACTGGTCCCCAGTGGGGGACTCCCCAGCTCCATGCCCTTCGGGGTTCACTTCTGCCAGTCCTGCTAAGACCAGCATAGATATTAAAGTGGGACCTTTCAGCCAAGATATTGGGGCGAGTCGATTTCTCTTCCATTCCTTGCTGCTGGGTCTGTTTCAGGTCTTAGGTCTGTGTCACTCTTTTCTACATATTATATTAAGTTCATTTAGCCTAGTTATCTGGAAATCAAACTCACTTGCTTCAAAATTTCTTGTTTTAGTAATGGGGTCTCCCTGGATTTCAGCATCTGGAAATAATCTGGCATCTAGAATAGCCTTTTACTATATATCTGTCATCGCCACATTCTTTAGTGCTTTGTGTGAGCCCTGTGCTAAACTCTGCATGTGCATGAGGTCACTTAACCCTCCAGAGTGTGCAGTGAGGCAGGCACTTTGTGCTCTCTCCCTCAAAGATGGGGAAACTGAGGCACGGGGAGGTTAAGTAACTTGCTCAATGTCACATACCTTGTAAGCAGAGCTGGTAACTCAACATATTCACATACTTGTGTCTAAGGGTGTGGTGTGCACACTTATTTTTATCTTTCTTTTAGGTAATATATATATATATATATACCTGTGTCTAGATGGCTTTGCTTCTAGTTGACAAGCGTCTCAGTTCCCCGAGGCTGTCCTAACAAAGTTCCCAGATGGAATGATTTAAACAACAGAAATTTATCACCTCAGAGTCTGGAGGCCGGAAGTCCAAGTTCAAGGTGTCAGCACGATTGGTTCCTTCTGTGGCTGTGAAGGAGAGCGTATCCCATGTGCTCCCCCAGCTTCTGGGGTAGCCGGCGATCTTGGGTGCTCCTTGGCTTGTAGACTCATCACCCATCTCTGCCTTCATCTTCACGTGGCTCTCCCTGTGTGTGTCTGCGGCCAAATTCCTCGTTTTATAAGAGCACCCATCATTGGGTTAGAGACCCACCCTAATACCTTATTTTAGCTTAACTGCCTCAGTAAAGACCCTATCTGCAGATAAACGCACATTCTGAGGCACTGGGGGTTGGACTTCAACATCTAAACTTCAGAGTGCACAAGTCAGCCTGTCACAAGAAAAATAAGCTTTTGACTTCCTCATTTATAAGTAGCATACGTAACATAGTTGCACCAAGCAGTGTGACTTTTCCCCTTTTCTTTTAAGAGGTGTTGATGCCGCTAACAGAATCCGGTGTCTGTAACCTTTTTTATCTTAGTATGACGTTGATGTGTTGAAAACACCTGGACCAGTAAGCTGGGTCTTCCCGGCCCAGACTGTGCAGTGGCCTGCAGGTGCGTGGGAACCCTCGGCTCAGCTACCGCTGTGCACAGACGATGCCACGGCCCTTCTGTTCTCTTGCAGGCATCCTTCCCTGCAAACCTCCAGCTCGTCCTTGTCCTGCGCCCAACAGGATTTTTCCAAAGGACTCTCTCTGACCTCGCTTTCAAATTCAACAGAGATGACTTTAAGATGAAGGTTCCGGTAAGTAGGCCCTGCTTCAGCTCCGTAGGCAGAACTCAACTTAATTGCATTCTTGGCCCATGTATGACGATCGAAATTCTCAAGGTACTAACCTCAGTGCTGTGAGCATAAATAAAGCCCCACACGACCCAATTGGAAATTGCACTTCCTCTTGTGCAACCAGCAGCAGTATGACCTTCATTCCCACTCGCACCCCTGGGTGGACTGTGCCAAACATGGTCTTGGATGGACCACCTAAAAGGTCCAGGCATTTCCTTAGAGCCATGAGCCTGGAGGGTTCTTACAGCAAGTCAAGCTGAAGAACAAGAGAGCCCAAGGGGCCGAGCGCCATCGCCTGCCTCCCGGTGAGAAAGGCCAGGCTCTGCCAGCTCCCAGGGACAAGACAGGAGCTAAGGCAGTGGGTGCGAGCACCCTCCGCCCGGCCTGCAGAAGGTGGGGTAGTGGGCCTTGGCCTTACAGGGTGATCCCTACCTCATCTCCTCACTCCAGCTCAAATCCGCCAGATTAGTGAGCTGTCCAAAACAGGTGTCACAGAAGTCGTCTCCAATGCCCGGACCCATTTCAGACCATTCTTTAGAATTACAGAAAGCATAATCTGAATACTGTTGTTAAATGCTGTTGTTAAAAATGTGTTTATGTCCGTGTTTTCGGTGCTGTGTGCTGAACTCTGCCAGGCAGAAAATGTGAGAAAAGCGGTGGGCCCTGTGCCCTTGCTGTTGTGGGTAAATGTGCACGAGGCACAGACAGGACGTATACTGAGATACAGAAACCACAAAGCAAGGCGGCGTAAAGTCTCAGGTTGCCCAATCAACCAGTCCTTTGTCATGTGGTCGTGAATCAGGGTACTTTGGCTGCATATAGATAGTTGTATTAGAGGAACAAAGAGAGAATAGAGTCATCGCTGCTGAGAAATGTTTTCTACTTTAAATTGACATGTTAGCCTATTTTGTTAAATGAGGATCACACTTCAATCAAGATATCTCATTATCGGCACTATTGACAGTTTGGGCAGGATTATGCTCCGTGGTGAGACTGTCCTGTGTGTGATCTTCGCAGCCCCCCTACCCTCCACCCACCAAATGCCAGCACCCCCCGCCCCAAATGTTGTGATAATCAAAAATGTCTCCAGACATTTTCAAGTGTCCCCTGAGGGGCAGAATTGCCCCAGCAGAGAACCCTCACTTTAAACTAATACAGTATTTAATAATACATGAGGTGGTTTCAGATAACATTTGGGCTAACCCTCTCAAGACCTATTTTGTAGTATCTGTGTGACAGCTTGCAAAGCAAAGGCTATATTTTCATCCAAACGTCATGGACAGAATGACTCAGAAAGGGCCAGAAAAACATAAAAAATGAGCCCTTGTCCCGCGTGGAAGAGCTTGCCTGGTCACTGCACCCAGTGCTCACCCTCAAGGCCGTTGTGCAGGTAGAAGGTGCTGTGCCGGTTCTGATTAGCCTGCAGTGACCTCACCGTGTCCCAGCAGAAATAAAGACAAAATTATCTTCTCTGGAGTCTGAGCACGGTCCGATGACCATGCGGAGCTCGCCTGGCCAGAGGAGCGTCTAGGCACTTGTCAGATGCCCGATGTCTGTTGCAAGCCCAGCTATGTCGAGGGTTTTGCCTCCTTCGGTGGCTGTTGTCTGATGAGATTAGTCATCACATAGCCTTTTCATGAGTAAGGAAGCTGAGAACCAGAGAGAATAAGTGACTTGCCTAAAGTCAACCAGCCAGTTCGTGGTAGAGCTGGGAGTTAAACCCAGGTCCAAAGCCAGAGACTTCCGTCCACCCTGCCACGCTTAGCACAGCAGAACATTTCCTGACTGTCTGCTGGGCGTTCTGTTTATGGGGGTGGTTTTCTTTCCCCTGTAGGTCATAATGCTGAGCTCAGTACCAGAATTACATGGGTACATCGACAAGTCCCAGTTGACTGAGGACCTGGGGGGGACCCTGGATTACTGCCACACCAGGTGGTTGTGTCACCGCACGGTGAGTCTTTCCAGCACTCTCTAGGGGGCACTGGCTACGGGCCGTGGTTCTCAATAATCCCTGGTTAGTCCCTAGAATAGCTTTTGCATGTCCCTGCTGCCTTTTCCAAAGATGTGTTCATGTTAACCCAAGTTTTCTCCTCAAGAATGAGGAGATGGTCTCAGTGGACCTTAGTCATCCAAAGAAATAACATGAGTAATAAGTTTGGGAGTGGCTTTCTCTGGGCTCCAAGACAGGAAAGACAGAAAGAAAAACCCCAGATTGTTGTCGTTTGCGGTGCTCACACCTCTCCCGACAAGGAGAGAGACCTTGAGCGCAGAATGACTCTAGGTGACGAGAGCATACGTAAAGGGTGCCTGGTATGTTTCTGAAGACGTCGTGAGGCTAGGAAACCAGAGGGAAGAGATTTGCTGTATGTAGACCAGGCTTGCTGTGGCCCAGCCCCTCTGAAGATGCCCTGTCTGGTCCTCAGTGATGCTTTTCAGGCAGCAGGAGGGTGCAGTGTGTGCGAAGCTTTGTGATGGGGTTTTCCCTCTTCCCAAGGCCATCGAAGGTTTCGCCCTCATGGTGAAGCAGACGGCCCAGATGCTGCAGTCCTTCGGGACCGAGCTGGCCGAAACAGAGCTCCCCAATGACGTCCAGTCGACGAGCTCGGTGCTCTGCGTGCACACGGAGAAGAAAGACAAAGCGAAGGTATGTGCGGCTTCCGCAGGGGGCGAGGGAGCCTGCGGCCCCGGTACAGGATGGTGGCATAGAGGGAGCCAATGTGGGCACTAGGTAAGACAGAACTGAAGGGGTGTCAAAGATGCCTTCAGATGCTCATGAGCTGGGTCACCTCTGAGACAAGAACTGAAATGTGCTCCTTGTTTAAGCAGCGTAAACAAATGCTGGAAATGCAGACCCTCGTGGTTGGCCTGAGTAACTTGTGAAATCTGACGGAAGCAAGGCTTCAGAGATGGCTTCTCTCTGAACCAGCTCCTGGGCTGCCTTACAGCAGGGCCCTCCCCCTAGGTGGTTCTGATGCTTGTTAGGAGAAGGAGTTCTGCCCCACGGTCCTGTCGCCGGCAGGGAGAAGTGGTGGGCTGACGGAGAGGCTGACATGCACAAAGCAGTCACTGTCCTCACCCTGCCTGGGTGGCTGTGAGGGAGAGGCGCTACCTGAGTCTGCTGCTCCCCTGCCTGACCTGCACATTGCAGGCTTTGAATCCGCAGTGACCGTGGCCCGCTGTCCTTGGGGGCTGCCCCCTCCCACACCAAGAGAACCCCTCGCTCCTTTTTACTTCTGGCAGCGCGGGTGGCTGCAGAGCGGGCACCTAAAGGTCTGGTGTCCTGTTACTCTCCTACCTTATCCTGCTGCCCCTGAGTGACCCGTAACCCTAGCTCTGCCCTGGTCGCCGCGGGAGGAGTCTCCCCGTAAGCGGGCAGTCAGCACAGAGGGTAGGAAGATTCACTGTGGCTGGTGCTGTGCCCACCTTGCTCATCGTGACCTTCCTGCTCCCCTCGCAGGGGCGATGCCTCACAAAGCCCACCACTCTCTCCAACGCGGACGGAGTCCCGGGGAGTAGGTGGGCCCCGGGGTGCAAGGTGCTGTGCTCTTCCCACAGGAGGACATGAGGTTGGCACTGGATGAGGGACAAAGCATCCTGGAGAGCATCAGAGAGCCACTGTCCAAGAGCCCTGAGCAGAGCCTGAACCAGGACCAGCTGGACAATCAGACCACCGTGCAGAGGTGAGGACCTCGGGCTATGGGGGCCTTTCAGGGGCACAGCCTCTGTGGAAACGAGAGGCTGGAGGCTATGGACAGAGGGACAGACAGACAGGACCAGAGGCCCCACCCCATGCTGCCTCGTCCCCTCTCTGAGCCTATTTCCTCATCTCACAAGGAAGCAAAGGGACCTCAGAGTCCTTACCGCTGAATTGCTTTTCTTCCAAATCCCAAAGAAAACAGCTTTTCTGGGAAGATTTCTCAGCACAGCCGCTCTTTTTCATAAGTGTGGAGGGGTCGCTTACCGGGGAACATGGTGACCTGAGCTGTCAGTCTTGTAGATCTGCAGGCAATGGCTCCTGTCCCATTTCACACCTGGTCTTGCTCCGGCCTGTTTACCGCAGGGGGCAGCCCGAGGCCTCGCTCAGCTCCAGCCCCTGCTTCAGAAGCAGGCTTTTCTTCATAGGAAAGGGGTGATCTGCACTTCCCTCCCTTGGTTTCAGCTCTGTGACAGGACACAGGGTGAGGAGTCCTTGTGGCTAACTGCTGCCAGCTGACATCCTGCGGTGCTCTACAAAGTCCACACACCACACACCTCCCCCATTCTGCGCTCTTCACCCCAAAAGCCAGGTCGGCACCGAAACCTCGTCTTGTTCAAGGACAGGTGGGGGACGGGTGCAGAGCAGCTGGACAGCCTCTCAGAGGCTCCCAGCCCATCACAGACCAACCCAATCCTGGACCCTGGCTAACTCAGCTGGGGTTCCCTCCTCTTACCAAAGGTCACACCCCGAGCAGGTGTTCTGTGCCAGGGATGCAGAGTAGGCCCCAGGACACGAGGGAGGCCTGTGTAGATGAGACATCACAAACAGAGGAGGTTGGAGCACACTGTCAACCCCCCCCCCGCCCCGACTCTGTTTTCTCCTCTGTACAATGGGGCTGGCCTGAGCACACTGGATGGGGTGGGCGTGAGATCGGGTTGGTGCACACTGTCCAGCACGGTGTCTAGAGCAGAGGGGTCTCATTTGGGAATGATGACTGTCGATGGTGGCAGCAGTTCTTCACCCACACATGCAATGTAGCAGCTTCCTGCTTCCTTTATCCCTGAATCAAAGTGACAAATAATAACCCTCTCGACCTTGTAAAACTTAGCCAGCCACCCTCCCTCTCAAGTCAGTGGCCCTGCACATCCGGTGCTGCAGTGCCCAAGCGGAGGTGAGGGTCATAAGAAGGCTGCTTGGAGACAGAGCCCCCACCCCTGCCTCACGTTGTGGGGCGGTTCTTCCCAAGCCCACAGGTCGCCCCAACACACAACACAAGTGTCACTCCTCTTTCCTAGGCTCCTGGCCCAGCTGAATGAAACCGAGGCTGCCTTTGATGAGTTTTGGGCAAAGCATCAGCAAAAACTCGAACAGTGTCTGCAGCTCCGCCATTTTGAGCAGGATTTCCGAGAGGTAAGTGGCCCAGCGTGTGGAGAGAACGGGTAGGTGGGCACCTGGCATTCTGGCTGCGGGAAGCCAGTAAGTGGCCTGGATCACCCGGATGCCCAGAGCTGAGTTACCCAGTGGACATGGCTCGAGGCAGAACAGTCTCCATTAGCCACATGGAACCACAAGATCAAGTTACACTAAACCTTGAAATACATGATTGATGAGTAAATCATTAAATGCAAAGTTATGCAAAATCTGCTCATTGGCATGTACTTTCTTCCGCATTACTTGTCAATTGATCAAGCAACCTTTGTTCTCCCTTTACGGTCATCTGTATGTTCTTTTCTCCAACGTGTACCTACTGTGTGCCTGGCATGGGCCCTGGGTATACACAAACAAGAGAGAAACACAGTCCTGTCTTGGATTCAGTGCGACAGAGCTATAGTAAGAGTGATGTGCCGTCATTGTGTTAGATCGTTAGGGATGGCCGACTCCTCGTAAGCCTGTTAATCATTTATTTGTGCAGAATACATGTGCGGAGACTTTGCTGAGGCCCAGTCCTGGTGCAGGGTAGGAGTATAACATGGTGCAGCCACCTGGAACAGGGTGGACCCAGGGCAGCCTGTTTCCTGTGCTCGGGAAACCTCTGATCAAGGAGGAATCATACATACGCAGGAAATGCGTAGCCACAAGTGCAGTGATCAAGCTTTTGTGAGGCAGTGTCTCAGTGCCAGGTGAGGAGGACCCGTCCCCGGTTTAGTCCTAGAGTCATGAACATCACCTTTCGGAAAATGTGGGACCTAGTTCAGCAGCCTTCACTGAGCACTGTTCCAGTGGGGCTCATGCTCAGACTCGGGACAGCAGGGGAAGCCGTCCCGCTGGCTCAGACCAGAGAAGGCGCACCAGCCAGTGTGAGCAGCACCGGGGAAACGCCGGGAAGATGGTCACTCCTTACTCACTTCCGTGGGGACTGAGGAAGGCTCTTCAGACAACCAGACTTTTCATTTGAAGATCACTGCAGAGTCCAGTGCTGTTATAAGAAATGACTCCGAGAGAGCCCATGTACCCTTCACCCAGTTCCCTTAAACGGTGACATCTTCCCAAACGAGAGCACAGGATACTGACCCTGACCGTCAGCACACAGAACATGCCATCCCCACGAGGACCCCCATGTTTCCCTTTTGTAGACACACCCACCTCCCTCCCACTTCTACCCCTCCCAAACCCCTGGCAACCACTGATCTCCATTCCCATATGTTGTCATGGATTGGCTCTTTTCTCGCAGCACGATCCTCCGGAGAGTCAACCAGGCTGTTGTGTGTAGGGACCGTTTGTTCCTTTGTGCTGCTAAAAAGCCAGTTGTCCATGGTGTGGACATGCCACAGCTGAACCATTTGTCCACTGAACGCATCTGGGCTGTTTCCGCCTTTTTGCTTTTACAAATCAAGCTGTTGTAAACATTCATGTACAGATTTTTGTGTAAACATAAGTTGTCACGTCTCTGAGATACATGTTCAAGAGTGCCATTGCTGGGTCATATGGTAGTTGCATGTTTCGTTTTTTAATAAAATGACAAATTGTTTCCAGATGGCTATACTGTTTTACAGTCCCACCAGCAATGTCTGAGTAACCCAGTATCTCCACATCCTCACCAATGCTTGGTGTGGTGTTATTTTAATTGTGTATATATATATATGATAGCTGTGTAGTGATATTTCATTGTGGTTCTGTTTTGCATTTTCCTAATGGCTGGTGACCTTGAACATCTTTCCATGTGCTTATTTATCATCAGTATATCCTCTCTGGTGAAATGTCTCTATTTCTAGTTCCTACTTTGTTTTTTCCGGTGTGTTTTGAGAGTTCTTTATATACTTTAGATACTAGTCCCTCGTGACACATGTGGTGTTTAATTATTTTCTTCCAGCTTATTACTCGTCTTTGTACCCTCTTAACAGGGCTTTTAACAAAGCAAAGATTTTTATTTTGATGAAGTCCATTTTATCAATTTTTCCTTTGAAGGACCGTACTTTTGGTGCCAATCCTAAATCCTAGATCCCAAATATATTACCTTCAACTATTTTTTCTCAAAGATTATAGTTTTACATGTAAATACATGATCCATTTCAAGTTACTTTTTGTGTAAGGTATGAGCATTGGGTCAAAGTTCATTTCTGAAACCTCTGCATGTCCAGTTGCTCCCACGACATTTGTTTAAAAGGCCATTGGGTTGTTTTTCCACTTTTGTCAAAAATCAGTTGGGCATATTTGTTGGGGTCTATTTCTGGGTCTGTATTCTGTCCCTCTGTCAACACGTGTTCTTGATCACTGTACTGTCATAATAAGTCTAGAAAGCAGGTGGATGAATCCTCCCAAATTTCAAAATTTTAGCTATTTTAGTTCCTTTGCTTTTCCATATAAATTTAAAATAATCTTGTCTTTATCTACAAAAAAATTGCTGGGGTTTTGATAGGAATTGTGTTAAACCTCTATCTGAGGGAGAATCAACCTCTTTACTATGTTGAGTCTTTCAATCAATGAACACAACATGTCTCACCATTTATTTAGATTTTTCTTAGACATTTTTTAATCAATGTTGTGCACCTTTCAGCACACCCATTCAATACACGTTCTATTTGATTTACGCTTACGTGTTTTATTTTTTAAAGCCATTGTAAGCTGTGTTATATTTTTAGTTGCGGTGTCCCTGCATTCACGGCTATATATAGAAATACAATTGATTTTTGTATATTTATCTTCTGAAACCTCGCTGGGCACACTCATTCTAGGGGTTGTTTTCTCATCGTTGGGATTTTCTACACAGGTGATAAGGTGGTGTGCATACAGGGACAGCCTGATTTCTTCCTCTAGTTTGTTTGTTCACAGCTGTAATTATTTTGCCTTGATACACTGCCAGAGCTGCCCCCACTGAGTAACAGTCGTGAGGGTGGACATCTTCGCCTGGTTCCCAACCGCAGGGGGAAGGCACCGTTTGCACCAGCATCATGTGTATGATGCTGGCGAAGGTTTCTGCAGGTGCTCTTTATCAAGTCGAGGAAGTTTCCCCCTGGCTGCTCTCCTGGGGAGATCCCGGTGTTCCCTCTCACCCCTCACTCCTGGTCGTGGTCTGGTCTCCAGGTCCTCTGCCTCCAGCCTGGTGGTTCTGATGTGGGCCTGGGCCTCTCACCCCTTTCAGGTCAAGGCCGCCCTAGATGCGTTGGCTCAGAAGATAGCGACCTTCACGGACGTGGGCAACAGCCTGGCGCACGTGGAGCACCTCCTGAAGGACCTGGCCGGCTTCGAGGAAAAGTCCAGTGTAAGGACTGGGGCGTGTGCGGGGCGTGTGCGGGGCGGGGCGGGGCGGGGCGGGGGCAGCCGGGGAAGCCGCGCTCATGGGGTCAGCAGAGCGGCTTAGAAAGGCACAGGGATGGGTTCTGCCATCAGAGCGGAAGCCCCCAGCCCCGAGTGATTCGGCGGGTGGAGAGGCAGCTGCCTGGCACACTCGCCCCAGCCCCCCACTCGCACGCCCTACCCCATGGCACCCTCACCCCCACCCCCACAGGTCCCTCCGAGGAAATAGCGCCCTGCTCGCTTGGACTGAACACGAGCTGAGCTGTGTTTCTGGGGGGCTCTCCGCAGGCGGCCGTGGAGCGGGCCCGTGCCCTGTCCCTGGAGGGGGAGCAGCTCATTGACAACAAGCACTACGCCGTGGACTCCATCCGCCCCAAGTGCCACGAGCTCCAGCACCTCTGCGACCAGTTTGCTGCCGAGGTCACCCAGAGAAGGGGTCTTCTCAACAAGTCCCTGGAGCTGCACGGCCTCCTGGAGGCGGTAGGACCCAAACCCCAAATCCCTGGTGGCAAACCCACTCTGGCCCCACGCGGCCAGCTCCCTCAAATGGGATGGACCACAGTCCTTGATTAGAAGCTGGCCCACGCCCTCCTGTCTGGACACCTTTCTAGTGGCCCAAACGGCCATGCCCTGACACCGGTGTCTGTTTTCTAGAATTCACTCGCAACAACTAACGATTTATTTAAAGGCCCAGAAACTTACCATGTAGCTAACTCACTGCACTTTGCCTCTCTCTGTGTGTAAATGAATCCTGTCCTGGGTGATTTGCTGGACATTTCAGAGCACTACGTTCCCTCCAGGGGAGTCCTTGACATAGCAGCAGAACCAGGATGGTGCAGTGCTGCAAATATTCCCAAAATTGTAACAGTCAGCAGACCGTATGGGAGACAGCCAGCAGGCGCCCCGGAAGGGAGCCCAGACACAGCTGCTAACTGCCGTTCTCTCTCTGCAACGCTTCCCGTGTCCAGTCCATGAAATGGTGCGATGAGGGGATCTACCTGCTGGCTTCGCAGCCCGTGGACAAGTGCCAGTCCCAGGATGGTGCAGAGGCAGCCCTCCAAGAAATTGAGAAGTTTTTGGAGAACGGTGCAGAAAATAAGATCCAGGAGCTCAATAAAATTTACCAGGACTACGAACCCATCCTCACCCAAGACCTGATGGTATGCCAGCTTGGACTTGTCACCTGTAGCTCACCTGCCCTGAATGGTGGGGAGTTACTCTGATTATTTTCGAAAGAATCATTTGATGAGTTCTTAGAGGATGGTAGGCATTGAGAGAGATGTCAAGCTAGGGCGGGGGCGGGGGCGCATCCGGCTCAACTTTTCTTATGCAGAAATCATTGTCATTTCTCCCTCAGAAGGTAGTGATTCTTCCTCCCGTGGGATCACGGTGCAAGCGGCGTGATCTTGATAAAGTAGCCATTTCCGTGGGCCTTGCTTCCTGCGTGCTCCCCTCAATGTTACACTGAAGTAAGACTCCTCCTCACTCTCAGCCAGCTGTACTCTGCCCACCCCCTGGGGTAACCCACAAGTAGACTGCCCCTTCCACGGGCAGCCTTCAGAGGCGTGGAGAGGGCTGCTTCCAGCCGACTCTCCTCCAGGCCCCGCACCCCTCGTTCTGTGGACGGTTGCCCCTCCCCATCCACAGCAAGCAGCCCGTGTAGGATCGCTGCATGGGTGATGGGCACTGCGTCACCAGCATTTAAAACGGAGGTCGTGCCGAAGCCAACTCTACACATGGCTGTTTAAACCACAGACACGGACACATCTAGGGCATCTGCTAACTAGTCCGTCCTACCCTGTCGTTTCAGGAACACGTGCAGAAGGTCTTCCAGAAGCAAGAGAGTATGGAAGAGATGTTTCACCGGAGACAGGCGAGCCTGAAGAAGCTGGCGGCCAAGCAGATGAGGCCGGTGCAGCCAGTGGCACCCAGGCCAGAGGCACTCACAAAGTCGCCCTGCCCCTCCCCAGGTACGTGCAAGCATGCCTGTTCTTTCAGGGAATGTCCTCCTTCCGTTCCATGATTTATGTTGTAAATAAAGTTTTATTGGCACTTGGCCCACTTCTTTGTTTACTCTCATCTGTGCTGCTTCTGGGCTGAGCACAGCAGAGCTGATTGGTTGTGGCAAAGAGCATGTGGCCCTCAGAACTGGAATATTGACTGTCGCAGGGCTTTTCTGGGCCTGTTTCCCCAGACTCCAGTCTCTCCTCAACCCATCTGTCCTCAGTGCTGTCGCCAAAATGATTTTAAACACACACAGCTCCAACCTCAGCCCTAGAGCCTCCCTGTGTTGTGTCCGGTGCCTCAGCCACTTCAGCCCCCCAGGCACCGCAGTCACTGGCCACAGCTCCTTGTCAGATCTCTCCCCTAGTGCTGTCCTCTCTAAGGCCCAGGGGGTGTAGCGCCATTCCCTGCAGACTGCTCACCCCTTCCCTGTCCCAACACACTCTTCCCCAGCAGCTGGAGCTCCAGCTGGTTTCTCCGGGGCTTTGGCAAACGTCCTCAGTCGGTGAGAGCCCTGGAGAGCTGGCTCCCAGCCCCCAGGGTGTGGGCTCCAGAGGACACCGCTCTCCAGCCTGTTTGGAGGCCTCCTGGACCAGAACCATCCTAGCCGGGAAGTTCTTCCCCCGTCACCCGATCCCCATCAGCTGGGGGCCCTCTAGGGATGTGAATGACTCCAGCGGGCCAACCTCAGGGGTTCCCCGGCCTCTCTCCTGACCCACTTTCCTTCTCTTCAGTGTTGCTGTGCTTCCCTACCTTTGTCTGGGGTGCTTGCTTTTTCCCTCTGAAAGCACAAAAAGTAAATTCCAGACACTGGTGGGTGTGCTTTTCCCTCTCCAGGCAGCACGATATGACGTTACACCCACCTTTCTCCTTTTCTTCCCAAACCAGGTGTCCGGAGAGGTTCTGAGAACAGCAGTTCTGAGGGCAGCACTCTCCGGAGAGGGCCCTACAGGAGGGCCAAGGTGAGACCCCACGGTCCCTGGCACAGACCCTGCCCTGCCCACGCCCCACCGCCTCCTGGTCACCTCCCCGTCCTTGGCAGCTCAGCCCGGTTCGCCCCGGCCCTCTCCCCTCTGCTGGCCAGCATGCCAGGTCCATTCTCCCCTCCTCGTCCTGGAGATCTCAGGTTTCAGATCTGTTCCCAGATGGGAAATGAGCTTGGACTCCGGAGCCTTAGAGTCAGGACATTAAGCGGCACCTTCTGTTTTTTGGAATCTCAGTGTCCTATTTGCTTGTCTCTCTCCAGAGTGAAATGAGTGAGAGCCGGCAGGGCCGGGGCAGCTCCACGGGGGACGAGGAGGAGAGCCTGGCCATCTTGCGGAGGTGGGTGGGCTGCCTTTCCAGGCACCTCTGAGCGGCTGCGGTCCAGATACAACGACTGTGACCCATCCAGATCCCAGCCTTTGGCCAGGACGGTCTGAATACAAACGAGCCAAAGTTGGTGAAAAATGCCAGCCTCTGCCCCAGAGCCACAGCCGGCACGTGGGGTCCACACGCATGCACGCGGCGTGCAGTGTACACACGTGGAGTGCACGTGTCCGTTTGGCACGTCTCAGCTGAAATCAGGAGAGATTTAGGTTTTCCTTAGAAAAGCCACATTTGCCCCTGGGTCCCCAGGCAGGACTATGATGATTTGAAATGGATTGTGTTCTCCCTTCTTCAAGACCAGGTGAGAAGACTAGTGTGATTCAGCCCAGCCAGGAGCTGGGTCACATGTACAGGGTCAGCTGCACAGCTACCCCTGACCCAGTCTCCTGCCTCCTTGGTGAACTTGGTCCTTCCCAGGAGCCTTTCCGGGCCCTCCTGTCTCCATGTGCTGGGTGTCACTTCTCTTTCTTCATCCCCCGCCCCCCCCCCACACACACATACTTTTCTCACACCGTTTTCACCCCCAGCTCTTTTTATGACACACCTAGACCATTTCCTACTACACACCTAGACTGTTTCCATGGCATCTGCTACGGGAGTCCTGCACATTCCACCCTGGGATTGCGCCTGTCTCTCCCCTGATGAGGACTGAACTCTGGCAGGGATGGCACTTCCAGAGTCACTGTCCCCAGAGAATGCTGCCCTCCAGTCTGGCTGGGCCGTTCACTTTTCCACAGAGCAGCCTGCACCCTGCCGCCTTCCTGCGTCTGCACACTCTGGGATCAGTACTCAGAACGCTGTCCCCCCAGCTCGGTGCCTGGCCCTCAGCATCTGCTCAGTTCTCCACCAGGGACATCCTCTCCTCCATGCTCACATTGTGCTCTGTGCTCCCAGACAGGAGTGCTCCCCTCCAGCTTGTAGTGCTGAGAAGGAGGACCCCAACTTCACCCCATTTAGGAGCACTGACTCTTTGAACTGAATCCTAAAGCTTCGTTAAGTGCAGACCGTTGGTTTAGAACTGATCATGCTCAATGGTCCCAACCCAGGAACACCCCCTGGGCTCCAGTTCCCATCTATTAAAATGGGATGCTCAGTCATAGGCAGTTGGAAGATGGTCCTCACCCCTAAAGAGACATCTGAGCATCTGGTTGCAAACCCATCCCCTTCCTGGGATTCCCTAATGTGATGGGCTCATAGCAGACCCATACATTGTCACTGTGGCCCACTCTGCAAGAGGGTAGTGATTAAACTGGACTGGCTAAAATGATGCCTGGAGTTGGTGCGCAGACAGCCCCAGGCAGGGAGACTGGTGGGCAAGCACAGGAGGGGCTCTTCCTGGGGGAAGGGGGCAGCTGGTGAGGGAAGCGGGGCTGGGTCTGCAGGAGTAGGGAGGCTCAGAGACGTGACGAGAGAAGGAGACTTGAGGAATCAGGGCTCATTTTGTGCAGGCAGCCCCACAGCAGGGAGGCGGGTCAGGGAATCTGCTCCTGGGTGGTAAGTCCTAGTGCCCCATTCACAGGCACGTGATGAATGAGCTCCTTGACACGGAACGGGTCTACGTGGAGGAGCTGCTCTGTGTCCTGGAGGTGAGCCTGCACTTGGGGGGTGGCTGGGGGTGTGCATGGGCTGGGCTTCCCCACCCTGTGTGGTCTTGTGTCCACCAAAAAGCATATGAAAGAAGGTTCATGGCAGCTTTATTCATAGTAGCCCCAAAGTGGAAACAACGCAAATGTCTGTCAGTGGAACAAGGGACACATAGATTCAGGTGGATTTGCACAGGGACAATACATACAACAAGAAAAAGAGCTGCCGCACAGAGAGCCACGCATGACCCTCAGCAGCTTGATGGCCAGTGGGAGAAACCAGATGAGGCATGCACTGCTGTGGAGGAGCTGAGACAAGCAGTGGTCCGGGTGGAGAGGTCCGAGCGGAGGCCACCGGGGGTGGTGGTGGTCTGGGAAGCGCAGAGGGGCTTCTGAGTGCTACTGTTCTACATCTTGATCTGGCAGTGCTTACAGGGGTGTAGACATAGGAATAATTCATCAAGGTATACACATAAGGTTTACCCCTTCATAGAAGTTATGCCTGGATTTTGAAAAGGCTAGAAGGGAAGAGAAGGATGAAACCTCCCTTCCCCTGCGCCAAAAATCTGGTGCTGTTTGTCATTCATTCATATGTTGTGGTGCTTTCCAGACAATCACCTTAGAAATGGTCAGTGAATAAGTACGTGGTGGATTTGCTTTCCTTTTTAAAAACATTTTTTTGTTTCATCCTCACCCAGGATATTTTTCGATTTATCTTCAGATAGAGTGGGAGGAAGAGAAAGAGAGAGAAACATCGATGTGAGAGAGACACAGTGACTGGTTGCCTCCTACATAACCCCAACCCCGGCAAGGGCCGGGGACGAACCACAACTGAGGTACATGCCCTTGACCGGAATCAAACCCGCGACTCTTTGGTCCACAGGCCAATACTGTAACTGCTGAGCCAAACCAGCCAGGGATGGACTTGCTTTCTAAAACCTGAGACAGCCTCGCTGGCCGGGCTAGGCAGTTAGAGGACATGGCGCTGGGGTCACGAGGTTGGGCTGCTGACCGGAAGGCCTGTGAGCTGTAGTTCAGGATCTCCCTGCTGACCGCTCTCCTCTTCCACAGGGCTACGCTGCTGAGATGGATAACCCTTTAATGGCACATCTCATCTCAACAGGCCTTCAAAACAAGAAGGATGTTCTATTCGGAAACATGGAAGAAATTTACCACTTTCATAACAGGTGGGCCCCTTCCTCTGATCACAAGGGTGTCTGGCTTCTAAAACAGCCACCTGCAGGGAGCTAAAAACAAAACAGCCCCTGGGCAGTGATTTGCTGGTGGAGAATATCCCTTCCCCCCTCTCTCAAGGAGGGGTAAGCTCACAGAGGGGGCCACAGACCAAGCGCAGCACAGCAGCATGGTGGGCCTGCCCAGGGCCAGTCCTCTGAGCTGGGGTGGGGGAAGATGCTCAGCTCTGTCAGCACAACTGTGGAGGAGCAGCCTGCCCTGCCCTTCCCACTTCCCGGTCTTTTGGGAGCAGCAGAAGCCAGCCCAGTCCACCCAAAGCGTGTGCATTTGGCAGTGGGGCGGCACCGGAGACCACACCACTGAGCCAGGACAGTTGTTCCCAAGCCCATTGCTGAAAAGGCAGTAACATCAGAAGTTCCTTCCTGCCTGCTATCCCCTGTGAGAGCAATTTGTGGCCCCTGAACTTTGGGGAGAGTGTGGACGGTCCTTCTGGGGCTGCTTACCCCTGGCTCCTACTCGCAGTTTGCGGGAGCTCATGGGAAAGGACACGAGCGGGCGGACATAAGTGTGTAGGGAGCCAGGCAGATGATGGCGATGTCCGTGTGTCTGAAAAAGGGCCAGCTGTGAACCGATCCGTCAGTGCCAGGGAGCCCAGCTGTCATGGGGCTTGGGCCCCACCCTCTTATGGATTTCAAGAGAACAGTTGGGGCTTCTGTCTCACCACCTGCTTTTGCCCCTCGGTCACTAGTATCTCTCACCCACCCACTGAGAAAGGAGGCAGCAAGTCACAACTGCCCCCACCCCAGAGACTTCCCTTGGGAATTCATCTGAGTGAGTGGCCTGGACCTTCAGCATCCTGGTGGTTCTGGCCAATGCTTGGGCACCGGGACCCTGGCTGCAGGACTATAGTGAACTGATGCCCAGGAGCTTCCCTTCCTGGGGGGATTCACCTCCATGGACAGATGTAAGTCAGAAATGTAGAAAAACAGTTCGTTCCTGAGCAAAGCTATATTGGGGAAGGTCTCAGGGACATGACCGAGAACCCTGTTACATCGGCAGAAACCGACCGAACCCATGGCTGGTGAGGGTTCCCGGAATCCCCAGGCTCTGTGTGTCTGCTCACAGCCTCTTCGCCCCATGCCTGTGCTGATGAAAACAGCTGTCCTGACGTCTGTAACACAAACACCAAACACCAAACACACAGGGATCCACTGAAACTGAGAGTTTGATATAGTCAGAACTCTGGGAGTGACGGGTGTGGGCGGCAGGTCCCTGAAATCAGCCTGTGTTCTTACACACAAAATAGCCCGAACTGTCCGGCTATTAATTTGTTACAGCTGCCATCTTATTAAAGCTGTTGATCATACGACCTAATGTAACCTTTCTTTGTCTAGGATATTCCTGAGGGAGCTAGAAAACTACATAGACTGCCCAGAGTTGGTTGGAAGGTGTTTTCTAGAAAGGGTATGTGGCTTTATTTTTTTTAATGTATATTTTCTTATGCCTTACTTCCTAGTACTTAAAAAAAATAACCTAAAATTCCATTCTGGCCCCCAACTGAAATCACAAAGCACCACAGTTTCGTTGGGCTGAGATGACACTCTTGGTAGGGCTGAAAGAATATGTTTTATTCCTAAAGCCCAAAAACTAGTTTGAAAAAGAGAAAATCTATAAAACATAAGTTTTGAGATAAGCAAAAATTATCCAGCATCTAAGTTTCATTGTGTTGAAGCCGAACCTTCCTAGTGCTGATGTTTTGTTGTGTGTTCGCGCTTGTCCTGCTTAAGGGTGGGAAGGTCAGCTCAAGGGTATGTGAGAGGGGAAGGGGGTTTGAGGAAACCCTTTGGGAGCAGGAAAGCGCTGCTGGGTACAGGGGCCTGCTGAGTTCTCCCAAATGCCCCATGTGATCCTCTTATGCTGATCCCCATACACTGCTAGTTTAGCAACATGGAAATGCAGCTTGCTAACAGCAGTTAAACTAAGTCATTTCCACGAACTGCGCTGGAGGCTGAGACTGCTGTAGTGAATTGACACGAAGAGGCAGAAGGGAGGAGAGGAGGAGCAATGTCGATGTTTTGACTCAGCTGGGCCGTAATGCTTCTCCGGGCTATTTGAGAAGTGGGGTGGGGCAGTCATGCTGTCTGTCAGTGGTTCTTGAAGTGGGTCCCTAGCCAGCAGCATCAGAATCTCTGGGAAAGTTGTTACACATGAAGGTTCTCAGGTCCCCCCAGACCTGCCAAATCAGAAGCCCGGTGGGGCCAGCGGTTTGTTGGCACAAACCTGCAGGCGATTCTGAGGCACGTGCCACTTGGAGCGCCGCGTGGAGGCTTGGCTCTTCAGAAAGTCTGTGTTAGTCCTGTGTTTACTCTTAAACTGTTATTTCTATGGCAAAAGCCAGCTACACTGAGCTAATCTGTAAAAACAGGGGTTTCAGGACCAACACAGCCCAGAGGCGTGAACTTCTGGTGGGGGTGTTACCTGACTGTCCCGCAAGGAGGGACGTGGCGTCCGAGATGGAGGGGTGGACGGGATTCAGGAAGAGGTCCGACTGGCCCGTCTGAGCCCCACTGTGACACTGTCTGTCCCGGGTCCAGATGGAGGAGTTCCAGATCTACGAGAAATACTGTCAGAACAAGCCCCGCTCTGAGAGCCTGTGGAGACAGTGCTCCGACTGCCCCTTTTTCCAGGTATGTCTCAGGGCTGTCTTGAGGGTGGGATCTCCTTTACTAGTTGGCTCTCAAGTGGAGAATGATGAAAGCTGTCTAAACCAGAGGTGGGGTGGTTGCAGGAGTGCCAGAAGAAGCTGGACCACAAGCTGAGTCTGGACTCCTACCTGCTGAAACCAGTCCAGAGGATCACCAAATACCAGCTGCTCCTCAAGGTGAGACACTGGGCAGCCGGGCCTGGCTGGACATCCCCTGGAGCCCACTCTTGGCATGGCCACCCAGCAGCCACCCTCACGGCTACTGTAGCCTCCCAGCCACTCGCCCACCCACTGCGGTCTGAACTCTGGCCATCTCTGAACTCTGCGGTCTCTGAGCTGCCTTCCTCCCGCCTCTGCAAGGGCCTGGCTCTTCACAGACCTTGTGGAGAGCTAACCAGGTGCTAGCCGTTGTCAGGGCGAAGGCAGGGGCACCAGGTGAACAGACGGGCAAACCCCAGCGCACAGACCACAGGCTCAAGGGGTCTCCACACCCACACTGCTGTGCTCCCGTACCAGTCTTCCCAGCCAGGCCTGGCCTGAGGCGGTTATCTCTGTGGGCCCAGAGGCAGCGCCGCAGGCCGGAGTGAGCAAGCGAACGGACGTGAAGAGTGCACACATAAAAAGCAGATGCTCATTCGGGGTGTCAATTTGCAAGGAAGGAGTAACCAGTTTAGAAGTGGAGAGACAGGAGACTGGGGTCTCAGTGAGGTTGCTGGGGTCAGAGCTGCATTAGGGTGCCGGCCCTGGGGGATTGCAAGGGGTCTGCACTCGGCTAGTTCCTCTGTCCCCTGGCTTGGGGACATCCCTGATTTGTAGCATCCATTCGGGCCATTGTGGGCTGAGGTACAAGGGCTTCAGGGAGTGGAAGGGCAGCTTCCTGAGCTGCTGCTAGGTCAGTGGTCCCTGGGGCAGCCTCATGTGTGGGGGTATGAGTGTCCACATGCACTGTGGTCTTACCCTTGCTGCTGACAACTGAGCAGGGAGCCACACCATGGGTCCCAAAGGTCCATGTTCAGGGCCATCCAGGGACTGCACTTCTGGGATGGAACGCTGGAGTTCCAGCAGCTTTCCAGGGAGGGGGAGGGGTCAGTGTCCAGATGGGTGTGCGAACACCACTTTCCACCCCCAGGAAATGTTGAAATACAGCAAGAGCTGCGAGGGGGCTGAGGACCTGCAGGAGGCGCTGAGCTCCATCCTGGGCATCCTCAAGGCCGTAAATGACTCCATGCACCTCATCGCCATCACAGGCTATGACGTAAGGACCGCTGAGCGTGCTCCTGCCTTTCTCCTCCATCCTGCAGGAGGTGCTAACGAGCCTGCTTGGGTGGGGGATCTGCCAGGCAGCGGACCAAGGCCAGCCCATAGCCAGTGCAGAGCGGTGCCCTTGAACTTTGATGAGCATGGGCATCATCTAGAACCCAATCTGACTCAGGGGCTCCGGGGCGGGTCTGCATGGGGGCTCAATCATGTGTAGAGAAAACCAGGAAGTTTTCAGCCCTTGGAGGTGCATCTTTGAAAACCTTTTTGTTCCTGGTCTTTTCCCGAGGTTGTCATCACTTGGGGAAGCGGTGTGAGTCTGTTTTCTCTGACGCTGCTTGTGGGCTGATGATGTGTACTAAGTGGGCATTAAAGTCAGGCTTCTCCTTTCTCCTCTGCAGGCCCACATCAGGCCCACTTACTAATTTGTTTGCCTTTCTATAGGTCTATTCAACTCATTCTCGGTTTCTTTTCATTAATAGACTCTTTTTGGAGTAGTTGTAGGTTCATAGCAAAATTGAGAGGAAGGTACAGAGATTTTCCATGTACCCCTGTCCCCCACCACACACACAGCCTCCCCCATGATCAACACCCCCACCAGCATGGGACATTTGTTATACTCAATGAACCAACATCGACACATCATTGTCACCCAGAGCCCACAGTGCATATCAGGGTTCAATCTCAGTGTTGCTCATTCTGTGCATTTGCCTAAATGTATAATGACACGTGTCCACCATGGTAGTTATCTTACAGAGTAGTTTACTGCCATAAACACCCCCTGTGCTCTACCTGTCCAACCCCCCACCCACCCCCACCACCCACCCCCGCCCCTAGAAAGCACACATCTGTTTACTGTCTCCGTAGTTTGGCCCTTTTCCGAATGTGACATGGTTGGACCTTGGCATGCAGTCTCCTGAGACGGCTTCTTTTGCTCAGCAGCACACATTTAAAGCCCCCGTGCTCATCCTGGGTTTTGAATGCCCCCTATCTTAGGGGAACCTGAGCGACTTGGGGAAGCTGCTGATGCAGGGCTCCTTCAGCGTCTGGACGGACCATAAGAAGGGCCACAGCAAGGTGAAGGACCTGGCCAGGTTCAAGCCCATGCAGCGACATCTGTTCCTGCACGAGAAGGCGGTGCTCTTCTGCAAGAAGAGGGAGGAGAATGGGGAAGGGTACGAGAAAGCCCCGTCCTACAGCTACAAGCAGTCCTTGAATGTGAGTAAGGCCTGTTTCCAGCCGCGGTAGCCATCCTGGCCCTGGCCCTGAACGAAAGGACCAGGGACCTGTTCCAGGTCATGACTGCGCCTTGGTCACGACGTCCACCTTCTGGCACCTGCCTCTCATCTTTGGATGTGGGCATTCGGGATCTCTGGCTTCCTTGGACCCCATCTCAAAACTAACACGTGCCTCCCTATTTTGTGCTCTCAGATGACAGCCGTCGGCATAACAGAGAACGTGAAAGGTGATGTGAAGAAGTTTGAGATCTGGTACAACGCCAGGGAGGAAGTTTACATCATACAGGTCGGACCCCGATTCCTCTCTCTCTGTCTGGGCATTAGGGACTCCTTGGGTCTCTTTAGGATTCTAGTGAGAGCCGGTGTCTGGACCAGGGCCAGGAGCACCGCTATTCACTGGGGGCTGCCCTGGGCCATCTTTAACCTGAGCTGAACCCAGGGCAAAGTACAGAGAAACACTGCAAGTTCAGGTGTCAGAAAAACTAGTCCTTCCAGAGGCTGCTGTAGGCCCGGCTGTTTGTGCCTGGTTGGTGCCAGGAGCACAGCTGGCCGAGCTTCCTTCACGCCCATGACCGGTTCTACTGGAGGAAAGGGTGTTCTGAGTCCTTACCTGTCCTTACCTCGCTGGGGAGGGCAGGAGCTGGGTGAGGCTGTAAGAGCTTTCGTGAGCCCATGCAAGGCCCCAGGTGCCCTGTGAAGGGGTCAGCCAGCACAGGGATGTGCCTCTCCTGGTTGTCGTCAAGATTCTGACCCACTTGACGGTTTGGTCCCAGCGCTCCACTTAGCTGTCTACAACAGCCACAGCAGTGCAGCCAGACCCAAGGGCTCCAGAGAGCTCAGGTGAGGATGTGGTCAACGCTCTGGCTGTCCACAGGCCCAGGGCCTTCAGAGCCCGGCTGCCCACCTGGCACTACCCCAGGCCCCACACTGTACTGAGGCAGGACAGAGCCCTGGCTTCTTGTAGTCTCTCTCTCCCCCTGGAAGTTTAGGGCCTACTTGTGAGATTTCAGACTCTGGCCATCCTGGTCACCTGAAATGGAATCAGGGCCACTTCCCGGAGAAAGCTACTCTCAAGGAGCAGTTTATGCCACAGGTTTTCCCTGCAGAATCAGCCAGCAGTGGTTGTGTAAATGTATTGGTGGCGATCAGTGCACCGGCTGGGGTGGCAGTGCCCTGGGTCCTGTCCGATCGTGCCCTTGCCCGAGGCAACAGGACGTGCCACTGTTTACTCCCTTCTCCTGTCTCACGTGCAATGCTGTTATGATCTGAGATCATCCTCAGAAGTTTCTAGAGTGAAATTCCAAAGCATGTGTAGGGAACGGCAGCCTTACCTCCTGGCATTTCTTTTGGGGTCCAGGCACCGACTCCTGAGATTAAAGCGGCCTGGGTGAATGAGATTCGAAAAGTGCTGACCAGCCAGCTGCAAGCTTGCCGAGGTAAGCATGTCGTCGGCCACTATTTTCTTCTAGCCTTCACTCCAGGGATATGTTTACATATGTTCAAAGCAACCTCAAACTCCGTAGCTGTCTGAGATGACGTAGTGTTTAGAAGTGAAGGCGCGGGTTCAAGTTCTTCAGCCACCCGTGGGCGGTTTGTTTTCTCCTCACAGAAGCCAGCCAGCACCGGGCCCTGGAGCAGTCCCAAAGCTTGCCTCTGCCAGCATCGTCCAGCACCAGGTGAGGGACGCGGGCCTGGAAACGCCGCTGCGCGGGAAGAGTCACCGTGGGAGTTTACACAGGCCACAGATTTTACGTGACCCTTGTCGCCTGACTCTCTTGGTGGTCGGATTACTTTGCATTTGCCTAGCGCCCCCTGGAGTACTTATCCTCTGGAGTCACAGGCTGGTGGGTTCGTCCCAGTGGGTCAGCGTCAAAGTCATGTGTCTCTGGCCCCTCTCCTAAGCAGGGGCCGCCCCTGACAGCTGTCTCCTTACTTTCTGTCTGTGAGTCATTTCCCACAACAATCAGCACAGGTCCTGGCTGTTCCAGGTGACAGTTAAAAGCCACCATTTCTGGGACAGTAGCTCCCAGACAGGGACCACCGGGTGCTGGAGGCTCAGGCACCACCCGCAGAGGTGGGCACGTTGCAGACACCCGCCTCCATGACGACTCTGTCAACTCTCTCTGCCCTTATTTTCCCTTTGATGTTTTATTCATTCACTTATTTTTTAATGTCATTGTCCCTGTTTCTTATATAATCCACCTCTAAGCATGTGTGGAACAGGATATGGCCTAAATGAATAATCCATAGAACAGTGGTTTTAAAAGAAAAAGACCTGCCCCCGAACTAAACAAAACCAAACCACCTCCTGCTCAGTGGCTAGGAAGGTGGTTTTGTCCCCATTCTGTTCCATTTGGGCTTAATCTAGAAATGCTTGGCCACTCTGCGGTGGTAAGATGTGTCCCCTAAAGACTGGATAGGAATCACGGGAGGTCTGGATGCCTCAAGTCCTCAGGGAGAGTTTTGGACGACTAACCAGGTCACTTATTATTTCTTTTTCGATGTGTCTGATGTCATTAGTCCTTCGAAAGGGAACACCAGAAACATCAAAAAGTTGGAAGAAAGGAAAACTGACCCCTTAAGCCTGGAAGGATATGTGAGCTCAACAACATTGCCAAAACCCCCTGAAAAGGGCAAAGGTGGGTATCTGCCGTGACCGAGCCAGGTTCCCCGGGAGCTACATCACAGGTGTCTGCTCGTGGGCATGTCAGGGATGCATAACCTCCTGTGGGCACAAGAAGCATTTGTAAAGAGCTCAGGGTCACCACCCACCCCACACAGAGCACTGGACCTTCCCAGTGGAACCCCTCTTCCTCACAGCCAGTGGACACCCCAGGCCGGCAAACCCAGCCTCAGAGATGAGCTCTGGCTTAACCTGACATGTTCCCTGCCCAGAACCAGCCTGGGTTGTGGACACCCTCTGCACTGTCCCTTTCTCTTCCTTTGTAGATGACACAGTCACTAGCTCTACCTCAGAAAGCTCTGCGCTTTCCAAGAAGCGCTTTACTCTGCAGGGCTTTGCTAACCTCAAAGGTCAGAAAGGTAAAAGGCGCTCACCTAACATCGTTTTCTGGACATGTCCCTTGCCAAGGGGGCATGTCTGTCATCCATTTGTGTGGTGCTCATGCGTGAGGACGTTCTCGGGAAGGACATCTCATCCGAAGCATTTTTTCGCCGAGTCACTCTTTGTCAGTGACACTGGTGTGTCTGTTATACATGCAGCCAGAGTTCTGGGCGGGGGGCGGGGCGGCTTTTCTTTGAAAAGGTGGATGTGAACTTTTCTAAAGGAGGCTTGCTCAGAAACGACTTGTCATTTGCTTTTCTGGTCCAACTCCTCCCACATCACCCTCCGCCTTTCCCGCTTTTTCCTGTCAGTCCCTGGGGGCATCCGTGGGTCAGGCTGCAATCACTGTCTCTGCCAGCTTGCTCAAGGGCTGTGGTCAGCTGTCTACTAGTGCACAGGGCACATCAAAGGTCCCTGGAAAGAGATCTCTCCAAGCTTGGCCACCTTGCAGTGCTTTGGCAGTGAACTGTAGCGGAGGGAAATGCACCAAGACAGCTCATGAAGCTCCAGGTGGGCCCCACTGGATACTAACAGCCAGTGCGGTCAAGGTTCATTTCATTGGTCCAGACGCTGGTCCAAAATCTTAGAGGCTTTTTTCCCAATTTATAAAATACTGTTAAGTTGGCCTCAAACTTTAAAAAAGGGGGCGGGGGGTCAAATTCTGGCACTGTATACGTTGCTAAGTATGGGAAGTATATGCATAGCTCAGCAAATGTACCTAGAGACAGCCCCTAAAGCAGTGGTTCTCAACCTTCCTAATTCCACCACCCTTTAATACAGTTCCTCATGTTGTGGTGATCCCCAACCATAAAATTATTTTTGTTGCTACTTCATAACTGTAATTTTGCTACTGTTACAAATCACCATCGGAAGTATGTGTTTTCCGATGGTCTTAGATGACCCCTGTGAAAGGGTTGTTTGACCCCCAAAGGGGTCGTGACCCACAGGTTGAGAACCGCTGCCCTAAAGCTTGAGTCAACCGCACACCAGTCTCATCTTACTTTTCCTCGGGCTCTCCCTTCCGCTGTGGGACCCCTCGGCCACCTTGGTTTGGTTCCCAGGAAGCGACTTTTTGAATCAGTGGAAGTTAGGCCATCTGACGTCTGTGCCCCATCCCAGCATGAACTCGGTGTTTCTCACGGCCTCCTCTGTGCTCTGCATGCAACTCCTCACTCTCTCTCTTCTCTCCTGTTATGTTTTTGCCTCTTCCTCCTTCTGCAGCTTCTCCCACCAGTCCTGACAAAAAAGCTAAGCGACATGAAGTTAAGAGCGACCCAACGCCTTTTGGTTTACGAGGTAGAGTGGCTCAACCTTTGGACATAGCCTGCCATCCACTTCCCATGCAGTTAGGGACGCTGTCTGTCTAGCCATCATGCACCATCTAAGATGCGAAAGGAAACAGAGCCCTACTAGCCGGAAGCAAACTCACTGTTCTGCTGAAAAGCATGATGCCCTGGCAACCATACTGTGGTGATGTTACGCCTCTCGGTTGAACTCCTCAGGCCTGCCCAGAACCTACCAAACTACCCACTGGCCACTAGTCAGAGGCTGCTGACACCTGCTTGGTGTTTGGGTTGGGTTGGGCTTTATTGCTCAGTGGCTTTATAGGCCGCACACCCCTGTTCACAGGCCCCTGCTGCGCAAGCCACCCTCTACTTTATCTGTTTATCCCAACGCGTTTTGGTGGAAACAGAACATAGCAGTTACGGGATCCCATCAGACCTCCCATTTCATGGAAGTTGACCAATCATACAGATGGGGGCAAGCTCTATGTTGGAAATCCGGCTTCTCCTTTCTTGCCCCCTCATATTCGAAGGGTAAAGCTCCCAACCCTTGCCGCTCAGGGAAACTCACAGTCCCCTGGCCCAGATCGAGGGTCTTAAGTTTTCAAAGAGGATTTTATTTTGTGAATCTTCTGAGAATTGCAAATAATTGTGAAGGTTCCTGAGGGGTGTAGGCTGAACCAGAATCCTCCCATTTACTGCCAGAGACCACTCAGAGGTCACCCAAGGCCCACTCTGGCTTCAAACCACACTCTTCACTCTGAGGATGCAGGCTACAGCCCTCTTGCTATCCATGGAGCCCGGACATGAGCTCCGAGGTCAGGGGCTTGCCCACCCTCTCCCACAGCCTTCACATGGGTGGCACCCAGCTTGCCCCAGGTACTTGGGAGAAGCACCATTTCCCATTGACAGTCTCATGGGAAGCACCATTTTTTTTGTTTTTTGGTTTTTTATTCCTCACCTGAGGATACTTTTCTATTTATCATCAGATAAGTGGGAGGGAGGGAGAGAGAGGCAGAGAGAAACATCAATGTGACAGAGCCACATCGACTGGTTGCCTCCTGCATGACAGGCGGGGAACGAACCACAACCGAGGTACGTGCCCTTGACTGGAATCGAACCCCCGACTCTTGGTCTGTGGGCGGACACTCGCACCGCTGAGCCAAACCGGCCAGGGCAAGGCAGGGCTATTTTTGTCCCTTCCATCTCCTGCTTAAGATCTGGAGACACCGGAGGCCTCTTCCCTGTGGTCTCTCCCTTGTGGGGGAGGCTGGCGTGGGGCAGTAGTGACTGTGGGCTTGAGCACAGCCCAGTGCGGCTCAAATGCTGCTTTTACTGCTTTTTAGCCAAATTTTGTCGCCTCTGCAAGCTCGTCTCCTCGTCTGTAAAATGAAGACAAGGCCACCTTGTAGGGCCACAATAGATGTGTGTGAAAGTCCTGAGCACAGCGCCCGGGCTCAGCAGCCAGTCTCCTCGTCGTCATCACTGACCGTTTCAGTCTGCAGCAGGTGACGAACTTGGGCCTTCCTGGCTGGCCCTCTTGCAAATGCTTCAGTGCTTGCTTCCTGAAAAGCTTCATAGCCATTGTTTTACTCAGCATCAATACCGAGGACTACTTTACAAGAAACAGAGGTGACCATATTCATGGTCACCTAGGCCCAGGGTCCTGCAAAATCCCCAACATCCTGCGTAGATCAAAGAGGGATGCTGTCCCGATTTGTGGTGGTTATGCTGACAGATGATATCATTTTCTTGATTCACGCGTGGGGCCTCAGGCTCAGTCGGGTCTCAGTATTTTCTGCTGGCTCCCTTGTCACACTTTGAGGCAGGGACACTACTGGAGCCTGTTAAAGAGGTTCACCCAGAGGCTCCCGGGCAGAGAGGGGAATAACCACAGGCCCGATCCTGCTGTGTGTCTGAAAAACCTTTTCTCTGCGGGCACCAGAGGGCGGCGTTGTTCATACACAAACGCGACCACAGCCTCTAAACTGAAAGTTTCCCTAAGGTCCGCCGGCCGGGCAGCTCTGCCCTCTCTGCCCATAACACAGTCTTCATCTTCCTCTCCTCACTGTCCTCAGACTTCTGCTTGTTTTGCCAGAAACCCCACCGTATCTATTAGTGGTGAAGCGGGGGGAGTTATTTGTAGCCAGGCTACCCGGCACTGTGACCCTCTCGGTGCCCCTTGCCCAGTGCTCTACTTAGCTCCCACGCTGCGCGCCAACTCCAGACGTGCCTGAAGCAGGCGAGGTTGGGTGGTTTGTAGCTGGAAACCCACAGTCCCCAATTGCTGCACAGACATCGCCTGCTAGTGACATGAGCAGGGCCATGCTCAGCACACCGCCCTTCGCCCCAGCACCTGGCCCAGGAGGCAAAGCTCCGAGGCTCTCCTGGCCTGCTGGGCACAGCCTGCTGTGGAGGGGGGTGTTGGGGGAGCTCCCAGGGCTGTTGGCATCTGCTGGCTTCTTTGGCTCTGAGGACACAGGCAGACCCATGCTTTCTTCCCGGGGCTCACTGTTCTGCTGGCTGATGGGGAACTCTGGGTCCAGATCCCTTTTCTAGGAAGGCAAAGAGGGCTTTCTATTGCCTCTTTAACACAATGGGTTTTCATTGCTTAGGAACTGGCCCATTAAACAGCTTGCCCCTTTGCTGCCCTGACTTCTTAAAGGGGAGCATGTATTTTGTTGTTGTTAATCCTCACCCGAGGATATTTTTCCATTGATTTTTAGATAGAGTGGAAGGGAGGGAGGGGGGAGAAAGAGAGAGAGAGAGAGAGAGAGAGAGAGAGAGAGAGACATCAACTTGAGAGAGACACATTGATTGGTTGTCTCCTGAAACCCAAATACATACCCTTGACCAGGAATTGAACCCACAATCTGGGAATTGAACCTTCAGTCCATGGACAGATGCTCTAACCACTGAGCAGACTGGCCAGGGCAAGGAGAACATGCATTTTGCATTTGTCTCACTACGGTTCCTTCACACCCAGCACCCTCTCTTAGGGAAAAGCACGCTTTCAGCCACCGTAAATGTGACTTGAAACGGGATATGTCTAAGCCCAGGTCTGACAAGGAGTCTGCTTATTTCCCAGATCTGCTTGCTTCCTGTTGAAATGCTATTTAACACTATGTGATGGCTATGATCAAATACCAGAGAGGTGTGGCTGCAACTTGGTGCTTTATTTCTGGCATTTATTGCATTTATTCAGAATTAGGAATTCATCACCTCCCATCTCCCACAAATGGGAAATACAGCTGTTTCTCTTTGGGGATACATGGCACAAGAGATGCTAATGAAGGAATATATATAATTATTAAGTCCAGAAGAAAGCTTTCTTCCCCTCATTTTCTGGCCGGTGGAGCTCATGCAGGCTGACCCTGTAGACCGAAGGCCTGGGTTGGGATCCTGGCCTTGCCTCCATGGCCTGAGGAAGCTCAGACACGTGATGGCGTCAGTCCCATGAGGATTGCAACCCCCTCATCTCACACGTCAAGGGCTTGGAGTGTGTCCGGAGCAGGGTGCAGTCAGTAAGCTTCAGCCGTTTGTCTGAGTGCTCTTGGAGCCCAGTGTGATGGGTGTTGAGTGGTACAGCCCTCATTGAGAACACCTTCTCTTTCACGTGTTTGCTCCAACACAGATGGGTAGCAGTGTCTCTAGCTAGTGGTCTTTCAGGGTCTCTGTGCTCCCCTGGGACTGGGACCAGCAGGTAGGAGGCCAGGTGGGGAGAGTGCTCCTCCTCCGGGAAGGGGCAGGGCCTGCTGGATAAATACACAGCCCTCCAGGGAGGGGCTGGGAGCTCCTTTCTCTCCCCTGACTGGTCTGGCAGGTGCTCTGGCCTCATCTCCCTGGACTATCTGCATAGTGCAAGCAAGCATGGCAGGCATTCCAGAAGTCAACAGTGTGCCCTGTAATCTTTACGAGCTCCTGTGGAAGGGGGCAGGCTCCACGCGGGTGGCACATTTCAAGGGTTGCAGGGACTTCGTAGATCATCTTCAGACAGGTTTGTCATTGAGGACAGTCCTCAATGGAGCCTGTTCCTCTCTCAGGTTGGAGCAAAACGTCTCACCCATTGGAGGCCCCCGAGGACAATGACGGCTGGTCCAGTGCCGAGGAGCCGATTAATTCCTCAGATGCGGAGGAAGAAGGCGGAATGGGCCCCAGGAAACTGGTAATCTTGGCTCCCCCCGAGTGGTCAGCCTGGCTCTGCTGGTCCCTGGGAGCCCCAGAAGCTTCAGTGTGGCAGTCTGCAGCTCCCATAGCTGCTGGGAGGGACTTTTAGGTGCCAGGGCTCCCTGTGGCTCTGTGTCCCCAGCTCTCGTTAGTTCACCAGCATCAGACCACCACACAGAGGGAGGTTCTCCTTCAAAAGGAACCATGCACACCCAATTTGCCCTTCAAAAAGACCAGACTGTTCTCCTAAGCTTCCTGATAGCTGTGTATATACCTCTATCTCATGTTTAAGAGCAATATCCTGTCTTAAGGTTTTACATTCTAAACAAGGCCCTATTTTAACATGAGCAGTAAGGAGAAGCTATTTACATGGTAAGTCACTGGCGTCAGGATGATACCAGAGGATACTGACTGCACACTCGGTGCTGCCCCGGTTCCGGCACCAGGGTTATCGCAGCAAACAGAGCGCCTGGAGTCTGGAGGGCAGGCACAGGTGAATGGATGAAGCTGAGGGAGAGTCTTGGCGTGGTCGGGGTGGCCTTTCCCTGGGAGGCCTGAGGGTGAGAAGAGCCGCCATGGGGACCCAGCAGGCACAGAGGAGCCCAGGCATTGGGGGTCCCAGAGCAGGGCAGGAGGTGGGCTCTGAAGGCCGAGCAGTCTCTGATGGGGGTTTAGATTCTGCTCTCAGTGTAGCAGGAGGATATGATTTTGGTTGCTCGGGGCCAGTTAGGAGCTAGTGCAGGTCATCCTGAGAGGGCATGGTGTCTCCCATGAGGAGTGTCACCCTCAATCTCCTGGCTTCCAAATCCTGCAGTTTAGCCACATGTTGTCATGTGTTATCTTGCTGCCAAATGAGCCTTCAAGCAGCTTGCTCTTCTCAGGGCCCACATCCACAGCAGAGCGCCAAACACAAGTGTATGTTGAGTATTTATTGTACGAGGCGCTGTTCTAGGCGCTGAAGACAAAACAGGGCACAAAATAGACAAGAATCTGTTCTACAGAGAGGCAAAACAACAATAATAAAGTAAAATATATAGCATATTAGGTGAGGATGGCTACCATGTCAGAAAGGAGGCAAGGAGGGAAGCATATTCTGTGAAGAGGGAATAGCAGGTGCACAGATCCCGGGGCCAAGGGCTATGTTTGGATTGTTTGAGACATGCTCAGTGTGGCAGGAGCAAGGTCAGAGCACCGGAAACAAGCTGAGGGCACTTTGTAGGTTGAGTAGGTTTTTTCAGCATGGTCACAGTATGAGGCCTAGCATCTTCTTCCAACTAGGAGACCCTCCCAATGTAAGGCAGTCATCACACCAGAAGCTCCAGAAGTGGCAGGACGCTGACAAGGTGCTTGCGTCCTCCTCTTGTCACTGGGTACTTCGAAGGCCACTCTCGTGGGACTTTGCCTGTTGCTGTGTGGTCGCCGTGGCCTATGTTCAGTGCCTGGGGACAGAAGCAGAGGGTTGTGTGTGCCTTCCTCCACAGGTTCCAGGGAAGTACACTGTCGTGGTGGACGATGAGAAGGGAGGCCCCCACACGCTTGCCGTGAGAAGTGGAGACATGGTGGAGGTGGTTCAGGAGGGCGACGAGGGCCTTTGGTAAGATGCCCACAGTGTGCTCACCCTCATGCCACTCTAGGCACAAGTTGGAGCCACTGACCAGCCCACGCCCCTTGCAGGTATGTCAGGAACCTGACCTCCAGCAAGGAGGGCTGGGTGCCAGCCAGCAGCCTATCCATGCTCCTTGGCAAGTCCAGCTCGGCACAGTGCTTGAGCAGCTCAGGTAAGACCCCCCGTTCCACGTTGGCTGTGCCCTGAGCCCGCCGGTTTCACAGCCTTGAGCTTATTTAACAAGAAAGAGGGGCTTGAGTGCGCAAGTGTGGAGCCGAAGCCGTTCTCGCCTGGTTTTCCCGCAGAGTCCAGCGCAGGGTCCGCTCTGCTGAGCAACTCCTCCAGCTGCAGCGAGAGCTGCGGTGCCCCCCTCTCTGACCTGCAGGGGTAGCACTGGCCGGGGCCCCCAGTGCAGGAGACCAGCCTGCGAACCTCTAAGTTTCCTTTGCTTGGGCTTGCCTAGTTTGGTGAGGGGACGGTGCTCTAAGACGCCCTGGAAAAAGAGGACCCTGACAAGACCCGAGCGAGGAGCTGCCCGCTGCCCAGAGAACCTTGCGGAGCAGGACATGGGGCGTTCCGAGGAAAGGTTCAGGAAGACTCTGCCCTCCAGCCTCCATGCCAGGATCCCCTCCCGGGGCACAGAAACCAGTTCCCACGGGAAGACCAGTGCACCAGGCTTCCTCGGAAAGTCGAAATGGACGGGGGCTGCAGGCCAACAGACTACCTGTGCAGGAGGGCGCCGAGGCGGGGCCACCCCTTCGGGCCTCTGCCAGGCAGCCGGGGCGGAGCCGGTCCCAACCACTCTGCTTTGGTTTCTGGCGTTTCTGGCCTGGTGCTGTCTGCAGGAATGTGCATACCATGGGACTGCTTCCAAAGGCGGGACGATTCACTGACCCGACAGCTTGAAGAGAGAGGGGGCGGGGGGACGATTTTGTCTTTTACAAATTTTTTTTAAAGCAGGGACTAATCCCACGGCCATTTTTTTGTGGTACTTTGGCCTCTAATCTTTACCAAGAATCACTGTGTTTACATGAAATGACAATTTGATACAGCATTTGATATAAAACTATTTTTTTGTTACTGGGGTTTACATTGCAGCACGTTGTATATGCCGCTGAATGATTTGGGGGACTCTCTCGTGGAAATTGACAGCCCGCTCTGAAGCCCACCTGGTGACAGGTGAATGAAAGTACGTCCCTCGATAAAATCAGGCAGCATTTCTACAAATGAAAGCAGTTAGAAACCAAGGAAATTCCTTTACCTGTGTAGTTAATTTTCAAAAGGACATTTCAACTATAATTTAAAATACTAACCTTCTTTTCTACAAAAAAAAAAAGTGGGGACTCTTGATTTTTTTAACATGCTTCACTGAATTAGGATTTTTTAAATTGTTTTTAAAGAATACATAAAGATGAGTTTTTGCAGGGTATCATCTGAACCAATGATGTCACACGTAGCTTAGTGGAAATCCGAGCTCAGCTCGCCTCTGCCTGCCTTCCAACCTCCTCCACCTGCATACGGAGTGCACCCTGCGCGTACTGTATAAAATCACCTGAAATACAGAAATTTAAAGGTATAGAGTTTATTTTATTCCAATCAAAGCAGAACTGGAAAGAACTCTTCTGTTTTACCTTTATTTGTGTGTTTCAGAAACAAATTCTCTTCTTTGGAAACACTCTCTGTGTCCAGTTGGGGTAGATATTTTTATATGTGTGTATATATGTTGATGTGTGTACATATGTATCCAATGTAAGGGATGTATTTATAGCCTCCATGCTGCTGGAAATGTGTCACTTTACAGCCCCCCCTGAGCCCCAGGCCGTGCTGTGGCTTGAGGCCCACAGGTTTCCTCTGCCCACCACCACGACATGCAAGGCCATCATCGCCAGCCAGAGCCTTCTGGAGTGTGGTAATAAAATAGTAAATGTGCAAGACTTGGCAGCTTTTCTTCTGGTGTATAAGTTATTTGAAAAATGATGTGTCTCATAATTTAATTAATATATTGATTGTTCAGACACCATTCCTGCCATCTCAGCCTGGGATTGTCCACCATTTTTTGTGATCTCTTCCTCATAAAGGCACTTTAAAACCTCATGTGTTGGTCACTGTTTTCTTTCCTGCTGATGTAAATGAAAATTTAAAATCAGAGTTCTTTATTATATGGATGGAGTTTGAATAAATATCAGCAACTCTTGCTGTTGCCTTCATCTGCCAAGGCACAGAATTGCTTGTGTCTTAGGTTCCCAGCACTGCAGTGTTCTGTCCTGTTCATCTACTCGCAGTATGGCAAGCACATGTTCAAACACACATGCCGCAGGCAGTGAGCGTGGCCTAGATGTGTTCCATACACTTTACTTTGTCAGAAAGAGATCAAGATAGAGCAAAAGCAAGCTTATGTGTGTCGTCAATGTAAAGGTAACAAAAGAACTATAAAATTACCATGCCAGAACAAGAATGTAATTGATAACTTTTAAACCAGAAAGGCAGAGAAGAAAGGATTGTCAATCCAGTACAAGAGTAAAGTGCAGAAAGGGAAAATCATGAAGAACAGGAACACAAAAGGGGAAGGAAGAAATAAGTCCAATATTCCTCAGTCATAACAAGTGTGATTATGCTAAACTGACCTATGGAAAGAGTATCAAGTTGGATGTAACAACTGCTAAGAGAGATCACAAAACAAAATTATACAAAGGTTGAAAATAAAAGAAAAAGATATAACAGACAAACTCTAACCAAAAAGATGCTGGGAGCTCTGGCTGGTTTGGCTCAGCAGTAAGAGCGTCGGCCTGCGGTCTGGAGAGACCCGGGTTCGGTTCCCGCTAAGGGCACGTACTTCGGTTGCAGTTTGTCCCCGGCCCTGGTTGGTCGTGCGGGTGGCAGCCACTTGATGTGTCCCTTCACGTCGATGTTTCTCTCTCTCTCTCTCTTCCTCTCTCTCTCCCTCCCACTCTATCTGTACAAAAAAATGGAAAATATCCTCGGGTGAGGATAAAAAAAAAAAAAAAAAAAAAAGATGCTGGGATAGCAATGTCGATAACACATGAAATGAAATTTAGAACTTATAAGCGTCTAATAATTTGCTCAAAATATAGGGAGCAAAGATCAGCAATCATGGGTGAAAAATTAATTATCTCTCACAGGAATTAACACCCATTTGGCCCTAAAAGTACAAAAATATGCATTATTTTCCGACACACATGGAATACACACAAAATATTTACAAAACAATGAAAAAAAAAGGTTAAAAAGTTAGCAAAGAAATGTCATTGGAAATTCTGATATATGTAGGACTAGACAGAATTGTGCATATGAGAGCTTACGAGTGCAGCTAAAGCATATCTTAGAGTAGCATTGATAGCCTCGCTGCATTTAATATTTTACATGACAAAATTAATGAGTTTACTATTTAAAGAAGCTAAAAGTAAGACCAATATATCCTAAAGAAAGTATAAAGGAGGAATTAGTTCAATTCAGAGAAGAAAATAATAAAATCAAAACAAATCAATAAAATAATAACCATATTTTTTGAAAAATAATAAAATACAGCAATTGATAGAAAAAAAAAACCTGAAAAACTTTTCAGCAAATAGAGGCTTTAAAATGAGAGAACAATTATGAACAATGTTTTGTCAACACATTTGAGAACAAAATAGGAATTTTTTAAAGAATGCAAAATGTTAAAATTAATCAGGAAGAAATAAAATACTTGGGTTGATGAATAACAAAGAAATTGACTTGCAGTTTTAAAAAAGTATCCCTTATACCAAGTTCAGGTGGTTTTATAGGTTTAGCCATACCCTTAAGGAGAAGAATCCAAAGAAAGTCAAGGACAGAGATAGCTCCAAAAAGGGTTGTGGCTGGGAGGAGCAGTCAAATGCTAAACTGCATTTTCCTCCTCCCTACCTTCTCCACAAATAAATTCCTATATAATTAAATTCCTAATCAATTAAGCAATTATTAAAAATTCCAGAGGTGATCATTAAACATCTCTAAGGACCAATTCTTCCATTTGGGGAGTAGGGCTGGGACCCTACTGGAAATAAGCAGAGCTGGTGTCCCCAGTCTCCACCCATGCACAGAAAGGATATGATTTCCAGAGAATCAGCCCAGGCCCTCTAGAGGCTGCTGCCCATGTGAGCCTTGCCAGGGTAACCAAGCGTCCCAGTGGGCCCAGGATGGTCCCAGTTTCAGCACAGAAAGTCTGGCATCCTGAGAACCTTGTTCCCTTCCTGGCAGCCCAGGACAGGTAGGTGCCCTATCTGTTCCCTGGGACCAGGAGGAAAGGGAAAGACAAGACCTGGATGCCAGGGGCACCGGGGAAGCCACCTGTAACCGCAACAGAGTTGTGACCTCAACTAGAGACAGATGCCCCTTTCCTGGTACTTCACCAGTCTCTCTGGCTCCCCTAAGAAACCAGGCCTCCAAGGTAAGGACAGACCCATCGCCGCCTCTGTGGCTCTCTTCAAAACATTAACATTCACACCCAAAATATGCTCTCCTTTTACTAGGTATATAACCATGGGCTATGGTTTTCACTGCAGTTTTCCCAATTGCAGTAACAAGTCCTACAAGCTTCAAAATCCTGAATTGCATTTGAGATGCTTATGCCTCTCAACGTAAGAAATATTCAAATCTATAGAGAATTTCTGTGAGTTTATTTGAACCAAATTGTCGACAACTCTCGGAAAGCAAAATCTCAATGGGTTGAGATAATGCTCCAGAGAATGGCAGTTTTGCACCTTATTTTATATATTACAATTAAAAGAGAAGACGCAGGTGAGTTACATGATATCCACTGTTGATAGATTAGGGAGTTGGGAGAAAGCAAATCAGGGAAAACTCTGGAACTGGATAACAAGTAAAATGATACATATATACATCTTTTATGAAGGTGGGTACAGGATAGTTAATAGTCAACAATTAACTCAATAACAATGAGGGGATCTGTGGTCTCCACAGAGTAGTGTCTGCTTTGAGGGGGTCCAGAAAAAAGAAAATTACTTTGACGTTCCAAAGATATGTTATCACAGATATATGATAACATAGATATGTTATCAAAGTAAAAAGACAATAGGCAGGCTCAGTTAAGGTAAAGATTGACCTTTTGTCAGGGAAGATGCTGGCCTAAGACATGACTACCTGCCATTAACTGCTTTTAGTTAAAAAGTTTTCATTTCAGACCATCCTTTGTGGTTATTTTAGATCTCCGAGTCAGCAAAGCCGCCACTCGGGCCTCCCTGAGCTTGTCAGGTTAGCATGTGGCTCCTTTTCATCCACATGCCATACGCACACCCTAACCCTATATTTCAGAAAAGGAACCTCTGCTTCAGAGACTCAGCCACGCTATTTATACCTGGACTCCTGGCCCTGTCTTTCTGTCTCTGATTTCCCCTCCAGCAGGCCTTTGGCACAGAATGTTTGGGAGGCTAGGTCTCCCTCCCCCACGCCTCTGGGCAATTTGAGAACTTTGCTCACCTCCCTAAGTGGAATGTCAACACACAGGGAATGACACCATGGACCTCACCATGTTTCCCCAGCCTGGTGGGCTGGCCCTCCTCTGCTTTCTGCTGGGCCTGCAGGGGCCTCCGGCCGCAGGCGCTGCAGGTATGTTGGGGTGCTGGAGGAGGGTGGATGAGGTTTCCCTATAAACCCTGTGAGAAGGGCAGCAGGCTGTTGGCAGCCAAGCCTCCCAAACCTCACCTTCGTTCCTGTTTACAGGGACACTCCTGTTCACTGGGAGCGTTTGCTGGCTCCAGTGTGATCTGCTTTCCTTCAGAAAGCAAACAGCGCCCAGGTATTTGCTGGGCGTTGGCGGAACGACTATTGTTGCTGGTACAGACTTTGGCAGAATTATTTTTCAGACATTTTGGGGAACCTGCGGTGCTTTCCTGGGAACCTGCGGGGATGCAGCACAGACACCCCACCCTTTCTATTTGGAAGCCTGGGCCTCTCCAAAGCCCATCTCCGGTTCATCTTTCCCCCAGGACACCTTCCCCCACTTGGTTTCTGCCCTCGGTGCTTTGTTCCGCTTTCCTCGTCTCACCCTACACACCCTGCTCGCCGCCGGGGTCACTCACCCAGGGGGACCTCGCCAAGGGCTCCATGGACTTTCCTGGCCTCATCCACGCCCTTGACTTCAACCCCTGCATAACTGTCACCAACCTCAACATCCTCACCTCCATCACCAAGCCCTCTCCTGGGGTGCAGATCCCATGTCTGCCTGGGCATTCCAATGAATCCTCAAATTCAAGATGTTCAAACTAGTCCCATCACCCCACCCTGTGTGGCTTTGGGTGAGTTCTAAACCTCACCCATCTTTTTCTCTCATCAGCAAAATGGGGGCACCAGCTACCTGCAGTCCACGAGGGGTCACTGGGGGAGGCAGGGAAGAGGCACGAAGCTGCTCTGCCCCTCTGGCAGCAGGCAGGTGCTCCGGAAGGGCCCAGAGGGGCTGGACCTGTTCAGATCAGGCAGCGTTGCAGCAGTGAAGAGGGCAAATCTGCAAGGCGGCAGCTGCGGAGTGGGCTGTGAGGGTCAGCTGCCTCAGACAGCCAGGCCTGGGAGGCGGGTGGGACTGTGCACCGACACGGGATTTGGACAGGAGAAGTAGACACAGCAGGGGCAGAGATGAGGGAAGTGGGCCTACACGTGCTGCTTATACGTGTGGGTCACTCAGTCTACAGGGAAGGTGGACACAGAGATCTGGGGTTCAGACACACTTCTCAGGAGAAATAAAGTAGAGGTTCTGGTATATGGAGGGAGAGCTGAATCCAGAATTGGAGTGAAGGGGCTCAAAGAATCTTTACAGTACAAAGACCAAAACCTGAAGGATACCAAAACTCAACGCCAGTAGCAAAGAGGGCTGGAGGGGGCGTATAGAGAGGTGGGAGGAAGACCAGGAGGCCAAGCCTTAGTTGGCCGGGGGAGGGAGTGTCGAGAAGGAGACAGTGATTAGGTCTCCAGCCACCAAGAAAGGTCCTTGAGGAGGCTGGGAGAGTCACGGTGGTTTTTGCTTATGATGGATATAAGAGTCAGTGTAAGAACCTTGGTGGAATGTGAGAAATTTTCCTTCAAGTGTGTGATCTTGAAGAGAGAGAAAGGTTGGTGGCAAAGCAAAAAAGGGTTTAGATGAGTTAGTTAAGAGGAGAGAACTGACCACATTGGGAAGTAACCCGAGTTTCAGGAGAGCTGGGAAGAATAGGCCCAGTGAGCAGCAAATGGGACTATTGGGCTTTCAGCGGAGACAAGGGATGCCCAACCCCTCTCCACTTGCCACCCTCAGTCAGACCACCCTCGGCCCCTCTCATGTTGTCTCAGCAACCTCTGCCTCTCCACAGCTCACCCCCACCCGAGCCAAGCCTGTCCCTACTGCCTGGCCTCTCTCAAATGCACCTCCCCTAGGACCTTCCTTCCCCATAGGTCCTCCAGCTTGCTCATTCAGCAGCTCTTGATGAAAGGCTGTAGGTGCCAGTCACATAGTGGATGCATATTTCGATAATAGAAGTTACACATGTCAATTGTACACATTTTGGAACAGAATAGTCATTAATCCCCAAAGTTAATGTTTATGTACGTTCTTTCAATCAATTACATTTGATCATATGTACATTTTTATTTACAAAAAAATATACAGTAGATATTGTCTTATTTTCTTTTTCACTTAATATCCCATCTTCTTAAGCATTCTGTTTCCTGGCAGCATGGATGGTTATTAGCAATAGTTTTTTCGTGGCTAGGTTCTTTTGCATGCCTCTGAGTATTTCCTTAGGATAAATTCCTGGAAGTTAAGTGACCAGGTCAAAAGGCACGAGTGTGCTAAATTACAATTTAATGAACATATTGCCTTATCCTTGTATATAAAGTTTGTCACCAGCCAGCCATAAGAAAGCACTCCTGTTTCAAATGCAGCCAGGCCTGTAGGCAGAAATCCTTTACCCCTGTTACTGAGTGGGACGAGACCGGTGTGGGTAGTTTCCATGCCCTCTTGGCGTGGCACGTTGTGACTGCTTCATGGAACTCCATTTCTCAGTCTTCATCACCCAGGAGGAAGCCCAAAGCGTCTTACACAGGCAAAGGCGTGCCAACTCGTTCCTGGAGGAGCTGAGGTCAGGCTCCCTGGAGAGAGAGTGCAAGGAGGAGCAGTGTTCCTTCGAGGAAGCCAGGGAGATCTTCAGGAACCCTGAGAGACTGGTGAGTCCACCCTCTAGGGGGCGCCCTCTGTGCCACCAGACACATAGGCCCATGCACTGAGTCTTCAGGAAGAGCTCTGTGACAGCAGGGCTCGCTCCAGTGTCTTGGAGGACAGTCTTCACCTCCATGGTTGTGAGTACTACATGCACAGGTGAACACACACGGGGGAACACACAGGGGCTCAGGCATGCACAGCCCTCCATGTCCGGGTCACTCTTCCTCCTAAGAATGACTTTACTATCCTCAGTCAGAGCTCCAGCAATGCTCTATACCTCCCCGCTGCTTCCAGGGACATCCTCCTCTCTGCCACATCATGCATCCTAAATTTTGTATCAGAAAATATAGTTCGAAAAGCATGCTCCATGTGTCCCTTGCCTTCCCGGTCCCGAAAGCGGCCCCTGCTTCACAGAGCTGCTGCTGACCGAGCAGATGTCTGAGACTCTGGACCAGGTGAGCCTCTCGCTGCCAGGCCACCTGTGGGCACCTCTTCAAGGAAACTTGTGTGAGGACACATGCAGGGAACCACTGCTTCCTCCACCTGCCCTCGGGCCATATGCATACAGGCTTCATTTCTGTTTTCATTTTCTAAAAGAGCATATTTAAGATATATCGCATCCCACCCTGGCCGGTTTGGCTCAGCGATTAGAGCGTCAGCCCGCAGACCAGAGTCCCGGGTTTGGTTCCCACTAAGGGCACGTACCTCGGTTGCAGTTTGCCCCAGGCCCTGGTTGGGGTCGTGTGGGTGGCAACCAGTCAATGTGAGACACATCAATGTTTCTCTCTCTCTCTCTTCCTCCCTCTTTCTCTCCGCTCTATCTGAAGATACATGCAAAAATGTCCTTGGGTGAGGATACTAAATAAATTAATTAATTAAATAAAATAAAATAAAATATATCACATCCCTTTGAGCATTTCAATAGGAGTGTGGGTCAGGTTATGATAGACAAGACTGCACCTCACACTCACCAAGACACACGCTTTACCTCACACTCACAGGACACACCTTGTCTCACACTCAGGCTCACAGGACACACCTCACCTCACGCTCACAGGACACACCTCACCTCACGCTCACAGGACACACCTCACCTCACGCTCACAGGACACACCTCACCTCAGGCTCACAGGACACACCTCACCTCAGGCTCACAGGACACACCTCACCTCACGCTCACAGGACACACCTCACCTCACGCTCACAGGACACACCTCACCTCACGCTCACAGGACGCCTCACGCTCAGCAGTAAGTAGGGCTATTTGAGACAGAGGCTAACACAATCCTTTCTGTGCACATTGAAGATGGTCATACTTTGTGTCTGTGCACCAGTTAGTTTTTCAAAGCAGTTTCAGCAGTTTTTATCTTGTTTTATTCTCGTGGCAACCCTGTGAGATTGAGTTCAGTTGGCCAAAAGATTCCTCAGGATGTCATGTCCTTGGCAGTTCCTAGAAGGCCTTGACCTCCGTTCCCTGCCTCCTCCTCGTGCCAGGCCCTGTTTAGACGATCCCCCAGCAGAGGAGGACATGGGGGCTCAGAGTGCATGTGTGTCTTGCCCCAGCTTCACAGCTCGCACGTGGCAGAGTTGGGGCTAGCTGGGGCTGAAACTCAGGTTGGAAGAAGGAAATGTGTGACCTCTGGTGACCTTAACGATCCGGGGCAGGGAGGAGGAGGAGAAAACTTTCTCCCCCAGATGAACCCCCCGCATCTCCCGAGGAAAGCCTGGCTTCCCGAGCCCACAGCAAGGGGCCCAGGTGGGAGCCCCAGCCCCCCCTGCCCCCCCCAGCTCCTCAGGGCGGTCCATGGGGACCATAAATGTTTGCTCCCAGGGACACGTCTCATGGCTTCCTCTCTCCTCCCCCAGACGCAGTTCTGGATTTCTTACAAAGGTGAGTAGGTAAAAGGCCCATTTACATCCCAGCTCCAAGCCGTCTCCTCAGCATACTGACACTGCCTCTCTTCCCAGACGAGGACCAGTGTGCCTCAAATCCATGCCAGAATGGAGGCTCCTGTGAGGACAGTCTCCAGTCCTACATCTGCTTCTGCCCTGAGGGCTTTGAGGGCCGGAACTGCGAGACAAGTGAGAAACCCCACAGCGTGCGACAGGGTCCCCGGGAGAGGCTGCCGGGCACGGCCTGGGCAGGCATGGAGCTGGCGCCCGGCCCCGGTGGGAAGTTGGTCGAGGTGACTTTGAAGGCCTTTGCCAACCTGAGAGCCTGGGCTCTGGGGTACTGAGGTGCCAGTTCTCAAATGCGATTGCCCCCGTTCCATTCTGGGCTCCCAGCACTGGGGAATCCTGACCCATCTGGAAAGGGCACAGGGGAGGATCCCTGCGTCACCAGCTTCCACACACCCTGCCAGCCAAGGCGGTGGGGTAACCTTGACCTTCCCTACTTACCATTACAAAGGTAGGAGCTGCTTCTTCCACCTTCCATATATTAAACAACTGCCAAGTTCAGAGGTCCCCAGACCATTCTCAAGCTCAGTAATCGGCTGGAGGGACTCACGGAACTCACTGAAAACCGATATATTCACAGTTACAGTTTATTACAGCAAAAATATACATACTAAGATCAGCAAAGGGACCAGGCGTGAACCTCTAGTTATCCTGTCCCAGGCAGTCACACGGACAGTCTCTCGTTCTCCAGGGCTGATGTGTGACAGGATGGATAGAGTATCACCAACCTAGGCAGCGCACCGGAGCCTAGGTGCCCAGAGATTGTATTGGGGCTCAGTCACATAGACATGGCTGACCACCCACATGTCTGACCTCAGTCTCCAGCCCCTCCAGAGGTCGAGCTGACATCCTGTGGCCAAAGGCCTCACGTGGATAATACTGTTAGACCATCCAGTGTGATCCAGGGACCATCCAAGGGACCCAGGGAAATGACACTCTTCTCGGGCAGATTTAATTAGAAGTGTCCAACTTAATTAAGGTATAGAGGTCACCTCCCAGGGGCTGAGAGCAAAGGCCAGGCTTCTCTTTGGCCAGGGTTTATCCTTTCCCACACACGTGTACATTCTGATGCGGAATGAGCTCTTCTGGGCCACAACCAACTTCTGCTGTAAGCAGAACAGAGGCCGGATAGAGTGAAGGAAAGACTCTGGAAAGAGGCTTCCTCCCAGTTACATGGGGCTAGAAAGCCTCAGTGTCTTTGCCTGGCCTTTGATGCTCAGCAGCCCTGGTGTGAATTCGATTCCAGGACCAGCCCTCCCAATGGAGGTCCTGGACTTACACAGCAAGCCAATCCCGTTTCCCACGCCAAAGTGCTGTCCCTCAGAGTCAGGTCGAACGGCCCTCCTCTCTGCCTGCTCAAGCCAGTGGTCGCTGGGCGTCAGGGCCTGGCTGTAGAGCAACCTCATCTGCCTGCCCTTTCACTGGCAGGTCTCTGATGAAGCGGGGCTCCTCTTCTGTCCCAGGTGACTTCTACTTTCCCTGAGCCCTCCTCAGCTCCCCACCAGCTGCTGGGATGAGTGACAGTGTGAAGACGCCTGCATGCTGCCCTTTGTCCCCACTGGGTCAGCTGCTCAGACATGGCTGAGATCTCAAACACCAGGTCCCACCTTTCTGGGTCAATCTGTAGAGTGGGGTAGTGCCAGGCTCAGTCTCTAGCTGGCAGCTGAGCACCACTTTCATGCAGAACGCTGTCCCTGGCCCAAGGAGGGGTGGCCACTGGGGCTGGCTTTCCCTGACCAACAGAGACCCTTCTCGGCTGTCTCCTTCTGTATTCAGACAAGAACAGCTACCTGATCTGTGACAATGACAACGGGGGCTGTGAGCAGTACTGCAGAAACCATGCAGAGACCAAGCGCTCCTGTTGGTGCCACGAGGGGTACACACTCCAGAACGACAAGGTGTCCTGCGCACCCACAGGTAACAGGCCCTCAGGGATCTGCTCCAAGGGTTATGTGCTGTTTCACTTCCAGATGAGCAGTCACAAATTCCCCTCCTGCCACAAGTTCTTTTATTGGCTAAAAGATGAGAAGGGGTGACATACCATTAACTGAGCATCTACTACATGCTGACCACTACACGCTCAGAGGCAGGGAGGAGACTGAGTGCGGAGGTGGCTCCCCTGACCCGAGGGCAGGCCAGGGCAACAGGGCGCAGAACAGAGCCCTGGGAGCAGCTCCCTGGGTGGGCCTTGGACCCACTGCCCATCTTAGGTGGGCCCAGAGGAACAGAACAAAGCTTACCCTTCCCCACTTCCAGTCCCCTCTGCTGGGATCGACACTGCCACACCCACGTGTGACTGCTGACTACAGCACAATTCTGGATTCCAAATCTTTTCTGAAGGCACACGCTTTTAGGAAAATAGAAAACTTCTCTACACACGCCTCAAACTAATGGGGCTGCAGTTCCAAAGGCTGAGGCACCCCAAGCCCTGTGTCTCTTTGGAGGTAAATGTACCCAGCATGGTCAAAGCAGTCTGAAATTCAGCTGCCACCTCTAAACACTTTCTTTTCTGGCCCAAGGACTTTATTGGAGCAGACCCCAAACTGGGAATGGGGTCAAAATAGCAGCACGATTGTCTGAGAGGCTGGGTGGCCGTCAGACAGAGTATCATTCGTGTTTTAGGAAATTCAAACAGCACTTCATGTTTTCCTGCCAAAATGAGCAGAACCCAGTTTCAAGAAGTAGGGCCCTCTGTTCCCGCAAAACCAGCCCCTGCCCTTCCGCTCACCCAGCAGCTCCCACAGGGCCGCCCAGGCCCAGAGGCTCCCACAGCCCAGGAGGAGCCCGGCAGAGCCTCAGCCTGCAGCCTCGGGCCCTCTTCTCATGGACGCTGGTCTCTCATCAACCTCCACCTCTCGCTTAATTTTGTTTCATACAGTTCAATATCCATGTGGGAAAATACCTGTTCTGGAAAAAAGAAATGATAGCCAAGCCCGAGGCCGAATTGTGGGTGGCAAGGAGTGTCCCAAAGGGGAGTGTCCCTGGCAGGTAAGGTTTCAGGGCCCCAGAGTCACGTGGGCCCTCAAAGGGAAAGTGGGCAGGTCAGACTCAGGGGTCACACCCAGGCCCCAGGTCGCCCCTGCTCACGCAGTGCTTCAGTGGACTTCCTCTTTACTCCCGAGTCCTGTTGTCCACGGCCGCCTCCATTCATCTCAGACACCAGTGGTCTCGGCGGCACCTGTCAGCGGCCTCAGCTCCTCACAAGGCTTCCTCACAGGCAGCTAGTCTCACGCCCCTTTTACAGATGGGGAGACCGAGGCCATACAGCCCATAAATGGCAAAGGCAGGATTTGAACCCAGCTCTCTCATCTTCCTAGCTCTACCTGCTATCTGCCTCTAGAAGCTGAGATTGTGTGTGTGTGTGTGTATGCCAGACATTATGGTTTACTATTATTATTATTATTTTTTTAATTACCATCACCCAACACCCTCCCCTTTGGCAACCATCAGCTTGTTCTCTGTATCTGTGGATTTGTTTCTGTTTTGTGTTCTTAGATTTTACATATAAATGAGATCATACAATGAGATTTTTATCTGTAACCAAGTCCTCCCACAGGCCTGGAGGCTCTCCCCGACATGTGATCAGGTTTGTGGGTCATGGCCCCTCCAGGGCCTCTCTCTGCAAGGCGACCTATGAGCTTGGTCCTAGTTGGACATGCAGAGTCTCAGGCCCCCTGCCTACTGGGTCAGCATCTGCATTTTACGAGAGCCCGGGGATGTGTGCACACTCGAGTGTGAGAAGGGCTGCCACTCTGAGACCTGCAAACTCAGGTCTGAGCCCGGATCAGTGACTCCTCTTTAACCTTTCATTCTGGGACACCCCAAGTTAAACAGCCAAGAATTTATTTTATTTTATTTTATTTTATTTTATTTATTTATTTATTTTATTGATTTTAGAGAGAGAGGAAGGTAGAGGGAGAGCGATAGAAACCTAGTGTGGCTCAGTGGCTGAGCGTCGACCCATGCACCAAGAGGTCGCTGGTTCGATTCTCAGTCAGGGCACATGCCCAGCTTGTGGGCCAAATACCCAGTGGGGGGCATGCAGGAGGCGGCCAATCGATGTTCTCTCTCATCGCTGTTTCTATCTCTCTCTCCCTCTCTCTCTAAAATCAATAAAGATAAAATATATATATTACCTGAAAAAAAAAAAAAAAAACATCGATGAGAGAGAACATCGATTGGCCGCCTCCTGCATGCCCCCCACTGGGTATTTGGCCCACAAGCTGGGCATGTGCCCTGACTGAGAATCGAACCAGCGACCTCTTGGTGCATGGGTCGACGCTCAGCCACTGAGCCACACCAGCTGGGTGACAGCCAAGAATTTTTAGAAATAAATGAATGAGAACCTTGTAAAAGAAATTGGAGTCACCAGTCACTCTTGGCCTGACTTTGGGCTCAGGGAAGCTCTAATCATCTCATTTCATAGCAATCCGGCCCTTCCAGACCAGTCTCCGAAGCAGTTGCACCCACTGGGCCCCTCCGTGCTCCACCTGACCTCCCACAGCAGCTGGGGCCTGGGTAGGGCCTTTGCAACCCAGAGCCCACTCCCTGGCTTTGCAGAGCCCTGGTTTTTGATGTTCAGAGATATCATCTGAGTTAGACACATCTAAATAGGACTGATGTGTTCACTAGAGTCCCCTGTAATTGGATGGCAAAGCCTCTCTGAGGTAGAGGCAAAGCTGAGGGGTGTGGGTTCCCGTGAATTCACAGTGGGGAGCCTCAGGTAGGCTCGCTGGGTGTGACCACAGGGGACAATGCTTTCCGGCCCGTGCTTCCTGTGCTCGACCCCACCAAACCTCTCTTCTCAATACCCTTTAACCCCCACAGTCCCACCTGGGAGGTAGGTACAGCTCTCGCCCCATGTAGGTGAGGAAACTGAGGCCCAGTAAGAGTCAGTGCATTGCCCAAGTCAGAGCTGAGAGCTAGGCCCGGGAGGCCCAGATCCAGCTTGTTGCAACCACCCCAGATGGTCCACTGTAGCTGCAGCGGCGGGTTCACCGTCAGCCAGGGCAGGGTTAGATTTTCAGTGGTCTTCAACCGGCAGGGACTATAGCCCTGAGCTCGAGGTCTCTCTTTTCATACATCACGGGGGCATTTTCCTGTGTTTTTTTCTTTGAGGGCCCAGTAGTTGCCAGTTTGGAGGAGACAGGAACTTCCCCAACACCCTTTGTCCTGCCATCCACAGCTCAGGACAGTAAGCTTCAGACTGACGGACCTCATTTCCAATCTCTTCCCTCCCTGGTTGATCTGACTTCACCACAACACATGGTGACTGTTGAAAACCAGACCAGAACTGTTCACTGGTGGGTCTGCCTCACCCTCAGCTGGGCCTCCTCTGGCCTTGCAGTTCCTCACTGTCCACAGGCTGGCTTGCTCATTGCAGGAGAATCCCGTAGGGAAAACGTCTGCAGCCAGGATTCATTCAAGAAGCCACTCAGAACCCTCTGGGCTTTTAAGAAGAGAAAGGACAGGAAACATTTATTGAGCATCTACTGTGCCTAGAACCATGCTTGGGGCTTCACTCTGCTATGTCGTCACTCCTCACATGCTCCAGGAGCACAGTGCTTGGCCAGTCGGGCATGTTGGGTCAAGCTTGGGTGACGGTACCGGGAGGTGAACAGAGGGATCCAGCACCAACATTTTCATTGCCAGGCCAGTGTTCGTGAGATTTCCTTCCCTTAGCTAGATGGGGAAACAGACTGCTGGAGAGAAGTTGGAAAAGTTTCGCCCAGGAAGGGCTCTAGGGAGCCCCCGAGGATTTCAGAAACCCTCCTATAAATGCAGCCCATCCCTGAGGGTGCAGGGCAAAGGTGATTCTCCAGGAAGGGGACCCCAAGGACAAATATGTGACCTTCCAACATCTGTTGTGCCCTTGTCAGGCTGCGCTGAAGCTGAACGGGGAGGTGATGTGTGGGGGCACCCTGATTGACTCCATCTGGGTGGTCTCCGCAGCCCACTGTTTCGACAGAATTCACAACTGGGGGAACCTGACGGCAGTTGTGGGTAGGTTTTGTTTTTACCTCCTTCTGATGAGAAACCAGTTCTCGAGTGATAACAATTCAGGTCTAAGATTCTGGGCATTGATCCTCCAACTTCCGCAGCCAGATGAACTTCTGCAAAAGAGAAGTGGGCAGGATCTGGACAAACCCCAGTGCCCACAAGGAACCACGGTGGCACCCTCCACTCAGCCTCTTTTGCACCCCAAATAAAGACTTGGAAGGTGATGCTGTACCCACCTGTCTTGCTTGGGCCAAGAGCCCTGTGGGGGATGCAGCCACCTAGGGTTCCATGGGCCACCATGGGAGGGCCTCTGCTTGGTGGAGTTATGGGATAATGAGAACCCCCAGGGAGAGCCAGGCCCTGTTTGGACCGAGGGAATCAGGCAGTCCTCCCCACCTACCCACAGCTGTCTGGCCCAGCACCCCTCCTCAATGCCTTCAGCACCCCAGGTTCCAGATTCACCCCCAATGCACGCTCTGCATGGAACCCAACGGTGGCCACCCAGATCAGCTTCAGGTTAGATGCAGGGCCCCTCCGGCCCCAAAGGAAGTCCCAGCTCCCTTGAGGTTTGGGAATGGTTGTTCCCTCAGGCTGCAGGGCAAGGGGCATAAGCACTGCTGGTGTCTCCACAGGTGAGCACAACCTGATAGAGGAGGATGGCGATGAGCAGGAGCGGCGAGTCGTTCAGGTCATTGTCCCCAGCAAGTACGTCAAACGCAGGACTAACCACGACATTGCCCTGGTCCGCCTGAGCGAGCCTGTGGCCTTCACGGACTACGCAGTGCCCCTCTGCCTGCCCGAGAAGGCCTTCTCCGAGAGGACGCTGGCCTTCATTCGATTCTCGTCCGTCAGTGGCTGGGGCAATCTCCTCGAGAAGGGCGCCATGTCCCTGGCACTTATGACCATTGACGTGCCCAGGATGATGACCCAGGACTGCCTGGAGCAGTCTAAGAGGCAGGAGGGCTTCCCAGAGATTACGGAGAACATGTTCTGTGCTGGTTACCTAGATGGGAGCAAGGACGCCTGCAAGGGGGACAGCGGGGGCCCACACGCCACCAAGTTCCAGGGCACATGGTATCTAACAGGTGTCGTCAGCTGGGGTGTGGGCTGTGCAGCCAAAGGCCAAGTCGGGGTGTACACCAGGGTCTCCCAGTACATCGAGTGGCTCTCCAGGCTCATGAGCTCCAAAGAACACTCAGGAATCTACCTCCAAGCCCCGTTCCCCTAGGCCTCAGTGTTGGCTCCGTGGGCCCTGCTCCTGCGAAATGAAGCCACTGTTGCTTGGGTTGTCCTGGTTTCAAATCCTGTCAGTTCTTCTGCCCTTGTTGGGGTGAGGATAGGGAGATAAACAGAGACGAGAGAGAGAGGGAGAGAGAGAAAGAGAGAGAGAGAGAGAGAGAGAGAGAGAGAGAGAGAAGAGACCAAGAGAATGAGGGATGGAGAGAGACAGAGATGCAGAGAGGATGGAAACAAGCTAGAGAAAGACCCAGGAGAGAGGAGAGAATGAGAGGGGGCGAGAGAGATGAAGAGACAGAGAGAAACTGAGGGGAGAGATTCTAAGGAGATGGAGAGAGAAGGAGACTCAGAGATTCACAGAGACAGACTGAGTAGATAGAAAGATGAGACCCAGGACAGTGGATGAGGGAGACAGGAAGCTCTGCTGCGGGGGATGGAGATGTGACCGCACCTCGCCTGCCGCTTCTGCGTTCTTACTGCGGCTCCTGGAGGGATGCGCATCGCAGCTCACCTGGTGATGTGTGCTGCTTTGTAAGGGCTGTCTTTTAACTCTCTCTCTCTCTCTCCTCTCTCATGCAAGTATTACATCTTTGTTTCAAATAAATTGGAAACGTCATGCATTCACTTTGATGGATATCCTTGCAGATTTGTTCTGTATAAATATCTTTTACCATAAAATGGGCCACATGAAACATTCACAACAAACAACTGAATCTCCTCAGTGCATTTTTTTTCCTGGTAGCCTGTCATTCAAGGATTGTCTGTATTCATTTCATTGAGTCCCTGGCGAGTATCGTCAAGCTGTTGGTAACATCACAGAAATGAATAGTTTTGCCCGGTGGTTGGATTTTAAAACCAAGAGCTCTCTGATGGATTTTGGAGGCTGTAGTTCCCCAAAACCCTACAGAACTGGGTGCTCTCTGCCTGCCAAGGCCCTGGTCAAGGACAGTCCTCAAAGATAGTCCCTGGGGACACCTGTCTGAGAACCACAGGGACACTCCCACATTCTGCCCAGATCAATGGGGTCTGGGGGCGGTAGAACCTGGTGAGTTACATTTTTATCAAGTCCCTCAGGTGATTATGAACACACTAAACCTAAGGGCACATGGGTCTCAGGTAGGGAAGAATAATACAAACATCAAAGTTCAAGTGGGCCCCACTTGAACTTGGCAAAAGTGTATGGAGTAAATCCAGTGGGTGAACCCCCCCACCCCCACCCCCAAGACACAACTGGAGGATGGCAACTGGCCTGCCCCATGCCTGGAACACCAACAGTACTTAACACGTGTGAGTTAGGGTGCCAGGACTTGCTCTGCTGCACAGGCCATATTTAGTTTTAGTTTTAGTTTTCAGTAGCCCAGGGTCTGCAAGCTACAGCTAAGGCGGAGTCCAAGCCACCTGTTTTTGTAGATAAAGTTTTATTGGGACACACCCATTCCTTTACAAATCATCCAGGGCTGCTTAAAACTACAGTTCTGAGTAGTTGGGACAGAGACAGACTGACCAAAAAGACCATCAAACCTAATGTATGATCTGGGCCTTTACAAAACAGGGTTGCTGCCCTGGTCAGGCTGTATTTTTTAGGGATCTCACCAAGAGGTCGGACATGCACTTTAAGAGACCTGACATAGGGCCAGACCTTCTGGAGTCAGTCTGGCTCCGCCTGTAACTCTTGGCCAAGCTGCTTAACCTCTCTGTGCCTGTTACCTCAACTGTAAAATGGGAGCACACCTCAGTGCAACCATGAGGATGAGACCAGCACACGTGGAATGAGGCATCTGGGAGAACTCGAACATGTCATCGTGGACAGTAATGCTGATTTTCAAACATCCAGATGTCCCCCAGCTCAGCTGACCAGGCTACAGACACTCAGGGGAAATTCTGCAACCAACGTGCAAGAGAGCTCCAGAGGCCCGAAGCCCAGGGGGCCTCTTGTTTCCTCCCAGAAAGGAAAGCTCTCTGGACCCTCTTCCTGGGGGCGAAAAAAGCAGGGGATGAGGTTGAAGTGGCCAGGCCAGGAGGCCCCCAGACCCACATGAGGGTAAGCATGGTCCTGGTGGGTCACTGGTTCTGCCTCAATTTCCCCAGCCATCCATGGATGACACAAGCCTCCCTCTCACAGAGCTGCTGTAAGCTTGGGTGCCAAGCAACATGGGGACAACCCCTGAAGGCTAACACTTGACGTACAGATACTCTAACCATTATGGATCATCTCCATCTTTCAGGTCATTTCTGAAATGGCAATCAGATCATTTCTGGCACAACAGGTGTTGGGGACAGGGAGGGGCTCACACAGAATCCAGCCTCCTTCCACATGCTGAATTCATCCAGAAACAACATGGAAGTACAAACTGACCAGGTGAGACAGGCCCAAGGCACCAACTACAGGTTGTCTCTGAGGACCAGGCTCTACATGGCATAGTGACCACTCCACAAAAGACCAGCCTGGCCTCAGTGCTCAGAGCAGGGACGTTTTATGATTGAACTGATTCACTCCATCTGTTGGTGTTTTTTGAGCATCAGCTGTGTGCCAGACACCCCTCTTGGTGCTGGAGACAGAGCAACAAACAAGCCAGATGATAAGACTTATATCCAAGTAACCATGGGCCTTGGATAATCAGTCACCATGTGCAGAATGTGTTGTGAGTGATGGGCACTGTGGAATAGAGGGCCGTCTCTTTCTGTCTCTGTTTCCTTCCTTTTCAGCCCAGCACATGCCTTGCCAGCCACTTCCTGCCCTTCTCCTCCAGAGCCTGGAGTCTGGCTGCAGAGACCCTGTCAGCCCAGAAGCTCAGGCTGTGTGCCCACGCTTGATGCCCCTGAGAGGCTTCTGCACTGGGAGAGAGGACCCACTGCACAGCACACACACCTCCCTCCCCAGCCTGGTGCCGAGGTGATCTGCCCTTCCCTGATGCCTGTCACTTGTTGCCAAGAGACACAACCTTAATGAGAGCCAAGGAACAAGACTCCTGTATTCCCTGGAGACGGTGCCTTCCAGATTCCTGGCCCTGCATGTGGGGGTGGAGAGTGGGACCCTCCGGGAGGGGCTGGATGCTGATACTGCCTCGGACCCTAGTGCTCAGGCACCATGCCACCCTTCAAGTTCTCTCCCAGATGACCTGACCTGAGCTTCACTTAGTGAGAAATGAGCTACACTGTGAAGCCTGTGACTCAGGGCTCGCTCTCCTGCTGTCCCCAACCCGGCCCCCCGTAGAGTATGTGAGGTCAACTTGATAAGAGAAGCCGTGTGCCTCCATGGCTTAGCCACGGGGCTGAGAGACACACCGAGGAGCTCCTCCTGGCACAGCCCCTCTTGACCGTGAGCCGACTCGTCCTGTGGTCAACAGATCATTTGGGGTTCCAGCAGAGCAATCTCCTCCAGGCACGCCGGGCAGGGGTACCCTCCTATGTGTAGGGGGCCTGTGCCCAAGGACTCACGTGGCACGGAAGGGTACAAGCCTGACATGCCGGCGAAGCACAGGCCCCAGGACCCTCTGTGCTAGAGGCCCTTTGTGGGATCCCACCAGGTAGCACCTGGAGAGAGAGGCCTGTGGGCAGAGAGCACTGAGGTGGGAGTCCCAGGTTCGAATCCCACATGTACCACAGACACTTCACCTCTCCCTAAGCCTCAATTTTCTCTTCTGGAGAAAAGATAAGGTAAATGATTCTTGGCTTTTATCATGATTTTAAGGATGAAATAAGAGTCACACATAAATGTCTGAAAACTATAAAATCACATTTTTACTTTCATAGAATAAAAAGTGCCTATGTCCAGAGCAGGCCCCACTGGACATGTTACTGACAAGGTTCTGCCGGGACCTCCCCAGGGCTGCACAGTCCAGGTGACGAGGCCCCTAGCATAGTCACCTGCCCCTGTCCCTCACCCACGGCTGGCCCCGGCTCCAATCAGAAGGCTGTGATAAGCAGAAGGACAATCATCCACCCTCCAAGCCAGGGTGAGTGAACCTTGCCCTGGAGCCTGTCACAGTGGGGACAGAGACGCTACCCTAGCCCACACCATGGCCGACCTGCTGTGCCTCATCCTGTTAAGGGCCTCACTGGCTAGCCTCCTGGTACAAGGGGGAAGTGGTAAGCACCCCTCAACCTGCAGATCACAGAGGTCGCCTCAGGGAGGAAGAGAGAGGGTGGGGAGTTGGGGCGATGCCCTTAAACCTCCACGGTGTGGATAGTGTCAAAGGCTGACGTGAGACAGCTGGGCTTGGTGGTCTCAGCCAAGGCAGCATAGGGCCAGACGTGCCTCCCGGGGGTGAAGAGTCAGACGGCGGGTCAGAGGTCATAAAGACAGATAGAAACACAAGGACAGAGAAAGAGGGAGAGAGGCAGAGACAAGACAGAAAGGCAGAAACAGACAAAGACAGAGAGCAGAGAGGGAGGGAGAGGGCAGGGAGAGAGGGGTGGCAGGCAGAGACAGCGAAGTCGCCTTCCTCTCCAGAGTGGGCTGGGGCAGAGGAGGGCAAGGGGTCGGGCACAGGCAGAGAGGAGTTTCCATGGCAGGGACAAGAAAGAGGGAGAAGCCAGTGTCGCCGTCCTCAGGCTGGCTCAGCCAAGGGAAGGGGCTGCCCAACACGAGGCTGGACAGATGGCGGTCTCTGGACCTTCCAGGACCCCAGGGCCTGTCCAAAGAGAAAAGTCTCAGAAAGGAGAGAAGCAAAACCAGAGGAGAGAGCAGAGATGGCATCACCCCTGGGGTTTGCTGGCATCCTGGGTCAAGCACAAGGACGGGAGCACCGAGGAGCCGACAGAGGGACCCAGGTGTGCGGCAGATGAGAAAGTGGCCAAAAGTCAGAGAGTGAAAGAGGAAAACAGATCAGGGAGAAAAAACCCACATAGGGGAATGATGGAGGGCAGAAACTGGTGTGTGGATTTTGTTTCAAAGCAAGCACTTGGTATTGAAGCAGATATTCGAAGTAGTGGGGGAGGGGCACACAATGAACAAATCTGAGCCTGATGTTGGAATAACACTGATGTCACTAAAGAAAGGAGGGATTTGGAAGGGAAAGTAATTTGAGGTAGGAACGAAGCTAATCTTTATTGAGCACCTAATGTGTACCAACCTGAACCCTAGTTGTGTACATTCTTTAAAGTAACTCTAAGAAGTAAATGTGTATTGTACTTTCCATTTGGCAATATTAAGTAGTAGGTGACCAAGATGGATTAGAAACTGAAGCCTTCTTGATTCTGCAGAACTGGGGTTTTGTTTTCCCTTTTGGACATGGGAGTTTGGGGTTCTGAGGTGAGGAGAGACAGCCATCAGGGTGAGAGAGGGAAGCAGAGCTAGGAGGAAAGTCGGGACTAGAAACACCAGCTCGAGGAGTGTTACGCTGAGACTCTGAATTCTTCCGCGGAGAGCAAAGAGAGGGGTGCAGAGGGTGAAGAAAAGAATCTGAGGGCCCCCTGTATCACAACAAAGAGAAGAAACGGAGTGGGTACGGGCAGGACAGATGAGACTCAGGCAGAGTGGTGGGGACAGTTCAGCTGTAGACGGAGACTCTAGGGACATCCAGAGGCTCTGACCTGAGACATTGTAATTGCCAGATCATGACTCATTTTAAGTCATGAAGTCAGTGTAGCGGGATTTTTTTTTTTTTAATGAAATAGAACAGAATTAAGTAAAAAATTTTGTATTAAGTGCTGCTTTGTAGAAAATAGTAGTAAGTACCGTTTCTTGAAACTTCTGTTTTAATTGCGTTTACATGAGTCCTGGGACTTGATATAAATCATACCTTTAATTGTAGATCATGATCAAAACAGTATCACAACTCCCCACTTGACTCAGAACTGAGACTTTGAAGAGTAGGTGAGGTTCGGAATGGGCATGAGAGTGGAGAGTTATAGCCTGAGACAAAACACAGAGAGCTTGGGGTCAGGGGGCGTGACAGTGACCTGGAACCACTCTGAAGGGAAAGTTCAAGAAAGAGGGTTTGGGTTGACCACCCTAAGGCTGGGTGTGGATGTGCAGGGAGGATGGTAAGTTGATTGGATGGGGTGTGTTTACTCTGTGTGTGGGACCTAGAACAGGTGCCTCATACTGTAACTCAAGGAGTCATGAGGGAGATGGGCATTTCCTTCCCAGCTGCCTTAGTGAGTGAGGAAGGAGTTTTCTGTCTTTTGCAGCATGGAGGTGACACGATACTACAGGCTGAGGGAGAGCAGCTAATTTGATATGGTGCTTTGTGTCCTTCCCTGTCTTCCAGTGTTCATTAATCGGGAACGTGCCAACACAGTCATGGAGAGGGTCCGGAGGGCGAATTCATTTTTAGAGGAGATGAAGAAAGGCAACCTTGAAAGAGAGTGTGTGGAAGAGACTTGCTCCTATGAAGAGGCCCGAGAAGTCTTTGAGAATGTTGAGATGACGGTAAGGGAGCTCCACTGGGGACCATGCTGGGCCCGAACGGGGATGCTGTCTGGCCCTGGTTACCGCTCTGTTGGAGGCAGGCAGTGTAGCCCATGCTGGGCCCCCACTGCATGCCCTTCTGTGCTGTGGCCTCAGCCCGCAGAGAAGAGCCCGGGAGAGACCTTCTGATGTGGGGAGTGGAGAGATTGTCTCCTACGTGCAGTAGCATTCCTTCCTGTTTCCTCACCCACCGCACATCAACCTGTTTCATGGGTGGGAAACTGAGAAGAAGGTATGGCCTGAAATCGGTTATAAGACTTATGAGAACATCTGAAGGTATTGTTAAATAAATTCTAAAGCATAACAAGTTTATTTAAAAATTATTCATGCCCTCAACCAACATCTCCCTGGGCTGGGCCACACACACACACACACACACACATACACACACACACACACACACAGAGGACCCATTGGATTTTTGCCCAAATCCACGGCTGCAGACATATTGGGCACCTGAGCTGCATCCTTAAGAGCAACTGTCTGCAGGTGCATGACAGATGACAACAGGTGGGCCATGAGACCCTACAAGGGCACCTGCACGGCAGCAAAGGTGGCAGCTCCAAAGGTGCCCTCTCCCTCCCCTCTGGAATAGGTGGGGCCTTGTCACTTTCCTGAAAGTCACTAATGAACCTCACCCACTTTGAGTAGGGCCATCGGGAAAGATGGCCACTATGAAGAAGTGAGGTGGCAGTGGGTGGCAATGAATGAAACTGGGCAAGAAAGAACTGAAAGCTGAGAAAAAAGAAGCAGAGGAGGCCAGGCAGGAGCTCTTCAAGAGACACTAGGTCAAGTTACTGCCGCCAACACAACACTACTGACAGTAGATCACCACCCTGCTCCCCCATTCACACTGCAAGACTGCAGTTGAGCATCTAACAGATGCTGGGTGCTGAGGAGACCCACACCACACAGGCTCCATGTCACTTGCTGTACCTGGATCACCTGACCCAACATCACCTTAAAGGCAGTAGGTAGGGTCCATATCAAAAGAGTTTCTAGGGGAAGTTCATCTTTTGTGATCTTCAAGAACATGGGCAATTCAAGGAATTTTAAATCAGAAAAAGAATTTATTCCTATGGATAATAGACTGCCTCAGGGAGACATAATTGGAGTTCAAGAGAATCCTGGAAAAATCAAAGAGTTCGCTAAGTGTCCTTCTCTACAAAATCACACTGCTGCCTCCTTGCTTATATATATCACTCCATCCTCACTTGGGCCTTAAAGACAAGTAAACACATTATCATTGGAAAACTTGGGCTTGAACCCGAATGACTTTATGAAGAAGAAATTTGTCATCATCAGTAAGAGCATCACATGTATAAGAAGTTTTTTTGGGTAAATTGGGATTCCTAGACACTGAAATCCTAGGATGACTGTCATCTAGGGGAGATGTGGCCAAGCTTTTCATTACCTAGCACAATAAGCTGGACAAGAACTTACGTGTAAGAACTGCTCCAGAACTCTGCCATAAGATGCTGGTGGCCAGTGGTATTAATCCAGTTTGTGAAATTGGATGCCAATTCCAAGTGATTTGACTTTAATTCACCACCTGTGAGTTTTATAGAGCCTCTGCAGATTGTTATAATCTATCTAATGAGATCATGGCGATTATATCAGGGATGGTGAAGCATATTATAGATGAGATCCTCCATTGATGGCCCAGAAGGCCAAACCCATGAGACTGACTTTACCTCATCCTTCCAGAAAGTCAGCATGTTAGAAGAACTTGAGAATGCTCCGGGAGAAACTAACCTGACAGAAGAAGCCATAAACTAACCTCTTCAGAACTAAAGAGATTTAAAAAATTCTCAATAATACTTGTGTGGCAAACACTATTGAATGTCCTCTACCTCAGACCATAGCCAGACTCTTTGATAATATTGTCAACGAGTACCTGAAGGTGAGGTGTGACAATCCCATATTCATCTGTGATCACCCACGGATAATGAGACTCTGGCAAAATGGACTCTGGGTCTCACTGAGCACTTTGAGTTACTTGTCATGAAGAAAGAAGTGTGAGGTACCTACAATGAGTTAAATAGTTCCCTGCAGCAGCAAGCAGTTTTTAAAGAACAAAACAGAAGTGTTTGAAATCTTGCTTCCTGGCAACTATCATCAGTTTTGACTCAAATAAACTTTAAAAATTCAAAGGGAGGGAGGGAGAGAGGAAGGAAGGATGGTCAAGAAGGACAGGCCAAAGCCGCTAATGAGGAGGAGGCCTAGTTCATAGATTAGAAGCTCTATACTGCCACAAGATGCCCACAGCTGGTGGTAGCACGGGTACTGACTGCAGCACCATGTTTCTTACAGACTCCAGTAACATTAAAGAAGTACTTGTGTTTCCTACCATAAAATCTGAAGCTAGGAAGGAAAATGTAGCAACCACTAATACAATGGAAAACACAATTGGCATTTCTGTCTAGAAAACAGTAATTGTAAGTTGTGTGACTGAGATATCTTTGTATTTCTGCAAAAGATCAAGGTCTGCAAGGGATTATTGTATGTTTCTACCCATTTGACTACCAGTGTTCTTTATAGCCACCAAAAGAGAGAAGAGGAATTGAGAATTCATTTTTTACTCATTACCAAATAAATGATTTGTCTATTTTTTCAGTTATTCATAATTTCAAGGATTATTTTCATTAAAAAATATTCCTTTAGTTCACTTGCACATACATAGTATTATTTTTTAATTTTTATTTATTAATTTGTTTTTGTTACAGATGTTTTTCATTTTTCCCCCATTGACACCCTCCTCCCCTTCCCCCCATCCCCAACTTTGTAGTCTATGTTCATTGATCATGCATACATGCATGTAAGTTCTGTGGTTTATCTCTTCCCCCACAAAACCCCCCTCCTCTGAGGCTTGTCAGTCTATACCCCACCTCCATGTCTCTGGGTTAATTTTGTTCAGCAATTTGTTTAGTCCATTATATTCCACATATAAGTGAGATCATGTGATATTTGTCTTTCTCTGCTTGGCTTGTTTCGCTTAGCATAATACTCTCCAGGTCCTTCCAGGTCATCTCAAAGGATAAGGGATATTTCTTTCTTACAGCTGCATAGTATTCCATTGTGTACACGTATCACAGCTTTTTAATCCACTCATCTACTAATGGACACTTGGATTGTTTCCAGATCTTAGCTATTGTAAATAGTGCTGCTATGAACATAGAGGTACATATATTCTTTCTGATTGGTGTTTTAGGTTTCTTAGAGTATATTCCTAGAAGTGGGATCACTGGGTCAAATGGCAGCTCAATTTTTAACTTTCTGAGGTAACACCATAGTGTTTTCCATAGTGGAAAACATAGTGCACCAGTCTGCATTCCCACCAGCAGTGTACTAGAGTCCCCTTTTTCTCCACACCCTCTCCAACACTTGTTTGATGATTTGTTGATGGTGGCCATTCTGACAGGTGTGAGGTGATACCTCATAGTTGTTTCACATAGTATTTTTTAAATAATGAAAGTAGAGTAATGCCAATCCAAATTTAGGTGCTACTTTTTTTCTCAGCATCATTTCCCAAACACTCCTCCTTACTTTTATATATTGCTACTATACTTATAATTTTAAAGAGCTGAATTATTGTATCAACATATTTATTTTTCTCATGTTTTGGCCATGTAAGTTATTTTTATAGTGCTATTATGAAAACACACAAATATATATATATATATATATATATATATATATATATATATATATATTTCTTCTGGATTATTTTCTAAGAATAGCTGCTCCAGAGAAGGATTACTGGGTCAAAGGTTATCAACAAGTTCTGGTTCCAAGTAACATGAAGAAAGCGCACTCTACCTTGTCTCCCACTGAACATAGCTACAAAACCTGGATAGACTGTATGGAGTAACTATTTGAGGAGCCTGAAAAGTAACTAGCAGCAGTGTATTGAAGAAGACTAGAATTCAAAGTACCATAGAATTGTGAGTTTATAATTTTTTTCCCTCCAGTTCTCCAGACATTATTTGACCTGAATCTAATTGATAGTTATAGGATTCCCAACAACAGCAGAATGTACTTTCTTGCCAAGCACCCATGGAACTTTCTACAAGATAGACCTTATTCTGTGTCATAAAACACGTCTTAACAAATTTAAACGATTAAAATCATATAAAATTTTATCTGACCATACTGAACTTAACCAAAAACCAATAACAGGAAAATTTCCAAGTATTTGGAAATCAAACAACACACTTCTAAATAATTTGTGGGTCAAAGAGGACGTCTCAAGGGAAAATAGAAAATATTTTCAGCTGAACAAAAATGAATATACAACATGTAAAATCTGTGGGACACAGAAACATAGTGTTTATAGGGGAATTTATAGCATTAAAAGTTTTTATTGGAAAAGTAGAAAGGTCTCAAATTGATACTCTAAGCTTCCACCTTATGACACTAAAAAAAAAAAAAAAGGCAAAATAAGACTACAAACTGAGTACCTTAAATTTGTTTTCTCTCTCAGTGTTAGAGGCCACAGGTTAGACATTAAGGTATCACCAGGGTTGTTTTCTTAAATATGTTTGTTTTTACTGATTTTTTTTTTTTTTAGAGAGAGAGAAACGTTAATGTGAGCTTGGCCGGTGTGGCTTGGTGGTTGAACATCGACCCATGCACCAAGAGGTTGCCAGTTTGATTTAACCTACTACAGACAGCAAAAGAAAAATTTAAGACTATGAACATCTTTTAGTGTAATATAGATTCTTGATGCCCTGTTTTAAGTTAATTACCAATTCTCACTTTTAAATTACCGTGAATATTCACCAATAATTCAATCCTTTATTGAAGCTTTGACTAAAGTATTTCAACTAAAAACCGTTCATTGGTGCAAACAGAACAAACCATTCTTGGTATAATCCATTTCTTGGTGATTAACTTGAAAATAAATTTTCAATATTCAACAGAGATGGTGATTAAAGCCACAGCTTTACAGATGCAGATGATCTGAAAAACTTCCCCCTTTAGAGTGAATAGTTCTAGAACAATGTGTTCCAGGAAACGACCTCTGTGTGGGAAAGTATCCTATTCAGGTTGAGTTACTAACTTATGGTTGTTAATTGGTGTAAAATGTCTGTTTTCCCTAATGTACTTTAAAATCTTTCTTCCCTTTCAGAATGAATTCTGGAATAAATACAAAGGTGAGATACTTTCTATTTTAATCTTACGTGAGAAGGTTTTATTAAGTTATTTCAATTGGGAGAAATTGTGTTTGAATTTTGAAAATGCTTCTTGAATTACTTTTCTGTTCCTGTTTAAATCATACTTATTCAGCACTTTCCCCACTGAGTATTTTCATAACAGTTATTGTAAAATAGTTTTTATAGTAATTTTCTACTAATCCTAATTTTGCTACTTAAATATAGATTTAAGTCAGTTTTATTCGCATTTGAGAATACCAAATTTGGTGATGATTTTTTAAATCCAAGTATATTAATTTAAAAAAAAAAGAATCTGAAAGATTGGATCCTCTAATAAGGTAACTATCTTGATTTAATGTTTTTGTTTTTGTTTTTTATCCTCACCCGAGGATATTTTTCCATTTTTTGTACAGATAGAGAGATAGAGTGGGAAGGAGAGAGAGAGAGAAACATCGACACGAAGGGACACATCGAGTGGCTGCCACCCGCACGACCAACCAGGGCCGGGGACAAACTGCAACCGAAGCACGTGCCCTTAGCGGGAACCGAACCCGGGTCTCTCCGGACCCCAGGCCGACGTTCTAACCGCTGAGCCAAACTGGCCAGGGCATTGATTTAATGTTTATAGCACCTGAAATTATATTAATCATGACTAATGTTTTCATTTTGGTAACAGCATTCAAATTTCTCAAAATGACTATTAGACTTATCTCTAAATTAGATTGTACAAATGCACCAAGAAACGGGAAGTCCTGTGTTAGTGCTGGGCAGCTGTCTCTGCATTCTTATTTTACCCCCAGAGCAATTGGAAAAAGGAACCCTAACATCTCTCTCATCAGTGCTCAGCCCAAAAAAAGTGTCAGGCAATCAATCACATGTCCTGCCTCCTTCCGGCTGGTCCCACGTGGTCACCGGCCCTGAGCTCCTCACTCCGATGTAAAAATACTGTCAAACATTTCAGCAAAAACGGGAAAGCTCAGTCGATGATCCAGTTAGATAAGAGCATCACGTACACATAACGAAAGGTGGGGATAAAATGAAGTTCAGGTGGGAGAAACTATTTACAGGAAACAGGAAGAATTCCAAGTTCATGCAAGTTATCTGAAAAATGTGTGCCAAGATCAACACAGCAAAGTCATTTCCATGATGACGGAAATTGCCACATCTTTTCTTTGCAGATGGTGACCAGTGTGAAAGTAGCCCTTGCATGAATAAGGGCATGTGTAAAGATGGCCTCGGGGAATATACGTGCGAGTGTATGGAAGGATTTGAAGGCAAAAACTGTGAACTGTGTGAGTTCCTTTTCTTGGTATGCCTTCAAGTCAGAGTTACCTGAAGAATCAAAGATGGGAAGGAGAAAAAGCTAAAATGCCCAAGGAAACAATTGCATGCCACTTCTGACTTAGAGTCTGTGCTCCATTATGATGGGCCACTATAGTAAGAGCAAAAAAATAAAAATAAAATAAAAGCCCCAATATGTCCTACGAATCAACTCAGTTTTAGAGTGCAATGAGACACGCAGTCACTTCTCTGTTCCTCTGAGAGAGGCTGTAGAACATTTATGAAGCACGTGGTCTATTAACATAAAAACGACAATTGTCTTTTTCCTTGGAGTAGAATATAACCCTTACCGCTATGACTGGTATTCCTTGTGGTCCTGGGCAATGATTCTAAATCACCACTTTTCACTTGCATTTATTTGTTGTTGTTGTTGTTAATCCTCACCCAAAGATATTTTTTCATTGATTTTTTAAAAATTATTTTTATTAATTTGTTACAGATGTTTCTCCTTTTACCCCATTGACACCCTCCTTCCCATCCCCCTGCCCCATCCCCAGCTTTGTTGTCTATGTCCATTGGTTAGTGGAAGGGAGAAAGGGAGGAAGGGAGGGAGAGACAGAGAGAGAGAGATACATCAATTGGTTGCCTCCTGCACAACACTGACAGAGGCCTGGGCTCGAACCTGCAACCCAGGTATGTGACCTTAACTGAGATTCAAACCCAAGACCCTCAGTCCACAAACCAAAGCTCTCACCACTGAGCCAAACCAGCCAGGGCTCACTGACCTTTATTAGTGCAAATGTCGATACTAGTGTTCAGGATTGTCCAAATATAAACATTTTAAATATTTAATTAATTTTACGGAAAGTCACTGAGTTTTCCTAATTGGTGATTAATTTTTTTTTCTTTATTAATTTTAGAGAAAGGAAGGGAGAGGGAGAGAGAGATAGAAACAGTGATGAGAGAGAACATCGATTGGCCGCCTCCTGCATACCCCCCACTGGGGATCAGGCTCACAACCTGGGCGTGTGCCCTGACCGGGAATCGAACCAGCGACCTCTTGGTGCATGGGTCAATGCTCAACTACTGAGCCACACCGGCCAGGCGGTGATTTATTTTTAAATAAAAATTAGGTTAACATTAGACCAATTTTCCCTAAAGAGAAAGATTTGCATTTCTTTTAAAGTACTTAATTTATCATCTTTAGAATGTGCTCTTGGATTGGATTACTTTGGAATTGTCTCTGATGGGAATATTAATTATGCATCATTTCATCTTAAATCTTAGAGCTGCCACTCCTGCTCACCCTTGGCTGACCCCAGGGCCATTGTGAATGTTTTCTAAAGTTTATTAATGTTGATTTTTTCACTGTAATTATTTTTTCATCAAAACCCATCTTTGGAGTATAAATTGCCAGGGTAGCATCACTGATGTCTGGAGTTTGATGTTCAGTGAATGCAGGAAGCAGGTGGGTGACTCTGGCTTAGTCAGAGCTGTTGAACTGCGGGGGATGCACTCAGCCACGCCTTGAGGTCCAGGAACCTGGCCTTGACCCGGGGAGCACGGCTCCACACAGGCCCTGTGCCAAGAGCATCACATGACCTATGAGATTATCCTGTGAGGTGGCATGACCTCCACCACTTTACAAGTGAGGAAACTGAGGCCCATAGGTTTAAATAACTTTCCCAAATCACCCAACAAGTGATGGAAGGACCAGTTTGGAACTCGGGTTGGCCTGACTCCAGGATGTACGCGCCTGTTTCTTCTTCCTGCCACACTGGAGCAGACCCCTGTCTCCAAGGCCCGTATTGCACAGGGGTGTCCTAGACTCAGAGTGGATGGGCCTCTGGCCACTCTGCCAGGCCCCTTCAACTCCTGGCCCAGAAACCCCTGCTCCTGCAGGTGGCCTATCCATGCTGGAGAGGACCTATGAGTCTATTTAGGGCTGAACTTAAGATCCTCCCAGCCTCCAGGGCCCTCACTAAGCATGATCAGATTACTTAAGGACCTTCTGGAAGTCTGGTGCCCAGGGCCTGGCAGACACTCAGCACTCCCTGAGTGCTTGCCATGGTTTCCCCATGCTGTCTGGGCACTGAGAAAGCTCACACAGAGGAGAGGCATGGTCCCCTCACCACCACCCCCCCCCCCCCCCCCCCGCCAGACTGCTCTGGGCAGCCTGGCCTGTTTGTACCAGCTGTTTGTATCAGCTGCATGGCTCTGGCCCTTAGTTCTAGCGGGATGGCCTACTGTAGGGCTCCTGGGTGGGTTCATGTTCCCGGGGGCTGCTGTCCTTTCTCCTGGCCAGCTGCAGCCTCCATTTCCCAAGCCTGTCCAGAGAACCAATATTCCTCCTACAGTCACGAGAAAACTCTGCAGCCTGGACAACGGGGACTGCGACCAGTTCTGCAGGGAGGAGCAGAACTCCGTGGTGTGTTCCTGTGCCAGTGGGTACATCCTGGATGACAACGGCAAGTCCTGCATCTCCACAGGTAGGAGGAGCAGGAAGCCACACCACCAGGGCTCCCTGAGTCAGAGAGGCCAGTGCCAGTGCCGGTGAGCAGGATAGCTGAAGCATCCTGAGTGGGCCGAAGGTTTGGAATCAGACCCACTGTTTCTATGAGCCATCTGAAAAATGGGACCAACCATATTACCTAACTGCTCAGTGAATGTGAAAAATTAAGAGAGTAATCTCCAGAGGGCACTTGCACAGTGCCTGGCTCATAGCAAACCCTGTGAGTGTGGGGAAGGCCAGCTTTGTATCCCTGGGTAGGGTGGGAGGCCTGGGAGACCGGACCAGACGAGAGCGCAGGCCAGTGAGGGGCGGTGCAAGCCTGACTGTGGGAGCCGTGGAGCTGGGAGAGGGGGCCCGAAGGGGAGCCAAGGACCCTCAAGAACTAATTTAGGTTGTGTTGGCTCTGATGTTAATCAGATTTATTTTTTCTTTTCTTTGATAAAAGCCGAATACCATGAGTCTGGCTTGGAAGCTCGCAGTGAGCATGACCTGTTAAGGGGCTGAGTGACCGGCCAGGTCTCTGGGATAGAAAAGCCCAGGTCTCACTCACTGTAGGAAGTCCCTCCTCTGTGGAAGGCCAACCTCGAGCCAGAGGTTCTGAGAGGCCACTCCTCTCTCTTAATTTCACAGTGACCTCCGAAATCGCTTTTGAAAGCCTGGTTCCCGACTGACCAACAGCTTTTTACTGGGGGTGGGGGTGTAGAATGCAAAGTCTTAGGTCTGTTCCAGGAAGCAGGAACATTCCAGAATGACTGCAATTAGGTAACATCGACTCTTCCAACAAGTCAAAGACATTGTCATTTGCATTTCTATAGGTAATGAGATCTTTAAAACTTAAGCTGGTTCAACCACAGGGAGTAGACACCGTCACATGAGTGCACATTTTGTTTAAATTCTAGCAATAATTACAAATCAATTTAGTAAAGTGTGATGTTTGAAAATAAAACCAGATAAAGTACTTCCTAATTCAGAATGTCAAAGGGCATTATTACAAATATTAACACAGATCTTTATCTCTCGCGAACACGTTCACCAGAGTCTGCCGGGGGTGGGACGGGTTCCTTCAGGTCCTGCAGGCGCCGCACGCACACACTAAAAAGAACTAAGTGTTGCTTATCTGATCTCAGATAAGCACAAGTACACCTCTCCTTTTCTGTGCCCTGCTTTGGCTCCTCTCTCGGCCTCAGTTCCCTAGTTGGTGACAATACATCTCCCCTGTGCTTGGTGCTCTTAAGGATAGCTGTCACCTTTAGGCATTGCCATACAGAGCCATGTCCTAGTACTCCTTCTCACGTCTCGGGTTGTTGCATATGCTGTCCCTTACCCCCAGAACACTTAAAATTGTTTTCATTAGGAAATGTTTTAAACACACAGCAGGGCTGACAGGATTTGGCAGTGAGCACCCGTATGCCCCTACCTGGGCTCTACCAGTAACACCTCACTCTACTTGCTTCATCACGGGGTCTGCCCCCCTCCCCAGCCCATGTGTCCTCTGTCCATCACAAGTCACTTTGTTACTGGGATGCGTTTCCATGTAGATTGCAGATACCCTCGTCAATGCTTCAGCATTCTGCTCGGCCCGAGGTCGGTGTCCAGAGCACTGTCATGTAGGTAGAACTGGCACACAGTGGGGTGGGCTGACAGGAAGTGCACGTTTCTTGCACTGTGATGGTCACATCACCTTTGAACCCAACCCCTATCAAGGCACAGAGCACTCTGCACCCCAAAAGCTCCTCACATCCTTCCCAGGTACTGAGTACGCTCTTCCTCAAGGGCGTTTTCCCAGCAGTCTCACCGGTCACCACAGGGCTAGACCCTCCCTCTCTCCGTCCTGTGTGTGGTGCAGGGGGATTTTCACTTTGCTCAAGCCCCAGTCCATTGTTTCTCCTTGCAGAGCCTTTTCCCTGTGGGAAACACACTCTGGCACGCAGAAGGAGGTCGGCGGACCAGGCCCTTCACAGCAGCGGGGATCCCGATGTTGAAGTGCTAGACAAGTACGACTCTGGACACCTGGGTCCCACCAGGAACCCTTTCCACCTGGGTCCCACCAGGAACCCTTTCGATCTGCTGGGCTTCAACAACACAGAGACAAGCCCCGAGGACCAGGAGAGCGACCTCGTTCGGATAGTGGGAGGGAGGGACTGCAGAGAGGGCGAGTGTCCCTGGCAGGTAAGTGCCGAGTGCGTGCGCTTGGCGAGTTAGCTGGATGGGGGACCCACCCGGTTGGGCACTGCTGGCACAGCCGCGGGGTGGGGGGGTCTCATGCTGCCCAAGCACACACGTGGACCCTCGGCAGGCTTGGAGCTGCCCATGCTGAAGGAGGCTGAGCTGAGAAGGAGCTGGGTCCTTGCCTCCGCCCTCCCACCCCGGCTGCCCTTTCCCATCTGTGTGCTTAGGGTTTGAGTCCTCAGACCCCTCCTACAGTGGAAGGAAGGAGAGGTGGGCACCGGCATCTTTCCCAGGGCAGCTCCCTTGATGGTTGTTGAGGTCTCTGCTTGCTCTTCTGTTTGACCGGAGGCAGAAAGATTTACTCTCCTTGTTTCATTTCTAATATGGTAAAAAAAAAAAAAATGTTATTTAAACACCCAAATTCCAATGAGACAGAAAGTACCTTAGAGAAAAATACATCCATCTGTTATCAAAGGTAAAAAATTATTCTTTTGTGGTTCATTGGGACTAAGGTAGTCGGATTTAGCAAATAAGAACACAGGACTTCCACTTATATTTGAATTTCTGATAAACAATGAATAATTTTTAATGTAAGTATATACCAGATACTACATGGGACATACTATTATACCACAAATAATTTGTTATTTATTTGATTCAAATTTAACTGGATGGCCTCTATTTTATCTGGCAATCCTAAATTGGGCTTCATACCATTTTAGTGTATTGGCTTCTCCTACAAGCAAAATCCCAGAGCTGCCAACAACCTTTAGAAATTACTTCAACTCACCCCTCACCACCAAGCTGCACGACAAGTGTGCATTTGTCTGAATTATCAAGAGCCCAAGGGAGGACATTTCGGCATCTACTCATCATTCATGCAACACATATTTATGGAGAACTTGTGTGTCAGGCATAGAACCGGGGTTGGGGATGTGGGCTACGAAATCGTCAGAGCTGCTTCTCTGACACGTGGACATCTAGATCTAAGAAGGGAGGTGAGATCCGCCCAAATGGCCACGATTCAAGTGGATGAAGGCCACGCAGGTGACATCAGTGGGCATATAACAAGGACAAGCTTCCCGTAGGGTGGGCGTGTTGGACTCGGATCTCTGAGAGTGGCTTCAGATGGGACTCCACAGGCAGAGAGGACAGGGACGGGCTCGGGCAGAAGGCTCCTCACCAGAGGGCTTCTCAGTCAGTCTGGGGATTCACGACACTTGACAAGTCGCCTCATCTCTATCTTTAAGAAGAACAGATGGTGTCCAAGTCTTAAAAAGACGGACTCTCCTTCACTTACCACCCAAGTTGGATTATAAATTGATAAATTATGCAACCAAAAAAAAAAAGCAACATTGCAGAAGGTCCCCGACTTAAAATTTTTCAGTTTTACGATGGTGTGAACGTGATACACATTGATCTTTCCCAGGCTAGTGATATTCAGTATGATACTCTCTCATGATGCTGGGCAGTGAGCTGAAACTTCCCGTTAGTCACATGATCAGGAGGGTAAACAACCAATACTTTACAGTGAGCTGTGTTGCCAGTGTTCTGAGCACGTTTAAGGTCGGCCCGGATAAGCTAGGATATTTGGTAGCTAGGAGTATTACATGCATTTTCATCTTAACGATATTTTCAATTTATGAGACGGGCTCATTGGGATTTGACCTCATCGTAACTCAAGGAACATCTGTACTATATACTAGTCAGGAACATCTTCAAGAATTCTTTTAGAACTTGATGTTAATTGCTTCATTAACCCACACATATCCCCAGCTGATAACTGTTGCTTAGAGGATGTGGAATTCCCAAGAGGAAGTGTTGTAACGTGTCAGGGAGATAACCGGAGACGCACAGCCGAACTATAAAGCAGCACTGCATAACACCGGCAGGCTGGGGCATCTCCCAAATCCCAGCCCCGAGCTTCCTCTGTTCTTGCTTAGACAGGAACAAAATACAGAAAAAACGACATTAAAAAAACAGAAAGAGCTACATTCAAAGAAAAAACTTACATGCCTCCTGGTTCCACTTAATTGGCATCAGGGCTGATACAGACTTCTCCAGAGAAGGGGGGTCGGTTGCAGGGGTCAGGGCAATCATTCATCTCTTTCTTTTTATGGTCCCTCCAAGTTTCCCAACTTGGCCACCATTAACCCCTTATCTTTATGGTTCCTCTGGGTGTCAGTCCCAGGTTTTTTAGAAAACTGCTTGGGTGTTTACGTGCGGGAATAACTGATCAGAATGGAGTTTGATTTTTTAAAAATAGCCCAGTTCAAAAGAAAAAAACAAAAAATGCTCCACTTCTGGATTTGCAAACCCAGTTCTTTGGGGGGGGGGGGGGAGGAAAACAAGAGAATTGTCTGAGGTGCCTTTCACTTGCCCCGTCAACGCTCATTCCCCGGGAGAATCTTCCTCACTCCCAAATCCCAAATCAGGTGAAAACCCCTTACAGAAGTAGCCCCATGGGTTCCACAGATATTAACCTTGGGGGTGGCATTCCATGGGCTGTGGGACTGGCTGACCAGAGGAGCCCTCCCGGTGCCCAGAAGGCATGCCAGTGCAGGTGAGCATGTTCTCCAAAGACTGGCTTCTGCCTGGTCTGGGGTGTATAATTCATAGCCACAGAGACCATAAAGGTCGTTACCACAGTGAGAACTGTTTTTCCACGTGTAACTGTAATATTTGAGAGTGCTGGGACAGGTCCAGACGAAAGGAAAGCCTAATCCTGGCGGAGTGGGTTTGCAGTCCAGGTGGAAAGAGAGGTAGGTAAATCGTACAGACCCTGCTCAGCGGCTAGCACTGGCCATGTAGTCGGGCCCCAGTAAATGTCTGTGGAATCAATGAATAAGTCAGTCCACTGGCTGTGGCTGGGTAAAGCAAAGACCAGAAGGCGTGAGGCGCTGCCCACATCCGTGCTGTGGAATCAGGGACTGAGTTGGGAGGAGCTGGGAAGGTGTCATGTGGTCAACTGTGAGCCATCGCTTAAAGAATGTGCCAGGGTACTGGACTGAATGGCCAGTGGGACAGGTGTGGTGATGAGAAGTCAGAGGTCTGCAGGCCTGTCCACGCTGGCCATAGCCTGGGTGGTCAGCCGGGCAGTGTGGGTGTGCTGGCTCGAGCCTAGTGTTCCAGTCTGAAGACGCCACAGATCTCTCTTGGTGAAGGGCAGCAGGGGGAGGGGAGGAGCAGGAAAAGGCTCGACAGGGCACACCAGCTATGGAAGGGAGATGCCCTGATCCAGGCAATGGAGAGGAAGGCTTGAGTTAAAGGTTCCAAATTCCTCTTAGAAAGCCAGACTCGACCTGTTTGGCTCTGGCATTCTTGCCACAGGCTCTGCTCATCAAGGAGAACAACGAAGGCTTTTGTGGAGGCACCATCTTGAATGAGTTCCACGTCCTCACCGCAGCCCACTGTCTCCTCCAAGCCCAGAGATTCAAGGTGAGGGTAGGTAAGTGGTGCCGCACCCCTCAGCTGCCCTGCAGGGCCCACTGTCGCCTCCTTATTTTCAGAGACCACTAGAATTGACCACATTTGCTGGAAACACTAGATTAAATGACTGGAATCCAGACTGGGGGCTGGGGGGTAGTTTCAGAGGAAGAAGAGAAGAGGCCAAAGGAAGAGGAGAACGGGGAGGAAGAGGATGAGGACAAGAAGGAGGAGGAGGGTGAAGATGAGGATGGAGAATGGGGGCTGGAGGAAATTGAGGAGGCTGGGCAGGTTTGGGGGGGTGGGGGTAGCCTTCCCTGAGCCAGCCCAGTTCTCCCCCTCATGGTCCTCCCTGAGACTCCTGGTATCCACACCCAGCATGATGGACCTGCTGTCCGTGACCTTTACTCTGGGAAGGCGTCCAGAGCCCCCTTCAACAGTCTGAGCACTGAGTCCCTCTGCCTGTAATTTTTTTCCTGTCCTTCTCTACCAGACTCTAGAGCTGTTTGATACAAGCCAATGTGCACCCTGTGTCATTTTAACTTTCTAGTCACATTAAATTTTCTATTACACATTTTAAAAGTTTATAGGTGAAGCCCTGGCCAGTTTTGCTCAGCAGTTAGAGCGTCGGTCCATGAACCAAAGAGTCTCGGGTTCGATTCCAGTCAAGGGCACGCACCTCGGTTGTGGTTTGGTCCCCGGCCCTGGTTGGGGTCGTGCGGGAAACAACTGGTCAATGTGTCCCTCTCATGTCGATGTTTCTGTCTCTCTCTTTTCCTCCTTTCCTCCCACTCTGTCTGAAAATAAATGTAAACATATCCTCAGCTGAGGATTTAAAAGTTTACAGGTGAAGTTAATTGTAGTAATATATCTTAGTTAATCCAATATATCCCAAATACTACAATTTCAATATGTAATCAATTTTAAAAGTATGTATAAGCTCTTTTGAATACTTTTCTTCATTCTAAGTCTGAAATTGGGCACTCACAGTACATCTTTGTTCAGACCGGTCATATTTCCAGTGCCCAGCTGCCCCTGTGGCTGGTGGCAGCCCTCTGGACTTCATGGGTCTAGAACACATGACCTTTGCCCCTCATGTACCTGGCATACAACACATACTCAGGAAACATCTGTCCACAAATGAATGAACTGGAAGTCTCTGACGTACTGAACATTCACAGAAAAATGTGACTAATGGGTTGCCCCTAGGTAGTGAAACTGAAAGTCATTGTTATTCACCTCTTCATGATTTCCTATATTTTTCAAACTTTCTAGTGGCCATATACCATTTTTTAATTAGAAGACACAAACAGCTCCTTCGAAAAGTAACCCACCTGAGAACGCGTGGCCCAGGCTGAGCTAACACCACCACGCTCTCACCGTATTGCAGGTGATCGGAACACGGAGCAGGAGGACGGCAACGAGATGGTGCACGAGGTGGAGATGATCATAAAGCACAACAAGTTCGACAAAGCGACCTACGACTGTGACATCGCCGTTCTCAAGCTGAAGACGCCCATCAAATTCCGCATGAACGTCGCCCCCGCTTGCCTGCCCCAGAAGGACTGGGCCGAGTCAACGCTCATGACTCAGAGATCCGGCATCATAAGCGGCTTCGGGCGCACCCACGAGAAGGGCCGCCCGTCCGTCACCCTCAAGATGCTGGAGGTGCCCTATGTGGACAGGAACACGTGCAAGCTGTCCACCAGCCTCACCATCACCTCAAACATGTTCTGCGCCGGCTATGACGCAAAGCCTGAAGATGCCTGTCAGGGGGACAGCGGGGGTCCTCATGTCACTCGGTTCAAGGGCACCTACTTTGTCACTGGCATCGTCAGCTGGGGAGAAGGATGTGCACAGAAAGGAAAGTTCGGGATCTACACCAAAGTCACCAACTTCCTCAAGTGGATCAATAAGTCCATGAAAACCAAGGCCCAAGCCCAGGCCCACGCCCAGGCCCAGGATGAGTTGGGGGACACTACAGCTCCCCCCTCATTAGACTGATTCCACCCAAAGACCCACTGGCAGCTCTTGGTGTCTCGTTTTGTCTTACACTTGCCACCCTGAGCGGGCTGAATCCCGGAAAGTTTCCTGTCTCCCATGATTGTGTCCATTCCTGATCATGACCTTGCTATAGCTCTGTTGACATGGGAAATGAAATTTTCATTTGGAACACTTGATCCTGCCTTTCCTCGCCAGGTTGGAAGATTCCTCCTGGAAATGTTGTATTTTACAGAACTGGGGTTACACTCCCCAGGATGACTCCTTTGCGCCAGAGCCTGAGGGGGCCGTTCCTATTCATAGCACATTCTCCTGTTTCCGACTGACCTAAACCGCCGTCTTGGTGGGACACACTCAGAACACTGAGAATACGTGACCAGGGTTCTGGCAGCGCAGAGCGAAGGCACAGCAAGGGCCGGGGCCTGATCGCGATGGGGCAGCCCCACCCTGGGTCGGGTGGGAGCCCCCCACCTAGGCCAGTGTCGCTCCCCCAGGCCTGTCATCCCCTTCTGGGACTGGGACAGCGGGTGGCGGTGTGTGCTCCAGGAGCTTCCTGTGCAAGGCACACTTCCCGGGAAGGGGCAGCCCAGAGAGCCCCTCATTGGCGGGGATATTTTAACATTGACTTAACCACTGGTTCTTTTCTCTGGCTTCACGCTACAATCACTTGGGGCATTTTTATTTTACGTTAATTTTTTAAATTCTCACCCAAGGATATGTTTGTTTTTATTGATTTTTAGAGAGAAAGAAAGTTTGTGTGTAGGGGGGGAGAAACATCTATGTGAGAGAAAAACATCAATCATCTCCTGAACATGCCCCAAACCCGCAACCTAGGTTTGTGCCCTTGCGGTGTACAGTACAACACTCCAACCGCCCGAGCCACAGGGCCAGGGCACCTGGGGCACCTTTAAAATGTGCCCAAGCCTGGGCCCAGGCTGGCACGGTCTCCTGAGCAACTTACATGCCCACGAAGTGCCAGGTGCCCCCAGACCAGCAGGCTCTGGAGTCCTTCATCCAGGCCACAGCCCAGAGCACTTAAATCAGAGTCTGTGGGGTGGGCATGGGCCCCGCACGCTTCTGCAGTTTCTCAGGTGACCCTTGCCTGTGCAGTGTGTGTTGGTGGGGACTGCGGTAGAGCTCCCCTCTCTTTAACTGAGTCATGTCTAAATACCAAGTCCCTTGCCATCCAAGTCCTGTCCACACCGGCTCCAGGCCCTCAACTTCAATGGTCATGAAAACCAAATGCGCTTTTAGAAAATGGAAAAGGTCACCTCAGTCCTGACCAGCGTGTTCCAAATGTCCCTGTATAGTTTGCATTTTACGTAATTTTGCTAAGCAAACTTTCAAAGTCCCACTGCAAAAACTGCCCAAAATGTCAGTGGCTTTTTTTTTTTTGTAAACAGGAGATATTGCAAGGTTAGAGTTCATTGTTAACAAGAGACATTGCAAGGTTAGAAAAAGCAATGTGGACAAGTATGTTTCCCAGAAACAGTCTGAGGAGAGCAGGAAAAGTTGAGGGGAACTTTCTCCTCTTGCCCGCCTGGACTCCTCCTCGAAGGAGCCACTGTCCAGCGGGCTCCCGGGGCCCTTCCTGGAGAAAAGGCCTCGATGGCAGGAGACCACCGTACTGTCGGGTTGAGGGTTTCGTTGCAGCTGCCTGGCCTGTCTGGGGCACACCCCAGACTTCACTTCCTGTTTCTGGAGATCAAAGGTGGTTTGGGGTTCAGAGACAACTTGGGGAAAATTCACAAATAAAACTTACCTTTGCTGTTACTACTTGATCTCTCACTGTGGGCCACTATTATTGGCAACAGAGTCCATGCATGTATCAGAGAGGAAGGGAAACGGAGGCACGGCAGAGAGAAGGGCAGGGGGAGCCTCCGTCACCTCCGTGGGTCTGCGTATCTTCCCCATCCAGGGAGGCCTGAAGGAGCAGGGGAAGCAGTGCCGGGGGAGGTCCTGGCCTGGGACCCACAGACGGGTCAGCCCAGGCCTGCTGGTCCCTGTGTGCCCTGAACAACGTACCTCCCTCTGTGTGACTGACTGTCTTCCTGGGAAAACAGAGCTACGGCAGCCTCCTCATCCCTACGTGTTACCCCTAAACACGGGCCGCAGCTTGTGTGGGGGCACATGCCCTTCCCGGCTCCTGCCGGAGCTTCACGGGGAAGTCGGCTCAGGGGCTGCTCGGTGTGGGAGTGAGGCCCTGAGGGCGCAGCGATTGGCAGAAGCCAAGGGTGAGGAGCCAGAGAGCGGGACAAAGTACGGGTTTGGTGTTTTTCTCCTGAGAGTGAGGGAGAGGTTGCAGCACTACAATAAAACCATCTTCTCACCAGGCACTGCCTCCCCTGACACACACACATGCACACACGCGCACACACACGCACACACGCGCACACACGCGCGCACACACGCACACACACACACACGCACACGCCCGCGCACTCAGTGCCCGAGGACAGAAGAAGGAAGGTGACAGCAGCCAGGGAGCACACTTGCCCAGAGACACGGAGGGGTTCTGGGCGGTGATGTGAGGTTTGAAGGGACAGGGAGGCCCAGCTGAGCGTGAGTTAGGAGGCAAAGGAGAGAGTGCCAGCCAGCTGCGTGGGGGCTGGGCCCAGCGTGGTGCTTCAAAACTAGTGGTGGCAGTAGGTTCACAAGAACAGGGGTGACCTTCCCGATGCAGGGCCCGCTGGCTCCCTGGAGGGTCTGTCCGGACCTGAGGCTGGGCCTGCAGGCGCGGAGCACCAGGCTGAGGCCTTCTAGCAGGACCAGGGATGGGACCGTGTGGGTGGGAGGGGCTGCTCTCTGTCCCCGTCTGCATGGAGCCCCCTGAAGGGGAACGGGAGGGTGTAAATTACCATTTCAGCAGGACCCCTGCTGCCACAGCCAGCACAGGAGTCACCGAGTGAGGCAAGCTGTCAAGGACCACCACCCCGGCGGAAAGTCGGAAAGTCGTTGAGAAACATGCTACTGACACTCTCAGAGCATCCTTCCAGAATGGCCTCATTTCAAACAGGGCAGCTTCCTGATGCTGGGCCTGTGCGCACATCATCCCAGTGGCCAGGTGTGCTGTCGGGTGTGCTGGGCAGAGCAGTGGGCAGGACACACACATCACTGCTGCAGGGTCTGCCCCTGTTGAACGGGGAGAGGTCAGTTGGGCAAATCCAGCTGACGAAGGCCTGGATGCCCCAAAAGTGTCCATGTCAAAGCCCCAGAACATCCAGGAAATGACACTGATTGAGTCTTTGAAGGAAACGAACAGGGTCCGTGGAAAAGGGTGGGACAGAGCGTCTCACCAGATGCCCCAACAGAAGGGAATCCTCTGTATATGGGGTGCAGGGGAGAGGAGGAAAGGAGAGAGAGAGGTACAGAGACAGAGTCAGGGAGACAGAGCATCCACTCGGTGAGCGTGTGACCCGGAATGAGTAGAGTGAGCTGTGAGTTTGTTTTCTCCTCGGAACAATTAATCACCTTGCGATGCTGCGTGTGATTCTTGGTTCAAAGACACACTTGGTTCTCACAAAACGTCCTCTACGTCACCTCTTCCATGTGGCACTTGGCACCTCAGGAAACCTGGCTCGGCTGGACTCACCGAGAACTAGGTGTGGCCCCAGGGCTTCGGCTGACTCTCTAGCCCTTCACAGAAAAGCTTGCTGACCCCTGGCTCTCCCCATCCAGGTTCCAGTTCTATGATCTAGGGTCCTCTGCTGCCCTCCTGTGGACGCCCTCCCCACACTGACCTACCTCAGGTAGGTAGGTAGCAGAGCCTCCTACCTCAAGGCCTTGGTATTCTGTGCCCTTGGGGATCTTTCTCAGTCACCCCCACCCCCACCCCCTGCCCCATAAGGCTCATGAGGCTCCCTGTGTTCAGACTTCTCTCCCAAAGGGAGCCTCTATTTCAGCTTATCTGAAATAGCCCCATACTGCTCTGTACCCAATCATCTGCTCTTCTTTTTCTGATAGTGACATGGGACATTATTTCTCCCTCCCTCTCTCCACGCTCCCACACACACCTAGAACGTAGGCTCCAGGCCACTGTCTTGCTCACTGCTGTATCCCCAGGCCAAGGACACCTGGCTCAGGTGGAGGCCCACCAGACCTTGTTACCCAGGCTGTGCATGTGTGCGAGGATGGATCGGCTCTCCCTGGGTCTGTCACCAGAGTTCCTCGGACAGGACCTCCTGACCTCACCCCAAAGAAGTCAACCCACTCTGTCTCCTAAGTACCTCACCAAAGCCCTCTTTGCTTTGGCTTTTGTTTCTCCGCCTTTTTTCCCCCCTCTTTGCCTTGAACAGAAAAACACAAAACTGAAGCACATGTTTAGCACGTTGGATATATCCAATAAAATTCCTGATGCTGGGCCTGTGCGCACGTTATCCCAGTGGCCAGGTGAAACGAACTCTTGGTGAGAGACGTTTTTCTCGTTTCAGCTTCTGTCTCCTGCTTGGCTCCACATTTTACAGCTGGGGGTCGTTTTGAGCAACCTCCCAGCGTTGTGAGCAGGGCCCAGGGCGGACTTTGGCCCCGGTGTTGGCAGACCTGTCCCTGGGCTGTGGTCAGAATGGCAGGCTGCGTCCAGCTGCTCCTCTTCCTCCTGGTCCTCCACTGCGTCGAGCCCTCAGGTTGGTGTCCTCTTCCTCACTGTGTCCTTTCAGACAGTGTGGGTTTTGCCAGGGGGCTTTTCCTAGGACAGAGGAGCCCCTGAGTGGTCAGCAGGTCTTAACTCAGCTCCCAAAAGAGACCCCATGATCTCGTTATCGTTTATGACAAATCTGTTAGAAATGTTGGTGTCCCTTGGGGTCCTCCCAGAAGAGAAGCTCAGAGAGAAAATCAGGCATGTGGGAGCTGAGCCTGGTCTGGCGGGGACAGGAAAGGCGGCGGCCAGGCCACAGGCGGACGTCAGGCAGTCGCAGCCATGCACTCTGATCCCCAGGAAGTCTGTCAGCGTGGACAGCACCCACGTTCTTATCTTGCTCCGCAGCATTTCTCTCTGCCTCGAAAGCAAATGAAGTTCTGGTAAGACAGAAGCGAGCTGGTGCCTACCTTCTGGAAGAGCTCTTTGAGGGCAATTTGGAAAAAGAATGTTATGAAGAAATTTGTGTCTATGAAGAAGCAAGAGAAGTATTTGAAGATGATGTGACCACTGTAGGTACCCCTACCATGAACTCACATACTTTCTGATTATTCCTATTTCTGCTGCCTTAGAGGGCATAATTTCTCAGAGATGAGGAGAAATTAATAACCCGTTTACTTTCCTGTGGGGTTGACTTAATCCTAATTTTACCGATGAGGAAACAGAGACAGAGAAATAAAATAATTTTCCACATCTATAAGTAGGGGACCCAGATACTAACTCAGTTCCACACCCCTAAACTCCTTCTGATTAACCAAATTAGCACATCGATTAAATTTACCCATCACAAACATCACTCAGCTTGTCATGACTAACAGAATTTGACGTTTTTAATAGAGTCCTAGTTGTTTCAACACATCAACAAATTTTTAAGAAACAAAAATCTCAAGAGTGCCTATATAGTAAGAAAATCTCTCATAATCTATCATTTGGATTAAGTAGTAATCTACAATTTGGATTAAATGTGACTCTATGTATACTCTAAATAATATAAGCAAACCATTCTTACTTACTCATAACCTTATCAGAAGATAGAGAGAAGCAAGTCAAACCTGACAGGACAAATATGTATTTGTATTTCAGAATAGTAAAATATTCAATAAAGATCTCCTAGTTTTACATATAAAAGTAGCAATATTTAAAGTTATTCTAAATAAAATATTGAACTGTTTCTCTACTATATTTTTAAAAATCATTATTTTCTGCATGTTTATAGATGAGAGAACTCTTCTGAAATAGACCACCTTTAATAAAACTAGGATAAATTAAAATTTCCTGGTAGCCCTGGCCAGTTTGGCTCAGCAGTTAGAGCATCGGCCCGCAGACCAGAGAGTCCTGGGTTCGGTTCCCGCTGGGGGCATGTACCTTGGTTGCAATTTGGCCCTGGCCCCGGTTAGGGTCATGTGGGTGGCAGCCAGTTGATGTGTCTCTCTCACATTGATATTTCTCTCTCTCTCTTCCTCCCTCTCTCCGGCTCTATCTGAAGATAAATGAAAAAAAAAATGTCTTTGGGTGAGAATAGAAAAACAAAACAAAACAAAAAACTGTCCTGGTAAAAGGAAAATTGTGGGTTTTTTAATTTTTTCAATTACAATTGACAGTCAATATTATTTTCTATTAGTTTCAGATGTCCAGCATAGTGGTTAGACATTTATATAATTCATGAAGTGGTGCCCCTGATAAATCTAGTACCCATCTAACACCATACATAGTTATTAGAATATTATTGACTATATTCCCTATGTTGTACTTTACATCTTTATGACTACTCTATAACTACCAATTTGTACTTTTTTTCAATCCTCACTTGAGAATGTTTCTATTGATTTTAGAGACAGAAGAAGGGAGAGAGAGAAAAACATCAATGTGGGAGAGAAACATCAATTGGTTGTCTCCCGGATGCACCCCAACTGGATCAAACACACAACCTAGGTATGTGACCTGTCTGGAAATCGAACCCAAAACTTTTGGTGTGTGGGACGATGCTCCAGCTAACTGAGCCACCGGACCAGGGCTACCAACCTGTACTTCTTAATCCCTTCACCGTTTCCACCCAGTCCCCCAACCACTCCCCCATCTGGCAACCATCAGTCTGGTCTCTGTATCTGTGAGTCTGTTTCTGTTTCGTTAGTTCATTTATTTTGTTCTTTAGATTCCACATATAAGGGAAACCATATGGTACTTGTCTTTCTCTGTCTGACTAATCACTTAGCATAATACCCTTGAGGTCCATTTGGAAAATTGTGCTCTTCGTGTGACTCGTGACATCATTCAGGTTGTTACAAGTATGATTGGGGAGATCACAATCACTCATTTACTTTCTAGGCTTCGGTTCTGAGTAATTGTCCAGATGATAGATAACCCCACCCAAACAAACCTTCCACACACATACACACTCTGACATTTTAATCCTTGTTTAATTGGCTTATAAAAAGGGATGTTAATATTTTGTGTCTGCATCATGCACTCTGTAGCCTAAGGACGTGAATGACCAGTGCGCCCTGGAGGAGGGAAGGGAGGCCTTGGGAGGCGTGGTCATGACCTCGTACCACCTCACAGACTGTCATTTCTCCTTCCTTAAACAGGTCACAGTAAATCCACCTGAAGTAGGATGTGTTACCTATATATTAAATAGGATATTAAGTAGAGAATTTTGCATTCTCTGTTTCAAGTAGTATTTTCCCACTAAGTGGATAAAGTCAACATCTTTTTATCATTAAGCCGATTTGCAACACTTTTATATTTTAATTTTACAGGAGGACTTTTGGGAAAAGTATATGGGTAAGTGGCTTTCCTCAACTCTCGCAAGGGTTATTTCCTCTTCTTTTTCCTTGAGATGAGGTAAGGCACTCCCCATTTCAAACCTTGGGTACCCGGACACTCCCTGAGGGCAAGGACGAGGGAGAGTGGGAAAGCTCCCAAGGTCCTGCCGGGATCAGGGAGTAGGTGGCAGAGGCCAGAGAGCCCCCATCCAGAGCAGCTCCTCTGGGTCCTGTGGCCTCACAGGCTCCCTGGGCCTCCTGCTGAAGGGTGAGAACCTGGGTAATTTGCAGAAAGTGACAGCTCAGCCTAGGCTTCGGGGGCTGCTGGGTGTCCCTTGGAGAGGAGCTCCCAGCAGCCCACGGTGACTGGGGCCAGAGGGATGGGAGAGGGGATCAGGAGAAGAGCTGTGGCAGCAACAGTCACCAGCACCGTGGTCGCTCAGCGAAGAAAGGAGGCTTAGGAAGGGGACTTGGACAAACACTGTGGGCACACATGGGCTGGTGGGACTCAGGGGACACATGAGGCAGCCTGATCCAGCCTCCTGGCATCCGGGCCGCAGGGCCAGGGGATGTCAGGAGGCCCCGATGATGCCACCTGCACAAGGTTCTCACAGGCCTCTTGGCAGGTGGCTCCCCATGCATCTCCCAGCCCTGCCTCAACAACGGGTCCTGCCAGAACCACGTCCGCAGCTACACCTGCACCTGCTCCTCAGGCTACGAGGGCAGGAACTGCGCCTTCGGTGAGCCCCCCGCCCGGCCCACCCCATACGCACAGAGATGGGCTCCCAAGAGTTAGTAAAGGGTGCCCGCGGGAACCAGTTCCAGCCCAGCTCTCCACTGGAAATCATTCTGTGAATGGTCCTCCTGCCTTCCAAATCCACCTCCCTCTACTTTCCGTGGCTTAGACTCCCTTCCTGTCCTCCCAAACCCACCCCCACCTAAACCATTTACAATCTACTCTCAAGAATTCCTAGAACCTGACCCGTTCCCAGCAGGGGTGATGGGATCTGGAGGGTCAGTCTGTCCGGGAGAATCACACACAGGCTGGCTCAGAGGTAGGCATGGGTACGAGACTTACAGCTTCATGAACTAATATTCCTCATGGGCGTAGGGAGAAACCAGTTTCCTATCAACAATGATCAGATCTGGAAATAAACTCTCTTAATCCTTTCAATGCCTCTGGTCAATACAGAGTCCATTTTCTGAGGGAAAATATTATTTCCGGCCCAGATCTCTCCTCCAAAGTCCAGCTTTCCACTCTACCCGCCACCTTGAGAGCCCCGTAATGTTTTACAGACATCCCGAACCTACGTGCCAAAGCAAGGTTTGATCTTCACCCCACACGTGTCCCTTTCCCCCATCCCAGCTACTGAGCCACTCTCATGGGGTCATGAGAACCCTCCCACCCCACCCGCCCCTCGCTGCGGCAGGAAGTGGAAGTTAGGGGAACGGGCAAATGCCTTACAACATGTGTGCACATTCTCCCACGACCACGTGACGTTTTCTGAGGACAAATACAAGGGTTGTCACCCACCAAACCTTTGATTTCTCCATGCACATTCCTGAAGACTGAAGTGTGGGAACTGCTTCTATAAGGAACCCAAACTCTGAAAAGAACCAGGACGTTTGGACTGAAAGTCCAGAACCCCAAGGTGCAAGGAAATTTAAAAACAACTATTTCCATGTTAGCACTTCTGGTTTTCCCTTTCAGCTAAAAATGAATGTCACCCATTGAGGACTGATGGGTGTCAACACTTTTGCCTCCCGGGGCAGGCCTCCTACATGTGCAGCTGTGCAAAGGGGTATGCACTGGGCCAAGACCACAAATCGTGCATCCCACACGGTGAGTTCTCAATCAATGAGAAATGAGAAAAGGTGTCTGTCTTTCCTACCCTGTCAGCTCCCGTCAACACCCGGCTCCTTCTCCTGCAATCATGTTTGAAAAGGTACCTCTTCCCTAGGAGATGAGGAGTCACTATGACCCGGCCAGCCCTCTGTGCCTCCACGCTGGAGTTTGCCTGGGTCATAGCAGTACCTTAGCTAACCCACAGGCGCCAAGAGCAGATGACTTAATTTCACTCTGCTCTGTGTCCACATGGGTTATCTCAAAATAAAGGGCATTAAGAAGCCAGATTCAAGTAGTTATATATAAAACCCAATGTTTGACTTGGAAGGCACTGACTTTTCTTATGTTGTCACCACAAATGAAGAGAAGTGTGCGTGTGGACTCCTGAATTCTGAATGCATCATGACAGCCCAGAAGAGCAAGCAGAATCTTCCGATTTTCCCATGGCAGGTACCAGAAACATTTTATAAACATGCTTTAACTTTTTGTTACAGATTTCATCCTATTTGTGACCGTCATCTTTGCCTACCAAATAGAAACGTAATGACTAAGGAAAAGAGGCGTCCTAATTTCTGTGAACTATTAACTAATCTCAAAATCATACTTCAGAGCACTTTCTAGTGCTGAATTCACAACTTTAGCTGTCTTCATTCTCTCACCAAGTACAAACATAGTTTTATTTATAGCCACCCAGGGTCTTTCTTACGGAGTTCAAAAACTGTTCCCAATGCCATCCTTCTCAGAACACAGCATCCTGGAGCTGCACGTGGGTGGATGAGCTCACATGGGGTCTGGCAAGCGAACACAGGGAAGGCAGGTGGCCAGGGTGAAGGACGCAGGCTCCACTCCCCAGCCCCCCAGCTGGAACCCCAGCTCCATCATTGTGTGCAGGAAATTTCTCTCCTTTGGCATTCATTTTTGTTATTTTCCTGTCTCCCCCTTGTCTGGTTTGGAAGTTAAACATTCTATTTCTATTTAATGACTACTCTGGACAGTTAAACATTCATTTTTAATATGTCAATAAATAAAGTTAGTATCCCCCCTCTCCTAAATTATTTCAAGCACCTCATACTAGGCCCCTCTGCTATTTTAACCAGTATTTTATTCTTTTCTTGCTTTTTTAGTAACTACACAAAATAGGTATTATTTTATTATTATGACTTATACCACTCATGTGGGTTTTACTTTACCTGTTTTCAATTTTCCCTGCCTCGAATGCAGATCATCTCCTTCTGCCTAAAGCACACTCTTCAGAACAGCCCTGTTAATAGAAATAGAATGTAAGCCACACACATAACAGAAATTTCCTAGTCACACTAATGAAAGTAAAACAGATTAAATGAATTTGGATAATGTATTTTTTTTGTTTTGTTTTGTTTTTATCCTCACCTGAGGACATTTTTCCATTTTTTGTTCAGATAGAGTGGGAGGGAGGGAGAGAGAGAGAGAAACATCGACATGAAAGGGACACATCAAGTGGCTGCTGCCGGCATGACCCAACCAGGGTCGGGGACAAACTGCAACTGAGGTACATGCCCCAGTGGGAACCGAACCCGGGTCTCTGTGAACCGCACGCCAACACTCTAACTGCTGAGCCAAACTGGCCAGGGCTGGATAATGTATTTTATTTTATTTACTCTAATATGTCTAGATACCATTATTTCAACATGTAACAAATATAAAAAAATTGAGATATTTACATCTTCATTACTAAATCTTTGACAACTGGGGTGTGTTTCACACTTGGAGAATATCCTAATTTGGACCAGTTACCTCTCAAATAATCAGTAACCACATGTGCCTACCATGTTGACAGCCTAGCGTTAGCAGTTTCTAGAGGGCCTCGTGTGTGTGTGTAACATTTTTTTTTTTTTATCCTCACCCGAGGACATTTTTTGATATTTTGTTCAGATAGATTGGGACTAAGAGAGAGAAAGAAACATTGACGTGAAAGGGACACATCGAGTAGTTGCCACCCACACAACCCAACCAGGGCTGGGGACAAACTGCAACTGAGATACGTGCCCTTAGTGGGAACCGAACCCGGGTCTCTTGGGACCGCAGGGTGACGCTCTAACTGCTGAGCCAAACCGGCCAGGGCTAACATTTTAAGCTGGTTAAGCTAGCGGAATCACTTGGCTGCTCTGTGGAGGCCTGGGCAGACAACTGAACAGAGCTCAGTGACTACTGTAATAATCCAGATGAGAAAGGAAACCAAGTGAAGGGACATAAAATGATGAAAAGTAACCAAACCAGCGTGGTCTAATTATCAGCTGGAGAACTTGACTTTCTGCTGCCTTTTCTCCTTAAGCTTTCTAAGACCCATTATTCATACTCACGTTCAAGTGCACTAAGACAGGCCTCAGAACATGGGGGGAGGGGACAGGTGGACGGTGACTGTGCACTTGAACCAGCACGATAAGACAGTGGTGGGTTAGTTTAGCCGAGAGCACAGTCTTCAGTCTCCCAGCCCACTCAAGGGAACCTTGATTGCTATTTTCATCTATAGAAGTAGTGTTATTTCTATTCAATGAGACCAGGAGCTATTACCTGTGAGGTGAACATTCTCTATATACAAATCGAACATGTTTGGAGACATGCAGATTTAGCAAGCTAAATACTATTAGCTTTTACTCTGGTACAGTAAATAGTTCTGAAGTTATTTAACTGAATTAACTACCTGGCCTAGGATACAGAGTTGAAATTATCTTCACAACTTCTTTCTTACATTCTAGATAATAAATAGGCACTGTGTTCCACTGCATTTTACAGACTAATGTAGTCTAATCTGCATCTAGCAGACTAATGCTGAAAATGCCAACTTCCCTTAAACTTGGTTTTATCCACCTATAAAATAAAGATAATAATACAAGAGTTGCAGTGAGGATTAAAGAAACTGTATCTTCCTGGTCGGTGTGACTCAGTGGTTGAGCATCGATCCATGCTCCAAAAGAGGTCGCCGGTTTGATTCCAGGCCTTGGGGGATGAGTCAACTTCCAGTGTTACATGGAAAAAAAACAACTGCAAAAGAATTCAACTTTCTGATAGGAGTGGCAGGGAGAGGTTTAACTGATTATGAATAAAGGAAATGAACAATTAGTCCCAAACGCTGTGATAAATTGAAATATTTTATTCTTAGGGTTGGCACTTTAAAATATCTATTGCAGCCTGGCCAGTGTGGCTCAGAGGTTGAGCGTCGACCCATGCACCAAGAGGTCATCAATTTGATTCCTGGTCAGGGCACATGCCCAGGTTGTGGGCCTGATCCCCAGTGGGGGGCATGCAGGAGGCAGCCAATCAATGTTCTCTCTCATCGATGTTTTTCTCTCTCCCTCTCACTTCCTCTCTCTAAAATCAGTAAAAAGAAAAAAATTTATTTTTTTTTTTATCCTCACCCGAGGATATCTTTCCATTTTTTGTACAGATAGAGTGGGAGGGAGAGAGAGGAAGGGAGAGAGAGAGAGAAACCTCGACGTGAAGGGACACATCGAGTGGCTGCCACCTGCACGACCAACCAGGTCCGGGACAAACTGCAACCGAAGTACGTGCCCCCAGCGGGAACTGAACCTGGGTCTCTCCGGACCGCAGGCCGACGCTCTAACCGCTGAGCCAAACTGGCCAGGGCAAGAAAAAATATTTTTAAAAAAGAAAATGTACCTGACTTTTGTAGTCAATAAATGGCAACTACTATTAATAAGCATTTAAGGTTTCCAGAAATGAGGCTACATTAAATTTGAAAAAAAATTTATACTTTGTTCAGCATTTTTTATTTTATTAAGCTAGAAATTATAATGAACATTTCTTGAGCCAGCACCTGTGCTGTGAAGGACACGTTTTATTTCATTTAATCCTCAAAATAACCTCATATTTCATCTGTTTTATACCCCTGGTAATATTCTTTGAAATCTCCCTAACACTACTGATTAGTGTTAGCATGTAATTTCCTTCTAATCTTCTAATTTTAGATCATATTTATATTTACATTATTATAGGCAGTATATAATTAGCTTTCAATTTTATCCAGTCTGACAAATCCCTGCTTTTTAAATTGGGTATTTAGACCATTTTATACTTATCTAGTAAGGTTTAAATTCTTTTTTAAAAAAAATTTAATCCTCACCCAAGGATATTTTTTCTATTTATCTTCAGACAGAGTGGGAAGGGGAGAGAGGGAGAGAAAGGAAGAGAGGGAAACATCGACATGAGAGGGACCCACTGACTGGTTGTCTCCTGCACGACCCTGACCAGGGCCAGGGATGAACAGCAACCCAACCGAGGTACACGCCCTTGGCCAGAATTGAACCCGAGACTCATCAGTCTGCGGGCCGACACTCTACTGCAGAGCCAAACTAGCCAGGGCTAGGTTTAAATTCTTAATTTTACTATTAGTTTTCTATTTCTCCCATCTGTTCTTTTCCCATTTTTCTTTTTTCTGCCTTCTATTGGATTATTTACATATATTTTTTATTCCATTTTACCTTCTTTGTTGGCTTACTAGCTAGAATTCTGTTTTGCTGAGTGGCTGCTTTAGGGTTCTGTCCATCTTTGCTGTTACACAGTCTGTTGTACCTTCAGCTGACACACCCCCTCAATGGCGGTCTTTGGAGCACACATTCTTAGCTACTAGACTATACTATCCCTAAACCTGCAAAGTGTTTATTGTCTGTTTTGTGTTTTTAAGGTAAAACTAACCAATTCCCAAGGAAAAGACTTCTGTGGTGGTGTTATAATACAGGAAAATTTTGTGCTGACAACAGCAAAATGTTCACTGTTACACAGAAATATTAGTGTGAAAACAAGTAAGTATTTTAGCATTTTTGTAAGACCACATTGGAAATAAACAATATCCTATGTAGAATGAAAATTTAAAAACTAGAACTTTGTTTTTAATGCAATACAGAACTGAATTTAGTTTCGACACGACTGAGATTTCTCATTCTAGAATGAGAAAGCATATGTAAAATACCTGGTGAAACATCTAGGCATAGCAAGCAGGCAAATGCTAATATTCAGTCTGAGGAAATCACGGCCGATAGAAATATAACTTAACTTGACACTGAAATGGAGTTGCTGGGGTACAAGACAGATGACTAAATTCAGAAGGTCCGGGTTCAGACTCCCCTCTGTCACCTGAGACCATGGCTGCGACATGGGGCTCACCACCTACTTTGTCAGGGCCTGGTTCCTCATCAGTGAAAAATGGGCAGGAATTTCTATCCTGTAGGGAGGTTGCAAAGGTTCAGTGATGATCTGTCAAAGTGCTCTATGATGATTCTGAAGAACCTTAATATATTTTACTCCTCATCCTTTAATATTTTTCAGTCAACAAAATGTCAGCCTGAAAAACTACTTCTAACAGCCAAGTTTTGATTAGCCTGAAGTTACTTATTTTTTTTTTACCATTTCACCAAAATAATTCATTTTATTTTTATTTATTTATTTTTTTATCCTCACCCGAGGACATTTTTCCATTTTTTGTTCAGGTAGAGTGGGAGGGAGAGAGAGGAACAGAGAGAGAGAGAGAAACATCGATGTGAAAGGAACACATCGAGTGGCTGCCACCCACACAACCGATCAGGGCCGGGGACAAACTGCAACCGAGGTACGTGCCCTTAGCGGGAACCGAACCCGGGTCTCTCTGTACCGCAGGCCGACGCTCTAACCAATGAGCCAAACCGGCCAGGGCTCATTTTGATATTTTTAAAGAGTACAAGGAATTAGTTGAAATACTTCATTCTGTAGTTTCCCTTTCATTCCATAGAAGAAAGATCAGTGCAATTAGCCACGACCCGTGTTATCAGTTCCAGCCTCTGCCTTGTCACATGGCTGAGAAATTAGTCTCTTATTATTGCAACCTTGAAAATCAGACTGCAGAGACCAGTGATTGCCTATTATTTCAGATTTTCCTAGAACAGGTAAGGACCCGCTGACAGTCAAGGTGAAGAGCATCCATGTGCACATGAGGTATGAAGAAGAGACTGGGGACAATGACATTTCACTGTTGGAGCTGGAGCTGCCCATCCAGTGCCCGGACATGGGGCTCCCCATCTGTATGCCCGAGAGGGACTTCGCGGAGCGCATCCTCATCCCAGGGACACGGGGCCTCCTCATCGGTTGGACCCTCAACGGCTCCGAGCTGGGCAATGTGCCGACACAGCTGCCAGTCACACACATGGACAGCGAGGAGTGTGGCACAGCACTTAATGTGACAGTCACAACGAGGACATACTGCGAGAGGGGAGCAGCGGCTGGAGGGGTGCAGTGGGTGGAAGGCAGTGTGGTCGCCAGAAAACACAAAGGCACCTGGTTCTTGACAGGGATTCTGTGCTCGGTGCCCACAGCAGAGTACGGACAGGAGTTTCTTCTCACCAAGGTTTCAAGATACTCTCTTTGGTTCACACAAATCATGAAGTGACAAAACCCAGATCATCAGAAAGGATAAAAGATGTGGTGGGATGGTATGGAGTTAAATGGAAGTTTCACAGCAAACAGGTGACTGCTTCAGAACAATCCACTCAGTCTACAAATCATCAGTTACTCCTTATGACAGTGATTTTCAATGGGTGTGCCAGAACTTTTAAAACATGCAATACCTGACTATTTAGTTAGGGGTACTGACCTCTTTTCCCCTAGACTGTTAAATTTATAAAAATGACAACAGCTGCCCAGCCAGTCTGGCTTAGTTGGTTGAGCATCATTCCATGCACCAAGAGATTCCTGGCTTGAACCCCAGTAGTGGGCATGCAGGAGGCAGCTGATCAATGATGTTTCTCTCATCAATGTTTCTCTCTCTCCACCTCTCTCCTTCCTCTCTCCAAAATCAATTTAAAAAAATTGTTTTTAGATGACAACAAACACAATAGCCATCCTGTGTGACTAAATCAAAATCTATTTTGTCAGATTGACAAAAAATATGTATTTTGGTGTGTACAGAATTTTAGTAGTTTGTGTGTGCCACGAGATGCAAAGGGTTGAAAATCGCTGGCTTATGAGCTCATTACTGAGTACTGTGAAAAGTTCTGTCCCTGGGACTCTTTATTTAAACAGAGACCTTAAGAGAATGGGAGATACATTAAATAAAATCCTGTCAGTTGTAACAGCCTAGTTTCTTAAATTCCTCCCTTTTCCAAATCTAATGCTTTTTGATGCTACCAATCAATGGACACAGTTTAGTCTAACAACACATGCTTATTACTAAGCCTTTGGGATGAAAGTCTAAGAATTGCTAGTTATAGACAAAAAGTGATCTCATAGTTATGCCAGGTTTGGCAATCGCCCGTGTGCTCGGTGTTGGAAGAAGCAACTAGAAGAGTCAGCAAAGGAGAATACAGTAACACTTACAGAAACGTTATATAGTTTGAGAGACAGGATTAGGAAGCATAAGGTTGACATACAGACAACAGGGGGCCTTCAAACAGGGCCATGTGCTCGGAAAGGCACTTTCCGTGGAGGGACACCTCCCAAACAGGTTCCAGGAAGCTGCTGATCAGAGCCAGTGCTCAGCCTCTCCACGCTGCTTCTGAAACCGCTAGCTGTTATTTAACACCTTCAAGCCCCTCCTGGGCTCTAAATGAAATAACAACAGCATCTACCAAAACAGGGCTGAGTTAGAAATTAGAACAGTGTTGAATCATAGGGATTATCTACTGTCATCACAAAGACTGGCTTCAACACGCAGTAGAAAGGTAGAATTTGAGTCCAGCCCAAACTGCTTCCCTGCAGACTGGAACTACATGTGGAGGCCCGAGTTTGTGCCAAAATGAAAAGTGAGAGCAATGGATACAAATGTTTACTTTTAAGTTAACCTCTTAACTCTTACTTAAATTAAGGAAGTAGCAAAACTGCTCATCAATTAAGTGCATATAATTTCTAGTTCTACCCTAGGCCAGTTTGGCTCAGTGGTAGAGTCGGTCCGCAGACCAATGAGTTTAGGTTCGATTCTGGCCAAGGGCACGTACCTTGGTTGTGGTTTGTCCCCAGCTGTGGTCAGGATTATGTGGGAGGCAGCCAGTCAATGTGTCCCTCTCATATCGATGTTTCTCTCTCTCTCTCTCCCTCCCACTCTATCTGAAGATAAATAAATAGAAAAATATCCTTGGGTGAGGATTAAAAAATATGTCTAATTCACCAGGTTCCTTGAGTGTAATAAAAGAGCTTCAACAGGCTAACTGCTCTGTCAACCAGTTAGACCAGCAGATGGGCAAGGAGAGGACAGCTAACTCCAGACACATAAGAAAGTGTGACAGTGGTCTGGCAGGGCCTCATTACACAGAGTAGAGAGGATTTTTTTTCAAGGAATTAAAAATGTGAATTGATTTAAACATTTTTTGTTTTTTTAAATTCTCACCCAAGGATATTTTCTATTTATTTTCAGAATGGAGGGAGAGAGGGAGAGAGAGAAAGAAACATTCAGGTGAGAGAGCCACACTGATTGGATGTCTCCTGACCAGTGCTGGGGACTGGACCACCATTGAGGCATGTGCCCTCAACCAGAATCAAACCCACAACCCTTTGGTCCACAGGCCAATGCTCTAACCGCTGAGCAAAACCGACCAGGGCTAAACACTCTTTTGAGTGAAATATAGAAAATTTATACACAATTCAGATTTTTAACTATTACAGGTTTTAACACACTATGTATCTTCTTCACTTCTGATATTATGCTTTAACCCTAGATTTAACTTTTTTTTGCCAATCTGCAGGTGCACTGGCCCATTTCTCTGAAAGGACCTTGACAAAAATAAAGAGGCTAATTTAATGCAAACCAATAGTAAGGACAGTTTTTGGGGAAAAAGAGTGAATCTAAAGTCTCAGCAAAATTTGGTTTCCCATAGGATATAATAAATAATATGTCACTTGTATGGATTCAGAATGCCTCTTTAATAGAAAGAATTATATAAAAAGTTACAAAGATGCATTTATGAATAATTTTTATGAGGAAAGGAGACGGAGCCTCCTTCACAGAAGTTTCACCAATACTCCAGAGTCAAAGGAGGGGTCTGCAATGTCTGAAAAAGGAATTCCAAGACCCACAAGGCGAACTCTGGTTACGAGTGATGAGGAAATGTCAAGGTGGCTGTGTGTGCTGGCAAACTCAGTCTCAATGTCCCTGGGAAAGGAGCCCCAAAGAGATTCCAGCTGCAGAAAACAACGTCGTGGCAAAGGACTGATTTCCTTAGTACAGTAAATAGAGGAACACATTCCTTTTCAACACACTGTAGACAGTGCAGGAAATGGGTTTTGCTTGCTAACAACTAGCTTCTGATGCTGATGTGATATATAGCCTTTAATGTGACCCTGTAAGAGAAAAACAGAGGGTTGGCTTATGTTTCTGAGTCACACTACTGATGCTGAGTTACTTATTCCCGTGGCATAAGCATTCTTCCCCAGTCACAGTTCAAGTTATTGGGAGGACAATGAATAAACTCATATATGGAGAACAGAGAAACATATTATATCCACCCACCCACACCCCCTATAAAGCCCTTTGATTAGCATGGTATTTCCTGTGACAAAATTAGTTCTATCAGAAAATACCTTCACAAAAGCAAAAGGCCTGATAATAACTTGAACGACACAGCATCAAAGCTGCACATTCTAGACCAAGTCCTAAACTGAACCAAGGAGCTCACACACCATATAGATCAGGTTGGCCAGAATACACTGGACTTCATCGATGTCCACGTCTTCCACTTGCATAAATTTTAAGGCAACTAGAAAAGCATCCAGAGATAATTGGTGTGTTTTGAGTAACAAGTACCTGGAAGAGGGAAACAGAGATTTATAGTAGTTACCAACAGGATACATGTACTTCAAAGGTTAAAAAAAACATGTACTGACTGAGTCAGTAGAAAATACATCTTTTAATAAACCACTGTTCAAAAGAAATAAAGAAAAATCTTCCACCTATTAAATACACTCTAAATTAAGAGCTATTATATATAATTTTGATTTTTCAATTTAAAAAAGCCAATGGTACAAATATAGTTTTTTATATTTACTGAATACTTCATTGAATCTAAGATGCAGGTATTTTCACATTTTAACATCTCTGAAATCTTAAAATGGATAGTGTCTTATGGATTTGATGAAATATGGTCCTTTCTATTCTTTATATACTACCTACAGCTATAAAAATTCTGCCTTTGTTTGAAGTTTAACTGAGAACCTGTTGGGACCAGGCTTGGGGGATGAGTCAACTTCCAGTGTTACATGGAAAAAACAACTGCAGAAGAATTCAACTTTTTGATAGGAGTGGCAGGGAGAGGTTTAACTGATTATGAATAAAGGAAATGAACAATTAGTCCCAAACGCTGTGATAAAATGAAATATTTTATTCTTAGGGTTGGCACTTTAAAATATCTATTGCAGCCTGGCCAGTGTGGCTCAGAGGTTGAGCGTCGACCCATGCACCAAGAGGTCATCAATTTGATTCCTGGTCAGGGCACTTGCCCAGGTTGTGGGCCCGATCCCCAGTGGGGAGCATGCAGGAGGCAGCCAATCAATGTTCTTTCATTGATGTTTCTATCTCTCTTTCTCTCCCTCCCTCCCTCTCTAAAATCAATAAAGGAAAAATAATTTTTAAAAACATCTATTGCAAAGTTTTTTTTATCATGCATAACCCGAGTTATTCCTCCCATAAGTGAGCCTCTGCTCACTCACCTGTGCAGCACCAAGGCCTGCTAGGCAGTGGGTGGGCCGGGGAAATCTGATTTTATTCCACACAATTAATGAAAAAGCGATGGGACCTCGTTCACACAGACAGACATCCCCATCTCAGAAGACACAACACCTGTTATTGTAACAGTTTTCATAACCTGACAACTACAATGCATGAGTCATACTAAAAGTTTAAACTTATTTTTAAAAGTTCTTTGCTTACACTTTCTTAAAAAGATTCCTGTAGGTGATAATCTTAAGCTTTTCAAGGATAAGGAAGATGCCACAGCGAATAAAAAAGGTCTCGTGCTTCGCAAGAGCCTCGTTCAGCAGCAGCAGATTGCCTTCACTGGGTGATGGGGAAGAGCAGCAGGCACGGTCACAGAACAGAACGTGAGACAAGGTCACAACAAAAGCAGTTAGTTCTCCCACATGTGTGAAATTTTATTAATTTTATATTTTAAAAGATCTCAAATGGAAAAGGATAAAGTATTCTACCTTACAGCTTTGGTTACTTCAGCAAACTGCATGAGATGATACTTTTTCAAAAGCTCAATGGTTGGCATATGACCCTAAGACAAAGAATTAATTTTCCAGAATAAGAGCCCTTTCATTTTTAACAGAATTGTTTTTGATAAAATCTGTATCAAGGAATTAACTTTTAAAAACCCTGTTTCTTAGAATTTCTTAAGTAGCTGAACAAGAATTAAAAACATTATATTATGCTAGAAAACAGAAAAGGCTGGTCTAGAAATCAGAAATCAGTTACATATGACCTTGATCTTGACCTTCCCATGTCTCTTATCCTTTATAACATAGGAGGGGAGTGATAACTGAAAAAATTTCTAAATTCAGATTTGGAAATCCAGAAACAACTCCTAGAAGAACCAGCTAAACAAATCACACCGGCTGTTTCTGTGAAGTGGAGCTAGAAGCAGGGAAGGCGTGTACCGCACGACCTGCTCCTCCATTACCAGCTGTCCTGAACTGCGAGTTTTAACCAGATGTGTGTATTGCTTTGATAACTTCAAAAAATCTACATGAGAGGAAAGAAAACACTTTGAGACTGTTTTAGTCCATTTACAAATTAGTTATCCGTCACTGCCTTTTTAAAAATTTTAATGTTTTTATTGATTTTTTAGAGAGAGAAACATCAATGTGCGACAGAAACATTGACTGGCTGCCTCCTGCATGCTCCCCACTGGGGGAACAAGCCCACAACCTGGGCCTATGCCCCAACCAGGAATCGAACCAGGACCTCTCAGTCCATGGGATGCTGCTCCAACTACTGTGCAACACTGCTCGGGTTATTTGTCACTGCCTTTTAAGCATCAAAATAGCTTTTGGTAACCAAATAAGACACCTACAGATTTGCTGGAATGACATTTTTCTTTCTTGGCTAATTCATGTCTATTAATGTAGATTTTTTTAGGAGAAATAGAAATACTATGAACTTATTTTGTTTTACATTATGTTAAATTTTTTAATTAGATACTTGAAAGAGAAAGGAAACACAAACAAAACCTTTAAAGAAGGATCTGGGCCTGGCCGATGTGGTTCAGTAGATTGAGTGTCATCCCATGGACTGAGAGGTCCCGGTTGGATTCCTGGTCAGGGCACATGGCCAGGTTGTGGGCTTGATCCCTAGTAGGGGCAGTGCAGGAGGCAACCGATCAATAAATAGTTCTCTCTCACATTGGTGTTTCTATCTCTCTCTCCTTTCCTCTCTCTCTAAAAAATCAATTAAAAAAAAAATATATATATATATATACACACACACACACATACATATATTAAGAAAAATCTGGAAGTGTCAATCATGAAAACACATGGTTCAGGCTACATGCAAATCTATTCTTCCTCTATTTTGGGGTGTGCTCATATGCAGCTCGGACTGTGATCAACTACATACCATCTGTTGTATTTTAAAGTCTTTAAACTTCTTCAAAGCAAAAGGATCTATAAGAACCAAATAACAATCACTTACCAATAGCATTTTTACTGGAAGTAAATAAATCAAAATCATCCTTTTGTTCTTCTGACTCAAACGATGACAGTGCTCAAAGGCAAAGGACAGGTACTCTTCAGCTACAGAGACATGGGCAAACGTCAGACCAACAGCATCTCACCTTTGTATGTCTATACAATACAATGCTACCGAAGTTTCCTCCCTGCTCCTTATTCTACCATTTACCCTTACACAAAGGCTCTAAAATTTTCAGAAACAATAAATATCTACCATTAATATTAATAAATCATTTCTTGCTATGTTAGGTATTCAAAAATACTACTCGATGAACCGTCAGAGGAAAAACAAATTAATGCCTCAGTAGAGTTCAATAGAATGTCATTTAAAAACTTTTACTCTTATGCTTCATATTTTAAGAAAAAAAGCATTGATGAAGATTAAACAAGGAAAGCCCATCTTTAAAAGCCCTAGATCTATGACAATGTTTGTGAAAGAAAATTGGAAATTGGTCTGCATATGCCTATAGAATAAAAAACCAGAGAAATTACTATGTTATTAGTGTATCCATGGCTATAAGACATGGAGAGAAAAGTGATTTTATGTATCTTGTATTGCCTGAAGTTATGTTGTTTCAAATGCAAATACTTGTTGAAGTGAGTTTAAAAAGTCTGGTCTGAGTACGATAAAAGAGGTCATAAGGCCCAGCTGGAATGGCTCCACAGATGGAGCATTGTCCCATGGACTGAGAGGCCCCGGTTCCATTCATGGTCAGGGCACATGCCCAAGCTGCGGGCTTGATCCCCAGTAGGGGGCGGAAGTCAATAAAAACATTTAAAAATAAAAAATAAATAAAAAAGGTCATAGAAAACAACCTCATGCCAGCTAATCAAGTTTCAAAAAGGAAAAAGCTGGCATCGCGTTCTTGAGAAAGTTAATGAAATAAACTACCTAATATTGTAATTTCATGAAAGCGCCACTCTGATATGGTAATGTCACCATCACCTGTAGCCACAAACACCAAAGATGACACCAAGGACACATTCCCAGTGCTAGCTTGGGCATTCCACATGTGATTTCTAAGCAGCAAGTCGGCAGCCGGGCTGAGTGCTGCCCTTGTCTCCACGTCCTGTGCCAACATGATCAGCACAGGCAAAGGGAGAAAACAATTATTTATATTAAATGCCAAGAATACTGCTGCTAAATTACCTCTCAAGAAAAGATGTCCAGGATAACAGTCTGCATGTATTTTGGAGACCCAGTATGGATTAAGAAACTTCAAATACAATTTTCTCTTTACTTAACCAACTTTAGTGTCGAAAATAAAAAACAATGTAACTTGAACTTGGTTTACACCTATTTTCTACCTTAAGTAATAATAAAATGCAGTAATTATGTTCTCTGAAACTGTTAACAGAGAGTTGTTCAGAATGCAATGGTTTTAAAATACTGGATAAAAGGACTAATAACATACCTTGCTTAAAGTCACTATCAAACATGGCCTTTCGTCCAACATAGTATCTGTATGTCACCCTCTGTGCTGTACTATAATCATCTTTCAGGTTTGAGCTGTCGATAGCTCTGATAAGAGGTTTACACAAATGGAGTTTGTTGATCTACAGCAAATTACAATCCACTTAAAATGTTATTTAAAAAAACAGGCAGGACAAACTTAAACTTCTACTTTACTAAGCATATGTACCCTTAAACTGGGAATTACAAAGCCCATTACATCATCAAAGTTGACTATTTAATACTAAAATCAAAACAAACTGTATGGCACAGATGACATGCACTTTAGAAAGCCCTCAGAATCGCATCAGACAGAGCTGCTTCCAGGGCAGATGTTCCCCTGAATGGAAGGCCCACCCAGAGGGGCCAGGTGCCAGCTGTTGGTCTGTGACATAGCTGCTCTCCACCTGGCCAACGTCACATACCAAAGAATGATTTCTTCACCCAACCACATGCCCATCTGTTCCACAGTTAATTATTATGGCAGCAGGCAAAAGTCTCTGGAGTGAAACTCCTCACTTAAAGCTCAGTTCACCACACGGGCCCACTGTTTTATATGCAGTGCAGGCACCTTACTTTCCCCTGGAGTTAACAGCACTTACCTCATAGGGCTGAGGATTAATTAAACAAGACAACACTACTTACAATAGTACCTTGCACTAAGTAGGACTTAACGAACATTAGCTCTTAGGATTATAAATACTACTAGGTGATGACCAATTCCCAAGTTAATAATTAATAAAAATAGTATCTGGGAAGACAGGAAGAAAGAACATGTATAAAGATATATATATAAAGCATTCAAACAGAAGCATACCTTAAAGTAAATCTTAAATAACTGATTCACCAGAAACAGCATCCCCCACTTCTTAGAATCCTCTATACCAGCACGACTATGAAAAAGATAATTTTTATAAAGTTACATAGGAAATAAGAATTTTATTTATAGATCACAAAATAAACTGCCTTAACAAATTAATATCTTGAGATAAAATCTCACAGCTTTAATCATATTCATGAAGTAAAGTAACATTATGAAAGAGGCTGTCTTATCTAATAGGTAAAATTGAAGAGTCCAAACTAGAAATTATAACCCCAGTTAAATATTTGGGCAATACACTCCCCTGTTATAGCAGTTGAAAACTGCTTGGTTTGCAGCAATATTATGTAAAAGCTAATTGTTATAAAGCATTTTTGAAAATAAAAAATGTATTTCCTCTCATCATTACAATAAAATGAACTACTAAAATGCACAACACAGATGAATCTCAAGAAGAGTAGGACACAGAGCGTATACTGGGGGGGTCTATTTACATGAAGTTACCAAATAGGCACAACTAATCTACAGTGGAAAGGACTCAGAACTGTGTTGAAGGACTGTCTGAGGAAGGGTATGAGGGGAGTTTCTGAGGTGATATATCACAATAGGGGTTTGGATTATACAGGTGTATGTACTTGTCAAAACTCAGTAAGTAATCCAGTTAAGATTTGTGTGGTTCACTGTATGTCAAATAATATCTCAAAGTATAGATAGATAGATAGATAGATAGATAGATAGATAGATAGATGGAAAGACACGGGAACAGATCACAAAGCAAGTACAGTAAACTATTCATGAAAGAAGTGGTGGGAATTTAGGTATTCACCGTAAAATTCTTTAAACTTTGTTGACTGAAAACTTTCATGATAAAATGTTGAAAAACAATTCAGAATGGAGTATGCCATGTGTTTGCACTCTGCAAAGGTTCTTCTTTGGCAGAGCTTGCAGACTCGCACACAGGGGTGCTAGAGAGAGGGCCAACAGCTAGTTACCTGGAAACACTAAATCCTACAGCATGGCCCTGATCGGTTTGGCTCAATGGTAAAGCGTCGGCCTGTGGATCAAAGGGTCGTAGGTTCGATTCCAGGCAAGGGCACGTACCTCAGTTGTGGTTCAGTCCCTGGTCAGGGTCATGTGGGAGGCAACCAATCGATGTGTCTCTCTCACGTCGAAGTCCACCCCCCGCCCCGTAATTCGGGTGAGGATTAAAAAAAAAATTCCTACAGCACGAAGTCAAAGCACATAAAATAAAAATGCCCAAAATATGGAAACAAACAAGGTTGTTCACAAGCCAGGGAAAAATAAACTGCCCCTTAAGGTGAAGGTATGCCCACATAAAAATACTTAAAATAATGTAAAAATACAATTCAGTATTAAAATATCAAAAACTGTTTTGTGATAACTGCCAACTCCTTATATGATTCCTGTCACTAACTAGTGGTATGACCTCAGGGAAGATACCTTCTCTCACTCTAGGTTTCATTTTCCTCATCTGTAAAATAGAGACAAATAATAATACTGATCTAACTACCTCAAAAAGTATGAAGAGGGGGTCAATGGGGGATAAAAGGAGGGACACCTATAATTCTTTCAACAATAAAGAAACTTTAAAAAAATATTATAAAATCCAAGTACTTTGTAACTTACATAAAATACTCTTAAGGTACTGTCCTCACCAATCTGGCATGGCACCAGAGACAATGACCTCTTCTGGAGACATGTGACAAAGCAAACCGTAAGGGGAAGGTTTGTCACTAGAGATTTGCTCTTGTCTCTTGGGTCTATGCCTAGGAGTGGAAAGGCTGGGTCACATGGTCACTCTGTGTTTTACTATCTGAAGAATTGGCAGACTGTTTTGCAAGGTGACTGCACCATTTTACATTCTTGTTAGCTATGTACAAGGATTCTGATTTCTTCATATCCTTGTCCACACGTGCATTGTCTGACTTTTTTTATTCTAACCATCCTGGTGAAGTGGCAACTCACTCTGATTTTCATTTGTATTCCCTTGGAGACTAATGATGTTGAGCATCTGTTTGTGGACTTACTGGCCATTTGTGTATCTTCCTTGCAGAAATATCTACTTAAATCCTTTGCCCATTTTAATTGGATTATTTGTCTTTTTATTATTGAGTTGTAACAGTCTTTATCTATTCTGTCTACTGGGCCTTTACCAGATACATTATTTGCAAATATTTTTTACCTCTCTATGGTTGCTTTTCACTTTTTGATTGTGTCCTTTGAAGCACAAAAGTTATTTATTTTGATGAATCCAATTTATCTATTTTTCCTCCAGGTGCTTGTGCTTCTGGTTTCACAGCTAAGAAAACCATTGCCAAATCCAAGGTCATGAAGATCACTGCTGTGCAGGAATATACAATCAAATAGAATTCCAAGTATCCACGTAGTAAATATTGACTGAGTGCCTTGATGGTGTGAAAGACACTACGTGAAGGCAACATACATGCCCTCACGGACTTGGCAATTGAACAGAAATCATCCGAATAATTACTTTTGATAAGTGCAGTGAATACAAAGTATAGTCTGCTATGAAAGTTTATGAAAGGAAAAAGCTAAAAGCTGTGAAATGAGCAGAGGCACCAGGTGAAGAGCTGGGCAGACACGCAGGCACAGGAAACGGCACGTGTGGAAAGCCTCAGCGGGAAAGTACCCAGAGGAACTGCTCTAACCCCAGCTGGGGTGGAATGATGTCAGGTGGGGCGGGTGGGACAGAGTGGTGAGACATGAGACGATGAACATTTTTTGAGGGGGACAAGAGATTTTGTTTATTTAAACATGGAAAGCTTTGTTCTTCCTTTCTTTGCTTTAACATATCCTAAGGAAAAACATAATTTTATAATGAGTGAAGAGATGGAGTTTTAAGAGAAAAATAGAAACTCTGAGGTAGAATCAGATGGAAAATGTACAATAAGAAAATAAAGAGTGAACTTGAACCCTGGCCTGTTTGGCTCAGCATTTGGAGCGTCGGCCTGTGAACCAGAGAGTCTCGGGTTCAGTTCCCACTAGGGGCACGCACATAAATAAATAAATAAATAAATAAATTAATTAATTAATTAAATTAAATTAAATTAAAAAAAAAACATTAAACTTGAGACCAGGGCAATATAAATTACCCAAAGTGAAGGGGTGGGGGATTGAAAAATAAACAAACACAGCATTTGGGCCCTGTGGAATAATATCAGGCAGTATAACGTACATGTAATTGGAATCCCAGAAAGAGAAAGAATGGGCCGAAAAGTAGTTCAAGAGTATAAAAAATTAAATTCAGAAAAATTTAGTAAGAAACATCAATTTACAGATCCAAGAAGCCCAACGAACTGTAAACAAGAAAAGTACAAAAATACATGGGTAGCCCTGGTTGGGTGGCTCAGTTGGTTGGAGCATTGTCTCATACACCAAAAGGTTGCAGGTTTGATTCCTGGTCAAGGCACATACCTAGGTTGTGGGGTTTGATCCCTGGACAAGGCATGTATGGGAGACAACCAATTCTCTCTCTTTCTAAAAATCAATAAAAACATATCCTTGGGTAAGGATTGAAAAAAAACAAAACAAACAAACCTCATGGGTATATCAGGGTCAAATTTTTGAAAGCCAAAAGCAAAAACAAAAACAGGCAGAAGAGAAGGAGTCATTACATAACAAGAAACAACAATAAGAATGACAACTGACTTTTCATGAGAAATATAGGAAAGCTGATGAAATGACATTTTGAATTGCTAAAAGAAAAAAGTCCAATCTAGAATGCTCTACCTAGCAAAAAGATCCTTCAAAAATGAAGATAGAATAAAGAGTTTCAGAAAAATGAAGCTTTGAGGAGTCATCGTCAGCAGACCAACATTAAAAGCAAAATGCTAAATCAAGTTCTCAGAATAAACAGAAATGGTACCAGATAGAAACTCAGATCTACAGAAACAATTAAAGAACTCAAATGGTAACTATGAAGTAAGCATAAAAAATTATTTTCCTCTTTTCTTATTTCCTTACAAAACAATTGATTGTGAGGAGATTCCAAAATGGCAGCAGAGTGAATGGAAACTACACAGATCGTCTTCCCAGGACCAAACTCGAATTACAACTAAAATAAAGACAAATCGATGGGAAAAAGCAACAGAAAAGCAGCTTGAGAGGATCATATAACCAGGGACACTGACTCGATCCTGGTAGCACTGTGGAGGCACGAGAGGGGGGCTGGGAGCCCACAGATAGCAGCAGCCTTAGCTGCGAGCAGCACCCTCAGGTTAAACTCCCAAGCGGCTCCACAGCACAGAGCCGGGACAGACACTAAAATAACCACAGCCACTCACCTTGGCTCTGGCAGAGGGAGGGCGAACTGGACGGGAACTGTGTGGAGACACTCAGGATATGGAGGGCGCTCAGAGCTTTTGCTGAGTTGCAGCCATGCAGGACAGTGGCCATATTGCTCCTTCCCAAGGCTCTGGGGTTTGAACCCCACCCAGGTGGGCCATTGAAATGCAAATTGAGGCTCATTAACAACCAGCATCTGCCCCACCCTCAGGAAATCCCCTAACACTGAGAACCTGAGGGAGTTTTTCATTCAACTGAGCACCCAAGGCTCTTCAAGTAACCACTACTGATAGCCTCCAGGCAAAAAGCTAGAGGATAACTGTACCATTCCTGGGCTAGCAACTCTAACCAGAAAAGTAAGACTTGACAGTGGTGTTTAATGTGGGTCCTCCCTCGCTAATCCAAACCCAGGACAGGGAGCCACAAACAGCAGAACACCAACACCCACAGGGAAAATTTGGCAGGCTCCAAAGCCCACTGTGATAGCCAGAATGGTGAAACACAGAAACAAAAGCCAAGTGAAAGAACAAGAGACCTCTACCGAAGATGACATAAATGTGGAGCAGTTCAGCAAGTTAACAGAGCTAGAATTCAGAGCCATGATCTTGAAGAAGCTCAACAGCATGAATAAGGACATAGAGATGTTGAAAAGCAACCAGTTGGAAATTAAAAACCTCCAAGAAGAAATCAAGAATGACATATCAGAAATAAAGAACACATTGGAAGGTCTAAACAGCAGAGTAGAGGAAGCTAAGGACCAGATCAGTGAATGAGAAGACAGGGGAGAAAAAAAAAATCAACCAATCAGAACACCAAAAGGAAAAAACAATTAAAAAACAGGAAGACAGCTTAAGAGAACTGTGGGACAATTGGAAATGTAAAAATATTCACATCATAGGAGTCCCTGAAGAAGAAGAAAATGAGCAAGGATTAGAAAATATATTTGAAGAAATAGTGACAGAAAACTTCCCTAATTTGGTGAAGAAAGAAGGCATTCAAGTTCAAGAAGCACAGAGAGCCCCAAGTAAGAAGAACCCAAACAGGCCCACACCAAGACACATAGTAATCCAAGTGCCAAAAATTCAAGGCAGGAATCCTAAAAGCAGCAAGAGAGAAGCAACAGGTTACCTACAAAGGAAACTCCATAAGGCTATCAGCTGACTTCTCAAAAGAAACACTACAGGCCAGAAGGGACTGGCATGAAGTAATCAAGGACATGAAAAACAAGGATCTGAATCCAAGACTACTCTACCCAGCAAGATTGTCATTCAAAATAGAAGGTCAAATAAAGAGCTTCCCAGACAAAAAAAGGCTAAGGAAATATATTAGCGCCAAACCAGCACTGCAAAAAATGTTAAAAGGACTGCTGTTATTAGTAGAAGAAATAGGAAGAAAAATATAACCAAATTAAACAAAAATGGCAATAAATAAGTAAATATCAATAATCACCTTAAATGTAAATGGACTGAATGCTCTGATAAAAAGACACAGAGTAGCTGATTGGATAAGAAAGCATGACTCATCAATATGTTGTTTACAAGAAACCCTCCTCACAACAAAAGACTCACATAGGTTGAAAGTGAAGGGATGGAAAAAAATCTTCCAAGAAAACAGAAAGGAAAAAAAAAGCTGGGGTAGCAATACTCATATCTGATCAAATAGATTTCAAAATGAAGGCCATAACTAGAGACAAAGAAGGCCACTACATAATATTGAAAAGCTCTATCCAACAGGAAGACATAACCTTGATAAACATATATGCACCCAATATAGGAGCACCAAAAATATATTAAAAATCTTTTGGAGGACTTCCAAGGAGAAATCAACAGCAATACAATCAGGGCAGGGGACTTCAACACCCTGCTGACACCACTGGATAGATCCTCTAGACAAAAAATTAGCAAGGAAATAGAGACGCTAAATGAAGCACTAGACCAAATGGATTTAATAGATATCTACAGAGAATTATACCCCAAAACTACAGAATTCACATTCTTCTCAAGTGCACATGGGACATTCTCAAAGATAGACCACATGATAGGACACAAACTAAATCTCTACAAGTTCGAGAAGATTGAAATCACATCAAGCATCTTCTCAGATCACAATGGCACGAAAGTAGAAATCAATTGCAACAAAAACATGCAAAGACATTTGAACACATGGAGGCTAAATAGCATGTTATTGAACAATGAATAGGTTACCATGGAGATCAAGGAAGAAATCAAAAACTTCCGGGAAACCAATGAAAATGAACACACAACAACACCAAATCTATTGGATGCAGCAAAAGCAGTTCTGAGAGGGAAGTTCATAGCACTACAGGCCTACCTCAAGAAACAAGAAAAATTTCTAATTGATTGTCTAACCTCATAATTTAAATTAGAAAGCAAACAAAAAGAAAACCCCAGAGCAAGTAGAAGAAAGGAAATAGTAAAGATCAGAGCAGAAATAAATGACATAGAGACCAAAAAACAATTCAAAGGATCAATGAAACAAAGAGCTGGTTTTTCAAAAAGATAAACAAGATTGATGGACCCTTATCTAGACTTACCAAGAAACAAAGAGAGAGAACCCAAATACACAAAATCAGAAATGAAAGAAGAGAAGTAACAACTGACACCACAGAAATACAAAAGATCATTAACAACTACTATGAACAATTATATGGCAACAAATGTGACAATCTAAGCAAAACGGACAAATTTCTAGAAACACACAGTCTCCCAAAACTGGACCGGAAAGAGATAGAAAACTTCAACACACCAATAATAACTAAGGAAATTGAAGAGGTAATCAAGACTCTCCAGCAAACAAAAGCCCAGGCCCGGATGGCTTCATGGGGGAGTTTTACTGAACACTAAAAAAGAACTAATACCCATTCTCCTCAAACTATTTCTAAAAATTCAAGAAGAAGGAAGACTTCCAGACTCATTTTTTGGGGCCAGCATAATTCTAATTCCAAAACCAGAAAAAGACACTACAAAGAAAGAAAACAACAGGCCAATATCCCTAATGAACATTGACGCCAAAATCCTGAACAAAATACTAGCAAATTGGATCCAGCAATACATCAAAAAAATTATTCACCATGACCAAGTGGGATTAATCCCAGGAATGCAAGGATGGTACAATATTCGAAAATCAATAAATGTGATACACCACATAAACAAAATGAAGAATAAAAACCACATGATTATATCAATAGATGCTGAAAAAGCATTTGACAAAATCCAGCATCTATTTCTTTTTTTTTTTTTTCCTCACCCGAGGACATTTTTCGATATTTCGTTCAGATAGAGAGGGAGAGAGAGAGAGAGAAACATCGACGTGAAAGCGACACATCGAGTGGTTGCCACCCACACGACCCAACCAGGGCCGGGGACAAACTGCGCAACCAAGGTACGCGCCCTTAGCGGGAACCGAACCCGGGTCTCTCCGGACTGCAGGCCAACGCTCTAACCGCTGAGCCAAACCGGCCAGGGCCCAGCATCCATTTCTGATAACGCTCAGCAATGTGGGAATAGAGGGATTATATCTCGACATAATAAAGGCCACATATGAAAGACTTACAGTCAATATAATGCTCAATAGGCAGAAACTAAAAATATTTCCCTTAAGAACAGGAAAAAGACAGGGATGCCCACTTTTGCCACTCTTATTTAACATAGTACTGGAAGTCTTAGCCACAGCAATCAGACATGAAGAAAAAATAAAAGGGATCCAAATTGGAAAGGAGAAAGTGAAACTGTCATTATTTACAGATGACATGATATTATACATAGAAAACCCTAAATACCCCATGAAAAATCTACCAGACGTAATAAATGAAATTGGCAAAGTAGCAGGATACAAAATGAATGTCAAGAAATCGACAGCATTCTTATACACCAATGATGAACTCACAGAAAGAGAAACTGAAAAAACAATCCAATTTACTATTGTGGCAAAAAAATTAAGATACCTAGGAATAAATTTAACCAAAGAAGTAAAGGACCTATTTGCAGAAAACTACATGACATTGAAAAAAGAAATAGAGGAAGATATAAAAAAAATGGAAGCACATACCTTGTTCATGGATTGGAAGAATTAACATCATTAAAATGTCCATATTACCCAAAGCAATCTATAGATTCAATGCAATCCCCATCAAAATACCATATTTCACAGAACTAGAACAAATACTTCAAAAGTTCTTTTGGAACCAAAAAAGACCCCGAATAGCCACACCAATCTTGAAAAAGAAGGACAAAGTAGGTGGGATCATAATAACAGATATCAGGTTATACTACAAAGCTACTGTAATCAAAACAGCCTGGTACTGGCACAAGAACAGGTATATAGACCAGCGGAACAGAATAGAGAACCTAGAAATGGACCTAAGACACTATGCTAAATTAATATTTGACAGCCCTGGCCGGTTTGGCTCAGCGGTTAGAGCGTCGGCCTGCGGTCCTGAGAGACCCGGGTTCGGTTCCCGCTAAGGGCACGTACCTCGGTTGCAGTTTGTCCCCGGCCCTGGTCGGTCGTGCGGGTGGCAGCCACTCGATGTGTCCCTTTCACATCGATGTTTCTCTCTCTCTCTGTTCCTCTCTCTCTCTCCCACTCTACCTGAACAAAAAATGAAAAAATGTCCTCGGGTGAGGATAAAAAAAAAAAAAAAAAATTAATATTTGACAAAGGAGGCAAGAGCATACAATGGAGTAAAGACAGCCTCTTTAATAAATGGTGTTGGGAAAATCGGACAGCTACATGCAAAAAGATGAAACTAGACCATCAACTTACACCATACACAAAAATAAACTCAAAATGGATAAAAGACTTAAATGTGACCCATGAATCCATAAAAATTCTAGAAGAAAATGGAGGCAACAAAATTTCGGAAATCATATGCAGCAGATTTTCACTGATACATCACGTAAGGCAACAGAAACAAAGGAAAAAATGAACACATGGGACTACATCAAACTCAAAAGCTTCTGCAAATCAAAAGAAACAACCATCAAAATGGAAAGGCAACCCACTGTATGGGAGAACATCATCACCAATGATACATCAGATAAGGGGTTAATTTTCAAAATATATAGAGTACTCATATAACTCAACAAAAAAAAGACAAATAACCCAATTAAAAAATGGGCAGAGAACCTAAATAGACACCTCTCCAAATAGGACATACAAATGGCCAAGAGACATATGAAGAAATGCTCAACATCACTAATCATCAGAGAGATGCAAATTAAAACAACAATGAGGTATCACCTCACACCTGTCAGAATGGCCACCATCAACAAATCATCAAACAAGTGTTGGCGAGGGTGTGGAGAAAAGGGGACTCTACTACACTGCTGGTGGGAGTGCAGACTGGTGCAGCCACTATGGAAAACAATATGGTGTTACCTCAAAAAATTAAAAATTGAACTTCCATTTGACCCAGTGATCCCACTTCTGGGAATATACCCTAAGAAGCCTGAAACAACAATCAGAAAGAATATATGTACCCCCATGTTCATAGCAGCTAAGATCTGGAAACAGCCCAAATGTCCATCAGTAGACGAATGGATAAAAAAGCTGTGGTACATATACACAATGGAGTACTATGCAGCTGTAAGAAAGAAAGATCTCTTATCCTTTGAGGTGACATGGAGGAACCTGGGAAGTATTATCCTAAGTGAAACAATCCAAGCAGAGAAAGACAAGTATCATATGATCTCACTTATTTATGGAATATAATGAACATAACAGTCTGAGGAATAGGGTAGACCCAGAAACATGGAAGTAGGGTACAGACTGACAACCCTCGGAAGAGGGGGTGTTGGAAGAAGGGAAGAGATAAACCACAGAACTTATATGCATGTACACAAAACCAACGGACATGGACAACAAAGCCAGGGATGGGGTGGGGGGGGGATGGGGAGGAGGGTGCCAGTGGGGTAAAAAAAAAAAGGAGAAACATATGTAACCAAAAAAAAAAAAACAATGAATGCATGAATGCATAAATAAGTGGAACAACAAATTTATGTTTCTTTTTCTCTCGAAAAAATCAATAAATAAAAATTTAAAAAAAGAAAAAAAAACACAATTGATTGTTTAAAGCAAAAAGATTGTGGGGTTACACATATGTAGAAGTAAAATAAATGTCAACAACAGACAAGGGCAGGGAAGGAAGGGGCAATGTGCTATGATAGGAGACTGATAACATTGGTCTCCAAAACCTCACTCACGTGTCACTGGCACAGACTCGGAAACAGCTCATCAACAATTCAGCTGCTTTTTCCAACATGTCACCAACTTTGCTTTTTCCTTTCTTAACCAACTGCTGATCTGCCTAGAATATAAAAATACTTACTTTTTATATCTGCTAGATTCCTTAATTAAAAAAGAAAATCACAGTGCAGGTAGAAGCAAAAAAAATGGCTACAACTAAAAGTCAAAGTCCCAAAAGGTTCCGGCGAAATCATCTACTCTACATTATGATATTTTTAAAAATTGAGAAATTATAGCTTAATCCAACTCTTCCACAAATCAAGTCTCTCTTCGACCAATTCAGGCCGAACCACCAACTTTTTAAGCCCGTACTGCCTGTGGCCCTGCACTAAGAAGCCTTTAGTTCCCAAGTCACTGACCTTCCCATTTCCTATGTACAGCTAGTCAAATCCCTTGAAACACACACTTTCAATAGATATCAAAGTCGTTACCAAGTTGGACTCTTTCCTTGCTTTTAGGATAGTTTCCATTAAAGAAGAATCAGCTTTCTCCCACTCATATTCTCCCTATCACAGGTTCTCAAAGTATGAATTCCTGGGACCCTTCAAGATGCTTGCAGATTATTCACATGGTCAAATTATTTTCACGATAACACTAAGTCATCATTTCTTTTTATTGTACTGACATTTGTACCGTTTGCACCAATGGTGTAGAAACAATAATAGGTGAAACCACTGGAGCCTTCCCAGGAGCACCAAACTGATCTAGTAGTGATTGTTTTAACATCAGACATCTATCCACCAGTCAATAAACCAGTAACGCTAATTTCATTTTAAAATGTCCTTAATGGCCCTGGCCGGTTTGGTTCAGCAGTTAGAGCATCAGCTCGTGGACCAGAGAGTCCCAGGTTCAGTTTCCACTAAGGGCAAGTACCTCGGTTGCAGTTTGTCCCCAGCCCTGGTTGGGGTCGTGTGGGTGGCAACCACTCGATGTGAGACATATCAATGTTTCTCTCTCTCTGTTCCTCCCTCTCCCCCACCTGCTCTATCTGAAGATAAATACAAGAATGTCCTCAGGTGAGGATAAAAAAAATAAAAATAAAATGTCCTTAATGATGCAGTGAATATTAACCTTATTAAGTTTTGGTCTTTAAATACATACATTTTTAATATTCTTTGTGGTGAAATGGGAAATATATACAAAGCACATCTGTCACACACCCAAGTATGATGGAGGTTTTAAGGAAAAGCACTTGGGTACTGTTGGACTTGCCAGCTGTACCATGGAACAACTGATAGACAAGCAAGGCAATTCAGGTGTGACTGAAAGTGAATGAAAGAAGCCTGTCACTTCCAGGCAAATAAACGACTGTATTTGTTGCCAATGACAATATTTGTGCTTTCAAGAAAAAAATAAGAATTTTGGAAAACTTGTATGGACCACTGTGATCTTGGCAGTTTTCCATTATTTCCAGACTTTTCTGATGAGGTCACTGTAGATATTAACAAATGTAGTTTTTCTGATTTTGTTTCTTTTTATATAATAAAATATATCAACATTGGGAACATCTGTATAACCCGGTGAACTAAAAATTTCCAAATGTTCAATTTATGTTACAAAATCATGGAAGGGTAAAAGATCCATTCGAAGTGCATGACTCACCAGTGGATTCTCGTGTAACAGTGGAAAAAGTCCACTGCTAAGCTTCAAGAGGCAACTAACCTGTAAAAACTAGCTTTGGGAGTTTTGGTATAGCTAAAAGAAAAGGTTACTAAAATACTCCTCCCTATTCCATTTACATTTGTGTGAGGCCAACTGTCTTCAGGTATTCAACCAAAATAACACATTATAACAGGGTGAATGAAAAAGTGGAAATGAGAATATGAGTGGCTTCTGTTAAGCAAGACATTAAAGAGTTTAAACTGTAAAAAAAATGCCATTCTTCTTAACATTTTTTGTTCATTCTGAAAATATAGCTTTTTTTTTTTTTATCCTCACCCGAGGACATTTTTCCATTTTTGTTCAGGTAGAGTGGGAGGGAGAGAGAGGACGAGAGAGAGAGAAACATCGATGTGAAGGGACAAATCGAGTGGCTGCCACCCGCACGACCGACCAGGGCCGGGGACAAACTGCAACCGAGGTACATGCCCTTAGCGGGAACCGAACCCGGGTCTCTCAGGACCGCAGGCCGACGCTCTAACCGCTGAGCCAAACTGGCCAGGGCTAGCTTTTTTTTTTTTATTTAAAAGTCAATTATGTTACCATGTAAACGTTTTTATTATTTTAAATATTAAAAATGTTCCCAGTTAAAATTTCTAATATGGTAAATATAAACAGATACAACACATATTTAAGTGACTATAATTTCAGTTCTAGTATTTCCATTTGGTTCTTCTTTATTTTTATCCTCACCCGAGGACACCCTTGCATTTATCTTCAGATAGAGCAGGAGGGAGAGAGGGAGGAAGAGAGAGAAACATCGATGTGAGAGAGACACATTGAGTGGTCACCACCCACACAGCCCCAACTGGGGCTGGGGACAAATGCAACCAAGGTACGTGACCTTAGCGGGTACTGAACCTGGGACTCTCTGGTCTGCGAGCCGATGCTCTAACCACTGAGCAAAATCAGCCAGAGCGAGACTGTCTACATTTTCATTTGCTTCAAGCATGTTCATAATTGCTCCTTTAGCTTTTATTATGATGGCTGGTGTAAAATCCTTACCAGGGAGTTCTAACATTGTGTCATCTCAGTGTTGGTTGTTTGTTGATTGTCACTACTCATTCAGTATCTCAAAAGGCTAAGATTTTCCTGATTCTTGGTATGGTAGGTGATTTTCAATTATATCCTGGACATTTGGGATAGTATTACCTTAGGAGACTATGGACCTTATTTGCCTTGTTTCAGGCCTCTGCTGACATTATGCTAGTGGGTAAACAGGCTCCACCTCTTTGGCACTGGGTGGGATGGGAATCTGGCTCCCCATGGGCTTTACTAAGAACAGGTGGAGACCTACAGATTTTGTGTGGAGTGCAGCAGAAACTGTCACAGAGGTCTGTCTTAGTAGGCTGCCTTGCTTCTTCCTCTCTGCCTGCTGGTGTTCCCGGGTTTTAGAGAAATGGGAACAATGTGCCTACTCCATCTTGTCCAGTCGGAAATCATAAATAATTTTTAAAACTGTAAAGGAGTCTTAGGACCAAAAAGTTGAGAAATGCTGCTCCAAAATGGCTTATGCTGATCCCCAATGGGAAATCAAGTCTATAAAACCCAGGATCTTTACCCCCTCATACCAGAGAAACCCTTAACAATTGCCTCAATCCAACAGTTGAAATATCATTAAGTTGGAATTCTTTAAGACAGAGGACAGGCCACATCTTAACAGTAAAAGAGAATGCAGAATTGCCCCTCTATTATTGCTCCATCCCCTTTAAAAAAAATATTGCATGCCATAAATGACTAACCATATACAGAAACAACCACCTCTATATCTATACTATGAAAACCAATGTTTATTTAAATCTGTTCACATAAACCCAAAAAGAATAGTTAAGACAACCCCTGTTCTTTTGCTCTCTACACCAGCTATATCCCAACCCCCACTCATGTCTCAAAACTTCTATAAAGAATGACATGAAAATAGCAGCAGACAGATACCAAGTATGGATTGTAAAACAATAAAAATTGAACTTACATTATTGGCAAATACTCGAAGGTCAAGTGCTACTGCATACATGACGGGCAGAGCCCTACAGGGGCAAGAAAAGCAGGTATGTTTGAAGAGGCTGTGAGGTCAGAGAGTCTGTTACCAGAGGTGGGAATGACACCAACACAACGCAGGGCTATTATCCAGACTGGAAGTCAGCACTGTTCCAAGAATCCAATGGCTGCTGTTACTTTCCTCACCTTCCATCAGGGCAGTCTGCAGCCCTTGGGCTTCCTGATCAACCGAGGCCATACACTGAAGTTCTCCACACCTAACACCCTGACCCTCCTCAGAGGCCTAGATCCTGGTCTATCTAAAGTTCCTCAGCCTGAGGCACCATCTCACACTGTTCCCAGGACTTCCTCCTTCACCTCAACTCCCCACAATTATCCAAACAGCTTCATTAAAACAAGATGTGGTTTAGTGAGATTTCCTAACAGCAACCAGAGTTTGTAATAGACAAATGTCATAAAACAACTTAAAAAAATCTAGCTAGCAGTATTGGTCTTCCTTTCATGGGTAAAATAAGCCTTCACTTAAGAAGGGGATATTTTGTCCTGGCCAGTTTGGCTCAGCGGTTAGAGCGTCGGCCTGCGGTCTGGAGAGACCCGGGTTCGGTTCCCGCTATGGGCACGTACTTTGGTTGCAGTTTGTCCCCGGCCCTGGTTGGTCGTGTGGGTGGCAGCCACTCGATGTGTCCCTTCACATCGATGTTTCTCTCTCTCTCTCCCTTCCTCTCTCTCCCTCCCACTCTATCTGTACAAAAGATGGAAAAATATCCTCGGGTGAGGATAAAAAAAAAAAAAAAAAAAAAAAGAAGGGGATGTTTTCTTTTATTTTTCCTCCATTTTTTCCAACATAAACAAAATTTCAGTGTTTATCTACAGCTTGTTAATAAATCATAAAATTAAGAATTTGTTTGGCAATTTAAAATAACCCAATTATTATGTATATCACCCTAAATGAACTATAGTGATCTACCTCTTTTGTCCAAGTTTAAAACCAAAAGTTAAGTTCAAAAGTGACAACTGAAGGGGAAAAAAAATTGTGTGTAATAAATATTTGGGGACATGAAAGGGCTGAAATAAAAATATTTCATGTTTATATAAACACATTGTAAACAATCTGGCTGATCTGCATTTAAGTTTACACTGACTATTAAAATTCCATTATCCATGTTGATATTATTACATGAACACATATTAAATGTCTACATAGAAAACATAGTACATATTTAACTAGATTCATTTTTTTAAAGCTTCTGCTAAAAAAAAAGAAAAAAAAAAACAACGGTTAATTTCTAGTTGCTTTTGTTCATACTTACCAGTTTTCTTCTTTGTGGGCCTGAAATGTCCGCAGGAATGATGTACTATATTAAGGTATAACATATAAAATTCAAATCATGATACAAATAATAAGAATAAAGAATAAGAACTCTAAACTTTAAGGGGGATAGCTCACCATTTAAGTTTACTCACAGAATAAAAAAGTATATAAACTCACTTAAAAATATCTAAGTATCATAAGGTACAATTATACTAAATATATTTATTTCATATATACTTTCTCCAAAGACTCGTTACAAAACTTTACAAATTATTATTGATTTTAGAGGGAGAAAGAAACACATTGATGAGAGAGAGAAACATGGATCGACTGTCTCCTGCACACCCCTTGCTGGGAATTGAGCCTGAAACCAACCCCAGCACATGCCCTGACTGGGAATAGAACTGGTGGCCTCTTGGTGCATAGGATGACGCTCAACCAAGTGAGCCACACTGGCCAGGGTACAAGATGTTTTCAAATCAGCAATCGCAAACCCTTTATTTGGTTTCTACGAGCCTAGATGATCACAAGTTATATGTAATGGGCTGTGGAATCCATAATGTTTAGTTCATTGATTATAGAATTTCTGAATTCAAACAAGACCTATTATTTAGCAACCAACTCTCTTCTGTATATATTTAAACAAGATGATTAAAAAAATAAGCAAACTGAGTCTAGAGATACATATAAATACTAGGACACTCACTGATTAGGTGCAGGGTGGAGGAACGTCAAGCCCAATCAATACCAGCTAACTTCACATGCCTCACCAAATTAGCCTGACCAAATATAGCAGGCTAATTTTTAAGTTGATACTTTTGTATGGCCCCTGAATGTTATAAATATCCAAATGGCCCTTAGCAGAAAAAAGGTCCCCCATCCCTGCTAGGGGATTAACTATAAGCTATCACTTAAATGATTTGAATCAGAAATTGGTTTGATTCAGGTCTTTATTGACCACAATTAAATGACAATGTGTATGGAGTCCACTCTTGTCCATCTATGCCTGAATTTTGGCATTCTGATACAGTATTCCATAAAGGAAACAGAACCAGTCCCTGTAACTATACTTAATGCCTCGGTGGCAACAAAATATTATTCTTCACACTGAAATCAAATAAAACCCTTAATTATAACCATACCCTTACTATATAAAATTAACTAGATGACAGGTTTAAGATCTATGCTAAATTTAAGTACCCAAGTAAAATAGGTAAACTAGTTCACTTTCAAGGTTTTAATTCCTTCCTAATTATAGGGATAAACAAAATTATCCCAAAGTCTGAAAATCTTAAACCCTAAATAATCTACTGTATCTGGTATAAATTGTACAGTTAACAAATAACAAAAGATATTGTACGATGACAGTCTGGCATTTGTATGCCTCTATGAAGTCATGGTTCCCCACTGCGTAAGTGCACCTGAAAAAGAAACATTGGAGACTGAGGCAGCAGAAAGCACATTTATAGGATGAATACCTAGAAGTGCACTAGGTAGACCACACACCTTCCATCATAAACACCCTCGTTCTCAACTGATCCTAGGGTGAAAGCTGAACCTCCTGCTTGGCAGGCTACATAAGTTGAAGAAACACAAAAATAACAATTTGAAGTAAAATGGTTTGGTATATTAAGGAATTCCACATTAAGTTTTTGGGGTGTTTTTGGTACGTGTCCCTAGCAGACACCGAACCCGGGACTCTCTGGTCCGCAGGCCGACGCTCCAACCGCTGAGCCAAACCGGCCAGGGCCACATTAAGTTTTGAGACTATTCTTTCAAGTCCCAGAAAAAAAACCTAGTTGCCAGCAGATTTTATTAGTAACATGCACTGACAATACAGTATAGCACTTCAGTAAGTGATGAGCCTCTAATTAAATGTCCAGCTGGGTAGAGACAGTATTAGTTCATTAACAAAACAATCTCATGGCACATTGCACAGAGCTAGGAAACTGCAGGGTACCTTACACTACAAAGAACACAGTGGCACCCCAACTTTTCCAAAGATCTCATAGGGCTACCCCACCTTGCTGTCCCCCCCCCCCCCCAGCCTGCGCTGAAACACTGGAAGCATTGCAGGCAGGAAGGCAAACACCACATGCTTTAAGGACATAAAGCTTTGCTTAAATTGATGGTTTAAAGATAAACATAGATGAAGCAAAATGTAAATAAAAAGCAGTATTCATTTGCTTTGTTCAGCTGCAGCTTCTTTCTCAACAAGGCAAAGAGGGTGGGCTCTATATCCTATTAAATAAAAGATCCTTATACAGTCAATATAATGAGTAACAAATAATTTTTTTTTTTAAATCCTCACCCAAGGACATTTTCCCATTCATCTTCAGATAGAGTGGGAAGGAGGAAAGGGGCGGGGAGAGAGAAACATCGATGTGAAAGAGACACACTGACTGGCTGCCTCCCACACAACCCTGACCAGGGCCAGGGACTGAACCAGAACTGAGGTATGTGCCCTTGACCAGAATCGAACCCATGACTCTTTGGTCCGTGGGCCAACACTCTAACCGCTAAGCCAAATTGGCCAGAGCAACAAATGATTTTTTTAATAGTATCACACAACAGACACATAAAGATACATGATCACAATATAATTTTAACTTTTTAAAAGACACATAATCATTGAAATGAAAAAAAAGTTTATTAAAAAATTTTTTAAACTTCATAAAATTTTCACAGGCTTTACCGAAGTAAAACTGCAAACACACTTTTCTACTTTTTCAAAGTAACTATTCATTGTTTCAAGCATTAGATGATGTTAAATAAACTCCCTAGTCAATTCAGCAATTCCAAGATCTGCTTGTTTTACTTCTTTACCTTAAATGAGCTGCAAACATTTCGTCATAAGGGGGTTCCAAAACTTGTTGACACTTCTCTTCCGGAGAGGCCAACTCAATTAAATAAGAAGAAAAATGGCAAAAATAAAGTTAACAAGCATAGAAAGAATACAACATGCACAGATTTAGACAAACCTGTTTCCAAAAAATTTACATTTTACAGTTCACAGTAAAACTTTATACTTTAGCACTTCTAAATAAAAGGTTCCCTATTTCAACAAATATTTACTAAGCGTCAGCTATGTACAAAGCACTAGATTAATTCAATGCTTTGTCTACCACAGGCTAGGAAATAGTCTAGGTATTTTCATACATATTTTAATGTTTCATACATATCTTAATATTTCTTCCCAGTTAGCCAAGAAATATTTAGTAAGCAGCTACTATGTGCTTAATAAATAAGGCATAATAAACAAGGTGTATAATACTTACATAAATAAGGTCTAATGAGTTAGAGAAGATGTTATATTAGAAATCACTCCTTCTCAGCTTCCTGGTGATAGAACCACCATTTCTCTGTACTGTTCTAGACTAGCTGACATTTACTTCTAACTCTTTATTTACTCTCAATGGCCAAATTTAAGATAATATAAGCATTAAAATGGATTATAAAGCGCATGGAATTTTTCAAAAAGGAATCAATGAGTCTGCTCTTATACTGATACAATATACATGTAATTATGGGAGGAAAAAATGACATCAGAAAAATCACCATTCTACAGTCCCTAATGAAATAATTGATTTGGACAATGGTCACCAATGAATGGAGCCTTCAGATGGAAGGTTAATGGGGAATTTTATATTGAAGAAATCAGCCTTAGACTACAAAGAGGCAAACAGTGAGTGCCCCTGGTATAAAATAGGAGGCACACGGCACCAGCTATCTACCTAGCAAGTTGAATTTGAATCTCATCAAGTCTCTGGCACTAGTTTCTATTTAGAGCAATAACGTTCAATGTGTTCTGCACATTAGAACAACCTAGGAAACTCTAAAGTTAAAAAGAAGAAAAAAAAAAAAAAAGCCTGTTTCTACTCCAGAAACTTGTTTACATGGTCTGAGGTACAGCCTATATGCAGCCAATAGATAAGCTCAAACTCTAAACTTGTCTTAGGAAGCCAGTTACCCTGTAGTCCTCTCTCTGTGCTTAGTTCTTTAACTTACTTGAAGCCGTGGGTTGGCAACATGAGGATGCTTGAAAGACACCAGCTCTGCACAGGATTCTCCATCTCTGGTATCGATTGCTTCATAGACCTGAAGCATTTGAGAAGAGAAAAGCTAAATAGAAAATAAAATACTCTTTTCTAATAGAACCTAAACACACTGTATACCACTAAAATTCATTTTCCCTATTTTGAAAAGAGTCAGAATAATCAAAATATAACATATCAGTATTCTGTTTAGCTAGCAAATAATAACTACATTTCAAATTGAGCTCTGAAGACAAATAAACAGGTTATTTATGTTTAAAACCATGTAAAAGCAGAATAAGCCAGTTTATTATTTGATTACTAATGAAGGTGAATTATTCCAGTTTTACTCAGTCATATCAGCAAGACATTTGAAAATTCACTTTCACAGCTTATGGGGGGAAAAAGAGTTCACAAACCACATATTTCCAAAATTTAAAAGGATTCCACTCAACCTAAATATAAAATAAAAAACTGCAATGACAATGGCTAAATGAATGGTGTCAGTCTTATAACAGGTACCTGTGTGCTATAAAAAAGAATGAAATAAGCCTACATGCAATAATGTGGGAAAGTGTCCACAATATGCTTATTGTTAAGCAAAAGGAAAAAGAGAAAAAGTTAAGTCACAGAAAAACTGCATAACTTGATCTGGGAGAAAAAGAAAATGTATGACATGTAAGCACATGAAGAAATGCAGGGCTCCATGCCATACCAGTTGACCCTTTAAGCCAGTGGGGTAAGGGCTGAGGAGACTTTTATATATTTCTATACTGGAAGACAATTATAGCAAATATTTATAATTAGAAAAGCAAATGATATTTCAAAATTATATTCACTAAAACGTACATAAAAATCCCAACTACATAAGTTAGGAGAAAGTCAAGCATAAAGATATATATATATATATATATATATATATATATATATATATAATATCTATATTAAAATTAAATATGTGAATTTTATGTCCACACAAGACTCTGACCTGGGACGTCATATAGAGAATATCCAATTGGTATGTTCCTGAGAAGGTGCTCACACCCGACCCAGCAGTGAAATGCAGCAAGATACTTCTACACACCCACAGATAAGTTAAAATTGAAACTCTCACACATTGCTGTATTAGGGTGAGGTGGAATCCACTTTGTAACACTGGTATGCCTACGAAAGAGAGCATACACCTACTCCCCAGTAATCCTATACCCAGGTACCCATAGCCAGAAAAAGTGGAGGCAAAAGTCACTGAGACACCAAGGGGATTAAACTCCTTATCTGTGGTACCACTCAGAGCACTGACTGGGAACATTTATACTACCTTATCTAATAAAGAATTTGCCACTTGATGCCCTGGCCAGTTTGGCTCAGTGGTTAGAGCGTCGGCCTGCTGTCCAGAGACCCGGATTCGGTTCCCGCTAAGGGCAAGTATCTGGGTTGCAGTTTGTCCCCGGCCCTGGCTGGGTCGTGCGGGTGGCAGCCACTCGATGTGTACCTTTCACATAGATGATTCTCTCTCTCTCTCTTCCTCTCTCTCCCTCATACTCTGTCTGAACAGAAAATGGAAAAATGTCCTCGGGTGAGGATAAAAAAAAAAAAGAATTTGCCACTTGACTATTCAACAAAACTACATAAGCATTTTGAGCCAGCAATTATACTTCTAAGGATTTACCTTACAACAAGAAACAAGATATTTGTTCAGGGTTACTTGTTTGAGTTATCAAATACTGATCCCATCAGTATTTTGGGAAGGAAGCTGATAAAGGCTGCCAAAGTTCCCATCATGGGGTGTAAGGAGTGAGAGTTGAGAGTGTGAGTGAGTGAGTGAGTGAGAGTGTGTGTGTGTGTGTGTGTGTGTGTGTGTGTAGGAAAACAGAAGGATGGCAACAGGCTATCTTAAGGACCTTCAGGCACTGAGATCACAGGCAACTCTGTCATCTGCTTTAGTCACTTAATATGTCATGTCCTAGAAGCTTTGGCCTTTTCATTTAAACACCTCCCCTTGGACGATGGCAGCTGGACTCCAGATGAGCCCATTTAGCAGCCCATGGGCCTGATTCACAGACTGCACAGCTCACCAGGTGAAGCTCTCTGGTCCTGGGCACTTCTAGGAATAAGTTCTTTCTTGGCTGCTGCTGGTCACATCGAAAACTCCAGGCTCCAAGCTGGTCCATGGGGAAATCATCTACTCTGGGAATTCATAGTTCCTCAAAAATATATTTACTAGCTCCGTTCCCTAAAAAGGCCTAGAAATAATGACTCCCAGTAGCAATAAGCACACCTACCACTCAGACTGGTTTTCTAAACTTCATTCTCCACTAAAAGAAACTAGAATTCCTGAAGAAATAGCTGATCCAATGCTGGGACAGGGAAAGAACTAAGTGAGCATAGAATAGACATCATTGTGCCATAAAGCAAAGTAGGGTTCAAAGAAGGATGAAGACATATTAAAAAGCCACAGAAATCAGTCCGAAGGGGCTCCCAGTGACCTGATATGGTACAATTTGAGCTTCAAAAAGAATAACATTCTTAATATTGGTAGTGGATTATAACTTGGCATTAAAAATAATCCATAATGATACTTTTTAAAAGAGGGGCACATAGGGGAAAGCGTTTTTAAACTGATGAAATACTAACAAATGTAGAAAGAATGATACGAAATCATCACTTGGCAAACACTAATGTAATAACTGACTTGGAAAAGGGCCACAAATGAAAGCTAAAACCATTTTGTGACAGAGTCTTGAAGAACAGGATGCTCTCAGGTTCTCCTAGTCCACTCAACAAATCACAATTGCTTTATCTTTATCGTTAGAGTATTACAGATGTCCCCCATTTTCCCCAGATTACAAATTAATAACAAGGGAAAAGGCACCTCAAGACTGGAGCATCTGCCCTGGCCGGTTTGGCTCAGCGGTTAGAGAGTCAGCCTGCGGTCCTGAGAGACCCGGGTTCGGTTTCCGCTAAGGGCGCGTACCTCGGTTGCAGTTTGTCCCCGGCCCTGGTCGGTTGTGCGGGTGGCAGCCACTCGATGTGTCCCTTTCACATCGATGTTTCTCTCTCTCTCTCTGTTCCTGTCTCTCCCTCCCACTCTACCTGAGCAAAAAATGGAAAAATGTCCTCGGGTGAGGATAAAAAAAAAAAAAGACTGGAGCATCTGATGGACATCAAGTGAATATCACCAATGTGTGTGTCTCCTGAAGCGAGGCTATGGGAAATTCACACTATCAAATTTAACCTGAATCTAATTATCAGGGAAACAATCAAAGGCAGATTGTGAGACATCTACAAGTCAACTAGCCAGCACATTTTTAAAAAGGTTAAATGTCATAACCCCCCACCCCAAAAGGGCAAGAGGATTCTTTTATTTATATATATTTATTTATTTACTTTTCTTTATTGATTTTAGAGAGAGGAAAGGAGAGGGAGAGATAGAAACATCGATGAGAGAGAACATCGACTGGCTGCCTCCTGCATGCCCTCCACTAGGGATTTGGCCCACAACCTGGGCTTGTGCCCTGACTGGGAATCGAACCAACGACCTCTTGGTACACGGGTCAATGCTCAACCACTGAGACACACCGGTCGGGCAAGGATTTTTTTAAAGAACTAAAGAGCAAACAAACCAAATGCAGGATGTGACCTGTCCGGATCTAAAGTTCTAAAGAACACTTTAGGAGATGTGGAAAATTCAACTACAGACTCTGTATTAGAAAATATTGATATTAATGCTGACGTTAAATTTCTTAGGTGTAGTAAAGGCACAGCAGGTATATAGTGGAACACATTGGTCTTGGGTGAATGCACAGTGAAGGGCCATAGTGTCACTGACTTTCTTTCAAATGGTTCTGGAGAGAAGTACACATGCCTAAAGGGAAGGATAAAGCAAACATGGTGGGTGGGCCAGGTGAGGGGTGTGTGTGTCTTCATTGTAATTGTTTCAAGTTTTAAATAGGTTTGGAAGTTTTCAGAATAAAAAGCTGGAAGAAAAATAAAAATTTTAAATATAAACACAGTTTTAAAAAAGTAACTTGCACCCAAGGTGGTGTGGCTCAGTTGGTTGGAACATTGTCCCATAGACCAAAAGGTAAGGGGTTCAATTCCCAGTCAAGGTACATACTTAGGTTATGGGTTCAATCTCCTGTCCGGGCATGTGTGGTAGGCAACTGATCAACATTTCTGTTTCTTTCTCTCTCTCTCTCCCTTCCTCTCTCTAAAATCAATTAAAAATATTATAAAAAGTAACTTGTCATTTGAAATAAGAGTTTGCAAAACAGACAAAAGAAAAATACAGGACACTAAAAAGAATAATATCGGACCTCAAAGAGATACTAGAAACTCCAAGATCCGAAAACTGATCTTTTTCTAAGTAGAACAATTTCAAAAAGTAGACTATATGGAAAAATGTAAAGTAACTCAACCTGTCCCCTCTAAACAGAAGATGAATTGAATGCCTGTTGAAACTCCGAGCACTAAAAAAAGGGGCCTCAATAGATGAGGGGACAACTTAGTCACAGTCATCCTTGGGCCTCTCGAGACAGGTGTGCTGGCACCCCAAAGCCATGATTGCTGGCTCTTTTACTCAAGCTGCTACTCAGGGCTGTTAAGTAGGAGGTCACTTTGAGAAATAAAGTAATGTCTCCCCTCCAACCCCCCTATCCTGGACAAAAACAGATTAGCTTACTGCCTGCTATAAAATGGGTAGATTCCCGCCTGGCCAGTGTGGCTAAGTGGTTGAGAATCCACCCATGCACCAAGAGGTTGCCAGTTTGATTCCTGGTCAGGGCACATGCCCAGGTTGTGGACCAAATCCCCAATGGGAGGCATGCAAGAGGCAGCCAATCAATGTTCTCTCTCATAGATGTTTCTATCTCTTCCTTGCTCTATAAATCAATAAAGAAAAATTAAAAAGACAAATATCCCATGATCTCACTTATTTGTGGAATATAATGAACAAAACAAGCTGATGAATAAAATAGGCCCAAAGACATATAAGTAGGGTACAGACTGACAAACCTCAGAAGAGGGTGGTAGGAGGAGGGAAGAGATAAACCACAGAACTTATATGCATGTATGCATAAACATGGCCATAGACAACAATGCTGGGGGTAGGGGGGGCAGGATCAGGAGGAGAGTTGTCAATGGGGAAAAAAGGAGAAACATTTGTAACAATAATTAATTAAAAAAAAAAAAAAAAAAAAGGGTGGATTCCCAAAATGCACTGTTTTTCTCTTGATACCTATGCAGGTACCCTACCCTTCTGGGCCCATCACATCACCTGTGGGACTTGGGGTCCAGGGGAACCAAAACCAACATGCTGATGCCATTCTGTTTGCTATCCTGAGTAATAAGGTCCTTGGTTTCTAACCCAGGAATCACACGTGTTCTGCCAGCATCCATGAAACTAACAGAACTCATTAGCTTATGAGGAGGGTAAAATCAAACCCCAGACCCAGTAGCTATTAGGAAGTGATCACAGAGAACATGAGGAATGAAACATACCACTTGCCACAGGTATCTGATGGCTGAGAATGTTGTGAAACCATAAAATAAGGAATGAAGATGTATCCAAGTTGACAAGTTCACTGAGATTCAAGAAACGATGTACTTCAAAAATTAGGAAACAGCCAGGTTGACAAGGACAGGAAAAGCTGGCTGAAACTTCGACCAACAAAAGCAGTGAGCTTCCTGTTAAGAGCATGAACTCTGGAGTCAGAACTCCTGGTTTTAATGTGTCACTTAAATGCCAGTGACCTTGGAAAACCAGTTAACCTCCTCAGTAAAATGCAGCTTGCAATGGACCTACTTCCTACAAAAACAGTGATGACAAATTACTGTATACAACGGTGCCTGGTTCTCAGTAGTCATTCAACTAGCACTAACTGTTCTTCTTATCACCCCAAACTATTTCATCAAATAAGATAGACAATTAACAGAGATTCTCAGAGTACTCCTCTGGGAATGCAGAGAACAAGATCGAGAGGCAGTCTGGTGAAACAGGGGAATATAAAACTTAGAGTCATATAGACCAGCACAAATCCTAACCTTACTCCTTACTAGAATAAGTAGGCCTGAGCACTGGCAACTCATCAAGGCTATGGGTGAGCTTCACACCCCTATCCCCCACCCTAGACCCCCTATCTGCCTCCATTTATCCAGTCGACAAATTGTATTGGTCATCCACAAGTCAGACAACATTCAAGGAACCCATAATAGAAAAATAAATAAATAAATAAATAAACAGAACTACATGTAGGCAGGAAAAATGTAAGAGATTAAGAAAAACATAAAATTCTAGAGATATTCTATATTCATATTGGTTCTTCACTAAGTCCTTGGTCAACTTTAAATACACTGATATTGGAAAATGTGAACTCTGCAAAAGTAAGGCCACACACAGGACACTTATCCTTAAGCAGAGATCTTAGGCTTCAACCAAAAGACTGACATATGAATGTATATTTGTATGTTTTAAGTTAAAATAAAAGTATCTGTCTGCTTTTTTCATGAATCCTGTTTTAAACTGCTTTCTCAATTAAGCAACTAATGATCTTAATCATCTCTGACTATATCCAACTGAATATCTTCACCTGGTGTCAACAGATGCCTGCAATTCAACATGTCCAAAACTAAATTTGTTTCCCTCCAAATCTGTTCTGTTCATTTGTTTCCTAAGCTAGAAACCCAGGAATCGTTCTTGATTCTTCCTTATTCCTCAACCCAAAATTATCACTAAGTCTTGGTAATGTTTCCTTCAGATACATTTAAAATTCATTTCCTCTTTTCCTTATCCTTATTATCTTATTATCACGGTTCTAGTTCTGCGAACTAGCATAGCTTAGTGGAAAATTGCAAACTTTGAATCCATAAATACCTAGGTTTGAAATATGCTACTGCCGTTCTCTGGCTGTATGGGCAAAAACCCCGTTGAGAGACATTTCCCAAAGGAGAAAGTGTGCCAAGTGAAAACACAGAGCGTGTACTGAATGGTAGCTATGTCTAAAGGCTCGCAGTACTTTACTATCTACATCTTCTATTTCCATCAGTGTCTATCCAAAAATAAACAAAACTCCAGGTCAGACCCTTAGGTCATGCCTTCAATGGCTGCACAACGACTGAACCCCGACTCCCTCGCGCGGCTAACCGGCCCTTCAGCATCCTCTAGGACTAGGGACCGCCACCCTCTCCATACACACACACATCCCCAAATTGAGGGCAGCGACAATCGGTGCAACCCTGGGTCACCCAGAAATACAGCGGCGTGCCTCGGCTTCAATCGTCCTGGCTTCCCGTCTGGCGAACAAGGGCTCAAGTGCAGTCAGCGAACACACTCAACCGGACGTGGTGTCCACCCCGACCGCAGCCAGACAGGAGCTGCCTGCCCACCCGGAATCCAAAGTCCGACAGCCCAGAGAAAGAGGTGAAGACACCGCAGACCGCGCGAGCCGCGCAGGGACTGTGTTACCTGCTGCAGGTACTGGTTGATAGTGATGTGCGCCATAGTGGCGCCCACCGCCAGGACCTGGCGGAGCTTGCGTGCAGGGCCTCGCGTCACTTCCGGCTCGCGGTCCGTTCTCCGCCCCGCTTCCCGGACCCAACTAACTCTGCACGTCGGTTCCGGAGGAAGTGGCCGTGGGAGCGCGAGCCCGAGACCGGCATGGCGACGTGCCCAGGCTGAGAAAGGCTGGGGGTCTCTGTGCTGGTTCCCCCAGCTCCCCTCAGCCCCTGGTCCGCGCCCCCTGGGTGCTCCGGCCCGCCCAGGGAGAGCAGGCCCCCCGAGCTAACAGAGCTTGTGCTCCGCCGCCCCCTCGACTGTTGCAAGTTCCACACGGACCGCGGGTGGACGCGGACTGGCAGTGCTCGCGAGCCCAGGGTCGGTGGCCGGGCCGGGGCCGGGGCTGGGTCGGAGCGGGGCCGGGGCCGGGGCCGGGGCCGGGTCGGAGCGCAGCGGGGGCCTGGCGGAGGCTGTGCGGCTTTTGGGGCGGGCCGGGGCGGCGCTGACGAGGCCGGGAGTTGCTGAAGGGAGCGGAGGAGGGAGGCCCCGCCGCGCGGCTCGAGGAGGAGGCGGAGAAGGCGGCCGGACGGGGCGGGGCGCCCACTGCTTCCCGGCCGCAGCCATGGCCGACGAGACCCCCAGGAAGGGCAACTTCTCGGCGCTCGTCGGGCACACCAATGGCCTCACCAAGCCCGCGTCCCTCGCCGCCGCCGCCGTCACCTCCAAGCCAGGGGGCGGCGGCGGCTCCAAGAAACTAGTGATCAAGAATTTCCGAGGTGGGTACCCGGAGCGGCCTAAGGAGGGGGCGGCCTTGTGGGCTCCGGGGAGGGGGAGGGGCGACCACAGCTTGGAGTCTGGGGGCCAGAAAGGGAGCCGGCGGCGGGGGCTACCCAGGATGGAGTGGGGGAACCGGCTCCGGAGGGCTGCAGGGCGTTGGGCCGAGTGGCTTTAAGGCGCCCGTGGCGGCGTCCCAGAGTGGGGGTGCCGTCCTCTGGACCCCGGCTTTTCGGAAGTCTCCTCCCCAGTTGGCGGTCATTGGGCTCGGCTCCGGGGCCCTCGGAGTAGGGTAGGGGTCCCCGGGTCCCCCCGGTGAGGGCGCGGGCCTTTCCAACTGCCGGCTTAACCTGCAGTGAGGACTGTGGGTTGAGCTGACTGGTAACAGCTTTCCAAATGGAATAAATTAGGCCAAGTAATTCAGATTTCTTGATTCACATGGCCGACCAAGAATAAGTAGCAGCCACTGAAGTTCTTCGTGATGTCGTTTTTATTACTTCTTCACTTTTCACCGGCTCTATCACTGTTAACTCTCTCAAAGTAAGCATGTTTGGTGCAAGTACTGCAATTATAAGCTTATTCTTCACCTTCCAACGTTGAATAATTTAAGTCAACTTTAAATGTTTTTGTGTAGAGTTTATTACACGTTTATACGTTTATAAAGCCAACTTAAGTAAAAGGAAGAGTTGTTTGCAGGGGTGGGCAAAAGTAGGTTTACAGTTGTAATACAAATAAAGAATGCAATAAGAAATAGTAATGCAAGAATAAACTGAATAAAGTTCAAATACTGACAGCAGTAAACCTACTTTTGCCCACCTTGTAGTTTCTATGTATTTATCCTTAGTATTAATACAAAATGTATTTAGCAAAACAAAGATATTATGGTTGCATAGTCTGTAATGTAACAGATTTATAAATGCAATACTTTGTATAGGAAAAATCCAATTTCTCTGTTCCTTTCCTATGTGTCTATTAAAGCACTTTTTTGTAGACCATTTTTTGAAAGATGTATGACTGTTAGCATGGATTTCATTCACCACTGACTCTATCTGGATTTACAGACAGACCTAAATTGCCTGATAACTATACTCAGGACACCTGGCAGAAACTTCATGAGGCAGTGAAAGCCATACAAAGTAGTACCTCCATCAGATACAACCTGGAAGAGCTCTACCAGGTAAGGTTCCAGTATGACAAAAAGTAGAACTTGGTAGAGTCCTCGTGGAATTTTCTTAGGCAAGGAGAACTGTAAGACATGGTGAGGCCAGCATCCTTTCTTTCTCTTTACCTGGTTGTTTTTATGGTTGCCTAAATAAAGTTACCCAACTGCACTGGATTGTGTGGTCCCCCGTTTTGTTTCTGAGTCACCAATAAAGAAAGTAATAGAAATGTAATATTTACTTCCAACAAGAACAGGAGGAGTACTATGAGACCATGTCCCAAATAAATGAGTGTTTTCAGTTTTTGGTGGTTGTGGGATTTTTATTTTATTTTCAGACTTAATCACCTAGAAAAATATTTAACGTTATCCCGTTGTAGGAGACAGGTGTGTTTCTTTTCTAAGAGCTACATGACTTAACATTTTCTAAATATGCAGCAAATCAGTGTTATAATTCTATTATGTTATATAGAAAACTCTTATTACACTTGTTAATAGATTTTTTCCCCTGCTTCATTGTGTTTTATGATTATGTGTTGAAATTAAAACATGCAAATAGCCCTGGCTGGTTTGGCTCAGCGGTTAGAGCGTCGGCCTGCGGTCCGGAGAGACCCGGGTTCGGTTCCCGCTAAGGGCACGTACCTCGGTTGCAATTTGTCCCCGGCCCTGGTTGGTCGTGCGGGTGGCAGCCACTTGATGTGTCCCTTCACGTCGATGTTTCTCTCTCTCTCTCCCTTCCTCTCTCTCCCTCCCACTCTGTCTGTACAAAAAATGGAAAAATATCCTCGGGTGAGGATAAAAAAAACAAACATGCAAATAAATTTTGTTACATTTTAAAGTAAAGATGTTCCATTTCTAACATAAGAAAAAATGTTCAAAATTACAGTTTACTATTTGGGTATTCTATTTACAAGTATGCTGGTTTTTCTTTTTTATTTATTTATTTATTCATTCATTTATTTATTTATTTACAGTACATGCCCCTAGCGGAAACCAAACCCGGGGACTCTCTGGTCCACAGGCTGATGCTCTCAACTGCTGAGCCAAACCAGCCAGGGTGTTGGCTGGTTTTTCTTATACTATATCTTGTTTTTAAAGAATAACATTTGTAAACTAGTCTAATATCTACATTTTAGGTAGCAATACGATATTACAGTTCCTATTAAGAAACGTGAATTTAAGTTTTTTTGTTAACGCAACTAATTACATTATAAAATTATGGAAACCACAAAAAAGTACAAAGAAGAAAATTAAAACTACCCATGTTCCCACCAACCAAAGATGACTGCTCTTGACAGTTTGATGGCCCCATCCCTTCTTAAGTTTCCTGAGGCCTCTTTGCATTCAGTCCTCTTCCCTGACTCCCAATCTTTGGCAATCACTAATTTGTTTTCTGTCAGCGTATTTTGCTATTTCTAGAATCTCATCTAAATGGAACCATGAATTTTGCAATCTTTCATATCTAGCTTCTTTCACTTAGGATAGTGTTTGTGAGATTCATGGATACTGTGGCAGTAAACTGTTTCTTTGTTGCTGCATGGCGGGGGTATCACAATTTATTGCTCTTGTAACAACTCGTTGTCATTTGAGTTTCCAGTTTTTGGTTATTATGAATAAAGTTGCTGTGAATATTAATGAATAAGTTGTGTGGACATATTCTTATTCCTTTTGAGTAAATATCTAGAAGTAGGTTCTCAGAGTTATATGGAAAGTGTGTATTTAACTTCATAAGACATTTTCTGTTTTTCAAAATGGCTACACCATTTTGCACATCTACCAGCAGTATATGAGAGTTCAAGTTGTTCCACGTCCTTGTCAACATTTGGTATTGTCAGTCTTTTCAGTTTTAGCTATTCTAGTGGGTATGTAGTGGAATATCATTGTGATTTAAATTTGTATTTCTTTCATGATGCTCAGGATCTTTTGAGGTGTCCCTTCCTGTTCCATACACCTTTTTTTTTTAATCCTCAACCGAGGACATTTTTTCATTTTTTGTTCAGACAGAGCGGGAGGGAGAGAGAGGAAGAGAGAGAGAGAAACATCGATGTGAAGGGACACATCGAGTGGCTGCCACCCGCACGACCAACCAGGGCCGGGGACAAACTGCAACCGAGGTACGTGCCCTTAGCGGGAACCGAACCCGGGTCTCTCTACCGCAGGCCGACGCTCCAACCGCTGAGCCAAACTGGCCAGGGCCCATATACCTTCTTTAATCAAGTGTGTGTTCAAATCTTTTGCTCATATTTCATGGGGTTGTTTATTTTGTATGAGTTTGTTATGTATTCTGTTTGAGTTTATCATCTATTCTGGGTACAAGTCCTGTACTTTGCAAGTAGTATTTTATCCCCGTCTGCAACTTTCTTTTTTTTTGTACAATTCTATAATACACCATCTGTATATCGCATTGTATGTTTACCACTCAAAGTCAACTATCCTTCTGTCACCATATATTTGACCCCCTTTACCCTTTACTACCTCCCCCACAGCTTGTCCTTTGATTTTTCTCAATTATGTCTTTCAGAAAAGTTTTAAAATAAAGAAGTCTGTGTATTGGTTTGGTCTTTTATGGATTGTGTTTTTAGTGTCTTATCTGATAAATCTTTGCCTAATCTAAGATCATAAAGATTTTCTCTTGTATTTCCTTCTAGACATTTTAGGGTTTTAGATTTTACATTTAGGTCTGTTATGGGTGAATTCGTGTATATGTTGTGAGCTATAAATCTGAGTTCATTGTCTTCCCTGTAAATGTCTAGTTGCTCTAGTTTTATTTGTTGAAGAGTATCCTTTCCCCTATTGAAATGCCTGTGCTTCTTTGTAAAAAAATCATTGTTCATATATGTACGGGTGGTAATGAGTCTCAGAATCAGGGAGCATTGGCCTTTCAACTTTATCCTTTTTCAAAGTTGTTTTAGCTTTTCCAGGTCTCTTGTATTTCCATATGAATTTTAGAATCTGTTTGTCAGTTTCTACAAAAAAGCCTACTAGAGTTTTGATTGGGAAGATGTCGATTTATAGATTTGATTCTGATGTCTTGACCTTCCGATTAGTCACAAGGGACAACTTTATTTAGGTCTTTCTTAATTTCTCTTAGCAACATTTTTTAGTTCCAGTGTACAGGTCTTGTATATCTTTTGTGAAATTTATCCCTTATTTTATGTATTTGATGTATTATAAATGGTGGTATGATTTTAATTTCTGGTTCTTGCTAGTGTATAGAAATACAAACTATTTTTATATATTGATCTTGAATACTGCTATCTTGCTAATCTCACCTATTTCTAGTAGCTTTTTGTAGATGTCATCAGATTCTTTACATATACAATCATGTCATCTGTAACTAGAGATAGTTTTGCTTCTTCCTAATCTGCATACCTTTTATTTCCTGTTCTTGCCTCACTACACCATTTAGAATCTCCAGTATGGTGAAGAGAATTGGGAAAAGCAGACATCCCTGTCTGATCTTAGGAGGAAAGCATTCAGTCTTTCATCACTGAGATTTTAGCTGTGGGTTTTTAAAACATAGCCACTGTCAAGTTGAAGAAGTTCCTTTCTATTCCTAATTTGAGAGTTTTTATCAGAAATACATGTTGAATATTGACAAATTCTGTGATTATTGAGGTGATCAGAATTTTTGTATTTTAGTTTATTGTGTTACTGATTTTTCAAATGTTAAATCTTTTGTTCCTGGGATAAATCCTACTTGATCATGAGGTATTCATCTTTTTAATGTATTGTTGGATTTGATTTGGTAATGTTTTGTTAATTTTTGTGTTGTGTAAATATTTTTTGTGTAAATAATTTTTGTGTTGTGTAAATAATTTTTGTGAAAGATATTGGTGTGTTGTTTTCTGTTCTTGTAATATCTTTGTCTGGTTTTGGTATCAGAATAGTGCTGGCCTCATAAATGAGTTGGAAATAGTCCCTCCTTTTCATTTTATAGAAGAATTTTATAGAATTGGTATTATTTCTTCTTAAATGTTTAAGAGAATTCCCCAGTGAAGCCATCTTGGCTTTCTTTGTAGAAAGATTTTGAACTATGAATTTCTTTAGTAGATACAGAACTATTCAGGTTATCCATTTCAAGTTCACTACGGTTCTGCAATGTTTAATTTGCCATTAATACCATCTGGTATAAGTTTCATCTCATGAATTGTTTTCATTTTTAGGTGTTCAATTTAAATCTTTATTGTATCTTCTCTGTTTCTACTTAACTTTTGAAGATATGGAATACAGTTATAATAGCTGTTTTATAGTCCTTGCCTGCCAGTTTTATCATCTGTCAGTTCTGGTTGCTTTTGACAGACTAATTTTCTTCCCATTAAGGGTAGTATTTTCCTTCTTTATATGTCTGGTAATCTTTGATTGGGTATCAGACATTGTGAATTTTGACTCTTGTGGTATTTTTGTATTCCTATACATGTTCTTGACCTTTGTTCCAGACATAGTTAAATTATTTGGAAACAGTTTGATCTTTTTTTTGTTGTTGTTCTCACTCGAGGACATTTTTGCATTTATCTTCAGATAGAGCAGGGAGGGAGAGTGGGCGGAAGAGAGAGAGAGAGAGAAAAACATGCTGTGAGAGAGACATACCGAGTGGTTGCCGCCACCCACATGACCCAATCAGGGCTGGGGACAAACTGCAACCCAGGTACATGTCCTTAGCGGGAACCGAACCTGGGCCTCTCTGGTCCACTAGCTAACACCCTAACCACTGAGCCAAACTGGCCAGGGCCAGTTTGATCTTTTAAAGTCTTGCTTTTAAGATTTGTTAGGCAAGACTAGAGCAATGTTATGTCCAGGGCTAATTGTCCTGACTACTGAGGCAAAACCTTCCTGAATATGCCCAGTGTTCTGTGGTTTTCTAATCTGGCTAGTGGGAAAGTGCTATTCCAGGCCCTGTGTGAGTACCAGACACTGTTGTCTAAACTTTTTTGATGGTTCTTTCCCTGGCCTTAGTAGTTTCCTTCACATTTTTGCTGGTCCATTCTCTGCTGAATACTCGGGACCCTTGAGATCTCCTTGCACATCTCCAAACTCCATTCTGGTTGCATCTTCCTTCTGGGCTTCATCTTACAGACTCCAGCCTGAGCTCAAGGCACCTGCTCCACAGCCTGGAAACTCTGGAGGCAGGAAGCTAGAGCAGTTGGGGCTTGTTTGTTTCCCATCTTCCAAGATCACTGTCTTTCATAGCCCAGTGTGCACTGCTTTGAAAACTTTCATATATATTTTTTGGGGTCTTTTGTTGTTGTTATTGTTATTTCAGGCAGAAGGATTAGTCTAGTTTCTTTACTTCATCTTTAACAGAAGTAAGAGCCTCACCAGTTCTTAAATTCTCATAGGTTATTAATTTAATAAAATATTATGTCTTAGAGCTAGGGCTTATTAGTCCTCTTTTCCTGGAGATTTGATTGTCTGGTGTCAGTTGCCCATCATTTTTTCTATGTTTCTTTTACCCAGTGATATGGTCATCATAATGGTCACCATGGATGTTATCATGAATAGTGTTTCCATATGTTCTGGGTGTCTGTGTGCATGACTTGAGACCTTGAGGGCTGGGGATACTTACCCCAAAATGGCATCACACATTATAGAGAATATCTCAGGAGGGCCTGTGTGGGGATCATTTAATCAGTTTAAGGAGAGGCATGTGCACAGGCAGGCTCCTGGTCACTCACAGAGAAGTACCAGGGTGTCAGATCATATGGAAGCAAATGGGATAGAAATAGTAAATAATGTTATTGTGAAATTGTTGACCACTTGAATTATCCTGATCTCTGATAAAGTAGTCAGATAGTATATTTGCCCTGGTCTTTCAAAATAAAGTTTTTGCTGAGGTGGTGTGGTATATACTTTGTCAAAGACTCTTACGTGAAAATAAAAATTCTCACCAAAGTGTGATTTTATTTTTTAAGGAAGTTTTCACCATGATTTGATGGAGACCTCTTATGTTTTGATATTGAGCAGTTTCTCAGAAGTGAAATATTAGTATCTTCTTGTCAAGGTTTCTTATCTGCCTATCAGGGCATCCTCTACCCCATTCAGAAACTTTAGGAGACCTACCTAGAAGGAGAAATAATTACAGTGTGTTTGCTGCAGCCTGCCTATTGTTTGTTTGTTATTTTGTTCTTGTCTGGTAAAAAAGCAGATTCAAAGTATGATGATGAAAAAGTTTTAAACACACACAACCCCCATAGTAATTTTCCTCATTTAATGCAAGGAGGAGAATATTTTGAATGTATAGACCTTTTCTGTCAGTTTTTAAAGATGTGAGTTTAGATTTGTAATCACTACTTGCTGAAGAGAGTATATTTGTGTGTCTTATGTCTGTCTACAGTATACGTTTTAGTCCTACTTGTCAGCTTAATGAGATAACAGAAAAGTGAAGATTACATTTTAAGAAGGGTTCCAAAAAAAAAAAGAAGGGTGTCAGAGGAAGAGTAAATGTTGATTTTAGACTAGTTTTGATGCACAAAACAAATCTGTTACAGAGGACCGGCAGTTATGAAAAAGCCATGCTATTTATCTTGCGTTACAGAGTAATATTGCTACAAAATCCTCCTACTTGTTGATAAGTTAGTGAAGGACAGTGAAGTAAAGTATTGTGAATGTATTAATAGGATTGCTAAAACTGATTAGAAAAAGTGAAAAGGCCCAGCCCAGAAAATGGTTGACAAATAGACACTTTATTTGATAAACAGTTTGAGAAAGTAATAGGTTGAAAATGAATTCAATACATAAGTTATTCAACAATAGAGAGGAAAATATTCAGACTCAAATATATCAGGCCTAATAGAAAAGATTTCCTAATTCAGCAGCTTGCATCACTCAATAAAATTAGTCATTTGTATTAGGTAATTTACTTTTAACTTTTGGAACTGAGAATGTACTATGCAGTCAGTATTGGTAAATACAGCCAATAGACTGTCCCTGGTTTTCCTCAAGGCTCTCATCCTAGGAAACTTCCCTCTCACAATTTATCCCCTCACTCAGATTGCAGTCCTAATTTTTACATTGTTTACTCATTTCTTAGAGGTAGGAACCTAGAGGGGTAGAGCCCTTTAGCACCTTGTGTGATAAGCTGGTAACTATTTAAATTGGCTTGCTTTGAGTAGGCTCCATCTTCACGACTGTTTGTTGCTTAACAAGGAACCATTGCTGTGAAAGGAAATCATTCTTATGTCTCTAAGAAGAACACTGTGCTGGCCTTTTAACTGAAATGAAGAGTGTGGGTTTTGCCTTATGCCCTAGCCAGTATATCTTTCTTTATGATAGTCAGTCAGGGGTGTGGTTTTCCTGGGGGCAGGTGGTGTTTTTCATTTTTTCCCCCTCTTCTACATAAATAATTCTTAGTACTTGCCTCCTTTTTCTCTTTATGATTGCTCATTCTGTATCTGTTTTCTCTCTTATCTCAACTTTTATAGCCCTAAAAATCTTTACATAAAACAGATAATCTTCCAGCATTGGTCCTAATTTCATAGTTCTTTTTACCCCTGAGCTCACTTGCATTTCCTGTTTTGGTATTCCACAGTTGAGGGGCATTTTGTTTTAGCAATGATGAGTGCACTTGGGAGTAGGGTTTGACACTACAAATAGACAAGCAGTTGATATTGATGTGCTTGTCTGTTTTGCTTTAATACACTTGTCTGTCCTAATACAGACAGCCATCTGAAGAACTTGGGTGGGGTGACATGGTAGACCTACTGATTAGAGAGAAGCTGTGACGGGGAAATTCAGACAAGCCGTTTTCCCACTTGGCTAAGTTGATACAAGAAAAACATCTTTATCCTAATATAAGTAGAACCCAAGTACTGCTGCTTCCCTACCTCCAGTTATTGGATTAAATTCATTTGTGAACAGCAACAACACCCTAATATGAAGCACACAGTACAGGTCAGATTCAGTACTCTATACTCCTAGAGAAAGCATTTCTAAATCCCAAAATATGACTAAATTTCTAAAACTTGTCTTGAGAAGGGGGACTCCTATGTTGCACTGCTCCTGTAACAGTACAGAAAAGTCTGCCAGTATCCCTGCCAGTGTGGGTAGAGAGCAGGGCTGCCCTCTGTCTTCTAAGGTAATGAGGTGCCTGTAACTTGAAGACACCAGCAGTGACTCAGCAAAAGACTTGACAGCACCCACAGCAAACCTGGGTTCGGCTAGTTGTTTGAAGAGGTCCCCAAATTCTCATTTTAAAACAAAATAAATCTCAGGTGCTTCATGTTAAATAGTATGTGCCAAATAAGACATACAAGAAAGGGTTAATTATACAGTTCCACAATGACAGCATGTCACAACTGGGAAAAGATTGTTTTGAGGACATTGACTCCTGATTCAGGAATTAGAGCATTCAGAAAATGGTTCTAATAAGATGTTCTGTGAAGGACATGTACCCTTAAGCTTATCCTAATTTTTACCAAAGCAAATACATTTTCTTCATGATAATATTAGAAACTTATTTTGTAATAATTATGTTTGTAGAATTCTCTAATGATTACAGTACAACATCCTTTGTCATGAGGTTATCCTGGGAATTTAGTTTGGTTTTTGATGTTATATCTTGTTATTGAGGGTTAAATCCAAACAAGGGAGAAATTAATATATATCGAGCTAGTATATCTCTAAAACTTTTCATTTTTATTTCATAAGTAAAATGTATTAATGAGGCTTATAAAATTATGAAAGTTTTTTTTTCCACTAGTGCTGACAAGTTAATATACTTGGAAAAAGAATATATTTAATTATAAACTTTTAACCAAAAATCACAGTATTTATGTAAGAATGTAATTGCAGCCCTGGCTGGTTTGGCTCAGCAGTTAGAGCGTTGGCCCGCAGACCAGAGAATCCTGAGCCAGTACCTGCTAGGGGTATGTACCTCGGTTGTAGTTTGTCCCCTGCCCGGGTTGGGGTCATGTGGGTGGTGACCACTCTATGTATCTCTCTCGAATTGATGTTTCTCTCTCTCTCTCTTCCTCCCTCTCTCCCTCCCACTCTATCTGAAGATAAATGCAATAATGTCCTTGGGTGAGGATAAAAAAAAAAAATTTTTTTTTTAAAGAATGTAGTTGCAAGCAGGTAGAAATGTATACATAGAGAATTTAAATGACTTTTCCAAGATAATACAGCTAGAGGCTAAGATATTCTTGTTCTATTAGTCTTTCCTTTGGTTCACACAATCTCTTTAAATATATGTATGCCTCCCCTAACCCCACCCATATATTGCATTTCATTGTAGTGATTAAAAATAACATAGTTGTTTTCCCTGTCCCCTCTTTTTAAAAAATTTTTATTCTGGAATATGAAGCTCTTTTTAATTAAAGTATAGTTGACATACAATATTATATTGGTTTTAGGTGTACAACATAGCAATTTGACAAACATACCTTACAAAGTGATTACCTCGATAAATCTCGTAACCATTTGTCATTGTAAAAAGTTATTGTGATATTATTTACTGTATAACCTATGCTGTACTTTACATCACTTTAACTTACAAGTTTGTACCTCAAATCCCCTTCACCTTTTTGTCCACCCCCCACTACCCAACCCTCTAGTAACTATCAGTTTGGCTTTCTCTGACTTATTTCACTTAGCATAATACCCTCTAGATCCATCCATGTTGTTGCAAATGGCAAGCTTTCATTCTTTTTCGTGGCTGAGTAATATTCCTCTGTGTGTGTGTGTGTGTGTGTGTGTGTGTGTGTGTGTGTAGTATCACTTTTTAATCCATTTATCTATCAGTGGATATCTAGGTTGCTTCCATATCTTGGCTATTGTAAATAATACTGCAGTGAACATAGGGGCGCATATGTCTTTTCAAATTAATGTTTTGTTTTCTTCAGATAAGCGCCCAGAAGTGAAATTGCTGGGTCCTTCTTTGTCTTTTGTTGTAGCTTTTGTTAAACTCTACTTTGTCTGGTATAAGTATTGCTATTCCAGTTTTTTTCCTCCTGTTTCCATTTTCATTAAATATCTTTTTCCACCCCTTTACTTTCAGTCTCTGTGTGTCTTTCAATCTGAAGTGAGTCTCCTGTAAGCAGAATATGTAAAGGCCTTGTGTTTTTGTTTTTTGTTTTTTTATCCATTCAGCCATCCTGTGTCTTTTATGTATTATTTTTAAAAATCCTCACCTGAGGATATTTTTCCATTTATCCTCAGACAGAGTTGGAGGGAGGGAGGAGAGAGAGAGAGAGAGAGATGCCAGAGAGACACATCAACTAGTTGCCTCCCGCACAACCCTGACCAGGGCCAGGGACGAACAGCAACTGCCCTTGACCAGAATCAAACTCGGGACTCTCTGGTCCGTGGGTAGACTCTAACTGCTGAGCCAAATCTGCCAGGGCCATCCCATGTCTTTTAAATGGAACTCTTAGTCTATTTACATTTAAAGTAATTATTGATAGGTCTGTACTTATTGCCATTTTAATTGTTTTTATATAACTGGCTTTTAGTGGCTAATCTACTACCTTTACTATATGTTTCCCTTTACTAGTGAGATTTTTTTTCTTTCATGTATTTTCTTATTTCTAGTTTTGGCCTTCTCTTTTACACTTAAAGGTTTTCCTTTAACATTTTTTGTAATGCTGGTTTAGTGGTGATGAACTCCTTTAGCTTTTGCTTTTCTGGGAAACTATCTCCCTCAATTCTGAATGATAATCTTGCCAGGTAGAGTATTCTTGGTTGTAGGTCTTTTCCTTTCATCAGATTGAACATATTGTGCCACTCCGTTTTAGCCTGCAATGTTTCTTTTGCAAACTTAGTTTTTAGTCTTATGGGCCTTCCCTTGTATGAAACTAGTTGTTTTCTCTTGCTGCTTTTAAAATTCTCTCTTTAGCTTTTAACATTTTAATTATGATGTGTCTTGGTGTGGGTTCATTTTGTGCTTGATTTGGGACTCTCTGTGCTTCCTGAATTTGGATATTTGTTTCCTTTGCCAGGTTAGGGAAGTTTTCAGCCATTATTTCTTCAAATAGGTTTTCTCTCTCTCTCTTTCTCTCTCCTCCTTCTGATATGAATGTTAGTATGCTTGATGTTATCCCAGAGGTCCCATCTGCTATCCTCATTTTCTTTTCTTTTTGATCTTCCAGTTGGATGGGTGATTTTCACTATCCTGTCTTCCTGACTGCTGGTCCATTCTTCTGCATTGTCTGCTCTATTTTTTATTTCCTCTAGTGTATTTTTCATTTCAGTTAATATTCTTCAGTTCTGATAGGTTCTTTTTTTTTTTAAAGGCTGGGTCTTTTTTTTTTTTAATCCTCACCCAAGGACATTTTTTCATTTTTTTATTCAGATAGAGCAGGAGGGAGAGAGAAACATCGATGCGAAAGGGACACATCGAGTGGCTGCCACCTACACGACCCAACTAGGGCTGGGGACAAACCGCAACCGAAGTACATGCCCTTAGCGGGAACCGAACCCGGGTCTCTCTGGACCGCAGGCTGACTCTCTGACCGCTGAGCCAAACCGGCCAGGGCTGATAGATTCTTTATTTTACAATTTTTATCTGCTTATTGAAGTTCTCACTGAGTTTACTTACTTGTCTGCAGAGTTTAATGAGTATCTTTATGACTACTGCTTTGAACCCTTTATTAACAAATAGCTTATCTTTATTTAGTTCTTTTTCTGTCTTATTTTTTTGCTTGGAACATATCCCAGTAAAACCTCAATATAACGGACTAATTCGGGTGAGGGGGGGTATCTGTTAAAACCGAAAGTACGTTACATAATAAAGTAGGCTTTTCTGAATATGTATGTTAAAAAATTGACAAATTGGTTACTTGACACGTTTGTTTAATTAAAATTAAGTATGTGTGAAAAATTTAATTTCACAGAAAAGTTTCTATATGTATTACTGTAATTTTAAATTTATGCTGAATTGGTCTAGTAAACGTGTTCATTCGCCAGTCACCGTAAGTAAACAAATACACACAGCTGGGGTGTGGCTTAGTGCAGGTCGGAACTTCAGTGAGCATGCCTTAAAACTGCTCCGTGAGCCCTAGCCGGTTTGGGTCAGTGGTTAGAGTGTCAGTCCTGAGACCAAAGGGTCGTGTGTTCAATTCTTAGTCAAGGGCAGGTGCCTGGGTTGCAGGTCAGAGATCAGCCTCACCTGCCAGTGTGGCCTGGCCATAACTGTTGCAGGAGCACTGGTGTTCAGGGAAGGCCTTTGGTGTGGCTGCCTGCAAGGCCCAGCGTCAACAGTCGCAGACACACTACTATGTGCTGGTGCCAACTGACGCTTTCCACCAGTTGTAGCAGGGCAGGAACTGCTTTGGAGGGGTGCCAGCTTTGGTGGGTCCTCAGGGAAATACCAGGGTGGGAAAGAACAGTGTTAGCAAGGTTAATGGAGAGTATAAAAAATGGCGCCTGCCAGCCCTGACCTGTTTGGGTCACTGCTTAGAGCATCAGCCCAAGGACTAAAGGGTCTCAAGGGTCTCAGATTCAATTCCTGGTCAAGGGCCTGTACCTAGGTTGCAGGTTCAATCCCCACCCCATTTGGTGGGGTTGTGTGGGAGGCAGCCAATCAGTGTATCTCTCACATTGATGTGTCTTCCCCACCCCCCCATCTTCCCTTTTCTCCCCTTCCCTCCCTTCTACTTTGATCGATGGAAAAATATCCTCGGGTGAGGATTAACTAAAATGAAATGTTGCCTGCCAGTGTCAGACCAGCTAGGTGAAAAGAGAGTAAAGGGGGCAGGGGATGACACTGACCAGTACTTCTGACCCTGGAGAAAGTTTCAACAGATTCCTGTTCCTCCCTTACATGCCCTAAAATTAGTCAGTGTATCACCTTCATGTATGACCCATGTGCTTTTCAAACTACTGTCTCTGCTCTGGGACTCGGAAAGAGCACAACCTTGGTTTTTACAGCCCTTTGGCTCTCCCAGGTGTAAGCCCCACTGATTATCAAAGCCAGATGTTATGGGGGCTCCTTTTCCGAGTTCAGGTCCTCTAGGCTGGGGCTTGGATCCCTCATTCTAGTGGGGGGAACCTTCACAGTTGTGATATCCCTCCCACTTTTGTGGGTTACTGCACGGGGAGTGATAGATAGGGTAGGTCCTGACTAGACTGAGTCCCTGCCCTTCCTACCTGTCTTGATGTGGCTTTTCTTTATATCCGTAATTGTAGAAAAATCTGTCAGTCTTCAGGTCATTGTCAGAGATAGCTGTTCTACGTGTAGTTATAGTTTTGGTATCAGTGAGAGAAGGTGATCTCAAGATCTTCCTAAATCACCATCTTGAACCCAAAGCCAGAAGCCTTTCTTTTGAAGCTTATTTAGCTTATTCATGAAATGGCATTGTAGCTGTTTCACTGTCCCCACAATGAGCGTGTCTCTGGATCTCTCCCTGTCGCTTAAAACGGGTTAGGTCTAGGCTAACCAAGCAAGGAAATTGATGGACAAATTTGGGCTGTCTTGCTTCAAAGTGCTTCTGTAGGATTGTTTTACTAGTAGCAATATGCCATAAGCCAGGTTTAACCAGAGGAAAGTTATCCTAGATTTTTTTTTGAGAGAGTATAAAGACATGACTATAAAGTGATGGAATTGAAGACTTTGAGAAAAGATTTGGAGGATGTAAAAACAAAATATAAATAGGACTCCCTTTCCTTCTTTCTATAATAAGACATAATGTAGGGGAAAAGTTGTGTTTTTTTTGTTATTTACTTATAATAAACTTGCAAGAATTTATATACTTTTATTGTCATTTCACATTCTCTCATTTTTTTCTTAAGTTTTTTTTTTATTGACTTTTAGAGAAGAAAGGAGAGGGAGAGAGAGAGAGAAACATTCATGTGAGAGCTAACCATTGGTCTGAGGTTGCCTTCTGCACGCTCCCTATTAGGGATCAAGCCTGAAACCAGGACATGTGCCCTGGCTGGGAATCGAATTGGCAAACTGTCAGTGCATGGGACAAGGCCCAGCCAACTGAGCCACACTGGCCAGGGCTCACATTCTCTTTTGAGCATTGTAAATATGCATGTGTTTTATATGGTAGTAATTATTGCATTTACTTAATTTAGGGTAATATGTAGCAGTTTGATATTAAGTATTGTGATTATTAATACTATAAGTATTCCTGCAATAAACATTTTTTAAATTTTAAGTTACCTTTTTTTCCCTTGGAAGTATATTATTGAATTAAATTCAGATTCTGAAGTGCTTCTAGTCTATATCCATATTTTTTAAATGCTTCAAAAGTAGTCAGAAAGACTACATTTCTGTTAATAGTATTTTTATATTTGGATCGAATGAGATGCTGGTTTTGTATATGAGATTTGAAAGTTAATTTTTATTAGAACTAATAGGAATATATAAACATTTCTTTGATGTAGATAACAGTCTTTTATGAAATACTTTTCTGCCTCAAAAACGTGTTTGCTCATTAATTTAAGACACACTTAAATAAATTAGGTACCTCACCTGCGAAAAATAAACAGGAAACAGTTCAACCTGGCCTGTCTCAGCCAGGTATTTAGACTTGTTTTCCTTCAGCTCATTTTAAACAGAACCATTGCACTTGTAAAAGTGAAAGGAATTTGAATTCCTGTTGTTCTCCCACCTGTTTGGAAGGTGGTCATTGAGAGTCTGGAGCTGTGATTTTCTACCCTAGTTTCACATTATAATCATCACAGTAAACTCACACATTCCTGTGGCCCCAACCTCAGACTAATGAATTGGAACATCTAGAAACAAAGCTTTAGGGATTAAACTTGTTTTGAAGTTCCTTGGTGACTGTTGTGCAGCCAGATTTAGAAACTATTGCAGTAGAGAAAAAATGGAGTATCTATCGTGAGATACTCAAACATGGTACAGGCACGCCAGCTGGGATCCTTGGTGTCATGGGGCTATTATAGGTATACCATTGAATCTGTGTTCGATAATAACTTTTGTGAAGTACAATTTTTACCAAACTATTACTGGATTCCAGTGTTCCCACAGTAATTGCCCTAAACTTAAACATAATAGTTTATTTGTAGATTACATTAGTGGGGGGAGGGGTGCTTCATGTAAATATTATAGCTACATATAATTACGTAAGTGCTTCTGTTGTAATTACAGTTATATATACAAATAGATTTTTTTAAAGAACTAATTTGTTATTTATAGTGAATAATTCATATATTCCTTTTGTTTTTAGGCTGTTGAAAATCTCTGTTCTCATAAAGTTTCCCCAACGCTTTACAAGCAGCTCCGCCAGGTCTGTGAAGATCATGTCCAAGCACAAATTCTTCAGTTTAGAGAATATCCTTTTGTTGTCTCATGAAGTTTCTGTTCATTACCTAAGTATTTTGAAATTGAACATTAATAAGATAAAGAATTGATGAGTATCCTTAATATTAAGACAATGGCTTTTTAAGTTCCCTTTTATTTATAGAAAAAAAACCTTAAATTTGCTTCATACGACCCAATATAATAGATTTTCTTTAGTATTTATGTCACATTGCTGATCTGATTAAAGCAAAACAATGTCTTTTAATTGTTAAACATTTAGGAAAAGTTCTAAAAAAATGTCTTAAAGTTTGAGTTCTGCTGTCCTTTATTCTTGTAAAAACCCAGCTATATTTGTTTTCTGTGATGTGTAACAATCACCACAAACTTGACTACGTAAATCAGCACACGTTTGCCAGCCCATAATTGTGTAGGTCAAGGGTAGTGGCTTAGCACAGTGGGTTTTCTGCTCAGAGTCTCACAGGCTGAAATCAAGGTATCCACTTGGCCTGTGGTCAGCTCATCCTCTAGACTTCATTCCTGTGTTGGCAGAATTCACTCAGTTATAGAACTGAGCTCGCTTTCAGGCCCTGAGGCCACCCTTCGTTTCTTGCCATGAGGTATTCTCTCTGACAACATAGTTTTTTGCTTCTTCTGGGTAAACAGGAAAATCCACCTCTCTGGTCTGCTAAGACAGAGTCTTATATGATGTGTGACCCATTGTATTCATAGCCCCCTCACAATCTAGGGGAGGAAGTAATAGGCAGGGGCATCATAGAATTTTGCCACTAATTTTGCCTTCTGTGACCAGATGACTGTTAGGGAAACTCTGAGCTCCTTACTATTTTGTAGACAGTCTCTTATAATCTGGCTTCTATCTGGTTCCCCAGCTCCCTCCCATTACTGTGGCCACCCACATATGTCATAGAAAGTGGATTTATAATTGAAGACAGTCTACTTGTGACTGTACTTTTCTGAGCCTCTGTTTCTTTTTTTTTTTTTTAATCCTCACCCGAGGATATTTTTCCATTCATCTTCAGGTAGAGTGGGAGGGATGGAGAGAGAGAGGGAAAGAAAGAAACATTGGTATGAGAGAGACACATTGATTGGTTGCTTCCTGCACGACCCCGACCAGGGCTGGGGACTGAATTGCAACCAAGGTACGTGCTCTTGACTGGAATCAAACCCATGACTCTCTGGTCCAAGAGCGGACACTCTAACCGTTGAGCCAAACCGGCCAAAGTTGGGCCTCTGTTTCTTTATTTGTGAAATTAGGTAGTTGGTGTGTACTCATTTCTAAATTTTCTTCTAGCTGAAGGAATTTTTTTCTCTCCCATTGAAAAATTGAAGCATTTAGAGCTCATTGAAATCTCCCTTGGCATTTGCAACAGCTCTGTTGTCTGGCATTGAGACTCTTAATTATTCATGATGATTAAGTCCAAGTCCAGAATGAGATGTCTCAGTTTAGGATAATATTTGTAGTTCTCCCCATAAATGGGTCAGTGAAGTCAATTCTTGTTCTGTGGTATTGACATCTGTAGAAATATTCCTCTACTGTATTATCTGTCCTAATGGTGACCATACTTTAGGCCTTTTGGAATCCAGCCAGCATGTATATCTCAGAGGCATCCTCTGAAGACACACTCAGTGCCTTGGTGCCACAGTTCAGGAATCCCAGAGTCTGGGTCCAGGAACCCATGTTCAGGATATTGGCATCTGAAAATTAGCCTGACTCCCAGGCTTGCTGGAAGTCATCAGCAGATACCCAAACCTTCTCTCCGAGACAGGAATTTGTAACATTGATCTGGTGTAACTTTGTTCTAATCCAGTTGTCCCAGCTTACTTGAAGATTACTTTTTGATTGCCTGATCAAATTATCCTCCTGCCAGTTAATCCCATCTTTTGGGTTACATGAATGTGTTCATTAACTCATTCATTCAACATGTACTTTCTGTCTATTCTATTAGGAAAAAAAAATGATTACCATATCTGATTTCTACTCTCCAAGAAGTAACAACACTGGGATAGATGAAAGGGCGTTACCATATTTCCTTGATACTATGACAAAGCCATGATTATAAAAATTACCATTATTTCATAAAAGCAGAAATAAAAAAGGGCACTCTACCAGATTAAATGTGTACCTTATTAGTGTAAGGCATCCAGAGTTCAAAATGTTAAACTGTTAGAAACAGGGACAAGAACTGCAGCACACGAAGCATTTGGGGCAAAGCTTCCCAGAGGAAGTAACACTTGACTTGCATCTTAAAGGATGATTAGGTTCTAGCCAGATAGAGAGTGAAGAGGTATCAGAGAGCAGAGTATGAACAGTTGTTCATGAAAACCTGGAGGAGTGTGGTGTGACTATAACCTGGGAGAATTGGTGAAATTTGAGCCTGTAATGCTAAATTGAAACTTGATTTGAATCTTTGTGTATACCATTAAGGATTTGGACTTAAATCTGAGCATCTGAGAGTCCTTAAAGGTTATTAAAGTAAGAACCCGGTGTATTTATTTATTTTTCTTTATTGCTTTTAGGGGGAGGGAGAGAGAGAGAAGGAAACATCGATGAGCGAGAGTATTGATTGGCTACTTCCTGCATGCCCCCACTGGGGATTTGGTCCACAACCTGGGCATGTGCCCTGACCGGGAATCGAACTGGTAACCTCTTGGTGCAAGAGTCAGCGCTGAGCCACACAAGCCAGGCAGAACCCAGTGTATTTAGACTGTTTGGGGAAAGTCATTTTGGTAGAATGATGAGATAGATTAGCAAACAGACCAGAGACAGTACACATTTGTTAAGTATTTAACCTGTGCCGGGTATAATGTTAGTTACTGGAAAAAGTAAAAATGAATGAAATGGGATTTTTGGCCCTTTAGACATTACATTCCATTGAGATTGACAAAGATACGCATTTACAAAACAATGTGGTAAAAGTTTTAAAAGCTCCTGGGATATAAAGAAAGAACAGCCAGCCTGCCTAGGCAGGTAAAAGTATGGCAGTGTAGAGGTAGTGTGGTGCATTAGGAATAGAGGTAGATGATGAGTGACAGTCCTGCCCATAGAGTTTGTTCTTGCTGAAAGGGACTTGTAACCTATCCCTGTCTTACAGTGGCCAAGTGTTAGTGCTATTGCAGATGCCCAGATTCTCACTGGGCCAGGAATAGTCTAAATTAAGCCTATTCAGATTTCTTTTGCTCTGGGATATTCTAGTATTTCTTATAACTTCTTTCTAAGATTCCAGGATTGCTGTCTACTGTATATTGATTGCATGCTGCTATTGAGGCCAACATGAGAATTCAGGGAGACTTAAACAGATAGAATATATAGGACTCCTGTGGAATTGAGTCATCTGCTGTTATTTTTAGGTTACCATATTTATTCCTTTGTTTGATTATGTCTGCACTTATCCACCCCTTTCAAAACTAGTTACCTGCTGTTGGCGATACACCTTTCTCCAAAACAAAGGAGACTCCTGCACATGCACACCTCAGCCAAAAGTAGCCTGTGCTGAACTAGGCATCATGCAGTACAAAAGTATGGGCTGCATACCTACGCTCGATTCATGAGTTCTTCTTCTATAATAGCAAACTATCCTCAGAATCTAAACCTGTAAATAACTACAGAGAGAAGTCACGTATTTCTTCCCCTGATTCAACTTTACAGCTGTGCAGACTTTGTTCGTCATAGAAATGCTATTTAGCATGGAGCATCAATGATGGATTACACACAAAAACATTGCAGTCCTCAGAACAAAAGGATGCATAAGGAAACGAAGTCTCTGCTGTTAGGGAAATCACAAAACTACCATTACCTTTAAGCCTGTCTTTATAATCTGTGCTGATGACTGCAGGCTTTGGGCTTCTTTATAAAGACCCTCTGCCCCTACACCAACTGGTGTGCAGTTAGCATGCATGGAGCACTTGCTGGCAGTAGGCTAAACTTTGAATATTTGCACAGCACTCCAAGTTACAGGTACCCTTATTAGCCAGAAGGCTCAAGACCACATAGCAGATTAATGGCCCTGAGATAGTGCTAGGGTTCAGAGGTGAACATGACATAATTCCTGTTGCCATGGGCTTTGTAGGCTAATGAGGGAGGCAGTAATTAATTATTGCAACGTGAACTTTGATAATTATTCTGAAAGATAATGTTATTCATGGTGATTATAACTAGGGGACCTAATTTAGGTGAGAGGTGTAAGTAACCACTACTGTTCTGTGATGCGGAATCATTGTTATTTCCTGCTCTGTCCACTACTGCAAGGACAGCTTGGATGTCACTCCTTTTGCTGGGATGGATAACCCAGTTTAGAAAATGTGGGCAACAATAAGACCTGTCACTTTTCTTCTCCGGCGTAAGTATTATCTTGTTTCTGTTTTATGTTTGTTTTTTAGATTAGTGTAATCACAGATACATGTAGTTTTTTCTTTGGTATGTTATGAGCATTTTGCCCCACTGGATTTTGTTATTTGAAGACTTGCCTAGTTCACCATAGTAGATTGTATAGATTCTTTAACTAGGATTGGCTCTTCTCTGAAAAGATAAAAAGGATGGTTGTTGGAGAACCTATCTGAAGAATAAACTGTTGACAAGTTCTCAGCATGCCTGTATGTCTTACATCCTGAGAGTCCTCACTTGCGGCTTTGTGGCTACTATTACAGCTTCGGGTCTGGAGTTGATTTTGATATTTAGAAGGCTGGAGCTTAGTAGAGTTCACTGTGTGGTATTAGCCTACCATTTTATACTTTTTCCCACAGGAAATGGCAAAAAGTTATTAAAGAACTATATTGATTTTACCCAGCTCTTTAAAGAAAAATATCTTTTGTGTAAGGAACCTTTCACATTGGACTTTTCTATCCCTGCACCACGTAGAGCTGTGCCTTGCTTAGTTGCATGCAGCACCTGAGCCAACCATTGGTGTCAGATTGACTGGTGTGGGTTTAACCCTGTGCAGCCTTGCAGACTATGTGACAGGCAGCCTGTGGAGATCTGCCAGGGCGTCTACCACAAGGCAGTGCCTCGTGTCCAGCCCTGGGTGCCAGAGCTGCTGGGTCGCTGCCATGATGCACCTGTCTGAGTGTGCTTGTGACTGATAACTTTGTATTTTCAGACTGTCCATTTTGAGCAGTTATAACAGTTACTCCCGAATAATTTCTTAACCGTTGAACTATTAGATCTTTGCTATGACTGACTATCTATTTTTAATATATTGGCAAAGCCTCAAGAGAAAATAAGTAAGATGTTTGGCTAGGACCACTGTGGTTGTGATCAGCTACCCTTAGTGGTGTGACAAGGATACAGATGTGCCTGTCAGTCCATCTACTGCTCTTCTGATCATCTTCTGTCTCCTTACTAAAGTCCTGGTTGGTGTCCTGCCCTCTGCTGGCTACCCCTCCCTCTATCAGACCTTCACCAACCAAAGATGTCTAACGACTATCTGATTTTACACGTCACAATTTGGCTTGTGTGTTTTTTCTCCTCGCTACATGCTAAGAATTTTATATGTAACTTCACAACAGCTCTAAGGAGTGTGTTCTGCTCCACATGGAGAGACTGTGGCCTAGGTAAATTCATCATTTGTCCAATGCCATAGAGCTAAGTGGTAGAGCAGGACTAAACCCTAGGAAACCTGTGTCTTTATACTTCAACAAGCTGTTTTGTTCATCTGTATGAATATTAAATGAGCATAAGTATAAAAAGTGCTTTATAAGCCATCAAGCAGTATATAGACATTAATGACTTTTCGACTTGCAAAAACCTGTAAAGGCAATGCTCAAGGCACTTAGCCCTGGTTTGCTCTAGGAGCCTGCATTCAGGTTTTTACCCCCATAAACAGCAGTTTGAGTGTTTCTTTAAAAACATATTCAAAGCCCTGGCCTGTTTTTCTCAGTGGTTAGAGCATCGGCCCATGGACCAAAGAGTTGTAGGTTCGATTCCGGTCAAGGGCACGTACCTTGGTTGCAGTTCGGTCCCCAGCCCTATTTGGGGCTGTGTGGGAGGGAACCCATCAATGTGTCTCTCTCACATCAATGTGTCTCTCTCACATCAATGTTTCTCTGTCTCTGTCTGTCTGTCTCTGTCTCTCCCTCTCCCTCCTCCCTCCCACTCTATCTGAAGATAAATGGAAAAATATCCTTGGGTAAAGATTTTAAAAAAACCTATTTCAAGAGTCAGGCTGAGAGTGTTCCTAATTTGGTGCTTGAATGTGAGTTCTTGTCAGTTTTCATTGAGACTAGAGGTTCAAGTTAAACCTCAGCCATTTTCCTATGGCTGCCAGTCCTTCCGTGCTATTAATAATTGACCTGCTTCCTCATCACAGGACAGCTTCTTCAGGAAGGAGCTCAGGTACAGGATTAGGTCAGAATCTGCCCTTTTTGAGGTAGGGACTTTGGTTCAGTCACCCAGGCCCATGACGCCTATGATCTGGTTTTTAGTTTCAGCTGGCAGGGCTTTGAAAGTACTTTGCCCTGGCCGTTTGGCTCAGCGTTTAGAGTGTCGGCCTGTGGTCCAGAGAGACCTGGGTTCGGTTCCCGCTAAGGGCACGTACCTCGGTTTCGGTTTGTCCCCGGCCCTGATTGGGTTGTGTGGGTGGCACTCAATGTTTCCCTTTCACGTTGATGTTTCTCTCTCTCTCCCTCCCACTGTATCTGAACAAAATATCAAAAATGTCCTTGGGTGAGGATAAAAAAAAGAAAGAAAGAAAGTACTTTGGCAGTAAAGTGCTACTAGAAGGAAGGGAAACCAGAAAGGGAGCAATGAGAGATGAAAAATGGGGAAGAGGGTGCAGGCAGAGATAATTACAACTAGGTTATGAGATGTGCAGATAAGCAAAACTACATTTATGGTTTTTGAACTTCTGGTCTTAGTATTCTTATTACTAACTGAGATGTATATAGTATTCTGTGGTGAAGACAGCTGAAATTAAGAAGTTAAAATTGCGATAAATTGCCCAACATTTCTAAAGTTGTCCTTAGCAGGTCTGCACAGACTCACTAGATAGTGTTTTATTTTTAAAGAAGATTAACACATGCTGGCAAGATCATTGCAGACAAATGGTAAGCATATTGACTTTTTTATTAATATTGATTTTATATATGGTGCACTCTCCCCAAATCTTCAATACTGCTTTTATGTCTGATCTCACTTTCTCCTTGGTCTTAGTCTGCCGCTGGTTTAGTTAGCTAGAAAGAGATTTGAGTAGCTGGGAATATCTGCCCTCTTCTGTTCCAGCTATCTTTTATCAAACGACAGCCTCATCTATCTCCCCTCACTCACCTAAGGTGGGTGGGCCAGATTGAGAGCTGAGATAGGGAAGTTCTGTTCAGGATTCTCTTTGGGGTCAAATGCTATCTAGCTCCAATGTAGTTGAACAACAGAGTAGAGAAAATCGGGGAAGGCGAACCCCATTCCAGAATGGGCCTGGCTGCTAACTTGGCCTTCAGACTGAGAGCTCACAGTACTCATAATTCCTGAGTGGATCTCTAAATATTTCCTTAGTCCTATTTGGATTATGACTGATAAGCCTGAATTTCAGAACTTTACTATAACTAGACAACCAAAATCTTAGACTTTGTAGACATATTGATTCTAATTTAATTTTATGTATATGAGTTTTTAGTGTGACCAAGCTGTTCATTATGTAAGTGAGAGAAAAGATAGTATCAGTTGCTTTCCTAAGTAGGTTGAATTCTATTGTTTCCTAAATGAAATACATAGGGGACAATGAATATGTGTCTTTTCTGGGCTAGGCACCTAGTAGATGGTAGAAGTAGATAAAAGTCTGTTGGGTAGGTTTTGCTTACGTGTGTAAGCAAACCTCTACACCAGTCTGTTAAGTTTCATAATAGGAGAATTACAGAGTTACAGCATGCATGTTAGCATGGCACAGGGAGAGGCTGATTATCTTGTGTCCTCCTTGCTCTGCTTGTACATAGAGTCCAATACATACACTTGGCCAGTAGCCTTATTCTAACATAACAAGAACTAATTGTTTAAAAAGGGTAGAGCATCTCCCCAGGCTAATGAGATTTACCATATCAGTCAGGAAATCACCACATTTCAAAGGTATCCTTTAAGTTAAGTGCTTTAAATTCCTATAGTCAGATTTTCTGGATGAAAGAGATAAAGACAAACATCAAGGGGGAACAACAAGGGGGAAAAATGAATCATAAGGGTCTTGGGGAAAGTTATTCATCAAGAAACAGTTGTTAGATTTGAGACATTTAGCACAGTGATAGTTCAAATGGCCTAATCTTGAATATTTTCTTAGTAAGATACATAAATAAATTAAGTTATTTTCTGATTTCCAGATCATGATTAGAAGTATTTTCCTGTTTTTGGATCGTACTTACGTACTCCAGAATTCCATGCTTCCTTCTATCTGGTGAGTGTCCTAGTCAGTAGAACTGTATCTGCTGCTGTGTCTAAAACCACACGTTTGACTGTGTCCTCTGATTATTTTGATGGCGTGTGTAATCATTTGTATGTGGTTTTTAATGTTAACCAAAATCACTAGTGCACACATCTGGGCCCAGGTGGATCTTAGCCTGGAGTGTCTCCATCACCATTGACGGTGACAGTGTGAGGCTGGGGCAGGCCAAGTTAGAGGGAACAAGTACTAGCACATTCCCCAGCTTGCTCTGAGTGTCCCAGCAGAGACGGCAGGCAAGCACAGAGGTACTGTGTGAAGCCATGTTTCTGTAACTGGGCTCTGGACTTCGGGGTCCTCTGGAGCCAACAATGGCACACTGCTTACCTCTGCTGTGAGGGACTGTTACTCTCTTTGATGGCTGGAGTTTGACCTGGTATGGCTCCCTCCAGTGGTCTGGTAAAACTGTGAGAAAGACTACAACTGCTGGTGAGGTCCTGACACCCCACACCCTTGCCTCTATCCTGCTGACCATCTGGGGGCACAGGGACCATGTGGTATTCAGGATATTGAAGCCTGTCATTTCAGTCTGTTCATCCCACATCATCTTTCAGGGAAGGTATAAATTAGGAACTCCTCCCCAATATTGTCTCTAGTCACTGACTTCCACAGCCTTTGCTAATACTCTTCACCTCTCTGCCCACCTGCCCTAAGTCTCCCCATTGCTGCCTCCAAGAAGCCCTAAGTCTCCCCACTGCTGCCTCCAAAGAAGCCCTAGCTAACATGAACAAAAGCCTTCTGTCCTTAATTTCATACTTGGGTTTTTCCTGTGTTGATGTAGTTCATTCTCCCATGCAGAAGTGATTTTGTGCTCTCTCATTACCTTTAAACCCGAGTTCTTTAAAAAGTTTTCTTTTCCAACCTCCTTACCATCTTTTTCACCGTAGCCCTAAGCAATGTGATTTCTCTCTTCACCATATGGAAACTGCTGTTGCCTTAGACTTTAGTGATCTCCTGGTTACTAAATCCTATAGTCATGTTTTTTGTCTTTATTTTGTATCATTGAACAGCTGTGTAGCTTTGGACACTCTTTTTATTGAAACTCTTCTCTCCCTTAATACCACTTTCCCCCTTTGTTCCTCTTACCTCTGACTTCCACTGACTCCTGCACATGCATATCCACAATAAGGCAGACACTGCACAGAAAAGATAGCCTTTATTCAGAGAAATGATAAGGATAGCAAAACTGATAACAGCAAATCGCATAGCTTCTACCTCTTCTAAGTGCTTTAACACCTGCTAATTTACTTAATCATTAGAACAGCTCTATAAGGGGTGACTCATATCATCTCTGTTTTATAGATGGAGAAACTGAGCACAGAGTTCAAATAACTTGCTGTGCCCACGTTGTTGGGTTACCTAGCCTGAACTCTTAATTTATAAATGTAGTTTATAATATAACCATGTCATATAAACTATGAACAATTCTTACAGCATAAAGTATACTGTACCACACTCAGTCCATTGCAACTGGCAGAAAAACTGCACATGATAGTACAGTATAAGAATCATGGTGCAGGTGAGGGAGAAACTCACAGGGAAGAATGGGAAAGGAGGGGCAGGCCTTGCCCCAAGCTCTGCAGAATGAACAGAAGTGGTTAGGTAGCCAAGACAGAATCAGAAGAGAAAAGAAGTCCACTCTGGAGAAAGGACAGCTGCATGCCCAGAATGTGCGGTTTGTGGGAGAATTGGAGACATGAAGCTGATGAAATACCCTGACGGTTCTTGGTGGGCTGCTCCTGAAGCCTTAAACTGAGATTTAGATGTTAGGAAAACGATTCTAGCAGACAGGTAACACTTCCTATACACCGGTACCTGCCTACCCTGATGTGAATTGTTTCTCGGATATAAAACAATACGCATGATCCCCATTCACTGGTAAGGAAGGACAGGCACAGAGAGGTTAAGTTCCTTGCTTCAGGGTCACAGCAAGCATGTGACCCTTGAATCGTGGGGGGGCCAAGATTCAATCCCAGGTGACTGGCTTGAGCCCACATGCTGCCCACTGGACTTTACTACCGTCTGAAATTCGTAACTGACCCACAGCTCCTCTGGGGAACAGGAAAGGACCATTGTGATTATGGGACATGGTGTAGGAGGAGAAAGTTCTCCAACACAAATATTGCTCACCAGCGCACGTAGTGCTTGCTGCTACTACCACTCACTGTTAATACCGCTCACCATTAGTACCGCTACTGCCACCACCAGCACCACCACTGCTCTCTGAGCAGCATCACTTCCACCACAACTACTGTTCACCACCACTGTTCTTTACCACTGCTCACCAACACTGCCACCACCACCACTACTACTACTCACCATTACTACTACCCACCACCACCACTACTCAACACCACCACTGCCCCTGAGCTGCCCATTTAGGAGATCTGGCTAGGCCCAGGGATCTGAATTTTGGCCCTCTCTGTGTTTGGCACCTAGGAAATTTGGGGAGGTGTTTTGGCAAAGCTCGCAGTCCATTTTCACATGGTTTTTGTGGATAGTAGCTAACAGCTGAATTTCCTCCTAAATTCCTCAGACAACAAGCTAACGAAGTATGACTGACTCTTTTTTTTTTTTCTTTTTCCTCAGAGCAGGAGGGAGGGGAGAGAGAGAGACACATCGATGTGAGAGAGACACATCGACTGGTTGCCACCGGGGCATACTGCAACTGAGGCACAAGCCCTTAGCAGGAACCGAACCTGGGACTCTCTGGTCTGTGGGCCGACACTCTAACCACTGAGCGAAACTGGCCAGGGCGATGACAGACTCTTAAAGTCACACTTTAATATCATTATTAAAAGAGCCAAATAGAGGAGAGAACCAACTTTCAGGGAGGAACAGTTGTATGACAAGCTCCGTCGAGGGACCAGAAATGGAAAAAGGAAGGACATGGAGAGGCTGGTGACGGCAGTAGAGCAGGGTGGGTTCCTAAAGCCTTGAGCATCTCTGATCATGCCCCAGGAAGAATGATGTGAATTACAGGCTGAAGATAGCAGGTTTTTGCAATATACTTTTATTGACATGCCTGACCTAATAATGCCTCAGCACTCCTTGTGTAACAGTTGCTTAATCCACTCCAGTAAAACCTAACAGCCTTAATAAGGAAAGAAAAATACAAGGCACACTGAACTGGCCAATAATGAAAATTAAAATTTCTTGATACCTGGATTTAGAGAATTAGTAAATAAACAGATTTGGGATGATATAACGTAGGTAGAACTTCACCTAAAACTTCTATAAAGTGAAACTAAAATGTGGTTTTGTTTTTACTGTTTGTACAGGGATATGGGATTAGAACTATTTAGAAACCATATTATTAGTGATAAAATGGTTCAGAGTAAAACTATTGATGGAATTCTGCTATTGATTGAACAAGAAAGAAATGGTGAAGCTGTTGACCGAAGTTTATTGCGAAGTCTGCTGAGTATGCTCTCTGATCTTCAGGTAAACAGCTTATTGTTTTAAATATGCCAATAACTTTTAATAGTTTATAAGAAAAAAATTGTATTCCTGCATACTACTTACACCAAAATAAATGGACATAGCAAAGATTTAAGTGCAAAGAAATGAAATCATAGAAGTATTTGTTGAAAATATGGGAGATTTGTGTGTGTTTTTTTAACCACTAGAAGGGTTATGACTCTTAAGCTAACACCACCCCAGAATCTAGAAAATAAAGGCCCCTTACAACATGGACCTTTGTCTCTAGATAGAGGACAAGGGAATGGTGGCACTCTATGAGGAGAGTAGTAAAGTGGGCTAGGCTGCCCCAGTCAGCTGAGTAGAGATCAGCCAGCCAGGAATAAGCTGACCCGAGGTCAGCTATGCCTCTGGGGTCAGCCACACAGGAGGCAGCTGCACTGGCCTGTGAGGCCTCAACAAAGGAATGGCAGGTAAAGGCAGTTTATTAGAGCAGATCACTTTGGCCTCCCTTGAAATTTAGGGTACTTCGACATTTCAAAAGGTAGTTTACTGTGAATGGTCAATAACTGCTCATTTTTTAGGTATATAAAGATTCGTTTGAACTGAAATTTTTGGAAGAAACTAATTGTTTATATGCTGCAGAAGGCCAAAGGTTAATGCAAGAAAGAGAGGTGAGACAATGAAATGTTTCTGAACTGCCTTATTTCATTTTTATAGATGTGTATCTAAGTATAATTTCTAAATATTTGTCATTTGACACATGCAAACGTTTTATTGAAAATCTTTTGAAAGCTATAATCTAGCTGAAATCCCCAGTAATGAACTTCATTCTTAATTATATTAAGAATTTAACTTCTTCCCCCCCCTTATTTTTACCCTCCCCGCAAATAACAAAAGCCAGTAAGATAGCTTCTGAAGTATGTAAAGAAATTCAAGTTGAAGCCAGAGATAAATCTTAAATATGAAAGATAAATCTAACACATGAAAAATGTTTATTTGTGTAAAGCACACGTGAAAAACGTAGTGATATGAACCCAAAAATCTTGACAGCCAGTTTTGCAGGTATCAGTCCTGGAGGAAGCCCCTGGGGACTGTTACCCAAATGTTACTTGTGCAGGATGAACCCAACCATTGGTTCTTTCATCCAAGTTTTGAAGAAGGAGTTTCATGTCAAGATACCAGGCCTGACTGCTGCCACTAGATCAGAACCTCAAAGACCTGTGTTCTGGGGCCCTTCTTGTGCTGTCAGGTGATAGCAGGGACACCCTTTGCCCCTGGAAACGGTGTAGTGCATTTTGAGATCTTATGTAACCACACTGTTTGGTGTCCCCAAATGAACAGCCAGCCAGTCTGTTGATTAGTTCTTGCTAACCCCTTTGTGTGTGGGCCAGAGGGTGCCAATAGGCTCCATAACCTCTCACCCAGGTACCTGCTGCTTACCTGTCCGTGGGGCCTCAGTGATGGAGGGCCTCTGGCATGGACTGCAGGACTGCCTTGTGAACAAGGCAGGAAAATGCAGTGCTGCCTTGGCCCTACTTCCAGAGGTTAATTTTAATCTGCACAATTGAGTTTAAGGAAACTTCTTGTATCCCATCCACCCTGCATACACTTCCCACTTTACCACCCTACCCCCATTAATCTGTATTAATACTTGGCTTGAACATATATTTTGCTTTTAAATAAAGATGTGTAAGGAAAACATTATTTCAAAGCTGCTTTGATAAAATCAAGAATCTTTTTGTTACTGACATATTAAATATTTTGTTTGGAAGGTTCCAGAATATCTTAACCATGTAAGTAAACGTTTAGAGGAAGAAGGAGACCGAGTAATCACGTATTTAGACCATAGCACACAGTAAGTACTGTTCATTTATCTAGATTTTGTAGTTCAACTATAGATGAAACTATTTCTCAGCTAGTTTTTTAAATAAATGGTATCTTTGTAGGCTGATTTGGTACTATCTGAGAGTATTTTTGCTCTTGGCAACATTTTATATTATTTGTGATTACTCAGCACTATAAAATAAACTAAATGCTTTGTCATGTGTTATCATCCAAAGGGAGTAATTCAGGCTGAGGTACTTGGCATCTTTGAGTTTTGAGACAAGGGATTCTATTTATGTCAATGGGATATAAATAAATACTAGGCTGTTTTTATTGTAACCTTTTTGTTAGACATCTAATATACTTGTAATTTTTTGTTTTGTTTTTTTTTTTTGGTTAATCCTCACCCAAGGATATTTTTCTATTGAATTTTAGTTAGAGTGGAAGGGAGGGAGGGGGAGAGAGATAAAGAAATTTTAGTGTGAGAGAGACACATCAATCGTTGCCTCACACAGGACCCCAACCAGGGCCTGGTATCGAACCTGTAACCCAGGTGCACACTCTTGGCTGGAAATTGAACCCACAACCCCTTGATCCACTGGCCAGAGCTGTAATTTTTTTTTTTTTTTTTTTTTCACATTAAAACTCACTCAGGTTTATTAATGAAAATATTGAGTTCACACATAGCCTAATAAGTTATGAAAAATAACAGTGTAACCATTTGTCAAACTGCACATTACAAACATTTAGGAAGCTTACACTTCTTCTGATAATATAACCACTGTGCTTCCTTTGGGCTTCAGAATGGAGGTTAATCATTTAGAAAATATGGCTTAGGGATGAGTTGTCTACATTTTCTCAGATATCCCTCATCACTTTTTATTTCAGCCACATCCATTACCGTTCATCACTTATACCTCAGAGCTGTAATTTTTATTTATGGTACTTAGTCACATTATTTCTCTCTCCATCTAATTCATTTTTCTATAAACCTGAAGTTGGATGGGTAGCTAGGGAAAGGTAAAACGGAAAAATTTTTGTGAATGTCTGTGTTAGCAGTATTTATTCAAGTGAAGACAAATAAGAATAGAAATCTATTTCTATAAATGGGAGATAGAAAAGAAGTGGGAGCTAGATAGGAAATAGAAAATAAATGGATGTTTTTAAGAGAGACTAGCCCTGGCCGGTGTGGTTTAGTGGTTAGAGCCTGGGCCTCCACACCGAAGGATCACGGGTTTTATTCCTGGTCAGGGGGCACGTACCTGGGTTGCAGTTTTGCTCCCCAGCCCCAGTTAAGGTGAGGCAACACATCAATGTATCTCTCTCACATCATTGTTTCTCCCCCCCCCTTCACTCTCTAAAAATCAATGGAAGGTAATATCTTTGGATGAAGATTAACAAAAAAGAGAGAGAGAGATTAAAGTGATAAAATGTGAACTAATCAGAACTAATTGACTCATTGGTGGGGAAAAAGGGACAGGATGAAAGAAAGGGACAAGATTATGACAACTTGAGAATATAGAAGATAACAGGGGTCATGAAAGAAAACATGAAGTCACCCTTAGACATGTTGAGTTTGAGATGTCTGTGGGAATTCCCAATCTGCAGAGAAGTGACAGTTAAGATGAAGCCAGGACTTGCTCAGGGGATGCTTACCTTCAACTTGAGAGTGGGAGAGGGACCCCATGGGCTGGAAGCAAGCAGAGTTGGAAAGTCAAGGGTGAAATGATGAGTAGTGTCAGATTTTTCCAGTAGGTCAAGTCAGGGAAGAATACAAGTCTTTGTTCAGTGTCTTACTACGTATTTTCTATTAATGATATTTTCCATATACCATAATTCCATTTATATGTATGAAGTTCAAGAACAGGCCAAGCTAGATTGTGTGTGTGATAGAGGAAAGCAAGGGACTCGCAAATGCAGACCATAGAATGTGGGTCCAGGTACGCGGGGGCTGCTGGAACAGTAAATCCGGTGGTCCTGTCTTTATTCTCATATATGCTTTACACTCTTTTGTAGTTATGCTATATTTTAAACCCTTTTCCCCAACATTAAAAAATTATATTGCTTAGAAGTAATTGTAGATTATTTAAACAAAGGAATCATAGATAAAAGTGGTTGCGTCCACACTCAGGTATGGATGGGTGGGAGGATTGTGAGGACCTCTGACTGGGGTGGCTTTTACAACATTGGATGTTTCAAATTTCAAAAAATAAAAATAGCCCTGGCCGATATGGCTCAGCGGTTGGAGCATTGGCCCATGGTCTGGAGAGACCCCGGGTTCGGTTCCCGCTAAGGGTGTGTACCTCGGTTGCAGTTTGTCCCTGGCCCCGGTTGGGGTTGTGTGGGGGGCGGCCACTCGATGTGTCTCTCTCACATCAATGTGTCTGTCTCTCCCTCCCACTCTATCTGAACAAAAGTGGAGAAATGTCCTCGGGTGAGGGAGGAATGAATGAATGAATGAATGAATGAATGAATGAATGAATGAATGAATGAATAAATAAATAAATGTCAAAGAATGAAGAGGGAGGTCAAGGAAAAACAGGCCACACCAGTTTTAGGGCTGGGCCCTGAGCACCCCTTCTAAACTCAAAGCCCACACATCCACCTGCCGTCAGAGCACAGTGGGAGGCAGTAGAGATGAAAAGTGTGCTTGAGAGCTCCAGTGTAGCACTGTCCGTGCTGTACTTTGTGACCTACACCCTTACTGGGCCACATGAAACCTCATGCTGAAGAACACAGCCAGGTCACTGTGCAGGCTCAGCCCCAGGGATGGGTTCTTTGTTCCCCTAGGACCTTTGTCTCTCAACACTGATCTCCTGAAAGGACTCACTAATCCTGTTGGTTGATTCACTAGATGCTATGGCAGGAATATTCTTATTGCACATCAGTGAACTGTCACTATCGTTTATGAAATCAGATGCTGCAGTTAATTCACCACGGCTGCTCCTGAGCTCTGTTCACCTGAGTATTTATAATCTGCCCCTTGGCTCACAGCCTATCATAACATCTGGATATGATAGTCACTCTAGGAACTGTTGGAATGAAAAACATGATTTAAGTTTTTCACACTGCAGAACTGAAGCTTTGATATAAACTGTCAAGAAGTGGTGATTCTGTGAGCACATAAAAAGGTGCTCAATATTGTTAGTCATCCCAGAAATGTAAATCAAAACCACAGTGCAGTACCACTTAGCACCCAACAGGATGGCTATAATTAAAAAAGAGAAGCAGTCAAAAGAATTGTGCCCAGCCGGTATAGCTCACTAGTTGAGCGTCGACTCATGCACCAATAGGTCTCTGGTTCGAGTCCTGGTCAGGGCACATGCCCAGGTTGTGGGCCCAATCCCCAGGGCGGGGGCATGCAGGAGGTGGCCAATCAGTGTTCTCTCTCATTGATGTTTCTATCTCTCTCTCTTTCTCCCTTCCTCTCTCTCTAAAATCATTAAGAAAATATTTTTTAAAAAAAGAATTGGTGAGGATGTGGAGAAATTAGAACCCTCATGCATTATTGGGGAGAATGTAAAATGGGGCAGCCGCTGTGGAGAACAATTTAGTCTTTCCTCAGAATGTTAAACAGAGTTACCATATGTTTCTCCAACATACTAATTTTACTCCTAAATATATAGAGAATTGAAAACACATTCATACAAAACTTGTACACAAATGTCCATGCAACTTTATTCATAATAGTCAAAAAGTAGAAACAATCCATTGTCAGCTGATGAGTGGATAAACATAGGATGGAATGTTATTCAGCAATAAAAATAAACACTGGAGTACTGATGCATACTACAACATGGATGAACCTTAAAAACACTATGCTAGCCCAGCCGGTGTGGCTCAGTGGATTGAGCATCTTCCCATGGACTGAGAGGTCTCGGTTTGATTCACAGTCAGGGCACATGCCCTGGTTGCAGGTTCAATCTCCAGTAGGGAGTGTGCAGGAGGCAGCCGATCAATGTTTCTCTCTCATATCTATGTTTCTTTCTTTTTTTTTCTTTATTGATATTAGAGAGAGAGAGAGAGGAAGGGAGAGGGAGAGATAGAAACATCGATGAACGAGAACATTGATTGGCTGCCTCCTGCATGCCCTCTACTGGGGATCAGGCCCACAACCTGGGCATATGTCCTGACCAGGAATTGAATCAGCGACCTCTTGGTGCATGAGTAGACGCTCAACTAGTGAGCCATACCAGCTTGACTCACATCTATATTTCTATCTCTCCCTCTCTAAAAAAAAAAAAAAATTGAAAAAACCAAACACTATGCTAAGTGAAAGACACCAGATATAGAAGTCATGTTGTATGATCTCATTTATAGGAAAGGTTCAGAGTAGGAAAATCTGTAGAAATTACTGTCTGCCTCTGACTAGGAGGCAGGCAGGGAGGGTGGATGGAGGGAATGGAAGTGCTGATGGATATGAAGTTTCTTTTAGGGTGATGATAATGTTCTAAAATTAGATCATGGTGATGGCTATATTGCTCTGTAAATACATTAAAAACTGTTGAACTGTATGGGTGAATTTTATGGCACATAAATTTTATCTTAGTAAAGCTGTTAAGACAAAAAGCAGCAGCAGTGACTGACCCTTCTTGCCGTCCCTTTGTGACATTTTCCTCTCTGCGCTTCACCTCCCCTCACCTGGGTCACTGTTCCTTTTCCCAGAGGCAGACTATAAAGGGTGCTGACAACTCGTTGAAGTCAACTCTCAGCTTCACCACTCACTAGCCATGTGACCTGGGCAGGTCATACCATTTCTGTACTCTTCTCATCTGTGGGATGAAGACCAGAATGTCTGCTGTGCCTTTCTGTAGGGTTGCTGTGAGGTTTAATTAAGATGATACGTTGAAAAGTTCCTTATAAAATGAAGGCTTGGGAAGATGGCCAAAATTAATAAACTTAGAATAAAGCACATACTCTCATCTTTTTTAAAAAAATGAACTGTGGTAATGAACCAAATGAACTGTGGTTCATTTAAAAAATGAACTGTGGTAAAGCACATACTCTGATCTTTTTTTAAAAAATGAACTGTGGTAATGAACCAAGGAAGAATGTTTGTGTCCCTGTGACTATGGCAGTCACTCTTGGTGAATTTTCAGATTTGCAAATATTCTAGTCTGTGTGACACACAACGTGGACTTCATGAAAGCCTTTCTATAAGTTTGATTTTGCTATGTGGTAATGGTAGAAAACAGACAAAGAATGAGCACAGAGAGACATAGCTGTAACAGAAGACAGGGTTTTATGGTACCAGGAGAAGTAATTGGGGTGGAAAAAGAGAGTAGAATTGCAGCAGCAATCCAAGAAGTGATGTGCATAATGGAGGGCAAAACTTAAATTCAGAAAATGACTACAACGTGAGTACCAAGTGTGGCACACTTGCCTGTCTGCTAGTGTTCCCTTTTTTGTGCATTCATTGGTCTGTTGCTGTTCAGTAAATTGGTTTTACAAATACTTCAGAGTCTGTATTAACAGCAGTGGTGACTGTCCATGTGTGAGGGAAATGCTTGTTCTGTGACCCTTTGGTTTCTGATTGGCTCCATAGAGTATCTTTGTAAACGGTAAACTCCCCATCTTTTACAGTTAAAGTCTCTCCTTTACCTTTATTTCTGACATATTCTCTTTTTGCTTTCTATAGGAAACCACTGATTGCTTGTGTGGAGAAACAGCTATTAGGAGAACATTTAACAGCAATTCTGCAGAAAGGTAGATTTTTCTTAACTCTTGTATCAATTAAACTGAATGCAAGTCCTTAATTCATTAAGAAAGTAAATGAAATGTAAATAACAACGGAAAGACATTTGTTATAAGATAATCTCTAAAAATTGTTAAAAATAGTGAACATATTAGCTGTTGAGAAAGCTAAGAAGAATATTGAAAGGCATTTGGTAGAACTACAGTTTATGTGAAGTCAAATTAAATACTATCCAGGCTGAAAGGTTTGTAGAGCTCGAGATCCTCTAGACCACAGATAGCTTGCAGCTGAAAACTTACATAATACTCCTAGCCCCTCATTGTGTCATTGTTCATGTACACTGACATACCGGTGGTGCTCAGAATACTTCAGGAGGTGTGGATAGGCTCTTGGATTTTCATGGGCTTCCTTGCCATGCCCTTTGAGCAGCTGTCAGATAAACTGTCAAATGTGTGGTTTGCTTAAGCCAAAGTATACTTTGCTATCCTGATTATCCTGAAAAAACAAGCAAACAGAAAATAGAACACATTATATTGTTAATTTTACATTCCCCTTGTGATCCTAAAGCTTCCTTAAAGAGTAATTCAAATGTTGGTGCTTTGCAGCAACAGTGAGACTATTTATAACATTCTAGTATTTGATATTACTTTTTATAACTCTTAAGTATTTGTTACCATTCAAAAGTGATTTTGGAACTACAGAATGTTTTAAGGTATTGAAAACCTTGAAATTTAACTTTGGAAAGGTCCTAAATAGCACCCAAATATATTCTGGTTTGGATTCTATTTTGCCAGTAAAAGTGGGACTTTCAAGTGAAACCATACTAATGCCAAAAGAAGAGAGAATTGCCATTATTGAGCATCCACTGTACTTTGTGTAAATATCTTCTGGTCCTTGAACAGCCCGATGAAATCATTACCCCATTATACAAGTAAAAAAACTGAGCCTAACAATAGCTTGACATGGGTGCCTCAAGTCACAGCTCCTAAGTTGAGAGGCAGGGTGCAAGTCTGGACGTCTTTCTACTTAGACCTCACTGAAACCTATACAGCTGGTATACTTGCACATGAATGCGGTCTTAACTTATGGTCCACCTAAAGCACATGCATTCAGAATTCATACTAGGTGATGTTTTTTTAATGAGTCATTTTGTAAGAAAATGGTGAATTATATTTGTAGGAGCTTAATCTAAATTTTATTAGAGGCATTTAAAAAATAGTGGTAATTTTTGAATTCTTGAAGAAGACATTTAGGGTTTCAGTAAGATAAATTATAAAGTTACATCAGTAGATCAAAATGTAATTTAGAGAAATAACAAACATTGGAGCCTTTATTAAGAATCTATAATTGCAACCCACAGTGCATTGTGCGCATCTTTACACCACCTTCAGTGGGTGGGCATTGTGCTTCTTTACAGAAGAACCTGAGATTGAAGTAACACGACTAGCTCACCACTTCTCTGACTTAGCTGCCCCTCCATTGGTATATAAAGCAGATATTTAGAAAATTTTCTAAGAAAGTTCTTCTGATGGTGACATGGTTTCAGAAAATCTTCATAAAATCTAAATACCTAAAATAGGAAAATCTTTTAAAATGCTAATTACTTCAAAATATCTAGTAAATAATAAATGTTTTTCTCTCATAGTGTATTATATATGTGGATAAAATTAATCATCTAAAAGATTCTATTTGATAGCTTATCTTTTGACAAATATACTTTTGGACTGAGGGACCAAATCAGAAGAAACTTGGAATCACAAACCTCCAGGTCAAAGAGTTAGTGTGGCATTTTTGAGATCATTGCTTCGTTAGTGGATTAAGAAGGCTTTAGTGACATGAAGAATACATCTCCCAGCATGGACAGAAAAATGAGATTCAGCTAATAAGATTTACCTCAGATACTGCACCAGAACAGTTTGCCTGTGTAGAAATAAATAAGCAATATTCCCTAAATTTTTAAATGAAATATTAACTTTTTTGTGGTGCACACTATATTCTAGTTTAGTTGGTATTCACACATTGACTTGCTGATGTGATAATGCTAACATTTACTGTGTGATCTCAGGACTTGATCACCTACTCGATGAGAACAGAGTGCCCGACCTCACTCAGATGTACCAGCTGTTTAGCCGAGTGAAGGGCGGGCAGCAGATCCTGCTACAGCACTGGAGCGAGTACATCAAGGTGTGTGGGGTTTGTCTCAACTGTGCTTTGTGCAAGGGGTGGGTGGCCCATCTTGATGATACTGCAGTATCCTGGACTGTTTGGAGGTACCTTTGTGTTTTCATAGCAGGTGATCAAGTAAATAGTAGTCTTCTGTATCCTTCCAGATCACTTGTGCAAACCTTTTTTTTAAGGTAACACCAACAGTGATGAACATCATCCAGGTATAAACATGACTTAAAAAGCTATTTGGCTATTTGTCATCTACATAAGTACATCAGTCATGATTTCAAAAAGTAGTTATTTTGTGAATCTGCTTTTTAAACATGCCTGTGCACAGTGAGAACTATTAGACTTTTTCATAGGTTGGTGTGTATGCTACTTTATTTCCTAGCAATATATTTATTAAATATATACTTTCATGTTTCTGTAGCATGCATGCGTATCCATGTATGGTTATAAAAAAGGCAACAGGAGGGATTCTTGTGGTGTCTTGACCATGGTGATGGGTACACAAACTTGCATAGGTGATAAAGTCTAAAGAACTTAATCCATATACAAGTAAATTACAGTTAAAACTGGGACAATCTGGATGAGATGGGTAGATTGCATCAATACTAATATAGTTATGGTGCTGTTCTACAGTTTTGCCAAATGTTACCATCAGGGGAAAATAGGCAAGTGTACAAGGGATCTCTTTCCTGTTTCTACTGCATCTGAATCTCCATCACAACAAAAATTTCAATTAGATAAAAAAGACAGCCCTGGCCGGTTTGGCTCAGCGTTTAGAGTGTCGGCCTGCAGTCCGGAGAGACCCGGACTCGGTTCCTGCTAAGGGCACGTACCTCGGTTGAAGTTTGTCCCCAGCCCTGGTTGGGTCGTGCGGGTGGCAACCACTCGATGTGTCCCTTTCACGTCGATATTTCTCTCTCTCTCTCTCTCTCTCTCTCTCTCTCCCCCTCCCACTCTTATCTGAACCAAATATCGAAAAATGTCCTCGGGTAAGGATAAAAAATAAATAAAAATAAGAAAAAAAAGTTTTCATGCTGCTTTCTGAAATATCAGGCTTGAAATTGCTTATCGATCTACATTTTGAAAGCTTGTACACACACACACACACCACCACCTCAGGATTCTGTACAGCGATATTAAGCTAAAGGTCATGACTGTCTTAAGTGGATCAACAATAGAGCTTTACGTTAAGGAAAGGCTAATGGAGGTTAAGGTTTTGCCAATAAGTAGTCCTCAGGGAGGAGTCACCCTTGAAATTTTCAGTCTGGGTAGTAAAAACCAGTGATGTAATCACTGTTCCTGAGTGTCCATTTGTGATGAGTTATACATTGATAAAATAGAAGATTATATTCAGCACAGTGAGTCGTCACCATAAAGCTGATCCTGGCAATGTGTGTATGTTATTTTTAAATGAAGTCAGTACAAAGGGTAGAGTGAAAAGTCCCTCCTACCACTGGTGGTCACTGTCCCTCTCCAGAAGGTATTTATGCTAATTTATTTGTACCTTTCACCAATAATCTGCCTCCACTTGCATAAATGATGTGTAAGTATATACATAAGCCCAATTTTTCTTTTTTAATCCTCATCTGAGGACATGTTTAGAGAGAGGAAGGGAGAGGAGAAAGAAAGAGAGAAACATCGATCGATTGCCTTCTGTACATGCCCCAACTGGGGATCGAACTGAAACCCAGGTATGTGCCCTGACCAGGAATCAAACTGGCAACCTTTTGGTGCAAAGGACAGCGCTCAACCAACTGAGCCACTCTGGTGGGGCAAGACCAGTTTTTCAAAAAAATATATCCATTGATTAATTACATTCAACACCTCTTCAGCTGGTAGCTTATATGCTCAAACAGCTAACTGTTGTTACACACAGAAGTTTACTTTTTTTTCTTTATTGATTTTTAGAGAGGAAGGGAGAGGGAGTGAGAGATAGCAACATCAATGAGAGAACGTCGATTGGCTGCCTCCTGCATGTTCCCCACTGGGGATTAGGCCCACAACCTGGGCATGTGCCCTGACCTGGAATCGAAATGGCGACATCTTGGTGCATGGGTTGATGCTCAACCACTGAGCCACACCGGCCAGGAATTAATATTTACTTTTAATATAGCATTTCCAGGCTAAAAATCATGCTATTTATAGTTAGAAGTGAAGGAGAAAGAAAACTAGCCAAGAAGTCCAAATAGGTATATTACTATTTGAGGAATTCATAAGTAAAAATTCTTCAAAAAGCAACAGAAAATTTTCCAGTGATTTATAAATTCTTCCAGAAGCAGAATTGTAACACTAAACCATTAATTGTATACAGAAATCCTCATCCCCCCTTCCCCATCTTCAGTTTCACTTTCCAAGTTTTCAGTTACCCACAGTTAGCTGCATTCCAAAACAATAAATGGAAAATTTCAGGAATTAGCAGTTCATAAGTTTTAAATTGTGAGCCATTCTGAGTAGCATGGTGAAATCTCAAGCTGTTTTACTTGGGGACTTGAATCATCCCTTTGTTCAGCATATCCACCCTGTATATATTACCTGCCCATTGGTCATATATATATGGTTTGGTGCTCTCTACAGTTTCTGGCATCCACTTAGGATCTTGAAATGTATCCTCCAAGGATAAGAGGGAGGGAGAGGGACTATAGTATTCACTTAATTTTTAGACTGCAGACTGTATTTATGAAATTTCTAAACAATCATAATTCACAGCAGGAGAAAATAATGTGTGGTATCAAACCTGTTGATGATTTGGTGTGTGTTTGTTTTGTAGACTTTTGGGACAACAATTGTTATCAATCCTGAAAAAGATAAAGATATGGTGCAGGACCTGCTGGATTTTAAGGACAGAGTGGACCATGTGATAGAAGTATGCTTTCAGAGGAATGAGAAGTTCATCAACTTGATGAAGGAATCCTTTGAAACGTTTATCAACAAGAGGCCAAATAAACCTGCAGAACTGATCGGTAGAAACACATTATTTCTATACATTTTTTTAATATGGGAAAGTAAGGCATAACTCAAGCAAATTTTTTTCTCAAAATATTCAAGCTCCTGCCCTGCAGGTGTGGCTCAGTTGGTTGGGCATCATCCTGTACACTGAAGGGTGGCAGGTTTGATCCCTACTTGGGGCACATACCCAGGTTTCAGATTCGATCCCTGGTTGGGACACGTATGGGAGGCAACCTATTAGTGTTTCTCTCGAATTGATGTTTTCTCTCCCCCCCCCCCCCAAATCAATGGAAAACATACTCTGGGGTTAGAGTTAAAAATATATATATATGTATATATATCCAAGCTCACCATGTCGGGAGAGGGATTTGTATCCCACCTTATTAGGGGACACATTTTCAAAAAAACATATACACACATGTGTGCATATATTATATATATATATATTTTATCCTCACCCGAGGACATTTCTCCATTTTTTGTTCAGGCAGAGTGGGAGGGAGAGAGAGGAACAGAGAGAGAGACAGAAACATCAATGTGAAAGGAACACATCGAGTGGCTGCCACCCGCACAACCGACCAGGGCCTGGGACAAACTGCAACCGACGTACGCGCCCTTAGCGGGAACCGAACCCGGGTCTCTCAGGACCGCAGGCCGACGCTCTAACCGCTGAGCAAAACCGGCCAGGGCTATACATATATTTTGTATACACATATATATGTGTGTCTGTATATAAGTATGGTATTTCCATAAGGGAGAATATATTAGTAGTTCTGTAAATGAGGTTTGACTTCACAAAAGAAAAAAAGGACAATATGTAGCCTAGTTTGCATTTCCTGTTCTAGGAGCCCCAGAGCTATATTTTTTTGAAGATGAACCTTGATTCTCTGCCTTAATTACTTGTAATTTCTGCTCAGAAATTGGATTAAGAAAGTTTTTTATATATGATGCCTCTGTGTTATGATAACTTTATCGATCTCTAGATAATATTAAACATAAGATACTATTTAGTTACTATCTTTGCATTCTCTAATCAGTATTGAAATAAGATAAAATTGGGCGGGTTCTCAAAAGAGCAAATTTTAAGATGAAACTGTTTTTAATATAAATGCAAACTCTATGAGTCCTCCTTTATCAGACAAATGATTGGCAAACATTTTCCCTAGTTTGTAGCTTGTTTTAATTCCTTAAAAGTGTATTGAGAAAGCAAATTTTTACATTTTAATTTAGTCAATTTTATGTATACTTTATACTTTGTGCTCTTTCTTGTACTGTTTAAGAAGTCTTGCCCTGGTCGGTTTGGCTCAGCGGTTAGAGCGTCGGCCTGCGGTCCGGAGAGACCTGGGTTCGGTTACCGCTAAGGGCATGTACTTCGGTTGCAGTTTGTCCTCGGCCCTGGTTGGTCGTGCGGGTGGCAGCCACTCGATGTGTCCCTTCACATCGATGTTTCTCTCTCTCTCTCTCTTCTCTCTCCCTCCCACTCTATCTGTACAAAAAATGGAAAAATATTCTCGGGTGAGGATAAAAAAAAACAAAACAAAACAAAAGAAGTCTTAATTAAGGTCATTATTTTTTTCCTATTATTTTCTAGGACTTTTATAGTTTCAGTTCTTACAGTTAGGTCTGTGACCCATTTGAGTACATTTTAGATGTGGTGTAGGGTAGCAGTTCCACATGTGCCTGTGCAGTTTTCCCAACACAATTTATTGACAATTTTGTCCTTTCTGCAGTATTGTATATTCATGGCTCCTTTGTCATAAATTAATTGTCTGTATATGTGTGTGTTTATTTCTGGGCTCTCAATTCTGTGCCATTGTCCTGTGTGTATGTTTCTGTTCTAATACCATGTTGTTTTGATTACTCTAACTTTGTATTATAGTTTGAAATCAGGTAGTATGATACGTCCAACTTCATTGTTCTTCCTGAAGATTGCTTTGGCTTTTCGTAGTCTTTTGTGGTTCCATACCAGTTTTAGGATTATTTGATCTAATTCTGTGAATATGCCATTGGAATTCTGATAGGGATTGCACTGAACCTGTAGATTGCTTTGGGTGGTATTGATACTTTAAAAGGATTGCTCGGCTGGTGTAATTCAGTGGATTGAGCATCATCCTGTGGACTGGTTCTATTCCCGGTCAGGGCATATGCCCAGGTTGTGGGCTCTATTCCCGGGCGGGGTGCAGGAGGCAGTCGGCCGGTGTTTCTCTCTCACATTGATATTTCTATCTCTCTCTCTCCCCCTTCCTCTTCCTCTAAAAAAAGTAAATAAAAATTTTAAAAATAAATAAAAATATTAATTATTCCAATTCATAAGCATGGACCATTGTTCCATTATTTGTGTCTTTCTATGTGTCTTTAATCATTGTCTGATAGTTTTCAGTGGATAGACCTTTCATTGCCTTGTTACATTTATTCCTATACTTTGTATTTTTTTTATATGATTTTAAATGGGGTTTTCTTAATTCTCTTTCTGATAGTTTATTACTAGTATATAGCCACAGATTTCTGTGTATTGATTTTGTGTCCTGAGACTTGACTGGATTCATTCATTAATTCTAACTATTTTTTTGGTGGAATATTCAGGGTTTTTATAGGGTATCATGCCTGCAAATAGTGACAATTTTGCCTCTTCCTTTTCAATATGGATGCCCTTTATTTCTTCTTCTTGCCTGATTGCCATGGCTAAGACTTCCAATACTATGTTGTATAAAAGTGGCGAGATTGGGCATCCTTGTCTTGTTTCTGATCTTTGAGGAAAAGCTTATAGTTTTATATCACTGAGCATGCTGTTAGATGGGTTTATGTTAAGGTATGTCCCTCTGTGCCCACTTTGTTGAGAGTTTTTTTCGTAATGATCATATAATTCTTGTCCTTGGGTTAATGTGCTGTATCACATTGATTGATGTGCAGAACCATCCTTTCATACCTGGAATAAATCCCACTTGGTCATGGTCTGTGATCCTTTTGTGTATTGTTAAATTCAGTTTGCTAATATTTTGTTGAGGATTTTTATATCTATGTTCATCAAGGATATTGGCCTATTATTGTCTTTATTTGTGGTGTCCCTGTCTGGTTTTGGTATCAAGGTAATGCTGGCCTTGTAAAATGTGTTTGGAATCGTTCCTTCCTCTTTAGTTTTTTGGAAGAGTTTGGGAAGGATAGTTATTATTATTACTATTATTTTAATGTTTAGAAGAGTTCACCTGTGAAGCCGTCTGGTCCTGGACTTTTATTTGTTGGGAGGTTTTTGATTATTGATTCAGTCTTCTTACTAGTAATCAGTCTATTTAGGTTTTCTATTTCTAAGATTAAACGGTTTTTAAATTACCACTTTATACAATTATTTTATGATAACATCAAAATATATTTCAGGAATCATAGAATTTCACTACTCGGTAAAAGTTTTCTTAAAATTTAGAGGTGGCAAAGGGCAAAGAAAGGCTCATACAGTGATATAAAATTGGGGTTATTTGTTGTTGAAGGTGTATGATGGGAACATGGAGTTCATCGCACAATTGTCTACTTTTGTGTATGCTCAGAATATTTCATAATAAAAAATTATTTTAAAAAAATCTTTTTTTCTTTATTGATTTTTAGAGGGAAAGGGGGAGAGAGATAGAAACATTGATTGGCCACCTCCTGCATGCCCCCCACGGGGGATTGGGCTCACAACCTGGGCATGTACCCTGACTGGGAATCGAACCTGCGATCTCTTGGTGCATGGGTCAACACTCAACCACTGAGCCACAGGGGCTGGGCATAAAAATTCTTTTTCTTTTCTTTTTGGTACATGCCCCTAGTGGGAACCGAACCCGGGACTCTCTGGTCCGCAGGCCGACACTCCAACCGCTGAGCCAAATCGGCCAAGGCCATAAAAAATTATTTTTAAAAATATTAATTAAAGCAACAAACAACAGAAGAAACTCACAAGGCAATTTTATTTGGTCTTTGTGCCACTCTTTGATTGTTGTTTCTCTGGAGAGGAATATTAAACTCTTGGGTGTTTGGGCTTCTTAGAAGTCTTGGGTTCTCCCTTATATAAGCCAGATCATGGTTGATTTGTATCATACAGGAACCCAGAGTAGAATTGCTCTAATCTCTGCTTTCAGGGATGAAACATTATCACCATGAATTTAATCACATGAAGCCCTGAGAAAAATCCTTTAAGAGAGTTTTTTATCCAACTTTCTTATACCACATCTTTAAGATGGGGCATTCTTGTTCCTGAAGCAATAATGTGTCATGAAACCAAGGCATGTAATTAAGTATTTATTCTCACGTGACTTGAAAGGACATATTTTAGACCATCAGATATTTGCCGTTTGTCATATAATAATGTCATTTTGGAAAGGCTCCAGAGTAGTATTGTCCACTTTTTGCTTGTAGAAATTAAAGATGTTTTTTTTTTCTATTTAGAAAATGTGTTATATAACAAATGCTTATTTTTCAAATAATTTAAACTCTTTAATTTCACAGCAAAGCATGTTGATTCAAAATTGAGAGCGGGCAATAAAGAAGCAACAGATGAAGAGCTGGAGAGGATCCTTGACAAAATTATGATAATATTCAGGTTTATTCATGGTGAGAAATACTCTGTTATTTTTACTAGCATTGGGCACATAGAACATGTGATCAAAATATATATATTTGGGCCCTATCTTTTCTTGAGAAAAATTGACTGAAACATTTCCACTTTCATATTAATACAGGAACTAGAGTGATGGCCGTCTGCTGATTAAATTGAAAGTATTTCTTTGTGGAAATTTAACACAAGGATTCAGTGAAATTAAAGCTGGCTTGCGTCAAAATGAACACTTCTTGGGGTTTTTCATTAGTTAAAATGAACATTTGTGTATTAACTGTCTAATGTCTTACTATTTTCATTTGGTTATAAAAAGGTAAAGATGTCTTTGAAGCATTTTATAAAAAAGATTTGGCAAAAAGACTCCTTGTTGGAAAAAGTGCCTCAGTTGATGCTGAAAAATCTATGTTATCAAAACTAAAGCATGGTAAGCATGTGGAACCTGGGGTTTTGTTCTGTCTCTGTGTTGGGAATTTATTGCACTAACAACATGTTGCTCCTGGTGGTTTTCACCCACCCTTCACTTGTCCCAGAGTGTGGTGCTGCTTTCACCAGCAAACTGGAAGGCATGTTCAAGGACATGGAGCTCTCCAAGGACATTATGGTTCATTTCAAGCAGGCAAGTTCTGTTTTTTCAAGTAAAACAGCTTTTTAAAAAGGATTTTAAATTATATGAAATGATTATGTACAGTATTTAAATAATTATATAAATTACCTAAAGTTCTCAAAAATTACACTGTTAATGTCTCATGTATTCAAATAACCAAATTCAAAATGAAAAAAAGGAATAGTCCCCAAAACTGTATAATAAAAATTTTATTTAAATAAGTTTAATGGTATCTTGTATTGGTGACATAACCAAAGAAGAAAAAATATTTCAAGTGACTTGGGGGCACATTATGTGGCTTCAGTAGAATATGACTTAGGGACTAAAATAAATGCAAACAGTGTTACATTGTATTATGAAAATTACATCATTTACCTTTTTATAATTTTTTAATGATATTCTAAAATAATTATTTTATCTTGATTTTTTTTTTTTTTTGCTTTTAGTATATGCAGAATCAGAGTGACCCGGGCTCTATAGATCTAACAGTAAATATACTTACTATGGGATATTGGCCAACATACACACCTATGGAAGTACATTTAACTCCAGAAGTAAGTTGTTTTAAAGACTATTTGTCCTTTATTTTAAATATATTGGTGCTGCCAAAACATTAAAGACTTCTTCCCTTGTTCCATCCATACCATGCACAGACATGTTATCTTCCAAGAATCATTTAATGAGAGGTTTTTATTTTTTTTAATATGTTTTTATTGATTTGAGAGAGAGAGGAAGGGGGGAGAGAGAGCGAGAGAGAAAAACATTGTCGGCTGCCTCCTGCATGTCCCCCACTGGGGACAGAGCCCACAACCCAGGCATGTGTCCTGACCAGGAATCGAACAGCGACCTGTTGGTGCATGGATCAATGCTGAACCCACGGAGCCATACTGGCCCAGCTAATGAGAGGTTTTTAAAAACCACATACTGAAGCAAAAGTCAAAATGATCACTTTTGTCCCTGTTCACAACTCCTTCTGGCTCACTCATGTCCATTGGCTGATCTTCAAGGATTAACACAGGCCCTTGTTTTAATAGTTATTGGTTGTCAAATTGTGAGTGCCGCTTGTCTGGTTATTATTTCCTTCTGTTATAGACAATGCCAAAGTTTTGTGAACGGTACTACTGATGGCTTACTATATGTCAGCCATGACTTTGGGTACTCTGGGGACTTGTAGATATGAGGAAGAATTCAGGGCTCAAATGTAAAATCCAGTGGGAGAAAGAGTCTGAGCACTGCCCTGGCCAGTTTGGCTCAGTGGTTAGAGCGTCGGCCTGCGGTCTGGAGAGACCCGGGTTCGGTTCCCGCTAAGGGCACGTACTTCGGTTGCAGTTTGCCCCCGGCCCTGGTTGGTCGTGCAGGTGGCAGCCACTCGATGTGTCCCTTCACGTCGATGTTTCTCTCTCTCCCTTCCTCCCACTCTATCTATACAAAAAATGGAAAAATATCCTCGAGTGAGGATTAAAAAAAAAAAAGAGTATGAGCACTAATAATTACAATACCAGGTGATATGGAAAAGGGCTGGTTCTAGTGTGGGATCTGGAAGTTAAAGATGAGCAAGGATGAGGGCCTTCCAGAAAGGGCAAGGAAAAGTAGTCATGGCAGCTGGCAGCCTGGGTCAGAGATAGTCCCTCTTGAAGCTGTTTTTTCCATTTCCGAGACAGTATCTTTTCTTTTTCTTTTTTATCCGCACTAGAGGATATTTTTTTCTATTTATCATCGGATAGAGTGGGAGGGAGGGAGGGAGAGAGATACATCGATGCCAGAGAGACACATCAACTGGTTGCCTCCTGCACGACCCAACCAGGGCCAGGGATGAACCACAACTGAGGTACGTGCCCTTGATCGGAATTGAACCCACAACTCTTTGGTGCGCAGGCCAATGCTCCAACCACTGAGCTAAACCCACCAGGGCTACAGTATCTTTTGTTGATTTTGTTTGTTTCTTTCTGAACCCACTGGTCAGTTTTCTTCTCACTCTTTTTTTTTTCTCCACCCATATCCTAAATTGCTAACATTGTTCAGAATGATCTTCAGCTCCCTTCTCATTCCACACCCTTTCAGTGAATGTACACAGATGTTCCAAACTCAACATCCAAGATTTCTCATTTCCTTTCTCTCTCCCTTCCTGCATCTCTTCTGGTGATAGCAACTTAATCAGTTTTTCTATGGGATATGAAGCCTCTCTTTATGTCCCAGCTCACCTACATGGATGTTGTGCTTCCTCTATTCTAAACTAGTTGTAGGCCCCAAACCCACCCACTTCACTCATCCACTCAGGCCTCCCATGTATAATCCTCTGAATGGAACCTCCTCCAGGAAACCTCCACACCCTATCCATCCCCAGCACTTGAAGCTTGTTAAGCCTTATCTCCCCAGTCACGTTCACTAAAGAACCCTCCTTCACCTCCTCACCCTGCTTCAACTCTGCAGGGTTCAGACTCCACCCTCCGTATGCCTTTCTTGTGGCACTGCAAGTTTAATCACTTCTTATTTCATTTTGAAATAGTTCCAACTTATGGGAAATTAGCAAGATTAGTTCAAAGAATTTCTGGTACCACTCATTTTTTAGCATTGCCATATATGTCATCATTCTGTTTCTCTCAATATATGTGCCTTTTTCTCCTGGTCTACTTGAGAGTAGATTATATTTTACCTTTAATATTTTATTGTTTTTGGTTTTTGTGGTTTTTTTGAGAAAGTGATTTGTTCCACTTATTTATGCATTCATTGGTAGAATCCATATGTGTGCCCTAACCAGGATCAAATCTGCAACCTTGGCGTATTGGGACAGTGCTCTACCAGCTATTAGGACAGTGCTTTAACCAACTGAGTTATCTGGCCAGGGTCTTTACCCTTAATACTTTAGTGGGAATTTCCCTAACATTGATGTGATTAATACTTTCACCAATACACAGCCATGTTCTGTTTTTGTCAATTGTCCCAACTATGTCTTTTAGCATTTTTTCTTGGTACCAGATCCAGTCCAGGACCCCACATTTCATTTAGTCATGTTTTTTCATCTGTACCAGCTACATAACCTTTTTTTCCTTCCATTTGTTTGTGTGTGTTTTTTACAGTTGTACTAAAGAATAAGATTTATTTCGGCAAAAGTGACATGTTTCTAAAATGCAGCCCAGTTTCCCTGGCCAGTTTTACAGCGTCGACCTTCGGACTGAAGGCTCTCAGGTTCAATTCCCAGTCAAGGGCATGTGCCTGGGTTTCCGGTTTGATCCCCAGCCATGGTCTGGGTTGTACAGGAGGCAGCCAATCAGTGTCTCTCTCTTGCATTGATATTTTTCTCTCCCTCCCTCCCTCCCTCCCTTCCACTCTATCTGGAAATAAGTAGAAAAATACACTCAAGTGATGATTAACAAAAAATAAAAGAAAAAAAGGCAGCCCTCACCAGGAAGAGGTTTTTTTAAATCAATCAATCAATCACAGGCCAGTTTTCATAGGTTGTCTCTTATTTTGTTTGTCTGGTTAGATTCAGGTTATGGATACTTAACCAAAATCTCACGTGCAGATGTCATCTCCTCTCAGTATCATGTCCAGAGGCAAAAACTATTCATTTGTCCCCATTGGTGATGTTACATATAATAATTTGGTTAAGGTATTACCTGGTTTCTCCACTTTATTGTTGGTATTTTTCCTTTTGTAATTATTAATTTGTGGGGAGATATTTTAAGATTGTGTACCTCTTATTTCCCCCATCAGACTCTCACCTGCTTGATTCTTGCCTGAGTCCATTTTTATGTTAATGAACAGTGATTTTTTTTTCCCCTAGCTCCATCATTTCTCTGTATTTAGAAAATTGACATTCTGCTCTAAGAACCTTCCCTTGTACCCCATTAATTTATTTATTTCGCTGTCTTTATGAGTACGAACTCATGGAATCTTATTTGATGCTCAAATTGTCCCATATTTGGCTGGTGGGAGCACTTTTCACTTGGCTCCTTATCCATTCAATGCACCCCTTTATATTTGAGTACTTTTTTATTTTCTGGAAAAAGCTATTTGAGGCTTACCATACTGTATTTTTTTAAATTGTGGTAAAATATACCTACAATTTATCATTTTAAAGTGCACAGTTCAGTGGCATTGAGTTGTATATCCATCACCTCTAATTCAGAACTTTTTCATCATCCCAAATAGAAACTCTGCACCCATTAAGCAGTCACTCCCATCCCACCCCCACCATTGCCCCAGCCCCTGGCAACCACTAATCCACTCTCTATGGCTTTGCATACTGGACATTTCCTTTAAATGAAATCACATAATATGTGACTTTTTATATCTGACTTCTTTAACTTAGTATGTTTTCTTTATTGCTGTTTTGTTTGTTTTGTTTTGTTTTTTGTTAATCTTCACCTGAGGATATTTTTCCATTGATTTTTAGATAGAGTGGAAGGGAGGGAAAGAGAAAGAAACATTGACGTGAGAGAGACTCATCAATTGGATTGGTTGCCTCCCACACAACCCCGACTGGGGACGGGGGTCGAACCTGCAACCCAAGTAAATTCCCTTGATCAGGAATCGAACCCAAGACCATTTGGTCTACAGGCCAATGCTCTTAACTGCTGAGCCAAACCGGCCAAGTCCTAACTTAGTATGTTTTCAAGGCTCATCCATGTTATAGTATGTGTCAGTGCTTCATTCCTTTTAAGGCTGAATAATTTTCCATTGTTTGGGTTATACCACACTTTTTTTTTATCCATTCATTCATTAATGGACACTTGAGTTGTTTCCACTTTTAGCTATTATGAGTAAAGCTGCTGTTAATATGAGTGTGTAATTTTTGTTTAAATAGCTGTTGTCAGTTGTTCAGATATATCCCTAGAAGTGGCATTTCTGAGTCGTGATAATTCTGTTTAACTTATAGAGCAACTACCAGTTTTCCACAGCAGCTACACCATTTTATATTACCATCAGCAACACACAGGGTTCCCGTTTCTCTATATCTTCAATATTTGTTATTTTCAGTTCTTTGATGATAGCCATCTTAGTGAGTGTGAGTGGGTATCTCATTTTGATGTGATTATTTTTTCCCTAATAAGGAATGATATTGAGCAACTTTTGGTGTATTTACTGACCATTTGTAGATCTTTTTTGAAGAAGTCTAGTTAAACCCTTTGCCTATTTTTTTTTTTTTTTAAATTTTTTTATAGATTTGAGAGGGAAGGGGTGGGGGGAGAGAGAAACATCAATGTGAGAAAGAATCATCGATCATCTGCCTCCTGCATGCCCCCTACTGGGGATTGAGCCCACAACCTGGGCATGTGCCCTGACTGGGAATCAAACCTGGGCATGTGCCCTGACTTTTCAGTGCATGGAATGTCATGTTGTAGACCAGTGAGACAGACCAGACTCAGACTCTGAACTGGGTTCAAATTAAGAGCTTTATTAGCTGCGTGGTGACTGTCCCATCCTACACAGAGGAGAGAGCAGCCCCGAGCTCGGGGGAGGGTTGCTTATATAGTTGTCTTGGCCCCTGTTAAGAAATTGGGCTAAAGGTTTGCGAGCAGGCAAGCACATTCAGAAGCAGGTATCTGCAGATAGCCATTATGCCTGAAGGAGCAAGCAGTTTCGGGTCTGTACAATGCAGTTGTTAACTACACAATATAATGGGTAACTATGAACTCTGGCTGCTAGTTCTTGCTATTCTTAAAGTCCAAGGGGTGAGGTCTTCCTAATAGGAAAAATCTTTCTATACATTCATATAGCATGTGTTTATCCTTTACAGTCACTCAACTATCTGAACCACACCAGCCAGGGCACCCTTTGGCCATTTTTTAATTGTGTTGTCTTTCTGTTGTTGAACTCTACGAGTTCTCTATATATTCTGTCTGTTGGATCCTCATCGGGTATGTATGTGATTTGCAAATATCTTCTCCCATTCTGTGAGCTGTCTTGTTACTTTCTTGATAGTGTCCTTTGCACAGACGTTTTTAATTTTGATGAAGTCCAATTACTTTATTATTTCTGTTGTTACTTATACTTTTGGTGTTATATCTAAAAAAACTATTGCCAAATCCAAGGTCATGAAAATTGACCCCTATGTTTTCTTCTAAGAATTTTATAGTTGTAGCTCTTACATTTAGGTCTTTGGTTCATTTTGAGCTTGGAATAGTAACTAGCACATAGTAAGCACCCAGTGTTAGTTGCTGTACCTTATTATAATTATTATTATTATTAACACATGAGGAATTAATGTCAAAGAAATAATTTTTAGGGAAGGTATGCATTATGAGTTTTGTCACATTAGTTTTAGATGTGATATGGAATGGTAGGTGTTTTCTCAAAGAGTCTGTATCTATCTGGCATCTGCCCTGGCTGGTTTGGCTCAGCGGTTAGGGCGTCAGCCTACAGACCTGAGGATCATGGGTTCAATTCCCAGTTAAGGGCACATACTTGGGTTGCAGGTTTGCCCCCTGTCCTTATCGGGGTGGTTCAGGAAGCAGCCAATCTATGTGTTTCTCTCATGTCAAGGTTTCTCTTTCCCTCCCTTCCACTCTATCTAAAAATCAATGGAAAAAGATTCTCAGGTGAGGATTAAGAAAATTAATACTAAAAGACTTGAATATACACTAAAATACTTAGAAATGAAATGATATCATGGGGGCCTGGGATTTGATGTTGAAGTTGGGTAATGGTACATGGGGCAATTATGACTGTTGAAGCATGAAAGGGAGTTTGCCAAGTAGATGTGAGGCTGAGAGGCATTCTGACAGAGAGCACCTCTTCAGACGCACTCACTGAAAGGGCACTCAGGCCCAGGAGCAGCAGGAATTATTTATTCACTTGGCACCTGCTAGTTTTTGTTTTTTTTTTCATCCTTACCTGAGGATATTTTTCTATTTATCTTCAGATAGAGTGGGAGGGAGAGAGAGAGAAAATCGATGTGAGAGACACACATCGACTGGCTGCCTCCTGCATGACCCCGACCAGGGTCGGGGATAAACCGCAACCAAGGTATGTGCCCTTGACCAGAATCGAAGCTGTGACTCACTGGTCCGTGGGCCGACGCTCCAACCGCTGAGCCAAACCAGCCAGGGCCTGGCTAGTATTTTACACAGTTTGTATAGCAGTGAAAATCCCAGACCTGGTCCTGCCCTCTTTCAGCGCTGTCCAGAGGAGGTATTTACAAATTGCCGTGAATACTATCAGAGCTAAGTGTGGTTGGGGAAGGCTTCTCTGAGGAAGCAGTTCTGAAAAATGCATTGGTATTGTTTTTGTTTGTTTGTTTTATCCTCACCCGAGGACATTTTTTGATATTTTGTTCAGATAGAGTAGGAGGGAGAGAGAGAAACATCGATGTGAAAGGGACACATCGAGTGGCTGCCACCCACATGACCAACCAGGGCTGGGGACAAACTGCAACCGAGGTACGTGCCCTTAGCGGGAACCAAACCCGGGTCTCTCCGCAGGCTGACGCTCTAACCGCGAGCCAAACTGGCCAGGGCTTGAATTGGTATTAAGAAATTGGGTTCACAGCTGGTAGAGGAAACGTGTGTGAAATCCTGAGGGAAGATGAGGCAGTGTGCTCAGTGAAATGGGGAAAGGGACCACAGAGAGGGAAGGAAGGCATCAGGCCAGTGAGGTCAGAAGTTTCAGAGGAAAGGGGCCTTAGCAAGCCGTGGAAGAATTTTACTCATAGAAAGAACTTGGAAGTGGCCAAAGATACTGACCAGAGTGTAAAATGGGAAGAGTACAGGGCCCTGGAGATACTCGTATGTGTGGAGTGGGTAGAAAGACAAACCAAAGACTCAGAAGGTGTGGACTCGAGACAGAAGTCCAAGCGATGAGTGTCATGGAAGGCAGAAGGAGGCTGCTTTGTGGGAAGCTGTTGAGAGGGATCATCTCTCAAGATGAAGCCTGAGGAGAGCCATTAGATTTGGCAGCACAGATCCCTCGTGATCTTGGGTGCAGAGTGAAGTAGATGTGAAAGGAACTAAAGAAAATAATGAGCAAAGTAAATTACAGGATATAGTGCATAGAACATGTTTACAGAAACTATGTCAGAGAAATAAGAGTTTGTCCATAAACATCAACAGACACAGGAATGGGAAAGGAAGGGGACACCTGTAGGAGGAGGAGGATTTCAGGAACTTAGAAGTGAGATTAGAGCAATAAAAAACTGGCAGAAAGTTTGGAAGGTGTAAGAAATCCTCTAAGAAAATAGCAATGAAAGTAATGGCTAGCTATGTCATGCCTCCTGTGCATGCACTGTCCTGAGTGTTTTCTGTTAACCCTCACAGCAGCTTGGATGCCTGGGCCTTGCCATTACCATGGTTCAGTGTTCACAGATGAGTTATCACAGGCCCTAAGCACAGTTAGGAGTCAGTGCGAGCTTGAGCTAAGACGAGTAGGGTACATCTGGGCCTTCAGACAGCATCTCTGAGGATGGCCAGTGTGGTCTTCATTGAATATGTTACTGGCCAGGGAAGCCTGGGTGTGTGGTGTAGAGACTACAGAATACAACCTGTTTGTACATTAAACACCAGTTTATCCCATTGTTTGAGGGGAAACACCAATGTCTTAGAGTGGTGGACCATTTTCACAGGTAATGGAATGCAGAAAAATAACCGTAAGAACAGAATTGATCTTTTTATTCAGCTGTGAAAAATTATAAATTGAATGATTAATGGTGTTTAGCATAATTGTTTTTCTATACTTAACAGATGATTAAACTTCAGGAAGTATTTAAGACCTTTTATCTCGGAAAGCACAGTGGTCGAAAACTTCAATGGCAAACCACGTTGGGACATGCTGTTTTAAAAGCAGAGTTTAAGGAAGTGAGTTCTTTTTCTATTAAATTCATTTTTTATTTTTGTAAGTATGTTAACAGAATTTTTAAAATTGTGATTGAACTTTAGTAGCAAAGCAAGGAAAAGATGATTCAGTATAACTCCAACATTGGCTTTTGTAGGTCAATAAAATGTAACAGTTGAATAAGAAGTAAACACAAAAGCATTTACCTAATTGGAAAATGAGCAAAGGATGTGGAGAGGCAACTCATAAAAGCAAGACTAAAAAATTGTTATCCATGAAAATGTATTCTACTTCTCTGCCAATCAAAAGATTGCAAATTAAAATACAATAAAATGCTACTTTTGACTATGAAGATGATAGAGGCTAAAACTAAAAGAAATAGCAACTCTTGCCCACTGCTGGAGGGAGAACATGAGGCTTATAAAGGGCAGTTTGACCGTGCATATCTCAGAACTTCTCAAATCACATGTGTTGTTGCATTAGTACTAGTTCTGGGAATTCATCTTAATAAGATCTTTTCTCAGATTAATGAATAAAAATATCTGTTGCAGTCCTGTTATTAAAAGTGATCATTTAAGAGGGGAAATGCATACAGTTCATATTCTAATTTAATTTCAATTTTGTAAATAAAATTAATGTACACTAAAAAATGACAAAATTCCTATTGTGTTTGCTGTTATAATACATATCTATACACTATCATAAATTATACAGTTGACCTTTGAACAACTTCAGTTTGAACTGTATGGGGCCACTTATATGTGGATTTTTTTTTTTTTAAGTGTAAGTGGCAGATGACATGATATTGTATTTAGAGAATCCTAAAGATTCCACCAAAAAACTACTGATCAATGAATTCAATAAAGTAGCAGGATACAAAATAAATATCCAGAAATTAGTTGCATTTATATGTACCAATAATGAACTATCAGAAAGGGAAACTAAGAAAACAGTTTCATTTATAATTGCATAAAAAAAAATAAATAAAGTACCACAGAATAAATTTAACCAAGAATATAAAAGACCTGTACGTGGGAAATTATAAGACATTGAAGATACAAATCAGTGGAAGCATGTACCATGCTCATGATAGAAAGAGTTAATTTATTAAAATGTCCATACTATCCAAAGCAGTCTATAAATTCAATGCAATTCCTTTCAAGATGCCAGTGGTATATTTCACAACCAGAACAAACATTCCAAAAATTTATATGGAACCACAAAAGACCCAGAATAGCCACAGCAGTCTTGAGAAAGAAGAACAAAGTTGGAGGAATCACGCTACCTGATATCAAACTGTTACTACAAGGACGTAGTAATTAAAACAGCATGGTACTGGCATAAAAATAGTTATATAGATCAACGGAATAGAATAGAGAGCCCAGAAATAAATCCATGCCTTTATGGTCAATTAATATTTGACAAAGGAGGCAAGAAAATACAATAGAGTAAAGATAGTCTGTTCAATTAGTTGTGTTGGGAAAATTGATATGTGCAAAAAAATGAAACTAGATCACCTTTGTACACCATGCACAAGCATAAACTTAAAAGGAATTAAAGATTTAAATATAAGACTCAAAACCATAAAAATCCTAGAAGAAAACAGGCAGTGAAAGATCTGAAAATTCTCTTAGCAATATTTTTTTCTAATACGTGCTCCTCAGGCAAGGAAAACATAATAAATGGGACTACATCAAACTAAAATGTTTTTTGCACAGCAAAGGAAACCATCAACAAAATGAAAAGACAACCCACTGAAGGAGAGAACATGTTCGCCAATACATCTGATAAGGGGTTAATATCCAAAATTTATAAAGAACTTATAACTTGCCTAGGTGGTGTGGCTCAGTGGATTGAGCATCATCCCATGCATCTAGAGATCCCCAGTAGGGGATGTGCAGGAGGCAGCCAATCGATGTTTCTCTTTCATCAATGTTTCTATCTCCCTCTCCCTTCTTCTCTCTCTAAAATCAATAAAAACATATTTAAAACAAGAAAGAACTTATAACTCAACATCAAAAAACAATACAATTTAAAAATGGGCAAAAACCTAAAATAGACACTTCTCCAAAGAGGATATACAGATGGCCAACAGACCAGAAAAGATGCTCATTGTCACTAATCAGAAAAATGCAATTTTAAACCACAGTGAGATTTATCACCTGAAACCTGTCAGAATGGCTATCATCAGTAAATCAACAAACAAGTGTTGGTGAGGATGTGGAGAAAAAAGAACCCTCATGCACTGTTGGTGGGAATGCAGATTGGTAGAGCCCCTATGCAAAAAATTGAAAATGGAACTGCCTTACGACCCAGCAATTCTACCTCTAGTAATACATCCAAAGAAACCTGAAACAGTAATTCTAAAGAATATTTGCACCCCTCTGTTCACTGAAGTGTTATTAACAACAGCAACCCAAGTGTCCATCAGTAGGTGAGCAGATGAAAAAGCTGTGTGGTACATTGGAATACTACTCAACTGTAAAAAAGAAGGAACTCTTACCTTTTGCAGCAACATGGATGGACCCTAGAGAGTATTATGCCAAGTGAAATAAGCCAATTAGAGAAACACAAGTACCATATGATTTCACTTACATGTGGAATTTAATGAACAAAATAAACAAAATAGAGACAGACTCATAGATACAGAGAACAGACTGATAGCTCGGAGGGAAGTGGGTTTGGGGGATTGGGTGAAAAGGTGAAGGGGTTAAACAAAAAATAATAATAATACCTCAGACACAGATAACAGTATAGTGATTACCAGAGGGGAAGAGGGTTGAGGGGAGGTAGAAGGGGAGAAAATGGTGATGGAGGACTTGACTTGGGGTAATGAACACACAATATAATATACAGATGATGTAATAGAATTGTACACCTGAAACCTATATAATTTCATTAACCAACATCATCCCATTAATTGAAATTAATAATTTCAAATAAGTAAATAAATAAAAATAATAAAGTATAAGTGGACACATGCAGTTCAGACGTGTTCAAGGGTCAACTGTGTGTGTGTGCGCAATTGTGCATAAGTTTTGCATTTATGTTACATTGTGTGTTATTATGCATGGTTATATATATAAAATAACACCTACTTGTCTTTTTGAGGTATTATAAAAGTTAGGATATGATCCCCTTTACTGCCAGCTTCAGAACTGAACGTCTGCAGAATGATTGCATGACTGCAGTTCTTGCCCTGCATGGCAAGGCCTGATTATGAAGCACTCATACAGCATGCTCTGTTCTCCACACACAACTAATTACGTGTGGAAAGCCTCTGCAGTGGGGAATTTTTGAATAGAGGTGGGGAATTATGTGAGGCCCAAAGCTGGGTTATATTAGTCATGTACATCACAGGCACATAAAAGGGAAGCTAGGTCAACAGTTTATGATCCTTTAAGATGTGCTTATTTCTTTCGGCCAGTGTGGCTCAGTAGTTGAGCGTTGACCCATACACCAAGAGGTCACTGGTTCGATTTCTGGTCAGGGCCCATGCCCAGGTTGTGGGCCTGATCCCCAGTGGGGTCATGCAGGGGGCAGCCAGTCGATGTTCTCTCTCATCAATGTTTCTCTCTCTTCCCTCTTACTTCCACTCTCTCTAAAATCAATAAAGAAAAAAAATTATTTTTTTAAGGTGTGCTTATTTCATTACTCATTCTTTTAACAATGATCTTAGCTGGATCTTTTGCTAGCTTCCCTGTCCATACAGGTTTTGTCACTGGGCCTTCTCACACTTTGTCCACTCACTCCAGTGGCATTCCTAACCGTCATTAAGAGGATCTTGGCAGGCCAAAAAGGGACACGGTGCTGTTAGATTTGTGTCAGCAGCATCTGACTTCAAATAATGATAATCCCCTTCTTGTTCAACATAATTGACTAAAGAATTTTTAAGTGCAATATCAAGTCATTTTATTCTTGTATAATCAGCAATATAATTTCTTATTTGGTGGCTAATTAGTAATTTCTTACACCCCTTCCCCCAAAGTTTGAGAGCAAAAAGAAGCTTCTTAAAATTTTTCAAGATTGTGCAAACATTGCTTCTCACATGATATGTTTGTTTTCTTTAAGGGAAAGAAAGAGTTTCAGGTGTCCCTCTTCCAGACTCTGGTGCTTCTCATGTTCAATGAAGGGGATGGATTCAGCTTTGAAGAAATAAAAATGGCCACTGGGATAGGTATGAAAGCAACTCTTCGTGAATGTGGATTTCTTGATTTTAAAACACTCATTTAAGAGAAGATGTAGACTCTACATCTGTTCATTACACTTGAGAGTGTTGTTTCTTTCATTGTTGTTGAGTGTTGTTACTCATTTTAATGCTGATCTGTGCCTGCATTTTTCTCCCCATTCAGAGGACAGTGAATTACGAAGAACATTACAGTCTCTGGCCTGTGGCAAAGCACGAGTTTTGATTAAAAGTCCCAAAGGAAAGGAGGTAGAAGATGGAGACAAATTCATTTTTAACGGAGAATTCAAGCACAAATTATTTCGAATAAAGATCAATCAAATTCAGATGAAGGAAACCGTATGTATAAATTTTCTCTTTCTACTTATAGAGAGGGTGTTCAAGGAATCACTGGTTTTTATAATTTCTTGACTGTAAGAGTTCTGAAGCATATTTCTAAAGTATCTAATCTGAATACAGTGTTTATAAGAAGACTCATTTTAATGTAGCTTTCCTTTAACTCAATATTCACAATAGGCATGAAAGTCAGAAAGAAATGCATTTAACAGTTATTCTTATTCACAAAAGTGGTATGATAAATCAGAGATTCCTATATCAAATTCTGTTAGCAGAGAGAGCATGTCATTTCGTGACTTGTCTTTTTATTTTTGCACAGCACATTTCAGCCATTCTCTCAGCCTCGGCCTCAGCCAGGGTCCTGGGGTGGAAGTGGTAAGAGTTGTGGGTGTCATGGACCCACTGACATTGTATCTGTGATCTGTGTACAGGTGGAGCATCTGTAGCTTTGATCAGATTCTCAAGGTTCGTGTCCAGAGCAGGTTCTGGCCCACTGCCCTCAGGCCCTTCCTAATGCAGAAGCCCTTGCACCCTTGTGCTGTTATCAGACATACAGGCCAGGTGGGCAGGTACACCCCTGGAACCCACTGACATAACAGGGTGTCCAGCTGGCCCACTTGTACATGTAAATGATTGAGGAGAGGCCTTTTGAAGGAGTGGGGTCGATTCAGATAACACAAGGACAGCTTTCATTGATCTGAGTGGTATCACAAATACTTTCTCCACCTCCATCAGTAGACAGTGATTGTTTCACTTACATAGAGGTGTTCAAAGTCAGAAAATACGTTCAGATTACACAAAAAGAAATACAAAAGACCAGTAAATATATAAGAGATGTTCACTCATCAGTAATTTTTATGAAATTCAAATTAAAGTAACATTCCATTTTTCATCTGTCAGTTTGGGAAATGTTTAAAAGTTTGTTACAGCCCGGGTTGGTAATATATGGGAAAACAGGTACTCTCTTTTTATGGGTTGTTGTTTTTTTTTCTTTTGTTTTTTTAAGATGTTTGGATTCATAGGCCTTTTTTAGTGGGTAATTTGACACACATGTTAAGTGGACATATCCTTTGAGCCATGTCTTTTACTATTAGGAATTTATAATAGAGTGATTAAAGGGTGTAAAATTTTGGAGTTATAGTTCCAAAGTTGGACTGTTATCTCTTTCCCCCAGAGAAAACCACTTATTGCCACTTTTGTTTACACTCACGCAGTTTATATCTTTAGTACAGGGAACAATAACCTTTTTTTGGGTCATGGATCCCTTTGAAAATATGATGAAAGCTTAGATTCTCCTGTCCCAGAACATATCTTACATACATACATACACAGACCTGCCTCTCCTCCACTCTCCTTTGATCTGCAGACCCCCTTTAGGTTGCTATTTAACATCAAGTTATCAGTGTTTGCTGTTTGCTTCTGATAACAGCTCTTTATCTGTTCACGTTTTTTTCTTCTAATTACTCCCTATATGCTCAAGTATGTTTTAAATCAAAAATCAATTTTTAATTTTATGCCCTATCAAGATGATTATAGTTTAACCTTAAAATTATTGTGATGATCTCTGTTACATTAGTGGGTTCCCAATGTTGAACAAAGCTTACATTTCTGGAATAAATTCTTATGGCTATTATGCTTCGATTTTGTTTTTTTGTGCTACTGGATTTAATCCAGAATTATATAGGGTTTTTACAGCTTTTTTTTAATAACTTTTTAATTTATTTTTCAAGTTTTGGTACTGAAGTTGCACTGTTTTGGGGAAGCTACATTTTATTAGAACACATAAAAATGCATAGCAGAACAGGATTCATCCCAAGTTTGGCCTTTGTTTGCATCAAAAGTTCCTAGTCATACTCAACAGTATGAAATAATTAATACTAAAATTTATCTTTACATTTTACTTTTTGTCTTTTGTGCAGGTTGAAGAACAAGTCAGCACCACTGAGAGAGTGTTTCAGGACAGACAGTATCAGATTGATGCTGCTATAGTCAGAATAATGAAGATGAGAAAGACTCTTGGTCATAATCTTCTAGTGTCTGAATTGTATAATCAGCTGAAATTTCCAGTAAAGGTAAAAGTATATAGGCTTAATTAAAACTGTAGTATTGTGCTAAACCATTGGCAAAACATGTTTGATTCTCACTACCTTCAGAATCATATCATTTGTTCTACATTATAAGTGATCATTTGCTACAAAAATCTACCTTTGTGTATATACTAAGTGTAGAAAACCTGGCAAGTGATGATAGTAAGAACTTGATCTCATTATGTTCTTCAGCACCATTGCAGGAATGATAGATACCTAAATTTTCCATTTGCAAGCATGTACTTATATTTTCAAGAAGAGAAGAGGAAGGTACTACATGGAAATGGACACATTTATTCTCAGTAGTTGTAACAATTCTGGTTTTATCACAGGATTTTAAGGAGATCATACTAACAACTAATTTACACAGCATTTTCAAACTAAAAGCATTCTTTTTCTTTTTAATATTTTATTTATTGATTTTTTTTTTTTTTAGGGAGAGAGAGATAGAAACATCAATGTGAGAAACATCAATCAGCTGCCTCCTGCACAGCCCCTACTGTGGAACAAGCCCGCAACCTGGGCATGTGCCCTGACCAGAAATCAAACTGGGATCTCTCAGTCTATGGGCCAACGCTCAGTCCACTGAGCCACACCGACCGGGCTACAAAGCATTCTTTACCTCGTAATATATCCTCATTGCTGTTGAGTAAAAAGCCTGCCCTAAAACCTTTCAGTCCATGCGTATTTCCAGAAATGAGATCTCCCGGCTGTGTATGGAGCATAGGATAAGTGAAAAGCTCTTTAAAATATGTATATACCCACCTAGAAAGTATGGGACTCTCATGACACTTGGCCTTTCAAAAGTGTCTAAACCCTGCCACATGTGCTTTTGTGGTGCAAGAACCCTGATTGTGTGTTGTCCAGTTTGATAAAAGAGCAGCTGACCCTCCCTTCTCACCAAAGGAGTTAAGGTGGACTAGTGAGTCTCGACTGAAATAGCAGGTGAGAGTACCATCCTATCTCAGCAAATATTGGGCTCCTGTACTCTCCAGAGGCAGTATATGCTCCCCAGTGCTCTGCACAGTGATGGAACACTGCTTCGTACACCGTACACCGTTCTTCCCTACCATGAACCAGGGAGAATGTTAATTTTCCCCTTTGCAGATGCAAAACCCAGCAATTAAAAGACTTAGTAGCAGTTAAGGTGTGCATACTACTGTGGCACCTACTTCTACTTCGATAGGTAGGTAATTGGGTTTCAGCCACATATTGTAAAATGTATGATCTATCATTGAATAGAGTGATGCTGTTTGGAAGAAAGAACATACAGGTAAAAGCTTGCTCATAGTCGTCAGCATAGTTGTGCTTCCTAACACAGCAGAGCCAGAGGTGCCCTTCCTGGACAGACATGTCATGGTATGGACATGTCAATTCAGTCATCTACTTTTAGCAAAGAAACATTCAGAATCTGTGATTATGTTTATGTAGTAAATATATAATAATATAGTACTTAGGGAGAAATGTAATTAACAGATTTGGAAGTGCAATAATATAGTACTTAGGGAGAAATGTAATTAACAGATTTGGAAGTGCCCTGAGACATTACCAGATTTTCCTTTCAAACAAACAGATGTGTTACCTTAAAGCAGTGGTTCTTAACCTGTGGGTCATGCCCCTTTGGGGGTCAAATGACCCTTTCACAGGGGTTGCCTAAGATCATCGGAAAACATATTTCCAATGGTCTTAGGAAACCGAGACATCGCTCCTCTATCAGACTTCTTTATCCATCTCCAGGCAGGTCCGCCCACATGCAGACACACCCACATACAACATGAGGAACTGTATTAAAGGGTTGCGACATTAGGAAGGTTGAGGACCACTGCCTTAAAGGATCTGCCGTGTATATGTACTCATTAGTAATCATAAATAACGTATTTACATTTCACAAGTTTCACATTCGCATAGAAAGCACTGCTCTGACAGTAAATTCACATGGAAGCACTTTGATCAGGAGATAATGTTAACATTGTCTTTGAAGTAGGGGGCTTTAGTCTACTCGTTGTATAATTACAAATATATATAGATATGTAATATATGTGCATAATTATAAGCACATACTTCATGAATGATGTTCCCCTATGTTTGTAAATTTAATGCCACTGTAATTGGGTTTTTTTTTCTTTTTTAGCCTGGAGATTTGAAAAAGAGAATCGAATCTCTTATAGACAGAGACTATATGGAGAGAGACAAAGACAATCCAAATCAGTACCACTACGTGGCCTGATGCGTGGGCCAGCTGTTTTCTTTCATGAGACACTGGAATGTATCTTCAGAGCAGTGAAACACTTCTGTGCTATTTCCAGGGCTTTCTGGGATTGAGCCAGCATGGATACTTTGGATTAGAAGGAAAGGAGATGATTCTTGGATAACCCTTCAGAAGGCTTAAGGAATTGCAAATGGCATATGTATCTTTTCACCCTCCAGTTCTTCCTCTTGTTCTTTTAGGTATATAAATTGTTTCCATTGCTCTGTGCAGAATGACATTGTAATTGGACAAGAAGGTATTGGTTAAATGTAAGATGGTGTTCTTGAGGCAAAGAACTGAAAGTTCAGTTTGTTTTTGTGTGGGTGATCATGAATGCACAATAAAAAGACCCTCTATGCTGCATTCTTTAGCTACAGAGATTACTTAGGTATTCCTGAAGATAAACTATCTTAGTTGATGAACACTTAGATTAAAAACAAGAACCCTTAATTGGTGAACATTAGGAAGAAAGTCAGTGTTAAAAACTGGCTTATTAATTATGCAACCTAAATACTAGCATCTGTTTCATTTATTTTCAAAAAGTTTTAAACTTTGATGACTGATTTTTCTATAATGAGGTTTCTCAGTAAGATCTCTGATGTGCCAAGAGGACATCGGGTCTGATGTGTTTGATGCAGTAAACTCATCAGCGTCTTTATTTCCACTGAATTATTTGTGAACTTTCTGTTTAAGGTTTTGGAGAAGATGGTGTGTTTGTGTTTACCATTCTGAGATTGAGTCTAGCAGTTCCTCTTTTTTTTTTTTTTTTTTTTGCATTGGGGTAACTGCTGTTTGATTTTTTTTTTTAATTGAAGTATTTGTATGATTGGTATAATAAAGTTTGGTTTTATTTTTACAGTCATGCACAAGGACAGTCGTTCTCTGTGCTATAACCACTGTAAAACGTTTTATAGGAGACTTAAAGTCTTTATTGTGAAGCAGAGGTTATTTTGTCAAAAGATTAAAAGGATTTCATTGGCACCTGGTTTCATGTTGTGTATGTATAGGTGAGGTTCAATAGCAGATGATGATGTTAGTATGGTAACTATAACAAAGATACTTTTATGATAACATTTAAAAGTACTTTATATTTTACATAATAGCATGTTTCATTTTGATTAAAAACTACCAAAGGAATTTTGATCATGGTATAAGTGTTTAAAGCAATATTTTCTGGAATATACCAAGTTTATATAATTTGATTTTGTGCTAAAGTACTCAAAGATTCTGCCTTTTTGAAACATGCGTGTTTAAAATATGACACCTTATGGGTTTCCATATGAAAATCCTCTTTAAGTATCATCATTTCTATATTTGTAAATTTTCATTTTGAGTTCTATAATATGTGGTCTGTAAAAGACCAAATAGATTTCTACTTCTTATATTTTAAGTTCACTGTCTCTAGAAATTAATATTGTAATTTAATGTAGACTTACTCTGAATAAAATTAGTTAATTGGCCTTAAAATTACATTAATAAAATTTTGTGGTATGTGAATGACATTCCTCATAACTCTTAAGCAAGTTAAAATTCATTACCAGTACAAAAGACAGAACCAGAAGTGGGGCAAAAAACCCATCCACTCTCTCAGGTAATGATTCCTGTCCTCTTTCACAAATCACTACTCAGCTAAACGTCAGCAGACTGGTCTGACTTCATGGAGATTAAAAGCAACATACCCCTGGCCGGTTTGGCTCAATTGTTAGAGTGTCAGCCTGCGGTCCAGAGAGACCCGGGTTCGGTTCTTGCTAGGGGCACATACCTCGGTTGCAGTTTGTCCCCGGCCCTGGTTGTGTCGTGCAGGTGGCAGCCACTCTTTGTGTCCCTTTCACATAGATGTTTCTCTCTCTTCCCCTCTCTCCCTCCCACTCTGTCTGAAAAAAAATTGAAAAAAATGTCTTCGGGTAAGGATTTAAAAAAAAAAAAAAAGGCATCATACTGTACCTCCTATTGTGTTTCTATCCATTCTGTTATCAGTATCATTCAAAATTTTATTATAGCCTTAGCCAGTGTGGTTCAGTGGTTAGAGCATTGGTCCAAGCACTGAGGGATTGTGGGTTTGATTTCCGGTCAGGGGCATGTACCTGGGTTGTGGGTTCTGTCCCTGGCCCCAGTTGAGAGTGTGTGGGAGGCAACCAGTCCATGTGTCTCCTGTTCTCCCTCCCTCTCCCCCTCCCCTCCCCCTCTCTAAAAATCAATGGAAAAAAATATCCTCAGGTAAGGATTAATAACAAGTTTTATTATAGTTAGAGGTTCATGTGGTAAAACAAATAGTGTAGTGGAAATGATTGTAAAGGAAAAGTCACTTAGATGAGAAAAAAGCTATAAAAGGAGAAGGTGAAATTATTTATAGATAAGTGATTCCCAGAAAAATCTAAGAGAAGCAACTGAAAAGCCATGACTAAAAAAAAAAAAAAAGAAATCACTGAGTTTTTCTTTGAACACAAAATCAACAGAAAAGTCAAAATATAATGGAAGGCTATTTTTTCAATAGCACCAAAAAATGATAAAATACCTAGTAATGAGAAATATCTATGCTATATGAAAAGCATTTTAAGATGTCAAATGTCACATAACTTAAAACACAGATAGACAAGATGACCCTGAAATTAAAACAGAAAAGCAAATAGACAACAATAGTCAAATATTGTTTTTAAACCTATAATACAGTGTAGTTGAAACACCATGCTTCTGGTACATAAATGGATCTCTGGAACCAAATAGAATCCATAAATGAACAAAATATACAAGAATGTGTGTCGCATGAAGGGGGCATGTTAGGGAAAGGGAGATTTCAACAATAATGCTGGTAAAATCTGGGTTACCACCTTGAAAAAGCAAAGTTAGATATACTCATTTTTCATATTAAAATAAGCTCCAAATGGTCTGATTTAAAAGTGTTACAAATAAAATGAAACCATAAATTTAAGAGAACCGACATCTTCTTTTTCTCAGAATGGGAAAAATCTAATCACAAATTAAGATCCTATTTTTATGTTTTACTGATCTTTTTTCTTAGAAACATCAATCAGTTGTTTCCTGCACGCCCCCTACTGGGGATCCAGCTGGCAGCCTGAGTGTGTGCTCTGGCAGGAGAGGAACTGGGACCTCTCAGTCCATGGTACGATGCTCAGTCTATTGAGCCACTCTGGCCCAGCTTAAGATCCAGTTTTAAAAATATATAACATTCTTAAAAGTCTACATGGGAAAAAGTAAAAGCCTGGGAAATGTTTGGATAAGAAGACTATTATTTTAGTCTACACAGAACTACAAATTAGCAGGAATGAGACCAACAACCCAAGAGATAAGTGTGGTTGTGTTCTTGGTGAGTTTTTCAGAGAACAGGAGCAGAGAGAGAATGAGTACAGACTGCAGTTTTCAAGAAAGGAAAAATGAAATGGCGGGAGGAAGAGTGGAGTCCAGTGGGGTCATTTTGAGACAAGCTTTTTCAGCAGCTTTGCCAGTATTTGAGTGTCATCCTGGAGAGAGGCATACTGACCTTGGAGAGAGGTGTACTGATCCAGGAGGGAGAACAGAGGACTGGAGAAGGCCCCTCACCCTACCCCACACCTGGCATTTGGATGCAGCAGTGGAGTGGGCAGGAGTGGGAGCAGATGAAGGCCAATGCCAGGTCTGTCGTTGGGGGTCGGGAGGGAGGGTTGATTATGACAGTGAGCCCTGGAGTCAGACCCTGTGAGGGTAACTGGGAAGTAAACAGGTCTGCTCACTGAAGGGCTGAAGAACTGGGGAGGGAGGGAGCTCACATCAGCAATGATAGGATCTAGGGAAAGAGGGAGGGAGGGGGCTGCAGTGAAATCAAAGCTCGAAAGACAGGGACCAGGGACCGGATGGATTAAGAGATGAGCAGTGCCCAGCCAGTGTGGCTCAGTGGTTTAGCGTTGACCCATGCACTAAGAGGTCACTGGTTTGATTCCCAGTCAGGGCACATGCCCACGTTGTGAGCCCAATCCCAGTGGAAGGCATGCAGGAGGTGGCCAATCGATGTTCTCTCTCATTGATGTTTCTATCTCTCCCTCTCACTTCCTCTCTCTAAAAATCAATAAAGAAAAAAAAAAAAGTGATGAGCAGCATGGAGAACTGCCAGTGAGTGATGGACAATGACAAAGTGCCTGGAAGTGACTGCAATGTGGAAGGAAGGTCATGGCTCCTTGGTATGAGCTTCATAGAAGCAGGTGGGAAGGGGTTGGAGTGGGGAAACTAAGGCCTGCAGGCAGCAATGAACAGAAGACAAGTCCTCTCCCCCACTTCCAGGCCCAGGGTATCGAGGACACAAAGATGGTACAGACCATATGCTGGGCTGCAGAGAAAGCAGGGTCCTCAGGACAGGTTTCTATAGGAGCTGGTAGGACAGGGGTGCTGCTGCTGCACTCAGTCCCATGACAGGAACTCTGCTAGCCAACATCCCTGGTCTCTGCCCCTTGCCATTCACTGCCCCCAGGGGAGAAGAAAGGAGTTTGAAAGGAGAAACAAGCTTCCCACACCCCCAACTGCTTCCTGAACAGGCACTTCTGCTCCTCCCTATGAGAACTGAAGAGGCCCTGTCCGGGAAGGAGGAGGAAGCCCAGGGCCTACTGATCATTTTAGAACTCTGGGGAAGAGTGCTATTTATCAAACATCTGGTGCAGACATCTAGGAGATGCTGGTTTTATTGACGAGAGGGGATTTCAGAAAGGTCAGTAAAAAGGGCTGGGGTTGGGAGAGGTGGGGAATTGGGACATAGGGAGGACATAGTGTTGAACTCCATATGGAAAGTTAGCTGAGTGCATAGTGGGATCAGTCCTAGCAGGCTCTCTCAGGAAGCAGATTGTAATGTGGGATGATAGTCTCTTAGGTAAACTTACAAGTATATTTTAAAATATGTTTTTATTGATTTCTTAGAAAGGAAAGGAGAGAGACATCGATTAGCTGCCTCCTGCAAGCCCCCTACTGGGGATGGAGCCTGAAACCTGGGCATGTGCCCTGACCAGGAATCAAATCGGGACCTCTCAGTCCATGGGACGAGGCTCAATCCACTGAGCCACACCAGCCAGGCTATATTTTAAATTAGAAAATGCCCATTCCTTTGACCCAGCAAATTCCATTGCTAGGCAATTCTATGATATACTGCTACTCATGCGGAATGATTTCTGGTACAGTAACAGCATTTATCTAAAAAATCCTGTCCATTGACTGGCCTGGTTAAGGGATGTCTGTTCAAACATGTATGATGCTATGTTCCCGAAGCTTTAACCAAAATGAGATCTAGACACTGAGAGGAAGCAAATGTATAGATACATTGTGATGTGAGAAAAGAAAAATACTGTTAAACCCTGGCTGGTTTTGCTTAGTGGTTGGAGCATCAGTACATGGACCAAAGAGGCACAGGTTTGATTCCGATCAAGGGCTTATACCTCATTTGTGGTTCATCCCCGGCCCTGGTCGGGGTCGTGCTGGAGGCAACCAGTCGATGTGTCCCTCTCGTGTCGATATTTCTCTCTCCCTCTCCCTCCCACTCTATCTGAAGATAAATAGAAAAATATCCTTGGTTGAGGGTTAAAAAAAAAAGTACTATGGAAAAAGAGACAACAGCTGGGCCGGTGTGGCTTAGTGGATTGAGAGTCATCCCATGCACCAAGAGATCACAGGTTCGATTCCCAGTAAGGGGCATGCAGGGGACAGCCGATTGATGTTTCTCCCATCCATGTTTCTATCTCTCCCTTCCTCTCTAAAATCAATAAAAACATATTTTAAAAAGAGAACAGGCACCAAATGTAATCACTTATGCTAAGCCTTCACAAAATGAGACTTTATGCCTAATTTAATTAATTTTGCCTCTCCCAGGAATGAACTCTTTAAACCAGTCATCAGGAATGACCTGGTTAGCACTAGTGAGGTAATCTGCTTAATAGACCTCTGTGACCTTGCCACAAACAAACTACGTTTCAGTAGTTTATCTGCCTATAAGTATTTCATTTTGTACAACTCCTTGGAGCTTTTTTTTATTATTATTACTTTCTGTTACAGATGTTTCTCCTTTCTCCCCCACTGATTCCCCCCTCCCCCTCCCTCCCTGCCGTCCCCAGCTTTGTTGTCCATGTCCATTGTTCATGCATACATGCATATAAGTTCTGTGGTTTATTTCTCCCCCCACCATCCCCTCTTCTGGGGATTGTCAATCTGTACCCCACTTCCACGTCTCTGGGACTACCCCATTCCTCAGACTGTTAGGTTCATTATATTCCACAAATAAGTGAGATCATATGATACTTGTCTTTCTCTGTTTGGCTTGTTTCACTTAGGATGATACTTTCCAGGTTCCTCCATGTAGTCTCAAAGGATAAGAGATCTTTCTTTCTTACAGCTGTGTAGTACTCCATTGTGTATATGTACCACAGCTTTTTTATCCATTCGGATACTTGGGCTATTTCCAGATCTTAGCGATTGTAAATAGTGCTGCTACAAACATGGGGGTACATATATTCTTTCTGATTGGTGTTTCAGGCTTCTTAGGGTATATTCCTAGAAGTGGGATCACTGGGTCAAATGGCAGTTCAATTTTTAATTTTTTGAGGTAACACCATAGTGTTTTCCATAGTGGTTGCACCAGTCCGCATTCCCACCAGCAGTGTACTAGAGTCCCCTTTTCTCCACACCCTCGCCAACACTTGTTTGATGATTTGTTGATGGCGGCCATTCTGACAGGTGTGAGGTGATACCTCATTGTTGTTTTAATTTGCATCTCTCTGATGATTAGTGATGTTGGGCATTTCTTCATATGTCTCTTAGCCATTTGCATGTCCTGTTTGGAGAGGTGTCTATTTAGTTCCTCTGCCCATTTTTTAATTGGGTTCTTTGTCTTCCTTTTGTTGAGTTGTATGAGCACTCTATATATATTGGAAATTAACCCCTTATCTGATATATCATTGGCAATTATGCTCTCCCATACAGTGGGCAGCCTTTCCATTTTGATGATTGTATCTTTCGCTGTGGAGTTCCTTTCTGATAGATGGGATGCCGCCCAATTCATGAATCATTGAATAAAGTAATCTTTAAAATTCACTCAAAGTTTGTTTTTTAACAGTATAGAATAGTATACTACTATGGTGCTCCTACTATTTTTTTTGTGTATACATATATGTATACACACATACATATGAACGACAGGAAAGAATAGAATAATAACAGCTGCCCCTCCAAAATGGAATTCTAGAAGGCTGGGAACAGGTAAGAGGAAAACTTCACTGCAAACCCTTCTGTACTTTTTGAACTTTGGTCGAAACAATGTAAGATTAATCAACCATAAATTATTAAGAAAAACAAAATGGCTCTACCTACCATATCCTACAGCATCCTATCCCTACCAAGGAATCTGCCAACCCAAAGGAACCCACTTCCCCTTTCCTTCCTCCTCCCAGTCTTGTCAAGTGTATCATTTTTAGTTTTTATATTTACCTTTCTTGTAAATAATATATTGAACCCTCTGTTTTCTTGATCCGTGAATTTACCGTTTCTCAAGAATATCTACTGTGAAAATGAGGAAATAAGGGCCCATATTTTTCCCAATTTTTCTCCCTCTTCTCCCAATTTCTGACAGCCCTTGTCAGATTACTTTTGTATTTACATATTTAATAATTAAACTGTTTTATCTAAAAGTTGAAAACTGAAATAGCATTTATGACATAATTCTCCCCAGAAGCAAGGAGTGTACCTAACCCAAAGAGTGAAATATAATGCCATACCAGTGCAGCTCAAAGAAGTGTAAGCATCAGAGACAAATATCTTTTCAGTATCCCATCAAATGCTAAAAGCTCATGTCATGTTTTAGCTTGCTGTATATTTGAACTATGGCATTCTTGTTCAGATTTTTGTTTTCCCTGGAGTTTGAAACTGCTATCGTTGACAAATGAAACATGTGCTTTCTCTCATCACTAAGATAAACTTTCTTATTACGTGATTTGCGTGAATCCAGTTTCTTAAGGCATTTTCCTCAGAACTCGCTGATACAGTATTCTGTTTTCAATGCAGACCATTTGCATAGCTGTGGTCCTGAAATGTCCTTTGTTTCTATCCCTGTTTAGGTCCACTCCTCAGATCCCCAGCCTCTGTTTTACCTATTTTCTTGACTCGTTTTTCTTGGAGAGAAGGCTTTCTCTGAGAGAAGGCTAAACTTTCTGGTTCCTTGCTTGCCTCTTTTACTTTGCATTTATGCTTAATAGTTTGGCTGTTTAGAAAATATAAGTTCAAAATAATTTCCTTAGGAATAGCCGGTGTGGCTTAGTGGATTGAGCACCAACCCCATGGACTGTGAGGTCCCCCAGTTCAATTCCCGATCAGGGCACATATCCAGGTTTCAGGCTCGATCCCCAGTAGGAGGCAACCAATGGATGTTTCTCTCTCACATCGATGTTTCTCTCTCTCTTTCTCCCTTCCTCTCTCTAAAACCTCAATAAAAACATATTTTAAAAATAATAGTAATAATTTCCCCAGAACTTTGAAGGCATTGCTTCATAGTCTTCTAATTTGAAGCTCTAATGTCTGATGCCATTTTGTAACGTTTCTTATTTTTTCACAAAATTTTTGGAATGTATTCCTGTGTTTTTCTTTTCACAAGAACATATCTAGATCTGAGCCCCTTTTTATTTACCCTGCCAGGACTCAGCAAGCCTGCTGCATTAGAGGATTGGACTTCCTCTGTTCTGAGACATGCTCCTCACGTACTGCCTACATTGCTTCTTCCCCTCCAATGTTTCTGCTTTTTTTTTTTTTATTCTCACCCGAGGACATTTTTTTTTTTTTTTCATTTTTCTTCAGATAAAGCAAGGAGAGAGGGAGGAAGAGAGAGAGAGAAACATCAATGTGAGAGAGACCCAACAACTGACTGCCACCCACACGACCCCAACCAGGGCTGGAGACAAACTGCAGCCGAGGTACATGCCCTTAGTGGGAACCAAACCCAGGAATCTCTGGTCCACAGGCCGACGCTCCAACTGCTGAGTCAAACTGGCCAGGGCTGCTCTCACTTTCTTTAGGAGGAATTTTTGTTAAAGCAAATAGGTCAGATGATATCATAATGAAAACCAACACCACCCCCCCCCCCCACACACACACACACAATGCACTGTTCTATTTTTGTTTCTGGTTACTTTTCTGGCCGTGGCCTCTCTATCAGATTATCATTTGTTTTCTGATTCTAATAGCAAACATTTTTAATGGCTACATCTTGAAACACTGAGGGCACCAATTCAAATTTTTAAACTTCTTTGCTCTTCCCTCATGTCTAGGATAGGGGTGGTAAACTTTTCTGTAAAGGCTTTGCAGGCCACATACAGTCACTGTTACATACTCTTCTTTATAAGTAGAGTAAAAATCAAAGAAGAGGAGAGTTTAAGGAAGAAATGGTAGAAGTGTAATGAGAACTGGAAAATGTCCAGTCCTGTGGCAACTAGGGGCACTACAGTTTGAGTATGGGGTAGGAACACATTCAGTGGGGTACAGTTTGTGGAAGCTTGAATCAGGCAGAGACAGGAGAGTTTCTCTTGGATGATGAAACTTGAGCAAGTTTATAGACTGAGAGGAAGGAGCTAATTGAGAAAGGGAAGGGAAGAATTTGAAGATAGGAAAAAGGAAGAATAACTGATAGTTCAAGTTTCTACAAAGATAGAATAGAGTGGATTCAAAGCCCGGGGGTGGGGGCAGGGGGGGCCAGGGAGGCGCACACTTTTGTATGTGTGTTGTGTGTGTGTATTTGTGTGTTTATGTATTTGTGTGTACGCATATTTGTATATGTGCATTTGTGTGTATACACGTGTGTTCTTGCTAAGAGATGATTATGTAAAGGCAGGTACAGATGTAAATAAATATTAAGTACATGTAACAGGATAGAAAGCTGAGGATATTTTTAAGTTTCCATTATCAGTGATGTGGGACTCAAGGCCAACTTAGTAAATTGAGACAACATTGCATTTTAAAGTAGACACACTGTTCTCAGTTGGCTTCTCAAAGACAGACTAGCAACAGTTTTGAGGCACTGAGTCAGCAGAGAGAAAAGGTTAAGGGCTAGAGTTTTAAAGTCAGATGGCCCAGGGATCAAAGCCTGGCTCTGTCACTATCTTGGTGCCCTTAAGAAAATTACTTAAATTCTCTAAACTTGGTTTTCTTATCTTTTAAAAGGAGATAATAAGGCTAGTTAGCTCATGAAGTTGTTCTGAATTAATACATACTGAGGTATTTTTTTTTTATCCTCACCCAAGGACATTTTTCCATTCTTTGTTCAGACAGAGTGGGAGGGAGAGAGAGGAAGAGAGAGAGAGAGAAACGTCGATGTGAAAAGGACACATCGAGTGGCTGCCATCCGCACGACCAACCAGGGCCGAGGTACGTGCCCTTAGCGGAAACCGAACCCGGGTCTCTCCGGACCGCAGGCGGGCGCTCTAACCGCTGAGCCAAACCGGCCAGGGCCATACTGAGGTATTTTTAACATGTGCCACATGCCACTAAAGGTGAATGGCTGTTAATGCTTATTACCAATATATAGTGCAATTCTTGGCTAGGATAAACAATCTTGGTATAAATCTGAAATCTGCCCAAAGGAGGGCAGGAAAGTAGCAGAAAAGAGAATAAAAATTAAAATAAAATGATTTAAACTCCAACTAAAAGGCAAAGATTTTCAGATAAAAAAGTAAGACCAAAGATAATACCATCACTTAGTATAAAGGCAATTAACAGGTGGGTTAGAGTAAAAGATGAATAAAAGATCTACCATGAAAACTAATCATAAGAAAACTGGAGTGCCCCTAACAGGAACCAAACCCGGGACTCTGGTCCGCAGGCCGATGCTCCAACTGCTGAGCCAAACTGGCCAGGGCTAATTTTTTTTTTTCTTTATTGATTAGAGAGAGAGAGAGAACATCAATTGGCTGCCTCCTGCATGCGCCCACTGGGGATTTGGCCCACAACCTGGACATGTGCCCTGACCAGGAATCAAACCACCAACCTCTTGGTGCATGGGTCAACGCTCAACCACTGAACCACACAGGCTGGGCTGGAGTAGCTATATTAACATGAAGTAGATTTCAAGACAAGGAGTATTGCCAGAGATAAAAAGGACATTTCATAAAGATAAAAGAGACATTCACCAGATTTAACCCTGAATGTAGAGCTTCAAAAATGTGAACCTGAAAATGACAGAGCTGAAAAGAGCAATAGAAGCAGCATACAAATCCATAATTGTGTTTGGAGATTTCAACACTCTCAGTATTTGATAGACAGGAAATTGGAAGGACATGAACACTATTAACCAACCTGACATCGTTGATAATTACAAAATACTAAACCCAACAATAGCAAAACATAGCATTCTTTCCCAGTGACCGCTGTATGTACATGGTGACATAAAACAAGTCTCAATATACTTAAAAGGACTGAAATGATGCAGAACATTTACTCTTACCACAATGAAATTAAATTAGAAAATTAAAAAACTTTGCTAACTGCTAAATAACAAATTGCTTGAAAATTAAGTAATTCATTCCTAAATAGTCCAATAATTCTAATGTAGATAATATAAGTAAATAACACACTTTTAAATAAATAACCCATGAGTCAAGGAAAAGTCAGAATGAAAATTAGATATATATATATTTTTTTATCCTCACCTGAGGACATTTTTTTTTTTTGATATTTTGTTCAGATAGAGTGGGAGGGAGAGAGAGAGAAACATCGACGTGAAAGGGACACATGGAGTGGTTGCCACCCACAAGACCCAACGAGGGCCAGGGACAAACCGCAACCGAGGTACGTACCCTTAGCGGGAACCGAACCCAGGTCTCTCCAGACCGCAGGCCAACGCTCTAACCACTGAGCAAAACCGGCCAGGGCTAGATAATATTTTTAATTCAATGAATAGGAATATACAACATAGCAAAACTATGTAAGATAAAGCTAAAGAAGTGCTTAGAGAAAAATTCATAGCTTCAGATTCTTACATTTAAAAAGACAAAAGGTTTAAATACAATGATCTACCTTAAAAAGGTAAAAAAAAAAAAAAAAAGCCCAGCCAGTGTGGCTCAGTGGTTGAGCATCGACCCATGCACCAAGAGGTCACCGGTTCTATTCCCGGTCAGGGCACATGCCCAGGTTGTGGGCTCGATCCCCAGTGGGGGGCATGCAGAAGGTGGCCAATCGATGTTCTCTCTCATTGATGTTCCTATCTCTCTCTCTCCATTCCTCTCTCTCTAAAATCAATAAAGAAAACAAAAAGCATTTTAAATCCAAAGTAAATACTAGATGGAAGAATATAATGAAGATTAAAGTAAAAAAAAAAATCAATGAAATAGAAAATAGACAAATGGAGAAATCAGTGAAACCAAAGCTGTTTGAGACGATCAACAAATGATAAACCTTTAGCTAGTCTAATTCAAAAGAGAAAACAAAAATGATCAGTATCAGAAATGAAAGATAACAGATCCTACAGAGAATATAATGAATCACTTTATGCCAATAAATTCTAATTTAGATGACATGGTCAAATTCCATGAAATTTGCAAATTATCAAAATGGACACAGGAAGAAATCGAAAATAAAAATAACTCTACATTTGTTAAGTATATTTGTAATTTTAAATCTTTCCACAAAAAAACTCCAGGACAAGTGGCTTTACTGATGAATTGTATTCAACCTTAAAGGAAGAAGTAATATTTATCTTGCAGTCTTTCAGAATCAGAAGAGGAAAGATTTCAAGACAAATTTTATGAGTCCAGCATTACCCTGATACAAAAATCAGATAAAAATATTACAAGAAGCCCTGGCCAGTGTGGTTCAGTTGGCTGGAGTGTTGTCCTGTACACCAAAAGATGACAAGTTCAATTCCCAGTTAAGACACATACCCAGGTTTCAGGATTGATCCCTGGTGGAGGCATGTTCAGGAGGCAACTGATGGATGTTTCTCACAAGGATGTTTCCTCCTCTCTCTCTCACTGTTTCTCTCCCTCCCTCCCTCCAAGATTAAAATAAAATTACTGACCAGCACCCCATAACCAAAGTATTTGTCATGTGAGAGGTGACCAGTCAATGTGTCTCTCTCACATCAATGTTTCTCTAGCTCTCTCCCCTCACCCACCCCCATCTGATGATAAATGGAAAAATATCCTCAGGTGAGGATTTTTTTAAAAAAGCATTTTCATCGAATAGCTATCATACTGGGTTGGGGGATGAACATTGATTCTTATATCTCACGCCATCCACAAAAATTAAATTTGATCATAGGCCTAACTGTAGAAGCTAAAACCACAGGAGAAAAAAATCTTTATGATGTTGGGATATGCAAAGATTTTTTTTTTTAATCCTCACCCGAGGATATTTTTTCCATTTTTTTGTACAGATGGAGTGGGAGGGAGAGAGAGGAAGGGAGAGAGAGAGAGAAACATCGACGTGAAGGGACACATCAAGTGGCTGCCACCCGCACGACCAACCAAGGCCGGGGACAAACTGCAACCGAATTACGTGCCCTTAGCGGGAACCGAACCTGGGTCTCTCCGGACCGCAGGCCGACACTCTAACCGCTGAGCCAAACTGGCTAGGGCGCAAAGATTTTTTTTAAACACAAAAACCATGAAGCATAAAGGGAATACTGCTAAATTGGATTTTCATTAATTTAGAGCTTGCCCTGGCTAGTTTTGGTCAGTGGTTAGAGAGCCAGCCCACAGATCAAAGGGTCACAGGTTCAATCTCCAGCCTCTGTCGTGGCACGTGCAGGAGGCAACCCATCAATGTGTCTTTCCCACATTGATGTTTCTCTCTCTCCCCTCCTCCCTCACTCCCTCCCTTCCACTTTCTAAAAATCAATTGAAAAAATATCCTCAGGTGAGGATTAACCAAAAACAAATAGACACAAATTTAGAGCTTGCTTTTTGAAAGATACTAAAAAAAGTAAAAAGGCAAGCTTAATGGGAGAAAATATTTACAATACATCCAAGTATTTGTATCCAGAATATATCAAAAAGACACTTAGAATTCAATAATAAGAAAACCAGTACATCATTTTTAAAAACAGGACGAAGTTTGAACACAACCTGAAAAAGATAACGTAAATAGTTATTTGGCACATAAAAAGATCTTCAACCTCATCAGTCATCAGGACAAGGTGATCACAATGACACAGCTAGCATAATTTTTGATACTAAAAAAAGTGTTGACAAGGATGTGGAGCTGATGTTGATGGGACTGTACAGTAGTACAATCACTCCAGAAAAGCATTTGATGGTTTTCTTCTAAAGATAAACAGACATCCAGCCATTCAATGCTAGGTATTTATCCAAGAGAAAAGACAGCATATATCCACACAACAATTTGGTTTTGAATGTTCATAGCAGCTTTATTGGTAACAAAATATTGGAAACAACTCAAATGTCCTTCAATAAGTGAATGGGTAAATAGATTGTGGTAGATCAATACATTGAAACAAGCTGGTATCAGCAATAAAAATGAACTAGTGGTACACCAAGTATGGATAAATCGCAAAACATTACACTAAGAGAAAATTCAAATACAAAACAATACACACTATGTGATTCCATCTATATAAAATTCTGTAATATGAAAAACTAATCTGTAGTGACACAAAGCAGATTAGTGGCTACCTAGGTTTAGAGATGGGGTTAACTACAAAGAGATACAAGGGAACCTTTTAGAATGAAGAAAATGTTTTCTATCTTGATTGGGATGTCGTTTCATGGGTGTATACATTTGTCAAAATTCATCATACAGTACAACTAAGATGCCATATTTATTTTATATAAACTTGGATCAAATTTATTTGAAAAGGTAAAAGTTACAAGATAAAAAAAGAAAACGAATGGGGCACTTTTACCTGTCTCTACCTGGAGAAACTAAAAAGCAAGATAACATTGGTTCCTTAATCGAGTTTTTTTGTTTTTTGTTTTTTTTAAATCTTAGTTGGAATCAATGGTGATTGTGATCTTTCTTAAAGTTTCGGTCTTGATCCTTAACTTTTCTTTCTTTTTTTTTATTAATAACAGACAATGGCCAGATTAACTGATGATTAATGCTACCATGTAACCATCATAACCAGTATTAATACCATCTTTGTCTGAATTTAAGCACTTGTCTAAAGATCTTTTGTTCCACCCTTACTTTTTGTTACAGTCTTCTTGTCCATAATCTGAACAAGATTTTGATACACTAGCCTATTGCTAAATTCTGTGTTGCATTGGCAGCATAGAACAATTGTGAAATCCACCCTATCCCCTCTGACTTATAATCATGAGTTACAAATGTTGAAGTAGCTTCATGATGATTTCAGTTCCCATTCTGTGTCTTCCACTAAGGCTCTGGTTAACTACACTTCATTTCTTAAATAAGCCATAAACCCTATTTAACACCACCTCAGACCCCAGGCTTCACACACAGCAACCAGTGAGTGTGTAATTAGAAACATGAGCACAATTAAAATTACAGAATTTCTCATTCTGCAAAAGATGGAATTATTCATTTAATCTGCTCTCTAAGAAATTAAAAGTTTTTGGTTCTTTTTTATGAGAGGAATCCTTTTTCATAACCTCTTAAAAGGAAGACAACCATGGTTTAAGTATTTCAAGAAATTATCAGATTATGAGAGAGAGAAAAAATCACCGATGAGAGAGAACATCGTTGGCCAACTCCTGCATGCCCCCACTGGGGATTGGCCCACAACCTGGGCATGTGCCCTGACCAGGAATCAAACCAGCGACCTCTTGGTGCATGGGCCGACGCTCAACCACTGACCCACACCAGCTGGGCTCAATGGCATTATTTTAAATAGCAAAAAAGTGTAAGCAATCTAAATGTCACAAAGAAGAGTGATGGTTTCTTTTAAAAAATTATTGCATGATAGGAATCTTTTCTTATTTTCTTTTACTTCATTATTTGATTACAGATGACATACAATATTAGTTTTGCCTGGCCAGCGTGACTCAGTGGACTGAGAGGTCCCGGTTCAATTCCTGGGTTGAAAGTAGCCGATCAATGTATCTCTCTCACATAGATGTTTCTCTCTCTCTCTCCCTTCCTCTCTTTCTAAAAAGATCAATAAAAACATATTTTAAAATATATATTAGTTTCAGGTGTGCAAAATTGTGATTTGATATTAAATACTTTATAAGGTGATCATCCAATAAATCTAGTACCCATCTGAAACCATATATAGTTATTACAATATTACTATATCTTCTCTATGTTGTACTTTTCATCCCCATGACTATTTTTATAACTGGCAATGTGTACTTCTTAATTGTATGATGGGAGTCTTGCTTCTTTTTCCCACTTGTTAGTATATATTTCACTTGAAAGCTTACTGTTTTCTACTTTTCTGGAATGTTATTCATTAATACTAGTCTTACACGTATCAGTCATGATTTACTTGCCTTTTGTTATCATTAATGGACCAGTTTGGCCATTGGGTTCTAACTTTTGTGTACCTATGACATGATCATCCTTGTTTTCTTACCCTGTCCTTACTTTCTGGCTTCACAAGAAGCTCTAGCACAGCCTTGGAATCAACAGTAATCCAAAGAGCCTGGTTCCTTTTATTGGAGAGCAGTATTTACAACCCATGAACTGGATCATTGCTGCTTCTTGACCCTCTCAGTGGCCAGTTACACAGCTCTGTTTATTTCTCCATCCATCCATTCATTCATCCATCCATCCACCCACCCACCTACCAACCTACCAACCTATCTTTTAAACACACACACAAGTTCCAGTACCACAGTATTCATTCACACCTTTCCTTTTTCCTTACTCGTAACTTCTTTCTTCAGTGAGAAATCTGCAAATTATCATTATCTGCAAAATATCTACTTATTTGTTCAACACTGGGAGACATAGTTTCAGAACTGCTAACGCATACCCCCATGAAAACAAATTTACCAACTAGAGGACAGTGTCTGTACAGCTCTCTGTCTTTGGCCTCAGAGTACCCAGTCGAAACACAAAGTTACTAAGTGCAACTTCCTTCTCTCCCATAGCTTTCAATGTGGTCATGTGACCCATTCCTTATCTTTGTCACAAACTACATTTTATATGGTGTTGGAGTTGAGCTCTAAGGATACCCTAGCCCACCAGAAAGATGAACAAGTGGGTCCTAGAGCAAATTAAGCCTGAAACATTGCTGAAGGTAAAAATGACAAAACTGAAGCTAACGCTGTCCTACTTCAGGCACATCATGAGAACATAAGGTTCTTTGGAAAAGACAATAATGCTGGGACAAACAGAAGGTAGCAGCAAGAGAGGAAGACCCAAATATGAGATGGACTACTCAATAAAAGAAGCCATAAGCATGAGTTTACAAGAGCTGAACAGGGCAGTTGAGGACAAGACATTGTGGACATCACTCAGTCGCCAGGAGTCAGAGCCAATTCAACGGCATATAACATTCTATCTTAGGTTCATTCCTAGGCCCTACATCCTGGTTGATTCTTTTTAATTAATATACAATAAAATCCAGTCTTTGTAGTATACATTTCTATTGGTTTGACAAATATTCAGAATTCCATATCCACCACCGTGGTTCCTTACAGAACAGCTCATTCACCCCAAAAACTTTCTTGCTGACCCTTGTCAACTGTTCCCCCACCCCCATCCCACACACACCTCTAACCCCAGTAATCCTCAATAGTGCTGCCTTTTTCAGAATGCAATATGCATGAAGTCACACATGTGCCTTTTGGGGGTTGGTTTTCCTTCACCAAATGCATTTAGGGTTTTTTTTTTTTTTTTTTTAGAATGGAAGGGGGGAGGGACAGAGAGAGAGGGAGAGATCTACATCTCTGCGAGTGGCCCGGAGAGGTGGCAGTGCCTTGAGTGGGGGCACCCCTTACATCGACAGCAAGATCAGCCTTATCTCCAAGGTGGAGATCTGCTACAAGGGCATCCTCAACAGTGGTTCTCAACTTTCCTAATGCCACGACCCTTGAATACAGTTCCTCATGTTGTATGTGGGCATATCTGCATGTAGGTGGACCCGCCTGGAGATGGATAGAGAAGCCGGATAGAGGAGCAGTGTCTCAGTTCCTAAGACCATCTGAAATATGTTTTCCGATGGTCTTAGGCGACCCCTATGAAAGGGTCGTTCGACCCCCAAAGGGGTGGCGACCCACAAGTTGAGAACTGCTGCTCTGCACCATCAACACCACGAACTCCACCGTAGCCCTGGCCGGTTTGGCTCAGCGGTTAGAGCATCGGCCTGCGGTCCAGAGAGACCCGGGATGGGTTCCCGCAAAGGGTACGTACCTCGGTTGCAGTTTGTCTCCGGCCCTGGTTGGGTTGTGCAGGTGGCAACCACTCAATGTGTCCCTTTCATGTCGATGTCTCTCTGTCTCTCTCTGTCTCTCTCCCTCTCCCTCCCTCCCTCCCTCCCTTTCACTCTATCTGAACAAAATATTGAAAAATGTCCTCAGGTGAGGATAAAAAAAAAAACTCCACCATAGCCCTTGCCAAAGTTCAGTCCTTTGGTACAGAAGACAGATCAGCAGATCATCCAATACCACCTCAAGATGAAATCTTTGAATACATTATATTCTGTGGAAGTGATGTTAAAAACCTCACTGTTTGTGAGCCACCAAAACCACAATGTTCTTTGCCTCAGGATCCAGCTATCATTCATTGTTCACTAGGCTCATCTACTTCTTCATTCCAGTCAGTGGGTTCCTATGGACCTTTTGCCAGGATGTCAACATACAGTCAGTTCAGTCCAACTTCATTAGTTGGGCAGCAGTTTGGTGCTGTTGGTGTTGCTGGAAGCTCCTTGACATCCTTTGGAACAGAAACATCAACTAGTGGTACCCTATCCCATAGTGCAGTTGTTTCTGCCTTCACACAGGATTCAAAATCTGTAAAACACAGTTATCTCAAGGTGGTTCAAGCCCTCAGTTAGATCCTCTGAGAAAAAGCCCTACCATAGAACAAGCAGTACAGACCGCCCTGGCCCACTTACCTGCTCCAGCACCTGTTAGGAGAAGAAGCTCTGTATCAACCAGGACTTTACCATCTCCAGTATGAGCCAAAGAGCAATAGAGAATCAAGAGCACAGGCGAGCTGAAGTACACAAAGTTTCAAGACCAGAAAATGAGCAACTCAGAAATGATAGTAAAAGACAAATAGTTCCAGGTGCTCTTTCAGCTCCAAGGAGAGGGCATGGGGGTCATTGAGATGGCAGGGGATGATCTGGTATTCAATGAGATGGTCCTATAAATCTGAGACTTTGACTTTAAAAGTGCAAATGCACAATTTAACAAGGAGGAAATTGACATCAAGTTTCATAGTAAACTTAAATTGAAAGTGGAAAATAAACTTGAGAATCAGGAGAAATCTGTAAATGGTGAAGATAAGGAGACTTGGGAGCTGATACTTAAAAGAGTGAAGGAAATGATGATGATGAAGATCCATTTGGACCTAATTTTGATATTATGACAAAAGTAAATCCTTCTTTGATAATATTTCTTGTGCTGATAATAAAGAACGGAGAACAACCTGGGCTGAAGAAAGAAAATTAAATGCTGAAACATTTACAATCCCACATTGTCCAAACCGTGGCCATGAGGGGTACAGAGGTAGAGGTGGTCTTGGTTTCCATGGTGGCCAACGGCATGGTGGTGGCAGAGGTGGTACCTTCACCCCTCGAGGATTTTGTGGTGGATTCAGAGGAGGTCATGGTGGCAGGGAGTTTGAAGATTTTGAATATAGGAAAGACAAAAAAGTTGCTGCATAGTCTACAAACAAGTCTTTAAAAATAGGTGAATTTCTAACTCTTCATGGTCCTGAGAACTGGTTTCAGTCTTTACCAAGAATGAAAAAGTGAATTCACTGTATATCTGTCACCAGCACTGGGTTTGTTTGTTTGTTTGTTTTTCTGCTTAATTTCAAAGATAAGATACCGTTATATTGGGTAGGGTGGGGGCAGCTCATCTTTAAAAATGAGCATTAAAAATATTTGAAATAGCAGAAGGTTAAGTAATTTCTTATATCTAGTTAAACCAAAGCAGTACTTCAGTGGGACTTATAAGTAGTTTTCATCACTGAAAGGATTTTTCTTACCACTTAATTGTTTTTGGCAGTTTTTGCAAGTTGCCTGCCAATAGGGCTGTGATGCCGTGTTCCAAGCCACAGAAGAAGGTATGTGTATGTGTGCATGCACATACTCATGTGTCTTTTGCCCTTCCTTTTTGGAAATCCTGTAATATCCCTTTTGAAGTAGCTTATTTTTTCAGTTAATTAGGGTGCTGGAGAATTTTGTCAGTCAACTGTATACACACAGTAAGTATTGTTTCTTAGGCAAAGGTAACTTTTTTATATAGTTGCAAAATTCCATTGCCAAAGAAACATTAAGAACTTTGTATAGCTGTATAAAAAGCAACTAATATTTTAAAAAATAAACATTTTAAAGTCAGCAAACATACTGTGTCCTTGCAGAAGTTGTGCTGAGGAGCAGAGCTGTGGGTAGGTCTTTTTTCATAGCTTTCCAAGATTAACATTTATTTTTATTTTCTTTTTTAATGTTTGGAACACAAATGAAGATTTGATACATTCTTCTGTTATCTAAAAAAGGATAAATCACTCATGCTCATCGCTAAGAACTTCATTTTATAGTAAATGGCATATAAAAGGATTTGTCCAAGTCATAGATATTTTTAGTATATGAATGTAAATAATCATAGATAAGAATTACTTAGCTATATTTTCAAATAAGTAACTCCCCTTTTAAGACATTAAGTAAAACTAGGCATTGATTTAAAAAAAAAAAAAAAAAAAGGCACAGACTACTTGGTAGCCTGCTCATCTCAATTTGACCTCCTATCAACCATTACTTTGTCAAATCAGATACTGACCCTCCTAGTGGCACAATCCTTCAGGGAAATACGCAATCCAGATTTGGAGCTTTACAGTTACTTCAGATGCAAAAAGGCCCTTCCTTGCCTTTAAATTGTGCTTGTTACTGTTCATTATTCCCACAGCAATATCTAAGTTTTATTCCTCAACTCTGCTAAGTAACTGTGAAGCAAATCTCTGTATTGCTTACTGACCTAATTGCTTTATTTAAAACAAAGGGAAAAAAAGCCCTCCTCACCATGACTTTAGAAGACACAGAGTCATTCATTGGGTTTGGTTTTCTACGTCTTTCCTTCCACCAGAAACAGATCAGACTGGGCCCATATCAATGATTCAACAACAAAAAACCCAAACAAACAATAAAAAAAACCCCACCATATTACTCTATAAAAATATTACATCATATAATGTTTGCTTTCATATTCAGTTTTTAATTTTCCAATTTTTATACCCTGTTCTATTGCTGACACAAACTACTTTTAGTATTTAATGAGGTTATCATATTAAAAACAGAAGACTGGAAGCAAAGCATATACTGGGCAAGGACTCTAAGTTGTACACAACAGAAATGGGCACTGACTGATCTAAGCAGAAAAACAATGCACTGAAAAGAGTTTGAGCACCTCACAGAACTTCCAGAAAGAATGCAGAACAACACAAGGGAAACAGCAGATACAAGAGAGCAGCGAGGAGCACAGCAAAAGACATACTACAAACCCAAACTGGTGAAGACCCAGGGAGTTCCAGCTCTTCACCACTACCTCCTGAAATTCATTTTGCTAAGGCTGCAGCCACTGTCATCACCAAGGACCAGATTCTCAGGGGTATGCTTCTTTGCAATCACTAGCTCCTGATTTAGTCTAACAGGCTGAATTCTGGCCAAGTTCAGACCTTAGCTGTTAGGAAGGCTAGGAAAGTGATAATGTGGTTTTTTTTCCCCCCAGTTTCTACCAAGGGCTCTATCACCCATATTCACAAAAGGAGGAATTCTCCCACCATAGAAAGGAGTTTCAGGGGGAAAAGACAATTAAGAGGTGGGTTTTTTTATCCTCACCTGAGGACATTTTTCCATTTTTTTGTTCAGAGAGTAGAAGGGGAAGAGAGAGAGAAACATCGATGTAAAAGGGACACATCGAGTGGCCACACGACCCAACCAGGGCCGGGGACAAACTGCAACCGGGGTACATGCCCTTAGCGGGAACGAAACCCGGATCTCTCGGGACCGCAGGCGACAAAGAGGTGGTTTGTTTGTTTCTATAATCAAGACTATTTGGTAGTTTCTCATCATCAGAATATTCAGGAGAAAATGAAAATATTTTAGAATTTCTCCAATTACCTCCAAATTTAACACTCTACTTCATAGGGACAACCCAGGCTCAACAACATTGTCACATATTGGACCAATACCATATGCTAACAAACTATTCATAAACTACTTCACACTGAAAGTAGAAACAGACCCCAGATTCAATATTTTCTCTTTTCTACAGTGTTCCTCAATTAGATAGCTCTTCACCTAAGCTGAATTCTGCTGTTTAAACATTTCTCTCATCTGGAACAACAACAAACAAAAAATCCAAAAAGATCCCTGAAAACCTAAACCAGATATCACCAAATCTATTCTTTAGTAAGAGCAGATTTCTACCCCAAACAACAAAGCAAAACTCAAATAAGCTTGACTCTTTCTCAGAGCCCATTTGCTCCTATATTACTTGTACTCTTCCGCTTCATGGCTTTTTCCAGCTCATTATATGTTAGAAGCTGGAGGGGAAGGGAAGGAAAAATGACAAGAAGAAGACAAAATTTACAAAAAGCAAATAAATAGAACTAAGAAAAAAAGCAACAATATTCCTCTTTCTAAAGGATGGAAGCAGACAAGAGAACGGGTGACTGTGGCCAGACCTCTGGGCAGCAGGAGAAAAGAAAAAGAGAAGAACCAGAGAGCCTCTAGGCACACCAAGTAAAGTACCTCACTCTCGGGCACTAGGGAGTGACAGAGATACTTTAAGAAGGTTCTAGAAACAGAGAGACTGCGATTTCCTTTTCTGTGGACTACATGGATTATATACAACGGACTATTGTTGCTGAACTTCTTTGATAAATGCCACCCCCATTCCTCTATATTCTCCGGGTGGGTGTCACAGCTGAGAATCACTGTAACCTCCGAACCTCCTCCAACTAAGATTTTCCCTAGCTTTAAATTCTGTATTTTGTGTTGTTTTAAAAAGACTTTTTTGTTTTGTTTTCAAACATGAATTGTAATATTCATAAGCGTGTTCAAACATCCCACCTCCTTCCTAACCTTCGCTTCCATCCTCCATGAGAAGAGCGGGGCAGAGGAGCCCCAAAGTTGAAAGTGCCGGATTTCGAGTACTAATCCCACAAAACAGGTTCCTGTGGAAAGCCTCACTCCTCTCCGGTGGGACCAGTCCTCTCCCGACCGTCGAGGATGCCCTACAACATCCACTGTATTACTGGGAGTGAGCGTCTCCACCGAGTCTTAACCTTTGGCGGCCGCCCGCCTGGTTCCTAAAAGACCCCACTTCCCACGCACCGAGAAAACGAATTCCTTTTTGCCCCACCACCGGCCGCACGGCCCCGCCTCCCACGGCCTCACCTGCAGGCGTCCCAGGTACCGCCGCCTCTACCCCCACGGCACCGCCCACTTTCCGCTTCGGGCCGCGGAGAACTAGGCCAGGGAATCTTGGAGCCGGTCCCAAGTCACGTGGCACCACGGTCACGTGCCGGCCGGGGTCACGCACCCGATTCCAGGTCAAGCGCAAACGGAGCGCTGGGCGCGGGAAGGACACCGCACTTGCAGGAGCATGGCCGCCTTCACCCGCCCACTCTCGCGAGATCTGTGAGGTCACGTGACGGCGTGGGTGCGGCGCGGCTTCACGTGACGGGCGCTGCCGGCCGCGGGGTCTCTTTCCTGCCGCGGGCGGTACAGCTGCTGGGCCTCTAGACCGCGGGATCGGCCACTCTCACGGCGGCCCGTAGCCCTTCACCAGCACCCTCCCTCCGGCTGCCCAACCACCCGACCCCTCCCGGCTCCCCCTCCGGTGAACCTGGTGCCCATGGCGGCCCCCGGTGGCGCCCGGCGGCAGCCGCTGCTCCTGCTGTTACTCGGTGAGGGTCGGGCCCGGAGCGGGGGTCTGCGGGGAAGGATGTGCACTACTAAGGGTCTGGGGGCTGCGTGGTGGAGCTCGGGGGCATGGGAGGTCTGCGGGGAGGGTGTGTCCGGGGGTGGGGAGGACTACTCTGGGTCCGGGGGCTACAGAGTCCGGGAGCTGCGGCTGGGCTCGGGCGAGGGCGGGCCCACGAGTCGTCCCCGCACACCCCGAGGTCCGCGCGTGGGATCCGGCTGGAGCCTAATGGCCGCTCATTGGGGTGTCGGGTCCAGTTGCCGAGAAGTGGACGAGGGAGGGCCAAGGTTCTCAGATGAGAGTCTGGTTCCGCCCTCGGGTCACTAAACTAGTTTTCTGGGATGTTAGGTTGGAAATGACTTGGTGGCTTTGGTGGTTTCTGGCAAGTGTGCTTTGTTTTGTTTCTTCCACTTACGGGCAAGTGGGCCACGGAGGTCCAGGTGAGGCTGTGGGGCTCGAGACGCCAGGACCTGCGCGGTCCTTCGCTGCTCCCAGCGGGTGACCCACCTGGCGCTTCTGCAACATGGATCTTAACCAGGGTGGCGTGGTGATCCCGGCCTTTTAGAGTTCGTCCTTGGTGCTTTAACCTTCGCTTATTTTGCAGTATGGCGTGCAGTGTTTATATGTTACTGTGAATTTAATTTTGTGTTGAATGACTTGAAGTTATCTTTAAGAGTTTAGGAGAGCCCATGGTGGACAAAATGAGAGAGAACCAGGCCTCAGCTTCTTAATGGCAGTATTCATTTTTAGTGAATCCTTGTAAAGAGCTGCTGCCACTGTTATGTATGTGCTGGCTCCCTTGAGTCAAAATGAGGGACACCGTTAACACGTTGGGAAGCATCTGGCACTCCACCAGTCTGTAGAATTCATAAAAGCAGTCAGTGGGTGCTCAGTATTTTATTGATTGAGGGATTTTGTTTTCATATTTCTGTGCTAATAAGAAAGAGGAATGAATATGTGCTGTCTCTTAAATGGGCTACATGTTGATTTTAAGTCTGTTTAGAGGCTGTCCATGGCACCCTTTCTCACCCTTCTCCCAAATTATATGGGAAGATTTATGTAAGTGGCAAGATAAAAAATATGACGGGAATTCTGTGAGTTAAATAGATACAGATACACATTTCCATACTTCCCACAAATTTCTTTAAACATTTCTTAAGTCTCATCCTACTCTAAAATTCTGTTATTGTGACTAAATACATTTTAGTTTCAAGTTTTTGTTTTGCCTGTTATGTAAAATTAGTTCTTTGAGCTGCATGAATAGCCACAAGAGATGACCTTATTCCAGCAGTAAACCCGAAGCCTTGCCCTTCACTAGCAGGTGTTACAAGAGGAGTTGCTGGAATAAGTTTTGTCGTGTCAGAACGGCTGCATTGTCCTTTATTAGAAGAGCTCACAATCACTAGGTTGTGAGTATGTTGTTGCATGTTCTAAAAACTCACCTTAAAAATGAAGAGGAGCCCCGCCTGTGTGGCTTGGTGGTTGAGAATCGACCCATGCACCAAGAGGGTGCCGGTTCCATTCCCGGTCAGGTTACATGCCCAGGTTGTGGGCCCAGGCCTCATTGGAGAACATGCAGGAGGGCCAGTCGATATTCTCTCTCATTGATGTTTCTATCTCTCTCTCCCTCTCCCTTCTTCTCTGTAAAATCAGTAAAGAAAAAAAATGTTTTTAATGAAGAGGAAAAGTCCATAATTTCCCTATATTGTAATAACTTGCGAGTATTGTGCTTGTAATTAGCTTTTTAATGCCCACTACATCATATCTTTTAAGTTTTATATTCAATTAAAATCTCAGCTTTTAGAAAAGGTCTATTAACTTGGATTTAGTTCTATTTAAAATAATATTTATTTTAATGCACAATTTCACCAAAAAGCATATTTTCTAAAAATATAACAGACTTCTAAATTACTAATTCCTCCTGCATTAATGATTAGAAACTACTTATGCCTTCTTTTGTGTTTGAATACTTGGTAGAAAGCATAGATAAGCATGAACTGAAACTTTTTGATACACTGTCAAACCTAGGTTCTTGAATGTCTCCCATCTCAAACAGTTCGGTTCTAGACCAAGTTGTTAACTGAAAAAATGTCAATTAGCTTTTTGGTTCTTGAAGACCTGACAACCCTTTCATGCTGATATATCAGCAAGACAAAAAGCATCTCTCAGGCCACAAACTACGGAGGTAATGGGACAGGATGAGTCCGATTGTAGCTAAATCTTGCCTTGTTAACTTCTCAGGAAACTGCTGTGAATATTTTTGTTTGTTTGCTTTTTTTGTTGATGGCAGAATGGATCATTAGCACAATTTTAAAGGCAAGAGAAGGCTATCAGGTGTGCTAAGGGTGTGAAAGAAACAATGATCACAGGCAATTGAAGAGGTATAAAAACTGTTGTTGATTTGGATAAACAAAAAGTAGTTAGCTGGTAGCAGCATTTCTGAGGCAGTGATAGTGAAAAACCTACGATGCTGCATACTAGAAAGATCCCTGGCACCAGTGTTGAAAATGACTCCTTTAAGGCTAGTTAGGGGGTGGTTTGATAAATTTAAGAAAAGAAATGTTTATTTATAGATCAAACAGTACATTAGACATGTACTGTATAAAAGAAAGTTTAGAACTGGGAATCTTTTGGAGGGTCTGAAACAAATTAATTCAATTTACATTATTTCTAATGGGGAAAAATGATTCAGTTTTTTAACAGATCCGTTCTCGAACAGACTTCTAGAACGAAATAAATTTGAGAACCAAGGTTCCACTGTATAAGATTAAGTGTGATTCTTTAAACCATTGATGTCAACTAGATGGCTTTCTTTCCCTTACCAAATGAAGAACTGTCACTTAGGAAGTTTTAAAAGATTTGTGCTAATTGATTTTACCCTTGCTTGTGGGAGTTTGTCAGTTGCCCCAGGTTTGCAGCCAAATTCTTCAGTAGATTTCAAATCAAAATGTTGCAGTTTCATAATTTTGAATTTGCATTGTTAGTCCCATCCTAGGCAGTATTAATTCTCCCTCTGTCTGCGTCCACAGAACTTAACTACATGCTACAGCATGTGCTTTTACTAGAGCGTCGATTCAGCTGAGTTGTGATTTTTACACATGTATTCGCTTCCCCATCTTATAGCCCAGCTCATGCTTCACACATTGTAAGTAGTGCTCAGTACATACTCATGTCCTGCCTCTACAGTTCATTTCACAAGCGAGTGTTTCATAATTTAGAGAATATTTGCTTGCTCACCGAGTGCTGGAGAGAAAGCATGGTTCAGCCACGGCACTCACCCTGCTGCCAGCCTGTGCTAGCATGAGTAGGACGTGCTCGGAGTCAGCAGACCTGGCTCTACCACTCACCAGCTGTGTGACCTTGCACAAGTTAGTTAACATCTCTCTGCCTTAGTTTCTACATCTTAAAGGAGAGTCATAATGCTGTCTATCAATTAAAATCGTCATGATAATTTAATGAACAGCAATGTGCTTGGAGCTCTAATTGGCACAAAGCAAGTGCTTGTTAAATAAAATACTTGACATTTTGTGTCAGGTACTGAGGATTCAGTGATGAACTTGATAGATGAGGTCTGTGTAGCACTAAATATTTAAGTTATAATGGCTAATATTATAAGCATTGCTGATGCCCTATAATGAATGATCTGCATACTTTGGCTCATATGATGTTCTAATGATCCTGAGGTGTCAGCACTCTTATTTCTATTTCACAGGTGTTTAAACCAAGGGTTTGGTAGTTGCTACTGGCCCAGGGTCACACAGCTAGTAAGTAGTGGGGGCGTCCATCATAGAACCAAGATCTCTTACCTCTCAAGCAGGCATGTTTTCTGTAGGTGTACTTGTTTTAGAGAATGGAATTTCTACAGATAGGAGTATTTTAAAGGAGTAAAACAAAGTTACTTCTTTATATGATCCCTGGAGAAATTATCCAGTTCTCATCTGATTGAAGGGATGCTAGAGATTAGCAGTTGCCAGTGGGCCAGGGAGCTGACTTTTGAGAAGGACACCCCTCAAATAACTGTAACTAACTTGAGAAGGGTCTTTTTTCCCCCACCAACTGCTACTTGTTACAAAATTAAAAAACAAAACAAAAACTTAATGATCATTAACATATATACTCTCTCAGAATTCTATGTTCTAATGCTCCTGTAGACATTCTGGGGTAAGTTCCTTGTTTTAATAATTGAACATTTCTGGGCCTCTCCAGAAGAATGTGGGTATTTAGTGCTGCTAAAGCTTATATTGTTTTAATAGTACTTTGTTTTTCTTTGAAAGCTCAGGCCTTCAACCTATTTACTAAATGAAAAAAATTATATGATTGAAAGTTACTTAATGTAAAATGTTTCCTAATGAAAGGCTTTGAGTCAGTATAAACTTTTTTTAATGAATCGGGGAACTGTGTTATCAAAGGGCTGCTTGATGAGAACTGACCTGTGTATATGCTCCCATGGGAGACAGTGACCTGCTGTGTCCATGACACACGTGATCACATGTGACCAACCCTCTAGCAGAAGGGCCAGGGCTAGGTAAGAGTTTCAGGCCTAAGGAAGCCTATAAACAAGGCAGCAAGTGGCCCATGTACACAATTAATTGGGTCATTGTCCAGTGTCGCTGGCTTCATTGCCCATGCTTTTAACACATGCTTTTGCTTCTACCTGCTGGCCCTGCTTTTCTCTCTGGTTTATTTACCCATCCTCTCAGAAATCATGTGTATTTTAAAATCTTTACTGTGTCCAAAACCAGTTATGGAATAATTTTCTCTAAGTGTTTTAAATGAAATATTTAATTTATTGAAAATGCTTTTAGAGTAATTGTACCTGAATATTCCAGAGGTGAATTAAAAATGTGCAAATCAAAACAGACAAAAAATTGCACAGGTTTCCTTGTTTGCCATAGTTTACTTCATTTTGGTGTAGCGACATTTCTTTTTGCGCATAGATTTTGGTATATCCGTTACCAGAGGCTTACCGAAAGATAGGTGAGGCTTCTGGCTATACTCTGCTTTAGGCTTCAGTTGTTCGCTCTAATGATATTATTTTATGGAAGTCTCAAGGGTAAAATGAATTGGTTTCATTGGAAACATTTATTTTGTCTGGGACAAGGGTTTTATAATGAAAAGTTGAGTGTCCTCTGAGCATGCTGCCTTCAGAGTGTGCCTGAGTCATATTTACACTTAGAGTGATCAGAGCCAGATGTGTAAATGCTTGTTTGGTAAAGGGCGTGCAGGAGCTTGTAGCAGCAGAGACAGGGAAGGGTTGGGGAGGGCACACCACTTCTACACGTTACAGTACACTGTGATGGCTGACAGCTCTTTGGCTTTAGAACTAGTGAAGATACTTATTTTTGCCCATCTATGAAAGAACAATGTACTAATATGTACTGCTTGTAAAATTACCTACTTCTCTACCAAACCATTTCAGATTACATTTTGCTACCAAACTACTTGAATCAGGATGGTGGGATATGAAGAAGCCAGAGATGGCACTGGTCCTGAGAACTTACTTAAAGAGATATATTTAGCAATGATCACTCTCAAGCTAGAAAAACCCATGAAAGTTTCACTCTCCCTTGCCCCTGGCATATGGAGGCCCTATCTAGACAGATTTGACTGAAGTCCTAAGGTTACACAGCCAAGTCCAGATTAAATTGAATTACTGTTTTTGAGGACCTTTCTGAAATTGGGCAAAGATCGTTGAGTCCATGACTTCACACCACCAGTCCATGAGAGAGAAAAACAGATCTAACTGGATTGGCTCAGTGGTCAGAGCATCGGCCAGCGGACCAAAGAGTCTCAGGTTCGATTCTGGTCAAGGCCATGTACTTTGGTTGTGGTTCAGTCCCAGGCCCTGGTTGGGGTCATGTGGGAGGCAACCAATTGATGTATCTCTCTCACATCAATGTTTCTCACCCTCCCTCCCTCTTTCTCCCTCTCACTCTATCTGAAGATGAATGAAAAAATATCCTCCAGTGAGGATTTAAAAAAAAACAAAACGATATAACTTTAAATAGTAGTTTAGATCCACAGTGAAAGATACCACCAGCTCTTCCATGGAATTCTGTAGAGAGTCAGTTAGGTTGAGTTGTACCTCCAGGACCCCATAGAGTTTCATGAAGAACCAGTGTGGAGCACTTATGCCCTGGGGTACCCAGAAATTAACATGTGACTTCCTGATAAGTATTCTGAGGTAAAATCCATTATTGCTAGAGTTGAAGACAACAGAAATACCCAAAGTATTTTCAAAAAAGTGTTTTGTAATTTTTGTCTTTCCTAGAGTTAGCAGGTCTCATGCATGGTGCATCAGCAGTGTTTGTGGTGCAAGATGGCAACAAAACAGCTTGTATAATGGCCAACTTCTCTGCTGACTTCTTGACCAACTATATTACCAAGACTGGCCCTAAGGTAGGAAATACTACATTGTGTACGTGTGTGCATTTGTGTGTATTTGCACACAGGAGAGATTTTTTAAAATTTTCAAATGTTTGAAAAATGATCCCACCTTAACACAGTTCTCTTGATGTATGTATAGTTCCTTCTCAGCTTATTAGTAGCCTGTGCTGTTTTATATATGGAAGTTGCAGTCATAATATACAAACTGTTTTGTTCTATGCTTTCACAATTTTACTGTGAGCATTTTTTTTTCCAGTTTTTGTGATCTTTTGTTTTTGTTATACTGTTGTTGTTGTTTTTTTAATCTTCACCCGAGGACACTTTTTCACTTGATTTTCAGATAGGGTAGGGGGGGTGAAGGGGGGAGGGAGGAACATCATGTGAGAAAAACATACTGATTGGTATGCTTTTACATGACCCCAACCAGGGCCGGAGATCGAACCACAACCAAGGTACATGTCCTTGTAATACTCCATTATGTTAAATCAGCCTAATTTGTTAAACCATCCATCTATTGGTAGTTAAGTGTTTTTATATTATTTTTCATGCCCAGTGTACAGCACTGTGAATATGGTTTTATTGACCTATTGAACTTTGTATAAACTTTTATGCCCCCAAAATTGTTTATAAACAGTTGATGTGCAGTGCTATAACCACTGTTTGATTAAAATGTTTTTAGTTGTTTTGTTAAAACGACTCTGTACTTCTACAGTATGAGTAAGGCTCTTGCAATTCCTAAATTTCTAACAAACAAGCAGCATTTGTTTGTATTTCTTTCTTTGTTGATTACCTATTAATGGACATTTTACTTGTTCTATTTAACATGCACACTTTTTTTTATATATCTCTAATTCAAATTGTATTTTCAGTTCCTTGTTGGAACCACTATTTTTCCTTATCTCCATTTTGATAGCATCATTTCTACTACTACTCAAAGGGCAGTAATGCGGCCCAGGGTTGCTGGGTAGATCAGCAGTTTCTGTAGAGCACTCTGGACTTTGTACCAGCTGCTCGACCTCATTAATTCATTTTTACTGGTCTAGATGCAAATGTGGTCTGTCAAAATAGAAGAAAACTGGGAGGGTTTGTTCTATAGAAATGTCTTAAATTCTAAAGACTTGTCAAAGCACCTTTTATTTTAATTTTTATTCACTTTTTTTGCTTGGATTTTTAAAATATTCTTTTGTTTTATATATATATATACACACACACATACACATATATTGTTATGCAAATAGATCATCCATGTGCTGTTCTGTACCTTACTATTTCACAAAGTGTGTCTTTGTAACCTCATGTAGTTCTGTCATTTTTTTAAGACCTCATTAGTGTACAGCTTATAGTTCTTTTAGTCCACTTTAATTTGATGGACATTAGGTTGTTTTCTAGTTGTTTGGGTTGTATATAATAGTAAATTTGAACAATTCTGACCAGTGCAAATGCCTTTTCTTTGTTTAAAGACGTATTCTTGAAACAAACATTTCTGTAGCAAACAAGTAGCAATAGCCTTTTTCAAATAAAAATGAACACCTTATCCTGAAGCCCAATATGAATTATTTGAGTTTACCAAGATAACACTAGTTTTAATTCTGTTCTGTTAGAAATTAAAATATTAATCAAGAATTTGTAATTACATGAAAAATTAAGTCAACTTTATCTTACACTTGAATTAAATTAAAAAAAAATTTTTAATCCTCACCTAGGGGTGTGTTTTTATTAATCTTTAAAGAAAGAGGAAGTGGGGGAGAAAGATAAACATTGATCTGAGAAAGAAACATTGATCTTTTGTCTTCTGTACCTGTCCCCATCAGGGATCAAACCTGCAACCTAGATATATGCCCTGACCGGGAATCAAACTGGCAACCTTTCGGTGCATGGAATGACACTCCAGCCAACTGAGCCACAGTGGCCAGGGCTTGAATTACTTTTCTTTTTTCTTTTTTTTTTTATATCCTCACCCGAGAACATTTTTGCATTTATCTTCAGATAGAGAGGGAGGAAGAGAGAGAGAGAGAGAAACATCAATGTGAGAGAGACACATTGACTGGGTACCACCCACATGACCCCAGCTGGGGCTGGGGACAAACTGCAACCGAGGTTCTTTCCCTTAGTGGGAATTGAACCCGGGACTCTGGTCCGCTGGCTGACGCTCTTAACTGCTGAGCTAAACCAGACAGGGCTTGAACTACTTTTCTATTACTGAAATGTAATGATTACTTTTTTGTTTGTTTGTTTTGTCCATTTTTTGTTCAGGTAGAGTGGGAGGGAGAGAAAGAGAGAGAAACATCGACATGAAAGGGACACATCGAGTGGTTGCCACCCGCACAACCCAGCCAGGGCCGAGGACAAACTGCAACTGAGGTACGCGCCCTTAGTGGGAACTGAACCCAGATCTCTTTGGACCACGGGCCGACGCTCTAACCGCTGAGCCAAACCAGCCAGGGCATAATGCTGACTTTCTTTGTGTGCTTTGTTCATATTAAAAATACCTTAACAGCCCTGGCCGGTTTGGCTCAGCGGTTAGAGCGTCGGCCTGCCGTCCGGAGAGACCCAGGTTCAGTTCCCGCTAAGGGCACGTACTTCGGTTGCAGTTTGTCCCCGGCCCTGGTTGGTCGTGTGGGTCGCAGCCACTCGATGTGTCCCTTCGCGTCGATGTTTCTCTTTCTCTCTCTCCCTCCCACTCTATCTGTACAAAAAATGGAAAAATATCCTCAGGTGAGGATTAAAAAATAAATAAATAAATAAATAAATAAATAAATAAATAAATAAATAAATAAAAATACCTTAACAGCGACATCTGAGATGGAACTGAGGAAATAAGTTTATGTCAGACTTAACAAAAGATCTTTATTTAGTGTTTCTGAATCCCTTTAATAACCTACATTCTAATTAGATTCTGTTGTCATTGTGTTTGTTCTAGAATGTGACCTTCAGCCTGCCACCTAATGCAAAAGTATTAAATACCAGCTCCTGTGGTAAAGAGAATGCTTCTAACCCCAGTCTCGTGATTGCTTTTGGAGGAGGACATACACTGAACCTCACTTTTGCAAGAAATGCAACTCGTTACAGTGTTCAGTTGATGAGTTTTGTTTATGACTTGTCAGACACACAGATTTTCCCCAGTGCAATTTCCAATGGTAAGAACAAAAATTGACCAATTATGAAATAAAGAAAATTGTGTTGGGGTAATATCTAAAATTACTTTTAACTAAGTATTTTGGGTAATTAAGATTTAATTCTTTTTAACTATAGAAACCAAGTCTGATGAATCGATAACTGACATCATGGCAGACATAAATAAAAAATACAGATGTGTGAGCAGCAACCAGATCCACATGAAGAATGTAACTGTCACTTTCCATAATGCCACCATCCAGGCATACCTTTCAAATGATAGCTTCAGCAAGGAAGGTAAGACACTGCCATTGGCCCTAATGTCGTTGACCCTGATTACACTGAATGCAGGCACAGCTTTGTGCCCTGGTGCCTGAGGGAATTATGTGTGAATGAGCATCTGTATAACTGGGAACAGAGCAGGCAGCTTCTGTCTAAGGAGAGCTGTCCACCAAACCTTTTTTTTCTCTTTAGAGATGACCTCTTTAGATTAAAATGGACAAATATTGATTTTTAAAAAAAATGGTAAAAAGACAAAGCAATTAAAACCCTCCCTGGGTCTCCCCTTATTAGAGCTAATGAGGTCCAGGGTCAGAGGATCTATTCTAATTCAAGCCAGCTATTTTTACACAGAGACCTAGTCATACCTCAGTCCAACTCGGGCAGACCCAGGGGCAGAGGTGGAAGGACCAGGAGTGCCTTTCTGAGGGATCACGGACCACCACCCCATGTTCCTGCCAACCCAGCTCCACTGGTGTGCCCTGGAGTCAAACAAATGGCTCCAAGCTCCTTCCCAGCTCCATGGTTTTGGCTAAGATAGTCAACCTCTCTTTTCCTTCACTTGTAAAATAAGAATAATAACCTGTTTTAGGAGGTTGTTAGGATTAAAAAGGAAATTTATGTAAAGTGCTTATCTCAGTGGCTGGCACAGAGTAAGTAGTTAGTAGGCTGTTACTATACTGTGACTTAAGAAGATTCTCTTCCCCAAATTCTGCTAGTCAACTCACAGATTACTGTCATTTTCCTGCAGGATGAGTGGTTGAGTGCCTTGGGGAAGTTGTCTCTGTCTGCCAGAGGATGAGTTAAAGACAGCACCTCCTTCTGGTCTTTTTTTTTATTATTCATTGTTTTGAGAGAGAGGAAGGGAAAGGGAGAGAGAGAGATTGAAATGAAACATCAATGAGAGAGAATATCGATTAGCTGCCTCCTGCATGCTCCTTATTGGGAATTGGGCCCACAACCTGGGCATGTGCCCTGACTGGGGATAGAGCCGGTGACCTCTTGGTGCATGGGTCAGTGAATAACCACTGAGCCACACCATCCAGGCTCCTTCTGGTCTTTTTATTGAATTTATTGGGGTGACATTGGCTAATAAAATTATATATATTTCAGGTGTACAATTCTATGATACATTATCTGTATATTATATTGTGTGTTCACCACCCCAAGTCAAGCCTTCTTTCATCATTTATTCTTCATTTACCCTCTTCTACCTACTCCCACCCTCCCCCCTTTCCAAAACTCTGGTAATCACTATATTGTTTGTGTGTGAGGTTTTTGTTTTTGCTTAATCCTTTCACCTTTTTTTCCCAGTCCCCCAACCCCTCCTAGTCTTTAGACCTTCCTCTACTGTGGGAACTTGGATTTGCTTTGTTTCCCAGTAGTCCTCCTTGAAGGCTGAGTGACTGTTGGAGAGTGGTTAATTTGCGCCATCACCAGAGCTGATCAGCAGAATAAACTGATCAGCCCTTTTGTGTGCAGCTTGTTATAGTCCTCAGAGACATGGGTGCTTGCAGCAGGCTGGCAAACTGGCCTTCAGGCCTGGTCCAACCTGCCTCTGGTTTCTCTATAGCCAGTAAGCTAAGAATAGTTTGTATGCTTACAAATTTAAGGTTAAAATAAATCAAAAGAATATTTCATGACACATGAAAATTCTTTGGAGTTCAGCATTCAATGCCCATAAACTAAAATGTTATTGGAACATAGCCATGATCATTCACTCACCTATTTATGTAGCTGCTTTCATGTTCATGGTGGCAGAGTTGAGTTGGAACAGACATCCCACAGCCACGAAGTCTAAAATGTTTGGTATCTTCCCATTATAGAGAAAATTAGCTGACCCCTGACCTAATGGGAAGAATTTTAGTGACAGCTAGGACTAAAAGAAACCAAGTGTAACCGGGAGAAATAAACTACTAGCAATTGTGCAGGGCTTAAAGGTAGAGATCAGTATGAGCTGGAGCAGCTGGAGATTCTGAAAGAAATAGGCTTGACTTTTCCACCGTGCAGCCTCTTCTCAGACTGGGCCTGGAGGGCTCGGTAAGCATGAATCTTCACCAAGAAGAGCTGATGGAATTCGAGGACTTTTCCTCTCCGGTTGGGGTGAGCAGTACTTGAAGGCAGCAGGTCCAGGTGTGTGCACACTAACATATACCTCCTCAGGCATATGAACTTTCGTCAGACAGTGGCTATCCCAGTGGGGGTTAGATCAACAAGCTAAATACTTGAAGTTATTTGTGTTCACAATTATAAATCTCCCAACTACCTAGGTTTCATAGCTAGCTGAACACAGCTGGGTTTCATCAGTCTTCTGGCTCAAGTCTTGAGCAGAAAAAGGGAAAACCAAAAATTGTCAGAAGGTCTTAGGAAATGACAGCATCTCTGGCTTACTGTCTGTGTAGTCACTTCACTATACCTGGACCGGAATGTGTCGTAGACACAGCTCTTCACCTTTACATCTTGTTTTCTTTAGCTTCAAAAGCTTCTGAACAAAGAGATGACTGGGCCTCCGCTATCTGGGCGCCCCAGTGCAGTGCTTTGAAGTGAGGTGCCATGCCTCTGGCGTTCGCAGGGCTCCTACCATTTCTAGTGTAAGAACAGATGTGACAGTAGAGAGATTAATTTTGTTTTTAGGTTAATTAACTGCTTTGTTGTATAAACATACTTTATTTTTTTAGAACATTTTTACGTTCAAAACAAAATTGAATGGAGCCGTGGCTGGTGTGGCTTGATTGTGTCATCCCATGTACCAAAAGGTTGCCCGTTTGATTCCCAGACAGGGCACATTCCTGGGTTGTGGGCTTGATCCCCAGGAGGGGATCTGCAGGAGGCAGCAGTTTCTGTTCTCTCACATCAGTGTTTCTCTCTCTCCACCCTTCCTCTCTCTCTAAAATCAATAAAAACTTTTTTTTTTTTGATTGAATGGAAAGTTCAGAGATTTCCCACAGACCCCCCATCCCCACACATGGACATTCTCCCCACTGTCAACATTCTGCATTTTAATTACTATTCTCATGGAGGACGTATGCATATGATTCCAAGTGGAAAAGGTATAAATGTGAGGCTGTCCTGACGCCTGAACCCCAGCCAATATCCCTTTCCCCAGAGGCATGCTCGTGTCCTACATAGGGTTACCTGGGGCTTGGCCATCCAACATAGGTCCTTGGTTATTTCAAGCTCATGGGTGCTACCCACTGTTTCATCAGTTTGTTGGTCAGAAGTGAGGTTACTGAGCTCACTCTCACTTGTGGGACAAGTCTAAGACACCCTACACACCTTCCCATGTTTTATGGTTATCTTCATCAAAGCTTGATTCAATTTTGTTAAATCCACCTGTGCCGATATGTAATTTAGAAGGGAAATCTTACTTTTTCAATGATACTAGAGCATTCTCTTAGTAAATTCTACTGGGAAAAGGAAGGTTAAGAAGCATGGGTGAGCCCTGGCCGGTTTGGCTCAGCGGTTAGAGCGTCGGCCTGCGGTCCGTAAAGACCCGGGTTCGGTTCCCGCTAAGGGCACGTACCTCGGTTGCAGTTTGTCCCCGGCCCTGGTTGGTCGTGCGGGTGGCAGCCACTCGATGTGTCCCTTTCACATCGATGTTTCCCTCTCTCTCTCTTCCTCTCTCTCCCTCCTACTCTGTCTGTACAAAAAATGGAAAAATGTCCTCGGATGAGGATTAAAAAAAAAAAAAAAAAAAAGAAGCATGGGTGAAGTCACGGGTACACCTGCATACTCTTCACTGGAAATGAAGGTGTCCCCATGGGGCTTGTGGAAGTCCTCTCATTATCGTATCACATCTTCTGCAAGCGATCCCTTATCAGTCTAGTGCTAAGAAACAGGAAGTCAGCAAAAACAAAACAAAACACCGTGACTTGTTAGGAGCCCTTTTTAAGGCTTCTTTGCTCACACTTATGCTGCTTCACTTGAGAGCTGCTCCTAACCCACCTCTTACAGCCATGACTTCTTGCTTCACCCACTGTTCTGTGGGGTTTGGACCCCCAGTGGCCTTGGTCTTAGGACCAGCGGGTAGCTGCTCAGAGTGGAGATGCTAGATGTGGAGAAGTTGAGGCCTCTGGATCTCAAATGTGAGCTGATGCTCCATAAGGAAGTGTCTACACTGTATAACAATATAGTAATTGATAATGTGATGAATCTTTTTTCTTAGATTTATTTTTCCAATTAGACTTGACATACAATATTATACTAGCTTCAGGTCTACAACATAGTAGTAAGATGTTTTATATACCTTGTGAAGTTGATCTGAATTGTGTTTTTTTTTTTTATTAATTTGTTTTTGTTACAGATGTTTCTCCTTTTTCCCCCATTGACACTCTCTTCTCCATCCCCCCTCCCCGCCCCTTCCCCAGCTTTGTTGTCTATGTCCATTGGTATGCATGCATGCATATAAGTTTTGTGGATTATCTTTCCTCCCCAACAACCCCTCTTCTGGAGTTTGTCAGTCAGTACCCTACCTCTATGTCTCTGGGTCATTTTGTTCATCGGTTTGTTTTGTTCATTATATTCCACAAATAAGTGAGATTATGTGATATTTGTCTTTCTCTGCTTGGCTTATTTTCACTTAGCATAATACTCTCCAGGTCCCTCCGTGTCATCTCAAAGGATAAGAGATCAATCTTTCTTTTTTTTTTTTTTTTTTTTTTTTTTTTAAATCCTCACCTGAGGACATTTTTCCATCTTTTGTTCAGGTAGAATGGGAGGGAGAGAGAGAACCAGAGAGAGAGAGAGAGACATCGATGTGAAAGGAACACATCGAGTGGCTGCCACCCGCACGACTGACCAGAGCCGGGGACAAACTGCAACCGAGGTACATGCCCCTAGCGGGAACCGAACCCGGGTCTCTCAGGACCGCAGGCCGATGCTTTAACCGCTGAGCCAAACCGGCCAGGGCGAGATCAATCTTTCTTAACAGCTGCACAGTATTCCACTGTGTGCGTGTACCAAAGCTTTTTTATCCACTCATTTACTGATGAACCCTTGGGTTGTTTCCAGATCTTAGCTATTGTAAATAGTGCTGCTATCAACATATATTCTTTCTGATTGGTGTTTTCAGGCTTCTTAGGGTATATTCCTAGAAGTGAGATCACTGGGTCAAATGGCAGTTCAATTTTTAACTTTTTGAGGTAACACCATAGTGTTTTCCATAGTGGCTGCACCAGTCTGCAGTCCCACCAGCAGTGTACTAGAGTCTCCTTTTCTCCACACCCTCGCCAACACTTATTGTTTGATGATTTGTTGATGGCGGCCATTCTGACAGGTGTGAAGTGATACCTCACAGTTATTTTAATTTGCATCTCTCTGATGATTAGTGATGTTGAGCATTTTTTCATATGTCTCTTGGCCATTTGTATGTCCTGTTTGGAGAGATGTCTATTTAGGGCCTCTACCCATTTTTTAATTGGGTTCTTTGTCTTTCTTTTGTTGAATTGTATGAGTACTCTATATATTTTGGAAATTAATCCCTTATCTGATGCCTCATTGGCAATTATGGTCTCCCATATGGTGGGTTCCCTTTCCATTTTGATGATTGTTTCTTTTGCTGTACAGAAGATTTTTGATGTAGTCCCATGTGTTCATTTTTTTCCTTTGTTTTCTCTTGCCTTAGGTGTGGTATTAGTGAAAATTCTGTTGCATATGATGTCTGAAATTTTGTTGCCTACATTTTCTTCTAGAATTTTTATGGATTCACGAGTCACATTTAAGTATTTTATCCATTTGAATTTATTCTTGTGTATGGTGTAAGTTGGTGGTCTAGCTTCAGTTTTTTGCAAATAGCTGTCCAATTTTCCCAACACTATTTATTGAAGAGACTGTCTTGACTCCACTGTATGTTCTCGCCACTTTTGTCAAATATTAATTGGGCATATTGTCTTGGGTCAATTTCTGGGTTCTCTGTTCTCTTCCATTGATCTATCTGTCTGTTCTTGTGCCAGTACCAGGCTGTTTTGATTACAGTGGCTTTGTAGTATAACCTGATAATCTGGTCATGTAATCCCTACTTTGTTCTTTTTTTTTTTTTCAAGATTGCTATGGCTTTTCAGGGTCTTTTTTGGCTCCATATAAGCTTTTGGAGTGTTTGTTTTAGTTCTGTGAAATATGTCGTTGGTATTTTGATTGGGATTGCATTGAATCTATAGATTGCTTTGGGTAGTTCATCATTGGTGTATAAGAATGCCGTCGATTTCTTGACGTTAATTTTGTATCCTCCTACTTGCCAAATTTATTTATTAACTTTAGTAGATTTTTTTTATGGAGTATTTGGGGTTTTCTGTGTACAGTATCACATCATCTGCAAATAATGACAGTTTCACTTCCTCCTTTCCAATTTGGATTTCTTTTATTTTTTATTCATGTCTAATTGCTGTGGCTAAGACTTCCAGTATTATGTTGAATAAGAGTGGGGAAAGTGGGCATCCCTGTCTTGTTCCTGTTCTTAAGGGAAATGCTTTTAGTTTTTGCCCATTGAGTATGATGTTGGCTGTAGGTCTTTCATATATAGCCTTTATTATGTCGAGATATGATCCCTCTATTCCCAGATTGCTGAGCATTTTTATCAGAAATGGGTGCTGGATTTTGTCGAATGCTTTTTCAGCGTCTATTGATATGATCATATGATTTTTATCTTTCATTTTGTTTATGTGGTGTATCACATTTATTGATTTGCAAATATTGTACCATCCTTGCATCCCTGGGATGAATCCCACTTGGTCATGATGAATAATTTTTTTGATGTATTGTTGGATCTGATTTGCTAATATTTTGTTAAGGATTTTGGCATCTGTGTTCATCAGGAATATTGGCCTGTAGTTTTTTTTTTTTTTTTTTGTAGCGTCTGTATCCGGTTTTGGAATTAGGATTATGCTGGCCTCATAAAATGAGTTTGGAAGTGTTGCATCTTGGATTTTTTGAAATAGTTTGAGGAGAAGGGTATTAGATCCTCTTTGAATGTTCAGTTAAACTTCCCCTGAAGCCATCCGGGCCTGGGCTTTTGTTTGGTGGGAGTTTCTTAATTACATCTTCAATTTCCTTTGTTGTTATTGGTCTGTTCAAGTTTTCTGTTTCTTCCTGGTTCAGTTTTGGGAGGCTGTGTGTTTCTAGAAATTTGTCCATTTCTCCTAGATTGTCCAACTTGTCGGGTATAATTGTTCATAGTATGTTTTGATGATCCTTTGTATTTCTGTGGTGTCAGTTGTTACTTCTGTTTTGTTTCTGATTTTGTTTATTTGGTTTCTCTGTTTCTTGGCGAGTCTGGCTAAAGGTCCATCTATCTTGTTTATCTTTTCAAAGAACCAGCTTTTTGTTTCTTTGATCTTTTGAATTGTTTATTGTTCTCTATGTTGTTTATTTCTGCTCTGACCTTTACTATTTCCTTCCTCCTACTAGCTCTGGGTTCTTCTTTTTGTTTACTTTTTAGTTCTTTAAGTTGTAGGGTTAGAAAGTCAGTTAGGAATTTTTCTTTTTCTTTGAGGTAGGCCTGTAGTGCTATGAACTTCCCTCTCAGGACTGCTTTTGCTGTGTCCCATAGATTTTGTGTTGTTGTGTGTTCGTTTTCTTTGGTTTCCAGGAAGTTTTTAATTTCTTCCTTGATCTCGTTAGTGACCCATTTGTTGTTTAATAACATGCTATTTAACCTCTAAGTGTTTAAATGTTTTTGTGTGTTTTTATTGTAACTGAGTTCTAGTTTCATGCCACTGTGATCTGAGAAGATGCTTGATATGATTTCAGTCTTATTGAATTTTAGAGACTTGCTTTATGTCCTAACATGTGGTTTATCTTTGAGAATCTCATGTACACTTGAAAAGAATGTATATTCTGCAGCTTTGGGGTGAAATGTTCTGTAAATATCAATGAAATCCAACTGATCTAATTCGTCTTGTAAGTACTCTGTGTCCTTATTAATTTTTTGTCTAGAAGATCTATCCAGTGGTGTCAGTGGCATGTTCAAGTCACCCACTATTATCATATTACTGTTGATCTCTTCCTTGAAGTCCTCTAGAAATTTTTTAATATATTTTGGTACTCCCGTATTTGGTGCGTATATGTTTACCAAGATTATATCCTCTTCTTAGATTGATCCTTTTAATATTATGTAGTGACTTTCTCTGTCTCTTATTATGGCCCTCATTTTGAAGTTTATCTTGTCAGGTATGAGTATTGCTACACCAACTTTTTTTTCATTTCCATTTGCTTGGAAAATTTTTTTCCATCCCTTCACTTTCATCCTATGTGAGTCTTGTTGTGAGGTGTGTCTCTTGTAGACTGCATATATATGGGTCATGTTTTCTTTTTTTTTTTTTTTTTTTTTATCCTTACCTGAGGACATTTTTCTATTTTTTGTTCAGGTAGAGTGGGAGGGGGAGAGAGGAAGAGAGAAACATCGATGTGAAAGGGACACATCGAGTGGCTGCCAACCGCACGACCAACCAGGGCCGGGGACAAACTGCAACCGAGGTACATGCCCTTAGTGGGAACCGAACCCGGGTCTCTCGGGACCGCAGGCCGACGCTCTAATCGCTGAGCCAAACCGGCCAAGGCGGGTCATGTTTTCTTATCCAATCATCTACCCAATGTCTTTTGATTGGAGCATTTAAACCATCTACATTTAAGGTAATTATTGATAGATAGTTATTAGTTGCCATTTTAATTTTATGCCTGTGCCGTCCCCCACCCCCCATTTCTTTTTCTTCTTACAACAGTCCCTTCAGCATTTCTTGCAGTGCTGGTTTGGTGGTGGTAAATTCCTTTAGCTTTTTTCTTCTTCAATTTTGAATGATAGCCTTGCTGGATAGAGTAGTAGTCTTGGATTCAGACCCTTGCCTTACTTTGTATACTTCATACCACTCCCTTCTGGCCTGCAGCATTTCTATTGAGAAATCAGCTGACAGTCTAATGGGAGCCCCCTTGTAGGTAACTTTCTGTCTCTCTCTTGCTTCCTTTAAGATTCTTTCTTTGTCTTTAATGTTTGCCATTTTTATTATGATGTGTCCAGCTGTGGGTCTTCTGGGGTTCATCTTGCTTGGGACTCTCTGTGTTTTCTGGACTTGTGTGACTTTTTCCTTTACCAGTTTAGGGAAGTTTTCTGTCATTATTTCTTTAAACAGGTTCTCTATTCCTTTCTTTGATTCTTCTCCTTTTGGTACCCCTGTAATGCGAATGTTGTTACATTTTGTATTGCCCCACAGCTCCCTTAAACTCTCCTCCTGCTTTTTAAACTTTTTTTTCCATTTGCTGCTCTATTTGGGTGTTTTTTCCTACCTTGTCTTCTAAGTCGCTGATTCGGTCTTCAGGGTCTTTTAATCTACTATTGAACCCTTCTAAGGTATTTTTCATTACAGCTATGTCATTCTTTATTTCCTCTTGATTTTTATGCATAACTTTTACCTCTTTATGTGTAGCTTCTACCTCTTTTTTTTAAGCTGAAGTAGTTTCCAATGAGCTCTTCATAATTCTTATTAAGTTGCTTGTAGTTCTCACCAAATTATTTGAGCACCCTTAAAATCATTGCTTTGAATTCTTTATCTGACAAGTTGCTTTTTTCCATTTCCTGTCGTTCCTTTTCCAGTGATTCCTCTTTTTCTTTCCTTTGGGTATTGTTTCTTTGTCTCCCCATTATAGCCGTCTGGTAGCTCTATATCCAGTGAGGGATGTTTGGGTGTGTAGGCAGCTCAGTGTATATCAAATAAGGCTACTGTGCCTCCCAAACTATTCTGTTGCATGTCGCCTCTTGCCTGCCGTGGATCCTGGAGGATTGACTACTGGGGGCTGGTATTGGTGTGTCCTGGTAGGTGCTGCTGCTGGATTGCATGGGCCCCTCTGAAGCTGTGTTCCTGCTGGTCTCTGGTGCCACCTATAGCTATATTTCTCAGGCTCTGCTGGAGCCATACTCCTTGCTTACACCTTGGGTGGCTGGGTCACACAGGTCCCTCCGGATCCCTGGCTCCACACCACTCTTGTGGGCCTCTGGGTCACACAGGTCCCTCTAGATCTCTGGCTTCCCACTGCTCTTGTAGGCAGCAGTGTTGCACAGGCCCCGATGGAGCCCCAGGTCCCGTTGCTGGTGGTTGGGGGGTGCTGCTGCCCAGTGGGGTTCAGCTCCTGCTCAGCCTTTGCTGTAGTTTTTGGGGATGGTTCTCTGCTGCTGGTCTGTGCTTCTGTTGCCTGGGGATGGATGTCTGCTCCCCAGCCTCTGTTGCTGGGGGTATATCTTGACTCTGATCGGGCTGCTACTGTGGGGGATGATGCTGGGCTCCCGGCCGTTTGCAATTTCTGCAACCGGCACCTTGACAGCTCCACTACTATGCACTGGTCTGTTTTGACACAGTGTGTCCACTGGTCTGATGGTGCCAGGTGCGCTGGTGGGCTCACATTGCTGGGCTCTAGCCACTCCCACTGCCTCCTCCCAGGGAAGACCCGGGATCTTCCAAAATGGTGGGACCTCCCCACTGCCCAGGGAGAAGCACCCTGAAGAGCCACTTACCATAGTAGCCGGCTGCTCCTGTCCACAGCACAGGAACCGTCTGCTCCGCGTCTCTGCACTGCTCGGGTTTGGTCATCCACCTTCACGTCTACTCATACTCTCTCACACACTAGCTCACTCTCTCATGCACTCACCCTCCCTCTGGTCCTGCCTGCCACCATCTTTTTTCTATCTGAATTGTTTTTAAAGCCCAAATGCTACCATGTTCCAAGGTTACTTAGTTTGTCATGAACCTGACTCAGAGTGTGATCTTTGGTAGCCTAGCCAGCTGTCATGTCATTACATCACATTTTATCTAATCTTGGTGTCTTTTTTTTTTATAATGGTTGGTATTAATATTATTTTGCAGTTAAAGGGACTAGCATTTTCCCTAGAAGTAGGAGATTTGGCATAACCGATCTTACATATTACCATAACAGCATAAACTGCTTAAAAATACTTGATTTCTATTAAAATTGAGCCATTTCTTTTCTCTCTTTTTTTAAAAGTCTCCTTTTGTGCTGATTTTATTCCTTTGATTCTTAGGTACTTTTTAAATATTATTTTTTGTCATCTCAATTTAAAGCTGGTCATAAAAACATGTTTAGTTTTTTTGTTTTGTTTTTTTAGAGAGAGAGAAACATCAATTTGTTGTTCCACCCATTTATGCATTCATAATTGATTCTTGTATGTGCCCTATCCCAGGTTCGAACCTGCAACCTTGGCATATCACGCTAAAGTTTTTGATAAACTGTAGTTCAGGATGTTAGAGTAGGCTTCTGTGGCCTTACTTAACGGTAGTGGGGCAGTCGCTTTGACCAGAAAGTCCGTGTTCATTTTACCTTTGCATATGTGTTGTCTTAGCTAAAAACACTCACATACTTAAAGAGATTTTATTTTGAAAGAAAATAAATAACAAGCCAAAGCTGCACTAACTTTCCTCTCTGTTTTGTTGATTAGGATAAGTTCTGAAGAAAACCAGGTATCTTCTTTCCCAAAGGTCTGTAAAAGTAGGGTAGATGATTATCATTTTGGAATGGAATGAGTATAGCTCTGCCTGGAGGCTGGAGAAAACCAGGTGAATGAATCTCACTCTCTTTCATCAGAATTGGATTTTCAGGCCTGGGCCCACACTGGGTTAGTGGGTTTGGGGTGAGGCCCTTGGAGGCATCTGATTTTAATGGCTCACCAGAGGATTTGGCTTTATTCATCTTTTTATCTTTAAGATTTGATACATGGGTACTTGTCGACTCTCATAGAAGTTCAGAATAGAAACAACGTTTAAATATAGTTAATAAATTTCACTTCCTACTCAATGTGGCAATATTCATTCCTTAGGAACCAGAGTCTTACCCCTAGTCTAGCTTAAATTTAAGAAAGCGATGCCAAGACATCTTTTCCATTTGAGACTTAGTTGCAACAGGCAGGTTTATTTGAATATCTGCTGCTGCCTGGAGATCATTTGGGGCCTTCAAGGCATATATGCTTTAGAAAATCGAGAGAAGAGCATCTAGAAGAATGCACAGCCCTGCACCTTCCTCTCCTATCTTTTACCTCTGGATCCCCTAGTCTTTCCAGAAGTTTTCCCACAGGTGGCACTGAATATACTTAAGTGCATTTTATTTGTGATAATCTCCTTGTGGATTGTGAACTTTGGTATTTGGTTAGAGAGTGGACTTTGCATTTATAATTCAGATAGAAGGAAGAGGGCATTTTATCCATACTGATTTCTAAAGTCCTGAATTTTTCTGACTAGGGATTAGACCTAATGGTGTTCTTCATGTTTCCAAGTTGATATTTTGTAACCCACTTTATGAAAACAATGGACTGATTGTCAAATTAGTATAGGTTACTTTCCCCTATGTGTGTTCTGTGACCATCTAGACCAGAATTTGGGCATTGGCCTGTTCTCTTTTTTGTTTTGATGTGATTATGTTTTGTTCTATAACAATTTTTAAGGAGATGATGAAGCTGTTTTTAAAAGTGCAACTAAAACAGCCTGTAGCTTAGCTTAGGGTAAGAAGCAGACACGTTGGCTGGCATACCCTTGGTTGGAACATCTTTGACAGTGTCATCATTGTCATCAGTGTCATCTCTGCCCTGTCATCATTGGCCCAAGGTTAAATCCATTTCTGAGGGCATTTTCCTTCCATCTTTATCCTCTAGAAAGGCATTTTACTCTAAGAGTACATTGTGTGAATGCATCCTGGGTGAATTGAACTTACCAGAAAGTGTGTTGAAATTCCCCCACAGTTTTGTGGGGTGAAATTTCCTAATCTCTCCTTCCTCCAAGTGGATGGGATGTGGAGGCAGAATCAGCAACTGAAAAAGAGTTACAGTTGAGGTTTCATTAGCCTAGAGTAAGTGGAAATTGTTGAGTCCGGTTACACAGACTCCCGGCTGGCTCTCTACACTGGATGCTTGAGCCAGTTTCCCTTGGCTCAGCCTAGCAAAGCTGTGGGAAGGGTTGGAATTGTATGGAAATTGTATGAATATTATTTTAAACTTCTTGGTAGTGCACAGAAACAGGGTGGTAAAAGGAAGAATCTAATTGTGGGGTTGGTGGTATCCTAAAAGTGCTGCATATTGTGGTGCTTTAAAACGTTAAGTAATCTATAATCTTCACAGAAGGCACCTGTCTTGCCTGTCTATTCCTGTAGAAAATTTTCAGTTATTCTACTTTGTGTTCCATCTGCTGTGATTTTGAATATAAATTTTTATTATAAACAGTCACGGTGAGTCAAACTCCTCAGCATGTCTTCTAGGGGAACGATGTGGCCTCTTCCTGTAGACCGTCCCCCCACCCAAATCGGACCTGTCTTGGTCAACCTTGAGTTCCTCTGCTGTGGCCTGTCTGCACTCCAGTGTCCCTCAGGCCCTGGATTGTTGTCTCCTTTTTTGGGATTTTTGCTCCCACACTTACTGGGCCTTCTACCTACATGATAATGCCTGCTGGTGCCCTCAACACCCTGCCTCAAATAAAACCCCACAGCAGCTGACTGACCCAGTGCAGCTGAATCTCAGCTCCAGTCTCAGCCTGCAGAGGCCATCTACCATCCGTCCTTCCAAGGGCCTCCTCTGCTGCTCTCCCATGAGCTCCATGCTGATGGCACTAGGTTTGTGATGGTCTGATGTCTGTCCATGCCTCCAAAGCCTGTGAGCTCCAGGCCCCTCTGCTGTTGTTCCTGTGGCCGTTTCCAGCACTATGTAATAGCTCAGAGAACATTTATGTGAATTGTTGCCATTTCAAGTGGTGTGTGGCTGGCTGTCCCAACAGCATGTGGCAGGCTTATGGTATTTTTCTAGACCTCAGAGTAGGAAGAAAAGGTTTGTCATGCAGAAGAGGACAGATCTGTGAACATGGGGCTGCCCCGGGGCTGAAATGGAAGTGTCTGGTTAAAACCATCATGCAGCGGCAGGAGTGGAGACAGGTGAACTGGACACTCTGCCTACCTGCCTGTAATAATTTGTTCTGTGGGGTAGGGTTACTTGAGATAGTCTGCTGGGGTCTACAGTGAGCTCAGGAAGAACGAGCTGGAGTTCAGGGTTGCTGTGGCTCCTGTTGGTTCTAAGGAACCAGAACTGCTTCCTTCCTGTGGACAATATGATTAATTCCTCCTTGTCCCTCCAGAGACACGCTGTATGCAAGATGGACCTTCTCCAACAGTGTCACCAACAACTCCCCACCATTCAACATCCCCTCCCCACCCTTCACCTCCTCACCCTTCTCCTCCCCACCCTTCGCCTCCCCACCCTTCACCATCCCCAGTGCCTGAGATCCCCTCGTCATATACGTACACTGTGAGTGGCACCAACGGAACCTGTCTGCTGGCCAGGATGGGGCTGCAGCTGAATGTCACCTACAAGAAGAAGGATAACACGGTAGGCTCAGCCCCGTGGAGCCCCTTTTTCTCTCTGCACTGCAGTGTTGGTGCACACAGGTGTCAGGGTTCAGTGTATGCGCACAGCCTTTCAGAATATAAGTCAGAGAGAATAAGTCAGTGTGCCTCCATCTGTAGTTAGCTTATTGGCCACAGCCTTACACACCCCTGTATATACTGTGGCTGCCTTCCTCTGACACGGCAGAATCGAGTCAACGGCAAAGACTACTGCATCGTCCACACAGCATAAAACATTGTGTTTGGCGTGCTACAAAACATGTTTTTTGACTCCTAAGAGAATGTTAAATTTTGCCTAAATTTTTAGCACTCAAACATTTAAATGTTAAAGTAACTTGTTTGTGATGAAGGTAAAGTGTGTGGCCACTGAGAGACAGTGCTTAGGGTGCTAGGGTCTCCACCTTTCCCCCAGGTACGCGTGGCTCTGAAAGGAGCAATCAGAAGTAACACTAAAAATTATTTTTGAATCCAGAAATCTACACTAGTATAAACTTTTAGTGTTTTCCTTATGGTTTTGATTAAAATGATTGTGGCTTTGAGGTTCCTGTTTTTAGGATTACTTTTGTTGTTTCAACAATGGAGGACCCAGGGCATGAGATGGAGTAGTAACTTGTTTGCTTTTCTTATTTAGACTATGACCAGAGTGTTCAATATCAACCCAAATAAGACCCACGTCAATGGGCACTGCGCTCCTCAGCAGGTGACCCTGGATCTCCAGAGTGAGAGCAGCACTTCCCTGTTCTTCCTGTTTGGAATGGTGAGGGTCCATGTGCTTTTCACTCGGGGGTTTCGTCGCCAGACCTGCTTTGCATCTTAACGTTCATCTCACTGTGGTTTTCTTTCTACTGTGTTTTCTGACATACTTGGTGCCTCGTGACCACGTGCACCTAAGCTGAGCATGCCACAGGCAAGCTGGAATGAAATTTAGCCTTCCCTTCTTTGTCATTTTTTTTGGACCCTCAGCTCTCCCTACCCTTTTCTTGTTTGCACATGAGCCTTCCTTCATTTATTCGTCAGACATTAGCGAGTGCCTGCAGTGTGCCCAGTAGCCACTGTTCACATCAGACCGCAGAGAGGGAAGGGGCCTCTTCAGGGCAGGTGCTCAGGTTGGACCCATTTACTGAGAAGCAGCATCTCTGCATTCCATACCTTCTTTTCTTTATACCTACTGGGAAGACACATGCATAAAGTTAAAATAATATGGGAAGAATAAAAATGCAACTCGTGAATATTTATAATGCACTATGCTGGTGAACTGTTTTAACAGTTGGGTTTCTCGTGATAAAGTTTAACTTACGTAAAGTTTAGTAAACATTTGTGTGTGTGGGGGGGTTACCTTTTGGGAATAAGGCTCCTTCAATCCTTTTAGTAGAGAATCTGTAAAAAGATCTGGAAGGAACGAATCAAAATTTGTGTTCTTAAGATTTATATGATACCTTTTACAGACATGATACTCTTCAGTTTCATTCTAAAGTTTAGAAATAGTGGGAGATCAAATTTATTACCCGAGTTTACAGAAAACATGAATTTATTGACTAGTTAAGGATTATCTTTTTCTCTTTAAGAATGCAAGTTCTAGCCATTTTTTCCTGCAAGAAATCCAGTTGAACATGACTCTTCCTGACGCCAAAGGTAAGATCCTCACAATTCACCTGCCCATCCAGGTGTCTCAGAGCACTAATTCTCACACGCCTTGCAGACCCCACCTTCAAGGCCACCAACAACTCACTGAGAGCACTTCAGGCCACTATGGGGAATTCCTACAAGTGTAACGCCGAGGAGCAAATTTGGGTCACAGAGGCCTTTTCTGTCAACATTTTCCAAGTACAAATCCAGGCTTTCCAGGTAGAAGGTGACAAGTTTGGGTCTGGTAAGTAGCATTGAAGGCAGTGTTTCAGATTCTGAGCGGGCTTCAACAGGCTTTGGTTCTGTTTAGATATTTAACAGCTTCTGTGTTGCAAGGAGGGGTCGGGGGTGCAGGTTTCCTTTCCCAGTCTAAGAGAGTTTTAGAGCACATTCCCCTTCCTCTGGTACCTTGCTTTCAAAATGTCCAGCATGGCCCTGTCCGGTTTGCTCAGTGGTTAGACCATCGGCCTGTGGACCAGAGTCCCAGGTTCGATTCCAGCCAAGGGCATGTTCCTCGGTTGCAGTTTGTCCCCAGCCCCGGTTGGGGTTATGCGGGTGGCAGCCAGTCGATGTGTCTCCCTCACATCGATGTTTCTCTCTCTCTCCTCCTCCTCCCACTTTGTCTGAAAATAAATGTAAAAATATTCTCAGGTGAGGATTAAAAAAAAATGTTCAGCATGTCTTAGTTGTGAGAACGTCACTCTTTGAGCAAAGGCAGTTGTTTCAAGAAATAGTGTAGCTCTTCCCTATGAAACTGGGATTTTAAAAATGCTGTCTGGCGATTTTAATGTCCAGAAGGGCCCAGACACCATGGACTACACCCTGACCATAATTTCCCAGCCATGAAGAATGCCCCTGTAGGAGCTTCTCCAAGTGATAGTTTATTGGAATTGGAGCCTCCCTTCCTAGTATAAGCCTCCTCTGCTGGGTGGTAGACAGAAGTCGAGAAGAGGGAGAGGCCTTTTAGTAGGGTCCATTTGGTGACAACCCATGTGAGCATGGTACACTCTCGTTTGTGTCCTCAGTGGAAGAATGTCAGCTGGATGAGAATAACATGCTAATCCCCATCGCCGTCGGTGGTGCCCTGGCAGGGCTGGTCCTTATCGTCCTCATCGCCTACCTCATCGGCAGGAAGAGGAGCCATGCCGGCTACCAGACGATTTAGCACGGCCGCAGACCAGCAGAAGCTACGGGGCCTGTGTTCATTTCCCTGAGCTTAGGTTGATGTTGAGGGAGGCATACTTTATTGCAAACTGATTTTCAGATCTGCTTTATCCAATGTGAAGTTCATCTGCAACATTTACTATGCACAAAAGAGTAACTATTGCAATGATGGTGTTAATTTTGCTAACGGGGTTAAATATTTTGCTAACTGGTTAAACGTTAATATTTACCAAAGTAGAACTTAAGGAGGGGAGGGTAAAGTGCTTTTCTAATTGGGCACTAGCTCCACTATCATTTGACTTTTTATGGTTCTGGTGTTTGGTCTCTCTTCATTCTTGACTCAGATATAATAAGCCTTACAAAGGGAGGTTCTCTGGTCTTAACACTTAAAACTGAAGAAAGCTGGCTAACTGTTAGACTGACACAGTTACTAAATTAGCAGAGAAAGAAAATTTTAAAACAGAAGTACTTCAAAAGGTGAAACTCTGGAATGCTTAAGTTAAGCTTTAGAAGCCAAGACAGGCCTGGCCCCAACGGGCTGCCCAGCTCAACACTCGAGTGAGCATTAAAGCGATTGGTCTTTCCGTGCTCTGCCACTCAAGAGCTGGCACCTTTTTAAATAGAAAAAAAAAAAAATGGGTGTTATTTTTATTTACTTTTTTTTGTAAAGTGATTTTCAATCTTCTGTTTGAGGTTCAGGGTGATCCTGTGTCTGCACTTGTGTACAATAATCAGTTTCACTCTCTGATTTATCTGCTTGCAGCTCAGGCGGGCTGTGCACTGAGGATCCCTTCATGTAACGCATTGCCGTAACAATGTTAATAAAACGTCTCTTTCTTTCTTTGTCTTGACCTTGTACTTTTGTCAGCTCTCTGGGTGAAGGGAGGAGAGCAGTGTGTAAGCTGGGGTGGAGTGGGTGCCAGTACCAAGTGCAAGAGGGATTCTGCCCCAAGCCACCCTGCTTCTAGGAGAGCTGATGTGTAGCCAGTCTGCTGGGTGGCAGTTTGAGAAAGAATTGTGTCTTAAGGTAGGTCTTCAGTTGTGACAGTACAGCCACAGTGCTGTCTTACCCACACCATGAGAATGAGGAGGGGTGGGGGGCAAGTGTGTGGACTCCCTCACAGCACTGTTTGGAACCCAATGGCTCTGGAGGCGAGATCAGCCCTTTGAACACGGGCCCTTATCTGGATTTCCAGGACAGCGGCAGCAGGAGGCCCTGCTAACGGTGCTTGGAGTTTTCAGAGCCGGAACTCGAGCCTTAAATTGTATTTAATTTTACCTTCTTAAGCAAAGACCTGTGCTGTCTGTGGATCTGTGGGTCTTGGTGGCTAAAGCTGAGGGCAGCCTGCCTGCTGGGTGACCCTGGGACTGGAGTATCCCTGACCACCACCCACATACCTACACCCCAGAATCTGCTGAGGTAGCCCTGTGTGGTTCTGAACTCTGGAGCATTCTTTTTCAAACCAAGCGTAGCAGCGTGGGGCCATGGGGCAAATACCAAGATGGAGAGGACTGCAGTTACCAGCAGTCCGAAAGCTGCCTCGGGGTGGAGTTAGAGTGACCACAGCGTTAGTGCGTCATAAGGTTCCTGGATTTTAGTTTCCCCAGTCTGGGCAGCACAGACACTTTTTGCCTGATCCAGAACAGAGAGAAACCAGCAATTGGCTGAGGGTCAGGTCTTTGCAGGTGCTTCACAATTTAGCATTAGAAATGGCCAGTGTAGAAGTGCTGTGTGTCTGTTGGGGCAAAGGTTTCCGAGGACCCAGACAGCCCTGTGGCTTCCCAGACTTTGATACCTGGGCAGATGATGGGGCCATGCCCTAGAGGTGCGGCTGTTTACATTTCAAGAAGGGGAACCTCCGTCACTGGGTTCCTCCAGAGGAAGCACCACTGGCTGGCTCATCACAGGTACAGCTCCAAGTCACCCTGTCCAGGGTGGGTGTCTCACAGTTCCTGGGAGTGAAAGGCTCCGGACCCACGGCTGGTGTTGAAGTGTCAGGACTAGGAGCTCTGAGGCCACTCTGGGCAGCTGTGCCAACCCCATGCTAGAGATCCCCCCATGCTAGAGATCCCCCCATGCTAGAGATCCCCCCATGCTAGAGATGCCCCCCCATGCTAGAGATGCCCCCCATGCTAGAGATGCCCCCCATGCTAGAGATCCCCCCATGCTAGAGATGCCCCCCATGCTAGAGATGCCCCCCATGCTAGAGATACCCCTCCAGGCTAGAGATCCCCCCATGCTAGAGATCCCCCCCATGCTAGAGATCCCCCCATGCTAGAGATCCCCCCCAGGCTAGAGATCCCCCCCAGGTTAGAGATCCCCCCCATGCTAGAGATCCCCCCATGCTAGAGATCCCCCCATGCTAGAGATACCCTCCAGGCTAGAGATCCCCTCCAGGCTAGAGATCCCCCCCCAGGTTAGAGATCCCCCCCATGCTAGAGATCCCCCCATGCTAGAGATCCCCCCATGCTAGAGATCCCCCCCATGCTAGAGATCCCCCCATGCTAGAGATCCCCCCATGCTAGAGATCCCCCCATGCTAGAGATCCCCCCCAGGCTAGAGATCCCCCCCAGGCTAGAGATATCCTCCCCCAGGCTAGAGATCCCCCCCCAGGCTAGAGATGCCCCCCAGGCTAGAGATGCCCCCAGGCTAGAGATGCCCCCCAGGCTAGAGATGCCCCCAGGCTAGAGATGCCCCCAGGCTAGAGATCCCCCCCAGGCTAGAGATCCCCCCCATGCTAGAGATTCCCCCCATGCTAGAGATACCCTCCAGGCTAGAGATTCCCCCCCCAGGCTAGAGATCCCCCCCCCCAGGCTGGAGATCCCCCCCATGCTTGGCGGTTTCTTAGAGAGCTCTCCAAGCTCTGATGAGTCATCCAGGCCATTGTTTCCTCCTGATGACAACATCTAAAGTGGATTGGAACATTAGAACTCTATTTTGGTCCTGCTCCAGTTTCATCAGTGGCCATGGGGGAAGGGAGGTGTTTCTCTGATGGCCACAGCTGGAGATGAGGCTGGGGCCAGCCCAGGCTGCTGCTATTAGGCAAGGCTGCAATCACCCAGGTCTCTTAACTGTCTCCCTTTGAGGTGAAACTCACCAGACAGGTGACTGCAGTATAGACATGGGATGAGGATGGGAATGTTTATAAATGGAAGGACATTTTTTTTTTTTTTTTTTTTAGAAATCGAGATTTCAGGTCACACTGCTGAGCAGGGCAGGCAAGCTTGGGGACCCAGGAAAGCAGGCCAGCTTCTGCTTAGTGTCTCCCATCTGTCCTGCTCCGGTGGGACCCCTGCCTGTCTCCACCTGTCGCCCTTGCCCTTGCCAGTCTCTGCCTGCCCCCTGCAGGGCTCAGCCTGCCCAGGCAGTGGGGTTTCTCAGGCATAGGCAGCAACACCATCAGGGCTCAGAGTGGGGAGATAGGGTCGGGTCTGGGTGGGAGGTGCACGTCAAGCCCAAATAGGAAGGGGCCTCACTGGGTATGTCTTCTCCTTCCAGGGATCCAGGAAGACTTGGCTGCATCAAGCACTCATGAGCCCAAGTCAGACTCAATCTTCATGTAACACAATTTTTTAAATCAATTTTTAAAAATTACCTTTCTAGCCCTGGCTGGTTTGGCTCAGAGGTTAGAGCGTCAGGCCGCAGACGAGCGTTCAGTTCCCGCTAAGGGCATGTACCTTGGTTGCAGTTTGTCCCCGGTCCTGGTTGGGGTTGTGGGCGGCAACCAGTCGATGTGTCTTTCTCACATCGATGTTTCTCTCTTCCTCCCTCTTTCCCTCCCACTCTATCTGAAGATAATGCAAAAATGTCCTCTGGTAAGGATTTTTTAAAAAAATTTCCTCTCTAGCCCTGGACGGTATGGCTCAGTTGGTTGGGTGTCGTCCAGTGCACCGAAAGGTTGCCTGGTTTGATTCCTGGTAAGGGCGCATGCCCAGGTTGGGGGCTGAATCCATAGTAGAGCACATGCCGGAGGCAGCTGATCAATGTTTCACTCTCACATCAATGTTTCTCCCTCTCCCTTCCTCTAAAAATCTAAAAACTTAAAAAAAAAATTTTAAATGACCTTTCTAAAAAGAAATCACTTGGGCCCTGGCCAGTTTGGCTCAGCAGTTAGAGCATCGGCCTGCGGTCCACAGAGACCCAGGTTCGGTTCCCGCTAAGGGCACATACCTCGGTTGCAGTTTGTCCCCGGCCCTGGTTGGGTCGTGCGGGTGGCAGCAACTCGATGTGTCTCTTTCACGTTGATGTTTCTCTCCTCCTCTCTCTCCCATTCTACTTGAACAAAAAATGTCCTCGGGTGAGGATAAAAATAAATAAAAATTAAAAAAAGAGAAATCACTGGTACATGTACAAACCTCAGGAAGGTAAGTGCTCTGCCATGGAAAGGAATAGAATACATATTTAATTGGCATCAGTAACACTAAGGACAGTTTACTGTTTTGGTTTTAATTTTCAATTGGCTGGCAAGCTAATCACAAACTCATAGGTGTTGACATACTTTATTAAATACGAACGCACATCTCATGTTTTATATATTATTGTCTCAGGTAAAAATATATCTTCAGAAATTTGACTTCATAGCTCGTCAGTTACAGAATGACATGATTGTAAATCAGTCTCTTAAAAAAATTCACAACTAAAGTGTAGAGACATCAAGTATTTACAGCACTAACAAGGACCCCGGCCAGTGTGGCTCAGTTGGTTGAGCATCTTCCCTCACTCCAAGAGGTCACCAGTTCAATTCCTGGTCAGAGCACATGCCCAGGTTTTTGGCTCGACCCACAGTAGGGGGCGTGTAGGAGGCAGCCAATCGATGTTTCTCATTGATGTTTCTATCTGTCTCAAAAATCAATAAAACTTGTTTTAAAAAAAGGAAAGCAGTAAAAATTGGTCAACTCTGGGAATGAAGCCTCAGTGTAGAGTGGAGAATGTGCAAGTCACCCCTGCACCAGCAGCTTGGCCCTGCAGCTCTCTCGAAGCCTGGTGATGGTGGTCATGGACAAGCTTCCCGGCTCTGAGAAAATTTTCTGGAAGAGAAACAAAATTGGTTTAAAAACAAACCAAGATAAATTTTTACCGTAGCTGCCCTGTTAAAGATTAGGCTGTGGCAGATGGACAGATGTAAGGACACAGGTGTCCTGCACAGTGAGGGAAGACAGCCCTCAGTCCCTCGTGGTTCTTTATAAATTCTAGATAGCAACCCTTATCAGATACATGGTTTGCAAATATTTTTTCTGGTCACTCTTTTGTTCATTTCCTTGGCTGTGCAGAAGTTTTTAAGTTCGATGTGAACCCGTCGGTGTATTTTTGCTTCTGTTCCCCGTGTTCTCCTTTCTGTTTAGACCCTTTAACTGTTGTATCCTGTAGCAGCTCTGAAGCCGGTCAGGCCGTTCATGAGCAGACTAAGAAGCCAGATGTGAGAAGTGGAAGTAGGAAGAGACTCAGACTCATTTCTAGTAAGAGCAAACACTACTTCAGGAGGAGGAGAAAGGATGGTGTCTCAGGGAGGGCGGCGAGCAGAGAGCCGCAGGCAGGTGCCACAGCTGCGGCACTTCAGGGCCGGGTGTTAGGACTGCCATGAGAACAGACATTTCAAGCTGGCAGACATGCCACTGCATCTTCTATACATAATAACCATTTGCACAGTTACTGCTGAGAAATTCATGGTTATAAATTAGGCTGTGTGTAAAGGCTAGTCATTAAAAAGGTTTTTTTAAAAAAGAAATTGCATTTCTGCCCAGCCGGTGTGGGGCTTGAGTGTCGAGCCATGCACCAAGAGGTCGCCAGTTAGATTCCCGGGTTGTGGGCCTGATCCCCAGTGGGGGACATGCAGGAGGCGGCCAATCAATGTTCTCTCTCATCGATGTTTCTATCTCTCTCTCCCTCTCCCTTCCTCTCTCTGAAATCAATAAAGAAAAAAAATTTTTTAATAAAAAATAAAAAAAGAAATTGCATTTCTGAAATTCTTCTGTAGGTTTGTAATACACAGCACCTAAGGTAAGGGTCAAGTGTTTGCATGCTGACTGTCCACATTCCTGAAAGAGAGGAGGTAAATCAAATCCACTGAGGTGTGCCAGGATGTTAAGAGTTCAGCGGTCCTCTTCCCGTTGTGTTGCACTGAGAGCTCCAATATGAGAGCAGTTTTTATTCTGCAGGAAATCCTAGAGGTTCTTTGTATAGGATTTCAGAGAGGTTGGACAGATGAACTGTAATTGCTATGCTGATGCGTTTTTTTAAATCCTCACTCGATATATTTCTATTTATTTTCAGATGGGGAGGGGGGCATCCATGTGAGAGAGAAACATTGATTGGGTGCCTCCTGCACGACCCCAACCAGGGCCAGGGACTGAACCACAACTGAGGTATGTGCCCTTGACTGGAATTGAACCCAAGACTCTTTGGTCCACGGGCCAATGCTCTAATCGCTGAGCCAAACTGGCCAGGGCACTGATGTGTTTTTAATTCAGAAATAACATATACATTTTTGTACAAATCACTGAGAAAAATAAGACTCACTGTGCTAGGGCTGTTTCCGTGCCAACTTCCCTTGAATGGTTACATCTAACCTGTGTACTGATACACATCATTTTTATCCCAATGTGGGTAGACTGCAAAACCCACCCAGTGTCTTCATGATCTGTGCTTCCCTCCAGGCCCCAAGCTTACAGGGCCCAGAGCACCTTTGGGCCATAACACAGGAAAGGTCCCACCGTGGACAGCCTGCCCGCCGTGGACAGCAGACCGATCGCCTTGCTGCCTCTTGCACTTTATAAACACTAGCACTTATTGAGCACTTACCATGCGCAAGGTACTCTGCTCAACACTGACAAGTATAACACCAGTTAGAGCCAAACAACCTTGAAAGCATTATGCTGAGTGAAAGAGGCCAACACAGAAAGGCATACATTGTTTGATTCTGCTTATGTGAAATGTCCAGAAGAGGTCAATCCTTAAGAGACAGAAAGTAGACTGGTGTTTGCCCAGGGATGGGAGAGGGGGAAGGGGGTGGGGTTCCTTTTGGGGGTGATGAAAATGTTCCGGAACTAGATAATGAACTAGATTTCTGAATTGTACATATTAAAAGGGTGAATGGGAATTATGGTATGGGAATTATATCTCATTAAAACAAACAATATCCTAAACAACCGTAGGATACAGGACCTATTATCTCCCTTTTATAAATGAGCAACCTTTTCTAAAAGGAATCAAAATCTGCCAGCAGTCGTACAGGTGAGGGCAAGCTAGGATTCTGTCCAAGTTCAGTGTCCGGCTCCTACCGGCTCCTCAGCACACGGTTACAGATGCTCATGAGGCCTGGCAGAAGCACCTGCTGCATGAATTCCCCCATAACATTCTCACCATGAGGCTACCAGCCATCTGAAGACTTCTAAGGACGGAGAAGTTACTCCTCCGGAGGAGGCACGTTCTGCTATGGGTGACGGGCTCCACCTGACAAGCCTCCAAAGGAATCAGCAACAGGTTTCTGTCTGACATTTCTCATTTGTCATTCCCATCTTTTTACTGAGGCTGCTGGCAGGTGAGCGGGACTTGGTACTAGCTGAAATGTCCGCGCTCATGTCCGCCCACCTGCCTGCCATTTAGAAGATGCATGTGACCCTCGTGACCACCATCCCCACCACAGCAGCTCAACGGGAGCCTGTCTTCTGAGGCTGTCGCCCCAGGGTGGAGGCCCCAGGGTTTTCGCCCACTCTCGGGAGCTGTCCAGCGTCCACGCTTCACCTCCAGAGTGGCGTGGAGAAAGCTCAAGGCATGCATTCTCTGGCTCAGAGCCCTAGATATTTCCTAAGACAGTCCCAGCCATCAGGAGGCTGTCCCTTAGTCGCTCCCAGGCAAAGCAGCCCCAGCAAGGTGCTCACTACCTCCCAGGGAGGCTCAGAGAAGCACCTGGCCTTCCCGGGCATCTAAACCGCACCACGTAGATGCAGCCATCATGCCCTCTTGCTACCACCTTTGAATTTGTAACTTATTTTACAAATTAAGGTGAGAAGTCAGGTGGGCCAGGTGCTCCAGATCAAGGCTGCTCGGCGCTAGCACTCATCTCCTCCCACCAGGACCATTAAAGCTTTGGGCTCTGCCCCTGGCTCTCACCCTCCTCCCACTAACCCACCTAAAACCTGTCCTACCAGCCTGATTCTGTCCCAGCTCCAAGGCCTCCTCAGAAGGGCTATGACATGCAGCTCTCATTTCACTCCTTCAGCAGGTCTGAGACACTTACATAGCCTTCAACCCCACTAGGACCAGGAGAAATGAGACCTAGAGTTGGGGTCATCAGGAAAGCCTGCTGTGATCAGGTACACAGGCTGCGTCAGGAGGGGCTCTAGTCCCCAGAGAACTGCCACCTCCTGGGTCCCCAGACGCAGAGATACTACAGTTCCGATTAGACAAGTTGTATACTCATACCCTCAATACTTCCATTGCAGTAAACTTGAACTAGCCCTACAGGGGGTCCCATTAGCATTAGACCCTGCCCACCTTGGGGAAAACTACTCCTTGGCTGATGGCACAGGAGGAGGGGCAGCAACCACTGGACTCCAGACAGGTGGCCCCACGCGTCTGCCTGCAGGCCCTGGGCTCCAGGAGACGTGCCTGGAAGGGGCTGGGGCCCCTCCTCAGTGCTTGCTTGAGGTGGGAAGGGTGAGGCAGAGGTCCAGGGAAACACAGGGACAGATCCTTTGCCAGACAGACAGGTGTGCAAAGCCAGGACACCCATTTCACAGGCCAGGCAAGTCGGACAGCAGAGCAAAGCATGGGCTGAGCACACCCAGACACTCACCTGCATAAAGGTGTGACATTCAGTCACAAAACTCCCTTTGGTGATCTCCTTGAACTTTTCACAAATGTCTGCAACATTGGTGGCTTCCAAAATAAAAGCCTGGTGTTGCTTAATCAGGGTCAGAGCCACCCGGAAGATAATCTTTGAGCCTTCGTTGAACAAACAATCCCAGATTCGAAGGACCGTCTGCAGGGAAACAGGAATGACGCATCACTGCATGGTGACCTGAGCCAGCCCTGGCCCCAGCGAGGCTGGCGACACTCACCTCGACGGGCAGGATGTCCACAAACAGGCAGATGAACCAGCGGGACACGACCAGAGTCCACAGGACGCCGTGCCCGTCCATCAGGGCTGCCACCGCTGGCAGCTTGGTCCTCACCAGCTCCCCCAGGACCTCCTGGTCCGTCTTCAGGCCCAGCATCTCAGGACTGTAGTAATCTGTCATAGGGATAAGGAGAAAAACCCCCAAACATGCGTCACTTTTTCCACAAACCACAGCCCTTGACAGCCTCGTCCCTCGCTCCCCTCTCCGCCAGGGAAAGAAAGCAGGGCTGTTCGCGGAGGTTCCCTTCCAGAAGAGAGGGAGAACCCAGGGCGAGATGCCTCGCGGTGGGTGAAGAGACTCCCGGGAGTGATGCCAAAAACAAGCCCTCAGGGTGCCCGGGGGGCTCTGGATATGGAGGCCCTGCTGGACATTGGTTCAAGTCTACTGGCGGAAAGAAAGGATATTTGCACACCCGTGTTCCTAGCAGTATTATTCACAACAGCCAAAAAAGGACAAGATCAAGTGTCTGCCTATGGATTCGATGGATAAACAAAATGTGGTACACATACACAACGGAATATGATTCAGCCTTAGAAAGGAGGGAAATCGATACATACTATGACCCTGAGGACACTGTGCCAAGTGAAATAAGCCAGCCACGAGAGCAAATGCTATACAATTCCACTTATGTGAGGTGCCTAGAGCTGTCAGAATCTGAGACAGAGAGTAGAATGGTGGGTGCCAGGGGCTGGAGGAGGGGAATGGGAGCTGTGATTTGATGGGGACAGAGTTCCTGCTTGGGGAGATGAGAAAATGCTGGAGATGGACGGTGGTACTGGTTACACAACAATGTGACTGTGCTTGATGCCACTGAACTGTACACTTAAAAATGATAAAGACTGTAGCCCTGGCTGGTGTGGTTCAGTTGGTTGGGCGTCACCCCATGCGCCACAAGGTCACCAGTTTGATTCCTGATCAGGGCACACGCCGGGGTTGCAGGCTCGATCCCCAGAAGGGGGCGTGCAGGAGGCAATGGAATGATGTTTCTATTTCTCTCTCCTTCTCTCTCCTATACTAAATATAGAAGTATATTTAAAGAAACAAAACACTATTTTTAAAAATTTGGCCTAAATCACAGATTTCTAATCCTACAGCTGATTGGTGAAATGTATGCCCTTGATGGGGTGGACTTGGAGTTTTGAGGGCTGTGGCTGCCCCAGCCATGATGGCTCCTCCAGCATAGTGTCAACGACCTCAGAGCACCCTGGGGTCCTCTGAGCACAGGACACGCTGTCCCTTCTTTACTGGTGTTGTGATTTTTATTTCTCGCTTTGCTTTTTGTGATGAAGGTGATAACATGCATACAGTAAATCTGAACATTACAGGAGAGTATCCGGTGAAGTCAAAGTCATCCCCTCGGTAATCCATCATCACTAAGCAGTTTGGTGGGCCTCCTCCATACTTGTAACACCAGGTGACACATTGACATATCTTGCAAATAGGACCTGGTCATACCTCCCTTTGCAAACTTCCCCAACACCTTTCCACATGCTCATGGACACGGCCTGTCCTCTTTGGTGAGGTGCTTTCGCAGGGACGGGCCATAACCCACTTCACCGGCTGCTGGCTGCTGGGCGTCCAGACGCTGGTAACCCACACGTATGCTCACATGTGCAGGGAAACTACACAAAGAGCTGCTGGGCAAAGGCTCTCTTCGTTGAAGTCTCAAGGAATCCTACATGCTTTCTCCAGCAGGAGGGTAGAGGACACTTCAGTATTTACCGGAAATTCTAGGAGGAGCCAAATGTCCCCACCACTCTGAACACAGAAAGGCAGAGACAATGTCAAGTCTACACTTTTTCTTGTTCATTCCCAAAGAGGGCTGACAACCTAATTTGGAGAAATTTCTTTTACTCCAATTTAGTGGCTTGGGGGCCCCAGCCTGTCGAAACATGGAAAACACGGCCCGCTAAGGCGACCTCATGGTCACTCTGCTCCCGTCAGGGTCCTGGGACTAGCTGGCAGCCAGCAGTCCCTACAGCTCTGTGACCACACGCTCAACAGGCCGACCAACGCTCCCAACAATGTGTCCATCTTTTGAACAGACATTTGTCTTGACAAAAAACTTCCTACCTTGTTAATGTGATATATTATGATTGATGTTAATGCTTAATTTTTGCTATAAAAATTTAGTAGGTAATCTATGTAATAAAACAGGAAAATGTGCACACATTCTGCATACTGTCAAATACAGTATCTTGTGCAGTCTGGTCTCTCGCCAGGTGCAGTCTGGTCAAAGGGACATTGACATAATATTTAGACAATTAAATATTTTGGCTAAAATAGTCATTATAAATATTAACACAATATCACAGTCATGTTGCTAATTTTCAAAGAGGAAGCTACAATAAACTATGTGTGATACTAAAGTATATTGAAATAACTTAACAGAAGCCAATTTGGTTATAAAATACCAGGGATTTAAAAAAATTCTTCCCTTTCATACATTTACTTTTGCATCTGTCTCTTGATACTTTGAGCCATTTGCTCTCTTTCTCCCTTTAAAAAATATTTTTTAATGATTTTTTTTTTAGAGAGAGGAAGGGTGAGGGAGAGATAGAAACACTGATAAGAAAACTTCAATTGGCTGCCTTCCAACCCAGGCATGTGTCCTGACCGGGAATCAAACCAGTGACCTCTTGGTGCATGGGACAATGCTCAACCACTGAGCCACACCGGCCAGGCTCTTTATTTTCTTTATTGATTTTACAGAGAGAGGAAGTGAGAGGGAGAGAGAAAGAGAAACAACAATGAGAGAGAACATCGATTGGCCCCCCACTGGGGATCAGGCCCACAACCTGGGCGTGTGCCCTGACCGGGAATTGAACTGGTGACCTCAGTTGCATGGGTCAATGCTCAACCACTGAGCCACACTGGCTGTACACCTTTTGTTGTTGTTGTTAGTCTTCACCAGAGCATATTTTTCCATTAATTTTTTTTTTTAGACAGAGTGGAAGGGAGGGATGGGGAGAGAGAGACTTGAGAGAGAAATATCACTGTAAGAGAGAGACATCAACTGGCTGCCTCCTGCACAACCCCCGCTGGGGCTGGGGATTGAACTTGCAACCCAGGTACGTGCCCTTGACCAAGAATCAAACCCTCTAACCGCTGAGCCAAACCAGCCAGGGCTCTTTCTCCTTTTTAATTCAGCAATATTCTGGTCTACCTGGGGAGAAAAAAGCAGAGATTCTCTATTCTCTTTTCAAGAGTGTCTTGAGTGCCAACCTAGTGATACGAGTGGCATCTCAGAGGGAGCCGGGTTTAAGCTCAGGAGTGATAAGAGGATTTGCTGAGAAGGACGTTTAAGCTGCGAGCACAGCACAACCTTGTTCTTGGTTACAGAGACGCTTACAGCAGCTTCCAAAAATAGATGTCAAAGTCACACCCCAGACGGCCTGAGCCAGTCACAGAGGAAGATCCCTGAAACCCTCCACAGTTATTTTGCCTCCTCAGTGCATTCTGCCTTTGAATGCTGAAGGCGAGACAAACCTCAGTTCTTTGCAGACCCGGGCTGCGGCAGTCCCCTAACTGCTGTCTGAGCAGAGGAGCACACAGCAGGCCTGCATTCCACCCTGCACAGGAACAGAGACAGCCTCGGCAGCCCCTGAACTGGCCTCGCCTCTCTGGGCCCCTAGTTATGCTTCTCCTGGGGACATTCACCTTTGCAGACAACCCAGTAGCTGAGTCAGAACATCAAAGCTCAATGGTGCTGCGGGGGCAGGGCAGGTACAGAGGTGCTGTCTCGGGTGTGGGTGCTGCTGGGGGGGGGGGGCGGGTGTACAGACTTAAAACGTGCCCATGGTTATTACTACATGAGTAGTAAGTGGTAGAGCTGGGATTCAAACCTGTGTAGTCTAATTCCAAAATGGGTTCTCTTCAGCTCAGGGATAAAGTTCTGCCTGTGAATAAGCAAACGCATGTCCCACAGGAGTAGGGCACAGGCTATGGAATGCTATGGGGGGGACCCTACAGATAAGTTAATCATGAGAAGACATGAAACTCATACTCAGGTGCAGCTGAGACGAATGGAGGGCAGTGTTCCTCCCCGTCCCTCTGCTCCTCGGGGGCTGTGAGCCTCGCCCCACAGAGCATGCCTTATCAGCCCTCATCTCGGCACACCGTCTAGCTTGAGCTGGGTTATTTCTGTGATGAGCAACTGACAATATACTTCCCTGTGTTTCAAAGTAAAACAGGTCTGACCAGCTTTTCAAGAGGCCAATAATTATTAGGTCATTATTGTACTGACTCATTACTTCATGTAATTACCCAAGATGGCACTCCCCCCTCCATTTCTTGAAGTCAGATGGGCACCAGGGACTTAGAGCCTGGTCCTTGCCTGGCTTTTCGGCATGGCTCAGGAATCCTCTTCTGCCCACGAAATGAATCTGCTTTTTCTCTTGCACCCTTTCACTGGATGCCTTGGTTTGAGTGCTGACTAGTCAGGAGAGCCACCACTGGTTCCCTAAGAGGCTGGCTGATGTCACAGAAGGTCTGCATGAGACTGAATTCGGGGTGTGGGTGTATGGAGGCCAAGTTTAGCACATATGGACATTGTTTGCTAGCGTCTTGTTGACCTAGGACCATAAGAAGCATTTAACTGTAAAAATGAAATCCTTCAAGTAAACCTGATCTCAGTGACTATTAACCTTTGTACAACAGTGATGCTCCTAGAGTTGGCAGTGCCCGAGGAGGGCTCAGTCAACAAGGCAGGAAGCCAGCGAGGGGTGCCCAAGACCGTGAGTTCCGTGACTTTGTACAAGAGACTCTCTGCCTCCGAGTCCCTTTGTGGGAAGTCTGTAACACAATGTTGTCTTCAGTTCTAACACTGACTTTTAGCCCATTTCAACTGCTCTGAAATTTGGGGTGTCACTTGCCTAGAAGTGGTGGCCTTCAGGTGGCTAAGCTGGCTTTGACATCCTACGTCAGTGTTGTTTAAATCTGCATTTCCTTGCTCACAGGAGAACTTGCTCATCTCTTCGTAACTTTGTTGGCCATTCAGGTTTCCTATTTTGTAAAGTGCCTATCTGCTTTTTCACAAAAGTCTGAATCCATCTGGAATAGAAATAAGGACCTCATTTTGTCTTCTTTCATATAGTCAGTTGTCACCAAATGATATTTCAATTAGTCTTTCTTTTCCCCATTATTTGACATATCTCACATAGATTCTAATAGATTAATATAGATCAGTAGACCAGTTGATTTCTGGCCTCTTTTTTATTTATACATCAATAAGCTAATACCACACAATATTAATTATTATAACATTATAATAAATCTCCATTATTCTTCTTTCAAGCCCTCTTGGCTTGGCTTTGCTCTTGAGTCTTCCATATGATTAAGCCATCCTTGCATTTCTGGGATAAACTCTCTTTAGATAAAAAATAATATTTCATAACTATCACTGGATTTAAGTTGCTAATTTATTATTATTTAAATTAGGGTTTGTATAACTGTGCTCATCAATGAGATTCACCTGCACGACAGCAAGGGTATACTAGCTCCATAACATGAGTTGAGTAGTTTATCATTTTCTATTTTCTGCAAGATTTATAAACATATAGGAATTATCTGTTCCTTCAAAGTTTGACAAGATTTTGTATGTCTGTGAAGAGATTTGTGTATGTCTGTGCATATGTCCATTCAGATGCTCTATTTTCTTTAAAGTCAACTTTGTGAAACTGTATTTTTCTCAAAATTATCTATCTCTTCGTTTTATTTGCAGTCTTACGATTCTTTAAAAATATAATGATTTTCAAATTACAGCACCTTTTTCATTTCTGAATACCTTGCCTATTATTTTATCAGTCCTACAAGAGGTTTATCCATTTTATCAGTTTTTCTGAAGAACCAGCTTTTGTCTCAGTTTATTTTTTCTATTGGTTCTTTGTTTTGTTTTTAATTTTCGCTGTTTCATTAGTGAAATTTCACTCCTTCATTATATATAAATACATAGAAAGAATTCTGGAAATATATATACCAAATTGACAATAATATAATAATTACCTCTGAGTAGGGGAGAAATGGGAGGGGGGTATTAGTGAAGGAAGACTGTCACTTTTTATCCTATAATCACTACTATATTTTTGAACTTTTGGAATGAGAATATACCGGCATTATTTTTCTATAATTAAAAAGAGACAAGTAAAAACAAGATAACTGTGGCACTAAAATGACCTAGTTTGTGCGACCAGAATTCAGAGAACATGACACAGAGCGGCCTCTTGGCCACGTGGAGAGCTCTGCAATGACACGGATGACCCCTTTGCCCTCTCACAATCCTAGCGGTTTTATTTTGATTTTTTTTTTTTTTCCCAATCAAGACCTCACAGCATTGCAGCTTAGTCTGACTGAACCTAATAACGATAAGAAATGCATTTCATAGATTTAAAACTAAGTCTCTATAATAACACTACTACTTTAGAAGCAGTCTGGAGTCTCGCTTTTATGCTTTTCCAAGTCAGCATTTATCATCTGCTAATAATCTGTTGTGAAAATTAAAGGAAACCTCAACTAAAATTAGAGTTGGGAAGGCCTGTAGAGAAGGCTATCACACCTTACCACTTTAGGTCAACTACCCCAAACAGGAAGACCTCATTTGCAGACCTCAACTGGAAGAAAATCAGTTACAGAATTACAGCACTTGACTACTTTAATATTCCAGCAGGAGGGAGGAAGATTCTCCTCCTGCCCAGCAACAAGCCAAGCCAATGGAAACGACACAGCTCAGCCAATGAGAGGCTATCATCATCTGAACTCTTACTTTCCTTTAATGAACTTTCATTTGTCTTTTGCTGATGACTTCGTTGTCCTGCCCTCCTTTCTATAAAAGCCTTCCATCTTGTATAATCCTTCATGTTATCTCTCTATTTATTAGATGAGTTGCTGCTTGATTCATGAATCGTTTAATAAAGCCAAATAGATCTTCAAATTTACTCAGTTAAAATTTTGTTGTTGTTGTTATTCCTCACCCAAGAATATTTTTTCCATTGATTTTTAGAGAGAGTGGGAAGGAGGAAGGGGGGGAGGGAGAGAGAGAGAAACATTAATGAGAGCCACATGGGTTGGTTACCTCCCACACACTCTCCAACCGGGGCTGGGGATCCAACTACTCAGTTAAATATTGTTTATTAACTATGGAGGAGAGACTACTCCATGACATGACTGCTCTCTGTTCCTTGAGCTGGACCCGGGCCAGAATGGAGGTTGTTTTATGCAAACTCTCTTTTGAAGCTATCTCATCATAATTGATGTTCATTCTGTTATAAATCAGCACCCTTCCCTTGCCTCCTGCTACATGCTGGTCTTGGAACAGGTTGTTGTCCTGACTTGCTCAAGCATGTAAAGTAATTTCCTGTACCTGGTAGCATTCACACACCCATTGCTATTCCCCCTTTTTTTACCCTATACAATTCTTTGGCACCTGCCAAGTGGCACAGGGATCCATCTTGTCTTGCACTGCAGAAGACATGCCGTGAACGTAAGTTTACCTTAATAAACTCTACCAATCACCAGTCTCTTTCTCTGGTCTTTCCCTGCCCTCCACTTATGGAAATAAATGTTCAGTCTCAGGGCTTTTCCCTGGGTCTCCGTGTATGAATTTAACACTATATATTTCACCTATTTATTACTGGCTGTGTTGTGGTTGCTGTTGCTCATCGTTTGACCTCTTACTACAATGGGAATTCCACAAGGGCAGGGCCTTTTCTGATTTGTTCACTGATGTTTCCCGCGCTCCCAGAACCGAATTGGTCATGGATATAAATATTCATTGTAATTCAGTCCTAGGACATAACTGAAGCAAACAGTGGACATGTTACCAAGCTCTGACAATATTTCACATGGAAAGTTTTTACTCCCTCTTCCTCGTAAGTTCCCCACACTGCAGCCCAGGCCTTCACGGTGAAGCTGGGACTGTGAAGCTCTCCCCGCAGGCTCTCCGCTCACTCAGGGCTCTCCACCGCTCCTCTCCTCGGGGCCAGCGCCATCCAGCCCGGCCTCGGCAGCCCACTCCGGAGCCCTGGTTAATGGCTGCACCGGAGCATGAGGAGGCCCCCACTTCCCTCGATCTTTCCAGATCCTCCCTTTTTTAGTGGTGCCATTCAGATCCACTCTTCCATGAAGAACATGCTAAGGTCTGAGAGCCACAGAGCTGTGGACTTGAACCCAGGCTCTGCCGCACACAGCTGTGGGATCTAGTCCTCCTCTGTAAAATGGGTTTAATGATTAGGTCTATGTGGTACAGTTGCGCTAAGGATTAAATGAGAATGTAGATGCAGTTTAGCATGAAACCTGAGACATGCTGTGTGCACACCATGCTCGTGTCCTAGAGATGGGAGCCAGCTCTCCAGAGAATTCCCTGAGCACTGTTCTGGGTGGCTCTAGCCTGGCTCAGGGAGGCACACATGAGGGAAGGGAGAACAGGAAGGAAACTCAGAGGCAGACACAGAAAACAAGACCAACCTAGAACTCACTGCCGTGGGAAGCCTGTACCCTTCTCGTCCACCAGTCATGAGGGCTTTGCAACTATGCTTGTCTTTCAGGACAAGTGTGAGGCTCACTGGACCAATCACCACCATCAAGTCCTCTCCCACCCAGATGGCTCTGGCTACTTCTCTTCCCAAAGTGATCCTACTCTGCAGCTCATGGTCTACACTGTGCATTACCAAAATCGTTGGGTGTTTATTAACAAAGAAACTATCTCTTAATTAAAACAATATTCATTAATAAATAGAAAGCTGGAAGTGTATGAAAAGAATGATTCTTACCTTAATAACGGTAATAATAACAGCTGACAATTATTTCACTCTTCCAATTATTAACAAACTCAGTAACAAATGCATGTAACCAAGTGAAACATTCACAGACTGCATGATCAATAAGCCATTAAGGCTAAGCCAGTCAGAGAAAGACAAGTATCACATGATCGCACTTATTTGTGGAATATAATAAACAAAATAAGGTGATGAACAAAATAAACCCAGAAACATAGAAGCAGGGTTCAGAATGACAAACTTCAGAGGAGAAAGTGGGGGGAGGGAAGAGATAAACCATAGAACTTATGCATATAAGCATAACCAATGGACACAGACAATAATGCTGGGTTGGGGGGACAGGAGGAGGGTGTCAGGGGAAAAAGGAGGAGCAACTGTAACAAAAATTAATTAATTAAATAAAAAAAATAAAATAAAAAGACATACTGAGGCCCAACAAGACTCTAGCTGGGGCCAATGACCTTAAATATTTTTCTTCTCTTGAACTTCACTGCAAAAAGATTTTAACCTCAACTCCCAAACAACTCAGTTATATTTTCATTAAATGTTTACTAGTCAGCTGAAATAATTTCAATAACACCGGAAGCAAGACAGTGAAAAGACATTCAATAGGGATTTTTAACATACCAGGTAGTATTTTGCCAATAAGAGCATCTAATAGCCAAAAGGATTCTTCTTCATTCTTTGTGATAAGAATCAGATATCCTGCTATAAAATTCATTCCCTGAAATTAGAAAAATGAGAAACAGAAATCCATGTCAAGTTTTAAAGTACCATAAGATCCTGTGATTCATAAGCAGTTAGGCAGCTAACTACTAACATTCCATTTCCCTTGCTTTTCCCTAAAACTTGCGTAATTCTAGAATGACCTTTTAGTACAACTTTGGAGATACTAAGGATCTGACATCTAGTAACGCATTTAGTCTACAAGAAAAGGAAGAAAAAGAAAATGATTAAAAGGAACTCTTCTGAATACTGCCTTAGAATACTAAAATAAAAAACTCTTCAACCTTATGATAAAATATACAACTTACAACTAACGGGTTTCTAAAAAATTAATAGCATGAAACTCTGTATCAGAGGGGGAACAATACCAATAGCCATTTTTCATAAAGTCCATAAGCAACATGGTCTGACATATGGGGATGCTGAAAGAGATTCTGGTGATTGAGGCTGTTTGGGGGAAATCATGGGGCACATTTGCCAAAGGGCAGATGTTGCTAAAATACTTGGAATATGGTGACTTTCTTATCTGAGGGAAGCAGTTAGACACAGGGAAGAGCATGATGGGTGGGAGCTTAACAACAGTGAGTTAGTGTCATCTCTGGGTGATTTCAGACGATTTCTATTTCCTTTTTGACTCGCCTGTATTTTCCAAAATAATTATGTATTTCTCTAATACTAAGGGGAAAATCCAACTTTTGTCAACCAACAGGATAAGTATGGACATGGAGACACCACACAGGGAGAACACCCAATGAAGAGGAAGGCAGAGATTGAGTGATGCGTCTAAAAGCCAAGGAATGAATGTCAAGGATTGCCAGAGACCACCAGCATCTGGGGAGGGACCTGGAACAGATTCTCCTTCACAGCCTGAGAAGGAACCAGCCCTGCGATGCCTTCATCTCAGACTTCTGCTACAGAACTGGGAGACAATTCCTGTTGTTCACACACTCCAGCTTATGATAAGTTGTCACGGCAGTTCCAGGAAGCCAATACAATGTGTGTGTGTGTGTGTAAACATATATATTCTAAAAGCCAACATACATTTCAAAACTCAATAGAGTTTTGACATCATGCTAATATTTTTAGTTGTGTGGTTTATTTTTTATTATTTTACTTATTTATTTATTTATTTATTTATTTATTTATTTTAAAATAGGTTTTTTTAAATTTTTTTGAGAGAGAGATAAAAACATCGATCGGCTGCCTTCTGTACGCCCCCTACTGGGGAGGGAGCCGGAACCCGGGGAATGTGCCCTGACCTGGAATCCAGTTGGGACCTCAGTCCATGAGAGGACACTCAATCCACTGAGCCACACCAGCTGGGCAGCATGGTTTATTTTTTAAAAGCTATTTTAAAAATCCACAAGAACAGTAACTAGAATGCTTTCAGAACAATTTCTCAGCCATCATGTTTCCCCATCTCCGAAAGGCGGAGTCCTTGTTTCAGGACAAGTTAATGACAGTAATAAAAGCTGAGGATGACAGGAATACTGTCTGGGAAGAGTGGGCCCATCCCAGCCTCATCTCTTTGAAGGTGCTGCCTCCAGGCAACAGAGCAATGTGAAAACTCAACCTGATGAATTATTCAGGTGAATGTGAGTAGTAACTATGCTTCTTTGCGGCTGGTCTTTTGAAAAGGATCTGCTTCTCCCCCATTTCCCCTGTTCCTCTCTGTGCCCAGAGCCATGCCACATGCTGACCACGCAGGAACGCAAATTGCCAATGCAACCCCGATGCACAACCATCTGTTCAAACCTTGTTAGGACCCTAACGCTCCTGGCTCCCCGGCCTGTCCGACCAGCTTCGGAGGCCTCGCCCATGACTGTTCGATGTATGCTTTCCATCACGATGGGTTTACTCACCCCCCCTCAGGAAACCTTTAGACAAGCCTCAGGCTCCAAGAGCGTGGGAAACAGGCAGCCTCAGAGGCAGGGGAAGCCACTGTTCCGTGAGGCCGTGGGCTCCTACTCGCAACCATGGCGACCAGCAGCATTCCTGGTAACAGGGAACGGGCGGCTCCTGCCAACACCCTGCCTGGCACTCCTGGTGGCGCAGGCCCAGGAGCTCAGAGGCAGAGCCGGCCCATCTCCAGGGAAAAGCAGCCGGATCAATGCAGCACCCACCGAGGGCCCGGCCGCGGCGCCCAGCACGGGCCCCCTCGCTTTCCCCATGAGCGAGTCTCCCACACGCTGCGGCCCGAGACCATTTCCGGCAGAAACCAGAAAGGAGTCGGCCCCACCTCACATGTGCTTCATCCAGCGAATCCAAAACAGGACGACCAAGCAGCAGGCAACGAGGCACACTATTACCTTTAATTGCCTAGAAGATTGATTTCCAAAAATAACCTCAAAGGAATACCCTCTTCCGCACCCTCCAACACGCACACACACACACGCGCACACACACACACACACGCATACACACACACACACGCACAATATGCACCGAGGCAGTAAGGTGCTGTTTGTTCACTTTGTGTTCCAGAAAATACAGTCCTGTGTTCACTTAAGTTACCTCCTACCTGCATCCCAACTTTCCACCTTCACCCCCCCTCACTGCAGCCTGATACCAAAAGAAATCACTACATAGAGGCTTCACAGCTTTTGGGAAGTGTTTAATGTCGCAGCTTGTGCAGGTGCCGTGACTTAGGGAGTTTACGAGCTAGAGTGACAAAGAGTACCTAACACAGACCTGCAGAGCGTCCCTGACGTAAGTCTGTGGGTTGTCGACCGTCTTCACCTTCTGGGGCTTACCTGACAGTACCCCACACCTTGGTTGTGGTGCCCGTAGGCCAGCAGCACGTTGTACAGGGTCTTCTGTAAACAGGGATCTGCGCTCTTTCGGAATTTTACATTGTCCGGGAAGGTTCTGTTCATATCTGCGGAGAAATGTATGGCAGAATTATTTGAAAGGTGGGAACAGAAGATGTCTGTGAGGTACCAAAACCCACCTGGTGAAGTTCTGGGCTCTGTCTCAGGTTTAGGGAATGGTATCGACCCTGGCTATGCATTTGAATCACTCTAGAGGAGCATGGCTACCCTTCATGGGTGATGAGCACCTGCAGTCTTCAGAGTCAAGGTCCCGGGTGACTAGAGTCAGGAAGGAAGAAGAGGGCACTCCCAGGACCCCCATCCTGCTCCAGCCACACCCGGGGGGATCCCAGTGGACCCCAAGAGCGATTCTCTCAAAATCAGTGACTGCAGAGTGGGCTTCTCCAGCTGAAGCCTGGGCCACTGCGGGACCCGGATTTTCCCTCACTCTTTTTACCCCGCAAACCTGTCCTCACACTGCAGTCTCTTAGCTCAGGGGAAGCCTGACTCTAGGACAAGTGACAGATGAACATTTTACACAAACCTGGAAAACTTTTCCAGTTCTGAAGATCGAAAACATAAAGAGGCAGAACACACCAAGATTCCCTTCTGGAGATGAACAGACAAAACTGAAAACTAAGAACTAAATAAACAGCACCGTCAACCCTTGTCTGCAGAAGGGTTTCCTGGCCAGCCTCTTCCCACTCACCAGACAGCCTGGCCCTCCCAGCCTGGCTCAGCCAGTCCACACCAGGGCCCAGTGCAGGGGCACATGTGCTGGGCAAGGTCAAGATGACACCTGCCTTTTTAAAACTGAGTTTTAGATGTTAACACTGTAGACAGGTGCAGGAACATAGAGGATATATGTCAACTTAAACCATTACATCTTCTTTGACTAGACTGATCCCTCTTAGTTAGATTAGTGGAGTGTTTGCTACTGTGCTATGCATGATAACCAAAACAAACTGGGACCCCCCCCTCCCCCCCATAGATCTCCTTGTAGGACTCCCATAACCATTGGCTTCCTCTATCATGCTATAAGATAACCATGCACAGTATCTCCCTTCCATGCCTAAGGAAATCCAATTTCTGTTTTAGCGTGATGTCCACAAGCCTGCTGGGAAGGCTGCAAGTCATTCTGTTCCCAACCTCTGGCCCCCAGGCCTTGTCTTTGCTTATAAAAAACTAGATCTGAGCAGAACAACAAGTTTGGTGTCCCAAAGCACATTATTTTTTTGTGTTTTCTACCCCCCAAAATTTTTGTTTTGTGTTTTAAATGCCTCCCATTAGTCTCATTCTCCATCCCCCAGCCTGTGCCTTCCAGAGTTCTGACAGCGTCACGGGGGACAGTGAGTAGGAGCTTTACAATGATTCATGACTGAGTAGTATCAAGAAGGTGCCAAGAGGTGGGAGGCACAGGGTTTCTCTGTTTTATTGGCCATGGTTACATTTCGTTTTTTCTTTTTTAAAAATTTTATGTCACTGTATTTTCAATGATTGATTTTTAGAGAGAGAGGAAGAAAGAAGGAGATAGACAAACATCGATGTGAGGATGCAACATTGATCAGCTGCCTCCTGCACACCCCACACTGGGGATCGAGCCCAAAACCCAGGCAAGTGCCCTAACTGGGAATCAGACTGACAGCCTTTTGGTGGAAGGGACGATGCCCAATCAACTGAGCCACACCAACCAGGGCAATTTTATTTATTTATTATGAGTATGGTACATTTGTTACAATTAATGAACTAACTGATACACTGTCATTAACTAAAATACCTAATTTATTTAGATTGTTTGTTTTTTGCATCTGTAGGTGGGCTTGAATCATTTAAATTTTTTACAAAATTCCTACAACCCTGGCTGGTTTGGCTCAATGATTAGAGTGTTGGCCCAAGGACCAAAAGAGTCATGGGTTCAATTCCAGTCAAGGGCACGTACCTCAGTTGAGGTTCAGTCTCCAGCCCTGGTTGGGGTTGTGTGGGAGACACAGCCAGTCAATGTGTCTCTTTTGCATCCATGTTTCTTTCTCTCTCTCTCTCTCTCTCTCTCTCTCTCTCTCTCTCTCTCTCCGGCTCCCACTCTGTCTGAAAATAAATGGAAAAATATCCTCAGGTGAGGATTAAAAAAAAATTCCAACAAAAAAAAATTTTTTTCCTGGAATTCTAAACATTCCAAAAACTGCAACTGGTCAGGGGGAAATGAATGGTCTTTTTGTTTGTTTGTTTGTTTGTTTTTCACTAATTCAGACGAGTAATCAGCTGTGCTCATTCCTATGTAATATTTTTTATTATGAGAAGTTTTCCCATATGTTTTAAAATCTTTCTATAGGAAATGCTACCTTTCTTTGTGTAAGTAGATGTGGACAGGGACATTCAGACTATGCTTACATGGAAACATCCACTTTACTAACCCTGTAAAATTATTTGTCCAGATTCCTCAAAAAAAAAAAAAAAAAAAAAAAAAAGACACAGAATTACCATGTGATTCAGTAATTCCGATTCTGGGAATATACCTAAAAGAACTGAAAGTAGAGTCTTGAAGAGATATTTGTTCACCCATGTCCATAGCAACATTATTCACAATAGCCAAAAGATGGAAGCCACCCTAGTGTCCATCCATGGGTGAATATTTAAATAAAACGATGTATATACATACAATGAAATATTATTCAGCCTTAAAAAGGAAATTCTGACACATGCTATAACATGGATGAACCTTGAGGACATTATGCTCAGTGAAATAAACCAGTTACAAAAAGACAAATTCTGTATGATTCCACTTATATGAGGTACTTAGAGTCATCAAATTCCGAGATACAGAAATGGAATGGCGGGTGCCAGGTGGGGGGGGGGGATGTTAGTATTTCATGGGGACAGAGTTTCAGCTTGGGAAGATAAAATGGTAAATTTTATTTTATGTATATTTTACAACAATAAAAAAATTATCCAAAATTGCTTGACACTAAACAGAGCCTCTAAATTCATTTTTCAAACAAACAACAACATTATTTTATGCTCAGCCTTCCTTGGACCTAAGGGCTCTTCCCAACCTGACTCAGCATTTCCAGCCTTGCTGAGCGATGCCCCAGGCTGTTCCTGCAAAGCCAGGAACCGCTTCTTTTCGGAGCCCTGTGGCCCTGGTTTGCTGTGCAATCAGGATGCAGCTGGAGGCTCAGCACACCCCCAGCTTTCCCTGCTGGTTCCAACCCTGGGCACCGGAGACCCTGAGGATTGAAGGATCCCCATTTCTTATGTTGGGGACACACCACTCTCTCACTGTCACAAGTCATTCCCACTGCTCATCACTTCAAAGTAATTGAGTTTTTAAAATGAACTATTTGTGTTTAAATTTGTATTTCTCAAAAACTGTTAAGTCCTGGCCAGTTTGGCTCAGTAGTTAGGGCATCGGCCTGTGGATCGAAGGGTCATGGGTTCAATCCCTGGTCAAGGGCACGTACTGGGTTGCAGGTTCAATCCCAGCCCCAGTCAGGGTCCTGTGGGAGGCAACCAGTCAATGTGTCTCTCTCACATTGATATTTCTCTCTCTCCTTCCCATTCTATTAAAAAAAAAATTGTTAAAATCAGAAGGCAGATATATTTCCTTAAAATCTACTTATTCAATTTAGGTTAAACATTTTTTTGTTAGCACTTTGAACTTCTAAGAACCAGAGAGCCTATGTAACTATTGAGAAAATTGGAGGAAAAAAAGATTAGAGGCCAAAGATATCAGCATCCCTAGACAATTGTTGCAGTTTGACACAAAGAAAGAAAACTGTGGTGTATGGCTTTAAGACTCCCGTGTAGCTGTATCTGTAAATTCCATGTGCTCCTGTCAGGTACAAATACCCTACAGCGATTATCCTCATTATGACAGCTTGCTCAGTGGCCTTCCACTCTCCTTAAGGGCTTCTTCATGGAAGGAATCTGGTCTTTCTGTTATCATTCTCCTTGCCAGCTAACTAAGCGCTCAAATATTTGCTGAATAAATCAAAGACATTGTTTTCCCCTCATGAATATAAGTTTTGATTTTCCTTTAAGAAAAACATAATTTCAAATTGAAATCAGTTGGTGCATCTTTAACAATGTTCATTTCTTTGTCAACATCATGACTTCAAAGACTGGGTGCAAACCCAATTTGGAGATAATTCCCTCTCCTCCTCCTCCTGCCAGGGCCACCACGCACCCAAGGGATGGATACCGTGCGTCACCTGTCCTGATGGCCTCCTCCAGGCTGTCATTCCTCTGTCCCTGGAGAAGCTGATGGTAATAGCCGGGGTTCCTCTCCATCTGGGCCTGGGCTCCACTCACCCCCATCCAGACACGGGCCCTGTGCTCGAATGGAACACCTTTCCGGATATAGCGCTTCACTGAAACCGACAGAAGGGGCAGCTTCAGAAGGACACCAAGCATTTCCCAAGGTCAGAACCCTCACAGAAGGGCCCTTTGAGCAAGTGGCACTACTTTCAATACCTCAAGCTCACCAGCTCTCTCCTTAAATCAAACATTAAAAAGATGCAATGCCCTGGCCGGTTCGGCTCAGTGGTTAGAGCGTTGGCCGCAGACCAATGAGTCGCAGGTCGATTCCGGTCAAAGGCATGTACCTGGGTTACAGTTCATCTAGAAAAATATTCTCAGGTGAGGATTAAAAAAAAAAAAAAAGATGCAAAACTTCACACATCTCCACCAAAACTGGTACATACAGGATCCTATTCTCCCTCTCAAACTGAGCACAATCAGGCACGATCAGGCACGAAGCTGCAATAACCCGATACTCCTTCACCATCCGGACTGGGGCTTCGAGGCCCATCCTCTGGTCCTCCCTCGCTGCCCACCACACACACTGGGCCAGATGCCACGGAGGTGAAGACGGGTTAGCCACAGGCCCAGCCTGAGCCCCTGCTCGGGGGCAGCTTGGACCAGAAATAGTCACTGAGACCCAGGCACTGCACATGGGAGGAAATGCCAGGAAAGTCGGAGGGACAGAAGCCACATCAAGTGAAGGGACATGAAGCAGGAAGAGACCCTCAGCTGATCCTGGGAGCTACAAGCAGAGCCTCGAGGGCTGGAGGGACAACTGTTGGGACAGAGCCAGAGGCCCTAGTGCTCCAGGTCAGATGCACTGTCCTTCCCTGGAGGTGATGGTGAGACAGAGGGGACCCAGGTCACATGGGTGTTCTGGAAAGCCCTCTTTGGGGCAGAGACCAGTGAGAGGACAAGCTGAAAACAAGACGGCCTGTCTCCGAGCCTGAGCCGGGAGCAAAGGGCTTCAGCTGCAGCTACTCTCTATAAATTGAGAACGGCTGCATTTGGGAGGAATATTTTTATTGAAAATAAATACGTGAAAAGGTAACCAGTAATTTCCTAACGGCCATAGAAACATATAGGAAAATAAACCAAAAACCATGAGTGACCTCAATTAATTAATATTCAATAATTTCCCAGGCAAATGGAAAAGATTTGTAAGACTAACATTCAGATTAATTACAGTAAGCTCAGGGGTGTTATATTATGCTTTTAATGACCTTAATTGAACCTGCAAAACAGTTCATTTTCAAAGCAAATATTCACAGTTTTGTTTTCCTTTGATATTATATTATAAATATCATTATTTTAAGAGAAACCACACTTTAGGATAATATAAAAGCTAATGCAATTAGTGAACGTTCACAAGCTGCCATTGAAGAAAAAATCTGAGGCACCAATTGCATATAACAGGAAAAAATTATAGGAATAACATTCTAGGTTACTGTCATGAAAAGCATTATTGATAAAACCTTATTACTTCAAACTCGAAGGTGACCCATATGTACGTGAGCATCTTAACATGGAAGCTCCAGGAAGCCAAGCCTCCTGCACCTGCCCACTCCAGGAGGGCATGTGGGCAGTAAATGTACACTACATATTTGCAGAATGATGCAGGGTGACAAGGGAAGACCCAGAAGAGGGAAGGAACAGATTCTAAGATCCACTGAAAGCCAAAGAAAATTTAAGAAACTCTCTTTGCCAATTTAAATGCACACTGGAGCCCTGGCTGGTGTGGCTCAGCTGGCTGAGTGTTGTCCCGTGCACAGAGAAGTTGCCTGTTCAATTCCTGGTCAGGATACATGCTGGGTTTTTGGGCTCGATCTCCAGTAGGGGGCATGCAGAAGGCAGCTGATCCATCTCTCTCTCTCTCTCTCTCTCTCTCTCTCTCTCTCTCTCTCTCTCCTCTCTCCTCTCTCCTCTCTCCTCTCTCCTCTCTCCTCTCTCCTTTTAAAATATTTTTTCACTTCACATTGGAGGATCATGTCTGGCAAGAACATCTCTGTACTTACTCTATTTCTACTCTTATGGAAACATGAAAAGCAAAAGCTTGTTTTATTTTTAAGTCTATCAAACACACTAATAATTCCGCCTGACCTTTCCTCCAACTTAGTATGATTTACACTGAAGTTTGACTGTAGGTCTCATGACCCCTCAGCGGGCAACATGACCAGGAATACCCTGAAAGAGTTGTTAATCGGTCTCTGCTGACCAGCAGGGGGTCAGTCCCAAAGCAGGTGGGGACTATTTTAACTAATAGATGGTAGCAAAAGGAAAAGACATGCAAAAACCAATGGTAGTTCACCCTGGCTGGTGTGGCTCAGTTTGTTGAGCGTCCTCCCGTGCACAGAGAAGTAACCAGTTAAATTCCTGGTCAGGGCACATGTCCAGGTTACAGCTTGATCCCCAGTAGGCGTGCAGGAGGCAGCCAATCAATGTTTCTCTCTCTTGTAGATGTTTCTCCACCCCCCGAGACTTCCTCACTCTCTAAAATCAATGGCCCAGTAGCTCAGTTGATTAGAGTATCATCCTGACACACCAAGGTTATGGGTTCAGTCTCCAGTCAGGGCATAAATAAGAATCAACCAATGAATGCATAAATAAGTGAAATAACGAGCTGATGTTTCTCTCTCTCTCTCCCTTCCTCTCTCTTTCTCTGAAAATCAATTTTAAAAAACCAATGGTAGTTGAACACACTAACAATAAACAACTGAAATCAAAATATTAGAACAGTATCATTTAAATAGCATCAAAAAGAAAAACAGGTATAAATCTAACGAAAAAGCTGCAGGATTTGAGTGCTGAATGCTGCAAAAGAAGTCAGAAAAGACCTAAATAAGTGGAGAGATATACCATGTATACCATGTTCAATATTGTTAAGATGTCAATTCTTCTCGAATGGATCTATAAATTCAATGCAATGCTTATTACTCTTCCAGGAGAAATACTTGGCTGATAATAACAAGCTGATTCCAAAATATATGTGGAAAGGCAAAGGAACTGGAAGACCCAAAACGATTTTGAAATGAAATCGGAGAAGTCACTCTATCTGATTTTAAGGCCCACTGCAGACTTACAATAATCGAGACGGTATGGTGTTAGTGAAAGGATACACACATTGATTAATGGAATACAAGGGAAAAAATCCAGAAATAGACCCAAACAAATAGAATCAATTGCTTTTTGACAAAGTTGCAAAGGAAGTTCAATGTAGATATAGAATACTCTTTCCAACAAAGAATGTCCAAAATAAAAAATACCAACAATGTTAGGTACTGGCAAGAAGGAGACTCAGCAGGAACTCTCATTCATCGACGGTGGCTCCTCAAAATTACGCAGCCACTTTGGAGAGACAGTTTGTAATTTCTTACAAATTAAATATACAGTTACCATATGACCCAGGATTCTCACTCCTAGATATTTCCCCAAGAGAAATGAAAGCTTAAATTCACACAAAAACCTGTAGGTGAATATTTATAATGTTGGCTTTACACATCCCAGATGTCTTTTGACTGATGAACAGATAAAAAAAATAAGTTGTAGCCCTGGCGGGTTTTGGTCAGCAGTTAGAGCAGTGGCCCCTGGGCCAAAGGGTGGGTTTGGTTCTCAGTCAAGGGCACGTACCTGGGTTGCAGGTTCAATCCTGGCCCTGGTCTGGGTCATATGGGAGGCAACCAATCAATGTATCTCTCTCAAGACACATAGATGTTCTTTTTTCTTTCTCTCCCCCTCCCTCCCTCCGACTCTCTCTAAAAATCAATGGAAAAATATCCTTGGGTGAGGATTAACAAACAAACAAGTAAATAAAATAAACTGTAGTACATCATACAATGAAATATTCTTCAGCAATAAAAAATGAACTATTGATACACCCAAGATCATGGATTCATCTCAAACGCATTATGTTAATTGAAAGAAGCTAGACTCAAAAGGCTCCACGGTGTATGATCCCATTAACAGGACGTCTTCTCATGGTTGAACTTTAGGGAAGAAGAGATCAGGGGTGTGGCCTGGGGTGGGGACTGCCCACAAAGGGGCGGAAGAAGGGAATTCTGAAGGTGATGGACTGCTTTGAATCTTGCTTGTGGTGAGGTTATGTGACTCTATGGGTTTGTCTAAACTCATAGAACTATACACGAATAACAGTGAATTTCACCATAAATTCTAAAACATAATTTTAAAATATAACAAGGCTGATAAAAAAAAAAGGAGGGGGGGGATGGTTAAGTCCTTCTGTCTCTGGACCGCAGGCTGACGCTCTACCACTGAGCCAAACCGGCCAGGGCGGTTAAGTCCCTCAATATGGAGATAGACATTGGCTCTGCTGTGACTTCCTAGGCCCAAACCTTGAGCAGGTCTCAGTTTTCTCATCGATAAAATAGAAATAAAGCACTCAGCCTAGTACTTGATACACAGTCAGAGCTCAGTGAATCTTAACCGTTGTACCAGTGGTAACAATACCTAGAAGTTGAAGAACAAATACTTTTGCTACTTTTTGATGTTTGTTATCTAAATTTATAATGTTTCTTCAGAAAAGAATGAAAATAGTTTACTTGGCGTCAGAGACGGACCTTTTCCAAGGGCAGGGCTCACCCACAGCTCATTGCTGACATTTGCAGAAGGATAAAATATAAAGAAAGAACAGTGGGAAAATTTTTCTACAAGAAGCTGGACCAACTGTCTGCCCCAACAAAGTTGAGCAGATCTCCAGGGGCTTTTTTTTTTTCTTTTCGGTATTTGTCTTTGAAAATATGTTTTTGTAATTTATTTCTAAATTAGATGGTACTGACTTTCTAAGCCACCAGGAAGGGGATCTAGAAGAAGCAAATGGCTATGAGGTTTTTCCCTTGCGGAGTCCCTTCCCATGAAAATAGGAAATGAACAGGAATAGGACAGGGGCTAGGCCAAGGTAGAACTAAGTTTGTTGAACTTGGTCTTCAGGGTGGAGGGAGGAATATCAAGGTGTCTCAAGGGCTCCTGTAGGATATTTGCTCTATGGGGATGGGGTTCTGAGACTGAATTCCCTGGTCATTGCAGGACCAAAATCCTTTACCATGTCATCTCTTCCCCGAGATGTCACATACCTGACTACACTATAGGCAGCCTAGAACACATGCAGGAAAAAACTGAATTGCCATTTCTGGAATACCTTGCCAGTCACGTTTCTGCCTGACAACCCATTCCCTAACTGCTTCCCTGACTGTCACACCCGGAAACACGGCCAAGCTCCAGTGGCTACACCCCGGATCACAGAACCGTGTGAGGCACACCACACACTCACACCAAACTAGTCTGTCTTCATTTCCTGAAACAACCTCAGGCCACTTGTTTCTCCAGTGCACCTCGACACTGAGTCCCATCCCCCGGCTGAAGACTCAGCAGGAATCAAATCTATTTGCTCCTAAACCTGTTATCCAATGGCACTTGTTACTATAATCACGGAGTTTAACTAACACCACATAAATCAAAGCAATATTAAAGCAAGCAAGAAAAATTATTTCAATGAAAAATCAAGATAAAATTTTAAAAGAGTTGAAAGAAACAGATGCTCAAAGCAAAAGCAGAAGAGAATCCTTGAATCAGGTGTAAGATAACTGCAAGATGGGGAAAAGAATAAACATTTGGGAGAAGTCTGTATTCAGACTGCTTTTATTCCTGCTCTATTTGGGGGAAAAAAAAACACAAAAAAACCCAAACTGGAAAAAAGAGACAATGAATTGAGGGTGTGGTTTTCTCAGAAAAGTTACACACAAAATTTAAATTAGTGAACCCACTAGTCCAAAGGAAAGGAGATGATAGGATAGAATCAAATGACAAAATCGAAGATGGCATAGTGAACATGCCATTGCATTTTGTGTAAAAACAAAAGATGTTTGCACATATGTACAACTTGTAGTGATTCTCTGCTATAACTGACCTCTGGGGTCAGTAGTTCAGAGTTAACCATGTTGGACAGGAGGCTTCTCCTGCAATAAAAGTGAACTGCAGCCCCATGGGTGTGGTTGCTGCATTTGTACATATGTGTGCATGCTTGCACATGCTCATGTGTGTGCATACCCTGTTCCTGGGGGCAGCCATAAGGACAGTCACCAGTGGCCACCTTTATAGGATACTGGGGCCTGGGGCAGGAGAGAAACTTAGTATCACTTTGCATCTTTTAGTATGATTAAGACATTTTACCAGGCACATAAATTGAGTTTATTTTTAAATACTTGTATGTAACTTTTAAAAACAAAAACACCAGTCAACTTGTAAGAATAAAGCAAAAGGAAAAATTAGCCCTGGCCAGTTTGGCTCAGCGGTTAGAACGTCGGCGGGGGGACCAATGAGTCCCGGGTTTAATTCCGGTCAAGGGCATGTACCTGGGTTGCGGTTCATCCCCCGCCCTGGTCAGGGTCATGCGGGAGGCAGCCAGTCGATATGTCCCTCTCACATCAATGTTTCTCTCTCTCCCTCTCTTTCTCTCTCTCCCTCCCTTTCTCTCTCTCCCTCCCACTCTATCTGAACAAAAATGGAAAAATATCCTTGGGCGAGGATTAAAAAAACAAACAAAAAAAGGAAAATTAAAGGCCGATGAGCTGCTGGAAACATATTAACACACAGAGGCCGCACAGGGATGGACATCAGTGTATGTTTCACTTAGGATGGTCCATAGGATATATTATTAGCTTCAAGCGGCTGTAAAGCAACAAAGGACCAAGTTTAAAGTTCCTCCCAGCTGATTTTATGAAATGCTCATTTACCTGAGTTTGGTTTTGTTTGTTTGTTTGTTTATCCTTACCTGAAGACATGCTTTGACAAGGCAAGGGAGAGAGGGAGAGAAACATACATCGGTTGCCTTCCTTCGGTGCCCTGACCAGAAATCGAACCGGCAACCTTTTGGTGCGCAAGACAATGCTCAACTAACTGAGCCATTCCAGTCAGGCTGCCTGGGTTTTTATCAAGCACCCCCATCATTAATAGCCTTGAGGAGGAAGAACTGTCTAGTGCCTTGGGACAGCCTCCCGACCCCTGCCCTACCAGACATCAAGTTCCCAGATCCACCTGCCTACACCCAGCCCACTCAGTCAACTCCACAAATATTTCCCAAGCACTGACTGTGTGCTGGGACTACTTTGGGCTCTATTCACTAACTGCTTTAAAAACAAAAATTGATCTCTTCACCGCCTTGCTCATAAATCCTTTTACAACTGGCTTCTGTCTGCCTGGCCATGTGATGTGTGGCTACATGTGGCCCCATGCAGTGTCCCCTGGCCCCATCTCTGGCCTCTCTAAGCACACCCCTATTACTCTGGTCACACAGCTCTGTCCCTTGCAGCTCCCTCGGTCTTCACCCTTCAATTGTCATTAATATGCTATTTCAGGAAACCGATACAGGCCCCTCTGCACCATTTATCTGAGTTCCCTTAACTCCCACCAAGGGGCACACTCCTCCGGAGTCCTTCCACTGCCCAGCAGTCACCAACTACACACTTCATTCATTTAACAAACACTGAAGCAGTTATCCTGGCCAATATCTCTCAGCAGAGAGGGATCTTTGATTCCAGCAGGAGACACAAGTGATACAATAAAGATCTGCACTGTGTTAGAGTGAGGAGAAAGTAAGCAGGAAGGGGTAAACAGGGTGTGGGTGTGTGGTGTGACGGAGAGGTGCCATTCCACACAGGTGCTCAGGAAGGCCTCATGGGAGTGGCATTCCAGTCAACACCGGAAAAAGAGGAGGCACCGGCAGGGAGGCTGGGGAAGAACCCCAAAGAGAGGCAGGTGCAAGGTGGGGGTGTGCTGGAGGAACAGCGGGGAGTGAGGGAGGGAAGGGGCTGGGTCAGGAGAACAGGTGAGGGGTCCAGGAAGGGAAGCAGGGAGGGCTTTGTTACAAGCACGGACAAGTAGAAAGCCCTGGCCGATCTCATTTTGAGAAACAGGAAACCAATTTTTTTTTTCTGGAGAGCAAACAGGCTCATCTCGAAGGAAAGAAAGGGCGCCCCAGTACCTTAAAAGTGTAAGGTCTAGCTGAATTCAAAGCTTTGAGCCTCAACTTTGAGCATGCATAGACACACACCTGCCTTGTAACTTCCAGATCTCTGGATCTCTAGGAAATGTGCCGGGCTCAAGGCAGCCTCCCTGGGTTAGGGGTCTAAGGAATCCTGAACCCCTCTCCTCCCAGGACCGTCAGCCAGTGACCTATTTGTTGACGCGCTGGACCAAGTTCCAAACTCACCTGTCATACTCTTCTGGACACTACTACTTCCCTTTAGAAGTTTAGACCATTTTATTGCTCTTCTAGTGAGTATCACCAGATAGGTGGAAAAAAATTCTTCATAAGCTGCATAATCAAAATCTTCAGGCCTTTCAAACCCATATGGATCAATCCTGCAATACAAAACGAAAACCCCTACAGTCCCAGAATTAAGTTCCGCACGCACGTGCGACCTGTGGCACAGAGCAGCCGGGCCCTGCCCAGGGTCCTGTCCCGGGGGTCCTCTCCCACGCCCCCGCCCCGAGTCCCCGCGTGGGGGGACAGGGGCCTATTGGGAGCCGTGACCGACCCACGGGGTGGGGGTCGGGGGCGAGCCCTGGACCCTCCCGGGGCGCAGAAAGGAACCGGAGGCCAAGAGCAGCGGAGAAGCACCTCTGCCCAGGGACGTGTAAGCGCCAGCACCCCCTCCGCTGTACCGTTCCACTTGCTGCACCCCCAAATTCCGCACCGTCCCATCCCTGCATCTCCAAAGCCCGCACCACCACCCTGGAACCCCCAGGCTGGGCAAGGGGTGTCCCGGCCCCTGCGCGCCCACCTGGGGACCCGGTCCCGCGCCGCCTGCGCGCGCTCCGCAGGCTCCATGCAGAGGAGGGGGGTGGCCGCCCGGCGCCTCCCAGACCTCCGCGGGGTGGGGGTGCCAAGTCCGCCTCCAGGGACTCAAGGCAGCTAGAATCCTTCCACCGACACGGGAGCGGGAGGCGGTGCTAGGAGCGGGGGAGGGGAGGGGCGGTGCTGGGGGCGGGGCCAGGGCGGAGGGAGGGGTGGGAGGGGGAAGGGTGCGACGGGGAGGAGGGGGCGAGAGGAGGGGAGAGGCAGTGCCGGAGACGAGGGAGGAGACGGCGGGCGGTGTGGGAATACGCGGGGGCCCGGGAGGAGGGAGGGGCGGGGAGGGCGGCTGGGGTCCGCAGCGAGGGGAGCGGGTGCAGGGTTGCACCTGCTCCCGCGGCCCCTGCGGAGGGCTGTAGTCGGAGATTGCAGGTGCCGAGAGCCTGGGAGCGCTGGGGGCCCTGCCCACTACTCCCTCCCAGGCCTGAAGGGAGGAAGCTCTGGGAGCTAAAGAACCGGGGGACCGGGTGCAGGGTGGGAGGGTGTGAAGTGGAAACGGGGGCACACAGGGGAACTGAATGGGGGCTCGGGGACAGGATGGGGGGAGAGGAACGGGATGAGGGGACCCGGGGAGCGGGATGGGGGGAATGGTGGGTGCGGGTGACGGGGGCCTCCAGGCTGTGGGATGAGGCAAATGTGGAGATGGGAGAATCGGGGGCGAGATCCGGGGCACCGGGGCCCAGCAGGGCTGGCTGGACCGACTGGCGGCGGGTCCTCCCACCTCCAGGCCTCTGAGGCCTGAGTAAAGGTTGGAGGAGATAATTGAGTTTAGATTCTTCCGAGATTCCTTCAAACCTCAGTGCCCAGCAGGGACAAAGGCCACAACTCTGACTTGTGATCCCCCCTTTTTTATTTGCTTTTCGCAGAAAAAGCAAGTCTTATTTTTTATTTGCTCTCTTTCATCCTACAGTCCAGACCTGAGAGCCTGCCCTGTCTCTTCCTGCCTCCCCAAGCAGACCTTCCTGCCTAGCCTCCCCACCCCACCCCAACTGCAGTGAGCTGGGCCTAGGAAAACTGCAGCTGCCAGGAGCCAGGGTGTCAGAAGAACTGGCTCACTGTGGCTATTCAGCCCAGCAGATGGAGGGATGTGCCACACCCTGCAGGATCACCACTCGGGGTGACATGGGGTTAACAGCTCAGGCATCTGCACCACTCCCCAAAGGGCAGACTCTGGGCTCCCTTCTCTGGCTGCCACTTCCCTAATGCTGTGTCCAGAATCTTGGGAGCATGAGTCAATTCCCAGTGCTCTCCCTAAAGGAACAGCAATATCACACAGCTTCATCTGCCTTTTACTTCTGAGGGAGGCACCACCAAACAAAAGCAGTGTATCAGCCATTACTCCCTAGATACTCCAGGGCTGCCCTACTTTTGAATAGTATCTTCTTTGGTCCCCCTCACCATCACACTGAGATTTCAGTATTATAGCATGCAAACGATGCCTAAACTGCTTTCCATAAGAAATTTGCCTAAACTGTATGTTTTGAATTTCGCATCAGAAATGTGATGAGATAAAAGGAAATTTAAGATACTTTAAGATTAAAGGTAACTTTCTAGCCATAGTCCTCCAAATCCTTTTTTAAATAATAGTCACAGAACAGTAAGCAATTGGGCAAATCAGAAAGACACCTCTGCAAATGTCACCTGACCACCATCCTGTGCCCAGGAACCCACTCCACCATGGCCAGCCCACCTTTGAGGAAATGTTTTTCTGGGACTCCAAATGCTCTTTCTCCAGAAAAGTCCTCATAAGCCACTGCTATGTGTTGTAGAAATAATAGTCTCATCATTCCACTGCCAGAGCTTCTGTGAACCAGGCTGGGCGCTTAACATTGGTTTTTCAGGAATGTTCCTTCAGAGGGCTAAACGAGGAACCTGGAAAGTAATTTGTGGAACACACCTGCCTTTAAACTGGGGATGTCAGTCTGTCCATTTTTATGCATCTCCAAACCCTGAAAAACTATAGGAAATTTAGTGCTCAAGTAAGCATAACCCTCAATGCCCGTTCTGCCAACCTTCCTAGGATGCTGGTTCTGGGAAAATTCTTCAAGCTTTCAGCTCAGTTCACAGCATTTTGCTTTTGAAAGTCAATGTTTCGCTTCTTTCAAAGACCCCTGATCTATGCTCTGACCTCCTTAGCACATTCTCAACAATGGTCCTTTCTTCTGCAGGCTCAAATCCACAGACAGGGTAACTTACTCTTACACAGACATGGGGGATCCCCTCCGCCCACACTACTTTACTTCTGCTGGATCTTACAAAACAGAAAGAGCACACAGCGGCCTCTCCTTACTCCCTACCCTCCTGATTTCGCCCTGTCCCCTTCCTTGGCAGTCTGCTACCAGTCCACAGGAATGACTCTCGGAACACCTCTCCCACTCTGACCTCTCTATTGGGCCCAAACCCCATTTTCTACTTCCTGTCGCCGTTTCTGCCAGCATATCAGACACTTCTCTTACACGCAGCACCTTGTGCCCCAAACTGCCCAGCTTCCAGCCCTGCTGGCACAGCTCTGCTACTTCCATCCCTGGCAGTCCTGGGGGACACTTCTTGCTTCCTCAAGGCCCCTCTTTTCTGAAACTCCTGCCCTTCTCCTGATGGGTATCAGGATTCCGGGCCATTCCCCTCCCACCCACTTCTTCACAACAGCTTGAAGAGCAGCCCGGGTCCTGTCACTCCAGTGCCCCGACAGGAAACACAGACCACGGAACACATGCCTTAACCGGGAGTGTGATGACAGTACCCCCAGATCAAGTGTATTTTGGAGCCAGATAAAACTAGAATGTGTACTTACTATGTCAGGAGTAAGTTAAATAAGAGCAGGGCTGCCCTCCAGGAAGAGTGGAAGGAAAGATACAGAGAGAGGCAGGACCAGTGCCCAGGGCAGGCAAGGAGGGTCAGCAGCCAGAGGGCGGTGATGCTAGAGGGGCTCCAGAAGGTCTGAGGGCTGCTGGAACCCCACCAGCATGCTCTAGGCCCCCTCCCAACATCTGCCCAAGCTCCCCACTTAGGAAGTGTGTCCTCAGTGCACCTCCTCCGCCTCCACATGCCCCGTGCGCTGACTGTCCTGGGCTCCTTCCTGGCCAGGCTCCCATTCCTCAAAGCTGGCAGCTGTGATAATCCACGATGGACAGATCATGCTGGAGTAAGGAAACCGAACTGTACAAACAGCCCAGGAGTGAGTGTGCAGCCTGTGCAGAGGGCAGACAGGTCCTGGTCTCCCCAGAGCATCCCTTTCTGGTGCTCTGGGTAAAGCTGCGTGGTACAGCTGTGTGCAGCACTGACTCTTCTGGGCATCGGCGGGGCTGGGCAGTCCATTTCGTGAAAATTCCTGCATAGGGGACCCAGCTCCCCTGAGGAGGCTACACTGAGAGGGCCTCAGGACCTGGAGGGCCACTCCAAGCTCAGTCTAGAGTCACCACCCAACAGATGTCCCTCTTCCTGCAGGAATTCCTGTTGTCATTGCTTGATTATAAGAGCCGCTAGGGGTGCCCATCCTTCCAAGACTAACAGAATATCTAGGCGACAGTCACAAGACCTGCAGGTGATGGAGGGACAAAGGTAACATCTGAACCTGCTGATCCATTGCATATCCCCGCAGTGGTCCACCAGAAGTGCTTCCCCATGTGAGGGAAAGGGTGCCCAGTGCCACCATGGGTCCCCTTGTGATGTCATTAGACCTGAAGCCAATAGAGCTTCTGCACATGCTGCCAGGTCACAGGAGTCACAGACAGCAGAGAAGGATGTCTTACCTAAATTATAGCCAGCTGTCTGAGGGACCCAGCTCACCTGGGGACTCAGCAAGATGTGGATTCTGAGTGGCAGGGTAGGGCAGGCGGTAGGGGTGGTCTGAGACTGCATTTCTCCCAAGCGCTCAGATCTGGTCCATGAGCCATGGTCTATACACCAAGGTGACCCAGTGTTCAACAGAGGGCTGGATGGGGAGTCTGTGATAGATAAAGAAAGAGGACAACCAGATGCAGCATGTGGCCAAAAAACCAGGAGTGGTGACCGGGAGGGAATTTAATGTGAACTGGATAGTAGATGAGATTAAGGGACTATAAATGATATTGAGTGTATTAAAGATGTTGAGGCAATATTGTTTAGCCCTTATTTGATATGTGTGTGTGTGTGTTTTAATGGAAATTGATTGTTGAACTTTCTTAGCCCCATGACCTTGGAAAACAGTAAAGGTTAAAAAACAGCAGCTCCAGCCCTGGCTGGTTTGGCTCAGTGATTAGAACGTCGGCCTGCGGTCCAGAGAGACCCGGGTTCGGTTCCTGCTAAGACCATGTATCTCGGTTGCAGTTTGTCCCCGGTCCTGGTTGGGTCGTGCGAGTGGCAGCCACTCAATGTGTCCCTTTCATATCGATATTTTTCTCTCTCTCTCTCCCTCCCACTCTATCTAAACAAAAAATGGAAAAATGTCCTCAGGTGAGGATAAAAACAAAACAAAACAAAAAACAACCAACAGCTCCAGGGGGAGGGAAGAGATAAACCACAAAACTTTTACACATGTTTGTGTAAACAAGGACATAGACAGTAATGCTGGGGGTGGGGGATTGAGAGGAGGATGTTAATGGGGGAAAATAAGAGAAACATCTGTAACAAAAATAAATAAATAAATAAATAAACAGCAGCTCCCTACTTTGTGTTCTGGAAAATGGCTCACTGCAGAGAACCCCCTGTCCCATGCAACTTAGATGAGACTTGCAGTAGTCTCTGTTCATTAGGCCAAGCCAAACACAACCCCTCTGGACTCCCTCTTTGCCTCATTGGTACAGAGCTGGACTGTCATCCCCACAAATCAGTTGGAACAGCTTCCCTCCTCCCCTGCCCCCTCACCTGAGCCAGCAGAGGCCCCTCCCAAGAACAGGTGGCTTTCGGGGAACCTGCTCCATCTGCTGTCTCAGCTCAGTCTCCACACCTGGCTCTTTCTCACCTGGTTTACTCCTTTCTAATAAAAAAGAAAAAGAAAACCTCTCCAGAAGTTCTAGACATAATGGTCAGAGTTCTCACTATAGCAATAGTGCCCTGTCGCTTGCAATCATCCTTTTGAATAAGTCCAGATTTGTTTTTTGGTTTGTTTGTTTTTTTCAATCCTCACCTGAGCACATTTTTTTTTTCTATTTATCTTCAGATAGAGTGGGAGGAAGGGGGAGAGAGAGAGAGAAACATCAACGTGAGAGGGACACATCGACTCATTGCCTCCTGCACGACCCTGACCAGGGCTGGGACGAATCACAACCGAAATGCATGCTCTTGACCAGAACTGAACCCGAGACTCATTGGTCCGTGGGCTGATGCTCTAACCACTGAGCAACCGACCAGGACCAGGTTTGTTTTTATTGGACAAAGAAGAGTATTTATGGGTGAAACGATATAAAGTTTAGAGTTGGATTTAAATATACATACTCCAGCAAAAGGAAAAAAAGGAGAGGGTAAATGAAAAGGGGGGGTGGGGCAAAATTGTTGAAGATGGGTATTAAGTACATGAAGGGATCTTTGTGTCTATTTGAAATTTTTGTAATAATTTATTTAAACAGTAAAAGAGGGATTCCCTCTTCTTCTGGGGGCAGAAAGGAACAGGAGGGAGCTAGAGGTCCTTGGAACTGCCCCTCTTGCCTTGAGTCCCAGCCTTAGCTGTGCACCTCAGCTTCCTGGCCTGGGGCAGGGCCAGCGCTCCTCCTGATAGGCCTATTGTGACTCTGGGGACTAATGTGCACAAAACATCTCTCTCCCACCCAGAGCCTCTGAATGGGTCCAGAACTGGCCTCCCCAATATGTGCTATTTTGGCATGTGAATTATTTTGAGCCGAAGGCAATTGAGACCCTGCAGCCTCATGAGAAACTTTTACCTCTCTTTTAAAGAATTTAAATTAGGAGTCTTGCCCATAATACAGTCCTGGCCAGGTAGCTCAGTTGGTTAGAGCATCATCCTGACATTCGAGGGTTGCGAGTTTGATTCCTGGTCAGGGCACATACAAGAAGCAACCAATGAATGCAGAAATAAGTGGAACAACAAATCCATCTCTCTCTCCTCCCTTTCTCTCTTTCTCTAAAATCAATCAATAAATAAAAATTTTAAAAAAAGAGTTACCACCAGAAATAACTTTATATGACCTATCTATAGGGCAGAGCAAACTACTAAATACTCTTCTTATCATTCTGCCAATGTCGTTCTCCTCTGAAGCCCCAGGAAATATTAGCCCATCCTTAGTTCAGAGTGTCACATATACCTCATTTTCTCTTTCTGTCTTTTTTTTTTTTTTTTTTTATTGATTAATTTTTGTTACAAATGATTCTCCTTTTTTCCCCCAGTGGTTCCCCCCTCCCCCTTCCCTCCCTGCCCCTTCCCCCGATTGTTGTCCATGTCCACTGTTCATGCATACATGCATATAAATTCTGTTGTTCATCCCTCTCTCAGCTCCCCACTCCTTAGGGGATTGTCCTCAAACTGTTATGTTCATTATATTCCAGAAATCACTGAGATCATACGAAATTTGTCTTTCTCTGCTTGGCTTGTTTCACTTAGGATGATACTTTCCAGGTCCCTCCATGTAGTCTCAAAGGATAAGAGATCTTTCTTTCTTACCGCTGCGTAGTACTCCATTGTGTATATGTACCACAGCTTTTTAATCCATTCGTCTACTGATGGGCACTTGGGCTGTTTCCAGATCTTAGCGATTGTAAATAGTGCTGCTACAAAGATGGGGGTACATATATTCTTTCTGATTGGTGTTTCAGGCTTCTTAGGGTATATTCCTAGAAGTGGGATCACTGGGTCAAATGGGAGTTCAATTTTTAATTTTTTGAGGTGACACCATATTGTTTTCCATAGTGGCTGCACCAGTCTGCATTCCCACCAACAGTGTACTAGAGTCCCCTTTTCTCCACACCCTCGCCAACACTTGTTGTTTGATGATTTGTTGATGGCGGCCATTCTGACCGGTGTGAGGTGATACCTCATTGTTGTTTTGATTTGCATCTCTCTGATGATTAGTGATGATGAACATTTCTTCATATGTCTCTTAGCCATTTGTATGTCCTGTTTGGAGAGGAGTCTATTTAGTTCCTCTGCCCATTTTTTAATTGGATTCTTTGTCTTCCTTTTGTGGAGTTGTATGAGCACTCTATATGTATTGGAAATTAACCCCTTATCTGATATATCATTGGCAATTATGCTCTCCCATACAGTGGGTAGCCTTTCCGTTTTGATGATTGTATCTTTCGCTGTGCAGAAGCTTTTGAGTTTGATGTAGTCCCATGTGTTCATTTTCTCCTTTGTTTCTATTGCCTTAGGTGATGTGTCAGTAAAAATTCTGCTGCGTATGATGTCTGAGATTTTGTTGCCCACAGTCTCCTCTAGGATTTTTATGGATTCATGGGTTACATTTAAGTCTTTTATCCATTTTGAGTTTATTTTGGTGTAGGGTGTAAGTTGATGGTCTAGTTTCATTTTTCGGCAAGTAGCTGTCCAATTTTCCCAGCACCATTTATTAAAGAGGCTGTCCTTACTCCACTGTATGCTCTTGCCACCTTTGTCAAATATTAATTGAGCATATTGCCTAGGGTCCATTTCTGGGTTCTCTATTCTGTTCCACTGGTCTATATACCTGTTCTTGTGCCAGTACTAGGCTGTTTTGATTATGGTCTCTTTCTGTCTTTGAACTCCTCGTGTATGTGGGGTTCCCTCTCGTATGTATATGATTAAATGTGGTCCTTTTCTCTTGTTGATCTGTCTCACGTCTGTTTAATTATAGACCAGCTGAAAGAACCTTGAGGGTAGAGAAAAGTTTCTTCCCACAGGTCCTTATGAGGCCCCCTGCTCCTGCCCGTCCCCGACAGCAGGCAGGAGCACATGCAGATGTTGTGAGTCGAGGATTGACAGCTGGGGTGGCGGACATAAAAATGACCAATGTGGGGAGATTATGAGGTTTCCAGTGCCCCCCCCCAATGTCCACATCTTCAAGTGAGAGCTGGGCACCTGCCTGGAGCAAGTGCAAGAGGCTTTGTTCTGAGGCGAATTCCCCTTCCATCCCTCCTGCCCCCTTCTTGACCCTATAGGTGAGGTCCAGGCCAGGACAACTAAGATAAATAATTAGGCTGGGTCCTCAGGCAACAGCCAGAACTGTCCCAGGAACAGCAGGCCACAGGCCCCCTACGTGGGTGGGCCCTTTGCTTTGGGAAACCCACCCTCTTGGAGACTGCAGTGAGGAAGAACTTGGGTCCTGGAGGCGGTGCAGGTTCAAGTCTCAGCTCATGGCTTCTGGGGGTTTGACTTTGGTCGGGTCATGTCACCTTGTGCATGTAAGACACTTAGCAGTGTCTGACGCGTGGAACGTGCTCAGTGATGCTGGGTATTTGGTTGTTCCTATTCCTGATCCTCCCAAAGTCAGGTGCTTCACGTGCATTTTTATCTGAGAAGATTCATGCTCACAGGGGATCACTGTAGAGTCTTCCACGAAGATCTTTAAAGAAGGAAGAGAGGTTGGGAGATGGCAGGTCCAAAGTCTTCCCGCTCTCTGCTATCCCAGGTCGTTTAGGCTGTAGGAGACCTATGCAAACAAGAGCCCTGATTACAAAGCAAGGAAGTGGGTTCTGAGTGTAGTTTATAACCCAGACTCTCAGCTGCCTCGTTCTTTCAGTACAGGTCAGACTGTAAAGTATTTTGTAGGCTCTGAGCATTGCAGGTAGCTTACACTTAGGTTCCCAAGACAATTTTATTAGAGTGTTACCCATAAGCAGATTTGTTTTTATAATAAGGTAAAATGAACATTTTAAAGAAAAACATTGCAATGCATGATATTCTGTAACAACCCTAATAACATTTTTTTTTTTTGTACAAGATACTGTAATTGGGGAGAGGAAGCAGGTCCTTCTCTCTGGCAGGTGAAGGAGTCCCACCTAGGGAGTGTTGTTTGTCAAGTCTTGATGGACGTGGGAGACTGCACTGCTGGGGGAAGGCTTCTACCTCATCCTGCACCCCCGACAGACAAGTCCTCAGAAAGGCAGAGGCACACCAGGTGTCCCCCACCCTTTCTCTTTTTTCTTTCATAATAGAACCCTCATGTTTTAGTGTTGTATTATTCAGCTCAGGCCACTGTAACACAGGACCACAGCCTGGGTGGCTTGGACAACAGGCATTTATTTGCTCACAGTCCTGGAGGCTGGAAGTCCGAAATCAAGGCGTTGACAGGGTCGTCTCCCCTGAGGCCTCTCCTTGGCTTTCAGACAGATCTCTCCTCGTTTCTTCACATGGTCTTTCTTCTGCGCGTGTCTGTGTCCTGACACGTTTCTTATAAGGACACCAGACATATGGGATTAGGACTTATCCTAATGATCTCATTTTAACTTAATCACCACTTGAAAGGCCCTTTTTGGAAAAGAACGATGATCTTAACTTTGGCTCTTGAGACAAATAATATAAAGAAAAAATGTCCCAGACGCATGACATGAAAGTTGCACACCCAGAGAAACCCACTTCACGTACACCCAGTATGGGACATACTTATACTTACACAGTATTCATGTAGATCTGCACTTCAGGTTTTTACATTGTTTTTTCTTAGAGAGAGAGGGAGGAAGAGAGAGACATCAAGGTCAGAGAGAAACATCGATTGGCTGCCTTCTGCACACCCCCTCCTGGGGATGGAGGCGGAAACCCGGGCTTGTGTCCTGCCAGGGAATTGAACCAGCAACCTTTTGGTGCAAAGGACGACACTCAACCAACTGAGCTACACTGGCCAGGGCTGCACTTCAGATCCACTGGCATCCCGTATCTTAGCTGACAATCCTTTCCTAAAGGCATAGGAAGCACGGTGACCCAAATTTCTTTAAATCAGAGGCAAGGTCTTTTTTCCTTGAGAGTTTTTTTTTGTTTATTTGTTTTTTTTTTAAGAGGTATTTGTCAGGAAACACATAATGTCCTTTGTTTCTCGGCTTTTTTCTTTTGATGTCTTCTCACAGTCTGAGTACTGACCTGCCTCTCTGTCACCGAAAGACAGTTGACAGCACCCTTTGGCTTGGATGCAAAGGAGGCCCCACTCTGCTCCTTACCCCAGAATGCAGGTGAAGAGGCATCGGGATTTTTTAGGTTAGGAAGCAATGAGGCACAGGGCCCTCTGAGGCCAGTGGGAATGTTTTGAGTACAAAAGGTAATGTCAACAATCTAGACCAGGAACCCAGTCGTTAGAATATTCATTTTAAAATAAATATTTGAAGCTGGAATTAGGGTCATTTTGAAATTGTATTCAAACACAAGAGCACAAACTTTCTAAGGGATTTCTGTGTTCAATCAGTCTGTCAAACAAACTGATCCAAGGCCGCCGTGATTCCTGTCAGGGTAAAAGCAAATCTAAAGAATAAATTTTAATTTAAAATTTTTTCTAGTGCCAAGAGGGAGGCAGAACTCCCACCTCCTCATCAACATTTTCTTTAGAAAACTCAGCACTGTACATGGTCCCTCCCTCTTGGAGATGCATGTAAAACTTTCTAAAAGCTGAATCAGCCTTCGGTCAGGTTTGCATCTCAGGATGTCTATCTTGGGCATGCAGCCCTGTCTGTGCAATGTGAAGATGGAAGAGGGTCCCCCTGTCTGGGGAATCTTAGCTCAGGAATTTGTCTGCGCCATGCAACTTCCTCTTGTCAAAAAGACATGAGTTTCGCCCAGGCGGTGCGGCTCGGATTGAGCGTCCTCCCATGGACTGAGAGGTCCCGGTTAGATTCCTGGTCAGGGCACATGCCCGGGTTTCAGGATCCATTCCCAGTAGGAGGCATGCAGGAGGCAGGCAGCCGATTGAAGTTTCTCTCATTCGTTCATGTTTTTATCTCTCGCTCCCTTCCTCTCTCTCTCTAAAAAAAAAAAAAAAAAAAAATTAGAAGACAGGAGTTTCATTTCTCCTTTGAATAAAGACACCCGACATCTGTGTAGTGGGTGATACCGGCCTGACTACACAAAGTGGTGGGATTCTTTCTGTCTTCCCCATCTCTTAGCGGGCGGCCTGTGATGAACACCACATTCTGGCTTCACGCTCTTTCAATAATACAACCGTTTCTTTCTCTCCCACGTTTGTGGAGAGGTTTTCTGGGTTAGCAGGAGATTTGTTCGGCACTCCTGTTAGGCTGAGGTGCAGGCTTGGGGATTTTAAAGCTTCCCTAAAGTGGTCCCCATGGACGGCCACGCTGGGAGGCACAGGCTCACACCGTCCTGGGACAGCGATGCCTCTGCTTAGATCTAAAGTGTTGAGTCCCCTTCCTCTCCTGAAGTAAGTGCTGACTCCCAGACCTTTCCCTCCAGTTCGTACCCCTTTTCTGAGCTCCAGTCCTGTGTTTCAACAACCGAATGGGCATTTTCACCGAGATGTCGAGAGGATGCCCCCAACTCAACACAGAAAAATTGAGCTCACCTCCCCACAAGTGCTATGCTCCCCTCATGGCTCCTACCTTGCTTTTGGGGCACCACCAATTTCTCTGCCCAAGCCAGAAATCTGGGGTGGGGGTTCAATCCTCAAAAATACAATGTTATAATGTACTGAAAGGAATTGAAATCATACAGAATTGAGGCAAAAAAGAAAAGGTAATCCTCACCACTCTCTTTTATTCTCATTTTCCAGGGGCCTCTGATAATTAGACTTTTGTATATATTTTCTTCCAGACTTTCTATCCTTGCAGGGAATAGAACAGTACACACATGTACACACACACGTGCACACAGACACATGTGCACACACACCCGTAAAGGCAGACACACATGCACACGTTTATACAGATACATGCATGTGCACACACGCACACACACACATTCTCTTTAATGGGTTCTCATTCTACATGGAGCTTTTCTTGAATCCTCAACCTACAGTCACTCAGTAACCAAAGCTTAACCTTTCTACCACCTCTAAGACCAAGATTAAATATCATTGGATGAATTCCAATCAGCCTTCGGTCAGGAACCCAAAATAAAATTCAAAATTAATTATATTATGCTAAGTAAAAGAGCCCAACCCAAAAGAATATATAGGGTATAGTTGGTTTGTATGATGTTCAAGAGCAAGGAATCAGCCCTGATCAGTTTGCTCAGTGGTTAGAGCGTCGGCCCGTGGACCAATGAGTCGCAGGTTTGATTCCGGTCAAGGGCACGTACCTTGGTTGCAGTTCATCCCAACCCTGATCAGGGTCATGCGAGAGGCAACTAGTCGATGGGTCCCTCTCACGAAGATGTTTCTCTGTCTCTCTGTCTCTGTCTCTGTCTCTGTCTCTCTCTCTCCCCCTTTCTCCCACTCTATCTGAAGATAAATAGAACAAAAATGTCCTCGGGTGAGGATTAAAAAAATAGCCTCGGGTGAGGAATAAAAAAAGAAAAGAAAAAAAGAGTAAGGAATTTTATCTATAGTGATTGAAATAGGAGCAGTGGCTGCCAAGAAGGTTGGCGGCGGATGTGAAAGGGAACGAAGGAACTGGAGCAAGGGGAGCCTGCCGACCTCGATGTGTTCTATGTGCCAAAAGTCATCCAAATGGACACTTGAGATCTGTGCATTTCACTGCACGCAAGTTTTACCTCGTTTTTTATTTTTATCTATTTTTTATCTTTATTATTGAAAGTATTACAGATGTTTCCCCTTTTTCCCCATTGACCCCCTCCTCCCCACTTCCACCCACCTCCTGCCTTCCCCACACTATTGTCTGTGTCCATTGGTTGTGCACATATGCATATAAGTTCTTTGGTTTATCTCTTCCCACTCTCCCCTTCCCTCTGAGGTTTGTCAGTCTGACCCTACTTCCATGTCTGTACATCTATTTTGATCACCTGCTTATTTTGTTCATTATGTTCCACAAATAAGTGAGACCAAGTGGTGCTTGTTTTCCTCTGACTGGCTTATTTTGCTTAGCATAATGCTCTCTGGGTCCTTCCATGTCATCTCAAAGGGTAAAAGATCTTTCTAGGGCCTGAGACCAAAAGTGAGAAAACCACTGTGGTTTATTCCCAGCCAGAGCTGGGCCATGTCTTGCTCTGACATCATGAGGCACCATTGGGAGGGAATGGCAAACCACTCCTGCATAAGGCCCCTGCTCTGGGAGCTGATCTGCGGAGAGCTGTGGAGCTGGAGTAGTGGGTGCATCTGTGGTGAACTGTGAAGTGTTGGACGTGAACTAGTGAACTGACCTTTGGCAACCTGTTGGACTTCGATTAGTGGGCTTGCGTTTTGGATTTTGGTGTTCTGGTTGTTTTGTTTTTAATTTCTTTTTCTTTTTCAGTTTTTTTTTTTTAAATATATATTTCTTGTGGTTTTTTTTTCTGTTATTTTATTTTTTGTTGTCTTAATATTTTTGTTTTCTTTTTCTTTTTTTTAGTTCTTTTTCTTTTTCTTTTAGTTATTTTTATTTTTTTATTTTATTTTTTTAATTTTAGTCACCATGTGTGATAACTTTGCAGCTCTCTCTGACAACAAGGAGCACCGTGTTGGTGACTATGTCACCAGGGCACCATTGGCCAGGGTTCCCATGCCCCGGTGAGGTTGGCCCGCCACGTTCCAAAGGCACAGATGTTGCCGTAAAGGTGATTGCAAGGCAGGGCTCCTCTGAAGAGTCAAGAGAAGTTCGTAGTCTCAAGAGCTTAAATCACCCGAATATAACAAAACTATTTGAAGTGATTACCACCGAGAACGAAGTATATCTCCTCATGGAGTACAGCGGCGGAGGTAACTTATATGATTACCTGGTGAACCATGGCCCCATGACGGAGGAAGAAGCCCGACCCATGTTCCAACAATTGACATCTGCGGTCCAGTACTGCCACCAGAGGGGCATCGTGCACAGGGACCTAAAACCCGAAAATATCCTCCTGGATGATGAACTAAACATCAGGTTAGCAGACTTCAGGCTATGTGCAGAATTTACAGATGAGAACCTGACCACCTTCTGCGGCTCCATTGCCTATATGGCCCCAGAGGTCGTGCAGCTCCAACCCTATTATGGCCCGAAGGTGGATGTTTGGAGCCTGGGGGTAACTCTATACAGGATGCTGACCAGGGGGCTGCCATTTATGGGAAGAACCTTTGGAGAAATAAAGAAACAAATTGCGAGTGGGGACTTCTTTGTAACATTCTTTGTGTCTCCGGAATGTCATATACTTTTAAAAAAATTAATGACTGTCAACCCCAGCCAAAGACCAACGCTGGACGAGATCATGGAGGACCCGTGGGTCAACATGGGTGAGAAGGAACAACTGAGGCCATACATCAAGCCACCCTGGGGTGACCTGGACCCCCAGGTAACAGACACAATGAAAACCCTCGGCTTTGACCCGAAGGACATCGAACACTCTGTCACAGAAAGAAAATTTAATAATATTATGGGGACATACAGGATACTAGATTTGACCAAGGCCAAAATGAAAGGCCGCAAAATCAGGGTGAGACCCTGCCCCTCCCCTCACCCCAACTGCAATGCTACTTCAAATCAAGAGATTCATCCATCAGACCAAAATTATCAAGACCCTGCCAGTCACCCAGCGAGCCCGGAAGCAAAGCTGCCCACTTTCCCTCCCAATGGGGAAGCGAAGAACAACATGCCTTCAGCCAGCCCTGAGGCAGGGACCACCTCTCCCCCACTTGGCCCAGAGTCCACGACTGCCACTCCCCGCCCAGCCCCCCAGCATGGTCCTGGGGACGCGCACACCACCCACAGCAGCAGCTACCCCACCAGCAGCGGTGGAGCTGAAGAAGGAGCGACTTATGAAAAGTCCCTCCAAGCTGGGCCCCTTGATGATGAGGTCCCAGCCTCTTCCCCTGGCCACAGCCCGGGTTGGGAGGGGTTGGCTAGGAGGGTCGTCCAGTTTTTTTGTAAATGTGCCTGCTTTAGGCCATCCACAAAGAACCATCTCAAAAGAAATAAAATCAAGCCAGCATAACTTTTCAAGTCGTGGATGGTCTAGGCAGGGCCATAGTCAAAAGATGCTGAGGAGGTCAACCCTGAAGATGCCAGGGTCTAGGGAGGCCAACCACGTGGTCAGAAGATGCTCCAGAGGCTGTTTCCATCCAGGTAATAGCAGTGAAGAAACACGCTGTTGTGCAACATGGGAGGACTTGGTTCAGCGGACAAGAGTTGTGCAGACTGGAGAGGTGTTTTCTGCTTGGGATTTACAGTAGGAGGGTATCCAGCATCTGCATGGTCGTCGTCAGAAGCATGTGCTGAGTTCCAGCATCTGCACAGTCGTCAGAAGTGTGTACTGAGTTTCAGCATCTGCACAGTTGTCAGAAACATGTGCTGAGTTCTAGCATCTGCACGGTCGTCGGAAGCGAGTGCTGAGTTCCAGCATCTGCATGGTCGTCGGAAGCGTGTGCTGAGTGAGTTCCAGCATCTGCATGGTAGTCAGAAGCGTGTGCTGAGTTCCAGCATCTGCACGGTTGTCAGAAGTGAGTGCTGAGTTCCAGCATCTGCGCGGTCATCGGAAGCGAGTGCTGAGTTCCAGCATCTGCACAGTCGTCAGAAGTGTGTGCTGAGTTCCAGCATCTGCACAGTTGTCAGAAACATGTGCTGAGTTCCAGCATCTACACAGGGTCGTCGGAAGCGTGTGCTGAGTTCCAGCATCTGCACGGTCGTCGGAAGCGTGTGCTGAGTTCCAGCATCTGCAGGGTCGTCGGAAGCGAGTGCTGAGTTCCAGCATCTGCACGGTCGTCGGAAGCGTGTGCTGAGTGAGTTCCAGCATCTGCACGGTCGTCGGAAGCGTGTGCTGAGTGAGTTCCAGCATCTCCACGGTCCTTAGAAGCTTGTGCTGAGTTGCAGCATCTCCAAGGTTGTCAGAAGCTTGTGCCGAGTTTGGGATGGCCTGGAGTCCCCTGGAGGTCAAGAGGAGAAACTGTCCTTCCTGTGAGTCAATCCCTGGACCCCTGAGTGAAACTTCAGAGACTGGACTGTTTTTCTGGGGGTCTTTCTCCCTCCCCTGCTTTCCTTTGCTCCCATGTTTGTGGGGCTTCTTATTAAAGTGTCCTTTCTCTTAAACTCTGTAATAAACTTCATGATTCAGAAAAAAGAAATAGATAGATAGATAAATAAATAAATAAATAAATAAAGATCTTTCTTACAGCTGCATAGTGTTCCATTATGTATATGTACCACAGCTTTTTTTATTCACTCATCCTACTGATGGGCACTTGGGCTATTTCCAGATCTTAGCTATTGTGAAGAGTGCTGCTATGAACATAGGTGGCCTCAGTTTTTTACAATGTGGACATATAAACTGCAGTGCACCTGCATCTACGTCTGAGAATCAAGAGCCAAGCAGAACTGGCATAATGCAGAAGAGCCCAGTGAAAGAGCGCATCCCAATCAGATATCCAGACTTGTAGTAATTAAGTTACAATAATTCAATGTGGTATTTCCACTAGGACAGACAGACTGACCAGTGGGATGTGCTTCCTGTGGCTGCCCTAACTGAGCACCACAGACTTGGTGGCTTAACCAACAGAAATCCATTTTCTCACGGTTCTGGAACCTAGAAGCCCAGCATCCAGGTGTTGGCAGTGTCATGCTCCTCCTGAGACCTGTAGGGGGAGGTTCTCCTTGCCTCTTCCTGCTGCGGATGGCTGCTGGCCATCCTTGGAGCTCCTTGGCTTGTGGATGCAGCACTCCAACCTCTTCTTGGTGTCCACACAGACTTCTTCCCTTTGCATAGCCCTTCTTATAAAGACAGTCCTTGGATTTAGGGCCTACCCTAATCTAGTATGACTTCATCTTAACTAATTAAACATACAAAGACCCTATTTCCAAATAAGTTCACAGTTAGAGGCTCTGGGTGGACATGAGTTGTTGGGGGACTCTATTCAATTCAGTATACCAATGGAGCCAAATAGAGATCCCAGAAACAAACTCAAGAATATATGAAAACTTGATTGATGACAACGTGAAGATTGGTGGGGAAAGAAAGAATGTGCCGGGCCCTGGCTGGTTTGGCTCAGCGGTTAGAACGTCGGCCTGCGGTCTCGAGAGACCCGGGTTCGGTTCCCGCTAAGGGCATGTACCTTGGTTGCAGTTTGTCCCCGGCCCTGGTTGGTCGTGCGGGTGGCGGCCACTCGATGTGTCCCTTTCACATCGATGTTTCTCTCTCTCTCTCTCCCTCCCGCTCTACCTGAACAAAAAAAAAAATGTCCTCGGGTGAGGAAAAAAAAAAAAAAAGAATGTGCCGGGACAATTGGTTGTGAGAGAGAGAGAGAGAGAGAGAGAGAGAGGGAAACTATGTTCTGAGTGTTCAGCACCAAGTTGGCCAGTTGATCTCTCTTGATAGAGTTGGTTACATGGGTGTTTGTATTTCCGGGCCTGGTACTTTCTCTGAAGACTCAGGATAAGAATTTCTTTCTAAAGAAGAGAAAACTTCATCATCTAGCAGGACAGTACATCTATTGCAGCCAAGGTTCTTTGGTTGCCATGAATGGCTCATCAGTAAATATTTATAATCAGAAAACCACTTATAGTAGTTAGAATCCAGCTCCCATAACAAACACCCTTTGATGTGATTTCATACAGCAGATGTCTGTGTCTCGCTCACATAATAATCCAATGCGAGTGTCTGGTGGGCAGCCTTCCATCTGTGGCTCTATTGTCCCCAAAGACTTTGGGGTGGTGCGTGGGGAAAGTGCACACCTGCTTCCTAGCCATGTCATCCCAGCTGTGACACATATGACTTCTGCTCACGTCCTACTTGGGAACATTTGTTACAGGGCCTGGAAGCACAGAGGGCTGGCCGAGCAGCTGCCTCCAGCAAAGGCCTTGCATGGTGGGAAGGAGCGGGAGCCCGGGATGCAGCATCACCATCTCTCCCACAGCATTCAAAACAGTTCAGCCCTGGCCGGTTTGGCTCAGCGGTTGGAGCATCGGCCTGCGGACCAGAGAGTCCCAGGTTTGGTTCTTGCTAGGGGCACGTACCACAAAAAAAAAAAAAAAAAAGAATTAAAAAAAAAAAAAGTTCAGACCACAGCCTGGCTCCAAGAACGGCCTGCAGCCGGGAGCCAGGGCCTTGCCGTGGTCCTGGAAGAATTCATGGGCTCCACTCCGTAAGAGATGATTTGTCCTATTTTATGAAACGTTGCTTCTATGCGGCGTCTTTGAGTGTGCCCTCTAACAGCAATGCCAAATGATCACTGTTGGAAACAGGGTCAGCACAGGGCTTGACTGTGTTGGTGCCATCTGTATAATCACTACAGTCTCCCTCTTCCACTCTGGGTTAAAGAGTAATTAGTGTTTGGTGGCGATGTCTTACGAAGGGCCCCATCTCGGCCAATCGTACCCGCAGGCGAGCGTGTATCTCATGGGAAGTGGCGTCACTCAGAGTCCGGTATTGTTAGCTTAGGATTTACTAGATTTTCTGCAGCCGATGTTTGGTCTTCGTGAACTTCAACTTCATTACCAATCGGTATTTCTTTTTTCCCTGTTGAGCCTTTTCTTTGAAAATGAAATAAAATTATCTGCATAACAATGGGAACAAAGTTGTAATAGAAAATTTAATCAGATAAGGTAAGAAGCCTGCTTTTTTTTGTTTTTGTTTTTTTAAAGCTTTCTACAAAACATCCTAAAGACTTTCTCAGATTCTTGGAGGGTTTTGCATACTTTGAAACTGTAGTGAAGGGCCTCAGGAACAAATACGTACAGAGCTAATTTTGTACACTTCCCGTTCCTTCAAGTAGAGAGTTAAGCAAATTGTCCATAATGACCAAAATAAACCAAATCAATAAAAAAAACAACAACTGTACTTATTCTCCCAGGATTTGTTGGGAGGCACTGCTTGGAGAAAAAATAAGTAAATGAGCAGCCTAGAGTGGCAGAAGTGTTCGGGAGGGTGTTTATTTTTAGAGACTTGTTGACATTTCTCAACAACCACCTCCAGGCTGGGCATCGAAACCCCTCGTCTTACACGTGGGGGTTGCAGGGCCTGCTGGTGGCCTACTCTGCCTTCCTCCCATCAGGTGCTCTCCCTTCGGCCTCTGCCACCCCCTCCTGTCCCTCAGTGCCAGGTCCACGTGGTGGTAAAATACACTGAACCTCACATTGACCACGGTGACCACGCTTCAGGGTCCAGTTTAGTGCCATTAAGCGTGTTCACACTGTTGTGCCACCAGCACCACCATGCATTTCCCAAACTCACTGTCCCGAACCAAAACTCTGCGCCCATGAAACAACTCCCTATCCCCCCCACCCCAGTCCCTGACACCCACCACTCTTCCTGTCTCCACATCTTTGACGACTCCAGGGGCTTCATACGAGTGAAATCACACAATATTTATTCCTTGGTGTCTGGCTTATTTCTATTAATGATAGGTCCTCAAGGTCCATCCACACTGTGGTGCAGGGAGGTCTCGGTTTCATAGCCCACAGAACCTTTCTACTGCGGGGAGGTACTCAAGACATAATTTCGGTTGAGTCTGACTCTGATTCTATTTTCCTCTTTGAGCCTAATGGACAGTTTTCTGGCTGGGCAGGTCAGGGTATAGTGAGAAGAAATCTCTGTGTGGAGAAGGAAATAGTGAGGTCACACATGCCCAAGAGGTCGGTCTTCGATCTTGGTGAAAGTCGGAAAGAAAGGGCTTCACCAGGGCCTGCCAAAGCAGAACACGTTTAACCTCCATCGGCCAAAGCATGGAGAAGAAAAGCATATCTGCAAGAGAGAATGTCAGCATAAAACCTGCTGAATGCCCCAAGGAACAAGCCTGAGACTCACAGTGGGTTACACTCCTACAGGGCATATTTTTCTCAGAAAAGGTGTGCAGAGGAAATACCAGTGGAGTCCTAAGTTGGAGGCAGCTGACAGGATTCAGGAAAGTGAGAGCCCCACAGAGCTAAGGTTTCCATGAGAGTGGACGGAAGAACTGGAGAGCGGCCTTCACAGGAGGTAAACACCCGAGGTAGGATTTATGAGTCGTCCTCAGCAAAGAGCGCTGATGGCAAACCCCTGCTCACTCACCTGGGCGACTAGCAGTGATTTATTCCTGCTGGAAGGACACCGGGCAGGAGTGTGTGGCCTGTGTGGCCCTGACCTCAGCTATGCCGCCCGCCATGTGACCCTGCTTATCTGTGAAGCTCAGGGATGCTGACTGAGTAATCTGCCTCCCATGACCGTCTCACAGACAAAGGAGGTGTGTTTATGTCCTTGTGTGCACAGCAAACACCCTGTAACTGACACCTGCCGGGGCCGAGGCAGGACCGTTTCCCACAGAGGGTCCAATGAGACAGCTCAGGTGAGCCAGGCCAGAGCCAGATGCTTCCATCCTCCACAGAGAGGAATTGCTGAGCCTGGACTGGCACCGCCTAAATGACAGCTGCTGGTTGGAGCATGGGTGGCCCCTGCACCCCGCTGAATAACAACAGCCATGCCGTGCCAGGCAGTGCTGGGTGCTGAAAGCATTGGGCCTAACTCAGAGCTCACACGTCCCATAGGAAGGTGCTACGGTTCTCACCTCCGAGGGGAGGAAGCTGAGGAGCACACAGCCACACGGGCACACGAGGATCTCCACACACACGCACACACCTATGCACACTGTCAACGTAAGAAACATTCAAACCTATAGAGAATTTTTGTGTGTATTTGAATCAAATTGTCGGCCATTGCTGGGGAGCAAAATCTCAACAGATTGAGAGAATGCTCTGGTAAATGTCAGTTTTGTACCTTATTTTATACATTACAATCAAAAGAGAAGACACGCCCAGCCAGTGTGGCTCAGTGGTTGAACATCGCCAGTTCCATTTCCCAGTTAGGGCATATACCTGGGGTTGTGGCTCAATTTCTAGTCGGGGCCGTGCAGGAGGCAGCCAATTAATGTTTCTAACTCTTTCTCCCTCTCCCTTCCTCTCGCTCTAAAAATCAATAAAAACATATTTTAAAAGAGAGAGAGAGAGAAGATGCAAATGGGTTACATAAAATTCACTGGTGATAGATTAGGGAGGTGGGAGAAAGCAAAATGAGGAAACCTCTGGGATTGGATGAAAAGTAAAATGATGGACACATGCATCTTTTACATAGGTGGGTACAGGATCGTTAACAGTCAACAATGAACTCAGTAACAATGAGGGGCTTTGTGGTCTCCGCAGAGCAGTGCCTGTGCTTTGAGGGGTCTGGAAAAAGGGAAATTAAGTTGACATTGCAAAAATACGTTATTGTAGATGCAAGGCGACAATAGACAAGCTCAGTTAAGGTAAAGCTTGACCTTTGTCAGGGAAGATGCTGGCCTAGGACATGACTACCTGCCATAAACTGCTTTTAGTTCAAAAATTTTCATTTCAGACCATCCTTTGTGGTTACTTTAGGTCTCTGAGTTTGCAAGGCCGTCACGCAGGCCTTCCCTGAGCTTGTCAGGTTAGCATGTGGCCCCTTTTCGTCCACACACGGAATTTTCCCAAGGCCATGAAGCTGGCCTGCGGCAAGGCAGGAGTCAAAGCCAGCAGCTGGCTACAGGGCTCCATCCTGGACCCAAGGCCGCAGCTGCTCCTTGGAGCCCCAAGAAAAGGGAAGAGCCTCAGGGCTGGGCCACTGCGGTAGTGCCGGGTCCAGCTCCAGGAGGGGTTAGAAGGAGCTGTGTGCCCAAGCCGAGCCACACAAAGGGCCCTCTCCAGGGTGCGTAGTTGAAAGTAGTGATCACCAAAGTGGTGTAGGTCCCATGTGCTCTGACCCCCATGTGCTCACTCATTTCTAGTCTGGGTCTAGCAAAACCTGGTAGGTCACAGCTCTCAGGGCTGGTCTCACCCGGAACCCACAGTGCCCTCTGGTGGCCCCCGTAACAGCTGTCGTTCTGTCACTTCCAGAACAAAGGTTTCTGGGGAGATTCTGGCTGACGGGCCATGTGGGTGATGATGGCCATATGAGTCCTGTCCCTGGGCTGCCTCCATGCCTCCCCTGGAACACTGGGCACAGAGGGTGGGTGGGGCCCAGGACACCTCTCCTCAGTAGTGTGGGCCAGGACAGGGCTGGAAAGTCCAGCTGGACTCGCCCTCGGTCTCAGGTGTCTTCACTGTATTGCAGACCCCACACCGACAAGCCCTGGGCCCAGTGACCACAGGACCATCCGCAATCTGACAGGCAGGACCTGTTGCCGCCCCAACAGAGAGATGGGAAGCCAAGATATGGAAGTTGCTAAGGTGGGCAGCTGTAACAGGCGTTGGGTCTGTGTAGCTCCTCTCTGGGTCCTGTAACACTTGAAAACAGGTCATAAAATGTCTCAGTGTAGGTAAACTAACTTAAAAAAAATAAAACAGTGACAAATATAAAGACAAGAAAAAGAAAGTACCTGTAGATTCGCTTCCCATTGATAACCACTGCCTGCTTTCTATTTATTTTTGTTTTCTTCCCTAAATTTAAAAATAAATTTATTTTTATTAATTTATTTTTGTTACAGATGTTTCTCCTCCCCTTCACCGTCCTCCACCTTTCTATGAAAAAAAAGGACTATGTTCTTTTGTTAGAAAAAATTGTTTTAAAATTTTCATCCACCTAAATTTTTTTATTGATTTTTAGATAGAGTGGAAAGGAGGAAGGGAGGGAGAGAGCGAAATGTCTATGTGAGAAACATACATCAATTGGTTGCCTCCTGCACGACCCCAACTGGGGCCTGGAATGGAACCTATAACTCAGGTACATGTCCTTGACTGTGAATCGAACCCGTGACCCTTTGATACAAGAGCTGACGCTCTAACTGCTGAGCCAAACTGGCCAGGGCAGGAACATGTTCTTAATGTGATCCTTAAAAAGGTGGAGTTACTGGGCTAAGGATCCACACTTTCTAAAGGTTCTTGATACCGATTACCATATCACTTTACAAAGTGAAGCACCGATTTGGGGCCCATTAGAAATGCCTGTCTCAGCACATTCCCAAAAGTAATGAGTGTTCATGTTTCCTTAAGAAAATTGGGGCTGGTGGGGGGTGGTTAGAGGGAAAGTTTTGCCAGCGTGCTAGCCCAGTGTCGTATTACATTCTTTGTGTCAGGCCCATCAGCCTATCCTGATTTAGGTACTGCCTGCACCTGTGTTCTATTGGGTGTCGCTGTGGCACCATGCCTGGATCTGGGCTGGGGGAGAGGAATCTGGAATCTGCCACGGCTTAATGTCAGCAGAAAGGGATGCGGCAAGTGGTGTTGACTAGTCCAAGGTTCGTTGGTAGGAGTGTAAGGAAGCCTGTGACCCACCAAATTTGGGCTTCTGTGCAAAGGAGCCAGGATTTGCCTGTGGGGAACTGTGAAATGTAGAAAAATAATAAGGTAGTTCTCTCTCTGTACATCAGTACAACACTAACCTGTGGCCCCATGGTTTTGTGACTGAAAGGCAGCAGAATTTGCCACCCCCAAAATATGCCTCTTTGGGATATTGATTATTTTAAGCTGATTAATTTTAAGAAACAGCAGATGTGAGAGAAGCTCTGAAAACCAAGTCAAAGGCACACTTTGTAAAGGACATTTACATTTTCATTTTTAGTGTCTAATCAATGAGTTCTATTTTTTTTGTCTTTTTATTTTTATTATTATTATTTTGGTAATCCTCACCCGAGGATATTTTCCCATTGATTTTTAGAAGGAGTGGAAGAAAAGGAGAGAGGGAGAAACATCGATGTGAGAGAGACACATCAGTTGGTTGCCTCCCGCACGACCCCGACGGGAGCAGATCTAACCCACAACCCAGGTGCGTGCCCTTGATCGGGAATCAAACCCATGACCCTTCAGAAACCTACATCTCTAAGGGTGTCTTCCTCACTGTACCAGGTCAACCTGCACCATCAAAGGAGGCTTGGACTTTTGAATCTGCATAATAATCTTATCCTTATTTACTGTCTTTTTCCTGGTCACGTTCTAATAACAGAATCCGCATCCTCAACATCTTTCGTCTTTAGTTGAAGGTGGTATTTAAGGTGATTGCTAGTGCCAACTTTGGCAAGTAATTGTTTTCCAGGGTCTCTCCCATGGATGCATGTTTTTAAACTTTAATGTGTTTTTCTGCTAATCTATCTCGTGTTAATTTGATTATTGGTCCAGCCAGGAGAACACTGAAAGGTAAAAGATAATTTTTCCTCCCCGACATGATTCATGAGAAATATGCATTTGGTCTATGTCCCCAGTTCTTGGCACAGAATTCCTAAAACCCTGGGAATTTCCTGAGTGATGGGGTAGGGGAGCATCTTTTGTTATTCATAATAAAGCCTTTCAACCATATCTGCATTTATGCTAACCAGGTTACCTTGGGAGGAGGGGGCTGGTTGCCTGGGAGACCAACCATGTGATTAGAGGATTAGAACTTTTAGCTCCACACCAGACCTGGGGAAAGGTAGAGGGGCAGGGTGCTGGAGGGTGACTTCAGTACCCATGGCCAATGACTTAATCAATCATGGCTATGTAATGGGACCTCCATAGAAATTCTAAATTCCGGGGTTTGGAGCGCTTCCGTTGGAGGGTGGCACACCCCAGCTCCACAGAGACAGAAGCTCCTGCGCTCAGGCCCCACCCCCAGCTGGCCCTTTGGACCTCTTCACCCACATGTTCATTTGTAACTTTATAAGATCCTTTATAATAAACTGGTAATAGTAACTGAAGTGTTTCTCTGAGTTCTGTGAGCTGTTATAACAAATTATCAAACCTGAGGAAGGTGTCATGGGAACCCCTGATTTGTAGCCAGGTTGGACAGAAGTGTGAAAATCTGGGGACCTGCTGATGCATTTGGCTTCTCAAACGGGGGCACGTAACCTGTGGAGTGTACACTAACCCTAGAACTGAATTAAATAGTAGGACTCACAGCTGGTATCTCAGAGAATTGGAGAACTGGTTGGTGTGGAAAAAAACAAACATTTGATACCAGAAATGTTTTGAGTATCAAAAGAGTTGTTCTTTTAGGGAAAATACCCCATCACTTTTACAGGTCTAAGGTAGATTCACAAATTGAGCTCCAGTAATTTGTGAGTAATTCTGCCTTGGAGTAATTCTGCCTCACCATCCAGGGGCTCTGGCCTCAGCCAATCCAGCCTTCCATCATCAGAGAAATTCATTAGCTGTGGGCTTTCAGAGAGTTGTGCAAATCCTTATCAGAAATCCATCCTGGGCAGGAGGAGAAGGGGAAAGATAGGTGCCTGGGTCTTTCCAAACCCTCTTCCAGGAGCAGGGCTCAGCGCCCCCTTGGGCGTACCCCCGGGGAGGACAGGGACATAGGCTCAGCCGCTTGGACAGCCTTCCTGCTCTTCCCTGCAGGGAAGGAGCTCTCCCTCCCAAGATGCTGAGAACTCACAGCCCTGCTCAGGGCACAGCAGCATTCCTGAATGTCCTGGAAGGAAGTGGAGTTCGAATTACTGTACCCTGACCTCCCACGCTCCTCTTGTGCAGTTTGTCCCGGGCGTCTCCCAGGGGTGCCCTCGCTGGTGCCCGTGCTCTGCCCCCACTTGGCCTGGCCTGGGAAGCAGGTTTATTTCTTCCCTCCCTGGGCCTAGGTAGTGTCCTGAGAAGTCCTGCTTGTTTTTCCCAAGCAAACCCCCAGGGATTCTCCTCCCATGCCTGGGGCCTCCCAGATTGGAGGATGAAGGAGTGCTCCCTCCTCCCCCTTTTCTGACTGAATCTCCTCCTACTGGGTCGCCACTCCTGTTCTGACATGAAATCCCTGCCTCCTTCATGCAGCCCCTCAAAGAGGCAAGGGAGATGTTTGAATTGGGTGACATACTTTCTTTTCTTTTATTGAATTATTTCCAGCTGGATAAAGTTAGTAAAAATTCAAAAGAGAATACAACAAAATATATTTAGTAATTTTTTTCTAATGAATCAATTTTGGAGTTTGTATACAAAAGAGAATAAAACAAGGAACATTGAACTGCAGGTTAATACATAACTCAATAACTAAAAGATCATAGTTCAAATGGCAAAGATGTCCTCATTAAAAAATAAAATAAGAACCTGGCTGGGGTGGCTCAGTGGTTGAGTGTTGACCCATGCACCAAGAGGTCACCAGTTCAATTCCCGGTCAGGGCACATGCCCAGGTTTTGGGACAAATACCCAGTAGGGGGGCATGCAGAAGGCGGCCCATCCATGTTCTCTCTCATCAATGTTTCTATCTCTCTCTCCCTCAATCTCTAAAATCAATAAAGAAAAAAATAAAAATGTAAACTAAAATACACATGCACTCTCGTGATTCTTCATCATAGGTGTTTCCTCTGTGAGTCATGCCTCCCCTGCAGGGTACATGCCATAGGTGTGGCTCACAGGTGAGTCTGTACACAGTAGAAGGAGCTGTAAAAATCTGAAGTGAGGTGTAAATTGATAAGCTACTCAAATATGCCAAATCAAGTATGTCAACTAAAAAGCTCACAAATATTTACTGTGGGTTTTATTTAAAATGCCCAGCAAGCCCTAGCCAGTTTGGCTCAGCAGTTAAGCGTCAGCCTGTGGACCAGAGAGTCCCGGGTTCGGGTCCTGCTAGGGGCACGTACCACAAAAAAATAAATAAATAAATAAATAAAATGCCCAGCATCCTTCTGCAATAATTATTTCAACCCAGGAGGCCTCACAGGTCTTTCTTTTGCAGAAATGACCGTCATGTCTGTAGTGTGAACCCTTACTTCAAGGGTACTGTGAATACACACAGACCAGTATTAAGTCCTCATGAAAAATCACTCTCAATTCTTTTCTGTGGAGTCCCTCCCGCAGCAGCTCGGAGGGCAGTGTAAACTGCAACCATATTTAGTGAAGCCAGAGCCAGGCCCCTCCGGCTGAGCAGGTGGCCTGCTGGCCGGCTCGCAGCCTCGCCCTGCGCCTGCCAGATGTCGGCAGGAACTCAGTGTACGACTTCTCTGAGGCCGCAATCTGGAGGAGATTCTGATCATTTTTTCCACCACTTAAAATAATACCGCTCAGTGCATTCTCCAATGGAATTTCTGGTCTATTTAAAAATAGCAACAAAACCCCACCGCTTCTCACTTTAAAAAGGGAACACCCAGTAAATATAATATTTTTATCTCCTCTGTCAGTCAAGTTCTTTGCCAAACATTGCTTCAAACCCTTTGTGAAACTAAGTATAAATAAGTAAATAAGATGGGGCCCCACCAGGTGCAGTACAGGCAGTCACCTTCCCAGCTCCAGCGAAGACGCCCCTGGGTGTGAGCAGGTGTGGGCGACGGGACCAAAAAAGCCCCGGCAACTGTGGGCCTCTGCTGGGACGCTTAGTATTTGTCTCATGAGCCTTCTGGATTTGCAGCTCTGAGAAGCCAGCCCCCAATCTAAATGCAGCCTCCCTGGGGTAGGGACACCTTGGCCCTCCACAGCCTGTGCTGACAGGGAATGGGCACTCCGTCCTCCCAGCGGAGGTGCAATGGCCCTGAGCCAGTGGCCTCCGTCCTGTCCAGGGCCAGCCTTCAACTCTGAGTAGGAGCAAAAGGCAATGAGAGAGACACCTCTCAACGTTCCCCCACCCAGAAGTCGGGATCCTCATCCAGGTGCCTTGACACTAGACGTGGGGCAGAGCCCTCCACGTAGGTGACTATCACACATACCGACTCCTGCTGCTAACTAGCAAACCAGGCAGACACCCTCATGGTTAAACCCGGAGAACTGCCCCTACGTACATAGGAGCAACCCAAGGTGTCCTCTGAGGGGTGACTGAGGAAGACCCAGAGCCCTAGTTCAGGAGCAGCACATTCTGGGAGCTCCCACGGGGCTCTCAGACCACCTGACATTGCAGTGGAGGAGTTTCCAATCTGCCAGATTTCAAACTAATTGCCTGATTGGAGAGAGGGGGGTGCTAGGAAACAAGCCCGGCTCGTGGATAAAGCACAGCTGACGTGCACGGACCTCATGCTTCCTGCTGAGCCTCACTCGAAGCTCAGTGCCGCTTGGCCACCAGGCGTGTTTGTCACATCTGGCCGACCTGTCCTGAGAAGAGACACTGCGGTGGCCGGGCCTTCACCATGGGTGGGGTGCGAACCGACAAGCCCAGCTCTTACGAAGCGCCCGACCGAAGCTTAAATAAAAAAACTTCCTCTAATAGACATTCAAATCAGAAAATAAAGATCATAGCACACATCAAGGAAGCGACTCCAGGGTGAGTAAAGACATTCTAGACAGCCGCTCAGCGGCAAAGGTAGCAAACAACAAGAAGTCTTCAAAAGACAGAAATCCATCTTCTGCAAGAGAGTATAATCGAAAACAGAGTGTGCTGGGCAGTGGGGAGTCACAGTGTCAGCTTCTTCCGAGATCCCGAGGCCAGGTGTGTTCACGGAACGATTGAGACGCACACACGTCAGTTTCAAAGGCCATTTCTCGGCCCCTGAAAATGGGTGTGCTGTGACATTAAGATCTTAAAACCAGACCCAAGATGTGACTCCAAGGCGTCTATGCTACAAAAAAATAGCTGAGGGAAGCATTCAGAGAAAAAACAGTCCAAGGTAGTAACAAAAAGTATCTTGAGGTAATGTGATTATCGGCGATTTTTATTTCCTTTCTTATACTGTTATACAATATTCAAATATTCTAGACCGAAAAGGCATTATCTTAATGACTAGAAATAAATTAGAATAATGTAAATCTCGGGCAGTGGTAGAAAACACTCGTGTGCTTTCCAGGAGTGGAACACCGGGACGAGAGAGCCTGGCGTTCACACCACTAACCTGCGGCGTGGCCCAGCCTCTCAGCAGGACCCGAGACCCCAGGAGGCTGCTGTGACGACCGGGACAGATGGAGCCGGTGTGACATTTTATTTTCCTCACCACACCCGTTTCCAAATGAAAGCTTCCTTGGGCTTGTGCACCTGGACACAGTGTTGAAAACGACCTTTTGATGGCTCTGCATCCTCATCTTCCGCTGTCATTGACTCTGCTCCGACCCAGCCAGGCCCCGGTGCAGGCTCTCCCAAACAGGGACAGGTGCGAGAGCCCGGCTCCCAGTGTCCTAACTCCATCTTCCTGACCATCACCCTGGCCAGGTGGAGAGCATGGACCTGGGCCATCCCCTGGGAGTTGCTGCGGCGAACTGAAGCGCTGAGACCTTGTTGCAGAATGCGTCAGGACTTTCGGGTTTGGGTTCTGCATTTGCATCTTGGGCCCTGAGTCCAGGCACTCTGTGTGTGACTCACCTGCCCGAGTCATGTCAAGGGGGCCGTGCAGGCGGTGTCTGAGTGAGGCAGGGGCCACAGTCTGAGGCCAGCTGCATCCACGCCTGCCGATGAATCGTGAGGAGAGAAGTGTCCTCACAGACGGAAGCTGGCCGCGTCCCCCAAGAGGAGACACGTGCAGAGTTCAGCACCAAACCTTAAAGTGCTAAAAGCAACACTGCTCTGTGAAAAGGTAGAAGTGTGTGCTTGGATAAACTCCAAGTACAGATGCCTCAAATACAATAAAGGACGGATCCGTGGGAAAACAGGGCCTGGTCTGCCTGGTCAATTCCTCGTCCTCGCTGTTCAACTCTCCGGAGAAGCCCCGGTGCACTGAGAAAACGGTGCAGAGTTCCGCAGCACGTCAGGCAGGAGCGTCCTTAGTTTTGGGACTTCCTCCTCCTGGGGTCAGTCACTGGAAGAGTGAAAGGGAACAACTAATCAAAGCTCCTCTGGAGGCAGGAAAACAGTCTGCAACCCTCATGAAGAGCAGAAACTGTGCCATAGATGTGCCGATGGTTCAGAAGCTGGGGCTTCACTTTGGAAGTTCGAACGTGTCATTGGCCCTGATGATTTTTGTTCTAAAGGAATCAAAGGACCTCTGGTCACTAAAGCTTTGGGCTTTGTACTTCGCATGGTGTGATGACCTTCTCTGATGTTCAAGACCCAATGTGTCTCTTCCTGCCCTGGAGATGTCCGGGAGCCCTTCCTGGGCCGGGGCACTGGGCATCCGGCAGTCCCCAGGCTCGGGCATGGGCACTGGGGAGCCCGGTGCTGGCTCAGGGCGGGAGGCCATGTAGCTCTTGGTCACCTCAGGGTGGTGTTCTCCCTCCTTCTGTGGCGCCCCCGGTGCACCCTGGCTGCCCGTGGGGGCTGATCTCTGGGACTTCCCACTTGCACCTGTGATCGGTGCCAGCACTGTTGAGTTGCCTGTGGGCTGTGCCAAGTTTTGGGGTGCCGTCCTGCTGGCCTGGGCCTGTGCCGGGCGCCCCTGCCTCTCTTCAGTGGGGACACCGTGTTGCTCTGAGGGATCCTCTACAGTCTGCACCCACTGCCCTGGTGGGTGTTCTGGACCCTTCTCAGCGTGTTGGTAGGGAGTCTTCACTTCAGTGGTCACGGTGTCACCTCCCTCCATGTCATCCCAGGGCTGTGTCTGAGCCTCTTCGGAGTCAAACAGCGCAGTTTTCTGGTTTGAAGGAGGGACTCCCTTCTGTCCAGGACCCTTCGACCCCACAGGCCCCGAGACCCCCTCCTCCCCACCCTCCATGCCTGCCTGTGCCTGTGCCCATGGCCTCTCTCCAGGCCTGATTTTCTCTGGGTCCGAAGGAGCTACTCCCTTCTGACCAGGACCCTTCGGCCCCACAGGCCCTGAGACCCCCTCCTCCCCACCCCCCAGGCCTGCCTGTGCCTGTGCCCATGGCCTCTCTCCAGGCCTGATTTTCTCTGGGTCCGAAGGAGCTACTCCCTTCTGACCAGGACCCTTCAACCCCACAGGCCCCGAGACCCCCTCCTCCCCACCCCCCAGGCCTGCCTGTGCCTGTGCCCAGGGCCCCTCTCCAGGCCTGATTTTCTCTGGGTCCGAAGGAGCTACTCCCTTCTGGCCAGGACCCCTCGGCCCCACAGGCCCCGAGACCCCCTCCTCCCCACCCCCCAGGCCTGCCTGTGCCCATGACCTCTCTCCAGGCCTGATTTTCTCTGGGTCCGAAGGAGCTACTCCCTTCTGACCAGGACCCTTCGGCCCCACAGGCCCCGAGACCCCCTCCTCCCCACCCCCCAGGCCTGCCTGTGCCTGTGCCCATGGCCTCTCTCCAGGCCTGATTTTCTCTGGGTCCGAAGGAGCTACTCCCTTCTGACCAGGACCCCTCGGCCCCACAGGCCCTGAGACCCCCTCCTCCCCACCCCTCAGGCCTGCCTGTGCCCATGGCCTCTCTCCAACCTCTGTTTCCTCCACGACAGCAGTCTGTGTACGGGACTGAATCAGCAGGTGTGCCTGGAGGTCAGGACACTTCTGGGGTGCCCCCTCTGCTACTGTGGATGACACTGAGGGAAACTGATGGGAAACCCCAGCACCGAGAGGAAGCTGCTTTTCAGACATGATGTGCTCCTTATCCTTGGCCTGTGGCTCCTCAGAAGACAGTGGTGGGCTGTCCACACTGTGGTGTGGAGGCCTCTCTACACCACCACCCTGCAGCGTGCGGTGATTTGAGGTGGGAACCGGGGACTTGGCGTTATTCCCCCAAGGACCTGCTCGCTCAGCCGCGGTATTTCTGCTTCCTGCTGTGGCACTGGCTGTGTTTGCTGCCGGTGCATTAGCCACCCCCAGCCCGGGTTCATCAGGCGCGAGTTGGGGGCCGGCGGCCTCCTGTGGGAGAGCGGTCAGCGATCCCAAAGTCACAGGCAGGTGCCGCCCCGAGTCTTCGCCAACGTGGCCCTCCGCTGCGCTGCTGCTGGGGCGCTTCACGGGCCCACTTGGTGCCGAGACGAGGTGTTGGTTGAGTTCATGACCGAGACCCTCTGCTACAAGCCTGGGAGCTGTTGGCAAGGAGCTGAAGTCTCCCTTGCACAAAGCGCTCCACTTTTCAGGGGTATCGTTTTCGGGGTTCACAGTGTTACCTGGTGCTGATGTTGTGTGACTCTTGGTGAACCCTGTGGTTGTCCCCTGTCTGGGGGTTTTGATACTTAGGTTGGGGCCTTCATTTAAAGAAGTTGGTCTGTCCTCACCACGGTCATGGCTGGCCATCAGTAGGGGCTGGGCGGACTCAGTCAGTGGTGCGCCCCTGTGTTCTTCTTGCTCACACAGGATGTTCTTATCCACTGTGGTCACACTCGTAGACCTCGTCCAATCCCTGACTGGGGCCACCAGCAGTGTTGGGATGCCTGTCCAGTCTCCCTCGCTGGGAGATGGCTCTTGCTGACCGCCAGGAGCAGAGCGACTGTCTCCTCCCGGACGAGTTTCCGAAGCTGTGGAGTCATGTGACGGGGTGCCCTCCTCGCGGACCCGCATTTCCTCCGAGGCTGGCAGCGGATGCCTCTCATAACTGAGCTCAGAAACACCCTGTCCTGAGACATCCTTATGGTTCTCAAGCGTGTTTGAATCCCCAAAGCTGCCTTGGTCTTCTTTTCCTCCAGGGGGACCTGTCTGTGGTTTCGGTGTCTGAGCTGCCTCTGGGATGGCACCATCCACGCTGGCCGCACCCCGCAGTGGTGCGAGACTTAGGCCTGCCGCGGAGTCCTGCTGGGGAGGAGTGCTGAGTCCCCCGGGCGTCCCCACAGCCTCGCTCACGCCCATCGCGGCCACGTTGGCACTTCTACTCTCTGTCACAGTGGGAAACAGCGCTTGTGCATTTCCAACCACACGCTCTCCTCCCGAAACCGGAGCAGGTTGGTCTGCACTGTCCGATGTCTTCTGCAGTGTGACAGGAAGGAGTGGCATTTCATGGACAACCGGAAGTCTGACCGTTACCTGCGGAGGCTCCAAGGCCAGCTGTGTGCACCGGGCAGCCTGGGCTGCAGGCACGTGGAGCGGGGGGATGTGTTCTGGTACTTTCTGTTCTGGGAAGCTCTTCTGAACAGCAAAGAGAGGGTCTTGCTCTGAGTCTGAACTCATTCTTTCTGTTTCCTCCTCTGAACTGCAAACCATCAGGTCCACCTGAGGAGCCTCCTCTGCTCCCTCACCTGTGGGTCCAGGGCAGACACCTGCTCCTGCCCTCTTTGATCCCTGGGTATCATCTGTGGAGCTCCCTGCCTGGGGGCCCCCCATCCTATCACCTCCCAACACCCCAGCGTGTCCTGGGCTGGCTGGTTCGAGTGAGGATAACTTGGGTTCCGGGCCAGGAAGGGGTTCACCGCCTTGGGAGGCAGCAGAGGAGGCTGGCTCGGGCATGCACTCAGGCCCTGCACGTGCCGACACTGTTGCCAGGCTGGGAACAGCGGCCTGCTGTATCAAGGATGGCGAGGGCCCTCCATTAAACAGCTCCTGTCCTGGTGTTTTGTTCCCACCAGGCACCGTCTCCTCTGCGGTGGGGGGCCTGCCTGCTTCTTTCGGGGGCACACGCCGCAGCTCTGAGTGTTTGAGTTTGGCGCAGTGCGACAGCCAGCTCCTGGGGCCACAGACAACGGTGGCAATGCTGAAGGCTGGCATGGGCTCTGCCGAGCAGGCCAGCAAGCGGGCAAGGGGCATCCTGATGCAAGTGCTGGCCAAGGTGGTCGTGCAGAGCACACGGGTCTCGGGCCGGTGCATTTTCTTCCTCTGCAGGTTCTTTTTCTTTCTGTCCTCTGTGTGGAGCAGCAGCACGCTGGCCTCTGAGCAAAGACAGCTGCTCTGTTCAAACTTCTCCCGCAGTTTGGATAGGACCGAGCCCTTCTTGCCCATGATCTTTGGCAGGAGGCCCCTGGCAGCTTTGGGCCGCTCTGCAGGAGACGTCTCACGAAGCCTCTTCTCCTCAGCCTCCTTCTCCTCTGCGGCCAAGAACTTCTTCAGAATGTTTTTCACGGTGTTTTTCCCGGAGGGGAGGCCCCACCGGGGCTTATCACTGCAGAAGGGCTCCTGGCCCCCTGCTGAATTGTCGGCCCCTTCCCTGGTCTTCTCCAGGAGCTTATTGATGGTGGCAGTGACCAAGCTCCTGCTTGGGCCTTGCTTGTCCTTAAAGATCAGCCTTCCCACCTCCCGAGTCTTCTTGAGGCAGTGCTCCCGGCCAGTGCCCATGAACTTGGCCCGCAGGAGCTGGAAATGTGTGAGCCGCCGGCTGGCGTCTTGGGGCTCCGGCTTCTGGCTCACCTGGCTCTCTGCCCCCTCAGCAGGAGGGGGCCCCTGCGGCCCGTCTTCATGGTGGGTGATGTAGAGCAGCAGGCTGCCGAGGATGGCGCGGACTGCTGGGTCGCAGGTCACCTTGCCGACCTTCTTCCTCAGGGCTTGGGCTTCAATGGACATCTTATTACTGCAAATCTTGACACTCCTGGGGCTGTAGGGGAAACAAGTCACCACAGATATTATTGTCGTTTTTTCCGAGGTGCTCCATACAACATTTCTTATGGGACAATTTCATTTCAGATTCCCAGGAAGCCCAGGACAAAGGACAGAAGAGTGGGAGCCAGGGACCTGTATTCCAGTGCCACTCCACTGCAGGGGGACCCATCACCTCTCGGGGTCACTCTTCCCGTTTCTGTTAACTGGTAATCATTGCGGACCTAATACTCTCCTAAGAGCTTTGGATAGTTGACATTAAATACTTTTGTAAAAGCATTTCGGAAAACTACTTTGCATGGGAAAGGTATTTAATGTTTTTATAATGGACAATATTATACTTGTATCAATGGGAAAAAAGCGAGCTTAAAGAATTTATATTCTCGCCCAGCCGGTGTGGCTCAGTGGTTGAAGGTCGACCCATGCACCAAGAGGTCACTTGTTCAATTCCAGGTCAGGGCACTTGCCCAGGTTGTGGGGGGTACGCAGAAGGTGGCCAATCGATGTTCTCTCTCATCGATGTTTCTATCTCTCCTTCTCCCTTCCTCTCTCTCTAAAAATCAATAAAGAAAAAATTTAAAAAAATATATATGATGTTAATAAAAAAAAAACATATTCTCTGCGGATCTGTGCATATCTCTAACTTTAAGTATGAGAAATGAAGTTAACATCACAGTTATATCCTGACTCAATCCCAAAGCGAGCCCCTGAGAGCGATCATAAGTACACCGGTCCTGGGTGGGTACAAGGAGTCTCAGCCTTGGGCGGGGGTCACTGGGGCAGAGCACCTGGGCAGTGGATGGGGAGCCCTGGAGCAGGAGGGAGGGGGCTCTGCTCCAGAGTGAAGGGAGAGGGGCTGGGTCACCACTGGGGCCTGTCTTCCTGAACCCTTTTGAGAATGCTCCCAGAGAAACCCTGAAGCTGAGGCCAGCCTAAGACATTAGCCCACGTCATTCTCTCCCGATGAGACCCTTAGTGGCAAGGATGCCACCATCCTTCACCTCAGCCCAGCCACTGACAGGCTGTACCTCGAAGCTCTCTTGGGGTTGGGTGGGGTTTCTGATATATGATCAGATTTCTCATCCAGGTTGAGAGGCTCTGTTCTGAGTGGCTGGCACCCAGGGGTACATCTGTTACTACACTGTCAAGCCAGAGTGTCCTTCCTGGTGGGGCAGAACCACCTCCGGGCTCTCCATGTGGTCCTTTTGCAAAGTTGGACCCAGAATTACAGCCTAGCCATTACACGTTCTAATAATTCATTCCAAGGAGATGATCAGGATGTAGGGCAGAGATTATGTACTGCATGGAAAGTCTTCACAGCCAGTTATATTATTAAAAATTTGGAAATATCCTAAATGTCTAATACCTGCTACTTAAATAACAGCACGTCCGTGTTTATGGGGAAATAATTTGATGCAGGAACGTGCTCGTGATGCAGTTGGAAGTGCATGCTGCAAAACTGCATGTTGACTGGCCCGGCTGTGTTTTTAAGAAACTGCACAGACACACAGAGACCGCCGCCCTTCCCCTCGATAGCCCAACCCCCAGGACACAGATGATTGATCCCATGGCAATCTGACCCCGCCCACTGGGTGAGCCCACACATCACCCAGTGCCTGGGAATCCATCCCAATACAGAGCATTTCGAGAGGGTGGCAAAAGTAACTTTGGAGTTCTGCCTCCTTTGGCTCCCTGACAACCTCAAGTTCACCTCCAGGCAGTGGATTCACACAGAAAGTAACTGCTTCAGTTATTCTCGGACACTAGAGGTCCTCAGATCACGGAGAGGACACGTTAAACCCAGAGGGCTGGGTAGCCCCAATTTCTGATTCAGTGTGTCTTTGGGGGCCAAGAACTCGCCTTTCAAACAAGTTCCCTGAGTGGCCAATGCTGCTGCCCAGGGACCCCAGTGTGAGAACCACTGGCATAGATTGAGATCTTTCCCAACCTCAGACAGCTGTGGATTTGGAGAACCAAAGCGGTGGATTAGGCTTCTAAAACAGAACCAGCATCTGAAGCCATTCCTAAGCCACGGCGTGGTGCTGGCCAGCTCGGCCCGGGAATAACAACTGCACAGCAACCCCAGGCCGCACGGCGCCCTCCAGCACCAGCAAGGCTGAGCGGCTGGGTGATCACAGACCTGGCAGGAGGAGCGAGCCCACCCAGGAAGGTACCAGGCTATGTTCTCGAAACTGGTAAGCCCTCCCAGACCACTCACGGGTCCTGGACCAGCGATGGGGATTAGGGGAGACAGAAGAGCAGTCTGATTTCGATGCTGTTGTGTCAGCCTTTGGGGCCGCGTGCTCTGTTTGAGAAGCGGGCCTCACGCCTCGTCTCTCTGTGGCACCTGCATCACACCGCTCTGTTTCCCTGAATCCCCAGGTGGTCTAAGTGACAGCCTCTCTCCCTTAGGATTAGGTCCGAGAGGGCAGGCTGTCCGCAGCCAACACCAGAATCTCAGTGGTCCGATCCAAAGTATTTCAGGGGCTTCCTCCAGAGCCCTCAATATATCTCTCCCAAACCTACAAAGGCAGCCTGAAAGAGACCTGGCCCAGGACCCCTTAGGGATGGGAGGAGGTGGGGGCTGTTTCTCATGGCTGAGTGCTGAGGTGCGGGGGGAAAGCCCTGCTCAACACGGGTGCTCCATCCATGATCTGAGAGTTGTCACATTTCACATCTCAGAAATAAGATGAGCGTAGTGATCGGTGGCATCATGACCTGGTAGGTAGCTTGATTGGCTGGTGGCGTTTTGTGCTTCCCAGAGGCACATGGACAGTGGGCCTCTCTGGGCTGACTCAGCGGAATTCGTGAGGATGCTCTGTCATTCACTGCTTCTGGGCTTGTTTGCAGTGCCTGCGGGTGAGCGCTTCTGCCACTCACCCGGGCTTAGCTCCCTGTGTCTCGTCATCTCCTAGGGGTGGTTGTACCCCTCCCACATCTGGGAAGCTGAACCTGGGGACAGTGACTTGTTGAGGATCACAGGGCTAAGTGCAGAACTGGGATGTGGTCGCTGTCAGCTTCATGGAATTGTGGGGATCGCCCCTGGGGACTGTCCAGATCTCAGTGACTGGCAGGACACCTGAGGTCTCACAGGTACACCACACATGGCTGAAATTCAACCCCGTTCACACCCCAAATCTCTTCCCATTTTTTCTGCCTTGGCAGATGGCACCTCCCACCCCACAGAGTCACCCTTGGCTCCCACACCCCACAGCCACTCGTGGCTGAGCTCTGCAATCCTATGGCCTTGTTCCGGCTCCGCTCTTGCCTGCTCCTTTCTCTGAATCGGCCCGTGAAGGCTGCATCCAGACAGTGGTTTTTAGAGTTGAGTGTGAATGTCTCAGCGAGGCCCTTGGGACCCAAGCTTCTCCTTGTGCTAACTCCTTCTCCTTCATTGAACCTGCACAGCTCTGCCCCGCCCGCTCCCAAGTGCAGCTCTACCCCCACCTTCCTTCATCCTTGCTTAGGCCTCCGCGTAAAAGCCACCGCTCAAGGGGATCCTTCCTGTCCACGGAAGGTTTCTTTGCAGCACGCATCACAGTCCAGCTGAATTCCTGACCTAATTAATATCTGTCTCTGCTGTATTACGTGAGCCTCTTCACACAGGATCAAACACGCAGCTCAGTGCCTGCACATGGCCGGTCCTCAGTCAGCGCTTGTGGACTGAATCACGCACCTGCATCTAAGCAACGTGCCGCTTCCTGCATCATCATTGGCTTTTATCAACCAGCCTCTCATGCTGCTGGTGACGAACGGAGAGGCCAGCTGAACGGGACGGGTTACAGCAGCAGAGACAGTGAATTCGGCACCAGAGTCTGCCGTCGTCACATCACGTGGGACCCCACTTTCCAGGAGGGGCCTAGAAGCAGCCTGGCCCGGTCCTTGGTAGGAATAAGCTTCCAGAACTCCCTAGTCACATTGCCGGACGGATACCCAGCTTGGAGTCATTTGCTCACTTGGTCATTTCAATCATCTTTATGACTTCGCTGGTTGAGTCATTCAGAGAACTGACAACGTGCTTTGGGGACATTTAGCTGTCTTAATAAAGGCCACAAGGATTAGCCACGTATGAGGTCATCCGCCACTTCATGTACCTTGTCAACAGGCCCCTGAGTTCCACAGTCTAAACAGAAAGATGAAGAATGGAGCTGACATCAAATTCCTGTCCACCTCCTGTCTTGATAGGAGGCGAATCGGAGAGTCTGTGAAGCTCAATGTTGATTTTATGTTACTCTGTCGTCAGTCTGCGGTACCTCTTAGTAACCGGACGCCACCTTGCACACGCTCCGAGCGTGGTTTCGATGCTGAACATCTGTGTGTTCTGGGAAGCGCAGTGGTGCACCTTCATGACGACGGCGACTTGCCATAATGACAGCGTATGTTATCGGGACGAGACTCATCCTACAGCACTTTAGCTGTTCCAGCCAGCTGAGTGCTTCCACGTCACGTGTGAGTTTGTGAGCCAGTTATGAAGTTCACTGTGTTTTCTAAACATTGTTCTGCATCCCAATAACAGCCACCAAAAACTCAATGTCACAGAGACGCTCCAAGCCGCCCCAGGTATACATGACAACTGGCTTTTACCTATCAGCCCACGGGTAGAGTTTCAAAACATTCCGAAACGCTTTCACAATCATCTAAGAAGTGTTTTTACTCTTAGAGAAGGTCAGGATGCTTTGCTAAGGTTTATGGGCCAAGGAATAGGAGATTAACCAGGACCATAAAGTTCTTTTTTGGGTGAGCCCTGCCTTGCCAAGCCTGCCTTGCCCATGAGCCGGTGACACATGGAGTGTATGAGATGTAGGACAATATCCTGGGACTGTGATAAGAGAAGGGACATGGCACCTCCTTCAATAAGCCATTTGTGTTTAACAACCACTATGAACTGAACAATGACCCTCGAGGTCAGCCTGCCTTTCTCCTATGACTGTTTCTCCTGCTGGTCTCCGGGGGCCACCCGTGTGCCAGGGCAGACACTGGATTGCTTGCAGGGCAGTTGTGCAGTGTACTCTCACAATGTCCATGTCACAATAGCCCCTGGGCCACATCCACTATCAATACTGAGCTGGGCTCCTGCTTTCCCTGTAGGGACACCCTACCCTGCTCTTCAAGGGCCCATCTGGCCCTCTGACCCCTCCTGGTACTATGTTCCACTGGCCACTGAATGTTCCCAGCTCATTCCTACCTCAGGGCCTTTTCTCAAACTATTCCCTCCACTTGGTGCAGCCCTCAGGGCTTCACATGTCCCCTCCTGAGGACACTCCCCGAGCACACAACTCACAGTGCTGTCCAGCACGTCACCTGGGTAACTCGCTGGAGGATGTATAACTCTGGGATTCAAGTGCAGTTTCATACATGTCATGTATTTTTTGTCTGGCTCCCCGACTAGAATGTAGGCTCCACGTGGACAGGAACTCATTTTGTTCTCCACTTTTTCCCAGGGCTTCCAGCAAGGACTGGTCAGTGAGGGTACTCAGACAACACCTGTGGAAGGGCCCCGTTTGGAGGCGCTGGTCCACCCTGCAGGTCGCTGCCAGGGCTGACGGACTGCAAGTCTGTGTGCCCCCAGCTTGGAGCAGCGCCGCTCGCCCAGCTGGGACCTCCTTCAGGCTCCCTCCCCTGCCTCACCCTGTTCCTCGGAGCTCCAGCCCCCTGAACTTCTGTTCACGGCCGCCTGTGCTCCTTCCCACTTCCACGCTGTGCCCACGCTGAGCCTTCTGGCCTGGAACAGCTGCACTCCTGACGAGCTTCTAGTCATCTTCACAACCTAGTTCAGATGTCCCGCTCGGGAGCCTTTTCCCGTGGCCCAGCTGTACCAGCCCCTCCCCGCGACTGTTCCTGTGGAGGCCTCTCGGTATCCCCCAGGGGGTGACAGTATGGACCTCGGCACCCCCAAAGTCACTGAATCGGAGCATGCACGTGTGGGCGGGGTGAATTCTTTCACAGGACTCTCTGGTCCCTATTTTGGGGCACCACGTCCCTCACCAGGGGTGGGCGGCTGTGAGCCAGCTCTGTGGCTATTACAGCAGTGAGCTCATGAGGTCAGTTCTAATGTTGACTATTAATCATAATTTGTAAGCATCGTTTTAACAGTGACTATTTTTCTAGTACAGCAAGAACAAGTGTCTGCTGACTACTTCATATTTTTGTTAGTGACTAAGAAGCGAACAGTTGTAACTGCACCAATGAATCAGTTAGAAAACCGGAACCTCTATATTTTCCTGGAAATAAATCTGGCTAAAAAATGGTGGGTGGCCATTTGGGCTGGGGTACCCCATGGTCACACAACTGAACCTCACAGGCATGGCCCTGGCTGTGATGAATAAAGGGGTGTCTGTTCGACCCAGCTGACTGAGGCGCCCTGAAGTGTTGAATACTTTTCCAGGCCCTGAGATTTAATAAGTGAGCAGAGCATTCCTGAGACACTCTTCTCACATCTAAGCACAGCTATTGCTTGCTGTGTACGTGTGTGTGTGTGTGTGTGTACACCTCTCTGTGTCTGTGTGGACCTCTCTGTGTGGGAGCATATACTTCTGTGTGTATGTATACCTCTGTGTGTATCTGTGTGTATCCACCTCTCTTTGTGCATCTGTGTATAAGTGTATACTTCTTTTTGTGTGTCTGTGTGTAATTGTATATGTGTGTGTGTGTGTGTGTGTGTGTGTATCTCCGTGTGTAGTAAGAGGGAGAGAAAATGATAAGGCAAATGTAGCCCCGTGTTAATAGTTGGTGAAGCTGGGTAAAGGGCACATGGGAATTCTTTAAGATATTTTTGTAACTCTTTATGTGTTTGAGTACTTGAAAACAAATAATTAGGATGGGACAGGAAGGAAGCAAAGCCATGGGTGACAAGTGCATTCCAAGATCCTGAAAGCACAGACGAGCCCTGGTCAGCGGTGACATTTGGGACCCAGCAGTGCCCTACCAGTGCCTGGCGCCGGGGTGGACACAGGTGCTCTGGGTTTGCTCAGGCATGTGAGACAGGAGGCTGTCTACGCCAGGTGCACTTTGGCCCAGAGAAAGGCCCCTGTTCCTCGGATCACCCTCCTTGTGTGATGTGCCCGTGGTTGAGTGTGGTGGTTGGGGTCGTTGTGGGGCAGAGATGCTGCGCCTGGGCCTGGCATGGGCTGTGAGCCCAGCATCATCTTTTTGTCTGCAGCTTGGGCACCGTCACGGTGTCTGCTGTGCCCATCTAGATGAAGTCATGGCCGAGCACTTGGTGCCAGAGCCGCTCTTCTTTCTGGAGCATGTGCATGAGCTCCTGTTGCTGGCTCCGTTCAGTGACGGGAACAAGGAACCACCAGAGGCTCAAGGCCGCCATTTTCCTTCCCATGTTGATTACCCCATAATATTCTGAGGGTGCTTACACTTTATTTCTACTTGAAAACTGGAAATAGCCCTGGCCAGTTTGGCTCAGTGGTTAGAATGTCAGCCTGCAGACCAAAGGGTCAGGGGTTTGATTCCCAGTCAGAGGCATGTATGGGGGTGGCAGGTTCTGTCCCCGGCTAAGGTTGGAATCATGCGGGAGGCAATCAATTGATGCGTCTCTCTCGCATTAGTGTTTCATTCTCTCTCTCTCCCTCCATCTATCTAAAAATCAATGGAAAAATATCCTCAGGTGAGGATTAACAAAAAAGAAAGAAAGAAAGAAAGAAAGAAAGAAAGAAAGAAAGAAAGAAAGAAAGAAAGAAAGAAAGAAAGAAAGAAAGAAAACTGGAAGTCAACACGGGAAAGTAGTCACAGTGCCTGCATTGTTATTTAAAAGTTGTCCCCCTCAGAGGGGCTTTGGGATGGAGTTTCATAACTCAGATGTTTGGAGTGGACATTAATTTGGGCATTTCCAGTTCCATTAGTTGACATCTGATCCATTTTCCCGGTTCTGTCTGCTCAGGATGCTGAGGTTTCATAATTCACCGAGGGATCTCCCTGGAGGACTCGGGGCTTCCATCATGTCTCACTGAATTAGGGTGCCCCCGGAGGTTAAGAGGCAGGAGTTGGGCCCTGGCCAGTTTGGCTCAGCAGTTAGAGCGTTGGCCTGTGGACCAAAGAGTTGTGGGTTCAATTCCAGTCAAGTGCACCTACTTCGGTTGCAGGTTGGTCCCTAGCCCTGGTCGGGGTTGTGCTGGAAACAACTAATTGATGTATCTCTCTCACATAGATGTTTCTCTCTCTGTCTCTGTCTCTCCTCCCTCCCCCCTTCCCTCTCTATCTGAAGATAAATGGAAAAATGTCCTCGGGTGAGGATTACGAAAAGAAAAAAAGAGAGCTAGGAGTTGGGTTGCCAGACAGGCTGGTTAAATTCCACTCCCCGTTCACTAACGGCTCCAACCCCTGAATCTCTCCAGAACAAGGGTAGTAACGGTACCCATCTCTGTATCTCCTACAAGGAAAATGCAGTTTTAGGGAAAACACAGCCAGCAGTGGTGGGTGGCACCAGAGAACTGGCCGGAGGCAGGTCTGCACTGCACTGTGGTCACGGGACTTCCTGAGTGGGCTTTTCTGATCTGGTCAAGGGATTAAGCCCTGCATGGGTTTCACCAGCTGTCGAGAGCTATAACACTATCTGCCAAATTCACCTCATTCCTGGCTTCTAGAATGAAAACATATTGGGAAAACATATTGGGAAAAAAATGGTTTGAAATCTAAATGCAAAACCAAAGAGTGTGGGGACGTGAATTATTCAAAATGAACCTGGAGTCTGAAAAATTCTGAGCATTGCAGGGAACCTGTAGTAGTGGAGCCACGGGAGCTGTGTGCCTGTCCCTGGGACACAAGTGGCTGCTGCCACAGTACAGACCTTTCCCGATGGCCATGACCTTTCCCAGCTATGGTCACTATCCACCCAGCGTCCCAGATTCAGACCTCACATCCCCGTGTCCTGTGCCGGCAATGGGACCATGAATAAAGGGGTGTGGGCTATAGATATGGGGTATGGCAGGTCACCTCTCAGGACCCACACTGCCTCTCAGTCATCCTTACTTGTCACCTGGGAGTAAGAGGTAATAACATCCCATGCTTGATGTTTCACAGGGGCTGTGGTTTCATGTGGTGTTTAACGTCAGAGTTCTTGGATCTAATGTGCTATTGATGGTAAGATTTACTGTTACTTTGTGTCAGAAAAGAAAAAGAAACGCTGCCAATTAAATGATCAGACACAGTAAAATACACAGTGCATCTCAATTTTAGAAAAAAAATGCATCCTGGAATGAAAAGTCACTGTGCTACAGATTAAGTTTAATTTCTTTCCGGAGGAGATGGGGAAGCAACACTTTGAAGTGACCCTCAGGAGCAGTGTTTACAAATGCCACTGAAGAAATGCAAACGACTGAAGGACAACATCAACAGGGTCTGATTACATACACTATGGCACATGTGTGAATGGAATGAAAAGCAACAGTTAAAAAGACTGAGACCTCAGTATGCCCTGGCCAGCTTGCTCAGCGGTTGGAGCATTGGCCCTCAGACTGAAGGTCACGAGTTCAATTCTCCATCACGGGCACATACCTCGGTCAGGGTGAGTGCCGGATGCAACCAGTCAATATGTCTCTCTCACATCAATATTTCTCTCTCTCCCCCCCTGCCTCCCTCCACTCTCTCTAAAAATCAGTGGAAAAATATTCTCGAGTGAGGATTACAAGAACAAAAAAAGACTGAGGTAGATATATGTATGATTGATATTGAAAAATATTAAAAAACCCAGTTAAGTGAAAAATGCCAAAGGAAACAATTATGAATACCATAGTTCTTATTTGTAGAGATAAATCATGTGTGTGTGTGTGTGTGTGTGTGTGTACAACACACAAATGTAAGTATGCAACACACACAAACTCCTGATTGTCTGTGTAGAGTAAATTTCTTGAAGGAGACATAAGGCGTCATGACTGAAGTTTGAAAGGATCTTGCTTTCCACATGTACCACTGTGGCATTCGGATTTCTGAAGCTGTGTGTATGTGTCACTTTTATAATAAAAATGAAATCAACAAGTATTATATTTTTAAAAATTCAAGGAGGTGCACTATTCATTACTTGTTGTGGTTTTGGTTTTCTTTTCAACATGTGGACTGCCCTGTAGTAGGAAAATGAAGTGGGGAAACCGTTTCATTCACTTCATGATGCTTGTGAATTTTTCTTTACCAGGATCGAATTCTCCTAAATCTTCAATAAGATGGAGAACAGGTGACTTCCTTCTAACCCATGTGTGCTCCACTCACTTCAGATCTGCTTTGCTTTTGCACAGCAGGGTTGAAAGGGCCGCTTTTAGGGGGAGCTGGCGAAACGAGCTATCACTTCAAAACAGTAAGCCGTTGTCTATGTACGTCTGGGAAAAGTGTCGACTTACCTTAATTGGGTTTCTTTTCCTGGAAAATAACTCTCAGTTAATTGCTCCACACCCACTAATCCTGCTTTGGACCCTGAGTGGCGGAGGCGAGTGATGAGAACCCTTCACCCACTCTGTCTGTCTTTCTGCCTCTCCTGATTGAAAAGCATCAGTAGCAGCAAATGTTAGTTTAGTTATTCAGAAACCTGACGTGAAAAACACTTTGGTGCGATATGCTTAGTAGACAATGGCCCGTGGGTTCTTTCAACAACAGAGGTGGAAGCCTTCACACTTTCCTAAGAAATGGAAAGTGATGAATTCTACTGAAAACATATCCTGTCCTGTTCCCACAGCCCAGGACACCCGTGGTGACCAGGAAGGGGAGGTGGGGTGCCTGGGGGGCACCAGGTGGTCCCAGGAAGCCTCAACACCTGAGTGTCTGCGAGCAAGCATCCCGAGGGCGCTGGGACACGCCTGGCGATGCTCAGAGGCAAGCGTCCAATGAAAAGAATGTTGCCATCAACCAGACAGGCCCCAGCGAAGCCGCCAAAGCGCCGTGTTAAACATCAGTCACCAACTGCTGTTTTATTCACACCAGATGCTACATCGAAAAGATAGTGTCCAAGGTTATTTTTAACAAGAGCAAGTGTTCTCTTTTTCGAGATTCTCAGAGTGAGAAACATGGGCCACAGGGAGCAGCTGTTTCCTTATCAGCAATCCCGGGTGGGGCAGGCCCCCGGGCCTCTCTGCGAGGTGGACCTGACCCACGAGAGTGTGAGGGCTGCAGACCACAGAGAAGAAAGAGGCGGGTGCCGGCGTGAGAGCTTTATTGCCTGGTTTCCTCACTTAGTTGTTCCAAAAGGTTGGTTTTAAAGATCCAGTGTGATTAAAAACCTAGGCTGGCGGGTTAGACGCAGTGCTGGTGGCTGCACCCTGACGGCACCGCTGCTGCAGGTTGCGATGGGAAACACACAGCGAGAAAGCAAAGTGCAGCCTGTGCCCGTGGGGGAGGGGCCTGGCCGGCGGGAAACAGGCTGGCAGTAGCCGAAATTCATGTCTAAGAGCTAGAAACAGACAGTGATGGAAAGTCCTGCAGATGGAGGAGGCCCTTCTGAGCAGAGCCGCTGTGGTTAGTCGAAGTGAGTGAGCAAATAGCGTTAGTTATGCAACAGAATAAAATACACCAATTGTCCAAGAGGCTATTTGCCACCATTGTATGCGGAGGTGTGAGGGTAGCAAATCCAGTGTGACCTCAATAATGCACTAGATTTGGGTCAGGATAGGAAAAAAAGGTTCTTGTAGGACAAAAAATGTATTTTATAAGCATGGTCAGTTAGGCATGGATTCTCAGCACGCTGAGTCGGTGAGCTGCGTGTGGACTCCCCTGGGGCACCCAGAGCTGGAAGGGGCTCCCTGGAAAGGAAAATGGCTTTACTTCTCCTCTGTGGACAGGCGGTGAAGCGCTTCGCCCAGTTGCTCCAGCTCCTCCTTGTGCTCCAGGTCCTGGTACAGGCCCTTGGGAACAGCATCCAGGCCGTGGAGCAGCCCGAACAGGCAGCCCGCGATGGTCCCTGTGGCGCCGCTCTCACCTGGGACGGAAACACAGGTGCTCAGGGATCCCAAGGGCCGAGTGGGAAGGGAGCATCACGGTGACTGGGCACGGACCAGGGCCTCCTTGCCAGGGCCTGTCACTCTGCTGGGCGGATGGCTCTGCAGCAGGCAGCACCGTGGCTTTCTCAGCCTCCTCCCCTCCCTCACGCCAAGCCCCCTCCCTCACGCCAAGCCCGTTTGGCTCTGGGCAGTGCTCCACGGGCTGTAGGCTGCTTTTGCTGTCCCCAGTTAAGGGGACAGGTAGTTCCCCTCCCTCCCTCCCCAAACACTCGGACAACACACAATGTGTGCAGATGCCTTTGTTGTCCTGGGGGCTGGGTACTCAGGGAGACCACCTCCCGTAGGGCATGTTCCTGAGAGCCCTCCCCTCCAGGCTCTCCAGGGTGACCAGAGTCCATGATAGTCCCCCTCGCAAGCTGTCTGCATCTCACGAAGACTCCTGCGTGCCCTCCCTCCCGCTCTCCGCGAAGGGAGCTGGGCTGTGTGGGTCCTTGAGCCTCTCTGAGGATCCCCCTGCTGTGCTGATTCCCATGCTTCTCTCCTGGGCTCCTCCTCCTCCAGCGGGACCCACCACACTCTCCAAGAAGCTCCCCTTGACCTCCAGGAAGCGCTAATAGTGCAACCATCTCAGCACCAGGAACAGCAGTCTGCTCTGACAATAGCCATTTTAATATTGATGGAATCCATGCCCACCAGGAGGTAACACACACAGGCATCCTGTCTACACTCGCAGGAGACGATGGGCACCAGGGAGTGAGGCCAGCCTACCCAGCCCTGTAGCCAAGATCACAGCTGCTCAGCAGCACGGTGGTGAACTCCTGGCCCCATGCATTAAACTTCCTCAACAGCCCTGTGAGTTGGGCCTTATCCTCTTCCTTCACAGAGAGGCAGGCCTGGCACTGGATTCGAACCCAGGACTGCAGGAGTCTAAACCTCTCTGTGACGGCAGAGTCTGCAGAGGTGACGGAGGAGATGGTGGTGACCACAGAGGTCAGAACCCTACATGGCCACACCAAGGAATCTGCGTGCTCTCCAAGCAGCGCCCACGAGGGGGAGGAGCCCTGCACTCCAGCCACGGAACACTACATTCTCTCCAGCTCCGACTGCAGGACCCCTGAGCCAGCACCGTGACCTGCCTGCAGCCTGTGAGACCGTGCACGAGCACGCTGGAGCCAGCACCCTGCCCAGAGAAGCACCCACATTCTGGGGTTCCCCCATGCCTGAAACTGGACATCCCGACAGAATGCTCGGTGACGAGAAGGGGGTGCTGGCCTCCTCGAAGTGCGAGGCCTTTGAAGAAGGAATCTCACCTCCGTGGAACATGGCCCGGTGGCAGAGCTCTTCCCAGTTGTCCCCGGCTCCTAAGAGAGCGTCGTAGGCGATCATGGGGGCATCGTGGCCCCGTCGTCCCCCTCGACCTTCCGAGCTCCACTTCTTGTAGGTCTGAAGGAAGAGCCGGGGGTCAGAGGGAGGGCCCAAAGCAGAGCCACGGCAGTTTGTCAGATCACGAGCTCCCCGGTCCACCCGTGGGCCGCTCATTCACGTGCTGCGCACCCACGAGTGCCACCGGGGCCAGGCAGTGCCCTGGGGCTGGGGATGGACAGCGAGCAGGAAAGGCCACTTCGCATGCTCCCCCACTGCAGCCGTCCGTGGACAGACATCCGCAGACGAGCAAGCACCCTGCGGACACGGCGGCGTCTCAGGAAGCCATGAAGTCTATGAGGAGAAATCGAGCTGGACGAAGGGACTGGAGTGCTGTAGGGGCTGTTATGACACCACATCTGGTCTGAGTAGGGCAAAGGGACGTCGAGGTCTTTCACGTCCCTTCCACATGCAGCTGCTCCCTCAGCCCCTCTGTACTGCTTGGGGCAGCCCCACTAGACCTGGGGCTCGGAAGGCAGTAGCCCAGTCGGCGTGGACCCCCATGGGCAGTGGGACCCGGAAAGCTCCTGGTCCCTTGATGCCAAGTCAGACACAACAAGGCTTACCTTGTCCCTGTCCTCTGCATCATAATGGTCCGGAAAGACAGCTTTACTTTTAGTGTCTTCATTAATTTTTCTCTCCTCCAGGTAAAACTGCCATTTAGCTTCAAAGTAGAACCAGTGCTCCTGGTACTCTAAATGCAGAGAACAGGGTGGCAGGTGGTGATGGCCATCAGCCGGGGTGTGGGGGTCGGGGGAGAGTGGGGCACAGAGCCAAGGGGCTGGCTCGGGAACGCAGTGGGCAGTGAGCGGGAGGGAACAGAAGACCGAGGGCAACGCTCTTTATCCAGCACGGGGACAGGGGACGGGAGGGGAACCTGGCACCTGGCCTTCGTGATTGCTGCAGGCATTCAGAAATGCTTATATGTGAAGCTACTTTGAAGCAACAGCCAGGAAGATGGAGGCAGGTGGGGTGGGAAGGAACCCGAGGAATTGCTTAGCTACCTTCTGAAACAAAGACAGTGGTGCCATCTTTTTAAGTGCATTCTTTAAAAAATTTGAACCTGTATATTTTTATTAATTCAACACTGTCTGCAAGGTAGGGAGAGGACAGTTTACGGTTCCTAATTACCAAAGGTGCTGAAGCGAGCTTTCTGAGATCATTTGGTGAGAGGACGTTGACTCAGAAACGAGTCAGCCACCGCCGCCGTGCTTGCTGGTGGAGGACAGGAGATGGACTCCGAGTCCTACAGCACCCAGGAGGCCACCAGGGCTTTGTGTCCCTCCACAGAGTGTGCTGGGTTAGCACACCTGTCCTCCTTGATAGCAGGAGGACCCTGGCTCCACTGGTCGCCCAGGATACCAGCTGAGGAGAATGGTTAAGTGGCCCGAGGCCTGAGGAGATCAACTGACTTAAGAGGAACCACAGATTCTGCTGTGTCTGCTTATGGCTGGGGAGCCAGGGAACGGAGCGGTGACCAGAGAGGGGCTAGGTGGTCACTGGCTACAGAGGGCAGCAGGAGGTGCCTGGTGTGGGTCCTAGAATGACATTCCAGGTTGCCGAGGGAATTCCAGGCCTTCAGAAACAGTGGCATGACTCTGTTTTACAAAACTAAAGGTGAGGCCCGTCGAAGGCCGATTTCAGTGAAATAAGATCAAAAGTGAAAGACGGAAGAAACAGGGTGGGGAGCGGAATGCACAGATCCTGTCATCCAGCAGAGACCTGTCATTCTGATGGAGCTCATGGTGGGTGTGGTGCAAACTCAGACACAGCCTCTTCCCAGGCCAATGGCCGGCCAGTTTTAGAAGAAGACCTTCGAGCACCAAAGCGAGGGACTAGCTTGCTGGTTGTCCTTACTGCCAATGCATGTCACAGGCGAAGCAGAGGCCCGAGAGGAATATTTCTGGGGGTGTTCTACAGAACATTATTTTTCCGGATGATTAGGTAGTTCATTTAAAAGGGATTAAGAAGTATGAGTAGGCATAACCAACGGACACAGACAAGAGTGAGGGGAAGGCGGTGAGAGGTGGGAGTGGGGCTGTCAGTGGGGGAAACAAGGGCCATCTGTAATACTTTAAACAATAAAGATAAATAAAAGAAAGAAATCCTCAATAAAGAATTGATTGAAAAAATAAGGAGTATGAACGGGGAAGAAAAAAGAAGTGCAAAGGAGTAGTTACAAAATAGTCACGAGGATGTAAAGTACAGCGCAGGGAATATAGTCGATCATATTGTAGTAAGTGTATGGTGCCAGGTGGGCACTAGACTCATGGGGGGAAGTTACGTCATAAGTTATACAAATGTCTGACCACTGCGCTGGCACAGCTGACACCCATGTGAATAATCGTGACTGTCAGCTGTAATTGACAAAAAGACTAAAAAATAATAAAAATAAAATGAGAAAGGGGTTCTGCCATAGAGGTTCATAAAAGTCTGGATTGAACAAATTTAAAATTAAACAGACTAAAGTCTCAAAATTATCTGACCAATGACTCTCCTCTTCGTTTTTGTTCATGGAACATCTTTGACTGTTCTTCTGAAAACACTGGGGAATGATTCTGGGGGAACATTTGTTAATATAATATGAATAATGCTGTAACCGTGCAGTCGCAAACACCAATGTTATTTACCTGTCTCTTCTTTCAGATGGGTTAAGGCAACACTACTTGGGTGGGGGTGGGGGTGACTAATCCAATGACCACAGACCGACTCCCCAGGGCTGGAGAGAACCCAGGATAACAGAGACTTAAGCCAAATGAAAATCAACAGTGTGGTGCTGCCGCCTGTGTACTATAACTAAGTTTATAGAGGGATGGCTACTTAGGGACGCTTAAGTTTGGGTGAACACGGAGGTTTCTCATTTCTCATTGGAATAGGGACCTTGTAGAGAAATGTTTCCCAGCACTAGGTTCAGGCAGATATAAAAGCAAAAATCTCCTTTCAATGTTGTTCTAGCCCTGGCTGGTTAGAGCCAGGCTTGCAGACCGAAGGGTCACAGGTTCGATTCCTGGTCAAGGGCATATACCTGGGTTGCAGGTTCAATCCCTTGCCCCTGTCAGGTCGTGTGGGAGGCAACCGACTGATGTTTCTGTCACATCAATGTCTCTTTCTCTCTCTCTCCCTTCTTCCCTTCCACTCTCTCTAAAAATCAGTGGAAAAATATCCTCAGGTGAGGATTAACCTAAAAAAAAAAAAGTTGTTCTAGAAGCTTCCCATGTGGTATTCTAGAATATAGTCCCTGCAGCTTGGAAGATGACAGTAAAGTTATTTTTTGGTTTTGTGTTTCAAGACTTCAGCCTCAGGTTATTCTGAAAAATCCACAGCCCTGCTCCTACATTCAAACCCCTCATCTCCCTCTCCTCCAGGACAAATTGGATAATTTATTCTAGAAGTTCTCCTCCCAGTTTGAGAATATCAAAGGCCCGTGACCCCCTGTGGCTCAGCTGCCTGAGGAGAACACTATGAATTGCCTAGTCCTGTGCCTGCTCTCCCTCCGGATCCCCATGGGAAAGAGGTGCAGGCCCAGAGGAGCTCGGAGGCCCCTCCAGCGCCCATGATACCCCAGGACCTGTGCTGGGTTGGCTGCTTTTGGCTGAGTTGACCTCACTCATGGCCAAAAAGAGTATGAACCATTTGATGACAGGTTTTGAGTCAACGGTGACAGATGGAGCCTCTTGGGAATTAATGTCATCAGTGGGCACAAACCTCTGGCCTTCGTGTGGAGGACATAAGGCTCTTGGGTTAGGCACAGCTGTCCATCAGGTCCCTAGAACAGTGTCAGTGTCCCTCATTCCTTTGAGAAATGGGCTACTTAAGGACAATTTGTAAAATTAAATCTAAGTACAATAAATCCTCACTTAACATCTTCAATAGGTTCTGTGACTTTAAGCAAAATGCTGTATAAGGAAACCAATTTTACCATAGGCTCATTGATACACACAAGAATTAAGTTCCTCATCAATGTTTTAACAAAATGACAGCAAATGAAACACACAATTCAAGGACCTACTGTATGCACCCCACTCTTCCTGCCACCACTGTGGGTCTCTGTGCACACCTGGGGCCCTCCTGAGCAGGTGTGACCCTCTGGCCAGGCAACACTTGAGGCCGTTTTTGTGAGGTCCACCTGTTCACACGGACCCTACGGGGATGCTCTTGGGTTCACTGTGGGGCAAGTGGACCTTGACCTTTTTGGGAGCCGAGTCTATCCAAATTTGCTCTGAGTGTGAATTGAGACTTAACTCTTTCTGGGTGCCAGTGGAGTAGGACAGGAAAGGAGGCCAGGCTCACCTGCCAGGTGCCGGATGGTCTTCTTACAATATTCTTCAGCCAGTGGGATTGTCTTCATCATGTCTCTCCCCCACTGTTCCAGTGGCTTTCCTTGTACGGCGTAGGATGCAAACAGGGCTGTGCACAGGGACCCGAGGAAGCCTGGAGGGGAAGGGGGAGAGGGCAATGGTGGTACCTGGGCCACACCTCTGCTCTGGGATGCTGGATGAGTGTTTACTGATGCAGGACCATGTGCAGTTGCTTCATGCATTTTGACATTTTGTTTCCTCTCTGCACAGAGGTACAGTACTCGTCTTGCAAGGCTGTTGTGGGGACAGATGATTCTAACCACAGACGAGTGCTTGCCAGGTCTGGCTCATGTAACGGCCACCCCAAGACTATGCGCCTCGGAGAAAGGGCACTGCCATCTCGCTGAGACACTCTTGGCTCTGTGGCTGCTCCTGGAGGTATTAGTTAAGGATCATTTCAATTCAGGATAAGCGTCTAGTTCTCAAACCCAGGGTTCAGTTGCTGTCCTGACCACCCACCATTGCCCCACCCCCTCTCACGGAGTGCTTCCGCTCCAGAGTCTAGGATAATGCACGCTGTAATAAAAATTATGACACTTGCTGTCAAAAATGGTTCAAAAACTGAAAAGGAGAGTGGACTTAAAATGCACATCCTGGTGTTCATTGTATACAATTAAACCCTTAAAACATCTCAGTCACCATCCTAGAAAGATATAAATGACTTAGCTATTAAACATGGCAAATCACATTTCTTTAATAAGAGTGGGTAACATATTAGCCAATGTTTTAGAGGTTTAAATTCTCAGCCCAGATTTTTGTATTCATCATATTGTTTCCAAATGCTCAACATTTTCATGTGTGAAGGTTTTTTTTATCTTCACCCGAAAACATTTTTTTTTCCATTTATCTTCAGATAGAGTGGGAGTGAGAGAGGTGGGAAGAAAGAGAGAGAAACATCGATGTGAGAGACACATCGATCAATTGCCACCTACATGATCCCAACCAGGGCCGGAGACAAACTGCTACTGAGGCACATGCCCTTAGCAGGAACCGAACCCGGGACTCTTTGGTCCGCTGGCTGATGCTCTAACCATTGAGCAAAACCGGCCAAGGTATGTGAAGGTTTTTTTTTTTGTTTAATTTACTTCTAGTTTAATCGGCTAGTTAGCAGATGTCTAACATTAACTCTTTTTCAACTATCCAAAATGTTGTCAACTGGTTGAATTATATACCTTTCTGCCTATAATTTAAAGATCTAATGAACTTATTTGTGGAAGTTACGGTTTAGCATTTGGTGAACTCATCAGCGTATTTTGCCGTATCCACTCATTGGGGTTTACATTGCCGACTACGGTTCACATCTACGAAAGAGTACTTTCCGAGAAGACACAGGGTAGCCCCTAAAGGCGACCTTGAGAGAGAACAGTCACCAGCCAGCAGCTGGCAGCCCCTGGACCTCTGGGTGGGTGGGGCTGGGGCACGTCACCAGCACTGCCATGACTGAGTGCCTATCACAGGTACAAGAGTTTCAAGTCATTCTTCTTCTTCTCCTCCTCCTCCTCCTCCTCCTCCTCCTCCTCCTCCTCCTCCTCTGTCTTCTTCTTAACATTAAGGGCTGATTGCCTTCCTAAATAGCATCTCACAGTCAGGCTCTGGGGCCACCCCATCTGCCCTCCCTCTGTGTGATGGACATGTGGTGGGGGATCCCCGGATGCAGCTGGCCCCACTGTGCACACCATGAGGTGAGCGTGTACTGAGAGGTTTGATTATTCTACTGACTTTATCCCCACATACACAATAAGTGGGAAGGCTTCCTGTCACCATAATCATCCCAGTTACAGGTGTGGAAGTGGAGGCACAGGTCATTAAGTGACTTGGTCTAACTTCCGTAGCCAATGAGCTGTGGCCCCAGGGCAGCTCATGGCAGAAAAGGACACCTGATCACAAGGCTGGCTTCTGTCTTGACAACATCACATAAATGCTAGCTCCCATGACTTCACCCCAGACCTCAGCTTTGTTTGGATGACTGGTGCTTTTCTAACCTCTTCAAAACCACCACACATGTTGCCAGTCCCATTTTTAGGTTGAAAACAGAATGTAAGCAGAACTGAAGATTAAAAAACCCAAATCTGCCAACAAACAGCAAACCAAACAATGGATCTGATCACATAAGTTTCCAGTCTAGTCCTTTGGGCAGAGAATCACAACAGGCACCTGTTCCGCCGCCAGCGTTACCTGTGGGGTGGTTGTGTGTCATCCGGCCGCACTCAATGCTGACTTCAATAAGGGTCTCCAGCCGCTCCGGCTTCCAGTACCTCATGCCAATGCACATCGCTTTGGTGGCGGCTCCGAACCCCGAACCTGCACGGAACGTGAAACACCTCATTTTAGACTTTTGCTCCAATAATTCCACTTCTGGCAATCTGGCTTTCATGAGTAATCTGAAAAAAAGTGTAAACATTTATGTAATAACATGTTTATCATAGTATCATTTAAATGAGTGAAAATAGGCAAATCATCCAAAAGCCTGACAAAGAAAAGAGATTAAATAAATTGCAAAGCATCCGTATGTTGGAGTGTTATTTAGTCATTAAACACAGAATTTTGGATGGCATGGGGAAATGCTCATAATATGCTTCTACTGGGAAAAATGTAGAAGACAGAATTGTATACACAGTATGCTTTCAATCACATATATTTTTCTCTTTTTAAAAACAGTTTCAGTGAGTTATAATTGACACATAGTCAACTGCATATGTTTATTTATTTGTTTCTTCTTCCTTTTATTGATTTTACAAAGAAAGATAGAAACATCAATGAGAGAGAACATCGACTGGCCTCCTCCTGCATGCCCCCCCACTGGGGATTAGGCCCACAACCTGGGCATGTGTCCTGACCAGAAATCGAACAGGTAACTTCTTGGTGCATGGGCCAACGCTCAACCACTGAGCCACACTGGCTGGACTCAACTGCATATGGTTAAAGTATGCAAGTTGATAAGTTTTGACACATGCTATACCCATGAAACCAGGACCTAAAGATAGTGAACATATCCACCACCCCAAAAACTTTTCCCATACCCTTCCTGCCATCTCTACCAACCACTGATCTGGCATTACAAATTAGTTTGCATTTTCTAGAAATTTATATAAGTGGAATCATACAGAATGTACTCTCTTTTTCCTGACTTCTTTCACTCAGCATAACTATTTTGAGATACGCCATGGTTCTGTTATTGATAGCTGACTCCCTTTTTTGCTGAATAGTACTCCACTGTATGGATGTACCACAACTGATTTATCCATTTACCTGCTGATGAACATTTTGGTTGTTTATAGTTCAGGGCTATTACAAATAAGATGCTGTGAACATTCATAACCAAATCTTTGTGTGGGCATATGCTTTCTTTTCTCCTGAGTAATTACCTCAGAGTGGAACATCATGCTCATATGATGGATGAATGTTTAACTTTTTAGAAATTGCCAAACAGGTTTCCAAAATGGATGTACCATTCTACATCCCACCAGCAGCTCCTCCACATTCTTGGCCACACTTGCTATGGTCGATCTTTCTAATTTCAGCCATTCTCTTAGTTATGTAGTGGTATCTCACTGTGGTTTTAATTTGCACATTTGTAATGACTAATGATGTTGAGCATGTTTTCATGCCTTTATTTGCCTTCATATCTCTTCTTTGGTGAAGAGTTTATTTAAATAGTTCTCCCATTTTTGTATTGGATTGCTTGTTTTCTTATTATTTTTAAGAGTTCTTTATATACTCTGGATTCAAATCCTTTATCAGACATATGCTTTGCAAATATTTTCTCCCAACATATGGCTTGCCTTTTCATTCTTTTAACAGTCTTCTGGAGAGCAGAAGAACAAATTTGGGAAGTATTCGTCCTCTTCAATTTCCTGGAAGAGTTATGTATATTTGCTCTATATATATTTCCTTTTTTAGCTGTCTGGTACAATTTCTTATTGAAGCTATCTGGATCTGGATCTTTCTTTGTAATTTCTTTCATAGATATAATGTTATTTAGGTGATCTATTTACTCTTGAGTGCCCTTTGGTAGTTTGTATCATTCAAGGAATTTTTCCATTTCATCTAGGTTGTTAAATTTATTGGCATAAAACTCTTAATAATATTCCTTTTCCCCCTTTTAATAAAAGGAAAAAGATTTATGCAATCTGAATTATGTCCCTCTTAATTTCTGTAGAATCTATAGTGATGTCACTTCTTTCATTGTTAAGACTAGTAATTTTGTGTCTTCTTTTTTTCTGATCATCTGCCTAGAGGATTAGCAATTTCTTATCTTAACAAATCAGCTTTTGGTTTTATTGAGTTTCTCTATTGTTTGTTTATGTCATTGATTTTCACCCTAATCTTCATTATTTCCTCTCTTCTGTTTTCTTTGCTCTTCTTTTTGTAGTTTCTTAAGGTGAAAATGGAAGATATTGGTTTGAGACCTCAATATTAAAATCTCTGCCCATAATTATGGATTTGTCTATTTTCCCATGCAGCTCTTTCAGTTTTTGCTTTATGTATTTTGAAGGGCTGTTATTAGATACATAAGCATTTAGGTTGGTTATGTCTTCCTGATGAATGGATGCATTTGTCGTTACAAAGTTACCTTCTTTTTCCCTGGCAATATTCTTTGCTCCCAAATTTACTTTAAGTGTTATTAATAGAGTCACTCCAGCTTTCCTTTGATTATGTTACATGGTATATCTTTTTCCATCTAACCTATTTGTGTCTTTATATTTAAAGTGCACTTCTTATAAGCATCACATAGTTGGGATTTGCTTCTTTATCCACTCTATACCTCTGTCTTTTCTTTGGGGTCTTTAGACCATTTATACTTGGTGTAATTAGTGATGTGGTCAGGTTTAAGTCTATCATCTTGTTAATTAATTTCAATTTTTTCTATCTGTTATATGTACCCTTTTCTCTTTTTCAGCAATCTTTGGTATTAAATATTATTAAGCAAGAAGATTTAGCTACCAATCTCAGTAAAAGACTCCCACTGTGTGGAGGATGGCAAAGACTGTGACAGTGCCACCACCAGAAGGGGGAGTCTACAGACCTACGACCACTGTGCCTTCTACAGGTTCAGAGTCACCAAGGAGGACTCAACACATGGGCATGGGTTAGAACAAGGCTTCCCTCCCAGAAAGGAGAAGACACACAGCAAGATCCGAGTTGGTAGTACGCTCTGATCTCCCAGGCCTGGTGGGTCTCTCCTGAAGACAAGGCAGGGGGGTGGACTGCATGCACCCTCGTGCTGCAGGTGGAGACCTCATTCTCGCCCCACAGGGCAGATGTACTGGTGGGGCAGTTTGTGTGCCATAGGATGCTCATGCTTAAGTAGTACAGGAAATTCACTGTGAACCCCAAGCAGGGGAAGGCTTCTCTTATTGAGGAGAAGAATCTGGGGTTGAGTGGCAGCTCTACATGTAGTCTCCACAGAGGGAAATGTTCCAGGTCAGGGGCACTGACTGGGCAAGCCACGGGATGGGCACAGGTCTCACGATGGCTGCTTCCCCAGCAAATATTGTTAAAATGATTCAGTGTCACTTCTTTTGTTGGCTTTCTAGCTGTAACTATTTTGTTATTTTAGTGGTTGTTTTGAGCTCATAGTACAGATCTTCAGCCTAGTACAATCTGCCTTCATGCCTCCTGTAAGAACCTTATAATTGTACATCTCCCTCTCTCCCCTCCCAGGCTTTGTGCTATTGTCATACACTTGCTTACACGTAATTTATAAACCTTTCCGTACTCCATTATTATTTGTTAAAGTCGATTCTCTTTTAAAGACATTTAAATAATCTTACGTATTTACCCACGTACTTACTATTTCCACCAGTCTCCATGCCTTTGTATAGATCCCTATTTCCACGGCTGATTTTTCCCTTCCGCCTGAGTGACTTCCCTTAGCATTACGGGCAGTGTGACTCTGCCGGTGATGCATTCTTCAGCCTTTGCTCACCTGAAAATGTTATTGGGTCTTGTCTCTGAAAGATAGTTTGTTCTGGGTGTAGGATTCTAGATGGAAGTTTTTCCTTTCCACATAACGACGTTGCTGGGCTATCTCCTCTCTTAGGTTGCTTCTGACAAGAAATCCGCTGTTGTCCTTACCTTGACTGTACAGGACGTGGGCTTTTCTCTTGAACGTTAGTTTTGAGCAATTTGACTGCTCTGTGCCTTGGCGTGGTTTTCTCCATTTTTGTTTTTGCTCAAACTTTATTGAGTTTTTTTGGATCTGTGAACTTACAGTTTTCATAAAATTTGGAAATATTTGGCCCCTGTTTCTTCAAATCTTTTTCATTGGTTCTCTTTCTCTCTGTGAAGAATTCCAGCTACAGATATGTTGGTTTGCTTTAAGTTGTCCCATGGCTCACGAGCCTTCTTTTTGTATTTTTGAATTCTTTTTCCTCTGTGTGTCCCATTTTGGATAGTTTCTTCAAACTCACTAACCTTTTCTTCTGAAATGTCTAAACTGTTCATCTCAGCCAATGTATTTTTAAACTCAGACATTGTAGTGTTTCTCTCTAGGAATGTAATCTAGGTCTTTTTTTATATCTCCAGGTTTCTACCTAACTTTTTGAAAGTATAGAGTGCATACTATTTTATATCCTCGTCTGACAGACCTAACATCTGTCAGGTTTCACCAACTTTGATTTATTGATTTTTGTCCTTATTATTGGCTTTATTTGATTGGATGCCATTCTTTAGTATAAACCCAGAGGGGGCGGGTCCATTCTTTAGTATAAACCCAGAGGAGGCAAGTCCAGAACCATAAGAGCCGAGCCGTGGAGGCAGACTGTGGCTACCTAAATCCGTCATCCATAAACACATGAAATCTTTGTGGAGACAGACATTTATGCAGGTGGTGTATGTTTTCCTTGATGTTTTGGGAAAAAAAAAAATTACCAACTCAAAGGGAAAGCAGTGGAAAATATTTCTTAAACCAGGGATCGTGACAAAACTGCCGGAGAAGCTGGCATCCCCTAAATCAACGGCCATGCTGCACGCGGGCGCTCCAAGCAGCACACTGCCCTACAAACCCTGGCAAACCCCTCTCAACGCACTCAAAACTGCCAGGCGGCCGGCTAGCGGGAAGACCGGCGGGCTAGCGATGGGCTAGCGATGGGCTAGCGATGGGCTAGCGATGGGCTAGCGATGGGCTAGCGATGGGCTAGCGCCCGAGCGGTTCTCTAGCACAGGCTTTGGGGGAGAAGCGAGCCTTCCCTCACCCTTCTCGTTGAAAGGTGTGTGCCAGGCAAGGAGGTAGTTGTCCGGCTTCAGTTTCGAGCAGCCTTCGATGGTTGAGGGGTCTGCTCGGCGTTCAGGAAGCTTCTCGAGCACTTCCACGTAGCGCCTCACCATCTCCCGGTACAGGTCGTCCAGGCACCAGTAGTCTGGGGAAGGAAGGGGGAGGCAGGGTGAGAGCCCGCGGAAGCACGTCTGCTCCATAAACCCGGCACAACAGCCACCACGGAAGGGACAGCAAGCGTTCCGTTTCCCAGGCGGTGGGAGAGGAGGACCATCTTAGGGACCCATCTCACACAGCCCGGCTACCCAGAGAAATTCAACATGCAGACAAATCATTCGCTTAGATTTCACCCAGGTTTCAGACATTATAATTTGCTGTTGTGCTTACTGTTCTAACTGCACACGAGAATCTAGGCACTCATAGGCTGCTAACCGTTCTGTCCATGTGAGGACTAACTGGACTGAAATCTGCCTGTTCCCTGGGGTTTCAAGGACCCACATCGGAGGCCCAGGGAGGGAGTTTCTCCCCATCTTCTGTTTCCTTCTTCTCAAAGCTGATGACACAGCCAGTGCCTCCCAGGAGGTGTCCTACCCGGTACCCCGCTGTGTGAAGGTGTCTCAAGTCCCTAGAAGATCACAGGGCACAAGGACAGAGGGGCCAGCGCACACTGACCGCCTGCCGTCTGCCCATCAGGACACCTTAGATGATCTTATGCAATCCTCCCACGACATTGTCAGGCTCTTATTTGTCATACGGTTGATTTTCCAGATAAGGTGCAGGAGGTTATATGACTTGCCCAAGGCCAGGGCTGGTAAATACATTTTGATTGCAAAGCCTGAGTATTTCTGCTACTAAACTAATCCACAACATGGTAGGTAGAGGCCACACACCCTCCAAAATTGCTTGGTCACCTGGGCGAGCCAGACCGGGACGGTGGAGGACTGCTACGCCAGGCAGGGCATGCCAGCAGGTGTGGGGTGTCCTTGCCTATGTACGTGGCCCTATAGGTCCCAACAAACGGATCTGTGCTAAAATTGCATGCCAGGCATGTGGGCTGACATCAGGATTCCCTGTGTTTGGGGGCCTGTGGGGGAGGGAGGAGAGATCACCTCTCGGCCAACCTGGACTCAGAGCAGGCAGGGAGGCCCCTTTGGCGTGAAAACCCGCTGACCTTCTGTGGCCTGACCAGAGCCTTCATGAGGGCATCCAGAGCTGGGGTCCCAACACAAGGAGAGGGGTGAGAAAAATCAGAAGTGCACTTGGCAAAACGCTCCCTGCTCCAGGACGGAAGCCTCAGTCCTGGCAGTGGATATAGCAGGTGGCACCCTCATATCCCAGAGGTGTGACCCTTTGGAGGTGGACCAGTGAAAGGGCGGCTCTAAGTCCTTTTGTGCCATTCTCTGACCTCTAACAGCAAGGGGCGTCCAAGGCCCAGCCACTGCTCCCGTCCTCTGCATGCCCCAGTTCTGAGTAGGGGACAGGGAGGATACCGCCAGGTCTTGGCTGTGGAGGAGTGAGCTCTGCTGGTCTCGTGGAGGGTGTTCCAGGGGCAACGCTGCTGGAATCAAACTGACCTCCCCCCCGGGAGGTGTGAGCCGCTGGCACCTGTCCAGGCTCTGTTGCCAGCACGGTCAGTTACAAACGGCCTTTCGTGATGAACTCAATCCAGGGTGAATAAGCCTGGCCCTCCCAGAGTCCCCGAAAATAATTCCTTTTATTCTGGAATCATATCATTTTTTAAAGGAAAAACACTCCTTAAAAACACAGTGGCATCTTAAAGCCTTGTGCTGGTTTCAGGTTAAAATTTAAAGTAGAAACAGATTTTTCAAAGCTGCAGAACCTCGGACCCTCTCGCCTGAATTTCTCTATTTCGTGAAACACGATTACTCAACTAATTTCTTCTCTATCTTTCCCACCCAGTCTCCTAAAAGACCAACCAGCTTATAATATCCCCTGTAAGGCTCCCAACTAATCTCATAATAAAGAAAAGTCACAATACCAATATAAGTTACTTTGTAAGAAAAATGTCAACTTTTCAAAAATGTTGTCACCAGGGAGACATTGTTGGAGAAAGAGAAATAAGGAGCCGAGTTTGGACAGGCCTTGTCTGCTCATACTTGGATCAGGCCCCAGGCTCCCCTGCCAAGTCATGGACACACGGGTGGCACTTGCTGCTGTCCTCAGTGGGCTAGTAAACCCCCTCCCCCAGTGCCTTTCCTGCAGCAACAGTGACAGGGCTACTTTGCTTGGCCACGACAGTAGGAGCTGCTGACCCTTAGATGCCTAAGGCACTGTAGAAAGACCAATGTTAACTATATCGCCATGAGCCAACTTCCCGTATAACTTATGCTGTCCCATTTAATCCTCACATAACCCTATGAAGAAGGTATTATTATCCTGAGGTAAAGCTCAGAGAGGGAAGGTGGTTTTCTGGACAGTAAGTGGTAACGAACTAGGAGTGTCATGCTCCAGAGACCCTTAAAGGAAGCGCTCCAACCTTGGGTGATGGGCACAGGACCACGCACACAAGGGCCTTTGGTAAATGCGTGTCAAGTGGGCTCTTTGCTCATAAACTCTGTACTCTGGATTACCCATCCACCTTGTAGGGTATTAGCTGCTTACCGTATCTGCTTTCATTTAACACTGCCCTTTTCAGAGACACACCCAAAAGTAGGGCACCACACAGGCTGCACCTGACCGTCCTCGTCATGCTCACTCTATAGCAGAACAGTGGTTCACCAGACCACACAGCTACATGGTTTATGGGGGTAAGGTACTTATTAGTGAAACTTACTTAAATCTGCCAAGATGTAGTTCCACTTTGTGAAACTCTGCCTCTCTTTGGAAAACTTGTTGAAAAACCACTGTTCAGTGGGATCCTTGAAATATTTGCATGTCCAGTACCCTCAGGTGGTTAGGACAGTGCTTAACAATATAGGTGTTGGAGCCAGGTTGCTTGGGTTCCATCCCTGAACGGATGCTCACTCTGCTGTGTAGAATGGTGCCTGTTACCTAACCTGTCTGTGTATCAGTTAGTTCTCTTATCCATAAAACTGTGGTAATGAAGTCAACCTCTGGGTGATGTGGAGGTTAGATGATGGATGATTCGTGAAGATTGAACAATGCCTGGCATGTAACTAGTTAGCTCAGAGACCCCTTCTCCAGGCTACAATTTGTTATTTAAAGAAAGAAAAAATGAACTGTTTGAAAACTAAACATAAATGAGATTTCAACTTAGATTTTTTTTTTTTATCCTCACCCGAGGACATTTTTGCATCTATCTTCAGACAGAGCAGGAGGGAGAGAAGGGGCGGGGGGAGAGAGAGAAACATTGATACGAGAGAGTCAATCGACTGGCTGCCACCCACACAATTTCAACTGGGGCTGGGGACAAACTGCAACCGAAGCATATGCCCTTAGTGGAACCAAAACCAGAATTCTCTGGTCTGTGGGCTGATGCTCTAACCGCTGAGCCAAACTGGCCAGGGCTCAACTTAGATTTTTATCAATTGAAAAATATGCTTGCTTGAGGTTTTGGAGGAGTATGGTTCCAGGTGGCAGACTTCTTGGGTTTTCTCTCATGCCCCACAGAGTCAGAAGGTGCTGCCATGTATAGCAATTACATACTACCACAATGGGTGGCTGTGATCATGTGGAGGGAACTCATCTTCCTCCTTAAAAACAATGCATCCTCTTCAATGCATACATTTCACGTTGAGGGTAAATTAGGTCCCATTTCTGCTAAGAGGACTTGACTCCGTCTAATCTCAGAGAGCGAGTTACGGTCAGAGGTGCCCTGACCTGTGCTGTCCCAGGGGTAACCACACAGGACAGAGACATGTTGTCCATTCTGCCATTCACAAAAACTCACTAAAGTGCTAATGGAGATGGGGGCAAACAGGGAGGACATGTGGGGTGTGGACTGTGTGCACACGGCATCAACCAGACACAAATGAAGGGAGCAAAGTGTAAGTGTAAGAACCAGCTGTCTGCTGCTGAAACCAGCCATGGTTTTGTTTTGAAAGCCATGCTCCCCAGCAGGTTCAAAGCCGGTGGGCATGACTGCTTCGGGCTGCTGGGACATTATTTAGTACTGTTGAACACAAAGTCCATGAGAATCTTCCTGAACGCAGACGGGAACCATTTGGATTCCACAGCTGTGTAGACTCAGAAAGACACTTCACCGTTTTCAGCATGCGGTGACACTTTATCTTATCTATGGTGCTTTAGCTCTGTCCCAAGCTATTTAGGAACCGGTCACAAAGTAGACCACATTCTTGAACAGTGACCACAGAACTAAACTGAGTGTGCTCACAGCAGACACATGGAATGGTGAGGTGAGCTCATAAGTGAGATTTCATTGAATTAACAGTCGCTCTCAGAGTTTAATTTTGCAGCAACCTGCTAATAACACAGGATTTTAAAGAGCAAATGACTTGTAGGAAAAGTGTGCGACGTAGTTATACATGTGTTTCTCTGAACTTCATGTAAAAACTTGTTGGTCCTAAAATCAACCTGCTATTTAAAGAATATTTCAAGAAACTTTGTCTCTCCATTCCCCCAAATTCAACCAATTTTATAGCATTTTCTTAGGACATATTTATGTATAAGTAACTATCCAAGCTAAATCATATTTCAGTAGCTGGTGTTTTAACCTTAATTCATTTGAATTTAGAAGCAATCCCCTGACAACATTATCTTAATTTGTACACGTTTCAAAACAGGCTTATTACTTTATATTCTTTTGAAATAAATCCAGATGAAGGCTTAATGTCTGCAGTGAAAAGTTGAGCCCTCTCCCAAAACAGCCCCAAAGTGAGATTTAATTTAACTTAACTCCAGAGACAGAGGGCTCAGCGTAGCAAGCATTGTACAGACAAGAGAAAAGTCACTGTTTAAGAAACTGACTCTGCAGATAAGCCGAGTGAAATAATGTTGTCATCCAGAAAGACTACATGAGAAACATGATCTGTGGCACGTCTGATTTCCTGAGGGACACTGGTGTCTATTAAATTGCCACTTTTAGCAGCGGCATCGGGCGACACCACGGCCGAAAGGCCGCATCGCCTTCAAAGCTCCAGCGCTTTCTGCAAGAGCTCGGTCCCGGGACACGCTGAGGGGCAGCGGCCGAGCCTTACCTGTGGTGAGGGCCCTGGCCGTCGTCATGTGCATGATGGTGTTGTCACTCACAGGCCACTTCTCCGGTGAGAGCACGAGGTGGTCCAGTCCCCCGAGGGTTTGCAGCCCCTCCTGACTCTTCGTGCCTGAAGCACCGTTCTCCCTGCGGCCGTTTCTGTAACCGAGAGCATCCCCGACACTCCCCAGCAGCATCCCAGCCTGAAATCTCTCCATTGCGCAGGCGGCTCCTCTGCCCGCCCAGCTGCCCAGCACGTCCAGTCTTTGTTGCTTTGTGGCAGTGGCAGCCTTAGTCCACCCTGCTGACCTCTGTTCTGGTCATTGTGTTGCTCCTCAAATAGCCAGGCACTACTTTTCTGTCTGCAGGTGGCACCAATGAGAGAACCTTTCTGGCCCCGCAGCTCACAGCGCTTCTGAAGAGCCACGTGGAAGTGTCAGCTTCCTTCCCGTCTGGACAGACACTGCTCTGCGACAGGGGAGCATCCAGGACAACTGCAGACGCTCTCTCACAGAGCAACGACTTTTAAGCAGTGCATCTTTGCACAGCATTCTTGAAGAAATGCACTTATTTCTAAAGCTTTAAGGTGTAATTTACACACCATGAAATTCACCCATGTTCAGGGCACAGTGGGATGAGCTTGGTAAAGGTATACCTGCTGTGCACCTCTCACCACAGACCAGCTTTATAACACTTCTGTCCCCCCCAAAGTCCCCTGTTCCCCACACCGCACCCCCAGGCAACCACTCATCTGCTTTCTGTCTCTATAGTTGTGCCTTTTCCAGAATTTCAAAGAAATAGAATTATGCATTATGTAGCCTTTTGTGTCTAGCTTTACTTAGATTTTTAAAAAAATCTTCATTGTTGAATGTATTACAGATGTTCCTCATTTTTTTTCCCCTTGACCCCCTCCTCCCCACTCCTGCCCCCCTCCCGCCTTTTCCCACATTGTTGTCTGTGTCCATTGGTTATGCATATAAGTTCTTTGGTTTATTTCTTCCCACCCCCCAACCCCTTTCCCTTTGAGGTTTGTCAGTCTAGCAATGAATTCGTACTTCTTAATCTCTTCACCTTTTTCACCCATTCCCCCAACCCTCCTCCCATCTGGCAACCAACAAAATGTTCTCTGTATCTATGAGAATGTTTCTGTTCTGCCTGTTCCTTTTGTTTGTAAATTCCATTGTCGATAGATATGTATTCATTGCCATTTTGTTTGTTCATATATTTTATCTTTTTCTTCAAAAAGACCCTTCAACATTTCATATAATAATGGTTTGGTGATGATGAACTCCTTTAACTTTTTCTTGTCTGGGAAACTCTTTATATGGCCATCGATTCTAAATGACAGCTTTGCAGGATAGAGTAATCTTGGTTATAGGTTCTTGCTTTTCATCACTCTGAATATTTCTTGCCACTCCCTTCTGGCCTGCAAAGTTTCTTTTGAGAAATCAGCTGACAGCCTTATGGGAACTCCCTTGTAGGTAACTAGCTGCCTTTCTCTTGCTGCTTTTAAGATTCTCTCTTTGTCTTGAACCTTTTCATTTTGATGATGATGTGTCTTGGTGTGGGCCTCTTGGGGTTCATCTTGTTTGGGACTCTCTATGCTTCCTGGACTTGTATGTCTGTTTCCTTCACCAAGTTAGGAAAGTTTTCTGCCATTATTGTTTCAAACAGGTTTTCGATTTCTTGTTCTCACTCTTCTCCTTCTAGCACCCCCAAGATGCAAATGTTGGCACGCTTGAAGTTGTCCCAGAGGTTCCTTACACTATCCTCATTTTTTTGGATTCTTTTTTCTTTTTGCTCTTCTGATTGGGCTTTTTTTTTGCTTCCTTATATTCCAAATTGATGGTTTGCTTCTTAGATTTACATACTCTACTATTGAAGCTGTGTAAATTATTCTTTATTTCAGTTAATGCCTCCTTCATTTCTGACTGTGCATCCATCATTTCTAACTGGTCCTTTTTTATGCTCTTGAGGCCCTCCCTAAGTTCACTGAGGTTCCCACTAAGTTCATTGAGCATCCTTATAAGCAGTATTTTGAACTCAGCATCTGTTAGGTTGCTTATCTACATTTTGCTTAGTTCTTTTCTTGGGGTTTTGTTCTGTTCTTTCATTTGGGACTTGTTTTTTTGTCTCCTCATTTTGGCTGCCTCCCTGTGTTTGTTTCTGTGTATTACTTAAGGAGAGGTATGGGGCTCGCTGAGACCCGATGCTGCTTGTTTGAAAGAATTTAGGAAAACCTGAAACAGGATCCAAGACAGGCCAATCCTATGGTTAAGCAACTGGCAACAGCTTCGTGGGCCTGAAAGTTGGGTGGGGCGGGGCCTCAGGGAGTCACCAGGGCGGGGCTACCAGTGTGAGCCAGGTTGCTGGAGTCCCAGATATGGTGGCTGTCTGCCGCCCCAGGGAAGGGCTCACCAAAGGAACAAAGGCCTCTGACAGCACATTTGTCCTGGAGAAAGCCCCCTCTCCAGCCCTCGCTCCAGTGCCAAACAGCTCAGTTCTTCCCTGTATGTCTCTGGCGCCCGTGGAGCTGCCTCCCCTCCAAGCTTAGAGGGAGAGAGTCCGATAAGTCCGTGCGCGGGCCCTTTAAGAGGAGCTGCCTGAGGCTCCAGCCGCCTCAGCCTCCCTGAGCCTCAGTTCCCGCTGGTTTTTCCAGCCAGAAGTTATGGGGATTCTCTTCCTGGCACTGGAACCCTGAGCAGGGCGTCTGGTGTGGGACGGGGACCCCTCAGTCCTCAGGAAGGACCTTCCCAGCCAAAGTGTCCTCCTGATTTTATCTGCCACACGTGGGTGTGGGACCAGCCTGTCTCGCCACTGGTCTCGATGTGGCTGCTGCTTTAATTCCGTAGTTGTAGGACTTCCATTCAGCCTGATTTCAGGTGGTTTTGAATGATGGTTGTTCTGTAGTTTAGTTGTAACTTTAATGTGGTTGTGGGAGGACGCGATACCGCGTTTACCTACCCGCCACATTGGCCGGAAGTCTCTAGCTTTACTTAGATTTACTTGAGATTCATCCATCATGGTTTTATTTTTTGGAAAACTTTTTTTTGGAATATAAAATATGTTTATGATAGAACTCTGAGAAAATGCAAAGTATAAAGAAACAAAGCATACCTGGCCCCAGTGTGAAAGATTGTGAGGTGTTCTCACAACTCAGTGTTCAACAAAAGGCTCGCAAAATGACCAGACTTTAGATCACAACGTGTGTGAGCGGAGCGCAGAGCCTACAGTGGCATCCGTGAGGGTGCATCAGCTCCATGCGTTTACATACTCCGTCAACTCACCGTAAGAATGTTCAAAGCGATGAAGAGGCTGGGGGGAGCTGGAATGTGTAAACCAGGGATTTTTTTGTTTGCTTGTTTATTTTTGTTTTTGTTAATCAATGTTTCCATTGATTTTTAGAGAGGAGGGGCGGAGAAGGAGAGAAACATTGATGTGAGAGAGACACATTGATTGGTTGCCTCCCACACAACCCCAACTCCAATCGGGGCCAGGGATCAAACCTGCAACCCAGGTACATGCCCTTGACCGGAATTGAACTTGAGACCCTTTGGGCTGAAGACCGACACTCTAACCACACACTGGCCAAAGCTAAACCAGAGGATCTTGATTTGAAACAAGTCACTGTCCCCTGGGCCCTGGAGAGTGACAGTGTCCCCACTAGGACCATGCTTCTCCCCGTCACCCAGGACCTGGTTACATATCATACAAGAAGTGGGAGGGCGTCAACCTGAACTTAAGAAACACATCTGCTGCCCTAGCCGGTTTGGCTCAGCGGTTGGAGCGTCGGCCTGCGGTCCTGAGAGACCCGGGTTCGGTTCCCGCTAAGGGCGTGTACCTCGGTTGCAGTTTGTCCCCGGCTCTGGTCAGTCAGTCGTGTGGGTGGCAGCCACTCCATGTGTTTCTTTCGCATCGATGTTTCTCTCTCTCTGTTCCTCTCTCTCCCTCCCACTCTACCTGAACAAAAAATGAAAAAATGTCCTCGGGTGAGGATAAAAAAAGAAAAGAAAAAAAAAAAGAAACACATCTGCTAAAAATAGAATTTCTTTCAATAATAACAATGATAGAATGCGTTTAAATGAACATAGAGCGTTATCACAGCCCTTGTTAAAAATGAGGTTCTGGGATATTATTCCAGTTAGCACTGAGAGATTCTGAAGCAATCCTTCAAAACCAGCACAGATGGCCCTGGATTTCTGGGTATGCGGGTCCCTTATCCGAAAGGATGAGGCAGACAACAGCAGCCCTACATTTAGACAACTTCCACTGTAGGTAGAACAGCATCATTTGGCAGAAATATTTACTGTTGAGGGCAGAGAGATGGTCTAGGGTTAGTTTCATTTGCTAATTCTGAGGCAGGGGAAACCTTTATTAAAGATGCTAGAAGCCAACTCCATACTAACTGGCCTGTGTCAGCAAATAGAAAGAGATGAGATATGTTCACTCAACGTTTACTGAGCCCCAATTGTGTGCTGCCAAGTGTGGATATAGCAACTAACAGAAAAAAATCTGCCTCCATGGAGTCTGAAGTCTGAGAGAGGTATAATATTACTTAAACTTTTACTGAATTAAAGTAACACAATGACATGTATTACGCCACCAAGACAAAAAAAGAGACGACTGCTATTCCAGAAAATCTTGGCAGGCACTGTATGAAGGCACAAGTAATGTGTATTTATGAAACCTATTATATTTAGTTAATTTGTGTATTGTCAATATGTTTATAGCTTGAATTTCAGTGTATTCTGGTTATATATAATTCCTATCAACTCAAGGGTTGTGTATTATGAGCTCTGTAATTTGTCTCAAGAAAGCCATATATTTTTTTTTCTTTATTAATTTTTAGAGAGAGAGGAAGGGAGAGGGAGAGAGAGAGAGAAACATCGATGAGGGAGAACATCGACTGGCTACCTCCTGCATGCCCCCCACTGGAGATTGGGCCCACAAGCAGGGCATGTACCCTGACCGGGAATCGAACTGATGACCTCTTGGTGCATGGGTCAACATTCAACTACTGAGACACACAGGCTGGGCACGAGATAGCCATATTTATCACACTATGTGACACTTACAAAAGGAAACTAAATGGCTGAAGCTGTCAATTTGGGGACATGGTCGTTTAATTAGAGTGGCAGTCTGGACAGGGTGTGAATGTCCAGTGTTACTGCTGTAGAGGTAGCTTTCCTGCCAGCCCCATGACAGGTCAAGACCCTGACACCTAGTGGTGAGTGCTGGAGCAGCCGAGGAGAGAATTAAAAGTATACCACAACACCAGAGAAAATAATTTATTTTAATGTTTCCAAAGGTCTAAGCGTTTTCATAGCATGCATGGCTTAAATGTATGTAATAGAAGAAAAGGAAACCCACAATTTTTTGAAGAGCCTTTGTCCAATTATTACTAATGTTTTGATATCTATTGATAAGTCCATAGAGTATTTTCTCCTCATATAATCTTAAGCATAAAAGTGTCACAGACCCCTATAATTTACACAGAATTATCTGAGTTCTATAACCTTCTCTGAGCAGAACACTTACATGTCAAGAATACATGAAGCCTGCTTTACATTTGTTGAGGTTTTTATTAAAGCTAGCTTTGACTATATAAAATAAATGCTCTCTGGGAATCACAGACTTACAGATAGAGGTGGTCTTGCTTTTCCTTTTGTAGACATGGAAGTGGAGGCCTGGGAGAGGTGAAGTGACTTACCTGGGCCCTGCACCTGGTTAGGGGCCGATGGCCCCAGCCTAGCCTGTGGTCTCCAGGCCTCAGCCCCCTTTCCGATCCTCCACAGCCTGCTGCCTGTTTTTAGAGATTTCTACTCAAGAGTATACACAGTTCACAGAGTAAGTATCCGCAAACCCCATGTTGGACATGGGCGCTTCCTAAAACACGGAGTGAATCACATTTTTGAAAGTCAAATCAAAATGACACATTTTAGGCACACTTTCTGTTTACAGGAAATCTGAAGTGAATTTCCTCTGTCCCGAATAACCCCAATTTATTTGTCTCATAAACTGGGTTACGGGCAGGGCAGCAGGCACACTTGTGACGGGAAGATCTTTTCAAATATGAGGTAGGGTCCACACAGTGATTTTTCAAAACTCTACACAGAGCTTTTCCAAAAGAAGAGCAGGTGCAGTGCAGGCCTCCCGCGATCCCTGTGCTGCCCTGGGCGGTCCTTGTTGACAAGGCAAACACCAGAAAAACCAGAGGGCGGCCTGAGGCACAGACAGACTTCAGCTCACAAATGAGATGGTTTCCGATTTGGTGTTTTTTTGGACAATGATGTGCATTTTAGTTTCCAAACGTGTACAACCATACAAAGGGCTAGAGAGTGGACATTATGGATATTACAGATATTTGAAGGAACCAACTCACTTGATTTTTAAATCTATAATTCGTCATTCATAAAAGAAATATTCTTCATGGAAAAATGTCTTTTTTAAGTATAATAAAATACATTCTTTAAAAAAAAAAACTTCTTAGGAAGTTCAAATGACATTATTAGAAGTAAAATAGACCTGCTGACTTGTAAACAGTTGAAAATAAAACTTTCCCGGAATTATCACATACTACATGTGCCGCCGCTGTGGAAACTGTAATGGCTATTAAAAACTATAAAATGATTTTCAGATGAACATCTAGAGAAAATTAAAACAAAAATAGATCTGGTAAATCTAGATATTTGATAATTCAAAAAATAGAAATCTTGAATTCCTGGCACCAAGTTTAAAAAAATGGTTAGAATCCACGACAAGGTCATTTTCTTTTGGGCACATTTTAAACAGCTTTGACTTGTATAAAAATACAACATCCTACCAAGGGCACAAATACTTTTTTTTTAAGTGTAATTACAATGTAATTCAGCAGAGTGTGGTGCTGCTGGTGTTCACCTGAAGTCATGAACTAACTGCGTGCTCTGCAGTCCGCAAACAGGCTCTAGGTGCTTTTTCATAAATATAAAGATCATGCAGAAATCTCCTAAAGCAACGACTACGTGACCCGTCCCAGACACTCCAAAGCAGCTGTCTTCCGAGGATCTCTTTACGGTGTCCACGCTTGGCCAGCACTTTCTTCAAGCTGAGTGAGATGGTCACTCCAGTTCCATGGCTGGTCAAGGAGGACTTCTGAAATCAGTGACATGTGTGTCCAGAAACCGACCAAAACGTCTCCTTGCAGGTTGCAGTTCATTTTATAATCCTCATCCATCTTCATTTCTGCCTAGAAAGGGCTGTGTTTGCCACCTGTGACGACTGGCCGTGCATATTCTACGAAATCATCTATGAGGACAGGCCATGCTCCTAAAGGAAAACAAGCAGATTTTTAAAAAAATTTATGTTTTAGAGCAATGTTATTTTATTCAAAGCACTTTTTTCATAATTTAACGTTCATAGTTCAAAAACTTAAATGATTGTTAGTTTCAACAGCCTGTGCTTCACTTAACTGCTGAAATTGCCCACTTCTGCTCTAGCCGGACCAGGGCCTGCACATATTGGTGTGTTTGTAGGCACACCAGGCTAGCTGGCCCTCCCGTCCCCACTGTGGGCTCATGGCCCTCAGCCCCTGCACCAGGCAGTCAGGGCCAGAGCAGAGGACCCTTGGCTCTCCCAGGTGAGAGATGCAGCCGCTTTCTTCCACTAGGGACGCTGTTCCTCCCTGAGCCCTGTCCTCTCCCCCAATCCAAGTGGCCCCCTAAATGCCCAGGACACTCACACACTACCCAGTGACCAGCCATATAGTCACTACTTTACGTTTGGGCTCCTCTTTATGTAGCCTTGTCTCACCCACCGTAGCTAAAGCTCCTGAAAGCTGGGCTTCTCTCTGAAGTCCCCCCACTCATTCAGCACAGTGACTAGCTGCCTACTCTGTGTTAGGGCGGGTGCGCAGTGCTGAGGACAGAGACACAGACATCAGGAGTGGCGAGCGCCGCTGCTAAAAAGCCTTCACCTTTCTAGAACAGAGAGGATGAGGAGGAGGAAGTCACTCCTAGCCGGGCACCCAGGAAGCAGACGGTGGGTGGGGGTCTGGAGAGGGAGCATTCCTTTCCAAATACGTAGGCATTCAATGTCCCCTGAGTGTCCTGGAATATTTGGCAGTTGGGCCCATGGCCATTATGTTCATGCAGGTGAACATAACCTGGAATCATCACATAAGCCTAAACGCCCTAACAACCCGAGGCAGCATCACATGGGATTTGTACTTGCCGCAGCCTTTCTCAAACACCCGCTTTCTAGAGTCCGCCATGGGGCTCTCTGCGTGTCCGTGTTTCAAATGCTTTAGTTTAGAGCAGTGGTTCTCCCTTTGGGGGTCGAATAACCCTTTCACAGGGGTCGCCTAAGACCATCGGAAAACACATATTCCCAATGGCGATTCATAACAGTAGCAAAAATACAATTATGAAGTAGCAACAAAAATAATTTTATGGTTGGGGGTCACCACAACATGAGGAACTGTATTAAAGAGTCACGACATTAGGAAGGTTGAGAACCACTGGTTTAGAGAATTGTCTTCTGGATTAAATAAATATGAAACCCTATTTTTCTTTTGTGATTTCAATACATAATAAAGTGGATACTATTATTATCATCATCACCTCCATTTCATCAGTGGGGTAAAGCCAGGAGTCAACTGGGTCCCATCTGACCCCAGTGCTACGTCTCCATCACGGTCCTGCTTTCCAGGGCCCGCCTGACCCCGTCCCTGTCACCGCCACCGTCCTGTGCTCTAGGCCCCTTCTGACCCCAGTGCTACGTCTCCATCACAGTCCTGCTTTCCAGGGCCCGCCTGACCCCATCCCTGTCACCACCACCGTCCTGTGCTCTAGGCCCCTTCTGACCCGAGTGCTACGTCTCCATCACGGTCCTGTGCTCTAGGCCCCTTCTGGACCCCAGTGCTACGTCCTCCATCACGGTCCTGTGCTCTAGGCCCTTCTGACCCTAGTGCTACGTCTCCATCACGGTCCTGCTTTCCAGGGCCCACCTGACCCCGTCCCTGTCACCACCACCGTCCTGTGCTCTAGGCCCCTTCTGACCCGAGTGCTACGTCTCCATCACGGTCCTGTGTTCTAGGCCCCTTCTGACCCCAGTGCTACGTCTCCATCACGGTCCTGTGCTCTAGGCCCCTTCTGACCCTAGTGCTACGTCTCCATCACGGTCCTGCTTTCCAGGGCCCACCTGACCCCGTCCCTGTCACCATCACCGTCCTGTGCTCTAGGCCCCTTCTGACCCTAGTGCTACGTCTCCATCACGGTCCTGCTTTCCAGGGCCCGCCTGACCCCGTCCCTGTCACATCACCGTCCTGTGCTCTAGGCCCCTTCTGACCCTAGTGCTACGTCTCCATCACGGTCCTGCTTTCCAGGGCCCGCCTGACCCCGTCCCTGTCACCACCACCGTCCTGTGCTCTAGGCCCCTTCTGACCCTAGTGCTACGTCTCCATCACCGTCCTGTGCTCTAGGCCCCTTCTGACCCTAGTGCTACGTCTCCATCACGGTCCTGCTTTCCAGGGCCCGCCTGACCCCGTCCCTGTCACCACCACCGTCCTGTGCTCTAGGCCCCTTCTGACCCGAGTGCTACGTCTCCATCACGGTCCTGTGCTCTAGGCCCCTTCTGACCCCAGTGCTACGTCTCCATCACGGTCCTGTGCTCTAGGCCCCTTCTGACCCTAGTGCTACGTCTCCATCACGGTCCTGCTTTCCAGGGCCCGCCTGACCCCGTCGCTGTCACCATCACCGTCCTGTGCTCTAGGCCCCTTCTGACCCTAGTGCCTACGTCTCTCTCCATCACGGTCCTGCTTTCCAGGGCCCGCCTGTCCCCGTCTCTGTCACCATCACGGTCCTGTGCTCTAGGGGGAGAAAAAGTTAGCACACATATTAGCATTTCTGGTGATCACCAGAAGTACAACTTCAACTTCTCGTACCTTCTTCATCATAGTTAGACATGTCATCTGCAATCATATTTCCAAAATCTAGCAGAAGGTTCCAAGTGTCCCTTGGGATTGATCTTTTGTGATGTTCCTAATATATAAGAGAAAAAAAAACCCCACCAGATTTAAGATAGAGAAATAACTCTCAGGTGCTCTAGTGATCTAGTTATCTCAGTACATAATTTGATGAAGAATAAGTATCATACGAAAATTGTTAAAAGTTAAAAATAGTGCTTTAGATAAATGTTAAGAGCTACATAATGTCAATGTGCAAATACAAAAAATAAATTTATTTACAAATAAAACATGTAAAATACAAACATTAGCCCTGGCTGGTTTGGCTCAGCAGTTAGAGCATCGGTCTGGAGACCAATGAGTCGTGGGTTTGATTCCGGTCAAGGGCACATAGGTCTGTTGCGGTTCATCCCTGGCCCTGGTTGGGGTCGTGCAGGAGGCAACCAGTCGATGTGTCCCTCTCATGTAGATGTTTCTCTCTTGACCTCTCGCCCTCTGTCTCTCTCCCCGTCCCTCCCACTCTATCTGATGATAAATAGAAAAATATCCTCGGGTGAGGATAAAAAAAACATTATAAGAACCTGTTTCAGTCAAATCAAGCACAGCATTTTAATCTCTTTACCTAACCCCAAGCCAATTCAGAAACAACATAGAGTAATAGACAAGTTGTTTTTCGATATATTTTTTCTTTCTTTTTTAATCCTTACCTGAGGACATTTTTGCATTTATCTTCAGATAGATCGGGAGGGAGAGAGGGAGGAAGAGAGAGAGAAACATCTACGTGAGAGACACACTGAGTGGTTGCCACCCACATGACCCTAACCGGGGCTGGGGACAAACTGTAACTGAGGTACATGCCCTTAGCGGGAACCGAACCTGGGACTCTCTGGTCCGCAGGCCGATGCTCTAACCGCTGAGCCAAACTGGCCAGGGCTTAATTTTTCTATATACTAGGTAGTTCTTGCAGTGTATTGGGACAACTTTCTATACATATCTTTGTTATTCAATATTTCAGATATACCCAAAATATGAAGAATAATGTAACATCTGTGTGCTATGGTTTATCATCCAGCTGCAGCAGCAAACCTGCAACCCCCCCCCCACTTCTCTCTCATTCTGCTGTTTCTTCTTACAGAGGTGCTCATCCTCCTGATCAGCATTTATCATTTTCATGCCTGTCTCTGTACATACAGCATAGGCATATGCATTCATAAACAACTTACAAGCTCTTCTTACATTTAAAAACATTCATATAACTACTACCAAATCCTATGTTGTCTTCTGCAACTATTTTTGTTTTGGTTAATCCTCACGTGAGGATATTTTTCCATTGTTTTTTAGATAGAGTGGGAAGGAGGGAGGGAGACAGAGAGAAACATTGATATGAGAGAGACAGATACATTGATTGGTTGCCTCCCACTTGACCCTGACCAGGGCCAGGGATCGAACCTGCAACCCAGGTACGTGCCCTTGGCTGGGAAGCAAACCCATGACCTTTCAGTCTGTGGTTGATGTTCTATCTGTTGAGCCAAGCCAGCCAGGGCTGTAACTTGTTTTTGTTTCACTCAACACTATGTTTGAAATGTATCCAGCCTAATTCATGTAAACCTAGATTGATTCATTTCATTCTCTGTGGTTGTACTCTACTGCATTTACACCCTGAGTTTTCACTGCTCTCCTGTTGATGAACACTGGCTGTTCCCAGTGTTGCTGTTAAAATGATGTGAGAGCATTGTCATTGTGCATGTGTGTGCAGGTTCTTTGGGGAATGTCTGCAGTTGAGGTTACTGGCCCCAAAACTAGTGAGTGGTGGAACAGAGTAAATGTGACCTGCTGTTACTCAGTTGAACATAGACATTATCGTGCTATTTCAAGAAGGGCCTTAAAACACAACTGTTCTCAGTGGAGGGGCTTGTCCTCAGCCAGGTTAGGGCTCCTCTCACACTCACGGATGGAACCAACAAGGGAGATCTGGGCACATCTGATATCACAACTGTCTATTTTGGAGTCAGGGTGTATCCTTGTGCTCCATGCACTTTGGATAGGCACAGCTACACCAGCTTCCCTTATTCGTGCTATGAGGCGCCATCTAACTAAGAAGGCCCAGCATGACTGGGATGACTGCCTCCAGCACAGATGGGCTCTCTCCTAAAGGGACCAGCAATGCCCTCCTTTCCTTCTAGGCATCACGAAATACATTTTGAAATGGCATCAGACTATGAACGCACTCGCAGTGGCAAGTTCCACTGGACAACAATACACTCCGTCCGAAACCCCAGCCTGGGAAGGAGCCCCTTTTGCAGTCTGTCTCAGAGCAGCCCTGCCTGAAACTCAGGGGCTGTGTGCTCTACAGGTGGCAAAACTATCTGGCAGCTTGTCAGGTACCTGGTGATTGCTGTATCGAACTTTCATTTACCACAATGCCCATGTATAATACTTTGGTTAGATAAAATGCACAGCCACATAACCTGCTGACCGCCCCTTTACCCTGGGCTCACATGGCAAGAAGCAGAAGGACACTTACCAATAAAAAGGTGTTCCAAAGATCTAAAAACTTAAACCTTCCAGATAACACTAAATTCCAATATGCAACGGCCATTTCTAAATCTGGCAAAAAAAAAAAAGGGCAGTTAGTAAATCCCAATTTCTTTTTCTGTTGCACAAAAAACAACCACTTCTTAGCACACTGATATTCACTTACTAAAACTCAGCAGTCTTACCCGAGAGTACTATGAGGCTCATTCCTTATAGAAGTATTCCTAAAATTATGTGTAATCTAATTTTATAACTTTGAGCAAATGTCTCCTACAAAGGATTTGTGTTTTATGTTATTTGAATGTATAATTATCCCTAATTAATAAGTTTTGAAGACTCTCATTTTCATACATATCAGGCTTTCTTTAAACCTGAACCAACCTGAATATTATGAATGCATATCATTTATTTTTTGAAAAGTAAGCCAACGTACTTTCTTTTTTAAAATGTTTTTATTGATTTTTTAGAGAGAGAGGAAGAGAGATCGAGATAGAACATCAATGTGAGAGAGAAACATCAACTGGCCGCCTCCTGCATGCCCCCTACTGGGGATTGAGCCTGCAACCCAGGCATGTGCCCTGACCAGGAATCAAACCAGGACCTCTCAATCCTTGGGACAATGCTCAATCCACTGAGCCACACCGGCCAGGCGTGGCCAATGTGCTTTCTAAGTTAAACAACTTGAAATAAAGTGACATAGTGTTTTCCAAACAGACTTGCCCTGTCACTGTAAAAATTAAAACAGAATCTGATTCCAAAGTAAGTCATATAAGCTTTGTAAGGACTTGGAATTGTACTTTCACTGATGTAAGGATAGTTAAAAATCTAGATGGTTATTAATCAAAGTCGATGTCCTCATTCCCCGCAACCCCCCCTACCCCGCCCAACTGGAAGGTAGTGATTATTTATTTCACTACTTTTTTTTTAATTTAATTTTTTGTTTTTATCATCTGATAGAGTGGGGGGGGGGGAGAGAGAGAGAGAGACAGATAGAAACATCGATGTGATAGAGCCACATCGACTGGTTGCCTTCCATATGACCCAACCAGATACGGGGACATACTCCAACCGAGGTACGTGCCCTTGATCAGAATCAAACCCACAACTCATTGGTCCGCAGGCCAATACTCTAACCACTGAGCCAAACCAGCCAGGGCTATTTCACTACTTCTATATAAACCTATGTTGTAGAGCTCAATCTTAAGATGATGTCTTAATGTAATATGAATGCTGAGTTTTAGGGCTGTGTTAGAATATTATCCCCAATCCATTTTTGGAACACTAAGATTTATTCTCTGCTCACCAGAAGTTTAATATCTATTTCTTTTTATATGCTTGACATAGAAAGTACATAAAGAGGCCAAGAAGTTTATTTCTTAAAATTGATGACCTTTAATTACTACTTTTAGATAATAAATGAACAGTTACAATGAAATAATTTCCTAATTATATGTTTACATATGTATGTTAGATAGACTAATGTGAAAAGCATTTTAAATATTTAAGGTAACAGATTATTTTAAATACAAAATACTAAAAGATTTTAATCTAAATCTTGTTTGGTCTTACTGGGACAAAAATTATTCAAGTTACAGCTCTATCCTGAGACTTCCAGAGTCAACCATTATTAAAAAGAGATGTATGAATAGCAACAACTTACAACAAAACGCCCATATTCCCTATGTGTTTAAAATCCATGATAGACTTTCTCAGTCCTAAATACCCTGGTGTCTTAATCAGAAAGAAAGAAATGGTCAGAAGTTTTCAAGGAACCAACAGTATGGAAAGGCTCACTGAACCTTACCTATGGGGCCCGCAGTATAACACTAAGATGATTAATCTTGTCCTGCTAAGTCTACATCCTTATCATTTAGGGAGAACGTTAATTGAATTCTATACTCAACTCATCCTAATGATGAGAAGTCTCATACTGAGAAATGGAGGTAAACCTGGGAAAAAAAGAAAAATAGTCTTATGGCAGACATTTAACTTAGTTACTTTTGGATTAGTTTGGTCCTAGAAATCTCTCTTATACAGTTCCTGATTTGTATGTTTATAAATCACAGGACCAGAAGCAAATGTACGCATTTTCAATATTTAGTATTACCTGTGTAAAAATGTTTAATAGTATCCAAATAGACTTAGCCATTTGCAAAATAACAACAGAATTCAAAATGATAAAACTTGAAAGCTGAAATCAAGAACACATAATTGCCCTGGCTAGTTTTGTTCAGTGGTTAGAGCATCAGCCTGTGGACTGGAGAGTCCCGGGTTCGGTTTCCGCTAGGGGCATGTACCTTGGTTGCAGTTTGTCCCCTGCCCCGGTTGGGGTTGTGTGGGTCTATATGTCTCTCTCACATCGAAGTTTCTCTCTCTCTCTTCCCCCCTCTCTTCCTCCCACTCTATCTGAAGATAAATGCAAAAAAAAAATGTCCTCGGGTGAAGAAAAAAAAAATTAAAAACAAAATAAAAAGAACACATAATTTTTATAGCAGCTATTTTTTTCAATAACCTCTGAAAAGTCTTATCCCCTGAGTAAGAAAATGTTCAGAAGAAGGTATTACCATTTTAAAATCTATGTTTGTGATGCTTCACTTAGAATTAGATAATAAAAATGTCCCTTCTCTCATGAAAAGATCTTTGTTTTTCATTAAAATTTTTTTTCTTTTGATTGATTTTAGAGAGAGAGGAAGGGAGAGGGAGAGAGAGATAAATAGAAACATCGATGGAAGAGAACATCGACTGGCTGCCTCCTGCATGTCCCCGTCTGGGGATCCGGCCTGTGCCCTGAACAGGAAGTGAATCAGCAACCTCTTGGTGCGTGGGTTGACGCTCAACCACTGAGCCACACTGGCCAGGCTCAAAAAAAGGTCTTTGAGAAGATATAAAAATTAGCTAATCATGAGACTATTTCTTCAAAAATCAAGATTTCTCAAAGACAACTGATTCCAGACTCTAGCCAGTATGAAACTATGTTAAGCTTCTTACATTAAAACAAAGAGTCAAATAGCTTTATCTTCTTTATTAGGCTGACCATCAGTTAAGTACAGCCTAAAGAATAATCATACATAAAACAATACAGTACACATAATCTTAACACACACACATACACAGACACACAAACATGAAGGAAATGAGAGATACATCTCGGTTTTGATTACCCCTTTCCACAGGCGTCCATGCTATTTCTACGAACTATAGGAACACTTGAATCAATCTCTTTAATTTATAATGAATCTTCCAAAAGACAGACCGTGTAATCTACTTTGGAAATCATTCAATAAATGGTTCTGTTTTGGGTGTGTAGTCATAAAATTATTTGTTTTGCTTTATTTATTTTTTCTAAAATCTCTCAAAAACCTTTTAAAATAGATCTAATATATCTGAAATGTTCAAATCATTTAATCATTTCCTGAAAAGGTTATTATTTTCCTTAATACAATTCATATTCTCTTAATTACTCTTATAAAGCAAAGAAACAAAATCAGTAGTCGTTCTAATTCTCTAGTGAATGATTTTGATAAACATTTTAAGTGCCTATAGACATAAATAAAATAATAAAAAATATTTTTTCTCAGTGAAGAAATTACAGGATTAACTATAAATTTCATCTTTTTTTGCTCTCTGATGCTAAGGAAAATCTATTTACAACAGAGGCTAAATATATTAGGCTCCATATTATAAAAATGTTTCAAAACACTCTTTACCCTCATACTGAATTTCTTTGAAATATTCACAGGGGAAAAAAAAGTTTTAAAACTTTAAATCAGATAATTAGTTTAGATTCTAATTTATGACCTCTTAGAAATTACCGAGGAATTCATAATGTATATAAAATGTAGTAACTTCAAATGGAACTGATAATACAGGATTTGCAGAGCTGGGCCTTAAGAGAGATGTACCGTCCTCATCAGTAGCCTTGCCAGCCCGAGGCCGCCATGCTATAAAAGACCCCAATGGAGCTACGTGGGGGAGCAATGAGGCATCAGGCCCTCTCGGAGTCCCTCCTGGGCACTGCAACCAAATCCAGCTGCCAGCTGAAACGCCACTGAGTGTCTGAGTTGACTGTGTGGAACAGAAGAGCTGCCCTACTGAGCCCTGCCTGAATCCCTGACTCGAAAGATCATGAGCTATAAAATAATAATTGTTGTTTACTGGGGCTGGGTGGCTCAGTTGGTTGGAGCATTGTCCCTTACACCAAAAGGTTTCGGGTTCAATTTCCCATTAGGACATGTACATAGGTTGCAAGTTTGATCTCTGGTCAGGATGCATACAGGAGGCAATGGATCGATGTTTCTCACATCAATGTCTGTCTCTCTCTCTCTCTCAACATATCCTTGAGTGAGGATTAAACACACACACACACACACACACACACACACACACACACACTATGACTGTTGTTTGAAGCCACTAAGTTTTTAGGTACTTTCTTACATAGCAATTACTAACCAAAACAGTGGGTCTGGGGTGCAACCTGAGAATCTGCAATTCAGGCAAGTTCCCAGATGATGTACTGGTCTGCAGACCTCACTATGCAAGGACCTGCAGTAAATCATAACTTTAAAAAACGTTCCTTAATAGTTTCCCAGTTCTGGCAAGTTAACTTGGCATTATAAGGTAAAAATTCTTAAAAACAATACCTACACATGGAAGTTAAATGAAATGCTAATTCTTTTTGAACGTTTTCATTTCAACATTTAAGGGAAAGAATTCCACAGACTGCAAAACATATCAGTAAGTATAAATAATTACTCCTAACAGAAGCTTAATTATACTGAAGATATTAAAGTTACAGAATGGTCAGAAAGACTACTGTCTTATCACTTACTGACATTTCAAGGTGCCCATTCCTAGTAACCATTTAACAACAATAACGAATAACTGCTGTTATTTTAAAATTTGGATCAGATAAATTGTCACTTTGAAAAATAAAGCTAAGGCCCTGGCCAAGTAGCTAGCTCAGATGGTTAGAGCATTGCCCCGATATGCCAAGGTTGCAGGTTTGATCACTGGTCAGGACACATATAAGAATCAACCAATGAATGCATGAGTAAGTGGAACAACAAATCAATGTCAGTTTTCTCTCTCTGTTGCCCTAAAATCAATTTTAAAAAAGACATAAATCTTAAAAAAAAAAAAAGATAAGAAAATGAAGCTAAATAAGGCTCTAAGAATTAAACTGTTCAAAAGTAAAGCATTATCTAATTTTTTTTCTTTTGAAGTATGATAATAATTACACTCAGACCTGAATTAGCCAAATTTTAGAAAAGCATGGAAAGCATTATTTCTTGTTCAGGTGTATATTAGTTAGGGAAAAATCAGAAAAGGGTTTTGTTGTTGTTTTCTTTTAATGGCAGCATAGAAATACTATCCATGGCAGAAAGAACCACCTGTTGGGAACAGGGCACTTGCCCTCACCAAACGAGCAAGTCTTATTACAGATATCCTAAGAATGCTGAATGAGCCCAACCCGAATCTTTTTCAGTACTGTTATTCTGTTGTCTATTTGTTTGGTAGCTTCTAGAACACTGATGATTGTTATTGGGTAATCAGGGTCCAAACTAAAATGGGCTCTAATTTTTAATGACTGTTTTGCTTCAGCCTCTTAGAAATAAATAAATAGAAATAGTGTAGAAGAGAAGATAAGAAGCAAGAATTTTAGTTTCAAAAATAAAAAATCAGATAAAAGAACAGTTTCAATACACCTATTAGGATGGCCAATACATATATTTCAGAAAATAATATGTGTTGGCAAGAATGTGGAGAAATTAGAACCCTGTGCACTGTTGGTGGGAACGTAAAATGACACAGCTGCTGTAGAAAACAGTATGGAGGTTTTTCAAAAAATTTAAACATACAATTACCACATGATCCAGCAACTGCACCTCTGGGTATTTACCCAAAAGAATTGAAAAGCCCGGACTCAAGCAGGTATCTGTACTCTCATGTTCATAGCAGCATTATTCACAATTATAAAAGGTGGAAACAACCCAAGTGTACACTGACGGATAGATAAGCAAAATGTGGAAATACATAGAGTAGAGTATTATTCAGCCTTAAAAAGGAAGAAAATTCTGACACAGGCTACAACATGGATGGAGCATGAGGACATTATGCTAAATGAAATAATAAGTAACAAAACGACAAATGCTGCATGATTTCATTGATGTGAGTTACCTAAAGTAGTCAAAGTCAATGAGACAGGAAGTAGAATGTTGGTTGTCCAGGGCTGGTGGGAGGGAGAATGGGGAGTCATTACTGAATGGGGCTAAGTTTTAGTCTGGCAAGATGAGTAAGTTCTAGACATGGATGGTGGTGATGGTTGTATAACAAAGCGCCACTGAGCTGTACACTTAAAAACAGTTGAAATGCTTAAAAAAAGAACTGCCCTGGATGATGTGGCTCAGTTGGTTAGAGTACAGTCCCATACACCAAAGGGTGGCAGGTTCGATTCCCAGTCAGAGCACATAGGTTTCAGGTTCGCTCCCCAGTCGGGACACATGGGGAGGCAACGTATCGATGTTTCTCTGTCGCACTGATTTTTTTCTCTCTCTCTCCCCACCTCCGTCTCTCAAAAAAAAAAAAGAAGTAATGAATCGTCTTGGGGAAAAAGCCCCAAGGACCCCTAATCTGATGATTCAAGAACAAGCAGTTACATGTCTCAGCCCCTCCTCTGTATCCTTTGATGAGCACTTGATGGAAACTTAACACTCAAAGGATCCTGGAAAGGTGGCAGAAGAGGTAGCACGGTTTTTAAATTTCTCTGAATCTTCACATAAAAGCAGATACAGCAACTAGATAACCATCCAAAACTCAAAGGCAACATTAACAATGAAATAAGGTGAGAAAGCATCATTATGAACCAAAAATTGGACCACTAGCAGCCACAAGTCCAGCATGGTGTGTGGGACGGGGAGTCAGTGAGGCATGGGGGCTCTGACGGGTATGACCACGGGGGACCTCAGAGCAGCCATCAGGTGTCTGCTGCAAAGCCTGGCCAGGATGAGGAGGACAGACCCTGCACCAGGTCATTGCTGTGACCAACGGGAGGTGGGCGCAGGGACCTGCCACAAAGGCCATGGGGGCTGAGGCTCTCATGAACCTCAGAAATGACCTATCACAGCACCTTCCAGACAGGGTCTCACTGTAGAAAGGCAGCTGAGAGTACACAAGTTAAACAGAAAAGAGCAGCAGAGACAAGAAAAGAGATGAAAAATGGGGCAGAGGGATAGATCCAGAAAATCTTAGAAAGCAAATTTTACATTATTATACATGATGCACACACATGTACACACATGCATACATGTATGCAGGCACGCGCACGCACACACACACACAGACACACACACACACATACCAGAGGAGGTAGCTCTAAGAAGTTAGAAGGTTGCCCTGAACTATCCTCCTTTGAAAAGTCCAAGAAAACTAATTTCACATGAATATGAGCAAGAGAAAAGTACTGAGGTCAAATCTCATATAACACTATCCTAAGAAAAAAGATAACACAAACAGAATACCACCTCTAGAAAACGAATGCATGCCGGGAAACATGCCAATACAGATCAAAACTGTGACTTCCCATTTCAAAACAAGTTAAAAGACGTTAAAAATGACACAAAACATGAAAGACATATACCAGAATTAGAAAAACTCAGAAATGAGGGGATAAAACTCAAGAATGAGAAATAAAAAAAAGATTTTTTTCTAAAATAAAAGAAACATAAGGGCAAATAAACTCCACAGACAATGGCTTAAGAGAAAGAGAGGTGAAAACAGAGGACAGTTTTTAATAAAAAACAAAGTAGAGATGAAAAGATTTGAGAGAAAGTGACCAGCTGGACTCAGGCCCCCGGACTCAACTGCCAACCGTCACCCCAAGTAAGACAGTAAGATGTGCGACTCCCCCCCATGAGAGCAGTCGCTGGACCCCTCTGCGTCAGCACGATGACGGTCTGACGAGCCTGACAGGGCGTCACAGAGCCCATCACATCGCACACGTTCGTCTGTCTTCCCAACGTAACAAAAACAGAAAGGACCACTTACACTGTAGAATAAACCCGGGTTTGGCAACCTGACAGCTGCAAGCTGAACATGGAAGGTACCACCGTGCAGCCTAAGACACGGCTCAGTTCCTGGCACCCCGGGCTTCCCGTGTCCTCCCTCTGTCAGAGAGGCCCTGCTCTCAGAGGGCCCGTGACCCCTGGGAGCCGATCTGCTTTGATGGCAGCCACCTGATCTTGCTGTAGTGGAAATGACAGTTAGGTGTACCTAGAGAAATAATCTTCACAGTTGAAAAGAATGGAACTACAATCAGATGAAATAAAAGTAATAAAGCTGAGGCTGACGTGGCATCCGGTAGCTGGCCTGGGCAGTGCAGAGAGAGTTACTTTCAGGTGGGGGCGGAGCAAGGAAGTCAGGAGTTGAACTTGGCACCCAGTCTCCTGATTATCTATTTGGTCACTGCGAGAGCACAGTTCCTAGGCTGATGTCTTCATTACAGCACCAACAGAGGCAAGACGCAACTCTTTTTTTTTTTTTTTATCATCCTCACCTGAGGATATTTTTCCATTTTTTGTACAGATAGAGTGGGAGGGAGAGAGAGGAAGGGAGAGAGAGAGAGAGAAACATCGACGTGAAGGGACACATCGAGTGGCTGCCACCCGCACGACCAACCAGGGCCGGGGACAAACTGCAACCGAGGTACATGCCCTTAGCAGGAACCGAACCCAGGTCTCTCCGGACCGCAGGCCGACGCTCTAACCGCTGAGCCAAACTGGCCAGGGCGAGACGCAACTCTTCACAGCCGTCCGTTAGCTGCCTCGACCCAAGACAGCCCTCTTCTATAGACTGACACTCAAGCCTTGTAATCTGGCCTGAGCACCGGTGGCACACTAGAAAGGGCACACTGCCGCTCACAACCAGGTGACGCACCCTCAGTCAGGGCGCACTGCCGCTCACGACCGGGTGACGCACCCTCAGTCAGGGCGCACTGCCGCTCACGACCGGGTGACGCACCCTCAGTCAGGACGCACTGCCGCTCACGACCGGGTGACGCACCCTCAGTCAGGACGCACTGCCGCTCACGACCGGGTGACGCACCCTCAGTCAGGACGCACTGCCGCTCACGACCGGGTGACGCACCCTCAGTCAGGACGCACTGCCGCTCACGACCGGGTGACGCACCCTCAGGATGCACTGCCGCTCACAACTGGGTGACGCACCCTCAGTCAGGACGCACTGCCGCTCACGACCGGGTGACGCACCCTCAGGACACACTGCCGCTCACAACCGGGTGATGTACCCTCAGTTAGGATGCACTGCCGCTCACGACCGGGTGACGCACCCTCAGTCAGGACGCACTGCCGCTCACGACCGGGTGACGCACCCTCAGTCAGGACGCACTGCCGCTCACGACCGGGTGACGCACCCTCAGTCAGGACGCACTGCCGCTCACGACCGGGTGACGCACCCTCAGTCAGGACGCACTGCCGCTCACGACCGGGTGACGCACCCTCAGTCAGGACGCACTGCCGCTCACGACCGGGTGACGCACCCTCAGTCAGGACGCACTGCCGCTCACGACCGGGTGACGCACCCTCAGTCAGGACGCACTGCCGCTCACAACCAGGTGACGCACCCTCAGTCAGGACGCACTGCCGCTCACGACCGGGTGACGCACCCTCAGTCAGGACGCACTGCCGCTCACAACCAGGTGACGCACCCTCAGGATGCACTGCCGCTCACAACTGGGTGACGCACCCTCAGTCAGGACGCACTGCCGCTCACGACCGGGTGACGCACCCTCAGGACACACTGCCGCTCACAACCGGGTGACGCACCCTCAGTTAGGATGCACTGCCGCTCACAACCAGGTGACGCACCCTCAGGATGCACTGCCACTCACAACTGGGTGACGCACCCTCAGTCAGGACACACTGCCGCTCACAACCGGATGACGCACCCTCAGGACACACTGCAGCTCACAACCGGGTGTCGCACCCCCAGTCAGGACGCACTGCGCTCACGACCGGGTGACGCACCCTCAGTCAGGACACACTGCTGTGGCTCTCTGAAAGAACAAGAAAGCATTTCCTGTCCACACACAGGAGTGGACGACGCTGAACATCACTTCTAAGCAGCTCCAACCTTGACATAAGCAGATGAAGCAACCCTGCATGGGGGAAGCACTGCACTCCTTTGGCAATGTTTGTTGCTTTTAAAAATTGAAGTCATCCGTGCTAAAACAGAACTATGAACATTATAGGAGATTTAACATTGTAATGTATTTTGCTCATACAATATATATGCATAATACAAAACAAGTAAATTGAAACCAAATAATAGAAAATGCAAGATGTAGGTAGAATGGGAACTATCTTGGCACAGAAACTGGTTAAAACTGAGTCCTGGGGTGTTTCGAGAATGTGAGGGGTCAGACAAGCTCAGAGGAGAAAGCCCTAAAGGAAGGCAGTGCCATGGCAAGCAGAGTGACCACAAGGGAGTGCACGGGCCAAGACAGGCCTGACCCCACTTTGGGGTCCAACCTTTCTCCACTGGGCCAGGACAGTGAGGCTGTGCAACCGGATGCTGCGCCGCCGCTCTCTGCTCCTGCAGACGCCCGGCGCTCAGGCCTGCTTGCAGCCCCCGTCAGGCAGCCTACCGGGGAGGGGTGAACACACGACAGGGGAGGGTGGGCTCCAAACCCCATCACAGCCCGTGTTCATTCCTCTAGCACGTGCTTCCATGCCTCAACCTGTCCCCCTGCTTATAAAGTGAGGGGAAGGCTCATGTGCATCAGATAACGGCACTTGGCTGCCACACTGCATGTGCTTCATACAGACGTTTCCACTTTTCTTTCCAGTAACAGGTAAAAGACAAAAGCCGCCACCTACAAACAAAAGCCACACTGACGTTGCAGCCAGTCTTAGATTTGGACATCTGTGTGGCAGAGAAGACACAGAAGAGGAAGACAGTGTGTCCAGGGCTGAGGGGCAGCACTGGGCGACATGCTGTTACTCCACTCTAGTGTCGCCTGTCTGCTGAGGAGCACTGCAGGACTTACTTCTCCTTAAAGTCTGCCAAGTACTCTACTTTTCCCAGGAGCACAAGACCTGAGTCCAACTCTCCACCCTGCACTAATACAACTGGCATCATCTGGAATTCTGGGTTACCCAGGGCCCTGCTAACTACTCCTCAGTCTTGCCGCCTTGCGGTCCTTCTGTAAGCACCTGGAGAGCTCTTCTCCAGGCGACACCCCGACGGGCCACAGAGAGCCCAGGGGCAAATCAAGGCTCCTGCCTGCAGTGGCTCCCGGGCCCCCGCATCTCAGTCAGTTGACCATGTGTCGGCTTCTGTGAGGGGGTGAGAACAGACAACACCCAGCTTCTGCTGCTGCTTCTCACTGCTCACGCTCACTCCAACCTGGTGCTGCCGTGGACTCTCCTTTCTATTCAGTCTGTGCACCTGGTATGAAACCAGATCCTTCACTGACATCAGGCCAAACAGGAAACTGGTCATTTTCTTCACAAACAAATGTGTCCAAACCATCTCTTCCCATGGGGTCCCACAAACATTTTCCATGACCTTGGCTCTCTGTCTCAGGACAAAGTGGGCAATGTGCAAAGCCTGTGACGTAGGAGACTCCTCACCGCTGCATCGTTACACAACTGACAGCCTCTCTCTGCTCACCCACTTCCTCCAACAAGAAAAGCTACATTCATATCTTCCCAGCGGATCTGCCATCTCCACCTTCTGAAGCTTTAAGCAGATCCATTCAAGTAAGTGCCTAAACAGGAGCCTTGTGGGAGAGCCTTTTCAGCTCCTCAGGTGGTAGGTGCAGACCTGAGAGGGGCCTGGAAGGCGAGAAGCCTGTTCACATGGAGGACCAGCCTAGAGTGTGTGTGGGGTGGGGTGGGGTGGGGGGAGTCTGACAAGAGACCCATCACAGTGTGATGCAGGAACAGGAAAAACGAACAACCTAAAACACTGGAGAAAATGAAGAAAATCCCTGCCATGGGAACTAGAAAGCAGTGCTTGGGAAAAGACAGTTGCCCATCTCCCCGACCCGAGGCAGAGGTGCCTCTGCCCATCTCCCCGACCCGAGGCAGAGGTGCCTCTGCCCATCTCCCCGACCCGAGACAGAGGTGCCTGCTGCCTCAATCTGCACCTGCACTCCATCTGTTGAGAGAAGGAAGAATGTCAGAAAGACAGAGGGATGAGAATGCCTACTGCACACACCCCTTTCAGGTTTCCTACCTATTTGGTCATCTTATAATATTGCTTTTATTTATAAAAACTGTTCATCGAAAGGTACTTTCTAATATACCTGTTTAATCCTTATATAATTCCTCTTCCAAACTTGTAAGAGATTTTAATGAACTAAACATAAATAAGTCTGTGACATTAGGCAACAAAATGTAGGTCAAGCCCTGGCCAGTTTGGCTCAGCGGTTATAGCGTCGGCCTGCGGTCCAGAGAGACCCGGGTTCAGTTCCCGCTAAAGGGCACCTGCCTTGGTTGCAGTTTGTCCCTGGCCCTGGTTGGGTCGTGCGGGTGGCAGCCACTTGATGTGTCCCTTTCACGTCAATGTTTTTTTTTTCTCTCTCTCTCTCTCTCCTTCTCACTCTACCTGAACAAAAAATGAAAAATGTCCTCGGGTGAGGATAAAAAAAAAAAAAATGTAGGTCAATACAGATTTATTTTTATAAAAGACAAAAATAAACTATATAGTACTTAGAGGTAAAGCAAATTAAAATGAGCAGAATAAACCCTTAAATAAACCAAAAATTCAAACTAAAATTTTAAGTTAAAAATCTTCCGAATGCACCATAATACACAAGTAATACACAAGTTATATTATAACAAAATTGTACACCTCAGAGAAGTGTGCAACAGCATTATGTCTTTAAAAAGCCATGTACATATCTTAATTTAAAACTACTTGATTGCTAAAAAATGGTAACCATCACCTGAGCCTTCAGAGAATTGTCATCTTTTTGCTGGAGGGTCTTGCCTCAATGTTGATAAAAACCCAGTGTCTGTGAAGCGCAATACAATGAGATGTGCCCACACTAAAGTAACACAATGTACATCAGAGTTGGTTTCGAGTAAGTTAAGTTTAAATCTCCAGATCAGGACAAGACTAATGTCACCTGGCAATCTTAGCAACACCACAGCGGGATCACACACTTGGCCAGTACAAACATGCCCACTGTCAACACTAATTGCTGACCTCTCTAACTCATTAGTCAATTAGAAACCAATGTGAGAGAACATAGTGCATTTGCAAAATCATTTACATTTTAAAATTTGAATACTTAAACTCAGACTTTGAGAGTGATATGGGTTGAGGTGTTCAAGTATATGATACTACAAATGGTCTGTCTGTACATGGAGCAAATCAGTGGAAAGAAAAAACACACCGAGGGATAATAACATTACAACAGGCAGGACTGAAATCGTGTTCATCATGTCCACTTACAGTCTCAAGATGTGGCTTCTTTCACGTTTGGATTTTATACTCACCTAAACCCTTTTGCCCAGGGTTCTTAGCAAAGGTAAAAGTAAACTGATAGAAATCCTTAAACTTCACGGTGTCCTTGAGCTCTTGCTCCAACCTTGGCAGAAGAGCTTTCAGCTTCTCTGTGCTGTCACACCTGTGACGAGAGACAGACACAGTGCTTTGTCAGGGAGCAGACAGGTCTTCCCAATCTCTGCCATCTGGTGCAGCCTGAGGCTTGGGTCTAAGGGGGGTGGGCCCCTTTCTCTAGCTAAAAAGCCTCGACATGCTCGAAAACTGACTGTGGTGATGGCTGCACAGCTCTGTGGATGCACCAAAACCACTAGGTTGTACACTAAAAATGGATGAATTGTTTGGCATGTGAATTATATCTTACTAAAACTGTCATTAAAAGAAAAAAAAAAAAATCAGGCCTGGCTGGTGTGGCTCAGTGGACTGGGCGTTGCCCCATGGACTGAGAGGTCCTGGTTCGATCCTGGTCTGGCACATGCCCAGGTTTCAGGCTCAATCCCCAGTAAGGGGGCGTGCAGGAGGCAGCTGATCTATGTTTCTCTCTCACATGGATGCTTCTATCTCTCTTTCCCTTCCTTTCTCTCAAAAAAGTCAATAAAAACATTAAACAAAATAAAAAAAACAAAATTGCTTGCCCTCCTCTGTGTGAACTGGAATAGAAACATGGTTTAACTATGCAGCTTTGATAACATAGAGGCCAATGCCCTGAGATGACAGAGTGACCTCGTAGAACTGAGTTACTCTGCCAGCCTGTCCCACTGCTACCACAGCCCCATCCTGCGAGAGGAAAATAAACCCGTAGCACTTAAGCTACTGCATCTAGAGGGTTCTTTATGACAGTGGGTTAGATTTAACATATCCAAGTACAATAAAACACAACTCTACTGTTTTAAAATGGAATTGTCCTCCAAAGTCAATAACTTTTAAGAATATTAAAAAGCCTTTAAAGCAGAATCTAGAATAGCAAAACATAAAAGTCGTTGTTTTAATTTTGACTGCATAGCAAGGAAGGGAACAAAGGCAACACTTCCCTTATTGCACACCCAAGCAGAGCAGGGCTGAAGAGAGACAATGGAGAAAGTCCTGGAGTGGCCAGAACCATCCACAGACTAGAAAGTCCATGAACCAGAGGCACAAATGCACAGCTTCCAGGACTGTCATGGGTGCTCCTGAGTGCAGAACCAGCAGACAGTAGCGCCGGGGGCGTGGCTGTGCGCCCCTCCCCATTACAACCCCTTTCCTCCATGTGGTCTTCTTTATGCCTCTATCACGCCAACAAGCACTCCTTGACGGTGTGGTACTTATCCCTGCTTCTGAACTTTTCAAATGGGAACTCATGGTATGTATTATTTTGCGTCTGGCTTTCTGTGCCAACATTACATCTGTCAGGTTCATTTACGCTGACATGTGTGGCTGTGGTTGGTTCATTCCCATTGCCATGTAGCATTCCACTATATTCATATTTTATAATTTATATATTCTACTGATAAATATTTTGGCTGTTTCTAGTTTTCTGGTTACAAAGAATGTTGTTAAAAATGTTTCTGTACATGTATCCTGGCACATGCATGCATGTGTTATGTGAGGCACACCCAAGAGGAGAACAGTTGGGTCACAGGGTATGCGCACCTTCAGTTTAGTAAGTAATGTCAAACCGTTTTCCAATGTGATGGTCTCACTGCACACTTCCACTAACAGTACACCAGCGTTCCTGTTGCCTCACATTTTCACTAATACTTGTGACTGTGTCTTATTTTAGCCATTAGAGAGTGGGCTGTGAGGTTCTATTTCCTTGTGGTTTTAATTTGCACTTCCCCAAAGCATGAGATTGAGCACATTCTTGTATTTTCACAGGCCATTTGAAAATTCTGCTTTGTGAAGTGCCTGTACAAGTCTCTTGCCCATTTTCAATTAGGTTATCTTTTTCCTATTGTCTTATAGGAGATTTTTATATCTTAGGGATACAAGCCTTTGTCAGTTAAGTATTTTTAAAGCATTTCAGAATATGAGCTGCCTTTCCACTTCCTTGAAGGTGTTTTTTGATGATCTGTTCTTTTTAGTATAGTACACTCTACCAACCTTCTTCTCTATAGTGTTTTCTTGGTGATGTTTTAAAACTTTTTCGACTGCATGATCATAAAGATAGTCTCCTAGATTATTTTCTAGAGGCTCTGCCTTTAGCCTTTCTCATGGAGATTTACAATCCACTTGGAACTGATTTTTATGTATGGTGTGAGGTAGGGATCAAAATGAATTTTTCTCCATATGCCAATTCTCCCAGGACCATTTACTGAAACGATGTTATTTCTTCATTTTCCTAAAGTGCTGTACCTGTATACATGGATTTGTTTCTTGACCCTCCACTCTATTACACTGGAATATTTATCTATTCTGGTTTTCAATATAGTCTTAGCTACTACAGTTTGAAAAGTCCTGATTATCTGGGTAGACCAAATCTTCTCACCTAATTATTTTTTTCTTTAAGAATTGTTGGCTATTGCCCTGACCGGTTTGGCTCAGCGGTTGGAGCGTCAGCCTGCGGTACAGAGAGTCCCGGGTTCGGTTCCCGCTAAGGGCACGTACCTTGGTTGCAGTTTGTCCCCGGCCCTGGTTGGTCGTGCGGGTGGTAGCCACTCGATGTGTCCCTTCACATCGATGTTTCTCTCTCTCTCTCTTCCTCTCCCTCCCGCTCTATCTGAACAAAAAATGGAAAAATGTCCTCAGGTGAGGATAAAAAAAAAAAAAAAGAATTGTTGGCTATTCTTGACTGTGCATATTCATATAAATTTAAAATCTGCTTGTCAAATTACACACACATAAACCTACTATTTATTAGATAGGACATTAAATGTATAGATAAATTTAGGGACCACACACTAAGTATTCTGACCTGTAAATGAGGTATATTTCTCCATTTATTCAGGTTTTCTGTCTCTCAGAGAGTTGTTTTCTCTATGCGGGTAACATATATTTAATTAGATTGATCATACGTGTTTTATATTTTAACACTACTGGAAATGATATTTTAAAAATTCACTTTGTTTTGTGGCATTGTTACATTCGGTGTTTTGAAATAAAATCAGTTTTTGTTTGCTGACCTTGTGTCCTGCAGTCAAAACTTGAGGCTACAATACTCAAGACTATGTGGTGTTGAGTGAAGGACAAACAGACCCTGGAACACAAAAGAGAACCCAGGAACAGAGCAACACACATAGTCAATTTTTGTTGTTGTTGTTTTTACAAAGATGTCAAGGTATTTCACAAAGTTTACTCAGTCTGCTTAAGAATCCTCAAGCTCTCAATGAAAGGATGTAAAATTACTTGTTAAAGGCAGGTACTCTAGCCACAGTCAATAGTTAACAGCCAGGAAAAAGTGTGAAAAAATAATAATAGAGCAAACACAAAAGCCAAAGTATATTTTAAAGTTTAGTGCTACTTAGACTACAAGCCAATGGTTCTTTGCATCCCTAAAAGCACTGAGATTGTCTTTACAAATACAATTTACTAACACATGAATGATACTTTCGCTTAGTACATGCCACATTGATATTTACAAAATGCTTTCACCTTTAAATGCCCTGTGAGATGTGGACAGCAGTACCATTAACATTTAACTGGTCATCTTAAATTACATTCTGTGTACTCCATATAAGAGGGCATGAAATTAACACATGTTGCAAAGATTCACACTCAAAATCTTTAAGGTATATTTTCATTTTATTTTTTTAAGGTATGGTGTTTTTTTTTATCCTCACCTGAGGACATTTTTTGATATTTTGTTCAGATGGAGTGGGAGGGAGAGAAAGAGAGAGAGAAACATCGACGTGAAAGGGACACATTGAGTGGTTGCCACCCACACGACCCAACCAGGGCCGGGGACAAACTGCAACTGAGGCACGCGCCCTTAGTGGGAACCGAACCCAGGTCTCTCTGGACCACAGGCCGATGCTCCAACTGCTGCGCCAAACCGGCCAGGGCTTAAGTTATGTTTTTAAAGTGATGACACTTAACAGGATAATAAACAAGCATTTTAAAAATGTACTTGTACATCATATTTCTAGACAATGCCTTAGAAACATCAGAAAGTGTTTCTATAAGAAGCACTTATTTCCAAATCTCTCATTTTGGGGAGATTTTAACAGACAGGATAGTGTATGGTATCATGCCCATGGAATACTTCTTTAATAGGCTGTTTTCCATTTTAAAACTACTGGTAATTCACCTAGGCTTTCCTAGTGCAAAGAATACAAAGAAATACGCTATTACACCATTGTCATAATGTTCTCTTTGGTTAGTTTTATAAAACCCCCAGGAATATGGTAAAATAACACTGGAAATGAAAGTCTTATAGAGTTAATCATCTAAACAGATAAGGCTGACAAATTCATAAGTTCAGTTGAAAAAACAAATGCTCTGTTTTTTTCCCTGGAATGTTGTAAGCACATGACTTAATATGTTTACCTTAGGCTTTCAAGTTCCTTCAGCAGCTAAAAAAAAGCTAGTTTAAGTTGTCAACATTGAAATATCAGAATATCAGCAAGTCAAGCAAGTGGGCTTTTACATGACCCCATGACATAGTTCAATAAGCTTAATGGTTAAAAGATGTTTGTTATGTGCTCATAAGTGAGAAACATCTTAAGTTATTAATGAAGCTTTTATCCCAACCCTGTAGGTACAATAAATATTAAAAGCAAAAATAAACATTTTATTAATGTTTAATATAGCAACACACTAAACTACACAGTTAGTACACAGTATTATGAAATAAACTGAATAGCTGATAACAAACAAAAACACTCTGATGTTTACTGTCAATTTAAAACTAGAAAAAAATTAAAAAGTAGAAAATAAGTTACAAAAGGGATTAATCTAAATAAAAGTATTAAATAAAACTTAAATTGGAACTTAAAGAGAAACCAAAGGCTTAATATAGTGCAGATGCATAAGAAATTTATAAGATACACAAAGAAAATAAATTGGTATAAAATTAATATTTACAGACTAAAAAAGAATTAATGTTGAAAGTATCTTCCTTTCTGAAAAAATTTAAAATGGGACCAGTTTACTTACCCAAGCTCTGTCATGCCATCTACAAATTCCTTTTTGCTAAATTCACATTGAGTTGCTGCCCTGAATTTCCATGCTATAACCAAAACGCTGATACTGGCAGGATCTAGGCTTAAATCATCACAAAACTGTTGAATCCCATCAATTCCAATTTTATTTTCATCTTGTGGGTCTATAGTTAAAATTAAGGGAAAAATAAGTTATACTATTTTGAAAAGGGTTACTGAAATGGATTGTTAGAATCATACACCTACTGCATAGTTCTAGCAAGCTTGTTTCAAATACATCGATCAACAGACTGTAATTTTCTACTATATGAGAAAGACAGCAACAAATAATAATTTATCCAGAATATACTCCTATTTCCAAAGTCTAGGTTTCTGGGCTTCAGTTAAAAAAAAAAAAATCACTGAAACTTCTTTGAGAAGACTTCATCATTAAGAAAAAATGTAATTTCCCTAAAGTAAAATGAAAATTCAAGTTTACAAAATTTTAGTTTGCCAAACAGCAAATTGTTACAAAAACACTGCTTTGGTAAAGTATCCATAATATTTTAAGTTTTTATCACAACTCCACAAAAAGATTGATGTTCTTCTTTTAAATGTGATTTCATTTGCTATAATTATAATGTTACTGTACAATAATTATTTTCAAATCATTTAGTTTATGCATCCATGTTTAACAGCTTAGAAATTCAGGCTTCCCCTGCCCTTTGTTTCTGGTGTGTAGTTAAAATTAAGAAACATCATTTCCCTGTCAGAAAATCAAATAGTAAAATTTACTAAAAGAAGAATCCCAGCAAGACCTCACCAATTAGATCTACAATTTCAGACAGATTGTGTGTATTATATAATTATTATCATAATGTATATGTTAATTCTGTTTAGAAGGTGGAAACAGAAAACTTGTAGCTCCTTTGCTTAAATAAAGATTGTGTGATGGCCCTGGCTGGTGTAGCTCAGTGGTTAGAGCATCAGCCCAGGCACTGAAGGGTTATAAGTTTGATTCCCAGTCAAGGGTACTTACCTGGGGTTGCAGGCTTGCTCCCCCACCCTGGTCAAGGTGCTTGCGGGAGGCAACCAACCAATGTGTCTCTCTTATATCAACGTTTCTTTCTTTCTTTCTCTCCTTCCCTCCCTCCCTTCCATTGTCTCTCTAAAAATAAATGGAAAATATATCCTCAGGTGAGGATTAACAACAACTATATATATGTGTGTGTGTGTGTATATATATATATATATATATATATATATATAGAATGTTATAAACTTTTCTTGTCATACAAGGTTTAGTTTTAGTCACTTAAGCACTAAATACTATATTGTGTGTGTGTGTGTGTGTATGAAAAAATGATGATTAAATGAATGAAACCACAAATATCCTTCCACCTCTATTCTGCTGATACTATTTCAAAAGTATTAGTGACAGAACAACTGTAGTCGTGGGCTCACAGGACAAAGGTCTGTAAAACATTCCACTTGTCTTTCTATCCAATTCTGTGCTCCTAACATTACAGGTTTTTAGGATAATAGAAAAATTGGTCTACAATGTGCTCACCTAATAAGCGATCTCAGTAAACTTTATATACAATAATATTGAATATTTCAACATAATTTTGGAAGTACTTATTCATTTGTATATATTCACGTAATAATTACCAACATCGTGTCTGTGAATAGTCTTTGAACTATACTGTGTATTTATTTTTAGAACTCAAAATGATTGTACCATATATCTACTCTAAATGACTAGAATTACATGGGTAATATTAAATGAAGGGATGAAGTTTAAACTAAAGAAAAATAACAATTTTCACTTATATAAAAGTATTTTTTTCAAAGGCAGCTGCACATATTTGAATAATTTAAAAGATCTGCATAGCATCTGACTTATAAAATTAGCTCAACAATGAAGTTAGCCAAAAAAATTTAAAGCAACTCCCCTGGCCTGTTTGGCTCAGTGGTTAGAGCATCGACCTGCAGATCAAAGAGTCCCGGGTTTGATTCTGGCCAAAGGCACATACCTTGGTTGCAGTTTGTCCCCAGCCCTGGTTGGGGTTGTGTGGGAGGCAACCAGTTGGTATGTCTCTCTCACATCGATGTTTCTTTTTCTCTCTTTCCTCCCTCTCTCCCTCCTGCTCTATCTGAAGATAAAAGGAAAAATATCCTCGGTGAGGATTAAAAAAAAATTTAAAGCACACTAAAGCTTAATTGAAAATAATGTTCATATTTTTTCAAGAACTACAAGTACAAATCTTTTTTTAACCAGAATATGTTTCTGAACCAAGATTTTTTTAAAAGTGCAATTTTCAATCCATTCTTCAGGTCTAAATAGACAGATTAAAATGTACACAGAGTATTCTCAAAAGTAAAACTTGAAAATAATAAGCAAGAATTTAAAGCCAAGGGAGTTAATCTGTTTGAGTTAATACTTGTTTAAATAAGTATTTATTTTTAAGTTTTGGAAATAAAAGGATTAGCCTTAGAAACTACTAAAAAACGAAAAATTAAATCAACTCCATCAACTCTTAAATCTTGCTGCCTCTCTCATTACAGCACAGATTTGACATTTGATATGAAATCTGAAAGCCTGCTGGGTGATTTGAATTTGTACATATTCAACATGCAGACTTATTTTTGCAGTATGATTATATTCTGATATGGAAAGCTCCATTCTAGGTGCTGATTTCAACAAAAATAGCAACTGTCCCCAATCTCCAACACAAAGTTTTCTTTAGTAAGAGCTTTTCCCAAAGCTATTGCAACAACTGAAGTTGTTCCAATGTTACAATGCTACTACCCTGTGTTAAGGGAAGGATGACTTTTACTGACACGTCAGAATTGTATGTATGATTTGGTACTGTTTTTAAAAACTTTCTCACTACCAATACTGCAGCCTTAGATGGAACTGTGTGGGAAAAAACACTGTATTCACAGGTGCAGCCACCTGGCCATGACATCACTGATGGCTCCCCTGCCACTGGTGATCCCAGTGAGGAGAGCTGACTGCCAGTTAATGTTTAGATTTTTCGCTTCTCATCCCACCCCTAATCTATATTGATTAATAGTCCCAGTTCCATTTAAACTGCTTGGATTTTACAGCTGAATTATCAGGAAGAGTAGGAACAGCATCTTGGAGATCTTCTGAACACAGCATTAGAAATTCAAGAAATATAACGTTCATTCCACTCCCTAGAGATGGACGTGAGTTCTCTACTGTCTACCCTTGTTGTCACTGCTGCCCCTTACCTTTGTACCTGTTATACAGCTGCTCCAGCTTCTTCTTGTCTACTGTGTTTCTCATGGATTCCTTGTGGAACGAGTCCGGGTTTTGAAAGAAGTTGTCGGTGGCCACGTCTAGTTTCCACTCATTCTGTGTTAAGCAGTAGATGGCAGTTCTTTCGCCAGCCTGAGTAAATGCCATAAACTGGCGGACCTTGTCCTTCTGAGATGATTTAAGCTTATGCTTTGGGATGCAAAAGAAGCAGGAAAGCCAATGAAGCCAATCCAGAGGTTTGTTTCAGCATTCTATTCCTACGCCTATATTTTAACTGGACTTAGTTTTTTTCTTGTTGGGTGACTCAACTTCACTTCAGAATTACAGGAAGACAAAGGCTTGTTCTTCATCAGTTAAAAAGACTGCACAGTCTTCTGAAAATTGAAACGACAGCATCTATATAGCAACAAATATGCAAAGTCTAATCTTCAAAAAATTATGAGAATATTTTATACAAAATACATTTTGATCTCTACCCACTTCAACTTGCATGAAGCACATTATTTTTTTCTTACATCTCAGTAAAATCCCTCTTTATAACACACATATGGCCCCCTAATGAAATGAGGACGGGTATGTGACCCAAGGCTTTACCATATCACCGCCACCCAACTGTAGGGTTCTCTTTGGTTTCAATTAATTTCAGGCTCTAAAGAACAGAAGGAGGGCTTCTCAGTTTGGGAATACCTTTTTAAGTTTTTCCAAGTTTAAAATCAGCAGAACCACACTGATAAAAACATACACACATAATTAAGCATAGCATTAAAAATAATTTACAAAAGTTCCAAACAGGCACAAAAAGGCTGTTATGACTAAACGAATCTGATACTAATAGCAAGAATGTCTGTGTACATGAGACAGAAATAAAATAGAAAAATAGGGCAGAGGCTGTGAGGTAGTAAATAGCAAAACTGCCAAGTAACTGTACTATATATAGTATATAATGAAACAAAATAACATCTTAATACTTCCAGATATAGGATGGCAACGTTTCTATTTATCTAAGGTAACTTGATGAAAATGACACCAGAAGTAAAGTGATTCACTAATTTCTGTAAATCAAAACGGACTCAATTGACTAGATGCTAATACTTTACACACAAAGGGGAAATGAAATTTTTACTTAAAATAATTTATACTCAATCTTGTTTTTAAAAAAATCAGACAGTTTACAGAAACACAAAACAAAATATAACTTACTAAAATATGTAAATGGAAAACAAGATCTAGAGGAAGAAAAAATTGAGAGGCGGGAAAAGGAAAAGAACAAAGCCAGGGACACAATCAAGACATGCACGCTATACATAAGGGCTGAAAATTAAGCTCCGAGATTCCCACTTGCCAAAGCAGAGAAGAAAACAGGACCAGTTTGGAACATCTGCTTTTATAAGATTTAAAAACCTACCAGTGGCCCAGAAGTGGCACAGCTCCTCCTGGCACTGAAACCCGAAGGAAGTGTCCCCTGTGGCTGCTCATGAAAGGGCAATGTACAATGTCCCTTTCGTACCAGACCAACTCCTCACCAAAAGGCCAACAATAAACAGCAAGGCAAGCTTCCAGAACTTTTTCTTAAGACATCCCTCAATGCATGCTGAAGCCAAAATAGCAGAGTGTAATTCAGCAGGAGCATAGATAATGCAGTCCAAATACACTGTCTCCAAGTACGGTCTGGGGACCCCAGGGTCCTGAGACCTTTCAGGGGTACATGATGATGACAAAACTCTCTTCATAGTGATTCCAAGCCACTCTTTGCCTTTCTCACTTTCATTGGTGTACAGGAGACACTTCCAGAGGCTACATAACCTGTGATATCACAACAGACTGAATGCTGAACATATGAGAACCTATCTTTTATTAAGCTAGACATTAAAGATATTTGCAAAAAATGTAATACAATGTAAATATGTAATGGGTTTATTGTTTTTTAAGTAGATAAATGTTTTTAAACTTTCCATTTTAATTTCTAATATGGTACATACCATTGGCTACCACCCACATAAACAAAAGCTCTTTGGGGTCCCAAAAATATTTTAAAGTGTATAGGGGACCTGGCGTAAAAAGTTTAAGAACTACTGATCTAGGGTAACACAGGAAACTAACATTTTGGCTACTTAGAACAATGTTGATCATTTGGGGTCTAGTATCCCTTTTGGAATCTGAAAAAAGTCACAGATCCTTTCTCCAGGTAAACATATGTGATACATACAAGTGCATGTAGTTTTGCATAAAATTTCAGGGTTTTCACAAAACATTTAAGCCCATCTATTGGTTCCTCAGAGGTAGGGGAAGGTGGAACTCAGATTAGGAACTGATGAGCTAGATCAGGAGTTAATGGTCTCTGTGCGGCTACTCAACTCTGCCACTGCAGTGAAAGCAGCCATAGACAACACACAAATAAGTGGACATGCTGTACACCAACACAACTTTATTTACAGCCCTGGATGGTGGCTTTGGTGGTTAGAGCATGGTCCCATGCACCAAAGGGTGGATTCAGTTCTTGGTTAGGGCATCTACCTAGGTTGTGGGTTTGATCCCCAGTCAGGTGTGTATGAGAGGCAACCAATCAATGTTTTTCTCTCACATCAACGTCTCTCTCTCTCTTTCTCCCTCTCTCCCCCTTCCTCTCTATCTAAAAATCAATAAAAACATATCCTCGGGTGAGGATTATGAAAAGACAACAAAAACCAAGAGACTTATTTACAAACACAGGCAGCTAGCCTGTGGTCTGTAGTTTACAATCCTGATCTATATTCTAGGGGAATACATAGAATATATATTCTATACATTATTTCCTGAAATTAGGCCTTTGAAAAGAACCAGAGAACAAGTGTTCAAGGTATATTCTCCGGTAAAATAAAATTTAGCTAAATTAGGGCAGGTCTCATAAGTTTTGATAATAAGCTGACAAAAATAAAGCTAACATTTTTTTAAATGCTTTTTAACTGATTAAAATTTTTTTTCTTTATTGATTTTAGAGAGAGAAGGAGTGAAAGGGAGAGAGAGACAGAAACATCGGTGAGAGAGAACATTGATTGGCTGCCTTCCACATGTCCCCTACTGGGGATTGAGCCTGCAACCCAGCATGTTGACAGGAATCCAAATGGGACTCCTCAGTCCATTGGGCGATGCTCAATCCACTGAGCCACACCGGCTGGGTAAAGCTAGTATCTTTTATGATAGCCTCCCCAAGGGAGGGTGGGCAAAGCCAAGGGTTACCTCAGAAAGCTTAAGATAGAAATAGATGTTCAACCTCAAAATGGTACACCGTTAAAAATAACCATGATATATTTATTATGGAAATTGCCACCAGTGCTAGATTTTAAAATTTTGTCATGGCTGTAAAACAAAATTTTGTATATACATACAATGGAATATGGTTATGAAAAGGGATAAAGGTACTGATGTTATGATGTAGATGAACCTTGCAAACATGCTGAGTGAAAGCAGTCACAAAAGAGCATATATTAAATTATTCGATTTTTATGAAATATCCAGATGAGGCAAGTCCATAGAGACTGAAGCCGACTGGTGTTTGCAAGGGGCTGGGTGAGGGAGGAATAGGGAATGATTGTTAATGGGTGTGGGGTTTCCTTGGGGGTGATGGAAATGTTTGGAACTAGATAGAGGTGGTGGTAGTACAGCGTTGTGAATGTACTAAACAGTACTAAATGCAACTGAACCGTACATTTTTCAAAAGTTAATTTTATGTTATATAGATTCAACCTCAAAAGAAATTTCAATGTAGCATGCTTGGAACCTCCAAGATTAATCAATAGAGTAACTGTCAGGTAACTTATTTATTTAACCAGCTTTATACAATTGATAGGTCCATACCAAGTAAATGTTGACAGATAGCTGGAAGGTATGATGATGCTTGATCTCAAGGCACTTTTGTTGATAATCAGCTCTTGAAGCCTTTTCTAATATGTGACCAAAAAAATTTTATCAACCGTGGAAAGGAGAATGCTTTCTGAAAACTCTAGAACAGCTCTGGCCAGTTTTGCTCAGTGGTTAGAGCGTCAGCCTGCGGTCCAGAGAGACCCGGGTTCAGTTCCCACTAAGGGCATGTACCATGGTTGCAGTTTGTCCCCGGCCCTTGTTGGGTCGCGCGGGTGGCAACCCCTCGATGTGTCCCTTTCACATCGATGTTTCTCTCTCTCTCTCTCCTTCCCACTCTATCTGAACAAAAAAATGGAAAAAAATGTCCTCCAGTGAGGAAAACAAAAACAAAAACAAAAAAATAAACTCTAGAACAGAGATGCAGGAGTATATGGATCCAGGCCACACAAAGTGGTCTGAATTGTTACCATGTTAAGTTACAAAATGGGTAGACCTGTAGATAGAGAAACAAATAGATCCCTCTTTCATCTATCCAAGTGCCTGATATGTCATAAGACAAATCCTACAACCTTGAACCTCTAAGTGGTATGAAGGTACTGGTTCTTAATGAGCAACAGTAGCCATGGGTCTAAGTTTAGCCCAGAGACTTCTGGCTAGAATGAAAAGGAAGGACACTGTCATTAAAGTTGCAACAATTTGATGTTACCCATTACAAGTTTCTCCATAAAATAATAGCAATTAAAAATAACAATCATTAAGCTAAATCTAAAGACTGTATGTTGAATTTGCAAACTGTAAGTTGCAATTTATAAAAAAGGGAACTGGCATAAAGCTGTCTGGAAGAAAAAGCCTCATAAACGAAAACATAATAGGGGAAAGAAGAAAGCTCTGGTCTATTAAGATAGGACTAAATCCATGTAAAATTAATAAAAGTCCATAAATTGGCAGGACCAGGGCCTACTCTGTCAAAGAATTAAATTATTAATGGTAGCTTTTAAGGGGGGGGGAGGGATTTTCTATGTTTCATTGTTTTATTCTATTAAAATGTAGACAATTCTTGAAATAAAAACCTGGATAATCTAGTCGAAACATCAAATAAAATCTCTAACCTATGAAAAAAGTCTCAAATATTTTAACTATGACCTTGTGAAAAATCACTTATATAAGGTGGGCACCCAGACTTACCACACATAAAATGAAAAAAATAAAAAAGTTTTTCTTACAATGCCCTTCCACTTACTACAACAAATTTTCTCTTAGGGTCAACTTACTAGGGGTAGGACAATCATAACGATCAAATTAATTACATAAATGTGGTCACATTAACTCTGTTTCAGGCTGAGGGTAGTGTTAAATTCAAGTGTCTCCTTTCTCACACTTGGATCTCCAACCTACAGTGGTTGCACAGTCCTCTTCTGCAAGTTAGCAGCTCTTAAGCAGCTCCTTCTGCTTAAGAGCTAGAGAGAGAAGTCTCTGCCTGCTGAGGTGGGCACATCCTGCCTGGGCAGTGCAGCGGCTCCACTAAGTCATCAAGTGCCTTCTGGCTGCACTGCTGACCACCCCCCTCTTGGTTTGTACAACCACTTTCTTTAGTCTCCTTGTTTCTCTGACATGCCCTTCTTCATCTCCTTCTTGGCAAATCCTCCTACTCTCAAGTTCTGTCCTCAGGCTTCCACTCTTTCCCCTACATATTCCTCGTGGACTATTTCCCTCCTGTTTGAAACCCTCTCACTGGCTTCCCAGTACCATTAGAACAAAGACTAACATTTTCCTCCTGTGCCCTAGAAGACTGCACAACCTGGTTCCAGTCCCCTTACAAGCTTTCTACTGTGTCACTTTTCCCTGGTTCTCAGTGCTGTAGCCAGGCATATCTCTCGATTCCTGAAACATGCCATCTCCTACCACCCATTCTGTTCTTTCCATCCAGAATACTGCACACTTCTGGCTGCCCCTCCCACCCTACTCATTCTTGACAGTTCAGCTCATACTGTGTTACTTCGGTTAAGCCTTCATTCCCTTGGCATCTGACACCACTCACCCACCCCACCACAAGGGTTCCTGAAACCTGTGCCACTCCCTAGCACTCATCCCAACTGTAATAAAATAGTTGTGTTTAGTGCTTGTCTCCCCTGCTATGACATCAGCTCCATGAATACCAAACCCACGTCAGTCTTGCTTACCATGAAACCCCCAACATTTTGCACACTACCTTCCTTGCAAAGAGAAACCTCTGAATTTACTGAATGAATGATGAAACCCATCAACTCCATGGTTTCCACTACATTTCAAAGTAATCCTACATTTCCCAAAACCTCTTTTCTGAGCTCCAGATCTATATCTCCAACTAACTATATGATCCCTCTACTTCCCCCTCATTAGTATATTGTCTTCCCCCACAAATCTGCTCTTCCCTTTCTATTCCCTATTTTGGTCAATAATATCACCATCTGCTCAGATGCCCAAGCCAGAAAATGCTGAGTCCTTCCTTTCCTTTAGTCTCCCTTTCTGAATAGTTTTGTAAACATCCTCACCCCTCCCTCCTCTTATCCCCCTTATTCCCATAAATAATCTTTGGCTCAAGACCTCACCTCTTCTCCCCTAAATTATTACAACTTCCTAGCTAGTTTTCCTGCAATCCTGACCCTCCTTCGATCCAATTCCTATCCTCTTTGCAAAAGGCTTTTTTATAAAATACCAGTATGATCAAATCACACACGAGCCCACTTCTTAAAAACATTCTATGGCTCTCGTTATCTCCTGGATAAGCTCTACATTCAGCATCGAATACAAGGCCCTTCTTGTGTAGTCCTGCCATTGTCGACCCTGAACTCCACGTTCCAGCCACACTGAATTACTGGCAATGCTCAAAGGCACTATCTTGTCCATTTCACCTCTGAAGGATGCTGCGTCTGCCCGAAACGTCCCTCCTCGTTCACCTGGCAGCTTGTGCTTCGCTGGAGCACTGGTCCGAGTCCGCAGGCTTGTCCTGTGCCTCCAACCCGTCAAACCAAAATGCTGCACTTAGGTCACTTGCCCTGGGCCGTGCAGGTTCCCACCTGCGCGCCTCCCCACCTCCAGCGGTGCCCACGGCGAAGGAAGACGGACTGCGACCCCGCCGCTCCGGTGACCTTCGCGCCCGGCGCTCCCCAGCTCCGGTCCCGGCCCCCCGACCCCGACGCTCCCCCAGCCACGAGTGCGCAGGAGGGGCCGGGCGGAAGGCGACACCGTGGGCCACCTACCATTCTCCCCGGCGCTCCCCGCTGCTCGCCGGCCCGGCCGTCTGCGCAGGAGACCTGGCCGCCTCCTGCCCGGCTCTAGGCGCTCTGTCTTCGTCCTCGGCTCCCTGGACACCCGCCCGGGGAGGGGCGCAGGAGAGGCGGTGACAGGTCCGGCTGACGGAACTACAACTCCCGGCGTACACGGACACTCCCGGGAGCCGACAGGACCCAGGCCCCGCCCCTCCCCAGCGCCGACGCTGTAGCGCGCTGGGCAGGGGGCGGGGCTGGGGTACTCGCACGCCCCGCCAACTCCGACTCCGAGGTGCATGGGCCCCAGGGGCCGACATTACTCAGGCCCGCCCTTCCTACAAGTCCCGACGTGCACTGCGCAGCCCAGGGGCCCACGGCACCGGTCATCGCTCTGTCTCTCCTACAAATCCCAAGGAGCACCGCGCCGCTTGGGAGCCTGCGGAACCCATGTCCGCCCCTTTAAAGGGGCCACGACTCCTCCTTGGCCGCGTCTTCGGAGACGGCGTTCGGGAGGGGGGTCGGTTGGCTCGGGGCAGCCCCGCTTTCTGTGAAGGGATGCAGGGGAGCCCCTTGTCTGTCCACTTTTCGCCACTCGGCACCGGAGACCCGGACCCAGGACGCGCGGCGTCCGGAACATCCCGGTGAGCGTTGCGTGGGGTTCGGGCGAGAGGCACGGAGCCTCCGGTCCTGCCTGAAGTTCGGGCCCTCGGGACTCCCTCCCGGGGTCTCCTCCGGGAACCTTCCCTACTCGGGGCTTCCTTCTGGTCGGGGTCTCCCCTTCTCTCCCCCGCGAGGGTCTCTCGGACCCGGGCCCTTCTGCCCCCAGAGCCCCGCTCTTGGTCTCTGCGCGTCTGGCCCCGCGGCGCGTGGGGATGGTCGTTCAGCCTTCGGCACCCCTGTGCAGACGGACGGACCGGCGCTGCACCGGCCTTGTGTTGGGGCGTGGAGGGGCGGTGGTGCGAGGTGCGCTCGTGCAGCGGGCTGGGTTTCCCGACCTCCAGCCAGGCTGCATTCCAACTTGGGCGTGAAGTTCTGGTTGCCGCGGCCAGTCTAATAGACCGGGTCACACGGAAGACCTGACCCTTCCGCCGACTGGCGTCTGGGCCATCTCCCGGGAAAGACGGGAGACCGGCGAGGGCTGGAATCCAGCGGCCCGCTCATCCTCGCGCCCGGGAGCCCGACGTGCCGGCGTGGACCCCCTGCTCCTTCCCCAGAAGGACTCTGCTTGCAGTTCCCTTCTCACTGCCCGCGTCCGCTTTCCTGGCTTTGACGAAGGACAGGCGCTTCACAGGCCCTGTGCCTCAGTTCTTTTTGGGGTTTCACCTGATGGCACCTGACTACATGCAATGGCTATTTTAAGACACCTTTGGAGCACAAGCTCTGGCGTTCACCTATTATTGGGTCGTAAAATGATCTTGGTATAAGGTAGCCCAGCCTTTTCATATTTATACTTTTTTTTGTCTTTTTCTTTCTGTTCGTTTGTTTTTTGTTAATTCTCCTCACCCGAGGATATTTTCCATTGATTTTTTTTTTTTTTTTTTTTTTTTTTACATAGACTGGAAAGGGAGGGAGGGAGACAGAGAGAGAGAGAGAAGAGTCATAGATGTGAGAGAGGCACATCCATTGGTTGCCTCCTTCCATCCCAACAGGGGCCAAGGATGGAACCTGCAACCCAGGTATGTGCCCTGGTCAGGAATCAAACCCAAGACTCTTTGGTCCATGGGCCCATGCTTTAACCACTGAGCCAAACAAGCCAGGGCTCTGGTTATTCTTTGGATCAGAGCATCATACTGGTTCCAAATTTCTCTATCAATATTAATTTTTTAAAAAAATAATGTCTCAATGATTGGATTGTTCAATGGACTATTTGATTTTTGTAGAGTTTAATTAACAAATAAATACCTTAAAGATTTTTCTTCCTTTCTTAACTAATTTTCCAATTCTTTTATTACTAAGATATGAATAACTATACATTGTATTTACAGGATAGTAACTGCTTTCTTTTTTTTTTTTCCTCACCTGAGGACATTTTTCCACTTTTTGTTCAGGTAGAGTGGGAGGGAGAGAGAGAGAGAAACATCATGTGAAAGGGACACATCGAGTGGCTGCCACCCACACGACCAACCAGGGCCGGGGACAAACTGCAACCGAGGTACATGCCCTTAGCGGGAACCGAACCCAGGTCTCTCTGGACCGCGGGCCGACGCTCTAACCGCTGAGCCAAACCGGCCAGGGCTATTTTTTTAATAACTATACATCATTCAACTTGTTAAAATTTAAAATATGCTTTTTAAGTTAAATTCTGCACAAATTAGATTGAGGTAGATTATTTGTGTTGGGGAATTTCCTCACTAGACCTTTCCACAAGCTACTCCTTTCTGTTCACATATTGTTTTTTGCTGAACCCGAAAGTGTTGGTGGTATCACAAAGAAATTCAGATTTTAAACCATTAAATAGAAATACTGTAATCCTCATATTTTCATTTTTCAGAGAACATAAATAAATAACTGGTGCTGGACTCCCTGTTCCTGCCACACTCACACTGCTTGTTCCAGGGTTTTCCACACATAGCCCAGGCAACCAGGTACGTACCCTTCAGACCAGAGGCCCAGGTTCAGCTGGGTGAATGGGGCTGGCATCCCGGGTTGGGCTGTCCTGTGAACTATGGGGAGCAGAGTCAGACCCTGGCCCAGGTGGCCTCTGCCAGGCAGACAGTGGCTAGTGCAATGAGTAAACTAGATTCTTTCTCAGCAGTTTGCTCTAGTAAATCTGAGGTAGTGGGTCTGGAAGGTCCTGTAGCTGCATGGGAACCAGAGGCTGGACAGCAGAGCTGCGAGGTTTTCAAATTTTAGCCCATTATAAAAATTGGAAAAAGAGTAGCTGGTTTTCTGTTCCCCTTCGTTGGCCTCCCCTTTCCCTGAAGGGACTCCATAACCCTAGGGCTCTGGACTCTGTGGATCCTAAGCAGATGTCTAAGAAGATAGTTTCCTTGCATACTCTGCAGTCATGATGGAGCTCACAGTTAGAGATGTATGGGAGAAATCCTTAACTTAATGACTTTTTTCTGAAAAAGCCTGATTGGACACAACATTATTATGCTTTGCTTTTGAGCTTTTTATCCAATAAATGATACGTGACATTTGTGAATTGCTGAAAATTCCCTATAGGATAAGAGTAATGTGATTTTTATGTAGTATGACAATGAATTAAAAGTATCAGAAATTTTTTTGAGTGGGCTTAATGGTGAACCCATTTGCCATTTTATTCTAAATCATTTAAGATGTTTAATACACATAATTTTCTTCTTAATCAAATAATCTGTCAATTTTAAAGTATTGAGATTCCTGTTCTGCATTTATAAAAATAAACAAAACCCATTAGAAATTTGATAAGTTAGGGAGATATATTTTAATTAATGTTAGAATAGAAACTTTTTAAAATAGAAACTTTGGGGAAGGACTGTGTTTGAAGTGTTGAACAGTGAACAGTAACCTTGGGTTTTACTGTAGCTGAGCCATCCTGAAATGGTTCTGTTTTAGGGCATTTTCTTTCCTTTTTTTTAATATAAAAAATATCATGGGCGTGGTTTTCTTGCTCTGCAGTGTAAATGGTGATCATTACATGAATAAGGATTTAGTGAGAAACAGTAAACATTTATATAGAATTTGTAAAACTTTATTTTGAGATGATTATAGATTCACATACAGTTGTAAGAAATAATGCAGAGAAATCCTGTGGACTCTGCACAGTTTTCCCCAATGGCAGCTCCTTATAAAACTATAGTGTAAGCAGGAAATTGCATTGATACAATCCATGCACCTCATTCAGATTGCACCAGAATTACATATGCGCACATGTGTGTGTGTGTGTAATGATTTGTATAATTCTGTCACACGTGTAGATTTGTGTGGCCACACCACTGTCAAGACACAGAACATTTCTGTCCCACAGGGTCCCTCTTGCCATCTTGTTATAGTCACAGCTACCTCCTCGTCCTTCCCTGACCCCTGACAACCACGATTTGTTCTCCAGCTCTACACTTTGTTATTTCAAGAATGTTGTGTAAATGGAATCATACAGTGTGTGTGACAGGATCTTCTTACTCAGCCTGGAGATCTAGATATAGAAACCTGAAGAATTTGTTATAAAAATACAACAAATCCAAAGTGTCATTTTTATAATGAAATGTAACAATAACAAAGTAACACTGAAACTAAAAATGTTTTCTATTTACTCCAGAAAAAAACATATTACAATTTAGTAGTACATAGGATTTGGTCCAAGTTTCAAGGGAAAACGAAATGAGTTTATGAAAAAGAAGTGATTCATATTTTAAGGGTCTATAAATAATTTTAGATTTATGTTGATAATTTAAGATTGTTTCAGTGGAAATACTAGTTTGACTACAACTAAGTTCTCAATGATTTCTCATAAAAATTAATAGCTCCCTTGGGTATTATGGTTTAATTTCAGGAATTTGTTTGAGGAAGGAACCAGAAACTGCAGCAGGTTATTTTTCTGAAGTTTGAAATTCATAAAAATCACTTTGAGGGGAAAAGGGGTCACATTCATGAAGCATCTGAAATGTTTGTCCTGGCTCTGAAATGTACTAAAAGTGTGTACTTCTGAAGCAGCGATTCAATTCTTTCTCTCCTTTGGAACAATAGAAGCTTAGCAATTAAATGAGTCATTAAACTAATATATCAACTATATTGCTAGGTATTACTATGATTGGTTAATCGTTTATTTATTTTTAAGGTGGGAACATTTACTTAAAATTGTATTAAAACTGTGACAAACAGCAAGTTCTCATTTATCCTACCTTGTTAAGAAGTGAACTGTTCTAGGTAAGATCATTCTGGTAACATTAGGAGTAGAAGTATCTAAAAATGTATTGAAATTGAACAGTCTCCTGACTTTTTAACTCTAGTCTTTTCTCGGTATTTTTGCTGCATCTAATCTGCTTTGCATGGGAAACCAGATTAAACTGATTAGAATTGAGATTATCAGTGAAATTAAAGTATAGATAAATAATTTCGTAAATGGATCCCCAGGTAGGTGAAATATTGGTTGCCAGTTGAGTAAGAATTCTTGACATGATAATGCATTGGATGCTGCTATTAAGAATGATTAGATGCCCGGCTGGTGTGGCTTAGTGGTTGAGCGTCGATCCATGCACCAAGAGGTCACTGGTTTGATTCCCAGTCAGCACCCAGGTTGTGGGCCCGATCCCCAGTGGGGGGCATGCAGAAGGCAGCCAATCAATGTTCTCTCTTTTTTTTTTATCCTCACCCGAGGCCTTTTTTCTTGTTCAGATAGCGTAAGGGGGGGGTGGGAGAGAGAGAAACAAACATCACGTGAAAGGTTGCCACCTGCACAACCCAACCAGGGCCGGGGACAAACTGTAACCAAGGTACGTGCCCTTAGCAGGAACCGTACCCGGATCTCTCTGGACTGCAGGCCGATGCTCTAACCGCTGAGCCAAACTGGCCAGGGCTCAATGTTCTCTTTTATTTATGTTTCTATGTCTCTCTCCCTCTAAAATCAATAAAAAAAAATTTTTTTTTAAAGAATGATTAGATGGTTTTATATGAGTTTTTAAAAAAATTAAACTGTAAGTCCTGTGTACAATTTTGTTTTGTTTTCTTTCTTTTTTTTTTTTTGGCCTAGCTACTTGTGCTGAGTTGCCAGATTCAGTGGATATTTTTTAGGGTGTGTCTTATTGGCCTCTTACATTTGTTACTTCTTCCTTCTTTAGTCTATTTTACTACCTCTGAGATCATTCATTCTTAGTGATGTTGCTGCCACAGCTGCCTCCTGCTTCTTTATAATGTTTTCCCCTGGGGAACACACCCTGCCCTCTGTTCGTAGTAATCTGAACACCACAGCTGCACCTCCCACTGTTGCCTATACCTTCAACTTGTCGTGTCCAGGGTCCTCCCTCTGCTTCAGTTGCCAGGATAAATTCATACATATTGCTTGAGTCCTTACTAAAGAGAGAAAGAGATAGAGTCTGAATTTGGATGATAGAAAATAAAGCCCTAGAGATCCAGATGTGGTTATATTTGTAGATTTTTTTCTGTCCTTGCTATCTTGTTGGCACTTAACTATAGACTGACTTTGGAAATTTAGCAAAATTCCAACTGATTTTGGAAAGCAAATGATATGGCAAAGCAAGCGAATAATACTTCAAGAGATATCATTTCGGGAATGATCTGGAGCATATTTCCTCCAGGTAGTTCACTGATCTGTGACTTTTCTGGCCTTTAATACATGGAGCCTCTTAAATAGAATTGGTTTTGTCTTTTTCACTTAGTAGATATATAAGACTGAGTTTTTCTTTAAAAATATTTTCTTTAAATTCAGACATAACCTTTAGTCTCAATTCTTACCAAGCACATACTTTAACATTCAGTATTTAATTTTAACCTCTGTTCAATAAATAGTTCAGATGTTATCATTAATATGGAAAAAATAACATGTTCTTCAGAACAATGATAGTTTTCTGGGTGTAATTATTTAATACTTTAACTCTGATTCCATTAGTAATTGGATTATGACTAAACAATATGTGAAAATAAACTTTTTTTTACAGCTGAAAAATGTTTATCTAAAATGCAAGCTCAGCTTAGCAGAAGTCTTTGGACTGCCTTACCCTGTCCTCTAAAATTGGATCATGAAGTTGTTGGAAAGAAATTACTTCTGGATGTTGCTTCCATTGCTTCCATTGATAGCAAATGCAGCAGAACATGAAGAGGTAGCGAAACATGCCATCAAGCTACACCGAGGCAAAGGGGCAGCCATCACGCAGAGGAAGCAGTGGGTCCTGGATAGTTGCAGAAAGCTCTCTGGGCTTCTTCGCCAAAAGACTGTGGTTCTTAACAAACTGAAAAATGCAATCAGATCAGTGGAAAAAGATGTTGGCCTGTCAGATGAAGAGAAGCTGTTTCAGGTGCATACATTTGAAATTTTCCAAAAAGAGCTGAATGAAAGTGAAAATTCAGTCTTCCAGGCTATCTATGGACTCCAAAGAGCCCTGCAGGGAGATTACAAAGACGTGGTGAACATGAAAGAGAGCAGCAGGCAGCGCCTGGAGGCCTTGAGAGAGGCTGCCATAAAGGTTAGTCATCTCACAGTCATTTACCAAAAAAGCCATTCACACTCTGAGCTAGAAAGGTGAGGGAAAGGGAAAATGCTTCAGCAGGTGTGGTCTGTCAGGGGCATCTGTTCATAATAAACACAGAGAAAATCTCTTGTGTAGGATAATCTTTTCCTTCTGAATAATATCTTAGTGTAGTTACATTTATCACTTATAGAAGGAGTTATTCTCTAATGCTTTTCTGTATTGTGAAATACCTGGGTTATTAAAATAATTACCGAAGTTATCCCAATAAACTGATGTGGAAATAAATATATTTGTAACTAAAATCAACATTTTGAGTTTCTAATAAGAATTTCTTTCTGTGTGAAGGTTGACTTTCTTCAGTATCCACATACTGAAAATAAAAATATTAAAATTGGTTTTAAACAAATGTATGTTTACATTTGAATTAAGGATTTTGAGGGAGTATGCTTTTAAAAGGAAAAGAAACTATTCCTTTATCAGATGTGATATTATTTATGTAATTTTTAAAGCCATCATTTAAGCCATGTATTAGGTGTCACTCACTTTAAATATATGAAAGATAATTTCATTTTCATAGAAAGGCTCTAGTATTATTACATAGCTTAAAAAGTAGAGAAGATACAGACTTATTAAATTTTCTTTACCAAAGTATGGTATCTTGGGTAGAAATATTGTCATACACCACATAACAGTATTCCATTCAACGATGGACCAAATAAATGACAGTGGTCCTTGACTTTCCCTAACTGACTGGAGCTAGGATTATACATTTATGAGCAGGAGTATTTAATAGAGAGAATGCATTGGTTGGTGTGGTTGGGCCAGGCACCTGAATGGAAGTGATATTCTGGTTTATTTTGTAATAAACCCCACTCTTTATTTCTTACAAATGAATAGGAAGAGACAGAATATGTGGAACTTTTGGCAGCAGAAAAACATCAAGTTGAAGCCCTTAAAAATATACAACATCAAAACAAAAGTTTATCCATGCTTGATGAAATTCTTGAAGATGTAAGAAAGGCAGCTGATCGTTTAGAGGAGGAAATAGAAGAGCATGCTTTTGATGACAATAAATCAGTAAGTAACATTCCAAAACAAGTTCCTCTTGTTGAAACTGAGCTACTTATTGAAAGGATGTGTTGTTAAAATTGCTTGTAGGTATATTTTTAGTATAGATCGAAAATAAAGAAAACTAAAACACTTCTGTGTCAAAAATAATTTGGCTTGGTGTTGCAGAAGTATACTAGTTATCCTTTATTTTCTCCTTGTGTTTTGTCAGTCCTCCATCAGAGGCTCATCTTTGTTCCCAGTTGTGCCTTCAGGAGGATTGGGACTCTGGTTTCAAGAAGGCTTGCCCTGGGCAGTTGCCAGTCAGTGCTGATTGGCCAGGGGAGCAATGAACTCTTCATAGGAAATTATCTCCATATCTGAAGCAGGATTTCAGACCACTCACTATTACATGTTCAGGATTCTTTGGGAAAAAATGAGACTGTTGTTTTGCTGGAAATTGTGAGTCTTGGAATGGACTCAGAAATGGGTTAGGTAATAAAAGCAAATTAGAGCAGGATCAGATAAGAAAGGAGAGAGAATGAAAATTGAGTGACAGGAACAGTTTTTTTGTTTTGTTTTTTAAACATCTAATCATGGGATGGAGGAGAACTCATGAGTATTTTAAGGGCTGTAAATTTTTTAAAGAATATGCCCTTGAAAGTAAAATGCTCCTTCCCTTTATTCACTGCTTCCTGAACACTTCTGTACTCCTAGGGCATTGGGATGTTTTCCCTACCCAGTAGTTCTCAAGGTCTCTGTGACACTAGCTGGGTGTCCTACAGTTTGCTAAAGTTCCAACTCGACCTGGGGTTAACACAGACCCCTCAGGTAAGGGCTCAGTCCAAGACTGTCCCCTCCATGTAAGACACCAATTCTACGTCCCAAGTTGTCACCTTGGAGGATCCCACAACCCCTCCTTCCCAGGTCCATAACTTGCTAGAGCAGAACTCAGGAAAGCAGTTTGCTTAGTAGATTATCAGTTAAAGGCTGTGGCTCACAAAGAGCCAGATGGAAGAGGGGAATGGGGTAAGGTATGAGGAAAAGGCGTAGAGCTCCCATGTTCTCTGTGAGCCCCATACTTGAAGGGTTTTCATGGAAGCTTCATTATGTAGGCTTGTGATTAACTCATCAGCCCCTTTCCCCTCCTGGAGGTCTGGGTAGAACTGACAGCTCAACCCTCTCATCATATGCTTAGTTCCTCTGATGACCAGCCCAGTCCTGTGGTTATCTAAGGGCTTTCCAAAAAATCATCTCACAAATATTAACTCAGGTGAGGTTGCTAAGGGCTTGTTATTAATAACAAGATACTAGCACCTTTGTTGCTCTGAAGATATTTCAGGAACCAAGGACAAAAGACCAAATATAATAAAAGATATTCCCATCGCTCAGTATCACTTAGGAAATTACAGTAGCACTTAGGAAAGAACATGGGAGCTCTATGGGTTTTGGGGGCTGTGAGCCAGGAAAGGGGATGAAGACCAAATATGTGTTTCTTGTTACACATAACAATGTCACACCCTGAATTAGGTAAGTAGGCATTTAGAAGTAATGGAAATTTTAAACACTTCAACCTTAAAGTCACTTTTTTAATTGAAAAAAAATTCAGATTCATGCTACTGAATATTTATCGATCTTTCCTCACATTTGACAGAATACTAAAAACATTGCTATCATTCTTCTGTATAGAGTTTACTCTCTAAAATTGAACTTGAAAACATTTGATTGGTTTTAATGACATAATACTGGTTATTCTTATAGGTCAAAGGGGTCAATTTTGAAGCAGTTCTGAGGGTGGAGGAAGAAGAGGCCAATTCCAAGCAAAATCTCACAAAACGGGAAGTGGAGGATGACTTAGGTCTTAGCATGCTGATTGACTCCCAGAACAACCAGTATATTTTGACCAAGCCCAGAGACGCGACCATCCCCCGTGCAGATCACCACTTCATAAAGGTAGTCTGTCTGCTTGCTCTCCTCTCAAAATCTGAGCTGGGCTTAATTCCCACTAACTCCCCTCCCATCTTCTACATATATGTTGAGCTTTATTTCCTGAACATTAGGGTATGCAGCTTTCCTCGTAACAGAGAGATTCTACTAGAACTCCCTATGTTTGCTGTGATTTGAAATAGTTTTTCTTAATTTATTTTTTCCCCATAAGAATAAAGTATTTCAATGTTTAAAATGAAAATTAATTTTGATTTTGAGAGTTTGGAAGACTTTTTGAGTTATATCATGGAATTAAAGCTTCAGCTGTCTAAAGACTATTTTCACTAAAATAGAACACTCTCATGAGGCAGAGAAGTTTTGGCTAAGGTATCGCATATGGCTTTCTTTAGACATAGGGGTGTGCAGTGAGAGCTGTCTCCTCAGGTGGTGACTGGCGTTCCAGACTGAGTTAGGTGCAAATCTGTGTGAACTCTAAGGAAACCATCCTAGAATATAGAATTATTTAAAGACTTGAAGTTGGTCACTGGATTTGGACTGAAATGAGGAATAGATATGAGTGACAGAGTTCAGCCTGCTCAGGGAAGGCTGGCAGAGTGTAGATAAATTGTCAGGTCTCTATTAGAGTTTCCTGACACTGGAATTTGTACAGGAAAAGAAACCTAGGCAAATAACCTACTCTTGGTGCTAACACAGACAGGCTGAGAGGAAGACCAGGCTACTGAGGGGTCAAGCCCTATAGTAATAGACTTGAATCAGTAGATAAAACTCAGCAGCTATATTGCCGTCCTTGGTTATGTCCAGAATGGCAGCTGGTAGGGGTTGAGTCTATAAAAGGAACACATTAGTACCCTCTGAATGGGTGGGGTCTCCACTGTAAGTTACTTTTTTTACCTTTGTAAAAAAATTAATACATAATTTCTGGGGAAATACTTTGAGGCTATATGAATATCCTGCTCCTCATCAAACTTTCACCAGTAGTTTTAGCACCTGTTGGTGATTCTTGCCTGAATCAGTTATGACAGTGATGGTTATATTGACTTTGTGTGGTGGGAAGACCAGTGGAGAAGTTGAACAGTTAAAATAGGACACTGGCTCTGAAGGTTTCCCAGACTAGAAGACTAAATAGAGTCCTAGTGCTCACATACTATTACAGAGCTTAAGCAAAACAGACAAATGTTGCTGTAATTGTAAGACCATTAGGAGCTAACCTCATCTACTCCCAGAATACATTCTGAGTGTTTCAACTTCACTGTAGTACACATAATAAAAATTCCCTCCCTTGCCTTGGCCAGTGTGCTTCGGTGGATTGAGCGTCATCCCATGCACCAAGAGATACTGGTTCAATTCCCAGTCAGGGCACATGCCCAGGTTGCAGGCTTGATCCCTAGAAGGGGGCATGCAGAAGGCAGCCAATCAATGTTTTTCTCTCTGCCTCTCCTTTCCTCTCTATCTAAAAATCAATTTAAAAAATATTTTAAAAAATTTCCTCCCTTAGTTTATTGTCTGTCTTTTATTTCCGTTACTATCCTATCCTGCTTTCTCTGTCAATCAGCCCTTTCTTGCCAATTATTATCTTAAATTTTTGTATTTCTTGTTTATTCTTACATTAGGACATTGTTACCATAGGAATGTTGTCTTTACCTTGTGGCTGGCTATGCACAACCATAGGATTGCCTACAATGTTTGGTTATATTATTTGTGGTGTACTTCTGGGGCCTTCAGGACTTAATAGTATTAAGGTAAGAACAAAATTTAAACTTTTTTAGTATCTGTTTAACAATACAAAAGAAACATTCATGAAGACTAAGAAGTTTTGAACTTAAATCATTGAAGATAAGAGTTTCTTATAAATCATATTAAAGAAGATGCCCTTCAAAGTTTCATAAGAAATCTTGAAACTGTAAGAAAGTCATTTTGGTTATTAATGAATGAGTGACTTGACTAGAGAAAATAACCCTGATCATGTATCTAAAGATTCTATTTCCAGTAATTGATGGACTAGACTACTCAGACTGAAAGCAACTAAAAGTTCTAGATTAAATGTATTTTCAAAAAATTCTTAATACATTGAAAAAACTGATAAAGTAGTGGGGAATTATCCAGCCTAAATGTAGGGTACTGTGAGAACCACTAGAGACAGTGGGACACTGAGGCTGCTTTTGCTGGAGGCTGTTTGCCAAACACATTGAGTTGAGCTTCATCTTACTTTGGCAGCACTTTTTGACAGTAAGGAAGGGTTCCCAGCTTTTTTGGAGCTTCAGAATTTCTTATTTAAATATGCACAATTTGGCCAAAAGGGAAAGAGAGTGCCATGAATAGGTGTCATGAGCTCACGCAGAAGGAACAATATAGGATGGTGGAAAATAAGCAACAGAATTTGCTGACCTCACTGATGCTTCACAGTTGGATAGAATAGGAGTAGGAAAATGGGGGAAAGTGGTGGAACGCTACACTTGGAGCCTCATTTCCTTACTGCTGATTAACACACCTGTACCAGGTCAGAAAGCCCTCTCTGATTTCCCCAGATGGAAATAGTGGAGGACTGTGTGAAGAAATCATCACACCAAACGAATCTTAACAGTAGGTAAGATTAGCCAGGTGAGGAGAAGTTGTGCTCAGCTGCTCCAGGCTAGAAGCCCAGAACCTAGTGAATGGTAGAATAGCCAACCAATGTGGGAGTGCTCTAATGGACTGGGCTCAATTTGGCAGGGATTTTTAATTTAATTTTTTGAATAGGTAATGTTCACATGATTGAAAACAATGAAAAGCTGTAAGTGAAAAATCTCTTCTTGTACATGTCCCATCCCTCCCTTTCTAGAATATTTGCAAGCAATAGCAAATACAGATGTTTTCCCCATTTTTTTTTCTTAATAGCTAAGATATCTCATAAGCAAATAACGAAGGCTAGGTAATAGATATAACTGAGAACTATAAATATTATACTCCTTAATAAGTCAGCTATATCATGGAAAAATAATGTGATTACAGTAGACCAAGATAAAAATGTGAGAACACACTAGCCAAAAATGGGAGATGGGTAATGGAGGAAGTGTGTTTATTCTAAAATATGTATCTTTTCCTAGGATGAAGTTGATAGGCATTCATTTATTAAGTTGAGAAGTATAGATTTAAATATGTTAATTCAAAGTCATAAAAGAAAAATTTAAAATAGCAGTAAGGAAGCATAAAAACCAGAAGACATAAAAGAAGTAAGAACAAGTATCTGTTATAACAATAAGTGTAAATGGGTAAACTTTCCTATTTAAAGATACAGGTTTGCAGATGGTATGGAGGGTGAGTACAATAATGATTAAGTAAAAATAAAGCAACTAAAAAAGTGAAAGGAGGAGAGATGCCAATAAAAAGAGAACAGGATATATAATGTTAATAGCTGACAAACTGAGTAAGTGTGCTGGGGTCAGGACAGCATACAGATACATGAGAGCCTGTGTTTTATTTTTATATGTTTAGGGAACAGTTTGAAAAATTGAGCAATTAGAGGCCACAAAGAAAACCTCAAATGTAAATAATATAAATAGTACCAAATATAATATAAACAAATTCTCTACTATAGTGTAATCACATTAAAATTGAATAGCAAATGAAGAACCAAAACAAATATAGAACATAAGAATATTGTATATCAAAACCTGTGGGATGTGACCAGATGTGGTACTCAGGAGAAAATTCATACACTAGTCATGCTGAAACCCAGATGAGAGTGAACTACTCTAAGTTCATCATTAAACTCAGGTTCAATGCCTCCCCTTACCCCAAAGAAAACTAAAGAAAGAAACTAATGAAGATAACAGTGACAATTAATGAACTTGAAAACAAGTGAATTCATGAGTTAGTTCTTAGAAAATAAAACTATTCCTCCAGCTAATCAAGAAAAAAGGAAAACAATAACAACACTATAATCAGGAAGTCTAGATCTCAAATATAGAAGAAATTCAAAGAATTAGTTGTTTTAAAAATATACTGTGCTTTTTGGGAGATAGTCCCAACTAAGTATGTTAGTACAAGATTGTTCTGTTAAGTACACTTAATATGTTAAATATATTAAATTATACGGTTTTAAATTTTTCTTGTTTTTCAGTCTATTGTACAAGTGGAGACACTAGGAGAATTTGGTGTGTTCTTTACTCTTTTTCTTGTTGGCTTAGAATTTTCCCCAGAAAAGCTGAGAAAGGTAAGGATTTATCAGTCTGTATTATTGCCCCCAATTTAACATAATATGGTTTTGCTTTATTTACTTTTAACATTTGTTCATGACTTGACTATCAAATTAAATATTTTTAGAATAGAATATGATGTTTTAATTTGATGTTGCTTTTGAAACATAAATTTTGAAAGATGAAAAATTTTATGCCTTGGCCAGTGTGGCTCAGTTGTCGGGTGTCAGCCTGTGCATCAAGGTTGCCAGTGGAGTCCCAGTCAGGGCACATGCCCTGGTTGCGGGCTTCAGCCCTGGTGGGGGCTGTGCAGCAGGCGGTTGATGTGTTCTCACATCAGTGTTTCTTGATCTCTCTCCCTCTCCCTTCCTCTCTCTCAAAATCAATACAAATAACTTTAAAATGTTAGAAAAAGTGAAGATTCAATGAATAAATGGAATTAGCTTTCATGAGGCTAATTTCCAGAAAAGGTCTGAGAAGTAATATGCTTAACCTTTAATATATAGGTCCCTCCATGAAACTCCAAAATTGTTAGAGACTGAAATGTCATAGGGATTGAATATTTACTGTGTTACTCTAGAAGAAATTTACTAATCCTAATTCCTAAATAAGTGGCAATTTTTTATTTTATTGTTCTGTCACTGTTAAATGAAAATACTTGAAAGATTAATAATAGTTAGGACCATATGTATGAATAGATATTAAAATAATGGCCCTGGCCGGTTTGGCTCAGCGGTTAGAGCGTCGGCCTGCGGTCCGGAGAGACCCGGGTTCGGTTCCCGCTAAGGGCACGTACTTCGGTTGCGGTTTGTCCCCGGCCCTGGTTGGTCGTGCGGGTGGCAGCCACTCGATGTGTCCCTTCACGTCGATGTTTCTCTCTCTCTCTCCCTTCCTCTCTCTCCCTCCCACTCTCTCTGTACAAAAAAAAATGGAAAAATATCCTCGGGTGAGGATAAAAAACAAACAAACACAATAAAGGTCTTGGATGCAGGAGAGACCCTATTTGGGAAAAAAAAATAAAATAAAATAAAATAAAATAAAATAAAATAAAATAGATATTAAAATAATGGCAGCAGTAGTTGCTTCTAAACTTGTTTGCTTTTAGAATTAATACTTTGAATGCTGAAGTATTCCAGAATGGAAATTGAGTTAAATTGTAACAAACACATCACAGAAGAGCAAAATAGGTGATTAATGAGCTAGTCGGGAGGACAGGGAAATAAAATGAACACTGCTGGTTACAAAAAATAAAAACTAAAACCAGGTACCATTTGCCTACCAGTATTAACTAGAATGCTAATATCAGGTGAGCAAAGGGTTTTAAATTACTATGAAGGGTAATAAAATATGCTTTCTTAAATCAGGTTAATGAAAGTTACAACTGGCACACCCTTTTTGGAAAGCATTCTAGCAGTTTGACTTAAGAGCCTTAACCTGTTTGTATCCTTTAACCTAATTGTTCTACTCCTGTGTCTCTATCCAAAGGAAATAATCAAATGTAAGTTTTTTTAAAAAATATCAACCCACAAAAGGTTTTCAGCTCCTCATTATAGCATTTTTATAAAAGATTGGAAACAACTTAAGTATCTAATGGTTAAACTATGATATAACTACTTGAGGGAATAGTTTGTAGCCATTAAAAATATAAGAACATGTAGTAACAAAGAAAAATATGTTAAAATGCTACACTTAAAAAGAAAAAAAATGAGCATATAGCATGACCATGGGAACCTAAAAGGAGCCCAAATGCATAGGGAAAAGCCACAGGAGATAGTGTGCTATAACTGTGAATGCTTCCTGTTTTCTTCTCCATGTGTTTCAAATTTTCTATAATAACCAATATACACTTTTTATAATAAGGAAAAATATACTTTTCATTTAAAGTCTTGTATTTGCTTCCACAGAGTAACTAGTATAATTTTGCTGACCTCTTTTGCCATTTGTCTCCTTATTTCATCATGTTATTCTTTTTTTTTTTTTTTTAAATATGTTTTTATTGCCCTGGCCGGTTTGTCGCAGTGGTTAGAGCATTTGCCCGCAGACCAGTGAGTCACGGGTTCCATTCTGGTAAAGGGCATATACCTCGCAGTTCGTTCCCGGCCCTGGTCGGGGTCGTGCAGGAGGCAGCCAGTAGGTGTGTCTCTTACATCGGTGTTTCTCTCTTTCTCCCTCTCTTCCTCTCTCCCCCTCCCTCCCACTCTATCTGAAGATAAATGGAAGAATATCCTTGGGTAAGGATTAAAAAAAAAAAAGAAAAAAATGTATATGTTTTTATTGATTTTTTAGAGAGAGAGAAACATCGATATGAAAGAGAAACATCGATCAGCCACCTCTTGCATGCACCCCACTGGGGATTGAGCACGCAACCCGGGCATGTGCCCTGGCCAGGATTCAGATCAGGACCTCTCAGTCCATGGGATGATGCTCAGTCCTTTAAGCCACATCAGCCAAGCTCAAGCTGTTGTTCTTTGACCTTGTTTTCTTTTACCTCACTTTTTTCTGTTGAAAGCTCCGTTTGTCCATCTACTGATTACTCTCACTTCATTTAAATACTTATCAAGATAATGCCTTTTCATAAAGCATCTGAATTACTTTAGCATTTTTTCCAGGTACTTTAGTATCTTTTTACATGTTTCTGGCATGATAACCTCTATATGTTAATTTCTGAATCCAAAGTCTAAGAAAATTGGCCACTTTCTTGGGTCCTAAACAGAAGTGGTCGCATTCTTCCTGTTAATCCTATGGAGGTGTGTGGGGGGTGGGGCAGAAGAAAACTTGCTTGGCATGTGATGACCTGCAAGGTCTCCAAAGGAGCAGAGACCCGAGCAGGAAAATCATCTTGGTATGGTTCCGTGAAAGTACAGGGCCTCTGTCACAGCACAGCATAGGCTCAACCGGGTTTTCTTTTTCTTTCTTTTTTTTTTTTTATTGATTTTAGAGAGAAAGGAAGGGAGAGAGAGACAGAAACATTGATGAGAGAGAACATCAGTTGGCTGCCTCCTGCATGTGGGATCTGACCCACAGCCTGGCCGGGAATCGAACCGATGACCTCTTGGTGCATGGGTCAACACTAAACCACTGAGCCACACTGGCTGGGCTCATCTGGGTTTTCATGTGTGTTTAGTTTAGAGAAGTTCACAGCAAACAGCAAAGGCTACCTTGTGTAGAGTGAAGAGGAGCAGAGTTTGGGTCTCCATCAACTAGCATCATCATTCTAACAAGGTGCCTCCTGTCTTGGACATCAGTGTCTTCATCTATACAGTGAGGGATTTAGAAAGTTACAATTTCTTCAAGCTCTACGTTTTTATAATTTCTCCACTATAGTGTTCAATGTTAAACAGGAAAATAATGATGTACAATATAATGTTAACATGATTTTCAATATAAAAGTTGTGTATCTTGGTGATGCAGCCTTAGGGAGGATTCAGGAAGGAAGGTTTGTGTTGTGTGAGCTTAGTGTGATGCTTTCTGATCAGTGCAAAGGCACATATTCAGTGACTTTGGACAGTGTTCTTTATGTCTTGTGTGGGTGAGCTGGGGTCTATAATGTCCCTTCAGCTCTGACCTGGATCCTCACTTAGCAGTCCCTGAGTGCCAGGGAGCCTTGTCTGCTGCCCCCGTGTGGCAACTCTGAAACTTACATGCACCAGGAATGCATCCTATCCCTTTTTAGGCCCAGAGGCTCAGATTGCAGAAGATTTATATCTTCCTAATCAACTACATTTTAATTAACACATTTCTTTTTATTTCTCAAGTATAAGTAACTGGCTAAACGATAGTGCACCTGAAATGACCAGTGTGATCGTTTTCAGTTGATAGCACCCCTGCTGTATGGGTTGGTTACCCATGTGTTCCTCTCATGGTAGAAAATTATTCAGTAGGGTTTCTGAAATATTGATAATTGCCAGAAGGCCCCTTTTAGATCTTCTGTGAAATCTCCTAAAGGTCTGACTAGAAACTGTTCAAAAACACTGAATTCAAAAAACATCTTCCTTGATGTTGAGGAAAGCTGTGGTCTTTCTGTTCCGTCCACTGGTACCATTGATTGTCTGAGTCATTTATTTGTAAGTCATAATTTACTGCCTTAATTCATTATTTTAGCTTCACTTAAAATGTTCTCTTAGTTTAATATCATAATAGTTCATCAGTTTTTGTCTCTCTAAATAGATTATAAAATAATTGGAGGCAAGAGTTGTATTTTCTTTTATTTCTTATTTGTTCTCTCAGCAAACACCTGTTGAGTATGATGTTTCAGACACACTGGTAGCTTCTGAGTGTAAGAAATGTATACAATTAACATGGTCCCTAGCCTTTTTGGGGCTTATATTTTGGGGTTTCAGAAGGATGTACAGGAGTTGTGAATGGAAGTCCTAGGAAAAGAAAGTGGGAAATAGAACTCAAGAGGGCATGTCAGGCGGTGTGCGTGCCTGGGTACATGGTCCAGATGCACAGGGAACAGGGTCTTGGCTGAGGGGATTATCGTCACTACTTAGACCAGTGGTTCTCAACCTTCCTAATGCCGCGACCCTTTAATACAGTTCCTCATGTTGTATGGGGGCATAACTGCATGGGGGCGGACCTGCCTGGAGATGGATAGAGGAGCGGTGTCTCGTTTCCTAAGACCACTGGAAATATGTGTCTTCCGATGGTCTTAGGCGACCCCTGTGGAGAACCGCTGGCTTAGACTCTGATGTTTGAGGAGTAGGGACTCCTGCTGAACGAACTGGAGCTGCTAATGCGGGCAGCCTGAGGGCTTGCATTTCTATGAGGCAGGTGGTGCAGGTGCTCCGGTTCAGGGTTCCATGTTGAATGGGAAGTTTCTAAAGGATGCTCCTTGGGGTCTTTTCTGTCATCCTCTCTACACCTTGCTTCTCAGGCTAAATAGATTCCAGTCCTCCAGACTAAGGTGTAGCAAGACACAAATAATAGAGTCCAACGTTTGCTCTGGTAATGACCTCAAATCATTTAGTCTCACCTTTCTCTACAGATTTGGAAACTAAAGAAGAGAGACTGTTACCTACCCAAGGTGCATAGCCAGTTAGTGACAGATTCAAGCCTGAACTCCAGGTGTCCCTTGTGGGCAGGAATATTCTAACATAGGTCTAATGCTACTTACAGAAGGGGCTACCTAATACCTGTGAACCCTAAAATCCAACATGCCTGGCCTCCTTAGTTGCTGCAGCTGGCTGTGTGGGTCTTCTGTGGTTCTTTATTGCTCCTTAGCATAGAATGATTAGGAAGAGATTTATTTGCTTTATGATAATGTCAGTACCAAATATAGGAAGTTGAGAACATGAAATTTGAGCCTTTGAGGAACAGCCATTGGGATGCTAACCTCTGCCCTCTGGAAGGAGAGAGTGGGGTCTGGGTTAGCCAGAGTCAAATGGCAGAAGACAGATTTAGCTCAGCATTGAGGGCCAAGCACTCAATTCAGTTACCTCTTTTGGTCTCCCACCAGTTGGGACTTTATGGGGTTGGGAGGTTCCTGTAATTGATTTCCTGAAGTGGTGTGGACCAGCAGGCTGGAAGTTGGTCATGGCTGTGGGGAGGGCCAGGGTGTGCCTCTGCTTGTTTGGCTACAGTAGGAAATCAATACCAGCCTAAGGAAGAGCCTCCTCAACTGCCCTGATTCCCAAAGAAAATTTCATTGCATTTGCAAGAAGTATTGCTTTTACCAAGAACCAGAGCAGGGAAGGGAAAAGCTCACACCCTCTGGAGCACCCAAAAGTTGAGTAGATGTGTTGAGACACAGATGAGGCTGGCCACTTGGTGGGGTCTCTCAATGTTTGCCTTTGACTTGACTGTCCCTGAGCTGTCCTGAGCCATGCATCTCCTGCCCATTTTTCTGGGCCCCCACGAGCTCTTTCAGTAATGGGCCTGGATGAAGGAGTCAGTTTTGATTGGGAGGGTGCAGTGAGGAGAAGAAACAAACAAGTGCTTTAATATACAGTAGAATGGGTTTCAGGTTTCTTTTGTTAATATGTAATATTAGCATATGTTTTAAATATCAGATAGTTTTTATTATGTTGTCTCTTCAACTAGATTGAAAACCCAAGAGAGCTGGGACTGAACCTGATTTCTTTCACATTTTCCATCATGTTTAGTGCAGTGCTAAGTGCATACCAAGTTGTCTAATCAATATGTGTTTGATTATCAAGCCATGCTGCCTGGGTGTATGTCCTGACATTGTCTTCCATGGGACCCCAGTCAAGTCACCTAACCTCAGTGGTCTTCAGTGTTTTCATCTAGAAATGGGGGAGACAGTGATCTCTACCTCCAAGATGTGTTCTGAAGATTAAATTATATGCACATATATATAGGTATATACACAGAGGCGTGTGTGATTAGTCCCTATCACAGCACCTAGAACTTGGTAAGCCTTATGTAGTGCTTACTGTTTCTGCTGTATTAAGGTTATGACTTTGGATGTTGTACTGATGGGTCCACTGCAGAATTTCAGGTCTGCCCCATTCCTGGGCAGTATATATGTATGTGCTCTGCATAATGCTAGTCAAGAGATGGTCTGTCATCACTGAAATGTGTAAATAAATGTGTTTTCTTTAAGGTGTGGAAGATATCCTTACAAGGACCGTGTTATATGACACTGTTAATGATTGCATTTGGCTTATTATGGGGACACCTTTTACAGATCAGACCCACTCAGAGCGTTTTTATTTCTACTTGTTTGTCCTTATCAAGCACACCCCTAGTGTCCAGATTCCTCGTGGGCAGTGCCCGGGGTGAAAAAGAAGGTAGGTGATTACATCTTCTAAATATGTATTGAAGTATTACATATTTAATTGATTCGAATTCACTCTGAAGGCCTGTTAGAAACAACTGCAACTCTTAATCCCTCCTTGGGGCTTTCCTAACAATTATGGGTATTACCCTAGGAATTGATGTCCTGTAAGCTCAGCTTCTCCAAACCTCCACTCAGTTAAGACAAATGTCTTTTTATATGCTCATAAATTTGGAATAGTTGGAGGAGCATGTATAAAGAAAGGAATCTACATTAAAGAATATACTGTAGAATTGGTAGGTTTAAGAGATGAATGTGCTGCACCAAGCCTGAAACTACCCAGCTCTAGAATTCTAGTTATAGAAGATAAATGTGTTTATTGCGTACACTACTGTTGACTGGTGGTGGTACATGCAGCTTAAAAAAAGCGGAAAAAAAAAAGATCAATGTATACTGCTTTGATTCTGGCAAGTTTTGGGAATTAGCATACTTTTGATACCTTCTATAAAATATATGAGGTACTTGGTAATTAAAGGTATTTTCACCTCTTATACTTTGGTGTTAGTTTCGTCTGTGTGTGTGAAACACTGGCATCTCTAAATCGTTGTGTATAGTGAAATCAGACTTGATAAGAAGCTTAGGAATGAACATTCTGAGGTGTCACTTGCACTGTCTTTTGTACACCGTTAAACCTTGACAACATTGACGTTTTTTACTGTTTTGCTCTTACTTTGTAAAAGTCAGTAAAAAACAGAGTTAAAATGGCATAGTACCTCGCACTGGTACTTGCCTGCACTAACACGGTAATGAGAGGAGACACCTGAAGAGAGAACACCAGAGCGGTGTGGCTGACCTCTCCAGTAAAACTGACCTGGCCGTGAGCAGAGCTCGCCAGGGGCCTCGAGTCACAGGGGGCCACAAGGACCACACGCACTCTTGGCACCAGGGGCTTCCCACTGGTGAGAGGAGCTGGAAAAACGAAAATATCTGTTCCCTTCTGCCAATCTGTGGGCCATGGTGCAGCCTTCCTGCTAGCAACTGGGCTAGCTGCCACTACCCTGGTGGTCTCATTCGTTTCCAGTGTCTCTGTGGCCAGGTGCTTAGGACCTTCCCTCACAAGACCAAGTGACAGATGGAGGTGAAGGGGGGCACCAGTAATGAAATAGGAAAATAAGAACAACTCCTAATATAACCTATGAATTGTAATACCAGTACCTATGAAGAAATCAGTGGCTAGAAAAGACAGCTAACAAACTAAATTATCAGAATATGAATTCTCTTTACTTATGGAAAGGTCTAATAAAGACTTTAAAATAATCATGTCTGAAACACTCAAACATAAATGAAGGAATCATGTCTAATTAGATTAGACACAAAGACACAACACAGTACAGATGGAAGAAATGGGAAAGAACATTGAGAAACATGGAGAATAGGTAAGAGCTCAGTATGCATACCATAGAAGTCCTAGGAGGAGAGTGGAGAAAACAGCTGGTAATTTTTCAGAACTGGAGAAGGACAATAGCTCTTAGTTTCCCTTCTCCAAAACTAAGCAGGAAAAGGAAAATAAATTCACTCTAGATATGTTCTGGTAGAACAACAGAACTTAAAGGACAAAGGGAAAATCTGGGCGCACCATAGGACAATATACAAAAGGGCGAAGGAGCTGGACGTCACAGCAGCAGCTTAACTGTGATAAGAAGTGGTGTAGAAGCCATGAGTCTGATACCTAAGCGCAGAATGAGGGTTACCCCCAGTTCCATGCAGCATAGACCCCCAGGCACCTCCCGGGACTCAGGCCTGCAAGAAACTTCACCCTGTGACCTTAAATGGGAAACTGCTCACCAGGGTAAGGGAGGCTACTACCCAGGCCCAGATGGAGCACCCTCATTTCTGTGAGAGCAGGGTAGGGCACGAGACCAGGAGTAGTTAGGGAAGATCTTATGAAAACAAGCAAGAGAAGGAGATGTTCCTAATAAATGTACATAGAATGTTCATTACAGCATGTTTGTGGTAGTGGAAAACTGAAGACCCAGTACCCATCCACTGGGGAATGGGTAAATTGTGGTATATTCTATAACAATTTTAAAATGAATAATAGCCCTGGCCAGTTTGACTCAGTGATTAGAGCATCAGCCTGCAGACCGAAGGGTTGTGGCTTTGATTCCCGGTCAGGGGCACGTACCTAGATTGTAGGTTGGATCCCCAGATGTTTCTTTCTCTCTCTCTCTCTCTCTCTCTCTCCCTCTCTAAATCAGTGGGAAAAATATCCTTAAGTGAGGATTAACCTAAATAAATAAATGAGTGAATGAATTATAACTGTGTATCAACTTGGATAATTTTTAGACAGAATAGTGAGCAAAAAAAGCAAGTTGCAGAAATATTGATTATATAAAGTTAAAAATTACAAAATAATAAGCTCGGTGTTGTTCCCAAACACATAGATGTTATTATATTAGAGCAGGAAAAACATTCAAGGGGATTATAAACTTTAAAAGTAAGGCAGTGATTGGGGGTATGGCAGGAGAGAGTGGGCACAGCAACTGATGGTTCAGGGCTCATTAGTAGTACCTGCAGTATCTTCATTTCAAAAATCTGAAGCCAATGTGTCAAAAGTTTAAGATTAGCAAAATTCAGTAATGGGAATATGGGTGTTTGTTATATTCTTTGTTTTCTATAATTTAAAGTACTTAATAAAAGAAATGGAAAACAGGAAAAAAATGCATATAGTAGTGATAAGCACAAAATTTAAACAGTACAAAATGCACACAGATGAAAAATATTAAAGGTAATATCCTAACATTTAATAATTCAGTATAAATAATTATTTTCACCTTTGTCTTGACTGCAATGTTTACATTTTATGCTCATCACTACTTTAAACATTTGTCTTTCTCCTCCAGCAGCAGTAAATTTGCTTACAAGCAGATGCTTCCTGAGAACAGCATGTGTCCTGCACCAGGGCCCACAGTGAGGACACCTTGGCTCTGTTCTGTGGTGCCTGCAGTCTGGTGGTGGATAATTGAATGCCCACTGAACTAAAACAGTTGTCTATGATCAGGTGCAAAGGAATAGAACAAAAATTTTTTAACATTTACAAAATGCTGGGAGTATTATCAAATGCTATTTCTACAAAGCGAGATGTAATTAAAGATTTTATACTTCCTCTAAATAAAGAAGAGGTCTGAAATACATTAATTTGGTGTAAGGAGTGGGGGAGGATGGCCATGGTGTGATCGCAAGCTTACTACCTAGCAAATTCAAGAGAGTCAGTTATCATGAACACATCAAGGTGTATGTTTTTATAGTGTTCAAAATACTCATTATTTCTCATGAGGAAATTACTCTTCACTCTATTAAATGTATAACCCTCAAAGATACAAAGCTCTAGCAACAACACCTAATGTGATCATCTGTTTATAATGTTTTAAAATTCTAAGCCAAGATGTTTCATTCATCAAAATTTAACTCCATTCAGTAAAATAAGCCTTCTAAAAGGATTACCTGAACTTCTAATCAAAGTTTGATTTTTTGCTGGTGAAGAGGGATTTTGATTTTGTTTGGTTTTGTTATTCTGCTTATTTTTGTTTTTGATAATCCTCACCCAAGGATACTCTTCCATTGGAAGGGAGGGAGGAGGAGAGAAAGAAACATTGATATCTCACATTGATTGTTTGCCTCCCGCAGGAGGCCCAGGCCCAGGATCTAACCTGCATCCCAGGCATGTGCCCCTGACCGGGAATCAAATCTGTGACCCTTTGGTCCTCAGGACGACATTCCAACCACTGAGCCAAACCGGCCAGGGCTATTCTGCTTCTTTTATATAAATAAGATGATCAGATTGGTCTTTAAATATATGTTACTGTCAGTAATAGCTTTTTTACAGAAAAAAATGACTATTTGGGCTTGCAGGGGGACATGACAATTTAGTGTTAAGAAGTACATTTAAAAGTCCCAAGGCCAAGAACTGTTGGTTGAAAATGGAGACATTTGGAGGTCTATGTGAAGTATTGAGTTCATACACACACAAAAAAATGTATCATTTTCTTCTTTCTAGAGAAGTTATATAGTCCCTTCAGCTAGTGCTGGTTCTGTTTTGTTCATATGAATCAGTGTTTCTATACCAAACTGCATTTGTCTTCAAGGGAAGGGATTTTCAGTGTGGTGGTGATGGTGGGTTTGAGGGAAAGTGACCCAAGAGCCAGGCTCTGCCCAGCAGATGTGACCAGAAAGGGATGGGGCCAGGTCTCTCCTGAACAGCTTAGGGAAAAAATAAAGAGTGATGATGGAGACTGCTGCTTCATGTGTTTTGGGGACACAGTGAAATCGGTATGATTATCCAGGGCTATCATATTGTTTGCCATACCATCTTGTCATAATGTCATTTTTCTGTAATTTTATATATTTATCCTCAACTGAGAATATTATTCTGTTTATCTTCAGATAGAGTGTGAGGGGGAGAGAGAGAGAAACATCGATGTGAGAGAGACACATCGATTGGTTGCCTCCTGCATGACCCCAACCAGGGCTGAGGACCCAACCATAATCAAGGCACATGCCCTTGACCAGAATCAAACCCGCAACTCTTCAGTCCATGGCCTGATGCTCTAATCGCTGAGCCAAACCAGCCAGGGCAATTTTTCTGTAATTTTATAAGTAACAAGTAAGTAGTGAAAATATTTTGGATACTTTCTTTACAAAAAATGTTTTTTTTTTTGTTTTGTTTTGTTTTGTTTTTTTCCTCACCCGAGGACATTTTTCCATTTTTTTGTTCAGATAGAGTGGGAGGGAGAGAGAGGAAGAGAGCGAGAGAGAAACATCGATGTGAAGGGACACATCGAGTGGCTGCCACCCGCACGACCAAACAGGGCCGGGGACAAACTGCAACCGAGGCACGTGCCCTTAGCGGGAACCGAACCCGGGTCTCTCTGTACCGCAGGCCGACGCTCCAACCGCTGAGCCAAACCGGCCAGGGCTTTACAAAAAATGTTTTAATCTTTAAAATGTTACAGTGTTTGCTCTCAAAGAAATTTTAAAATCTGTATTCTCATTTAATGTATAAAAATGATTTGAATTTTTTTTTGGAAATATGCATGATGACCTTATTTTGACTTGGGACACTTTAAAATACTGTAAACATTGGTTTTTAATAATTTTTTTTCTTAAGCAGGTGACCTTGACTATAGTGCTGTGCTACTTGGAATGCTGGTGATGCAGGATGTACAGCTGGGGTTATTCATAGCTGTCATGCCAACTCTTATCCAAGCAGGAGCCAGTACGTACTCTAGGTAAATTTTTATATGACTTTATTTCACAGTTTGTTTTTCTAGTTTCAAATCATTTGTTTATAAAAATACTCCCTGATACCTTTTCCCAAAGATATGTTCAGAGCTTGTATAGCACAGGCTTAAGAGCATAAACGCTGGAGTGGCACTGCCTGGGCTCAAACTCTAGCTCTGTGATCTTGGTTGGGCAAGTTTCTTAACCTCACTGTTTCTCAGGCTTGTCATCTACAAAGTTGGGAAAATATCATCTGGAACATTGTGTGTGTGTGTGTGTGTGTGTGTGTGTGTGTGAGTGCATCACCCTACTAGGTTTCACCCAAGTGGAGCACTGATTGACAAACCTACCTCGTTGCACATGGGTGGGGTAGAAGTATTTTGTATTTTTTAGTATTCACCTTTGCCAGATGTTATTTTAAGTTTTAGCAATCTCAGAATGATTAAGATCTCTCCTCTGCTCTCAGATAACTCAGCTATGTTAAAAATGAATGCCTTCTTAACTGAGATTTCCAGAGGCTCATGTCCTAGAACAAGGCCTCCCTGGAGCTCCAGCTCAGCCATTTGCCTGCTTGAGCAACTTAACCTCTCTGGGCTTCAGTTTTCTCCTATAAAATGGGAACATTATGGAAATAGGACCTACCTCAAGCACTGTGTGAGAATTACAGGAGATGATCACATAAAGCAGTCAGACCAGTCACTGGTATATATAACTATTAAAGGTGGTTCATCGAGAAGGTCATTTTCCTTTGATCCAAATTTGTTTAACTGTCAGAAAAGCAGTACTTTTAGTTACAACCTTAATCAGAGTCAGTTCTTATTCTGGCTACAGATTTTCAAGATAAGTAACTGAACAAAAATTTGGACAGCAAAAGAAAGATTTGTAACTCTAGCTAAAAATTATTTGAGTTCTATTTAAGAAATATACAACAAATTATTCCCTGTAAAGGTCAGAATCTCCTTACCAAACAGGAAGTAGAACCTCAGCAAAGAATCACAGAGCACAGATGTGACATTTATGTTGCCAGACTTTCCTTTCAGCTAGGTAAAGTTGTTGCTGTATGATATTGTCTCCATTAGAAAACTTTAAAAGCTTTTCTATTTTCCCAGTTTAAAAAATTAACTCAATTGTAGTTGATATTGATATCCCATTGATATTGTTCTAATATAGTCATGAAATGTTATGTTTTCCAAGACTTTTAGTGACATGGAAAAATGTTGTATGTTACATTAAGCTGTAAAAAAGAGTCAAAATCATATACAATATTCCTTAAAAGGTTAAACAGAGTTACCATATGACTCAGCTCTTCAACATAAAAACCCACAGGTGGATTGATGGTAGTACAACAAGTGTGCATGTCCTTAATGCCATGCATTACACACTTTAAAATGGTTAAAGTGGTAAATTTTATGTTACGAATATTTTACTTCAATAAAAACTTGTGCTTGAACGTTCATGGCAGCATGAGTCATAATAGCTAAAAAGTAGGAACAACTCAAAGTCCATTAGCTAATGAATGGATAAATAAAATGTGCTATGAATGTTATTCAGCCATGAAAAGGAATGAAGTACTGATACCTGATACAACATGGTAAACCTTGAAGACGTTATGCTAAGTGAAAAAAGCCAGTCACAAAAGGCCACATATTGTATGGTTTCATTTATATGAAATGTCCAGAATAGGCAAATCCATAGGGACAGAAAGAAGCTCAGGGGTTGCCAGGCGCTAGGGAAGGGGGAATGGGGAGTAAGTGCTAATGGATACAGGGTTCTTTTTGAAGTGGTAAATATGTTCTACAATTGATTGTGGTGCTGGTTGTACACCTTTGTGAATATACTAGAAAACCATTGAATTGTATACTTTAAATGGGTGAATTGTATGGAATGAGAATTATATTTCAAAACTGTTAAAATTATATGCAATATTATTTGAACTACATAAAGAAAAAATAGAGAGACTGGAAATATATGTATATACATATGTATAACAAGTATATAACAAAGTATTAATGAGTAGAGTAATAGATTATGGTACTTTTATTGTCTACTATACATACATTTCCATATAATTTGAGAAAACCTCTTTTCTAATTTTGATAACCAGAGAAAATTTATAGTAAAAAAAATAAATAAATAAAACTTTGCCTCTTTAGTAAGTTTTCTTTTTTTTTAGTCCTTACCCAAGATATGTTTATTGATTTTTAGAGAGAGAGGAAGGGAGAGAAAAATAGAGAGTGAAACATTGATTGGTTGCCTCCCATATGTGCCCTGCCTGGGGATTGAATCCTCAACCTAGGTATGTGCCTTGACTGGGAATCAAACCTGCTACCTTTTGGAGCACAAGACGATGTTCCAACCAACTGAGCCACCCAGCCAGGTCCAAAATTCATCTTGATCTTTTCTAAAGGAAGGAATTAACTTCTTTCCCTCAAATATTTCACAGGTAATGAGCAGAACACAGAGACTCTGATAAAGAGTACTTATAAAAATAAAATGATTTTAATTATTAGAATTAAAATCTTGCAAAACCATAAAAGTTCTAGAATAAAGTATGGATGAATTTATAATTGAATGTGGGAGGGCCTTTCTGCTTCAAGCAGAACACAAATTCTAGAGGCCATAAAAGTATTACTGCAGTAAAGTTTAAATACATGCACATACATATACACATGCACAAATATGTGCATACATATATGTGTACTCATTTGGTAAGCAGGCTAAAGACAAAGGGGAAAAAGATGATTGTACACATATTACAAACAAAGGGTTAAGTTTCTTTTGTCAAAATCTTCTACAAATTAGGTGAGCAATATAAGCAGCTAACATAGAAATGAGTAAATGGAAGATGCTTCCCTCTCACATTGGAAAAGCAATGACTTCTTACCTGTCAGATTCAAACCTTTAAGCCTGGGGTTGGGGAATGGCACTCTGGGGTGTTGTTTGGAGTGGGAATTGGAGCAGCCTTCCTGGTACCCCATTTGGCAATATCTGTCAAGTGTAGACTGTAGCACGCAATTATGCTTCCAGAAGCTCATCATCCAGCACATCAAGAACCTAGAACAGCCCAAGTGTCTGGCTGAGAAAATGGTGGCACAGACACGGTGGAATGCTTACTCAGCTGTTGAAATGAGTGAGGCTTGTGCTGACATAGAAACTTTGCCAAAACATGATAAGTGGAGAAATAAAGATTCAGAATAGTACCTTTCTGAGCTGTTTGACCATTTTATCCTTACTACAGTGCATTTAATAGACAGTTGGGAAGTAGACCTCAATGCAAGCTTCGGGCATGGTGATTGCAGTGAGTGCAGCAACTAGGAGCACAGGCCTGGAGCCAGATGCCTGGCACATGACCTGGAGTGATGGGTTGGCCTTTGCCTCCACTTTCTTGTCTGTAAGGTGGGGATGGTGACAGCTCTCGTCTGGTAGGGCTGCTCTGTTAGGATTGTCTTGAGAAATGCAAGTCTTAAGTGGCAGCAGTCTCTTATCAGCTAAATAAAACTGGACTGAGACTGGAACTCCTGTGACATGCTGCGCACAGGGGAGGATGGCCGCTCTCAAGGAGCTGGTGTGGTGTCTGGGAAAGGTAATCAATGAATGATGAATAAGTTGAATAGTCAACAAGAAAGTGCCTAGTATAGGTGAGTGCTCTGCAGAGAATTAGAATGGGGTGGTAAGTCCACGGACTACGGATGAGCACTTCAGATTTGCAAGGCCTCTGAGCAGTTGACTTTGAGGCTGAACTGTGAAGGACACAGCTGAGCCAGTCATTGAGGAGAACCTGGGGTGGGGGTGGGGTGCACTGGCCCTGTAGATGGAGGGAGCATGGCTTGTCAGGGAGCAAAAGCTTGTGAAGGCTGCTTTGCAGGTGAGGGACAGTGGAAGGTGCAGGTGGGTGAGAAGTCTGGGCTCACCCAGAATGTCACAGGAGCTTTGGACATCTAATCAATGTTCCCAGCATGTTGTTTTGGCCTCTGTGGAGCATGACCAAGAAAATTTAGGAGGTTATCACAGTTTTGCAGGGAGATGATGGCATCTAGAGAAGGGGTGCCCTTGTGCTGAACAGGGCCAGGCTCGGTGGTATAGCACTTAGATGTGTTGATGTGTGGGGTGAGCAGTTAGTTCAGTGGTCTGCTACTGGGATGTGGAAGACTGGTCAGGAATTTGAGGTAGACCCAACCTACTTTATTCTGTCACAGTGAACACATTTCTATTCCTGCCAGGGCTGCAGACCCCGATTTCTCACACTGGCTCCCCCCACTTCATTAACAGACATGGAGTCATTCACAATGACTTTGCTTCTTTGCTGCAAGCCCAGCTCTGCTCTAATTTCCCTAAGTAATTAATGCGCAACTTGAGATCTGTGCCCTGTGCTGCTATTTTAAGCCTGACTGTAGTGATGAATTCTCTCTTAGTACATTCTAAGACCCTCAGTGGATGGCAGAAAACATGGATAGTACTGAACCCTATGTGTGCTATATGTTTTCCTATACACACATGCCGCTTTACTTAAAGGGAGCACTTCACGGCTTCTCTTGGGCATATCTGAATTGCCAGCATCACTACTCTTGTGCTTTGGGACCATGATTAAGTAAAATTGGGTTATTTTTTAACACAAGCACTGCAATACCACAACAGTTGATCTGATCACTAAGACAACTACTAAATGACTAACAGAACTAGGTAGCATATACAGCATGGATATGCTGGACAAAGAGATGATTCACTTACCAGGAGGGACAGATTAAGATGGTGGGAGATATTATAATGTTACTCAGAGCAGCGTGCAATTTAAAACTTATGGTTTTTCTTGGAATTTTCCATGTAATATTTTTGGGCCATGGTTGACTGTGGGTAACTGAAACAGTTAAAACAAAGTCGTGGATAAGGGGGGCATTATCGAAATCAGATTTGTACTATTCCACTGAGAACTTTTAAATCAGAACTTTGGACTGAATGGTTTCCTAAATATGATGGAGAGCTAAGTTTAAGAAAATATGTAGCCTTGGCCAGATAGCTCAGTTAAGTATCATCCCGATATGCCAAGGTTGTGGGTTCAATCTATAGTCAAGGCACATACAGGAATCAACCAATAAATGCATAAGTAAGTGGAAGAATAAATTGATATTTCTTTTTCTCTATCTCCCTTCCTCTCTCTCTCTGAAATCAGTAAATAGAAATAAAATGTTAAAAAACAAAAATATGTGTATTATTGTAAATGCTACAAATATGTATATTATTGTAAATACTGCAAATATATAATAGTGCCTTTCTTAAGGCTGAGATATTAAGAATATATTCGAGATCTGAATAACATGGTAAAAAGTGCTTACCACAGAATCCTTTTCTTTATGATTAAATAATAGACATAAAATTCAGAGTTCTGGCTTGGGATAAGGGAATAGTTTGCTGAAAGTCACTGGAACCCTTTTGTTATACTTCTAATAGTGAGCCTACGGTGTAATATTAGAGTGACTATTGCCTTATGAAGAATTTCAAATGGGTGTTAATTTTTGAGAAGGAATTTTATTGTCAGTCATTGAGATATATAAGCTGTCAGTCAGGAGTCATTACATCCTGTAAAATGTATTTACTTCAAAGTATTGATTGAAAAAAATCCATCTTCTATATTTAATTTAAATAAAAATTCTGAGATTAACATGATTGACAGTTTAATTTTAATATTTGGAAATAAAAGAAAAATGTAATATTTGGAAATAAAGGGAAAATTTAATATTTGGAAATAAAAATGTATGTATTTTGGGTTATTTATTTTACAAGTTAAAAAATAGTGGATGATCATTTCTTTGGGATTTAGAAACACATGTGTGGAGGTGAAATAACATGTCTTTTTTTTTTTTCTTTCCTAGCATTGTCATGGAAATACTACGAATACTGGCTTTGATTGGTCAGATTCTTTTTTCACTAGCTGCTGTCTTTTTGTTATGTCTTGTTATAAAGACTTACCTTATAGGACCATATTACAGAAAGCTGCATATGGAAAGCAAAGGGAACAAAGAAATTCTTATCTTAGGAATCTCTGCTTTCATCTTTTTAATGTTAACGGTAATTCTCAAATATCTGTTATTTATATAATCTGATTTATAATCTGTTCACTGAAAGCTTGTGATCAGTTCTTTATCTTTTCATTTTAATAATAGTTAAAATATATAAACACTTACTAGTATTTTTTATCTTATGTAGTTATTGTGCTACCCATCAATATTAATACGAGTTAAACCTGTTTAACTGTTTTAACTCATGCTCTTTTTTTTTTAATCCTCAACGGAGGACATTTTTCCATTTTTTGTTCAGATAGAGCGGGAGGGAGAGAGAGGAAGAGAGAGAGAGAGAAACATTGATGTGAAAGGGACACATCGAGTGGCTGCCACCTGCACAACCAACCAGGGCTGGGGACAAACTGCAACCGAGGTACATGCCCTTAGCGGGAACCGAACCCGGGTCTCTCCGTACCGCAGGCCGACGCTCCAACCACTGAGCCAAACCGACCAGGGCTTAACTCATGCTCTTAAGCACTTGGCTAAAAAGGTATTTGTGAGTACTGCATTAAAAAACAAATCTATGCCCTGGCCGGTTTGGCTCAACGGTTAGAGCGTTGGTCTGCAGTCCGGAGAGACCCAGGTTCAGTTCCCGCTAAGGGCATGTACCTCGGTTGCAGTTTGTCCCCAGCCCTGGTTGGTTGTGCGGGTGGCAGCCACTCGATGTGTCCCTTTCACGTCGATGTTTCTCTCTCTCCCTCTCTCTCCCTCCCACTCCATCTGAACAAAAAATGAAAAAATGTCCTCGGGTGAGGATAAAAAAAGAAAAAACACAAAAAACAAATCTGTTGTGGGAAGGAAAAGCCACCAGTGTCAAACTGTTACTCTGTCTTAAACTTTCAAACAGCTTTGTACCTGAGGTAAGATGAACAGTTTTAAACCAGATTTTAGTTCTGTTTCATAATGAGAAGCTAGTCAACAATAGAACTTTTGCGATTAATGTGAAAGGAAGAAAATACAAAGGTTGGTTTTGGAAGCAGTCTTCTCCTTATTTAAAGGATAAGCTTCTCATGAGAAACGGGGATGTGCTGTTAGACCCTCCTCAGTAGGTTAAGTAGACAGGCACCAGTGTGCTACCCAGCACTTGTGTTCCTTGATGCGTATTCCAGAGAAGACTGTTCACACACAAGCTTAGTTACTAAGGGGTTTATAGCAACTATTCATATTAGCCCACAGCTGCCCAAATGTCCTTCAACAGGTGAATGGTTCTTCCAGCTATGGTCCATCCACACCAAGGAAGACCACCCAGTTTTAAAACTTGGTACATAACTTTCCAGAGAACTCTGCTGAATGAGAAAAGCCAATACCAAAGGGCATTCTGTATGATTCCATTTATGTGAGATTATAAAGACAAAATTTCAGAATGGAGGGAAGATTGCTGGTTGCCAGACGTTAAGGAGAGGGTGGGGTGGGAAGGATCCTTGTGGTGACGGAATATTCTGCCTCTCCTCATTGTGACACGCCAGTATCCTGGCTGTGATCTAGTGCTATGATTTGGCAAGATGTTGCCACTGGGGAAACTGAGTAAAGGGTACATGAGATCTCTCTGGTTATTTTTACAACTGCACTTGAATCTATGATTATCTAAAAATAAAATGTTTCATTTTAGCCCTGGCCTGTGTAGTTTGGTTAAGTGATGCCCGGTGCACGGAAAGGTCGCCGGTTCGATTCCTGGTCAGGGCACATGCCCAGGTTGTGGGCATGATCCCTGGTCGGGGTGCGTGCAGGATCAGCTGATGTATGTTTCCATCTCTCTCTCCTCCCTTCCTTTATCTCTCTAACAAAAAGAAAAAAATTTAATTTAAAAAAAGGAAATTAACAAAAATAACTTCCTTATATTTTGTTCAATTGCCTGCTAATATTTTATAATCTTGGGAGAAGACTGATTTGCTTTTGCTCAAAGCTGTTCAAGCATGTGACTTGTTTAATTTTTTTACATTGCTGTACCCATTCCAGAGTATTTTTCTCTTTGAAAATAGCATCCAACAAATTTATCATATCTGGATGACTTCTTTGCCGTTTCCCAATGGCTACACAAGTTAAAATAATTCCCTAGTCATTGGTTCTTAGTTTTTTTTCTTCATTTGACTATAATTACTGAACACCTACTACAGTCATCATGTATTGTTAGCTGTTGAGCATTTTTGCATATTAGGTATTATACTTCCTCTGTCAGACTCACTCTTCATTTATTGCTGTGTGATATTCCATCATGTGAGTATTTTACAGTTCATTCTTTCTATTGTTAGCTATTAGGATTTGTTTCCATTTAGGGCTGTTATGAATAAAGCTGCTATATATTCTCATATGTGTTCTTTGGTGGATATGTGATTTTATTTTGGAAGAGTATATATCCAGGAGTGGAGTCCCTGGGTCGTAAGGTCTGCGTGTGTTTAACTTTAGTAATTTTCCATGCTAGTTTTCCCCAAGTAGTTATACTAGTTTATACCCTCACTAGAGTTGTGTAAGGGTTTAGTTTCTCTGTATCCTCACCAATACTTGTGTTGTCTGTCAGTCTTTGTGATTTTAATCATTCTGCTGGATGGTAGTAGTATCTTGTCAGGGGTTTTAATTTTCATTTCCTTAAATACTGGTGGTGTGAGCATCTTGCCATGTGCTTGTTAGCCAGGTGGACATCCTCCTTAGGGAGGTGCCTGTTAGAGCCTTGAGGTTATTTTTCTATTGGGTTACTTGTTTTCTTACTCATTTATAGGAGTTTCTTAAATGTTCTAGCAAATGTTTTTGTCAGATTTTTTTTTTTTTTTTTTTTTTTACTGATTTAAAGTGTACAATTCAGTGGTTTTCAGCATATTGACAGTGCTCTGCAGCCATCCCACCATCAAGTTCCAGAGCCAGTTTCCGTCACCCCAAAGAAACCCTTACCTCCCAGTTCTGTTTGTCCCTCATTCTCTAGTAACCACTAATCTACTTTCTGTTCCTACGATTTGCTGCTTCTGGACATCTTATATTAGTGGGGTCATAGAGTATGTGGCCTTTTGTGTCTGGCTTCTTTTACTTTGCATGATTCATCCGTGCTGTAGCATCTTTCAGTACTTTGTTCCATTTCATGGCTGAATAATATTCCATGTCAGATATATTTTTGCTAATGTCTTGCAGTTTGTGACTTTCCTTTTCACTTGCTTAATGGCATTTTTTTATAAATAGCAGTTCTCAATTTTAATGAAGTCAAGTTATCAGTTTTTTATAGTTAGCAATTTTTACGTTCTGCGTGAAAGTTCTTTGCCTACCCCTGGATCATGAAGATGCTCCTTGTTGTCCTCCAGAAACGTTATTGCTTTACTTTTCTTATTTAGATCTACAGTCCCTCTGGAGGTGAGCATAACACATGATGTAAGGAAGTGGAAAGAATTTGATTTTTCATATGCTTTTCCCCACACGTGTGCTGAAAGGTCCCTGCCCCACTGCTGTGCAGGCTCACCTTGTCAGAAACCAAGCGGCCTGTGAGTGCTTGTATTTCTGACCCTCCACTCTGTCCCCTGGCCTGTTCATCTACCCTTAACATCTGGCAGTGTAGAGCTCAACTTCCTTCTCTGTCAGGGTTTTCTTGGCTTTATTTGTGATCTTTCCAGTATCTGCATAAGTTTTAGATTCAACTTGGCGCTTTTCACACACACAACAGTTTTGTTGTAATTCCTGTGACTCTGTAGGCTGGTTGCGGGAAAGCTGACATCCGCGTGGTTCTAGGGCTCCCTCCCTGTGTGCGGCCCACACCGGTTACTGAGGTCCTTGCTGCTGCCAGCAGTACCCAGCAGTGTTTGGTGCAGAGGCTGTGCACGTCCTTAGTTACGCACTCCTAGGTGTTTAGTGAGTTTCGATGTTACTGTAAATGGTATTTCTTCAAAAGTTCATTCTTTCTATTCATCTGTTGCTATTGTTTGTAGTTTTACTGTCTCAAATTAAAACAAAAACATGTTCTTTCCAGTTGTTTTGTATTAGTAATGTCACATCAAGAAGTCTGAAGCTTTGCATTTAACAGGACTATATAGCTAAAAACCTAATGAACCATATTATTCTGTCTGAATCTGGCATTATTGAATCTAGTCATTTCTAGATTCATTGGTGTCCTGCCAAATCCAGATAATTGCTCATTAGCTGCATCTGCTTTCTCTAAGTGGTGTGCATTGGTGATGGGAATAGTTTTTTTATACAATACATTTTTTAAGCCACATTCAGGCTGTTCATTGATTCAAAGTAAAGAAAATGTATCACAAATATTTAAAATAAAATTTGGAAAATATTCTCATTCAAAAATTTCACAGCTGTCTACATGAATTATTGTTTTAAATATTTTAAATTATTTTTTTCTCCTGTATAGTTCATTCAACTAATGTTAGTGTCTATGTGTCATCTCTTGGGTCCTCCCCACGGAGGCCCCACTGGGGACTTGATTTTCACAGTTGTATTGTGATGGTTCTGCTAGACCTAACAGGCTGACTTTGGTGTGAATTCCAGTTCGGCAGAAGCTGTTGGTAACTAGTGGCACTGTGTCTGTGACATGTGGTCTTCCGTCTTCCCCAGGTCACAGAGCTGCTGGATGTCTCCATGGAGCTGGGCTGCTTCCTGGCCGGAGCACTCATCTCTTCCCAAGGCCACCTGGTCTCCGAGGAGATTGTGTCTTACATCGAGCCTATTCGCGACTTCCTGGCTATCATCTTCTTTGCATCCATAGGTGACGTTCCTCTTTACTCTTTACGTCGCAGTGTTTGAATTTATTTGTTAAACACTTGCGGATTACTTCTATAATCTCTTTATATACATATTTTTATTTAATGACTATGCAGTGAAAACAGTTGCCATAAAAATTAGAGTCTGAGGAGAAATCTCATTTAAAAAGAGGGAACGTTTAAACTGAGGGACGTTAACTCGTTGATTGGTTGTCGTGCTCTGTCGGTGCTAAGATGCACAGGTAGGTGGGTGGTGAAAAGGCTACCACGTCCTCAGGGGAGGATGACTGTCACTCTGACTCCATCGGGAAAGGCCTGGTGCTCAGCAGGTTAGCAGCTTAACGCCACTGCATCAGAATAGGAAGTTTGAAAGGAAATATTAATGTTGATACAAAACAGGAAAGTGACCGCGCAGATGCTGCTCTGGAGATCTCCCTCGTCAGGGGTCTGAAGTGGCCAGTCCTGGAGAGGTGCAGGCAGCAACAGAGTGACAGCCCTGCGTGCTGAGCATAGCCACTGGGCACCTCCTTGTTCCTGCCTTCCTGTAGCCTGCAGAGTCCTCGCACTCCGCACTGGTCCGCAGGTTCCGTGGGGTCCCAGCAAGACTTGGAGAACATGGAAAAGCAGATTCTAAAATTTATCCTCACCCGAGGATATTTTTCCATTTTTTGTACAGATAGAGTGGGAGGGAGAGAGAGAAACATCGACGTGAAGGGACACATCGAGTGGCTGCCACCCGCACGACCAACCAGGGCCGGGGACAAACTGCAACCGAAGTACTGCCCTTAGTGGGAACCGAACCCGGGTCTCTCCGGACCGCAGGCCGACGCTCTAACCGCTGTGCCAAACTGGCCAGGGCCAGATTCTCACATTTAAATGGCAATGTGAAAGGCCCATGCCCAGCGGGTGTGGCTCACTGGTTGAGCATAGACCCATGCACCAAAACGTTTCCAGTTCAATTCCCCTCAGGGAACGTTCCTAGGTTGTGGGCTGGATCCCACATACAGGAGGGGGCTAATCAACGTTCTCCTTCATCAATGTATTTTTCTCTCTCCTGCTCCCTTCCTCTCTCTCTCAAATCAATAAAGAAAAATTACTTACAAAATAAATAAAAGAAGTTTTGGCCGGTTTTCACAGTGGTTAGCGCATCAGCCTGCTGTCCAGAGAGACCTGGGTTCGGTTCCCGCTAAGGGTGCGTGCCTTGGTTGCAGTTTGTCCCCGGCCCTGGTTGGGTTGTGTGGGTGGCAACCAGTCGATGTGTCCCTTTCACGTCGATGTTTCTCTCTCTCCCCTCCTCTTTCCCTCCCACTCTATCTGAACAAAAAATGGAAAAATAAAATAAATAAATAAAAGAAAAGCCCTGAATAGGCAATGTAGTTCTCAAAGGAAGCACAAACTGAGAAGGTCACACTTAAAAGAGATGAAATAAAATCTTTCACGAGCAGCTTTAGTAATCAGATGTCTCTGTCCATGAGAGAGCCCTCTCTGTGGATATTTGCCTCTTCCTCTCTGCCCCCTTCTCCCTCCGCTCTCTCCTCCCTCCCCCTCTGTGTGTATCTCTCTCTGCCCCCTTCTCCCTCCGCTCTCTCCTCCCTCCCCCTCTGTGTGTATCTCTCTCTGCCCCCTTCTCCCTCCCCTCTCTCCTCCCTCCCCCTCTGCGTCTATCTCTCTCTGCCCCCTTCTCCCTCCCTCTCTCCTCCCTCCCCCTCTGTGTCTATCTCTCTCTGCCCCCTTCTCCCTCCCCTCTCTCCTCCCTCCCCCTCTGTGTCTATCTCTCTCTGCCCCCTTCTCCCTCCCCTCTCTCCTCCCTCCCCCTCTGTGTCTATCTCTCTCTGCCCCCTTCTCCCTCCCCTCTCTCCTCCCTCCCCCTCTGTGTCTCTCTCTCTCTGCCCCCTTCTCCCTCCCCTCTCTCCTCCCTCCCCCTCTGTGTCTCTCTCTCTCTGCCCCCTTCTCCCTCCCCTCTCTCCTCCCTCCCCCTCTGTGTGTATCTCTCTCTGCTCCCTTCTCCCTCCCCTCTCTCCTCCCTCCCCCTCTGTGTGTATCTCTCTCTGCCCCCTTCTCCCTCCCCTCTCTCCTCCCTCCCCCTCTGTGTGTATCTCTCTCTGCCCCCTTCTCCCTCCCCTCTCTCCTCCCTCCCCCTCTGTGTCTATCTCTCTCTGCCCCCTTCTCCCTCCCCTCTCTCCTCCCTCCCCCTCTGTGTCTATCTCTCTCTGCCCCCTTCTCCCTCCCCTCTCTCCTCCCTCCCCCCTGTGTGTATCTCTCTCTGCCCCCTTCTCCCTCCCCTCTCTCCTCCCTCCCCCTCTGTGTCTATCTCTCTCTGCCCCCTTCTCCCTCCCCTCTCTCCTCCCTCCCCCCCTGTGTGTATCTCTCTCTGCCCCCTTCTCCCTCCCCTCTCTCCTCCCTCCCCCTCTGTGTCTATCTCTCTCTGCCCCTTCTCCCTCCCCTCTCTCCTCCCTCCCCCTCTGTGTCTCTCTCTCTCTGCCCCCTTCTCCTCCTCTCTCCCCTCCCCCTCTGGTCTCTCTGCCCCCTCTCCTCCCTCTCTCTCCTCCCCTCTGTGTCTCTCTCTCTCTGCTCCCTTCTCCCTCCCCTCTCTCCTCCCTCCCCCTCTGTGTGTATCTCTCTCTGACCCTTCTCCCCTCATCCTCTCTCCTTGACCCCTCTCTTCTGCCCCTTCCTTCCCCTTCGTCCCCCCTCCACTACTGATAACACCCCCTCAACAAGCTAAATGAGCTCCCATTCTTTGGATTTCCATTCCTGGTTGATGATTCACTTCTTTTCTGTCAGTGCTTTTTCAGACAAGGTCTAATGAACTGACTAAATGGAGCCCTGTTCTCCCCACATGCCGGCCCTGTGCTCCCTTCCTGGGGCCCAGGTCACCCTGACTAGCTGTGTCGCTCTGTGTCCTGCCTGCTGGCTTCCTGGAATGTTTGCGTGTTAAAAAACTAAAACGCCACAACTATGTTATTTAAAGCAGACATATTTGCTTTAATATTTCTCAAATTAGGATTCTTAATTTATTAAGAACCTTGCTTTCTAACAATAACAGTTGCACATGGTTTTGCTTTGGTTATTCATACTCAGTATATCAGGAAGCATTCTAGTTAATTTCACTGCCAACTGAGAAACACGTGTAAGTTAGGTTTTTATTCTCTGGTCAGAGTTCTAAGCAGCAAGTGAACAGCATCTATTTAAGAAGACACCTTTACTTTTCTGCATATTTAGGCCTCAGTGATGTGTAAATGAATGGTGGGGTCCCCATTTTTAACACACATTTATTGGCCTCCTGCCCCATGCAGGCCCTGTCAGAACCATAGAGATGACCTGGACTGAGCTGCTACAACCAGGGCCCATTAGCCACAGTCAGTTCTGGGTGAGCAAAGTAGGTGGGGTCACCGCCACCCAGTAGGAGTACCGAGGGACTCAGGCTGTGCTCCTGAGCAGAGGCCACCTTTGAGCCTCACAACAGGGCAGTTTCTCAGGCCCAGCGTGAAGGAGGGCTTTCCGCGCTGAAGGGAGAGCACTCCTCGTGGTCATTCGTGGGGGTGCCCTGCAGGTGGTTGTCACATATCGGGTGTTACCTAGCATCTTGCAGCCGTTGCTCTCTGCACAGTGCTCTGCTCGCTGCTGCAAGTCATGAGTGAACAGTGTCCACCCTCAGAGCCAAAGCCTCTGCTGTCTGGCCTTGGGTCAAGTATCCCACTAGTGTCTGGGGCCAGACACTTGCTGTGACAATGAGGGGCTACGTGATCACTGCCACTCTGGGGGGCTGTTCACACTGGACACAAGAGCATGTTGAGGAGACCCAGCTCTGCTCTCAAGTTATCGAGCTACTGGGCTTCTCAGCCTTGAGGTGTGCACGGCCCTTCTCCCTCTCCTGGGGCTGCCCTTCCTTGTCTTCGGACTCCATGAGTCATTTGCATCTTGGTCAGAATATTTTCATGAAGGAAAATCAGATTTATCAGCTGCTTGCCGTCATGCTTTGCTGTGTCCTGGGGGTGAAGTCCGGCGGAGGATGGTGCTCAGCACCCAGGCCCACAGAGCCTGGGACCCAGGCCGCCCTCCCTGGAGGAGTTGGCTCAGGACCCGCCTACAGCAAATGCTTGGATGAGCGCTCAAGTAGAGGGCACGCAGGGTCGCTTACAAGGACTTCGTCCTTTTCTTCAAACAGGTGTGAGGAGCTTGCGAGTTAACAGGGTTATCAGTGAGAAATAGGGGTGGGCTGTGATCCTGAAAGGGTTACCACGTCTGTTCTCTTTCCAACAGGCCTCCACGTGTTTCCCACTTTTGTGGTGTACGAGCTCACCATCCTGATGGTCCTCACTTTGTCGGTGGTGGTCATGAAGGTATCGATCCTTTCAGTGATTTGTGATTGGTAGAATTCTTACTACTTTTAGCTTTACATATCACACAGTGCACATTTTTCCTCCTGGGCCTGACTTCCTGCCCAAAGCTGTGCTGAGTCTGAGCCCCCAACAACGCCATTCACCTGGAACACAGTCTGTGAGATGGTGCCCCGTGCTGCCACCCGACACTGGGGACAGGTCTGGGTTAGGGGAGAGATGGTTTGGGTTTGCTTTCCTTTGTTGGTCTCGGAATTGAGCATGTTTAAAATTGGGAGCTAAACGCTGGAATAGGAGAGACAGCATTCTGGACCTCCAGTGAAGTCCTTGCGCTGTGATCTGACTTCGATCTTAGCTGAGCCTGAAGAGCCATGGGCCTGCTCTTGTGATGCCTGCAGACATGCGTTTTCATGGTCACTGGAAGCCCTGTGCTGCTCTCCCCTTGTCTGTTCTCTGTGACTACAGATTATTGAGTCCCTGGGTTAACTTGTAACGTCTTAACCTGTTTTGTAGCTGTCTAGCTTTGTGGATTATAAAAAATCGACTTAAAATATTTCTATTTGAAGGAGCCAGAATCCCCAGTGATTGTCTAGCTGCCCACCAGCTCCAGGCTGCTTACCCCTCTGGATATTGTTTACATGAAAGAGAGGCATTTCTCTCTTATTAAAAGTAATATTTCCATTTCAATGCTATATAACATTTAATGCTGTTAATTTAGTTTGGGGGAACTTTTGTTTTCTGCAAGTGAACCTAAACCCTTGGTTTAGCTGTGGTGTTCTGTGTGGTTTTATATCAACATTTTGTGTTTATTCGGTGCCTTCAGCATAGAAGTGCCTCTCTGTATGTGCCCTCTGTGTGTTACTCAAGGGCTGCTCCAGCATTTATGTGTCCTCCCTGTCTTCTGTGTGCTTGACTGTCAGGGCTCTGGTTAAGCAATAACACAGGGTCGTTCTCGCAGTTTGTTCTGGCAGCACTGGTCTTGTCTCTCCTTTTGCCGAAAACCAGCCAGTACATCAAGTGGATCGTGGCCGCAGGGCTGGCCCAGGTCAGCGAATTCTCTTTTGTCCTGGGGAGCAGAGCACGAAGAGCCGGCATTATTTCCCGGGAGGTGAGTCTCCACCCACTTCCTGTGAGTGTTCTTGATCAGGCAGGTGCTCTGTCACTGTCCTGTTTGACCTTGCTGATGTGTCAGCATCATGTGCAGTTGTGTGTGTGCAGTTTAGTGTCTGTCTACCTTTCAGTTTTCACTTACATTTTTCTTCTGAAGTTTTGCCCATTTCTACTTTTTTCAACTTTATTATTTATCCTCTTTAAACTGGCTGTGAATTAGAACTTGATAAGTATCATTTGATGGTCTATGATTGCCACTAAATTTGATAAGAGAGAGGTGTTTTTGTGCTTGGCTGTGGGGTGTGGGGTGTGGCTCTAAAGTGAACAAAGGACCCCCAGCCTATGGGCAGACAGGCCACAGTCTGTGCTCCCCAGTGCTCAGGTTTAATGTTTAAAACCGGAGTGTGCTTTCAGGACCAGATAACTGAGTTCAGTATTAGCACTGAATGATCTTAGGGCAAATTGATGCTTTAACTAAGAAGAGCATTTGATAACTAAAATTAGAACATTATTGTTTCAGTGAAAACAAGATGGAGATTCAGAAGATCTTTTTTGTTGTTAAATGTGTAAAATGTTGGGTCATAGTATAGAGATCTGAACCCCCTGCTTTTGAGCTGTTAGTTCACTAAGAAACCACATGTGGCCCTGGCCGGTTTGGCTCAGCGGTTGGAGCGTCAGCCTGTGGTCCAGAGAGACCCGGGTTCGGTTCCCGCTAAGGGCACGTACCTCGGTTGCGGTTTGTCCCCGGCCCTGGTTGGTCGTGAGGGTGGCAGCCACTCGATGTGTCCCTTCACATCGATGTTTCTCTCTCTCTCTCTTCCTCTCTCTCCCTCCCGCTCTATCTGAACAAAAAATGGAAAAATGTCCTCGGGTGAGGATAAAAAAAACAAACAAACAAAAAAAAGAAACCACATGTGTGCCGGGGCTAGAAAACTGCATTCTATGTAGGCTCGTAGGCTGTGGAAATCGGCTGTTTTTGTATTTCCCAGGGCAGAAGCAGTTAACTTCAGGATGTTTTTCAATCATGGATTTGTAGACACACAAATTCCTGAATGGTAACTTCTATTTAAAATTATTTTTGATCCTATAGCCCTCTTCTGCAATCTAAGTTTTGCTTTTTGCCCCTTTTGATGTCTACACAAGCGCAGTTGAACTTCTGGGCCTGGTCCCTGAAGCCAGGGCGGGGTTTTGCCCCTGCTCTCATTCCCCTCCACGTGGCAGGGACCACAGAGGGGCTGCCCCACCTTAGGTCGTCTCTCCCTACGTTGTGATGTTGTTCATAAAGCCCACCCTGCCAGGTGACACATTGAATATGTGGCGATGCACACCTGCTCCTAATAATGTGGATTGAATGAATATAAAAGTTTTATCAGTACATGTGAAATGCTGGTAAGCATTCAAAATTAAATGGTTGTCTCCTTGTATCTGTGTGAGGAAGGTAAGTCTTGATATTAAAGATTACTTAAAATAATTTCTGAAGAATGGAATTTGTGCATGATTTCCATCTGAGACCTGCCCTAAAGCTGTACCCTCACTGTGACTCCCAAGGGGTCAGTCTGACTGCCTAGAGAGCCCAAGGGGTAACCCCGGGTTGCACAGATTCCAGTGTGTGAACCAGTGATGCATTGACCTGATGACAGTTTGACTGATGGTCAAATCTCAGTCTACCTCACATCCAAATGTCAAGGTACCTGTGTCTGTTTGGGGTGTACCTAAGAGTACACCTGTGGTTTGAGGTGGATATAGCAATCCTGAGTGAGACAACACGCAGACTTACCTGTTACAGGTACACCTCCTAATCCTGAAATGACGCTCAGTTTTACCTTTTGTAGGTGTACCTCCTAATCCTGAGTGTCACCACGCTCAGTCTTTTACTGGCCCCAGTGCTGTGGAGAGCTGCAATTACGAAGTGTGTGCCACGACCAGACAGACGGTCAAGTCTCTGAGGGCACCAAGATGATAAACAACTTTGCAAAGCAAAACCTGTGTGCAGGAAAGTAGACATTTCGAACAGTTCTGTAACTGCACTTTGGGGAACAAAATGTGCTGTTAAGGAGGGGGGTGTCTTATTTGCCCAGCTTTACAATCTATTACTGCCATATTTTGCAACCTTCCAGAGTAAGTTATTGTGTTCAGTTGATCATGCACAATGTAAACATAACGCTGCATTTTACAAATCGCCTTGACTATTTTGCCTGGATGTGCCTTTTTTTCTGAAATTAATGTTAACTTTCTATTGTTATTTCATTAGTTAATGATTTTTTGGTAAAAAAAAAAAATTAGAAAGCTTTTTTTTATTTATTGTACAACTTTGGTATTGTAATCTGTTGGTCGATATCTGTTATTAAATATTTCTGTGATGAGAAATTTTAATTCTGGCAATGAGTTTGGAAAGTTACTTTTGATCCTTAAAACCTATGTTTTCTAAAATGAGATAAATATCTTCTAAGTGTCTGTTTTTTATTATAACAGTTTTAAATAAAACACTTTGATGTCAGTTTTTATTAAGTATATAATTCTTTTAAAATATTTGGTTTTGGCATTCTTCAATAAAGATCCTTTATGATCACAACATAATTAATTGAAACTTATTGAAAATTTTTTAATAAGATGTTTGTTTGACTAATCTTTATTGTTTTGTTATGATTTGTATATTACCACACTATTTTCTAAGAGACCAAATTAGCATAGTGTTGTTTGCAAAGCCTAAGTTTTTTCACTTTGAATTTTAAAAGTGTATTTTGGTGATTATGTGCATCATTTTAGAAATCCACACAGATGAAGATTTGATCCTCATAAAGATTTCCCTAAGGGGAACTTTAAGCCATAATTTTCCTATACATGTTGGTTTTAAGAGCCTAAAAATTTGACTAAAATACATGGACAGACATGTTAGGTGTAATTATGTATTGTGAATATAAATTATGGATTGCAGTAATATAAATTAAAACACTTTAAAATGAAGTAAATTGCATCTAGCCTGAAGTAAGTCAATGGAGAAATGATATAAATGTGTTTATTTTTAGAAAATAACATTGGTTGTATTCACTTCCAAATTATACAGATGGTCTGATGACATTCCTTTCGAGTTATTGGATGTATACACACAGCAGTGTGCCAGGCATCCTGGGCTTGGCCTGCTCATCTGATGATGCTGAGGCCTTCCTATCCCATCAGTAACACTGTCTTATCCCATCCAGCAAGCTGGAATACACTGCAGGCCTCTGGGATACATTTTATTTTGTTTTGTATCTCCAGTGTTGAACTGAATGAAAACTATTTGATGCACTGACATCAAGTTTTCAACAAAACATGAAGTTCATATCTGTGAGAAAGAAGTAAATAAAGATGCACACCAAATCGCAGAGGAAGTGCCTTTGGAAGAAGTCTGCCTATGGAGAATGCTCCTTGGAGAGCTCTAGATCATAAGGACACCTCGAAGCCATGCACAGCTCCACCTTCAACCCCTATGTCCTCCCTCTCCCCTTCACTGCCACCGGGGCCACACTCCCTCCTCAACACCTACCTGGGCCCACCCTCCTCCAACCCCGGAACTTGGCTTCTTCACATTTTACTCACCTGTATCTTCACCCGCACCTCTCTGTGTCTTCCACATCTATATCACTTGCTCCAGTCTGCCTATGCTGCTCACAAAGCCCTCTCTCAACCCTGTCCTGACTCCCCTCCTCGTCCAGACTTGCAGAAGGCTCAGAGCGCTCGTCTCCATCCCTTCAAACGCCTGCCCCTGGGAGCTGCAGACCACCGCCTCCCAGATCCCAGCTTTGATTCAGCTCGAACCGTTCACCCCCCCCCCGCCACTCCAACACAGGCCTAGCTCCTCTCAGCATTTTCTCTGTGAGTGTGTGTGGTTCGTGTAGGCTGAATCCTATTGTGGATATGTCTGCCAAAGGAAACGTGTGCTTGTGACCAACCCAGTAGTGGCATCGTCATCTTCAATTTAAAAATGGGTGTCTAAAGGTTTATTCCATTCCTAAGAGCAGCATGCTTGGAGAATTGAGTTTCCAACCTTGGGAATCCTAAAGACAGATTGGGAGGAGGGTTGTTGGCCACCCCAACACCAATGAAAACCTGAGCAGTACTAGGTGGCTGTGAGTGCCTTGTGTCAGGTGTCCCCCTCGCTCTTCACCTGGGTGGTCAGCTGTCACACCTGGAGCTCTAACCTGAAACTTCCACAGCCGCTCCACGCCCCAGTTCTTCCTGCTACAGGTCCCCACGCTTGTCACACATGCCAACCTGTGGGCACCCACGTGTGGTGTTCCTTGTCCCATGGGTCTGTGAAGTCTGTCTCCTAAACTTCTGACCGGCAGGGCCGTCCTCTCCCGTGGTGTCCAAAAGCTCTGCTGAGGGTGCGGAGAGCAGGCTCACAGGAAATCAGTCGTTCAGTTCACACAGCTTGAAGCGTCGCACTGAATGGTTATGGAACTTTAGTCAGGCCTGAAAGAATCAAAAAGGAGGACAGCAAACACCAGATACCCACATAATCACACAGAAGATAAAGATGTGCGCAATGGCTGTTGCAGCAAATCCTCCATGGGAGGTCAGTTAGGAAAGAAGCTCTCCACTGTTTAAGCAATAGAGACAAAATCCAACATGAATGCATCCTTGATTATATGCAAAGCAGAGGTGAGGGATGTGTAGAAGTGGAGTTGGTTACTGCTTCTAGGACCCATGATCTGGTGTAGCAGACAGACACGAGTGAATGGTGCAGAAGGGACTCAGAACGGTGGATCGGGACAGCCAGGGAGCAGGCGGAAGGAGTTGAACGCCGACTGTGGTCTGGAAGGCCTCTTGGGAGAGGTGTATGGGCTGGACTTGCAGGAGCACAGAGGTCAGTATTGAAGTGCACAGAGAGCGCATTGCTGACAACACCCCGGCCTGAGAAGAATCATGGCACTGTAGGGGTGCGGCTCTGCTGTTGTCAGGGCAACAGGTAAGAGAAGTGAACAGAGCAGAGGGCCCAAGGGAGCCCCTTGAGCCGAGTCTTCCTCAGAGTACCAATCCTTGGTGTGATGGCTGAAGACAGCAGCAGTCCTGTGGGACACATCCCTCTGGGGGTAAGGGTTCTTCAGAGACAGAGCATGGGGATGATGACTACATCTGCTTTGGACACAACGTTTCCTGCACTGAAAACAGTAGAGCCCTGGCCGGTGTGGCTCAGTGGTTGAGCGTCGACCCACGCACCAAGAGGTCACTGGTTCAATTCCTGATCAGGGCATATGCCCAGGTTGTGGGCCCAATCCCCAGTGGAGGGCATGCAGGAGGCAGCCAATTGTTGTTATTGATGTTTCTCTCTCTCCCTCTCCCTTCATCTCTGAAATCAATAAAAAAGAAAAAAAATTTTTTAATCAATAAAAAATATTAAAAAAACAAAACAAAACTGCCCTGGCTGGTTTGGCTCAGCAGTAAGAGCGTTGGCCCACAGAACAATGAGTCACAGGCTCGATTCCAATCAAGGGCACATACCTCAGTTGCTGTTCGTCCCCTGCCCTGGTCGGGTTGTGCGGGAGGCAGCCAGTCGATATGTCTCTCTCACATCAATGTTTCGCTCGCTCGCTCGCTCTCCCTCCCTCCCACTCTATCTGATGATAAATGGAAAAATATCCTCAGGTGAGAAATAAAAAAATGAAAAAAACAAAAACAGTGAAGGTCTGTTGGAACCCAGGATGAGTGAAGGTGAGGTAAAGACTCAGGCCCGCCTTCAGGGATGAGTGTGGGAGGCCTCAGTGTCTGGAGCCAGGTGTGAATGCAGTGGGGGCACAGCCCCAGGTGAGGCTGAGACCCCACTGGGCGCATGCCAGTGGCTCTTCAAGAAGACCAGCAGTGGCAAGTATTTCAGAAGCATTCAGGTGAAGGGGATGAAGGGGACAGGAAGAGGGAACGGGTTCTGCAGGTTGGGTGACTGCTCTGATGATATCTTGGACTTTGGACATCCTGCTCCCTAGAACTCCTTGGATATCACTCTGACGTACAACCCTTGTCTGGGAGCACAGATACCGAGATGCTTCTGCAGTGTCATCACTCACAGTACATACCGTGTGCCTCCTGACACCCCACCAAACAACATGGCTGTTGCCTCTGACACCCTGGCTGACACCCCACCTTTGGGCCCTAGTAAAGAGTCCAAGTCCATGCTCTCTCTCTCTACCTCTGACTTCGCTGTGCAGCCTTTGGGTATGCCATGCACACTCCAGGAATTGTGAGTAATAACTCTTGTTTCTCAAAATTCGCTGATGTTTTTACTGAACTGCATCCTGTAACCATAATAAGACCACAAACACCAGTCCAGCCACAACATTACCCTGGTGGGGGAAAATGTCCATGGGGGCTTATTATGCGTAATATGGGCTCAGTGGAGTGCTTCAGACATTCCTGAGAGCATCACTATCAGTAGGCTGGAGTGACATAACAGACACAATCTGCCAAAACTCACACATGAAATAGACAATCTGAGTAGGCCTATATGTAAAGAAATTGAATCAATGATAGCTAACCTTGCAAAACAGAAAGCAGAAGGCTCATATGGGCTCACTGGTGAATTTTAGCAAACATTAGAGGAAGAAATTATATTAAAAGCTACAATAGGCTGTCGAAGAAAAATCACATTATCATATCAATAGAAAAAGCATTTTATAAAATTCAACACTCATGATTTTTAAAAACTCAGCAAACTAGCAATAGAAGAGAATTTCCTCAACTTAATAAAGATTAACTACAAAAACATACAGCTAACATCATATTTAATGGTGAGAAATTCAAAGCTTTCCCACTAAGCTCTGGAACAAGGCAAGAATGTCCTCTCTCGCCACTCCTTTAAAACATTATACTGAAAGTCAGAGCTAATGTAATAAGATTTTAAAAAGGAAATAAGGGGTTCCTGGAAGATGGCAGGACCAGAGGGAGGGTGAGAGTGTGAGAGGGTAAGCGAGTGTGAGATAGAGTGTGAGTGCATGTGAGAGTGGGTGAGCAACCTCAAGCAGTGCAGAGATGCGGAGCAGAAGGGTCCTGTCCTCTGGACCGGGAGCAGCCGGCTACCACAGTAAGTGACTCATCAGCGAGCTTCTCCCTGTGCAGCCAGGAAGCCCCGCCATTTTGAAAGATCCTGGGTCTTCCCTGGAAGGAGGCAGTGGGAGCCGCTAGGGCCCAGCAACTTGAGCCCACCTGTGCACCTGGCACCATGGGACCAGTGGACCCTGTTGTGTCAACACAGACCAGTGCACAGTAGTGATGCCATCAAGGTGCTGCTGCAGAAGCTGCAAATGGCTGGGAGCCCAGCACTATCCCCCAGAGCAGCAGCCTGATCAGAGCCAAGCCACACCCCCAGCAGCACAGGCTCAGGAGCAGACATCCATCCCTAAGCAGCAGCAGCACAGATCGGCAGCTGAGACTCATCCCCAAAAGCTTCAGCAGAGGCTGAATAGGAGCTGAGCCCCACGGGGCAACAGTGCTCCCCAGTTGCCAGTGGCAGACCCAGGGCTCCAACAAGGCTTGAGGCCATGGCTCCAGTGGGGCCTGAGCAATCCAGCCACCCATGGGACTGGCATGGAGTGTGGGACCAGCGGGGAGCGAGGTTCCAGCAGGGCCTGAGTGATACAACTGCCTGCAGCTCCAGCAACCGGTGGGGAGTGTGGCTTCAGTGGGGCCCACGCGATCCAGCAGCTGCCAGTAGTCAGTCCTCCAGGACCCACAGCAGGCAAGAGGCAACACTCACCAGGACAGTCTGGGAGGCACAGCAGCCTTATTTGATACACACTGACCTGCCCACATGCCCCAACATCCCTCACTGGGTCTAGAACTACCAAACGGCTAAAATGGGGAGACAAAGAAATAACACCCAAATGAAAGAAAAGGACGAATCACCAGCAAAAGAACTACATGAAATGGAAGAAAGCAATTTGTCAGATAAAGAATTCAAAGCAATGATTTTAAGGGTGCTCAAACAATTCTGTGAGAACTACAAGCAACTTAATGAGAATTAGAGAGAGCTCAGTGGGAACTACAACTTAAAAAAAGAGGTAGAAGCTATGAATAAAAATCAAGAGGATCCTGGCCCTGGTTGGTTTTGCTCAGTGGTTAGAGCATCAGCCTGTGGTCCAGAGAGACCCGGGTTCGGATCTCGTAAGGGCATGTACCTCGGTTTCAGTTTGTCCCTGGCCCTGGTTGGGTTGTGTGGGTGGCAACCACTCGATGTGTCCTTTTCACATAGATGTGTTTTTTTTTTCTCTCTCTCCCTCCTACTCTATCTGAACAAAAAATGGAAAAATGTCCTCGGGTGAGGATAAAAAAAAAAAAAGAATCAAGAGGATCCCAGACAGTGTGGCTCAGTGGTTGAACATTGACCCATGCACCAAGAGGTTGCCAGTTCAATTCCCAGTCAGGGCACATGCCCAGACTGTGGGCCCAATCCCCAGAGGGGGGCATGCAGGAGGCAGCCAATTGATGTTCTCTCTCATCGATGTTTCTCTCTCTCCCTCTCCCTTCCTCTCTCTCTAAAATCAATAAAGAAAAAATATTAAAATAAAAAAATTAAAAGGAAAGAAAGAATGACATAGCTGATATGAAAAATACCTGAGAAGGATTCAATAATAGATTATAAGAAGCTGAAGACTGAATCAGTGAGTTAGAAGACAAGGTATAAAAAATGCCCAAATAAAGCAGCAAATGGGGAAAAACGTTTAAAAACAGGAGGAGAGTTTAAAGGAGCTTTGGGACAATATGAAGCATAACAACATCGCATCATAGGGGTACCAGAAAGAGAAGAATCAGAGAAAGGAATAGAGAACCTATTTGAAGAAATAATGACAGAAAACTTCCCTAATTTGGTGAAGGAAAAAGTCACACGAGTCCAAGAAACACAGAGAGTCCCAAGCAAGATGAACCCCAAAAGACCTACAGCTAGAAACATCATAATTAAAATGGCAAACATTAAAGACAAAGAAAGAATCTTAAAGGAAGCAAGAGAGAGACAGAAAGTTACCTACAAGGGAGCTCCCATTAGGCTGTCAGCTGATTTATCAATAGAAACACCGCAGGCCACAAGGGAGTGGCATGAAGTGTACAAAGTAATGCAAGGCAAGGGTCTGAATCCAAGACTACTCTATCCAGCAAGGCTATCATTCAAAATTGAAGGAGAAATAAAGAGCTTCACACAAACACAAAAAAAGCTAAAGGAGTTTACCACCACCAAACCAGCACTGCAAGAAATGCTAAAGGGACTGCCATAAGAAGTAGAGACGGGGGAGGGAGAACACAGGCATAAAATAAAAATGTCAACTAATAAGTATATATCAATAATAACCTTAAATGTCAATGGCTTAAATGCCCTAATCAAAAGATATAGGGTAGCTGATTTGATAAGAAAACATGACCCATATATACACTGTCTGCAAGAGACACACCTCACAACAAAAGACTCACACAGAATGAAAGTGAAAGGATGGAAAAAATTTTCCAGGCAAATGGAAATAAAAAAAAAGCCGGTGTAGCAATATTCATATTCATATCTGATAAGACAGACTTCAAAATGAGGGCCATAATAAGAAACAAAGAAAGTCACTACATAATATTAAAAGTAACAATCTATCAAGAGGATATAACCCTGGTAAACATATATGCAACAAACACAAGTGCACCACAATATGTTTAAAAACTTCTGGAGGACTTCAAAGGACAGATCAATAGCAATACAATCATAGTGAATGACTTTAATACCCCACTGACATCACTGGATAGATCTTCTAGACAAAAAATTAACAGGGACACACAGTCCTTAAATGACCAGCTAGATCAGCAGGACTTAATTGATATTTACAGAACATTTCACCCCAAAGCTGCAGAATATACATTCTTCTCAAATGCACACGGGACATTCTCAAAGATAGACCACATGTTAGGACACAAAGTAAATCTCCACAAACTCAAGAGATTGAAATCATATCAAGCATCTTCTCAGATCACAATGGCATGAAACTAGAAATCAATTACAACAAAAACATTCAAACCATGGAGGCTAAATAGCATGTTATTAAACAATGAATGGGTTACCAAGGAGATCAAGGAAGAAATTAAAAACTTCCTGGAAACCAATGAAAATGAACACACAACAACACAAAATTTATGGGCTGTAGAGAAAGCAGTCCTGAGGGGAAGTTCATAGCATTACAGGTCTACCTCAAGAAATAAGAAAAATTTCTAATTGACTATCTAACCATACAACTTAAAGAACTAGAAAGCAAACAAAAAGAAAACCCAAGAGCAAGTAGAAAAAAAGAAATAGTAAAGATCAGAGCAGAAATAAATGACATAGAGACCAAAAACAATTTAAAAGATCAATGAAACAAAGAGTTGGTTCTTTGAAAAGATAAATAAGATTGATGGATCCTTAACTAGACTCCCCAAGAAACAAAGAGAGAGGACCCAAATAAACAAAATCAGAAATGAAAAAGGAGAAGTAACAACTGACACCACAGAAATACAAAGGATTGTTAACAAATACTATGAACAATTATATGGCAACCAATTGGACCATCTAAGCGAAATGGACAAATTTCTAGAAACACATATTCTCCCAAAATTGAACCAGGAAGAGAGAGAAAACTTGAGCAGACCAATAACAACTAAGGAAATTGAAGATGTAATCAAGACTCTCGTTCCCGGCTGGTGTGGTTCAGTGGTTGAGCATCAACCCATGCACCAAGAGGTCGCCAGTTCGATTCCCAGTCAGGGCACATGCCCAGGTTGTGGGCCCGATCCCCAGTGAGGGGCATGCAGGAGATGGCCAATTGATGTTCTCTCTCATTGATGCTTCTATTTCTCTTTCCCTCTCCTTTCCGCTCTCTCTAAAAATCAATAAAGAAAAAAAAAAGGACTCTCCCAGCAAACAAAAGCCCAGGCCCAGATGGCTTCATGGGATTTTACCAAGCATTCAAAGAAAAACAAACACCCATTCTCCTCAAACTATTCCAAAAAGTCAAGAAGAAGGAAGATTTCTAAACTTGTTTTATGAGGCCAGCATAATTCTAATTCCAAAACCGGATAAAGACACTACAATAAAGAAAACAACAGGCCAATATTCCTGATGAGCATAGATGCCAAAATCCTTAACAAAATCTTGGCAAATTGGATCCAGCAATGCATTAAAAAAATTATTCACCATGACCAAGTGGGATTCATCCCAGAGATGCAAGGCTGGTCCAATATTTGCAAATGAATAAATGTGATATACCACATAAACAAAATGAAAGATAAAAACCATATGATCATATCAATAGATGCTGAAAAAGCATTCGACAAAATCCAGCACCCATTTCTGATAAAAATGCTCAGCAGCCCTGACCGGTTTGACTCAGCGGTTAGAGCATTGGCCTGCGGTTCAGAGAGACCCAGGTTCGGTACCTGCTAAGGGCACATACCTCAGTTGCAGTTTGTCCCCGGCCCTGGTTGGGTCATGTGGGTGGCAACCACTCTATGTGTCCCTTTCACATCGATGTTTCTCTCTCTCTCTTCCTCCCACTCTATCTGAACAAAAAATGGAAAAATGTCCTTGGGTGAGGATAAAAAAAAAAAAAGCTCAGCATTGTGGGAATAGAGGGATCATATATCAACATAATAAAAGCCATATATGAAAAAACCTACAGCCAACATTATACTCAATGGGCAAAAACTAAAAGCATTTCCCTTAAGAACAGGAACAAGACAGAGATACCCACTTTCACCACTCTTATTTAACATAGTACTGGAAGTCTTAGCCACAGCAATCAGACATGAAGAAAAAATAAAAGGGATCCAAATTGGAAAGGAGGAAGTGAAACTGTCATTATTCACATATGACATGATATTGTATATAGAAAACCCTAAAGACTCGACCAAAATTATACTAGATTTAATAAACGAATTTGGCAAGGTAGCAGGATACAAACTTAACATCAAAAATTGATGGCATTCTTATATATCAATAATAAACTCACAGAAAGAGAAACTAAAAAAAAAAAAAAATCCCATTTACCATTGCGACAAAAATAAATTAAGATACCTAGGAATAAACTTAACCAAATAATTAAAGGACCTATTTGCAGAAAACTACAGGAAATTGAAAAAAGAAATAGAGAAAGATATAAAAAAGTGGAAGCACATACCTTGTTCATTGATTGGAAGAATTAACATCATTAAAATGTCCATACTAGTCAAAGCAGTCTATAGATTCAATGTAATTCCCATCAAAATACCAACAACATATTTCACAGAACTAGAACAAATACTTCAAAAGTTCATATGGAACCAAAAAAGACCTCGAATATCCACAGTAATCTTGAAAAAAGAAGGACAAAGTAGGAGGGATCACAGTACCAGATATCAGGTTATACCACAAAGCCTCTGTAATCAAAATAGCCTGGTACTGGCACAAGAACGGGTACATAGATCAATGGAACAGAACAGAGAACCCAGAAATTGACCCTAGACATTATGCTCAATTAGTATTTGACAAAGGTGGCAAGAGCATACAATGGAGTAAAGACAGCCTCTTCAATAAATGGTGTTGGGAAAATTGAACAGCTACAGTACATGCAAAAAAATGAAACTAGACCACCATCTTACACCATACACAAGAATAAACTCAAAATGGATAAAAGACATAAATGTGACTTGTGAATCCATATAAATCTTAGAAGAAAATGTAGGCAACAATATTTCAGACATCATACGCAGCAGAATTTTTACTGATACAACACCTAAGGCAACAGAAACAAAGGAAAAAAATGAAATGAACACATGGGACTACATCAAACTAAAAAGCTTCTGCACAGCAAAAGAAACAACCATCAAAATGGAAAGGGAACCCACTATAGGGGAGAGCATAATTGCCAATGATATATCAGATAAGGGGTTAATTTCAAAAATATATAGAGTGCTCATACAACTCAACCAAAGGAATACAAAGAACCCAATTAAAAAATGGGCAGAGGACCACTCTGGCTGGTTTGGCTCAGCAGTTAGAGCGTCGGCCCACGGTCCAGAGAGAACCTGTTTCGGTTCTCGCTAAGGGCATGTGCCTTGGTTGCAGTTTGTCCCTGCCCTGGTTGGGGTCGTGTGGGTGGCAACCAGTCAATGTGTCTCTCTCACATCCATGTTTCTCTCTCTCTCTTCCTCTCCCTCTCCCTCTTTCTCTATGCAAAAATGTCCCCGGGTGAGGATTAAAAAAAAAAATGGGCAGAGGACCTAAATAGACACCTCTCCAAAAGGGACATACAAATGGCCAAGAGACATATGAAGAAATGCTTAACGTCACTAATCATCAGAGAGATGCAAATTAAAACACTATCACCTCACACCTGCCAGAATGGCTGCCATCAACAAATCATCCAACAACATGTGCTGGCAAAAGTGTGGAGAAAAGGGGACTCTAGTACACTGCTGGTGGCAATGCAGACTGGTGCAGCCACTATGGAAAACAATATGGTATTACCTCAAAAAATTAAAAATTGAACTTCCATTTGACCCAGTGATCCCACTTCTAGGAATATACCCTAAGAAGCCTGAAACACCAATCAGGAAGAATATATGTACCCCCATGTTCATAGCAGCACTATTTACAATAGCTAAGATCTGGAAACAGCCCAAGTGTCCATCAGTAGACGAATGGGTAAAAAAGCTGTGGTACATATACACAATGGAGTACTATGCAGCTGTAAGAAAGAAAACTCTCTTATCCTTTGAGACGACATGGAGGGACCTGGAAAGTATTATCCTAAGTGAACTAAGCCAAGCAGAAAAAGACAAATACCACATGATCTCACTTCTTTGTGGGATATAATGAACAAAATAAGCTGATGAACAAAATAAACCCAGAGGCATAGAAAGGAGTATAGTTCAGACTGACAAACCTCAGAGGAGGGGGGTGGGGGGGAATGGATGAGATAAACCAAAGAACTTATATGCATGTAAGCATAACCAATGGAAATAGACAACAATGCTCGGGTGGGGGGGATTGGGGAGGAGGGTGTCTAGTAGGGAAAAAGGAGAAACATCTGTAACAGAAATAAATTAATATAAATTAAAAAGGTATTAAATTGGTAACAAGAAAAAAAAACTACCTTTGTTTGCAGATGAAATGATTGTCCAAGTAGAAAATCCAAAATAACTGCAAAAAACAAACCAAAAACCCTTTAGAGCTAATAATTATGACAAGGTTTCAGGATACATTAACAAGGTTAATATACAAAGGTTAGTCGGTTACCTATCTACCAGCAATGAACAACTAGAATTTGAAATTGAAAATATAATACTATTTATATTAGTACCCCTAACATCAGGTAAATATAAACCCAACAAAATATGTACGTGAAGAAAACTACAAAACTATGATGAAAGATATCAAAGAAAAACTAAATAAATGGAGAGATAGTCCATGTTCATGAATAGAAAGCCTCATGCATATGTCAAGATATCAGTTCTTCCCAACTTGATCTATAGATTCACAGCAATAACAATAAAAATCCTAGCAAGATATTGTGCAGATATTAACAAACTAATTCTAAAGTTTATATGGAGAGGCAAAAGATGCAGAATAGCCAATTCGCTACTAAAGAAGAACAAAGTCAGAAGACTGACACTATTCAACTTCAAGTTCTATAAAGCGTCAGTAATCAAGACCACATGGTATTGGAAGAATAAGCAAATGAATCAATGGAACAGAATAGAGAACTTACCAATGGAACTGATCTTTGACAAAGCAGCAAGGGCAATACAGTGAAGAAAAAACAGTGTTTTCAACAAACGGTGCCGGAACAACTAGAGATCCACATGTAAAAAGATGAATCTACATGTAGCCCTTAGACTTTTCACCAAAATTAACTCAAATCGTAGACCTAAATATAAAGTGAAAAAACTATAAAACTCCTAGCAGATAACAAGAAAATCTAGATGATCTTGTTTTTAGATACAACACCAAAGGAAAGAAATAATTGGTTATCTGGACTTCATTAAAATAAAAAATTGCTTTGTAAAAGACACTGTTGAGAGAATGAGAAGACAAGGAAAATACTGGGAGAAAATATTTGTAAAAGACATATCTGACAAAGGACTATTATCTAAAATATACAAAGAATTCTTAAAGCTTAACAAAAAAATAAACAACCCAATTTAAACATGAGCAAAAGAAGGGGGTGGGGAGGAGGTAGAAGAGGGTAAAGGAGGAATAAATGGTGATGAAAGGAGACTTGATTTGGGGTGGTGAACACACAATATAATATACAAATGATGTATTATAAAATTGTATACCTGAAACCAATATACTTTTATTTACTAATGTTACTCCAATAAAATAAATTCAATATGAAAAACAGGCAAAATAACTGTGCAGACACCTCATCAAAGAAGATATACAGATAACAAGCACATGAAAAGATGCTCCTCATATATGCCATCAAGGAATTGAAATGAAAACAATAATGAGATACCACTACACTCCTATTAGATGGGTAGAAATCCAAAATGCTGACAACACCAAATGCTGATGAAGATGTGGACCAACAGGAACTCTCATCCATTGTTGGTGGGAATGAAAAATGGTTATAGCCACTTTGGGAGGCTGTTTGGCAGAGCTAACAAAACTAAATATACTCTTACCATATGACCCAGTGATCATGCTCCTTGATATTTACCCAAATGAGTTGTAAACCTATGTCCACATAAAATCCTGCACATGGAAGTTTATAGCAGTTTTGTTTGTAATTGTCAGAACTTAGAAGCAACTAAGATGTCCTCCAGCAGATGAATGAATGAGTAAACGGTGGTGTATTTATGATATATATTTTTTTATCTTCACCTGAGGACATTTTTCCATTTTTTGTTCAGATTGAGTGGGAGGGAGAGAGAGGAAGAGAGAGAGAGAGAGAGAGAGAGAGAGAGAGAGAGAGAGAGAGAGAGAGAGAAACATCGATGTGAAAGGGACACATCCAGTGGTTGCTACCCGCACGACCCAACCAGGACCGGGGACAAACTGCAACCGAGGTACGTGCCCTTAGCAGGAACTGAACCTGGGTCTCTCTGGACCACAGGCCAACCCTCTAACTGCTGAGCCAAACCAGCCAGGGCAACAGTGCTATATTTAGATGGTATATTTAGACAATTGAATATTACTCATTGCTAAAAAGAAATGAGCTATCAAGCCATGAGATGTGAGAGAAACTTAAATGCATATTACTATGTGAAAGAAGCCAATCTTAAAGAGGTATATACTGTATGATTCCAAGTGTATGACATTCTGGAAAAGTCAAAACTGTGGAGACGGTAAAAAGATCAGTAGTTGCTAGAAGTTAGTGGGGAGGAAAGATGAAGAGGTGGATACAGAGGAATTTTAGGGCAGTGAAACTATTCTGCATGATACTATAATGGCAGATACATCATTATTCATTTGTCAGAACCATAGAATGTATAACACCAGGAGTGAACCCTAAGGTAAACTGTGGACTTTGGGTAATAGTGATGTGTCAATGTAGGTTCATTGATTGGGCATATTTAAAAGCCAATATAATTGTGCCCTGGATGGTAGCTCAGTTAGTTAGAGTGTTGTCCCAATACACCAAGGTTGTGTGTTCAATCCCCAGTGAGGGCACATATAAGCATCAACCGATGAATGCATGAATAAGTGAAACAACAAATCAATGTTTCTCCCACTCTCTCTCTTTCTCTCTCTCTAATCCCTCCTCTCTCTCTAAAATCATCAAATAAAATTTATTTAATTAAAGATATTTCCTTTTCTTTATTGATTTTAGAGAGAGAGGAAGGGGGAAGGAGGAAGAGATATAAACATCGATGAGAGAGCATTGATTGGCTGCCTCCTGCATGCCCCAACTGGGGATTGGGCCCACAACCTGGGCATGTGCTCTGACCGGGAATTGAACCAGCGATCTCTTGGTGCATGGGTTGATGCTCAACCACTGAGCCACACGGGCTGGGCAATAAATAACATTTTTTTGTAATATACTTTTTAAAATTTTTGCATTTATCTTCAGATAGAGCAGGAGGGAGACAGGGAGGAAGAGAGAGAGAGAAACATTGACGTGAGAGAGAGACATCGACCAGCTGCCACCCACATGACCCCAACCGGGGACAAACTGCAATGGAGGTACATGCCCTTAGCGGGAACCAAACCCAGGTCTCTCTGGTCCATGGGCCGATGCTCTAACCGCTGAGCCAAACCGGCCAGGGCAATAAATAAAATTTTTAGAAAACCAATATGATTGTAATTTTGATCTGTAACCCCACTTATTATGTTCTACATGATTTAAAGACAAATGCACAAAAATAATTATAAACCTATGTTATTATGCAAATAATGTACAAATATGAGAATGAATTAAACACCCCAATCAAAAGATATAGATTGGTAGAATGGAGAGAAAGCAGGATCCAACTACAAAAATATGCTTTCTACAAAAATCTCACTCTTGATCTGAGAACACACACAGGTTGAATGTGAAAGGATGGAAGAATATTTTACATGGATTAGTAACCAAAAGAGAGCAGGTCATTTTACTAATATCAGACAAAACAGACTTTAAGTAAAAACCTGTTACAAGAGGCAAAGAAAAACATTATATAATAATAGTAATAATGATAATATAGTGTCTTTGTCTTTTGTAACAATGATAAAAGGGTGAACTCACCAAGAAGATAGAATAATTATAGATAGAGTTGACCCTTGAACAACATAACATGGCTTTGAACTGCCCGGGTCCACTTTCATGTGAATTTTTTTTTTTAATCCTCACCCGAGGACATTTTTTTTGTTTTTTGTTGTTGTTGTTGTTCAGATAGAGTGGGAGGAAGAGAGAGGAAGAGAGAGAGAGAGAGAGAGAGAGAGAGAGAGAGAGAGAAACATCGACATGAAAGGGACACATCGAGTGGTTCCCACCCACACAACCAACCAGGGCCAGGAACAAACTGCAACCAAGATACATGCCCTTAGTGGGAACCGAACCCGGTCTCTCTGGACTGCAGGCCGATGCTCCAACCGCTGAGCCAAACCGGTCAGGGCTGAATTTTTTTTTTTTTTACTTGACTGTGAAGTTCAATTGACCTGCACAGTTCAAATCCATGTTTTTCAAGGCTCGACTTAGTTGGGAATCCTCATACATGGAGGGGCAACAAGTTACACGCAGCTATTTGTGCGCAAGGTCAGCATCCCTACCCCCCCCCATTGTTCAAGGGTCAACTGTATACACTAAATTAAACATCAGAGCTTCTAAATATATGAAGCAAATTAACAGACTTGAAGGAAGAAATAAGCAGCTCTACAGTAACATGAGACTTCAATACCCCACTTTAAACAATGGAGAGAACACCAAGCAGGGGGTCAACAAGGATAGCGAGGACTTGTACAATATTACAGACAAACTGAACCTGACTGACATACACAGAACACTCCACGCACCAAGTGCACATGGAACCTTCTGCAGAATTAGGTCCCTGGAGACACTGCCTACACTTGGTGAGACAGCAGTGCATTATAGAATATGTCTTGAGGTCTGTTTCAGTAACCCCTAGTTTCTCATCAACCCAGAAGCAGGTCAGACCATTGGAGAAGTTTAAGCAAAAAGTAGTATGATTCAATTTCCATTTCTAAAGCATCACCCTGGCTGCTGACTATATGAGATATTAGAGTCCGACAAGACTGGAGGAAGGGAGCAGAGATAGGAGTTATTTTTATAGCTCTCCAGGAAGAGGAGAGGAGGGTAGCTTGGCCAGGGTGATGGCAGAGGAGATGGGACAAAGTAGAGGAATTCAAGATGTTTCAAATTGGTGACTGGTTTTAGTTAGTGAGGACAAGTGAGGTATTTGACTTCTATCTAATTTCTAGCATGAAGAACTAGGTGATCATAGTTCACTTCCTGAGCAAAAGGATACTTGGAGGTGGTGGCGGTGGTGGGAAGCTGCTGGTTTGGCAGAGGAATCACGAGTTCATGGTCAGTTGTATCAGATGACATATTAAGGATTAAGTACATTGCCCAATTGCCTTACTGAGCAGTTGTGCTAATTATTTCTGCCACCAATGGCATATGAGGATGTCCATGAAACCAAGATTTTAAATGGTTTCCCCACAAATGGTGTTCTAGTCATAGAATGGCAAACCTAGATATGGAGAAAAATAAAGTATCTGTGATGTTGAAGGGTTTAGAGAGTACAGAGAGGGGCCCTGGCCTGTTTTGCTCAGTGGTTAGAGCATTGGCCTGCGGATCAAAGGGTCTCGGGTTTGATTCCAGCTAGGGCATGTCCCTTGGTTGCGGTTCTGTCCCCAGCCCTGGTTGGGGTCGTGTGGGAAGCAGCCAATTGATGAGTCTCTGTCACATCGGGGTTTCTCTCTCTCTCTCTCTCTCTCTCTCCTTCCCACTCTGTCTGAAAATAGATGGAAAATATCCTCGGGTGAGGATTTAAAAAAAGAGTGTGGAGAGGAAAGAAGGAATGGCAAAGCTGTATATAATGGTGTATGTGGCGATTTTAGAGAAATTTTATCGGTTATATAAAAGGAAACATAGGCTTGCCCTTATCATTCCCACTGATGTTAGAATACACGTCTTTTTCACTTTCTCAGTCTAGCCCTCTTTTCATCCCTGTCTTTTCCTGCCTCCCCTATGCCCTAGTCCCATCAGTCATGCCTTCTTTCTTCCATCTCTTTCTCTTCAGTAACTTCCTTTCAGCCTAAAGAACACTCCGTTTCTTCATCTCCCCCAAACCCTTCGCCTCCACACTGCTTTTTCCTGAAGCTGCAGAACACCACCCCTTTCCTGCCAGACCTGCTTACCGCCTTACCCCTGTGCCCCCATCCCCCAGGACCTCCTTCAGTCCACGCTTCCGGCTCTTTGCCCCTCTGTGCTGCTGAAACTGCTCTCCCAAATACCAGCAATTCTCTCCTTGCCAAGTTGAATACCCTTTCTTCACCTTTCATTCTGCTTGATCCTTGTAACACATCTGACACCACTGACTGCTCCCTCTTACTCGAAACATAGCTTTTCTAGGTTCTGTAAATTAGTTGATCCATGTCATTAGCCACCACTTTTTTTTTTTTTTATCCTCACTCGAGGACATTTTTGCATTTATCTTTCAGATAGAGTGGAAGGGAGAAAGGGAGGAAGAGAGAGAGAGAAACATCGATATGAGAGAGACACATGGACTGGTTGCCACCCACACAACCCCAACCAGGCCGGGAACAAACTGCAACCGAGGTACCTGCCCTTAGTGGGAACCGAACCCGGTTCTTTCTGGCTCGTGGGCCGGTTCTCTCACTGCTGAACCAAACCGGCCAGGGCTAGCCACCACTTTTTATGTTTAGAGTTTGAATTAGTGATGGTCCTGGCAGAAATAGATGGCAGCCGAAGGTTTTGTGGATAGAGATTCATGGGGGCACTAGTGTAGAGGTGTGGGTGGGGTTAATGATTCCAGTAGGAGCTGAGGAGTACCTCCAGGCAGCCTTTACTCACCCCGAGTCTGGGAGCACGGGCAGGAATCACAGCTTAGAGACCTGAGGAGAGCTACAGCTTTGGAACAGGGGACCCCTCTGACAAGAGCTGTGGGTGGAGAGGGATGCAACCATTGCTCGATTGTGGCCAGCTAGGAAGAGAGTGATACACCCCAGGGCCTCTTCTTCCTTCTGGTGATCTGATTGTCTGAATCCAAGTGGAGAGCATGGGAGAAGGATGCCGTCCCTGGAGGTCAAGGACAGGGCGGAGGGAAGGGCAGAGCCATACAAGGAATGGGTGGAATGGGGCAGCAACCAAAATAACGGCAGTGTCCTTTCTTGGGAACCCATTCCCCGTCTTCCCCTTGGAACTAAGTTAGCGCTGAGCTGAGGAGTTCTGTCTTCAGTCTTCATCTCTTTTCCGTCGCTGTGCTCTCTCCTTGTGCCTCCCACTCCCAGAGCATCCCAGCACCTACCTGCTGCCGATGCCACAGGTGCATGTGAACCCTGAGCTTGTACGAGCGTCAGTCTTGCACTTTGAACTGAGGTCTCACTTGCATATTCCTCCCCAACCTGGAACCCACGTGTCAGAAATGCTTTACCCAAGCCACTCCTGTCCTGTCCTCTCCGCCCCGGCTGCTTAGCCTGCCCATACCCTTGTCCTAGCTCAGGACCATCCATTCCAACTCTTATGGATCTCGGCTCTTGGGTATGTCCCCTGCTCTTCCCTATCATCATACCTGAAAACCCTCAGTTCTCCTGGTGAATATCTCTGTAGTAAAAGCTTGCATTTTGGAGGCGGTTGGTATCCGAAGCAACTCCCTATATTTAGGAAATCTGCCCTCATTAAATATTGGCGGGAGACGAGTGCCACCTCCCACCCTGGAAGACCAAGAAGCACTGCCACCGGAAGCTAGAGGCGAGGAGAAAGCCCCCCCATTCCGAGCCTCCCCAGCATGACTTTGACTCAGGGACAGTAACTCCAGTGAGGCCCAGTTTAGGACTGTTCCGGCCTCCAAGCACCATCTGTGCTCAGGGCTGCTGCCTCAGCCAGCTTGCTGTTGGGCAGCCTGGCTTCCTCAGCTCTTGCTGCTGTTGCTGCTGAGCCTGGACCTCAGCCAACTTCTGATCCTGTGGCCCTTTCTCAGTGTGTGCTGGCCAGGGTCAATCCCTGTAGCTTGCACCAGGCCCCCTGACTCCTTGCCTCTTAACTGATGACCTGTCTCAGATCATGTCTCTCTCCAATCTGTTCTTCCTACCTCCATGGGGTTTATTTCTTTGAAACACAGTCTCTCTTCATCTTTTGGAAGAAACTGCAAATTTTCTCCCAATATTTGCTCTCCACCCCTTTCTTTCATAGACCTTCAAATGCTTAGGTGGCCAGAATGATGACTGCATTTCTAGCATCCCTTTCAGCCAGGTGTGGCTCCGACTAAACCAATGGGACTGTTATGGTCTGAATGTTTGCAGCCCCTCAAAGTTCATATATTGAAATCTAACCCCCAATGTGGTATGAAGGGTGGCAGAATTTACCACCCCAGAATGGGACTCTTTGGCACAGGATTATTTTGAGGGGCAGGAGAAACTGAAGTTGAAGTTACCCTTTTGTAAAAGAAATTTGCATTTATAAAGGAAATCTCCATGTGTCAGGGTGTCTCCCTTTCTGTACCAGGAGGAGGTGGATGACTAAACCAAGAAAATTCTATCAACAGACAAGGCGGGGATTTAAATCATAACACATCTTACTCTTGTTTACCTACTTTTCCTGGTTACCTCCCCATAATTAGCCTCTCCCACATTTTTCTTTCCTTATTAGCTGAAGAAGATTTCTAAGCCTGAATTCTAAGCCACCTCTGAGAGTTACTCATTTTTCCCTGGATATCTCCCATGTATACATGAGGTTAACATGTTAAACTTGTTTTTCTCTGGTTAATCTGCTTTTTGTTACAGGAGCCCCAGCCAAGAACTTCAAATAGAGAGAAAATTGCTTTTCTCTCCTACAGGTGGTATTTGGAGGTGGGTGGGCCTTTGAGAGATAATCAGGTTAGGTGGAGCCCTATGAATGCAATTGTGCCTGTATAAGAGGCCAGAGAGCTGGCTTGCTCCTCCTGTCATGTCAAAATAAAATGAGAAGGTGGCCACTTGCAAGTCTGATAGAGGGTCCTTTCTGGACCCTGACTATGCTAGCACCCTTTTTCTTGAACTTCCGGTCTCTAGAACTCTGAGAAATGTTTTTCTGCCTGCAGGGGAAAATAAATGTTTCTGGTTCTGTGCTTCCAAAATTTCCATTCCTAGTCATGAATAGAATCTTGTCTCCTTATGTCACTTGTATGTGAAGCTGTCTCCCCTGTTTGGCTCTGAGCAATCTCTATCTTATAAATCTGTTCGATATCAGCCCTCAGAGTACTATCTGGCAGGTATTTGGAACTCGAAAAAAATGTTTCCCAGGTAAGGAATGCAGGAAAGATAAAGCTTTTGAAATTGTGGTTTATCTTCTTATCAGAACTGTTTTTTATCTTATTTCTCAAAAAAAAAAAAAAAAAAGAAGCTAAAAGAATTTGAGCATCAGAGAGGCTGAGATTACTTATCCAAGGTCATTTGACTATCCTTCATCTCAGCTTCTGGTGAGTTCTAAGTTCCTTCTCTGAATCTGTAAAGTAAGTGGACAGGTAGCAGAGAAGTGATCAAAGGCAGTCAGTCAGTTGTACATAAGGTCAAGTTTCTTACACTTGTGCTGTGGGCTCCTGGTATTGCTTTTACTTCTGGCTAATGGTAAACGGATTCAACTGAGGAAGGAAATGATATAAGGAAAACAGGGATCTCTCAACCTTGTGTTGTAGGACTCCATAGAAAATAATCTTGATATCATTTTAGCCAGAACAATGTGAAATCACATAGAAGAAACATTTTAGAAGAATTGTTGGAGTTAAATGGCGAAGGAATGAAAGGGATTTCTTTCCTTGTAAAAGCCAGGGAACGTTTTAGAGAAAAAGCAAGTAAGTGTCTAAATAATAAAGACTTGTAAAAGAATGTCTGAGTAAATTTTGAGGGATCTACAATTTGTTAGATCCAAGGGGAACTTTTCAAAAGACGGTGGCTTCAGCCTGTACATGAATGTGCAAGTCTTTAACACATAATATTGAGAGTATAATAATGCAAGAAGGTCAAGGATTGGTTGTTCTTCCAAGAGAAGGACTTTGGATTTGACCAGAAAATTTCAAAAGGACTCATGATACAAGGAAAAATGAGAGATATAAATATGTCTTCCTGGGTCTAGATGGTGGGGTGTGGGCTGCACAATTTCTCTGTAGATGGGGCTTAGAAGTGGGGGATCTTTCTGGGGAGAGGACCAGGGGATTTATCTTTTGAGGTTAAGCAAGTACAGATTTGCTTATATTTTATGATATACACAAAGTTTTCTAAAGACGCCTTATTTATATTTCATCAAAGGGGATAATGTCACTTGTCCATATCCAGAAACTTTCTTCCCCTCCTAAAAGTTCCATGAGTCCTTGTTCCCCTACCTGTCTTCCCACCTCTTACTGTCACCATGGCTGTGGTGACCCAAGGTGGAGAACAGGAAATGGCTGGAGAAGAGACCAATGTTATTGAGGAGGGAACCAAAGACAAATTGGATATTTAACAAACAGATTTAAGATAAAAATTTTCAAGGTATTAGAAAATTTTCTTTCTCTCTTTAAAGGACAGTTTAGTGGGGTTAGGGTAGGATTTGGATCAGCTCTAAGACTCACAGAGCAGACACACAAAGAGGGAGCTCTTGGGAGAGGAGGACTTTTCCTGGGAAGGACCTGATCACTTTCCTAATAAAAATTGGAACCGAATCATTTTCATGTGGTATCCTGGACAATGACACAGGGCTGAATGCCAACTACTGGAAGTGGATCAAGTTAACCCAAGCTCCCTGAACCTCCCTCCAGATACACATTGGAGATGAAAGGATTAGATTAATACAAGGAGTTATGGAACTATTACTCATCAAAAGAGTTGCATTTCTACAATCCAATCTAGAGATTTCAAGGCAATGCAGTGGCTTCAATTATTTGGATCTTCAATCAAATATTTTAGAGATCATTCTGTTACTTTTTAACACAGAAACTAGGTTTTGTGGGGTATTTGACTATTAAGAGGCCAAAAAGGAAGAACTTTTTGCCCTTTATCCAAGTAAATCAGGGCCTCAATGTGCTTTCATTGCTGTAATGTCTCTTATGAGTTCAGAATATTTCATTACAGTAATTTTTGTGCAGATTAAAAAAAATATTAGAGGTAGTTGTTCAGTGTAAATATTGTTGAGTTACTGGAATCTTGAATCCATAGGGAGAGGTTTAAGATTCTGTACTCTTATCCTCCATTTCTTTCTAACTCTGAGCCCCAGCTTGCTAATGGATGAAGAGCTGTATACATTTCACCAGCAGAGAAATAAGTTGTTCTGCCTACAGGATGTGTAGGACATCTTCTGTGAGCCTTTTATTCACCCCCTATCATCCCACCACCCATGTTTCTCTAAGTGTCCATTGTAGGTGAATCAGCAGAAAGAATGTGAAAATGTTTGCTGTCTTCAAGAATAAATCAATGTTAATTAAAATGTTAACAGTTTAAGTGGTGCCTTAGTAGAGAAGCAGGAGTGGGTGTTATCAGCATAAAAATGGTTAAATTGTGAAACCATGCCAGGTGGGGTGTAATGCAGTAACATGTTGCCCATACAGTGCAGAGAGGCCTTTGCTCTGTGCTTAAGTCCTCTGAGACATTAATTATGCCTGAGCTTACTGCACACCACCCAGTGGTTCAGCCTTGAACTTTGGACTCCCAGGCCCAGCCCGTCCTCTGCTGGGTCTCCAGTCCCCTCGATCCTCCAGGAGTGGTTGTGGGCACAAGGCCCTGGCCCTGGCCCTGGCAGTGTTGGGTTGCAGGGAGCACAAGTCACCTGGGTTCAGGGCCCACCAGTTACACATATAAGGAGCAAACTGGCTGCCTGGTTTCCCTCCTGAGCATCCTTCTGCATGGACACTGGTAATCTTCGCTGAAGCTGAGCGTGGGTATGGAGGTTGAGGGCCAGGCAAGCACCAGGTGGACAGGGCCTTAGATGCTGCATGCACACTCACCCTGTCTCCTTGGAGCACCTGACCACTCACTTGCACCCTCCTCTCCTTCTTGTGCACATACACACGAACCGGACCAAACATGTCCATGTGCACATCCCAGCCTGCCTTTGTCAAGTACACATACAGTCCTGGGTGGACAGACCTAACCTCCTCTCCTACACGTGTTCACACACCCAGTCTCCTCCATGTGCACACACCTGCAGGTGCTCACACCAGCCCCCCTCCTCCTTGTGTGCATATAAGCACCTGTGCCCACTCGTGCACACACTCCTGCAAATACACCCATGTACACGTGCACACAGCTGGCCTCCCTTTCCTCACTATGCACACACACAAGTGCTCACACATCCTCCCACTCTCATCCGTGTATACTGACAAGTGCACATACCAGGTCCCTCTCCTCTTGTAAGCACATGTGCACACACACTCCTGACTCCTCTCTTATGTGTGCACACACCCCCTCCCGACCCATTTCCTGTGTGTGCACAACTGTATATACATACGGCGGCCCCGTGCGCACAAATGCACACACTCCTGCCCCGGTCCTCCGTGTGCGCACATGTGCACACCCTACACTGGCTCCTCTCCCACGCGCGCGCACCGCCGCATCCCGACGCCAGTCCCTGGATCACCATCTCCGCTCGGCGTGCACGCACACGCGCACGCGCAGCCCATCCCCCTCCGAGCCGAGCGCGGGCCACCCGGCGGGAGGAGGAGGAGGAGGAGAAGGACGAAGAGGAGGAGGAGGGAGCCGAAGGCGCGAAAACGCGCGCAGGCGCGCTGCGGGAGCCGGGCCGCCACCCACGTCACCGCGCCGCGCACGTCACGCTGCCCGACGCCCGCTCGGCAGGGTGAGCCCCGCGCCCGGCGCCTTGCAGGGCAGGACCCCGGGCCGGAGTGCGCGCCGGGACTGCCCGCGTGTCCGCGTCCGCGTGTCCGCGCCCGCGTGTCCGTTCCCGCGCCCTCGTGTCTGTCCCCGCGTGTCCGCGCGCCGACCACCAACCAGGTGCGGCGGGCAGGGGTCCGGCGAGGGCCGGGGTCCCAGGAGGGGCGCGGACACGCGGGGCGCCCACCGGCCCCGGTCCCTCTTCCTTGCCGCGTGTGCGCGCTTCTCTCGGCTCTCCCGCCTTCCGCCCCCGATCCTGGGCGCCACCGTTGGGGGTTCCCAGGTGACCCGGCCGTGGGGTTGGGGGTCCCAGGTCCCCGGCGGGGCCTGCAGGTGGCCTTCAGGCGGAGCAGCAGCGCCGGCGTGTGCACCCGGCGGGGATCGGGGTCAGCCCGAGCGCACGGGGTCCGGGGGTCGTGGGGGCGGCGCTGACCCCGACTTGGCCTGCCTGACTGCCGGTTCCGGCGCGCGGGAGGCGCTCGCGGCGATGCGGCCGCGGCCTAGTGACAGGCCGGAGGCCAGACCCCGGAAGCCCACCTGTCAGAGTTACCGGCCGGCCGAGTGGGCGAGGGGAGCGAGCCAGCGGGACCCGGGCGCTCCTTGGGGTGCGCTTTTGCGCAGGGACAGCAGGGCTGCATCCAGGCGCTGGCAAGGGGTCCCCTGCTGCGCCCTGGTTGCGCGGGCGCAGGCTGGGTGCCAGGCCCAAGCGGGTGCTGAGTCTTTGTGTGGGCGTCGGGAAGGACTGGGGTCTGCAGGAAGCGGGAATGGGCATCCTGGTGTTGGATGCATTTCCATTTGTTGCGATGACTTTAGAATCCCAGGTGTGGGGGTTTCTGCCAGCCGCGCTTTGAGAATGGACCGTGGGTTTCGAAAGGAACGTGCCTGCTACCTGGAGGGGCAGTCAGGATGGTACTGGGGAAATGTTGATATTTTTTTAACTTCTTTTTTCATCCTTACTCATTTCTTGTTTTTCTTTCCCTTTTACCAGAAAAATCATTTTTCTTCTCTGGAGGGTGAACATTTATAGCATTGATTTCACGGAGCTGGTAACATGGCAAAAGATGTAAGTATATTTGCTTGGGTTTACAGACAGACATTTGTCTACCACTACATTCTTTGTAGATTTTCCACTTTAATTCAGAATGACAACACAAACCACAGTACTGTTTATTACCAGCCCTTTAAAGCAGATGACACAGGATAAAAGTGAAAAAGATGAAGGAGCTCAGCTTTTACAGAGAGTGTGATTTGCTTCACCTGGGTTTTGCAGTCTTCAGCACTGATGATAGACGTTGCATGAGGCTTAAATGATATCACTAACTTTTTCTTCATCTTTTCAGACTGTATTAACTTATAATTTTGAATATCTTTGCTGAAGGTCATCCTGAATTCAGTGAGGTGGAGGGCTGGGACCAGGGCGACTGGTCGTGTGCACAGTGCCCCTGAGCACCTGTTTTGTGGAGAGTCTAGGAAGTTAATTCAGCTAAGCACTTGTCTTGGCCACATTTTTTTCTCAGAAAAATTAAATTTGGTGATTAATGAAATGTCGTAAAAAAAATCCTACGTTAGTTTGCTTTGTATTTGTCATGAAACAATAGACTATACTGAATACTTTTTTAAACTTGTTCCAAGAAATAGACTTCAGGTCTAAAAATATAGCCTATTTTATTGGTTATGTAGTTCTTACTACACTTTGTAGTATTAGTCAGAGTCACTGAAACCCCAGTTCTATCTTTTAGTGTTTTTCAGAATGCATTGTTTTGTAAACATTAGTGAGAAGAGGCTGTTTGCTTATTTACATATTTATTGCATAGAGTTGGAAATACAGCTCAGATAAACTGCATCTACCTGAAACACAACTAGAGGAAGTAAAAATGTGCCCATGTCAATGGAACCAAATAATAGGCCTTATTGTCTTTTCATCATTTCAGATGATAAGTGTGTGAAAGTCTGACCGAGAGCGCCCCATGTTCTTTCCGACTTTGGTCATGCTCTCACACTTGGCCCCTGTCTTCTAGTGCTGGGTTTGGTTTGGTAGAGAGTGTGCATGAACACACAGTTGTATTCTGTGTGTGTTTTAAGTTAGAGTCGTAATTAGTATTTCATGTTAGGTTGATTTTTATCATTTCTAATTGCATTTATTAATGTATTCCCCAAAGAGGCAAGACAGGTTAGTATGTGCTTAGTAATGGATTAATAAGGCATCTTTAAGAGGGTACTGCTGGACCCCAGTGCTTTTGTTAGAGTGCAGTTCTGGGGTTGTGTGTTTCAGGGAACCCAGTTTATGTGCTCTTTTTTATTAACTGACTAGAGGAGAAGGGGAGGCTCCTTGTTTGAGAGGCTGTCTTTGATTCCTTGTTGACCTCTAGAGGATATAAAGAGATAGTATCGGCCTGCCGTCTGATTGCAGGGAAGACTCATAAACAACCTTCTCCCATGCTCACTTTCAGAGAAGCAGACCCTGCAAAGTGCAGAGCAGCTGAGGGCTGCTTGGTGGCTGGTTGGCGGGATGGTTCCCCTGGACCTGATTCTCGGTCATGGGAGCTATGATGATAATGGTGTAGGTAGTTCAGGCTGAGAAATAGCATGAGGAAAAACAGGTGAAGTGGCCTTCCCCATCCTGAGAGCTGGTTGATGTCAGGAGTGGCTGAAACCAGGTTTCACCAGGGATGGTGGACCAGATTGGAAATGGAGATTGTGGTCAAGTCCTTACTTTACTTACAAGAGCATTTAATTTGCTTTGGCCTTTTCTCTAGTTACCTTATTTTTTTAAAGTAGGAGAGTGATATTTGAGTTTGGAAAGATAACTTTGGTAGCCAGTGTTGCAGGGGAAAATAAAAGTAGTTAATTTAAGCAGTGGTGCTTCAGGTTTTCTTAGGTGTAAGATCAAAGCCCAAAGCACAGGTGGGAGCTGAACCCCTCAAGTTGAAGGGGGTGGGCTGGGATCTCAGCTTTGCAGAGCTCTGGGGGCTCCACGGGAGGCTGTTGGATCCTAGGGACTGGACGGGGCTGGAGTTAGGTTTTGGGGGTCACAGTGGAAAACAAACTAAGAGGACCAGTGAGGGGTCAGCCTGGCAGATTTTGGTGAGGAGGATGAGGAAAAATGGTGTGGCAGCTTTCTGCCTCCAGTGGAGGTTCAGGGTAACTAGCAGGTTTCATGTGTGTAACCAGAGAAATTGCTGGATAGGCGTGAGCCCATTGACTGGAGGTGAAAGGGTAGTGGGTGTGGGTAGGTTTTCAAGGACAGAAACCACCCCTGAGGGAGACAGGAAGTGTGCTGGGCTGGACAGGGACTGGGGAGGGGCAGTGATGACTGTCCTGATGGGTGAGCTGGACTGCACTAGGGCCTGTGGACGGTTATCTAGGCACGATGACTCTTGCAGGCTAACCCACTGAACAGTGTCTTTGGTCTAAGGGGCTTGATGTCATCTAGTCTGTTGGAAAGAGTTAGAGCTTTTCACCTGTCCTGATGTAGATGCATCTCAGATTAGAATTCTGTAAGAGCCAGGCCTGCTGGTTCCTGTGTGTATTTCATCTCCCTCCATTCTTGGTGTGTGGGATAGAGATGGAAACACCTGAATTAATGATACCTGCGCTCCTTTGTTCACACATCCATTGTTGCTGTTTGTTGAGTGCCTGTGCCCAACAGTGAGTTAGTTCCTTAGGAAGTTTGCAGTTCATGGGATGCAGCAGGGCCAGGGGTTGCGGGCCTCTCCCTGAAGCAGTGCATGAGGAGGAGAGCCACGGTGGTGTGTGGGGGATGGGGAAGAGCCTGGAAGTGGGGCTCCTGTGTGTGTACTCTGGCACCAACTGTAAACCTTATGTCTTCTGTTTCTGGAACACAAATATTTGTGTATTTTTAAAAAAGATATCTGAACAAAACACTGTAATTCCTTTGTTTTTTTTAAAAAAACCCCACATTTTCCAGCAATATATGAAAATAAGCATGATTCCTTGGTAATTAGTAGTTAACATTTCATTTCAAAAGTGCGTGTCTTCAGCTGGAGGTATGCTAGGATGTGCGTTTAAAATAGCATGAATGAGTGGGCTGCCGAGAGGTGTCCTCAGGGTGAGTCCCTGTCTGTCCGCCTGCTTCTCTGGTTTTACTCTGGTCAGACAGAGGAGGCAGATGGCACCCGGGGAGGTGTGGTGAGAGGGTGGAAGCCCAGGCTGCTCATGGACCTGAGACACCCACTCCTCCTGTCTCAGTGAAGCAAAGATGGGGGTGGGCTCCAGGCCATCAGAGCCTTCTCTCTTGCCTTCAGCATTCATTTATTTGAACTAAGTTGGTATATGCTTGAGGTGAAGAATTCAAGTGGTAAAAGTTCAAATCCATCATTCATAGGCGGTTTGGAGGAGGAGGAAGCAGAGAAAGAAAGATTCAGCAGCACAGAAGCACCGAGTGGAAATTACAAAGCCCCAAATTTGGTCACTCAAAAGTGACCACTCAAAAGCAACAATTTTGGGGGTTAGGTCCAGAAATTTAATGTAAGAGTTACTGGCTGCTATTGGTATTTGAGGCAAGAATTTCCTTGCTGAGGGGACTGGCCTACACAGTGACTGGTCCCTCCCCAGGCCCGAGTCGCCTGCAGGGCCACTCTGCTTGTATTTGCCAACATCCTGGTGGGGGTCAGTGCAGCCTGAAAAAGAACTACTGATTTGGTCGTTAAACTTCCCCGAGGTCTTCCATCATTGCACTCTTGGGATCTAGTGGCCCTCGTGTGTGTGTGTGTGTGTGTGTGTGTGTGTGTACGTGTACTCACTGACCGCATGCAGGCTGTCCCTTGTTCTCACATCTGAAGCTCAGGGACCATTCTTGGAGTGCATCTTGGAATGTTTTCCCACAATTCCTGTAGAGAGAATCTAGGCAGGTCAAAGGGCATGGCAGCATGTACTTCAGCCCTGGAACTGTGTGATCTATGCTTCCGCAGCCCTGAGCCTGTTCTCTCCATCATGGGGTCTTGTCACTCTCATAGGTGAAAAATGTAGCTTATTGTTTATTGATGTATAAAACGAGGTATCTGTGAATTTTGTTTTGTGTCAACCACAGGGCCCATGAACACAGGTAGGTAAGATTTACCTTCTTGAGAATACAGTCACATTTTTAGCACTGAGGAAGGCTTTAAGGTTAAAGTAAACTTTAAAGGAAATATAAATGTAATTGTTAGATATTCGTATTAAAGATTGCAATTGTGCCCTGGCCAATTTGGCTCAGCAGTTAGAGCGCTGGCCTGCTGTCCAGAGAGACCTGGGTTCGGTTCCCGCTAAGGGCACGTACCTCGGTTGCAGTTTGTCCCCGGCCCTGGTTGGGTTGTGCGGGTGGCAGCCACTCGATGTGTCCCTTTAACGTCGATGTTTCTCTCTCTCTCTCTCTTCCTCTCTCTTCCTCCCACCCTATCTGAACAAAAAATGGAAAAAATGTTCTTGGGTGAGGATAAAAGAAAAAAAAAGATCGTAATTATGTGACGTATAAAGTGGAAGGTATCTGTCATGACTGTTTATATGTGTGCATCCGTGTGTGTGCGTGTGCATGCACATCTGTCTGCCTGGGCTACCCCCCTTTCCCGCCATCTTTTTCCAATCTGTAGCTCCTCTTGAGCAGTTGGGTGTTGTTGGCCTTTGGAAAAGTATAGTTATAAGGTAAAGGATCTGCATAGCGGCCGTAGTTCTTTTAAAACGAGCTGGAAGGGGCATTGGGTGAGGGAGTGTGGCTCGGAGAGGTTCAGGTACTTCCTCAAGGTCACAGACAGAGCCTGTGTCTCTAGCTCCCAGTCTCAGAAGTTCCTCATGGCCCAGGAAGGAGGAGGAGGAAGAACAGTATTGCCTCCATCTCCACTGGAAGATGGAGTTTTTGTCCTTGTCCCATATCGTGAGGTTTGTAAAGAACAGGGAGCTAAATAGTTGATTTTTAAAATTATAGGGGGGCTTTTGCCAGGAGATGTTGAATGGTGGCTTCAGACTCTGGTGGGTTTTCCTGGGCCCCACCCCTCCACACTTCAGGTGTGAGAGAAGAGGGTCAGCCTGGTGTGACCCAGACCCGAGGACTAGCCACAAGCACTTGACCAGAGGACCTCCTGAGGGAGGAAGATACCTAGCTCCCAGTGTGATCTTGAGGTGGGGCAGTGCTGGGTCAGCTCTCAGCAGACAGGGTGGCTGTGTAATTTTTATTCAGAGTTCATGGGTCTCAGTTTTAGAAGGTGCTCTATGAGTCTACTAGTGTTCTGGAAAAATTCCTAAATTATAATTATTGAGAGCTGGAGATTAAAGAAAAAGGCATCCTATCTAAGCTTTTGAGGGATGCTATAATGAGGCCTGGTTTAATACCAATAGGAGACTAATGAGCTTATCTAAAAATACATGTCCTGGGTATCGTTTTACAGACCTAGACCTCGGTGATGAAATTCAGGGCTGAAGAAATAAACCTGGCATAGCAATAACCTGCTGTTTCCTCCAGTCTTTGATGAAGTGAGTTCTGGGAACAGGCACTAGTTCAGTCGTTTAGTACAGCCTTTTCTTCTGCTTGCCCTCATAAAGGAACAACTTCACATTTGAGATTAAGAGGGTAGTAAATTTAGCTCAAGTCATTCAGGTTTAAATAGAGAAGAAATCCATGATGGTATGTTTGTTTTTGCAGCAGGGTTTTCATGTACTTTTTTTCTACGTGGAGTGAAAATGGAGAATTCTGAGATGGTATTGGACAGCAGAAAGTTGCAGCCTAATTAAAAGTGCTGCCCTGAAACATCTTGCTTTAGAAGAGGTATTATACAAACACCTGGTAAAAAATTCAAAAGATAAAAGGGATATCTTTTTCCCTCAAATAATCAGCTCTTTTTAAGCTGTATGTTTCTGGTGTGTAAAAAAAAACTTATCTTCAGAGTTGATTGTGAAACAGTTAGGAAATTTGTGGTCTTGGTGCACAGACTGACTGTAGTGTAACTTCTAGATGATATTTTCCTCACATAATCACCTTTTTAAGGAGTCCTTTGCTCTTGGTATTTAATAAAATTATATTATTTTTCAATGTAGAACAATTAGAAGATTCTCATTTGTAATTGGTACCTGGCTTTTCTTGCCTGTAGTTTCTTACTTTTTTAGGAGAGACTTGATTTCTAGGGAGGAGCGAGCAGGGGTAGGTCAGAGATGGTACTTGGCCTACACATATCATGACCTTGTGGGTTCTTGCTGAGGGCACGAGAACTCTGGGATGTATGTCTGGGATGTGAGGTGTTGGCATTGGCTGAACTGGAGGTGAGACTTACCCCCAGGCACCTTCTAACTCAAATGATTATCATTATTAGGGTATCAGCCATAACTCCTGTGTCTACATGGCATCGGCCTGGAAAGGAGTCGGCCGTCAGCAAACATTTGTTGACTGGCTGCACCTCCTGCAGACCCGACTCTGCGCAAGGACTTGTATTTGGAGGCTGACTGGCTTGTGAGTTGTTGCACAGTTCACGGGTGCGCTTCAGACCTACCACAGGTGATTTGGAGACTCCAGAGTGAAGAGTTGTGTTTACCTCTTCCTGTCAGAGTCTGTTGTTTGAACGTAGTATCCTGTTCATCAAAATCCTGTTTTTACATGATTCAGATTTAAAGGGACTGCTTTATCCTCAGGTTCTAAAATTTACCACCTCTTAACACACGCTTGAACTGTGCACCCTGGTGTCCCTTTATATAACATCACATCACCGGGGCCTAAGAAAAGGAGACAGAGAGACGATCTCTGCTAGCAGTAACCAAGGAGGTCATTATGCCTGTAAGTCAGAAACCAGATGCAGTTTCCAGAGCCTCATGTCCCTACAGCCCCCAGCTCAGCTCTGCCCATTGCCTCCCCTGCCCAGGTAAGGTGACAGATGTGTTGGCCTCCTTCATGGTTCATCCTGCAGAGGAACCTGTCATTCCCAGGTTGTTCTGTGTGGTTGCAGTCTATTTTCAGCGTAAACCGAGAATTTTGTTTTTAATGAATGACAGTCCTGTCACACCAGCAAGCTTTTCTGTCACAATCATTGGATTGTCCATTTAGCAGAATGTCCACAGTAAAGAATTTGAAGTACTGAAAAAGTTGAAGTAATACTTCTTCTATTTATAAAAGTAATATTGCCCTGGCCAGCTTGACTCAGTGGTTGGAACGTTGGCCTGTGGATTGGAGGGTCAAGGGCATGTACCTGGGTTGCAGGTTTGATTCCGGCCTGGTCTGGGTCATGTGAGAGGCAAACAATTGACGTATGTCTCTCCCATCGATGTCTCTCTCTCCCCCCCACCCTCCCTTTCACTCTATCTAAAAAAATCAATGGAAAACTATCCTCAGGTGAGGGTTAACTAACTAACTAAATAAATAAATCAAAGTAATGTTAATTATACAAAAGTTAGAGAGTTCCAGGAAAGTAAAAAGAGGAAAAAAGTATCAGCTGATACCTGAGATGAATTGTTGTTATTTTGTAGTATATTCCCGTTGGATTTTTATTTAGTCATATGTAATAAAGGCATGTTTTACAAAGATGTAAATGTACTGTCCGTTCCATTTTTAATCTTCCTTTTCTCTTTAATGTGTCGTCAGTATTTCCCGAAATCAGTCCTTTTTTTTGTTAACTATTTTTAGCAGCTGTATGTTTATTTGACATGTTGGAAAATTGTAGATGGTCAATTATTGAAAAAGTGAGTTAAGATGGGAAATGATAAAAGTGATGCATACCTTAACACATCATTTTAAATTCAAACAAATGTGTATTCACTCCCCACTCCTTTGGTTATAGAGTGAAAGCCCTTTCTTGGTGATGGAGTCACTTAATTTGAGTCTCTTGCCCATAATATCCTGTTTTGATTTCTGTAGAATGGATGGTGTACATAAAAGACACTGATGCAATCTCTAGATTGTTTGCAGTTTTCCCCAGGCTTTTCTCTGAATTTATGGGGAGTAACACTGGTTAACAAAATATACAAGTTTCAGGTGCACAGTTCTACAACACATCTGTACACTGTATTGTGTGTTCACTACCCTAAGTCAAGTCTCCATCCATCACCATTTATCTCGTCCCATACCCTCTTCCACCTCTCTTTCTTCCCCTCCTCCAGCAATCACCTATTGTCGTCAGTGTCCATGAGTTTTTTCCTTTTTTTGCTTAATCCCTCCACTTCCCCTACCTAGCCCCACAATCCCCCCCCTTCCACCTGAGAGCTATCAGACTGCTATCTGTCTATGAGTCTGTCTCTGTTTTGCTTGTTAGTTCATTTTGTTCATTGGATTCCTCATATGAGTGAAATTACATGGTACTTATCTTTCTCTGGCTTATTTCACTTAGCATTATGCTCTTCAGATCCATTCATGATGTTGCAAAGAGTAAGATTTCCTTCTTTTTTAGGGCCGAGTAGTATTCTCTGTAAATGTACCATAGCTTTTTTATCCACTCATCTACTGACGGACACTTGGGCTGTTTCCAAATCTTGGCTATTGTAAATAATGCTGCATTGAACATAAGGGTACATTTATTCTTTCAAATTAATGTTTCGGGTTTCTTCAGATAAATTTCCGGAGGTGGAGTCTCTGGGCCATAAGGCACTTCCATTTTAAATTTTTTGAGGTAACTATATTGCTTTCTACAGTGACTGCACCAGTCTGCATTCTCACCAACAGTGCACAAGGGTTCCCATTTTCTCCACATCCTCGCCAGCCACTGACTTGTTTGTCCCAGGGTTTTAATAACATATAAAGCTGCCATAAATGGATTTTTAGAGATGAACACAGCTGAGTGTTGGATAGCATGCTGCTGAACTTTCTGGAGCACGGATGTGCAGGTTATCTGAGAGAGACCTGAAAGCTATCAGCATCTTTTAAGAGAGTGGAGAATATCTGTTGATTTGTCAACCCCCCCTATTCCATGCTGGATATGCCCTAACTCCTCAGTTCCCAGCATTGGGGATGCCAGTGGTTTCCAGTTAAATCTCAAATTTGCACAAATCTATGATGCTATCTTAGGATAAATTCTTGGAAGTGTCATACTGTGTTGGATGTGTGTGGCCGTGCTTGGATAGGCATGAGTGTGCCTGGATGTATGTGGACATGTGAGGACATGTGTGATGCAGCACATATATGTACTGTATCTTTGAGAAATTATCAGATTACTTTCCAAAATGGTTGTATCAGTTTTTACTTATTTTCATCAAATTGTAGGCAAGAGCCCATTTTAACATTTGTTCCCTTTTCAACATTGAGTTCGATAATGATCATTTAAAAACCCACAAACTTGCTGTATTTGATAGGTGAAATTTTAAATGGCATTTTGTTTTTATTTGAATTTGTTTGGTTTAAAAGTTGGATATTTCCCATTTCAAACATTGTTTCACTGTGAATGGATGAACATATCCTGTGTTCATTTTTTTTTTATTCGGGTGTTTATTTCATGTTGATTTGCATCCACTCGTTTTTTATATATATATATATATTTTTTTTTCTTTATTGATTTTAGAGAGAGAGGAAGGAAGAGGGAGAGATAGAAACATCAGTGAGAGAGAACATCAATTGGCTAGCTCCCACATGCCCCCCCACTGGGGATCAGCCCACAACCTGGGCATGTTCCCTGACTGGGAATTGAACCGGCGACCTCTGTGTGCATGGGTCGATGCTCAACCAGTGAGCCACACTGGCTGGGCCACTCTTTATATATTAAGGGTATTAAACCTTTGTTCAGCATTTCACAGTAGAATGTTTAACATGAGTTTGCTTTTTTTCATGCAGCAAGAGTTGTAAATATAAAAATCACCTCAATATAAACCAACGGAGAACACACCGTGGATTTTAACATTAAATACAGGTAGTATTTAGGTAGTTTAAATGTTTTTCCTTCACTTGACTGATATAGTATATATTTGTTCATCTTTATACAGTGTGATCATCAAGACTCATTAAGGCCTAAGTTCAAATAGTAGTTTGTATTCTTGTAGCTTCTTGAGTAAATGATTACAGCACAGTATAAGTGTAGCCCATCAGATCTTTCTGACTGTTGCATAATATCTTACTTCCTTTGTTTAAAAGTGTTAATGACTTGGAGTATCTAGTATGGGTCTTATTTTTCTGTTGTTTCATTTACTTTTCAGAAAAATCAGGGTTTGAGTGAAAATATCTTATGTAGCCTGTATTGATAAAATCTAAATCCTATTTTGCAAGGAAGAGGGAGTTATTTGTGTGAGAGTACAACCTCAGACTTTGTCTCATGGCTGAGTTTGGGGGTCAGCTGTAAAGGCACACTTATCTTTGACCCCGTGTACTTTTAAATTAATCCAGGTAAAGAAGTTATTTATTTTTGGAGGTTATAACTTTTCAGTTTTTTTAAAAATCTGTTGTTTTTTTTATCCTCACCCGAGGACATTTTTCCATTTTTTGCACAGATAGAGTGGGAGGGAGAGAGAGGAAGAGAGAGAGAGAGAAACATCGATGTGAAAGGGACACATCGAGTGGCTGCCACCCGCACGACTAACCAGGGCCGGGGACAAACTGCAACCGAGGTACATGCCCTTAGCGGGAACCGAACCCGGGTCTCTCCGGACCGCAGGCCGATGCTCTAACCGCTGAGCCAAACCGGCCAGGGCAAAAAATCTGTTGTTTTTTAAATTTAGATACTTTGTTTGGAATGATGTGCTGTATAAAAGATAAATGTTTGTCTTAATATTATCCAAATAAGTAGCCTGTGAGTTAAGACAGCTGTGGAATACTTGGGTGTTTCATCCTCTTTTTATTATACCCTGATGTTCCCCTCCCCCAACACACACGCAACACGTAGCTTGGGTAGGAGGGAAGTCACAAAATTAAACAATCTCATGCGGTTTTGTAACCCCGGAAAGCTTTGAAATCCTGTCTGTAGACTTAGGTGTTGCAGGGCACTTCCACGCCGGAAGTGTAGACTCCAGAGACACTTTCCTCCCATGGATATAACTCTCCTTTTCTTAGCAGACTGCTAAGTGGCCCCTATGGGAGCTGCATGACTCAGTCGGACTTTGGGGATGGGAAGGGTAAGGAGTCGGTCAGTGTGGCAGTGGGCCTCTTAGATGACTATAGGCCCCCTCTCGTGCAGTGATGGTGGCTCCGGCCTTTGTTGGAGTGAGGTATGGACGGGTGTGGACCATGGTCCTAGAAACCCTGCCTGATCTGTATTTTTTTTTTTAATCCTCACCCGAGGACATTTTTCCATTTTTTTGTTCAGATAGAGTGGGAAGGAGAGAGAGGAAGAGAGAGAGAGAGAGAAACATTAACATGAAAGGGACACATCGAGTGGCTGCCACCCGCACAACTAACCAGGGCCAGGGACAAATTGCAACCGAGGTATATGCCCTTAGCAGGAACTGAACCCGGGTCTCTCTGGACCACAGGCCGACGCTCTAACTGCTGAGCCAAACCGGCCAGGGCCCTAATCTGTATTTTTGAACACTTCTTCCCCTAGGAAGGGAAAGGGCCAATGGTGGCAGGCTGTGCTGTTCTTGTCACAGCTGTTCGTCCCCTGCCATCTACCCATCTGGGTGCCATGCAACCTTCAGACCCTGGGCCCAGCAGGCTTCTGGAGCCTTCCCTGAGAGTTGTGGAGGAGCACTGGCCCTTGTTCAAGTTCTGGGCTTGGATGACTTAGTTTTTGTTAAAAAGGGAGTCAGGTTCTTTGTAAAAGGGAAAAAATTATCCCGCAATAACTTATCCAGTAGAGAAGTCAGATTAGTGTATTGTCATTTTTAAAATTAGCTAATAAAATCAACATACTAGATGAGCAGAAATTGTCTCTACCTCTGGTTGTGTTACTCTCAAGAGAAACCACAGGCCTGGGTTCCGCCCTCTGGAGGGGAGGTGTGCCCGAGTGCATGCGAAGCCACAGGCCCTTGGGTGTTCTCCTGGAAACCATTTCTGCTTCAGGACAAAGGCAGTGCTTTCGAGTGGACCTACACTGCCTTGTTCTGAGTCCCAGCTCTGCCACTTCCTGGTGGTGTGACCTCAGGCAGAATCTACTCCAGGGCTTGGCGACTCATCTATAAAAGAGGTAACAAGCGTACTTTTCTCTCAGGAAAGCAAAGATTAAAGGACCAGATGCATCACATGCTCAGCCTGGTCCTGGCAACTCTTGGATGGATTCTGAAGAATAAAACTAAGGCTTTGAAGGAATCTGTATTTCATCACAGGCCTGGGCCTCTGAAACATCCTTCTTGGCCATGAGTTGGTCTACTCAGAGCTCTGGGGGTAGACCTCAGTCCTAGTGTGATTGAGGGGATCAGGATTGGCTCCTTCTTAGGGGCTGAACTCAGGAGCAAAGTAGGCAGGCCACCAGAGATGGGGTTCAGGGAGCCACCAGAGATGAGGTAGGGGGGAACCACAGCCCACAAAGAGGATACTGCTTCACCATTGAATAATGGGAACCACATGGCCTGTTTTGGCCCTGTTCCCTGCCTCTGTTCCAGTCTTTCTATAAATAGGCCTCTGCCCATCCCACCTCCAGCTTGCCATGGCTAGAATTTAGAGAAATCCTGTGGGTGGTGGGCAGCAGGGACTCACCCTGGGGTAGGGCCTGCTGGAATAGGGTTGGGTGGACAGCAGCTCTGACACTTAGGGCTTCTCCTTCGGGGGCTGTGGCTAGGTCACAGCCTTTAGGAGGGTGGACATGGGGCAGTTAAACACAGCACAGGCTTTGTTTAAAGAGAGGAACTCAGTGCAGCTGGCTCATTGGCTCAGCCTTTGTCATAGAGAACAAGAAATAATATTCCATTGGGAAGCGACATCCTGATAAATCAGGCCCTCGGCTGTCGTTACGTTGCCATCAGGTCCTGTCTGCACCGTGCAGCAGGTGGGAATGTGGCACATGCTGTGCAGAGCCTGCCGCAGCTCTGCCACAGAAACGCAGAAAGGGGCCCAGACGCAAATAGTTAGAAATGGTTTGGGAACCACGTTCTGTTTTCTTCAGGCAGTTTTACATTTGTGCCTGTTTTAGAATAAATTTAATATTTTTCTGGCAGAAAAGTGAGAGTTAGGATGATGGCTGAAAGACACAGATTATGGATTAGACGAGCAGATGCTGTGGCCCTGTCTGCTTCTTTCTAGGAAGGATTGTAATTGGGGAGTGAGAGATACTGAATCCAATGAGAAACACAGAACCTCACATCTTGGCACGAGCAGGAGGCAATTCTTGCCTGTGCATTTTGGAGTGGGGTGGAGGATGGTAATTTAAATGATCAGCATTCGGCTCACCTTCAGGTCCGACTTGACTGGCAGGAGTTGGGTGGAAATGCTAATTTATACTTTACTCTGAAGAGGTGGGCTCTGATGGTGGAGGCAGGAGGCGCCGTTACAGAGGAACTGAAGAATCATCATTTCAGAGCTGGAAGAGACGAGAGAGCTCCAAATCCAACTAAAGAAAAAACAAAGCTGAAGTTAACCTACATTGTCCATTTGAGTCTCAGTTTTGCTCATCATGGAGAATAAGAAGAACAACTGTAACGTGTGTTAATTGCTGATGTCATTGTCCCCTGGCAGAGAATTCAGGTGTCATTTGAATTTCAGAAATCCTGGCTGTCTCATCTCGCTGTTCCTGACACCAAAAGCAAATCCTTTCCTCTCCCTTCCCGTCTCACCCCCCCCAAGTCAGCCGTGCCCGTTCCTTTGCCTTTTCTCCGAGTCTGCTGAAATTGATGGGTTTAACTCCTACCTCTTCCCTCTACTGGTGGACTTGAGATTTTTCCTGAGGACATGGATTTCTTGAGGGGAAGGACTGGCATTTGTCTGGTCATCTCTTCACACTTGTTTTTCTGCTCAGCTGATTCTGACCTGCCCGTGCCTCAGGGCCAGCTCTGATGTGGGCCTCTGCTCCATCGCCTCTCGCTGTCCTCTTGGTTTCTTTTAAGCTCTCTGGGATCTTCTGTTCAGCTCTGTCCACTCTGTCTGTGGGCCTCCCCTCCTGGGCTCTTGCTACTATCTTGGTTTCTTTTCCATGGAGGCCCCGTGGGGTCCTGAGCTCTGATCCATGGCTTTCCGCCTCTATCGTCATCTCTCCCTCATCATCCTTAGATTTTGTTATCCTTGCGACTCTATCTTTTGTTAGAAAATCACAATAGTCTTACGCTTTATTTAATTACAAAAATACAGCCCTGTATTTGGCTCAGCGGTTAGAGCATCAGGCTGTGGTCCAGAGAGACCTGGGTTCGGTTCCCAGGTAAGGGCACGTACCTCAACTGCAGTTTTTCCCCGGCCCTGGTTGGGTTGTGTGGGAGGCAGCCACTCAATGTGTCCCTTTCACGTCGCTGTTTCTCTCTCTTTCTCTCTTCCTCTCTTTCCCTCCCACTCTATCTGAACAAAAAAAAAGGAAAAATGTCCTCAGGTAAGGATAAAAAAATAATACACTAAGTCCTCACTTAATGTTGCTGATAGGTTCTGCCACTTTAAGTGAAATGATGTATAATGAAACCAGTTTTACCATAGACCAATTGATATACACAAGAGTTAAGTTTTTTCTTTTTCTTTATTGATTTTTAGAGAGAAAGGAAGGGAGAGGGAGAGAGAAATAGAAACATTGATGAGAGAGAACATCGATTGGCCACCTCCTGCATGCCCCCCAATGGGGATCAGGCCTACAACCTGGCCATGTGTCCTGACCAGGAATCAAACTGGCCACGTCTTGGTGCATGGGTCAATGCCCAACCACTGAGCCACACCAGCCGGGCCACAAGAATTAAGTTTTTATGGCATCTCACTAGTGTTAAAAACATCGAATGAAATGTCATTATTCAAGGACCAATTATATAGGGTCTATTTAAAAATTCAAATCATATCAGAAATTCATAGTCCAGGATGATTCTATAATTACATTTTGGTGATTATTTTAGGGGCTATCTATTATTATATTTTGGTGATTATTTGGGGGTCTAACTCTCTAGATGTGTGTATGTGTGTGTGTTTACAAGTACACATGTGTTATAGAACGTGACATAAATGAACTCATACATTTTGTTCCCTGCTATTTTACTCCACAATTTGTCCTAGACTTTTTCATGTTGGTTAATATAAACAGATAACTTAAAAAAGCTTTCCTAGAACATTTCAAACATACCAGGAGTAGAGAATGTGATGTGAGCCCTGCGTCCCTGACACTGTCCTCTTACCACCTCAGTTCACAGCCATTGTGTTTGGCCATGCGTCCCCCCAGCTGGGTGATTGTGAAGCCGACTTCAAACTTGATGTAATTTCATTAAATAGTATGTGTCTCTCAAAGATAACAACTCTTTACACATATTTAAAACAACAAGCAATAATTCATTGCTATTGCCAGATACCTGGTGTTTAGATTTCCCCATTTGTCTCAAAATTTTTAAGCATCATTTGCATCAGGATATAACATGGCATTTTGTTTCTAAGTTACTCTTTATTTGCTCCTACTGATGGGCATTAGGTCGTTTCCAGCAGTTTGCCTTTATGGTAAGCAGAGCTGTGATACATATGCATGTGGGGTTGGCTCTTAGGATGGCATCTTCTGGGTGGTGTTGCTGGCTCAGAGGCACTGGTTTTTGATCCCCTGTGCCTCCCTTCCCTGTCTTAGGAGTGCTCTGATCTTGTCACACAGATTTAAATGTAGGTATTTGTATTAATTTATTTTGTGCTGTTTTTGGGAGGAGCCTTGATCTTAATCTCCTGTTACAGCATTCCTAGCTTTATTTTTCTACTTTATTCTTTTTTTCAGAGAGAAGGAGAGAGAGAGAGAGAGAGAAAGAAAGAAAGAAAGAAAGAAAGAAAGAAAGAAAGAGAGAAAGAAAGAAAGAGACATCAGTATGAGAGAGAAACATCAATCAATTGCCTCCTGCACACCCCCTACTGGGGATCGAGTCCAAAACCCGGGCATGTGCCCTGACTGTGAATCAAACCAGGACCTCTCAGTCCATGGGATGATGCTCAATTCACTGAACCATACTGGCTGGGTCCACTTTATTCTTTTATCCACTTGGAACCTATTTTTTATGTGATGCACCTTAGCTCTAACTCAGTTTTTGTTTTTTTTTTGTATAGTGCTTCATAGCTAATTGTTTTGTAATGTCACTATGGTGCGCTTTCTTTGGCAAAGCCATGGCAGGTGGCTAACACCGGACACAGCAGGAGTTCAGGAGAGATATCTGAGTGGTCTTCAGCATCTTTACCACTCCTATGTCAGTTCTGTAACAGTTACCCAAATGTAGCAATGTGGAGCTACAATATTGTTACCCTGCAGTTTCTGTGGGTCAGGAGTCTGGCTACAGCTGTGCTGCACTGTTCCCCCCCACCCCCACTCCAGTCCAACCCCCAAAGGTGGTGTACCCTGAGGTCCTGGGTGGAGGGACTGTGTCCGCTCCCTTACCTGATTGGTAGGATTCCATCCCTTGAAGATTGTTGGCTGGTGGTCGCCCTCTGTTCCTGGACGTGTGAGCAGTTCACATGATGAGAGTGAGTGAGCCAGGGAGAGGGAGAGGGAGAGGCAGAGAGAGAGAAAGAAAGAATGATATTGAGGTAGAAGCCAGCAAGACAGAAGTTTCAGTATTGTGAGACCAAGCCTGGCCTTTGCCAATTCAGCCACCAGGTGACCCTCACACCTAAAATGCTGGTTGTGAGGCCCTTCAAGAGGCCAGCCTCTTCTGGGCTGCAGGACCTCTTCAGTGTGGGCTTCAGGGTCCTTGCTGCAGTGGTTTTCGTTCCATGTAAACATCCTGCTCTTACAGGTCTTATAGTCTAGTGGAAAGAGAGGCAACAGAAAATGAATTAGTAACCTGGATAGTAAATTAGAAAGTGCACAGAGGGGACTAGAGTCAGGAGGCAGCAGGAAGCATGGGGGCTGTACCTGGAGGAGGGCAGTGAGTACTGAGGGTGCCGACGGGACATTTGGTTCTCCTGGGTTATGTCCAGCTCTGCTGTGCACCTTCAGATGGGATGGAGACAGAAATATCTGAGGATGCTGTCTGTTCCCTCATGTAGCCTGGAACTGGCGGAGTGTGTCTGGTTTGGGATGATCCTCAGGTCCACAGATAATTTCCGTCACCTTCATAGAGAGCAGAATTAGAAGAAATGTATTGGTGGTCGGGATGAGGTCAAAGGGAGAGGCTTGGATTCAGGTGTTATTTGGGAAAATCTGTTGTGCTCTATCTCTGGGCATTGAAGAGTAGGATGAACCAGTATTAGAACTGGTTTAGATTAGTTGTATGTGGAAGCTAGCTGACCCGTCCTGCTCTGGTATTTTTTGCTATAATACCAGTTAACTGCTTAGTTGTCGAAATTATTCTGCTTTGCTCTAGCAACCTGCCACCTGGCTGACCAAATGCCAGTAGAGTTCATATATTCCCAAGGCTCTCACTCCTTTCAGAAAGGACTTGTAAAATGTTGTTGTTTATCTAAAATCAGGAAACCTAGATAAATTATTTTGGTCATGACCTTTGTCTTTGACAGTTTGAAGTCAGTCATATTACATCAAGAAATTTGAAGGGAGCACAACCACACCATCCCCTTCCCCCTCTCCTTCTGCTAAGGCACATACCTCCTAAGCTCTAAGGGGCCCCACACGACCTACAACCAGGGGAGCAATGGGCAGCGGCAGCTCATCCCAGCCTAACCCCCTAACCTGTCCCCAAGGCCCTCTTTTCTCTGATTTCCCAGAGAGCTAAGGCAACCCAACCCAGGCTCTCCTGTTGCTTCTTCTATGCTAAGCCCTTATTTCATTGTCCCCAGCTTTGATAAACGTTCCCTCATAGTAAAACAACAATAACAACAAGTTTGAACCAAAGCTGCATGCAGCTATTAAGGTTTGCTTCAAAAATATATTCAGTGACTACCTGGTTAATTAAAAGAAGCACTTGTTTTGTTTTGTTTTGTTTTGTTTTGTTTTGTTTTGTTTTGTTTTGTTTTGCTTTGTTAAGGGCTCTGACCAAGGCCGAATCACTGGTTTGGTTTCAAGATAGTCAAAAGAGTTTTCACGTCCACCCGCAGTGCGCCTCTGCCAACTTAAACATTACCATTTCAAATACATCTGGTGACTTAATAAAGACAGTATTTCATTACTCTCTCAAGGGCTAACTAAGTTTTAAAGGCTAAAATCTTCAAATGATCTTTTTATGCTCATCAAATAAGTAACTCATGGGCCAAGGCAGCCCCATGTGTCTCCCTGCACCGAGGACCTGGGCATTTCCTGGCATGGTTTTCTGCAGTTGTTTGCATAACGGGATTGTTTTATCTTTTATTTTTTTACTTCTCATTGAATTTATTGGGGTGACATTGGTTAACAAAATTAATAGGTTTCAGGTGCACAATTCTACAGTACATCATCTGTACACTGTGTTGTGTGATGTTATTTTACACCACCCTCTGACAAGGATGGTGTGGGAACAGCTGTAGCTTTATCTCTGTTAGCTCTGTTGTATTTATTATGACTGTTGTTGTTTTCTGCAGGCCGGTCTAATTGAAGCCAACGGGGAACTAAAGGTCTTCATAGACCAGAACCTTAGTCCTGGAAAAGGTAAGGGTTCCTGCTTTTGAAATGCAAGTTTGCTGATGAGTGTGTTAGGTTTGGTGTATTTATGAATTTCTCTAATGTGAAAGCCCCTTGTCAGCTGTGGAAACCCCACTTCAGGAGCCCTCCAGCCTGGAAGACCCTGGATGGACTGGAGGGAGTGACATTCAGAACTCGCTCAGACACCTGCATGTACACATCACTGGCGGAGTTTAATTTGGTTTATAAGTTGCGTACTGTTTGCAAAAATTTAGGAAATGTAGAAAAGCGTAAAGAAGAAAACAGGTCACTTGTAGTCCGTCCACCTCATGGCCTGGGGCCGGGGGGGTGTGCTCTCCCAGTGTTTGCTCTGTGGCCAACCACACTGAAAGAGATGGAAACAAACTGCAGTCTAAGGGCTCACGGTGCGGGGCACACCTCAGTGGTGACTGAGAGTCCATGTCGGTAAGCTGTGTGCGTATCTTCAGTAATTCTTTGGGAATCAGCATTTCTCAGCACCACTGGAATTTGGGGAGGATCAATTCAAGTCACTCCTTCCCAGGGGTCCCACAGTTTGCAGTTTCCCTCCTAAAAGGGACATGTGATGAACATCTGAGAACGTGTATTTGAGCATGCTGGCTACTTTCTCATGTAAAGTCATGGATGTGAAATTACTGGATCAAAAAGATACACACCTTTAAAACGTTGATGTCTGATGCTTGGCTGATTGTAAAGCCGCGTTGGTGTGGAGCTTTGATATCAAGTTGGAGCAAGCCCGTTTTGGTGCAGCTCGTTATAATACTGCTGAGAGACCTGCAGGAGGGCCTGGTTTGTTGTAAGGGATGGAAGACGTCCACATGTGTGGACCCATCTATCATGTCCACCTTGTCTATGTCAGCTAGGCTGAGGGCCAAGAGGTCTTGTGCAGTGCAAGGGCTTAGGTTCTGTTTAAGGGTTACTTATTTCTGTTTTTTCTAAAGATTGTCCTACATAAAATTAACTTTTTACTGTAAAAATGAGGCACTAATAAGTGACCTCTTGATGTCTGCTATGACCATGGGGGAATTTGAAACTGGTACGGGGCCCTCACTTGGTCTTCCTGCTGTGTCCCAGCCCCTTCACGTTTGTCCATTCATTACTGGTGAGTGCTGGACAGGAATCCAGCCATCTCCTTCCCCATCCATACTTCTCCCCGCTGAAGCCAGATCCCTGTGTGACTGAGCAAGTCTGGCCTGTCGTGGCTGGTGAGCTCACACCCTGTGCCCTCTGTTGCATTGGGACTCACCTTCAGATGCCCCTGGAGGCTCTCTTTGCTCTGCTGGCCACCCGTGCCCTTGGCCTGCACCCTGTCCAGGGCTCGACTGATCTCTCGCTCCAGGCCCCCTGTCCTGATCTCACTGGTTCTGGAATGTCACGGACGTGGCCCTGCTCTTCTTCCCCCTCTTTCCAAGGATGGGAGCCCGCAGAAGGATCCAGTGTTTGCACACTTTTTTATCTTGATAGGTTGTGATGATAGGTTGTGAAGGATGATTTTTGCATTCACCAGTCACTCGAGTGAAAAATTCAGTGTGAGTAATTGGACATTTAAAATTTTCAGAAATTTGAGGCACAACATTTTCTTTCTTTCCTCTTTTTTTAAATTGACTTTTTAGATAGAGGAAGGAAGAGAGACAGAGAAACATTGATGTGAGAGAGAAACATCTCTGATTGGCTGCCTCATGCACGCCCCTTACTGGGGATCGAACTGGGACATCTTAGTCCATGGTACGATTGATGCTCAATCCACTGAGCCACACCAGCTGGGTGAGGCATGACATTTTCTATTAAAGTGATGAAGCAGAAATTATAATGGAAAAAAAAAAAAAAACACCCCATAAACTTTGCTCCCTTGGAAATGATGGAAATCTTTCATTCTGGTTTTATTTTTGAGTTTCTCTTTAAGCTTACTTATGACCACACTGGCTGTCCCTTTTTCCTCTCCCACTGATTTTAATTGAGTCAAGGAATTGAATTGGAAGTTTCGGAAAATAATAGTTTCTTGACTCTACCAAAATATTTTGGTGTTAGCTCCCTGCACAGTTTAAAATACTTTGTGTCCCTCTCGGATGTGGTCTGGCCTCTCTGCAGCCCTGTCATCTTACCCTGTATGTTCTTCAGCTCATCTTTTCAGCCTTGCTTATCCCACTTGCCTTTTCCCTGCTGTTCCCAAGAGTTCTGACATTGGGGACCCCCCCCCCCCCCGCCTCATGTGCAGGTCTCGCGCGTCTTTCTGACGAGGCTCGTTCTGGTTGCCTTGTGGGTGTGGCCTCTGCGGCTTCTCCCTCTGCATCAGCAGTGGTGCTGGAGCCAGTGTAGCCTCCGGGGGTCTGGGCTCCTTGCTTTCTCTGGGCCCCTGTCCCTCCCCGCAGTGTTTCAGTGGTGAGAAGGCACACGGTAGCATCTCCACGGCCCCAGTCTCGTTCTCCTGGTGCCCACGCAGGCACGTGTGGCCATGTCCTGCTCCTTCCAGAAAGTTCCTTTTTAATAAGAGGAGCTGTTGTGGCCGGTGGGGGCTGGGCCATGGAGAGCACAGGACCAGGCTGTGTGGCTGATGCCTTGTGCACTGACAGTCAGGTTTTCAGCAGCAGTACCCTTTGCTTCTGGTTCAGGAGTTTTAAGAGCAGTTTTAAGCAGTGTTGTACTAATTTGAGCTGTTCAGTTTGGGTTATTTATTAGTATTTCATTAGATTGAGGAGCCCCATGAGCAATACACACACTGAAATGTCCCTTGATTCAGTGGTCACTATGGGCACTTCCTGAGGGGCAGTGGGCAAAGGCTTGGGGTCACAGATCCTTCTGCACAGCTCGTGGGGGCGCCCAGGAGAGTGGTCAGCAGCATGTCCTGGAGAGTCGCTCTCTCTGGAGTGACTGTGAAGGAGCAGGAGCTGGTTCTCACTGTGGTGGCGTGGGTAGTAAGGATGGGGTGATTCTGAGGAGGAGACCATGGCCCCGGCCAGGACAGAGGCTGGGGCATCCAGGGGCTGGGACTGGCCTCATTTTCTGTCGTGCACCCTGTACCTGTGGGGCTAGTTCACTGCTGCTCTCAGGCCCACTGACCGGCAATTCAAGACCAGGCCCGCGCCTCGCTGCCCTCAGCGCGAACTGGTGACGCCCTGCGATGAGGCCAGGCCCAGCATGCGATTCCCCCTCATTGGCTCCCAGTGGAGCTCTGGCTTTGACTCGCTTCCTCGCATCTGGGTCCTGCTGTGGGCCCTGCTGCGGGCCCTGCCACTCTTGCCGCTGGGGTTCTCGTCTTCCCTCTGCTCCCCATCCCGGGCTCCCTGCACCACCCTGCTCCTGGCCATTCATGTCACTGCTTTTCTCGCTGCCGTGTTTCCAGACCCCCGTGTCAGCCTGAGTTCTGCAGAGAGGTAGAGCTGCTGGAAAGCAGGACATGGATAGGAAAGGCCTGTTTCAAGGAGTCGGCCTGTGCTCTGGGCCGGCAGGTCTGAAGCCTTCAGGCCAGGCCGGCAGGCTGGAAGCGCGTGGGAGCCGAGGCTGCTGTCTCAGGGCAGAATTCCTTCTTGGGGAAACCTCCAGTTTTGCTCTCAGGGCCCCCAGCTGGCTAGATGGTTTGTCTGGGTGTCCTCCTTTCCGTAAAGCTCACAATTGTCGATGCTTACTTGTCCATACAGAGCTTCCAGAGCACTCCCAAGCTGGCGTTTGATGGGATAACTGGGGATTAGTAAGTGCCTCAGCAAACTGACATAAAATTGACTATGATAGCGTTCGAGACTCAGAAAGCTCTGTTTCTCCCAGAAAAATGAACTGAACCCACAGCCTTTGTATACACTGGCCCTGAAGACAGGAGCCCCGATGCAGAGTTTTAGACAATACAAGCTGTGTGCAGTTTTATTTATTTATTTATTATTTTTTAATCCTCACCTGAGGACATTTTTTCTTTTTTTTGTTTAGATAGAGTAGGAGGGAGAGAGAGGAAGAGAGAGAGAGCGAAACATCGACGTGAAAGGGACACATATAGTGGCTGCCACTCACACAACCCAACCAGGGCCAGGGGCAACTGCAACCAAGGTACGTGCCCTTAGTGGGAACCGAACCCGGGTCTCTCTGGACTGCAGGTTGATGCTCTAACCGCTGAGCCAAACAGGCCAGGTCTGTGTGCAGTTTTAGTTGTGACAGCCATCTGGGTTGCTTCTGATTGTTTACTCATGGCTGTTACACTGTATGAGTCTTTGCACGCACATTTGTTTTTGTGCTTTCGGCAGATACTTAGGAGTGGAAACTAGGTCACATGGCACATGTACAGGGCTGCCTCGCTTTGTATCCAGCTGCTCCGCAGCCTTACTGACGTTTGGTGTCATCGGTGCTTTCAGCTTCACGCGTCCTAGTCAGCTTTTCCTCTCTCCCTTCTTTCCTGTTTCTCACACTGTTGGAAGGAGTCTGTCCGGGGTGCTGTGCTGGTCACTGAAGGCCCTGTCCTTCCCCTGCACCTCAACCTGGATGGGTTCCAGGCCTGGCCAATCTTCTCACCTTCGTTTCTCACGGTTCTTAGTTGGGTCTTTTCTTCCAGCCAAATGGCGATGGGACCCAGGCAGCCTTCCCCCACCAGCCAGGCGCCCACATAACCCTTCCTGATAGCCTGCTCCCTGCCCATCCCCTGCACAGATTTGACTTTGGACCACAGCTCAGATGTGCCCTTTTTTCTGTACTCTGTGTCTGTTTGATCTTCATCATGTTTCCTGCGTTTTCAAGTTGAAAAGTTTTTATTTATTATCCAAATAATATATGCTCACTAACAAAAACCCCAGCTGTACCTGAGAGTACAGTTAAAGATGTCAATGCGTGTTTAAGTGCATACTTATTATTTTGAGAACACTTTTCTACACCTGGTATCCATGCACATAGTGCTTTGAGACCTATGGCAGACCTCTCCATGCTGTGTGTAAACCGTTTATTGCAGCTTGGTCATTCCTGTCGGTTTCTAATGCCACCTTTTGTTACCTGGCACCTTTTTGGTGGAGAGCTGTATGCCTATTGATTGATTACTGATATAAACCTGTCTTTTTCCTGAAGAGCTGTAAGACCTCGTACACTAGGTATGTGTAGGTCACTGTCCTCAGCTCCTGGGGGGCAGGGCCCGTCTCCACACGCTCTTGCTTGACCCCGGAACATGGCTTCCTGCGTCATTGTCCTGGTCTGATTGGGGAGAGGGCACTCTCCTGTGATGCATGCCACTTTCTCTCTGTTCAGTGTTGCCTCTCAGCTTTACAGTTCTGAGCAGGGAAGATGAGAATGTAGCAGTGATGTGTGGCTGAGAGCTAAGTGTTACTTTATAATTCTTGAGATGTGGTAACTGTGCCCTGGCAAATGCACACATACATGTGCACACACACACACACACACACCCATACCCCCATGGTGGGTAAATTCATGCTTCTATAATATTTTTACAATTCTTTTTCTTTTAATGGTTATAGCAATTCAGATCATGTATATTCTTGCCAAGAAAGGAATACTCCATTTTATTATGTTATATTTAAAATATTTTGTCATGGAGTTTCTTTTAAAAAGGCTGTTTAGTACATTTTACAATTGAAACAATATTATTTTTAGTGAACAGATTCCCAGGCTGTGTTATAACTTAACCCCACTTGCAACTGAAATGTTAGTGTCCCCCCACAATAAGTAGGTTGCATGTGGCAATCTTTTTCAAAAAAATGTATTAAACATTATAATTTTTATGGCTAGATTAAACAAAAAGTGAAATACCATTTCATTCTTGAGGTTGACAAAAAGTGACGAGTCTTATTGAGTCAACAGTTGGCAAAAACCTGGGAAAGGAACACCAGCTGCCGGGGTGTGTGTGAGCGGTGTCTGTGTGTGTGGCACGTGCATGTGTTTGTGTGTACATATTTGTGGTTTGTGTAGGGGAGTGTGCGCGTGCACACAGAACAGCCATGTAGAGGTACTGTGGTGAGCCCTGTAACACAGAAAGTCATCTGGGACCCAGGTTCTCTTGGTGCATCTGCATGAGAGAAAACTCCTGGGAGATACCCATACTCAGCAGTGGGAGGCCCACAACATAACCGTACCGTTTTATAGGGACATACTGAGAGCATTTGTATAACATCTAGGTATTAATATTATAATGAAATAGCATGACAACATTGAAGGAAATCAAGTAGATCTCTCTATGGATAAGTCTCAGAAACAGTGTAAACAGAGTTGCAGAATTTATACAGTATCATTTTCTAAGTGTAAAGGTCCATGGAGACAATACCTACATTGTTCTTGGAGTCATGCGTGGAAAGTATGAAAAATGGACTGAATGTGTTTGTTAAGCAGGGATAGTTGCAGGTGGGGCCAGTCTGGGGCTACAAGGTTAGCTCTACTGCTCAAGTCTCTCTAGCAGATACAGTAAAATGATAATAGTAATTATGGTGTATTGAGTAAGACTGTTTGCCAAAACAATTCTTTATACTTGAAGAGTTTCTCAATAAAAACATAAGGGAGAAACCCTGGTGAGAACAACAGATGTTGTTGGCCAGCAGACGGAAGAAAGGGGCCCTGGCCCCAATCCACTGCTGCCTCAAAGCTCTGCTGTTGCCCTGTAACCTCAGAGTACTTGTTTCCCTAGTTGGGACATAAAGTGAGAGTCCAAGATTGGGGCTCTGAGCATGTTAATTTATGGAAAGACAATAACGACAATAACTGTGGTTCTGGGGTAGTTTGTTTTGTGCCGTGTAGTGGGCGGCAGGTGTTGTGGCTGTACCTGCAGGTTTAGCCGTAGAAGGTGACTACCTGGTCCTGTTTGTTGATGTGTTGAGGTCTACAAATTTGACATACAAAATAAAGCTCTAAAGTATGATGTCATAGAACTGCCTGAACTCCTGATGTTGACAGTGACTCTGTAAGTTTCTGAGCTCGAACAAGGTCTGTTTTCTTTCTTTCTTTTTTTAATTCAAATGGCCTTTATTTTTGTATCTGGCATCTCTAGCAAAAGGCCAGATAGATGGAGTTAAACAGAACCCACCCGAGTAAATAGACCCCTGAGAACGCACTGGTTAGAATCTCCCCCTCCCCAAACTGGCCCAGTCTCACCAACAACTGGTCCTAGCTCATCCTTGCAGAGCAACAAGGTCTGTTTCCTTTCTGAAAATTCATTGGACATTAGAGAATTATTTGGAAATGAAAACAACAACTAATGATATCTTTTTTAATGAATCAATTTAGTATTTCCAGAAACTTATTAGTTATTAATCTGTATGTAAATCTAAAAAGTAATATATTTAATTATCTTTATTTTAAATTTCTGTGTAGAATAGAATAATTTTTTTTTGTCTTGAAATATCTTTAACATAGCTAAAACAATATTCAAAATACTTGCTTTTGTTAAGATAGACAGGGTGGGGCAAAAGTAGGTCTACAGTTGTTCACATGGAAAATAATACAATAATTAATAAATAATAATACAAGGATAAGCTGTGTTTTGCATACTCAAGACTGTAAACCTGAACATCCTGTAGATGAGCAGACAGGGGTTTGGGGCAGATTGGTGATAATGCCTGGGGGCGTCTGATCCCTGACCCCAGAGAGGGGCTAATCGCAGTGTCCGTGCAGACCCCCTTAAATTGATCATTAAGCTTAGTAGAGGTGTAGTGACCTGTAGATATAAAATGGTAAAAGTGGGGAAAGACTTTCTATTTAGAAGCATCATTGTCCTGAAATTCACTATTAGCTTTAATTGAGCAAAGAACTAACCTCTCGTTTCCTTGCATTGCAGGAGTCGTGTCCTTAGTAGCTGTTCACCCCTCCACAGTAAACACGCTTGGGAAGCAGCTCTTGCCAAAAACGTTCGGACAGTCCAATGTCAACATTGCACAGCAAGTGGTAAGGGGCCCCGGGTAGGGTGGGCTTGCGAGGTTGGGACAGTGACCCTTAGGTTCCAGCTTGGAGTTTGAAGTTTGAGGTTTGCTCTCGCAGTTTCCTGTGGAGTGCTCACCGTGTGGGGACGGTCACCTTCCTTGAGATTGCAGGAGTGTTGTGCTTAGGCTGCAGGTGGCCTCCCAGTGCTTCTGTGTTCTGTGCCTGGCTGGACCTTCCCCTCTGTGCGGGTGGACGGTGGGACTCAGGCCAGGCCAGGCAGTGTCCCGTCGCTATGTGTTCCCTGCCGGTCCTGGATCTGCCCTGACAGGTTTCTTAGGTGTGACGTGGAGAGCTCAGCTAGAACGTCATGCAGTTGTGTGGGGGCTGGTGCTCCTTGGCTTTGGTACTCCTTCAGGTGGACATTGACCTGCCAGGGAAATGGGGCTGTGTCTCTGTGTGGGTCGTGTGGGGTGCGAGCTGCAGGCTGACGGGTGTGTGCTTGCCCTTGCCAGTTCTCAGGAGTGGCCAGAGGTGGTCCCCTGGGACCCTGTGCTCCCCAACCCCATGTTGCCCCCCACCAACTGGACAGTTCCCACCTCTTCTTACCCTGACTCGATAGGCTGAAGCCATTCCTACTTTGGGGCCACACGCCCCCATGAGGAAAGAAGGGTGTTACCACCCATCCAAGTTTGTTCACGTCCCGGGTCCCAATTTCCAGGTGACCACCCGTGGCAGGTATATAATTGCTCCTCATCACTCAGCCCATCAGTGAAGTTTGGCCATGTTTGCTGAGCAGAATAGCTGTAATTTGTTTTTTCAAACAGTAGTATGTAGACCACATTTGGCACATCATAGTTTTTCAGTAAATGTTTTTTTGATATAAGCTAAATATTCCATTTTATGCTTTAATTTATAACTCATATTTTATAGGTTCTGTGTATTATAGCAGAATTGAGCTTGGGAATACCTCATCAATTTAGGAACTGTTCTATTTTTATTAAGTGTATACACTTGGGAGAAAAATTACAGGGAGATTTTCTGTTGGTGCACCTTAAACTTTGTCACCTGAAAGTTAAATCACTGATTTGAGTCGAGCTGTTTTGGGTGGAGCTAGTAATGCTAATTCATCCTTTGCAAAATCCTAGTACTGTGAATTAAAGCCTACACATCGCAAATGTCTCTTAACAACTTTACCAAAGGATTAAAAATAAGAGGACTGGCTGATTCAGACATGAGAGGTGAGGCTTCATCTTCATGTGAGTGAAAATGTAACCCTGAGCTTGTGAGGTCTTCCCACTTCATGTAATCAGTGGTCTGGGTGTTTGGCTCACAGCCCGGACAGAGGTGTTCCCCACAGGGCAAAATTTCCATGTAAAATAGTGAAAATGAAAAAGCAAAGAGAGAACACCTGCAGGTGTCGTGGCCTCCACTCGTCCGCGAGGGCACAGGCAATGGCCAGTAGGCACAAGGAGCCCTCCTTGCTCGCCCATCCTGTCCTCTAGGAGGGCTCTTCTCACAGGCAGCCATTGCTGAGCACTTGCTGTATGCCTGGCCCTCTGCTTTCTGTTCTCATTCAGAACAGATGATCTAAGGAAGAGACACAGGTTAGGGAGAGGATGATAGAGAGGGTATTGTCTCAGGGCCCAGACTGAGTGTCCAGTGGGGCACTGACCCAGAAGTTAGGTAGCCCTCTTCTGAATGGAGAGCAGCCTGTGGGGCCAGTTAAGTCTCGCTTGTGACCGCCCATGTGGCTCTGCTGGCATCCTAAACCAGCTCTCCTGAGAATGGGACAGCCAGGTCCAGGAACGTGTTCTGGGTAAGTGCCGTGAAGTGACAGGTCTCTGTGTTCCCCAACTGTGGACCATGAGCTTGAGCAGGCGTGCGTTCTCCACTGCGACCTAGTGCCCTGTACGTGGTGGATGCATGCACCTGTTTAACAGGAACAGTTCTCACAGGGCATTCCTCCCCGCTGGGAGATTTGTTCTCTTCTCTGTCCTGTTTAATCTTTCAGAAAATTCACTGATTTGACTTCATGGCTTCTGAATGAGAGTGATCTACAGTTTGAAAAACACTGTGATGAAGCTCTTATCATTGGAAATGTGAATTAAAAGAAAGAAATTCAGTTGAGCTATTTTTCTTTCCATGGTTTGTAGATCATTAACACTGACAGGTGACCTGGGCTTAGGGATAATTTACAAAATGCCGGGTCAGCTGTCCTGGGGCCATGGCAGGTATCCCACTTATCCTGCTAAGAAGGGGACTAGAGGGAGTGTCCAGCTGAAAATAGCCAGGTGGAGGCCACAGCAAGTCCCTAAGGCCACAGTTTGCCCTCTGCCCTCGGGTGAGGCCGCCCTAGCATTCTGATGCCTGATGGTAACATATTCAACAACATCAGGACACGGAAGCAGTTTGCTGTCTAGTAACTGAGAAATAGTATTTCTGAATGATTTCTGGGGTCAGTTTATCAGTACAGATAGTCATACAACTAGATTTTTGAAAAATCAAAATTTTATTTTACTTTTCGCTTTTTATTGGGCTGTAATTGACATACAACATTATATTAGTTTCAGGTGTAGAACATAACAATTCGATATTTGTATACACTGGGAAGTGGTCACCACACTAAGTCTGGTTAACATCTATCACCATACATAGTTACACATTTTTTTTTTCTTGTGATGAGAACTTTTAAGATCTACTCTGTTAGCAACTTCCAGATGAGCAGTACAGTGTTATTAACTGTAGTCACAGTGCTGTGCCTTACCCCATGACCTACTTGCCGTATAACTGGAGGTTCGTACCTTGTGACCCCTTCACTCATTTCCCACATGCCCGCTCCACCTCTGGGCTTGGTTGTTTTGTTTGTTTGTTTATTCTTTTAGATTCCACATATAACTGAGTCATACAGTATTTGTCAGAAAAGTTAGAATTTTACTTGGCTGTACAAGGCACTATCTGTGTGTCACCCAAGTTAATATTTGAATATTAATCGACAGGACCAGCGTTCTGAGTGCTTGTTGTCCAAAGACAAAGCAAGGTTTCCCTTCCTTCGGTGAAGAGATGGGTGTTGGGTGCTCAGACAGCTGATGAGGGGCGCGTCAGTCCTGCACCCCAAGAGATGCGCTTGTGCTACGCTGTGGTGTGGGCAGCGAGACCCCTGCCTTTGCTCCCAGTGCTGATCGCCTTCCTTCCCCTGCCCTGTGCTGTTTGCGGTGCTTGGGTCCCCCGCATCACCACCTTTGGGATGGGCTCCTGCTCAGTCCCAGCTGCTGGGGGCACTAGAGTCTCGCCCTGTGTTCCTTTTCTTCCGAGAGCTGCTTTGTGTGTGTTTTTAGCCTCATTTTAGCGCCACAGGAGGATAGATTTTTATCCTTATCTGTATCATTAAACAGGAAATAAAAGAGGGCGAGAGGAAAATGGAAAAGTCTGAGTCCTCCACCGAGTTCGGGGACTGTGGTTTACACGCCCCACCATTAGACGTGACCCCATCGAGGCTCGCGTGCCCCCAGAGGCACTGTTCTGTTGGGCTTGTGTGTGCTGTCCAGTGTTTCCCGCTGCTGCTGTTTGACTGGAGAAGACGCCTGAGGTTGGCGCAGGGAAATGAGACACGTTCAGAACGGGTGTGGCCATACGTCCAGATTCAAAGGGGCGGCCGTTGGGTTACTCACATTGTCATTGTTCTTTCTGATATTTGTGGTCAATACAATTCAACAGTGGCTGTCGATAATGAGAAATGATAAAATGGCAGCATTGTATGCGGGAGATTGCTGATTGTGTTCTGAATTGTCTTTTTTGACTGTAGGTAATTGGTACGCCTCAGAGACCTGCAGCGCCAAACACTATCGTGGTAGGAAGCCCACACACCCCTAACACTCACTTTGTCTCACAGAACCAGCCTTCAGACCCCTCACCTTGGTCTGCCGGGTGAGCACATTGCCTAGAATTGTACCCCCTAGCTCTCTGTGGCCTTAGAGCACGTCGTCATGCCAGAGGGTTGGAAATGTCCAGCGTGTGCCCGGAAGAGACGTGTAGTCAAGGCTCGCTGTTCCCCGTAAAGGTGGTCAGGCTGCGGGAGAGCCGCCCCCCTGTAGTTTTGGAGTGATGGCTACACTGTCAAGGGCAGGAGAGCTGCCCCCTGTAGTTTTGGGGTGATGGTTATACTGTAAAGGGTGGGAGAGCTGCCCCCCTGTAGTTGGGGTGGTGGCTGCGCTACCCTCTAAGGTGTGGTGAGCACAGTGGTGACCTTGACACTGCGTGTCTGCACTGGGATAGCTCTTAGGGAACAATGTGTCATTGTGACGGGTCTCTCAGCAGCCTCACCCGCTGCAGCTACATGTGACTGCCGTTTCGTGGCTGTGGTCCCGCTGGACGGCCCACCACATGGTCACTGTGGTCCTTTCTCCTACTTAAGCAAACCAGTTTGAAACATGATTTTACTTGAAGGTCAGCTGTGTGACTTTCTTTAAAAACTAACAAAGACAAAGCCATAGAATCACGTCTGTGTTGGTTCTCAAGCAGAAATCATTTCCCTAAATCCATCCAGTGCGAAGCTCAGAGCAGCCCTTTTTTGGCATGGTGACGTAACACGTTCAGACATTTGGGTCACTCCAGATCTGAAGCACATCTGGTCTTGAGCGTTGAGTGGCCACTGCCGCATGGCCGGCACAGCACCGCTTGTCTATTGGCCTACTCAAGTTTTCCCTGAAAAGCCCTAAGTTTGCAGTAAAACTTTCCTAATTCCTGATGTTGATCAACATCATTTTAAGAAGCAGTGTTTACTGTACTGATACCCATCAGATACATACTGGGTCCCGTCCTTTGGGTGTCTGCCCCATTTTTCCTGAGAGTTGAAGATACAGACGTGAGGTCTGGCCTTAAAAGAAAGAAAGGAGACATTGGACACCTATGGATAGTGCTGGGTGTACTCTTCGGAAACGGAGCCAGGTTCCCGGGTGGCCTGTTCACATGAGCTCCAGCACCTGCGGGACGCGGGGCCCTTGTGTAGTTTGTTAGCCCTTTTAGGTAAATGTGTGTCTTAATTCAAGGCTGTCTCTAAGAGTGCTGAGGGTGTTACTTTTCTTTTGTATTTTTGAAGGAAACGCAACAGGAAAGGAGAGAAGAACGGTAAGGGCCTGAGGCACTTTTCCATGAAGGTCTGTGAGAAGGTGCAGAGGAAGGGAACCACATCCTATAACGAGGTGGCCGATGAGCTGGTCGCAGAGTTCAGTGCTGCCGATAATCACATCTTACCAAACGAATCCGTAAGTCTGTGTGGCAGGCATGGGAGAGGCCAGGAGCAGCAGAACACACCAGCACTGCACAGTCCACTCTGTTTTTATTTGAAACAACTTCAAACATACAGAGAAGTTCCGAGAACAGTATAAAGGAATTTTCCTGACCCATTTGTGGGTATGATGCCCCATTACCCCTACATGTTTTTGTGGGTGGGTGTTGGCTCTGCCTGTTTGGCAACCTCCCCCTGCAGAAATGCCAGGCTTGGCTGGTTCAGTGGGTTGTGTTAGGAGGGATGCACCAACTGCCATGGGTTTGTGCTGCACGAGGCAAGTTGATGGTGCACTTCCTTGAGTATGTTCAGGGTCTAACATTGAATGTTGATCTGCGAGCCTTTCTGGATTGTCTGGAAAACTCCCACTTCATCTTCCCAGGCTTATGACCAGAAGAACATAAGACGGCGAGTCTATGATGCCTTAAATGTGCTGATGGCCATGAACATCATCTCCAAGGAGAAGAAGGAAATCAAATGGATCGGTCTGCCCACCAACTCAGCTCAGGAATGTCAGAATTTAGAGGTACACTGCCAACCTTTCATGTTCCGTATGTCCAGGTGGATTCCTTTGCCCCAGAACAGGCGTTTTTGTTTGCAGCATTGCTGCCTGCCTTGGGCCTTGTGCTCTCTGTGCCTGGTCTGGACCAGGTGGACAGGTTTATCTCTGTATCCCAAAGTCTCTGCTCGGGCCCGTCCTTTCCCACCCCACATTGGTGGACTCTCCAGTCTGGGTGGGCTCTGCAGACCTCCACTGTGGGTGGGGAGGTGGTTGACCCTGTGGTGGGCAGTGAACTCTAGTGTAGGTAAGTTCTGAATCCTTACTTGTGGGATTTTTAACAGTTTTAGAAATTGTATTTATTTAGTTGAGAAAGAGACATTAATTTGTTGTTCCACTTATCTATGCATTCATTGGATAATTCTTGTATGTGTGCTGACTGGGGATCAAACCCACACCTTGTGTATTGGGGCGATGCTCTAACTAATTGTGCTACTTAGCCAAGGCCCAGATTTTTAAAATACATTATAGCCATATGCAGAAAGTGAGAGAAGACAAAGGAAGAGTATGCAGATTTGGGATTGGAAAGCTTGCCTGCGTCTGGTCGTTCGTGCCATGTTCTAGATTGATCTGTTTTCCTTAGATCAGGGCAGACATTTTCTGCAAGAACCCTTGGGTGACTCTGTTGATTCGGGTTTTAAACTTTGCTATATTAAACCAGTTGTGATGAGTTGATGACTTCTCGTATTGGTGGTTTATTTTTGAAGGTAGAGAGACAAAGAAGACTTGAAAGAATAAAACAGAAACAGTCTCAACTTCAAGAACTTATTCTACAGGTAATGAAATGCTTATCTTTGGAGGCGAGGTAATTTTACTGTCTTCTACTAATTTAGTTTTTTCTCAACAGCAGTATCTTGCAGTCCATTCTATTCCTACATGGTAAATAAATGAAGTCTGTACTTTGAGATTTTGAATATGAATTTCATAAATATTCACTGGGCTCATCCTGTGCATGTATCATTGACATAAATGCTCACAAACATGGGCCTTGTGGCCAGAGAGTGTGAGTGTGTGCAAGTGTGCATGCCTGTGAGCGCACATGTGTGAGCATGACCATGTGAGCATGTGCATCGCTGTCACAGAGGGTCTGAATGGCAGGAGGGGTGACCCTTCGGAAGGGCTGTGTGACAGTTCTCTGGGGTGTAGGAAGTGCTGTGCGTGCCAGACCCCAGACCAGGGGTGTGAGATGCAGAGTGAGCCTGAGCTGGGTCATGGCAGTTACCGGTCAGGAGTCAGTACCCATGTCAGAGAACAGGTGCCGGTGCACCCATTTCCTGTCCAGTCAGACACGTGGACAGTCAGCTGTGCTGCCATCCCCTAGCCTGCAGAGATGTCTCTGAGCATCAGCCTCAGCCCTATAGGGTCCTGGGAATGCATGTTCTGGGTTAGAAGCAAATACTTGTGCCCTGGCCGGTTTGGCTCAGCGGTTAGAACATCAGCCCGAGGACCAAAGAGTCAAGGGTTCGATTCATATCAAGGGCATGTACCTGGGTTGCAGGTTCAATTCCAGCTCCAGTCAGGGTCATGTGGGAGGCAACCAATCTATGTTATGTCTCTCTCTCTCACATCAATGTGTGTGTCTCTCTCTCCCTCTCCCCCCCCTCCACTCTAAAAATCAATGGAAAAATATCCTCAGGTGAGGATTTAAAAAAAGGAAGAAGCAAAGACTCAAACACATGTGTAAAGGATCTTGGTTGGGGCTGGCTGGTCCCTGGACAGAGGCAGCACAGTGCTGGGGTTGCCTCCTGGGGTGGGGCTTGCCAGCAGAAGCTGTGGTTGGTCAGTAAAAAGTAGGGCAGCTTAGGACAGTTTATTGAGATGCTTGTGGCACAAGGGCAGCAAGGCCATGGACCCTGTGGTCAGGTTGGACGCCACTGGGGAGCCCTGGGAGCGTGTGTCCAGAAACCAGAGGGTCGGGGTATTGGACACTGGGGCAGCAAGGAAGACCCTTGGAAGGAAGTGGGGGTTGGGGTTGGGGGTCTGAGGATGGGACTGGTAGCTAAGGTTAGGAGATCTCAGTACATGGGAAAGGCCAGGCGGGGTCACTGTGGGGCTTGGCATATCCCAGTGTCCACTGGAGCCCAGTCTACCACAGCGGGTGTGTTTCTCACTCAGGCCAGGCACGCTTAGTGTGGGGCCCCATACCCTAGCTTCGGTTACTCCATTGCTCTTAAAGGAGGTGTCTAGGACCCTCTCCCTGTGGGACCAGCTGGGGGGTGCTTTGGCAGGGGGAGAAATGGTCCTAGAGCCCAAGGGAGCAGAGGGGACTTGGGAAATGGAGGAACAAATAAATGGTCACAGCTCTTGCTGGTAGGGGAGGTTGCTGCAGACAGTGGCCCCTCACGACTTCCGAATTCTGCCACTCAGTTGCCCCCTCTAGAATGAATTGTTCTCTTTTTCTGCATCCAGAGCACATTGTAGCCACTTAAAATAAAAATCCAAGTCGCTGCCTCTTTGCCACTAAGCCTTGAGCTCCGGGTCCCAGTGCTGGGCAGCTCAGCAGAAGGCCCGCTGGGGGAGGAGGGAATCTTCCTGGCTGTACATTAGCAGGGAGAAAATTATCTTGAAGGTAAATGTCATTGCAAGGCCTGAGGCCCTGGCTTTCTGGCTGTAGGCCTGAGGACCCATGTCCCCAGAGGAGATACCCTTTGCCAGCAGGCCCACTGAGCATGTCTGCTTTCCCGAGAAGCTGCAGGTCCACAGTTGGACATCTGCCTTCTAAGGCCGTGGCTTGAGCATGGGACAGGCCTGGGACACTCGGACCCCTCCCCTGAGAGGTGTGGGAGGGCCACAGCCTCCAGAATCCATGTGTTTCTCAGGATGCATTTGGTTTTTCAGGACGCGTTTTCTTTGCTGGGCGACTCACCCAGGCCTTCAGCCCCTCAGTTGTTTTCTCTGCTCTCTTAAGGGGGGCCCAGACCCTCTTGCTGTCTTGTGGGGTTCAGGGAAGGTTGTGGAAAATGTCTGGGGAGAAGGTGTTAGGTTTGGTGGTGACTGCTATGAGCAGTGTGTTGATTGCTCATCTTTTTTAGCAAATTGCCTTCAAGAATCTGGTGCAGAGAAACCGCCAGGCAGAGCAGCAGGCCAGCCGGCCACCCCCGCCCAACTCTGTCATCCACCTGCCTTTCATCATCGTGAACACCAGCAAGAAGACTGTCATCGACTGCAGCATTTCTAACGACAAGTAGGTAGTAGGTTCTCCACTGGTCCTGTGGTCTCAGTGATGTGTCTCAAGTCAGAAACGGAGAAGGCCACAGCCGGTGGTGTCAACAGCTGGCTAATTTATTTATATGAGTATCTGTCATTGTTACATACCATCTTTGGGCATAATTAATTTAGAAATTTGCTTCTCCTTGCCTATGCATCTTTTTTTTTTTAATCCTCACCCAAAGATATTTTTCCATTGATTTTTTAGACAGAGTGGGAGGAAAGGAGGGAGGGAAAGAGAGAGAAACATCGATGTGCAAGAGACACATTGACTGGTTGCCTCCCGCACGACCCCAACCACGGCTGGGGTTCGACTGCAACCTAGGTATGTGCCCTTGACTGGAATCGAACCTGTGACTCTTTGGTCCACGGGCTGACGCTCTAACCACTAAGCAAAACTGGCCAGGGCTATGCATCTCTTTTGTAAAAGGAGAATGAGTCGCATCTGCTAGGATTGCTATTAGGACAACTGTTCAGACAGCACAGCCAGTAGACCATGCTCCGTGCTGGTCCTGTGGGGCAGGCAGCCTGAGTCGCGGGGGACCAGCCCGAGAGCCGGGGACGTGCCCGCAGAGCGTGGACAGTGATTCGCCACGTGGCCTGAGTCTCTGGGGTCATTGATTCTGAGTTGATGGATTTTGTAAGACCCTGGATGAAAGGGCACCTGAGGAAGGGCTGGGCCCCTGGACCAAGCATGGCTGTCTCCGCCTTGAAGATGGAGCTCTTCTCACAGGGGCTTTCTCCTCCAGATTCGAGTATCTGTTCAATTTTGACAACACATTTGAAATTCATGACGATATAGAAGTGCTGAAGCGCATGGGGATGGCCTACGGACTGGAATCCGGAAGCTGCTCCGCAGAAGACCTGAAAATGGCAAGAAGTTTGGTGCCGAAAGCACTGGAACCCTATGTGACAGGTGAGTCGGCCCCGCTGACTCTGGTGGCCGAGTGGCTGGAGTGAGGACAGTTGCCCAGGCCCCCAGGCATCTGCCCTCCGCTGCTGAGGATGGCTCAAGGGTGCAGCACCAAGTGCAAGGACAGGCAGGGCGTGGTCGGCAGGACGGCCATCTGGGGCCCCTGCCTGCTGGGACACGTGATCAGTGGAGTTCATAAGTGGCATTTTGTGGGTTTGCCATTCAGCTTATGTGATGATGGTGTTAAGTCATGATTGGACCTTGCAGGTAGGGCTCCAAAACGGAAGAGGTTGAAATTCTTTGAGGAGTCTAATAGGCGTGGCCGTTTCTCCTGAGGTAGTTGATTGGTCACTGCAGCAAAGTAACCAAGAATATTGATATTCTCTGCCAGTATTGACGGCGTTTGTCTGGTGAGCGGTTCCTCAGGTTCTCTGGCTTTCCTTTTGGTGTCTCCTTTGCTGAGAAAGATCTGGCCACGACAGAAGGGGGCTTTGTGGGGAGAAAGCTGCCAGCGTGGCCCCACTCTGCGGTGTGGGTTTTCTCCCAGGAGCCATAGCGTTGGCTGGGACTCAGGCCTGTGAGCTGTCCAGGACCAGTGGGCGTCTGACCTCAGGTCGTCCAGTGCAGCTGGCTCTCCCTGCCCTTCCGACTCCAGCAGCTGGCTGCCAGGACGCCTGGCCAACGTGCCGTGGAGGTCCTTGCCTCGCACACTGGTCTTGGTGCAGACCGCCGCCCCAGGACGGAGCAAGTGTCGGTCTTTCCTCCCTCTCAGTTCCCGTTTTCTGCTTTGTGACGACATTAAGTTCCAGTAGCACAGCTTTGTTGTGATTGGTGACTACACGAAAACTAAGCTGTCCTGAGCCTTCTGCACAGGACAGGCCCAGGGCCATGCACTGGATGAGCAGGGCTGCTTCCTGGAGGAGGCATGGCGGAGAAAGTGCCGGGCAGCTCGGAGGTGCCTAGGCCCCTGGCCCTCTGGTTTCAGCATGAGGGCCTGTTTCCTCTGGGCTCTGCTTTGTGACATGGCTCTGTCTTCTCTCTCTTTCAGAAATGGCTCAGGGATCACTCGGCAGTGTGTTCATCACGTCATCGGTTTCAGCCTCTAACGGCACAAGGCTCTCTGCCAGGTGACTGCAGTCTGGGCCAGGGTGGGTGGGCAGGGTCCACCTGTCACCTGGCAACAGGAAGCTCTCAGCTTTCATATAAACAACCACAGTTCCTCCGCTGTTCAGAATCAGACTCACTGTGTAGACACTGGGATCCCACGCCTGGAAGTGGTTTCAGCCTCTTTCCCCCATCCGAGGACACATCATGCGTCCATAGCTTGTCCCCTGCATGGAAACAAGCTGTCTGATTGGTTTCTTTATTCTAAAGATCGAAAGTAGTACATGGTCTTAATTTTCTTAAAAGTTACACACAGGCCCTCGCTGATGTGGCTCAGTTGGTGTCACCTTGTGTATCGCAAGGTAGCTGGTTTGATTCCAGGTCAGGGTGCACGCCCAGGTCTCAGGCTCCATCCCCAGTAGGGGACGTGTAGGAAGCAGCCAGTCGATGTTTTGCTCTCACATTGATGTTTCTCTCTCCCTCTCTCTTCCTCTCTCTTTAAAAATCAATTACAAAAAAAAAGTCACACACAGTGAAATGGGGGCAGAAACCACCCAACCCCACTGCCGGCCGCTTGAGAGCATTTCTCGGGCCGGAGACAACTGCAACCGAGATATGTGCCCTTAGCAGGAACCGAACCCGGGTCTCTCTGTACCGCAGGCCGACGCTCTAACCACTGAGCCAAACCGGCCAGGGCCATAAGTATTTCTTAATGTTGGAATATCTGGCAGCTGTGGCCTAGGGCAGATTGTTGTGTTGCTGCAGACTTTTTGGGGTTGGTTCCTGATCCATATTGCCAAAGCACAGCAATGCTTGTTACTTAATCGTTGTGTGCCCCAAGCTCCCTCCTTTTCAAGTGTTCAATGGCCACGTCTCCCATGCAGTCTGACCCTTTCGTGTCCTGCTATCTTTAAGCAGATGACTGTGAAGCTTCTCCTGGGGGTGACTCCAAGCCTGCATGTCATTACAGGAGGCTTTCTCAGACTCTAGACAGGATGATCTCTGTCAAAATTTTAAATTCTAGGTTGGCATCCCTTCAGTGCTTGGTGTTTCTTGCTGCTCAACTCAAATACTAAGAAATTGAAATTACTTTTGACCATAACCTGAGCAAGTTATAATTCACAGAAGTGTGGGTTTTCCCCTCCCCCGTGTGGCAGGCATGGGCTGTCCATCACCTGTTGGTGCCCAGGATGATAATTAGCCCTTCGTGTTGGATTGACTTTGTCCTGGGATGCTGGGTGGTAGCTGAACCCAGGGGTCTTTCACTGGGTCCCAGCTCTTAAAACCTCTCACCGTTTTAAGCCTGTGGCACTGTTGACATTTTGGGCCAGACAACTCTTTGTTGTGGGCACTGCCCTGTGCCTTGTGGGCTGTTTGGTAGCACCTTTGGCCTCAGATGCCAGTACCTATCCCCACCCCCTCAGTTGTGACACCGTTTTGTTTTTTATACGTGTTCCTGGTTGAGACTCCTAGGAGCATAAGGCAAACACCCACCCAAGGACCAGTGTGTAGGACAGTGCAGCCCTGCCCAGCAGCTCCACCCACCCCTTTGGGCTCTTGGTCCCTGCCCAGGGCCAGCCCCACTGACTTTCAGCAAATGCTGTTTTATAAAACTGTAGAAAACTATGGGCTCTTGGAGCCTTCCTAGAAGTAGAGGTTGCAGAGAGAGCATCTGTGTGAGACACCTGTCACAGCTCAGCTTCCTGGGCTCTCTGCAGAAACCAGAGGAGCTGACGGGCCTGGGGACGCGGTTTACATATGCATGCACACACATACATGTATATGCACAAATGCATGCACACACCATCATAGGTACAACACACACAAAACACCAATGTACATACATGTATGTGCACACAAATTACACATGCACCTGCACAGAACTCGCTGGGCACGCTGCCACACACTGCTGTCCAGGGAACCTTGCTTTGGAGGGTCCCACCCATGTCATTCTTGGGGCCCCTTTTTCCTAACTGTTTTCTGCCTCCTTCCTGGAGATTAAGGAGTTCATAAATAAAAGGACTAGAAAGAAAGATCTAGTGGTTTTTCAGTTTGTTCACTTTGGGACTTTGTTTCTGATGTGATAATAAAGGCGGGGAGACTGAATACTGGCCTTGCTAATTCCCCCTCGTTTGGCTGTATTCAATAGGACAGAGCTGGAAGAAGATATGTAAAACATGGAAGTAGTAACAGTGTTGGGATTCTGTATGGTAAATGTGTGGAATTTTCTGTTTTTGTGTATAATTGAAACTACCAAACCATCCTGAAACACTGGCCTGTCTCTGGCGTGGCCACAGACGTGCGTCGCTGACCCCTTGTGTCGCTTCTTGTCCTTGCAGTGACTTGACCAATGGTGCGGATGGGATGCTGGCCACGAGCTCCAGCGGGTCTCAGTACAGCGGGTCCAGGGTGGAGACTCCCGTGTCCTACGTTGGGGAGGATGACGACGAGGACGAGGAGTACGAGAACGACGAGGAAGACTGATGTCTTCTCTCTGGGCCCCGCTCCCCTCAAGTTCAGCTTTAGGAAAACATGTTTAGGGAAGAGAAACTTTTTTAACGTGGGCTTTTCTGTTTCTGTTTGGCCTCCTCCCAAGAAGACATTGTAAGCTATTGAACTGGATGTGCACCTCCGATAAGCAAGCGAGGGTGGCTCTCTGCAGGGTCTTGGACGGGCTGCGGTGTGTGTGGATCCCAGAGTGCTGGGCAGGGCTTGTCTTCACTGTAGGGTTATGTGTTTTCATTTTCTGTTCTTTTTAAATTCAGAGTTCCTTTTTGCCCCTTAACAATTCTTGCTGAATTTGCTGAAGAAGTTGTACTCCATCTACATCAACAAATATATCGTCATCCTGCCGAGGCCATTTATGCGCAGCGTGTTGTGAAGTGTGCCACCCGCCGGCAGGGTGTGAGGCTCCAGGACGAGTTTCAGTTTGTGAAATTCCGTGTCGTCCACAAAAACCAAGCAAATGGCAGAGCTCTGCTTTTTGGCACTGAGCACCATAAATCTCATTGACTTTATTTTCCCTTAAATTATATGGACTGTGTGATTCCATTAAGTTTATCTTTTTTCTTTCTTTCTCTTTTTTCTTTTTTGGTCTATGTTGCAGCAAACATATTGCAAAGTTCTTCTTCTGTGTTTGTTTCTGTTTGTTTGAGAATTTTACTGCCATGCTGGTGCAGCTATGAAAACTGTCTGGAAAGCTTGGAATGGTTTATTGCTTATGGTAAAATTTGCCTGATTTCTTACAGGCAGCATTTGGAGACTTTTTATTATATAGTTGTTTACATACTTATAAGTCTATCATTTAAAGACATGTACGGAAACAAATGTTGTATTTGTTTCGTAAGCATCTTCCTGTAATCTATTATAAAGTTGAAATTAAATATAGAGAATGTTTTAACAGTTTTTTAACTCAAAATTTGTCAATCATTTTTAATAGTTCTTTTTTTATAAAGAGAAAAAGGAATTTCAGGACAGGCAGTAGCTTCTTTTAAAAATTTATTCACAAAGAACCATTGACTGCACCGTTGCTATTAGCTGCCTGTCCTAAAACAATAGTCTTTTTATTGAAACACAAATAAACTTTTCTGTAATATTTTATGGAATATAAAGAGACTTTAATTGTTTGACTTGTTTGGCACTGTTAGTTTTTATTAATAAAACGCGCATGGGCATTTTAAACAAGCTCTGTGTTTTTCTAATTCAGGAGCACTGTCTAGAAGATGTTTTATCCTTAGTCTTTTCGCTGGAGTGAGGAGAGGTGGCCAGACCCAGCTGTGGGGGCTGGGACCCCACCACGGGCCCTCCGCTGGTCCTGCTGCTTCCCGAGGCCTGGCGGGGCCGCGGACGCACGTCACAGTGGTACAGACCGAAGCGACACCTCCTCTCTTGTGGCCAGTGGTGGGGAGTTTATTTCCTGCCTTTCTCCTGAATCCTCAAAGTTGAGACGGATTTTGTGGGTTTGACTTTCAGAAAAAGAAGATTGTAAGGTAAGAAAGGAGATTGGGCCTCTGACCTCCACCATTGTCATGGCGTATCTGAGGTGACCTGACCCTGACCCACGACATGACGTTTCCGAGGTGTCTCAGCAAGCGTTTACCGATCGTGTGCGCAGTGAAGAACACTTGCTGGTGTCCTACGTAGCAGAGACGCCCAGCACAGAGTGACCTGGTCGGCCTTGCAGGGTACTCCAGGGTTTGGATTCTCCTCAAACAGTGTGTAATTGGGTTTCACTGACAGGTTTCCCTGTCCAGTAGCTCTGCAGGTGGCAACGTTGTGTCTGGTACTCGTGGGAAGAGGGCACCAGGCCTCAAGCTACGGTTTGGGTGAGAAGTGGGCGACCCTTGTTGAGAGCAGGGTCGTTCACGCAGAATGTTCTCATTGCAGTTTTCTCGGAAGGCCTCGAGTTGCAGGCTTCACATGAGTTCTAGGTGTTGGAGGAGGGGCTTGGTGAGCGGATGGTCAGTTACTGTTTGTAATGACCTCCAGCATGTAGGCCTGTCACACTGGGGACAGCCTAGCGTCTCACCTACGTGCGCCTGGGACTGGCTGCCCTCCGTGGTGGCCCCTCTCCACCAGTATTCTGTGATTTCCCTGACTTGCAGTGGAAACCTTAAAAAGGAGCATTTTAAAGAAAGAGGTGTTTGACTTTCTTTGGTTGATTTCCCCCCACCCCCTTGTCAGGAAAGACATGACTTTTTTTTTTTTTTATGTAGAGTAAGAGTGACTTTAATATATTTATTTGTACAATTTAGGAATTGTAAATTCTTTAAAGCAAGAATCCAGAATGTACATTATCATGTCATGTTTCATATCAATGCATTAATCGTCTTTATCTTAACATAGGTAGTAGTTCATTAATATATAGAAAAAATAAGTTATAGTAAGAAAAGTGAAGAAAGATGAGTCATTTAGGGTCTTGTTAGTTGGATAGCTTCTGTCTTAGGGTTACTGTGTCAACCCAACATTTTATCACAGCTACAAATTCTATCTGTAAAACAGTAAAGACTTAAGAAATAGTTGATTCTAAGGCTCAGTGCTCGCCGCTCCGGTGCCTGTGTGGTCACCGCGCTGACTTGGTGTTGCACTTCGGGAGGTTCGAGAGCTGGCTCGGAGCAGAGCTGGCCGGCAGCTCCTCGGAGGGTGGAGGTCTGCGCGTCACCGTGCAGCTTAGGGCCAGCCGCCATGGTCCTTTACTTCTGAATTTTAAGCTTGAATTCCACTTTCCCTTCAAAGGGGTCATGGGGGTTGTCGTAGGTCACATGTTCCGCCAGGATCTTGCACACAATGTCAACTTCCGTGTTCCTGGGGACGTTGAGGAGCTTCGCGGCCACTAACGGGTTGCTGTAGTGGGGCTACCATGGAAGTGCGGAAAGAGATGGTCAGGAACCTCGTGCTGTGTGTCAGGACGTAGGTGGTACAAAGGCAATTCTTTTTTTTTTTTTTTTTTATCCTCACCCGAGGACATTTTCCCATTTTTTGTACAGACAGAGTGGGAGGGAGAGAGAGGAAGAGAGAGAGAGAGAAACATCGATGTGAAAGGGACACATCGAGTGGCTGCCACCCGCACGACCAACCAGGGCCGGGGACAAACTGCAACCGAGGTACATGCCCTTAGCGGGAACCGAACCCGGGTCTCTCCGGACCGCAGGCGGGCGCTCTAACCGCTGAGCCAAACCGGCCAGGGCCAAAGGCAATTCTTAACGTGCTCTCTCTGACCGCTCCCCTGGGCTCTGCTGCGTGCCCTGGAATCCCCGGGGAAATGTCCACCCACTTACAACTTGGTCTGGACGGGACAGACTATACCAATGACAAATTCAACTTCCAATTATACTTGATGAAAATTAATACAAAAATATAACAGGAAAAAGCAAGAGACTTAGAGGAAAGGCTTTAAAATGGACATGCAGTTGTCTAAAAGGATTTGGGAAGCTGTCAAAAACGGAAACAATTAGATTTAATATTTATATTTTGCATGAGAACACTGTGTTTTCAGGTAGTTAGCAGAATGTTGGTTTGGGAAATAGCCAGAGCATTAAATGATCAGGATGGGCTAAGTAATGCCTTGTTTCATTTTTTAAAAAATATATATTGCTTTTTTAGAGAGAGAGGAAGGGAGAGAGAGATAGAAACATTGATGTGAGAAACACTGATGGGCTGCCTCCTGCATGCCCCCTACGGGGGATCGAGCCTGGAACCCGGGCATGTGCCCTGACTCAGAATCAAGCTGGGACCTCTCAGTCTATGAGGTGATGCTCAATCCACTGAGCCACATCGGCCGTGCTTGTTTCGTTTTTATAGGCAAAATAATTTTGGTGTTCCTTATGCTAATCATTGCCAAATTTGAGATGATTCAGTAGCTGTTGTCAGGTGAAAAGCGAAACACCTACCTGTGCTTTCTTCCCGTAGTAAGGGAAATAGTGTAGACTGAAGGTGCCGTTGGGCGGGTAGTACTCCACCTGCAGGGGCTGGACATCCTTGTGCTGGTCCTGGGGGAGGAGAGGCCACTGCCTGAGTAAGGCAGGATCTGGGTGCATGGGTGTGTGTGTCTGCATGTCTCTGCGTGCTATCTGTATGTGTGTGTGCATGTGCATCTCTGTCCGTGCATGTCCATGGCATGTGCATGTTGTGTGCATGTGTGTGGGTGCACTATGTAGGTGACTGCATAAACACGCCACTGTGTAAATAGCATAAACTGGGTGTAATCTTTATAATCAGTACTGGATTCCCATTGGGGGTGTAATTTGTTAGTTGCAAAACCCCTGGTGACTTATCAAATTTGTATTTTTACCATTTTAAGTCCTTGTAGGATAGCAAAGGTGCATAGAGCCCAGAATGCTCACTTATCTGCACAGGGGATGGAAGCCATGAGGCTGTTTGGGCTGGTTGCCCGCACTGGCTCAACATTAGCGTGGTTTTCTGGGGTCAGGGTCTGCTTTCAAAGTCAGCGGCTTGAGCCTCCCAAAGGACAGATGAAGGCAACTTTGGTGTCTGTTAAAATCGCAAGTCAGCCTACACTGACTGGTGTGGTAGAAATAACTGAAAAAGGAAAAACAAAACAACAACCCTGCGCCCCATGGAGAGGTCACGGGCTTTGAGGGGTGTGTTTCTGTGGAATCGCCTTTGCCTGACACCACAGCGGTGAAAACAAGCTTTGGGAAACATTCCGTGCAGACAAGCTCAGTTCGTTCTCATGTTGTACTGAAAAACCTGGAATAAATTAATGCCAATTCTTAGCAGCCCATCTCCATCCACTGTTAGACAACTATCGCTGTTGGTAATCTGGCGTGTTTTCATAAATAAGCAAATAAGCAGGACAAAACAATAGTAGAAAGGCCTTGGTGTCTCCAAATAGCCACTGGACATTTTGAAATGTGTTAGTATAATATACTGTCCCAGAAGCTTTCTGAAGTGAAAACAGTAAGATTTTCTCTTCCTACGTTTTCTCCCCTGTAACAAAACCGTTCTAGGTAGTGGTTCAGGCGACGGGTGTATCTGGTTTATCAGGCCGAGAGCTGAGACGTCCTCAGGGAGAACCAGGTAAATGATTCCCGCAGGTGTCCTAGCAGTGGCAGGGTTCCGAGGGTGGTCGCACTCACCAGGAAGGCGCAGTCCACCCTGGGGGCTGTCTTGTTGCTGGGGAGAAACCTGACGATCTGGAAGGGAAAGGCGTCTGTTGGCCTCGTGCTCGTCTGAGCGCAGAGGGGCCTTTCCCAGCTGGGGTTTCCACAGGGCACTGGGAAGCGTCGGGGCGGTGAGTCCTTCCTGTCCTAATAACCCCCAGCCGGTATTGCCAGGACGGAAGCCCTGCCCCAGGGCTGTGGCCTTGGCCGCAGGCAGGTGGAGACCTGGGCAGGAGGGTCTGAGCTGAGGCTGCACTTCCAGGCCCCCATGCTGCCCTGAATTAGGGCACACACAGCACCTGCCTCTCTGCAGCTCTCTCCACGCAGCCTTCTGCAGCCCACTGTGCTCCCCATCCATGCATTTCTCAGCCTGCTGAAGTCTGTCCCTTGTGTGCCCACTTGTGCCCTGGGCCTGGGATAGCACCTGCGTCCCCCCGCACCTGCCCGGTGTGCGCAGCCCTCCTGTTCTGCATGAGTGTGAGCTGCCACCACACCCGCTGGCAGGTCCAACGAGACCCCGGCTGGGACCCGGGGCACGTGCAGTGCACAGTGGGTGGCTTCCTCTAGGCCTCAGGAAGGAAAATAAATAGTGCCCACAGAGGCCCAGAGCTCCCCCGGGCCTCAGCCAGATCGCACCGTCCTCGGGGCTCCTCTGCACACCCCTGGTCTAGAAGGACCGTGCCCTCCAGTCGTGCGCTTCGTGGGCTCTGTACTCGTGGTCTGCCTCCCTCAGCACCTGGCCCAGGCTGGAACCCTCTGCTCTGGACGGTCCCCAGGTGCCCTCCCAGCGCCTGTCCACGGCCCGGCTTCCTTCCAGGTCCTGTGCACATGTGCTGCCCCGGCATCCTGAACAGCCGAGCTCTGCTGCTTAGTGTGCGGACACCCCTGAGCGTCGCGTAGATGCTGCGTCTGAACGGGCGGCTCTGGTCTGTGTGTGAGGGAGGTCACCCGCTTCGGAGCAACGCAGTGGTGGGGGTTCCGTGGGGGCAGAGCGGGAACGGGGCAGCGGGCAAGTCCGACCTGCTGCCTCTGGAACCCCGGACAGGAGGGGGCATGTGGCCATGGGAGGGCTCAACACCCTGGCCCTCCACACCCCAGCAGTCTCCAAAGGCGCCTCGTACTGGACCTCTGGCCTCCAATATACTCACCCCCTTGTACTCACCCTGTTCATTTTAATGATAAAACACGGCTTTCCTTCCTCAAAGCCGAAGTTGGGGTCCGCCAGGCCCGAGCAGTTTTGCAGCATGTCCGTCGTGAACTTGCAGGAGAACTTGGTGTGGTTAGGGGCCCCGAAGCTTTCCTGGGTGAACACCTTCTCGGAAGTGCAGTTTATGTTGTCCTCCTGGGCTGCTGGCGCGTAGCCTGCCGGCACAGACACGCCCGTGGGCCCCGTCCTCCAGCTGCAGCCACCCGGGCTGTGGGAGGGCGGCGGAGCCCACGCCCCTCCGTGACGGTTCTTGGAAGAGGGACAGCAAAGGCTGTGGAAGTGTTTTCAGCCTCACCTGCCAGGAAGTCGTGGAGGGTGTGCACTAGGTCTGTCCAGGTCCTGTTATCAGAGACATTGTAGGCAATGTCCAGGCCTTTCTCCCCATAGACATCGGGCCTCAAGGTCACCCCTGGGAAGAGAGCATGACACTGACCAGTTTCCCCACGTGTTCGGCACACCCGAGCTGCGCGCCGTGGAGTCGCGGGGCCACGAGCAGAGCGGCCCGGGCTGGTGGAGGCCGGGCCCGGGTGCGGCGGGACCGCCTGGGCCCAGGTCCCCCAGCGCCGCTGGCGAGGAGGCTGCCACACTCACGGCAGGTGACAACTCCCCAGGGTCTGAACAAGTCCCCACTGGTTCTGGTGAAGCACACATGCACTCGAACAACATACTGACCGAAAAAACAGAAAGAATGTACAAGCGCAGGAAGTGGAAGTGACGGCCCTGTCCCCCCGTCTCGAGTCCGGGTGCGTCCTCGGGACACTTCCTCGTCTCTGAATACGGAGGGAGCGTGTTCCCACACTCCACTCCTCCGTTCGCTGCCCAACACCAGTGTCCTCATCTTTCCCCGGCGTTTCCTACGGACTCGCCTCTACTTCCACGCAGACCTCACCGTGTTCCTCGTGTGAGTAAGGCACACCGGTGTGAGTAAGGCACACCGCGTACGCAGCCAGCTCCCTGCTGCATGCGGGGGCTGTTCAGATAAGTAAGCTGGGGGTTGTTTGTTGTTCCATGGCTGTTGTGAAGGAAACAGCTGTCTGTGGTTTAAAATAAAAACCTTTGGAAAGGTCTAAGAGAAAAGTCTCCACACCCTCCTTCAACTGTTTGCTCTGAGCGTGTGCTTGGATCTCGCATAACTTGTCCGTCAGCTTCTGATGGCAGCTGTTGAACACAGCCCGCCTGCCTCCCTCCTCAGGGCTTGGGGCAAGTTACATTACAGTTATGTTCTCGGTTTGTAATGCCTTACATTCTGTTCTGAACTTACAAGGAAGTCCTCCGTGCTTTTTTTTTTTTTTTTTCTGTTGCTTGATTCTAAAAATGGACACCCAGTAAAGCACTTTGGTGTTTTTCCTTATGGACAGGGTCACTGATGGTCCCGGCAGAACGGCTGGGTCTGCAAAGCTCGACCTCTGGAGAATATCTGCGGCAGCTTCTCTTAAAAAGTGTTTGGATTTTCTTTTCCTGTGTGCTGCTGTTGGATGTTTCTGGGGTTATCACCTTCTCAGAAAGCACCGAGGATGCATGGGTGGTAGACACTGAGTAACTGCTGGAAAAGGCTTTTCCTGCCTTCATTTCTTCCTCTCCTCACTGCCTCCCCCCTTTCCTGTATGTCTTCTCTTCTCTCTTTCTTTGTTTTTCTGTAGTGACCTTTGGCTAATGGGCTGGGCGTGGAAGTCATGGTCCACATCGCCGTCGCCAGGACTGGAGGTGATGCCTCACCGTCTCGGGCCCCAGCCTTGCCGCGAATGACTCACTTGGTGCCGACTCGGGAGCAGAGCAGAGGCTCAGCGGTGTCGGAGCCGCCTCCGTGCAGGACAGACCCACCGCACTTGGATGGGGAAACCCGGTGTTCTGACTTGAATTTGCTATTATGGAAGTAATGCCTCAGTACTGACAGATATGAAGTGGAAAACAAAAGCTCATCCCCCCTACACCCCTCATTCCTAATCTCGCTAGGAACGGTTTTCTGTGCACCCTCCCAGAAACGTCTTCTGTGTGTATGTAGTCACAGAGCGAGGGGCATGAAGACTCCATCACAAAAACCTCTGTTGCAATAATTCCAGCCAAAGTCGGACTTGATGCTCTCCCTAGAGCATCATCTTCCTCATCCAAAGAAGCTGAGGGGCCATCCACGCCCGGGTGTACCCCTCAAAGCCCTGTGGCTGCTGGTGGGAGGAGCAGAGAGGCCCCTCTAGGCCTGCTGGCTGCCCCAGGGGCTTCGTTCCCGGAGGGTTTATGCTCCAACTGAGCAGCTCGGGGACTGAATATCGCCCCGACTCGAGTGGGGTCCTGGTGTCCAGGCTCGAGCGTCACCCCCGTTACCTGGTGACTTGAGCTGGTCCTGGTAGTCAGGCGTGTAGGGGTCGAGCGTACACATCAGCGAGTAGATGCACAGGGCGAAGAGTCCGGTCATCACCACGTAGAAGGCCACGTAGTAGAGGCTGATCCACACTGCGGGGAGAGGCCGGTCAGATGCCGCAGACACTTCTTCACCGTGGAAGGACACCCGGGAAACCCACCATTTCAGCCATCTTAGGGGGAAAAACTTGGTGGTGTTTAGGACATTCACACACAACCTTGTGCCGCCACCGCTAGTTCCAGAACATGCTCATTGCGCCAAAGAAATCCCAGACCCCTTGACTTCAGTCTTTCTCAAAATTGTAAATGTTAGGAACGTAGCTATAACCTGCTGTTTCAAATCTAAGCCTGAAACTTTGGGACCAAGCCTCAGATGTCCCCACCTGTGGGTGCCTGGTGCCAAGGGGCATGAGAGCTGAAACTGGCCTGTGGGGTCACATGGTGAGAGGTAAGGCCTGGCGGGAGCTGGGGCAGGGCGAGGTCCTGGGAGCCTCGCTCAGCCAGCCCCAGGCTCTGGCAGGTGGTCCTCGGCCTCTCCTCAGAGCCGCCCCCCCTACCCTCCCTGCTGGGCACGCACCCCACCGGGACAGGGTCCGGCCCAGCATCTGCCCCGTGTCAGGGTTCCAGCAGTAGCGCTGGAACTCCTCCATCCGCTGGCTGCACGACTTCTTCTCCTGCAGCGCTGCCATGGCCCTGCCCTGGAGGTCCGACTGAGAGGAGAAATCCTCCCCTGGCTTTTATAGTCTCCTTCAGAGGTCGAAGGGGCCGTGGAGCGCGTCCGGGAAAGCACGGCGGCGTTATCAGACCGCGGCTGTCCAAACACCGGTGGCTCCGTGAGTTCTGCAGGTTCCCTGCTATCAGGTGCCCTCCACCTGCTCCCTGGGCAAACCGGGGCCGGCTCACCTCTGCTCACCACCCCCTCCTTTCGGGACGCCCTTGGCCCATAACTTTGTTAGGACGCCGACTAAGGAGCAGTGCCTTCTTTCCCGAGCAGCCGTTCGCTCAGCTCTGCCGAGTTCTCGCAGTTCCTCCAGGAGGAAAGACGGGAGGTCAGCGCAAGGACAGCCTGGCCCAGCCGCTGCCGGCTGCTCACACTCCCTGGTCCGAGACGCGGGGCAATGGGTGACCGGTGTCCTGCTATTGCAGCTGCTGGGGGTCTACGAGCGGCTCAGGCGCTGTCATTCCCGGTGTTGCTCACTCACGGGCGGGAATACACCTGACGTGGTGGAAACAGGGCCAGTGTGTGAAAGGGCTGAAGTTCTGTTCCAGAGGAGAGGGTCCCAGAATCCGACTCCCATCGCTCCCGATGCCCCGTGTCAGCGATGAGGAGATGTCCCCGGAGATCTGCTGATGGCGGGGACTGGGACGCATTAGGACTTTTTGTGTTTATGGGGGAATTCACAGCCACACAATCTAGAGGTATTTTCAAAACCAAGTGGACACCACCCCACAGGCTTCTGGTAGGAAGGCAGAGCCTGCTCCAGTGGGCCCTGGAGTTCCCAATGGGCAGGCTTTTGGCTGCAGGACCACAGCAATGTCCAGGCGGAAGACACTAGGCCTGGTGGCGTATTGGAGTCACCTTGAAAACTCCTGACACTTGTCTCACCTCTAGGCTTCTGTGTGAGCCAAGCAGCCAGGCGACCCAAGCTTCCAGAGGGCTACGAGCCCCCCAGATTAATCTTGATGTGTGACTGGAACCACAGGCTCAGAGGCCTGGGGGTAGAGACATAGCTGGGCCGTGACAGCTGCTTATTGGGGTGTCGTCTCTGCAGTTAGGTTGAAAGGACAGCGACAGGCAGAGGCCTGTCTGCAGATATTGCCATCAAAAGCCAATGAAAATAATGGGTATTGTACACAAAAACCTGGGATTTCATCACCGTCACATAAACTTTCCCTGTAAGGGACCCTATAGCCAAATTTGAAGACTTCTTTCAGAAGAAGAGTGATGAAAACCCTGTAGCCATTATTCTGCCCACGTTCTTTACGATGATTTAGAGTTTAACAGCAGAACGAGCACCCTGAAATTCAGAGGGAATTGCACTGTTTTAGCTAGGTCTCCTACTTTTTTAATGGACCTGTACTATGTATTTTCCTTAACACTGTTCCCATTCACAACTTTGGAACTTTAGGGCAATAGAAACACAGAGTATGGTGCCAGGTTGCATGCTAATTGTCCACACCTGTGAGTCTGGGACCCTGGGCGCTGGGCTTTGAAATAAGTGTAGCCACTGTTGTCGCTGGAGTAAATGCCACCCTTCTCTGTGAAGAACAGAGATGCTCTTGAAATGGACGTCTTTGAACTAAGTCTTCCCTGCTTAGTCTCTGAATTCCCCAAAGTGTGAACGCATGTGCTGAGCTGCACACACATCACCAGAATGACCTTTTCTGGACACATGGCTGTAGGGAGGAGGGCAAGGAGAGGGGCGCCGGTAGAGGGCAGCTTCCCCCTGGCATGCTTGGAAAATGTAGGGCAGATGCCCCCTAAAAATCGGGCACCAAACAAAGTGGGGAGCACCTCCCCAGGTTCCCAGGTGGGAAGCGGAGACTTCTACCCACACGTGGCAGTGATGAGGTGGAGCCCAACGACCACACCTGGGGTGGAGTCAGAAACGGCCAGCTAAAATGGAAGTATCAAACAATACAAAAATGTTACATCTCAGCTGACAGTCATCCATACCAAGAACCAAGAAGATTTAAAAATGAATTAAAACAAGAAAATCAATGAATGCCAACATCAAGGTGATAGGAATGTTGGAATTTTCTGACAGATTTTAAAGCAGTCATGATAAAATTGCTCCAGTGAGCAATTATGAACGTTCTTGAAACACATTCAAAACAGAAAGGCTCAGCAAAGAAACAGCTTAAGGAAAGAAATAGAAGATACAAAGAAGAACCAAGTGGAAATTTTAGATTAAAAAAAATACAATCGCCAAAATAAAAAGCTCAAAGAACAGGTTCAACAGCAGAAGGGAGGGCGCAGAGGAAAGAAAAAGCAGGAGAAACATGTAAGAAAAAACAATAGAAATGACCTGATCTGAACCATAGAAAGTAAACTTGGGAAGAAAAGGCACAGAGCCTCGGGGATGCGGGGACTGTACTCAAACTTTGACATCTGCGTCATCAGTCCCGGAAGGGGAGAAGTAAGGAGGCAAGGCTGAAAACTACTCAAAGAAACAATGATGAAAAACTCCCCAAATTTGGCAAAAGACATAAACTTACAGATTCAAGAAGTTGAGTGAACCCCAAACAGGATAACCACACCCTCCCAAATCAACACCAAGATGCATCACAATTAAACTTCTCAAAATTAAAACACACACACACACACAAACTATATGAAGCAGCCACAGAAAAGCCATTTGAATGACAGCTGATTTCTCATCAGAAGCCAGAGGCCAGAAGTAAGTTGTACGATATTTTTTAAATGCTGAAAGAAGAGTACTGTCAACCTAGAATCCCAAATCTAGCAAAAATATTATTTAGGAATGAAGGGAGAATCAAGACATTCTCAAAAAAAGAAAAAAGAAGATAATGTTTCACCAGCCGACTTATCCTAGAGGGACGGCTACCGGGAGCTCTCAAAACAGAAAGACAATGTTAAAAGAAGGAATATTGGAGCATCAGGAAGGAAGAAATAACTAAGCAAAATATGAATAAATACTATAGGATTTCCCGTTCTACTTCTTTTCCCAATTATGTTTGATGGTTGAAGCAAAAATTATAACATTGCCTAATACTATTCTAAATGTATGTAGATAAAATATTGAGACAATTATAAACAGAAGAGGATTAAGAGTGAATTTTATACTTCATGCAAGCTGATAAAATAACAACAATAAATTGTGAACAATTATGTGTATATAATGTGATGCCTACGGCAACCAATAAAAAGTTATATGTTGAGATATATTTTAAAATGCTATAGAAAAACCAAAATTGAATTATAAAAAAGTTCAAGTAACCCACATAAAAAGAGGGAAAACAAATGAAAAACAAAGATATAGCCCAGACTGGTGTGGCTCAATTGGTTGGGCATCATCCCATTCACCGAAAGATTTCCAGTTTGATTCCCAGTCAGGGCATGTGCCTGGGTTGCAGGCTCAATCTTCTGGGGGTGAGGGTGAGGGTGCAGGAGGGAGCTAGTCAATGTTTTGTTCTCACATCAATCTCTCTCTCTCTCCCTCTCCCTTCCTCTCTCTCTAAAACTCAATAAAAAATATTTAAACACATACACACAAACAAAAACAGAAAGATACAGGAAAAAAAAAAAACACCCCAGAAAAATGGCAGACTTGAGCCCTAACATAGCAATAATTACATTAAATGTAAATGGCCTAAGAAAGCCAATTAAAAGACAGAGCAGATTAAAAATGCTTCAACTATATGCTATCTACAAAAAAACTCATCTCAAATACAATGATGTAGGCAAGTTGAATGGGAAAAAATGGAAAAAGATATATAATTCAAATACTAATCATATAAAGTAAGAGTGGCTATATTAATATATAAAGGAGACTTCAGAGCAGAGAAAATGTCCAGAAACAGACATTGTATAAATGGCCAATCCACCAAGAAGATATAGCAATCCTAAATGTATATGCACCAAATAAGAGAGCTTAAAAATATGTAAAGCGAACTGATAGAACTGAAAGGAGAAATAAACAAATCCACAATTTTAGTTAGAGACTTCAACTTCCTCTCTCAACAACTGATAGACCAACTAAATACAAAGTCAGCATGAATATAGAAGAACTCAATAACATCATCAACCAAAAGAATGTCATTGACATTGGGAGATTACTCCACCCAACCACAGCAGAATACACTTTCTTTTTTGTTCATGGGACATTTATCAAGATAGACCCTATTCTGGGCCATAAAACCAATTTGAAAAAACTCGACATAATACAGAATGTATTCTACAACTACAGTGGAATCAAACTAGAAATTGATAACAGAAAAATCTCCAAATGTAAAATCTAAATAATACACTTCTAAATAATGTATGAGTCTGAAAGGAAGTCTCAAGGGATATTAAAAAAATACATGGAACTGAATAAATGTTGAAGCAGTGTTCACAGGAACATTTATAGCACTAAATTAATATATTAAAAAAGAGGAAAAGTCTCAAGTCAATAATCTAAGTTTTCACTTCAGAAACCTACAAAAAGAAGAGGCAGGGGAAAAACGAACAGGAGGAAGAAATAAAGATAAGAGCAGAAACCAATGAAATTAAAAACAAAAGACAAAATCAGTAAAACAACAAAAGAATTGGTTCTTTGAAAAGAGCAATAAAATTGACAAACCAATTGCAAGAGAGAAGACATAATAAGCAACATTAAAAATGAAATGAGGTATCATTACAGACCCTACAGACATAAAGAAGATAGTAAGGGAGTACTATCTAAAATTCCACATAAATAAACTTGATAACTTAGATGACATGGACCACTTCCTCAAAAAACATAACTCATCCAGTTTGAAATAGATAATTTGAATAGCCCTATAACTATTAAGGACATTGATTTTATAATTTAAAATATTCCAGTTCACTGGAGAATTCTACCAAACATTTAATGAAGAATTGCAAATTATATACTATATCTTCTAGAAAGTAGAAGAGAAGGAAACATCTCCCAACTGATTTTATAAGATATGTATTACTCTTATACCGAAATCAGATAAACACAGTATAAAAATAGAAAACTACAGAACAATATTTCTCACAAATATAGACAGAAATAGCTACAGCAATCAAGACAGTGTGGTTGGTGGAGGGACAGACAGAGACCAATGGAACAGAATAGAAAGCCCAGAAATAGACCCACACGGATATGCTCAACTGATTTTTGATGAAGGTACAAAAACAATGCAATGAAGCAAAGATAGCATTTTCAACAGATGGAGCTGGAGCAATTGAACAGCTATTGGCAAAAAAATGAACCTTGACCTAAGTCTCACACATTGTAAAAAAAAAAAAAACAACTTAAAATGGATCATGGATTTAAGTGTAAAAGTATAAAACTTTTTGAAAAAAACATGGGAGAAAATTGTCAAATCTAGGGCTAAGCAAAGAGTTTGTAGATTTCACACCCAAAGCACAATTCATAAAAAGAAAAACTGATAAATTGAACTTCAACAAAATAAAAAGCTTTTGTTCTATGAAAGCCCGTGTAAAGTGGATGAAAAGACAAGCTGCAATTGGAAGGAGGTGCTGTATTTGAAAACCACAAGTCCAGCCCTGGCCGGTTTGGCTCAGCGGTTAGAGCGTCGGCCTGCAGTCCTGAGAGACCCGGGTTCGGTTCCCGCTAAGGGCATGTACCTCAGTTGCAGTTTGTCCCCGGCTCTGGTCAGTCGTGCGGGTGGCAACCACTCGATGTGTCCCTTTCACATCGTTGTTTCTCTCTCTCTCTGTTCCTCTCTCTCCCTCCCACTCTACCTGAACAAAAAAAATAAAAAAATAAAAATAAAAAAAAGAAAACCACAAGTCCAGCAAGGGAGTAGTATCTAAGATGGATAAACAGCGTTCAAAACTCAACAGCAAAAAAGTGAACAATCCAGTTAGAGCATGGTCAAAAGACATAAAGAGACATCTCACCAAACGGATGGCAATAAACACATGGAAAGATGTTCAATATCACTAGCCATCAGGGAAACACAAATTAAAGCCACAATGAGATACCACACTACACACTTATCAGAGTAGCTAAAATAAAAAATAATGACAGCAGCAAATTCTGGGAAGGATACTGGGAAACTGGATCACTCATATCTTGTTAGTAGGAAGTAAAATGGTATAACCATTCTGGAAAACAATCTGCCAGTTTCTTAACAAACTATACATGCAATTAGTTACCATACAATTCAGCCATTACACTCTTAGGCATTAATAACAGAGAAATGGAAATGTATATTTACACAAAATATGTACATGCATGTTTGGAGCTACTTTATTTATGATAGCCCCAACTGGAAACAACCCAGGTGTCCTTCAACAAATAAATGATTAAACCAACGATGGTTCATCTACACCATAGAATACTACTTAGCAATAAAACTATTGGTCCACACGACCTGGACGGATCTCCAGAGAATCATGCTGAGTGTAAAGAACCAATCCCAAAAGGTTATGTATTTTATGATTCCATCTATGAAACATGCTTGAAAGGACAACATTATGAAACTGGAGAACAGATTAGTGGTTGCCAGGGGTTCAAGAGGATGTGGGGGTGGGAAGGAGGTGGGTAAGTGTATAATTGGGCCCCTTGGGGGACCCTTGTGGGGATGGAATGTTCTGGGTGTTGACTGTGTCAGAGTCCGTATCCTGGCTGTGACCCTGTGGTTTAGTTTGGGAAGATGTTGCCTTTGGGAGAAACTGAGTGAAGTGTACAGGGGATCTCTCTGGATCATTTCTTATAACTGCATGTGAATCTACATGCAGTTATATTGAACTGTTATTGAACTGTTATTCCCAAATACAGTTCAATTTAAGTGAGAGAGGTTCTAGAGCCACATGAGTTTGGGAAACACTGCATACTTTTGCTTAGAGAGTCAAGTTCACTCTAAAATCTCTAAATAAGTCCCGTTATAGGAAACATTTAGCTTTGTTTGCCTGAATGCTCCTCCTTCCCCAGAATGTGGCTCAGTGTGCACTGAATGGGAGTTGTCTTCCTCACGCCTGGCTTCTCATAGTGGGTCCGAATGGGCAGTGTGAACACCAGCTGGAAGCTTGTGGGAGACCTGCCCCAGGCCCGGAAGCAGAATCTATTTCGGTGAGACAGCCAGGTGATTTTCCTGCACTGACCCAGGGCACAGTGTGGGACACCAACAGGGGGCGCTCATTCTACACCACACATGGACACCATGTCCCGTTTAAACCCCACTGGGTAGTCAGGACTCGGTTAAAGTGATGGGCCCACAGTTCCCTGCTATTACGTGGCTGGGCTGGCTGGACCCACCAACCCACCTGGACGGGAGGCAGGGGGACTGTGGCTGCACAGCCAGCACGTTCTCATCTCCACCTGCCCAGCTGCTGCAGAGGGTCCCTCCTGTCCCAACCCACTGGCAGAATCTCATTGCCCCCCTAGACCCTCCTCGTGCCCCCCTGTGGAAGGTCCGCGGGCCTCTTCTGCCCAGGGCATTCTTTGTTTCTGAAACCCTGCATTTCCTCCCCTCTTAACTAACCTCCTACTCACTTCCTTGACATTCTTTCCCAAACACTGGCTGAGCACCTGCTGTGTACTTGAATAGACAGACAAGGCTGTGACGTCATGAAGCTGACATTTCTGTTGGTCCTGGCTTCCTCAGGTGTACCCTAGATGTATCCCAGGTATGCCGCAGCCATATCTCAGGTGTGCCACAGGTAGGCCCCAGGTGTATCCCAGATATGCCCACAGCTGAGTCCCAGGTGTGTCCTAGGTATCCCTCAGGTGTGTTCCAGTTACTCTAGGTGTGTCCCAGGTGTGTTCCTGGCCTCTCCTGTGTGGGACCTCAGCACTGGGTGTAGCTTGGGGACGTCCCCTGCTTCTCTGTCCTAATCTCACCTGAATGCTTCTCTTGGCATTTTGGCGTTGAGGCAAGCCCCAGGTGAGGGGAAGGATGATGATGCGGAGCTGACTTCTCAGCAAGTGCCGGGCTGCCTTAGGTCCTCGGAGCCAGCAGCCTGCCAGGGCCCACAGCTGCCCGTGCCAGGGCGGGACACCTGTCCGTCCTCACACACTGATTGGTTCCTCCGGCCAGTGGTCTCGCTGGCGGACACCCCAGGAAGCTGTTCTCTGTGTTTGTTTGTTTTGTTTTGTTTTTGTTTTTTTCCTCTCTAAATTCCTATTACAGCAGGTTTTCTTCTCACTTGCTCTTTTTCTTTACGATAAAAATAAAATGTGCTGGGGAAAGAAACCAGGCATCCTTATAAATTTCTCTCCTGGGGCCCCCTCTCCCTTCAGTTCGGCCTGTCCCTTCAAGGAAACAAATGGGCGGACGCCCGACTCTGAATCTCTGGGGCTTCAGCGAGGTGCCCCCAGGGTGTCAGGTTTGGCAGGACAGAGCCAGTTTCTGAGGAAGGAGCCTGCAGGCTGCCCATCTAATCTCTGTGGGAGCGGCTTAGGGGATTGTCTTTTTCTGGCACTGGCTTGCCGGCCCGCCCCAAGTCCTCCGTAACCCTGGGCCGGGATTTAGCCTGATCTGTGTCAGCTGGGCTCCCCGGGGGCTCCTGGTGTGGCCCACAGTCATCCTTGTACCAGCCAGGACGCCTCCCGTGCCCAGAGCTGGGAGCGGGCACAGGCCAAGGGCGGCGGGTCAGGCCCGCGCTGGCCATCGGCGCCGAGGGCTGGCTCATGGCTCTTGGGGCCTGAGTGGCAGAAAGCGGGCGCCGGGATGGATTTCGGGTCCCTGGAGACGGTGGTGGCCAACTCTGCCTTCATCGCCGCCAGGGGCAGCTTCGATGGGAGCAGCGCTCCGTCCTCGCGGGACAAGAAGTACCGGGCCAAGCTCAAGCTGCCGCCGCTGTCCCAGTGCGAGGCCCTGCGGGACAGCCTGGACCTGGAGTTCCGGAGCATGTGCTCGGAGCAGCCCATCGGCAAGCGGCTCTTCCAGCAGTTCCTGAAGGCCGACGGGAGGCACGTGCCGGCCCTGGAGCTCTGGAAGGACATTGAGGATTACGACACGACCGACGATGACCTGAGGCCGCAGAAGGCCCGGGCCATCCTGGCTGAGTACCTGGACCCCCAGGCCAAGCTCTTCTGCAGCTTCCTGGACGAAGGGACAGCGGCGAAGGTCCGAGAGGGACCCGTGGCGAGCGGGGACGGGCTCTTCCAGCCCGTCCTGCAGGCCACCCTGGCCCACCTGAGCCAGGCCCCGTTCCAAGAGTTCCTGGGCAGCCTGCACTTCCAGAGGTTCTTGCAGTGGAAGTGGCTGGAGGCCCAGCCCACCGGGGAGGACTGGTTCCTGGACTTCCGGGTGCTGGGGAAAGGAGGCTTCGGGGAGGTGTCGGCCTGCCAGATGAAGGCGACGGGCAGGATGTACGCGTGTAAAAAGCTGAACAAGAAGAGGCTGAAGAAAAGGAAGGGGTACCAGGTGGGCAGCAGGGCCGTGCACAGCGGAGGGCGTGCTCTTAGATCGAGCAGACCAGCGGGTGGGGTCCGTGGGCCAGCAGGGCCCCCAGGGGCTCCGGGGGCTCCTCGCAGCGCCCCTTGGCTGGCTGGCTCACCTTACTGTTTGGACACCGAGCCTCTCCGGTCGTGCAGCTGTTGGCTGGTTCTAGTCCATCAGTCTCCTTGACCTGAGTCACCCCGGCAGTGCCCAGCAGCCGTGTGCCTGGCCCAGAGTGGAGTGGCGAAAGGGGCAGTGTGGCCTCTGCAGTCCTCCGGGCCCGTGGCCCAGCGTGTGCAGCTGCTCTCAGCGCTCAGCCTCACGCTCCGCACACACAGGTGTGCTGACGTCCCTCCTGGGAAAGCGGCCTTTGCACTTTGTGGTGTGGATGACGCCCCACATCCTGTCATCCTTGGTTTTCACCAACACCACAAAACACGGTAGCAGTGCCGGGAGAGGCCGTGGGGTTGTTCTCCAAGTCTTTACTCTGGCCGTCGGGAAGGGTCCCGAGCCCTGGCGTTTGCCGTGATGGAGAAGCCACAGGGAATCCAGCCAGGGCTGGCTCCGGCCTTTTAGGTGAGGCTGAGCCCGTCCGTGGTGCCGCCGTTTTCCAGGCATGGGAGTGAATGGAGGCACAGGCAGGTCGCTGAGTGGGGTCTGCTCTCTTTAACTGGGGTCAGACCCCACTTAGGCAGGATCAGCGGAAGCTGCTTAGTGTCTTAGGAACGCATCTCAGCCATGTGTCCATGTGTGGCTCTTTGTCTCTCCTGCTGCACCATGCAGAGTGTGTTGGGGCGAACACAGCTTTTAGGGGTAAACAGCTGCTGCCACAGAGCACCCCTGGGGTTCCTGGGTGGTGCTCCCTCTGTGGGACTTTTCGGGGAAGCTGTTAGCCCCCTCATGTCGGCTCTCTGCCTGTCATTTTAATCCATAATTAGAGTACTTCAGTTGCTTCTCTCCTGAGTTCAGGGTCCTCCTTGAACTTAATACAAAGTAAAATCAACCCCAAATCTTCACATGCAGTGTGGACAGAAAGGGGCCTCTTCCAACATCAAGAATTCCTCCTTCAGAAAGGGATTCTGCTTTTCTTATCCAAACACAACTTTAAAAACATGTTAAATGAATATCATAAGGTTTTAAAATAAAGATAGAAAATGAACAGAGGTGCAGGGTGGCTTGACCTCAGCTGTCCGCTGTCCAGATGCCTGGCCAGGAGGAAAGGGGCTGAGATTTTGGCAGAATGATTGGCAGCTGGGGCCATACTGAGCCCTCACCTAACATTTTAAGACTGGTTAGCTGGAGTGTCCCCTTCTGGAACCTCCAAGAAACCTGAAGTCTGATTTTGTTTATTTGCAATTGCTTTGTGCAAACCACTTTGAAAAGGTATTTGCAACTCTGTTTTCACTTTATTGGAAGGTTTTTTGGTTTGCAGAACTTGGACTTTTATGACAATGTCACTTCCCCACCTAAACCTGGGAACTTTTTCAACATCTTGCTTTTCAGGGTGCTATGGTAGAGAAGAAGATTCTAGCGAAAGTACACAGCAGGTTCATAGTCTCTCTGGCTTATGCATTTGAAACCAAAACTGACCTCTGTCTGGTGATGACCATCATGAATGGAGGTGACTTAAGGTAAACGGGGTTCCTTTCTTCCATGTGGGAGCTGGGAACTGGGAGGACTCAAGTGGTTCAGCTTAGGAAGGGGATCTCTGGGGCCCAGCGAGGCTGTTCTCGCATGCAGAGAGCATGGCAGAGAGGAAAAGTCCCTGTTGAGATCCACTCCTTCTGTGTTCTGGTTGCTGATACTTCACACGATGTGTCCTCAGTCCATGTGAAATGCAGGTGGGGGCTATGGCTCTCTGGACCATGGGTTTGTGGGGATGGGGGGCAGTTATTGGGTGGGCAGAATGTGGAGCTGTGGGTCCGGAGCTAGTTGTATGGTGGGGACCTCCCAGGAGCTGAGGGCCTTGTGCTCAAAGGGATGGAAAATGAAGATGGATTTCACCAATGACCCACTCTCGGGGATGATGGCAGAACTGAAAACATGACATGCCAACTTTGGGGGCCAGGCTTTGCCTGTCACCGGCAGAGAACCAGGGTGGCAGCAATGTATGGTGTCTGGATTGTCCAGGGGTCTGAGGGCCCTGCTCTGGGCTCCCAGGGAAAATCAGGTCACTGGCTCTCAGAGGGGAAAATCCCACTTGCTAGCTGGGCAACCTGACTGCTCAGTGCGCTGGCACGTGAATGGGCATAAAGAGTAATGGGTGGCGAAGGCTGTGGGGAGTAGGTTGATACACGCGGGACACAGACAGTGTCACAGCTGCTTTCACAAATGAGGGACTGTTCTGCTGCTGTTTCTTACATTGTCCCGTCTAGTTTCCTCTCCAATGAACTCTGCCAGGTAGGTTTGTTGGCTCCGTTTTCCTGATGAGGATTCTGAGGCCTTGACTAAGTAACCATGGAAGGTCACATAGAAGAGGAGAAGAAGGGTCTAGGAACTGCAAATAGCATGGCAGAGTAGAAATGATCATGATGCTGTACTATACTGCATTCTACCATACCACACTGCACTACCCTGTGCTGTATTCTACCATACCACACTGCACTACCCTGTGCTGTATTCTACCATACCACACTGCACTACCCTGTGCTGTATTCTACCACACCACACTGCACTACCCTGTGCTGTATTCTACCATACCACACTGCACTACCCTGTGCTGTATTCTACCATACCACACTGCACTACCCTGTGCTGTATTCTACCACACCACACTGCACTACCCTGTGCTGTATTCTACCACACCACACTGCACTACCCTGTGCTGTATTCTACCATACCACACTGCACTACCCTGTGCTGTATTCTACCACACCACACTGCACTACCCTGTGTGTATTCTACCACACCACACTGCACTACCCTGTGCTGTATTCTACCATACCACACTGCACTACCCTGTGCTGTATTCTACCATACCACACTGCACTACCCTGTGCTGTATTCTACCATACCACACTGCACTACCCTGTGCTGTATTCTACCATACCACACTGCACTACCCTGTGCTGTATTCTACCATACCACACTGCACTACCCTGTGCTGTATTCTACCATACCACACTGCACTACCCTGTGCTGTATTCTACCATACCACACTGCACTACCCTGTGTGTATTCTACCACACCACACTGCACTACCCTGTGCTGTATTCTACCACCACACTGCACTACCCTGTGCTGTATTCTACCATACCACACTGCACTACCCTGTGCTGTATTCTACCACACCACACTGCCTACCCTGTGCGTATTCTACCATACCACACGCACTACCCTGTGCTGTATTCTACCATACCACACTGCACTACCCTGTGCTGTATTCTACCACCACACTGCACTACCCTGTGCTGTATTCTACCATAACCACACTGCACTACCCTGTGCTGTATTCTACCATACCACACTGCACTACGCTGTGTGTATTCTACCATCACCACACTGCACTACCTGGTGTATTCTACCACACCACACTGCACTACCCTGTGCTGTATTCTACCATACCACACTGCACTACCCTGTGCTGTATTCTACCATACCACACTGCGCTACCTTTGCTGTATTCTACCATACCACACTGCACTACCCTGTGCTGTATTCTACCTACCACACTGCCTACCCTGTGTGTATTCTACCACACCACACTGCACTACCCTGTGCTGTATTCTACCATACCACACTGCACTACCCTGTGTGTATTCTACCACACCACACTGCACTACCCTGTGCTGTATTCTACCATACCACACTGCACTACCCTGTGTGTATTCTACCACACCACACTGCACTACCCTGTGCTGTATTCTACCGTACCACACTGCACTACCCTGTGCTGTATTCTACCATACCACACTGCACTACCCTGTGTGTATTCTACCACACCACACTGCACTACCCTGTGCTGTATTCTACCATACCACACTGCGCTACCCTGTGCTGTATTCTACCATACCACACTGCGCTACCCTGTGCTGTATTCTACCATACCACACTGCGCTACCCTGTGCTGTATTCTACCATACCACACTGCGCTACCCTGTGTGTATTCTACCATACCACACTGCACTACCCTGTGCTGTATTCTACCATACCACACTGCACTACCCTGTGCTGTATTCTACCATACCACACTGCACTACCCTGTGCTGTATTCTACCATACCACACTGCGCTACACTGTACTGTATTATACTACACTCTAGTACCATACATTACATGGCACCATACCGTGTTGCATTGTATGATATTATCCTATACTATACCATACCACACTGCACTACACTGTGCTGAATTATACTACACTCTAGTACAGTACATCACATGACACCATATAATATTATCCTGTACTATACCATACCACACTGCATTATACTGTAAACTATAAGACTACACTGTACTATATGAAAATACACTATACTACCCTAAATATTACACTATAGTGCATTATGCTATACTGTACATTATACTACACACTATACTAAACTATGCTGCATTGCCGCGCACTACATTACATTGTTTGGTTGGCGATGGTGAAATGGCTCCCGCCCATCTCCCCGCCTCTGCAGGCCAGGGCTGGGATGGGGCAGGAGAGAGGAGGGCAGTTTGCTGCCCCATTTCCGTCGTGACACTTGTGGTGAAGGGTCTTGAGGGTGCAGGCACCCACTGCCGGGGGTCTTGACTTTGCCGCAGGCTCTGCAGGCTAGCAGAGGCCCCCAAACGACCACTTTACTGATACAACGCAGGATTCCGAGGCCCTCCCTGTTGTCCCAAAGTTTTACTTTCATCCGAACCATGGTCGTGCTCTTGTAGTTGTGCCGGAAAAGCACAGGCTTCTGCATAGTCTGTCTCCAGGTACCACATCTACAATGTGGACGAGGAGAACCCTGGCTTCCAGCAGCCGCGTGCCATCTTCTACACGGCGCAGATCATCAGCGGCCTGGAGCACCTGCACCAGAGGGCCATTGTCTACCGCGACCTCAAGCCTGAGAACGTGCTGCTGGACGACGAAGGTGAGGCGGCCTTCCTCTCTGAGCCTCCCCTCCCGGCCTCTGCTTGCCCAGCTGGACTTTGTGGCCCCATGGGTCATCTGTAGGGGGATGGGCTGGTTTTGACAAATGCTTGTCAGAGCTGTAAGTGGCACTAAGATACTTCTTAAGTTTGTTTATTGTTCCTTTAGCCATTTTGCAATGGAATGGCATTATACCCAAATGGAGATTTTAGATGGACTTTGACAAAATTTGGTACATAATGAGGCACTATAGTTACAGGGAGTTAAGCCAGGATGTTTACAGTGTCTGGAACTATTGGTAAATAGTTAATATTTTATGGCCCAATTGTTTTCTTTCTGCCTTCTATGTGAAGTCAATTTGGGATTCTTGCCAGAAATAAACATAGAGATTTAGGCTTCCTTGATATCCCTTTAGATTAGCCTCCTTTTCTGTCTCCAAGTCACACAAATGCATAAACATTCTCTTTTTTTTCCCCTTTTATTCCTCACCTGAGAATTTTTCTCCATTCATCATTAGCTAGAGTGGGAGGGAGGGAGAGAGACAGAGAGACAGAGAGAAACACCATTGTGATAGGGCCACATCACCTGGTTGCCTCCCGCACAACCTGACCAGGGCCAGGACGAACCACAACCGAGGTACGTGCTCTTGACTGGAATCGAACCTGTGACTCATTGGTCTGTGGGCCGACGGTCTACCACTGAGCCAAACTGGCCAGGGCTGATGGGCACTCTCAAAGGCCATTGCTGCAGAGCTTGGGGAATAGAAAGCAGAGGAGGAAACTGAACAAGGGTGAATTATGCTTCAAATTCAGGTTATAGGTGCTGATGGGACCCCTCAGTCCCTCTGTAGATTGGCTGGGGAGCAGAGGCATCCAGGTGTTGAGGCCTCACGTCCCCCCACCTTGGCGTGTGCATGTGAGTGTGGGTGTGTGTGATCTGCACGTGTTCATGAGTGTATGTGCATGTGTGTGAGCAGGTGTGTTTGTTGTGAATGCACATGCACATTTCTGCATGCACATGTGCACGAACATTTGCGTGCATGTGTGTATGCACATGTTCATGTGTATTTGTGTGTGCATATGTGTGTGTGTGTGTGTGCACACGCGCAGAGGCTGGCTCTTGGCTCCTGTGGGTTTGAGAAACACCAGAAGCCCTTGTTCTGTGGAGCCTCATATGACCTCAGCCCATGTTTGCTTTTCAGGCAATGTCCGAATTTCTGACCTTGGGCTGGCCGTGGAGCTGAAGGAAGGGCAAACCAAGACCAAGGGCTATGCAGGGACCCCAGGTAAGGCCCTGAGAGCAAAGATAGGAGCAACTTCTCCTAGGGGAAGGGGTGAGGCCCCAGGGTTCTTGGGAGTCCCCATGATCTGGGGCTGGTGGTGGCACGGTGAGGGCTGGGGGTTTGTAGGAAAGCTGTTCCCTCATCCCCAGAGCAAGCAGCAAAACCAGAAGGACTGGCTAGTGGGCTTGACAGCTGCAGCAAAAACCTGTACCCATTGCAAGGATGACCCCTCCTCACCTGAAAAATCACTACTGGTTTTAACATGGCACCCTCTGTTATGAAAGATTCCACCATAATGGCTTTCTTGTTTTGTGTCACAGAACCCTTTCAATCCTTGGGCTTTGTGCATGTTGGGGGTTTGTACCTGCTACCACAGTCTGTCCTCATCTGTGGCTTTATTAGGGGAAGTGTAATCTTGAATTTTCTGGATCCTCAGCCAAAATCTATGAAGTTCTACTCCTGGCATGAGCATATGAGTGGAAACACCACTCATGTATTTCAGGGTGATTCAGATTGTTAGGAGAAAGTCCAGAAAACTCCGAGGCCAGGATTTGAAGTAGTTTGACCTCAAGGGCATAGCCTGACCTTGTTTGCATCGAGTGTGAGGGCCCTATCAGCCACCAGAGGGCCCCATAGGCTTTGCTGTGGCCTCTGAGTCTCAGCTTTACTTTGAACAGCCCGAGCAAGTTTTCAAGATGGGTGGTTCTCTTGATGGGCCCTTGTAGGCGTGGCTCTGAGCATTTGGGCTCAGGCAAAGGGTGTGACCCTCAAACAGCAGCAGCAGATGCTGAAGTTAGGGTAACTTAAAAAGCTCGGGCATCCAGCAAAACCACAGGGGGCTGCCTTCTGGGTCCCACTTCTTCAGCCCCTCTGCACAGTACCAGCACTAGGCCCCACCTAGAGCCAGAGCCTCTGTGCTCTGCAATTGATCATAAACAGGGGGCTCACCTTGGCTAGAGCTGTGCCAGCCCAGTGGGATACGTGGAAGAGATGTAAGTCATGCTCTCTGTCCCCACTGAGTTACCAGCCAGGAGAGGGAGATGAGTCAATATGTGGAAGAATTAGTGACTAGACTGAGGTAGTATTTGTTCATTCATTCAAACAACAAACATTTGTTGGCTCTTGGTCTGCCCCAGGTGCCACATAAGACCCTAAGGATACAAAAAGATGCATCATTGGGGACTGAGTTGGGTGGAACAGACTAGTGGTGCCACTGAGGTATTTGTCACAGGAGATGATCACATCCCTGTGGTCTTCTTATTGGCCTGCCTCTTGGATCCCCTTTTAATCTAAAAGTTGTGGTCAGTTGAACATATCTTTTCCACCAAGTCTGAGCAGTCTGGACAATAATGTAATTCCCCGAAAAGCAGATGTATTACAAAGCTATATTCAGGGCCAGGAGGTTCTTTGGAATTTGACTCCTATAACCTCTTTGGGAAGAAATGATTCTGCAGTCACATCAGCCAACCAAGCACATTTTCCTCTTGGAAACTTACCGTGAGCACCAGTATACTGAAGGACCAGGAAGAGTCAGAAATAAATGGACACAATTAACTTTGCTTAGCTCGGAATGTCTAAAGTCAGTTCGGCACAGAAGCCTGTGCCCAGCTTATAACACCTGGCCCTAGTTTCAGGGAGTGGCCCCAGGAACTGGCCTGTCTGCCTTTCCCATGTGCTGGTCTGGCTCTACACAGGTGGCAGTTAGGGAGTAGAAGCCCAAATCTTGTTGACCACACGTCCCTAATACCCCAAATATGGCACAGACCTGGCATAGGAACAGACAAGGTCATGGTGGGCATCTGACCTGCTCCTGGAAGTTGGACTAAGCCAGACATAAACATCTGACAAGTTCTTACTTGCTTTGCTGGCCACGGCATCTTTTTTTTTTTTTTTTTTTTAATTTTTTTTTTAAATCCTCACCCGAGGACATTTTTCCATTTTTTTATACAGATAGAGTGGGAGGGAGAGAGAAAGAGAGAGAAACATCGATGTGAAAGGGACACATCGAGTGGCTGCCACCCGCATGACCAACCAGGGCCGGGGACAAACTGCAACCGAAGTACGTGCCCCTAGCGGGAACCGAACCCGGGTCTCTCCGGACCACAGGCCGACGCTCTAACCGCTGAGCCAAACTGGCCATGGCGCCATGGCATCTTTTATCTGAGACAGAGGCATAAAGAATATGATTAGGAACATATAACAGTCAGACAGCACAGTACTTAGGCACATGGACCCAACACTGGGCTGCACAGGTTCCAAGACCATCTGTCTTTGTGACCTTGGAGAAGTTGCCTATATGTCCTCTCCCATAAAAGGGTCATAATTACTTCCCATGGGTAATATTGGAAATGAGAAGATAATGGAAAAATGTCATAAAAATAAGAGAGAAAATGATATCCTACCTAGAATTTTATACCCATCCAAATTATCAGTTACATATTAAAGCACAATAAAGACATTTTCAGACACAGAAATTCTCAAAAACACACTTCAGCACTGTTCCTCAGGGAACTACTTGACCAAAATAAGGGAGTCAACCAAAAAGTGGAATATATTGGAAGGAGGACACACAAAGGGAAAAGGTTCCGGGATGACAGGAAGATTCTAGGCTGCTGGTGTGCATACCAGAATCCATATTAGAGCAGGTTAGAAGGTTCCGGAAGACTTTCTGATGAAAATGAAATTGATAACATATTTAATATCTCAGAACATGACAGTTATTAGAGAATTTAGCGTCAAACTGATCATCAGCACATAGAGAACTAAGCAAATAAAAGAAAAGAGAAAGTAATCTGGGAAGACCAATAAAAACTTGTCAGAAGGAAAATAAAGCTGGGGCTTAGTTTTTGGTCCAGTGGGGAATAGTTGAGTTGAGTGCTCACCAGCCAGATGAGGTATCAGGAAGGGGACGAGGGGAAGTGTGTGCATGGCGGTGGAGGGAAGAGGAAAAGACCCTCCATTTCCAGAGTGAGGAGTCAGCTGAGGAGGCCCCTGGGAACTGCAAAAGCAGCGATATGAGTGTGTTATTTAGAGGTATGTATATTAATTCCAAAATAACGAGCTAGAATAATTCTGAGACAGGGATGAGGCCTCTGAGGAGGGCTCAGACCCTGTACAACTAGCTTATTCTTTATGTGCCTGAATGATTTGGATTCAAATGAAAACTAAGTTATAGAAAGGCCATGAGGTGGAGTAACAGTGGGTTTAACTATCACGCCAAAGGATAATGTAATGGTTTGAAGCTCAGATGGCAGGGTTTGGATCATTCTGTTACCTACCATCTATGTTATTGTGAGCAAGTGACTTTCCTACTATAAGGAAAGTAGTGGCACTTACTTCTCGGTGTTAAGAAGATTAAATGAGATCACTTTGTACTCTCTCCTGCCACACAGTAAGCATGGAGTGGGGCTCAGCTAGAATAAGTGCTACTAAAGGGTGCTGATATATGGACCCACATCAGTCGAGAACCAGCCCTCTTTTTGTTCTTAATTTTCTTTTAAAAATTTCTTTTGATGATATAGGAGAAACTTCTGAGCTCCTCTCTCCCCATCCCCCAACCCCCACCTCCGTACAAGGCCTCCTTGAGGGCCAAGAGCCCGGCTTTGGTGAGCACCCCTCAGCTTCAGCCTCAAGTGTGGCTCCTGGGACAATGCTCATTCTTTTTGGAAATGTTTTGGCTTAAATCTGTCCTTTGGTGCCCTTTCAGGAAGCATCTTACAGCACCTGTCTCTGCAACCTTCATGACCACACACACCCAGGGCCATACACAGGCCATACACGCCTGAGAGCAAGGAAGAATGACCGTTCTGTCTGTCGTGGTGTACCCAAGGGGAGATGAGGCTTCACGCCATGTGTACAGAGTAGTGGTTCTCCCCCAGGGGCAATTTGCTCCTAGGACACACTCGGCAATGTCTGAAGACATTTCTGGCTGTCACCACTGGGGAGGGGTGCTAACTAGCAGGCAGAAGCCAGGGCTGCTCCTCAGCACCCTAGCGTGCACAGGGCAGCCCCACCACAGAGGATTTTCTGCCCCACACGTCACTGCGTACATGTGGGAGCATCGGTCCTGTGCTCCCCACCACACATCGGCATCTCTGAGTCCACAGTGCTCTTGCCTGGCAGGTTTCATGGCCCCCGAGCTCCTGCGAGGCGAGGAGTATGGCTTTTCTGTGGACTACTTCGCCCTGGGGGTCACGCTCTATGAGATGATCGCAGCCAGAGGACCCTTCCGAGCCCGAGGAGAGAAGGTAGGAGGTGGCCTACCCCGTGTCCCTGCAGCTGTCCCGGGGTTGACTCTCCTTGTTGGGTGGGTGTCACAGGAGCAGGTGTCACTGTAGCTGGTGAGGACCCTCCCTTTTGGGGGAACTGCTTAACTCTTGAACACTAGGCTTCTCCTGGTAGGTCCTTCATGGGCAGAAGAGAGGAGACACAGTGACTTCATCTCATGTGGCCCGAGACACTGAGAAGCATTTCAGGACAAGAGGTGCCTGAGCCATCCCAAACCAACCCCATGAGCAGCACTCAGCACCTACCTTTGTCCCACGGAGCCACCTGGTCACTTTGGTGGCCTCCACGCTCTTCAGTGCAGACGAAGGCTGAGAGCAGCCTCCCCATGAAGCCAGGAACCCGCAGGTCCTGCCTCAGTGGGTATTCCATGCCCTGCCTGGGCCGCCCACGCTCCTTGCTTCCCTGTGTGGCCTGCCCCGGGCATCTCCACACTCCAGGAGCGAGGAGGCCGGGTGTGGACCGCAGACTTTACACCTGGTGCCTCACCCACCCACCTCCGCCTGGATGGAGTCGTACCCATCCCTTCCTCCCGCCTGGACCTCCTAGAGAGCCCCCAGGCCTCGCCCTGTCCCCTACAACAGTTGTGAGGACCACCCAAGTCCCCAGCCTTCTAAGAGCAGAGTCTCCTCGCATGATGGACACACCCAGTCACTCTGTGCCTCTGCAGTTCCCCCGTGAGCTCTAGTTACCAGTTCCCTCTCCTGACTCCTAACAGCCCAAAAGAGCAAAAAGGGACAAAATGGCGAGGGCCGTGGTAGAAGCTCCCACCTCCCACCCCAGAGCTCTCGCTGACCCCACAGCCCCAGCCACAGTCCCTGTACAAGCACAGTGAGCTTTCATGAGATGCTCAGTGTGAACCGACCCGACTCCGTAGTGACGGGGAGGAAGGAACCGAAATACACCCACAACACGAATGACTTCACGTCTGGGAAATTCTAGGACAGGGTATCTACTCTACTGTGAGGAAGTGGGTCAGTGTTGGCCTGAGTCCCAGGTGGAGGTGGTCTTCAGCGGGCACGGGACTGTGGGGTGATGGTGGTGGTGGGGTCTTTGGAGACTGATCGAAGCCTGTCACTTGGGTCACAGAAGATGAGCTTTGTGCTTTGTGCATTATTCTCTATAAAGCTGGTTCAAAACAAGGTGAAACAGGCCCCCGCCCCCAGGTTCCTATCCAGTTAGCAGACTTCTCTCCGGCTCAGGCCCGTGAAGCTGCCTTTTTATTTCCTGTTACTCTTTTTTTCTCCAGTAGCTGAGCAGTGGTTATATATAATGCGCATGGTGTCAACTGGAATTCCTTAAACTATACTGCACCCCAACTTCGACCAGTACCTTTAGGGTTCCACACTGCTCACTGGAGATACTGAGCCCTTTCACTGCTACCATGCTGCGAAGCAGTGCACGCGGGTGTTCCTGTCGCCTCTGCCTCCGTAGCGAGGGCCGGCCTCTTTCTGAGCGCTAGCCCAGCCTGGACCCCAGCAGGGGCCGGCCAGTCTCCTGGAGGTTTAACATGATGCATGTCCCACTGTGCAGGTGGAGAACAAGGAGCTCAAGCAGAGGATCCTGTCGGAGGCGGTCAAGTACACAGACAAGTTTAGCCAGGCCAGCAAGGACTTCTGTGAGGCGCTGCTGGAGAAGGACCCTGAGAAGCGCCTGGGGTTTAGAGATGGGACTTGCGAGGGGCTCCGCATCAACCCTCTCTTTAAGGACATTAATTGGAGACAGCTCGAGGCTGGTACTGTCGTCATGTCCTTGGACCCGGGGGGCGGCAGGGGGTGGGTCCGTTAGGTGACTCTTGCTTGACTGACCCCTACTCTTGGCATCAGCTGGGCTTAGCTCAGTGTCAGCGGAACAGGAATACCTGATTGATGCTCTTCCAATAACTACCCTCCTGCCTCCTGGTAAAACTACCACCCTCCAGTGCCCTGTTCATGCCCCATGCAGCCCAGGGCTGGGTGTTAATGGATTAGGCCTTTTGGGGAAAACGCTGGAGTTCGGACAAGGTTGGATGTCACATGTGGGGAATGTGGGGGCTTACCTGTGATCCGAGCCTGCTGTTTTGCATCTCCACACCCTGTTTTTTCATGGAGCCCATGATTCACATCAAGGCAAGGTTGCGCAAGCTGTCTTCTCGGGAGAAATTCATTCATTCAACCAGCATTTATTGTCAAGTGTCATGTTCAAGATGCTGTGTGTGTGTGTGCGTGTGTGCATGAGTCTGTGAGACACGAGTGTGGGACACAGCTGCATGCCCAGAGCTTACAGCCAGCATCTGTACACATGTGAGTAGATGGCAGCAGCCCCAGAGCAGTGAGTAGTGGATGCCCCAGTAAGAGAAATTACTTTTGCAGGAAAGGGTCAGGGCAGAGGTGGGTCCGGGTTGCCCTGCAGGTGGGCTCCACCAGGAGAGCCGTGAAGACCAGCCCGGGATGGGGTGAGGACACAGCTCTGAGAGATCAGACCAGGGGACGCTGAGCCAGAACATTAGTCCTGAGGTCGCTGCAGTGGTCTGGCAGCCCATCCATGAGCTGAAGGGACGGATGGGGTGAGAGGTGAGAGGGAGGCAGGGTCCATCCAGTGGGGGTCCTAGGTGACCAAAGTCCTGTACCTGGCAACTGGAGAATCATGGCTCCAGACGGAAAAGCTGGCTTTGGAAAGATGAGGAGTTCGGCTCTGAGTGGGGTTCCAGGTGTCCGACCTGCATACGGCCATGCCCGGAGAGGCTGGCATGAGGGCACATGTCTGAGGTCTGCAGTGAGGGGAGGAGACCATGTGGGGCAAGAACACACTGCCCTTCCTGTCGGCAGTGTGGGATGCCCAGGACCCCCTCGGGTGTTCTGATTCCTTTTCTTTTTTTTAAAACCCTCACCCGAGAATATTTTTCCATTGATTTTTTTTTTTTTGAGAGAGTGGAAGGGAGGGAGGAAGGGGAGAGGGGGAGGGAGAGAGAGAGAGAGAGAGAGAGAGAGAGAAAGAAACATGGATGTGAGAGAGACACATAGATTGGTTGCCTTAGGCACCCTGAACACCCCCATCAGGGCTGGGGATGGAACCTGCAACCCAGGTACATACCCTGGACCGGAATGAATCTGTGACCCGTTGGTCCCGGGGCCGATGCTCTAACCACAGAGCCACATGGGCCAGGGCTGTTCTGACTCTGTTGTTAGCAACCAGACACCCCGCAGAAGGGCAGCAGCGAGACCGTGGCCCTGCGCGCCCGCCGAGCAGGGCGGACATCGGCAGATCGCCGCTGCCTTCCCGCGTACCCTTTTACACCTGTGTTTTCTGTCTCCTCACAGGGATGCTGATACCGCCCTTCATCCCAGACTCCAGAACTGTCTATGCAAAGAACATCCAGGACGTGGGGGCCTTTTCCACGGTCAAAGGGGTGATCTTTGAAGAAGCAGATAAGGAGTTCTTCCGGGAATTCGCCACCGGCAACTGCTCCATCCCCTGGCAGGAGGAGATGATTGAGACAGGCGTCTTTGGGGAACTGAACGTGTGGCGTGCAGATGGGCAGATGCCCGATGACATGAAGGGGATCGCCGTGGAGGAGGCCGCTCCCTCCTCCAAGTCGGGAATGTGTCTGGTTTCCTAGATGGGGAAGAAAAGGGGCCTCCCTCTGCAGCTGGCAGGGATGAGCAGGCCTGGGTGAGTCAGTGGAGCCCACCCGCGGTGACAGGCAGCCCCCCACCAGGCCGCCTGTGTGGCCGGGCTGCTCACAGCAGCAGCAGGAGAAAGGAGGCAAAGAGCCCCTCAACTTCCCAGCCCCGGGGTCGGGAGCTTCAGCTTGTAAATGGTCCACTTCTTTTGCCCTATTTCAATCAAAACGACACAATGGTGGTTGCTGGACAGAGTCCACCAGCAATGCCTGGCTGTCCAGGCTCTTGTGTGGACACACAACTGGCAGTAGTGTTGAGCATGTGGGCAGATGGCTGCCCCGATGAGAGGATGCTCAGTTTCAGCTCCCTGCACCTTAACTGCAGACCGTGAGAGAGGCCTGGACTGTGGGCCTCGGCTTGGTCTCTCTTCACACCCAGCTCCTGTTCCTCCTGCCACCGGGCCGCTGCCCGGGCCCTGGGGACATGGATCGGCTCTCCCTGCACCCTCCGGAGAAGAGTGGGCCTTGACAGTCAATGGCTTTGGAGGGTTGCTGGCCAAAACTGGAACACCAACTACCTCCGATATGCTCCAGAGCGCGGTGGGAAAGATGACCTGTCTCGAAGCCGTTGTGTGTGCTTCAGACGACTGTCAGGTGTAGACTCTAGTGTTGTGGAGACATTCCAAGTGTGTTCTTTAGAGTTACCTTATGCAGATGAAGACTTTCAAACCCCCTAGGACTGGTGAAATAAACCCTAGAAGAAAGATCCTTCTCTCCTGGGGTGTGGTATTGTAGAGTCAAGGATGCCCCGGAAGGGCCTCGGACAGGCACCCACGGCCATGCGGCACATCTTCCTGGGCAGGCCCAAGACGAGAGCTCCGGGGGCTGGGGACACTGCGCTGTTGTAGGGCACATTGCTGTGTGCTTCCCTAAGGCTGGTCTTTGTGTTCTAGAATGGTACACATGGGTTAGGCAATGGCTATGCATTCCACTTCTCTACACTCCGGTGCAAGAAGGACCCGTTTCTGATTTTTCTAAAGCCATTTATTCCTTACTAGGTCCCCATGGCCCTGAAGGGTGTTCGAAGCAGCCTCAGCTGTGTGGGTGGAGGCCTGACCCTCGCCCCCTCTGGCCACTGTCACCATGTGCCTGGCCGGGGCTCACCATGCCTGATAGTGGAGGCCACACTTTCAGGTTCCAGTGAGGACCTTTCTGCCTTTATCTTACGGTTAGATGACCACCTAAAAGACAGGACAGCCAGTGACATTTGAACTTCAGATAAACAACAACTAATTGTTTTACTGTATGTCTTTAATTATTGCCTAGGAACACACTAAAACATTGTTCATTGTTTTTTGACTAAATCGGGCATGCTGTGACTCCCCTATGAACAGGTGTCCCACTGAACTCGCGGGTCTGCTGGAACATAGTAACAAAGGCAACGTACTTGTGACTTCAGCTGTCTCGTGGAGTCTGTTCGGGCTTGGTCCTTTCCTATCCGCACCTGTGCCCGGGTTGGCCCCATGTATCTACACACGGACACTCAAAAGTCCTGTAGTCACTTCATTTTTTTAAAAACCTTTCAAACATAAAATTTCACATAGAGAAAATGAATCATGGATGCTCAGTCAGTGACCACACTGTGACACCGGAGACGCCCGCAGGAGCAGACCCAGGACACGGCTGGCTCCCAGCAGCCCCATGCCCCACCCTGCCGCTTCCCTGCCCCCAGGTGGCCGTGCAGCTGCCCGCAGCCTTTTCAAGTGCCCCGTCCATCCACGGGACAATCGGGACTCTAGTTACTTCAAATTTCTTTCCCAGTTGGGCCGAAGGGATGTTCCTGCCCTCCCCTTCAGGCTCTCCTGTCCTTCCCGGTCAGCCTCAGCTCATGGCTCCTGGGGACGAGGCTGGGGAGGAAGATGGACAGGGCAGGTCTGATCGGCCGGGCAGGTGCTTACGGCCACTCTTCTCTATGAGGCTTCTTATGGGTCTTTGGGGACCTCCGCTACGGGCGTCTCTCAGATACAGCCCCCCTGGCCAAGCACATGCCAAGGGGTCTTGCTGGCCGGCAGTGTCTGCCAGTCCTCACTCCAGCTCTCTCCCCTGCTCACCTGGGTCCAGGGGACCTGCTGTCCCACTTGGGCTATGGGGCTGCCTGCTGCCCCCAACACACCTTGCTCTGCCCCAGTACTGCTGGCCTCTCTGGGCTCTGTGTTCACCCACAAAGCACATCTCGGGGGCTCCGGGGGCTCAGGTGGAGTCCTCTCCAGAGAAGCCTTCGTCTCTGATCCCTTTAATGCTCTATGCTGTGAGCTGGCTAAGGATTCTCAGAACCCAGGTTCGAAGTCCGGACAGTGTGGCTGGTCTTAGGCACTTGGGCATCTGATCTTGGTTGTCTGCCTGCCCTGGCTGACAGCCTGACAAGACACATCCCCCTTCTACCGTCCTGTGTGTGTGGGGGGGCGTGTTCTGACATGCAACTATGGTAAGAACATCACCACGGTATTTCCTTAGCCACCTAATCCCTGGGAGGATGGTCAGGGCGGCGAGGGGCCCTGGAGATGCTTAGATCAAAATGGCTTCAGGGAGACTTTTTGTTTGTAAAAACAAAAACACAATTTCTACTCAAGTGGAAAAGGATAACAATAAAAAAATGAGGGACTAACTGGCCAGGTGGCTGGGTTGGTTGGAGTGTCATCCTGTACACTATAAGGTTTCTGGTTCAATTTCCAGTCAGGGCACATATCTAGGTTGTGGGTTTGATCTCTGGTCAGAGCATGTATGGGAGGCAACCAACTGATGTTTCTCTCTCACATCAATACTTCTCTCTCTTTCTCTCTCTCCCCTCCCCCTTCCCGTCTCTCTAAAATCCACAAAAACATATAGTCAGGTAAGGAATTAAAAAAAAAAGAGGGATGAATTTCCTTGATTGTGATATAAATACTAGTTGCATTCTTTCCTTTGAAATCACATATACACACACACATACAAGTATATGCATGCACACACATATATACACATGCACACACATATACACATTCACACACACACACACACACACACACACTTTGCCTTCATTTTCCTCTCTCTATGGCTACCAGATTCTGAAGATTGCTCTCAAAGCCCTGTTCATCAGCCTTTGAATTCCAGTGCATCTGATTTGCATACTTCTACTTTGTTCCTTGTCATGGCACATTTTGTGTGGCTTTATTCTGCTATTTACAGTAGCTAGTCAGTCCCTACTGTCTATACGTATTATTCCCCTTTCTCCAAACCCGAGTCATGCATCTGTTTGAGATTCTGCATATTTGAGTGGAGCCGAGGCCTGTGAGAGATGGAACCACCTTAGAAAGAGGCCACCCCCATCCACGGGCAGGCCCAGGGGTTTAGTGAGGGTGAATCTAGTGCAATATGAGCTGATATCTCATCAATACAATAGCTAACAAAAACCAGGAGAGGTTGTAGTTAATGTGCAACAACTGGAAGTCTTTGGGCGCCAAGCGTCTACAAGATGCTAAGGAGAAACGCAAAGGCGCCACGTCTCCCGTTCCCCGTTTATCTTCTGGTCTCCTCAGCTGGACTGCAAGCTCCTCCAGGTGAGGGACCTCTTCTGGGTTCTCCTATCCTGCTGTGCCCACATCTGTGCCAGGTGCTTCATACCGCTGGCCCAGCCAAGGGAGCAGATATCTCCTCGAAAGCCTTGAATGACTAGGCATTTGTTGTAAATTAGATTAAATCTCTTTTGTGTTCTCCCCTACCCTCCCGCTTACCTACATGGCACTGTGTCAGGGGAGGGCTGTAACCCTGGCAACTCCAACAAGAACCAGAAGCTATAACGTAATACCCCAAATGTCCAGGGACCGGGAAAACCAAGAACCAGGAAAGCCCCAACTGGAACGAGAAAACACAATCAGTGGTGTCAACGCCAGAATGACACACGTGTTGGGATTCTCTGACAAGGGTTTTAAAGTGGACATCGTAAAAAAGTTTCAATGAGAAATTACAGAAACTTAAAGCAAAAATCTCAGGAAAGAGACAGGACGATGTGAATACGGTTTGAGTGGGAGGGGCAATTTCCTGGCTGTCTGGGCAAGATAGCTTCCTCCCAAGGTCTGCACTGCCCCCTTCTTGGTTGGCCCTCAGGGAGGCTGTGGGGACACCCCATGTGGGGGCCAGCCTTGTGCTCCCAAGGGGTCACCCAGGGTGACTGGAGAGACTGCTTACTGGACATCCAGGGTCCCGTCTGATCACTCAAACGTGGGTTACACGCCCCAAACTTCTCATTTACTCTTTTATTGGGTTATGATATTCTCACAGTCAGTTGATTTTTTTTTTTTTTTTGTCTACAGTCTTTGTAGATTGGCTAACTATGGAATTACCTAAGCTGAGCTCAGCTGGAATGAGCCTTAGCTGATCTCTGGGGGACATCTGTACTAGAGTCAACAATAAACAATGTTTAAAAAGGGAAAAGAAAGAAAGAAAAAAGAAAGGTTGAGCACACCTCCTTTTATTTCATAACAGTGTCCACCCCTCCAGTGAAGGTTCAGACACACAAGTGGGCCTCAATGGAAAACAAAACACAGATTATAAGCATTACGCCTGCTGTTGAACAGTTTCGAAAGACCTCAATTTTAAAATATTCAATTAAAAAAGGAATCAGATAGATACTCAGGTGATACCCAGACAATTAAAAATGAAGATAAGAAGGCTTGATTTGGTTTGGTAAAAATCAAACCTCAATTCCCCAGTTACAGTGGGACAATGTTCCTCCCAGTTCGGCCTCCTTACTTGTAAGAGAAATGGGCCGAGGGATAAAGGTTACTAAGGGCTAACACGTTACGTGGGGTTTGATGGAACCGGGTGTGGAGCGCTGTGGCCTGGGGTCCGACCCGCCTGAGCCGGGGTGAGTGCTCATTGTCCTGGTTTCCGTCCTGTCCCTGTGGTTCTGGGGAAGCGTGCGATGCCTGTCTCTCCCTGGCACATTTATATTCAGTATACGTTATAGGAAGGAGGTGCGTCTGCAAGGAGTGTGGTTCTCTCCTTTCCACAGGGCAACCACCAGGCTGCTGAGACCTGCACTTCACAGGTTATTTGGCTAAAACTGGAGACATTGGGCACGCTCCAAGGAATCATGGGAGGCATGGGAGCAAAGAACCTTGAAACGTGAGATGTTTAGGACAGTTGAACCTTCCTGCTTGGGCTCATTAGAGCGGTCTGGATCTGGCAGATCATGGTTACAAGGCCTCCTAGCAAAGCCCGAGAGTGTTTTTAATGTAAAAAATTCATGTCTCTGAGAACATCTCCTGTCTCCTCTCTGCTGCCTCACCCACCTCATCTGTGTGGACAGAAGCAGGGGCCACCTGTCATTTCCCTGGTTGCGTGTCTGCATTATTCATCCCCTGAGCATCATTGCAGGGTTATTTGGTTACAGGAAGGAGTCATGTTTTGTTCTCTGCACTCCACTAACCCTTGAGAGCCGAGAGTCTGGCTGTGTACACACGTTCCTGTGATGATTTTCACCTGCTCAGGGACCACGTGGCCTGTGGTTCTGGAACAAACCGGAGGAACCAAACGATGCCTACGGCTGCCAAAGGTGGCTTCGTGGTTCTTTGAATTCCTCTCTTTTTAGTTGGTAGAACCCATGTTCTTGTTGTGAGAGCCTGTTGGCCCCACCTGCTCAAATACACTGGTTTTCCCGTCAGCCAGACTGAAGTCACGGGGCTTCTAACGAGTCCTCCAGCCCGTGGGGCCCGGAAGGTGAGGTTGCAGGTAGGAGAGAGATGATGTGCCCAGCATGTACCTGGACAGGTGTTAAGTGTTCTTTGGGGACCAAGTTTCTTTTGTCTTCCTTCAATGTATTGTTATTGAGTGCCTGACAGGAGCTGGGCACGGTGTTAAGCAGGGACAACAGGGCAGAAGTCTCCATCCCTGGTGAACTTATTTTCATAATTGAACTAAATAAGTACTGTGGCCATCCTTGCCCACCACCCCTCACACCAGCTTTTATCAAAAGGAGGCAAAGCTTTTGGCTCTTACAGTCCGCAGGAAAGCCCTTCCCTGGCTCTGTCTGTCAGCCGTCCTGGCCAGTTTCTGCCTCTGCAGTGGCCGGAGCAACCAGAGAGGGTCTGTGTGCGTCCCTTCCTGGGGGGGCCTGGTCCTGTATTTTTAAATGACTCTGATCATAATTTGAGATACTAAAATCTAAATTCTCTTCTACTTCTTCCCCTTCAAGCTGGAGCCTGTGACATTCATGCCTTCAGGGAGGGAGGCCTGTGGCGGGGTGGACAGGCAGAAGTCCCTGCAAGTCTTTCCCATTTTCAGCTTCTTGAGAGCATAACCCAGATCACTGAGAGGTAGTGACAGAAGGAAGAGGGGAGAGTTCGGACAGCGCCCAGAGCGTGAGCCTGGCCCTGCCTCCCAGGCCAGCCCTTCTGTAGTAGGACTGGGCGGCAGGCACACGATGCCCAGACCCCGCCCTCTCACCTGGCAGGGAGGACAGAGGCATGCCGGCCGAAGCTGCTGGGCCCAGTGGCAGACCGGGTCAATTGGTGGGAACTAATGGCCAGATGTACCTCCTTCTCCACCTCATCCCCCATCTGCCACTGGGACATAACACGGTCTAGACTGGAACTTGGGGCCAACTGGTGTGTGTGTGTGTGTGTGTGTGTGTGTGTGCGCGCGCGCGCTGATGTGATTACGTGGGGCCCACAAAGACAAGGGGCAAACCCAGGACCGGGGAAGATTAGTCTCTGTTCCTGAAGTTTGGGGTGGAGCTAGCCTCTCCAGTCAGCTCTTTCATGCTGGATGGGTCTCCAGGGACAGTAGGGTCACTCTGGCCCTCTGCTGGGGAAAGTCTGCCACCAGGTGTGAGCAGGATGCAAGGAGACCTAAGGCTCAGAATCCTGGCGATTTCCACCTCTCTGGAGCTTTGCCCCACCCAGCCCCGCCCCCCAGGCCTGAAACAAACACAACCTCTCCCTGAAACCACTTCTCTCCCTTAGCATCCTCTCTGTCCTGAAAACAGAGGTTCCCAGTCCTGGCTACTCACGGACCCGCTCGGAAGCCTCAGATGTTCTCCCACCTCCAGAGGCTCTGATTGAAGTGTCCTAGGCTCCCAGAGGGCTCCAGAGGGAGGCAAGAAAGAGGATCTCTGTGCTGGTCATCAGAAAGGCCTGGATCTCTGCGCGTGCAGAGCCGGGCCCATGGGGATGCTGGTAGTTCTCTTGTAAGGTAATTCCACCCACAGATATTATCACCGGCTGCTTTGTAGTATAATAATATGTTATATTCCCCCCATTTCTCACTTTTAACTGTAAATTTCTTTTCTTTTTGGTTAATCCTCACCCAAGAATATTTCCCCATTATTTTAGATAGAGTAGAAGGGAGGGAGGGAGGGAGAAAGAGAGGGGAAGGGGGGGAAGAAAGAGTGAAAGAAAAAGAGAAACATCCATGTGAGAGAGGCGCACTGATTGGTTATCTCCTGCACGACCCAGACCAAGGCCAGGGATCGAAGCTGCAACCCAGGTACCTGATCTTGACTGGGAATCGAACCCATGACATTTTGGTCCACGGGCTGATGTTCTAACCGCTAAGCCAAACTGTCCAGGGCATTAACTGTAAATTTCTTAAGGGGCATGTCTGATAATTCATCTTTGCAACTCTTTTAGTATCTTGCACATAGAGGAAATGCAGTATTTGTTGATTGCATAAATAACAGATTTAATTAAACATCCATAGTCAGGTAAATAAATACAGGCTTTTCCATTTGAGAGATGGAATTGTGCTTTGAAATTGTACTGACCTGTTTTATATCCTGTTTCTGCCATAGACCAGCTACTTGACTTTGGAAAAATTATTTAAATTCTTTGTGCCCCAGTTTCTTCATCTGTGAAATGGGTATAATATTGTATGGATTAAATAAAGCATCATGTGAACAGTAGCGATCACAGTGCGAGGCATATAGTAGGTGCTCAAGAATAGTCACAGAGTAATCCTGCCCTCATTCCTGCTGGACCAGCACCTCTGGGTGAGGGTCTCTGAGGAGACTCTGTTGTTTTGGGGGCCGTTGGGACTGTGTTCATGTAAGGGAAGTCAAGGTGGGACACCCTAGGATATTGAAACATTTATTCTAAGCAGGAGGAATGTGGCATTAGGAAGGACAGCATGCATTTATAACTGTTTTAATAAGTTATCTTCTTAATGTCAATAATAATTTGTTCAGTCCCTCTGATTATCCTCAGACTGGTATAAGACAGATTTCCTCATCTTCTCATAATTGCCTCTGTAAGAGCTAAATTCAATTACATTTTAAAAATAACCTGATACCAGACTCTTCTCCTTGCGGAATTCAGTTTGCTACAGGCAGTATGGCATACTGGTTGTCAATCGGCATAATTGGCACCAACGCACTTCACACACTTGGGGCAGGGAGCGGTTCTAAGGAACAAATCCCAACCAATGTCCTTCTCTACAACTAAACATGAAGGCTTTGCGGGAATTCTGGATCTGCTCTTGGTCACACCAATTAACCTCCTGGACCCTCAGTTTCCTCCTCTGTGAAAGGGGAACGATACTGAGACTGCTGGAGGATGAGGCCATGTAGGCCAGGTGGGGCCGCTCGACGCCTGGGGCGGACGTGCACCGACCACGGCCCTTTAGAGCTGTGCTCCCAGGTTCTTTGCTCGTGGAGCCCAGAAAGCTTTGTCAAAATCTTGCTCCTTCCAAGTTTGCATCTAAAATTTTCTGTAACAAATCCATTAGTTGGAGAAGGATATCATTTCTGGCAACACTCACACATATTTAAAAAATATATTCTCAAAAAACTTTGGAACTGCAGGTCAAGTCCATTCAGCTTCTGGAACACGCTGTTGCCCAGCCAGCCTGCCTGGGTCCGGGCCCGGCTCTCCCACTTAATAGCTGGGTGGCCGTGGGCTATTGACCTTAACTCAGTTTCTTCAGCTTGAAGAGTTATGAATTATTATTCACTTCAGACAGGTGGGGTTCTCTATGACAACCACTCACTTCTGCATTTACCTCTACTGGCCCCAGGGGTGGGCACCAAGACCAGAAGTCCAGAAGTGGACTCCACCCTGGGTCTGTCTCCTGCTCCAGGTGTCGCAGCTGGACAACTTGGAGGCTGGAGGGCTGGGGAGGGGGAAGAGGCAGGAGAAGGGGCCTTGGGGGAGTCCAGGGGAAGGAGGTGGAAGCATGGGGTGGTGGGAAGGGGAAGGATGGGGCAGAGGAGGAGGGGAGAGAGGAGGGGGCCTGGAAAGAAAGGGGCCTGAGAAGGGGGCGGGGGGGAGGAAAGGAAGGGAGAGCAGGTGGGAAGGAGGCAGACAGACGCGGAGAGAAGGGGCGGCGCTCAGGGGCGGCAGATCCTTCGGCCACCACGCACCTCCACTGTCGCTGTCGCTGTCGCACCGAAAGAGCGGACCTGGAGCGCGGTCGCCGGGCGCAGCCCCGCCGAGAAGCAGCCCCGGGATGCAGCCGCCCGCGCTGCCGGTGCCGGGGCCCCTGGCCCTGCTGGACACGACAGGTGAGCGCGGCCCGCATCCTCGCCGGCGCCCGCGGGTCCAGCTCGCCTGGAGCGCAGGGCCCGTCCTGCCCGCCTCCCTGGAGCGCTATCCGTGGGGCCCCGCACGGGCGCAGGCCCTTCGCTCCTTTTCTCTCCCCCCTTTCTTTCCCCCTTTTTCTGTATGTCTCTCCCTGTCTCTTTTCTATTTCCGTTAAGAACAAGGGACCACGATGTGTATGAATGAACAACCCAACCTGCCCTCCTTTTCCTCTCTACCCCGTTCCAGTGTCCGAACATTTCTGGCCGTTCCTTTCAGGGTGCCCCTGAGCGTCTTCTTGCTTGAAAGCGGCGAAGGCGCTGCCAGCCTGTCCGGCTGCTCCATTCCTGCCCCCCCCAGACTTCTCCCACGAATTCTCGGAATCCCCAATTCTTCCATTTCCGGAACCCGAGCAGCCTGGACCCGGCGCAGGCAGCGGGAAACAGGAAACCTGTTGCATGTTCACAAGTTGGGGAGCTGCCCTGGGTCCTCTCCGGGGAGGACCGGGCGGGAATGATGCTGGGTGTGTTTTCCCTAGGGGAGAAAATAGTTCCATGGTAAGGGATGCTCCGACAGCTGGATCAGGGGAGGTCTCCTGGGCCCTGCCCCTTGCCTCAGAAATGATCCGATTGAAAACTACAAATTTTTAACTCCGGAAACACTCTTTTTAAAAAAAGTGATTAGTAATGTTGTTTGATTTTTATTTAATTTTTAATTGTTTTTCCTTTATTTCTTTTTGGTGCAATTTTTATTAATTTATTTTTGTTACAGATGTTTCTCCTTTTCCCCCATTGACACCCTCCTCCCGATCCTGCCCCCTCTCCCCCATTGTTTGATTTTAAAATAATAATCAAGACTTCAGCTTTTACCTCAAAGAAACAATTCTTTTCCCCCACTCTCTAAAGCAAAATGCTCTAGGCTAGACATATTTACATGCATTTTCATCCTCCAGAAACAACTTACTTAATAATGCTGAATAAGAATAACTTTCTGTTATTAACTAGTTATTACTGTTTTATTATACTAGAATGATTGGATGGTTTAAAAATAGCATTTGACTTCGTTCTTTTCTTCTAACGAGGAATTATAAATTTAAAAAAACACTAGGAGTTGGTCTTTTATGTAAAAACACTAAACATTAGTGTAGCTGGGTGGAATTATGGGCATTTTCTATCTTAACCATTTCTGTGTTTACCACCTCGGGCACCTGTTACATGAAAATCAGGACAAAGGGAACTTGATGGCTGAGGATACATCATTCTGCCTTGGTCTCCTTTCCCAGGGACTGCCACTTTACCTCAGGACTGGGTGTCCTCACATGATTAAAAGAACTCATTCTTCTTTCTGGGAGGGGGGCCCTGCTAGCAGGGAGGTCATGACTTTGAATCCCCCCTTTTGTGAGGTCCCCCTTCCCTTCCTGGCTTTAGTAAGGGGAGAAAGTGCTGAGCGACAGAGACAGAGTCTGCCACCCCACCCCAGTCCCATCCCTGCATTTCGTCCAGACAAGACCAGGTTGTCACAGGAGCTGTGGTTCAGTAACTCTGGCCAAGGCTGGGAGTAGGGACGGGCAGGGGCAGGGGAACTGGAGGGACTCATGAGGAGTATCAAGGTGATATTCTGAGATATTCTAGAGAGGATACACCAGGGGACACACTGGAGTTTGGAAAAACAGTGAGCAAGGCAGTGAGGTGTACTTGTCGGCCCATCAGCCTCACACGTCAGAACTACTCCCCTCTGCTTCCAGTTGGAGAAACACCAGTTAAGAATAACTGCTATGCTCTCTTAACATTATCGCCACCATGATTAATATACTTATTACGGCCATAATGAATATATTCATTACATTCATAAGAACATATATAGACCTTTCACATATATTCTCTCACTGGATCCTTACAATAGTTTTAAGAGGTGGGTAAAGCAGGCGATTATTATTATCTCAACTTCACAGTTCAGGAAACTGAAGTTCATTCATCCATTCAACACAAAGAAATAAGCCATCTCCTAGTCTGAGCTCACCCCAGGATGCAGTGCAGAACAAGACAGACACAGCCCCTGCTCTCACGGTGTTCTCACTTGTCTGGGCTCAGAGAGCATGGATGGCTGCCTAAGATCACACAGCTGGTCTGAGCACATCTGGAACAGTTTGGATACAGTCCATGCAAGCTGCCACCAGTTATACACCTAGTATTAGACATTTTAGTTAACAGACACCATCCTAAGAGCACATTAATTGTAGCAATGCACATAATGATATTCTTGCTAACTGGATAGGAGAATAATTCAGGTACTTGTATCTTCTTCCAGTTCGAAATCCCCTTTGTCTTCAAAACCTGATCTACAAATGCATGTGCCTTATGGTAATTATGAGAATAGCTTACCTATTTTTACCTTCCTTAAGTTAATTTTTTGTTTCTTATTTTTTTTGCAATATACTATATTTATAAAGAATAAGGTCAGGATTTTTCTTTTTGTTATCTCTGTTGTACCTGGAGTAAAAATAATGACAACAGGCGTCATTAGAATAAGATTGTTCAGAACCATTGCTTCCCAGCGTCCCCTATGAGTTATGTTGGCTATCTTTCCTGACCTTATATTCACCTTGGAACCTATGAGAGAAATGCTGACAAAAACAAATAGCTTATACATTCTGCTTTTTATATGTAGCAGTTTCAGAGGAAAACTCAGACTTAGGAAAAAGTGGTGAAATGATAAAGTTATATTAAAAATGATTCATAGGAATTTTCATGAGCTCAAAGATATGTTTAACTTTTCATCCTGTGATTAGCATGTCAGAATGTCACTAGCAGATTTGACAAGGGCTGACCAAATGCTGCTAGCCTAGTGGGTCTGATCAGATCCGCAGTCCTCATGCCAGCATCCCCAAGGGGATGAATCAGAACGGAGCCACAAGCCTGAAGAACCAGGATATAGTTGGGGGAGTTCTGCAGACAGATCTCAAAGGGAGCTACAAGACGAGGCTCATAGAAGGTTATAACCATGGTTTGAAGCAGATGCTGAGACATCTAGTTGATTATTTGGGGCATAATAGACATGCAACGCACTTAATTAAGAAAAATAGCAAAACAAAATCCTTTCAGCAGGAAGACATTTGTCTGATAATTTTCTCAAATACTTAGTTCCATAAAATTTAGTTTAGGAGTCCTATTGCTCTTAAATCACATTTTAACCATCAAAACATTTCAATGGGAAATTCAGGGAAAAAATAGTCAAGAAAAAATAGCTGAAGAGGAAATTGCACTAATTAAAAGTAATTGGCATTTGGCTCCATTCACAGATATTTGGAGGCTGGGAAGGTAATGTGGAAAATGGAGAGGTTAATCCTCTGATCCTGATTGAATGAGACGTAGAGTTAGATTGCTCAGAGCAAAGCGGAAGTTGCTACCCAGTTACTAGATAGTATTGTTATTATTAATAGGAGTATTTTATGAACTTCCACAAGAACAGTTACATTAATTTCCAAAATGTAGAACAAAATAGATTTTTGACTTTTGTGTCCTTTCTTTCAAAAATAATTAACCTTTCTAAAATTAATTAACCAGAGCACGTCTTTTGTTTTTCTCTCTCACTCACTTGTTTTCCAAGTGGCTTTGCCGTTTCAGTCCTCTGTATCCCCACAGACACCCCACCCACCCACCCACCCCCTCCACCCCCCGGTTGCCATCATTCTCAGAACTGCTGATCTATCTGACTCCAGGCAAAATACCTTGTGCATATAGCCTCGGTGTCAGGCTTTAAACAAATGCAAGGGGAAAAAAAGTCATTGCTGTCTGCATGCACCCTTCTTTGCAAGTAAGATTCTGTAAATCTTAAACAAAGGGAAAGCCCCCTCTAGGGATTGCCCAGAGCCTGTGCAAACGCCGTGTCCCAAAGAGCATGGAGTGTCTGCTTGCTGTGTTTTCCTGTAGAACACTCCTGCAAATGCTTCACCCTCAACAATCCTTCTATATTTGTAATCAACATGACCAGAAAACGACAATGAGAAGAGCAATTGAACAACAGTCAGATAAAGCTGTATTTGTTCTCTTGCTTGTAGGTGAAGAATTCTGTGGAGCTTCAGAGAACTCTTTCCAAAGCTTGTGCAAGGACTGTAGGTTTATTTTCTATTTTGTAGGGTTAAATTTTACTTCAAAACTTTTACTTTCTCCTGCCCGGCCAGTGTGGCTCAGCAGTTGAGCACCGACCCATGCACCAAGAGGTCGCCTGTTTGATTCCTGGTCAGGGCACATGCCCAGATTGTGGACCAAATTCCCAGTGAGGGGCATGTAGGAGGTGGCCAATCTATGTTCTCTCTCATTGATGTTTCTATCTCTCTCTCCCTCTCCCTTCCTCTCTCTGTAAAATCAATAAAAGAAAAAAAAAAAAAAACTTTTACTTTCTCCTTAAAAAGTATTTTGTTAGGAGAAACATCTGTAACAAAAATAAATTAATAAAAATTAAAAATAGTATTCTAAAATTTAAAAAAAAAAAAGAAAAAGTATTTTGCTTTCTTGTCCTGAAATTCCTCTTTTAGAAATTATCCTAAAAGAGTGATGAGAAGTGACAGAAAGATTTATATACAAACATGTTTATCATATTGTTTATTTAAAAAATACACTTTTTGGGGTGCAGTTTCAGGTTCACAGCAAAAGTGAGGTGAAGATACAGAGAATTCCTATGTATGTCCTGTTGCCCCACCTGCACAGCCTCCCCCATGATCAACATCCCCACGAAAGTGGGCGTTTGTTACCAGCAGCGAACCAACGTCGACACATCATTATCACCACAATCCATAGTGTACAGTAGGTTCACTCTTGGTGTTGCCCATTCTATAGGTTTGGACAATGTATAATGACATGTATCTACCACTTCAGTACCATACAGAACAGTTTCACTGATCTAAAAAATCCTGTGCTCCATCTGTTCATCCCTCCGTATTGTGTTGTTTTTTAAAAAAACATTTTTTCTTTATTGATTTTTAGAGAGAGAGGGAGAGAGAAATAGAAACATCAATGAGACAGAACATCGATTGGCCGCCTCCTGCATGCCCTCCACTGGGGATCGGGGCCACAACCTGGGCATGTGCCCTGAACAGGAAATGAACCAGCCACCTCTTGGTGCATGGGTCGACGCTCAACCACTGAGCCACACTGCCGGGCCTCTTTACTGTGTTTTAATAATAAAAAATGAGATACAACCCAAATATACAAGAGTAGGGATAGGTTAACTGACACATCTGTTTAGTGGAATACACAATTATAAATAAGAATTATGTTTCTAAAAGTATTTTCAAAGTATTTCAAAAGTTGGACAAATTCTTACAGTTTATTAGATGAACAGATTTGGGTCCCAATTTAAGAAAGACTATAAGGCTATATGCCTACTTGCCAATTTTGGATGATGAGGTTATTGTGAATTTTATTTTTTTGTATTTTTCTATACTTTATAACTGTTCTACAATAAATAACTATTGCTTTTATGAACAGAATAAAAGCCATACATTTTTCATATAAAACTTACAGTCTCTTGCCCTGTCCGATTTGGCTCAGCGGTTGGAGTGTCGGCCTGCAGACCAGAGAGTCCCGGGATCGGTTCCCACTAGGGGCACGTACCAAAACAAAACAAAACAAACACACAAAAAAGCTTACAGTCTTTCTTTCTCTTGTAAAAGTGTCATTGTCACCTTGGTTATATTTTCCGGCCTGAATTAGGGTTGGTTTTTAGCTCACAAACATAATGAGAAGTGTAGGAAGGAGAGAGTCCTGAGGTCACTGAAAAAGTTAGATGTGAGAAAGGAAAAAGGAAGTGTCAAACTGAGAAAGGCAGGTGAGGAGAAAAAGCCAAGAATGCTGGAGCCGCAGGGGCCTTCGGATTGCCTATTCCGAGCTGGCAAATGTGCCCCAGCGCCTTCCTCCCAGGAGCAGGGCAGACGTAACTAATCAACCAACCGAGGCACAGCTCAGATACTCCGACATACCGTCTGGGGTTGGAACTTTCTCGCCATCTACAAAACTGCAGTGGGCACAGGAAGTGACTTGCTCCCACTCACACAGCAAGCAGGGCCTGTCCTCTCGATGAGAGTACAACAGTGGCCTGGGCATCAGGCCACATGGGTTAGTGTTCGGCCAGTGCCCTCAGGACAGAGCACCTTGGGAGGGATGGTGAGCCTCGGGGTGGCTGGTGTGACTGGACATAAAGTAGGGAAAGTCACTCAAGAATATGTGCTGAATCTAGAAACACTGGGAGATGTTGCAGAACCTGTCTGAGTGATGGGGCTGGTGGCGTGGTCATGGGTAGTCAGCATCATCTTGGTGCTATCTACTCATCGTCCACTCACGGATCCACTCGTGAGCCTACTCACAACCACTGTGTGTTCACGGTTGGGTCAGTTCATTGCTCATCCCTCAGTGCTCATTCAGTAAAAACTGCAGAAGCCACTGTGGTGGGCCTGGGAGCCCACTGCCAGAGCGCGTCCAAGAGGCTTAAATGAAAGATGTGGCTTGTGGCTGGCCCCTGGGGGCTGCAATCATGACAACTTTGTTTTGAAGTGAGGGTTGTGACAGGGCTTAGAAGATTTGCTTTACCCAGTGCTCTCAAGGGGTGCTCAGCACCATTGTCAGTGGGCTCTGCCCTTTACTGCGTGGCTGAGCTGCCCAGCTAGTCTGTCCTCATAGGTGTGAGCTTTCAGAGAGGTTTTATACAGTCCATCCTTGTTCCTCCATAGCTGACTCTCAACATAGCAACCACAGTGCTACAGAATCAGAAAAAAAGGAAACCAGAGTACCCCCTTCCCTCCTCTGCTCAAAGCTCTGCAACAGCCCGCTCTCTCGGGGTACAGTGGGGGACAGGTATGAGAGTTCATCCCTGTGGATGCAGAGACAAACCTGCATTTTTAGGGAGCCAGAGAAAGAAAGGAGTGCATAACAGAAGGAATTCTGGAGCTCAATGGCTGAGATTTAAATCCTAAACATCGACATCTGAGTCTGGAGAGGCTGGGCCAGGGTTTGCAGAGTAGAGCCTGCAGGTAGCATTAGGGACAGAGCCATCTGTGCAGGAGGAAGCCCCTCCTGACTTCACCCTGCCATGCAGAGGTCCTGGGAGCTACAGGCAGCACCTGCGCCCAGACTTGCAGCTGGTGGGGAGCTGGTGGTTTATTATCTTAGTGAATGCATTGATCTCGTCCCCTCCAGGGTGAGGGTAATAGGTGGTTTAGGATGAGATTCTTGGGAGAAGTGTCTTCAAGGGTCTGGAGGGAGTGGGCCGTGCCGAAGGCTGTGTTGAGTCTGAGAGGGGTGCTGGTGATTGGAGAGTGGGGGTCTTGCATGGGGTTCCCTTCTGCCCCTGGAATGAAGTGTCCTTCTTGAGACATACTCCCTTGCTAAGTCAATGTGCTTAGTTGAGCCATATTTTTCTGAGTTTGCACATCAATTTATAATTTTGTGCAATCTATTTCGAAGTATGTAACAATCCTGTTTTTGGGTGTTGCAACCTTGACTTGACAGTAAGCTCCGCTGATTGGACTGCAGAAGTATACATCTTCGGGGGCAGGCCTTCTGGAGCCTGACAATGTCTGCATGCTTGTGAGTCAGGTGCTCATCTGAGCTAGCATGAAATCAGATATGAAGCTGTTTCCCCCACTACACACACACACACACACACACACACAGCTCATTTAGACGACGTTGGCACTAGAGAAAACATCATGTTTTTCTTTCTCCCCCTATTTAGTTTTGGAGTCATAGGGATGGAGCTGGTCAAGCTTCAGGGCCCTGAGGTGGGCACTGCCGGAGGAGAGAGCAGTGGGCACGCGTCCCTGGCTCTGGGACAGAGAGGCCGTCGGAGCTGCGGGCTCGGGGAGAAGAGCCACAGGGACACCAACTGCACCACCTCTGCTAGGACCCCCTCATAGCCCCACCCCTTACTCACCGCTTCCTCCTTGTTTGTCCTCCTCCCAGAAGGGTTTACGAGAAGAAAGAAGACTTCCCTTTGGTTTGTGGGGTCTCTGCTGGTGGTGTCTGTCTTCATCCTGACCATTGGCCTCGCGGCCACCACCAGGACGGAGAATGTGACTGTTGGGGGCTACTACCCAGGGATCATCGTGAGTGATGGGGTCCTGGGGTCTGAGGGAGGGGCTCTGGGCACCACAGATTTCTGTGTGGTGTTGACACACTTTGCTTCAGCTCCAAGAGCTGGAGGTTCAGGACTGGGAACTCGTGTTGGCGGTGATGGTCGGCAGAATAATGACCCCACAGGCATCTGTGTCCTACTCTCTGGGATCTGAGAATGTGGTGGGTTATGCAGCAATGGTGGGGGGGCAAGGGTGAAAAATGACCCTGCACCATCCAGATGCCCAGGGTTAGCACAGGGCCCCGAGAAGGGGAGGAGGGTGCAGGAGAGGCGTCAGAGCCATGAGATAGATGTTGATGAGGGACGAAGGGCCACAAGCCAGAGTGTGACAGCGCTGGACACGGGACAGGCCTGGCCCAGATTCCCCCCGAGAGCCTCCAAAGAGAACCAGCCCTGTGATACCTGGATTTTAGCCCCGTGAGACCAAGCTGCCCCAACCAGCTCTCAGAAAATGGACATGTAGCTTTAAAAGACACCTGCCTAGAAACCTTGATTGGCGATGACATTAATAATTATGTAGGAACAACAGGAAAATGACAATTAATCAGATCTGGCAAGAAGCAGTCACCTAAATTCAGAATTATTAGGAAGATTTTTTTGAACTATGAAATTCACATTCATTGTTTTTGGCAATAAGATTTGCTCCAACTGTCTGAATTGTGCACAGAAAGTGTGACATAGAAAGTGTCTGACATAGCCATTTATCAGCTCTGATGCCCTTAAAATGCACCAGAACCCTGCCTGTCCAGTGTGGCTCAGTGGATTGAGCGTTGTCCCATGGACTGAGAGGTCCTGGTTCGATTCCTGGTCAGGGCACAAGCCCGGGTTGCGGGCTCGATTCCCAGTAGGGGGTGTGCTGGAGGCAGCCAATGGATGTTTCTCTCTCACATAGAAGTTTCTATCTCTCCCTTCCCCTCTCTCTCTTAAAAAAAAAATCAATAAAAACATATTTTTAAAAATGCACCAGAACCTTGTGGTGCTGTGTCATTAGGTGTTAAATCAAGATATTTTTAAAAATTAAGCTCATTAAATAGTATTATCAAGATTAGTAATAATATCAATAAAATTTTCAGCAAGGCTGAAAAGGTTTTGGCACTCTCAATATTAAAAAATATTTTACAAATATGATTTATTTCATCTTTATATTATCCTTTATTTTTATTTTTTGAGTATGCTTTATAAATTACATTACCTGTATATAATTTATGAGTAAACATACACACATAGTGTCCGTGCAAAAGTTTTGTCAGTGAAATCTCATGAAGCTGATGTCACGTTGGAGACCTCACTTCGCCCAGGACAAAAAAAGGAGCCCAGAACTCAGGGGGCTCCTGGCTGTGAGGATGCATCCTTTCAAATTACTTGCAAAGTTTCAAGACCAGTCTTGAGTAGTAGTGTTTTTGCTTGTTCTTTAAGCTTCACTTAGGCGGGATTTCCCATCTCCACGAACATCCTGGAGCTCTGGGCAGTGACCAGAACGAAATTAGCCTCAACCTGGGCAGTTTTGAGTGGAGATGACAGATGAATTCACCTGAAGAAAATGTGGAGGAAAGTCACTTCTGTGGAGATCCTCTGTCCGACGCAGAGACTTACCGCAAAGGGTGGATCTCAGGAAGAGACGGGACTGGGTGGTGAAAACACCTCAACATTTCGGAAAGAAGATTTTTTTTAATCCCCCAAAATGGAACTTATTGAAACTTAATGGATATATGTCAATATATATATGCTGGAGTGGAACTTCGATTTTTTTCAACTGTGGAGTTAGACTGTGACAATTTAAAGTTCCACATGAGGAAAACATTCATCTCTCCTTACTCCTTGAAAATTCTTAAATTGTTGGTAAAAATGACATCTGTTGCATACATGTCCATCTCCATAGATATAATTACAGACAAAGGTATCTGTAGACATAAATAGGTCCGATTTTTAGTGCATTAAATTTGACAGCATGGCCTTAGAGACTCCACACCTGTGCTGGTCAGCAGGTTAGCTGTCCCCAGACTGGCCCAAAGGTCACTCAGAAGTCTGATGTGCAGGGCTCACCTGCTGCAGGACGCGGCTCTGGCGCAGGGTCTGGAGCAGCAGCCCACGCTGTTTGTGAGAGGCTTGTCGCCAGCTGCTCTGAGCTGCTGACAAGCTTTTTAAGCGTAAGGGAAACTGAGAAATTCTTCCACTAGTGGGCATGGAGGATGAGGTGCACCTGTGTCTCCTGGACACACTCAGGTGGAGGGATCCCGGCGCCCAGCCCTCGAATCCTTCATGTGCAGATGAGAACAGCCACGTGTGTGTCTCTCCAACAACCCAACATCACTTCCTCCCGGGGGTCCGAGAGCGCAGGCGTTCTCGAGGAACAAGAGAGCTGATTCTCAGGAGCACCTAGGAGCCCTCCCTTCTCCCTCCCTTCTCCTTCCTCAAGGTACCTGTCTGCCTGCTCACCTGAGTCAAAAGCTCATCTCTGAGCGGTGTCAGCTGTGTCCATGGGTGACGGGTAATTCTTCTGAAATACCATGGTTCTAGTCTCCTAATATCTGACCTCAGGAGTCCTTCAGACAGGCCCAGGAGAAACCTCAGGTGGGCCTCTCACCTGACGACCAGGGGCGGAAGATGAGGTGTGGGTGGTCTGGGCTACCATAAAGAGCTTGTCCTCCGTAAGGGGAAAAGGGGGCACACATGCTCTTTTCCTATAATCTTTTCCTGACCTGAGACTTAAAATGTTTGAACATAAAGATGAGATGGATCATGTTTCAGCAGTTTCTATTCCAATCACCGGCTTCCACTGAGCCTGAGGAACCCACCCGCATGTACACGAACCCATCTGCCACTTAGTGGTTGAAACGTGGAGAGGTGGGAGCGGCCAGCCTTGGCCCTCTGATAAAATGTTTTAGAGGGTGGCAGTCCTCTGTGCATTATTTACTGTTAAAAGTCAGCATCAAATATAGAGTGCTCATACAACTCAACAAAGGGAAGACAAGGAACCCAGTTATAAAATGGACAGAGGACCTATATAGACACCTTGCCAAAAAGGACATACAAATGGCCGAGAGACATATGAAAAAATGCTCAATGTCGCTAATCATCAGAGAGATGCAAATTAAAACAACAATGAGGTATCACCTCACACCTGTCAGAATGGCTGCCATCAACAAATCATCAAACAAGAAGTGTTGGCGAGGGTGTGGAGAAAAGGGGACTCTAATACACTGCTGGTGGGAATGCAGACTGGTGCAGCCACTATGGAAAACAGTATGGTGTTTCTTCAAAACAATTAAAAATTGAATTGCCATTTGACCCAGTGATCCCTCTTCTAGGAATATATCCCAAGAAGCCTGAAACACCAATCAGAAAGAATATCTGCACCCCTATGTTGATAGCAGCACTATTTACATTTGCTAAGATCTGGAAACAGCCCAAGTGTCCATCAATAGATGAGAGGATAAAAAAGCTGTGGTACATATACACAATGTAATACTATGCAGCTATAAGAAAGAGAGATCTCTTATCCTTTGAGACGACATGGAGGGATCTGGACAGCATTATGCAAAGCGAAATAAGCCAATCAGAGAAAGACAAATATCACATGATCTCACTTATTTGTGGAATGTAATGAACAAAATAAGCTGATGAACAAAATAGACCCAGAGACATAGAAAGGAGTACAGTTCAGACTGACAAACCTCAGAGGAGGGGGTAGGAGGGATATATAAGATAAACCAAAGAATTTATATGCATGTTTACATAACCAATGAACATAGAAAACAATACTGGGGGTGGGGGGTGGGCGGGATCGAGAGGAGGGTGTCTAGGGGGAAGAAAGAGAAACATTTGTAACAAAAATAAATTAATAAAAATTGCAAATAAATAAATAAATATCAATTCCACCATGTTAAAAAAAAAAGTCAGCATCAAGCACCAGGCATGCTAATCAGGTGCTTTCTCCTTGTTTTTCCTTTGCTCTCAGCTGGGCTTCGGATCTTTCTTAGGAATTATTGGCATCAACCTGGTGGAGAATCGAAGGCAAATGGTAAGAAAATCCATTGTTACTTTCAAACGGCAATATTTCATCTTTTTTTAAATGGCTGAGTAGTATGGAATTGTTTTCTGAACTTCCTGTTTTGGGTTGTTTATTGCAAGTATATAGTCTATTTAGTCTTGTAGCTTGCAGCCTTGTTGAACTCATTTATTAGGTCTCATAGCTATTTACTTTTTAGTGCATTCCTTAGGATTTTCCATCTATAAGACTAGGTCACCTGCAAATAGAGATAGTTTTACTTCTTTTTTTCCATTCTGGATGCTGGAAGTCCATTTCTATGGTCTTAGTAAAAAAAAATGTGGGCCTTGGAATGAAAGGATGAAAATCCGGAATTATCAGCAGCTGCGAAAGCAATGTGGGGTCCAGCTCCCCAGTTAGCTTCCCTGTGCACGGGCCCAGTTCGGGCCACAGGTCCCTGACAGCACAGCCTTCTGACTGGCCTTGTTTGCGATGCCTGAACAATCTCATTTCTGCCTTTCCAGGGAACGCGTTCTTCCAAGGCTGACTTTGTGTGATAAACATATATTTCACTATCTAACATTTAATTTAAGGCTTATGAAAGCCGAAACCTGTGTCCATCATCAGTAGTGGTGTGAGCTCAGGATGCTTACTCGACAGATTTGAACCTCAGTTTCTTCATTTTCAGGGTTGCTGGGAGCATCTGCATTGATGCATGTGAGGTTGTCTCTGGACACACACTGGCCCATACGGGTGTTCAGAAAGTAGGAGCCCTTGTGAAACCCTGTACTGAAGCCATAGGTTAGTCCGAACACTCAGGTCGTTTCAAAAAAAAGACAGTGACAGGCTGAGAAAATGTCAGCTGAAGAGATAATGCTTGTATTTCTTATGCTTCTAAGTATAGAGAATGCTTTCTTTTTTCTTGATTTCTTTTCATTTTCATTTTTACTACAGAACTGTTTAAACATATTCCAAAGTAGGCAGACTGGTATAATGACCCTCTGTGCTCATCTCCCAACTTCATCGACTCTTGACTCTGGGCCAGTCGTGTTTCATCTCCCACCCATTGCTTCCCTTCTCATATTATTTTGAAACTAATCCCAGACATGGTATCATTTCGTCTATAATGATATCATTACGTGGTATCACTTTACTCTGTTCAATCTAATCATTAGAAGTGGCTTCACCATTATCTCTGCCCATGATTATGTTAGCCTCCAGTGATATCTAAAGAATGCTCCAAATTGAGTCAGCGTTTGGCATTTTTCCATTGATGAATAAGTTATTACTTTCTAGTCACCGAAACAGACACACAAAGCATTGATTTCACTAATAGCCCTATGGCCTAGCCTGGTTCCAGAGGCCAGAGATGGAGGAGTTAATGCCCTAAGAAGTTCGTTAGCGGCATTTCTCCTCAGCACCACGATCACCAGAGATGCATGAGTGCACACATGCGCACACATGGCGATCTTCCCAGACTATAGTTTAAAAGTTACTGAATTAGAAGAACCAGTAAGGACTAATAAGTAATGTATAGGTAAAAACATTTGCTGCAAAGCTTGAGGGCATCAGCCTTTGTCTGTCTGGTCTAGAGATACCATTTTTTTCCTATTCCTCTGAGTGCTGTGTGAGAGACGGCGCTTGGTTGTCTTCCTCTCTACTCCCCTGCCTAACATCTTCAGCTTTTGGCATGTAGGGGACAGGATGAAGGACAAGAGACCCCGAGGGATACCTTCCCCTGAAGATGCTACCACCTACACCTTCCAGAAGTTTGGTTAACTTCGGGAGAAGGGTGGAGAGTTGGGGTGAGGAGGGTGCATGGAGAAGCCACTGGAGTTGCCCACACTTCTGTCATCTGGCCAACTGGGGTGTGTGTGTGACAGAAACTAGGTCTGGATGTAAGAAAACAGGTCAAGTTCCAGTATGTAAGCACCTGAGTGTTGAGGCTTTTGAGAATGTGTACCTGTGCATCGGAGGCTGACTCAGCACTCTGATGGCGTAAGAACTATTCCTGTGGTGGCACCTGCCTTCCCGGAGCCGTGCCGAGGACCACCGGGGAAGGCCCATTGGACGTCTGCCCTGCCACTTGCTGGTGTGTTAGCTGAATGGGCTCTCTGATCTCTGAGGACCAGCCTCCACACCACCCACACAGTCTTGGCATCTGGACCTCGGACCTTCTGTTCCTTCTTGTCTGAAGGATTCAGCCACAGGGGCTGTGGGCCAGTCTTCCCAAGCGTGCAGGGCTGGCTGTGCAACCCAGAACATGCTTCGCTGCCCTAACCTGGAGCTTCCCGCCCCGGGCTGCGAGTGGGTGCTGGGATGAGGTCTCTGGCCAGCTGCTCGCTGGCAGCCTGTGCCTTGGTTGGGCTCCCCTTGACTGCGAGCTCCTCTGAAGGGGTGCTGTCCTGCCGTCCAACTCAGAAGCGGTGTTGGTGGGAGGGTGCGCCTGAGAGAGCACCTCACTCTGCTCTGCTGGTCCTGGGAGCAAACATCTCGAGACACAGTGATTAGATCTAATATGGCCATGTGGGGAGGACTTATGTAGCCCTAGATGCTCTGGATCTCTGTTTTCGCAGTTACGTGCTCACAAAAGCGCTCTGTCTGAAACAAACGCTCGGAATTTTTATTTTTACTGCTGTGTGAGCATGTCATGAGGCCTGCTTGGAAATACTAATCAATTTTCTGGGTGGATCCAAATATCTGCCTGTTTAGAAAGGGCCCTGGGAATTTGCTGATGGAAAGCGACAGGAGTCTGTTTTTGCTGCCACTCCACCGACAATAACATGCCATTCCAGCCTCGCGCCTCAGAAGCTGCAGGTGTGTGCATGCACATCTCTCAAGGGAAAATGAAATCACTGATCCTATTTCAAAGCCATTTTAACCATTTCCCCCAGCAATAACCATCAATAACCATCAATGTTACTTAAAAGGCACTTGTTACTTCTGAAGCATTTCCTGTGCACGGATGGTTGACATGCATTCATTTTTTTTCTTCAACTGACATTTACCAAGCACCGTCCGTGTGCAAGGTGTCATGTTAGGCAAGAGGCAGGGAGATTCTGACCTCACGGAGCTCAGTCTTATGCACAGAGCACCAGAGGGCACCATGGGAGGAGTGAGAGGGAGAGCAGAGAAGAAGCAGTTGAGGCTGAGAAGGACCCAGAAGGATCCAGTCCAAGGATGGGAGGAGAAGTGTAGCTCCTGGTGGATAAAGGCTAAAATGAGACTAGGAGAACCAATGGCCCTGTGGCCCAGTTGGAAGGTCAGTGTGGAGTTAACGCTGTCTGAACTCATCTCTCAAGCCGATGTGCTGTGGGTGTTCTTTCTCCAAATACAGTGGAGAGGCTCCCTCCCCAGTCCCACGAGGATTTCACTGGATTTTACCCATGACCCTGCTGGCATCTTTCTCTATATACCATCTCCTCCTCTTTGGCCTTGACCCTCGTTATTACTTCAGATGTCAACTGAAATCCTCCTTTGCTCATTCCCTATCTCCCTGCACCTGTTTCTCTCTGTGATTATAGGCAGCTGATCATTGCAGAGATGGTATCTCTATGTCCTACAAGAAGAATACTTAGTAGATTTAATAAGAACAGATTCTCATGACAAGTTATCCCAAGGAACATATAGAAGTGTTTGGTCTTCTCTCTGGTAATGAGAATCCTCCATCTTATCTACAAGTCCGGTTCCATCACTGATATGTGTGGTCTGTTCTGAAGACAGGGAGGGTGGGGAGCCAAGAGGGAACCACTGCCAGCTCCCTTTCACCTTAAGCAGAACAGAGCCTTTGCTTTGTTCCCATCAAGATCTCCACCTAGAGGTTCAGGCCACCAACGTCACCTCCTGGGAGGGCCTGGAGAGGTCAGGGGGGCATCCAGGCTGTCCTCTCTCTCTTCTCTGGGTGATGAGGGAAGAAATAAACACTTCACGAGTGTCACTCCTTGCCAAGTTCCTCCAGCTGATCTCTCTCCCTCTTCTCTCTCTCTCTCTCTCTCTCTCTCTCTCTCTCTCTCTCTTTCAGCCTGTCTGGAATGCTTTATCCCCCACCCCTGCCTTCTTCTGCTTAATTAACTCCAGTTCCTCCTTCAAATCTCAGCACAAATGCCATGTCCTCAGGAAAACTCCCCTAACCTCCTGGATTCATACCTTTATAACAACTATCCTTCCTAACACTTACCTGTTTATAACGACCTGCTCCCTGAGATGCGAATCCAGTTTTCTCACCAGCAAATGGGCACCCACACACCTTTGTTTAGTGAATGAACGAACCTTGGAAGACATGAAGACGTGCGCTTGGGGTGGAAGTGGCCGTAGCGCTTTTGGCTGCAAACAAGAAATCCAGCCTTAACGGGCGAGACTGAGGATTTGTATCCCTCCAGGGCCTCCAGAGCGGGTGGTTTTGTGGCCGGCTGACTTGATGGCACAGTGTCCCGAGGCCCCACTTCCTTCTCTCTTTACGCTCTGCCCTCCTCAAGGATGTCGCCCTCCTGATATAGCAGCATCCAGAGGAAGGAGCAGATGGTGCCTTCCTTTGACTCCCCCTTAGGAAGGAGACAGCTTTCTCCGAGTCCATAACAGACTTTCCCTCTTATCTCATTGGCCAGGCCCATGCTGATTTCTGAACCAACCCCTGTCATTGGATTATGGCACCAGTAATAAGCTCACTGACAGATGGGTGGGGTCAGCTCCCCAGAGGGATATGACTAATGGGGAAGTGAGGAACCTGAACAAAATCAATGTTAGTTAGCAGGAAAGAAAGGAGGGGTGGATGCTGGATGGACAGCCAGCAGGATTCCCTTCAGAGATCTCTCTTCTTTGAATTGGAAAGTGCCATTTCAGCCCTGGCCATTTGGCTCACAGTTAGAGCATTGGCCCATGGACCGAACGGTCCCGGGTTTGATTCTCGGTCAAGGACACATACCTGGGTTGCAGGTTTGATCCCTGGCTCCAGTCAGGGTCATGTGGAAGGCAACCAATTGATATGTCTCTCTCACATCAGTGTTTCTCTCTCTCTTTTTCTCCCTCCCTCTCTTCTACTCTCTCTAAAAATTAATGGAAAAATATCCCCGGGTGAGGATAAAAAAAAAAAAAGAAAAAGAAAAGAAAGTGCAATTTCAGGGAAGAGATTATATCACGTGCGTGTCTGAAAAGATGCATCCCATTTCAACGAATAGTTATTGAGAGGTTACTATGTACCACAAGGAATGCAGTCGCTTTCCTACAGTTTTAAATTTTGAAGCAGTCCATTTTATCTATTTTTCCTTTCATTGCCCATGCTTTTGTTGGGACATCTGAGAATTCATCACCAAACTGAGGTCACGAAGATGTACCTTTATGTTTTCTTTGAATAGTTTTATAGTTTTAGCTCATTGATGAATTTTTAGTTAATTTTTACGTATGGTATAAGGCAAAGGTCCAGCTTCCTTCTTTGCACGTGGTTATCCAGCACCATTTGCTCAGGAGATTGTTCTTGCACCCCATTCGGTGGTCTTGGCACCCTTGCATAAAATCGGCTGGACTCTCAGTCTCAATGGAGTACGGACATTGGTCTATATGTCTAGCCTTATGCCAATACTATGCCGTTTTGATTACTGTAGATTTCTAGTAATTTTTGTAATCGAAGAGCATGAGTCCTCTCATGATGTTTTTCTTTTTTCAGGATTGTTTTGTCTATTCAAGGCCCTTTGCACTACCATATGGCTTTTCCATTTCTGTAAAAGGGCCATTGACATTTGCTAGGGGTTGCATTGAATCTCTAGATCACTTTGGGGGAAGTATTTCCATCTTAACAATATTAAGTCATCCAGACAATGAACATGAGATTCTTTCAAAATTTCTCTCAGCAATGTTTTGTAGTTCTTAGCGAACAAGTCTTTTACCTCCTCAATTAAATTTATTTCTAAGTATTTCAATTTTTGGATGATGTTATTTATAAGTGGATTTTTTCTTAATTTAGTTGTCAAGTTGTTCATGGATGATGTATAGAAACCCCACTCATTTTTGTGAATTGATCTTATACCTTGCAACTTTGCTGAATTCATTTATTATCTGTTGTAGTTTTTTGTGGATTATTTGGTATTTTTGGTATTTTCTATATATGGAATCATGTAAATAGAGATAGTTTTACTTCTTCCTTTCCAATGTGGGTGCGTTGTTTTTCTTTTTCCTGCCTAATTGCTCTGGCAAGAACTTCCAGGACAATGCTGTAGAAGGGTGAAGGCAGGCATCCTTGCCCTGGCCTTCTATCAGGAGGAAGGCTTCCAGTCTTTTACCACTGACTGTGATGTCAGCTGGAGGTTTGGTAAATACCCTTGACCATATTAAGGGCATTCTGTTCTATTTCTAGTTTGTGAGTGTTTATAGCATGAAAGAATTTAAATTTTGTTAAATATTTTTTCTGCATTAATTGAGATGACAATTTAGGTTGTTTTTTTCCCTTCATTCTGTTAATGTGGTATATTACATTTCTTGATTTTCTCGTGTTGAACCACTCTTGCATTCTGGGACAAGGGGTAAGATCCTTTTTATGTGCTGTTGGATTCGGTTTGCTAGTTTTTTTTTTTTGAGGATTTTCACTTCTGTATTCATAAGGGATGTGGTCTGCTGTTTATCCTTTCTTTTCATATCTTTGTCTGGCTTAGGTACCAGGGTAATGCTGCCCTCATTGAATGTCAGTAAGTGTTCCCTCTTTTTCTATTTATTTTGGGAGAGTTGGAATAGGGTTGATGTAATTCTTCTTTAACTATTTTGTAGAATTTACCAGTGAAGCCATCTGGTCGTAGACTTTACTTTATTGAGAGTTTATTGACTGCTGATTCAATTTCTTTACTTCTTATAGGTTTATTGAAATTTTCTAATTTTTCTTAAGATAATTTTGATAATTTGTGTGCCTTTCTTAATATGTCCATCTTATTTAGATCATCAAATTTGTTGGTGTTCAATAGTTCATAGTATTTTCCTATAATCCTTTTAATTTCTGTAAAGTTAGTTATAATGTTCCTACTTGCATTTCTGATTATAGACATTTGTTTTTTTTCTCTCATTCTCTTAGTTTAGCTAAAGACTTGTCGATATTGTTCATCTTTCAAAGAACCAACTTCCAGTTTCATTGACTTTATTGGTTTTCTATTCCCTATTTGTTTTATATCTGCTTTAACCTTTATTATTTTCTTCCTTTAGCTGGATTTGGGTTTCATTTACTGTTATATTTCTAGTAGTTAAGGTGTTAGGTTGTTAATTTGAGATCTTTCTTCTTTTTTAATGAGCCTTATGTTTGCCACATCCCATGAGTTTGGTAGTTTTTGTTTTCATTTTCATTCATCTCAAAGTGTTTTAAAATTTTCCTTGTGGTTTCTAATTTGACCCATTGGTTATTTAAGAGTAAGTGTTTAATTTTCTCATATTTGTAGCTTTTCCGTTTTTTCACCTGTTATTGATTTCTAGCTTTATTGACTGTGGTTGAGAGGAGAAAATGTAGCAGCAGAAATGAAGAGACAAAGGGTAAGGGTGTAGACAGAAGAGACAGAGTGCAGGGTGACGACGGGGAGACAGAGTGCGGGGTGAGGATGGGGAGAGAGGCGCGCGGGGGTGAGGACGGGGTGGGGGGAGAGGCGCGCGGGGGTGAGGACGGGGGGAGAGGCGCGCAGGGGTGAGGCCAGGGGCGGGGAGGAGCGCGGGGGGGTGAGGGGGGGAGGAGCGCGGGGGGGAGGACGCGGGGAGGAGCGAAGGGGTGAGGACGGGGGGCGGAGCGCGGGGGTGAGGACGGGGGGAGGAGCGCAGGGGGGAGGCCGGGGGAGAGGTGCGCGGGGGTGAGGCGGGGGGGGGGCGAGAAGCGCGGGGGTGAGGCCGGGGTGGGGGAGGCGCGCGGGGGTGAGGACGGGGGGGGGGAGGAGTGCGGGGGTGAGGATGGGGGAGGCGCGCGGGGGTGAGGACGGGGGGGAGGAGCACGGGGGGGAGGACGGGGGAGGAGGACGGGGGGAGGAGCACGGGGGTGAGGACGGGGGGAGGAGCGCGGGGGTGAGGACGGGGGAGGAGCGCGTGGGGGAGGGGGGAGGAGCGCGTGGGGGAGGACGGGGGGAGGAGCGCGGGGGTGAGGACGGGGGGAGGAGCGCGTGGGGGAGGGGGGAGGAGCGCGTGGGGGAGGACGCGGGGAGGAGCGCAGGGGGGAGGACGGGGGGGAGGAGCGCGGGGGTGAGGCCGGGGGGGGGGCGAGGCGCGCGGGGGTGAGGCCGGGTTGGGGGAGGCGCGCGGGGGTGAGGCCGGGGTGGGGGAGGCGCGCGGGGGGGAGGCCGGGGTGGGGGAGGCGCGCGGGGGTGAGGCCGGGGTGGGGGAGGCGCGCGGGGGTGAGGCCGGGGTGGGGGAGGCGCGTGGGGGTGAGGACAGGGGGAGGAGCGCGGGAGTGAGGACGGGGGGAGGCGCGCGGGGGTGAGGACGGGGAGAGGCGCGCGGGGGTGAGGACGGGGAGAGGCGCGCGGGGGTGAGGACGGGGGGAGGAGCGCGGGGGTGAGGACGGGGGGGGGAGGAGCGCGGGGGTGAGGACGGGGGAGAGGAGCTCTGTGACTCTGAGTTTCTTGGTTGGGGTAGCACCACGTCAGATGGAGGAGACAGGGAATACGAGTAAAGCAGGGGAGAGAAATGGTAATGAACTGATATTTGTAAAGGTTTAGAATAGCAGCCACATAACCGTTTGTTAAATAAATGTGCTTGTTATCCTGGAAGCAGTGAAGAAAATACTTCCATAGGAGAATGATCAGCCGGTCAAATACTGCTGATAGATGAGGTCAGGTGAGGCCTGAGGGAGGACCACAGATTTACTCCAGGCAGGTGATCACCAACCTTGACAGGCTGGGGCAGAAGGCCAGTGTGCAGACAGCAATGTCAACAACCCTCTGAAGGAGTGTCAGGGCAGCAGAGAGGCGGAGGAGGGGAGCTTTAGGGGAGTGGACATCAAGAAGCTGGTTTTGAGGTCCGAGGAAGGAGGACGTCGGGCATCCTGTGCCGGCAGGAAGGTCCAGGAGAGGGTACGGACAGGCGGCTGTGGCTGAGGAGGCAGGACTGGGGCAGCAGTGTGCGTGGAGCGTGAGCGGTGCCGAGCTGTGGCCCGGGTGGGCGTGCAGCCCTCTCTTCCTGCTAACGGGGCACAGAGCGTGCGGCCAGCGCAGGGCTGGCAGGTGCGGTCCAATCTTGCACAAGTTCTCTTCTGATGGCTTTCGCTTTCCCAGGGAACGGAGCCCTTCGGGATGTGCGGGGCTGGTGGGAGGCGCAGGTATGGTTGGGTGTGGTCCCTAACTGAGTGAGGACAGGTCTCCACGCTCACCTGTTCAGCTGTGAAGTTGGAGAGCTTTATTTAACTTGGTTTGGGTTTTGGCAGGCGACTGTAAGAACACAAGGGAGGAGCAAGGGGTGGAACAGGGTCTGTGAGCTGGGAAGTGTGCACATGGTTGACAGGGTGACTGAGTGGCGGGACCAGGATGAAGGGCAGGGAGTGAGGAGTGTTACTGCCTGTGGGGCCGCGCTGAGTGGGGCTGAGGAAGGTGGTGATCATGGGCCAGGGGCTGAGAGCCAGGGCAGTGGAAGGGTCACTCAGAGTCACCAAGAATAATGTCTGTGGTCACACTGGGGAGGGTGACCTTGAGCCAGGACAGAAGGAACGACCTGGAGGTTAGTGAATGACAGCCACAGGGAGGAGTCAGGGACACGACTTAAGTCTGGGATTGTGGGAGGAGGAGAGTAGTCTGGGTGGTGATATGCACCCAGGCAGAGGCCCGCCTGTCCCCAGGCCCAGGTAGGAGGACCCAAATCAGAGCCAGGGGGCAGGTGTTACAAAGGGGCTGAGAGTTTGTTGGATTTTACCAGTGACAACAGCACAGGGCACAGGATTTAAAAAGGAAGATGGAGGGACACATGGGGATGAGGGACTGCCCCAAGTGACAACCTCCCCAGTGAGGGGCTCTCACCTTACCCTGTTTTCTTTCTGTCATCTCTTATCACCACCACCTTATCTATTTGGTATTTGTTTTTTTAATCTACTTTTCTTGTTGAAATGCAAATCCGTGAGCCCGGTGGAGAGGAGATTTGAAGGTGACCTTTTCCCTACCGAATAACCTGGTTGCCGTTCTCCTAAGAGAAGAGACCCCAAACCGTGCAATAAAGTAATAAAATTATTAAAATATTAACGATTAATTTAAAATAGTACTCTAGAGCCTTTCAGAATTGCTAGAGTAACAGACAGTTTCTATTTGCAAAACCCGCAAGTTCTGGCCACCCGCATGTGTGGGAACTGACTGGTCTGTATCTTCAGGGAACTGGTCAGGTGTCTGCTGCGTGCATTCTCCTGGCTGTGTGCTGTCACACGCGCTGCCCACTGGAAGGAGAGTTAGTAATGCCGGGAAGGAGAGAAGCAGCTGGGACGAAGCCCAGCTCGGGCCTCTCCTAGCTCGGGCCTCTCCTAAGGGGCAGCTCTCCCATCGCTGGTTCCGGGACCGAAGCCCAGCTCGGGTCTCTCCTAGCTCGGGCCTCTCCTAAGGGGCAGCTCCCCCATCACTGGTTCCGGCACCTTTTCTATCTCCAGCCTGAAGAGCTGGGGGAAGAATTTCCAACATCTTCCCCGACGCCATCACCTGGGCCCTGGGGTTTCTGCACCAAAAAAGTTCTCAGGCGATGTCATGTGTGTAATCATCTCAGCACTGAATGTATCATGTATGTGATTTTGCTAGCACTGAATTCATCACACGCGCGGTTGGAGGCAGCAAGAACAGCACCAGGTGTTAGACCGGTGGGGTCAGACCGGACCCCACCTGGGTTCAGCAACCTCGGGACTTGAGTTCTGGCTGGGAAAGAATTCAGAATCAAGACTCAAACTATAAGAACATTTATTTGGAAAATCATAATTCATGGAAGAAATGGGCTTAGGAAACAAGAGGTAAAGAAAGGGCCCTTGGGCCCTGGCCAGTTTGGCTCAGCGGTTAGAGTATTGGCCTGCGGTCCAGAGAGACCCGGGTTCGGTTCCCGCTAAGGGCACGTACTTCGGTTGCAGTTTGTCCCCGGCCCTGGTTGGTTGTGCGGGTGGCCACTCGATGTGTCCCTTCACGTCAATGTTTCTCTCTCTCTCTCTCCCTTCCTCTCTCTCCCTCCCACTCTATCTGTACAAAAAATGGAAAAATATCCTCGGGTGAGGATAAAAAAAAAAAAGAAAGGGCCCTTGGGGCTTAGAAGTGAGGAAGGTCAAGGTGACTGCCTGGGAGCGGGGGAGGGGAAGGCAAGGGCATGCTCCCGGGAGGGAGAGCAAGCTGGGTTCTTGAGCTGTGTTCTCTGGACTAAGGGTTTAAGGGTGGAGATTTTAGGGGTGTCCCAGGGGAAGATCTCAGTAGAATATTCATCGGCTTTCCAGGCAGGTCCTTTCAGGGTCTAGTCTCCACTGACTGACTGGTCGGCGTCAGGGAAGGGGGTCATTATCCAATGCAGCTGGTCCTGAGGTCAGCCACGGGGTCACCGGTCTGGTTTTGCCGCTTTTCTGGGCCTGGAGCCACAATACAACTGAGGCCTAGAAGTTATCTCTAGGGAGGAAAGGCCCATGGTCCTTGCTCTGCTCACGTCTGCCTCACTGCCCAGCACAGTATGATCATAAATCATGAACCACATGGCTCTGGTTGCCCACCGGTGGTGAGAGAAGTCACAGGGTGTCAGTGGGGCCATGTGCAGCGCCGCATCCGGGAGTTTCTCAGGTAGTAACGTCACAATCGTCAGAATTAGACGGGATGCCCTGTGCCAAAGGACTTTGGGAACTCCAAACTGACTTCGTTCATCTTTGAGTCTCTCCTTGTTCACCCTCTTTGGCGGTGAATTCTGTCCAACAGGAATTGGGGGGTGCCCTGATGGAACAGGGTTCGAGCCGTGTCCTTCCTCTCCGGCTGCACTGAGTTGAGGGGCCTCGTAGTTAATCACAGAAGCATCCTCGGCAGGAGTAATGGGGACACGACGCCTCCCTCTCCCAGCTGATGGTAAAATGAGCTGCTGTGGCCTTGGGAGTCAAGGCCAGTGTGAAACAAAAGCGTGAACCACGGGCTTTGTGTTTCATCTCTGCCGCTGTGAGCCAGTGAGGACCAAGAGCATCCATCTGGGAGTGGCCGGAAGGTCGAAGGAGGAGGCTGGGAGGACACAGATGCCAAATTAGATGCAGTCGGTTTGGTTTTGTTTTACTCCAGAAAAGCAAAGGTGCCTGGCCTCTATTGGGAAATCTGAAAATTATTTTCTGGCTCTTTTAGACATGTTGTCAGGTATTTTTTTTTTTTTAAATAACAATACAAATGTAAGAAAGTTCAGTTAGGTGTGATTCCTCAAATGATTTTTACATGGCTCTTTACATCACAATCATTTTATTTGTATTAAGTGATTTCACCGGGGAAGAAGTCCTCCGGCATTTCCTGTCTCCGCTGAGATAAAGGAAGCATGTTTGCCTTTGGCCATATTTCCTTAGTATTGATGAACTTCAGATGTTACCTGGTAGGTGGTGCGGCTCCTCTCTGGCTTCCGGAGGAAATTCGGCTTATTTTTCCAGGGCTCACTCAAAGCCTTCCCTCCTGCTCAGGGAAGGTGGGCCCTCCCTTTTCGTGCCCACCCAGAGTTCTTGGTCTGCACCTGTTACAGCGGTTATCACTCGGGGCATCAGCTCTTCATGGTGGGGACCCCATTCCATTCCACTTCTCTCCAACTCACAGACCAGCGCCAGAACCCTCACTGCGTCGAAGGGCCCAGAGCAGCAGCGAGGGGAGTTTGCGTTGAAACTGCCTCGCCCTGTAGAAGGTCCAGCAGGGAGTCAGGTTCTGTTGCACAGGTCAAGGCTTACCCAGGCACAGCTCCCCTCAGGGAGTCCCCCGTTCTCTTTCAGTAAATTCATCATGAAACGTCATCTACACTGAGGACGGGCCAAGGACATGTCAGTTTTGTCACATTTGCACCCACAGCACTGGGCCGGCTCCGGTGTCCAGAGGTATTTATTACTCAGAGCCTTGCTAAGGCACAGCCTGGCACTTCTTTGTCCAGATGGGGAAACTGAGGACCAAAAAGGTGACCAGTTCAGAGATACTCCCAAAAAGGACTCTGGCGACAGCTCTGATTTGCAATGTGGGGGGCCTGTTTTCATTTGGAAGCAACACTTGGGGGCTGGAGTGGGGGTGTGAGGGGAGGCGCGGTGTCCAGGGCGAGCCTGGCACCAGCCTGCTTCCTCTCCCCTTGGGACAGCAGCCCGGGCGGCGGCGCAAGTCTCAGCATCTGTCCCCTTGAACAGCGCCAGCGAGTTTCACATCAAAACTGAACTCGGAGTTCTGGGGTGTCCCACCAGGCAACGCCTCTGACCAACTCCCTTTGCTTTGTTCAGCAAATAAATAATGCAGAGTAACAAGGATGGAGAGGGAGAGGGCCGCGTGCAATACTGTGGCCGGTGAGCCTGCCTGCACTGTTCATGAGCAACTCAGCCCCCGGGAAGGGCCCCACCTCAGTCACGTGGGAAACAGGTTTTGACCATAGTCCCTAAGGCTAACGACAAAGCGCGCTGCACATAAACACTGTGCTCTAGTTGGCAGCTTGTCTTGCACAAGGTCTGGGTTAGTAATTCCAAAATTACTTTGCACATTCTAGGGCCGAGTAAATATGTGCACTGTGGATCATGAGAGCCGGGCTCCACGGCTGGAGAGAGCAGTTCCGATAAAGAAGGTCATTAATGTGGTTTTGAAAGTGTTGGAATTTGAGGGAAGGACCCACAGGAATTCTTTGTATGATTTTTGCAATTTGTTTTGGTAAACTTGAAATTATTTCACAAGAAAACACGTGAAGAAAGGGCCAACAACTGTAAGAAAAGATCCTCAACCTCAGACTGGTAAAACTTAAAAGAGTAATGATATGAAGTGTTGTTTGGGATCTAAGAGATGGATATAAGACTGTCGGAGGGAGGGGGTCCAACTGGCCAAGCGTCTTGGTGGGACAACCTAGGCTTCTCGCTCAGATTCTAAAGTGCCGAAATCCTAAGGGTGTCCTGTCTGAAACTATGGGTTCTTGACTATTCCAAGAATCTATCCTCCTCATACATAAACCCGTATTTTATATCTAGAACAAAATTGGAGGCTCTGTAGCAGAGTGTGTAATAGCAAGAAATTGTAAACCATTTAAATATCCGTTGTGGGCACTGGTTAAATAAGCCTTGATTATTCATGAGGTTAGTGCAGAGGGGCGGGGGCTGAACACTCTCTCCCACCCACACAGCAGCCTGTCTACCGTGCGAAATAAAATCAACGAGGATGTGCCTGGCACTGGGTCTGTTCTGGGCTGTAAGTCATCAAGGACAGAAGGCAGGGGTGAAGTGGGAATTCTGCCAAAGGCAGGGCTGACATCAGGGTGGGACTTTGAGCCGGCGTGTATTGGAAGGAAGGTTTTTGTTAAACACGGGATGCCCACACCCTCCTTTTGTCTTCTGCTTCCAGTTGGTGGCAGCCATCGTGTTCATCAGCTTCGGCGTGGTGGCCGCCTTCTGCTGTGCCATTGTGGACGGTGTGTTTGCCGCTCGGCACATAGTGAGTTCCATCTTTTCGATTTTTCCTCGATTGCTTCTCTGGGTTTAAAAGATCTACATACAAAAATAATTTTCCAGAGCTCAGAGACCTTCACTGTTTTTCTCTCAATTTGTGTTTGTCTACTGATGTCTTTCCTTCTCTCACTTTTCTTCATTTCCTGCAATACACACACACACACACACACACACACACGTGCACACACACCGTCACATCAACTAGAATCAAATTCTCCAACTTCCCAAGTAACTTTCCTCGGGTCTTTCTTTAAATTTAACAAGATGAAGTACATCCTGAAATCCACTGACTCATGACTTCCCAGGTTTTAATAGTTTAAATCTGTTTCTCTTAAAAGGTTATGACAGAATTTTCTGGCTGACACCATAGCCTGTGAAATACTTTTAGGTTTATCTAATGGTGTGGACACCTGAGATGGAAGATTCTGTCAGTACTGACAGTCATGTGCCACGTGCTGTTTCAGTCAACAACTGATGGCATCTATGATGGTGGTCTCTTAAGATTATAGTGGAGCTGAAACATTCCTATTGCCTAGTGACTTCGTAGCCATGGTTATGTCATAGTGCAACAAATTGCTCTTGTATTTGTGGTGATGCCGGTTGAAACAAGCCTACTGTTGTATGAGTGAGACCGAGAAAAACGCAGCAGAACCTTCCTGGAGAGCCCTGATCCTGCGGAGTGGACTGGGTCCCTGCAAGGATCATGGAGAGGCCGCAGGCCCCGTGGGCTAGGGGGCCACCTGGGGGAGCTGGAGGCCTAACACCGCCAGCCAAGGCCAGACTGCACTGCGCCTGTTGTTCTACGTTATTCATTGTTTGTTGAATAAATATTTATGGCACCATTCCATTAATGGCATGTTTTAGGAAATTGTGTATACTTTGCCCAAGATTTTGTTTCTTATTTTTGCAAGATCAAACTGAACTACGAGTCCCTGCCCCAGGTTGTCATGGCTCTGGCACTATGCTGGTTAGAACCGGAAGCATCTCCTTTGGCCTGAACCTGACTTCCCACCTCGTGCCCAGGTGACTGTGTCAGCAGGAGGCTTCGTGTTGGACTCTCATACCCGCATTTCCCAAACGGTGCTCAGTCAGCAAATACTGATCCAGGACCGCACCTGAGCGGGGGCTGTGAGGATGGGGGTGCCTCACCCTCTCCTGGAAGAGCCAGCATCCTAGTGCTCAGATCATACTGGGGCGGGGGCGGGGGATAATTCCAAGGCCTTTGAGGAGGACATCCCATGCACGCCCTCAGACTACTGGAGGGGCAGCAGTGCTCCGACACAGGTGTGTATTTGGCACAGTGTTAGCGGATGGACCTGGACATCTGCAGACAGGGGCATATGGATGATGCTCCGTGACCCCAAGCCAACTGGTTTCCTCCGGTCACAGGGACCCTCGAGGCTGCAGGAGGCAGCCCATGTGAAGCCCTGGGGCCACGAGGGACCAGTTAGTAACAACAGCACCAGGAACAACGCCGACCATGTGTCTGCGGTTGCCACACGAACCCATCCCTGTCTCTCAGTGGACACAGAGAACCGCCGGTCAATATTTAATTTTTGATGAGAATTTCAAAATGAGATCATTATTAATGTTTTTAGTTTCCCCATCAAACTGAAGGCTTGGGTCTGGCAGGTGTTTTGGGAACCCTGATTTTGAAGCCTTGCCTTCCTGAGGGGGGGCCTCTTCATGACTGAGGGACTCACAGCAGCCAGAGGAGGAGTCCCCGCCCTGGGGCTGTGCGCTTCGGTCTTTCCCAGGCCTCCTCCTCCTCAGCGCACTTTAAGAGAAATTCCCTTCAAAACCCATGGTTTCCCAGGTGGAAGAATCTCCTCTGCCCAGTGTTGCAGGAGTGAGGCTGAAGCATGCTGCCCCTCAGCCCTACCCCGTTTCATGGATGAAGAGGATTTCTTAAGTGATCCATCATTGCAGGCAAGATATAAATACCACTGGAGATCATTTCAGGCTCCCTTGTCCCCCCTCTTGACGTGGAGCCTGAGCCCTGGGAACCAGAGGGTCATCGCCAGCAGGAGCTCCGTCAGGAAGGAGCCCACAAGGCATCACTGTCCAGTCTGGAAGGGCATTTCCACATGATCATCGGCACGAAGAAGGACTGTTCCCAGGGTCAGACCATCGGAACCTGAGGCTTGTCACCTGCACATTGATGCAGTCCCGCGGATTTGCTGGCACAGGCTGATGCCCTGGGGCACAGGCGCTGTGCCTGAGCTGCTGGTGAAAAGCCTTTTTGGGATGACACCCAGGAAGCGAAGGGAGGAGTGGGATCGGGCACAGGGGCACCCGGCAGAACCGACCCTGACCCACAGACTTGCCCTGTGTGCCTCCTGTTTCTATCCGCAGCCCTTTCCACCACCTTCTATGTTCCACACACATTTCCTGTGCTCTGGTGTCTGTCTCACTGCAGGAAGATAGACCTTTGAGGACAGAGCCTCAGTTCCACCCCCACCGCTGTGGCATCCAGACCAGCCTGGCGTGGAGCAGCACCAGCACCAGTCCACCCGTAGCTGCTGCCTGCATGAGCACGTGCATGACTGTCCATTTCTGTTGCCGTTGTCACTGAGAGTTTTTTATACTCTTTTCTTAGGTCAGAAGTAGGATTGCTTTGGGCAATACAACTAACACAATACAGTAATAAACCTAAATGCAGTTATTGGGATTCTCACTCATTTTATTACTTACAGATATTATAGTATCATGGCATTTTACAGCTATTCTCTACCAGAAATTATAAGCACTCTGTAATTGCCTTTTTTTTTTTTTTCTGGTCTGTGCCCTTAACTAATTTCCTAAGGGCAGGAACTATACCCGTATAATTTGACTCTGTGCCTGCTCCATGAATGTTGGGGAGACACTCATGGATGAATTGTTGCATAGGGCCATAGGTGGATGTATGCTTGGGTAGTTGGTGGGTGGATGGATGCATGGAGGGAGGGGTATGGATGGATGGGGATGATTGGATGGATTGATAGAGGAATGGATAGATAGAGGGATGGAGGAATATGTATAGATGGATGGAGGGAAGAAGGGACAGATAGATGAAGGGGCAAATGGATAAATAGATGGATAGAGGAGGGGATGGATGCATAGATAACTGAATGATTAAATTATTAGCTAGATGGTTGGGTGGGTGGAACATCAGAGAGCAATCACCAAGGTGAACATCCCACATGGTTGTTGAGGTGCTCTGTGAATGATGGATGACTGGCTGCATGAGTGAATTAGTCTGAAATTCATCTTGCTCCTTTCCTAGTGGAAAAATATGTTTTGCTTTCAGAGAAAGAGACAGGAGCCAAGGGGTCAACTTGTTGAGAGTTGTCGGAGTGCACCTCCAAAAGTCATGCAGCCACCTCCCTTCAGCTGCCCCGTATTGACCAATGAGAGATGTGTCAGCCCAGCCTGCGGGGACGGGGTGTCTCCTCCCCTGGGGCATTCACCTGCCTCCTGGATGCAGGAGCCAGGCTGCTCTGGAACAAGCTGTGGTATTTCCTGCTCCGCGGTCTCCATCTGGCAGGCTGTTAGTTACTGGCTTCGGTGTCTCTCCTCTAGAGAGGTCTGAAATTGGAAGGCAGGTCTGAAATTGCCTCTGGCCGCCCCTGATTTAGAGATGAAACTGTACTGTTCCATTTGTGTTTGTCTGTAGGAACCAGGACCCCTCACCACGGGAAGATGCCAGTTCTACTCCAGCGGGGTGGGATACTTGCCCGACGTCTACCAGACAGAGGTAAGCAAGCACTGGCTGATGTGTCTGGCTTCCCTTCGCGCATCTGAGGATCCCACAGTCTCTGTGTCTCTCGTCAAAAGACGAATGTTCGGATTCGTACAGTTCTCCCCCTCACGTCTGCCCACTGTGCAAGGGTGAGGCATTTGCACACACGTTGTTTTGAGCTAGTTTTGACATCTTAATGTGCTGTATTTATTTTGGAATCACTGCTGCTGACTTGTCTTCTTTGACACACAACAGTCCTGGAATTCATGAGTCCAGTTGGTTGTGGCTTATCTGATGAGCATTTTTTATTGACTTAATCACTGCAATAAAAAGCTCATATACTACGTTTGCGTTGGCCAAGAAACTCACTGACTGTCCCCAGGCCAAGGACGTCTGCAGGGTGATTTCATCTCTATTTCTAGCTGCATGAAATGCCAAGAGTAATAAAGTGCCCCGCGGCATGCCATCTTCTCTCAGACCATCCAGGTGGCCATGTAGCCCCCTTTGGCTCTTCCACTCCAGCCCGGCGTCGACTTGCTGGTCTAACCAAACAGGACCCCTCAAAGTGCGAACACGTGTCAGAGAAGGGAAGGGTAGAGTGGCCAGGAGTGGACGTGAGAACATCGGAGAGCAATCGCCACGGTTGATGTCCCACGTGGTGGTTGTGCTCGCGAACCATGGGGGGAGGGGCATTCTGCTGCGGCCTTGTGGCCAGGCCTCTGCTGCTGGCCTGAGGCTCCCGTTGCCCCTCCCCAAGGCAGGCGGCACATTTCCTCTCCAAAGGCCGGTCCTGGCCTCTCTCCTGCAGGAGGGAGCCTTGGGGGCCTGTCCTGTTCAGGGGGTTGCGGGCCCACCAGGCCCTCCGGGGGTGCCCCCACCCCTCCAAAGGCCCTGGTGCTGCTCTTTCCTTCCTTCCGACTCACCCTGATGTGTTCCGTCCAGTTCAAGGTCAACTGTGACCCTCTGTTTCCAGGATCATAGAGAAGCAAGCCCCCCACATACCCCGGTTGTCAGGCCTTTTGATGACAGCCCACGCGTGGGCTGCCCCAGCGCTGTCCCTCCATCAGGATTCTCGAGCCCCTGCCCAGCGCATCAGCCCAGGAGCTTGGCAGAGCCTGACGCGGGGTCACATCCCCGGGAGGGGCTTTAGTGGACCTGGGGCTTTAAAAGCTCCCCGAAGATAAGGGGGAAGAAACGCCTGCACAGTTCACACCAGAGGCCAGAACTTTCTCCATAAAGGGTCAGTCGTATTTTGGCATTTACACACCAGATGGGCCCTGTCCCAGCTACTCAGCTCTGCCTCCCCGGTGCCGGAGTCGCCGCGGGTGGTGGCACCCAGACCAGGGTGGCTGTGCAGAGCTTCACCTGCAGGCAGACCGCGGACTAGGAGTGGCTCCAGGCCCGTGGCACTGACCCTGCTCTCAGCCACTGTTCCTGCTGTTGCTGCCCACACTTGCTAGGAGGGGACACCTCCCAGGAGGGAACCCCCGGGGTGAGGGTCAGGCCTATCGAGCTCCAGCCCCCCATCCTGTGGCTCTGACCTTCCCGTGAGCTGGTTGCTGGGCTCAGGGCCACGCCGCGCCCTTGCCCCTTCCTTCCCCTGCCCTGTGCCTGCCCCTCTGTGTCTTGCCAGGCCTCCAGTTTCACCTGCTGCCCCTCCCGACCCGTCTTTCCGGGTCTGAGTCACACTGGGCTACTCTCATGGCTCCCTGGCCTGTCTGGTCTCCACCCATCTGGACTCTTTCCCATGCCTTGTCCCGATCAGTCTTTCTGCTACACTCCTCAAGCGCTCTAGTGAGCCTCATTGCCAGTGCGGGTGATTATCGGAAGTTAACTGCAGAATTTTGAAAGAAAGGCCATTTGCCCAATAGGTCGCTTGAGCCTCCAGACCTCCTGGGGCCCCAGGGAGGCTCCGAGGACCTCAGGGTGTGGTGTGCCTGGGTCCCGGCCTCAGCTCCCGCAGAGGGAGACTCGGTGTGTGGCCCTCCCTTGGAAGCTCTTTCTCCCCAAATGTCACTCTTCTTTCTGAAGTCAGGGTGGTCTTCACCCTGCTTACCTCCTAAATGTGAGTGGCACGGTTCATGTCCCCACATTGAATAGCACTGGGAAGGAGGAAGGCATGTATTTTTGCCCTAATCTTGCTTTTCTAACATCAAATGTCCTCCAAACATTTATAGCCTGAGGGGAGGCTTCTGTGTGGGTTAGGCAGGGCTGACTTGGTCAGAGGACTGCTGGGAGCTGTCCTCTGTGTTGTCAGGCAGGGTCCCACCTGGAGGGGTCCCACCTGGAGGAGGCTCACCCTCCCTGGAGGGGTCCCACCTGGAGGAGGCTCACCCTCCCTGGAGGGGTCCCACCTGGAGGAGGCTCACCCTCCCTGGAGGGGTCCCACCTGGAGGAGGCTCACCCTCCCTGGAGCTATCCCCACCTGGAGGAGGCTCACCCTCCCTGGAGCTATCCCCACCTGGAGGAGGCTCACCCTCCCTGGAGCTATCCCCACCTGCAGAGATCCCTGCCTGAAGGGGTTCTCACCTGCAGGAATCTCTGCCTAGAGGCATGGTGCCCAGAACCCTCTCCCTCTCCTTGTCCATCAGTCGCTGTCCACGCGGACACTCTGGCATGACTGAGCCTGGTCCTCTAACTCCTCCTGAGGGCAGGGTCCGGCCACACCTCCAACCCCAGAGCACCTGGAAAGGGGGGCGGGAGGGGAAGGTCAGGAAATGTGGGCTCAGAAGGGAGGACTGCCCGACTGACCACTGTGGGGTGAGAAGGGGCGGGCACCTGGGGGACAGGTCGGACCTGGAAAGGTCTCTGTGCTCGCAGGTCACCTGTCATTCCCTGAACAGCAAGTGCCAGCTGAAGGTGAAGAGCAATACCTGCTATTGCTGTGACCTCTACAACTGCCAGAGGTGAGTCCAACGGGGAGTTGGGGGAGATGCCCCATTGCCGCTGACAGCCCTCCCCCCAGGCCCCCCACCCCCGCTCTCCCTGTCCTCGGACAGTGCACCATCCTCTCTTGTAGTCTTCAGACATTCACATAAGGGAAGAGCGCTGGCCCCATTTCACAGATGAGAAAACCAAGGCTTAGTGGTGAGGTGGGAGGGGAAGCATTCTGCCAGCCCGTGACTGTCTCCATCGGTGAGCCTGTGCCTCTGGCCTGGGAACCTCACCCGTGTGTCTCAGGCTTCTTCTCCCTGCTTAGCTGTGAAGATGGCTAGATGGGGCTGGAGCCGGGAACTTCCCTGGCTAACGCCCCAGCAGGTTAGGCTCTGGTTAGCCAGTGTCCCCTGAGGACAGGCCTTGGTCGGAGAAAGAAGACTCTGGTTATATCAGAGTCATCCCTTCCCTCCGTCTGCCGGAAGCCCGAGGGCATTTTTCTCTGCTATTTAGTGTGGGGACCCGGCCGAGCTCTGAAGGGGAATCTCACAATATTGTGGGCCCCCCATGACTGGGTCCCCTGCAGTTCATCCGTTATAGGTCAGCTCTCCACCCCGGCCCCTGGGGCTCACCGTGTTTCTGCTCCTGAGTCTCTCCGGGAAGCTGGGCTCCCTGTATCCACCGGTCTGTGTCTCTAATCTGGGAGCAAAAGTTTGTCCTGCATCCTCCCCTTTTTTGATCTCATAAGAGTTGCCGACTTTTCAGTCTATTCAGCTTTTTACTTGTTAGGACGGAGTGGGAGTTCCAAGCCCGAACCGAAACCCTCCCCCACTGTCTTTTACATTCGTATTCGTAGTCTGAACACCCACATTAAAACCAGTGGAACGTCCGGACGATGCTTGCTTCTAGGGACCTTCCCCTGAACTGTTGAAAATTCCAGGGGTTTAAGCTGCACCCCTCCCCCCAGAAGAGAGTTCCATCCTGTTTCCAAGATGAAATGGAGGAGCAGCATGTGTATGGACCCCGGGGATGCCACCGGCAGATTCCTGTGGCCAGGCTGCCGGCCCACAGCCACGAGGCTGCGGTCCAGGGCTCTCCCTGTACAGACCACGTCAGGTCCATGCTGGGAGGGCCAGGGTGAGCCCCTCTGCCGTCGTGGCCCGGCTGGGAGAGCTCAGCCATCAGCCCTTAGGCCCTGCTTGCTGGCGGCTGACGGCTGGGGCCCCTGCCTGTGCAGGGCAGTGTTTGGGGAGTGAGCTGGATGACGGTGCCATCCTCCCGGCCCCGAGCCCGGGGCTCCTTCCTCAGAGGCAGGCCCAGATTCCTTGGGGACAGCCTTGCTGCCTTGGCCTCGGGGTGCTGCTGGGCTGAGGCCTCTCCCTGGCCCGTGGGACCTTGGAGAGCTAAGCCCCACGACTGGGTTTGGGTCATCTGGCCCCAGCACCGCGTCCTGCAGCCCGGCTTGTCACAGGGCACGGCCTCCCCCGCAGGCATCGCTGACGCTGTCGTCTCCTCCCCACGCGCAGCACGGAGTACTCGCCCACCTACTACGAGTTCGTGGGCGTGCGTGGCTGTCAGGACGTGCTGCACCTCTACCGGCTGCTCTGGGCCTCGGCTGTGCTGAACATCCTGGGCCTGTTCCTGGGCATCGTCACGGCGGCCGTGCTGGGGGCCTTCAAGGACATGGTGAGTGGTGAGGCAGCTCGGAGGCCTCCGGCCCGGCTTCGGGGCCACGTTCTCGGAGGCGTGCGAGGCAGGTCTCCTGGTCCTCCCGCCCTCCCAAATGGGGAAACCAAGGCTTGTGGAAGCCAATCGCCATGCGTTTCAATGACAGCAAGTCTTCCCCGGTGGTTCCTGGAAGCAGAGTGTGCTCAAGCACCGCCGGCGTCCTCTGAGGCTCGTGCCACATGATCCCGTTCAGGAAACGCAAGTCCAGCTACGAGAGGAAGAACCTGAGCTGGATGCCTCGGAGCGTCCGTCTCCACCCTCTCTCACCCTGACTGCGTGTGGACCCCTCTCTCACCCTGACCGCGTGTGGACCCCCTGGAGCCTCCACTGTAGATCTGGGGGGTGGGGTGCTGGGGTCTGCATTCTCCCAAACTCAGGTGATTTTGACGCCAGAACTCTGGAGAATGGGGGCTTTGGAGTTTGGGCCTCAGGTGTCCGAGCTGCAGGAAGGGGCAGTGCCCGCAGGGGCCGCGCTGTGGAGGCCGCTCCCGCTGCATCCCTCCCTCGGGCAGGCCCTGGAGGGGCTCTCCTTTCACAGGAGCAGAGCCCACGCGTGGGGCCGGCCGGCACACCCCCTTCTTCAGTCCTCTCCCTATGGAACCCCTGTTCCAAACTGGAAATCCTTCTGCAGCAACGCTCCCTTCATCCCGGAGATGCCACAGGAGAAGGGACAGCTCCCCAGGGTCACCAGTCGCAAACACCAAACATGCACACGACAGCTCAGCCACGAGGGGCCACCTGCCTTACCTGATTTTAACTGGAAGGCCAGCGCGCACGCACGTGCAGACCAGTCCTCAGGGGCCCACTGTTCCCAAGGGATCTCTCACTACCTGGCTGTTCTGGAGACTTTGGTCACTGGCCGTTTTCAGTCGCTTAGCCTGGAGCCCTCCTGAGATCTGTGATTTTCTTAAAGGTTTTGTTTCCCTAGCTAAGATCTGAGCTAGCGTGGAAAATCCTGGTATCCCCTAGGAACCAAACCTTTCTCCTGGCTGCTACTCTGGAGGGTGCAGACGGTCTCTCCAAGCTCTGACTTTGGTCACAAGGTGTCTTTACCTCATCAAAAAGACAAGCGTCCTCCAAGGACAAAAGTCGCTGGTCACCATGCCTTCAGCAAAGTCTCCAGTGGATGTCGTGGCTCTCCTAGGGCGCCCGGGACCGCAGAGGGTCCCACAGGGCACCATGGACACACTCAGGGTAGAGGTTTTCTACTGCAGCCAGTTCAGAGTTTTCTCTCGTGGCAGGTTTTCTAGAAAAGCAAGGTCAGCTTGGAAATGGGATACCCAGGGTGTCTGGTTAGAGTTCTCTCGTTCCTGCCACCCTGGGACAGCAGTCAGCCGGTGGGCTTCCCAGAAGGGCTCTTGTGTTCATCAGAGTTTATAATAAAATTCTGGGTGTTCTATGGGAACATAGCAAGGCCCCAGAACGGCCACTAGGCCCCAACAGACTACAGCGTTGTGTCTAAACTCCACTCTGGACAATTTTCTTTCTCCAACCCAAAGCTCAGGGGCATTGTGAGAAGCACAAAGAGTGATTCCTTAACATTTTACACCTGCCAAGTAGATGCTTTTCTAAATGGAACGGATTTTTATAATTTAAAACTATTTTAAGGAACAAAGGCCCTTCATTCCCCAGCCTGAGGCTTCATACACAGGCCCCCGAGGCTCCTCACAAGGTGGGTGCCAGAGCCATCTCCTTGGCCCAGCAGGTGGGGCATGAGGATCTCCGGGTCTGCAAAGGGTCCTGAGGCTAGAGCCTGGTAATGTCTCAACACTTAGACACACTCGTTTATACCCCGTCTGGTGAGGAGGGGTCTGCACTGAGCCTCAGGCACGTTGAGAAATGCCAGGTGAACAGTCCTGTTGGCCCAACTGGGACCTCCTCAAGGTCACCCACACAATGGGCTTGGGGATCAGAAAGGTGGGCAAGACCAGGCAGATGCATGGGGTCAGGGCCAAAGCTGGGTAGGGCCTCCCAGTGCCTCCCACAGAGTGGCCGTCACTTCAGAGTGAAGCTTCCCATGCCAAAATGTTTAGCTCCCTCATGGGAGACCCCCAGCCCTGCCCTGTCCTCCCTAAACTCAAAATGGAAAAAATGCTGAGCAAAGCCAGGCAGGTTCCTCTTTGGCCCCTGAGGTCATCTGTGAACCTTGACCTTCAACCTCCATCACCCCTGCTCAGCCCAACCTCCAGACTCTGGCTGCAGCTGTTTCCGGGGGTCAGGATGCTCCCCGCAGCACTCTGTGGGGCCCGGCTCCCGCTGTGCCAGGATAGCTTGCAGGTCAGCCGGGGTATACAGCAGGCACTCAGCATGTCTGCTCACATACATGGAGTGGCCAGGCGTGCAGGCTTTGCCCCAAGTCTTCCATTCTTTCTCACTCCCTGTTTGGAGCTGCTCGGTTTACGCCTCAGCATTTCAAGCTCATTGCCTCGGAGAAAGCCAGCGTGCAGTCGTCTGTGTGAGCTCCTGCCGGGAGGGCCCCCTTGGAAGAGAACACGTGTCATTGTGTGATCAGTTCCTCCGGGGGTGCCTGCACCTGCGGGCTGGTGGGGGGAGTGCTGAGCCCAGGATGTGCGGAGGGTGGCCCTGGCGGGGGTAGGGCAGGAGGTGAGAGTGTTGGCGAAGTGACCGCCCCTGGCTCACCCCTCAGCTGGCGGGTGGGGGAGCTGGGGACAGGCAGCTCGGGTGACTTCTTATTTCCCACGGCCATCTCCTCTTGGCTCACCCCCCCTTCTGGCTGGTTAGCATCACCCTGAAGTTCTGGGGCCTGGTTCTGGGTTCCAGTCTCCCCTCCTCACTCCACCCCCGCTCCTCAGGACCTTCAGTGGGTAGTGATGAGTTTTCAGGTGATCTACCTCTGCTGTCCCCACCCCTCCCCAAGGTGGCAGTGCCTACCCCTGGTGTCAGGTAGGACCCAGGTTCTGTCTTCTCAGGGAGGGATCCCTGTCTGGGCTGTGAGCCCTCTGAGCGCCCCACGTGAGGGACTGGCCTTCTGGGGAAGGGTCCGTCCTATGGCCCATCTCTAGGGGATGGGTGGGCAGCCAAGAATCAGGGCCCATGTCCTGTTCTCCTGCTGAGAATCAGAGCCTCTCAGCAGGCTCCGGACTCGAATGCTTTGGCATTACCTGCACTTCTCCAGAAACCCCCGGGCTCTGCTCACCTGGGGCGGCACCTGGGGAACAAGCCCAGAACAGGTGTGAAGTCAGTCCACCCACTGTGGCCGGAGCTGTATGACAGGTGCCTGTCACTGCACCACCTGGAGGGGAGGGGCACCAAAAAGAGTCTGGGCCTAAGGCCCAACCCTGGGACAAATACAATTATAAAAAGCAAACATAAGCTCTGTTTTTTAGGTGTTTCGTTCTGATACAAGAGGTACTGATGCAAAGACCCCCGGCATTGCCCTGGCAGATTGGACAGGACCTCACCTTCTTGAATGACTTGAGGCTGGGGCTCCTGGAGGGATTGCTCCAGGCTGGAGGTGCCTGGGTGTTGGAGGGCTGGCTGACACATGTCCCTTTTCTATGGCAGGTCCCTCTGTCCGAGCTGGCCTACAGACCATCTGCTCCACCTCAGATCCTCTACAACCCTGCCCAGCAGATCCTGGCCTACTCGGGCTTCTGCCCAGCACCCGCGACCCTTCCCACCTGCTCGTCCTACCCTCTGCCTCTCCAGGTAGGCCGAGCATCACCTGCCTGAAGCCGATGGGCTCACGTCACAGACAGCAGTCTGCAGGACAGTGCTGGTCAGGCAGGACTTGGGGGGGGCTTGGGTTGAAGGAAGACCTAGGGCGTCCCCTCTCCTGATGTAGGTAATGCGGTGGTGCAGCCTGGACTGGAAAAGGGGTGGGGGGGTGACCAGAGGGGCCATGCGGCGCGTGACTCCACACACAGCGCTTCATGAGGAGGTTCCCATCCCCGTCTGGCTTTTGGACATCTTCGCCCTGCGTGCTGTGGTGATGAAGTCATTGGTGTCCTTGGGGACGCTCACCTTTTCTAATCCACAACCTGGTCCCCAGAAGCTCCCCGTGATCTCCTGGCCAGAGCGACTGGGGCTTGCCACCAGGTGCCCGGGTCCCATCCGCACAGCCGTTCGGGCGGGGCCATGTGAGTCTGCCAGTATCCAACCACAGGATGCTCACAACAGTGGCCGTTTCATGGATTCGCCCTAACATAATGCTGTCGGCCTTGGGGTTGTTGTGGGAAGAGGGACATTTGCGGACCTTGTTTGTACAGCGGCACTTGCTCTGTCCTTCCATTTCCACATGTGGTTTTGGCTTTTCCTTCTTTATACTCTAGGAAGCTCTGGTTGAAACAGACCCCGATAATCTGTCGCCTTATGGGCTCCAGACCAGGGGCCTCAACCGTGGTGCTATTGATGTTGGGGCCAGATGGCCCTGAGGGGTGGGGCTGCCCTGTGCCCTATAGGATGTTGAGCAGTGTCCCTGACCTCCACTCACCAGCTGCCAGTACGCCCCCTATTGTGACAACCAAAAATGTATTCAGATGTTGCCCAGTGTCCTCAGGGGGGCAAAGATGAGAACCACTGGTCCACACAACTTACCTAGGCTTTCATTTTGGGGTAGGACAACCAGACAGACTTAGCATTCCTTTGCCTGTACAAACAACAACACCAACCACCACCAAATTCTGGGACATTTACAGTATTAATGCATGAGGAATTGTGTTTCTTTTTTTTTTTTTTTATCCTCACCCGAGGACATTTTCCATTTTTTATTCAGGTAGAGTGGGAGGGAGAGAGAGGATCAGAGAGAGAGAGAGAGAAACATCGATGTGAAGGGACACATCGAGTGGCTGCCACCCGCACAACCGACCAGGGCCGGGGACAAACTGCAACCGAGGTACGTGCCCTTAGCGGGAACCGAACCCGGGTCTCTCAGGACCGCAGGCCGACGCTCTAACCGCTGAGCCAAACCGGCCAGGGCGAATTGTGTTTCTTGCTTGGGTGGGAGGGATGCTGTGGGGTCTCAGATCCCGATCATTTGTTATGAAGTCGTACATCTCCCTGTGTTGATGGAGGGGCCTGGCAGCAGGTGAGTGGGCCTTGCAGGCCAGCAGCAGCCAGGGCTCTCGGTGAGTCTGGAGCCTGACTGAAGGGCCCTGGGCCACTGTTGGGCTCTGGCAGGTCTGAGGTTTCCCTCAGGAGACCTGCTCCTTGTAGGAGTGCGGGATGTGGGTGGATGGTCTTCTATCCTAAAACACGGGGCTGGTGAATGGATTTGCCTTATTCCAGCGTCATGTTCCGTCCTTCGGGGCCTCTGGGTCTTCACAAGCAGCAGATGCCCCCTCTTCACCCCCCGCCCCTTGGGAGGCCTGGGCTCCCCTCTCGATGGCCTGATCAGCTATTATCGCCTGCACATGTAGGAGTATAATTACATATACATCAATAATTGGATTTGAGGAGAGGACAAATCAATGAGGTTTCTGTTTCCTTAGCAGGAAAACAACAGAACTGATGCTTCTGTTTCCGCTGAGAGGCAGCAGAGAAGGGAGGGGGGCACCTCCAGTGCCCTGCTGAAGTCCTTAGCAGCAAAAATGCCCCTGCACAGTAGCAGCAAGTGAGTCAGCTGCCGAGGGGCCGTTTGGAGCAGCTGGCCAACAGACAGATTTTTGAAGAAAATGTTCTTGCTCCTAGCAGTTGCATGGTCAGGAAAATCTGGGAAGGGGTTGATTTCGATGAACTTTTGTGAACAAGAACACAAGCAGAGATTTAGCTCACACCCTGTAATTAAAGGATTTCTTGTCCACTCCTTGGTATGGCCCTATCTGTTGATGTAGTTTACACCATAAGTTGCTGGTGTTTTACTCCACGGTTCATGGTGGTTTATTCTGTGGTTTGTGGTGTTTTACTCAGTGGTTTGTGGTGGTTTACTCTGTGATTCGTGATGGTTTACTCAGTGGTTTATGGTGTTTTACTCAGTGGTTCGTGGTGGTTGACTCTAAATTTGTGGTGTTTTACTCCATGGTTTGTGGTGTTTTGCTCCATGGTTTGTGGTAGTTGACTCTGTGGTTCATGGTGGTTGACTCTGCGGATTTGTGGTGGTTTACTCCGTGATTCGTTGTGTTTTGCTCCATGATTCGTGGTGGTTTACTCCATGGTTTGTGTTATTTTGCTCCGTGGTTTGTGGTAGCTAACTCTTGTGGTTCGTGGTGGTTGACTCTGTGGATTTGTAGAGGTTTACTTCGTGGTTCCTTGTGGTTTACTCTGTGGTGTGGGGTGGTTTATGTGGTGGTTCTCTTAGGTGCTCATTTCCAATGAAGAACTGAGTGTACACCTGCATGGTAGGATCTGGGGGCTCCCAGTAGAGAGAATGTTAGCTAGAGCTTTGCTTTGATCCTGTGGTCAGAAGTGTGAGAAAGAAAGAGAGAGAGAGAGAGAGAGAGAGAGAGAGAGAGAGAGAGAGAGAGAGAAGGAAGGAGGGAAGGAAGGAAGGAAGGAAGGAAGGAAGGAAGGAAGGAAGGAAGGAAGGAAGGAAGGCCGGCCTGGGCTGTCAGATCCTGAAAGCCCAGACTGTTGACCCTGAGCAAGGTGACACTGTGGGCTTCAGGTACAGCTTGGGAGGAGATCCTTTCCGAATCCCGAGGTTCCGAGCCTCCAGGGTCTCCTCAGTGGGGAGGTCTCCAGGGAAGGGCGAGGCGGACAGGCTGGCCTCCGGCAGGCCGAGCGCAAAGGCCCCACGGCACCGCCAGGAGACCAGGGTCCTGCACACACATCTGAGTTATTTCACAGAAGGCGATGTTTCTTTAGTCATTTAAACATTGGTTTTAAGTAGGCATTTTCAACTCTTAGAAATTAAAATAAAAGAAAAACATTTAAGAGGTCAGTGGCCGATGGAGGGAAACTGGAAAAACCTTTTCCTTCTCAGAATCACTTTTACTTGAGTGTATGTCAGGGTCCTCAAGAGAAACAGAACCAACAGGACGGATGGATGCACAGACAGACACAGACCAGAGGTATGGATAGAGCAGCAGAGAGAGGGCGATAGAGCAAAGGTGCCCAGAGCGGGGCGGGGCGGGGCGGCAGACCCAGGGAAGAACAGAGCTTGTCGTTTTGAGTTGGAGGTCAGTCTGCTGGAAGAAATCCCTCTTCCCCGAAGCCCTGGTCTTGTTCTCTACAGCCTGCGGCTGACGGATGAGGCACCCACCATGGGGGGCGATCTGCTTTCCTCGTCTCCTCATTTCCATGTTACTCCCACCTGCCGAGTACCTTCTCAGCAGCATCCAGACGTCTGAGCACTGAGGCCTGGTCAGTTGACACTAGATTAACCGTCACACTAGGTGAAAAGTGCTGAGCACCTTGTTTTTTCTTTTTCCTTTAAAGTATGAAGTATTGGGTGAACCCAGGGGGTCCCCCAAACCGGGGCAGCCTTCTCCTTGGACACGGTTGCCCTTCTGGGTGCCCTGGTGTCAGTCTAGTCAAAGGCCACCCCCCTGAAAGTCAGGACTCGCACACAGCAAGCACCAGGCCTGGAAGCCAGGAATCCACAGATGGCTGTTTCCCCGGGCGGCTGCAGGAACAGACTTTGTGCAAGGAGGCCCCAGCTGAGAACACGCTCTGATCGGGGAGTGCTCCCATGAGAAGGGCCTCGGTTAGGCGGGTGGCCCTGGGTCTGGGGGGAGCCCGAGCCCCAGGGGGGCTCTTTGAGGGGTACTCCGCGTGGACTGCATGTGTGGCCGGCCCTCTCCACTGACTGAGGAAGCCTCTTCTGTTCAATTGCAGCCGTCCAGCCGCTTCCCAGCCTCGCCCTCCACTGACCTCTCCCTGTCTGAGGACACGCAGCCTCCGTCCCAGTCCAGCTCCAGCTTCGGGCTTCCGCCCAACGCCCCGCCTCTCTATGCTCCAGCCCCTTTCCTCCCTGGGGAGAAGCCTCCCCCCTACGCTCCTTGACACAGAGGGGGGAAATGGAGAAAGAATTTCTTTTTGATAAAAAACAAAGCAGCCTCTACAAAGCCTGCTTTTGTGGCCAACCTCCTAGAGACATCAGGAAAATGTTTCTGAAGTCTATGCCCTCTTTCCCTCCCTGGGCACATGAGAGGCAGGACAGGCAGAACCGGGGGTAGGACAGAGCCCCAGGTGATCCAGGCCCAGGGGGCACCTCTGCTTGGTCGCCTCACCCAGCATGTACCAAACAGAGCTAACACTTCTACCTGGCTCCTCCTTGCTCTGGGGTCCTGTCACCGCTTACACAAACCCAAGTTCCATTTCCCGGCAAATGTTCATTTCTTCCTGATTAGTTAGTTGTTATTATTGTTTTGCAAAGGGAACATAACCTGGGGTATCCAGGGGTGGGGATCATTTTTAAAGGGATTGTGTTGAATGTTGATATATTTAGGTGGGTCCCCAAGAAGGGGTAGGGTCTCCACCCCAGTGCTGTGTCCTCCTGGCATTTATTTGCTTGTACAGAAAGATGCTCTGGCTCAAACATAAAGTGCTGTTTCTAAGGCCTGTGCGTCAACCATGGTCTGCGTGTGTGTCGCCTTTTACACCTCTGCCATCACACCTGGAGAGGGTTTTGCTACCTGAGTCTGTGTTTCCCATTTAAGGCTTCTGGGCTTCCAACTGTCATTGTTCACAGAGTGCTCTGGAGCTGCCTGGTCTGCTCGGCCGGGTACCCCTGTGGTTACCCCACTAGAGTGGGCACTTCTGAGGCCCTTCGGCCAGGGCCTGGGGTGCAGCTCTGCCTACTACAGACCAACAGCTATGAACCGGGGCCCACGGTGCACCCGCCTGCTGCCAGACACACCCGGAGCAGCGGGTGAGCACAGACCTTGGAAATTATGAAATCCTGGCCGAGTGACAGGCCAGAGCCCCTAAATGACAGCCCTGAGTCATTGGGGAAAAGAGATAAGGAAGGGGAGTCGGGGGGAGGAGGAAAGAGGGAGGAAAAAGAGTTTTAAGAAGACATATCTCCTGCTCCCCCACCCCACCCCGGCTGTGAACGCGATGGTGACCGACAATCGTCCTCAGCCCCACACGGAGAGATCTACGTAGTGTTCCCAGCGTGCAGAACGCTTCCTGTGAAGGCTGCAAACACACGTCCAATCAGGGAGCAGCGCACGGGAACACGGCAGCCGCGGGCTGAGTCGGCGGGAGTCAGCTCACTGCCTGCCGAGCCGCTTTGGTTCAGCACGAGCACGACCTGTCAGATGGACACACGTGCCCCAGCAGTTCCAGGAGAACGTGATCTGATAGCGGCCCAGCATAGCCCGGCCCCCGCAGGACAGGGCAGAGCCCCCCGCTTTCTGTTTGTGAAGGCAGGGGGGCCCACCTCTGGGTTCCTCCACAGGAAAGACACTTTCTTTCTTAGCTGAGACTGTGGAGCGTAGGAAGGGTGGCCGCATGGAGACAGACTGCGCAGGGGCAGGGGTCAGAGGCAGGCCAGGGGCCCGGAGCTGAAAGCACAGCAGGGCCGCTAGGCACGAAGGGCGGACCCTGGCCTCCGGCTGCCACGCGACTGAACGTTTGCAGTAATAAACAGCTGGCAGAGCCACGCGCTGCCCCGTGGCTGACGCATCTGGGGTCACACAGCAAGTACCTCGAAGAGCAACATCCTCTGCCTGGAGTTAAGAACTGAACCGTTCCCCTGAGTCAGGAGGCCTTCGCGATCTAGGACGCTGAACCCAGCCGGTGGCTTTCCGAGTCCCCAGGGCCACTGCTCGGGTCCTGCGCGTGCACCGAGCACTGCCGGGCCTGGGCTGCGGGGTGCTCGGCCGAGCTCCGTCAGGGTCCCTGCTGTCCTGGTGCTAGCAGCAGAGAAGCTGTGAGCAAGCCCGTGCCAACTGGACCTGGGCCACCAACCCGGAAGACAGCCGGGTGCCAGAGAACACAGGGACGACCTCCATGCTCCACACACGCCCAGGGTCAGAGACACGCGGCGGCGTCAGTGTTTCCCCAGACTGTTCACACCAGCGTCGCCCAAACCCGCTTCTGTCTGTCTTTTCATCTAGCCTAGAGCCAAGACTGATAAAAAATATTAAGTTCCAAGGCCAACAATTTTTCTCTTGCCCACAAAAATGTCTTTATCCCTTGCCCCAGCCACAAAAAATGTGAACAATTCAGCTTCCAGTCTGGGGGTGGCTCCCACATCACCCCGGCCCCTCTAGGCCCTGGCACCTCCCTCACCCCCTGAACAGCCGCAGGCATGCACACCTGGTCCCCAGTCCCCAGGGACAGCTTCTCCACCTCTGGCACTCGGCCGCTGGCCACACCCAGCATGCTGTGTGCTCTGGTGCCATTCCCCAGGGTGTGAGGGGCCATCTCTGCCAAAGCCTTTGCCTCACTGCAATGGACACTGACCTGTCTCTCCCGGAGTCTTTTCTTGTTGTTGTTAATCCTCACCCGAGGATAATTTCCCATTGATTTTAGATAGAGTGGAAGGGGGGGGAGGGAATCAACGTGAGAGAGACACATTGATTGGCTGTCTCTTGCACGACCCCAACCAGGGTTGGGGATCAAACCCGCAACCCAGGCACATGCCCTTGACCGGGAATTGAACCCATGACCCTTCAGTCCTCAGGCCGATGCTCTAACCACTGAGCCAAACAAGCCAGGGCTCTGCATGAGTCCTGATGCTCCACAGGACCTGGACCGCAGCTCTGATGGGCACCACCTTGGAGTGCTCTTCTGCTGAGTTTGCCCTGCCTCTTTCCTGATCACAGCCAGCAGCAGGTGCTCAGGGGACCTGGGCTGGAGACTGGCGGGGTGGGAGATGTCAAGGAGGCTGCTAATGGGTGCAGGGTTCCCTTGGGGTGTGATGGAAATATTCTGGAACTAGGTAGTGGGGATGGTTGCACAACTGTTAGTGACCAAGCTGAAACTCACTTAATTGTATGCTTGGAAGGGTCAATGTTATGGCATGTGGATTGCATCTCAGTGAGAAAAGGGTGTGACAGGAATGCATGTGAAGCACCTACAGCAGTGCCAGGGACCCGCACATGCTTGGCTAATAAGCCACTTGCCATTGTTGTCACATCACCATAAAGAATGGCCTCTGGCGGGGCTCCGGCAGCCTGTAGCCACCCAGCTCTGCCCTCCCCACTCCCACCCTGCTCCAGACTTCTGCAGCCTGATTCCATCACCTCTGGGCGTGGGGACGGAAACACGAAGGCCACAGGAGTGAGAGGCCCTTTGACTTAGGGAAATGCTCGGCTGAGTTGTTCTGACCCATGGGGAGAAACAGTCCAGGGCGCAGGGCCCTCATTCAATTAGGGGCTTAAGTGGCAACAGTTAACCAACACTGACACATCATTATCACCCAGTCTACAGTGTACATTCTGTGGCTTTGGACAAGTGTATAATGACACGTATCCACCATAACAGTGTCATGCAGAGTATTTTCACCACCCTGGAGACTCTCTGCGTTTCGTCTAGACGCCTCTCCCGCTCCCTGACCCCCAGCAATCACTGATCTTTTTACTGTCTCCGTAGTTTTGCCTTTTACAGACTGTCATCTAGTTGGAATCATAGAGGATGTAGCCTTTTCACATGGGCTTCTTTCACTTAGTACTATGCATTTAAGATTCCTTGGTGTCTCTACTCAGCTTGAGAGTTCATTGTTTTTTAATATGAATACTATTCCATTGTCCAGATGTGCCACAGTTTATCCACTCACCTACTGAAGGGCACCTTGGTTGCTTCCAAGTTTCAGCGATTAAGAATAAAGCTGCTATAAACATCCATATGCAGGTTTTTCTGTGGACATAAATTTTCAACTCCTTTGGGTAAAAATAGCAAGGAGTGTGATTGCTGGGTCAGATGGTGAGAGTATGTTTAGTTTTGTAAGAAACACCAACTGTCCTCTACAGAGGCTGTGCTGTTCTGCATTCCCACCAGCAATGAATGAGAGTTCCTGTTGCTCTGCATCTTGGTCAGCATTTGGTGTCAGTGTTCTGGAATTTGGTTATTCTAGTAGGTGTTCAGTGGTAGCTTGTTGTTTAATTTGCATTTCCCCGATGACATATGAGATGAAGCAACTTTTCATGTTTACCTGTCATCCGCACATTTTCTTTGGTGAAGTGTCTGTTAAGGTCTTTGGCCCATTTTTTATACTGGTTGTTTGTTTCCTTATTGTTGAGTTTTAAGAGTTCTTGGTCCCAGCCGGTGTGGCTCGGTGGATTGAGCATTGTCCCACGGACAGAGAGGTGGAGGTTCGATTCCTGGTCAGGGCACATGCCAGGGTTGCAGGCTCGACACCCAGTAGGGGGCGTGCAGGAGGCAGCCGATCAATGTTTCTCTCTCATTGCTGTTTCTATTTCCCTCTCTCCCTTCCTTTTTCTCCAATAATCAATGAAAACATTTAATTTCTTTTTTAAAAAAAGAGTTCTTTGTATACTTTGAATAACAGTCCTTTATCATATTTGTCCTTTGCAAATATTTTCTCTCAGTCTGTGGCTTGTCTTTTCATTCTCTTGACCATGCTTTTTGCAGAGCAGAAGTTTTAACTTTAATGAAGTCCAGCTCATCCACTCTTTCTCTCATGGATCACACCTATGACGTTGTCTAAAAAGTCATCACCACTTCCAAGGTCAACTACATTTTCTTCTATGTTATCTTCTAAGAATTTTATGGGGTTTTTTTGTTTGTTTGTTTTTGCATTTAGGTCTGTGGTCCATTTTGAGTTAATTTTTGTGACAAGTGTAAGGTCTGTGTCTAGATTCAGTTTTTGCGTGTGGATGGATTTCCCGTTGTTCCAGGACCCTTGTTGGAAAGACTGCCTTTGCTCCAGCGTCAAAGACCAGTCGGCTATATTTACGTCGATTTTTGGACTTTCTATCCTGTCTATTCTTTTTTTTTAAAATTATTCTCTGGGTGACTTTTTAATAATTTATTATTATTATTTTATTCTAGAGAGAGGAAGGAGAGGAAAGGACAAGAAAGGAGGGAGAGAGAGAGAAACATCAGTGGGCTGCCTCTCACATGCCCCCTAACTGGGGATTGAACCTGCAACCTGGGTATGTGCTCTGACCAGAATTGAACCTGCCACCCTTTGGTGCATGGGATGACCCTCCAACCAGCTGAGCCACATGGCCAGGGCTAGTTGTCTATTCTTTTGGCAATACCAGGAGGCACTGATTACTGTAGTTTTATAATAAGTCTTGAAGTCCGGTGGCATCAGTCTTCCAACTTTGTCCTTGAAATTCTTGATTTTAGCACAGCCCAATTTTAAAATCTTTTCCTTTATTTTTAGAGCATTTTGTGTTTTAGTTAAGGAGTACTTCTCAGCCCTGGCTGGGTGGCTCAGTTGGGTAGAGCGTCGTCTAGCCTGATATTCCAAGGTTGCAGGTTTGATCCCTGGTCAGGGCACATATATGAATCAACCACTGAATGCATAAATAAGTGGAACAACAAAAATCTCTCTCTCTCTCTCTCTTTCTCTCTCTCTCTCTCTCTCCTTCCTTTCCTCTCTCTTTCTAAAAATCAATAAATTAAAAAAGAAAAGAAATATTTATCTACCCTCAGTCATGAAAATACTCTTCTATCATAGGCGGCAGTAAAGTTTTTCTGTAAAGGGCCAGGTAGTGTTTTAGGTTCTGAGCATCAGTAGGTGTGTAGCAACTACTCAACTATTCCATTTTAGTACAAAGGGAGCTGTAGATAATAGTGAATTAACTGATGTATAGTGTGCCAATACAGCTTTATTAACAAAAATAAGGGAGGATCACCTTGGGCCCATAGGCTATAGTTACACATTATCTTCTGAATGCTGTACAGATTACTTTTAGACTTAAATATATACTTTAACCAGAGTTAACTTCCTGTGTTAATACGAGGTGGGGGCCAAACTTCCTTTTTTCTAAAATGCCGTGGTTTTCAACAGAGATGATTTTGCATCCAGGGAACATCTGACAATGTCTGAAGACATTTTCTCTTGTCATAAGTGCGCACGCGCGTACGCGTGTGTGTGTATGTGTGTGTGTGTTGGGTGGGGGAATGTATTACTGACCTCTAATGCATAGTTGGCAAAGATACTACTATATGACCCAAATGCACAGAATAGCCCTCCACACAAAAAGGCATTCTTAATCAACCATCCTATAAACAAAAACAAACAAAATTATTACTGCTCTTCTCTTAAAAATACAATCTCTAGCCCTGGCCGGTTTGGCTCAGCGGTTAAAGCGTCGGCCTGCGGTCTGGAGAGACCCGGGTTCGGTTCCCGCTAAGGGCATGTACCTCGGTTGCAGTTTGTCCCCGGCCCTGGTTGGTCGTGCGGGTGGCAGCCACTCGATGTGTCCCTTTCATATCAATGTTTCTCTCTCTCTCTCTCTCCCTCCTGCTCTATCTGAACAAAGAATGAAAAAGTGTCCTCGGGTGAAGATAAAAAAAAAAAATACAATCTCTGAAATCAACTCAGAGCATACGTACGTCAGTAGAAAAATCCACTCACCACTCTATCTCCACACATTCAATCAAATCATCTACTCTCTTCCTCCATAGTTCACACTCAGGATCCTCCCAGCTCCGACTCCATAGGTCACACACAGGATCCTCCCAGCTCCTTCTCCATAGCTCACACTCAGGATCCTCCCAGCTCCTACTCCATAGGTCACACTCAGGATCCTCCCAGCTCCTTCTCTATAGCTCACACTCAGGATCCTCCCAGCTCCTTCTCTATAGCTCACACTCAGGATCCTCCCAGCTCCGACTCCATAGGTCACACTCAGGATCCTCCCAGCTCCGACTCCATAGGTCACACACAGGATCCTCCCAGCTCCTTCTCCATAGTTCACACTCAGGATCCTCCCAGCTCCTTCTCTGTAGCTCACACTCAGGATCCTCCCAGCCCCTTCTCTATAGCTCACACTCAGGATCCTCCCAGCTCCTTCTCCACAGCTCACACTCAGGATCCTCCCAGCTCCTTCTCCACAGCTCACACTCAGGATCCTCCCAGCCCCTTCTCTGTAGCTCACACTCAGGATCCTCCCAGCTCCTTCTCCATAGTTCACACTCAGGATCCTCCCAGCTCCTTCTCCATAGTTCACACTCAGGATCCTCCCAGCCCCTTCTCTATAGTTCACACTCAGGATCCTCCCAGCTCCTTCTCCATAGTTCACACTCAGGATCCTCCCAGCTCCTTCTCCATAGTTCACACTCAGGATCCTCCCAGCTCCTTCTCCGTAGTTCACACTCAGGATCCTCCCAGCCCCTTCTCTATAGCTCACACTCAGGATCCTCCCAGCTCCTTCTCCATAGTTCACACTCAGGATCCTCCCAGCCCCTTCTCTATAGCTCACACTCAGGATCCTCCCAGCTCCTTCTCTATAGCTCACACTCAGGATCCTCCCAGCTCCTTCTCCATAGTTCACACTCAGGATCCTCCCAGCCCCTTCTCTATAGCTCACACACAGGATCCTCCCAGCTCCTTCTCCATAGCTCACACTCAGGATCCTCCCAGCTCCTTCTCCATAGTTCACACTCAGGATCCTCCCAGCCCCTTCTCTATAGCTCACACTCAGGATCCTCCCAGCTCCTTCTCTATAGCTCACACTCAGGATCCTCCCAGCTCCTTCTCCATAGTTCACACTCAGGATCCTCCCAGCTCCTTCTCCATAGTTCACACTCAGGATCCTCCCAGCCCCTTCTCTATAGCTCACACTCAGGATCCTCCCAGCTCCTTCTCCATAGCTCACACTCAGGATCCTCCCAGCTCCTTCTCCATAGTTCACACTCAGGATCCTCCCAGCTCCTTCTCCATAGTTCACACTCAGGATCCTCCCAGCCCCTTCTCTATAGCTCACACTCAGGATCCTCCCAGCTCCTTCTCTATAGCTCACACTCAGGATCCTCCCAGCTCCGACTCCATAGGTCACACACAGGATCCTCCCAGCTCCTTCTCCATAGTTCACACTCAGGATCCTCCCAGCTCCTTCTCCACAGCTCACACTCAGGATCCTCCCAGCTCCTTCTCCATAGTTCACACTCAGGATCCTCCCAGCTCCGACTCCATAGGTCACACTCAGGATCCTCCCAGCTCCTTCTCCATAGTTCACACTCAAGGGATCCTCCCAGCCCCTTCTCTATAGTTCACATCCAGGATTCCTCCCAGCTCCTTCTCCGCTAGTTCCCACTAGGATCCTCCCAGACTCCTTCTTCCATAGGTTCACTACTCCGGAGCCTCCCAGCCCTCTCTCTATAGCTCACACTCAGGATCCTCCCAGCCCCTTTCCTATAGCTCACACTCAGTATCCTCCCAGCTCCGACTCCATAGGTCACACACAGGATCCTCCCAGCTCCTTCTCCGTAGTTCACACTCAGGATCCTCCCAGCCCCTTCTCTATAGCTCACACTCAGGATCCTCCCAGCCCCTTCTCTATAGCTCACACTCAGGATCCTCCCAGCTCCGACTCCATAGCTCACACACAGGATCCTCCCAGCTCCTTCTCCGTAGTTCACACTCAGGATCCTCCCAGCTCCTTCTCCACAGCTCACACTCAGGATCCTCCCAGCTCCTTTCTGTAGCCCACCTCCAGGAAGTATGGAACTCTCTGTCTGTCACAGCCTCCTCTGCAGCCTGGCCATGCCTAGACTGGATAGAGGCGAGGATGCCAACTTGGCTGGCACAGCTGGTGAATGTATTGCAGCATTTGGCCCTGCAGTTACTATAAGCTTTTTCTTGGCCGTAGTTAGAATAACCTCTGGCACCCAATGGAAGTCTAAGGAAACCAAAACAGGAAATAGATGTGTACCTAGCTGTCCTTGGACAGAAGATGAACCCAAGGTAGTCAGAAAGCCTCTAAGATGCTGGCCTCTGTTGTGTGTCTCTTCGGGGGTTCCAGAGCTCAGCATGTGTCCTTCCTGCTGCTGGTCCTTCTGGCTTTCTCGGGAGAATTGGGGCTGGCCGGAGGAAACTCCTAGCTGGCCAGGAGAGCATTCCACAGAACATTCCAAAACAGCCTCCACAGTGGCCAAAAACCAGAGAGCACCGCAGGGAATGCTGTAGTGACGGAGGTGAGAAATGGAAGAGGCCCCCAAGGTGGCCTTGGGCGCCTACAGCTGTACGAGGCCAGATGGTGGGCAGCAGGGTGAAGCTATGCTTCCCACACTTCTCAGATCTCTGCTCGGCTGGCTCTGGGGATCCATCAGGGTTGGGGTGAGACCTCCTGTTTATTGAGCAGAGGGCGTCCCTGCGTGGGTCCTCCTGGTCAACATCAGAGTCCCCAGAAACCTGGCTCTCGTGCCCAGATGGACAGCCTGAGGCTGTGTCCTACATCTCCAAGCCCTGGCATGACCAGCTCAGCCCAACCAGGCCGCCTGCCCATCCCAGAGTCAGCACAAGGTGCCTGGGTTAGGTGTCCGCTTACACTGTGAACTGGCACACACATCCACCTGGGTCACCGATGGAGAGTGGGGAACCCACAGAGTCGGGAGCAGAGGCTGGTGGGGATCCTCCTTCCACACAGGCCCTTGGCTGTTGACGGACTTTACACGAGAACACGGTTGGTTGGAGTGGCTCAGGGACGGCCTGACCTCCTCTCCGAGGCCCCAAATGTCTCTTATTTCTCATGCGCCGATGTGGAAATTTACCCAGAGAACCTCTTAGACTAGTTTTCTGAGGTCCTGAGACAACAAAACTTCCACCCAGATGCTGCTTAAAGTTAAGGAAGGACAGCAGCAGAAAGGACGCAGCCTGCCCGGCTGAGCCAGCCGCGCCCCGCTGGTGGGTCGGTGGGCGTGCTGCCTGGACACACACGGGGCTGTAGGATGGGCAGGGAAGCAGAAAAGTGGGTTCAAGCCAGCAGGAGCCCCAAAGACACAGGTGAGTGCTCCAAGGGCCCATGGTGACCCTGGTGGAGTGGACCCTGGCTACTTGGGCCAGCCCTGTGGGGTCCTGGAGACCTAAGCATCACCGCCTTCCTGTGTCCTTGCCAAGTCACCTTGGTACCTTCATGCCTCAGTCTGGTCGTCTTTGAGGGTGTCTGTGATTGCCAACTCCTCCCAGAGTCATGGGGACCCCGCCCTGTCAAGGGAGTGCCAGCCCTCTGGTGAAAGGGACAACTGCCCCCCCCCCGCGGTGTATTTGGGGTCACTCCGCCTTGCCCGTCCAGCCAGCGGGGCCTGTGATGCCGTCCTGGAGGCCATTCCCCTCTCGCGGAGATCCAGAGGGGCGTCTCCTCCGCCGTGGTGCGCACCCACTTTGCTTTCCCTGTGCCCACTCTCTAGCTGTGGGTGGGTTCTTCGGCTTCCATCCTCCCTCCGAACCCCGCTTATTTCTGAGTCAAGCTGTGACATCAACTCGTGTTCCGCAGCCAGGAGGACGCAAAGACGCTGAAACCTAGACTGCCTGACTGGCCGGCTAACACGGCTTTGCGGGGTTAGCTCCGCAGTGAGACGGCGAGGGTGGGACGCTCCGCTGCTCCCCGAGCAGCTCTGAAAGTGGACTCAACCCAAACCCGCCCAACTGCCCCAGACCCTTAAAAAAAAAAAAGAATTTCCATTTAGAGGAACCGTTCAGTTGTCAAGCATAGTCCCCACCAGATGCCAAACACGTCTCTGGGACCCTCTGCTTGCATGAGTCTGTGGCACCGGCCCCTCCCCGGCGGTCACATCAGGCGCAGAAGGGACGTGTCCCCCAGTAACTGCCAACCTTGGGTCCTGGTCTCCCCTGGGGATGCAGGCCTGTGACCTCCCCCGTCTGGTGGTCCCCGGCGCCCACATGCGTCTTCATACGGCTGCTGCGGTCATTGCCCCTCACCCTCCCGGGGTCAGTGTGAGGACTGTCTCCACCCCTCACGTATGGCCAGGAGCCGAGGCCCAGGGGACCTACGTGGGACCGGCCTCCAGACTCCATTTCGGCTTTGCTCACAGCCTCAGGAAGCGAGAGGCTGGGGGTGAAGGAAGGAGAGGTGCTGCCTGCGCTGTGTTGTTCACCCGCCACCGCCCGGTCGGGAGGGAGCCCAGGGGCCAGCCCGCCTCTTCCTGAGTCAAGTGGGCTCATCCCTCTTACAGAGTGGTCAGCGCCACCCGCCACTGGCAACCCTGGTGGGCACTGGGGAGAGTCCCGCGAGTGGGCAGAAGGGACATTCGTGCGCAAGGCCTCGCCCAGCCTGACCCACAGCATGGGTTCCCCCTTCCCTCTACCCCCGAGCTGTTAGCACTAAGGTGAAGGAGCAGAGACTGCCACACGGAGTTAAAAAGGTTTCTGTAAATCGTTTATTTTTCCATACTTTTAGGTCAGAAAGAAGCATTTGGTAATAAAAATAACTGAGAATTATGTTCCTGGGTCCCCTCTGGTGTGTGCGGGCCTCCCGCCTGCACCGCGGGTCGGCTCCCTGGAGCCCAGCTTCACACAGGACGCTCTGGGGTCGGGGTGTGCTTCTGGGTCATTAACATTAGTCTTCTCGTCTATTTACACATATATTACAAGGAACAGAAGGTCTCCAGAGACACTCGGCTCGCGAGGGTTCAGTGTTTCGGGAGCTGCTCACGCGGGGCGGGCGGGTGCCGGCGCCTTCCCTCCTTGCTGGAGGAAGAGAAAGCACGCGGAGTGCTTGGTGGCCTCTCATCCTGCAGCAGTGCTCAGTCTAGGGGGCGGCCTGCTTGACCGGGGGACAGGAGTGTGACGTGATGTCACTGTGCTTGTAGGCGGCCTCGTCCAGGTCCAGCGCCTTCTGGTTGACCTCCAGCGTCATGCAGCCGCGGTAGAAAGCCGTGACTGGCGCTGAGGTCACCGGCACATCTGGGCCCATGGGAAAGAACAAACACCGTCTTAGGAGGCTGGGCTCCCCACCCCGGGTCCCCTCTGCGGCACTCACTGGCTCGTGGGTGCCGCTGAGTCCCCGGCCTGTCTCCTCGAGGGCACTGTTTCCTGGCCCCAGAACGTCACCATCCTGGCTGGGCTGTGTGTCCGCAGGCAAGCACTAAACATCTGCCCGTCAGCCTGTGGCAAGAAGCCTCCCTCTGCCCCCCAAGGAAGGACACACAGATAGTCAAGTCAGTTAAATAAATATTATCTTCTTCTTAGCCCAAATGAATCATTCACGCTGCAGGGCTTCCCGGCCCTCTCCCACCCTCTTCAAAGCTTTGTTTATTAAAACTAAATGGAGTTTGTGTCTGGCAGCCAAGACAGAAACCCTGCTATCCGGAGCAAGTGAAAACCTGCGCCGAGCCACGGAGACTGGCGTCCATACTCGGCACCTGGCCCTCGTCTGCCTTTTTACCACTTTGCCCTGACCACTCGGCTCATGACAGGCAACACAGGCAAAGGCTCTCCATCTGATCGGAAGCAGGTCCCGCCCAGTCTGTAGGAGGCAGCTGTATGCTGGCCCTCCCTGGACTCGGGGGGGCTGGTGGTTACTCTGTTCACTGCCACAGTGGCTGGGCACCAGGACTCAGTGGGGCAGGCAGGCCTGGGGAACTGGGGCACCTGGCTGCAGCCCAGCCTCAGGCCAGCTGGGCCTTCCCGTGGGCCTTGGCCAGAGTCACTGTGACACATGCCCAGCTGGGTACTCCTGGAGGACACAGGGGAGGTGAGTCAGGTTCAGGTCGACACTTGTTCCAAGTGAGCATGTTCTCAACCTCAACCCATGAGCTGCTAGGCTGGTGTTGATGGACATGAAGGTGTCACAGTGCCAGCCGACAAAGCTACATGTATTTTCTCTCGCTCTGAAACAGAAGTCCCTCTCAGTGCAGAAGCTCCCAGGTTCACTCTGGGGTGAGCGAGTGGGGGATGGTCAGAATGGTCAATGCCCCACCTCCGAGGTGCAGCCCACAGGGAGTCCTACCTGGCAGTCCCCCGACGAAGGTGAGCACAGGGCCCTGCAGGTGCCTCTCGAGGACAGCCAGCCTCTCCTGCAGCTCTGCAGGGCTCACTTCACTCTGGCCTTTGGTGCCGTCAACAGCCAGGGTGGCCCCACTCTTCCTCACAGAGACGGTCACCACGTGCTCTTGGCTGTCACACACCTTGATCTCCATCAGGGCCAGTGTGACATTCTCCACCGCCAAGACAACCAGCTGCAGGGAGAGGCACACCTGAGCACACGGGGTAGTGCAGCCTTGCGACTGAGACCACTGTGAGCTCTGCCCAGGCTGGAGGCTGGCGGGTCTTCCCACGCCCCAAGCCCACTTTGGGGGCAGGGTCTCCTCCAGGCCAGGAGGTATCACAGGAAGCCACCACGCAGAACAGTAGGGTGGGCAGCAAACAGACATCCCAGCAGATATGGGCCCTGCAGCCTGAGGTACTTGTGCCAGGCAGAACACGCCTCTGACAAACAGGCCAGAAAGACACTCTAACAGTCTAGAACAGAAACACTCTCTAACACAGATCAGAAACACTCTGACAGAACAGAAACACACTATAACACGGGTCAGAAACACTCTGACAGAACAGAAACACACCATAACACGGGTCAGAAACACTGACAGAACAGAAACACTCTCTAACACGGGTCAGAAACACTGACAGAACAGAAACACACTATAACACGGGTCAGAAACACTCTGGTAGAACAGGAACACACCATAACACGGGTCAGAAACACTGAGAGAACAGAAACACACCATAACACGGGTCAGACACACTCTGCTAGAACAGGAACACACTATAACTCGGGTCAGAAACACTGAGAGAACAGGAACACACCATAACACGGGTCAGAAACACTGAGAGAACAGGAACACACCATAACATGGGTCAGAAACACTCAGAGAACAGGAATACACCATAACACGGGTCAGAAACACTGAGAGAACAGGAACACACCATAACATGGGTCAGAAACACTGAGAGAACAGGAACACACCATAACATGGGTCAGAAACACTCTAGAACAGGAACACACTATAACTCGGGTCAGAAACACTGAGAGAACAGGAACACACCATAACACGGGTCAGAAACACTGAGAGAACAGGAACACACCATAACATGGGTCAGAAACACTCAGAGAACAGGAACACACCATAACACGCGTCAGAAACACTGAGAGAACAGGAACACACCATAACACGGGTCAGAAACACTGAGAGAACAGGAACACACCATAACATGGGTCAGAAACACTCTAGAACAGGAACACACCATAATACGGGTCAGAAACACTCTGCTAGAACAGGAACACACCATAACACGGATCAGAAACACTGAGAGAACAGGAACACACCATAACACGGGTCAGAAACACTGCTAGAACAGGAACACACCATAACACGGGTCAGAAACACTGAGAGAACAGAAACACACCATAACACGGGTCAGACACACTCTGCTAGAACAGGAACACACCATAACACGGGTCAGAAACACTCAGAGAACAGGAACACACTATAACACGGGTCAGAAACACTGAGAGAACAGGAACACACCATAACACACGTCAGAAACACTGAGAGAACAGGAACACACCATAACACGGGTCAGAAACACTCAGAGAACAGGAACACACTATACCACGCGTCAGAAACACTGAGAGAACAGGAACACACCATAACACGGGTCAGAAACACTGCAGAGTCCTGCCCTCTCCTCCTGCACCCTGCCTGCCTGGGTGGCCACCACAACTGTTTGTTCCACGTTCCGGGGACTGGTTGAACGTGCACCGTGCCTGGGTGGTGGGGAGTGAGTCTGGGTGTAAACCAAACCGGTCAGAGCCTAGTCTTGGTCAGCGGAAGAGCTGGACTGCCTTTGAGGACAGGCTGACTTGGTAACCCGTACCCCTCCAGGTCAGCTATGCTTCCTCCTTGGACAGATGCAGAGAATAAAACCTATTTGCAGTCTCTCGGCTGTTCTCTAAGGGGACGGCCAGCCCAGAGACGGTCGGGAGCAGTGGGGACCGCATCAGGTGGACAGGGCAGGCGGCGTCCAGGGCAGCTGTACTCAGAGCTCCGCCTCGCACCCAGGGAACGACGTTCTCTGGGGGTCCGGGCTGTGTTCGCACATCTGACTTTTCTTTTTAAAAAATATCTCTGTATTTATTTTTAAACTTTATTTTATTTTTCCTATCACCATTTATCCCGCCATGCCCTCTTCCAGCTCCACCCATCCCCCTCCGTCCCGGCCATCACCATACTGCTGTCCATGTCCTTGACTCGTCTCTCTCTTTTGGGAAATCTGAATGTGTTAGTGAAACTGTCTGACTTAAGGATGAGCAACTAATTCAAAAAGTTCTAAACTGCAGAGCGGTGTAGGCAGGAGTCCCCTGCTGCACAACTGGCTGGAAGGCCCTGGCCTCCTCAGCCCACACGGCCAAGAGGTGCACCTGTGTCAGGTGATCTGTGTCAACCACGTCCCCAACCAAGCACGACTGGCTGGACCCTGGTGACAGAGTGAGGGCGGGGCAGAACTGCCAGAGGCAGGGAGGGGACCGGTGGCCTGGCCGCAGGAAGGGCGGGCAGCTCCAGGGGCGGTTTGCTGGATGCGAGGGCAGCCCCACCACCCTCGGGCAGGATAGTGAGTGGTACCTGTTTTTTGAGCTTCTTGGTGGAGTGGTAGTCGACCAGGGCCACAGACAAGGCGACAGTGTGGTGGTCATGCACCAGCGCGAACAGCACCCCCGTGTCGGTGGCAGGGCGGATCCGAGCCACGACCTCTATTTCCCAGGTTGTTTCGGTCCCGACGTCCGGGGATGTTCGAGCTGCGATGAAGGCGGCACATCAAAAGGCCATACAAACGAGGGAAAGTTGGGAGTGAGCAGGCAGCACCAGGAGCAGCTGCCAGCCCTGCTGGGGGCGCTGAGGAGCAGTGGGGAGCTGAGCGATAACTCCACGCTGAGCTTTTGAGAAGCCATCACTGTTTGAGCCAAATCACAGGTGACAAGGGACAGCCCAACTCAGGTACTGGATGCAGGCTCACCCAGTCAAAAGACACTGGGGTCACCCGAGGATGCCGGCTTCCTTCCTGGCCACGCCAGCACCCTCATCTCCCACACGTCCCTTCTCTTGACCATCAGACCAGCATTCAGACCTGCGGGGACCGCGGGGACAAGCGTGCCATGTGGGCATGGGCATCCGCCACCCCTGGGCTCCCTCACTTCTGCAAGACCCAGCTCTTTCCACAGAACCTGTTGGAGCTTCAGAGCCGCCCACCCCACTGCATCTCACCCGTGGCCTCAGGCAGTCCCACAAGGCCGGAAGTACTCTGGAGTTTAATGCAATGCAAACAGAAGCTGCCGTGAGCATCACCCCAACACCATATACAACGGCATATTCCGAGTTACATTTTTTTTTTACTATTCTAATGCCTCCGTGGAGGGATTTTTATTTAGATACATTATATATCATATATAAGTGATGATGTATCGCATACCATGCATCTAAATGAAATATGTACACACTATCTGTCTGTATCTTACACAAATGGTTCCAAAAACCCCATCTTGGTAGAAAGGGCGGGATCGTGGTTCTCTGAGGGCAAATACCACCCATGTTTTTTCCTTATGTTTGAATCATCTGCTGATGAAGCCAGAAGAAAGCCTCTGCCACTTGGTTTTGAAGTGTTTCTGTCTCACAAGCACCTGACAATCCTGATGAAGGAGTGCTGTTTAGGCAGAATGACACGGAAGCAATGTCTGCTCGCACTCGCTCAGGTCAGGGTCAGCGGCAAGGGTGAGTCATGGTCTGTCTCCTCCCCACTGGACTCTGAGTGCCTCGGGCATCTGTGGGCCCCATCCCTGGGCGGGGTCTGTTATGGTCGGTCAGTTCTCGATAATTGTTCATTGAATTGAATGCACACAGAATTAAAATACATACACACACACACATATATATGATTTTCCTCTGTTGCCAAGTTTTCCCTTTGTTTGTGGAGGAAGAGGAGAGTGTTCTCTGGTAGTCAGTCCCCCCGACGGGGTTCAGGCACATGGCCGGTTGTCAGAGCATTTCTGGAGGCACCAGTACCTCAGCTCTCCTTGGGAATAATTCTCAGGCACAGGATGGGGTCTCCCACGCACTCCGCCCCGCCCCGGGCTTCTCAGGCCTCGAGGCCTAGTGAGTCCAAACTGACTGTGAACTCCTGCAGAGCAAAGGAGTCCAGACCTGCCATTTCCCGATGAGTCTTTTCTGTGTTATAAAGGGGGGGTAGCTCAAGATCTATTAAACATGCACAGATTCTAAATGCCATCTGGACCCTGCGGTCACAGCACGTACAGATCAGAACCACACAAGCAACAGTGGCCAGCACCCCGGGACACGCACAGCAACGGCAGTCACCGGAGAGTACACCTGTGATGTCTTGGCTACACCGGGAAAATGTTTATAACACTAAGTGAAAAAAGAATGAAATGTTTTATATTACACGATTTGATATTAAACCTTATAATGATGTTCTAGCTTTGCGTGTATAAAGATAAAGACTGAAGAAATACTGTCTGTATCGTATTAGGAAGTACAACTAGGAGCTAATGGTTCTCCACGGCACCTTTAGTCACACGGTGACGCCCTGACAAGGACACCAAAGCACAGAGGGGGTGGCGACACAGGTCTGAGGACGGCCTCTCTTGCTAAGGAGGGAGAAGCACGTCTCATCTCTGGGCTGAGTGTGCCCTCCTGAACCTGGACGTCCCCCTGGGTGCTGGAGGTGACATGAGGTCTGAAGGAGCATAGGCTGAGGAGCAGGGGAGGCTGAGTGTGGGCATTTAGCCATGAATGGCTCAGTTAGGACAGAGAGGGGCTGGGGGCACCCCAGCGGGACGCTTGCAGAGTGGGAATGAAGAGAGAGGCAGGGCAAAGCCAGAACGGCCCAGGACAGATGGCCACTGCAGCAATGCTGGATGCTGGGCGGCAGGGGCCATGGAAAAGGGAGCATGGAGAATTCCCACAGAGCCTGCCTTGACCGGGGTAGGAGCCAGGAGCCCGAGAGACTCAGCTCCCCTAAGAGCTATCAGACAGAGAGGCTGTGGACATGACTTGCATGGCGGGCTCCGGGGCTCGTGAACCCACCGAAAGAGCTCCCACGATTCTGTGCATGTGTATTTTCCTGGGCCAGGATTACGGCTCTCCTAACATCCTCAAGCCCAGAGCCACTCAGGTCTACAAACCCAGGCATCATGACGATTAGGGGCTCCAACTGGTGTATGCTCAAGAAACTAAGGTTAATTTTAAACCTATCTAAGGAGAAGATTAGGGACAATCTTGTGAGCCCAGAGTCAAACAACAGAAGTCCTTAGCCACCCACCACCCATCCAAACCGTTCATGCCCCCGGCCTCAGAACAGCGCTTCTGTCACCGGGCCATCAACAGCTTCATTGGAATGTTCAGTTCACGTGAAGTTCATGTTTAAATGAATGCTCATTTGTCAGCATGTTAGGATTATTTGTTGTTACTGTAAATGGTCACTAATTTGATAATAAAAAGAAAGAGATAGATGCGTTGTGTTTTAAGAAATTAAGGGCCCCTGCTTTACAGAAGCCAGGGACCCTCTGCAGCTACATGCACTTCCTAGACGATGCTCACTGATGGACGAGGGATTCCCAGCTGACCTCAGGCCCCACCCTCACCATCCTCACACACAACTCTGTGTGTGCAAACAGCACCCAGGGCCCCAGCCCGCCTGCTTCCCCGCTCGGTGTGGGTATCGCACACCAGCTTCACGTTCCTTTTGAACATGTTTTCTTTCCCCAGGTATGAATGAAAAGCTTCCTTTGTTGCTTTCAACACTGGCTCGGTGAGCCTCAATTCTTTTGAGACGGTCAGCCTTCTTGGCAGGGTTCTGGGGCTGGGCCACCGGCTTCTATTCAACCTGGATGGCCTTCTTCTCTCTCTTTAAAACTCGAGTTCACTGGAGTCCTCAATTCAGCCACACTGTGATTTTTAGATACTGCCCCCTTTTTACTCCTCCCGCGTCACTGGAGATCACAGTGTCAAGGACAGGTCTGGGAGCCTCTCCAGCATGTGGACAAACCCAAGCTTGTCTCATCTCAGAAACCCCTGCCAAGTGCCCTCTGATGGCCTCTCCTCCCGCCCAGCCTCCCTACCGCAGCAACCACACACCGGCAGGGCGGCCGTCTTCTCCACCTGTCACTTCTCCTCACTGGCTAATGCAAAACAGGCCCGAGAGGGGCGGCCGCACCCTCACCCCGCTGCACCCTGCTCCACAGCCCACACTGGGCCCAGCTTATCCCCAACACTGTCATCCTAGGGAAGAAGCTAGTTCTTGGTTTTTCTATTGTTTAGTGTATACTGGCTCCGAGTATGGCCACAGCCATACCAACCTAGGAGGCAAGACTTACCATATTCAAGCCTGTAGAAAGCAAATCCACTCCCGGGGTAGAAGGACCCTTTCTCTGTCACAGAGAAGCACTGCATTTTTGTGTTCATTTTGACTGTTTCTTGGATGGTGGCATCTTCACCGTTCATCAAGTTCCAGCTCCTCATGCAACCATCCAGGCGGGGGTTTATCTGCAAAGACAGAGAAATCCCAGTGGCTTCCTTGGAGCCACACAGGCTGCTAGATACCATGAGGAGACCATGCGGCTAATGCCACCCTCGTCAGAGGAACAGGGCACCCTCTGGGCTCAGGCATGTGGAAATCAACTGCAAAACGGACAACTCCTATGTGTGGCAGTTATTTCACAAGAGGGCGCTGTACTCGACAGACAGCTCCCTGCAGGACGCCCGAGGGCAGCACGCGGGATGGGTCCTCTTTCCATGCAGTCTAAGGAGAACACGGATCGTGTGGTGAACCCCACCTGCTGTCTGCATCGGTGTCCCCACTTATAACACGGAGCAGAGCACCGACCAGCCACTGCACCTCCGGGTGAAAGTCCAGGAGCCGGGAGTACGGACTCCAGCCCAGCCATCCACTTTCTATGCAGTTTTGAGCAAATCAGGGCACCTCCGCTGTTATTTGTAAAATGAGGAGGTGCAAGGAATGTAATGGTAAAAATGGGGGAAGCCCTGGAGTGGGGTCCGACACTGGAGGCCGTCCCTCCTCTGCCCCCGGAGGGAAGATGGTGCTAATACCACCCACTGTTCGGAGCAGCAACATACTCATGACTCATTTCTCATTATTTGGTGTGAAAATCATCATCACAGTGCCAAAGATTCTGGCCACGGACATCAGCATGCTGGGAGATGGAGAAACACAGATGAGGGGCAAAGGCATGTGGTGTGGGGAAGGGTGAGAAGGGGCGGGACTTTGAAAATGACCAGTACTGACCTCCCCATTAGGTCTTTTTCCCCTATGGATTTCCTGGCAGGGTTAACACCCCAAATGTTCTTGGGAATTCTCCAAAAAAGTTGATTGCTCTTTTTGTTAAAGAATAATTTCATTGTGTTTTATCTTCACTGCAAAATAGACATTTTTATTATCAATTCAGATGAAAACTCAAATGAGTCTCATAGAACGTGACGATGAGATTAATGACATAAGCCGCACCTGCTGCTTGTTAACCTCTAGGGAAACTCGACCTTACTCTGGGTCCTTCCCCAAACCTGGTCAGTGCTAAACACTGGCCGCTCACAGCTAAGCCTCATCTGCAGACCGACCCCAGGCTCTGATCCGAGGACAAATGGCGGCACTTACAGGCTGGACGAGGTCCTTCTCCTTGAAGGGAATGCCTCCCACGGTGAGGTTCAGGTGGTACAGTCCTCTGTCCTGCTGAAACAGCTCCCCGGCCACCACGATCTTCATGACAGCATCCTTGTTCACCTTGATGACCAGGTTCTGCTCCAACTCCTCAATGGAGATCTGGAGAAACCAGTGCTGTGAGAGGTGGCAGGGTCCCTTCTGAGGGGCACCCAACCTCAGGGGACCACGATCTTCACCACCTGGGACCAAAGGACACCCAATCTACGGTTGACTACGCTTGTCACCTACACCTCCTCCCTGCCTCTGAGTCCACACAGCCTCTATGCAGTCAGTGGTGCGGGTCAGGCTCTGAGGCCCCCTCCCCACATGGCTACCTTGCCCCACAGGACCCTGCTGGAGCCATTTCTCATCTCATGTCTCAGAGCCCTTCCCTGAACCTCAGTCAGGGAGTGGGAATTGTGCCTGACACCACCACCCCACTGGGTCAGCCCCGACACCCCCCCCCCCACTGGGTCAGCCCGACACCCCCGCCCCCCACTGGGTCAGCCCCCACACCCTGCCCCCCACTGGGTCAGCCCCGACACCCCCGCCCCCCTACTCGGTCAGCCCCGACACCCCCCCCCACTGGGTCAGCCCCGACACTACCGCCCCCCCACTGGGTCAGCCCCCACACCCCGCCCCCCACTGGGTCAGCCCCGCCACCCCCGCCCCCCTACTCGGTCAGCCCCGACACCACCCCCCCCCACTGGGTCAGCCCCCACACTACCGCCACCCCACTGGGTCAGCCCCGACACCACCACCCCACTCAGTCAGCCCTGACACCACCACCCCACTAAGGTCAGCCCTGCTCCCCCATTTTGGTCCATCTTATCCTTATCTGTGCGCTGCTAAAGGCAGGAAAACACGATCTATTTCTAAATCTACAACACCTAAGTCAGTACTTGGCATACACCAAATGCTGAAGGGTCTTGAGTTCATTCTGAGACTTCCCATTCTTTTATACTTTCTGTGTAGAGAAAATTAAAATCTGTCACTCGATGTATGGTGTAGCTCCCTCACCTTCCAGAGAGCAATCGGTTTCCTCTTTGGCTAGCATGGAGAAACATTTAAGTGCTTGGGTGTGAGTTTGGTCAAAAAACGTGGTGTCCGTGTGTGGAGGGCCACCGGGGTAGAATGGAAAGACGTCGTCACTGAGCTGACCCTGCTCCTCAGTGACCAGCTCCTGTCGCAGGGTGGGACGGCAGCTATGCCCACGGCCTGGTCATGTTCGCCCAGCATTCTCAGCCAGGGCACTGGCCAGCACCTCCCAGCACCCTCCTGCCACAGCCATGGCCTGGAACACCTGCTTAAGCCCCTTCAACTGCTTCCTTCCAGATTCACTGTTTCATCTGCAGCTTTACTGATTTGGAAACACTCGCACTTTAAGAGGTTAGGAAAGAAGAAACTAAACAGTACTTGACAGGATGGAAACATTAGCAAACATCTACAGTGTTTTTATTCACAGAGGCTGGGTGGAATTTTCCATTTTATCTTCACTTCTAAAGGAAAAGAGAACGCTTTTCTCATTTCTCTTTCAAGTGTTTACTTTTAAAGGTCCACTTCCAATTATGGAGCCTGTGGATTGTTGGAGGGAGCCTGTGGTGGCGCAGGCTGCTTTGCCCCAGGCGTTGGGGTGCAAGAAAGGCAGTGAGCTCCACCGCCAGCCTCTGACAGCGGCCTCCGGTCAGGTCTAACCCCCGAGTGTGAGTGCACCTGCACTTCAGCAGTATCAGAGCCGAATCCTGAAGCCAGAGCCTGGGACGGTGTCAGTGTGTCACGTCTCACCCCACCTTACGCTGACCGGTTGAGCCCCTGGGGCCTGGACAGGCCACATGGAGACAGGAGCAGGTGCCTGGACCTTGATCAGGGTTTCTCAGCTGTAGGACTATGAACAGCCTAAACCGGAAGGTTCTCTACGGGGGGCTGTGTGTTGCAGGGTATCTAGCAGACCCCTGGCCTCAACCCGGTGCCCTGACCCCCAACCCCAAACAGTGTCTCCAGACTCAGCCAGATGTCCCCTGGCGGAATCGTCCTGCTGAGCACCAGGCTCTCAAGGTAGGAGCCATGTGCTGACTACATGATGAGATGATGCCCCATCAGACTGTAAGCCCCTGGGGGGCAGAGGGCCTGTCCTGCCACGTGCAGCACCCACTAACTGTTGAGGCATGAGCGAACGAGACCTGCCAGGGCCCTCATCCAGGAGACCCCAGGCTGGCCCAGGAGGGGCAGAGGTGGGCGGTGGCCACACTCACCGTCTGCCACATGCCGTGGCTGATGACGGGCCCGCTGCTGGTGACCCGGCCGACGCCGTGGTAGCGAAGCTGCAGCTCCAGCCGGCCGGCCCGCAGGCCCAGGACGATCCAGTTGCTGCCTTGATGGCCTCCAGCAAAGAAGAGGATGCCTTCGGGGTCAAAGGTCCTGAAGTCAAACTCGGCCACCAATCTGAGTGCCAGCACCGAGAAGCAAAGTGGTTACATGCAGGTCAGTGGCTCTCGGCCTCCTGCCCTGTGAGAGTTCAGACTGGCCTCAGGAAGAGACGCGGGAAACCCGGCCAGCGTCACACTGCACACCCGGCCAAACTCCCGAGGGCACCCAGAGCAGTCCTGGGCACCTGTCCTGCTGGCACTGACCCAGAGCCCACGCTGAAACTGTACTGAGGCTGCGGCTGTGCCAAGGCTGAGCCATGGTCAGGCCCCTTCTGGGTGTCGGCCCGGGACTCGGGGGCGTGGAGCCCTCAGACGGCCACTTCCCTGGGGCCCTGTGGGTCTGCTCTGAGTCCCCCCTTCTCACCTCGTGGGCTGCAACCTTTTGAAGCGAAGTCTGATCACTGGTGTCCCACTGAACATGCGGCCCAGGTACAAGGACTTCACGCTTTTGGCCACGTTGAAAGGTACACAGGGCAAAATGTCCTGCCAGAACGGGAGTGCGGAGGGTCAGGCAGAGGCATGCCCTGGTTCAGCCCCTCTTCCAGTTATGGGGGGCCCATCGGGACGCAGGGCCAGCCCTCCGTGTCCTGCCACATACCCGCCCAGCGTGCTCCCTGGCATATACACGGGGCATGCCTGGACGGCAGGGCTGGGCTCTTGCTGGGACCCCCAGAGACTCTGTGAGAACCCACCACCCACTGCGCGGGGGCTCCGGGCTCACAGCGGGATGCCCTGCCGTGCTCCCTGCTAGTTTTCCTTTCCTCTTATTTTCTTTTAATTGTGAAATATTTCAAACACATAAAAAAGTGTATCGAATAATAAAAAACAAATACAATATATGGTAAAATCAATAAAATATGGAGGCCTTGGAGACTGTTGTTTCTAGAAAGTTACCATCCAGTAGTAACATTTTTTCCCTGATGTCCTAGGGGCAATCGTTAAAACGTTAGTGTTTTGATTGCCAGAACTTGTTTGTATACTTTAGTTGATTAGTTAGAACCTTTTTCTAGGTTTTGTGTTACTAGTCTTGGCATGCATTTCATTAAAAAAAAATTCTTCATGGATAGCCCTGACCGGTTAGAACATCGGCCCACAGAACAAATAGTTGTGGGTTCGATTCCAGTCAAGGACATGTACCTCGGTTGTGATTCGGTCCCCAGCGCTGATGGGGGTCGTGTGGGAGGCAACTAATCGGTGTCTCTCTTATATCGATGTTTCTATCTCTCCCTCCCACTCTATCTGAAGATAGATGGGAAAAAATATCCTCAGGTGAGGATTAAAAAAAAAATTCATGGATAATGATATGGTAATGTGATTTAAACATAATCAATTAGGCAGTATTTGGAGCGAGCTTCAGGAAGCGTATCTTTACAGGCTGAGGGGTCAGGTGTGCTTTGCTTCCCTTGTTACTGGAAGCTGCTCTGCCAGGCACCTTCTCCACTGCCCAGGGGACCACAGCGGTGTGAGCCCCAAGGGTGGGCGGGGGCCAGAGGCGGGGCTCTGACTGCACACCTGAGGAGCCTGAGGGGCAAGGAGGTGCTCATTTCTGTGCAGACGAGTCACACCGCAAACCCACATGCCCGACGGAGTAGGAAGCTGCTGCAGCGATCTCATAAATACAACCAAACACCCGGGACGGGACAGCACGTCTCCCGTCCACATCTCTCCAAGTACACCAGGCCTCTCAGCAAAAGCACTTCTCCCCAAAAACTTCCCCATCAGCTTTTAGTGGGCCAAAAATGAGCCCCCTTGGGCAGCCCGGCCACATCGAGGGCAAGGCCAGAGTGTCCTGGCTACAGGCAGGGTGCTACCTCGCAGGTGTTCATGTCGTGGGACAGCTTTAGGCCCCCTCGTCCGTTGCAGTGGCAGGTGTAGGTCCCCGGGGAGTTGACGCAGGCCTGCTCACAGCGTCCCTCTGCACACTCGTCCACATCTGTCGGCCACAAGGGAAATGTCCCCTCACTGGTGCGACGCACACGCTCCCTCTGCTCTCATACGGGGCACGCTCACCGGAAGGCGAGCTCCAGGCTGTGACTCGGGAGGCATCACCCCGACTCCCACTCCCAGGGCTCCCGCCTGGCCTCCAAAGTCACGCCCAGCACCCAAGCCTGGGCAGCCGCGGCTGTCCGCGCCGTCTCTGCTCTTCCTGCAGAGCAGTTGCTGCACAGTGCAGGAGGACGCTCAGACACGCTGAGCCCACTGCGCATTATCGGGCCAGCGAACATCACATCTGTACAATGCTTGGCTCGAAGGTTCGGGGGCAGGTTTGTGCCATGGACAGGAGTTGAGGGGTTTGAGGGGTGGCCCTGGAGGGAAGATGGAGGAGGGTGCAGGGAGGGTGCAGGGAGGAGGGTGCAGGGAACCACCCTATCATCTCCCTCAAGTTTTTGGCAGCCACCAGAGCACCAGGCAGGAAGTTGGGGAGAGAGAACATCTCTCTGAGCATCATCCCCATGCTCCCTGAGGACATGGCTGGGACTCAGCTGGGGAAGTAAGATCTGACAGGCCTGTCTCCAAATACGGCAGGTTGAACCTTGGTTGTAGAGAAGCCCGAGTCTGCCACAGGAGCGGAGGGGCATTTCCTTGTGGAATCCTATCTCTGTGTCCTTGGCACGTTGGAGAAGGTACCCAGCTGCATTAAGCAGCGCATGTGGGTGCATACGTGTGTGGCATGCACGTGATGTGTGTGTGCGCACGCATGGGTATGCACATGTGTACACAGCGGTGTACATGTTTACATGTGTAGTGCATGTACGTGTGTATGTGCGGCGCCTGCGGCGGCTGGGGCTGGGTACCTTGGCAGGCCTTCTCCTGGGAACTGAATGCGTAGCCCTCGTCACACAGGCAGGAGTAGGAGCCCGGCAGGTTCCGGCAGCGCGCCTCCCCACAGGCATCTGCGTCGGCACACTCGTCTATGTCTGCAAGAACCCAGAGGACCGCAGCTCTGTTACAGACTGGCAGGGAGATGCAGCCGGCCGAGGCTGCTAGCAGTGAGCCAGAAATGTCCTGCTGTCCTGGCTGGCAGGCTGAGGACAGGCTCGAGAGGGATCCCTGGTCCCAGGTTCCCCTGGTCTGACCCGACCCCCCCCCTTCTCCTGCCTGTCCCTTCCTTCTGTCCACAGGAATTTTCAGCTCTAGGCCCAGGAATGGGGATTGAGAATGGAAAGAATTTCTGATCGAGTCCCAAATAAGAGGTCAATTTCAGACACTGGACAGAGCACTGCTTGGCCAGAGGTGTGCACAGAACTGTGTAATTCAAATACCTGCAGTGCAGGCAGTAATGAAGTCGCTCCCAGTGAGAGCGGGGCTCCTGCCATCACACTAATTACTAGTCAGCCACAGTAATGCGAGTACCTTTGGGCACCCCCCGACTCAGGCAGGTGCAAAGTCCCACCCCGCTGTCCTGCATACTGTTCTGGAGGGAAAAGGACCAGGATGCAGGGGTTCTCTCAGACCACTGTGTCCTCCTCCAGCTTCACAGACTTGGTGGGAGGTGAATGCAGACCAGCAATTTGGTCACTTGGGGTCTTTCCTGAGGCCAAAGCAGACCTTCCCCAGGCAGCCACAGTGGCACTGCCTGGGGGCAAAGAGCCCGGTGGGTCTGTGTGAAATACGTCTGCCCAACAACAGCCATGTCCTTGCCTGCTCTTAGAGACCAGGACACGCCTGCAGGGTGCAGGACTTCTCAGGCCTGACAGAGCCCAGCCTGGACTGGGCCCTGGCCCACAGCCCTGCCAGAGGGCTGCTGGTCTCCGGCGAGGTCGGCAGATGGAAAGGACAATGGGCTACTCTGTGTACTCAGGTCAGAACGGTCATATAGATGCAGGAACACCTCCTGGGTCATCAATGGGGGCCACTGATGAGCACAAATGAGGAAGCTATTTTCCAAATGGGGAAAGTCATGCCTGGCCGGTGTGGCTCAGTGGCTGAGCACTGACCTATGCACCAAGAGATCAGGACACATGCCAGGTTGTGGGCCCAATCCCCAGTGGAGGGCATGCAGGAGGTGGCCAGTCGATGTTTCTATCTCTCTCTCCCCCTCCCTTCCTCTATGAAATCAATTATATATATACACACATACACACACACACACACATGTATATATTTTTTTAAGAAAGTCACCCTGCCCTGGCCAGTTTGGCTCAGCGGTTGGAGCGTTGACCTGCGGTCCAGAGAGACCCGGGTTCGGTTCCCGCTAAGGGCGCGTACCTCGGTTGCAGTTTGTCCCCGGCCCTGGTTGTGTCGTGCGGGTGGCAGCCACTCGATGTGTCCCTTCACATCGATGTTTCTCTCTCTCTCTCTTCCTCTCTCTCCCTGCCGCTCTATCTGAACAGAAAAATGTCCTCGGGTGAGGATTAAAAAAAAAAAAAAGAAAGTCACCCTTATCCTGACTCAGAGATTGGCCCCGTGGTTCCAGGCTTGAACCCTGCGCCTCACTGCTTCTCCCTGAACGCTGCGTGTCCCGTTTCCTGGGTGAGCTCCTGGCGGCTCTAAGAAACGTGCCCAGATTCTCAGGGATGCTGCCGCCAGACAGATGTTAGCACACTCAGGGCGGGAGAGAGGAAGAAGTATCCCTCTAAAAAGTAGGGTGCAAGCCCTGGCCAGTTTTGCTTAGTGGTTAGAGCATCGGCCCTCCAGACCAGCATCTTGGGTTTGATTCCGGCCAAAGGCATGTACCTCGGCTGCAGTTCGTCCCCGGCCCTGGTCGGGGTCACGCAGGAGGCAACCAGGTGACGTGTTTTCTCTCACGTCGATGTTTCTCTGTCTCTCTCTCCCTCTCCCCCACTCTATCTGAAGATAGATGGAAAAATATCCTCAGGTGAGAATTTAAAAAAATATTTTTTAATTAAAACAATTTTTTAAGTGGGGTGCTGCTCCTGTGTGGTCTATGGTGGCTTTGACCAGGCAGTACCCTGGGCTGCACAGGAGCAGAGGATGGGGCCACAGCTCGCAGTGCCCTTCGGTCGGCTCAGGGTGCTGGGCCTCTGGGAGCCCCAGGCCAGGCGGGAAGCAGAGGGAGCCCACTGCTGAGCTGTACTCGCTGAGCGCGCCTTTCCGAGGAGTGCTGGCGCTGGGTGGGGAGGGGAGCTGGCTGTGTGTGGGGAGACAGACCCCGGCACTGGAGCCTCTCGCCCCCCGCCCACAGCCCCTGTGATGTCCTGGGCTCTTAGTTTCACGGAAAAGCCTGCAGGCTCCGTGGCACTGGAAGGAGGCCCAGCAGCCGCGCCCCCTCCAGGGCTGCGATCTCCGGCTCAGCTGGGCCGGCCTGGTCCACAGACACTGAATCATCCTGTGTCTGTGGTGCTGAGGAGGTGGTGCTGGGGCAGGGCCCTGGCTGCTGACATGCCCGGGCATGTGTTCTTTCTGCAGGACACCCCTCCTCCCTCCTTCCCTCCCTTCCAGAAAAGCAGCAGCCACTGCCAACAGCCTCTTGCAAAGGAGCCAATGTGACTGCCAAATGCAGCAACTTGGCAACTGCAAAAGTAAAAGAGGAGCAGAGAAGAGGGCAACTGGGAGATGAGGAGAGAGGCCCGGGACAGCCCCAGGGTCCCATCCAGGGCCTTACCTCGGCAGCTCCTGCTGTCCTTGGAGAGCGCGTAGCCGCTGTAGCAGGCACAGTGGAAGCTGCCTGGCTTGTTGTAGCATATTTGGTTGCACCCCCCATTCTTCTGGCTGCATTCGTTGACATCTGGGCACACACAGGACACAGAGGGACTGGGGAGAGCCCCAAGGTGACCCACAACCGCTCGAGCACGCCTCAGCGTTTGCAGGGCTAGCTCCACTGCGTGCGCCCTCAGACCGTGGGCAGGAGACACAGGGACATCTCCTGTGCCGCGGGTGGTGACAGTCCACAGTGCCAGCTCTGTGGCCATCCAAGTGCACACGGGAGGAGGGCAGAATGTTAAGTGTCCAAGGATGGACATGGCCAGGCAGCTGTGAGGCCCAAACTCAGCCGGGCCAAGCCCCACACAGGCTGAGCTGAGCCTCACAGACCACCTGTGGGCCTCCAGCTCAGCTCAGCTGCCCAGGAAGGACACCAGGAGGTCCCGAGGTGGGACAGGGTCTCCACCACCATGAAGGGGCCCGCCTAGAGTCCTAACCAGGTGCTGGGGGATTTTCCTTGCAACTTCTTTGTTGACAACTGCAACCTCGAGAGAGGCTGGAAACTACTCTCATCTTTTTCATCACTGGGGCTGAGGCTCATGGGTAGCTGCTAGGCTCCCGCGTGGTGGTCTTACTGCCCTGTGGTGGCCCCTCCTTTGTCCCAGTCCTGCTCTTAGAGAAGTCAGTTCTCTCAAGGAGCTGACAGATGGCTTCTCAAGCTGGACAGTGCCCATCCCGAGAGCAGAAGCAGGACCTCCGGCACTGGTTAAACATTCTCACTCGGTGATTCTCACGGGGGGCCGAGGACGCCCTGCCCGCTCATCTTCTCCCTCCTTGCCTGGCAGCTGAGCTGGAGGATAGCCAGTGAGGGCCTGGATCCGGACAGCCTGCGGGCACCTTCGTGCCTCCCCAGTCCTGTCTCAGCCAGAACAGGCTGTGTCCCCGAGTGGGGCAGGGAGTAAAGAGGGAGGGGACCCAGCCTCTCCAGCCTGGGGCCCTCCCGTGGCCCTGCGGGGAGGTCCCGTACCCACACCCTCAGCCGTGTCCCATGGCCGGGGTGGCCTTACCTCTGTCGCAGAGCCGGCCCCCCCAGCCAGCTCTGCACTGGCAGAAGAAGTTGCCCATGAGGTCTTGGCAGGCTTGAGTCCCCTCCTTGCTGCAGGGGTTTGGAGAGCACTGGTCAGGAAGGTCTGAAATGAGAGGAAGGAGAACATCGTCCTGAGTTGCTCCTGCCAGCTAGTAGGAGCTTCATGGCGGGCGGGAGCACAGCCTGGTGTCGGGGCCCTGGGCACACTGGACGTTGGCAGGAGCACTCTGAGGCACGTCCGGGGCACTGGCGTCCTCTCTGCTGGCCCAGGCTGGCCACGCAGAACCCACCTCTGGGCAGGATGAGGGTCACAGAACAGGCTGGCCAGGCCCCCAGCTGGTTCCAGGGGCTCGGGGGCTCGGCCCATCAGGGAGCAAGTGAGAAGAGGAGGGAACTGGCTCGGCCTCAGGAGTGCGGACCTCCCAGGGAGCAGGTCAGCAGAGCCCTGGCTGACCCAGGGGCCCTCCGGGCTGATGAGGAGCATTCTCCCAGCCCCGGTGGACGGCTCCACCCGCAGGCCAGGCCCCGCCTGCCCACTCAAACTATGACCCCTCAGCCTCTGCCAACATTCCCTCCACCGGGCTGGCCTCTGTGGGAGCACTGCCTGCTTCCCCCAGAAGTCTGCCTGCACGGGACGGGGGAGCTGCCCCAGGCCAGGCTGCTGGCCGCGCCCAGGTCCTCCCGCTGGGTCCCAGGGCGACCACGACAGCGCTCCGGCCGGTGTGGCTGGCCCGCCTGCCTGGGGAGCCACCTGCCTGGGATATAATGAGCATGCCAATCACCAGCATAATTTCCACCTGTTTAGGGACTGCGGTTAAGAGACTGTCCCCGAGGAGCACCTTCCAAGGGCTCCCCACGGCGCTTCTCACAAACACAGCGGAAGCCTGTGGACTCGTGGCCAGCGGGGCGCTCACCCCGTCGGCGTGGCGATTACGTGCTCCCACGCTTCAGGCAGCCGAGCGCAGAGTACTTGGGGGGAAGCTACGATTGTGCCCAGAGCTCCACGAATCCTTCCACAAGGGCCCTGGCTGTGCCGAGGTGGGCCGTGGGCCGGGTGGGGAGACACAGGCCTTCTACCCACTTCTCTGCCGTCACCGCTGGATCTGAAACACCGTGAGCTTCTCAGAACACCACGGGGAGGCCGGATCCACCGGCCTGAGAAGGGCTCGCGTCAACAGACACACACGATGGCCGAGACCTTCTGGGAGGTGAGAGACCCCGAGCTGGCCAGGCTCAGCCGTGCAGGGGCACAGGCAGGTGTCGGGAACAGCAGGCCCTGCAGTCCCTGCTGCTCACCTGGGGAGGTTTCCCAGAGAATCTCGTCAAGCGAAGCTGTGTCCTGACAGCCTGCTCCAGGCTGTGCCCACCCTGACCTCCAGCAGCACGGCCCACAGTTCCCACAGAAAGTGCCACATGATCGTCTGTGTCTGAACAGCCCTCTCTCTTCCCTCTTTTACAGCTGCTTTTCCCTTTGCCCCTCGCAGAATCTATGGACTTTCTCATGAGCCTACAGACACTACACATCTCCCTGTGACCGTGGCTTTCCTTTCTCTCTCTCCTCCAGTCCAGGGTGGACATGCCTTTTGCAGCCCCTGAACAGCACGAGGTCCATGGCTGAGGTCCAACCGGAGGGCTGACGCTGCTCGTCACGGTCAGAGGGGGACGGCACCCACCGCTCTGGGTAAACTTGTCAGTGCCCGAGGTGAGTGGATTGGAGCCGCACTGACAACTGACAGCAAAACCAGCTTCTCGTGGTTTTTGGTTGTGGGCAGCTAGGTACACTTCCCCAGCAGCCCTGGGGACTGGGGTCACCCACGCTCATAGCTTGTCGAAAATCCCCAGGCCTAGGCAGGTGGCAGACCAGACAGCAGAGGGGCAGGTGACGCCAGGGTCATGTCGGCTGGCCGCGGCTCAGACCAGTTACACTGACCTGTCTCTAACACACAGTACCCGCTATCATTCACGCCACGTCACTAGTACTGTTTCTAAGGGCCATACATCCAGCACTTGAACCAGGTGCTGTCACTTTTTAAATTTAGGAAGTGAATAGCCCATCTTAGGTAATGTGGCAGGTGCGAAGAGGGTCATCTGACTCCCGGGTACCTGGGACGCAATGGCTCTCCAGCGTTTCCTCTCTGCCCCCCACAGACAGATCTGAAGTCACCCTTCCCTCCACGGCCCGGTCACTGGAACAGGCCCTCCAGCTGCTGAAAACACCAGGCCAGAGTCTGTCCTGGGGTCACGTACAACTCATCACTTCTTCCTTAAAAATGACTGCCATCTCCAGCCTGACTCCAAATCTGGGGACAGCATTTCCACCACAGGGCTTGTTCCTGTCATCGCGAGTGCCTGGTGGACCTGTTTCCTGCCACCAGCACAGGAGGGAAGTGGTCTGTGAATTCCTCACGCGAGCTGGAGTCAGCCCGGGCTGCTGTGCTGTGTGTTCCCTCGGCTGTCCACGTGGTCTGGGGACCCCGATCCTTGGGGACTCTGCATAATCGTATCTGAAAACTGGAACCCGAATCCCTCATCACATTTCCTTATGACCTTTCCACAGCACACCTCAAAGTGGGCTTGTTTGGCTTGGTCGCAGCCCACAAAACACTCGCGAGTGTAGACCAAACACGTCTCCCGGTATTTTGGAGGCACTGCACGGTTGTTTTGGCAGGGAACTGTGAATGCCTTCTACCAGTAAGCAAGTAGGAACTGGGTCCAGTGATCAGAGGAATTTGGTCAAGGAATGGTCATCACCCACAGCTGCCTCGAACCCACCCGAGGTCAGCCTGCGGTCCCCACATGCTGCCGCACTCGCTGTGAGGAGGGTCATACCCTGGGACCAGAAGGGACAGGGAGGGGGAGGGTGCTGTGTGTTAGAGAGAAGCCAGTCCCAGGACTAGAGAGATGAAGGGACGGGTCTGCTTTCCTGACTTCGTCTGGACAGGAAGGGGCTCTGTGAGCAGGATGGTCAGAGACCAGGGATGGTGACATGCTGGGCCTGGCCAGCACCGGAGCCTGGATGAAGCAGCTGGTTCACCTGACACCTCCCATGACACTCGACAGAAGGCCCAGATGGGCTCCCACGGGAGGGAAGTCAGGGATGTGGTGTGTGTCTCCACCTGAAATACTGGTTAAAGATGTGAAGTTATTTCAGAAGTATACACATGTACCTTGGGCGTGAAGGGCGTGTTAGCTTCGTCTAGAATTTGCCCAGAATGCCTAAACATCGCTTCAAAGGACTCAGGGTCCCTGGGGGCTGAAGGGCCAACACCAGCTTCTACTAGGGTGGGGTTTTCCAGGAGATTCCTACACAACACCCACCCCAGAAGGAAATCCCTCAGAGCCCCTTCCTGCCAAGATCTGTCCCTTCATCTCTCTTGTCCTGTGGCTGGGCCGACCTCACCCTCCCCATCCCTTCTCCCCTCAAAGTATAACCCTCGTCCCAGCAGCATGGAAAGGCATCCAGAATGTGTGGGGACTGCGGGCTGACCTCGGGGGGGGGGGGTTTGAGGCAGCTGTGGGTGATGACCATTCCATGACCAAATTCCTCTGACCGCTGGACCCAGGTCCTACTTGCTTACTGGTAGAAGGAATTTACCGCTCCCTGTACCCCCCCCCCAAAAAAAACATGTGCACTGAAGGGAAGAAATAATAAAGATCAGAGCAGAAATAAAATAAAATCTAGAAAAAAGCAATGGTTCTTTGAAGAGACGAACAAGATTGGCAAACTTTTGACCAGACTCATCAAGAAAAAAAGAGAGAGGAACTAAATAAAATAAAATCAGAAATGAAAGAGGAGAAGTAACAACTGACACCAAAGAAATACAAAGGATTGTAAGAAAATATTACTAACAACTAGATGCCAACAAATTGGACAATCTGGAAGAAATGAATAAATTCCTAGAAACATACAATCTTTCAAAACTGAATCAGGAAGGCTCAGAGAATTGGAATAAATAGTTTACAACTAGTGAAATTAAAGCAGTAATAATAATAATCCTAACAAACAAAAGTCCTGGACCAAATGGCTTCACAGGTGAATTTTACCAAACATTCGAAGAATTAACACCTATCCTTCGCAAACTATTCCAAAAAATTCAAGAGGAAGGAAGACTCCCAAGCTCATTTTATGAGGCTAGCATTATCTTAATTCCAAAACCAAATAAAGACACTGCAAGAAAGAAAATTATAGGCCAACATCCCTGATGAGCATATGCTCAACAAAATATTAGCAAACCAGATCCAGCGATACATTAAAAAGATCATACACCTTGCCCTTGCCGGTTTGGCTCAGCGGTAGAGCATTGGCCCATGGACCAATAAGTCTTGGGTCCAATTCCAGCCTAGGACACATGCCTCAATTTCAGTTTGTCCCCAGCCCTGGTTGGGGTCATGCAAAGGCAACCAGTTGATGTGTCCCTCTCACATTGGATGTTTCTCTCTCTCCCTTTCTCTCCCCCTTTCTCTCCCCCTCTCTCCCTCCCACTCTATCTGAAGATAAACAGAAAAATATTGTCGGGTGAGGATTAAAAAACAAAAAGATCATACACCTTGATCAAGTGGGATTTATTCCGGGGATGCAAGGTTGGTACAATATCTGCAAATCAATAAATGTGATACACCACATAAAAAAATGAAGGATAAAAGCCACATGATCATATAAATAGATGCAGAGAAAGCATTTGATAAAATCCAGCACCCATTTATGATAAAACTCTCAGCAAGTGGGAACATACCTCAACAAAAGTCCATATATGACAAACCCACAGCCAACATCATTATTAATGGGCAAAAACTACAAGCATTTCCCATGAGTGCAGGAACAAAACAGAGATGTCTGTTTTCACCACTGTTATTGAACACAGTACTAGAATTCCTAGCCACAGCAATCAGACAAGAAGAAATAAAAGGCATCAAAATTGGAAAAGAAGTAAAACTGCTACTATTTTCAGATGACATGATACTGTATACAGAGAACCCTAAAGATTCCACCAAAAACCTACCAGAACTGATAAATGAATTCAGTAAAGCAGCAGAATACAAAATTAATATCCAGAAATCAGTTGCACTTTTATAAACCAATAATGAACTATCAGAAAAGGAAACTAAAAAAACAATCCCATTCACAACTGCTTCAAAAAGAATAAAATACCTAGGAATATATTTAACCAAGGATGTAAGACCTATACTAAGGAAATTATGACACTGAAGAAGGAAAATGAAGAAGATATAAATAAATGGAAGCATATACCATGTTCACAGATAGGAAGAATTAACATCATTAAAATGTCCATACTACCCAAAGCAATCTATAGAGTCAATGCAATTCCTATCAAGATACCAATGGTGTACTTCATAAAACTAGAACAAATATTCAAAAAATTTATATGGAGCCACAAAAGACTCAGAATAGCCACAGCAATTTGAGAAAGAAGAATAAAGTTGCAGAAATAATGCTACCTGATATCAAACTATAGTACAAGGCCATAGTAGTTAAAACAGCATGATATTGGCATAAAAACAGAGAGATAGAGAAATGGAACAAAATACAGAGCTCAGAAATAAACCCATGCCTTTATAGTCAATTAATATTTGACAAAGGAGGCAAGAACATACAATGGAGTAAAGATAGCCTATTCAATAAGCGGTGTTGGGAAAATTGGACAGATACATGCAAAAAAAATAAAATTAGACCACCTTCATACACCATACACAAAAATAAACCCCAAATGGATAAAAGACTTAAATGTTAGGCTCAAAACCATAAAACTTCTAGAAGAAAACGTAGGCTGGAAAATCCCAGACATCTCTTGTAGCAATATTTTTTCTGATATATCTCTTTGGGCAAGGGAAACAAAAGAAAAAAACAAATGGGACTACATCAAACCAAAAAGTATTTGCACAGCAAAGGAAACCATCAACAAAATGAAGATAACCCACTGAATGGGAGAACATATTCGCCAATGAGACATCTGATAAGGGGTTAGTCCACAAAACTTATGAACAATGTATACAACTCAGCACCAAAAACAAACAAAAAACCCACACACAATTCAATTAAAAAACAGACAAAGGACCTGAATAGACACTTCTCCAAAGAGGAAATATAGTTGGCTAAGAGACATACAAAAAGATGCTCAATGTCGCTAATCATCGGAGAAATGTAAATTAAAACTACACCTGTCAGAATGGCTATCATCAATAAATCAACCAACAACCAGTGTTGATGAGGAGGTGGAGAAAAGGGAACCCTAGTGCACTGTTGGTGGGAATGCAGATTGGTGCAGCCACTGTGGAAAGAAAGCAGTATGGAGTTACCTCAAAAAATTAAAAATGGAACTGCCTTATGACCCAGTGATTCCACTTCTGGGAATACATCTGAAGAAATCCAAAACATTAATTAAAAAAGAATATATGTACCCCCACGTTCACTGCAATGTTATTTACAATGGCTAAGATTTGGAAGCAGCCCAAGTGTCCATCAGTAGATGAGTGGATAAAAAAACTATGGTACATTTACATGATGGAATATTACTCAGCCATAAAAAAGAACACCTTACCTTTTGTGACAGCATGGATGGACCTGGAGAATATTATAGTAAGTGAAATAAGCCAGGCAGGGAAAGACTAGTACCATATGATTTCACTTGCATGTGGAATCTAATGAACAAAATAAATTAACAAACAAAGTAAAACAGATCCATAGATACAGAGACCAGACTGACAGCTGTCAGAGGGGAGGGGTGTTGGGGGGCTGGGTGAAAAAGGTGAAGGGATTAAACAAAAACAAAACAACAACTCAGATACAGACAACAGTATGGTGATGAACAGAGGGGAAGGGAGTAGAGGAGGTAGAAGAGGGTAAAGGGGGGATAAACGGTGATGGAAGACCTGACTTGGGGTGATGAACACACAATACAATATACAGATGATGTATTATAGAACTGTACACCTGAAACCTATATAATTTTATTAACCGATGTCGCTTCAATAAATTCAGTGAAAAGGAAAGAAGAAGCAGTTTATCCCCAGGACAAAAGGAAAGAAGAATGAACATTTGAGAGCCTGACACTCAGCAGGTGTCCAGCAAACCTCCTCGGAATGAGACAAACCCTTGCAGGCCCAAAGGCACCCACTTAACTTCCCACCCCGACCCCCAGCCGGCCTGCAGAGGTTTCTGGGCTGACGGTGATCTGTGCCCTGACGTCAGGCCTCCGAACGGAAGGAGCTGGTCAGGAGCTAATGGGTTTACCTTGGCCTTAGAGGCTGTGCTGAAGGAAAGAGAGGAAGGAACCTGTTTGTTGCTGTGGCCTGGAATGTGAAACATCTGCTGACATCCAACAGCATGGCGTCCTTAGGTGCTTTCTACTCCCCTTCCCAAAATGTGCAGGTAATGACAAGTTAACTGGGACAGTGTGCTCCAGTGGGGTGGGGGTGGGGGGCACTGTTTCGACTGGAGAGAAAGGGCAAAGGGATCCCTGCTCAGGAGGAAAATTGGGCCTGGGGCTTATCACCCAGCTGGGCAAAGCAGAGAAACCCAAGCTTCAGAGAGCGACCGGGGCCCTCCCGCTGGAGACACAGGGGCACTATGAGGCATCCGTGAACCGGGAAGGCTGAACTGTCTGGGAAAGTCTGTCCCGGGCCTGGGGCTTGTCTGGGCTGAACACTTTGGCAACTAAAAGATGATCTCTTTGAGGCCACTGCTTTCATTTTAATAATGGCGAACCAAAGCACTCAGCTGAAAACTGCCCGTCATCACCAGATAAGACTATTTTTAGGAAGGAACGGATGAAAACAGTGCGAAGTTGCCTGAACTGACCCCATGTGCACTCAGGCCTGGCAGGCTCATCTTTGGGGACCGCAAGACAGGGTGCGCGTCTCTCCCCAAGTGACAGCCCAACCCCTGGCAGTCTTTACAAGGTCCCTCTCTAAGGACAGCTGGTGGATTTGTTCAGTGCCTCAGGCTTCGGAGAAGTCATCTGAGGTGCACAGTGCCCTGGTTACGGGCCTGAGGAGGAGGCACTGGGTCCACGGGGAGGGTCACGGCGGGTCCGGGGCTGGACGGAGAGACCGGGCGTGGAGGCAGCTCCCTAAGCGGCTGGAAACTGCCTGAGCACATCTGGCGTGAGCAGTAGCTGCACAAGACTCTCCTCTAAACGTCGGCTCGGGAAACAGCTCTGGGATGCTCTCTCCCTCTCATTTCCCAGGCTGCCGCCACCCAGGAGGAGAGAGCATCTTAATCCCATTGAGAAATCATCTTTGCTGTCCAAACAATTTAAGTCACTTTGATGCCGTGAAATCTCTAACATAGGAACGACACAGCCCAAGACTGGGGTGGCCTTACTCTGGGAAAAGCCCCAGTGATTTTAAATAAATGGTGTTGGAACAAGGGGGATGCTATCTAGAAAAATGTGAACACATCCGGTTCCCTCCTTCATCAGGAGCAAGTCCAGGCGTCCCATACAGTTCAACACAAAACATTCGATAGTTGTTTCATAATCTCAGATAACCCAGGAACTAAAACAACCTAATAAATATGAATATAGTACTATAAAATAAGAAATTAGTTTAGCAAATGGACAACAAAATGCTAACAGATATTTCATAATTTGCTATGGATTTATTTTCCCTCAAATTCAAATCTTCAATATCTTCTAAAGTCTTATTTTCCAGTAACATTAAATATGGGTTTCCAGATAGTCACATATTTTTTATGTTAACCTATGTAAATATATATATATATATATATATATATATATATATTTTTTTTTTAATCCTCATCTGAGACTATTTCTCTATCTATCTTCAGATAGAATGGGAGGGAGGGAGAGAGAAGGAGCAAGAAACATCGAAGTGACACATCGAAGGGACACATCGACTGGTTGCCTCCCACATGACCCTGACCAGGGCTGGGGATGAACCACAAACGAGGTACGTGCCCTTGGCCGGAATTGAACCCACAACTCACTGGTCCACGGGCCGACACTCCAACCACTGAGCCAAACCAGCCAGGGCACTATGTAAATATTTTTAATTGTTATTATCTTGACTTGTGTGCCATTATTCTAATAAATTTTAATTTTTTTCAAGTCATTAAAAAAATGGTAACTAAAAACAAAAAGCTAAGCCCTGGCTGGTTTGGCTCAGCAGTTAGAGCATCAGCTCGTGGACCAAAGTTGTCTTGGGTTCGATTCCTGGTCAAGGGCACATACCTGGGTTGCAGGTTTGTCCTCCAGCTCCAGTCGGGGTTTTATGGAAGGCAACCAATCGATGTATCTCTCACATCGATGTTTTTCTCTCTCTCCCTCCCTCCCTCCCTTCTATGTCATCTAAAAGTCAATGGAGCCCTGGCCAGTTTGGCTCAGCGGTTAGAGCATCAGCCCTCGGACCTGAGTCACGGGTTCAATTCCGGCCAAGGGCACGTACCTCGTTGTGGTTCATCCCCGGCCCTGGTCAGGGTTGTGTGGGAGGCAACCTGTCAATGTGTCCCTCTCAGGACGATGTTTCACTCTCTCTCTTCCTCCCTCCCACTCTATCTGAAGATAAATAGAAAAAAAAAAATCCAATGATGATAATTAAAAAAACAAAAGTCAATGGAAAAATATCCTTGGGTGAGGATTAACAACAAAAAATAATGAAACCCAAAAAGCCAAAATGACACAAAGCTGAATTGCTCCCATGTCTGCCTAAGGCCCCAGTGAGGTCTTGGATGACCCCAGGAGGCTGAGGTCATGGCCTGACCCTGAGGGGAGGGGCTTGCTCCAGGTCTCCCTCCATGCATGGCCATGGGCTTGGGCTCCTCTGAGTTAACAGGTGCTTCTGCCCAGGGGAGAGGGGAGCTGGGTGACACAGTAGCACTACTCTCCTTTCCCACATTAGATCAACCATTTCCTCTGCTGATCTGGGCTGGGGCTGGGGTCTGTGATGGGAGCAAGTCAGGTGAAGCGTGGAGCCGGCACATGGACCAGAGGCTGACTGGACACAGCAGCCCCATGGAGCCCTAACCAGCCAGGGACTATGAGCAGTCTGGGTCTGGCGGGCCTTCTCGGCTATTCCTAAAAAGGCAGGTCTCACACTAAGTGCAGGAAGAGCCCTGCCTGCTATGCTATGACGCTGTGCCCTTCGAACCTCAGTCTTCCTCACCTGTGGAACAGGTGCGAAAAAAATACCAACACCTAGGCTGCACTTTCAACCACTCAGACCAAGGAAGGCCCCGAGCCAGGCTCCGCTGAGGTGGTTACACAGTTCTGTGCATGGGTTAAAATTCACGCAACAGGAATGTGATTTTTACTGTGTAATAACAAAATAACAATAATAAAAAGATGCATTATGACCCAAGTAAACTGTTACATGTACAAATGGCAAATTTGCAAAATCTTATCAAGAGCTCCTATAAATTGAGAAAAATAGGTCAAGAGTGTGAACAAATAATTCACAGGAAAAACATAAGGTCCTTAAACATATGAAAGTCAGCTTTACTCATTAGTAAGAAAAACACAAACTGAAATGACAGAATAAAATAAAATGTCATTTTTCACCGTTTGTAGGCTTGATTCTGCAATTCCATTCCTAGGGATTTATTCTGCAGATATACTTAGACGTGTGTGAGGTGACAAATGTACAAAGATATCACTCTGGTTCAGTTCATAATAATAACAAACTGGAAATAGCTGAGAAGACCACCAATACACATTGGTAAAACTGCATTCCTTACCCACTGCCAATGTTGACAGGGACGTGTGTGTGTGTGCAGCTCCGTATGTACTGGTATGAAAGGTGTCCACGGGATCCGGTGACAAAAGTGGGGTCAGATCGTGTGTAGGCTAAGCTCCCCCTGGGACTGCTCACATTTATGTATTGTTAGAACTGGTAACCATAGTGGCCTTTGGGAAAGAGAACTTACTTACTGGTTAACTAGGAGGCAGGGCCAGGGATATGCTTTCTCTTTACACCCTTATGAAAGGTTTGAATTTCACACCATGTGCATTTCTTTCCGATTCAAACACAAAACATTCTTGCTGAAACAAGGCAGTTCACTGTAAAGGGAGCAGACCTCAGGCAGGTGTTATAGCCCCTTGAGATAATGCAAATATTCAAGACCCCTGAAAACCACAACAAAGCTTAAAGTTATCCAAACTCTCAGGGCTTTGAGGAAGACAGGAAGGAGAACGGACTTACTTTGAACGCATTTAACAAAATCTGGGTGTTTTGCGTACGGAGATCCATGTTTATTAATGCAGTCTGCAAGAGAGAAATGGGTGGTGTGTCATTCTTCAGTCACAGAAGAGGAAACAGACTTTAGATATAGTACTACAGTCGCTTAGACGCCTCTGGAAAAGTAGATCATTCGCACTTACCTGGGTGGAACAGTCCTCCAGCAATAACACAGCTTAGCTTTTTTAATACATTTGAACAAAATATTTAACACTGACCAACCGGAAAGTGCCACCAAAATGGCAGACTGTACACAAAGAGCGTTACCAAGCACCGTGCCCAGCCTCCTGGGGGTTCCCTCTGCTCTTGTACAGGACAACCACTAAGAACGTGCAGTACATTTTCTGATCATAGAGAGTTAAACTTCCGTTTCAAGTTGACCCCCCGCTCCCCGTTTGGAACTTAATTTGAAAGTTGATCTGCTTTGGAAAGTCAAGCAGTTGGACGTGCTGGACGCAGATCGACCACGCATGTTCCACACAGACACGGGAATAGGGACGGGGGGCTGGGCATCTCGAACACATGCATCCCGGGACAATATGAAACCTGAAGTTGTGCAGAATGGGCACTGAGCCACTTCAGCCTTGGCCTCCCATAGATCCCTGCTCCTTCTCCATGCCTAAGGGGACACTGGCATGGGCAACAGATGGTCCCTAAAAGGTGGGCTCATGGGATGACTGGTCACCCTTTGCCTCAGGAAACAAACCCCACATACCCAGGAGCAAGGCCCGCAGAGACCAATAGGGAGCCCAGAAGCAGAAGGGTTCTCGGGCTCTTCTGGGCAGTCACAGGTCCACTTGGCTTGTTGCCAGGGAAGGTACCTCTAAGAGGATATAAGACCCATGGAAAATGTACCCACATGCACTTTACAAAATCAGCAAGGAAGACCCTGAAATACATTTCTCTCGTTCTAAGTGGTACGTATCCAAAACCATCTTAAAACGGTGTTTGTTAAAGGAGTTCTCAGTGAAATCCACGGCCTCTCTCAGGTTGTCAGGGAGGTCGACAGCACTGTCCTGGTAAGGCTCAGCTGTCGTATGCTCTTTTACTCTGCCTCTCCCCAGCGTACAGCAGGGCTTTCAGGAGGCCACTCTGCACAGTGACATCACCGCTCAGTGGCCGAGAGAGCGTGTGCCTGTGCATTCCTGTCATTCAAATAAAAACATGTTCAATGTTCTCAGTTTTAACTACTAGCATGGCAAATATCAATAAATACAGCCCCATGAATAGAAGCAGGTGGTCACCCTCAATAATGTCAGAAATGCAGAGACCTGAGAGCAAAACGTCTGAGAATTACTAACTCGATCACATTCCCAAACAATAAGCAACAAACCTGGACTCAGAGCAGAAAGAGGTTTGCAAATAACGGCATTGGACTGAGGTTAGGGGCACACGCATCACTATGGTACGAAAGACAGAAGTGTTCTGATCTTTGTGCTCTGGACAGTTTCAAACTCTCTATGTAATTAAGCAATCTTCCCTCCAGGAATAACTTGGTAGTGAGGTTTTGACTAATTGTTTCTCCAACATGTGACACGTATCCTCCAACTATGCCTTTATGACAACCAAAAGAAGCAGTGACTTAAACTTACCTAAGTATCTCGGATAAAAGTATTCCTGCGGAAAAAGAAAAAGGACACGTTTACTGGCACAATACGAGGCTTCCTACACAAGTCAGCAGCTGGTTCATCGGACCTCGCCTTTCTTCCCCAATAGACAGAAATAGATCTCGGGGAGGCAGGTGTTTGAGGACGCAGAGAATTTCTCCATAGCTGGCTCAGTAACAGGACCAGCAGAGGGAGAACCACCCAGAAAGCCACTTCCTGCCTGGAAGACAGTGAGGGAAGTGAGAGGGGACAGTCCAGGCAGCTGAATGTTTGCAAAGCCATCGTGGTGATTAGACCAGCAACAGCACTGCCACTCAGCGACTTAGAAGGTGCCACTCAAAGTCTTACAGAAGGATGAGAAATAGTGCAAGTAAAGACCAATTCTTGGACGCTCATTGATGTAGGGGCCCTCGCAGGAACGTGGAGACCGTCGTGTGACGATCAGCACATAGGCACTGATTTGCCTTTACTGTATTTGTAAAACAAAGGGGTGTTGGGTGAGTCATGGAGGGTATAAGCAAGGAGTCTTTTTATCCATGAGTCAAACGAAGAGATCTGCACTGTACAAGGGAACTGTTGAATAGGAGAGCTAACTGCCCCACCTGGGGGAGCAGCAGGGACCTGCTGGGAAGCCCTTCAGGGTCCTTTTGCCCCAGTCATAGACCCCAGGCCGTGGGCTGGTTAAAGGAGCCCCACCACGTCCACTCTGATCTCCCCTTCAAGTCAATCATGGTACAGTTTGGCCCTAATTACCCCACTTAATGGAACCAAGTGACTAAGCAACAGCAGCCACTAGATGTTGGGTGTTAACTGCAAGCTGGTGACATTCCATATTTTTAGATTATTTTGTTCGATTCTCACAACCACTTCTAAGAAATTTCTTTTTCATGAACTCATTATCACAGATGAGGAACCAAGGCTCAGCATGGGTGGCAGAATTGACTGAGGTCCTGAAGCTGAACGGGGCTCCCAACAGCACCCTGCATCCCGAAAGAGTGTGCCCGGAGCTGGGACGTTGCATTTGAAGAGTGATCGGCAGAGGTGCCCCCAGGGCCACCCACATGGGGCGCCGTTCTTCTGCACATTTGCCAGTCCTCGTACAACCTCACCTGTCACCTTCATTCACATGCTTGGCCAGAGCTCCCTTCTCTGCTGCTCGTGAAAGAGGCTTGGGGCGTGCCACTTGAGGGCAATGCGAGTGCTCGGGCTGGGGTGGCACTGGGGACAATTTGCTAAGATGCACTCAGGTGAGTTTTTAGAGAGTAATGTTCTAGTGAAGATGTGATTTTAGAAAACAAAACTGTTAAACCCTTTAAAGGAAAAGCAATGGCCAGAGCAAGTCTGATATTTCAGCTTGTGTGACAGTTGCAAAGATAACGCTCGGTGCAAGTGTGACAAAGGGGAGGGGTCTGGAAGTCAGAGCTACAAAGTCGGGGAGGGGATCGTCCCTCTGTGCCAGCATTCAGAGGCCCATGGCACACTTGGTTTCACTTCTTTCTCTTGCTGTCGGTCACAGATTGGCCAACTCCTGAGCACAGGAAAGGCAGACCAGGCCAGGTGCACTCTGGGGAAACCTTGGACCAGAGGGTGATGACGCCTTGCGGCCTCCTTCCTGGAGTGCAAGCAGGTGCTGATCTCTTTCTGGGCTTAGAGGGAGAACAAGGGCCACAGAGCTTTGTCACAAAAGGAAAGGTGTTGGTTCCCAAAGAAAAGATTTAAAATGAATGCAAAAACTGTGCACCCAGGTTTAGGAAACTGATCGTTAGACTAAGAAAGAATGAAAAACTATGAGTAAAGGACTTAATTATACATAAACATTTACATTACCACAACTTTCCAGAACGGTGTATTGTTTCAAAATCATGCCCCGTTTATAGTTATCTGTAGTATGTTTTAATAATGAATTCTACTGTTGTGAAAAAAACATTAATAGAAAAACCATGCTCATTGCTCCTCAGTGAACCACACCTAAAGGGAATGTGGCTACTGAAACCACAGAGTCATAAAACCTGGTGACAATTTATCCTAATTTGTGTGCTTGGTTTATTTGGGGGTGGGGGAGGAGTATGAATCATGTGCTAATTTAATTTGCCTGGTAATCTAGGAGAGAGAAGGTTAACCCTGAATAAAAACAAAGCTAAAACAAATATACTTAAAATGTTACACACTCTCCTAGGAGAAAGAGACCTTTCCATTTGTCCTTCAAAGTTCAGACAGAAGAGGAGGCCTATGCAAATCACCCTCCCCTTCATTCTGTGCAGAAAGGCACCAAACACAGAACACAGAGTGGCCCCACCTGCATCACAGGTTGGTCAGGGCGTAAACCCTGGCCTAAAGCCCAGGAGGCAGGCGGACTGTCATGAGCAGCACACCATGGGGTCCACGGAACAGAGGCCACAGCATCCCTGGCACTGACCCCAGGGGTTGGCTGCAGGGTCTGTGCAGCACGCAGCCCACAGCTCTAGGCACCCCTCCTCCACCATGGCCATCCCTTGCACCCCACACACATGGTGTGACAGGGACAGGGGCCTGAACCAACAGGGACCTTAGGAGTCGCTACAGCCCACTGGAAAGCCAAGTTCTCCAGGCCTTTTACATAACCAGTTTTAGGACAAAACTGAAACACTTGTAACCAACATGAGTTGATACATGCTGTTCTGGATGCTCAGGGCCCTGGTATGAGCCACAGAGGCTCTGGGGGATGGGTGTGGAGACTTTGGTCCCCACACTGAACCCCAGTGACCACGCTCGCTGCAGTCTATACCTGTCCACATCACCATACCTCTGCACTGTGCTTATATACTTCTCATGTGCTATGGGCACCCAGCAACAGCAAGGAGGCCCTGAGTGGAGTCCTCGGGCTCCTCTCCAGCCATGCCAAGGCCTACAACGAGGGCAGAAGCCCTCCTCTCATCGCCAGCTGCAGGCTGACAAATGACTGCATAGGCCCAGCGTGGACACCAGGGAAGTGGAGGGGAGGGCTGGTCCCTCCACCAAGTACTACATTAAAAGGTACAGCAGGATTGTGAATGTAGCTGACAACAACTGTGTGAGAAGTGGGTTATGCAAAAACTCTCTGACACAGCTAGTTACAATGTCTATCACCAGGCATAAAAATACTCATGGGAATTAACTTTGTAAAAGAGGTTTGTTCCCAAATATGTCTTCCCCATGGCAGAGCTCCCCAGTTCTCCTTTCATCCTTAGAAACAGAACTTCACGTTTGTTTTAAAGCTACAATGCACCCAGCTAGCTATACTACATTACCAGCTTCCTTTGCAACTAGCCATGTGACTAAATTCTAGCCAATAAGATAGAGCACAATGTGAAACTGAGTGGGGAGAGTTGGACGAGGGGATCTTTGCCTCTCCACCTTCCTTGCTAAAGTGCAGATGTGATGGCTGGCGCTCCAGCATCTTGACAGGTGTGTGAGGAGGCCTTGAAGACAAAGGCCACCCACCAGTACAGCAGAGCACAAACAGGTAATGTGAGTCCATGGGCACCTCTGAGCAGCACTCCTCGGCCTGCTCCCCACCTTTCACATGAGAACGAAGTAAACTAACTCCTCGTTTGCATTTTTCAAATTTATGCAGCAAAAATTTCAGGCTAGCTGAATTTGACAAGTTAGTGCAAACAGAACTGTAATCACCTGCAAAGTAAAATTATAAATCTACAAAGACTCAAGATTTCATAAGTCCAGCCCTGGCCGGTGTGGCTTAGTTGGTTGGACGTTGTCCCACGCACCAAGAAATTGCCGGTTGGGTTCATGATTGGGGCACATGCTGGGGTTTCAGGCTCAATCTCCAGTAGGGGTTGTGTAAGGAGGCAGTTGATTGATGTTTCTCTCTCTCTCTAAAATATCAATAAAAACATTAAAAAAATAAAAGAATTTATGAGTCTATATGAATGTTTGGGAACCATCCACTGCAGAGGCACTGACAAATAAGGGTTTAGGCCAATTAACAATAAAAGAAAGGAAAGTCTGCAAGTGTCATAAATGGCTGCTTCAGAAGAGAATAAGGATTATGAATGTGGACAAAGACATCACACTTTTTGCAAAAAATATCTCCATTTATGGTTAGAAGAATGTTACTTCTATCTTTCTTCTCAAAATGTAGTGCCTAATTGCATTTATACTCCAAATTTTATAAAGTATGAGATGGCCCTGGCCAGTTTGGCTCAGTGGTAGAGCATCCGCACGAGAACCAATGAATCGTGAGTTCAATTCCTGTCAAGGGCACATACTTCGGTTGCAGGTCGTCCCTGGCCCTGGCTGGGGTCGTGCGGGAGGCAACCAGTCGATGTGTCCCTATCACGCTGATGTTTCTCTCTCTCCCTTTCTCTCCCTCCCACTTTATCTGAAGATAAATAGAGAAATATCCTCAGGTGAGGATTTTTTTAAAAATTAAAAAAATAATAAAGTATGAGATGGACTAAATTTGTTTTTATAATTTGCAGTTTCACTTCTCAACATTAATTTTTCCAGTCACTGTGCAATATGATGTGTTTTAAATGGAGTCACTTTCAAAGACCTCTCCTCCTGTGCTCATGTGCTCTCCTGGCAAAGGCCTCTCCCACTTTCCACTGCGCTGGCTGACCATCAACAGCTCTGCTCAGCAAACTGCTTGCTGCTCAAGGCCACAGCAGCGACGTCACTGAGCGAGGAAGATATGCTGACAGGAAGGAGCAGGAAGCAACTAAGCCCTCAGGAGATTCAGGCTTGGTGGTGGCCCCTGCTTTCATGCTCATGGGGAAGATGAGATTTACACTTGGTTCACCCGATGTCTAGACTATCCTTACGTGTGGAAGAAGCAGGCAGAGAGAGAACCAGGAAGGGCAGCTTGAAAAGACGCGCTGACCTTCCTGGCTGTGCGGGCGGAGGAGGGGCTGCCAACCAGGGAAGGTGGCACCTCTGGAGGCTGAAAAGGTGGGCATGGATTCTCCCCTGGAACCTCCAGAAAGAAGCAGCCGGTTGGACGCCTTCGTTTTAGCCCCAGAGAGTGATTTCAGGCTTCAGGCTTCCAGAACTGTACATGTGTGCGAGTCCCTCTGCTCATGTCACCCGCGGAGTCACATCCACAGATGCTCCCACCTCCAGCGACACGTGGCCACTAGAACGTGGAGAGTCCCAGCAGTTGCCCTGGCTGCACGGCTGCCAGGATGCAAACACTGCCCACCTGCTGGAATCAAAGACCACACCCCCGGTGGCCCCAAGCAGGGTGCCTGCGGGTAGAATACATTCAGTCAGGCACTTAGCTGGAGGAGCAAAAAAACAGGGAAATCCAGTCTTTCCTGCGCAGGGAAGAGGCCTGTGTGATCTCAGGTGCTGGAGAGGGCATGATGCCTCAACAGGCCCTGCTGAGAGGTCTGGGCTTGATCCCAAAGCTTTCAGGGGAGAAACTGTGCTCGGTTGGTGAGCAGTGTGAATGGGGACAGACAAGCCAGGCAGGGAGCTTTACTGATGGGATGGAATGTCAGCCTATCCAGGGACGGCTGTGGGCAGTCATGGAAGTGGTAACTAGGAGAGATGCCACAGGAGGAGGCCTTGGGATGAGGCCGCTTGGTACAGACAGGGGTGGGAGGGGATGGGCGGGCAGAGGGGCCTTCAGACACTCACTCCAGGCCTGAGAGGCTGAACAGTAGCAGTGACCAAAATGGGGAAGGAGGAAAGAAGCCAGTCTGAAGGAGAGAGAGAGGAGAACGTGGAGGGAAGCCTTGTTGGCACCCACCCACAGCCTACAGGCTTAACGGTCATGGGAGGAGAGCCCGTGACCACCTGCCCAGCTCCTCACCCCCGGGTGGCAGTTCTTGCTGCTTTGGGACAACTCGGCAAATACCAAGGAAGTCGCACCCACACCAAATGCACAGTTGCACTTCTCTTTTTGTTTCTTTGGGAAAAAGAAAATGATGTATTTTCTCATCGTGTAAAATAGCAAAATAAGACACTTGACAGAGTACAGGATTAGCAATTTAGCAGTTGAAACAGCAGGGGCACCCTAGCCGGTTTGCTCAGCGGTTAGAGCGTCGGCCCCGCGGACTGGAGAGCCCTGGGTTCGGTTCCCACTAAGGGCACGTACCTTGGTTGCAGTTTGTCCCAGGTCCCGGTTGGAGTTGTGTGGGTGGCAACCAGTCGATGTGTCTCTCTCACATCGATGTTTCTCTCTCTCTCTTCCTCCTCCTCTACCTTCCGCTCTATCTGAAGATAAATGCAAAAAATGTCCTAGAGTGAGGATAAAAACAAAAAACAAAAAACAGCCCTGGCCGGTTTGGCTCAGCGGGTTAGATCATCGGCCTGCGGTCCAGAGAGACCTGGGTTCGGTTCCCGCTAAGGGCATGTACCACGGTTGCAGTTTGTCCCCGGCCCTGGTTGTGTTGTGCGGGTGGCAGCCACTCGATGTGTCCCTTTCACGTCGATGTTTCTCTCTCTTTCTCTCTCTCTCTCTCCCTCCCACTCAATCTGAACAAAAAATGGAAAAATGTCCTCGGATGAGGATTAAAAAACAAACAAACAAAAAAACAAAAACAAAAAATAGCATGGGCTCCAAGACAATCTTTGGGACAAAGCCATTTCTCTCCAGAAGCCACTGTCTATTGGGCTATGTAGACACCTCCTCTGGACCCATGTTCGCCCTCTCAAGGTCTCCATTCCTTTAAGCGCTTGCATATTAAACTTGGAGTTTGGGGACCTCGGTTTCCATATGAGTCCTCCCACTAATAAATTAACTTAGACAAGTCCCTAAAAAGATTCACTCATGAGAGTGCCTAAATCTGCCACAAACATTATTGCAAAATTCCTGTTTGTTCCTGGCTAACAAAGGGAAGTTCAAATGTATTTTAGTGTCTCTGGATCCACGTTAAATCATAGTGTGGGCCCTGGCCGGTTTGGCTCAGCAGTTAGAGCATCAGCCTGCAGTCCACAGAGACCCGGGTTCGGTTCCTACTAAGGGCATGTACCTTGGCAGCAGTTTGTCCTTGGCCCTGGCTGGGTCATGCGGGTGGCAGCCACTCAATGTGTCCCTTTAACATCAATGTTTCTCTTTCTCTCTCTCCCTCCTGCTCTATCTGAATAAAAAATGGAAAAATGTCCTCGGGTGAAGATAAAAAAAATCAGTGTGCATGTGATCAGTGTAAGGAGTGACGCAAAGAATGCATCTGATAATGATGGCTGCAGCAAGCCCCTGGCAACAGATCCCTACATCGCAAGCGGTGGATTTGCCTTTGAAGTTGAGGAGTTTGCTACCCAATGAGGCAGGAGGGAAGCACAAACCCACATGCCTGTGTTGGCCCCCAGACAACTGCCAAGAGGAACCTCCTATGCACAGTCTTCTATTTCTTTCTGAAGCATCGTGCTAGAGAAATGTGTGTCCACAGCAGAGGGTTGCAGGGAGGCTGCACCTGCAGCCGCCAGTCACACAACCATCTTGGGCAGATGGCCCCAGCTTGGCCTCAGGGAGGCCCCTATGCAGCTGAGTGTGCGGCTGCCCAGTGACCAGTGCACCCCCACCCCCAGGAGCTGGCTAAGCCCAGCTGTATGATTTCCAAGGAGCCCCACATACCAAGAAGAGTCCTCAGAAAACTGGCTCTAGACGGCAGGTTTTAGGGACTTATGGGGAAAAAAATGTATTTTATTATCATGGGTGCTAACATCAGAAACAAATATCACCTGCAATTTGAAAAAACAAGTCCAAGAAAACAAGCATGATATTAACAAGTATGATAGTAACATGTTACTCTCATGAATATTCTATTTGTAATCCCTGCAATCAGTCAAAGCAGATCTGCGCCTTTGTCAGAGGGAAACAAAGAACTGATGTCCTTCTCAACTTCTTCCACTTCCAACTCCGCTTTAAAGTTTAATTTAAAGCTTTTAATGAACTACTCTGTCAGGGTCAAATTTACAGGGCATTTGCACCAGGTTCACAATGAAACCAGTGGGCTATAATAACCATCAAAGAGGCAAAGGGTATTTCCAACATCAAATACTGACCCTCAACCCATAACAACTCTGCATCACTGAAACAGCTCCCAAGCTTGACCTTAGAAAAACAAGGGAAAAACGAAGCATGAAGAAATTGGGACACCGGCCAGTAGTGCTAGAGCCTAGTAACCTGGGACGTGTTTGAAATGTCCTGGCCCAGCTACTTGGAATTTCAAGAAACAGGCCATGAGCATCAGCTTCTTAAAAGGGTGTTTTGTTCCTAAATAACAAAGGCAGGCGTTCAGTGTTTTCTGAAATGTCTTTAATTGGTTTTCCACAGATGCTGAGCCATTGGCGAGGACGAGGTGTAATTTATGGGGCCTGGCCTGTCATTACACTGGAGAGCCTGGCTCAGTCCCTGCAGACTCCTAGGATTAAAACAAACTTAGAGGGAGGCACAGCAGCAACAGAAGGCGGCCGGGGGGAGCCAGGCAGGGTTTGTTTCTTGTTCGAGGCCCACCCCCAGAGAGAGGCAGCCTGGGTGCTAGGGACCTGTGGGTGCTAGCTCTGCTCTAACCAACTGTCTGCAGGTCTCTGAGCTGTGCAGGAGCCAACTCTAGAGAAAGCATAACCGGTCGAACAACAATTCAGCAACCCAGCCCGTGACGGGCTTCCTCAAGCCTCCAGTGGCAAAAGCCCAAGTGGGAGAGGTCCCAGGAGGGGAGGCCTTGGCCCAAAGCAGTCAGTGGGAGCAGAACCACTTGCCCTGGAATCACGATGCTCCCCTAGCAACAGAACCTGGAGAAAGAGCAGAGCTGGGTCTCCACAGGACGAAGGACCTGGGCTCACTTCTCAATGGACCCGCAGTTGCAGAGAGAAAAGTGTGTGCATGTATGTGACTGTGCGTGTCTGTATGTGTCTGCATGGATGTTCTGTTTCTGAGTGTATGTCTATATATATGTGCAGGTGTGGGTGTGACTATATGCATATGTGTCTGAGAGTGTGTGTGTGTGTGCTGGGAAGGCAGAGTGGGGTGTGGAGGGCAGGAAGGCATAGGTGAGCAGCAGCTGTCCTGGATGCCACAGCTAAGGTGTCATCACCCCAATTCGGGGACCTGCATTGCAGAGGCAAATCACTGAAGCTGACAAGGTCCCACTCCTTCTTCCTCCCCACCCTCCTGCTAGGACCCCACTTTTACCCTCATGATACCCCCTAGACCACCCCAAAAGGGGCAACTTGAGGGAGGAATTTTCACCTCTGTATGGGGTTCCCCTCCCCAAGTTGTCCTCAAAGAATCTGGGATCTCAGGAAGACGGGTGTCCTGGGAGCACACACAGGTCAAGACCAATCAGCAGCACATGAGGCTCTGAAACTGACTGCCCCCCTAAAAACTCTCTGAGGTAGAGAACCTATCACTACAACTGAGTTCCCTGCCATCTGCAAGAGCTAAGGGTGGTGGGGGTGAGATAGATGGGAGACAGAGGGAGATAGAGACAGAGGGGTGAGAGACCCAGAGAGAGAGGTAGAGACAGAGACAGAGAGATTACATAGAGATAGAGAGAGAGAGTGGACAGAGACAGAGCCAAAGACAGAGACAGATGCAAGGAGGAAAAGGGTGAACCCAAACGCTCCAGCACAGGCCAGCAGTCGTGGTCTTGCCGGTTGTGGTCTTCAGGGTGCGCCACTAGCCAGTTGTGAACAGTGTAAATATTATTGTTTGTATCTCAAATTAAACCAGATGGTGGGATAAAAAACCGCAGTATGGAATTTTTTCCTACCAACAAGCCATAGGTCAGCTGCAGGGGCAGGCACCAGGTGCTGTCAGGTGACATATGCCTGGGCAGCAGGTCGAGTCGGGGTAAGCCTTATGTCCAGAATCCTTTCTGAAAGCAAAGGGTGATTACTGAGATGGTACCTGTAGGGCATCTGGTATCCACCTGCCTGAAAGGATTTACACAGAAAGGTGACCTGCTGGGCTAGCCTGGGTGACCTTTCATAAGAACTCAGGGGAAGCCCCTAAAGACAGGCAGGGGATGGACTACCCAGGGTCCTAGAATAAAAAAAAGCAAGGGAGAGGGAAATGTCAGAAACAGAGAATAACACCAAAGGAAACAAGATAAGGAGGGAATGTAATCACCACTGGGTTCTAGACAGAAGAAACAGATGATTAGCAGTGGCAACAATGGGTGCCTGGGACACTCTCCTGGGGCCAGAAAGAATGTGGGTGGGAGGTCATCTACCTCCAGGAGGGAAGCAGGTGACCAGAATGCCTGAGAGTCAAGAAGGCACCCACCAGGCTCCCTTCCTTTCTAGCAAGGTGTGATCACCCCAGAAATCAGGAAGAGCCATGGCACGAACAGCTACCTGCTGAACAGTCAGGCTCCCTTCCTTGCCCCAAAGAGGAAAACAGCTCAGTCTGGAACGACTTCGACTCCGATCAGGAAGGAAGACCTAGAGCACGCCCAGCACACAGTGCATGTTCGACAAGTACAAACCTCCAAATTCTGGAAGAGGGTTTGCAGCCCAGAGAGTTGGCTTCAGATGCCCAAGTCACCACACCCTATCCCCAGCTTCCCCAGTCCCTCCCTGGGGCTTCCTCCACCAGGGTGCCCTCAGAGCCCCAGGAAAGGGAACGAGACACGTAGCACTGTCTTCTCTGCCAGCAGGAAGGAGCAGTGTTGTAAACTCCACCAAAGGCAGAACGACAGCGGGGCAGGTGGTTACAACTGGGCCAGGCACACTGAGGACAGACTGGCTGCTTCCAGCATCTTAACCCAGAAGACAACAAGGAGGGGCAGGTGGAATCAGCCGTGAAGGTGACCCTGGCCTGGGAGCACTGGCATTTCCTACAAGCACCCCCATCACAGGGTCAGGTGATTACAACTCAAGAAATGCCAATTCTGGTGCAGTCTTTCATATCAGGACACTATGACCCTCAAGGTTCTGTGACAGTCACACAGTCAGGTCCTGGGGATGTCTTAAGCTAAATAAGCTCAGTGCTCCTCATCCTGAGTCACTCCATCAGCCTCAAAAAAAACAAAAACAAAACAACTGCAAAATGAGCTACATTTGAAGGCAAGGTATAAATATTTCCTAGTGAGAGCCCCAAACTTTTGCAGCAGAGGAACTCATTGGTTATTTCATAGGACTGTCTCTTTCAACAGTGCTGTATTTACTATAATACATTAGCATTGAACAGTGTTTGGAGTATCTCAGCACTGCCAGAGAACATGAATCTTCCCAAAGTAAAGAGATGGAATAGGAAACCTGGATACATCGAAGTGGACAACTGGTCTACCAGAACAGCTGGGACTCAAATCAGCCCTTAACCCCTCACCCTGACCCCCTCACCCTAACCCAGCTTCTCCCAGCATTCCACACTGCCTCAAAGAAAAGGAAAACAAGCCAAAGGCAAAATCCAGACTAAGGAGCACATGGCCTACACAACAGTCTACACAAAAGTCTACACAGAATACAAGGTACAGGTTAAATTGAAGGGCTTGTAATCCAACTAACTGGGAGGGATGACGCAGAAGTAACCAGTCCAATTTGGGAAACTGATAAATAATGGAATAAATGTAATTACTATTTGGGGGTGGGGGGTGGAAAGGAGGACAAAATTCTAAGAAATTATAGGAGGCTTTGCGATGAGAAGGAGTTGACAAACTTCTGATGAGGCCGGAGTATAAGGGAGGGTGCCCCACCTCATCCCTTCAACCCCAAGCATGAAAGCAACTCAGCTGTGCCTTGGAAAAGGAGGGAGCCAAGACCTCACAGGAATGTGCAAGGTCTCTCCGTAGACACAGGCTGAAAAAACAGTGTTTGCATTAAAGGTATGGGATCCTGAACACTTTTTTTTTTTCTTCACTCCTACATTTGCAAATAAAGTTAAAAGTACAACATAAAAGCAATTAAAATGAAAGAAGGGATTAACATTCTGGGAAGAGTGGCACAATGGTTAATGCATAGTATGTCCAAACAGGAAGGGAAAGCCAGGTCAGGATTTTTCTGTCCTGGGCAGACAGAGGCTGGGGTAGGCAGGGCAGGGGATAGGAGGGTGGGTTGCTCTCAACTCTTGTCACCTGCTAACCCCATTGCACAATTTCTGCACAAGTCAATGTTCCAGGCTAGATATGTGGATAGAGAACACTGCACCTGTCACACAATCCTGCAGCTGGACAGTGATCTTGGGTGGCCAGGCACACAGCCCTGCTGCTAGAACCTTCAAAAATCCTCTGCAGAGGCATGAGTCATTGGGCTACTAGGATTTATCATCAAAGAAACGGGAAAAGAGCCAGGCCAGAAAAGACCCACAAAACTGCTCCATACTGCTCAATACACAGGACTGAAACTGTGTTGCTACTGACATTGAGGGCAGTAACACTGGAGAAAATCACCCTATCATAGCTGACCCACAGCAACAGTGAACTGGCCAGAAAGAAACACAGTGGCAGTCAACCGTTTTAGAGCTTGTTTTCAGAAAGGGGACCTAAAAGGGATTGTCAAGTCAACTAATCAGAAATATAAGTCCAAAAGAATACATCAGTCACACAGAGCCATTCATTTACTGCATGTGACACTTACTTTATTCTAGAGAATACTTTGAAAGAAAAGATCTGGTAGAACCAAAAACAGTTGTGAAATCACCCTGATCTCACAGCATAAAGTGATGTAATGTAAGTCCATCCCATTTCTATCACTACTACTTTCGAAGGTCATTTGCCCAAGAAAAGATATATATCCAGGGCTTTCACCAGGTCCCACAGATCACAACCACCATGAATATTCTTACACATCTCCTCTCCCTTAAGATCATATAGCTCCTGCACAGCCGCCAAGTCCACACCTGGGCTGCTCCCTGCCGGCACTTGGCTGCCCGGCCCCCTACAGTCTCCAAGGGCATTATTAATAGAAATATGTCCTGAGCCAGCACCATCAGGCTTCTGAAATCACCAGCTGTTTCTAAAAGAGCACCTTGTGGAAAGGGGCTGGTGTGTGTGCGTGTGTGTGCGCGTGTGCTGGGGCCCTTTCCTAACTTCCACCCTGAGGTCCCCCTGACCTTGTGCCCCCTTCCAGGCATTCCAACCATATATGTTCTAGCACTATGTCTGTAATCATATTTTGGGACCTACTGCTGCAAGCAATTCTAGCCCATATACATATACATGCATACACACACACACACACACACACACACACACATAAATACATTTATTTATTTATTTAATTTATTTATTTTAAAGAGAAAGGAAGAGAGAGAGAAAAACTGATGTGACATAGGCTGCCTCTCACACATACCCCTACCAGGGATCAAGTCCAAAACCTGGGCATGTGTCCTGACTAGGAATCAAACCAGTGACCTTTCTGTGCACAGGACGGTGCCTAACCAACTGAGCCACACTAGTCTTTCAGGTCCTAGTCTTCCCATCTTTCATTTCCTCTTTCAGGCAAACCCTGTATCCCTCTTCATGAGGATCAAGAAGTTGTGGGCAGCCCCACCCCTCACCTCCAATACAGCTAAGAGAGAGGGGAGGTAGGAAGCTATTTGGGTTTTTTAACCATTGTATTTCTTTCACATTAAAAAAACAAAACAAAAACGGCCTGTATTTCTTTCTGGTGGAGGTGTCATATACTGCGTATTTCCTTTAAGGTGGCTGCCTTCAGAGGTCTACTGAAGAAGAGAACTGTAGAGTTCTAACAGGACCCTGCTCAAAGATCTGCTTCTGCCTCTACCTAACAGGAGCACCTGGGAGTCACCTAGAAAATTCTATCTCAAAAGGTGTGGAAGAGGCTTGAGGGTAAGCCGGGGTCCAGACTCCCTATATCCTTATATCCCGCCCCCCCCCTTTCACCATTCCTAAACGCAATACCTTCCTATTTAGGAGTTCTGGGTGCGACTTGCAGCACAGTCCTCCCACATGAAGGACACACCGCAGACTCTGGGAAGGGAAGTCTGAGGTGCTAGAGGAACCCCTGGGCTTCCTGCAAGGGTGCGCACGGAAGGAAGGCTGCAGGGACAGCACTCAAGGTGATCTGGCGGCTCTAACGCTCCGCGTCGCGGTCCCACCCAGCCGTAGAATCCCAAGGCGCCCCCAGGCGCCCCAGGCACACCTCCCACTTCTTCACCTCCTCCGCACGGCGCCTGCCCCCGCGCTCACCGTCTCGGGATCGTTCTCGAACACCTCCCGGGCCTCCTCCTTGCTGCACAGCTCCTCGACGCACTCCCTCTCCAGGTGGCCCTGCTTGGCCTCCTCGAAGACCTGGTATGCGCGACGATGCCTGGGCCGCAGGAACTGCGCCGCCTCGCGCGCTCGCAGCATCACGGCTGCCCCGACGCGAGTCAGAGGACGGGGCGGGAAGGAGCGCGGAGGTGCGGGGAGAGAGAAGGGAGAGAGCGAGGACACGCTGTCAACCCGGCCCGCACGCTCCGTGCTCCCAGCAGCGGGCCCAGGGATGCGGAGGCGGGGCGGGAGCGCACGGAGAAGGGCGCACCGGGCCGGGTCGGCGTGCCGGCACTGGTGTTGCCCATGCCCCCGGAGGTGGCGCAGTCTTTTTGGGGAGGGTCTCTCGATCCAGCCCGCGCCGCAGCCCCCGCGCGGTACTCACTGTGCGTGGACTCCGAGGCCAGCAGGAGTAGGAGCAGCACGGTGCCCAGGGCGGCGGCGGGCCCGAGCGGCGGCGGCATGGCGAGGCCGGGGACCGGGGACGGGGACGGGGACGGGGACCGGGACCGGGGACGGGAGCCGGGCGGGCAGTCGGGAGCGCGCGCGGTCAGAGTGCCGGGGAGGCCGGGGCGAGCCGCGGGCGCCGCGGGGCGGTGGCTCCGGTCATCCTGTGCAGGCGGCTCTGAAGGTCACATCCCGGCGGCGGCGGCGGCGGCGGCAGCGGCAGCAGCACCTCAGGCTTGCGGCTGGTCTGGGCGGAGGCGACGGCGAGGCCAGGGGTGGCCGGGGCGGGGCGCGCGGCCGGGGGCAGGACTGGCCTCGGGGCCGCGCCGGGCGGGCGGGGCCGCTAGCTCCCACCAGCCGCCTGGCGCCCGAGCTGGTTTTCGTTGGGAAGATCAAAGATTGAACAGGAAGCAGGTCAACGGGGCGTGGCTACTTCACACGGTGGCTGCTTAAGACTGCCGAGTCCTGGAGGAGTTTCTACTAAATCGGCGATTGAATCTATTAATCCGAATGGGGTAAAAGGGAAGAAATAACACCCAAGTACAACGTGACCAGGTACTACAATATGACCAAGTACCAGATTTAAACCCTCCCCCAACCCAAGCCTACCCTATCCTTTTTGGATTCTTCATTCTTAGGCAAATTTTCTCAAGAACCCACCAAAGAAAAGATAAACTGAGGTCAAAATGAATCCCAGTGGGGGCCAGGGAGTGACATTAAATTATCCTTTTGTAATCTGCGTTTTCCATAATGATGACATTGAAAACCTTGAGGTTTCCCAGTGGATATTTAAGCTGAAAGCAACATTGTGCTTGTTCACAGAGACCAAGACTTTCTGTCTCTCCTTCCCAAATATTTCGCAAAGTCATAGGCAAAAAACACACAAACAAACAAAACCAAAACACAGCAGACCACTCAAGGATGACTGAAGCAGGCAGTGTAAACCCAGCGTGCGGGTGTCCTGGAAGCTGACTGACCTCTGGGGAATCTTAGTCCATACCCCTCACACCCCAAAACGGTAAGAAAGGGACAGCAAGTCGCCTCCACCCCAAGTGGTTGGTCATTTTGCTTGGTGGGCTTGAAACTTTGAGTCCAGACCTGTTTCTCCTCCCCTTCTGTAGTAGGAGAATGAGATGTCATTGCTGGTAGAATTCTTTGAGGTCATTGGTTTAAAGGTGGGTTAATCAGCATTAATGTTAAATTCCAGGAAATGAATGAGGACCATCTTCAAATAGAATTAACAATTTAATAGATAAGTCATCTGCATCTGTGTCTGAACTGGAGTCACAAGGCACTCCCTTGTCAGCTAGCGACTCAACTGCAGCCTAGTGATGGAAGTTCCTGCAAGCACCACGGAGCTGAGAAAGACCATTGTATTCGGACACTTCTGTGGATTATTTCTTAGGGGTTCTAAGCCAGCAGCCCATGGGTAGATTTCAGGAAGTGTGTGAACTCCTAGAAATTGTTTGCAATTATTTCCTGCATCATTTGTGTGTGTTTGGAGAAGAGAGTTTATAGAGTGCATGTAATTCTCAGAGGTTGAGCCTAGTAAGAGTGAGCATACAGGCCTCTGTTTTGTCCCTCTGGAAGGGTCTGCATGTGTGTGGACTCGCTGCTTCAGGTGACTTGGCATCAGTATGGACCCACTGGATGGAGCCTTTCAGGTCCCCTGACCTGTTGATGTGGACCTCACTCCCCTTCCCCATTCATTCCATCTACTGAGTTGGTGTCCCAATAATATACCTCCCATCATGTAGAAACTTTGTTTAATAAAATGCATTTTCAGGCACTTGCTTATTTGATTTTGATAACTTCAGAATGCAGAAAGAAAATATGGGGAGCAGTGGAGGATGTGTGACTCAAGCTAAGTCCAAAATTTTCACCCATGTTATCAATGCAGGAAATTTGCTATAAAGCAGAAATGGAAAATAGGTAAAAAACAAATTGGATAATGTGTTCCAAAATTGGGAAGAGTTAGCAGACACTGTATATCACTGAAATAGCAATGGTGACGTAGATAGCTCACCTCCACAAGGGGCAGGTTGGACCCAGAGCAATGGACACTTGGCCTGTGGTCAGGAGGTGGAAAGCTGGTGGCTCTTTCTAAGGATAAACTGGGATGAAAGTGTGGGGGTGGGGTAGGAAATGAGGTGGTTGTAGGGCAATGAAAGTTCTGCATTCTCTTGTCATCACATCTGTGGGTGATGATTTCGAGGCAGTAAGACCATTTATTTAGGTATTCACTCAAAAATGTGAATTAAGTACAGCTGACTCTTGAACAATTTAGGGGTGAGGTGGGGTTAGTGGTGCTGCTTCTCTCCACATTCAGTCAAAAATCCATGTATAACTTCTGACTCCCCCAAAATGTTAGGTATTCAAGGGGGATTGTTTCCATGACCCCACCCCCTCAGATACCAAAATCTGTGGATGCTCAAGCCCCTTACATAAAATAGCACAGAACAATGTATACGTCAGCTCTTTCCATCCACACATTTCCAACCAGGGATCTAAAATACTGCTTTCTATTGGTGGTTGGTTGAATCCATAAATGTGAAACCCAGGGATACGGAAGTCTTACTGTTTGTTTCTCTTCAAAAACCTGTCTGTAAGTAGACCCATCTGCACAATTCAAACCCATGTTTTTGAGGAGTCTACTGTCTTAAAAGACATTATACTGGGTGTTGACCAGACCAATCAGATTTGTTATTTTTGTTTGATTTTTTAAAACAGCTTTATTGAGGTATAATGGTAATAGTGTACAACACACTGCACACATAAGCTTTGATATATCTATGATATATGTATACACTTGTGAAACCACCACCACAGTCATACCCATCACTCAGAAACTTCTCCTCATGCCCTTTGGCAAATCCTCCCTCCTGAACATAAGCCCTCATCCCTATCACTAAGCAGAACCACTGGCCAGCTTTCTGTCACTATAGAATAGTTTGCATTTTCTGGAATTGTACATAAAAGGAATCATACAGTATGTAAAGACTTTTTTGTCTGTCGTCTTTCACTCAGCGTATTTTTCAGATTCACCTACATTGATGCATATATTGGTAATTTATTCCTTTTTATTGCTCAGTAGTCTCTTGTATGGATATGTTAAAATTTGTTTATCATTCACCTGTTGATGGACATTTAGCTTGTTTTCAGTGATTGGCTATTACCAGTATAACGGCTATGAACATTTTCATAAAAGTTAGTGTATACACAAAAACTTTCATTTCTAAAAGCAAAATGATTGGACCATATGATAGGTATTTACCTAACTTTTTAAGAAACCAGCAAACTGTTTTTCAAAGTGATTTACCATTTTACATGCCCACCAGCAGTGTATAAGAATTCCAGTTGCTCCACATCCCCACCAACACTTGAGATGGTTAGTCTTTCTCATTTTAGCCATTCTAGTAGATGCACGGTGATATCTCATTGTGGCTTGAAATTGCACTTTTCTTTCTTTTTTTTTTTATTGATTTTTTTAGAGAGAGAGGAAGGGAGAGGGAGAGAGAGATAGAAACATCAATGAGGGAGAGAAGCATCAGCATCGATTGGCTGCCTCCTGCACGCCCCCTACCAGGGATTGAACCTGCAACCTGGGCATGTGCCCTGCCTGGGAATCAAACCAGCAACCTCCTGGTACATAGGTCAATGCTCAACCACTGAGCCACACCAGCTGGGCTGAATTTGTACTTTTCTAGTAGCTAATGATGTTGTTAGTAACTATTAGTAACTAATGATGTTGTTTAATTAATGATGTTGTTTAATGTTGTTAATAAGTAATGATGTTGTTATTGCCATCCAAGTATATTTTTTTATGAAGTGTGTGTTTAAATTTTATTTTTTAATTTTTCTTTTATTTCAGATGTTTACTTTTTCAATATGTGAGTTGTTTGTTGAGTTTTAAGTCATTTAAATATTCTAGATACAAGTCCTTTATTAGATGTGTGATTTGCAAATACTAGTTACTAAAGAAGGAAAACTCTGCTTTTTCAAAGAGCAGAGTTCTTAATTTTGAAGTACAATTTATTACTTTTAAGTGAATTCTACTTTTGGAATCATATTTGCCTAACCCAAGGCCACAAAGATTCTCTTCCAGCAGTTTTATAGGTTTGAGTTTTACATTTAGACTATGATCCACTTTGAATTTGTTTCTAAATATTTTACATATTTTTCATTCTATTCTAAATGTTTTTAATTTATATTTCTGATTATTTAAACAGTTACTTTTTGTATATTTATCTTTCATCCTATAACTTGATATAACTAAATTTTTAGTTTCATTGATTTTTTTTGGTAGATTCAATAGAAAGTTTTTACATAGATGATCACGTGTTTGTGAATATAGCTACTTTACTTCCTCCTTTCAAATCTGGGTGCTTTTTACTTCTTTTCTTGCCTTATTGACTGTCTAGCAACCTCCACTACAATGTTCACTAGAAATGGCGATAGTGGATATTGTTCCTGATCCTAGAGAAATAATTCACCATTAAGTATAATGTTAGCTGCAGGATTTTCATAGATGAGTTTTATCAATATGAGGAAGTTCCCTTTTATTTCTAATTTCATGTTTGTTTTTCCTTTTTCCATGTATTAATATGTGAATTTCCTTGATTTTCTAGTGTTAAATAAACCTTGCATCCCTGAGGTAAACCCCACTTGGTCATGATGTATTAATTGCTTTATAAATTGTTGTTGAATTCATTTTGCAAAAAATTTGTTAAAAATCTTTCCATCCATGTTATGATGACATTTCCTTTTCTTGTATTATCTTTATCTGGTTTGGTATCCAAGAAATGCTGGCTTCATAGAATTAGTTGTTAAGTGTCTCTACCCACTGGTAGGTCTTTTTTTTTTTTTTTTTCCTCACCCGAGGACATTTTTCCATTCTTTGTTCAGGTAGAGTGGGAGGGAGAGAGAGGAACAGAGAGAGAGAGAAACATCGATGTGAAAGGAACACATCGAGTGGCTGCCACCCGCACGACCGACCAGGGCCGGGGACAAACTGCAACCGAGGTACGCGCCCTTAGCGGGAACCGAACCCGTGTCTCTCAGGACCGCAGGCCAACGCTCTAACCGCTGAGCCAAACCGGCCAGGGCCCACTGGTAGGTCTTGAAATCAATTTAGTATTTTGTTAACCAGCAGTTTTTTAATGATACAGAATAGATAGAGGATATCAGAATTTATCAGATGTGGGTTCATTTCCACTACTGTATATCTGTTTTCTGAGTGTGTACTGGGTCATGATGTAAAATGTAATTATTACTGTGGTTTGTGGTCAAAAAGTTTGAAAACACTGCTCACCATAGTGAATAAAAGTGGTTAGAGACTTCCGGTCAAGATGGCGGCGTAGGTAACCGCGGTCTTGCCTCCTCCCACAACCACATCAAAATTATAGCTAAGCTACAGAACAACCATCATTCAGAACCGCCTGGCATCGAGCTGAATGAATGTCCTACAACCATGACATTAAAGAAGAAGCCACATCAGACGGGTAGGAGGGGCAGAGGCACGGACAGGCTGGTCCCACACCCACATGTGGTGGATAAAAATCTGGAGGACACCTTGGCTGTGAAGGTCCTACCTGAGGAGTGAGGGGTCCCCATTCCACACCAGGTGCCCAGCTCAGGATTCCAGTGCAGGAAGAGAAGTCCTCATCACTTCTGGCCGTAAAACCAGCAGGAACTGAGGAACAGAGGGGCTGAGGCTGCTGGAGTCCTAGGCAGCTCCTCTTAAAGGGCCCACACACGGACTTACTTGGATGTGCTCCTTCTGGGCTCCAGCGTGGAGGGGAGGCAGCTTGAAAGGCACCAGAGACATATGGGGAAGAACTGAATTGTTCGGGATTGGGACAAGAGCTGGAGGGGCAGCTTTCTCCTGGCCAGACCTGTTCTGGGAGGCCGTTGTTCCTTTGGTGAGCCCTTCCCCCACAGGGCAGGCAAACAGCCGCCATATCTGAGACTCCAGCAACCTGGCTCACACTGGTTGCCCCACCCTGGCGATTCCCTGAGGCCCCGCCACACCCAACCTTCAGGCCCATCCAAGCTGTTTCCAGTGGCTTTACCATAGGATTGGCCTGTCTTGGATCCTGCTTCCGATTTTTCTAAAATCTCTCAAACAAGCAGCATCTGGTCTCAGTGAACCCCATACCTCTTGTTAAGTGGCCCCAGGCCTGGCACTAGAAACAGCCAGCCTTGGTTCACAACTTGGCTTTTCCTGGGCACCTCCAAGCCCAGCGCAAGAAGCAGCCATTAGCAGATCACTTTGTAGCTTATGCCTGGTGGCCCCGGGTAGAACATAGGCAGAGGCTGACCTTGCCCCAGAGCCAGCACACTGATCTGCTGATAGCTGCTGCTTGCGCTGGGCTTGGAGGTGCCCAGGAAAAGCCAAGTTGTGAACCAAGGCTGGCTGTTTCTAGTGCCAGGCCTGGGGCCACTTAACAAGAGGTATGAGGTTCACTGAGACCAGATGCTGCTTGTTTGAGAGATTTTAGAAAAATCGGAAGCAGGATCCAAGACAGGCCAATCCTATGGTAAAGCCACTGGAAACAGCTTGGATGGGCCTGAAGGTTGGGTGTGGCGGGGCCTCAGGGAATCGCCAGGGTGGGGCAACCAGTGTGAGCCAGGTTGCTGGAGTCCCAGATATGGGGGCTGTCTGCCTGCCCTGTGGGGGAAGGGCTCACCAAAGGAACAACGGCCTCCCAGAACAGGTCTGGCCAGGAGAAAGCTGCCCCTCCAGCTCTTGTCCCAATCCCGAACAATTCAGTTCTTCCCCATATGTCTCTGGTGCCTTTCAAGCTGCCTCCCCTCCACGCTGGAGCCCAGAAGGAGCACATCCAAGTAAGTCCGTGTGTGGGCCCTTTAAGAGGAGCTGCCTAGGACTCCAGCAGCCTCAGCCCCGCTGTTCCTCAGTTCCTGCTGGTTTTACAGCCAGAAGTGATGGGGACTTCTCTTTGTAGCTTATGCCGTGTGGCCCCGGGTAGAACATAGGCAGAGGTGGACCTTGTCCCACAGCCAGCACACCCAGTGGACAGCCTCAGACCACATTGAAGCATTACCAAACCACCTCCACAAGTGACACACTCAGTGAGTGGACTCAGTAGGTACCAGAGCCCTGCTGAAGTAAGTCTTGCTCTGTGTGTTAGGGCCCTACACCACTGATTCTCCAAGGGAGTCAGAGGCCAGTGGTTATTGGGCACAGCCAGTCCTTGCACCTGACCAGCCTGAGTAAATCCCTCCCATTGACGTGTCAACAGCAATCAAGCCTCAATTACAACAGAAGGGTGTAGTCCACACTAGAGGTGCACTTCGAGGGCCCAACTGGAGTGATTTAGGAAGACTGTGCCACTGGACCCCACAGGAGACCTACAATAATAGGCTACCCTACAAAGCTTAGAAGACATAGCAACTCTACCTAATACATAGAAACAAAACAAGGAAGCAACCAAAATGAGGAAACAAAGAAACATGTCCCAAGTGAAAAAACAGAACAAAATTTCAGGAAAAGAACTAAACAAAATGGAGATAAGCAATCAATCAAATACAGAGTTCAAAACATTGATTATAAGGATGCTCAAGGAAGTTAGAGCCTCAAGGAACTTAGTGAGACATTCAAGGAACTTAAGGAGAACTCCAAGGGACTTAGTGAGAACATCAACAACATAAAAAAGTACCACTCAGAAATGAAGGATGCACTAACTGAAATAAAGAATTATTTACAAGAATCAATAGTAGAGTAGGTGAAGCCAAGAAGCAAACCATCGATTTGGAATATAAGGAAGCAAAAAACACCCAATCAGAACAGCAAAAAGAAAAAAGAATCCAAAAAAATGAGGACAGTGTAAGGAACCTCTGGGACAACTTCAAGTTTACCAGCATTCACATCATGGGGGTGCCAGAAAGAGAGCAAGAAATTGAAAACCTATTTGAAAAAATAATGGCAGAAAACTTCCCTATCTTGGTGAAGGAAACATACAAATCCAGGAAGCACAGAGTCCCAAACAATATGAACCCAAAGAGGTCCACACCAAGACACATCATCAAAATGCCAAAGGTTAAACACAAAGAGAGAATCTTAAAAGCATCAAGACAAAAGCAGTTCGTTACCTACAAAGGAGCTTTCATAAGCCTGTCCATCAATTTCTCAAAAGAAACTTTGCAGGCCAGAAAGGAGTGGTAAAAGATATTCAAAATGATGAAAAGCAACAACCTACCACCAAGATTACTCTATCCTGCAAAGCTGTCATTTAGAATTGATGGATATATCAAGAGTTTCCCAGACAAGAAAAAGCTAAAGGGGTTTATCACCACCAAACCAGTATTACGTGAAATGTTGAAGGGTCTTCTTGAAGGAGAACAAAAATATGAATAAAATGGCGATGAATACATATCTGTTAACAATTGGATCTACAAACAAAATGAGCAAACAGAACAGAAACAGACTCATAGATACACAGAACTTTTTGTTGCTTGCCAGATGGGAGGCGGCTGGGGAGATGAGTGAAGAAGATGAAGGAATTAGGTACAACTTGGTTGTTAGACCGATGAACCTCAAAGGGAAGGGGGCAGGGAGGGCGGGAAGAGATAAACCAAAGAACTTCTGTGCATATATGCATAACCAATAGACACAAACAATAAGGTGGGGAAGGCAAGTTTAAAAATAATAATAATAAAGTAGTTACTGATAAGGAGAGACTTAAAATAAAAGTGGTTAGACCTCATTAAGGTGAAAATCCCTTTGTGGAAAAGTCCTCCAGCGCTTTGCCTGAGGGTGACTATCTTGTTCTGGTTTTCCAGGGGGTTAATTTTTAACATCAAAAGTCTTGGTTCCCATGACCACCTCAGCCTTCAGCAGACAGAGATTCTTGGTCTCCCTACAGTGTGCCCTTGGGGGTCCCTTTGTAGCGTGTTACTTACAGTGAGGTTTAGTACCAAATATAAATGGTTTATGGAATGCCATAGGGATCTTCCCAGAGAAACAACACCCATTTCCAGGCAAGGCTGCCTACCGTAACCTGGTTAACCCCTCCTTAGTGTGAAACATAGAGCCTCGTCTTTGTGAGTCCTGATAAATTTGCCTAGTGGAGGGAGGGAAGGAGGGGAGAAAATGGGGCAGGGAGGATCCGCAAGGTGGGAAGAGGGGGACCTTTAAACTGAATAGATACAGCCCAGCTGGTGTGGCTCAGTGGTTGAGCATCGACCCATGCACCAAGGTTTGATTCCCAGTCAGGGCACATGCCCAGGTTGTGGGCCTGGTCCCCAGTGGGGGGCATGCAGGAGACATCCAATCCATGTTTCTCTCTGTCTCTCCCTCTCCCTTCCGCTCTCTCTAAAATCAATAAAGGAAAACACTATAATAATAAATTGAATAGATACAGTTTACCTCTTCCACTTAATGTGACTTTTTGCAAGTCACTGTTATTCTCCACCTCACATTTCCTTGTCTGCAAAATAACATGACACTTCCTAACTGTTGGGGAACTGTGTGGCAATGAAAGGAGACAGTGAAGGGGAGCTCCTTGGCATGGCCAAATGGAAGCCATGCCTGTGACTCCCCATCCTGCTGTAGCCACGCAGCTTCCACTGCTGACCCCCTGCTGATCTTAGAAGAGGGTGACAGCCTCACTGCTGAGTGTGTCTACTGTAGAGAGGCTACTACTGACCAAGTATTCATTCCAAAACATCCCCCTACTCAGGTCTAGCACAAGAGAACTGCTATAATGAATCACCCTGACAGGAAACCTCGTGGGAGCTGAGAATCATGGAAAAGGAGCGGTTGGAAGGATGATGATGCCAAGTGGGGTCACCTGGGCATCCAGCCAGTAGGTCTGGGAGGACCCCAGGAGCAGGGGTGACCAAGGTGGCACTGTAAAGCATAAATATTTTGCCACAGCCATCCTGATGACCCTGTGCTTGGACAAAGCCTGTGCCCTGTGATGCCACTGCCCAGGGATAACTGCAGTTAAGACTTGTCGATTCCAGTACTGTGCTATTTAGGGCCAGTTTGGTCACGTGTGCAGAAACACCACGCAGACGTGCTTACACTGCAAATGGAATGCGTTGGTTCGAGTAACTGGGAAGTCCAGGCTGCGCTGACCTCAGGCTTCCGGCAACGCCAGGACTGCCTTTCCCTCCCTGGATTTCTCCTGAAGTCACATTTCCTTTGGGAGCGGCAGCGTTGGCACAGCTGCCCTCGGCTTGCAATATCCTCACATCTGGAGGAAACCTCCATGGTTCCATAGGCTCCCACTAAAATTCAAGGAGGAGTCAGTGGGCTTGCGTGGGCCGCGCTCCCACTCATGATCGGGGAGGCGTTCACTCGCGGCTCTGACAGGAAATGTGCCATCTGACCAACAGCCCTGCTTGGCAGGACAGAGCTCCAAAAAGGGAAAGTTGCTGGGCAGACAAAATGCAACAGATGCCCCTTATCTGGAAAAATAACTTTCTGTACTGGAGGTGTAAACGACATGTCCTGTGACATAAAAGTTTACATTTTTAGAACTTCCAGAACAATAACTTTCTTCAGAACATTTCTTTCCCTTCTGGCTGATAACAATATTTGTTAGAAAAGCCGGTGAATCAGCTCAGAAGTGGATTTTAAAATTCTGAAAACCTGACATTATTTTGTAGGGTTTGATCTACGCTTTGCTGCCGCGACCACCTAATGGAGTCACAGTTTACAAGAAACATCATCAGGTGCTGGGCCTGGCATCCGGCTCCAGCTGATGTCCCGTGGAGGCGGGTAATGCCAGATTCCCCCATTCAGCACACCACATAGCTACAGTTGGACTTTTACTTTTATTATCATGACCAAGATATATATATATGTTTTGCAAAGCCAAGTAGAAAATGTTCTTTTTGTATCCATTTAGCATCCCCAATAAATTTTGTTAGCTAAGTAACTCTGAACACACTTCAAGTGGATTTCAAATGGAAGTCTCCCCTTTGTAACAGATTCCTTATCAGTCTGGCTCTGGGAAGGCCCGGAGGGGTGAACATGGAACTTGGTGGTTGGTCAAAAGCAGCTGGAGGTGCTGACAAAACGGGTGGCAACATGAGGCTTTTGCCGCTCACGATGGTAGGAAGCCAGCGTAGCCGGAGTCCCTGCTCCCACTGCCCAGGCTTAGTTAGGGGAGGGGAGATCTCGGCAAGACCCTGCAGCTGAGAGCAAGAGCCCAGCGAGGTGAGCTGCCTCTGCATTCTCTCTTCTGGGAGAGAAGTCAGCCAGATCCACCCTGCAAGCAGATATGTTCCGGAAGCTTGGCCTGGATACTGTGCAGCTTGGCCTGCAACACCCAGACACTGGGGTCTTGTGACCTCAGGAAGTCAGGCGCTGCTTTCAAGGACAGGAAGCCCCAAACTGCCCCCGCCATGCTCAGCACCACTGTCACTTCCTTTATGAAGACGCTAAGATTATGTTCGCAGATGGGCAGGAGGAAAACACGCGAGTGGCCTCAGAGCACCCTCCCCTCCACTGTGGGGTGTCTTTGCTGAAGTCCCTCTCACTTGACCTACGAAGGAAGAGGACTGGACATGTCCCCAAGAGACACAAAGCTGGTCGTTCTGATGCAGAACAACACATGACAGCTTCTTGATAATGTTCTGAGGGCCCAACGCCCCCGCCCGGTGCCCTGCTTCTGGAAAAGGAGACATGGGGATGTCCCAGAAGGAAGTCAGATCACTGCAGCCATTTGCAGTATTCAGTCCGTCCCTGCTCCCCAAGGGACGTGGCACATGCCCTCGGAGTCTGGATTCACATCCTCCCCTCGTGGCGGCTCAACTGTCAAAGTTATGACTCATGGTCTATGACCAGGAGCCTTCCAGACTGGGCCAAAGCAGGGAAACATGCACACACACACACACACACACACACGGGCACACACATGAAACGTGCATTCAGCACAGAAGAGCTGGGTTTACCCTGAGCTGGAGTTTGCTGGACCCTCTGCTCCCGGCCCGTGATGCCTCCTCCTCCCGCTGCTTTCTGACTCCCACCCTCAGTCTGGGTCTGGTCTCGCCCCCCTCAAAAGCCCTTTGGCATTTCATTTATAGTTTCCTTCTGGTCCTTGGGGCTGGTGAGGAGAGTGGGGGAGAAGAGCTGAAGAAATGGGTGTGTGGAAGGCCCTGCGTTAGCCGTACTGACCCGTGTCCCTCAGGGTCATGCTCGGAGGTGCTCAGGGACCGTGGTGACCCTTGCGGCTGGAGAGCGTGTGGAAGTCACTTCCATTGTCACAGTGATTGGGGAGCGTCACTGAAACTAGAGGCCAGGGCTAGGGGTGCTGAACACCCTGCATTGCGCAGACAGTCTCACACGCAGATTGTTCCACAGGCAGTGTTGTGTGTGCTTCTGTTGATAAATTCTGGAACAGGGGAAAATTCAGAAGAGAGTAGAGGGGTTTCGGTTCCCAGCTAAGACACTTGGGCCTTCTTTGGATGGCACATGGGAGCCATGGAGAGCTGTGGGGAACTGAAATGCCATGTGGACTCTGAACACACTTCAAGTGGATTTCAAGTTGAAGTCCATCTTGATAGGACAATGCTTTCAGCATCGTTTGGACAGGACAATGCTTTCAGCCCCAAGTGTGGCGGCGATTGAATGCCCCAAGCCCAACAGGGGCCTTTGGCCTCTTCCTCACTGCCGTGTGCGGGAGACAAGTATTAGACAGCGCGCCTCCTGCACCACTTGGGTCCCGCCAGGAATGTATGGTTCAGGTTGCTTCAAGGTGCCCGAAGGGAGGAGGCAGACCACCTGCTGGGAGGCCCAGCCTCTGGGAAGTTCTGGAAATGAAGGCCAGGCAGGGCAATGGACGATGTGAAGTTCCACCTGGATGGTGGCCCAGGACAGGGAGATGCATAGACTCTTGGGAACCGCCCAAGGACCCTAGGGCTGTAATAATCAGCAGCTTTCACAGAACCCGAGAGACGTCATATTTTGGAGAAGAAGCTTTCTGATGATAAGCTCTAAGCACGTGTTTCTCAGAGGAGCTGTAATTGTGGCCTCAGAGTGTCCCGCATCAAAGCTGTAAGGAGGGACCGCAGAACGCCCCGAGCGATGGATGTGTGTGGAAACCCCATCTCCACGCCAGTGAGTGGGCCGCAGACAGCAGCCACCTGTGGCAGGGAGGAGGCCTTCCCTTTCTGCTTTGTCCTTCTATTTCTGCACCTATTGAGTTTTTCACAGGGAGCATCTATAGCAAGTATAATTTCTAAATGTCGACCAACCCCTGTGAGGGTGAGCATTCGCTGTTGCATAAAGAGGGTTCAAGTAATGTCAGGCACAACAGCGTGTGGGGCCCGGGACTCTCCCCCCACAAGCGTTCTGCACGCTCAGCTGAAAGCGGCCTCGCTGGGCTCTCTGACCATCGCGGACAAACGTGCACGGCCTGCAAGCCGCCTGCTTAGGTGGCTTAGGTTGAAAAGACCTAATTACAAGGTCATTAGGACTGATTTGTTTCTTGCGGTGAATTATCTGATTACTCATTGGACTGTTCCCTTCTCTTATCTGTAACAGTCATCAGGATCTTTGAAAAGCCATATAACTTTGTTTATTTATTTAGAAAATTATGCGATAACTATCTTCCCTGGCAAACTGTCTCTGAAGACTGAGGTTGCTCACTTAGTTTTCACAACAGGAAGTAGGAGGTGAGTCGGATTTTTCCGGAGAAAGCACTGAAAGGCACTTCTGAGCCCAAACCCGGAGCAGCACAGGAGCAGGTGGTGGTTAGGGGTGTTGTCGCCTTCACGGGTTTCTTGGGGACAGAGGGGCCCACATTCTGCCCCAGCCTGGGAGGGGCCGTGTGGCACCTTGGGCATCTGAGACCAGGAGACAGGGTGCGTGATGGGTGGACACGGGGAGAACTGTGGAAGAGTTAGCACTCCTAGACTGGCCCGGGAGGTCTGCTTTGTCATTTAACATCTACCTAAAAGAAAACATGGATAATCGTAAAAAATGAGATTTGGGACATCCCGAGGAGTTTCAAAAGCCTCCCCTCTTTGATGGAGGATGGAGAAGAGTTTTTAGGGAAACTGAGTAAATGAGTGGAAAGCAAGCTAGAACTCGTCTCCTCCCTTGGAACCTGGGAAGGAAGTATGGTCACATGACCTGATACACTCAGGACGGGCCTTCAGGTGTGTCATTCCCCACCTTGTCTCTAATAGGTGTCGCGGACGGCTCCTCTGTGGGGAGGATTTAATTGCAGCTCGGTGTGGGCAGCAGTGAAGATTTCGGTCTGGTCTGCCTTCAGGGCTGGCTCAGCACTGAGGAAAACGTGACAGAGGGCGGTCTCGGGACGATGCAGTCATGCCGTGAGCTCAGTGTGAAACACACCCACCAGTGCCGACAGAAACTGGATCCTGGGTCGTGAATGCTGGTGACACGTAAACAAAGTTATTAAAAGGAAATTGAATAAACTGTGGCACACATCTCCTCACAAGTGCTGAAGTTTGCTGAACCCTGAAAGTTTCAAACAAACTGGTGAGCTCTGCTTTAATTAATTAAAAAAAAAAAACTGGTTTAACATGGAGCTTGAAGAGCTCTAGAAATGTTTGGAGAGTATCCAAAGTGTTTACAGCAGCCTCCTGAGCCTTTAGAATTGACTCAGCTATTTTAACACATGACGAGTCAGTTTTAACCTTCAAGGACAGGCCAGTTGTCATGCTCAAGGCACCTCAGTAGGTCTGCCACGCCCATGTCAGCACAGCTCGGTCCTCAGAAAGGCTGTGCACACGGGTGTGTCAGTGTCCTGGGACCACCATAACAAGGACCAAGATCAAGGCCTTGGAAAGCCAAGTCCCTCAGAGGCTTCAGGGGAGGGCCCTTCCTGCCTCTTGCAGCCCCTGGGGTTTGCCGGCAGACCCTGCCTTGTCTTTATACAATCTTGCCTCTGTGTCTCTTCTCTTCGTATACAGACACAAGTCATATTGGATTAGAACCTCATCTTAATCAGTTACATCTGCCCTGGCCGGTGTGGCTCGGCGGTTAGAGCATCAGCCTGCGGTCCCGAGAGACCCGGGTTCGGTTCCCGCTAAGGGCGCGTACCTTGGTTGCAGTTTGTCCCTGGCCCTGGTTGGTCGTGCGGGTGGCAGCCACTCGATGTGTCCCTTTCACATCGATGTTTCTCTCTCTCTCTCTCTCTCTCTCTCGCTCGCTCGCTCCCTCTCTCTCCCTCCCACTCTACCTGAACAAAAAATGTCCTCGGGTGAGGATAAAAAAAAAAAAAAATCAGTTACATCTGCAATGACCCTATTTCCAAACAAGGTCACATTCTGAAAGACCGTGGGGTTAGGACTCGCACATGAATTTCAGAATGATACCATCAACTCATAACACTGGGTGATGGGATGGGAACGTTGGGAGAGGCCTCAATGGGGACTTGTCTGCCCCTGCACGCATCAGAGGTGAGATCTGTGGCTCTCTGTTTTCCCAGGACGGCAGAGCCGAGTAGACCCATCTTCCGAATGCTCTCACTCGAGTGGTTTGCAGGTGATGGTTTGTTCTTTTGTCTTATGAATTTGGCACAGTTGTGCCAAAACCTGACTCTTACCCAAATATAGAATGAACAAGGGTCAAAGATTTATAAACTCATTAATGAGTGAGCCAGGAAGTTGATAAAGCTTGTTCAAAGAGTAACCCGGGCCGGTTTTGCTCAGTGGTTAGAGCATCAACCTGCAGAACAAAGGGTCGTGGGTTTGATTCCGATCAAGGGCACGTTCCTCAGTTGCTGTTCAATCCCCGGCCCTGGTCAGGGTCATGTGGGAGGCAGCCAGCAGATGTGTCTCTCTCACATGGATGTTTCTCTTTCTCTCTCTCTATCCCTCCCATCTGAAAATCAATGGAAAAATATCCTCAAGTGAGGATTAAAAAAGCACAGAGTATTTAAGGAACAGGGTGTTCACAGGCATTAAAAGAGGAATGTGAGAGCAAGAGGCTGGGTCAAATAAGAAACTAGTGAATGTCTTTCAAGGTCATTTATTCATTTATATACTTTATGTAAAAATATATATATCCCCCTGGTCAGTTTGGCTCAGCGGTTGGAGCATTGGCCTGCGGACCAGAGAGTCCCGGGTTCGGTTCCCGCTAAGGGTATGTACAGGAAGGAAGGAAGGAAGGAAGGAAGGAAGGAAGGAAGGAAGGAAGGAAGGAAATATATATATATATATACATATATATATATACATGTGTATATATATATATATATATATATATCTTTTGAATTTATCTTTTTTTGTGTGGGCAGAAATTATTTGCCTTTTTACCAGAAAAGACCTGTGAGTTCTCCTGTAACTTACAGAATCTGAATCTGTAATTCACAGTAAATAGCAGCATGAGACCAGGCACTTGGCTGGGATGATGAGCTGGCCTGGTGGGGCTTGGGAAAGGACATCTCAGTGTGCGGTGGAGAGACACACCACCTGCTCTCGGACCTTATCTCCAGTTTGGAGATAAGTTCTTAACGTAAGTAATGGTCGGCCTCTATCTGTGGAGAGGCCTTTGCATGAATCAGAAAGTACTTTGGAGAGCTCTTTTCACCATGTGGGGTGTTACCAATTAGCATTTAATCTGTTCTGTACTAGTGGTTGAATCAATGATTCTAGATAACAAGAAAGAATTCACACAGGCCAAATTCTTTCGCAAAAAACCAGACTGACAAATGTCTGCACTCAGTTGGTAGACGACTCAGTGAATTCAGGCCATGTGAGCCTGGGGATGCCCCCCTTGGGACCACTCATTTTCACAAAGACCAGTTTGTTGGGCAATTCTTATTTGGTACTTAATGGAGGAAAAGGGAATTCTTGTTGATTTTTTTGGGGGGGAGCCAAGAATAGGCACTTGGACGATGGTACCTATAAAACAGATTTCAGGTACAACCAATAAATGTGGTCAAGTTCTTAGAATTTACTTATTTATTTATTTATGATTATCCTCACCCAAGGACTTTTTTTTTTTTGCATTTATCTTTAGATAGAGCCGGAGGGAGAATGGGAGGAAGAGAGAGATAGAAGCATTGATGTGAGAGAGACACATCGAGTGGTCGCCACCCACATGACCCCAACCAGAGCCAGGGACAAACTGCAACGGAGGTACATGCCCTTAGCGGGAACCAAACCTGGGACTCTCTGGTCCACGGGCCGACGCTCTAACCACTGAGCCAAACAGGCCAGGGCAAGTTCTTAGAATTTATAGTGAGAGTCAACCTACCTCTGTTACGCTGTCATTTATGATGTGCTGATGGGATGTGCTCATATTTCATACACCGGGCATCCCAGCCCTCGTGGTGGACCTTCCCCAAGTCGGGCACGCAGCTGCAGGCTGGGGACATGGGTGTGACGTGGGTCCTCCCCTAGCTTCATGGGGGCAAGTCCCTCAGGTCTGGCCATCACACCACATGGCTTGTGCGCAGGCAGACGGTAGAGCGCCAGCTCCCTCGAGATCTTCCTGGATGAAATCTGTTCCTAGAGGCGGGGCTCAGAAGTGGAACTGGTGTGTGTCCTCCTGAGGAGGGATGTTCGTCCTCTCATCCTATACACTTTCCCTGTTGAAGATGCTTTGGTGTTTAGTCACCCCTCATTACCCTGCAGCTCTCCAAATCCAAGGTTATTTCCGCCTGTTTGCATGCCTAGGACATCTCCCAGGAACCGGGCAGAGAGCAAACCTGCCAGCCCACTGAATTCGCTTCAAGCAGTTGTAGGTCCCCAGCCTCGAAACAACCAGCATCCACACACCATCCCAGGATGAGTGGGAAGTGGCCATCGGAACTTCAAGATGATCTGTGTGCGTATGCCGGGCAGAAATGGTGTGCATGTGCTAAAGATGTACACGTAAGGAGAAGGCCTGCTCCAGAAGGCTGAAGCCCTCCTCCCATTCCAGGTTTTTAGGGCTGGGGACAGGCATGCCTTCTACATCATAAAAAATGGATTTTCTGTTACTGGCTTTTTATTGCAAGAGGCAAGGGGGTTTATGGTCAGTCCGAGTTGCCAGATCCTATATGATCACAGAGGAGAGAGAGAGAAGCAGGCTTAGGAAAGCACATTTCATTGGCCCCCAAGGCGAGGAGATCAGTATATTCTGGTGCCGAGAATGAGCTAATGATGTCCAGGGATTTAACAAAATAAACGACTTGTGAAGTTATACCCACTGTAGTCGTGATTTGCCAAGTGTGATGCAGGCAGCCCCAAAGTGCTACACGTAGGAGGGAGGATGCGGAGGCCGGAGCCAGGGAGACAGTGCCTGCTCTCCTCTGGGGCTGTAGTGGAGGCCGGCCTCCCTCCCACAGCAAGGGGCTGACACCCCTACTGACCGCGGTGTGTTGAGGACCATAGTAACGCAAAGGGATTTCATAAGTAAACTTGAGTTCACGCGCAGACAGCCTCTGGACTCTGCATGAGACGAATCACGTTTGAAAGGCAGAAGGAAAGCTGTAAGGCACCCTCTTCGTGTGTCTTTGTGAAACAGAATTCCTGGTTCAGCGGATGGCTTTCATTTTCGCGACGGTGAGGTTGAAGGCGTTGTCTAGTTATTTACAACTAGACATGTTATTTACATGTAAGATCCCAGTCTCAATGCATTTCTGTGTGTGTAGGGTCAGGAAAAAATGTTATTTTACTGAAGAAAACTTTGGAGGGCTTACTAAGCACCAAGCGTTGGGCTAGGTGCTGAAAACACATGGTCTGTGGGCATCTGAGAATGACGAGGTGTTGGCTGAGGAAGGGCTGGTGACCACTTGAAGGTCTGTTGCAATGTTGAGCACTTTTTTTTCTTCATTTTTTTAATCCAGTATTTTCTCTCTCTCTTTTTTTTTATATATCCTCACCCGAGGACATTTTTCCATTTTTTGTTCAGGTAGAGTGGGAGGGAGAGAGGGGAACAGAGAGAGAGAGAAACATCGATGTGAAAGGAACACATCGAGTGGCTGCCACCCGCACGACCGACCAGGGCCGGGGACAAACTGCAACCGAGGTACGTGCCCTTAGCGGGAACTGAACCCGGGTCTCTCTGGACCGCAGGCTGATGCTCTAACCGCTGAGCCAAACCGGCCAGGGCCTCTCTTTTTTTAAATTGATTTTAGAGAGAGAGAAAGGGAGAGGGAGAGAGAGAAACATCGGTGAGAGAGAACGTCAATTGGCCGTCTCCCACATGCCCCCCACTGGAGATCCGGCCCACAACCTGGGCATGTACCCTGACCAGGAATCGAACCAGCGACCTCTTGGTGCATGGGTTGACGCTCAACCACTGAGCCACACCAGCAGGACTTGAGCACTTTAGTTAAAGTATTTGCTTTGTTACAGTACACAAATGAGGAGTTCGAAGTTCAGAGAAGGTAAGCGTCTTGTCTAGTGTCCAGAGGAGAAGTGGTTGAACTGAGTGTGAATTTTGTTTCGTGGGCTCCAGTGTCTCTACAGTCCTCTTGCAATGACCCTAGTCCTTCCTGTTATCCATGGGATGGTGGGGAGGTGCTGTCATCTTCTACATTAAGGGAAATCTCCATGTCATGTCACTGCCAGGAAACATGTCCTATTGCTGACTGGTCCATATCATTATTGGTGCCGTCTTCAGAGGTCCCAGCATCCACGCAGCAGAACCAGGCCCAGGCCAAGAGTGTGCAAAGGGCACCCCCCACCTCAGCTGCTCTGAGAACATAGTCACATGACCAGGAAATTTCAGAGCAGCAGGAGTGGAGGGGCTTGGGTCCCTGAGCTGCCTTGTGGAGCTGTTACCCCAAGAACCTCGGTCTGCCACGGGAACAAGAAATGGACTTCCCAGATCCTCGACGGTCATTGTGAATTTGGGCATCTTTGCGGCAGCATCTTAGTCTTGACCCCAGCCTACACAGGGATGGAGGTGGTGTGTGAGTCCAGGTATCTCTGACATGGCGATTGCTTTCAAGATGCTGCAGGGACTTTCCCAGCAGGTGCTCTGGGCCGTGGGAGCTACCAAACCGCTCTCAGGCCTCTCATGGCAAGTGGCCTCTGTCCGTGTCAACAGCTCCAGTCAGTGTCTGACACATCTCAGGCAACCCCGGCTCCTTTGTGGGCCCCTCCTTTGGTCTCTGGGGCCCTGCACTCCCCTGTGCCTTGGGCCTCCTGCCAGCCCCAACCCTGTGGTGACATCACAATTCAGAGACTCCATCTGGGCAGCTGCTGTGGGAGAGTTTTTTTCAGGTTATGCCTGTCCCCCGGGGCTGCAGGAATCAGGGTCGCATCCTGAACCATGGTTCTCTTGGACACTTCTGTTTTCTGTTTCTGAGCAATATATAAAATGCAATGAGCGAGAGTCAGTAAAGGGACATTTGACCTTTGCCAACACTGTGGGAGGCGGGAGAGGAAGAGCTGCAACGGTGTGTAAAGTGAGAACAAGGCCTGTAAAGATTTTACTGCTTGTTTGACATTGTGGGCTTGGCCTTTACAGCTGGAGAGGGGCCGGCCTCCAGGCACAGCTGTGTTTCCTCTGATGGTGACTGTGAAGAATGCAGGCCACTGAGTCACAGCGCCGTCCAGTGCAGCACCCTGGAAACATCGAGAAGGTCATCCTAGGCTCTCTTAGCCTTTCTGAAATGAGACCAGACTCTCAGGCCAAGCAAGAAACGTGGAATGCCGGCCAAGGAAACATTTCTGTCCAACTCCGTTTATCTGATTTCACCAGCATGTAGCTCCGCCTTATCGAAACAAGTCGTTTCCTTTGTTACACTGGACAGGGGCGCTGATAAGCAAGGGGGTGCCCGGGCATCGCATTCCCTGGGCTTCGGCTGGTCGGTTTGTGGAAGGTGACTTTCTCTGTCCTTGGTGGTGGGGGCTGGGATGTGTGGTTTGGGGTTTGGACTGTGAAGATGGGGGTGATGCAGGTGAGCAGGCAAACACAGAGTTCTTTCATGATTACTGGGACTTTCATTTCTGTCTGCCCTTTTTGTGCTCAAGGTCATTAGAAGCATTGTGTATTTCATTTGTTTGCTCCTGAACTCCACTAAAAAACGGGAAAATATTATGCAGAAAGAAATGGAGAGGATTCTGCCTGGCTGGTGTGGCTCACTGGTTGAGCATCGACCCATGCACCAAGAGGTCGCCAGTTTGATTCCCAGTGCCCAGGTTGTGGGCCAAACCCCCAGTGAGGGGCATGCAGGAGACAGCCAATCGATGTTCTCTCTCATCAATGTTTCTATGGTTCTCTCCCTCTCCCTTCCTCTCTCTCTAAAATCAATAAAGAAAAAAAATTTAAAAAAGAAAAGAAAGAAAGAAACGGAGAGGATCCTTAAAAAATACGTGCCCCGCAAAGGCCTAAGGTTTAGATAGTAGCAAATTGTTGCAAGTTAAATCTCTCCTCTGAGCTCCTCTTTCTTCTTTACAATGAAGAATGTGCACGGAACACACCGTTCAGAGTCACCTCCCTAATTTAAGAGCTGGGATCAGAGATGTCCCACCTCTTGGCTCAGGCAGTGAGCGGGTAAAAGACAATACAGGGAAAATGAATTCACAAAGCAATTTGGAGTTCACACGTTTGTGGTATTTGTTATTCAAACTTTCAAGCACATACAAAGCAGGGAGACCGATGTTCTGCGCCCTGGGAGCTAGAACCCAGGCAGTGATGTTGCCCGTGGCCGCCTTGTTTAGTCTGCACCACACCCACTTCCTCTCCGGGTTATTTTAAGCCAGTCCCCGTCGTCATATTATTTTATCTATAAACATATCAGAAAGTATTTCTAAAAGATAAGAAGTTCAAAAACCCCACACAGCCACAAATTCATATTTACAACCAAAATAATTAACAATGATTCCTAAAATCATCAGGTATCAGTGTTCAGAATTCCCTGGTTGTTTCACAATAGTTTTAAGTTGCTGGGTTTTGGTTTTTCCCCAGTTAGGATCTTGTAAGTCTTTGTTAATCTTTTCATCTCTGGGCCAGGTTCTGAGCTGGACGCAGTGAGGGGCAACGGGGGCGAGGCTGTCATCGGGAACCGGCGGTGCTGTGGGAGGCATGTCTGTGCACAGCAGCGTCTGTGTGCAGACACACCCCGAGGGGACGTGGTGCCCCTCTGAGCGAGGTGGCGTTTGACAAAGAAAATGCATTCCACCAGGAGGCATCCATGCACAGAAACTCGGAGATGGCAGTGTGTACTGGGAACTGAAACGGCTCATCGGGCTGAGGGAGAATGTGGTGGTTGGAAGGGTGGGCTGGGACCCCTCATCGGGGTCAAGAAAGCCCTGCTACAATTTGGACTTTGTTGGGGACCACAGGGATATGGGGGCATTTCTTCTTGAGGAGGGTCTGTGTGTTTCTGGCTTTGTGAGCCTTGACACCCCCACCATGCACAGCCCACCATCAGTGTGGTACCTCTGCCCAGTCCTCTGTCTCCACCTCCCCAGACCCCATGACTGAACTTGCCCTCTGTTTGCCCCTGGGTGAGCCCAGGGACTGAATCCCATGAGTGTCTTATTTGGACAGAAAGGAGACACATGGAAAGTTCTAAATATCTACATGCAACTATGATCTATCCAGCTTGCAGGGACGTCACCTCTTTGGTTCAAAGCCGGACCCCTAGCACCTGCCAGAACATCATCAACATCCAGTAAGAATGTACTGAATGAAAAGATTAACATTGGGGGGGGGGGGGGTGTGCTTAAAACAACACAGCTTTATTATCTTACCAGTCTGGAGATCAGAAGTCTGAAATAAAGGTGTCAAGATTGCTTCCTGGGGGCTCCAGGAAGAATCTATGCCTTGCCTTTTCCAGCTTCTAGAAGAGACTGTGTCACTAGGCTCGAGACCCCCGTGCCGTCTTCAAACCAGCAGCACAGCATTTCCCAGTCTTTCTCTGACTCCGGCCCTCCTGCCTCCCTCTTTCTCTTGTGAAGACCCTTGAGATTACACGTGCTCACTGTGGTAATCAGCATCACCTCCCATCTCCACATCCTCTACTTAATCTCCCCTGAAAAGTCCCTTTTGCATGTAGGGTAACATAGTCACCAGTTCTGGATATTTGGATGTGGATGTCTTGGGAGGCTTTATGCTGTGACCACGCAAACTACATACAGTTTTGTACTATGCGTATCAGAAACACACGCCCAAGGCGGATGTAGGTTCAGGTACTTCAAAACACATTCTTTCTTCAAAGGTTTATTGGAATTCTGTTTTAGTGTTGTAATATACATTTCAAAATAAAGTTCAGATAGACCATTAAATGCCATCCAATGTAAAAGGTGTAAAGTAATAACACCGACATGTTTACATAGGAAGTGGTTTTTTGGAACGCAGACGCTGGGGGCTGAGGATTGCCGTGCTCTGTGGTTCGTTTCTGCTCGGGGCTGCCCAGCCAAAGGCGGCTCTTTGCTTTAGTTCCCAGGTTCTGAGCCTAAGAATCTGTCCATGCCTCCAAAGAGGGGCGGAGGGGGATTCTGGGGACTCGGTCACACATATGGCTGCCATCACTTCGCCCTGAGCTAGTTTTCAGAAAACGTGGCTGTCGGCTATGCAGACAGCTATCAGCCTTCATCTCTGGGTGACAGCTCGTTGGACCCCTCTGTGGCCTGGGTCTAGAGTCGCCTAATAGGAGACGTTTTTATAGGAACGTGTGGCACCAAGACAGCGATCCTCCACTGGATGATCCAAGATGCTCAACCTACACCAAATTTGGCTTCGTGTGACATTGACAAGGTTCTGCTGCTGATGTCAGAATCACGTGTTCCTATTTGCGATGCACCAATTAGATTCAGATGAGAAAGGTTGGGAGACTCATGAAGATTTCTGTTTCAGAGAAAGGAGAGATGGAGTTGGTTGGTGGCTGGTGCATTTTTTCCCCCTCATCCCACACTTCTGTGGTGGGAAAAATTATTCTTTGCTGAGAGGTGAGAAGGAGGAAAAGAAGTGACTCTTCCCCACTGAGGCCCACAGGGAAGGGCCCGCTTCTCTCATTACCCACCACATTCCACAGAGGTAAGTCAGCAGGAAGACATGACATCATGTCCACTTCTACGAGCCGCTGAACAATTCTGTGGTTCCTGACCCATGCAAAAAGCCCAATGGCTAAATGGGAAAGTTGTTCTAACGCAAGATCCCGGGACATCCAGGCTCCTCTTCACACGCTTCTCCTTAGAGCCACCCATGCAAACACGTGTGAATACCTACTAAGTGCCAGAGGCTATGATGGGCCCTTCCCGTCAGAAGTCTCTAGTTTGTAAGATGGATAGTAGGAGCACATGTGGGTTAAGTAGAACACGGTGTGGGATCAAGATGTAGACCAACAATGTCAAGGAAGCAGCAAAGCACTCAGTGGGGTTTGCGGGACTTTTAATTTTAAAGGCCTTAGAGGTCAGCCTCTGGCCCACGCTCATTTCAAGTGGCAGAGGGAGCCATGGCAGGCCTCTGAGCTGGCGAGGGGAGGATAAAGCCCGGCATCCCAGTGCGGGATGCGTCAGGGCAGGCAGAAGTGGGGGTGTCTGAGCTGGAAAGTCACTGAAAGAAGCTATCTCAACACTAACAGCCGTCCAGTTCGTGATGGTGGCGTGGGGAATGTAAGGAGAGCTGAGAGAGAGGACGAATGAGGCTGGCTACCACAGAAGGACAAGCTTGGTGAACTCTTCACTGGCTCCCCATTGCCTTGGGATGGGAAGGCTTAGCTCCTCCATGTGGCTGGTAGGTATGCTCCTACCTTCCCTCCAGTCTCCCCTCTCCCCCCTTCCCGTGCGCCTGAAGCTTGAGCGCTGGACCACGCGCCGTTCTCCGATGTGCCTCATACCTGGGCCTTGAGACATATGATTGCGTGGGCCTGGACACTCTCCTTCCCCCTCAGCCCTGACTGTCTCCCCTCCCTTCCATCATTCTGACCTCAGCACAGGGCTCCACCCACGGGGACCTTCTTCTAAACCCAAACCCAGGACTGACTCACAGGGCCCTTCCTCGTGCCTGGCCCTCGGGTTGTGACTACTTTTGCGTGTAGACTTTGCTGGGCCACACTCCTGAAGGCATGTCCCTGGCACTGTGGGTGCTCAGCAAAGGAGTTTGAATGTCTGGGAGGATGGAGTGAATGTGGAAAATGCAGGGCGGGAGTTAACACAGACCAAGGTGTAGGCCTGGGCCACGGGGAGAAATCATCAAAACAGGTAAGTATTCAAAGCTCTGTTCCGCAAGGCTCTCTATGAGAGTGGAAGGACACGCTCCAGACCACGAGAAGGTGCTGCACGTCACATGCCTAACAGAGTCTGCACCCAAAATATATAACGAATGCTCTAAACTCACCTGCAAGAAAACAACCTACTTGGACAATGAGCAGGAGATCGAACAGACTGTTCACCACGTCACTAGCCACAAGGAAAAAGCAAATTAAAACCAACCACAAGGAGATGCCACTCCACGCCCGTCAGAATGGCTGAAATAAAAACAGTGACAACCCCACATGCTGGTGAGGATGCTGAGAAACCACTCTCACAAACTCTCCGTGGGAGTGGGAGCTCTTGGGCACTTTCTTACCAAGTTGAACATACACTCAACATGCCACTCAGCAATCACACTCCTTGGGATTTATTCTAGAAAAATGAAGACTTATGCTCACACAAACATTTGTTTCTAACAGCAGCTTTATTTGTAACAGCCAAAGACTAGAAACAACTCAGATGTTCCGCAGTCCCCAAATAAACAAGCACACTATGGACGTTTGCAACAATGAAATGGGGGGAGCCATTGACTTTCGCCCTTGGATGGAGTTTCAGATCATTGAGCTGAGGGAGAAAACTTGTCTCAAGAGGCACATACCCAAGACCTCATTTGTATAACATTCTTTTTTTTTTTTTTTGGTACGTGCCCCTAGTGGGAACCAAACCCAGGACTCTCTGGTCTGCAGGCCGATGCTCCAACCACTGAGCCAAACCAGCCAGGGCTGTGTAACATTCTTAAAGTGACACAATTATAGGGATGGAGAAAGGCTGGTGGTGGCCAGCAGTTCGGGTGAGGTGTGACCTTCAGGGGCTGCAGTTAATTCTTTTTTTTCCCCCTTTATTGATTTTAGAGAGAAAGGAAGTGAGAGGAAGAGAGAGATAGCAACATCGATGAGCGAGAACATCGATTGCCCGCCTCCTGCATGCCCCCACTGGTGATCGGGCCCACAACCTGGGCATGTGCCTTGACTGGGAATCGAACCAGCGACCTCTTGGTGCATGGGTCGACATTCAATCGCTGAGCCACACTGGCCGGACTGAAGTTAATTCTTTATGACTTCATCAGGTTGGCAGGTACAGAAAACCTAAGCCGAGGTGGCTTATAGGAAAAGTGAGTTATTTTGTTCACTTGTGTAGCTCCAAACCCAGGGGCAGGGTGGGCTGATGCCCGGCCCTGGCCCTTTTGCCTTTCTGTGGATCCTCGGGGTCGGCTCCACTCTCAGACGGGCCTGTTGGGCAGCCAGACACGAGCTCCAAGACCTCGGAGGGGCAGCCTCCGTTCTGGAGGCTCCTGGATGCCTGGGGACCTCTGGATCCCTGTTCAGACCACTCCGACCAGGTGGGCTCCCAAAAGAAAACCTTGTCTCTAGGAGGTGAGACATAGAGGTGGACAAAATTTGAGTGTCATTCACTCGTGTCTCCCCCCCTCACCCCCCCCCCCCCCCGCCCCGGCCAGCCAGCACAAGGATCAGTGTTTAGAATAGCATCCCAAGCTTGCTATACTGGGGGATGGCAGAGTTGTTATGCAAAACAAATGTCTGTCCGATTAGTAAAGACCCAACAAAGGTAACACAAGTGGGTTTTGTGAGGTTTTGGAAGGTGAGCCTCTCATTCAGTGGAGTTGAGTCGTGAGGACAGAGGAGTCTGCAGCCACGGCCTCAGCACCTGACGTCCTTTGGCAGAGCGGCGCAGCCACGGCTAAATGACAGACTGAGTCACCACAGGACACAACCGCATCACTCCAGTTCCCGGCTGGTGTCTTCGCCATTGAGAGCTGTTTGTTTCAAACCATTGAACAAAAACAATTGAAGGCTTATAGGTTTACTCACTTGGAAAGTTATTTGGGAGGTTATCATACCTTTTAATGGTTAAAAGCTGGGATCCAAGTGAAGTGGAGAAGATGAAGAAGAAAGCTGTACGAAAGGGAATTGTTTCCAAAGAAGAATTCTGGCAATGTAGCGTGTTTAGCACAATTTAGTTTTGAGTGAGAAAAGCCAACTAAGAGTAAAGAATCCTAGAGTTTCAAAACAGGGTCTGCGTCTGGGCATATTGGTCAAGCCCAGTCGCCATCCTCACTCCTGGACCATCTGTCCTGACTGACAGGGTTTTTGGAGGTGAAAGTTACGTATAATGAATCGTATGCTTTGATAAATCAATAGTCCTATGTAACCCTCACCCTTGATAAGATACAGAATATCTCCTTTGCTTCTCTTCTCTCCACCACCTGCCAGAGGCAGTCAATCTCCTGAAGTTTCCATCACAGCTAAATTTGATCTGGTTTTGAACTTCATTGAGATGGATGCACGCAGTTCGCATTCTTTGTGTCTTTGGATCTTAGGAGGAAGTGTGGTGTCATCAGGACCCCATACTATTTTCATCCCATTACAGAGATCTGGAAAGAGATGCTGCACTGTGGCTGTTTGGCCTGTGCAGACGTATCGCCAGTTCCCTGGGGGGAGGGAGGCTCATGTCGGGGGTGAGGGGCCCCAATTTCCTGACCACTCTCTAGACCACTAGTAACTGTGTCCACAACCCTAGCAGCACAAAAGGCCCCAACCAGGGGGTTTAGAATAAACGTTAAGTGAAGAATGAATGAAATGCAGGAACCTGAGGTTTGAAGTTTCTCAGGGCCATCAATGTTCATGTGTTCCTCCAGCAGCTGGTGGTGATAGCAGTGGTCAGATTCTGTGAGATCTTAGCAGAGAGGCTGACCCTTCAGACAAAGGGCTGGTGGTGGAATCTATGAAGAAAAGTTCCAACATCAAACACAGAATGTTCAAAATTTTCTCACACAGTCTAGAACTCGATTCTTGGTGCCGAGATTCTGTTTTTTCTTACAACAAAACAGGAATTTATATGCTCTGAAATGTCAACAAACCAAAGGTTGTAGGCTCATGGGGTGGGGTGGGGGGGTTATTTCCAACTTGAAAGGGCCTGGAATAAGAATGCATCATCACTAATTAGACCTCGGGCTCCGACAAGGCAAAAATAAGCTTTATCACAACCACCCACAGGCTGGAGGGAGATGAAAGCCGTTCCTCCAAGATTAGGGACCACAGGCAGAGCCGCACCTCGCTTCCAGACCAGGGGCCCCGCCAGCTGGAGGCCAGCCTGAGATCACAGCATCTCAGACAGGAGGGGGCAGAACGCTCGTCTCGTCAGCCCTGTGTGAAAGGTCGCCTGCACCAACCCGGCACACCCTCGCAGCCTCCTCTGCGGCTCCAACCGCTCCCCTCTCCTTCCTCCGACTTCGTGGAAGCTGGGGCTGTTTCAGGAAACAATATATATTCATCTGTCCAGCCTGGAAGCAATGAATAACCAAAAATTAGAGTCAGGATAAAGGTGCAGAACACTGCCATGCTTCCTGCACGTCCTTTGATTTCTGGGGCGGAGTACAAACTCCAGTGGGTATTTAGAGTTTCTGCTGCTGTTCCATGGCAGGGGGTAAAGTGCTTGGAGCTGCTCCTGCATTGGGATTTCTGGTTTACGTGCCCCTCTCACCTCCCACCACACTGAGCCATGTCTGACCAGGCGGATGCTTCCGTAACTCCAAGGGGCTCTTCCAGAATGGACCGTCCGCCGCGCCTCACTCACAGGCCAGATCTTCCCATTCACTGAGAATCCGGAGCCGTCTTTGCACCTTTCCAGCACCCAGGATATTGGGTACAAATAGTAGGGGCTCCGTAAATACAGGAAACAATTCTAACCCTCACAGTAGACTCTTCTTAAATGCCAACCTATGCACTATTTTGCTTTTTTTTTTTTTTTTTTGCACAGTTCTTCAAAGTAGAAGAACAAACTCCTTCCCAAAGCTCTCCAACAAAAGACAACGTTTCAGTATTTGAATATATTTTATTTAACTAACAGCACTGGCTGGGGTAAGGTCAGCCAAGCAATATGTATCGAGTCTTAAAGACATTTTTATATCCCATGTTCCAATATTCTACTTCTGGGAATTTATCCAAAGGAAAGAGTTTAAATATGGGGAAAAAATCTTTATGCCCAAAAATACTCATTGTATTTTTTGTAATAGTGAAAAATATAAAAAACCCAAATGTCCAACAGAGAGATTATTAAGTGAACTGTGGTAAATTCTCTTAATGGATGATGAAAAAACAATAAAAAGTAACACTTATCAAGAGTCAATAACACTTATTCACACATCCACGAGTAATGGTAAAGCACCCCGTGTACGAGTCCTGTTCCACAGAAAGTGAGATTATGTAGATGATATATGAGAACAACTATTCTTGAACTACCATATAAAACTTCTCAAAGAAAATATGGCAAAAATGTTCACCATGGTTTTCTCTGGATGGTAGAACTTTAAGTGATTTCTTTTTTTTCTTCTTCCAAATTTCCTATAATGACCATTTCACCACGGAAAACTCCCAATAAGATATTGGCTTCACCTTGTGTGCATTTTCTACTCTTGTGGATGCTGATGTCTGCTGTTCTGGCGCCATTGCCTGTGTGCGTGATCCTCTCCCCACTCCCCAGTGTAAATCCCTTGAGCAAACGAACGGCACCCTGGAGACCCGGAGTCACCGGGCTGTGCAGGGCCCTGCGGGCAGCGGGTCCCCGTGGAGCCTTCGGAGCAGGATGAATGCCTTACCTGCATATTCCCCCCCACTGCACAGACAAGGACGCAGAGCAGGACCTCAGCCTGCCACGGGACACGGTGCTGGCAGAGCCAGATCATCACAACAGAACACGGATGGACTGCAGTGGGGAGCTGTTTTAGTCTATTAATGTCATTCCTGGAAACAATGTGAATCATTTCCAAACACCTCCATTGTTTTAGTGCATACTTTCCTTATGAGGTTGCCTTTGGTGGCCAAAGAATTTGCATGTTATAGCAAAGTCCTCATAAATCTCTAAACAATAGTCCCCAGTTGTCTGCTTCTCTGGCAGGAAGACAGACATTGCAGCTCTGGACTCACTTTCTTCCAAGTATGCTCACCGGCAAAGACAGAGGCCCTGTCGGTGACTTCATAATCAGGGTCTTACTGGAGAATGCCACTGCTGTAGCAGTTGAGAAAGAAATTCACTTCCAGGAGGAAGGTCAAAGGCACAGCTCTCCTTGGGCTGAATATTTAGACAAAGTGAGAGTAATACCCAAAATAAAGGACAACTAACAAGAATTCAGCAAGGAACTCTCCGAAAATAATGAGGAAATTTAGAGAAAAGACCATCCCTGGTCCAGTTACAATACCTGCTCAATGGGATGGGTGTTGAGGGAAGGAAGTGGGAGAGACTAGAGAAGAGAGACCCGTGGTGCGAGGGTTGGAACACCCTTTAAAAGCTGTTACTCACCCTGGCCGGTTTGGCTCAGCGGTTAGAGCGTCGGCCTGCGGTCCAGAGAGACCCAGGTTCAGTTCCCGCTAAGAGCACGTACCTCGGTTGCAGTTTGTCCCCGGCCTTGGTTGGGTCATGCTGGTGGCAGCCACTCGATGTGTCCCTTTCACATCAATGTTTCTCCCTCTCTCTCTTCCTCTCTCTACCTCCCACTCTGTCTGAACAAAAAATGGAAAAATGTCCTCGGGTAAGGATAAAAATAAATAAAAGCTGTTACTCAAGCATACCTGAATGTACAGTATTTTAAAAGGAGAGTGAAAATGTAAATATCTGTAAAGGTGAAACAGAGTAATGGTTTTTAAATACTAAACTTACAGTCATAGTAGATTTTTTAAAGATCAAGTAAAGATGCAATGTTGATTATACTCCAGAAGCATTGCCCAAGTTCATAAAGATGACAACACAAAGGACCTGGTAGAATGAAAAACAAACAAATGAATCACTTGCAAATACTAGGGATGGCTGTAGAGGTGGTAGTAGTAACAATGGAAGTTATCCTGACAGTAATAGTAATGACCCCATTTATTGGGTACGGGATGCACACACTGTCTTGTTTAATTTCACAGCAACCCAACAGGGCAGATAGTCTCATATCAAGTATACAAATAAAGAAACTGAGAAGATCACATAATTAATAAGCAGGGCCACCTTGCAGCCCAGATATAACTTTCAGGCTTTTACCCACAATGTGGAAATAAATAATTCAAAAATTAATTCCAGAAATGTTCCTGACTGAAAGTGGATCTTGGCATTGCTATTTGAACCAGAAAAACTTGCCCCAAAGCAAATTTAAAAATAAAGCTCCATCTCATTTCCAACCCCAGGCACCTACTTGTCAAGGTATTAGGTTAAGAAAAAGGAGAAAGGGTCATATAAACACCCGAGAAGAAAAAAGAGATAGTCGCTGAATATTTTGGGATACGTCCTTTAGACTTTTGGAATGAGGATCCTTTGGAGAAAATACTAAATAAATAGAGTTTCAGTATATCACCTCTCTGCTACCTGTTCCCAGTAGGTGCTTCAAATAAAGCATATCTAAGGCTTCACTCTTGGTTTTCCCCTGGAGAGCTTTCCTGGTCCCTATTTCTGTGAAACAGATCTCCAGTGTCCAGGTTTCTACCGCATCTCCCATCCTTCTGCAGGGAAAGAGACCCAGGTGGTCAGTTTCTCCCAGTCCAATCTCTGTGAATCTGGCAATGTAATGTGTATCAACACATCAGGAATCTCTGGAATTGCCCATATCCTGGAAGTCCGTCAACCACAAGAGCCGTCCCCACTGACAGGAAGCCAACGTGAAGCATCTCCAGCAGGTGGCATCAAGTTTCGGGAGGGTCTGGCCAGGTGTGGTCTGAGAATTATGCAAGCGTGCCCAGACCATTTGCCCTCGAGAGGATGTACTCCCACAATCTACCCATTTGGATTGTTTTGGACCCCACTTATGTTGTTGAAGTGAGGTTTTATTCTATTTCAAAATTGTAATAATTAGAAGGCGATTGTAATCGAATCTAGAAAGTAAAGATGCATTTAATAAATTTACAAAACTTCAGCGTATCATATTGTGAAAATGTTGAAATCAACTAAGAAAAAGAGAGATAAAAATATACTTAAGCAGAGAGAAATTAAGACTATCTTCTTTAAAATATATATTGATTTTAGAGAGAGAGGAAGGGGGGAAAAGAGAACATCGATGAGAGAGAACATCAATTGGCCGCCTCCTGCATGCCCCCCACTTGGGATCAGGCCCGCAACCTGGGCATGTGCCCTGACTGGGAATTGAACTGGCAACCTCTTGGTGCATGGGTGGATGCTCAACCACTGAGCCACACCGGCTGGGCTAGACTATCTTCTTAATAAAAGAGAAATGGTGCATGTGTAGAAAGCACAATGAAAGACATTTAAAAGCAACAAAAACACAGATACCACATACTCTTTTTATAACATGAAGTCCAAGCACTATTTCCTATGGCAGTGTTTCCCAAATGTCAGCCCTCTGCATGCTAATTTTAAACGTTTGCCATATCTGCATAATGTGAACAATCTTTAGTAAACTCATTTTGGTTTGTTTATTAATCCCCACCCGAGGATATGTTTTCCATTGATTTTTATATAGAGTGGGGAGAGAGAGATTTCCAGGGGAGAGAGAGACATCGATTGGTTGCCTCCCGCACATGTCTACACCGGGATGGAGGATTGAACCTGCAACTCCATAACTGCCTTTGACCAGGAACTGAACCTGCCGCCCTTCTGTGCTGGGACTGACGCTTTCCCCATGGAGCCCCAATGGCCAGAGCAATAGACTCATTTTTTAAATTTAAATACATTTAGTGCCACTCAAAACAAAATCTGTAAAATCACAGATTTGTTTTTTTGGCTGTGCCTTTTTCTACTACACACTGAAATAAATGGTCAACTTTTAAAATAAAAAAGTATCCACCCACGCACCCCCTGAAATCTTTTGTATAATCCTCCACACTTCAGGACTTGCAGAAATGGATAGTTACTCCCATCTTCCCAGTGAAAACTCAGCACAATCAATAAAGAAGATCCATAGATGGATAACGGCAGTCAGAATCGAGAAAATAGCACAGCGTTTGACCCTCCCCACCTCCGAAAGAGCACTTGACATATGTACAAAAAACATTCTGAAACATCACTAAGTTGGTATGTTATGCTATTCATTTTATTAGGGAAATCCTTAAAAGATGTATAGACAAGCCCCACTTAATATCTAGGGTAATTTCCTATCTTGAGTTAATTCTTACTGTAATAGAACTTCTCACAGAGCAGATCTAATTTATCTTATGGAAAGGTGACACCATAATTTGTATTAAGACTGAAATATGTGCCCTGACCGATTTGGCTCAGTGATTAAGAGAGATGGTCCTCCGACTAACGTGTTTTGGGTTCGATTCTAGTCAAGGGGTCGCGTGGGAGGCAATCAGTCGATATGTCTCTCTTGCGTTGATGTTTCTCTCTTCCTCCCTCCCTCCCACACTATCTAAAGATAAATGGAAAAATATCCTTGGGTGAAGATTTAAAAAAAAAATATGTAAGAATAGTATAAATATCTGAATAGTTACCAAGATGGCACTCTAAAATGCAATGTTTTTGACAATTATTTTTTTCTTATAAAAGGAATTATATAAAGGAATTATAAAAGGAATCCATGTATATTGCAGACCACTTGAAAAATACAGGAAAACACAATAAGAAAATAAAATGTGTCCAGAGATAATCATTGTTCGGATTTTTATTATATCTTAATACATCAGCAAATGTATAAATATGTTATATCAATATAGATAGATACTATATTTTCACAAAAATGTGTTCCTGCTGTACATATGGTTTTATGACATGCTTTTTCTTCTTAATAATATTACAAGCACTTTTCGAGTTTACTAAAAACTCTTCTAAAGTATCATTTTAAAGTCTCCATAGTATTTCTTAATTGGACATGATGACACTTTACCTGGCTATACTTTTTCATAACAACTAGGCACAGACACCCTTACACATTAGCTCTAGTGGACATCCAGTTAAAATAAAATGTTTGAGATATGTTAGCATTGTTATGATTCCCTGTTTTAACCAATTTTTCACTTATCTGACCAAATATTTCAACAAATAAAAGGACTTGTAAGGGTGCAGTATGCTTCTCCATTTAGTTACACCCTTTTTTATGTCCCTTAGTGGTGGTTTATGTTTCCATCTACTTTACAAATGAGTGCATAATGGGGTTTTATATTTTTCATACTTTTTATATTTTTAATGCACTCGGATCTATTGCTGGTTTCTACTCTTGATATTCTGGCTTTCATCTCTCAATTTAGTCATGTTTCTCTACAGACGCTTACATCATTCCTACACACTTCTTGACCTAACTAATCCTAGGTCTTTAACAGATTGGGTTCTGTTTGAATAGGTCTTCCATCCTCACTATTGTTTGCCAATTGGTTATTGCTAGCATCTGTTTTTGAGGAAGGTTAGTGGCTAAAAGCTCTGATTCTGGAATCAACCAGACCTGTGTTTGCATTCTAGATACACCATTTGCTAGATCTAGGCAAGTCATTAAGTTGGTTGGGATGATATTCAACCAACTGAGTCACCCAACTAGGGCTCTCTCTTGACTTTTTGATAATAAAGGTATTCTAACAGGTGTGAGCTGACATCTCCTTATGATTTTGATTTGCATTTCCCTGATGATTAGTGATGTTGAGCACCTTTTCATGTACCTGTTGAAAATTTATATGTCTTCTTTGGAAAAATGTCTTTTTAGATCCTTTGCCTGTTTTTTATTGGGTTATTTGTTTTGCTATTAAGTTGTATGAGTTTCTTATATATTGTGGATATTAATCACTTATCAGGTAGATGGTTTGCTAATATTTTCTCCAATTCTGTTGGTTGCCTTCCATTTTGTTGATTATTTGTTCTGCTGTGTAGAAGCTTTTTAGTTTGATGTGGTCACTTGTTTACTTTGCTCTTGTTGCTTATGCTTTTGGTATTATATCCAAACAAATCATTGTCAAGTCCAGTGTCAGGGAACTTTTTCCATGTTTTCTTCTAGGAGTTTTATGCTTTCAGGTTTTACATTTAAGTCTGTAATTTATTTTGAGTTAATTTTTGTGAGCTGTGTAAGATTGGGGGGGGCGGTTAATTCATTCTTTAACACGTGGATATTCAGTTTTTCCAGCACCAGTCATTATCTTCTGAAGGCCTCAGGTTCCTCTTCTGTAAACTGCGCATGGTAAGACCGACCCCATGGGATGGGGTGACAGTGAAATGAGACAATGTGTTAAAAAGGGTATTATAAGTATTCTTAGACATATTCTTAGACATGTCACATGAAATAGAAGATAGTTTCTCCTTCCTTCCTTCCTTCCTTCCTTCCTTCCTTCCTTCCTTCCTTCCTTCCTTCCTTCTTTCCTTTTTTTTTTTGATCTTATATCTCTTATTTATTTCTTTTTGGGGTCTTCCTGCAACTTCTGGAATGTTGAGTAGCAGTGAGACAGGGCTTTCTTGCCATAGCCTAATGCTACTGGGAAAGCTCCCTGCTCTACCACAAAAGGAGCTATTGCTTGCCCCTAGTTCATGCTCCTTGTTAAGAATTCCTCTAAGTAGAAACCTTGCAGCTGCCTCCTCTCCCAGATTTGCAGAGCTGGAGCTGTTTCCATGAACGACACAGTCCAGGAACGCTGCTGGGAGAAAGTCAGAGAACCTTTCAGTGTTCCATGGATCATACGTTCAGCTTTAAGTGTCTTACAGAGATCATGCTTGGCGGAAGTCCAGGGTGGTCTCTAGGACCAGCTGGAATCAGGGTCCAGGGCCCCTGTCAGGTTCCACGGGTGCCAGTGGCTCCGGCTGGTGCTCTCTGCCTGAGGGTGGACTCCAGCAGGAGGATTCGATCTTGACAATTGGCCCAATAATGCGAGAAGAGTTACCTCCTCCTCCCCCACCATTTTTCTCTTGCTCATCTCTTACTCTAAAGAGATGTTGAAATGTGTTGGACAAAAACCCTGGGTAGCTTCCAGGTAGAGGCGGGTTTGTCTTCCCAGAGAAGATTTATGACTTTACATGTGCAGCCAGGAGAGAAGGACAAACGCCGGCACGCGGAACATATTCAAGAGAGTTTCCCACCAAGTTAAAAAAGCAAAAACATATTTAGGATGTTTCCTTTTATTTTGAGTTATCAACACTTTCTATCAGATAAGGTTGCAAAATTATATCAATGTCTTGTCAACATAGGTGAAAAAAACAACAACAAAGAACTTTTCTTTCTTGATCTGCTTCCTTTTTGTTTCCTTAATGGTTTCTTTCCAAAAGGAAAAGTTTTGAATATTTATAAAATCTACTTGATCAAGTTTTTTTTTTTTTAAGATTCATGCCTTTTGTGTCCTAGCTAAGAAATCTTTGCCTATCCCAAGGTGGCAAAGATTTTTCTCTCTATAATGTTTTATTTTACATGTAGGGCTCTGGTCCATTTTGAAGTTATTTTTTGTGTGTATGGTGTGAGTGAAGGGTCAATGTTGATTCCTGCCCCCCCCCCCCCGAATTCTAGTTGTCTTAGCACCATTTGTAGAAAAAAGATATTTCTGTCTTCACTGAGTTATTATTATTATTTTTTAATCCTCACCCGATGATATCTTTTCATTTACCTTCAGATAGAGCTGGAGGGAGGGAGAGAGGAAGAGAGCGAGAGAGAAACATCAATATGAGAGAGACACATCGACTGGTTGCCACCTACATGACCCCAACCAGGGCCAGGGGACGAATCGCAACCGAGGTATGTTCCCTTGGCCAGAGTTGAACCCAGGACTCTTTGGTCTGTGGGCTGATGCTCTAACCACTGAACCAAACCAGCCAGGGTTCTTCATTGAGTTATTTTTGGTTCCATCATTAAAAATGACTTGACCATATATATAAGTGTATTTTTACTGATGTATAAAGGTACAATTGAGTTTTTTACATTACACTTAAATCCTGCAACACTGCCAAACTCATGTGTCACTTCTGGTAGTTGTCTTATGCGTAAATAGGTGTTGATTTTATGAGTTGTTTTCTGCTCAATCAACATGATTGTGTGTGTGTGTGTGTGTGTGTGTGTGTGTGTTTTCCTTTGGTCCATTAATATGGTGTATTATACTAAATGATTTTTAAATATTGAACCAGCCTTAATTTCCTGGAATAAACCCCACTTGTTCATGGTCTATAATTTTCTCTTTGTTGTTCAGATTGGGTGATTTTTATTGCTTTAGCTTTTAGTTTACTGATTCTTTACTCTATCACCTCCATTTTTCCATTGAGCCAATCCATTAAGGTTTTATATTTTAGTTCCTCCTGCCAGGAGGGCTCCTTACCTGGCTGGTCTGTATAGACTTCTGGATGTCACCTGTCTAAGTACAAGCTGGTGCTTCTGCAGATTGACTTGTATAGCCAGAACGGGTCACAGAAACCAAGAAACATAGGCATCAGGAGGGCAGGACGGGAGTCCAGCCCAGCTCAGTGCAGGCTGAAGTCCGGCCAGGTCACCTTCACCCCCAGAACCAAGTGGACGTTCAGATAGAACTGTAGAGATGCAAACCTGAAGAGGGTTCTGGGTGGCCCTTCTTTGTTCTGGCCCTTGGTGGCTGTATCTTCCCACGCAGACCTCGGACCTGTTGTGATGCCCTAGGAGTCTGCCTAGACCCTCACCGCCTCCTCCACTGGGGTCACTTCCCAAAATGGAGACAGGCCACGGGGGCCAGATTGCATTAGGCTCTCTGGCTGGTGATAAATATTTCGTAGGGTCACAGTAACCGTTTCCCTGTACATTCTGTCATGTTTTACACAAAGGATCTTCCCGTAATGGTAATAACACACAGTAGCACTGATCACAATTTCACATTATGCTGACCCAGTTCCTAGTGCCCTGGATGAACCATCTCATTATTCCTCTCAAGCACACAGTGAGGTCATTTCCCTTTTCTATGGATGAGGAGACTCATCCTTGGGCACAGCAACGTTGGGTTCTTCACCTGAGCTGACATCCTGGTAAGAGGCTGGCGCCAGATCTGCACCCAGACAGCCTAACCCTGGGCTCAGACTTGCGGCCACCACACTCGGCACTGACCGGTCTGCAAATGCCTTCAGGATGCTGGGAACCTGCACAAGCCCACCACCCAGGCAGTGTCGCTGAGCCACGCAGTGAAGGAGCCTTCCGGCTGTTGCTTATCCACCAGCCGCTTGCTAGTGATGCGGCCACTGCATCCTTTTCCCCTGCCAATCACGTGGACTCGTGGCATATCAAAGAGTTAATGATGTCCACAAAGTAAACACTGCATATTTTCTTAATCCCTTTGCCATGTCCGTACACGGGTTTTAAGTGCTAATTGTGTTTAATGAAAGAACTCTTGCTTGGTTCAAACAAATCCTTAAGTTGGAAAGAATGTCTCCCTTGTGGTGAGATGAGAATGCAGAGAGAGCACGCGGAGCGTCGGGGCACAGAGTGGACGGTGGACCGCACCTCGCCAGCGGAGACCGGGACAGACCTGCGGTTCTGGTGCTGGGCAGTGCTAGCAGCATCTGGTCTGCATTATACAGAAGCATTAAGGGCATTTACTTCTTGGCTGATTATAAGTCAGTTACTTATTGTGGTTGCATTTAAAGAGTTGCCTAAGGTTTCCTCCTTGGTCGGAGTCCCTGCTCCCTTGAAAGCCCAGTGCAGATGATCTCTAGCTTGAAGTGGATCAAGCAAGTCCTAATTATGCTTTCAATCAAGAGGCCTTTTCTTAGTACCAGCACACCCAAGCTGCTGGTGGCTCCAAGTGACAGTTGGTGAAGTCCTTATCAGTTTTGTCTCCCCCGGAGTGTCTGGATGGCTGAAGATTTCTTGGCCTGTGCTTTGGTTGTAGAAAACTACAAGAGATTTTAGAAGAGCAACATGTCCTTGGCAAGCAAGTTAGATAATCCTCCTATATTTCTATGACTTTCCTCTTTGCCATTGTGGTTCCAAACAGTGGACAACAGTTTCCTAGGAAATAAATGCCAAGGAGGTGGAAGGACATGGTGGCCCATCAGTGGGTCGATGTGGGTGGACAGCCCCGCTAGGAGGTGCGCCGTGCATCTCGATGTCCACAGCAGTGTCGGGAAGCCACACTCACTGGGGGAGCCCCTCCAACAACAAGTCTTTGGAGAACGCCAATTCTTTCAACATCGTATTTACCGTACAGAGAGAGTGCTTGTAAAATCTGGAAACTTCACAGTAGAGCTTACAAAAGTCTTGGAAATGCTCAGAAAATTTCTAGTGAGCAAAGGCCAGGCTTGCAGCAGGATCCAATTACCCAATGGAGGACTTTAGGACAGTTACACCAGCCAGAGTCAACCGAGCTTTGTGAATTAACACGTGGCGTTTCCATATTCGGTCTTCGTTTTTCTCCTACTTTGGACCCAGCTGTCGAAAATCATCTCAGCTAGCACTCCATATTCACATGGCCCAAGGAGCCTGTCATTTCTGACGGGGAATAGCAAAAAGGTGACTTTCCTCCAACTTTAGGGAAGAGGAGAGAACTCCTTAATTGTGCTGCCGGTGAAGTCAACAGAAAGGATGAGAATGAAAAAGAAAAGCAGGCACTGTGGAGATCAGTGACAGGGGACATCGCCCAGGGCCAGGGCTCCTGGCCTGGTTGGGTGTTATCCAACCACCAAGATGAGGGGTGAGCAGTAGCTACAGTAGGGAGTGTGGGTCACACCTGTGAGGTCACAGCCCCGAAACCCTGCTTGGGGGAGGGGACTTCTCACAGAGGAAACACTCCACCCACTGCCCCAGCTGCCAATGTTCTCTGCCCAGCCTACCTTAAAGGGCACGTGGAATTTAAGGACCGGGACAACCCGCAGGCCAGGAGGAGGGCGAGAGTGAAGGCCCTTTAGACAGCTCATTGTGTGGGGATCCAAGCGCAAAATGGGCTCTGTGAAAACAGAAGGCTTCTGAGATCATGGGGACAGTAAACCTTCCATCTGTAGTGGCGGCCACCCTGTCAGTGAGCCGGTGCTGCGGGAGGTCCTGCAGTGGGGCCGGGCCGTGAGTGAGCGGGTGCTGCGGGAGGTCCTGCGGTGGGGCCGTGAGTGAGCAGGTGCTGCGGGAGGTCCTGCGGTGGGGCCCTGAGTGAGCGGGTGCTGCGGGAGGTCCTGCGGTAGGGCCGGCCCTGAGTGAGCGGGTGCTGCGGGAGGTCCTGCGGTGGGGCCGGCCCTGAGTGAGCGGGTGCTGCGGGAGGTCCTGCGGTGGGGCCGGCCCTGAGTGAGCGGGTGCTGCGGGAGGTCCTGCGGTGGGGCCAGCCCTGAGTGAGCGGGTGCTGCGGGAGGTCCTGCGGTGGGGCCGTGAGTGAGCGGGCGCTGCGGGAGGTCCTGCGGTGGGGCCGTGAGTGAGCGGGCGCTGCGGGAGGTACCTGCGGTGGGGCCGTGACGTGAGCGGGCGCTGCGGGAGGTCCTGCGGTGGGGCCGTGAGTGAGCGGGCGCTGCGGGAGGTCCTGCGGTGGGTCCGTGAGTGAGCGGGCGCTGCGGAAGGTCCTGCGGTGGGGCCGTGAGTGAGCGGGTGCTGCGGGAGGTCCTGCGGTGGGGCCGTGAGTGAGCGGGTGCTGCGGGAGGTCCTGCAGTAGCGGCCGGTGTGCAGGCAGGCCCTTTAGCAAACGCTGGCTTATGGACGCTGCAACAGTTCCACCAGGGGAACCCATTTCAGCTGAGGAAACCAACTTGGGGACCAGGTCATACTAAACAGTAGGCTGGTTGGTTTATTGTTCGAAGGATTCACTGCCTCTCCATTGCCCCACTGGTGTCGGGTTTGACTGCATGACTTGCTTTAGTCAAGGAAATGTGAGTTATGTCTGAGCAGATGGTTTGCGGACCATGGCATGGCCCCTTCTTGGCCACCAGATTTCCATTGCCAAAAGCTGTTCTCTCAGTCTGGGTCCCAGAATGGAGCAGAGCCCCAGCTGACCCTCCATGTGTATGTAGCATGAGCAAGAAACTCTTGTTTGTTGTTGGAGGCCTGTGGGATGTTGGAGGTGTTTGTTATTGAGCATAACCTAGCTTAAGCTGACTGTTCCGAAGCCAGTCTAGGTGTGCCCAGCTCCAGAGCTGCCCTCTGCACAGTAGGAAATATGACTGCCTACATCTGACAGAAAGGAAGCTGTGCCTTGAGGAGACCAAGCTGTGAAGTTCTCAGTGACAGAGATGGGTCTCCCACAGGTTCTCTGATTCCGAGTGACTATGCCCCAGAGAGACCCTGGGGCTGCTGTGCTGAACACCATCCTTTTGCAGTTGCAGAGGGCCCCCAGGCTCTGGGGACGTGCTCTTCAGAAGGCTTTATGTATTGGGCATTTTTGTCAGGCACTCTACTTTTATTTCTCCTTTTTTTCTGGTTTCAGAAGTCCCTTTTCAGGCAAGAAGCCCTTCTTTATGGTTCAAGCAAAATTGATTCCTCCCTTGCATCTTTTGCCATAGAAGTGGACCCATGACCCAGGGCTGGCCCACTAGTTTGTCCACAGTGATTGGTTGAGGGGTGTGCATGTGAGTGAGCTGGACCAATCAGAGCCTACTCTGGGACTTTTTGCTACAGTACTGAGAAAGCAACTCTGCTTAGATTAGCATTGCTTGCTTTAAGGGTGATGTAAGCCATGTTCCCATCACATGACTTTTCCTGAGAATGAAACCAATTCAGAAAAAGGCAGAGACCACAGATGAGCAGAGTGAACAGAAGATAGTCAAAATGACTTCTTTGTTCCAGCCAGGCCTGAAGCGAGTGAGATCTTCTGGTCTACTTTATATGACTAATATATTCTTTTTCTGGTTGTTGTTCAAGGTAGCTTGGTTCTCCATCAGCTGCACCCATAAAAGTCCTTTCTTTTTTTCCCCTGAAATATTTGATGTACTTGTAGGCATGATGGATACCTCCCAGCATTCATTCATTTTCATTACACATAGAACCTGAGCAGACAACGTGCTAGGCTCCATCTTGCCACATACTGGGAAACAGTTGCAAGAGAACATTTCCATACATATTGAAGGTAGAATGTATTTACTGGTATTGAGCATGGCCCTGCATGGTAAAGATATTGCGGCATAATTCATGTCTGTGCCCACAGACACACACACACACACACACACACACACACACACACACGTGCGTGCATGCACACAGCTACATGAAGAAGCTGTTGTATAACAGGAGGCAGAGGGGTGGTGCCCTGGGAATGGTCACAGAGAACCCCAACAGTGGCTGCCAGATGCAGCTATTTTAGTCCAAGCATCTCTTTGGAGAGACTCTGATCCGCTCTTAAGGCCTGGCTACAGGGGAGGACAAGTTGGTTCAGTAGCTACAGTATTAAGAACTAGTGGTAGTGAGAACTAACTCATGAGAACAGTGAGATTAACAGACTGTCTTGCTTGATAGAAGCTCTATAGAAATCCACCCTGGCAAAAATGCACAGACGTGCCGGTTCTTGGCAGCGGGGATGGAACAAGTGTGGATTCTATCTAGCTTTCGAGGTACAGCTGCCTGCCGGGCCTCAGCATGCAGCAGGCTGAAGGTGTGGCATCTGGCCTCGTCATCATTCAGTTGGACAACCACTTTCCCCAAAGTGTGTGCCTTGGCACCAGGGTGCCCAAAGGCTCCTGTTAGTGGTCACTGGCTTTATGTGGTGGTGTGTCCTCACTTAAACCTGAGAGCGACTTTAAGGAGTGAGGACCTTGAGTATCCCCATGTACATCTCCGTGTCCGGGCTGATCTCCTTCTCTCTTCCTGGTGGGTAATCTAAGAATGTGAAGAGATGATGGCCAGCAAGCCATCTTGGCCAGCATCCCCATTTTCCCTGGCTGTCATGGCCCATGTGACCCACACTGCTCCCTCCTTCAGCCCTGCCCCAGGGGAGCTCGGCAGTGCTTCAGGGAGCGGGCCCTGGGGAGAGGCTGTTGGGCTCTTAGCTGGCCCTTTCATGATCGGGGTGGGTGGGGGATGTGAATGAACTCCCAGAGCATTGCAATGGCCACTCAGCAGGGGATGGAGGGGACTAATGGGGTGAACATGTGAAAGTGCTTATTTAGTTCCTGGCACATAGCAAGTGCTCAATAAATTTCTAAGATCATCTCACATATTTCAATTGCTGTTGAGACTAAGCATTAAAAAAAATGCATCTGGTTCATCTTAGAGTGTCTCCAACAACCCCCGCCGCAACCTTGGTTTTAAAGTCTGTCTTAGGAGCCGACCCATTGAGGATTCTCCTGTAGGACAAAGTGTGAATCGACTCTCCACTCCAGTAATAGGTGGAGGCTTCGGGATCTTCTGGCAGGACCTACTGGCAGCCCCCATTAACTCAGAGGGCCCCTGGAGGCCAGCAGCCCAAAGTTGGTGGGTTACTGCCTAGACTGAAGCCACTAGTGAGCACCGGCATCCAAGACTCTTGATTAAGGCAATCCCTGTGCCAAAAAGCAAGCATGACTGTGTTGTGGTGCCAGGAAAATCATTTTAAATACAGTATGTCGCAACATGCCTTACTTCTTTATTCCCTCCCCCCGCCCCCCCTTGCCATTAGCTTTAAGTAGATAGTTAGGGCTCCGAGTTGGAGGCTGGTTGGAGGCTTGCGTCTTTGTTCTGTATGGAAGTTGACCCTCCTGGCAGGGCCCTACCCTGGTATTCCCTCTGCTTCATCAGCATTCCCAAGTCTCCAGGGAATCCCCTGCCTCGCAGCCTGCCTCTGAGCTCCAAAAGGGCAAAGTTATCCAGCGAGGCAGCTTAGGAAAAGGTGGTGTCTGCTTCAACTTTAACGTGAGGACACGAAATTTTCTCCTTTGGCTTTTCTTCTTCTTTTAAAAAAACACATCATTTTTTCAAATGGAATGTGCACTCTTCTCCCCACACCTCCTCCAGGAAGCCGGCCAGCCCTCCTGCAGTGGCCTTGGTCCTGCGCCCTCTGTAGCCCCACTGTGTACAGCCTGCCCCCCAGGGACCAGTATTAAGATCCCTATTTGGCCACCTTTGTGTGACGGTCACTACTCGGGCCAGGTGGTCAGCGGGCCTGCAGATGGAGCTCCCTGAGAGAAGACGGGCTTGGATGGAAAATCCACCTTTAATTTTATTGTTGTCTTTATTCTTGGGTGGATGTGGAATTTAACCAAATAGTTAGATCCTAGGGAGGCGCTGGGTTTATTCCTACTGTGAAGGAGCCATGGGTGATACAGGGGCCCAAATGAGGCAGAGGAAGGAGCAGTAACAGATGGTTAGAGGTGGCTTCCCGCACCCAAGCCCTGTCTGTCCCCTGTCCACCTTCTGTTCTTGGGGTGTGACCCCACAGCAGAGAGAGGGCTGGGGCAGGAGAGGGGCCCCAGTGGTTAAGAAGGAGCTCCCTCATGCAGAAGGAGCAGAGCCCCTCACTGCTCTGTCTTCTCTCCCCCTCTGCCCTGGAGGACGGCACCGTTACAAGCCCAGTCTTTGCTGCAGAGGCGACATTTCATGACACTCATTAGGGGTGGGTGAGGCTTTAATGAGCAGACATAAAACTCCAGAGGCAGAGACCTGGTCTCATCTGAGGAGCCTGGAGATGGTTGTGTTTTTCTGCACTTGGCAGGCGTTGAGTTAAAACTTTGGATTTTTACTCTGGCTTATTCACTGTGGTCTGAGCCACAAGTTTCCTCTTTTAAAGAAGGAGTTATTGACTAGATTATATGAAATGTCAACTGTCACTCTGTGTACTTCAATAAACAGGTTAATTTCATTTATTATTAAATATTAAAAACACAAAAGTTGTTCACTTTTTTTTACCCGCCTTACATATTTTGAATTCTCCTTTTTCCTTTCATGCTTAATTATACATATACATATATTTACACAATTTCAATATTGACCATACAGTATTTAGTATCCTATTTTTGTTGTTTGTTTATAGAGATGATAACATTGTTATAATTAGTTGATTGTATTTAGAATTTATATAAAATAAATACAAGTGACATCTTCTCCAAGTTAGAGCTACATGAAATCTCAAGTTCGGTATTTAGCTAAAGGAAAGATAGTTTTTTGAAATGAGGTTTCAGGTTACCCTAAAGAGAGTTGCATGTGTGTGTGTTACTAATGTAGCTGTTTATTTATTTTTTTAAATATATGTTATTGATTTTTAGAGAGAAAGGAAGGGAGAGTGAGAGAGAGAGAAAGAGAAACATTGATGTGAGAGCAAAACATCTATCAGCTGCCTCCTGCACACCCCCTACCAGGGACTGAGCCAGCAAACTGGGCATGTGCCCTGACTGGGAATAGAACCGGCAACCTTTTGGCATACAGGATGACGGCCAACCAACTGAGCCACACCAGCCAGGGCTGTTTTATTTCTTTTATTTTTTATTAACTTTATTGGGGTGACATTGGTTAATAGGATTACATAGGTTTCGAGTATACGTTTCTATGACATATGATCTGTATATTGCATTGTGTGCCCTCCACTCGAAGTCAGATCATCTTCTGTCACCATATATTTGGCCCCTTTAGCCTTTATTACTCCCCACTCCTTCCCTCTGGTAACCACCGTATTGTTGTCTATCTGTGTCCATGAGTTTCAGTTTTATATCCCATATATGAGTGAAATCATATGGTTCTTACCTTTTTATGACTGATCTATTTCACTTTGCATAATATTCTCAAGGTCCAACCATGTTGTCACAAATGGCAGTATTTCATCTTTTCTTATGGCTGAGTAGTGTTCCATAGCATATATGTACCACATCTTCTTTATCCAGTTCGCTATGAAGGACATGGTTGTCTCCATGTCTTGACCACCATGAATAATGCTGCAAAGAACATAGGTGTGCATATAGCTTTGCAAATAAATGTTTCCGAGTTTTTTGAGTAGGTAACCAGAAGAGGGATTGCTGGGTCATATGGTAGCTCTATTTTTAATTTTTTGAGGAACCACCAGACTGTTTTCCTTAGTACCAGTCTACATTCCCACCAGGAGTGAATGAGGGTTCCTTTTTCTCCACAACCTCTCCAACACTTGTTATTACCTATCTTGTTGATAATGGCCATTTTTAACAGGTGTGAGGTGGTATCTCATTGTAGTTTTGATTTGCATTTCCCTAATCAGATATTTTTTATTGACACCTTTATATATTCGATAAGTCAATGGTAAAAAGCCATAAAATAGATATGCCTTGATTTACTGAAGTGCCCTATTGCTAGACATTTTGAATTGTTTCCTATTTTACATTTGCTTGCAAGTAGATAGCTTTATTATTCATCCATTACATTCTCTCCCTATGGGTTTACTGGGTCAAAAGGTGTGATATTTTTATATTCTTCTATACCATTTGTCAACTGCCACCACAGAGATTATGCACTTTTCTGTCATCTCCTGCGTAGAGTGTTTGCCTCAGCTTCCTGGCCCTGCGATCACATTTTAAGACATTGAATGGAAATGGAGCAGTGTCTGCTTTAATTTGCGTTTACTCGGTTATTAGTGGAAATCTTCTGTGTGGTGATTTGTTCCTGCGCGAAGCATGTGCAGGATGGCATCCTTCTTCACTCAGTTAAGTTTGGGCGTGTTTCTCTATGTTCCAAACCCTGGCATAGTGACTTACACCTTAGTACTTCAGCAGCTATCAATCTTTGTGTTACCTTTACTGCAAATCTTTCCCCGTTCTGCTGATGTCTGGTTTTGGTTTATGGTGCTTAGAGGACCCACGCATTCTGGCCACGAGAGCTACTACAGGAGGGGCTGGCCGGGCTTCCCGAAGGAGGGGAGGGGAGGGGGCGCACATTCCATTTGGAAAATGATGTGTGTTGTTTTTAAAAAGAAGAGAAACTGAAGGAAGAAACCGCATGTCCTCGTATTGGAGTGAGGCAGACATTGCCTTTCTCTAAGCTGCCTTGTTGGATAACTTTGCCCTTTTGGAGCTCAGGGGCAGGCAGCGAGGCAGGGGATTCCCTGGAGACTTGGGGATTCTGATGAAGCAGAGGAAATAAAACGGTTAGGGCCCTGTCAGGATGGTTCACTTTCACAGTAAACAAAAACACAGGCCTACAACCTGGAGCATATGACTGTCCAGTTGAAGCTAATGGGGGCGGGGAGTGCCGGTTGGGGGGTTGCGGCACACTGCCACGCACTGTATCTAAGGTGGATTTTCCTGGCACAAGATCACTTGCTTGCTCTGGGCACGGGGATCGTCCTAATCAAGAGTCTTGGACACTGGTGCTCACTCGTGGCTTCAGCATCTCTCTCATCTTCCAGACACTCTTGCCAGGTGAGGGTGGGACTCACCGGTATAGAGGAGGACACCGGGGCTTGAAAAAGCTAAACTACGGACGGTGGAACCAGGAGGTTTTAAAATTTTTTATAATGTATCTTATTACATATTAATTAAAGTCCTTGTATATGTGGGACACAATCACACTGTAAAATAAAACAGGACCAAAAAGCTTACTTGGAATTAACAATTAGATCCTAACCTGCCTTAATTCCTTTTTTTTGCAACACCAATTATTTTTCACTTTAAAGCTGTTTTTTCTGGTCCTGACCTTTATATTACTAAATCATATGCTTCTATTTTTATTTCTTGATTTATCAGTTTTAGACATTATCTACTTATTTCCTCCATCTCTCCCATTCCCATATTCCCACTATAATTGTATTGCTATTTTAGTTAAGTTCATGAATAGTATTTACATTTTCATGATTATGTAAATATTATTTATTGCTGAGCCAAAAAAGCCTATGATTGTTATTTCTTCTGTAAACACGATCCCCTTCCTTCATCCACCCTGATAATTTTAACTTTTTTTCTCATATTCTCATGTTTGTTTATATTCCTTTAATACAGTTTTTATTCCCTTTTACCGTTAGGTCAGGCAGCCCACGAATTCTTTCCTGCCTCCCCAACCCGGGAGAAAGCCCTTCTGGAACTAGCCATCACTCTGCTCCAGTCAGAATGATTTGCTCTTAGACCTGATGCACAGTAGTCATTTTAGGACTTCCGGCCACCGTCTGTTCTGGGCTGCATCCAGAACAGAGGGATCGAGACGGTGAGGGAATCCATACTGTTTTACGGACACCAGATCTTCCTTTTGTAAAAAAAACATTTCTCCTTCATTCTGCTGAACAACACACTCAAGTCACTTTCTAAAAATAAGGGTGTGGGGGCGGGGTAAATATTTTGATAAACTGAACATCAGAAAACATGTTTATTCTATCTTTATCATCTTTCTGGAACCAATTTCAACGGTGAAAGTAATTTTTCAAGAGCTAGCAACTGAACCCAGTCTCTCTGATTCAAAAACCAAGGCCCTTTTTACTCGACGTACCCTCTGGCTGAGAAAGTCCACCATTAGTATTGTCATCAGTAAGTAACTCGAGAGAAATCCCATGAAAAGTAGTCTTAGACTCTCAACCAGAAGAGAGATTTTCTTCTTCTCCTCCTTCTTAACCAATTGCTCACTCTTACGATGTCGTAAATGTTTCATTTGTCGAGTGAAGATCCTCTCTCGATCGTCTGCTTTCTCTCCGGCATTTGTGGAAAGCTCCGAGCGAATGTTGGTTGCAAACTGTGTCTGATGGATCACTTCACCAAGCTCCCTTCATCCAGAGGTCCCGAAGCGCTGGTCCCGTCTCCGGGTTCTCTCAGTGCCTTTGGCTTCCTCTGATTCCATTTGGGCTGGGAAAGGAAATTACCACAATCCTCTGAGAGCAACGACACCACAAATATTGACTCTGGGGTCAACAAATGTCACAGCCAGCCCTAGATGTCATAACAAAACACCATACACTGGCGGCTTAAACAACAGAAGGTTATTTCTCACAGCTCTGGAGGCTGGGAAGTCCACGACCAAGGTGTTGGCAGGTCTGGTCCCCCGGTGAGGCCTTCTTGCTGGCTTTCAGACGGCCACCTTCTTCCTGTGCCTTCACGTGGTAGAGAGAGAGGCCTCTGTTGTCCTTTTCTTATAAGGTCACTAATCCCATCATGGGGCTTCGCCCTCATGCCCTCACTTCATTATGTCCCCAAAGCCCCATGCCCTAATACCATCATATTGTGGGTCAGGGCTTCAGTTTATGAATTTGGGGTTTGGGGGGTGGGTACATAATTCAGTCCATAGCAGCAAGCTTTCAAAAGCGATTGTTGCTTTTTCTTTGATTCATTCCTAGTTAAGGTACTAGGTCCTTAACTTGCAACGATCTGAGTAGGAGTCTCAGCCCAAGCCCACTGTCTTTCATTCATTTAGGCATTCATCACACAAGTATTGTGGCCAGCACAGTTCTGGGCCTGGGGACAAGTCCATGAGAAGAACAGACACAAACCTGTTTGTACCCAAGCTCCATAGCCCCCAGACCCTCTGGGAAAGCGTCCCATGCTCATTTGAGTTTGGTCACATGCCACTACCTGGCCTTTGTTTTTTTTATCCTCACCTGAGGACATTTTTCCAATTTTTGTACAGAGAGAGAGAGAGAGAAACATCAATGTGAAAGGGACACATCGAGTGGCTGCCACCCGCACGACCAACCAGGGCAGGGGACAAACTGCAACCGAAGTACGTGCCCTTAGCGGGAACCGAACCCGGGTCTCTCCGGACCGCAGGCCGATGCTCTAACCGCTGAGCCAAACTGGCCAGAGCCACTACCTGGCCTTTGTGTATAGATATCAGATCCAATAAATGTCCTAGCAGCAAAAATCTTCCAATGGGCTTAGAGATTTTTCGGTAGGCTCTTCACAAAACAAGTATGTAATTTCAGCCTACAGTGAAGTTCAGAACATGTTATCAAACTTGCTCTGACGATCAGTAACTGGATTCTCCAAAGGCAATTTATTAATCTTTTGTAAATAAATGAATTCTTTCATGGTGTCCACTCCATGCAGTGAAAGGGCTAATTTCCTAAGTGGGTGCTGGCAGGATTCACTCACCTAATTCCTTCATGAACACTGAGCTCTTTGTTAGGGAGGTTCTGCCCTGCTGTCATTATTCACCCACCCCTGACTCTAAGTAACTCTGCAGCTAGAACCTTCCATCTGTCAAAGAGCACATTGCCACTACACAGGTGCTCTCTAAGTCGTGAGTCATGCCGGGGGTCAGGACTTGGAGAGATGTGACTCTCTGCCCTTTCCCTGCTGTGGGGTGCGTTGCGGGGGGGCAGTTAAAGAGGTTGCCAAAGTGTTGGTGCTGCCCCATTGACCCAGTTCTGAAATGGGGAGAGATCTGGGGATCAAAGAAAGCAGAGAGTAGGTAGTGCATCCAATAAATGGCAGAAAGGAACTCAGAATTAGTTCAGAATTTATCAGTTTGTCTTGTGCAGACAGAGGACACTGTCTGGGTACAGTGTCCTGCCTCACATTAATGCCCCCGTTGCCTGGTCCACAGCACATGGCTGCACTACAGGAGAAGCTGCTGTCACCAGGAAGCCTGCAGCAATCTTTTTAAAATGCTTCTGGGTTTTCTTTTTCTCTGGCCCCAGGAAAGATCTAATGCATTGTGCATTGACTAATTAGCTGAGGGCAAATGGGAGCAGTGAAGGGCTTTGGCCAAGCTTTCTGTCCTCACCCTTGCATTCCTTCAACTGTGCAGCTAGCCAGAGAGGTGTCCAGCATCAACGGTCCTCAGGGTCAGTACAGACCCCTGCATCCTCAACTCCAGGGCATTTCTCAGCTTGATGCTGTTCCCTGCTGAACAAATGACCACCCTGTTCCATCTGAAACGTTTCATCCCCTCGCTCACCTGCTCTGCCCTGCCCCCCTCCTATCACCCCGAAGTTTCCATCCTATAACTCCTCTTCTTCCTACACCCTGGTGAAGATATCCCCCAGGCCCTGTTTTTTGCCTTGGTCTCTTCTTCTCTAACACTGTGACATGATTATCCCATCCCTTTAACAAATTCACAAGACTTGGTCACCGCAACTATCTTATCATTGGTCTCACTCCTCCCAGCTTTCTTGAGTGATTCCAAATAAGCAAACATTTTCTCAGTAAGTCATAACTCTCCCCATGGCCCTTTTCTGCAAAACACTTCCCAAAGTCTCTACTCTCAGGACAAATGACATAGCCCAGCCATTAAAGCTCTCCATTCTCTGCTTCCCACAAGCTTGACATTGGGTCCCTCACTCCCCCCTTGTCCTTGTTCTTTGATCCAACACTGGCCAACACTTAGTGAGTTCCAGTCAAGTATCATTTATTGGGCTTCTGGCCTTTGTTTCTGTTCTTTCTGCCTGGAATTTAAGGTCAACTTTTTGTATGAAGCCCAGAAAACTTCAACCAGAAATTCTTTGAATCTGCAATACCAGTTATCTGCACCTCTCTTATAGCACTTAAGATCCTGTGCTTTGTTGTATGGTTACTGGTGGACAGGTCTTCCTACCTTATTTACCTGTGCAATAGGTCATTCATTTTTATAGTTCATGTGTATTACATGGTGAGCAGAAGAGATATTATTACATAAATGAATCAACAACTAGTCTCTAAATGTTCAGTATTGACCATGTAATTCATGAATTAACTCATTAAGTTGATAAATGTTTGATGAGCAACATTTGTCAGATAGATGAAAAAGTGTATTATTCCCTCACTTTCAATAATAGGCAGAACATTTAAAAAGGATCAAGAAGGAAACCAAACTTGAACAACACTATAACCAATTAAATAAGACATATAAAGAGTACTCTAACCAACAGCAGTAGAATATACATTCCTCTCAAGTGTACATAAAATATTCCCCAAGGTAGACCACATGTTAGGCCAAAAACAATTCTCAGTAAATTTTAAAAAATTGATATCATACACACTGTTTTCTCTGATCACAGTGGAATGAAACTAGAAATCAATAACAGAAGGAAACAGGAATATTTGCAAATATGTAGAAGTTTTGTTTCATTTGTTAAACAACAAATGAAACAAAAAATAAATCACTCCCAAAGTTAGAAATACTTAGAAAAGACTAAAAAGGGAAATACAAGGTAGTAAAACTTATAGGATGCACAAAAATCAGTGCTCAGAGGAAAATTTATAGTTATAAACACCTATAATAAAAAGAATCTCTCAAATCAACAACATAACCATATACCATAAGGAACTAGAAAAAGGACAGCAAGCTAAACCCAAAGCACCAGAAAGAAAATAATAATAAAGATTAGAGCGGAGATGAACAAAATTGAGAATACAAACAATAGAATCATCAAAACTAAAAGTTGGTTCTTTGAAAACATCAACAAAATTAACAAACTTTAACCAAGAGACCAGAAGTTAGTTATACTAAGAAGAAAAGAGAAAATACATAACTAAAAGCATAAATGAAAGTGGAGACATCACTACCACTAACTTTACAGAAAGTAAAAGGATTAAAAAAGAATACTATGAACAATAGTATGCCAAAAATTTTAATAATCTGGATAAAATGGACAAATTCCACCCTGGCCGGTTTGGCTCAGCAGTTAGAACGTCGGCCCACGGACCAAAGAGTTGTGGGTTCAGTTCTGGTCAAGGGTATGTACCTTGGTTGCATTTCATCCCCAGCTCTGGTCGGGGTTGTGAGGGAGGCAACCAATTGATGTGTCTCTCTCATGTCGCTGTTTCTCCTCCCCCACCCCCACCCCCATCTGAAAATAAATAAAAAAATATCCTCGGGTGAAGATTAAAAAAAAAAAAAGGACAAATTCCTAGAAACATACAAATTACCAAATTGACTAAAGAAGAAATAGAGAACCTCAGCTGATCTATATGAAATAATGAGATTGAATCAGTAATTAAAAACCTCCCAACAAAGAAAAGTCCAGAACCAAATGGCTCCATGACAAATTATACAAAACATTTATAAAAGAATTAACACCAACTCTTCTAAACTCTTACAAAAAATAGAAGAGGGAACACTTTCTAACACATTCTATGAGGTCAGTGTTACCCTGATGACAAAGCCAGTCAAAGATACCAGAAGGAAACTACAGATCAATATCCCTTATGAATACAGGGGCAAAAATTCACAACAAAATACTAGCAAACCAAGTCCAATAGTACATAAAAACTATCATGCCTCATGACCAAGTGGAATTTATTCCAGGAACACAAGGGTGTTTCAACATAAGAAAACCAAGCAATGGCATACACCATGTTAGTAGAATGAAGGGGGGAAAACAGTCATTTCCATGCATAAAAGGCATCCAACAAACTTTGATGATAGAAGCACTCAAGTTAAGTAAAAAAGGAATATTTACAAAAATAAAGGATATCTACAAAAACCCACAGCCAAATTCATTCTAAACAGTGAAAGGCTGAAAGCTTTCTTCCTAAGATCAGAAACAAGACAAAGATGTCCATTTCCATCACTACTATTCAACATTATATTAGAAGTCCTAGCCAAAGCAATTAAGCAAGAAAAAGAAATGAAAGGTATTAAAATTGGAAAGAAAGAAATCAAACTATTTCTATTTTCAGATGACATAATCACATATATAGAAAAACCCAAGTAATCTACAATAACAACAAAAAGTACTAGAGGTAGTAAACAAATTCAGCAAAGTTACAGGATACAAGATCAACACCCAAAAATGAATTGTGTTTCTTTAAACATCAATGAATATTCCAAAAATAAAACTAATAAAGCAATACCATTTGCAGTAGCATCCAGAAGAATAAAACGCCTAGGAATGAATTTAACCAAGAAGTTGAAAATTTTGTTTGCTAAAAACAATAGTACATTGCTGAAAGAAATGAAAGAAGACAAACATGTTCATGGATTGGAAGACAATATTGTTAAGATGAAATACTTCCTAAAGTACAATCCTATCACACACACACGCACGCGCGCACACACACACACACTATACCAAAATGCCAATGGTCTTTCTTGCAGAAATAGAAAAGCCAATCTGCAAATTCATGTGGAATTGCAAATGATCCTGAATACCCTGAACAGGATTAAAAAATAACAAAGTTGGAGAATTTACACCTATCAATATAAAAAAATATTACAAAGATACAGTAATCAAAACAGTGTTGTATTAGATAAGGATAGACATATAAATCAATGAGATATAATTGAGAGTCCAGAAATAAACCTGATGAAAGGACTGATTTACAGTGAGGGAACTAAGATCATTCAATGGGGGAAAATAGTCTCTTTAACAAATGGTGCTAGGAAAACTGAATAATCACATGCAAAAGAATGAATTTGGAACCCCCACTTCACTCCATATACAAAAATTAACTCAAAATGGATCAGTGACCTAAATTTAAGAGCTAAAACTTACAAAACTATTAGAAAGAAACAGGAGTAAATTTTTATGACCCCAGATTTGTCAATGGATTCGTAGATTTGACACCAAAAGCACAGGCAACAAAGAAAAATAGACGCACTGGACTTCATAAAAATTTTAAAATTTTGTTTTAAATTAATAAAGAATGCATGAAGAACTCATAGCTCAACCACATATAGACAAACAACTCAATTTTTTAAATGGGCAAAGTACTTGAATAGACATTTCTCCAAAGAAAACATGGAAATGGTCATTTATAAATGGCCAGCAGGTACATGAATAAATGTTCAACATCATTAGTCATTAAGGCAATGTAAATCAAAACTGCAGTGAAATGCCACTTCACATCCGTAAGAATGGCTACAATTATTTTTGGAAAACAGTAGAAATGTGGGGAAATAGGAACCCTCATACATTACTGTGGAAAACAGTTTGTTAGACATAGACTTATCACATGAGCCAGCAGTTCAACTCCTAGGTATATACCCAAGAGAAACAAAAACTTGTACATAAATGTTCATAGCAGCATCATGCACAATCACCAAAAGGTGGAAACAACCCAAATGTCCATCAACGGATAACTGGATATACTAACCATACAGTGGAGTATTATTTATCTATAAAAAGGAATGAAGTACTGACACATGCTACAATTTGCATGAACCTCAAAAACATTATGCTCAGAGAAAGAAGTTAGACCCAAAGTTGGCATATAATATGCCTCCTTTTTTATGAAATATCCAGAATACACAAATCCATAGAGACAGAGTACAGATTGGTGGTTGCCAGGGGCTGGGGGGAGGGAAATGAGAAATGATTGCTTAATGGTCATTGGATGTTTTTCTGGAATGGGTGTTTTGAAAATGCTTCAAGACTAGAGAGAGGTGGTGGTTGCACAACATTGTGAATGCACTAAACGCCACTGGGGGTTAGGCTTTAAGATAGTTGTTCATTATATGAATTTTACCTCAATAAGATGAAAAAAAGAAGTGTTATATTTGTGAGTGAGCCTGTCCATTTGCAATGACAAGTTATTGAGATAATTTACAGAGCAAACCATTTCACACTCAATCTTGTTCTTGTTTAACTTCAACATCGGGCCCTTCGGGGACCAGATCAGCCCCAGTAGCCAAGGCTCATTGAAGACACCACCTTCTGATCTGTCGCAAGAACTGAAGAGCATCTGACCATCCCTACTGTGTCTTCTCTGTGCCTTCAGTCTCCAAGGTGAGATCAGAGCTTGGATCTTGTAGCCACATTCGCCACCAGCTTTTTGAGGTTTGCGAAATCCAGTCTGATAAAATTCCATCCCATTCACCTGTGGAGGAAAACATTGCCCCCATGGTTCTTGTTCAGTGAGGAAGACATCAGTTCCTTGACCAGAGCCCATGGATGCAGCTTCAGGCTGCCTGCTGTGGAGGCGGGAGCCATGGAGGGACTCTGGTCAACAAAACCCCTTAGCAAGGGCTCGGGGGAGGGACACCAGTATTGCGGGGTGGGCGGCTGTGGTGCTGCTCTCCCCTGGCTCCAGTGGCTGGAGCAGACCGACAGGCCTCTGGGGCAGGAAAGGGCAGCCTCTAGAGTTACGCTTGCTCCGGGTATGTTATCTCCAGACAATCCATCCCTCCGCCCCACCCTGTCCTCGCCCGCCTTCCCTTTCCCAGCTCTGGATTTCTTAAGTCCGGACTTAAACTTCAAAGGACAAGCACTGGGCCTTCTCTCCCTTTTCATCCCCTTCTCCTCTCGTCCTTTGAGGGCCTTGGGACCTCCACCCCATCCCTCACCTCCCACAGACAAGATAACGCAGATAATGAAATCTGTGGGTGATCTCCACCCTGTGGGGGAGCAGATCCCCAGCGCTGGGCATGCGTGCCCAGCAGTCATCCCGCTGCAGTAAGACCAAACAAAAGTAATAAGCAGTGATGACTAAGTTAAAAGATTTGGTCATGTCTGAATTTGCCAGAGTTTCCAGTTGCCGAGGCCAAGTGCAGCATCACACACACAGACACCAGCCAAGCAGTCCCCCTGGGCACCCTGGTCTCGGTGGTTATTCATGGCAGGCAGTTGCTTGACTGGCCTTGGATGGTCAAATCACCTTCCACGTTCAACTCTGTCAACCTCCCAGGACAATTCTCCAGCAAGTCTATTGGAAATGTGCGTGCATGACCCCAGACTCCTTGAGAAGGGCAGCCCACGAGAATCATGTTCATCTCAGGCCCATTTTCCTGATAGAAGTATGTGCACCCACACTGTGTGGTAACCCACAAAAACTCTGTGGAGGTTCTTGGAAGAAAAACCACCATGTTCCTCCAGATGTTTTGAAACATTAACTCTAAGCATGGTCCAGAGCAGTTAAAAGGGAAATGGAATTTTTGTTTATCCTTGTAAGTGGTGACTATCTATCATGTCTTCCCAGCCAGGAGCTCAGTCAGCACTATTCCAGGTCATGTGCAGCAGGAGGGGTCCTGGCCCAGACCGCAGCCGAGACTGAGCATTACCACTGGGAAAGGTGATCGCATTCCTGACCTGTGAGGCCAGGCATGTTTGTTTTCAGGAGCTCGTTAGAGGCGCTGAACCAGGGAGGAGAGTTTGTGCAGATAGAATGAACGGTGGGGGATGTTTCTCTATCTGCGGAGGAGGCTGGGGAGGAGCGGGGCCTGGATGTGGGAGGTGGCTCCCAGGCATGGCGGAGAGGCTCTGGGCCCGCACACTCCTCTCCCCACAGACAGGAGCCAGAGCTTCCCTGGATACAGACGCTGTGAGGCCAGAGGGACAGAGTGAGGAACTGTCCGCCTGGAGCAGAGTCCTGAGAGGTGAAGAAGGAAACAGACGCAGAGGGCGGGCGCCAGCTCCGGAGGCTGAGCTCACGGGTGGTGTCACCGCCTGCCGCAGCCGTGAGGCACGGCAGGCTGCTGAACCTCCCTCAGCCTCTGTTTCCTCATCTGTGAAATGGAAACAAGAAGCCTAGCGGCCTCTCGCGTGCTCAGTGCGTTCCTGGCACACAGAAAGTTTCTAAATCTCCTTATGTGTGTCGTCCTGCCCGAAACGAGAAGGCTGCACCCAAGGAGCCCAGTGCTCCAGCTCCCCGCAGAGGCCTGCTTCTCATCCAGCTCCTGGGGCAATTCTCTCAGTGACCTCTGATGCTGGCACTGAATGTTATGTCCCCTGGGTCACCAGGCCCCCTTTTCAGCTGGGGAAGGGCGGGACACCAAGGAGAAGGCCGTGTGTTTGGGTAGGGAGGCTGGGATTAGGCCACGGTCAGAGGAAGCTAGCCGGGCGTCCAGGCCAGATCGATGAGCTGCAACGGCCCGAAGCAAGATGAGGTCACACCACAGCCCCTGGAAAGGCTCAGGGAAGCGGCCTCCAGGCCTGAAGACTCCTCTCCTCCCTTCCGACCTCTGGCTCTCGGCCACCCACTCTCTGCCCTCGGTCCCTTCCCTCCACCCACAGCACGCGGCCCACGCAGATCTGAAGATTCCAGCGCCGAGTTAAGAAGACAGACGGCAGAAGGCGGTGTTCCAGGAGTATCTGTGTCCTCAGTCTGCATCGGTTCAAGAGAAACAGCTGTGCCCGCCTCCCTTTCAGCTTCCTGCCATGCCCCGGGGCCAGCACGGCTCCCAACAGAGGGCAGGCCGGAGGGAGGCCACCAGCTAATAGCAGGCGTCTACCCCTCCGCTGTCCGCACGCAGTGTGTGCCCCTCCGTGAAAAGCCCGGTTCGGCTCTGCCTGACTGTCCACCGAAGGCCCTGTAGAGGTGGCCTATTCCAGCCAGGCTAAGTGGACTTACATGACAGAGTATCAGCCAAAAAGGGATCCTGGGTCCCACAGGGTTTTTCTGGTGGCCTCCCGTCACGTTCAGTCCTGCCGCTTTCCCACCCAGCAGCCCTGCGTCGGGCCGTGTGCCTCCGCCCCTGGAACGCGGGGTGACCTGGAAAGAACCTCACTCTGCGTGGCCTGGGGCCACACCAATTCTCGTCTGTGGGTCTGGCTAAGGGATCGCTTACACAAGGAACAAGGTCACGGGCTCCCGACGCACAACCCATCGAATTAGGCAGAGGGACAAACTGAGGCCCAGGGCTAAGTGTTTTCTCTGAATCCTGAACAAGAAGGCGCGGAGCCAGGTGAACCCCGGTGTGTTGTCCTGACTGGTTCAGAAGCCCCACTTGGAGAACCGCTGATCTGGATGGCACCCGGTTTGTTTACCGAGACCTTAACCTCGGCTAGTCACTTAACTTCTCCAAAACTTCGCAGTTTCCTCATCTGTAAAGTGGGAGTCATAGCACCCAAATCAAAGAAACCTGGGGATTAAACACAGCTAGGCTTTGACACAGGGCCTGTCCTCTCTGCTGCAGCAATTCTGACCCTGTTCCTGCCCCCACTGCCTGCCACCCCCAATACCATCCCCTTGGTCCAGTGAGCAGAGCCCTGTCTTCCCCTCCATCACCCCTTGTTGGCAGGGAATTCACCAGGGCCCTGTGTTCAGCGGGCGATGTGGGGCTGTCGCGGGGAGGCGATGACTGATCCCCCTCCCGAGAGTTGTGCACTTTGGCACCGAATGCATGGTGGCAGAGAGCCCTGGCTGGTTTATCTCCTAGAGACCCTGGGCAACTGTCTTAGCTTTTCCCTGTCATGTGAAAGAAACGGCAGCTCCTGTTTGATCAATACTTGTTGACAAAGCGTGTTCTCTTCCATTCACCACAGATGCCATCAACGGAGGTGGCACCATCTCTCCCCCGAGGCGGGTCACTCTCTGCTGCCCACAGTGGACCTCTCTGGGAGTGTTGGATGGGACCCCCAGGTCACGCACACCTTTCTTCACGGTGTCTTCTCTGATGGGTCCCTTTGGTTCCAGAGGACTAGGCGACCCTGTGCTTTCCTGGGGCTGGGTCCCACACCACTCCGCAGTCAGCTCCTGGCACCTGTAGACCCTGCGCTGCGACTGTGTGCCCGTACCGCCTGCTCCTCGCCGCCAGGGGCCCGAAGACAAGGCCGAGAGGGATCGGCATTCCTCAGGTGGTCCAGGGAGTGATGCCCCGGGTGGGCCTTGAGGTCCAGCGAGTGGCCTGGAGGAACTGATGCCCAGATGGGCTGACCAGGCCCAGAGGTAGGTAGATAGAAGGGAAGTGACTGGGGTGGTTACGCCAGCCTCCCAGGCCAGGCTGGGGACTGTGACCACCGCTGACACAGCAAAAGGGTGATTCGGAGCCATGGGGACATGCTTGTTGTGTATATGTTGACCAGACGTGTCTGTTGAAACGCACTGCCTGCCCAGCGGATGGACAGGCAGGACAAACCGCACTCCCGATCTCCCCTCTTGCCCCGCCCAGGGAGACCAGGACGTCAGGGTTGTCAGGTGAGGCTTCTTGCCCCTGTCCTAAGCCTTACACAGATGGAACCCACAGTGTGCCCTTTGGAGTTGGGCTTCTTCCCTTTAGCGTGACATCTGTGAGATTCGTTCTGTCTTTGCCGGACTGAATCCTACTGTGGGGGCATGACACATCTGTGCCTTCGTCCCCCATCTGTGGACTCTGGAGTTGTCCAGGCAAGAGAGGGTGAGGATGAGTTCAGGGAGGGAAATGGGGGCAAAGAGAAACACCGGTCAGGAGGGCGATCACCCCCTGTTGTTGGGGGTCCCTCGGCTGGTGGAGATGAATGTGCTTTTAAACTGCAGGGTGTCCGGAGTCAGAAGTTGTGACTGTTCTATTATTATTTCTATGTCACTTCCCAGAAGTAATGTTGAGGTGACTATGGGTCACTAGCAAACTTAGTGTCCACTCCTTGTCCTTAAATGTAATCGCACCGGTACGGTGCCGAACCTGGGAGGTTTCCCCCAGAGACCTGTAACCTCTGTGAAAGAGTATTTTCATCCGGCTGACCTAAATCCTTCTCGTTACAGCTGCATGTCATTTGTTGTGGGGTTTTTGGTCCACTTTTCAGCTTTATTGAGATATATTTGACATACAATAAAATGCATATGTTTAAGATATACAGTTTGGTAAGTTTTGACAAATAATTACACAATAAAGCCATTACCATAATCAAGATGATTATGAATGAATCTGTGATCCCAAAGCTGTCGACTGTCCTCTCCCTGCTCTTCGTGCCCAGACGAGACTAACCTGTCACTACAGATTTATTTGCAAGTTCCGGGGTTCTTTATAAATGGAATAATACAGTACGTATGCTTTTATTGCCTGACCTTGTTCACACTGTGTAATTATTCTCAGATTCATTCAATAATTTATTCCTTTTTAACATTGGGTAGCATTCCATTGTGTGGATATATCATCCTTGGGGTACTCACTTACCTCCTGGTGGACATTCGGTTGCTTCCGGATTTGGGCTTTAAAAGTAAAGCTGTTAGGAAGAGCAAAGTTGGAGGAATCACACTACCTGATATTAAACTATACTCCAAGGACAGCGTAATCAAATCAGCCTGGTATTGGCACAGAAACAAACATATAGATCAGTGGAACATGATAGAGAGCCCAGAGATAAACTCATACCTTTAGGTTCACTTAGTATTTGACAAAGGAGGCAGGAATATTCCATGGGGTAAAGATAGTCTATTCCATAAAAGGTGATGGGAAAATTGGACAGACATGCAAAAAAATAAAACTAGGTCACCTTCTTACAAGAATAAACCCAAAATAGATTAAAGACTTAAATATTAGATTCAAAACCATAAAACTCCTAGAAGAAAATGTAGGCAGTAAAATCTCAGACATTTTCTCTCGTAGCAATATTTTTTCTGATAGATCTCTTCGGGCAAGGGAAACAAAAGAAAAAAACAAATGGGACTACATCAAACTAAAAAGTGTTTGCACAGCAAAGGAAACCATCAACAAAATGAAGATAACCCACTGAACGGGAGAACATATTTGCCAATGAGACATCTGATAAGAAGTTAATCCACAAAACTTATGAACCACTTATACAACTCAACACCAAAAAAACCCCAAACAACCCATTTAAAAAATGGGCAAAGGACCTGAATAAACACTTCTCCAAAGAAGACATATGGATGGCCAACAGACAAATGAAAAGATGTTCAACATCACTAATCATCAGAGAAACGCAAATTAAAACCACAATGAGACATCATCTCACACCTGTCAGAATGGCTATCATCAATAAATCGACAAACCACGTGTTGATGAGGAGGTGGAGAAAGGGGAACCCTAGTGCACTGTTGGTGGGAATGCAGACTGGTGCAGCCACTGTGGAAAGAAAGCAGTATGGAAATACCTCAAAAAATTAAAAATGGAACTGCCTTATGACACAGTGATTCCATTTTGGGGAATATATCTGAAGAAATCCAAAACATTAATTCAAAAGAATATATGCACCTTTATGTTCATTGCAACATTATTTACAATAGCCAAGATTTGGAAACAGCCCAAGTGTCCATCAGTAGATGAGTGGATAAAAAAGCTGTGGTACATTCACACTATGGAATATTACTTGGCCATAAAAAGAAGGAAATCTTACCCTTTGTGGCAGCATGTATGGTCCTGGAGAGTATTATACTAAGTGAAATAAGCCAGTCAGAGAAAGACAAGTACCATATGATTTCACTCATATGTAGAATCTAATGAACAAAATAAACTAACAAAGTAGAAACAGACCCATAGATGCGGAGAACAAACTGATAGCTGTCAGAGGGGGTAGGGGAGTTGGGGAGCTGAGTGAAAAAGGCAAAGAGATTAAGCAAAAAGCAAAAACAAAAACAAAAAACCGCAACAAACAGACAAAACCTTTTAGACACAGACAATAGCATGGTGATAACCAGAGGAAGAGGGGGCTGGGTGGAGGTAGAAGAGGGTAAAGGGGGGAAACGGTGATGGAAGGAGGCTTGACTTGGGGTGGTAAACACACTCTACAATATACAGATGATGTATTATAGAGCTGTACACCTGAAACCTGTATAATTTTATTAACCAACGTCACCCCGATAAATTTAACTAAAAGAAAGAAATAAAAGCGTAAAGCTATTATAAACATTCATGTACCAGTCTTTGTGTGGACATATTAGAAGTGGAATGTTTGGGTTATATGGTCATATGTTTAATATCTTAAGAAACTGCCAAACTATTTTCCAAGGTGGTTTCATTATTTTACAGTCCTGCCAGCAGCCTATATGAGTTCCATTTGCTGCACACCCTTGCCAACATTAGGTGGGTCAGTCCTTTCGATTTCAGCCACTCTGGTGGGTTTGTGGTGGTATCTCCTTATGGTTTTAATCTGTATTTCCGTGACGACTAATGATGTTCGGCATCTTTTTTGTGTGCTTCTTTGCCATCCATATATCTTCTTTGGTGACATGTCTTTTCAAATCTTTTGCCTATTTTTAAATTGAATAGCCTGTCTTCTTCTTATTGAGTTGTAGGACTTCATTATATAATTCTAGAAAAAGTCCTTTGTTGGACATAGGTTCTGCAAATGTTTTCTCCCACACTGTTGCTTGCCTTTTTATTTTCTTTTGTGTCTTTTAAAGGGCTGAAGTTTAAGACTGATGAAATTTATTATTTTTTCACATGGCTTGAACTTTTGTGTCGTATTTAAGAAATCTTTCCCAAACCAAAGGTCACTAGGATTTTACCTTATATTTCTTGCACAAGTTTAATTAGATTTATGATTTGTTTCAAGTTGATTTTTTTCTATGGTGTAAAGTAAGGACCTTGAGGATTTTTCTTGTTTTGTTTTACTGCACATGGATATCCAAATGATCTTTGTTGAAAGATCCTTCTTTCCCGTCGAATGGCCTTGGCACCTTTGTCTAAAATCAATTGGCCGTATCTGTGTAGGTCTGTTTCTGGGATCTCTGTTCTGTCCCATTGATCTATCTGTTTATTGTAATGATGATATCACAGTGATTAAATGGCCCAGGGTCAGATCCTCCCGACCGTTCTCCGGTTCTCCAGGGTCTGTCCGGGAAGGTCAGTGTCCCCCCTGGCACTGTCCAGTGCAGAGTCCTTGAAGCTCAACAGGCTCAGCCTTTGGATTCCCTCATAGCATTGCCCTCCTCCAAAACTCATCCTGGCTCCTGGCTCCTGGCTCCTGGCTTGAGCAGAGTTCCTCCTCCTTATCTGTTATGAAGGCCCCTAGTAACTGTGCTCACCCCAGCATTTCAGTCTAATCTCTGTCTACTCCCTGGATGGCCCTGCAAACATCCAGCATGTCCTCCCTGTGGGCCTCTGCCCACAGTGCCTGTGTCTGGATTCTACCTTCCTTCATATCACCTGGGGTCCATGAGACCCCAGCCATGGGCCTCCCCTGTTCCACACAGCGCCCCAGCCTTGGATGACCGGTCAGGCTCATGGGTCCGGATGGATCCCTGCATGAACTAGCTCAGAACTAATTGGGGATGTGGGACCCCTTGCTAGGTGCCCTACCTAGAGGTCTTTAGAAACCAGCTCGGAGGAAATGTAATAGGAAGAAAAGTCACATTCTGGAATTGAACACAGACCATCACAGCCCTGGGCAGGGCCATTCCCGCCACCAGGTAGGACACAGTATGGCCCTTTGGGGAGCTGACCAGGCTGCGGGGACTCATCTCAGCCTGACTTACAGCTTTTCCTCCCACAAACTCTTCTCTCCTGCAATCAAACCATCTCCTTTGACCCCGATGGTGCTGACGGCCCCAGTGATCTTGAACCGCCTGCTCTCAGCCATGCCCCAGATCTGGCCTCGGAGAGAGGGCCGGAGAGAGGGCCTGTTCCCCTGCTGCTTCCCTGGGGTCTCGCCTCTGGGCTTGGCCCTGGTCCCACAGGCGTCAGGCTCCCCGCAATGCCTCCGCCCTGAGGACCTTCAGCTGCTTGGAGAAAGAGGGGAAAACAGTTCTGAAAAGCCTTCTTCGGCCCTGGGCCATTGTTTTTTCTCCTAGCAAACTTGGCTCCGTGTGCTATTTAACCAATAAAAGTTTGGCCACTGTCCCCTGCTGTGAAATACGGGCCCGGCCCCGGCCAGGACAAACAGCGCCTTGGGGTGGCTGGCCTTTGGGACCGAGCAGCCTTCCCGATTCCACCAGCCCTTGCTTTTGTTGGATTTCAAATCGTCCTCTTAAATACGTCTCCGAAAATCAAGCTTTCTCTTCTCTAATGAGGAACAGAATCGATAGAACGGGTTCCCTGACATCCGCCTCTCAACAGCCAAACTGGTGGCCTTGGCAATGCGACCTCTAATCCTCATTCCCATGGCAACCACTGTTTTGGGGTAAACTGTATCTGTGCCCTCCAGGTTCCTGGGGAGGTTGCGGCTGCCGGAGTCTGGGTGTGTGTGCTCATTTTGTGTTTTCTGCCTTCTCTCTGCGTGAGCTCAGGGGCAGGGGCAGTGTCCGCACAGATAAGGGCCCAGCAGGGCTTCCGACCAGCCCCGGACAGCCACGCACCGCCCCTTCCGCTCTGTGCCAAAGGTCGCGAAAAGCAACACTGTTGTGAATTGTGATCACAGTCAAAGAGCCTTGAGCCTTTTGAAACACACACACATGGACTGTTGTCTTCGAATCCGGAAGAGGTGGGTACTGCGCTGAGGAGTGTGCAGGAGCCCAGCAGGTGAGAAGCGCCTCAGCACTGGGCAGGACGTTCACACACACTCGGTCTCCGTCAAGTTCGAGGGTCTTTTCGAAAGCTTAGAATGAGAAGAGATGGGCATAATTTAAGAACCAAATAAATGCAGGCCCGTCAGGGACTCGTCCAGGCGGACATGCTTCTAAGCAGAAAGGGCCTCCAGGGTGCACGCCTGGGGCCACTGCCCCGGGCCCCAGGGGTCCCCGCTGACTCCCGCGCAGCGGCCGTGAGCAGCCGCAGTGCCCGAGCACACCTCAGGCCACGTCCTGGCCCAGGACACTGAGGGCAGCCCGGCAGCATCAGCTGTGGTCTCCTGGTTTGCACGGCAAAGTCGGCCTCTGTTCCAGTTCCAGACTCTCTTCTCATAAACCCCTGGGGGGCTGGGGGGACTTCACCTCAGCAGTGAGTGTGAGTGTCCCTTGGCTGCTATAACAAATGGCCATAGACTTAGCAGATTGAGACGTTGCTACTCTTACAGTTCTGTAGCTCAGGGCAGACTTGGGTCTCCCTGGGTTCCAGTCAGGGCACTGCAGGGCTGGTTCTTCCTGGAGGCCCCAGGGTAGAGCTGGCACCTCACCTCCCCAGCACGGAGAGGGACCCGCATTTCCTGGCTCATGGCCCCATGCTTTGTCTTCGAATCCAGCAGCACAGCATCTTCCAACCCCCCTCTGCATCTATTCCTCCTGCTTTCGTTTCACAAGGACCCCTGTGTTCCCAGTGGGCCCCCAGGCTAATCTAGGACATCTCCCATCTCCATACCCTTACTAATCCCATCTGCAAAGTCCCTTTGGCCAGGGAGGTGACATGTCCACAGGTCCTGGGGACTCACACATGCATGTCTCGGGCTGGGGCTGTCATCGTTCTACTGGCCACCACTGAGAGTCGGTCTGCACTTCCCACCTTGAACTTTATATTTCAGGAAACACAACGTGCTCTCCTGCCTCAAGTCTTAGCTCAGATGTCCCCACTGCCCAACACCCCTTCCAAATAGCCGTCACCTGGCTCACCCTATTCCTTTTGAAAATTCAGGTCCTATTAGAGTTGGGAAGCCTTTCTGAACCCAGGGGGGCTGAGCCCAAGGCCTGTGATGACCACGAGGGGTGACCTCCTGGAACAGGGACGAATGGGGTGATCTGTCAGAACAGGATTCAGGGGACATGGCTGACGGATGCTGGGCGCGTGCCTCCATAGGCCCTGGGTGTGAGGCTTTGAGGCGGCCTCAGTTTCCTTGGCTGTGAAACTGGCACAAATACAAGTCCGATCCTCAACAGGGAGACTGATCAGATCCTTGCTGCCCCATGGCCTGGAGTCCTAGGTTACCTTTTATGTGCTGTGTGTCCGGGGCCACTGTCGTGACCTCTCTGTGACCCAGGCTGTCCTCTACAAAATAAACCTAATGGCAATACTTATTCCAGAAGTTTTACCCGAGGACAAATGGGTTGTAGTCTGAAGAGGCTGTGAGTGGTTAACATGATTCATTGTGAAAGCAGTTAGCTCCAGTCGGAAGAAGCCAGGTGTCGGGCAGGAGAGACCGCGATGAAGTGCAGATGCTATTGTGAGCGTCATCCTGCTTGCGGATCTGAGGCTCGCAGTGAGAGGGGCAGCGAGGGAGGCCGAGCACCCCCAGGATGTGCCTGCATGGCTGGCTCTGCCCATACTCCCCAAAACCGCCTCGGAGGAACTGCAACTCTCCGCAAGTCAGCACCTCCTGCTCCAGTCACCTCTATGAAAGGTGGTGAAGTGTGTGCCCTGGGGAAGGGCGGTGTTAACCCAGGGCGGCTCTGGAGGGAGAGAGAGGGGAGGGAAACTGGCCAGTCCAGGGCCAGCAGAGCTGTTACCATGGAGACGAAAGGCAGAGCTGGCAGCCAGCGCCCATCCCACCCCCTCCAGCTTGTACCTCACAGAGCGACCTTGGGAACAGCCCACATGCTGGCCTCGCTGGAGTCTGGGATGAAGAAGTTTGCCTACCTCTTCCTTCCTCCCACCTCCCAGCTGCGGTGCCTAAAACCTCCCCTGCAGGCCCCAGGCACCCTGGATGCTCAAGGTCCCCCCGACTTGAATGAGCAGCTGCTACCTTATCGATTTTCCATTTAGAGTGTTCTTTTGGCATTTCCTCTTTTGGCTTTGATCTCCTCTCTGCGCTTTCACTTCTGAGTGGGTTCCAGATCCTTGGAGAAGAGGTGGGTTCACACCCCACCAGGGCAGGGAACATACAAGATGGGCCTGGAACACCCTGTGGGGCCAGAAAGCCAGGAAATGCTTCCAAATTTAATGAATTAGAAGAGCTAAGAGCTTTCAAAGGACTGGCCACAGCCTGGAGGCTCTGCCAGTGGCCACAGATGGAACCGCGTGATCAGCGAAGTACGTGATGATGGCTCTGGGTCCTGACCCGAGAATGAAATACATGTGCGTGAGTCCGCGCCCATGTAAACAACTGGCTGGATACGGCCCTGGGCAAGGAGGGCCAGAGCTCTGAGCTTGGAGGAAGCCTAGTGCTATGGACCACCCGCACCCACAGCACTGGGCAAGGAGGCAGGGCTGCTGGGAGGGCTGGGGCCAGGGAACCTGGGGCACCCCCAGGGCTTACCTGTGGGCTCCTTCCTGCGCCAGGCGGTGGTGCAGCCCCAAGGGGACCCAACCACCCCAGAACCCCAGCCACTTAGGACTGGGGGCTGCCACTGCCCTGGGTGGCTGCCTGGGTGTGTCATCTGAGATGGGCGGTGGCAATTTTACTCCTGCTTCCTGTGTCCAGTGTCCAGCAGGTGGCTCTTCGGGAAGCAGGGAGCTCGGTGTGTCGGATAGGCTCCTACATGCACTGAGTGTGATGGAATCCAGGATGAGTAAGGGCTCCGACAGAGTCAGGGAGGAGCTGACTTGGGGGGCGGGTGTGCAGGGCCAGGGGCCAGGACTCCAAGGGGACTTGCTGAAAAGGCCTGGCCTCTCCCTGGCCCGCGCACCAGCACGCCTGTTGGGCCAGAGGACGTTCCGTGCTCCACACTGGCCCCAGCCCCTGGGGACCGTGTCTGATTCTCAGCTCCCACCTGCGCGAGCCTGTAGAGATGATGGTTTTTGGCTGACACGCCAGGTCCCTGCACATGGTCAAGCAGATGAGCAGCAACGAGAGTGAAAGAAAGCAGAGGTCTGGCCACTTTGGTTCCTGCCAGCCAGCCGCTCTGTCACCCTGGGGGGATCCCACACCCCTCTCCTTCCCCAGCAGGCTGTCTCCCAGGTGTCAGCATTCCACCATGCCATCGACCTGGGGAGAGAGAATGGGGTCCCCAGAGGCTGGGGATGAGCGGTGCTTTCCTGGCCCCTTCCCGCCCCGTACTTCTGGACTTCAGTGTGGACCCCTGGTCCTGCCCTTCCTCAGAACCCACGGAAAGCCTCGCTCGGGATGCTGGGGCTGCGGAGGGCCGAACCGGCCATGGGGCAGGTTTCAGGCTTCCTCACGACTTCCAGCTGGGGTGGGGGCCTCTCTTATCATGTCCCAGGCAGGGGTGAAGTTCTCCAGCACCTGCCCAAACGCACATCTGTGGCTTGACTACCACACAGCCAAATGAAGGAACCGACCATTGGGCTGATCACACAGACGGCACGTTGCTGGAGGGACCCCCCCCCCCCAAAAAAGCCTGGTGCTCATCTCCAGGAACAGAAACAGCCTGTGTGCTGGGCGCGGACGTGCCTGCTGCGGGGAGGGGTCAGTGAGGGGAAGGAGCAAGAGAGAACCTTCTTGTTCATGTTTTGTCATAAAACCTATTAGCTACTTGGGGATAGACTTGACAGGGTGTGAGACTCACACACTGAGAACGACAAGGCACTGCTGCCGGAGTTACAGACCCGAGTAGCCGAGGGGCACTGTTGTGGTGTCCTAAGTGCATCTCATCTTAATCCCAGTTCCTAGCACTGGGCTCCCCAAGCCCCTGGAACTTCCTGAGAGGAACACTTTTTGTTGTTCATAAGGAGCCCCTTTCTACCAAACCTGCATTTGTGCCAAAGAGGTGACTCCCCGAGGCCTCCAGCCAGGGAACCCGACCTCTGATGTTCCTGAGGCTGGGGGTTGAGTCAATTACCCTTTGCCGAGGATTGAATTGTAGATCAAAACTTTTTTTTTTTTAATCCTCACCTGAGGATATTTTCCGATATTTTGTTCAGATAGAGTGGGAGGGAGAGAGAGAGAGAGAGAAACATCAACCTGAAAGGGACACATCGAGTGGCTGCCACCCACACGACCCATCCAGGGCCGGGGACAAACTGCAACCGAGGCACATGCTCTTAGCAGGAACTGAACCCGGGTCTCTCCGGACCGCAGGCCGACGCTCCAACCGCTGAGCCAAACCGGCCAGGGCTAGATCAAAACTTTTGGACCATGAGATTCACAGAGCTTCCGGGTTTGGGGTGCCGGGAGGGAGAGTGGGACACCCGAGGAGGCAGGAGTGCAGGACACCCTGGGACCCCGTTGCAGGTGGCCGAGCCCCTCCCTGCCGCGGGGTCTGTGTGGACTCGGGGCAGTCAGGGCGGGGGTGGTGCGGAAGGACTGGGGAGCAGTGTCAGAACTGCCGTCGCCTGTTTTCACCAATGGCAGGGCTGTGTGAGCAGACGAGGTCTCAGCAAAGCAAAGGGTCATCCATCTGACCTCTGGAGACCCCTGAGCCCAGTGGACAGAGGACAGAGTGAGCAAAGCGCCGAGTCGGGCACTGGCCTTCTCCCTCAGGACACCCCCTTCTCTGGAAGTGGGGTGACGTGCTGGCAGGCTTTGGACCCGGAGAGGGTGTAATCCATCCTAATCCCCGAGTTGGCCCTGCTCACCCTGCAGCCCCGCCCCCTCCCACCAGCACTTCCACTCCCTTCCCCTCCCTACTTGCCCGCTGACCACCTCTGGGCGGCCAAGGCCCCTGACCGGAGCCTTCGCAGGGCGAGAAGAGCCCTTGGCAGCAGAAGCCCAGTGGCCCCAACAGGATCACGTGCCTCTGCGCTGAGCATGGGTCTGCACTTCACAAACCAAAGCGGCTGCTGAAACGCAGATGTGGGCATCTAAGGGACCAGGGAGATCACATCCATTTCCCAATCGTTTATTTACAAAGACCATGCCAAACAGAGGCTGGAGCCGGGATTGTAACAGAATAATCTGGGCGCCAAGGGCAGGTCTTGCTGCCGGGAGGCTGTGTCCCGCAGCCCAGAACTGGATCAGAGGGTGAGGAAAACAGAGTATTATGAAATGTCACGACCCTGCGTGTAGGCAGAGGTCTCCCTGTGCCCTCGTTCTCCCCGCCCGCCTCCCCGGGACCTCAGAGATTGCCCTCCCAGGACTGCCTTGGGAAGTAAACAGCCCCGGACACCGTGCAGATTTCCCCGTCCGTCCTCGGAGGCCCACACGGGAGGCAGCTCCGGAGTGAGCAGAAGAGCCAGGCATTCTTGGCGGACCCACGGGTACACGTGGTGTGTTCTGACTGCCCTGGGGTTTGTGGCCTGGCCCAGGGACATTCCGAATGGCTCCTCCTCTGGGCATTGTGTGCAGTTGGCCTGAGCAAGCCTGTCCCTTCCAAGGCAATTCCCCAGGACAGATATTCACAGAGTGGGGGGTCTTCCAGCAAGATTCTACTCTCAGCCTGCCCAGTCTCTCGGGTGCCAACTGAAAAAACCCCTTCACGAGGTTGCACAGGCTGGTTTGGGGCTCGACGACATCAAGGCAAGAGCACACAGCCCTTCCTCCCCCACAGGTCCCTGGAAAGTCCCCCCATGCAGTGCTGCTGACATCCCACGGCAGAAGGACCTCGGGGCCATCTCCTGGAGACAGAAACCTGTCTCCTGACAGACGGACAGCTGCGAAGTTGCTTCGCAGTAAATAAGATAGTGACCTGACAGCATCCAGGGGGCCGTCTTAACTGAGGGTTTCCAGTGGATGAAATTAGGAGACAGAGGCGTGAGCACCCTGTGGGGCAGAATGGCTCCTGTGCGGGGGCAGGGGAGAGCCTGGGGTGTGCTGAGATGAACCAGGAAGGCAGGCAGGGCCTTCAGCACTTGGGGGCCTGGGTTTCACTCACATACAGGGCAATGGGCCTGTGGAGGGACTTCCAAGAGGTCCATGTGGGTGACTTGGGGTGGAGGGAGCAGTGAAGAGGGAGAAAGGGGGTGTCTGGTGTTTTTGATGGACTTCACATAGGGACAGAATCATGAAGGAACCTGTCTAGGTCAGGTCCCTACTGAGAAGGATGGGGGACTCGAGGCCAGCAGGAGTATCTGGCCCAGCTAGGGGGAGGTCCTGTGAGGTGGGCCAGGGCTCCCAGCTCCCTTGGGCAGAATAAGGACTGTGACCAGGCACCCTCAGTACCGGGGCGCTCTGCCTTTGTGCACCTTGGTTTTCTCATCTGTAGAATGGGATCGCCCATTCCCTGCCTGAGTCTCAAGGCTCTGTCAGAATGGAGCCCGTCTACAACCTGCTCCTCCGCAGGGTGCCACACCCCTGCTCCCAAGGAGGGTCTGGATCTGCAGTCATGTTTGTCAGGACGGAAATAACTTTGCCCTCAGACTGGCACACCCTGGCTGGGTCCTGGGCCCGGCTGAGTCCTGCATGACCCAAAAGGAGTCGCCAGGTGACTAACGTCCTGCTTCGCGTACATCACACTCTCCTGAAAACCTGTCGCAAGTCAATGCAGTAAGAGGGGAGGTCTGTCACCCTGGTCTAGCCAGTCCTCATTAGGGTTCCTACAGCCCAGCCCATATAACCTGTCTTCTTGCCTTTTAAACACTGGAGAAGTCAGTACCTGAAGACCGCCCCGATCTAACACAGGGGTCTCCCTCTTCTCCTGCTCCTCCCATCCCCCTGCAGAGGGCTTTCCCCCTGCTCCTGTCTCCAGGTTGCCCCCCTCCCTCGCCCCTTCCCCCAGAGCATGTGTGTGGAATTCCCAGGGAATTCTGGGAAGGGCGATGGGTCTCACAGGGCAGGGGAAGAAAGGCCAAGACATAGGAGTGCCTTCCTTACGCCCCGCCGGGGCTGGTCCCAGACACCCTCAGTCCCAGCTTCTGTGAGGCCCATCAGCCCTGGCCTCAGCCGCCCCAGAATGGAATTCATCTTTGTGCGATGGCCAGGCCACCCTTACTCCACTCCTGCCCTCCACCAAGGAGGCCCTTCATGTCCTGGCATCACAGGGGCCAGGACCACCGATGACACCGGGGCACACAGCGGCCTTAGGGTGTCAGCAGTTTGAGGGAGTTTTGCTTTTTGTCTTTTGAAGCGAAATATCTCAGGTCACGGTGGGGGATCTATTTGGAGGGTGAGTTTCCACACAAGGCAAGCTTCATCTAGCCTTGGGAGGCACCCAGGACTCTCGACAGGGATGCCAGGGAGGTGTAGAACAGACCGAGCTCGGGGTCACGGGTCACCAAGTCATGGTGCAGTGAGAGCCAGCTTCCGGGGAGCTTAACCTCGGGCAGCAAGTGAGCGTTCCGAATCCTGAACTGGTGGGGCTGCGATTCCTGGTGCAAACAGGGCCTGGGTCGAGCTCCCTGCCCACCAGCTGATGGCCAACAACGAATTTACACTTTAGCCTCTCTTTTCGTGAATAATTAGATGAGAGTTAAAGTTCCCTAAGAGTGATGAAGCATCACACCACTGCCTCCTCTTGGCCCAAGATTTGAGTCAGTGGTGACTTCCAGACGGAAAGAGAAGTTGTGAGGTTGCTGCGAGGAAGCCACCACCAGGGGGCGCAGCTGGGCAAGCGCGGCTGCCCATCCAGAAGGGTTTCTTAGAAAGGGGAGGGCTTGCTGCAGGAGATACATCCCTTTTATATCGCTTTCCCTGGAAGCTGCAGGAAAAGACTAGAAATAAGCAGCAGTAGCAGCAAAAGCATGTGTAGATTGGCGCTCTGGGACGGTGACCTCTGGAGGCAGCAAGCAGGGTGCCTGTTAGTGGCCAGTGCCCCCTAGAGTCCCTCATGCCTCTCCCTCAACACTCAGAAACCTTGCCGACCTGCTCTGCGCCCCCAACTTCTTCAGCTACAAAACAGGTATGACTGTAGAACCTGTCTTAGTAAGTTGTAGCATTAGTGATGTAAAACCCACAAAGTCTCTGAGCGTTTCTCGTTGGCACAGTTGTCGTGGTGGCTGGCACCTCGTTCCTTCTGCGAGGACCCCACATCACCTGGGTCCACTGTGCAACATGTCACACGATGCTGATCTTTGTGCTATTTAGGAGGTGTGGCCCTCGTGCCTGGGGTGGTGCAGCTGCTGAGCACCACCTTTCAAAGTGATGCAGTTAATTTTTAGGGAACTACATGTAGATACATTAAAATGCACTGGCTGTCCATTCCCTGTCTCCCCCCCTGGAACGGAAGCTCCAAGAGGCGAGGAGATTGTCTCCATCATCCCTGTGCCCCCAGCATTTAGAACAGCTCCTGGGACGTGGCAGGAGTTCAGTAACACTCACTGATGACACTGAGGAATAAACTGTGATATAATAAAAACTTGTTTCAAAACACTGGGGTACCATGTGATGCCATTTGTAAAAATCTGTATTTGTCTATTTCCATATATACAGCTCTCTCCAGATGTATCTAGAGAGAGAGAAAATACTTCAGAGAAATATATAAATATTTATATTTATACATAACTAAAGGGAATTAGAAGATGAGTCAAATACTTTTCGTGATTTCTCACACTGACCAAAATGATAATGCACATTGGATTTGGGGGAGAAAAGAATATTGAAAAGAATAAGATGGAGACATTGCCAGGGAGTGTTGGGGGCTTAGGAAAGGACACACACCAGGTGTAGCTGGTGTTGCTCCATCAGGGGTGTCGGGGCTGGAAGTGGCTGAGGGCTGCCGGGGCCTGCCCTTATCCTGCCCTGGAAGGATGCTGGGGAGCCCGCAGGGACCAAGGAGGAAACTGGGTCCGGCTTGAGTCTACAGGGAGCCACCACTGGGGACCACTGACCCAGCCTGTTTGTGACAGAAAATGCCACTGGCTGAGCCTGCATCCGTGCCCCCATAAGATGAGCTGGTAGGGGTGGGCCCGAGGAGAGGGCAGTCCAGGAGAAAGACTTACAGGCAGCCTGGACAATTTGGCTTACTCCTCCCTAAATTTAAATGGCCACCTGTTTGCCAACGGCCTCACTGGTGCAGGAGGTGTCCCATTCCGCCCTCGCCCGCTGCCTGGGCCTCTCCGCACTGGCTGAGCCCCTGCGCCCAGACAGGGCAGAAGTAGCTCTGATGGCCACCAGGGGGCCTCGCAGGCTGGGCGCTCTGGTTCCACTCCTACTTGGAAGCAATCAACAGTTCTCACTGCGCTGTGAGTGTAGATTCCTCAAGGCCCGCTGCTCTTTCCCTGCCTCTGAGGCTCACCTCACCCCTCATCACCCTTGGGGCGGTGCATGCGTCCGGCAGGAAGGAGGGGTGGGCTGAGCAGGGCTGAGTGGGCCGAGTGGTCACACTCCTCAGGCAGCACCTGCTCCGTGGGAGCCTCCGCAAGGACAGAAGGGGCCTCCGCTGGCCCGGGAGCACCCAGAATGGAGGCGCAAACCTTTTCTTTCCTTTTTTGTTTGTTAATCCTCATCTGAGAATATTTTCCACTGATTTTTAGAGAGAGTGGAAGGGAAGGAGGGAGGGAAGGAGAGAGAGAAACACTAATGTGAGAGACACATCGATTGACTGCCTCTCACACGACCTCAACTAGGGCCTAGGATCGAACCTGCAACCCGAGTAACGAGTAACGTGCCCTTGACCAGAATCAAACCCTTGACCCTTTGGTCCAAGGGCCGACGGTCTAACCACTGAGCGCTGGCCAGGGCTAGGCTCGAACCTTTTCCACCCGTCTCCTCGCTCAAGGAGCTTGGCACGTGAGCAAGGGGCATGCACCACCGCCGCCTTGCCGCGCACCAGGGTTCCTCTAGGCTGTCCCCCCAAGGCCACCCTGGGCTCACGCCCCCCCCCTGCCCCCGCAGGCACCCCCAGATGGCATGGATGAACAGAACTACCCTGGGCTTGAGGCTCAGAGCCCAATGAACAGTAAAACGTGCTTCTGATTTTGGAGGTTGCTATGCGAAACTAGCGAAAGATAACTCCAACTAGCCATGCTGTGCAAACTCTCTGAGTGGCCAGCAGGTGCAGCAGCCAGGGAGGGATGACAGACAAATGGAAGAGGGCGACCTGGGGCCAGGCCTTCCTGGCCTGTGGCACAGTGCCAGGCTCAGAACCAGAGGATCGACTCAGGCCAGTGTTGCTCTGTGGTGAGGGCCAGGGCCACGGGCCAAACAGCAGTTTCGCAGGAGCTTCCTGGGTGCCTTTCAAGTCAGCAGCAGTTGGGGGGCTGGGGCACAGGGCACTTGCCTGATGTCTCCTGTCCAGGGGGACGAGCAGCAACACCCAACCTCTAGAACGTGATGAGCACTCAGCACGGTGGCCTTTCTGTCATCTGCTCACTGGTCAGTGTGGCTGCAGCTCCACACCCTGCCCAGGAAAGCTCATTTCTAGGGCAGGACCTCAGCTGTCTCTGAACCTCCCTGTTCTCATCTGGACAGTGGTCACAGCAGGGAAGAACTGAGGCGATGGACATGTGTCCCCTACATGGTGGGTGTTTGAGGGTTTCACCTGTGTCCTCTGACCTCTGGGCCCAGATAGTCCTCGTTCTCAGAGATGCTGTTCATCACCTGCCCACGCCCTCCTGCAGAGTCGTGTGTGCCTGTGCACTGTGTGTGTCTGTGCATGTACACGTGCCCACACGTGAGGTGTGCATGTGTGTATGTGTGTGGTGCATGCACATGTGTATGCAGCTGTGCACATGTGGTGTGTGTGAACACGGCATGTTGGTGTCTGTGCACGTGTATGCAAGTGTACATGTGTTTGCATGTGAGTGACCAGTTGTGTGTGCTGAGTACAGACTAGTGGGACGTCTTACAGGAGGCGGCTGGCCTACAGTTCTCCTTAAGCTGAATCCCATGGAATTGTGCACATTCACCTTCTTGACCTGCAGCTGAAATGCAGCGGTTGCACAAAGGACTCCAAAGCCCCTGGTAATGTCTTCCTCTGCGTGGCCCTCTGCTCCTGCCCATCCCCTCCCCCGCAGGCAGCCTCTCCCTGTGCCTGGATTTCTGTGTGGCCCTCCTGGCTCCCAATAAAGGCCTGAGAGATGTGGCACAAAACCTCTTGCATGCACCTGCAAGGATGCTTCGCTCCTGGTTAAGCTGAGCTCCTGGGACCACAGGGAACAATGCCCAGCCCCCCTTTGGGCTCCCAGAATTCTGTTAGGGCAGGACCCCCAGGTGATCTGGAACTGACTTTGTGGGCCATCCTGGACAGCAGAGCCACTCCAGGCCTGTGGGGGTCTGACTGTGCTTATGGGATTTCCTAGGATCCGCACGGTCGTGTACCTATGACCTGGAAAGGTCAGCTGTCTTGCAGTCTGTCCCTGAGCCGCTTCCCTTCCCCATCTACATTTCGTGGCACGAGATGCACAGAAGAAAGGAACAGGGATCTGACGAGAGCAGAGGAACAGGGAAGGCATCTTTGTTCACTCTTTATTGTGTCTTTTTAAAAGATGGCATCATGGCTCACCCAGGGGTCAGTGATTCATGCACAGGTCGCTGGTGCCCATGGAACAGGCGTGCGTGGCGTCTCTCAGGGCTGCTTGTTCGCATCCCTCTGCATCTCCTGGCTGACCCCGGGGGACAGAGTGGAGACCCTCGCTCACTGTCCAGAAAGAAGGGGTTTGTCTTGAGGGGGACCAAGGAAGCTGGGGGGAGGTCTGGCAGGCAACATAGCCCCCTCTATTTGACTTCCTATCTCCCAGGCTGCCCCAGCTCAGCCCGGCTTTCACTGTGTGCAAATTACCTTGCCCAGGCCTGCTACGCGCTCTCCTTCACCTTCTTTCTGGTGGAGTACGGAATGCAGCACAACCAGCTGGTCCTGGCCCTGGAGGCCCAGAGGAGGGAGGTGGTGAGACAGAGGCAGGCCAGGGGGCCACAGGTGCCTGGAGTGGAGCCCGGGCCCATGCAGCACCCCTTCAGCCCCAAACGTGTGCCACAGGGTTCTGTCCAACCTCTGCTGCACCCCACTACTCGAATCCCGGGGAGCCACAGTTTTGTAGCTTCAGGGCCATGTGCACAAAACCGGGCTCCAGCGCAGAGCCAGGCTCGCCCTCCCACTGACGCCCGTTTCCCCAGCCCACACCGCGTTTTTTGTCCTCTGTCCTGCAAGGCCTGAGTCAGAAGAGACCCGTGGACATGAGAGGCTGAGCCCAGTGTCACAGGGGACGGTTCCCACATCCAGCCCAGCACACTTCCAGAGCAACCCGGCCTGTGCTCATCCCGGTGGGGTGGTCGCCAGGGTTCCCACCTCCAGCCAAGTCTGCCTGGGGGATGAGACGGCGGCCCCTGTTCCTGGGCAGGGATCACCACGGCTCGGTGCCAGCACGTCCCACTGGGCTGCTGGGCTGCTGGCACATGGGTACCTGACGCCACCACCGGAGTGACCCGAGGGGGAGGGCTGGATGGGAAGCCTTCGCTCTGAGGGAAACTGAGACTGTAGGTCAGCTGGGCAGCAGGACAAGAAGGTGACTCCGCCCAGCAAGTGTCCAGGCCTGGCCCCCGGGGGCCCACGGCAGACCCCGTCCCCCTGGCCTAGAGGCCTCCAGTGGCCCTGGCTTGGGTTTGAGTGCTGGCCTGTCTCACAGGTTTTCGGGAAGCTGAGTCCTAGGGGCGATGGGCTGAGTCCAAGAGGCCAGGGAGGTGGACCAGGGATTGTCCAGCCTTTGGGGCAGAAAATAAAGCTGCCAAGCTGCGTCTGGTATGGCTGAGTTCATCACCACGTCCATTTGGAAACAAGGAGGAAAATAAAGGTGTGCTCAGGGAAAGACTACTTAGTTTAAGCCTGGATTTGAGAGTGTGACAGGACCATCTCGTTCTTCCACGCGAAAGCCGACACAACCGGCTGTGGGCGTCGAGATCAGAGGAGTCAGATCTTCTGAGTGAAGATGGAATAGGACTTGCTCACAGACACTCTCCCCATACACACGGATCTGGGGGGCAGGGTGAGTGGCAACAACGGGGGCCAAGTAAGCAAAGGGCTGTCACGCTATGAACTGTCAGAGCTGGAGACCCAGGAACCCAGGAAGGCGGCACCCACGGAAGGCCCGTTTCCACCGGCCCGTCTGTGCGCCCCGGGTCCCCCCCCCCCCCCCGTTATTTCGAAACTACGTTTTAACTCGGCCCGCCTGTGGTCCTCGCTGCTTCTGGGGCGGAACTTGGGCGATTCCAGCCTTTCCTCTTGGCTGCGCTCGGCCACCTCACTTAAGTTATTTAAAATGACCGTGTATCCATTTGACGAAGCAAATAGAGAATTTTTTCTTTTAAAGATGTGCAAATAATTAAACCAAGGTATTAATATAGTTGTTAATTCTGAGAGGTGAGATGTTGAATAAGTTGCTATTTTCTTCCTTGTGTTTTTCTCTGTTGTTTAAAACAAAACAGGTCCGAGGGACCTGGGGTGGCCTAGGAGTAAGTACCTCGCCTTCTCCGGGACCCTCACCTTCTCCGGGACCCTCGCCTTCTCCGGGACCCTCGCCTTCTCCGGAACCCTCTACCTTCTCCGGGACCCTCTACCTTCTCCGGGACCCTAGCCTTCTCCGGGACCCTCGCCTTCTCCGGGACCCTCTACCTTCTCCGGGACCCTCGCCTTCTCCGGGACCCTCGCCTTCTCCGGGACCCTCTACCTTCTCCGGGACCCTCTACCTTCTCCGGGACCCTAGCCTTCTCCGGGACCCTAGCCTTCTCCGGGACCCTCTACCTTCTCCGGGACCCTCGCCTTCTCCGGGACCCTCTACCTTCTCCGGGACCCTAGCCTTCTCCGGGACCCTCTACCTTCTCCGGGACCCTAGCCTTCTCCGGGACCCTCTACCTTCTCCGGGACCCTCGCCTTCTCCGGGACCCTCTACCTTCTCCGGGACCCTCACCTTCTCCCGGACCCTCTACCTTCTCCGGGACCCTCAGCCTTCTCCGGGACCCTCTACCTTCTCCGGGACCCTCTAACCTTCTCCGGACCCTCGACCTTCTCCGGGACCCTCACCTTCTCCGGGACCCTCTACCTTCTCCGGGACCCTCTACCTTCTCCGGGACCCTCTACCTTCTCCGGGACCCTCGCCTTCTCCGGGACCCTCTACCTTCTCCGGGACCCTCACCTTCCTCCGGGACCTCTACCTTCTCCGGACCCTCTACCTTCTCCGGGATCCTCGACCTTCTCCGGGACCCTCTACCTTCTCCGGGACCCTCTACCTTCTCCGGGACCTCGCCTTCTCCGGGACCTCTACCTTCTCCGGGACCCTCTACCTTCTCCGGGACCCTCTCCTTCTCCGGGACCCTCTACCTTCTCCGGGACCCTCTACCTTCTCCGGGACCCTCACCTTCTCCGGGACCCTCGCCTTCTCCGGGACCCTCGCCTTCTCCGGGACCCTCTACCTTCTCCGGGACCCTCGCCTTCTCCGGGACCCTCACCTTCTCCGGGACCCTCTACCTTCTCCGGGACCCTCTACCTTCTCCGGGACCCTCGCCTTCTCCGGGACCCTCTCTTCTCCGGGACCCTCTACCTTCTCCGGGACCCTCTACCTTCTCCGGGACCCTCGCCTTCTCCGGGACCCTCTACCTTCTCCGGGACCCTCGCCTTCTCCGGGACCCTCTACCTTCTCCGGGACCCTCTACCTTCTCCGGGACCCTCTACCTTCTCCGGGACCCTCGCCTTCTCCGGGACCCTCTACCTTCTCCGGGACCCTCTACCTTCTCCGGGACCCTCGCCTTCTCCGGGACCCTCGCCTTCTCCGGGACCCTCGACCTTCTCCGGGACCCTCTACCTTCTCCGGGACCCTCTACCTTCTCCGGGACCCTCTATCTTCTCCGGGACCCTCTACCTTCTCCGGGACCCTCTACCTTCTCCGGGACCCTCACCTTCTCCGGGACCCTCTACCTTCTCCGGGACCCTCTACCTTCTCCGGGACCCTCGCCTTCTCCAGGACCCTCGCCTTCTCCGGGACCCTCTACCTTCTCCGGGACCCTCTACCTTCTCCGGGACCCTCGCCTTCTCCGGGACCCTCGCCTTCTCCGGGACCCTCTACCTTCTCCGGGACCCTCACCTTCTCCGGGACCCTCTACCTTCTCCGGGACCCTCACCTTCTCCGGGACCCTCTACCGCCTCAGGAAGTGGTGGGGCTTTGACGGCCCCACACAATCTCCTCCCCAGCAGTGTAGATTGAATCTCCACCTCCACTGCCTGCAGGACTGAGGTGCATGACCTTTGCAGCCGAACCCCCAAACTAACAAGCTGACACGACCCATGGGGAGCCAGTGCACTCTTACCTTCTCCTCTTCCCTCCTTTCCCTCCCCCGTATTCTGGCCCTTTTGTTGCTTGGTGGGATGGGGAGAGGCCGGCTATGGAGTGAGGTGGGACTCAAAGCAAAGGTTGTGCCGGATCCCGTAGGTGGTTAGACGCCCTGTGGCCCGTCTCTCAGCCCCTGCAGCCTTGGTAAATGCTTAGGTGTTTGCGTGCATCGAGGGAAGAGGGCAGCGCAGTGGGTCCCCCAGAAACCGTGGTAGAGGAACAGTCTCTCCACCTCCCGAGCACGAACCCATTACTCACTCGTCTTCTGACAAATCCCCCATGTCCATCTGGGAATGCATTTCTCCTCTCCTGGCACATGGGACCACCTGTGGGAAGTGGCAGAAGCACTTGAGGGGATGGAGTGGGGGAGGGAGTCAACCTCAGGCACCAGGCTGGGCAGGCTGGGCCAGATGGGGACACAAAGACTGCACTGGCCCGAGCACCCACCCACAAGACTGAGCACCGTCAAGTGGGAATTTCTAATAAAGGGACCCTGACCAAGGAACTGTGCCCTGGATATGGGTGATCACGACCTCTGGACTGTAGACCAGGAGATGTGGGCCCTTAGTCCCAACTCTGCCACAGGCTGACCCTCCTGAGTCCTTAGAACCTGTGGTGCCCCCAGGAGTGAATAATCAGCTCTTTTCACTGTACAGCACGTTCAGAGGGCAGAGAGGTAAAAGCTGCAATGACCCCAAGACAGGAGCTTAACGTTGCCAAGACAAGAAACGTCTAAAAGGTTGACTGCCCACTACAGCAGAAAAATGGAGAAAGATATCCCAGAGAGGCCATTGGGTCAATGACTTCTCTTTACAGAAAACAATGATGTGACAATGGTGATAATGATGATGCTAATGCTGCTGCTGCTGCTGCTGCTGCTGCTGCTGCTGCTGCTGCTGCTGCTGATGGTGGTGATGGTGATGGTGATGGTGATGGTGATGATGATGATGATGGTGATGATGGTTGGAATGATGGTGATGGTGATGATGGTTGTGATGATGATGGTGATGGTGATGGTGATGGTGGTGATGCTGATGCTGATGGTGATGATGATGGTGATGGTGGTGATGCTGATGCTGATAGTGATGATGTAATGACGGTGGTGATGATGATGGTGATGGTGATGGTGACGATAGTGATGATTGTGGTGCTGTTGCTGCTGCTGCTGCTGGTGGTGATGATACCTAATACTGTGGTTTCCTGGATATTACAGAACAACCCTGGGGTGTGGGTACTACTAAGATTCTGATTTTACATATGAGACAGCTGAGGCACAGACAGGTATGGTGACTTGTAGAGCTGAATGTAGAGGCCAGGTCTCCTAGTTCCTAAGCCTGTGCCCTTTCTAACACCCCACCATGATTCCACAAGTGGTTCCTAGGCCCATGGGCACCCCAAGGGTTGATCCAGGCCCTAGAGTCTCTGATGGTGTTGGAATGCATGCAGGTTAGCGTGAGAGGAGAGGAGAAAGAGGAGAGGGCCAATCCTCAGCACCCTGGAGCTCTCTTGATGCTGTTGTTCCTGTCTCTGCCTCAGTCTCCAACACACACGCATGGGGCACCTTCCCTGGAAAAGCCTACAGGCCCTGAGCACAAACATTTCCTGCTGGGTGGTTTGGCTTTGTCATGTGACGGTTTTTACCTCTTCAGCATGGTCTCCCAGGTCAATCTCCACAAACATAGATGGTTTCTGTGAATGAAAACCAGAGACATGGTGACAGGCTTGGGTGAGCTAGAGAGGGGTAGACTCCCTGGAGGTGCAGTGGGCTCCTGCCCCGAGGCAGCCAAGGGTTGAGTGATCACACTGGGTCCGCCAGAAACTGGCAGTGCGCGGTGGGCGTCCCGAGACGCTGGGTGGAGCTGCTGGCAGAGTGGACGGCAAGGCGCCCCTCCTCCGGGAGGAGTGTGGCCTCCCCACCTCTCCCTGCACCTCCCATCAGGTTCCTGAGACCCCAGAGGGTTTCTCCCACCTTCACCCTCAGACTCAGGGCCTCTGGGGACAGGCGATGTCCAGATCTGGGGCAGTCCTCCAAGCCCACCCCAGACCTGCTCAGTCGGGAAGCACCTCCCACTCTGCCTCCACAAATCTCCCTGGGACCCCACTTTACCAGGTTATAAAGACTCGCACTGAGCCCTGGCTGGTATGGCTCAGCAGTAAGAGTGTCGCCCACGGACCAACGAGCCCTGGGTTCGATTCCGGCCAAGGGCACATACCTCAGTTGTGGTTCATCCCTGGCCCCAGTTGGGGCTGTGTGGGTGGCAGCCAATCGATGTGTCTCTCTCGAACTGATGTTTCTCTCTCTCTCTTCCTCCCCCTCTCCCTCAATCTCTATCTGAAGATTAATGTAAAAATATCTTCGGTGAGGATCAAATAAATAAAAAGACTCGCACTGAGATGTGAAAGCCCAGGCAGCTCGGGTGTTGCTGCCCAAGGTCTCTCATTGGTCACCTTGGCTCAGTTCAGAATGTGTTTCCAATGGCAGCACTTTAATCAACACCAAGGGAAGCATTTGGGGTGGGTGAAGGACTCCCCAGAACCGCGGGGATCACACCAGGGACCACCTGTTATAAATCCTAGTAAAGCACATCCAGCTACCTCTCCATTCCCTACCACGTGGATCGGGAAGGAGAACAACAGCCACCTCCCCTCAGAAAGTGCCCTGTGCCAGTTCTTACTGTAGCGCTGACATGTCTGTGAGCAATGCATCAGGGCCTGGGACTTGGGGGTGCTTCCCTGGGCCAAGATCAAGCTGAGCGTTGACTCCTATCAGGGACCCACATGCCTTGAGCCGCTGCACTGCTTGGGGTTAGGATGCCCCACATGGGGCCAAGAGCACAGTCGACCTGGAAGGATCTCTGGGGGTCAGGTAAGCCTTGGCCCAGCCTATACCACGGTCCCACCAAGATGACTCGGGACCACATGTCCACAGTGCACTCGTGGTCCAACAGGACTATGCCTGCTAAGCCTCTCCATCGGACCTGTCACCAGATTAAAGAGTTCTTGCCTCTTTTTCCAGAAGGTCTTCCAGCTTTGTGGACTCCACCTCCTGTTCCTGTAAGAAGACACCAAGCAGGTAAATAAAGGCAGGGCCCTGACCGAAGAGAACAGCAGCACACAGATGCTCAAGGACCACGGCCTGACCTTGGCCTCCTGGATGCATTGGTCTGTGCTCCCATCTCCTTCATGCTCCTCTTGGTCACTGGCCTCTGAGTTGCTCTTCTCACTCTCGTGGTCCAGCTTCCCACTCTCCTGGTCCAGCTTCCCACTCTCCTGGTCCAGCTTCCCAAGGGCGTCCTGGTTCTTCTGCTTCTCTTCCTCTGGGTTTGCCTGACTGTAGAAGTAGAAAGAAGGGTTTCGGTGTCACGGAGATACAGCTTCAAGATGACACCTTTCTCCCTCTGGGGCATCGGGCAGCTCCGGGGGCAGCTCCAGCCTGGACACGCAGGCAGAGAGGGGCCTGAGGGCGGGAGGTGGGTGGGAGGACACATGGGAGCGGGGAAGAGAAGGCAGCCATGTGCAGCGGCTCTGGGGATGGGGCTGTGCTGCCCAGACTGCTCCTGTCTGCTCCGCTGCACATCCAGACCTTCCCCAACGCAAGGCCCAGGCACCCCAGTGGTCTGGAATGACAACCCCCCCCTTTCTGAGACAGGAGCCAGCTCCAAGACTCCAGGGCCATGGCACAGCTCCAGGGACCGCCTCGGGGAGTGGGCGTAAGGGGGGGGGGCTTGCAGCCTTCAGAACCACTTTGGTTCCTCCTGTCTCAGACCCTCCCATCTGAGCCCCTCCTTCAGGGTCTCCAAGTCTCCACCTTGATGCTGGCCCACTTCCCACCCCCACAGTCCGTCCCCTGTGCCCTCCATGTCGCTAGAAAACCACCCCTGCCGGACAAAGCCCGCTTACCAGATGATGTCTTTGGCATCGCTTTTCAGGTCCTTTCCCTGATCTTCAGACTCTGAGGAGGAAGGAGCAGGGTCTGTCAGAACACTCCGTCCTGTGGGGCGGGCGTGCGGCTGGCCGGGCCCCACCGCTCAGCCCTACGAGGACAGAGATGTCCCACAGGTGTTGGGTGCCAGGCACCCTGCAGTGCTCAGAGTCAGCCTGATGACTAATGGTTTTGACTAAAGCAATTCTCAGTCTTGATCCTGACAGGTTGTCTCCCGATTCCCTGCCCCCAAAAGGCCCCGTCCACTCCGTCAGTCCAGAGCTCGGGTCAAGCTTCAGGCATCGCCTTTGCAATAAATGTGCAAGACCCAGGGGGACCCTGTGAAATCGTCCTGGTCGCAGCGCACTGGGCTGGAAGCAGCGAAGTGGAGGGAGGGGTGGGGACCCCCGGGGCAGGCCTGTCCCCTGGGGAGGGCGATGCAGGCCCAGGAAGTGGGACCTGAGCCGCCAGGGCTTGTCCAGGACACCCCTCTCCTCACTGTTCCTCCTCTGAAGGGCACGGCCAGGGGCTTTAGTGTGTCATTTGTACAAGGAAAGTGCCCACCGATGCCCCGTTGGCAAGGATGTGTGTCCAGGTGAGAGAGAGCAGTGCATCAGTAGTTCAGGGCCTGGCACCCAGGGAGCTGTTCCTTCAGCCTTGGGCTCATGTCAATAGCAGTCGTTACATAATTAAGGTAAAATGCCTTTTGGCGACGTTGGCAGGACCAGAGCAAGGACCTCTGAACTGTTTCCACTGAGCTCAGAGACTTCTCGCCTCCAGGAGCGTGTGGACCAGGAGGGCCTCCAGCAGTCATGCAGGAGGGCGGCTCCCTGCGCCCTCTAGGGAGAGAGAGCCTCCCAGGGCCCTCGAGGTTCTGTTCTGGGCCGTCACATCTGAGCTCGGGATGACAGGTGACCAGCTCCCCGCAGGAGCTGCTCTTCCCCACCCCCAACACCCCCAGGGGCCCCAGAGGCAAGCTCAGCCTGGCGCAAGTTCCAAACTTGAAGCAATATTTTGATGGAAGACCTGGCAGGGCACCTCCGAGCAGCTCCTGTCTTGGAGAATTTCCTTCCAGAACTTGGTTGTTGGAGCCGCTGCTCCAGGCCTTCCGTCCAGTGTTGTTTCTGATCACAGGCCTCGGGGCTGGGACAACGGCCGACAGAGGCGCCGACGGCCTGGTTCCCCGGAGGGGCCCGCTTCTGCCTCTCCAGGCAGTGGGATCGCGCTGGTCCCTGCGTCCCGCATGTGGTTCCTGCCCTGGAGCCTCTCCCTGCACCCCTGCCTCCTCCAACGCGCCCTCCACGGGGACTGGCCACCCTGCTCGGTGCTCAGCGACCTGCCCTGGAGGCAGCTTTGCGTCAGGCCGGGACTCAGCACCTGTGGCCTTGGCTGAGCCACTGGGCATTTTCTTTGTCTCCAACTGGACTCCTGCAGAAGAACTGGTCCTCTTCACGCTCCTCACCTGCAGTGCCCACACCGGCGCCGGGACGTCTGCAGGGGGGGGGGTGGCTGAGCTTCCCCAGGCAGACACTGGCCCACCAGGGACAAAAAGCCCGAAGGCCAAGGGTGCGGATTCGAGGGAGGGGGTGGGACTCCTGTGTCCTCAGAGAATATTTTAGAACTTGGTACAGGGTCCCCACTTATACACAGGTTCAGTTCCCAGGGCAACTAGCGTCTGAAAATATTAAATGGAAAATGCCGGAAATAAACAACTGACACACTTTGAACGGTGTGCCATTCCGCATAGCGAGGGAATCTCTCGCTGTCCTGGTCCACCCTGCCCGGGACATGACCACCCTTTCGTGCGGTGCAGCCACGCTGCGTGTACTGCCGCCAGCTGGTCGCTTGGCGCCCTGGTGACCAGACCCGCCGCTGAGGCATCTCCGCGCCCGTGAGTAACTCTCATCTTGCTTCGCGGTGGCCCCGAAGCACAAGAGCGGTGGTGCTGCAGTCGGGTGAGCCACAGAGAAGGCGTGAAGTGCTTCCGCTAAGAACACAGTGAGTACGTCTGGGAGAAACAATGTCTACGGGGCTCGACACCGTCCGTGGTCTCAGGCATCCCAGGGGCTTGGAGCGCACCCTCCGCAGATAGGGGGGAACTACTGTGGCTCGGAAGACATCCCCCAGGGGGAAAAGGAGCAGCCCGGCCTCAACCGCACACCAGGGGACCACGTCGGCGTTTTCCAGGGGGGATTGGAACACTGGCTGCTTTTGGAGAACGTCAGCGGCCAGCGGCCCGTGTGCCTGCTCTAGACGGCACGGGCTGTCCCAGGCAGAGCTCCGGATCCTGCCTCTTCCTGTCATGTATCTGGCTGGAAGAAAGCAATCGTGGAGAGAGGTGGACAAGGCCTGGGGCTGCCTCCCTGGAGCGAGGCCCGAGGCCACCTGTGTCCTCAGGCTCTGGAGCTCCCGGGGACGCGGAGCCCCCCCATACAGCACACCGGCCTGGGCTGCGGGAGTGGGGACCAGGCACCACACAGAGGCCTTCCTGCCAGCCCTCAAGGCCAGCAGGACTTGAGACAGGCCCTCTGTGTCCACTTGCAATGTTTCCTAAGCAGCTGTAGATTGATTTGTTCTTTGGGAAACTTCGCTCTTCCTGAGCGAGGCTGAGAAAGTGGGGAAGGGACTCAGAGCCTGGGCGGGCGGGAGGCACAGGAGCAGACACGTTCAGATTGTACACCAGAGGAGAACAAATGTGCACACCCTTCCCCTAAAATGGCCCCAGGGCTCGAACAGGCTGCAGTTCCCTCCAGGGCTCCGTTTCTGCAGCCTACCAACCACCTCACGAAAGGGCCCTACGGGCAGGACCCCCCGGAGAACCGGGCTCAGCGCCCCAGCCCACGACTGTCCCAGTCCCTGTCCCAGTCTCTGTCCCCCAGCCGACTCCGGTCGCCGCTGCGGGGAAAGCGCCGTGAGGGGCCCACGGGCGGGAGGGCCGTGTGAGCACGTGCGAGGTGCAGGTCCAGGGAAAAACCAGGGCGTTTCGGGACCCACCCCCACTTCCCCACACCAGGGCCTCGCTCGGCAGGCGTGGAAACAGCCCGGAGTGGCAGACAGACCCCGGAAGGTCTAAACCTACACACTTCACAGCCTGACAGCCAACGGGGCGAGCACAAGGTGCAGGGCCCCACGGGGTCACAGCCGACCCAGGCCGGGAGGTGCGGGGGTTCCCATGCCGACGGAGGCTGGGCCCACGCATGCCCAGGAACCCGAGCCGCTCCCTGTGGTGCCCCCCCCACCAGGTAGTGGCCGTCGCCGTGTCCGCTGGCTTCCCAGGCCCACCGGCTCCCCGAGGCCTCACCCCCTGCCAGTCGGCCACCCACAGGGATGCCCGGCCCTCAAGCTGGCCTCACTGGCGCCCAGGTGGGTCGTGTTGCCTGGACACCTGTGTGGCGCTCGCCACCTTGACCTTCTCGGTGGGGGAGTTGGGCTGTGCCCCTACCTAGCTCCTTGCACAGCTTCTGGATGCAGCTCGGAGGGTCCCCCTTCTGGTGTAAGCCGCCCACGCTCCTGCTCCTCTGGAGTTCAGCCCCCTCGCTGGTTCCCTTGAGGTGCCCAGCGGCCGCCCCCAGAGCAGGAGCCCCAGCGCCTGGCCGGTGCCGCCGGAGCATGGTGGTGGCCTCCTTCTCCATCTTCTCCTCCCTCAGGGCTCGGGAAGAAGAGGGACCTGGCTCTCAAGCACGGCCTCAGACAGAGGGCATGGCTTCCAACCTCTTCCAGGGGAGCAGCCTGAGTGTTCGGTGGGACCCCGTTGCTAAGTGTCCCCTGTGACATCACGCAAGGTCAGAGGGCAGAGGTCACCAGGAGCAGCCCTTCACTCAGGCTGCGGGGTCCCCTCCTTCCAGGCATTGCTGGCCTGTTAGCCAGGGAAGCGGAGGGAGAGGGGCCAGGCAGGCTGAGGGGACACAGCTGGCGCAGACTGAACTGGGGTGAACGGACAAAGGACTCGAAGATGGCGGGGTGCCGCGGGCGTCCAGGGTGGCCAGGTATCCCTTCTCTGCGCTGCAAGAGCTTCTCTTTGGCGTCAGAGGCAGGGCTGTCTGGGGACAGGCAGGTTTGAACGGCATTTTCGGTGTATGGTTTGCTGGCAGTCACAGCAAAGTGCCACTGCCTGATGGCTTCAGCGCCCCTATCAGACGTGACGCTCTCCCCTTGGTGTGCACACAGCTTCTTCTCCGCGTCCCCCCAGGGCCGGCCCGCTGCGCGCGTCCTGTCCTGATCTCCTCTTATAAGGACGCCAGTCACATGGGGTCAGGCCGCACTGACGACGTCATGTAACCTTAACTGCCTCTTTAAAGACCCCCCGACCTCCAGCCCTGGCCGGTTTGGCTCAGCGGTTAGAGCATCAGCCTGCGGTCCCGAGAGACCCGGGTTCGGTTCCCGCTAAGGGCATGTACCTGGTTGGTCATGCGGGTGGCAACCACTCGATGTGTCCCTTTCTCATCGATGTTTCTCTCTCTCTCTCTCTTTCTCTTCCTCTCTCTCCCTCCCACTCTACCTGAACAACAACAACAAAAAAAGTCCTCGGGTGAGGATAAAAAAAAAAGACCCGACCTCCAAATTCGTCGCAGTCTGAGGTTCTAGGGGCCAGGGCTTCGCCACATGAGGTTTCTGGGGGACACAATTCAGCCCCTCACACAGCCTCACAAAATGTCTGATATCCTACTGAAGCACACAGTTGTTTTCCCTCCAATCATCCAAGACCTTGGGGGACAAATCATAGCGGGTGTTTTTCCTGAGCAACCAGCTGGTTGCACTTGGGGTGTCATAACTCTCCAGAAGCAGAAGTGGCTCCCTAGTCCCACCAGTACTTCCTTCCCTTCAAAGTGCAGAGAGCTTCTTAGCACGAGGCCTCAGGTGACCGAGCCCAGTGGACAGCAGGGACAGACATGGTGCCCCCCTACCCGAGCCTTCCCCAGAGGCACCTGCTCCAACCCAAAAGGCCCTCTCTATCTAACCTTGGGGAAGTCGCAACAGTGGGATGCGGAGGACACTCCTGTCCTCAGCTAACAGGTTTTCTGGGGAAAAAGGTGAAAACAGAAAGCCTGCTGTGACCTGTCACTGGGCACCCTGTTCCCCATGTTCCCGTTTCCTCCTTTCATCCCTCCACGTCCTCCCACGGGGCAGAAGTTCTCACCCCTCCTGACTCCCTCTGTGGGCTTGGGCGTCTGGGGTCTGAGCCGCCCGGCCCCTGGAGCCGCCCGGGGGCCCTGCTGTGGTCCTCATGTCGGGGCTGACATGCCCACGGCCTCACCTCAGGGGCAGGCCCTCCTGCAGCCCCCCCTCCCAGTCCTCAGCGCCCCTGCGCAGAGCAGTCAGGAGCTGAGAGCAGCAGCCACCACAGCCCCCCATTCCATGCCCCCAGGGAAGGAGGCTGCCCCCAGCATCCTAAGTCCCGTGGCTGCAGCACCCCGGAAACTTCTGATTCCTCTCGGAGCAGCTGACCCAGGTTGGAATTAAAAAAAAAAAAGAGCCCTGGCCGGTTTGGCTCAGCGGCTAGTGTGTCGGCCAGAGGACCAATGAGTCCCGGGTTCGACTGCGCCCAAGGGCACATACCTGGGTAGCGGTTTGTCCCCAGCCCTGATCAGGGTCGCAGGGAGACAACCGCGATGTGTCTCTCTCACATCGATGTTTTTTTGTCTTGTTTTTTCTCTCTCTCCTACTCTGTCTAAAGACAAATGGAAAAATATCCTCGGGTGAGGACAAAAAAAGAAAAAAAAATCAAATCAAATGGAGAAAAAGAGGAATAAGGAAATGAGAATATACATTCTTCTCCCCAGACCCCCTCCTGTGCATCTGGCTCCCCTCCCTACCCCCGGGGGGGACAGCACCTCTGCTCAGTGGCACTGAAGTCCGCGAGCTCTCAGCCCAGGGCTGTATTCTCAGACAGTGGCACCTGACAGAGCCTGTCTCTCCCACCTTCCTTGAGCTCGACCCCCACAGCCCTCAGTGCCCACCCCACACCTCTCCATCCCAGGGCATCATGGTTCCCACCTCAAGCTCAAGCCCCACAACTGGACCTCACCTGTCCGAGGTACCTCACCTGTCATCAGGGGGTCACCACCTGTCATCAGAAGGACCTCACCTGTCATCACAGGTACATCTTCCAGCTCCCCACCTGCCCAGCTCCCCCACACCCTCCACCTCCCACGTGTGAAATTCCCAGTGGGCATTCCTGGGAAACCAAGCTAGTCCTCAGAAAGAATAAAACGTCTGTTTTAATTGGCCAGTAAAATACATCACAAATCATTAGTATCTTATAAACAGAAACATTAAGTTACAAATCCATGTTAAAAATTGCAGTTTGGTGCAGCCTATAGCTGTGTGTCCCAAAGTTAATTTTTTGCGACATTTTTCTCCACCATTTCTGTGACGAGTTACGTTACTATCTGCCATCTAGACGGAGTCTGAAGGGCAGTACTTGCACACAAGAGCAGAGGTGGGCACAGGGGCACAGGGTGCTGCGTGTTTCAACAGTACTTCCCAAAGCCAGTGCCTGCAGCTCGGAGGATTGTCTGGGAGAAGTCAGCAAGCAGGTCCCTCGCGTTAGGAAACCCCAACCCCAGTAGGAGCAGCCCCCACGGCTGCTTCTGAGGGCCTCACAGAAACACAGCGCAATACCACTCCTGGGGCCCAGGGGGCGTCTGCACAGGTGCGCGCTCCCACCTGAAGCCCAGGGTTTCCTCCCTGGCTTGGTTTTCCTTGGAGGACCAGTAACCAACGAGGTGCGACCCATTCCCTTTTTGCCCCGCTGTGGCACCCTCCCCTTTCACGAGTCCAGGTTTGGATGTTCCAAGTTACTTCATATCAAAGAGCTAATTAAAAACGTTAAGAAAAACAGCTTGAAAATAATGCACATTTCTATTTTTAAAATCTTCCCCAAACTCCCACAAGGGGGAGAAAATGTGGATTCTACGCTGAAGCCTCACTGACAGCACAACACTTCTGCTCGAAGCGGAGCCTGGGCGACACCCAGCTCGAGGGCTTCTGCGGGCTGTGGGCATCTCAGGAGACAGCAGGGGGGGTCTGACCTCCAGGAGAGACGTCTGAAACTCCCCCTTCCCCAGGAACTCTCTGCAGAAGAACCCTGTACCCCCAAAATATCAAGAGCATCCTCAAGTTGGGATCTCTGTGCAGTTCTGCACACCCTGACAAAACCGACCCTCCAGCCAGGAATAATACCAACACCAAAAGCTGAAACCAGGAGGCCACCCGCCGTGGGCGCCGGGACAGCAGGCTCCCGGAGAAAGAATAATGCTCTGAAGTCCCGGCTCTGCAGAAGCAGAGCTCCCGGTGGGGCGCCACAGGCACCAGCAGAGGCAGTAGTGCACACGAGACAGGAGCACCCCCTCTGCAGAAGGTGAGGCTGCGCTGGCACCTGGCCGGACCAGCTCAGGGCACCTGCCCACCAGCGTGAATAAAGTGCATGGCAACCACGGAAACAGCTCTGGAGAGTCTCAGAAGTCCCATGAGCTTGACGCTTGTCATCTATGCGAGTGGAGGAAGTGTGGATCCTTTGCTTCCTCGCTCTGCCTTGTCTGTCTCCCTCCTTCGCAAAGACTGTGGCTTTCCCGTTGCAGCAGCTCACAGCGCCATCTGGGAACAGGACGCCCTCCAGGCTTTAAATGGAGTGAGTGGAGACCTCTGACTGCTGCCTGATGTAGCTCTGAAAACTCTTATCTCCGATGGGGTGCTCCCTGCAAAGGCAGATGGGGGAGGGGAGAGGGTGAGGCACAGCCCTCCATCGCCAGTGCTCATCAGCACGTTTTAAGTCTTTTTCCTGTGTTTATATGTGATGAATTTGAAAAATATAGACAAGCAAAGGAAGAAAGAATTAGCCCAAAGCTGCCTGTGGAGCACCCACTGTGACCCTGGTCGCAGTGTGCAGGTCACGTGTGCACACGTGATCATGTGTACAGAGCATGAGCAAAGAGCATGTGCAGTGCACCCACACGTGTGGCAACCCTGAGCTCCCCCAGGGCTCGGTGCTGTCTGCTGAGTGCCCGGTCCGAGGGTGGCGGGCACTCGGTCCCGTCGGCTGCCCGAGGGCTTGCACAGCCGCTACCAGGAAGCAGGGCCGAGCTTCACAGGCGGTTGGTTCTCAACATGTGCTTTTACCATGTTCAACAAGAGACATTTTTAGAAGGTCAGTGTGGGCTCTCTCAACAGAGGGCTGTTAAAGGGACTCTGGAATATGCTTGGAATGTTCTGGAGCCAGGACAGACCCCTAGGAGCACAGACGGACCAGTCAGCTGGGAGGTGCTCGCTGGGGGCTCGGCACTTGTGAGCACTTGGTCAAAGCTGGAACCGCCCCCAGAGCCCCTTGGCTTCCCTTCCCAGATCGAACCACACGTTTCCAGGGAGGGAATGAGCAGGGAGGAGGACCTGCCCTGTGCAAGCTGTGTGGGTGGGTGGGCTCTGCCACAGGTGCACAGACACACCACTGGATGGGAAGGTCAGGCAGAGATGCTAACCAGGGCGGCACTAAGGACTGTTCTCGTCCCTGATGCACTTCAACTCCAGCAGCCCCTGAAGCTCTCATACCCTCCATCCTTAGAGCAGGAGGCCCGTGGCTGGGTTGAACTGCCTGTGGGCCCGAGGCCAGCTGGGGGCAGAAGGGACACAGGCAGCCTGGCTGAGTCTGCCATCTCTGCACCCCCAGCCCTCACACGACGAAGATGGGGACCAGTCCAGGGCTGGCCTCGAGGGGGGTGGTGCAGAGCCTGCTGGGGGCAGGGCTGCTGGCCCAGGACAGCCTGGCTCTGAAAGTGAATGAGTGGGGGAGGCAGGTAGGCACAGGGACAGCGACCTGGGGCAGGAGGGGGAGGGGAGAGGTGCTGATCCCAGGACATTGCCGAGTCCTGGGAGTAAAGTAGGGCCTCTCTGACGGAGCCCGGAAGCCTGCGCACAGGTGGACCTGGGCAGGCCTGGCACCCTCCTCCCCACTGGAGCTCCCTGCGGTCTCCTCCCCAGCCCCCCACACCCTTGCCGAGATTTCCCACGCAACCGGGTGCCATACTCACTGGCTCCCGTACTTGGTCTTCTTAAACTTGTCCCTTTTGTACTGGGCGTGCTCCTGCTCCAAGGCCCCGACCCTGGCGATGACCTGCTTCAGGGTCTTGTAGGTCTCCTGGGGGTCGTCGATGATGAAGGTGGAGTACTCCTCCTGCTCTGGGCCGTCGTACACAGACCTGCTCCCACAGGCCTCTGCAGGGATGGGCACCCAGGGCGGTGGTCAGTGCGAGTGGAAGCACCCAGCCTCCTCCACATCAAATGCACCCAGAACAGAAGCCATTCCCCACCCCCTGAGTAAGGCCCACGCGCTGAGGAGCCTGGGAAAGCTGTGGGGCCAGAGCACCAGGGCCGCCCTGGCCGGTTTGGCTGAGCGGTTAGAGCGTCGGCCTGTGAACCAGAGTCCCGGGTTCGGTTCCCGCTGGGGGCACGTACCAAAAACAAAAAGAACACCAGGGCCCAGAAACTGAGGTTTTTCAGGTCCAGTGCTTCAAATGCCAGGGCCCCAGCCCCCTCTCTAACCAGCCCTTCCCCTGGGTAGCCTGTGTCTGTCCACACCCCACCAGCTTATCAAACCAGAAACAGCAGACATCTATCTGCTCCTGGACACTGGGCCAGGCTGGCTGGAGGCCTGTGGGGTCACACAGGGTCAGTCTGGGAGATGAGCTGGAGGACATCACCTTGGCCAGTCTGTGCTGGCAGGTCCCTAAGACCTCCAGCACCCCAGCCACTCTGGGTAGCTCTCACTGGGCACCTCACTCCTGCAGCAGACCATGCTGTGTGCAGCTGCCAGGCACCCACAGGAAGCACCCAAATACCTGAACAGCCCCACTCCTGCCCCAAACACCTAGGCAGGCCCCGCCCATCTGTCCCCAGGCGACTATGGTGGGCCTATGCTCTCAGCCACAGAGAGCCCCAGTGGGGAGACACGGCTTTGCAGGGCGCCTGGCCCCGATGAGCCAGCACCAGGAGGGCTCCTCGCCCTCGTCCTGATCTGCTCACTGTCAGTCCCGGTGTCCACTTCACTGGTGTCTACTTCCTACTCAGGGAAATCTCTCAGTTCTAGTTGAAAAAAATCACAAGTCTATGCAAAGGAAAACTGAACAGACGTGAAATATCAAAGAAGAAGGGAGCGACATGAGAGAGGTAGGGGGCTCTGACCACGAGGGGGAACAGAGTGGAGACGGGGAGCAGGCCCAGAGCGCGGGTGCGAGCTCAGCCTTTCCCTCTTTAAGTGAGGCCTGAGGCTGGTCTCTGGAGCCCTACGGCCGCTCTCCCGAGGCCGCTGCCGGTGACGATCTCAGCTCCAGGGCCTCGGTTAACCCTTCTGGGAAACAGGACCCCGTGCTGCGCCCCAGAGTCCCCTGGCCCCAGGCCCAGAAGTGTGAGCGATGGTTGCTTTGTCATAAAGACAGAGGGAGGGGACAGCTGCAAAGGGACATCACAGCCACCAAGGACAGGTCAGGAGAGCTAAGACCTGAAAAAGCAAGTGTTTGTGAAGCTTGTTAAGAAAACAGGAACAGAAAGACATTCTCATCGCCAGGACAGGTGTCTGCAGCATTCTGCGGCTTAGATGAGAGGAGGAATCACCAGAGGCCCTGAAGGGGCGGAAGATGGTGATGGTGATGAGGACAAGGACACAGGCAGCTGACAGCCAGCCCTTCTCAGCTCTGGGCGCTGTGCTCACTGCTTCACCGAGTTCATCTTAGTTACTCCTCGAATTAACCCAGCGGGCTGGCAGCATTGCTGCCCCGTTTCACAGGACAGGAAGTCAGGGCTTGCCTGGCGTGTGACTTGCCCAGTCTGTCTTGTAGCAGGTGCCGAAGCTGGCACTGAATTGAGGCCTGTGGATCCTGGAAGAATTCCACCCCAGGGCACCAAGGAGGGTGGTCTGTGTGGGTGAGTGCCTGGGGCGGCCTGGGGCAGCCTGGGAGCCGCCCGGGCCCTGCAGGAGGTCCAAGGATCAAGGCTGGGTGAGTGGTTTTAACTGCTGAGACCATCAAAAGGAGTCCAGCCCTGGCCGGTTTGGCCTAGTGGTTGGAGCATCGGCCTGTGGACCAGAGAGACTTGGGTTCGGTTCCCGCTAAGGGCATGTACCTCGGTTGCGGTTTGTCCCCGCCCTGGTTGGGGTCGTGTGGGTGGCAGCCAGTCGATGTGTCTCTCTCACATCTATGTTTCTGTCTCTTTCTTCCCCCTTCTCTCCCTCCCGCTCTATCTGAAGATAAATGCAAAAATGTCCTTGGGTGAGGATAAAAAAAAAAGAGGAGTCCATAAGCCACCTATCAGATGCAAAATTATTGAATGGATTAGTAAATAGATTATGAGCCAAGCTCAGGGAGGAGAAAATAAAACCAACATCAACTAGAACAATCATGATAAACACATGATAAAACCAAGACTCAGGGAGGTGCTGAGAGTGTGCATGTTGATGTCTGCAAGGCAGTGGCACTGTCTCATAAAGTACCCAGGAGCAAGCCAACGGGGTGGTCCGTGCTGACCATCGCCGTCCCAAGTACTAAACTGTCTCCCAAACAGACGCCTAACCTGCAGAAAGCTAGACACGATACCACCACAGGTGGACCACGGAGGCTCAGAGGGGTTTACAGGCATATCTTGGAGGTATCGTGGGTTCGGTTCCAGTCCACCACAATAAAGCAAATACTGCAATAAAACAAGTCACACTAAGGTCTGGTTTCCCAGTGCATATAAAAGTTATGTTTCACTATACTGTAGGCTATTAAGGTGCAACAACATTCTATCTAGAAAAACCAATGAATGCACCTTAATTAAAACTATCGTTTTACTAAAAAATGCTGTCACGTGTGCCCTCAGCGAGTGGTCATTTTGTTGCTGTGGAGGGCCTTCCCTTGATGCTGATGGAAACACAGTCTCTGGGAATCGCAACAAAGTGAAACACAATGCGATGAGGTCTGCCCCAGATCTGCCCCTGCTTCCCCGAGTCGTCTCTGCGAAAGCACCGTGTGCCACCAGGACCCGGGCCAGCTGTCCCCAGAGCCGCCTGCGATCGGGCGGCAGGCTGGACCACACCCGGTCCTTACCTTGCATCTTCTCCAGTTTGCTCATGTACAGGCTGAACAGGGAATAGATGCGCTCCGTCTCTCGGTCCCCGTCGATGTCCAGCTGGATGTTCGCAGGGAGGCCACTGCCCGAGCACAGTGAGGAGAAAGGGAAGCGCAATACTGTTAATCCCGATACTGATGTGTTTAAAGATCACTAAAGACGAGTGTTACAGCACTCCCCAAGGGGCTGGGGTTCCTGTCTGTGGTTTGTGAAATAATTCACAAGCACTGAGAAGTGACCATCCAGTCTGGGAGGACTGGTGGTCTCTCAATACCCACCGATCTGCCAGGACAGCAAGCAAGGCAGATTTATTTTGCTGTGAAAAGAAACGACCCGAAATAAAAGCAGTCCTGACAGATGCACCAAGCTGGGTGCCCTGAGGGTCGTGGGCTGCCCCAGGCAGGGACAGGCAGGTCCCCTGCCCTTCCTGCTCCCGCCTGAGGGTACAGCAGCAGCCCCACTCCCAGACAGCACCCAGCCTGTGGGGAGACAGACTCCCGGTCACAGACTCCTGGCTGGGGACCTGGCTGGAACTTATCAATCCTCAGCTTCTTAGCTTGTGAAGCTGCATTTCCTGTCCCCACCTCCCAGAGCTTTGGGGGATTCCTCACATCCACAACCACAACAAACAGCAGTTGTCACTCTTCTCACAAGTCACATGGGGCACTGGGACCAGCCAGGCCTCCTTCCCAGAAAGTAGAGATGAGCCCCTAGTGACCGTCAGGAGCGTAGCTAATGGTGGGCTGGAAAAGGGCTGCCTTGGTTTCCCGAGAAGGGGGGGAGGTATCAAATAGAAAAAGCACAGGGGGTGTGATCAGAAGGTGGAATACTTCCCAACTCTTCTTAGAAGAAAGCAGACAGCACAACCTGCCCCGGGGGTCCTCTCTGCACAGAGCCCCCTCCTTCATGGCCCACCCACTCTCCAAGGATGGCTCTGAGCCCCAGTGGGGACAGGAGAACCCTCAAGGCTTGTCTTCATGAGGATGAGCCCAGAGGCTCCCTTGGGTGGGGCTCCTGGGGGATGTAGAGAACAGCTCTGGAGACTCAGCCTGCACATGTGCAGCTAGTTGAGTGGCTGGGGACTGCATTTTAGCCCCAACTTGACCCCTTGACCAAACGTCCCTGTAGGGTGCACAAGCCAGGTCACTGCTTGGCTGCACTGGTGGCTGGGAGGGTCCCGGAGGCTGGAAGGTGCAGACCTACCCAGTGCAGGGGGAGCAGCCGGGGGCGGTGTCGGAGGAGGCCCTGCAGCACAGCCAGTGGCCGTTGAGGTAGGCGGAGGGGTGGTAGACGGCCAGGCGCTTCTGGTTGCACTGGCTCACTTTGGTGAGGATGTCAATCCAGGCCTTGGCCTCCACGCAGTTGTTGGCCTGGATGTACAGTGCTCGCTCTGGCTGGATGACCTGGAACATCTGAGGACAGAGGATGGGCTCAGGGGCCACCCAGCAAGGACCACGGGGGTCATTACCTTCTGCCTGAACCTCAGGGGCCATTATCGTCAATGCCCACAAGCCCAGGGTGCTGCAGTGAGAGGGTCTGAAGCTGACCCAGAGGCCCGGGCAAGTCAAGTGGCGGCAAAGGGCTTTCTGCTGCCCTTGAACTTGAAAACAGAAGCCAGCCACCCCCCACCCTAGGGGCACACAGGAGCAGCCGGAGCCATGGAGACTAAGAAGGCCAGTGTGACTCAGCTGGTCACCCATGGTCAGCCTGGTCACTTCCTTCCCTGGGGCATCAGGGGCCCCCTTTCACAAAGCTAGAGTAGGACTGCTTGTCTGGCCCGTGGGACCTCCTAAAGTTGACTGTGGCCGTTACATACATGGATTGGTTTCCTTGGGTCCCCTGACTTTTAAGCTGGGGTTGGCCTCCATGCAAGGTGCATCAGAGCTCATCCTGCCCACCTTCCGGTCCTCATCCCCAGGCCGGCCTCCATCTGAAAGGCCTCTCCCTCCCTCGCTGACCACCTGGGGATTCCTTCCTCACTTCAGGAAGGTGTGACTTCCTCCATGAGGATTCTCGGAGCCCCGCCCCCCGCCTTTCCTACTTATTCTTCATTCAACAAACATTCCTGAGTTCCAGGTACTGTCCTGGGTCCTGGGGACACCGTGTAGGCAGGGTTTCTGCCCTCGAGGGCTTCCAGCCAGCAAGATAAAGTAAGCCAAGTGCAGGGGGGCAGGAGTCTGGTGGGGGCAGGGGGTGGGGGCAGGGGGGTAGAGGCAGGCCGGTGCAGAATGCTCAGCATAAACAGTTCCCGCTGCCATCAGAGCGCAATTCAGAGGTAACCCAGCCCAACGGGGAACGCAGGGATGGACGTGTTCTGGCAGCAGGGACAGGAGGTGCGCAGGCCCTGGGGCAGCAGAGACAATAGGCGCAAAGGTTTCGAGCACCAGGGAGGTTGGGTGCCCCCAGCAGGAGCAGGCCAGCTGCACACAGAAGGGGGTGCTCGGGGACGGGGGCAGGCGGAGCCCTAAGAGGCTCTCACACGGGGCTTGTCAGGGCGCGTGAGGGGACGCCAGGAGTCAGGATGCCAAAGACAGATGACAGTGGCCTTTTCCAAGGGGTGGCGGCTGCGCTGAGGGGACAGGAGGAGGGAACAGGAGCCGCTGGATCTGGGAAAGGGAGCTGTGAGTCCAAGTTCCTGCGTGAATACAGGGCGCAGTTCCAGGGGCGCAGTCCCCGCCCCGCCTGCGCACACACACACTGTTGCATGGGCCTCGGACTGCACGGCTGTGCACGGCTCAGTCCCCAGTGGAGGAGAGCCTCTAGAGAGAGGTATTTTGTCTTGATTATCCTCACAGGCTGGTCCCTGCATCAGGGCTCAGGACATAACAAGCCTTCAAAAATGTCTCTCAAATGGAACAGGACATCAGTCTAATAGCACCATGGGAAGCTGGCTCTGAGGAAGGCAACAGGAAAAAACAGGCTGATGAATAAATGATGCTAAAATTAGGGGATTATCCTAACGCTAAATGAAGGGCCCGAAGGAACGAAACAGCTCACAGCTGCTTCCAGGAGATTTTTCACACGTGTCCTTCCGTGGGTGCCTGGGAACGCCGCTGGCTCCGGACACAGCTCCCAGCCCCCGTCCCGAGAGGGCGAGGTGGGCATGCTACAGGAAGTGCCCGCCAAGGAGGCGGGCCTTCCCACTCCTGGAGCAGGTGCGATGGTGTGAACATCCCTCGGGTCCAGGAAAACCCACATCTGCCCCGGGGCTATCTGCTTGCCCAGGAAATGGCATCGAATCGTCCTGACGGAAGGGTGAGGAACTGAATTAAGGAAACCGGGTAGGCCCGGCCGGGGTGGCTCGGCTGGGTGGAGCATCGTCTCATACACTGAAATGTCAAGGGTTCAATTCCGGATCAGGGCACATACCCAGGTTGTGGGTTCAAGCCTCAGTCGGGGCAGGTATGAAGCAACCAATTGATGTTTCTCTCTCTTTCTCTCTCCCTCTCCTTCCTCTCTCTCTCGAATTAGTAAAGAAAGAAAACCGAGCAGGAGAGCAGAAGCTGCTGTCTGCCAGCTGAGCGTCCAGGGTGAGCCCCTCCCCCGTCCGTCCCAGTGGCCGCAGAGCCCATCTCAGACCCGGCAGAGATGGAAGCGTCCTGTGACTCCGGCCCTGGCCCGGCCCAACAGACCCACAGACCCGGTGCAGCCCTAAGCTCCCACTGAATACCGGCCCGTTGACTGTGCCAGTGAGCGGAAGGCAGGCACACAGAGGAGAGAGCCAAGGCTGGGTCGGATTCCCTGTCAGCTTCCGAGAGGCAGAGCGGACCTGAGGTCCTGTTCTGCAAACCGTGAACCTGGCGTCTCTCAGCCTGCTGAGGGAGGGGGGCCGCCGGTGCAGGGAGGCAGTGTGCAGTGGCCCAGATGCTGCGCAGAACAGGCCATCCTCTGGGCCACAGGACTCTGGCCTCTCAATACAGTGGGGCCCTGGGTGCCCTTACAGTCCTAACAAATGAAGGAGTCAGCCTCCTTGGGGGAGAAGAGAAAGATGTGCGCAGCAGAGAGCCAGGGAAAAGTAGCGAGGGGACGGTGGAGTCAGGACGTCATCGTGGCGGGGAACACTGGGGACACCACAGCCACTGTATCTCCCACGAGTCACTGACCAACCACCAGCTGAGCCTCCCAAGAGAATGCACCAGGCGACACCAGGCGCTCTGGATTCCCGACAGCACGCATGAGCCCAGCGGACCTCCCGACACCCAGATGGAGGCATGGATTCCCGACAGCACGCATGAGCCGGACGTGCCCAGTGGACCCCGACACCCAGATGGAGGCATGGATTCCCGACAGCACGCATGAGCCGGACGTGCCCAGTGGACCCCGACACCCAGATGGAGGCATGGATTCCCGACAGCACGCATGAGCCGGACGTGCCCAGTGGACCCCGACACCCAGATGGAGGCATGGATTCCCGACAGCACGCATGACCCGGACGTGCCCAGTGGACCCCCCGACACTCAGATGGAGGGATGGATTCCCGACAGCACGCATGACCCGGACGTGCCCAGTGGACCCCGACACCCAGATGGAGGCATGGATTCCCGACAGCACGCATGACCCGGACGTGCCCAGTGGACCCCGACACCCAGATGGAGGCATGGATTCCCGACAGCACGCATGACCCAGACGTGCCCAGTGGACCCCGACACCCAGATGGAGGCATGGATTCCTGACAGCACGCATGAGCCGGACGTGCCCAGTGGACCCCGACACCCAGATGGAGGCATGGATTCCCGACAGCACGCATGAGCCGGACATGCCCAGTGGACCCCCCGACACCCAGATGGAGGGATGGATTCCCGACAGCACGCATGACCCGGACGTGCCCAGTGGACCCCGACACCCAGATGGAGGCATGGATTCCCGACAGCACGCATGACCCAGACGTGCCCAGTGGACCCCGACACCCAGATGGAGGCATGGATTCCCGACAGCACGCATGAGCCGGACGTGCCCAGTGGACCCCCCGACACCCAGATGGAGGCATGGATTCCCGACAGCACGCATGACCCGGACATGCCCAGTGGACCCCCTGACACCCAGATGGAGGCACGATTCCCGACAGCACGCATGACCCGGATGTGCCCAGTGGACCCCGACACCCAGATGGAGGCACGATTCCCAACAGCAGCATGAGCCGGACGTGCCCAGTGGACCCCGACACCCAGATGGAGGGATGGATTCCCGACAGCACGCATGACCCGGACGTGCCCAGTGGACCCCGACACCCAGATGGAGGCATGGATTCCCGACAGCACGCATGAGCCGGACGTGCCCAGTGGACCCCGACACCCAGATGGAGGCATGGATTCCCGACAGCACGCATGACCCGGACGTGCCCAGTGGACCCCCCGACACCCAGATGGAGGCATGGATTCCCGACAGCACGCATGACCGGGACATGCCCAGTGGACCCTGATACCCAGATGGAGGGGTGTCCACAAACACTGGCCTGTACGCTTCTAATGTGCCAAGGCCACAGCACAGGAGAGACTGAGGAATGCCCCGGATCAAGGAGACAGCAGAGAAATGATGGGCCACGAGGCCCTGGGGTGCGGGCCAGCCTGGGAGAAACAGCGACGGATCGGGACAGCTGGCGAAACTGACATACGGACTGTGGACCAGTAGTGCTGGTGCGTCAGAGCTGGGTGTCCTGACTTTGTCGCTGTATGAGATTATATACAAGTCCTTATTTTTAGAAAATACACAGAAAATTTATGTGGTTCAGGAAAAAAATATGTACATTATACATGGAGAGACAGGAGAAGGGCGAAGGAAGGACTATGCTCGGCAAACGGGACTAAACCAGTGATTCTGGATTAGGGGACATAGGAGGTCCCTGTCCTACTCTTGTAAGTTTTCTGGAAGCTCAAAACTACATCAATATAAACAGTTTGAAAGAAATTCCACATGGTCCCAGAGCCTATCCCGGTGCGGTGTCCTTTAACAAAGGGTCCCTGGACCCCCGAAGCCATCAGGGGGTCATTTTCCTGCAGGCTCTGCCTGCTCCACAGTTGACGCAAAATCCACAGCACTCGTGAGCACCCAGGTCACCTGGCCCCAGAGGAGAAGCAGGGGAGGTGGGGTAAGTGGGGAGGAGAAAGGAGAGGCAGGGGAGATGGTGATGGTGGGGAGAAAGGAGAAGCAGGAAGGTGGGTTGGTGGGGAGGAGAGAGGAGGAGGGGAGGTGGTTTGGGGGAGGAGAGAGAAGCCGGGGAGGTGGTGATGGGGAGGAAAGAGAGGGTGCACTCACATTCTTCATCTTGAAGGACTCCTCCTCCAGCTTCTCCACTGCCAGAATGTTCTCGATGGGAATGCTGTAGAGGGGCTGGTCTCCTGTCGCAGAGAAGGGTTAATGAGCGGCAGGCCCAGAGGTCGTGCTGCGTTAGGACGAGGGTCAGGGTCTCCTCTCTTTTGGCGAGAAGGCTAGGAATCTGACTGACCACCGGCATGAGGGGGACGAGGGCAGTGGTCAGAGAGGCCTGGAAATGGTCCTTTGTGTGCACAGAACAACTGAGCCTCATGGACGCACTCCCAACAGCACCCAGGACCGGCACCCACCACGACACCAAAGCCTCTCCCAGTCTCCAGGAACACGTTCCCATGTGTCTGTGGGGAGGAACTACTCTCTCGCCATTCCGTGATCCACATCCGAGCCATTTCAGACCCAGGAGAACACAGCCAAAATGGGACTAGACCCTCACTGCCCCGTGAGACCCCGCTTCCTACACCTGGAGGTGGGGCCCTGCCCGCGCACGCCCTCCCACCAGGCGCCCGGTGGAAGCCCCCTGCTCTCCTGTCTGAGAGCACAGCTGTCTGCTCTTGGTCTCTCTCAGAGAAGCAGCGGGAACCCCGGCTGGGGCTGGCACCAAGCCCCGGTCCCTCGGAACGGAGTATGTGAAAGGAAGGAGCGAATTTTTCTTGTTACCTTTGTTTTTCTGGTAGGTAAATTCATGATTTGTAAGGCGGAACCACCTTTTCTTAAAATTCTTCATCCCAAATCGTTTCCGTCCTTGCGCCCTCTTAATCATGAACCTATTGTGAACAGGACGCGCTGGGTGAACGGCCCACCTCGGGCACGTCCACCAGCCCTCCGTCCTGCCGCCCACGGGCACGGCTGCAAACTCAGACACCCCCCACCTTCGGATCTGTGATACTGATTCGGACTGTGGGTTTTCAGTATTGTCTGTCTCATTTCCAAGTGACAGGATTTAAACATCAAAAGGCCAATGACTCTGCTTGAGAGAAGTTCAGCCCCCGTGCTGATGTTAACCCTCAATTTCCGGTTGGTAACTGGGCTATCAGCCCTCCGACAGCAGCCACCCCTCTGCACCCCCACACGGAAATGCTGGCCGGATGCTCTCAGAGAGCAGGCGCTGGCGGCGGTCAGGGCTCTGGGCAGGGACCAGCCAAGGGGAGCACTGCTCTCTGGCGGGCATGCTTCCGGAAAGAGGGGCTCAGGAATGAGGGGCTCACGGAGGGGAAGGGACGGCCTTGAACTAGTGTGACTGTGCGTGAATGCCTGACTATGCAGGGGTCATTCTGTCTCCCATTCCCCTCCTCCCAGGTATGGGCACTTCCCACTGCAAACTGAGCAGAGAATGGGCACAGAGAAACGAAGTCAACGCCACATTCAGACCTGGGCGGCGTGCAGTCTTGGAGAGTTTAAGAGTGGTGGGCAAAGGCTACACTTCCCCCCAGCCTCACGGCCCCAAAGGTCTGGGCTGCCTCTGACCTGGGAGACCACTGCCCTGGGGGCAGAGACGCCCCACTTTACGGCCCAGACAGAGGGGAGCACCCGCCACCTGCATTTCCCCCCAGCCTTACCCTTCCTTAAGCAGGATGGGGTGCTCCACACTCTTGGGGTCTCTTCTCCCAGAGGACGAGATCAAGTCTAGGAACTGAAGTGGGAAGGAACTGGATTACTAAATGGCATGCTTGAGCCCACTCATTCTTACACGTACGTGATGCCACAGGACGCTCGTGTCCCTGGCACCGGATGAGACAGAAGAATCTGGGAAGCAGGTGCCAGGGCAGTGGGCTCTTCTCTGAAAATCGTGGGGACTCTGTGCTGGTCTCCACTGCTGCTAAGAAGCTTCCAGCACCACTGGCTCCCCCGGGGAAGGCCTCACTGCACCCCCAGCCTGAAAGGCTGCCAGACTTCAGGGACCACCGGGGGCCTACCTGCCTTCCAACATGTGACCCAGGAATGCATCCCTCATGAAGTGGGAGCATCGCGGGCTCTCTTCCCCGGCCGTCCTCGTCTCCCAGTGGTTTTGCTGGGGTGGGTGGGGGTGGGGCTCCCTGCCTAATTCATCTGTCCCATGGCCTGTCTGGATTCCTTCCACCCACTGCTGGCTGCCCCAGCTCCTCTGTCTTCCTTCCCTTCCAGGTTACGGTTTTCATTACTTCTGAGCAGTAAATATGTATAATTGCTTCTGAACAGAAGAAAATTATTTAGGGTCCAGAAGAGTTCCCCCTAAGCATGCTGTCCTCCATCTGGGTCTGGGGCCCTAGGGCTCTGTGACTTGAGGCACCAGGAGCAGACGTCCGGGACCGGGCAGGACGTGGGGGTTTGTGGAACAACAGCGGGAGGTATCCCGTGAAGGTATCGCTGACAAAGAATTTAGACGTAAAAATAATGAGGGCCCAGACGCCAGATTCCAGAGGAGCAGTATGGCGGGTGCCTACAGTAGCCCTGAGGTGAAGGTCCTGGCACCCAGCGGGGGCGCGGGGGGGGCGGGGGGGGGGGGGGAGGTCCTCACACCACTGAGGACGGACCAGATGGTCTGAACTGTTTCAAGGGCGAATGAGTGGTTGGTTTTATGTTGTTCAAATTTAAACTCAAAATTTTTTAAAAGTCACCCTGTTTCTTAGAAACAACAGACACTGGGGGAAGGCAGGTCCGTGGTAACGGACGTGGGTACTCACATTTTTCACTGCGTCAGCGTACTTCTGCTCGTTGAAGAACTCGTAAAACGCAGCCATGTAGGACTCCTTAAAGCTGGCCTAAACGAAACAGCCACTTAACAAGGGCCCACAGGTCTCCTGCTCATGACCCAAATCTGAGCACTCGAAGAGGCACGCCTACGACAAGCCCTGGTTGTAATAACTGAACGAGGGGAGGTGCTGGGTATCGCGGGGGGTCGAGTGCCGCCCGAGAAGTATAGTGCAGGGACCACCAGTTTTAAATCCCAGAAGTGTGCTGAAACGTCCCCGAGATGAACCCCACTTCAGCGGGGTTTTTAGAGCTAACTATGTGTGGAGGGGGAGGTCCTCGGTGAGTCCTTTATTCCCAGTGGCTCAACACCCTTCCGTGCGTGGGTACTAACATCTGGGTTCCGATGTCTGCACTGTGCCCAGACGTGGTGGCTGGGACGGACCCTCATCTGTGAGCCGAGGGGTACGGACAGGGGTCGTGGCAAAGCACAGGAAGTCAGGCAGGGCCAGCCAAGCCATCTGAGGCCCCGCCCCACTTAGCACCGTTTTCATGTTTAGGTCACATTTCTTCTTGCGGATGTGAAAAGGTGGTGGGCTTTGTGCCGACCCCTGACCCAGCAGGGCCTGTGTATCTGAATTCCCAGCCAACGGACACTGGGTTGACAGAAGAAAGTGCTCATGCCAGGCTGTACTCCTTTCACTTTCCTATGGTTCAGAGAGAGCCGAGCTGTGGCCCCAAAGGGGGCCGCTTGCCTGCAGTGGTGGGACCCCGGTTCTCTCATGGCCCACAAAGAACACGAGGAGGCCGGCGAGGGCGGGGGCTACGTAGGCCACTGCTCAACGCTTTCCACACAGAAGAGGCGGCTTCACTCCAGCTGGGCCAGCCCGCCCATGGTCGGAACCAGCCTCCGCTCATCCCAGGGGGCACGCCCTTGCTCCCTACATCCCTGTCTGCACACGTCAGCGCCCGACACCCTGAACACTGCTGGTCACGAGGCCCACTCTTGGGCCCTGGAGCCTGGGGCTGGCCCCAATCTAGTCTGAAGTGAGCGACAATGAAGGGGAGACACAGATCTGTCCCCAAAAGGGGTAAAATGAGCACAGAGCCCAGGGACAGAAAGGGGCATGTAGACCTCGTGTGCACAGGCCCTCTGGTCACCAGACAGCGACTGAACCGTCCTGAGACACAGACGTCCGCGCGTACTCAGGGCCGAGCCACCGCCAGCTCGCTGCAGCGGGGCCGCGGCCTCTGCACCCGTCCACAGGAGTGATCTCCGGCCGACCAGCAGTGGCAGGAGCACGTGCCGTCCTGGCCCCCTCACGGGGCAGTCTCACAGCCCGGCGGTGCAGAGGCGCTCGGCCCGCGCTGGGGTGTTCTGCCCCTAAGCTGGTTGGTGGGAACGCCTGGCTAGTTCTACTGCTCTTTATCCTTATGATTGCATTAAACACACACTCTTCTGTGTTAAAAATAAAAAAGATGGTTAAAAGAAGTGGCTTACAGACTTTGACTTGGATAGGCTGCCGAGAGTTTGAATGGTCTTTGAGATAAGCGTCAGCGTCCTCGACGTCTGGGGGTCCTGTCGAACGGGAAAGAGAAATGCCGTCCGTTTCCGTTTTACAGAGATGATGCGGTCGAGCCCAGAGTCACACAGCCAAGACGAATGACATTGTCCGCAGGCTGCACACGCATGCTGTCTGGGAGCACACAGCAAGCACGCAAACAGTGGACTCGGAAAAGTTCGCCGAGACCCTTCTGCTCTGCTGCCAGTGGAGGATCTCAGGCCACCCCAGACCCAGACCCCGGCATTCCACACACGCCGACAGCTCCCCAAACGGCAACGTGCAAAAGAGCTGCTGGGTATCCATCTGCACTCTGGCCCCGACACGCAAAGGAGCATCTTGAATTTGGTGGCATTCCTGTCCCTAGTTCTGCATCTCCCAGGTCCTCTCTCTCACCTTCACATGGTCTGGAAGTTTCATTTAAAACCAACGAAAATAGGAAGGGCCCATCACCCCGAAGCCCCTCACCCTGGGCTTTCCACCAGGCACTGCCCACCCCTGGCGCTTTCTCTGCTGATACAGTCGGCCCTCGTTTATCGCGGTCAATCCGTCCCAGTCCCTAGCGGGTGCACCTGGCGTTCAAGGACTCCTGGGGTGCTCGACTCCACAGGCCTACAGTCCATACGCACAGTAATTTTAACTGTAATTGTAATACAGGGTGTATAATTGACTCAGACAAACGAGCACACGCTGTATCATTTTCACTGTCTCAATCAACTTTTTAATGAATATATTTGAAAAAACCACAATAGAGTGGAGCCGCGAAAGTCGAAGTGCGAAGTGGCAAGGGACGACTGTACATCACTAATGTCAGCTCCGTGAAAGCTCGGAGCCCCGCGCAAGTGGGTGCTCAATAAATATTTTTTGACTGAGTGAATAAATGACTGAATACACACAATATGATAAATTCTCCATTTTTCCCACGGCAAGAGGGAGGACGCAGTAGCAGTCTGCAGTTAAAGCCTGGCCACACCACCCATGTCTTAACTGACACAACTTAGGAACGTCGTGAAGCTTCTTGTAGATAACGGAGTTACGGGCGCGTGGCCTGTTCACAACCCCACTGCCGTGGCAGGTGTCTCTCCCACCTCCACACACCTGGCCAAGAGAGCCTGGCCTGCGCCCAGCGCCCCCTGCTGTGCAGGAGGACTGGCTGCGTAGGGGCTGGTTCCCCAGTTCACAAGGGTTCGTGCTCACTTACTGTGTGGTGAGGTGTGAGCTGGAAGAGGTTGGGGGACAGGATGGCAGGAGCGAAGAACCTCAGGAAAATGAAGCTGCTCACCGCCGTGTACCTCACGTCCAGGTCGTCTGTAGCCAGGACACAGACAGAGCCAGCTCAACGGGGCTTTCCGCAGACGGCAGCAGAGGCCTGGGCAGGGGGCTGGGACCCAGAGCCTCTGCTCCTCCCGAGGGTCTCCTCTCCTTGACCCCACAGTCTCTCTCCTCTCTGTCTCCGTCTCTCCCTCTCTCCGTGAAATTAAGAGAGGAGGCTCATCCCTGGGACCTTTCCAGTCCCAATCCCCCAAAGGGCTCACCCTGTCTTTCTTGAAAGCGCAGCAAGGCAGAGTTGGACAGCACAGAGCACCGAGTGGTGCCACGCTGGGCTGCGGTAAGAACCCACTGGAGGACCTGGAAGGGGCTTCTCTGACTGCAGAAGCCCAGACACAATGAGTGAACGCTCGGTCCCAAACCAACCCCTGCGAGGAGACAGCCAGCTGCCTCTGTCTGCGAGAGCTCTCGCTCACTCAGGACGCGCGCAGACAGGGACCAGGGAGCAGTGCCCAGAGGACACAGACGGGAGGGAGGCCATTCGGGCCATGCCGACCTCTGAGCCCTGGCCCAGCAACTGCGTCAGAACCAGCTCTACGGTTCTGTAACATCCCTCCTCTGCTTTGGGGCACCTGGCACAAGGAAGGGAGCCACCCAGGGGGGGCCGCAGACGCTTTCTGCTGGCATGAGAGCACCCGCAGGGGACTCACCCTGGAAGCGCTTGGCAGCCGCCTCTCGCAGAGAAAAGAAAATGTCACACATGACTGTCGGGCAGCTCACCCCCGACTTGGTGATGACGTTGAAGATGCGGTCCACGTACTGCCGCAGGTTCTCCTGCAATGAGGTGTGGGTGGGCACCCCAACAGCGCTCACTGGGACCCGGCTCTCTGCCCAGGCTGCCTGCACCACGGCCACACCGCAGGGGCCAGGCCAGAGGCCGGGACTGGCCTCCCTCCCCGCCCCCCCAGCAGCCGTGGGGGAGGGCAGCGAAAGACGCGATGAAGACAGCCTCTCAGGTATGTCCTGAGTAGCTGTAGTGATTCACTCAGTGCGTCCCCTCCTCCATGCCCCACCTCATTAACTCAACAGAGATCAAATTCACTGGAATGCAAGTTCCCGAAGGCGAGAACCTTGTCTCTTTTTTTAAAGGTACAACAAAGACACAGCACGTTCTGGATGAAAAATTTAAAAAGACTAAAACATTAGGGTGAACGGCAAAATTAGGGAGTTTTGCTGTGTGAATAAACAGCTCTGGGAACAGCGGGGGTGGGCCAGATTTGGGGCCTGTTTGCAGAGAGGAGGGGGAGATGGGCTGCGAAGACTGACAGGCTGGTGAGGCCGCCTTGGTGTGGGGCGTGGGGTCGGGAAAGGTCCTGGTTGCCCCAGGAAGGGAAGGACAGGGGCTCCGTGTGACAGGCCAGAGCAATGCTAGTCGGCAGGGAAGAAGTCGAGAGCAAAGAAAGATGGCGGCCCATCGCCGACTGGCTCGGTCCCGACTCCAGGGGAAGCCACCTTTTGCACCTGGGCTCATATAGGTGCTCCGAAAAGCACGACCCCCCCCCCCCCCCGACACAGAGCCTCCGGGGTGGCCATGTCCCAAACGTCCCAGAGACGGGACTGGCCCTGGGAAGTGTTGGTGAACAACCAGAACCCCTTACCATGTTGTTTTCAAGGTTCTCACCATCTTTCAGCTTCACCGGGTCAATCTCGCAGGATTTGTGGCTCTGGCAGATCTGGAAAGAGCACGGAGGACAGGGAGTGAGGCAGGTTCCGGGAGCGCGGGTGGGGTGGAGGTGAGCGGAATCAGGCTCAGAGGACATTACAGCCTTGTTCAGGAGACAGCTGCCCACATCTGGCCCCACGCGGCCAGGAGGACAGGGACAGCGGCTGAAGACACCGGGCAATGTGTGAGGCCAAGTCCTGCAAGGACCTGGGCTTTCTTGAAGATGGCTCTGCATTGCCGCCCAGGGAGGCAGCGTCATACACGTGACGATTTCGTTCCGTAGTGCTGCCAGGCTTTCGCACAGGCCAAACCTACGTAAGATGTTCTCACATTGCACAGGGCCTGATGTTTATGAAACTGTTCTGGGGGAACCGCTGCCTGCCCAGGTGCCCCACTGGGGGTCAGGTAAGAAACGCTGTCATTCGGAAAGGACGTTCCTCTGAACGTGCCCGACAACAGTGAGACCGCAGGGGCCCTGACAAAACTCCAGGCCCCGCGAATTCGGGGACCACCAACACCTGCGGGAAAGCGGTGTCCACTGGAGAACCAGTTTTTCTCTTGCAAGTCCTCCTGTGTTTAGAATAATGGATTTTCTTAAGTATTTTTTTAATTTGAGGAAATAAGGAAGATTCTGAAATTAAAGTGACAGCTCTTCATTGGGGGAGTCCGGGCACAGCACTCCCCGACTGCCCGTCTTTCGTGCGGAAATGTGGTCCGCAGCCCAGTGACACGGCCCCAGGGACCCGACCCACCTCCTCTATGGTGGGCTTCAGGGTGACGTGCAGGTAGTGCATCCCGGCCAGCTTCATCGTCTCGTCGATGCACTTGGACGTCAACGAGTTTCCCCGGAAAATGGTGTTGGGGTCCCTGGAAAACAGCACCCAGTTACTTCTGTCTCCTCGGTACAGTGAGGTGGAGAAAGAAGCAGAGTCTGTTCTTGAGAGCTCGTCCGTCAGATGCGACGCACCCGCCCTGAGTCTGTCAGCAGGTGTTTCTGGAGCATGAGACCAGGCCAGATGTTTGACAGCAGCGGTCCTGGGCCCCCAGCCCTGCCTGTGTAACGCCCACTGTACAAACCGCGGCCAGTGCCATCAGCAAACAGCCACAGGGCCCTGCCATCAGCCATTGGAGGAACGGGAGCTCACGGTGCCTCCCCCTCTGCAGCCTTGTCTTACACAAGCCAGCGGATGCCTCTAAGGACCAAGCCTGGGGTCAGCACAGGAGGTCGGGCAGAAAGCGAACAGAAGAGGCTGCACTTTTTATAACCTCTTTCAACAGGGAGTGTCTGGATGCTTCTGAATCCAGGGAGCAGGGAGCGCAGAACCCCCCTCCACGGAGCAGGGGCAGGTTCTGGCGGACAGAGACCCAGTCCTCTTATGTGGGCTCAACACTGAACCAGGCCTGTCCTAAGGCAGCTGGTGCCGCATCGCCCCTTCTTGCACACGCATCCCGAGGTTTCCGGGAGGAAAGGTGCGTTTTTAAAAACAGTGCGGTCTCTCTGAAAGAAACCTGAGCCCATGAGGTCTCCTTCATCTGCTGTCCCTGTGCTCAGATGTGTTCTGAGGGAGACTTCTGCTGTCCGGGTCCCCCCACCTTCCTCAGGCCCCGCGGGGAAATGTCGGCCCGGCAGAGGCCGCAGAACACTCACTGAGTCCTCCGGACCTCGGCGTTGGCGATGGCGCTGATGAAGGGCACCACCCGGCCACAGTGCAGGAAGAGCCGCACCAGCGGGATGGCCGCCTCCTGCTTCTCTCTGCAAACCTCGCCCAGGATGTGCGCCGTGGACGCCGAGACAGGCTGCGCAGAGGCACGGTGTGACCCAAGGGCCGCTTCCACACCCACCCCACAGCACCCCTCAACTTAGCAAAGGGAGATTCAGATGTTCCCGGGCACAAAACAGGCCCAGAGGGGCCCGGCTGAGGAGAAGTGACCGACAGGGAGCAGGCAGCCCAGGAGCCGGGCATGGGGGTGCTGGCAGGTGTTGGGGCGAATGGTGCACCAAGGGGGTGGAAAGGGGATGGTATGGGCAGGTAGGGGAGACAGAGCTGGGCAGGGGGCAGGGAGGGTCCAGAGGGGGAGCGGGTCTGGGTACAGGAGAGGCAGGCCGTGGCCTGGCAGGAGGCAGGGGACAGGGCGGGTCGAGGGTCACAGGTCCAGCAGGCACAGGAGTACCTCCACATCCGCAGACTTTAGCAGAAGTTCCCGGAGCGGGCTGTAGTAGTCGGAGGAGAAGACGTGGTCTTCCGTGTAAACCACATTCAGCCGCAGGGACCCCAGGTCCCCTGGCTTCAGAACCTTACTGCCGTTGTCTCGGGGCTGCAGGAAGTACCTGGGCACAGGGCACAGGACAATGGGCGTGAGGTGGCAGCACCTCCCAGGGGCCGGTCCTCCCGTCAAGGGGGTCCTGTGTCAGGGTCCGAGGCAGGAGGGGCTCCAGGGCAATTCTGTAGGACGCCCCCTGCACCCGGGGCACTCCCCATGGGTGCTTATCTCAGGGCTCATTGCAGAGCTGCAGGCAGAAGTTATGACGGGGAAGCGGGAAGGGTGGAAGGAAAGGAGAGAACGAGAAGGTGGGGAAGTGAATGCAGTTGTTGAGGGAAATTATGCAGTAAAATAATGATCTGTGAAGATTAACACTCGACAACGGCCAGCAGTCAGCAGAGCAAATCGAAAGGTCCTAAGAAATGTGTGGCAGAGCTGTGAGCACCACGGGGCTGGGAGCTCGTGCTGGGCTGCAGACCTCGGCGCACACAGCGCCTCAGCAGTGTTTCTGACGGGCTCCTCTTCCCTGGGCCCGCCTGGTGCACTAGCCATGCAGTGAGAGATGCGATGTGGGCAGAGGTCCACGGGCTGCCAGGCAAAGGCCACATCCTTGGTGACAAGGCCAGGGGACGCTCAGCAAAGCAATGCCTCCCGCCAGCAGCCAGGCCCAGCTGGGGGCGGGCTGGTGCCATCCTCGTGGAATTCGAGACAGGAGTTCTGAGGTCTCCTGGTGACAGAAACTGCCACGGGGCCAACACAAAGTCCACTACACGGCAGCTGTGGACATGAAGCCACGGAGGGCAGTGCAAGGCACGCTGTGTGACGTGGCACGAGCTGTGTGGCGTGCGTGACGTGTGGTGTGACCTGCCCCTCCTCCCCATCTTGTGTGTCCGTAAAGAAAGATGCGTGAAGCGAGAGCGCCATGGCCAGAGTGTCTGCGGCTTCACCACGAGGAGATACAGGAACTGAACACGAAATAAAATAAAGGCACATTCCTTGTGCCAAAATACAAGGCAGCCCAGAGAGAATGGGAAACAAAGACACGGAAAGGGAAACCTCAGTCTTCTGGGCCACGGGGGTGAGGAGGGGTGAGCGGAGCCGACTGACAGGCAGATCTGACACCCGGCTCCGAGGTCACGTCCTCCTCAGGGCACTTCTGACGGCAGGCAGAGGTCACGACTGCCTCCAAGGGCAGGGCCGGGGCCACCGTGCTCCGTGCTCCGAGGAGGGCCAGCTGCCTTCTCAGGGCTACTCTCGGGCGGTGAGGCTTCCTGCCCCCGCCCTTCTGTTCCAGGCTCTCAGCCACCACTTGTGATGTCAGCAGGATCACCTGCAGTTTCTCACCCGAACCTGTCCCCGCGCCAGAGCGCAGCAAGAGCAGGTGGCTAGACAGGAAGCTGACCTGTGCCGTTATGTTGGGCTGTGAAGGTGCAGCTTTGTGTCCTTCTGACTTGTGAACTCTGTCCCTCCCCCCACCAGCTCGCTGATGGCAGGCCGGGCACGCGGCCACCTTACCACGCCTCGTAGGAGCTCGACTGCCGAAGCACTTTCAGCGGAATCCTTAGTTCTCCCAGAAACTCATCTCCAAATTTCAAGTTACTGGCGTTCCAGAGGTCAACTCTGAAAAACAACAATGGGCACACGGAGCTTAAAGACGGCCCGGGAGGCGCCGGGCTGCCAGCGGCGTTCCTTCCTTCTCCCCGAGAGGCTGGAGCCTTCAGTCGGTCTCCGTGGAGACCCACACCGCCTGAGGACACGGAGACGTGAGGTCAGACAGGCCTGGCGCTGGCCTGAAGACGTGCACTTCCCCGGGCGGGGAGCGAGAGGAGGCAGAGGCAGGGCCCCTGGGCGGGTGTCGGGCGAGGGCCTCCTGTCTCTGGACCAGGAGGGAACTGCTGTGCCCTTCACCTGGGAGAGACCCACGCATAGCAGGACCTGCTGCCCCGCCAGGCTGGGCAGCGCCTCAGACAGCAGGAGCACCCAGCAGAGGGACCTCGGTCTGCAGGGCTCGCTGCAGAGCGGACTGAAGACATGAAGTCTAGTTCTGCTCGGGCCGTCACAGGGAACGGTGCCCACAGGGGACTGGCCAGGCTGCCCGATTTAACGGCCAGGTGTCTCCTGCCTCCCATCACATGAAAGTACACCTGGAAAGAAAAACTGTCTCCGAGCCCTCCTTCTCCACCTGCACACAGAACCCTGCGACCTACCAATGTGACCCACGGCCCAGGCCCAGGGCCCAGCAGAGAAGGGGAGGAGGCGCCGGCACCAAGCACAGCCAGTTCGCCGCCACCTTCGTGGGGGTCCACACTCACTTGGCTGAGGAGTCTGTCACTCGTGAACCCTTTTTCCTCGGGTGGAATTCTCTCCGTTCCCTCCGACTTGGGGACACGGAGACTGCCCATGCGTGGCAGTTGGAGGTGGATGACGTTCCCTGGTGCTAACTAGCAAACGCTGCGTATGTCCACAGACAACTTAAGCAGCAGTCATGCTGTGAACTGGAGTGTAAGACCACAGGACACTGCTGGACGACTGCAGCGGCCCTCCTGTCACCCTAAGCAGGAGCAGGAGCAGCGGACGTCACAGAGGGCAAAGGATGTCCCACAGGAACCCACAGGCATCAGGACATGCAGGTAAGCCGTCTCGTGGCATGACGCTCAGAGTAACAGGCAGAAGCAGCTTGAATCTGCCAAACAACACTTCAGCAAAATACAAACCAGCGCCAGGCGGTCTTTTCTTTTTAATCAGAGAAACATTTAAAAACATTCTTGGTTGATATGCTTAGAAAGAGAACTAGGACTCCACTCGAGTTCAAAGCCCGTGTTTCATAAACACGGCTTCTCTGAACAAGGAAGGGGTGGCGTGTCTGGAGCAGGCGGTGCGCAGCCAAACCCCGACCGCGGCCTGCGGGCCTCCTGGGGACCGTGACTAGAAGTCGCTGTGCTTCTGCGTCCGTATTTCGAAATGGAAGATTGAAACTACTTGGAAACACTTAAAACTAAGCTCAAACCAAGGTCTGTGTGTGGAGCCCACTGCCCCTCAGGGCTCGAACCCAGGAGAGGGGCGAGGAGAGAGCCCCGGGTCCCGCACTTGGGAGAAGAAAGAGCCCTGGCCGCACCCTGTGCCCAGAAGGTCGGCCCTCCCCTGGCCTAGAGCCCCCAGGCGTGGGCACTGCTCGGAGGGAGGGACACCAGAGTGCCCCTCAAAGGAACGCCTGTGGTATTTCCAGTCCAATCCACATGCCTCAGAAAACCCTGGCCCTAAGGAAAAGTCGATTTCAAAGGTGAAATCGGGAGCATCCCTATGCTTCTCCCGCACAGGGTAGGCAGACCTGAATGCGGTCACCTAGCCCAGGGCGAGGGAAGTACACCTGACTTAGGCTTCGTCTCTCCCAGGTCACCTTGCACCCAGGGCAGGTGCTGCAGGTGGACAGGGCTCCACAGCCAGAGCAGGTGGGAAGAAGGCCCCCAGTAGATCCCAGCGAACTCGACTGCGACCTTCTGGGGTGACAGGTGCAGACTGCGCACTAAGGGCTGGCCGTGAGCATCCCTAAGCAGGGCACCGCTGTGCTAGGCTGGGCGGTGCCACCTGGCAGACAGCCTTGCATGTTCCAAGTAGCACAAAGCCTTAGACCTTGGACACTTAGAAGACACTGCAAAGTGAACTATAAAACTGAGTCTGCCCCTTGGGAAAGTAAGTGTCCTTTCAGCCACAACCACCAAATATCTGGGATGATGACTGACTTCAACTTCCGACATCCTCGTGTTAAAATCACCAAGAACGTTAAAATGATTTCCTATCCATTCCCCTATTTTTAGAAACAAAACAACAAACAGAAGAGGTGAGTTCAGACTGCGGCTGCCAAGCAGGCATCTCGAAACCCTGATTCTCGCTCACCGGATTTCAAGTTTGTCCACGTCCTCCTCCTCAAAGTCGAAGTGGGACTTGCGGCTGTAGCTGCAGGGTCTGGTCACCTGGTGGTGCAGACGGAGGGAGAGCGAGTTAGACCGGGCGCCTGTCCCGGGCTGACCAGCTCAGGGGAGGGGCTGTGCTCCCCACTCACACGGACACTGCTCTACTCACCGCGAACAGGCAGCGGGGACTGGAGCCCCAGTTCCCTGGGAGCCGGGGCGGGGCTGTGCCGAGAACTTTGCCCTAACTTCCATGGAGTCCTCCCAGCACCAAGAGCACCCTGCCAGTTCCTCCCTCCTCCAGATGTCTCCCCTACTGACCACCTCCCCCTTCTCACTTCCGCCCCCTGTGGCTCCATCTGCTCCTCCCCAGCTTTCCCACCTGTTGCCTCCACAATGTCGGCAGCCTGTCCTTCTACAGCCCAAGCATGGCTCCCACCAGCCACAGCCCAGTGGCCCTGGACACAACTGCCTTTGGCTAAAACTTCTGAAGGCCTCCCAGGGTCCCCACTTGTCTTCCTCACCCAGCACATGGGGATCTTTCTACAACCTGTGCCCTCTGCCCTGCTCACTACTGAGTCCACTCCTCACTCTGCCCTGTGCTCTGAAATGCCACCTCCTCCAGGAAGCCTTCTGGAGCCCCCTGCCTGGTATGGCTCACAGTACTCTGATCAGGTGTCTGGCTTCCAGTGGGATGGCCACAAAGGCTGGTCTGTTCTTTCTTTCTTATTCCTGCCTGTCCCCTAACATCTACAGAGTGAATGAAAGTCAGTCAAAGGACCTAAGCTCCAAACAAAAGCATATTCCAGAGGTCCTCTGGTCTGAGGCCACGAGCGAAGCTGGCGTCAGACGGCCCTAACCAGCAGCTGAGACCCAGGTCTGGGCCTTCCCTGAGACCCTGCAGGCCTCGGTCCTGTCTCCTGCGCTCAATCATATCTGGGGGTCGTTAAATTGATCTAGTGAACTGAGAGCCACACTCCTCGTGTGAGTGAGAGCCAAGCGAGAGAGGATACAGCTATTTGAGTGACAGGTGCCACCAGGCAAAGCCTGTGCCTTTGGGAAGTGCTGGTGTAAGCCATTCTCGGTGGCCTAGACATGGAAGTCCGTTGCTACCTTGAACGCACATTTGTGCACATTTTTTTTTTCAGTCCTCACCAGAGGATATCTTTCCATTGATATTCAGAGTGGAAGGGAGGGAGAGACAGAAACATCGATATGAGAGAGACACACCGATTGGTTGCCTCCTGCAGGACCCCAACCAGGGCCGGGGAAAGAACCACAACCGAGGTACGTGCCCTTGACCAGAATTGAACCCGCGACTCTTTGGTCCTCAGGCCAATGCTCTAACTGCTGAGCCAAACCAGCCAGGGCAGAGTCTCCTGCACCCCCTGAGGCCCCACGCATGTGCAGACCCCCTTCCCAGACTGCTCCGATGGGAGCACCCCGGGGAGCCGGGGCCCACTTCCCGGAAGGGCTGCTGGCTGCACCTGCTCTCTGTTCCCTAAAGCCACCGACTTGACAGTCACTGGACCACGCAGGACCATCACTCACAGCTCTCTTCTGCCAGGCAGCAGGCAGGCTCATGCAGACAGGGCGAAGGCCTCAGTCATCCTCACCCACCCAAGGCCTGGTGCACACTCAAGAGGCCTTCGTGGACAGAAAGAACACCTGCCTAAACACAGTCCGTGTGGGCTGCCTTATAGCTAGCCAGCGTGTTCACGTGTTCTCTTGTGGTCCTCAGCTCACACCCTCCCCCTTACTGACTTCGGTGGCTCACGTCCGACGAGGCGGCCGGGGTCTCTGTCAGAGGGCACTTCCTCCTGGCTTCAAACCCTGACTGTTTCTGGTGAAACAAGCAAGTCTCACCTCACTGCTCGGGGGAGACTGGGTGGAACAGGCCAGAAAACAAAAAACCCCACACCAAACAATTAAAAAAACCAAAGACTTGATAATTTGGAAAGTATGACTTGGTCAGTATTCAACTCAAAACTGAGTCATTGTGGAAGCAGAGACGGCGGTTCTTTCCCAGGAGGGGAGGCAAGGTCAGCCCGCCGGGCGCGGGGCAGAGGGGAGCCTTCGGTGTGGGCCCACCACCCAGAGAACGTTCAGAAGGAAGCGAGGGACTGACATCCTCCGGGCTACACGTTTTGCCAATGAATCTTGGGTGTAAGGTTTCAACGCAACACTGAAACCACTGAAATACCAACCTCAAAATAAAACACTTCGTCAAACTGAGGGTTGTTGGTCTTCTTTTTCACTTTCGTCTTCTTCGCTTCCGATCTGTAATCAAAGAGGAAGGACCGGGATCAAAAATCACACTTCTGATGCCAAATTTCTCAGCCTGAAGACTGAGCTATCAAATGCACAAGTAATTTGCTGCCTTTATTTATCTTATAAATATTTCTGTTTGTCTCCAACCCCAGATGGTATGCAAATTGGGGACCTTTACTGAGCCAAAAATACTCAGCATGAAGAACATCAAGTCTTCCTATTTTTACAAAACAACTTTAGGGCAATAAAGGAAACAAAAGGAAGTCAAGATTACACATTCCCCCTCGGGCACATCCTGCCTTGTTCTGATTGAGGGGTTCTCACTATCATTCCTGGTGACTGCCACCACCCTGCAGGCAGGAGGCCGTGGGCAGGTGCGGTGTCAGCTACTTGCCTGTATGGTCCTGCTAGTGTCACAGTGGCGTAAGGGTCGCACTGCCCATTCACGATGGGGAGGCCTTGGCACTCGAGGATGCTGAGGAGAGAAGGGGGGTGATCAGGAGCGGGAGACAAGGGCCCACAGGCTGCCGCTCAAGGCCTCTCCGGGGTCCCAGAGAGCAGCTGTCTCAGCAGCTCAAGACCAAGAGCCGACTGCCCAGAAGCTCCCATCCAAATAAACACGATGGGCACCCTGATCAGCAACCAGAACACATTTGGGGGTGGGAGAGCATGCGCGCTGCACTCAGGGCAAAGGAGCCTCGGCACTTCCGGCGAATTCCCATGAGCAATGTCCCTGCCGTCCCATCCTAGGCACGGGGTGCTGTTCAAGAGCTATACACGACTCGCGCATCGACCTCTCCAGTAATCTTACGAAGCTGCACTGTTGTTACATCGAGTTAGAGGTGGGGAAGCGGAGGCCCTGGCAACTGGAGGGGCCCACGGCTACCGCCTGCGCTAACCCCCTGCCACATCGCCTTGTCACCACAAGGCTCCCCAGCCTCTAGCTGCACTCACGCCTGATCCCACCTGCAGGTCTGCGGCCAACTGTCCCAGCTCATGATTTTACTTAAATTCTGGAACACAGTTAGTCACACTCGCTCCCTGAGCATCCTGGTTACTAATGCCATCCCGTCTGTCATGACGGGTCTGCTGCTGGTGACTGCTCCTTCCCTGGTGGCAGTCCCTGCTCCTGCTTCTGACGTGTCAGAGCAGAGCGGATGCTGGATGTTGCCGGCGTCTGATTCTGTTGTCATCTGTACAGGACACAGCTGCCCAGCCTGTGCTGGTCGGTGGTTAAGAGTCTCTTGCTTCGGGCTGATCATGGCAATTTCTCTTTGGAACTGCCCGGAAGGGGCCAGCAGCTGCAGTCTAAGGTTATCTCGGCCCCACTGCACAGGTTTGGCCCTCCTGGACCGAGCTGAGTGTCCCGAGGGATAACAGGGCTCTCCACTGGGCTGATGGGGATTCAAGTAAGCCCCAGCTCCACAGGGGCCCCTCACCCCACAGCCTCATGCCTTCCTGGCCTGTGGTGCTTCACCTGAGCAGTCACCCTGGCCTGTGGGGCATTGTGTCCCCTCCTCTCTACAATGATCCCAGTGGCCTCGGACCCCTAACTACCAGCCTCCTCACCCACCTCCGAGCTCTGCCTGGGTCACCTTTCTGCCCTGTCACCAACACACCTCCAGGACAGAAGCTGGACGCTGCGGTTCACCTCATCTGCTTCCCTTATTTGGGGGTCACAAGTTCTGAAACGGTCCACTCACACAGCTGTCCGTGGTGGGGAAGGGGATCCAGGTCCCACTCTTCCAGCGTGGCCAGGGGCCGAAGTCCTAATCCCCGTATGTGAGTGTCAGTTTGGCTACACAGAGACGCATAACCATTCCCCTCAACCAGCTGAGAGCTCCATCCCCCTGCTGTTGGGAAGGGGGAAGGCCACCTTGCTCCGGCCTCGGAAGTCAGCTGACCTGAGCTGCTCCGGCCCTCCTGGGCAGGCTTTGGGTGCTAATGTTCACCAGAATATTTCTTCCCTGGCCAGGGGTTGGTTTCCTTTGTTTCTCCTTCAAGACACTCGCTGCTCTTAGAACAGTGCCGCCCCGTCCCGCGCCTGGGTTTCCTGTACATTTCTTCTCTGCATTTCTGTGCGGTTGTCCTCTGGGACTCCTCCTAGATAAGGTTGGGCCTCATGGCTCAGTCCACAGTTTCAATTAGATTCATCTCATAGTTTCCAACGCTTTCTCCTTTTATGCTACTTTCTGAAATCTGCCTGTTCCTCTGCCAGATTACTGGCTTGGTCTTTGGTTATCTTCCTCCCTTCATTAACTCATTGAGAACAATACTCACTCACCCCTCACCTCATCAGCACACAAAGATTTACTCACCCACCAACTCATCGCTAAACAAGTGTTTGTTGAGCTCTCCTGCTTCGGACAGGGCCAGGGGCGTGGGCGAAGCTCGTGCCCTGTGGAGCCCAGGTGTGCTTGGTGGGCACGGCGGTGAACAGCACAACAGTAAACAAGCCACACGTCATTACCGTGTCGGCAGCACGGGGTTGGGGGGGGGACCACATCCAACAACGAGAAATGCAGTGTGCTGGTTGGGGGCCTCTGGGAGAAAGTGGCCCTTGGGCTGAGGTCTTAGGACAAGGACTCGCCCATCATAAGTTGGGGAACAGAGGGTCCCCAGAGGGCAGCAGCTCTGAGATGGGAAGCCAGAGGCAGGGATAAGAGCTTGTTCAAGGGGTCTGAGGACAGGCCTCGGCGCCCTCCCTGTGCACATGGTGCACATGGTGCACATTTAATGTGATCACACTTTTATTACATTCGGTTGTTGACCGAGAAGCTTCAGACCATAGGTACATTTCCATTCGGACCCTCAGTGACAACAGGTTTTCACGTCCAGCAAAGCGTCTCACAGGAAGCGACTCCTCTCACACTGTGTCTCCGAGAAGCGCTGCCAGGTGCGGGCACAGCCACCCAGAGCGCACTCAGCCGCCTCGCAGACGTCACTTTCACTCCTTTTACAGACTAGTTTGAGGGGCGCTCTACTCTCTACCTTGGAACAAAGCTTGGCTCCCGATTGCAGTTACCCAAAGACATCCCAGAGAAGAAGGAAAATCAATACCCCACCATCTGGCGTGCAAAGTGCACAGAGTGGAATAAAAATGGTGTCAGCCTCCATCACACCCTCCTCCGGGCGGCGGGTGTCACTTCATTAGCGCCCACACAGCTTTAGCTGGGTTGCAGCTCGGCTGCACAAGCCTGGGGCTGGGGCGCTGCTCTCCCGGGCTGCTTGGAGCCCAAACGGACAAAGCTCGTTTCACTAGGCAAGGTGCACACACTACGCGTCTGTCTGGGTCTGTTCCACGCAGAACAAATCTCACAAACGCTCAGGGGTGCTGCAGGTAAACACAGGGAGAGAAATACAATATTCGCTGCCCTGGGCATTCTTATGTCCTCGAAAGGACACTTTGAAACATACCAAGTGAGCAAGACAGTCAACTAATTTAGAATCCAAAGTACCAGAAGTATAATCTTTTGTGTCTATTTTAACATTCATAGGTTTCTATATTCAACCTGACCCTTAAAATAGTGATGCCTCACAGCGAGAGGAAGAGCTGGCAGCTGTGAACTCGTTTTGTTTTCTTCCTTCCCTCGATGTGGGCACGCAGAGCTGCCTCCACTTCCTCCGGTGAGGAGGGACAACAGCGTGCCTGCTGCGCTGGCCCAGGCGCAGGCGCAGGCCCGAGGCTGCACCACCCGTGGTCACCAGCAGAGGGCCCACCTGCTGTGTGCCGGGCCCTCCACCCTGACCCGCTGCTTTAGAAGGCTCCCTGACGCTGGAAAGAGCCGCAAATCAAGAACCCTGCAGATGTTGTTTCCTTCTGTAATTCCTTAATAATAGAAAATAAGATCCTTATCGGAGTTGAGATGTCAGAAGCCTGAAAGGAGGTAATTTCTCGGTTGGGTGCTCCTCGAGGTGGAGTGGCTGGCAGACTGTGCGGCCTTCTCTGGGGACCAGCATCTCGGAGTCTGGCCACCGGGCAGGGCTACTGCTCCGTTCAGGAGGGGAGGCTCAGCGAGCATTTGCAAGACTGTCAACAGCTTGCAACTGGGAAAACACAAGAAACCCCCTCAGACAAAGCGAGCAGGCAGCGGATATGTGAGAGAAAGACCATTCACCGGACAAGACAGGAAGGGCTCTGAAGGAGGCAGGCACAGCCAGTCCCAGCGGAGCAGAGCCAGGCGCAGGCGCACGCGTCTTCCTCCCACCCTCAGGCTCCAGCACGAGAGGCCGCCGCGTTTCTCCCGTACGCAGCAGGTGCTACAGGAAGAGACTCAGGGTCCAAAGAAATGTTCATGAACAATCAATTCGTCTTCAATCCACAACATGATTTCTGCTCAGCCCGGTGTAGGCCCCCATGTCCCAGCACACCTCCAGGCCACACATGTCAAACCTCACTCCCTCCACAAATGGCTCACAATTTCTGCTCTGTGTGCACAGCCTGGCCGACAGGCTCTCACCACCCAGGCCTTCTCCAGTGAAATGAAGTGTTGTGTGTTATGAACATACTATATTAACATGTCTCCCCACTAGCACGTGTGCTCTGGAAGGCCTAGCACCGTGGCTGGCACTTAGTAGGGGCTCGTTGAATATTTTTGAATGATTAAAAGGTGTTGTTTATCTTTGTGGGAAATTACAAAAGAATCATGCGATAGGATCCCTGAGTCCCAGCTTGAAATCTGGTTGGAATGACAAGCCACTCACACAGGAACAGGTAACTGTCCCAGGCAGGCACTGGTAGGTGACACTCCATGACGGACACTAAGAACATCCAGGACGGCGGGTCACCCAACAGCCTGGCCTCAGTCAGGCATCAGGTCAGCAGGAAGAGAGTGAAACGGGCCAAAATGATGAGTTGGGACCAGGAAGAGTCCCCGGTGGAAACAGTGGGACTTCTACAAGCACACCCAGAGCATTCTCCCTCCGCAGAACCACCGGCCCCGGCACAGGCAGAGCGCCTTCGGTTGCTACTTATTCCGTAAACATGCCCCATTCCTTCAGGCTTCCCCTCACTCGCTGATGCAGAAGGGGGGCCTAGCGAGGTGCTCCCTGCGTGCAGCTGGGAAGGCCTACAGTAACACCCACTCCGGAAGCAGGAAGAAGTAAGAGCATGAGCCTCCAGCCTCCTGAACCAGGGGCTTTTGTAGGAAATGGACAACCTCAGAAAACAAATTTCAAGCAGTCACAGGGCAACCTACAGTTTGCTCTTCAGGCCAGTGGGGAAGGGTGGGCCTGGCAGCAGGGAGGGGTGCGCTGAAAGTGGGGAGAGGGGAAAAATAAACAAGTGGGACTACATCAAACTCAATAGCTTCTGCACAGCAAAAGAAAGCATCCTCAAAACGCAAAGGGAGCCCACGGTAAGGGAGAACATATTTGCCAATGATACATCTGATAAGGGGTTAATTTCCAAAGTATACAAAGAACTCATACAGCTCAACAAAAGGAAGGCAAACAATCCAATTAAAAAACAGGTAAAGGACCTGAATAGAAACTTCTCCAAAGAGGACATACAGATGGCCAACAGACATATTAAAAAATGCTCAACATCACTAATCATCAGAGAGATGCAAATGAGGTATCACTTCATACCTGTCAGAATGGCTGCCATCAACAAATCAACAAACAACAAATGCTGGCGGGGATGTAGAGAAAAGGGGATCCTAGTCACTGCTGGTAGGAATGCAGACTGGTGCAGCCACTATGGAAAACAGTATGGAGTTTCCTCAAAAAATTAAACATGAAATTACCATTTGACCCAGTAATCCAACTTCTAGGAATATATCCTAAAAATCCCAAAACACCAATCAGAAAGAATATATGTACCACTATGTTCATAGCAGCACAATTTACAATCACTAAGACCTGGAAACAGCCCAAGTGCCATCAGTAGATGAGTGGATAAAAAAGCTGTGGTACATGTACACAGTGGAGTACTATGCAGCTATAAAAGAGACCTCTTACCCTTTGAGACAATATGGAAGGACCTGGAGAGTATTATGCTGAGTGAAATAAGCCAGTCAGAGAAAGACAAATATTACATGATCTCACTTATATGTGGAATATAAGGAACAAAATAAACTGGCAAACAAAATAGATTCTTAGACATGGAAGCATGAAACAGACTGACAGATTCGGAGGGAAGGTGGGAGCGGGGCAGGAAGAGATTAATAAAAAAACTTATATGCATATATGCATAGCCCATGGACACAAACAATAGACAGGTGAAGGCCTAGGGTGATGTGGGAGATGGGTGGAGGGGGGCAAAATGGGGGACATCTGTAATACTTTCAACAATAAATGAAAATAAATAAGCAAATTCATTAGTTAATTAATTTTTAAAAAGAAAGTGGGGAGAGGGAAGGCCTGGAAAGAGAACCCAGCCCAGACAGAACACTCCAGGGACCCCACCAGAGACTGTGTGGGCCGGCAAGAGGTGAGTGGAGCCCAGGGAGGGCTGTCTGCCTCAGTAGGAAGCACCTGCTCCTGGCAGTCCCCCAAAGACATGTCCATGTCTTAGCTCTGGAACAGGTGAATGGGACCTTATTTGAAAAAGCATCTTTGCAGTTGTTCAAGTTAAGGATCTTGACATGAGGAGATCATCTGGGATTTACAGGGGTCCCAAACCCAACAATAAGTGTCCGTACAAGGGAGCTTTCACAGACACAGGACCGGGTGAAGACAAAGGCAGAGACTGGAGTGATGTAGCCACAAGCCCAGGACGATGTACAGCCCAGAAGCTGTGAGAGAGAGGGGAAGGGACATGCCCCTGGAACCTGCAGAGGGACCGCAGCCCAGCAGATTTTAGACTTCTGGCCCCCAGAACTATGAGGATACACTTCTGTTGTTTCAAGCCACGAAGACTGGGGAACTTTACTGAGGCAGCCTCGGGAAACTAACACGCCTGTGACGGGGAAGGCACAGCAGGGAGACCAGGGCCCGTTCCGGTTCTAAGCACAGGCCTGCCACATCTCCATCACTTTCTAGTAAGTAGGGCTAGAAAAAGTCACAGGGCTGCTGGGCAGCAGGGAGGGTGTGAGGTGATTCTCAGACAAGGAGAGAAGACTGTTTATTGGAACGAACCTTCCTTCACCCAACTGGCTTCTCTTCAGTGGCCCATCATCCCATCTCTTCACTTCTCCTGAGCCTACTACGCACATGGATGGGCCCGAGCCCAGCTACCTTTGAGACACCAGGACGAGTGGACCTACACACAGGCTAGGCTCCATTCCACATCCTGGAAAATGCCAGCACAAAGGCCACTGCTCCCTTCCCACACGGAGAACATGATGCGCAGGGGTGTGAGTAGTCTGCCCAGTGTCACACAGGTAAGGAAGATCTGCTGACCTTGGACACCAGGGTTTGGGGACTAGAGCCTTCTGCACCTGATCACAAGTGGGTGCCCATTGTTTCCTGTTCTGTCCTGATTCAGAGCTGTTTGTAGAAAGTCTCAAGCATGTAGAACAGACCCAGGGAGCTCTAAGAAAGGAAGCTGTAAAATGTAAAAACTATAGTGGTGATTCTGAGAAATCTGGAGCTATAAACACCCATATTAAACACAAAAACAGATCTCAAATTGATAACCTAAACTTCCACCTTAAGAAACCAGATAAAGAAAAAAACAAACACAACAGAGATAGAAGAAAAGGAAATAATCAAGATTACAGCAGAGATAATGAAGTAGAGAATAGAAAAATAATGCAGAAGAATCAACGAAACAAAAAATGGGGTCTTTGAAAGATCAACAGACTTGACAAATCTTCGGCTAAACTGATCAAGATAAAGAGGAGACTCAATGTATTAAAGTCAGTAATAAGAGAGAGGACGTTACCGATGACCTTACATAAACAAAAGTTTTAAAAGAAATTACAGAATAGAAAGAAACTGTGTTCAGGGTTTAGGAGACGTGGTATTATTAATTCCCCAAACTGATCTACAGATTCAGTACAATCCCTATCAAATGCCAGCTGCTATTTTTGCAGAAATTAAAATGCTGATCCTAAAGTTCACATGGAAGTAAAAGAAGCTAAGAATAGCCAATCAGGAAAAGAAGAACCAAGTTAAAAGACTCACACTTTCTGATTTCAAAAGCTACAACAAATCTATAGTAACCAAAACTGCCTGATACTAGCACAGGGATATACATCAATTGAACAGAAAGAGTCAACACATAAGCTCATGCATTTATAGCCAATGCCTTTCAACAAAATGCCAAGATAATCTGATAGGACAGAATGGTCTTTTCAACAAATGATGCTGGATAACTGGATATTCAAATGCAAAATAGTAATAATAACAATAATAAATAATGCTAACCTCTACCTCACACCGTATATAAAAATTAACTCCAAATGTATCAAAGATCTAAAGTTAAGAACTAAAAGTATTAAGATCTTGGAAGGAAAACATCAGTGAATTTCTGTGACCTTGGACTAGGAAATGGTTTCCTAGACACCTAAATAAAGTAAATTAATTGGATTTCATCAACATTTAAAGTTTTTATATTACAAAGAACACTATCAAGAAAGTAAAGACAACCAACAGAATAACAGAATATATTTGCAAATTATACATTTGACATGAGTCTAGTATTAGAATATATGAAAAACTCCTACAACTTAATAATAAAAATACTAATAACCCAATTAAAAAACCAGTAAAAGACTTGAATAGACATTTCTTAAGAGAAAATATAGAAATGGCCAACAAAGACGAGGAAGGATGGTCAACATCATCAGTCATTACATTTGGGGAAATGTAAGTCAAAACCACTTTACACCCACTAGGATGGCTGCAATAAAAATGTCAGCCAATAATAACAGAGTTAGCAAGGATGTGGAGAAATTGGAGCCCTCACATTCAGCTGGTGGGTGTAAAATAGGGCAGCCACTCTGACAAACAGTCTGGCAGTTTCTCAAAAAGTTAAACACAGAATTACAATAAGACCCAGCAATTCTACTCCTAGGTATATAACGAAGAGGAATGAAAACATAAGTTTGTACAAAAACTCAAAGCATTATTCACAGTATCCAAAAAGTGGAAACAACTCAAATGTCCATCAGTGGATGCAGTGGATGACAGATGACAAAATGCGGTATCCCCTCGGATGGAATAGCACTCACCCTTTAAAGGAATGAAGTACTGACACGTGCTGCAACCTGGAGGAACCGTGAAAACAGGACGCTAAGTGAAAGAAGCCAGTCGCAAAGGGCCACATGTTGTGTGGGTCCAGTTATATGTAACAACCACAACAGGCAAGTCCATGGACAGAGTCCATTAGTGGTGCCCAGGATGGGGGAGGGGCTGGGCTGCAACTGCTCACAGGGATGAGGTTAGACAGTAGCTCATGGTGATGGTTGTATCACCTTGTGAATATACTACTATATGCACTTTAAAATATTGAATTTTATAGTGTGTAAAGGATATTTTTTTAGTAAAAAAAAAGAAAACTACAGGAGGAGGTGAAGTGAGAAAAGAAAAGCCACTGGTCCCTCAGAAATCTCTGGCTTCCTTGATGAGAAACTATGAGCCCCTATGGGATTCCCCATTCTCTCTCCCTCATCATCCCTCTGTGGTGGACCTTCTACTCCAGGACTCTGAACAAAGTGTACTAGTGTGAGTAGACATGCATACTAGCATGTATTAACATGTACATGTGAATATACTTGTATGTGATCGTGTATACTAGTATGTGTACATGTGTATACCAGTGTACTCGCATGTGTGCTAGTGTGTACTAGTGCTTACTAGTATGTGTGCTAGTGAATAATACTGTATTACCATGTGAGCTAGTATGTACTAGCGTGTGTACTAGGTTATCTTTGTGTGTGTACTAGCATGGGTGCTAGCACATGTACTAGTGTGTGCTAGCATGTGTAGTAGGCATACTAGTTGTGTGTACTAGTGTGTCTATTAGTGTATACTAGTGTGTATATTAGGGTGTGCTAGTGCATGTACTAATGAGTGTGACAGGCCCAATTTCCACATGTGCAAGAAGCCCAAGTCCTGCTCAGAATTCACAGAAAAGTCAGCAAGGCGAGGACACCTCCTTTTGTTTCCTCTCTGGGGCTCCTTCCTGCTCCTCTAGACAGGATGGGCCCCATAAAATAAGCTGGAGCACACCTAGTACCCAGGTGTTTGCTGAGCACCTACAATGTGCCAAGCCCGGCCCCCAGTGTCAGGGATATAGCAATGAACCAGAAAATACACATTCTAGGGGAAGTGCACAGAGTACAGCAGTCATCAACCACACACACCACAGTGCCGAGGGGCACCGGGTGGGGACACAGAGGGCTTCTGTGCTCTCTCCAGAAGGACATCTGAATAGAGACCTGAATTAAGGGGGATCTGGAGGAGGGTGTTCCAGGCAGAGGGTCACGGAAGCAAAGGCCAAGGCAGGGTGGGCTTCATGTGTCTGAGAACCCGCCACATCTGGGGCAGCGTGGAGAGAGGGGCCCTGAACCAATGACGTTAGTTCTTGCCCCTCCTATGTACACAGGGAAAAAATTGACTATTGACCTGCAGTATTAACAAAAACAGTGTGCAGCTGATCGCTGGGAGACAGAACCCAGAGCTTGGTGAGGCAGGTGGTGAACATCGTCCTGACAAGTATTTGAGCAGAAAAACTGTCGACAGAGCCACACAGATTTAAGAAAGTGCTTTTGGAACAAATGCAGTTCCTTTCCTTGCATGAATTTGAATGCAGTTAGAAAAACGGTGTTGGTGGGGCCCAGCGCTAACACGGCCTAGTGCTAACATGGTATGCTTGTCAGCAGTTGTCCGCGAGGGTCCAAGACAGCCCCTGCAGCCTGAGGCCTGTGGTTCCAGACTGTTCACACAGCTGGAGCCCCTTCCTCCCAGGAAACACTAGGATGCACAGTCTGTTTCCCACCCTTGCCTCTTCTCCAAACCAAAGCTCCTTAAAAAAAGCAAAACCAAAAAAAGAGGCCATGTGCACAGCACGCTCCTGTGTTTCATAACAGAACCCCAAGCCCTCGGCCTGAGTTCCAAGTCCCCCGCCTCTGGGATTGTATGTGCCAGCAGTGGGCGTCTGGAAATAGCTGCATGGCCACGCGCGGGCGGCGGCGGCTGCTGACAGGCAGTCCTGACTTTAGACACGTGTGTTCCTGGGACCACAGCCTGACGTGCACCCTAATAAGATGCAAAGACCATGGCTGCAGTGCCTGGCATCACAAACGCCCTCGGCAGGGAGAGAAACCTCCACCCTGCATCTCGTCGCCGTGCGGCTGGACCGGCCATGCTGCGGACAGGGCGCCTGACCCACGTCGGCTGTGTCTGCCCTCCTGGCTCCATGCTCTGCCCAGCCCAGTCCCTACTGTCTCCCCACCACTAACTCCCACTTTCTTGTTCTATGTGAGGCTGGTGTTTAGCAGCCTTAAGTCCTTTTTGAACAAAGAATAAACTGATAAACAAGAAAATAGGCAACTCTCTCTTCATGGCTACAAAATCTATTTTTTAAGAAGAATGAAAATAATGAAAGGCATTAAGGATAAAACTCGCTGAACTCACCTCCCACATGCTCCCCAGTCCCCAGGTTTCAGATAACAGGGCATTCTCGCCTTCTGCACGTCCTACGCTCGTCCTATACCCTGGCCTTCACCGTGTCCTATATGCGTCCCCACACCCTGTCCTTCACCATGACCTACACTGCGTCCCTGCACCGTGTCCTCCACATGTTCCTCAGTGACGGCGCTGCAGCCTGACCATCGGATAATGACTGTGAGTTGATTGGGCCCAGGACAGGGCCTTCTTGGACAGTAAACAAAGGGGGACACGCCTCACCACCTTCCTTCAACCCTACTGGTGGCCAAGGAGAGTGGGATCCCGTTTCCTCACTGGTAAGGCCAGGGTGCGACACCACCTCCCTGCCTGGACGCAGCACACAGTGACTTTGGCGAGCTACCTCTAGGACAGGACCTGCTTTACGAAGTACATTAAGAGCATGCTGGAACCTCTAAAAATACTGTCATCTTGGGGACTCACCAAGTCTGGGAATTCTGATTCATCTGTCTGAAAAACAACAGCCCACTCCACTGCTGGGTCAGTTACTATTCCCGGGCAGACTTGTGTCTTACCGTGTGGCCAGCTTGTGGCAGACGACACCCGTGTCGGTGATGACCTCGCTCAGCCTCAGCTCCAGGTGGACCTTGCCCTGAAAGGCACAAGGACAGAGGGCCATGGGAAAATGGCCACACAAGGTGGAAAGCCACAGAGTCTGTTCACAGGTGGTGGTTACATCTGACCCTGTGTGTCATTCACCATACTCCCTCTGACCCCCACTTAGATCCCAGGGACCAGGACAGGCGTGACTCCCCCAGAGGGTTAAAGGTTCCAATCCATCAGGTACCCTGAGCTCCCAGCTCCACTAACAGTGGGGGAGACGGGCACTGAGAAGCCCAGACCTCGACCTGGGCACACAAGGCAGCAAACTCACCCACACCACTGCCCCGCTGCGGGCAGGGCTGGGTACTGTCCTTTTGGGCCTTTTCCTCACCTGCAGAACAGAGTGGCCACAGGCAGAGCAGGAGCAATGGTCAGGCAGGATGCCCAGCGATAAGTCCTGGGCACAGGACTAGGCCACCCGTGTGACCACAGGTCTGGGCCCAGCCCTCCTGGCTGACCTCACCCAGCTGTGAGCAAACCCTCAGTGCCAGTAACTGAGGAAGGGGCCTCGGCACCACGCCAGCTCTGTGGGGGGCAGACAAACGCCCAGAGTGACCCCGTCGATGCTGACAAAGCTGTCCCAGTTGGCTCCATTTCACTGAGCACTGGCCCCGGTTTAGAGCTTTCAAACTGTCCCGCAATTCTCCGCACATCTCATGAAGCGGGCACAGCTATCCCCTGCTGAGATGAGCACACTGAGCAGCTAACCACCTGCCCCTGAGAACCAAACCCAGCACCGACGCTCGCGATGGAGCAGATGACAACACGTCACCAGGCAGTCTCCTGGGGAGCCTGGTCTTCGCCCGCCTTCTCCAGTGCACTGGGCGCCGACTCTTCATGGGCCACGGCCACTCAGACTGACGTCTCACTCATTCATTGTAAATGGGCTTCGAAGAAGTGAAAGAATGTGTCGGGGAGAGGGAGCCCTCACTGCTGGCGCCCGGTCCGCGTCCTGTTTCCTGTTTTTCCCTGGAGAGGACGGCAAGTCCCCACCAGCAGACCCTGTGAGGCTCACGTTTCCTCTCGTCGGGCAGGCACTTCCTTACCAAGGTGGTGGACATTGTCCGCTCATTTGCGTTGTGACCCTTTTCTGGAGATCAGGGACAGGATGATGTGAGGTAGAATGAAACACACACAGTCGGCCCGACTGAAAGGACTTTCCCCCGACGTTAACTGGCAGCTCCGCAGTTCAGAAGTTCACCTCTGTTGTTACGCAGCGTCACTGACGGTTTGGGCCACGCCTCGTGCAGTGTGGTATCACACCACCCCCAGCACAAACAACCCGGCCACAAATGTCAACGCCCAGGGGGACTGAGGGCCACATCTGACACCTCAGCGCAGGCAGGAAGTTCGGGTTTTCGAGGCTCAGCCTCTGCACAGCTAGTGTCTGGGCTCACAGAGCACAGGACTCAGACATGCCAGTCTGAGCGCCAACCTGCTCAGTACACACACGAGATGAGTGCAGGGGAAGGAAGGAGGCCTGAACTTGCCCTTTCCTTCCTGGAATTCCTTAAACCCTTGGACAGATTCGGGCTGCGTTCTGGTTCGCGGACAGCTGCTGACACTGCCTGGGAAGTCCATCCACCAGGACTATCTGACACGAGTAAATGACCAGAGGTCTGGATGTGGCTGCTGGGTTGGTGCACATGTGTCATTTTCTCAGCGCACACTTCCATGACAAGTTTGCTAAAATACAGCAGAGCACAAAGCAGAGCTCAGTGGCCGCTGGGCGTCCTTGGAAGAGTTGGGGAAGGACTCACGGGCAGCTAGATGAGGGGCCTGCTCAGACAGATGGGTGGGGCCATGGGAAGACGGGAGCCCTCTCCAGGCTCTAGCATACGTTTTGGCAGCCGTGACTGGCTGTGCAGCACAGGCCACAGTTCAGGTCCAGTCCCGCCACCACCTCGTTCTGCTACCCAGTTTTGTGACTGTTTCAGACACATGCCTTGTACTGTGAATTACAGAGCAGATGGATTCGAGAAATAATTCTCTGCCCTTCTAAATGTGGCATTTCAAAATGAGATGGCGCTGTAGGGAGAGATTGGAATCGCACTTTTAAAGGCCAGTTTGAATCTGCGGCTCTCTTGGTGGTATGACCACACCTCGAGTGGACACTCCAAGAGCTGACGACCTCAAGTAATGCGCTCAGCTCAGTACCTGGAACTTAGCAGACAACCAGCTTGAGTCAGTATCCCTTCTCCTAGATGGTAAGAACCAGGCTCAGAAGGACAAGGGACTTATCCACAGGCACGCATCAGTTATGAAACAGCACAAATACTCCGCACAGCTGACAGTGAACACACACACCCATGTTTATAAGATTTGTGCTGATGGAGCAGTTTTGCATATTGATTGTGGTATTGATTACAAAAATTTACATACATGATAAACTGCACAGGATACACATGTATACACACACCAGCACACACATATGCTAAGCTGAACAGAATATACACATGCACTTGTGCATATACACACACGCAAACACACATACACTGGTACACATGCATACATGTAAAACTGGTGAGATCTTTAGTTTTGTTTTGTTTTTTTAAATCCTCACCTGAGGATATTTCTCCACTTATTTTCAGACAGAGTGGGAGGGAAGGAAGAGAGAGAGGGAGGGAGTGAGCAAGAGAAGCATCGATGTGAGAGAGACACACTGACTGGTTGTCTCCCGCACGACCCCGACCAGGGCCAGGGATGGAACTGCAACCGAGGTACGTGTGCTTGACCGGAACTGAACCTGTGACTCTTTGGTCAGCGGCTGATATTCTAACCGCAGAGCCACACCTGCCCGGCTAACTGATGAGATGTCAGTGAGGTCTGTGTACCGCAGGGATGTGCTGGCTGTGCTCGGTTTAGGACGTTGCCATGGGGATGGGGGAACGAAACGGGCTTCACTGTTTATAGTCTTCAAGTAGAAATAGGAGGGCACACAATTTGCTAATCATTATTCCCTGTATACTTTTTTGTGACTTCCTGTGAATCTCTCACCATTTCAAAATTCAGAGTAAAGAAAAAGGCAAGGAAGAAGAAAGCTCCCCTTGCCAGCAGCAGCCGGCTGGAAGCAGGCCAGCCCGCGGGGGAGCGGGGGAGGACGCCGTGCTCTCTCAGTCGCCGGGGAAAGCGTGTGATGCAACTCAGGAAGGCTGGTTACAGAGCCCGACAGCACAGGGCTCCTGCGCCTCTGCCCGAGACGAGACTTCCACGTGCCCGGGCCGCGGCTGGCTGTGTACTCCCGATGCTATGTTCATCCGCTTTTCCACTTCAGACAGAGTTACTAGCTCTGCAGTAATTAGTGTCTTCTAATTTACGCGGCAGGTGTGGGCCACTGGGTCAGAATTAATTAAGTGTGAAGCACCACAATGAGGCCGCCCTTCGGCTCAGCTCCTTGACCTTCCCTCCAGCTGCCCTTTGTTCGAGTTTGTGGATCCATCCTGATGGCCACCAGGACCTATGCGCCCCAAGGCCTCAGCAGGCAGAAACCCTAAACCCCATGCCTTCACCCTCAAAGCTCAGCGGAGGCTGAGGGTCCAGGAGGAAGCGTGAGGGCAGGAGGGCCAGCCAGGCCTCCAGGTGCCGAGCGAGGAGCCCAGGAGGGGTGCATGCCAGGCAGGGCCAGTCACTGTCCAGCTGATTACAAACCTCGCTCTACAGATGAGGAGACCGAGGTTTGGAGAGGACCGCCGCTGGCACATTTCACTGGAGGACGGGAGCACTGAGCTGAGCCAGACCCGCCTGCGCCAGAGACCCAGTGCTCAGCCACGCCTCCCGCTAGGCCTGGGCCGTTCACAGGACCTGCTGCTGAAAACACTGGTGCATCTCAGTGTTAGGGCCACTGTGCGTCTGGATGGCTCCTAGGCTTGGAATTCTGGGCATTGGCATGGAACAGACTTGACTGGAAACGACACAAGCCAGGGTCACAAGAGAAGAGGAGATGCGGCCACCCTCCCGACGGGTGTTCAAGTGTGCTCCTGGACACTCAGAATGGGGAGTGACCCTGAGTTATGGGCAAGTCCAAGAGCAGCCTTATGGGGAAGTGTTGGGATCCTGGAACCCTGTAGTCTTCCCTGCTAGGGGGAGGAACCCCAGGGGGTTAGTTCCTTTCACTGGACAGGGGGTCAATCCCAGTTAACACATTGCCCAGGGGAGCCAGGGGGAGCCCAGGATCCTCAGACAATGGGAACCTCTTCAGAGTGGTCATTTCTATATGCTTCTTTGCCTAGCGCAGGGAGCGTGGAAACACATGGGAGCGTGACCCCCAACAAACATAGGGACCTGCAGTGAGAGGCTCTGTGTGCTATTCTCACCCCACAGGTTTACATTTTCTTAACCACATTTTCTCCTCCAACTATGTTATTCTTCTTTCACATTTTGTACTTTCAAAGCTGCTTCAATCATGCATGACAAAGTGTGACAATAACCAACTGAACAAACAAAATTAGCAAGCCTATACTTACTACAAATAGAAGGACACAATTTGCTAGCCATTATTTCCTGTTAAGACCAAAACCCTGTATCTATTTCTTTAACCCCAATCAGAGCCTTCCATTTCCAAAGACCCGTTGCCAGGCTCCGCCGAGGGTCTCACCTGAACTTCTGAGTCAGCGTCGACATGCTGCAGCTGGAACCAGGTGTCCCTGTTATGGTACTTCTGCAAGTCTTCCTTCTGAATGGCCACCTTCCCTAAAGCATACAAGGCAGAGGAAAAGCAGTCACAAGAGGGAACAAATCCTCCAGACCCAATAAGGTTCATAAGCAGAAGTCACTCCATTTTTACTGCTAATTAGTTCAAACGGTGCAGTCCAAAATAGATAACTGGGTGAATCAGCAACACCAGGCTGTCTTCCTTCATGTAAGATCAGTGTATGCAACATTTCATCTTGAAGGTGCCCATCCCACTCCATTAGCAGAACACACATCACACGTCACTTTCACCGTGGTCCTGGGTCTGTCTGCATGGAAGCCCAGCCTAAGCGTGGACAGGGCCCACTTTGTATGAGCACTTTCACAACTTGTATGGTACCCAAGGTGGTTTTAGCAAGGTGGGGTCATACTAGATGTGAGTTATTGATGGAAAACCAGCTCTGCCAGGCGTCTGCACAGGCATCCTGCTCAGGACCTGGAGGAATGTAGGACGGGGTGAAGGAGGGAGCACTGAAGGCACCGTGGGCAGTGAGACCTAGCCACGCCACATCACCAGGGCCTCCTGCCTCAACACCCACGCTGCAAAGTGGAGACAGGGCACTGTTGCTTGGCAAGGCTTTGAAAAGGATTTTACGGAAATGTGTGTGTATGTGTGTACTTGTATGAGATATAGCTTAGAATACACATGTGCATATTTAGCTTATATAGTATGTGCATTTGAACATGTGTATATATGTTCAAATTCAGCTTAAATAACATGTGCATCTGTATATTATGCTTACATAGTGTGTGCATGCCGTGTACATGTGTTTAGTCAGATTATATAATATGCGTGTGTGTGAATGCATATTTAGCTTATACAGCATGTGTGCATATGTGTGCATGTCAGGCCTGTAGTCACAGGAGTACATGTGTATGCAGGGGTTAGTTCACAGCAACAACGAAGACTGAGGATGCAGCCGGCATGAACCACCACCCTCCTGTTGCCCACCTGGGTCTACGAATCAGTGTCTCTCAAAGTGCGATCACGGGCCACCTACATCGAAATAGCAGGAGTGCTTCCTAAAATGCAAGTTCCTGGGCCCTATCCCAGATGGAGGAAACCATCTGCAGTGTGGAGTCCTGGAATCTTGTTTTCACTAGCGCCCCAGGGAACTCCTGTGGGCCTCAAAGGTTGAGGATGTCCACTCTACATCGTTTTTTATGTTTCTTACACAGGCTTGGTTCTTTGGAGCTAGAATTTCAATAAAAATACACATATAAATATATGTATTTATATATGAATTTTGTGATAGATAGATAGATGCATTTAATATGCAGCTTTTGTTTCCCTGCCTTTCCCATTATTTCTTCTTCCCCTACAGCCTCACCCCGTGAGGTCCCCCTACAATGCCACCATTAGGTATGCCCCTGGGACCTGTCCTGTTCCCACAGGCTAACACAAGACCTTATGGGGGCCCCCACCTCATCTGTTCCCCAGTGAGAGATTTCAGAAAAAGAAGAGAACACTCTGCTCTTTGGTCCTGTGGGCATTCAGAATATGCCACCCCAAATGCCACCTCAGCATTAGGATCACTTGAGCTGGAAGAAAATGAGAATCAACAGATGCAGAAAGAAGTCCTCCCAGAGTTGCCCTTATCTGACTACACGCAGAATGCTGGGAAACGGGGGCTGCCCTGAATGTGTCCCCTGGGAAGTTTTACAGCCACAGAGAAGACAGAGAGTCAGCAACAGATGGTCCTGCACAAACTACTCCATCACTTCCCACCTAGTTGCCATGACACCCCTGAGGCCTGGAACCTTTTCCCTAGGTCCTGTCCCTCCTCTAAAGTATTTATTCCTTTGCTAAGATGCCATACCAACCCAAGTCGAACTCCCCGAGTTACCCGTCGTTGAGGATCCCCCCGTGACATGTGCTACCCGGCAGGGGTAAACTGTCTGCTTCTCTCTTGTCGACCTGCACGCTGTCTGTCCAGTTTCACGGAGCCCCAGCCGGAGCACGTCACGGGCAGAGGCCAAGACTTCCTCTCTCATGGTCTTCACACCTTGTTCTCGGAATTCGGTCAATTGAGCTCTGCTCTGGACTCCAGACCCCGACAGACTCGTCCACCAGCACAGACGGGACGTTTGAAAGGCAAAATAAACATGGAAAGGCTGGTCCAGGAGCCTGAAGGCGTCTGGAGAGTCAGGACAGTTGCTTCCACTGACACTGCCCTCAGTCCCCACCTGTCCGCCGTTGTGCCGTTCATTATCTCAGAATATTTACTTCTTAGATGCTCAGGGGGAAGGCACTGCAAAGGAGACTTGGAAAGACCCTGGAACCGTTCAACCAGGGCTCCTCCGTTCAAGGCCAGTTAATGCCACACAGCCAGCACTTTTGTCCACCTTCAAAGTGGACACCGCACACAAGCACTGCAAGAGTCAGTGCCACTGTCCACGTCAACCCCGCGGGTTCAGCTCTCACCGGGCAGAGCCATCTGCAGCTGAATCCTGCCCAGCCACACACCACGTAAGTTTAAGCCACTGCGCAGTCGAAGCCTGCAGGTGGGAGAGCGAGAGACAGAGGCAGGAAACACAAGCAGGCTGCAGAAAGAGTAAATCCCACAGAAATCTAAAGACACAAATTATAGGCCACATGCAACTTCCTCCAACAAGCATCAATCACAGGGCGGGATGGCTCCCTCGGGGCTCATCTCAGGCCATCCCTCAGCACACATGGTACCAGGAAGAATGGCCCCCAAGAGAAGACTCCTTCCTCTCTGCTTGGCTCCTGTAAAACTCCATCCTGTTTCCCCCAATGGCAATATGATTTTTGAATTTTGCAAGAATAAAGCCACATCTAACAAAACATTTCTTGGAACTGAACTGGGCAATATATTTCATTGAAAAAAATTTTTTTTGAATCTTCAGACTCCATGATTAGTTTAGCTGGATAAGAGGATTACGTTTGAAGTTTGAAATGTTCAGTAATTGCAATGCTTTAATGAGCTTTAACTGTAATAGGGAGGAGTCGTATCTAAGGCGTACATGAGTTCTACAGCTCACACATTACTACTCTCTACTTCTGGAAGTACTTAATGTAATATTAAGTAGGTAATACAGGAACATGGTACAAAATGTGGACCATTCAGAAGAATATAAAATACAGCCAGGAATACATTTCTCTTTCCCCTGCTACACAGGTCCTGACTCAAGGGTCACCTCTGTTACCAGCTTCCAGTCTGTCCTTCTAGAGATCGGTCACACTCAAGAAGATACAAATGTGTACTTTTAAAACGTGTACTAGTGTTTCTAAATACTGTTCTGAGAGAATACCTGATCCACAGCCATAACATCTACTTAAATGTCCTGACCTACAGAGTTGTACCAATCTATCAGAGTGACATTAAAAGGTCGCTAAATCACTCTGGGCCTCACTTTCTTGTGTGGACAAAGTGGCACTACCTGTCTTCTCACCACTAACACCCTCGTGTATTATTTCTCTGGTGGGTGTTGCACCTGTCGGGGTCTGTTCAGAAGACAGAGCACACCGGGCAGTTCGGCAGAGGCCCAATGATGTGGGAAACCAGGCAGAGGCAGTAGAGGACATGGGGGAAGATGAACAATCAGACTTAATGAGGGACAGCCCAATGCTTCCCTGAGCATGAGCGAGTGGAAGAGAAGTTTGTTCTAATCTCTCCTGTTCAACCTGGTATCTTAGCAGGTGCATGAAGGCAAGACAAAGAAACAAGAGCACACAGACTGGAAAGGAAAAATAAAAGTCTTTATTCATAGAATCTATAGGAAAATCTACAAGACAAGCTAGTAGAATAAGTGTTTAGCAAGGCCACAGAATACAAAGTTAATGCAGAAAAATCAATTGTGTTTGTACAAACAAGCAACGACAATGAAATCTGAAATTTAAAAAAAAAACACACACACACCACAATATCTTTCACAAAATGCTTTTATAGCTTGTGATTTTTGGTGTACCACCTAAAAAATACCTTTGTCTACTTCATCAAAAACAAAATACATAAGGATAAATTTTAAGAAGGGTGTGTGCAAAGTGTGCAAGATACGTGTGCTGAAAACGCATTGCAAACACTGATAAAGAAACTAAAGAAGGCCCTGGCCGGTTTGGCTCAGCGGTTGGAGCGTCGGCCTGCGGTACAAAGAAACTAAAGAAGGCCCAAGTACATGAAAAGATATGACATGTTGGGGTATCTGAAGACTAAAATTTTGTTAACATGTTAATTTTCCCAAATTAACCTATAGATCAAAGCAATCTTGGTCATTTTGGAAATTAGGAAGCTTATAAAATGTCAGAGAGATGCAAATCAAAACCACAATGAGATATCACCTCACACCTGTCAGAATGGCTATCATCTATAGATCCACAAACAAGTGTTGGTGAGGGTGTGGAGACAAGGGAGCCCTAGAGTGCACTCTTGGTGGGAACGCAGACTGGTGAAGCCACTGTGGAAAACAGTGTGGAGAGTCCTCAAAAAAATTAAAAGTGGAGCTGCCTTCTGTTGCAGCAACTGCACCTCTGGGAATACATCTGGAGAAACCTGAAACACTGACTTGAAAGACGGATGCACTGCTATGTTCAGTGATGCATTATTTACAGTAGTCAGGATTGGGCAGCAGCCCAAGTGGCCATCAGTAGATGAGTGGATAAAAAAGCTGTGGTACATGTACACAACGGGATACTACTCAGCCATAAAAAAGAAGCAAATCTTATCTTTTGTTACAGCATGGATGGACTTAGAGGGTATTATGCTAAGTAAAATTAGCCAGTCAAAGAAAAATAAACACCATATGACTTCACTTATATGTAGAATCTAATGAACAAGATAAACAAAGAAACAGACTCCCAGAGAACAGGCTGACAGCTGTCAGAGGGCAGGGGCTGACAGCTGGGAGCTGGGTGAAAACGGTGAAGGGTTAAGCAGTACAAATCGGTCGTTACAGAACAGCCACAGAGAAGCAGTTTGCAGCATGCGGAATGCATGGGGCCAGCTGGGTGCTTGGGGCAGCAGGGGGACCACTCTGTAGAGTGCATGCTTGTCCAGCCACTTCGCTGTACAGCTGAAACCAGTGTGGAATGGTACTGAATGTAAATTGTGGTTGGGGAAAAGAAGCAGCTGATTAAAAATATATAAATAAGCCCTGATCAGTTTGGTTCAGCAGTTAGAGCGTCGGTCAGCAGACCAAAGAGTCATGGGTTCAATTCTGGTCAAGGGCACATATCTTGGTTGCATGTATCTTCATCCCCAATTGGGGTCATGTGGGAGGCAACCAACTAATGTGTCTCTAACATCGATGTTTCTCTCCCTCTCCCTCTCCCTCTCCCTCTCCCTCTCCCTCTCCCTCTCCCTCTCCCTCTCCCTCTCCCTCTCCCTCTCCTTCTCCCTCTCCCTCTCCCTCTCCCTCCCCCTCCCCTCCCCCTCTCCCACTCTCCCACTCTATCTGAAAATCGATGGGAAAATATCCTCAGGTGAGGATTAAAAAGAAATATGTATATAAATGACCACTCGAAGGGCCTAGAATAGCAAAATAAGTTTGGAAAAGAAAGCTGGAGGCGCCTCACTGGATACAGCCCTCCCTCCCGGACTCGAACCCGCAAGGGGCACATGTGCAGCTGCTCCAGGACACCGAAGGTGAGCATGGGCTCCCGGTGCGAGGCCAGCGGATCAGACACAGGAGACCGTGAGAAGCTGGTGGCACTGTGCTCATTTCCGTGACACAAATTTATACCCTAGAACTTGGCTTTCATACTGGTAACAACATAATTACCAGGCATAACTTTACATTATTCCTGGAGACTCAGGCAGCCACTTATTTTTACAGCTGTAAAAACGGTGGTGAAAACATCTCAGCCCAAATGCACACTGACGCACCATAATTTTACAACCAAGAATGGCTAAGCCATGATTTTGCTGGTTATCTTCAAAAACAGCAGGCACCTTAAACAGAATGATCAACAAACAACTTATTTGATTATTTTGAGGGGAAGTAACCCCAGAACCAACATGATCAGGTTCTCTGATGTAAATGTACAAAAATATTTTAAAATTTCATTTTCCTTAGGATTACCACTCAAAAAAGTTCTTCAGTGCCTCCAAGGATTAATCAATTTCCTCTTTATTCTAGTATGGTCTGAGCCGATACTGTATGTCCATATTCACTTTCACCTGTCATACTGGTGTGTCCAGTGCAGCCCCATTATCACCAGGTAAAATGTCAACTTCTAACCGGACAGCTCAAGATTCTACACTTTCGCTCTTCCCCCTCCTGCTTCCTTCCATCCCTCCTTGAACAAACCTTGGTGCACCCAATAGGTGTTGGATGGAGATAAATCCAGGTCCTCCCTCAAGGAGCTCCAGGCCATACGAGATACAGTCCAATGAACAAGTGACAAGAAACAAAAGAAATGCTCCAGCAGGTGAAGCCATGGAGAAGACACACACCACGTGGGCCGCTCACTCAGATGCCGTCCCTGGCTAAGCAGGGTCTCAGGTGGGCAGCAGTAACCAGGTGAGCGTGGGGATGGGGAGAAGGGCCAGAGGTGGGCGCCATGCAGAGGAGGCAGTGTGAGCCAAGTAGGAGGCAGGGGGCACCAGGAGAGAGATAGGAAGAGATTGGGAGGGACTGAGCTCCCCTCTGGGGTGGAGGAGGAAAGGAAGGAGGAATCCCTCGGCAAGGCAATCATAGTGGACTTGAATGTCAAGCTCAGGGTTTGGGAGTCATCCTGAGGGCAAAGGGAGCCCTGCAGGGCCTGAGCAGTAGAGTCTCATGGTCAAATCTGAACATCAGACCTACCACGCCAACAGAGGTACATGAGATACAGAGCTGCCACCAAGACCTGGAAAGTGCCCTGGCTGATTTGGCTCAGCGGTTGGAGCATCGGCCTGTGGACCAGAGAGTCCCGGGTTCGGTTCCCGCTAGGGGCACGTACCAAAAAAAAAAAAAAAAAAATGACCTGGAAAGTGCACACCATCATCTTGCAAACCCTTCTTCATCAGTTCCTTCAGAGTCAAGGACTCTGTGGGGAAGCTCCTATCACAGTTCCCTATTAAAATGAAGTCAAATGTGAATTATCTGTGTTCCTGTGAGATCCATGCCATGTATTTCCTGAACAAACTCCAGTTGTATCTACTTAAATCACAGCAGTTTCCAAGAATGGTATCAGTTAGAAATGCAGGCTCTCTGGCCCTGCCCCAGACTCACGAATCAGCATCCGCATTTTAACAAGTGTGTGAAGCTCTGATCTATACTGCCAGCTGCAGCGCCAGAGGCATGGCCATTCCTTCATAAGCACCACTTTATGCTACCTCAGCTCCACAGCTGCCTTGAGGCTTTTTAAATCTGAATTTGAATTTCTTATTATCTGTCAAGGACTGGGAAGGCAGTAGGGCTGGTGCACTCAAGCTGGCTCCCCTGGAGGGACATAAGCTGACAGACGTGGAAGAGGATGAGTGCTCCCTTTCCACCGACAGGCTTTGCAGAAGCAGGCCTCCCTGGCCTTGGCCCACATCTGCCACCTGTTGTCCTGGGTGTGCACGGAGCTGCCCTCCTCAGGGGGAAGTAAATCCACTGTGGGGCTCTGATGTTTAGCTGGAGACGTCCAATAAGGAAGTGTTCCACGATTACATGGTTCCATTCCAATACAGGGGAGATGTATGCCAGGGGCTAGGACGGATATAAATGGGGATGGGGAAACCAGGATGACTTCTGGGTTATGGGTTTGGCACCAAGTAAATTTTTGATGGCAGGACATACATGGAGCTGAAAAGGAGTGGACGGTGGTGGTGGATGAAGGTGGTGGTGGAAGAGGAATGGTGGATCAAGGGACAGGATGAGGGCTTGAGGATAGTGTATGGTGCACAATGGGTGGAAGAAGAGGAGGAGGACAGATTATGATTGGTGGGTGGTAGGTGATGGGTAGAAGGTAGTGGATGGAGATGGTGGGTGGTGGAGGACGGTGGATAGTGATGGTAGGTGGTGGTAGATGGTAGCTGGTAGGAAATGAGTGGAGAGTGGTGGACGGAGATGGTGGATGGTGGAAGAGGGTACATAGTGATGGTGATGGTGGCTAGTGGTGGTAGTGATGATAAATGGCAGGTAATAGGTGGTGGTAGATGATAGCTAACAGGTGAAGGATGGAGAGTGGTGGAGGACAGACGGATGACAGATGGTCAGTGGTGGATATTGCATGAAGGTAAAGAGTGGTGGATGGTGATAGTGGAGGATATTACCTGGTGGATGAATGGTGATGGTGGGTGATGGGTGGTAGTGGATTGCAGATGGTAGGTGATGGGTGGAAGGTGGTGGATGGTGATGATGGATGGTGGTGGATGATGACTGGCAGGTGATTAGTGGAGGGTGGTAGAGGACAGATGATGAGTGATGAATGGTAGGTGGCGGACAGTGGTAGCAAATTGCAGCTCATGGGAGGGGATGGTAGTGGTGGGTCATGGAGGATGATATCTTGTTCTCATATGAATAATTCATTCTTCTGCCATCACCATCCCCATCTCCCACCCACCCTCCACCACCACCATCTACCATTTTCCAACTCCATCTATGTCCCACCACCCACCATTCACCTGGTGTTGTACACCCATAACCAGGAGTCATCCTGGACTTCTCCCACCCCCAATCAACTACTGCCTCTAAATACAAGCAATGAAGCATAATCTAAAATAAGGTCAAGAGCTCAGCAGCACAGACGTGAGAACCTGGCTGCTGAGATTTGGCACCAGCTGTACCACCTAAAAGCTGTGTGACTTGTCTGTGCCAGTTTTCTCATCTGAAAAATGCACCTTCTTCACAGAGTTATGAAGATTAAATGCATCCAGTTGTAAAGCAGCTAGACCAATACCCGCACATAATAAATGCTATATAAGTATTTGTTATACAGTACAGATAAATAAGATGGATATGCACCAGAGACTTCAATTTACATCTCCCCTCCTTTCCTACGACATGAATTCCAGCCAGGCAGTTCCAGGGCAAACAGGCAGCACTGGCCATTCCTGCAGAGTGAGAGCCTGGAAGACGGAGGCGATGACAACGGAAGTGCCGCTCCATGACACGCCAGATGGCTCATGAACGCAGGATGGCTGGGTTTAACTTCCCAGGATCAAACATTGATCTCTATCTACACTCATCCAAAACGTTTTCAGTATAAGCAACAGAGTTCACTTAAGTCTCAATGCATGGATGCTTAACAAAACTTTCATAAAGTTTTATTATTCTTCAACTAAGCCACCCTGGCCCAAATCAAACAGGAATGAACATGTCCTAGTCCTCACCACCCGCCTGTCTCCTTCCTAAGCCTCAGGTCTGTACTGCCTTGGGAGCTCAGTTCACCCAGCTTCAGCAGACCAAATACGAGGCGTCGCGATGGCTCATGGGGATGACTCAGGAGGAGGAAATCAGCCGCACGTGGACTAAAGGAGAACTGCATATGCGGACCAAGATTCTAAAAAGAAAACCAGGGCGAAGGAGAGAAGGAAACAATGGAGCATGAGATGGGAAAGGCGGGAGGTATGGGCGAGAGAGGGCAGGGAGGCCAGGAGGGGGGCTTCTAAGGCACACCCCCTCTGCCCACCATGAAACAACTGAAGAGCAGAGCAGCAGGACGTTTGTCACTTTCTCCAGTCCCCCCATTTCCTACTGTAGACACCACGGATCTGGTGATTCCGCAGAAAAGGGACTACTGCTCTCCCTGCCTCTAGCCACTACAAATAACTTAGGTTTGGGAATGCTTCCATACTCACACGCCAGGTGGTTAGCCCCAGAGTCCCAGAGAAAGCATGAATCTCAATGCTATCTAACGCTTGATTAAAATATGAAAGGTTCAGACTGCGATTCTGTGAAGCCACCTATCACACATTTGGCAGGATGAAAATTAGATTCAGAGTGAGAAAGAGCCCAGCCAGTGTGGCTCAGTGGATTGAGTGTCTTCCCACGGACTGAGAGGGCCGTTTGATTCCTGGTCAGGGCGCACGCCTGGGGTGCAGGCTCAATCCCCAGTGGGGGTGTGCAGGAGGCAGCAGATTGATGTTTCTCTCTCTCTCTCTCTGCCTTCCTCTCTCTCTAAAAAAAAAAATCAATAAAAACATTTTTTTTTTTTAAAGTATATTATACAGAGTGAGAATGTATTCTAGGGATGATGGGCAGAACCCACTCAAGAGTGTTTGGGGAGGGAGATGACCTCATGGAGTGACTAATGCAGGTGTAGAAATACCTTTCTCCTCCCATGTCTCTGCTAACACTGGTACTCACTTCTCTACAAACATGACAGAAAATGTTTCACTTATTGGCTCACCACCTGTTAGTTGTACATCTTCAGGAGAGTATCTTATCTTCTCTGCACCTCAATTTCTTCTTGATATAGCAAATGGAGGTGATACCTACTTCCTGGGGTTAATACAAAGGATAAATGGCATGCTTTTATGCCCATTAAAACACCCAGCACAGTGCATATAAGCATTTGGTACATGTTAGTTTCCTTCGAACTGTGAATGCTACCCTGAGGAACTTGATAAAACTATGGAATTCCAGGTTCAGTCCCGGAATATCTGGATCCTCCAGTATGGGTGGGGACCCAGGTAGCTGGATTTTACCGCTCCCCAGTAGCAAAGGAGGAGCATGCTGCTTGAGAATAGACAAAAAGGCTTCCAGTGTTAAGAGGGTGTAACAGGCAGGCTATGCAGGTAGAGGCCTGCACAGGTGCACAAGTAGGGTTCTATGCATGTGTGTGAATGCACACGTGAGTGTGTTTATGTTGAGACAACTAGAATGGCCATTGAGAAGTTAAGCCCAGAGAACAATTTGGTCAGATTATGAAACGTCTTAAATGCATGCTAGGGTGTATGGACTTCCTCCTCCAGGCCAAATCAGGCAGTGTGGCCTCAAATTTGACAGTATTTTAAAAAATAAATCAGGCTTTCCCTGGCTGGTTCAGGTCAGTGGTTAGAGCATCGACCCACGGACCAAAGAAATGAGGGTTCGACTCCAGTCAAGGGCATGTATCTCAGCTGTGGCTCGGTCCCTGGCTCTGGTTAGGATTGTGCAGGAGGCAACCAGGCAATGTCTCTGTCTCTCTGTCTCTCTGTGTCTCTCCCTCTCCCCCTCCCTCCCTCCCTCTCTATCTGAAGATAAATGGAAAAATATCCTCAGGGAAAGAGAGAGAGAGAGAGAGAGAGAGAGAGAGAGAGAGAGAGAATTAAATAAATAAGGACTAAAATAAATCAATAAATCAGGCTCTAAAATGGAGGCATTTAATTCCAGAAAAGAGTTTCTTCATATGGAAAACCATCTATAAAACACACTAAATTCCTAAAATGGAATAAATGTAATATGTGGAGGTATTTTCAAAAATCATCCATTCTTTCAACAAATGTTTAATGATTGCCTCATAGGCCAAAGCCAGATGTTGGGGACATGATGGAGTCATTTTTGGGACCTACCCACATTTTGAGCTTTCTGGCAAGCGCAGTGGAATGCCAGTGGTCAGCTTTAACCTGGGAGGGGATGCTTACGGTCCAGGCGTGGAAAAGGCGGCTCCCGTAGCCCCAGAGTGAAGGGAGGGGTACGAGGGGCAAGCACTGAGGCCATCAGGCTTGGTGTAGGGTGACGTGGCTGCACCTGCAGGAACTGAGCTCTGAGTCCTGGCAGGGCAGCTATCGGGGGGAAAAGCAGCAGGTACGAGGTTCACCTAGCAATGAGGAACCTTGGTGGCCACCATGAGTTTAGCACGATGCATCTGATATGCCTTGTGACGACCACAGGGGTCTTGCAGGGCAGCTGGATCTACGGGCTGAGAGCTGAGGAGGCAGCGGAGAAACCGCCAGAGGCCTGGGAACGAGTCAGAGGGGGTAAGGCTGGGAGGCTGAGCAAGTCTGCATGGGAGGTGGCCAGCCGTCCTGAGTGCTGCTGGGAGTCCGCTGTGGCCTCGACGAAAACATCCCTACTGGCTGTGCGGGTGACTTGCTAAGTGGTCTGGCCAGTGAGTAGGGGCTGGTCGGAACCCCAAGTATGATCAAGAGCAAAGGCAAGGAACAGTCTCCGTGACTCAAGGGCACCCCAGATTCCAAGTGTTCTAACCAAGAGCCTCCCCTTCTCTGTGGCCAAGGCCAGAACACAGATGTCACATGGTGCTTGGATTCTAAGCAACTACTATTATGCCCATGTCTGGCTTCTCAACTCTATTTCTGGGGCCTCAGTAAACATGAACAGGGACACAACAGGTGCACTCCTGAACTCAGGAAGCTGCTTTGCTATCCCACACCTGTCCTCCACATTCAGGTTGGACCTCACTCTCTCCAGGAGACTCCACTGAATGCCTCTGAGAGCACTCCAATATCTCTGACAGCCCCAGTGTCCCTGAGCACATCCCAATACCTCTGACAGCCCCAGTGTCCCTGAGCACATCCCAATATCTCTGAGAGCCCCAGTGTCCCTGAGCACATCCCAATATCTCTGAGAGCCCCAGTGTCCCTGAGCACATCCCAATACCTCTGAGAGCCCCAGTGTCCCTGAGCACAATCCAATACCTCTGAGAGCCCCAGTGTCCCTGAGCACACCCCAATACCTCTGAGAGCCCCAGTGTCCCTGAGCACATCCCAATACCTCTGAGAGTCCCAGTGTCCCTGAGCACATCCCAATACCTCTGAGAGCCCCAGTGTCCCTGAGCACACCCCAATATCTCTGAGAGCCCCAGTGTCCCTGAGCACATCCCAATATCTCTGAGAGCCCCAGTGTCCCTGGCAACACCCCAATATCTGAGAGCCCCAGTGTCCCTGAGCACATCCCAATACCTCTGAGAGCCCCAGTGTCCCTGAGCACACCCCAATATCTCTGAGAGCCCCAGTGTCCCTGAGCACATCCCAATATCTCTGAGAGCCCCAGTGTCCCTGGCAACACCCCAATATCTGAGAGCCCCAGTGTCCCTGAGCACATCCCAATACCTCTGAGAGCCCCAGTGTCCCTGAGCACACCCCAATATCTCTGAGAGCCCCAGTGTCCCTGAGCACATCCCAATACCTCTGAGAGTCCCAGTGTCCCTGAGCACATCCCAATACCTCTGAGTGCCCCAGTGTCCCTGAGCATACCCCAATATCTCTGAGAGCCCCAGTGTCCCTGAGCACATCCCAATACCTCTGAGTGCCCCAGTGTCCCTGAGCACACCCCAATATCTCTGAGAGCCCCAGTGTCCCTGAGCACACCCCAATATCTCTGAGAGCCCCAGTGTCCCCGAGCACATCCCAATACTTCTGAGAGCCCCAGTGTCCCCGAGCACATCCCAATACCTCTGAGAGCCCCAGTGTCCCCGAGCACACCCCAATATCTCTGAGAGCCCCAGTGTCCCCGAGCACATCCCAATACCTCTGAGAGTCCCAGTGTACCTGAGCACACCCCAATATCTCTGAGAGCCCCAGTGTCCCTGAGCATACCCCAATACCTCTGAGAGCCCCAGTGTCCCTGAGCACACCCCAATATCTCTGAGAGCCCCAGTGTCCCTGAGCATACCCCAATATCTCTGAGAGCCCCAGTGTCCCTGAGCACATCCCAATACCTCTGAGAGCCCCAGTGTCCCTGAGCATACCCCAATATCTCTGAGAGCCCCAGTGTCCCTGAGCACATCCCAATACCTCTGAGAGCCCCAGTGTCCCTGAGCACATCCCAATACCTCTGAGAGCCCCAGTGTCCCTGAGCACACCCCAATATCTCTGAGAGCCCCAGTGTCCCTGAGCACATCCCAATATCTCTGAGAGCCCCAGTGTCCCTGAGCACATCCCAATACCTCTGAGAGCCCCAGTGTCCCTGAGCACACCCCAATATCTCTGAGAGCCCCAGTGTCCCTGAGCACATCCCAATACCTCTGAGAGCCCCAGTGTCCCTGAGCACACCCCAATATCTCTGAGAGCCCCAGTGTCCCTGAGCACATCCCAATATCTCTGACAGCCCCAGTGTCCCTGAGCACATCCCAATACCTCTGAGAGCCCCAGTGTCCCTGAGCACACCCCAATATCTCTGAGAGCCCCAGTGTCCCTGAGCACATCCCAATACCTGAGAGTCCCAGTGTACCTGAGCACACCCCAATACCTCTGACAGCCCCAGTGTCCCTGAGCACACCCCAATACCTCTGAGAGCCCCAGTGTCCCTGAGCACACCCCAATATCTCTGAGAGCCCCAGTGTCCCTGAGCACATCCCAATATCTCTGAGAGCCCCAGTGTCCCTGAGCACATCCCAATACCTCTGAGAGCCCCAGTGTCCCTGAGCACACCCCAATATCTCTGAGAGCCCCAGTGTCCCTGAGCACATCCCAATATCTCTGAGAGCCCCAGTGTCCCTGAGCACATCCCAATACCTCTGAGAGCCCCAGTGTCCCTGAGCACATCCCAATATCTCTGAGAGCCCCAGTGTCCCTGAGCACATCCCAATACCTCTGAGAGCCCCAGTGTCCCTGAGCACACCCCAATATCTCTGAGAGCCCCAGTGTCCCTGAGCACATCCCAATACCTCTGAGAGCCCCAGTGTCCCTGAGCACATCCCAATATCTCTGAGAGCCCCAGTGTCCCTGAGCACATCCCAATACCTCTGAGAGTCCCAGTGTACCTGAGCATACCCCAATATCTCTGACAGTCCCAGTGTCCCTGAGTATCCCCCACTACCTCTGAGAGCCCAGTGTCCTTGAGCAACCCCCAGTATCTCTGAGATCCCCAGTGTCCCAGGGAACCCCAATATCTGAGAGCCCCAGTGTCCCTGAGCATACCCCAATATCTCTGAGAGCCCCAGTATCTCCAAGCACCGCCAATACCTCTGAGAGCCCCAGTGTCCCTGAGCACACCAATACCTCTGAGAATACCCCCCAATACCAGGAGCACCCCGATACCTCTGAAAATACTCCAATAACTCTGAGAGGGACCCAATGCCTCTGAGAGTACTCAGTACCATCCCACTCCCCACAGAGGGGTGTTGGGAATCAGGAGCAGGAGTGGCCTGGGGGTGGTGGGAGGGGTTCTCCTCTGCACACCGGCCCCTGGAGGAGCCCTCGGGGGTCGTTTGATGACAGGTTTGAGGGTTGCTGCACCCTCACCTTACAGGACAGCTCCAAAGGCTTTGCTGGTGTGTCTGGTCTCGCTGAAGGGAACGTAGCTGTGACGGCCCTCCACACGCTGCCAGGCCGGGACCAGGCGGCCTGTGCCAGCCCTTGGGATGCCACAGCCAGGCTAACCTGCTGCCCAGGCCACTGCCTGCCACTGCTCAGCACAGCCCGAGGCCAGGCTGAACATGCTGACTGGACTCTGCCATCTCAGACAGGATGCCCGGGAGACATCCACTCACGCCAGACAGACCCCACCCAGAGGAGGCGGAGACAGAAGAAAGTACCTACCTATGATTGAATCCCTCCGGAAGACGTCTCTATCGAAAATGTAAAACGACAGGTGACGAAAGCTCCGAGGAATTTCACAGTAGAAGTCTTCTCCGTAGAAGGGGCTGCACGAAGAGAGAGTGGGCACCGTCAGATTCTGCGGTAAGGCCCAGACGCCCGCTCATGCGTCGCGCGTGGGCCCCCACCTCGGCACCCCCAGAGTCTCATGTTTACCAGCGCCACAAACACGCCATTCTGCGTTTTGCGAGCAAGACGTGAAATTGCAGTTTCTTAACTGGGATATAAATGAACTTAAGAGTAAGCAGGCTGTAAAAATCTTCAAAGATGGGGCCCAGTACCAAAGGCATATCACGTTATCCGGCGATTTTCAACCTTTTTCATCTCCTGGCACACATAAACTAATTACTAAAATTCTGCGGCACGCCAATCTGCATTAAAAGGTATAATTTGGTTCATTCACACCAGAGCGCTACTGTTGTGTTGACTGTTGTCATTTTTTAACTTGACAGTCTAAGGGAAAAGAGGTCAGTGCCTCTGACTAAATAGTCAGGTGTTGCATGTTTTCAAACTTCTGTGGCACAATGGTTGAAAATCGCTGCGTTCAATGAATGAGTCGCTGTGCTGGTTTGGCGACCAGAGAAACCACAAAGTTCGGCACAGATTGTGGTATTAACAAAACTGTCTATTGTGTATGACCAGGTTTGGCACAAATGCTCAGAACTGCGAACCATTTTGAGGGTCTGGGGTAGCAGGTGGCAGGCCTCACCCAGTGTTCCAGTTTCAGAGAGTGAGAGTGCTCCCCTTTATCCAGAAGTCAGAGTAAAATACCAACAGGTGACCACCTGTACCTCTCCCCAGGGAGAGGGCCTCACCCACCGCAGCCGACCCTCCATATAGACCCTGAGGCTCATTCAACCACAGATGAAGACTCAAAATAAACTGCAAACTCTAACTGAGGGACCGGAGCCCTGGACCATCCTGGTTGGGCACGGGATGAGGTTAGCAGACACTGGTTCATGGAAACCACGGTGACTGTGCACAGAATACGGCAGCCAGCAAACCTGCATCCAGTAGGTAGGAAATGGAGCAATTACTCCAGCACACACACCTACAGCTACCAAGGAACCTGGCATGACTCCACCATCATGCACGTTCATGGCTAAGGTCCAACGTAGGAAACATAATAGGTCAAGTAAAAAACTAAAACAGCGTGCTACATTTTGTTAGGAGAAAGGAATGTAGGCTTCTGGCCAAGTATGAAAAGAGAGACAGAAAAGAACTGATACCATGAGTATCTCCTAGTGAAAGTTTATTGTGAGTAATAGACACGAAAATAAGAAAAAAAGGGAAGGAGGAGGGCAGGATCAGCTCCCAACTAAGAGAGCTCCAGAGCCATATTTTATCAATTTGAGATGATGTCTCCCCCACCTCCATAATTTTAGCACCTCTGAAATCAGAATGTATCCTGCAATCAACGTCAGAAAAGATTATTTCATAGATTAATTAGCATTGCTTTTTCTTAAATGCACATAAAATAATGGTACATCCCATAACTGACAAATGTCACAATTACATAAAATACAGTGTTTTTGGTGGCTTGACATGCCATCATTTGAAGGTCACTAGCACAAAGGGCTGGAGCTGTGAGGAGCTACACGGTCATTGGGGTATGGGGGAGAAGAAAAGAAGCCATCACAGAAGGCAGGCATGCTGGGAAAGTGGGAATCCGTTCAGAAGGGAAGGGGCGCAATGTGGAGGAGAAGAAAGCAGCAGGCAAGGAGTGGGAAGGACAAGTCTGGGGTCCAGAATGGGCTCACAGCGGGCACTGCCCATGCCTGGACCTAAAGACAGCTGAGTCAGGGAGAGAGGGACAGTGGGGAGGCAAGGCCTAAGGGAAGCAGGAAACAACCAGGTCTGACAGCCCAGGTCAGAAACCCAGAAACCAACCCATATGCCAGTCCTTCCAGATGTGAAAGCAAAGGACCCACGCCAGCCAGCACATGCTTGAGAAAGAAGAACAAAGGTGGAGAGCTCACAGTTCCAGGTTTCAAAGTTTACTGCAAAGTAATAATAATCAAGAAACCTGGTCCTGGCTAAGGACAGACAGAGAGACCCCTACCTCACACCACACACAAAAATTAACTTGATGTAATCACACACCAGATGTAACAGCTGAAACTGTAACAACTAAAACTATAACTATATAGAACTAAATCTTTGTAACCTAGTGGAAGGCAAATGATTTTTAGATATGACATCAAAACAATCACAAAAGAAAAAAAATATATATATACATACATATATATATATATATATATATATATATATATATATATCAGTAAGCCAAACTTTACCAAAATTAAAAATATAAAACATGTTGTGCTTTAAATATACCATTAAGAAATTTAAAAGGCCTGTCTGGTGTGGCTCAGTGGATTGAGCGTCATCCCATGGACTAAGAGATCCCTGTTAAATTTCTGGTCAGGGCACATGCCCCAGTGTGGGCTTGATTCTCAGTAGGGGGCATGCAGGAGGCAGCCGATCAGTGTTTCTCACATCAATGTTTCTATCTCTCTCTCCCTAAAAGATCAATGAAATTACACACACACAGACACACACACAGACACACACACACACACACACGTATATGAAACTTAAAAGGCAAACCAGAAGAAAATATTTGAAAATCATGTATTTGATATAAAACTTGTATCCAGAATACATTTTACAGCACAATAATAAGATAAATAATTAAACTGAAAAATGGGCAAAAGATTGTTGAAACAGATATATCACCAAAGAAGACATTGACCACAAGCATATAAAAAAAATTAGCCATCAGGGAAATGCAAATTAATTGACGAAACACCACTTCACACCTACTAGGATGGTGATAATAAAAAAAAATGACAGTTCCGGCTGGTTTGGCTTAGCTGTTACAGTGTTGGACCTACGCCCAAAGGGTCATGAGTTCAATGCCTGGTCAAGGGCATATACCTGGGTTGCAGGTTCGATCCCTGGCCCCAGTCAGGGTCATGCGGGAGGCAACCAATCGATGTTTCTTTTCCCCATCCCTTCCACTCTATCTAAAAAAAAAAAATCAATGGAAAATTATCCTCAGGTGAGGATTAACAAAAAATTAATTAATTAATTAAAAATAAAATGATGACAAATAACCAGTGTTAGGTAGGGTATGGAGAAATTGGAACCCTCATACATTGCCACTGGAAACTTTGGAAGATAAACAGTGTGCCCACAGAGTCAGCAAGTCCTCCTACATATACACCCAAGAGAAATGAACACGTGTCCACACAGAAACTTACATGTGAATGTTCATGCAGAAGTATTCACAACAGCCAACAGGTGGAAACAACCCAAATATCTATCAAGTGACAAATGGAAAAACAAAATCTGGTAAATCTATACAATGGATTCCTATTTGGCGATAAAAAGAAACAATGAACCTCAGAAGCATGTTAAGTGAAAGAATCCAGGTGCAAAAAACAAACAACCCTTTTTGACATTCCATTTATATGAAATGGCCAGAACGTGCAGAGGTGTATGCAGAGAGAGCTGAAAGTGGGAGGCTGGAGGTAGGTGGGGGACAACTGCCAAGGGCCCTTCTTGAGTGTTTTAAATGGATTACAGTGACAATGATAAAATTTTGTAAATTTACTAAAAATTGCTCAATTATAGACTTGAACATTTCCTACGTCCTGGCTGGGTGGCTCAGTTGGTTGGAGCATCTTCCCATGCGGGTTCAATTCTCACTCAGAGCACAGGCCTGGGTTGTGGGTTTGATCCCTGGGCGGGGTGCATGCATGCAGGGGGCGGGACAATTGATGTTTCTCACATCAATGAGGAATATCCTCAGGTGAGATTTTTTAAAAGTTCCTACAACATGAAGAAGGCCGTTTACAGCCCTGTCCCCAGCTCCTCACATTCTTCCAGCTCACCCTCAGAAAGGGAGCGAAAATAATTCCTGCATTCTGGGCCCTGCACCCTGCCTCCTGGGAGCTTGTACTCCAATAGGGTCGCCAGCTTCATCTGGGCACCCATGACATCCCAGGTCCTGTTCTGAGCCCCAGCAGGTAGCAAGTAGAGTTGACCCTCGAACAACGCAGGGTTTAAAATTCACATAAAAGTATAGACACACAGTTCAAACCCATGTTGTTCAAGGGTCAACTGTATTCAGCCCTCAAATACCCTCACTAGGTGGGGAAACAGAGGCACTTGCATCAAGTGACAGGTCCAGAGTTTAACAAATGCTCATTTGAAAATCCCATCTAAGCATATTCTCCCCATCAGAATTCTTGCCTCAGAGCCTTCCTGTGACCCGTTGTCTACATTTGTGAGGTTCTGCCTGATACCAGCAGACGCCACAGGGGTGTGATGCTCTGGGTTAACCTCCAGTTCCACAACCCACTCCTCGTGTGAGATCCAGCTCTCTCGGTTCCCAGTTATTCTACCTGTGAGTAAGAGCCTGAAACATCGTGAAGATCAACGACATAATCTACAGGAAACCCTCCGACACTCTGCAGGAAACTCCAAAAGTCGATAGATCAGCGTGTGTGTGTGTGTGTGTGTGTGCACGCGTGTGCGCGGGTGCACTGTGTGTGTGCGTGTACATGTGAATTGCATGTGTGCATGTGCAAGTGTATGTGTATGGGTGTGTGTGAGTGTGCAGGTATGAATGTGTACATGTAGGTTTGTGGGAGAGTTGCACGTGTACATGCATGTGTGTGTGCACAAATACTCAAAGACACACATTTACACACACTCCTCCCAATACATTATTTTTGCTAACGAGGTGCAATGCCCACCTGCCTCTCCTGCAAGGTGAATTAAATTTTAAAACAGGACTAAGCCTCAGAAAATACAGTCTCCCTTATTCGGGCCCACAAGCCCTCCCCAGCAGAGCCCAACGTGGCGTCACCCTGGAGACGGTGAGATGCTCTAAGTACAGCATCATTCCTTTCCTCAGGAAAAACCACCATTCACCCTAAGTCTGTGAATGGAAATGAGGGAGAGATGGCTTTCCAACTGAGCAGGGAGGCCAATCAGCAGCGTTCCCTTGGGGACCTAGACAGAAGCTGGTGGTCCTGGCAGCGCCCAGACTGTAGGGGACCCAGAGGGACTAATCCAGAGAGACGAGAGGCAGGCGGGTGACTGAGGTACGAAAGGGCCACAACAGAGTGAGATGAGATAACAGCCAAGAAAACAACCAAAAAGTGGAAGTCGTGCCGGTGGCCGAGGAGCTGCATTACAGCAAAGCAGAGTGGCCTCGGCGTGGCAGCACGAGGTCGACTTTCCCACTGGAGGTTTGCTTGATTTTCTAATCAGCTCAGGTCTAAAGCAGAACGGGGAGACCCTGCTGTCCTGAGGTGCGGAGAATGGAGAGAAGGCCCTGCCGGCAGCTGCTCCTGCCGCATGCCCTGGGGACAGAACCCTGAACCCACTAGCACTGAAATCAGGACTGCTTCCCAGGGCCTCACAGAGAAGTCACTCACACGGCTCTGTTTCCCAGTGGAAACACCACAGAAACGGACAGTCACATGCGAGTCCTGACCCACGCTTCCCTCTCCAACACCCCCAACCCACAGCCTGGGAACACATCTCTATAGGTGGGACTCTGGTTCTTTTATCCCACGTGGACCTGTTTTCACTCTTAGACTCGAAAGACATCACAGCGTGCAGGCCTGGGAAGACAGGACAGACACATGAAGGGCGTGGCGGTGGCTCAGACAGGACGGGCCCGACTGGAGACTGTCTGCAGCCACCATCTCCACACCGGCTGCCTGACCTTCCCCCAGACTCCGCATGTGTATCCCAGGAACACATTATTTCTCACAGTAAGGTGATTCATAATTAGATTTATGTGTAATTTTTTAGAATTTTTCTTTGTTTTTACTCCTTTATGATCTGAATTTGCTTTGCTTTAAAAAGAATACTTCCTTCATTCTAACTAAAAATAAGAAACTGTGTTCTTTCTAAGAATGATAGTCTATCAAGGATTTTACATTTTAAAATCAAAATTGGACCCACCAGAATGACTAGAATCAAAAAGACATAATAACAAATGTTGGTGAGGATGTGAAGAAATTCAAACTTCATATACCGCCTGGGGAATGTAAAGTGGTGCAGCCACTTTGGAAAACAGTGCAGTTCCTCAAAATGGCAAATACAGAGTAACCACATGGTCCCACAACCCCACTCCTGGGTACATGCCCCGAAGAAATAACACCACATGTCTACACAAAAACTCATACATCCAAGTTAATAGCATCATTCAGAACAGCCAAAAATGTGAGCAATCCAAATGTGCATCAACAGATGAATGGATCAAGTGTGGTCCAGCCATACAAAGGAATATTATCAGCCACAGAAAGAAATGAACCACTGACACATGCTGCAATGTGGATGAGCCTGGAAAACATTATGTTAAGTGAAAAAAGTCAGACCCAAAAGGCCACATGGTATAGGATTCTATTTACATGAAACGCCCAGAATAGGCAAATCTGTAGAGACAGAAAGTAGATTAGTGGTTGCCAGGGGCTGGGTAGCAGGGTGTTGGCGGGAAATGGGGACAGTTAAAGGAAATGGGTTTCTCTTTAGGGAGATGAAAATGTTCTAAAATGGATTGTGGTGATGGCTGCACAACTCTAAATATACTGAAAACCAGAGAATTGTACATTTTAAATGGGTAAATTATATGGTACGTGAACGGTATCTCGATTAAGCTATTTTTTTAAAACCAAATTTTAAAAATACATAAAGATGTCAGAAAGCAAAAAACAGAATTAACATTCTAAGGTATATCCTCCTAGAGTTGTTTTTTCTCTAACAATATATGGATATAGAATAGAGACACATATTTTTGAAATAAAATCGGGATTACATTATATATCATGACATGTAGTCAGCTTTTTCCTTTCACATCAAGCCCCGGACCACTTTCCAAATAAGAATATTAAATGTTAGTGGTCACACAGTAGCAGAGGTCTGAGTGACCATAACTGCTCGATTCACCAATTCCAACACCAACGGACAACAGGGTCCTCACCAACTTTTACAATTGGGAGCAGCACAGAATGAGACTCTAGGGCAGGGGGTCTCTGCAGAGCTGTCCAACTGTTCCCTTCAACTGTGCTTGGTGGAAGGGTGTTCACTGCCCTCAGGCTCTGGTACATAATACCATATGACCCTCCAGAAAGGGGGGACCAATTTACCCCACACAGCCACCAACACTGAGTCTTACCAATATTTATAAATTTTGCTAAAGTGATGACAAAAAAAAAGCTACCGCTTTCATTTGAAAAGTAAAAATTATTGGTGAGGTTGATTATCTTTCATCTGTGCATGAGCACTTTCTGTCTCATTTTTTTGTTAAAATATCTTCAGCCCATTTCCTACTAAATGCCTATCTTTTCATATTATTTCCATGCTCAGAATAATAATCCACTGTGGACTTGTAAATTTATGTTGTGAATTAAAAGACAAATAGCTAGCCCTGGCCGGTTTGGCTCAGCGGTTAGAGCGTCAGCCTACAGTCCAGAGAGACCCGGGTTTGGTTCCTGCTAAGGGGCACGTGCCTCGGCTGCAGTTTGTCCCCGGCCCTGGTTGGTTGTGCAGGTGGCAGCCACTCGATGTGTCCCTTTCACGTCGATGTTTCTCTCTCTCTCTTCCTCTCTCTCCCTCCCACTTTATCTGAATAAAATATGGAAAAATGTCCTCGGGTGAGGATAAAAAAAAAGACAAATAGCTAAAGCACAATATATAAGGAATATCTTTTAAAACTAGAAACACAACAAATTTGTCAACAATATCTGTTATCCCGCAGCCACCGCCTCAGTGGTTGAGGGTCAACCCATGCACCAAGAGGCTGCTGGTTCAATTCTGTCAGGGCACATGTCCATTATGGGCTCAAATCCCAGTGGGAGGCATGCAGGAGGCAGCCAATCAGTGTTCTCTCTCATCAATGTTTCTCTCTCTCTCTCTCCAAAATCAATAAAGAAAATAAAAATTAAAAAAAACAATAGCCCTGGCCAGTTTGGCTAAGCAGTAGAGTGTCACCCTGTGGACCAATGAGTCTCAGGTTCGATTCTGGTCAAGGGCATGTACCTCGGTTGTGGTTTGTCCCCAGCCCTGGTTGGGGTCATGTGTGAGGCAACCAGTTGATGTGTCCTTCTCATGTTGATGTTTCTCTCTCTCTCCCTTTCTCTCCCTCTCTCTCCTGCACACTCTATCCGAAGATAAACAGAAAAATATCCTTGGGTGAGGATTAAAAATAAACGAACAAACAAACAATATCTGTCCTTAACGGGTGAGGACGGCATGTGATCCTGCCATTTCCAAAATGTGCTCCAGCAGAGGAGCAAGAGGGTCCTTGCACTCAGGAGCTGATGCTGCCTGCAGCAGAAAGGCCATGTCAGCCCTGATCAGGCATCTCTCAGGACACATCAGCCCTCCCAACTTCAAGAAGGACCCACGTCGGGGTATAAGTGGGGTGGGCCACACAGTGGGTCTCCCCTCCCTCTAGCCCTGCAGGACAAAGGATGGAGGTGGGATAAAGCCCCTCCCCAAACCAGGTGCCAACCACCCCAACCATCATAGTGGTCATCTTGATGACCCACCCCTCCTTCTTGGTGAATAAGAAAGGTTGCACTTGTCTGTTCAAGGGTAGCAGGGTTGGAAGTTTATTCCAAAAAAAAAAAAAGGGAACTGTCAGATGACTGGGAGCAGGGTGAGTTCCCCCACCCTCACCCTTCTCCATGTGCCTGGCAGGACAATATATTCTTTCTGGTGGACTCAAAGGGGCCACACAGCCTTGAGCTTCCCCTTCCCATTAGAGGCTTAACCTGGGGTATCTCTTCCCACAGGCCCGGCTTTGTCCCCAGCCCAAGGTCAGCTCAGTCAGATAGATGGATGATTAATGTCCCTGCACAGTCTGCCCCCACTTACAGCCTTAGGGCTCCAGAACCCTCTTTCCAAATAAAAAAAGCCGCCCAAAGGACTTGGCTTGCTTTAAATACCGCTATCTGACAAGGAAATTAATGTGTGCAGCGGCATCCGCCTCTGAGGCTGGCCAGAGGGACAAGCTCTTTCCCCCAGTGATTATGGAGAGAAGCTCAAATGAAGTTTCACAGAATCAAGCAAACTCTCCTAAGGGAAGGAGGAAAAAACCTCTTGCAGGAAACCAAGCTGATCTTTAAGGAGCACTCTGAGAGGGGAAACCATCTGTGTTGCTCCTCCTCCCCCCACAGCCCAGAGGCACAGCCCAGAGGTTGAGACAGGGAGGCCTTTGGGACTCACAGGGAAAACTCCGACTTCTCCGTGAGTCATCCCCCACCATCTGTGAGGCTGGCACGCCCGTCCCACACCAAGGCTGCTTGCACCGCGACAGCAGTGTTTGCTCATGAGAAAACAGCCCTGAGCCTGGTTTCCCCAGTTTCGTGCTATTTCGCAAGTGCCAGTGTCCATTTCCCAACATCTGGGGTCAGGGAGGAGAGGGGGGGAGTGCTGAGCTGCTCCACATTTTGGGTGGATGGAAAGGCTGCGTGCGGAAGAACAGGGACCCTGCCCTGAGTCTCTTTGTGAGAGGGCTATTCCTAAGACGGTCTTTGTGCCTCGACGTCTGAATATGGGTTTACCACAAAAAAGCCCCGTCAAGGGCCGAGCATCCAGAAGCAGTGGACCACGGATCGTGGCTCCCAGCGGAAACCCAGGGCTGACTTCCTAGCCCAGCGTGAACTGGAAGCCAATTAAGCAGAGCCAGTTTTCCAAAAAGGGCACCAGCCTATCCCTGAAGAGCTCAGTGCTTAGTGAATAAAATGTGCATGTGGTTAAATCATTAACTAACAGCTGGATTGAAATGTCATAAGACCAAATGCTATATTCAAAGGTCCGCAGCAGATGAACTGGACATGGAAAGGAAGTCACGTAACTTGCACCCCCACACAAACCGTGCGGTGCTCCGCCTGGCATGGGAAGGCCTGCCGATCAACTGTTCCCGAAAGGACCCGCCGACTGCCAGTTATCCTGTAGGCACTCAGAGGCAGGAGAAAGACCTTTTTCGTTTCAGCAAAGTCCATCTCTTTAAATGCTGATTTTATAACTGCTTAGAACACCTGTGCAGCATGGCCTCTCAGCATGTGACATTTCATCGCAAAAATTTTTTCCCGAGGTTCCCAAAAGATGTTGCATCTTACTAAGAGGCAAGATGCTCAGTCTCTCGTACTAAACTCTAACCCTCACTCCAGGTCACTGCCTGAACTATTCACAGCAGCCTCCACAGGGAGGGGCAACTCCCAGGAGAGAAAGCCACTCTGCCACCACAAAGGACAGAATGAAGAAACACATGACATGTTGCACAGCATCTTGCATATTTGAAGTGGGACCTGGGGGATGTAGTTAACCTTCCCCCAGGGCAGGAGAGATTCTGAGGTCAGAGCACAGTGTTTGTCCAAATGCTGGGGCAGAAGTGCTCTGGATGGACCCACCTGAGCGTTTTTTGTCACTCAGGTCAATCACAACCTGCACTTCAGGGACTCGGCATGTGCTGAGTTCTGGGACTGCGGGACGCTTGCTGTGAAGCACGGAAGGGTCCATGGTGGCCACTGCCAGATAACAGGGACACCGAGGACAGATGGGGGCCCCAGCCTTGCAGGCAGAGCCAGAGGAGCAGGCAGTCAACACTGGGCAGGTACAGGAACAGAGCTGGGAAACACGCTTGGGAAGCTGCTACGCTCTTCCTGAGGGCAGGACCCCCAAACTGGACATCTATGTGTTGGAACCAGAGCCCATCAGCTACCCTGTTGGTGGGTGACCTGCAGCCTGTATTTCCTGGCCTGACCCAGCTCCAAGGTATAGCCACGTAGCCTGAACCAGTTACCTTACCTCTCCAAGACTCAGTTTCCCCATCTGCAAAACTCCTACTCATAGGGTCATGGTGAGGTTCACTGGATGCTGTGCACAGCTCACACCACTGCACGTGGCTCCCAAAATACCAAAACCTATTGTCCAAAGTAGTTTTGGGTGCAAATATCCCTTCTCCGAAAACTGGGAGTAAAGAAACAGGAAGCAGAGGATGACATGGTAGTAAAGAGATGTTCTTACCAACCTCACCGAGCTCTGCCCCTTGCTCCTGCACAAAACATGGCACTAAGCCTGGGACCCAGTGGTCTGATGTGAGACACATAATTCTGTATAAGAGCGATACTAACCAGCCCTCTGCCAGAAACTAGCATAAAGGTTAAAAATAAATGCTGTGACAGAAAACACACAAGGTCTTCAGAAAATCTAATTTACATAAAGCTACCAAGCCCTGGCCAGTTTGACTCAGCTGTTAGAGCGTTGGCCTGCGGACCAAAGAGTCACAGGTTCGATTTTGGTCAAGGCCATGTACCTCGGTTTCAGTTTGATCCTGGCCCTGGTTGGGGTCGTGTGGGAGGCAACCAACTGACGTGTCTCTCTTGCATCAATATTTCTCTCTCTCTGTCTCTCTCTCTCTCTCTCTCTCCTCCTCCCTCCCACTCTATCTGAAAATCAATGGAAAGATATCCTCAGGTGAGGATTTTTTTAAAAAGCTACCCAGAAAAATTCTTTTCACAAGGCTCACTCATAAAAAGAGCATCACAAATAAGATGATGATGCCCCAAAAATAGGCCTTTCCAGGAAAAATCACTGAGGACCCAATCTGTTGTTAGTGAACTGGAATCCTGATTCCCTTAGTCATGCAAAGACACTGGCAATGATGTGTCCCCACAGGAGTACCCCAGGACTGTGGAGGGATGGATCTCACCACCTGGAGTACCCCAGGACTGTGGAGGGATGGATCTCACCACCTGGAGCACCCGGGACTGTGGGGGGATGGGTCTCACCACCTGGAGTACCCCAGGACTGTGGGGGGATGGATCTCACCACCTGGAGTACCCCAGGACTGTGGGGGGATGGATCTCACCACCTGGAGTACCCCAGGACTGTGGGGGGATGGATCTCACCACCTGGAGTACCCCAGGACTGTGAGGGGATGGATCTCACCACCTGGAGTACCCCAGGACTGTGGGGGGATGGTTCTCACCACCTGGAGTACCCCAGGACGGTGGAGGGATGGATCTCACCACCTGGAGTACCCCAGGACTGTGGGGGGATGGGTCTCACCACCTGGAGTACCCCAGGACTGTGAGGGGATGGATCTCACCACCTGGAGTACCCCAGGACTGTGGGGGGATGGTTCTCACCACCTGGAGTACCCCAGGACGGTGGAGGGATGGATCTCACCACCTGGAGTACCCCAGGACTGTGGGGGGATGGATCTCACCACCTGGAGCACCCGGGACTGTGGGGGGATGGGTCTCACCCCCTGGAGTACCCCAGGACTGTGAGGGGATGGATCTCACCACCTGGAGTACCCCAGGACTGTGGGGGGATGGTTCTCACCACCTGGAGTACCCCAGGACGGTGGAGGGATGGATCTCACCACCTGGAGTACCCCAACTGTGGGGGGATGGGTCTCACCACCTGGAGCACCCGGGACTGGGTGGGGATGGATCTCACCACCTGGAGCACCCGGGACTGGATGGGGACGGGTCTCACCACCTGGAGCACCAGGGACTGGGTGGGGATGGGTCTCACCACCTGGAGCACCTGGGACTGGGTGGGGACGGGTCTCACCACCTGGAGCTCCAGGGACTGGGTGGGGATGGGTCTCACCACCTGGAGCACCCAGGACTGGGTGGGGACGGGTCTCACCACCTGGAGCACCAGGGACTGGGTGGGGATGGGTCTCACCACCTGGAGCACCTGGGACTGGGTGGGGACGGGTCTCACCACCTGGAGCACCAGGGACTGGGAGGGGACGGGTCTCACCACCTGGAGCACCAGGGACTGGGTGGGGATGGGTCTCACCACCTGGAGCACCCGGGACTGGGTGGGGACGGGTCTCACCACATGGAGCACCCGGGACTGGGAGGGGATGGGTCTCACCACCTGGAGCACCTGGGACTGGGTGGGGACGGGTCTCACCACCTGGAGCACCAGGGACTGGGAGGGGACGGGTCTCACCACCTGGAGCACCAGGGACTGGGTGGGGACGGGTCTCACCACCTGGAGCACCCGGGACTGGGTGGGGATGGATCTCACCACCTGGAGCACCCGGGACTGGGTGGGGACGGGTCTCACCACCTGGAGCACCAGGGACTGGGTGGGGACGGGTCTCACCACCTGGAGCACCCGGGACTGGGTGGGGATGGATCTCACCACCTGGAGCACCCGGGACTGGATGGGGACGGGTCTCACCACCTGGAGCACCAGGGACTGGGTGGGGATGGATCTCACCACCTGGAGCGCCCGGGACTGGATGGGGACGGGTCTCACCACCTGGAGCACCCGGGACTGGGTGGGGACGGGTCTCACCACCTGGAGCACCAGGGACTGGGTGGGGACGGGTCTCACCACCTGGAGCACCAGGGACTGGATGGGGACGGGTCTCACCACCTGGAGCACCCGGGACTGGGAGGGGATGGGTCTCACCACCTGGAGCACCCGGGACTGGGTGGGGACGGGTCTCACCACCTGGAGCACCCGGGACTGGGTGGGGACGGGTCTCACCACCTGGAGCACCCGGGACTGGGAGGGGATGGGTCTCACCACCTGGAGCACCCGGGACTGGGAGGGGATGGGTCTCACCACCTGGAGCACCCGGGACTGGGAGGGGATGGGTCTCACCACCTGGAGCACCCGGGACTGGGTGGGGACGGGTCTCACCACCTGGAGCTCCAGGGACTGTGGGGGGATGGGTCTCACCACCTGGAGCACCCGGGACTGGGTGGGGACGGGTCTCACCACCTGGAGCACCAGGGACTGGGAGGGGATGGGTCTCACCACCTGGAGCACCCGGGACTGGGAGGGGATGGGTCTCACCACCTGGAGCACCCGGGACTGGGTGGGGATGGGTCTCACCACCTGGAGCACCCGGGACTGGGTGGGGACGGGTCTCACCACCTGGAGCACCTGGGACTGGGTGGGGACGGGTCTCACCACCTGGAGCACCTGGGACTGGGTGGGGACGGGTCTCACCACCTGGAGCACCCGGGACTGGGTGGGGATGGGTCTCACCACCTGGAGCACCCGGGACTGGGAGGGGATGGGTCTCACCACCTGGAGCACCTGGGACTGGGTAGGGACGGGTCTCACCACCTGGAGCACCCGGGACTGGGAGGGGATGGGTCTCACCACCAGGAGCACCTGGGACTGGGTAGGGACGGGTCTCACCGCCTGGAGCACCAGGGACTGGGCGGGGATGGGTCTATCTATTCTAACTGGTGAGGAATGTCTGGACCAGAGGCCTGCATTTATGTCAAAAAGACTTTTTTTAAAGCTTGAACTTGAGAAATGAGACAGAAAAGTAAATGTTAGAGAGAAGAGGGTTACCTGTATAATCTCTTACCTTCAAAGTCAATGTTTCCTAATGAATAACTTGGTTTTTATTAAAAATGTCTCAGAAAATGAAGTCTGTCTCCTAAATCACAGACTTCCTCCTGTCCTTTCAAATCTAGCCCCAAAGAGCTCCTCCCCTCCAAAAGAGTGTGGAGCTGCTGAGGTCCTTCATGGTTCAGTCATATCTACCACGCAACAGTGCTATTTCTGAGCAATCTGCACCTTTCAGTGGGAGCGGAAGGACACTCTCCTGTCGGTGACCCACAGACTCCTTCTCAGCCAGAGGCGCGCACCACCCGCTTGGGAGCAGTCTTTCTCTCGGCAAGTTCAATGCCAGAATGACAAGTTTGAGATTCTCTCATTACGCACAGATCAATCAATGAGGCAATGAGTTAGCTCCTCCTCACTTTGCTCTAGAAAGCAGTCATTTTATAAATTTCTAATTTTATGTTAAAAAAATACTACTTTCTAATTTTATGGAAAGAACAAAAATACCCACCATAATCCTACTACCCTGAGAAAATAACCACGTTGACATTTATATATTCTAGACCATTTTTGGAGCAATCCCAATTTTTTAAATTAAAAGGGCTCTTACTATCGACACAGCCTCGTAACCTGCCTTTATCACCGAGCAGACATGACCAAACTCCACGGAAGGAGAGCACAGTCCCCCCGGAACTTGAGGAGCTGTGAGGGCTCTGCCTGGGGAAGGACGAGGGGGCAGAGTGCCAGGCTTGGTGGCCTGGGCCAGGACCACGTGGTAGGCCCCTGCCCTTCCAGATGGCACCGCGAATGGAAGCAGGTGAGAGGGAGCAGGCGGGAAGGGGCTCCTGGGCTGGGCGTGGGGCAGGCGTCCAGGATGGGCTGTGGGTGGAGGCTCAGCACAGCCTCCGTAGGAGCTGTGACGGGGTCAGATCGGTGACCTTGGGACAGCACCTCATTGAGCCAGGAGCTATTTTTTTTTTTTTAATTTCATGGGGATTTCTGAGGAAAGGCAGGCAGTATCATTTTCACAAGAATCACTTACATGGATAAAAGGAAATGAAAACACTGATACTTTATGGAATATTCTCGCAAATGGACTGGCCTAACCCAGCACTTATGAGCTCTTACTTTTAACTCTTCTGTTCATATAACATCAATATGCTCTTTTTACTGGATAAAATGGTGATTTCCTCCATGATACAACCTTCCCCTCCCCTGTTTTAAAGTAGAAGGCAGCCCCTGCCAGGGGAGTCCCAGGATGCTCTTGACAGATACACTGCGCGGTCCGGACGGGCAGCTACGTGCAGCCCCAACCCTGCCAGCCCAGTTTCATAGAGCCTTTTAGTTTAAACAAGCAGTAAACAAATAATGAGTTGCCCTTTAAATGATTTTTAAAATAGCTCACTCTAGAGCCAGGTCTTTGCTTTCCGTCTTGATGCTCTTCTGCCCCCAGCCTATTGGATTGCAGGGTGTGGTCTGCCTTTGGGGGCGCTCAGCACAGTGGAGTGAGGCTCTGCCCTCACTTAGCTGCAGCGGCTCTCCCCAGCCTTGGAACCAGGGCGCTCAGCGGCTCTTCTCCCTCACTCCCCCTCTGGCAGCACTGGGGCTCCCTCTGGTTTTCATGGTGTACATAAAAACCAAAAAAAATAGTTCACTCTCAACATCAGGAAGATATTTTTCCTAGTAGGACAGAAACTTTGCCCCAAATCACTTTCCTGGAGAAGGGACAAGGCCAGGGAGAAAGGGCTTGTCCTCCCAAATGTGGCAGAGCCAATGAGTTCTGATAAATAAATCTGCAACAGATGCTGTCTCTCAGCCTCCACTCTCCCATGTCAAAAATAAAGAGAAAGGAACAAATGAGGGTACTTTTCCTAAGATATCCGCTCAGTAATCAGTAGTGATGCTCTGGACCGGTTAGTTACTTCTGGGGGACACTCAGCACAGCATGGTCAGAGCCTGGTCTGATCCCCAGGGGGCAACCGTCTGCTGGTGAAAAGGGGGGAAAGAAAAGTGTTTTCCCTCTTCTCACACATTCTGTCTGTGCTTAATGCTGAGTCAGAAGACAGATGAGACTGAGCACAGCTGGGTGGTGGGGGCTCCTGCTGAACCACTGCATCCCTCACTCAGACCGAGCGCAAGGCCCTGCCAGGAAGCCAAGCCCCTAGGCTCTTACGAGTTCAGACATCAGATGTCGGCTTTTGGTTTTCCACAGTAGCTTTGTCAAATAAATGAGCAAATCTCAAAGGGGATGCTGAGCCTGAAGGAGGCATGCTGGAGAGCTGCAAGAAGAGGGGGCAGCCGCTTCCCTGGAGGCAACAACTGAGCTGTGGGGTATGGCGGGCTGACAACCGCCTGCATTGGTGGCCTGGTCCAGACAGCATTGCCCAACCTTGTCTCACAGGTTTTTCCACTCCCTTCCACTCTTGCAGTCGCCATCTGGTTTGTCTCTGGACTCTGTCCCTCTAATCAAGGCCACTCAAGAATGCAAGTAAATCTTGCTGCAATCTTCACATATGCCTCTCCACTATCTCTCTCTTGTCACCTTTGGAATTCCCATGAGACATGCTTAGACATCATTCTATCTCTGTCTCCTCTAAATCTCTCTTAAACTTTTCATTTCTTTGGGTCTGTGAGGTATATTTCAAATTTATCTTCCAGTTTACCAATTTTCCTTTCAGCTATGTCTAATCAGCTATTTAATTCATCCAATGGGTTTTTCACTGAAATTCCTGTGTTCTTCACTTCTGTAAATTCTATTTTGTTCTTTGTCGAATGGGTTCAGTCATTCTTTATTGTTTCTTTTCTTGCTCATGTTTTTAATTTTGTCTATTATTTTAAATTCATTAAACTTTGTTAGTTGACATTCTGCAAACTCTGAAGGTCTGATTCTGCTGTCTATTGTTTCCCTTGGCAAATGAGCACAGTACTTTATTTCCTTGTGTTCTTTCTCCTCTGAGCTCATATTCCTTGGAACTTTATATAGGAGTATTCTTTGGGGCCCAAATTGAAAGAGATGATTGGGTTTGCTTTTGATTGGTATATTGCTGCCTCAGTGGATGTTACAAACTAGTGAATCCAGAACTAAATTAATGTATATGCACAGACTGAGATTTTTTTTTACCACAGATGTGGTGTGGATTCAAGCTGCAAACACAAGAGAGACAGTTTTTTGTTTCAAATATTCGGCACCCACCAAGTGGCACCAGCTATTTTCCTTGCTAACTTCTTTTATAAAGTGGGTTCATTTGTCTTTTCCCTTACCTTATAGAGTAGAGTTTGGGGGCTACACACTTGCAAAGCCCATCAGTGGGAATAGGGTTTTTGCCTCAGTACTAAATGGCCACATACACTCATATATTTTTTTTCTTAAAAAATTTATTTTCTTTATTGATGTGAGAGAGAAAGGAAGGGAGAAGGAGAGAAACAGAAAGATGAGAGAGAACATCAGTTGGCTGCCTCCTGCATGCCCCATACTGGTGATCGAGCCCACAACCTGGGCATGTGCCCTGACCAGGAATCGAACCGGCAACCTCTTGGTGCATAGATACACACTCAACCACTGAGCCACACTGGCCAGGCTACACTCATATTTTTTAAACCATGTAATTATTTTCTGTAGATTTGTCTCTTTCCTTTCTGTGAGTTTTAACTTTCTGCATACAGCACCCATCTCCTTATCTGGCATATTAGATAAGTACTCAATAAATATTCACTAAGCTAATGAATAAATTAATAAACAAAAAAAATGAAAGTTTATTAAAACTATCTGTAAGGAAAATATAAATAGTCTGTGAAGGGGTTCGAAGCTCTGAGTATTACCTTAGTTCACTCACTAGAGTTAACTGGCTTCTTATGATAGCGTTTTAGGGGCTACCACCTGATTCTGGCTATTTCACAGTTGATTTCCCAGAAAGGACAGTAGTAATGCATCATTATTTTTATTTCGCTCTCATCCTCTCTTTCCTGCTTCACAAAAACATTTTCTAGTGCCACCAAAACCAGAAACCGTAATTTCTACTTCTAAATCTGTCTGAAATATTTTGAAGACAATAGTTCCCATTTCTCAACCTCGCCTAAAAGAGAGATTCTCTAATCTGTTCCCTTCCCAGGCAGACACCTGTTTTTAATAAGCCTTCCAAGTGATGCTTAGGAAAACTAAAGTTGAGAAGCAGTAATGTTTTCATTATACAGCAAACTTCTCAATCTTAAGACCTGTTAGACGTGCTGCTTTTTCTTACCTGACCCCTGTCTTCCTCAACTTCTATCAATAAATGTTTTCTAGGTACCCTACCTTAGTAAACAGTTACTTCCATGAACATCCTGGGCATGCTTCTCTTGATACATTTAAAGGAAGGTGGTTAAAAAAAAAGCTTTCCAAATATTTACCCACTCAAAATCCTTGATTTGTACTCTTCTGTTGCAGTATACACTTTCCAGTTCCTCTCCTATAAGAAATCATCTCAGAGGCAAATAAACAATTACATAGTGTGCTTTGTTCCATAAGCTGTCCAGTCCTGGACACCATGAGCATCTGGAGAGTATCAGTTCACCCCTGAGGGCGGAAGCTCAGGCTACAAGTGCCCTGTAAGCCAGAGCCCATATGAACATTTCCTAATCCTCACTATAACAACACAGAAGATGGCAAGATGACATAAGTGTTCAGGATATTTCACATACAGAATAAAACTTATCAGTATCAAAAAAGAGCAGACATTACCAGAGTGATTTCTCCACGATTTTGGTCCTGAAAACCTCCTCTTGGTCCAGGTTCACGGTGCAATAGCAATCTCGCATCTTATTTGGCCCTGGGTAAGTGGGAAGATTTTTAGCTTCACCTAAAAGAGAAAGTGTAAATAATCACAACATAGCATACAATTATTTAGTCCCCATGTTAATCACAGGCATATTTCCAAATTATGGATTTATTTCATAGCAATGCACCAGCTTTCACTTTTGTACATTCATTAGGTCTTTATAGGATCTTGGTTTTCTTGCTACCACAAGTCAAAATATTGATGAAAATACCATTTTTACTGTTAAAAATGCCAGGTAACATACACATGAACCCTAAAACAAACTGATAAAAGTAGGAATCCATCAGCCTAGAAATTAAGGATTATTTGTTTTGTTTTACTCACATTAGTCCCTTTAATTTTTTTAATGTTGAAATTATGGTAAGATATGTATAAGTTAAAATTGATCATCTTAATCATCTTTAAGTGTACAGTTCGGCAGTGTTAAGTATACTCACACTGTTGTGCAACTAGTCTCTAGAACTTTTTCATCTTGCAAAACAAAACTCTACTCACTAAACAACAACTCCCCATTTCCTCCTCTCCTACCCCCTGGCAACCACCCTACTTTCTGTTTCTCCGAATCTGACTACTCTAGAAACCTCATAGAAGTGGAATCATACAGTATCTGTCCTTCGTCTCTGGTTTATTTTACTGAGATTAATGCCCTCAAGGTTCACCCATGATGTGGCATGTGTCAGAATCTCCTTCCTTTTCAAGGCTGTGATATTCCATTGTATGTACCACATTATGTTTCACCATTCAACACCCCTCACCCCAGGTCCCTTTTTATTTTGAATTTAATTTTATAATAGTAGGTCAAAGTTGGGGCAATAATTAAGAAGAAGGACTCTTTTATTGACAAGAGTAAACTATGAACTACAGCTGTTTAAAATACCGAGTGATTAGCCAGTTAGGAAAAAGTCAAGAAACAGATAGCTGCTCTAGGCACACAAGCCCATTCCTCCGCACAGGGCCCTACAAGCAAGCATCGAAACATCTGGAGAAAAGGGAAGAGACACTTCAAGAAAGCCAGCTTGCCCGGCCAGCACTGAAAAACATGCCCACCATGTCACAAGCCCCTATTTGACCCTGGGGCCGTCTAGAGATAATTATCAAACCACAGTGGCTGACATCCTCTGCAAGAAGCTGGGGGTAAGTATGAAGGGCTTGTCCCAACAGCCCTGTTTACTTGTGAGCTGAGAGAACAGGAATGAACGAGAGGTGGCTTTTGATCGGGACAGCTGATGCCCTGGTGAAGTCCACTCCATGGAAGAAATGCCTTGAACATACTATCACGTCCCAGAGTCCTCCTTGTCACCAAGTCATTTAAGTTCTAAAGATGCCTGGCCCTGGGCATCCATAGGCACCAGACCCAGCACCAGAAAGCGAGGACAGCACAATGCCAACAACAGCCCAGGCACATGCTGATAATACCTGTTAACACCACTCAGGGCCAACCTACCTCTCTCTTGTTAAAACTGGAAGGAAAAAAAAAAAACGCAACAGAAACCAAACCAAAACTAGAACAGAAGTTCCTCCAAACTCCATCTTCAGAGCTCAGTGCTGACCGCCCAGCATCAAACCCACCCAGTGCAGCCACACCTTTTTTTGCATAACCGCAACAAAAACATACATAATAACTAGGGGAAATCAGCTCTTCGGAAAAGACGTCCACATGCAGGCTGGCCTGCCAGCACCTCCCAAGGCAGAGATCAACTCCATTTGTTTGAAGCTTTTCTTTTTTAACTTTTCATTAACATTAATACTTGAGACTGAGGAGAGCAGCAAGCTAGCACAAGATACTCAAAAACTGAGTGGATGTTTTCTGTGCTGATAAATCTTATTTCTGATGCACCAAGGTGTTTTTTAGGATTTCCAACAGTACCAGTCGAAATCTGTGCATGTGGTCATTTCCTGCATAACACCTACTCCTCTGGGCCTCAGTTTCCCCAACTATAAAAGAGCTCTCCAAGGCCCCTCTAGCTCTGCGACTCTTCTAATCCAAATGGTTCCAGAAATTTTTCTTTCTCATCAAGGAATCATCCATGGCTGTCAGTTGGTGAAGAAAACAAAATAATAAATAAATGTTTTCTTATAGCCACTATTATCCTTAAAACACCTTAACATTACACCACTTCCTTCCAGAATATGCCTTTTTTTTTTTATCCTCACCCGAGGACATTTTTCCACTTTTTTGTTAAGATAGAGTGGGAGGGAGAAAGAGGAAGACAGAGAAAGAGAGAAACATCGATGTGAAAGGGACACATCGAGTGGCTGCCACCCGCACGACCAGCCAGGGCCGGGGACAAACTGCAACCGAGGTACGTGCCCTTAGCAGGAACCGAACCCGGGTCTCTCTGGACTGCAGGCCTATGCTCTAACCACTGAGCCAAACTGGCCAGGGCAGAATATGCCATTTTCTACATAAATTGAGCAAATAAAAACATGGCCAATGTTTGGGCCAGGCATGGCCAAATGCCTGGTAAGAGGCATTTGAATCTGAGCCAAGCTTCGAGTCAGTTGTTAAATGTCAAAAGACAGATTCTCTGAAGGCTTCTGGCAGATGTGAAAGGTCATATGTGCACATGCACAGGCATACAGAGTGAGTGACGAACCCACAGGCAGGAAAGGGTTGGATGAGGCCCCATGGGCTGCTCCAGACAGGGAGGGGGAGGGGCAGGTACACAGAGGAGCAGACACAGGTTTCCTGGTGCCTGTTCCTTCTACTGAGCTGACCTGAGCAGGCAGCACACACACCAGCCCGACATGGGGTCTGTCAGTCTTCAGTTCTGTTTCTGCAGTGTTCACACACCCACATTTTTGCAGTGTTCACAAATCTTTAACCTCAAAGCAGCCTGACTTTATTAGTCAATAAGCTGTCACCTTTATAATGTGACATATTTCCCTTTGAAAATTATTTTTTTGCAACAAATGAGATAATTAGCTGCAAGTTCCTATATTTCTTAAAATGAGAAAAAAAATACTTTATTGAAAGTCTAAGGGAGATGGTCATTGTGGAAAATACAGAACTGGGATGTTGCTCCCGTTTATTCTCCAAAGACCCTCAGAACACAAGCAACAGTAGCTGACACTTCTCTTCAGGGTGCGATGTTAGGATTAAAAGAAAGAAGAGCCTTCTCTGAACAACAGATGCTTAGAAACATGAAAACGCAGAATTATCTTGTTCTGGTATGAACATGGTCTCATACACATTCCTCCCACCCTACAGGTCCCCAATCTGGACTGTTATAGAAACATCCTAGTTGCTATGACAATGGCAATACCAGAGAGCCAGCTGGTCGACCTGTGCCAACATTAACAAAACACTCAGACCAGGAGGGTTAGGAGCACCAGCCAGCACTCCGCCCTGGGCCATGTAATCTGCTCAGGATCCTTAGAGTTGGGGACTTCACCATAAAGGGCCAAGAATGAATAGTTACTCCCAAGTCTCTGTGTGCAGCCCCACAGCAGAGCGAGGGTGGATGTCCCAGCTCTCAGGGGTTGTTTCACCCCAAACATACTCAAAACAGATTTGTTTCTTCCATGTTGATTATTATGCCGAAGGCTAGAGTTTGATTCCCTTCCTAACTACATGTTATGGTGTCCGTTTTGTCTCTCTCAGAGAAAAAACATTTTTATTCCTAGTGAGTAGAGACATTTACATAAGAATGGATGTTTAGTGAATGGATGAATAAATGATTATAAGGTAAAAGAAAAGTCAACTCTGGCTTCATTCTAAGAAGAAAATAATCATTTTCATATGACTCCTCGTATTAACCACAACTCTAAAATCTACTGTTCACCCACCAGAACTGTCCATTGGTAGATTTGAGAAAGACAGCAAATTTGATAGGTGATATTATCTCTGAACACCTGACTTACTAATAGAGGTAAAAGGCAGCACTTAAAAAACAGGAACATAAACAGCGCTGAAACAGCAACCCCTAATTTCTAATCACAGGAAACCAGGCAGTGGGTAAGGAAAACAAAGCTTGGGATCTGAAAGCAGTCGTCCCCCGACTGACCGACCGTAGTAATTCCTGTGCTTGCTCTCAGGGAGCGCAGCCAGAAAACCCAACCCAGCCTGAGGGCAGCTGGGCCTCCAGCTTGACCAGGGGAGAGAAAGAGCCACGAGGGAATGCCCCTGCCTCACCACGGGGCCGAGGGAGCTCTCCGTGTGCCGCTAGGTTCGACCTGATAAAGGAGCCTGTCCGGAAGGCTGGCTTCCCAGGAAGGCACTCAGGAACGATGCCCTCTACACCCACCCGGAGAGGGCATGTTAGACTCCAGGCACCCTAGGGGTCTGATATGATAGCACATAGCACATAGCAATGGCTCAAACCCATGGCACCTCTAAGGGGGGTCTGATCGTGTTTGCTGCCCTCCAGCACCCGGCACGGAGGCCAGTGTGCTCTCACCAAACCCACAGAAGAGAAGGACGGAGGAAGGAATAAAGGAGGCATTGGGAGGGGAGGGTGAGGGGTCAGGTCAAGGACCCTAACTGACAAAGCACCATCCTTCCAGCTGTGAGCCTGGGGCCCATAGACAGAACTGCCTGGGAGCACACTTCCAGATATACTTGAATCTACCGGACATCCACACAACTCTGGCACCTTGTTCTTTCCTACTTAATTTCAGCTTTCAGCTCAACTACAGATCAACCTCACTAATTAACACGTAAACAGGTCTGTGAACCCAGTGCACCAGTGCCGTAAGCAACCCCTCTCAGCCAGAGGCCTCCGTGTAGGAAGCAGACAGGGAAGAATGACCGCCCCTAACACTCCCCATCTCTAGGCAGGCCTTTGGTCATTCTGATTTAGAGCACACACATGGTCCATAAATTCTGGTCACCAACATAGCTTATTATAACAAGATAGGTCTATTTCCCCGAGGAGATCAGTTTCGTGATTAAAAATTCTATTTCCTGAATATATTTTTGGCTGCCTTGCTATTTTAGCACTTGATATGAAATAGAACAAAACTCCATAAAACCAGATGAGATTGGATTTCTAAATCAAGTTATAAACAGCCTCCTCTGCTACATGCTGATTAGAAGTCTGGAGAACTCCCTGCCGCGCTGCCTGGACGTGCACAGGGCATCGCCCAGCCACCAGCACAACAGCAGGCATCTGCTCCTGGGAGAACGGTCGGGAACAGTGACTTACATCCATCTCAGATTTCCTCCAATTCCCAGAAATGAGAGGTGACATGTTACAATATAAAAGACAAGTACTAAGGCTGTTAAACTGAAAATTTAAAGTTTAAAATATGGTAAAAGGAAGAAAAATTACATCTTTCCATCCCCAACCTATGTGACTTAGTGATCAATTGAGCACTGCGTTTCCTAGTGGCTAAGGTACAAACGGAAATACGGCGGAACATGTAATCCTCATCATTTATCTAAAAATGAAACACACAAACACCTTTCTACAGCAACTCCTTGCTGGAAGCCTCACGTGGGAGGCACCAAGTGGTGAACTGGGCATGTAAAAGACGCAGAAACATGCTCCGTGTGGCTACGTCTAGTTCTGTCCGTCAGGAGACGTGGGTGCACGCTACGGATGACAAACCCTGTGAAGAGTCCTCCGCAGAGGAGGCGCGTGCAAACCGAGAAGAGGCCGCTTCCTGCTGCCCCCTGGGTTCAGGGCGAGATCCGCACACGCTGGACAAACGCTGACTGGCATTTTCCCTCCCAACACCTCATCTCGCAGCCGTGCCTGACCCCGTCTGCCCTGTGTCTCAGCCCTTCAGAGTGCTGGTCTGTCTGCCAAAATGCAGCTGCCCCGAGAAGTTCCCGTCTCCTCCCACAAGTGGCATCTGGGGTCACCTTGAGTAATGGGAACTTCTGACTGGATGGATGAGCCCTCTGGCAGGCTGCAAGTGGAGGAGGTACAGGTGATTCGGGGCAAAGACCTGCAGCAACTCCACAATTACAAAATGCAGGGCTGGCACCCACCCACCTGGCTCCCTGGGACCCTGTGCCCCCACGCCCACGCAGTTTGGAACTGTGGTCCCCTCCCTGAACACCCTAGTCTTGTGTACCCTCTGAAGTACCTCCTCCTTCCTCCACTCTCCCCAGTCCACTCTGGGCTGTCCATTGATGTCACTTATACAATTGATCCTAGAAGAACCACGTGCCGGGAAAAGTCACTAAAATTTGGTGGAGCACCTTCAATGTCTCTCTGCTTTCAAGGAATGATCAGAATTGCTATGACAGGAGCGGGGTGGGGGAAGGAGACCGCAGAAGTCTAAAGAAAAGTGCATTTTAGGCTCCCAGACAAGAAACAAAAGCCTAAAACTCTAGGACGGAAACCATCCATTTCTTCATTTTCAGATCAATTTTATAGACAACAGCATGTCCCCAGAATTGTTTAGATCTTCAGTTTTGAATTGAATCCAACCTATTCAGCGCCTAAATACACACAAAACATTAGCTAACTTTGCTCTTTCACTTAAAATCTGGTATTTTCCCACTGGGAAAAACTGCGTGCTCTTTCTCTTGTGTTTTTCCAATTAGGCTAGACATGAAAATAGTGTTCTTGACAATCACTCAATCCTGAAATAAAAACTGTAAAATTAAGTCAAAAAAAGGAACAAAGAAACCGCTAGTTTCCTTTTCATTTTTAAAAGTCATGTTGTATGGGGACTTTGGATTCCTTAGAAACTAAAATTTTGCACCTCTGTTTATAAAATATTTTTTCACCTAATGCTGTATTTTCTATGTAATGCCTATTAAGACCAGAAAAGAGCAAGCAGGCCTTCAGCAACACAGGTATTTATTGCTAAGGTGAGGATATTATGAAAACTTCTGGAAGCATGAGGACCCCTGCAAACTACAAGCTCTCCCCAGGCAGGCCCTGGACCCTCCCAGGGCAAGTGGACCGTTGATCCCTGTGCACCCAGGCGGTAAACGGGGGGCCAGCAAGCGCAGGCCACACAAACAGAAAATGCAGTCCTAAGGATGCCGCCAGGGCTACAGGAACCTCAGGCTGGAAAAGCTTTTCACTTGTGCTCCCCACCTCCCGAGGACTGATGATGTGACCCCAGGAAGACCCAGGAAAAGGGCAGGATGCCTGGGTGAACGCTTGAGTGACTGCCGTGGAAATCGCCCGGGAGCAGCCTGCGCTGACAGCTGGCGACGCCTGGGCGTGGGCAGCAGTCGCAGCGGCCATTCTTCCACTTGCTTCTGTGTGCGTCAGTCTGTGCGCATGTGCTGATGACTGCTTTTCCCGACAGCTTCATTACGGTAGAATCAGCGTACCATAACATTCACCCATCTGAAGTGTACAGTTCAGTGTGTATATTCACAGGGCTGTGCAACTATCACACAATCAATGTTAGAACATTTGTGTCCCACTAAAGGAAACCAGGACCTAGATACTGGCATGTCCCCTTTTCCCTCCCCTCAGGCCCTGGCGACAGCTAATCTACTTTCTGTCTCTGCAGAGTTGCCTATTCTGGATATTTCACGCACAGAATCACAGAGTATGCGACCTTTTGAGCCTGACCTCTTCCGCTCAGCATGTTTTCCAGGTGCATACGCACCACTGCATGCGCCAGGACCCAGCTCCTTCCTGGCCGGGGACATTCCACTGGATGAATGCGGCACGATCTGTCCATCCATTCTTCAGGTGATACCCATCTTCTGGCTGTTGTGATATTTGTGTACGTGTGTGTGTGCGAGTGTTCTGAATTCTCTCGGTTATATGTCTGAGAGTGGGATTGCTGGGTCATATGGCAACTCTGTGTTTAACTGTCTGAGGAATTCCAAAATGTTTTCCACAGAGGCTGCTCCGTTTTACATTCCCAGCAACACAGCACCAAGGTGCCGGTTTCTCCACATCCTCACTGACACTACTGTCCAGCTTTTCAATTATACCTTCACTTTGAATCAGAGAAATACTGGTGTTCATGTCTTTATGGCAGCAAAATTGGAGGGCGGTGATTGTGGCAATCGTTTTATTAAGACTAAATATTTTTGGCACACGGCCAGACAGATAATGAAACCGTCTCCACTGAGCACAGATGGAAGTTCCTTCCACACAGCAGTAGGTCCAGGATACATCGCTTTGGGTTTCATGTTTCATTTCTGACCAGATGAGTGACCTCCCCAACCCCTAGTCCCAGCACAAGAGATTCTGGGTTTACACTGCCCACGCCGAGCACTGGCTTTGAAAACACAAAGAGAAAAACAAGTCACACGAGACAGCCAGATTGACAAGCAGGCAGGCATGACTGCGAGGGCATCTCTGCTGGGAGCTCGGGTCCTAACCACACAAACATGAAATCCATCTGCTTCCTCTCAGCTCACCAGGGCTGGCCCTGAGTCATGGGTAGAGAAGGGAAAGCCAGTTCCCTTTTCTAGAAAAAACTGAAGAGGTTGTGGAGGCCTGATCTATCACTCCGGTTCAGAGTTTTAAATTGTTATTTATACACTTTAGTTGTTGGTATTGTGCAGCAGTCCCAGCAATGCCTGGTAGGAAATTTCCAGGCGTAGGAGTCCAAGATTAAACATTAAGAGTCTCTCTGTAGCCCCATGCCCAGCCACAGACCCACGCTCTAGAAATAGCCTTGTTTACTAATTTGTGTCTTAGTTCTTTGAGCAAGCAAGATAAATTAAAATAACAGCCTCACTGATAGTTCTTGGCTTATTAATTTAAACTCATTTTCAACTCCCTGCTATGAAAGACAAAGACTTAAAAGCCATATGCATCTCCGACCCCTACCTCCCAATTTCTGTTGTGAGACTATTTTTACAGTGTCTTATCTATTTTTTTATAAATTGATTCTAAATCTTTTAACCCCAAAAGATGTCATTTACAACATCGAGACTTATGCAGCTTTTTGCTGTGACCGGACCCCGGTCAGCGGCCTTCTGAGCACCGAGGCTCCAGATAGCCACTTCTCCCCCAAAAGCATTCTGCCAGTTTCATGGCACACCCAGACACGACTGCTTCTGACTCCTGTCACCCTTCGCTTCTTTCCTTTTTTTTTTTTTTTAATCCTCACCCAAGGACATTTTTCCATTTTTTTGTTTGTTTGTTTGTTCAGAAAGAGTGGGAGGGAGAGAGAGAGAGAGAAACATCGACATGAAAGGGACACATCAAGTGGCTGCCACCCACACGACCCAACCGGGGCCGGGGACAAACTGCAACCGAGGTACGTGCCCTTAGCGGGAACCAAACCTGGGTCTCTCTGGACCGCAGGCAGTTGCTCTAACCTCTGAGCCAAACTGTCCAGGGCTCTTTCCTTTTTCATTTGGCCTGAGCACCTCCTCCAGTCACTTTGTTCTGGGGTGCCAGAGGAGGCCTCTTTGCCAGCCTAAGTGTCCTTACAGTTTGATAAAGTATATATACAGGGTTTGAATTAACTTTATGACACTGTTCCGTTTGTAAGAGCTTCAAAACATTAAATGGTCCAAGTATAAGTTCCACCTGTAGCCTCCTTCATAGGCAACAAGGCCAAGAGTTTCCTGTCCCTCCTGGAGGTTTGGGAGCAAATACAAGCTAACAGTGTATAAATGGCAGCATATGCTTCTTCAAATGGGTATTAATAATACACCTTGAAAAATAATTATAATAATGCACTGTAAGCCCTGGCTGCTTTGGCTCAGTGGTTAGAGCATCGGCCCTCAGACTGAAGGGTCCCAGTTCAATTCCAGTCATGGGCACATACCTGGATTGCAGGTTTGAACCCCGGCCCTGGTTAGGGTTGTGTGGGAGGCAATTAATCGATGTGTCTCCCTCCACATCAATGTTTCTCTCTCTCTCCCTCCTTCATTCTACTCTCTCTAAAAAATCAATGGAGCCCTGGCCAGTTTGGCTCAGTGATTAGAGCATCAGCCCGCAGACCGGAGAGTCCCGAGTTCGGTCCCCGCTAAGGGCATGCACCTCAGTTGCAGTTTGTCCCTGGCCCCAGTTGGGGTTGTGTGGGTGGCAACAAGTCGATGTGTGTCTCTCTCACATTGATGTTTCTCTCTCTCTCTCTTCTCCCCTCTCTCCCTCTTGCTCTATCTGAAGATAAATACAGAAAATGTCCTTGGGTGAGGATAAAAAAAAAATTAATGGAAAAATATCCTCAGGTAAGGATTAAAAATACATAATAATAATAGTAATACACTTTGAGGGGATTATTAGTACATTAAGAATTTCCTCCTTTTTTTTAAGGGCTGCATAGTTTTGCATTAAGTGACACAGTTCATTTAACCTTCCCTAAGGAAGCACACTTTGTCTCTCTTCAGTCTTTGGCTAGTACCAGAAATGCAGCAACAAATAACCATGCGTGGATTCTATTTCTGTAGGATAAATAATAAGCTCCTAGCATCAGAATTTCTGGCACAAAGCACTGTCTAACCAGTCTATCATAAGGCCAAACAGTTCTCCACAGGAGCAATTTACATTCCCACTGTCAGGTCTGAAAACGCCCTTTTCCTATACCCTTGCTAGCACTGAGTTATCACAGTTGTGGATCTTTGCTAATCTGATAGGTGAAAAGTAGTGTGTGTGTGTGTTGTACTTCATTTATTACAAGAGATTCTTATAAAAGGACCTACTTTTCCCATTGGTTTGGGAGTCAAAGCCACACCCACGACACCTGCACAGCTTTTCCCTCCTCTGTTCTCCACAAGACAAGGTCCCTGCAAACCCGCCCTGACAGAGGCTGGGCACACACCACTCTGATGGAATCCGTGAAATAAAGCGTAGGGAAATGAAAATTCCCTTCGCTGTCAAATTCTGATTTTCCCAACTATGTCTGGATCCACTCCGTATAACTCTGCAACATCCAGCGGTGCACAGCCTTGGGGGGCTGAGACCTCGGCTTGGCCAGAGGCCCAGGACCCCAGGAAGCCCAGATGCTGCGGGGGTCTCCCCGCCCTCCAACCAGAGTTGTCCCTGGTGAAGGGGAAGGCCGAGGACCTCGTCATGACCAGTTTAACAACTGGCTGTCACCGCTGCAGTGCAGCTTCCTGGATTCTAGCAGCAAAACATGCTTCACAGTTTGCATTAAGTGTTTCTTTAAAGTCAAGGAAGGAAGACAGTCTGGCAAATATCAAATTTGTGGAAAGCCATTATATGTACTGCTGTCACAAGATGCGTAAAGTAAGATGCCCGGCTTGGCCAGAGACAACCGCTCCCAATTTGTGGTGGAAAGAGAATCTTCTCTTTCAAATCCGAGTTCGTTTTTCTGAAACAATCAGCATCCAATTTCTCCCTGCTCTTGTCCACCTGTGTATTTGGGTGCTACTTTTGCTTTTCTCTTTCCCCCACACCATTCTCTAAGAGTCCTGGCTTGAACTCGAGGAAGAAAATGGCTGAGATGTCAACAAGAGATTAGAAAAACCGTTTTCTTCCTTATAAAACCAGAACCTGCCACTCACACATCTAGTGCAAAACACAAGCTCTGGAAAGAATTGTAAAGGGGGTTCCTTTGTCCATTCCCGTCTGACCTGCAAGGGAAGCTGCCTAAATAAATACCTTCGGATACACTGTGGAATGTTCCGGGTCCAGGACTAAAACAGGACCTCACACAGAATCCCATGTCTTTCACCTATTATTCTGGTGCTAAAGGAGACTTGGAGAGGGCTTCCTCACCAAAACTTGAAATTTTTCTATATAATTTATTACCTTTGCTGTTGGCTAAATACACAACAGCCTCAGTTTCTCCAGCAGTTCATGTTTTGTAGTCGGGGCTGTCTTTGATTCTTCCTGGGGGCTCCCGAGAGTGAAGGCAGTACTGGCATGACTCAACACAAGGCTATTTGCTCATGTAACTTCACACGTAAGCAAATGTAACCTCTGCGGAGACGCTTGTGTATGATAAGCCTGTTACTGTGTGTGTGTGTGGCATTTGTTAAGATGTATATGTGTAACATGTCTGTTACTGTGCACACATGGGCAGGTGTAACGTCTATGGGGATGCATGTGTGTAATGTGCCTGTTACTGTGCACACGTGGGCAGGTGTAACGTCTATGGGGATGCATGTGTGTAACGTGTCTGTTACTGTGCACATGTGTCATTAGGGAAAAGCAAGTCAAAAGCACAAGGTAACGTCTATGGGGTGCATGTGTGTAACATGCCTGTCACTCTGCACACGTGGGCAGGTGTAACATCTATGGGGTACAGGTGTAACATGCCTGCTATTGCTCCTCCGTAAGGGAGGCGGCATTTACGGAAACCCTAGCAATACTGTAACTTTCATTTGCAGAAAGCAGAGAGGCTGCTTCCTCATAACAAACCAATAAAATCCCTTCCTTCTTTCCCTTGCTCTCAGCAGCCAGAGTGAGGTGACAGTCAGAAGATGCTGGTGACCAACAAGAGGGACCCAGTCAGCATGACAGTGGCAAAGCCCAGGGTGAGGGGGCACTCTGGGCTGGAAGCAGGTACCAACGACCTCCAGAGCGCAGGGCAGTGCCCTCCCTGCAGGCCACAGTCACCAGGCTGGCTAACTCCTTTCCTCCAACAATCAACAGGAGAAGCTCTGACATGAAGAGAAACAGCTGAGGACTCTCAAGGTGTGAGAACAAAGGTTTGAGGCGATACAGACTGTATGAGATGCCTACCAACAGAAAGGGATAAGATCTGCGTAAACCATTCATCTGATAAGTATTCTTGTATCCAAAATATAGAGAGAGCTCCTACAACTCAACCAAAAGACAAATGACCCCATTCAAAAGGACCTGATAGACATTTCTCCAAAGATACACAAATTCCCACAAACACATGAAGAATGCCGAACATCATGTGTCATTAGGGAAAAGCGAGTCAAAAGCACAATGAGATGCCATTTCACACCACAAAGACAGCTACAATTTATTTTTAAGGAAAATAACAAGTGTTGGTGAGAATGGAGATAAAAGGGTTGTGGTGGGACTATAACAGTTCAGCTGCTGTGGAAAAGTCTGGTGGTTCTGCAAAGAGTTAAACAGACTCAGCAATTCCACTCCTAGGTATATACTCAAAATCACTAAAAACAGGCATTCAAACAAAAACATGTACATGAGTGCTCATCACAGCTTCACTGCCAGGAGCAAGCACCTGACAATGGAAGAAAATTGTCATGTGGACAATTTCAAGAAAGCAGGGACTGGGTGGGTGTCTGTGTCCCGCTCTAGCCCGGGGGTCAGCTGGCTGGGGTCAAGGGGCCAGAAGGATGCTCAGAGGAGCCCAAGGCCCCTGCCCTGAGGAGCTTCAGGTAAACCACATACGTGCCAGGTGGAAAGTGGCCATGGAGACTGCAGACTGGGCACAAAAAGATGTGGCAAGAGCTAGTTCTGGCTGGGGAGGCAAAGGCTTCACAGAAAATGCAACCCCGCTGCGGGCCACGGGGAGAAGAAGGAAGGGTGGAAGAAGTGGAAGCTGACTTGGATCCAAAGGAGACATGAAACCCCATGAAACTGTCCAGAATGCAGGGTTCCTTGTGACTGAGTTCGGCAAGGAGAGAGATGCAGCTAGAAGTTGGGCAGGGGCAGAACCTTCGCAGGGATTTAAAGAATAAAGTGATAAGAGCTTTAAATTTTTTTCTAATGGGATGTTGGCTGTTCCCTTCGCTGTGACTTGTATGCACGAGAGGAGAAAAGCTTGGCAGTCTCCCGACCACAAGGAGGAAACACCACGAAGATCCCAGGCCCACCGGCACATCTGGATGGAGTGTACCGGGCATGACTCATGCCCCAGACCAGCATCCCATGCTCGGCAACCCCACCCTCCCTTTGCAGCCTAAATAAAGTGGCTTCAAACCTGGTCCCAACTGCTATCACACACACACACACACACACACACACACACACAGCAGCCCCTTGGCACTCCAGCATCTCACACAGGAAGTCAGAGTCCTCTCTGCTAAGCTCAAGAGCTGTTTGAAACTACAAAATTATTTTTAACATCACCGTTGGTCTAATTAGGCAAGAAACACTGCCAAGTTTACAATCTGGCTGCATTTGGAGAACCATGGGCTATTCTGATGAGACCTAAGCACAGGGTATTTTTTAACTTGAGTGAAATAAGGAAGAAACTAAAAAGAGAACAAAAGTTGCGGGAGACTCAACTCTGATTTTATCTCCCCGTGAAGATGACCGTTGTGGAGTGGGGGTGCACCAGCCACATCCCTTGTGTGGAACTTCTGTGCCTCCTCTCTCCGTGCCCCCTCCCCTACAGTCCTGTCCCTCTTCCCCCCCCCCATACTTGCTCCCTTCTCCTCCCCTCCTTCTTCCTTTTTTTCTCTCCCCTCTCCCCCCACCTCCTCTTCCTCTCCTCCTCTCTCACCTCTTTTTGAGAGATGCCCAGTCACCTTATCTTTGAAAACTGAGAGCTGTGGAGAATTCCTGCATCCAGCATAAGCAAAAGTCAGGGATCCATCACTGATCAGATGCACCAAATGGACAACAGTGTTGCAGATCTCACCAGGCAAAGGGACAGCTTTAGGTCCTTCCACACCAGCCATTTCACAGATGGAGACCTGAGGCCCAGGGCAGTTAAACAGCAGGCCCAGAGGCACCAGATGATAGAGGCAGAAGCAGGATTTGAACCCAGGGGGTTGTCTGGAGTCTTCACCACATTGTGGGCTGGCATCTTGGTCAGAAGCCGTGTGTGTCTCTAAAAGACAGGCCTATTCTGCCCTTCCTGCTTCAGGTGCCAATCTGAGATGAACCTGAGTCTCGGAGGGCCCTTCGTGCACAAAGGCACTATCTCCGCATGGAAGTGGACTGTGATTCCTGGAGGCTTCCTCTGAAAATGGTTTGATTTCCTGCTGCTGGAGGTTCCCCCAAGATAGAGCCCCAGGGACCCAAACACAGCGTGCCAGGGTCCTGGCAACCAGGAGGTGCCTACCCCCAAGAATGGAATTGAGTGATAACCCTGAATCTCACTGTAATGCAGGGCACGGTATTATAGACTGGCCTGGCAGGGGGGGCCTTGCCTCCTGGATGGAGGTCTTCCAGAGTCAGGCTCCTGATCTAAACCATTCCTGCTGCACAGACCTGCCAGGACTGAGGCCCAAAGGACCCCTGTGCTGGCCGGGGGGAACCACGGCCACATGCAGCATCCTGCACTGTGGGTCACAGCAACCTGAGTGATGTTCACTGCCCTGGCCCTCACAACTGCAGCTCTCTAAGCACCAAGCAGTGCGCTGACTCCTCTCCTTTCTAGGAAGCTGCCGTCATCGTTGTGGTGGTATTTGGCAAAAAGAGAAGTGGGTTTACCAGCTCTCTGATGTGACACTACTTGAGGGTCCCTCAAGATGCTTTGAGGGATGTGTGCCTATCTGCCTGGCACCTACTGGACTTTGGGTCCAAGTGGATGCTCTCGGAGCAGCCGTGGCTGGTGCAGGGGTGTGTTCCGGAAGAACCCAGTCCTCCTTTGGGGTAGTTCTTGTCTGATCAAAGCGCAAGGGTCTGAAAGACTCAAAGGCACCCACAAGTGTGCCAAGGATCCCAGAAGCACGCTGCATGTATTCCAGAGACTTCCGTTCTCCCCAGGGCCCTGCAGGCTGGCTCATGGCACAGGGGACCAAGCCCTAGACCAAGCACCTGCCATGGAGGCAGGGCCCACAACCCGGGCTAACTGCTGAATGCAGCCAGACTTCAAGATGGGCCCATTGCCCAAGGTCACCTAACATACACACTGGCAGAGCGCCCCTCCTGCAAGGTGCTGCTGGAATCAACAAGCCCCGCACAGGCCACGGAACTCCACAGGAAGGCCTGCGCCTCTGGGTTGTTTTCACGTAAACCTTCAGCCAGCAGAAAGGGCCTCTCTGCCTGACCCTGGTCTTCAGGGACAACAGCCAAAGGCACCGCCCCCAGCCCGATCATGTGTGAGCGCCTGGCCCTACTTCAGTGAACCCAGCCACAAAGATGGTCTCTAATCTGCTGTCCCCTACGGAGAACCACAAACCAAAGCCTGCTCTGGCCACTGGATTTGAGTCTTAATGGCAATTTTAGAATAGAAAGAAACTGCAAGATTAAAACTTTGGTTTTTCCTTTCTTATTTATTACTGTAAAAGACTGCCCAAGAGAAAGATCAGATTCTAAGTGCAAAGAGACTGTCATGTTGGTTCTGGTGCGCCGTACCTTCCTCCTCAGTCCTAACGTCACAAACACTAGCAAACACAGACATGTATCCAGGTCACCAGCACCCTCTCCAGCTCAGTGGCCCTGTACTGATAAGCCCTTGCCTGTCCTCTACCCAAATCCCAGGCCCCCATGAAGAGAGTTTTCCGCCCCATCCAGGGCAGGCCGCTCCCGCCCTGCAGACCTCGCCGGGAGGCACGCCCAGCCCAAAGACGAAGAAAGAGAGAAAGCTGGAGTGGGCTCTCCTGGGTCGAGGGGGTGGAGAGAGGCCCCCACGAGAGGTCCTAAGCCCTGCCCCCGTGGGCTCCCAGCTGTATCCCCAGCAGGCCACACCTGTGACACACACCATCGTCCTACCACCCCAGGCGAGCCCTCCTTTTGAGGCTGTATAACCAGCAAGTGGAAGGTTTATTTATAACGTCAGTTGAGGCTCTCAGAGCAGTGAGAACAGGTGCTGGTGAGGTGGCACCTCCAATCTTTGGGACTGGTGCCCAGGGCGGGGGGCTGCGAGGGAAAGAGGCTCTGGAGCCCCTCAGACCAGAGTGGAGCAGCCCCCAGCCTCCCACGTGGGACAGAGACCCCTCCACACCTGTTTCCCGCCTCCCCAAAAGACACCATCACATCAAGGGGTAAAGGCTGACAAAACAGAAATTCACCGTCCACGTTTCACCTGCAGCCTGACAGTGTGGCACCTACGTTTTGTTACCAGAGTCACACGTGTGCAGGAAAAATGAAAGAAGCACCCACAGCCCTCCAGACCGCTCTTCTGTCCTCCCCTTACGCCTGGCTATGACTTCCAAAGTGGCCATTTCTCAATCTTTTAAAAATATATTCTTTTTTTTTTTGGTACGTGCCCCTAGCGGGAACCGAACCCACCATACCCAGGACTCTCTGGTCCACAAGCTGACACTCCAACCGCTGAGCCAAACCAGCCAGGGCTAAAAATACATTCTTTAAAAAACATGAATAAATCAGTATCTAGGTCTCCTAAGGAAATAATCCACAAAACAGAGATTTATGAATAATCAATATCTATTATAACAATATTTATGCTGCCCTGGCTAGTTTGGCTCACAGGTGCAGCATCAGCCCGGGGACCGAAGGGTCACAGGTTCGATTCCCAGTCAAGGACACAAACCCGGGATGCAGGTCCGATCCACAGCCCTGGTCAGGGTGGTGCGAGACACAACCAATCTATGTGTCTCTCTCATGTCAATGTTTCTTTCTCTCTCTCTCTCTCTCTCTCTCTCTCTCTCTCTCTCGCTCTCCTTCCCTCCCTCCCTCCCACTATTTAAAAGTCAATGGAAAAATATCCTCGGGTGAGGATTAACAAAAAATATATATACATATATAAAAATATTTATATTGACCAAAAGGAAACAGTTAAATGTTCAGCAGTGGGAAATTCTAACAGAGAGAGCACCTTCAGCAATGCTGGGCCAGGATGTGGGCTCTAAACTGTGACACATTCTACAATGTCACTTACCCCGTTCTAGACACACAGTAGGTACACCATCCGTAATAAATGAATGGTATACATAGTCCCTTTTAGAAATCTCTATGTTTAAAATTAAGAGTTTTATAAAGAAATTCTATTTTTTTCTTGATCCATTTTTAAACATTTTTAATCACAAAAGAAATATATATTCGTGTAACCAATAACACTCCATAAGTATAGCATACAGAGAGAGTCATCTTTCCCTCCCTTCAGCCTGCCCCACACCTATGAGCTGTAACCTATGCTGACCATGTGCTGCGGATACTTCCAGACCTTTCTATGATCTTTCAGCCACAGAAGGATGAATGCATTGATCTGTGGGAGGGGCGCTCTGAACTCGGTTACCAAACTAGGGTCATACTGTGTATACTGTGCAAGCAGCTCTTTTCTCTTCTCCATATGATAGATGTGTTACTGGCTGCGGCTCTCTTCGGGCCTTCTGAGGAATGACAGTGTTCCATGGGCTGGCAGCGCCAACACCGATGCCCTCACCAACCGCTGTTTGAAAACTCAACTCGCAGGCACGAAGTTCAAGCTGCTGTTGCCACCTGGCAGCCCAGGGCCCTCGGCCTCCCCTCACCTGGGCTGCTTGCCTCTCTGGTGGGCACTGGAGGAGAGCTGCTCGCAGGGGGAGGGTGCACACCATCCCCAGAGACACGTCACTGCGGTGGGGCCTGCCCTCTCCGCCCTCGTCCACCTGCATCTGCTCTTCTGTCACGGCACGGCCCTGTGCCACTGGATGGAGGGTCTGTCCCCGTGCGCGCCCAGGGTCCACTGTGAGCAGATGGGTCATGAATGTGTGCCACAGACACTTCCTTCAGGTGTGCCATTGGTCATTTGGTGTCTCTTGCTATACAGAAATTTTAAATTCTTATGTAATTAACTCCGCCGCCGTTTCCTCCTCAGCTTTTTAGTTGACTACTTAGGAAGTTCTCCCCTGTTCCAGAGGTTATTCACACTATTCTCCAAAATGTTCCTGATATTTTTGTTTTATTTTTTTCACACTGTAACCTTTACTCTGTATGAATTTGTTTCATTTAGTGTGAGTGAGGATGTACTTTCTTCAAGACAGTCAATTAAGCCGACTCCACTTATGAAATATATCACTCTTTCCCCACTGAACTAAAATGCCACCTTTATAATAAATTACGTTCCCATATATGTTTTTATTTGCTTCTGTGTTCTCTATTATATATATATATATGTTTCATCTATTAGAAACCTAAGAATATCCTGCTTAATATTTTTAAAAGTGGATTATATGTATTAAAAGATTATATAATAAACATGTATTTAACAATTCTATCACTTACTTTTGTTAGTCTCCAAGTTATGATCATATTTCCACCACTAACATATATATATATATATATATATATACACACACACACACACACACACACAAAGCAGGCACCTAGCCCTTTTACCTTCTGAGTAATTTTTTCAGGTTTAAAGTCTAGCAAGAGCTAATAAACCAACATTGAAAATTCCACATTTATTCTTTAATTTATTGTCATTGAAATGTAAATTGCCCACACCCCTCTTAAAGCACACCAGTGCTGCCGGATCAAACACATCACTAAAGCACGTTCTCCAGCCAAACGTGGGCTTGCCCTGCGTCCTGTCGGCTGGGCTGCTGGAGTTCGGGAGCTACCACTTCCCCTACCAGCACATGCTCACTTCAGCTTCAGCTTGAGCTCTTCTCCTCCACAGAGTTATTCCCTTGCCCTACCGCTTCTATTTTTAGCTCCCAGAATCTGAGCCCTTGGCTGGTCTAGACTGCTTGTAATTTAATCCAGGGCCAATTCACAAATTTCCATGAATTAAAATAAATTGAATTCGTAGAAAATCCCCAATCCTAATTTCTACCATTATGTCTAAGACACGTAGAGTAGCCCTGGTCATTGTGGCTCGGTGGTTACAGTGTCGGCCTGCACACCAAAGGGTCAGGCATTTGATTCCCGGTCAAGAGCCCCATAGATCCCCAGCTCCTGGTTGGGGCGCATGTGGGAGGCAACCAATTGATGTGTCTCTCTCACATCAATGTCTCTCTCTCTCTCCCTCCCTCCCTTCCACTCTCTCTAAAAATCAATGGCAAAAATATCCTCGGGTGAGGATTAACAACAACAGCTAAAGAAATGTAAAGTGTTTTGTGTCACCAAGACCTTCTGTGGGCCCCTGCTCACCTGAACCCTGATGAAGCAGGCAGGCCCTGGATGGCCTAGACAAGTTGACTAGGAGAAATGGAGGTCAAGCCACACAGGAAGATGGGGACAAAGGCTGTGAGATCAGAGGGCAAAGGGTAGGGAAGGTGGAGGCACAAGGGCAGAGGGAATGTTCCAGACATTTTGCACAGTGGCCTGAATTAGAAACCACGTGTGTGTGTGTGTGTGTGTGTGTGTGTGTTAAAATGACTGCCTAGAACATCTGAAATACAAAAAAAAAAAAAAAAAAAAGGAGGAAAGATTACATATGAGCCTGTGGCCCTAGCACAGCCCCTTGTACCCTGTATTTTTTCTGATCCTTTATACATACTGGTGATCAGTAGATGTAACCTTTGGTATCCTGTTTCTTATAACACGATTCCATGGATTTAACTTTCTGCCCTCATAATCTGCTCTATCAATGGCAGCATCTCATGTCAGGATGACCTGTGCAATGCTGTTTCTTTGCACACGCACTTTTGTGATCCTCCAGGCCCCAGCTCCCCACGGGTTAGGCTGTGCCACGCCCACCATGACCCTGGCAGGAGCCCTACCTCCTTGGAGACCCTGGGGGGAGGGGGGGAATTTTGTGGCTGGTCCACTCACCGCTGAAAGGGCATCCGGGCCCACCACCACCCACATCCCAGTCCTGCCAGGAAGCTCAAAGCCGCCAGAATCAGAGGGTGAGCAGGGCCCTGCAAAGGCAGAATGAACTACGGGCCATCTGACAGGGGCTCAGATTACTGCTGAGCTTTCTGGAATGGAGCCAAGATGGTTCCCGATGGCCCAGCACCCAACCAAACTGCCCTCCCCCGCTGTCATCTCAGAGCAGGTATGAGTCTCTCCCTAGCCTCAGTTTCCCCATCAGTAAAATGGGGCTAATACTGCCTATGAAATGCTTAGCATGGTTCCTGGAACACTCCCAGAATGACCACTCTGAGCCTTTTTATTTCCGCTCAACCCCAACAACCCACCTGAGAGTTTAAATCACTGATATTAGATCAGGGACCAGTGGTTGTCATCACCATATAGCTTTCTTGAAGTCACACCTGCTGAGTGTACATGATCAAAGTGACCTTAGGGGCGTTGGTCTGTCAGAGAGACAACCCTGCTCTGGGGGCTGGGATCCACAGAAAGGTGTGCCAACGATTTCCCCCAATTCACTATAACAGCTATTCAGCTTGAGTTATTCTGAACTGTCCCCAAACGTCCCCATAGTAAATCATAGTCTTCCCATAAAAAATCTGGTTCCATCCACTAAATTATCATAGTGAATATTCACTATAACACAGAGAGGTATATCGAAATAACAGAACTGGCAGCAAATGTAGACGTCACCTGATTCAATCTAGAGCAAAGGAGGAGACCACCGGGGCTGCAATGGGCTAGGGGCTTCATGCCGGGTTAGGGCAAAGCCAGACCCAGGGCCAGCAGCGGTGCCCACCACCGTTTGCTTACAACCTTCACGGGATCAAAATCCCAAGATTTTCCCAAGGGAAACTTTTCTGAGAAACTGTCACTCCTTCAGGTCAGACAAGGCAGCACAGAGCCAGGCCTGACAAATGAGTTCTTAGAACCGCACCTCAGTCATGGGACGTTCATCTGGCTTTATTTCAGGCCGAGCCTCTGGCTCTGTGGTCTCGCTGAAGAAAAGCATAAACAGCGCTGAGCATCTTTTTTTTCATTCATTCCCTTCATGTGTCTAATTCCGTCACAGTTTTGCTCGTCACAGTTTCCCCATCAACACCAGAACCCCGTCCAAGCATATGAGGCCCTGCTCCCAGCCTCCTCTCGTCTCCAACATCAATTCTAAAGCTCAGCTCCAGTGTACACCCAGTCATATTTCGATAATCCCAAACCAACGACAGCTCAAGAACAAGGATAAAATCCACCGACATTTATGTGGCACATCTCATGGGCACTCTACATCCACAGCTCTGTTCCATCTTCTCCCAAGTGGAGTAGCTGTGCAAACACCAGTCTGAAAGGCAACGTTACTGTTCTCTCAAAGTGCACAAGTCAGTGTCAACGCTAAAACTAACCCAGCTGACTTTAAACCCGTCCTCTTCACGTTGCACTAAGGTCTTAACAACCATACATGAAGCTGAGGCCTCAAATTTCTAAATGCCGTCGTCAGTCCTGCCTGGTTCTGGTTTCCGAAGGAGAGACTGTGACAGGCTCCACGTGCCAGGGAAGAAGGGGTGCTCTTTGATAAGGGGGAATCTCTAAGCTTGAAGCATAGGACTCACAGCTTTGGACCCACATAGGATGTTAGCGTTCAGAGTGTCCTAGCAGCAGGTACCCCATAAATGTGCCCCATATCTAGTCACTCAGAGACATAGTGACAGTCCAGTCTCTCCTGCAGAAAGGAAGTGTCAGAGGTTTATCCATGTAAAAGGCACCCGCTGTGCAATTACAATTTTTCATATTCTAACTTTGCTTTTCTGTATTCCCCAAATATCTTCTTCAGTTAAAATGTTTACTTTTATCAACACACACACACACACACACACACACACGCACACAGACGGCATCCAAAAGACTGAAGCCAGCAGTTCTGGCAATCCTCAGGGGGTGCGAGTGAAAATGTGGGCCAGAGACCCCTACAGCAGAAACATGGGGGGAGGGCAGGGGGTGACGAAGCAGAAGACCCTCAACCCCACTGCATTCCTCACTGAGCTTCCTCCTCTTCTTCTCAACCCTGGCAGGAATTAGATTCCCCCACCCCCAGGGGCTGTTGGGGAGGGTCTTGAAAGTTTGCCAGCGCCCCAGTCCAGACCTATGGAATCAGGTCCTCAGAGGGTGGACCAGGCACTGGTGTTGTTTTAAAGCTCTCTAGGGGATTGTGATGTGCACCCCACCCCCCAGCTTGAGGACCACTGACAGCCTGGCCCACAGTGGCTTTCTCTCTGGATTGGAGAGACACAGAAGTGGGCACTGGCCCCCAGGGACTTCTTCTCTGGGTTAGGGAGACAGGAGGTGGCACTGGCCCCCCAGGGACTTCTCCTCTGGGTTAGGGAGACAGGAGGTGGGCACTGCCCCCAGGGACTTCTCCTCTGGGTTAGGGAGACACGAGGTGGACACTGCCCCCCAGGGATTACTCCTCTGGGTTAGGGAGACACAAGGTGGGCACTGCCCCCCAGGGACTTCTCTGCAGGGTTAAGGGGTACCGCAACACATTTTGCACATAAACACCCCACAGCACGTCTGAGAGTGAATCTCACTCCGAGATGGCAGCAGGAGCCTCCGCCCAGCACAGCATATGGCACATCATTTCGCCCAGGCCCCTGATGCGAGGGGGCCTAGAGGGGGCCTCGTTGCACAGGAATAGGCTTCCTCTGAAAATAACAAGCTGACTTCTGGTTAATGCTTGTTTGGGGACCATGAATGCACCCTAAAAAATGGATCAGCCACTAGGGCCGATGGGAGAGATTCTGGCGCTGCGACCCTGAAGGTGGGACTGTAGCAATGCTTCCATTGTGAGGTCTTGCGAAAGAGGTCAGGCTGACATGCATCATCATTCAGGGCTGCTCAAGACAGAACAATTAAACCGACCATACAGAACAGCAAATTGTTGATGCCACAAACAAGCTGCAGACAAGATTCCAGTGGGCTGGTGTCTTTAGAAAAGAAGCATCACTTCCCACGCCCCACGCTCCCACGCAGAACCCAGCCTCTCCACCATACCCATAAAAAGGCTCAGTATTTTCAACTACATGTATGACCATCTTTCTTTCCAAAATAGCCTCTAACCACACAAGCTGTTCAAAAAAACCTCAAATGTAATAACAGAGTATGTAAACCTCCATCCAAGGTCAGTAATTAGGGTTCTCCGACTGCAATTTGAGCAAAGCCAGTACTTCTAGGGGCACATCAAACCTGAACTGTGGTTGCGGTAACAATGCATGGCAGCAGTAATCCCAAATAGAACATGATCAACTTCAAATACCTTCTATTTATGCTATTGGCATAGACTGCACCCTAATTTTTAATTCCAAAGACCAGGCGAGGGAGTGGGGGTTTTAATGGAAGAAACAAAAGCAGGGAAGCCCCTTTGTGTGGTCAGGTATGTGGCACCTTGTCCCACCCTGTCCTGTGAACTCTGGGCCCCACATGCCCCATGAGGACCCAAGACTGGGGCCCCCCGGGAAGTCTGTATGGGAAATGCTGATGTGTAATCAGACCAATCTGGTAACAACAAATAGAGAGATAAGGTAACAAAACCTCCGTCTACTGCTAATGGATGTTGGCATAGCGCCCAGAGAGGGTTCCCGGTAAGGGGCTCCTTCCCTGAGCTGGCCAGCTCCTCACAACTCCCAAGGGAGCTGGAACCTGGCAGCGGACAGAGGATTTTCGCCCAGGACCATCAGGACCCCTGTCCCCAGAGCCAGAGCACTTCCTACTGGTGATGAAGCAGGAAGCGCTGCTGGATTCTCTGCTCGGCTGTAAGGGAACAGTGTGCTTTAGACCAGGGGCCCTCAGACTCCGCTGCATTGGGAACCCTGGAAACAAAGACTGCCAGGCCCTGCCCAGAGTGCCTGCTTCTGTAGGCCTGGGGTGGGGCCTGAACATCTGCTCATCAAATGAGCTCCCAGGTGATGCTGCTGGTGTGGGGACCAGACTTGAGAGCCAGGGTTGAGGGGAAGAATTCCACCAGGTTGATGGTGGGCATGCCAGCTCTTCCTGCCTGAGCAGGTGCAGCAGAGGTGAAGGCAGCCCAGCCTCAGGCTCAGCTCTCAGAGCAAACAGTTTCAAAGGGAAACCTCGGCAGGAAGGAGACCCTGTCCCTCAGAAGGGGAATGGAGTAGGAGGAGGGGGGACACGCAAAGAGACAGGCAGGGGGTGGCTGGGCAATACAGGGCAGGGAGCTAGGAGCACAGAACAGGGGGTGCTGAGAGGGGAACTGGGCAGGGGGGCACTAAGATCAGAGGGGAGAGCTAGGCTCTCCTGGAGGAGGTTGACTGGGAGGCACTGGGAAACCTTTCCTGACTAGGGAAGGGTACTGGGACTGGTCCTGGCACAGCCCACATGAGCAACACTGGGTTGGTCATGAGCCACAACAACTCCAGGGATCCCTTTCTCTGCTCTTCTGCTTTTCACTGGTACAGCTCATTCATGGACAGCACTTCTCTCCTAGGACAGGCCCACACAGGGCACCTGGGGCTGTAGAGACCCACCCCCACCCCAGGGCCCAGCCCGGGCCCGCCAGGCTCCCTAACCCAGAAGACACCCCAGCCCAGCCATCATGGTTTGGGTCTTCCCTGTACAGCCCACTCATCCTTCGAGCAGTTGGTGACAGCAACCTGACATGTCGCTTTGACAGAAAGCAAATTCCCTGTGACTGCAGAGCGGTGACAAGAAACAAAAGAAATAGATTTGAAATGTAAAGCAGATCCCTGCTAAGTCTATTGGGAATAACCCTGTTGCTTTTGACAAACTTCTTAAAAACAGAGAAAGATGCTAATGAGAAAAGTAGATTTGGTAGCCTTTGTTACCCAAATTTCATAATTATGAAACAGTTTAAACTACAGATTTGTTAGCTTGCACAATATCCATTATTTTAGTCCACAAACCATCATCAAGTGTTTACAGTGCAAGCAGACGCTGTGCCTGGTGCCGGGGCCAACAGACTGACACCGCCTGCCCTCGGCGAGCTGATGTTCACTGCGATATTAGAAAGCCAAACCACAAATTTATCTGCAGAGCTCAAAATGATTTCCTCTTGTCACGTGCTAACTTTCTATTCTGGATTTCCTGGGGTTTCCTTTATTAGACTTGAGTCCCAAACTATCTTGGAAAGGACTCTGGGTCATCTCAACCTTGCATATGTAAGAGGAATGTCGGGTGGGAGGATGGAAATGAGAGTAATCAGCAACTGCTCCTGACCAGAAGAGGCCGGAGAAGTGGGCATTTCCTGGCGCTGGCAGCGCATGAGGTCCAGCCACAAAACCTAACTGTTCACTTGCTAAACGGTGCACAATGGGCCAGGACCCTCGTTCTACCTTTCAAAAAACAACAACAGCCCTGGCTGGTTTGGCTCAGCGGTTGGAGCGTTGGCCTGCGGTCCAGAGAGACCCGGGTTCGGTTCCCGCTAAGGGCACGTACCTCGGTTGCAGTTTGTCCCCGGCCCTGGTTGGTCGTGCGGGTGGCAGCTACTCGATGTGTCCCTTTCACATTGATGTTTCTCTCTCTCTCTCTCTTTCTTTCTGTCTCTCTCTCTCTCTCCCTCCCTCCCACTCTATCTGTACAAAAAATGGAAAAATGTCCTCAGGTGAGGATGAAAAAAAACAAACAAAAAACAACACCACCTTCTTCTTGGCTGGTCTTTAAACTGCACGGGCCAAAATGAGTGGAATATCATTATGTATTTAATTTTACTGATAAAAGCAACTTGGTTTTCTTCATCCTTCACTAATCTTTGTTTACTCTTATCCATTAATAAAATGTGAGCAAGTTTTAGTACAAACCGGAGAGTACATTAAACATACTCCCTCCAAAGCTCGTCGCTGTTGATGTCTCAGCTGCCCCTTCCCATGTACAGGGAGAAGGCAGACGAACTCACCAGTGAAGCTTAGTCCGCGGATTGACAGTGTGTCTACTGCTCGATGACGTCCTTGGGCAGACAGCACCCCAGGCACGCAGCCCGGCCTAGCCACTCACAGAAACCTAGCCCACTGAGGCTTCCCTTGCTGTGGGGTAATCTGCAACTCAAACTCCATCCAGTGACCCAGTTTAACAGCCCTGTCCCCCTATGAGTGAGAGAGCAGCAGTTTACTCCAGCATCTCTTGGGCATAGTTAGCACATGAAAACCGTGCCTCAATGACCAGGCCCACAGCATCTGAGAACAACAGCTGGGGGTTAGAGCAATTACACCCCCACCCAGCACACAAAAGCAATGCTTGTTTTAGTGCCTGTGTTTGTGGGGCGCCTGCACGCTCTAAGTACGGGATCATCATAAGCTCACTTCCTATAGTTTCTAAAATAGTTAATTGATTCATTAATACCCACTTCCTGTCATAAGAGCCCTGTGCCACACAGATAAAACCATAGAACGGTCCAGAAAAAAAAGTTACAGAATTCAAAACGACATGTTAAATTACTTCAGTTGTCACCTAAAGTCTATAGTATCAAATGGTCCACTGCTTTTCCAGTTTCTTCCATAACACGTGCAGCTTTGTACACACTTTTTTAACTACACCAAACACTTTACAACTAGCCCAGACGTCAGAAACACCTATTCTCTACTTCCGTTGTATTTCGAGGGAAAACACAACCTCCAAGTTAGTATGTTACTATAGACATATCTGCTCCTGCAAAGCTGCGTTTGTTTATATGTGCGACTATGCTTCACTTTTAAGTCATGACCAGCATGCTTGAAGAAGAAGCAAGAACTCTGTGAAGAGAACACACAGGCTCAGAAGCAGCCTGCAGTCAAGCTGGCCACATCCTGGGGTCCCCTTGGAGGGCAACCTGATGGAACAAGTGTGCAGGCAGGTCCCTCTGAGCCAGGCCTGGCCCCACCATGTCCAGTGAGCTCTATTTTACCTGAATGTGGTTTGCAACTCTGAAACACACACATATAAACATAAACATACAAAATAGTGTCCTGTCCTGCCCTCCTGTTAATGTCCAGATCCCATCCCTAACCTTCCCTACCTCTGCTTTCCAAGGACAACGTGACATTTCAAGAAACCTAAGAAGCCTCTGTTGCAAGACAGACCATTGTTATCTCCCTCTAAGAAAAGGGGAAACAGCCCTGGCTGGTTTGGCTCAGAGGTCAGAGCATCGGCCCTTAGACCAACAAGTTGAGGGTTCGATTTCGGCGCTGGTCGGAGTCATGAGGGAGGCAACCAATGTATGTGTTTCTCTCACATCGATGTCTCTCTCTCTCTCTCTCTCCCCCCCCCCCCTTCCTCCCACTGTCTGAAGATAAATGGAAAAATATCCTCGGGCGAGGATTTAAAAAGAAAAGGGAAAATACTAACAATCAAACAGTAGCACCCCTTCTCCAGAACTGTTCAAATGTAGGGAAACTGCACTTATAAATAGATGGAACTTGAGAATAGGTAAAGTCTGATGTTAATGTTTGATTTATTTCCAATGATAAAAATTCAGTAGGGGCAACTAGATATAATTAAAATTAATTCTGCATGTATCGTTTCTGTTATTTCTGATAATTCGCTGCTTTGGAAAATACACTGTATGCAGTGTGTGGTGTACATGTGTGTGCATGTGAACAGGTGTATGTGCATGTGTGTGCACACCTAGGTATCTGTTTCTGGAAGAATAGGAAGAGCAGCTTAGACCTGTCTCAGTCCACCTTAGCACAAAGGGGAACTCACCTCCCCATGATCTGAAAATTCCTCATATCATTATTCCCATACACATGTGACTATTTCAATACGTTTGTTTTCTTTATCCTTTAGTCTCTAACATCTTGGAAGGCAAGACCTCTATTTTCTTTGCATCCTGTGAAACCCCTGGTTTATGGCTCCATGGGCCCATATGAAGCATTTGAGGGTGGCATCTAACTACATGAAACACTCAAGGGAGCACACATCAGGTCCCCTTAGGCTAACTTCAGCCAACAGTCAGCCTGTGTGATTCAGAATTGCCACCTAAGCAACCCATGTGTACTTCATAGCAGGAGGAGAACTTCCGAAAACTAATTTCCCCCCACGAGTATTTATGATTAATGCCTCAAGTCAAACTAATAGTGCTAGTCGTTGCTTTGTAGTGACCCTAAAAAGCCATCTGTCTTACACTGACTTCTGAAGGCTACCCCATCCTGGCCCACCCCAGTCCTAACACAAAATCAACAGTTTTACATCCCCCGCAGTATTTCCCAGGTTAGATGCACACGGAAGTTTCCCAAACGGTCCTGAAGCACTGTATTTGATAAGCAGTGCCGGCACCACTTGTAGGCCGCAGTGACCCTGAAGTCAACCGGGTTCTAAAGCACGAGGCAGAGCTCTGGAGGTCCACGCGCTCAGGCGACCACCCACCAGTCCAGGGTGGATTAGGGACCCAGCTCGCCAGCACCCGGCCCTCTTTACCGAAAAGCAGCAGATACTTTAAAAACAACAACATTCTCACCGTGGCCGGTGTGGCTCGGTTGGTTGGGTGTTGTCCCCTGCACTGAAAGGTTGCCAGTTTGATTGCTGGTCAGGGCGTGTGGCCAGATTTTGGGCTCCATCCCCCGTAGAGGCACGAAGGAGGCAGCCTATCAGTGTTTGCTCTCACATAATGTTATTCAAAATCTCTAAATAAATAAATACATACATACATAAGTGAATGCATTAATTAATTAATTAATTGATTTAAAAAACCTTCTTATAGTCACCAACCCGGCAGACTCCAGTGCAGTTACTAACAGAAAAGTGGGGCAGGGAGAGGGCGGTACATGTAAGTAGCACCGCTCCAGCGCTCCAGGAAAAGAAAAATGGAGAAACACAAAACTAAATTATTATTGATTATAGTGAGTAATGATCAGATGGAAAAGAAATCAAAGACCAGCCTAAGTCAAGGGACCTGACGCCCAGCCTGCTCCCTCCTCTTCCCTCCTGGCCACTCCCAACAGTCTGCTTGCCCAGGAAGGGCACGAGGCAGAGGGAGAAAGCTTCCCTGAAGGGAACACAGAAATAAACTCTAGGAAACAAAATAAACTGAAAATCAAGATACTGAGCAAAAACATAATGACAAGTGGTTTTTCTCTTTCCACACAACCCTTTATTTCCAGTCGGGACATGCATAAACACATTCTTGGGTCCAAATGCTGAAACTCTTTCTCCAGATACTTGACGCAGAGCTGAGCAGAGCAGGAAATGATGAACAGAGAAAGGAATGCCACAGACTCCAGATGGACGGAGCCAGCTGGGGGGGCTCAGGAAGCTGCCGAGGTCTTCTGACCATCACCTCCCCGGGATTTCTTAGGGAGTCATCACTGTGTAACTACAACTGCAGGGGACAATCGAGCCACCTGCAGCCCACCCAGCTCAGTGGGAATCCCACCAGGCAAGGACATCCCCCTTCCAGGAAGGTATTGGTGGGGGCTGCCAAGCTCGGGGCTCCCACATAAGTAGGCTAGTTAGTTCCTGGGGTTTGCACCAATAAAGCCTGGTATGAAGCAAAAGCCTGTATCTAAACCCCCTCTGACCCTGCCCCAAGTTAAGAAGTGGAAGGAACTTCTCATCAAAACCTGCAGAATCGACCAGGGATCGCCTTCCCCTTACTGACGCTAGACCAAGTTCCCATTCCATTAGGTGAGCTAAGCCACTGGTCACTTCTGACTACAGCTCAAGTACCAGTGTTTGCAGTAGTTTCCTTTTCATGTTTTCCCTAGAATAACATCCCTCTCTGAATTCCAGTATATTTTCCTGAGTAGCCCAGCCCAGCCCAGGGTCCTCAGAGCTGGGCAAAGACTGGGAACTCCCATCCGACTGCAGTCAACAGGCCAGAAACAGATAGGGAAAAAAGCTATCAGAAAACCCCCAGGTTTCTGTGAAAGGTTTCTGATCAAATATAAAATATTAAAAAATCAAAAACAATTACCGAAAAAGCTCTCACATTATAGAAAGTGGAAAGGCAGGTGTCACAGCAGGGAGGCCCCAGGGCAGGCAGGGAATGCCTCCCCAAACATTCAGGGCTCTCAGATTGCAGGTGTCCCCAAACACACACACACAGACCCCTGGGGATCGGGCCCACATGAGCCATGTGACCATCTGCAGTGTCTCTGCAGCCTCCACCATGTCAAGAAGACAAAAAAGGATCCAGGCTTGCTTGAGAAACAGGACCCATTTTAAAACTCCACCTACCTTACTCGGGCACACAAGACCAGTTCCTGGGGCCATGGACCTTGGCTACCGGGTAACAATATGCAGAAGACACTGGGAGCCTCCCTTACACCTCCACTCCATCCCACCACCACACTGGGCACACAGCACTGTGTACCTCTACTCCTGAAACATGCCCCAGGGCCTGTGTGTGTGTGTGTGTGTGTGTGCACGTGCACGTGTGTCACGTGTGCATGTTTGTGTGCGCACATGTGTCTGGGTCACTTGTTTATATGTACACGTGTGTGTGTGTGTGTACAATGTACCCCTGTGTTTGTGCCCATATGTGTGCATGTGTGCACATGTGCCTCTGTGTGTATGTCCAGAAGTTGGTCAGAGCTTATGAAGTGTGGTGTGTGTTTTCCATGTGAACATCATATAAGCAGAATTTACTGCCCTTGAAACTTTTCTATAAAGAAGATAAAATTCCCAATTGTTTGATCCTAAGTTAAAAACCATTTATGGCTATTGGCTCCAGGACAGGCCAGCAGAGCCTCCTGAGAAGGCTGAGCTTGCCAGCCTAGTCCCTAGCAATCTGGAATTCCCCAGCCCAGCCCCCATCCCAAAGGCCATGGGAAAACCAGTCCGTCACAGCATCCTACGCAGACCTCTAACAAGAAGCCAGCTTGGCCAGGTCCCCTGGGGTCTGCACACTGATGGAGTTTCCGGAACCAGTTCTTATTCCTGGATCTCTGCTGATAGCTCTGTACCACAGTCTGACCCCAGCCTTGGAAAGCCCCAACTGAGCTGGGCCAACATAAGCAGATGCTCAGCAGCTTGCGGACCTGGAGCTGAACCACCCTCCTGTGTGCCCGAGTTTAACTGCCCCACTCTACCTTCCTCCCACCTGCCCTGCCCTGCCACAGAACCCTCCATCTGAAGGTCTCAGAAGTTGCTCAGGCATTTCAGGCAGCTCAAGACACTCCGCTGGGAAGTGGGTCAGCAGGCTGTAAGCCCCCCGCTGTCTTGGCCTTTCAAGGACCACAGGTTTATGAGAAAGTGTTGCTCTGCTGAGTAAGTCCCATAACTGTTCATTTAAAGATTCACTGAGCAGGAGAAGGCCTCGGGTGGGAAATCAGCTATCTGTTTGAGGAAGTGATTTGATACACACCCAAGAAGGCTGTTCCTTATTAACCACAGAAGCGCCTGAGCCTGGGTAATTGCAAGTTCAGCATAGGACAACTTGGGCAGTCACGACCTTTTGCTGTGTGACCTTGGGAGGCTCCCTGCACAGGACTGGTACATGATTCTGACATAACAATGTCCTACAGGAGCCATCTGTCTCACTCAGCATGTCCATGGCCCCCTAAGCAACCCTTGATCTGACGGAGTGAAAACGGACAGCGTACACAAAATCAAACAAAGCGACTGTTTTGGTAACTCCCAGAAATGGATTTAGAACCAAAAAGAAAAACCACAAGAGTTAAAAAGGAAAAGAAAATCTTTTTCCTCAGAAGGAAAACAAACACGCACACACAAAACAAAGCAAAAGAGAAGATTTCAGGGCACATGTAGCATCCTCAACTACTTCACAGGTGTGGCTGCGTGAGGATCAGTGGAGATTACTCTGGGTGGCTTTTTATAATGACAAAGAAAGAGAAGCTGGCCCTGACTCAAGTGGCCAGCACACAGATCACGCCTAATTGGACCCTCGTGGCACTTTACAAAACTGTGAGTCCAAAAACAAGGCTCCAGAAATAGATACATGCACTAATAATTAGCACGCTCAATTCTGTTCACTGTCCCCAAGAACCCAGAAGCCTGAGCCCAGTCCCAGGATCCTGTCTGTCCTGGAGGCCAGCGAAGCAGGAAGACGGCTCTCAAGAAGGGCCTGGTGACTGGGTCCTGCTGCTGGTCCACTCGCGGCTGCTGAGCAGAAAGCCAGAGCGCAGGGGATGCGGGCACCAGGTTAGGAGGGCACTGCCACCCAGCGTAGGGACTTCACCTTGGGATTATATCCCGTTAGCAATTGAGGGCCAAGATAGAACAGTTCTTCCTTTGGGGATTATTCAGGTAACAAGAACAGGAACAATGTGAAGAGGAAAACACAGGCACAAGAGTCATTCCCCAACTGACTCAGGAGTGAAGGGCTCTGTGCTCTGTGTCTAGACAAAGTTTTGATTTACAGGTAGCCCTATGTGCGGCTTCCAGCCTCCCCCCAGGCCGCCGAGGAGCATGCTGACCCGGAACGGCATGTTTCACATGTTGAGATACAACATTTACCAACCATGCTCTTATACCAGGAGGCCGAATGTTCCCAGCGTGGGGCTCACACTTACTGGAAAACTGAAATAACAATGCCACATTTCAGGAGATGGAGAGCTAGGGCCCCAGGGAATCCAGTCCTACACGCAGAAACATGCCATGTATTTTCAGACACTCAAAGAATAAGGAATCACCATCTTTGATCCCACGGACATTTTGATGATCCATCATTTCCACCAATGATAAAAAAAACACTCAAACCGAAAGCGTCCCCGACACTGATCCTGGGTAGGCTTGAGTGAGACCTAACAACCCCCCTGTGAGAACAGCTTCCTGGCCCACAGAGCGAGCTGGGAAGCCAAGAACTGGGAGACACTCATCTCCTTATTTCGAAGGATGATCATGGGACTTGCATTTATACCAAAGTTTGAATACGTTAACTGTTATTTTCAGAGCTGCCTCACGCGTAAAGAAGAGCACCGGGTCATCTGCTGTGTATAACATGACTTTAAGTTCCCTTTCCCGTGTCAGAGTTTCCTGAACACAGCAGCTGCAGCGCCCACCCTGCTCAGCGTGTCGGAGCTGGTCCGAGGCTCCTCTCCGGAGCCAGCCCTGGGCCCTCGCTCTGACAGCCCTCACTGTGCTCCGGCTTGTTAGTCACTCATTTCTGGACTCTGATAACAGCCCTGCCTCTCCCACACTTCCCTGCACAGAGCGAGCCTTTGACAATGCAGGTAAATCAGTTTATCTTCTGGGCCTTGGTTCCTCTGCAGAACATGGTTCCTTCCATTTTTATAGGTTGCCATGTGTTTTTATTTTATTTATTATTTATTTATTTATTTATTTTTTGGTACATGCCCCTAACAGGAACCAAACCCAAGACTCTCTGGTCCGCAGGCCGATGCTCCAACCGCTGAGCCAAACAAAGCGGCCAGGGCTGCTGTGTGTTTTTAAAGTCTCCGTTTACCTATCTATATACAAATGTCACATCCATGCATAATAGTCATGTCCCTGCTTTTTCAAACAGATCATTTACTCCTTACTTGCTTCCCTCTTCCTGTGGAAGCATTTCCACGCCCCCCACCACACAGAGTCCGCTGACGGGCTTGTGTCAGTCTTTATGTCCACACTGCACATGCTTGTTACTCTTTAAGGGGATGACCTGAGACAGACCGTCTGTATTTCGCTTTTCTTTCTAGTCACACCCATGGAAGTCCTGCCATCATGTGGCCTGGCCTGGCCGTCATTCCTCTGAAAGCTGCACCACACTCCGCGCTGTGGAAGACCATACTGCAATCACCCTTCCCACTGGCATATACTTTTGCTATTTGTTCATTTAACCCTGACTGTGGTGCTGCTGCCATGAACATTCCTGTATATCTGTACCCACCGGTCAAAGTCAGAACATCCGGTCAAGCGTGAGTCCTCCTTTCCTTTGCTGAGTACAGACTCCCACCCTGACATCGGGATGCAGAAAACTAGACCACCAGTGAGGACAGACCCCCACCAAGCGCCATGATCTCACACCTGCTCTCTCACCTTGGACTCTCCAGGGGTAACCAGCGTCTGCAGGACTCCACATTCAAGTCCCCATGAGGTACGCCCGTGCGCCCCACTCTACCCACTCAGAGGCCAGAGGCCAATCCACACACCTCACTGGCCGCTCCAGCCAACCATTGCTGTCCCCCAAAGCTGCGTCCATGGCCCAGCTCTGCATCGCACAATCACCCCCTCCTTCAAACTCTTCAGGGCAGGTTCAAGGCTGCTTTTCCCTCTCCTACCTGCAATCACACAAAGTGCAGCTGTCCGTATTTGTTTAGTGGGAACACTGATTTGTTACAAGATTAACGTAACAAATAGCTTCAAACTGGAACTTCAAATGTACTATTTACACCTATCAATTAAAGACCAGAGCAGTGGAAGTGCCTTTGTTCGTTAAGCTCCCGAAAAAGGTCTTACTCTCCACTCTGACAAAGAAACTGAGGCAGAGAACCTGGATCTGTCTGAAGTCACAGAACTAGTGAGAAACATCGCCGTGACTTGATCTTGGGTCTCCGATTCCAAGTGTGGTTAGCTACACTCCTCCACTGGCTCCGAGGGGCTCTTGTTCCCACAACAGCAGCCTGCAAACTCCAACTGTGAACACAGCAGCCTGACCATCTTCAGCATCACTCGGAAGTGTGACTTGCAAACCTCACACCTCAGGCCTTAGCAGCTACGACTCCTGCTTGTTCCGACAAATATATCCACCCCTTTCTAAACATGTGCACTTCTTATGACTAAGACATGTGCCGGTGTTCTCATTCCCCAAGTACCTTCAGGAAGGTGTGAGTGTTTATACCTTGTTAACTTCAGAGAAGCACATCTAAACATTTTCTACCAAATGCTATATTCCAGCCAAGTGATTCCATCTACAGGGCAGCCCATATTTGGCTCCCGCCCAGGTTCCTAACAAGTCCGGGGGCTGCCTGCGTTGCTGATGGCCCTAATCGAGAACCATCTCTGGATTTCTGCATTCTGTTCAAGATCACATCTTCACAATTTCTATCCTCTCCACCTCTTATCCCAGTACCGCCTGGTCAGTGTCTCAAGGCAACCAGGCCAGCTCTCCCCACAAGATCTGCACTATCCCCACTCCCAACCACCACCACCACCACCACCATTCAAATCCAAGATCATGAACACAGAAAAGACAGACAGTGTTAAGTGGTGAGGAGAACTAGAACGTTGGCATAGCACAAAAGTGGGTTCAAATCCCAGTTCCACTCTTACAGGCTTGGTGACTTTGGGCAGGTTAGTTAAATTCTGTAAGTCCCCCTTCCTCAAAGTGGATGTCACAGAATTCCGAGAATTCAAATTACAGTGAGATAATACACACAAACTAGACGCTTGAAGTCTGCATCTCTCGCCACCCCCACACACTTGCATTGCAGCCCTCCCCCTTCCCAGGCAAAACCTGGAGCCTCAGGCTGAAATCATCCTTGGCCCTGAGCCAAGATGCTCCCTGGGCGCAGCCCAGTTCTGCACATTAGTCCTTAGGGGTTAAAAATAGCAAAGGCATCTAGCTGATCTCGGTTAATAGAATATCCAGGTTAATTTTAGCATCAAAAAGCTCAAGAGAATATAAAATCCCTGATGCCAAGAACCACATATGGCCTCTTTTTACATTGTCAAACACACACACACACTAATGTCACGGATATAAGTCCCTTAAATTCACAAAATGTTTTCCCTAATTGAGAAAACACGTGCTCTTCAGCCCTGTGAAGACACTGCTGCTAACAATCACTACTTCAGTTTCTCAGGCAGGACCACCCTCGCATCTGATCCTTACGGGACCTGGGACAGCCACACTGCTGCTGCCCACAGAGGAAATCGGGTTACGATACATTTCACACTTTTAGTGGAGCGGACCTAGAACCCTGAGGTCCTGACCGCTGCGGTCTGAGTCTTTTCACCATCTCCCCCCTCGCCAGCTGCCTGGCCAAGGGAGGCACAGACTAAGGACCCTCACCGCAGTCCCTGTTCTCTCTCAGTGCCCTGCCGGAGGCACCCCTCCTCCTGGTGAGATCATGTTAGCCACTAGGTGGAGGGAGGGCAGAGGCTGGGCAGGGCCACGTTTTGCTGAATGGGAGGAACTGTCAGTTCCGATATCCTCGTGCTGGACGGGACTGCCATTGCCCTTCTTGGCAGAGAAGCTCTCATCTTACAGAGAAGGAACAGGAGAGCTTGCCCTGAACCCTGTGAGCACAAGAGGAGCGGCCGCAGGGGATCCAAGGAGAAGGAAGGCAGAGACGGGTCAGAGGAAGGCCTGCAGCATGGAACCAGGCAGAGCTCAGCCTCACATGGGACACACATGCCAACACACCAAACAGATCCAAACTGCACCCCAGACGGATGAGGAAAACCAGGAACATGGCTTTACTCACTCTGACTCTGAAGTGCCAGGCTATGCTTTTGTCTGGCTTGACAGACACACCTTTGTCTAATGCTCTTAACTGACCACATTTATCAAGATAAGATACACTTAAAAATCAGTAGTAACTACTAAGGAAAAGGAAAATATCACTGGGAAGTGAAGCTATCTCACGCCTAAAGGAGTGTTGGGTCCCAAATAACAATGGCCAGCAGAAGTGCTTTCCCTGAGCTCTTCCCCCAATCAGCGCCTAGAAATCTTCAAGTTGTTTCCCTTCCAGGGCTGAAGCCCTGACTCATGGAAAGTCAGAGCACACTTCCTCAAAGTAGTCATCTCATAGGAAGTGCATTCAGCGTACACGACATGAGACAGCGCTGTAAAAACAGTTAATAATTGGCACCAAAGATAGACAATGTTGAAGATTTTTAAATGTCCTAAAGAACTATCCAAAATAACACTGCAAGACTTAAATGCGGAAAACAACAGGTTCAAGATGAAGACTCAAAATAGTTACAATAAAAACATCTCACTTTTATTTGGTACTTTCTTATGTATCATCTCATTTGCAAAAGGCGAAAGAAAAAAGAACGGTGAAAAGGAAAGAAGATTTTTTTTCCATTTCCCTCAAATTTAGACTCTCAATGAGACCAAGTGCTATCACACTTTCAAAACTATTTAAGAACTAAAGGCCAAAGCTCCTACACCTAAAATAAAACAAAACAAAAACCACCTCTTCATCCCCTTCAGTGTTCTGCCTTTTTTCTATGCAACAGTAGAGCTATTGCTTACTGGTATAACTTTAAGGAGAATTTTTTGTTTTGTCTTTTTTTCTGGGAGTGAGGGGGCGGGCATTAATGTAAGCCTGAACAACACTGTCTTGTAAGCTCCCACCGGATGCAGTACACAATAAGAGCCTGAATTTTGCAAATGGAAAAATGAGGCTATGAAAGGGGAGGACACTTGCCCCGGGTCATCTAGCAAGCCAAGAGCAGCCACGGGGCAGGCAGCCAGCTAGCCTGGAGACAAGGCTCAGAGATGAATGGACAGCTCGGCCAGTGTCTCTCTTTAGAAGGAGAGGCAAGTGTGCATGTGACGGTGTGTGCAGTGTCTCATGCACATCTGCCCCTCCTCCAAATCAACTACAGTGTCCTCATCCCCATGCCTTCAAGATCAGGGCATTTGGGCAAGTCAGAGCCAAGACAGGCCACAAACAGAGGACCAGGGTAAGAAATCAGCACATCACCCACCTTGGGATCATTATACTGTTCTACTAATAGGCTTTTCTTCAAGTTAACTATGCCGCAAACCAGCCCATCCACAGTTCACCTTCAGAGTCTCCAGCCCAGCCCAGCCCAGCCCAGCCCAGCCCAGCCACTAACTCAGCAGCACAGCCTCTTCCATGTATGCGCTCAGATGCAGGAAGAGGCCCTGCCAGTTCTGTGTGTAGGTCCTGGCTCCCTGCATGCCCCAGCTATAAAGACGAGACACAGATGTCACCCTCCTATAGCCCACCATTGTAGGCAAAGACCCTCTTCAGAAAGGGGAGAGAATAGGGGCTTCTCAGAGCAGGAACCATGTCCAGAGAGTTGGAAGGCTGGTGCAGGGGTGTTTCTGCCTCATTGCTATAGCTCCCAAACATGGGGGTGGGGGACTCCAAAGGCTCTAACAATACCCATTCCCCACGTGGGGTTAGAGATGGCAGATGTTCCTGTCACTGCACTAATCCTCAGCTGAGCTGGGTATTTCTCTCAGTTGTTTCAAATGGAGCACACAAGAGAAACCACATAACCAAGCAGCGTCTTCTGCCCCCTCTTCCACACCAGGTTCCTCCGTGTTAGGGTCCAGGACCCTCCCAGGGGCATGCACTTGGTAGGCCAGTGGGGCTGCTACCCTGAACATGTGAGTGTCTCCTCACCTTCCTGCTTCACGCGCTAAGTCATCTTGGAAAGAAAGCAATGCTCTCTGCTTAACAAACCACAGTTCCAGAGCCCTGCTTGAGTAGTCTGAGGCTGGCTGACTGTGCTGGGCCTGGACCACACAGTCCCCAGACCCATTACTGCCCACTGTACCCAGAACCCTGGCACATTCCCCCACAACCACACCCCCACTTCTATGTCCCTATCTTCTCCCCTTGATTAAGGAAGCACCTCAAATCCTCTGAGATCCACCATGCAACTAACCAGACCCAGGCACTGAGCTCTTGGCTGAGGGGACCCTAACAGAGGCGCTTTCCCTGCCCCCACTTCAGGTGGAGCTCAATGTTGAATCTTTCAGTGTGAGAGTGCAGCAGACTTCAACCAAGTAAACAAGAGAAATCCTCTCCAGGCTGACTCCTCAAGGCTGAAGTGCTGCCACATGCTATCTGCAGTGCTTCTGAGCCAAAAATCAACAGCGTCTCAGCAATGATCCATAAACCAAAATAAAGCAGACAGGAAACAACATGCTGATTTGGGGTAGCTGGAATTCCTCAGGCAGCATCAAATGTCATCAGCAACTGACACTTCAACAGTCACTGGGTGCCTGGCTCTGTTCCCTGTGGCCCTTTCTCACAAGGGAATACATGGAAATGTGGGGCACTCCCAGGGATAGGGAGTTCAGTAGTCATGAAGGACCCCGAGGATGACGACACTGGGTCCTCAGAAGCCTTCTCCAACAGGAACTGTCCTCTCCCCGCCCCCTGCCCCCCCAGCCACCCCCCCCCACACACACACACGCTTATGGCATTAATGTATAACAGTACTTCCAAGCTTGGATCCTGTTTGGGGGTGAGGAGGGACTTGCACATCACCCTCCCAAGATAAAACAGAACTAGAAAAAAACAAATCTCTCCAGATAAACCCAGGAAGTCCAGATATAGCCCTCCAATCCACTCCAGAATCTGCATTTCATTTCCCTTCCCCCCTTCTTGGGTCCAGTGAGAAAGGCAGAATCCTCCCGGGTGACAGGGCCTGAATGGAAGGCCCCGGTGGCCAAAAGGTTCCTCCGCCAGTTCTCAATGGAAGGTGGGGGAGGGGTGGCCCTGAGGGAGCCTGGGCCAGAATGCGCTCCACACATTCACAGGCAGACATGCACACACAAACACACATTCACCTACACAGATGTGTGCACACACAGGCAACAGTCAGCAGCCCGACCCGGGCCCCATTCCCCTAGGGGAACATGTGGAAGAGCTTACACGTTCACAGAAAAGGAAGTTTCTGGGTGCAGCAGCTGATGAGAGATGCCGAACCCTGATATCGGTGGATTTGGCACCTGAAATGCATGCTTCCACAGTCCCCACAGACGCGCACGCATTTATGCACACAGAGGCACACACTCATGCACACAACAAGCAGGCACACAGGCACACACTCCTAGAGGGGACAGAACCCGCGTCCTAAAACGCACCCCCCCCTTCCTTACAGGAGACCCCACCCCCGGCAATGCACCTCCAGGGACCTGGGACTGCTAATGGAGCAGGGGAGGCGCGGGGAGCTGAGTTCCCCGAAGCCAGCGGGCCCGGCTCGGCCCAGTCACGGTCCTCTGGAAGAGGTGGGGAGGGGGCCGCGGCTAGCAGACCGGCCGTCCTCTGGGAGGTGGACGGGGCGCAGTCAACTGACCGCCAGTCCCCGAGAGGTGGGGAGGTGGGGAGGGGGCGCGGCTCGCCGACCGCCAGTCCCCAGGAGGTGAGGAGGGGGCCTCGACTAGGAGCGCGCATCTCCAGGAGCGGGTCGGGGACCTGGGAGCGCCCGCCGCGAGACCCGCGAAGACCCTGCTGCCCCTGCCGGCTCCCGGACGCTCACCGATCTTGATCTTCACGCTTTGGAAGACCCGGAGCCCCTCTTCCTCCACCGCCATGGTGGTCGGAATTCGCGCGCCGAGCCCCGCGGAGTACACGGAGCTGGAGCGGCCGCGCAGTCCCAGCGCTCTGCGCCCTGCCCTGCGCCCGCCGGGTCCGGGGCTCCCTGGCCTCCCGGCTCCTCCCACGTGCCCGCCCATCGGTCCTGCCCAGCTCCCCATTGGCCGAAGGCTAGCTGAGGGGCGAGGACGTGATGACTCCACCTACAGCGCGACTCCAACTGCCCATTGGCCGAGTCCCGGAGAGGGGCGGGGTCTGTCAGAGGTGGGACCCTGTGTGGGGTGGCGGTGGCAAGGGGATAGGAAATGGGGGAACTGAGGAGGATGCGGGGAAGGGGGCCGCGGAGGGGCGACAGGAGGAGCTGGGGGAGAGGGGTGTAGTGGTGAGGCAGTGCAAAGGGGCCGGGTGAGGAGGGGGCGCAGGGAGGACCGGGCTGCGGTGGGGGGACCGGCAAAGTACACTACGGCCTGCTCTCACCCCTAGTCTTGTGCAGGGTCCCATTCTCACTTCTTTTACTTGTCTGTCTCAGGGTCCCCTCCTGACTTCCTCTCCACTTCCCTCCTCCCCTTTATCTTCATAGGGGCCTCCACCACACATACACCCAGCATGTATCAGAATACAAGCTTAGTGAAGCTAGGGGTCTGTTCTTTTCTCTGCCTCATTCTCACTTCCTTACAAACAGATGCTTAAGTATGTGTTTAAAGAATTAAGAACCATTCTTTACACTAACTACTTGAGCTTCCTTCCAGGTGCTCAATCATCTGCTTGCGTTTATCCTCTCAAGACCTTCATATGTGGTGATTACTGGCAGTTTAACATGAAAGCGATTTCTCCGTGATTTCTCAGTGTTGCTGCCTCTAACTCTGGGATCTCCGGAGAGTTCTGTAGTGCATGCTGTGGTGTGCTGTCCAGATTTCCCCCTTAAGACCAAGGCTTTGCCTCCTGCAGAGTAACTGAATAGCAACCCCAGTTCCTGAGCCTCTCAGAGAATTGGCTGAGGCCTCTGTAGCAACTGAATTGTGGTTAAGCTGCTTCTCAGCCCCATCCTTCTTCCCTCACATGCTCCTGGGGCTTTTTTTCTGAGAACACTCCTGATAAATTCCTGCACACAAATCTCTGCCTCAGAGTCTGTTTCCAGGGGGAACCCAGCATAATACATTTGGGGCCAGGAGTGTCTAGGAGCAGCCTCTGTGATGGGTTTTGAGAGCTGGATGCCCACTGGCACATCACTGGAGGCACAGCAGCCCTGCCATGCTATAGCAGTGGAAGGGAAGCCTGTAGAAGGAAACACAGGGCGGGTGCAGTGTTTCAGGCATTGCAGAGGTTAGGAAAAATGATTATTTGGACTGTGGAATCAGGTTGCTCTTGCTGAGGGCAAGGCAATGAAAAACATCAGCAATTTAAAAGAAAAGTGTTACAGAAAGAGGGCTTTTTTGGTATCATGAGAGACTCTCATCTCCTGCAACCAGAGAACCAAAAAAGCTGCGAATCTGAGCCAGGACTTAATCATGAAGATAGCAGCGCTCCAGAGAAGGTTGAATGCTCAACCCAAGGAAGGTTGCCGTACCAAGGTCAGGACCCTGCTTGGGAAGAAGAGCGGCCCTGATGTTTGGGGGAGGAACTTTTGGATTAATGCACTCACTAATCTTGAATCCCAGATTTCCTGACTCTTCTGGACCTGAAGAGGTGTCGCACTTCTCCCTAACAAAGGCAAGTGCTCTCTGTGCTTGAAGATGATACAGAGACTTCTGCAACGCAATACATACACCCCAATGGTCTGCCTCCAGCTCATTCCTCCACAACATCTGCATCACCCAGCTAGAAAAGTGCTAGGCCTGACAAGGGAGGAAGGTCCCATTTGCAAAGGAGTTTCAGGATCTAGGAAACCTGTGCCAGAGGGAGCTGGGAGAGTAAATGCAAAACCAGATCCACAGAAAAGTGGACTGAAGGGAGACATAACAAAGATAGATCAGGTTAGAGCTTATGGATATGGGATTACTCAGCCGTGATACAGAATTGGGCACCATGGCAAGTACCATGTGGAAGCTTTTAGAAAGTGATGTCCCTCACAAATAAAGTAGAAATGCCAGGTGGGCATGGCAGACAGCAGAGGAAGGCATCCAAATGCTCTGAGAAGTGGCACCAAAGAGTAAATAGACTCCATAAATTCAGAAACCTAAGGACTCTGTTTATAAAAGCAATGATGAATGTGCTGGGAGATCCTTGGCAGCGGCTGGCCACTGTGGGACAGGCTGAGGGTAGAGGTGCTGTTACAGGGAGCACTGGGCTCCCTGATAGCAATGAGGATGATCAGATAGGGACATAATAGAGGCCAGGTGGTGATATTTTAACGATCGGCAGCAAGGCAGGTACAATTACTATGGTGAGCAGCAAGACTGGAGTGGTAGCCTGGGCACCCTGAACCGCAAAGAGCTATAGAGATGCTCAACTGAACACAGCGTCAGGGGAGGACAGGAGCCAGCCAACAAGAATATTTATACAATCAAAGGAAATCAATGATAGATATCAGGAGGCTGAAGAAAGTTGCCCCAATAAAATGTCACAGTCTCTTGCCCAGTTTCCAGACATGAGCCAGTTCTCATCCCCAGAACCCACTGACTGGAGGAAAGGACTATAAGTATATATGGTAAGGATTTCCCTAGGGCTTCCCCCAAAGGGGCCTGAAGCCAGTTACTCAGGTGGGAAAGGGAAACACCTAGATATTTGGAGGACTGTTGGGCTTGAATCTGAGTCAACATTGGTACCCATGGACCTAAAGTGTCCTTATGCCCCCGTTAGAGTAGGACTTGTAAGGTCTAGAAAATAAATGAAGTCCTGATCCAGGAGGGGCTCTCAGTAGCATCACTGGATCCATTGACCCACCAAGTGATTATTTCCCCTGACACTTAATGTGAAATTAGTATGGACGTATGTGACGTTTGTCAGAACACCCACATTGGCTTCTTCATGTGTAGGTTCAGAGTCATCCCAGCAGGGAAGGCCAAGTGGGGTGCCAAGATGGAAAATCAAAAACAATAACACATCCTGGAAGAAAGACAGATCAAGGTTGCCATTAAAGACCTAAAAGGTTGCCCTGGCTAATTTGACTCAGCGGTTAGAGCGTCGGCCCACGGACCAAAGTCACTGGTTCAATTCCGGTCAAGGACTCGTGCTCGGTTGTGAGCATGGGCTTCTCTTTCCCTCTAAGAAGCAAGGAGACCTGCGCAGCACGCTTCCGGGATTCCTTCCTTAACCAAGCTTAACCTCCGCAGAACTGCAAGCACCATGCCTTCCCAAAGTCATGTCTGCTCAAAGGAATTCCTTTGAGCCTTCGTTTTCTAAATTAGAATCTGTTCCTTTAGAGATGTGATGATAAGAGACAGGAAAATATTGAAGGATTAAAGGAAAAGGTATTAACTTCATAGAAATTATCTATAATCTCTTTTTTTTTTTTTATCCTCACCCGAGGACATTTTTCCATTTTTTGTTCAGGTAGAGTGGGAGGGAGAGAGAGGAACAGAGAGAGAGAAACATCGATGTGAAGGGACACATCGAGTGGCTGCCACCCGCACAACCGACCAGGGCCGGGGACAAACTGCAACCGAGGTACGTGCCCTTAGCGGGAACCGAACCCGGGTCTCTCAGGACCGCAGGCCGACGCTCTAACCGCTGAGCCAAACCGGCCAGGGCTATAATCTCTTTTATTTATAACTCAGTTACATGCTTCTCTCTTTGATAGAAGCCGCTTCTGTACCCCCAAAACATATTTCTTGAGGAGTATCAGTCTCTCAACAAGTGAATATTTATTTATTGCTAAGACAACATGATCATATCATTTGTTATGAATATCAGATCAATCCACTTTGAAAAGATCTGAAGTGACATAAAATAAATGTCCAGTATATAATAGAATAAAATTTAAAGAATACAAAAAAGCATTGAAGAAACTAGTGTATGGAACAACTACAGTAAAAACAGCAACGGCAATGAATATAGAGCTTTGAGTTTCCTAGTAGTCAAGATGAAAAGGGAAAGATGGAAATATGGTCTCTCACACAGGTTATATTACCTAACAAAAGAAAGTGTATCAGTTTTTTTCAGAATAGAATATTTTGGCCAGCTAAGCAATACAAGAAATTTTTAGATAAATTTTCCATTAAAGATATTCAACAGTTTAGGGACGGATGTTTTCAATCTCAAATGACCAACCTTTGCTGATATGCTCACTACAGTGCCTGGCACATAATAAAAGCTCAACTAATATTTATTGAGAGAATGTAGTGGTTTCTCCTATTGATCATGAAAAACTTGGGAACACAATGCTAAATCTTAATTCTCTGATAAAATTTATTTAAGCACTTGGAGTCAGAGAATGTAGTTCCACCCTGGTTGGTTTGTCTCAGAGGTTAGAGCTTCGGCGGGTGGACTGAAGGGTCATAGGTTCGATTCCCAGTCAAGGGCACATACCTGGGTTGCATGTTCGGTCCCCAGCTCAGGGTCATGAGGGAGGCAGGAGGCAACCATCAATGTAACTCTCTCACATCTATGTTTTTCTCATGCTCTCTTTCTCCCCCTCCCTCCCTTCCACTCTATCTAAAAAAAAAAAAAAAAAAAAAAAATCAATGGAAAAATATCCTCAGGCGAGAATTAAGAAAACAAACAGACAAACAGACAAAAAGAATATAGTTCCTTAGTGACCTGATTGGGTATGAGAGAAAGCATTTAGAGAATCTAGAGAAATGAGTAATAACACACCTTTGAATAATAGTTCTTAAATATTAGTTGTTTGGACCACACAGAGGAAAGGAGCCAAAAAGTGAACATGTCTACACCAAGGTTCTTTTGGGATGCTCTGTATCGGTACGGCTGGTGGAAAGGAGACCCAGTGCTCCCTGGGCAAGTGAGCCCAGACTATCCACAACAGTAAGACGTTGGTAGATCTCACTAGCGCGCACCAATCGCTTCTTACAGTGTATGAGGGCCACACTGCCTACTCTCCTGGCAGATTGGGGAGGAACTGTGTGCCTAGAAATATAAAGGAAGTAACATCACATCTGATTAGAAGCTGAGAAAAGCCACTGTGGTATTCTCTAGTGTCTCCTTTCTGTTGTGACAATTGAGAGGGCTCGTTTTGAAACTCAAGAGTAAAATAGAAGTAGCCTAGACCCCTGAGTCACTACATGTTGGGCAGCTACCCTAGAGAGCAGCTGGGATCTGCAGCTATCTTTGTAAAAGTGAGCAATAAAATTCTGTTATGTAAAACCAAGAAGATTTGGGAATCATCTTCATAGCGCAAGTCTGTCTTATCCTCATAAATAAAAAAACACGAATAGAGTTTATATGGGATGCTATTTTATTACTGTCAATGCACTTGTCAATTTGAGTTAATAGTAAAATATAAGTTCAGATATCGAAAGGGTTTACCTGTTGAATAGATTTATGTAATGCCTTTATTGCTTATTATGAAGAACATTTGCTCAAAATTACTGTTTGTTCTTATCATAATAGAGTTTAACTTGTTATTTTTTTACCATAATTAGACATATATCAAGGTGATTTTTGAAGACAACCATGAAATCACCAATTTAACTAGACTTCAAATCTTGCCTTCTTAGCTATGACAGGTTTTGTTATTGTTGTTGCCTGAAATCTCCATCAAATTTTCCAGAAGTTAAAAGGAGAGGAGTACCTGATTCACGCCATTTTGGAGGGGAATTTGGCATCAAGACTCCATTCTGACACTCAATTCTCAGAGCAGGGTCCCAGCACAAGCCCCGGAACACCCTGCGTCTGACCCACAGGCACTTCCTGTCCTGGGGACCAGACACTGGAAACCCAGAGGAAAATGTAGCACCAAGTCCCAAACCGGTCTCCAGCATTGTCACACCAGACAAAAGAGATTTTATCAGTGACAGTAAGAGCTGTTCTTTCCGTAAAACATCTGATTGAAAGAGTCAACACAATGGTCCAGAAACTTTAAAAGGGCAAAAATGTACTTGTGTGCTTGTGTGCCCACCATTCTTACACAAGGATTTTTATCTCTGTTTCCTTCAAGGTTCATACAGTTTTACACAGTGGCCATACAACTTGTTTGAATGACTGTTCGCTCTGTTTAGCAATTCGTTTATTTAGCAAAACTTTACTGAGTACGAAGCATATGTCCAGAACCAGAAAGGTCCGGTGGGAATACCAGAGAATACAACACACTCCCCTACTCAGGACGCTTCAGTAACTGGACAGCTTGCCTTCTGCACAGGTTTCCTCTGCCTGCAGTTAGTTCAATTCAGAGTGGTACGGCAAAAAAAATAAAATAAACAAGAGAAAATCCTAGAAGCAGACGTGGTCGCTAAGGTATAGATACCATGCCATCACTGCATGAAGAACTGAAAGCCTGTTTCTGAAAATGTGCTGGCTCTGGGAGACTGAGCGCCACCTGCGATGGCCCTCGCCCCTCACAAAGTTTAGCTGCCATTACTCCCAGTTTCGGGGGTGACAGTAGCTGGCTGAAGGGGACGCCTGCCAGATGTGCCTCACGAGGAGGCCCAGTGACCACAGAGAGGCAGAAAGGTAAAGCGGGGGCTCAGGAGCAAACACAGCATCTGTCCGCGCACATGAACGGATTTCATTTAACTCTGAGTATGATCAATGGTTCACTAGCACTGTTTTTCTTATACTTCTGGACTGCAATACACCACTTAAACTCCTTTCAATTCCTTCCCAATAATTTGATGTGAACTTAACTCTTCCCCTCAGATGATCTCTAAGAGTCTTTGTCTGTGTCGCCGGGAGAGCAGTAGTGCGCAGGCACAGGACTGGGGGCCACGAGTCGGTGTGTGGTTTGCAGTGGGAACAGTGTGGAGCAAATAAGAAAAGTCAGTTCTCAGCGGCTTTCTCATCCTGCCTGCCCAGGCAAGGGCGGGGCTCTTCCTCTCGCCCTCCTGACACTGCAAGCCCTGCTGAGCACGGGCAGGTGCCAGCTCTCCCGCGACACAAGCACCAGGGCCTGGTGAAGTCAGTGAAGCACAGACCCCAGCTCTGGCTCTGGGACCTCGGGGTTGGGTCCCCATCGTTCCCCTCACCAGGAAGCCAGCGGCCTCCAGGCTCCACTCACTGCCAAGCATGAGGACCACCAGGCAAAGGGAGGCCTCTGGTGATCTGAGGTGGTGTGAGGCCCATGTTTACATTGAGACCTTGCCCCTCTCTGTGGGGAGAAAATTTCCTTTAAAAGACATTATGCACACAAAACCTCCCATGTTTACTGCAGAACCCACAAACAAACTTCAACCTGCCCTTTGACAGGTAAATGGTTAAACTCTACTGAGCAACAAAAAGGACAAACTACTGACATACAACAAACCAGTGGGTCTCAAGGCTGAGTGAGGGATGCCTGTTACGCACACCGTACAATTCCATGTACACAACCTTCTTGAAATGACAGGCTGTAGAGGAACATAGAGTGATTGTCAGGGGTCAGAAAAGGGCGGGGAGGTGGCCGTGGCTACAACAAGGCAGCAAGAGGGACCCCGTGGGACAGAAGTGTCCTATGTCCTGACAGTGGTGGTGGCCACCCAAATCTACATATGTAATGGAAAGGCATGGATACACACACACACACACACACACACACATGCATGCATGTAAAACTGGTGCACTCTGAGTAAGGTCAGTGGGCTGTGTCGGCGCAGTCTCCTAGCTGTGCACCACAGTTATGCATGATGTCACCATCGGAGGAAACTGGGTGAAGGGTACACAGGATCTCTGTTATTTCTTATAATTGCTTGTGAATGTACAATTATCTCAAATTAAAAAAAAAATTTAAATGACTATATGGTAGTAGATACCAACTCATTGACTGTCTCCTGCTATGCTTGCTTCAGCCCCACAAGGGCCCGCATCCTCTCCTGTGGAGAGACTGAAATCTGGCTACCCACAGGAAGGGCGTGACCTCATGTTTACTCACCTTGCTCTGTGGGGAAAACGTCCCCTTGTTGTCATGAGAGGAAGGTTGGGGCCAGAAGAAACCTCAGAGTCCTCACTTGCAAACACCCTGCCAACCCTGTTTGACCTCAGGGGACCCAGCCACATCCTAAGCATTGCCTGCTTCCTGCATGTGCCCTGACTGGAGATTGAACCCATAACCCTGTGAATCAGGACAATGTTCCAACCAACTGAGCTACCTAGCTAGGGCCCAATCACTCTCTGAACTCTGAGACTGGGCTATATTAATAGGCATTGAGGCTGTCCTGACAATCACGCTCAAACTAACATTGGATAGAAAAGCAGCAGGATCCCTGGCCGGTTTGGCTCAGCGGTTAAAGCATCAGCCCACAGACCAGAGAGTCCTGTGTTTGGTTCCTGCTGGGGGCATGTACCTTGGTTGCAGTTTGTCTCCGGCCCCAGTTGGGGTCGTGTGGGCGGTAGCCGCTAGATGTGTCTTTCTCATGTCAATGTTTCTCTCTCTCTCTCCCCCTCTCTCCCTCCTGCTCTATCTGAAGATAAATGCAAAAATGTCCTAGGGTGAGGATTTAAAAAAAAAAAAAAAAAAAAAAAAAGCAGCAGGAGGTCCTGATTCCAGAACTGTTTAAACTTCTTATTAAAAGACCCACAAAAGTAAGTACATTTTAGGTCATGACCTGATACACTCACACAAATTTTATGAAACGGTACTCATCCAGACTAGGTATAATGTGTTCTAAAATTTTATTTTCTATTTTAGCTTCGCGTAAACTAAACTGCTTTAATTTTAAAAATTGACTTTAGGATCTTCCACTAGATCGTGAGCCACTGGTGTGCTGAAAGTACCAGCTCACAAGATCCAACTATTAAATTTTCAGGAATCTTGCCAGCTGATTGTTAAACAGAACCACTTTTAAAAAATTAAATTCTATGAGCTCACAAAGTTTATAAAATTATATAAACCCATGCTCTTGAGGTTATCCATGTTTATTATATGGTGAAAAAATGACATACCCTTTTCATCTCTTCCCAACTTAGAGTATTTGCACCATGGAAACTGGCAAGCACTACCCACTGCCTCACCCCTTTTTCCCAGTTGGTTGTTAAACATTTACCAGCACATCCTTGGTTGTGATCCATAGTTTGAAATGATCTATTTTAGTCAATTCTCCTCATTGGTCCCATTCACCTTTGTGTTTTATGTGAAGAGACAGAGGGAAGTTGTGGGAGAGCCCAGGATACAGGACTAGTTAATGTTCAAGCTGGGAGAGATACCCTCTCTTCTGATTCAGAACTTTGTCAGCTCACAAAGTTCTGCCTCTCGACTCCCACCCTACCAAAGGTGAGGACTGTCTATACATAGCTGGGCTGCAAGGCTCTAGGGTTAGAAGCAGAACCCTCTTTCTATCTAGGGATGATCATGCCCTTCTGAGATGTGAACAAGGGATGGTGGGGAGCAGGTCCCTGCTCCAGGCACATCTGCTCTGCTCATCCATATCCCAGGAACCATGACCAGCTGGACGCTGGTCTTCTTGCTCAGGCAGCTAATATTCAGCATAGGGTGAGGTGCTGGGTGTGGAAAGGCAGTGGTAGAGACCCAGTGCCCAGCTTTGGGGACATATGGGATCTTAGCTTTCTGTCTTTCCTGCTGATACATCCTCTCTCCTTCAGTGTGCTTCTCCATTTGCCCCTTCTAAACTTATGACACATTATTTAGGAGGCAGGAGAAAACAACCTAGAGTGACTAAGAACATTAACCCTTAGAACTGTTTCTCCAGGTTGCCCCTAAATAAGAAAGAGTGCCTGATGGAGAAATTGTATGTAGTTTTGTTACCATTGTAACTAGCTAGTTATTAATATTAGTAATAGGAAGACAGCAAGGGCAAGGCTAGGCATTATAAGCATAGTCATCTGGGCAGCTTCACCAGGAAGCTGCAGTTTCACACTCCCCAGGGAACCACCAGTACATTCCCTGCAGATCACTGGGGGAAGGGGTCCGACAAAGGGGAAGATGGGCACATGTGCAGGGAAGTCAGGGTGACATAGGGAAGATGCTTGCCTATCAATCTAGCCTGGGAAAAAGATAAGTGGCTAGAGGGGTAAAGCCACTGCAAGCACACAAAGTCCTGAAGGACTCATTGGTTAAACGCCCAGTTATAATCCCCAAAACAAAGATTCTCTCTCCCTTGTCCCTCTTGCCAATTACTCTCCTGTTTCTCACATGCTCTGTGACCTGCACTTGTCATGCACCTCCACAGCATATGGCCTTAAACAGTTGCATGGCCCCTGGCCATGAGGACCCCACATGCAATGGATTGCAGCTGGGAACACAAGCTAAGCTGGCCAGAGGTTGGACTGGACTGTGCTTCAGTATGGAGTGAAGACTCTGGGCAGTGGCTTTAATCCTAGCTCTGCTAAAGAAAAATGGGACTTTTCCATGGTGAGACAGAGGGAAATGGGACCTTGGAAGGGAAATCCCTAAGTGTTACATCATCAATAAAACTTTCCCCAAAAAAAGCTTTCCATGATCCATCATCCTCCCCTGGGGGCCTCAGGAGCACCCCAAGAGCTCCACTTCTACCAGCAACAGGTGGGGACACAGAGGACACCCCTCTCATAACAGTTTATGTTGCTAGACATGATAGGCTTTACTGTCCTTACAAAATATGTTTAATTATAATACCCCAAAGTGTTTTTTCCCATCACAAATATTAATTGCTCTAAAAGCAACAGTTAGGGAAATTTAAAAGAATGCACTTATAATCTTACCTTTCTTTCATGAAAGCGATGTTTATGTTTCTATACTCGTCTCCAGCAGCCTCGTTCATCACATTTGATTTTAATACAATTGTAACCAAGATCCTAGACTGCTAGAGACCTACATCATCCCTTCTGAAGTTACTGTGTATACTATACACTGTATAGCCTTCCATAGCTAAACCGAATGGGCACTGAGAGTTGGCCCTGGGCCCTGGGACCCATAAACAGGGCTCTGCTAATCTCCTGTGCATATTTGAAGGGGATGAGGTGTGAGGCCATGATCTCTCTTCTGTCACAACTCTCTCCCTGCACCTTTCAGGTTTAAATAAGAACAGACTCAACTGGCAAGTTTCCTCTAGAGGAAAAATGAACTACAAATTGCAATGTGCCTCTAATGAGATAACGGCCCCAGATGAGATCACTGAGGAGCTCCAGGCACAAGCTCCCTGGCCTTCAGTGTCTCTGCCTCTCCCACCCCAACCACTATAGAGATAGAAGCTTCTAGAAGCCTGGACAGAAGAAAGAAAAGGCAACTGGAGGACCCCACAGGACCGACTTCAGGCCTCCTGCACGGACACGCCATGTGTAGGAGCTGGGATGGCAGGCAGCCATGAGGCCCCAGCTGGATTATCTCCTGTAATTCTAGCTCAAATCTGGCTCACACAGTCAAGGGACTCAGAATATAAATTTATGGTGATGAATTAACTAAGTACTGGCATGTTACCTGATCCTCTGTTCACTATGAAGTCACCTTTAAAATAAATATGTGGAGTACTTCTATTTTATCAGGCTAAAATTTGGGACGAATTAGAGCATCGTCACTGCGACCCACCCAGCACAGCAGTAAACGTCTATCCTTTTTTCTTAATCCTCACCAGAGGATATTTTTCCACTTATCTTCAAATAGAATGGGGGGGGGGGCATCAGTGTGAGAGAGACACATCGACTGGTTGCTTCTTGCACAACCCTGACCAGGGCCAGGATCAAACCGCAACGGAGGTACATGCCCTTGACTGTAATTGAACCCGAGACTCTTTGGTCCATGGGCCAACGCTCTAACTGCTGAGCCAAACTGGCCAAGGTTTCTTTTTATCTTTTTTTTTTTTTTTTAAGATTACTGCCTTATTATAATAAAGCATCAACACTTAATTTTTTAATTTGAAAATTTTTCAAATTACAGTTGACACAATATTATATTAGGTTCAGGTGTATAACATAGTGATTAGACATTTATAAAACTCACAAAGTGATCATTTGCAGCATTTTCTAAAAATATGTTTATGTTGTCTGGCCAGTGTGGCTCAGTGGTTGCATGTCAACCCACACACTAAGAGGTCACTGGTTCGATTCCTGGTCAAGACATGCCCAGGTTGTGGGCCTGATCCCCAGTGGGAGCATGCAGGAGGCAGCCAATCAGTGTTCTCTCTTGTCGATGTTTCTATCTCTCTTTCTCTCCCTCTTTCTAAAATCAGTAAAGGAAAACAATTTTTTTTAAATATTTTTTTGTTGATTTTAGAGAGAGAGGAAGGGAGAGGGAGAGGAAGAGAGAAACATACTGGCCAGGGCTGCAGCATTTTTGACAGTAGCCAACATATGGACACATCAATAGACGAATTGACATAGAAGATGTGATATATATATATATATATATATATATATATATATTACTCAGCCATAAAAAAGAATGAAATCTTGCCATTTGTGACAACATGGATGGACCCATTATGCTAAGTGAAATAAGTCAGACGGAGAAAGACAAATATGGTATGACTTCACCCATATGTGGAATCTAAAATATAATAAACAAACAAACAAAACAGAAACAAACTCATAAATAAAGAGGAAGGGGGTTGGGAGGATAGATGAAAAAGCTGAAGGGATGAAAAAATACAAATTGCCAGTTCTAAAAAAAAAATAGTCACGGGGATGTAAGTACACCATAGGGACTATAGTGAATAATAGACGTGTATTCTTTATTTCTCGGTGAGAGGAATCCTCTGGAAACTTGATTCAGGCCATGTCACTCCTCTCGCAAACCCTGTGCTGGCCTCTCGTCTACAGTCTCAGTCCCCGCCATGCAGACAAGAGGCTGTGAGGGAGCTCATCCCCTCCCTCGCCTCCCACAGCTCCCTCTCTCACTGCTCCAGGCTCCTGCCCTCCTTGCTGCTCCCCAAACTCTCCTGCCTCAGGACCTTGCACTGACTGTTGTCTCTGCTGGAATGCTCTGTCCCCACATAGCTGCATGTTGCTCTCTCTTCTTCCTTTGGGACTTTGCGCAAATGATACCTGTCAGAGAGAGATTCCTCTGATGACCTGACATCAAATAACTGCCTCCCAACCCCATTCATTCTCCACCTCATCACTCTGCTTTATTCTTCTTCCTAGCAGTTATCGCTACCTGGTCTGTTATAGTTGTAATCGATTGCTTATTATCTGTCTCTCCCAGACTGAGTAGGGTGAAATATCTAATTTCGAACTCACTTTGCAATAATAACCAAAACACTAATCTGCATTCAAACTGATGATGCTTTTATAGTTCTTTCCAAATCCTTGAAAACCTGCTTTGTGGGTAAATTGTCATATCCAACCAGTCACAGGAAGGATAGCGCCGACAGTGTTGAAAGCTGCCGTCTGCTGTGAGCTGCACCATGCTAGGGCGGCACTTTCGCCTCACTGGACTCTCGCAGCAGGGAGGTACCCCCCACTTTATGTAAGTACAGAACAGCGGTTCAGTGCCTTTCCCAAAAGCCACACTGCTAGCCTATGAACAGTTCTTCACTGTAAGAAGAAAAAAAATCCAGTCTTTACTGGGCACCCATTCTACTACTCTCCTTGAAAATCCAAAGTCAAGCTTTTTGACCTCATGCACTCTGGTTTTTCAACCACAGTGAATAGAAATCTGAAAACAGGACTGAAGCCCAGGGATGCTTGGGTACTGGCCCCAGCTCCCCGAGCTAACTGATGTTCTCAGGGTTTTAGATGCCATCCCTGAAGGGATCCTCAGCCTGAGCTCAGTGACTCACAGCTGCCCAGCCAGTCACTTCCTTCCTGTTCTCTGGAGGAGCACTTCCCACAAGGGAGACGAGAACTGCCACTCCAACCTCCTTGGTACAGTTCCAGAAGCCAGCCAGCCAGTCTTCTGTTTGTGTGTGTGGCCTGTTTTCCCTGGTCTGACCTCTCTTTACACACACACATATACCCACAGGTTACTTTCACATCCATTCAAATAAGCAATTTAAAAAGAAACTGAAAAAAAAGAAAAGTGATTCGACTCAAATGGAAATTAAAAAGTGTGTCAAAATGAGACTTAAGATGCGTGGCATTATAATTGTTGTTGTGATTGAGGATTTTTTTTTTTTCTGATTCGGTAGCTCTTCTGAACCTGATGACCAATCCCTAGTTTGAGTAGTGAGTCACGGATCCCAGAGTTGAAGTTTGGTGGATTTTGTGCGGTGTCGAGGAGATGGGAAGCCACCGGCGCAGCTTCTAAACCACCAATCCAGTGGCAATACCTTGTTGGTTAATTTCCTCGAATTCCTGGCCAGCCCTCATTGCTGAGTCTAAAAGGCAATTGAGAAGACCCAGAACAGGAAACATGTACAGGTTTATTTTATTTTACTTTTAAGTGAGTTTAAGGAAGAACGTTGGGGAACGTAAACAGAAGCAACTGTTGCAGCTCAAAATGAGATTTTAAGATTGACATTTCATTCCTAGCTCTATTGTCACTTGTTCAGTATATATTAGCATCATCTGTATCTTAATTTCTCTATGAAATAATCAAAAGTACAAAAAATAGTGCATGGGATCTTGAAATTTCTATTTAAAAGAACAGTATTTGGTGCTTTTTTTTTTTCTAGAGAATCTTATACTTTTATATCTTTCTTTTTTCTTTTGTTCTCTAAACTAAATGCCAGCATTTAACATTATATATAGACAGGCACGATTGTGTAATTACCAACATGAGAGACTCTCTTAAGATAGCCTCAGCTAGTCAAAGGCCTTTTCACTAACAGAATTTGTGAAAACTCCCAACCATATTCATAGTGCCCTTGGAAGCGTGACTTTTCTATCAGACTTTCAGCTCTGATTGGCAAGGCCCTGCTCGGCCCAGAGCACTGGCAGGCTCACCAGCTATATTTAACTTCCCTGTGCTATATTGAAATGTTTGATTTCTGGCTAAGTTACTGGGACGAGTTACAAGACCATCTATTCAAAATTCTGAGAGGCCCATGTTACTGCTAGTCCCAATGCTAACTTTTCTCCCAAATTCCGGAAAGTAGTGAGAGCAGCCAAGATTTCCGAGGCGCAGTGTGCAGCGGACACCCTTAGGAGCATTCAGAGCACCTGTTTACGGCATTTCTCAGCCATGCTCATTGTGAGGGGTGGCCCTGACAGGCTGCTGCGACCCCGAGTTTCCTTCGCTGGTCCATGCAGAGCTGGGGGCTCAGGGCCCATGTCGCATCTGCTCTGCTGCCCGCAGCCTGTGGTCATGCTCAGAGTGACCCCGTCATCGTTGTTCTCTGCTGTTTTTGCAGAAGACACCAATCCCCAGACGAAGGCAATCACACTGGAAGCTGATACTGCAGAGGGCAATTTCTCAGGTAGCAGAAAATAACCTGCACGGTGGGTTTTTTATTTTAAGGCATCTGTGGAATAATGGGGTGTAACAAATGTATAGGGCCACTGTCTTTACGTTGCCTCAAATTTTCTCCTTAGGAAATAATAAAAAAAAAAGATTGCATTTTGGTCACACACATCACTAAATCATCTTATTTTCTTCTCTGTCCTGGTGAAAGCATTTCATAAACTTTTACCAGGACTGGGCAATATTAGCATATATTCTACAGAGCACAGTAAATTTCAAAATTTGATCCAGTAAACAGGTGCTGAATTTTAGAATACCATTCTTATTTTGGTCCCTCAAAAACTCTGTGCTTACTGGTCTCAGTGTTACTAGAGCTGAAGAGAGGATTTTTTTTAATGACACATTACTGCACTCAAGTACTAATTATGCCAATTACAAGTTTCTCTTCATCACTGCTGATGGCATAATTTGACTGTAAGTGCTTTGAAATATATACACCTGGTGTTTCAGTAACTCAGTCAAAGGCTGGATTTACTCAGATTTCTAATGGGGTAGGGTGGGGGGCAATCAGTATGAGCACCTGCTGGAAATAATGACAATGTCCCAAAGTGAAAAGAGAAACCTGGAAGGTGACCCCAGAGCAGCCCTGGCAAATTCAGGCTTCTAAATCTTGCCAGATCTGGGGCTGAGTCAGGACCTCATTCTTAAGTCAGACTACAACTCCGAGTGGCCAAGAGTCCCAGTCGGCCAGGGTCTAAGGACAGGTTCTCAGGACATGGGACCTCAGTTTTAAAACTGGAGCAGTCCTGGGTTCAAGGCAGCACAGTTGCTCATTTGGGAACCCTGATCTGAAGTATCTACCCCAGTGATGGAGTTATACTTCTATTAATTGTTCAAAACTTCGTATTTTAATTGCAGGCTTCTTTCTTTGAGATGTAGATGCACAAGGAAGATAACAGAATAAGTCTTTGACACCTAATCTGAATTAGTTTACAAGAGATTTTCTCTAATAAAGAGGAACTTCGAAAGAGGTAGCCATTCAAACAGGAAAAAAAAAACCGAACACTTGAAGAGACCACTGTGCGTTCAAGCTAAATGTGAATTTTATGTGCGTCACTTCTTCGGTCTTGGCTCTAAATTTTACAAAATGTCATGTCCTTTTCTAATGTCAATATGTAGAATGATTTCCACGTCTTGATTTTACACACTCAACAGCTTTAGCTTCATTCATTAACTTTTTGACAAAAATCTTTTCATCAGTTATATAACAAACCTCCACATACCTAGTGGCTTAAAGTAGCCAGCGTCGTGCTCCTGGTTCTGAGGGTTATCAGAATGGTTCTCCTGATGGCTGGGGCTGGGGGTCTAGGAGGACCTCACTCAATAGGGTAAGTGGGGCGGCGGGGGCAGGGAGGGGCATGGAGGGTGTCTCTCGTCATTCGCTCACATGATCTCCGGCAAGCAACCCGGACTCTTTGATGCTGTGGCAAAAGGGTTCCTCACAGCAAGAATGGCAAACCCCAAGATCCACACACTTTTCAAGTGTCTGCGTATGTCCCATTGTTCAAAGTCATGTGGCCGAGCCAGAGGCAGTGTGGAAGGGGGTCACACAGGCTCAGAGGCATGGCCATTGTGCAGTCTCATTGTTTCTTTTAACAAAAAAATGTTATTGTTTCTGAATTGTCTTTAAAAGAAACTTGTGAGAAATGGGAAAGGCTAAGTAGTAGAGCACCCACCAGGCATGGTGCTAACAAGGCTTCTCTGATTCTAGATTCTAGGGGCCCAGCTAGCCAGGTTGCACAGGACTGTCCCTGTTCTAGCATCCAAGAACACCCTCAGCCCTGGGCAGACCGAAACACTTGGTAACCCTGTGAGCTTCAAACTGTTGTCCTCATTTCACAGATGAGGAAACCATGGCTTGGAGACATAAGTGATGATCCTAGATGTTCTTGTAAGCAAGCAGCAGGGCTAAGGTTTGAACCTGGGCAGTCGCGTGTGAGAGATGCAGTTGCCCCGCTGCTCTGCTCTAACAGCCAAGACACACATGTAACGTTCGGATGAGAGCTATCGCCCTGTCTTAACGTCTCCCTTCATTTAAATAGTGACTCCAAATCACTTAGGTCTGTGTTGAAGAAAAAAAAGATCAAATTTACCTTCAAAGACAAAGATTTGTCATATTTAAGAATAGTCCAAAGAATGCCGCTGGCTTGGAAGAAGTGTAAAAATGCTTTGAAAAATAGCATCGTCATTACACAAACACATCAGCTTCTAATTAACTATTAGCACAGTGTTAGCAAAAACATCATGCTGTCTGTCCTTCATGTTGTCTGCCCAGTATGGTGCCTGTACTTTGCTTGATCATCGCTGACTATACATGCCGGCGCTGTATTAGGTACTTAGCATGTAGTAAGTCACTTGATTCTTCCATAACCCCATGAAATAGATGTTTTTGCCCGCATTTTTTTTTTTTTTTTTTTTTTTACAGAGTTTAGGCATCTTGCCTAAGGTGACATAGCCAGTTAGTAGTAGAACCATGATTTAAGCCTGTCCCAAGTTCATGCTTAATCACCACACACAGGGGTCCCTTTGTTTAGTCATAAAGAAGGTCCAAGATAGGTCCCAGGCCCCAGTGCACACGCTCTTTCCTATAGTCTACTGTAAGACCCATGCTTGTAAAAACCACCCTCATTGGGCTGAATAAAGTTCTCATTGATAAGTTGAAAATCAAGTGATGCACTCTCCACTGGATATTCTTTTGATGGAGATATGACAGTTTAATGCCCCACCCTGATCCCCACCCAAGGAAAGGTGGAGGAAACAAATTCGTGCTTCAAAGACCTAACTCTAGAAGTAGCACATGTCTCTTCCACTCCCATTGGCTAGGAGTTAATTTATGGCCACTACCAGCTGCAAGGGAGAGAGGTGCATTGACCCTGATGTCCAAGAGGGAAGACAAAATAAATTTTGGTGGACAACTTGCAAACACCACCACAGAGCTGGGTGTAATGTGAATTTGCATTTCTTGGTGTCATGCATCCTTTCATAATTTAAGGACATTGTATTTCTTTTGCTGTGAAATATGTATTCATCTGTAGTGCTCATTTTCCAACTGTGTCTGTGGTCTTCATATTAATTTGTTGGTACTCCTTATTTATTAAAGAAATTAAGCTTTTGTCTATGATTATAGGTCTCAAACACTGACCTCAATTTGGTTATTTTATTTTTGAATTGTGTTTACTTTTCTGTTGTTGTTGAGGATATATTCTGTTTTTATGTAATAAAGTGTATTCATCTTTTATTTTATTTTTAAATTATTTTATTAATCTTTTATTTTATCTTCTGACATTTTGTGTCATACTTAGAAAGACCTTCCCCTCTAATATTATTTTTTAAATCACTCATATTTTCTTTTACTATTTTCATGCTTTCATTTTCTCCAGTTAAATGTTGATTAATCTAGCATTTATTTTAGCATAAGGTTCAAGGTATGAACACCACTGTGTTCTTTTGTTTACTATGTACGTGTTTCTTGGTTTGGAAAGATGACCGTTTTGTTCCAGGATATGTTTGGTCTCAATTTTCATTCCCTTTGTGCCACAGTCTTCTGCTTCTACAATGTATTTTATTCTTTCCTTTCCCTTTGTTTTTTTTTTTGTTGTTGTTGTTGAATTTTTTTTTCTTTATTGATTTTAGAGAGAGAGGAATAGAGAGGGAGAAAGAGCTAGAAACATCGATGAGAGAGAACATCAATTGGCTGCCTCCTGCATGCCCCCCACTGGGGACGGGGCCCACAAGCTGGGCATGTGCCCTGACCGGGAATCGAACTGGCAACCTCTTGGTGCATGGGTCAACACTCAACCACTGAGCCACACCAGCCGAGCTCCTTTCCCTTTGTTTTATACTTTTTTATTCTTGCTCTATCTTTGTATAAATCCTGCACTGGCTTCTTTCTGATTATGATTCATCTTCATTGTGGCTGTCCTCCCTGATCTGCTATTTATAGGGGGTTCCAGGAGGGGCTAGGACCCTGTCCTGCTAGCACAACTGCCCTCAAGACCAGGCTGGCTGCGAGTGATTGCCCCCAGGTGAGCAGTGTAACACTGCTTCCTGCAGGTGCGTCCAGGGGCTCTGTCTCTCCTTCATTTTCTTGCCAAGTGAGGCCTGATGCCACACTTTTCCTCTGAGGATGTGACATTTACTCTGAAGGCTTGTGACCTACAGCCTCTCAGGGTCTTCCTGCCTGGGGGACCTGCCAACACGGCTTCCCGTCTACTGCAGTTGAGACTCTTGCTGTCTCCTGTTTCCCTGGAGCTAGAATGTGTTTCGCTTTCTTCTTTTTTTAAATTTATTTTTGTTCTCAAAAGAGAAAGGAGGAAATGTCATCTTCACTCTGCCATTTTACATGTGAAGTCTCAAGTGCTCCGGTGTCTTCTAAAGTGTCGCTGACAGGTCTGAAGCGGTCTGGTCTCTGCGCCTGCAGGTGACCTGACCTTTTCTTTCTGGAGCTCTCGGATGGCCCCTCGTCCAGATGCTCGAGTCCCTCGGGTCCCCGTGTGCTCTTTCCACCCGGCAGCCTCAGCTCCCGATGGGACTGTCTCATGAGTCAAGCTTCCGCTCTGGGAAATTTTCCTCTGTTCGGTCTTAGTGGTTACTTACTCACCCTTTTTTTTTCTCTGAACCTCCTCATGGTCAGACATTCTACTCCCCAGCTGACTACCTATTCCTCTTCTCTCTCCTTGTGGATTTCTCTCTCTCCACTTTTTGGAGATAGGGTCTAAAGGTTCATTTGGCTCCAGCTCCATCTATTCTGTGGGACTTCAGGTTCAGCAATCCCATTTTTTCTTTCTTTCTTGTGCTCTGCTTGTTTGTAAATAGCTTCCTGTTCTTACCTTATAGATAGGCAATATTTTCTTGAATCTTTCTGAAGACGATAATTATATTTTTAATTTAATTTTCTTTTGTTTTCTAAGTCTGGGGATACTTGGATGTCCACGTATGTTAAGAATCCGTGGCTCGTTCTGATGAGCCACTGTGGGTTTGCCACGGGCTTCTCTGAACGAAAAGGGGAGCTGCAAGTTCTTTGTCCATAGGTGGGGTTTGTTGGCCGTGCTTTGTGTAGGAGAAATATACCTTGATATACCCCATCCCACCTCAGAACAGGGAAGATTTTACTCTGGGGCCTCAGACCCACGCTAGAAGCTGCAGCCCAACCCAGGCTGTTGATTCGAGGTGTTTAAAGAAGCGCCCTCTGGTGTCTGCCTCCAGGGAACCTGTCTGCTGGGGTTGGGAGTGGGGGAAGGGGGCCAATGCTGGAAGTTTATTCACAATTACAGCCCAGTTACAGTTATACCCCATATCTCAGGGCCTCTCTAGGGTTCCTTCAGCAAGATGACACCAGCCTCCACTTCAGAGATCCTTTGTCATCCTATGTCCCATCCTCTTTGCCATCACAGGCGTATTCTCCTTGCGCTTGTTTTTCTGCCAGTCCAGTGGGGCCTGAGGAGGAAGGAGGCCGTGTGCGTGCTCAGTGCCCTTGGCAGCCCACTCCATCGTAGTCAGCTCCAGTTTAGGACAGATGCCTTAGTCCACAGTGTCCAAACCTTTGGGGGCATTCTGCAACTTGAAGACACCACTTGCATAGTATTCCCAGGGGCCGTCTCTTCTTTTTAGTTTTTTTTTTCTTTTCTTTTTCCTTTTTTTGCAATTTTTATTAATTTATTTTTGTTATAGATGTTTCTCCTCCCCTCACCCCCAGGCACCCCCCAGGGGCCTTCTTAAAAGACAGAAATGAAAATCAAGTCTATAACACTTCTAAGAACTTGGGTCATACTTAGAATAGAGGGTAAGTCGCTGTCTTTAGTCATGCTCTTATAAATGGTACCCTGTAGCCGGTTACCTTTTTAAAGATGGGGAGGGGAGAAATCAAAATTGCAAAGAGAAAATGACTAAGGTCTACCCAAGGCCTTGGGGCCTGTGTTGGTGAAGCTCTGAACGTTAGCTTCTTTAGCTTCAGGGTAAATCTGCATTTTTCCTGCAGACGTGCCAGTGGGACGCGGGAGTGGGTTGAAGAGACTTCAGGGTCAGAAAAGGGCAAGGAGAGGGTGGGTGTGAGATGGGAACAGGAATCTTTGAGTTTGGCAGTGGGCAAGCAGGATTTTAGAAATCCTCATCAGTGTGGTCTCCACAAAGACTAGAGGCCAGGAACCTGGTTGGAAAGAGTCCAGTGAGCATTAGTTGTCAGGAAGCTCACGCCGAGGTAGAAACAGCTCATGGCAACTGGTGAACCAGAGGAAGGACTGGAGGACACCGTAGCTCAGGACAGCACTGACCGTTCCCTCACCTTCCCAGGACTGATGTGTTGGTGACTCAGAAATGAAAACCCTTTGCCTGTAATCTCATTACCTTAAGGAAAGAAACAGCTTGTCCTCAACTAAAGACCTGGTCGAATTTAACTTTTATGTCCTTGAAACCAAGTTACGCATTATGTTGTCTACGGAAGGCAGTGAATTACCACCATTGAAACACCTCAGGCCCATTTCATCAAGACAGCTCAAACACAAGGGTCTGGTCAGAGGGAGGTGTCACTGGACAATAATCAGAACACCCGGTGCCAGCGGTCTCCACCCCAGCTGAGACTACCTTGCAAGGTTGAAATGATTATTACAATATATTAGATCTGGGTGCCATTTGGACAATAATCACTTCTATTTTTTAAAAATTATGTAGCCCGAGAATGTCTCTAGCCCAAGGATAAGATGACTACAGACCACTTTTCTGGCATTTAAAATTCAATTTTGTCCTGGGAGGAGTAAGCTTTAAAAACTCATCAACTTACTGTTATTAAAGTGATATCTAGTAGGGAAGAGTGCAAAAGGTCTTCAAAAGGAGACTAGTGTCCTGTTTTTTTTTTAATAAACATGACTATTTAAGCCTGGCTGGTGTTGCTCAGTGGATTGAGCGTTGTCCCATGGACTGAGAGGTCCCAGTTCAATTCCTAGTCAGGGCACATGCCTGGGTTGCGGGCTTGATTCCCAGTGGAGAGAATGCAGGAGGCAGCTGATCAACGTCTCTCTCTCTCTCTCTCTCTCTCTCTCTCTCTCTCTCTCTCTCTCTCCATTCTTCACTCTCTAAAAATATCAATAAAAACATATTTTAAAAATAATAAATATACATAACTATTTTAAAAATACAACTATATAACTATAAACCAATATAATTGGGTTTTTATCAGAGGAACTCAATATATTTTCCAGATTTTAACTGTTCAGTGATAGAGGCTTAACAGAGAACTCTTGTTCCAGAAATTTCAAAGCTCTTATAAATTCTTCAAGTAGCAACATGAACCTAAAGATCTTGCAAATAGTTGTCAGTTTTTCTAGGGGTGAAATACAATAAAGTCCAGTTAACTAGAAATCTAAGACTTTTCTATTGAAGAAGCTGGGTCACCTCTCTATATTTTCCTGGGAGGACAACTATCACCAATGCATAAAACTAGGTAGAAACAGGAATTACTTTACCTTATGGTCTTAGATTCTCTAGGTTGGTCTCTATCCACTCTAGATAGCTCAAGACAGAAGAGGCACTTATGAAAAGATTCTGGCATCTGTTATAAACCCTAAAGACTATACTTCTTGCACATCTAAACCTGTGCCTGGAAAGCCAGCAGGAGCCCATTGGCCTCCTGGTACCCATTCTCTGCCCCCCTCTTCACATCATTCATTCTTCTCCACTCTGAAGTTCATTCCTCCCTGCTTCTGTGTCTACCGGATGGAAGATGGTTCCCTCATCTCCCAAGGTTTTGTGGGTGTCTCCATGCCAGCACATGCCCATACAGACTAACTGAATTTAAATGCTAATTCTAGCCTGGCCAGTGTGGCTCAGTGGTTGAGCATCGACTCATACACCAAGAGGTCACTGGTTCGATTCCTAGTCAGGGCACATGCCCAGGTTGTGGGCCTGATCTCCAGTGGGAGGCATACAGGAGGCGGCCAATAGATGTTTCTATTTCTCTTTCCTTCTCCTTTCCTCTCTCTCTAAAATCAATAAAGAAAAAAAAATTTTTTTTAATAAAATAAAATAGCCCTAGCTGGTGTGGCTCAGCTGTAAGACCAGAGAGTCCCAGGTTCGATTCCTGCTAAGGGCATGTACCTCGGTTGCAGTTTGTCCCTGGTCCCGGTTGGGGCTGTGTGGTTGGCAACCAATTAATGTGTCTCTCTCATGTCGATGTTTCTCTCTCTCTAAAAAATAATAACATATAAATAAATACATACATAGTAATTCCAGTGTCTAAAGAGATCATTTTATTGATCCAATCAGCTGGGCCCCAGGCCAAGGTCAGGGGTTAGGGCATCATATGATAAGAACTTGGCAGCTAGGGGCAGGTCTAGAAGGTCAAGGGGTCATGGAATCTGGGCAGATACTCCAAAAGGTATCTGCAACACCCATTTGTAATAAGAATGTAATAGGAAGAGAACAGAGATGATGAGATCTTGCCGAAGATATGGGGAGGGTATAAGAACAGAAGTTAAAAAACCCATATCCTAACAATCTCAGGACTGGGGAGCTGTGTTCCCCAAGCAGGTCCTGTCAACCTCCCTGAGACACAGTTTCTTATTGAAAAGATGAGACTTGACTAGGATAAACAATCTATCCATGCTACTTGACCATTTTATTCCTGTTCCCACATGACCAGCCACTCCCATTGGTAGAAATGCTGCTTCCATACTGGCAGGGGCAAATTCTAACTGGCCTTGTTGGGGAGGAGAGACGAGACATGGCATTAAGAGGGAACCACCAGGCCAAAGAGGTCATTCAGCATCTTCTGGGGAGGGGGCTGGGTACAACGTTTGAATTCTACCATCCGATCCGATTCTGATCCACACAGGGGACCTCTCCTCCCTCCCCCCTTCCCCACTCCCACTTGTGAATCACTGTTCTTGAAGAATGCTCAGTCATTGTTTAAGGAATAATTAAAGGAAAAGAAAAACTGAGCCTAGGAAGGGGCACAAAGGGGAGAGGGATGCACGCTACAGACACGGCACATACTGAGAGGGCTGTGATGTCCAGACGCACATCTGTTTCTTCAGCGTGCCTCCAATTGGTAGAATTAGAATCAAAGGTAAAGGTTATGAAAAGACAAATTTCAGATCATTTCAGTTATTTTCTCTGAATCAAACATTGTCCTAAATTGAATGTGCTTCTTCTGGAAGTCTGAATTCCCCATCCCTGTGGTTTTTCATGTATCAAAAATCTGTAAATTGAGGGAGATCAAACCAGAGAGCATAAAGTTCCTCCATCGTTCAATCCTGAGATTTGGGGAGCATTTCTCTTCCAAGTGTGCATTTGCCTCCTGTAACAAGTCTGAGGTATCATGTCCCTGTGTCTCACTTACAAGGGCACTGAGGTACAGAAGGCAAGTGACGTGCCTGAAGAAAGCATCAAGATAGCAGAGCTGGAATTTGACTCTTCGTTTGGGACTCCTTGCCCAGGGCTTCTGCCACCTGCCTTGCTTCTAGGACGAAAGTCAGTAATTGCTATCAGGGGTGCACTCCATAGCACACACTTTGCTCCATACGTACCTGCTGAAAGAAAGGATGCTAAGTGCCAATAGGAAACTGATTTGTTATTTGGGTTCTTTTTTTTTTATCCTCACCTGAGGACTCTTGCATTTATCTTCAGATAGAGCAGGAGGGAGGGAGGGAGGAAGAGAGAGAGAGAAACATTGATGCAAGAGAGACACATCGAGTGGCCGCCACCCACAAGACCCCAACCGGGGCCAGAGACAAACTGCAACTGAGGTACATGCCCCTAGCGGGAACTGAACCCAGGACTCTCTGGTCCGCGGGCTGACACTCTAACCGCTGAGCCAAACCGGCCAGGGCTGTTATTTGGGTTCTTAATCTATCTTCCTCACCAGTTTTGGTAAACGTGGCCCAAACTTCCAAAAGCATAGTTTGTGTGAGTTTTTACCTTTTCCATGATTTCTGTGAATGTCCAATCTCCTACCTCCAGGGCCCCTCACCTCTGCTGCCATGTCCATAAACGCTTGTTCAGTTTGGTCTTGAACTAGCAGGCACACACTACAATTTCCCACAAGGAAACTCTCTTGCAATTTGGTTTTGAGAGCTTAGTAACTTTACTGAGGTCTTGATAGTTGTGGGGAGAAATTACACTGCATACCACATAACTGTCCCCCGGCATCCTGGCTAACTCCTCATGTCCTCCATCTTCACCCCATGAAAGCCAATCTTCTGTTCTGATTTCACAAATCTTCCTCAAAACAAACCTAGTCACTATGCCTGAAGTTTCACAAATTAGACCTATTAATGGTTCTCAACTGGGGGAGGTTTAGCTCCCAGCTCTCCCCAGGGTACAGCTGGCAACATCTGGAGACATTTTTGGTGTCACTCTGGGGGAGAGGGGTTACTGCAGGCATTGAGAATCATTCAGCCACAAAGACCCATTCAGCCTAAAATGTCAATAGTGTTGAGGTTAAGAAACCCTGAATTAGATCATTTTCCTAGTTGTCTTGCTTGGAGTTCTTCCAATTAGGCAATAAGCAATCTTAGTAAAGTGTGGGAAGGGGTGGGGAGCGTAACTCTGATCAGATTGCTTCCCACCCAAAGCACCAAGTGGAAGTCACTGCCTCTAAAATAATGAGCCTTCTGCTAGGCAGTTCTGGGGAAGGACGAGAAGGAGAAGGGGTGGGGGAGCTTGTGGTGGGCACGAGGCAGTCTAAGATGGGACAGACTGAGGAACTACAGTGGCTAGCTTTGCCAGAGGGGACCCAGATGAAGCCTCCCTTCACAGCCTCCTGGTCGCTTGAAAATGTGCCAGGCGAGCAGCGCCCCACAGTCACAAGTTGCAGGGGAGACACGAAACCATGGGAGCGATTCCCGTCCAGAACTGCCATCCCGCAAGGAGGTCAAGGCACTTCATGACTCTGCAGGTGAATATTACACTCTTCTCTCGGTTCATTTCCTTTCTACACTGGAGGAGAGGGTGTCGTTTGCTTTTCAGTTTCATTTTCTCCTTTTTCTCGAAGGGGAGGCTATGTTGCCAAAAATACTCATGAACTGCTTCCTTGTTTTCATGATGGAGAAAATGGTTTATTTATTTTACAGTTACATCCGCATTTAAATGGCAGCAAGGGACAGTGGGGATGAAAGCCTGGGGCCCTGTTCCCTCCCTGGGTTCCTGAAATGCTCACCGACATCTGGAGTGTCTCCCGGACATGGCCCCCCAGGGCTCAGCACACACACACACATCCTGTTTCGTTTGTGCCCCCTGCAGAGCCCAGGCTTCAAGAGCTATTGAGACGGTGTGGGCAGCCACACCAGTGTCCAATCAACGGCAGCGGTTCTCCTCCAGGGACTGGCTGCTCTGCTGACTCCTCCGTTCCAGCCAGCACCCACTTCCCTGCCCCCTCACCCCAGGGACCCCCCTCACCCCAGGGAGCCCCCTCCTGTGCCGATGGCGTGAGCTTCACCAAAGACCAGACTTGAGGACCAATAACTAACAACAAAAAATAGCTCCTTAAAAGAGCACAAAAGCTCTGAAGGTGTCACTGCCAGATTAAAAAAGTAAATTGGGGTGGAGACCCTGGGAAAGGGCTCCCCAGCTCTGCATCCAGTCTGACCATGGCAGGTCCTATGCCCTTGCTTTCTCCACACTGGGACCGGGAGCTCTTGGCAAGACTCCCTGAGGGGTCGACTTTGCTCCCCTTCCCCAGTAAAAGCAGACTGAAAATTCACACCAGCTCTCCACTCAGGCTGGCTTGGAAGAGGAGGAAGGAAAAAGGACTAGTGCCCTTAGGATCCTTTCCAGCCGTTCTTCCTAGGAATTCTCTGCGGCTCTGAATGGTCACAGAGTTTAGTGCTTTCCTGATATGGGGTCTCCCCTCTGCAGATGCTCTAAGACAGCCAGACGCCATGAAAACAGTGTGGGGCGGAATAATCAAAGCCGCGTTCACTGACCACATGACCAGAAAATGCAAGGACCCAGGAATGCACTGTTTAGACATCAGAGGCCAAGGAGATTCTTGTTTGCTTTACAAGAGACTCTGTCTTGTGAAGGGGTTACTGGGGTTTTTAGGGGGTGTGGTATGTGTTAGTTGAATTCTCAAAGTTCATTGGGTAAGAGAAGTGGGGTCAGGGAGAAGGGTGTGGGCTGTAAATGGTGTGATCAAGGCTTCATTTGCACATCAAATAGATTTTAAAAACAGTGACTACACAAATATGACAAAATCCATTTTCAAAATTAAAAATCTTTTCATTCCCACCTATAACAAATGCATGTCCCTAAGTTGTCTTCTGGGCTCTGTGAACACTCCTGGTTCTTACATATTATAAGAAGAACAATTAGCTATTTGCTTTATTGGGTTTATCATCTTTCCAGTCCTAATAGTGTCGGCTGCACTATATCCCATTATGTTAATAGGCACAGGTGTCCCACAGTGGACACAGCGGGCACAGCTCTCCACCAGCAGTAAATAAATGACACTAAAATTCATTGTTTGTGTACACAGCTTTTCCTCTCTTGTGGACTAATTCCCTAAAATTATCCCCAGTGTAGGACTGATAGACCTCAGTGAATCTTTTCTGGACTAACATTCTTGAGAAGCGATTGTATAGCTAAGGCTACAGTTAACATCACCGTTACTAATTACTGGCAACTGAACTCCTTATGATCAAACACCTGACAATATATCCTGTTTGTACTAAAAGCACCTCTTGAAGGTCACAGGGACATCCTTGTCATGTTTTGCATCTTAAAACGGCATTGCTTCAGCTCAGCTGGAATGGCTTAGTTGGTTGAGCAGCATTATCCTGTGACCGATCGAAAGGTTGGCGGTTCAATTCCTGGTCAGGGCACATACCTGAGACTGGGTATCAATCCCCGGTTGAGGCACAAATGGAAGGCAACTGATCAATGTTGATGTTTCTCTCACATTGATGTTTCTCTCATCTTTCCCCTCTCTTCCTTCCTCTCTCTAAGCATGTCCTTTAGTGAGGATTAAAAACAAAAACTTGCATCACTTCATTTCCAAATATATGGGATTCTGTTATCATTTGTTGTTCATTCCTAGCTCAATCCCGCTGCCAACATTATCTGTGTGATTGCAGTCCTTTGAAACTTGAAAGACTTTTTTACAGTTCAGCATACAGTCAGATTGTTTCAATGTTCCTCCTATTTTGAAAATTTTTGTGATTTTCTGTACCCGTAGGTATTTCTAATTTCATCTTTTTATTTTATTTTTTTTCTCCTTAAAACACAGCAAGTGTAGTTGTCCTATAATCTCTGTCTCATGATTTCAGTATCTGTTTCCCTAGGAGACTGGAGGATTCTGCTGGTTCTGGGTGTAGTCGATGCTCATGCCGCGGAGGCATTGGGAAAGTCTGAGGCCCTTGACAGCAGGCCATCATTTATTTCTCTGCACTTTGGGACACTGTCAGTCCAGGGTGACTTGAGCCAATCTCACTATGGAGGGTGTTTTGGCCGCCTAGGCATTGCAAATATGGACTGCAAGCGCGTTCCCCCACTTTGCCCCTGCTCTGTGGCAAGCTGGCAGTTGCTTTGGGGGGAGAATGATTTCTGATCACTTCTTCCTGAGTGTGCAGCCTTTGTCTCCTATCAGTCTCCCCACCTGTCTCTCTTAACTGCAAAGACCCCAATTTGCAGGATCCTGAGCGCCCCCAGGAAGAGCTCCTCTGGGTGCTGGCTCAGGGCTCTGATTTCTTTGACCAGAGCCTGGAAATCCCTGACACCTCTGTCAGCTCCTTGATGCATTTAAGACAATGTCTGGGATTTTCAGTGGAAGGGAGGTAGCCTGGCCCATTCCTACTGGAAGTAGGCATCCTGGTTCTTTAGTTAAGGTTCTTAACTCACCCTCACTCAACAGAGGACACATATTCATTTTTTTTCTATGAAACAATTTTATGAGCACACTGGACACATATTCATTTTTTTCTGTGACACAATTTTATGAGCACATTTGCCCTCCAAAAGCTGAGTGAATCTGAAGTAATTTGAGTTTGTTTTTAAACTACTCTGTCCTGCAGAATAAGACTGAAGTCTGTTGCTTCGCTTTGATCTCATTGTTTTTGCGGGAGGGTAGAGGAACATAAACACCAAAGCTTGAATCTAAAGTAAAAGTCATAGGACACACAAAGAGAATTATGAATATTAAGGATTTAATTGATATATATTATATCATGGAGGCTTTATACCACATACTATAAACGACACAACAGTCAATGCTATGTGATGGCCTTCACATGTTCAGGATATCTATCACTCGGTAACATTTCAAAGCATTTCTAGTAAATTCAATATTTAAGTCAATACACTGATTAAGGCTGAAGCCGAACATACAGTTATTATCTGAATAATCAAATCAAAAATAGGCTTTTGTGTTTATTTTCTGCCTGGTATAAGTAGGAACTGTGTGATATTAGACATTCAAAACTAGCTCAATATAAAAAGTGGTCTCTACTTAAAAATTCGCAAAATGCAAAGTGGTATCATGGATTGGATCTTAAAACAAGAAAAAGAACATTCGTGAAAATTAACATTGACAGTTACTATTGATTAAACTCCAGACTTTTCAATTTTCCACTTTGATGAGTAATTCTGTCACATGTATCAGCATTTCAGATTATTTCCTCAGGATAGATCCCAAGGAGGAACTAGTTAACTGACTTTTCTGGACTGATCTTGTTGAGAACATGGTTAGAACCTTAACTTAGTTTGAGCCTGCAAGGGTGGATGCATTGAAATGTTGACCATGCAATTGAAGATGATCTTTTCGATTCATGGGGTGTGGGGGGTGGGGTGTGCCTAATTTTTCCAGATCCTTTGTGTGGGGCCTTACTATCAAGTCTAGTCATAGCAAATGTTAATTGAGTGGTTAGTCAGTTAAGAATAAACATAGATAACTAGAACTCTTACTTGAGGTCACTTATTTGGCAGGGGCCATTGAAAATAATGTGTACATCAAAGCATTGAGTGCTCCCATTATTTTAAAGAACCCTCCAGTTTCTATTTCACCTTCCACCCATGGGCTGTCCACACGAATGTGAGCAAAGTGAACCGAACACTACCTCCACCCTTCAGTTGATTGGCAGCCACTCTGAGCATTATCAGAAATGTCTCAGCATTTGTGGCAAACAGGCTTCAGGAAAACATAAAGATAAGAACCACATAGAAGCAGCCCTATGGTCTAAACAACAACAACAAAAAATCTCAGTTGGGGAATCATTCCTTAACATTATCATTATTTCCATCATCATTAAAATAGCAGATATTTATTGAACATTTACTTTTTTTTTTAAATTTTTTTTTCCTCACCCAAGGACATTTTTGCATTTATCTTCAGATAGAGTGAAAGGGAGAGAGGGAGGAAGAGAGAGAGAGAAATATCAATGTGAGAGAGACACATTGACTGGTTGCCATGCACACGACCCCAACAAGGGCCGGGGACAAACTGCAACCGAGGTACGTGCCCTTAGCAGGAACCGAACCTAGGTCTCTCTGGTCCCCGGGCCAACGCTCTAACCACTGAGCAAAACTGGCCAGGGCTGAACATCTACTTAATGTTGGGCTTGACCAATGACAATAATTAGAAAAGGAAATTATTTTCATAGAATTCCTCTGAATATGACATACAGATTTTATGGGCTAAGAAGTCGTAATGAAGCCTTATGTCTGAAAGTGTTGGCTGTATTTTTTTGGTAGTAATTCTTACATCTATCTTTTACTGTGCATGCAGTTTTCCAAAGTTAATACTTACTGACAATTCTGAACTAAAATAAATGAGTTCTTTGAAAAATCCAGACAACTTTTGTTGTCTGTACAGTACATCTGTCAGTACAACTGTCAGTACATCAACCATTTTACCAGCCTGCAAAGTTTTTTTTGCCAAACTCTGGAAAATCATTAGAACCATCAAAGTATAGCAGAACTCAGCTGCCAAAAGCGGGAAAAGGGACAGTCATATTCAGTTTGTTCACATCTTACTTTCCCCAAGTCGGATTCCATTTAAGCTTGGCTAATTCTCTTTCAGACAGCCGGGCACTGAATCATGCTAATAGGCAGAACACAATTTCTTATAAAATGGCCCTTTTCTTTATTTACACACAGCTGAACAATGAGTTCCCATTCACTCATTCTGCACTACAACATTTTCTGTAATGGATACTGTAATGTCATGAAGACTAGAACTCTGAAATGAAAATAATATTGTTATTTTGTCCTTAACCAATTCTTCCCATCACATCATCTCCACAACGATGCATATGATCGACTAAGATGTATGACTCAGCAGGTATGCCAGCTTGACTTTTACTTCATCTGTATCACGGAAAACCCATCCCAACCACATGAAAGCCACTGAGCAAGGAACAGATTAAAATGGCTAAAACTTTCTATAACTAATCCTCAAATTTATTGAACAAAATTTTAATGAAGATCTGCCACCTGAATTGCAAATTAAAATATTTGGAATTGTTGAAATTATTATAAATGATTAAGAGATAAGGGAGAAAGGGAATACAGAAGGGAGGAAGGAGAAAATATGAGAAAGAATGGAAGGAAAAGACAAGAAGGGACAGGAGGAAGAAAGCAAGGAAAGAAGGAAGGAGAGGAAGGAGAAAAAGTTAGTGGGAGGAAAAATTCTTTGCCCTATTCGTGAGTATGGGGGAGGGCTGGTCTTCAAAATGGCATCACTAAGCTATGAAGATCTCTTGAGAAAATACTCACTGAAGTGGGAGAATATCCAATTCTGTGTTAAGCACACACAGGCGAGCCTCTCGCCCTCTCTCTTTTTCTCCTTAGCGTGGACGCCGTGACAACTGTCATGTGATCCAGCAAACACAGCCCTCTCCAGGGTTGCACTTGGGCCTGAACCAGTCTCTCTCTGAAGGGAGCAGGTTGGTGTTGTTCGAGATGCTCGGGGCACCCCGGAGGAGGCTTCCCTGCAGAAGCGAGTGCCGGCAGAGTGCATGGGAGAAGGCCTACCAGGGTCACAGGAAAAAGGTAGGCAAGGCAGGTGCCAGGCCCTGATGGTTCAGGGTGAGGCCCCCAAAGCAGTAACCATGAAATGCCAGGGCCTTCCCTGGAAACCAAAAGCTAATTTTCTTTTCAGAGATGGAATGGTTGAAATTACATTTCCTTCAAAAGGTGGTCATATATGTTGCCGTACAACACAAATTCCATTAAATAGATAATGGTTCTCATGGGCCACGTTTTAGGACCATTCCCTTCTCAGTTAAGGCATATGTTTATAAAGTACCTAATTTTTCATAAGTCATTAGAAAGTGTCTTAAGACAAAAATATCTGAGGGACACTTTCCCCTATCAAAGCAGCATACTCCAGCACTGGTTGGGGTGGCTCAGTTTATTGGAGCATCGTCCTATATATCAAAAGGTTGCAGGTTTGATTGCCGGTCAGGGCATACACCTAGGTTGTGGGTTTGATTCTCAGTCGGGACATGTATGGAAGGCAAACTATCGATGTTCTCTATCACGTCAATGTTTATCTATCATCTACTTATCTATCTCTGTCCATTCCCCTCTCTCTTAAATCAATAAGCACATCCTCAGGTGAAGATTTTAAAAATATCAACATACGCCAATGGGGACAAAAAGCCGTTTTAATCTCCATTAGGAAATTTATTATTATTTCTATTTTATTTTATGCAAATGTGGACGTTTTTTGAGAAGGTCACCATGTGGTTCCCAAATGGCCTGCCATGGTCTTCTGCCTGTGAGACCTCGATGGAAACATCCATCTGCTCATTGCTCCGTCGGTGATGTCTCATCGGTGTTCATCCACGTTGAGAAATGCTCTAAAGGGATGTCCTGCAACAGACTGCTGCTCTGTGATCATCTGAAGTGACCCCCCCGCCCCCGACACTGGACCAAGGTTTCTGCAGGATAACAAGACTCAGGGGAGCCTTTCTACTCCTTCAGGGTTCTGCTCACCCGGGTTGCAATGTGACATAGTGGCCTTAGTGAGGCTCGGGTGGCACTCACTGCAAGGCTGGTGTGGTGCCCACACACACAAGTGGGCCCTGAACCCACCGTCCCCCTTGAGTGTCCCACTGAGCACTCTTTGGCCAGCTGTTCCAGGCCTCACCCTCACTTCCTTGACCTCTGGTCTTCCGAGAAGTCTTGTCTGTGCCCTCTCTAAAAAGCACACCTCCTCATCGCTCTGTGGTCCCTTGTTCTGCTGCCTCATGTCACGTCATGATTGATGTAATGGGTTTATTATTTTATTTTGTTTGTTTCCTCCAGTCTGTGAGGGTGGTGGCCGTGTCCTGTCACCGTGATATACTCAGCACCTAGAGCAAACAGTACCCGCTTAGCAAATAGTTGTTGCTAGGGAAAGATTGAAGAGTATGCATGACAGTAACAAGTGTAAATCAATCACCACCACCTGTTTGAATAATAGACAAGAATGTAAACAGCATGACTGTCGTGTTGTTCATTTTTGTATCCCAGGGGCTAGGATTGTCCCTGGTAAGAGATAGATGGTCAATAAACACCCCCAGTTTAAGTGAGTAATCAGGCTCTGTGCCTAAGAAACTACAACATAAGGAAGATTCAAAATAGTCATTGTGGAAGTGGAGAGCTGGTTGAATGGCGAGTGTGTTGACCGTTGGCATGGGCCCCAGGTGTGGTTGGGGAGCATAAATTCACATAGCACTGCCGCATGCACTTCTGCAATGTCCCACAAACACAAGGTTGCTGGGTCTAACACTGGAGTGCTGGCACACTCCAGTACGGCTTGTGGCCAGCAGCAGGGCATGGGGCCAGGGAAACAATGATCCTGGCACAAGGTGTTAAAGGGAGGGCCACAAATCTTACCTGGAAGGGGACGAAGTAAAGATGGGGAGCCAGTCAAGGACAGATGCCGGAAGCCTCATAAGGTCAAGAAGTTACTCTTGAGCACAGTCAACTAAGAAAGCTGAAAAGAAAGCAACTGTGGGTGAGGAATGGGACAGCTGAAGCACAGCTTCCCAAGGGGTAGTCCCACGTGAGGATGATTCCTGGAGTCCTGGCACGGCTGTCTCCATGGTGCAGGACTCATTAAGGGGAAAACAAACTGGGGTCCAGATGCTGAAGTCCCCGGTGAATGAGAGGACACAGGGGCCTGCAGCGAAAGGGAAGGTGAGGAAGAGCACGGGCTGTGGTTGTGGGAGCTTCCCTGCTCTGCCTGGAAGCAGCAGTAAAGACCCAACAAAACTGTTACCACTACAAACCTCACCAGTTGGCATTAAAACTTGGCTTAGCCTGGCCAGAGTGGCTCAGCTGATGGAGCATTGTCCCATGCACCAAAAGGTTGCCGGTTCAATTCCTGGTCAGGGCACATACTGGGTTGCGGGTTTGACCCCTAGTGGAGGAGCCTATGGAAGGCAATCGATTGATGTTTCTGTCTCACACTGAGCCCTCTCTCTCAAGAGTAGGGGAAGCTCTTTAAAGTAATTTTGTTTCTGACTGCCTGACTGAGAACCCTGGCAATATAAAGGACTTTGATGCAGTAGAGGGGAGAAACAGGCTTGAAGGAGACCACTGTGCCCAAAGCCATCTCTAGAATCCAGCACCTTGTCTCAGCCTGGCATCTCAACATAGCCCTCTACCTTATACTTGAACACCCATTTATGCTTAAATGAAATCAAAATAACCTGAACAAAATACAAATTACTATTGATGATTCTCTAACATAATATAATATAAATATCTCGTCCCCAAGCCAGTATCTTAATAGGAAAACACTAAAATAAAAAATAAGACAAGGATGCTTACTACCTCTTATATGCTTTTAAATGGTGTTGAAGGTATTAGCCAGTGCAAATAGACAAGACAAATCCATTAGGTAAGAAAACAGGTCTTGGTGTGTTTTTTTCTATTTGTGGATGAAATGATTAAATAACTGATAAATCCAAAAGAATCAATGAAAAAACAAATATAAATTGGGCAAAACAATCACAGACAAAGGGTTAATATCCTTATATATAAAGAACTTCTAAAAAGAAAAAGAAAAATGCAAACAACCCCATACAAAAATGGGAGAGTGATATGAACAAAAAGCAAAAGAATGACAATTTTTTCTCCTTTTTCCCTCCTAGACACCCTCCTCCTGATTCCCCTGCTCCAACATTGTTGTCTATGTCCATTGGCTACGCGTACATGTATATAAGTTCCTTGGTTTATCTCATCTCTTCCCTCCTCTGAGGTTTGTCAGTCTAAACCATACTCCTTTCTATGTCTCTGGGTCTGTTTCGTTCATCAGCTTTTTTTTGTTGGTTATATTCCACAAATAAGCAAGATCATATAGAATTTGTTTTTCTCCGATTGGCTTATTTCGCTTAGCATAATATTCTCCAGGTCCCTCCATGTCGTCTCAAAGGATAAGAGATCTTTCTTTCTTACAGTTGCATAGTGTTCCATTGTGTATATGTACCATAGCTTTTTTATCCACTCATCTATTGATGGACATTTAGGCTGTTTCCAGATCTTTATGATTGTGGATAGTGCTGCTATGAACATAGGGGTACATATATTCTTTCTGATTGGTGTTTCAGGCTTCTTAGGATACATTCAATGTTTAATTTTTTGAGGAAACACCATATTGTTTTTCCTAGTGGCTGCACCAGTCTGCACTCTCGCCAGCAGTGTACTAGAGTCCCCTTTTCTCCACACCCTCACCAGCACTTGTTGTTTGATGATTTGTTGATGGCAGACATTCTGGCAGGTGTGAAGTGATACCTCATAGTCATTTTAATTTGCATCTCTCTGATTAGTGATGTTGAGCATTTCTTCATATGTCTCTTGGCCATTTGTATGTCCTGTTTGGAGAGGTGTCTATTTAGGTCCTCTGCCCATTTTTTAATTGGGTTCTTTGTCTTCCTTTTGTTGAGTTGTATGAGTACTCGATATATTTTAGAAATTAACTCCTTATCTGATGTATTGTTGGCAATTATGTTCTTCCATATAGTGAGTTCCCTTTCCATTTTGATGGTTGTTTCTTTTGTAGTGCAGAAGCTTTTTAGTTTGATGTAGTCCCATGTATTAATTTTTTCCCTTTGTTTCTCTTGCCTTAGGCGTTGTATCAGTGAAAATTCTGCTGCATGTGATGTCTGAAATTTGTTGCTTACATTTTCTTCTAGGATTTTTATGGAATCACGAGTCACATTTAGGTCTTTTATCCATTTTGAGTTTATTCTTGTGTATGGTGTAAGTTGATGGTCTAGTTTCATTTCCTTGCATGTAGCTGTCCAATTTTCCCAACACCATTTATTAAAGCAGCTGTCTTTACTCCATTGTATACTCTTGCCACCTTTGTCAAATATTAATTGAGTGTAATGTCTTGGGTCAATTTCTGGGTTCTCTGTTCTGTTCCATTGATCTATATGACTATTCTTGTGCCAGTACCAGGCTGTTTTGATTACAATGGCTTTGTAGTATAACCTGATATCCAGTATTGTGATTCCTCCTACTTTGTTCGTTTTCAAGATTGCTGTGGCTATTTGGTGTCTTTTTTGGTTCCATATGAACTTTTGAAGTATTTGTTCTAGTTCTGTGAAATATGTCGTTGGTATTTTGATGGGGATTGCATTGAATCTATAGATTGCTTTGGGTAGTATGGACATTTTAATGATGTTAATTTTTACAGTCCCTAAACAAGGTATGTGCTTCCACTTTTTTATAGCTTCCTCTATTTTTTTTTCAATGTCCTATAGTTTTCTACAAATAGGTCCTGTACTTCTTTGGTTAAGTTCATTCCTAGGTAACTTAATTTTTCTGCCCCAAGGGTAAATGGAATTGTTTTTTAGTTTCTCTTTCTGTGAGTTCATTATTGGTGTATAAGAATGCCACTGATTTCTTGATGTTAATTTTGTATCCTGCTACTTTGCCAAATTCGTTTATTAAATCTAGTAGGTTTTTTATTGAGTCTTTGGGGTTTTCTATGTACAATATCATGTCATCTGCAAATAATGACAGTTTCACTTCCTCCTTTCCAATTTGGATCCCTTTTATTTTTTTCTTCATGTCTAACTGCTGAGGCTAAGACTTCCAGTACTATGTTAAATAAGAGTAGTGAAAGTGGGCATCCCTGTCTTGTTCCTGTTCTTAAAGGAAATTCTTTTAGTTTCTGTCCATTGAGTATGATGTTGGCTGTAGGTTTTTCATATATGGCCTTTAGTATGTCAAAATATGATCCTTCTATTTCCACCTTGCTTAGCATTTCTATCAGAAATGGGTGCTGGATTTTGTCGAATGCTTTTTCAGCATCTATTGATATGATCATATGGTTTTTTATCTTTCATCTTGTTTATGTAGTGTATCACATTTATTGATTTGCGAATATTGTACTAGACTTGCATCCCCGGGATGAATCCCACTTGGTCATGGTGAATAATTTTTTTAATGTATTGCTGGATCCATTTTACTAATAATTTGTTAAGGATTTTGGCATCTATGTTCATGAGAGATATTGGCCTGTGGTTTTCTTTCTTTGTAGTGTCTTTATCTAATTTTGGAATTAGAATTATGCTGGCTTCATAAAACAAGTTTGGAAGTCTTCCTTCTTCTTGAATAGTTTGAGGAGAATGGGTGTTAGTTCTTCTTTGAATGTTCGGTAAAACTTCCCCTTGAAGCCTTCCAGGCCCGGCTCTTGTTTACTGGGAGATTCTTGATTACATCTTCAATTTCTTTAGTTGTTATTGGTCTGTTCAAGTTTTCTATCCCATTTCGCCTAGTTTGTCCAATTTGTTGGTGTATAATTATTCATAGTATTTGTTAACGATCCTTTGTATTTTTGTGGTGTCAGTTGTTACTGCTCTTCTTTCGTTTCTGATTTTGTTTATTTGGGTCCTCTCTTTGTTTCTTGGTGAGTCTAGCTAAGGGTCCATCAATCTTGTTTATCTTTTCAAATGATCAGCTCTTTGTTTCATTGATCTTTTGAATTGTTTTTTTAGTCTCTATATGGCAAATAGCTCTTAACCTATAAAAAGATTATCAACTTCACTGTAATAAAGAAATGCAAATCAAACTTGCACTCTAATACCATTTCTCAACTATCAGATTGGCAAAAGTCTCCAAACTTGTTGGCAGTGCTCTGGTGGGCAAAAGGGCACAGCCCTGTGTATGGGGATCTGGGGGGTGATTTAGCAATGTCTAATGAAATTATACACACATTTTTCCTTGACCCAGCAGTCCCATTTCTAAGTATCCAATCCAGAGATACACTGGCAAAGATACAAAAAGAAATTACAAAAGATTCTAATTGCGGCATTATTTGTAATAGCAAAATTGGAACTAACTAAAATGCCCATCAAAAATGAGGTGGGTGAATAAATTAGGAAGCTTTCACATAGTGAAGTACTATGCAGCTATAAAAATAAATGAAAAACATCTGTATATATCACTATAAAGTTATTTCTAGAATGTATTTTGAAATGCAAAAAAAAAAAATGGGTGAAAATGTATGAAATGTGTTCTTTTTATCTAAAAAGTGAATAAAATGTATATATACATATACATACACACATATAGACATATTTGCACATATACACATACCTTTATATTTTCAGAAATGAAAGGAGTAACTGTAAAGTTAGAAAATTTGTCAATAGGGAATAGGGCAAAGATGATAGGGATAGGGCTCAGACCACTTAGAAAAAGAAGTTGTTTGGCAGATTTGACTTTGGAGCCACGTAAATATTTTATGTGTCATAAAACAAAATAAAATTTTAAAGGCATTCCAAAATGAATATGTTATTCATACCCTCTCACTATCTCCTGGCTGTCCCCATACGTGCTCTGCTCCATCACCGTGGGTTTGATTCCCAGAATGATGCTCATATTATCATTTTAGGAGACTGAGCTGGTGGAACTTCCCAATGTTGTCACTTTCAGATTAGCAGCTAATAGGTCCCAGTAGTTAGTGATATCTAGAAGCGAGTATCTATATAGAATCGGGGGACGGGGGATTCCTTTTTATTGCAAATGGTAAATAGCCCTCGTGCATTTAGTCTATCACATTTTAAAATATAAATTTTTTTCTCTTGTTTGTACATTTTTTGATAGGAAATTCTGAGGGGATCATTTTGCAGTTGATCAATGTCGAAGGCACTCATCCTGAAAATATAGCTGGAGGCTCAGAGATTAGAGTGAGGTGTATACAAGGACATAATTCACTGTCTTAAAGGCCTTGACAACAGATGCAAAATAGAAATGTCAGCTGGTGGTTACGGTTAATGAATCTTGACTCTGCACCCATTTAATTCTCCACTTGAAAATGACATTATAGGCTCATTTTTAAGGGCTGTCTGGTTCCTCCAGGGGACATTAGGATTCTGAATCAAGTCCTGAGCCTCATTCAGAACTTTCTGCCATAGCTGACTTGGAATATTTAGTGCCATGAATAATGAATGATCCATACATGTCCTCAGTGCCAGCAACCCAGGAGCTTCGCAATCTAAGCTCACATTAATTATTTATTACAAGTGTGCCTGAGGTCACGCCGCCTGCTCTGTGCCATAGGTCCGGGATGCCCAGCCACTTGTGGACACTCGTGCCCCACTGTCTCTCAGCTACCTCTCCCTGAACCTCAAGAAGCTGAAGGTAACTTTCAGTTTTACCTCTCAGCTGCTGTCATAGCTAACTAGAAAATGTTAGCTTGAAAAACCAGGAAAATGGAAAAAGCAGGCTCAGTGAGGAATAAACAAGTTACTATCAAAGCTAGCATTAACCTTGTCACACTCCACATGGAGCTGGAGAGTAATTGCACCAGAAATCTTTCTCTGGTGTTCCTGTTGATCCAACATGTCTTGAGGAAAAGGGGGAGGGGGAGGAGAAGAAATTTGCAATGGTAATTTATTCAGTGCAGTTCCATAGTTAATTCATTAGCATCGTTTCTTTATACCAGGTCATTTCATGGCCACCACAGAATAATTATTCCTTGAAGCTTAAGCCATTTAGTGAAAGTAAGAATCCTATGGTTATTCTGATAGTAATGTCTCCAAAAGCAAAATGGTGTGTGCTTTTTATGTGCCTGTTAAGTAATAATATGCTAAATGAGCAGAACAAAAACTAAGTACCAGTTTCAAGGAAATAAGCAGATCAATCAATTAAAACTCCCAAACAAGAGGATTGTTGTTTCCTTTGGGCTTAAATGTTTTCTTCTTCTGAACAGTATAAAATATCTTTCTTAAAATATAAAGTGATTTCCTCAGTAGCATCACTGTCACAGGTTTTAGAGGATGGCCTAATTTCACAAAGAATCACATCATCCTTGCTGTTACTTCTACTCTGAGCATATGAGATTTGGTTCCACCCTAATGTCTTCCAATTCATAGACAAAGGAGCCTGCACATGTCACACTCAGTGTTGAAGCTTGCTAGCGCAGTGTTTGCTGGTATTTGGGGGGCAATGTAAAGCCCACAGGGTGCTCAAATCAAAGGCAGGGTGGGATTGAAGGAATCCTCTGAATCAATCTGTGCACAGTAACAGCACAGATGCAGTTGGCGTTTCTAAAGGCTCCTTGTATGTCTGCCCACAGCTGGAGGAGGAGAGGCTCTCCGTCATTGACAGGAACAACCGCCTGCTGCTGGAGAAACTGTCCTGCATCATGAGGACCAGGGGACAGCCTGACAGCAGAAAAAACTACACAGAGAGAAGGTAACTGGGGTCCCAGCACCAAAATTGGAAGGACCCAGAGCACGTGGCTCTAGGGCCTGAGCAGAAGAGTTGCCCATGAGCCAGAGTGAGGCATTTCCATTCTCTCTCAAGAGAGTCACATGCCAGAGAGTTGCATTTTCTCTGTGGTCCATGAGTCAGTTTTCCCTGAGATTTGGCTTCACTCTGAAGGGTTCGGGGGCAGGTGGAGTCAGCCTGGGTGTCGGGAACATTCTGTGCTTCCTGGTTGCATCCACTGTCCAGTCACTGTCATTAAAACCTGAAGCTATGGGTCAACCTCCATTTTCCTGGGACAGTTTACATTAGATGTAGCATCACTGTCTGCTTTAAAGACAGATAATTAACCTGAGTATAAAATCGTTGTTCATTGCTGCTTACCTTAAAACTGCAATGAAGGGGCTGGATAACAGTTACTCCCAGGTGTCACTCAGAGAGAAGCTTACCTCCACTTCAGCTCCAGCACTCAGAGGTTTCACCCGGGAGGAGACGCAGCCCATATAATAGAGAGCTCCTGATCTCTCCCCAGAAGGAAGTTCATTTGCAGCACAGTGTGGGGAAGTCCAAACCTCACTGGACATGAAATAAAAAGTATCCAAATTGGGAAGAAAGAAGTAAACTATCTCTATTTACAGATAATATGATCTTGAATATACAAAATCCTAAGGAAACCACTAAAAAAAGCTATTAGAACCAATATACTAGTTCCACAAGGTAACAGGGTACAATATCAATATACAAAAGTCTATTGTAGTTTTATATACTTGCAATGAACAATCTGAAAATGAAATTAATAAAAGTAATTCTATTTACAAAAGTATCAAAAGAATAAAATCCTTGTGAATAAATTTAACAAAGGAAATATAAAACTGATATTCTGAAAACTACAAAACATTGTTGAAATAAATTTAAAAAGATTTAAGTAAACGACGGGAGGGAATCCCATGTTCATGGTTCAGAAAACTTCATATTGTTAAGATAGCAATATTCCCCAAACTGATCTACAAGTTCAATGCAATCCCTATCAGAATCCCAGCTTACTTCTTTGCTGAAATTAACAAGTTGGTTCTAATCACATAGAATTGCAAGGAACACCAAATAATCAAAACAATACTGAAAAAGAATAAAGTAGGATTTCAAAACTTAACTCCAAAGTAATGGTAATCAAAACAAAGTGGCACTTGAATAGGGCAGACATTTAGAACAGAATCAGTAGAAAGGAATAGAATTAACAGTCCAGAAATAAACCCATGTGTCTATAGTCAATTTATTTTCAACATAAGTGCCATGATCACTCAATGGGGGAAAAAACAGTATTCTCAACAAATAGGGCTGAGAAAACTCTACATTCATATGTAAAAGAATAAAGTTGGACTTTTACCTCATACCATATACAAGAATGACCTCAAAATGGATCAAAGATCTAAATATAAGAACTGAAACTGTAAAACTCTTAGAAGAAAACAGAGGTGAATCTTACTGACCTCATATTTGGCAATGATATTAGATAAGACACCAAAAGTACAAACAAAAGAGAAAATAGATAAGCTTAATCAAATTTTAAAACTTTTGTGCTTCAAAGAATACTATCAAGAAAGTGAAAAAACAACCCATAAAATGGGGAAAATATTTGCAAATCATATCTGATAAGGTAAATACATCAAGCATATATATATATAAAAAAAAACTCTTACAGATTAATGATAAAAAGACAAACAACCCAATTTTAAAACTGGGTAAAGGATCTGAATAGCTATTTCTTCAAGGAGATATTATAAGAGACCAATAAGCACATGAAAAAAATGCTCAAGGTCATTAGTCATCAGAGAAATGCAAGTCAAAACCACAATGTGATATCACTTTACACCCAGTAGGTTGGCTAGAATCAAAAGGGCAGATAATCGCAAGTGTTGGTTAAGATGTGGAGAAATTAGAACCCTCATCCACTGCTGGTGGGATGTAAAATGGTGCAGCCACTTTGGAAAGCAGTCTAGCAGTTTTTCAAATGATTAAACAGAGTTGCCATGTGATTTGGTAATCCCCCTAGTTACATACACAAGAGAAATGAAAACATGTCCACTAGTAAAACTTGTACATCAATGTTTACAACAGCATTATTCATAATAGTCATAAGGTGGAAACAATCCAAATGTCCATTAACTAAAGAATAAATAAATAAAATATGGTATTTCTATACAATAGAATATTATTCAGCTATTATAAAGAATGAAGTACTGAAACATCAATATAAAATGGATGAACTTTAAAACATTATGCTAAGTGAAAGAAGCCAGTTCACAAAAAACTATACTATACAATGCCATTTATATGAACTGTCCATACTAGGGAAATCTATAGAAATAGAAAATAGAACAGTTGTTCCTTAGGACTAGGAGGGCTGGAGGATTACTGAGTTGATAAAGGGTACAAGGTTTCTTTTTGAGGAAGATTAAAATGTTCTCATTGACTGGGCTGATAGATGCACATATCCAAGACACATATATGAGATCAGAAAGGAAAACAGGTCTTTATTTATTTATTTATTATTATTATTTTTTATCCTCACCCAAGGATATTTTTCCATTTTTTGTACAGATAGAGTGGGAGGGAGAGAGAGGAAGGGAGAGAGAAACATCGACGTGAAGGGACACATCGAGTGGCTGCCACCCGCATGACCAACCAGGGCCGGGGACAAACTGCAACCGAAGTACGTGCCCTTAGCGGGAACCGAACCCGGGTCTCTCCGGACCGCAGGCCGACGCTCTAACCGCTGAGCCAAACTGGCCAGGGCAGGAAAACAGGTCTTAAAATAGTCATAAAGGCTCACTGCTGGGAAGACTGTGAAGTAGGAAGCACCAGGAATCTGTCTTTCCACCTACACTACAATTGCACCAGCAGAATCTGTATGCAGTAACTATTTGGAACTCTAGTATCTATTGAAGGCTTGTAACTTCCAGCAAGGAGGCTTGGATAGTAAATTGTGGTTAATTTCAGCTCTTAGCAAAGTAACAAGTACCTATGTCCCACCTCCAGCCTTGTGACAGGCAGCTGTGCATGTGATCCTAGAGCAGCTTGTAGGAGCCAAAGTAGACAAAAAAGGACCCTGACTTCCAAATATCAGGTCAGTCCTCTGGTTACTGGTTGCTGCTTCTAATCACAGACACACAGATGAAGAGTTGGCAACCATTCTTGTTGCACCCACCCCCATTGTTGCAGGATTATCCTAACTCCAGCTGAAGTGATTTCCAGGGAATTTACAGAACAAGCTTCCCTTCTCTACCCTACCCTCATTTTTCTTTCTCCCCTTCTGGGAATCAGATATTAAAGACTAGTACATTAAAAAACAATTGCATATACATGGAAAATTAGAAAGTGACTGTGCATGCCCAAGGAAAGGCTTAGAAAATAAATAAGAAGACATCAAGTTTATATCTCAGGTTGACCTGTGGAACAAAGGGCTTACAGCAATAAAATAAATAAATAATACCCAGTAAACTTTGAGAAGGGGGAGTATCTGTTTTCCAGAGTATTGAATTCAAATGTCCAGTTTTCAGCCCCAAATCACAAGACATCAAAAAACAAACAAACAAACAAACAAACAAACAAAAAAACAGGAAAATAAGGCTCACTTGAAGAAAAAAAAATGAATCAATATAAACTGCCCCTGAAAACGAAAACAACCTGATGTCAGGTATACTAGACAAAGACTTTCAAACAATTCTCTTATTGCTAAAATAACTAAAGGAAGATGTGGAGGAGAAAGTCAAGAAAATGATGTGGGAACAAAATGGAAGTATTAATAAAGATATAAAAAACCTAAAAAGAAACCAAAACGAAATTATGAAGGTGAAAGTTATAATAACAGAAATGAAAAATTCACTAGAGGGATTCAAAGACAGGTTTGAGCAGGCAGAAGAAAGAAACAATGTTTTTGAAAAATCAATGGATATTATTGAGTTTGAGAAACAGAATAAAAAAGATTGAAGAAAAGAGAGCCGAGCCTGAGGGGCATGTGAGACACCATAAAGCAGACCAACAAATGCATCGTGGGAGTCCCCGTAGGAGAATGGAGAGAAAAGGGGGCAGAGAGAACATTTGAAGTAATAATGGCTAAAAACTCCCCACCTTTGAACTAAGAAGCATAATGAACTTCAAGAAATATAAACTCAAAGATATTCATGCCAAGACACAAACTTTGGAAAACAAATAGAAAATTTTGAAGGTGGCAAGAAAGAAGCAAAATGATCACATACAGGGATCATTGAATAAAATTATCAGCAGATTTCTCATCAGAAACAGAAGGCCAGAGGCAGTGAGCTGATATATTTAGAGTGTTAAAAGAAAAACAGCTGTCAACCAAGAATCACCTCTCTGGCAAATCTGTCCTTCAAAATAAGAGCAATTAAGACATTTCCTAATAAACAAGATGAGGGAGTTTATAACCACTAGACCTTCTCCACAAGAAATGTTCAAAGGGGTCTAGCAGGGTGAAATGAAAGGACACTACACAGTACTTGAAGCCATATGGAGAAATAAAGATCTCAGTAAAGGTAAATACATAGACAAAAATCAAAGCTCGTATTATTGAAACTTTGGTTTATAACTCCAAACCTTGTTTTCTACATAATTTAAGAGACTAACTCATTTAAAATAATTTTCATTTTATATTTTGGGGCACATGAAGTATAAAGATGTGATTTTGTGACATCAATAACCAAAAAGATGAAGATAGAACTGTAAAGGAACAGTTTTTGTGAATCCTTGAAGTCAAGATGGTTTAAATACAATTAAGAGTGTTATAACTTTAGGATGTTAAATGATATCCCCATGATAAGCACAAATTAAATAGCTATATATTATACACAAAAGGAAATGAGAAAGGAATTTAAATGTTTCACTGCAAAAAAAAAAATCAATTAAACACAAAAGAAGACAGTAATACAGGAAATGAGGAACAAAAGACTATACGGTATATGGAAAACAAATTTAAAAATGGTGAGAGTTCCTCCTTACCAGTAAATGCTAATGCCCCTTCCCTACCCCTGCCCTCACTTCAACACACTCTCATACAAAAAATTTCTTCATACATTCTCGTCTTTAACCCTATTGTCATCCTGAGCATCAAACGAACAGGTGATTTCATGACCCACGTTAGACCATGTGCTCAAGTTCTGACTCCACCACTGATTTTAGATGCAGCCACCTGACTCAGGCTTTCGTCATCTCTCACCCGGACCACTGCAGAGGACTCCCAATCAATGCCCCCTTCAGTCTCATTCTCTCCTATCCATTCCTCACCTTTTCTCCACAGATTCAAATGCACATTTGAATGTGGTTTAAAGCCATTCGATGACTCCACATTGCCTTCCAGGTAAGTCTGAACTCCTTGAACTGCACACAAGCCTCTGTCAACCTCCCGCTGCACTTTGCCCAGATGTGCCATGCCACCTGGGATGCCCTTCCTCTCCTTGCTTGACTGGTGACACTGACTGTTCTTTCAAGCCTCTGTCCCAGCATTCCCAACTCTGTGTCCCCACCTGCGTCTACAACACTGCATTGCATTTTCTCCTCTTAATGTCATCTTCCCTAATTGGGCTATAAGGTCCCTGAATTCAGAGCTGTGTTAGTTCATCTCTGAAGCCCACCATCTCCCAATCCGGGCACCAGAAAAAGGAAGGGTTAAGTGCTTGAGAAAGGAGTAAAGGAGAGCAAATGCCCTCTCTGGGAGCCCTTACTGCCCTGAAGGCACTCATGCCCTTCCTCCTGAATGCAGACTGAGAACTCTGTCACTGGCTCAACTCTCTCGGTACTCCAAGAAATATCTATGGTGGGTTTTTGTTGTTGTTGTTGTTGTTTGGTCTAAATAGGGGTAAAAGAGAACAGGAACTTTGCAGAGTTCAAAGGAAAAGCAATGTGCCACAAAGGGGAAACAGAATCATTGGGAGAAGGATCAAAAACTCAGAGCCATTGTATGGAGCTCAAAATGGCAAGAAGACTGGGCAAGGACTGAGAAGTACCAACACACCCTCATACTCCTCATACTCCTCAGGAAGTATCCTGGGAGTCAGCAGACAGGACAAGGGAAAAGGTATCTGGTTTCTTTTTCACTTTAAATCCACAGCTATCTCAAATTTCCATTTACTTCCTCAGATTTATCAAACATATGGGCTCACTGATTCTTTACTATTTCAAGGCATTTTATTCTATTGCCAATAAGTATGCCAAATGGTCATGCCCTAATAATAGAAGACACAGAACAGTGACTCAATTGATGAATTGATCCACGCACACAAAAATTATGAGAAGATAAAACGAGATCAGTTGATTGATTATAAGTGGTGGGAGAAAGATCTGGTGAAAAATAATAACTTAGCAGGATAGTATGCATAAAAGCACATTAGGAAATCATGTGACAATCCTGAATTAGCTGTCATGCACTGTGTCCAGAAAAGCAAAGAAAATCAGTAATTTGAAAGAGTTCACCACATGACTTAAACTCTAAACCCTCCCTCTTCATCTTATCCTCTTTGCTGGTACAACCATAATTCTGAATGAAGAAAAATGAAATTTTAATTATGTCATTAATTATCCTGTTCATGAATGTCCCAATAAATTAAATGAAAGAGTTGTGAAATCTTCACTCACTCCCCTTATCTGGATATATAACCACTGTGTGGTGGAACATTTCAGCACATTGCTTTCCCTTGAAATTCAGTCCACCACAGGGAAAAACGCATGATGTCAAAGTTTAAATAAACACTCCTGGCCCCAAGCTCCTACCTCCCCCCCGAGCATGCTCCAGGCCCCACAGGCTCCCATCCCATGTTCACCCCACAAAGGGTCCTGCTCCTGTGGGCCCTTGTCCCCACCGGCCTTGGAGTTGATGTTAGCTCTGCTAGCACTGCTCCCTTCCTTGCCTGGCAGGGATGCCGAGAAGCCCCGGCCTTTCTGCCTGCTTGCCTTAGACGTGTCTTACAACATCTTGAGGCGTGGAGAAAACAAACATTTTTTTGCAGAGATACTTAACTAATAAGCAATGACTAATTACTAAGGCATTAAGAAAATTCAGTTTGTTTTGCAATTTACATTGAAAACTTGAACATTTTATTTCAAATCTTTATTTTTAATTTCATTATCTGTTTGTTTAAACAAAAATGGGGTCATATTCTATATAGTTTTCTGTAAATTGCTCATTTTATTCAATAACACAGGGATTTTCAACCTTTTTTTTATCCTCGTCCGAGGACATTTTCCCATTGTTTTGTTCAGATAGAGCGGGAAGGAGAGAGAGTGAGAGAAACATCGACATGAAAATTTGGGAATACATAATCCCCTAAACAAAGGATTCTCTCTCTTGGCTCATGGGGTTCTCTCATTCCTGCTTCTTTGCATTTGCCCGTGTTTCCTCTGTAGCCATGTAGCCCTGCGGAGCCCATATACAATGGACTGCAGCAGGGAACACAAGCTAAGCTAGCCTGATGCTGAATTGGACTGTCCCAACATGGAATGGAAACTCTGGGCACTGACTCTGATTCTGGCCCTATTGAAACCGCAGCTATACTTCTTCCTTGGCAGAACAAGGGGAAACGGGACCTTGGAAACTCAGCGGTGTAATTCCATATAAATAAAAATCACTCGTTCTCCTGTGTGAGTCTCAGAAAATTATTTTTCTTGGGATATTGCATGAATCCCACTCCCACAAGCAACAGGAGGGAATGAGCACGTCTCCCCACTAGTAACAATTTCACCTGTATTAGGTAGTCAAATCTGTTACTATTTTGCTTTATGGCTTTGGGTTCTTATGCCATACACAGAAAGGGCTCTCTCAAGCTAAGATTGGAAAAATATTCTCCTAATGCTTTTATAGTTTTCTTGATTAACTTTAAATCTTTAATTAATATAGAATTTTTATACATTGTATAAGTTAGAGATCAAAGTTCATTTCCCCCCAAAATTCACTGCAAGTTAAAGAAACAGTTTGCATTATCAGAAACTTCCATATTCTTTATACTTCATACAAACTAGTTTCCAGAGGTCTGCAGGGGCCCCATGCCCAGCAGTACACAGGCATCTCCTAGGTCCTTGCTGGCACAGAAGCAGGAATCGCCTCCTGGACAGCCACTGAAGTTGTGTCTCATCAAGTGCGTCTCTGTGTCCTGGGGCTCTTTTCCACTGGGATCAGGTTTTTATTTGTATTGCTACCTCTGCTGCCCTCCTTCGGTTTATAGCTGTCAAATTTGGTTGTTGACATCATTTTATTTATTTATTTATTTTTAAAATTCTTAACCAAGGATATTTTTCCATTGATTTTTTTTTTTTTTTTTTTTTTTTTTTAGATAGAGTGGAAGGGAGGGAGGGAGAGAGAAAGAAAGAAAAACATCGATGTGAGAGAGACATATTGATGGGTTGCCTCCTGCACAACCCAGACTGGAGCTGGGGTTTGAACCCGCAATCAAGGTACATGCCCTAGACTGGGAATTGAACCCGTGACTCTTCAGTCTGCTGGCTGATGCTCTAACCACTGAGCAAATGGGCCAGGGGTATTTTAAAAATATATTTATTTATTTATTTATTTATTTATTTATTTATTTATTTTTTTATCCTCACCCGAGGACATTTTTCCATTTTTTGTTCAGGTAGAGTGGGAGGGAGAGAGAGGAACAGAGAGAGAGAGAAACATCGATATGAAAGGAACACATCGAGTGGCTGCCACCCGCACGACCCACCAGGGCCGGGGACAAACTGCAACCAAGGTACGTGCCCTTAGGGGGAACCGAACCCGGGTCTCTCTAGACCGCAGGCCGACGCTCTAACCGCTGAGCCAAACTGGCCAGGGCTAAAAATATTTTTGTGTCATTTTATTTCAGGTGTGTGTCTTCGAAGCAGAACACTATGATTTTGCTTTTTATTCTCTTATGGAGGCTTTTATCCCCTCCATAGTATCCATTTATATTTATTGATGTATCATGTTTGCTCTCATTTCCGGTTTTTGTTTGTTTTCGTTTCCTTACTTTTCCCCCATCTATAGTGTTTTCTCCAGCAAATGTCAAAAAAATGCTTAGAAACTTTGTTTCAAATCCATCCTTCATTCATTTACTTTGACTCTCTTGAAAGTCTCCTTTTACATAACAGGAAACAGATAAAGCCAAAGAGATGTTAAGATAAAGCAAAACAAAGGGAAAACAGAAGCCTCTGGAACTAGGGTTTCCTGCTGCCCCAGCCCAGAGGCTGCACTTCGTGTGCAGTGTCACCAGCTCTGCGGAGTGTTTCAGGCTCGGCCCGCGATGCGGCCGAGGAATGGCGCCTTGACAAAGAGATCTTGAGCAGCACTCACGTCTGACAAAGACCAGAGGCAGGGAGCCAGGGTGGCAGGCGGCCCGGCGCTGGGCCTCCCGGTGAGAGCAGCGTGGCTCTGTGCTTCCCTTTCTCCGGAAAAGACAAGCGTGGAAAGCAGAAGGAAACAAATGCCAACTCACTGCCTCCCAAGTCGGAATTGTGATCTGCGTGTCCCAAATCAACAGGCCGCTCTCTCGAGAGCGGCCACCACACCCTGCTCATAAGTTTCCAGCCTTCGGCTTCTGGGTGTCCACGAGGTAGGAAGGTGGTGACAGGCTCAGAGGCAGAGGGGTGGGTATGGAATTCCTCCGTAGAAAACCCCCTTCCCTGCGGTCAGGTCTGAGGGCTTTGAACTAGCCCCCTGCCCTCCGGCCTTGCAGACATCAGGGACATAGTCAGCATCAGGGTGGGGCTGGGTAGCAGGACACTTTTTATGGTCGGGTTCCTCCCTTTAAACAGAAAAACAAAATCAGCTATTTGAAAACTGCAGGTTTAGGGAAGAAAGAACTCAGTTTTATAAGACAAGGTATTTGGAAAGTGGCCCAAAGAAAACCCAGTAGCTGCCTTTGACCAGTTGTCTGCAAACCAGATGCCACCTCCCCAGATGTCTAGTCAGCTGCGTCTGGGACCTTTGCTGGTCCAGTACAGACAGGATATACCAGAGTTTATCTTTAAATTTCCAGAAAACATGCCTCTCTCATTGGCTTGCCCTTCTTCCCTAGAGCCCAGATTCCTTCTCCTCGCCCGAGCGGCATCTCCCAGGGGAACACTAAGTTTCTTAATTTGCTGAAGGGCTGCACTGTCAGCTCTCCTGAATGTCTCAGTCTGCTTCTTTCCTTTCCTTTCTTTCTTTCTTTTTTTGTTTTGTTGGTTTAAATATTAACTTGAAAAATATTTCAAATATTTTAACTTTCTATCCTTCTCAACCTTTTCAAATCATCCTCATTTATTCCTAACTCCAAAGTAAGAAATTACATAATGACTTTGGTAACTGTGTTTACCAAGGGAAGATGAGATCTATAAAATCATCCAATAAAATCCATTAGCCATCCTGGAATTTTCTGGAGCCTTCCGTTAACTGGAAGTATGTATTACTCTAATCTAGTGCCTCAACCCCAAATAACCTACATACCTGAGAAAGAAACAAAAATAAAACACAAGTGATCTCAAGGAAGAAAAGTTAAATGTTTACATGATCACTGCAGATGGCACGGTGGAGACGTGGGGGACAGGAGGCTGCCTCCAAGCTCACTCGGCCCTCTTGAATCTCTATTTCTCATTTGTAAAGAGAAGATACCAACCTTGTCCCAGAACTCATGTCAGGGTCAAATAAGTAGCATTTGCAAAAATGACTATAAAAGTGCCAGGCATTTACTTGGCAAGCAATAAAGTCCCCCCCCCCCCTTCTTTACTGTATGCATCTGCCACACAGAATAAAAACACGAATAAAAAAATTTAGCTCTAAAAGGTGTCTGCTCCCCATGTTCATGTAGCACTATGTACAATAGCCAATTCATAGAAACAACCTAAATGTCCATCGATGGATTAAATAATTGTGATATATATAAGAAATTCAGCTATTTGAGACAATATGGATGGACCTCAAAGGCATCATGCTAAGTGAAATAAGTCAGACAGAGAAAGACAAATGTAGTCTGATCTCTCTTATATGTCAAATCTTTAAAAAAACAAAACAAGCCTTGGCTGGTTTGGCTCAGCAGTTAGAGTGTCGTCCCGTGGACCCGAGAGTCCCGCATTTGGTTCCTGCTAAGGGCATGAATCTCGTTTGCAGTTTATCTCTGGCCCCAGTTGGGGTTGTGTGGGTGGCAACCAGTCAATGTGTCTCTCTTATATTGATGTTTTTCTCTATCTTCCTCCCGCTCTATCTGAAGATAAGTGAAAAAAAAAATTGTCCTCAGGTGAGGATAAACAACAAACAAACAAACAAGTTCATAGATACAGAAAACAGATTAGTGGTTGCCAGATGCAAGAGGTGGGTGGAAGAAATAGGTGAAGAGGTTCAAAAGATTAAAATAAAAAAGTAAGGACCAAGCCTTTAACATTTATGCAAACCCAAAATTGTTTATCAAAAATCATTTATTAAGAAGATGTGGGCAAGTAGAAACTTAAGATATTTGCCGACCTCAAGGATTTAGTGTATATAGTGAGAGAGAGTGTGTGTGAGTGTGCATGTGTGTGTGTATTGAAGCAGTGGATGTGGAAATAAATGGAATAATGAAAAAGTAGAGATTGCTGCTAAAGTTATTTCAATTATTTTATGAGAGTATAGAACTAGGAATAGGGTGACATTTTTACATAGGTAGTTGGAATCAAGAATTTAATTATTAAAATATTCCCATGTCATTAGTCAAGAAGTGCTCATTGAGAGCCTACTATATATCAATTACTCAGCATAGCTACCAATAGGGATTTGTTGTTTTAGGCTTATAGAGATGAAGAGAATCTAATAGGTCCTTTTTAAAGACTTTAACCACTTAAGATAATAAAAAAAAAATTTAATGTGGCTTAATTTAAGCCACAGGAATCCATCACTGTGTTTATTGAGGTGGCTTTTCAATTTACCCTTTGAGCTATATATAAGCTTTGGGACTATTTTGTGATTATATTGCCATGCCTTGATGGGTTGTTTGCCCAATTATATCTTAACTATATTGTGTAAATACATAAAACTCTAAGAATTCAACTAGCATTTTAGATGAAACACTGATATGTGTGTTGTAGCTCCCATGTACTATGGAAGGTCAGGGTAAGTGGACACTTTGTAGTGGAGGAGATGGCAGTGAACCTTAATTTCCCCCCTTTCCAAGTCCAAATGATTCCATAGCAGAGAAAGAAACCCTGTTCCACTTTTTTCCCTGAGAGACCTGCACAACTAGGCCCCACTACTTCAGACTTATCCACAGAAGGTTCCCAGAACAGCCTTCATGAAAGAATGAGGGAAAAAACTCAGGGGTCTGGGTGAAATCTGAAGGCCCCGCACATCCAACATCAACAAGCAGACAACATTCAAAGTGTAAGTATGGATGCACTTTGTATAAAGTTTAGTATAAACGTACTTTGATGCATTTTAGAAAGATTTTTTTCAACACAATAGTAATAATAATGGATTAGCCGATTACTTGAATAGACTTTTTTCCAAATAAGATATGTAAATGGCCAACAAGCCCAATATTATTGGGGAAATGTAACTCAAAACCACAAGACCTCACTTCATACCTACTAGTTGACTTGAATCAAAAGACAGAGAATGACAAGAGTTGATGAGGGATGTGGAGAAACTGGAACACTCATCCACTGCTCAATCATGTAATTAAGATGGTGCAGCCACTTTGTAAAATAGTCTACCTGTTCCTCAAAAGGTTAAACATAAAGTAACCATAAAACCTGACAATTCCACTTCTAGATATATACCAAGAGAAATGAAAACATATGCCTACACAAAAACTTGTACAAGAATATTTATAGCAGCATTGTTTATAATAACCACATAATAGGAACAACCCAAATGACTATCAACTGATGAACAGATAAGCAAAATGTGATATAATCGTACAATGAAATATTATGCAACCATATAAAGGAATATATTCAGACACATGCTACAATGGATAAGATAAACCTTGAGGACATTATACTAAGTGAAAGAAGCCAGATGCAAAAGGCCACATGTTGTATGATTCCATTTATATGAAATGCCCAGAATAGGCAAATCCTTGGAGACACAAAGTAGATTAGTGATTGTCAGGGTCTATGGGAAGGGGAACTGGGGAATGATAACAAAGGAGTATAGGGTTTTAGGGGGAGGGGTGATAAAATTTTTCTAAAATTGGATTTGGTGATGATTCACAATGCTGAATATACCAAAACCACTGAAATAAGTACTTTAAAAGGGTGCATTTTATAGTATAGAATTATGTCTCAATAAAGCTGTTATTTTTTTAAATTATATGACTAATTCTAAATAGAATAGAATTGTCAATGAATATTCCATTTCCCATGCATTCTAGTATATGCTATTTTACTGTCCTTGCCTAAGGAAGGTATTTATTTCCATGTATTTTTGATCCAGTAGGAAATTAAACTGAACTTTAAGCAAGGCTACATCCAAGCCTGGACCCAAAATATGAAGTGTAAAGGGAGGACTCAGAACACAAATTGGGAAAAGACAAGTGTGAGAAGTAGTGATGTGGCAAGGCCGCCATGGGCTCCCCAGTGGCCAAGCCACCGCTCGCCCTCGGGGGGCTGGCCAGGTCCTCCCCTCTGTTATCACACCCAGGACAGCTGTAAATGCGCGTGAGGCAGCACTCGAAAACAGTGGGTATTTACACACTGTGCTTGACTGGATGATGCAGCAAAACTATTTTTTGTGCTTCTTAGGCTGATATCTGGAAACAATTATGCAGAGTAATATGGGAGTTCAAGTGTTTTCTGTTTTGTTCTTTTTTTTTTTTTTTGAAGATATGCTTTTATTGATTTGAGAGAGAGAGAAAAACACCAATGTGAGAGAGAAGCATCAGTCGGTTGCCTCCTGCATGTGCCCCCAACAGGGAATGGAACCTGCAACCTGGGCACGTGCTTTGACCAGGAATCAAACCCATGACCCTTCGGTAATGGGAGGACACTCCAATCAACTGAGCCACACATGCCAGAGCAGTTCAAGGGTTTTGTATTAAATATTTTTGCTGTAGCTATTAATACTAACTCTGCTACCATATTTTGTGTTGTTGTATGATTCCCAGGTGGATATGTATAATTTACCTTAAAAACTGGTGACAGTTACTTTAACAAATATCTAAACAAATCAGATGAAAACGTCTCAACATGATGAAACTACGACAGGACTCCAGGATACGTGACCTATGACGTGAAAGGAGTCAGTGGGTCCTGGTTAGAGTGGTAAAGCATAGCTGAGAGTGTCTCAGAAACTGCCTCTTTCTATCATGCCCAGGTGAGGTCATGCTTAAACTGTTCCACAACAATGAACGTCTGTCTTAGAGTTAGTGCCTCTGAAAATATGATTAAAAGATACATCCATACATTCATTCATTTACCCAACAAACTCTGCGTGTGTGCCAGACACTAAGGCAGTCTGCGGCTCAAGATGAGGAAGACAAATGTGTCCCCGCCTCACAGAGCTGGACACTTCCTGAAGGTCATGGTACCTAACTACTCTTTGCTATATTTAATTCATGCTATAGATTTGGGTTGAATTCTTTGCTAAAAAACAGAAAAGAGCCCTGGCTGGTTTGGCTCAGCGGTTAGAGTGTTGGCTCGTGGACTGGAGAGTCCTGGGTTCGGTTCCTGCTAAGGGCACGTACCTCGGTTGCAGTTTGTTCCCGACCCCAAGGGGCCGTGTGGGTGGCAGCCACTTGATGTGTCTCTCTCCTATCGGTGTTTCTCTTTCTCTTCCTCCCTTTCTCCCTCCTGCTCTATCTGAAGATAAATGTAAAAACGTCCTCGGGTGAGGATTAAAAAACAAACAAACAAAAAAAAACAGAAAAGAGAAGAACAAGAAGGTACTTTTATTCCTTATTCACAGACCCTTTAAAGCATACTTGATGATCAATAATGAGTCTCGTTTCACATTTCTTATCTAAAAGGAATCATCCCAGGTTCCATGCAAGCAGGCCTGTTAATCAATGGTGTTTAATCATGGACCTGGGATCAGAAAGACCTGGATGTGAATTTTGACTCTTCAGCTCACTCACTGAGTGACTTTGAGCGGATTACTCAGCCATTCTGAACCCTCCTCCATAGAGCAAAGTAGTGCTAGAAACTGGCTCCCAATCGCACTTGGCCTCAGTGCATTGCAGGGGCCATCTCCAGAGCCTTCCGGGTGCCACATCTCTTTCCCATTATGAAGCCTCAAACTAGGCACGCACTGTGTTAAGAGTCTAGGTTAGTGCTAGAGAAATGGCCCTTTAGTAGCGATTGCATACAAGATTTACAAACCCTCATATTTGTACCCCCTTTTTAATGGTGGCAATTTAGGGTTGACATCAGCCACACTGTCTGACTAGTCAGTGTTTGTTGTGACTTGCTCCTCACCCCAATGAGTGCATTGCTCCCAGAGTTGTGTTTTAGTACCTTGGCCTCTGCAACCTTGTTCTGGAAAACCTAAATGCTATGAAATTTAAAATCTATCACAGAACTGGAAGCGTTGCTATTTAGTCATGACAACATCATCTTCTTTTTCTGCCTGTCTCTTCCCAGAAAGCTGAGTTTGTAAAGACAGTCAAATTACTCCATATGATCAAGAAGTAGCTCTCTCTATTAGAAAACAGACTTTTTACAAGTCTCCCTGTTACACGGTGACTTTAGCTCTCTCCTCTCTGAACTTTGCTCAGAGAGTCTTCAGTTGGCCAATGGGTCATATTCCATTCACACCCTTGCGGGTGAACTGGTCGTCCAGGAGCTCTGATTTCGAAGATATCTTGGAAAGGTGAAGATCATACCGGGTATGTTTTCAGGTGAAGAAATGCGTTTGTCCCATATTACACTGTGCATCAAATTAGTTTAAATGTATAGAACTTTGAAATACTTTTAAATCACCATAAATATAATAAACAGAAATGGGGGAGGGAGAAGGAGGTGGGTGGGTAGAAAAAGAGGGAGCCTTCCCTGGAAGAGCCCTGCCATGCTGGGGGCTGTGGCCCAGGCAGGCACTGAGGCAGCGGTGGAGAAGGGGTTCCCCTCAGGCTGTGCAGGACCTGACCCTGCACTTGGGGGCCTGAGAGTGCACACCACTTTCATCTGGACCCCTGGGCCCCTCCTCGGTCCCCCCCTGCTCCCCGTGAGGGCTCCACAATGCAGTGCCCACTCTCCCTTTGCTCAAGGACAGTGAGATATGGGCCTGTCCGAAACGCCAAAGTCTATTTTGGGCCAATTTTGTCAAGTTTTACATTACTCACTCTCTTGCTTGCTGCTAAATCAGCCAAAGGTGCCTGAAAGGACCATATAAGTCTGCCTTTAGGGCTCCTATATCCCCAGTATCCCAAACACAGAAGAAGGAACTCGCTATAAGAGGCAGGCTCCTTTCTTTTGGCCTTGGAGTATGTGAAGACCTCTCTGGTTGCCAAGTAAATAGAGTCCTGAATGTGAGAGAATATTCTGGAAATGAAGAGGTGGGTGGCTGGCTGGAGTATCCAGGCCCTTCCAGTGCTGAAGTTCTAGTACAGTGATACCTCGGTTCTCGAACGCCTCGGTTTTCGACCAAATCGGTATTCGACCAGGAGATTCGAGACTTTTGTCTCGGAATCCGAACAAATATTTGGAACTCGAACTTCCGAGATGAGCCGAGTTGAGCCGAATGGCGTTCATTCGGCCCAGCGCGCCTTGCTTGCGTCATCAGTGTGAGTGCAGAGAGAGAGTCACGCTTTGTGGAGTCACGCTTTCCTATTGGTTTCATTGCTTCGGTTCTCGAACAATTCGGTTCTCGACCGTCCTCCTGGAACGAATTATGTTCAAGAACCGAGGTATCACTGTACTTCTTACTTCCAGAAATGGTTGTCTCGCCTGAAGGTTAGACTTGCCTGGCAGAGAAAGCAAACTCCTGTGAGCCAAAGTGGGTTCCACAAACTGGGTTGTGAACGCCAAGGGTGAGCATAGAAACAGAAACTGAACTGGAAACTGGGACACGGGCTTAATCCACCAGGAAACAAGAACAGCTGGGTTTGACGATAACTTGAAAAAAGCAAATTGCACTGTGTTTTCAGGTCTGTAGATGAGTCTGTCCTGGGTCATACTGAGTTTGAGCCATTCAGTGAGGCCTGGTTTCCCCAATGAAACTGCTGTAGACCTCGGTATTTATCAGCTATGTCTGCTGTTGTGTAGCATTTGTCTTTTCCCTTCAACATCCACTATAACGTCCTAAAACACTGTAGACAATAATACATTTTTAAGGACCATGTTAATTTTTATGTAACCTTTAGGGGAAACCACAAATAGTACCGACCTTCAAAACAGTGACTAAAACAGCAAGAACCCTGTGTGTTTTGTGCCTTTGAGTCAACTCTGACTCCTGGTGACCCTCTGAATGAGTGATGTCCACTATGTCCTGCCCCCAACAGCCCTGCTTAGCTAGCTCCTGGAGACTCACACCGACGGCTTCTTTTATGGAGTCAATCCATCTCAAATTTGGTCTTCCTCTTTTCCTGCTGCTTTCTATTTTCCCCAGCATGATGGTCTTTTGCAAAGAACCCTACTTTCTCATACTGTGCTCAAAGTAGGCCAGCTTCAGTTTGTCATTTTTGCCTCCAAAGATACGTCGGGCTTAATATGCTCTCGGACCCGCTTGTTCATCTTTCTGGTGGTCCAGGGTATCTGTACAGCTCTCCTCCAACACCAGATTTCAAACGCATCCATTTTTCCCTATCAGCCTTCTTCAGTGTCCAACTTTCACATACCTACATAGCAATTGGGAATACGAGCATATGCATGATTTTAGCCTTGGTCTCTAATGACACTTCTTAATTCCTGGCATTCTTTCCAGGAGTAAGAATGCTGCCCTTCTGCACCTCAGCCTTCTCTTGATTTCTTGGAACCCATGACTGCACCAAAGTCAGCAAAATCTGTAATTATTTCAGTTCAAATTCAAAAGAACCCTAGCAGTCCTCACTTACTCTCAGGCTCCAGGACCTGGACCTCACGACAGACTTCCAACGTCCCTAGCCTGACCAAGCACCTGTCTGGCCAGGGACTTGCACAAAAATTAAATGCCCCAGGCCAGCGGTGGTCTCCCATAGACCATAGGGAAAAGCCAATGGATGCATGGAGAAGTGGCGCCCACTAGTGGTGTTTTCTGGAACTCTAGCTCCAACTTGAAGGAAAATGCCTGCATTGGTCAGAGGCAAACCACAAAGCATTTCCAAATCACTCAAGGACAATTTGAAGTTTTCTTCCTTTCTACAAATCTGATGAAGAATTTTAAGGTGCCCACACTTCAACTCCTCTAATTAACATATTATTTCCTCTAATATCTTCATCAAATTATAAATTGTAGCAACATAATCGATTGTTCTCAACCAATATGTACCAAGTAACCCAGAATACTGAGACCTGATCAAAAAGAATACATCCAATCCCAAGTGCTACTTTCATTGAAATCGGCAATTCTTCAGCACATTTTTATGGGCTGTCGTTTTATAATAAGAGTCTCCAAATTATAAAATTCAGTTTGGAAAAAATATTAGATCCCCCAAGAATGTTAACAAAATGTTTAAGAAGCAGTAGAGGAGCTATAGAGGAGGGAAAACTTCCTTTTTACCCTGATAGGTTCTGTGGCTGGCCTAAGAGTCAAGCTGACATAAAACAGATTAACAGGAGAAAAGCATACACATTATTTAATATTCTCACATGTACATGGGAGTCTTTAAAAGGAAAATGAAGACCTGGAGAAACCATTAGCCCAAAAGTGTATTACATGTTTCAACAAAGAACAATGAATTGTGGAGATGTGGCAAGGCAAAGGGGCGGTAAATTGTGGGACACTGACTAGGAAATGTATGGGGAAAATGAAAAGTAAGGGTTATCCTCGTACGTGTGTTTGTAGAGATTCATCTGTGTTGCCTCCCATATCTGGTCATAATAACGTTCTCTTCTTCTTTCTCATGAGAATTTATGCCCCTACCATTCTCCTCCCACTCTACGCCCCCTCCAGACATGCCAAGCCTTGTTCCCAGGGCCCACTGTGATTCCTTCATGAGCCCCAATACTCAGTAAGGTGTGTCTTTCTTTTTTTTTTAAATAAATTAAAAAATTTTTTATTTTGTTACAGATGTTTCTCCTTTTTGCCCCATTGGCACCCCCCCTCCCCATCCCCCCCGCCCCATCCCCGGCTTTGTTGTCCATGTCCATTGGTTATGCATACATGCATATAAGTTCTGTGGTTTATCTCGTCCCACTCCCCCCACCCCCTCTTCTCAGGGATGTCAGTATGTGCCCTACTTCCATGGTTCTGGGTCTACCGTATTCCTCAGACTGTTAGGTTCATTATGTTTCGTATATAAGTGAAATCATGTGGTATTTGTCTTTTTCTGCTTGATTTATTTCACTTAGGATAATACTTTCCAGATCCCTCCATGTCGTCTCAAAGGATAAGAGATCTTTCTTCTTACAGCTGCATAGTACTCCATTGTGTATATGTACCACTGCTTTTTTATCCATTCGTCTACTGATGGACACTTGGGCTGTTTCCAGATCTTAGCTATTGTAAATAGTGCTGATATGAACATGGGGGTACATATATTCTTTCTGATTGGTGTTCCAAGCTTCTTAGGGTATATTCCTAGAAGCAGGATCACTGGGTCAAATGGAAGTTCAATTTTTAATTTTTTGAGGGAACACCATATTGTTTTCCATAGTGGCTGCACCAGTCTGCATTCCCACCAGCAGTGTACTAGAGTCCCCTTTTCTCCACACCCTCGCCAACACTTGTTGTTTGATGATTTGTTGATGGCGGCCATTCTGACAGGTGTGAGGTGATACCTCATTGTTGTTTTAATTTGCATCTCTCTGATGATTAGTGATGTTGAGCATTTCTTCATATGTCTCTTGGCCATTTGTATGTCCTGTTTGGAGAGGTGTCTATTCAGCTCCTCTGCCCATTTTTTAATTGGGTTCTTTGTCTTCCTTTTGTTGAGTTGTATGAGTACTCTATATATTTTGGAAATTAACCCCTTATCTGATGTATCATTGGCAATGATGTTCTCCCATACAGTGGGTTACTTTTCCATTTTGATGATCATTTCTTTTGCTGTGCAGAAGCTTTTTGGTTTGATGCAGTCCCATGTGTTCATTTTCTCCTTTGATTCTCTTGCCTTAGGTGATGCATCAGTGAAAATTCTGCTGCGTATGATGTCCAAAATTTTGATGCCTACATTTTCTTCTAGAATTTCTATGGATTCAAGGGTCACATTTAAGTCTTTTATCCATTTTGAGTTTATTTTTGTGTATGGTGTAAGTTGATGGTCTAGTTTCATTTCTTTGCATGTAGCTGTCCAATTTTCCCAACACCATTTATTAAAGCGGCTGTCTTTACTCTACTGTATGCTCTTGCCACCTTTGTCGAATATTAATTGAGCATATTGCCTTGGGTCCATTTCTGGGTTCTCTATTCTGTTCCACTGGTTTATATGCCTGTTCTTGTGCCAGTACCATGCTGTTTTGATTACAGTGGCTTTGTAGTATAACCTGATATCTGGTATTGTGATCCCACCTACTTTGTTCTTCTTTTTCAAAATCGCTGTGGCTATTTGGGGACTTTTTTGGTTCCATGTGAACTTTTGAAGTATTTGTTCTAGTTCTGTGAAATATGTCGTTGGTATTTTGATGGGGATTGCATTGAATCTATAGATTGCTTTGGGTAGTATGGATATTTTAATGATGTTAATTCTTCCAACCCATGAACAAGGTATGTGCTTCCACTTTTTAATATCTTCCTCTATTTCTTTTTTCAGTGTCCTGTAGTTTTCTGCAAATAGGTCCTTTACTTCTTTGGTTAAGTTTATTCCTAGGTATCTTACTTTTTTTGCCGCAATGGTAAATGGGATTGTTTTTTCAGTTTCTCTTTCTGTGAGTTCATCATTGGAATATACGAATACCATCGATTTCTTGACATTAATTTTGTATCCTGCTACTTTGCCAAATGCATTTATTTAGTCTAGTAGATTTTTGATGGAGTCTTTAGGGTTTTCTATGTATACTATCATGTCATCTGCAAATGACAGTTTCACTTCCTCCTTTCCAATTTGGATCCCTTTTATTTTTTCCTCATGTCTGATTGCTGGAGCTAAGACTTCCAGTACTATGTTAAATAAGAGTGGTGAAAGTGGACATCCCTGTCTTGTTCCTGTTCTAAATGGAAATGTTTTTAGTTTCTGCCCATTGAGCTGTAGGTCTTTCATACATGGCCTTTATTATGTCGAGATATGCTCCCTCTATTCCCACATTGCTGAGCGTTTTTATCAGAAATGGATGCTGGATTTTGTCGAATGCTTTTTCAGCGTCTATTGATATGATCATGTGGTTTTTATTCTTCATTTTGTTTATGTGGTGTATCACATTTATTGACTTGTGAATATTGTACCAACCTTGCATCCCTGGAATGAATCCCACTTGGTCATGGTGAATAATTTTTTTGATGTATTGCTGGATCCGAATTGCTAGTATTTTGTTCAGGGTTTTGGCATCTATGTTCATCAGGGATATTGGCCTGTAGTTTTCTTTCTTTGTAGTGTCTTTTTCTGGTTTTGGAATTAGAATTATGCTGGCCTCATAAAACGAGTTGGGAAGTCTTCCTTCTTCTTGAATTTTTTGAAATAGTTTGAGGAGAATGGGTGTTAGTTCTTCTTTGAATGTTCGGTAAAACTCCCCCATGAAGCCATCTGGGCCTAAGCTTTTGTTTGCTGGGAGAGTCTTGATTACCTCTTCAATTTTCTTAGTTGTTATTGGTCTGTTTGAGTTTTCCATCTCTTCCTGGTCCAGTTTCGGGAGACTGTGTGTTTCTAGAAATTTGTCCATTTCGATTGTCAAACTTGTTGCCATATAGTTGTTCATAGTAGCTGTTAATGATCTTTTGTATTTCTGTGGTGTCAGTTGTTACTTCTCCTCTTTCATTACTGATTTTGTTTACTTGGGTTCTCTCTCTTTGTTTCTTGGTGAGTCTAGCTAAGGGTCCATCAATCTTGTTTATCTTTTTGAAAAACCAGCTCTTTGTTTCATTGATCCTTTGAATTGTTTTATTGGTCTCTATGTCATTTATTTCTGCTCTGATCTTTACTATTTCCTTCCTTCTACTTGCTCTGGGGTTTTCTTTTTGTTTGCTTTCTAATTCTTTAAGTTGTGAGGTTAGACAGTGAATTAGAAATTTTTCTTGTTTCTTGAGGTAGCCCTGTAGTGCTATGAACTTCCCTCTCAGAACTGCTTTTGCTGCATCCCATAGATTTTGTGTTGTTGTGTGTTCATTTTCATTGGTTTCCAGGAAGTTTTTAATGTCTTCCTTGATTTCCTTGGTAACCCATTCATTGTTTAATAACATGCTATTTAGCCTCCATGTGTTCAAACGTCTTTCCATGTTCTTGTTGCAATTGACTTCTAGTTTCATGCCATTGTGATCTGAGAAGATGCTTGGTATGATTTCAATCTTTTTGAACTTGTAGAGATTTAGTTTGTGTCCTATCATGTGGTTTATCTTTGAGAATGTCCCATGTGCACTTGAAAAGAATGTGAATTCTGTAGTTTTGGGGTGTAATTCTCTGTAAACATCTATTAAATCCATTTGGTCTAGTGCTTCATTTAGAGTCTCTGTTTCCTTGCTAATTTTTTGTCTAGAGGATCTATCCAGTGGTGTCAACGGGGTGTTGAAGTCCCCTGCTATAATTGTATTGCTGTTGATTTCTCGTTGGAAGTCCTCCAGAAGATTTTTAATATATTTTGGTGCTCCTATATTGGGTGCATATATGTTTATCAAGGTTCTATCTTCCTGTTGGATAGATCCTTTCAATATTATGTAGTGGCTTTCTTTGTCTCTAGTTATGGCCTTCATTTTGAAATATATTTTATCAGATATGAGTATTGCTACCCCAGCTTTTTTTTCCTTTCCATTTGCTTGAAAAATTTTTTTCCATCCCTTCACTTTCAACCTATGTGAGTCTTTTGTTGTGAGGTAGGTCTCTTGGAAACAACATATAGATGAGTCATGCTTTCTTATCCAATCAACTACTCTGTGTCTTTTTATTGGAGCATTCAGTCCATTTGCATATAAGGTGATTATTGATATGTACTTGTTTATTGCCATTTTTGTTTAGTGTGGTTCTATTTTTCTTCCCATTTCTCCTGCTAATTACAGCAGTCCTTTTAACATTTCTTGCAGTGCTGGTTTGGTGCTAACGTATTCCCTTAGCCTTTTTTTGTCTGGGAAGCTCTTTATTTGACCTTCTATTTTGAATGATAGCTTTGCTGAGCAGAGTCTTGGATTCAGATCCTTGTTTTTCATGACCTTGATTACTTCATGCCATTCCCTTCTGGCCTGTAGTGTTTCTTGTGAGAAGTCAGCTGAGAGCCTTATGGGGTTTCCTTTGTAGGTAACCTGTTGTTTATCTCTTGCTGCTTTTAGGATTCTCTCTTTGTCTTGAATTTTTGGCATTTTAATTACTGTGTGTCTAGGTGTGTGCCTGTTTGGGTTCTTCTTACTTGGGGCTCTCTGTGCTTCTTGAACTTGAATGAATGCCTTCTTCCTTCACCAAATTAGGGAGGTTTTCTGTCACTATTTCTTTGAATATATTCTCTAACCCTTGCTCATTTTCTTCTTCTTCAGGGACTCCTATGATGCGAATATTATTACGTTTCCAGTTGTCCCACAGTTCTCTTAAGCTGTCTTCCTGGTTGTTGTTGTTGTTTTTATCCTCACCGGAGGACATTTTTCCATTTTTTGCTCAGGTAGAGTGGGAGGGAGAGAGAGGAACAGAGAGAGAGAGAGAAACATCGATGTGAAAGGGACACATCGAGTGGCTGCCACCCACACAACCGACCAAGGCCGGGGACAAACTGCAACCGAGGTACGCGCCCTTAGCGGGAACCGAACCTGGGTCTCTCAGGACCGCAGGTGGACGCTCTAACCGCTGAGCCAAATCGGCCAGGGGTGTCTTCCTGGTTTTTAATTGTTTTTTCCTTTTGGTTTTCTGATTGGTTGATTTTTTCTACCCTGTCTTCTAATTCACTGATCTGGTCCTCAGCTTCCTCTACTCTGCTTTTTAGACTTTCCAATGTGTCTTCCATTTCTGATACGTCATTTTTTATCTCTTCTTGGTGGTTTTTAATTTCGAATTGGTTTATTTTCAGCATCTCTATGTCCTTACTCATGCTGTTGAGCTTCCTCAAGATCATGGCTCTGAATTCTAGCTCTGTTAACTTGCCTTACTGCTCCACATTGATCTCATCTTCGGTGGAAGTCTCTTGTTCTTTCATTTGGCTTCTGTTTCTGTGTTTCACCATTTTGGCTATCACAGTGGGCTTTGGAGCCTGTCAAGTTTTCCCTGTGGGTGTTGGTGTTCTGCTGTTTGTGGCTCCCTCTCCTGGGTTTGGATGAGGCAGGGAGGACCCACTTTAGACACCACTGTCAAGTCTTACTTTCCTGGTTAAAGTTGCTAGCCCAGGAAAGGTACTGTTATCCTCTAGCTTTTTGCCTGGAGGCTAGCAGTCCTGGTTACTTGAAGAGTTTTGGGTTGTCAGTTGATTGAAAAACTCCCTCAGGTGCTCAGCATAAGGGGATTTCCCGAGGGTGGGGCAGATGCAGGTTGTTTATGAGCCTCAATTAGCATTTCAATGGCCCATAGGGTGGGGTTGGATCTCTGAGGGAGGGGCTGCTGCCTCTCCCCAGAGCCCTAGGAAGGAACAAGATGGCCACCGTCCTGCGTGGCTGCAACTCAGCAAAAGCTCTGAGCGCCCTCCAAATCCCGAGTGTCCCCACACAGTTCCAGTCCAGTCTGCCCTCCCTCTGCCGGAGCCCAAGGTGAGTGGCTGTGGCTTTTTTGGCCTCTGTCCCGGCTCTGTGCTGTGCAGCTGCTTGGGAGTGTAACCCGAGGTCTCTGCTCCCAGCTAAGGCCACTGCTGTCTGTGGGCTCCCAGCCCCCATCTCGCGCCTTTGCAAGCGTACCAGGATAGAGTCAGTGTCCCTGGTTATATGGTCCTTGCAAACTGCTTTTCTGTTGCTTTTGCCCGTCGATTTGTCTGTGTTATAGTTGTAATTCCAGTTTGGTTCTGAGAGATGGTCTGTGTAGCTTCTGTTTACTCTGCCACTATTTTGGAATCCCCAGTAAGGTGTTTCTTTCACCGTCTCTCCTCGTTGTTTTTGCAGCTTCATCCTCTCTCTTCATCATCCCAGCTCCTACCACAACAGTGGGCACATGAGACAAAAATATACAGGGGAATGAATCAATGAGAAGAATACTTTATATTAAAAGGTGCTTTCCTGAATTTGAAATTCAAACTGAGACTGATGACCACTCCTTGGCTAATAATGAAGTTTGTCTCTGCTTAACACAACATCGGAGATTTATTCACCTAATTTGATACATTTAGACAGATAACGAGGTAACCAGCTAGAGAAGACATTTGTGAATTGGATGTTTACCCTGATGTAAAGGCCTAGTCAGGCCTGCCACCTTCACGTGACCAGCTGCCTGTGTCCACAGACTGCAGAGCTGCAGTGGGGCACTGGTCATTGTTATGTCCTGCAGATAGCGTGGCAGGATGTGCTGGCTGCCAGTTAGAACTAGATGCTATGCCCAGGGGACATGGCTTGCTGCAGGCAGCTTTGCAGTCATAGCAATGCTGCGGTTTCAGGAGGTGACGGTTGGAGACACAGAGACATGGGAAAGCCTCTCAGGCACCCCTCTGCCTAGAAGAACTTTATCTGCACAGGCAGAAGAAGGTCACCCGCCTAACCTGAGGGCATTTTCCCGGGAGAAGCTCCCCCTGCACTGAGCAAACACCACGCTGATGTTATCAGGGTGCTCATTTTCCCAAGCCTCAAACCCAGGGCCTCAGCAAGATGACTCCCCAGCAATAGACTCAATCATTCCCAGGGTGGAAGAAGAAGGAGCCATATACTAAACCTGACAAACTCAAGGGAGGTCTGCATGGCAGGCCTTACAAACTCAGAAACTGAAAGTAACCACATAGGATGGTCTGAGCATAGAAATTCTTTCATATATGTGGAATATAAAACTGAAACTCATAGACACAGACAACAATGATGGTTACCAAAGGGAAGGGGGTGGGAGGATAGTAAAGGGTAAAGGGGCCAAATATATGGTGACAGAGGGTGATTTGATTTGGGGTAGTGGGCACACAATGCAATATACAGATCATGCATCATAGAAGTGTACACTTGAAACCTATATAATCTTATTAACCAATGCCACCCCAATAACTTTAATTTTAAAAAATCCTAACTAAATGAGGGGTATGGTGGGTAGTCATGTTCTAGGCCTATAGCTTCCTCGACAAAAGTTGATCTTTAAGTGAACCTATCCATTGTCTTTTTGCATCTAAGATAACATACCTTTAAAATGTCAAAGACCCTTCAAGGCACAACCGCTGGCACCAGAACATGAGACCCCCAGAACCCCTCATTGTTATCTTGTTCCCACAGACCATCTCTATGTGCTATAAATGTTAATTGTTAACTATCCTGGACCCACCAATGTAAAAGAAGTATGTCTTTTCTATTTTGCTGTCTATCCAATCCCAGAGATTTTCTCGCTTTGCTTTCTCCTGTCCCCTCAATCGACCACCAATGAATTTCATGTAATCCTCCTTATATCTCCACCTTTGACTGTAATGTATAAAATACACTGCAAAACTGCCATTCTCTGGAGCATTTTCTCTATTCATTGAAATTTTGCTCCCTGGTAATTGTAATCAGTTCAGCTCAAATAAACTCGTAAAAAATCTCTCCAGGTTTGGATGTTTCCTACACCGACTCTGGTGTTCCTGCGATGTCCCAGGGGAATGAGTTAGCTGTGACTCTCACTGACGTGGAAATGCCCCCAGTCACATGCTCTAACTTTGACCAACTGAATAAATCAATAAACCAACCAACAGTATTCCATAATGGAAATAGGCTCAAATAATACACCACATACACTCAACTGTGAGAGGCCAGGCAAAACAATGAAGTAATCAGTTTTCCAGTGCTCAAGTGAACACGGTCACAGGAGCAAGCAACAGGCAATACTCTGAAAATTCAGAGATAATCATCTGCCCCCAAGTACTTCCCTCAGAACTTGCATTTGCCTTAAAATCCCACAGTTAGAGACACTACTGAGTAAGATAGCAGAAGTCTTTGTTGGCCCAACGTTTGCCTTTTAGCTGTGTTTGGAACTGACTGGCTCTGTGACATTGCACAGGCACGTTATCCTTGCAGGGTCTCATTTCCCATGACAGTAGATATCACACGCTGCACATTTATAAACCAACAGACAGCTCCCATTTAAATGAATAAACATTTATCTATCAAACATTATTTAGCTGGATAAAAGTTAATTCAGAGGACAGTTATTAATCAAGAAGATTTTGTTTTCTCAAGAGCCTCTGTTTCTTGCATTATCAAACAGAGCCTTCTCGGGGTGCTGCTGTCCAAACAGGTGGAAGGGCTTGCTCACTGAGCTTCCACGGCCTGCCGCTACTGGAGACCCTGGCAGCCCACCAGGGCCAGATGGATCCAACTGATCAGTTTTTAGGTCGGTGTTTGGTTCAGACCCTTAGTCACATACCTGCAGCAAGCACATGAAGACATGGAGAAATGCACAGTAAGTCAAGGTGTGATGTTTGGACAGACGTTATTTTGAAATTTGTACAACAGTCATTATAAAATGACACCAGACATGTTTATAAATAATTGACTTCTTAATACTTACATCAGAGCCTCAATATTTTTTCAATTTCAGCCAACAGGAGTCTACCAATTCTTAAATTACTCTCCTGTGGTAACAACGTCACATTACTTCTCAATTCAACAAGCAAGAGCATTGTTCTGTCTTCATTTCAGAGTAATTTAAATCCTTGAGAAACTACTTGATGTTTAATATTCTGGTCATACTCAAAACCCATGCCTTGTTTTCCTGACTGTATTTCATGGACTAATTGAAGGAAGAAATCATTTTAAAAAAAACAAAACAGAAAAACAGACATATATATGTAATTTTACAAAATTTAGTATTGGATAGGAATATCGACACGCAGCTGTTCTTCAGTATTCAGCTGACTTCAGACAAGTTAATTGCATATTTCTTTTCTTAATTTTTATTTACTGATTTGAGAGAGAGTGGGGGGGGGGATTTGCTGTTCCACTCATTCATGCATCTGACGGTTGTTCCTTGTAAGTGCGCTGAATGAAGATTAAACCCATGACCTTGGCATATCAGGACGACACTCTAAACAACTGAGCTACCCAGCTATAGGGACTTCAGACTAGTTAACATGACAGAAATATCATGGGTTAAGAGTTCAGAACTCCTTGGATGAAAGTTTATCATTGTCTAATGTAAAATCTGATTTGACTGATATCAGTATCCTGTTCTCTTTCTTCTTTTTTTTTTTATTCATTAATTTTTGTTACAGATGTTTCTCCTTTTCCCCCCACTGATTCCCCCTCCCTCCCTGCCCTGTCCCCAGCTTTGTTGTCCATGTCCATTGTTCATGCATACATGCATATAAGTTCTGTGGTTTATCTCTCCCCCACCACCTCCTCTTCTGGGGATTGTCAGTCTTTACCCCACTTCCACGTCTCTGGGACTACCCCATTCCTCAGACTGTTATGTTCATTATATTCCACAAATAAGTGAGATCATATGATACTTGTCTTTCTCTGTTTGGCTTGTTTCATTTAGGATGATACTTTCCAGGTCTCAAAGGATAAGAGATCTTTCTTCTTACAGCTGCATAGTACTCCATTGTGTATATGTACCACTGCTTTTTTATCCATTCGTCTACTGATGGACACTTGGGCTGTTTCCAGATCTTAGCTATTGCAAATAGTGCTGCTTCAAACATGGGGGTACATATATTCTTTCTGATTGGTATTTCAGGCTTCTTAGGGTATATTCCTAGAAGTGGGATCACTGGATCAAATGGAAGTTCAATTTTTAATTTTTTGAGGTAACACCATATTGTTTTCCATAGTGGCTGTACCAGTCTGCATTCCCACCAGCAATGTACTAGAGTCCCCTTTTCTCCACACCGTCGCCAACACTTGTTTGAAGATTTGTTGATGGCGGCCATTCTGACAGGTGTGAAGTGATACCTCATTGTTGTTTTAATCCTGTTCTCTTTCTATACATGATTCTTCATTGTCCCATTTTAAAGACAGTGGAGATTACTCCTGCAGAAAAACAGGCAATTTGAGGGACATAAGGTAAGCCACCCTGTCCACTGCCCCATGTCACCCTGCTGTGCCTTGCAAGTAGTTTCTAGCAGATATGTGAGTGGTGACATCTGATTGGTACATTCAGGTCGCAGGTGTAGATGGGAGGCAGTGAGTGGAGGGACTATTGTGCTCAACACACACACATACTCACCATGGTTGTACATCTTAAATTCCTGCAGCCTATAAACTGCAACTATCCTGCACCTGGTGAATCTGGTGAGGTCCACTGGCTATTGTTTTATTTTGCATCCTTGGTTAGAACCCTGAAGACGAATGAATGTGGCAGTTATACAGTCCACAGATAGTGATCACATGCATGGCGAAATGAAAGGCAGCGAAAGCAAATTCAAATCCAGATTATGTTGTTATTCCAGAAAGATAAATGCCTGCTCCATCCATAGTAGGAGTCCAGTGTAGTCAACAGGCCATGCAGTAGCTGGCTGGACCTTGGTACCCAGGACCCATGAAGGCTCAGGACTGCAGGCCTGGCTGCGAAGCAACGGAGCATCTGAGGTGAGGGAAGGTCATGCCACCATCTCACTGCCACCAAGGCCACTGACAGAGAAGAAGGAATGGCCTGGTCAGTGTGGCTCAGTGGACTGAGCATCATCCCATGGACTGAGAAGTCCCAGTATGATTCTTGGTCAGGGCACATGCCTGGTTGTGGGCTCAATTCCCAGTGGGGTGCATGCAGGAGGCAGCTGATTGATGTTTCTCTCTCATATCGATGTTTCTATCTCTCCCTTCCTCTCTCTCTCTAAAAAATCAATGAAAACATATTTTAAAAAATTATAACTAAACTACAGAACAACAATCATTCACAAATGCCTGAAATCTAGCTGAATGGAAGTCCTACAACTAGAGATTTAAAGAAGAAGCCACATCGAGACTGGTAGGAGGGGTGGAGATGGGGAAGGGGATGGTCCCACAACCACTTGTGGTGGATAAACATCTGGAGGGATATCTCAGATACAGTGATACCCCCTGAGGAGCAAGGGGTCTCAGCCCCACACCAGGTCCCCCAGTCCAAGGTTCCAGTGCTAGGAAGACAAGTCCCCATAACTTCTGGCTATAAAAATCAGCAGGGATTGTGGCTGAGTGAGACTGTGGGCTGTTGGAGCCCCAAGTAGTTCCTCTTAAAGGGCCTGTGCAGGGACTTATTAGGACTCACTCCCTCTGAGCTCCAAAACTGGGCAGCAGCTTAAAAGGTACCAGGGACATACAGGGGGAAAATGAATTGTCGGGCATCAGGGTGAGAGCTTGGGGGGAAGCTTTCTGCCAGACAAAAATGCTAGAAGCCATTGTTCTTTTTCTGAGACTTATCCCCTCCCCCTGCCACAGAGCTGGCAGTGAGGGACCATAACTGAGTTTCCATCAACCAGACTCCCCTGCTGATTCCCGGAGACCCTGCTCCACCCTACCTGTGAGCCCATGCAAGCTGTTTCCAGTAGCTTTTCTATACAAATGACCTGTCTTGGCTCATGCTTCAGACTCTTCTAAAATCTCTCAAACAAGCAGCATGTGGCCTCAGTATGCCTCATACCTCACAATAAGTGGCTCCAGGTCCAGCACCATCAGCAGCCAGCCTTGGTTCACAGCTTGGCCTCTCCTGGGCACCTCCAAGCCCAATACACAGCAGCCATCTGCAGATTGCTTTGTAACTCATGCCAGGTGGCCACAGGCAGAATATAGGCAGTGGATGACCTTGGCCTACACCTTCCAAGAGGCCCTAGAGCCAGCACACCCAGTGGACAGATTCTGACTACATCGAAGCACCACCACCCAACCACCTCCACAAGCGACAGACTCAGGGGTGAACTCAGTGGGCATCAGAGCCCTACTGAAGTAGGTCCTGCTCTGTGGAGTGGGCCTCTGCACAGCTGATCCTCCATGGTGGTCGATGGTCACAGCCTATCCTTGCAGCTAATTGGCCTGGGAGTAAATCTGTCCCACTGATGTGCCAACAACAATTAAAACTCAACTACAACAGAAGGGTGTACACAGCCCATACAGGGGGCACACTTGGAGTACTTAGCTTGGGTGATCAGAGAAGTTGTGCCACTTGACCCTACAAAACACCTACTACATTAGGCCATTCTACCAAGCCCAGGAGATGTAACCACTCTTACCTAATACATAGAAACAAACACAGGGAAGCTGCCAAAATGAGGAGGTAAAAAAAAGTCCCAAATGAAAAAACAGAACAGAACTCCAGAAAAAGAACAAAACAAAATGGAGACAAGCAATTCACTAGATGCAGAGTTCAAAACACTGGTTATAAGGATGCTCTGTGAACTTAGTAAGAACTTCAACAGCATAAAAAAGGACTAGAAACCATAAAAAAAGAACCAGTCAGAAATGAAGACTATGCTAACGGAAATGAATAATTTAAGAAAATCAATAGTACTGTAGATGAAGCCAAGAATCAAACCAGTAATCTGGACTAAAAGAAAGCAAAAAATACCCAATCAGAACAATAAAAATAAAAAAGAATGTAAAAAAAAAAAAAAAATGAGAATAGCATAAGGAGCCTCTGGGACAACTTCAAACATACCACCATTCACATCATGGAGGGACCAGACGAAGAGAGAGAGCAAGAAATTAAAAACCTATTTGAAAAAATAATGATGAAAAACTTCCCTAACCTGGTAAAGGAAATAGACATACAAGAAGCACAGAGAGTCCCAAACAAGATGAACTCAAAGAGGCCCACACCAAGACACATCACAATTAAAATGCAAAAGGTTAAAAACAAAGAGAGAATCTTAAAAGCAGCAAGAGAAAAGCAGTGAGTTACCTAAAGAAAGCTCCCAGAAGATTGTCAGCTGATTTCTGAATGGAAATTTTGAAGGCCAGAAGGGATTGGCAAGAAATATTCAAAGTGATACATGAAACCTTAAAGCATTTTCTTCAAGAAGAAGAAGAAGAAAAGATAAAAAATATGAACAATAAAATGACAATAAATACATGTCTATCAATAATTGAATCTAAAAAATAAAGTAAGCAGAACAGAAACAGACTCATAGATACAGAGAACATTTTGGCTGCTGCCAGATGGGAAGGGGTGTTGCGAGGATGGGTGAAAAGATGAAGTGAGTCAGAAGTACAAATTGGTAGTTACAGAATAGCCATGGGGATGTAAAGTACAGCATAGGGAATATAGTCAATGATATTCAAATAATTATGTATGGTGTCAGATGGGTACAAGATTTATCAGGATGATTCTTCGCAAGTTATATAATGTCTAATCACTGGGTTGTACACCTGAAACTAATATAATATTGTATGTCAGCTGTACTTGAAAAGTAAAAAATGATTTAAATTAAAAAATATATAATTTAATGCAATATATACTGATATACATATAGTGTGACGCAAAAGTAGGTTTACAATTGTTCATATGAAAAACAATACAATCAATAAAAAGCAATAATATAAGAATACACTCTGTTTTGCATACTCACAACTGTAAACCTATTTTTGCCCCACCTGAATTATATATAATTATAAAAATATGTTCAGCATTATTCTAAGTTCTTTACATGAATTATCTCATTGAATTCTTATATGCATCAATCTTATAATGTATGAGATATTATAAACCTCATTTTACAAATGAGAAAAATTACACACAGAGAGGTTGAGAAACTTCCCAAAATCTGAACCAAGGCAGTCTAACTCCAGGGCCCTTTTCTCACCAAACAGCACACTTGTCTCCCTCATGGTATGGCCCTGCAGGATGGTTCTGAGTTTTTTCATACGTCTTCCTTGGCCTCCACTTTTATTACACTTCTGCCTCTGGCTGTATTTTAGAGGTCTTCCCTTCCCACCTCATGGCTATCCTCCAATAAGGAGCGGGTAAATAACTTGGCTACAGTGTTGGAAAGATGAGATGGTTCTCAAAAGGTTGTCCATGTACTTTTAGTTGGTTTCCAGTAGGAAAGGTGAATTTTTTAACCTTGTCTTAATAAAGGCATGCCTTTGGGTGGTTGACTTGGTAGGTAATGTGTTGGGCAGAACAACAGCCCACAAGGTGCCCATGCCTAATTCCTGAACTTGTGAATATGTTACCTCAAATGGCAAAAAAGGACTTTGTATGTGATTAAGTTAAGGATTTTATTTATTTATGACACATCAATTGGTTGTCTCCTATACAACCCCAACTGGGGCCAGGAATTGAACCTGCAACCCAGGTATGTGCCGTTGACCGAGAATTGAACCTGAGACCCTTCTGTCCAAGGGTCAGTGTTTTAGCCACTGAGCCAAACTGGCCAGGGCAAGGTAAAGATTTTAAATGAGGCAATCATTCTGGGTTATTTGGGTGGGTGCAAGGTCCTTATAAGTGAGAGAGGCAGGAGGGAGGGTCAGAGTCAGAGAGAGATTTGAAGATGCTACTCTGCTGGCATTGAAGATGAAGAAGCCATGAGTAAAGGAATGCTGGTGGCCCCTAGAAGCAGAAAAAGGCAAGGACTGTATCCTCCAATAGAGCCTCTAGAAGGAAAACAGCTCTGTCAACACCTTGATGAGCCTGGTGAGACCCATGTTAGGTAGTGACTGGAGATTAGGAAACAAAATTAGAACTCTGCCAAATGCTTACAAGGTCAGGGTGGTTTGACTAATAGAGAACATTCTATTTATTTTCCTCTTCTTACATTCTCCCCCAGCGTTTTTCCTCCTATTCTGTCTAAACTGACCTAACAGAATTCTTGCCAAAGGCAGGCCAGGGTGATTAGACATTATGTGGAGGATGGTGGGAGATGGGGAATTTGGTCATATATGAGAGGGGGATATTGGCTAAACTGAAAGAATTCTTACTAAAATTGGATGATGCAAGAAAACATGGAAGTCCAAAAGTCAGGCCTAGCTGAAAAGGAGTTCAGCCATTTTCCTAGCAGGGGAGCCTGAGTAGGGTTTGGTGGATGAGAGGATCTTTGTCAATGGTATCATAAAATATGTGGTCTTTTGTGGCTGGCTTCTCTCACTAAGCATACTGCATGTTGCAGCATGTGTCAACACTTAATTCATATTTATTGCTGAATAATACTCCATTGTATGGATTCAAAGTTTTACTAGATCAGTTGTTGTTGTTGTTGTTGTTGTGGTTGTTAGTTTTTACTTGTTTTTGATCACAGTGTTCTTTACCTGAGGTTGAGGAATGAGTCTTCTGGGTTTGTTTGCCAAAGGACAACCTGAAAGAGACACTTGGGTGTGATGACAATAGTAAAAGTTTATTTATATACATCCCCTGTCAGGATTTGGTGCGTGTGCTCATTTAAACCTCACAACCAGTCTCTGAGGGGGGTACCCTTCCTTTTACCCATGAGGGAAAAAAAAGGAGGCACATTTGGAACCAAGGGACTTACCCAACACGAGGGAAATGGGGCTGAACTCAAACCAGGCCTGGACTCTGGGTGCTCGCGCCCCACGGAGAACGAGTTACTGAGTGAGCGATGCAGGGACACGCAAATGGGCTGCGCGCACCAGAGCAGTGGAATCGCGGAGAAAAGACCTCCAGAGTCATTCACAAATCCCCGCAACCCAAGGCCTAAAGAGCGCCTCGGAACCAACGGTGCAACCCCGTGCCTGGCGGAGGGGATGCGTTTGCGGAGGACTTCCGGGGCGAGGCCTGGCCGGGAGCGGAAGAACCCCGGCGGCTGCAGCGCGGTCACTGGGAGTTTGGCCGGGCTCAGGGCGATCGCGGCGCGAGGCTGGGGTCCGGGTCCGCTCAGCGGGCAAGGGGAAGGAGGGTGCGCGGCGAAGGACTCTCAGACGGACTCCGGGCCGCGCGGCCATGAACCTGGAGCGGCTGCGCGAGCGTGTTCGGCAGTACCTGGACCAGGTGGGCTGTCCGACTCCGGGAGCGCGGGCTCCGGGACTCGTGCGGGGAGCCCACCCCGAGCCCTTTTCCGCAGGAGTAACTGCGGTTGGGGATTTGGTGGTGCGGGGCTCGGCCGGGCCTAGGCTTTCGTTCTAGGGTAAAGCATCCTCGGGGTGGGATCCAGTCCCCCTGCCCTCTCTGCAGCCGGGAGGACGAGGGACACTGAAATTGAAAGCCACCTAAACTCAGGGTGAGCCTTACAGGTGCTTAAGGTCCCGTTCTGCAGCTGGCCTGACTCAGATGCTCAGTTCAGATTTACTGTTAAGTGGAAGTTGAATTATTTTAGGAGGAAAGGTGCAGGGTGGCCTTTGAATTTAACTAGCTAATGAAAATTTTTCAGGAAGTTGTCTTTCTTATTTGGCCGAATTCAAGTGAATAAAGATACAAACAAGCTTATTGTCTCAAGTCAGTATCTTAAACTACATTCTGTGTTCCCTGCACTGCCTTTCAATGAACTGCAAACTGTTTAAGGAAAAGTGTCTCCAGAATCAGCAGCATCAGTTTAATCTACGATGTCACTTAAATTGTAGTAAAATGTATGTTCTCCCAATAAATTGGAAACCAAGGAAGGGAGAGAAAAAAAAAGCATGTTTAATGTGAGATGTTCAGGATTGGTTGTGAAATGATGTTGCCAAAATGTTTGCAGTACTTTGGAGGGCTGTATTTTGGTTTACCATAAGTCAATTGAACAAATGATTCCTGAGCACATTTTCTTTGGCCCTGGGGATGCAGTGAGAAATGAGACAGGCCTGGTTTCCACCCTTGGGACACTTACATTGAGCAGATTTGTAACCATCTCATAAGCATTCCTCCTCCCAAATTGGCACCTGTGTTCCTAGTTTGCATCCAGGAGGACTAAGGCAAAGACTGTAGAAAAATTGAAAACCATTGCTAATGATTAGATATTGCGAAATAATCATTTGAATAATCTGTTTTAGATGCCTGCTGATAATTTGTTTTCTATTTTTAAAACTATTTTTTTCCAACCCCTCACCACCTCCTCTTTGACAACTCTCACCTTGTTCTCTGTATCTATGGGTCTGTTTCTGTTTTATTTGTGTGGGTTTTTTTTTTTTTTTAAGATTTCGTTTATAAGTAAAATCATAGGATATGTGCCTTTCTCTGTCTGATTTATTTCACTTAGCATCATATCCTCTAGGTCCATACATGTTGCAAATGGTGAGATTTCATTCTTTTTTATTGTTGAGTAATATTACACACACACACACACACCGTATCTTCTTTGTACATTCATCTACTTATGTACACTAGGTTGCTTTCTTATTTTGGCTATTATAAGTATCCTGAAATGATCATAGGAGTGCATATATCTTTTTGAATTAGTGTTTTGGTTTTCTTCAGATAAATACCCAGAAGCAGAATTACTGGGTCATAAGGTAGTTCCATTTTTAATTTTTTGAGGAAACTCCATACTATTTTTGATATTGACTGCACCATTTTGCAGTCCCACCAACAGTGTGTGAGGGTTCCCTTTTTATCCACATTGTCACCAGCACTTATTTGTTGATTTATTGATGATATCCATTCTGACAGGTGTGAGGTGATATCTCATTTTAATTTACATTTCCCTGATGATTAGTGATATTGAGTATCTTTTCATTTCTTTTGGCATCTGTATATTTTGTTTGGAGAAATGTTTATTTAAATTCTGTGCTCCTTTAATTGGATTATTTGCAGTTTGGGTGTTAAATTGTCTGAGTTCCTTAGATTATTTTGGATATTAACCCCTTATCGGATATATCACTTGTGGATATCTTCTCCCATTAGGTAGGTTGTCTTTTTGCTTTGTTGCTGGTTTCCTTTGCTGTGCAAAAACTTTATTTTGATGTAGTCCCATTTTGTTTATTTTTCCTTTTGTTGTCCTTGCCCAAGATATATCCAAAAAAATATTTCCAAAAGTGATGTCAAAGAGTTTATTGCCTATGTTTTCTTCTAGGAGTTTTATGGTTTTAGGTCTTAAATTTAATTCTTTAATCCATTTTGAGTTTATTTTTTAATATGGTCCGATTTCAGTTTTTTTGCATGTATCTGTTCATTTTTTTAGTGCCACTTATTGAAGAGATCATCTTTAACCCATTGTATATCCTTGCCTCCTTTGTCATAGATGAATTGACCATATAAGTGAGGATTTATTTCTGAGCTCTATATTTCATTGATCTATATCTCTGTTTTTATGCTAGTACTTGCTGATACCTTTATGCAGTGTATAAGTTTATTTTAAAAACTGCCTTCTTGAACTGTATATATTAATGATCTTACAATAGTTTTTGTATTATACCATTGAACTAAAACTCACCCAGCTAAGATATAAGATATGATAGACCTCTACTACATATAAAAAAATTATTGTTTTGAGATGTTGACGTATTATACAGCATTCTATTAATAGATAGCTGTTTAAAAGTTGAAATAACAGAGCAATTATCACTTTTTTTTATACAGCAACAGTATCAAAGTGCTCTGTTTTGGGCAGATAAAGTAGCTTCACTCTCTCATGGTAAGTGACAAATTCTAATTTTATTTCCTATCTTTAAAAATCTTTCTATTTTACCTTGTACCTCTGACCAATTGTGTGATTTTTCTCTCCAGAGGAACCCCAGGATATTTATTGGTTGGCTCAGTGTCTTTACTTGACAGCACAATATCATAGAGCAGCTCATGCACTTCGGTCACGAAAACTAGACAAAGTAAGTGATTGTATGAATTTTAAAGCTTGTCAAAGCTTTTAAAAAATGTCATTAGATTAGTATTGTAGGTGTATGTTTTATTTATGTCAAAATTACATAAAAGGATTCAGTTGTTCTATTCCTAATCTTAGTCACCTTTTTTTCTTCCTAACTCGAGTCACCACATTTTGAAAATTCTGTTTTCTAAATAGCTCTGAAACTATGGATAGTCCTTTCTATCTCATTACCACTCATACACATCAGGCCTTTAATTCATCTGTTTTGTTTTGTCTCACCTCTTGTCTCTCTTTTCCAGTAACATCTTTCCTACTTTCTACCTTCCCTGTCTCCAGTTCATCTTTTAAATTATCTCAGGGGTGGTCTTCCTAAAACACAGATCTAATTATGTCACTCATAACATCCCTCAGTGATTTCTCATTTCCTACAGGATAAAATCACATGCATTAATAGATTCCCAGGATCCTTTATGATTTCTCGCCAGTCTACTGCTAACCTTCCACCACCATCAGTACATGTAACACGTATTCCAGTCATACTGAATAATTGTACTGCTTTAGACCTGTGGCGATTATTCAGACTCAGTGCCTGGAATGCTGACCCCACTCCTCATTTACACTCTTCCCTGCAGATGTTTTCTTCAAGTGGCTAGTAGTTTTTATGCCCTTCTTTCATAGTTTGTGAAAGAAACTGCTGTGTTTATGTCTCCCCTGCTAAAGGGCAGGTCCTTACTCCTTTTTGAATCCTCGGTACTTAGTCAACAGTAGGTTTATGATGACTGTGGGTTAAAAAGATTGGATTTTTTTCTCTGCAAGAATAAAAGGAGAAATTATGAAAATAGTTTTTTTTATTTCACCCTTATAGTTTTCTTTTAGAGTGAAGATGCATATTATCTTGACCACTATTTTAATAGATTAATTTCTTTCCTAGTTGTATGAATCATGCCGCTACCTTGCAGCTAGATGCCATGTAAGTGTGCCCTTAGTTTTCTTTTTATTTGGTAAAAGTTTAATTATGTGAATGTTATGCATTCCTCACATATGTGTGAGAATTCTAATGATGGAGTTTGGCAGGTTAATATTTTGTGAGGAAATATTCTTTTCTTTAATATTGTTTGTATCAAGTATTGATTCTCTATATGCATGAAGAAAATTCTACTCTAGACATTTTAAACTTAACTATTGAATGGGTATACTATTCATTTACCTTTTAAAATCTATAGTATTGCCCTGCTGGATGAATTGGTTGGAGCCTCATCCCATACACCAAAAGGTTGCGGGTTCGATTCCCTGTTGGGGCACATATCTAGGTTGCGAGTTTGGTCTCTGGTCAGGGCGCATGTGGGAGACAGCTGATTGATGTTTCTCTCTCTTTCTCTACTTTTCTCTCTAAAAAAATAAATAAAATCTATAGTATTTGTATCTATGTCTAGTGTTAGAAGTCATGGCTAACAAGTGGTAATTCTGTTTTTTACATAGTATGCTGCAAAAGAGCATCAGCAGGCTCTCGATATTCTTGATATGGAGGAGCCAATCAATAAACGATTATTTGAGAAGTACTTAAAGGATGAAAGTGGCTTGAAAGACCCCTCCAATGACTGGGAAATGTCACAGTCTTCTGTAAGTGATACTGTAATAAGAATGCTTCAGTAACATCAATAAGAATCACCCACACAACATAACAAGCATAAATTCTATCTTTTGCTTGAGTTTAACCATGTTAAAATACTTTGGTTGCCAACTTATTAAATTTGCTCACTGAAATTCAAAAAGATTTCAAGACATTTCTGAGCTATCAGTTGGAAGCTGTAATTTTGTTCTCAGATGCTTGAATCTGAACTAGGCTGACTTGAGATCTTCCTCTCTCATATTTGAGGTCTTAAATCACTCCCCACAGGTGGCATAATCTTTACCCTTACTGTGTTTCAACAGTTTGTATCTCCCTCCAAGAAACTTTGATTACTATAGGTTGTTTTTTTCTAGGGGGTGGTTTGGTGTTTCTATGTATGATAGCTTATGTATTCCAATTTGTATACTTCCTATCTGCATGGAATTACAAGTTTTTTGCTGGCGGAGATTATATAATAAATGACATCCACAGCCAGATTACTAATCTGGATTGTTATTCTTTCTTTCTTTTTTTTTTTAAAGAGAGAAGAAAGGAGAGAGAGATAGAAACATCAATGAGAAAGAGAAACATCAAGAGAAGCCTCCTACACATCCCTTACTGGGGATCGAACCTGCAACGCAGGCATGTGCCCTGATTGGGAATCGAACCGGGAACTCTCAGTCCATGGGACAACTCCCAATCCACTGAGCCACACTGGCAGGGCTATTTTTTTGTTTTTTAACAGCTTTCTCAAAAAATAATCCACATGTCATGTAATTCATTCATCTAAAGTGTACAATTGCTTGACTTTCAGTATATTCACAGAGCTGTATAACTCTTACAAATCAATTTTAGAATGTTGTTGTTATTTCAGAAAGAAACTCTGGACTGCTTAACTGTTACCCATCAACTCCTCCATTTTTTCAGTTATTTCTTATAACAGTTATTAAGGAATTTGGAAAAATGTAGGAGTATTATACATTTTTAGGTGTATTTCTCTTCCTCTCTTGACTATTTGTTAATTATATGCTAAGAAATGCATATTCATTTTTCTGCTAAGACATGCATTTATGAGGGAGCTTGATATTATTATATTTGGACCTCTTATCCATGAACTTATCTGCTTAGAAATACATGATTTATTTGTAATATGTTATCATTTATTTTATAGAATTAGTTTTTTTTTTACAACTCATTGGATAATGCATAAATCTAAGATTCTCTCATAAGGTCCTCCAGTATTTTTAAAATTTTGATTTTATGATGAATCTTCTTCATTCCTTTACCAGTTTTAGCTTCCCCTCTACATAAGCTCATTTATGTATTTCTTGAGGGTCAGACTCTGGAACATCAATCAGATTTTTTCGTTCTCTTGTTAATGATAATTGTGCGGTAACTACTGTGTAAGCACTTTGCCATGTGTTAACTCTACAGAGAGTATTACCTCTACTCTTCACAGAGCCCTGTAAGTTAGATGAGAAAAGGATACTGAGGCCAAGAGAGGTTACATCACCTGCCCAAGGTCACTAGTAAGTGTCAGAGCAGGTTTTTGAACTCAGGTCAGTTTAATTCCAGGAAGCAATGCTCCTAGCCACTATGCTGTATTGTAACCTGTTTTCTAATATTTACCAAGATCCTTTCATTGAGATCTACCTATCAAACTGTATTAAGTTTGAGTCAATATATGTGTACTGTTTGCTGTCTTGAAATCATTACCCTATTTGAGAAAGTAGTGAAAAAGTAGCGGTGATATACCCTGTAAAGATTTGTTGAAGTGAGGAGAGCCTATGGGAGGTGGATTAGAGAAGTTTTATATGCCTTCATGTTTCTCTTTATAGTATATCTGACAGTGGGATGGAAAATCCATTTAGATGTAAAAAAAAGTCTCAGCCTTCAGATTATATAAAATTTTTGATAAATTAAGTTTAAAAGTATTGACTCAGTATGTGACTCATCGTATTTTCCCAACAGATAAAGAGTTCTATTTGTCTTTTACGAGGGAAAATCTATGATGCTCTAGATAATCGAACCCTAGCTACCTATAGCTATAAAGAAGCTTTGAAGCTCGATGTCTACTGTTTTGAAGCATTTGATCTTTTGACGTCACACCACATGTTGACAGCCCAAGAAGGTTTGGAAACTCAGGTGTTTTTATGTTTAGCAAAAGTGATATTCTATTCTTTTTTCCCTCTGAAATCTGTAGAGATAACAGCAGGCTATGTAGAGATTTAAATTTAAATAGCCCTATTAACTTCCTTAATGTCTTCAAATATGCAGTGTATGGCAGAATACAGTATTGTGCAGTTCCTGTTGCAGTCAGAATCTTTAGGGATTATGATGTGATGAGACCATATTTTTGAGAAATGATTTGAGCTATTATAAATCAAGATTTCAGTTTCTGATTACGTGGTTCTCAACATGACTGCATTTTAAATCCCCGAGGAGCTTTAAAAACATCTGTGCAGGTCCCAACTCCAGACCAGTTGAATCAGAATCTCTCATGGGGAGGCTCTGGCATGGTTTAAAGCTCCCAGATAGTCCTAAGGCACAATAAGGGCTGAGAACCATTGACCTAGAGCAACGATTTTCAACTGGTGTGCTTCAAGAAAAATTTTAAAACATGCAATACTTGACTGTTTAGTTAGGGGCACTGACCTCTTCTTTCTTAGGTTGTCAAATAAAAATATGACAACACCCAACACAATAGCTGTCTGGTGTGAATGAATCAAAATTATACCTCTTTTTTTCAGATTGGAAAAAAATATATTTTTTGGTGTGCTGCATATATTTAGTAATTAGTTTATGTATGCCATGAGATGAAAAAGGTTGAAAGTCACTGACCTAGACCATCAGCAGTGACGTGAGATGGATAAAGAAGAGAAACAGAGAAAATGGGGATATTATATTAATGGGACTCAAACATTTTAGCCTAGTGCAGTGGTTCTCAAACAGGGTGATTTTGCCTCCTAGCAGACATTGAACAATATCTCAAGATGTTTTTGATTGACATAACTTGGGGATGGAGAGGGAGGGTGGGTGTTACTGATGGCTTGTGGGTAGAAGCCAAAGATCTTGCTGAATAACCTGTGGTGCATAGGACAGCCAACACAACAGAAAATTATCCATGCAAAGTGCAATATTGCTGAGGTTGGGAAACTGGCCTGGTGGTCCATCAGTATGGTGCTGACCAGAATCACCTGGAAGGCTTCATGGCATAGCCCTCCAGGTAGTTCTCATCACCTGGGTCTGGAACCACCTTCTTAGCTATCTCTAGTACTTATTGATCTTGTTATTTTCTCTTGTGAGTTTGATTTACTTTGACCAAGAACTATAGAAGAATATTTTTCATTGCTGACTTTTTCCCCCCATAAACATTGTAAGGACATTCTTTTTTTCTCATTGTTTTTAAGAAAAAGAACTTCTTGAATCACTACCTCTTAGCAAGCTCTGTACTGAAGAACAGGAATTGCTACGTTTTCTGTTTGAGAACAAATTAAAAAAGGTAAGTAAAAACACGAAGTTGATATTTGCATATACAAGTATCATTTCTTTCACTCAATTTGGTCTCTATTCTTTTACTGGTTAAATTTTTACAAATTAATTTTTATTTAGCACATTTGTAAGAATAGATTTCGATTATTTAAAATATATGATATGATTCCTTAAAAAGCTTCCAAAAATATCTTCCTCCCACACAGATATTTTATACTAAAAGATTGAACTATCAGATAAATGGAATGATGTTGCATAAAAATGAGGATGTTTTTTCTTATGCATCCTGAACTACTTTGTAAAGTATTTCTTACTATGGAATTCTGCGATAAAATTGAGAAGAAAATTAAACTCATTGAGAGGAGTATTGATGAGTCTTTGAGTTAAAAATGTTTCCAGAGGCTCACACGTGTCCCTATGTAAATGCCTTAAACACTTGGGTCAAATTGAATCTGCCTTTTGATTTGGTATAGTACATTGAGTTTATGTTTACTTTCCTCTGTTTCAGTATAATAAACCCAGTGAAACTGTCATCCCTGAGTCTGTAGATGGTTTGCAAGAGAACTTGGATGTGGTAGTATCTTTAGCTGAAAGACATTATTATAACTGTGATTTTAAAATGTGCTACAAGCTTACTTCTGTGTAAGTATATCTGCTCATTTTTGTGTAGGAATATAGAGTTCAGTCCATTTCACCTAAGAAATGCATACAACATGCTTTTTGAGTAATCTTGAACTAATTGATGATAATTAAGTTACCTTCACTACTTTGCAGAGTACCAAAGAGGGTGCTCTTTTAAAAGAGCATTTATTGCCCTGGCCAGTTTGGCTCAGCGGTTGGAGCGTTGGCTTGTGGGTCGGAGAGAACCGGCTTTGGTTTCCGCTAAGGGCATGTGCCTCGGTTGCAGTTTGTCCCCAGCCCTGGTTGTGGTCGTGTGGGTGGTGACCACTTGATATGTCTCTCTCACATTGCTGTTTCTCTCTCTCCCTTCCTCCCTCACTCCCTCCCGCTCTATCTGAAGATGAATGCAAAAATGTCCTTGTTAAGGATTTAAATAAATAAATAGATAGATAAATAAATAAAAGAGCGTTTATTGACATAGGTTACAAACATATGTAGGGTTATTCCATTAACTGGGGAGTATATATCATTTCAGTCTTTGATAATCTGCAAGTTTAGAAATACCATTTTGGCACATAGTTTTATAAAATCCCTTCTTTGTTTGAGACTAATAAAATTCTGTAGATACTGGTGCTTTGTCAGGCTCCCTGACTAGCCAAGCCATCTTACACCAATGTTCCAGTGTACATAGCTCAAATTTGTCCTTTAGCTAAATCACATGTACTATTTTTAATGGACCTTTAGGGTTGCTTAAATCTTTGAATTCACAAAAATTTTAATTGACAAATACTTGTGATTTATTTTATATTTCATATTGTTGGTTTTTTTTTTTATCCTCACCCGAGGACATTTTTCCATTTTTTGTTCAGGTAGAGTGGGAGGGAGCGAGAGGAACAGAGAGAGAGAGAGAAACATCGATGTGAAAGGAACACATTGAGTGGCTGCCACCCGCACAACCGACCAGGGCCGGGGACAAACTGCAACTGAGGTACGCGCCCTTAGCGGGAACCGAACCCGGGTCTCTCAGGACCGAAGGCCGACGCTCTAACCGCTGAACCAAACCGGCCAGGGCTCATATTGTTTTTGATCCTTCTAAATTGGACTACTTATTTTATGTTACAGTTCTTATAATTTAAAGTAAATGTATGTGATGCTTATTTTTATTTCTTCCAAATAAACCAGAATTTCTCTTTTTACTTATAACCCAAGTATTGCCTTAACTGAACCAACCTGCAGATAATGGTGTTAAGAAAATAAAAAAAAAATTATTATAGCCCACACTATTGTACATAATGCTGTAATGACTACTTAAGTATAGCTAATCATAATGCGTGCTGTTTCTGGGGTAGTAATGTGTTGCTTTCACTTTCAGGGTAATGGAAAAAGATCCTTTCCATGCAAATTGCTTACCTGTACATATAGGGACACTCGTGGAACTGAATAAAGCAAATGGTAAGAATTTTTCTGTCAACTCTTGAAATTTTGTCTCAGAAGTCCTAGATAATTGAGATTTACATACTGGAGTTTTGTAGTAAAAATAACGGGGAAAAGAAATACTTATCAAAGTGACCAATGGGCTCTTCTGTTATCTCAACAAAACACACTATGTCTTTATCCCTGCTTCCTGCTTCCTGCTTCCGTGTATCAAATGTAATTTGTGGTTTAAGTGTTGGGTGGCAGTTTTGCCTTTTTTCTTATAAAATTCTTAAACTGATATGATAAGAGTCAGTAACTTTTTAGAACTTCGAAGGGGGCAGATTTATTTTTGCTCATGGTTTCTATATTTTAGCATTTTAGAAATAGTTGTGTTTGGACTGTGTTTGCCCTTAAATCTTTTAGGTGAATAATGAGTTCTGTCAAAAGGGAAAAAAGCCAGCCACTCTAACTCCAAATCCCTGCTGCTCAGAGTGGTCTGTGGCCGGTAGCAGCAGTCTCCTGGCAGCTTGTTGGAGATGCAGACTCTCTAGCTGTCCTGATAGAATGAATTCAAGCCTGAGTGTAGGAAACGTCATGACGTGCCTGGGACTCACGTGTTACTTCATGGGGCTGATTTAATAAACTTGAGAGTGGGGTCAACCAAATTGGTTGTGGGTGGTTACGATGGTCCATGATAGGCCCCTGGAATAAGAGACATGAGTTTTTAAGATATGTGAGGTGCTCTGAAATAATCTCTTAAGACCATGAAGTGCTTTATTGTGTATCATTCATCTAATTTGACAGTCACTCCGCAAGTGCTCAGTGCTACTTACAGGTTTTGCACTGGGTAAGGAATTGAGGAGGGCAAGTATTTGAAACAGCCATAATATCTGCCCTCTGGAGTTTCTGTATTTCACTGGGTAAATGAATTTTGTATCTAAAAGAAAGTAAAGGATGAAATCATTGCTGTGAGAACAAAATTTATGTGATTGTGAAGAATTGTAACTAAGGAAATTCATATCTTGAAATTTATTTGACATGAATAATTTTATTCTTTATTCTTTTTTCCTAATGTAGAACTTTTTTATCTTTCTCATAAACTGGTGGATTTATATCCTAGCAACCCTGTAAGTAAATATAACCCATTTTCTTTTTCTTACTTGAACTTAAGGAAAATGCTTAACTAGTATGTAGACAGCTTTATTTAATTTTAACCAAACATTTTTTATTTTGAGGTGTGGGAGCAGAATCTCCTAGTGCTTATGATAATTAAAAGCAGCATTAACTTTCTCAGTCGATGAAAGTATTTTTTTTAGTGTATTGAAACATAACTTAAAACAAAAATCTTTTTTTCTTACTATAGAAATTATATATGCTTATTATGGAAAACACTGAACATACAGAAAAATAAAATGTTGAAAGTCTAATTCATACTCCCACCTCTCATAAGTAATGCTAATAATTGCTTGGTAGCTTTCTCACGTTGCATATATAAGGTACTTTACTGGATTATGTGCTGATTGAATCACTGTCTTCCAAACTGCCATGGATCAGAACTAAGACCTAGAGATTGAAAATGGAATCAGGAACTGTGTCCTTAAGGACAAAAATCAGGAATCAGGGTCTAAGTGTCAGGCAAGAATCTGCACCCTAGACCAGTGTGAAAATAATTTATAAAAAGGCAAAACTAGTTCAAGAGATATCAGCTAGTGATGTGGAACCTGGTAGAAGCAGGGTTGAGCCAGGGAAGACTCAGTGCAGGTGGGAGGCCAGGACTCAGGCTGGATTTGACATAGGAAGTGTTCAGGAGGCTCGTCTTGTGTTCAGTGCTGTAGGGAACTGATTAAAGGCATTTTGAGTGAGAGCTTCAGAGATTTGGTTCTCTTCTAACTTGAACTAGAGTATGGGATGAAACACTCAGTCCACCTTCTGGCCTAATTTGTAAAATATTTTTAATTCAAAGTTCAGATCTTTGGTCATGGTAAATTTTGAACTTTGTAGGTGTCTTGGTTTGCAGTGGGATGCTATTATCTCATGGTTGGTCATAAGAATGAACATGCCAGAAGATATCTCAGGTATGAATTTATTGTCTTCCTACTCTCTAGTGAACCTGTAGGAAGAGATGTACTCATCTGCTTTAATGCAATAAATAGTAAGTATTTTAAAAGCAGTGGAAAAGAACAAATGTTTTCTTTGACAGATTCAGTTCAGTTGCATTAGTTAGGTACCTTGCTCTTATGAGATGTCATGAGGGAGATAAAAGTAATCAATGGTGTAGACCTTGTTCTCAAGGAACTTACATACTTAAGTTTTTATTTATGCATGTGAAATAATAGAGAACAATATAAAGTAGTTTGAAAGGTTCTGTTTTTTATTTACAGAGATACTATTAACCATTTACTTTTAGGACTTCTTTTGTTAATAGTTGTGAAATACCTAAAACTTTACATGAGATTAGAGTCACTAGATGTTACTATAAAACAGAATTCTTGGCATAATGAAATGACTTATATAAGGACCTACTGTGGTTTTAGTTTAAGGAACTCCATGCAGCCCAATCAAACTACTTAATCAGTATTATTCAGTTATTCAAGTATAGGAAAGTGTATGTGAAGAATTAATTACTAAAGATTTAAAATATAATGTAGTTGTTATTTCCTCCACGTGACAAAATAGAAAATGGATCTAAGGGAAAACGTGTGAACTTTGGACACCAACTTGAATTCTAATTCAAGTTCTGTCACTTACTAGCCATAATCCATCCCTTGGAGAAGTTAATTTCTCTATTTAACTTTTTCTAAAAATGGTAATGATACAATACTTGTATCTCAGAATTGTTAGGAAAATTGATAAGATGATACGAAAGGGTCCTGCACCAGGAAGAAAATAGGGAGAGCTCTCTGATTAGTTGTGTAAATCAATTTAGGAACCTTTGCTTGTGCTCATTCCTGGAGAAGGAGGATGATGTGTAATTGTTCCTAGAGCTATGCTTCTTTGAGTTAGTATGCTTATTCAGCGACGGACTGTGCATGAAACAGGAACATCTGGGTGAAATGAAATGTTTTCTAAATGAAAACTTAGAAAATAAAGTGCTAGGAAGTGTGAATCTCACCCTTTATATTTTCCTTGTTTTGTGATGTTTGCTTTATTTTCTGTTGCGGGTCACTGGTGAGCCACTGATTGAAGACTGACTATTTAAGACTATATAGTCCAGTTTATGGAAGCAGGGTGAAGCTCCTACCACCTTCTGCAGGATGTCAATCTTTCCGAGATAATTTTCTTGCAAGTTATTAGGATTAGATAATGCATATAAGGCATCTAACATGGTGCCTGTCATAAAACAGACCCTCAATGATTGCTGCTACCACAATATACCTACTAAGTTATGAAGTGAAGCCCCTGGGTTAAGTAATATTTATAAATTCTATACAGAATGCTGATGGGTTCAACTATATAGTACCTAAAAAGTGTGGTCCTCTGCTAAAATTTCTTAAAATTTTGCTTGTACTAGTAAATATTCTTTTATTTCAAATGAATTAACGCAAATGTTACATTAGTGTTTAATATATTGACAGCTCTTTTATTTAATTTAAATGTCCTTAAAACCATCAGCTTACATAAAGTTAACAACTTAAGAATAAATATTATGTTAATTGTATGAAATGTCTTATTTTAGTAAAGCTACGACACTTGAGAAGACCTATGGGCCTGCATGGATAGCGTATGGACATTCGTTTGCAGTTGAGAGTGAACACGACCAAGCAATGGCTGCTTACTTCACAGCAGCACAGCTGATGAAAGGGTATGGCAGAGCAAATTGATTATACTCCACGGAAGGATTTTGTTTTTTGCTAATGAAATGAAATTTCAATTATTACTATCACTGTCATTTGGTTGGTAAACTAAGAAAAATACCTTCCTTGAAACGTATTACTGACTTATGATTATAAAATAACTGTGGAAATTGAGGGAGGAAGAAGTTGGTGTAGTGATTTTTCCCTAGCAGTTTATCTTAACCAATACAAAAGGGAACTAGGAAATTAGGCTAAGGCAACAAATGAGGAAGGAAGCTGTCTTTCAGATTCCCGTGAGAGGATGAAAGTATTCATAAGCAATTATTTATATGCTGTTTATGTCCAAAAGGTATTTGATGTGGCTTGATGGTAGTTCAGGACTATATTTGCCAGTGTTCTAGATTGAAATCAATAGTAAATATATTTTACCTTTAGAACTTCTTTTGTTAATAGTTGTGAAGTTACATAAAACTTTATATGAGATTAGCATCAATAATGTAATATATAAGTTAATAAAAGTGTACCCTAAGAGTTTGTACTTTGGGGAGTAGAGTATTGCTATTATTCCTGACTTTTGGACTCAACATTAGTCACACCTTGCAATATTCTTTCATGTCTACTGCCTCTGCTGCCCGCTGCCTCCATCTCTGAAGAGGTGGTGGGAGTCGATAGTTCAGAGGGCTGGTCTAGAGTCAGACTGCTTGGTGATCTTGGCAAATTATGTACCCTTTTGAAAAACAGGAATAATAACAATACTTACTCTTAGGCTTAGAGTGAGGAGTAATCGACATAATTCTTAGAACACTGACATGTGGAAAGCTAGCTACTTTAATTTGTATTCCTGAGTAGAATCACATATTTAACTGTTTTGAATTTCATCTTAGGTTTGATTTAGCTTTTCAGACTATCAGACTCATTTTGGCACCCAGTTCTGCATCAAAATTATTTATGATCCCCAGTTTTTTGTTTTTTTTTAATTACATTAAATTTGATAAATGACTTTTAAATCTAACTAGTTGTCCATGAAAATACTGTAAAGGACATAGCTCCCTAGCTGTATTAGTTTGCTAGGGGGCCATAACAAAATATCACAGACTGGGTGACTTAAACAACAGAAATTTAGTTTCTCACGGTTCTAGAGCTGGAAAGGTGCTGATAACAGCTCTCTTTCTGACTTTTATTTTTTATTTTTTTTAAATTATTTATTTATTTTTTTGTTACAGATATTTTACCTTTTTTACCCCGTTGGCACCCCCCTCCCCATCCCCGCCCCGCCCCGTCCCCGGCTTAGTTGTCCAAGTCCATTGGTCATGCATACATGCATATAAGTTCTGTGGTTTATCTCTTCCCACCCCCTCTTCCGAGGGATGTCAGTCTGTGCCCTACTTCCATGTTTCTGGGTCTACTGTATTCCTCAGACTGTTATGTTCATTATATTCCGTATATAAGTGAGATCATGTGGTATTTGTCTTTTTCTGCTTGGCTTCTTTCACTTAGGATAATACTTTCCAGGTCCCTCCATGTCGTCTCAAAGAATAAGAGATCTTTCTTTCTTACCGCTGCATAGTACTCCATTGTGTATATGTACCACTGCTTTTTTATCCATTCGTCTACTGATGGACACTTGGGCTGTTTCCAGATCTTAGCTATTGTAAATAGTGCTCTTTCTGACTTAGATGGCTGCCTTCTCACTATGTCTTCACATGTGGAGAGAGAGCTTTGGTGTTTCTTCCTTTTATAAAGGTCCCAGCATTCTGATCTTATGATCTTATTTAATCAACATAGTAGGGGGTTTGGTCTTAACATATTAATTTTAGACAGATACATATATTCAGTTCATAACATTAATTTATAACTAGAAATAATTCTGCAGATTAAAATTATTTCGTTAGTTAGATCCCCCTAAATGGTCCAGGTTTCTCCATCCTGTCCACCAAGATGTATGAGACTTTTTCCAGTGCTTTGCTGAAACTTGGCTCTGGTATCTGCATATACCCCTAATCTGTTAAATTCTCAGGGAAAAAAATCTCAGTAATTTACTGTGAATTGTTTCTTATCAACTTCCTAGGGTCTGCTATTTATTTATTTATTTTTCTATTCTGGGTTCTCGCAAACCCAGAATAGTTATTATGTTATTAGTTGCTACCTAAAAATAAAAACCAGTGATAATTAATGACATGATTAATACTTTTAATGTTCTCCAATCTAGATAAACTTTATCTAATTAAATTTACAAATCAGCTTATCAAGATAAGCATTACTTTCCTCTCAGTTTTATTTCCCTATTAGAACAGCTTTGCATTCTCTTAATTTGCCCTGTGTTTGGGTAAATGAAATTGTGTAAATATTCTTAAATGTCTTTTATGATTTATTTTTTGAGCATTGATTATTTAATAGTGTGCTGTTTAATTGCCACATATTTGTGAATTTTTCAAATTTTCTTTTGTTAGAATTCTAATTTAATTCCATTGTGGTGGAGAAAATACTTTCTGTGATTTCAGTTCTTTTATATTTATTGAGGCTTGTTTCATGACCCAACATGACTATCTTAGAGACTGTCAGGTGCACTTAGGAGTTCTGCTCTAGTTAAGTGCAGTGTTCTATGGCTATCCCTTAGATCTAATTGGTTTGTGGTCTTATTTACATCTTCGATTTCCATGTTGATTGTATGCCTTGTTATTTTATCCATCATTGCAAGTGGGGTACTGAAGTCTCCAACTGTTATTTTTGAATTGTCTATTTTCCCCTCTAATTCTGGCAGTTTTTGCTACATGTATATTGGATCATGCATTATCTCTAGTAATAAATTTTATCTCAAGTCTACTTTGATATTAGTATGGTCACATCAGCTCTGTTTGCATGGTGTATCTTTTTCCATCTCTTTTCTTTCAACTTATTTGTGTCTTTGAATCTAAAGTTTGTTTCTTGGCAGCAGGAGGGCCAGGCCTGGTAGCATTTGTGGTGGCAGTGGTGGCCTAACCCCACCGCTCCATGGCAGCTTGCCCTCTCCCCTCTGTTAACAGTGAAGAAGAGAAATGATCCAGGATGCACTGACTCTATCAAGAAACAGAAGAGAAAAGTTGCAGACCTTGCCCTGAACCTCAGCTTCATGTTCTGTGATGAACCTCCCTCCTCAGTCACTCATGTAGCAAAAGTATCCACTATAAGCGTCGGTGGGTCTAAAAGTGAGACCGAGGGAAAGCAACACAGCTCTGGCTCTTTTGATGGTGCATTCAAAGCAGACTTTCTTGTGGAGGGAACTTGTTCTCGCAATTCCCTGTGTAAAAGTGTCTCCCAGAAGCTTATGGCCAAGATGGGCTTCAGGGAAGGTGAAGGATTTGGTAAATACACCCAGGGTTGAAAGGACATCGTTGAGGCCTCTAATCAGAAAGGTCGAAGAGGCTTGGGTCTGACATTGCAAGTCTTTGACCAGGAGTTGAATGTAGATTAACGAGATGAGCCAGAGCCCAGTACTTGTGAGCAGGTGTCATGGTTCCCAGAATGTACCACTGAAATTCCTGACACTCAGGAAATGAGTGATTGAATGGTTGTGGGAAAGAGAAAGATTATTGAAAATGAAGCAGAGTTTTGTGGGGAAGACCTCTTCACAGTGTGCTGCAGCGTAAGAGTGTGTTTGATATCCTGGATGAGGAGGAAATGTGGTGAGCTCAGAACTGGGCCAATCCCTGCAAGATGATAAGAGGAGTCTTCCTAAACAAGGTGGCAACGAAGATGGCTAATATGGATTTTGTATTTGATTGCATTTTAACAAATCCGTGGGACTCTTATGGGAAACCTCTGGTGAAGGACCAGGAAGTTGAGCTTCTGTACTTTGCTGACGTCTGTGCAGGCCCAGGTGGCTTTTCAGAGTATGTGCTGTGGAGGAAGAAGTGGCACACGAAGGGCTTTGGAATGACTTTGAAGGACCCGGACGTTTAAGCTGGAGGACTCCTACTCAGCCTCCAGCGAATTCTTTGAACCTTACTATGGCAAGGGTGGGATTAATGGAGATGGAGACATCACCCACTCAGAGAACATCACTGCTTTTCGGAATTTGGTCCTGGATAACAGATTGCAAGGGTGTCCACTTTGTGATGGCCGATGGGGGTTTCTCCATGGAGGGACAGAAGAACCCGCAAGAGATCCTCAGCAAGCAGCTGTTGCTCTGTCAGTTCCTCATGGCACTGTCTGTTGTCTGGAGAGGAGGCCACTTAATCTGTAAAACTTTGACCTATTCACACCATTCAGCATGGGGCTCATCTACCGGCAATACTGCTACTTTGAACGAGTATGTCTCTTTAAGCCAATTACCAGCCCTCCTGACAACTCAGAGAGGTATGTGGAGTGCAAGGGCCTGAAGGCGGGCATAGCTGATGTGTGGGATTACCTCTTCTCAGTCAATATTATACTCAGCTAGCTGCAGAATACTGATTCTGATGTCAACCTGTGGTTCCATTGGAGGTGATCAAGGGAGACCATGAATTTACAGACTATGTGATATAGTCCAGTCAGTGCCATTGTAGTCTGCAGATCAAAGCTCTGGCCAAAATCCTTGCCTTTGTTCAAGACACGACCCTGAGTGAGCCTCCGCAGGCAGATATCTGGAAAGAGGGCCTTCGTCTTCAGGAGATCCCAGACCAGGCTCAAGTTGCTCCTTCTTCCTCAGACCCCAAATCTACATTCCTTGAGCTAATCCAGGGCACTAAGATTGGCATTTTCAGCTATAAACCCATGCTGCTCACCTCCAAACTCTTGGAGAAGGTTAGCCCAGTGCTCGACTGCCAATGCATGTTGTCTGGCAGTGAGCAGGAGTTCCTCTTCAGCCTGGGGAAGTAATAGATCTACACATGGTTTGGCCACCAGTCAGACCACTGGGTCAAGCTGGACCTGAAGACAGAGCTACCCTGGGACACTCTGCTCTCTGTGGAGATTGTCCATGAGCTGAAAGGGAAGGGGAAGGCCCAGTGGAAGTGAGTGCGATCCACATCTTCGAAGCCCTCATACTGAATGGTAGTGATGTGCGGGAGCAGCACTTTAACCAGTGAATTCAGCTTGCTGAGATATTTGTGAAAGTTGTTTGCAAGCCTCATCAGCCTGACATGAATCCCATCAGGGTGAAGGAGGTGTTACAGGCTGGAGGAAATGGAGAAGATTTTTGTCAGGTTAGAGATAGAGATCATCAAGGGCTCCAGGGGCACACCGAAGCTCAGCTACCCAGGGCGAGATGACCAGCACTTCATGCCCACTGGTCTCTACATCGTCAGGACAGTGAATGAGCCATGGACTATGGGATTCAGCAAAAGCTTTGAGAGGAGTTCTACAACAACAAAACCTGGATCTCAAAAAAAAAAGAAAACTGGGATCTCTACCTGTGAGCTCCCTGCAGATGCCATAGCCCCATTTCATATCTGCTACTGTGGCCAGCTCTTCTGGGGATGGGGAGATGTCATCCATGTACATGACTTCCAGAAGCCCCAGGACCCGGACAAGCTGTCCAAGGAGGATGTCCTCTCCTTCATCCAGAAGTATAGCGCCTGAGGGCCTGGGGATGCCCACTCCTGCTGATCATCGGAGTCAGGGCTCCCCCTGGGCCCCACAGTACTGGTTCCTTCCTCTCTCGAAAGGGAAAGGAGAGCTCAGTCTCTGCAGCTTGGCCATGAGGGGTGTATGGTCTCATCTCCATCTCCCCCAAAGAGCTCAGTTGAGGGCCCTCTGAGGACACTCACATGTTCCTTCTGGGACACCTTTTAGACTTCCCTCCTGGGTACTGTCTCCCCTGCCAGGACTCAGCCTGAACAATGCTGATCCTATAGGTGTGCAGTCAGGGCCCAGGCATGTTGGGGTGAGGGTGGGGGTAGAGGGTGTGTCAGAGATCTGCACAGCTTAAGCTCTGTTGTTCTGTCCTGTATCTGGTAGACTTGCTTTTCTGATTCCGTGCACTGCCCTGAGGGTGGCCATGCCCCAGCTTTGCCCACCTTTTTACTGGGCCAACCTTGAGTGGATAAAGGCCCACTATCGTGAGCTGGCCAGGAGTAGCAGCTGTACAAATCAAGGTTTTGTTTCTTTGAACTTGCTCTGTTTCGATACCAAGTTGGAGAAGATTTTCTTGTCCTCCCTCCCTGTCTTGGTCTTCCCTGGAGTTCTGCTCAGCCTAGACCTCTTATAGTCCTGTAGGCCAGAAGGGGAGGTATGTGGGCCCACATCCCTGACGCCACATCAGGGTGCAGGTGGTGGATGTGACTGCCTCTTGGGGTGATAGAACCTTCTTGGGCCCCATTCCCTTTTGACATGAACCTGGGGCGGCCCCAGAAGGGAGGAAGCGCCCTTGAAGCCCTGCCTTTTTCTATGACCCAGCAGTGGTGGCCCCACTGCAACAGAGGGTACCTCTGGGGTGGGGTCACACCCAGCCCTCTGGCAGTCGTGGCACGCTTGTTTGCCAGCTTGTTTGCCACAGTCGTCTTGCTACCTTTCCCACCCTTTTCCTTCCCAATGGGGGTGAAGTCACTTTTGTCATTTTATGGTCACTCTGTTTCCTCCATGGTGGTGGCTGAGGGGGAAGAGGGGATGCTGGGCAGTAGCTTTGGGTGGGGAGGGCACTGGTGGTGGTTTTTAATGGGAAATCCTGTCAGAGATATCCCTAGGGCCCCTCCTCGAGCTAGACTGGTTTCCATGGCGTTAGGGCACTGAGGTTCCCTATGAGGTTGGAATTGGCTCCACCTGAGGGGTAGATCCCCAGCCAGCATCCATCCCCAACCCCCCACCCCAGTTGGCAGCAACACTGCTAAAATGCTGTATTTCCACCAGCTTCTGAGTTTAGCAGCATGTCTTGCAAAATCTTGGATCAGTAAAGATAAATATATTTTTTTAAATAAATAAAATAAAGTTTGTCTTTTGTGAACAACATATGGTTGATTGTGGTTTTATTATCTGTTCTGATTTCTTGTCTTTTAATGGAATTTTATGCATTTATGCATAATATAATTACTGAGAAGATGGGATTTTTTTGCCATTTTGCTCTCGTTTTTGACATCTTTAGTCTGTTTTGTTTTTTTGTCCTTCATTGTTGCTTTCTTTTGTGTTAGATGTTTTGCAGTGTACCATTTCAATTCCCTGTTTTTTTCTTATATTTTTGAGGGATTTTTTTTTTAGTGTTTATCTTGGGGACTATAATTAACATTTTAAAATAATCTGGTTTGGGTTAATACCAACTAGGGTAATTTCTAACACCAACAACCAGTTCTCTGATTCTCCAACCAGAAACACCAACTGGATCCTGCAAGTCAATTCACTCTCATACTGACTACCCAGAGTTAGTGCAGACCTCATAGGTTAAGGGCTTAGTACTATAAAACTGCCCCTCCCCACTTCAGATGCCAATCACAAGTCCCAGGCCATGGGCTGCAAATCAGACACACATCTCTGTGTGTTCTGGTATAGAAATCTCATTCCCAGATTTTCTTTTAAGTTTTTAGTCAGCCTCTTGTTTGCCTCAACTAAGCTGCCTCAGGCTAATATTAAACAGTTACCACGGATTGTTTTCAACAAATGCCCTGGAGAGAGAGTTTATCAGCTATGAGTCAGGTCAAAGAAAATCAAGCTATGAATGGGGCTTTTGCAGGTTGCTGACAGATGATCAATTTGAGATAATTCTCTGTGGCATTGGCTGCTGGGCTGCTGATTTTCTAGGCTGGTGTGGAGCTGATTTTCTAGGCTGGTGTTAAAATATCATAAAATCTGTTGTTCTTGCTGAGACTCAGCTGTTTTTCTAGAATAAACACTTCATATTGTTGTATAAAACACTCCTCACATTGTTGCAAACCTTTTGTTAACTTCCAAAGTTCTGAAAAAGTTTTTGATAATTCTTGGCAATAATTACTCCGCTATTTCAGAAATATTTCCTCGAAGTAATAACATTTAAAGCATTCTTTGTGTCCTTTCTGTAGAACCTAGACTCTTGAGTCATGATTCAAGATTAGAACCAGAGCACTTACCAACCAGTCAGTCAGTATTTATTGACATTCTTAGATCCATCTGCAAAGAAAAATTATGTTGTGTTTGCTTTAATGTAATCACTGGTACTTACTTTGTGCCTAAAACTGTCTCAGAGGATATGAAAATGGAATATTCATGACATAATTCAGAACTCTTTGGTATGGAACTGATAATTGATATAATGGAATCCACACAAGGGAGAGCTATTTAAGTTAGAAAGTCAGAAACAGCTTCATGAATGGAAGTGTAACTTAAACACAGTCATGAAGGCTGCACTGTACTGAATCCATAAAGGGGAGCAAGGAAGACAGCCTAGACTAGGGCCATGGAAAACAGGCAGAAAGCATGGAAAACATGCTTTTCTGCTCTAGAGGATTTGGGGGTTTTACTGTAGAATAATGAAAAATAAAGGCTAGGTTGCTGAAAAGTTCCGGAAGTAGCAGCTGTAGTCTAAAAGCCCATTTGACATTCTTTAAATATTAGTAAACAAAGTTTTACAAAAAAGTAAATGCTCTGTTTTTGCCTATGTTTAAATTATTTTGCAGACAGGATTTGAAGTTAATAAATTAATTTCTACTGAATTACAGTTTTTTGGTGTTGAATATATGAAAATTTCCAATATTTTTAGGTGTCATTTGCCAATGCTCTATATTGGATTAGAATATGGATTGACCAATAACTCAAAATTGGCTGAAAGATTCTTTGGCCAAGCTCTAAGCATTGCACCAGAAGATCCTTTTGTTATGCATGAAGTTGGTGTGGTTGCATTTCAAAATGGAGAGTAAGTACTGAAAGGCCAAAAGCCCTTCTGTTTCCTTTTCATAAATAGAATAAACCTCAATCACTAGAGTTGAACTGATCAGAGTGACTCTTCAGCAGACTTGTTTTTAAGTGTACTTGTTTAGGAGAAGGAGGTAGACAGTTAAAAAAGAAAGAACTAGAAAGTGCTATTTTGGATTTCTTTAAAAATGCTAAACCTCAGTTTTGGTCCGCTTTAATGTGGGCTGTTACAAGCTCCAAAATCCTAATATTGGACAGTTGTCACTAACTCTTTCAGATCACTGAACCCTGCAGGATGGCCCAGGGCACGGGAGACTCCTCAGTCATCTATCTCCTTGTTGATTAGGAGTGGAATTCATGCATTTGAGAAAGATTTTTTACAATTTTGAAACAAAAATGTTTTCTTTTTAGTTACCAGTTAGTCCAAAATCTGAGTTTCCTGGTCAATTGAGGCATTACTGTAGCCTTGAATATTTATAGAATAAGTATTTCAATGTCATGCTCAAAGAAAAATATCTATAGCCCTTTGCACAGAATTACACATAAATTTAAAATGGTAAATTAGTACTACTGTAGTGGTTTGTTGTAGTCTGTGTGTATTCTAAAAATTGGATTATCTAGTATTTATAAAAGAAAGTTTGGAGCTTTTAAAATAATGTATGGTAATAATTTAATATACAGTCAGTCAACTCATGTTTAACCCAAAGTCAATCAAGGCATTTTCACATATGTGGACATACACTTGTTCCTGGCTAAGGTCAAACAAATGATGCTCTGCCTTCTGATTTCCACTCTCCTACTGTAAACAAGTATTTTTTTTTTTAACATTCTTTTTTGTGCCATGTTTTTGTTCTTTTTGTTGATTTCACTTTTAAATGGTTTCCAAGTGTAGTGCTGAAATGCTGTCTAGTGTTCCTAAACACAAGAAGGCTGTGTTGTGCGTTGGAGAAGATACATTTGTTAGACAAACTGTTAAGGCATGAGTTACAGTGCCTTGAGTTCAATGTTAATGAATCAGCAGTATATGTTAAATTGGGAATCATTAAACACAAGCATATATATGAGAACCTAAGCCCTATATTTCCACTGGGAATAGTGGTTCAGATGCTCTAATACAGTGTATTCTACAATGACTTTATAGAATACAGTTACTGAAAATAATGAGAATTGACTATCTCCAAACATCTTGAACTCCAGTGATAGTAATCATCTATCATCTGTCATCTATTACAATTAATCATCTATAATCTAGTACAATTACTATTACAAATAGTAAATTTTAATTTACTATTTACAGAGGTTTACCTCATTCATTTTTGTATTACTAGGAAGAGATTCAGTTTTTTCTTAAAATGTTTATACTTGCTAACTTTGAGTAACCTGCAATCATTTTTCCTTTTATTTTAGATGGAAAACAGCAGAAAAATGGTTTCTTGATGCTTTGGAAAAAATAAAAGCAATTGGGAATGAGGTATTTTATGTAATATCTGTAAATACACACACACACACACACACACTCATACAGTCCTAAGTATGTTTACTATTGAATGAGAAAAATAATATAGACAATCTGTCTTGCCTAGAAAACAGTAACCTAATATTTATCATAACAATTGTCAGACAATCAATTGTTTTATTACATGGTACAAAATGAGTTTGTTTCCAGTTGAGAGGAGGGCAGCTGTTGGCTCTTTGCTTCTTAAGAGGCTCTCATTTTGAAATGTGGGAGTAATCAGAATATATTTGATGAGTATTTGATACAAAGAATGTGTGATGATTAGTGGAAACTGGTGGGCACTGTAGCATGTAACATAATATGTCCTTCTCTGGCACCCCAAAAGAGCCTCATCTTGATTAATGGTTAAATATAGCAGCTGATCCTCCTGAAATAGGACTAGGTGTCATTCAAATTCAGATCCATTGTTTTTTCCTTACATTGTACTTAGCAAATATTTGGACTATTAAGTATTAGAAAAATCTACTAGGTCCTATCGTATGAAAGATGTACCCTATGAATTTGCACTCATGAGTTAACCTTCCATATAGCATGGATATGTATACACTATATTATTTTAAGATAAAACAATTTTAGATATTGTGAACTTCTGTAGGTAAAGGTTTTGCATGTTGCTACTCTTCTGGTTCCTGATTCTTCTATTCACACCTATTTGGTTTTATTTTGTTCTGATTGTCACTTGCCAGTTACATTCTGCTCTGTTTGGGTATACTTACCCGCAGTCCACATCTTTGGCTGTAGTTCCTCTTTACTGAGTTAGACACAGCTTCCTTGGCCTTCTGTCAGGTGGTACTTTACCTGTCCCCATAGACACAGCTTTGTTTATTTTGGTCTCTTCTTGTTTGTCATATGAACTTAAAAACACTATATTTCTGTGTGTCTGCACATATACATATATAAACAGGTTCTTCCACAGCTCAGTCCTTGATGGTCTGGATAATACATGTGTTTTTGTTAATGTGGTTACTATTTAGTACCTTGACAGTTTTCATAGAATTGAATACCTTAGGACTTTGGTACTCAAACTGAACCCAACCGTATCAGCATTACCTGGGAGCTTGTTAGAAATGCAGAATTTCAGATCTCATGAGTCAAAATCTGCAGTTTTTAACAAGATCTCCGGGTGATTCTTATGCATAGAGAAGTTTGAGATGCACTGTCTTAAGTAACACTTAAAATTGAAACTATTCTTTGGTGATCAGAAGGCACTTTGGGAGTCATACAGAAATTTAAAGTAATGATTTCAAGTACAAAAGCACAATACTATTAAACTGTCAGAATGTCCATTAAGAAGTTATGTGAAAAGAGAAAAAGATTGACTTATCAACTGCAAAAAATATCAAAATAGCCACAGGAAAGCAGTCATACCTAAGAATCACAAGGGATTTGTTTTCCTTCACATGGGCTGTGTCTCCCAGAGCCAGGTTTAGGAGAGTTAGAGAATATGGCTCAGGTCTGCTTGCTCATTTAGTTCATACTTATTTGATGCATATTGACTATGTCCTAAGTTCTGAGCTAGGCATTGGGAGATAGTAGCGAATTGGTTTGATATTTCCTGTCCTCAGCTCTATTGGGGAATAGAGGTAAGTAAATTGCCAATAATACAGTGTACAAAAGGGCTGTGATTGAGGAAATAGAGGAACCCACATAGAAGGGCAGTTAACCCAGACATGCGGGCTGGGTCAGGAAGGCCTGGATAAACATCATACACTTCAGTCCTAAAGGATAATTGATGTTAACCAAGCAAAAATAAGGAAAAGGGTATTTTAGGTATAGGAAATGGTGTGTGCAGAGTTGGAGCTAATTTAATATGGCTTGGATTTCAAGTTCACAGAGAATGTCAAGAGCTATTAAGGGCCTTGACGGTGGTGGTAAAGTCTGTACCTTATCCTGAGGGGGTGGGACAACAAAAGGTTTAAGAAGGGCAGCATGGTCATACCTGTCTGGGGTCCAGAAAAGACTATTTTTAATGGGCGGTTGTAGTTATACCAAGGAAGCTGATAAACAAGCCTTGGTGATTCCTGGAGGGGTCAGGGATGACATGGGGGCCATGTACTGAGTGGCAGGGCACACAGGAAGAGGGAGGTGAAGTTAGGGATCTGGGATGGCAGGAGAGAGAAGCTAAGAGTTTAGCATGTGTCACATTAAATTTGAAGTGCTCATGAGATTTCTAAGAAATATTTAGTAGGTAGAATGAAAGTTCTGGGTCAGAGATGTAAAATTTGAACTTTTTCAACATAGATGGGCTCTGTGACAAAATTCTGCTAATAAAATACTGTCCTTAGGGCCCTGGCCTGGTAGCCTAGTTGGTTAGAGCATATTCCCAGTACCCCAATGTTGTGGGTTCGATTCCTGGTAGGAACATATACAAGAATTAATCAGTGAATGCATAGGTGGGTGGGACAGCAAATTGATTTTTCTCTCCTTTCCCCTCTCTCTAAAGTCAATCAATCAATCAATCAATCAATCAATCAATATTTTCAAAAAGTAATAATAGCCCTGGCCGATGTGGCTCAGTTAATTGAGCGTCACTCTGCACTGAAGGGTCACCGGTTTGATTCCGTCAGGGCACACACCCAGGTTGCAGGCTCCGGGGATCATGCAGGAGGCAGCTGATCCATGTTTCTCACATCGATGTTTCTCTCCCTCTTCCTTCCTCTCTCTCTAAAAATCAATAAAAACATATTTAAAAAATAATAATAGTAGTAATAATGTCCTCAGAAAATCTCACTGGTAGTAAAGAAAGGTGGAAAAACCAACAAATACTCCTGCTTAGCACTGTGCAAGCACCAGGAGAGAGTTCAGCACGCATCCATATGTGAAATAATGCAGTGCAAACAGGTCAAGTTGAAAAGTGATGTCTGTAAATCTTGGGTTTGATGTCACTGTGTTTCAGGTAACTGTTGACAAATGGGAACCTTTGTTGAACAACTTGGGGCATGTCTGCAGAAAACTTAAGTAAGTGAAGTAGAGCATTTTTAGAAATATTCTTTGTAACTAAAAGTATATTTAATTTTGTGTAGCCTTTTCCATATTTTTGTTTTATGAGATCCTCCATCTTTCTTGTACTTGGCTGCTCAGCATCAAAATGGTTGTTTTTATTATCTCTGTTGGTATAATTTTTAGTAATATATTGAGGATTATAATAACTTATTTTCTTAGATTAAAATTCTGGTGTTCATAATTAATTTAGAAGAATTAGGACTGTATGAGTTAATTAAAACCACGTCTAACATCCATTCTGACTCACTGTTTTCCTCTTAATAACAGTTTTGTGGTGTGAGAAACAGATGGCAGTTGAAAAATAGATTCTTTGGTTAAATGAGTTTGGTAAACTGTAGGTAACTCAAAATTTAACAGATTTTTCTGTTTCAGGATTTCTCGGGGTCTTTACTATGCATCATGAGCTGCAGCATTTCCCAAACATTACTGAGCACAAAACCTTTTTTTCAGAAAAGATTTTACAGGGAAAGTATTCCAGAGGACTTTTGAAAAATGTTGTTCCAAGTAACTCCTTTGGACCTTAAAACAAAACTCTTGAGTTGCTTTTCACCATCTCTGGCGAAGGAGGTTTGACTTTACATGAAGGAGGCCTTTCTGTGTGATAAGGCACAGGCCCAAGAGTCCAGGATCAGGTGCTGGTTCCATTCAGTCTCTGCTGAGCAGCAAAAGGAATGCAGCTGATACCCTTGCAGGAGTACCCTCAGCTGGCTGAGCGAGCAAGGCAGGAAAAGACATGTCAAGGAGGTGTTAAGATACACAGAAGTGGATATGAAGTACCGTTACCAGTTAGCAGTCTACTCTAGACTGTTACTCTGATATAGGAAAGTGTTTCTTATATTTTTAATAGGTAAATTCTCATTTTAGACTTAGGAATTTAGTACTTTTGCTGTGCCCACTAATTGGTTTTTCTCTTTCTTCCCATTCTCCTCCTCTCCCTGACTCCCTCTCTCTCCTCTCACAGAAAGTATGCTGAGGCATTGGATTATCACCGTCAGGCACTGGTGTTAATTCCGCAAAACGCATCCACATATTCTGCCATAGGGTATATCCATAGTCTGATGGGCAACTTTGAAAATGCTGTGGACTATTTCCATACAGTATGTCTTTTGTTTCTACCTATCTTTAAATCTGGTTAACATTTACCTTTTTTTTTTTTTTTTTTAAAAAAAAAAGGCTGTTTTCACTTGGCCAGTATGGCTCAAGGGATTGAGCAGTCCAGGTTAAATTCCTGCTCAGGGTTCATACCTGGGTTGCAGGCTCGATCCCCAATAGGGGGCGTGCAGGAAGCAGCCGATAGATGTTTCTCTCTCACATTGATGTTTCTATCTCTTCTCTCTAAAAAATCAACAAAAACATTAAAAAAAAATTCTTTCCTAGGCAATGTCTTGTTACTCTACCATTTTAAAATTCTTTAGGCTACCTTGTATTTTGCTGTTTTTTTTTTTTTGTTTTGTTTTTTTATCCTCACCCGAGGACATTTTTTGTTCAGATAGAGAGGGAGGGAGAGAGAGGAAGAGAGAGAGAGAGAAACATCGACGTGAAGGGACACATCGAGTGGCTGCCACCCGCACGACCAACCAGGGCCAGGGACAAACTGCAACCGAGGTACGTGCCCTTAGCGGGAACCGAACCCGGGTCTCTCGGGACCGCAGGCCGACGCTCTAACTGCTGAGCCAAAACGGCCAGGGCACTGTTTTCTTTGCAGAGAAAAATAATGTGCATTATTCATTAAATTAGAAGCAAATGTGAAACTTGTCTTTTGTGTGATTTGAGACATGGTAGTGTCCAGTGATATTGTCAGCCCAGTCTGAGCTGGGCACTAGTCTAGATAGGGAGTACAGAAATTCATGCTGCACAATGAGAGCCCTTGGGGAATTCTAGTCTTGTTTTGACTAGTCTGTTTATGACTTAAAGTTAATTTCCTTAGATCACTTTAATAGATGAACAAAGCAATCTGCATTCATTACAAGGAAATAATCTCTCCTTAATCCTTATGCTATATTTCATCAAATCTAAGACACCATTAATAAGCAAGATTACCACAAAAAAACAAAACAAAACAAAAAAAACAACGCTGCCACTTAAACTTCAACATAATTCTTTCCTATCACTTATTTTTTTTTTGTACTTAAAACATGCTCATTTGGATGTATTAGGATATAGGTTTTTATCAGGGATCACTGTAGTACCCACATAAAAAAAGCAAATATAAGTGAAATAAATAGTTAAGATATTGAATTCTTCATTTTCAGAGTTTGGTTCTTCTAAATCACTTTTGTACCAGCAGTCAGTGCCTGTTTTCCTAAAGTAGTGTCCTGGTGCCAGCATACCCTACTGTTGACTCAGGTTCCTTCTAGCCAAAGACACTGACCATGCAGAGCTTATGCTGCCAGAAAGTGTCACCAGAACCTTTTAGACAACAGCTACAAATCGTGTCTCTTCTGTCTCCCTCACAAGGTTTGTGGTCTGGTGTGTGCCATTAACATGCCCGCCACGTCTGGGCCGCTCTCACGGGACCAGGCGTGGCTGGGGCCAGCTGACAGCAGCAGTGAGAAACCACCAGTCGGAGGACATCCCAAGTTAGGGTTTGAAAATGTGGGTCTTAGAATTGATAAGGTAACAGTATTAGGAGAAGGGTAAAGAATGAGAAAATGTAGTATTTCAAAGATAAATTCATGAGTGATAGACTCATTACTGATTTTAAAGGGTTGGTTAGAGATTTTCAGGTGAGATGATGTCCTAAGGGTGCCACTGTAATAACCAGAATACTGAGCTAGTCAGAAGTGTGGACTAAGCAAGTTTTCTAGTTTGTTTGATTTTTAAATAGGTATATTTTAATATTGTACAATTTATTTCTCTTCTATGATTTAACAGAGGTTTAGAGGGCTCTATGTGGAGATAGAGCTTTTAAAATTTTTTTGGAAGAGGGGATTTAAAACATAAAAAACAGAGAGATAATGACCCTCCACATACCCATCACCCAACTTCAGTAGTCATTAACTCATGGCTATTCTTGTTTTAGGTGTATCCCCACTAACAGCCTCCCTCTCCTCCCACCCTGGATTCCCTGGAGTATATTGAATTGACTTTAGCAGGAATATTTTGAAATGAGAAGGCAGTACATTTTCTTGTAATAACCATGCTAAATCTTTTCTGGCAGGCCCTTGGTCTTAGGCGAGATGATACATTTTCTGTTACAATGCTTGGTCATTGCATTGAAATGTACATTGGTGATTCTGAAGCTTATATTGGTAAGATTAAAATTATTATTATTGGTATTCCAATTTTTAAATTCTTATATATCTGTTTAGGTTTCTCAAGTTTTTGTGTGAGGTTCTAAGTTTATCTTTCTAACTAGTCTAATTACGTTAATATCAAGAAACTCCATTACTTTTGTTGGAACAATGCTGTGAGAATTTATGACTCATTAAGTATTCATTCAGTTTAAAGTTGAATACTTGCTATATGCAAAATACTATTACAGAGTACGTACAGTGCACTGTGATATACAAGAATTGATCTAGTCTGGCTGGTGTGTCTCGGTGGGTGAGTGTTGACCCATGCACCGAGAGGTCGCCGGTTTGATTACTGGTCAGGGCACATGCCCAGGTTGTGGGCCAATCCCCAGTGGGGGGCGTGCAGGAGGCGGCCAATTGATGTTCTCTCTCATCGATGTTTCTGTCTCTCTTTCCCTCTCACTTCCTCTCTCTCTAAAATCAGTAAAGGGGGGGAAAAAAGAATTCATTTAATTGTATAATGGAAAAAATCTTAGAGATATTTTTCTAGTAAATAAAGGGCTCTGGCATTAATATTTTGTAATGCAAGGTATAGCACATTTACATTTCAGTGGAATATTAAGTTGGCTTACATTCACATTACAGTGCTCTATAATTCTTTAAATTATTTTTCAATGACAAGCAAGTCATAAGTTTGGATGGAATTGGTGTACTTAGACACTCATTTATTTATAAACATTGTAAGGTAAAGAGGGTGCAGTGAGGTTAAATCTTGAGGTGTGGGCTTTGGAGTAGGCAAAGATTTCTTTAACAGGACATAAAATCATAGAGGGAAGAATGTTATATTAGGCTTCAGCCAAATTAAGAACTGTTCATCAAAAACTGTAATATTAAAGAGAGTGGAAAGGCATGTGATACATTGAGAGAAGTTACTTATAATACATAGACTTGTCAAAGAACTTTTAGCTAGAATACCAAAAATCCTACAAATCAGTAAGAAAAAGTTTAAATAAAAAAATGAATAAAAAACAGGCAAAATAGCCCTGGCTGGCGTGGCTCAATGGTTAGAACATTGGCCCACAGACTGAAGGGTCTCAGGTTTGATATCTGGTCAAGGGCATGTACCTGGGTTGCAGGTTGATTCCCAGCCCTGGTCAAGGCACATGCCAGAGGCAGCCAATCAGTGTGTCTTTCTTATATTGATGTTTCTCTCTCTCTCCTCCTCTTTTTCTTTCTCTCTCTCTCTCTCGCCTCCCCTCCCTTTCCCCCTTCCTTCCACTCTCTCTAAAAATCAGTGGAAAATGCCCATATAGTTACAAAGCAAATGAAGCTGCTTAATATCATTACTTATTAGGGAAATGAAATAAAAACCATAATGAGACCACTGCACACCTGCCAGAATAGCTAAAAATTAGAAATACTGATAATACCTAGTGCTGGTGATGATACGGAGTAACTGGAACTTTTGTAGGTGATTGATTATGGTAGGGTTATAAACAGATAAAACCTGTTTGGAAAACTGTTTAGCATATCTACTAAAGTTAAACAGGCCTATTATATCATTTATCTGTTGCTGCTTAACAAACCACTCCAACAAAGATGCATTATTTCTTAAAGTTCTTTGGGTTTATCGTTGGCTCTTGATGGTTTCATTCAGCTATGCATCTATGGTCAGTAGGCACTAGGCGCAGCTGGTGATCTGAGATGGCTTCATACATAGCTGGGCCTCTCTATGGGTCTTTTATCCCAGGGTTCTTCATAGCATGGTGGTCTCAGCATTCTAAAGGACAAGAGGTGAAGTTGAAGACCTCTTGAAAGCTGGAAGTTACACAAAAAAACTTCCATCACATTCTATTTATCAAAACCAGTCATGTGATTAAGTGCAGAGTCAATCTGGGAGGGGATTATTCAAGGGTGGCAAAGGTGCCAGGCGGTATAACTCACTGGGGGCCAGTAGGGTAGTGATCTACCATGCTGACCTTATGATGTCGCAGTTCTACTCTCAAGTATATGCCCAACAGAAACGGGCTCAGTGAGCCCAAGTTCACACACAAGATTGTTCATAGCAGATTTCTTCTTTTTTTTTCCTTTATTGATTTTAGAGAGAGAGGAAGGGAAAGAGAAAGAGAGATAGAAACATCAGTGAGAGAGAACATTGATTGGCTGCCTCCTGCATGCCCCCTACTGGGGATTTGGCCCACAACCTGGACATGTGCCCTGACCGGGAATCTAACTAGTGACCTCTTAGTGCATGGGTCAGCACTCAACCACTGAGCCACACTGGCTGGGCAAAGCAGCTTTATTCTTTTTTTTTTTATCCTCACCTGAGAACATTTTTCCATTTTTTGTTCATATAGAGTTGGGGGTGGGAGGGAGAGAAACATCGACATGAAAGGGACACATTGGGTGGTCGCCTCCCGCACAACCCAACCAGGGCCGCGGACAAAATGCAACCGAGGTACGTGCCCTTAGCAGGAACCGAACCCGGGTCTCTAACCGACACTCTAACTGATGAGCCAAACTGGCCAGGGCAAAGCAGCTTTATTCTTTTTTTTTTTTTTTTTTTTATCCTCACCCGAGGATATTTTTCCATTTTTTGTACAGATAGAGTGTGAGGGAGAGAGAGGAAGGGAGAGAGAGAAAGAAACATCGATGTGAAGGGACACATCGAGTGGCTGCCACCCACACGACCAACCAGGGCCGGGGACAGACTGCAACCGAGGTACGTGCCCTTAGCGGGAACCGAACCCGGGTCTCTCCGGACCGCAGGTGGATGCTCTAACCGCTGAGCCAAACCGGCCAGGGCGCAGCTTTATTCTTAATAGCACCTAACTGGAAACAGAATGTCTACCAGTAGGAGAATGGAGAAATAAATTATGGTATACTCATACAATAGAATACTACACAATTAAAATTAAAAGGACTAACTACTGAATTGTGTTGTAACATAGATGAATCTCACAAATTTTGACAAAGAGAATATATACTGATTGATTTCATTTATATGAAGATTAGTAATAAGCAAAACTAATCAATGATGATAGAAAAGTCAGAGCAGTGCTTAACTTTGGCTTGGAAAAGGGAAGTATTCACTAGAAGCAGCATGAGGTGGTTTTCTAGGAGCCAGAAGTGTTCTGTTTTGTTCTGGTGGTGGTGATGTGGGTTTATACATATATGAGAGTCCTTCCAGCTGTGCACACTTTATGGTTTGTAAATTATGACTCGGTTTTTTTAAGTTGAAAAAAATGACAAAAGAAGCTTGAGCTCTGGCATCCTGAAGACCTTAGGTTCAAATCTCAGCTCTGCCATTCAGTAGCCCTGAGCCTCAGTTTCCTCATTTGGTCAAGTTGTGAAGCTTAAATGCAAAATTGCTATACAGCTAAGTGAGGTCTGGAGATACAGTACTAAGACAGACGTTTTGCCTGTCCTCACAAAGGTAATAATTTTACAGAGATTTCCAAGTGTACTGTTCACTACACTTGGAAATCTCCTCTGTGATTTTTTTTTTTAGGTATAATTAGCATGTAATATAAGTTTCAGCTGTACAACATAATGATCCAGTATTGCAAAATGAGCACCACAATTAGTCTAGTTAACATGTCACCATACAGTTACAGATTTTTTTTCTTTATGCTAAAACTTTCAAGATCTACTCTTTTAGCAACTTTCAAATATGTGATACAGTATTATTAACTATAGTCACCAAACTGTACTAATTTTATTTTTAGAAGGCTTATATGTCATTATCTGTCAAAACACCTGTTAGATTGAACTGTGTAAAATTGTCATTTTGTTAATGTCAGAAATAACTGAACCTAATACATCTGTTGAAAGTTTTTTTGTCATTCTAAAGATTTTGATATGTAGAAAATATATTTTCCTTCACTGTGGTTTTTATATGCATAAGACTTGTGACTGTACCAATGCCAAAATGCCAACAAGCAGTTCTTGTCTGTAACAGCTGAGAAAAAGTTGCCCACAGGGTCCTTTTAGTATTTAAGGGGCTTTGGGAATGGGGTGGCTATTGGCCATGCTGGAGCTTGAAACTGCCTATATTTCTGGAAGTCTCCCCAGTTGTCTCCCATGGTAATAAAAATAAAAAGAAGAGAAGGAAAATAATTTTTTCTTTCTGTGCTATACCTGTGCTCTTAAAAGTACCATTTGACTTAAATGATTGAGGCAGTGTTATGTAATAATGTAAATGCCAGTGAAATATTGGAATTTCTTATTTGATTCTTATTATGGTGTTTCTTTTTAGGAGCAGACATTAAGGACAAATTAAAATGTTATGACTTTGATGTGCATACAATGAAGACACTAAAAAACATTATTTCACCTCCGTGGGATTTCAGGGAATTTGAAGTAGAAAAACAGACTACAGAAGAAACAGGGCTTGCACCACTGGAAACCTCAAGGAAAACTCCAGATTCCAGACCTTTGGAAGAAACCTTTGAAATAGAAATGAATGAAAGTGACATGATGTTAGAGACATCTATGTCAGACCACAGTACGTGATTCCCAAATGGGCCCTGGTTTTGTTTTGTCCTAGAGTAGAGTAGGTCAGCGTTCCTTACATCCTTGTCATGTCTTAAGAATTTCCCATTTCTTAACATGGATTTAGACTATACCTCTACGTTTAGGAACGGAGACCTGCCTTAAGAGACTGGATAGTGTACCTTTGCAACAGATATTTTCTGATCCTAAAAAATAGGTATGCATAATGGAATAAAGAAGGTAAAGCATCTGTTGTCTTTTTTTTCTTCTTTTTCAGTAAACTTTTATTTTGGACTTATTTTCCATTTATAGAAAAACTGCAGAGAAGGTACAGAGAACTCCTATATACCCTTACAGTACCATGGAACCTTTGTCACAACTGAGAAACGCACATTTTTATGTTACTAGTAACTAAACTCCAGACTTTATTTGGATTTCACCAGTTTTTGCATTAATGCCCTCTTTCGGCCCCAGCGTCCCATCGAAAGGCCATACGACGCTTAGCTGTCCCATCTTGTTAGACTCCTCTTGACTGAGACAGTATCTCAGACACCTCTTGTCTTCTGACATGGATGGTTTTGAGGAGGACTGGTCAGATATTTTGTAGAATGTCCCCCAGTTTGAGTTTGTTTCATATATTTCTCAGGATTGGACTGGGGTTATGGGTTTAGGGAAAAAATACCAGATATGAAGTACCTTTCTCATCACATCATGTTCAGGGTATGTGATATCAACTTATCACAGATGATGTTAACCTTGATCATTTGGTTATGATGGTGCCTGCCAACTTTTTCCACTGTAAAGTTACTGTTTTTTTCCTTCCGTACTCTGTTCTTGAGAAGCAATCACTAAGTCCAGGTGACCCTCAGTGGGACCTGGGAGGGGGTATATCTGCACATATTATTTGGAATTCTTTTGGAATGAAAATTTGTCTCTTATTTATTCGGTCATTTACTAGTATGGACTCGTATGTATATTTTATATTTTAGGTAATCCTATGCAATATTATTATTGTGCAGCTTTAATTATTTCAACTTTGGCTTTTCGGAGTTCTTTCAGCTTAGCTACTGTGACATGCCCCATCCATTTTTGTTTTGTTTTGTTTTCCTTACTGAGGTAATAATAATAATAAATATATATATATTTATATATTATATGTATTATATATATAAATATATATAATCCAGCATAAACTGTGAACCTTAGTTGATAATAATACATCACTTTCAATAACAAATGTACCACACCAGTTCAAGATGGGGAGATGGGGGAAGTGGGAAGCAGAGAGTATATGGAAACTGAACTGCTTTCTGTTCCATTTTTCTGTAAGCCTAAACTGCTCTAAGAAATAAAGTTTGTGTGTATATGGATGAGCTATGGATAGATAGACATTTTAACCATTGTCAAGTGTGCAATTCAGTGCTATATATTTCCAAATTATTTTCATCACTCCAAACAGAAACTTTGTACCCATTAAGCAGTGATTCTCCATTCATCCCTCCTCCCAGCCCATGGTGACCTCTAATCCACTTTCTGTCTCTCCAAATTTGCCCATTGTAGGTAATTTCATATAAGTGGAATCAAACATTTGTCCTTTTGTGCCTGGTTTATTTTAGCATAATATTTTTTAAGGTTTATTCAAGTTATAGCTTTTATCAGAACTTCCTTTCAATGTCTTAATAATATTTCATTATATACTTGTATGGTTGTTTCCACCTTATGGGTATTTTGAATAATGTTGCTATTAACATGGGTGAATTTATATGAGTCCCTGTTTTCAATTCCTCGGGTATATATCTATGAGTGAAATTGCTGGGTCATGGTAATTCTGTGATAAACTTTGAGGGATCAGCAAATGTTTTCAATGTGGCTGCACCATTCTACATTCCTACCATCGAAGCAGGAGGATTCCACTTTCTCTGCATCCTCACCCATGCTTTTTACTGTTATTTTTTTATTATAGTCATACTATGAGGTGGAAGTGGTATGGCATTTTGGATTACATAATTTGAATTTCCCAAATGACTAGTGATGAACATCTTATCTCTGTGCTTATTGGTCATTTGTATATCTTCTTTGGAGAATTGTCTATTCAAGTCCTTTGTCCATTTTATTTATTTTTTAATCTCACCCAAGGATATTTTTTCACTTATCTTCAGATAGAGTGGGGGGAGGAGGAGAGAGCGAGACAGAGAGAAATTGATGTTAGAGAGACAGACACATCAATTCATCGACTGGTTGCCTCCAGCACAACTCCCACCAGGACTAGGGAACAAACCTCAACTGAGGTACACGCCCTTGACCAGAATCAAACTCAGGACTCTGGGCTGATCAGTGCTCTAACCACTGAGCCAAACCGGCCCGGGCCTTATAGTGCTTTTATACTTACCTATGTGGCTAGCTTTACAATTGTTCCTTTTTCTTCATGTGATGTCAAGTTACTGTTCAGCATCTTTTCATTTCAGCCTCAAGGGCTCCCTTTGGTATTTATTGCAGGTCTTATCTACCAGTAACAAACTCCAGGAACACAAGCCTCTCTTTCATGGCAGGGAATAAGTGGTGTTCATATCCATAAAGCACTACCCCTTATCAAGCAGCCAGCTTTTCCATTGTCAGGCAGTCCCCTGATACCCATACCTGATCAGCTTCCAATGTTCAAAAAAGTTTTTCTGATTTGTTTCATCTAGAAATGGCTTTGGTGGAGGAACTGACCTCTGCAGTTTCCTCCCCTGCCATTTTCTGTAATATCACTCTGATGTCTTAAAACTATAGCTAGATCTTTTCCTATTACTGTAATAAATGTTGGGAGTCGTAAAATTGTCTATAGTATTTATCACAAATAATTAAAACATTCAAAGATCATAATTGTGTTTAAGCTAATAAACTCAACTAATTAGGAAGCACATTTTGTGTCACTTTTAAAAAGCCAAAAGAACAGACTTTGTCACTAACTTATATGTAATTTTTTCTATAAAATAAACATGACCCACTATTCTCTATAATGTCTACATCCTTGTGTGCAGAAAAGTTTTACCTACTTTCTCACATACTAACTTGATGGTATATACTCTTAACCGTTGGCAAATGTTATAAGCTCCCTTGGCCTGTTTTTATTCAATCATATTAGCATCATTTGTACTTTTCTCACATAGGGATAAGATTGAAAACAGTTTATGTGAAATAAGTAGGTGATAATCAGTAATGACATGTAATTTTTAATGTTATAGCTGGATAACTATCTTATAAAAGCATCTGGAATCAACCATGGCAGAGCTGATTGAAATGATAGCCACATTTATTAGGTTGAAGAAAAAATTCTCATACAGTTTTGCACATTGGCAAGTGATTTATTTTGTGAAAGACGTGTTAACCTTTTTCTCTTAGAAAACATATTTTTCAATGTTTATACAAAAACTGACTGAATCTCTAATCTTTAAACACTTTTTTACTGTAATTGACACAAAATATCTTGGTGTGATTTATAAATGATAACTGCATAAACAGAACATCTCTTTCATTAGTCATTTTAATAAAGATGTATGCTTCATTTATAGAAATTCTTTTAAGCTCTCATCCTGACTTGAGCAGGCATACTATCCTAATTTTTAGTAGAAAATTTTATATTCCAAGATATTTATTCACAGCTTCATTAACAAATAAGGCATTGTACAGAAATGAATTTTTCAAGCACCTGAAATGCTCCTTTAAAAGCCAAAACTTAAAATTTTTTAAAAATTGATTGATTTTAGAGAGAGGAAGGGAGAGAGAAACATTGATTTGTTATTCCACTTACTTACGAATTCATTGGTTGCTTCTTGTATGTGCCCTGACCTGGGATCAAACCTGCATCCTGGCAAATTGGCACGATGCTCTAACCAACTGCGCTACCCGACCAGGGCTAAACACCAAAACTTTTTATCTTAACCTAAAATGCAACCCAGTTATTTCTACTGTCTTAATGTAGGAATATAATGGTTAAGGTACACACACACACACACACACACACACAGCAGAAAAATACTAACTCATTTTGTAAGGCCCCCACCAGTAAGGCTTTCTATAGATGAGGAATCTGAGCACTGCTAATGAGGCATCATTCTCTGTCTCAGCTCATCACACAGGGTGTTGGTTGAATGCAATGATGCACTTAGAGACCATGACCTGCCTACTTTTTAGACTCAGTGTGTTTTGAATTTTTTAATTTTTATTTTTAATGGATTTTCTATCTCTTCTCTGTCAGACATCATATGTGCCTGCCTTTATGCCTCTCCCAACAATCATTTTTAAAATAAAAATGAAGGTAACTTTTCAACATTTAATTTGCCCATCAGACCAAAATATTTCTTCATTTAGTATCTTCATTGATCATCTATGATTTTTTGTTTCTGGAAGTGAACTCCTGATAGTGAGCCATTACCACATTGACAGTACTTTAAATCACAAAAGGCAAAAGCTTCAAGACATTTGACTAAGCTGTTTTTCAGATCAGCAACAGTTTAATACCAATGTTTACTGGGTTGCTGGATCCTCTCTCTGCTCTTCCCCCCCTTCCACTCTCTCTAAAAAAAAAAAATCAATGGAAAAAATATCCTCGGGTAAGGATTAACCCCCCAAATAATACCAATGTTTAGACTTCAGAGAGTATCAAAAAGGTAATGTGTAATTGTACTGCCAATTATTTTTCTGTTACTACCCAATTCTCTAGTAATTAATGATGCATAGTTTTTTGAAAAAGCATCTTTATTGCCAACTTAAGAGTGACCATGCTGTCATCTTCAAAGGAAAATGTCACTGTCACTGTCATCCACCAATTGGATCTGTAACTCAAAGTAAAACATAGCCTTTCCTATGACAGACATTTAGCCCAGGACCACATTTATGGGTATTCAGTTAAGCCAGAGATTTTCAACCTTTTTAATCTCGGGGCACACATGAACTAATTACTAATATTCTGCAACACACCAAAAAAAAAATATATATATATATATTTGCTGATCTGACAAATAAATAGGTATAATTTTGATTGATATAAAATATACAAATATTTTAAATATTTTTGTTACACAAAAATATAACAATGGTAACTACCTATACTTTTTGCTCCAAAGTGACCTTAAAAAGTCAGGTGCCTATATTTGTATATAAGGATTTCTAGTACTGACAATTAACCAGACACAATTTTATACATCATGACCAATAAGATGCAACTCATAATATTTTATGACATATATTTGTGGTTCAAGACAGGCCATTCACGCCACAGCTATTGTTACGTTGGCTGTTGTCATTTTTTAATTTGACAACCTAAGGGAAAAGAGGTTAGTGTCCCTGACTAAATAGTCAGGAATCGCATGTTTTAAAAATTCTTGTGGCACACTGGTTGAAAAGCAGTTACTTACTATATTTACTCTGTTTCAAGATGATTTATTACTGGTTTGGGCTGTATTTCTCTGCATATGTAAAACAGAACATTTAACAGGCTGGATAATGTGCAGGAAGCTACATTTTTTAATTATATATTTTTCATAGAAAATCACAAGCTATTTTACTAATGTATTTCATTTACTAACTTGTATGTTGACATTTGTATTAGAAGATTTTATTTAAAAAATAATTTCAGCAGACCTAAATTCCAAAATTCTATCACTTTTGTGAATCCATTTCTCACAACTTGGTGATAATAGGCAGAACTGAATCAGAGGGGTCTTTTAAAACTGACAGTCATGTATGTTACTTGTGGGGGAAAACATTTGGGCATTTTGCTGGCTGGATTGACAAGAAATACATCCAACAAACAGGATTGGGCTGGACACAGAGTTGAATAAAGACATAATTCCTGCTTAAGTGAAGGCACAGTTTTGGGTTGTAGGGAGTGTCCTTTGAGCCTTGAGTAACTAGTAAATGGAGGTGTACTCAAGATTCTGGGGGATCTCCAATGAAGCCACCTTGGCTGGGAAGATGTTTGCTTGGGCTGAGAGGGCTTCATAGCATAAGCCATGGCTACAATGTGGTGGGGGCAAAATATGGACACAAGAGACATCACAAGGCATTGTGTATGATTGGGCCTATAGAGAAGCTGAGGACAGGAGTTCTTTACTCCATTTGATAATTTTGGTGTTATTTAGCTACGTAATAAAAGAATTCCACTGGCCAGTTTGGCTCAGCAGTAGAGCATCAGCCCACGAACCAATGAGTCTCAAGTTTGAGACGGCCATTTGGAGGTCCCACCCAGGCCCTGGTTGGGATCATGCAGGAGGCAACCAGTCAATGTGTGTCTCTGATGTCAATGCTTCTCTCTCTCTCCCTTTCTCTCCCTCTCACTCTATCTGAAGATAAACAGAAAAATATCCTTGGGTGAGGATTTAAAAAAAAGCAAAAAAAGAATTTTACTGGAGGAAGTGTGCTTCAATAAGAATAGATGTGAGGTATAAGGCCGTTTTTATTACCCCTATCTAGAAACAAATCTAAAGAGCTAAAATTAGATACTGTTAGGTGATTGTTTAATCTGAATTATATTTAGAAACTAGAGAGGGAAAACCTGCAAATAGCGTTTTTTTTTTTTTAAAGATAGTCGAAATATGTGCTCTGTATTTAAAGACTGATGAAACATTCAAATCTCTTAAATGAATGGTTTTCGCAATTTTCACCATCAGCCCCCTCTGTTCTACCTCCCATTCTCATTATAAAAAGATCTGTCTGGCAACCACATTTTCCTTTTTTTTTAAATCACAGATAAGACCATCAGCGCTTCTAATCAGCATAACTATGCTTTCTATACCAACATTATTTAAGACAAGAAAGGACACTGTGCAACTTTATTGTAGGTGTGTTTTTAATAGTATAACTTTAGACTTTATGATATATTGAAAACAGCTCCTGGCCCCCTTTGTGGGGTTTTAAAGAACTGAGTTTTTGGGACTGCTTTTTTGGTACATACCCCTAGCAGGAACCGAACCCGGGACTCTCTGGTCCACAGGCCTACGCTCAACCGCTGAGCCAAACTGGCCAGGGCGGGACTGCTTTTTTAAATCTTTTGGTCCATTAATATATCACATTTCTAGTGTGTTTACAGGTACTTAGTGGTTCAAGGATAAAGTACTGGATTTAGTTAAGCCTGGATTTACTTCCAGTATCAGCCAGTGGCTACCTGGATCTCTTAATGCCTCAATTACTCCATTCTCTAGTTTCCTTTTTTGTTTGTACTTGAAGTTCTTGAGAAAACATGCTATGAATAAAAAGTACAGCCAACATGAATAACGAAAAAAATATGAAAAAAAACGTTGCATTTAAAAAGGAAGAACTTGACCTGGCCAGTTTGGCTCAGTGATTAGAGCGCCAGCCCTTGGACCAAAGTCATGGGCTGGATCTAGTCAAGGGCATGTGGTTTGGTTCCAGCTGATTGATGTCTCTCTCTCTCCCTCCCACTCTATCTGAAGATAAATGGGAAAATATCCTCAGGTGAGGATTTAAAATAAATAAAAAAATAAAAACAAACTTCCACGTATAAATTAGACTAACTAAAAGTGTTACTGCCTGTATATTTGTAAAAGAAAAATATATAAATGTGAATCTGGCTTGGTTGCTGTCCCATTAATTTACAGCCCCCCCCCCAATTGAATTAAAATTACACTGAGAACCCTAGGTACTGTTTTGTGAAGTTGTGGGTCTGAGCTGTTAGTTACTCTAATCAAGCCTCAACCGCCATCCAGACAGTAGTCAACAGTTTACATCTGAGCTCCTAAGGACAGCCGAAATGAGCCTTGTATGCCAGCCAACTTATGCTCTCAACTCTGATGCATTTACTTTATTCCGTATAGGAAAGCTATGTACGGATTTGTGCTGTCGATTGACTGACTTTTCTTAAATGGAACTGCCATCCTCTGGTGAAACGTTCAAATTTCCTTGGGAAAGAAAAATAGCTGAAAATAATTTATTAAGTACGTGCATGCAACATTTAGCCAAAGGGCCTGCTCTTCTCTGTGGGAAAGAGTAAGCCCTGCAGAGCCTTGTTAAAGGCTCCTGCTGGAACCAAACATCCTCTAGTCCTGTTTTCCAGTGACAGCCGACAAGCTAAAGGGAGAGGCTCCTCGACGCCTCGTTCGCCCCCAGACTCTCCGAAGTCTGGGCTAAAGGACGGCGTGGGCAGCCTGACCCTCCCTCCCCTGCCCCCGACCGCTGCTTCCCGGTGGCCGCACGGCTGGCCACTGGCGACACCAGGCGCTGGTGGGGATGGGGGTGCTCGGGCTGCGGGCCCGCCCCGCCGCAAGCCCACCAACCCCGAGGTGTCTCCAATCTCGTGTCGAGGGGGCGGCTTCGGAGGTGTTGGGCACCCCCCAGGGAAGCTGGACGTAGAGCAACACAGCCTGGGGGGAGGGGTCAGGCGGTGTCTGAACCCAGGGGGCGGGGGTGACAGTGGGGGCGGCGGCGTTCCAGTTCTCGCGAAGTTTAGGCCCGGGCGGGAGGCGGCAGTGGAGCCGCGGCGGGTGCGGGATGCGCTCGGAAAAGGAGGGGCCCGGAGGCCCCGGGGTGGCCGTTGTTGCGCGGAGCCAGAGCGGGAGGGAGAGGACGTCCGCTGTGGAAGCTCAGGTCCGCCGGGAGTCGCCGCGGCGAGAGGCAGGGGTGCCGTCGGCCTTGTCCTCCAGCTGTGGAGGCAGCGCGGGCAAACCTCGCGAGGAGAAGAGGACAGTCCTGAGCAAGGTGGGTGTGCGAGCAGGAACGGGGCGGGCGGAGAGCGAGCGGTGCAGGCAAACTTAGCGAGGGCGTGGAGGTCCTGCTGCGGAGCCGGCGCGGGAAGGACGCCGGCTGGGCGGAGCGGCAGGCAGCCCTGGCTGGGGAGGAGGAGGGTCTTCCGCGAGATGGGGCGGGGCGAGGGTGGGGGTGCGAGCAAACGCCCAGAGGAGAGGCGGAGGCGGGGCGAGGGAGCAGGCGAGAGCACAGGCGGTGCGGGCGCACGTCGGGAGGAAGTCGTTCCTGGCCTAGGTGGAGGCGGGACGAGGGAAGGGGCGTGGTGGATGAATGGAGAGTGGGCGTGGCCGAGGGGTATCCACGGTGAGAGGGTGTGACTAAGTGGAGCATTCCACGGGCGGGTGGGCGGGGCCCAGGACCGGGCAGGTGGACAGGGTCAGGGGCGGAGCCTCTGGCGTCTCTGCCGTATCAGCACCGCGGACAGCGTCCTGGCAGCGCCGTCCCGAGCCCCTTGTGCCGCCAGAGTTTTCTGACGGTTTCTTTTCTGGTTTGGGGAGAAAGAAAATTTAAGCCTCTGGAGGTGGACGTGTCCCGTTGGGGCTGTGACGCTGGGCTCAACCAGCTCCACACTATCCAGGTCCTGGGCCTGAGTGGGCAGGAGAAGGGGGTGATGCGGCCTAGCGAAGGTCCTATCAGGTCCTGGGAAGCTGGGAAGGTAGAGAGGCTGGAAAGCCTGATGGTGTGGTGGGATAGGACCGGCAGTGTGGACACTCTGGACTGGAGGCGAAAGGTTTCCAACGCAGGTGGAGTTCCTCTTGGCAGTAAGAACAAACGCATGGTTTGTTATTGCTCTTTTTTTTTTTATAATTTTTTTTTTATTGATTAATTTTTGTTACAGATGATTCTCCTTTTTCCCCCACTGATTCCCCCCTCCCCCTTGTTATTGGTCTTAAACATTCCATACATACATTCACTGCATGGATCCCTACCTGCCATTGTGGCTTAACATGCAGAGAGAGTGTAGAAGCTACTACTTTTCAACGCAGGCACAGACATGCCAACTGCTGTCTGGTAGTAATTAAATGACTGCATGACAAAGAACTTATGCACAACCTTTTCTGACCTCAGGAATACCTTTTCAATTATTCATGCTTCATTACCCTTTTGACAGCCATGTTCTCATGTATGTTTTTCTTTTATGTTTCATTTTTTGTTCATCCTCACCTGAGGATATTTTTTTCCATTGATTTTTAGAGAGAGAGAGTGGGAGGGAGGGAGGGAAGAGGAGAGAGAAAGAGAGAGAGACAGACACATTGATATGAAAGAGATACATCGATTAGTTGCATTCTGCATGCTTCCTGATTGGGCCAGGATTGAACCTACAACCCAGGTGTGTGCCCTTGACTGGGAACCCAACCCAAAACCATTTGAGGTGTGGACTGACACTCCCCAACCACGGAGCCATACTGGTCAGGGCTCATGTATGTTTTCCTTAACCTTTCCTAAAATGTGTATTTCTGTTGGACTCTTGGTTTAGATTTTTCTCTGAACATAAAAAGGTCACCAGGCATTGAAATAATCAAAGCTTGATACAGTAAGGGTGAAACAAAACCCAGCCAGTATACTTTCCCTAGGTGGTCATCCGGCGCCTTCCTCCCAGTCTCACCAAGGAGCAGCTGGAAGAGCAACTACACCCACTACCTACACACGATTATTTTGAGTTCTTTACTGGGGATCTCAGGTGAGAAGCTGTTTACCAATGCTAAGAATCTGACAGGTGTTGTCACTTTTTGGCAAAGTATTATAGACAATAGAAGACATCTCCTTTTCCATCTTTATGTTCCCAGAAATCAGTGCAGTACTTTATTTCTGCAAGTTATTTCTAAATAGGCAGATCATTAAATGCCTCTTCAACAGATTTGAAATATGCCTCTACTGCACCACCATGGTCTAAGAAGAAAAAAACAGACCAACTAACAATGTATTACTTAATTTTTGGTTTTGCATATCAACAACATTTTTAAAAGTAAATTGTATTAAGATATAACAAAGTAGATTGAATAAATAATAGATGTATAACTTGATGAGTTTTCACAATTGAACATGCCATGTAACTAACACCAGATAAAGAAAGAGTATTCCAGACTCCAGAAGTCCCACTGTGCTTCCTTCCATCATAACACCCAGATCCCACCCCACCCCTCTCAAGTTATATCTTTTTCTTTCTTCCTTTTAATTTTATTTATTATTTTTATTTTTTTATTATTTTTTTTATCCTCACTCGAGGACATTTTCCCATTTTTTGTTCAGATAGAGTGGGAAGGAGAGAGAGGAAGAGAGAGAGAGAGAGAGAGACATCGACGTGAAAGGGACACATCGAGTGGTTGCCACCCACACAGCCCAACTAGGGCTGGGGACAAACTGCAACCGAGGCACGTGCCCTTAGCAGGAACCGAACTCAGGTCTCTCTGGACTGTAGGCTGACACTCCAGCCGCTGAGCCAAACTGGCCAGGGCTTTTTTTTTTTTTTTTTTTTAATTAATCCTCACTGGAGGATATTTTTCTGTTGATTTTTAGATAGAGTGGAAGGGAGAGAGGAAGAGAGAGAGAGAGAAACATCAATGTGAGAGAGATACATTGATTGGTTGCCTCACTCATGACCTTGACCAGGGCCAGGGTTTGAACCTGCAACTCAGGTACATGCCCTTTACTGAGAATTGAACCCATGATCCTTCAGTCCGAGGACCGATGCTCTAACCACTGCGCCAAATTGGCCAGGGCTGAAGTTATATTTTTTCAGTTCCCTTTTACAACTTGGTAGATAGATGACTCTGACAAAACATTTTATTTTCAAATCTTCCTTTTATTAACAAAGAGAGTGCTGACCTCTAGTTAGACCTTCAATAGATGACAGTTCAGCTCTGACTTAGTGATTTTCACTGTTTTTATTATCTTCATTATTATTATCCTTTTTATCTTCAATATCATGAGTTTTCATTTATGGAAGTTATAAAACTTTCCTTTTGAATAAATACATTAAAGTAAAAAATGTAAGTCTGTTCAACAAAGAAATACCACTAATATATAAATATAGATATGGTAAAAGAAAAAACATAAAGATGATTTTTCAAATGACTAAAATTTAGGAAAACTAGAACAGTTAAAGGAGGACTGACACTGGACCCAGAGTGGCTCAGATTGGAATCCAATCCCACCTTTTTTTTTAAATCCTCACCCAAGGATATTTTTTTCATTGATTTTTAGAGAGAGAGGAAGGGGAGAGGAGAAAGAGAGAAACATTGATGTGAGAGAGAGACATCGATTGGCTGCCTCCCACACGACCCTGACCGGGCCAGGGATCAAACCTGCAACACCAGTACGTGCCCTTGACCAGGTATGGAACCTGCAACCCTTCAGTCTGCAGATTGAGGCTCTAACCACTGAACCACACCAACCAGGGCTCCTGGTCCCACCTTTTAACTAACTGCACCCTCTGTAAGTACCTAATTTATCTGAGCCTCAGTGTTCTCATCTGTGAAAGGGGGTTGAGAGTTCCTGCCTATGAAGGAAATTGGTAGCTCTGAGATGGCAGAGAAAGCTTTAGTTCTGTAGACACTGTACAATGTGCTACAGTAAATACTCTTAATAACACCTAAAAGTGTTCTCTAACTCAGTAAAGAATCTTTTCACAATATAACATTTTCTTCTATGAAGGAATTATGAGTAGGTGGTATTGCATGATGGGGCGTGACTTTGGTTTTCAGCCCCTGAGAACCAGTAGTTTAGCCCTGGCTCCATGCAGTAGAGAAATTACCCTAAAGAGTCTTTCCCAGGTCATTAAAACTCAGTTAATGCTTTGTTTGTTTGTTTTTGTTTTTTGCTGAATGAAGACTATCCAGATTGTTGTCATTTACCGAGAGATGAATCTTTGGCATAGTTTTATTTGAAGTAGTTTTGTTGTATTCAGACAAGGCAAAGGCAAAACTAAAGAAGTCATATTTTTTACTAACCATTTTCACTGTTTTTCTTATTGCAGTCTTTATCCTCATCTCTACTCAAGGGCATACATTAATTTTAGAAATCCTGATGACATTCTTCTTTTTAGAGATCGGTTTGATGGATATATCTTCATTGACAATAAAGGTTGGGTCATTGGCTTTTTAAACTCGTTGTTACAGTCTTCAAGTACATTACGTTTTGCTGGAATATTTGTGAGTTTTAATTAAACAGTTCTCATATACTAATCTAAAGTAATGTGTAAATTTACATCATGTTATTGTGCTTGTGTGCTTGTTAAAAATTAAAATTATATATAAACGAGAGAATTCCAGCAATTGGGTAATAGTGACAACCTATTTATGTATTATCATTGGAGATTGAAGTTTTTCCATATAAATGAGCTTTCTGTAAGTGAACTTGACTTTTTTATGTCTAAACAATTATTTTACCCACATTTGACAAACATTTTCTAAAATGCATTATTCATTTATATCAATGTCTTCCTAAACAGAGTTTGCTTCATAATTACACTGTTGCTGGATGATGTCACGGGGGAGGAGATTGTAATACTGGACATCAGTTTTTGACCCTGTTTAACAGTATTGTCTGCTAAGACGATGTAATTTACCTCTACTCTAAATGGGTCCAATTCCTCTGTTTTTTGGGTTCTGCTTTTGATGTTTTTTCTTTTCCTCCTCTCCTATCAGCCGTTGTGTTCGCTGCTGTCATGTGTGCACACTTTTCACAGCATCTTGTTTTCTATACACCCCTCACCACCCACCTCTTCCCACTCGACCCCACCCCCCTACTGACAAGTGCTTTCTTCCCTTCCACTGGCTGTGGGGGTGGGGTCACAAACCAGAACAGATGGTTAAAGAGTGACTAGGCTGAAGCCAGGAGATTTTTTCTATGAGTACAGGCAAGTTTAATGCTGAAACCATTTGACATTTGTGTTGCGTGCTCATTTATTCAGTGATACATTCAAGTGCCTTTCTAAATTCCTTTTCAAATTTTGTGGTAAAATACACATAACATAAAATCACCATCTTATTCCTTTTTCAGGAGTACAGTTCAGTAGTGTTAAGTGTATTCACATTGTTGTGCAACCAACCTCCAGAACTCTTTTCATTTTCCAAAGTGAAACTCTGTACTCATTAAATAATAGTTACTTCTCATCCTCCCTCTCCCCAGCCCCTGGCAACCACCTTCTGATTTCTGTTTCTATGAATTTGAATACTCTAGATACCTCATGAAATGGAAGCATCCAGTATTTATTTTCTTCTAACCGGCCTATTACACTTAACATAATGTTTTCATGGTTCACTAATATTGTGGCCTGAGTCTTCCAGGTAAATGAGAGAATTATAATATCACAGTGACCTGGCTGTTCCTGACAAGTCCAAAAGTGATTACAGTGATACCTCGGTTCTCGAACATAATTCGTTCCAGGAGGAAGGTCGAGAACCGAATTGTTCGAGAACCGAAGCAATGAAACCCAATAGGAAAGCGTGACTCCACAAAGCGTGACTCTCTCTCTGCACTCACACTGATGAGGCAAGCAAGGCGCGCTGGGCCGAATGAACGCCATTCGGCTCAACTCGGCTCATCTCGGAAGTTCGAGTTCCAAATATTTGTTCGGATTCCGAGACAAAAGTTTCTCGAATCTCCTGGTCGAATACCGATTTGGTCGAAAACCGAGGCGTTCGAGAACCGAGGTATCACTGTACTCTGTAGGTTTAGAGCCAAGGAAGAGTGTCCCATTTGTTTAATAGCAGGTTCTTTCAGTGATCATTTCTATGTGTGTGCCCCCCTCACACACACACACTTACCACAACAAAAAAATGAATTCCTGGTCACTTTCATTCTGAATTTTCTTTTCATTTGAGGCAAATTTTACCTGAATATTATGTATACACTTGAGTCCCCCTCTTTTATCCAGCAGCTATTGAAAAGCAAGGTAATTTTCTTGAACTCATATAATGGATTAATCATTGAATTAACCTTTTAAAATAAAAAAAAGTTTAATGGTACTAAGGGATCAATTTAAAGAAAGATAACCTTTGGTGAGGAGAGATAGGCTTACTGAGGTATAAGTAACATATGGAAAAATTTATCATTTTAAAGTGTACAGTTTGATGAATTTTGAATGTATTCAGTCATGTAACCTCCACTACAACATGAGGAATTGTCTTATTTAATAAATAATTGTTCTCCATTGTTTAAATGTGGAGTTTGGCATGCTAAGATGCACTTGCTTGAAAGTATAATTAAATTATAGTTTAAACAGTAACATTTTCATTGTTATGTTCAATCCTTAAGGAAGCTAGATCATTCTTTTCCAAAACAAATATAGTAGAATTTCCGAATAATTTTTGGAATTTGTTTCTGGTAAAGGCCTTGAATATCCTGCAGTGGTCGAGTTTGCTCCGTTCCAGAAGATAGCCAAAAAGAAGCTGAAGAAAAAGGATGCCAAAACCGGAAGCATCGATGACGGTGAGTCCTTTTTTAAAGGCTGGATTATGAAACTTCCAAATTAAACACATGGATCAAATACAGTTTCTCTTCTTTATATGGGGAGGAGCATATTTATTTTTTCTTTTAAATTTACAGATCCAGAATATAAGAAGTTTTTAGAAGCTTACTGTGTGGAGGGGGAGAAAACTGGTGCCAATCCCGAAACGCTTCTGGGAGACATAGAGGCAAAGACAAGAGAACTTATTGGTCTGTTTTGCTCATTTCTTCTCTTTACTTTATTGAGATAAGTATTATAGAGTATGTATTTATATCTTGTGTTTAATGATTTTCATTAAAAATGACACATGATAGGTTTGGCAGAAAAGTAGACTATTTCTTAGTTTTGACAAAAGGATAGCAAGATGGCAGCTTGGGAAAATATGCTGAGTGTCTGTGGTGGGATAGCTTGAGTTTTCAGTTACACTCACCTTGTTTCAAATTTGTGATGAATGAACAGTAGAAAACACATTTGAGTGCTTGCTGTATTAGGGAAAGAGCATTATATCTCAAGGTCGAAGTCAGTATCTTTCCAAAGGATGAGGTATATAGAGCTTTGGTTCTGTGATTCCTGTTTCTGCCCATTTAGATTTGCACCTTAATCAGGCAAATCATGGCAAGTAACCTCTTTCTCTTCTTAGATTCTGGCCTTCAGTGGGTTCTTTTAATCAAGGGTAAACGATCAGGGTTAGATGGAAATATTAATTCACTCTGAAGTTGCAGAGTAGTACAGTGGCATATCAGGGTCTTTAGAGCAGACAGACCTAAGACCTGTCAACCATGTAGCCTCATCCTTAGCCTCAGGTTCTCTGTTTCCTTATAGGTTGTGGTGACATTGCTGCTAGGTATTGGCTCCCTCTAGGTGGCAATGGTTATATTGTTGGTTAAATAGTATGGTACATGGTCACACATCCCCTATTTAATAAATGATACAATTTTGTGGTTTGTAAAGCACTTATACAGCATCTCATTTTCCCTTCACATTGATCCTTTGTGGGTAACAAGGCAGGTGGTTTGTTGGAGATGAGGGAAGGCTGATGTGGTTGGTCTCAGTTTAGCTCCTTCACCCACCAAGGTAGGTCTCGGCCCATTCCTTGGGAGAGCTTCCATGGTGCAGAGCAGCATTCTCCCTAACTTGGGGTAACTTGCCTATTATGAAGAGCATTGGCTGTGCTAATTAATCCTAAGCCAGAGGTCATGGTTAGCACAGGAGCCACAGGGAGAGAGCAGGCTCTTATTGGTCCCTGTACCTGCGGTGAAACGTGGGCATCTACAGAGCTCCCCTGGCAGGTACCATTTGGTATGTGACATCAAGGTGTTCAGGAGCCCTCAATTCCAAGTCAGGAACCCCTGGCCAGGGGCTCTCTTATAATTTCTGATTCATTCCCAATTCCCAGAATTCTGGAATGTCATGTCAGTCTTCAAATGCATCCAGGGATTCTTCCTTTATTTAATCTGAGGTCTGGAAGGCCTCTGCTATAGACCCAAACCATCTTCTACCTGCTCACCTAAGTTCTCAACCACTGCCATGAGGAACACATACCTCTCGGACCTAGTCCCTCAGGAAGGCAGCACCTAGAGGCCTGCCACACGCTTGGGCACCCAGCATCCGGGTCAGGTGAGACAGGTCAGGCCATGAAAGTCGACGATCCAGTTAGAGTGTGTGGAGGCCTTTATTCCTGAGTAGTTGGTAATTTTTAGATCAACACTGCCATATGGAGTTATATTCTAAACTTTTACTTCTGGTTATTCTGACTTATGGCGCATATATTATAAGAAATTATAAGAATTCACATTGCTTAAAACCATTGTATAGAGAGCCAAAAAGGAAGAAATTGCCAGAATATGTGTTGAATCAAAGTGAAAATATATATATATATATATATATATGTGTGTGTGTGTGTGTGTGTGTGTGTGTGTTATGTAATGATTTTAAATATCTGCAAAAATATGAATATGTAACATTCGGGAAGTTTAATATGTTGTATTCATTTTGCTTTTATACCGTCTTTGTGAGTAACATATGACTCCCTTAAGAATCAGGAATTAATGCCTACTACATGTAAAGTTGTCAGTACTTTCAAATTACTTGACTTTATAGTGATGGAATAAGAACCCCCCAAATACAGTGTATGCTTATGTAAATGTAAACATGATAATGTTCTTCCCTTAATTATTTTAAAGATTACATTGAAAGCACGTATTTAAAACAAAGGAAAGAAATCTTATTTTTGAGTTAAATACTTCATTACAATTTGTTTTGTTTTAGCTAGAAGAACCACACCTCTTTTGGAATACATTAAAAATAGAAAGTTAGAAAAGCAGGTATGTCTGGCCTTGTACCGGGTGAATGTCCTTCATGTTTCTGCCACATCCACGCAGACAATTTATACACATACTTTTCTACCTCTTTAGAGAATTCGAGAAGAGAAGCGAGAAGAGCGAAGGCGAAGGGAGTTGGAAAAGAAACGCATACGGGAAGAAGAAAAAAGAAAGAAAAGAGAAGAGGAAAAATGTAAGAGAAAAGAAACAGACAAACAAAAGAAAGCTGCTGAGAAAGAAGTAAGGATTAAGGTAATTTGGAGGAGACCTTTTTTTCAAAAATAGTTCTATCCTCATCATGCCTTTTAAGTATCTTAGCTCTCTGGGAGTAAAAGGACATTTAAAATTTGTCTGGTCTTTTTTACCATAGTTCCTTTTCTCTGTTCTACAATAATAGTTCTCAGACTGTTCCCTAAGCCCTCAGGGTTCCTTGGGCATGCTGTGTTTGGGAGGACTGAGCTGGTGGAAGGGTGGAAGAGGACTGGCCTCCTGGGGGTGAGGGGAGCACTTCACCCAGAGGAGCCCCACATTTAAGTACCATAGATTGGGCTCGTGCTTACATTTTACTCTAATGGAAAGAGTTCTTGACTGAAAAATATACATTTGAAAACCACTGGCTCACTGTTTTCTAGTCTTGCTGTGTGCAGGCTGACTCACAGAACCAGATTTCTCGTAGAAGTGGTTTCTACATCTCTTGCCCAATTCCTCCTTTGCCTGTTATATTCATCTAGGAGGGTGGTTTCATGCATAGAGGGAACTTTTCTCTATGTAAAATATGTTGCCCTAAATTAGAGTCAGCCCTTACCTTCTTAGTATTCTGCTCAGATGGCTCTTCCTTCTCATCAGTGACTCCTCATCATCTGGTCTCTGTGTACATCTTATTTTCATGGAGAGGCTTCCCTGACCCTTTTGAGAAACCATTCCTCCTCTTCCTCTCACCCCACATCTCTCTGTCCTTTTATTCTGTTCATCGCATTTCTTACCACCTGAGATTATCTTGTTCACAGTTTTCTGTTTTTGTCACTGCGGATACCGGTCTTCCACCCCATGGCCACCACTGCCACAGCTAGAAGGTTAAGTGTGAGTTCTTTAATTGTGGGCACATGTCTCTTACTCACAGCTGTAATCCTAGCATTCAGCATAGGGCCTTTTCCTCTGGTTCCTGGCATGCAGCCCTTACAACCCTTCTAGTCTCTGGAGTGATAAGATGTCTTCTGTACATCAGTGAGGTGACAGTGGCTGATACCCTGGATAGCTTCAGGGTGGGAGCTGGTTACCAGAAAGACATGGCCCTATTAGAGGGCTGGAACTTTCAGCTCCACTCCCTGACCTCCAGAGAGGGGAGAGGTACTGGAGATTGAGTTCAGTCACCAATGGCCAGTGATTTAATCAATCCTGCATAATGGAGCCTCTATAAAAGTCCCTAAAGTTTGGAGTTTGGAGAGCATCCCAGCTGGTGAATAGGTTTAGGTGCCAGGAAGATGGTGTTCCTGTGGAGGGTGTGGGAGCTTTGAACCATTCCCTGTGCCTTGCCCTGTGCATCTCTTCCTTTGGTCTGTTCTGGAGTTACATCCTTTATAATAAACCAGCAATAGTGGGTGAAACAGTCTCCTGAGTTCCATGAGACATTCTCATTCAAGAATCCCCTGAATTCATAGCCATTTGGTCAGAAGGACCAGTGACAACCTCGGATTTTTGATTGGCAGCTGAAGTGGGGACAGTCTTGTGGGATCTGATGTTAATTCCAGGTAGGTGGTGTCAGAACTGAATTGAATTGTAGAACAACACCCTATGTTGGAGAGTTGGGGAAGTTTGTGAAAAGGCACCACACACTTGGTTTCAGAAGTATTGTGAGTAAAAACAGTTCATAATTGCACAGATTACTTGTTGGATGGATGGATACATATACTGTATTGTATTTACAGATTTTGTTCAATTGCATTTATTGCAAGCATATGTTACTTTTGTAATAAAAAAAAAGATTGATTGTTATCTGAAAAGAAATGTTTAAATTCAAAGATTCCACACAGACAGAATAAGAGCACATATATAGGTAACATATGCCTTTGATAAGAAGCACTTTAGTGTTTTGCCTTATGTTATATCTGTTTCTTAAATGAATTAATCTAATCCAAATGTATCTGTTTATGATTTTGCTATACTGAAATTTAAAATATGTTTACTTTTGCAAAGCGAGAACAAAATTCTCAGAAGTATATCTTCTATTTATGTTCTACAAACTGACTCTACCTGTGGTATTTACATTTCAGAGAGTAAGTTATATGGGTAACTAACCGAGCGGAAGGCCCAAAGGAAAGGCATACCAAATGAAATGTGTCACAGCAACCTGCTAAGTCTGTTTCAAGAAAGGCAATAAGTGTTTTGAAAACTCTAAAACTTCTAAAAGTCATTAATACGAAGCAACCTTTTAAAAAATGTTTTCTTTATTACAAAGTTCATACTTGTTTATTTTAGAAAAACTAGAACTGGTAGGTGAAAGGAAAGGAAATCATTTCGGTTCTGCCACCTAAAAATAATCACTGTTAACACAGTGTTGCAAGCCTTCTAGACATTTCTCTGTGTGTGTATCAACACAGAAATAGAAATCAAATCATTTTTTGTAATATTCCTTTATTCATTAATATAAGCAGTGATTCATCACATTAACTATCCTAAATCGTGTTTTCGTAACTACAAAATGTTTCATTGATTGAATGTTACCCTAGGTATTTAACCCAAAACCTGTTCATTGGACCTTTGTCTTAACCTTTTTTTTGCTATTCAAACATTTGAGCTCAATATTGGTATATATTTTTAATTATTTGTTAAATGATCTCTTTTATAATATACTTTTAAAGTGATATTTTACTAGCTTTATAATTTTTCAGCTTCTTAAGAAACCAGAAAAGGGAGAGGAGGCAGCCACTGAGAAACCAAAAGAAGCAGGAGAGGAAATTGATACTGGAGATGGACAATGGGAAGCCTATCCTGGCTGTGCTGTTGTGAAGGCCAAGCCCTGGGAGAGCCTGCCGGAGGAGCACAGGGAAAAGTGAGCCCCGCATTTCTGTTTCTTTGACCACATTAAACATCACAGGATTGTCATGAAGTCACAGTCATATATCCTTTGTCAGGACGAGTTCCTATATTTCATAATATTCTCAGAATTCTTGAATGCTTGTGCACATTTTTGTTTCTCTTTGGTCATGCTAGGAACTTGGTAAACCCATTTGGTCTGCTGCCTTAAACTTATCTTCGAACCAGGGAAATGTCCTTCTCTTATTCCCTTTGGGTTTCTGTAGTTGCACTTCAGGTATTCCCGATCTTCTTCCCAGTCTCTTTTCCTTGTGACTTTTATCACTTTGTAATTTTTCTGAGTTTTTTGAGATATTTTGCCCATTTGATCTTCCAGACCTCCTTTAGTTTGTCTATGAATTATAAATTTGAGAATTTGGTCTTTTAGGTACTGAAAGTCTTTTGTGCTGAAGAGATAGAATTCTGAGTGCTGTAATTCCTTCCTTGGAGTTGACCCACAGACGTAGATCTGGTGTTGTGCCAGCCCCACTTCTCTTCCACTGGGGGTCCTCTGTCACATGGGTCTTTGCCTGTTCATGACATGAGCTCACAAAAGGAGCTTGGGCAGGGCTTCTCTGGGAACAAGACAGGCATAGCAGTCTCTGCAGAGGGTCCAGAGAAAGAACAGTCAGACACTTGTACAGAGGTAGGCCCTTCATTCTGTCCCTGACCTTGGATTTGGTCATCTCCCCACAGTCAGTGGGGCCACATGCAGCTGGGCTTCTTGTCCCCTTGACCCAGGGCTCCTGCCCATGCATTACATTTAGACACCTGCAGAGCTTCCTGGAGGCTAGGGCTGCTCTGCTCACAGGAGTGGCTGGAAGTGGATTCGAGTTCAGAGGGCAGGGTCATGGGATTAGGCTGCTATTTGCCCAGGATCACAGTAGTCTGAGTGACTTATTACTGTGTACCTTGCAAACTGATTTATGTAAAGTTTTCTCTTCTTTTTGGGGATTCTGGTTTACTGGTTTGTATATAAAATTAACTTATGCATCATATGAAATCTGATCTGTTAGTGCTGTCGTTTATGTTACAGACATTTTTATTATTATTGCTTAGGACACAGCAGTGCCTTTTGTCATGTTTCTGGCACCAGTTCACGCTTCGCTTATAGGGCTTTTTGTCCCCACCAGTCTTGCTGCTTCTGTATGTGGGACATCCATAGGTGGCATGTGAGGACTTTTGCCTGTGGTTCTGGAGGGAAAGACTTTAAGAACCAAATGAGCTAAACGGCCACTTACTTATTTACTAGTCATTTAATAGTTTGGCATACAAATGTTATTAAATTTCAGTTAATTTTTGTTGTGGTTGGAGCAGAAACTAAGCTGCCACTATCAGCTCTGCCTCGGGATGGATGCATATTTGGGCTACTGGGAAAGTTACTTACCATATGTAGTCTCATTTACTTAATCTTCAGTGAGGGGGAATGTATTTATTTTTAAGGGTTACTGAGAATTTAAAAATTATATTTGGTACCTTAGCACTTAATATACATGTGTGACACTTAAGTATAACAGTAAATATTGTTAATACAATTTATTCATCTTTTTAATAGGTTTTATTGAATGCCCATGGTGTGCCCATCACATGCGAACTTGGCATAAAGTGATGGGCAGACATATATTCCCTGTCTTTTCTGGAACTTACAGTCTGGATGGAAGGACAGGTAATTGACAAGCAGTTTATGTAAGGTTACTGATAATTTGTATTAAATCACAGGTCACAAAATGACAGTGATAAAGAGCAAAAGGATATGGAGAGAAAATTTCGAGAAAAAGAACTTGAAACACAAAGATACCACTTGGATGACAACAGAAAGCTTAGAGCTCACTATGAGTTTGACAAGTTTTCAAGAAGAAACGAAGAAGAGATGAAATCGGGGAAAGGACTCACCCCAGACAGAGTGAAGATGGGTAGCCAGGACCGCGGTGTCCCTGTGGAAGCCACAGAGCGACCAGGGAGAGAACAGAGGAGTGAGGATGGCCTGGCACCCAGAAAGGAGAGAGTGCGAAACAAGGTTCTCTTCTTTATTTGGGATAATCTGCCATTCATCTGTCTGTGCTAAGTATAAACTGGACTTCTGCAGGCTTATGACTACTTTTCCAAGCAGAAATTCCTTTATTTCACTAAAAAAGGAAAATCTACAGAGGTGTCTGAGGTACAGGATCTCCCCCGCTGACAGTGAGAGGCCCACCCGTGCTGGGTCCTGCATTATCTCAGGAGGCGCAATGCCCTGTGTCTGCGTTTGCTTGAGCAGTTATTCTTGTCCACTTAGTGGGTACCAAGGGCTGAATGACAAATGGAAAAATAGAACCAGCCATCACCTTTTCATCAGGAAAAAAAATGTTTTTATTTAGTATAAAACTAGAACTTTCATACTGTTTGCTTGAGAGTAAATAATGGTATATTATCAGATTTACCTCTAAGATAGTAAAGAAAATATAGTGTGTCCCAAAAAAATGTATGCACACTATAACAGCTTAGTCTGGCTTCACCCATTATTTCAACCAGTTAAACTGAATAGGGGTGAAAGTTAAGTGAGTTCTCATCAGCTGTTAAAGTGTGTGTGATGATTACTGGACAGTCAGATGGCTCATAAACACCCAGAAGTTAGATCTGCATAATCAACACAGGATTGAGCTTGCCCACTTAGTCCAACAAACAGGGCCAGGCCCCATCATGCTGTCAGTCTCCCAAAGCCCGCCCTCCAGGTGAGCAAATGAGACGAGGCTACCTGTGCTGCAGGTCACCCACGTCCCACCTGTTCCTGACCCTCGGCAATCACTCCTGCTCTCTGTTTCTATGACTTTGTTATTTCAGGGACATTATATAAATGGAAACACAGAGTATGTAACCTTTTGAGATTGGCTTTTTTGCTCAGCATGATTCCCGACAGCTCCATCCAAGTTTCATGTATCAGCAATGTCGATTTTCTAAATGTTTCTAGTAAAGGCAAGGGAGAGCTTCAGAAAAGCCAGAGCCTTCTAGCTTCACTCTGACTGATCAAGTCTGTATCACAAAGGGTTTCTATAGTTGCCTTAACCTCAGGTACACTAAGTACAGCCAGGGGTCTCATTGGTGGGGGTTGGCCCTGTGAACACTTGTTTTTCAACTGCCTTTTTATTTAGCAGGAGTGATTTGGGTATTTGCATAGCTTTAGGTATGGGAACTCACGATGACTCTTGTCAATTAAGTCTGCAATGCCACAGCAGTATTAAGTGCTTTCTGGGTAATAGCTCCTTTCTTATCAGGCTTTTGGGATCAGTTTTGAACTCTGTACACACTGATGTTACCCTGGTGAAAAGCAAGCCATGCTTGGCCCAGAGATGTTGGGCTGTGAAGCTGCCTCTTGGCCTGCACAGGGGTTCAGATCCATGGGGCCTGCCGAGCCCTTTCCACTCTTCTCATTGGCCAGGCTTATGTTAAGAACATTCCGATCAGCCCAGGTGGTAACTATGGGGCCTCCACAGCCCCGGGTGGGTAAAGGTGAAACAGCAGTGGGACATGCCCACCCCCGTCGCACCGTGCTCGCGCTCCAGGTGGCCGTGGAAAGGCTAAGGCGGCTGCTGCTCTGTCATACACACAAGCGAGGAAGGCGAGGAAGGCGTGCCGAGGCAGGGGGCCTCCTCCCTGGGCTGTAAGCTCCCTGAGCTGGGATGGGGTTGCTCCCTCCCTCTCCTTGAGGCTGGCTTCCCTGAGAGGAGCGGTTATTCCCACTGGAATTACCAGTCCCAGGCTTCAGAATCACAGTCTTTCCCTGGCTTCACTGTCCCTATGCCCTGAAGCTGTTTAATGGCATTTGTGTACTTTATTCAGCCTTTGTTTTTATTCCGCCACCTCTAGGAGTTTAATAAGATGATGGGTTAGTTTTTTCTATGAAGGGGACAGTTCAGAAATAATCCACGAGAAAATTACATATTATGAATGTTAATTATTTAGTTTCGCACTTTAAAAGCTACCTGAGGGTCACACATAGTTTTGTTTCAGATCTCAGCTTCACTGCTTGGTGAGTTGAAGGGACTGAGATGTGTGTATTTGACTGTCACAAACTGGGAGGAGAATGGCATGCTGTCCTATTCTAGAGAGTGTTCTAGGTTTGAGCAATAACATATTAGCTGTCTTTATTTTCATGGCTTTTATATTGCCTCAAAATGCTTGGTTTCTGAGATAGTGCTGTGAAAAAGGCTGATTTTTAGCTGTGAGACTAATAGTCTTTATTTATTTATTTTTTATCCTCACCTGAGGACATTTTTTTCCTCGATATTTTGTTCAGATAGAGTGAGAGGGAGAGAGAGAGAGAAACATCGACGTGAAAGCAACACATCGAGTGGTTGCCACCCACACGACCCAACCAGGGCCGGGGACAAACTGCAACCGAGGTACGTGCCATTAGCGGGAACCGAACCCAGGTCTCTCCGGACTGCAGGCCGATGCTCTAACCGCTGAGCCAAACCGACCAGGGCTAATAGTCTTTAGATAATTAATATCCTCAGCCCCTAGGAATAGACATGTTGTTTCCTCTTGCATTGCCAGCCCTTGGAAGAGTAACCCACCCTTTTGTCCTGGCAGGACCGGCCAGCCTTGCCACTGTACCAGCCAGGAGCTCGCATGAGAGCACGTGGATGTGGTGGAAGATTCTCTGAGGAGGGCCGTGACGGGAGCAGGGCTGAGGCTGAAGATTCAACAGGGGCTGGTTCCAAAAGGAACAAAGAGGCAGAATGAGTCAGTGTGCATGTCACAGCTGTGACAAGGGTGAACTTACATTCCAAATTCCTTGGCTTAGAAATGTATAAATTAGTCTGGAATATAACCTGCAAGGTGAAATTACTCCTTACAAAGAAACTGGTGGCATAGAAACTTTCTCTTAAAAAATTGAACAGAGTTTTCCTTGATTTTACCACTTCTAGTATAAACTACTATGTATCCTTTAGCCATAACACAGCAAATAATCTCCTTTGGAAATTAGAAAAGTATAACCAAACAGTATGAATTCTGAAGCACTTAAATGTGTTGTTGGAATAACTTACACTTTGGTTTTTACACATTTGTAAGCAAATAATCTGTTGGGATCTGTATCTCATTATGCTTGTTGGTTTCCAGTGAACCATAGTTTCTGGGACATGAGCAGCGGATTCCATTATAATCTTGGCAATTCAGCCACATATGTGCCTTCTGTCCTAAAATTACAGGAAGTCTGTTGCACTGCAGTCCCTCTGACAGAAACCTTAACACTGTGTGAAGCCCACCAGCTTTAATTATAGTCCTTTTAACAATTTGGCTACTGATTTGATCAAAATAGTTTCAGTCTTTTGATGGAGGTGCTTGTGGTTTATAACCATTATGGTTTAAGAATTGGTAACATAAATTGCGTTATTTTGGAACATGGGTAACTTAGGTACAGAATCTAGGGTTTTTCTTTTTGTAGCCTGAGGTAATTTTAAAGTGACTTTATGTAGCTTTCTGCAACTATGCATTCTATAGTTTTTCCTTTTAGTGAAATTTTAAAATGTTTGTGTACTTGTGGTACTATGTTTTGAACCATTAAATAAAAATTTTAGTAGCTATGGGTTTGACATCCAGTTGTACTTTTTCTACATAGAATTTTACACAATAAAATTTTGCTTTTTAAAACATAGCTTTAGCCCTGGCTGGTTTGGCTCAGCAGTTGGAGCGTCAGCCTGCGGACCAGAGAGTCCTGGGTTCAGTTCCTGCTAAGGGCACATACCAAAAAAAAACCAACAACAACAACAAAATAAACCCATAGCTTTAATTATCTGAATACTTTAATTATAGCTATTCCTTATTAAATAGGAGATATTTGTCAAAAAACTAAGAATTACTCATTTATCATTAAAAACATCTGTAATTGTTGGACACAGTTTTATGGCAAGGTCCATGGGATCCAGAGGAGCCAACCTGGCTTAAAAGGGTTAGACAGTATTTTACACTTTGCAGGCTATATGGTCTCTGTCACATCTACTAACTTCTTGTGGTGAGAAAGCAGCCTTAGACAATACATAAATGAATGGGCAGGGCTCTGTTCCAATAAAACTTTATTATAAAAACAGGCAGCAGGCCATATTTAACCTGTGGACCACAGTTTGCTGGCCCCTGTTTAAAGGGTGGATCAAACTGGATCTCCTGAACAGTGAGCGGCTGTGGTCCTTGCTGCTCATTTTGGCTTTGATCTGGAGATTTCCAGGCTCGAAAGTCCAGGACATAGTAAATTTCACTTCTAAGGCCCCCATCTTGGTTCTGTTGGCTTGTTTGTATTTGGTGATCAAAGACCGGGAGGTCTTTAGTGCTCATTTTCAAAATTTGTGGTTTAAAGCAATGGTTCTCATGCTTTTTGGTCTTAGGAACTGTTTACATTTTTAAAAATTATTGGCAACCGAAGTACTTTTTTTTTTTTTTTTTTACCAATGCAAAAGTTTATTTAACAAAAGTTCAGTGTGAAAATGGACATCTCCCAGTATTTTCCTGGAAGAGTGTTGACTGAATATAAGCTGCTGCCTCAGGGGCCAACTTCTCATTAGCACACACATAAGCAGTGACTGCAATCCTCCTGGATCCTGGGGCAGCTGGTGGGCAACACCACATGCTCCCTCCAGCTTGCGCAAATGATAAAACCAAGTTGCCAGCATATCTCTGGAGGGAGCTTGTACATTTTTCTGGTGTGTCACCTTTTGTGGCTACTACCTGAGGGTTGGTTCCTGGATCAACCTAGCTGATATAGAACAAGGTTTGTGTTCACAAGTCCCACAGGACTATTTCAAACAAAGAAGCAGTTCTTTACAGGTGTGCATGAGAGCAGGTAAAAACAAACAGAAACACCCCTCAATTCCAACCTGCAAGGGATTTGACTGCATGCTCTCACAGCTACCTGAGTGTCCAGCTCCCAATCGACTGGCATGTGGAAAACTGACTAGGACTGTAATCTAACCTATACAGACAGCCTAGCAGGTAGGCCAGCATAGATTAACTTTTATTTAGAATTCATAACTTTGCTTAGATTGACCTGTAAATCTATTCAGATCACTCTAGATTTTATAAGGTGTAACCATATCCTATAATTTTTAAGAGTTTAACAGAAATGCTGAGACTTAATTCAACTTCCTTCCATACGTATGCCATCCCTGACATTGAGGTTGCCAGGCTGTTTTTCAAGAACAAACCCAGAATATTTTGTAGGACCAGGGGGTGGATCTGGCTGAATCCACTTGAGGCTGGCCAAAGGTACTTGAAGGACCCTCTAGTGACCTCCTCATGAACTTTTCTCATTATAATACAAAATCTCTTCCCAGCAGCAGAACATTTCCACCATTTCTGAACATGTGATGTATATATAACCATGTTTTCTAACCGTGCAGAAATGTCCCTATCTATACATGCCATGACAAAATTCACCTGGATGTTTATGTATGATATCTCTGAATAAAGATGAATCTGATCACTTGTTTAGGACACACTGCTTTGGGACTGATCCCTGGTGTGTCCTTGCTTGCTGGCTTGCAATAAAGTTTCTTCTCATAAAATCAACTTAGAGTTGTCTTTTGGCTGGCAGCTACTGAGTAATTGGATCGGACTCAGTCTGGTAACAGGATCCTCCCTTTTGGGACACTAACGGATCCTGGTACACACTCAACTACTAGGAGTCTCTAAAAACAAAGGTAGTGGCTTGGACAATCACTAAGGTTTGAGAGGCAACCAGATGTTTAGGCTGAGCTGATTTACAAGGTTCATCTCCTACATGAAACCAGTCTCTCAAGACTGGGAGAGATGGCTGTTTTATCTAATGCACAGATTTCAACACAGGGAGTCAAGGAAAATGAAGATATAAGGGAGTATTTTCCAAACAAAAGAACAAGATAAATGTCCAGAAATAGATCTTAATGAATTGGAGGTAAGTGATTTACCCAACAGAGAGCTGTTAAAATAACTGTTATAAAGATGGTCACTGAGGTCCGGAAAGCAATGAATGAACAAAGTAAGAATTTCAACAAAGAGATTGAAAATATTAAAAAGTACCAAACAGAAATAGAGATGAACAATACAATAACTAAACTGAAAAATTCAACAGAGGGGGCAATAGAAGACTAAATTAAGTGGAAGGATGGATCAGCAAACTCAAGGGTATTGCAGTAGAACTCATCTAATCAGAGGAACCAGAAGAAAAAGAGTGAAGGGACTTAGGGAACAGAACAAGTAGTTCAATGTATGCACTATGGGGGGAGAGTTGTCCTAGGAGAAAGGAAAGGGAAAGGGGCATAATTTCAATTTGAAATAGTGGCAGAGGGTGTTTTGTTATTTGTTGATAGAGAAAACAAAACAAACAAACAAAAAAACCCCAGTTTGTGCCACATCACAATCTAGATTTTGGCTTTTAAGAGTCGTTCTATGGTAGAGGTTTGTTGAAAGTTCAGTTGGGATAATCAACTTATTCTAACACTGAAGGAAGAAAACGTAAAGCAACCTTACAAATGATGGCCTGCAGCCACAATGAACCATGTTCTGTTTTGCTTTTAGTATGTTTTTATTGATTTTTAGAAAGAGAGGAAAGGAGAGGGGGAGAGAGAGAGAGAGAGAAACCAATGATGAGCTGCCTCCTGCACACACCCTGAGTGGGGATCGCCCACAATCCGGATGTGCCGACCAGGAATCTAACCTGCAACCCTTCAGGACAAGGCTTAACCGAGCCACACCAGCCAGGGCTGAACCTTATTTCTAAAAGTGGAGCTCACAATAGAAGGTAAAAAGGCTCCAAAGAAGCTCCTTAAAGAAAAGAAACCTAGAACTGCAGTGTTCCAGAAGCTCCCCACACTCCACAACCAGTTCTAGACCCAAGGGATTCCCTTCTGCAGATAAGAAAGCAAACACCACCAAAGGAACAAGTACTCATCTGCAGATTGATATTTCATTGACAAATCACCCACGATAGCTCATCTTCACCAACTGCAGAAATAGTAAACTGACACTAGTACTAGTCTCTGGGCTCTAACCAGTTCTTTAACTGGAAATTGTGTGATATGAATGACAAACTATCTCCCAGAAGGTGGCTTTAGGAGTAACAACTACAATAATAATAAAGGACTGCAAGTTATTTTGGTAATATTGATAAAGCAGCAACACAATAAGAATATTACAAGACTTTTACAATACAGACAAAATAAGAAAAACAGCACTCTATATATGCCGATACTGAATTTTACGACATAACTTATCAAAGGTAACAATCATAAAAGCTAATATGTATAACTTGATGTCCAGAGAAAAGATCCTCCCATTTCTGCATTTAAAATTTACAGCTTAAAAAGTGCTTTTATTAAGGCTCAAGATTATTTTTACTGTTTTATTGGACATTTGTCTCTTCTTTTGTAAATAACGCTGTTAGTGTTTTTTGCCTGTATTTCTAGTGGGGTGTTCAACTTTTTTTTTATAAAGAACCTTTTGATGTTGAATTAATATTCCTTTCAAAATTGGGCCTTTAAAGATGAGAAGGGTATGAATGATGTTCAATTATTTGTGATCCCCTTTGCCGCTCCCAGCAGTGATTAAAATCTAATCAAAATGAACGGATCATTCTGCTACAAAAACAAAAATCTGAAAATTCCCTAAAATGCACCCAGTTACTTTATACAAACATTGTAAGTCAGAATATGTCCAGAAATACAAGAATGCAGGATCTTAAATTCGGCGTGAAAGGAGACTACAATAAACAGCAGCAGAACAGACTGGAGATGCCGGCAACCAGGTGGACCTTGCGGGATGCTGTTGGCTCATGCAGGTGCACCTGGAGGGCAATAGTTCGCACACACAAGGGAATCTGCTCTGGCCACAGGGGCGGGAACGCCGGGTGGGGATCAGATTGTTTTACCCTAACAGTTTCTCATCTACCCCGGCCTTCGGCCAGCGAATCTGAAACGCCAGGCCTCTTCCTTGAGAAGCACCTTCGCGGTTGGGCGCCCCCAGGCCAGGGCTCGACGCCTCGACCTGGCAGGAGGAATCGGAGGGCGACCGCCATCTCAATCCGCTAGCTCTGGAAACCTAGGCCCCGCCCCAAGCCCCAGCTGACGCGAAGGAACTTCCAGGAGCCGGGCAGGAAACACGTCACCTCCGGGGGCTGGGCGGGACGCTCGACGCGCCAACGCACTCTGCGAAGGTGCATCCCGCGACCAGCGATCTGATTGGCCCGCGCGGAAGGGCGCGCGTCGCCAAACTCGCTTCCCGTCAGCCCTGGTCCTCCCGACCTGCGGCCGCGCGCACGCTCGCGCGTCCGGACCTGCGCCTGCGCTTTGCCGCCATTCGGGAGGCCGCCGCTCTGCAGGGCCTCACGGAGCAGCCCGGGAGCGCGAGCCCGGCCTCCCGCCGACGTTCGCCTAGTTGGACGCCGCCGCGGTCCAGCGGGGTGAGAAGCGGGGCGGGCAGGGAGGGGCGTCGTCGGGGCCCGCACACCCCTAGGCCAGCATCCGGAGGAAGCCTAGGGCGTCCACCGAGGAGGGGCCTGCGCCCGGTCCGCTCCCGCCCCGCTGGCTGGAGGACCCGCTCCCCAGAGGCCGCGGGCGGGGTGGACTCTACGGGACTTGAGGGTGGGGAGGCAGGTAACGTTTTATTTAAAAGCCTGGTGGGGAGTCCGCTCTGGTTCTCAAGGCACGCATTTCTTTAGTTTCAGACTTAGATGCAGTTTCCTCCGCCCCTGGACTGCGTGGGCTTTTGTCATTGTTTTAAAATCCGCTAGACAGCCCACAGAGGGGAGAAATGTCATCATGTATCAGATAAGGGACTGGTGTCCAGAAAATGTAAAGAACTGTAGCAACAACAAAAAGCAAGCCAATTAAAAACTGGGCGAAGGCCTTAAGTAGGTATTTCTCCGGAGAAGATGTACAGATGGCCAGTGAGCATATTAAAGGCTGCGCATTAGCCGTTACAGTTAGAGAGATGAAAACCAGAATGAACTACCATATCACGCCCATTAGCCTGGCTAGTCAAAAAACACGAGCGATGGCAAGGGTGCGGAGAAAGGGGGACACTTTGCATTGCTGGCGGGATGTAAAATGGTGCAGCCAGGAGCTGTGGCAAATGGTTCAGCAGTGGTTCCTCCAAAATTTAAACAGTTACGTGATCCAGCAATTTCACCCCAAGGTATAAACTCCGAAGAATTGAAAGCAGGGACTCAAATAGATATTGTATACCATAACAGCCTTATTTGAAGTAGCCAAACAATCCAAATGTCTGTCCACACATGAATGGAAAACAAAATGTTATTCATCCTTAAAAAGGACTAACATTCTGTTACGTGCTGTAGTTTAGATGTGCTAAGTGAAATAAGCCAGACACAGAAGAACACAGAGTGTATAACTCCACTCATAGAAACAGAAAATGAAATAGAGGTTACCAGGGGCTGGTGGGGGTAGAGTGAGGAGGGGAAGTTATTGTTTAATGGGTACAGAGTTTATGTGGTGATGAAGAGTTCTGGAAATGGATAATGGTGATGGTTTTTACAATATTGTGAATGTACTTAATGCCACTAAAGTGTGCTTATAAAAATGGTTAGAATGGTAAATTGTGTTGTCTTTTACCACAAATTTAAAAAAATGTATAGGAAAAGGCAAAACGACGGAGACAGTGAAGAGCTCAGTGATTGTTAGGAGTGCAGGGAATTGTTATGGCAGTGAAAGTATTCTGTACGATTCTGGGACGGTCAGTTCTGTAATGGGTACGTGACACTATATGTGTGAAATCCATAGAACTGTAAAACATGTCGAGTGACCCCTAAATGTGAACTGTGGACTTCAGTTAATATCAGTATTCATTTGTCATTTGGAACAATATACCACACTAATACAGGATGTTAAACTAAAACTGCTCTAAGAAAATAAAGTTTACTAGTTTTTAAAAAATCAGCTTGGGTAAAGAGCAACGCTAGTGTGTATATGCATAAAACCCAGTTAACTTTAAACCTGCTCTACATGTCGCATTTTAATTTTAAAAGCTATATATCAGATTTAAAAAAAAAAAAAAAACTGACCAGGAAGAAATTGGCTAGGAATGGGAAATAGGTGTGATACTATATGGCATAGAACTTCATTGAAAAGTTCAGGATGATGCACTGGAAAAACAGTAATGATTAGAACTTGTGTATTTATAACATGTCTGTAGAGGCGAAACTAGGATGAGAGAAATTTTTATTAACTGGACAATTTAGAGTTACTTTCATAGTTAGGCTTAGGAGCTCTTGAAATTTAAAAAAAAAAAATTGCTAGAATCTTAAAGCTGAAATGAATCTGTGTCTAGTCTCTACCCAGCAGCTGAATTCTGTCTAAGTTCTGAAACAGGCCAGTGGGAAAGACAGTATTGTGTTACAAATAGATCCAGAATCAGGAAACCAGGATCTTTTACTGCTTCCTCTGACCTAATTTTGTGATCTTTCATAAGTCATTTCTCTCACTCAGCATCAGTTTTTCCCAATTGTAAAATAAAGATGTTGGACTCAAGTCCTCTGAGAGTCCTCCCAGTCCTATCCTGATCATTGGCTTCCAGTTATGGAGGGCTCCTACCTGTCAAAGCAACTTATTCTAGTCTGTGATTGAGTAGTTCCTACAGCTTCCTATGTTGAGCTGATATCTGTTTTCCTGCCGGCTTCCACTTGTTGCTTTTAGGACAGCTTACATATTATTCATAGTTCTTCCCCTTTTGAAGTTAATTGCCTGTACTCATGGATGACAAGTTTTCAGCCTGTCATCCTGGTTGCTTTCATTTGTAAGTTCCCTAGTGTTAAGGACTCTCCTAAAGTATCCTTCCTGCTCAGAGCTGGAGACAGGGATCCACTGGAATACTCTGCCAAAGGCAGAATATGGAATGCAGCTCTCTACAGTGCAATATTCTGCATTTGATATTTGGATTCTAAATGTTTGGTAGATTTCATCTTGTTGATTTTGGCCCGTTGTATTGGTTTTTTAAGATCTTACTAAATTCCACTGTATTAGGTTGGTCAAGATATATTTAAAAGAACCTCTATAGATAGAACTTTATTCTGGTCCTGCGTCACATGCTTATTACTTGCCTGATCTTGAGCAAGTTAATGTCTAAGTTTGAGTTTCCTCAACTTTAAATTGAAGTTTTAAAGTAGATGGACCCTGAGGTCTTTTCTTATCCTAAAATTCACTGGCTCCAAGACTAGATGGTAGTTTTAGGTCTTTTCTAGTTTTAAAATCTTGTGAATCTAAGATTAGGGCTCCAGTCTTTATGAGAGAATGTGTGAGATTGAACAGGTACTCTCTGAGCATATACCATGTACCAGGGAAGTGCAAGGACCCCTGCCCTCTGAGAGCCCACATCCTGGTACGGAATTAGAATGTACTGCCAGAGATAACCACTACAGTAGAGATGGGTATATAGCAGGGGTCCAAGGAAGATTGGAGAGGGTGGGGAATTGGCCAGTTTTTAAGAAGCAATCCCACCTAAAGGATGGAGGAACTTGCCTAATGACTGGGTATCGAGATGTGGAGTGTAAAGGAGAGGAGATACCTGTGTAAAGGCCCAGAAACTTGAATTGTTAGGGAATTACAGGTGGGTCAGTACTTTGAGAATGCAGTGTACTCAGGGGCCAGATTGTGAAGAACTTTATATGCCATGCTTAAATTTTGTACTGTAGGTGTTGGAATTACCTTGAGAAATTGTGAGCAGGCAAGTCACATTAGGTTTTTATGTTTGGAAGATGACTGGTAGCAGTACCTGAGTGGATTGGAAGGAAGTGAGATTTGTGACAGGGAGATAAGGTATCAGAATGAAAGTAGTTGACAAGATGTAGGGAATAGAGGGAAGGGTAGATAAATGTCCTGGAACTTAATCAGAAGAGTATTATGAGCCATTATCTAGCTTGTTTACAGCCAGTTTATCCCATTCTGTTCAGGTCAACAACTTACCCAGACCCTTTTGCCTTTTCTTTGCAATTAATGCATGAAAAGGCCTGAGCAGTTCAAAGTACAGTACCACCCTTCTTTCCCCAGAGGCCTCTTTCTTCTTTGCCCCTTGGTCCTGTTGATTATGTTGCCTCTTCCTCCACTGCCTGTCAGTTTGCTGTTCTGCTTTGTAGTATGGATAATTGACAAAATGCCAGCTGTACCTTTAGTCATTGCAACAGTCTCCTGGTGCTTGTCACATAAGCTGAAGTTAGATGGTAGGTTTGAGAAGGGTTTGGTTATGTACATGGGCATTCAATAGTGGATTATTAAAGAGGAATTAGATAGAGGTGGTGTCATGGATAGTATTTGGTGTCATTTCATGAAAGTAAGTATCCAGGCTGATTTGATTGGACTACTGTCACTGTTGCAGGATGGGGTAGCAGAATGGTGAGAGAAATAAACAGAATTCTATTATAGGGGGCATAAGATATCATAGAGATGGGATTTTGATTGCCCTTTATTTTATTTTATTTTATTTTTTAGGTTCAACTTTTCTTTGACCTTCTTCATGTACCCCAGGCTATTTTCTGTGGTTTAGTCAAAACACCATGTAAACTTGCTGCCCTTTGAAGACCTTTTTTAAGACTTCTAGTAAGACAGCTGGTAAGTCCTACGGAGAAGCATGTTGGTCTTTATTTCTTTCCCACTCTAAAAGTACTTGTCATAGATTTATAGTGTGATTCTACCAGCATTTTCTTGCCTTTTTTTTTTGCTTTTTAATGTTTAGGAGAATATTTTATGATGAGAATTGTTTTTGAAAAGTTCTTGAAGTTCTTGAGGAAAAACTATAAAAGCATTCACAGTCATATATAAAATGATATTTAAACATGATGAATTTGGGGTTTGATAGGTAAATTTTGTAACATTTAAAATTTTTTAATGAAGAGATTATTAGAATATGATAATGAGGCTTAAATAGTAGGCAGGTGAGGGTAATAGAAACTTAGAGATTGAGCAGAAGACTTTGGTAGCAAGAAGAAAGAGGGAGGGCCATTTGGGAGAGGTAGGGAATGTTCGGGAAGTCTGAGGAATCATCAGGGCTTAATACAGACTGAAAGGGAATGGGAATGAATGATGTATTTACAGAGTGGCCTTACGTGAAGGGTGGGAGAGCTGGTGAATGGACAGGTTTGGCAGGCAACAATTGAGGACAAAAGTAATTGGTCCACTCCAAGAAGCTGAGGTGGCTGGAGGCTGCTTGAGGCAAGAGCAGCAGGAATTAGGCTAAATGGTATTAATTAAAAACAGGGACTAAATTACAGGAGCTGCTATAAAGGGAGAAACTGAGTTAATGGAAAGTAGAAATAAGGAGAAAAGTTGATAGAGCTTTGCCTGCTTGAAAGGGACCACAAGACTGGGATAGCATTTGGGAAAGAGTGTGTGGCCAAAAAGAGGGCCAGCTCCCTACTGTGGTACTGTGTCAGAGACATCCATTTATGAGATGTGGTTTTGTTTTATTCTGCTTTTCATTTGGTTAGTTTACCAGAAGCATTTAAAAAAAACTTCCTGACTATAAAATAGTATGCTCAGATACTTCTGTGGGAATAGAAGAAACAGTGCTTTACCCTTAAAGTTTATAACCTAATCTGTATTAGACACTTACCAGGCTTTTTGATGATCTCTATTATATGAGTTACTGTTGGTAAAAGTTGGTGAGGCAGCATGTAGGAAAGGAAGAAAATTGTTTTGTTAATGGACTATACATTATGCAAAGAGAGGAGAGGTGTAGCTAAGTAAATGCTACATTGGCAAGAGAAAACAAAAGTCCTTTCTCCATACTGTGTATGAATTATTGCTTGAGAAGTTGGGAAAAGTTTCTATAATTAACAGTTTAATTAAGCTTAAGAAACTTGGAACAAAAAATGAAAGTAATGCCTTTCTTTGTCACAAGCAGGACTTTACTATCTTTTGGATAAGTCACTGTGTGTTGGTCAGCCATAACTTCAAGGTGATTTTGGAACTCTTTATCAGAAACCGAAGGATTAAATATTTTAGAGACTACCCTGTAGTTTTTGTTTTTTTTAATCTTCACCTGAGGACATTTTTGCATTTATCTTCAGATAGAGCAGGAGGGAGAGAGGGAGGAAGAGAGAGAGAGAAACATCAGTGTTAGACACATCGAGTGGTTGCCACCCACACGACCCCAACTGGGGCCGGGGACAAACTGCAACCGAGGTATGTGCCCTTAACGGGAACTGAACCCAGGACTCTCTGGTCCGTGGACCAATGCTCTAACCGCTGAGCAAAACCGGCAGGGCCCTTGTAGTTTTTAATATTATAATGATAGCTAGCACTGAGTGCTTGCTGTATATCAGATACTATTCTAAATATGCTATAAAATACTACATTCATTTTATAGTCAAGGAAGTGGTAGCATAGAAATGTTTAGTAACTTGATAAAAGCCAGACAGTGGAACCAGGACTCAAACCCAGCAAATCTGAGCTTTTAATTAACCTCTATGTCATAATATATGTAACATAAGACATAACATGATATGATATGTAACATAATATACCTAGCATTTTTAACATGAGCATCCCTTTACTCTTCATTATTGCCACTTATGGCCAGATGGGGTTATTGAGATAACCTATTCTTTTTTATATGTTTTATTATGTTTTTACAGTCAAGATTTTTTTTTAGAGATTTTTATCATACTAAGTGATTATATTTTTCTTTTCTTATAGTCCTTCTAGCCCTAAAAACAATTTTCTAAAAGACAGGATAATTGCTAATACTTTCTGAAGCACTAGTTTGTTTCCTCAATTATCACCTTTCTAACTTTAGACACCCTCAAAAATTGTAAATGATACACCACTGATATAGGTGATAGAAAACAATATTGTCAAGAACATTTTGAAAGCAAGTTATCAAAATTAGAAATTATATTAAAAATTTTAATGTTTTTAGATTAATAAAGGGAGGTCCTGTGATTACCAGTGTTTCTAATCTGTACTGTTTTTTTGAGGAGCAATAACATGGGAAAAGTATATTTTGACCTTGTTGTTACCACTAGCACAGTGCACATTATATACTCTTAGTAGTAGCTGGTACTTTTGGTAAATGATGGGACATAATTAAATGAGAAGAGATTTTTGTTAGCTGCATGGTGAATAGACTCACTGTGCATGTTAGTTACAGAATCTGTTTTAGCAGTTGTTGGATTTCTATGCTAAGAAGAACATACCAGATGGAACTAGTGGAGAACAGAATAGAGTCCAGAATAGATTCATGTACGTGAAATTTAGTAAATGCTAAATGGAAAATTATATATAAGTGAGAAAAAGGGTTGTGTATTCAGTATTGTTGAGACAACCAAACTGTCTATTTGGGATGAAGAAATAAGCAAAATCCTAGTTCACCTCCTTTTTAAAGATACAAATATAAAAAAATTAAACTATCAAAATCATAGGAAAAAATATTGAGTGATTAAAAATAATGAAGTGGGAAAACAATTTAAAACAGTCATAAGGAAAACACTTAAGTTTTTAATTTTTGTGTAAACCAATGATGTGTGGTTAAAAAAATACCATAAAATCAAGAAATAAATGATAAACTGAAAATATTTTTAGTAAAAGAGTTGATTTCTTTTATATACAAGGACAATTTATAAATAAGAAAAATGGAAAAGCATATAGAAAAGAATGTACATGTCTAATAAGCAAGGAAAAATGTTTGTTTCTCATTAAAGAAAAGCACATTAAAACAGTATTGAGATAATTAGTTTTCACTTAAGAAATAGCAAACATTAGAAAGTTAATGATACTCATTGTTGATGAGGAATCTGGGAAATTGTCCCTCATCTATACACTATAGGTTGGTATGTAGTAGTAGTAATAGTAGTAGTGCTTTAACTTCTTGAGAGTTTGGTACAATGTATCAATTTTAATTGCAAATAGCCTTTGAACCAGGTAATCCCTTTCTAGGAATTCTCTCTTCAAAAATACCCTCAGATTCAAAGATATGTCCAAAGAAATTCAGAGCTTACTCTGAAAAAGGTAAAAATGTCCTAGAAAATGTACTCTTAATTCAGCAGAACTCCTGAAACCTATACCTGCCAAAAACTTAGCCCAGTTTTGTTTCCAGAAGCACAAAACCTGCTCCTCTTACTTCTTCGGAGCCTCAGAAATCTGGCGCTGTTATTTCTCTTGAGCCAGAGAGACACCTTTTCTTCCTTAAAGGAAAGCAGGTTGCAGAATAATATGTTTAATATCCCATTTGCATAGAATGTGTTTATGCATTTGTGTATACATAGAACATTTTTTCAGTGACATGTAAGTACAGTGGTTACCTCTGGGGAGTGATACTGTGTGACTGTCGTGTACTTCATGAATGAGTATGTTTTTAACTGAGCTTCTATTAACTTTTATCACCTAAAGAGACTCACTTAAAAATGTTAAAAGTCTATTTTCTGGCAAGCAAGTTTCTGCTACCAGGCTATCCTCTATCTAAATTGCCCTTTGCTTGGCAAGGGCAACATCTCTGCTCAAGTAATAATTTTAAACCTAGGATAGCATGTTATTAAAATCTCTGCTCGAATGTCTCCTTGACAGCTTTCTTTACATTGCCCTCCATACTCTTACCTCCCTACCATTGTAAGCACCATATTTCAAGAGACCCCTGTAACCGTGAGTGCTTAGAAAAGCATGGGACACAAAAATTATTTAATTATTAAATAAATGAAAAAAAACTTTATATTATGATGGATAAAATACAAGATATGTTAATATTTTTTTTTAAAGATCTATGAGCTCTGGCTGTGGTTGTTCCCAGTCAGGGCACATACAAGATTCAACCAAGGAATACATAAATAAGTGGAACAACAAATCAGTGTTTCTCTTGCTCAAACAATAAATAAATAAATAATTTAAAAAAAATCCTCACCAGAGGATATTTTTCTATTTATCTTCAGGTAGAGTGGGAGGGAGAGAGAGAGAAACATCGATATGAGAGAGACACATCGACTGGTTGCATCCTGCACAACCCCGACCAGGGCTGGAGATGAAATGCAACCAAGGTACATGCCCTTGACCAGAATCGAACCCATGACTCATTGGTCCATCGGCCAGTGCTCTAAACTCTGAGCTAAACTGGCCAGGAGAAAATAAAGAAATTTTTAAAAAAATCTATGAAAAGAGTTATCATAGTTAGACTTAATTTAACAAGTGTTTTCTGAAATGGATTTAAAGTTTCTTGCTCAGCCTCAAATAGCCTAGCTTGAATTTTTATATTTATTTAGCTTTATGCACAGACAACTTATTGATATTTGGGGTTTTAGAGTCGAGGTGGAAAGCACATGCAACAGATAATTCTGGAGTTGTGCTTGGGTCACTGATAGTTTCATAACCTGGTCAAGTCACTTCTCTGAATATCAAGTTTTTCAGGTCTAAATGAAAAAAATAGTACCTGTCATATTATTAGGAGGATTGAGTAGAATGATGTATGTAAACCTAGCAGAGTTCCTGGGACTCAGTTAAAAATTAGTTCCATTCTTTCTCTTCAAAATCCTCTATAGAGATATTATTGAATAAATGTACATGGCATTCTAAGCTTAAAATTCTACAGTTTCAGAATGGGCTAGATTAGCATTTCATTTGTGATTATGTTTGCTGAAAATAATTTATTTCTACTTTATTGCAGCACTGTTGAAAAATTTTTAAAGAATATAATTGTGTGTGTTGTAACAGAAAGAAAAATGGAAGTATTTCCGGAACTTCGTAAACCATCAGTACGTTTGGAGTGTGACCACTGCAGTTTCAGAGGCACGGATTATGAAAACGTACAAATCCACATGGGCACCATCCATCCAGAATTTTGTGATGAAATGGATGCTGGTGGGTTAGGTAAAATGATATTTTACCAGAAAAGTGCAAAGCTGTTTCATTGCCATAAATGCTTCTTTACGAGCAAGATGTACTCTAATGTATACTATCATATCACATCCAAACATGCAGCCCCAGAAAAATGGAATGAAAAACCCAAAAATCAGTTAAACAAAGAAACAGATTCTGTGAAAAGCCCTCCTATTTCCGAACACCAGAAAATGCCCTCTAATGCAGAACTCCAGAAACCTGTTCCTGCCCTTTCCATAGAAACAGAGAAACTTGGTCCAGTTTTGTCTCCAGAATCACCCAAACCTACTTCTCTTACTTCCCTGGAACCTCAGAAGCCTGGCCCTGTTGTTTCTCCTGAGCCACAGATACCTTCTCTTTCTTCTCCTGAGCCACCAAAAACTACCCCTATTTCTTCTCCTGAACTTCCAAAACCAGTCCCTGTTGTTTCTGAATCTCAGAAACCAGTCCCAGTTCCTTCTCCAGAACCACAGAAACTTGCTCCTGTATCTCCTGAGCCAGTAAAGACTACTCTTATTAATCCTAAACCTCAGAAACACTCCCATTTCCCAGAAACATTAGGGCCACCTTCAGCCTCCTCTCCAGAGTCACCAGTTCTAGCTGCTTCCCCTGAACCTTGGGGGCCATCCCCAACTGCATCTCCAGAGTCTCGGAAGCCAGCACGGACAATCTCTCCTGAGCCAAGGAAGCCATCCCCATCAGATTCTCCTGAACCTTGGAAGCCATTCCCTGCTGTCTCTCCGGAACCTAGGAGACCAGCCCCATCTGTGTCACCAGGTTCTTGGAAGCCAGGGCCACCTGGGTCCCCTAGGTCTTGGAAATCCAGTCCTTCAGCATCAGGACCCTGGAAGCCAGCTAAACCTGCTCCATCTGTGTCTCCTGGACCTTGGAAACCAATTCCTTCTATATCACCTGGACCTTGGAAACCAACTCCATCTGTGTCCCCTGCATCCTGGAAGTCTTCATCAGTCTCACCTGGTTCCTGGAAATCTCCCCCTGCGTCTCCTGAGTCGTGGAAGTCTGGCCCACCAGAACTGCGAAAGACAACTCCCACCTTGTCACCTGAACATTGGAAGACAGTTCCCCCTGTGTCTCCTGAGCTCCGTAAAGCAGGACCTCCCTTGTCTCCTGAGCTTCGCAAACCAGGCCCACCATTGTCCCCAGACATTCGTAGCCCGGCGGGATCTCCAGAGCTCCGAAAGCCCTCAGGATCTCCAGAGCTTTGGAAGCTTTCTCCTGATCAGCGGAAGACTCCTCCTGCTTCACTTGATTTTCCTGAGTTCCAGAAAAGTTCCCGTGGTGGTTCCCCTGATCTCTGGAAGTCTTCCTTTTTTATTGAACCTCAGAAACCTGTCTTCCCTGAGGCCCGGAAACCTTCTGGGTCATCTGAGTCCCCTAAAGCATCCTCCGATATCTGGAAGCCTGTTCTCTCTATTGATACTGAGCCTAGAAAGCCTGCCTTGTTTTCTGAGCCTCCCAAAACAGCGCCTCCTGCTTCTCCTGAACCACGAAAACGAGCTCTTTTTCCAGAGCCCCGGAAACATGCCCTTTTCCCTGAACTTTCCAAATCTGCTATATTCTCAGAATCTCAGAAGGCAGTTGAATTGGGTGATGAACTACAGACAGATGCCATAGATGATCAAAAGTGTGATATTTTGGTTCAGGAAGAACTACTAGCTACACCTAAGAAACTCTTAGAAGACACTTTATTTCCTGCCTCAAAGAAGCTCAAGAAAGACAACCAAGAGAATTCTGATGCTGAGCTTAGTAGTAATGAGTATATAAAAACAGATTTGGAAGCAATAGATAGTAAGGGCCAAGAATCAAGCAGTGATCAAGAGCAGGTTGATGTTGAATCTATTGATTTTAGTAAAGAGAACAAAATGGATATGACTAGTTCAGAGCAGTCCAAAAATGTATTACAATTTACCGAAGAAAAAGAGGCTTTTATCTCTGAAGAAGAGATTGCAAAATATATGAAGCGTGGAAAAGGAAAATATTATTGCAAAATTTGTTGCTGTCGTGCTATGAAAAAAGGTGCTGTTTTGCATCATTTGGTTAATAAGCATAATGTCCATAGCCCTTACAAATGCACAATTTGTGGAAAGGCTTTTCTTTTGGAATCTCTCCTTAAAAATCATGTAGCAGCCCATGGGCAAAGTTTACTTAAATGTCCACGTTGTAATTTTGAATCAAATTTCCCAAGAGGCTTTAAGAAACATTTAACTCATTGTCAAAGTCGGCATAATGAAGAAGCAAACAAAAAGCTAATGGAAGCTCTTGAACCACCAATGGAGGAGCAGCAGATTTGATTTTTAAAAACTGTGTCTATATGCTCTACGGAGTTACTTGTGGAAACCATTTGTTGAAAGTATGGTTAAATAGCCTCGTTGGATCAGTAGATAGATGTTGCTGTGTATGGTGTAGAGTGTTTGTCTCAGTAGTGTTACACAGAATAGGCATTTGGTTATTTTTTCATGGTCTCTGTTTTATGTTTCTGTCTTATAAATCAATTCAAACTGTATACTTCAGATGGATAAAACATCTAATCTCTTTAAGTATATTTGAATAATATGAAGATGTAGGCATTCATTTAACAAGCAAGAGCAAGTTGTACTCAATTTAGGATATCTAGTTAAAGTGTATCTTTTTTGTGAAACTCATTTAAGACAATGGAAATTATTAGTTGGAATGTTTAAGAATTAGGCATGAAAATTTTGAGAAATTTTGTTTTCTTAAAAGTATTTTCAGATCATAAAAGTTATTTTGAATTTTCTATTTGATCATTTTTATAAATCTTGAACAGACAGTTTCTAGATGTTTATTAACTTCTGTGTCTTGGAAAATTGGAGTCTCAGGGTTGCTGATTATCTGCTAAACGGGGAGAAATTGAGTTAAGTATAAAAAATTGTTTGCAGCCTTCTCCTACAGGAAACTGAGAAAGGTGAGTATTTAGGTCTTGTCCTTAGTTGTTTGCGTTGGAGTCTTCCATTCTGTATCTTATCCTGAGATCTGGTCCTTCACTTCCCTGTGAGCTCACACCAATAGATGATTCTTAATTGCCAAATGTGTTAGAGATGTACCTCCTACTCCCGGGCCTTACGTGCCACCTGTTGGAGCTTCAGATCAGGGTAATGAGTAGGAACTGAAAGTCTTCCAGATTCACCACAGAAAATTTTATAAAGACATTTCTGTTTGAGAATGTGTCATTTTTTTTTGTCTTTAAAGTTGTTGCTGTAAATACCTTGCGCCCATTCATGGATTATTTTATTCTAAAATATTTTGTCAAATGTGTATCAACCAAATTAAAAACAAAGGCTTTCTCATCACCAACATCTTCATGTGTGTGTTTTCTTTTTCATTGTATGATACCCAATTTGTTATTCTTTCCTATTTCCACTGGTTTTCACCATACTAATCTTTTCATATTTGGAGCAACATTTTCTCAGCTCTGTTTTCTCAAAGTTCTGTGGTCAGGTAAGTTAGGGAATCACTATATTAGATGTGCCTTGTGGAAAATCTCATCAGTGCACATTAGCTTATTAAAGGTTGTTTTACTTCCAGTGGTTACTCAACTCTGGCTGCTTCATTTAAACATTGTAGAACATTTGGTGTCATTGGGGTTCTGATGTGTAGTCAGGATTGCGATACTGGCTTTAATTGAGCTGTACTTGGATCTTTTCAAACAAGGAGTGCTTTTTTTGTTGTTAATCCTTCCGTGAGGGTATTTTTCTATTGATTTTATAGGTAGAGTCGAAGGAAGACAGGGAGGGAGAGAGAGAAACAGCTATGTGAGAGAGACAAATCGGATTGGTTGCCTCCTGCATGCCCCCCTACTGGGGATTGAGCCTGTAATCTAGGCATATGCCCTGACTAAGAATCAAACTGGTGACTTCTTATTGATGGAGTGATGCCCAAACAGCTGAGCCACCCCAGCCGTTGACACATTTTTTTCCCCTTATTTTTCTAAGTAATTACAACTATTTTTAATGAATTCTCAAACCACTGATTTTACTTAATATGCAGAGGAATAAAAATTATATTTTACTCAACATTCATGGACTTGATGCCATTATATTTTAGAGGACTAATTTTCATTTATTTGCATGAGTTTTGATGTGCCTATAGCAGTTGTTTATTTGTTTTTGCTTTTTTAGATACTGGTGTGGATTCTACAGTTTTGTCTTGGATGAAGACAAGGATGCTTATCAAGTCTGATCTGTAAGCATCACAAAATGAAGGAGGGGGTGCCTTTTATTTTATTTAATTTTTTAGTCCTTACCCGAGGATACTTTTTCAAATATCTTCATATAGAGTGGGAGGTGGAGAGAGAGAGAAGCATCGATGTGAGAGAGACACATCGACCAACTGCCTCCTGCACGACCCTGACCAGGGCCAGGGACAAACTGCAACCAAGGTATGTGCCCTTGACCAGAATCGAACCCGAGACTTTGGTCCATGGGCCAGACCGGCCAAGGCAGGGGGAGAGGTACCTTTTAAAGTTGAACTACAACCCTAAAGGTAAAAATCCCTGAAATTGTTTCCCTTTGTCAACCTACCTGTTTCTGTCTATGTATTGTATTTGTTTCCTATTGCTGTAACAAATTACATGAAACTTAGTGGCTTAAAACAACACAAATTTGTTCTCTGACAGTTCTGTACCTCACGGAGCTAAAATCAAGGCATTAGCAGGGCCACATTCTTTCCTGAAAACTCTAGAGAATCTATTCCCTTCCCTTTCCAGCTTCTAGAAGCAACCTGTACTCTTGGCTTATGGTTCCCTTCCTGCATCTTTGAACTGGTGCATAGTGTCTCTCTGACACTGCTTCTGTTGTCACATTAAGGACTGTTGTGATTACAGTGGGCCACACAGATAATCTAGGATGATCTCCCTATTTTAAAGTCAGCAGATTAGCAACCCTCAGTCTCCTTTGCCATGAACTATCATGTTCACAGGGTCTGGCATTTGGGACTTGGACATCTTTGAGAGCCATTCTGCCTACCACACCTGGGCTTGAAAATTGGGGGGTTTTGATTTCTCTGCTTGGCCTAAGCAAGCCTGGTTTATTTCTTCAGCAATGTATCTATTGCTAGGCCCTCACAGATCGGTGCAGTAGAGACTGCTCATAGGCCTCCCAACCCAGCCTTCACACACCAAAATAAAGTCTACAACACTGACTTTGTGGTGTGTTCTCAATGCAAAATGACACCTTAGGGTCCAGTTACTTAAGGCATTGGCAAATGATACCTTATTTAAGTAACCTTCCCATGCCACCTTGCTCATTGCTTTTTCTTCCCGGCCTATAATGTTTACTCTTTTTCCTATTAAAGTCCTACACTCACTAAGCCTATCATAGTTCTCTCCACCTGCCAAGACTACTTTTGCCCAACTGCCTTTTATTTTATGAGCTTGGGAAGTGGAGGCAGGGGTGGGGGGTGGGGGGTTGGCTATAGAACTGAATTGGGCCTCATTTTTTTAGTGCAAGAGTTCTGTGTTTCCCCCCCTTATCTATTTCCCAGATTGGACACTATTCAATCCTAAAACTGAAAATACCATTGGAATAAAATGTGTCAATACTTTTGATTGTGATCAGTTGCTTAGTTGGTTTGAGCATAATGTCATTTAGCTTTTTGCTTGCAGATACCAGCCAATCTCTTGCAAATGCTTGCTGTAGGCCATAGGGAGGATTAATGAAATAGATGGGGAGCCTACTAAATTCTTACTTGATTTGTATAAATGCAAGAGTTCTAGGTCAAATGAAAAAAAATCTAACTTGAATTATAAAAAGAGTCATGGCTCCTCAGTTGGTTCCCAGACTTGAGCCAGTTTACAGACCCAGAGCCACTTGAATGAAAGGGAGGTCAGGTTCCCTTGAGCAAGGACCCCAGTACACTGCCAAAAACTCTGTACTGTTAATCCTTTGGCCAGCCTTTCCCAAAGGGGACTATGGCCATTTACCTGAGTGTGCTCTGGGGAAAAGGAAATCTTGGATACTGGCTCTGAACTGAGACTATCAGGAGACTCCAGGCATAACTGTGGCCCTCCAATTAGGGTAGGGGCTTATGGAGGTTAGGTAGTTAATGGGAGTTTCAGCTTAGGTCCATATCATAGTGGGTTCAGAAGGCCCCCAAACCATTCTGTGGTTATTTCTCCAGTCCTGGAAGGCATAATTAGGATAGACATACTCAGGTGCTGGCAATATCCCCACATTGGTTTCCTAATCTGTAGGGTCAGGGTTATTGTGGTGGGAAAGGCCAGTTTGAAGTCACTAGAATTGGCTCTATGTTGGAAAATAGTAAATGAAAAACAATCAGGTAGTGAGAATTCTGGGAAGATGGTAGAGGAGGAAGCACCAGGAATCTGTTTCCCTACCTAGACAAAAATTTAATTGGCAGAACTTGGCTGCTATATGTGTTTTGGAACTTTGGAGTCTGTTGAAGGCTTGGACAGAAAAATGGTTAATTTTTGTTAATCTGATCTCCACACAGTAGCAGCTACCTATCCCCAACCCCCAGCCATCTTGCACACAACTTGTGGGAGTTAGGGTGGATAAAAAGGACCCTGCCTTCCAAATATTGGGGAATCTGTGCTCTGACTGCCAATTGCTGCTTTTGATCACAGAGTTGCAAAGAGGTGGGCAGCCATTCTTATTGCACCTCCTTCCATTGTTGCAAGTTCCCCGTCCCCTCCCCTTCCCCCCCGCCGTTGAAGTGACTTTCAGGACAGTTAATGGAAATTATTAAGACTAAGGAACAGAATGAAAAGTGATTGAAAATAAGTGAGCAGAGCCTAAGGGATATTTGGGACACCATAAAGTAGACTAAAATATGTTGTGGGAATTCCAGAAAGAAGAGAGAAAGGGGCAGAGAGAATATTTGAAGAAATAATGGCTGAAAACTTCCAAAAATGATTAAAAACATAAATATAAACATCCAAAAGTAAACTCCAAGTAAGATTAACTCAGAGAGCCACACTGAGACATGTTTTAATCAAACTTTCAATAGCCAAAGACAAACAGTGAACCTTGAGAACAGTAAAAGAGAAGACAGTCGTTACATACAAGGGATCCTCAATAAGAATATTTGCAGATTTTTTTTACCAGAAAATGGAGGCCAGAAGATACTGGGTTGATGTATTCAAAGTACTAACAGGAAAATGTCAACCAAGAATCCTGTATCCAGCAAAACTGTTCTTCAAAAGTGAGGGAGTTCCCGCTAAGGGCACGTACCTCAGTTGCAGTTTGTCCTCGGTCCTGGTTGGGTCGTGCGGGAGGCCGCCCAGTTTGTCCCTTTCACGTCAATGTTTCTCTCTCTCTCTCTTCCTCTCCTTCTCACTCTATCTGAACAAAAAATGGAAAAAATGCCCTCGGGTGAGGATAAAAAAAAAAAAAGTGAGGGAGAAATCCAGACATTCCCACACAAAAGCTGAGGGAATTTGTGACCACTAGACGTGGCCAGCAAGAAATGCTCAAGGGTATCCTGCCAGGTGAAATGAAAGTACACTAGACGGACTTTGGCTCAGTGATAGAGCGTTGGCCCAAGGACCAATGAGTCTTGGGTTCGATTCCGGTCAAGTGCACATACCTTGGTTGCGGTTCGTCCCTGGCCCTGGTTGGGGTCCTGTGGGAGGCAACCAGTCAATGTGTCCCTCTCACTTCAATGTTTCTCTCTCCCTTTCTTTCCCTTTCTCTCCATCCTACTCTGTCTGAAGATAGATAGAAAAGTATCCTCGAGTGAGGATTTTGCCCTAGTCAGTTTGGCTCAGCGGTTAGAGCGTCGGCCTGCGGTCCAGAGAGACCTGGGTTCGGTTCCCGCTAAGGGCACGTACCTCGGTTGCAGTTTGTCCCCGGCCCTGGTCGGTCGTGCGGGTGGCAGCCACTCGATGTGATCCTTTCACGTCGATGTTTCTCTCTCTCTCTCTGTTCCTCTCTCCCTCCCACTCTACCTGAACAGAAAATGGAAAAATGTCTTCGGGTGAGGATAAAAAAATAAAAAAAAAAGAGGATTTTAAAAAAAGAAGAAGAAAGTACACTAGATGGTACTCAAAGCCCTATGGAGAAATAAATATCTTAACTAAGGTAAATGTACAGGTAAATGTAATAACTAATATTGTAACAATAGTTTATGCTTTTTGTTTTCTACATGACTAATACATTTAAAAAAAAGTTATTAATGTAAAACTAGCATTATTATGATTTTGCTATGTAACCCCAAATCTTGTTTTCTATGTAATTTAGGAGACTAGTGCATTACAAAAAGTGTTAATTTATGGTTTTGGGTACACAATGTATAAAGATGTAATTTTACGACATCAGAAATCTAAAGGGGAAGATGGAGCTGTAAAGAAGCAGAATTTTTATGTTACTGAAGTTAAGCTGCTATAAATACAGATTAGAATATTAAAACTTTAGAATGTTAATTTTTATGGTAACCACAAAGAAAATTGCTATAGAATATACTCGAAAGGAAATGAAGGAATTTAAACATTTCACTACAAAATCAACTAAACACAAAATAACAAATGCAAGAAATGAGGAACAGCCTTGGCTGGTGTGGCTCAGTGAGTAGGAGTGCTGTCTCATACTCTGAAAGGTCATGAGTTTGATTTCTGGTCAGGATACATACCTAGGTTACAGATTTGAGGGTTCAGTCTCTGGCGTTGGTTGGGTTACTTTTGGGAGTCAACCAATCAATGTTTCTCTCTCACATTGTTTCTTTCTCTCAAAATGAATGAAAAGTTCCTTGGGTGAGGTTATTAAAAAAAGGAAATGTGGAACAAAATAATAGGCAAACATGCTATATGCTCTGTATGGTATAAGGCATATAGAAAATAGCACAGTGTCTCATCTAGTGGGTAAGGCAGAGGCTTTCTACTTCAGTAAGAGAACTGGATGACCATCCATGGCCTGAGGACCACTCATGAGCCCACCTTGTAGGAAAGAGCAGAGCCTTTGCTGGAGAGAATGGGGCTCTTTCTCTTTTGCCATGCAGAACTGACTCTGCTAAATGACCACCTAAGGTTCACACAACTGGCCAGGGTGAGGTAGGTGGGAACTGGCAGGTGCTACTGACTCCCCAGTGCCTGGCACATTGTAGGCTCTCAACAAATACTAGTTGAATACACAAGCTTGTGGGCTTTTCACACATGCAAGTGAAAGGTTACCAGGAACTCGATGCTGGCCAGATTAATTCCTTTAGGCATGACCAATGTGTAGTGACAGTACAAAGCCAAATCTCTTCCTAACAGTTTTGTTTGTTCCTGTTAAAGGGGTGGCAGAGGGCACTTTGCTTCAGCAGGCTGCCCCAAGAGTGAAGCTCACCTGCTCTTGCTGGTGAAAAGAAACAGGAACAGTGAGCATAGAAACAGGCTAGGCCTTGGATACTGTTTGTGGTTGCTGGATACTGGAGCTGCAGGAGGAGCCCATGACTTCTCTCCTACCCAACATTCTGTATGAGATGGGAAGCTAGGCTCCCTCTCCAAGCAAGGACTTCTACCACCTGGTCATCACCAAAACTGAGGTAAGGCACTGACAAAGCTAAGGACATGCTTTCTTGAATGTTACAGCTTTAATGCTTGACAGGCACACACTTCCTCTCATGCTAGAAATAGCAAGCACCGTGGTTAAGGGCTTGGGCTGTGAAGTCAGACAAACCTACCTTTGAACCTGCCTCCATTGCTTAGGGTGGGGTGGGGAGGGTGAAGGTAAACGTGGGTGAGCTATTATCCTCATATGCAAAATGGGGTAGGCTTGTAGGACCTACCATAGTTATGGTTGTTAAGGCCTAAGACAGCATAAAGCACTCGGAGCACTTAGTAAAGTACCTGATACACAGAATGTACTTAATAAATGTGAGACGCCATTATAAGAACTTTGACCAAAATTTGGGAAAATAAGTTCAGGTTGAAAGTTCAAGGTTTTACGACTTCTTGGCAATGAGTTAGGGTCTTTGGGAATTTCAAACCATCAAACATCTGAGTTACGAACAGCCAACTTGTAACCACCCTGGAAATATCCATGGTGGACTTGCACCCTGGCATTGGAGCTCCAGTGGGCAAGAAATCCTATCTGATTTTCTATGCACCCTTCCTGCTGTCCCCAGAGAAGGAAGGCCTCAGGTCCTGTTTAAAAGAGCCAAGGCACCACTTCCTCATCCAGACTGCTGCCTCCCAGGCTGTGCAAGGCACTCAGGCATCTAGCACTGTATGTTACTTTCACTGGAGTGTCTCTCCCTCCTTGCATGCAGAAACCTGCATGCCTTATTCCTGAAATATAGGACTTGCTCAAATATTTACTTAATGAGGAGAGGAGGGGACAATCTTTGCTGCCCAGCATTTCCCCATAGTCACAGTATTACCTATCAGTAGTTTGCCACCCTGGCTACACATCAGAATCATCTGGGGAGTTTAAAAACTGGTTTCTGGGCCCCACACCAGACCAGTGAAATCTTTTTGGGTACCAGGCACAGACCTAAGTGTTTTCCAGAGTCTCACATGCTTCCAAGCACAGCCAATGTTGAGAACCATGGTTATAGACCATATTGTTAAGTCTTACCCATAGCTCATCAATGCTGTGGGATGGAGACCTACTTTCCAGTAAGGGGGCACCTTACCTCTCTTCACCTCAGTTTTTTTTTGTCTTTAAAATGATAATATGACATCTTCTTGGAGCTGTTAGAAAAAAAGTGATGAGAGTGGCTGTGCACACTTTTACTTTTTTTTTTTAATCCTCACCCGAGGACATTTATCTTCAGATAGAGCAGGAGAGAGAGGGAGGAAGAGAGAGAGAGAAACATCGATGTGAGAGAGACACATCGACTGGTTGCCACCCACACAACCCCAACCGAGGCTTGGGACAAACTGCAACTGAGGGACGTTCCCTTAGTGGGAACTGAACCTGGTACTCTTTGGTCCACGGGCCGACGCTCCAACTGCTGAGCCAAACCAGCCAGGGTACACACTTTCAGTTTTTATTTTTTTATCCTCACCTGAGGATATTTTTCCATTTTTGTACAGATAGAGTGGGAGGGAGAGAGAGGAAGGGAGAGAGAGAGAAACATCGACGTGAAGGGACACATCGAGTGGCTGCTACCCGCACGACCAACCAGGGCCGGGGACAAACTGCAACCGAAGTACGTGCCCTTAGCGGGAACCGAACCCGGGTCTCTCCGGACCGCAGGCCGATGCTCTAACCGCTGAGCCAAACTGGCCAGGGCCACTTTCAGTTGTTAAATCATGATCTCTACACTTGGAGAGGGAAGAGGGTTGAAATGAAGCCAGACCGAGTCATGTGGGTGCCAAGTGCAGTTAATAGGTTGGTTCCTTTTTAAGCTGACAGTCTTTAAATATTTGCTCCACGTTCATTCAGAAGAGGCTCGGTGCCAGTTGGAAGAGGATGCAGTTCAGCTTTAGTCTTGGAACAAACTCTCAGAAAGAAGTTTGTTTAGCAACCAACCAGTGGCCCTGCAGGAAGCCCAAGGGGAACCTCACACCCACTGAGCATTTCTATCAAATATTCCTTCTACCACATGGAATTCTCTTGAGAGGAGTTCTGGTGAATAGAATTTTTACATCTTGGTACATCTCAAACACAGCCAGCCTTGTCTTTATCCAGCTTTGCAAAGTGGAGGCCTGGTGGGCTCAGGGCCTCTGGGCTCTCTAAGTGGTCTCCTTGGGGGCGTGTTGGAGGTTGCTTGGTCAAAAATTCACATTTGTTTCCAGTGGGAATCTACTGCACATGTTTCACTTATGGAGCCTTCTGTTGTTTGTGAAGCTGTGTTCCTTTGCTGGAAGAGAAGCACAGAGGTGGGACCTGGCCTGCCCAGGGCTCCCAGCTTGGTGCAAAGGTGACAGCCTCCACTCTCCTCACCTGGTTTCTTCCACTCCAAACAGTGAGTGGTGGAATTTAGCTGGATGTAATCCAGAGCAAGCAAAAAGTATCATGAGACTGCATATCTGTCCAAATGAAAATTTAGAAATTTCTGTTTTTAAAGAGTAACATTTCCTATATCATTGCTTTAAATAGTAAGCTGGAGAAGAGATGGCATTTAAGACTTGGTTGCGGTTTGTCCCCGGCCCTGGTTGGGTCGTGCAGGAGGCAGCCACTCGATGTGTCCCTTTCACGTCGATGTTTCTCTCTCTCTCTCTCTTCCTCTCTCTCCCTCCCACTCTATCTGGATGTTTCCATCATGAACAAATGATGGAAAGAATAATAAGGTGTCATTTGCCATCAAGATTAACTCATTTTACAGTAGGGAAGGGAAAAAAAAAAGGAACCAGTGATTTGAAACAATGAGACCTTGAGTAAGACCTCATTCACTTACCGGTCTGTTGTTCTTTGGCACATTAAATGGTTTGTCTCTAACATACTTGAGATGATAATACCTGTGTCATAAATTTAATATGAGGACACAATAGGAATAAGATTTGAGAGAAGGAAAATAGTTGGGGGTGTAGGCTTGAGGTCAAAGTGATTTCTAGAAAGCTAAAAACACCACCTTTCAGAGTTAATCAGCTTGGGAGTACAGAAGGGGTGCGTGAGCCAGTTCAAAGAAGAATTTGGGGAATAGCAGTGCATCTAGTTGGCAAAGGCAGGCTGAAATAACTTTGCTAAGTTACAAAGAACTGGTTAATGGGACTGCAGTCATGCACAGCCTAACATTTCAGTCAATAATGGACCACACGTACAGTGGTAAGATTATAATGGAGCTGACAAATCCCTATCGCCTGGTAATGTCATAGTTGTCACAACATCGTAGCACAGCACATAACTCATGTGGTACTCCCGATGCTGAACAAACCTGCACTGCCAGTCATATAAAAGGATAGCAATACAGTTGTGTGCAGCACATAATACTTGATAATGCTCAGAAACAGCTGTGTTAGTAGTTTATGTATTTACTATGCTATGATTTTTATCCTTATTTTAGAGTATACTGTTCCTACTTATTAAAAAAAACAGTTTACTCCAAAACAGTATGCCATGTTACACAGGCAGCAGCCTCCCACATCTCGTGTTTACCATGTGCCTTGATTGTATAATTTTCTCTTGTGATTTATTTAATCTCATGTTATTTTTTACTTTTTTTTTTTTTTTTTTTATCCTCACCTGAGGATATTTTTCTATTTTTTGTTCAGGTAGAGTGGGAGGGGGAGAGAGGAAGAGAGAGAGAAACATCGATATGAAAGGGACACATCGAGTGGCTGCCACCCGCACGACCAACCAGGGCCGGGGACACACTGCAACCGAGGTACATGCCCTTAGCGGGAACCGAACCCGGGTCTCTCGGGACCGCAGGCCAACGCTCTAACCGCTGAGCCAAACCGGCCAGGGCTCATGTTATTTTTTAAATGTAGTGTAGCCCAAGTGTACAGAGTTTTAAAAGTCTATAGTAGTGCCCTGGTCAGTTTGGCTCAGCAGTTGGAGCGTCAGCCTGCCGTCCAGAGAGACCTGGGTTCAGTTCCTGCTAAGGGCATGTACCTCGGTTGTGGTTTGTCCCGCAACCGAGGTCGTGCGGTTGGGTCATGCGGGAGGCAGCCACTCGATGTGTCCCTTTCACGTCAATGTTTCTCTCTCTCTCTCTTCCTCTCTCTCCCTCCCACTCTATCTGGACAAAAAGTGGAAAAATGTCCTCGGGTGAGGATAAAAAAAGAAGTCTATAGTAGTGCACACTAATGTCTTAGGCCTTTAAATTCACTCACCACTCACTCACTGACTCCCACAGAGCAGTTTTCAGTCCCACAAGCTCCTTTCATGGTAAGTGCCCTTATACAGGTGTACCATTTTTAAAACAAAAAATATTTTTATTGATTTTAGAGAGAGAGGAAGAGAGAGGGAGAGAGAAAAACATCCATTGGCTGTCTCCTGCACACCCCCTAATGGGAATTGAGCCCACAACCTGGGCATGTGCCCTGATGGGAATCAAACTGGTAACCTTTTGGTGAACGGCATGACGCCCAACCAACTGAGTCGCATGGGCCAGGGCTGAGGTTTTTTGTTTTTTGTTTTTTGTTTTAACATGAATGCCTTGTTCCCCTCACCTATTTCTGGACTTGCTTTGAGAGATATTTATCCCTGACCTCCCTGGTGGACAACACCTATGCCAGATATGCCAGATTGTATGTGTACGTTTGCTTCTTCGGGTAGGTTACCTGGAAGTCATGGATGGTTTCTCTCCATCTGGGAAAAGAAACAACCTTCCCAATAGAGGTGAGGGAACCCCTGGAAGATTTCCTGCGGAAGGAATGCTGCATGGCAAGTATGGGAATGCACAGAGGGGGCGCCATGACGGCCCAGCAGTTTCAGGTCATCCTGGGCACGGGCAACTGCTCCTTTCCTCTTTAAAGAAGCCTTTGTTCCTGGCTCTAGAGGCCTGGCTGGGACCCCTGAGGGAGCCCAGGGGCTACCCCAGCTTGCTGAACTGCAGGTGTTTATGGCTTGCAGCAGCCCAGGCAAGAGCTGATGTGCAGCATCCTGTCTGGTGGCTCCCAGGGGTCCTCCAATGGCCACATGGTCAGCTGCTCTTGTTCTGTCCAGGGAATGTCACATGAGTGGAACTGATGAAGGGTACATTGGTTTGCTTGCTCGGTAGCTATTTTTAAGTGTCTATCATGTGTCAGAAACAGCTTTAGGATCTAGGATGTGAAGTGAATGAAGCAGCCTCCTGTGGTACTCAGAGACAGAGGAGAGTGGTACTAGAAACATCAGTTCTAGGAGGGGTGACAGGACACTGAACTGAGTCTAGAATGAAGAACGAGTTTCCCAGGAAGGCCCAGGCACTGGGGGCAGTGGGAATTCTGTGGTCCAGAGCCTCCTGCTCACACCCTCAGGTGCAGGTGCGGCTGGGGAGCCTGATGGGGTCAGGAGGTACAGATGGGGCCCCAGATGCTGCACCTCGAATAAACTCCTGTGTGAAGAGGCAAGGGAGGGGTTTCTCTGTAGCTGAGGGTGACCAGATTAGTAGGAGACAAAGGCACAAAGACTTGGAGGTGGAGGTGGAAGCAGCATCCAAGTACTGGACACAGAAAGGGAGGGGAAGGAGCACCAAGGACATGTCAGATGTTCCCAAGGCACAGATCATCTCAGACTCTCCAGCTTCACAGCAGTGCCATCCCTGAATTGACCCCTCCTGGTGACTCCCGTGCTGGTCCTTCATGTCCTCTATTTGAGACTGTTCACTCCACAGTTGCTCACAAGATGTCAGTGAACTGAAGTCCTAGCCAGCATGCAATGCCTCTGCATGTCTCCAACAGAGGCACAGCCTTGCTGACAGTATAGTGTCAAGCTTGTGGATTTTTAATAATCTGAGATAAATACCTACAGGAAGAAAAGTCACAGAAAAAAACTGTAAATTCTTACAGGTTTCTTCAAGTGTAGCTATCTTTCTCAGTAGCTGAGGATCTCTGGGTATGTGAACTCACTTTAGTCTAGAAATTGGTTGAAGGGCCATGTCTTTCTTCCTGGTTGCTCAAATTAGACCCACATTCTCATGATCTGAAATAGGTTTTAGCTATGCAAGCCAAGCAGAAATCTAGTGGGCAATTCATCCATTTCAGCTAGGCACTCCATATCACTTGTCCCTAGAGTTATTTGGGGGCAAAGTCATTCAGATGTTGTGGTCACCTTCTAGGCTTTGATTCTAAACTCATGAATTTTCCCTTTTCCATATAAGTTAGGGAACCTGTATTAGTTTCCTATTGCTGTTGTAACAAATTGCCACAAGTTTAGTGGCTCAAAAGAACAGAAATTTAGCCCTGGCCAGTGTAGCTCGGTTGGGCGTCAGCCCATGCACCAAAAGGCTGCATGTTGGATTCCTGGTCAGAGCATATGCCCAAGGTAGGGAGCGTGCAGGAGGCAGCCAATCAAAGTGATGTCTGGCTCTCACATCGATGTTTCCTTCTCTTTTTTTCTAAAAAATCAATAAAAACATTTTTTGTAAAACCATAAATTTACAGTTCTCAGGGTCAGAGGTCTAATCAGCAGGCCACACTCCCTCTGGAAACTCTGGGGGAGAATCTGTTCCCTGCCTCCTATAACTTCTGGTGACTGCTTGCATCCTTGGTTTGGGACAGCATCCCCCAGATCTTCAAGTCCACATCTTTTAACCTCTCTTCTGCTCCATCTTCACATCACCTTCTCTGCCTGTGTGTGTGAAATCTTTCCCTGCTTCTCTTGTAAGGACACAGGACTGGATTTAGGGCTCACCTGAATGCTCCGGGAGAGTTTCCTCACCTAAGATCCCTAATCACATCTGCAAAGATCCTTTCTCCCCCTTCCATCTAAAATAACTTTCACAGGTTCCAGAGATGAGGATGTGGATGTCTTTTAGCAGCCATTTTCCAGTCTGCTGGGACCCTACTCTAATTGTAGTCACTTATATGTGTTCAGAAACAGTGGTGTTTTCTCACACAGTGTTTTCAAAGGTTTGGAGAAGAGAGTATTATTGGGCCCTTAGGGGCCATTATTAGGAGGAAGAGTGTAGGTAGCACATAATCAGTTTATTCCAGCATCACTGTCCCCAATAATCTCTGAATTCTGATGTGAATTTTTGGCATCTCAGCTTCACTGGACCACCACTGAATTTCAGTAGGCTGCGATTAACCAGTTGAGTAAACAACTGTTTACCTCTGATGTTTAACTCTTTTTTTTAATCCTCACCTGAAGACATGCTTATTGATTTTGAGAGAGAGAGAGGGAGACAGAGAAATATCAATCCGCTGCCTCTCGTGGGCACCCTGAACATGGATCAAAACCGAGACCTATGTATGTGCCCTGATTGCTGTGTGGGACAACACTCAACCAACTGAGCCACACCGGCCGGGCTTAATGGCATTTTTACTCAGGGGAGTATAATTTATTTTCCCAAATTTCTTTGTGCTACTGTTACTCTAACCTCCTCCCTGCTTATCAGTTTTCCTTTGAAGTTCTTGGTTTTAAGCAACAGAAACCAATCCTAGCTGACTTAAGCAGAAAAGGGAGCTTATTGGAAGGATCTCAAGCACCTTGAGGAATTGAGTTGAGAATGAGATGAGGCTCAGAACCAGCAGAGAGAAGGTGGTGCAGAAAGCACACTAGGGCCTGCGGAGTCACTGTCGTCACGTGTGGGCGCCATCATCACCACCACCGCATGCTGCCGTGGACAGTGGCTCTGAATCGTCACCTTACCTCGGCATCAGGGGCATGGGCAGGAGCTCCTCATTGGTTGTTGCTGGGGTAAGGGATCCCAAATATTTATTCTCAAATTTTATTTCTTCTAGATGGATCAGTGTACTTGGTGAGGTGATTGGTAAAATAAAAATATCTGTAAGGATCTGATAAAAGTTGATATAGATCCTTCCATTGGAGTTAAGAAGACCAACACCAAAATGAGAATTCAGTGATGGAGATAAAAATAAAAAATAATTTCTCATAGTGTGATGTGAAGAAATTCATGACCTTTTTAATCTTGGGCCCTCTACATGTGCAGAATTTACTCACTTTGGAAGACTGCTGCTAGGAAGCAACAACCAGTACTTGCCTTAGTTCACGTAGCTGGAGGGGCCGCCAGATGATGGTTATGTCCTATTCATTTATTTCTGCTCTGTCTTTGTTATTTCCTCCCTTCTGCTAAATCTGGGCTTAGTTTATTCTCCTTTTCTAGTTCCTTGAGGTGTTGGGTAAAGTGGTTTATTTGAAATCTTTCCTTTTCCTTTTTCTTTTTTTTTTAAATCCTCACCTGAGGATATTTTTCCATTTATTTTTGGACGGGGTTGGGGGCGTGGGAGAAACATCAACGTGAGAGAGACGCATCAAATGGTTGCCTTCTACACAACCCAACCAGGGCTGGGGACTGAACTGCAACCAAGGTATGTGCCCTTCACCGGAATCAAACCCATGACTCTTTGGTCCATGGACTGATGCTCTAACCACTGAGTCAAACCAGCCAAGGTGAAATCTTTCCTTTTTCTTAATTTAGGCATTTATCACTGTAAGCTGCCTTCTTAGAACTGTTTTCATCGCATTCCATAAGTTTTGGCTGTGTTTCCAATTTTATTTATCACATTATTTTTTATTATTTAAATTTATTTATTTTTGTTACGGATGTCCCCCCCCCCCCCCCCGCATTGATTTCCCCCTCCTCCTCCCTCCCCGCCCTCTCCCCAGCTTTGTTGTCCATGTCCGTTGTTCATGCATACATGCATATAAGTTCTGTGGTTTATCTCTCCCCTGACCCCCTCTTCTGGGGATAGTCAGTCTGTACCCCACTTCCACGTCTCTGGGACTATCCCATTTCTCAGACTGTTATGTTCATTATATTCCACAAATAAGTATCACATTATTTTTAAATTTCCCTTTTGATTTCTTTGATACATTAGTTGTTCAGGATCATGTTGTTTAATATCCACATATTTGTGAATTTTCCAGTTTTCTTCTAATTGTTTCTAGTTTCATATCATTGTGGTTGGAAAAGATGCTTGATGTGATTTCAATGTTCTTAAATGTATTAAGACTTGTTTTGTGGCCTAACAGATGATCTATCTTAGAGAATATTCCATGTGTATTTGAGAATGTATTCTGGATAGCAGGTACTATATTTATATGTGTCTGTTAATATATAGTCTGCTCTAATGTGTAGTTTAAGTCCAATGTTTCCTTATTGATTTCCTGTCTGGATGATCTACCCTTGTTGAAAGTGGGTACTGAAATCCCTTACTATTGTTTCATTGCTGTCTATTTCTCCCTTCCTATCTGTTAAGATTTGCTTTATATACTTAGGTGCTCTGGTGTTAGGTACATAAATATTTACAATTGTTAAGTCCTGTTAATGAGTTAACCTTCTTATCATTATATAATGACATACTTGATCTCTAATTACAGTTTTTGGCTTAAAGTAGAATATGTGTGATATAAATATTGCTACCCCCATTTTCTTTTGGTTTTCATTTACCATCCTTTTGCCAACCTTTTTTCCATCCCTTCACTTTTAGTGGTGTGTGCTTAAAGCTGAAGTGAATCTCTTTAGGGCAGCAACAAATTGAGTTTGTTTTTATTTAATCCATTCAGCCACTCTATGTCTTTTGATTGGAGAATGTAGTCCATTTACATATTAAGTAATTATAATAGACAGAGACTTATACCTGCCATTTTGTTCATTGTTTTCTAGCTGTTTGAAGTCCCTTTCTTCCTCTCTTCTTTTGTAATTTGATGGTTATTTGTAGTGGTACACTCCAATTCCTTTCTCTTTATGTTTTGTGTATCTACTATAGGTTTTTGCTTTGTGGTTACCATGAAGGTTACATAAAACATTTATAGTTAAAACAGTCTATTTTAAGCGCCACTAACTTCCAACGCACACAAAAGCTCTATATTTTTATTATATTCCCTCACACATTTTTTCTTTTTTTCTTTTCTTTTATTTTTTTTTATCCTCACCCGAGGATATTTTTCCATTTTTTGTACAGATAGAGTGGGAGGGAGAGAGAGGAACAGAGAGAGAGAGAGAAACATCGACGTGAAGGGACACATCGAGTGGCTGCCACCCGCACGACCAACCAGGGCCGGGGACAAACTGCAACCGAGGTACGTGCCCTTAGCGGGAACCAAACCCGGGTCTCTCCGGACCGCAGGCCGACGCTCTAACCGCTGAGCCAAACCGGCCAGGGCCACACATTTTTTCTTGATTTCACAACTTACATTTTATACTGTGTATCCATTAAAAACTTATAGTATACTTACTTTAATACTTTTATCTTTTAACCTTTATATTAGAGTAATAAGTGATTTACTCTCCCCCATTACAATATTAGGGTATTCTGAATTTATATGTTTACCTTTACTAGTGAGTTTTATACTCTTGCATACTTTCCTGTCAGTATTAGTGGCCATTCATTTTGGCTTGAAGAACTTCCATTATATTTCTTGTAAGGTTAATCTGGTGGTAAAGAACTTCAGTTTTTGTTTGGAAAATGTTTTATCTGTCCTCAATTCTAAAGAACAACTTTGCCAGACAGAGTAATCTTAGTTGGTAGTTATTCCTTCTTCAGCATGTTGAATATATCATCCCACTCCCTTCTGGTTTGCAAAGTTTATGCTGAAAAATCCACTGGAAGTCTTATGGGGGTTCCCTTATATGTAACATTTTGCTTTTCTCTTGCAGTTTTTTTTTTATCCTCACCTGAGGACATTTTTGCATTTACCTTCACATAGAGTGGGAGGAGGGGGGAGAGAGAGAAACATTGATGTGAGAGAGATACATCATCTGGTTGCCACCCACAGGATCCCAACTGGGATGGGGACAAACTGCAACTGAGGTATGTGCCTTCAGCGGGAACTGAACCCGGGACTGTCTGGTCCACAGGCTGACGCTCTAACAGCTGAGCCAAACCTGCCAGGGCTTCTCTTGCAGCTTTTAAGATTCTGTTTGTCTTTAACTTTTGACAATTTAATAATAATATGTCTCAATGTGAGTTTCATTGGAGTCCTATATTTTTTTAATAGAATTTTTTTAAAAATAAGTTTTGTTTGTTTGTTTGTTTTATCCTCACCCGAGGATATTTTTCAATTTTTTGTACAGATAGAGCGGGAGGGAGAGAGAGGAAGAGAGAGAGAGAGAAACATCGACGTGAAGGGACACATCGAGGGGCTGCCACCCGCACGACCAACCAGGGCCGGGGACAAACTGCAACCGAAGTACGTGCCCTTAGCGGGAACCGAACCCGGGTCTCTCTGGACCGCAGGCCGACGCTTTAACCGCTGAGCCAAACTGGCCAGGGCTAAAATAAGTTTTTGTTGATTTCAGAGAGGAGAAGGGAGAGGGAGAGAGAAACATCGATCGGCTTCCCCCTACTGGGGATTGAGCCCAAAACCTGGGCAAGTGCCCTGACCAGGAGTTGAACCCTGACTTCCTAGTGCATGGAGCAACACTCAACCAATTGAGCCACACTGACTGGGCTCATTGAATTCATCTTTTTTGGTATTCATAGTCTTCCGGATCTGGATGTCTGTTTTTTCCCACTGGTTAGGAAAGCTTTCAGCCATTATTTTATTAAATAAGCTTTCTGTCCCTTTACTCTCTCTTCTCCTTCTGGGACCCCTATAATGCATATAATGGTCTACTGCTGGTGTCCCAAGTCTCTTAAGCTATTTTTACTTTTTTTCATTCTTTTTTCTTCTTGCTTCTCTGACTAAATGAATTCTATTGCCCTGCCAGTAAGTTCTCTTGTCTTTGCTTCTATGTCTCCCAGAAGAGTTTGGGAAATGGCACTAGTTTTCTCTTCCTTCACACAGAGTTTCTAAAAACTTCTTATATTCTGGATCTATAAATTGAAAATAAAATAAAATAAAACAAATACACTCCTTCCCACATAAAGAAGAGAAATTGTATTTGATCCATGTGTTTAATTTGGTAGTTCCATTATTCAGCCTTTGAAAAATTACTCACCATCATCAATGCTTCCGGTTTTGGCATCTTTTTTCTTCAGCTTCTTTTTGGCTCTCTTCTGGAACGGAGCAAACTCAACCACTGCAGGATATTCTAGGCCTTTACCAGAAACAAATTCCAAAAATCATTCTGAAATGCATATTTTTCAAAATGCATTTTGAAAATGTTTCATAGCAATGAAAATGTTACTGTTTAAACTATAATTTAATTATACTTTCAAGCAAGTGCATCTCAGCATGTCAAACTCCAGATTTAAAAAAGGAGGAGTGCCCCGGCTGGTTTGGCTCAGCAGTTAGAGCGTTGGCCCGTGGACCAGAGAGGCCCGGTTTGTTCCCGCTAAGGGTGTGTGCCTCAGTTGCAGTTTGTCCGCGGCCTTGGTTGGGGCTGTATGGGTGGCAGCCAGTTGATGTGCCTCTCTCACATCGATGTTTCTGTCTCTCTCTCTTTAAAAAGAAAAAAGAAAAAAAGAAAGGTGAGGAGCAAAATAAACACTATTAAATGGCAAAAGCAGAAAAAAAAGGAGTAATTATGTATTAAACAGAATTATTTCTCATGTTATAGTGTTTACATGACTGAATACATTCAAAATTTATTAAACTGTATGCCTCAAAATGATGAATTTTACCTTATGCAACTTATACCTCAAAAAACCAGATTTTTCCCATCCAGAGTTTATGATGGAATATCTTTAAATAGGCTTCTGGGTCATATTTTAAATTGTCAAGTTTTAAAAGCTTAATTCAGTTATTCTGTTATATAAGTTCGAGGAAATTACTTGGCTAGAGACACTTGAGTAAAAGAGTATACATAATATTCACAAAAGATTTGTTTCAAATATAAAAGTTTAGAATGAAAGTCACTAGAAACTCATTTTATAGTTGTGTGTATGTGTGTGTGTGTGTATATACATACAGCTACATTCACTAAGAGAATCTGCTATATGTGTAATCAACAAATGGAACACTACCTCAGCAGTAAACCCAATGAGTAATCACTTTGGAACTTGTCAGGAATGACTAGGTGACTATGATATTGTAACTCTCATTTATCTGGAAGACACATTTTACATTATTGAACCTTGAGGACACCATGCTAAATAAAAGAAAACAATCATAAAAGACAAATAGTATATGATTCCACTTCTATGAGGTATTTAGAGTATCCAAATTCATAGAAACAGAAATCAGAGGGTGGTTGCCAGGAACTGGGGAGAGGGAGGATGAGAAGTAACTATTACTTAATGAGTACAGAGTTTCACGTTGGAAGATGAAAAGAGTTCTGGAGGTTGGTTGCACAACAATGTGAATACACTTAACACTACTGAACTGTACTCTTGAAAAAGAAATAAGATGGTGATGCCCTGGCTGGTTTGGTTCAGCGGTTAGAGTGTTGGCCTGTGGTTCAGAGAGACCTGGGTTCGGTTCCTGCTAAGGGCATGTACCTCAGTTGTGGTTTGGCCCTGGCCCTGGTTGGTCATGCAGGTGGCAACCACTCGATGTGTCCCTTTCACGTCGATGTTTCTCTCTCTCTCTCTCTCTCTCTCTCCCTCCCTCCCACTCTATCTGGAAAAAAGAAAAAGAAAAAAGAAAAATAAGATGGTGATTTTATGTTATGTGTATTTTATCACAAAACTTTAAAAGGAATTTTAAAAAGCACTTGAATGTATCACTGAATAAATGGGCACTCAAAACAAATGTCAAATGGTTTCAGCATTAAACTTGCCTGTACTCATAGAAAAAATCTCCTGGCTTCAGCCTAGTCACTCTTAAACCATCTGTTCTAAGTTCAAGGAAATTACTTGAACCATCTTTTCTAGTTTGTGCACATGCCCCCCTCCCACCCCCGCCAGTGGATGGGAAGAAAGCACTTGTCAGTAGTGGCGGTGGGGTCGAGTGGGAAGAGATGGGCGGTGAGGGGTTGTATAGAACAGCAAACACAACGGCTGACAGGAGAGGAGGAAAAGAAAAAAATGTCAAAAGCAGAACCCAAAAGTACAGCAAATTAGAACCATTTGGAGGTAAATTACATTCTCTCACAGACAACGCTGTTGAATGGTCAAAAACTGATGTTCAGTATTAAAATACCCTCCCCCATGACATCATCCAGAGATGGTATAATTATGAAGCATATTCTGTATAGAAAGACACTTATATAAGTGAATAATATATTTTAGAAAATTTTTATCAAACATTCATACAATTATTTAGTTTGGGGACATAAAAAAGTAAAGCTCATTTATCCAGAAAACTCATTTATATGAAAAACTTCACTCTCCAGTGATAAAATATAAATAAGCTTTTACTGTTACACAGAATTGCTGGATTCTTTGCTTTATATATTTTAATTTTTAACTAAGCACACAATCATAGTAGCAATCAAAATTTTAAAAATTATTTTAGATCAGCATCTGAGAACTTCCTCTTCTCCCCCTCCTTCTTCTTCTCTTCATTGTCGGGCGGGGGGGGGGGGTGGTGGTGGATCAAATCATTTTATTGAGGGCTGTTGGGGAGAGTTGAGGGCTAGGAGGACAATGAGATCCAGTATCCTCACCTGGTGGAGATCTCTGCAGCTTCACAACCACCAAAAGAAAAGCTGAGAACTTCTAAATTAAAACTCACAAGTGAAACAAGCCAAACAGAGAAAGACAAGTGTCATATGATCTCACTTATTTGTGGAATATAATGAACATCACAGTCTGAGGAATGGGATAGTCCCAGAGACATGGAAGTGGGGTACAGACTGACAATCCCCAGAAGAGGGGGTGGTGGGGGAGAGATAAACCACAGAACTTATATGCATGTGTGCATGAACAATGGACATGGACAACAAAGCTGGGGACAGAGCGGGGAGGGCTGGGAGGGGGGAATCAGTGGGGGGAAAAGGAGAAACATCTGTAACAAAAATAAATAATTGAATAAAAACAAAAAACCTCACAAGAATTCCAGCAAAACTTTATTAATGTTCTTAGAAACTTAACAGTTTAGCCAATGACCCAGCATTTACTGGCAGTGAAGTTGTATTCGTGGAAGCAATCTCTAAAAGAAGTATGTCACCAGGATTTCTAATGAATGCTCTTGAGTAGAGATGAGGATGAAAACTGAAATAAGAGATAACAGTAAAAGTTAACTTCTTTAATTTTACCATTTTTTTCTTTGTCTGGATACAGCAAACTACTTCAGATAAAACTTTTATGCCAAAGAATCACCTCTCAGTAAATGACAGTATTCTGGATATTCTTTAACAACAACAACAACAACAACAAAAAAAAAAATCTAAGACAAACAAAACATTAACTAAGATCTTTCTAATGATTTGAGAAAGACATTCTAGGTTCATTTCTCTGCTGCACAAGTCAGAGTTAAAATATTGATCCTCAGGGGTTGAAAAAAACAAAAAAGACAAGGTTACACAAAGGTCATGCCTAAACATTGCATCAGGACCCAGCACTCAATTATAGAAAATGTTATATTATAAAAGATATTTCTTGATGATTTAGACAACACTTTAGGTATTATTAGAGTATTTACTGTAGCACATTGTACAGTCTTCAGAAGAGCTAAGCCTTTCTCTACTATCTCAGAGCTACCAATTTCCTTCACAGAACACTGAGGCTCAGAAATTAGGTACTTGCAGAGGGTACAGTTAGTTAAAAGATAGGACTGGAATCTGAGTCCTCTGAGCTCAATTCCTATATTCCTTTAACTGTACCAGTTTTCCTATATTTTATTCATTTGAAAATCATCTTTAAAAAAAACCACTATATCTATATTTACCTGTTAGTGATATTTTTCATTGAATGGACTGACATTTTTAACTTACATGTATTTAATCAAAAGGAAAGTTTAGCTTTGGCCAGTTTGCCTCAGCAGTTGAAGTGTTGGCCTACGGTCCAAAGAGACCCGGGTTCGGTTCCTGCTAAGGGCACGTGCCTTGGTTGCAGTTTGTCCCTGGCCCTGGTTGGGTTGTGCGGGTGGCAACCACTTGATGTGAGTCTCTCGCATTGATGTTTCTCTTTTTTTCTCTCCCTCCCACTCTATCTGAACAAAAAATAGAAAAATGTCCTCGGGTAAGGATAAAAAAAAGGAAAGTTTATATGGCCAGCATAAATGAAAACTCATGGTATTTAAGGTTTTAAAAAATAGAAATGATAATGATAATAAAGATAATAATAAAAACAGTGAAAAAATCACTAAATCACAGCTGAACTGTCACCCATTGAAAGTGTAACCTGAGGTCAGCTCTCTCTTTTTTAATAAGAAGGAGATTTGGAAGTGAAAAGGGTTATCAGAGTCATCTATTTATCAAATTGAAAAAGATACAATTTAAGACCTGGCTGTTGTGGCTCAGTGGGTTGAACATTGTCCTGTAGACTGAGAGGTCCCAGTTTGATTCCTGGTCAGGGCACATGTCGAGTTGTGGGCTAGATCCCCAAGTAGGAGGCGTGCAAGAGGCAGCTGATTGATGTTTCTTGCTCACATTGATGTTTTTTATCTCTCTGCCTTCCTTTCTCTCTCTAAAAAAAAACAAAAACAAAAAACATATTTAAAAAAATAAGATATGCCCTGGCCAGTTTTGCTCAGTGGTTAGAACCAGAGAGTCCCAGGTTCATTTCTCACTAAGGGCATGTACCTTGGTTGCAGTTTGTCCCCGGCCCCGGTTGGGGTCGTGTGGGTGGCAACCAGTTGATGTGTCTCTCTCACATCGATGTTTCTCTCTCTCTCTTCCCCCCTCTCTCCCTCCTGCTCTATCTGAAGATAAATGCAAAAATGTCTTCGGGTGAGGATAAATAAATAAATAAATAAATAAGATAAAACTTAAGAGAGACAGGGTGGGAGTGTTAGTAATGGAAGGAAGCACAAGGGGTCTTCTGGGATCTTAAATATTCTGTCTCTATCTGGTGTTAGTGACATGGGAGTGTTCACTTGTGAAAATTCATCAGGTTATACATCTCCTTAATTTACTTTTCTTATATCTTACTACAATTTACTTTAAAAAGCTACAGGAAATAAGGTTTTGTCAACCAATGGTTATTGGCGCCAATTCAATGCCAACAGGAATCCCCAGTTCGGGGTGTGGTGAAGCATTTTTTAAAAATCAATTTGAGAGAGAGAGAAACATCAATTTGCTGTTCCACCCATTTATGCATTCATTAGTTGATTCTTTTATGTGCCCTGACTGGGGATCAAACCCACAACCTTGGTGTATTGGAATGATGCTCTAACCAACTGAGCTACCAGGCCAGGGCAAGAAGGATATTTTATTCAGTGCAAAACAGCTCAGTTGCAAATACAGAATGGATGTGAAAACAGCATGGCTGTGGAACATCTCAACTGTGATACAGCATGGCTGTGAGGCAGCCCTGGGACTAGCTGGCCCTGGGACCAGGCCCCTGTCCAGCTAGACAGCTCTGCTTTGAGCTGGTCTGCCTTGTGCTGCGCTGGTCTGCTCTGCTCTCTGGCCTGCTTTGCTCTGTGTCAATCTGCTCTGGCTGCACTGGTCTGCTCTGCCCAGTTCCAGGGAGACCGCTCAGCTGGGTAAATGCTTGGGTGGAAAGGGAAAGTGCACTCTCAGAACTAGATGGGAGCTGGCTTACAGAGACAGAAGTCCCTGCCACTAGTCCCTGAATGGTCTGTCCTGAAGCAAATGAGGACTCCAAATTCTTGAAGTTTGATTTGTCCGAAAGGCACTGTCCTCCCTGAAGTGCAGTTTGCTAATGAGGCCCCTGTATAGAAACGGCTGCTAGGCTCTTTTTTTTTGTTGTTAATCCTCATCTGAGGATATTTTTTCCAATAATCTTTTTAGAGAGTGGAAGGGAGGAAAGCAAATAGAGATAGAGATAGATGTGTGTGTGTGTGTGTGTGCGTGTGTGTGTGAGAGAGAGAGAGAGAGAGAGAGAGAGAGAGAGAGAAAGAGAGAGAAACATAGACATGAGAGAAAGACACATAGATGGGTTGCCTCCTGCATGTGCCCAGACCAAGGTGGGGGATCAAACCTGCAACCCAAGTACGTGCCCTTGACTGGGAATCAAACCCACAACCCTTTAGTGTACGGGCCAATGCTCTAATCACCTAGCTAGGCTAGGCTCTTGTAATAAAAATTTTAGCCCAGTTAGCCACCAGGAGCCCATCTTAGTAGATATCTTCTTTTTCAGGGTTTACAGTTTATTGATATCCAAAATATAAAAATTAAGTAACATGTTAATAGTTGGTCTGTTTTTTTTTTTAAAGACTATGGTGGTGCTAGTAGAAGCACATTTCAAATATATATTTTTTATTTTAATTCTCACACAAGGATATGTTTTTATTGATTTGAGATAGAGAGGGAGAGAGGGAAACATCAGTGTGAGACAGAAACATCCGTGGGTTGCACCCCAAGCAGGGATGGAACCTGCAACTAGGTACGTGCCCTGAGGGGGAAATGAATCTGAAACCTTTTGGTGTACCCAACTAAGCCTCCTGGCCAGAGCTCAAATCTATTTTAGAGGCATTTAATGATCTGCTTGCAGAAATAAAGGTCTGTATCTGTTCTTATTGCCAAGAGGAACTCCGCCTGCGATGGACGCCTTTCTCCTCCAGTCCAGTGTTTCACCGCAGGTCCCCTCCCACCGCATCACCACTTTCCAGGCGTCCCTGGACCTGATCGGACCCTCGCCCCCTTCTCGTGCCTCCTCAGGCTCGGGTCCTTGGCGGCGTGGACACCTGCTGGCCCTAGCTGGTGAGCCCAGCGCCTCAGCTCCAACAAGACATCTCCACCTCCACGGGCTGAAAAGACTTCTCCTCCCCTAACCAGAAAAGAATTCACGTGTTCCTGCCCACCTCTGCCCGGTTGCTGTCCGCGGTGCTGAAACGGCTGCCCTCCTTTGCATCCGCCCTTGACGCCAGCAGGGGATGGCGCCACTCTTAGCTCCGCCCCTTCCATCGCCACCCCACCCCTAGACTCCGTGCCCCTCTCTCATCAGCCCACTTCGCCCCGCCCCCGCCTAGCTCTGGGCCGGTTCACTTCTGAGTTTTGACCGCACCACCCGGTCCTCTCCACCCAGTACTTTGCTGAGGACCCTCCTCTATCCAGGCTTGCAAGCACCGCTCTGCACACCCGCCCCCCAGGCTCAGGATCTTCCACGTCCTCTGGAGAGGTTTGCCTGCGCTGCCCCCACAGCCCGATAATGAGGCCCGAGGTGCCAGTGCTTTCTTGGGAACTAACTTCACTTCCTGAGATTGGCCAGTAAACCAGGACAAGCAGAAGAGGGAAACAGAGACAAAGCGTTAAATAGCAGTTTGCACTCAACTAGTAACTCCTATCTTCCCTAAACTAGGGGCACTTGAGAGTAAATGGTTTGCACGTCTCTCCAACCAGAGGATAAATATCTTAAATCACCCTACTCAGAGAGACACAGAAATCCAATTAGTGCCAAAACCTCATTTTGGTACATCTGATGAATATTCTATTGAGATCTTCCCTGCACGCTCAACCTTTAAAACTCCTCAAAACACGGATCTAATTTGAACTCTCCTTCCCAGGTGCACACCTGTGCCTCCTCCCCCCTTTTCCCTCCACAGGCATGCATCTCCTAAAATCTAAGGGACTCCAGGAGGCTTGCAACCAGGGCAGCTGTGGGCAGAAGCAGTTCATCCAAGACAAACCCTCTGAACCTGTCTGAAAGGCCCCCTTTTCTCTGACTTCTTAGTGAGCCAAAGCAGACCAGCCTAGACTCATTTCCCCAGCCCTTTCTTGTTTCACCGTCCCCAGCTTTAATAAACATCTTCTAAAATTCACCTGGACTTGTATTTTGATTTTTTTTTCCTGCACAAAGTCAAGAACCCACACATCACCAGCTGGCCCTAACCTGACCCGTTCAGGGTCAGCCCCCTTTTTGGCAACAGATACGCACCTCCGACCAGTGCCCTGCTGTGTGATCACCTGGAAGCAGAGGTCAGGGTGGTTGATTTGTTGAGAATGCCCACATTCTCCTGCAGCCCAGATTTTGGAGGTTTTGGGGCAGAGGAGGGGTTGAAGGCCTCTCCCTTTAGTGGGTTAGAGGTCATTCAGAAAATCAGGACCAGAGGACATTTGGCTGGAGCAGGGCTGAATCTGTTTCCCACAGAGAAGAGTAGGCGGGCATTTTGGCTAAACATTGCTGGGAATTACATACATGTGCTTAATAAGCTTTACAGCTATATATTCCTGTCCAAGGAAATCTGAAAGTTTCAACAGAGAATAGCAATTGTATTTAAGAAAAATCAAGGGATTGACAGAAATAACAAATTGGCACATAGATTTCCTATATGGAATAGAATAAATACACCAGAATTGAGAGCATAAGTTGGTTGATATAGAAGGTTCACTTCGGCTGTCCTTAGGAGCTCAGTTGTACATGTTGACTACTGTCTGGATGGTGACTCAGGCTGGATTAGAGTAACTAAGAGCTCAGACCCACAGCATTGACAAAACAGGATGTAAGGTTTTCAAACATAATTTTTACTCAACTTTTTGGGGGGCTCTCAATGGAACAGCAACCAAGCCAGGTTCACATTAGTATACTTTCTTTTACAGCATATGGGCAGTAACATTTTGATTAGAGTAACTTATATATAGAAGTCCTTCATTTGTAAATGCAACATTTTTTAATATTTCCTCATATTTTCCTTTATACATGTTGGCTATATTTTTCATTAGCACCTTTCTCCCAAGAACTTCAGGCACAAACGAAAAAAGAAACTAGAGAATAGAGTAACAGGCATTAGGAGATGACGACAGATACTGGAAGTAAACCCAGGCTTAACTAAACCCAGTACTTTATCCTTGAACCACTAAATACCTGTGAACACACTGAAAATGTGACATATTAACAGACCAAAAGATCTAAAAAGCATTTCAAAATGTAGTTCTCTAAAAGCCCACAGGAGGGCTAGGAGCAATATTCAATATTTCATAACATCTAGAGGCATCCTATTTATGATAAAGTTGCATAAACTAGATTTACAGTTTCCTTTTTTTGTCTCAAAATCAACTCAGTATAGAAAGCCTAGTTATGCTGATCAAAAGCTCTGAAGGTCTTATCTGTGATAAAAAAGAGGCAAATGTGGTCGCCAGATAAAAGCTTTTAATACATAGTTAGAGAGAGAGGCAGGGCAGGGGGGCTGATGGGGGAAAATGTGGAAAGCATTCATTTGAAAAATTTGAATGTTTTGGCAGTCTTTAAATACAGAGCATATATTTGGACTAGCTTACAAAATAACTATTCTCAACCTATTTGTAGGCTTTTCTTCTCTAATTACTAAATATTATTCAGGTTAAACAATCATCTGACATAGTATCTAATATTAGCTCTTTAGTGATGTTTCTAGATCGTAGTAATAAAAGGATTCTGTCTCATACCTCACATCTATTCTCATTGATGTATCCTTGCTCCGGTGGAATTCTTTTATTACTCAGCCAAATAACACCAAGAGTATCAAATGGGGAAAAGAACTCCGGTTCTCAGCTTCTCAGTAGGCCCAATCATGCACAATGCCTTGTGATGTCTCGTGTCCATATTTTGCCCCCCACCCCCCCACTAGGTAGCCATGGCTTATGCTATGAAGCCCTCTCAGCCCAAGCAAACATCTCAGCCAAGGCGGCTTCATTGGAGATCCCCCAGAATTTTGAGTACATCTCCATTTACTAGTTACTACATTGTACTCAATGCTCAAAGGACACTTTCTACGACCCCAAACTGCTTTCACTTAAACAGAAATTATGTCTTTACTCAACTCCGTGTCCAGCCCAGGCCTGTATCTGGCACTTACAGGCACCCACATGTTTGCTGGATGTGTGTTTCTTGTCAATCCAGCCAGCAAAATGCCCAAATGATCCCCCCACCCAGGTAACAGACAGCATTATCAATTTTTAAAGACCTTTTTGATTCCTTACTCTCTGTTTTACAAATGAAGTTCTGAGAAAATGACAGAATTTTAAGATTTAGATTTGTCTGTTGAAATTATTCTTTCAATAAAATCTTATAATACAAATGTCAAAATATAGTAAATGAAACACACTAATAAAATAGCTTATGCTTTCATATGAAAAAAATAAGTATATCACAAAGTCTGGCTTCTCACACAACATCTACCCTGTTCAACAGTGGATCACATTTATTTTATAGAACAAAATCATGTTAGCACCAAGATCTGTTCAATTCTTTTGGCTTTTAAAAATATCATAAAATATACTTTCTAGTCAGTTGACTTTGTTAGCTCAAGTACTATTATGAGCTTTGAATGTTTTAATTAGTTTTGATAAGTACTATAGACAATATTATATGTCTATACATTTGTCACAGTAGTAACAAAAGGTCTAGCTATTGTTTTAAGACTAGGAGTGATGTCATAGAAAATGGCAAAGAAGGTAGCTCCAGATGACCAGTTTAAGAACATATTTAATTGGACTTCCGGTCAAGAATGCAGCCTAGGTAAACACAGTATTACCTCCTCCCACAACCACATCAAAATTACAACTACAGAACAACCATCGTTCAGATCCTCCTGAAACTGAGTTGAATGGAAGTCCTACAACTACGAAATTATAGAAGCCACATCAAAACTGGTAGGAGGGGAGGAGGCACTGACGGGCTGTTCCCATACCAACATGTGGCAGGTAAAAATCAGGAGGACACCTCAGCTGTGAAGGTCCTCTGTGAGGAGTGAGAGATCCCCGTCCCCTTGGTACTGAAACCCCCCAGCTCAGGGTTCCAGTACAAGAAAAGAAGTCCCCATAACTTCTGGCTGTAAAAGCCAGTGGGGATTGAGGCTGAGGGAGGCTGTGGCTTCTGGAGCCCCAGGCAGTTCCTCTTAAAGGCCCATGCATGGACTTATTTGGGCCCTCTCCCTCCAGGCTCCAGCGCAGGGGAAGCAGCTTGAAAGACACCAGAGACATACAGGGAAGAACTGTGTTGTTTGGCATCAAGGTGAGAGCTGGAGAGTCAGCTTTCTCCCGGACACACATGCTGGTGGAGGCCATTGTTCCTTTGGTGTGCCCTTCCCTGGGACAGCAGATGGGCACCATATCTGGGACTCCAGCAACCTGGCTCACACTGGTAGCCCCGCCCTGGTGATTCCCTGAGGCCCCGCCTCACCCAACTTTCAGGCCCACCCAAGCTGTTTCCAGTGGCTTTACCATAGGATTGGCCTGTCATGGCTCCTGCTCCAGATTTTCATAAATTCTCTCAAACAAGCAGCATCTGGCCTCAGGGAGTCCCATACCTTTCACTAAGTGACCCCAGTCCTGGTACCAGAAGCAGCCAGCCTTGGTTCACAGCTTGGCTTTGCCTGGGCACCTCCAAGCCCAGCACAAGCAGCAGCCATCTGCATATCACTTTGTAGCTTATGCCTGGTGGCCCCAGGTAGAACACAGGCAGCGGCTGTCCTGGCCCCAGAAACAGCACATCCAATGGACAGCTTCAGACCACGTCAAAGCACCACCACCCAACCACCTTCACAAACAACATACTCAAGGAGTGGACTCAGTGGGTACCAGAGCCCTGCTGAAGTAAGTCTTGCACTATAGAGTGGGCCCCTACACAGCTGATCCCACAAGGTAGTTAGAGGTCAGTGATCAGTGGGCACAACCAGTCTTTGCAGCTGACCAGCCTGAGTAAATCCCTCCCACTGACGTTCCAACAGCAATCAAGACTCAATTACAATAGAATGGTATACAGTCTACAAGAGGGGTGCATCTTGAGGGCCCAGCTGGGGTGATCAGAGAGGCTGTGCCACTGGACCCTACAGTATACCTACTGTTGTGGTGCAAGAGAACCAAGAGGCCACCAGAGCTAAATTAAAGTCAAACAGAGAGCAAAGCCAGCCGGGAACTGATCCCGAGTTCTCAGAGACCAGCTCTGGGGCCTCCAAATGTTGTGGCACGACAGAGTCAAAGAAAGACCACTAGAGAATTGAAGTTCAAATAAGAGCCGTTTATTAACCAGCCAGTGTCTGATTCTGAACACCCCTGTGACAGAGTCTTCGGAATCAGCCCGATATGCTTTATTACATGCCTCTTATACCTTACAGAAAATAGGATCTTCTTGATATAATGCTCAGGGCCACAGCAATGCTGTATAGAATTAGTTTGTCTTATGGATAACAGGCACACCCAGGCACACTGTGGCACATGCAGGCACACCCAGGAACACCCAGGTATTTCAGGTATTTCAAGGTACATTGGGTCACACTTAGCCCTGAGCAGCACAAACACAATATAAGCCTGATTCCTTGAGGTTGTGGGGAAGGTCAAGTCTCTGACTCAAGACCTCCAGGCTCTGTGGACTCTGTCAGACATGTAGCCGGCTCCCAACAATTTCTTGGTTCAGGGAGTATTCCAATTTACTGAGGTTATTTTGACTAAACAGATTCAGCTAGAGGGCATACAGTGACTTTCCCAATCATCAATTATGGAGCAGCACAATAATTTACCAATCATCAATTATGGGGTTATAAACATGCCAGCACTACTATAATAGGCCACCCTTCAAAGCCTAGGAGACATAGCAACTCTACCTAATACATAGAAACAAACACAGGGAGGCAGTCAAAATGAGGAGACAAAGAAGTGTGTCCCAAATGAAAGAACAGAACAAAACTCCCCAAAAAGAACTAAACAAAATAGAGATAAGCAATCTAACAGATGCAGAGTTCAAAACACTGGTTATAAGGATGCTTAATGAACTTGGTGAGGACTTCAAGAGCATAAAAAAGGACCAGCCAAAAATGAAGGATGCACTAACTGAAATAAAGAATACTTTACAGGGAATCAATAGTGGAGTAGGTGAAGCCAAGAAGCAAACCATTGATTTGGAATATAATGAAGCAAAAAAACACCCAATCAGAACAGCAAAAAGAAAAAAGAATCCAAAAAACATGATAATAGTGTAAGGAGCCTCTGGGACAACTTCAAGTGTACTAACATTTGCATCATGGGGTGCCAGAAGGAGAAGAGAGAGAGAAGAAGAAATTGAAGACCTATTTGAAAAAATAATGACAGAAAACTTCCCTAATTTGGTGAAGGAAACAGACGTATGAGTCCAGGAAGCACAGAGAGTCTAAACAAGATGAACCCAAAGAGGCCCACACCAAGACACGTCATCAAAATGCAAAAGGTTCAAGACAAAAAGAGAATCTTAAAAGCAGCAAGAGAAAAGTGGTTAGTTACCTACAAGGGAACTCCCGTAAGGCTGTCAGTCAATTTCTTAAAAGAAATTTTCCAGGCCAGAAGGGAGAGGCAAGAAATATTCAGAATGCGGTTGCAGTTTGTCCCCGGACCTGGTTGGTCATGCGGATGGCAGCCACTTTATGTGTCCCTTTCACGTTGATGTTTCTTTCTCTCCCCCCCCCCCCCCGCTCCCTCCCACTCTATCTGAACAAAAAATGGAAAAATGTCCTCGGGTGAGGATGTAAAAAAAAAAAGAAAGAAATATTCAGAGTGATAAAAAGCAAGGACCTACAACCAAGAATACTCTATCCTGCAAAGTTATCATTTAGAATCGATGGCCATATTAACAGTTTCCCAGACAAAAAAAAGCTAAAGGAATTCATCCCCACCAAGCCAGCATTATATGAAATGTTGAAGGGTCTTCTTGAAGAAAAATAAGAGAACAAATGTGAACAATAAAATGGCAATAAATACATATCTATCAGCAATTGAATCTACAAACAAAATGAACAAGCAGAACAGAAACAGACTCATAGATACAGATAACTTTTTGATGGTTGCCAGTTGGGAGGATGAGCAAAAAAGATAGAGATTAAGAAGTACAAATTGGTTGTTAGACTGACAAACCTCAAAGGGAAAGGGGGAATGGGAAGAGATAAATCTAATAATTTATATGCATATGTGCATAACCGATGCACACAGACAATAGTGTGGGGAAGGCAGAATTGGGTGTGGGAATGTGGAGGAAGGGGTCAATAGCGGGAAAAGGGGGGACATCTTAATACATTCAACAAGAAAGTTAAGTTTAAAAAAAATTTTAAGTTCCCACCAGAATCAAATAAAGCCTGTCCAGAAAACTGGAAAAAAGAAAACATTTAATTAAAATGTTTCTCAAAAGCTACTTGAAACAAGCATTCAAAACAATGTTATTTTAATGAAGGGAAGTGATACTCTGTAATATATGTAGTAATGTGTTAAGCCTACATTTTATAAAGATGTTTTTAAAAATCTATTTGCAAGATGCATTTGGAGCAGTGTTATTTCAGTGAATGGCAGTGATAGCCATTCTATAATGCAGGTAGTCAAGTGTTTAAGAACACATTTAATATAGATGTTTCTAACAAGCTACCAGCAAGACTGTTCAGCAAAGTGTTATTTCAGGGAGTGGAAGTATTACACACTCTTCAGTGCATGTAGTAAAGTGTTTAATAACACATCTTATGAGATGTTTCTAACAATCTACTCGGAGGACGGGTTTAACGCATAATTATTTCAGTGAAGGAAAGTGATACCCACCTGTAATGCATGTAGTGAATTTTTAAAGAACATTTAATATGTTTCTAACAATCTACTTCACAATGTATTCAATACAGTTATTTCAGTGAATTGATGTAATAGACATTCTGTAATGCATGTAGCAGTGTTTAAGAACACTTTTTATAAAATTGTTTTTAACAGTCTGCTTGCAGTATGCATTTGGTACAGAATTTTTTTTTATCCTCACCCGAGGACATTTTTGCATTTATCTTCAGATAGAGCGGGAGAGAGAGAGGGAGGAAGACAGAGAGAAACATAAACATGAGACAGACACACAGAGTTGTTGCCACCCACACGACCCCAACTGGGGCCAGGGACAAACTGCAACTGAGGTACGTGCCCTTGGCGGAAACCGAACCTGGGACTCTCTGGTCCAGAGGCTGACGCTCTAACCACTGAGAATCCCGGTCAGGGATGGAACAGAAATTTTTAGTGAATGGAAGTGATACTCAATGCATACAGCGCAGTTTTTAAAATACTTCTTATAATGATGTTTCTAACAAACTACTTACAAGGCACATCCACCACAATATTATTTCAGTGAATAAAAGTGACACCCATTTTATATGCATATAGTAAATTAATAACACATTTAATTATAATATTTCTAACAAATTACTTGCAAGATGAGTAAAAAAAAAAAAACACTGTTATTTCAGGAATGGAAGTGATAACCACTGTGTAATTCATATAGTGAAGTGTTTAAGCACACATTTACTAAAGACATTTCTAATAAGCTGCTTGAAAGATGCATTCACTAGTATTATTTTAGTGATTGGAATAGGTCATGTAGTTATGAATTGTTTAATAACATTTCTTGCAAGATTTTTTTAACAAGCTGCTTGGAAAATGCGACCAGGAAAGTATTCCTAACAAGGGACTTGCAACTGCATTTAGAACAGTGTTATTTAGAGACTTCAAGTGATACCCAATCTGTAGTGCGTGTAGTGAAGTTTTTAATATTTGTTACAAAGATATGTCTACCAACCTACTTAAAGATGCGTTCATCATGGTTTTATTTCAGTGGCTATAATGTATGAAATAAAATGTTTTAGAACAATTCCTGTAAAGTTGTTCTAACAAACAATTTATAGGATGTAATCAGCAAGAGTTATTTCAGTGAATGGAAATGATACCCATCTTTAATGCATGTCACGCAGTTTTTAAGAACACATTTAATAAAGATGTTTTTAAAAAACTCCTTTCAGAGGCATTCAGCATAGTGTTAATTCAGCGAATCCAGGTCATAGACATTCAGCAATGCATCTAATGAGTTGTTTAAGATCACACTTAATAAGCGTGTTTAACAAGTTGCTTGCAAGATTAGTTCAGTACAGTGTTATTTCAGGGAATGGAAGTGATACCCACTTTGTAATACTTGTAGTGGAGTGTTTAACAACACATTTAATAAAGATGTGCCTAATAAGCTACTTGATAGATGCATTCAGCGCAGGAACCTCAGAGAATGGAAGTCATATTTACCCTATAATGCATGTAGTGAAGTGTTGAACACATTTAATAAAGTTGTTTTTTTTTTAATCCTCACCCGAGGACATTTTTCCATTTTTTGCACAGATAGAATGGGAGGGAGAGAGCAGAAGAGAGAGAGAGAGGGAAACATCGATGTGAAAGGGACACATCGAGTAGCTGCCACCCGCACGACCAACCAGGGCCGGGACAAACTGCAACCGAGGTACATGCCCTTAGCGGGAACCGAACCCGGGTCTCTCCGGACCGCAGGCGGACGCTCTAACCGTTGAGCCAAACCGGTCAGGGCAATAAAGTTGTTTTTAAACAAACTGCTTGCAAGATGCACTCAGCAGTGTTCTTTCACTGAATTGAGAAGATAAGCTTTCTGTAGCGCATGTAGTGAAGTTTTAAGAACACTGATAAGAATGTATCTACCATCTGGCTGGTGGTTTTGCTCAGTGGTTAGAGCCTCAGCCTGCAGACCAAAGAGCTGTGGGTTCGATTCCAGTCAGGAGCACTACTTTGTTTGTGGTTTGGTCCTTGACCCTGGTTGGGGTCGTGTGGGAAGCAACCAATCAGTGTGTCTTTCTCGCAATGGTATTTCTCTCTCTCTTTCTACCCCTCCCTCCTACTCTATCCGAAAATAAATGGAAAAATATCCTCGGGTGAGGGTTAAAAAGAAAAATGTATCAGCCAAAGGTATCTACCAAGGTACTTGAAAATGAGTTCAGCACAGTGTAAATTCAGTATACATAAGTGATACTCATTCTGTAATGCATGTAGCAAAGTGTTTAAAACACATTTAATTACGATGTTTCTAACAACCGACTTGCAAGATGCATTCAAAACTGTATATCAGTCAATGGAAGTGATACCCCCTCTTTTTTTTTAAATCCTCACCCGAGGACATATTTTCATTTTTTGTTCAGATAGAGTGGGAGGAAGAGAGAGAGAGAGAAACATCAACGCGAAAGGGACACATCGAGTGGTCGCCACCAGCACGACTCAACCAGGGCTGGGGACAAACTGCAACCGAGGTACATGCCCTTAGTGGGAACCAAACCCAGGTCTCTCTGGACCGCAGGCCGATGCTCTAACTGCTGAGCCAAACCGGCCAGGGCTGATACTCACTCTTTAATGCATGCAGTGAAGTATTTAAGAACACTTCTTTTAATGTAGGCAGCAAAATCTCAGACATCACACATAACAGAATTTTCACCTAGGGCAAGAGAAACAAAGGAAAAAAATTAATAAATGGGACTACATCAAACTAAAAAGCTTCTGCACGGCAAAAGAAACAATCATCAAAATGGAAAGGGAACCCACTCTCTAGGAGAACATACTTACCAATGATACATCAGATAAGGGCTTAATTTCCAAAATATATAGAGTACTCATACAATTCAACAAAACAAAGACAAACAATCTAATTAAAAAATGGACAAAGGACCTGAATAGACACCTCTCCAAACAGGACATACAAATGGTCAAGAGACATATGAAAAAATGCTCAACATCACTAATCATCAGAGAGATGCAAGTTTGAATAGCTATGAGATATCACCTCACACCTGCCAGCATGGCTACCATCATTAAATTCTCAAACAATAAGTGCTGGTGAGGATGTGGAAGAAAGGGTACTTTAGTACACTGCTGGTAGAAATGCAGACTGGTGCAGACACTATGGAAAACAATATGGTGTTTCCTCAAAAAATTAAAAATTGAACTGCCATTTGACCCAGTGATCCCCCTTCTAGGAATATATTCTAAGAAGCTCGAAACACCATTCAAAAAGAATATATGCACCTCTATGTTCATAGCAGCATTATTTACAATAGCTAAGATCTGGAAACAGCCCAAGTGTCCATCAATAGATAAGTGGATAAAAAAAAACTGTGGTACATATACACAATGGAATACTATGCAGTTGTGAGAAAGAAAGATCTCTTATCCTTTGAGACAACATGGAGGGACCTGGAGAGCATTATGCTAAGTGAAATAAGCCAAATCAGAGAAACACAAGTACCACATGATCTCACTTATTTGTGGAATATAATGCACAAAATAAGCTGATGAACAAAATAGATCCAGAGATATAGAAATAGGGAACAGACTGAGAAACCTCAGAGGGAAGGGAATTGAGGGGGACAGGAAGAGATAAACCAAAGAACTTATGTACACCTATGCACAACCATTGGACACAAACAACAGTAAGATGAAGGTGGGGTGGGGGAGGGAGCGGTAGCAGGGCGGAGGGTATCAGTGGGGGAAAAAAGAGAGACATCTATAATTTTAAAAATTAATTAAAAAAACAAAGAGAAAAACAAACACTTATTTTAAAGATGTTTTAAAAAGCTATTTGCAAGATTTGTTCAGTATATGTTACAATGAGTGAAAGTAATATCACTCTGTAATGCATGCAGTGAAGTGTTTACAAACACATTTATATAGTTTTTAATTAGCTACTTGCAAGATGTTTTTAGTGTTACTTCAGTGAATGGATGTGCTATCCACCCTGTAGTGCATCTTTCTCTTTTCCTTCTGCAACTTTCAATTACTTCTAATATTTGTCTTTCTGTTCAAATCCAACAGCTCTCATAGACTTTCTTAGTTCTCTCTCTTCTAGTAAGCTTGTTATTTATATTTTCCTGTTCTCCAAAACACTTATTCTTTCTTCCATCTGGTCTTCTCTGCTACAGATGCTTGCTATTGCACTCTCCATCTCATTTATTGAACTCTTCAGCTCCAGAATACTGCTTGATTCTTTGTTGTTGTTGTTGTTAATGCTCACCTGAGGATATTTTTCCATTAATTTTTAGATAGAGTGGAAGGGAAAGAGGGAGGCGGGAAGAGAGAGAGAGAACCATCCATGTGAGAGAGATACATTGATTGGTTGCCTCCCACACAACCCTGACCAGGGCGGGTGATCAAACCTGCAACCCAGGTAGGTGCTCTTGACTGGGAATCGAACCCCCACCCTTGGGTCTGTGGGCTGAGGCCCTAACCGCTGTGTCAAACCAGTCAGAGCATCTGTTTGATTCTTTTAAACAATTTTATTCTCTTTGGTAAATAACTCCTTTTGTTCATCAATTTTATTAAATTTATTGAATTCATTGAATTTTCTCTCTGAATTTTTGTGTAGCTCATTGAGTTTGTTCATAACAGCTATTTTGTATTCTTTATAATTTAGATCACAATATTCTGTTCCTTGAGTTCAGTTGTTGAAGAACTATCATTTTTTAAAAAATTGTTTTCATAATTTTTTTAATAGTGTTTGCAGCAAAGTGCATCTGCTTTCACATTTAGTAGCATACACCTCCTTAACTAAGCTTTTTAAATTTCATTTTATTATTTTATTCTTTTATTGTTGAAAGTATTACCGATGTCCCCCCTCTTTCCCCATTGGCACCCTCCTTCCCGCTCCCACCCCTCTCTTGCCTTCCCCAGTCTAATGTCCATGTCGATTTAGGCTTTATTTATTTATTTTTATAAATTAATTAATTTATTTTTGTTACAGATGTTTCTCCTTTTTCCCCCCACTGATTCCCACCTCCCTCTCCCTCCCCACCCTGTCCCCAGCTTTGTTGTCCATGTCCATTGTTCATGCATACATGCATATATGTTCTGTGGTTTATCTCTCCCCCACCACCCCTTCTTCTGAGGATTGTCAGTCTGTACCCCACTTCGACGTCTCTAGGACTACCCCATTCCTCAGACTGGTATGTTCATTACATCCCACAAATAAGTGAGATCATATGATACTTGTCTTTCTCTGTTTGGCTTGTTTCGCTTAGGATGATACTTTCCAGGTCCCTCCATGTCGTCTCAAAGGATAAGAGATCTTTCTTTCTTACAGCTGCATAGTACTCCATTGTGTATATACTCCATTGTGTACCACCACTTTTTTATCCATTCGTCTACTGATGGACACTTGGGCTGTTTCCAGATCTTAGATATTGTAAATAGTGCTGCTACGGACATATATTCTTTCTGATTGGTGTTTCAGGCTTCTTAGGGTATATTCCTAGAAGCGGGATCACTGGGTCAAATGGCAATTCAATTTTTAATTTTTCGAGGTAACACCATATTGTTTTCCATAGTGGCTGCACCAGTCTGCATTCCCACCAGCAGTGCACTAGAGTCCCCTTTTCTCCACACCCTCGCCAGCACTTGTTGTTTGATGATTTGTTGATGGCAGCCATTCTGACAGGTGTGAGGTGATACCTCATAGTTGTTTTAATTTGCATCTCTGATGATTAGTGATGTTGAGTATTTCTTCATATGTCTCTTAGCCATTTGTATGTCCTGTTTGGAGAGTAGGCTTTTTTTTTTAATGTCTTCTTTGGTTCTCACCATTCACCAGGCTGGCTGTTAGAAACGTTCCCTCGTGTTCCAGCAGGTGTCACTACAGCGCCAGCGTGCGGTTTCTCTTCGCCCACTGACCCCGGACTGTTCCCTGCGCCGGGGCTTGTCCTGGGCGGCGCAGTGAGCCGGTGCGCGCAAGCATCGCCGCAGGCTAGGGGCAGGTGGGGGCAGCACTTGGGGCTGTGGGCACTCCGGGCCAAGTGGGGAGATGCTCCAGCGGGGTGTTCCCAGAGGCCGCGGGCCGACTCCCTGCTGCAGCTCTGAAGCAAACATCAGGAACCACGTTCCTTACCCCTTGATGTTCTTGTCTGCCCCTCCTGCTCTCCTCTCTTCCCCAGCCCTGGAGGCCCCTCCCAGGAAGGAACATAGGCTTCTCCACGTGTCATCTGGGCAGCTGGAGGCGGGCCGGCTGCACCACGGCCACTGTCCCTTCTCCGGAAGGAGCGGCCGCGGCCTTCCAGCCCTGCGCGCAGCGGTTGCGTGCGGCGGCGGGACAGCCTCGCCTCCTGCGGGTTACCCGCCTCGCCTCCTGCGGGTTACCCGCCTCGCCTCCTGCGGGTTACCCGCGGTGCGGCGCTCGCACGCTTGCCCGCTCCCGTTCCCAAACGTCTCCAGCCCGCTCGGAGGCCGAGCTGGGCTTCTACCGATGCTCTCGCCGCGCGAATCCGCTCCGGGCCGCTCTCCGGCTGTTCTCCCCATCACCCAGTGGGGGCGGCACGGAGCAGGACGGCCCGGGATGCTCAGCCTCCCGAGGTGTTAGTTTCCGACGCGCAGGTGCGCAGTCACCCTCCCAGGTGCCTTGGCGTAAGGTGTGGCAGGCCCTCTTGTTTGGTTATCGATCCCTAATTAGTCGTCTTAAACGAAAGGAGAGAAGGGAGGAAGGACTCGCGCCTCCACAATGCTGACCTCACTTCTCTCTTCTCCCTGGATGTCGCACTTAGAGCTCTCCGCTGTCAGCTTAGAGCTGCTTTTGCAGTTGTTTTCACTTTCTTTTTGTAAATATATTTTTTGCTTTTGCTCCCTTCTTTGACCCATTGGTTGGTTGTTCCGGAATACGTTGTTTAATTTTCACATATTTGTGCATTTTCCAGCTTTTCTCCTGTTAACGATGTCTTGTTTTATACAGTTATGGTAAGAAAATATGCTTGACAAATTTGTTAAGACTTATCTTGTGGCCTTGGCCGGTTTGGCTCAGTGGTAGACTGTCAGCCTGCGGACCGGCGGGTCTCCGGTTTGGTTCCAGCCAAGGGGACGACCTCGGTTGCAGTTTGTCCCACCCGGTTGGGGTCCTGTGGGTGGCAACCACTGGTGCGTCTCTCTCACATCGATGTTTCTCTCTCTCTTTCCCCCTCTCTCCCACTCTATCTGAAGATAAATGCAAAAATTGTCCCCGAGTGAGGAAAAAAAAAAAAAAAGACTTGTTTTGTGGCCCAACATGTGATCTATCATGGAGAATAATCTGTGTGTGCTTGAGAGGAGTGTGTATTCTGCTGCTTTCGGATGGGATGGTGTATAGAGATTCATATTTTTTTAGGTCCAGTTGGTCTACACTCTACAGTGTTATGTAAGACTTCTGTTCTGCCCTGGCTGGTGCGCCTCAGTTGGTTGGGCTTTGTCCCAAAAGGTTGCCTGTTCAATCCTCGCTCAGGGGCAGCTGATCAATGTCTTGGTCTCAAATAGATGTTTCTTTCTTCCTCTCCTCTCCTCTCTCTAAAAAAGCAATAAAAACATAAAAAAAAAAAAAAAAAATAGCCCTGGCCAGTTTGGCTCAGCGGTTAGAGCGTCGGCCTGCGGTCCGGAGAGACCCGGGTTCGGTTCCCGCTAAGGGCACGTACCTCGGTTGCAGGTTGCAGTTTGTCCCCGGCCCTGGTTGGTTGTGCGGGTGGCAGCCACTCGATGTGTCCCTTCACGTCGATGTTTCTCTCTCTCTCTCCCTTCCTCTCTCTCCCTCCCACTCTATCTGTACAAAAAATGGAAAAATATCCTGGGGTGTGTTTAAAAAAAAAAAAAAAAAAAAAAAAAACTTATGTGCCCTTATTGACTTTCCATTGTTCAAAGTGGGGTATTGAAATCCCTTACTATTTCTGTATTGCTGTCTGCTTTTCCTTTTGTTTTGTTAATGTTTGCTTTATATATTTAGGTGCTCCAATTTGGTGATGATAATTTGCCTTTGCAGCATCACTGGAATATATCAGACAAACAGTAGCCACCCTTATCCCTCCTACGTGCACACAAATGCATCAAAAGGAAGATGAATTGATTGATTGGACTCTTAAATGTCAGTCCCAAATGGCATCATCTAATGTCAGTTTCTGTTGCCCAAGTTGAGAATTTATGAAAAGCCAGCACTTCAGCCCTTGTTTCTATCTAGTTCCAAATTTTAAATGCAGTGAGAGCTAAAATAGAAAATATTCTGTTCACCTTACTAGCAGGAGAACAAATGAAAATGTTGTTTTCCCTGGTTTTGGTCGGAGTGTTTTTTGTCCCCCCCCCCAAAAAATGCCACCCCTGCTGTGCTTAGTCATATTTCCTTATGTAAAACAAAGTATTTTTGTGTTCTAGCTAAAACTGTTCTCCATAAATCTCTTCCTTTATGAAATCTTCATCAGTACTACCATTACCTCACTTTGTGTCCACCTGTCCAAACAGCCCAGCATTCCAGGTCTAGTACAGGGTCTCAGAGGTGCTTAGGAAGACACACTCTCTGAAGCCACCCAAGTCTCACCACAGAAGTGATTCCTCCCACTCTGAATGCTGACAACCTTTATTGTCTACATCACTCACTGGAGGCGGTTCGTTTTCAGCCTTTTGTTACTGTATGTCTGTGACTTTTGTTTCCATTACCCAGAAAGTTCCTGAAGAGTAAGAACCACAACTTGTATTTACTTCTCGGGATCCTCCACAGTGCCTGCTCACAGCAGAATCATGATCAATACCTGTTATTTATTTTCTAGTTGCTTAGCTTATGAAACTGACAGCCTCGTGAGAATTTTCTTCCCAACTTTAAGGTCCTCAAATGTCCACCAATGAAATGCCTTGATTAACATTACAAAAATGGATTTGTTTGGGGCCTTCAAAGATGAAGCATTGCTAAATGGGCAATGAGTCCTTCCAGTAAAAGGACAGATAACCACCACATTAACTTTACCAATGTCATGACTGTGCTGCTTCCCCCTTCTTACCTCCGTCCCAGGACTGGGAATGGCCAAGGCCATTGTGAACTCGTTCCAGAAAAATACTATAGCTGCTTTAAATTGTGAACTTCCCTTGGCCACTCAACTCTTCAATCCAAATGAGATCATGTACACAAAAAATGCAATTTATAAAGGAACCTGTAAGTTCCAGTAGTTTTCAGTCCTCTGGCTTACAACCATCAGTCCATGGAGAAAGGTTCTCACCCAACCTCCTGAAACATCTTGATTCTTAATTAAGATTTCATAGAAATTGTGAGCTGTCATTCAATTAGTTTTATTAACATTTATAGAATCCACCCTTTGCTTTTGACCTGGGTTTGAAGAGTAGAAAACCAGAGAAAGAAAAACATAGTGAAAACCTTAATGTCATTTAGAACTCTGAAGTCTCAAACTCAGAAGAATTGGGCAATTTTTTCATATGGTGTTATGGCTTTTGTTAACACTCAAAAAATCCAGAGCATAGATGTAGACATAACAAAAGCCTGAGTAGCTCATTGCTCACCCTGGGGCTGATATGCACTTACTGGTGATATTTTAAGAGCTCCTGTAACTGCTTTCTGTGGGTAATTGATGCACAACATGTCAATGACTTGTTCCTAAGTTACCCTGCCTGAGGACTGTTTGTGGTGAGGCGTGTCATGTTGCGGAAAGTCAGATTCTCAGCTTGCTGTGTTGCTCTCTTAATCACAGGGCTCATTTTAACCCAGCGCACCATTTCACAGGAAAGACACAGGGCCAGGAAGAAACTGTCACAGGTCACAGGTAGGTTAGAAGCAGATACATACTTGCACTAGATCTTCTTTTGATGCTTAGTTTGGTCAGGAGTCATTTCATTTCGATTCAATACAAATCAATAGATATTTATTCAAGTCCACATGTGCTAAGTACAGAACTAGGTACTAGGTGATTCAAGGATGAAAGAAACATTCTTACTGACACATTCACATGCTATACCTACTGAACTGAACCTAATTTACAATCACCACCCACCTCAATCTTGGTCATATTCTCTGCCATCCATCTGCCACTATTCTCCTTTCTCTGTTGCAGCTAGAAGTCCAGCCTCCTGTAATGTACCTCCATCTTTGTCTTTTACTTCTAATTCACCCTTCAAGCCATGTTTCCACTTGCATCTCTCGGAAACCTTCCCAGCCCATCCTCATCATCACCGAGTTCACAATTCCCTCACTCTCCATGAGGCTCACTGTCGGCATCATTTCTCTGGTACTTAAAACACACTGTCTTGTATACCCCTTGGTGTGGCTCAGTGGACTGAGCATCCTCCCATGGACCAAGAGCTCACTGGTTCAATTCCCGGTCAGGAGTTGCAGGCTCGATCCCTAGTAGGGGGCATGCAGGAGGCAGCCGATCTATGTTTCTCTCACATCCATGTTTCTCTCTCTCTGAAAAAACAAAAAACAATAAAAACATATTAAAAAAAGAAAAACCCCACACTGTTTGGGAGTTTTGCCCAACTTTTCCCTCACATGACACCTTACTGGCATCACCTAGTGCTACCACAGTGCCCACAGTATGATCACTGTTGCCAAGGGCTGCCCCAAAGCTGCCATACTAACACACAGAAACCGGATGGGCAACTTCGATGGTCCAGTGAGGTGACCAGGACCCAGTGTTTCTTTCCAGCCAACCTGGGTTTACTCTGGGTGTCTTAGTTTCTAAAGTGAGGATAAAAGACCTAAAAGTCGGAGTTTCTTTGATCAACAAAGAAAGGAAAAGGAAAAGATGGTGATATTAGTTTAACTTTGATCTTACTGGGCCAACACTTTCAGTTTGAGTGTTAACTTCTCTGCTCACAGGTGATATTACACAGTCATTTCTAAACTCATTCCAAGAACGACAGAAATTTCTTTTCCAAAACAAACCTGTCCAATTTGAAGAGAAAGGGGCCCAAATGATTGCTTTCTGTTTTAATGAGATTAGACTTTGAAGAAACATAAGAATATATTTGACGTGTGTGGCCTTTGCCCTCTTGCTTGTTCACATGGGTGAAGCCAGCTGTCAATCTGTGAGCTCCTCTATGCAAAGGCCCGAGGAGTTTCCATGGCAAGACATTGAGGGATGCCTCCAGGCAAAGGCAGTGAGGACCTGAGGCCCTTTCAACCACCTGCGAGGAACTCGGTGCTGACGACAACCACCCGTGTGAGCTCCTGAGTTCCGAGTGGGTCCTTCCCTAGCTGAACCTCTAGACTGCAGACCGTGAGGGACCCTGAAGCAGGGGACCCAGTCCAGCCACATTTGAATTCTTGATACGCAGAAACTGTGAGATAAGACACTGTTATCTTAAGCCACTAAGTGTTGGGGCACTTTGTTATACAGCAAAAGATATCTAAAACACCACGAAGGATGTGTTTCTTCTTATGCACAGGAATTGAATAGAAGACTCCATTTTTTCACAACCTAATATTTTTACTTTAGTAATCAGGAATCCTATAAGTAAAAATCATGATTTATACCTGCTTCTGGAATGTGTACTGAACCTCTTCTGCCCAAGCAGCCAGGAGCTGCCCTGCAGGACACCACCCCTCCCTGGACTCCCTAGCCAATGGCGCCTGTAGCTTGACTTGAAAAGATAATCTTGATTGCTTGTATTTGTATCACAGAAATTTGGAACTGGTGAACACAAATACACAGGGTCAATTAGCTGTAGAAACTAGAGTGAAGAGATTATGATGTGTGTGCTTGCATGAGGGAGGGAGTGAGGGAGAGGGAGGGAGGGGAAGGGAGAGAGAGAGACAGAGAGAGAGAGAGAGAGAGAGAGAGAGAGAGAGAGAGAGAGACAGAGAGAACAAACCAGAGACCAGAGCCTGGCAATAAACATCTATATTCATTTTAATGTTGAGACAGTGAAATGTAAGGATAAGTAGAAGAAACCAGCTGGTATATACAGAGAGACCAGAATGCAGCAGATGAGCAAAGAGACGCATATGGTCCATGAGAGAGAAGAAGAGCTGGGATGGTGAACTCCTTGGTTTCTGGGGCTATGCATCAGATCAGCTGTGCAACAGTTGCCAGTGGGTTCATCTTTGCATTCGCTTTAGTCTGTTTCTGTCACTTGCAACCCAAACAACAGTGATTAGGATACGTGGCTGCCCACATACAAAAATTCCCGTCTTCCTTTGGAATTTAAAATCTCTATTTAGATGCACAAACATTAATAAGTAAATTTAAATCTCCATCAAAGTGAACAGATAGCTAGTGAGTTGAGTATCCAAAATTCAAACCTAAGCTAGGCCTAAAATGATAGGGATTGCACGTGAAGTACTGTGTTAATAAAAGGATCCTGGTTTAGGACCAAGGAACGTCTACATCCTCTGTGCCACTGACCAAGCTTCTCTAATAAAGTTCCAAGGAAGCTCTATGGGAAGAATAATAGCTGAATAGGGAACCAAAGTATCTTTCTGTTGATAATTGGATAAGGGTCTGGTATTCTGATAAGTGTTCTGGCAAAAGTTGAATGAAAACACATAGCTTATGTTCAGGCCTAATAGCTACATTTCCCCCCAAAGAATCTAAAGTATGGATTTAGCATAAATAAAGATTGCCAGAAAGGAAGAAGAGAGAGAGAGAGATGAATGACCAGACCCCCTGGAGTCCTTGAGTTATTATCCACCAAACTGCTTAGACTGTGAAGGGGAGAAATGGTCTGCCTGTCCAGGGAGCAGGTCTGGCCCAGGTCTGCTTACCTCTGGGAGCAGGGAGGGAGGAACCGAGGGCAAGGAGTGATGTCAGCATTGTGGGGCATAAACCATCTCTCACTTGGCTCCCTTTTAACAACTAAAATTTGATATCCATTCAAACAAAAGTTCCTCCGTGGGAGTCATAGACCCCAGCATTGAACACCACGGGAAGCAGAAGGAGTCTTGCTCACCTGTGCATCAGGTACTAGGCAGACAGACCTTGACACGGGCTGGGGAGATGGCAGGCGCTGTGAACCAGCCTGGGCCCCTGTCCCCTGCTGTCTGGGAGCCCTTGGACAGCCCTGACTTGGGCTGACACCCACAGACAAGAGAGCCTCTATAGAAGTCCAGGTTTCCTGAGGAGAGATTCCAACATTCTGCTGCAGAATAAAACAAAAGAAAGCAAACACATGGATGTGTTGGAGAGGGCCAGAGGAACGTTGCCAGTGCCACCCCTCCGCCAAGGCTGCAGATGTGGGGCTGAACTAGCTGAGGGCAACCCCTGAGTGCCTGGCTTCCCCAGTGAGCTGATGCTGCTGAAGAAACCCACCTCCAGCAAAATACACTCAGATACAGACTGACAGCTGTCAGAGGGGAGGGGCTAGGCAGCTGGGCGGAAAAGGTGAAGGGATTAAACAAAAACAAACAACCTCACCCTCAGCAATTAGAGCATTGGCCAGGCCCGTGGACCAAAGAGTCACGGGTTCGATTCCGGTCAAGGGCATGTACCTTGGTTGCGGTTTGATCCCAGCCCTGGTCAGGGTCGTGCAGGAGGCAACCAATCCATGCGTTTCTCTCACATGAGGTCTCTCTCCCCTCCCCCCCCACTCTATCTGAAAATAAATGGAAAAATATCCTCGGGTAAGGGAAAACAAAGCAAAACAGAAAACCTCCTAGACCACAGTATGGTCACTACTAGAGAGACATGGGGGTGGGGGAAGTAGGAGAGGGTAAAGGGGGGATAAATGGTGATGGAAGATGTGACTTGGGGTGGTGAGCAGAATACAATATACAGATGATGTGTTATAGAATTGTACACCTGAAACCTATATAATTTTATTAATCAATGCCACTCCAATAAATTCAATTAGAAAGAAAGAAAGAAAGAAAGAAAGAAAGAAAGAAAGAAAGAAAGAAAGAAAGAAAGAAAGAAACCCATCTCTGTCCTGCAGCAGTCAGGTGTTGAGGCAGGACATCCTAGATGTGGGGCGAGACCAAATTTGCAGAAGTCTAGTTAGCTTGAGGGGAGACTCCAGTAGTCATCAGAACAGCAAGTGCTGAGTTTGGAGCTGAGCAGAGGAAGGAACTCCCCCAGGCCGCCCTTCCACGCAGGCAGCGTTGCAGGGGCTCAGGTGTCCAGCACAGTGGCCTCTCCCACGTCAGGTGGAAAGTGGGAGCTCTCCTGGGGGGGGGGGGGGCGCAGCGAATGCTGATGCTCCAGCATCAGCCCCCTTCCTATTCAGCTCACTAGGAGTGGCGAGGGGGGAACTTCGGGGCTGTGAGGAAGGAGGAAGTGAAGGAAGCAGGTAAGAACATCAAGTGTGGTTCCTGCTGTCCGCTTCAGGACTTTGGCAGGAAGGGCGCACACAGCCTCTGGCAGGAAGCCCCTAGGGGTCTCCCCACTGGGTGCTTGGCACCCTCAACACCTGAGTGCTAAACGCACACCTCCGCGCTGCGCAGCCCGCTCTTCGTGCTCTCCCCGGGTCCTGGCAGTGGGGAAAGGGCTGGCAAGAGAAAAACCACCCACTGGAGCCACAGCGCCACCTGCCCGAAAGCAAAAGAAGTTTCCGGCATCCAGCCTAGGGAGTTTCAACGAGGACAAAGCTTTAACATTCTGCCACAAGAGGGCGCTCAGAGAATGCCGCACACCTATCGAAAACAACCCCAGAGAAACATCACCGGTCGCAGTGCCTCTGTCAAGATCTCCAGCAAAGATGGTCCAACCGTGAAAGCAGCAACACAAAAACCCAAACTTTAAAAAATCAGGAAAATATGCCATCTCCGAAAGATGCCAGCACTTTTCCAGCAACTGGCTCAACCCATAAAACAGTGATCTAGCTGATAAAAAATTCAAAACAGCTGTGTGGAAGAAACTCAATGAGCTACAAGCACACTCAGAAGGGCAGTTCAATAATATTAGGAAAGAGATACATGAACAAAACAAAACGTTTTACAGAGACAGACTATGAGGAAGAGCCCGACAGCAGCTGTGGAACTGAAGAATGTGATGAAGGAGGTGGAGGCCAGGAGAGGATAGCAGGCGAAGAGAGAGCGATGGAGCCAGAGAATGATGGTTCTGAGATAACAGTCAGAGGAGAACAAAGAGAAAATAGAAACGAGCAAAGAAAGCCTGCATGGTCTATGGGATTCAATTACAAAAACAAAACAAAACAAGAAAACAACAAAATGATGAGAGAGGGAGAAGGAGGCAGAAAATTGTTTAATGATGTACTGGCTGAACATTCCCAAGCCTGGGGAAAGCCTTGGACATCCATGCTCCAGAATCTAATAGATCACCCTATTATTTTAATGCCAAAAGACCTTTTATAAACACATTATAATAAAATTCTCAAAAATCAAAGATAGAACCTTGGCCGGTTTAACTAAGTGGTTAGAGCGTCAGCCAGCTGACCAGTGAGGCCCCGGTTGGGTTCCCACTAAGGGCAAGTACCTCGGTTGCAGTTTGTCCTCACCCGGTTGGGGTTGTGTGGGTGGCAACCATTCAATGTGTGACTCTCACATCAACGTTTCTCTCTCTCCCTCCCACTCTATCTGAAGATAAATGCAAAAAAAAAAGTCTTCGGGTGAGGATTAAAAAAAAAATCAAAGATATACTAAAGAAAGCCAGGGGGAATAAATAAGTGTGGTCTGCAAAAGAAGCCCCGTTAGGCTATTGGCAAATTTCTTAGCAGAAACTCAACAGGCCAAAAGAGAGTGAAGTGACATATCCGAGTGCTGACATATAAAAATTGCCCCAACAATACTCGTCTGGCAAAGTTGTCCTTCAGATATATAGAGAGAGAGCCTCAAAGAGAAACAAAAGCTGAGGGAGCTCATCACCACTTGACCTGCCTTATCAGAAATGCCGCCCGGGGTCCCTCTCAAGTGCATCACACAAAATGAGGTGGGGTGACGTCGAGTCCTTCCTTTTCCTCTTCCCTTGATCAACAGCTAACGGGACATCCATAACTGAACAAACGCGCCTCTGCACATCACACCAGGACACTCGGGATTTTCCTAACCATCTGTGCCTCTGAAAGTGAGTGGGTAGGACCTCGGTGGGAACTACAAATCCAAGGCTGTCTGTGAGCCTGACCCCCTCCCCCTCCATCATCACTGGGAAAAGGGGAAACCTGGAACATGCAAAGCTGGGTGGATATCCATGAGCCAGAGAGAATTTGTGGAGGCCCAGCCTGTCCGACAGAGAATCTGGCATCCACCCAGGTTATACACCAGGTGGGAGAGAGACAATGTTGGAAGCAGGGGAGAGAAGGTACTTGCCAAGGTGGCCCCTCCTCAGGACAACCCTGGAAGGTGGAAAGCAAAAGTGGTGAGCAGCTGCCCAGCTGCCCAAGGGTGTGCATTGCCACTGGGGGGACCCATTTCTCTCCAGCAGCTTCCAGATTTCTGAGGACGGCCCTCCTTGACTGGGGAGGGAAGAGGAAAGGGAAGGAGGCAACAAAAAAACATCTCCTGCTGCCTGCTTTGGGGTGCCAGCAGGAGGCCCATCCACTGGGTGTGCCCCACTTGAGGGCCCCCAATCCCCCCTACATTTTTTAGAATCATGTGTTAACCATTTAACTATAGTATAGGAGTTAAAGAAAGAATATTAAAAATAACTACCTTCTATAATTTTTAAACAAATCCACAGCATTAAAAGGGTAAGTTGTGACATCAAACATATAAAATGGGAGAGGTAAAAATGTGAAGCTTTTATAAACAGAAATAAGTTGCTATCAACATAGAACGGACTATTTTATCTATGAGATCTATTATGTAAGCCTCATGGTAAGCACCAAGCAAAAACCTAGAGTATATTTTGAAACATTAAAAAAAGGGGGGGGGGGGAAGAAACAGAAAATACCCCCATGGAAAACCACAAATTTACAAAGGAAGGCAGAAACAGGAAAAATAAGCAATGGAGACATAAAACAACAGGAAGGCAAATGGTAAAATGGCAGGAGTAGATCCTTACATAATAATAATCACTCTAAATGTAAATGGATTGAATTCACCAATAAAAAGACACAGAGTTACCCTGGCCAGTTTTCTCAGTGGTTAGAGCATTGGCTCATGGACCAAAGAGTCACCGGTTCAATTCTGGTCAAGGGCACCATAATACAGGCCATATAAAACAAACCCAAGCCAACATTATACTCAATGATGAAAAACTTCCTCCAAGATTAGGAATAAGAATATGATCTCCACTTTCATCACTCATTCAATAAAGTACTGAAGTTCTAGCGAGAGCAATTAGGCAAGACAAAGAAATAAAAGGCATCCAAGTCAGCAAGAAAAAATTATTTGTAGATAATATTATTTTATATATGGTAAATCTCAAAGTCTCAAACAAGAAAAAAACTATTGGAACTAATAAATGAGTTCAGTAAAGTTAAAGAATATAAAATCAATGTACAGAAATAAATTACATTTTTATACAACAATAAAAAAATATCTGGAAAAAAGACTATCCTATTTGCAAGATTGTCAAAACAATGAAATACCTAAGAATATTAACCATGAAAGTGAAAAATATATACAATGAAAATTACAAGACTTTGTTGAAAGAAATTGAAGACCTAAAAAAGTGCTGTGATACTATGACAGTCAATTGATCTGATGATGCATGTAGGGACAGATAAGATATAATTGTATATGCAATGGTGTACTATTTAGTCATGAGAGAAAAGGAAATTCTGTCATTTGCAACAACACGAATGGACCTTGAGGGCACTGTGCTAAATGAGATGTCAGACAGAGACAGCCCAATATAGTATGATATCACTTATATATAGAATCTAAAGGAGCTGAACTCATCTACCCAGCAAAGCTATCAGTTAGAATGAAAGCACAGATCAAGAGCTTCCTAGACAAGGAAAAGCTAAGGAAGTTCATCACCACCAAACCAATATTACAAGAAATATTATAGTGTCTTCTTTAAGAAGAAGAGAAAAATATAAAAAATATGAATAATAAAATTAATAAATTCCTATCTATCAATAATTACTTTAAATGGAAATGGATTAAATGCTCCAATTAAAAGAAAACAAACATTCAGTGGTTGAATGGATAGCAAGATCCTTACATATGCTGCCTACAAGAAACCCCCTTCAGATTGAAAGACACATACAGACTGAAAGTACAGGGATGGAAAAAGATATTTCATGAAAATGGAAATTAAAAAAAAAAAAAGCAGGGTTAGTGATACTTATACCAGGCAAAACAAAGGCTATAATAAGAAACAACAAAGGACCCAGCAATTCCACTTCTGGGTATTTATCTGAAGAAACCCAAGCCACTAAGTGGAAAAAAAGTATGCATCCGTATGTTCATTGCAGAGTTAGTTACAATAACCATGCCATAGAAACAATGTAAGTGTCCATCAATAGTTGAACGGATAAAGTGGTGCAAAAAAAAAAAAAAAAAAAAAAAAGAAGTGGTGCATACATGCAATGAAATATGACTCAGACACACACACACACACACACACACACACACACACACACACTGAAATCTTGCCTTCTGCAACAACATGGACCTGGAGGATATTGTGCTGAGTGAAATAAATCAGATAAAGACAAATGTTGTATGATTTCACTTATATGGGGAATCTTGAAAAACAAAATAAACAAGCAGACAAGCACACCATAAACAGACTCATAGATAGAGAGAACATTTTGATGGTTGTCAGATGGGAGGGCGTTTGGGGGAATGGATGAAAAAGGTGAAGTACAAATTAGTAGTTGCAGAATAGTGATAGGGAATATAGACAGTAATATTCTAATAACTATGTATGGTGTCAGATGAACACTAGATTTATTGGGGTGATTACTTGGTAAGTTATAAAAATGTCTAATCTGAAACTAATTAGATTAATTGTACAAATGAAACTAATATAATATTGTATGTCAACTATAATTGAAATATAAAAGATTATTTAAAAAGTATAAAAAAAGCTGAACTCATAGAAACAGAGAGTAAAATGGTAGTTCCCAGGGACTGGGGGGTGGGATAATTAGGGAGATGTTGTTGAAGAGTACATACTTGCTGTTAGAAGATGAGTAAGTTCCGGAGATTATATGCACAGCATTATGGTTATAGTCAATGATACTGTATTACATACTTCAAAATTGCTGAGACTAGATTTTAAATGTTCACACCACACACACATGCACACAAAATATAATTACGTGACATGATGCAGATATTAGGTTAGCTATGAAGGTAATCATATTGTAATATATAAATGTATCAAATCAACACATTGTACCCATTACATTTACACAATTACTCTGTCAGTTATACATCAATTTTAAAGTATTGGTGGGTTAGTGGGGTAGCACAGCACAGCCCAGGAGTGACCTGCAAAGGCTCTGCAACTAGACTGCTTTGGTGCAAACCTGAGCTTTGCCCCTTAACAGATTTCATGCGAGTTACTCAGCCCTCTGAGCTTCCTTCTCCTGCTTGAGAAGGAGCAAATAATAGTGTATCATGAAGGATGCTATGTGGTTTAAATGAATTAATATATGCAAAGCTCTTGAAACAGTAATTGATGCCCTGGCCAGTGTGGCTCAGTGGTTGGAGCACCGGCCTACACACTGAAGAGTTTTGGGTTCGATTCTCAGTCAAGGGCACTTACCTGGGTTGCAGGTTTGATCCGTGACCCTGGTTGGGGCACATGCAAGAGGCAACCAGTCGATGTGTCTCTCTCACATCAATGTCTCTCTGTCTGTCTCTCTCTCTTTCTGTCTCCCCCGCCCCCCATCCTTCCACTCTCTTTAAAGATCAATGGAAAAAAACTCCTCTGATAAGGATTAACAAAAAAATCAAAACAAAAAAGTAGTAATTAAGCAAACTGGAAGAGCTTAATACATTTTAGTTGCTGTTAGAGACATAGCTTGTACCTTTTAATAGAAAGTGACTCCAACCCCTTGCTAACATTTTGCTAATATGACCAATCATAAACAATTAGGAAAACAAGTAGACAGATGTGGGTCTGACAGCGGGGAGTGCCCAACCTGCACAGGCGCACGTGTCATGTCCTGGGCTCTGCAGGCAGTGAGTGGCTGGTGTAGGAAAGGGGAAGAGAAGGAAACTCGTGGTACTAGCCCCAAAGGGAGTTTTCAGATGCCGTAGAGCCCCGTCTGGAAATGACGATCCTCAGTAAGTCTCCAAAAAGACCACGGTCCTTTCCTAATAGATGGACAGGAAAAGAGACTGCCGAGAAACTCAGAGAACTGTTCTCAAGCAAAAACAACATTGACGGATTTTAGACAAATCTTGCTTCTAAAGAGAACCTTCCTTATAAATAACAATTGTCCTTTTCCAAAGCATCCTTTTCGTTGAAATAGCGTGTACATTAAAGAGAACATAATCTTCTGGGTAAAAATATGCCTCTCCCCCCACATTTCTCTTATTTGGGAGTGAGTGGGAAGGTCTGCTCTGAGAGAAAAACCAAAAAAGGAAAACATACCCACTTCCCTTCTTAAACACACGAATCTACCCAAACAGGCAGAGTTACAATGGCCCCTATTTTACTACATTCTCATGACTTGGAAGACGTGTTAAGCAGAACTAAAAAAGAAGAAGAAAAAGTAAAGGAAACCCTACATCCTGTTACGCAAAATATGGCATGGTCGACCTCCGCTGTGATATAGTTCCTAAGTGAAGGAATAGGCAGCTTACTTTGACATTCCCGCTTGCAATGGCCATATCCCTTAGTTCTGTGTTTCACTAAACACATTCAAGTCCGAGGGTGTGTGTGTGTGTGTGTGTGTGTGTGTGTGTGTGTGTACGCGCGAGCGCCTGTCTCCTTGGGCTGGATCTACTTTTCCTTTGAGAATTGCAGCCTGGAATGCCAAAGAGCTGTCCTGTTATTGATTTTTCACAAGTGTGTTGAGGTGAGATATGACTCAGACCAGTCTTTTTTTTTTAATAAATTGACATTTTAGGGTTTTGTTTGCCATTGGTTCCCAAATTGAGTTGGATTAGGGGTCAGTCCCCTAAAGTCCTAATCTAATCTACGATATACAGTACTTTTAGAAATCACTAGAAATATGTTAAAAATGAAGAAAACATTTTCCCAAACTCTTCTTAGGGAAAGAAGTGTGTAACAGGAAGAGATAATTTGGCAACAGAGAGGAGGGAGTTGGGGGTAAATGATAACCTCAGCAGGCAAACCCCTTGCGCTGGTGGCTGGGTAAGGACGTGGGCTGGAGCCAGAGCCGCTGCTTAGACGGGCACCTCCGCCCCCCCCCCGCCCCCCCCGTCTGTCTTCCAATAAACGTTCCATAACCACCTGAAGGAGATGCAAACCGTCAGCCTGCCAGGCACCTCTGCCTCGCCTGCCCTCAAACGTCTCCTCCCATTTCAAGGGGTGTAGTGAAATGCCCCAAAGGTCCCAACGACCGGGTTGAAATGACCAGTTAAAACAAAAACGTGTGTTGCTTCCCAGCACTTTTAGGAGAAAGGAGAAAGTGATGAAATTTGAGAAGTCATAGCAATCATGGGGGAAGTGGGCTGGGTAAGGATACAAGTTGGCCTTTTAGACTTTAACAATAGAAGAGAAAGCGTTGCCCCCACACACACATTCTCTAGAGCATCTGGAGGTCTCCTCCGGGCCAGCTCCCGGCAGGCACTCTGCAGAGCGGTCAGGGTGATGCCCGGCCAGCCCTGCCCCCTGCCCGGAGGGGCCAGCCCTGCCCCGAGGGGCCAGCCTGCCCGGAGGGGCCAGCCCTGCCCCGAGGCTGGCTGACCCGTCAGTGCTCCACCCGGGTTCACTCCCCGCTCTTAAGCACCACCCTTTTCTCTGTGGTAAAAGGTCAGGAAGCAACACGAGGAAGTCAGTAGACTTCCTGGAGAATTTGATTATGGGAAGTTTGTCACAAATATCAAAAGGTTTTAAAACACTTGGCCAAATAGGATCGGAGTCACTGTGAAACAATACTTAGTTATCCACTTCACCCCCGTAACAAAGACTTTACAGGCAAATACAGAACGTTAAATAGCTGTTAGTAAAACTTAGCTCTTTGAATGTTCAAACACTCAATTTTAAGCAAACTAAAGACCCGATGAAGACAGCATGAAATACAGTTGGTAAGATACAATAGCTTTGCATTCTAGGAAGATTAGTTTAAAAGATAAAGACAACCCTTTTACAATCCATTATCAAAAGCAGACCAAAGTTCAAGAAAATTGTTATCTTAGCAGAGAAGAGAAAATTAAGTTTTACTTTTACATAAGTACACCATTGGTATAAAAGCTTACTTTTAAAACCCTTATAATAAATTCACTCGGTCTTATCTAGCTCGATCATACATACAATTTTTTTCTTAGGAGTCTTTTCACCGGGGACCTGGGAGGCATCTCCCAGTTCTGTGGGAGAGTAGAAACCTACCTTTAGTGGGCCCCTGGCTCCAACTTGCAAATCGACCTCCTGTCCTAGTAAAGATATGAGGAATTTGCTTTTTCTCTGAATGGAGCCAATTAGCTAACACTGATGGTCACCCCAATGCCCAGGCGAATCGGAGATGAGCTCTGTGGGACAAGTCCTCGTACTTGAGAGCTAGTTACTGCTTATCTTGGAAATGTGTGTAACAGGGTGTATCTTCTTTGCTATATAAAAGGGTAAGATTTCTTTCTGCCTTTGCTATCTCTTAGCAGATTACCTGTGATGTAACCAACTCTCCCTCCTTTCTCCCAAACAGCCATAAATAGAACATCCAATATTCTGTTTTTCTCAATCAAAACTTATATATCCTATACCCCCAGAACAGAGGCTGGGGAGCAGACATCCATCCCCAGGCAACAGAAGAACAGACCAGCAGCAGAGAACCATCCCCAAAAACTACAACAAAGGCTGAGCAGGAGCTGAGCCCCCCTGGGCAGCAGCACTCCCCAGCCACCAGCAACGGGACCTGGGGCTCCATAGGGGATTGTGCAACACAGCTGCTCACAAGAGCAGTGGGAAGCCAGGGCTCCAGAGGGGCCAGTCTCAGCGAGCCCCATACCTCTTGTTAAGTGGCCCCGGGCCTGGTACTAGAAGCAACCAGCCTTGGTTCATAACTTGGCTTTTCCTGGACACCTCCAAGCCCAGCATAAGAAGCAGCCATCTGCAGTTCACTTTGTAGCTTATGCCGGGTGGCCCCGGATAGAACACAGGCAGTGGCTGACCTTGCCCCAGAGCCAGCACACCTGGTGGACAGCTTCAGACCACATCGAAACAGCACCACCCAACCACCTCCACAAGTGACACACTCAATGAGTGGTCTCAGTGGGTACCAGAGCCCTGATGAAGTAAGTCTTGCTCTGTGTGGTGGGCCCTGCACAGCTGATCCTCCAAGGTACTGGCTAGTGGTCAGTGAGCACAGCCAGTCCTTGTAGCTGATCAGCCTGAGTAAACCCCTCCCATTGAGGTGCCAACAGCAGTCTGGAATGTGACCTTGAAGCAGTAACAAAGGAGAGACATGTTTAGTCTGAGTGGGGCTGTTCAAGGAGGGTGAGGCAAGAATCTGGAAAGGGACTTAACTTCTGTTTCTCTCCCTTCCACTAGAATTATGCCACCTTAGAGTAATGTCCACAGCAGCCTATGTGAAAGTTAGTTATAAGCTAGATGTATGGGAATAATAACTTAATTGGAGCTAAATATTTGCATGTGATTAGACTCCACAAAGCAAACGATGACATATCTGGCATGACAACATCATTGGCTGGTGTAAGAACACATGACTCGTCTTCCCAAATAAAAGCTGACAAGTGTGCAGTGGCTATGATCTGGCCCTAAACTGGGGATCACTACTCTGTGGTCGGTGAGGACTAGGATTCTGTGGATAATCATCAGGAAATCAACGGTTGTTATTCTAAGGGGCAGGACTATTGTTTCATTAGCTTATTAAGCACACTGGACACAATAAAATGTAAAAATCACTTTCTAGGTGTTATACAGAAACAGAATGACTTACTACCTACAATGATTTGAAGGTCATTGTGTTAATCTGAGTTCTCCAGAGAAACGGAACCAATAGGAAATATAGATCTGATTATAGACCCCAGGACACCCCAAGACCTGTGGATGGAGAGCTAGACCTGTGGATGGAGAGCCAGACGCTCAGGAGAGCTGATGGCGTGGTTCTAGTCTGTCCAAAGGTCTGCGAACCAGGATAGCCAGTGGTGTAAATTCTAGTCTGAGCCCAAAAGCAGGAGAGTGATGTCCCAGTTCAAAGAAGAAAGAAATGCCTCACTCTTCCGTTTTAATTTCAGGCCTGTAGTGGATTGGATGAGACCCACTCACCTTGGGGAGAGCTTTTCTCAGTCCACTAATTCAATGCTAATCTCATCCCAAAACACCCTCACAGACATACACAGGATAATGTATAACCAAGTACCTGGGCACCCCATGATCCGGTAAAGTAGACACATAAAATGAACCCTCACAAGTCCACTCCTTGTCATCTAGGCAGCTGGGCAGCCACACATATCTCCTGAAACCATACTTTATCCCAAATAATGACAATAACAAAGTCATAATTCCACCTGACACAGTAAAACTATCCTGCATAGAGAATAAAAAGAAATAACACCTTCCCCAGAAAAGAAGGTAAAGTTCTTGAATGATGTTTACTCTTCTCCTTAACACCCATAACTTAAAGACTGTGATATAAAGCTAACTATACTTAAATACCATGGTATAAAGTCAGTACATCTTATGAACATGAAAAGGGAACATGAGAAGGAAGAAAACAAATAGATTTGCCTTATATATATGTACGTACACACATTCATAACAAAATGAAGAGGATTATCCAAGACAAGCACAGTTCTCATTTTTATAATGGGTTGCATGGTTACAATGGACATTTATAACTAGCTTCTTTCACTATCCATTCTGCATTCCCGTTGCCCTAAGCAAGCATCTGAGCTGATCATGGTTCTGCACCTGTGGGGTGACCAAATCTCCATTCCTGAAGGGTCTGGGCCAACAGTGTTCCTGCTTGGAATGGGTAAATGTAGCTTCCCATTGCCCTTCATCACAGAGCATGGTAATACAGAAAGAAGCCCCATGGAATCTCTCTTATTTCAGACATACTTTTTCTTATTTCCATTGCTCAGTAGCAGCCCACTCCCTACCTAGCCCACGACCTCCTTCTTCGCCCGTTGTTTTAGAGGCATGAGGAATCCAAAGTAGTTGGGCAGCAGTTTTCACGGCTCATTCATCACCTGGGTTATTGATGTATCTCCTGGTGGAAGAATTCCTCATTTTGGAGCTGAGACTTCCAGGCCAGCAGAACCAAAGGTCATGAGAACAGAAAGCAAAAACTTTGCTACGGGGTCACGAGTAGTAATAGTGAGTGGTGCAACTCCCATGTTCACCCTTTCATTCCTGGACCCATAAATCGTGGTTATGGTAGAAGAAGCATCATAGGGTGAACACTGACTCAGAGAACAAGCATTGTTCCAGAGAGCCTTGGCCAGTCCTGCAAGGCATGGCCTCCAGCTGGCACCGTAACTTAATTTTCAAAAGCCCAACCCACCATTCTGATCAGCCCAAACCAGCTGATCAGAATGGTGGAGAACATGGTAATACCCGTGAACTTCCTAAGGCCAGGTCCACTGCCACACTCTTTTTTTTTTTTGCTGTGGAATTCCTCGATCAGAAGCAATGCTATGTGGAATACCATGATGGTAGATACAGGATTTTATAAGTTCGCAGATGGTAGTTCTGACAGAAGCACTGTGTGCAGGAAAGCAATCCATATGCAGAGTGAGTGTCTATTCCAGCAAGAACCACACGCCGCCACTTCTACGATGGCACCAGTCCAATGTAACCCCTGCCAGCAGGTGGCTGGCTAATCGTACTGGGGATGTGCCATGTCCGTAACGCAGGTGTTGCTCTTTGTTGCAGGCAAACTGGGCTCTGAATAGTGGCCACAGACAGGTTGGCCTTTGTGAGTGGAAGTCCGTGTTGCTGAACTCATACATAATTTCCATCCCTGCCACCATGGCCACTTTGTTCATTAGCCCATTGATGACAGTGGTGGCTAGGAAAAGACTGACTGGTATCCACAGAATAGGGCATCCTATCCACTTGATTATTAAAATCCTTCTCTGCTGAGGCCTCTATGGTGAGCATTCACATGGGACATAAATATAATATTTACATTTTTTTGCCTGCTCAGAAAGGCCTATCAATATACCCCCTCCCCCCAGACCTCTTTGTCACTAATGTTTCAATTATGTTTTTCTAATTCCCTAACTGTCCAACCTAGCCATTGACCGCAGCCCATTATTCGGAATCTAATTGGACATCTGGCCATTTGTCCTTCCAAGCAGGTGAATAACATGATGTGCTGCTTGAAGCTCTGCCCACTGGGAGACTCTCCCTTCACTGACCTTGGGGGATGTCGCAGGGAGGGCGGTAGAGCTGCAGCTGTCCACTTGTGATCGGTCATCTGACAACCAGACACAGGTGTCACTGACCATTGGGAACTCCCCAGGGGCCATTGGTGCAGTCTGGGAGGGAGAAGGCAGCATAGCAGGAGTGGAGCTGTAAACATTGGGCCATTTCATCAGGTAGCTTACTTGTGACTTCAGGACTTGTTCAGGCCTGATCACGTATGTATCACTTCCTCTGGATGATGGAGTACACATGCAGCTTATGGCTTGGTGGGTCAGATGATACCCAGTTCATCATGGGTGGCTCAGGTTGCATGACAACTTGGTCATCCATGGTTAAGCCTTCAGTCTCCCTGAAGGCCCAGTAGCAGGCCAAAAGATGTTTCTCAAAAGCTAAGCAGTTATCCCAAGAGGATGGCAGGGCTCTACTCCAAATTCTAAGGAACTGTGCTGCGATTCCCCCCTAGGGGCTTGCCAAAGGCGACAAACAGCACCCTCTCTGTTTCTGACATCTCAAGCACCAGTGTGTCTACTGTATCATATGGCCCAAGACAGGGCAGCTTACATGAACCTGTTGCAGAGTCATCTTTTGCTCTGGACACTGCCCCAGATCACTCAGTAAATGGGTTGGAGTAGAACACCCAAATGAGGAATATGTTGTCGCCAAAATTCAATGAAGCCCACTAGATTTTGTGCACCTTTTTGGTAATATTAGGGGCCAGATGCAACACTTACCCTGCACCTTAGAAGGGATGTCTCAGCATTCCCCTCACCACTCAACCCCTAGAAATTTCACTGAGATCGTAGGTTCCTAAATTTTGGTCAGATTTATTTCACACCGTCTTACATGCAAAAAATGTCTTACCAATAAGTCTGGAGTAACTTGCTCACAAGGTCCAGGCAGCATAATGCCATCAATTCAATGGCTGTGTGATATCTTGTGGAAGGAAATGGAGATCAAGATTCCTGAAAACTGAATTATGACATAGAGCTGGAGTGTTGATATGGTCCTAGGGTAAAACAGTGAGGGTATATTTCTGACCTTGCCACATTAAATAAAACTGCTTCTGGTGGTAAGAGTCAATTCAGAAAACTAATTTTTAAAGTTCTGTTCTCCTGGATATATATTCATGCAGTTACGGAGACTGCACAGTCCTAAGAGCTGCAGTGAGCAGGCTGGAGACCTAGGCGGGCCGATGGTACCATTCTAGTCCAAGCCCAAAGGCCCAGGAATCAGGACAGTTGATGGTGTAAGCTGCAGTTTAAGACTGAGTCCAGGAAAAAAAAAATGGCGGCAGAGAGAACGGAGCTACACAGACCGTCTCCCAGAACCAAACTGGAATTACAACTATAACACAGACAAATCGACGGGAAAAACCAACAGAAAAGCAGCTTGCGAGGACCATACAACAAGGGACACTGACTCCATCCCGGTAGGCTTGCGAAGGCGCGAGACGGGGGCTGGGAGCCCACGGTTGGCAGCTCGGCAGCGGCCTTAGCTGGGAGCAGCGCCCTCGGGTTACACTCCCAGGGGGCCCCACAGCACAGCCGGGACAGAGGCTGAAACAGCCACAGCCACTCACCTTGGGCTCCAGCAGAGGGAGGGCGGACTGGACTGGAACTGTGTCGGGACACTCGGGGTTTGGAGAGCTCCCGGAGCTTTGGCTGAGTGCAGCCACTCAGGACGGTGGCCACATTGCTCCTTCCCAGGGCTCTGGGGAGAGGCAGCAGCCCCTCCCTCGGAGATCCAACCCCACCCTGTGGGCCATTGAAGTGCTAACTGAGGCTCACTAACGCCCAGCATCTGCCCCACCCTCATGAAAGCCCCTTGGCTGAGCACCAGAGGGAGTTTTTCAATCAACTGACAACCCAAAACTCATCAATTAACCTAGACTGCTAGCCTCCAGGCAAAAAGCTAGAGGATAACAGTACATTTCCTGGGCTGGCAACTTTAACCAGGAAAGTAAGACTTGACAGTGGTGTTCAACGTGGGTCCTCCCTCACTCATCTAAACACAGGAGAGGGAGCCACAAACAGCAGAACACCAACACCCACAGGGAGAACTTGACAGGCTCCAAAGCCCACAGTGATAGCTAAAATGGTGAAACACAGAAACAGAAGCCAAATGAAAGAGCAAGCCACCTCCACCGAAGATGAGATCAATGTGGAGCAATTAGGCATGTTAACAGAGCTAGAATTGAGAGCCATGATCTTGAGGAAGCTGAACAGCATGAGTAAGGACAGAGAGACACTGAAAATAAGCCAAATGGAAATTAAAAACCAACAAGAAGAGATAAAAAATGACATATCAGAAATGAAAAACACATTGGAAGGTTTAAAAAGCAGAGTAGGGGAAGCTGAGGACTGGATCAGTGAATTAGAAGACAGGGTAGAAAAAATCAACCAATCAGAAAAACAAAAGGAAAAAACTATTAAAAAACAGGAAGACAGCTTAAGAGAACTATGGGACAACTGGAAACGTAATAATATTCGCATCATAGGAGTCCCCGAAGAAGAAGAAAAGGAGCAAGGGATAGAGAATATATTCAAAAAAATAGTGAGAGAAAACTTCCCTAATTTGGTGAAGGAAGAAGGCATTCAAGTTCAAGAAGCACAGAGAGTCCCAAGTAAGAAGAACCCAAACAGGCCCACACCAAGACACATAGTAATTAAAATGCCACAAATTAAAGACAAAGAGAGAATCCTAAAAGCAGCAAGAGATAAGCAACAGGTTACCTACAAAGGGAACCCCATAAGGCTCTCAGCTGACTTCTCACAAGAAACACTACAGGCCAGAAGGGAATGGCATGAAGTAATCAAAGTCATGAAAAACAAGAATCTGAATCCAAGACTACTCTACCCAGCAAGGCTATCATTCAAAATAGAAGATCAAATAAAGAACTTCCCAGACAAAAAAAGGCTAAGGGAATACATTAGCACCAAACCAGCACTGCAAGAAATGTTAAAAGGACTGCTGTAATTAGCAGTAGAAATGGGAAGAAAAATAGAACCACACTAAACAAAAATGGCAATAAATAAGTACATATCAATAATCACCTTAAACGTAAATGGATTGAATGCTCCCATAAAGAGACACAGAGTAGCTGATTGGATAAGAAAGCATGACTCATCTGTATGTTGTTTACAAGAGACCCACCTCTCAACAAAAGACTCACATAGGTTGAAAGTGAAGGGATGGAAAAAAATTTTCCAAGCAAATGGAAAGCAAAAAAAAGCTGGGGTAGCAATTCTCATATCTGATAAAATAGATTTCAAATGTCTAACCTCACAACTTAAAGAATTAGAAAGCAAACAAAAAGAAAACCCCAGAGCAAGTAGAAGGAAGGAAAAGTAAAGATCAGAGCAGAAATAAATGACATAGAGACCAAAAAAACAATTCAAAGGATCAATGAAACAAAGAGCTGGTTTTTCGAAAAGATAAACAAGATTGATGGACCCTTAGCTAGACTCACCAAGAAACAAAGAGAGAGAACCCAAATACACAAAATCAGAAACGAAAGAGGAGAAGTAACAACCAACACCACGGAAATACAAAAGATCGTTAACAACTACTATGAACAACTATATGGCAACAAATTCGACAATCTCAGCGAAATGGACAAATTTCTAGAAACACACAGTCTCCCAAAACTATTCCCGGAAGAGATAGAAAACTTCAACAGACCAATAACAACTAAGGAAATTGAAGAGGTAATCAAGACTCTCCCAGCAAACAAAAACCCAGGCCCAGATGGTTTCACGGGGGAGTTTTACCGAACATTCAAAAAAGAACTAACACCCATTCTCCTCAAACTATTTCAAAAAATTCAAGAAGAAGGAAGACTTCCAAACACGTTCTATGAGGCCAGCATAATTCTAAATCCAAAACCAGAAAAAGACACTACGAAGAAAGAAAACTACAGGCCAATATCCCTGATGAACATAGACGCCAAAATCCTGAACAAAATACTAGCAAATCGGATCCAGAAATACATCAAAAAAATTACTCACCGTGACCAAGTGGGATTCATTCCAGGGATGCAAGGCTGGTACAATATTCGCAAATCAATAAACGTGATACACCACATAAACAAAATGAAGAATAAAAACCACATGATCATATCAATAGATGCTGAAAAAGCATTCGACAAAATCCAGCATCCATTTCTGATAAAAACGCTCAGCAATGTAGGAATAGAGGGATCATATCTCGACATAATAAAGGCCATATATGAAAGACCTACAGCCAACATCATACTCAATGGACAGAAACTAAAAACATTTCCATTAAGAACAGGAACAAGACAGGGATGTCCACTTTCGCCACTCTTATTTAACATTGTACTGGAAGTCTTAGCAACAGCAATCAGACATGAAGAAAAAATAAAAGGGATCCAAATTGGAAAGGAGGAAGTGAAACTGTCATTATTTGCAGATGACATGATATTGTACATAGAAAACCCTAAAGACTCCATCAAAAATCTATTAGACTTAATAAATGAATTTGGCAAAGTAGCAGGATACAAAATTAACGTCAAGAAATCGACGGCATTCTTGTACATCAATGATGAACTCACAGAAAGAGAAACTGAAAAAACAATCCCATTTACCATCGCTCCAAAAAAATTACGCTACCTAGGAATAAACTTAACCAAAGAAGTAAAGGACCTATTTGCAGAAAACTACAGGTCATTGAAAAAAGAAATAGAGGAAGATATAAAAAAGTGGAAGCACATACCCTGTTCATGGATCGGAAGAATTAACATAATTAAAATGTCCATACTACCCAAAGCAATCTATAGATTCAATGCAATCCCCATCAAAATACCAACGACATATTTCATAGAACTAGAACAAATACTTCAAAAGTTCATATGGAACCAAAAAAGACCCCGAATAGCCACAGCAATCTTGAAAAACAAGAACAAAGTTGGAGGGATCACAATACCAGATATCAGGTTATACTACAAAGCGACTGTAACCAAAACAGCCTGGTACTGGCACAAGAACAGGCATATAGACCAGTGGAACAGAACTGAAAACCCAGAAATGGACCCACGGCAATACGCTCAATTAATATTTGACAAAGGTGGCAAGAGCATACAGTGGAGTAAAGACAGCCTCTTTAATAAATGGTGTTGGGAAAATTGGACAGCTACATGCAAAAAAATGAAACTAGACCATCAACTTACACCATACACAAAAATAAACTCAAAATGGATAAAAGACTTAAATGTGACCCGTGAATCCATAAAAATTCTAGAAGAAAATGTAGGCAACAAAATTTCGGACATCATACGGAACAGAATTTTCACTGATACATCACCTAAGGCAACAGAAATAAAGGAGAAAATGAACACATGGGACTACATCAAACTAAAAAGCTTCTGCACAGCAAAAGAAACAATCATCAAAATGGAAAGGCAACCCACTGTATGGGAGAACATCATTGCCAATGATGTATCCGATAAGGGGTTAATTTCCAATATATACAGAGTGCTCATACAACTCCACAAAAGGAAGACAAAGAACCCAATTAAAAAATGGGCAGAGGAGCTGAATAGACACCTCTCCAAACAGGACATACAAATGGCCAAGAGACATATGAAGAAATGCTCAACATCACTAATCATCAGAGAGATGCAAATTAAAACAACAATGAGGTATCACCTCACACCTGTCAGAATGGCCGCCATCAACAAATCATCAAACAACAAGTGTTGGCGAGGGTGTGAAGAAAAGGGGACTCTAATACACTGCTGGTGGGAATGCAGACTGGTGCAGCCGCTATGGAAAACAATATGGTGCTACCTCAAAAAATTAAAAATTGAACTTCCATTTGACCCAGTGATCCCACTGCTGGGAATATACCCTAAGAAGCCTGAAACACCAATCAGGAAGAATATATGTACCCCCATGTTCATAGCAGCACTATTTACAATAGCTAAGATCTGGAAACAGCCCAAGTGTCCACCAGTAGACGAATGGATCAAAAAGCTGTGGTACATATACACAATGGAATACTATGCAGCGGTAAGAAAGAAAGATCTCTTATCCTTTGAGACGACATGGAGGGACCTGGAAAGTATTATCTTAAGTGAAAGAAGCCAAGCAGAAAAAGACAAATACCACATGATCTCACTTATATATGGAATATAATGAACATAACAGTCTGAGGAATACAGTAGACCCAGACACATGGAAGTAGGGCACAGACTGACATCCCTCAGAAGAGGGGATGGGGGTGGGAGGGTGGGAAGAGATAAACCACAGAACTTATATGCATGTATGCATGACCAATGGACATGGACAACTAAGCCGGGGACAGGGTGGAGGGGGGGTGGGGTGGGGGGTGCCAATGGGGTAAAAAGGTAAAATATCTGTAACAAAAAAATAAATAAATAAATAAATTCATTAAAAAAAAAAAAAAAAAGACTGAGTCCAGCCCTGGCCGGTTTGGCTCAGCGGTTAGAGCGTCGGCCTGCGGTCCTGAGAGACCCGGGTTCGGTTCCCGCTAAGGGCGCGTACCTCGGTTGCAGTTTGTCCCCGGCCCTGGTCGGTTGTGCGGGTGGCAGCCACTCGATGTGTCCCTTTCACATCGATGTTTCTCTCTCTCTCTCTCTCTCTCTCTCTCTCTCTGTTCCTCTCTCTCCCTCCCACTCTACCTGAACAAAAAATGGAAAAATGTCCTCGGGTGAGGATAAAAAAAAAAAAAAAAAAAGACTAAGTCCAAAGGCTGGAGAAGACCAATATCCCAGCTCAAAGACAGTCAGGCAGAGAGAAAATTATCTCTCACTCTGCCTTTCGAATTCCAGGCAGGCTTACATGAATTGGATGAGACTCACCTACACTGGAAAAAACAATCTGCTTTTCTCAGCCACCAATTCCAATGTTTGTCTCATTCAGAAACACCATCACAGAAGTATCTAGAATAATGTTCAATCAAATATCTGGGCCCTGGCTGGTGTGGCTTAGTTGGTTGGGAATCGTCCCATGCACCAAGAGGTTGCAGGTTTGATTACCAGTCAGGGCACACGCCCCGGTTGAAGGCTCAATCCCCAGTAGGGGGCGGCCAATGGAAACATATTTAAAAGACTATCTGGGCACTCTGTGGCCCAGTTAATTTTATGTGGCACATAAAATTAACTATCACAGGCACCAAGAGATTGGCCTTATCAAGTCCTCTCCCTGACATAGGGGCGTGGCACTTACCTGTTCCTGCCTCATGTCTTAGAATCCTCACCTGAAATAATTCCTTTTGGTTGACAGTAGATGACAATCTCGTACTTGAAATAAATATGGGATGGAGTAATTTTAGTAATTTAGTAAGTCTCTAGGGCTGCTGTAAAAAACTACCACAAACTGGGGGGCTTCAACAACAAAAACTTTCTATCTCACCGCTCTGGAGGCTAACTCTGGAATCGAGATGTCATCAGGACTGGCCCTTCCTGAGGGCGGTGAGGGAGCATCCCCTGGTTTCTGTGGTTGGCTGGCAATCTTTGGTTTGCAGATGCACCACCCAGATCTCTGCCTTTATCTTCACATGGATTCTCCCTGTGTGTGTCTGTCTCAAGATCTCCCATTTTTACAAAGACACCAGTCATATAGAATTATCTCTTTAAAGGACCTCTCTCCAAATAAGGTCACATTCTGAGATACTGGGGATTAGGACTTCATAAATGGGAGTAGGACGCCATGCAATTCATAACAGAGTCTCAAACATGTTTGCATGTTAGTGTGTGTGTTTCAGATTTCTCAGGGTCATAGGACTCTGGTATAGAACAGAGGACGTATTAATTTAAAATTCTGGCCAGAGAGTCCAGAGAGCAAATTTTAAAACTAAGAGCTAAAGCAGCAACAAGTTACAGGAAACTCTAGTAATATTAGCCTGAAAGTATCTTTGGCAGCAGTTGACCACCATTCAGGGATTTTGCTTCTTTTGCCTGTAGGGAAGCTCAGTCCTATTCTGCCTGGATACTCCCATTGATTTTAAAGGCCTATCATTCACATTAACAGGACTGCCTGTGTGTTGCTGTGCAGATCGCCAGGGATGAATTAAGGGGGTCACAGTGACATCTGAAACATCTTAAGGCTTCCCAGTTGCTCACAGTTATTGTTTCCTTCTGGGGTACACAACAGTGCCCTTAGCCACATAATAAGAATGGAGTATGAGGAAGCCATTCTTTTCCCTTCTTAACTGAGCAGACACTGAGGACTGGTAGGTATGTGCACATTTAACTGGTACTAAATTTAAGATGATGTCTGTCTGCTAGCCAGTTCTCATACAGAAAAAGACTAGTGAAAGGCTTATGATCAAGAGAGACATGGGCAAAATCCCAAGAGATCTTATGCATATTATTTTTTTCTTGTTGTATTTGGTAGGATGGGTCCTACCAAATATATCCTACCAAAAATAATCTTATAAGCATATTTTTCTTTAGGAAGAAAGAGAGGATGATCAAGAGAGATTTTTCAGAAATTACTGGGTGTTCTCCCAAGACCTGCAAATATTAGAGCCATGAAGAATTAAAAGTGTTCAGGTAGCTTTCATTCCATTAATCTAAGGTAGTATTTCTCCCATCTGGTTTAGGATATTTTTTATCATCATCATTTTCTAATAAAAGATGTTGTGACACAGTTTGCAGCCTCTGAAATCACAGAAACCACCATTCAGGATATTTTGCTGCATTTAATATTGGCTAAGCATCTTTTATTATGAAATTCTAGTTTCCATCCTTAAAAAAACAACAAACCCTAGGTCTCTTTCCCATCTGCTTCTACAGAAGGAGGCTTTATGAGTAGAGCGGTTAACTGCAAGTCAAGTGGAAGAAATTAAGTGCTCCGAATTCCATTTGCTTTTGCAGAGTTAAACTTTGCTTAGCAACCTGTCCTCAGTTCTGTGCTTTGCCTCTGCTCCAGGATTCTCACTAAAGAAATCAAATTGCAGCAATGATTTAGTGTTTCTGAGAGTTAGAGGTGCTGACAATCCAGATCAGACCAGATTAGCTACAGAAAAAGAAGTCCAATGAGACTTTGTAGAATTATAAAATCAAGTAAAAGTAAGGAGAATTTGGATTTGTAATCAAAAGCATTGGATTGTGATGTGAGGGTCCCCAGAATAAGCCCCAGCTGAGATGCTGCGTAATTACCTACATCTTAATTTCCTTGTGGGTAGACAGGGAGAGTGTGGACTCCTAAATATCTGCTTGCAGATCAACTGCTTTCAGCATTTCTCTTGATTATTCTAGGAAATACTTCTCAATTTGTCCTACACAGACCATCTGAATTGACATCTCCTGGGGTACTGATTAAAAGTGCAGATTCGGGGTCCCCTCTCCTACACGGACTGAATCCAGAATCTCTGGGGATGGGTCTTGCGTTTTCACAAAAACCTCAGTGTTTTTTACATACTGAAGTTTACAAGTCACTGATCCAGGGTCTTTCTTATTGGCTAGGTCCTGGGACAAGACTTGATGTAAAAGGCTCTTAGGTAAGGCTAAGGAAGAGAATGTTGCTGCTGTCAAGCCTAGACCTTGGATGCCCCAGCCCCACCCCAGTCCCACCAGAGCCGGATGTCACTGCGACATCATAAGCAACACGAGAGAGAGCTCCATTGTCCTTGCTTCTGCACCTGAGACGCTTCCTATACAATCTTCCCTGCTTTCCCCTTTTCTTCCACAGGGGTCAGACCTGCATCGTGGTCTGAAGGCCTTCCAGTTCACCCATTCAAAGCGTACAATGCAATGGTTTTTAGAATCTTCACAAGTATGTTCAACCATCACCACTCAATTTTAGAACATTGTTATCACATCAGAAAAATAATGCCATGCTCTTTAGCTCTCACCCGCATCCCGGTTTCTCTGAGAAATGGCTCTGCTGAGGTCCTCATGCTGCCATGAGGAAGTCCCTCCTCCTGTGGACCTAGAATTGTCTTTTTTCCTTTTTTTTCTTTATTGACTTTAGAGAAAGAGGAAGGGAGAGGGAGAGAGAGATAGAAACATCAATGAGAGAGAACATCAGTTAGCCACCTCCTGCATGTGCCCCACTGGGGATTTGGCCCACAGCCTGGGCATGTGCCCTGACAGGGAATCGAACCGGTGACCTCTTGGTGCATGGGTCAATGATCAACCACTGAGCCACACCGGCCGGGCTGGACTTGTCTTTTTAATTGTGTGTTGCCTCAGCTAAACTGTGAACAACAAGAACAAGCACCTTATTTATATTTCCATAATAGCATTTATTAGAACTAGTGATGGTTTATTTGCCTATTTGCCAGTTGTTTTCCATCAATCCCAGAGCTGTGGGGACTTGGCCACATTCAACATTATAATATTCCATTATAAGATTGTGCCTAGTATGATGCTTTGTACATATAAGGAACCCAATAAACCTTAATAAACACAAGTATGGATTATTGTTGGTCACCACAAGCTCAATCTACAGAGCTGGGTCCATATGGTTTGTGCCATATGAAACAGGCATTTGGCTACATGAAAGTTATGCACAAGCCCCTCCTTCTTTGACTCCTCCCACTATAGAAACTTAAAGGTCAAATGCTCATTTCCCAACTTCTTTTGTAGTTCAGGATGACCATGTGACCAAGTTCTGGTATATATGAAATAAACAGAAATCTGCCAAGATAGTGAGTGAGGGAGTTCTAGAAAACATACTGTTTCCCTGATAAAAAGGAGCAAAAATCATGTGGTCCTTCCTTCCACTCTGACTGAAAAGTGGATTTGATGGCTACACCTGTATCAGCTACCGTGTGACTTGGAAGGAAAATCACAAGATCAGCAGAGACACTTAATTTGTTGAATTACTGGACCAGTGCCAGAAACTGCCTCCCTCCAGATGTCTCATGATGTAAGAGAGATACATTTTATTTGTTGAAGCCACCGCTGGTGGTATTCGCAGGCTGAACATTTTTGTAACTAACCTAGCACAGTGTAGAGGTAGAGCATACAGCAGAGTTATTCTGCGCCCATTCATTTAATCACTGTTCATTGAAAGGGTCTTACTATCTGCCAATCACTGTACCAGCCAGAAAAATAAGAGTACTCTGGATAAGATAGACTGTGTGCTCAGGACCTTACATTGTAATAAGAAAGACAATAGTAGAACAAATAAATAGAACATATGCAATTAAACATTGGATAGGGATCTGAGGTGCAAAGAAAAATAGTACCGTCAGGGTCTGTTCTTTTGGATTAGGTGGGGAAGCATCTCTGAGGTGTTCAAATGTGAGTGGAGACATGGATGAAGCGCTGGAGTAAGTTAGGTAAGGAAATGTCCATGGGAAGAGCTTTCCCTGTGATGGGAAAGTGCTGTGGTCCCAGAACATCAGAGACTGGTGCATAGGAGCATGGGAAGGGGTAGAGTACCAAAACAACAACAAAAAAGTGAAGTCAGAGAGGAGACAGCGTCATTATTATGCATGGCTTCCTAGCTCACAGTGAGCACCTCGAATTTCCATCTAAACAGAATGAGGACACAGGGAAAAATTTGAACAGATGAGTAACCTATTTGGAAATGTGGAGAGTAGAGTCTAGGGGAGCAAGAGTTGAAGCAAGGAGCTGAATTAAGACATAATGCAGGTGAGAGGTAACTCTTTGAGGTGACGGAAGTGTTAATTAACCTGATCATGGTAATCATTTCAAAATATGTAGGTACTACATCAAATCGTCATGCTGCATACTTTAAATATATTTGTCAATTATACCTCACTAAAGTTGGAGGGGAAAAGTTAAAAGAATGATTTTTAAATTCTAAATGTTTATGTTCATTTAATTTAATTAAGTTCTTCTTTTGTATTTTATTTTATGCTGGAACAATAAAAGGTTGTGAAATACATACATTGTTTTTCTTGTAAGCTTTTTTTTTTTTTTGGTAAGCTCTTTTGAAGTTGTGGAAATGCTGTAATTAATTTTGTCATTCATGCTAGGATTCCAATAAAGTGATTTTTCAACCTGTTTTATCTCATGACACACATAAACTAATTATTAAAATTCTGCGGCACACCAAAAAAATGTTGTTTTTTTTTTCTGATCTGACAAAAATTTGGTATAATTTTGATTCGCTCAGACTGGATGGTTATTGTTGTGGTGGCTGTTGTCATTTTTTTATTTGACAATCTAAGGGAAGAGAGGTCAGTGCCTCTGACTAAAGAATCAGGAATTATTGTGTGTTTTATAAATTCTTGCAGCACACCAGGGTGCCGTGGCACACTGGTTGAAAATCGCTGTTCTAACAGCATGCAGATTTGACCTCAGCCACTATTTCCAGAAAGTGATGGATTAATTTATGGTTTAATGTAATCTCAATTATTCAAAGGTCATGAACTTGACATGAACCAATTAGTTTATTTTGTTTTGCTTTTTGCTCTATCAAGCCCTTTTAAAAAAGGAATTAGCAAATTATAAAGGTAATAATGTTTATTATATAAAACTGAGAAAATTCAGAGACATAGGTAGATAATCATCATAATTCTATACCTTGTAGAGGCAATTAATGTCAACATTGTGGGCATATGCAGTGATGTGCTGATAAATGTTCGACAGCCAGATTGTTACTGCAGTGTGAATTCCAATATGTAACCTGAGTGTTGGTTGATATTTTGTTTATATTAAGGAGTAAGAAAAAAGTGAAACAACCAAGACATATGTCAGAGTTTCCACTCATTTGTCAATGACACACACAACTTCTTTGCAGATTCAGATAATAGTTTTCCAGTACTGGAAGGACATTCCCTCAATTTTTGTGCTATACATAATGTAACAGCTACAAGCACATCACGCTTTTAAGTAGAATCTGCATAATTAACATATTTCTCCATCACTTTCTTAAGTCTAGACAACCCATAAAAGGATAATTGTAAAGAAAGACCTAACTCAGATGAGACAAGAGCAGGATGTGAAGCAGTGACAAAGGTCTGCATATAATTCGAAGGTAAAACCCACATTGGTTGCCGATGGTTTGCAAGTGGGGCGTGAGAGAGAGAAGTAAACACAGTCCCCAGGTTTCATGGCCACACGCCGATGGGAAACACTGGAAGAGGAGCATATTTGAAGGAGGAAAACAAAATGTGCTGCTTTTGGACGTACTTAGTTGCAAGTTCCAAGATGAGATGATCAGCAGGCCATTGTTCGTGTCTGCGGTTCCTAGGAGAGTCTAGGGCTGGAGCTACGGCTTTGGGAGTAGTAACATACAGGAGGGACTGGAGGTGGTGAGACTGGACGAGAGCAACAAGAGAGTGAGTATACTTAGAACGGAGGTGGGGGAGATGAGGACAAGTCAGCAACGGAGATGGAGAAGGAGGTGCTCCTGAGGAGGGAAGGGAACCAGAGGAGCGAGTGACCCCAGCAGCCGCGTGAAGAGAGAGTTTGGGGAGGAGAGATTAACTGGAGCAGACACTGCTGGTGCCCACCCACTCCCTCAGCTCTCATGACCAAAGAAACCACACAAATAAGTAGATATTTAGAAAGAACACGAAACCACTGACATGGCAGCGGTTACAAAGATATGAGAATGGAGTGAAAAATAATACTGATGACTTTGAAAACTACTCCATAAAATGCATATATTCTGAAAATATAAATTAACTACATTAAAGCAAAAATAGCTTGACAATTCCTATAACCATATAACTATAGTCATTAGCTGACATCTTCTCTCACCTAGAAAGCAAACAAAAAAGCCCAGATGGTTTAACATACTAGGGCTATTAAACTTTCAACTACCAGATAATTTTAAACTTAACATTTTCCAGAGAACAGAAAAGAGAAACTGTTTCTCATTCCATAAAGCTAGTGGATTCCAAAAATCAAATGAGAGTCTAAGAAAGAAAAATTACAAGAGGAGAAAGGATCAGTCCCGAGAGAGGATGAGGCACGGAAGCACTGTTGTCCTGGAAGACATTTCTGACAGCCCAGACCACTTGTACTTGGTCCCCTTGCACCTGCTGGGATGACATTAAAAAAGACAAGAGGTTGGAGAAGATATGGCGAAAAGGGCAACCCTGGAGAACTTTTGGTAGGAATGTAAATTGGTGCAGCCATCATGGAAAGCAGTATGGAGATTTCTCAAAATATTAAAAATTAAACTGCCATTGGATCCAGTAATACCACTTCTGGGTATGTATACAGAGGAAATAAAAACAGGATTTTGAAGAAATAGCTGCACTCCCATGTTCACTGCAGCTTTAGTCACAACAGCAGAGAGGAGTGAAAACCACGTGCCTGTGGGGGGAGGAGTGAAGAGTGGTACAGACACACATGCTGTGCTATTCAGTGGTAAGAAAGAATACAATCTTGCCATTTGTGACAACACGGATGGACCTTGAGGACAATATGCTAAGTGAAATAAGTCAGACAAAGCAAGACAAGTACTGCATGTATCTTCTGTGTGAAATGTAAAAAAGCTGAGCTCATAAAAATACTGCAAGATTTTATCTGCCTCAATCATTGCCTACAAAGTATCTTTGGGCTTTCAACTGCTTGTACACATTCCCTTTCTGGTACTTCCTCAGGACTTTTAAAATTTTCATGTAATTCTGTTCATAACTTCACCACCTTTCACCTGAAATTGACCTTTCTGTTCAGTGCAAATTATTCTTACAAAAGTTATTTGTCACTGTAATATTTAAAATGCTTTGTCCCTTTCTGGGTCTTAAAGAGAGTATTGGTAATTTTTATGGAAATTATATTAGGAGGGTCTTTCATTTTATATGTATGTGTACAAACACACACAAATGCGCGCACACACATGCACACATACACACGGAGAGAGAGAGACTCTCTAATCTGTACCAGGCTCTGTCCTAGGTTCTGGGATAACAACAGTGAACAAGAAATGAGCATTTGCTGAAATCACTTATTGGTTGCCTCTCCATTTGTTTGAGCTTGGTCTCTCCACTCATTAGAACGTTTGAAGTGTGCTAGGGCCATGTTTGTCTTGGTTCTTGAAGTGCCCGGAATGAAACAGGTAGTTTAAATAATTAGTTCATATGTTTTGAGGTTAATTCCTTAATTCATCTGCTAGACTCACCTCTTGTATTAGGTTTCTCCAGGGAAACAGAGCCAACAGGATATATATATATATGAAGAGATTCAGTACAGAAACTGGCTCACCAGTTTTTGGAGGCCAAGAAGTCCCATGTGCCATCTGCAAGGTGGCGACCTAGAAAAGAAAAGCTGGTAGTGAAATTCAGTCTAAGTCCAAAGGCCTGAGAGCTGCTGATGTAAAACCCTGGAATTCGAAGGCCCAAGAACCAGGAGCTCTAATGTGCGAGGGCAGGAAAACATGGCTATCCCAGCTTAGGAAGAGAGAGAGACTTCACCCTTTCTTCGTCCTTTTTGTTCCATTGGGGCCTTCAGGGAATTGGATCACTCTGCCCGCCTTGGAGAGGGCAGTTCCCTTAGCTCCTTCTACTGAACCAAATGCTAATGATCTCTTCCAATAACACCCTGGGAGAAACACCCAGAAATAATGTTTCACCAGCTAACTGGGCATTCCTGAGCTCAGTCAACTTGGCACATTAAATTAACTACCACATGTCTGAAACATTTATTTGGCAATTAGTTATGTACTTCCCTGTGAAATTCAGATGAACACATATAAATTAAAAGTTAGAAAATGAATCTATTGCCACCCCTATAGCCCATTTAGATTGAATTTGTTGGACAGACTGTCTCTTTCTGATTCTTGCATAATGCCTTGTATTGTGCTTGATTCTCAAGAAATGGTAGAGTTGGTGATTGTAAGAGTTATTAAACATGTTCAAAATTAACGATAGAAATTGTCACAGCATTTTAAAAAGAATGATGACTCATCAGATCTTCAGAGGACTAGTTAATATAAATGTGTGTATATTTATGTGTATATGTATAAATGTGTGTACATGTGCATATGTATATATGTACTTTAGATGTATTACTGAACAAAGTTTTGGAGTGGCAGATATCTCCTACTAATGTACTGAATTTCATACACATTTTATAGTCTTCATTCTCTGCTTTTTAAAGAAAAATTACTTTGCTGTGTGAACCAAACTAGAATCTTGGTTCTAACTGAGCAATCCAACCAACTCTGATCTGAAAGTCTTGGCCCGGGCGGGTCACTCCATCCTGGTGACCTGAAGCAGAACACTAGGGACTGCTCACTCATGGTGAAGCTGGTGTGTGAGGAATTTTCATCCTTTCTTTGGAAGGCTGTTGAATGCAATGGTTTTCATTTTCTGGGCTTTTTATATTTTCAAAAACATCTTCATGACTTTGAGTCAAAGGCCAATGCTCTAACCCCAGCTGCAGCACTTGTGGGCCGGGTCATTCAGAACATGTTACCAAGCTCCCTGAGGGAACTTGGTAAGGTTTCTGATCTGAATCGGTTTAGATGACAAATTATGATGCTGAAGAAAGAATGTCAGAATTCAACTCAAAATGACTTGTATAGTTTCAATGTATTGACCTGAAAAGATGTATTATGCTATGTGAAAAAAAGCATGCAGCAGAATAACATATATAGCGTTATCAATTTTGTGGAAGGAAGAAAGGAAGGAAGGAAAGAAGGGATGGAGGGAGGAAGGAAAAAGAAGGTAAATTAGGAAAGAATGAAACTAACTTTCTACTTTGGCTTTACAAAGTCCAAATAATAAAGAAGTGTATAAATAGCATATATTACTGTTGGTTTTGAAATTTCCAGAACAATAGCAAACTGTTCCTTCCAATTATGTGTTCCACTTACATGGTGCATTACCCCATAATCAGTATTTTTTTGGCCTGAATGCATTTTTATTTACATGGCCATATCCATTCCAGAGGAAACTTTCCCAAACAAACTGTGATTTTAGCACTGTATTTTCCTGTGCAAGAGTCTAGGGCAGCTTCCTGACTTAATTCTTGGGCCTAATATTGATGGCATTTCATCTACTGCACTTGCATCTATTCAGCTACAACATTACCCTACCGTGTCAGTGAAGCTGGCCTTTGCTTTGCCCAGTTGTCTTGCATTGTCATCCCACCTTGGGAATAATATCCTGCCACCTCTCCATCAATGTCTTTCCATAAAAACTATCTTCCTACCCCGCCATATAGGTCTATTTTTTTAAATAGTAATTATAAAAGTGAAATATGTTTATTGAGAAAATTCAGGAAATAAGGTTTAAAGAAAATTAAAATAACTCATCAGCATTGTCTACTAACATTTTAGTATGATCAGTAGTGTTTCATCTATTTTTCTCATACTTTTTCATTGAGAAACTTTGGGATGTAACTTTACACACTTTGTGTAAGTTATTTTAAACTTAAAATAACTTGGGAATTCTGTTGAAAATCTTGGATTCAAATGCAGACCCTCTGTTCCATATCTTTGCAGAGGTCAGCAATACTGGTTAGGGTCTTTAATTTTCATAACAAAACATTGAGCTTGTCACCTGTTCTCAGAGGCTAAACTTAAGAAAATGACTTTAATCAGCAGGATAGGTTATGTACATGTCAAGCCCTCATCAGAGAGTAGAGCCTCCAACATGTTCTGCAACTCATCCCAAAGGGCCCGCTGAGGAAATGTATTCCCAAGGACACTGCTTTAAGGAACATGTCATATACCCCCGTCCACAAGTATTCTATATTCTATCCTTGTGTGAGTCAGTATAATAGAAACAATTATACTGAACAGAGGGCCCCGAAAACCCAGAAAACAGCACCATCGTGCTGCCAGCTCTGACTTGGCATTAGGTTGAACCAGCAGTCTGAACCTCAAGGCAACAGTTTCACAGTAAGTGGATGTAGTCTCTTTCCTGGTAAAACTGGGAAGCTACGGTGTTATTGGTAAGTGCTGCTTCTCTGGATTGCCAACATTAACCATGATAAGAGGATGAAGGTAGAGGGGAGGAGCAGACTGATGGAAAGAGGTCTTGCTTGCAGCACAGAGCATGAACATCAGGGTGAAACAGAATTGCATTTAAGAAATGGAGAAGCTTGCCTTGGCTGGTTTGTCTCAGCAGTTAGAGCATCAGCCTGCAGACCAAAGAGTCGTGGGTTCGATTCCAGTCAAGGGCACGTACCTCGGTTGCCTCGGTTGCGGTTCGGTGCCCGGCCCGGGTTGGGGTTATGTGGGAGGCAACAAATCGATGTTTCTCTCTCCTTCTCTCTCTCCCTCCCTCCTACTCTATCTAAAGATAAATGGAAAAATAACCTTGAGTGAGGATTTAAAAAAAAATAAAAGAAATGGAGGAGCTTTCCTGAAAGACAAGTGTTATAAACATGTATATCATTTTATTTTTCTCTTTGTCCTCCACTGTGTTGATTCTGGCTCGGGGATATAGTAGAACCCACTAAATAATGTATTGAAACCATAAACTGAATTAGCATTGAACTACGTATCATTTATAGTGTTTTCCATTGCATGTAATAGAAAAATTCAATCCAAGTAGTTCATTCGATAAGGAAAATGTATTATCTTGCATTATAAGTCCGAAGGTAAGCCAGCTCTGAATTGTTTAATTGAGTAGATCAACAAAATCAAAGACCTATTTTCTTTCCATCTTTTTGTTTTTCCTTCCTCAGAAAGTTTTTCCTAAACTTGCAGGTTAGGTTTACTTTCAGGTGGCTCCTTGCATAATTGTAAGACAATGTAGCAGTTCCAGACACTCCAGACATTCCGATGTCCAGCAGAAAAGCAGAGGGATTCTTTATGTGTGTGTGTGCCTCCTTTTTACCAGGCATCCCTCATGTTCCATTGGCCAGAGTTTACCTCACGCCCATGCCTAAGCTAGACACTGGCAAGAAAAATGAGGCCTCCATGATTAGTTTAGAGAAAATACGATCCACCACCCTGAGACTGAGGATGTGCCCAGCTTCCTCTCAAGAGCCCAATTCCACAGAGGAAAGTGGATATCGAAACAAAACTGGGGTCCTGAAAGAAAGAAATAATCAGTGCAGTAACATAAAAGGAGGATGACATTTGAGTAGGCAATCAAGAGCGTCTGAATATATAAAAAAGTCATTCCTATTAACTGTAAATGAGTACAGTTTGAGACCGAAGATGAAGAGCTTCTAAAGCCAATACAGTTTTAGATGTCAAAGAAAATGGCAGGTCTCGGTCCACAAGGCAGTAGAGGCGAGAACTGTTCCATCTCAGGGCCCTGGAAAGAAGAATCTGCATACATGTAGGGAGTACATCAACATATAGTGTTGGAAGCTCAGTCATATTTGCCACCTTTGACTAAGAGAAAGGGTTTGGAGTTTCTGCTCAGTCAAATCTTGAAGGTTACAGATGCCCAAGACAGATCACATTGCCTTTGGACAAGTACTTTTGGTGAAATTGACCAGGGGCTCCAGTTGTACTCTGAAATCTACCTAAAATCCATTATAATGTTTTCACTAAGGTCACACTTTCTTTGGGATACCCCAAACCCTTGACTGAACAAGGGGGGCTACTAAGGCTGTTTCTTTATCTCGAGGACGCCCTGAAAGCCTGGCTACACTTTCCTTAGATGTCACACAATCTGGGACACTTCTACATAACCTTCTTTCTCTATGTCCCTCACTTGGAGTCAGACTTTCACTGTGGTCTGACAACTCTGTGTCTTCTCAGGTTTCCTCCTATTCTTTCTCACTGGCTTTTCCCCTAATAAAAATCTGTGTACATTTAACCTCATGTTGGCATTTGTATTAACATAAAACCTGAATTAACACAAGTGGTACCAGTAGTCTGAGAATCAAATGGTAAAATCAGGATTTGGTCACAGCTTACCCACTGCCAATGCAGAAAATGCTGTCCTGGAGGTAGGTGGGCCACAGGTCATCCCTGGCATACAATGGAGGCTAACTTGCTAAAGTTTTCATGTGTGATGATCTTGGAAAACATTGACGGTGTGATGATTCAGGTATTTGGGATGTGTAGATGGAACAATGCTTACAAAGAGAGTGGAGTTGGCTGGTGTGTTTCAGATATAGCACAGGAGTCAAGAAAAATGAAGAATCATGGAAATATGTTCCAAACAAAGGAACAAGGTAAATCTCCAGATCTGACCCTATTAAAATAAAGGGATATAATTTACTTGACAGAGTATTCAAGATAACTCATAAAGACTTTCACCAAGGTCAAGAGAACAATGCATGAGCAAAATGAGAATTTTAACACAGAGAATATTTTGAAAGTACCAAAAAGAAAACCCTGGCCAGTTTGGCTTAGTGGTTAGAGCATCAGCCCATAGACTGTAGGGTTGTGGGTTCAGCTCCAGTCAAGGGCACATACCTGGGTTTCAGGTTTGGTCCCTGGCCCTGGTAGGGATCATGCAGGAGCAAACAATCGATGTTTCTCTCTCTTTCTTTTGCTTTTCCTCCCTCTCTTCAACTCTTTCTAAAAAAAAAAAAAAAAAAAAAAAGTACCAAAAAGAAATCATGAAACAAAATTGAATTAAAAAATTCACTAAAGGATTCAGCAGAAGAAAGGATCAGCAAACTTGAAGAAAGGTCATAATAATTTAGTCAGAGAGCAAAAAGGAAAAAAAGAATGAAAAAAGTGAAGGAAGATCAGGGAATTTATGGGACACCATCAAATGGACCATTTTATAAATTATGGAATTCCAGAAGAGAAGAAAGAGAAAGAACTAGAAACATATTTAAAGAAGTAATGGCCCTGACTTCTGGTCAAGATGGCGGGTAGGTAAACGCGAATCACGTCCTCCCACAACCACATCAAAGTTACAACTAAACTACAGAACAACCATCCTTCAAAACCGCCTGAAATCAAGCTGAATGAAAGTCCTACAACTACAGAATTAAAGCAGCAGCCACATCCAGACTGGTAGGAGGGGCGGAGGCGCGAGGGGCGGAGGCGCGAGGGGCGGAGGCGCGAGGGGCGGAGGCGCGAGGGGCGGAGGCGCGAGGGGCGGAGGCGCGAGGGGCGGAGGCGCGAGGGGCGGAGGCGCGAGGGGCGGAGGCGCGAGGGGCGGAGGCGCGAGGGGCGGAGGCGCGAGGGGCGGAGGCGCGAGGGGCGGAGGCGCGAGGGGCTGGTCCTACACCCAAGTGTAGTGGATAAAAATCAGGAGATACCTCGGCTGGGAAGGTCCTCTCTGAGGACTGAGGGGTGCCTGTACCACACCAGGTGCCCTGCTCAGGGTTCCAGTGCCAGGAAGAGAATCCCCATAACTTCTGGCTGGAAAAACCAGCGGGAACTGAGGCTCAGGGAGGCTGAAGCGGCTGGAGCCCCAGGCAGCTCCTTAACGGGCCCGTGCACGGACTAATCAGACTCTCTCCCTCTAAGCTCGGAGGGGAGGCAGCTCGAGGGGCACCAGAGTCATACAGGGAAGAACTGAGCTGTTTGGCACTGGAGCGAGCGCTGGAGAGGAGGCTTCCTCGGGGACAAACGTGCTGTCAGAGGCCTTTGTTCCTTTGGTGAGCCCTTCCCTGGGGCGGCAGACAGTCGCCATATCTGGGACTCCAGCAACCTGGCTCACACTGGTAGCCCCGCCCTGGTGACTCCCTGAGGCCCCACCCCACCCCGCCCCACCCCGCCCCACCCAACTTTCAGGCTCACCCAAGCTGTTGCCACTTGCTTAACCATAGAATTGGCCTGTCTTGGATCCTGATTCAGGTTATCCTAAATTCTTTCAAACAAGCAGCATCTGGTCTCAGCTAGCCCCATACCACTCGTTAAGTAATACACAGAAACAAACACAGGGAGGCAGCCAAAATGAGGAGACAAAGAAACAGGTCCCAAATGAAAGAACAGAACAAAACCCCAAGAAAAGAACTGAGCAAAATGGAGATAAGCAACCTAACAGATGCTGAGTTCAAAATACTGCTTATAAAGATGCTCAATGAACTTAGTGAGAACCTCAGTGACCTTAGTGAGGGCCTCAAGAGCATAAAAGAGGACCAATCAGAAATGATGTATGCACAGTCAGAAATGAAGGAGGCATTAACTGAAATAAAGAATAATTTACACAGGTTCAATAATAGAGTAAGTAATTCCAAGAAGCAAACCATCAATTTGGAATATAAGGAAGCAAAAAATGCCCAATCAGAACAGCAAAAAGAAAAAAAGAATCCAAAAATATGAAGATAGTGTAAGGAGCCTCTGGGACAACTTCAAGCGTGCCAACATTCACATCTTGGGGGTGCCGGAAGGAGAAGAGCGAGAACAAGAAATTGAAAACCTGTTTGAAACAATAATGGCAGAAAACTTTCCTAACTTGGTGAAGGAAACAGACATACAAGTCCAGGAAGCACATAGGGTCCCAAATAAGATGAACCCCAAGAGGCCCACACCAAGACACATCATCATCAAAATGCAAAAGGTTCAAGACAAAGAGAGAATCTTAAAAGCAGCAAGAGAAAGGCAGCTAGTTACCTACAAGGGAGTTCCTTCCCATTAGGCTGTCAGCTGATTTCTCAAAAGAAACTTTGCAGGCCAGAAGGGAGTGGCAAGAAATATTCAGAGTGATGAAAAGCAAGAACCTACAACCAAGATTACTCTATCCTGCAAAGCTGTCATTTAGAATTGATGGCCATAGAAAGACTTTCCCAGACAAGAAAAAGTTAAAGGAGTTCATCACCACCAAACCGTTATTGTATGAAATGATGAAGGGTCTTTTTGAAGAAAAAGATAAAATGTATGAACAAACAAAATGGCAATAAATACATATCTATCAACAATGGAATCTACAGACAAAATGAACAGGCAAAACAGAAACATTCTCATAGATACAGAGAACATTTTGTTGGTTGCCAGATGGGAGGGGGGTTGGGGGAATGGGTGATAAAGGTGAAGGGATTAAGAAGTACAAATTCATTGCTAGACTGACAAACCTCAAAGGGAAAGGGGTGGGAAAAAATAAACCAAAGAACTTATATGTATAACCAATGGGCACAGACAATAGGGTGGGAAAAGGCGGGAGGGGGGCGGGAGTGGGGAGGTGGGGGTCAATGGGGGAAAAATGAGGAGCATCTGTAATACATTCAACAATAAAGATTTAAAAAAAAAAAGAAGAAGAAAGTAATGGCCCTGGCTCAGTGATTAGAGCATCAGCTTGCAACCGAAGGGTTGTATGTTCCATTCCCAGTCAAGGGCAGGTGCAGGTTTGATCCAGAGCCCTGGTTGGAGCACTTACAGGAGGCAACCAATTGATGTGTCTCTCTCACTCCACTGTTTCTCTCTCTCTCTCTCCCCCTCTTCCCCTTCCACTTTCTCTAAAAAATCAATGGAAAAAATATTCTTGGGTGAGGATTAACAAAAAATAAAATAAAGAAAAAGAAATAATGGCTGAAAAAATAAAAAAAAAAAAATTATTAAAAGACAAAGTCAATAGAACTTTAGCTAACTAACTATAAAAAAAAAGAAGACAGATAAAATTAGAAATAAAATATCTACTACAATAATACTACAGGGGGAAAAAAGACAACAAAAGACTACTATAAACTATTATACACCAACAAACACAAGACCTACCAAGACAAAATCATGAAGAAATATAAAGTCTGAAAAGGCTTGTAAAGAGTATGGAGATTGAATCAGTAATAAAAAAAATCTCCCAACAAAGTAAAGCTCAGGACAAGATGACTTTGCTTGTGAATTCTAGCAAACACTTAAGGAAATATTAATGCCAATCTTTCCAAAAAATTGAATAGGAGAAATATTTCCAAATTCATTTTATTAAGCCAGCTTAACCCTGACACTAAAGCCAGGCAAAGACACTGCAGGTAAAGAACACAATGGGCCGACATCCCTGATATTGTATAGTATAAGTATAGATGTAAATTTTCTTATGAAAATTCTGGCAAACTAAATCCTACATCACATTAAAAGGAGAATAGCCCTGGCTGGGTAGCTTAGTTGGTTGAAGCATCATCCTGATAGACCAAGGTTGCAGATTTGATCTCAGGTTTGATCCCTGGTCAGGGCACATACAAGAATCAACCAATGAAGGCACAAACACGTAGAGCAACAAACCAATCTCTCTTTCTCTCTCTCTTTCAAAAAATCAAATTTTAAAAATCTTACAAAAGAAAAGAGCATAAACCATGACCAAGTGAGATCTATTCCTGGGATCTTAGGGTAAAAGTTCTTACCACAATTATAAAAACCCCAGATCTTGGCACATTATTATGCCCTGGATAGACCTGGATACTCGACTGAGGAACATCAAGTGACCATTTATACCACATTTGTTGTGGTCCACAAAATTACACAATTGGATGGGCCCAGTAGCTGTCATGCAAAATAGAAATGGCATATTTGGTTTGAGCTCCAGAAGGACAAGAAGACATGCATACGTTGTATGAGCAGAAGGCCTAGATTTAAAAAAATATATATATATTTTTAAATAAATTTATTTTTGTTACAGATGTTTCTCCTTTCCCTCTCATTGACACACTCTTCCTGTTCTTACCCCCCACCCCAGCATTGTTATCTATGACCATTGGTTATGCTTATATGCGTAAGTTCTTTGGTTTATCTCTTCCCTTCCCCACCCACCCCCCTCTTCTGAGGTTTGTCAGTTTGAACCCTACTTCTATGTCTTTGGGTCTATTTTGTTCATCAGCTTATTTTGTTCATTATATTCCACAAATAAGTGAAGTCATATGATACTTGTCTCTCTCTGACTGGCTTATTTTGGTTAGCATAATATTCTCCAGGTCCCTCCATGTTGTCTCAAAGGATACGAGATCGTTCTTTCTTACAGCTGCATAGTATTCCATTGTATATATATACCACTGCTTTTTTATCCACTCATCTATTGATGGACACTTAGGCTGTTTCCAGATCTTAGCAATTGTAAATTGTAAATTTCTTTCTTACAGTGTATTTATTAAATTAGTGCTTCTATGAACATAAGGGTGCACATATTCTTTATGATTGGTGTTTCAGATTTCTTAGGATATATTGCTAGAAGTGGGATCACTGGGTCAAATGGCAGTTCAATTTTTAATTTTTTGAGGAAACACCATATTATTTTCCATAGTGGCTGCACCAATCTGCATTCCCACCAGCAGTGTACCAGAGTCCCCTTTTCTCCACACCCTTGCCAGCGCTTGTTGTTTGATCATTTATTGATGGCAGCCATTCTAGCAGGTGTGAGCTGATACCTCAGTCATTTTAATTTGCATCTCTCTGATGATTAGTGGCATTGAGCATTTTTTCATATGTCTCTTGGCCATTGTATGTCCTGTTTGGAGAGGTGTCTATTTAGGTCCTCTGCTCATTTTTTAATTGGGTTCTTTGTCTTCCTTTTGTTGAGTTGTATGAGTCCTGTATGTATTTTGGAAATTAACCCCTTATCTGATGTATCATAGGCAATTATGCTCTTCCTTATAGTGGGTTCCCTTTCCATTTTTATGGTTTTTTTCTTTTTTTTCCTTTTGCTGTGAAGAAGCTTTTTAGTTTGATATAGTCCTACATCTTTATCTACACACCACAATTGCCCCAGTGCCTCTCCTGGCTTGAAAATTATTCTGAGCATGGGTTACCAATCTTTCATCTCAGTATATTGGTAAAGGATAGAACTGGAGAGTGGCTGCATTAAACATTTGCTCATGGGAGGCCTTGAAAGAAAGTGTAGAGGGAAAATCTTCCCAAAGGGTGGAGTTGCAAACAGTGCACCTGGTCATTTACTTAGTGTTGAAGGAGGAGCAGCCTGAAGTGAGAATAGCTAGAGATTTCTGGATAGTGGCAAATGGCCTGGATGTCTGGTCAGGGGCTTGAAGAAGAAAGATTGGAAGAACAGAGCGAGAAAGTCATGGTAAAAGTTGTGGATAAACATGTGAAAGTGAGCATGAAGTGTGAATGTTTTGGTATCTGCCAACACACATCTGCTTTCTACATAAAAACAAGTTGACAAAATAACATGGCCTGTGGATATTAGCCAGCTTCCGTAATTAGCCATTCCACAACTGGCACTACGGGCTCATGAATGGAGTAGCAAAGATGTGTGGGTCCAATAGCATAAACTCCCACTTGCCAAGACTGATCTAGTTACTGCTGCTTTTGAGTGTCCACATTTTCAGAAGCAGAAACCAACACCGAATTGCTGACATGCCACTATTACTAGATCAACTAGCCACTTGATGGCAAACTGAATTCCATCCTGGAAGACCCAGAAGTTTGTCCTTACAAGGGTAAATACCTTTTCTGGGTATGGATCTGTCTTTCCTGCCTGCAGAGCCTCAGTCAGCACTACCATCTTGGGCTATCATCTAACCAGAGGACCCACTTCGCAGTGATGGAGGCTTGTAAGTGGGACCGTGTCCCTAGGTTGTATCAAATATCACAGCAGTCAGAAGCAGCTGAACTCATAGACTGCTGGAATGACCTTCTAGAGGCCTCATTCAAGTTCATTTTGGAGGAAACACTCTGGAATGATGAGATGTCATCCTTCAAAATGCAGTGTATTTATTAAAATAGAGATTTTTATATAGTGTGATGTCCCTAGGAGGAAGGATACAGGGTCTGGGAACAAAAGGGGGGAAGCTGTTTTCAATCAATGTCTAAGGCAACCTTGTTCCTGTGAGACACAGGGCTCCCCCAATGGGTGGCTTGTCTCAAGGATTCCTTGTTGGCCTTGGCGTTGTCCTTAGATAGCATGTGGTCTGGAGCGTTTTCACCCAACCTTGCTACCTCTGTCCTTCCCTTGGGATCAGATGCGCTTCCTGGTCTCGTGGCCTCGTCGTCTTCCCTGGCTTTCTCGCTCTTTCTCTCATAGGTATTTCTCCTGATAACAATCTTGCATGTGTGATCCTGTTTTGGCATCTGAATCTCAGAAGAGCCAGGCTAATTTATGAAGGGTTTTGTATGAGAAACACAACAACAACAACAACAACAACAACAACAGCAGCAACAAAGAGTCATCTCTGGGTACCCTGAGCAGAAAAAAAAACACAATTTGAAGGTTAATGGAAAAGTTAGAGAACCAATCTCAGAGAAGCTTTGCAGCCCAGATCATGCCATGGTAGAGTCTAGATGGAGAGCTGTTGCCCCCACAGTGGACCTTGGAAGGCCTGTTAGCACAAGGCAGTGAACCCCACCACCTCCTCCTCTAACACCAGAGTAATTTCTAAACTGCTCCTGGTTCTTTGTGTTTCTAACTCCTAATTTAAGTTCCCAGGCTGCAGCATTCAGTAGACCACACTTAGGTGATACGACAGGGCCGTTTCCCTAGAAAGCAACTCCACCGTGGAGATGAGTGTGCAGGAGGGTTATTAGGCAGTACTTTGGGGATCAGTACTTGTGAAAAGAAAGTGGAGAAACCAAGATTGGTCAGAAGGAGAGTAAGCTGAGATGCAGAAGAGTTCGTCGAACCTGTGGGGAGTTCTGAAGCTGGGATGACCCTTCAGAACTATCCAAGTTATGATGAGAGGGCCAGACCTTTACACCCTTGTCTTGACTATTCACCGGCAACATAGCCTCCCAGAACAGATGCGTGACCTTGGTCAAGGCAGCTCTGTTCAGTTGAGAAAATTCTTGAGGGAGACGGACAGCCGAGGTCTGTCTGCTGGCAGATTCCCAGTAGCCAGGATAATAAATCTTTCTTCCTAAAGGGGGATTTGGAGGATGCTCCACAACATTTGCCATATGTAAATGTTTTTGCCTTAGCTGCCATGAGTTGGGGGTGGGTATCCAAACTTTTTGTATTTTGAAAAAGAGATGAGGTCCTGTTCCCACCAATACTTGCACAGAGATGAATTCCCAAAACAGAAGGGAGTTCAGAGGCAAGACAAGTAAAAACAAAAAATGTCCACTGAATCCTTGGACACAGTGGCAAGGAAGGTCTACCAACCTCCAGAGAACATGCCTGGTTTTGAACCATAGTAGTGAGACGGTAGCAACCAAGATCACCTGCACTACACCAATAGCTGCGTTCTAGCACCAACAATAACAGCAACAGAAATAGGAATCAGTGAAGAGTATCTTTCATTTATAAGAGCTTCAGCTGCCTTTGCCATTGGTATCAGGCCTAATGGAGATGCAACTAAAGGATCCTGAGAAATCTACTAGTTCTGTGGGGGGAAATCTTGGTCCAGCTGCAGGAGCAAGGTGGGGGTAACCAGAGCTGACCTGGACTTGTGTTACCACCTGGTGACTTGGAGTTCTTAGAATTATCCAGGGAAAGTTGATCCTCAGAACGAATGAATATGCTTGCAAGATTCAGCTTGTGTCAAGTTTTAATTTGAATACATTTCAAAAGTGACAATGTGATCATTTAAACCGTGGGTATATTTTTAAACACACCATGAGACCAAATCACTGCCTGTAGAGTGAAAGTCAGTATAAGTTAATCCATGTCAAACTCCACTTAAGAGAATGCATGTAAATTTTTAAAAATTTCATTATAAACCAATTTGATATGTAATTGGCTCCTGTGACACACATATGCAGTCATCCTTCAAGTTCTAAGTGTAACTCCCCACACCTCTGCCCTACTGCTCTTTCTCCTTTGTTCACAAAATCCACTGTGTCTCACTGTGTTTCTCCAGAACTCCTTCCTTCCTTCCTTCCTTCCTTCCTTCCTTCCTTCCTTCCTTCCTTCCTTCCTTCCTTCCTTCCTTCCTTCCTTCCTTCCTTCCTCCCTTCCTCTCTCTCCCTTCCTCTCTCCCTCCCTCTCCTTTCTCTCATTCTCTCTTTCTCTCTCTCTTTCCTTCCTTCTTCCTTCCTTCCTTCTTCCTTCCTTCCTTTCTTTCTTTCTTCCTTTCTTCCTTCCTTCCTTCCTTTCTTTCTTTCTTTCTTTCTTTCTTTCTTTCTTTCTTTCTTTCTTTCTTTCTTTCTTTCTTTCTTTCTTTCTCTCTCTCTCTCTCTCTCTCTCTCTCTTTCTTTCTTTCTTTCTTTCTTTCTTTCTTTCTTTCTTTCTTTCTTCTTCTTTCTACAGTTTACAGCCTCTGTATCCCTTCTGATGCCTTGTTGCATGCCTCTCACTTCTGCTGGGATGAACCTCCTTGAGAGAAAGTCTTATTCATATTTGCTTCTCATAAATTCTGGCATAAGATAGGTGAATACCCTTAATCTCAGAGATCTGAGGACAGCATTATAGTGCAACGGTCACTCCAACCACCAATGTCTTTCTGGAAGCCCAGTTTATTTCCCTCGGTAACTAGCTGATGGTTTGTACGTGGTTTGGAATGGTGGAGTCTAAAGCTGGGTTAGATGAGGTAGACTTCAAAGACGTCCCTCACAGTGAGCCTGAGACTAGATAATGGGCAGGAGTACAAGACAGTAAGAACCGTATGACGTGTAAGTGACAAGTCATGGTCAGGACTAAGACAAAGAAGGCAACAGAAGCTAAGCCTGGGATCTGAGACAGGCTGGGCTTGCTTCCATAGGACCTGGAGGCCCATTCAAATCCTGTCTTCTTCCCCCAAAACTCCCTAAGGAGAGCACCCTCACCTCAGAGCACAGCCCGCCTATCAGTGGTGCGATGTGCTGTACCTTGACTGGTTATGGTAGCAGTGTTGACCCAGATGGTGGGTTCAGCCAGTCACACCACAGAGGGGGATTGCCCCTTGTTTCAGGAAGCACTGACATCACTTCCTGACTCATTCATTCATTCATTCATTCATTCATTCATTCATTCATTCATTTCATTTAACAAACTATACCCTAAACCCAGATCTGAACATTTTCCAACTGGAGAGTGAATAAACTAAAATCTAGAAGTATCTACTCCTCCTTACCTCACCCCATATCCTCTCCCCTTTTTATCTGACTTCCTTCCCCATCGAACGACATTCATTGGTGTGATGCTCTGCATGGTCTTCTATGCCAAATATGTACGAAAGGCCTGCCTCCTTGGGAGATGACCAGTGACTAGCTGAGAAAGCTTTCTAAAGATGGGGCACCATGTTAGAAAGATGACCTGCTGTAAGTATAAGTCACAATCTCCCTTTGTAAACCTGATAATTTGGTCTCCTCTAAAACCTAACTCTATTGTTTTGCTTTATAATTTTTCTGAAATTGGATGGGGGACATGAATGCTATACATTGAGCCCTGTCAACCACCTAAGTCATTATATTAACCCTATTTTTTTTAACTTTTAGTCTTTCTTTATTCCTCTCTCTATCAACAATGACCAGATCAGAGATATTGGGTTTTCACTCTTTCTTTAGCAATATGAAAGGTACAGTAATATTTCTTTGTGCGAAAGTTAGAAGGTAGTTTTTTTCTCACAACATCACATCATCTACAAATCAAAGTCATCTTGTCATACTCCTAAAGTTACTAAATCTGAAAAACATGTGTCAACATATACTTAGAGACACTTTAAACCTCAGAAAAGCATGTAAAGTTCAGTCATTCACACTGGTATTTGAAAGCATTAGAATCTACTATGCTAGTATATGCTATAGTGTATACTATACACTATACTATCCTAAATTTAAACCATGCTTTTTTGTTTGTTACTTTTGTTAATTCTCATCCAAGGATATTTTTTTCATTGATTTTTATCAAGAGTGGAAGGGAAGGAGGGTGGGAAGGGAAGAGAGAGGATGTGAGAAACATCGATGCAAGAGACACACATTAATTGGTTACCTCCTGCATGCACCCCAACTGGGACTGGGGTTGGGGGTGGAACCTGCAACCCTATGGTGTGTGGGCTGAGCCTCTGACCACTGAGCCACAGTGGCCAGGGCATAAACCATGCTTATTACTATTTATTATTAAAGTAGATTAGAGTTTCTGAAGATAACTTAATCAACTTTATCATCAGATAAACATCATATTGTACTATCCATTTGACTGACCTCCTCTTTGATTAGTCTGAATTAGTGAACTTTAGTATAGTATTTTATATCTGAAAAATGTGATGTTTTAGAAAGATCATCATATAAATATCAGTTCAAATTCCTCCTAAGTTTTTGCTATGAGCCAAGATTTATGTTTGCCATTGTCTCAAATTTTTACTCCGAGGACCTAAAGACCAAAGACCCAAATCTAGGTTTGTTTTGTGTGTGTGTGTTTTTTTAGACATAACTCTAAATTTAAATCTGACAGTGCTTTTGAAAAAACATTCACTCTGCCACGAGAACCACATATTCTGGGTCACCGAAAATAACACATCTCCCTTAGAAGTAGCAGAAAGGCTCAGAAAATAAAAAGGACCGAGAATGTTGACCTCCAAATTCATTTAATAAAACTTTAGAAAAAAAATTACGGATAAAAATGCTGACAAGTAAATAAAATTAAAATAAACCTCTGTCCGGCCAGTGTGGCTCGGTGGTTGAGCGTCGGCCCATGCACCAAGGGGTCTCTGGTTAGGTAGGACACATGCCCAGGTTGTGGGCCTACGCCCCAGTGCGGGGCATGCAGGAGGCGGCCAATCCATGTTCTCTCTCATTGATGTTTCCATCTGTCTCTCCCTTCCTCTCTCTCTAAAAAAATCAATAAAAACATATTTAAGCCCTGGCCGGTTTGGCTCGGCGGTTAGAGCGTTGGCCTGCGGTCCTGAGAGACCGGGGTTCGGTTCCCGCTAAGGGCGCGTGCCTCGGTTGCAGTTTGTCCCCGGCCCTGGTCGGTCGTGCGGGTGGCAGCCACTCCATGTGTCCCTTTCACATCGATGTTTCTCTCTCTCTCTGTTCCTCTCTCGCCCTCCCACGCTACCTGAACAAAAAACGGAAAAATGTCCTCGGGTGAGGATAACAAAATATATATATATTTTAAAAAAAAATCTCTTAGTATAGAACACAGGTTACTGCAGTTCCCGGGGCCACCTGCTTTTGTACACCCTATAAGCTAACAAGGATTTTTACGTTTTTAGATTAAAAAACAAGATGAGTAATAGTTCATTGGTCCATGAAAGTTATGTGAAATTCACAGCTCCGTGCTCATACACTGTCCTGGGGGGCAGCGGGCGCACTCACGCACACACGGCTGCGCTGCCCCTGCCCTCCGGGGCGCAGCCAAGTCGCTGCCACAGGACTCCAGGGCTCTCGCGAGGAACAGTTTGCCCACCCCGTCATAGGACATAGCGGGAAAGGAATCTCTGTCATTGTAGACCCTACCCCCAGTGCAACAGGCAGCTCAGGAACTTGGACCGCGGTCCTAGTGCGCCGCGCTCCCCTCATCCTCCCGACGGAGTGCTCTCGGATCCGATACCGCAGCAGAGACACGCCCTATGCTCTACAGTGAAATGTTAGAGAAGGCGCCCTGACAGCAGGTTTGCTGTCGCATATTTCTTTGTTCCAAATATAAAAAGCGAGGATGTAGTGGCTGTAGTCAATACCTCGAGAAAACAGGGAAACATAAATCCTAGCTTTAAGAAGACCACTGGTCAATTATTTGTGCATCCTGGAATCAAATATAGAAGACTCATATGCTCCACAATTATTCTCACCCTCCTCATTTAAAATAATAACTAACTAACTTTCTTATATCTTTGTGTTTCTTTATCTCGTTTCTATGTTTATAATGTCCTTCATATAACTGCCATCATTTTGTTCTTTATCACATTCTTACAACTTCCTCTAAAAAGGAAGATGGGAAGCTGTTCTTCCTACTATTTAGAAGTGACTTCTATAGTCTTTTCTTTTTTAGCCCATTTAAGTAGCATCTACTACTTCCATCTTCCACATTTAGACTTTCTGCTTTTCAGACTTTGTTGGCTCTCTTGCCCTCCTCCCCAGTCCTGTCCCAGCGCCACAGTTTTCCTTTTCTGGTGTGTTTCCTTCTCCACGACTCGGTCTGAGTTCTCTTCTCTTCTTCTAGCATTGGGCCTCCCCAGCACCTGCTCATCTAATCTCTAGTTTCCACCCTCAGATCCAGGATCCTATCCAAATGCAAATTCTTCTCCCACACCCAAATTCACCTGCCAACTGCTCAGAACCACTTCGCACAGTCAGAACGCCTCTCCACTGTCCCTGCTCCAATCCAGCCACCGCCACCCTGTGAGCATATGGCCCTACGCTGTGTCCTGTTCCCTGTTCCGGGAAGACGCGTCCTGCCAGAGACACATGACGCTCAGACCCAGAAAGTCTCACACGCTGGCGCTTCTACTTCATTTTATTTTGTGTGAAACTACAATACATGAGAGGCAATTTAAAGAGATTCTTTTGCTTATTATTAGATTTGAAACTGCTTTAGAGCAAACTTCTCCAAAAATATCAAATTAGTAATTGAAGCTGAAAGGCAAAGGAAAAAAAACAGCAAGAAAGAGAACAGAAGAAAAAGTATACATATACCGGGTGGGGCAGAAGTAGGTTTATAGTTGTGAGTACATGAAACAGAGTTTATTCTTGTATTATTACTTATGAATTATTGTATTATTTTCCATACAAACAATAGTAAACCTACTTTTGCTCCACCATGTATTTCACATACACAAACACACACATGTGCACTTATTAATATAAATATTTGTATTTCATTTATCACATAATGTGTTTGGCATAGCCATCCTTTTATAATTACCCTAATCTTATTTCTGGTTATACCTAACTACCTGGGCCTCACAGAAATTCAACTAAAAATGTGGTTGGTCCGTACGTCTCTTGGATCAATTTGATTGCATGCATATGTGATGATCACTGTATACTTTTCAAGTCTCTTTCATAAAAATGTCTCATTGTATCATTACAGTTGTTAGTTACAAGCAGTCTGGACCTGCCTCATTCAGTATCTGTGGCTCATTTGAAGCTGTCAATAGAATACACTTTAAAGTCAGAGACAAATCTCACCTGCAGGATCCTAGGCAACCCTTAGGAAGCTTGTCATTGTAGGAGAACTCGGTGTGGTATCTGAGCCCAATGCAAGTTATCAACCACCTCAAAAGGTTATAGTGGTTGAATACACAAAAATTAATTCAAAATGGATCAAAGACCTCAATGTAAAGCCTGATACTATAAAACCATTAGGAGATGCCCTGACTGGTTTGGCTCAGCGCTTAGAGCATCAGCCTGCGGTCCAGAGAGACCTGGGTTTGGTTCGTGGTAAGGGTACATACCTTGGTTGCAGTTTGTCCCTGGCCCTGATTGGGTCGTGCAGGTGGCAGCCACTCGATGTGTTCCTTTCACATTGATGTTTCCTACTCTATCAGAACAAATAGTGAAAAAATGTCCTCGAGTGAGGATAAAAAAATAAAATAAATAAATAAAACCATTAGGAGAAAACATAGAGGAAAAGCTTCACGACAGTGGTTCTGGCAATGATATTTTAGATGTTACATGACACCAAAAGCACAGGCAACAAAGACACAGAGAAACTGGACTGACTGCATCGATAAAAGCTCTGCACACCAAGGGACACGACCGACAGGAGGACAGGCGACCTAGGACCTGGGAGAAAATACTTGCCAGTTCTATACCCAGTAAGGATGGATATCCACATTCATTAAGAATTTCCACATCTCAACAATAAAAAAACATGTAACTCAATTAAAAGATGAACAAAGAATTTGAATATATTTTTCCAGCAATTATATACAAAGGGCCAAGAAGCATATAAAAAGATGCTCAACATCACTAATCATTAGGAAAATAAAAAGCAAAACTAAGATGATATTATCATCTTATACCCATTAGGATAACTACAGTAAAAAAATAAAATAAAATAAACAACAACCACCCAGAAAATAAGTGTTGGCAAAAACATGGAGAAATTGGAAGGCTTGTGCATTGTTGGTGGGAATGGAAATTGTACATCTGCGGTGAGAAACAATACAAAGGATCCTCAAAAACTTAGAAAAAATAAAATATGATCTAGCAATTCAACTTCTGGGTATGTACTGAAAGAGTCGGAAGCAGGGTCTGGAAGAGATATGTGCATGCCCATAGTCCTAGCAGCAGTACTGTAAGTGCCCATCAGTGGAGGGATGGATAAAGGAAACATGGTCTATACACAGAATGAAATGTTATTCAGCCTTGAGAAGAAATCACATTCTGACACATGCTAGTGCATGGATAAACTTAGAGGACATACTAAGTGCAGTAAGTTGATCACACGCACAAATACACAGAAACCCTAACACTGTATGATTCTCCTTAAATGAGGTATCTGGAGTCGTAAAATTCATAACAGAAGGTTGGACAATAGTTGCATGGGGTTGCAGGTGAAGGGAATGGGAGTTGTTGTTGAATGTCTCTAGACTTTCAGTTTTGCAAGATGTAAAACATCTGGAAAATTGTTGCACAACAATGTAAATATATTTAATACTGTTGAACTGTACACTAAAAAGTGGTTAAGATGGTAAACTTTAAGTTGTATTTTAGTACAATTAAAAAAAGGTTATAGAGGCTAAGACCCTCTGATTTTGTAAAGTATTCACATTCTGTTCCCATGCAACCCCTTCCTTACCTTAATACCCCTCATCCTTTATAACAAGTAGAGAGCAGTTTTCGTGAAAGGGAGCACAGTGAGCTTTGACCTTTGCCTATGGTGAGCTGATCCAGTGATCATGACGACGCTTGGCTTGATAAAGTATTCAGTGAGGCCACATCTTTTTTTTTTTTAATCCTCATCCGAGGACATTTTTCCATTTTTTGTACAGACAGAGTGGGAGGGAGAGAGAGGAAGAGAGAGAGAGAGGGAAACATCGATGTGAAAGGGACACATCGAGTGGCTGCCACCCGCACGACCAACCAGGGCCGGGGACTAACTGCAACCGAGGTACATGCCCTTAGCGGGAACCGAACCCGGGCCTCTCCGGACCGCAGGCCGACGCTCTAACCGCTGAGCCAAACCGGCCAGGGTGCCACATCTTGATGGCTCAGAGCCATACGTATAGTCCCCAAATACCAAGATTACAAAAATATTTAGGAAAGGTGTAGGACCCCGTCACAAAGAAAAACTGGGAAACATTCAAAAGTTCCATCCAGAAGGCAGGTTGACATCTGGTGGGGTATTTCCATTTCCCAAAGCACTTCACATCAGTGTGAAAGACTCTTAGCAACAAAAGGAAAATGAATGACCTCCATGTCCACTGCAGGGCCCTAGTCCATAGAACTGAAGACTCACAAGCTCCCAGTTCTGTGTGAACGCGTCCCCCCTACCTCATCCCCTTTTAGTGCCTCCAGCAACTGCCCTTTATTACTTCTGCCTGAGCAAATAGCACTAAGTCCAACATCAACTAGTTACTGACAAAGCCAGGACTAAAAGTGTCCTGACGTAGGAAGGATAAATGACACCACTCTAGAGGGCCTTAAGTATATTCCTTTCGGTCATTGTCCCATGGAAAGCATATGCAGCAAACCACCTGCCTCTGGGAACTACATGAAGAAAGGTGCTGCACCTGCCTGCAGAAGAAAGCCCAGGCAGATGGGAGAATACAGCAGCGATGCTGTGGGTAAGACAACCATGCAGAACTGATGCTCACTTTGAAGAACCCGTTTCCGACCATGAGAACTACAGCTGTTGCTGCAGTAGAGATGCTGGAAGTGAGACCACGCATGGAGGAGCTCCAGAGAGCCACTGGAGACTTCAAAGAGCGGTAGGGGCAGGGCAGTAAACACAATGGGACGAGACATTTCTGAAGCCTCTACGTCTAACATTTCTACTCTGGAAGAACTAATTACCCTAGCATTTGGGAGACAGTCTGATGCTGGATTTTTTGGTTTTGTTTTGATTTGTGGGGGGGGTTATTGTTTTTGTTTTGTTTGCACAGACAAAACCAGAGTTGAATGATAACACTGAAATCACTGAACACTGAGGACTTAAAACATGTAGCTTGTCCTGGGCTGCCTGTGGCCTACTTAATGAGAGAGCCAACCTATGTATCAGGCTTTGTGACAAATGGAGACTTTTATCAAACGCACTGTTCATAGATGGTCAAGAAGGGCTGAGAGAAAACCCCACCCCAGGGCACACTGATCATGAAAAGTTGTGGGCAATTTGTGCTGCATTTTATCAAATCACCCAGCAGCAGGAGGTTTCCCTTTGCCTGGGGATCCTCACAGGGATGAAGGGAAGCTTGGACCCTGGCTTGGATGCTGGTGGGATGCGCCTCGGTCCCGGATGCATAGAGATCTCTTAGTACTTTCCCAATTTCTCCTCATAGTTCCTTCCAGTCCTGCAGCAGAAGGCAGAGTGCAAACCCAGATGCTTGGCCAGAGGTCCATACTCTCTCCACCCTTCTAAAGCCACGATTCTCAAGTCTGGCTATGTACTGAGGCATTTGGGGAGCTTTGAAGATATAGCAATACAGCCTGAGAGCAAGATGGTGGCAACAGAGGCATCATTTTCATTCTCTCTGGATCCTCTCACACTCCCGCCACGAAAAAAGAAAACCAGAAGGAACAACCAGGACAATAAAAAAATTAAAAAAAAAAAAATTCATGGACAGTATCTTTAACCAAGTGACAAGATATTCCAAACAACCCCAAATATGAGCAAACAACTGTCAGCAACAATGTCCACAGAGCATAAGCAACTGTGCAGGAGGAAGACAAGGCAAAGGATATCCAGAGGCCCTGAGAACTTGGGAAACAAGACACTGTTCATAAGCATTTACACCAAAAAGGAGGAGTCCAATCAGAATACAAGGTTGGCAGCCCATCTGAAAACAACAGCCAAATTTGGGAGGGAGCCTAACAGGTTTGAATTATGAGATAAATATAAGGGGACTGCAGGAAGCTGGTACGGAGTGAGTTGGGTCATTACAATTCTCAAAACCCCGTTGTTTCGGGGAACACCTGGTGACAGACTGATTACGTAGCACTATTACCATTGTAGTATGGACAGCACTTTGTTTTAAATGGAATAGACACTTACCCTGAATACAGATTTGTCTTCCTTATCCGCAGTTTCTGCTAAAACCAGCACCCACTGACTGCCCTATTCATCTTTATGTTATCCCATATAGAAGTACTTCTTACCAAGATACTCATTTTACAACAAATGAAGTACAGCTATTGGCTCATGCTCATAGACTTTACTGGTCTTACCATGTTCCCTGTTATCCTGAAGAATATGGCCTGATAGGTTTGAGGAATAGACCTTTAAAAATCTAGCACCGCCCTGGCTGGTTTGGCTCAGCGGTTAGAGCGTTGGCCTGCGGTCTGGAGAGACCCGGGTTCGGTTCCCGCTAAGGGCACGTACCTTGGTTGCAGTTTGTCCCCGGCCCTGGTTGGGTTGTGTGGGTGGCGACCACTCGATGTGTCCCTTTCACATCGATGTTTCTCTCTCTCTCTCTCTCTCCCCCCCTCCCACTCTATCTGAACAAAATATCGAAAAATGTCCTCGGGTGAGGATAAAAAAAAAAAAAAATCTAGCACCAATTGAGGGAAGCACCGTGTGAAGCTGGAGTAGTATCTTCTAGGATGTGATATATGCTCTAAATCAGGGGTTCTCAACCTTCCGAATGCCGCGACCCTTTAATACAGCTCCTCATGTTGTGGTGACCCCCCAATCATAAAATTATTTTTGTTGCTACGGACCAAAGAGTCTCATAACTGTAATTTTGCTACTGTTATGAATTGCCATAGGAAATATGTGTTTTTCTGATGGCCTTAGGGGACCCCTGTGAAAGGGTTGTTCAACCCCCAAAGGGGTCACAACCCACAGGTTGAGAACCACTGCTCTAAATCAACACTACATGGCGCAGCTCTTGTTACCAGGATTCATGGATCCAAGAACCAAGAGGTAGTTTCCAGGAGGGTGGCTCCTCTCATTGTCACCTCTAGGACCCACGAGCACCTTTCCCAACCCCGTGACCTTGGGCTGTGCATATCCACAAGTTCAGCGCACGAGGGAGAAATGCTCCCAGCAGGGGACACAGCCCTGGTAGTCGAGACTACCTGAAGTTCCGGGGTTTGAAACAGACAGAAACAAATAATCACAAACGCGAGGGCTATAAAAAGAAAAGTACTGGGTCAATTAGAACACAGTTCTGTATCTGACTGAGGTTAGGGTCCTGAGGGAGGAGAAGCATGATGGAGAACAATGATCTATCTCTACCCAGGGGGCAGACGCAGGGGCCTGTACCCAGGGACCAGAAAGATGTAAGGGCTGGGTGACTGGAACTACGACAAATGGAAGAAGTTAAAACTACTAGAACTCCTTGAGAGAGTTTAAAGGAATCACTTGATACCTTAGGATGGGTACCAGGTTGGAAATCTCCAAGGGGAATGCTCAGAAATGCAAACTTCTGTTTTTTTTTTTTGTTTTTTTTATCCTCACCCGAGGATATTTTTCCATTTTTTGTACAGATAGAGTGGGAGGGAGAGAGAGAGAGAAACATCGATGTGAAGGGACACATCGAGTGGCTGCCACCCGCACGACCAACTAGGGCTGGGGACAAACTGCAACCGAAGTATGTGCCCTTAGCGGGAACCGATCCCGGCTCTCTCCGGACCGCAGGCCGACGCTCTAACCGCTGAACCAAACTGGCCAGGGCGCAAACTTCTGTTTTAGGAGGGTGGCTCTGGTTAATTGTGGGAATCTTGTTTTGCTGAATGGGTTTTTATGTTTGGGACCAGAGTAGAACAGTGATGGACAGTATCTCCACTGGCAGATCCCCATGGAAGAAACACCAATTGTAATTATGAAAAATATGCTATCCATTTCAGAAAATTATTCCATTACTAACAAAGAAAATTTATTTTTTATTATTATTATTTTTTTATCCTCACCCGAGGACATTTTTCCATTTTTTGTTCAGATAGAGTGGGAGGGGGAGAGAGAGAGAGAGAGAAACATCGACATGAAGGGACACATCGAGTGGCTGCCACCTGCACAACCAACCAGGGCCGGGGACTAACTGCAACTGAGGTAGGCGCCCTTAGCAGGAACCGAACCCAGGTCTCTCTGGACCGCAGGCCGACGCTCTAACCGCTGAACCAAATCGGCCAGGGCTAACAAGGAAAATTTAAAGAGAGCTTTTAGGAAAGTGTAAATTGCACTTATGGCAATACAGAAGGATGGACGAAACATACGACAAGCAACTTATATTGTTTGGCAATTACTCAATCTAAAGAAATAAGTTCTCTTAGCTATATGACTGTGGGCAAATGACTTACATTTGCAGGCCTCCACTGCGTGAATAAGACGAGCAGTTGATTCTGGAGCAGACAAAGGCTGTGGAATCCATGGAGCTGTGATTGTTCCATCAGGCTAAGGTCATTTTTTGTCTCTTTGATATTGTCTACGTTCTTTCCTGTTGTGGGTCATTTTAGTGAGAACTAGAAAATTTTTGCCCTTCAGACAATCTTCTCGTCTTTCATACATTCAAGAGGTTCCTGCAAATCCACACCCAGGCTTCCAGCCCAGACCTGCCCCTGCCCGGGGGCCCCTTCTCAGCCTCCCACTCTCAGAAACCTGGGGTCAGTCTTGACTACTCTCCCCCCCTAGTCACCCAGTTAGAAAGTTTTGTAGATATTTTCAAAATGGCTCTCTATATCAACAGCCACCACATACAAAACATAATTATTATCAAAGAAAAAATTATAAACAATTTGGGGGAAATTTTTACTTGCACTGTAAGGGAGCCAGACTTTCAGAAAAAGTAGCTTCCTGAAGAGAAAAAAGAAGCAATATTTGCCCTCAATTCTTATATGGTAGTCTAAGATTTTGCTTGTATAACAGTTGTGTGTTTTAATACAATTTATCTTGGGATGCAGAACTTTTAAGCTATGACACATGGTGGTTGTTACCTAGGATGTCAGAGGAGGTTAGTCTAAGGGCAAGATGTCAGTTTTCCCCTTTATCTTAATTTTTTACTTGAATAATTATAAGTCTCCTGCCTGGATTCCCAGCATCCATTCAGGCCCCTTCCAATCTGTTCTCCATGCTATGGGCTGAAATCAGCTGCATGAAAGCATCAGGCCATATTGTGTCCCTAGAATTCCCTCTGCCCAGATCCGCCCTCATCCTATCTCCTGTTTAAACCCCACTGATTCTTCAGGTTGCAGCATAGCCATTGCGCCCCTGGGAAGTTGTCCATGACCACCAACCCCCCATCCGCCCCCACACACTTAGATCTCCTCTTCTGAGCTTTAGTCACAGCCTCTTATCAACCCTTTTGTCATTTACACAGTTTACGGCCCTTTGACTTGTTCATTTCTTGTCTTCCTCACTGAACTGCGAGTCCCGTGGGGGCAAGATCAGGTCTGTCTTATTTGTCACGTGTTCCCAGAAATGAGCACAGTGCTCAGTCCACAGTGAGCACTCAACAAACATTTCCGAGTGTCTCTGTCTTAGACTCTCTTCTGACAGGGACCCCACCACTGTCTCCAACAGACATGCTGATGCTGAAAGTGATGAGTGAAGAACTGATGCTTAGAAATGTCCTCAATGTTCTCCAATAGTCCCCTGTTCTTTCCAGTCCTGAGTGCACAGGCTCCTTCCGTCTCTCATCCCACAAGGTGCTTCAAAGTGCAACAGCATTAACATTAAGATATTGAGGACTCTTTCCTTGATTGAGGCTTCTCTTCCTCTGGTAACCACACTGCACTTTTGACCATTCCTCCAGGCTGCTTTCTCTCTGTGACAGGATGTCTCTGTCTCCCAGGACTGGGCTCACTGCCTCCACACAGAACAATCGGGGCAGCTAAGCACTGCCAAGGGAGCTTGGACTCAATGAACTGAACTGCATTCTCTCTTTCATATGTGGCTGTTTCTGTTCTTTCATTATTAATACAGTAGTTTTTACTCATCAATATTTCAGAGATTTCATTTACCTGGTGCCTGAAGACGGAGATGAGGCAGGGGACCTCCCTGGAAGGCAATTATACATCAGTCACAGGGAGTGGCTTTTACATGTACGACTCCGTTGCAGACCCTAGAACTGAGTTATGAGGGCAGAATTTGGGGGCACCAGGAGATATGTAACCCATTCCTACCATCCCAGTGTCAACAGCCTGATTTAAATTGGCTCAAAATCTAGGTAAAAGTTTACAAAGCCACTTCCCACAAGCCTCCGGGGACCAGCCACTCTCAGTGCACTGAAAGAACGGAGGTTGAAAAAGACCTACCCCCACAGTATCCTCATTCTTCAACACTCCTTAAAGCAGACTTCTGCCTCTTTATCAAATAGATTTAGCAATTACTTTTGCGCAGCATGGAATTTTTAATGTTCCTCCTGGCAAAGAGAAAACAGAAGTGGGCAGTATTAAAGCAGTAAAAGCACATTTTACAAGACGGTTGCAATAGGGAGAAAGAGACGTCAGGGTAGAACCAGGCTCAGTTGTGAATAGAGCGTGGGCAGGTGGGAACTTCCACCAAGGAGCAGGGCTGGGGCGGGAACACAGGCAGTCACTGAAAGGAGCATCAAGAGTAAGGGAGATTCTGGCTACCCTGGCCTAACGGTATCTCTGCTGAAGACAGGCAAGGGGCGTCAAGTTCACCCGGGAGGTGGTGGAGGATGAGAAGCCACTTAGATGCTGAGGGAGATCAGATATGGAGGACGGGGACCCGGGCTAAACAGACTCAGCAGGGCCCCTGCTAAAACGAAATTTTACAAGGACGCGCACAGATGGGCCGCGGAGAGGGTTCAGGAAGCTGACTGCAGCCGCTCTCCATCCTCTACCGCCCATTCCAGGCAGGATCTTGGATGCCTGTGAAGGGCTCAAGCGCTATTCCTCCACCTGGCCTCCAGGGTCACCGTGGCCTGAGTGGCGCTCCCTCTCCTGTCCTTACTGCCTACTATTTGTGCCTTTACAGGATATTATATTAAATTACTTGTGTATGTAACTGGACTGAAAGTTACAATGTTTTCCTAATCTTTGTGTCCATACCCACAACACATGGCACACAGTGAGTGCTTAGTAAGTGTTCATAGGTTGAATTTCACTGGACTCTTTTAGATTTGTGGGCCAAGAGTTTATGGCATCCAAAATTTATTCTGGACCTGTCTGCTTCCCAGTCCTTTATGATTCACCCATTACCCTACCTCTCCCTGAGAACTTGGAGTCTATAGAGGTATATCTTCCTCATTGAAAATGAGATTACCAGAATATATATATTTCCAGAATAAGTACCACTATCTATTTTAAAGAATAGTTGTTGTTTTTTATTTTTTTAGAAAAAGGATTGTGCCTAGAGATGAAATTTAAAACTTGCAGCTATAGAAGCTCTGCTTACCATTTTGACGTGAATCCTTTCACTCGGAACAAATAACTTCTTCTAAAATTATGCCACTTGTCTTTAATTCCTGACATCTTCTGTAGGTAGCAAAAGCGAAGTGATGGCTTGCCAGCACGTGTTCCTTTAGCAGAGGGACATGTACATGGGTGAGTGATGGCAGCTTTACATCTATGCCATGAGACGCTTCAAAGAAAATCAGTTAAATTAATTCCAGCACAATTCAGTGTTTTCATCCCTATCAATGGAATCAATGCAAAAGTTTATTCTTTCAAGGGTTAAACATCTGACACTGTAGTAAATTATTTCGTAAATTCCATAACAAAAATTAAGCCTGAAAACAAAATTGTGTGCTTGGATATTTGTGTTGATTATACTAGTTTATGTTTTGGTGACAAAGAGTCTTAAAAAATATTCTTACTAAAGTAAGCAGTCTATGGAGCAGATTCATACTCATGATTGGTCATGGTGCAAATATATTTCATAGTTGTGTTCGGATAAGCTATGATATTTTATTAATCAAAAGAGAAATTATACTCGCCAATATTTACATAGATGCACCCAGAGTCAGAATCACTGAACTACAAAATTATTGTCTAAAACTGACGAGTGAAAGAAACAAGAAGCAGCAGCATGGAATTATGCTTGTTCTCTGTGGGCTTTCCATCGTCAATCATGCTTTAGAAAGCGCCTTTGAAGGACAGCTCTCTGTTTGAAACCAGTGGGAAATTTTGAATGAATGTAATTTAACAAGTGAAGCACCCCCCAAACCGTTAGCTTTTGAAGCTTTTTATAAATTGCGATTTTTGAAAACAAAACTTACCAAAAGGAAGAGATTAAAATGTTATCTTTACAAAAGAGAAAAGAATTAAGCAAGATTTAGTTGAAAAATTCTATAATTGTCATTTTAATATCTTGATAGTGGAAAAAATCTGTTAATGAATATCTTATTTTAATTGAATAAATTTACATCCTGCACCAGAATAGAGTGAAATTGAGAAGGTCTATGTTTTCCCAGCATCTAAATTTGGCAAAACATTCAATGGGGTTCACTTCAATACATTTGAAGTAAACATATTTAAAAATAAAAAACATAAATAGGGTGCACATATTTAAATTTTATTTTGTAAAATTATTTATTAAAAATTACTCTAGTGGAGACAAAATTGCAAGACCTATAAAAATATTTGAACTCAAATATTTATGCATTTCAACTGACAGAAAGAGAATACCCTCCACTTAGCAATATGTCAGCTTGACTTACAACCTTTAATATTTATATAGAATAGATTATAATGTTCCACTCCCCTAACCCCCACCTCCTGACTTCTTGCCCCAGCTCTTGCAAATGTTACAACAAATACTCCATCATTGTCCAGCTGGTGTGGCTCAGTTGGTTGGACGTTGACCCATGCACCAAGAGGTCACCAGTTTGATTCTCGGTCAGGGCACATGCCCAGGTTGCAGCTCAATCCCTAGCAGGGGATGTACAGGAGGCAGCTGATCAATGTTTCTCTCTTACTGATGTTTGTATCTCCCTCTCCCTCTTCTTTTCCCTCTCTCTAAAATAAGTAATAAATAAATTAAAAAATACTCCATCATCAATCCAGACAGCAAGCTACAACAGACTCCTGGAGGACCGCGTTGTTTTGGCCTCTATTTGCTGTGCTTCGACTGAATTCTACTTTTATGTTATGCCATACTCTTGTATAAACGCCAGGAGAATGAGAGTGTTGTAATTGCTGGGAAACATCAAGAAGTCTCCTGGTCACTGTGTCACACACTGTCCACTGAGTGCTCATTCACGGGAGTTCTTCAGCCCACTAGCCAGGAACAGTACCTATCACCTGGTGTCATGCAAATAGATACCTTATGGCCTCTAAGAGTCATTGCACTGATTTTTGCATTGGCTGCCAGAAGGTTAGAGCCTAACTGTGGCCCACTTCTCGGAAATATACTAGAGCTCATTATGCAATGTGTTCTGACCTATTTATGACTTTCTCTTCTCTTTTCTGGTCTCGTTTTGCTTTCGTTGTCTTTCCTTCTCCACTCATTTAAAAATTTTATTTTATTTCATGTGTACTTATATAAGCCAAATTGAAACTCTCTGGATCAAAGCTATACAACATATAATCTCAATTATTTAGCAGCAAAAACCAAACCAAAACAAACCCATGATATGTGTTCACTAAATGTTCAAAGTAGCTGTCCTGAATAGTGAGGCTATGGGTAATTTTTATTTTCTATTTTATTTTTCTACAATAATAAGGGCATTATTTTTAGAATTAAAAAACTTTAAACCAGTTTAATGAGGAGTTTGGACAGTTCCTTAGGATGATACTGGAATGAGATGAGCAGGAACGACAGCTTTGTGGCAGAATAAGGTGTCCCTCGCGTCTCCCCCTCCTCAGTGGCATAATCGGGTGTCCTACCACAGACAAGGCGCCTTTGTGGGAGTTACATGCCAAGAGACCCACAAAGAGTCTCACCCACCTGTGCATCAGGTGCTATGCAGGCCTGGGTCCTAACGGGGGCCTGGGAACCAGCCCAACACCTCTGGGCTGCAGTCCAGGCAAATGGAAAACTGTTTTATACAATCACCCCCGGCCTTGGTGGAAGCCCAGGCTGGCAGAGAAGCTTCAGCACGCTATTGGAGAAGGAGAGAGAGATATTAGACACATTAGAGGGTAAAAAAAAATCCCTCCCTCGAAGCAGCATAGCTTATGGTCAAGAAACTCCATTCGTCACGTTAGGAATATTGGTTGCAACCACACATTATAATAACAACTATGGCACACTGAGCACTGTGTTTGAGAATTTTTTTTTATGCTCATCTGAGGACATTTTTTTTTTTCATTTATCTTCAGATAGAGCGGGAGGGAGAGAAGGAGGAAAGGAGAGAGAGAGAAACATGGATGTGAGAGAGACACATCGACTGGTTGCCACCCACACAACCCTGGGGACAAACTGCAACTGAGGTCCATGCCCCTAGCAGGAACCAAACCAGGACTCTGGTCCGCGGGCCGACGCTCTAATGGCTGAGCTAAACCGGCCAGGGCTGGTGTTTGAGAATTTTACAAGTGATTTCTTTAAAATTACATAACTAAAAGAAACAGATCTGTGAAATGCTGTAGTCTGGGTCCTGATTCTGGAGGTCTTCCACTGCAAATGCTGTGATCGATTCCATGTGCTCACAGAATTAGTGCGGTGACATGGTGAAATCAGAAGTGCAAGGCCGATTTCTTACCTTTGACCAGCAAACAGAGCTGCTACTGACTGCTGTGTTCTTCTGCACGGGACGGCAGGAGACCCTTCCCAGGGGAGACGAGAGCTAGCTCACCTCTGAGGCCAAGCGCTCCTAAACCCTCCTTTGAAATTAAATAGTTTTCCTTTCGAATGTCAAAAAACTTTAGAAATAAAATTATATTGTTTGCGTGTGCACGCATACATTTTAAACTTACATAAATGGATCTCATTCTATTTCATGCTCTTTCACTTAACACTATGGTTTTGAATTCTAATCAGTGTGGCTTTGTGTGCATGTGCTCTGTACTACTAACTGTGGTGTGCAGACAGCAGTTTCATCTGCCCACTCTCCTTGGCTGCTTCCACTCTCTGTCACTGCAAATGTCACTATAAATGAATGTCTTTGTAATGCTTCATGGGCCTGGTGAGAATTTATTTGAAATATATCTCAGAAGCAGAATCTGTAATCTGTTTTAAATTGGGTATATTGCTCTGAAATTATGCTTCTGAACTATATTATAAATGGATTCTCACCCAGGTCCATAAGTATGTGTGCGTGTGTGCATGTGTGGTGTGTGTGTTCACACACATAAATATTTGGTCAGTACCTCCAGCTCACTCTCCAGAATGACTGCCCCAGTCAAGCCTCCCACATTTACCTAAAGATAAATAGATAATGACTATTATGGCCTTATCCAACTCTTAATACTTTGCCAGTCGTACAGGCGTAAATAACTAACTGCTGTTTTAATTAGTAATTCTCTGATTACTAATGAATTAGAGCATCTCTTCATATGCCTGTAGCTATTTGGAATTTCTCTTCTGTAAATTGTCTGTATTCTTGCCTTTTTGTTGTTGTTTTTATAAGACTCCTGTCTAATTCTTGGTGATGTGAAGGAGTCTCTTACATATCACACAAAATAGTCCCTTATCAGTTTTGGACATTGTACATATTGCCTCCTACTCCATCATTTCTCTGTCATCTTTGTCCATGATGTCCTTAACTAAACAGATATCCAGATACCTGTAATTTTGACGGAATCAAATTCTTCAAATGTTTTGCTCTAAGTGTTGCAGGGTGAGAACATTGTGGATTTAGATTTGGAGACAAATCACCTTAAGAGGATGTTGCTGAGAAGCTAAAGGGGCTTACCCCAGAGCTCACAGCTGGTCAGGGCCAGTCTCCATCCCTGTGGCCCAATGAACAAAGGGAGAGAAGGTGGGGTAGGCGAGTTCTAGCACAGGCAATCTGAGACAACACTCTCTAGAAGAGAAAGTCCCACTATTAACAAAGAGGTGGTTGTCCGAGAGCAGTTGAAATCTGTAACCCTACAGTTCTCTCTTCTATGATTTCATTTCCCCCGTCATCATATATGTCATTGCTTCTCGCATCATATATGTCATTGCTCCTTCTCTCCTTCTTGCCCACCTTCCCTCTTTATTTCTTTTAATTCCCTCCTTCAACATTGTTCTGTAAGTCCTAGCTAATGCAAAAACCTGGGGAAAATAAAAATAGGTACAGAGATACAAACATCACAGTCCTCCTCTGAGGAGATACATTTGTATACATGCAGCTAAGGACAAAAAAAGGGGGGAGACCGCTGTAATAAACCCAACCAAAAGCAACCTCACAGGGTGATCTGATCATAAAATCTTAACTGGGCAGGTCATGTGCCAGGCACATTAACTTCTTTAGTGAAAGGCTTAATCTTTGCCTCAAGCCAGCCCTGTCCATTGTTTCTGTGCATCTAGGTTAACACACCTGTGAAACGCCTCTTTCAGACCCTCAGGAGGGAGAATACCCTCAAGAGAACACATAATCCCACCTTGCTTTCACCCACCTCCATCCAATCTTCTTTATGTTCTCTCCTTAATTCTAAATGCAGAGCAGAGGCTGCAAATTGCCGTTCTGAGAAGCATTTTCTCAGTCTGTTGAGATCATGCTTCTAGGCATATCCTCTGTTTGGCTCAAATAAATTTCTATAAAACTCTCCACAGGTTTGGACGGTCTTACTTTGACAAAAATACCGTTGATTTTTATTATGTATCCTCTAAAGGGAGAAATAAAGGGATTTTATACAATAAACATCTTACGGAAAACTTTCCAAACACCCGTTTGAGACAGTTTCTTTTCCCCAGCGCTCTACACTCAAGCCGCCAGTGCAAACCTCCTCTGCGCTGCCACCTGCTGGGGTTCTGCCCCGCGCTGCCCTCCTCTGGAGCTCCTCCCCCTCTGCTCCCGCTGCACCTGAGCTGCAGCCACACCTGCCGCCTGCCGGGCGGAGGGAGCACCGGGACTTTCCTCCTATCTGCTGGGTGCGCCAAAGCCTCTAAAATGGTCGAGGGTCACGCGAATCCTTTTCACAAAGAAACCTTTGGGAAGAGTAGTTCTTTTCCCACCCTGAAATCACCGAGAGGATGACACTGCCAGTGAAGGCCCATTTCTCGCATTGATCAAAAACAACTTTTAGAACCTAATTTGGCAGTTAACACTGCATTTCTTGGAATTATAATAGGGTGTTTAGAGACACACACACGCTGGCTGTTTCACAAACCAGCACACAGCTTCTGCGTTAATTGCCATTTTGGTGGGTGGTGCGAGAGCTGCCCTGCAGATGCTTGGTAATGAGACTAGATACACTCAACTGTCCACGTGCGGCAGAACAGGCGTATGAATCACTGAATACAAACCATTTAACCATCACTGCTCTGAAATTTAGGGAGAAAATAATATGAAATAATACCATCATCTCTGGAAGCTGTGCGTGTGTGTGTGTGTGTGCTCTGTGTCTTCCTTCCTGAAACATAATGATGAAAGCTGACTACTCATGTGGAAAGTTATTTCACAACACCCCAAGTATCTCCTTTTATCCCACGTAATTTTCCAAATAATGAATGTTCATTTCTTTCTCTTTAAAGTATCTTTTACATTTTAAGTAAAAGACATTACTTTTGAGACCCCACAGTACTTTTGAGACATTACTTTTGAGACCCCACATTACTTCTGAGGCAGACATCATGCCAGGTGCCTTAGTTTTGTATTTTTCAGGACACAGGAAAAGGCCTTGACATGAAGCAAAAAATTCAAAGGGCACCGCAATATGGCTTATGTAATATTTAGGGCTGATTTCTATGATATTTAATTCTATCCCAACTCAAACTGGCAAAAAATAGATGACTCTGCTTGATTTCCCTAGAAGCACCAACTCTATGGAAAAGGGAAGGACTGTTTCAGAATCCATAAATCTCCTCTCGTAAGACCGAGAGCCCCACTATCAAATATCCAGACAGGTACCAAATACTGACCAATGAAAAAGAAGACCTTCATCTTACAAAACCGATGAGTACAAACTAGAATGCAGAAACATCTGTTTTTACTGGGTTTGAACAGTATATAAAATCATTCTTTTCCTTTAAATGATATATGCTATCTACATGCCTCCTGGGTTTCCTGCAACTCTTACTATTCTTAGAATGCCTTAAACCAGTCATTCTAAGATGCTGTGGTTTTTGTAGTAGGTTATTATGTCAACATGTTTTTTTTTTTTTTTTTTTAACAATAGATCAGTTATTTAATTAGGTTCTTTGTAAGAAATTTAGAACACCATTTTGTGAGGATAAAGCCCATTTGTGAGAGCAAACACAGAGCGTAGGTAGCCCTGCAGCTGAGGAACAGCTTTGATTTTTGGCAGAATTTGCGAGTCCACGGCTTTCTGGTCAACCTTGCGCTGCTCTGTAATCTCGTATTTCTCTTTCTCTGTGTCGAAGATCTCACCCTCCTGGTGCCTGGGCTTGCGTAGCTTCTTCTTCTTAAAGTAAGCATCAGTGAGATGTTTGGGGATTTTCACACCACTGATATCAATTTTGGTGGAGGTGGCAATGACAAATTTCTGATGTGTTCTACGCAGAGGAACTCGATTAAGGGACAGAGGTCCAGTCACAAGTAGCAAGCCACTGCTCAGCTGCTTCAGGAAAATCACCCTCTTGCCTCTGTGGCGCCCAGTGAGGACGATCAGAATGGTCCCGGGAGTGATGCTGGTCCGCAATTTTCTCACGTGCTGACTGAAGGGTTTCTTGCCATGGCTCAGCAGCTTCCGAGGCACATCTTCAGTAGGATAATATCTAGGCATTTTGCGAAGTTTAACCACTCGGGTACCACCATTCTTGTCGCCACCAACTGGTTTTGTGACAGTAGCAAGAACTTTCTCCTTCTTTTTCTTTTCAATCCTGGATTTAGCTGCGGAATACTTCCTCTTGTACATGGCCTTTCGGGAATACATAGCCAACCGGGAATACCTGCCAATTCCTCTGACTAGGACAGGGTTTCGGCTGCAGTGGGGCTTCCCCTTCTTAGGCGTCTTGGCCTTGAGGTTACCCTTCTTAACCTTGCCACCAGCATCAGCCTTCTGAGCTCCAGGTTTCTTCTCCTTAGTATCAGGTTTCTTCTCCTTAGTATCCGGCTTCTCAGGTTTTTCCCCCGCCATCTTGCAAGATGGGAAAAAGAACTAAGGTCCTGGCTTCCGGTCTATGAGCAATCACGGAAGGGGTTGTCAACATGTTTTATAATAAATATTTATAGACATTAATGATTACCTTGTTGATTAAAGAATATAAGAAGAGACAAAATTTTTGGAAACTAGAAAAATTACTTTTGAAAAATGGGTTTTGAAAATACTCTCATGAGCTCTTCTTCAACTCGATTCTCTAGTTGATCAACAATGTTTGCTCTTCACCATTTTAGACTCACAATTATTATCTTCCTTTAACACTTGGAGCTATTAATCCAGACCCAAGCTTTTAAGTAAATGTATGGAGCGAAACTAAATTATTCAGTTTAAAGGGAAAAAAAATCTTTGATGAAGATCGATTTCATATTCTAGTTCCTAAAATCTGAACATGAATAAAAGGGTGAGAGCAGCCAAAGGCTCACCTGGAAGAGGGTGCAGCCTGCCTGTGATGACGAGCCTCCCAATATGCCAGCACTTGGTCTCCCTGGAGGACCTCTGCCTCCTCCTCCTGTTCACGACGCAGTGTTTGTAGAAGCCAGGATGTGGGCTGTGTTTGAGATAATGTACATGTAAATAGAATACCTTTCACCCTATGGAAGAAACACCTTTCTCAATTAAAAAATTAAGAAAGGTAGCATGTTCCATTACCTAACTCTTCTAAACCAGCAGCCTCCAGTCTACTCCAGGTTTTAATAGCAGTCCTCACATATAAGTGTCTGCCATTTTACCAATTTAGAGTAATTTATGATAGCAGCTCTGTTAATTCCCAAGTGATCTACAGGTTATCAGTCTAAGCAAGGATAACACTTTGCATGATAAGTGCTGGCAATGTCCACATTAAGACTAAGATTATTACTACTACCAGAAATACCCGTAAACATGTCTCCTACTGTCTTGCTCAGTATAACGAGTTTGTTGGCCTCTCTTTGGGCACTGCTTACTGAAGCTTCTGACTTCATCCTAGAATTCCCACAGGGTTCAGGAAGTCCACTTGTCCACTTAACTCAAAACTAGCCCTCCATATATTAAAACTTGTTATGAAGCTAAGTAACTAAAATAACATGAGCAGGAAGAAAAATGATCAATGAAATACAAGAGAAATATGTCCAAATACATGTAAAAATTTATAACAGAATAATAACCACTTTTCAATTCAATGGGGGAAGACAGATGATGCAATAAATGGCATTGGGCAATTGGTTACCTATTCAGGGAATGGGGTGAAATGGATCTCTAACAAGAAACAAAATATATTCACAGATAGATCAAATAATTACCTGTAAAAATGAAATCATAAAAATTTAAAATATGTAAATGAATATGTTGACAATCATAAGATAAAGGAAACTTTTAAACATAAAGATCATGTAAGTTTATAATTCTGTGAAAAATGCCATTGGTATTTTCATAAGGATTGCAATAAATCTTTAGATTGCTTTGAGTAATATGGGCATTTTAACAATGTTAATTCTTCCAATCCATGAGCATGGTACATCCTTCCATTTATTTGTGCGTTCTTTGATTTCTTTCAGTAATTTTATAGTTTTCTGAGTACAGGTCTTTTACAAATTCTTTGTTTAAATTTATTCCTAGGCATTTTATTCTTTTTGATGCAATTGTAAATAAGATTGCTTTCTTAATTTTCTTTCTGATAGTTCATTATTGAAATATAAAAATTCAACCAGTTTCTGAATATTAATTTGTATCCTGCAACTTTACTCAATTCATTTACTGGTTCTAATACATAGTTTTTGGTGGAATCTTTAGGATTCTCTCTATATAGTATTATGTCACCTGCAAATGACAGTTTTACTTCTTCAATTTCAATTTGGATGCATTGTATGTCCTTTCTTGTCTGATAAAAGTTGTGAGAGTGGAATTTTTGTTTTATTACTGATATTAAAGAAAAAGCTTTTAGCTTTTTACTGTTGAGCATGATGTTAGTTGTGGTTTGTCATATATGGCCTTCATTGTGTTGAGGTATGTTGCCTCTATCCCCACTTTGCTGAGAATTTTTATAAAAAATGGATGCTGGATTTTGTCAAATGCTTTTTCTGCATCTGTTTATCTGATCATATAATTTTTGTCCTTCATTTTATTTATGTAGTGTACCATGTTAATTGATTTGTTGATATTGCACCAGCCTTGCATCCTGGGAATAAATCCCATTTGGTCATGTATGATCTTTTTAAATGTATTGTTGGGTTTGGTTTACTAATATTTTGTTGAGGATTTTTGCATCTATGTTCATCAGGGATATTGGCTTATAATTTTCTTTTCTTTTTTTTTGTAGTGTGTTTGTCTGACTTTGGTATTAGGGTAATGCTGCCCTTGTACAATAAGTTTGGGGGCTTTCCCTGCTCTTCGGGTTATCTGAAATAGGTATTAATTCTTCTTTGAATGTTGGTAGAATTAACTTGGAAGCCACCTGGTCCAGGACATTTGTTTGTTGGCAGTTTTTTATTACTAATTCAATTTCATTTCTAGAAATTGTTCTGTTCCCAGGTTTTTTTTTTGTTTCTTCCTAATTGAGTATTGGAAGATAGTATGTCTTTTAATTAGTTCATTTCTATAATTCACATTTAAGTGATTATTTATATAGTTGAATTAATATCTACCATATTTTAAACCATTTTCTGTTTGTTGCATTTGTTTTTCTTGTGTTTTTTTAAAAAAATCTTCCTGTCTTTTTTGCCTTCTTAGTTTTAATAGAACATCTTATAGAATTCCATGTCTCTTTTCTCTTAACGTATCAATTACACTTATTTAAAAAATGTTTGCACTACTTGCCCAAGGGTTTGCAGCATATATTTATAAGTAATCTATGTCTACTTTTAAAAAACCCTGTAATGCTTCATAGGTAATGCAGATACTTTATAATACTGTATAGTATTCCAAATCATCCCTCACATCCATCATCACATTTGTCATTCATTTCACTTATCCATAAACCATAATCACACAATACATTGTTGCTATTATTAGTTTGAACAAACTATTATCTATTGGATAAATTAAGAATAAGAAAAGTAAACACTATTTAAACCTTCCTTTATTTTTCTCTAATGTTCTTCTTTTCTCTCTGTACATTTGAGTTTCTGACCTATGTCATTCTTCTCTCTGAAAAACTTCTTTTAACATTTCTCACAAGGCAAGTCTACTGGTGACAAATACCTTTAGTTTTTTTTTTGGTCTGGAAATATCTTTATTTCTCCTTCACTTTTGAAAGACAATTTTGCTGGTTACAGAATTCTAAATTGGTGGGTTTGCTCTTTCATCATTTTAAATATTTCACTCCTTGCTTGCATGGTTTCTGGAAAAAAACAACAACAAAAAAGAATTAACATAATACTTCTTGTTGTTCCTCTATATGAAAGATGTCTCCCCCCTCTCTAAATTTTCTTTTTGATTTTGCCTTTATGCAGTTTTAATGATATTCCTAGGTGTCCATTTTTGGGTGTACAGCCTGTGTGGTCTCTGATATTCCTGAATCTATAGTTTAGTGCCTGTTATTAATTTTGGAAAATAAATAGTCAGACATTACTAATTTAAATATTTCTTCTGCTTCTTTCTCTCCCTTTTCTCCTTTGGTATCCCATTACATGTATGTTATACCTTTTATAATTGCCCCAAAGTTCATGAATAAGTTTTTGTTTGTTTATTTGTTTCTCTTTGCACTTCAGTTTGGGAAGTTTTCTGTTGACATATCTTCAAGCAAACTGAATCATTCTTTAGCCATGCTCAGTCTACTGGTGAGCTGTTAAAGGATTCTTTATTTCTGTTACACTATTGTTTATTTCTAGCATTTCCTTTTGATTGTTTCTTAGAGTTTTAACCTCTATGCTTACAATACTTACAATATCCATCTATTCTTACATGTTTCCCATTTTAGAGACCTTAGCATATTAATTATACTTATTTTAACTTCCCAGTCTGGTAACTCGTAATCTCTGCCATATCTGAATCTTATTCTGATACTTGATTTGTTTCTTCAGATCATGTTTTTTCAGGTTAGCATGTCTCATAATTATTATGTTGGCAGTTAGACATAATGAAGGTAATATGGACTCAGGTATGTAGGCCTTTAGTGTGAGGGCTTATGTTTATTTGGCTAAGAATTATGCTATGTTTGCTGCTTTCTGTAGTTATAGACGTCCCGGATTTCAATTCCTTTAGTATCCTTGTTTTTGTTTTCCCTCTTATCTCTGGGATTGCCTAGAAATTCCTCATTAAATAGAATCTGAGACTTGTCGTTTTTCAGTTGAAATTCTCTGTTATATACAGTAGACTTATTGATGTGGTTACAAGGTATGATGAGGAGAGAAGTCTTCTATGGTCACATATGACTAGTCTCAAACTTTAAGTAAGCTTGGGCTGTGCACCAAGGTGTAACCTTCAAAAGCACTTCTCAACTTTTTCTCCCTTAGGTAAATAAAGAATGCTACAGAAACTTGGAGTAGGGTATTTTCCTTGCCTCACTCTAACGAGGCTCTTATAATGTTCCTTGAGGGAAAGGGGAGAACAGAATGCTCAGGACTGACTTGAAAATGATTACATTTGATTTTCCAAAATGGTGCAAGAGTGAATAGAAGCTACACAGACCATCTCCCAAGGCCAAACTGGAATTGCAACTAAAATAAAGACAAATCCTCGGGAAAAAACTGGAGAGGACCATATAAACAGGGACAGGAAAAAAGGACACTGAATTGAGCCTGGTAGGGCTGCCAAGGTGTGAGAGGGCAGGCTGGGAGCCCACAGACAGCAGCTGTTTTAGATGTGAGCAGCTCTCTCAGGGTTAAAATCCCAACCTGGCTCCACAGCCCAGAGGGCTGGGACAGAGCACTAAATTAGCTACAGCCACTCACCTTGGGCTCTGACAGAGGACGGGGCAGACTAAACTGAAACTCTGTGGGGACACCCAGGATTTGGAGGGTGCTCAGAATTTTTCTGAGTCACGGCCACACTGGACAATGGCCATATTGCTTCTTCCCAGAGCTCTGGGGAGAAGCAACAGCCCCTCCCTTGGATATTTAACCCCACCCAGCAGAGCCAGAGAACTGCAAATTGAGGCTCATTAACAACTAGCATCTGCCCCACCCTCTGGAAATCCTCTTACACTGAACACCTGAGGGAGTTTTTCATTCAGCTGAGGGCTACAACCCAAGGCTCATCAAGTAACTGAGAATAATAGCCAGGCAAAGAGCTAGATAACTGAACCTTTCCTGGGCCTTCAAATCTACCAAGGAAAGTAAGACTTGACATTGGTGTTGAACGTGGGTCCTCCCACTCTCATCCAAACCCAGTAGAGGGAGGCACGAACAACAGAGCAACAACACATGCAGGAAAATTTGACAGGCTCCAAAACCCACTGAGACAGCCAAAATGGTGAAACAGAGAAACAAATTCCAAATGAATGAACAAGAGAACTCTACTGAAGATAAGATAAATGAAATGGAGTTAAGCAAGTTATCAGAAGTAGAGTTCATAGCCATGATCTTGAGGAAACTCAACAGCATGAGTAAGGACATCAATACCAGGAGTAAAGATATAGAAATATTGAAAACCAACCAAGTGGAAATAAAAAATGACATAGCAGAAATAAAGAACACATGGGAAGGACTAAACACCAAAATTGAGGAAGCTGAGGACCGGATCAGTGAATGAGAAGACAGGGTAGAAAAAAAATAATCAATCAGAAAACCAAATGGAAATGACAATTAAAAAACAGGAAGATAGATTAAGAAAAATGTGGGATAACTGAAAATGTAACAACATTTGCATCATAGGAGTCCCCAAAGAAGAAGAAAATGAGCAAGGGTTAGAGAATATATTTGAAGAAATAGTGACAGAACACTTCCCTAATTTGGTGAAGGAAGAAGGCATTCAAGTTCAAGAAGCACAGAGAGCCCCAACTAAGAAGAACCCAAACAGGCCCACACCAAGACACATAGTAAAATGTCAAAAATTCAAGACAAAGAGAGAATCCTAAAAGCAGCAAGAGTTAAGCAACAGGTTACTGACAAAGGAAACCCCATAAGGCTCTCAGCTGACTTCTCACAAGAAACGCTACAGGCCAGAAGGGAATGGCATGAAGTAATCTAGGTCTTGAAAAACAAGGATCTGAATCCAAGACTACTCTATCCAGCAAGGCTATCATTCAAAATAGAAGGTCAAATAAAGAGCTTCCCAGACCCCTCCCTCCCCCCCCAAAAAAAGGCTAAGGGAATATATTAGCACCAGCACTGCAAGAAATATTAATAGGGCTGCTGTAATTAGTAGAAATAGGAAGAAAAATATAACCACAATAAACTAAAATGGCAATAAATAAGCACATATCAATAATAACCTTAAATGTAAATGGACTGAATGCCCTGATCAAAAGACACAGAGTAGCTGATTGGATAAGAAAGCATGACTTATCTATATGTTGATTACAAGAGACCCACCTCACAACAAAAGACTCACATAGGTTGAAAATGAAGGGATGAAAAAAAATCTTCCAAGCAAACAGAAAGGAAAAAAAAGCTGGGATAGCAATACTCATATCTGCTAAAATACATTTCAAAATGAAGGCCATAAATAGAGACAAAGAAGTCCACCACATAATATTGAAAGGATCTATCCAACAGGAAGATATAACCTTGGTAAATATATATGCACCCAATATAGGAACAACAAAATATATTAAAAACCTTCTGGAGGACTTCAAAGGAGAAATTGACAGAAATATGATCATAGCAGGGGACTTCAACACCCCACTGACATCACTGGATAGTTGCTGTAGACAAAAAATTAACAAGGAAGTAGAGATTCTAAATTAAGCACTAGATCAAATGGATTTAATAGATATCTACAGAGAATTATACCCCAAAATTACAGAATTCACATCTTCTCAAGTTCACATAGGACTTTCTCAAAAATAGACCACATGTTAAAACACAAGCTAAGTCTCTACAAGTTTAAGAAGGCTGAAATCATATCCAGCATGTTCTCAGATCACAATGGCATAAAACTAGAAATAAATTGCAACAAGAACATGGAAAGACATATGAACACATGAAATAAATTGCAACAAGAACATGGAAAGACATATGAACACATGGAGGCTAAATAGTATGTTATGAAACAATGAATGGGTTACCAAGGAGATCAAGGAAGAAATAAAAAACTTCCTGGAAACCAATGAAAATGAACACACAACAACACAAAATCTATGGGATGCAGGAAAAGCAGTTCTGAGAGGGAAGTTCATAGCACTACAGGCCTACCTCAAGAAACAAAAAAAATTCTAATTGATTATCAAATTTCACAACTTAAAGACCTAGATAGCAAACCAAAAGAAAACCCCAGAACAAGTACCAGAAAGGAAATAGTGCCCTGGCCAGTTTGGCTCACCGGTTGAAGTGTTGGCTCGTGGACAAGAAAGACCCGGGTTTGGTTCCCGCTAAGGGCATGTACCTCGATTGCAGTTTATCCCTGGCCCCAGTTGGGGTTGTGTGGGTGGCAGTCAGTGGATATGTCTCTCTCACATACATGTTTCTCTCTCTCTCTTTCCCCCCTCTGTTTCTCCCACTCTATTTGAAGATGAATGCAAAAATGTCCTCTGGTGAGGATAAAAACAAACAAACAAAAAGAAAGGAAATAGTAAAGATCAGAGCAGAAATAAACAACATAGAGACCAAAAAAACAATTCAAAGGATCAATGAAACAAAGAGCTGGTTTTCGAAAAGATAAACAAGATTGATGGACTCTTAGGTAGACACACCAAGAAACACAAAATCGGAAATGAAAGAGGAGAAGTAACAAATGACACCACAGAAGTACAAAGATTGTTAACAAATAAAATGAACAATTATACAGCAACAAACTGGACAATCTAAGCGAAATGAACAAATTTCTAGAAACACATACTGGGAAGAGATAGAAAACTTGAACAGACCAATAGCAACTAAGGAAATTGAAGAGGTAATCAAGACTCTCCCAGCAAACAAAAGCTCAGGCCTGGACGGCTTCTTGGGGGAGTTTTACCGAACATTCAAAGAAGAACTAACACCCATTCTCCTCAAACTATTTCAAAATATTCAAGAAGAAGGAAGAATTCCAAATTCATTTTATGAGGCCAGCATAATTCTAATTCCAAAACCAGAAAAAGACACTACAAAGAAAGAAAACTGCAGGTCAATATCCCTGATGAACATAGATGGCAAAATCCTGAACAAAATACTAGCAAATCGAATCCAGCAATACATCAAAAAAATTATTCACCATGACCAAGTGGGATTCATCCCAGGGATGCAAGGCTGGTACAATATTCACTAATCAATAAATGTGATACACCACATAAACAAAATGAAAGATAAAAACTATATGATCATATCAATAGATGCTGAAAAAGCATTCAACATAATCCAGCACCCATTTCTGATAAAAATGCTCAGCAATGTGAGAATAGAGGGATCATATCTTGACATAATAAAGGCCATATATGAAAGACATACAGCCAACATCATACTTAATGGGCAAAACTAAAAGCATTTTCCTTAAGAACAGGAACAAGACAGAGATGCCCACTTTCGCCACTCTAATTTCACATAGCACTAGAAATCTTAGCCACAGTAATTAGACATAAAGAAAAAATAAAAGGGATACAAACTGGAAAGGAGGAGGTGAAACTGTCATTATTTGCAGATGATATGATTTTGTACATAGAAAACCCTAAAGACGCCATTAAAAATCTGCTAGATTTAATAAGCGAATTTGACAAGGTAGCAAAATACAAAATTAACATAAAGAAATCGATGGTATTCTTATACACCAACAATGAACTCACAGAGAGAGAAACTAAAAAAGCAATCCCATTTACCTTCACAGCAAAAAAAATTAAGATAACCAGGAATAAACCAAAGAAGTAAAGGACCTATTTGCAGAAAACTACACGACATTGAAAAAAGAAATAGAGGAAGATATAAAAAAGTGGAAGCACATACCTTGTTCATAGACTGGAAGAATTAACATCATTAAAATGTCCATATTACCCAAAGCAATCTATAGATTCAATGCAATCCCCATCAAAATACCAACGACATATTTCACAGAACTAGAACAAATACTTCAAAAGTTCATATGGAACAAAAAAAGACACCGAATAGCCACAGCAATCTTGAAAAAGAAGGACAAAGTAGGTGGGATCACAATACCAGATATCAGGTTATACTACAAAGCTACTGTAATCAAAACAGCCTAGTACTGGGATAAGAACAGGGATATAGATCAATGGAATAGAACAGAGAACCCAGAAACTGACCCAAAACAATATGCTCAATTAATATTTGACAAAGGTGGCAAGAGCATACAATGGAGTAAAGACAGCCTCTTTAAATAAATGGTGTTGAGAAAACTGGACAGCCACATGCAAAAACAATAAAACTTGACCATCAACTAACACCATACATAAGAATAAACTCAAAATGAATAAAAGACTTAAATGTGACACGTGAATCCATAAAAATCCTAGAAGAAAATCTAGGCAACAAAATTTCAGACATCATACGCAGCAGAATTTTTACTGATACATTGCCTAAGGCAACAGAAACAAAGGAAAAAGTGAACACACAGGACCACACCAAACTAAAAAGCTTCTGCACAGCAAAAGAAACAACCATCAAAATGGAAAGGGAACCCACACTATGGGAGAGCATAATCACTAATGATACATCAGATAAGGGGTTAATTTCCAAAATATATAGAGTACTCATACTACTCAACAAAAGACAAAGAACCCAATTAAAAAATGGGCTGAGGAGCTAAATAGACACCTCTTCAAACAGGACATACAAATGCCCAAGAGACATATGAAGAAATGCTCAATGTCACTAATCATCAGACAAATACAAATTAAAACAATGATGAAGAATCACCTCACACCTGCCAGAATGGCTGCCATCAATAAAGTGTTGGCGAGGATGTGGAGAAAAGGGGACTCTAGTACACTGCTGGTGGGAATGCAGACTGGTGCAGCAACTATGAAAAACAGTATGGTGTTACCTCAAAAAATTAAAAATTCAACTTTCATTTGACCCTGTGATCCCACTTCTAAGAATATACCCTAAGAAGCCTGAAACACCAATCAGACAGAATATATATACCTCCATGTTCATAGCAGCACTATTTATAATAGCTAAGATCTGGAAACAGTCCAAGTGTCCATCAGTAGACGAATGGATAAAAAAGCAGTGGTACATATACACAATGGAGTACTATGCAGCTGTAAGAAAGAAAGATCTCTTATCCTTTGAGACGACATGGAGGGACCTGGAGAGTATTATGCTAAGCGAAAGAAGGCAATCAGAGAAAGACAAGTATCATATGATCTCACTTATTTGTGGAATATAATGCACAGGGAGGGCTGATGAATGAAGTGGACCCAGAGACATAGAAAGAAGTATGATTCAGACTCACAAACTTCAGATTAGGGAGGCAGGGGGTATGGAGAAGATGAACTAAAGAACTTATATGCCTGTATGCATAATAAATGGACATAGACAACAACGCTAGGGGGCTGGGGGTGCGGGACAGGGAGGAGTGTGTCTAGGGGGGAAAAAGGAGAAACAAATTAAAAAAAAAAAGAAATAATGATATTTTTCTCCTTCTATCCACAGCACAAGGAAATCTTTCTCTGGTCTTCACAGTAAGAACCTGGTGGGTTTTCTGAAGGTAACACATAAAAGAGGGAGGAGGCCTCCCTCAGACAAAGCTTCCAGAGTTATTAACTTTCAAACTAGTCTACACTGAGTCTCCAGGAATTTATCAAAGTTTTTAAGTGTCTGGATTACAAGCTTCAGCTATGGGCTTCTTATCCTGGGCTTCAGCAGCCAGGGATTCGATATACGCACCTGTCTCTCCAGTTTTCAGGGCAGCAGTTTGTCTCATGACCTGGACACTTCGATGGTTCTATTTATTTTCATGAGTTGTTGATTTTTGTGACAATGGGAGCATTGACTCCCACAGTTTTACCTGTTAGAACAGAAACCAGACGTTTTGGCAGCCAAATTTGAAAACATATTTATTCAACAACAAAAATGTCTTGAATTAGAGGACAGTGTCTTCCTTGGATTCCAAAAGCAAAGGGAAGAGTTTTACTTCAATCAATCTTTGCAAAAAGTAAAGGTCACTTAAAAAATTTTTTTTGCAAGGAAATAAAAAATGATCTAACATGTTGTAATATTTAAAATAATAGTACACATTAGAATTGTTACACTAACTAATTTGACTACTTTATATTTACTTTTTAAAAAGAAGTATGCTGCCTGGCTGGTGTGGCTCAGTGGTTGAGCATCAACCCATGCACCAAGAGGTCGCCAGTTCGATTCCCGGTCAGGGCACATGCCTGGGTTGTGGGCCCAATCCCCAGTGGGGGGCATGCAGGAGGCGGCCAATCGATGTTCTCTCTCGTCAATGTTTCTATCTCTCTCTCCTTCCCTTCTTCTCTCTCTAAAAATAAAATAAAAAGGAGTATGCTTACCAGGGGGACGTTCTCAAGCCTGCAGAAACCCCAGCCCTACGACCTCAGCGGCAACTGCCCTCAGACACCAGGATCCATGACTTAGGTCTGACTCTCCCTTAGCCTCAAGCCTTATCATCTCAGATTCCTGTGACAGTTTTTGCTGAGATTATCAAGGGTCAAATTCCCCAGAATCAGGGGTACAATATCCATACTATATTGAACAATTCCTGTCATACTTTGTGCCAACATGGCCCAGCCCCAAAGCTGTACTGTGAAATTATATCCTTCTGAGCTATATTTTACTAGCAAAATTTGCTCTGCCATCTGTCCTTCATTTCTACTGTGTCTGGCAGGGTGCCGCTACCTGCACGGTTAGGCGAACCACACCTGAGGAGGGGCGACAGGAGATTAAGAAAGACACAGAGACATTATACAGAGAAAAGCTGGGGCCAGGTGGGACACCGCTCTCTGATGGAGAAACAGTGACCCAGAGCTAGTTTATAGCAAAGATAAAGGGGGGGGGGGGGCTCAAAAGCTTCATTGTCTTCCAACAAGAGATGTTTCTACCAGCCTTAGAGCCCAAGGTTGGGGCTGTCGATACATTCTTGCCACATTCTTGCCTGTGGCACAGATTGTTCCTGGGTGAGCCTTGCAAACACCTCAGGGTCTTGTTCTTGGGTGAGCCTTACAAACTCCTCAGGGTCTTGCCTGTGGCACAGAATGTTCCTGGGTAAGCTTTGCAAACACCAAAAGATCAACCAAAGACCTTAGCTCAGCTGCCTTCCACATCTCCCCATTTTTGTTTTTCAAAAGCAAGCGGTGAACATCTATTTGGACTCCCCTGAGTTGGGCTTGGAAGATCTGGCAGCTGACTGACAGGAGACAAACAGTATTATTAGAGCAATAACAAATTCAAGCAAGTACCATATAGTATGTTCAAGAAGACTGAAAGGGTTGAAACCCTTAAGCTCATCTAAAATTTCCTGAGCCAACCCTGGCCGGTTTGGCTCAGCGGTTAGAGCATCAACCTGAGAGACCCGAGTTCGGTTCCCGCTAAGGGCACGTACCTTGGTTGCAGTTTGTCCCCAGCCCTGGTTGGGTTGTGTGGGTGGCAGCTACTCCATGTGTCCCTTTCACGTCGATGTTTCTCTCTCTCTCTCTCTCTCTCTCTCTCTCTCTCGTTCTCTCTCTCTCTCCCTCCCACTCTATCTGAACAAAAAATGGAAAAATGTCCCCGGGTGAGGATAAGTAAGTAAGTAAGTAAGTAAGTAAATAAATAAATAAATAAATAAATAAAATCAATGTTCATTTAAAATAAAATAAAATAAAATTTCTTTAGCCAGTTGTTTTGAATCAACAATATCATCAGGCTATTTTGAAAACCTTGAATATGTCCATGCAGTTGCTGTAAATCAAGACTGATATTATTATGAGTACATATTCCCTGGAGGTATAACTTAACTTTGTCCCAGGTCCACTGGGTTTTATTAGATGGGACTGAAGTAACACAAATACAACCGTAAGCAGCATGGCAAAGCAACTTTTGTCGAACTTTAATGCTCTCAATTTGATTTCCTAGCCTGATAACTATGGCTTCCAAAGCATTTAATTTTGCTTCTAATATGGTGTCAATATTTTCTTGATTGTGTAAAGGAGCAGAAGTATTTCAAGCTAAATCATTTATAAATTGAGCATTATGAATACTTTGAGTCAGGGCTAATGAAGCAGTTACAGTAGAAGCTTTAAGACCAACAACAGTGATAATGCCAAAAGTAATCAATCCTCAAGTTCTTTTATGGTGAATCAATTGGTTTTTAATCTCTATTAAAACTTGCAGTCCAGTTTCATGATACCATTCTCCTGATATGTTGATGGGGAGCATAACAAAAAGGGTTGATACAGAATTAAAACATTATTATGTTTATTATCTCTTGCTACATAGTTAGTTAATGTATATTTAGGGCACGAGACAGAATAGTGCATGGGAAGTTTAGTAATATTTACAAAGTCTGACCTGCCTCTCAGACTCATATGTAAGGAAGAGAGCACAGGGGCACTAGAGGGTTCTTTGGGCAGAGCCCCTGCATCTCCTCGGGATGGTTGAGAGGTAAGAGCCAATTCTGCAAAACTTTGGATAAAATTAGATTCCTCATCTAAATCTTCCTTGGCAAGGTGCTGCCAACTCGCTCCACCTCTCTAGTTCTCTCTCACACTCTGGGGTGGAGTCTTCTCAGGGGGATTAGCCTCTCCCACAGCTGTAGCTGAAGGTGGTGGGGGAAGAGCAGAAGGTAGTGGGGGAGTCTTCAAGGACCCATAGCCTTTCAAGGCAGTCGTCAAGTCTTTTTTTTCTTTCCTGGATTCATTAATTAATTTTTATCTTTTTTTAAATTTTTTATTTTATTTTTGTTACAGATGTTTCTCCTTTTTTACCCCATTGACACCCTCCTTCCCACCCCCCCGACCTGTCCCCGGTTTTGTTGTCCATGTCCATTGGTTATGTGTACATAAATATAAGTTCTGTGGTTTATTTTTTCCCTCCCCCCACCACCCTCTCTTCTGGGGATTGTCAGTCTGTACCCTACTTCCACGTTTCTGAGTTTACCCTATTCCTCAGACTGTTATGTTCATTATGTTCCATAAATAAGTGACATCATGTGGTATTTGTCTTTTTCTGCTTGGCTTGTTTCACTTAGGATAATACTTTCCAGGTCCCTCCATGTCATCTCAAAGGATAAGAGATCTTTTTTTCTTACAGCTGCATAGTTACACAAAATACTCCATCGTGTACATGTACCACTGCTTTTTTTATCCATTCATCTACTGATGGACACTTGGGCTGTTTCCAGATCTTAGCTATTGTAAATAGTGCTGCTATGAACATGGGGGTATATATATTCTGTCTGGTTGGTGTTTCAGGCTTCTTAGGGTATATTCCTAGAAGTGGGATCACAGGGTCAAATGGAAGTTCAATTTTTAGTTTTTTGAGGTAACACCATACTGTTCTCCATAGTGGCTGCAACAGTCTGCATTCCCACCAGCAGTGTACTAGAGTCCCCTTTTCTCCACACCCTCGCCAACACTTATTTGATGCTTTCTTGATGGCGGCCATTCTGACAGGTGTGAGGTGATACTCATTGTTGTTTTAATTTGCATCTCTCTGATGATTAGTGATGTTGAGCATTTCTTCATATGTCTCTTGGGCATTTGTATGTCCTGTTTGAAGAGGTGTCTATTCAGCTCCTCTGCTCATTTTTTAATTGAGTTCTTTGTCTTTCTTTTGTTGAGTTGGATGAGTACTATATATTTTGTAAATGAACCCCTTATCTGATGTATCATTGGCAATGATGTTCTCCCACACAGTGGATTGCCTTTCCATTTTGATGATTGTTTCTTTTGCTGTGCAGAAGCTTTTTAGTTTGATGTAGTCCCACGTGTTCATTTTTTTCTTTGTTTCTCTTGCCTTAGGTGATGTATCAGTGAAAATTCTGCTGCGTATGATGTCTGAAATTTTATTGCCTAGATTTTCTTCTAGAATTTTTATGGATTCACAGGTTACATTTAAGTCTTTTATCCATTTTGAGTTTATTTTTGTGTATGGTGTAAGTTGATGGTCTAGTTTCATTTTATTGCATGTAGCTGTCCAATTTTCCCAACACCATTTATTATTACTCCACTGTATGCTCTTGCCACCTTTGTCAAATATTAATTGAGCATATTGCCTTGGGTCCATTTCTGGGTTCTCTATTCTGTTCCACTGGTCTATATGCCTGTTCTTGTGCCAGTACCAGGCTGTTTTGATTACAGTAGCTTTGTAGTATAACCTGATATCTGGTATTGTGATCCCACCTACTTTGTCCTTGTTTTTCAAGATTACTGTGGCTATTCGACGTCTTTTTTTGTTCCATATGAACTTTTGAAGTATTTGTTCTAGTTCTATGAAATATGTCGTTGGTATTTTGATGGGGATTGCATTGAATCTATAGATTGCTTTGGGTAATATGGACAGTTTAATGATGTTAATTCTTCCAGTCTATGCACAAGGTATGTGCTTCCACTTTTTTATATCTTCCTCTATTTCTTTTTTCAATGTCGTGTAGTTTTCTGCAAATAGGTCCTTTACTTCTTTGGTTAAGTTTATTCCTAGGTATCTTAATTTTTTTGCTGTGATGGTAAATGGGATTGTTTTCTGAGTTTCTCTTTCTGTGAGTTCATCATTGGTGTGTAAGAATGCCATCAATTTCTTGACATTAATTTTGTATCCTGCTACTTTGCCAAATTCATTTATTAAGTCTAGTAGATTTTTGATGGAGTCTTTAGGGTTTTCTATGTATAATACCAGGTCACCTGCAAATAATGACAGTTTCACTTCCTCCTTTCCAATTTGGATCCCTTTTATTTTTTCTTCATGTCTGATTGCTGTTGCTAAGACTTCCAGTACAATGTTAAATAAGAGTGGCGAAAGTGGACATCTCTGTCTTAAGGGCAATGTTTTTAGTTTCTGCTCATTCAGTATGATGTTGGCTGTAGGTCTTTCATATATGGCCTTTATTATGTCGAGATATGATCCCTCTATTCCCACATTGCTGAGCGTTTTTATCAAAAATGGATGCTGGATTTTGTTGAATGCTTTTTCAGCATCTATTGATATGATCATGTGGTTTTTATTCTTCATTTTGTTTATAAGGTTTATCACATTTATTGATTTGCGAATATTGTACCAGCCTTGCATCCCTGGCATGAATCCCACTTGGTCATGGTGAATAATTTTTTTGATTTATTGCTGGATTCGATTTGCTAGTATTTTGTTCAGGATTTTGCCATCTATGTTCACCAGGGATATTGACCTGCAGTTTTCTTTCTTTGTAGTGTCTTTTTCTGGTTTTGGAATTAGAATTATACTGGCCTCATAAAACGAGTTGGGAAGTCTTCCTTCTCCTTGAATATTTTGAAATAGTTTGAGGAGAATGGGTGTTAGTTCTTTTTTGAATGTTTGGTAAAACCCCTGTGATGTCATCTGGGCCTGGACTTTTGTTTGCTGGGAGAGTCTTGATTACCTCTTCAATTTCCTTAGTTGTTATTGGTCTGTTCGAGTTTTCTATCTCTTCCCGGTCCAGTTTTGGTAGCCTGTGTGTTTCTAGAAATTTGTCCATTTCACTTAGATTGTTGAATTTGTTGCCATATAGTTGTTCATAGTAGCTATTAACGATTTTTTGTATTTCTGTGGTGTCAGTTGTTACTTCTCCTCTTTCATTTCTGATTTTGTGCATTTGGGTTCTCTCTCTTTGTTTCTTGGTAAGTCTAGATAAGGATCCATCAATCTTGTTTATCTTTTTGAAAAACCATCTCTTTGTTTCATTGATCCTTGAAATTTTTTTTTTTTGTCTCTATGTCATTTATTTCTGCTCTGATCTTTACTATTTTCTTCTTTCTACTTGCTCTGGGGTTTTCTCTTTGCTTTCTAATTCTTTAAGTTGTGAGGTTAGACAGTCAATTAGAAGTTTTTCTTGTTTCTTGAGGTAGGCCTGTAGTGAACTTCCCTCTCAGAACTGCTTTCACTGCATCTCATAGATTTTGTGTTGTGTGTTCATTTTCATTGGTTTCCAGGAAGTTTTTAATTTCTTCCTTGATCTCCTCGCTAACCCATTCATTGTTTAATAACATGCTTTTTAGCCTCCATGTGTTCAAATGTCTTTGCATGTTTTTGTTGCAATTGATTTCTAGTTTCATGCCATTGTGATCTGAGAAGATGCTTGGTATAATTTCAATCTTCTTAAACTTGTAGAGATTTAGTTTGTATCTTATCGTGTGGTCTATCTTTGAGAATGTCCCAGGTGCACTTGAGAAGAATGTGAATTCTGTAGTTTTGGGGTGTAATTCTCTGTAGATATCTATTAAATCCATTTGGTCTAGTGCTTCATTTAGAGTCTCTGTTTCCTTGCTAGTTTTTTGTCTAGAGGATCTATACAGTAGTGTCAACAGGGTGTTGAAGTCCTCTGCTAAGATTGTATTGCTGTTGATTTCTCCTTTGAAGTCCTCCAGAACCTTTTTAATATATTTTGGTGCTCCTATATTGGGTGCATATATGTTTATCAAGGTTATATCTTCCTGTTGGATTGATCCTTTCAATATTTTGTAGTGGCCTTCTTTGTCTCTAGTTATGGTCCTCATTTTGAAATTTATTTCATTAGATATGAGTATTGCTACCCCAGCTTTTTTTGCTTTGCATTTGCTTGGAAAATTTTTTTCCATCCCTTCATTTTCAACCTATGTGAATTTTTATTGTGAGGTGGGTCTCTTGTAAACAAGATATAGATGAGTCATGCTTTCTTATCCAATCAGCTACTTTGTGTCTTTTTATCAGAGCCTTCAGTCCATTTACCTTTTTTTTTTTATTGATTAATTTTTGTTACAGATGATTCTCCTGTTTTCCCCCACTGATTCCCCCCTCCCCCCCCCTCCCTGCCCCTTCCCCAGATTGTTGTCCATGTCCACTGTTCATGCATACATGCGTATAAGTTCTGTGGTTCATCCCTCCCCCACCTCCCCACACCTTAGGGAATTGTCAGTCTGTACCCCGCTTCCGCGTCTCTGGGACTACCCCATTCCTCAAACTGTTATGTTCATTATATTCCACATATGATCTCACTGATTTGTGGAATATAATGAACAGTCCATTTACCTTTAAAGTGATCATTGATATGTATTATTTTTTGCCATTTTTGTTTAGTTTGGTTATATTTTTCTTTCTATTTCTTCTACTAATTACAGCAGTCCTTTTAACATTTTTTGCAGTGCTGGTTTGGTGCTAATGTATTCCCTTAGCTTTTTTTTTTTTTTTTTTTTCTGGGAAGCTCTTTATTTGACCTTCTATTTTGAATGACAGCCTTGCTGGGTAGAGTAGTCTTGGATTCAGATCCTTGTTTTTCATGACCTTGATTACTTCATGCCATTCCCTTCTGGCCTGTAGTGTTTCTTGTGAGAAGTCAGCTGAGAGTCCAATGGGGTTTCCTTTGTAGGTAACCTGTTGCTCATCTCTTGCTGCTTTTAGGATTCTCTCTTTGTCTTGAATTTTTGGCATTTTAATTACTATGTGCCTTGGTGTGGGCCTGTTTGGGTTCTTCTTACGTGGGGCTCTCTGTGCCCCTTGAACTTGAATGCCTTCTTCCTTCACCAAATTAGGGAAATTTTCTGTCACTATTTCTTTGAATATATTTTCTAACCCTTGCTCATTTTCTTCTTCTTTGAGGAGTCCTATGATGCGAATATTATTATGTTTCCAGTTGTCCCACAGTTCTCTTAAGCTGTCTTCCTGTTTTTTAATCGTTTTTTCCTTTTGGTTTTCTGATTGGTTGATTTTTTCTACCCTGTCTTCTAATTCACTGATCTGGTCCTCAGCTTCCTCTATTCTGGTCTTTAGGCCTTCCAATGTGTTCTTTATTTCTGATATGTCACTCTTGATCTCTTCTTGGTGCATTTTAATTTCCGATTGGTTTATTTCCAGCATTTCTATGTCCTTACTCATTCTGTTGAGCTTCCTCAAGATCATGGCTCTGAATTCTAGCTCTGTTAACATGCCTAACTGCTCCACATTGATATCATCCTTGGTAGAGGTCTCTTGTTCTTTCATTTGGCTTTTGTTTCTGTGTTTCACCATTTTGGCTATCACTGTGGGCTTGGAGCCTGCCAAATTTTCCCTGTGGGTGTTGGTGTTCTGCTGTTTGTGGCTCCCTCTCCTGGGTTTCGATGAGCAAGGGAGGACACACATTAAACACCACTGTCAAGTCTTACTTTCCTAGTTAAAGTTGGTAGCCCAGGAATGGTACTGTTATCCTCTAGCTTTTTGCTTGGAGGCTAGCAGTCCAGGTTACTCAAAGAGTTTTGGGTTGTCAGTTGATTGAAAAACTCCTTCAGGTGCTCAGCATAAGGGGATTTCCTGAGGGTGGGGCAGATGCTGGTTGTTAGTGAGCCTCAATTTGCATTTTAATGGCTCACAGGGTGGGGTTGGATCTCCGAGGGAGGGGCTGCTGCCTCTCCCCAGAGCCCTGGGAAGGAGCAATATGGCCACCGTCCTGTGTGGCAGCAACTCAGCAAAAGCTCTGAGTGCCCTCCAAATCCCGAGTGTCCCGACACAGTTCCAGTCCAGTCTGCCCTCCTTCTGCAGGAGCCCAAGGTGAGTGGCTGTGGCTGTTTTAGCCTCTGTCCTGGCTCTGCGCTGTGGAGCCTCCTGGGAGTGTAACCCGAGGGCGTTGCTCCCAGCTAAGGCCGCTGCCGAGCTGCTGACCGTGGGCTCCCAGCCCGTCTTGCGCCTTCGCAATCCCACCAGGATCGAGTCAGTGTCCCTGGTTATATGGTCCTCGCAAGCTGCTTTTCTGTTTGTTTTTCCCCTCGATTTGTCTGTGTTATAGTTGTAATTCCAGTTTGGTCCTGGGAGACGGTCTGTGTAGCTCCGTTCACTCCGCCGCCATTCTGGAATCCCATGTAGACAGTTTTAGAACATAGCGTAGGGAGAAATGCATAAGAAACAGCAAGAGTTATAGAGCAATATCATTAACATAAATTAAAGTACAAGCAGAAACACCACCACAGAACTGTGGATGCGTCACACTCATACCATGTACTTGGACTCATTTTGGACACATCACACAGAGCATGTGGGGGCAGTGGTGAGTGGGACTGGGGATGAGGGATAAAAGGAAGAAGAGAAACCAAGGGCCTCAGAGAAAGCAATGAAGAAATGATATCATACATTTAGGGGAGTGATTTAAGATCTTGATCCTCTGCCTTTTCCAGCTTAATGAATCTGCTATTGCAGGGCACCTGAAAACCTTCACCTCCCATCTGGCTTCAGGCTCCCTAAGGCAGGGGCTGTGTCAAATACAAGGTCATCCCCTCGCAGCCAGCCTGGGACCTGCACGCATCAGATAATGGAGCTCTCCACACGTAAGGCCCCACGACTACATTTCCCAGAGTTCTCTGGGTGGTTTTAAGAGGAGGAGCCCCAGGGGAGGAGCAGTTTGAAAAGTCAGGGAGAGCTCTTCCTGTGCGGGTTCTGAAAGTGGAAGGAGAGAAGTCAGTGTAGTTCCTGGTGTGGTCCTAGCTGAACTCGGTAAGTGGCTCTTTCATGCCTTGAAATTGGGGCTGAATCCTATCTCAAATGTGAATCCAGGCAGCTAGATCCTACAGTGTGCCTGAATTTCAAGTCCAGTGATGGTTCAGAAAGGTTTGCTGACATCCACTTAGGATCCTTATGCTGTAAGGACTGTACAGTGTAAGGCGAAGATATGGACCCTTGATTAGTCTGCCTGGGTGAGATCACAGCACACCACATCCCAGCTGTGAGGACTGGGGCGGCCACCTAGCACCTCTAACAGTCAGTTTATCTGTCAGTAAAAGGGAGCTCACTAGAGAGCTTACTTAAAAGGGCTCTGAGGATTAAAGAAGTGTAGAACAGACAGCGTATATGTATAATGTGTGCTTCAGGGAACTGGATTTCTCTGTTGGATAAATGAAACAGTGATGTCCACCTCTTCTGTCCCCAACTGAGGGTGTCCCAAAGGGCCCAGTTTGTCCTGGCAACAGCAGGTTCATCACCGTTTCTGCTCCCTCTGCATTAGCCGGTCAGAACTTCGCTGATGATCCCAAGTGGCCGGGGAAGCTGGAGCAGGTTGTCTGTAAGGTTTGAGGGCATTCCTGGGGCGGGGGGTAGAGGGGTTTCCATCATGTTGGAGGGAGGCTTAGGCGGAGGGTGTCCAGAAACCATAAATGACAAGAATCAAGTCCTTCACTGTCAGGCGGACTGAGGATGCCTCTCCCTGAGCAGAGCTGTGCAGAAGTCCGTGGCAGGGACCCCAGGAGGCAGCCGCCCGCAGCAGCAGCCTAAGGGCCCAGGCTCCTGGCCTTGCTCCCATGCTCCAGCTGGGGCCACAGCAGCACCCTGGTGGGCCCTTTTTGGATCAACTGCTTTTCCCTTCCCCAGGGCCCTTGTTTTAGTTTCTCACTCACAAAACAGCTGACCTCACCTTTTCTCACTCAAAAAAGAAGTAATAACTTCCTGTCAACCATCTAGTGCCTCTCCCCTGGAGACCTCTTTTTTGGGCCCTTAATGTGTTTAAAATTTTGTTTTTCTTTATTGATTTTAGACAGAGAGGAAGGGAGAGGGAGAGAGAGATAGAAACATTGATGAGAAGAAACATCAACTGGCTGTCTACTGAATGCCGCCCACTGGGGATCAGGTCCACAACCTGGGCATGTGCCCTGACCAGGAATGGAACCAGTGACCTCTTAGTGCACAGGTCCACGCTCAACCACTGAGCCACACTGGTCAGGCCTTTATGCGTTTTAAAAGTTCAGAACCAATTTTAAAAATACGCAGGTATCACCTGCACGTCTGAGTTTGAGTTTCTGCTTCTTCTGAGGAGGGGAAATAATAGAATTAAAAGCAAAAACCCACTCAAAACTCCCTTTCACTGTAACAGCTGACTGCCATGCAGGACGGGCTGCCTCATTGGCCTTCAGAGCACAGAGCAGTGTTGAGGGAGGCCTGTGGGTGAGGCTTGCCCAGCAGCCTCTTCCTCCCTCAGAAATCACCAGCTGACCACTTGCCCCTGGGGCTGAGCTGGGTGGTAGTGTCCTTACAGGGGGCCTCAGAGCAAATCGAAAGGGAAGAGGTGGGAAGGGAGGGGAAGAAGAAGGAAAAGGGAAAGGGAAAGTGAAAGGGAACAGAAAGAAAAACCACTCAGAAACACTCCTTAAAATTCATCTATTCAACTCAGCCATTCTGTTCCTTGGTATAAACACAAAATCATTGAAAACACACACTGGAAAATGTACTGGATCACAGACATTCCCAGCAGCGCTATTCACAATAGTCAGAGATGGAAACAAGCCAGATGCGGTCGAGGAAGGCGGAGATGAACAGGTGGTGCATCCACACCACAGGACACTCCAGTCACAACAGGAAACGGGGCACTGATACGAGTTACCCAGTGAAGGAACCTCGCAACGTCCTGCTAAATGAAAGGACCTAGACACAAAGTGTCCCACCTAATAGGATTACATTACTATGAAATATCCAGAATAGATACATCCATAGTGATGGAAAGCAGAGTGGTGGTTCTGAAGGCTGGAGAGAATGGGGAGCCACTGCTTAATGATGAGGGATTGCATTTTGTGCTAATAGGATCTTTGGAACGAGGTGAAAATGGTGATGCACTGTGAGCATGCTAAATGGCACTGGATTGTTCCCCTGAATGTGCTTAATTTTCTGTTATGTGAATTGCAAACCAGTTATTTAAAATAAATCTATTCAGTAATGCCAGAAATCCTGGAAGTGGGTTGACCATTTCACCCCAGTCCTGAAGCGTACCTGTGCTGCTTGTAGCCTTGGGGGAGCGGCAGCATTTCATTTCCTCAAGCACAAAACAGGAAGTCCACTCCTCCCCTCAAAAGGAGACTTTTTTTCCCACTGATTTCTCAGAGTGTCAGGGAAGGCAGGAGGGGGAGAGAGAGAGAGAAACATCGATGTGAGAGAGACACACTGAATGGTTGCTTCCTGCATGTACCCAACCAGGCTGGGGATCGAACCTTCAACTGAAGTAGGTGCCCTTGACAGGAATGGAACCCGAGACCCTTTGAGTCATAGACCGATGCACTAACCACCACACCACACAAGCCAGGGCCTAGAGACTTGTTTTGCTTTGCCTTTATCTTCAGCTGAGCAGGTGTTTCTGTGCTTGGCTCTGCGGACCTGCTCTGGGGACCTGCCTGACCTCTGCAATCAGTCATTCAGAGGCGGGGCTGAGATGCAAGCCTTTAGTACACCAAGGCTTGTTGAACCATGACCTCTGAACAGGAGTAGCTTAGCAACTTCCTTTTCATCCAGAAAGTCCACCAGCTGGCCACCTGCCCCTGGGAAGGGAGCTGGCGTGCAGGGTCAATCTAGTGGAATGCCCTGGCCTTCACTGGGACAAAGAAGAGAAAAGGAAAGGGATAGAAAAAGAAAAAAAACACCCACAAAGACAGCCACTCACGACCATTCCTCAAAACCCTCCTATTCCACAATGCCGGAAATCTAGGCTGTAGGCACAGAAGGTTCCATTTCAGTCACTGACTGTACGTGTGCTGCCTGTAGCTGTGAGGTGTGACAGTAGCTTCTCGTGGGCAGACTAGTTCTGGATGGAACTGTTTTCAATTCTTCTATTTTAGTCTCTTGCCTGCAACTTCATTTGGGGAAAGACTTGGGGTTTCCTTAGCAACAACTAAACAAAACTGAAAACCACTGTTGTCCATGCAAGATGGAGAGATCCTAGACTGGGAACTGATCAATGAGTTCTGCGTATCAACTATTTTCCAAGGTGCACCCCAAAAGATCATTTGTACTTGAAGTACCACGTCACTAAGGACAAATGACAGTAGTCAGTTTAACAACTGAACACTGACCACTCAACAAAACAAAAAGGACCCGTTTGATCTACAGAAAAAAGGCGTCTCTTTCGCCTGACATTCAAGGCCCTCTGGAAGTCGCCTGTGCACCTCACCTTCCTTTCGCACCGCTCTCCAGAACGACCACTGATATGCTTTAAGTCACGTTCCCCAGACACTGAGACCGGGATCCATGTGCAAGTGCTCCTGGGAGAAACCCAGTTTTGCACGATGTGAATTCTCACTCAAAGTGCGTCCAGACTCCAGGCAAGGCAGCTGGACTTTCAGAACCTCCCACCAGTCATTCACTGACTCAACACTGCCCTGGAGGTTATGAATTCCCCAGCTCCTCCAGCTCTCTGCAGAGGAAGGCACAACAGCTCTGGGAGCCCACAATGGGTCCTCCAGAGAGAACCTAGGGTGCAGGTCCTTAAGCATAAGGACACAGAGGCAGGCCAGGGACACAATGAAATGGTGAAAGACATCTGAAGGGACCTGGGCAGTACAGATAGCATTCTCCCCATGGTAGCCTCAGTCCTGAATCTTCACAAACCCCATGTGCCCTCTCTGGGTACACTGAGCATGCTCTGTTCCTCAGCTCTCTGTACCTGTGGTGGAGGCCAAGAGGGTCTAATGGGTTTCATTTCAGTCAAAAAAATTTTTTTTAAATTACATCAGCCATAATTCTCATACCTTTTCTGCTCTTCGTTCTATAATAAAAGGAGTCGCTGTGGACCATGAATCCTTTATTGTGGCCTCTCTCTTCCTTCTTATTTTCATTTTGATTCACCTTTGAACTGAGCAGTCAGGTGGTAACACTTTATCAGGGTAGCTCATTCTTCATGCATTCCTCAAGTCCTCTCATGTTTGACGTTATCTTCATATTCATGATGCCTTTGTGTTGAAAGGAAAACTAGCCGACTTTCCTCTGAACTTAGTAGACATGTTACTATGGAGTATTCTGCTGCCAGTCTGATAGTTTCTTCTTTATAAAGCATTTGCTTTTCTGCCAAATACCCAAGTATTCTTCAATTTTAAACTTCAATAATTTAACCAGCATATATTCCAGTGTTGAATGTTGAACCAAACTTTTCCAGAATCTTGCTGTTTTCAGATTTAATTTTTGCTTCAGTTCAGGAAAATGTTTTTGTTATTTTTATTTATTTTTTATTTTTTTATCCTCACCCGAGGATATTTTTCCATTTTTTGTACAGATAGAGCGGGAGGGAGAGAGAAGAAGGGAGAGAGAGGGAGAAACATCGATGTGAAGGGACACATCAAGTGGCTGCCACCCGCACGACCAACCAGGGCCAGGGACAAACTGCAACCGAAGTACGTGCCCTTAGCGGGAACCGAACCCAGGTCTCTCCGGACCGCAGGCCGACGCTCTAACTGCTGAGCCAAACTGGCCAGGGCTATTTTTATATACATTTTCTATTGTGCTTTTTGAGTTTTCTTCTCCAGAAGCATCCATTGTTTTTCTCTTGGCTTCTTTCTAATTGTTTAATGGCTTTATCTTTCCACTGACTATTACTATGAGTATCAAGTTCTTCTACATTTCATTTGCTATCATGCTGTATCTATACTGTCCCTTTTGGTTTTTAATTAATTATGTATTAGCTTTGTGTTCTGAGTTTCCTAAGGTCTGAAAGCTTTCTTCTCATAATACTGTATTATTTAATCACCTAATGTTTGGGCTTTTTGTTATGAGTCCATTTTAAATGTTCTTTTGCTCCAAGTACGAGTGAAGAATGTCTCTCCTTTGCCTTTTTTCTTTTTTCTTCTTCTTGTGTTGGTTGTCTTGTATTTGCATATTATGTCCTTTTCTTTAATTCTTAATCTCATAGTGCATTTACATCCTGTTGTTGTTTTTCCGTGATATCTGTGCATAGTTTGTCTCCACCTTTTACTTATTTCTTGACTCTAATGTGACTGGTGAGAGGTCCGGCTGGAGCGGGGCTTGTGCTTCTTAACCTTCTCAGTGGAGACGAAGGAAGATGAATATGATGGGAGACGCTGTGAGGGCTGACCTTCCCCAGGTGGGTGGTCCTTCCTTTCTGGTGACACCATAGAGAACACTGTGCCTTATTTTTTTGCCCTAAAATCCCCAATTATGCTTTATCCCTAAAGGGAGAAAACTGCTACCATTATATACTGGTCTTTGCTGTGTCTCGTAAATCTGTAGTAGTTCTTGGGGGCCTGGAGGTAGGCTCACCCTCCTTGCTGAGACCATGGCAACTAGTCATGTGGTCGCTTGCCTCTGAGCCCCTCCTGCCGACTCCCACAGCCTCGGGCTTACAGCCCATCTGCTGCTCCTGCCGCCCCTGCCTCTCCTTTCCACGCTCTCCCCGTGCGCCTCAGGTGTTCGCGTTGCCCTCAGTCCGAGCCCTCTGTCCCGTGATTTTTAGGGATTTTTCATAATTCGTGGTCCACCAAACTGCCTTTTTGTTGTCATGGGAGGTCACATATGTTTTACTGACCTATTATTTTTAGAGTTTGGGCCACATAGAAGAAATTTCTAAGTCTTATGAATTAAAACTAAAGTTAAACTTACTTCCAATTTACTGAGAAAGATGTAAGTGTCAGGAGGGGCGTTGGGATGGGCTGGTTAAATCAGTTCTTCTCTCTGTATCTGAGTGGTAGAGTCTTAGAGCTTGTATAGATGTTCAGAAAGGATATGGATGCAAGTTAAGATGAGAAGAAATGGCATGAGCTTCATAGATTTTGGGGAAATAATGTTGCAGACATCAAGAACAGAGAAAGTTGAAACACTAATTGGAAGGGAAGAATAGCTGGTCAAAAAAGACAAATAGGAGGATCTGAAAGAAAAGACATTAAGAAGGGCAATAGAAACACTCAGTTTATCACCATAACCTAGGGGCAGGTGCTTTGTCCTTGTCACCTCAGGCCATGTCATATCACCAACGGGATGCACCAGTGTTACAATCAGAGCAGTACTAGATTAGGACACTTTCCTACATGGGATTTAACAAGATAAAGACTTATGTTTTTTTTCTTTTGGCTCACCTAACCAGAAAGTCAAGAGATATCTCACGACTTGATTCAGGCCTTTTCTCGTCTTCCCTCCTCCTGCTTTTCATTCCTCAACTCAATAAATTCTTTGTCGATATTATTCTTCAGCAATTTCTCCCAGTAGCTTTGAGCAACTATCCTACCAGCTTCCAGCCCAACTGCAGAAAGTATCTGCTTTGGTTTCAGCAAAATCTCTCATAGAGTCTCGTTGACCTGACATGGGTCACATACGACCCATGAGCCAAGCAGTGGTCCTCGAGCAAATGTGCTTTGAATTGGTCCTACCTGGATCACATGTCTATTCATTCCACTGAGAAAGAATGAGGAGTCCAACTCTTCTCTACACAATAGCCAGAAATACCAATTTGATTATTGTTCACTTTGCCCAAACCGCAACCTTTTCACATTGATGTCTCATCTCAGAGTGAAAGCCAACAGCATTGGTTTCAAGGCCACTGTCATCTGTCTGATTTCATCTCGGCCCACATTCCCTGTCACTCACTCTGCTCTGATCATCCTGGTTCCCTAGGTAGTTTCCACTTTAAGGCTTTTTAATTTTTTATTTTTTTCTCCCACATATGTGGACTGACTAACATCCTTCAGGTCATAGTGACCTCTTTATTTGAAATTAAATTTCACTGGGTATACATCTTCTCTTCTTTCTTTGCTGTAGATTTCTAGCACTTACCACAATCTAGAGCTTGCATGTTTGATTTATTTATTCAACTGACTATTTGTGTCATCACAATCTGCACTAAAGTGTAAGAATTCTGAGGGCAAGTAAGTGTTGTAACCCAGGAGATCGACCACACTCAGACTCCATTTTTCAGTTTTTGGGGATGTTTTATTACCTGCGCAGGGACTGCAGCCAACCTACACAGGGAGAACTGCAGCCCCGAGCTCAGGGGGAGGGTTGCTTATATAGGGCAGGGGTCATTCAAGAGTTTAGCAGAGCAAGCAAGCTGCTTGTACAGAAGCAGAGGCAGTTAGCGATAAGCAGGAGGGAACGGACGGGGGAGGGAGCTGAGGCGAAAGGGAACTGGGTGAACTGGGTCAGCATACATCTGTCCTGCTATTCATTCCATTATCCAAGTTTTAAAAACTAACAAATTCGAGACGGATATCAGCGGTCAGTCAGGTGCAATACACACATGTTGAACAGTTACAGTTTTATGGGTAAAGGGAGCTTCAGTTTCTCCCTATCAGTTTCTTTACAGAGCATGCAGGACACTCTGGCCTTGGGGCCGTTTCTGTCCTCCCTTTTCCTGAAGGATGTTGCTTTTCAAATTCCCAGTGAAGGTCAAACTCTGGTTAATTTTTATGGGGCTAAAGCCCTCTATAACATTCCCCATTGTTCATCTTGCTGTCTCTGAGGTTGTTAATTAGGGCAGCTTAAAGATAAGTTGGATTCTAAGGACAGTGAGCTACAACAGTAAGTACTAGATCAGTAGCAAATACATAATAGGTTTTCATAAGCTTTTTCTAATCCTTACCTGAGGACATTTTTCCATTTTTTTATTCAGATAGAGTGGGAGGGAGAGAGGGAGGGAGGGGGAGAGAGAGAGAGAGAGAGAGAGAGAGAGAGAGAGAGAGAGAGAGAAACATCAACGTGAAAGGGACACATCGAATGGCTGCCACCCGCACGACCAACCAGGGCCGGGGACAAACTGCAACCGAGGTACATGCCCTTAGCGGGAACCGAACCCGGGTCTCTCGGGACCGCAGGTCGATGCTCTAACCGCTGAGCCAAATAGGCCAGGGCTTCATAAGCTTTTTTATTGAATGAATCAATATATCAATGTAGGGATGAATATAAATCTTTGAGTGTGGAACTTTGAGTGGGCTTAGCTAAAGGTGAAATTAGTGGGTCAGGTACCAAGAATTCAGTGTACCCTATAATTCTCCTGTTTACATTCAAATTATTTGTAAACCCTATTTTAATTGACAGCAATTTGAACCTCTTTTAAGTTATTACCACCAAAACCGCACATAAGCTGTTTATCATTTTGTTCAACTTAATCTGGATTTATAACTTTTCAAGTTTAAAACATGGAACTGTAATAATACTTTTCTTACAGGGTTACTGAGACTATTAAAGTGAACTTTACAATGTGAAAGAATTATTACAACAAAAGACTTATGATTGCAGATATTTATAACCACTGTTTGTATTTACATATTTAAAATACATTAATTAGGCTAATCAAAGAAATCTAAGGGCAAAAGTAATACTATGTGTCTTTGTTTTATTTTCCTTGCCTTAGGGGATCATGGACATCGAAGCATATTTTGAAAGGATTGGTTATAAGAACTCTAGGAACAAATTGGACCTGGAAACATTAACTGACATTCTTCAGCACCAGATCCGGGCCATTCCCTTTGAGAACCTTAACATCCATTGTGGGGAACCCATGGAATTGGGCTTGGAGGCCATTTTTGATCAAGTTGTGAGGAGGAACCGGGGTGGGTGGTGTCTCCAGGTCAATCACCTTCTGTACTGGGCTCTGACTACCATCGGTTTTGAGACTACAATGTTGGGAGGCTACGTTTACAACACTCCAGCCAAAAAATACAGCAATGCTATGATTCACCTCCTGCTGAAGGTGACCATAGATGGCAGGAACTACATAGCTGATGCTGGGTTTGGACGCTCTTACCAGATGTGGGAGCCTCTGGAGTTAATTTCTGGGAAGGACCAGCCTCAGGTGCCTTGCGTCTTCCGCTTGATAGAAGAGAGAGGAGTCTGGTACCTGGACCAAATCCGAAGAGAGCAGTACATTCCAAACCAAGAATTTCTTAATTCTGATCTCCTAGAAAAGAATAAGTACAGGAAAATCTACTCCTTTACTCTTGAACCTCGAACAATTGAAGATTTTGAATCTGTTAACGAATACCTTCAGACATCTGCAGCATCTGTGTTTACAAGCAAGTCATTTTGTTCCTTGCAGACCCCAGATGGGGTTTACTGTTTAGTGGGCTTCACCCTCACCTCTAGAAAATTCGATTATAAGGACAATATGGATTTGGTGGAGTTTAAGACACTGAATGAAGAAGAAATAGAAGAAGAGCTAAAAAATATATTTAATATTTCCTTGGAGGGCAAACTAGTGCCCAAATACGGTGATAAATTTTTTACCATTTAGAGTAAGGGCTAGCAATGATCTTCAGTAGTATTTCATGTACTGAAACTTATTATAAAAATTTAATATATATAAAAGTAGAGAGAATAAAATAAAAAACCCCAATTTATTTATCCCCATGTTACCAACTATCAGCTGGTAGCATATGTATCTCTCACAGGTCCTTGCTGACCTCACATGATATTAATCAAATCCTAGACATCAAGTCATTTCATCCTTAAAAATGCCAGCATATGTATTTATATAATGTTTTAAAGAAACAGAAACAGACTCTTTTTCAAAATTAATAGTAAAGGTATTTTAAAGGTGGCCTATGGTTTTCTTGGGAGAAAATAGTGATTTCTGTTAGAAAAATTTTTATACTGGTTGAATGTTGAATTCATAAAAAATGTTTACCCATGGTTCAGTAAATGGAAAACCGAGGAACTCGTTTTTTTAAAAATTCAACAAGGATATGTCCAATGTCCAAGTTTTACAAAAGAATTTAGGATTAGAATTCACCAAAGAAGAAGGAGACATGATACTGCTTCCTAATAGTTCTCAAGGCTTAAACCAACACATAGTAACATGTGATTAAGTATCAAGAGAGTGACACAGCCAATCATTTCTTCACGGTTCTTTCTGTGACCACAGCTCTTTATGTAGCATTTTCCTTAACACAGAATCACTGATATTTAGAATTTTTCAAATTCCAGAATTGTCATTTTGTCTACTAGTAATAAGCATTGTGGCTTTTAAAAGAGTTGTTATCTGTGAAAACTTGATGTGTAGAAGTATGTTAAGACATTGTTGGCTAATTCAACACAAAGTGTTTGGCAGAGTTAGAGGATGATGGGGCTGGGTCTTCCTCACACCCTCTTCTCTATCTCCTGGTTGTGTTCTTTTACTTCATCCCACACTTTGTCACCAGAGAAAGAGTCTGAGCGTCAGAGAGTATAGATCTGAGTTCAAACCCTTTGGACACTGGGTGAATTACTTCACGCACCTGTGGCTCTGACCCCTCAGAGGTAAAATGGGGATCATCTGCCGTGTTAAGTGCCAGACAGAGTCAACTCACAATAAATATGTGTTATATGGATGAATGAAGAATGTCAGTCATGTTTTTGATACTGGGTCAGCATTTGATAAAAGTTCTTCCATCTCATTTTCATTCCCTAGCTCGGCTCTGGTCCTGGGTCGGCCTGCTTCGTCCTTGGTTAAATGGGCACTGGACATCGGAGGGCCCAAATCTGACTGTGGCTCTGTGCTTCACAGCTGGAGTCTTCTCTTACCTCTAACTCCCATTTCCTGCTTGTGAATCCCAGAAGTAGGGCTATTATTTCAAATGCAGACTTATTCTAACACTATTTTCCCTCTTCAATTTGTGATTGTCATAATGGTAATGAAAAAATACAATAAACTGGATAAGCATTGCTAAGACAGACACTTAAAATAGGAGGCTAGTAAGGAAGAGGGGCCTCCACAGCTGTGCACAGCTTTGCCTCAGACCTGGGAGCTGCTATGAAGCTGCTAACCTGTTGCTAACTCGGGTCAAGGCTGAGCCATAAACATCCTGGAACAACTGCTAAATGGACACATATGGTCTTGACTTCCTGTAGTTTTCGCCTCCCCCATTTGCATATTGGAACTAACCAATCCCTAGTAACCTAGTCAGCAGTCCTTCATTGGCATGAATTACACTTTGTGGGTTTTGCCTTTATAAACCCTGCCTTTCTTTATCCTCTCTGGAGTGCAGTTTGGGTTGCTATCTGAGTTTGCATCTCTTGGATTGGAATCCTTTTGCTCAAATAAATGCCTTTTATTCTTTTTTGCAGCCTGAACCTCTTCTCTGGTTAACTATAAGCCTAAGAGAACAGCAGTGGATAGCATGGAGAACTGTGAGTTAAAAGAATAGTAACTTTGGACTATGGTACTTCGTGTACTGCTGTAACACCTGGGAGGCATTGCGCAGGGTGGAGATCCTTGGGAGAGGTGGAGAGCAGACCTGGCCAGAGTGGGAAGGATGGGTGGAAGAGCTGTTTCAGTACTTGGCAGCTTGCCATGTCCTTACCTGACCTGACTGGCCTCGTCCAGCTCTGCTGCTATCTTACCGCAACGTCAGGTCCCTTCTCGTTCTCTCAAGCAGAAAGGATTTTCTCACATTCTGACTAAGATCATGCCAATGGAAGAGATGTTGGCAAGAGACACAGATCCCATTAAAAGGTGACTCAAGGAGAAAGGTGCGGTTTTGTACACACGAGTTAAGGAAGTCCTACTGTATGATGAGTATCCTGAAACCCAATGCAATTGTTTTTCCTCGAGTGCATCTACCGCATTAAATAAAGGCCAAAATATGTTGCAAGACTGAGAGACAGAAAACTCAGCTGCCAGAAGGGAGAGTTTTGTGCCTCACTGTGCAAGGCTCACTTTTCTCTAATAACATCTAAATGAGCAGTCTCTGTGGATGAATGATTATTTATCCAGTTTCTATGGCTGCTTAACAAATTGCCCTGAAACTTGGTGGTTTAAAACAACCATTTTATCATGCTCACAGGCCCCGTAGGTCTGCAGTTTAGGAAGGACACGGGGGAATGGCTCTCTTCTGCTCTCCAGGGCCCAGCCTCAGATCGGAAGACTCCAGTGAGTGGTGCTTATTTGATGGCTGTGTCTAGTATCATCTAGAAACATCTCCACTGACGTGTGGTGCTAGGCTGGCAATGGGAACACCTTCATATCACCTGGGCCTCCTCATCACATGGTGGCCTCAGGGCACTGTGCTCCCCACATGGTGACGCAGAGTTCTGTGTGTGAGGGTTCTAGCTTAGAAGGTGGAAGCTGAATCACCTTTTTAAAAAAGTTATTGTTTTTAGTGGAAGTGAAATTTACATAATGTAAAACTATTTTCAAGTGAGCAACCCATTGATACTTAGTACATTCACAGAGTTGTGGAATCACCACCTCATCTAACTTCAAAACATTTTCATCACTCCCAAGACAAAACCCCTACTCACTGAGCAGTTTGAATTACCAAGATCAAAGTCACACGGCTCCGTTCCTGCCACATTCTGTTGGTTATAACCCACAAGTCCTTCCGGATTCAAGGGGGGAGAACAGGACTTCACTTCTTGATGTGGAAATGGAAAGGTTCAAGGTCATGTGGGATGGAAGATATTCTTACGGCCATCTGTAAAAAACACAGTCTGACACAGTCAACCCTCTGGTCACAGAAATTTACTTTCTTTATACATGCAAGTACACTCTACCCATCCCAAGATTCCACGGACAGCTCCTCCCATTGCGGCATCAGGCTCGGGCTTGAAGCCAGGACCTCATCATCAGGTCCAGGTGCAGACGAAGCCTCCCAGATGCAGTTTTGTGGGTACAACTCTGAGTTCCATTCTTCTTGATCTGAATACTTGTGAACTATTGGGACACATTACCTTTTCTCTACATACCCACACGCAAGAGTGAAACAGGCATTAAATAAACAAGCATAAAATGGACCCTTCCACTGAAAAAGTGGTAAATAAGGAACACACAGCAGTGACTGAAGTCCATAAGAGTTCTGGCCAGTTCTGTGATTGGGCTCAGTCCTAGCTCCTGGGAGTTGTTTCCATGGCTCTTGCCTTTGTTCTCTGGGCATTGGGATTCACCACATGCCCCGGCCATAGTTCTCAGAGTTGAGTACAATTAATAAAAGAACCTATTTTCTAATAAGGAGCTTACTGCCCAGTGGGAGCTAAGAGACTGTTTATCTAAGGGTTTTCCTCCAGGTTAAGGGTAGTTTTGTCCACAGACCTCCCAAGAAATACCAAGATACCCTAGTTTCAAATGCAGTTTGGTGACTACAAGGATGCTTATGAACTAATGCAACTATATATGCATGCATTTATTAATATGACGGGCAATGCTTTTTTAGAAGGTGGTGCTCTGAGTTTGACCCTGAAAACAGAACTATTTTCAACTATGGGCATAACAGTGAGGTCAAGTGAGAAAGAGGGACTGGAATGGAAGGATATTAAGTAAGAAGATAAGATTACCCGGGGGCAAGGAGGTTAGATGTAGCAATTTAAGACGCACATTTGTGGGCAGTTTATTTGGGAGATAATACCAGTAAGCAGGAGAGGGAACAGGGAAAGTGAGGAAGAGGAGGAAAAGTAAGAAGAGGGTTCATTAGTTTGTTGCTGCGGGCAACAGGGGCTCCATGCCACTAGGGCTTACAAGAGAGCATATATGAATGCCTCTCAGAGGTTTCCACCAAAGAATAGAGGCAGCAACATTTACCCACTGATTCCCATCTCCCATTGGTGGAAAGTCCCCCAAGATGTTACGTCCCAAGAACATCCAAGCTCCACGTGTGACTGAACTCTTACAGGTAACCACTGGGGAAGCCCTATGCCAAGAGGTGAGAACACCCAGTAGTCACGTGAGACAAGACACTGTCAGCGTAGGGCCAGTGGAAGCCACGTGGCTGGACTAGTGATTTGCCAAAGCAGTTGATGATGGAGGTGAAGGGAGGAGGACAGGCTGGGGGAGAAAGCAAGGGTCCCTCCAGATCACCCTCGGTTGTCAGAGCAGCCAAGCTGGGAGTAGTACCCAGACTTGGGACAAAAGTTTAACCTTTGTTGTTTGTTTTATGATTTAAAACACTAGACACAGATGCATATAAGAAACAAAACTTCAGAACTTATTGAACAGAAGAAAAACTGTCATCCTAACAGCAGGAAAACAGAAACCTAGAAAGAACCGCTTCTATTTTTCAGGACTTTATGAAACAGTGAGTCCATATGCTGTTCAGTAATCGTTAACAATATCCAGCCGCTCTCGCTGTCAATAATTGTTGGGGTTGTTTTCTGGATGTTTTTCAAAATAACTGTGATAGTTATAGTTTATTCATTAGCACTAAACTTTCACTGTAATAAGTTGCTGAGATTGGAGGTTGTTTGTTATGGCAGCACACTCTAGCCCATCCTGACAAATGCTTTAAAATAAATCAGTACTGCATGGAGCTAGTTAAAGGAGCATGTGATCCTCGAACAAGTTATAAAATGTGTGTCCTTCTTCTCTTTTTCTTTGACAAATGATCTAACTCCTTTAGCTTATCTTATTATATTCTAGGAGTTTAGCCGTCTTCTATGACAATTGGGATACTAACTAAATGAACACCACAATATCCAAACTGCATGAAAAGAGAGATTTTGAACAGCTGCCTTAAGCACAAAAAATTGGGGGAGAAAATAAAATGCATATTTATATTTAACACAGCACTATGTAGGAGGAACTTGTGGGGTCAGAATTACCCTGCCCGATGAGCAATGACGATTTGCAAGGAGGCTTGGTAAATATGTGCAGGCCCACAGATGACTCAAGAACTGTGAATAGAGACCCGGGAAGAGGGTTAGCATGAAAGGAGTTTCCCTCCTGATGGAGGATTAAACTAGGTTCACAACAGGCAGGGACTCTGCCACCTTCACTTATCAGGCAGTCACTGAGTAACTATTTGTTGAATAAATCAGCAAGCAGCCCAGCTTCTGCCTAGCACGATGCTTGATGAGTGGAATGTTCAGAAGTTGTTTGTTGACTCAGGCCATGAGAGGTAAACGCATGCGTTGTTGTTGGAAGGGAGTGCACACACAGTTATCTTATCCTCGGGGGTTGGCTTCTCCCCACTCCCAGCCCACGTCAGCGGGTTGCTGAGCTGGCCGGGCCGTGGGGGTGCGCGCTGCCTCTGTAGAAGTACTCAGGCTGCCTTCTCAGTCATCGCCTGCCCTGGCGAGGTGGCGAGGTGTGCGCCCAAAAGGGGCAGCCGGAATGATCAAGTGTAGGAGTCCCTTCCTCCCTCAGCTCTTGGAAGTAAGAAGCAGAAGGCTGGTTTTTTGTGTGTTGGTTTTTTGTTTTGGTATTGTTTCTTTTCTCCTCTCTGCCCTGAGCAGGAGAGAGAACCAGCCAACCCTGCGGGGGAACTGGGGAAGGCTGCCCCTTTGGCAGCGGCTTGTTAGGAAGATCACTTGGTGGATGCCGGTACCGAAGAGGCGGCGAGAGAGAGATCTGCCAGCATGGCTACTTTGGCTGATGCTTCTAAGGCCAGGAAGGGAGCCGTCCTGGAGGCTTCACAGAGACACAGGTGGGAAGGCCACGCAGAGACCAGCCAGCGGGTATCAGCAGCACCCTGCCCGTCAGTAGGTCCCAGCAGCAGTGGCCCAGGAGAAACCAGGGTAACCTCTGCCACCAGACAACCAAGAGCTCAGGTCCTCGGCCACACCGATGGTCCTTCTATCCGCCTCCTCCACCCAGCAGCCCAGCGGGCAGGGGCTTCTCGTTCACTTGTTTTGTCTACACGCTGAACTGTGAGTTCCTGTAGGAAAAAAAATAGCCAACTGCTTCATAAATGTAGCCCAGTGGGTAAATAGTTTTGGTAACTAGACAAATAAATTAAATTTCAATTGTGTGTTAATTCTTCCTTGTGGTTTAGTACATGAGCCAGCTCCTGATTTCTGGAATCAGTCATTCTGGTTGGAGGCGAATTTCAATTGCTATGAAGAAAACCTATTATTCAATACATTCTAAGACTAAAAGGATATTATGCAGCCCAGATGGGTGCTAATAAATAATAATAATTACCTCTGATCGGCCAATGTTGTTATTCTAATACTCGTTTCACTTCTAAGTGAGGTTAACCCTCAGCATTCCCTTTACAACAGGATTTAAGTTATATTAACAAAAGTCTCCTATTTTAAAAATCCTCACCCAAGGATATGTTTAGAATGAGGAAGCAGGGAGGGAGGGAGAGAGAGAGAGAAGATTAATGTGAGAGAGGAACAGCAATCGGTTACCTCTGGTACATGCCCTGAAAGGAAATCAAACCTGCAACCTAGTTATGTGCCCTGACCAGGAATCTCACCTGAAACCTTTTGGATGATGCTCCAACCAACTGAGCCATCCAGCCAGGGCCAAATATTGCCTTTTAAAAAATTCAATTCTTACTTTTTTTCTAATCTAGGCAGGATTTCAGAGATGAATTGAACAGCTCTGGCTATTTGGCTATCGTTATTTTCTCTCTTACTGACTCTAGTTCTGACCTCTATCAATGTGCCGACGTCAGGTCTCCTGAACAGTCAGCTCTCAGGCACAGAATCCATTTATATGCAGGGTATGTCCAGTGCCATTTCGCACCAAGATCAATCAAGGGCAGGTATCCAAACGCTGGGACGTTGACCTTCTTCTGCCTGTCACCCACAGGGAAACCATTCACTCTGTCTCCATCAGAAATCGACATATGTGTTTCAAATTCAAGTTGTCTGGAGCAAAGGGCTCATTAAACCAGTGAGACTCAGGATGCAGCAGGCATTACGTATTTGGGTCCTCTTTCTCCTTAACAACGCTTCCTTCTGAGACAGAGATACTCTGCTTTCTCCCCATCCTTCCATCAAGGGACTCTTCAGCAGGTTTCAGCCGACCGGTCCTGAGCAGGCGGTCACCTCACACACCTCTGCTCTGCTCACCCAGCCCGTTCCTCTGCCTCGGGTCGGCAGGACCGGAAGAAGAATCATCTGCGTCTCTCACAAAGGGCTGCCTTTAGTTACATACGCCATCAATACTTTTTCTACCATCTCTGCAAAATAGTTTTTAAGATTTCTGCTTTACAGATGAGAGCACTGAGACTCATAGAGACTAAATGTGCCCAAGTTTAAACAGCCGCTGAAAAATATCACAGTCTTTTATGTTAGGTGGTGTTATGAGTTAAGGCTAGGGTTAGGGTCAGTGTCAGGTTGTGCATGCTGCCAGGCTGACCCCCTTCACTGGCCCAGATGGCCATGCATGAACTGTGGGGACACCCCGCAGCAACAGGAGTGCATGCCAACAGCCAGGGACCCTGCAGCTGCCAGGGTGCCCACAGTTGTCCCTGGCTCTTGCTGCTGGCTCAGGCCCCTACCATCATGCTTGTCTCTGTAACCAGCTCCTGCCACTACACAGGCGCCTGCAGCTAGGTGTGTGCACACTACAGGCTCTGGGAGAAGGGGAGGCACCACTGAGGACTCCGACAGTCCTGGCAGCCACTACAGACTACTTGCAATGCTCACCAAGGACCATGCAGTCATTGGTACGGTGGGTCCCAGCAGCCTAAGCCAACAGTACATCATAACACCCCCAGACATGAAGCTGTGCATGTCTCTGCACATGGTACCCTGCTCTACCACATGTGGGATCATAGCACATGTCAGCATCCCACCCCCACCCGCAGATGAGGTATGTCTTTACCAAAGTCAGTCCATACATTCTGGAAGAGGTGACTGCTTCTTCAAATGCACAGACACTTGTGCAAACCTACAGGGATCACTGAGAAACAGGGAAGCGTGACCCCTCACAGGAACACAGTCAACTGCTAGCAACCGAACACAAAGAAATGGAGATACATGAATTGCCTGACAAAGAATTCAAAATAATTTTTCTAAAGATGTTTACAGAGTGACTAGAGAATGTAAACAATTTAATGAAATCAGACAAATAATACAAGAAAAAAACTGAGAGGTACAACCAAAAATTTTTAAAAAACATTAAAAAACCCAGAAATTTTGTAGATGAAGAATACATCAACAAAAAGAGAACTTCAACAGCAGACTAAACCAACATAGAAGAGAAGCACCGAGCTCAAAGGTAGATCATTTCAAATGATTTACAAAGAGGAAAGGAAAGAAGAATGCAAAGGTATGAGGAAAGCCTAATGGACTTACTGGACACTACAAAAGAAACAATCTGCCCGGCCGGTGTGGCTCAGTGGTTGAGCATCAGCCCATCCACCAAGAGGTTGCAGGTTCAATTCCCAGTCAGGGCACATGATCAGTAGTGAGCCTGATCCTCAGTTGGGGGCAGGCAGGAGGTGGCCAATCGATATTCTTTCTCATTGATGTTTCTATATCTCTCTCTAAAAATCAATAAAGGAAAAGAAAATGAAACAATCTATACATCATTAGAATCCCAGAAAGAAAAGAGAGGGAGAAAGGGGCAGGAAATGTACTTAAAGAAATAATGTGCAGAGAATGTCCAAACCTGGGAAAATATTTGGACATCCAAGTTCATGAAGTTAACAGGTCACACTATAATTTCAATCCCAAACAAGTTTCTCCAAGATGCATAATAATATTGTCAAAAATCAAAAACAAAGAGAATTTTTAAAAGGAGCAAAAAATTTCTTTACAAAGGAACCCTCATAAAGCAATCAATGGATTTCTCCTGGAATAAGAACAGGCATATAGGTCAATGGAACAGAACAGAGAACACAGAAATAAACCCATGTCTTTATGGTCAGTTAATGTTTGACAACGGTGGCAAGAACATACAATGGAGCAAAGTCTCTTCAATAAATGGTGTTTGGAAAATTGAACAGGTACATGCAGAAAAATGAAACCAGAACACAAACTTACACCATACACAAAAATAAACTCAAAATGGTAAGAGTTAAATGTAAGCCACAGAACCACAAAAACCGTAGAGGAAAACATAGGCAGTAAAATCTCAGACATCTCTCATAACAATATTTTTGCCAAGATATCTCCTTGGGAAAGGGAAACTAAGGAAAAAATAAACAAATGGGACTACATCCAACTAAAAAGATTTTTGAACAAGAAACCAACAAACAAATGAAAAGGCAACCCACTGTATAGGAGAACATACTTACAATGATGCATCTGATAACGACTTAATTTCCAAAATACATAACAAACTTATAGAACTCAACACCAAGAAGACAAACAACCCAATTAAAAAAGAGGCAAAGGGCCTGAATAAGCAATTCTCCAAAGAGGACATTCAGAGAGGCTCAATGTCACTAATCATCAGAGAAATGCAAATTAAAACCACAATGAGATACCACCTTACACGTCAGAATGGCTATCATCAATAAATCAATAAACATCAAGTGTTTGTGATGATGTGGAAAAGGGAACCTTTGTGCACTGTTGGTGGGAATGTAGATTGGTGAAGCCACTGTAGAAAACAGTACAGAGGCTCTTTAAAAAATTAAAAATGGCCCTGGCCGGTTTGGCTCAGCAGTTAGAGCGTCAGCCTGTGTGGTCCAGAGACCTGGGTTTAGTTCCCACTAAGGGCATGTACTTAGGTTGCAGTTTGTCCCCGGCCCTGGTTGGGTCGTGTGGGTGGCAGCCACTCAATGTGTCCCTTTCATGTCGATATTTCTCTCTCTCTCTCTTCCTGTCTCTGCCTTCTGCTCTGTCTGAATAAAAAATGCAAAAAAGTCCTCAGGTGAGGATAAAAATAAATAAATAAATAAATAAATAAATAAATAAATAAAATTAAAAATTAAAAATGGAACTACCTTTTGACCTTGTGATCCTACTTTTGGGAATATATCCAAATAAACCCCAAACACTAATTTGAAAGAATATGTGTACACCATGTTCACTGCAGAATTATTTACAATGGCTAAGATTTGGAAACAGCCCAAGTGCCCATCAGTCGATGAGTGGATAAAACAGCTGTGGTACATTTACACAGTGGAATATTACTCAGCCATAAAAAGGAAGAAAAATCTTACTTTTTGCAACAGTATGGATGGACCTAGAAATTATTAGGCTAAGTGAAATAAGCCAGTCAGATAAAGACAAATACTATATGATCTCACTTATGTGTGGAATTGAATCAACAAAATAGAAACAAAAGCATAGATATATGGAACAGACTGACAGCTAGCTGTCAGAGGAGAGAGGGGTTATGGGGCTGGGTGAAAAAATGTGAGGGGACTGAACAAACAAACAAATATATGTATGACACATAGACACGGACAGCAGTATGGTGACAGCCAGGGAGCAGGGGTGGGGAGGTGGGTGTGGGCAAAGGGGAGACACATGATGATGGAAGAGACTTGACTTTGGGTGATGAGTGCATGACGCAGAATATATTGAGTTGTACACTTGAAACCTTCATGGTTTTGTCAGTCGATGTCACCCCAATACATTGCATTAAAAAAAACAAAACCAAAAAACCAATGGATTTCTGAGCAGTTGTGGCCAGAAGAGAATGGGATGATATACTTAAAGCATTGAAAGAAGAAACAATGTCAACAAATAACCCTTCAACCAGAAATGTCCTTCAGAAGTGAAGGGAAGATAAAAACTTTCCCGGAAAAACAAAAGCGAAGGGGGTTTACCACCACTAGACTTGCCTTACAGGAAATGCTGAAGGAGTTCTTCAAACTGAAAAGAACATGAAAACATATGAAAATATTCAACACATTGATACAGGTAACCTTATCATTAGATTCAGAACACTCTAAGACTGTAATATGATAGCGTGTTAGCCATTTCACTCTAGTATAAAAAAAGTATTACAAATAGCTATAGCTACTGATTGGTTAATACATACACAATATAAAAAGATGTAAACTGTGACATCAAAAACATAAAATGAGTGTGTGGGTGGAGGAATAGTATATGATTGAGTTCAGTTGTCATCAGCTTAAAACAGACTGTTATGAGGTGATTTACGTAAACCCAAAGTACCTAACTATATTAAACAAATATTAACAGATCTGGAGGAAGAAATAGACACCATACAATAATAATAGTGTGTTTCAATACCCCATTTCAACAGTGGCTAGGTCATCAAACAGGGAATCAGTAAGGAAACACTGGACTTCAACTATCTGTTAGAACAGATGGACCTAACACATGCAGAACATTCCATCCAAACAGCAGAGACTACACATTTCTTCTCATGTGCATATGTGAAAGAATCGATCCTAGTGAACTCACTCACTGCAAAGGAGCCAGCAGAAGTGGCGGTCACTGCCTTGAGCAGCGCTGTTCACACAGCTTTCTAGACTCCGCCCACTCTTCAAGCAAATCTGCGCCACCTGCAAAGTCAGAGACACTGACCTTGAGAGAGGCTTGGCTTCTCAGTGCAGTCTCCGGCCCCTGTTGCTCGCACCCATGCAGTGCTACCAACAGTGCATGGACACCATATACTGTATGATTTCACATACATGAAATGTCTAGAAAAGCTACATCTATAGAGATGGAAAGCAGATTAGTGAGAGTGGGTGCTTGAGGATGGGAATGGGAGAGGATATCTTGGTGAGATGGAAGTTGGGTTGTGGTAATAGTTGCACAAATCTATAAATAATTCTCTAAAACTTATTGAATTGTACACTTTAAACAAGTAGTAAGTGATATGTCTTTATAAGCTATTTTTTTTCTTTATTGATTTTAGAGAGGGGGAGAGAGAGAGAGAAACATTGATGAGAGAGAACATCGATTGGCCGCCTCCAGCATGCTTCCCACTGGGGATCGGGCCCACACCCTGGGCATGTGCCCTGACCTGTAATCAAACCAGTGACCTCTTAGTGCATGGGTTGACGCTCAACCACTGGGCCACACGGGGCCAGGCTATATAAGCTATTTTAAAATTTCATATTATATGTCTAAATGAGCTATTTAAAATTTTTAAATTGCATCTATCTAAGCTATTTTTAAATTTTCAGAAAAATATCTGTGTATAGAGTCCTGGCCAGTTTTGCTCAGTGGTTAGAACATCAGCCCTCAGACTGAAGGGTCACAGGTTCCATTCCCAGTCAAGGGCATGTGCCTGGGCTGCAGTTTCGATCCCTGCCCTGGTTGGGGCACATGTGGAAGGCAACCAATTGAAGTGTGTCTCTCTCTCCCCTGTCCTCCCTCCCTTCCACTCTCTCTAGAAATCAATGAAAAATATTTCTTTGGGTGAGGAGTAACCAAAAAAAAAAAAAAAAAACAAAACAAAACAAATCAAAACTCAAACCTGTGTATAGATGATAGATACATTACATGACAGATACCTGGCCAGATCATTTAGGTCAGTTTGCAACCTCAGGCAACGGATGCAGCTGTGAGGGGTTTACACATAAATCAGTTCTTACCAAGGTGTTAACTGTTTATCTAGTAGTCATTTAGTAGGAGGGCCAAGAAGATTTTGGTAGGGAAGGAAAGAGTTTGGGCAACCAACTAAAAATTGTGTAGTCAATTATGCCCTAAATATTCTACTTAAAATATAATTATTAGATTACATTTATTATATTACGAGCAAACATCAAGGGTATCTTGTAAGGAGATGAGTGAGGGAAGCCATACTGGTATATGCGTATAGGGTGTGACCCCAAGACGTCAGAGGGGAGAGGGCCTTTGCAGAGAAAGGGGGTGTGGGCTTTGAACCGCTTCCTGGCCAAGCCGATCAATGACTAAGAGCTTCGAGCTTTCCCCTTGCGTCTGACCCTCGCTGCATCTGGGGCATGCGTGGAGGAGGTCCTGATTCGGAGGAAACAGTGCCAACAGGGACAGTGGATGTCTTTCTCTATGGTAGCTGTGAGGGCAGATGGCCAATGCCCAGAGGACTCTCCCCTGTGTGCACGGACATCTTACCCTGCGCAAAACCCTGCCGCTCAGGCACAAACCGGCGGGGAGGCCCAGTGCCAAGTGTCACTGCGCTCAGGTCTCCCACCGGCCAGGCTAAAGGTTGAGTGCAGATGACTCTTCACCTGCAGCATCAGTTGCCTAGGAGATATTACAACGAATGCTTTGCTTTATGAGAGCTCCTTCTAACAAGTCAGCATTGAAAAGCTTCTGTTAACTTTAACCGAAGCTGGAAAACAGCTAAGACCGTTGATCTACATGCGACATCAGAGTCTCACTGGACCTCATGAAAGGCTCCTTCCTGACCAACCAAGGGTGGAACTTGTTTTAGCCAACAAGATAAAAAATAACTTATGCAACTACGTGGCCCTATCCAACCAGAAAGTGTTAAAATATCTGTATAGCGACTACAAATCCCCCTTCCCAGCCACAAAAACTCCTGACTTATCCCCTATAGGTGCCACTTGGTGGATTATTCACCGTGTGAGTCCTTTGTCTGACAGGTCAATAAGCTCAGTGCTTGCTGTTTTTACATTCTTTGGTCTTTGTTCTTTTTTTACAGAAAATAAGGAGATGTTATATTGTTGCACTTTGGAGTCTGGGGATTGAAATTCATCTGATCATTGCGCAGTCCATCGGTCCATGAGGTGCCTCCCTGCTACAGTGACCAGTACTCCCAGGCCAAGATGTACGAAGCCTCTGTTGATGAAGGAATTGCTTGCATTCCTAGCACAACTCTTAGTTGATTTCCCCCCTCCCCACCATCTTCCTACATGCTGATTTCAGTGCTCCCTTGAGGCAACTTTATTCTTTGCTCTGAGAAATCCCCCAGTATGGACCTTTTAGTTTTTCAATAAGAGGTGATGTTTTCCACAAAGGAGGTGTAGAAAGATTACGGCTTTGGGGATGACGATGGAAAACTGGGAGGTCACAAAAGAGCGCCGAGTCTCTCTGGGGAGAGGAGCAGAGATCACAAGGTGACGGATTGTTCTCATGAATGATTGGACATCACCAGCAGCTCAGGGCCCAGGCGACCCAGTGGGCCCTGAATGAAGGAGAGGCCATGCTCGCTCCCTGCTTTCCAGAGTATTTCTCTAACAATCGAGAGTAGAGCCTATTTTATTTTTTAATTTTTAAATTTTTTTTTATCCTCACCCGAGGACATTTTTGCATTTATCTTCAGATAGAGCGGGAGGGAGAGAGGGGGGAAGAGAGAGAGAGAAACATCGATGTGAGAGAGACACATCAACTAGTTGCCACTCACAGGACCCCAACCGGGGTGAGGACAAACTACAACCAAGGTACGTGCCCTTAGCGGGAACCGAACCCGGGACTCTCTGGTCTGCAGGCCGACGCTCTAACTGCTGAGCCAAACTGCCCAGGGCAGGCGTGCCTATTTTAAATGGTGGTTTTCCATGATAGTTTCTAACTGGTTGTATTAGTTTCTAGGGCAAAATATTATAACCTGGGTGGTTTAAACAACAGAAATTTACTTTCTTTCAGTTCTGGAGGCTAAATGTCCAAGATCAGAATGTCAGCAAATTTGGCTTCTTTGGAGGCCCCTCTCCCTGGCTTGCAGACCCTCTCAGGGTCTGGTGTATTGTCTGTGTCCTAATCGCGTCTTCTTGTCATGAGACCAGTCATATGGGATTAGGATCTACCCATCTAACTTAATTTTACTTTAATTACTGCTTGTAAAGCCCTATCTCCAAATATAGTCACGTTTTGAGATAGTACTGGTCAGGACTTCAGCATATAAAGTTTGAGGGGCACAATCCGGTCTATAACAGTCTGCCCTCTGCCCTCCCCCTAATCCACGTCCTTGTCTGCAAAATAAAACCACCCATCCCAATAGCTCCAAAAGTTTTAATGTATTCTAACATCAACTCTAAATCAAAAATCTCATCTTAATATCATCTAAGTCAGGTATGGGTGACACTTGAGGTATGATTCATCCTGAGTCAAAATTCCTCTCCCTCTGTGAACCTGTGAAATCAGACAAGCTGTCTGCTTCCAGACAGGATGGTGGGGCAGGCAGAGGATAGACATTCATGTTCCGAAAGAGAGTCAGAAAGAAGAAAAGGGTCCCAAGCAAGTCTAAACCCCAGCAAGGCAAATTCCATTCGATTTTAAGGTTGGAGAACAATTCTTTTTGACTCCATTTTCTATCCTCTGGGCCCGCTGACCGAATCCCAGAAGTCTGTTGGCTCCTTCCATTTCGTGACCCCTCTGCCCTCCGGTCTCAGCTGGTGGCACTTCTGCTGAGAGGGTTGGTGAGGTCGTGAGTCACACCACAACCTCTTCACAGAATGTTTGTGTGGGCACATCTCTGGTGTTTGCTGCAGAACGCACATCCTTGATTTTGAAATACAGACAGGCTGAGAGTTTTCCTGATCTTCAAGTCTGGTTCCTTTTGGCTTAACAATTCCTTCCATTTATTTCTCTCCTCTCACATTTTACCGGCAGCGCGAAGGACAAACAAGGCCATGCCTTCAACACTCAGCTTGGAGATCGTCTCAGCTCCGTGTCTAACTTGTCCGCTCACATGCTCTGCCTTCCACGAAACACTGGAACACAATTCAGCCAAGTTCTTTTCCAACGCACGACCAGGGTGCCTTCCCTCCAGTGACCGGGGTCCTTAGCAGAAGCACCTCCAATGCCCGTATCGCTACCCAAACCAGCACAGCTTTTCCTAGCACGCTCCTCAGAGCCCTTCCAGCCTCCTCCCATCACCAGTTCCAAAGCCATTTCCTCTTTGTTTTTTGTTTTTTAAGGTCTTGGAAGTTAGCACTTCAACATGTGAATTTGGGGAGAACACAATTCAGATCCATAACACTTGTCGTTGCAGAATTATAAGAAAAAGTTAGATTGTTTGAGACTTAACTTGGATTTGATTATTTTCTAAGCTCAATGGTTTTCCCATGAATTACAGGTGTTTTAGGCGTATAACCACATCTGTAGCATGCAGTAATATTTTCCTTCCTCTATTCAAGTAATAGTAATGTGTGCTAGGCACTATTCCAAGTGCTTCACGTGTGTGAACTCATTGAACCTTTATAAATACTCTACAAAGGCTTCAGGAAGGTATAGGACTCCTTGTCTGAAAACAAAATGTTTTAAAAAACTATGAGGTAATACTATTAACATCTTCACCTGTCACAGGTGAGGAAACTGAGACACCAACAGGTCAGGTACCGTGTCCAAGGGCACAGCAAGGGAGGGTAGACCCGGGCTTCTCATGGAGTTGCTCTGATGAACACACGATACACTCTTCTCGCCTCTCATTTGCATTGCTTCTTTTTGCCTGTTGTCTCCACTGGAGGTTCTTTTACGGTGGGATGTTAAAAATGGTACCGAGTTTGTGAGGAACTATAAAAGAGATGGGAGAAGTTTGGAGGATATATATTCTCACTAACTGTCACATATGAAATGATAATGCCCTCCACCTGTTTCAGGAATCTTATAGAAATACTGTCTGCGAATATGCTATGTCAATATTATAAAAATAGGAAGTAATTTCATAAAACATATTCAGATAAGGATATATATTTACCGATACGAATTATTTAGCGTAAGCAGAGGAACACAAGCTGAAGTCATTGCGAAGCTGGGGCATAAACTGGGGGCGGAGAGAACAGAAAGGCCTGTGAGAACCCCCCCTCCTGGCAGGATATTCAATCAGTAGTCGGATTTCATCCCTCAATACTTCTTGACATTTTCCCTTCAGAAAGTAATTACTCTGGAACTAAAAAAGAAAAAGATAAAGGAAAGAAAGGAATGCATTCGAGATAAGCCAATATTGTTTTAATTTCAAAACACCTTCAGAAACTCCCAAGAGTGAATAAGGGGCAGGATGATAGGCTGTGATTCAAACAGAAGACAATGGCGTCTGCTGGAGCACGTCAGCAGCCGCAGGCACAGCCTCCGCCAAGGACCGTGCCAGCTGCCTGACCCCCGGCAGTTCTCAGTGTTCTTCACGTTATCTGCGCCTGATGTTGGTAGGTAGGTTGAAATAACTTATAGACAGCTATTTTCTTAGATTATTTGACAATTCAGTTTTTGACACTCAACTTTAAAATGCCATAGAGTTTTCATGAGCGACTAATCACTATCTTGAGGATGGTGAGGTCCAGGAAAGTTTCACACTCCCCAGTTAACCCTGGCTTCCCTTCCCCGTTCATTCGTGTTCTGCCACGTCAGTTTAGGGTCAGATAATAGAATACTGACACGACACGATGGACATTACAAAGAGTTAATCTTCACTCTGTAGTTGGGAGGCAGGGACGGGGATTTGATATTTGGAGGAAGGGTACATCATGAATCAAGTTATGATGTTAAGGCGATTGTATGTCCCATGTGAACTGGGTTAAGACATAGTTCCTCAGCATTTTAGGCAGTTTAGACAAAAAAAAAAAAAAAAAGCCCCAGTGCACATGGGTAGTTGATGGCCCTTGGCTCCTTCCCTGAGATCTCACAGGCCTCATGAATCTTTACCCAAGATGAATTTCTTGTTGTTTGCTTAATTTAGGCAATTTTTGATCCAGCTCATCCATTTTTCTAACAAATCCAAAGCAATAGGAAAGCAAATGATTTTCAAGTTTTATATTTTCATCTTCATATTCCCAAAATGGGCCTTAATGAAGGAGCATTTTGGTCCAGTAGGTATCTCTCCCACGAAGGAGCGGCGTTGGAGATGCGGAGACGGGCCCGCACTCCTCTCTGCCCAAGCTTCAGATGAAGCGGTTCTATTAAAATGGATGTTATGCAGGTCTGCATGCTGTGGTAACCTGTTTTATGAAATTAAATGTATTTTCAGAAACAGAAAAGCAATGGGGATATGTCATTATTGTTTAAATCTGAGATAAAAAGACGCCTACTTTCAAAAAGGAAAGAACTGTGAACAAACCCTCTGTCTTAAAAGATGAATATGAATCAGCAGAACGAGACAATCTTATCTCTGAGGGGGAGGGAAGGGCTTTTCCTTTCAGATCGGAGATGAAACATTTATAAAAAAAAAAAGAAAAAGAATTCAAAGCTTCAACTCTCTTGCAGTGCTTTGTGACTCAGAATTGAATTTATTAGTCTGACAAATTGGTTTTTACAGATGCCTTGATTTGAAAACCAAATCTACCATTTGGCTGATGACCTTCCAGAGGCTACACATCTTGTTGAAATGCCTGGACGTGACTTCCACTGTGTTTGCTTATACAGGTGACAGAGGACACAGAAGGGGGGCTGCCTCCCAGGTGGCAAAGTCCATCACGAAACGTCCTCATCAGTCAGGATGGAACGGGACTGCCTGTGCTTCCAGACTGGGAATCCTGTCACTGAACCAGCGTCTCCTATTGTCTCCTGACCAAAAGCAGGAACAAAGAGGAACGAGACATGATGGGGACTGTGCAGTGGAGTCTAAGACAGAACTGGAAGCCAGAACTCAAAGTTTGGCTGTACCGGCCGTGTAATCCTAGCGCTATCCCTTTTCTAATGGCTCACTTTCTCGTGAGGCAGAAGAGGCAAGTGGCTAAGTGTCCAGGCTCTGAAGTCAGACACATCCGGACTCGAATCCTGTCTACCACACGCTGTCTGTGTCTTCTCTGAACCTCAGTTTCTCCATCTGTGAGATAAGGACAAAAATATGACCTCATTGCATTAGTCAGAGTTCCCCTGGGAAACAGAATCAATAGATTTAGAGAGAGAGATTTATTATAAGGAATCAGCTCACGTGACTATGGAGACCAGCAGGTCCCACGCTGCAGCACAGGCTGCCAGGCTGGAGACCCAGGAGAGCTGGTGTTCCAGATGGAGTCTGAAAGCAGCCAGCCCTGGAGTTAGAAAGAGCAGGTGAAACTGTGTCCAAGGCAGTCTGTGGAGAATTCCTTTCTGCTCAGGGGAGGCTGGTCTTTCTTTTTCTAGCCAGTCCTTAAACTGACTGAATGAGTTCCACCCACATTATGTAGAACAATCTGTTTTCTGCAAAGACCCATTTAAATCTTAATCTCATCTAAAACAACCTCACAGAAACATCCAGAATAATGTCTGACCACATAGTGGGGCACCCTGGGGCTTAGCCAGGTTGGCACATACAATCCATCACTACACTCGTGCAATCCTCACAACAGCCCTACGAAACAAGGACTGTCGGTGGGGCTCATCTCTCAAGCTCATCCAGTAGTCATTTTTCCTCCTTCATGCATCAGCGACAAAGTCAGGAGTCACTGCATCCCTCTCTTGCTCTCCAGATGTTTTCCCAATGAACCCCTTCCCCTCCACGTCCCCTCCGTACAGACTCATCCACTGCTCCTTGATAAGATAGCTACGCATATTCGATGCAGTCACTTGAGAGTACGTGGCAGCTCCCTTTCCAGAAAGCTCAAACCCAAGTTCCAATCCAGCTAATATTTGATAGGCAATATCTAAGATTTGTTTTTTTTTCTGGGGTAAACATCAATTCCACAAACGCAGGATGCTTTCAAGCTACCAAATTTTAAATAATGTTCACTTCATCACATACATAATCATATTTCTAAAATTCTCATGAAATAACAGACAAGATCTGATGGATAGAGGCTATCTCAAACCTTGGCTTCCCTGAGTGAGCACAGGAGGAAGGGACTACAGGCATCAGCCAGCATTCATGAAGTGCTGACCACATGCTAGGCATTATGCTAGTGCCATTGTTACTCTTCTTATTAAATTACTGCATTTTGAATGGGCTTCGCCAGTGAACTTGCACCATGTATAAGTAATACCTTTCACCAAATACAGCATTCTCAAAGTGATGAAGCGGTTCTGAATAAAATCAGGGTAACTGTGGGAATACATGAGAACTTTTTTGCCCTGTATTGCCAGTATGTTGCAGGTTATTTCATGAGGTTAGTGTCAGTTGAATTTTCGAAACAATGGTAGTAGGAATGACAAAATTAAGAAGTGTAGATCCCGTAATTCTTAATTGTCCAGTGTTAGCCACCTCATCTAAAATGTAATTAGATCTTTTAAAAAAGAACATCATTTTTTCATTTAATTTCTTTTCAGATAATTAATGTAGCGGACACAGTTTTGGGGAAGAGCCTATGTGTTTTGAAACTTTCTTGAGAGGAAAATATTTGGGTTTAATTAGAAATCTCTTTGTAAGCAAAGATTTGAAATGCACCCTCCTTGAACTGCCGCTTTCCACCATTAGAGGAATATGCTTTGAGTAGTCACTGTCCAAGAAGGCAGAGGGCCAGGTGGAGCAGATCTGGGTGTAATGCATAGCCTCAGCACACAGCTGAACCCACCCTGTCTCAGTGAAACCCAGCTGCCCCACAGACACAGAGCAAGAAATAAATGCCTACTGTTGAATGCCCTGAATAATAATGAAGACGTTTATTTGTTAGGCACTGCTGCATTTAGGTCTTTGATCCATTTTGAATTAATTTTTTGTGTATGGTGTAAGGTAAGATGTTACCTTCATTCTTTTGCCTTTGGATATTAAACTGGTTTTTATTTGTTTTGTTTGGTTTGCTGACCGCAGAACATTATGTACCAGGCTTAATGCCTCACATAAATTATCTCATTTAAAATTCACACTAAGACTGCAAGACAGGGGTTAGAGGATCAAATAAAGAATTAGGTCTCAGAGAGAGGTCGACTTGCACTAGATAACAATGCTGGGATTTAATAGCAATGCTGATCTGTTTCCAGGACACTGTGCTGTCTCTCCAAGCCTTTATGGCTGCCATTTAAACCTCTACACAATTTAGCAAAAGCCTACTTCCAACACCTCACCTTCTACTATTGCTACTTCCTCACTCAGGTGCTTATTTCTGAAATGAATATTGTTCCCTAAATATATCATACAAATGTCCATTTTTGAGAATTCTAGAGAATAGTAGCACAGCTTAAGCAAACAATATTTTTAAATTTATTTTAACCCTACCTATCCTGTTTCACCAAATTTAAGAAAGAGCTCTTCATGATCTGCTGTTCCAGATGACACTGATCTCTTTTGTCCTCAAACTTCTAGAGCACATAGGATCTGTAAAGTTTATGGACTGAATTCTGGTGACCGAGACTACTCCCCAGTATTCATTCTTTTTCTGCTTGTATACATTTAGAAATTTTATTTTCCAGTCTTTTTTTTTTTTTTTTTTTTTTTTTTTTTTTAGCTCTATAGAGTCATATGACTAAATTCCAGCCAATAAGATATAAAAGAAAATAGAGTGTGGGATCTGTAGTGATATCCCCCCTTTCATTTCTCATAATTAGTAATTTGGGTCTTTGCTCTTTTTCCATATTTAGCATAGCTGGAGGCTTATCAATTTCACTGATTTTCTAAAATAAACATCTTTTGGTTTCACTAATTTTCTCTATTGATTTCCTATTTTTAATTTTATTGATTTATGCTCTAATTTAATTACTATTTCTTTTCTCCTGCTTACTTTGGATTTAATTTGCTCTTTTCTATCCTAAGATGAAAAATTAGATGATTGGTTTAGATCTTTCTTCTTTTCTAATATATGCATTCACTGCTACAAATTTCCTCTAAGCACTGCTTTGGCTGCATCCAGTAAATTTTGACAAGTTGTAATTTTATTTTATTTTAGTTCAAAAAATTTTTAATTTCTCTTAAAATTTTATCTTTGGCCCATGTATTATTTAGAAATGTGTTGTTTAGCTTGCCAGTATTTGGGGATTTTCCAGTTACCTTTCTGTTGTTGATTTCCAGTTTAATTTCATTATTTTCTGAGAGCAGACATTGTATGATTTCTATTATTTTAAATTTGTTAATATGTGTCTTATAGCTCAGAAAGAGGTCTATCTTGATGAAAGTTTTATGTAAGTATAAGAAGAATGTGTGTTGTGTTGGTGGATAAATTATTCTGTAGATGTCCATTATATTCAGTTGATTGATGGTTTGTTAAGTTCAACGATGTCCTTACTGATTTCCTGTCTGCTGAATTTGTCCATTTCTGATAGAGATATGTGTTGAAGTTGCCAACTATGTAGTGAATTCATCTATTTCTCCTTGTAGTTATATCATTTTTTGTTTCACATATTTTGATGCTCTGTTTTTAGGCGCATACATGCTAAGGATCATTATGTCTTCTTGGGGAACTGATCCTTTATCATTATGTAATACCACTCTTTATCCCTGATACTTTTCTGTCTCTGAAGACTCCTCTGTCTGACAATAACACAGCTACTCTGGCTTCTTTATGATTAGTGTTAGCCTGGTATATATTTATTAATCCATTTCCTTTTACTCTATATATGTCTACAATTTAAAGTGGGTTTCTTGCAGACAACATATGCTTGGATCTTGCTTTTTGATACACTGACAATCTCTATCTTTTAATTAATATATTTAGACCACTGACAGTTAAAGTGATTACTGATATTGTTGGATTAATATCTTTTATATTTGTTATTGTTTTCTATTCATTGCCCTTGCCCTGTGTTTCTATTTTTTTTTTATCCTCACCTGAGGACATTTTTCCATTTTTTGGTTCAGATAGAGCGGGAGGGAGAGAGAGAGAGAGAAACATCAACGTGAAAGGGACACATCGAGTGGTTGCCACCCGCACGACCAACCAGGGCTGGGGACAAACTGCAACCGAGGTACGTGCCCTTAGCGGGAACCGAACCCCGGTCTCTCTGGACCGCAGGCCAACGCTCTAACCACTGAGCCAAACCGGCCAGGGCGTGTTTCTATTTTTATATTCTCCTCTTTGTCTGCCTTTTGTGGTTTTAAGTGAGCATTTTATGATTTTCTTTTCTTTCTTTTCTTAGTAAATCAGCTATGCTTCTTTCTTATTTTTTTATTTTTTACTTTTATTAATGTTTGCCCTAGAGTTTGCAATACATATTTAGAACTAATCCAGGTCCACTGTCGAATAGCACTGTACTGCTTTACGGGCAATGCACATACCAAGTAGAAAAGTAACCCTAATTCCTCCCTCCCAACCCTTGCATAATTGCTCTCATTCATTTTATTTATACATAAATATACACAAACATATATGTTTATATATAAGCACACCTAATTGGATACATTACTGCTATTACTATTTTGTATTAACTGTTATCTGTTACATCAATTAAGAGTTTTAAAATGTTTTATTTTACTTTCACTTATTTCTCTGATATTCTTCATTTCTTTGTACAGATCTGAGTTTCTGACCTATATCATTTTCCATCTTTCTAAAGAATTTATTTTAATATTTCTTACAAGGCAATTAAGTCTACTGTTAACAAAGTCCCTCAATTTTTGTTTGTCTGAAAAAATCTTAATTTCTCAAAGCATTCAGAATTCTATGTCGGCGTGTTTTCTCTCTCAACAATTTGAATACTTCACTGTTTTCTTGCTTACATGGTTTCTTACATGAGGAGAAATTGGATATAATTTTTATCTTTCTTTGCTTCTCTGTAAGTAAGATGTTTTTATAAACCCTTAATAGAAGATAACTTTTAATATTACTCAGTGTTTAATTAGGAGACAGAAACCACATCAGAAATTTGAATGGGAAATTTTAACATAAAAAGTTGTTAAATAGCAACAGAGAGGTTAACTACTAAGAAGAGATAAAAGAGAACTCTAAAGACCACCCAGCTCACAATCTTCTTGTTATTAAAGTAATAACAAGAAGCTACCCTTAGCAGCTCTGTGACTTACTAGATATGTGGCCTCAAACCAGACATTTAGGCTGTTGACAAGGTCCTCCAGCCGACTCCCAGGGACACACCTGAGCTTATTTCTCACTGCAGCAAGGGAGACCATGTGCCCCTTGCAGTTTAGAAAGAGGATGTTAGAACAGACTTAGAGGGTTAGGGCTTGTGGTCGGTGATTTGGGAAGGGTTTAAGGGAGTGGGGTTTTCCTCTCGGTGAGAGGCTCCCAGGACTTGCGGTGATTATATGATTATATGATTCACTATGCAGGGAGGACAGGTTAAGTGAGGTGACTGTCCTAATTGGCAAAGCAGCAGCCAGCACTCGTTAGCAAGGAGAGGAGATGTCTGGTCAGTTTGAGGGGTGTGGACAATGTTCTTGTTTTGTCTGGACTCAGACAGCCTGACAGAATGGGCGTGTGTGATACTGGTGTTTATGAAATTGTTAATGTTCAACAGGCAAGGGAACACTAGCTGTGAGAACACGGGCTGCTTTCCTGCCTCTCGCTGTCTGCGCCGCAGTTTCCTCCTCTGTAAGGTGGGGGATACTGAGTTTCTACCTCTGGGGTTTGGAACTAGGCGAGAGTGTCCAAAGGGGTCCTGTCTCTCCAAGGCTGTTTCAGGCATCACGGAGAGTGCAACGTGGGTCAGTGGATAGCGGCGAAGTTCACTGGGTTGTACCGGGCCAGAGCCAGTTCCACAGCTGGAAAGTCAAGGCCGGTGAGCAGGAAGCCACAGGCCAGAACTAAAAAGCAAACTGCTCACGGATGAGTGCCGCTGCGACACTGCCAATAAACAGCTGTGCCCTAAAGAAGAAGGTTGGAAGGACGCACCTTCTTCCTGCAATGGGCCTCCAGTGCCCTCTATGGACAGAGCCAAACACCTGTGCCAGGTGGATAACAAAAATGTTAACAGGGCTCAGCTCTAGTAACACAAAGAAGGGAAAAGAATGGCAGACTTGAAACTGAAAGACAACACATTGATAACTGGAACAACCAGAATTCATTTATTCATTCTTCTTATTGTTTTACCCCAATTTTCCACATCTACTTCATTTGTCCATATTCTCCAACCAGAGCTCCTCATCTCCCTGACCATAACAACTAGTGCAGCGACGACTCGTGACCCAGGTAAGGATATCTACCTACTTGTCTGTCTATCTGTCTATCTATCTATCTATCTATCTATCTATCTATCTATCTATCATCTATCATCTATCCATCCATCCATCCATCCATCCATCTCATTTGTCTGTCCATCGATATGTCTACCTCGGCTTACACTGAATCTACAGACTGAGAGTCATTTGTTCTTTTCAGCTGGTTGAACAAGGGAGAATGTGAATCTTACTGCTGAAGGCAGCACATAGAGCCTTAAGATGTAATCTTTTAGCAGAAACCATTACTCGGAGATGCAGATCATAGCGTCCTGATGCCCTTGCTTAAGCTTCAAAGTCAGCCATCCTTAAACTTTTCAGTTATGTGAATGAATAAATATCCACTCTTCTTTTCTTAAACCCAGCTGAATTAGGTTATTATGTTTTCTGTTCTGGGCAACAGAAACTCTCTTGAATGGTACAGTTCTTCAAATTTCACCTACATTGGGTATTTCTAAAACTCTTAGTACATCTGTTTATAGTTTTTCCCAACAATAATTGGACATGGCCTTTCAAACAGGTCTTTGTCAACATAAGGTATAGTTATAATAAATCATTCCTACTTTGATAATACATAAATTAATTCAGAAAGTATTTGAGTGATTAATATATGCCACATAATCTGGTAGGCAGTGAGAATCAACACATGAACAAGATAGACACAGTTTTTATCTTTTTGGAGCTTATGGTCTGGTGAGGGTTATGGAGAAGCAAATAGCCAGTCACAATCCAGGATGATGTGACGTTGAGGGAGTCCTGGGTGCAATGGTAGCACAGTTGTGAGCCTCTGACCCAGACTTGGGGGTGAGGGTGGGAAAGAAGTTGCAGCAAAACTTCCCGGAGAAGCTCATCTCCACCCCATGCTGCTTTCCTGAGGAGGATGAGCGTATTTAACAGTTAGGGTGGTGCAGAGAGAAAGAAATCGTGGGCACAAAGGCCTGATGAGAGAGATGATGGATGGCCTAGAATTCGAAAGAAGAGCAACAAGCCTGGACTAGGGTATGGTAGGAGGGACAGGAGGGTGTGAGAGGTGAAGGCAAATACTATGCAGTCTTGTAAGTAATGCTAAAGAACGTGGACTTTATTCCACGTGTGAGAGGCCAGGTGGAGAGTGGTATGCTCAGACTTGGGTGTAAGATCATCCTGACCAGTGTGAAAGGAAAGGGGGTGCCCCAGGAGGGGGCGACTGTGATCATCCGGGGCAGAGCCTCCAGGGGCCTGAAGGAGGCTGTCAGGCAGTGGGGCTGAGGCGACTCGGACAGATTTGAGACACATTTAGGAGGTGAACCCGATAGAATGTATGAATGGTTTGATGCCTTCCTAGGGGAGAAAGAGACGGAAGGCACCCAGGTTGGCTGGGCACTACTCACTAAGCAGGGACACAGGAGGACGAACAGGTTAATGGCTTCTGCTTGGGGCCTGTTGGGTGTCGAGAAACTTTAGTAGAAGGTGGGTATGGGATTCCTGAGGCTGAGAAAGTTTTGGCTGGAAATAAAAACCTGAGGCGTCAACAGATGGTCTCTTTAGCAATGAGAGAGCAGGAAGTCAAGTGTGAAATTACCAGAGAATGAAAAGGGCCCGGATGGTCCAGTAACGAGGAGTTTCCTGAGGGGCGGAGCACACAGGGAGAGGGGAGGGAAGAAGGGGTGGAGTGAAGGGGGAACAGACAACACTGTCAAATCACCTGAAAACTGCGTTGAGGAAGGAGAACTGGTCATCAGTTTGACAACAGAAGGTCATCGGTGACTTGAGCAGGAACAGTGCCTTTGAGAAGAGGGGGCGGGAGTCAGCACATCCATCGTCGGAGGGAGTAGGGGTGAGGGAGTACAAATAACAGGTTGAAACGTTTCTTCAAGAAATTTCTCGTGAAACAGAAAGAAAACAGCTCAAAGCCAGACTTGCATTTGAAGGGGAGTTTTTTTGTTTTGTTTTTAAAGGCAAGTTGAATATGTTTAGAAGTTCATAGGAGCCAGTAAAAAGGAAAAGGTTGGATTTATAGGAGAAAAATGAGAGAATCAATTGCTAAAATCCCTGCCGGGATCAGACAGGATCAGAGCAACTGCAGGATGAGCCTGGAGCAGCAGAGGAGGCGTGTCCTCCGTCAGAAGAGGAGAGAAGGTGAGAAGGGCAGGAAGTGTGTCTGGTCTGGGGCGCCGCCCAGAGGGTGAAAACATCTGGCTTCAGCGTTCTCTGTGGAAATGGAGAGCCCGCCTGCTAAGACGATGGGGTGAGGATTTTGAGGGATGCAGAGAAGCCCTGAGTTGGTCTCTGTGGAAAATGACCAAGAACTGACTACAGAAACACAGACGGGGCCACAGTGAGGGCCTAACTGAAGTTAGGACCACAATTATAAAGCCACACAGAGCCTCAAATTGTTGCATTTTCTGCAGTGGCCCCCACCAGCTTCGGGGCACATGGGGAGAAAACATATAAATGGCTAGTGCCTTTTTTAGATTTCCTACTCTTTGGTCAATGTGATCATTTGTCTTTTTTCTAAAAACTCAATCATCCACTTCAGTGAGATTTTAAAACTTGATTAGCACGAACTTAATTAGCATAAATTTAATTAGCGTTAGTTATTCTTTATGAATCAATAATGCGATCCTTTGCAGAATTTTCATTTTCTTTCTCTAATTTTCCTTGACTAACATTCCTGAGAACTAGGATGCCCTGTGTATTAGTTTCCTGTGGCTGTTGTAACAAACAGATTGTAACAAACACATTGGGTGGCTTTAATACAACACATATTTCTATTCTTACAGTGATGGAGGCAGTTTCCCGGGGCCACACCCAGTCTCTGGGAAGAACCTGTTTCCCTGCCTTTTCCAGCTTCTTAGAGCTGCACTGCTTGTGTGCCTTCGTTGGCCCATGGTCCCTTCAAAGCCACCTTGCTGGAGTGGTCGCCTTCTTCCTCTGTCTAATCAAACCTCCCTTTGCCTCCCTCTTAGAAGGACACTTGTAATTGTGTTCAGGGGCCTTCCAGATATTCCAGTATGATCTCCCCACCTCAAGATCCTTAACTTAATTACCTCTGCAAAGTCTCCTTCACTGGGTGACACATATAGGTTCCAGGAATTAGGAGCTAGATATCTGTGGGGGCTGTCACCCCGCTGCCACATCCTGTGTTCCTCCACACACTCCAGGATGTCTGGAAACAGCAGGCAACAGGGAAAGGCTGCCGATGGCCAAGCGCCACCTTCTGCAGCCCGTGTGTGGGCAGCGAGGGCCAGTTCAGTCAGACTGGAAGGCAGACTCTCCGGCCAGACCAGGTGTGAAGCTCGACTCCCACAAGGTAGCTATGGAGATTATGATGCCTCGCTTTGCAGGTGGGAGAGCGCGCTTGACTGTTGGGGGACGGAGACTCAAGAAGAAGATAGTTGTCTATGTCCAGCCAGGAAAACTGCACCCCAACCTTCTACGTTCAAGTGCCTCTAACAAAACTGCCGGTATCATACTGGCCCAGGCCTTGTTCATCATTACCTCAAACACGCGTAAGAGATTCATTCACTGTAACAAAAAGGATCTGTATGCTTGTACATGTCATTCCCTTTGACTTTCCCCTATGAAGCTAGCGATTTTCTGGAACAAAGAAGGTCCTTGACCAGCATCAGCACACGGTGCTTCTGAACTGATTTCAGGCCTCGCATGGCCGGAGCCCAGGTCAGTTCTGTGTTAGTGGCCATCCAGGGGTATGATGAGAACGCAGTGCCAACCCAAAGCATGGCAAAAAATCCAGTCTGGGCCTAAGAAGGGCTGAAATTTAGAAACCCTGACATCATTCTGATAACAGCATCTGCTTTCGGTGAAATGATTTATGTGATAGAGAACTGGAGAATTACCAGAAGTGGTATTTCTTCCTATGGTTCCCATACTTAGACCCAGAACACACCAACATCTTGAATTTATATCCAAAAATGGAAGTGGAATAATCAAGGAACATAATGAAGAAAGTAACTTTCACATCTCAATTACTAGCTTTCCAAAAATGATGACTGACATATGCTGATGGTGTGTAAAGGTACAACCCTGTTCTGTCAGACATGTAAGTCACAGGAGCCAGAAGACCTGGGTTCTAGCCCAGCCGGAGCACCATACTTTACCATTTGACAAACTTATTTTCCTCATCAAGGTCTCACTTTCTGCTGTTGTTGTAGGACTTGATCCACAAGTCAAAAGACATTAGATTAGTCCAGCCGGAGCAGCTCAGAGGTTGAGCATCAACCCATGCACCAAGAGGTCACCAGTTCGATTCCTGGTCAGGGCATGTGCCCAGGTTGTGGGCCCAATCCCCAGTGGGGGCATGCAGGAGGTGACTAATCAATGTTCTCTCTCATCAATGTTTTTATCTCTCTCCCTCTAAAATCAATAAAAGGGGGGGGGGAAGACATTAGATTAGGGACCTTTATTTAAGACTCTATAATTTTTTTTTATAAATGTCTCCCATTTTCTTCCTTTTTGTCCCCCTCCACCCAACCCCCACCCTACCCCAGGCCTTCCCCATGCTATTGTCTGTGTCCATGCGTTATACATATATGCACATATGTTCTTTGGTTAATCTCTTCCTGTCCCCTCCCACCACCCCCACTGAGATGTGTTATTCTGTTCCACGCATTCATGCCTCTGGACCTATTTTGTTTGTCAGACAATTTTGTTCATTAGATTCCGCATATAAGAGAGATAATGTGATATTTGTTTTTCTCTAACTGGCTTATTTCGCTGAGCATAATACTCTCAAGGTCCCTTCATGTTGTCTCAAAGGGTAAGAGCTCCTACCATCAATAAATCAACAAACAGCAAGTGCTGGCGAGGATGTAGAGAAAAGGGAACCCTACTGCACCGCTGGAGGGAATGCAGACTGGTGCAGCCACTGTGGGAAACAGTATGGAGTTTCCTCAAAAATTAAAAATGGAACTGCTGTTTGACCTCACAGCCTGTCTTCTGGGAATATATCCTAAGAATCCTTAAACACCAATCAGAAAGAATATATGTACCCCCAAGTTCATAGCAGTGCTATTTACAACAGCTAAGATCTGGAAACAGCCCAAGTGCCCATCATTAGAGGAGTGGATAAAAAAGCTGTGGTACATATACACAATGGAATACTGTAGAAAAAAAGAGTCTATACATTTTTTAGTTGGGATTACCTTAGAAAAAAATGTAGCTATCACTCAGATACATTCACACAGACATCTGATTCATACACTTTATTTACATTAGTCAATTTGAGCATCATAGTATTTCTACAGCCATAGCCTAAGCATATTCCTCTTTAAAAAATGTTTTTATTGCTTTTTTAGAGAGAGAGGAAGAAAGAAGGAGAGAGAGAGAGAGAGAGAGAGAGAGAGAGACACATCGTGAGAGAGAAACACCGATAGGTTGCCTCTTATACGCACCCTGACTAGGGACCGAACCTGCAATCCAGGCAGGTGTCCTGACAGGGAATCGAACCAGTGACCTTTTGGTGTGGGATGACATGCAGGCCAGGGAGCATATCCCTCTTTTACAAGTCTATTGAAAGTTTCTAAATCTTTGCTATGTTTGCAACCCAGACATCTTTGGGGTGGTCGCACCTGTTCGAAAATGCTTCAATGCCTAAAACAAGCCAGCATACCTGTTAAAGTAAAGGCAATGCTGTTTCTACAAAAGAATGTCATCTCTTCAGAATTTAACAAGTTATTTTGAAGACAATGGCAAAAAAGAATACATAATATATTTAGGTTTTAAAAAACATCTCACAGGATTTCACCTCAAGGGCTCTTTAAACATTGAAATTACCACAGGATTCCTAAGTTTTGTCAAGAATGAGAAAATGGCTAAAATCAGAGGTTGGAAATTATAGTTCAGATCTGCCTGCAGATGTTTTAGTTTAGCCCACACAGAATCCTAAAAATTAAAAAAATTTATTTTAAACAATTGAATTTGGGCTGCTTTTGAAAACTAGAAAAATCAGGCTACACTGTGTAGGGTTGAGGGTTTGGTGAATGAACAAAATGTAACCCTGAGGTATGCATTCTCATGGCCTGGCCAGCCAAGGATCAGAGTGTACACGTGAACAGATAAGGTGTGTCTGTTGGGTTTGGAAAGCCACCTGAAGGTTTGGATGAACTTTGCATGATAGGGCTGGAATGCTGCCCTGAAAGTATGACCCAAATGTGCACGAGAATAGCTGAGGTGTGCATGATGCGCAGGAACCTGCCCTGAAAGCGCAGTGAACTTAGCGCCCAGGTGTGAACGTGTTTGCTATGCACCTCTGCTGAAATCAGAGAGAGACAGCTGGAACAGGAAGTGTGCTGGGCTTTGCTGTAAGGTCAGCAGAGACGTGATCTCAAGGATGTAATTACCTAAAACACCACGGAACCGAGGGAACCACTTTGCAAATAAATTGGGCTACATCCAGAGATCCGGAACATTTTGCTCCCTGCGATGCTCCCCCTCACCCCAAGCCACGTCTGCTTTAGTTCATTGCGTGGCGACGACCCCCGGCAGGCTGAGAATCGGCAACACTGGACCAGGCTCTACAGTCCCCACCACCCCCTATTGTCTCACTCAGTGCATTTCTTTCGACCACATTACTTCCTGCCTGATAGGAATTCAAGTGTGCTCCCCATGCCTTGAGCAAACCAATAAAGACTAAAAATGAACACAATTTGTATGAGAATGAACTGGGGGAGAGAACACGGGAATTTCTCCTCTTCCATCGTTTATGACTAGCTCTTTTAAATTGAGAAATGCCAATCTGACGGGAACAAACTGTAGCGAGACCTCCCAGGCAGAGTGGGAAGGAAAATGGCAGAAAAGCCTCAGAGTGGGTAAGTGTAAAATACTGCATGTAGGAGACAAATGTTAGCTGGAACCCTCACAGGAGTGCCTCTGAGCCACGCAGTATGATTCAGGGGGGCCTGCCATTGTCTTAGTTGTCTCCAAAGGATGGGCCAGATTCCTAAGGGCTACTGATGTTCCTCCTGCTGGGAAATTGTGGGGACATGTGCTACAGGGGCTACAAAATAGATCTGTGAGTGGCTACAATTCCTAAGTGGAAGTTAAAATAATTCCAGAAACATAGACTCCCATGTGTCTGAAAATACATGGTTTGAAATGAAACTTGCCCAAAATGCAAATTATAGAGCCATGATAAATTACATTTCCACATTTTCTTTATAACTTTGACACCATTTGGCATAGATGCTTTCATTTAATTTTATGAAGAGTTAATACATTTACATGATTCAAACACCAAAAAGTATTTAAAAAATGGATATCTCCCTCCTCAACATATGCCCCAATTTTCTCCAACACACACACACGCACTAGTTCTTGTTTTTTTTTTTTTTTCCTTTTAGAGAACCATTATGCATATAGGACCTGATAGATATATTTTATCCCCTCCTTTTAAAAATAATACCATACTCTATACACCCCCCTGCACTTACTTCTTTTCACTCAGCACAATATATTCCAGAGATTGTTCCTCATCAACATAAAGAGCCTCTTTATTTCTTTTTATAGATATAAAATAGTCATTATACATATGCACCATTATTTATTTAGGTAGTCTATTGCTTAGCATGTGGGTTGTTTTCAATATTGTGCTCCTATAAACAAAGTTGCAATGGAAAACCATCCATTTATGTTATTTTATATATATTAGTATTACTATAGGAAAAAAAATTCTAGATTTGGAATTGCTGTGGGCAAGACATATGCATTTCTAACGTTCATAGCCAAATGGCCATTCATGAGGCTGGCACCAAGCTATTTTCTTGCCACTAATGTTTAAAGGTGACTGTTTCCCCCCAGCCTCACCCACATATATGTTAATGATCTTTTGAAATTATTCTGTTCTAGTGGTCTGTTCTACCATGTATTTATGACTGGTTCTTCGTGGTTTTAATTACCAAGATTTATTATTTGTGTATTTGGTAGGGCTAGTACCCATTCATCACTGCTTTTATAGACCTTTTGGGCAATTCTCACTTCTTTCCATATGAAGTTAGGAACGACCTGGGCTAGCTCTTCTGATCTGATGTGTTCCTCACCTTGGGCATGGCTCCATGAGGCGGTGGAGAGCCACCTCTGCTCACCTGTGTCTTTGATCATGTGGATTCCTTTCCACTGCTTGTCTGCGAGTTTGCTATAAATCATGTAAAAACCACCTCACACCCACCTTCAGATCCTGGCCAAGTTTTGTGGCCCAGCCTCCCTTAAACCACGAGAGGAGTAGGGGTGGATATCTAAAGGAAAAATCAGAATGCTATGATTTTTTTCAAAAAAGGAGAAAGAGACGCTAAATGGCAGATGTTACCACAACCATAATGGCTTAAACCAATTATTATCACACAGTTTCTGTGGGTCAGGAATGTGGGTCCCCTTCAAGGCTGCCATGAAGGTGTGGCTTGGGCTGAGGTCTCCTCTGAGGCTCACTAGGAAGGGCTCTACTTCCAAGCCTTTGTGACTGATGGCAGAGCTTGGTCCTTTACATCTGGAGGCCTCGTGTTCATACTGGCTGTTACCTAGAGGTCACTGCTGGCTGTCTGCCAGAGGCCATCCTCCACTCCTACATGTCACTCACAGTTCTTGGGAGTCCCTAACATGGTCACTGGCTTCCTCAATGCCAGCAATGGGGTAGGGGCGAGGAGAGAGAGAGAGAAGCGACAGGTGCTTCTATCTTCTAAACATATTCTATAATCCCATACATCCCATTACCTTTCCTATCGTCTATTGATTAGAAGCAAGTCAGAAGTCACCCATATTCCAGGGGAGGAGACTATGTAAGGGCGTGAACACCAAGAGGAAGGGGTAATGGGAGCCATTTTTTGTTTTGTTTTGTTTTGTTTTTTATCCTCACCCGAGGACATTTTTGCATTTTTTGTTCAGACAGAGAGGGAGGGAGAGAGAGGAAGAGAGAGAGAGAGAAACATCGATGTGAAGGGACACATCGAGTGGTTGCCACCCACACGACCAACCAGGGCCGGGGACAAACTGCAACCGAGGTGCATGCCCTTAGCGGGAACCGAACCCGGGTCTCTCTGTACCGCAGGCCGACGCTCTAACCGCTGAGCCAAACCGGCCAGGGCTGTGGGAGCCATTTTTAAAGCAGCTGACAACATGGCTTCGCTTCTGTTCTGGTATAAACCTGAGGATTCATCTCAACATTCAGAGCCCCGCCCGCTGAGAAGACCCAGGAATGTATGACATGATAACGTAGGACATAATAGATAACATGTCCTTACGTTTTCTTTTGCCAGAGGAAAGGAGAAGGGGTGTGGTTCTTTCAAGATGATTTTGTCTAGGAGAGAAAGGGGACAGTGGAGAGGAGTCAGCATCTGTTAAAGGAGGTTGGGTCTGGTAGACTACAGGACGTCTGTTGTTTTTGCCTGTCCTGTCGATTGCATCTTCAGTTAACAGGTCTCTAATCTTTCCTTGGAAATCATCCTTCCCCATTCTCAACCCATGTCATTCAAGTGGTTAGACCTCAACCCACAGCACGAGACTGACCAACGAGAGCTGTAGGGCTGGGTTTAGTAGTGAGCACATAGCCCAACCCAGGATGGTGGAAGCAGATCTGGAGCTTTGGTAGGTGTTGTGAGAAAGCTCTCGGTTCTCTCGGGTGTTTGAGCTCGAAGAACAAAAGACCAGACCAGCTGGCAGCCATCCTTCTCACAAGCTGGTGCGAGGGAGCATTTTACAGTTTTAGGTGGAGAGAGGAACAGTCCTGATAACAATTATTTGAGTACTGGTCTACCAGTGAAGTAGTGTACACCTAGTCTTATAATTCTATAAACTGACAAATCCGTCACTACTTTGCTTGATCATTTGCAACTGAGATATGAAGAGACAACTTCCCCTAGACAAAATGGCAATTTCGGGGGACAAGGCAGTTTTTCTACAAAAAATGCCCACTCCTCCCCATCTTTATTTGCTCCTTGTGGTCTGAAACACCACTTTGTCTGCTTTAGGGTGACATCTAAGGCCTCGCTCGTGTGGCTTCTAGGAGCTTCTCACTACAGCTGCTGGCCCTAGGCTACAAGTTAAAAGTGATGGAAAACAATGAGGTAGGAGAAGATGCAAAATCCAGACAGGGAAAGGAAAAGAGTGTGTTTAACAGCATGAAGTGCTTCAGACAAGATAAATAAGAACTGACACAGGATCACTTCATCAGTGATGATTAAGGGGGCGTTTGGCAGCCTTGAGAGCGCATTTTCACTAGAGCAGCGTGGTGTCTGCAGCAAGAACCAAGGCATCGATTAGTGGTGCTAAGTGTACACTTCTTTGCTTTGGCAGCAAACAGAACAACAGGGAGGGAACGCAGCTCAAAGAGAAGTCCGATGAGGGAACGTGTTTTGCCTGAGAAAGGATGGGGGGTGCAGGTGTCAGAGGGAACGGGTCCTCCATGAGGAAGAGTGCAGGGCTCTCCTCAGCTGGTGTTCCCAACCCTGGCGGCACACAGTCCCCCAGAGAGCGGATACAGTGCTCCGGCGTCCAAACCTCAGTAACCAGGGCAATCGGGTTCTCTGAGGGGTGTGACCTGGCTTGGCCTCGGGATGTTTGCATGTCCATCCAGGGTCAACAACCACGTCCCCAGACCGGTACTTTGTTCTGTGGATCAATGGGAATGGAGACATTTAGAAACAGGGAGATTTCAAGGCAGATGGCATGATCTCTTCAATAAAGAAGGCAAGGTCATCTGCTTTGAACAAGTGGGATAATGGCTGGTTTGGGGCCAAAAATAAAGTGCAAAAGGTTTAGAACAGCCATTAGGTTAAAGAAAAAACACCCAAGGAAACAAGCGTCTCCGTAGCGCTCCGGCTTATGGCAATTAGGTCATGTGATGAATGGTGCCCGACATGAACTACAGCCACCGTCCCTGAAAAACAGTTCAGTGACGCACCGGACCTGTGACACTTTAAACGGGAAGCAGGGAAAGGAAAGCAGTTAAATCATCTCTGGAGAGTAAATCACACAGAGGGTGTCGTTAGCTGTGAGGATTACACAGTAGGAACATGTAATGTCGGCCCAAGTGGTCATTTAAATATAAGCCTGCTTCTTTTTAGCTCTGTGGATGAAATTACATTTCTGTGTTTGATGATTTCTTTTTCCATTTACGAAAAGATGGGTGGGTAGGTGGGTGGGTGCTGAAAATATGAATTAATTTGCCCAGGCTTAAAAGAAAGAAAAGCATAATTCTAGAAATTCAATTAAAAAATTTTTAGTGTTTAAAAAAAGAAGGAGACATAGCACTTGACCATAAAAAACATTCACTGCAGTAGAGGTTTAATTTATGACTGTAGGATATGATGAGGGCCATGAAAACAGGCACACAGTACGAGAACCCCTAAAAACAACTCAAAGGACAGTATTTGCAAATGCCTGGTTTATCAGCGAAAGTTTCATGTGCAAGATGAAAATTCAGCGAGGCCTTTAAGTGTGGGTGTGTGTGCACGAACAGATGTTAGGGGATGAGTGCAGTGTGAAGGGAGGAGGGAAAGGGAGCTGAGACTACCCCGTATGTCGCTATGGGGTCAATTTAAGGAGGAACTAGAGAGCCAGATCAAGGACTCTGAACAGTGAGAGTCACTGAAGACACATGAACAGACAAGTCATGAGATTGGAATTGTGTCTCTTAGAGATTACACTTGCAGGGATGCTAATTGGGAAACTATTATGATGTTTGGGTGAGAGATAAAGGAGAAAAAGAGTAAATTTTTTTTAATATACATTTCTAAGTTTTTTATATTTTTATTGAAGTATTATAGATATAAATAAAAGTGCACAAATCCTAAGTGTGTAACTCCATCAACACAACTGTGTACCTACCACTGAGATTAAGAAATAGAATACTAACAGTATTTCAGAAGTCTCTCTAACCCGAACCGTCCCCAAGAACCCTCCCAATCACCACACCCTTTTCCTCAAAGGTAACCACCACCCTTATATCAACATTTGTGTTTGAATTTTATATGAATGGAATCATACAATATCATTCTTATGTCTTTGGCTTCTTTCCCCCAATATTATTGATGTAAAATTTAGCAATGATTTTGTGTGTGATTATAGTTTAAGCAGTTTCTTTTCTGTGTAGTATCCCATTTTATGAATATAGCACGACTTTGTTCTTTATTCTCTTATTGATCAATATTTGAGTTGTTTCCGGTGTTTGGCTATTACGAATAACTCCATCTGTCCCTATACAAGTCTTCTGGAACACAAGTACATGGATTTCTTTAGTATAATTTAGGAGTGACATTGCTGGTTCATCTTTAGTAAATACTATCAGTTTTCCAGGGTGGTTGTACCACTCTACACTCTCAGCAGGATGTGAGAACTTTATTATTCCACATCCTTCATAACACCTGGGAGTGTCAGGCTTCAATTTTTTTTTTTTTTTTCTGAACTGGGCTATAGTGGTATTTATTGTCGTTCTAATTTCCATTCTAATTTCCATTTGACTTATTACTAATAAAGTAGAGCGTTTTTCAAATACTTATTAGTTACTGAGTTATTCTCTTTTGTAAATGTTCTGCTCACATCTCTTGCCCATTCTTCCATTAGAATGTCTCCTAATTACTGATTTGGAGGAAATCTTTATATAGTCTGGATATATGCCCATTGTTAGTTATGTGTTGTAAAAATCTCCCATTATTTTGGCTTGCCTTTTTTTTTTTTTTTTTTTTTTTTATGAGGAGAGTTTCTTGAATTTAAATGCTGTCCAATGCATTGACCTTTTCATTTATATTAAGCAATCTTTGAGTCTTGCTTAAGAGAACTTTGCCTATTCCAAAGTTAAATTAAAGTGTTCTAGAAAACTCTGATGCTGCAAAAATCAAATCATTAATCTTTCTGAGCAGGATTTCCTCTGGCAAAGCACCCCAAGCAGGTAGAATTTGCTTTAAGCAAATGCTGATAGAACTGCATTGGTGTGTATTTGAGCATTTTATGTTGCAGATAGTAGTCAAATCTAAGAAAAAAATTCCAACTGAATTTTGGGACAAACAACGTGGATCAAGAAAGAAATTTACTTGTTTTAAGAAAATAGAGAAGGCAAGACAAAAACCATCAAACAAAACTCTAAAAGAAGTGCTATAGGAGAGTTCACCCTGACAACGTGACCCACTGAACTTGAACTTGAACTAAGGCAGAGAAGACCATGAGTCTTTCATTTGTGCTTTTCCTTTCTTGAGTTAATTTTGAGCCATTACTTAAGTGGTATATGTCTCCGAGTATATATTTTTCTTTGAATGGCATAATTTCTTATGCCTTGCATATTTGAGAATATGTTTTTAAAAAAATAGGTTTTTATTGATTTTTTAGAGAAAGAGGAAGGAAGAGAGAGATAGAAACATCTATGTGAGAGAGAAATGTTGACCAGCTACTGGGGATCAAGCCCAAACCCAGGTATGTGCCATGACCGGGAATCAAACCGGACCTCTCAGTCCATGGGACGGTGCTCAATCCACTGAGCCAATGGGCCAGAGCTTGAAAATATCTTTTGATTGCCTTCACCTATCACAAGACTATGCAATAAATTCTTAGATCACTATCACTAGTGTTCTAGTGATGTGGGATTTAGCACAAGTGATTCCATTTGGGGCCTGTTGTCTTTTTGTAAACAATAGTGAACACTTTTTTTTCCCCCCAATTATCCACCTAGGGTTTTTTTTTGTTTTGTTTTTTGTTTTTTAATTTATCTTTATTGTTGAATGTATTACAGATGTTCCTCATTTTTCCCCTATTGACCCCCTCCTCCCCATTCCCACCCCCTTCCTGCCTTTCCCCACACTGTTGTCTGTGTCTATTGGTCATACATATATACATATAAGTTCTTTGGTTTATCTCTTCCTACCCCCCACACCCCCTTCCCTTTGAGGTTTGTCAGTCTAACAACCAATTTGTACTTTTTTTTTTATCCTCACCAGAGGACATTTTTCCATTTTTTGTTCAGATAGAGTGGGAGGGAGAGAGAGAGACAAACATCAACGTGAAAGGGACACATCGAGTGGTTGCCACCTGCATGACCCAACCAGGGCTGGGGACAAACTGCAACCGAGGTATGCGCCCTTAGTGGGAACTGAACACGGGTCTCTCTGGACCGCAGTCCAACACTCTAACCACTGAGACAAACAGGCCAGGGCCAATTTGTACTTCTTAATCCCTTCACCTTTTTCACGTATTCTTTCAACCCCCTCCCATCTGGCAACCAACAAAATGTTCTCTGTATCTATGAGAATGCTTCTGTTCTGCCTGTTCATTTTGTTTGTAGATTTAATTGTCGATAGATATGTATTCATTGCCATTTTGTTTGTTCATATTTTTTATCTTTTTCTTCAACATTTCATATAATAATAGTTTGCTGATGATAAACTCCTTTAGCTTTTTCTTGTCTGGGAAACTCTTTATCTGTCCATCGATTCTAAATGACAGCTTTGCAGGATAGAGTAATCTTGGTTGTAAGTTTTTGCTTTTCATCACTCTGAATATTTCTTGCCACTCCCTTCTGGCCTGCAAAGTTTCCTTTGAGAAACCAGCTGACAGCCATATGGAAACTCATTTGTAGGTAACTAACTGCTTTTCTCTTGCTGCTTTTAAGAGTCTCTCTTTGTCATGAACCCCTTGCATTTTGATGATGATGTGTCTTGGTGTGGGCCTCTTGGGGTTCATCTTGTTTGGGACTCTCTGTGCTTCCTGGACCTGTATGTCTGTTTCCTTCACCAAGTTAGGGAAGTTTTATGCCATAATTGTTTCAAATAGGTTTTTGATTTCTTGTTCTCTCTCTTCTCCTTCTGGTACCCCCAAGATGCGAATGTTGGTACACTTAAAGTTGTTTCAGAGGTTCCTTATACTATCCTCATTTTTTTGGATTCTTTTTTCTTTTTGCTGTTCTGATTGGGTGTTTTTTGCTTCCTTATATTCCAAATCAATGGTTTGCTTCTTGGCTTTACCTACTCTACTATTGAATCTATGTAAATTATTCTTTATTTCAGTTAGTGCCTCCTTCATTTCTGACTGTGCATCCTTCATTTCTGACTGTTCCTTTATGCTCTTGAGGCCCTCACTAAGTTCACTGAGGTTCTCACTAAGTTCATTGAGCATCTTTATAAGCAATGTTTTGAACTCTGCATCTGTTAGGTTGCATATCTCCATTTTGCTTAGATTTTTTTTCCCCTGGAGTTTTGTTCTATTCTTTCATTTGAAACCTGTTTCTTTGTCTCCTCATTTTGGCTGCCTCCCTGTGTTTGTTTCAATGTATTACTTAACAAGAGGTATGGGGCTAGCTGAGACCAGATGCTGCTTGTTTGAAAGAACTTAGAAAAACCTGAAGCAGAATCCAAGACAGGCCAATTCAATGGTAGAGCAACTGGCAACAGCTTGGGTGGGCCTGAAAGTTGGGTGGGTCAGGGCCTCAGGGAATCACCAGGGCGGGGCTACCAGTGTGAGCCAGGTTGCTGGAGTCCCAGATATGGTGGCTGTTTGCCGCCCCAGGGAAGGGCTCACCAAAGGAACAAAGGCCTCTGACAGCACGTTTGTCCCGGAGAAAGCTGCCTCTCCAGCCCTCGCTCCAGTGCCAAACAGCTCAGTTCTTCCCTGTATGTCTCTGGTGCCTTTCAAGCTGCCTCCCCCACGCTGGAGCCTGGAGGGTGCGAGTCTGAGTAAGTCTGTGTGGGGCCCTTTAAGGAGCTGCCTGGGGCTCCAGCAGCCTCAGCCTCCCTGAGCCTCAGTTCCCGCTGGTTTTTCCAACCAGAAGTGATGGGGACTCTCTTCCTGGCACTGGAACCCTGAGCGGGGCACCTGGTGTGGGACGGGGACCCCTCAGTCCTCAGGGAGGACCTTCCCAGCCGAGGTGTCCTCCTGATTTTATCCGCCACACGTGGGTGTGGGACCAGCCCGTCCCCTCGGCCCTCCTACCAGTCTCAGTGTGGCTGCTTCTTTAATGTTGTAGCTGTAGGACTTCCATTCAGCTCGATGTCAGGTGGTTCTGAATGATGGTTGTGCTGTAGTTTAGCTGTAACTTTGATGTGGTTGCGGGAGGACGTGACACCGCGGTTACCTACCCGCCATCTTGACCGGAAGTCTCCAATAGTGAACACTTTTGATCTATATATTCAGGTGTTTTGTTTTTGTAATCTGAAAATTTTTTTTGAAATAAGCCTTAATCACACCTTCTTTCCAACTAGTTTGCCTTTTCATCCTGAACACCCAGTTCTTTGGCAGATCCCTGTTACTCATTCTCTTTATTGCTCTCGTAATTTTAACTACTGTATCCTTTCGCTCTGTGTTCTGATCCGCAGGTATATCCTGCACATTGACTCAGATTTTCACAAGTGTCTATTCTGTGTTCTTTTGTCTTTACTGAGGACTTTGATTCTGCTATTTATTTTTTATGTTTCTTTACAGATTTAAAAAAATCTTGCCAGTCTTATATTTGGTCTCGCCTGGTGTTTTCATCTCAGCCCGTTTCACAGAGGCTCTGTGTTCACATATCTTATTAAGGACGTCAGACAATTTCTGTGAGTTTCTTCTGACTCTTGTCATCAATCTCTTAGAGAGAGGCTTCCTCTATGCCAGAGTTTTCAAGGTGATTTTCCTCTTCCATGTCCTAACAACCTTCTCAAAAATGCCATTTATTTTTCCCTCAGTGTCCAGTGTCCTCATCCTTGAAGAAGGAGAAACTTTTATTGGGTTTGACAATAGAAAAATGTTATTCAAGTTCCAGGGATAGAGGCAAGCCACAGACAAACGTAACCTTGAGAAAGTTTCAAGTTATAATAGAGTAGAACAAAACTGTCTAGTTTTATAAATCTAAAGAGTTATGATCTCAGAGCAATGGAAGCTGAGGGGACTGGTGTGCTAAATAATTGCAGTTCTTCTATGTAATGAAATTCTCTACCACAGTATAATGATAACTAACTTTTACATAAGGTATTGCAAATGAAAAAATTCTTTAAATATTTTACTTAACTGCATCTTCAAAACGTCTTTGAGATAGATATTAGTATTTGAATTTGATGAATAAGGAAGCAAGCTCGAGGAAATATGATTTGCTTAAGATCACACAGCCAGACCTGGCTGGTTTGCTAAATGGTTAGAGCGTCGGCCTGCAGACGCTCTAAAGGGTTTTGAGTTTGATTCCTGATCAAGGACACATACCTGGGTTGCAGGTTTGAACCCTGGCCTCAGTCAGGGTTGTGTGGGAGGCAACCAATTGATGTGTCTCTCTCACATCAATGTTTCTCTCTCCCTCCCTCCTTCCCTTCCTTCTGCTCTCTCTGAAAATCAATGGAAAAATATCCTCAGGTGAGGATTAACAACAACAAAGATCACAGCCAGCAAGGCAGAGAGTCAGGACTCAAATCCAGTGCTTGGTACTCCACAAACCCTCGTCCTTTCTCACATGGTGCAGATATTTTTTCATGTATGAGATTCGCAAATTCTACACTTTTAGTAAAAATGGTTTATTTTCAAAATAGGAAGCTAGAGCGTTTAGGTCATAAGCACGTATTCTGGGCGTCTTCTGGTGGAGGGACCTGAACATAGGCTCAGTGCCGTCAGGCAGGGCCCAGCTCACCTGCCCGCAAGTCCCAAGAGCACCCACAGAAGGCTGCTGTCCTGGAAATCAGCCATGTCAATGGCTCAAGGTTAGGAAGTCATTATTCATCTTGAAGAGTTGGGGTAGTCACACATACCCATCTCCCCACCTCAGTGCAGTCTCCCAATATATCTGATCAAGAAAAATCGAGACAGCAAATACATAGTTTACAACCCCAGAAGCTGTGTTTGCCAGAAATGGCGAGCGGTGAGCAAGCAGGAAAGGAGACTGTGGCATTTCCTAACCATCCCACGGATTCCCCCAGAATCCCTTCACGCTGCCCGTCTCCAGTCAACACTTTGTCTAAATGTCCCCGAACCAGGCCGAGCGGGGGCCACCCAGTCCCCGCCTGCTCCTCGGCTCCTGGGCTCCTCTTGCACCTCCTTTGCCGTCCCCACAGCCGTTTCCTTCCTTTCCAATTCGTGGAAAAACAATGACAATGATTCTAGGAAATAATAACCGTTTATATTTGTACAATGCCTCGCAGTTTCCAGACTGCTTTCATAACACGTTACCGGGGAACCTGGGTAAATTCCCTTGCACATTCAAGAGAACTCGCTAAACAGTTGAAAACAGTAGCTAAGAATGTCATTGTTGGTCAGTGGTCCAATATTTCTGGCCACAGTTGAAAGACACCTCCTTAACGCGGACACTGCTGACCACACTGCCGCCTGCAGCCTTTACGCACCCACCCGGCAAACAGGTTTTGCTTTTCACAACAACACATTTTTAAAAAGCTGAGATGGTGTTTATTCAAAATTCCTTCTAGTACAAGCTTGATTTCCATCTGAATTTTGTTTTTGTTTTTTCTTGAGGCCCAGAGTTTATTGAGCAAATCTGCAACATTCACCTCGCCTCTGGTGGAATATATTTTACGCATGAAGTGATTTATTAAATAGAAATATAAATCCAAACAATAATCAGAGTTTCTTTCCCTCAGATAAAAACAAACCAAAGACCCCCAAGGATCATAATGTCTACAGCGAGGCTTCCCTGGCTTCTATTCCCACTGGATACGAACTTCAGTTCTATGTTCATTTGCAACATTAAAATGATTAGAGGTCAGTTTCAATATACCCTAAACAAATACACCAGAACATTTAACATATGCCATCACTGATGTACACAGTAAAATTTTAAAAGTGATGAAAATGATAAATGTTTCATGCTTAAAAGAATACATGTGGCCAAGTTCTCTGTTACCGATTAGTTCTCTTTAAATTCATTTATCTCTCACCACTGACAGGAACACATTGAACTATTTGTAGCTTCCCATGTGTTAAGAAGGTAGTAGGTGAAAATAGGATCTTTCTTCCAGGTGGTAATTTCAACCAATTGAATTTCGAGATATAAATGGCTAGGCGCTGACGGCAGAGCAGAAGTTCTGTTTCCAGGCAACACAGAGGCTGGTCACATTGTGTCAGCCACAGTCCCAGCAGAGTCATGTGGGCTGCTGGGGGTCTGACTGCACTGGATGGTCGCTCATAAGGGGTAGCTATGGGGGGATTTAAACATAGGAAGGGATGGAATAGCCAGCATTTAAAATTGTCTCCACTTTTGAGATTAAATGATCCCAGGGGCGGCAGAGGTTTGTGTGCCCCCGGACATACTGGGTTTGCCAGCATCACTAGCCCCGTTCTTCCCCCTCACTGCCCCTAGGAGTTCCCTGCAGTGAAAAGTGAAGAGCTGGGTGTTAGATAATGGAAAACCAAAATGATGACGTGTATCATGGCAGATGGAGGAGTCCATGTCGGTGGAGTACTCTGCCAGGCATTGCTACTGCTCAGGTCTAGAACTACGCCAGAATGGAGCATTCTTTATCATCTGACCTGAACTCTGATATCCACTGGGCATCTGCTACGTGCTGGGCCTCTGCCAGCTCTTCCCATTATGATCTCTGCATTCCTCAGTGCCCAAGGTCACCTGGGAACGGAGGGTTAGGGGTTCAGCACGGGTGTGCCTGATCCCCGGGCGGGCTCTCTTGGCCACCTGACTCAGCGACACGCTCCACCCTCTGCTGTAAGCACCCACCCTCAGGTGCAGGTTCCGAGTGGACACACTTCCTTGCAGTTTTGGGATGTGTGCCTCCCTCATGGTCCAGATCACGCATCCTAGAGTGGCATGGTCTTCTCAGTCACCTCTGTATCCCCAGTGACGGGAAATGTCCAGGAAGTGTTCAGTAAACGTGAGTCCATCAGAGGGCAAGAACGAATAGGGATCTGGGAGACTGCTGGGACCAGGCATGAGGACAGAAAGACAGGTGGAGTCATCGAAGAGGGAAACAAGGTTGATACAGATGTGAGCAAGCAAATAAATTCAACAACTCTTAAACAGGATCTCACAGATGGAAACAAACCAAAAGTACAGTATCCCTTTACTGAAGAAGGGATGCTGGCCCGTGAGCCCGGCACCTCCGTTTCTCAGCCGCTGGAGAAGACCACGGTCCCAGGTGCAGCTGCTTATTTAATGCAGTCTTCATTGGCAGCAAATTTCGAAATCTATTTCAAGTTGACATTGGAACTGCAGCGTTCTGAAAGATGAATTAATAATAAGACTAATTTTACATCTGTCTAGTTACTTCAGAGTCTCTAATATCCAGGGAAGAGAACATGCACACGCTGATCGAGGTGATAGCCACACTCCCTGACCACACTCAGGGCCCTGTCTCTGCTCCAGTGGCTTCCTGACACCACTCTTGAAAATACCAGTTGTCATCGGGTGAGTTCTTTAATCACTGTAAGCTCCATTATCCATCCTTTACAATGGCAGAGAATAGAATCACATCAAGGGGTTGTTCAGGAGATGAAATAAAATAATGTATCTAAGAGCACCTAGCACACAACACTTTCAGGGATACATTTTAAGTAAAAACTAATGTTGAGTCCAGCTGGTATGGCTCAGTGGTTGAGCACTGACCCAAGCACCAAGAGATGGCCAGTTCGATTCCTGGTCAGGACACATGCCCAGGTTGTGGGCCCAGTCCCCAGTGGGGAGCATGCAGGAGGTGGCCAGTCGATGTTCTCGCTCATCAATGTTTCTATCTCTCTCTCCCTCTCCTCAATAAAGGGGAAAAAAATTTTAAAAAAAACCAAAACACAAAAAGCTACTAATGAAATTTTGTTTTAATTAATGTTGTCCTTTGGGCCCCTTCTGTGGAATGGCCCTAGATAAAAATGCTCTATAACAACAACTTTTAGAATGTAAACAAGAAACTAAATAATCTTTTAATGGAGCCAAGAAAGACTCAATGTATCATAATTTTACCAGAAGCATTATAACAAGACTTCCAGTTTAAAATAGCACCTGGCTTGCATTAAACAGCACTAACAGATGAGAGAATTGCAGGAGGTTGGGGGGGGGGGGACTCACAATACTAAAAATTAAGATGATGTATTTCCAGTTTCTAGGAAGAAATTCTACTAACTGTATGTCAGCCAGAGGTTGACAAGGTTCTCATAGGGTTTGCATCATAAAATAGAGGTTGGGGGAGCAGAAAGAAAACAGGGTTCACGGTCCCTTGAATGTGTGGGCCCTGCTTTCTGATGCAGCCAAAATGTGGTTTCCCACTCTGCTCCCACACCTATCCACATCTCAGGGACAGTGACTAAGGCTGGAGGAGCGGGTTGAACAGAAATGCGCCTCACCCTAGGAAGTGTAGTTTAAGAACAGAGCCCTGAGGGTGGGCAGAGAGGCGGGAGGTGCCCCAGAGGTGGCGCCTGCAGGAAGCTGGTTCATCGGATCAGAACACCAGAGAAGCAGAGAAAGGGGGAAGGGAGTGCCCACCTGGGCACAGCAGTTACACAGGATGAGTGCCGCTAGAAAGGGGCACAGAAACAATTTTTAAAGGACCGTTGATGTAAAACATCTTTAAATGCCCATTCAATTTTATTCAGTGAGGACGAAATGCATCACACTACTGAACAAGTCCCTGAACACTGCTGTGTCTTCACAGGTGGCAGAGCTGTGGCGACGGGCGTGTTCGGTGAGCACACTTCTCACGTAACAGCCGAGGCATTTGATTCACTGAAAGTTGTAGACAATGGAAGGTGGTTTAAGGACATAATGCACAAAGCAGAAACAATATGAATTGTTAAAAAATAAACAGTGTGGAAGAAGATGACTTTTGGTACATTTCTTAAAATCGTAACTTGAAGACATGTGTCCATCAATGCAATGATAAAGTAAATGAAAAAATCAGATAAATAAGCTGATAGTGAGAACTGATGGCAGACAAACACAGAGTTGTTTATAAATGACAAGAAGTGTGGTTTCAAAACTGCAAAGCAATGTCCAATGATCCTCTGAAGAGACGACATCATGTGTAAAATGTGTTAATATCTGGGGCTTTCAGCCCAGAGTTATGGGGACTGAGGTCACATTATAAATAAGGCAACTCAGCAGCATCAGGCTTCCAGACTGGCTTGGGGGTGCTCTCCAGAAATGTTCTCCATCACAGGAAGAGGGTGAATAAAGAGAAAGGGCCAGTCTATCCCCGGCCCTCCTCCCAACCAAACCCTATCAAAGCCCAGAGGAAGGAAAATGCATGCTCAGAGTCCAAAGTCATTATGAATTCCCAGGAGAAGGTGAAAGTCTGAGTGAGCAAAGAAGTTTAATTAGCTCTATTTTTTTTATAAGCTCCGATGAAATTTACTGACATCCCGGGAGTAGCAGTTTAAACCACCTCTAATTATAGAGCATGGAGACAGTAATGATGCAGATGAGAATGTTGTCTGCATGGCCATTTGGGACAGTTTCTCCCAGGACTCAGAGGGGTAGGGCGCTCGCTGGGGCACACCCAGGCTCCGGAGAATGAATTAAGTTATAAGGACGGAAGTCCAATGGGCAGAACTGTGGCCTGGTCATCAGGCAGGCTGGGCAGGAGACACGGTCACATGGCTGAACAGAGCGCAATGGGGGGAAAGGTGGGCAGCTCTCCACCAGGGGGCCTGGGCCCAGAGGAAGAGCCCTCAGGCCCCAGCCAGTCCCCGCTCAGGCCCAAACTCGTGGCCTGGCCACTCAGCCCCCACTGCTGCCTCTGGAAATCTCGCACCAGCCCCAAAAGATTCTTGTGAGAATGAAACAAAGTAACAAGAGGGACAGTGGCTGCTGCTTCTGTTCTTCCTTTCTCAGTGGCTTGGTCCTGCAGGACAATCATGACATTGGGCTGAGCTAGCGGATGCTGGTGGGGAGCCTGAGGCAGCCGCGGGTGCTCGGTCACGTGCGTACGGCCCGTCAGTACGCTCCAGCTACTTTTCACTTTGCAGTCTGAAAAGAATTATAGGCTCACAGGAAGTTCCCAAAATAATACAGAGGGTCCTGTGAGCACTTCACCACCCAGCTTCTCCAGCAGTAACTACAATTACAGTACGTGGGTAGGATACTGCTAACTAGACTACAAACGCTCCTTGGATTTTGTAAGCATTCGTGTGTGTGTGTGTGTGTGTGTGTGTGTGTTTCTACACACTTTTAGCACATGTCTAGATGTGTGTAGTCACTACCACAATCAAGACACAAACCTAGTAGCCCTGGCCGGGTAGCTCAGTTGGTTAGAGGGTTGTCCTGATAAGCCAAGGTTTTGAGTTCCATCCCCAGGCAGGGCACATATAAGAATCCACCAATGATGCATAAATAAGTGTAACAACAGATCTCTCTCTCTCTCTCAAATCAATAAATCAAAAAATAAAAGACACAGAACTAGTCCAGCACTGGGAAGAAGCTGTCCTGAGCCCACGTGCCAGCTCACCCCAAAGCAGCTCAGCTGGCTCCCGCTGCCCTGCGGTGCCCAGGCAGCAGCAGGCCGGCCCCCCGCTGGCCCCTCTCTCCTTGGAGGCCCCTGATGAGGAAGGGGGAGAGCCGAGAGGGTGGGAGGTCTGGGTGGGGGAGGGAGGCTTGATCCATCCACTATTTATTCCACAGAATCGGCCTCTTCTTAGATGAGGAAGTTAAAAGGTGTCCCCACCTCTCGTTATTGACATCAGCTGGAAGAAAGCAGTCGGGGAGACGCAGCCAGTGCCTGTGGAAAACAAGAACCACCCGAACATCAAGCACCGTCGTGGTGATTATTCGAGGTTCCGGTGACTTTGGGAAGGGCCCTTCAGACAGAGGGACCCGAACTTATAAGGAGGCTTTAGTGTGTCACGGACTGAGATTCTGGGACTGTTAAACTATGATGTTCAGTGCAGGGAAAATGAAAGTTCATAAAGAAGAGAAAATGCCTGAGGACAAACAGGAGAGAAATGAAACGCTGTTCCAAGGGTGGGGGCGAGGAGGGGTGACTGAGGCCGGCACCAGGTGCTCTCCTTGTAAGGACTGTGCTCAGGGATGCAGAACTCTTCTGGGAAAATGCAGAGGTAAGGTTAACTGTCAGTTATCCAGGACAAAGCTGCCGGCTGCACTTGTAAATGGTCTAGACCTTGCCTTTCCTCCTGGTCCAGTCTGCATCCTGGCTCATAGCACTTGATCCTTAGGACATGGTGAACAACCATGTCCAAAGCACAGCAGCCAGACATTAGCATCTTTGCTCTAGGTTCTAGAGAGCTGGGGAAGAGAATTTAAATTTCCAGTAGTGCCAGGAATTTTGACAGCTGCACGAATGAAGTCCTTCCAGGGTAAATGTGCCATTGCCCAGAACCTGCCCTACAGCTGGGGATCTGCAAAGGAGCTAGTAAGTTCTGCTTTGGGGATCCTAGCCACCTACATGGAAGAAGATGTCCAGAAAAATACGGGGGGAAGGAGAGTTGTGCCAGGAGTGAAAGGGAAGCTGTAGATAGCACCCAACTTCTGCAGAAGCCCCCTTCCCAACAATGCACCCCTTCTCTAACACCCGAAGGAAAATATTTTATTTAAGAAGAAATGTCAGCAGTGCACGCACACAGATGACCATACCCAAAGGGACAGGTACTGAAATAGCTAAATGTTTTAGTTCATATGACTGGGAACACAGCTGAAATAGTCTGTCAGAGTGTTGAACACCGAGTGTGCAACCTGAGTAGGTATATGGTGGAATGAGATGCACCAGCCCTCAAGGAGTTTGTGATCTTGTTGTAGGCTATAAAAAAAGACAAACACCCAGGAAACAAAGAGTAGTCTACTCAGGACAGAAGGCCAGTGGGAGGCAGACGGTTTGGTCCAAATGGTTAAGTGCTGTAGCTCAGCAGAGGAGTGGTTTATGAGGGTTTTATAGGCAACCAAAGCTCGGCTTTGACAGGTGAATGCATGAGCAGGCCAAGAAAGGAGGGGACAGTGCTTGAAAGGAGGACCAGACAGCTGAGCAGGACGTCAGAAGGGGAGAGGCTCCTCCGCTTGTGGACACAGAGGCTTTCCCAGCAAGTGAAGGCTGATGCTCCCCCACGGACCACAGAAATTAGCATCCAAATGAGAGCCCCTCCAGAACAGTCTCCTTGGAAACCTAGGTTGATGGTGGGTGGGGAGGGAGGGTAGAGAAGGAACCCCTTTCTTGGCCCATCCAAAAGAGGCAATCTCAGCACTTGGAGTTTCTCTTGCAAAGACAATTATCCAATTTGTTCATCCATCTTCAAAGGGGGACTACAACCCAGTTTTGAGCAGTGGCAGCCTTGTTGGAATAATAAGTGACTCCAATGCAGATCTATCTGGCAGGTACTTATGGTAACAGCACCTACTTCATGGGGTTGAGAGAGTGAAATGGAGCATTTCTCCTCTGCAAAATGAGGATGAATGTCAGGAGACTTATGGGAGGTCACAAGACAGGAAAGTCTTGCGGATGGAAGTCAGATGATATGCTTGTCTGTTTCCAGAGAGGGAGCAGATGCTGCACTTACAATTGTTTCAGTTAGGAGTTGGCTCTGAATAGTCCACACAACTCTCTAGGAGGGTAAGAGACTTGAGAGGGGACCCGCACCGTAGCAACCAGCATCTCTCTGGAATGACCCCTGGCTTTCTGTGAGCCTGCTGTCCCTGACACAGGACAGTGGCCCACTGTGAAAGATTTTAAAGGGCTGTCTGAAGTGTGCTAGGTTCCTAGAGTTGGGGTGGGGATAGGTTTTCCCCAACCATAGCCCAAGCCTGGCTGACCGGCCCCTCTTCTCCCACGAGGCTGCCCCCACACCACAGACAGCAGGCAAGTGCCAGGCCGCTGTGCAGACCAGGTTCCATGAGTCCCTTGGAAGCTCTGGGGTGTGGGCTTATAAAACTCAATCCTCCCAACCTCACCAGTTAACAAGGAAATGAACATTAAACCCACAGTGTCGTACCACTGCACACCAATAGTGTAAACAGTATGATAGAACATGAGGGTGTGGAGGGAACAGAACTCTCACAAACTGCCTATGAGGGTATAAATGTAACTGGTACAAGCACTCTGGAAAACCACTGGCCGTTTCTACTGAAACTGAACAAGCCCAGAGCAAATGACCCAGAAATGCCACTAGGCACGTACCCCGCAGAAATATGTTTGTGTGTTCACTGACAACATGTATCAGAGTGCTCACAGCAGCACTATTCATAATAGTTCCAAGCTGGACAACCCCACGAACAGGAAAACACCTGTGGTGTTTAAGGCACACAGAATGAACAATCTACAACTGCACACAACAACGTAGTTGTTGCATAAATTACTGCTGAGCAAAAGAAGCCATTCACAAAGAGCAGATATTACATGATTTCCCAGTATAAAGTGAGAAAGCAGACATAACCGAATGTATTAGAAATCAGGAGAGTAGTTCCTTTTGGAGGTGGGCACAGGACTGCAAGGAAGTAAGAGGGGCTCTTGGGATACCAGTAATATTCTGTCTCTCAATCTGGGTGCTAGTTATATGGGTAGGTTCAGTTCATAAAAATTCATTGACTTGTACATGTATGCTGTCTGCTTTTTTGATATGCAGATTATATGTTAAGGGGTGCAAAACACACATTTGAGGAATACTTGAGTTTGGCAGGTGAGGTGGAGGATAAGAATGGAAGCCGATGAGGACCAGCCTTGGGGACGGTTAGTCACAACCCAAGAGGGGGCAGGCTGGGCGAAGTTCAGGCCTCCCTCCTGCAAAGTGTGGCCCCTCTGCTGTGAAAGGGGCAGTCGGCGTTTGTTGGGAAGTTACACCCTCTCGTCCCCATCCAGCCCAGAGGTGATTCAGCAGTGGTCACCCTTGTCATTTTCATCTGCGCTCTTCTTTGCCGGTGCTCTCCAGAAATCTCATTCAGGAATGTGGAGATGGAAGTGGTAGAATCAGACAAAAGAGCTACTATCAGCTGAATTGTCTCCCCAAGAGTGGCCTGCCTGCCTGCTGGGAGGCTATTAAAAAGCACCACACATACATTAGGGCTTCTAGGTTTTAAACAAACTGCACTGGTTCATGACTTCAAGCCATAGTACAAAAATTTCTAAAGTTGACGGAGAAATTCTGTTTCAAAAATACTGTATTATTCGAAAGAAAAATGGAGCTTTTTATAAACCAAGCTATAAAATAAGCTTTTGAAATAAGCTTTTGGAAGATCTTGGCAGAATTAGAAAAGGAGGCCAGATTCCCTACGGCTCGGGTCGGCAGGAATCTAGGACCAGGTTTCAAGGGACGGAGGTGAGCTATGTACGCACACGCCTACGTGAAAAGCTTCCGTTGGGAACTCTAGAAATTATTTTCATTTCATTTTTATATTTATTAAATGTAGGCTCGCATCAAACACACACACCAAGAGCCAGAGCAGCAACTATATTGACAGTGACACTATGATGACCATTCAGATGCGCAAGAGGTTCCAGGGAAGAGGTTTAAAGGACACACTTGGGTTACAGAGAGAACCAGGAAAGCACGCCCGTTATGGGTATTCACCTGGACACCAGGAGTACCGTGCATGCGAATCTTTGGCTTGGACTCTCACTGGAGGTCTGTCTTCTGCAAGTTCCCGTGGCTTCCTCCCAGCACCATAAGCGCCTCCAAACACCATGTGGGGAAGTAAAAAGAGCCTTGGGTTGGGAGGCAGGAGATAAGCCCCGAGACCCTAACCCCTGGGACAGTCCTGGTGGATGTCTGCTGTCGTGATGTACTGCTTACCAGCACCCCCTTCCGCTCTCAGAAGTGCCCCAGGGAAGACATAAATGAAGTGACGAGGTCCACGGGAAAACAACCGTTCTTCCCTGTGCCCACATTCTTGCCAAGGGGACTTTTCAGCTTCTCCAATAAAAACGGCAACCTTCCCATCCTTGAATCTGGACTCCTCGTATGGCTCGGCTTTGCCGAAACAACACAATGGAAGTGATGTTCCGGTTCCAAGCCCCGGCCTCCGCAAACCTGGCAGTTTCACCGTTTCTCCTGGAGAACGTGCCTCAGTGGGCCGGCGGGAGGCAGAGCAGAGACAGACCTACCAGCGGAGACCTGCCAGCCCCAGAGGACCTGGCAGCTGGCTGTGGCTGCAGGGATGACTCCGTCAACATCAGAGACAACATCCCGCTGAGCCTAGCTCAAAGGTATGATCTGTAGAAGTATTCGCTAAATAAATATTCATTGTTTTAAAGCACCAAGTTCTGGGTTATTTGTTATGCACCAAAGGCTAACTGAAGTACAGTCACTCTAGTACTAATCAACACTTTGTCTACAATCATCCCTGTGAATTTGGATGAGTCTTTTAACTCTGCTGAAGTTAAATGCGAGGTGCAGAGTAAATGAATTTTCTAAAGAAGTAACTAACATTGCCTGTGTTGGTTTCTTATTGTTGCAGTAAGAAATTAGCAAAAATTTAGTAGCTTAAAATAACACAAATGTTATTTTAAAAAAGGAAGGGGGCCCTGACTCAGTGGTTAGAGCGTCAGCCCGCAGACCAATGAGCCTTGGGTTTGATTCCAGTAAAGGGCATGCACCTCTTACATTTCTGGAAGCTAGAAATTCCAATCAGTTTCAGTGGGCTAGAGTGACGGCATTGGCGGGACCAGTTCTTCTGGAGGTCCTAGGGGAGGACCAGTCTCCTCGCCTTTCCCAGCTTCTGAAGGCTGCTCGCATTCCTTAGCCTGTGACCCCTTCCTCATATCACTCCAACCCTCTTGGTCTGCTGACCCAGCTCTTACTTCCTCTGTGATCCCTGCCTCCCCCGCATACAGATCCCTGTGAATACACTGGATCCATCCAGATAGTCCAGTATAATCACCCATCTCCAGATCCTAAACGTAATCACACTCGCAAATTCCCTTTGGACAAATAAGGTAGCACTCACAGGTCCCAGGGACTGGACCTGACATCTGGCGCATTCTTCAGCCTACCTCATTGCCCAAGAACTCTATGCATGTTGGATGCTCCCTTGAGGACTGGGAAAAGAACAGTTTCTGTCCTCAAGTCAGGGAGTTGGACTGGAACGATTTCCATGGATTCCTGAGCAATAATAGTTAAGTATTCTTTATTTCTGTGCTGCCGCAGTTGCCCCTGGCGTAGTCTCTGTCACCGCCTGAGAGGTGATGTAAGAGCCAATATTGTTCATTAAAGGCTTGAGGTCCAAGGGCAACTGTTGCGCAGTGCCCTGTCCTAAGGGAGTCGTTCAGCAGAATTCATTACATGCTATGCAGTCTGCACCAGGGGCAGTGATGCTGTAGTCAGGGCAGCTGGAAAAATAGCGGAAGCTGAACGAGGGGACATATGTTAACTCCAATCTGGGAGGAGAGGTGTCCTCAGTGTAAGTTATTCAGTCAAGGGACACACTGTGGATCGATCACCTATTTGTGGTGGAGGGGAAAAGAGAGGGCAGAGGGTAACAATGGGGAGAGTGAGAGAGCAAGAACCGATAAGGCACCAAGAAAAGGAAGGGGGCCCTGGCCGGTTTGGCTCAGTGGTTAGAGCATTGGCCTGCGGTCCTGAGAGACCCAGGTTCGGTTCCCGCTAAGGGCATGTACCTCAGTTGCAGTTTGTTCCCGGCCCTGGTTGGGTCGTGTGGGTGGCAGCCACTCGATGTGTCCCTTTCACGTTGATGGTTCTCTCTCTCTCTCTCTCTCCCTCCCACGCTATCTGAACAAAATATTGAAAAATGTCCTTGGACAAGGATAAAAAAAAAGGAAGGGGGCCCTGACTCAGTGGTTAGAGCATCAGCCTGCAGGCCAGTGAGCCTTGGGTTCGATTCCAGTAAAGGGCATGTACCTTGGTTGAGGTTTGTCCCCAGTCCTGGTTGGGTTGTGCGAGAGGCAACCAGTCGATGTGTCTCTCTCACGCCGATGTTTCTCTCTCTCTCCCTCCCACTCTATCTGATGATAAATGGGGAAAATGCAAACTGGAAGGAAGGAGAAACGGCTCCGTTTGGAGAAGTGAATCCTGTGAAATACCTAATGGCACAGGGACCCGCAGGCATTTGTACTCATTGCCACTCCGCCTGCTTTCCTAAGTGCTTTCAAGAAGCATTTATCCTCGGTTGAAAAATATCGGGATGTTAAAAAATTCCTTCTAGAGATGATCCAAATGACTCCTTGTCAAACTCGCCGATTCGAAAGGAAACAGGTCTAGCGAGTGTGCCACAAAGAGAAAGCGAGCCGCTGCGGCTGCTCCCTCCCTGGGGTTTGGGCGGCCGAGGACCCCTGAAAGCATCCAGAGGGGGGAGGCTCACACGGTGAATTGGAATAGCAACAACAACAATAGTAACCAAAATCAGAGCACTCAGGATGTGCCATGTACTTCATCTGATCATGAAAATCACCTGAGAGGTAAGTCCTAGACATTCTTTTTTTAAGAAAAAGGATCAGAGGTACAGAGACTTCCCAGTTTTCATGGAAAAATGACAGTATCTAAATTAGAATACATCCACATATCCCCCCCAAACCACACACACACACACACACACAGCAACTTAAAATCTATAGACACAGAATACAGATGGGTGGTTTTCCGGGAATGCAGAGAGCAAATGGAATGTAACTCTTCAGTGGGTATGGGGTTTCCTTTTAGGGTGGTGGAGTTTTGGGGGAGTTAGGTAGACGAGGTGTACATTTTAAGTGTACTAAATGCCACTCAAGTGTTCATTTTAAGATGGTTCATTTTATGTGAAGTGAATTTTACCTCAATTTTAAAAACAACCAAAAATGAATGTAAAAATGGTCAAAGAAACAGATCACATTGAAACCCGTAAATACATAACACCATGCACACAGTAAATACAACTTAAATATGACAGATTTGAGACCAAAGCTATTAGTCACATAAACTACCATGAATGGAATCCACTCACTTATTAAAAGAAGAACGTTTTCAGAGTGGCTCATAAAGCAGACCCACTCCTACGGTGCACACAACTGGCACGCCCCAAACAGGGTGACACGGAGAGGGCGGAAGCAAAGGTCAAGGCAAAGGTCTTACCCGGCGAATGTGGACCATACGGGAAGAGGGTTATGATTGCCACAGCACACCGTAGGGGTCGGGGAAATTACTAAGTACTTTCAAATGCTAATGTCCAACTTCACAATGAAGATTTAATGGTTATCAATGTCAACATATCAATAAAATAGCAACCATGTTCACAAAGGAGAAACAACATTAACAACTAAGAAAAGCACACAACTAATAGATTTTATTTTCTTTATTTTTATTTTTTCTTTATTTATTTTTATCCTCACCCAAGGACATTTTTGCATTTATCTTCAGATAGAGTGGAAGGGAGAGAGGGGACAAGAGAGAGAAAAAAAAACATCGATGTGAAAGAGACACATGGACTGGTTGCCACTCACACGAACCCAACCAGGGCCGGGGACAAACTGCAAGCGAGGCACGTGCCCTTAGCGGGAACCAAACCCGGGACTCTCTGGTCCGTGGGCCGACGCTCTAACCGCTGAGCCAAACCGGCCTAATAGGAGATTTTAATAAGCTACTCACAGTCCAAGACAGATCATGAATGGAAAATATCTAAAAGTTTAGAAGCTCTAAAGAAAAACATAACAAAGCGAAACAAGGCACAACGAGAGGGTAGGATGCATGTGCAGATCTCAAACGCCACATCCTGAAACAGGAAACATGCCTTCTGTGGAGCACAGGCAACATTAACGAAATCCGTCCACACGGGGTTGTCACACAGGGACTTCAACCATCCATGAAATAGATGAAATATAAACGGCATTCTTTGATCAAAATACAATTGAATTAGACACTAATAACAAACATTTAACCAACATTTATCAGGCTCTTCAACCTGGAAATTAAAACTATCTCTAACAATTAAGTGTTGGGTTGGAGCAGAAATGACAATATTAATTGCAAAATCTCTTTGAAATGATGATAATGAAAACACTAAATATTACTAAATTTCACAATTAAAATGGTAATCAGAGGAAAAATTAATAACATTTTATACTTAATAAATAACTCAAGTAAGTACTTGAGAGTAAAATAAATTAGATTCCCAATTCAAGAAGCTACTAATAAAAAGAAAGAATAAAATAAAAAATAAAGCAGAAATGAACAGAAAAACAAATATCAAAACATAAAATCCTTTGAAAAAAGTGCAGAAATATACAAACCAGTATCTAACCTAATCAAGGAAAAATTGAGAAAAAGCACAAATATACAAAATAAATAATGTCAAGGGGAAAATAGCCATAAAAATAAAATTAAAACCAACCATAAGAGCGTATGTTGCACTACTTTATGCAAATAACATTTTAAATGCAGATGGGACATATAATTTTCTAGGAAAATGCAATTTAACAAAATTGATCCCAGTAGACTTGGAACATCATTATTAGAGCAGTTTCCATAAAAGAAACAGAGGCATTTATCAAAGATCTATTTCACAAAGAAGTACTGAACCAGGTAGTTTCATAAGGAATTTTTCAAAGTATAGATAATTCTAATATTCTAAAATACAGAAAAAAAGAACTTCCAAATTTTTCTTATGAAAGATAACACTAATAAATAAACACAAAATAGAGATTCAAATCAATTTTACATATGAATACTTATGCAAAAATTCAAAAAGTTAGCAAATGGATCTAGCAACATATTAATTTTTAAAATGTTTTTATTGCTTTTTTAGAGAGAGAAGAAGAGAGATCGATAGAAACATTGATGTGAGAGAGAAACATCTGTCGACTGCCTCCTGCACACCCCCTACTGGGGACTGAGCCTGAAACCTGGACATGTGCCAACCAGGAATTGAACCGGGACCTCTCAGCCCATGGGATGATACTCAATCCACTGAGCCACGCCGGCTGGGTTAGCAGCATATTTTAAAATAACAAATCATGGCTAAGTGGATTACTTATCTAGGTGTGACCTGGAAATACAAAATGATTAATAATTAGGAAATCTGTCTACATAATACACCATGTAAATAAGACTAAGAAGAAAAATCATGATTATCGCCATGGATGGATAAAAGGCTTCAACAAAATTTAACATCCCTTGCTGATAAAAAACACTTAATAAAAAGAAATTGCAGAATCTTCTCTAACACGATAGAAAATGCATACGTTAGTGTCATCTAACTCAATGGGAAAACCCTGGAGGCATTCCCGCTGAGGCGAGGGAGAAGTCCAGAATGCCCACTGTTCCCCTGCTGTGTAAAACTATATTGAAGGTACGAAGTTAGGCACAGACAGACAGGAGCAGAGCATGACAATGGGCCGGGTACAGAAAGTCCCCAGGGCGGAAAGCCCCGGGTGCCTAGCAACGGGCAAAACTGGGAAAACAAGGACCTCACCTCTAGGTAACCTTTCCTTCCCTAGCACATCACTAGTCATGCGGTTTAGACGTCCTGACACTGCATGAGGTTCCACCCTCCTCTGACCTGTCCTCCCCTGGCATGTCGCTGGTCATGCAGTAGACCCCTTAGAGGAGGAACAAGGGGCAGAAGAGGGGCCTCCTACGGCTCCCACAAGGGCCCTTGCACGACCACGCCCTTAAGCATTAACCCGTAAGGATAACATCTAGGCTTCCATTGTGTTTCAGCTCTAGGCCCAGAAAAGCAGCAAAACCAGAGGAGTCCATGGCTGACATCAGGACCAACTGCAGTGACTAATGACCCCTGCCCTGGGGCTGACCAATCAGTGGAGACCATGACCCTGAAAGGACACACCTGGTGAGCTGATGAATTTCTACTGGGACCTCTCCTGAGACCCCCGATCAATACCCTCAGGACAGAGGACCCAGTGCCGCCCTCCCTCCCGGGAACAGGCCAGTCCTTTTCCCCTGCCCGTCTTCTTCCCCCAGGTGTTACGTTTACCTTTTTCTCCTGAGCTCCAAGGGCCCTTCTTTTGCCTCTGTAACTTGTTTCCTGAGCCCATTTCTTCTACGGCTCACTTCTTCTACCCCTGCGACTTTCTAAATGAACTTTCTCTCAAAGTCTGAGTCTCGGCTCTGAAGACTCTCTTAGCCAGAACTCATGTACCCAGGTTGCTGAACCCAGGTCTGGTCTGACTCCGTCAGTCTAACACCTGGTGTGGTTCTCACTGCCAACAGTACTAGTAGAGTTGTCAGCAAGAATACAAGATACCAATTAAATTTGAATCCCCCAAATAGTTCATGGGACATATATGAAAGAATTTCATGATCAAAAATTCAAATTTAATGGCGCATCCTCTTTTATTTGCCCCATCTGGCAACCATAGCTATTAACCAGTGAAATAAAGCAAGAGAAAACTAAAGCATTAAAAACTGGGGAAGTATGTTCGTGGGTTATATGCTAATACACTTGGAAAACCCAACAGAATTATTGTTAAAAATAAAACAGAATGGGAAATTTGGGGTATGAAATTGTCATACAAAAATTAATAGCTTTTTTTTTTGGTCATCCACAAATCAATTTCTGGCTTCTGCTTGGGATGTAGAAAGTTGAAAAGAGCATAGCTCCCCACCGTTCCATAGGAAAAGCCAGATAACCGGCAAACGCACACCTTGGCTCGAACCCTTCAAAGTCCTCAGGTTGCAGGGCAACCATCTTACCTGCAATCTAGGTAAAGGTGTGAGAGACAGGAGCTCCGCCCTTGCTTGTCCCTAAATGAATTAATTGGGAAAGGCTGAGTGTGAGAATACAGACGCCTGGGGGCCGCAACCATCACAGGTATTCACACCTGTTTGCAGGCTCGCTCCGGGAGCTCACTGGGCCTTCACAGAAAGACGGCAGGTCCCGAGGCCGTGCGCCTGGGCAGAACCGAGCAGCGGCTGCAGGGAAGGCCTAACCCCAGATATAAGCCCTCAGATCCTTGTCCCTGATGAAAACCTGTTCGACGGGGAAAGGAGCGGGAAGGAAGTCCCTGCTCCGGGCCAGGTCCCGGAGGCCGCGGCCCTTGCCCAGCCTGTGGGCCCCGTGCAGCCCCAAATCCAGGTATGACTTTTGACTCCCCCATAACTTTACAGTCGGCCTCCAAACCCCTGGCTTTCACTTCTGCAGTCAACCCACCAGTTGAAGACAGTGTTTTCACATTCCCGACTGCGCTTTCCTGAACAGGAACAGAAAAGAGGGTTTTCAATGCGCGGGAAGTTGAATCTGCGAAGGCGAAACCCCTATAGGAAGGGCTGCGCCTCGAACCCGTGCTGTGCAGGGCTGGGCTGCACCTGCAGGGCCCGGAGCACCGACACCGGACGCAGGCTGCCTGAATACAGAGAACACCTCCCTGCCGGCCGCCCCAGGCCGGCCAGCACAGGGTGGAAAGATAACGGGGCGCCGCCGAGTGTCTCCGATCAGGCTGCTGTCACCACGAGGCACCTCGGAACAGCAGACGTTTTGTTCTCACAGCTCTGAGGCTGGAAGCCGAGGTCGTGGCGGGGCCATGGCGAGGTCTCTCCTTCAGGTCGTCGCCTGCTGACCTCGTTGCATCCTCACATGGTGAAGGCCCTGGGGCCTCCTACAAGGAGCCCGCTCCTGAGGGTCCACCTCCTGCATTACTCCTCCCGTACAGGCCCCCAGCCCATTGGAATTTTGAGGAGACATGGACACTCAGCCCATGACCGAGTGGTGCAAGAGCGTGGAGAGGGCGCATCTGAGGGACAGCGCCAAGGGCATACGCAAGGCGGCGGCAGACATGGAGAGACAGCGCCCTGCACCCCGTGCCCAGGCAGCCTTGGGGGCTGGCACAGGCTGCTCCTCCGCTGTAGGAGCCGGAGAACAGGGCTGCATCATGAAGGCTGGTTGCCAGGCACTGAAATGCTATGTAGATATTTTAAATAATATTTATCAACGTTATTGCAGTCCAACTACCCACTTGAGGACTCTCTTGTTCCTCAAAATCACATCCCTCCCCCGCCCCTGGGTGCCAGCCCACATCTGGACTCCTCTGTGGGCAGAGGACTCGTCTGCCCTGTGGTCTCTGAGCAGAAGGCTCGCCCACCTATTGAGCTGTTGTATCCCTTCTCCTGGTTCCCATAGTTAAACCCGGTAGATGCCGCAGACCAGTTCTCATTGCCCTCCCTCATAAGACTCATTTATTTTATTTTTTTTTATCCTCACCCAAGGACAATTTTGCATCGGGAGGGGGAGAGAGAGAAACATCGACGTGAAAGGGACACATCCAGTGGTTGCCACCCCCACGACCCCAACTGGGGCTGGGGACAAACTGCAACCGAGGTACGTGCCCTTAGCGGAAACTGAACCGGGGACTCTCTGGCCAAACCAGCCAGGGCTCATAAGACTCATTTAAACATTTAAAACTGATCTTCCCTAGTTCTGTCTCAGGTTAACCATCCCCGCCCGTTCATATATTGCCCAGTTCCTCTCATTGCACTGTTCCTGTTTTTTGCCATCCTGGCTCTGCTCTTGCATACTGCCTGGTTTGCACCTCGAGTCTCAAGGCCATTCGTGCAGGTGCAGTGTCACAGTGTAGGGCAGTGCCACTGACCTTGTCTTAGAGACGGAAGCCGGTTCAGAGCCAGCCTGCCCGAGAGGGATCCCCGTGTTTGGTGGCCACAGCGCCACGCTCACTTTCACTGCGTCGCTGGGGATTAAAGTCGGAGGCTCTGGTTCCTCTGTGCCTGCTACATTGTGCAATACAAGTCCTACCTTGACCTTGGTGATTTAAAAAAAAAAATAACTGAAGTGTAAAATTATACATTTTCATTTCACATTGTTACTTTGCCCCATTTCTCTGCCTGATGAGATTTTCTTTGAATCCTGGTTCTGTCATTTAGTATAACCATTCTTTCTCAGCTCTATGACATACACACTTTTAACAAACTCATCTTTTGTAGCATCAGTCAAGTTATTAATTAAAATGTAGAACGGATGGGGCCAAAAGGCAAGCTCTGCAGCAGGACACTGGCAATACTCTTCCGGGAGCATGCGTACCCTTTCATTAGCACCATTCAAGTGGCTACACACCCACCGACTCCACCAATGTCCAGATCGTATTTTCTATTTGCCCAGACATATTTCATTAAGACCATGTTAAATTCTTTGTTGCAGCTCAGATACTGTCTACTGCGTTTTCCTAATCTACTTAATCTTACAAAATAGGAAATGAATGTAGTCTGAAATGATTTGTTCTTGGGAACCCAGGCTGAGTTCCAGTAATTGCTTCTTATTATTCACTCTATAACTATGCCCAGAATTAATATTGAGCTCACTGGTTTGCAGCATCCAGATCTCACACTCTCCTCTAATATGCCTGTCTCCAATATTTCCTACTGCTTGTAGGTTTTTTCCCAATAAAAATTGAGCGATTCAGCAGTCTGTTTGGTAAATCTCAGAGTACTGTAGAACGGAATTAATCTACGAATGAGACATTATGTAGTTGCTAGGTTTTTCCTTGTAATATCTTAATTTGCTCTGGGTTTTAGTTTCTTCTCATGAGTGTTCATCTTTTAAAAATGATCTATATTCCCTGGCCAGGTAGCTCAGTTGATTAAAGCACTGTTCCCATATACCAAGGTTGCTGGTTCGATCCCCAGTCAGGGCACATATATAAGAATCAACTAATGAATGCGTAAATAAGTGGAACAACAAATCAAAGTCTCTCTTTAAAAAAAAAAAAATCAATTAAAAATTGATCTATATAGTTCCTTTGGTTCTAATATTAATTGTGCAACAAACAGAATATGATAAAGTACACAAAATACACTCCTGGCTCCAGAGGACAGACAACTGGACAACAAGAATTTACTTTTTTTATTGTTGAAAGTATTACAGATGTCCCCCTTTTTACCCCATTTACCCTCTCCTTTCCACTCCCAATCCTTACGGTCTTCCCCAACCTAATGTCTGTGTCAATTGGTTATGCATATATGCATATATGTTCTTTGGTTTATCTCTTTCCACCCCTCCTACCCCCCGTCCTTCTGAAGTTTGTTAGTCTGTTCCCTACTTCCATAGCTCTGGATCTCTTTTGGTTGACAGCTTACTTTGTGCATTATGTTCCACAAATAAGTGGGATCATGTGATACTTGTCTTTCTCTGATTGGCTTATTTTGCTTAGCATAATACTCTCCAGGTCCCTCCATGTCATCCCAAAGGGTAAGAGATCTCTCTTTCTCACAGCTGCATAGTATTCCATTGTATATATGTAGCCCGGCCTTTTTATCCATTCATCTACTGATGGACACTTGGACTGTTTACAGATCTTAGCAATTGTAAATAGGGCTGCTATCAATATAAAGGTGCATATATTGTTTCTAATTGGTGTTTTAGGCTTCTTAGGATATATTCCTAGAAGTGGGATCACTGGGTCAAATGGCAGTTTCATTTTTAATTTTTTTGAGGAAACACCACATTGTTTTCCATAGTGGCTGCACCAGTCTGCATTCCCAATTGAGATGTAATTAACATATAACACTATATTAGTTTCAGGTGTGCAATGATTCCATATTTGTATAAGAGAATTCATGTTTGACATTCATATTCCAAATAGGGAATTTTTGTGGAAGCCAAGGGGTGCTGAAAGACCCATCCCGTCTTCCCCTGCCCCCAGCCATTTATTTCTTTGAAATGTACACGTCATTGCAGTTTTGATCTCTTCCAGGCAGAGGATGTGACCATACGACCGTGCTTCGAAGAGCCCAGCCCCCAGACAGAAGACACGCTCCCCAACATTCAGAAGTTGAGTGAGTGGGGTAGAAATTTTATTTTTTATTTTCCAAGGTCACAGATGTTACATTTCCCATTGAGTGTGGTTATGAGAATACAAATGTACACACAAGGCGCCACACAGCAGTGGTCAGCATTTGCATGTGCAACAATGAACTCTTCTGGTCCCTTTGCCTTGATAAGAATTTGGAGTAAATGGGAATGCAGATGAATTCCTAAAATTACTTCAAGAAGTTTTGTTCCTCTACTGCTCAGAGCCCCCTGATGGAGAGAGCAGGCATCCTAGGTCTTACCAACATCCTCATGCAAACGCCAACTTTCACAACTTTCACGGAAGTCAACAGAGGTGAGTCAGGGTACAATTCAGCTTTCTCATCGTGGTCCTTCCCCTGGCTAAACCTTTCACTGTGGGGCTGTGGTTGTCTTTTTATGGATGGGCGGTGTGTTATGGTGCTTGTTTTTATTTTTAAAGGTATTATTCTGGGTGCTAAAATAAGCAAATAAATATATTCCTCCAAATGATTGAAATTTGTTGGATTTATTTCTTTCTAAAGTTTGTACATTTACATATTATCATATACATACTTTTAAATCCGTCACTATTTTGCATGATTTCTATAACATAAAAACCATTTAAATGCAATAAATTTTGTTGTTGTAAAACAAGAAATTATCCCCAACTTATAAAAACACAGGATCAGTTCTATTCATGAACATTTACACAATAGAGAAATGTATTATTATATATCACGGCTTCTATACACATCAGGTGACTCACTTGTCTACAGGGTTTAGATTTACTTCAACAACAGTGAAATGTAATATTTATATACAACCATTTCAATAAAAAATAAAGCAATTGTAAAATGTAAACTTAATTTTAAAAATATTCTTTAAACACTTTAACGATAGCCACATACACTAATGTTCCGTTCAAAAGATGACCACCATAAATGCCCTACTTTTCCAGGAGATGGCGCTGCTTCAACCTGGCGGGGGGGGGGCGACAAGGAACAGGTCTCCAGTAGGTGACTCGGTACCACCAGCTACCCAAGTCTGGGGATGCTGACAGTCTGGCCACTGAAAGGAGGCAGCTGCTACTCTGTCACAATTACTTTCACAATTTGCAGGGACACATGGCACCAGCACTGCACTGAAACGGAAATGATCGGCGGAGAAAACTTGGAAGGTAAAGGAATGTTCCACACTGCCAGTTACTGCCGATTAGCCACAGTGAATCAAATCCAGTTCATAGGTTGGAAAGTTAGAAGCTTGCTTTCTATATGTACATATTATTAAAGAGACAAACCACCTCCCGCTGCCTGTCCTGTAGTAATCAAGGCTGACAGTGTCGGTTCTCCACTGGTGTAAATTTCTATGCTAGAAACGGGCTCCTGAAACTTGAGGTAGAAGAGGATGCAGGGAGGCGTTCAGGCCTTTACCCAACAGCTCTCTCTGGACTGAGCAGAATGGCTAAGCAACGAGCTCAGTGTCCCTGACCCTTCCCACAGAAATGAAACGCTGTCCGATTCCAGAAGTCTGGGTGCAAAGGCAAAGATATCATCCGTCTTGGTTAGTGCTCAATGTGCCAGCTTGTGTCTTGCAAAGGCAAAATAGATGATCTTGGCTTCAGCCAGAGAATTATTTTTATGCCATTGTCATGTGTCAGCCCAATGACTCAGCCACTCTCGGAGTTGCTATCTTGCCTCGGCAGGGTCAGCCCGTTAGGACAGCCGGAGTCCCAAAGCTGGGGAAGCAGCATGTGAACCCAGGATGGATTGCTGCTCAGGAGCCCACGTGGAGGAAGGCCAGGCGCAGCCCCTCGCGGCACGGCACGTGGGGGCAGACAGAGCAAGGAGCCTCACTCCCGCAGCGCTGCCCTTCGCTGAGCTTTGTGGCTGGGGCTTTGTCTATAGACTGACCAAGGCAGGCTCACAGGGAAACAAGAAGGGAAACTCCAAAATTCTCTCCACTGACCAACATTTTCAGGAACTGAAGTTAAGGTGCTTATTTTATAACACTATTCGTGAGAGCTTAGCTCTCGACCCTGCAAAGGGAAACGTATTTTCGCTAGGTTCCTTCCCCCTGTTTCTGATGGAAAAGTACATAACTGTTCAGCAAGCCTGTCTGAGCTCTCCCTCAGCAGGGCAGCCGGGGGTGGACACGCACGTCCCTGCTCCTGCGGCAGGTGCTCTGCTGCTGCCTCCTCCGGTGGTCTCCAGAGCGGGCGGCAGCGCCATCCTGGAAGCGTGCACGCCAGCCTCTGGCATTCCCCAGGCCGCTGCGGGGCGCTGGAGAGCGGCTGCTTGTGAACGACACGCGAGCCACCAGTCTGGTGGGCCACCGGAAAGGGTGTGGTACGGATCCCCTCACTTATTTGTTGAAATGCAGCGCATCTCCAAGCCAGACTAGAGCCCAAACTCCTCCCTGGCCCTTGGGAAGCATTCCTGGGATGCGGTTCCCATCCCCTTTGTTCATCTCCTGGTTAGAACACTGGCCCACGGGGGCTTAAGTTAGTGGACCTTAAAACATTCACTATGTGTGCATGTGTGCAAGCATCCGTACACAGGTGAGGCCCAGATGTGTGACCCTGTCCCCTTACACACCTAATGGGACAGTAAACTGGTTCTGAATCTCTCAGAGCAGGGCACTGACCACATGCGTGTCCACCCTGAAGGGAAGGCGAGCCACCCCCCCCCCCAACTTTAATTTGGTCTAATTACTCTTGTTCTATAGCTTAAAACAAGGATGCTAATGGCATTAACAATCAATGTGCATATATACTCTCTACAGAGTGGATATTACTATCCATGCCAAAGGTTACTTGGCTTTATAACCTACATGGCTTTATACTGAAAGTCCAAACATTTCAAATAATTAAGGCCCAAAATGCAGCTTAATTTTTTCTATCCTTTTGTATATGATTTCTACAAAGCACTATGACTTCTAGAAGGAAACACACTCTTGCAGAACAAAGACCCTGCCAATCGGTCACAGAGCCAGTTCACTGCACGTCAGAGACAAATCGGGAAATATGGCAGGTTTGCAAAAATAGTTTGAGACTGTAGAGTTCATAAAAAAAGCTCAAGTTAACTAACGACACACAGCTGCAGCTTGGAGCCGGAGATATCTCCACTCCACGCTCCACCTCTCTGGATCAGGAGCACACACAGCACGAGGCAGCGTGTGTATGGACACACTGGCCTCGGCCATCACTCGGATACACTCAGAGGCTGCCGTCGACGCACCAAACATGCTGTAACAAAATTCTAATCTCTGGTTATCTATGTACACACTGCCAAGTAAGCAGTAAGCTCAAACAACTAAGGCCAGTGGCTCTTCTTTGGGGAGAGGCAGGAAAAGAGACCTAAGTATAAAAATATTAAATAAAGTGTTAACCTGGTCCATAGCCTGTCCTAAAATTCTTTTACTTGTGACACCAGATGCGAGTCTGTGCAACTGTGACCCGAGAGGACAGCACCCGATCTTGGGAAGCCCTGATACACTTCAGCGTGTGTACTGTTTCTTTAAAGAAAGCCTGTGACATGAGGACAGTGGTTTGAGATCTACTAGAAAACAGACACAGGTGCATGCATGAGATGGTGGGTACTTATCTAGTTCTTCTGAAAGCTCTATTTTCCTGGACTAATTACAACAATAAAGAATGTGCACTTTAAAGCATCACATTTTGTAAAAAGCCCCAAACTGTCAGTTTGACCTTATGTTTAAGTGCTCTTAATACTGAAGTTGCTAACTGTCTGTGTTTTAGTTTTTGTTTTGTCCCCCCCTCCTTCTGTAACCCCAAATTATAATGAGCTACCCTGCTCGGTGTTGTACACAATGCACTGAAATAGTATCACACAGTTAGCCCAGAGTCATTTTGCTTTGGAGATTCAAAGCTCAAAGACAGAATCTTCTAGCATAAAATCTTATTATTACAAAAATTTAATCAAAATATCATTTGAATTGAAGTTGACTAAAACAGTACCACTATATACAGTCTCAATAACTGCACTGTATACTCAATCCTATGAGGTTTTTTTCTTGCTTTTCATATTACACTGGTTATTAAGGACAAAAATAAATTGGATGTACATATACCATATACTAATGTACAATCTACACATGGATACATATACATACATACATACAACCATAAATACCCACAGACACAACGTTGGCAGGTGACAGGAAAGCATTCTTTGATGCCTGACATACTATCTACATGAATATTTTCCAAAAACCTGCAATACTATAGACACACACATTACACAGGATGAGCCAGGGACGGAAGGAAACCTACGGTATATACAATTACTTAACTTGCAATATTTTCTTGCTGTTGCATTCAAGTCAACAAACTGTCATGCAGATTCAAGTATTCACCGACATTCTCTCTGGAGCCGGTCTGAGTGCGCTGGGCCCAGCAGAGGGCTGCCCCTCGGGTCGTGGATACTCTAGGTGCAAAGTGAGACCGGCAATGACTCGACTCCAGTCCCCCTGGAGGAGGGAGACCCTGCAGAGTCTGAGAGAAGCAGTGACCAAGCACCTCTCTCTCACTTGTGGGGAGCATTCTGTGAACTACTGCTCCCCAAAGTCCCCGGACTGGATGCGGAGATGTCAAAGGCTGGCGGAGAGTCTGTTGGCGGGCAGACGCCAGGGCGCCTCGGAGCAGGGCTCCCCCGCCCGCCCGGTCCGGGCGCTCTGTCCGGCCGCAGATGCTCGGAAAGCAGGTGCTACCTAAAGCCCCAGCACACCGTCACGCAAGCCGGACTCGACGTTCACAGGCCGCGGACCACTGGGGTTCACAGTGCTCGTGTGCAACGGGGACGTGCCGTGTGCACAGCGAAGGGCCTGCTCTGCTGCAATCAGGGAAGGTGGCTGCCGACCCGCTGAACCCTGGGCAGGTCCACAGAGCTGGGGAGAGACTGGCACCGGCAAGGCCTATCACCTCTGTGAATTTAGGCTTAAAAAAGCTTAACTGATGACTACAAGGAAAAATGCCAAAGGGATTCAAATTGCAAAACAACTAACTAAACCCAAGAAAGTCTTGATAGTACAAAGGAGAACCTTCTGGAAGGTCGGTGTCTTCCGGTTGTCCCGATCAGGGAACAGGCAGAGAAGAGGCGCAGCTCCGGGCGCAAGGCCCCGCCTCGCGGAAGAACCGGGGCGCCGGGACCTCCTTCCCCGCCGGGGATCGGGTCCTCTCCAGCCTGTGGTCTGACCCAGGGTGAGTACGAGCTCAAGAGACAACCCTGGCCTGGCACTGGAAAGACAGCCAAGTACCCTCTTCCAGAATTCGCTCTGTCACATCACCGTTAACCCGGGAACCCCCCTTGAGTGGAGGGTGACAGTCGGAGCAGCACAGAGGGCCTCACAGCCGCTTTCTGCCCAGGGGCCCCAGTTCCCCCAGAGGACTCGCCCATACGCTGGCTTTACTGAGATAAATTAAAGTGACAGAAGTATTGCTTGGCTTAATTGGGCATCATTAAGAGTTAATAATAGGATGTTTTTTAAAAAAGCACACTTCAAATAGTTATCTATGGCCTGGCAATAAAATACGGACTCTGCATGGTAGGAATCAGGTTTGATTGCCAACAACGAATTCCTGACACCTCCCTGGAGGAGTCAACACACGGCGTGGGGGAACCAAGCCTGAACCACGGAGATTTAACACATGGTCAACTGTGCAACAGGACTGCCATCGCAGTCTTTTGGTGACAATCAAGATTTTCTAGACTGAAAATTAATATCAAGTGTGTGTGTGAAGAGGACTAATGACTTATCATGTGGAGAGAACCCCAAGGCTCGTGATGCGAGGTAGGGAGTGGGGAGGGGTAGAGAGCAGGAGTACCTTCAGAAGGAGGGTGGGGGGGAGAGCTCCCCTGTACCGAGAATTACACACAAGCTTGGGTTAGCTGTGGAAGGAACGTCTTTGTTTTTTTCTGACTATATAGCATAGGAAAGAAATGATCACAAAAGAAAATGTGGTTGGCTACGGGCAAGATTCTCAGAATCTAGTCAACCAGGGGCCATTTCCTCCCATAGGATAAACTCTTAAAAAGACAGAAACCTCAGAGGCCTCAGGGAGGAGGTGTTCTTAGCCCATCCCCTAAAAACGGACATCATCATGGCAGGGCAATATGTCATCCTCCCTCTCCAAATAACCTTACAGTTGTTTTTAAAGATAAGCTATGCAAACACAGTATACTGCAGCTTCAAAAGCGCCCTTCCCATCCAATTATCTATTAGCACATGCAGAAGTTCCTGGAGATACATTAGAGTCAGATAATGAGAGCAATGCCCGTGCGGTGCTAGCCAAGTAGTTCAGAACTACTGTGAAGGTCAGGCACAGTAGCAAGGTACCATTCTATGTTTATTAAATACTACAAGTAAAACACACAGAGACATTCTATATACACAGACACACTCACACTGTGGGCAAACACATTCAAGCCAGTCAGGGATATTAATTTTTCTTTAGTTATTGAAGCTCAGAGATGACATGATCTAGGTACCTCTCTCCCCTTAGCTTAGAATAAATATCTCGGCAGAAGACAAGCAGCCTGGCTATTCAGATTCTAGGAAGAAAGACAATTCCCTTGTGGAAATCTTGAATTCAGTCAGAAGCTACAAAAATGAATCAGGTCCACGAGCCATATTGGTTAACTATGCTGTTTGTTTCTTGGTTCTGAAACATACATTTATGCATTGCCTTTACCTAAACAAGACAGAGGGTTAGAGTGAGTGTTCCAAAGGTGTGGCAAAGTAGTTACCACAAAGCAAGCAGCTATAACCTTAAAGAGGGGTTTCTGTTTTCTGGGCACCACCAAATGTTGTTCACATATAGGTGAAGGAAGTGACTGTGAATAGGTAATCCGGTATGAAATGCCACAGCAGGAAGTGACTGTGAGTAGGTGAGCCTGTATGAAATGCCACAGCAGGAAGTGACTGTGAATAGGTGATCCTGTATGAAATGCCACAGGAGGAAGTGACTGTGAATAGGTAATCCTGTATGAAATGCCACAGCAGGAAGTGACTGTGAATAGGTGATCCTGTATGAAATGCCACAGGAGGAAGTGACTGTGAATAGGTAATCCTGTATGAAATGCCACAGCAGGAAGTGACTGTGAATAGGTAATCCTGTATGAAATGCCACAGCAGGAAGTGACTGTGAATAGGTAATCCTGTATGAAATGCCACAGCAGGAAGTGACTGTGAATAGGTAATCCTGTATGAAATGCCACAGCAGGAAGTGACTGTGAATAGGTGATCCTGTATGAAATGCCACAGGAGGAAGTGACTGTGAATAGGTAATCCTGTATGAAATGCCACAGCAGGAAGTGACTGTGAATAGGTGATCCTGTATGAAATGCCACAGGAGGAAGTGACTGTGAATAGGTAATCCTGTATGAAATGCCACAGCAGGAAGTGACTGTGAGTAGGTGATCCTGTATGAAATGCCACAGCAGGAAGTGACTGTGAATAGGTGATCCTGTATGAAATGCCACAGGAGGAAGTGACTGTGAGTAGGTGATCCTGTATGAAATGCCACAGGAGGAAGTGACTGTGAATAGGTGATCCTGTATGAAATGCCACAGGAGGAAGTGACTGTGAGTAGGTGATCCTGTATGAAATGCCACAGCAGGAAGTGACTGTGAATAGGTGATCCTGTATGAAATGCCACAGCAGGAAGTGACTGTGAATAGGTGATCCTGTATGAAATGCCACAGCAGGAAGTGACTGTGAATAGGTGATCCTGTATGAAATGCCACAGGAGGAAGTGACTGTGAGTAGGTGATCCTGTATGAAATGCCACAGGAGGAAGTGACTGTGAATAGGTAATCCTGTATGAAATGCCACAGGAGGAAGTGACTGTGAGTAGGTGATCCTGTATGAAATGCCACAGCAGGAAGTGACTGTGAATAGGTGATCCTGTATGAAATGCCACAGGAGGAAGTGACTGTGAGTAGGTGATCCTGTATGAAATGCCACAGGAGGAAGTGACTGTGAATAGGTAATCCTGTATGAAATGCCACAGCAGGAAGTGACTGTGAGTAGGTGATCCTGTATGAAATGCCACAGCAGGAAGTGACTGTGAATAGGTGATCCTGTATGAAATGCCACAGGAGGAAGTGACTGTGAATAGGTAATCCTGTATGAAATGCCACAGCAGGAAGTGACTGTGAGTAGGTGATCCTGTATGAAATGCCACAGCAGGAAGTGACTGTGAATAGGTAATCCTGTATGAAATGCCACAGCAGGAAGTGACTGTGAGTAGGTGATCCTGTATGAAATGCCACAGCAGGAAGTGACTGTGAATAGGTAATCCTGTATGAAATGCCACAGCAGGAAGTGACTGTGAATAGGTGATCCTGTATGAAATGCCACAGGAAACGGCTGGCCGTGGTTTAAGAGCAGGTTTTCTCTCCTTCGCTGGAACCTGCTTTGATGCAGAATCCCGGTTCTTTGGTCATAGTACCTTTAACTAATAAACTGAGGAGAATGAGAACAAATTTCTGTGGGAGGGAAAAGAGTATTCAAAGTGATTCCATTAGTTCTGAAGTTGTGGAGATTATAGCTTTAAGGATTGCAAAATTTCAAAATCAGAAAATTCTAACTCATAGTGGGCTCAATTTTCACTCCCATCTCTTCCTATACAAGAGAATGTTCTTTTTATCACCCTGAATTTCAAAGTCATCACATGACTTTAAGGTCAACAGAACTATTTTGAGTAGATAGAAAGAAATGTTTAAAATAAAGAATTTCGTTTTAGGAGAAAGTTCAGTAGGAGCAGAGAGAAGTGGCTACCAAAGAGACTAAGATAAGAAGAAATGAAGCAACTCTGGACACGCACCCGGCAGATTCCTCAGCTTTCCAAGCACAGTTCATTCGGACTATCAGTCCTTTCAGACTGATTTCAAAGATTCTATATTCCATTGCTGGAGACCTGCAGCTACTTTTCCTCTCTGACTTCGTTTTGCTGAAGACCCTGCATTCCTCCAACCAGGAGATAACACCACGCCTGCACATATATGAATTCCTGGATGGCGGGGTACTGACGAGAGGGAGGATTCTGGATTCCTCGTCTCAACCCTGTGGGAGCGAGGTGACAATTTCCTGAACATTGACCACGTGCCCACTGCTGCAACCCCGAGTCCACTGTTGTCATGATTCTTTAGAAAACAAAATGAACTTGGCATCCTCTCTCCTCAACCTTCAACGGCAAAAAAGTCCCAGTTTCTCTGTCCTTGCTTGGCTGAAATGCACTCTACTCTGCAAGCAAGCCCACGCGCTTCCCAGGATCTCCAGCCCTGCGCCCCTGGCGGCCCCCTCCCCGCTTCCGGCAGGGCCAGACGCAACCGGAAGTGCCAGACGCAACCGGAAGTGCTCCGCAGGTGGCCCTGCGCGGCTGCTCACGTGGACTCGGACTCCCAGGACTGTCACTCTGAATTGAGCTTCTGTGAGTGCTCAATTCCACCTCTGTGACTGGGCAAGAATTCACATATAAAGGTTTATATTAACTCTGGCTAGAATTTACTAAACTACAAAGTTTGTCCAGTAAAGTGTTTCACGATGGATTAAAGTTTTTACCCTTAAAAAAAAGTGTAACAGTTGGTTTGAGAATACATAAAAACAACTGAGAGTGCAAACGAGAGAAATCCAAAGGAGAAGTGATACATAATTCATTCTGAAATCATGATCCCCTCCCCTTCACAAAAAGGTGCATTAGTTATCAAGTAGCAAAAATCATCAAAGCAAAGAAATCAAGAGCAAAGGGACCATCTGTACAGAAACTAACAAAAAATATACAATAGAAAAGGTTACTAATGCACCATTTAGTCACAGACTGAATTGTTTTAAATATATTCACGGATTTACCAGAAAGATCTTGAAAAACTCTATTTTGCTCCATGACCAGCACTTTCCTGGTCGCAGATGGATTCTAAGTAACTTTTTGCTTAATGCTGGGTGTCTCAGGTCGGTGATCTTTTCTCTCGGACACGTTCCGCTTGACTTTGGCAGTGACCGGAGAAGAATCTGGGTTCAGCGAGGGACTCGAATGCGACTTCTTCAGTCCTGCAGCCTCACCGTCGCTGTTACACAGGAGCTGCTTGCCGCCTTCTTTCAGAATGCTGACGTACGTTTCATAGCGGGTTTGCTACAGGGGAAGTCAGAGAAGACGGCAGTCAACACACTGTTCACAGACACATACGTGCAACACACCTGGAGCGCGTGCTTGGCCGTTGGAGACTTGGCTTCATTCCCCAAAGAAGGCAACAGTGACAGGGGGCTGCTGGGCTCATTCATTTAGATAAGAAACAAAGACAGAAGTTGAGTTCCTATTTGTTCTGCATCCTGAAGGAAGGCCAACTTGGAATTACTGGCTATTAGATGGCAAAATCATGCTTCCTGAACACTCAGGTACAAGAAGGCTGTGACCTCTGATTTCTAGCGACTGGATGGCTCTCAGTGGCCCCGTGCTGCCCATACTCACTTGAACTTCCCTCGCAAGTGACCTTGGTGTCACTTGGACCTGGCTTGGATATGGTTGTTGATCTTTCCTAGTCCCTGCCACTCTACAGAGGCAGGAACCAGCCTGTGGTGACTCGACTCTAGTCCCTACAAGGTAACAGTACTTTCTAGAAGCTGCTCTGGGTTTCCTCCCGAACTTCAAATTGTTTTCTGATGCTTCTCATTCTATAGAATTGTTTTCATCAATTATTGTTGTGTATCCACTACATTTTATTTTGTTTATTTATTTATTTTATTTTATTTATTTTTTATCCTCACTCGAGGACATTTTTTCATTTTTTGTTCAGTTAGAGTGGGAGGGAGGAAGGGAGGGTGGGGGAAAGAGAGAGAGAGTGAGAGAGAGAGAGAGAGAGAGAGAAAGAAACATCGATGCGGAAGGGACACATCGAGTGGTTGCCACCCACATGACCCAATTGGGGCCAGAGACAAACTGCAACCAAGGTATGTGCCCTTAGCGGGAACCGAACCCAGGTCTCTCTGGACCGCAGGCTGATGCTCTAACCACTGAACCGAACTGGCCAGGGCTCCACTACATTTTAAACTGCTCCTTATTCTCTTGTCTGTGGGCATCTTTTTGTACAAATAAGAGAAGAACATAGATAATTTTTTTTCTCTAACCCTAATTGATGCTTTCTTTTTAAAAAGTTTCTGAGTCACTATTTAGAACTATTATATATGTTGCAAATTACAGAACAGTCTCAGATTCTTGATTTGATAGATTCCAGTGAAAATACATCTTTCACCATACTGCTTCAAACACATAAGGGAGTTACAGAGGCCTAAAGTGTTTTATTTCTAAACAAGAGAACATGTCAGTTATAAACTGTCCCAACAAAGGCAAGCAAACTCTGTTATGACTATAAATCTTTTAGGAATTTTTCTAGTTAGACTGAGATTTTGTATATCTCAGTTTTAAGTTAGTAATTATGAAGTTGAAGCTATTGGGAGCTACTCTTTATGTTCAAAGTGGATAAAAGCTTCCAGTAATTAAGCTTGTTCAGGGTTTGGTCTATGTGGGGGTGCCGAGTTTCAGTTGGTGATGATGGTAACATTGATGGAATGTCCACATGCTAACTTCAGGTCATTCACACAATTACCATATACAATCAGTACATGATTACTCCTCTTTTACCGTAAAGCAATTAGAGTTAGCAAAGAAGTGAAGCTGGGATTTGAACTCAGGAAATCTGACTCCAGAACCCATGTTCTTAAGTGGTATTTCCTCTCTGGAGGTGAAAATACATACATGAATGTGTGTGTTAGGATGCCTACTCTAACAGACACTGTTGGTTTGGCCAATCAAAAGCCATTCTCAGTCCCCTCTTCTCCTATGTCCCTCTCACTGCAGAGGTTGATAAAACCCAAATACTTACTTTCTCAACCCCAAGATGGGCCATGTAATACTCTAGCCAATGAGACATAAGAAGTCTACTGAGGGGTTTCTGGGAAAAGAGTTATGTCCCTAATAATTCTGAGTATCTTGCTAAGTAGGGATTAAGCCACTGTTTACCGGTACTATTAATTGCAGCTGAAAGCATTACTGATACATGTTCTAATTTTAATAAAGAAGTAACAAAGTAAAAGAATAAAGACTAAGTTTATTTCAGAAAGCTACGTAAGGGTTTAATAAGGGCATTTGTTAATTAAAAAAATGTCACCGGTATTACACATCAGTCCATGCATCAGTGAAGGCAAGGGGATTGAACTAGACAATGTGCAAAGGGCATACTCGTTCTAACATCCTAACCATTCTAGGCACTTAACTTAATCTGTCTCTAAACTGCTTGGTGGCAAGATTACAATGCAGGAAAGAATGACTCCCACTGTGAATGAGGCTTAATAAAATAATCTAAAGGCAGTTAACAATTGTTTCAGAGAACTAGTGAAGGCACAGTATTTCACAAAACTGGGGCATTTACACCAAAGGGGTATGAAGGACAGTTTTCTGAGATGACATATTTTCCAAATATGTAAATCTCTATCCAGAGGCTTCCCCCCGCCACCCCCAAATATTGCCTCTGAGTAAAGAAACAGCTCTGCATGAAGACCTGAGGAGCAACGGGAATCATTTCAAGAGTTGCTTCTTCATTGATATCCCCTCTTTGGGGGTTAGGAAAGATATACTTCTTCTGGGAGTGTTCATTTCCTTTCTCCCTGTTAGAGAAGACATGATTCTTATCTTGTTTTAAAAAGACCAACTGTGAAAGGGGGAAGGTGACAGGGCCGGTTTTCTACTAGTCTTTGAAGAAATTGATACTCCTGGGAAAATTCACCTGAAAAATACATGATGGAAACCTATTTCATCCCCCAATTCTGCTGCTCCAGCCACAAAGCTGTTGCCTCAAATAAATTACATGTATGTGAATCAACAAACAAAAGGCGTGGTGCAGATGTATGGCAACACTTTAGCCACCAGAGAAGAGAAGACAAAGCAAAGCAAAGGGTGAAAGGGGCCAGAAAACAAGGGGTGCTCAGTCGTCGTTAAGAGACATAAAGTGAAGGAAACTAAGTGGGTTCATGAACTTCCAGGTGGCTGTGCTCTGTCTGAGTTACAAAGGCTTAGTCACAAAGTAACACAGTTTTGCTTTTTACCATTCTCTGAAGCCAACCCAAATGCTTCTTCAAAATACTTTAGCTAAACCTATCTTTATTCTGAGGACTATTCAGTGGGTATCTATCGGTTTTAGCCATGTCTTTGGGATTACAGACTCATCCAAATATGTACATCTCTATCCAGAGGCTTCCCCCCGCCACCTCCAAATATTGCCTCTGAGTAAAGAAACAGCTCTGCATGAAGACCTGAGGAGCAACGGGAATCATTTCAAGAGTTGCTTCTTCATTGATATCCCCTCTTTGGGGGTTAGGAAAGATATACTTCTTCTGGGAGTGTTCATTTCCTTTCTCCCTGTTAGAGAAGACATGATTCTTATCTTGTTTTAAAAAGACCAATTGTGAAATATAAGTTTTAAGTTAAAGCTGGTGTGTAAAGAAAAGTAAAGAAGCAACAGCAGGAAATCACTTTGAAAGTATCTGACAGAAAACTTGGTAATATGTTTGAACGGTTGATCTTGGCCAAGCAGCTGGTGTATGATCTGTGGCCAACACAGCTGCTTCCCAGCAGCCTCTTCTTTCGTGCTAACGAACTGTGATTTTTACTGAGGACGTCGATGTGCCTTGCCCCACGAGAGAAATCATAGTTTCAACCAGACATGATACCCCTTTCCTCTGCTGCCAGGCAACCTGGTAGCCATGTGGCCTAGCTTCTGGCCACTGACATGTAAGTAGAAGTCGACTGGGGTACTTTTGTGAAAGTGGCTTTTGTGATCCTGGTAAAAAGTGGTAGAACAGAATGTGTTACACTCTGGTAGCCACTTTGAGACCATAAAATGGCGAGTGTGAAAACAAAAGAGCCAATGTGCTAGGGAGAGCAAGGAGAAATTTAGAAAGATCACACCGCCTTGACGGCAGCATAGCAGCCAGAAACCACCTGTTTCCAGATTTCTTACGAGACATAAAGAATGTTGATACTGTTTCAACACTTAGTCAAGTTTTTTGTTATTTGTAGCTTTGTCTCACTCATAAAAAAATATATCCCAACTGGGTTGTACTTACACCCCCTGTATTCATTTTATTTAGGAAAATATACACTTGCGTAATAGGCTTTGGTGTGATGTAGCTTTGTTGGGTTTTCTCTGAATACTCAACAAATTATTGATGGACATTACCCATTATAGGTTGTACTTGCCACATAAGAAATATTGTCAATGGCTATTTTATTATTTCCATTAGTAGTATTATATCAATTGCTATATCTCTGTGGATGCATAGTCCTCCTAGTCCTTCCCTATCAGTATGCAGGACACCTGAAAGATTCTGAATTAACCAAAACATTGAGAGTTCTATACCAGTTTTTAGCACAAGTTAATGATCAATATTCTAGTATTGAGAGAACAGTCTAGAGATACCTCTACAACCCCGATGACAGACATCTGAGAAGAAAAACTCGGCTCCTTGATTCTGCTCCTTCTCTAGTACCCCACATCCATTCTGTTGGCACCCCGCCCCCCTCCTCAGCATACACTCAGAATCACACCATTTCTCACCACTCCACCACTTCCAGGTTGGACCAAGCACCATCATCTTGTGCCTGGTTTATTGCAGCAGCTGCCTAACTGGTCTCCCTGCTTCCCTCTTGGCCCCCACATGCACTCGCCCCCAAAGAGAATCATCTATTAAAATGTAAGTCAGAGCATGCCGTCTCTGCTCATCCTTAAAATCCTTCCAATGGCCCTGGCTGGTTTGGCTCAGTGGATGAGCGTCGGCCTGCGGTCCAGAGAGGCCTGGGTTCGGTTCCTGCTAAGGGCATGTACCTCGGTTGCAGTTTGTCCCCGGCCCTGGTTGGTCGTTCAGGTGGCAACCACTCGATGTGTCCCTTTCACGTCGATGTTTCTCTCTCTCTCTCTTCCTCCCCACTCTATTTGAATAAAAAATGGTAAAATGTCCTCGGGTGAGGATAAAAAAAAAAAAAAAAAAAAATCCTCCCAATGGCCTAGAAACCCCTAATCTGTGCAGCCCTCTTCTGCCTCTTTGGTCTAATCTCAGGGCTCTCCAGGGCTCACCACGCACCGCATCTCTCCTCCCGGCTGTCCCTGAGCACCGGAGCCACACTCTTGCCCCTAGGACCTGTGGTGCTTGCTGTTCTCCCTGCCCCCAGAGCGCTTCCCCCAGGAATCCAGGGCTTATCTGCTCCCCTCCTTTACCTCTTTTGGTCTTAACTCAAATGTCACCTGTACTCTGAGGCCTACCCGGCCAGCTACATCTAAAACTGCAACACCTACTTGTACTGCTGTTCACGGCTTTCCTTTCCCCTTGGCGCTTCTTACACCAGCCTTACACGTACAACAAAACTGTTTGTCTTCCCCCGTCAATACTAGGATGCAATTGCATGAAGGTAGAGACTTTGGTTTGTTTATATCCCCAGCATAAAAAACACATAGTACACACAAAATAAACTGTTGAATGTATAAATAAATAGAAAAAACAAATATGAGAAAATGTCTCAAATCTAGTAAAAAATATATTTCGAACTCTCAGTATGCAACTTCTAGAAAAATTAAAATAATGGGGATCTCGATAGATGTAGAGGTAAATGTTAGATGAGCTCCTAAGTCAGTAACCTCTGGGGACACACCTCGTCTTCGATGTGTCACCATTCCCATGCTTTCCCCAAATGCCAAGTTCTGACCCCGAGCCGCAGGACTGAGAGGCTCATGAGCCACCACTCAGCAAGGACTCTCCGTCTCCTCCCATGTGCACATCCACTTGACCATGACTGTCAAGACGCCATGCACGGCAAACCCTGCCCAGCTGTACCGGGGCAGGCTGCTGTGCTTACGACCGGGCTTTCTCTCTACAGACAGAGAGAAGTAAGGTATACTATACTTTTCAGGTTCATAAAACAGACACATTTTCTGAGTACTGTATCTCTTATGTAGCAGTAAATGAAGACAAAATTTTATTATCCACATTCAGCTTGAAAATAAAGAGAAACTGGACCACTGTGTATGGACTATGTTGGGTCTTCATTTGAACAGTAACTAGATCTCACTCATACATGAACAGCAGCCTCTAAATTTACCTTACAACAAAAGCACACATTAAAAAGATGAATATTTGCCAATGGTTATTTATATCTGAATCCCTCTACCTGACCATTCATTTAAAAAAATTTTTTTTCTTTACTGATTTCAGAGAGAGAGGAAGGGAGAGAGAGAGAGAGAGAGAGAGAGAGAGAAACATTGATGAGCGAGAACATCGACTGGCTGCCTCCTGCATGCCCCCCACTGGGGATTGGGCCCACAACCTGGTCATGTGCCCTGACCGGGAATCGAACCGGCGATCTCTTTGTGCATGGGTTGATGCTCAACCACTGAGCCACACCGGCGGGGCTGCCTAATCATTCTAATGTTAATTTATGTGGAATTTACATGGAATGTACCAGGATCACAAATACTTCAACACTAACCCAAGACTCAGGCTCCCTGGGAGAGTAGTAGCCTCATCAATATTAATGCAGAAAGGACTCTGTAGCTGACACTAATAAATAAACAATAACAATATCAAAGTTTTATACTTTTTCCTGACAATAATATTCCTAACCAGAAGGTAGAAAGTAAGAAGAAATAAAAGAAACCTAATTTCATACCACAAAGTAATCGCTATACCAGAATAAACAGCTCCGGATGAGATGAACGCGTGATGGGCTGTGACAGGCGAGTCTGGGAGACAGACGTCTGTGGCAGTGAGAACAGCCTTGGGCCAGGGGTCCTGGTGTTGACACTGCCACTAGCTGAGGAGTATGGCATCAGTTCCCCTTCCTAAACCATCCTCCAGTCTTCATCACGGAGCCCTCTCAGGCGTGTGCGTTTCATTAAGAAGGGCACAGGGGTCTGAGAATAAGGTGCCTCAGGGACAGTGAGCTGCCTTTGGTCAGGTTATTAAAGGTTTTGTCTTAGTCTCTGCTGATTCATTCTCAGATCAATTCTAAAAAACGTCAGAGCTGTATGCTCCGCATCCTTAGGGATTCTCTAATAGTATAACTGCATAATCTAATTCCGCTATCAGAAAAAGAACCGTGAGGTGGATTTTACCAAATCCGAATCTAGCAGCCACTCTCTATAGATACGAATCTGAATATTGTTTTTTGTGGTCTTGTCCTATCAGCAACTCTCTCCCTTAATTTCTTTTTAAGATTGGCTATTTTCATGAAGACTTCTGTGACCAAGAGCCAAAGACAATTCAAATGTTCAATGGCTTACTTACTAAAATGAAGTCCTTTCTTCCGTCTATAACCTCTTTAGATTTTTTTTTGCTGTATTTAATTAATTTTTTAAGTTGGTCTTTAATTACTTGTAAAAATATTTCACAGACATGTAGAAAAATATATCCTTGTTCATTAGCAGCAATTCCTACCTGGGACGAATAAAAATAACCACGTCCACGGCCAAGCAAGCTGCTGCTTAAGTTGAATGTTAAGTGTCTGCTTAAAAGAAAAATCACACCTAGTGATATGATTTGAAAATAAATTTAATCATATCCACATATGAATTTACATGCATCTGAGCAGCTTCTTTTCTCTTGAGCCCTGCATACCATTTTTATTTCATTCAATAGGACACCATCTCCTTTTGACCTCTGAGATGAATACAATAGTAACCATCTGAGTGGAAATAAAACCACACTGGGCACCTGTGACACAGAATGCCATCTGCATTCAGACCTCATAGCCCTAAGGATCAAACTCCGAGCGCATTTCCCCTGACATTTTCCTTCCGCACCGAGGTGGGGTAAAAGACCATCCTCAAATGAAATGGGAAGAAAACACCTTTTGCTCCTAGATCTCTGTACTGGGGAAAAAAAAAAAGAAAGAAACAAAACAAAAATCGAAACAAGCAAACCAAACAAGAAGGAGCTCTTGAAGTAACTGCTTATTTAAATAATGACTGTGTTTGCATTCTGTGGGGATGAGGGCAGAGTGGTTTGCAGACTTTGTCCTTGCCCAGGTGGCTCACCCACCACTACGTGCTAACTTATGAAAGTAATTACATTCAAAACAGAGCTTCCTATAAGTTGTCTGAAAATTGTGTTAAATTTTTTGCTACTTCCCTTTAGGGCTGAGCATGCAGTGGTAACCCACCGCCTGGATACAGCAAATACACACGTTTGGTTTGCATGGTTTGTAGCTGTGGCTTTCTGGGAAAACCGCAGAAGTGGGGATTCAGTGCCTTTATTTCACTCTGCATTTTGGCTCTAATGCTCTCTAAATAAATTCTGTGACTTAATTTTTAAAAAAACCTTTAAAATCAAAAGCTTACTTCTTTAAATCCTCACCCGAGGATATTTTTTCCCCTTTTATCTTCAGATAGAATGGGAAAGAGGGAGAGAGAGAGAGAGAACCATCGATCTGAGAGACACATGGACAGGCTGCCTGCACCACCCTGACCAGGGCTGGGGATGAATTGCAACCGAGGTTCGTGCCAGGGCTAAACAACTTACTTTTTTATAATAATACAAGCAGAAGAGGTAAAAAAGTTGTGTGATGCAGATAAGAAGGACTGGATTTGTATAAAATGTTTTGAGAGCTTCAGTGTGCCCATTCTGTCGCCCCTGCTCCTGTGGCACCCAGTCCTTGCCAGACGACAGCTCATGCCAACTCCACTAGGCCATGGAGAAGACAGAGCTCAAAGGCCATCAATGGGCCCTTCCCACCACCTGGTTCTGCTACTGTCCTCCTCAGGGCCCACCTGCTTCCTGCTGAGAACTACTTTTTATTTTAATTTTTAAAAATTTTTAATAATTAATTTTTGTTACAGATGTTTCTCCTTTTCCCCCCATTGACAACCTCCTCCCAAATCTGACCCCCACCCCACAGCACTGTTGTCTGTGTCCATTGGTTATGCATTTATTCATATAAGTTTTTTGGTTTATCTCATCCCCAACCCCAACCCCCACCCCCACCCCCTCCTCTGAGGTTTATCAGTCTGTATCCTACTTCTATGTCTGGGTCTATTTTGTTCATCAGCTTATTTTAGTCATTATATTCCACAAATAAGTGAGATCATGTGATATTTGTCTTTCTCTGATTGGCTTATTTCACTTAGCATAATACTCTCTAGGTCCCTCCATGTCATCTCAAAGGACAAGAGATCTTTCTTTATTACAGCTGCATAGTATTCCATTGTGTACATGTACCATTGCTTTTTTATCCACTCATTTACTGATGGACACTTGGGCTGCTTCCAGATTTTAGCAATTGTAAATAGTGCTGCTATGAACATAGGGGTATATATATTCTGTCTGATTGGTGTTTCAGGCTATTCCTAGAAGTGGGATCACTGGGTCAAAAGGCAGTTCAATTTTTAACTTTTTGAAGGCAGTTCAATTTTTAACTTTTTGAACACCATATTGTTTCCCATAGTGGCTGCACCAGTCTGCAGTCTCACCAGCGGTGTACTAGAGTCCCCTTTTCTCCACACCGTCGCCAGCACTTGTTGTTTGATGATTTGTTGATGGCGGCCATTCTGACAGGGTGAGGTAATACCACATAGTCGTTTTAATCTGCATCTCTCTGATTAATGACATTGAGCATTTTTTCAAATGTCTCTTGGCCATCTGTATGTCCTCTTTGGCGAGGTGTATACTTAGGTCCTCTGCTGACTTTTTAAATTGGATTCTTTGTCTTCCTTTTGTTGAGTTGTATGAGCACTCTATATATTTTGGAAATTAACCCTGTCTCCCCATGTATTAATTTTCTTCCTTTGTTTCTCTTGCCTTAGGTGTTGTATCAGTAAAAATTCTACTGTGTGTGATGTCTGAAATTTTGTTGCCTACATTTTCTTTTAGGATTTTTATGGGTTCACAAGTCACATTTAAGTCTTTTATCCATTTTGAGTCTATTCTTGTGTATGGTGTAGGTTGGTGACCTAGCTTTACTTTTTTTGCATGTAGCTCTCCAATTTTCCCAACACCATTTATTAAAGAGGCTGTCTTTACTCCATTGTATGCTCTTGCCACCTTTGTCAAATATTAATTGAGTATAATATTTGGAGTTTGGAGTCAATTTCCGGGTTCTCTGTTCTGTTCCATTGATCTATATGCCTTTTCGTGTGCCAGTACCAGGCTATTTTGATTATAATGACTTTGTAGTATAAGGTGATATCTGGTATTGTGATCCCTCCTACTTTGTCTTTCTTTTTCAAGATTGCTGTGGCTATTTGGGGTCTTTTTTGATTCCATATAAACTTTGGAGTATTTGTTCTAGTTCTGTGAAATATGTCATTGGTATTTTAATGGGGATTGCACTGAATCTATAGATTACTTTGGGTAGTATGGGCATTTTAAATTCATTATTCCAATCCATGAACAAGGTATATGCTTCCACTTTTTTATATCTTCCTCCATTTCTTTTTCTCAATGTCCTACCGTATTCTGTGAATAGGTCCTTTACCTCTTTGGTTACAGTTTTTCCTAGGTATCTTAATTTTTCTGCCAAAATGGTAAATGGGATTGTTTTTTTAGTTTCTAGTTCTGTGGGTTCATTATTGGTGTATAAGAATGCCATCAATTTCTTGATGTTAATTTTGTATCCTGCTACTTTGCCAAATTCATTTATTAAATCTAGTAGACCAAGTGGGATTCATCCCAGAGATACAAGGCTGTACAATATTTTCAAATCAATAAATGTGATACACCACATAAACAAAATGAAAGATAAAAACTATATGATCATATCAATAGATGCTGAAAAAACATTCGACAAAATTCATCACCCATTTCTGATGAAAATGCTCAGCAATGTGGGAATAGAGGGATCATATCTTGACATAATAAAGGCCATATATGAAAGACCTACAGCCAGCATCATACTCAATGGGCAAAAACTAAAAGCATTTCCCTTAAGAGCAGGAACAAGACAGGAATGCTCACTTTCACCACTCTTACTCACCATAGTACTAGAAGTCTTAGCTGCAGCAATTAGACATGAAGAAAAAATAAAAGGGATCCAAATTGGAAAGGAAAAAGTGAAACTGTCATTATTTGCAGATGACATGATATTGTATATAGAAAAACCTAAAGACTATATAAAAAATCTACTAGATTTAATAAATGAATTTGGCAAAGTAGTCTGCTGAGAACTAAGTTTTAAAACTCTCATTCTTTCTTGTTTCTCTAGCTCTCAAAACCCTTTCTATAAACCCCATCTGTATTAGTAAGCAGATTTTTTTCTTTTAGAAAAGTAAACCCAAATTTTAAATTTAAAAGTCCAAAAGGCTCACTTAGAAAAGAAACACATTTTGTTTTCTAGTTGGAAAATTCAAGAAATGAATTGTCTAGTTCCAACCCAACAACTGGGGCTCTGGTTACACCAGTTCCTAATGGCCCCACCTGGCTCGGCCTTGTGGGAGGGTTTTGACAATAGCCAAGTATGAAACTTCTGGGGAAAAAAAAATTCACCCTGACTGCCTGATTAGATTAATGACATTTAAAAAAACTGCTGTTCAGTAAAATGGAAAAAAATTCCTTTGAAACAGTAATACACAGTTAAATTTCTATATATCCAGATAATCACTATAATCCAGAGAAACACTAATTATCTTGATGGACAAAAGGCTAACTACCTTTAGCTGTTGTGGGATAAAAGTTGTCTCTCACTAAATTTTTCCTTAGGGAACTTATGTCTAAAACAAAATTTTAGTTCGTTATGACAACATTTTTATACAGGGCATGCTCTTAATATTTTGGTTTATATTTGTTTATGCCTCTGATTTTTCTGGGATCCTCTGAAGTCCTGCAAACGTCCCTCAGAGGCGGGGTCCCGAACTTCTTCACTGCAGGTGGTCTGTCACGGGCTCGCAGCTCCAACAAGGCCGACGGTAGCGCGAGGGGACAAGGCCAGTCTTTCCAGGACATTTTTCAAGTAGAATTTCAGGAGGCTTTGAAGGACCTTTGCTTTAAGCTACTGTCCCCACTGATCTTCCATGGAGTTTCATCCCAAAGATGTATTAATTGCTTTTGAGCTCAAAGCACTTTTACGCCTTCTGTATTCCCAATTTAAACACTCGTGCCTGTGGCAAGTCTCATAGGTTAGCATCTTACCAGTCCCGTGTCCAATGTTGTCCTGTGTGGAAGAGGATCTTCCAACCTGTGGAGTGAGAACTCTGAGCAACCAGACCTTACTCCCTCTGGGCCTGAGGTTCCACATGAGCAGAAGGAAGGGATGCAGCCACTTTTGGCTGTAAACTTCCCAGCATTCTCTAAGCAGGTGAGAGCTACTTGGAAGCAAGGTATATGGAAGAAGACACACCACTGATCCTTGAGAGGGAATGGTGAATCATAAGGTGAGAATAGGGGACTGAGAAGAAATAGCCATGATTTACCCAGTTCGCAATTTTGTCAAAGGCCAGAGCAAGTCAGGGAAGAAAGCTACTATGAAAGTACCCTGCACATTCCCTGGAGTGTGTGATTAGCAGTGTATCTTCTTTTATAGATCATACTTCCAAATGCATGCCTCAAGGAGGAACCCCAGTAGACAAGCTGCTGAATGCTGCTGCAAGGAGTCCACGTGACGCGGTGGAACCGACGCCCAGCCTGCCGACGAACGCTGCGTGGGGAGTTCTTCCAGCAAACATCGCTTGGCTGGCGTACAATTTTGTTGTCTAATATTTTCAGAGGACATTTTAAGTTTTCATTGTAAGTCTATTGAGTAATTCTGAACTAGATATACCTAAAGAACCTCAATGGTCTGTTCCCCACAAAAGCCTCTTCTCAGATCAGGTACTTAAGCAAACAAGTTTTTAAAACATTTACATCAAAGGCACACAGCTTCTGCTAGAAGACAGTAAGAAGAAATCTAATGTACTTTAGAGAGTGATCAAGTACTCTGGGTAAAATAAAAACAGAAACAGAAAGCACACCTGTCATTGTTCTGATTCCAGAGCTAGTCCAGGAAAGGCTTCGGCAAGGGCAGTCAGCAAACGGACAGATGAGGCGGGTCATTCACCAAAAAGTGTACGGGAACCGGGAAGGAGGCTGCTCATGGGGACTTTCCTTTTAAGGAAATGTATTTAGTGTTCTCCCATCTCACAAGTTACTAGAGGGAAAAGCTACAAGGCTACAGGCAAGCATGCCACTCATACCAGATGGGCCTCCTCTATTTAAAAAGAAATGTTATCGTTGTTAGTAATACAGATATGGGCCTCCTGTTTATTGTCTCTCTCCCTGGAAGTAGTCATCAAAATACTAACCCCGTGGCACGGCACAGGCGCTACATCAGAGTGCACACCACCCGCAGACCGCTGCGAAGCCTCACAGGTGCGCAGCGCCCGCTTCTCTTGTCTGCTCCGCTTCGGTCTCTGAACTTAAGCACAGAATCGGTACCTGGGCTGCTCTCAGGCCTCTTCCGCCCTGACTGACTTTCCAGCAGACAGCATGGTCTACACACGTGCTGGCTGCACCGTGGCCACGAACCTCGTGTGGCTGTGATCGCGGGAACCGTGGCCGGTCTGCACTGAGAGGTGCCACGCGTGCAGAGTGTATGCTAAATTTGGAAGATGTAGTAAGAATAAATGAATGTAAAAGACGTTACTATCTTATACTGATTACATGTTGGAATGATAGTATTCTGGATATACTGTATTAAATTTCAATGTCTTATTATAACAAACTTAAGTTTTTAAATGTATCTACAGGTACTAGAAAATTTAAAGTTATACATGTGGTCTGGACAGGGCTGGTCTAGATCCCCTGACATCCCCAAATCAAAATATTCTTGTTCCGTATTTAATACCTTTAGCATGAGAGTGAGTTACTCTGATACTCTAATTGGTGCTAATATGTCACTCTCCTAAAAATATATACAAAGTTGGAAGGGAACTTATAGGTTAGTTCACCCAATCCCATCTCAATTTGATACAAGAACTGAGGCCAGAGAAGATAACCAAGTAATAAACACATTAAGGATAAGGTGAAAAAGTCCTAACTCCAGTTGAGTCATTTCCCAATTTTATTAACTTATTACTCAAGTATTGGATCTCTGCCTGCAGACAATACCTTAACTCAAAGCAGCGGCCCTCCCCTCAGCAGACATTTCAGGCATAAGAAGGGAGTCAGGGACGGGGAGTCATTTCAAGTCACATGACTGGTGTTTATTCTGTCTTCTGGGATCCGGCCCTAGTTCTTTTCCACCATTTATTTAAAATGCGATTCAAAGGGTCCTGTTGCTAAGCTTCTCCTCCTTTCAAAAGCTCATCATTTACAGATTAAAATTCAGAGCTGCTTAGCCCTCTTCAATCATGTCATTCCAAATGGCAATGCAAGAATTATGTCCCTATTATAACTAGACTTGAGCTTAAGCAACTGCTGATCTTAGGTCTCTAGCTTTTGATTCATAATTATACTACTTAGCATCCTAAAAGAAAATTCTTAAATTTCCCCAAGAATTCTATTAATCCACAATATCTTAGCTTCTCAGGTCCAGACATATAATTACCTTTGTGATGTTTTCTATAAAGGGGATGGCACTGGATTCCCAGCTAGACTTGGTTGCTAAGACCAAGACTTGCTACTAATCTTCTTTAAGTAAGTTAATGGGATTTCTCCCTTGCTTTCATCAGGGAGGAAAAAAGATAATAACCCCATCTTTGTACTTTTATGATCAAGGCCACTTACAAATTAATAGCTAGATCATCTCAGAGGTGGATTTGTCTTGTGACAGGGGGTTTTGTATTGAGATAAGCCCTTGTACCGCTCGTGTGAGAGGAAAAGTGGTCCATAGTGTGAAAATCACGTATCTGATGTGGACAGTAAAAAATGAGTATTCTGGGGAAACAGAGAATTTGTTCAAAAAGAAATATATCAGCCCACCCACACACCCACCCAGCAACAAACAACCCAACAATAAAACAGGGTTTACAACTAGAAATGTAGGCTATGTGCACTTCTAGATGTGAGCTGTTTTGAGTTTCCCTAATGACGCTGCAGGGAATGTGCTCTTATTCTCAAATATATCAATTTCAGAAGGAATCACGCCATTTTATATGCTACCAAAAATTAGAAATTCAGAAAAAGATGCATCATGCTTCAAGAATGTCCTAGATTTTCTAGATTTAAAATATTCAGCCCCAAGACACTTATACATTTTGTTATAGTGGAAATTTGCTGTTTCTAAAATTGAATTTCCTAGCCATGTGGTTGGTGAAGGTCCTAACTGTCTTAAGTCATAATAAGCATATACTACACCAGGTCACAGTCCAGGAGTGGTCACTCAGCTGAATTCCATCCCATTAAGCCAAGGGACTTTATTCTCATCCAAGCCACCAGGGAAGTGAACTTTTTCCCTGCTGGACTGAAACTTGCAAACACAAATACCTGGAAGCATCCACATTCTAACTATGACGGGGCAGTGATTCCAAAGGCCCAGGTCAAAGACCTAAGACAAAGAGCGTACATGACCGGCCTGGCCTCTGTCCCAGGGATGGCGAAGGCCAACAACACAATGTGAGACCCACCAACCTGATATAGTAGGGAGGGTGAGGAGGGACCCTAAGTGTGTTCAAGTGACAATAAGAACAAATGCAGCACTGGCCAAAAATCATATTGACATTTGGTCTGCTGACCACATAAAATTCTGTGGCATTGTGTTGGCCACCAGGCTTCCACCCGGCTCTACAGTAAACCTTGGGAGCCTCTATTAACCTGACCCTCAGTGATCCCTCTTCATGTGTTTTTTTTTTCCTAATCCTTACCCGAGGACATTTTTCCATTTTTTGTTCAGATAGAGTGGGAGGGAGGGAGGGAGGGAGGGAGGGAGAGAGAGGGAGAGAGAGAGAGAGAGAAAGAGAGAGAGAAACATCGACGTGAAAGGGACACATCAAATGGCTGCCACCCACACGACCCAATCAGGGCCGGGGACAAACTGCAACCGAGGTACATGCCCTTAACGGGAACAGAACCCGGATCTCTCCAACCGTTGAGCCAAACCGTTGAGCCAAACCGGCTAGGGCCTCTCATGGGTTTTATAGCACAGTCAGCTTTTTCAAAATTAAGGTATGTGCAGTACCCTGCCTTTTTAGACATAAGGCTATTGCACACTTAATAGACCATAGTACAGTGTAAACATAACCTTTACCTGCACTGGAAACAAAGAAATTCACGTGACCCCCTTTATTGTGACATTTGCTTTACTGTGGTGGTCTGGAGCGGAAGCTGCAATATCCCCGAGGTAGTCATGTTTCATTCCCAGTCATGTCTTCAGTAGGTTTGGGCTGCTTCGCATTCTCCCTTTTCAAACTAATGTCCAAGAATGAATTACTTAAGCTGTTATCATCACAACTAGCTGGTTTATTAACGTTAATAATTGAAACAGAGCAAAGGGGAGGCCAGACATTATAAGCATGGTCACCTGGACAGCTTCACCAGGAAGCTACCGCTTCACGCTCCCCAAGGAACCACTGCAGGCTGGGGAAGGGAATGAACTAAGGGGGAGATGGGCACATGTGCAGCAAAGATGGGGCGATGTAAGGAAGGTGCCTGCCTGTGAGTCTAACCTGGGAAAAAGATCACTGGTGAGGGGTGGACCCCAGCACAAGCCTGCACAAATTTGGGAAGTGGATTCTGAATAAGCTCTAGTTTCTCCCAAACAGGAGACTACACAATCCCAGGTAAACAAAGAAGCCTGCCCTTCTTGTGCTCTCTTGTGTGACCTGCACTCAACTGTGGACCCCACACGCAATGGATGGCAGCAGGGAACACAAGCTCAGCTGGCCAGATGCTGGACTGGACTTTAATACGGAGCAGAAATTGTGGGAAGTGGCCTTAATTCTGGCCCTGCTGAAGACAAGACTGGACTTTTCCCATGGTGGGATGGACAGAGATGGGACCTCGGAGGGAACCCCCTTAATTTTACACCAATAAAACTTTCATGAAACCCCATCTTTTCCTTTTGGCACCCCAAGAACTCCACTCCCACTGATAACAAAGCCACTGAAAATATCTTTTTTTTAACCTCACCTGAGGACATTTTTGCATTTATCTTCAGGTAGAGTGGGAGGGAGAGAGGGGGGAAGAGGGAGAGAAACATCAATGTGAGAAAGATGCATCAACTGGTTGCTATCCACACAATCCCAACCGGGGCCGGGGACAAACTGCAAGCAAGGTACATGCTCTTAGCGGGAACTGAACCCAGGTCTCTCTGGTCCACAAGCCAACGCTCTAACCACTGAGCCAAACCGGCCAGGGCACATCTTTAATGTTACACAAAAAAAATCCTGGAGTGAACACTACCTTCACTTTCTAATTGCTGTTGTTTTTAAAGCTGAAGAAACATATAGTCCAGTTCCTGGGGCCAACTTCAGTGTTATCACGGGAGCTTGTCAGTGGGCTGTTTCTCTAAGGGCCAGGAGTTTCCCAGAGCTTTTATAGCTCATGCAAACCACCCATCTGTCCCACGTCTTGATATGTTTCAAATGCATCAGAAGAATGGAGATCAAGTCAGACATTTTCAAGTACTGGAACTGAATAAAGTAGCAATACATTAATATGATGAATGAGGCTATTTCTGATACTTATTTTTGGAAATTGGGAAATGATGGTACCTTTAGCGTAGACTTGGATGCCTAACAACTTCTTCAAAAGTGAAATTAGATTCCAGGTAAACTCTTCTAAGAAAGTAATAGCCATAGCTTGGGGGCACCAATTCAGTAAAAAACCAAAACAACCCCCTAAGTAACAGTCAACAAAGAGACGCATGCATTTAGTCAGTTGTAGCCTATTGGTGCTTTTTGAATCTCCTTTAAACAGGCTCAGGCTGAGAGAGACGGAAGTCTCCTGGCTCTCTGCAGACTTTTTGTAGACTTAATAATAAAGCCTGAACCTACCTATTTACCAGAATTTCTCATTATGTGCTGACCGTCAGGGTTTGGAAAATGATTTTTTCTTTAGAATTTCTAAGGCATAGAAAGAGCTGTGAATTTAGCCACTGTGAAGAATTGTTTGTACTAATGATACCGTTGTAATTAGCTAGTTATGAATAGCTGGAAAGCAGCAAAGGGAAGGCCAGGTATTGTAGGCATGCCCAGTAAGGTCTGGGTGAAACAGGGAAGATACCTGCCCGTCAGTCACACCTGGGAACAGATCACTGGCCAGAGTGGGCATGGCCACGGCAAGCAGGGGAAGATTTGAGGTGTTTAATCCCCTAACCAAAGGAGTTCTCTTGCTCTCTCGGTGCTCCTGTTCCAGGCTCCTGGCTTGCGGGGCTCGCACGCTCCTGCATTCGCCCACATGGCTCACGGCCACGTGGACCACACAATGGACCGCAGGACTGCAACGAGCCCGACGCGGTGCCGTGGAAGGGAGACTGGAGCCCCAGCTGCACCTCTTCCAGGACTGACGAAGGGCAATGGGACTTTGCACACAGAGGGGTGTGATTCTATGAAACAAAGCTTTCTTCCACATCTCATCTTCCCATGGGGGCCTCTGGAAATGCTTACTCCAGCAGTACCCCAAGAACCCCCTCCCACTAGGAACAGAGGAAGACCATCCAGGCATTTCTCGGATAACAGACTGGCAACCACAATAACTCAAAGCAACTCGGGGAATAAACAACTGAAATGCAAAAAGTTAGGGGCAGCTCCCAGTGCTATTAATAACAGCTTAATGTTCTAACGAAATAAGAGTGCTTTTCCTTAACAAGATGTAGAAATGGTAAGAACGGCCCTGAAACCACAGGGTGGCCCTGAGGAACAGGTGAGAGAGCTCATTCCTGCCTGTGATCTTTCCTTGGTGACGAGGCCACAGACCGGCGAAAGCTCCCCTGCCGTCCCTGCCCAGGTGAGGTTCCCAGTGAACTGCAGACACAGCTGTCTGTCCTCACCTGCCCCTCAGATTTGTTTTCAGGGGAGCTACTAAGTGTTCTCAGAGAACTACTTCGAGTGATGTTATCTTTCACACACATGAAACAGTTCCATTCCTTCATTCCATAAATATGCACTGAGCACTCAGAGGATAAAGCAGTGAACACAGGGCACAATGGTCAATCACCCTCATGCCCCTTACTTAGGGAATGAGGTGCCTGCTCAGGGATGTCGTTATAACGCCAAGTGCTTGATGTCACACCAAGGATCTCCTCCAGAAAACACACTGGACAAAATCTGGTGGCTGAAATGATAGCAAAGGGGACCCCACAAGATACACTGTTTCAATTTTACGTGAGTGAAAGATAATGATGCAGTTTTAAAATCCATTACTTTTACAAAAACCTGTTCAGATAACATCTGTACAGCGAGGTCCCTCCACTTCCCCGGTAGACGCAGGTTAGTGCAGCCGGACAGAGGTCCAACAGGCCTGGTGCACCAGCACAGGGCTCTGATCTCAGTGAGCCCAGGGCCCTGGGACGCCATCTTCAGACTCCTTGAGGCTATAATGTGATGAAAGCAAGACTTTTCCCCACCAAGCTTGGTCTATTCACATCAGGAGACAAAAATGCTGGCTCTTGCTGGTTCACCCGCTCAGAGAAGGGGCACCATGGTCCATTCGGGGCAGGAAGCGCTTCTAGAAGCAGCAACCTTCCTGAGGTCTTGCTGGGTCCCGCCTCCTGGGGACAGGCTCAGCCCTCAGTCAAGGGCACAAAGGAAGGTGTTGAGGGCTGGGAGCCAGGGACTGAGGTGTTGGGAAATTTAATTAGCACGTGTGAAACCAGAGGGCCTGTAGCTGAAAGCCATTCTAGACGTGTGAAGAACGATGATTGCTTTTTGAGAACTCCCATTTCCCAGGAACGAACACACCCAGGGAAAGATGAGCTGCTTCGTTGTTTTGTTTTAAAAACATTTGTTCAAGTCTTTTGTTGGTAAGCTTCCACAGTTTGTGCTAATAAACTTCTACCTTTTTCTTCATCGGCCCAGAGCAGAGACTTGTCTGACGGTGAAGAAACTAGTGCGTGGATCTACAGTGGATCGAGTGCCGCATTTTTAACAGACATTTTACAACTGCTCAAAGCTTCCGTGAAATCCTGTTCAAGTCCACAAGCCAGCACAGCGCGCAGGTCAGGAATCGAGGTCCCTGCTCTCCAGGGGCTCAGTCGTGGGCAGGGGAGGTGTGAGGGAGTCCATGACAGACACAAAGTGGGAGCACAAAGCCCGCTGCGGTGGGACCACCACGGAGTAAACGCAACTCGTCGGTTAGAGCAAGCTTTTCACAGGGGGGATTTGGACCCCACGTGAAAGATAAAGACCTTCAGAAGTGAAGGTGAGCATTCGGGCAGAAGAAGGTGGGTCAACAAAGGCATAAAAGTGTGTTCAGGGAGAGCGGACAGAAATGTGACTGACGTACATGAAGGTGTTGTGGAAAGACCGAGGTAGAAAGACAGAAGGAACCCAAATCCTCTCAGATTAAGGACCGGGACTTTGAATGAACAAACATGTGTAAACGAGGATGTGGAGAAAAGGAACCCTTGTGTACTGTAAATTGGTGCAGCTACTAAGGAAAACAGTATGGAGGCTCCTCAAAAAATTAACAATAGAACAACCTTATGACCCAGCAATTCCCTACTGGGTATTTATTGGAAGAAAAGGAAAACACTAATTTGAAAAGACATATGCATCCCTATGTTCACTGCAGTGATATTTACAATAGCCAAGTAACCTAAGTTCATCAATAGACAAGAAGATAAAGAAAATGTGGTACATATATACAATGGAATAGTACTACTCAGCCATTAAAAAAAGAATGAAATCTTGCCATTTGTGACAACATGGATGAACCTAGAGGGTGTTATGCTAAGTAAAATAAGTCAGAGAAAGACAAATATTGTATGATTGTACTTGTACGTGGAATCTAAAAAGCAAAATAAAACAAACAAAACAAAAACTCATAGATAGATGGGAGTGAGTGTGGGGGATAGGGAGAAAAGGGGAAGGGATCAAGAAATCCACACTGCAGTTATAAAAGTCATGGGATGTAAAGTATAGCATAGGGAATACAGTCAGTAACATTGTAATAACCATGCATGATGCCAAGTGGGTACTGAACTTATTGGGGTGATCACTTTGTAAGTTATATAAATGTCTAACCACCATGCTATACATGTGAAACTAATAAAATACTGTATGTCACCTAAAATTGAAAAATAAAAACAAAAATTAAAAACAAAATTAAAAACAAAAAGAATGGAGACGTTATTGAGAAGGCAAATTCTGCGAGGAGCCAGAGGGGAATCGAGGGCAGCTGTAGACAGAGGGATGCCATATTCTGGGTTGAGCCCGAGGAAAAAGCCTGTCAGAAGGGTACAGCATTAACTGAAGAGAGAGAGGGGACACCCCCAGGTTCATTGACAGATGAGACCCTGGACTGGAGCAGAGGATGTAAGAGCATGGTGAGGACGTGACGGCGTGGACGCTGCAGACGCAGCGCTCGGACCTGGCTCCTGGGCAGCCCTCGAGGGCCCGCGAGGGCCAGGAGGACGCTCAGATGGGTGTAAGCATCAAGCCCGAGGAGGAACCAGGATGATGAGCCGGAAATGAAGGAGATGGGTGATGGGAAGTAAAGTCCACTAGAGCTACAATGGAGAAGCACAGCTAAAGATGGGTTCAGCACACCCAACAGAAAAAAAGTGGGGGTGGGGGGAAGACACTTTGAATGTTGAAAAGCGGCAGCAGGCAGCCGAAGGGGGAAAGTCAGAGGCTGATCCTGCAACATCCGGATACTGTTTCATTTGGGAGAAAATTAGCCAAAGGTAACATTTACTACACATACTGCTGTCAACTTGTTTTTACAGTTCCCACCACCAGAGCTTACGGACCCTCCCCTCCTTTTTAATAGCCACATTTGCTGTAGAGTATGGATGTGTGTGGATGTACCACGGTCTGTCAGTCTCCTTCTGAAGGGCACTGAGTGGGAAGGGGAAGAGGAAGAGAGTCGGTGTTGCCTGGCAGCAGGAAAAAGCTGACACTCCATGCCACCCTGTATCTCAGTTTCTCTACTGTGCCTGTTTTGACTCGAACTCTCCTGGAAGAGACAGGAAGAGCGAGCAGTGGCCCATGTGGCATGTCCGACTGCAGTCGGTGCTTCCTCCCAGCACCCACTCCAACCTGGCAGGCGATGTGCTTTCAAGCTCATAGATGGACAGTTACCTTTGATGTTGGTCTGATGCTTAAATAGAATCATAAACAGCAGGGGCCACCATGACCCTAGACCATGCCTGGAGCTCCTAAGGTAGAGCTGGGCAAGGCACACTTCTCATAGTTACTATTAAAAAATAACTGCCTCATGGAAAATCATAAAATAACTCAGGTACAGGCTTTTATTACACTTCGGCCCAACATACCTCAAACTCCAGATAGTGATCTTTCAGTTTGTACTCGTCTATCTCCTTGGCCTTCACCTTCTTGTCCGGGGGGTAGGAGCGATGCTCGGCCAGCTCGGTGGTAATCTGCTTCAGCTTGCTTTCATGAGATTTCAGCTGTTCCTCCTGCAGGAAGCAGAAAGCCATTGAACATCCGAAAATAAATCAATAAAAAACTGTAGATTACTTTTAACAATTCCTTACGATAAATGAATTTAGTTCACAGACAGTCCAGTGTGCATTGGCCGCCTCGTCCTACCAACTCTCTGAAGCCAGTCGCCTGCTCACATGTACCTTTGCAAAATGGCAACCAAGGCTGGCCTCCCTACATGGCCCGTCACAGAACTGGATGCTCTCAGAGCCTTTACCAGGTGTAACTGTCAGGGAGACGGGCCTGGCCTCCTAGGACACTCCGACAGGCAAGGCACCCTATCCTGAGTGCCCATCTTGAGTGCCACAGTTTGCCTTCTCCACTGCGGGGCCCTCAGCAATACTGCTGGTTCCCCCATCTGTCAATGGCAAAAGCACCTACCTAAAATAAGCAGTGCTACATAGAAATAATTCTCTGAAAGCTATCAGATAATATTCTAAAAAATGTAGCAATCTATGCTTTTTTCCTTCTCCAAAGTAGTACGGGTTTTGACTTCTTTCAGTTTTATTGACCCAACGTAGTTACTCAGTTAAAATGTCCCTACAGCGTGATTACTGCCTGAATGGTGTTATTACAGGCATCACACACCAATGCGGCACGGCTGGTCCTCTGTCAGAGCATGTCCACTCTAGGGGGACCATTTAGATCACCTTAGCAACAAGCGACCTAACCAGAGACACTATCAAACCTTCTGGCAGCATTTTAAAAAACAAAACCAAGAGACTGGGATCCTCTTGCATTCCTAAAACGACTTTGCTTACTATTCCACTTCCACATGTAATTATCCCTATTCTTGTGGAGTATACATTTCGCATGGACAATAAGAAATGGATGAAACCAAATGAAGGGGAATTGATTAAACATAATTCCAAAATATAAACATTTTAATCTAGGTGACTGGAATAATTAAAAGGACTACCAGAAAAAGAATACTTATGGACACAAATTAAGGTTATATGGCATCAGTGTAAATTTAAAAACAGATATTCAGAAATTATAAGTCATACATAATATCTTCAGGATTTGTTATAATGTACATCCTAAAAGCCAAACAAGGGAAAAAAAACAAAAACAAAAAACAACCTGAAGTCTATAGCCATCAAAATAGAACAAAACAAAACACCTAAAGAAGTCCCAGAGAAGTACAGGGGGAAGAAGAAACCTATCTGGAGATTTTAGAAAGGCGCCTGCATCTCCAAGCTTGTTATTTGTACACTGATAATACTGAACCAAATAAAAAAATGCTTCAGGTGGCTTTCATTTATGACTTCTCATTCATCCTTCTCTTTCCCCAAGGAGACTACAGACTGTGTGTAGACTGAATGTTCATGTCCCTCCAGAATTCGTATGTTGAAGCCCAGTGTGGCTATATTTGTAGGCGCAGCTTCCAAGGACGTAATTAAGGTTAAATGAGGTCATAAGAGCAGGATGCTGATGCACTAGGATTGGTGTCCTTGTAAGAAGAGACACCAAGAACTCACATTCTTTCGGAACGCAGACGCCAGAGTAAGGCTATGTGAGGACACAGAAAAAAGGCACCATCTGTAACCTGCAGGGAGATCCCTCACCAGGTCCCAACCCTGCGGGCACCTTGATCTGAGACTTCAGTCTCCAGAACTGTGACAGGAAAAAAAACTCTGTCATTTAAGCCACCCAGTCTGTAGTCTTTTGTTCTGGCAACCAGAGCTGACTAAGAAGAATATATCAATAGCTACCTTCTTTCAAAGTAATTTCCCTTTGTTTATTTACTGCAACACGTAAATTATTTAATAGAATTTTCAGCACAAGATATTTGGTGACTAGAACCTTTTGAAAAATAAAAACGAATTATCTTTTCTCTGTTTAATAAAATGTTTCAGGTATATAAAAAAGTCACATGGAATGATACATGAAAGACACTCATGTATCTATAACCCAGTTTAACAAATATTATAAAAATAAGTTAAAACTCCCTGTATTTATCTACTCATCTTATTCCTTTTCTAATCTATTCCTATACCATAAAATAGTGAGTCTGTTCTATAGGTTTTCATACTTAATAAGATTCCTTTTCGAGTTCGTTTTTTTACTCAACATGTTTTTAAAATGTGTCCACATATAAGCTCTAGTTCCTTCCTTCTAACCACTGTGTAGTGCTCCATGTAGGACCTTCCACAACTCCAGTGAAGGGTATTTAGGCTGTTTGCAGGCTTCTCTGGGCTATTGTAAAGTGATGCTGAACTGAACATGTCTCCTGAACAGGAACAGGAATGTTCCCATAGAGAAAGACAGGTGGGATTTCTGGACTTCAGAATACGCACATCGTGAAGACGGCCCTGAACTTTGTTCCGAGTGTTCCCACTAGTTCACATGTGCACACTAGGCTTGAAAGTTCCCATCGCTCTGCATTTGAGTCAACATTTTATATCACACTTGAAACATTTCTGCTCATTTCATGGGTATGAAATGATTAGCCATTATAATTTGACTTCACATTTTCCTGATCACAGAGAGGTTGAACATGTTTTCATATGATTACTGGATTTCCTCTTCTGTGGACTGGCTGCTGAAATACTGAACCCATTTTTCTATTGGGTCCAGATTTGTAAAGTATAGTGATTTATAGTTTATTTTAAGAAAATATATTCTTTTATTTTTTCGGTTAAAAAAATGATTAGAATACAAGTACTACCTTTCTTTTCAAATAAGATTTTACATAATTTGCTGAAAGAGTTTACAAAATTCTCTGTAGTTTTGGACTTTGCCTCTGTGTAAATATTCTTTTAGGTGTTTGCTTCTTCCAATAGCTTTAGATGGAGGCTTCTCCGTCTTGAATATTCAAATGTCGCTTCCTTGTTGAATAAATCCCAACTTCTGCTTATTTTAATGAGGAGTATATGCCAGGAGAGCACCATGCAAAGCACATCATATTAATCACTTTCCTATGAAAACCACAGTTTACTAGGATTTATTCAGTATTATTAAGCTACAGTTTATAAACCTATTTCTATAGCAGCATAAAGGGTTAGTCATTTGGGCTCTCTTTTTATGAAGAAACTAGTTGAAGGAGTGTTGAAATTCAGTGTGCAATGCTTAACTCCTACCTCACAGCCTTCACGAACAAGAATCAGGGAAATACTCTCAAAATAAAAGCATTCTAAAATCACATTTATTAATCTGTCCATTTTGACCAGTGAAATAAAAACAGCACGTGGCTCTTATGGGCACAGATAGGTAGACCATCTAACCGCTGCAAAGCTACGGCCCGGGTGAAGGAGACCGCAGCCTGACGGGACGGGGAAGGGCAGCGGCCACGAGGGTGCTGCCTTCTGACTCTAGGCCACGAAACCTGCACCACACGACGGAGAAGACCCAGCGGGGGCCCTGCTGCTCTTCCCCCTTCTGTCCCTGCCGACAATTCACCGGGGAGCGAGTGTGCTGTCCTTCTGAGACAACACGCACACCAGGGACTGCAGGAAGGGCAGAGAAGCACATCTGACCGAGTCGCAAGACCGGGACCAGAGACAGGAAACGGCATGTAGTCACGGAAATGGTTTTAAGTGAGGAGGTGATCGCCTGAGGAGTGGCATTAAATAACAGAGGCGAGAAAAATTACTGTGGCTTATGCCAACAGGTGCAACAGCTAAATCCTCGGATAATATATACAATAAAGTGTTATCTAAAAGGCACGTTTCAGATGATGTCGCCTAAGATTTAATTTTTTCCCACTTATATAATTCTTTGAGGAAAATTTCATATTTTGTTGTAAAATACTGAACTCGAATTTCGCCTCCATGAAGAAAGTATCGCTAACGGTGAGGCCAGGGGCCGGGCAGTGAGCCAGGGCTGAGGCAGAGGCGCAGCCTTCGCTCTGGTGCGCAGCCCGCGGTCCAGCCCCACCACAAGGCTCGGGAATGAGCTCCAAGCCCTTTTACCACGCACGAGCCCGACTTACTACTTCTCATGGAGAAAAGGGTGGAAGAAAGGCTGTGGAAAGGAAGAGGGAATGGCAGCATAGAAATGCACTTGCAAGAGGACAGGAGGAAGAGCGAGGACTGGAGAGACGGCAGGAAGAGCCAGAGGAGGAGGCATCCATCCCCAGCGCTCACCGAACACCTGCTGTGCACAGACAGGCTCTGGGCTGGGTGCTGGGGACGCCGTGGCTCTGCCATCCATCCTTTTTCTCTCCCAGTTATGGAATACAGAGGCCTCGGGATTCTAGGGGAAGGAGAACCTGGCCACTGCCCCTTCCCACCTATTCCTCTTAGAGGCGGTGGAGACCGGAGAGTTCCTGCTCCAGGCCGCAGAGGTAGGTGCAGGGGGGCAGCAGCCCCCTCTCCCAACTCCTCCTCATAAACTCGCCTTGGAACAACCTTCTCAAGTTCCAAGGGCTGCTGAAAACAAGCTTCAAAACATTCCATTTCTTTTTTTGTTTGTTTGTTCAGATAGAGTGGGAGGGAGAGAGAGAGAGAGAGAAACATTGACGTGAAAGGGACACATTGAGTGGCTGCCACCCGCACGACCCAACCAAGGCTGGGGACAAACTGCAACTGAGGTACATGCCCTTAGCGGGAACCAAACCCGGGTTTCTCCGGACCGCAGGCCGACGCTCTAACCACTGAGCAAAACCGGTCAGGGCAAAACATTCCATTTCTTAATGCATGGATGCCGACAGCTTTCAACACTCCGTAAGCTCCCTCGGGCCTAACGGGCCCCCCTCCCGCGGTTCTCAAACAGGCGGCTGTCCTCTGGCCCTTTCTCTGCATCCCACTCAGGACAGTGTTGCTCCAGATCTCGTTGTCTTCCTCCCTGCCCTACTAGAGCACTGACATGTCTATACCACAAAATGTGCTCTGATCTCTGTGCGAATTTTACCTCTTTTAATAATTATAAGTTCTTTAAAGGCAGAAAAAGTTATTTTCCTCAAATCTGTCTCTCAAATCCTCCAGTGTGTAGCACATTGCTGAGCAGAGACCAGAGTATATAGCATAGTTTTTGGCTTACAGATATTACCTGCCTAACGGGAACACAGAGCTTAAGCTCTCACTAGCTGGGAGTCAAGACCACTGCCGTAGCCACGTTCCTAATGCCCACGTACCAACATAGCGTCCGATGTGCAGGCCCCTCAGTAAACAGTGGCTGAGCAAATGAAGTCTTTTAGAAAAGGGGAGGTAGAGACGGGGGCTCACTCTGTTTCCTCTGCGTGTTGAAGCAGACAGATGACTCGGAAGGTAATGGCATTTCCGGAGTCCGCTAGGCAGTCTGCAAGCCACACTGCTAAGTTCTGCGGCCTTCTCCAGCCCACGCGTGTGGAATTCGGAATAAAGAACATCCGCCTCTGAGGCAGCTGAAGGCACCGCCAGAAACTGTTTCGTCATTTCATGTTTAAAGACCTTAAACAGTGTTTAGTGATCTTTAGTGTAATAATTTCAATTATGATTTCATCAATTGTTCTATTGAGTATTTAACATGTTAGATACAGACCTCTGAGAAATGAATAGAAAATGTATTCTAGAAAAGTGCAGTCGGGCTCTAAGGCCATGACAGTTGGGCTGCATCCTGTTGGCAAGGGTGAGCCAGTGAAGGTTACGTGACATAACACAAAACTGAGGTTAGCCAGAACCAAGAAAGATGGATTGGAGAGAAGTAAGATCAGAGGAAGAGAGAACTCAAGTGAATACAGGAACAGTCCGCCGGAGTTTTCCAAAGTGGATGGGTGTGTCCGAGGCGAGATGATCCCTTGGGAAGAATCTTTAAAATCGACATTGAGATATAACTCATTACCATACAGTTCACTCATTTAAAGTGTACATTTCACTGTTTTTTAGCATATTCACAGGGCCATGCAACTATCACCTCAATTTAATTTTACGATATTTTAGTTCCTCTAAAAGAGCCTCTAAAAGAGACTCTTTTGGAACAGAATCTCACCGCATGTGTCTTTTGTGACTGACTTCTTTCCTTAGTATGTTTTTAAGGTTCATCCATATTGTAGGACATATCACATTTTATTCATCCATTTATCAGCTAGCTGATGGCCATTCCCATCTTTGGCTACTATGAATAATACTGCTATGAACATTTGTGTAAAAGTTTTGTGTGGGAGTATGTTTTCCTTCTCTTGATATCTAAGTAGGAGAGAAATTCTGGGTCACAAGTTAACGCAATGCTTAGTCATCTCATGAACCACCGAACTGTTTTCCAAAGTCACTGCGTCATTTTATTTTCCAACCAGCAATGTAAGAGAGTTTTAATTTCTCCACATCCACACCAATGCATTATTTCCCTCTTTTAGATAAAAAGATTTAAAAAATTACTGCCACCCTAATGAGAGTAAAGTGGTATCTCCTGGTTTTGATTAGTACTATATTTCCCTAATGACTAATGATGTTCAGTATTTTTTCATGTTGTATTGATAGTAGGGCATGCGATACCTTTTATATAAAGAATACATATACTGTAGGACATCTGCTCAAATATTTAATATTGATAAAGTGGGTGATAACAAAAGTCAGGAGACCAGTGATCTTGGTAAAAGACGACAGAAGTCTGAATTAAGGGGAATGGGTAGAATATAAAAAATATTGAAGAGGTGACAAGATTTGTGACTGAAAATACACAGGTGAATGCGGTGGGAAGGCAGTGGTTCTGGCCAGTGCGGGGCATGGCTACGAGAATGACTTCCTCCTCTGAAGTCCCCCCCGGTGTCTGCCTGTTGGAGATGGTCATGGAGAGGCTGTGACTGCTGGTTGACCCTCAATGGTCAGAGGCTCCTCGTCCCCTCCCCTAACCCTGGAATGCGTACTCAGCTTGCCTTCCACACACTGGAAACCACCCCCAGGTCACAGCCTTGGAGAGTAAGGTGCTGCTGAGACCATCTGGATGGCGTGCATGGCTGAACCCAGTGAAGGCCTCTATACAAACTTTGTAGATTCTGGTGGGTGGGTGCAAAGGTCTACCTCTATCATCCTGCGCACGCTGAAGTTTGAAAATGACGACTCTGAGGAGTAGAAAGGAGACCCTGAATAGGTCCTGGAGAGGGCCGACTGTGCAATCCTGTTTGGAGTCTACACCAGAAGAAGAAACAAAACCTAAGCTTTCACATGGGGCTCTCCGCCCAACCACGGAAAAATGGGCTCTGGCAATGCCACCACGAAAACCAGCGGGAGAAGGCGGCCCCTCCTACACAGCACAGTTGTTCAGAAAGAGCCACGCTCACTGACAATGATCAGTTTTGATAATGAAGGCTAACATGTTTTGGATGGAAGACAAGAATAAATTAAAACTTGCAAATGACACGGTGATGAACAGTGTGTCTTTAAAAGCAGTGAACAATCTTTTAATTGAATGTTTAGTTTTTCCCTAACACGGTTAGATTTTTGTCCAGCAGGACACTCACAATGTGGCACATGTATTTTGTAAATGAAAGTTATCCCAGTGGTTCTGGCATTGAGGGGAGTCAGCCAGGTGGGGGTGCACGGCAGAGGTTCTCGACCGCAGGGGTGGACACTGACCCCACAGGGCACTGGGAAATGTCTGAAGACATTTTTGGTTGTTCCAGTTGGGGGGAGATACTGGTGGTGTGGGCAGGGGCTGGGGATATTGCTACCCCCCCACAATTCACCAGACAGCAAAGAGCTCTCCAGGCCAAGATGCCGCAGCGCCGGGGCTGAGCGCGCCTGGCTGCGGGGTGAGGACAGGTCCTCGAGGCACCGAGGGACGTGGGCACCCAGACACCCTGGGGTCCACGGGGCGCACTGCGAGTCCAGCAAAGAGCTGAAGCGGAGGGCGCCCCAAGCCTGTGTGCGCCTAACCCTTCTCCCCTCCTTCGAACCCGTCCTCATCACGTGCTGGGCCTGCACAGCTGTCTCTAAACTGTCCTTTTCTCACAAAGGTAGAAACTCTTTTTCATTTTTAATAAACATACATGATGACCTGGGCAAAAATAAATAAATAAAAAGAAAGAAAGAAAGAAAGAAAGAAAGAAAGAAAGAAAGAACGAACAGAGCTAGTGATGAAACATTCTAGAATGATCTCTTCATTCTCCAGATAGAAAACTGAGGCCCACAAAGGCTTGGTGATTTATTTGTAGGAAAGGAAATCATCTTGTTCTTTTACAAAGAAATTAAATTCCTGAAAGGACTTGGTTATCTTGTCTTATGTCACACAAGAAGATTCTTCTTTTTGGTTATTGCTTTCTTATTTAAAATCTTGAATTCATCATTTTGATTGCATTACATATGCATTTTTTTGCACTTCTGTGGATTTATGTTCAAAATGAGGAAATGTATAAAAATTGTATGCATCCTATTTTTAGGTCCAGTGTGAGATTTATTTAAATGAGAGATTCTGCCTTGACAAAGGCACTTGCTCGCCGGTCTCATGGTAAGAACACACAGTGGAGGGACACGTTCGTTTTCATGGACAAGTGACTTACTAACAGCCCACACATAAATAGGACAATAGTACACTTTTCAAAGGAGAAAGTAAACAGAAATGTAGATTCTGTTGTGAGGAAAGAACAAGGAAAAACTCTTACGTTGCTCTTGCTTATTACTATTCCCCCTTAACCTCAGCTCACCTTCCCCCCGAATCTTTCATAGCAGTAACTGCGAGAAGACCAATCTGCGGAAAAATAACCACCGGGAAATCCCTAGTGAAGTGAATAGAACAAACCCACCTTCTAAAGGTACTCTTTGCTTCCAGTTTGTGTTTTCTCATCTTACCTGTGTAATGTGGTTTACTGTTTATGTTAATACAGTGAGGTTAAAATCATGTTAAATATCCAAAATAAAGCGGGAAGAGTCCATATTTTTGGGTAGATGGAGAAGACTGCCAACATGCTCTCTGGTCATCAATAAGAGGTAAAGCCTTCCTTTGACATTAGAGTATTTCTTATCCTTGAAAGTTCAATGCCTTTCTGCCTTGCAGCGTGAGCTGGCCTAGTCCTTCCTGTTCTTCCCAGTTTTCTCCGAAGTCTATGAACTACGGCATACTAGCAATGGCTTACATGGTGAGAATTCGTGTCAATAATCATGACAAATTTACAAAAACAAAAGAATCTTTCCTGAAACCATGTCCTCCTCTTCTTCCCGCCAGTCTGTCTTGTATAAACCTACAGCAGGACTTACACACATTCCCTTCCTCCACTTCCCACTGCCTTTCCTCTCTTCCTCCAGGAAGACCACGTGGCCTCTCCTCCCGTCACTCATCCTGCTCCCACCAAGGGACCCACGACCTCTCTGCCACGTCACAGGAGTGTTTCTGGTCTGATTTTACCTGACTTTTCTCCCTTTTCTTGGCACAACATTCTCCGTTTCTTCTCAGCTAACTTAAAAAAGTTTGTCAAGTATCTGTTCTTCGGAGCACCAGGCACTACAACATTTGGAGTCAGAAAAAGGGGAAGAACCCAAGGAAGGAAGAACAGGAGGGAGACCAGGAGACAGCGAGGTCCCCAGGGCCAGGTCAGACACCACAGTCCCAGCTGCTCAAGCCTAGATGACAGCCCTATTCCTCCACCTCAACCAGCCACAGGGTAATCCATCTACCCCTCGAGCTCTCTCACCTGCCTCCACGTCCATCCATCTCTTCTACAACTGACTTGTTATTATCCTCGGCATTACTGACAATGCCTTTAAAATCGGCTGTTCTACCCTGGCCAGCTAGCTCAGTTGGTTAGAGTGCTGTTTCAATACACCAAGGTTGTGCGTTGATCCTGCTCAAGGCACAAGAATCAACCAATGAATGCAGAAGTGAGTGGAATACCAACTCGATGTTCTCTCTCTCTCTGTCTTTCTTCCTCTCTTTCTAAAACAAACTAACTAAATAAATTTTAAAAATTGCCTTTCTGCTTTTGGCAATTTCCTTCTCTAATACCTCCTTCCTACTGTGACAAGAATGACTTTTAAAGCACACATCGAATCATGTTACTTTGCTGCTTTCACAGTGTCACCCTGAGGATGCTGGGGAACTAGTGAAGCACCCAAATCCCATGTGTAACACGACCTTTCATCAGCTGGCCTTTGCCGCCCTCCAGACTAGAGGAACATTCTCGCCTCTTCTCAACACTCTGCTCAAATCACATTTGGTCACTATGTGTGGTTCCTGCACCCCAGGGCTTGCTCCTCGGCCTTTCGATCCCCTGCTGGACCATTCTCTTCCCGAGCACATCTAACTGCTGCTCATCCTTAAGTTCCTAATAGTATCACATGGCCTCCTTCCCTGCCACGGCCAGGACAGACTCCCTCTCTTGTGCCCCCACAGCACTCTGGACTTAGACTTCCTGTCCCTCTATCCAGCTGTGTTACAACGACTTGCTCATTTGTATTTGACAGTCCATTCTCAGCATCTGGGTTTCTTTTGCCTTTCTATCTCCAGACCCAAAGTAGTTTCTGAAGTACAACAGGCACATAATGCAAATTCATTCAATAAAGGTATCATTGATAATTGTGACATCAAATGTTTAGAGGAGCCAGTTAATATGAAGACCTGGTTGCTCAGAGATGGATGGAACTATTTCTATTGTACCAGAGAAATTCACAGCAGACGTCGAAGCAGCTCCTCGAATCCTGCAGCAGCCAATGCAACAGAGTGCTGTGGACACATTTAAAGTTGGCACCCCTGGGTTGCATGCAATGTCCTTAGCGCAGAGTTTCAAGTAGGAGAGGGACGCGATAAAATGTGATCTTTAGGGAGATCCGTCTGACACAGGAGAGAGGCGTATGTAAGGACGAGAACAGAGTCTGAGCACTGAGTCCTGATTCGCTGGGCACCCCCACACAGTGCCCTTAGCTCTGCCCGACGGGGAGGGAAGGCTCTGCCCCACTCAGCTGTGAACAGTGTCCCCGGGAGTATTTTTATATACTTAGCGTCAAATACAGCCTGGGAGATGAGAAAACCTCAATTAAAAAAAACCTGAGAGAATATATAAAAAGCTTGTTTCCAAGCCAGGATATCTAACATTAGCTAGTGAGTTCAAAAATATGAGCTGTTAGTACAAACAAAACAAGAAAAGCCAGGCCTGTATGACCGACCGGATAGTAAACTGCTACACATTTTAGAAACTAGTTCAAGTGTCCTACTCTCCTTGACTCGGCTGTCGGCTTCCTCTGTGCAGTGAAAACCCCAGCACCCTTCACTTCGACCCATTCGAACAACAGGTCCTCCCAGGGCAAGGTCTCACCCCTGGCCCCCAAATATGAAGCAATATTCAAATACCGATGTTTCCAAGGTCAAAGCATTACCCAGATGACCTACCTGAGACAGCTTTGTTGTAGTGGCCGGCAGAAGTGGGCGACTGAACTTCTTCTGAGACCCAATGGCTGCTGGAAACGGTGGTGCAGAAAACACGGCTGCAACGCAGTTGATTTTGTTTATCCACCCCTGCATTTCCTCGGGACTCCTAGGAGAAACACACCGACGTCAGGGGCTTTCTACGGCTAAGTGCCTCACGCCGTGCCCATTGCTCACTGCTCATTGAAAATGGCACATACAATCATTCATTTGTCTTGGTACAACTAATCCCTGACAAAACTCCATTGCAGATGAACATTTTCAACAGCAATCACCATGGTAACGAAGGGCCTGGAACCTAAGATCATTGTAGTGTAAGGCTGTGATTATCCCTTAAGGATACAGACTGAAAAAGAGCAGAATCACTTGATAATAAATATTTATTAAACCCTGCTTTTTGTTTGATACTAGGCTAAGTAAAAATTAATTAAAAAACGAACTCATCTCTTTCAATCACATATTTGATTTTAAAATCCAACTGAGGAATGCATTGACAGAGGGAATGTAAAGAGGTACACACACTTTGGAGGCAGGTTCGATGGTTTATTAAAAAGCCTCTACAAATGATCATACAACCCAGCAATTCGACTCCTAGGTACAAACCCAAGAGACATGAACACGCAGAGGCACACAAAGATCTGTATGTAAACGTTCACAGAAGCATTCTTTGTAAGTCATAAGAAAAAAAACAATCCAAATGTCCGCCAACTAGTAAGTGAATAAACAAAATGCGATATATAGCAGTCAGTCAACTGCTACTCAGCAAAAAAGGAATGGAGTGCGGACACACGCTACAATGTGGACGATCCCCCAAAACAATGCCAAGTGAAAGAAGCCAGACACAAAAGACCCATACTATATTACTATATGATTCCATTTAGAGGAAGTGCCCAGAAATGGCAATGCTACAGACACAGGAAGGAGACAGTGGTGTCTGGGGTTGGCAGTGACTTCAAAGTGGGCACCGAGGGATCTCTTTGGGGTGATGGAAGTGTTCCCAAACTGAACTGTGGGGTGGCTGCACAATTCTGCAAATTTGCTAAAAGTCACGGACTTGTACAAATTAATTATGAAATTAAATGGTAAATATAACACATACACAGGATGTTAAAGAATCTACCCCAGAGGATGTGGGCATCTGATGTCCTTGTCATACTTTAATTTACATGTCACCTGTTCTCAGAGTCTAGAATGGACAGCAGTTAATAACTATTTGGGAATTCATAAATGAGTGGTAGAGATGGTCGTGAAGCAGGACAGGTTATCGACTGTGCATATAATCAATAAACAGATGGACAAAATGTCAGCCAACCCAGCATCATTTCCTGCACCGCCTACCTGGAGAGAAGCCACGCTCCCCTGAGGTCACACGGGCATCGTCTCTAGTGCACGGTGTCTCTCTGATCTGATCTCGTCAGTTCTGTGCTTTCAATGGACTGATTTTGGCATTAATTCTATCTGAAGTAATTGCATCTCCTTAGCTATTATATCTGGTATTTTAGACGGAAAATAAAATAATGTTGGGGAATAGAATAATTTGAAGGACTTCTATTACTAATAACTGTAATTACACAGCTGGCTATGGCTCCCTTTGTGGTGTTAACACGGCCTTCCTCCCACGCTACAAAACCCTGTGCAATTTGGATCTCCTTACAACTTCCTCTTCACTGATGGCAGCAATTTTATACCCTTTCAGGTCCAACATCCACAAATCACTAGAGTACCTGTTCTTGTTCTTATTTCTTTCTTGGATCTCATGTTGTTTTGATCAGTAAGCATGCAGATACTTGTGTTCCTATCTTGATGTCGAACATGAACCCCGGCGCCCAGTGTGGTCCACTGGCAGTGCTCAGAGGGATTCTGAAGTCAAGTTAGGCTGCGAAAGGTCTGCTGTGGACAATTAACAGTCTGCCACGAACACCGATGCTATGTGCCCTCCTATTAAAATTCCTGTTCTAGAGGCTCAGTTCGGAAAATCCAGTTTCTCACTGCACAAATCCAGAATTCTCCACATGGAATGTTCCACGTCAAAGCCCAAGGCTGGCGTGCCCCCTCGCTGAACTGCCATGCCATCCTATTTCCTTGCCCACAGTAGGCTTTTATCTTTCCCTCCTAGTTCAGTCGCAGATTAGCTCAGAAGGAGAGAAGAGAGAGAATGAATGGAAATCTACACTTATTGCTGCACAGTTTCTATGTGCCTCGCACTGTGCGAGGTACTTTCTACACCGGATCTCATTCGTTTCTCACAGGAACCCTGAGACTCCCGTGATCACCCACGCTAGTGGCAAGCTGCGGTCCAGGTTAAGTCACATGCTGGGACGGAGAACTGGGATGGGGGTTTGAACCCAGGTTTATTTTACTCATTGTGTGACAGACCTTGTTTGCTAAAACCCATGTGTTTTATTCACAAGGATGTGAAGTTCTAGAGACGGTAAGTAGCTGACTGAAAGTCACAGGGCTACCCTGTAGCAAACAAAACACTTGAGCCCAGGGTTTCTAGGTCTTAGTTCAGTTTTCTTAGACAGCCAGCGGTCTCTCTAATGTAACCAATGCCTTTGACTCCAACTCAAACAAATTCCCCTGCAGACCCTGATTCTCATTCTCGGTATAAAGTCGGCCTGTGCAAACGGAAAAACAAGACGAAACCAAACCAGCAAAACATACTGGGCCTGAAAAAGCAAGACCCTCCAGTCGGCAGTCTTCAGTTTAAGCACATTCGGCTTCTTCTCGTAGTCCGTGGCCTTGGACGCCAGGGCGTGGTGCACACTCACTGCATTTTTCAAATCCTCTTCAGACAGAGACTTCTCTGGCTTATATTCATCCTGCAGGTGGGTACCCAAGAAACAAAGACAAGGTCACGTTCAGATGTCACATCTTTATAAAACGTAAAAATACAAGAAAAGATTGAGAACATTCATGATGGTGTGTGAAACAAGTGAAATGAATGGTGAGGAAAGACAACTCTTTGCTGCTTCATATATGTCACAAAACATCCTGCCGTTTGAAAAGTATGCTCAGAATGAGAAGACACACTTCACCTAAGGGGCACTTTTAACAAAGCTGATATAGCCCAGCCCATGAGGCTCAGAGGTTGAACGTTGACCCATGCACCAAGAGGTCGCCAGTTTGATGCCTGGTCAGGGCAAAGGCCCAGGTTGTGGGCCCGATCCCCAGTGGGGGGCAACACAGGAGGTGACCAATTGATGTTTTCTCTCATCAATGTTTCTCTCTCTCTCCCTCTCTAAAAAAAAAAAAAAAAAAAATCAATAAAGAAAAAAAAGCTAGTATATGATAATTAAGGTAAATAGCTAAAGGTCAAAGATAAAATGTCCATCACAGACATTTTGTAGTAATTTGAAGTGAGGCTCAGTACACAGCTAGGGTGATGTGATTTCAGGAATGAATGGACAAATAAAAAAGCTTTCAGATATCCATCAACAGAATTATACTGAAGGTAAAACCAAACTACTGTTTTCTTTGCTCTAAAGACACATTTTTTGCTACTTTCTTTTGAGGCTAATATTATCAAAAGAGAAATGAACAATAAAATAAAATGATTTCTCCAGTTGTTCTGTGAAAAACAAGGGGAAAATCAGTTCAATAATCAGCTTAGCTATATTATCATAAATTTGAAAAACTGGGTAAAATAACATAAAAAGGGAGATGTTATGTATAGATGCAGATTTATCTTTGGGCATGATCTATACACATAATTCATAGAATTTATAAAGGTTATTTTCCATGGCTTCCCTCCAAACATAACTTAACCCAACCAGTAGAATAATAAAAATTTAAAACAAATTTGATTCTATTACTATGATTATTCTATCTAGTAGTTTTCCTGGGTGGTTGTTGTTGTTGTTGTTGTTGTTATTATTATTATTATTATTATATCAAGTAGTTTTCCTGGGTCCATTAGAATAAAAAAAGGCCTCGAAACCAATGTAAATATAGTAAACATTACAAACTCTTATAGAAGATGTTTTCTAGTGTTTAAAGCCCTCTCTTCCCCTCCCCATATTTTATCAGATATGACACTAAACTTGCACTCTGTAAAGAGAACACACGTGCATGTACATAGAGACACACACATCACACGTGCATGCATGCCTTCACTTTCTAATTAGTAGAAGCCTAGAGGAAGACAGGGCCTATTACCATAAAATAGCTTTATACATTTTCAAAAAAATTACAATAAGACCCTTGCATACCTTCCCCCCTCTCCTCCCCTCCACAAATCAAGCAATAATTCAAAAGTATTATTGCCATCATTTCAAACCGAGTCAGAAATAAACAGCATCTGTTCATCTTGAATGATCACTGTCAGTGACAGTGCTAAAGGACAAAGGTGGGGATCATCTAAATACACAGTAAATACCAACAGCAATGTAGAGACCGCCTAAATACACAATATCAAACGAAGAAATTCCTACTGTAAAATGGCAGTCTCTTTTATTAAGCCTCAGAAACACAGAACTGCTGCTGACAATTCTAGAGAGGTATGATGAATACAGGAGAATGAAAAAAAAAAATCTTGCCCTGTCCGGTTTCGCTCAGTGGTTAGAGCATCGGCCTGCGGTCCAGAGAGACCCGGGTTCGGTTCCCGCTAAGGGCGCGTACTTAGGTTGCAGTTTGTCCCTGGCCCTGGCTGGGTCGTGCGGGTGGCAACCACTCAATGTGTCCCTTTCACATCGATGTTTCTTTCTCTCTCCCTCCCTCCCCACTCTATCTGAACAACAACAACAACAACAAAAAATGAAAAATGCCCTCGGGCGAGGATAAAAAAAATCTTAAAATAAAATAAAATAAAATAAATTTACATGTATCTGTTCTTCTATAATGACCTTTAATGCACAAAACTCTAATCTAATTATGTTTTGGGGTCTTGTCTTTTCTAAATGAGATGTTTCTTAGTGATTTAGCATCCCAAAGATTCACAAATCTCCTTCTAGGGGAACTGTGTTAGAGTAGGAGTAACTACGAGAGGCAGCATGACTGCGAACCCCCTCCAGCCGTATGACTGTGCTTCCACAGAGCCCTGCATAGCTGGCCACCCACTCAACTTCACCAGTTGGTTTCAGAGAGGAATCTGAGTGGGGATAAATGACCAGGGCCCAAATTTCTTCACAGAATTGATATGCGACTTTCATTCCCACACATGACCTCCAACATACCTGATATTTGAGTGTGCACAGAGATCAGCCTAGAAATTTGTATGCACCAATTTTGATATTCTAGATCCATCACTTAGGTTTTTTTTTTTTTATCTTAATTGCTTCTCATTAGTTTATATTGGTTAATTGTTCTTGTTGTTTGGATTTAAGATGATTACTTAGTTCTTTTGCTTTTTAGATTTCTTCTTTAATTAAGAAAATTTAAGGCTGCAATTTTTTGCTCTGGGTACAGGTTACACAGTTTGAGAATGAACAGCATGCTTTTATTATTCTCTAGATAGTTTGCAGTTTTATTTTTTGATCTCTTCTTTGATCTTAGTCATGCCAAGGAATGTGTTCTTCAAATTTAAAGTACCTAAAGTCTTAGTTATTCATCATTATATTTCTAATTTTATTGGCTTGTAACCAGAGAATGTGGTCTGTAAAATCTATTTTATTTCCTCAAAATTTGTTGAGGTTAAGTTGTTAAGGATTCCAACTACATCTTTGATTTTTGTTAATGTTCCACAAACATACAAAACAAGTTTATTCTTTGAGGGATGAGTGTATATTTATGTTCAATTTTATTAACTCAATTCCTCTGTTACATTCTTTTTTCTATCATTTCATCCTCTTGAGATGAGCATATTAATTTCTTTCTTCCACTGTAACATGTTTTAAGTTCCCCTTGTATTTCTAATAATTTTGTTTTACATTTTAGTGGCTATGTTGCTTGTGTATTTAGATTTCTGACTGTTACCTTCCTTTTTAACTGTGATATTTATTATTTTAAAATGTTATTTATCCAGTTTAGTGCTTAGTTACGTAAGATGGAAACTTGAAAGGTTCTCTCTCCCATCAAAATGCTCTATTTCTCTACTGCTTGTCTATATCAATACGATAAAACGACTAAAATGATTTCAATTCCTACCACCCCTTCCCATTAATCTTAAATTTTGCAGAAATAGTTTAGCGTGTTTTATTCTGTAGCCTCGTATTATGTATTTTCTACTAGAAGAAACCCTATTTTGCACATGAGGTTTGATTGTGTCCATATTTCATTGCTCACCTACTTCTATCTTTTCTCCATCCTGAGGACTCTCTTCTCATCCCTTTGTTACTTTCTCTTCCTTCTAGTATTTTTCTTGGGTGGGTGATATATACTCAAGTTATTCTTTTCAAATATCTTTCCTTTTTTTTCCAACATGTAAAGAACTAGGTACAGAACTCTTGGTTGCATTTCTTTTCTACTCACTGGTCTGTAGGTGCTATTCTACTGTCTTCTACTGTCCAGTTTTACAGAAGTCCAAAGCCAGTCTGGCTCTTATTTCCTTTTCTTATATATATGTTTTAATCCTCACCTGAGGATATATTTATGATTTTTAGAGAGACAGGAAGAAATAGAAATAGATAGATAGATAGATAGATAGATAAAGAGAGAGACAGAGGGAGAGAGAAATATCAATTGGGATTTAACTCAAAACCTTTTGGTATACGTATATGTGATGATGCTCCAACCAACTGAGCCATCTGGCCAGGGCATTTTCTTATATTTTCTATTAGGGATCTCATAGGGGTTTCTTTTTATCCTTAGAATTCAGGAATTTTTGCTAGGCTATGCCTTAATATTCTCATCTACCCAGTCTGGAACTAAAATATTTCCACCCTAATTCTCCCTAATATAATCATTCACTTAGGCTGCTAACTGCTGCTAGGAACAACCTAACTGTGCAGCCAACACAGATTTATGGTCTCCAGCTATGGCTGCACCCAGTGCCAACCGACAATTCTCTAACCTGTCCACAATAATCTCTGGCCCATTCTACCAAATGCCCACCATTCTTTTCAACGCCTCTAACTCACCACCACTGCAGTCAAGAACATGAGTGCCTGGAGTAAGAACCAGCTAGGTCCACATGACTAGTTCTGATATGATACTTAATGTTTCCATGACCTTAGACAGGTTAATTACACTCATTAAGCTTGTTTTCTTTGGTTAAGCAGTGATGATACTTTGCTCATAGAATTGTAGGATGAAATTAAATGAGATACTTTTTAAAAAAAAACAAAAAACTCAATGTTTCACAGCATATATTAAGCACTCAAATGCTAGGTGGAATAATTTTTTTTAAATTTTTCTTTAAAATATTTCCATAACTTTATTTTTTTTATTTCAGAGAATCAACTTTTATTTATTTATTTTTTAATTTATTTATTTTTGTTACAGATGTTTCTCCCCCCCCACTGATTCCCCCCTACCCTCCCTCCCCACCCTGTCCCCACCTTTGTTGTTCATGTCCATTGTTCATACATACATGCATGTAAGTTCTGTGGTTTATCTCTCCTCCACCCCCTCTTCAGAGGATTGTCAGTCTGTACCCCACTTTAGGTGGAATAATTTTTAACATAATTTCTTAGTAGCATATAGCTTGACTTTGTATTTTATAAGGTCAAGCTTGTTAATATCAAACTTTCTGCTTACAAACCCTATAAACACCTATATTTTGTGATGACCTTTATCTTTTTTCCTCATGAAAGAGCAAAATCTTAATTAAGGCTAATCCTGTGCTCTCAGATCAACCTCCATCAGCTTTTCCAAGGATTTTATTTCATTGGTTATTATATTTCTTCTATATTTTTAATCATTCTCTGACTACTGACTTCTTCCCCATAACCTATAAATACACTCAAGGTCTCTCTTATCTTTGTAAGATAACAGTCCCTCCTGTATACTGCTTCCTCCTCCAGCTGTCGCCTCTCTCTTTGCCTTTATATATGAGTTAGTAGTCCACATGAGCTTTTTTTTTTTTTTTAATGTTTTCATTGATTTTTTAGAGAGGGAGGGAGAGAGAGATAGAAACATCAATGTGAGAGAGATACAATGATCAGCTGCCTCCTGCACACCCCCTACTGGGGACCGAGTTCGAAACCCTGGCATGTATCCTGACCAGGAATCAAACCAGGACCTCTCAGTCCATGGGATGGCGCTCAATCCACTGAGCCACACTGGCTGGGCAACACCTGAGCTGTTTTTATAGATTTCCAGTTTCCTCTTTAACCCACTGAGACATGGATTCAGTGAAACTGCTCCAGCAAAGGTTAGCAGTGACTTACTTGCAAAACTCAATAGATTTTTTTTAGTTCTCATCATAACAGCAACCTAAGGGAGTCAACAATATTCTTGAAATTCTTCCTTGGCTTCTTGTTAAAATATTCTCCTGGTTTCTCTCCTACCTCTCTGACAATGACTTTGCTATCTCATCTTTAGCCTGTCCTTCAGATGTTAGTTCTGCCACTGGCCTTCATCCCTCCTCCTTCCAAAAGTTCCCCTTGGGATGACGACAACTACTGTTATTGGTTAAACTCCCACACAGTTCTGGATGTCTAACGAACTACCACAGGTAGATAAGGAACATAGGACCAATGGTAGCTACTAACACTGGATGACTGAGATCTTCACACGTGGAGCACATTCCCTCTCCTGATATTTTCGTTCAAAACCAAGCTTAAAGGATAATCTTCTCAGACTTCTCTGAAAGTGCAAGGATTTTAGAACGTAACATTTATTTCAGCTCTAAGTAAAAGCTAATTTGTCGACTTGGAAGAACGGTACCACTGCTGTTTACTCTAAGGCGGTTCCCTAAACCCTAAGGTACACTGCCAGCCGACCTCACAGGGGAAGGAAGATAAGACACAGGACAGAAATGGAAGGCACGGTCTATTTAATTAGGAGGAACCCAAGCCTAAGAATTTTACGTTTAATAAGCTTCTGCTTTTCGAATGAATAGAAATATCATCTTACCATTTTAAAAAAAAGGCACAATACAAACAAAATATGTTGGAATTTTGAATTCCCACATCCCACGTGAAAATAAAACTCCAAATCCATTAAAAAAAAAAGCATCAGGACTGACAACTGGATACAAAGAAATGACTTTATCTTACAGAGTTCATTCTTACATCTTTATTTTTCACTGCTTAAAGTAGAAGATAGTGTTTAAATGATAAAACTGGGAAGGAAGAAACAGGGATAAATGATTGTAATCAAACCATTTCAAACCTAACACTCTTGGCTGTGCAAATCAAATGTGAAACAGAGAGCAAGATAAATTCAATCAAGACATTTTCTGTAAGAAAAGAAAATGCTCCATGACATCTAATTACCATCCATTCTCTCAAACAAATAAAGGGTGAAAATGATACCCCAAAACATGCTCCTCTCCTCTGTGTTTACCTCCAGTCTACATCTTTTTATCTAGTATGATTCATCAGTGCATCCCACCAACCTAACAAGCACCAAGAATGCGATTTCACAATGCTATTTATTTCAAGTTCATTTGAAGCATGAATTACAAAGATCTCCGCCCTAAAAATCTTGTTAATTAAGCCTTTTGTGAAAGGGAATCATAACACACCAACATAAAAAAATCATCTAAGTAGGTACAAATAACTGGCATCAATCTGAAAATCTGGACTCTCGAGTGAATATAAAGACCAATTTGCAAAGTAAAGTAACCAAATCTCAGTTGAAATTTATCAACATCAATTAAGAACATGCTCTAATTCCAGCTTTCAAAGTATTATTTACTCCATGTCTTATTAAACAAATAATATTGCTATATCTAATTAAAACAATTTAAAACAAAGTTGAAATGGTCTTGATTTGCACTAAGAGAATATAGATAGGAGAGCCAAGAACACATTCTTGCTTGAAGCTGAGGCTACTTATAAAAATGTCAGTAATTAAAGTGAACTGGATCCTAAAATGTCTATTAACTCCTGATATTAAAAAGGCATTAGGCCCGGGCTGGTTTGGCTCAGCGGTAGAGCGTTGGCCCGTGGACCAATGAGCCTCGGGTTTGATTCTGGTCAAGGGCACGTACCTCGGTTGCAGTCCGTCCCCGGCCCTGGTCAGGGTTGTGCAGAAGGCAACCAGTCAATGTGTCCCTCTCACGTCGATGTTTCTCTTTCTCTCCCTTTCTCTCCCTCTCCCACTCTGTCTGAAGATAAACAGAAAAATATCCTCGGGTGAGGATTAAAAAACAAAACAAATAAAAAAGCATTAAAAGTATTTTCATTATTTGATATTTTAAAAACAGTTTTTAAGTATTTCTGGCTAGCTATCTTTCTAAAACTCACGCAGCTTTATTTTTCTCTTACTAGAGGACACAGGACGTGCCACATCCCCACACTCCCGAGCGAGGAGTAAAGCAGGTCAAATGAAGGCACGTTTTGCCCATCACTTAATTAATCACATATCTGAAAATCATTTATTTACAGAATTTTAAACCTGAAAGGATTCTTTCATAAAGGATCATTTCATTTCATTTTCTCATGTTAGGTAAGCAATTTTAGAGTCAGAAAAATATGTCCTACATTACTGTACAAAGGAAAAGTAAGAGAGAATAAGCAAGTTAAAAATCAAAGGATTCGAAATATTTGTATTTCTTGTTCTGTTAACATGAAGCTGGGCCCTTGTTCCACGCTGCACGTGGTGACACGGGAGACTTCCGAGTCCCGGCCTCCGAGTCGCAGGGGGAGCACTTGGGCCTCGGCAGGGCGGGCAGGGCGGGTCCCGCTTCCCCAGGAAGGGCCCAACTTCGGGAGGCACAGGGCGGTTTCAGGATAAATCCAGTGAGGGAACCAGAAGGGATGCTTTGTCTCTGTAATGAGGACACAGCTAGACTGGAAGAGAGTTCGAGCAGATAGCTCTCAGCGGCCTTTCAGAAAGATGACAGGATTCCCAACTCAGTATCTGAAGAAAGTTAAGTCTTCAAGTTTTTAAGCAGAAAAAAACCTGGGCACCCTTGCATACCTGGTGCATGCTTCTCACACGGATCCGTGTTTACTGGCGGAAGCCTACTGCTGGCTTCCTGCTGGCCGAGGGCTGATCCTGGGAAAGGCTGCACGGGTCCCTGTCCCCATGACGATGTGCCCGTCCATCAGCCCCCTCCCACCACTCCGTTCAGAGCCTGGCGAGACCGAACTAGTGTCTGCTTCGTGCGTCCCTCCCACTTTCCCGTGAGGGAGCCAGAGAGGGAGAAGTCCTGCCGAAGGGCCTGAGCAACACACAGAAAACGAGGCTTATCCCTGGACCCCTCACACCTGGATAACTCGAAGAAGCCACAAAACGCTGCATCATCTCCTCATGTGAGCACAAAGGAAATTCTTTAGGAAGAAACCAGTTTGTGTTTGCAGGGCATAAGAACTGGAATTGTGTTCTTACACCTTCAGAGCACAGCCTATGTCTTAAACCCCAGAGATAGGTATGTCTCCAGCTGTAATGTCTTCTTAGAAATTTACAGTTTTTATAATTATGTCGAAATATCCTTTATATAATGGTCACAGTCCTTCTGGACTGGGTCATTCACCTGTTTTATGACGAATGGAAACTTGGCTATGCTCGTTATTCTCTTAAGAGAACCTGTCTTCAAAGCCTTGCTAACTTTGTCTTTCATGCACTTCCCACTGTTGTAGATGAGAGTCCACCTGGCCTTTTCAAAGTGTTTCCCGAAAGGCAATGCAGTGCCCTGAGCATGCAGGAAGGCTTTTCTAGGGGACCAGGACAGTGACCTGCCGGCTCCTGGAACTGTGGCATTTGGCACATGAGCCCCAGACTGGCTGCCACCCTCCCAGGTTTCGGGCCTTGAATCCTCAGTATCTTCCTACTGCCTGGCCCAGCTCACACTCTGGATGTTGCCTATTCTTCAAACTCAGCAAAAACGAAACAAAACAAAACAAAACAGCCTCTCTTCCCGATCAGACTCAAAACAAAACAAAAACGCCTTTATAGGCAGTTGGAACAAATCTCTCTTTCAAGTAATCCAAGAAATAAAGAGATGGTTTTGCATCGAGGACAGAGTTCCCAGAGTATTGTGACAGTAAACTAAATTTTTAGATAACAAACTGATTTTTTACTGTCGAAAGACATGGTAAAGGCAAACATATTCAGATCTGAATTGCTGTTTTCCAGACCCTAGAGATAAAAGACAGAAGATTCTCAAGAACCTTGTCTGGAGAATAATACAATAGTCAAGTAACTCACCGCCATGTACTAATCCCCACCTGCACCCACGACTCTCAACCATGCCATCAATCACCTGACAATTTATTTTAAGGTAACATACCTCAGTTTTGTCATAACCAGACCTGTAACAAGAATACCACCATAAAGCCTACAATGAAGCAGTCTGGTAGGGTCTCACAGAGCCCACGAGGACACCGGCAGAACTGAGGCTGAGTGACAGCAAAGACTCGGATGAGCATCTGGAGAGCAGATGACTCACTCTCCGTTGACAAATAGATATGAAGTTAATATCCAGTGTCGCCAATGACAGAGCATCGGAACGAACAGGAATTTAATCGTTTTATTATCAATTGCAAAATTTTAGGACACATATAAACTGTGTTACATTAAAATGATAATAATAGACTTCTCTGCCACAAACTCTTAATATTCCAATAATAATAATTATCAATAGGATATAATTTTTGTTGTTGTTGTTAATCCTCACCTGAGGATATTTTTCCACTGATTTTCTTAGAGAGAGTAGAAGGGAGGGAGGGAGAGAGAGAGAGAAACTTCGATGTGAGAGGAACATATTGATTGGTTGCCTCCCACACAGCCCAAGTTGGGGCTGGGAAAACCTGCAACCCAGGCACGTGTTCTTGACCAGAATTGAACCCAAGACCCTTCTGTGTCTGGGCTGACACTCTAACTGCCAAGCCAAACCGACCAGGGCAATAGGGTATACGTTTCTTAAGCATGAGCCTGGGCTCAGGGCCTGCGGGTACTAAAACCAAATAAAGCTAGGAGCACATTCTTACTTAGCTGGAAGACAGACAAAACCACTCTATCATAAACGCCCTACTGTGCTCTACCTGAGAGCGTTCAAAACTGGAATCAGTTATTCACCCAACTTCATTCCATTCACCAGTTTTTTCTGATCCTCACTAACACATTTATTTAAATCATGTCACTAACCATTCACTGCATGAATGCTCTTTGCATCTACACTGTGAACCCAAGCTTGTCTAGGGGTTGACACCACGTTATTTCCCACGGACTCCCCATGTGACCTTTGTAGATGGCTCTGACATAACTGTTGCAGCACTCCGTGGATTTAGTGTTTGCTTGAAAGTCAAGGTAAATGTGACTAACACAAGCAAGGGGCAGAAAGAGAAGTGAGGTGGTCACGAGGAAGAGTGTATACAGCCTGCAGAAGCAAAACAAGAGCTTGGGGAATGTCAGGAACTGTCCAGGGGAAGGAAGAAAGAAAAGGATGCTTTCACTTTAGAGAGAAATCAATAACAGGGAAGAAAGGAGATTCAGTAGAAATGAGATAGACTCTGGGGCTCTGTTGTTTGCAAAAGTCACACAAAGCGGGGCAGCAGAAAAGGGGGAGTGGAGGGAAGACCCAAGTGGAAACTACAAGTCAAGCCCTTTTGAAGGTAGTTGTCTGTGTTCTCTGCCTCTATGTCTTTAACTGGCCTTCCACCCCGGCTTCCATGCCGTGCCCCTTGCAGCTGCTTTACCAATAATCTCCGGGTTGCGGAAAGCAAGAGGCACTTTCCAGTTCCTGCCTTAACCTTTCCACTACATGCATCCTCTACCATCTCTTGACATCAGCAGTGTCGGTCTGTCCTTTGTCTTTCCCTCTCTCGTTTCTTCCTGGCCCTGGGCACTCACTGTTCAGGCTCCTTCCCTGTCTATTCCTTATGTCAGACACAGTGTCTGAGCCCCACTGTTCTCTCCTCCATCACCTCACTCCACAAACTCTGGGTGACATCATCTACTCCTGTAGCCGAAATTACCAACTATTTTTTGCTGACTTTCCAGATCTATATTTCTAGTCTCCCTTGTCAGCTCCAGATCTGAATACTCAAAATTGCTTGTTGGACAGATCCATTTATGATTCCAGACACCTTCAGTTCAACACTGCAAAATGAACTCTCCACTTAGACCTTCCCGCGACCCCTACCTATGCATAGTTCAAACTAATCTGGTCTCTGTCTCTGATGAAATGTGCCTCTCATCCCTTCTCTATCCTCTAGCCAGACGGTCTTTCTAAAATATAAATCTGATTATGTCACAACCCATTAAAAACACTCTGATAAGCTCTACATTGCTCCAAGATAAAATCTCAACGTCTAAACATGGCTTCCTGGGCTCTTGGTAATCTGCCTAGGACACCCCTCACTCTTCCTGAATGTGCTGGGATTTCACCCGTCCAGGCGCCCGCACAGATTTCTCCCTCTCCGAATCCTCTGTGAGACCAACTTCTGCTTGTCTTCTCGGTGTAGGTTTAGATATCACTATCTTCAGGAATTCTCCCACGGTCCTCCCTGCTTTCCCTGCTGTTACGTGTCCTTCCACATGTGTTTCCACAGCACACTGTCCTCTTCACAGCACGTATGAAGTGGCATGGAAATGCCTTTCATCTGTCCGTCTCTCCAGATGGAGCACAGCTCCTTTCAGGACTGTATCTTGCTCACAATCATCTCTCTGGTGTGTACATTTTGAAAAATTGGCTCAGTCCTAATCTAACATGGATCTATCATTGATTGGCTTCCTATTATGGCCTTCTATCGGAATAGTCGTTTGCTAGTCAAAATTCAGCTGAAAATGGATCTTTGGGTCACTTTTAAGGGTCAATCAGGGAGTCATAAAAAGGCTAGAATGGGGGCCAAACTTAAGTGTTCTAGGGAGACCTTTAAAAACAGGCGCTAGATCCTACTATCTTTGTATCCCTATGCCTGGCACAGCCCCTGCCCATTACAAGCCAATCAAAGTCCCTGCCCAACTGAACTAAGTCAGTCTTCGGCTAGAGGAAAAGTGGGTCCTTTCTCATTAACCCTGACCCCAATGAGGGAGAAGTGGCTAAAGGGGGGCAGGAGAGGAGGTGACCCCCAGACGTGCTGCTACTGGCATGCTGAGCGCAGAGGCAGGGCACTGCCAGGGCACACGCCCTCCGGCAGGCTCTGTGGGAGGGGCTGCCCAGCACCCGTGTGCTGCTGTCTGCATCCTCTGGGTACTTGGTGGAGCAGCGCACAAGTCACACGCAGAGAGGCTGAAATCCCTTCGGGGAAGAAGAGTGCTCCTGCTGTCAAGTGGACAGTTTACGACACCGTGACACCGTCTTTCATCTTCATGAGATACTAGTTATTTGAAATGTAATTTTTATCATCTTTCTGCCACTCGCTCTTCCCCATTTATCCTACAATCCAAATGTAAAAAGCTGTTTTGCCCTTCTTAGAACATGCCACATTCTCTCACGTCTGTTCTGTCTCCCGTCTCTGGCGAAAGGCCTTTGATCACCTTGCCTGCCTGGCAAACTCCTGCTCAGATGTACTCATTCCTCAGGGGGGCATTCTCGACCCCTGCAAGCACGGTTAGGAAGCCCTATTCAGGAAGACTTTTTACAGTCCTCCATTATTTATCCCACTGTGTGCTGAATGTTCCATTTCCCGTTTCCCCTTGTTTTTCGAGCTCTACACGGGAGACAGTGTCTCAGTCATCTCTGGGAGCCCCGCACTCAGTGCAGTACTTGACCTGTGGTGCACTCTAAACGGTTATGTGAGGATATAAACTCCAGACAGCACAAACCGCAGATCACCTTGCAACAGAGCGTACATTACATCATATAACTCACTTTCTGTGCAGCTTCTGCCAGCATGTGCTGACAGATTAGGACTCCAGCAAGGTGAAGGATTAGCCAACAATGGAATTCAGAAGCCAGTACTGAGCCTCTTACACATGGTAACTCAGAGATAATTCGAAGACATCTGAATACCTAAGGCTGCTGTGTGCAGCTCCATATCTCAAAGGTCCCTCTGAAGCAAAGTCGGCTTAGCAGCAGACAGCACCCTGTTAACTTTTCAAGTGCTTGGCATTTTCATATGTATACATCTCCATATTTGTATTGCCTTTTTGCTTTTTAAAGTTTACAAATCAGGAAGAAACTAATTAAAATTCAGAGTAGATCTATCTATACAAGAACCCAACTTGCTACGATTAAGCTTTCACAGACTGATGAGCTAGTCTCTAGGATTTGTGCAAAGTTTCTGAGGACAGATATTGATTACTCTGATGAGATTTCAAGCACTTGTCACATTTTTTTCAATCTCTCCTTTTTCTTTTCTTTTAAAAGCATTAATAACAATAACTATGGAGGAGGCTGGATACAAACCATGGCTGCCCTTCTTAGACTTGCTCTCATCCTAAGAAGACGTTTTGCAGCCATGCTTGCATTCTTAACTGAGTCAAAGGAAACAGCAACCTGCTAATAGGCCACAGCTCTACTTGGTCCTCTCCTACACAAATGCATCATTTCCTTCACGTCCTATGTGTCACTTTATAAAAGGAATTTCACCCAACTTTCCCTAAGTCCACATTTGCCACACTCCAGAGTTACTGTAACTATGGAGGTATGATCTAATTTTGGAGATCTCATCCAAACTGATGTTGAAGTTTGAAAGTCTACAAAGTTTAGCCCTGGCCAGTCTGGCTCAGCAGTTAGAGCGTAGGCCTGCGAACCAAAGAGTCATGGGTTTGATCTCCGGTCAAGGGCATGTACTTGGGTTGCAGGTTCAATCCTTGATCCCTGTTGGGGTCATGCAGGAGGCAAGTAATTGATGTGTCTCTCTCATTTATCTTTCTTTCTCTCTCCCTTCCTCCCTCCCACTCTACCTAAAAATCAATGGAAAAATATCCTTGGGTGAGGATTACAAAGGAGGAAGTTTACAAAGTTTATTTTCTCTTGTCCATAATTAGTTCTTTCTCTCCTATGTCTGGATGAGTCCAGCTCAATTCAGTTCACTTTCTGAGAGGGAGGACAATGAGATAGGAAACGTGGGTGACTTGGAAACAGCATCTCTCTTTGTATCACTTCTGTCAATTGTTGAATGCAAGAGTGTTTTTCTCTCTTCCCAGGCTCACCCTGGGATGGAGTGGGTGGAAATCCTGTAGCTAGGTATTCAATGAAATGGTTTTTCCAAAGACAGCTATGCCCCTTATAGAGATTTTAGAGAAAATGAAAAAGGAAGCTGAAATAATAGGATTTATGCTGGGGAAACAGCTGCGATATGTGAAATTTAATTTCAAAGGGTTGTTCCCTGCAGAGACAAAGCTAGCTGAGAAGACGAATGTGGACCCAGCATGTGCACATATGCTGCTCTGGAGGAGGCCGAGGCAGTTGACTTGTAAATTAGAAACTGTGTTGATTCCATAGGGAAATAAAGACAATATAGATATCTGGTCACCTAAAAGACTGGATCTCTTCTAATATCAACCACCATCTCCATTTTCCCATTTCTTTGGCCCTCAAAGTAATGTGTACATTTTAGTAGGATTCCACCAGTCTTCTTCTTTCTGCATTCAATGGGTGTCAGCTCACTCCATACCTTTCTCTGCAAAGGTTATTTACCCACAAAGAGAGCTTTGATCTGAGGGGAATCATCCCATGCTCTAATATTGCTTACCTAATCTATTCCAAAAGGAATTAAAAAAGGGGGCTTATGTTAGATATGGTCCTTCCCAGTCTAAAAATTTGAAAAAGTTCCAGTAGAGAAATAGAACAAAAGAGAATTAAGAAAGTGTTCCTTACAAAGCTACTCTGGTAATATGCAAAGTGTTGATATAGGATATCATATAGTAGTCAAGGTTCTTGAAAATACTGATCTGAGTGGACTCCTAAGAAAAGTTGAGTTAAGAATAATTCCTTCTGCCCTGGCCGGTTTGGCTCAGCGGTTGGAGCATCGGCCTGCGGTCCAGAGAGACCTGGGTTCGGTTCCCGCTAAGGGCACGTACCTCGGTTGCAGTTTGTCCCCGGCCCTGGTTGGTCGTGTGGGTGGCGGCCACTCGATGTGTCCCTTCACATCGATGTTTCTCTTCACATCGATGTTTCTCTCTCTCTCTCTCTTCCTCTCTCTCCCTCCCGCTCTATCTGAACAAAAAATGGAAAAATGTCTTCGGGTGAGGATAAAAAAAAAAAAAAAAAAAGAATAATTCCTTCAAGTTTACTATATAGGGCATTAATGTTTAAAAGTGAATCAAATACATATTTTCTCTAATAGTTACACCTCCATTCCAAAGTAGTGCATTATCTCAGTGGTCCAAGTGGCAGATGCCATCTGATTCAGGACTGCAGATGTCACCTCTAATGGAAGGACTCCCAGAGAAACACAAGTGTAGAAAGGCAGTTACAGACGTGTGCAAAGTGTGTCAGGACATGTGTGTGTACTGAATACAAAAAAGCTGAAAAATGAATGACAGCTTTTTCTTTTATATCCAAATATTAAATATTGGTATGGTGAAGACAGGTTGTGCTGAGACAGATATTATCATAAACTGCTATTAGGAATGAAAGACCTTGTTCGACCTTTCCAGATGTAATTTATAATATGTCTTAATACAGGCATGCCTCATTTTATTGTGCTTCCTGGATACTGTATTTTTACAGATTGAAGGTTTGTGGTAACCCTGCATAGAGCAAGTCTGTTGGTGCCACTGGCCAACAGCATCTGCTCACTTCATGTCTCTGTGTCACATTTTGGTAATCCTTGCAATATTTCAAACATTTTCATTATTACTATATTGGTTATGGTGTTCTGTGATCAGTGATCTTCGATGTTACCTCAGCAAGATCCGCTATCAGCAAAAAGATTCCAACTTGCGAAAGGCTCACATGATGGTTAGCACTTTTTAGCAATAAAGAATTTTTTAATTAAGGTGTATACGTTGCTTTTTTATACACTTAATAGACTATAGTGTAGTGTAAATATATTTTTTACATGCATTGAGAAACCAAAAAGTTTGTGTGATTTCCTTTATTACAATATTTGCCTTCTGCAGTGGTCTGGACCCACCTGCCAACATCTCTGAGGTATGCTTATAATTTTAAACAGTTCCTATCCTTTCCCTGTGATCCATGACCCTACCCCGTAATCTACCTTCAGGAAATAAACGGATATGTGCACAAATATATAGGATTATTTATAACTGTGAAAAACTGTGTGGGGGTGTCTAAAAATGGGAAAAAGATTAAATTATGGAAAGTCTATTCAAAGAAAAATATGTAAACAATTAAAATGAATGCTTTTGTAAACCCTATTAAGAAAAGAGAAAAAAAATAAAACCATGTAACTTACTATTTCATAGTCACCAGATTGACCAAAAATATGCTTCTACAAATTTTTAATTTTAAAATGTTTATGATAATAAGTAGAGTAAAAAGAAAAGGACTGTAAAACTATATCATAGTCCAAGTAGATTTGAGTAAAAAGTAAAGGACTGTAAAACTATGTCATAGTCCAAGTAGATTTAAAAATCTTTTCTTAGGGATGACGTCAGCAAGATGGCAGAATAGGAAGGGTCTCAGCTGTTGTTCCCCCACAGTAACAGCAATTTAACAATGATACACAGATCACAATACCTTTGTGAGAATGCTAGAATGCAGTTAAGAAGTTTCAGTACTTCAGCCAAGTGAAAACCCAAGAAGAGCTGCATCGAAATGGGTAAAGAACAAAGTTTGGGAGAAAGGTGCATAACCTGTCTTCTCTCTTGGGAGGGAGGCAGAGGAACAGAGTGTGTGTCTGGCATTCTGGCTCATGAGTGGGCTGTCCAAGAGAAATGGTTTGTCTTGCCTGACTTGGGGCGAATCTGGAATACTCTGGATGCCTAGGCTGCAACTCAGAATAAGGGAAGGTGGCTCGCTGCTGCAGAACTGAAAACTTCCCAAATCTGGGGAAGGACATGGACATGCAGATCTAAGAAGCTCAACAATGTGCAATTAAGATAAAGTCTAAGACATCCACACCAAGACACATTATAATCTAATTGTCAAAAGTCAAGGATGTGGAGAGAATTTTGAAAGTAGCAAGAGAAGAGTGATTTGTCTTATACAAGGGAATCCCTTAAGACTATCATAGGATTTCTCTAAGCAGAAATATTGAGGTCAGGAGAGAGTAGAATGATATATTCAAAATGATGAAAAAATAAAAACCCTTGCAAACCAAGAATAGTATACCCAGCAAACTGGTTTTTAAAAAATGAAGCAGGGATAAAAACTTTCCCAAATAAGCAAAACTGATGCAGTTCATCACTGCTAGACCTGCCTTACAAGAACTGTAATAAAAAAACAAACAACAACCAAGAATATAAAATAAAAGGAAAAGAAAGAGCCACATGAAAGTATATAAAGTATAAATCTCACTGGTAAAGGTAAATATATAGATGAATACAGAATAATGAAATACTGGACAACTCACTTTTGACTGTAGTATACATGTTAAAAGAGAAAAGTACCAAGAATAACTATAAACACCAAAATTTGTTAACGTGTATACAAAAAAAAAAAAGTAAATTATGACAATAATTATAAACTTTATGTGTGAGGGGGAAGTAAAAGTATAGAGTTTCTGTATGTGATTGAAATTAAGTTAAATAGACTGTTAGAACTAAATGTTTTATGTAAGCCTCATGGTAACCACAAAGAAAATCCCTATAGAAAATACAAAAAAGAAAATGAGAAAGTAATCCAAACATGTTTCTACAAAATATCAATAAAACACGAAGAAAGGCAGCAACAGAAGAAAAGAGGGTCAAAAAGCTAAAAAAGAGAAATCAATTTATAAAATGTTAATAATAGTAAGTCCTTGTATGTTTTTCTGCATCTATGGAGATGATCATGTGATTTGTAACTTTTGTTCTATTAATATTTATCATATAAATTGATTTTCATATATTGAACCATCCTTGCATCCCAGGAATAAATTTTACTTGGTCATGGTGTATGTATGCTCCTTTTAATATGATGCTGAATTTGGTTTGGTGGTATTTTGTTGAAGATTTTTACATTTATATTCATCAGAAATATTGGCCTGTAATTTTTTTTTTTGTAGTATTTTTTTTTTCTCCTGGTTTTGGTATCAGGGTAATGCTGGCCCCATAAAATGAGTTTAGAAGTGTTTCCTCCTTCAATTTTTGGATGAGTTTGAGAAGCATTAACATTAATTCTTCTATAAAAGTTTAGTAGAATTTATTAGTGAACTATGATTACTGATTAAATCTCCTTACTAGATATAGGTCTATTCTGGTTTTCTATTTATTCATGATTCAGTTTTGGCAGACTGTTTTTAGAAATTTATCCATTTCTTTTAGGTGGTCCAAGTTGTTGGTGTAATCGTTTCTTTTATTTCTGTGGCTCAGTTGTAACACCTCTTCTTTCACTTCCGATTTCGAATCTTCTCTCTTCTTTTCTTAGTAGTCTAGCCAAAGTTTGTCAATTTAATTGATCTTTTCAAAAAACCCAATTCTTAGTTTCATTGATTTTTTTTCTATTGTTTTTCTAGTCTCTATTTCATTTATTTCTGCTCTAACCTTAATGTTTCCTTCCTTCTACTAACTTGAGGCTTTGTTTGTTCTTTTTCTAGTCACTTGAGGTGTAAAGCTAGGTAGTTTATTTGATATATATTTTTTATTGTATGTGTTTATCTCTATAAATCCCTCACTCCTTCATACTGCTTTTGCTGTATCTCATAAGTTTTGGTATGTTGTGTTTCTAGATTTAGGTAGGATCTACATGAAGATAAATAACTAAATAAAAAACATATTGTTAAATAATAGAACATAAATAAAAGATAACTAATTTATAGTATATTTTTTTTCTTTATTGATTGGAAAGAGAGAGGAAGGGAGAAGGAGAGAGATGGGAACATCGATGAGAGAGAACATCGATTGGCCGCCTCCTGCATGCCCTGCACTGGGGATTTGGCTCACAACCTGGGCCTATGTCCTGACTGGGAATTGAACTGGCGACCTCTTGGTACATGGGTCGATGCACAACCACTGAGCCACATAGTATAAATATCTACTGGAATAAGTGCTGCCACAGGCATATACCTGCACAGACCTTGTGAAGTTGAACCTATCAACATACATTCAAAATTTCTAATTGAACATATTAAGAACACAGCTCTTCTATTTCCTCTGATCAAACATACACACTTACACATGTATAACCTTTTATATATAAAATATTGTACATATAATATTAATATAATCTCCAAAATAATTATTTCTCTAGAAACAAAACAAAAATCTAAAAAAGAATTTAGACATTAATTAAACAGTTTTTTGGGTGTTTGTACAAAGTTAATATTTTTGGGGTAGAATGTCTATCATTGCATAGTTTTGATGAATAAATAAATAAGTTAATTAATTAATTTTACCTTTTGCAAGTAAAGAACTGTTCCCTTTAGTACGGCATAAAAGGTTTTCCATCCTCGCTTTCCTCTTGGAGCTAGAGAGGGAAAAAATGGAAACTTTTATTTGACAGAAATAAGCACTTTGGAAAGAGAACCTAAATGATCAACATGGTGATTGTGTCTCAATATTCCTGGTTCATTAGCTACCAGAAATAATAATGAGAATCAAAATTTTCTCGCGTTTTACTGTGTAACAGGCAGTATTCTAAAAATGTTTTCCTTGAATGATCTCATTTAATCATCACAGTAATCCTGAGAGGCAGGTACTGCTCCTCTTGCTGTTCACAAAACCGAAGCACAGAGAAGTAATCTCTCGTGGTCACACGACTAGGAAGAGGCGGGACCCGGGACCCAGATGGTATGCCTCTAGTCTGCACTCCAGTAGAGAGGACTTAGAGACTGGGACAGGAGAGGCCTATTGGAAATACATATTCATCCAAGAGAGTGTTTAACAGGTTCATGTGCCACAGCCTTTATGGCTTCGCCAAAGCTTCTAGGAATCAGAAGAAAAAAGTCTCGGAATATAAAAGAACTCCTCTTGGTGTTTCTCCCACACACCCACCAACCAGATTATAACTTTAATTATTACTCCTACGACAACCTGTGATACCTCTGCTGCGGAACGTGCCGCACTGTAACACAATGTTTTGTCCAAACTTCTCTTTCAGGAGACTGTGAATAGCCTGAGAGCCATCCTTCATCTTTAGAATTCACAGAACCTGACACCCTCATAACATTTCTCCAAGTGAGTTTTCTTTCAATCTTCCTGGTCTATAAAGTACGTAGGATTTCTCTATTGAGTTATATAAACTTTTACAGATTGTCCTAAAGCAAAAGAACAGATAAGCAAAAAACAGTTTAACTATTTATTCTTAATCTTAATAAAATTAAATCTGTAACTGGAAAATGCTGTTTTTGAAAAAAACATGTCTATCCAAATAGGTGGTGGTGGTGGGGGGCTACTTATTCTTATTCCTTTATCAAATTTGGCTGCCTTTAGATTGTCTTTAACTTGGACACCTGATTAAATTAGGAAATACATCATTCTTAAGATTTAAATCCTTTAAATCTCCTTTGACTGATGACTCAAGAATTCTTAGGCTTGGAAAGTGGGTGCACATCCACCTACGAACATGGGTGCTCCTGCCAACAGCACGCTGAGCTTTCCACCTGGCACAAGAGGACTCAAAACATCCGCTCTGCAGGTTTCCAGGGGAAATTAAAAAATAAATTGTCCCATCTGTTTCTACTATGTAAGATTTAAAAGTGTGTACTCAAAAACAAATGATCAAAAAAGTACACCATAGCCTCCTTTATAAAGAAGAAAGTGACCACCATAAGTAGAATCATAGATCACATGTATAAAAGACAAATACTGGCTATCTTCACCAGATGGCAATGCTGACATGGTGGATGTGACCAGGGGCTGCGGGCTCTGTCGCAGAACAGGGCCAGGGTGTGGTGGAGGCGGCTGATGTGACGGCAGCTGGTATCTGGACCTTGCCTTAAACTTGTCCTCTCAACCACCAACCCATAGTAACTGGGAACTCCCGGCCAATCCCTCTAATTCCCAGGACTTCAGTTAGGTGGATAATCCACATAACTAAAGGCAGAGCGCCGGTTAATGCTGGAAAGGATTTTGGGAAAAACATTTTTTTCTATAGGAGAAATATAGATTCCGATTTTAGAGGGTTTCCCTAAAGCCCTAAAACTAGTTTAGTAGCATCTTGAGATTCCTTCAGTTCCAAGATCTACAAATCTATATTTCTACTTTTCAAGTAGAAATCCCCTTTCTGAATCCATGTACATATTCACAAAAATTTGTAACAGCTTTTTGTCATCACCACACTAAACCTACTAGGAACAGATCCCAAAGATCTCTCCAACTGAAATGGGATCTCATCACCCACGGGTGACTAATGCTAGTGCCGTGGGCTTTAACCCTGCACTGATTCTCACTTTTCCACCTGCCCTAGCAGTGGCAAACCTAACCTTGTTTTTGGTCAACAACAATTTAGTTGTTTAAGCTTAATGAGGTAACCAAGTCTCCTAACAAGAAAACTTAGAAGCAAGTGCTCAAAGTATATAACTAGTGTGCTACAAAAGCACTGCTCTACATGATTTTACATGTATCAACCCAGCAAACTCATACCATAATTCTAAAAATAAAGTACTAGTATTACCTCCATTTTATAAATGGGATGGCGTGGGTGTAAATGAGTGGGATTCAGGGAAGAAAGGGACCACTGTGCACTACAGCACACTGGGAAAGGCCCTCTGGAGGCGGCTCAGCTGCCCTGATTTTAACCACCCCCTCCCCCGCCCCCCGCGCTTCTATGGCCTTTGTTTGCTGAGGCTCCTCCTGTGAAACACATGGGCTAGACACCAATGAACGAGGGGCATGTTCCTCACAATGGGGACCGATGAACAGTTAAAACTGATTTCAGGGCACATATTAAGTATAAACAACTAGGGAAAGAGAAGAAACTGTAGTTACGTAAGGAACGTGATGGGAAGAATGAAGGACATTGATGTGATCCCAATGAATCCTATTCAAAGGCTTTACTTACAAGGTAGTAGGAAGCTGGCAGGTAGATGTATTTTAACAAATCTGGTTGTCTATTGTGAAAAGATGTTTATAAGCTTGATCAAAAGATCCCATGACCTTTTGATCCCAAGCTTTCATGGTTTAACATGCATACTCAAAGTCCGAAGATAATCAGTTCCTTTCTTTCTTCCTTCTTGAAAATACCAGGATCTTGAAATATTTTAATTTTAATCATCTGCTTCCAACATTACATGATGGAATTTATTACTTTATATATTTTTTAATACTATTAAAATGGACATTATTTTTCTATAAACTGTCATTGTCTGCTTAGATTTACTTTTATATTTATTACTACCTCCATTCATTACTCTTTCTGGACCTCAGATTGAGTTTTGGAGGCCATTTTAAAATTACCTCTTGAAATCTATACCTAGCACTTTCTTTAATGATAGACTTTTTGTGGTAAGTCTTTTTCTATTTTTGTGTATATAAAAATGTCTTTATTTCATTATCAGTCCTAGGCTGACGATGACTTTTTCTTATGAAGGTATTGTTTCACTATCCTGTCATTGTTGGGATGTCAATCTTGAGTCTAAATGTAATGTCTAAGTATAGGTTTGTTTTAATTTTTCCCACTTGGTTTTCTTTTCCTTTTTTTAAAGGATCAAAATATACTTCTTGAATTTGGCAATCAAGAGGGCCATGGTAGTCTCCTAGTACAGTTTTTTTCTTTTAATTTTAATTAACTTATTTATTCTTATTACAGATGTCCTCTCGCCCCCGACTGACACCCTCCTCCCCGATCCCCCACCCTCAGCCTTCACCGCACTGTGATCCATAGGCTGTGCATATATGCATATAAGTTCTTTGGTTTATCTCTTACTGCCCCCACCCCCCTTTCCTCTGAGGTTTGTCAGTCTGTGCCCTACTTCCATGTCTCTGCATCTATTTTGTTTGTCAGTTTATTTTGTTCATTATATTCCACAAATAAGTGAGATCATGTGATTTTATCTTTCTCTGACTGGCTTATTTCACTTAGCATAATACTCTCCAGGTCCTTCCATGTTGTCTCAAATGGTAAGAAATCTTTCTTTCTTACAGCTGCATAATATTCCATTGTGTAAATGTACCACAGCTTTTTGACTCATTTCTCTAGGCTTCCTGTGTATCATTTCCCAACACTTCTAGTCCTTATATCTTTGAATACTGTCTCTCCTCCATGTGTCCACCTTTGTAATCCAATACTCGACTCCTCACTCATTCCACGCCCCTTCACATTCTACCTTTTTGTCCTTTTGTGCTAAAAGCGGTGTCATTATATCTCCAGCACGCCTTCCTGGGCACCCAGATACAGAGATGCCCTTAGGGTTTTAGCAGCCCCAGAGATAACTGACCTCCCTAGATTAGAAAATATTTTATCATTTTCAGATGTTTTATAATGAGTTTCAGAATTTGTAGGTCATTATATTGCCAAAAACAGATTCTCTAGTTCTTCTTTCTTCCTCTTAAGAAATTTTTTTCTTTATTGATTTTAGTGAGAGAGGTAGGGAGAGGAATAGAGAGATTGAAATATCAATGAGAGAGAACATCTACTGGCCGCCTCCTGCATACCCCACACTGGGGATCGGGCCCACAACCCGGGCATGTGCCCTGATCAGAAATACCGGCAACTTGGTGCATGGGTCAACGCCCAAGCACTGTGCTGCATGGGCTGGGCATCTCTTTTTAAATTTTTTTTTTTTTATCCTCACCCGAGGACATTTTTCCATTTTTTGTTCAGATAGAGCGGGAGGGAGAGAGAGGAAGAGAAAGAGAGAGAAACATCAATGTGAAGGGACACATTGAGTGGCTGCCACCCGCACGACCAACCAGGGCCAGGGCCAAACTGCAACCGAGATACGTGCCCTTAGCGGGAACCGAACAGGGTCTCTCTGTACCGCAGGCCGACGCTCCAACCGCTGAGCCAAAACAGACAGGGCTGTTTTTAATTTTTTTTAATAAAAATTTACTCACACATTTTGTAATCTAGTTAGAATTCCTTTGGAGTAGGATATAGGAGACAGGAGAAATTAGAACAGGGAACACCAAGAAGGAGGTTACAACAATTTCCCAGATGAGAGAAAAAAAGGCCAAAATATGGGTAGAGAGTCTCAATAAATGAAGAAAAAGAACTGGAACGTAAGGGGGAGGCAGTAATGTTAACTGAGCACCTATACTGCAGTGCTCTGGGCACTGGGCAGCTTTATCAGCATACAATCTATTTCAGCCAAACGATCCTTTTAGTTAGGTAGGTAGTTCTTATTAATCACTAATTACATTTGCAGTTCTAAGAGGTAGAGTAAGCTGCTGAGGAGGCTGCCTATCTAAAGATTTTGAAGCTACTATACAGGGCAATTTAGATGACAAAACATGTTCTAAGGGCACTTTAAGAAGAAAAAACTTTCCAGGTGACAACCCTTTGCAATGGTCATGCCTACTACTCGACCGAGGTAGATGCAGGGTGCAGGGGAAGGAGAAAATGAGACAGGAGGGGGATGCAAGTCAGGTGTGTTCTCTAATCTCTGAACTCCGGGACCTTCACAGGCATCCCTGCTCACAGCTACGGATTTCAAAACTGAGGCACGAGCCCCACATCTGCCCTCCCCCAGCCTACTCGCCAACACCGCTGCAGAGCAATGATGCTAACACCAATGCTAATGGCAGCAGCAGGAATAGCAGCAGCGAGCAGGTAGTGGGCACAGTTTCAAGCACTGCTCCAAAACCTGCTGTGTATTAACTGAAGCCCACATCTCTATGAGGGAGGCACTATTATAAACTCCACTTTATAGACGTGGAATCAAAGACCCCACCTAACCTGTAACACCTGGTTCCCCGCAGCACTGCCCACTTTTATGCTGAGGTGTTGGGGCCCAGGGCAGGCGGGCCCTAAATATCCTACAATGGCTCCCTGATTCCTTTGATTTAGTTACTTGATAAGCAGCCGGTGCAAGAAGGGCATGTGGACCCTTTCTTGTCGCCTCGTGTGCAGGAAATAAACCTCCCCAGTAAAGGGTGTCCTGCTTGCTCCGGTAGGGCTGAGAGAGACACCCTTATCACCAAAGTACGAAATCCAGGCCCCAAAGCTTACATGCACACCCCCTGGCCCTCCTTTATTCATTTCCTACCCAAGCCCAAACTGAGCACCCAAACCTAAGTATCTTTGTCCTGTCATTTCCTCACAAATTTATTGTTCCTTTGTCTAAAAAGTATGAAAAACTGGTGGGCCCATCATTTCTGAGAGAATCATTTATGGTCTCTGGTGCACACATATTAAGTTGATTTTTCTCCTGTTAATCTGGTCTTGTGTCAATTTTCTAATTAGTCTAGCCATAAGAACTCAAGAGGGGTGGAGGAGGAATTATCCCCTCCCTGACACAGGGAAAGACCAGTTAGACTAGACTCAGGCTACAATGTCTTCTTGGTTAACTCTAGGGATGAAATTCAAATTATTTAAGAGCTGATTCAGCATGAAACCTGACCTATCAGAAAACACACTGCCCAATCAGGACTGAAGGGGTACCCAGGACAAACAGGCTGTAAAAGTAATAAAAACCCACTCCCTGACTATCAGCCCTGGCAGCAGGGTTGTTTCTTAACCACTGTGGGTAAAAATGAGAAACAAAGCAAGCAGGCTTCTGTGATTGTTATTCTACATCCATCTCTCTCTCTCCTCTCTCTCTCTCTCTCTCTCTCTCTCTCTCTCTCTTGCACATACACACAGAGAATTTACATTTCTGCAAAAAGAAATTGGCAGTTGTCCCAAAGATAGGTGATATTGAAAATATCATTAAATCTTCAATATCACAAACCAGTTCTTATTCATTTTTCTTATTCCATTTTTTGTTTTTGTTTTGTTACTCCTCACCTAAGGATACTTTTCCATTGATTTTTAGATAGAGTGGAAGTGAAGGGAGAGAGAGAGAGAAACATCGATGTGAGACAGACACATCGACTGGTTGCCTCCTGCACAACCCTGACCAGGGCCGGGGACCGAACCTGCAACCGAGGTACATGCCCTTGACCAGGAATCAAACCAGAGATCCTTTGGACTGCAGGCTGATGCTCTAACTGCTTAGCCTAACCAGGCAGGGCATCTCATCTCATTTTATAATATATTTGAATAAATCTTTTTGGAAATATAAAGTAGAATGAACAATATTTTGGCTTCAATTATTAACACTGATCTTTGTAAAACAGTTAATGTACAAATGGAAAGGAAAATACAGGTTGTCACCTTTCTTGTGTAAAATATTCCTGAAGTAATAAAATATTCAGTAAGAAGCAAGAATGACTATCTGCCAGAAATAAAGTTTTTTTCAATCATCAAAAGGTATGAACTTCAGGCACAAGTTTATATTTGCATGCTGTACTCTCCAACTTTAATTTCTTCTAAACTGAACTGTGAACAGATTGTGTTTAAGATCTTACTGTTCCAATTTTTTATTTTATTCAAAGGGCAGATCATTTTTTCCTACATGGAAAGCTCATCCTGTTTTTGACCACTTCTTCCTCTGGGTTCCCTGATCATCTATCTACTTTTTCCTTTTCTTTAAGTTTAATATCCGAAAGACTTAATATGCATAGAAAGACACAGTATGTACACTGCTTATTTTTACTAACCTTTCCTGTCTATTGGCTTGAAAAACATTCTTCCCCTGATAATATACCCCTCCCCCCACAGAGTAGAGAAAGGTCCGTAAGCCATATCCACACTAATGAGAAATAATCCTTGGGTCATGCATGGCCTGAAGTCTAATAATGCAGGCTCGGAGAGGCTGGACAACAAGGGAAATGTGAGGATGTGATAGTTCTATGCAAAAGACCTTCACTTTCTTCATATTAATGGAGAAAGACATTTCAAATACAACGCAGTGCCAAGGAGGGCATTCCGAAATAAACCCAACACCAGGCTGCCTTTGGAAACAGGTGTGCTCAACAAAAGCTCTTCCATATGAGTACAAAAGGGAAACATCTATATTAGATTTGTCGAAGGCATAAAACATTTTTATTTATTGTCAATATGCATTATTTTATTTAATATTCAAAACAGCTTTATGACCAGCTATACTCATTAACCCCATATTAATGATTAGTAAAATTAGCTATCTATAGGGCTGGAGGGCAGGGATGACAAGAACTGAGATTCAAATCTAGGACTGTCCATGTTCTACACATTCATACCCCACAGCTCTCTCCCCATGAGAGCCCCCAGATGCTTGGTGAGCGTGGGATCATAAATGTGACACATGATGAACTAAATGTTAAGTAGTATCTGATGCAGAAAACGGAGGCAGATATTTCATCCATGTGTACTGAATGGCCTTCCAGGACTAGTAGTGAACACAGCACACTGAGTGTTACAAAACTAAATGCCTGTGGGGCCAGGATGATAATGTTGAACCCTGACGTGATACCGGAATAAATTACTACCATTGCTGGCGACTGGAGCGCTCATGCCTCTATCAAAGGGGAGCTGCTCCTCAGTCTCAGTGAAGGACCACACTGGAAAACAAACCAAAGCGTTCTGATTTTTCAGGAGAGGTTCAAAAAAAAAGAAAGGATGTTTACAGAAAATATATATATTTTAAATGTTGATAACTAATTAAAACAGTTTTAAAAAGACATTGTGGATCAGAAAAAGCTAAGAACCATATGATTTTACTCATATGTGGGACACAAAATTGAAATTCATAGACACAAACAACAGTATGATAATTACCCGAGGGAAGGGTGTGGGGGCAGTAAAGGGTAAAAGGGGTCAAATATAAGATGATGGAAGATTATCTGACTTTGGGTGGTGGGCATACAATGCAATGTACAGATCAAGTATCACAGGAATGTACACTTGCAACCTATATAATCTTATTAACCAATAAATTTGATTAATTAAATGTTTAAACAGACACTGTGGAGCAAATAAGACCTGCCAGCAATGACCTGCACAAGACATTTTTAAAATGGCTATTTCTCTAGTGACAGTATCCAAAATTTGGGCAAAGTTCTTCAAGTGTCTATCTTACAGGATGGAGAGAAGCTACGCTGGTAGGAAGCAAGCCCTAGGTTCTAGATCACTGAGGCAGCTGAAGGTACAACTCAGGCAGGAGGAGTCTGCCTTCTGTGCTTGGTTTGCAAAGGAGTTACATAAATTCAGAGATGATAGTCCTACAGATCATTAAGTGAAGTTCAGGGTAATCCCTGCATATTTATTCCTAACTTTCTTTCATAAAATATCCTCAGGCACCACCATTAACTAATAATACATCTTAGTTAATAGGGTAACTCAGACACTTTGAGATTACGGCTTCAAGTAATGAAATGCAAGCTGTGCCTAACGAAAGTTACTGGAGATGAGTCACACCACCTGAATAACTGATAGTGTTAACTATCCCCAGATGCACAACAGAGCAGTAGAGATAAACTAGGACTATTTCTACCTTATTTTAACAAATAACATCATTTAAACAGTTTAGGCAATTGACACATTTTTGAAAAGTCAGTTAATCCTTATAATCTTTCTCTTTAAGATTGGGAGCTATTACATGTAGTCAATTCTACTTTATAAAAGAAAAAAATAACTGGGGCAACCTTATAGGAACCAGACGTACAACCTACACCTATTGTTTTTCCCAGAAAAAGATTTCCTTCTTTTATATGTTAGGAATGCATTTATATTATTGATAGAAAACAGAACATGAAACAAAAGAGAACTGGAAAATATCCTACCCAAGACGTCCCCTGGAGGTGTGATGTTCACTCTGGATATGGTTCTATTCCTTTAAGAAGTCAAGACTCTTACACTAAGTCGATCTTTCTAGAATGGACAGGGACCCAGGAGACTTGGATTTTATTCACACCCTGACATTCACTATTTTTCTGATTTTGAATAAGTCACCTAACATCTCTGGTTATAAATGTATAGAATGTACCATAAGTACTTTACAATGTTGTTACAATGTTTGCCACATAAAGATTATTTGGGCATAGACCCTACCCCTAAAGAGTTCTCATACAGAAGCATTCACAGTAACAATCTAATATAATACAACATAATAAACTGTAAAACCAAATGGTAGCATGGCACTAACCAAAGAAAATCACAACAGATTTCAAAAAGAGAGGAAGAAATCATTAATTCTATTACTGAGTAAAATCTGGAAGTCAACAGATTTCAGACAAGGCTTTAGTTTTCAGCAGGACTTTGATGGGGAAAAAAGGGGGGTTTTCTTTTGACCTCCACCATCTCTACCATGTATTTGGACTAAGACATTGAATCAAAATGTGAATCTCAGTTATGGAAGTCTCATAACACTGCTATTTACCATCATCCTTTATCAAGATGCCCTCTGGACAGAAGTCAATACGGTATTTTTATAAAGAACACATGGTCTGAAATTCTGGTTTCACCTGAGTGGCCTTGGGCAAGTCACTCGGCCTCTCCATGCTGCACTTTCTCTCTGCAAAATACTTCATTGGCTACTTTGAAAATTATATGAGTTAACATATGTGGATCCTTTAGAAGTGTATGCTTTTTAAGTTAAGGATACTGTCTACTAAAAGAAAATACATCCAATCTCCATGCTAAAACACAGACTTACTTTTTAAATTCCATTCATGCATGCAGACTTTTTTCTTTGTTAATCTTTAGAGAGGAAAAAACCCCTGACATTATTGACAAATTCTGAACAGAAAGGAGGTACACCTTTCACCCTTAATTTAAAGGAGGACGGAGTACAACACATTTATTAACATATTTATTGTTTCTACTTTGTCCTGGGGCCTGTCATTGGAGAGGTCAAACATGAATGCAAACAATAAAAATAAATAATAAGACAGGGGACAAAAGGTGACGGAGAACTTTTTACCTAAGTAATAAGCTACAAAAATGTACAAACTTAACTTATAAACAAGTATCTTTCTCCACTCAGCAAGGAGGAGATGGCTTCCCTGGTGGCCACTACTAGAAGCACAGGAAGAATTTAAATAATGTGTGGAGGGTGGGAAAGAGGGCAGAACATAACAAGAACATATCACCATAAGCTAAGGGTCCAGGAAAAAGCATGGTGGAAGCAAGAAACACAACAATGACTCTGAGCATATATATATTTTTTTTTTCAGGAAAAACAGAAGTACTAGCGTCATGTAAATTTGCTTAGAATTTTAACAAATGAACTATTCTCCACATTCTCTCCAACTAGAATATTCCTTCCCTAAATATCATCATGACTTGACCCTTCACATCAACTAGGTCTCTCATCCGAATGTCCCCTCGTCCAGAGGTCCCCTGAGTCACTACGCAGCATGGCACCTGCCCACCTCCTTCACTCCTGGATCATTCATATGGTCTGAAACATCACATACAGATTTACTACCGAGCTCTCCCTAAATTCGGATGGAACCTCCAAGGATGTACTTTGGTTTGTTGCTGTGTCCAGAGAGCAGATTAAAAGCATGAAAAAAAAATCAGATATCCTAAATAGGCATGTGAATTATGTAACTAAACAAATACTAAAGAGATGAAAAAAAGTATTTGTTCTATCGTTTAGGTGAAATACATGAGAAAGCAGGGTAAATTTTTGGTACAGATTATTTCAACATTATGTTGGATATGAAAATAAGATACTGGTGAAAACTCAGGCTCATAAGGAACAAATGGAGTCTGACAAATTACTATGAGTTTTCCAGGGTTATTAAAGACTGGACTTCACCCTGGCCAGTTTGGCTCAGTGGTTAGAGCATTGGCCCATGAACCAGAGAGTCCCGGGTTTGGTTCCTGCCAAGGGCACGTACCTTGGTTGCAGTTTGTCCCCGGCCCCAGTTTCTGTGGGTGGCAACCACTCGGTGTGTCCTCCCGCATCGATGTTTCTCTCTCTCTCTTCCTCCCCCTCTCCCTCCTGCTCTATCTAAAGATAAATGCAAAAATGTTCTTGGGTGAAGATAAAAAAAAAAAAAAAAAAGACTGGACTTTTGTGGTAGGGGAATTCAAAATTCTAGGAAACAAACATGATCTCATGCATTTTTTAAAATTGAGGCATAACTGACATATAACATCATGTTAGTTTCAGGTATACAAAATGATTGGCTATTTGTATATATTGTGATATAATTCCCACAGTAAGTTTTGTTAACATCTGTCACCATATGTGGTTGCAATTTTTCTCTTTTAAGATCTACTCTTGTAATGACTTTCAAATATGCAATACAGTGTTAATAAGTATAGTTCTTTCATAATTCTTATAAACAAAAGGAAGATGCTGGAGAACTTGCTGTTTTTAATAATGATCTTAAAAAGTTGGACACAGGCAAAATGCTACTGAAGTTCCCTAAGTTCATTACACGTGAAAGGTCTGAAACTGAACTCCAAGGAAATCAAGTCTACTTAGGATTTTCCATAATCTCTTGAGTAATTTACAGAGCTTATTATAAAACTAAGAGTAAAGTACTAAAATAAAATGTAAGGTTTATTATGCTAAGTGAAATAAGCCAGTCAGAGAAAGAGAAATATCACATGATCTCACTTATTTGTGGAATATAATGAACAAAATAAGCTGATGAATAAAACAGACCCAGAGACATAAAAGTAGGGTTCAGACGGACAAACCTCAGAAGAGGGGGGCGAGGGAGAGGGAAGAGATAAACCAAAGAACTTATATGCATATATGCATAACCAATGGACATAGACAACAACACTGGGGGGGGGGTGTCAATGGGGGGAAAAGGAGAAACATCTGTAACAAAAATAAATTAATAAAAAATAAATTACAAAATGCACAAAAATAAATAAATACAGTTATATGGTAAAACCAGAAAAAAACAAAATAAAATGTAAGGTTAAGTTGTTACAGTCTACCTGAGTAGCACAGGTAACTGTTGAAATCAGACAAGCAGCCTTATTAAGTGACACCAAATCAGATTTCTTCAATGACACAAGCACCTACAACCAGGGGAGACAGAGACTGCTGAGCATGCATTTCCACAAATAGCCATTCAAACAAGTGACTGACTGTAATTATAAAACAGCCCAAGGCCCATGGGCACCTTTAAAATGTGCTCCTGGGTGAAAGTTACTGCAGGTCAATAGAAATAATTCCAAGTGGCAAGGATGAACAGCCTGCAGACAGAATCTGCTCTCCTGAGAATGTGACAGCAGTCTGGCTGCTTTTCCCCCAACTCTTAGGAGCCTCAGGAGGGACTTTCAGCTTCTCCTTCTGAACCGTGGTTCCTTGCTCTAAGGCCACCTGTGTGCGCACAGTGCCGGGAGACAGCCCGCCGCCCCAGACCGCATCTGGGTGAGGCCCCTGCTTTCCCAATTCAGGATCAACGTCTTCCATTTATTTAGATTTCAGTGCTCCAGGGTCCACTCCCAACAGAAAGGCAACAAGAAGCCTTTAAACAAATTACTAAGTGTGCTAAAACAACATAAAACCACATCTGTCAATTATCCCAACCATCCTCATCCCCAATTTATTTATGGTAAGAACAACTGCCATTAAGCAAATTTTTAAAAGATGGGAAAATACCCACCCATCCTGCCCTAAGTCAGTATTATTTTTTAATTGAGCATCATGCTATAATAAATATTTGTTATACCTTTTTCTATTTGTCATTATTTTGATACATAATCATATATTTCTATATTTCTAGATATAATCATATATTTCATTAGGAGTTTAAAATATTCCATTGCATTAATGTCATATATTTTTTTTTTTATCCTCACCCGAGGATATTTTTCCATTTTTTGTACAGATAGAGTGCGAGGGAGAGAGAGGAAGGGAGAGAGAGAGAGAGAAACATCGACGTGAAGGGACACATCGAGTGGCTGCCACCCGCACGACCAACCAGGGCCGGGGACAAACTGCAACCGAAGTACGTGCCCTTAGCGGGAACCGAACCCGGGTCTCTCCGGACCGCAGGCCGACACTCTAACCGCTGAGCCAAACTGGCCAGGGCTTAAATAACACATTTAACATAAAAATATTGATTTTCCCTGATAACATAAGTTATATTTGTCCAGTGTCAATGACAAAAATAAAGTAAATAAAAACATAAAGGAAAATAGCAGAAAAAAACATACACAAAACAAAATAGAAATTAACCACAGAGACAACCACGATTAACATTTTGGTATATAACCTCCTAATCAGTTTACTATGCACATGCACACATTTGCCACACAGTTGGGATAGTATACTTGTTTCTTTTAAATACTTCTACTTATACATACATATATACATATATGTCATTTTTGAAATGACTGCAAAGAATGATACTGTATTGCTCTACCATACAGTACTCAATGACTCTTATTGGCCATTAAGCTATTTCCAAGATGATGATTATGATGAGATGATTATATTCTGTATCGAAAATAACGATTAGATTCTTTTTATGTGTCACTGTGCTAAACACCGTAACAGGCATCAGCCGCATTTGATCCTTCTCACCTTAAGGCTTTTGATTACCTATTCCCTCGCTGGAATGATCTTATTCAGATCTTTGTGTGCAAAGATTTTATGGACTTCCTTTTGTAATTTAGCTCTCAGTTGCGTGCCACCTGCTCAGGTATAGCCTCTCCCCCCTTCAGTCCCCATCAAGAGTGATGTACTGGCACGTAGCTGGTGCGCAAATGTGATTTTTAGAACGAATCAATGACCTATCTATATCATTTCAAAGCTCAAATTCTTAAGTCTATCCAATCCAATGTAAATTTTTTGTACATAAATTTCTATCATTGTCATTATTTCATTTAGAAAACCAGTATTCTACTTTTTTTTTTTTTTTTATCCTCACCCGAGGACATTTTTCCATTTTTTGTTCAGGTAGAGTGGGAGGGAGAGAGAGGAACAGAGAGAGAGAGAGAAACATCGATGTGAAAGGGACACATCGAGTGGCTGCCACCCGCATAACCGACCAGGGCCGGGGACAAACTGCAACCGAGGTACGCGCCCCTAGCGGGAACCGAACCCGGGTCTCTCAGGACCGCAGGCCGACACACTCTAACCGCTGAGCCAAACCGGCCAGGGCAGTATTCTACTTTTAATTGCAAATTTTCATCAGATTACTGAAGGCTTTGAAACACTACATTACATAACCATAATGGAGGTATCAAGATTATTTTCTTCTTTTTCCTGAATGTTAACTGAATATGTAAACAAAACGAGTCAACAGCACCAGGAGAATGATCAAACGCAGTGAAAACTATACATTCCTCTTTCAGAAAGAAATGTGTCAAAGATTCTGAACACAGATTTTTCTTTTTGTTTGGTGATAAAAGACTGTAGTTTCTATTCCCCCTGTCCTTGTCAAAGTAGTGTTTCTGAGAATGGTGGTGGCCTCTTTTGACCAACTTTACTCCACCACAGGAAAGGGTGGATTTTAAAAGACATGAGTGAAGGGATTAGTCAAAGGACATATAAGCATAACCCATAGACAAAGACAACAGTGTGGTGATGGCCAGAAGGAAGGGGTGGGTAGGGGCTGAATGGAAGTGGACAAAGAGAGGGAAAATGGGGACACCTGTAACAGTGTCCATAATAAAAATAAAGTTAAGCCTTGGCCGGTTTGGCTCAGTGGTTTGAGTGTTGGCCCTCAGACCAAAGGGTCGCAGGCTGGATTCCCGTCAAGGGCAGTTACCTGGGTTGCAGGTTCATTTGGGTGCACTCATGCGTGCAGGAGGCAACCAATCAATGTGTCTCTCTCACATCTCTCTCTCTTTCTCCCTCTTCCTCCCTTCCACTCTTTAAAAATCAATGGTAAAAGTATCCTCGGGTGAGAATTAACCACTCCCCCCAAATAAAAAATAAAATAAAATAAAGACGCTGCAATAAGAAAACAGAGCCAGAGCCTAATGACAATATTATAACTCCTGAATTTAGCCACACTGCCTTCCTCAAACCAGTCTCCCCCTCCATCTTCTAGGACATTAATTGATAAAATACTCTTGAGAGGGAGGGAGGGAAGGAAGAAAAGGTAGGTGTGTGTGAGAGAGAAAGAGACAGAGAGAGAATATGCATTCTCTTTAGGATCAACAACAAGGGTGTCTGCCTGAAACTAATATATTGTATGTCAACTGTAACTGGCAAAAAAAAGTTAATGCTAAAAAAAGAACAAGGGTGTCTGCTGCTATCACCACTTGTATTCAACACTAAAATGGAGGACCTATAAATTTCAATAAAGAAAAAGAAATAAATGGTCAAAGGCATAGGAGCTGACATTTGATAATAAAAAGTAAAAGGCAAAACAAAAAAATACATATGCCATCAAAATGGAACTTAGAAACCTAAAACTTATTCTTTTAGTCTAAATATAGAACTGTGAAGAGGCATTGCTCATTGAAAACAGTAAGCTGCCACTAAAACTCGCCTGTCAAGGGGCAAACGACTGCTTGAAAACTCAAAGGGCTGCCCTCTTGCTGTGGCTCTGTGAGCTGTAAGTGCTCAGCCAGCTTCACCACAGACCCCGCTGCCACAGAACACAACATGGGGGGGGGGGGGGGGGGCTTAGCCTGCTTTTAAATAATTGTTTTGCTTCCATTTACAGAGTCTTCCTCTAACTGTAGGGCGGGGGACCTACTCCACTTACATGATGTCTTAATTATAGTGTCGTTGTTCCCAGTGTTACACAATAGCAAAGAATTCTGCCTGCATTGCCATTATCAACTCTATTTTCAGTATGTGTGACTCAGAACAACAACCACTTTCTCAAGTTTGACACATGGGACTAAATTTGTAAAACTTTTGCTGACAGGCAAGTATATAAACCCTCTAAACTGAGTGGACCTCCCTAATCTCAAGATGCTACCCAACATTCCTTATGTCCAGCGTTTTGAAAATGAGGTTGGAAATATGACTCAAATTGGTTGCCACATCCTTAAAAAGCAATGTAATATTTCAATATTTCAAATTAGAAACAAATCCCAGGTAGGTAAAATCACTGAAGAATCTATACTGTAAATGCAATACAATTAAAAGATTTCAAAATCATTACAGTGATCTGTCCACACAATTAACTCTTTGATTGACTTCCTCTCAACTCCCCTCCTTTCATTTTCCAAAAGAAAACACTTCAACACGTGAGCTGTTTCTGTGGGTAATTTCCATCATATCACTAAACAAGGTGCTACGTTAACAGATTGTAAACTTTTCTATTGACTTTCTGTTGCAGGACATGAGGATCCAGCAAACATAACCACTCGGTTCCAGCAGCCCCAGAGGTTTGCAAGGCTTCCTAGCTGCACCTCTCTTGGCCCCGAGCACAGCCAACACCGCGCCTGCCCCTGGGCGAGGGGTCTGCTCTGAGAGGTCAGCACGGCGTTCTCCCTGCTCTCCTTTGCTTCTCCTCTCCGGTCTGACCTCCCAATAATTCAGTCTTTCACGCTCCCAAATGTGAAAAACAACACAAATTCTATTATTGGGATGAAGTTTTAAAATATTACACTGTAGTGGTGGCGATTACTAATTTTTGTGTTTTTTTTTGTTATTATTCTTCCACAGATTTCAAAAAAGAAATATCCTCTATTGTTTCTAAATTTCCTATGCAATCAGGCATCTACTGAGTTTCTGAAAAATTTATTATGAAACATCAAGACATCAAAAGGTCGTCAAGAGCAGTAAAGTAAACATACATCACCTAATTTTAAAAAATTATCAATGCAGGGTGGGGCAAAAGTAGGTTCACAGTTGTGTGGAAATAATGTAATAATTAATACATGATAATATAAGAATAAACTCTGTTCCGCGTACCCACAACTGTAAACCTACTTTTGCCACACCCTGTATAGTTGAACAGCTGGGTCCTCTCCTCACTGGGTGCATGTTCTTCCCCTGCTGGAGGTAACCACGGTTCCACAGTGAATGTGAATGTCCTCCTACTAAAAACAGCTTTGCATGCCTTAGATGTTACCATATGTGCACATTCTTCCCCAAGCTGATGGTTTTCATTCAATATCATGTTTGTGAGACTTTTCCCTGTCTTTTGTTGTTACATAGTTTTCTATTATATGATATATAAAATCCCTCTAATTTCTTATTAAAGGCCATTTAGGTGGTTTTATTTTGAGCTATTACAATGTTGCTATGAACATCCCCCTCTTGTAAAACTGGAAGAGTTCTGTAGATATTCACCTAGGATTGGATTAACAGAGGCATAAGGGTATTTTCAACTTCACTGATTATTGCCAACTGTCTTTCAAAGGGGTGATGCCCCTGATACATTCCCAGGGCAGAAGAGTGATCATTGCTCTAAATACTTGTCAACTTTTGGTACTATCATTCTTTAAAATTCTGGCCAATATGACACATGTGATATATCTCACTGTGTGTCTAATTTGATTATTCTTTATTATTGGTGAGGTTGAGTATCTTCGTAAATTTATTGATCATTTCAATTTCTTGCCTATTTTTCTATGGGAATGTCTTTCCTAATGAATTTGAGGTTTATTATTTTTTTTATATATTATGGATATTAATCCTTTTTTAGCAATATGCTAAAGTATCTTCTCCCAATCTGTGGCTGGACTTTTAACATTTATTTATTTATTTTTTATCCTCACCCGAGGGTATTTTTCCATTTATCTTCAGACAGAGAGGGAAGGAGGGAGGGAAGGAGGGAGGGAGGGAAGGAGGGAGGAAGGGAGGGAGAGAAAGAGAGACAGAGGGTGAAAAATTGATGTGAGAGAGACACACTGATTGCCTCCCATACACGCCCTGACCAGGGCCAGGGATCAAACCTGCCACCCAGGTACGTGCCCTTGACTGGGGATTGAATCCGAGACCCTTTGGTCCGGGAGCCTATGCTCTAACCATTGAAAAAAACTGGTCAGGGCTTAATACAAGTCTTTGTACATATATAATCTTAGGTACTTGAGGAGTGCTTAACTCGTGTAGAGAAAAAATTCATTATTTGCATCTTACTTATAAGCTGTGTTAACAAAAACTAGACAAGCACCTCACTTAAGAGATACCCCTAAAATACAAATACAGCACTATGCATGGTCTTGTCCATTTGTCTGTCCTGATCTCCTGTGCTATGTCAGTCTAAATGGGGGTGGGAAGTCAGAGTTTCAAAGACTCTGGGGCCAGAAAAGTAGCAATTATTGTGTGAGGAGGCCTGGTACAACACTACAGGGAACTGTGGAAATTATGGTCAACCAGAAAATGCCTAAGTAAATTCATGCAATTCCTTTCACAAAACGCACTGGGTTGGCCAAGTAAAAGAAATGTTCAGGCCTCACTGGCCCTAATTTGAGACCTCTGATCTTCTAAATACATGCTACCTAGTGATGGATTGTCCTGACCACACAAAAAATGCTCAACCTAAATGTTCTCTAGGCATACATTTTTCTCACAGGCACTGGCTTTAACAATATGCTATAATCACTTTGCTATAATCAGATTTTAGTTTCACCAGATGTCTTGTTATTCTATATTACAGCCTTGGGTAAGACATTTCAGATCAATTTCCTCCTCAGTAAACTGGGGATAACAATAACAATAACAATAATAATAATATCTGCTCCACTGGGTGACGTTGAAATGAGTTAGAGCATAAAGTGTTAGGATAAAGCTCTAATATTGAGTAATCACTTAATTATGACTATTATTATCATCATTTAGAACATTCATATTTTGGGTACCTTATTTCTTATCACTTTATTGATTTCCACAACTATCTTACATTAGATTGGTAAAACTAAGAGCTTATATTGAATTTTGTTTTTCATTCTATCTGACAGAAGACACATTCTGTTTGCCAAATTTGGCTGTTCAAATCTTTCTCTTAATGTCAGATTTAATGGGTTTGGTAAACACATACTTTTATGAGAGATACAATGTTTGCTTTTAATCATGATTTGTCTCTTGGAGGTAGATATTCTAAGCTGAGCATACCTTCAAAAGGCTAAATAAATAGATACAATGAAGCAAGGAAAACCTCTAAGGTTTTAAAAATGTTTACATGAGCAATTATGGATGCCATCTAAAAAATTGAGTCTAGAGTTAATTAAAAAAATGAAAGATACCAAATCTTAAGTCAGAGAAGTGGTCATTTAGAGACAAGTTAATCACATTTTTAATTTCCTCTCCATGCTTTGACCCAAATCATCACTTATTAAAAACATTTAGTAATATCCATCATCAGAGAACCTGGCCATGTTTACCTGTACGTACAAATGCCAGTACAGTTCTTTCTATACTGAACATGATGAATCCAAATAGATGTCCACAGACTTAGCAGGATAAGTATGCCCAAAAAGTATCATTACATAGACTTCTCATAAATTATCTGGAGCTCATGTTCCAGAAAAGCTTCACTGTTTTATTTATTTTTTAATATATTGGAAATAAAAATTGCTATCTTTCAGAGCACATTAGACAGGAGTAACATAAAGCATATTTCAAATTTCTTATAGTGACCACCTCTCAAGAGAGAAAGGCAGATGCATTCAGAAGCAGTCCAGGCTTTCTGGTACATTTCTAAGCAGCAGCAGCACTGACATAAACCACTCAACCATATATAACTTAAAGTCCCCAAAATTGGGACGGGGGAACATGGAGAAGATTAGCTGGGAAGGAAACAAATCCCTTTCTGGTTCTTCAAAAACATATCTAAAGAGTTTGATTGTACTCAAAGTCTTAGAATCCCTTATCAGTTTCATGGCTCAGTAAATATTAGGTCTCTTGAGGTCTGAGGCAACTAGAAGGAAATTGGTTAACAAAAGGGATCAGCAACCAGTTTAGTTCTACTTATGCCCATGAAAGATCAACTGCTATGGAAACTACCCTTCTATCATAACAACTGAAAAACAGGACAATATATAAAACAAAAGTTTTCAGACACTGTACAATAAGGCAGTTTTGGACTATGATTCCAAAGAGGAAGGAATAAACAAGCCCAGATTACTGCTTGGAGGAAATGTCTAGGACCCAGTAGTGAAAGAAGAATACCTAAACAGAGCTTGAAAGTCATGCTGAGTTGAAGAGCTAAAGAGGGAGTTTGGTGAGGCCGAGGCGCTAGAATTTGTAGAACAGAATAAAAGAGGAAAATGCTACACAGAAAGATAACTCTGGAGATCTCCAGAGGAATCCCCAGGTCTTGGCTGCAGCAATGATCTGAGCACACATGAAAGCAAAGCATCCAGTGCATAGGCGAGACCCACCAAAAAGCAGTGGAATGAACAATTTCAAGAGCTTACACACAGAGCTAGGAATAGTTTATGCTCTTATCAGGCAGAGTGGAAAGACTTCATAATACCAGGGCATTGGACAGAGTCTGAGGAAAAGTAGTGATACTTTAGTAATCGAACTAAATAAGTCCCGAATACAGGCTGCTCTGGATCTTCCATAACAAAGGGTAAAAACAAGCCTCTAAAGGACTCAGTTACTTATTTGCAAAATAGAATAAAATTCAACATTCTTTAGAGAAATATAACTTAATCCATCCCTGAAAAATGTCACAATGTCTGACATTCAAATAAATGACTAGAAATGCAAAGAAAAAGGAAAGTGTGACCTGTAGCCAGCAGAATAATTAACCAATGTAACATCCCAGAAATGACAGCGAGAAAAGAATTAGAAGAGAAGGGCCTTAAAACAGCTATTGTAAATATGATAATCATGCTCAAAGACATTAAGAAAAATTTGATAAACTTGATAGAGGGAGAGATGGAAAATATAAAATATTCACATTTCAGTTTCAAAGATAAAAAATGCTATATATGAAATGAAAAACACCACAGAAGGCTTGAAGACATAATGACAAAAATTTATTATAATAAAGTACTGAAAATACAAAAAAGAGTCAGAAAAAACTGAACAGAGCCTCAACAAATCTTTTGTGTAATGTCAAGTGGTTTTACACACAGGAAACTAGAGCCCCAGAAAGAGGAATGAGCGCTATAGAAACAATAGCTGAAAAATACCCCAAATTGGTGAGAAATATAAATTGGTGAAATTATGTACTTCAACAAATAGCAGATAAGGAAAACATAAAAAAAAATACATTAAGGTACCTCATAATAAACCAAATTATGAAAAGCAAAGATAAAGAGAAAAATCGTGAGAGCAGCCAGAGTGGGGAAACACACCAGTTCAGAGGACAAAGAGTGGCATCAGACTTTTCGTCTAAAACCATGCAGTGCGGGGAACAATAGAGCAGCATTTTAAAATTACTGAGAGAAAAAGAAAACACTGCCAAACAACTGAACATAAATTCCTAAAATTAAGATGCAATATAAATTTTATAAAACATGAGAACAGTTCTCACCAGCAGGAGTTTACTATATGACATAATAAAGAAAACTGAGAAAGAAAAAAAAAAAAGATACTAAATAGAAATTTGGAAATTTGGAACTGTAAAAAGAAACATAGTACATCAGAAATGGTCAATATGTATAAAAGAAAAAAGAAAACACACACACACACACACACGCTTCTGTTTCAAGCAAAAATAATAACAATGTACTATGAGTATTATAACATACACAATTAAAATGTATGACAATAGCACACATGCTAGGAAAACAGATAAGTAACCTGTTAGGAGGATCTCAGTAGTGAAATCTGAAGACAGACTGTGACAAATTAAAGATGTTACTGTGAACATTACAGCAATCACTAAAATGATTAAGAGGCACAGCAAATGTGCCAATAGTGAATAGAATAAAAAACAGAAACACACACACACACAAACACTCCTGTTAAACAAGGCAGAAAAGAGGGTAAAAAATAAAAAATAAAGTAAGTAAACATCAAAGGGGAAGATGGCAGATTTAAAGTCAACTGTATCAGTAATTGCTAGAAATGTAAACAGTCTAAATACTTCAATTAAAAAACAGACTGTCAGCTGAATAAAAAGACCCACTATGATGCTGTGTAAAACAACAAATTTTAGCCCTGGCCAGTTTGGCTCAGCGGTTAGAGCGTCGGCCTGTGGACGAGAGAGTCCCGGGTTCAGTTTCCATGAAGGGCATGAACCTTGGTTGCAGTTTGTCCCCGGTCCTGGTTGGGGTTGTGTGGGTGGCAACCAGTCGATGTGTCTCTCTCACATTGATGTTTCTCTCTCTCCCTCTCTCCCTCCTGCCCTATCTGAAGATAAATGCAAAAATGTCCTCAGGTGAGGATAAGAAAAATAAATAAAATAAAACAACAGATTTTAAAGACAAGTTCATAGATTAAAATTAAAAAGCTAGAAAAAAATTTCTGTATATCATGGAAAAACTAAAAAAAAAGTTATAGTCACTATATTAATATTAGATAAAGTAGACTTTGAAATAAGGAATGTCACCAGGGAGGAGGAGGGTCATCTGATGACGCAGGGATCATTTTATCAAGAGAACATGACACGCATATCTGGCAGGAATGCAAAATGGTACAGACACTTAGGAAAAGAGTTTGAAAGTTTCTTATAAAGTTAAACATATACTTAACATACACCCCAGCAATCTCACTCCCTTATTCCCAGGTTAAATTCTAAAAACATACATACATGCAAAGAGTGCTCAAAGCAAGTTTATTTATAATAGCCAAAAAATTGTGCCTGCTTTGGCAGCACATATACTAAAATATAATAGTAAAAAAATAGAAAGCACCCAAATGTCCAGCTGGTGAATGTGTAAACTGTGGGGTATCCAAACTATGGAATGAATATACTACTCAGCAACAAAATGGACAAATTATGAATCCACATAGCACGCAACAATATGGACAAATCTGCAAAGAACACTGCTAAGTGAAAGAAGTCAGCACAAGACAATACATAGAATTCCATTTACTAAAATTCTAGAAAAGGTAGAATTATAGTGCTCATGGACAGATAAGTGGATGCCATGGGCTGGGAGTAAAGGGGGAAAATTAACTGCAAAAAGTACAATGAAACTTTTTCAGGTAATGAAAATGTTATATAACCTGATTGTGACGGTGGTTACACAACTGTATATATTTTTTAAAACTCAAACTATGCATTTGAAATTCATAAATTTTAATGTACATAAATTATCACTAGAAATTATTCACTTTCTGTACTGTTAAAGTTAAATTCCGTCCACACTAAAATGATTTAAAAAACTATGAAAAATTGGCCAGAAGGGAATGGCATGAAGTAATCAAAGTCATGAAAAACAAGAATCTGAATCCAAGACTACTCTACCCAGCAAGGCTATCATTCAAAATAGAAGATCAAATAAAGAGCTTCCCAGACAAAAAAAAGCTAAGGGAATACATTAGCACCAAACCAGCACTGCAAGAAATGTTAAAAGGACTGCTGTAATTAGCAGTAGAAATGGGAACAAAAATAGAACCACACTAAACAAAAATGGCAATAAATAAGTACATATCAATAATCACCTTAAACGTAAATGGACTGAATGCTCCCATAAAGAGACACAGAGTAGCTGATTGGATAAGAAAGCATGACTCATCTATATGTTGTTTACAAGAGACCCATCTCTCAACAAAAGACTCACATAGGTTGAAAGTGAAGGGATGGAAAAAAATTTTCCAAGCAAATGGAAAGCAAAAAAAAGCTGGGGTAGCAATTCTCATATCTGATAAAATAGATTTCAAAATGAAGACCATAACTAGAGACAAAGACGGCCACTACATAATATTGAAAGGATCTATCCAACAGGAAGATATAACCTTGATAAACATATATGCACCCAATATAGGAGCACCAAAATATATTAAAAATCTTCTGGAGGACTTCCAAGGAGAAATCGACAACAATACAATCATAGCTGGGGACTTCAACACCCCGTTGACAGCACTGGATAGATCCTCTAGGCAAAAAATTAGCAAGGAAACAGAGACTCTAAATGAAGCACTAGACCAAATGGATTTAATAGATATCTACAGAGAATTACACCCCAAAACTACAGAATACACATTCTTCTCAAGTGCACATGGGACATTCTCAAAGATAGACCACATGATAGGACACAAACTAAATCTCTACAAGTTCAAGAAGATTGAAATCATATCAAGCATCTTCTCAGATCACAATGGCATGAAACTAGAAATCAACTGCAACAAGAACATGCAAAGACATTTCAACACATGGAGGCTAAATAGCATGTTATTAAACAATGAATGGGTCACCGAGGAGATCAAGGAAGAAATCAAAAACTTCCTGGAAACCAATGAAAATGAACACACAACAACACAAAATCTATGGGATGCAGCGAAAGCAGTTCTGAGAGGGAAGTTCATAGCACTACAGGCCTACCTCAAAAAACAAGAAAAATTTCTAATTGACTGTCTAACCTCACAACTTAAAGAATTAGAAAGCAAACAAAAAGAAAACCCCAGAGCAAGTAGAAGGAAGGAAATAGTAAAGATCAGAGCAGAAATAAATGACATAGAGACCAAAAAAACAATTCAAAGGATCAATGAAACAAAGAGCTGGTTTTTCGAAAAGATAAACAAGATTGATGGACCCTTAGCTAGACTCACCAAGAAACAAAGAGAGAGAACCCAAATACACAAAATCAGAAATGAAAGAGGAGAAGTAACAACCAACACCACGGAAATACAAAAGATCGTTAACAACTACTATGAACAACTATATGGCAACAAATTCGACAATCTCAGCGAAATGGACAAATTTCTAGAAACACACAGTCTCCCAAAACTATTCCCGGAAGAGATAGAAAACTTGAACAGACCAATAACAACTAAGGAAATTGAAGAGGTAATCAAGACTCTCCCAGCAAACAAAAGCCCAGGCCCAGATGGTTTCACGGGGGAGTTTTACCGAACATTCAAAAAAGAACTAACACCCATTCTCCTCAAACTATTTCAAAAAATTCAAGAAGAAGGAAGACTTCCAAACACGTTCTATGAGGCCAGCATAATTCTAATTCCAAAACCAGAAAAAGACACTACGAAGAAAGAAAACTACAGGCCAATATCCCTGATGAACATAGATGCCAAAATCCTGAACAAAATACTAGCAAATCGGATCCAGAAATACATCAAAAAAATTATTCACCATGACCAAGTGGGATTCATTCCAGGGATGCAAGGCTGGTACAATATTCGCAAATCAATAAACGTGATACACCACATAAACAAAATGAAGAATAAAAACCACATGATCATATCAATAGATGCTGAAAAAGCATTCGACAAAATCCAGCATCCATTTCTGATAAAAACGCTCAGCAATGTAGGAATAGAGGGATCATATCTCGACATAATAAAGGCCATATATGAAAGACCTACAGCCAACATCATACTCAATGGACAGAAACTAAAAACATTTCCATTAAGAACAGGAACAAGACAGGGATGTCCACTTTCGCCACTCTTGTTTAACATTGTACTGGAAGTCTTAGCCACAGCAATCAGACATGAAGAAAAAATAAAAGGGATCCAAATTGGAAAGGAGGAAGTGAAACTGTCATTATTTGCAGATGACATGATATTGTACATAGAAAACCCTAAAGACTCCATCAAAAATCTATTAGACTTAATAAATGAATTTGGCAAAGTAGCAGGATACAAAATTAACGTCAAGAAATCGACGGCATTCTTGTACATCAATGATGAACTCACAGAAAGAGAAACTGAAAAAACAATCCCATTTACCATCGCTCCAAAAAAATTACGATACCTAGGAATAAACTTAACCAAAGAAGTAAAGGACCTATTTGCAGAAAACTACAGGTCATTGAAAAAAGAAATAGAGGAAGATATAAAAAAGTGGAAGAACATACCCTGTTCATGGATTGGAAGAATTAACATAATTAAAATGTCCATACTACCCAAAGCAATCTATAGATTCAATGCAATCCCCATCAAAATACCAACGACATATTTCATAGAACTAGAACAAATACTTCAAAAGTTCATATGGAACCAAAAAAGACCCCGAATAGCCACAGCAATCTTGAAAAAGAAGAACAAAGTTGGAGGGATCACATTACCAGATATCAGGTTATACTACAAAGCGACTGTAACCAAAACAGCCTGGTACTGGCACAAGAACAGGCATATAGACCAGTGGAACAGAACTGAAAACCCAGAAATGGACCCAAGGCAATACGCTCAATTAATATTTGACAAAGGTGGCAAGAGCATACAGTGGAGTAAAGACAGCCTCTTTAATAAATGGTGTTGGGAAAATTGGACAGCTACATGCAAAAAAATGAAACTCGACCATCAACTTACACCATACACAAAAATAAACTCAAAATGGATAAAAGACTTAAATGTGACCCGTGAATCCATAAAAATTCTAGAAGAAAATGTAGGCAACAAAATTTCGGACATCATACGGAGCAGAATTTTCACTGATACATCACCTAAGGCAACAGAAATAAAGGAGAAAATGAACACATGAGACTACATCAAACTAAAAAGCTTCTGCACAGCAAAAGAAACGATCATCAAAATGGAAAGGCAACCCACTGTATGGGAGAACATCATTGCCAATGATGTATCAGATAAGGGGTTAATTTCCAATATATACAGAGAGCTCACACAACTCCACAAAAGGAAGACAAAGAACCCAATTAAAAAATGGGCAGAGGAGCTGAATAGACACCTCTCCAAACAGGACATACAAATGGCCAAGAGACATATGAAGAAATGCTCAACATCACTAATCATCTGAGAGATGCAAATTAAAACAACAATGAGGTATCACCTCACACCTGTCAGAATGGCCGCCATCAACAAATCATCAAACAACAAGTGTTGGCGAGAGTGTGGAGAAATGGGAACTCTAATACACTGCTGGTGGGAATGCAGACTGGTGCAGCCGCTATGGAAAACAATATGGTGCTACCTCAAAAAATTAAAAATTGAACTTCCATTTGACCCAGTGATCCCACTGCTGGGAATATACCCTAAGAAGCCTGAAACACCAATCAGGAAGAATATATGTACCCCCATGTTCATAGCAGCACTATTTACAATAGCTAAGATCTGGAAACAGCCCAAGTGTCCACCAGTAGACGAATGGATCAAAAAGCTGTGGTACATATACACAATGGAGTACTATGCAGCGGTAAGAAAGAAAGATCTCTTATCCTTTGAGACGACATGGAGGGACCTGGAAAGTATTATCCTAAGTGAAAGAAGCCAAGCAGAAAAAGACAAATACCACATGATCTCACTTATATACGGAATATAATGAACATAACAGTCTGAGGAATACAGTAGACCCAGACACATGGAAGTGGGGCACAGACTGACATCCCTCAGAAGAGGGGATGGGGGGTGGGGGGGTGGGAAGAGAAAAACCACAGAACTTATGTGCATGTATGCATGACCAATGGACATGGACAACTAAGCCGGGGACAGGGTGGAGGGGGTGGGGTGGGGGGTGCCAATGGGGTAAAAAGGTAAAATATCTGTAACAAAAAAATAAATAAAAATTCATAAAAAAAAAAAAAAAAAAAAAAAAAAAACTATGAAAAATTGGAATGGGAATATACAGGAAGAGTCTGAAGTGTTAAAGACAGCGGAGCCCTGGCTGGTTTGTCTCAGTGATTAGAGAATCAGCCTACTGACCAAAGGGTTGTGGGTTTGATTCAGGTCAAAGACACATACCTGGGTTGCAGGTTCAATCCCTGGCCCTAGTTGGGGTCATACAGGGAGGCAACCAATTGATGTGTCTCTCTCACATCTCTCTCTCTCTCCCTCCCTCCCTCCCTCTCTCCTTCCCTTCGACTCTAAAAAATCAATGGGAAAATATCCTGCAGTGAGGATTGACAACAACGACAAAAAGGTGGCCAAAACTTCGTGATTCCTTCCAATACCCCTCTCTCAAAAGCAGAGGTGGAAAAGCCCCCTTTGATCCACAAGTAGGGAGGTGAATCAATGAAAAGATGCTCAAGTGGGTTAACTCTTTTCTCCTGGTCCAGCAGGATATAATAACATTCCCGGAATCAGTGGTAACTGTTTTGCTTCCATTTTTTCCTTTTCTTGAACTGGAATTTTAAACCACAGTTTTCTGTTTGCCTGTAGTACTTCATATGAAGTATGTCAGTTATTTCTGTATTTTTTACTTAGCCTAAGAGCAAAGCTACATCCTCACCTGAGGAGGATGGACACCAACTGGCAAATTCTGGCCCCAGAGATGGAAGCTACAGCTAGACACAGCATGGGGGACAGAGATGAGTACATTTGTATCTGTGGTTATAAATGAGAGGTGGTACCATGTTTGGCAAAGGCACTGTTTGAACTCAACATATGGAGAAAGGGTGTGTGTGCGGGCTGGGAACAGAGATGCATGTCTGTTGCTTTGTGTACCAAGAACTCTCTTTCTCTGAGAACGGGACTGTACTCCTTCTTGACGGACCTTTCCTTTTGCATTAAAACCAAGTGGGTCCTGGCAATCACATTATTCCATCCCCTCAGTCATACAAATCAGAGTCCTGTCCCAGAATGTGCTAAAGTGGAAGTCTGGGATGAAAACGAATCCTTTTGGTGACAAAACTGAACACGCTTTACAGTGCTGCTATGAGTCGTGCATCCAGCCACGTGAGAGAGTTCCGTTTCAAAGAATCAAGCTGAAGCGGTAAGAAAGAAAGATCTCTTATCCTTTGAGACGACATGGAGGGACCTGGAAAGTATTATCCTAAGTGAAATAAGCCAAGCAGAAAAAGACAAATACCACATGATCTCACTTATATACGGAATATAATGAACATAACAGTCTGAGGAATACAGTAGACCCAGAAACATGGAAGTAGGGCACAGACTGACATCCCTCAGAAGAGGGGGTGGGGGAGGTGGGAAGAGATAAACCACAGAACTTATATGCATGTATGCATGACCAATGGACATGGACAACGAAGCCGGGGACGGGGCGGGGCTGGGGTGGGGAGGGAGGTGCCAATGGGGTAAAAAAGGTAAAATATCTGTAACAAAAAATAAATAAAAAATTAAAAAAAAAAAAAGAATCAAGCTGACAGGCAAATAACGTAGACAGAAATGGTTCAAGTGTCCTAGTGCCCACTCTTCATCTTTGGTGTGTCCTGATACAAGGCTGTTGGAGAAAATTAAGTAGTCTAGTAGGCCAGTGCATAGGATGCATAGGAAGAGTGGGTACTGCTCAAGAACTTGGAAACATGAAGAAACGTGAGCAGCACTGTAAGTCAGTGTCAAAGCCACTCTGCTACAATGTTTCCCTTGACTATAACCTAATAGAATATGCTAGCATATTAAGAAAAAGTGCTCAGTCACAGATGGAAGCAGTGGTACTGTCCACCCCAGCACTGTGTGTGGTGTCTGTAGGTGGGCAGGGACACCCTAGAGCAGTGGTCCTCGACCTGCCTAATGCTGCGACCCTTTAATACAGTTCCTCGTGTTGTATATGGATGTATCTGCATGTGGGCGGACCTGCCTGGAGACGGATATAGGAGTGGTGTCTCGGTTCCTAAGACCATTGGAAATATGTGTTTTCCAATGGTCTTAGGCGACCCCTGTGAAAGGGTCGTTCGACCCCCAAAGGGGTCATGACCCACAGGTTGAGAACTGCTGCCCTAGAGGCACAGCCTACTGATTTCAGCATACATATCCGCATATCTGAGCCTGTTCAACTACATCACATTGTGATTTCACTCCTCAAAGGTTATTCTAAAACGTAGAAACACTCCATTTCTCTCAATTCTCAAACACTGTCAGTATATATTCACATCTTATACTTCAGAGGTGTCAGATGAGACTCCTTCTACTTCCCAATTATGCCATGTTCGCCTACGTCGTACCTGTCCATCTTCCACGAAGGCCAATTCTTCCACATGTGATTGGATCTCTCAACTCTTTCCCTCCCAGCTTTGCCTCTGGGATTTTACTCCACTGCTTAGCCTAAGTGTTATAAGTTCAGCCTTTCCGTTAACCACCAGAATGTACATGTCATGAAGACAGGGACTTGTCCATCCTATTCACTACTAGATGTTTTTTATGCCTAGCACATAGCAGGTACTCAAAATTATTTGTTGAAAGCAAGAATAAATGAAGAAAAGTTAGAAATGAACAATCTGCAAGAAGTCTTCCATTTCTGAAGTTCTGTAATTCTGCTTGGAGAAGATCAGGTGCCACAGTGGACTTCTGACTTAGGGTCACAGGTTTTATCAAACTTTAATGATATTTTTCTAGATCAACATCATATAATTTTCCTTCATTTTTGACTTTATAAATTGACATATAAATTCACTTTAAATTTTGAGCCTCAAAATGAAATAAATGAAATAAAAGATGACAACAAATGATGCTTACTCTTCTTTCCATCCATATCTGCGTGAATCTTCCGAGCCAAGAATCCACTTTTGTACACAGCAGCGTTTGGGTCATGAGGAATGTCCAAGAATGGGTTGGTAGTACTCCCAATACGACTGATGGTCTTTGGATGTGTTCCATTAGCCTTTTCATCAGTACCCTCTGATGGAGACTTTTTTTTCTCTTCATCATCTCTAAAGGGAGAAAACACAAAGACTGAGCACCTACCACGATATTCAATGAACAACGTTATTTAATGTAATAAACGATTGTGTTTTCCAATGGGTTAGCAGCCTTAATAACAACCATGATAATAACAGCCACCATTTAGTAAATATCTCCCATGTGCCTGGTATCAATGATCATGCATCTTGTAAGACTGACATTAGTAATCTGTATTGAGTCAAGGTCACAGACTCAGAGTTAACATAAATACCCAAAGTACAGATCTAGTGACTAAAGGAAGAGACAGTAAGGAGGACTGTAAAATCTCTAAAGTCCCTGCTCCCCCACTCAATACTGTGCCTTCATGTTTGTCTTCTTCCAAAGAGTGGAAGCTCTTTGGCAGAGATCATGATTTTGATGTTGATTTTTGGTCTACGCATGGTCTAGCATAATGCCAAGCATACAGGATACAACAAGAATTGTAAATTAAGTCTAATGAATAGCATTGAACTATATCTGCCAAATAACCAGGTTATTCTCAAATATCAAAACCCCAGGTAAAGCTATCAGTGGGGTCAGATGGGGTGCCATGCACAGTGCTTTGGCATCTAATAGCTACTATTTTCTGAACCGCCATGAAAATAGGGGTCACCCTATCAACCATGCTTGAGATAGTAATGTACTTTGTGTAAGGAGAAAGTGGACAACACAAAAAATTTTGTTAGAATAAAATAGAAAAGACCCAGTAAGGCTCGCTGTCTTGACTGTGAAAAGAATGATTCATATAGGAATGTTCTGTACATTTAAAAAGGTTCCTAGTAGAGTATATTCTCCTGAGATTTCAGATATCTCAACACCTTGCAACCTACAAAATTCCCCAAACATCCCTCACACCAGTCTGTTCTCTCGGGGATCAAATGTGTCATCACTGGGGGTCCGAGTCCACTCCATCACGATGCGGTTCACTCCGAGGACCACAAACGCTCTGGTGCTGACGCGGAGCCGTCCCCCTCCTCTGCTCTCTCTAAAGGGCAGCTGTAAATCACGAAGTTCCCACATTCTGCCTGAATCGTGACAGGTGCTTTTATTTTTAAACCAAAAAATTAGATAAGGGATAATACAAACCCACTGGAGTTTACATTTCACTGAAATTCCACAGAGAATGGAAAACAACTGCTTCCTAAAGTTTACAAAAGCTGAACACTTCCAGTGACTCAGCCACTGAGAGACCCCATTTGGTAAGTCTCATTATAGTGGGGTTTCAGCTGTAACAAACTCGAAAATTAAGGTAACTTGAAGGGCCTGTTATGTGGAATTCAAATACTGAAAATAAATAGTTGGATTTTTTGTATGTGAGGTGTGGGGGTGGGAAATAACAGTTAAAAAGAAACATTTTCTAGAGCAGAGCTGAAATATTATTCAACCTACGAAATGATCACAAAGAATATGATATTGGAATTGAACAATAAAGGTAAGTTCAAGTTCACCAGGCAGAAAAAGTGAAGAGGGGACTTCCAGCATTCACATGTGTATGTGCACTTCCTTTTTTTTTAAAATTGTAGTAAAATATGTAACATAAAATTGACCAGTTTAACCTTTTTTTTTAATCCTCATCCGAGAACATTTTTCCATTTTTTGTACAGACAGAGTGGGAGGGAGAGAGAGGAAGAGAGAGAGAGGGAAACATCGACGTGAAGGGACACATCGAGTGGCTGCCACCCGCACGACCAACCAGGGCCGGGGACAAACTGCAACCGAGGTACATGCCCTTAGCGGGAACCGAACCCGGGCCTCTCTGGACCGCAGGCGGACGCTCTAACCGCTGAGCCAAACCGGCCAGGGCCAGTTTAACCATTTTTAAATAGTACAATTCTGTGGCATTAAGTACATTCACATTGTTGTGAAACCAAAACTACCAACCGTCTCCAGGATTTTCATAATCTCAAACTGAAATTCTATGCCCATTAAATAACAACTTTCAATGCCTCCTCCCTCAAACACTGGCAATGACTATCCCACTCTATGAATTTGACTACTCTAGGTACTTCATATACATGAAATCGTAGCTATCTGTGACTGGCTCATTTCACTGAGCTTAATGTCCTAAAGGTCCATCCACGCTGTAGAATTTCCTTCCTTTTTAACAATGAATAATGTAATAAAATTATATCACACTTTGTGCATCCATTCACCTGTTAAGGAACACTTGGGTTGCTTCCACCTTTTGGCTACTATGAATAATGCTGTTGTAAACATGGGTGTACAAATCTTTTTGAGTCTTTGCTTTCAATTCTTTTGGGGATATACCCAGAACTAGAATTGCTAGAACATATGGTAATTCTTCTTTTTTTTAATCCTCACCCGAGGATACTTATCCATTTATCTTCAGATAGAGTGGGACAGGGAGAGTGAGGGAGGAAGGAAGGGAGAAGGGGAAGAGAGAGAGACAGAGAGAGAGAGAGAGAGAGAGAGAGAGAGAGAGAGAGAGAGAGAGAGACATTTATGTGAGAGAGACACATCGATTGGTTGCCTCCTGCATGACCCAGACCAGGGCAGGGGACCGAACCACAACCAAGGTATGTTCCCTTGACTGAAATTGAACCCACAACTCTTTGGTCCTCAGGCTGACACTCCAACCACTGAGCTAAACCAGCCCGGGTGGTAATTCTTTTTTAAATTTTTTGAGGAACTACCATATTGTCTTCTACAGTGGCTGCATCATTTTACATTTCCACCAACAGTGCACAGGGTCCCTTTATTCCACATGCTTGCTAACACTTATTTTCTAATAAGTGTTTTGATATCTAATGGGTATAAGGTAGTATCTCACTGTGGTTTTGATTTACATTTCCCTAATTATTAGTGATGTTGAGCAGCTTTTCATGTATTTGTTGGCCTTTCATATATCTTCCCTGGAAAACTGTCAATTCAGGTCTTCTGCCCATCTTTAAACTGGATTACAGTCACATGCAGTTTAACAACAGAGACATGTTCTGAGGGACTGGGTATATACTCGGCAGTTGGTGGGGCTATGAATTAGCTTCCCTGCCCTGGTGAGGCAGTGGGACCAGCCCTAGGGCCTACCTGGCCCATTGTCTGGGGCCCAGACTCAGGCAAGAGTGTGCTTTGAATGTCCTGGTCAGATGTGGCCAGCTGTTTTGCTCTGCAGACAGGAAAAGCCAGGGGCTGTGCTCCTTGTTCATGTGCTGCAATAAGCAGGCTGTTGAATGGGCTCTGCAGCTTCCCGTTTGCTCAGTCTGGTAAGGTTCCCTGGTCAGGTGGGCTCAAGACTTTATTCAGCAATAACGGGGCTACAAATTAGTCTCCTACACACAGTGGGAGAAACAGCTTCAGGTCTATAATGTTCTTTACAGTCCTGACTCAAGCCATCTGTGCCCCAAGCTCCCTGGCTGAACAGGTCACTGGCTTTGCTCTGGGGGTGATCATTTCCGCCCACCTGCCTCTTGGCTGGAGCTGCAAGGTTACTCAGCTTCCAGGTGTTCTCACTAGCCCTTCCTGTCAGGTGTGGCTGGGGACAAACTCCACCGTGGGTGGGGCTATGACTCAGCTCTTCTGCTTGGCTGTGGGCAGATGAGGCTACAGGGCCAGCAGACCTGCACCCTGCCAAATTCCCTGGTCAGACTGAAATGTCACTTGGTCCCACAGATGAGCAAAGCTGCTGGCTGGGCTCTGCAGTTAAGAATTCAGACTGCTTCCCTGGCTGGTTTGGCTCAGAGGTTAGAGCATCGGCCTGCGGTCCAGAGAGACCTGAGTTCAGTTCCCGCTAAGGGCGCGTACCTCGGTTGCAGTTTGTCCCCGGCCCTGGTTGGTTGTGTGGGTGGCAGCCACTCGAAGTGTCCCTTTCACGTTGATGTCTCTCTCTCTTGCTCTCTTCCTCTCTCCCTCCCGCTCTACCTGAACAAAAAATGAAAAAATGTCCTCGGGTGAGGATAAAAAAAAAAAAAAATTCAGATTGCCAAGATCTGAGTGTTGGTTATTAAAAGTCCCCACTCCCTTCTCTGTCTCACTCAGATCCCCAGTTGTTGAGTCCCACAGATAACCCTACTATCTCCATGGGGCAAAACCTAAGTAGGTGCTTCCACAAAGCAACCCACCGTGCTGGGGGTCTGGATGTCATCCTGAGCTCTCTTCCCACTGGATGAACTGGAGGCTTAGGGGTGACCTCTTAGTACGGCCTGGTGGAGGGGCAACACAGCCTATAGCCATTCCTCTTACCCTTCTAGTCCACCTGTCTTGGTCTCTGTGGTACAGGAGGGTGTTTCAGTCTCACTCCCAAGTTCTAGGATTCTCCTAGTGATATCTTGTCCACGAATAACTGTTAATTGTTCTTGTGAGGGGGAGCAAAATCAAGAATGGCCTATGTCACCATCCTGGTAACATCTTTTTATTTTTGAAAAATAATTTTGTAGGGTAGAGAATTTTAGGTTGGTGAATTTGGTGAGATTTTTTCCTCTTGCTTGCGTAGTTTGAGAAGTTGAATGCAGTTTTCATCTTTGTTCCTCTATAGGCTTCTTTCAAAATTTTAAAAAACTTTCTGCAGTTTGTATGTAATCTGCCTAGGTGTTGTATTTTTCTGGATCTGTGGTTTGGTGTCATATTAACTTGACTGAAATTCTCAGTCACTGTTGCTTCAAATATATCCTTTCCCTCTTCCTGATATTCTCATTAAATGTATGTCACACCTTTTAATAGTTCTCAGGTATTTTGTTCCAAACCCTTATTCCCGGTGTTTTTCTCTTTGCTTTTCCATTTTTGGAGTTACTATTGACATTCTTTTTCTTTTTAAAATTATTTTTCAATTATAGTTTATAGTCAATGTTATTTTGTATTTGTTTCAGGTGTACAGCTTAGTGGTTAGACAATCATATACTTTACAAAGTGTCCACCGCCCCCAGTATTGGCAGTATCCACCTGATACCACATGCAGTTATTATAATATTATTGACTATATAACCATGACTGTTTTGTAACTACCAATTTGTACTTAAGCCCTTTACCTTTTTCACTGTTCCCCAATTCTCCCTCCCCTCTGGCAACCGTCAGTCTGTTCTCTCTGTATCTATGAGTCTGTTTCAATTTTGCTTGTTTATTTTGTTCTTTAGATTCCACATATAAGTGAAATCATACAATATTTTGTCTTTCTCTGACTGACTTATTTCACTTCACATAATAACCTCAAAGTCCATCCATGTCATTGCAAATGGCAAGATTTCATTCTTTTTTATGGCCAAGTAATATTCCATTGTATATTATGTACCACTGCTTTTTTATCCACTAGCCTATTGATGGGTACTTGAATTGCTTCCATATCTTGGCTATTGTAAATAATGCTGCAATGAACATAGGGGTGCATTTTGTATTCTTTCAAATTAGTATTTTGGGTTTCTTTGAATATACATGCAGAAGTAGAATCACTGGGTCTTAAGGCAGTTCCATTTTTAATTTTTGGAGGACCCTCCACACTGTTTTTCATAGTGTTCCCACCAACAGTGCATGACAGTTCCCTTTTACCACATACTTGCCAACATCTGTTTGTTGATTTGATGATAGCCTTCTGATAGGTGTAAGGTGGTATCTCACTGTGATTTTAATTTGCATTTCTCTGATGATTAATGAAATTGGGCATCTTGTCATGTCTTTAGACATATTCTTAAGGTCAGAGATTCTCAGATGTGTCCAGTCTACTAATGAGCCCATCAAAAGCATTCTTCAGTGTTGTTAGTGTTTTTTTAATCCTCACCCGAGGATATTTTTGTATTTATCTTTAGATAGAGTGGGAGGGAGAGAATGGGAGAGAAACATCGACGTGAGAGGGACACATCAACTGGCTGCCTCCTGCATGACCCCGACCAGGGCCAGGGGCCAACTGTAACCGAGGTACCTGTCCTTCACCGAAATCGAGCCCACGACTCATTGGTCCACAGGCCAATGCTCTACTGCTGAGCCAAACCGGCCAGGGCCTGTTACAGTGTTTATCTCTAGCATTTCTTTTTTGAATCTTTCTTAGAATTTCCATTTGCCTGCTTACATTGCCCATCTGTTCTTTCGTGCTGTCTACTGTATCCATTAGAGTCCTTGGCATTTTAATCATAGTTGTTTTAAATTTCTGGTCTTATTATTCCAAATCCCTGCTACATATGAGTCTGGTTCTGATGCTTGCTGTGTCTCTCCAAACCATGTTTATTTATTATCTTTTAGTATCCTTATAATTTTCTCTTGATAGTCAGAGACAATGTACTGGGCAGAAAGAACTGCTATAAATAGACCTTTAGTAATATGGCAGTAAGGTGGGGGAATGGGAAGCATTCCGCAGTTCTGTGATTTAATCTCAGACTTTAGTGACCCTGTGCCACTGAACTGTGAATTTCATATAAACTTCTCAGTCCCCGCCGCGTCCACCCCAGCATCAAGCAGAGTACTCTCTCCCTTCTGCCTCACTGTGTGGCAAACCCAGTGGGTCAGGCTTCTCTCTGCTTCTTTAATTCTGGTTTCTCAGTCCATATTCAAGTCAGGTAGTCTGAGCTCAGCAGGTTTGGCAGTCACTCAGATCCCCATTGCATTTACCAATCTGACTTTCCTAGGGCACCTTGAACTTTGGGCTACAGACCAAATACCTGACTTCATTTGATTCTGTACTCCTCTAGCCTGAGTATTAAAGACAAGAGCTGGGGTATGAGTCAGACACCAAACGCTATCTTGAACCTCCAAACATTACCATGAACATCATCATAACTTGATTTCTTAATCTTACACCCACCCTAAAAAGGTAGATGTTACCATCTCACAGTGAGAAACCAAGGTTCAGACAGGTGACACTCACATAGGCAGGACCCATGTTAAGTGGCTAACTAAAAGACCTTGGGGCTGCTCACAGCTATGCTGAGTCACAAGCACAAGGAATCTTTATGAATGACGGTAATGGGGTGATGGATTGTGGTGATTGTTATGCAGCTCTGCAAATTGACCCAACCCTTTGAAATTGGACACTAATATGGGTGAATTTTATGATATGTGAATTATACCTCAATAAATCTGATTTTAAAAAATGAACACAGTGGTTGAGTGTAGGAACAAGACACTAAATTGAATATTCCAATATTCTGATCAGATCATTGTCGAAAAATAAAGTGAAGACTAAACTTATTTAAAAATGTGCTCACTTGTCATGGGGTTTTCATCATATTATATCATATTATGCCACAAGGCAAAATGAGTGTAAAATGGATCTGTCTTTGACACCAAAAATATAAAACAAAAGCATGTAACATTAAAAATTCTGATAAATACAGGAAATACATTTTGTTTTCTAAAAATACCTTATTTGACATAGGCAACTGAACTGTAAAAAAAAGAATATATTTCTAAAAAATTTTTTATTAATTTGTTTGTTACAGCTGTTTCTCCTTTTTCTCCCATTGACACCCTCCTCCCCATCTCTCCTGCCCCTTCCCCAGCTTTGTTGTCTGTGTCCATTGTTTATGCATACATGCATATAATTTCTGTGGTTTATCTATTCCCCCCCCAACACCCCTTCTTTTGGGGTTTGTCAGTCTGTACCCTAACTCTATGTCTCTGGGTCAATTTTGTTCATCAGTTTGTTTAGTTCATTATATTCCACAAATAAGTGAGATCATGTGATATTAGTCTTTCTCTGTTTGGCTTGTTTCACTTTGCATAATACTCTCCAGATCCCTCCACGTCGTCTCAAATGATAAGAGATCTTTCTTTATTACAGCTGCATAGTATTCCATTGTGTACATGTACCATAGCTTTTTTATCCACTCATCTACTGATGGACACTTGGGTTGTTTCCAGATCTTAGCTATTGTAAATAGTGCTACAAACATGGGGGTACATATATTCTTTATGATTAATGTTTCAAGCTCCTTAGGGTATATTCCTAGAAGTGGGATCACTGGGTCAAATGGCAGTTCAATTTTTAATTATTTGAGGTAACACCATAGTGTTTTTCACAGTGGCTGCACCAGTCTGTATTCCCACTAACAGTGTACTAGAGTCCTCTTTTCTCCACACCCTCGCCAACACTTGTTGTTTGATGATTTGTTGAGGATGGCCATTCTGACAGGTGTAAAGTGATACCTTATAGTTGTTTTAACTTGCATCTCTCTAATGATTAGCGATGTTGAGCATTTCTTCGTATGTCTCTTGGCCATTTGTATGTCCTATTTGGAGAGGTGTCTATATAGGTCCTCTGCCCATTTTTTAATTGGGTTGTCTTCCTTTTGTTGGGTTGTATGAGTACTCTATATATTTTGGAGATTAATCCCTTATCTGATGTATCATTGGCAATTATGGTCTCCCACACAATGGGTTCCCTTTCCACTTTGATGCTTGTTTCTTTTGCTGTGCAGAAGCTTTTTAGTTTAATGTAGTCCCATGTGTCCATTTTTTCCTTTATACCTCTTGCCTTAGGTGTGGTATCAGTGAAAATTCTGCTGCATATGAGGTCTGAAATTTTGTTGCCTACATTTTCTTCTAAAATTTGTATGGATTCATGAGTTACATTTAAGTCTTTTATCCATTTTGAGTTTATTCTTGTGTACGGTGTAAGTTGGTGGTCTAGCTTAATTTCTTTGCATGTAGCTGTCCAATTTTCCCAACACCAGTTATTGAAAAGACTGTCTTGACTCTACTATAGACTCTTACCACCTTTGTCAAATATTAATTGAGCATATTGTCTTGGGTCAATTTCTGGGTTCTCTGTTCTGTTCCATTGATCTATCTGTCTGTTCTTGTGCCAGTACCAGGCTGTTTTGATTACAGTGGCTTTGTAGTATAACCTGATATCTGGTAATGTGATCCCTCCTACCATTTTTTTTTTTTCAAGATTGCTGTGGCTATTCGGGGTCTTTTTTGGATCCACGTAAACTTTTGGAGAGTTTGTCCTAGTTCTGTGAAGTGTCATTGGTATTTTGATGGGGACTGCATTGAATCTATAGATTGCTTTGGGTAGTATGGACATTTTAATGATGTTAATTCTTCCAATCCATGAACAAGGTAAGTGCTTTTACTTTTTTATATCTTCCTCTATTTCTTTTTTCAATGACCTGTAATTTTCTGTGAAGAGGTCCTTTACTTCTTTGGTTAAGTTTATTCCTAGGTATCTATGTTTTTTTGCTGTGGTGGTAAATGGGATTGTTTTTCAGTTTCTCTTTCTGTGAATTCATCATTGGTATATAAGAATGCCGTCAATTTCTTGATGTGAATTTTGTATCCTGCTACTTTGCAAATTCATTTATTAACTCTAGTAGATTTTTGATGGAATCTTTAGGGTTTTCTATGTACAATATCATGTCATCTGCAAATAATGAGTTTTATTTCCTCCTTTCCAATTTGGATCCCTTTTATTTTTTCTTCATGTCTAATTGCTGTGGTTAAGACTTCCAGTACTATGTTGAATAAGAGTTGTGAAAGTGGGCATCCCTGTCTTGTTCCCATTCTTAAGGGAGATGCTTTTAGTTTTTGCCCATTGAGTATGAGGTTGGCTGTAGGTTTTTCATATATGACTTTTATTATGTTGAGATATGATCCCTCTATTCCCACAATGCTGAGCATTTTTATCAGAAATGGGTGCTGGATTTTGTCAAATGCTTTTTCAGCATCTATGGCTATAATCATATGGTTTTTATCTTTCATTTTTTTTATGTGGTGTATCAAATTTATTGATTTGCGAATATTGTACCAGCCTTGCATCCCTGGGATGAATCCCACTTGGTCATGATGAATTTTTTTGATGTATTGCTGGATCCAATCTGCTAATATTTTGTTAAGGATTTTAGCATCTGTGTTCATCAGGGATATTGGCCTGTAGTTTTCTTTCTTTGTAGTGTCTTTATCCGGTTTTGGAACTAGGATTATGCTGGCCTAATAAAATGAGTTTGGAGGTGTTCTGTCTTCTAGGATTTTTTGGAATAGTTTGAGTAGAATGGGTATTAGATCTTCTTTGAATGTTCGGTAAAACTCCCCTGTGAAGCCATCTGGGCCTGGGCTTTAGTTTGCTGGGAGTTTCTTAATTACATCTTCAATTTCCTTTGTTGTTATTGGTCTGTTCGTTTTCTATCTCTTCCTGGTTCAGTTTTGGGAAGCTGTGTTTCTAGAAATTTGTCCATATCTCCTAGATTGTCCAACTTGTTGGCATATAATTGTTCATAGCATGTTTTGATGATCCTTTGTATTTCTGTGGTGTCAGTTGTTACTTCTCCTCTTTCATTTCTGATTTTGTTTCTTGGTGAGATGGGCTAAAGGCCCATTGACCTTGTTTTATCTTTTCAAAGTACCAGCTTTTTGTTTCATTGATCTTTTGAATTGTTTTTTTTGGTCTCTATGTCGTTTATTTCTGCTCTGACCTTTACTATTTCTTTCCTCCTACTAGCTCTGGGTTTTTTTGTTTACTTTCTAGTTCTTTAAGTTGTAGGGTTAGAAAGTCAATTAGGAATTTTTCTTGTTTCTTGAGGTAGGCCTGTAGTGCTATGAACTTCCCTCTCAGGACTGCTTTTGCTGTGTCCTGTAGATTTTGTGTTGTTGTGTGTTCATTTTCATTGGTTTCCAGGAAGTTTTTAATTTCTTCCTTGATCTTGTTAGTAACCCAATTGTTGTTTAATAAGATGCTATTTAACCTCCAAGTGTTTGAATGTTTTTGTGTATTTTTATTGTAATTGAGTTCTAGTTTCATGCCACTGTGATCTGATGATTTCGGTCTTCTTGAATTTATAGAGACTTGCTTTGTGTCCTAACATGTGGTCTATCTTTGAGAATGTCCCATGTGCACTTGAGAAGAATGTATATTCTGCAGCTCTGGGGTGAAATGTGCTGTAAATATCAATGAAGTCCAACTGATCTAGTTTGTCTTGTAAGGACTCTATGTCCTTGTTAATTTTTTGTCTAGAAGATCTATCCAGTGGTGTCAGTGGCATGTTAAAGTCACCCACTGTTATTGTATTGCTATTGATTTCTTTCTTGAAGTCCTCCAGAAGTTTTTAAATATATTTTGGTGCTCCCATATTTGGTGTGTATATGTTTACCAGTGTTATATCCTGTTGTTGGATTGATCCTTTTACTATTACGTAGTGACCTTCTCTGTCTCTTATTATGACCCTTGTTTTGAAGTCTATCTTGTCAGATACGAGTATTGCTACACCAGCTTTATTTTAATTTCCATTTGCTTGGAAAAAATTTTTTTCATCCCTTCACTTTCATCCTGTGTAAGTTTTTTGTTGTCAGGTGGGTCTCTTGTAGACAGCTTATTTATGGGTTCTGTTTTCTTATCCAACCAACTACTCTATTCTTATGTTTTTTGATTGGAGCATTTAAGCCATTTACATTTAAGGTAATTATTGATAGATAGCTATTAGTTGCCATTTTAGTTTTATGCCTGTGTTCCTCTCTCTCTCTCTGTTTCTTCTTCTTCTTACAACAGTCCCTTCAGCATTTCTTGCAGTACTGGTTTGGTGGTGGTAAATTCCTTTAGCTTTTTTTTAAATTCGTGAAGCTCTTTATTTCTCCTTCAATTTTGAATGATAGCCTAGCTGGATTGAGTAGTCTTGGATTCAGACCCTTGCCTTGCATTACTTTGTACATTTCATGCCACTCCCTTCTGGCCTGCAGCATTTCTATTGAAAAAGTAGCTGACAGCCCTGGCCGGTTTGGCTCAGCGGTTGGAGCGTCGGCCTGCGGTACAGAGAGACCCGGGTTCGGTTCCCGCTAAGGGCACGTACCTCGGTTGCAGTTTGTCCCCGGCCCTGGTTGGTTGTGCGGGTGGCAGCCACTCGATGTGTCCCTTCACATCGATGTTTCTCTCTCTCTCTCCCTCCCGCTCTATCTGAACAAAAAATGAAAAAAATGTCCTCGGTTGAGGATTAAAAAAAAAAAAAAAAAAGTAGCTGATAGTCTAATGGGAGCTCCCTTGTAGGTAACTTTCTGTCTCTCTCTTGCTTCCTTTAAGATTCATTCTTTGTCTTTAATGTTTGTCATTTTTATTATGATGTGTCTAGCTGTGGGTCTTCTGGGGGTCATCTTGTTTGGAACTCTCTGTTTGCTGGTCTTGTGTGACTTTTTCCTTTACCAGTTTAAAGAAGTTTCTGTCATTATTTCTTTAAACAGGTTCTCTACTCCTTTCTCTGATCCTTTTCCTTCTGGTACCCCTATAATGTGAATGTTGTTACATTTTGATTGTCCCACAGCTCTCTTAAACTCTCCTCCTGCTCTATTTGGGTGTTTTTCTCTACCTTGTCTTCCAAGTCACTGATTCAGTCTTCAGCTTCTTCTAATCTACTATTGAAGCCTTCTAAGGTATTTTTCATAACAGCTATGTCATTGTTTATTTCCTCTTGATTTTTATGCATAGCGTCTACCTCTTTATGTGTGGCTTCTACCTCTTTTTTTAAGCTGAAGTAGTTCCCACTGAGCTCTTCATAATTCTTATTAAGTTGCTTGTAGTTCTCACCAAATTGTTTGAGCAACTTTAAAATAATTGCTTTGAATTCTTTATCTGACAGGTTGCTTTCTTCCATTTCCTGTAGTTCCTTTTCTAGTGATTCCTCTTTTTATTCCTTTGGTTGTTGTTTCTTTGTCTCCCCATTTTAGCCATCTGGTAGCTCTAGACCTGGTAAGGGATGTTTGGATGTGTAGGCAGCTCACTGTATATCAGATAAGGCTACTGTGCCTCCCAGACTGTTCTCTTGGGTGTTGCCCTTGCCTGCTGTGGATCCTGGAGGATTGACTACTGAGGGCTGGTACTGGTATGTCCTGGTAGGAGCTGCTGCTGGACAGCAGGAGCCCCTCTGAAGCAGTGTTCCCTGCTGGTCGCTGGTGCCACCTGTAACTGTATTGCTCAGGCCCTGCTGGAGCCACACTCCCTGCCTGCACTTTGGGCAGCTAGGTCACACAGGTCTGTCTGGGGACCCAGCTCCACACCGCTCTTGTGGGTCGCTGGGTCACACAGGTCCCTCTGGATTCCCAGCTTCCCACTGCTCTTGTGGGCCGCTGTGTCACACAGGCCCCTATGGATCCCCTGGCTCGCCACTACTATTGTAGGCAACTGTGTTGCACAGGCCCCGATGGAACCCCAGGTCCCGTTGCTGGTGGCTGGGGAGTGCTGCTGCCCAGTGGGGCTCAGCTCCTGCTCAGCCTCTGCTGTAGTTTTTCGGGATGGTTCTCTGCTGCTGGCTTGTGCTTCTGTTGCCTGGGGATGGATGTCTGCTCCCCAGAATCTGTTGCTGGGGTATATCTCAACTCTGATCGGACCGCTACTGTGGGGGATGATGCTGGGCTCCTGGCCATTTGTGGTTTCCACAACTGGCGCCTTGACAGCTCTGCTACTGTGCACTGGTCTGTGTTAACAAAGGGTGTCCACTGGTCCGATGGTGCCAGGTACACTGGTGGGCTCAGGTTGCTGGGCCCTAGCCACTCCCACTGCTTCCTCCCAGGGAAGACCTGGCATCTTCCAAAATGATGGGACCTCCCGGTGGAGCAGGGAGAAGCGCCCTGAAGAGCTGCTTATCACGGTAGCGGCTGCCTCTGTCCACAGCACAGGAACCTTCTGCTCTGTGTCTCTGCACTGCACGAGTTTGGTCATCCACCTTCACGTCCACTCACTCTCTCACATACTAGCTCACTCTCTCAGGCACTCACCCTCTCTCCAGTCCTGCCTACCACCATCTTTTTACCCAGAATATACTTTTATGAAAAATGTCAAGCTCCTTTAACACCATTGAAGAATGCTGCCCAATGCGAGGAGGAAACAGGCTGGTAGCCTGGCTGCCTGGAATGTGGATCTGACTGTATGCATGACTGTGGCATGCTTTCCAAACTAGAAAAACTCACCTGTAGATGTTAAGATTTTTTTTTAAGTTGTTGGGAGTACACTGGGGTTAAGCCAGATGTTACATGTTTCCAAAAGATCTACTAGGGAATTTTTCATGGGCAACTAAAAATCATTTCCTCCAGTTTTATTGATCTGAGCTGAAATTTTTCTCACCTCTTAAAACGTATACATATGTGTATATCACAGTGTATACATACAAATTGCTCAATGAAATCCAAACAACTACTGTCTAAAATATTCAAGGCGCTATCTTAGCGATTGCATGCATATTGTGCTTCATTTAGAAATTAAATTTATTATATTTTCTTCTTGTGTCAGTCTTTCATAAAAATCAAAGGCTTAGCAATTGCTAAGATATAAAATCCTAAATCAGCAGCATATTAGGACACAAACCACTTTTCTTATATGCCAGCCTCCATAATTCACTGCACTTCAGTGATTCTAAAATTGCTCTGGGACAAGTAGACTACTAATGTTATATAGTTGCAGTCCATCTGCTCACCAGCCTGTCTGTTCTGCATAGTGTCAGTCAAAGATAATGTGAAACAAAGATAACAATATTTAAAAATTATATTATTTTAATTATCTTCTTTGTGGATATTAAAACTGTTATAACAATATAATCCTTAAAAATTCTAAGTATGCATCTCAATCTCAGCTTTGAGATACCACTTACACAGAAAACAGACTTGCTTTTTTAAAACTTATGCTTTTAAAACTAAGAATTGGATGGAGAATTCTTTCCTGTATACCTGAGTTCACCATACTTGAAATGGCTGAGAAAACTAGGTACTTAGAGATTAAACGTTAAGTGTGAGCTATGATTCAGATTCTTAATAAAATTATATTTCATAGAGCTATGTGAGATAATCTTCCCTAATTCTAAACCCTAAAATCTTTCTTCCTTTAAACATCAAAATCCAGGAGCTTGATCCATAGTCAACAGAATTTTTAGCTAATAAATTTTTAACATCAATTCTTTAGCTAAAAATCTTCTATAAGTTCATGATTGTTTTTTCATAACTAGGGAATTTCTTTATTTTTCTTTCCTCACCTAATATTTAATGTATTTCACTGAATTTATAAACAGATCAAACAAATAATATCCTTTACACATCCACTATATATATTTAGATTTACCCTTTTTAATATTCATAGACCGTCTCCTAAATGTCTTCTAAATTTGTGAATTCCATCTAATATCAACACTAGAATTATTATTTTACCAAGAGTCCAGCATGATGTAGTATAGTTTCCGTGTTAGAAATGTGAGAATAATCTAATGTATAGAAATGATGGTGGGAAATGGTAAATCTTATTTTATTTTTTTTTACTATTTCAATGAGGCACGATGCACATGTAGAAAATATTTAATAACATGAGCACCTCAAATAAAGAACTAAATTTTATTCATTCTTTATACTCAGGTTTTATTAAATTTGTCATGGCTAGTTCTCTTTCTACCAATAACTCCGAATGCCAGCCCTCCACCTCATTCCTCACACACTCAATTTTTTCTTTATATATTTACTGTATTCAGTGTACCTATAATCACTGTCCAACTTATAGCAATTTCTCTTTGTCTTAGTTTTCTCAGGGAATTATCAACCTATAGGTGGCTATTTGGAAGTATAAGATGAGAATTACTTTCACATTTCTTAGATCAAAATACCACATAAATGCCTTGATCCAAAATGACTTGAGCGAGAAAGTCTTCATTTATCTATATCTGCTGTTAAGAACCACTACCCTGATTAATGATTTCTTGTATCTAGGTTCACCAGGACATTAGTATAACAAAGTTATTTAACAGAATAACTCATTGTAAAAAGGAATTACCATGATTTATCTTCTTTTACGGAAATAAGATAATTTTACTTCAGGGTAAAAAATTTTGTAAAATAAGACAAAGAAGCACCCTTTTCTTTAGGATACAATTTTAAACATAAAAGGTATGGATAGGGAATTTCAATTTTTCTTTCTGGAGGACTCTGATGTTGGCAAATTAAAAAATCAGGGAGAATTATAACAAAGAGAAAATGACAACGAAAAGTTAAATGCAGAACAATAAATTACAGTCGTAAGCTAAAAGGTGGCTCATATAAATCGGTCCAAGTTAAAAGAACTCTTGATTGGAAATAAAATGACCTTTTGAGATGGCCACTCCCTACAAAGCAACAATTGAGACTACATTTTAATTGATATGTATTATTTCCTAAAATAAAATTAGAGTCAACATTGAGTTACGTAAAATACGAAAGGGACTAAGCAATGAAAGTAAAAGTTCCGAAAGGGTTCTCTCCCTGGAAAAAGACCGCCTTTCAGAGACTGCATAGCACAGAGACTCGGGAAGCGGCTGTCGGTTTCAGATCCAGACCCGTGGACTGGATAAAGAATTCACAAAAAATAACAAGTACTTCTTATTCCAGTGCCTTTATCCATCATTCTCCAACATACACAATGATGTCAACACAGGTACCATTCTCACATTCGCAGGCAGCGTTACACATATAGAAGAGGAAAGAAATATTCGAACAGCTTTCCCTACTTCCTAAAACCAGCCAATAAATGGGCAGCATCGGTTTTCTGAAACACACACACACACACACACACACACACCAGCCATAAAGAAGTTTATAACAACAACAACAACAAAAAGATCAAACAAACAATGAACTGCTGGCATTTACAACCAGTTTCTAAAGCTCCAGGCCAGTGGTTCTCAACCTGTGGGTCACGACCGCTTTGGGGGGGTCGAACAACCCTTTCACAAGGGTTGCCTAGGACCATCAGAAAACACATATTTCTGATGGTCTTAGGAACCGAGACCAGCTCCTCTGTCTGTCTCCAGGCAGGTCCGCCCACATGCAGATCCACCCCCATACAAGATGAGGAACTGTATTCAAGGGTCGTGGCATTAGGAAGGTTGAGGACCACTGCTCTACGCGATCATGACATGGGATCTGAAAACAGAATTAGTCTGGTATAACTAATATCACCGAATTAGCCAGGACAATTTGATATGTGAGGGCAGACAGAAAACAATTTAATTTAGTTGCAAAGGTGATAAAGATTTTAAACGGCTCTTGTAAAATGATTTATAGGATAATACAAAATAGCAAAGGTTATTCCATGATGCAAGGTTGTAAAAACGCTTATTCGGAGTTGAAGAGAACAACTGTGCATAATGACAAGCAAAGCAAATTCTACTGGGACCCAGACGCTGAGAGAAGTGGGGAGTGGAAGGGGGAGCCTGGAGCTACATTGTTTAAAATTAGTTTTATTGTGTCTTAATTAAAGTGAGGCTGGATACATACATTTTTAATATTTTAAAAAACCAGGGTAACAAAGATTTCTTGCAGTTCCTAAATTCTGTTGTAGAACAACAGCATTAAACAAGAGAAGCCCATTCACTTTCCTAATGAATAATTCTGCACTTATTTTCTGTTAATTGGTGTTTTCTTTGAAGATCCTCCTGCAGCTAAATTTTCAACAATTCTAATGTAAGTTATAAGCTCCTATATCCATCCGATCATCCCAATCAGAGAGAAACTATTCCACACCTTTATTTTTTCATCATTTGTATTAAACTGTAAAATTTCTAAAACAGAGGAAATGCCTTAACTCCTTACATACTTTTGTTCTCTCCAAATTTCCAGCATACTGCCTAGTACAAAGTAGTTCAACAAACAGCTACTTTATGAATAATGAACAACTGAGCAAAGGGTCTGGGGAAGAAATGGTCACTGCCCTGCACGAGGGAGCTGAGACCTTCCGCAGGCGGTTTAGCTAATTGCACTCTTCACTAGTTTTCATGGCTATATTATCCTCTTTTACAACCCGACCCTCCCACCCACCCACGTTGTGTTCTCATTAGGCAGAGCACCTGTCTTTTTCGTAGCTGTATCTAGGGAACAGCACTGGGCCAGGCGCAGAAGCAGCTGCTTAAAGGCTGTTCGTGCAATAGATGAATGAATGATCCTAGCTACCCAACTTGTCTGGGGGAAGAACTGTAGTAATTCTAGGAGCATTTAATATAAAACTCTCTTCATTAACACTGTATCTGAAGCTGGCATGGAGACTTTCAGATGTGATCCCTGCCCAGCCACGACTTGATGAGCATGTGGCTACGGAGGGAGAGGCAACATGGTGCTGCCAGGGAGCAGGGCACCTGGAGACAAATCCCGACTTTGCACCACACTGACTGTGACTTCTGACCTGTTAATGAATTCTTCTTGACTTCATTTTCTTCACATATGATATGAGAATACTGGACTGAAATAGTACTTTTCAAAAAAAATTTAAGTACAGATATATATACATATATATATATATATATATATATATATATATATATATATATATTTATCCTCACCCGAGGACACTTTTCCAATTTTTGTACAGATAGAGTGGGAGGGAGAGAGAGAGAGAGAAACATTGACGTGAAAGGGACACATCGAGTGGCTGCCACCCACACGACCAACCAGGGCCGGGGACAAACTGCAACCGAAGTACGTGCCCTTAGTGGGAACCGAACCCGGGTCTCTCCGGACCGCAGGCCGACGCTCTAATCGCTGAGCCAAACCGGCCAGGGAAAAGTACAGATATATTTAAAAAAGAGAAATATTAAGTAGAACTCCAAATAGATATTTAAAAAAGATAACAGTGGGGCTGCTTGGGTCAGTTGAAAGAGGCGTGATACCTGTGGGAGGTAGAACTGCGTCCGGGTTATCTGCCCCCTTCCCCCTCCCTCACAGCACTTATGGGGGCCTCCGCCCCTGCCATCTATCTCATAGGGTTCCACGGAACCCAGTTAGAAAACCAATGAACTAAAAACCTCAGAGGTCCCTCAGGTTATAACATTCCATGATTCTATAATTCGATTTCTTCTAAGGTTCTAAAATCAACATCAAGACACCTCCCCACAAGTATGTATTGGCCTCCAAATTTTGTAGCCGCATCTTTGTAGCTGAGTTGGAATTCAGACTCATATCTATCTGACTCTGGGATCTGGGCTCCTGAACATGATGTTCTGTTGACTTAACAAGACAGTGATAGAAGAACCCAGTTCTTGGGTAGAATCCCACTACCCACACATGGATAGGGCCCACGCTTTCTTGTACAAATTGCCACTACGCATTAATATAAATAAAGCCTACTGTAACAAATTCAATATATCAAAAACCTAGATTCACAATACAGATCCTCAGAGATCTATTTGTTTGCTTTTAAAAACAAGTTTATAAAAGAATCCTTAACCTACTCTCTCCCCTAGTGTGGCTATACTTATAACTACTTCGTTTTTGTTAATTTTCATTAGAGTAGATAATCTGCATAGGCTAGGATATGCCTTTACTATCGCATCAAAATTCTACCTACATCATTTATGAAACTTTTCTAGGAAACCCACTTTTATTAAAGAGAGGTAAGTCCAAAATGATCACTTTGGATCTCAGACTATGAATTCTTATTTATCTTAATGAGTTTCCCTTGAAATGATACAGTGTCTTTAAGTGAATCTTGTGATATCTAGATATACATATGGGCACAAAAGCCATCATGTGTACTTGTAAATATTACAGTCCCAATGTAAACTTTGAATCCCTAATTTAAAACAGTACCATACGACCTTACAATTAGTGAAAATAATTCAAGGGGCATCGATAATTTGTCCTTTCTAGTACGTTGTATGTGAGATGCAATTGCTAAACCACTTTCCCTAGTGTGCATATGAAAGAATAAGATTTATCCCTCACATTATGACTCTTTAAACAAGTTCACTGCAGACTGCTAATGTTAGATCACATGGTAGAAAAATATTTATGAATGTTTAATATGAGTGAAAAATCAAACACAAAATTCACATGTAGTTCTAATTAAAAAACATATTTGGCCTAACTTCTTGACAACTTCATTAAAATTTTAGTATTCTTCCTTAATAATTTTTTAAAGATTAAATTTTTAACTGCTGCATTGATCAGAGAAAATTTATCTAAAAAATTTTTTTTTTTAATTTATTTTTAGAGAGAGAAGAAGGGAGAGGGAGAGACAGAAACATCGATGAGACAGAACATTGAATGGCTGCCTCCTGCATGCACCCCACTGGGGATTTGGCCCACAACCTGGGCATGTGCCCTGACTGGAAATTGAACTGCGATCTCTTGGTGTATAGGTTGATGCTCAACCACTGAGCCACACTGGCTAGATGATTAGTAAAAATTTAATAAGAGTGGTATCATTGGTCTACACAGAGTAAGGTGTTATTAATCTGGAATAGTATCTCCCAAAGGATGTACCTTGAAACACTTCATGGTACTGTCAAACACATCAGGAAACATTTCAAACTGTATTCTTCTCTTGGAGATCGATAATGTATATTGGCATTATATAAGCTTCTGGAAGTTCTACAGTTAAACATTCTTAAAGCCTATTTTAATCTATCATTCTCAAACTTATCTATCAATATCCTGGTATAACTAATCTCATAGGAAATAGGATTGGAAAACCTTGATCTACAATGATAGGACAGACAGAATTAAAATAAGTGAATGGCACCAAAATCATTTGTATTGGACTTTGGAATGCACGTAATTTTATCAGATCTTCTTTTAGAATGCTACTTTTAAAAGCATACATTAAAAAGAAAATTAATTGCCTACAAGCATAACAACCAGATTAAAAGCAGAACAGGAGCACGCTGGATTACCAAGAAAAAGACACTGGATACAGAGTAGGTAAGACAGTGGTGTACAATGAGAACTGTCCATGCATATTTAATCCTTCTCTAGGATCACGTCGAAGGCCTAAAGGAAGACAGTAAGGAAAGCACAAGTAGTTGATTTACGAAAAGGCTGACAGCCGGCATACTTACGCTGCCCATTCAAGCTTCTCATTCTTGATGGAATTGTAGAGAGCCTGGAAAGACAGAAAACAAGACAGAATTACTCTTTTCACTCCATTACTGAAGCCAAAAGGCTGGAGGGATTCAGCAAGCAGCTCCCAAGCCCCTTGGCTGGTCATCCTCTGTGGAGATGAATAAATACACAGGTGAGGCAAATGAGCACAGGGTAAGTAGCATTTCGTGAAACAGATAAAAAACACACACTACTGCATTGCATTTTACCACAGTTAAAAATTACTGTAATTATATGCTTTTTAAAACAGGATATGATTAAAATTAGACCACATACTCTATTTTATTTTCTAAGCAAGATAATTTTATTGCTTTCTATGTCAAAAAGTTTTCATTAAATTTAATAGCTATTTCTGATGTTTAAAAAATCAGCTCTCAGAAATTGGGAATGTGTATTTCTGTAGAAAGATAATATCTAACTTAAAACAAAATCAGTAATACGTTTAGTCATGACATAGTACAGGCATATCTATGTAAATCAGAAGCAAACTGAGAATGTTGTTTTAATCTATTCTGAAATTTTTCTGAACCAATTAATTAAAGATGACCTGAAACAATATATGTACACATAAAAGACAAAATTCTAATTTCCAGATATTTTTATATCTTATTTAGAAATCCAGAAGAATACATCAAGAATATGAAAGTGAAATAGTTTATTAAGGTAATTGTATATAACACAAATATTTTAAAATTCCTCAATTTTCCTATACCAGAAAAATAACAATATGTGAGAATGATGCAACAAAAATAAAATAATATACAAAAACTATGTATGGTATAAATGAAGAAAAATATAACATTTTATTAAGTGACACAAAACATTCAAATTAAATTATAAGACTGAATATCTATCCAAAGTAATCTAAAGGTTTAGTGTATCAGGATTCTTTTAATTTTCCAAATATTCTAAAATTCAAATACTTTATTTTCTTTCTGGTCTTGTAGTTTCATTTGTTTAGATAATGGAGTACTCACACCTTTTTCACAACAACTTAATTAGCAAGATACATGGAAGGGGGACCAAAGCCTGTTATAAAAAACCATCTTAAAATAATTTCAGAGTTTCTGTACCAACGACTGAAGCAACTTTTTTTTTTTTTTAATCCTTACCCGAGGACTTTTTTTTTTTTTCCCCATTTTTTGTTCAGATAGAGTGGGAGGGAAAAAGAGAGAGAGAAACATCGACATGAAAGGGACACATCGAGTGGCTGCCACCTGCACGACCAACAAAAGCCGGGGACACACCGAAACCGAGGTACATGCCCTTAGCGGGAACCGAACCCAGGTCTCTCTGGACCGCAGGCCGATGCTCCAACTGCTGAGCCAAACCGGCCAGGGCTGAAGCAGCTTTTACTGGTCTCGCTTTATGACTGCTCTATGGTTAGTGTGATACTGGCATGTGGGAGGGGGGACAGGGAGGCGGAGCTTCTTCACAGCGGTGGTGACAGTGAGGACAGAGGCGCACAACGCTACCTCCCTGAGCCTCCCAGCTCTGGCCACACACGTAAACTCCTTGGAATCAAGCTGCTCCACTGTGACAATCCAAGAAAAGGCCACTCCACATCTCGACTTTCTCAATTTTTAATAAGATGTCATAAAGAAAACACAAGTGCATCTCTAAACATAAAACCACAACAGCAAGTTATACTGACAAAAAGGACAACTTAGGTGCATAACAACATTGTAATGAAGTTAGAACATTTTTCTTCAAAGGACCTGGACCTATGAGATTCAGCAAAGACTTCTTTTACTTTGAGATGGGAAAATGGGGGGAGGGGTCAGATGCCATTTAACCTCTCATCTCTCAAAAGAGGAAATGGCAGGTTCAAACAGTTTCCCAGGTAGCAGAGCAGAGGGAGAGATGCCTCGTATTCCTATCACCACCTTTCACTCTGTCTTGTCCGGGTGTAGGAGACAGTCTAATGTGTGCAAACAGAAGACTTCACACCAGAGGTGAAACCCCTTTCGGCGAAAACACTTCAAAATTCAGTTCAAATATATTTAGGTTACAGATTTTATATTATTTAAGATTCAACACACATACCCTTAGCCAGTATCTTGACAGACTCTGGGAATTCTTCAGTGTGGCTGCAATAGTCAATTTAACTACTGGATAAGTATGGGAGCTAATAAAAATTAGGAACACATTTCATCATCATCAGGACATGGCAAAACGTGTCCTCAAATACAAAAGTGAAAAAACACCAAATTAAAATAAGAGGTAAATCAAGGCACAAAGACCATGCTGTAAATTGGCTATTCTTTTTGAAGAACTCAGGTTTCTTAAAGAACTACAACTATGCCTCACGAGCCTGCACGTAGAGAAGTGTAGAAAGAGTAGCTAACTCAAGGGCCCTGGTCAGTTTGGCTCAGCGGTTAGAGCGTCGGCCTGCGGTCCGGAGAGACCCGGGTTCGGTTCCCGCTGAGGGTGCATACTTCGGTTGTAGTTTGTCCCCGGCCCTGGTTGGTCGTGCGGGTGGCAGCCACTCGATGTGTTCCTTCATGTCGATGTTTCTCTCTCTCTCTCACTTCCTCTCTCTCCCTCCCACTCTATCTGTACAAAAAATGGAAAAATATCCTCGGGTGAGGATAAAAAAAATAAATAAATAAATAAATAAGAGTAGCTAACTCAAGACTCGCACTGGATAAATGCCTTTTGAATGGATTCCAGTACTTGTATGAGCCATTTGAACCCAAAAGTAATAGTGGCTGAGAAGTTACAATTGAAAATAGACAGATCATTAAAGGTTCCTTATAAACGATCATACTTAATACTTCCCAGAGTAATTTAACACTGTAGTAAAGAGTTTTTAAAAATCTGTTCATAGCCCTGGCCGGTTTGGTTCAGCAGTTGGAGCATTGGCCTGTGGTCCAGAGAGACCCGGGTTTGGTTCCCGCTAAGGGCAGTACCTCGGTTGCAGTTTGTCCCCGGCCCTGGTTGGCAGTGCGGTGGCAGCTACTCGATGTGTCCCTTTCACATCGATGTTTCTCTCTCTCTCCCTCCCGCTCTATCTGAACAAAAAATAGAAAAATGTCCTCAAGTGAGGATGAAAAAAAAAATATATATATATATCTGTTCATAAAGGTAGTTGAAAATATCTAAGTTTTAAAAATTTTCTAAGACATTTGATTCTGCCTCAGAACAAATTTTTTCAATATTTTTTACCCATGAGGCTATCTTGCCTAAAGAGACACCAAGTTCCAAATTAGAAAATTCTTGTTATTCAATCAGTGCAACAAAAATAGATTAAAAATTATCTTGTAAAATTCAACAAACTTCCTATATTGTAAATCCAGTCCTCTCTCCATGTGTATATAACAGGACAAACCTAAGGTGTTATCCTTTACCTTTTCAACTGCAGAATTACAAAGGAATTTTCATGAATCATTTTAGAGCTTTTTGATGATCCATTATTTTTCTTAAAGCAAAATTTGTTTTGCAAATGCATCCAACACTCTTATATCCTCATCACAACTTCCCGTCTTTTTATCTACTTAGCCCACAAATGAATTTCCTGGATTCCTCTTTATCACAGGAGTCACTTCCTTTCCTGTGCAGCCTGGACTCCACGCACTGTCACCTCAACCAGTTTTGTGGATTTCTTCTGTGGTATTTGCACCTCTGCACCAACCCCACTCCGACTTCTCCTGTCTCTCCTCTCAACTCTCCTCCTCTTTCTGCCCCAAACATCTCCACTCCTTGTTTCTTTACTACACAATAAACATGTCCACAACAAGCAACACCCATTTTGTGACTCTCAACAAGAGAAACCAACAGTTCTTTCTCCAAGCTCCAGTTTGAAAAGATACCAGTTGCAGGGATTCAGGTCACCTGTCTTCTCCATGGACTCATCTCTATGGCTGGGAGATGAGGTGCTATGACTGGGCCCACCTCTGGAGTCAAGGGAGCTGGGGCATCGACAAAAGAGACGGTAGCACTGACCTAGCCACGGTGTAACCCTCCTGAACCTCATGGCCTTCCCTACTTGTATGTGACTAATTCAGCGCTAACACAGAAAATGAACAATAGTAAAAATTAATGCCACTGAAGAGCCGTCTTCTCAAACGTCAGCACAGCCCGCATTCACGAGCGTCCTTTAACTGTTTGCCATCTTCCCTAAAATGTATCTGTGCTGGCATCTACTTCTTCCTGCTTTTTGATGGCAAGGGAAGCAGTGTCCCATCTCTGCAAGGCTGAGCCTCTAACTCTGGTTCTGATACCTTCCTGTTCTGGGCTCCTTTCGGATAGGTTTCAAACTTGCGCATCTCTTGCAACTTCTGCGATTCAGTTATCACTGTCGTTCCTCAGCCAAGATTCTGAGAGACGTTTCTGCAATTCTGATTTCCACTTAACCTCTTCTCTTCAATTCAGGCAATCTAGCTTTCATCCCTGTCTCTCTATTAAAACTGATCACAAAAGATAGATCAGCTTCCTTCAGTGCTAAATTCAAGGCCATGTTTTAGTGTTCCCGCTTTTTTCCCCTTTCAGCAGCTCTGAATACTCTCGGTATTTTCTTCCTTATTTTCTGTGACACGCACATAGTCTCCTGAATGTTCTCCTGTCTCCTTGGATCATCCTTCTCATTACTCCTATCTCCCTCATCTTATTTCTTAAGTATGAGTGAGCTGGTGGGTTTATCTTAGCCCATGTGAACTCCTGTGAACTTCAGATCCATAAGTCAGCTGCACTTTGATGTTCCCAAAGCAGCACAAACTCAGTAAAGAGAAACTAGTGCATGAAGACCCAATGGAGAATGTGTCCTCTCAATCTTGGTCAACTGTATTGGTATACAATATGTAATATTTTGAGTACAGAAAAACAACATATAAAGCATAAAGTAGTTTATGTTTATGGTAATATAAAATAATTAAGTCGGAATCCTGGTAAGGGAGGCAGTTAGACAGACGTGAGCAGAGCATGACAATGGGCCGGGTACAGAAGGTCACCAAGGAGGAAAGCCCCGGGTGCCTAGCAACGGGGCAAAACTGGGAAAACAAGGACCCTGCCCCAGATAACCCTTTCCCCTAGCATATCGCCGGTCATGTGGTTCATACCCTCCCTGACCTTCCCTCCCCTGCCTTCTCCTAGTCACGCACTGGACTCCCTTAGAGGAGGAACAAGGGGCCGAAGGGTGGCCTCCTGTGGCTCCCATGCAGGCCGCTGCATAATCACTCCTGTAAGCATTAACCCCTAGAGAGGACATCTAGACCTTAGTTGTGTTTCAGCTCCAGGCCCCAAAAAGCAGCAAAACCAGACAAGTGACACCGAGGCTAACATCAGGACCAGCTGCAGTGACTAATGACTCTTTGTCCTAGGGCCAACCAATCAGTGGAGAGCATGACCCTGAAAGGACACACCTGGAAAGCTGATGAACATTCTATGGGGATCTTCACAAGACCTCCGGATAAATACCCTCAAGTCAGAGGACCCAGTGCTGCTCTCTCTAGGGAGCATGTTTGTGCCTTTCTCTCCCCCTTCCCCCAGATGTGTTTTCCTTCTCTAGGGAGCATGTTTGTGCCTTTCTCTCCCCCTTCCCCCAGATGTGTTTTCCTCCCCTCCCTCCCTCTTCCCCACCCACCCCCTAAGCTCCAAGGGCCCTTCTTTTGCCTCTGTAACTTGTTTCCTGGGCCCATTTCTTCTACAGCTCACTTCTTCTACCTCTGTGACTTTCTAAATAAACTTTCACTTACAGTGGGAGTCTTGGCTCTGAAGTCTTTCTTAGCCAGAACTCAAGCACTGAGCTTGCTGAACCGAGGTCCAATCACCGGAAACAGTCTGATGCCACTTCGCCACCAACACTGGAACTGCCAGAATTTTTCTAGCAATTGTTCCATCTTGTACCTGCCCACTAATGGCACAAGAACAAGCCATTTTGTAACAACATTTTCAAGACAAATGGTTGAAACTCTCTAATTTCCACTCAAGAAACAACAAAATGGAATTTCAGAGCTGAAAGGAGCTTTAGAGATCATGAAACAAATTCCTTCCTGTGCAGATGAGGAAAATGAAGCCTGGTGTTAATGAACTTCTCCCAAGGTCCTGTGGCTGGCTTTCACAGACTTTGACTCAGAAATCATACTTCTTCTAGAAATCAAGCAACTACAGCCAACTGACTACATTCTATAGCAACTAACTGCAATGAAGGACATTCTTTCCTCCTAAGACCAAACTTTACAGCACTGTAAATACATGGCTTAAGTGAATGCCCGTCTGAAAAGGTAACAAGCCTTGTACCTCTCTTAGAATAGATTAATGCTGGTTACTGTAATATTCTATTCTTAAAAGATGAGTTTTCAACAAGAGCTACTGTTGCTAGGACACAGGCTTGAAATGCCTGTGTTGGTGAGGATGATGGGTTTGTGGCCCGAATCCTTTACTCTCAGTCCACTTATGGCCAAAGGTATCTGCCATATGAATGGCTGAAGTGCAGGTGTAGTCCACGTCTCAGGAAAATCATTTATCTCTTGCCGTGGGAGGGGTTGTCTGAGCGAGCATGAAGAAAGCAAGGTTTGTGGGCAGACACGGTCACGGAAGGCTGCCGCTTCTCTGTGGCCATGGATTGGTCGTGGGGCATATGTGGAGAAAGGTACTAACATCAACCTGAACGGGCCACAGCAGCCCATATAAATTATACAGGGAGTGACATAATTTATACGGGCCACAGCAGCCCACATAAATTATACAGGGAGTGGTAGGCTAAATAAGGAAGCCCCACTGCTGACCAGGTTCGTCATCCCTGGAACCTGTGAATGTTTCTGTATACAGCCAAAAGTTTGCAGACATGATGAAGTTCATGATCTTGAGACGAGGAGACTATCTGGGCTGAAGTGTCTGTATAGGAAGGTGGTGGAGGGAGATTTAAGGAGAGAGAAGGTCATGTGAGGGTGAACCCGGAAATGAGGGTGATGACACAGCTGGGTGTGCGGTGGCCACCAGAAGTGGGTGGAGGCAGGAACAGAGGATCTTCTAGGTACCTTGATTTCAGACTAGGCCTGCAAAAATTGTAAATGAATAAATTTCTGTCATTGTAAGACACCAACTTTGTGGTAATTTTGTTCAGTAGCCCCAGGAAACGAATACAGAAGGGTATAAAGGGAAGACAGATGTCTGGATAAAGAAGGATCATACCCACAGGCTGATCTTCAGAAACATTTCCAGAGTCTTTTACTATAGTAGTCTCACTGAAGGTCTGAGGTATGCACCAGAATCAGCCAGGACATTTTTAAACATTGATTATTGAGCTCCATCCTTGATGTACTGAATCATGTTCCCAGAGGAGGAACCTATACATGAATATTTCCAAACCCCTCTGTGAGACTCTGATATGAACCCTTGGTTAAAAGTCCCTACTCTACAAGTTCACCAATCTTTCTAACTGAAATTCCTGCCACTCACCCAGGAGCTAGACAACAATCAAGTACCCCCACTCAGACTAACAGGAAAGAACAAGTCTTCAAATTCAAAGGAGAAAGCAAAGTAAATGGCTTAAATTACAGAGATTGAGGTAGCTTGGTCTAAATTCACTTTTAAGACTTTGTTCCTCACTTTTTGCATCCTGAGATGATGAAATGCAGTTTTATTTCAGGCTCAGCACTGTCATTGCCGGCCCATGCCTGGTTCTCTGACGTTTCCCCATCACCATGTATTGTGTAACCACCGGTCTCTTCTCTAGAGGCACATTTGCAGTCTATGAAATTCATGCATTTTAGTTCAATCATCTCTAAACTCCAATGATTTTCCCCCTCTGTGGTCCCTGAATTATTATGAAAAGTACAGAGGACAACATAGCTTTCAATTTCCCTTGGTGAGACTGACAGTGACCACAGGGAAACCTGACCTAGCATGGGTTCTGACACCATCAACACCATGGCTCTCTTTTTCAAGTGCAATCAATGCTGTTTCATGTAGATATTCAGATCAAGCCCTTTTAAGTATTGAATGAAATATGCACCACTCTGGAAGTGTTAATCAGAGAAAGACTGTGTTTGAAAATGGTACTGGTTAAAAATTAATGATAAAACTAGTTACACTAAATGAATTTCAAATTGTTCAGAAAAAAAAAATATCTTAAAGCAGTGGGCCTCAACTTCTATTTTCTTCTCTACGCCTTAAAATAATATTAAAAACCTGCAACACTCTAAAGGCTCCCCTAAACTAATATTTATAACTGACTCTTCATTTGCTCCTCTACCCCTGCAAGTTTTACATCTATGCAATATCAAACACTTGTACAATATCAAAAAAGGTTATGGGTGAGAGTTATGCTTTTTTTTTTTTTTTTTAATGCCAGAAGGCAATCGTTAAACAGAGGTGAAAAAGGATAAACAGCCTGAAGTTTGACCACAAGCGTAGTTATAGATAGATCCATTTCAGGGAGAAGTACACACTAAAGATGAATTTCTGGGAAATGACTCCCTTTAAACTACCTGTGTTCCCATATCCACTGGACAGTTTTCATGTACCCAATCTTAAAGAGGGTTCATCAAAAGAAACCTCATAGACATTCTATTTAGCTTCAGGGTGACAGAGGCATACCCAACGTAAAGTAACTTATTTTGAGTGTGTTTTTCCCACATCTGTAGCCAGATCTGTTTTTTGGGTGTAAACAGAGTCCAAATCAATGTCCTCGACAATTAACTTAACCTTGTGTCATGGTGCACGTACAAACCCAGTCAGCAATGGAAGAAGCATCTAATCGTGAAAGTCTGACTCCATTGAATAGATAGACCAGCACAAATCCAAAACAGACACTACGAAATTAATCAGATGGCCCTTCGCCTTATGGAAAGGGAATCAGAAGTGTAAATAGCAGATGTGATTCATCACATGATAAATGTTTTTGAGGACATTCTATCAGCTAGAGTGGCATCATGCTGAGTGCAGGTGGACCCACCCGTCTTCAGGAGCCTCTTATGTAAGGACAGCAAAATGTGCTGCGTCACCTAACGGAGCATTTGTCAGCTAGTAGAATTGCCTAACCCGCCACTTCCTCCTTACTTCCACACACGGTATCTAATATGTGACATTACATTACATGTATTTAGAGAATAATTAAATACAAGAGAGAACAGACCAAATTTCAGAATCTGAAGGGGAGGGGGGCATCTGGCTGACACTAACTTGCTCTTTTAAGAGAAATTAACTCATTTGCCCGGACTTTATTTCTTAAATATGCAATATGAGAGGGTTACATAAGGCTATCTTTTCAGGTCCCCTTCCAGATCTACCATTTTATGATTCCATAGGAAAAAGATCTCAGAAATTACCTCCTCAAAATCTCAGACTTCTTCTTTCCCTAGTCCCTGCTTCCTGTCCCCCACTAGGGTTTCGTTTGTTTTGTTTGCCATGGTTGCTGATTAGTAGGAACACTACCTGCCCTCAAATCCAGGAATCACTCTTATAAATTAATAAATAAACATTTTAGCCCAGCTGGTGTGACTCAGTGGTTCAGCGTCAACCCATGCACCAGGAGGCCGCCAGTTTGATTCCTGGTCAGGGCACATGCCCAGGTTGTGAGCCCAATCCCCAGTGGGGGACATGCAGGGGGCAGCCAATCGATGTTCTCTCTCATCGATGTTTCTCTCTCTCTCTCTCTCTCTCTCCCTTCCTCTCTCTCTCAAATCAATAAAGAAAAAATAAAAATAAAAAAATAAAAATTTTAAAATTGCATATGAACAAGAATGAAAAAGGAAGAGAAGAAGCAAGGAGGGAAGGGAGAGAGAAACTGACTTGATTCTCTAAGAGGAGGAGGGGCACAAGGGGCTGGTCTGATTGCCTGCTGTCAAATGTATCTTTCTGAGCTAAAATAGGAACCATCATGCCTTCATTATTCCCAAAGGAAAACACTGCAGCCAAAGATAATGCTAAATAGACAACACTCCCCTCAAAAGATTTGGTGAGCAGCTCTGAGGTGCACTAAGCTAAACTTGAAAGTGAATAAAAATATAACTGCTACTTATCATTTGTACTCTAAACTTTCATTAATGTATATGTATATTCATTCACTCATTCCTTCTGAGGGTAGGCTTGGTCCATAAGATGTTAAGTATATTTATACAGGGCACATGACTCCTAAAATGCCTTTCCTATACCTTATGGCTGCCTTCCCTTTGACTGGCTGCTGTGTCTTAGAAAGTTTCTTAAATATGCTAGTACAAGTAACACTATTTCAAATGTAATCGAAACCTAAAATGCTAAATAGCCACAAAGTTCCTGTTTTGTTTTTGAGGTATAACTGACATATTATATTAGTTTCAGATGTACAACATAATAATTCGATATTTGTATTCAGTTCCTGGTTAAACAACTATTTTAAGTAGAAAGAATTTTTCCCTTTATTAAAACTGCAAACATATGCCTTGACATAATAAAAGCCATATATGACAAGCTCACAGCTAATACCATACTCAACAGTGAAAAGCTGAAAGCCTTTCTCCTAGATCAAGAATAAGACAAAGATGTTCACTCTTGTCATTTCTTTTCAACATAGTATTAGAAGTCCTAGCCAGAGCAATTGGGTAAGAAAAAGAAACAAAAGGTATCCAAATAGAAAAGGTAAAAGTAAAACAATCACTATTTCCAGATGACACAATATTACATATAGAAACCCTAAAGAATCCATATAAAAAACAGAGCCAATAAAAGAATTCAGTATGTCTGCAGAATATAAAATCATTATACAAAAATCTGGTGCTTTTTTTTATACACTAATAACAAACTATTAGAAAGAGATATTAAAAACAATCCTATTTACAATTATATAAAAAAAGAATAAAATAAATTAAACCAAGGAGGAGAAAGACTTGTACACTGAAAAGTGTAAGACACTAATGAAAGAAAATGAAGAAGATACAAATAAATGAAAAGCTATTCAGTGCTCACAGATTGGGAGAATTAATATTATTAAAATGTCTGTAGTACCCAATGCAATCTCTATCAAAATTCCAATGGCATTTTTCCTAGAATTATAACAAACAATACTAATATTTATACAGAACCACAAAAGACCCTGAATAGTCAAAGCAATCTTAAAAAGAAAAATAAGGCTAGAGGCATCATGCGCCCTGATTTCAAACTATATTACAAAGCCATAGTAATCAAAACAGTATGGTATTGATACCATTGTAATTAACTAGTTATTAATAACAGGAAAGGAGCAAAGGGAAGGCCAGACATTATAGGCATGTTCCCAGAAATGGGGGAGGGGGACTAGAAAAAGGGAAGATAGATACTTGCCCAGTAAAGTTGGAATGATGTAGGGAAGATGCTTACTTGTCAATCACGCCTGGGGACAGAGATAGTTGGCCAGAATGGGCGTGGCCACTGCAAGTGCACAAAGATTTGGGATACTCAATCCCCTGAACAAAGAAGTTCGCTATCTTGGTTCCTCTTGGCATGCTTGGCTCATGGCTCACTCTTAGCTTCCTGGGATTCTCCTGTGTGGTCCATGGCTATGTGGACTTCCACACGCAACGAACTCAATAAACTAATGAACTGAAACTAACCTGATGCTATATTGGACCCTGCTCCAACATGGAATGGACTGTGGACACTGGCTCTGATTTTAGCGCTACTGAAACCCCAGCTACACTTCTGTGACTGGACTAAGGGAAATGGGACTTTGGAAACTTAGGGGTGTAATTCCACGAAAATGAAGCTTTCTACCATATCGCATCCTCCTGTGCGAGTTTCAGAAAATTCCTTTTCTTGGAATATCATAAGAACTCCACTCCCAGGGGTGGGTGGGAGGAAACAAGGCATGTTTTTCTCTGGTAACAGTATTGGCAAAAAAAGAGAAATAGATAAATGGAACATAATAGAGATCCCAGAAATAAACCCATGCATATATGGTCAAATTAATTTATGACAAAAGTATCAAGAATATACAGTGGGGAAAAGATAGTCACTTTAATAAATGGTGCTGGGAAAACCGGACACACAAAATAATGAAACTTGACCACTATTTTACACCATATTCCAAAATAAACGCAAAATGAATAAAAGACTCGAATATGAGAAGAAAACATGGCAATCCTTGACTTGGGTCTTACGATAAGGTTTTAGATTTGACAACAAAAGCAAAGGCAACAAAAGGAAAAATAAACAAGTGGGACTGCATCAAACTAGAAAGCTTCTTCATAACAAAAGAAACCAACAACAACATGAAAAGGCAACCTACTAAATGGGAGAAAATATTTGTAAATCATATATCTGATCAGGAATTATAATCCAAAATATATAAAGAAATTACATAACTCAATTGAAAAAATACAAACGATCTGATTTAAAAATGGGCAGAGGAGCCCTGGCCGGTTTGGCTCAGCGGTTGGAGCGTCCGCCTGCGGTCCGGAGAGACCCGGGTTCGGTTCCTGCTAAGGGCACGTGCCTCGGTTGCAGTTTGTCCCCGGCCCTGGTTGGTCGTGCGGGTGGCAGCCACTCGATGTGTCCCTTTCACATCGATGTTTCCCTCTCTCTCCCTCCCACTCTGTCTGTACAAGAAATGGAAAAATATCCTCGGATGAGGATAAAAAAAAAAAATGGGCAGAGGAACTGAACAGACATTTTCCCAAAGATGGTCAAGACGTACATGAAAACATGTTTATCATCATTAATCATCAGGAAAATGCAAGTCAAAACCACAATGAGATATCAATTCATACCTGTTAGACTGGCTATTATTAAAAATACAAGAGATAACCAATGCTGGTGAGGATGTGAAGAAAAGCGAATCCTCCTTGTACACTGTTGGTAGGAATGTAAATTGGTGCAGCCACTATAGAAAACAGAATGGAGGGAGCCCTGGCTGGTTCGGCTCAGCAGTTAGGGCGTTGGCCTGTGGTCCAGGGAGACCTGGGTTCGGTTCCCGCTAAGGGCACGTACCTTGGTTGCAGTTTGTTCCCGGCCCTGGTTGGGTCATGGGTCATGCGGGTGGCAACCACTCGATGTGTCCCTTTCACGTCGATGTTTCTCTCTCTCTCTCTCTCCCTCCCACTCTATCTGAACAAAATATCAAAAAATGTCCTCAGGTAAGGATTAAAAAATAAAAACTAGTATGGAGGGAGATTCCGCCAAAAAATTAAAACTAGAACTACCACATAATCCAGCAATTCTACTTTTGGGTATTTATACAAAGGAAATGAAAATACTAACTTGAAAATTAGTTATGTTCATTGCAGTATTATTTACAATAGCCAAGATATGGAAACAACCAAAGTGTCCACTGATGGGTACATGGATAAAGAAAGTGATATATACATATATGCACACACATCTATACATACACAATGGAATATTATTCAGCTATAAACAAATAAAATCTTGCCATTTGCAACAACATGGATGTACCTGGACAGCATTATGCTAAGTGAAATAAGTCAGACACAGAAAGACATTGTATAATCTCACTTATATATGACTCTAAAACAAACAAAACCTCCCAGAAAAACAACAACAAACCCCCAAGCTCATAGATAGAGAACAGATTGGTGATTGCCAGAGGGTTGGGAGGAATGGGTGAAGGGGGTCAAAAGGTACATACAAAGTCCCAGTTATAAAATAAATAAGTCACGGATGTAATGTACAGAACGGTGATTATAGTTAACAATACTGTATTGCACACTTGAAAGTTGTTAAGAGAGTAGATCTTAAAAGTACTCACACACAGAAAAACTGTAACTATGTAAGATGACGGGTTGATAACTAGACTTATTGTGGTGATCATTTCACAATGGATATAAATATCAAATCATTATGTTGTACACCTAAAGCTAATACGTTGTATATCAAATATATCTCCATCAAAAAAAAAACAACTGTAGGCATATGCTAATGAGTTGGTTTGAATATCAAATCCAAATACTTGTTCAACATCAAAAAACCGACTAAGACTCAACTATCTGAAGTAGGCAGGTGACATGAATGAGTCAAGACGGCCAGGGAGAGACACCAGGGAGCCCAAGAAAGCTCCATCTAGAGAGCAGCTACCACTCACCCGATTTCAACCCAGTGCAAATATAGATTCACTATTGAGAGCTCTTACTATTCTTCAAAAGTACAGATTACTCAAGGCTTACAAATTTTCAAGTGTGGCAACTAAAACAAAAACCTCTGTGGGCCAGATAGTACACATCGGGTGTCCAACAGGAACTGGTTTTGACCTCTGAGAATCACCGGACACAGCATAATGCCCTCCAGGTACATCCAAACTGGTTTATGATTTCGAAACTTAAGCTTCTTTCTGTGTATCTGATGTTTCAGTTGATTAGATTTCTATAACCTTGTGACGATGATCTAGCCTTTTCTTTCCGGACCGCAGGCCGACGCTCTAACTGCTGAGCCAAACCGGCCAGGGTGATCTAGCCTTTTCTCAATAGCTGAGATTCCAGTGACGATGATAATACAGCTCTTATGTGTTCACACTATGTAAGACACTATGCTAAGAGATTTGTGTTCACTTACTCTCATTGAATCCTTACAGCCACTGTATGCCAGAGGCATTGCTATAACCACTTTGGAAATAACATAACTAACACTTATAAAGGTTAAGTAACCTCCCAGAATTCACAGAGCAGATCTGGGGCCCAGGGACAGGTCTGTCCAAGGCCAGGCAGTGCTTTAACCGCCCTACTGGGGACCAGTACTGACATACACACACCTGCTATAAACAGTGATACATTCTGCAACTCCATTAAATGCTTTGCTATTAAAAATACTTACTAGAAATTAGAGTTTATGAAGTTAAAAACAAACAATGCTATCCATATTCTTTGCTTATTATTATTATTTTTTACTTCTATTATATCGGCTCAGGACTTGTTAGTTTATTTAAAAATGATCTTTTCACAGGGAAAAAGAGGCTTGATCCCAAGTTCAGAATTAAGAAAACATATGTGAATCGATGGTCAGTAGTTCAATTCTCCTATAATACATCTCAATGATTATAATCTGTCTGCTCACTGCCTACATGAGATGCACTGCTTAATTCATATTTACTGTATTATTCTAATGTACGATAACCACAACAAATATTTTATAATAGTAACCCATACAGATATGTGAGGGGAAAGTCGTTTTCTTTTTCTTTTCTTTTTTTTTTTATTCTCACCAGAGGATATTTTACCATTGACTTTTAATTTTTTTTTTTAAATCCTCACCTAAAGATATTCTTACATTTATCTTCAGACAGAGTGGGAGGGAGAGATGGAGAGAGGGGGAGGAAGAGAGAGAAAGAGAGGGAAAGAAAAAGAGAGAAACATTGATGTGAGAGAGACACATCGATTGGTTGCCTCCTGCATGACCCCAACAGGGGACCAGAGATCAAACCTGCAACTCTTTGGTACGCAGGCTGACTCTCTAACCACGGAGTCAAATCAGCCAGGGAGGAAAGTATTTTTAATAACTACTAGACAATAACAAGAATGCACTTTTTAGTATAAAATATGTTTTTATATTTGATGTAATAAGAATAGTATAACAGTTGTAACACTTGTAACAGCAGAGTATAAATAAATCTCTTAAAACTATCCACTCAGTCATTCACCTACTCAGTCGACAGGAGGAAATCAGATAAAGATGGTGCTGCCGTTTTCTGGTAGGCTACCAGACAGTTATTATAAGGTCATTAAAAGAAGGTAACTCAAAAGGGTAACTTTAGGCTGGATGGTCAAGAAAGCCTCACTGCAAGGAACTTTAGGGTATGAGTGACAAGGGGTAGCCATGCAACGACACCGGGGAGAGCAGTGAGCCCCGGGCACGGCTGAGCTCGGCGGGCCTGAGAAACAAGTCCGGGTGGTGAGGGGGTGCTGGCCCGGGGTGTGGTGCATCACGAGGGCAAAGAGGTCAACAGGTCAAGTGAGGCTTTTTGACGAGAAGACAGGGTTTATTCTGCTGAACTGGGCAACCACTGGAGGATTTTAAGCAGCAGAGTGACCTAACACATGTTCCTGAAGAATGACGTGGCTGCCATGTGGCGAGAGGAGGGCAAGAGGGCGAGGCCAGTGGCAGCAGGCTGGTGGCACCCGGGTGAGTGCCGAGGTGACCTGACTGGGCGATGGCAGTGGCAGATCTGGGGTGCACCAGACTGTCTCCTCAATTATGGAAAAGGATGGCCCCTTTTCACAAACCTCAAGCACAAATTAAAAATTGGGTAAGACAGTTTCAACAGTAGCACCAGAGATATATTGCTATCCATTAGTATTTAAAGCCATTTAAGCTAAAAATGAGGTAGATATAATATATTATTAAAAGAAAAAGTAAGATGCAAAACCGTGTGTTTGGCATGTTCTTGTGTGTGTATTCATGTGTGCGTGTGTGTGTATGTACTCCCGCAGAACACTGCCGGAGGGAAACAGAACCCATTGACAGCAACTGCCTTTGGAGAGGGCAACTGGGAGACGGGTGGGAAAGAGAATATTCAACATATCATCTTCTCTGTACTGTTTGAATGTTTTTCCCCCTTTTTAGTAAACTTATTGGAGTGCACTGATTAACAAAATTATATAGGTTTCAGGTGCACAATCCCACAACACATCATGTACACTCTATTACGTGTACTATTTGAAAGTTTGCCACATCACGCATATAGTACTTCTTCAACTAAAAATCTAGATGTTACTAGATTTTTAACTCCTTGCTCATGTGATCAAGTCTTCTGCTTCTCTTTATTTCCCAGTGTCTCATAAATTGTCCTGATCACAGCACGTGTTTTAAAAAGCACCTTGGTTGAGAAGACGAGGTCTCAGTGATAAAGATCTTAATGCCACAATTATGATGAGAGGCAGCAAATGGACTAGAAATCAGTAGACTTGTATCAAACTTGCCTCTTTCATCAGCTGTGTGACCTTAGGCCACTAACACCAGCCTTTCATCTCTTCATCTGTAAAGACGGTGTAATATCCACCTCACAGAATCATGAAAGCATCAATATGAAAACATGTACTCTGTAAGACGAATGTAAATAAAAGGCACTACTACTGTTATACACAGTCTACTTCTGTCCTTCTTAGACTTTACAGAAGAGCTGAATTTAAATATCCGGAATCTGTCCACTCCACTCTCCTTCGCCAATCAATACCCCGTGCCCGGCATATGGTGGGTGTGAGGAGAATCACTTGTTTGAATCAATTTGGCAAACTAACATTTACAGTGTAGTCAGTGAGTGCCGGGACCTGTTCCTAGGGTTGTACATGTGTTACATCATTTACTCTTCATCACAACCCAGGCATATCATTTCCATTTTACAGATGCAGAAATTGCAGTGCAGAGAGGTTAAGTCAAGTGTTATTAAGTGGCAGATCTCAAAGGAATCATAGAAAAGTCTGACTGCAAAGCCTTTTAAATTTTTTCCTTGACTTCATTTTCCTTAAGAAAACAAAACAAAACAAAAACACCTTGCCCTGACCGGTTTGGCTCAGCGGTTAGAGCGTCAGCCCGCAGACCAGAGAGTCCTGGGTTCGGTTCCTGCTAAGGGTATGTACCTTGGTTGCAGTTTGTCCCCAGCCCCGGTTGGGATTGTGGGGGTGGCAACCAATGTGTCTCTCTCACATCAATGTTTCTCCCCACTCCCCCCACTCTATCTGAAGATAAATGCAAAAATGTCCTCAGGTGAGGATAGAAAAAAATCAAAAACTTTTCATCCTGGCCAGTTTGACTCCGCAGTTAGAGCATTGGCCTGAGGACTAAGGAGTCAGGGGTTCAATTCTGGCCAAGGGCATGTGCCTTGGTTGCGGTTCAATCCCTGGCCCTGGTGGGGGTTGTGTGGGAGGCAACCAGTTGATGTGTCTCTCTCACATCCAAGTTTCTCTCTCTCTCTCTCTCTCTCTCTCTCTCTCTTTCTCTCTCTCCTTCCCACCCTATTTGAAGATAAATGGAAAAAAAATATCCTTGGATGTGGATTAAAAAAACAACAACAAAAACCTTTCACTTCCTGGCACACAAGCTAGTCAACATTTAGAATGACAAGCGTATACTCTCTCTGCATACTACAGAGTACACTCTGTATACTTCAACTAGTACAGTATTCTCTCAAGGATCTTAGAATTTGGCACAACATTCCAACCTGGACATCCATCTCTGTTTTACAGCTGGAGTCCTGTCTGTTTTAGGAGACGTCAAGCTGGATGTTGGACAAGTGAGGGACCACCCTCCACATAGTTGACATTTACCGAGTCCTACGTGCTGGGCTCTGGGCTGAGCACATAGGTGCCTTTTAAAATTTAACCTTCCACAACCTGTGAAGTAACTCTGATTTACTCCGCTGATCTCAGAGTGGGGGACTAGGCAGACTGTTACTTGCTCAGGCTGTAGGCTGTTCGATCAAATGCAGGATGCCTTGTTCAACGTGTGAGAAGAAATGACCACAGTGACTCCATCTTGCTGGACAAATGGCAATGACCTTGCAGACTTGCTAAAAGGGGTTATTTGTTGAGAAAGAACTTTTCAAGGACTGTACAAAATAGCTATACTTTTCAAGGACCATAAAACAAAAGTTTCTTTCCTAGTCATGAGAAACCAATGACTTGTAAAAGATAAATTTCCTTGCAATCACAATTCCTGGTAAACAACTAAAGTAGACTGAATACTCTTTTCCCCCTTTTTCTTTTAAACCCCCCTGCGCCTAATCCCTAGAGGGGATACTGTTCTGGTTGCTGCCAGAATCTGTGCTCCCTGGTTACAACTCAACACCCCAAATGCATGCTTTCCTTGCCTCACAGACTTGCCTTTTTCTCTCGGTCGACAACTGCGAACTTCAGGTAAACAATAAATAACTTTTTTTAAGCACATGTATGCCCCGATTCTGCAAAAGACATAGTTATACTAAACATTATTTATTATTTATCTAAAATTCAGATTTACCTGGGTGGTCTATATTTTTATTTGCTAACTCTGGCCAAACCCTGCCCGGTGACAGAGTTACTAGTAGCAAGTGGCAGCGCTGGCAAACACCGGACCACCTGACCAGAGCTCAACTCCGTGTTCACTACTTTCTACCTTCTTCTTTGTCCTCCCCCAAATGGACTTGCTATGAAAATGTCAAAACCCGCCTGGAAAAAGGACTTGTATCCCAGCTAAAGAGGTATTTTCAGTGAAGTATAGATGGAAGGGTTGCAACATATACCATGAAAGGATCCTCACCTTCAAATGAGTGTGGGCACTAAAATGCAGTGTCCAAAACCTGATGCAGATGTGATTTAATGCAGCAGTCCTCAGTGCCTGAGAGCTTGGAGAAAGGTGATGTCATTAAGGTCTCAGCGAATCGCCACCTCCTTCCCTGTGAGTTAAGGTTAACGGCCCAAGCGTATGCGCCTATTCTCTGACTTGTGCAAGCACGATGATTTTCGAAGTCATTGCATTCAGTCATCTCCTGATTTTGCTTTTAATTCTTATACCCCAATCCTCTGGCACCGTAATTTATTTATCAAAAACTTGTCTGGATTTGGACAGCTAAACCATGTTTTTTTTTTTGTTTTTTTTTTTTTAATTTATCTTTATTGTTGAAAGTATTACAGATATCCTCCTTTTTCCCCCATTGCCTCCCTCCACTCTGCTCCCCCCACTAGTGTCTGTGTCCATGGGTTATGCATTGCATATAAATGCTTTGGTTCATCTCTTCCTGCCACCCCCTCCCCCTTTCCACTGAGATTCCTCAGTCTGTTCCATTCTTCCATGCTTTTGAAAAATATAACAATTACCAATATTTTCAAAGAAGAGTCTGGATTATACTTGCCATAATCTGTTGTAAGACCCTCTCACTGGGCTGTGGCAGGCACGTACCATGATAAAGGATGCTTTACAATTTTGCAAACATAAATCCAAAGTGACCTTGTAAATTATGTGCAGTATTTTTTAAATACCCAAGAAAGATGATCAATTGTATTTAATGATTATGGAGACATGATGATAAAGTTAATGTACACAGTTAGAAATTGTTTGCTGGGCAACATGCAGAGTTCTTTTTATAAATAGCTTGTAGAAAACAATCCCTGGGGGACTCTGACATTTCGAGAGATCACCAGGCATGACATTAGTTCTGTCATTTCCATGCATTAGACAGAGCGATGAAGACAAACCAAATGGAAATAGATTTTTATCTAAAGCAATCAATGCAGCCAAATTAAATAATCTAATCCAGTGGCTACCACCAGGCTTTTGGAATTCATAAAATGGAAAATTTTCAAAAGAGGTTTTAGGAATTCACATAGAATTGTCAGCTTTTCATTTTGCCAAGTGAGAAAATTTAAACAAAAACAAAACAAATGCTATCTACTATCATTATTATTCCATAACAATAATAAAAACAATCTCAAAGTAAAGGACTGTTTCCCAACAAAGAACCAATCTTACACTAATATTTTCACTGTAGCCTGAAAACTTTGACAGCAACCAGCAACAGAACAGTCTAGTCCCATAACTGCTAGAATACAGTGTTTGGAAAAAGATGTAATTTTTAAAAAGATGTCTGTTATTTGGTATTTGCTAAACACAAAGTTAATTAGGATACACAAACCAGGCTAGCCATTAATTTTACATGGACCTATATATGCTATTTTCCTTGCTACTCATTTTTGATATTTTATCAAGGCAATATATACACATCATTTTATAATAAAAAATACTAAAAGGCTATTATGAACATAATCCCTTGATTAGCATTTAGCGCTCTCTCTCTCTCACACACACACACACACACACACACACTGCTCACTCTCACTCACTCTCTCCTCTCCTCCATCCCCAATCCTTCCACAGTCACATCACAGTCACAATCTGGAGGCACATTTTTCGATGCCTACGTTATTATGACTCTGCAGCTATAAATTGCTCCTGAGCTATGTACATTACGCTACCTTTGCTTTTTTTTTTTTTTTAATCCTCACCCGAGGACATTTTTCCATTTTTTGTACAGACAGAGCGGGAAGGAGAGAGAGAGAGAGAGAAACATCGATATGAAGGGACACATCGAGTGGCTGCCACCGCACGACCAACCAGGGCCGGGGACAAACTGCAACCGAAGTACGTGCCCTTAGCGGGAACCGAACCCGGGTCTCTCTGTACCGCAGGCCGACGCTCTAACCGCTGAGCCAAACCGGCCAGGGCTACCTTTGCTTTTTTATGAACTTTTTTATTTTCCCTGGGGTTGATCATCACCTTATTTTGCTGCTGTTCACTTCATTTTCTAACAGCCTACCTTTAACTCCTCTCCACACTCTCCAACGGGACTGGAAGCCTCTCCACCGGCCCAGCACAGCAGGTCTCTCAGGGGCGCTCTGGAAGCATCCTCGGGGTGCTCTCTTCTCCCACTGTCTCCTGCACAGCTGCTGCCCTAGGCCTTCCCTGCACTACCACCCAGGGGATTCCCTCGGCCTCTAACTATTGCATTGCCTCTTTGCTGGACAGCGTGCCTTCTCTTCTTCAAGAAACTAAGAACAGGTCCACGGGTGAGCACAGGGGGAAGAGGCTGCCTACTGTGAAATGTGTGTACATCTCACTTAGGCCTACTATTCTGAATGTGGGAATCTACCTCTACCTCCACTGAGCCTGATTTGCCAAATCAAAAACCTCTGGGTTCACCTCCCCAGAGAGGAGCTGCAGATGTGGGGAATACGGTCACTGGGATATACAATGAAGAGGCTATCTGGAAGTTCCAGTTACCAATTTTAGAAGCTTTAATGGGATCTTCGTGTTTTGACCCACCGCCCTCAGAGGGAGCCAGTGCCTCTAATTCCTGGGCCTTTCCTGTGTTCTGTGTGTGTGTGTGTGTGTGGGTGGGGGGGGGGTCAGCTCCTTCTTTCCCAGGCTTCGAGGTGCAGACACTTGGGTTTCAGCTTTCTCTGGGGTGCTAAAATAGCTATCAAACCTATGTGCTTTCCGTCTTTCAAACTTGTTGACAGCTTGAGGCCACCCTATCTTGTCCTCCGTGACTTGGATATCTGACTTCTACTGTCATTTCAGTGGGGTTTAGTAGGCGTAGAGATAAAAGCACCTGTTACCTTAAACTCTGAGAGTTATACTTTTGCAGCATATAAATATGCTGCCACACTTTCTCGTGGTGGCAGAGATCACAGAAGGAGGTTGATGAGGCATTAAAGATCCCCTAAAACACTGTCCAATCATAACAAAGGTGTTCTGGAGAGCCATTCTATTTTATCTGTTTTTTTTAAAAAGTGTTTTGCGGAAGGGAACTGTCATAAATCAGCGCGCTGCTGCTACTCCATCATCCCTCTGCCAACAAAAAGCTTTTTCTCTCCAAACACTTTTCTCTCTCTGTCTGCCTATTAGGTCTAGTTAGTTAACTAGACCCCAACCCTTCAGTTTACTTATGCTGGATTGGAAGAGAACTCCTAAGAAGCTGGATAGAAGTCAATTCCCCACGCAAGAGCTGCTAGGCTCGGGGTCTAGAGAAGTCCTAATGCTTGCTGCAGACACCTTGGCACGCCCCAGAGGATTCCTTAGTTGTAGAGTTGAGCTGACCCTACTAAACCGCACCTCGGTGCAAGAAGGAGAGCGTTGCATCTGGGATGGATTTATACTTTCATCTGATTTCCAGGCATACCTCTGAAATATTGCGGGTGAGGTTCCAGACCACCACAATAGAGCAAGGTGCAATCATTTTGCTTGTGGAGAGTCTTGCCTTCAATTTCTAAAAAACCCACTGTTGGTGAAGCGCGAGAAAGTGAAGCGCAAGAAAGCGAGGTGTGCCTGTAGTACGAGCACACAAAAACCTGGCCCCTCCGATTTGAATCTGGTGACGACGTGGATACTGGTGTCCCCAGCTGCCTTGGGAACTGTCTTGCAGCCTAACATATAACTGGCAGGGTATAGCCAGCATCCTGACCTGAGATGAGTCAGACTATAAAGAGAGGGCATCAGTCAATACTTTCTTAAAAATTTTGACATGAAGCATTCTAAGTAAACTACCTGGAAAAATACATTCCACTCCAATCAGATGATCTGTGTATTCAGAAAATACACTAATGTTGTACCATCAAATGTGGTAGACTGGATTTTTTAAATGCAATGAAAAGCAATCTACTTAAAGGATGAGATAATGCTCAAAATCAACTAAAATCAAAGACAGAAGAGTAACTCCCATGATAAATAGCGAGGAGCCGCCTCCCCCAGCTATTCATGGTTCCTGCATCACTATGGGTGAGTACATAAATAAAGTTCTCCAAACATCTCCTATTGGTCCCTAAACTGAATGCAATCCCTGAATTCTAAACCAGGCAAGCAGGCATGATCCGAAAACAGACTGCAATAAAGGAAAGGCACCGTCCTGGAAAATGCAGGCCATCTGGTCGCCGTGCATATTTCCACACAAGAGCTCCTGATGGTTAACTTCAGGTTATCGTGATGCTCCTAACCCCCCAAAATCTGCAACAACAACAACCACCACCTAAGTATTTTCTTCTCTATCATTTGTCATTGCAACAATATTTCACAGATTTTTCTTCTTCCTTCTTGATTCTGACAAGGGTATTATACTAGCTTGCCAGGAAAGACGGTGTGGGCCAGCATTTTCTTTCCAATGCTCAAACACCGTGGGAAAGCTCAGACACACGTGCGTTAGGACACGGTCACTGGGAGACTGTGTTCAACTAGAAAGGCAGGGGAGCAGCAGAGCGAAAGTGCAGTACTGGGAGCTAGGAGAGCCTCGGCCCAGGCACACCACGGGCACTTTAATCAAGTGAAAATGGGTGAATAGTGTGCGGTGAAGGTCTGCTTTTAATTACACTCAAGGTCAACAAGTGTCAGCACACCAGGAGCATAGTTTGTTCAATATCCTAGATAATCATTTGTATCTTCTTTTAAAAAGGTATTTTTTACATGAAAGTACAAGCAGGATCTGAGAAACTGAGAAAACCAACAAGAAAACCCAATTATCAGTTTGTTAGCTTCATAATTTAAAAATAAAACCAAAGGTAGTGAAAAAACCAAAGGCACTCTATTTTGGGGCCAGGCTGACTCAAGTCTTAAGAGAGTTAAACAGCTATTGATAAGGGTGCTGGTAGAGTTACCTTCCAGAAGGGGCCAGGTCTCTTCTCAAGATTATATGAAAATATCTAAATGTGTTAGTCTGGCAGAATCACACCTGAGGGGAAAGCATAACTTTGATAAAATTATGGCAGAGATTTTAACCTGGACATAATCAATCGGAGGGGCTGTGGGAGGAGCTAAGGCTTATGGGAGGAGTTCTGGAACTCGAAGTCACCCCGAGAACCCTGCAGGAAGAACCCTGTTTACAACAGAGCTCTATGGTTGTTAACAGCCCCTCCCCTTAACTTCCTCTTCCTTTCTGAACTTCCTCCTCCGTCTCTGCCTGGTTCAGTGTGTGCACATGGTTCACCATGTCTACATGCACAGGACTGCAATCCTTCCTTTTTCCCAAATAATCCATTTGGTGACAGAATACCTAATTGATTCTGTTTTTCTAGTCGACTTCTTAGAACAGAAGAAGTAACTCCAGTGGGTGGATAGTAGAATTAATACAAGAAAATTAAAGTTCTGGAGATAAAATTGTTTTACCTTTGCATCACCAGATTTTCTTTGTGAAAGACACCTCCTCCCTGCTTCTCTTCTGTGCCAGGGATATAACAAGAGAGAATTTCTTGATATTCTGACCCTAATAGTTAAATCAATTATCTTTCTGAAAGGATCCTGCTAATGGATGAATTTATGAGGTTAACAGATGTTCTGCTTCAATTTAAGAATAAAAAATATATAAAAAGACATTTGTAAGAAAATTTTCACATTGTGACTAAGGATTCCCCCCTATTATATGACATATACATTTTGAACAGGCAGATATAAATGACCCGTTTGACTCGCATCTCCTTTCCAGGCTCTGGACTTCATCCAAAGAACCAATGGGATCCAGTAAGAAATGACAGCAATCTGCAAGCCTCTCATGGGAAACCTCAGGCCGCAAAGGGCCCTGTAATGATTTCTTCAAGGTTCCTTTGTGTATAGATTCATTCACAGGGGGAGAAATGATTAATATTTACCTAACAATCCGAAAGAAATAACAAGCAAAGCCTACATAGGATGGAGAGACTAGAGTTGATGGTGCCGTTCAACATTATTGCAATATATTTGGCAAAACAATTCATTAGGCTCTCCCATTTCCCTTTAACGCGTCTACAGTTAACATCCAGCATAGGAAGAAGTTTATTCAAAATACATATACAATTCACCTTCCCTGAATCTAGCTCAGTCTCTGATTCCTTTTACAGAGGAAATAACCCAACAACCCCCTCCAGATTTCTAAATTAAGATTGCTCAAAACAGAGATACCATTTTGTCAACTCCTGCATCTTATGGATGAGTCCCGGAGAAGTGACTCATCTCGGCACCCACTGCCATAGTGAGCGAACCCAGGGTAAACCATCAGCACGCAGGGCCAGGGCGTAGGAACATATGGCCCATGTTTCTTTCATCTTGCACCACCCAAAGGAGTACCAGGGGGATCACTCTGAAATTTCAGTTGGAGAAATTGATTTCTTTGAATAATAGTTTTAAATAGTTCATTTGAATCCAGACGATAATCAATTAGAAATTCTTGGTGTAATCTCTAGTCTCCTGTGATTCCTAATAAAATGCCTCAACGATTCAACCATGCATGCATGTTATGTTTACCCACAACGACACAAAGAGACAAAAGCAGTGAGCTGAGATTTCCCCAATATATAATGTACAATGTAGTTTGGCTAGAGACAGGGAAGGGAAAAGGGGTATTATCAACATGAACTTTTACCAATTTATGTTTTAAACCTATAGTTGACTTACTCAAGTTAAAAATTAAGCCACAGCGAAACAATTTACATGTGAGGCATAACTAAATTCAGAGGAGAAATGTGAAAATGTTTGGCAAAATTGAGGCTTAATCGCCATCTTCTTACACTGCACACATCAAATTCTGGAGTATTCACCCTTTAAGAAATTGATTCCAAAATGTTACTTCTGTCAAAGGAAGAGCAACCAGGGAGCCCTGGTGGCAGGAAGGCCTGCGCTGCCTCCTCATGGTCAGGGGCCTCACTGGTAACTCTTCCAATATCAGACCCTTACCTGATGAATAACTTAAATCAAAGCCAGACATGTGGTCCCTACAAAATGCATAAATATTCTTCTAAAACATCTTGACATTTATGTCCTGCCCATTTTATCTGCTTCAGAATTTGATGTAAAAAATGTCCTCCAGAAAACAACAAAACCATACTCTATCCAGAGGTCTAAAGAGTGGGATTTTAAATACCTTAAAGAAAAAAAGGCCACACAAAGAATTAAGTTGTAAAGAAAATAACATATAGACTGTGTTTCAGTAGTTTAAATAACATTCAATATGTATGAGCTACAAAGGGTTAGAAAATTCAATTTTCTGAATTTAAAATGAGAGCAAGGAAAGCCTTTAGATATTTTGCTAAAATCAAAGGCAAGAATCTCAATCCTTTCAAAAGTCCTTTAACACTTGCTTAAAATGAAGACCAACAAAAAAGAATAAACCAGATAAAGAGTGAGGACTATGATGAATCAATATTTAAATAAATCATTAGTTTTTGATGAACAATAAAACAGAAGTTAGAAATGCAAAAAATGAAAGCTTTCAAGGAATACAAAACATGCTCTAACTCCAACTCTTTGAAGAGAGGCAACAATTATTATACTTATTCTAGAAAGAGCCAGAGTTCCAAAGAGACAAATTCAACCCCAGGAGCATATTACAAGTTAGTGGCACCTTCCCCTTTCTTTACGTGTGGAGGGGAATGAGGGGGAATTTCTCCTAATCATTAGGTTAGACATCTTGCATTCTGAATGAAGCATTGGATAATCAAAAAGTGTTATTTACACAATTAGCAGAAAGAAATACCCATTTAAGTGCTAAACAAGTACTATTAGATCTGAGTAAGGTGAATGAGAGTTCTGATGTTTAACCTCTGCAGTAAAATGTGTATGTACCCTGTAGACAGAAGTACGTGTTGATATGCATTAAATTATAAATATAATTTACTTCACTGCATTCAGGGTACAATCCTATAATGCTATTCAGTTTACTTCATTTAAGGAACAAAAATGGCTAGTGAAAGATTAAGTTCAATTTACCTAATTTCCTAGTCTAATGATTTTCTATTAGCTACTTCTGGTGCTCAATTTTCAAAGACTACATAATCCTATTAAAATGTATCTTGTGAGATATTTGGAACTTGGATACATTCTTCAATACACATTCCAGAACTTAGAGACCACATATGCCTCAAAAATATGATTTAAAAAAATCGACTATAATCTCCACTGTACCATGTGATGACCTGTTAACTACAATTCTACCAGGAGTTTTTTATACTGTTCACTCCTTGCAATGTTTGCAATATGCCCAAAAAAGGCTTGGCTTTCTCTTGCATAGATGCATATCAGAAGAGAGCCTGCTCTGGGTAACAAACAGAGAAGAGAGTAGGGATTCTCCATTTCGCATCTATGCTAGTTTCCAACATTCAAAGACACAATCATGATTCTGAGTGAATAAACTATTATACAATGCTTAAATTATCATAGGGAATGGTGATAGTTGATGGTGGTCTGTTAATTCCCCAAAGCCTATGACTGCACACTGTGGGTATAATCCATACTAAAACAAAATCTGAAGAGGCTGCTTAGCACTCTTCGTAGAAGCCAATGTTAGAGGCATGTTGAGAATCATGCCTACCTACATTTGGTTATTTAACAATATAATAAGCCATCCAGGTCTATCTCAGTGGGAGACAATAGTCATCACAGCACAGGAGGTCTCCTAGCAGTTTCAGTAGAAACTGATACATCCCCATGCAGGTCACATTAACAGGACTGTGAAGACATGTTTCTCCCTAAAGCTCCAGCTTTTAAAAAGCACTAAGAGGGAAAGAGCTACAGCTGAAGACATTCCAGCTAGAAAATTTGCTAATGATTGGTGGGGTTAGATCCCACTGTGTCATAATCTAAGGGGGTTATGAGAGAGGAAGCCAACATGTTTCTTAAAATCGCACTAAGGTATTTTGTCCCCTTCTCCCCTAACCCCGCCATATTTTGAGAAAAACCTATCATTATCAAAGTCTTTTAATAATGTAAATGTCATAGAAGGGGACTGGAGGGTAAAAGCCTAATGTCACTCTCAGTGGGTCTGTATATATAACCCATCAGAAGACTGAAATGACTCTGAGCGCCACCTCCTGAAGCTTTTTCTGCACATTATCAAACCTCTGAATCTCCATCATGATCATCCACATCTCCAGCACAGAGTTCTGCGATCCTATGATTCTATTATTCCATTTTTAAACCTGTGGAGTGGGAGTGTTTCTGAGTACCCGGCTCACACAGATGGTGGTGGGAAGATTCTCAAGAACATGTTGCATGTAGTAAATGCCCATTTCACTATGTAATCACTCCCTTCACCTTTCATATGAATAGATGTTATATTGTCCTACAGACAGACTCAAACAATTAATTAGCAGCAGCACGGCATCAGCACACATACATGTGAGGAGCGTGAAAGAAGAAATCCTTCCCAGTTACACATGCCTGCGGTTGAGGGCTCTGAACGAGACAAGAATGTAGTGTAACAGGAACAGGTCACTACTGTATATCAGCTCCACACACTGTGGGGAGAGCAGGGAGAGAGAAGCAAGAGGAGCTCACTGAATGATAAAATCATAGACGGTGTCTCTGAATTCCCGATGTTCTAAAAATACACTGCACTGACAAATGATTTGTCAAGACTACCTTTCCGAGACTAAAAGCAAGATCGATGTGCTAACCAACACTTTCCCATAACCAGCCCCTTCTGGGCACTGCTTCACCCTTCTCTTCCGCAAACTGGCTCTTTATGAAACTGACCCAGGCCACAGCAATCTCTCCGTCTGGAGTTCAGACACCATCCCTCTCACCTAATCTCACCTGACCATCTTAGAGCCATTTTATATACCTTACTTTCTCAGTCTGTCACTGAACATTACACACTGGCAAAGACAGTACCAAATTCTGTTGTCCTAACATTCACCTGTCAACATGGTTTAACATGGTATTTCTTTACCTTGGTCTCCTTAGCAGAAAACTCTGAGGAGTTGGAAATTTTCATAGACTTTGACCGGTGGGACTGCCGCCGGATAGAATCCTCCCGGGAGTATTTCACGGAACCTGAGGTCCTCACTCGCACCTTGCTGGCACTCTGAACACTGTTCACGCCAATCATTTTGAAGGTTGACTGGGGAAGGGGTTTGGAGAAATAAAAAGGCACTTTCCAAATGCTGCAAGGCTCTGATGCTGGAGCAGCTCCGCCGGGTTGTGCCTGAGCAGCTCGGAGCGCTGTGATCGCGTTAGCTTAACGAACACCAGGCTGCCTCCCCCAGCATCTTCAACTACCGTGTTTGCAGCCAGTCTGATTGTTCCAGCCACAGCTCACGTCACTGGCTGCGAAGAAGAAAAAAATGCAATCCCACCCCTGCTACTCGGCTCTCTTTTACACACACACACACACACACACACACACACACCCCATATTCACACACTGGAACAAATGGCAATTGGCCAGGCAAGCAATTCATTAACATTCCAAATAGCAACACTATTTCTCTGGTGATATTGTGCAGCAAGCTCATTAACATCAACAACAAAATAGAGATTCCACAAATAAAAGTCGCAAGTAATCTGTCAGGCACGGTGGGGTGGGACCAGCGATAAATTTCCGAAAGGAAAAAAAAAAAATAGAGCTGCACATCAAAAGGCTCCATCAATTACAGGCTAGTAAATGGATGGCAGCCACAAAGGCACCTCAATGACCACTTAGTTTCCTCTCTTTCCTGTTCCAGGCCATACACTGTTAACAGCACTTCAAACTATATAGCTTTCTGAATTAAATGTTTCTTACAGCCTTAGATTACTACAACCAGCTAGATATTTAAACAGGAATTACGTTATTTTGTATGAGAAGTCAAAAAGAAAAATGTTATGCTACCTCCCTGACATACTGACAAGTTAAAAAGAAAACTGGTTGGTTAGCACATGTTAACCTTAAATATGGCTTAGGGTGAGACCAATAAAGCCAACGCCGATCAATAAGGAACAAGGAGCTTTCCCAAGAGCTATAAAAGCTGTCAGTGTACAAGAACACATGTAACCTTCTGAGGAAGAATTACAAATGGGAGATTATTAGAAGCCTAGATAATTTTAGCTCCTGACCCATGAAGCTGGCCTAGAGCATGGAACTCAGGATTGTTGCGCCTCCCTTATCTAACACCCCAAGGGGTGACAGGTGGGCCAGAAAAGCCTCCAGGTAAAGGAGAGTTTAGTGATTATATAAATAACAAAATTTGAAAGTAGTTTGTAAAATGCTAATCTGGGAAGACTGTGCCAATCTCGCTCCTCAAATCTGAACTTTTCTCTGATGACTCAGGATTACACGTTTCGCATAGAACATGACAGAGTACTGGGCATTCTTCAAGGCGTACGGGGCTGTTTCCTCCACCGCCAGTGAGCTCAGGCAAGGTGACGTGTGGACTTGGGTTTCCTTTCACCCGCACATCACCTCCCGCCCCCCTCTAGGCTTCTTCACTTTCCACCTCTTTCAAGTACTTCATGCTTCAACTCTGCTATAAGTGAAACAAAGACATAAACTAATTTTGGCAGAATTCTGCCTAAAATAATCATAATAGGTTTGGGAAGATCCTGGGGATCTCCTCCTCAAGAATGCACTGAGTTTGGTCTATGACCTTATTTTAGCTATTTTGAAGTAAAATTTTCTCTCTTGACAGGTCATTTGAAGCAACTGAATAACTGTCCTTTAAAGTAAACTTTAAAAAAAATTCTGTAGTGACTTTATACTTTACAAAGCATGTAACAAAGACATAAAAAGTGGTGTAATTATAACACTATGATAAAATTGATCATTTAGAATATGCACAATTCTAACTCGGGCATCTGATGATCCTAAAGGAAGTATCTCCGTTTAGCACAGGAAAGCCGAGGGAACCTATGGCAGGGGACCTATGGCAGGGGGCAGAGCACAGGTGTCCGCAGAGGGCTGTGCAGAAGACAGAGGGACCCTGCCTCCACATGGCCACACAGACAGGGCGCCGCCGAAAAGAAATGCACCTTTGGGTTATTTGCCAGTCACCACCATGAGCGGTTCGAATATGCCTCCCAATGCACTTAATTTCCTTTTCTTCTCCACCAACAGGGTTACATAAACAGAATGAAAACTATGTGCTGGCATGTATAGAAATGGACTCTGATATACAAGTTGGTTTCTGGGGAGTTTGGCAGAAATGTGCTACCTTTACCAACTAAATACAACATTTCATTATAACACTGATGAGGTGCCGTAGGAATTTAACTCCAGTTTCTATGAATTAGCCTGAGGTGAAACTGATTTCATTACACACTGTTTCACTTTAAGGTGAAGAACCCATTGACAACATTCAGTGAGGACTCACTGTATGTTATCTTTGCCCAAAGACTGCCCGACTGGCATCATTATTTCTGTAATGTCACTACTAATAAACTTGCAGTTGTTTGCCCCTATACCTGACAGAGTCATAGATGCCACCTCATTCTGTAACATGGCAGTCTTGCGAGGTGGGAGAGGCGGTCACAGCCCCACTTTACATGTGGCCAGTCCGCTGAGGTGGCGATGACTGGTCCAGCCTTCAGGCCCTCACTCTAAGCCACACCACAGACCACACTGTCTTCCACACACTATGGTGGTTCACACTGCCCTTTCCTTTTTAAAGCAGAAACGAACCTTTTTGTAAGTCAGGGAGAGAAGTCTTCCTCTGCCCCTCCCCACTGTCTGTTCCAATCAAATGTGTACCTGCACAGAGACCAACAGCTGCAGTGCCTCCAGTCGTCTGAGAATGAGAACACGCCACGTCTGAGTGTGTCCTCACGAGGCACGGAAGGAAGAGGGCAGGGCCCCTAGCCCTCAGGTCCTGTGCTGCTCCGGCTTTAGCCTAGTGACCTTAACTGATTCCCACCCCTTCCCAAAGGCACTGTCTCCTGCAGCCAGGCCTGCTGCTCACCCCAGGTTAACACACTGGGCCACAGCTCCCACTCACTCCGCACACGAAACACGAGCTCACCGCCTCTCTGTCCTAATGGTACAAGGGAGTGAAACTTAAGTTTCCTTCCCACGCCGGCTTCCCAGTCCCTCTGTCCAGAAACAAGTGCTGTTGCCAGTTTCCTGTGCATCCTTCCAGAGATAACCTAGCCGCGCACTGTGTGAATGAGTGAGTGTGCTTCTTACGAGCTATAAATGAAAGCATGACGGAGATGCTTTGTTTCTTGCTTTCCCCCTCATCAGCACATAAAGCTACCTCAGTCTCCTTAGTGGTGGCAGGGAGTGTTCCCATGGACAGATGTAACATGTTATCAGGGTCTTATTATTAGATACCTAGTTCACAGTCTTTTGCTACCACAACTAAAGATGCAGGGACTATGCCTATAATATATCGCATCTTAAATAACATTTGGTTTTCCAATTGTTCTCTGAAAAAGTCTTATTTTCCTCCTCCTGTATTTATTTCAAATTGCCCATATTTGTGGTGTTAGGTACAGATGAGGTTCGCAAAGAGATTCAAGATGAAAACATTCACTTCAAAGACCTACTGGACGGCCCTGCCCTGCGCCATCCTGCTCGGAGACAGCTTGACCTTTTTTAGATGTTGGCCAGCCTGCGCACAGACAGCCTGCTTACTGTAAAATAAAGACGGGCCTCCTGGAGAGCAGCAGCTGTTTAAAAGTACAAAAATAACTTTCCATAAAACTTTAGCAGAAAATAAAAGTGACTTCCATGTCAAATAGAAATCGTAGGAGAAATGTCATTATGCAAATGAATGAGCTGGAAGGCATCACCTTCTGATGCTTTCTCTGACTGAGGACGCTGCTTAGTATGTACGCCCTGCAAGGCTTCTAGAAAGGGTCCCAATCAATAGAAAAATTCTCTAACCCCACCCACAGGCACAGTCCCAGAGAAATGCGCTCAATGTAAGAATTGTTCGTGTGCCTATGAGGTGCTGGGAATATATGCAACCCACAGGACAAGGCCCCTGACTTTAGGTAGCTCATTCAGGTGGGGGTTGGGGTTGAAAGGACCGGGAATTCTATTGCCATAATCATAACAGTGAATGCTGAAGGGTAGCGGTGAGCTGAAGACTTGCAGACTGCAAATGGGAAAGACAGGAGAACATCAGTGGTATCCAGGCAGATGCTTCCTCCCTCTCAGAACATGTCATGGAACCATTAAGCAGAAAAAGCTCCTGAAGACTGGAGAGAAGCCAAGGTGGTAATGAATTCTAAATACCGATTGTCCACAGGTACAATTAACACCACACATAGAAGGGGTCGGGAGGGGGAGAGAGGTAGGAGGTGGGGAGAGGAAACCTGCTTCAGTTTATTTTCAGAACAGAATGGTGGATGTAAGATTCACTTAAAAGGATCACAGGGATCTCCCTCGGTCCTTCAGATCGCCCTGGCTTGTATGAGACAGGAAAGTGACAGAAGGCTGATCTGGAAGTCGGAGGTCGGGTGCTCTCTGAGGCTTCCTGGCAAAGACTGTCACAGGACCCAGTGTCTTCAAGAAGGATAAAGGTGTCCTTATGCTTCAATCTCAGCCTACTGTCATAAAGGCACCAATGAACGATTTCTTGTCCAGACTGTTCACTTGGACATAATCTCATCAGTTGAGCTGGAAGGGTCCATAGAAATAACTGCCATTAATCTCCATTTTATAGATGGAGATTCTAAGACCCAGAAACATGATCTCATGTCTTATAAGTTACAAAACTGAGGATTGTGTCCAGGTTTTCTAATTTCCAATAGAAGCTGCTTTTCTCCTGTGTTCTCTGCTTCTTGAAGGTTAAACAGTTCACAGCCACACATATTTTCTGACTGCAATGAGGTTTGGAATGGAAAATTCAATATGAAGAGACTGACTCCCAAAATGAAATGCAGACCTGCCACTCATATAATCACTGCAGAAAGGAGACGGGAAAAATCAACTGTACCAGTAGCTTTGGAACTAGTCTCGGGGTCCAGAAGAAGGCAACAGCTTCCTGACCCTGCCATGGCAGGAGCGAGGCAAGCATCCTTTCGTTCCCTGGGTACTACTGCTTTCCACACAGCAACCAGAGGGTAAGAGCGAACCTTTCACAGACCAATGTCTACAGTAGTCATTGAAAGAACATTAAAACAACAAATGACTTTAAATATGAAAACTAGATAAATTAAACTCTCCCTGCTTCACTTCTCCTGTCTTCTTCCAGGTTTTCCCAGCTGATACTTTTCTAGTCTGGGACTCGTTTTGAACCCCAGCAGATGGTGGCAGCCTAGATTCATCTGGTGCTCACACCCGAGGACTACATCCTGACCCCCATGTGGTCCAGCCACACGACGCCTCATGCAGGCTCCCCTGGCCAACATCTGTGTTAAGAGTCTGAATGGGCCCTGGCCAGTTTGGCTCAGCGGTTAGAGCGTCGGCCTGCGGTCCCGAGAGACCCGGGTTCGGTTCCCGCTAAGGGCACGTACTTCGGTTGCAGTTTGTCCCCGGCCCTGGTTGGTCGTGCGGGTGGCAGCCACTCGATGTGTCCTTTCACGTCGATGTTTCTCTCTCTCTCTTTCTTCCTCTCTCTCCCTCCCACTCTGTCTGTGCAAAAAATGGAAAAGTGTCCTCAGGTGAGGATTAAAAAAAAAAAAAAAGAGTCTGAATGGGAACCGTGTTGCCACATGTCACCAATCCACCACTTGAACGGACTGGACACGCCTCACAGACCACTTTCCGAAACAGGACTCAGATAATTTCTCCCAGAATAGACTTGATCTGCTCTCAGGTGTCCTTATCCTCAGTCTCAGCCCAATGAGCACATCATACAGCCCCTCCCCTTGTCCACGGACCCTTTCTGCGAAGGTCTGATAATGTTGACCTTGATCCATCTCAGCTAGACACAAAAGTGAAAAGTTCTGTCTGGCAGTGGGGCTATGGGTTTCCTGGGTTCATAAGTCATGATCTAGAATGTAAACTAAGCCCAATTTTAATGAACAAGCCCCGTCTTCAGTAATTGGTAGTGGGAAGCCAAAATCCCTGTGACATACTCCACCTGTGAGGACATGTTCCCTCACTCTGCCAGCCCTCAGTCCTGCCTGTACTATCACATGCTTCAGTGCCATCTGTTCCTCCAACATACAAAGCAACAGGATGGGGAAGAAATCTTTAAATAGAACCTTCTTACATTTAAAATTAAATAACATTCTTGAGGGGGAAAAACACACCCTGTAAGCGTGAAATAGTTCCAAACTTGAGAAAACATCATTTTCCCTCATAAACTAAAGCCAGTCATGAGGACGTGTAGACAGGTCACGTATTAGACCTGCCATGTAGAAGTACAGGGAAATATAGAAGGAAGGTTGCTTCTGTGTGTGTGTTCAGAGGACAATTATAACCGACGCTGTCACATGCAGCTCAGACGTTTCCAAACTGTCACATGGAAAAACCCACAGAACAGTGCCTTGAAGCTGTTAGGCTTTCTGGAGGGGTAAAAAGACCCACTGTGTATACCCAAGACACTGTAAATTCTCTCTGTACTCTCCATTCTACCCCCAAAATACGTACAAAATGCAAACACAGGAATGGTATCATTCCAGAGCCCAAAAGCTGTTCTTGCAGTGAGTAAACTAATAATTACAAACGGGATGGTAAGTGCTGAGAAAACATTCTGTTCCATTAGCCTGCCCATACAATACCCTCTTTGTGACATTTAGTGTCAATTCAACACACATTCCCTAAGCGCCTAACACAGGCCAGGCACCGCCACATGGTCAGAGCTGGCTGTCCTGGAGGGGCTTCGCACCAAAGACAAATTATTATCTAAGTAAGAAACTGCCAATCAAAATGCACGACTCTAGTTGCATTAAATAAAAAAAGATGATGTGTACAGACAGCATGCCACACTTTGCTACCTCACTTTCATTTATCAAAAAGTCATCTAAAACCACAAAACTTCATTTTCTTTCTTTGCTTAGTTCACTTGGTAATTTGGGTTCCCTCCTTATCAGTTTCTATCAGTCCTCAATAATTTCAAGTCATATTTAATTTCACCAAAAAATGGTCACACTGGTGCTGTGTAAGAGTAAGTTGTAGAGGGCAAATGACAAAACACCTGTTTGATCCTGTTCATCACTGCAACTGCCCCCATTTACCACCAGGCACTGGGAATAGAGAAAACAAAACCCACCAGACTGCTGCCCCCACTGCGCTTGCACTGAATAGACATTAATCAAATAACCATGAATTAGTGAATCACCAAAGAATCCCACAGCAAGTGTGAAACAGAAACGGTGCCCCTGCTACGAGGTACTCAGTCTCTGGCAGGTCAGCTGACCTGGGCTTAAGAATAGGAAGGCTTCCCCTAGGGAATTAAGATGTGAGGTTGAGGTGGGATCCGGAGGATGAACAGGAAACAGGCTGAGGTGGGATCTGGAGGATGAACAGGAAAGAGAGGGAACAATAGTCTAAGCAATTGTAACACAGTAGCAGTAACAGTGACCATGTAGTTTCAGAAGGAGCTGCAAAAATTGTTAACTTGGGGACATTTCTGTTTCCACACTTATCCTTGGCTTTTATTCTAAAAAAGACAGTAAAACAAAATGCCCGTAGTACACAGATGTCATTTTATCTTCTCAATCAGCAAAGCCTCCCCAGAATTCCAATCAAAGAAAAGAATGGAACAGAGTGAGAAACAATTTAAGTTCCTTTAATACCAAAGCTGTGCTCTGGGGCTTCAGGTCATTCCCAGGGGAAGATGGTCCATTTGGGAGTTTGGGCTGATACCAGCTCACTGTCAAGTAAATTGAAAGGTTTAGAAATGTCTTGGAGCAAATTCAGAAATCTAGTCTACTGTGAAAATAGGTAAAGGCTAGACTATATGTATCACTATATCAGATGATCAACTTCTCAAATTGAGCCAGATTTTTCCAAGTTTGGGGGATCCAGGGCTGTTTCAAACACATTTCCCCCAGCCTGCTGGTTACAGTACTGCTCCCCTCCAAGTGAGTCCTTGACAACACCTGTAGGATTTCAATGGCAATAGACTACCTGGGAAAGTGCGACCTTCAAACAAAACAAAACAAAGCAATAGATTTTTATTTAACACTTTCTGCCTCATGCAAATTTCAAGGTGGCAAAGACCAAAACTGTGGCTTCCACAAGGTTAACAGCACTAAAGGCAGCAGGAAAGTGCAATGGTTATGAGCCAAACAGACCTGTGTTCACATCTTGGTTTCATTATTGCCTGTACGTATCACTTGGGTTAAGTTACTGAAATACTCTAAATCTCAATGAATAAGGGGGGAATATGGCTCAGTGGATGTTTGTTGATTTTGGGCTACTTACCGGACTGGCTTCCTACTTTAGCAGACACCCCCATCGTGTGCCAGAGGTTGGGGGACGAATAGGGCACAGGATGGTCCCTGTCCCTGTAAGCTGTGAGGAAACCCATGTGACCTAAGCTTGTCCACCTGATGCTCCCAAGGGAGTGACGTAAAGACACAGGGTCAGCCCTGGCCGGTTTGGCTCAGCGGTTAGAGCGTCCGCCTGCGGTCCGGAGAGACCCGGGTTCGGTTCCCGCTAAGGGCATGTACCTCGGTTGCAGTTTGTCCCCGGCCCTGGTTGGTCGTGCGGGTGGCAGCCACTCGATGTGTCCCTTTCACATCGATGTTTCCCTCTCTCTCTCTTCCTCTCTCTCCCTCCCACTCTGTCTGTACAAAAAATGGAAAAATGTCCTCGGATGAGGATAAAAAAACAAAAACAAAAACAAAAGACACAGGGTCAGTGACAGAGCGTCCCTGTTGTAGCGGTAGATGCAGCTGCAAGGTCACGACCACGTCTTTCCCATGGAAGTAACTTGGCATTTTCCTCTGCTGTTAGCCTTCCTTGGTTGGAACCTATTTTCTACTATGATTCTCAAACAGCCTCCCTGTCCATTTCATGAGCTAACTGGTAACCTTCCAATACCGTGCCTCTTACCTTTCAATTACTGAGTGTCAGTTTCACTTTTTTTAGCTAAGAATCCTGGATAGTACAAATGACATTATGGGAGATGGTAGAGAGGAAACACAGATGAAGCACTCGGCACAGCACCTGACATGTAACAGGCATATTTACAGTAAGTGGCTAGTAAAGCTAGGTGCTGATGCTCTGAAAGTCTTGTGATTTTGAGATCTGAATATACTCCTGTCCAAGTTTTATGAACTAATCAATGAAGTAGGTAAAGCCAAAACTTTGCTTCAGTAACAAAGATTAAGAAGATCCTGGTACCTACCTACGCCCAAGGCACCAAATAGCAAATATTTATCAATAAAACATCCCTGTTCCAGAGCCTTAAATGCCTACCCACCACTCTCACCGCACCCCAACCCCTCCAGCCAATTCTGCTCATCTGTTCTCACCACAACTTGCTCCCCAAGCCTCTAGCGACAACATTCTCCAGAACTCAAATTAACTAATTCAAAAGTAAGGTATCTTCTCCAGATGAAAGCTTCTTTCACTTCTTACCTAGATAATCAATTAAAATTATTACTTAGAAGAGCCGATCTAAGTGTGGAAGCAATCTCAGTGTCCACTGATAGGGAAATGGATAAAGAAGACGTGGTACATATACACAATGGATAATTACTTACTCATAAAAAAGATGAGATTTTGCCATTTGAGACAACATGGATGGACCTAGAGCAGTAGTCTTCAACCTTCCTAATGCCGGACCCTTTAATACAGCTCCTCATGTTATATGTGGGCATATCTGCACGTGGGGGGGACCTGCCTGGAGACGGATAGAGGAGCGGTGTCTCGGTTCCTAAGACCATGGAAAATATGTGTTTTCTGATGGTCTTAGGCAACCCCTGTGAAAGGGTCGTTTGACCCCCAAAGGGGTCGCAACCTACAAGTTGAGAACAGCTGACCTAGAGGGTATTATACTAAGTGAAATAAGTCAGAGAAAGAAAATGTCATATGATTACACTTATATGTGGAATCTAAAAAACAAAAACAAATACAGAAACAAACTCATAGATACAGAGAACTGATGGTTGCTATACGGGAGGGGGTTGGGGATGGGTGAAAAAGGGGAAGGGACTAAGATGTACAAATTGCCAGATATAAAAAGAGTCATGAAGACATAAAGTACAGCATAGAGAATATAATCAATAATATTGCGGTAACTCTGTATGGTGTCAGACGGGCACTAGACTTATCAAGGCGATCACTTCATAAGGTATATAAATGTCTAGTCACTATGTCATACACCTGAAACTAATATACAGGGTGGGGCAAAAGTAGGTTTACTGTTGTTCCTATGGAGTATACAATATTAATAAATAATACAAGAGTAAACTGTGTTTCACGTACTCACAAGTGCAACCTACTTTTGCTCCACCCTGTAATATTGGATGTCAGCTGTAACTGAAAAATAAGAAAAACTAAAAAAATTATTCTGATAAATAAAATGTTTTTCAAGACAGTGGTGCTCAAAGGATCCATGGAGGTGACCAAGTGTGTGGTAGAAATTTATAGTATCCCCTTTAAAATTGCTAACCCTTAGGTATTAAAAACAATCCAGTACACATTTTTACGTAAGAGGAACCAGTAAGTGGAAACAGAGAATCTAAGACAAATCACATTAAGAAGGGACCAGAGCTAGGCTCTGCAATTCTCAAATTCTCTGGGGACTGAACTAATCTAAGAAGACAGAAGCTCTCTTGCTTCTTTACAAAGAACAGCAACAACAAAGAGCTGACAAGAGCTAACATTGCAGTGATACTGAGACCACAACTTGGGCTGATTAGGGGAAGGCTGACATTGTAAGTTAAATCCTAATACCTCTTGGAGGAAGCTGCAGACACAACAGTCATTGATACCTGACAGCCCCCAATGAGCCCTGCAGACAGGAAAGTGCAAGCGTGAGGCACAAGAGTGACTGGTTAACAGCATCTTTCATGCCTCCTGTCATAGTGTGCTAGGAACAGCTGCAGAAGACATCAGATACTTTAGAAACAAGTAATTACTTCCATGTACTGTAAAAGACGCCTGAAGGATTTCATGGAACTAGGGACAACTCCTTTGTATTCCCTCTTACAGGGCATTTTTATTATGTAATAATTGACCCGTACAAAATAATACATGTAATGTTTATGCAAGATACTAAACATAATAAAAAATAATCACCCTTCAAACCCCCAATATTTGAAGTAGAATAAAACCACCATCATTAAAATTTCCCGGGGGGCCCTGGCCGGTTTGGCTCAGCGGTTAGAGCGTCGGCCTGCGGTCCTGAGAGACCCGGGTTCAGTTCCCACTAAGGGCACGTACTTCGGTTGCAGTTTGTCCCCGGCCCTGGTCGGTTGTGCGGGTGGCAACCACTCGATGTGTTCCTTTCACATCGATGTTTCTCTCTCTCTCTCTGTTCCTCTCTCTCCCTCCCACTCTACCTGAACAAAAAATGGAAAAATGTCCTCGGGTGAGGATAAAAAAAATAAATAAATAAAATAAAATAAAATTTCCCGGGGGTCCCATCCCACCTGTTTCCTCCTCTGCACAGACACTCTGGCAAGCAATTTGTCATTATCTTTAGAGGTGAATCTGTCTCCCTTATAAGCTGGCGGTTCTTCCCCAGGACCATCCTCTAAAACAATTCTTACATATTTGCTCCAGAAGATGAGTTAAAAATGGCAGTTTGTAACAGGAAACAGCTCAAATAGTCCAGTTAATCATGCTAACTTCATACAACACAATGGCATATTTTTCTGTTGAAAGGCAAGCTCTGTGATAGGAGGAGAGGGTAATAATGCACGTTCCTGGGTGGACGCTGCTGGGCTGCCCAGATACCCCTTCAAGAAGGAGGGACACACCCAGCCCCACCTGTCAGCCCTCTCTGAGAACCCTCTGGGCTGAAGAAAGCTGCCTGGCTCAAGTTCCACTGCTCCTAGGGAGGGATCATCAGCATCTAATGATGAGACAACGGCTGCCTGGCTCCTTTACCCCACAGCACTCTGAAGAGCCCCTCTTGGCCTCAAAGCTCCACAGGGGTCAGCTGAGGTCTTCCTTGAGACTGCATCACAGTCCAGCTTCTTTTCCTCTCTCCTCCAAGCCCCTCACTCATTCCCCCTCCCTCCCTGGTATTGTCTGGAGAGGAATCCCTAAGAAACTTCCACTGGTTAATCTTTGACTCAGAGTATACGTCCCAGGGAGACTTATATATGCCAGAAACTTCACTTACATTATTATTTCACTTAATACTTTAATCCTAATGACAAACCCTATTAGGCAAATATTAATCTCATTTTAGAGAAGAGTTTCAGAGCAGTTGGCTATATTGCCTAAAGTAGTTCAGCTAACATAAGGACTTGAATTCATTGTTGAATCTATTAGGATCCTAAAAGCTATGCTCTTTCTATTGCTCTGTGTGGCCTATTTTACGAAGCAGCACTTGGCTTAGCTGTGTTCGTATACATTCCTAGTACACAGAAGTGCATTTCTTTTCAACTATTACTTAACTCAGATACTAATGATAATTTCCCCCTAAAATTATCAAGGTTTTACTACATTACAATAACATAACATCATAATCACTCCTCAAGTCATGATGAGTTTACTGGTTTGTGAATATAAGTTTAAATAAGACATATTTAATAGTTATTGAGCTTGTTCTAAGAAATCTGGCTCTACCGCTTTTACTCATTCTGACTATAAGGGAGAGGTGATGAGACTCAAATCATACCATCATTAATTCTGGGGAAAAGTTTAGGGCAGTACTGCCTAACAGAAATATAATGAAAGTCACATATATAATTTAAAATGTTCTAGTAACCTCATTACAATGAGTAAAAAAAAACAGGTGAAATTAACTTAAATAATAAATTTACCTTAACCTCATATATCTAAAACATTATCATTTCAACAGATAGTCAATATAAAAATGAGTAAGATATCTTGCATCCCTTTTTCTGCACTCTCTTCGAAACCTGGTCATATCTCATGATCGCCAAGCACCTCAATTTGGACCAGCCACGTGGCAAGTGCTCAACCTCCACATAGTGGCTACAGTGTTGGGTAACACAGGTAGAGGGGGAAGAGTGATAAACAAAGGGCTGACTAAGAGATTTGAGAATTTCAAGTATTTCTAGCATCCACTCCCCTTCTAGGCAACAATAAGTTCTTGACTATTGCTAGGACTCATCACAGAAAATGTTCTTTCAAAGATAAGCCTGTCTCCTTGATGGTTTTTTTTAAACAAGAGCAGCTGACAGAACACTCTAAAGAAATATTTCTTTTATTTACAGTTACTGAGGTCCATGATGGACTAAAACATCATTTCTTTGCTATCTGAAGTAGACTTGGAAATATCATCTAACATCATCATCATCTTAGAGTATTGGTTTTTTTTTTTTTTTTTTTTTTTTTAAATGCCTTAAATTGAGTTCTAAGAAAGGAACAAGGTACCTTCTCTCTTCCTTTATCTTAAAATCCTCGACAGGTCTCGAAGCTCTGTCTCTGATTATCTGAATGGCCTCCAGCAAAAGTCTCTCATTTTTTTAAGGGACCTGCATTCCTCATCTATAAAGTATGAGTGTTGGATGGAATAATCTCTACAGTTTCTTCTAGAATCAACATTTTGTGACTGTTGAACACAATGTCTTCTGAAAAGCAACCAAAAACTCATTTCATTGTTGTACTGCTTTTTCCTGAAAGAAGGTTGCATATTATTTACCTAGTGTGTTAAACTTAATACTGGTCCCTCAACAATGTCCCCATCCTCTATTCTCTGGATTGGGATATTTTTGTTACTCTATGAATATGTTACCCCACATGGCAAAAGGAACTTTTAAGTTATAAATGAAGGCTCTTGATGTGGGGAAATTATCCTAGGTTTTAGCTCAGTGAGCACAATGGATTCACAAGGGCTTTTATAAGAGGTAGGAGGTCAGGGTTAGAGGAAATACAATGACAGAAGCAGAGCTTACTACATTTGTGTTGATTCAAGACACTAAGTTTATGGTAATTTGTTATAATGGCAACAGGAAACTAATACCTATATATGACACAAATATCATTCCAGATGGTATGTCCATGTTGCTTCTTTATCAGAAGTCGGTGTACTGATTTCTAACTAAATTGTATAATGGCTGTAGGTGGAATGATTCCTATTTCATTAGGAATGACAGGTTTTATGTTGGTTCTTATATAAGAGAAAAATAGCAACATATAAGTCTCAAAAAAAAGAAAAAGAAGGTAGAAGGGATTAAGAAGGACAAATTACCGGTTATAAAAATAGTCACAGGGATGTAAAGAACAGCATAGAAAATATAGTTAATAATATTGTAATAACTATGTATGGTGTCAGATGGGTGCTAGAGACTTATTGGGGTGATCACATTGAAGGGCATATAAATGTCTAATCACTACATTGCACACTTGAAACTACTATAATATTGCATGTCAACTGTAATTGAAAAATAAATTTAAAAAAATAGCATTAGCAGGACTTCCGGTCAAGATGGCGGCATAGGTAACCGCGGTATTGTCTCTTCCCACAACCACATCAAAATTACAACTAAACTACAGAACAAACCATCATTCAGAACCGCCTGGCATTGAGCTGAATGGAAGTCCTATAACTATGAAATTAAAGCAGTCACATTGAGACTGGTAGGAGGGGCGGAGGAGGACGGGCTGGTCCCACACCCATGTGTGGCCGATAAAAATGAGGAGGACACCTTGGCTTGAAGGTCCTCCCTGAGGAGTGAGGGGTCCCTGTCCCGCACCAGGCGCCCAGCTCAGGGTTCTTGTGCCAGGAAGAGAAGTCCTCATCACTTCTGGATGGAAAAATCAGCTGGAACTGAGACTGAAGAAGGCTGAGGCTGTGGCTGCAGGAACCCCAGGCAGCTCCTCTTAAAGGGCCCGTGCACAGACTTACTCCCTCTGAGCTCAGAGTAGAGGCAGCTTGAGGGGTGCCAGAGACATACAGAGGAGAACTGAGCTGTTTGGCCTCAGGACCAGAGCTGGAGGGGCAGCTTTCTCCGGGACAGACGTGCTGGTGGAGGCCATTGTTCCTTTGGTGAGCCCTTGTCATATCTGGGACTCCAGCAACCTGGCTCACACTGTTTGCTCTGCCCTGATGATTCCCCAAGGCCCTGCTCTACCCAACTTTTGGGCCCACCCAAGCTGTTTCCAGAGGCTTTACCATAGCATTGGCCTGTCTTGGATCCTGCTTCAGAGTTTCCTAAAATCTCTCAAATAAGCAGCATCTGGTCTCAGCAAGCCCCATACCTCTCGTTAAGTGGCCCCAGGCCTGGCATTAGAAGCAGTCAGCCTTGGTTCACAACTTGTTTTTTCCCTGGACACCTCCAAGCCCAGCACAAGAAGCAGCCATCTGCAGATCACTTTGTAGCTTATGCCAGGTGGCCCCAGAGAGAACACAGGTGAAGGCTGACCTTGCCCCACAGACAGCACACCCAGTGGACTGCTTCAGACCACATCTAAGCACCACCACCAACCACTTCCACAAGTGACACACTCAATGAGCAGACTCAGTGGGTACCAGAATCCTGCTGAAGTATGTCTTGCTCTATGTGGTGGGCCCTTCGGAGCTGATCCTCCAAGATAGTCAGAGGTGAGTGGCTAGTGGGCACAGCCAGTCCTTGCAGCTGATCAGCCTGACTAAATCCCTCCCATTGATGTGCCAACAGCAATCAAGACACAATTACAACAGAAGAGTGTAGAGTCCACATTAGGGGTGCACTTCAAGGGCCCAGCCGAAGTGATCAGGGAGGCTGTGCCACTGGATTCTACAAGACACCTACAACAATAGGTCACCCTATGAAGCCTAGGAGATATAGCAACTCTACATAATACATAGAAAGAATCGCAGGGAATCAGCCAAAATGAGGAGACAAAGACACATGTCCCAAATGAAAAAAAAAGAACAAAAATCTAGGAAAAGAACTAAACAAAATGGAGATAAGCAATCATTCAGATGCAGAGTTCAGAAAACAGGTTATAAGGTTACTCAAAGAACTTGGTGAGACATTCAAGGGACTTAGTGAGACCTTCAAGGAATTTAAGGAGACCTCCAGGGAACTTAAGGAGAACATCAACAACATTAAAAAGGACCAGTCAGAAATGAAGAATGCACTAACTAAAATAAAGAATAATTTACAGTAGAGTAGGTAAAGCCAAGAAGCAAACCATCAATTTGCAATATATGGAAGCAGAAAACACCCAATCAGAACAGCAAAAAGAAAAAAGAATCCAAAAAATGAGGATAGTGTAAGGAGCCTCGGGGACAACTTCAAACGTGCCAAGAGTCACATCATAAGGTACCGGAAGGAGAAGAAAGAGAGCAAGAAATTGAAAACCTATTTGAAACAATAATGACAGAGAACTTCCCTAACTTTGTGAAGGAAACAGACATACAAGTCCAGGAAGCACAGAGAGCCCCAAACAAGCTGAACCCAAAAAGGTCCACACCAAGACACATCGTCATCAAAATGCCAAAGGTTAAATACAAAGAGAGAATCTTAAAAGCAGCAAGAGAAAAGCAGTCAATTACCTACAAAGGAGCTCCCATAAGACTGTCAGCTGATTTCTCAAAAGAAACTTTGCAGACCAGAAGGGAGTGGCAAGAGATATTCAAGGTGATGAAAAGCAATGACCTACAACCAAGATTACTCTATCCTGCAAAGCTATCATTTAGAATTGATGGACATATCAAGAATTTCCCAAACAAGAAAAAGCTAAAGGAGTTCACCACCACCAAACCAGTATTATATGAAATGTTGAAGGGTCTTTTTGAAGGAGAAGAAGAACAAAAATATGAACAATAAAATGGCAATTAATACACATCTGCCAACAACTGAATCTACAAACAAAATGAGCAATCAGAACAGAAACAGACTCATAGATGCAGAGAACTTTTCGTGGCTTGCCAGATGGGTGGAGGCTGGGGGAGTGGATGAAAAAGATGAAGGTATTAGGAACTACAAATTAAAACAACGATATTGGAACAACAATGAGGTATCATCTCACACCTGTCAGAATGGCCGCCATCAACAAATCATCAAACAACAAGTGTTGGCGAGGGTGTGGAGCAAAGGGAAACCTAGTACACTGCTGGGGGGAATGCAGACTGCTGCAGCCACTATGGAAAACAATATGGCGTTACCTCAAATAATTAAAAATTGAACTTCCACTTGACCCAGTGATCCCACTTCTAGGAATATATCCTAAGAAGCCTGAAACACCAATCAGAAAGAATATATGTATCCCCATGTCCGTAGCAGCACCATGTACAATAGCTAAGATCTGGAAACAGCCCAAATGCCCATCAGTACACAAATGGATAAAAAAGCTGTGGTACATATACACAATGGAGTACTATGCAGCTGTAAGAAAGAAAGATTTCTTTCCTTTGAGACTACATGGAGGGACTTAGAAAGTATCATCCTAAGTGAAACAAGCCAAACAGAGAAAGACAAGTATCATATGATCTCACTTATTGGTGGAATATAATGAACATAACAGTCTGAGGAATGGGGTAGTCCCAGAGATGTGGAAGTGGGGTACAGACTGACAATCCCCAGAAGAGGGGGTGGTGGGGGAGAGATAAACCACAGAACTTATATGCATGTATGCATGAACAGTGGACATGGACAACAAAGCTGGAGACAGGGTGGGAAGGGAGGGGGAGGAGGGAATCAGGGGTGAAAAAGGAGAAAGGTCTGTAACAAAAATAAATAAATTAATTAAAAAAAAACCCCAAAACTACGAATTGGTTGTTAGACTGATGAACCTCAAAGGAAAGGGGGAGGGAGGGCGGGATGAGATAAACCAAAGAACTTCTATGCATATATGCTTAAACAATGGACACCAACAATAGTGTGGGGAAGGCAGGAGGAGGGCAGGAATGGGAAGGAGGGGGTCAATGGGGAAAAAAGGGGGGAACATCTGTAATACATTCAACAATACAGATGAGTTAAAAAAACAAAACAAAAGAGCACTAGCTCTTTCAAGAAAATATGTAGAAATATTTAAACTTAACATTGGTATTAATGAAGACAGCAAGTCTGTATCAAAAGCAATGCATCTGAGAGCATCTGAAGATCCAAAGGAGAAACCTCACTTAAGCAGGCTCATCAGGAAATGGATGAAAAGATGACCTGGTGTGACACAGACATCCTTTTGTCAACCCAAATCCCTCTGGATTTGCGGCTGGGAATGAAGAGACTGTTTCTCAGCCCCCCTTGCAGCTGGATGCCTACCAGTGGAATGTGAGTGGGAGGAATGTGTGCCACTTCCAGGACAACCTCTGCAAGAACCAGCATCCCTCCCGTTCTCTTTCCCCTCTTACAAGCCAGATTACAGAACAATGAAGATGTCTCTGGAGATGATGAAGCCACGAAATGGAAAGAGGCTGCTGTTTCGCACAGAAGAAAGCAACCTGTGCTCACTCACCAGGAACATCTGCCTTGGACAACTGGATAAGCAGCAAACCAACTTCTGTTGTGTTTGAGCCATTATACAATTTGGGATCATTTACTATAGCAATTTAGGCTACCCAAATCGATACATCTATTTACAATTAAGAAAGAGGACCAAAATTTGGTTCTTCAATTTGCTTCCATGGTGACAATTCATAATATTTGCTAAAAATTGCAGCTTTAAAAATTTAGTGAGTTGACTCATCTTCTAGTCACTTGGTCAATTACTCTATATGAAGAGGGTTTCCTCAGAAAATTTTTGCTGGATGTTTATAATTCCTGGTAAAGATTTCAGGTAGTGGAAAGACTATTGGGTAATATATAATAGGAGAAAAATAAAATAGTATAAAAGATAAATTAGTCATAAGAATCTTTTGGATAGACATACTGAGATACAGAATGGGTGTGTGGTAAGACAGCAAAATGCAATATGTAAAGCTTTTAATTCTTTCCATTAGTTAAACCAAAGTTCATTATGGTTCTTTCCAGTACTACCCATTACATAAATTGTAATGAAGCCTTGAAAAAGACAAATCAAGCTATGAATTCTGCTCTTATTTCTTCCTTTCTTTACTAGACTCATTGGAAATAGTTAACTTTTTAAACTTATTCCCAAGTATAAAATTTTCATCACAGGAAGTTAATCAACAACAAAATTTCTGGAAACTTTTGATAATGTGAGGCTTTCTCATTTGCAAGGGCATCTGATAAAATCTTTCTGTAGTCAAAGCCTGCATCATTTTCCAAGGCCAAGAATCATTAGAGAAATAGCACCTAAAACTGACCATCATCATTTGGAGCTCTCATAGTAATATTAAACATAATGTATCTTTTATGGATTTTTAAAAATTGACTTTTTAGTTAGAGGAAGGAAGAGAGAGAGAGAGAGAGAGAGGGAGGGAGAGAGAGAGAGAGAGAGAGAGAGAGAGAGAGAGAGAGAAACATAGATCGGTTGCCCATCAGCCTGTCTGCCCCAATGGAGCTACACCAGCTAGGGCAACACAATGTATCTTTTGAAAACAAGAATGAGATAATAGTGCAGCAACTCTTCCTGTTTCTCTTTGAAAACAGATTTCTTAATTTAATCATTTAATTAGAAATAATTTAAAAGGTACATGAAGTCCAAGAATTTAGTATACAGGCTGTTAAAAGTATGAGTATGTTGGCTGCTCTCTTTATGGAGCATGCCCGAACCTTTCTGCACTCCCTTCCCCGGGCACGTGTTCCTTGTCTCCTTCTCCTGAGCTCCAAGGGCTTGGGCCCTTCTTTGAACTCTGTAACTTGTTTCCTGAGCCCATTTCTTCTACGGCTTGCTTCATCTACCTCTGTGACTTTCTAAATAAACTTTCTCATATCGTTTGAGTCTTGGTTCTGAATTCTTTCTTAGCCACAACTCAATTACTGAGGTTGCTGAACTGAGGTCGAGTTTGACTCCTCTGGTCTAACACCTGGTGCCATTTCACCACCAACAATTATACTGATAAATATTTCAGTATATACTTCTAAAAGATGTCAGAGACAGAAATCTGGCCTTTCTCTGGCTTTTTTCCCTTTCTGCCTCTCCCCAAACCAGATGGTCACCAAACCCTGTTGGCTCCAGGTCCACACTCTCTCAGGATTCTTTCACGACCATTTCTGTTTGAACTGCCTTATTTCCTCTCTCATCTGGACCATGAATCAGCTGGTAAAATCCTACCTATCTGCAGATTTGACCAACGCCTTCCTCACAATGGCCATATGCCCCTAAAGAGACAGACCCCAGTGCCAGGGCCTCCTCTGGGTGGGAAAGGCGGGGAGGAGTGACTCCTGACTGGCCACAGATAATCACGATGGCCCTGTTCCCTAGGCCACTGGTGGTTTAGGCTTGGAGCTGTCACACTGTCTGACCAGTAAGATCTTTGTGGAAGCATATCACGGGCTTCTAATAACAGGTTCCTTCAATGATAAAAGGAATGTATAATAAGAAAAAAAAGTATGAATACTTTATAGGTTCTCGTGAATGAATTATCAAAGGGTATATATTTTTATTAATGATAGAAAATATGTACTTCCTAGAGTGTGATTGTTTTCATTTGGATCAAGTTCTTAAAGATATACACCACCACTTCAACGGCGTAAACATTGCTTAGAGGCCACACCTCAAACCTGTCACCTTAAACCTTTCTGTCATGTTTCTAATAAACTAAAAATCGTGTGTGAGAAAATAAAAAATTTGCGTTGGGAGCTAAGAATAAGCAGAAATACAACTTGGTCATTTAGCAGGTCTCCTGTAGGCCTGCAGGATGGAATAACAGCTTCTAGGCAGCTATAGGGGTCTATGATTTTATCATTAAATGTAGTTACCTATTTATTAAGTATCTAAACTCTGAAAGATAAAGACTTAAACAAATTTCATTTTATATAAGAATTTTTTTTTTTTTGCCCTGGCCAGTTTGGCTCAGCGGTTAGAGCGTCAGCCTGCGGTCTGGAGAGACCCGGGTTTGGTTCCCGCTGAGGGCGCATACTTCGGTTGCAGTTTGTCCCCGGCCCTGGTTGGTCGTGCGGGTGGCAGCCACTCGATGTGTCCCTTCACGTCGAAGTTTCTGTCTGTCTCTCCCTTCCTCTCTCTCCCTCCCACTCTATCTGTACAAAAAATGGAAAAATATCCTTGGGTGAGGATAAAAAAAAAAAAGAATTTTTTTTTTTAAGTCTTCACCCAAGGATATGTTTCCATTAATTTTTTTTTTTTTTTAATAGAGTGAGAGGGAGGGAGGGAGGAAGAAAAATACATCAATGTGAGAGAGACACATTGATTGGTTGCTTCCTGAATGACCCTGACCAGGGCTGGAGATCAAACTTGCAATGGAGGTATGTGTTCTTCACTTGGAATAGAACCCACGCCTCTTTGGTCTGCAGACCGACACTCTAACTGCTGAGCCTAACCAGCCAGGGCTATATAAGAATGTTTAAAGGCTCATTTCCCCCAAAACAACAACTAAAACCAAAAACAGGCTAGCAGGCCAGATACATAAAACAATACAGAAAATAGTTTTTACTTAAGAGGATAATGATGCCAAAAAGTTAGACAATTTTCCCAAGACAAAACTAGGGAAAAACCAGGAAAAGCCTCTCGACCTCCAGACTTGAAAACCAATAGATTTCACAACCTAACAGTTAAGACCAATCCAAAGAATACTGCACCCTCCTCCCTTTCTTTCTGTCCTTTCTTCCTTTCCCTCTGCCTAGGTCTAAAGAAACAGCAGAACACAAAGGGTGCTGGACTGACATTCAGAACGGCTCAGTGAGGTTGAAGCAATGCCACCACCTGCTACACACCTTTGGAAGAGTCCTTCATGTCTCCAGGCATCAGTTTACTTGTTAGTACTGACAGAAAGTATGATCCCTAAGGTCCTTGCAGATTTATAGTTCTACAACTTTATAAAATAACATTCATATTAAATACTATAACTAAAAAGATAATTTTAGTCACAGGAAATGATCTATAATTTGAGTTAGTATAAATAATTTCAATGACAAAATAAGTTTCATTTAGCTTGCTACAAATTTTAAATCTATATATATGTGTGTGTGTATATATTTGTATATATGTGTGTGTGTATATATATATACATATGTGTGTGTGTGTGTGTGTGTGTATATATACACACCTATATTAACAAGTCCCTGTGTGAAGACTGCACAACTTAAACCCAGCATATAGCAAGGAACCTCTTACATAGGACAAAACAATCACACTGATTATCAATAAAGTATAGCTGACCATTTGTAGCATAGTCAAGTTAAACCAAATGTATGTATGTTAATGGTATATGAGTTAAGTCCTTCACTGTAGAAAAAAATAAGTGGCTTCTTCATAGTGCAAAACAGATAAATTGCAAGATATTTGAAAGAATATACACATATATCTGTCAAAGTGATTTTTCTTCAAATGCACAGAGTTTATTTAGTAATGTTTAGTGTTTGTCTTTAAGTGATATTTACTTTTAAAATGCAATTATTTACCAGTTGCAAGAGCTTTACAATAGTATAGCCATTAGTTTTCCCAAGGGTGTAAAAACCTACTTACAAAGTAGAAACTTATGGACAATATTTCATCTCAATCTTTTTTCAATCTGACAAAAAATCATGAAAATGTCTTTGGTGTGAAATACTATGCACACAGGACCATTTACAACTCTTGGTTAAAAATTATATGAAAGAACTACAAATAAAAGCCACAATAAAAAAACTCGAAAATCCCATTAGTTTTAACATTTGACTTGTCAAGGCAGGATGTTTCCCAGCAATCATGGGGTTGACTCAGATGCTCTGAGTGATTTGCACCGATGCCAGGTGTTACACTCATAACTCACCCAGCAGTCAAGAGGCTGAAACAATCAATGTGCAACCAACAGTCCTTTCTACATGTTTAAGATCATCTCAAAACAGATGGCACTGTTTGTAATCTATGTTGCAGACCTACATTCTTCCCAATAATGTCAAAACGGGACCTGATCAGTTAAATAAATTATACTGAGGCAACAGAGTACAGTGGTAAAGATGAATGGGGAGGGGGAGATGAGTCATTCACTACAGGGGGAAACCTTGGGCACTATGCTTTGTAAGCTTCAGTTTTCAGTTCCATAAAACAGGGAAATGTTATGTGTGTAAGTATAAGTATGAAACTTACTTATGGGTTGTTCTCAGGGTTACAAGATGGAAATCACTCTAAGTGTTAGCTTATTGGTAAAACATGTATACCTTAAGTGGTGCTCTTACAAGAGGCTCTTTATTGTTCTGTGCTCTGCATGCCGGGGCCATTTTCACGTTCTCCTAAAATGTCTTTTACTCTCTTCTGATGCTGTCCTGATTTTTGCGTTTTTGGGAGGACAAGAACTGTGAGAAACCCTAGCAGGAGAAACTCTTCCTATTTGCCAGTGTCAAGAGCTGGATGAAGTGTCCTTTCATTTTTGCTGCTATGACTGCACTGAGAGAGGGTGATGCTACAGGCAGGGCCTGAGCTTTCTCGCTGCTCTTCAGGTATGGGAGGTGGGGCTCCTTTCTCCTTGATTAATTCCTAGTCTAGGATGACAGCAGAGTTTTTTCTCAAGTGTATTCTATGGCCGTATCAGAAAGGGAAGCTTCCAGCCCAGCTCAGGAAGGGCTTACCCAGAGTTAAACTGAGTTACTCATTGTCCCCTCCAAGGCACCCAAAGGTGTTTAAACAGACTTTCAGGAGGTTGAAATCAATTTTGCTTTCTTTCAATTCTTCATTATCACGAGCCTATTTTAACTCTGAGGGGATCAAGCATTTATTTTTCAAGAAATAGTTTAAAAAGAACTTTAGGAATAAAAACGAACAATATGTCATTTTTGTTGGTGTAAATAATCACCCACAGAAGACAGACTCTCACATAGAGAATTCCCTTGGAGTGGAATTTTTAGTTAAAATAAATAATATAGAAATGACTTCCACAGAAGACTGGGTGATTATAGCACAATGGATGCTATTTCTAAAAGGCCAGTTACTGGTCTTCAGAGTTTTTAAAAGATATAAAGTAAAACAGTATGTTTGTTTCTAATGAGAATATGTAACACTAAGCCTGAAAATTAGTGAGTAAACCTAGCATTTGAAAACTACATGAATAGAAATAAATACAATTGAAACTCAAAGCAATCATTTTCAGAATTTGGCCTGAAGTATACACAAGTTTCACTTTAATCAAAATTATTTTAACCCTGAAAATACTGCAACGTCACTGGTTTGTTCCTAAAATTGTGGCACTGATTTCAAAGGGCAGCTGATTCATCAGAAAGAAACCTCCTGGCAGATAAGATCTAAAACAAAGATGCCAAAAGGATGAAAAAGCAAAAACCAAAGCAAAGCATAATGTACCAAAATGTGCTTCCCAATTGAAAACGGATACATTTCTGTCTTCTCTTCAAACATAAACTTCACTCTCACCGAAAGCCCATTTGTTTGATTCTGCATTTTTTTTTAACCTCTTACAAGACTGAAACTGAAGGATTTCCCTTTATGCGTGGGTCGGTTCTGAGAACATGAGCTTCAACAGTGGGGAGTCTGAAACACTGAGTGTAAAGAAAAATATGGGAATCTTGATGCTTCCTTCTCTTTTCTGAGTTTCCAGCTCAGTCCTGCCCAGTTACTGAATCCTGTGGTTTGCATTCTCTTCTATCTCGTCCAGTCTTCATGCAATATCCTATTCACAATGCATCTGCCTTGCTTAAAACTTAAAAACTAAAAGTTTAAAAAGTAACATACATACAGTTAAAAGGCAAACTAGAAAAAATATAAGCAGCATATATGGACAGACAAGGGTAAAAAAAAATCCCTAAAATACAAATTTTCTAGATTAGAAGAAATATGAAAATCCCAATTTAAAAAATTAGAAAAAAAGTAATAAACAGGCAATCCAAAAATAAAGAAATACTAATGTTCAATAAACATAATGACATGAACTAATTCTAAAAACATGAGGCAATAAGATACTATTTTCACCTGTTAAACTGGTTCAGAAACAGTATACACAATAGCCTTTCTAGAGAATAATTTTGTAACACAAAAGGACTAATAACATGCATTTATCCTTTCACGCAGTTATTCCTAAGGAAATAACTGAAAAAGTTTAATTAGTTGTATAAAATAGTAAAACCTAGAAACAATAAAAATGTCTACTAATGAAGGCCGAGTTAAATAATAGCGTATATAATAAAATATAGTTCAAGCATTAAAATTCTATTGAAATATATGTTGATATGTAAATTTTAAAAATGTATCTTTACTGTTGGAAAGATATAGGAATTAAAAAAAAGCTTACCACACTGTTTAAATTTGTGTTCATTTATAGCTGTATTGTAAATGTTCTAAAGAACAAAATATACGCTGCTTGGATGACTCATCTTTGGGGTGAGGTGAGTTATTTTGCTTGTGCATGGGAGTGAGTATTCACAAACAGGAAAGTGGAACATGCTGTTGTATTATTGTACACATATGTATTTTAAGTTTGGAGAAAGGGAATATATGTGACCAAAATTATAATAAATTGCATTATTTTTCACTAATATCTCCTATATACCCTACTCCCTAGGTTTCCTAAGAAAACCTCCCTACTCCATTGACGTTGGCTATGGCCACGTAACTTGCTTTGACAATAGAATCTGAGCAAATATGATCGATGTCACATTCCAGTGGAAGCTTTAAATGCACGTGTGGTTGGGATCAGACTCTCTTGTTCTTTCTACCACAAGAATGGGCTTGCAGCAGAGGGATGCTCCTTCAGGCTGAACTCCAAATGAGAAGACACTTGTTGCAGATCAGAGCTCACCAAGGCCACCTCAGACTGCCAATATGTAATTGGAGAGGGAAATTAATACCTGAGTTAAGTCCTTGAGATTTTAGGGTTGTTTGTTACACAGCAAAGCTATTTAATAAATACACAACGCAATGCCATTCTGCAAAATGTTATTATGAAAAAATTGTTTGCTCTTGTTTTGCTTATCTGTACCTCCTAATTTTTGTATCGTAACTATCACATAATCATACAATAGTTCAAAGAAACAGGAGAACTCAACGAACTGGAAGGATTCACTTTAACTTCACTAAATACGTTACAATATCTAAAGAAATGCTCATTATCAGCTATTTGTCAGCCAAATAAGAACAGCAAATGAGCCATACACTACAGCACAGGGAGTGGCCATCCATACACTGGCCAAGGGCGAAGCAGTCTTAGCAAATGGGCGTGGGTATGTTTTTGCTCCAATCAACAATCTCTCAGCATTGAGATGGGTACAGAAGCTGCCTCCAGGGAACCCTCTGCGATGTGTGGTCCACTGGCAAACTCATCCCCATTGGTAATGCTACCTCAAACTGCCTTAGCTCAGTGACATTAAATATTCAACTCTTCTAATTCCCTTTGTCCTGAGGCCACACCAGCTAAACAATCTTCTGAGTACTATATGCTTTCTCAGTAGTTTTACCTATTGGGAAAGAATTTGCTGATAAAATAGATTCAGGTAAAATGGATTTAAATTAATACACTGGCATTTAGATTACATTAAAAAATTTTTTTTTTCTGTATTGATTTTTAGAGGGAAAGGGAGAGAGAGAGAAACATTGATGAGACTGAACATCGATTGGCTGCGTCCTGCATGCCCCCCACTGGGGATTTGGCCCACAACCTGGGCATGTGCCCTGACCGGAAATCGAATCCGGGACCTCTTGGTGTGTGGGTCGACACTCAACCACTGAGCCACACCAGCTGGGCTAGATTTAATTTTTTTTAGAGAGAGAAACATCGATGTGAGAAAGACACATCGACTGGCTGTCACCCACATGACCCCAACTGGGACCAGGGACAAACTGCAACCGAGGTACATGCCCTTAGTGAGAACCGAACTTAGGTCTCTCTGGACTGTGGGCCGATGCTCTTACCGCTGAGCCAAACCAGCCAGGGTTAGATTTCATTTTTAAGAGAGAGAAAAAAACAGCACAGAATCATTAAAAAAAAACACCTCAAAGCTCACCCTCCCAAACTGCCTCTTTCTCACGTACAACAGCACCGCAGTCATACTGCTGTGCGCATGGGTCAGTGCATGCGGCTTCTCCTCTGTAGGCCTACGAGTTCCTTGATACCTCTCCTGTATTCCCCACAGATCAGGTGAGTAGCAGAGCCTCAGAAAATACCTGTGGAACTGATTTCTGACCACAATTATCTGGCAGTTTTGGGGCAGGTAGGTTCATGGGCAGCAGCCCCACAGCAATCACATTTACTACAGAGTTCTGAGTGCTTTTTATGAATTATCTCATAAAAACAAAAAGTACAAGACTATGAGGTAGATACTACCATCACTCCCATGTTCCAGATGAGAAAGCAGGGCCCAGACATTTAATAACATTCCCAAGGGCAGAAGAGGTACAGTGGGGATTCAGAGCCCCCAGCTTGGTCTTACGTGGACTGCCTTCTGCTAATTTTAGCTTCTTATAATTCTGTGAGAGTCACAGAAATTATTACATTCCTCCCCAAAGAGTACACTGTGAGACTGGAAAGGTTGGGATGGGAAGTAAGGGTCTCAAGGAGGCTTGAATAAAAACAGGTAGTCAACAGCCTGGCACCTATGGAGGACAGTGACTGCCTGCAGCTTTAGTTTGGTCAAGTAGGATGTGAAAGTTTGGGGCTAGAACTGAATTCCTAAGGACAACAGAGGACAGACGGGGCTTTGCCACCGACATTTTCCTCGGTTCACGGCCCAGGTAACAAACCCTCTGTTGTAATGACAGCTCTGTAAGGAATATTTATTACCATCTTGGCGAAGGTGCTCAGCCTTGCCCTGGAGGCAGGAGACTGGGAGAGAAACCGAGAAGCCACGTCTAACTGACACTTTACTGGGGCTCAGATTAATCCTCAGACTTACTCTTTCTTCCTCCTTTATTCTAGGGCAATAAAAAAATAATTATAAAAATTATAGGAAGACGCCTTTTCTCGACTTGTGTAACAGGGATGATGATAAAAGCAGTTCCTCCACGTTGCACTGAGAAGCCTGCATGTGAGACGGTGGTGGGGCATTTAGTTCAAGCCACACGGGTGCCCAGCTCTCGCCTCACTTCCTACCTGCGGGGGCCTGAGCAAGCAGCAGGTGTCTGCTCTAGGCCCAGGGTCTGCAGAGATGAGACATGAGTTCTCTCCACAAAGTCCTAACTTTCGGTCCTAGCAGTACTTCTGGGTAGAGTTGTAGATCATACAATTTTCTCTCCATGGTTTTCAAGGGGATTTTACTCCAATCTTCAGTAAGAGAACATTTTCATCATGACCCAGTCTATATAAGACACACACACACACACACACACACACACACACACACCTGAAACAAAAGTTTGAGAAAGTATTACTTACCATTCCTACGTGTACTACATTCTTTTTCTATTCCATTTTAATAAAAAAAAATGCTAGCCACACTGATCTAGAATAAGCAGATCTTAAACCAATTTTAGGACACATTTAAAAAAATTAATGTATTCATGTATATATTTGTGTATTGGCCATCTGCAAATTCTAACACTTTAAGGAAAGCTATTTTGCTATTCTTTGAATTACCCTAATTTGGGCTGGTCAAGAAAGGTAAGTGCTCGACACTCTAAATTACCCAGCTTGAAAATTTAGCTTTTAAATGCAGTTTATTTCTAGAGACTAGAAACGTTTAGACTTAGTCTCATATGCCAAATATAACAGAATTTTTAAAAAAGAAAAAGTGTTTCCCAAACACGGGGAACGCTGAGCCTCAGTTCTGGTCTGTGGCGGGCATGGCAGGTGGGCTCCGCTGCTCTGGAACCCAGGACAAATGCCACTTGTTAATAACACTGTTCTCTTACTGAACCCCATTACAGTCTTTAGTTTCTATCTCAATTCTCTAGGCGGCCACCCCAAAACTGGAGTTGGCACATAAGTTCATTCACATAAATATTGACTGAGTCCGAGTATGTGCCAGGCTTTGTTCTGAGTATGAATAGGCACAGTGGAAAAAGAAAAGCATCTGCCAGCCAGAACATAGATTTTAGTGAGGGCGGCAGCCAGCGTATGAGCAGGAAGTACATTAATCATTCTAGGTTGCATAAGTGCTATAAAGAACATAAGCAGGGTAACGGACAGAGTGTATTGGCAGGCAGGTAAGTGCTACTTGAGAAGGGAGGCATGGCATAAATATTCGTTAGGGCATAATCGGAGAGAACAGCATCTATTTAGCTAGTTTAAGACTGTGATTTATCAGCTATTAAGTAGTGTTCAGACTGCTGGGAAGCTGGAGAAGAAGTCCAGACTGAGTGTCCAGGAACTACTCCCAAAGCTGTACTGCAGAAATGAACTGCAGCAGGAACCACGGCTCTGGCATGACCCCCAGGCCTCTGACACAGTCGCCACCCCACATCCTGCCTCTGGAAAGGCACATAAGCTACAGGCATCTAAACATCTGCCGTGGAAGCCACAGAAAAATGCAACGAGAGCAGAAACAGCAGCATTATCAGCAGCAGACTCGGCCGACTTCTGGCCCACGTTCACCTCTCACTCTGCACACGTGTCTGATGGCGAAACCTGAACCACAACTGGAACCCGAGCAGAAGGGAGCAGGGAAAGGTCGTTTTACCTTTCCACGCCCTGCACGGCAGTGGAACAGATGCCTCTGTGAGAATGCAATATTTGAGTAGGCCCCTGATCAACAAGAAAGAGCCAGCTAAAGAATGTTCCAGTTGTGTGAAACCATACAAGGGCCAGGAGCAGGAATAAGCTTGGTACCCTCACACAGCAGCAAGAGGCTCAGTGTGGCTAAGGCTTAGGCAATGAGAGAAAAACTGGTGAGAGATGAAGTGGGGGTGGTTGGGGGGTTTCAGGAGCCAGATCATGTGACCCTTGTAGGCCTTGATAAGGAGTCTAAATTTATTTTTCTAAGGGTGGAGGAAAGTTATATGATAGAGAGTTTGGAGCAGGGTGAATAACATGATTTGATTAACTTTATAATAGACCAGTCTAGTTCTATAAACTATTTTCCATGTCTTACATAAATCAATAGCTTAAAAACACACACAGTTTTAAAATGGCTAATTTGATCTTGTATAGAATAAGAATTTTATAAATCAGAAGAAAGGCCTACAAGGTGGCATCTCTCGATTTCTGTCTGTCACAGAGACAGTGTGTGTTAGCACGATCATCTCCACCTTCTCTAGGACCAAGAGGAACCCAGCAGTGACTGGCCCAAACCTGGGCACACGTCCATGTCCTGCTGGACTCCCAAGAGATGTGGTTGACCAAGGATGCATCTTCTAAAAAAAATTTCAAACTTCTGAACTTAGAAAACCTGATATTCTTTAAATGTGAAAAAAACAGAAAACTAAAATTAGCTGGCAGCCCTAAAATCAGCCTTTTAAAAGAGAATTCCAGTATCAAGAAAAGTTTTTTGTTTTCTTCTCCAAAATACATTTCAAAACCAAGACAACAGGATGAAATAAATCACTAAAGTTAATCATGTTTCTCAATTTTTTTTCCCAGAGAGTACACATTTCACTAAAGAAGGCGTAGAACCATTTGAAAGAAAATGTCTCTTTAAAAAATGTCCTAAGAATATATGCACCCCTGTGTTCATTGCAGTATTATTTATAGTAGCCAAGATTTGGAAGCAGCCCAAGAGTCCATCTGTAGATGAGTGGATAAAAAAACTGTGGTACATTTACACAGTGGAATACTACTTGGCCATATAAAAGGAAATCTTACCTTTTGTGACAGCATAGATGGACCTGGAGAGTAGTATGCTAAGTGAAATAAGCCAGTCAGAGAAAGACAAGTGCCATATGATTTCAATCATATGTGGAATCTAATAAACAAAATGAACTAACAAAACAAATAGATTCATCGATAGAGAGCAGGCTGACAGCTGTCAGGGGGTGGGGTAATTGAAGGGTTGAGTGGGGGGCTTGAAGGGATTGAGCAAATAAAAAAAGACTCAAGGACACAGACAACAGTTTGGTGAGTGTTGGGGGGGGGCGGAGGAGGGTATAGGGAGGATAAATGGTGATAGACGGAGACTTGACTTGGGGTAGTAAACACACAATACAGCCCACAGATGATGTGTTGTGGAATTGTGCCCTGAACCTGTATAATTTTGTTAACCAGTGTCACCCCAATAAATTCAATAAAAAGGAAAAAACGTTCAGAAAGGGAGTGAGGGGAATGTGCCATAAGTATATACTTAGTTTGGTGTCTGCCATGCTTCCGCCAGGAGTACCTATTACTGGTTTGAGGTCCTGTGTCATAGCTGTGGTTTGAATGTTCTAATTTGCTTTTCATTTTACAATATTAATGTTTTAAGCATTTGAATCTAAACATATTCTACTCCAATTTTAAAAGAAAGCACGAAGCAAAATTGCAGAAAGGAAGTTTAAATTACATCTGATATATTATCTATTTTATATATTTGCATGTTAGTTAGCTTTATTTCTTTTACCTTTTCCTCTGAAGCAGCCCTAATACTGCCTTTGATGAATTCCTGCTGATCTGACTGGGCCGGAAAGAAAATCCACCACTGATTTCCTTTCCATACAGCTTGCCTTGCTAATCTTCTTCACACATAAATAAAATCTTAACCAATCATTCTTTCCATTTCACAAAGTTTTGCTCCCCTATATACACTAACTTAGGCTTGGTTGATCAAGAAACACAGAAAATGTTCCACACAGTCATCTGAATGCCAGAGATGACTCAGACGGATTTGTGGTCGCCAGCCTCCAAGCAGACACCTACGCTCAGACTCCCTTCCCACTTTCGCATCAGGGTTTAACATACTTCTTTCAAGTACATTTGGTAGAAAGGGGATTTGCTTCACATCCGCTCCCGTGAGACCCCGATCTGCCTTCCACTAGGAGCTGGCTTCGACGACTCCCCTGGCTGCTGCTGCTCCTACCTATGCACCTACCTCCACTTCCTAAAAGAGCACCCTCACAAGGTCAGAGTGTAAGTCTTTACCTCACATTCTTTATTTTATTCGTTCACCCATTTATTATTCCTCCATTCATTCGTGCTCATTTCTCCAGACCTGTTTTCCCAAGTCACCCAGTACATGCTCACATTACCTACCCCCTACAGGGAACCACACGGGGAGATGGCTAGCTTTGGCACACTATTATATGCATATTTTGTTTTTGTTTGTCTTTGTGAGGAAGTTGGCAGAGGCAGAGATTACAAAGAGTTTAGGTCACTTACCTTCACAGATGAAAAGGACTAGAGGGAATATAGAAACACATTTCATTATCTCTAGGCTATAGAAATACTGAAAGCATTTTTAATACTTTAAAGATTTTCTATAAGAAGTATTTAATTTTATAATCAGAAAAATTATTAATATAAAGAAAATATGACTACCACATGTATTCATGTCTTATCTGTGTTCTTGGGCATAAGCTCTTCCAAGACCTAAAATGTCATAGTCGGAAATGAAACCCTAAAAAAGCACTTAGAAAATGAAATATGGTGGTAAGACAAAAAACAGGAAACGATGGCAGAAAAAGTAGAAACTCAGGAAAAATTTTGTAATTTAGAGATATATAATGAGTTTGAAGGTAAAGAGGTTTGGTGCAAAAATCAAATGGAAAAAAACAGATTTGCAAAAAAGGAGTCAAGTGAGGAGAGCAGAGTTGAGCACAAATGCCCAGACAACGTGCAGAAACAGACAGCACAGAACCGCAGACTCTGCCCCGCTGCACAGACATCGGTACAACTGCCAGGCAGCTGGCGCGGGGCGCTGGTGGGAATAACGGATTAAGGGACGCCAGTGATATACAGTCATCCTGGGTCAGGATAATGAGGCTGAAAGGAGAGAATAAGGACAGACTGAACTAGGTGGCTGTCAAAGTAGCAAGGAGCATGTGCATATAAAGTTCCGCTTAACCAGACTGCACTAGGGTATTTACCAACAGACAAAGTCCTTATGAAACTTCAAAAAATCTGAAATTAGGTGTCTGGCTTAAGGAAGTGGCCAAATCCAGGCCTTTTCCTTATTGTGCATTTTAGAGGATGCCAAAGAAAAAGAAGGTTCTCACACCACGTGAGCAGCGCTGGCGGAAGCAGAAAACGTCTTCCAAGGCCTGTACTTTGTGAAGTGCTACATGTATGTTGCTTTACAACATGCGTGCCTCTACTACACGGTGGCAAAACACACACCTTGGAATCTACCCGAACAAGACTTTAGAAGTCACTTAGTCCTTGTTCAATGCCCAGCTGGCCGCCCAGGCCCGCCTGAACGCCCTCAGGCCAGGGCAGCCCCTGCTTGCTGAGGGAGCACATTTTATCCAGGGACACTGCCAACTCCGAGAAACACTGCCTTGTTGGGTCTAGAATATTTCATTTTTATTCCTAAAATTGCCAACATCTATTATTTTATAGTTAAGTGGTTTCATTTTAACCAAATAGCTTGTTAGAAACACAACATACAAATATAGGCAAAACTCACTATTTTATAGTTTTGTTTTGCCAAAGATTTTTGAGGTAGTAGGGAAGAAAGCAGAAACTATTTACTAACACATAGGATTAAAAAGTACAAATCACCTCTCTTCTCTTCATGGTGTTATAGTATTGTTTCTCTCACTGAAACACAGAAAAGTAAAGGTGTCAAGTTGTCTTGTCCCTGGTTCACAATAGCATAAAACAGAAGCCGACAGGTGATTGTGACGGTCCCATCTGACCCATTCCGTAAGGACTACTGCCACACCCAATATGGCAGAACTCACAGGCACAGAGAAAGTCCCTGGAGGTACTGCCTACATCGAGGGCGTCCTAGGAAACTCAGAAAGTACGAAGCTCCGGCTTCGGAACAGAAATATCACCACGTTTTGTTGGACTCAGAAAGAAAGTACGCGACACATGCCAATCACTGCCACCTGCCCGAACCACGTTGACCAGATTACACGTTTAGGCAGAACTGTATTCTATGAGCCTCTAAAGAACATCCTTTGAATTGACAACATATTTTAATAAAACATCTGGAAAAACAGCACAGTTTTTTGTTTTTTTTTTAAGTGAAGGCCAAGCAATGTAGGGAACAAAACTTAAAAACAAAAACAACTATCCGTAGTCTCCAACTACCTGAAATTATGTGTTTATAACTACTGCCAACTGGCAAAAAGTATGGAGAATTAGAAGTTCTTGATTGGGATAGAAATATAAAATACTATATGCAAGCTGACCAAAGAAATAATAAGTGAAAGATTCTTAAAGAAGTACATATTGGATCTGCCAGAAAATGTGAAAGAAAAATCCAGTCTTCAGTACAAACCCTCCCCTGCCCGACACCCCCACAGTGCTCTGCAGATGGTGTCCAATACCCGTGACGCAGGGGTGCGGATGCATCCTGTCATATGCTCTACTACACACACAATTACAACCCAAGTCTTCAAGAAAAGAAGGTTCGAAGGTTATTTTTAAAACAGTAATTTATTATTAATAGTGGTTTTAATTTTTTCTACTTAATATAACTTTTCCCAAGAATTTGGGGAAATAAAAATGAGACTTCACTGAAAAAGAAAGTGTGAAGACAGCAATATTCACATTAAGGGGTAAGCCTCATCAGCCAATGTGAACAGCGATTAAGCCACAGACATTCCATTGGTTTTCTTGGGGAAAGAAACCTTGGCCCACTGTCCACGTCCCTGAGAGCACTGTCCTTCTCGGCCCTGGAGCCCTAATGAGTCCTGTCACTGCCATCGGACCAGCAGGACACGCCACAGCACGCTCACTTCTGGCTAGCAAATGAAGGTGAATGCAGTTTTTGATACGGTTTTTCTAATAATCTTAATGGTTTTCTATCTATAAGGCCCATTCAAATTTCATCATCAATTATTTCCGAATAAAATCTGCCAAAGTTCTAATGGAGGCTCCCAAGGGGGTGGGGAGGCAATACTGCTGTTGGACATAAGATTCGTTTTGAGATATGCCTACAGATGCCCACCTGGATGAAATCAACTGTGCCCTAGGCAACGAGGACCAAGCACTTGAGCCACTTGAGACCCAGGATTTATCCTGTTATCCTTTATATTCCTCTGAGGTTCTGTAGCATGGCAAGGACCAAACCGATTTTAGAAGTTAAAAATATTGACATTCGGCGAGATGATAATGCAATGTCTCAGTTTATACCCGAGAGAGTGAGGCTGTGTGGAACTTGCCCAAGGCCGCGGAGCAGTGTACCAGCATGGCCTGGGAGGGCCCGGGTCTCCTGACTGCTGCTCTGGGAGTCACGCCCCACAAACAGATGGTCACTCTGGAAAATGTATTAAACTGCAACACAGAGTTATCTGAACACAGAGCAGAAGGGAGCCGTTACATTATTACACTATTTACCAAGTGGTTCCCTAGACAAAAGATTCCTCACACTTCTTCCCCCAATAAAATCCCGCCCATAGAGATTCACAGTCTATATGTATTTAACCTCTTGATGTTCAAAATATGGTTGCAATCAGAAGATGCTTTAAACGGCCTACAGGTCGACCAGTGTGCTGCACACCCATTGTTCCCACGCGGGGCAACTCTTTCAGGGCACAAGAGGAAGCACAGGTAACTTAAAGTGTGAAGACTGACAACACGTTCCAAAACGGAAGCCCATTTATTGTTATAATCTCTAAACTAGTGCAGACAGAATCTATGATTTGTGAGGCTTTTAAAAAAATAAAACAGTATAAATTATATTTCAGTTCCCCCTTCGCCCAGCTGCAGTATTGAACTTAAATATCTACTAGATCAGTGGGTGGAAGATCAAAGAACATTTAAAAAATTTTAACTTTACTACCCACAAGGACGTGGGAGTAATATGTCAGTGGGACCAAAATGTATGTGACAGTCTCAGAGAGTTCCCTAACTCGACAAGGAGCAGGGTGTTCCCTGTTTTAAAGAAGCAACACTCGCCCTTCCTTTGCTTGGTCGACTTTACAGAGCTGATGAATACAATAAAAAAGTTAAAGCAGAATCTAAAAATGTACATGTTCTTATATGTTCTCTTCCAACACAGTGAAAACACTCACACAGCTGACAAGCTAAGATGTGTCTGACCTAAGAGGCCTTGCAAAGGCTTCCCTGCAGGGGGGCAGCAAAGCCATCGCACTAACAATCAACTCCATCTTGAAGGCGTGAACAAACAGGAGCTCTCTCTCTCCATCCCCCGCCCCCCCTTCATTCCCAGTTGAAGGGAGTACAGATGTGAACAAATGTATCTAAATAGAATCAGTAGAGAAAGATGTCAATCTCATTTCCGAAAGCCTGAAGCCAAGCAGAAGGATGATGGGCGAGGACAGCACATTGAACCCTTGGTCCCCGGGACGCTCTTCCAGGGTCTCAACTCGAGTCTCGGCCCCTCCGTAACTGCTGGACCTGTGCAGCCTGTCCTCAGGCAGGCCACTGTCACCACCATCGAACTAATGCTGTGCTCCCTCCTGTCACCCAAACTCTGCTCTCCTCTAACCCAGAACACCCTTTCCTCCTCACCACAGGCATCTTTCCCTCTGTCTCAGTCCCATCTATCTCTAAGGCCAATCTAGTTCATCACCTCAGGTCTCCTTAGAGCTTCCCAGGCGTATCGTGTACCAAACAAGCTCTCATTCTCAGAGCTCTTACATCACTATTATATGAACCCCATACTTTGCACCAATTACAGAATGTTTGTATCCTTTGCTGGTTGTTGTATATATGTTACCAGTTTTGCTTCTTATTTAAACTGTAGTAGCTTACTACTACACACCAGAAGTCACTTTTAAAATGATTTCCACAGCACTAGCATGCAAGTGGACAAAGAGATGCTTGGGGGAAAATCCTGCTGTGCTGAATTCATAGTGAAACTCGGATCTCTCAGGAATGACCTACAGTGCTCCTTCCTTTGGCTGTGCGTGAACTCGGGTGCAGGTGGAAGGTATATGGCTGCACATGACACCAGGGCTCCAGCTCCTCTGAAAGACTAGACATCACCATCAGCATTGTTGTTGTTATTCATCTTCAGAGAAATCTGATGCCATGAGCAATACCTAGGCAGAGCGGACATGCAAATTCCTCAGATGAATTTGTGCACATAGGAGTGTCATTTTTCCTTCACTTCTGGATTTCATCATATGGTGCACTTTCCCATTTCATAGCAAGTCATTGAAAGGATAGCTCAGCCAGCTACTTTAATGTAATCCAAGTTAGTTCCATAGTGCTTCTCCATTGAAGATCTGTTAAATGCCTAGCACCAAGCAACACCCTGAAGACACATGACAGAGTTCCCTTTCTGTTTTGCCTATTCTCAAATGTAAAAAGCACACACATACATACACCTAAACACATACACACTCACATGCACGTGCACAGCTTTCAAGGAAAGGAACGAAAACTGTTCCTCTGCATCTCCAACACCATTTCTCCCAGTTCTGTGCATACAATACAGTCCCATGATGCAGTATTGTTTATGATATAATAAAATTTGTAGGGATACACATAGGAAAGCACAGTAGCTCTTTATAAATAAATGATCCTATGAAAGCCACATACATAAGAAAGAAATTAATATGTTTTAAGAACTTGTTTTTTTTTAATTCTGACAATTTACAGAGAAGAGTTGATTCTCCCACACACTGTCACTGAAAAACCACTTATTGATTAAAATCACTTCTCAGTTCTCTGAAGCAGAAATGAATTTGAGAGGCAACTTCTGTGTCTATACACTTCAGGGACCTGCTGTCAAAGCCATGTTCATACAATACAGGACTGTCAACATACATGTATGAAGAAAGTTACACAGAAAATTATCCCTTTGAAAGTTAATGACAACAGACCTAAAAAAGAATGAATATACTAAAAAGAAGACAAAAATAGGAGCCTGGGTTTGGGTCACATGTTAGCAGGCGAGGGTGGGGCATCATGTGGAATGGAGATCCTGGCATCAGGACGAGGACAGGGCCACACCTGTTGTCACGACCTATGACAGGGGTCAGTTACTAGAAGAAAAATAAGGCAATAACATGCTGACTACCAAAATGAACGGCAGTAATATTAAGGCTAGAAAGCTCTTTATAATTCTTTCCTGGGGAGGTATACGAGTTAATGTGGGCATGTATGCAATGGTTGATGTGATCAAGGTAAATAAAGTTTAACAAGTGAACATGTGAATAAATGGAAGAGGGAATGAAAGTGCATGATGAAAATAACCAGCGGGGATAAATAGCAGCATGAGCTCCTGGATACGCAGGGGCAAATGGACAGAGAACAGCCTGACCACTAGACAAGGACACCGGAAGGCCTGGACTGAGCAGCTGCACTTGGGCAAAGTCACCAGTTCAGGGGAAAAGAGAGAACTTCCGTAAAAAAGGTTGTAAGACAGAGAGTGATCTCCCACGTAGGAGATCTTTGAGTAAATCCTAATTTCCTCGTTCTTTTCTGCCAAAGAACCTTTCATTAAGCTTTCAGTGTAGAAAACATGTTCTATATACTGGCTCCTAATTATGTTATTTCTTTTGTGATCCATGTCAGGAATAACCCCACCTCACCCCAATCTTATCCATCCTTTAAGGTCTAACTCAACACAAGCCCTAGGAACTTTCTTCTTTAGCAAACACAGAAAACAGTCCGCTTTGGGAAGAGAGGCTACAAACAAATAAGGGCCAGAAACAGATAAAGGGGGAGATATAAGTAGGATCAGAGCTTGAAGAAACGAACATTCCAGATTTCCTTGGTTGGGCTCTGCAGAAAGATAAAGGGGGTCTCCAGTGACACTGTTCTTAGGGGTAAAAATCCTTCAGGCTAGCTCTTCACTTCTGGAATCACTTGAAGCAAGACCGTAGGCACTTTTTTCTGACCCCCCCCCCCCCAGTCCCATTTCCCCTCCTTTGGGTGCTTGAGGCAGCTAGTGTACAGGTGACCCTTGAACAACACTGGTTTGAACTACTTGGATATTTAACTGCACAGTTCAAATCCGTGTTGTTTAAGGTCAATTCTGCTGTTGGGATCCCAGTATGGGAAGGGCTCCTGGTAGTTATATGTGGGTTTTCAACATCACAGGAGGTCAGTGCCCCAAGGGCCACGTGCATAACCCTTTAGGCTCTGTCCCAAAGAAAGAGACAGCAGAGAGAGAAAGTGGAAGCCCTCTTGAGAGGGACTCTCTTACGTATTTCTTTTAAGAATCCCTCCAGCATTAACCCTGTAAGGTGGGATGAGAGTAATGTCTCCTAGGTTATTGCTTGAGAAAACTGCCACAACTCCAAAGAAAACAGACTGCTGCTGAGACTGAGCTACTCCCAAAGAAACAGGGTGGGGAAGGAAAGTAAAATTAGTGGTGCCAGCGGCAATGACGCAAAGAGAAAGAAAAAAGGAAGGCATGCCAAGCTGTAGCCAGGCAATGAAATGCAAACCATTGCTTCATGTCCCGCCCACTTCCACACCCACTGAGAGTGCTGTTCTTGGGGATAGGAAAAAAAAAAACAAAACAGCTTGAGAGAGCAAAAGAAGAATCAGTGCCAACCATCTTCAGCTCTGAGCAGAGACACTAACCTCAGGTCATGGCCATTACTGACGACAGAAGACAAAAACAACAGAGGAAGCTGGGGGTCTCCCCTCACTCCACTTTCCTAAACCCAGAAGGGCACCAGTGCTGAATCTGTTTAAAAATCATAGGAATTGCTGGCCTCTCTTTCTTTCATGCGTTTGTTGGAGAGCAGCCTAAATTGATATCGATGAGCCAGTGAGATATTGCCAAGTAATAAGAAGGCAGAGCCATCAAATTACTGAACTTTAATAAAATAACAGCTTAGAATTTAAAGACAAAGAGATGTCTTTTTTTCTTCCATATTCAGAAAAGGAGTAAAGCTGCTTAAAAGATCCACAGTAATTCCCTGATTTTTTTAAATCTCTTTATGTTGATATCAATTGCTATATAACTATTACGATCATTATATTATATTATATCAAATCTTAGATATGAAAAGTTAAATAAACTACAGGGTTTTTTGCTACCTGGATCCAAAGTCCCATCCATTCCTATGACTGCAAGTCATACTTAGCAACAGAAGTTTTCCAAACACTGACCTACAATTCCATCCTCTCATCTGGGTGTCCAGTAGAGTGTAAACTCTGACAGCTTAGGCCTCATTTGTTTTATGGACCTTTCTGACCCCAGAGTATGATAAGAGAGAAAGCTTAATAAGCATCAAATTAGAGAACCTAAGTCTGATGAAATCTCAGATTCTAATTATGCAAATTTCTTAATTCCATCCCAAACTACTGCCCTGTCTTTCTCAGTGTTCCTACTGCTTTTCTGGGCTCTAAATGTATAGTTGCAATTTACTTTTGTCCTTTATCTCCTCTATCTAGACGGTCTACCATTAAGGAAATTTTCTTTAGAAACTATACCGCTGAATTAAAAAGAAATCCAAACACATACACTTACCACCCCTTTCCCCCGCCGTGCAAAAAGAGTCTTTTCCGTTCATCTTTACTTCTTTGCCACCACCCCACGTCAAACTGGGTATTATTAACCCCTATTTTGGCAATCTTGTCTAAGTTAGCCTTTTTACTTTTAGTTTCTGCATACTAATTACAGACTAAAAGCCTCCTTTGCTCAAAAGCTATATATACCTCTTCATTACCCACCTACTTTCCAAAATAAAATTATGCTCTTAAGGGAACCATTCAAAGTCTAACTTTGCGAAATACCCTACTCATCAAGCTGGCCTCCTCAGTGCCCTACCAGCCTGCTAAGCTAATTTCTATACTTACATTTAACCCATTTTTATCCATTAGTCCATTGGCATGTCAATTCCATGAGGGCGGGTTTTTTCACTGTTCTATCTTCAGCCCCTGGAATGATGCTAAAACACATTAGACCCTCATAATATATGTGCTGGGCGAATGAATGATTGTGAGAAGAGAGAAGGAAGGAGGAAGGGAAGTAGGAAAGAGTATAAAACTTTCTGCATGAAGGAGTTTATCATTCAGGTCAAGTCCTCATTTTCACTGATCACTTCCATCTTTGCTGTTTCTCTCTTCATACAATTTAGCACTTAGAGACTCATTAAATAAGCAGTCAATGAATAGTTGAGACTTTCTGTGTCAAGTTCTGCGTTAGGCGCTGGTGATATACCAAAGGTCTTGGCCTTCTGCAAACCCACAGCCTAGTGTAAACATTAAAGCCAATTAAAAACCAGGTGCTTTGTCAAATATTAGTTGGGCATAATAACTTGGGTCAATTTCTGGGTTCTCTGTTCTGTTCCATTGATCTATATGGCTGTTCTTGTGCCAGTACCAGGCTGTTTTGATTACTATGGCTTTGTAGTATAACCTGATATCCAGTATTGTGATCCCTCCAACTTTGTTCTTCTTTTTCAGGACTGCTGTAGCTATTTGGGGTCTTTTCTGGTTCCATAAAAAACTTTTGGAGTATTTGTTATAGTTCTGTGAAATATGTTGTTGGTATCTTAATGGGGATTGCATTGAATCTATAGATTGCTTTAGGTAGTATAGACATTTTAATGATGTTAATTCTTCCAATCCATGAACAGGGTATATGCTTCCAGGTTTTTATATCTTCCTCTATTTCTTTTTTCAATGTCCTGTAGTTTTCTGCAAATAGGTCCTTTACTACTACGTTGGTTAAGTTTATTCCTAGGTATCTTAATTTTTTTTTCCACAATGGTAAATGAGATTGTTTTTTGTTTCTCTTTCTGTGAGTTCGTTGTTGGTGTATAAGAATGCCATCATTATATTCCACAAATAAGTGAGATCATATGATACTTGTCTATCTCTGTTTGGCTTGTTTCGCTTAGCAAAATACTTTTCAGGTCCTTCCATGTCGTCTCAAAGGATAAGAGATCTTTCTTTCTTACAGCTGCATAGTACTCCATTGGGTATATGTACCACAGCTTTTTTATCCATTCGTCTACTGATGGACATTTGGGCTGTTTCCAGATCTTAGCTATTGTAAATAGTGCTGCTGCTAACATGGGGGTACATATATTCTTTCTGATTGGTGTTTCAGTCTTCTTGGGGTATATGCCTAGAAGTGAAATCACTAGGTCAAATGGCAGTTAAATTTTTAATTTTTTGAGGTAACACCATATTGTTTTCTATAGTGGCTGCACCAGTCTGCATTCCCACCAGCAGTGTTACTAGAGTCCCCTTTCTCCACACCCTCGCCAACACTTGTTGTTTGATGATTTGTTGATGGCGGCCATGCTGACAGGTGTGAGGTGATACCTCATTGTTGTTTTAATTTGCATCTCTCTTATGATTAGTGATGTTCTCACTTATTTGTGGAATATAATGAACATAACAGTCTGAGGAATGGGGTAGTCCCAGAGACGTGGAAGTGGGGTACAGACTAACAATCCCCAGAAGAGAGAGTGGTGGGGGAGAGATAAACCACAGAACTTATATGCATGTTTGTATGAACAATGGACATGGACAACAAAGCTGGGGACAGGGCGGGGAGGGAGGGGGAAGGAAGAATCAGTGGGGGAAAAAGAGAAACATCTGTAACATAAATAAATTAATTTAAAAAGAGAAGAAAAAAATGTATACAGGGTATCTAAATTCTATTATATTTAGAAAATTAAATATATTTTAATAAACACTGATTTCATCTTAAAAAAAAATGCTGTCAATTTCTTGACGTTAATTTTGTATCCTGCTACTTTTCCAAATTTATTTATTAACTCTAGTAGATTTTTGATGGAGTCTTTAGGGTTTTTTATGTACAGTATCATGCCATCTGCAAATAATGCCAGTTTCACTTTCTCCTTTCCAATTTGGATCCCTTTTATGTTTTCTTCATGTCTAATTGCTGTGGCTAAGACTTCCAGGACTATGTTCAATAAGAGTGGTGAAAAGTGGGCATCCTGGTCTTGTTCCTGCTCTTAAGGAAAATGCTTGTAGTTTTTGCCCATTGAGTATGATGTTGGCTGTAGGTTTTCCATATATGGCCTTTATTATGTCAAGATATGATCCCTCTATTCCCACCTTGCTGAGCGTTTGTATCAGAAATGGGTACTGGATTTTGTTGAATGCATTTTCACCATCTATTGATATGATCATATGGTTTTGATCCTTCATTTTGTTTATGTGGTGTATCACATTTATTGATTTGTGAATACTGTACCATCCTTGCATCCCTGGGATGAATCCCACTTGGTCATGGTGAATACTTTTTTTGATGTATTGCTGGGTCCGACTTGCTAATACTTTGTTAAGTATTTTGGGGTCTATGTTCATCAGGGATACTAGCCTGTAGTTTTCTTTCTTTGTAGTGTCTTTATCTGGTTTTGGAATTAGAATTAAAGAGCACACAGTGGAGTAAAAATAGCCTCCTCAATAAATGGTGTTGGGAAAATTGGACAGCTTACATGGAAAACAATGAAGCTATACCACCAACTTACACCATACACAAGAATAAACTCAAAATGAATAAAAAACTTAAATGTAACTTGTGAGTCCATACAAATATTAAAAGAAAATGTAGGCAACAAAATTTCAGACATCACAGAAAGCAGAATTTTCACTGATACAATGCCTAAGGCAAGAGAAAGAAAAGGAAAAATGAACATGTGGGACTACATCAAACTAAAAAGCTTCTGCACAGCAAAAGAAACTATCATCAAAATGGAAAGAGAACCCACCATATGGGAGAGCATAAATGCCAACGATACATCAGATAAGAGGCTAATTTCCAAAATATATGCAGTACTCATACAACTCACAAAAGGAAGACAAAGAACCCAATTAAAAAATGGGCAGAGGACCTAAATAGTCACCTCTCCAAACAGGACATACAAATGGCCAAGAGACATATGAAAAAATGCTCAACATCACTAATCATCAGAGAGATGCAAATTAAAACAACTATGAGGTATCATTTCACACCTGTCAGAATGGCTGTTATCAACAAATCATCAAACAAGTGTTGGCGAGGGTGTGGAGAAATGGGAATCTAGTACACTGTTGGAGGAAATGCAAACTGGTACAGCCACTATGGAAAACAATATGGTGTTTCCTCAAAAAGTTAAAAATTGAACTGCCATTTGACCCAGTGATCCCACTTCTAGAAATATACCCTAAGAAGCCTGAAACACCAATCAGAAAGAATATATTTACCCCTATCTTCATAGCAGCACTATTTATAATTGCAAGATCTGGAAGCAGCCCAAGTGTCCATCAGTAGATGAGTGGATAAAAAAGCTATGGTACATATACATGATGGAGTACTATGCAGCTGTAAGAAAGAAAGATCTCTTATCCTTTGAGATGACATGGAAGGACCTTGAGAGTATTCTCCTAAGCGAAACAAGCCAATCAGAGAAAGACATATATCACATGATCTCACTTATTTGTGGAATATAATGAACAAAACATGCTGAGATACAAAACAGACCCAGAGACAAGGCAGGGAGGTGCAGAATGACAAACCTCAGAAGAGGTGGATGTGGGGGAGGGAAGAGATATACCACAGAACTTATACACATGTATATGTAACCAATGAACATAGACAACAATGCTGGGGGCAGGGGGTAGGATTGGGAGGAGGTGTTAATGTGGAGAGAAGGAGAAACATCTGTAACAAAAATAAATAAACATTAAAAAAAATTGAAATAAAACAAAAACAACACCAGGTGCTACAGATGCGCACAGAAGGGACACTTGGACTTCCACAACAGGGAGGACTTCTCAAAGGAAGGGATATCTAGGAGGAGATTTGAAGGATGAGTATGAGTTAGCCAGACAAAGAGTAGGGAGGAGTGTTTGAGGCGGAGGGAGCTGCAGGGACGAAGACCTGAAAGGAGAGAGTGGAGAAGAGTTTAGGAACTGAAAGCAGTTTAGTGGGTCTGGAGTTCAGAGCTCAAAACTGCAGGGAACAGAGCTGAAGTTGCAGGGTTGGCAGAGGCCAGAGTTGAACAGTCTTGAAATCACCTTCAGTTGCCCTTCTCCCACCAAAAGAAAAAAAAAAAAGCCTGAGTTTTCAAAAGGAGTATGAAGGGGAAGCTGGGCGGGGCAGAGGAAAGGGAGAGGCCCCTGTGCCACCTCCACCGTTCAGCCTGGAGAATGAATTCCTCGGGGGAACAGCACAGAGGAAGCTCCTCGTGGTCTTACATTTGCTCTGCATCTCAAAACGCCTGTTCAAAAAATAAGGCATTTAAAAGGTTGATTGAAAACGTGGATTCTTCCTTCTTCTTCCATCCAAAGGAAAAAGAAAAAATAAACTTTCAAATATAACAACTGAACAGAGACGAGCAGGAGACCTCATCAACTATATGAACCTTTAGTCTCTAATTTTTTTTCCCTTAGGGACTCTGAACTGGACTCACCTCAGAATCTACAATCCTATACAAAGTCTCATAATTACCGGGCAGTTTGTAAAAGCTTAAGCAAGGAGCTAAGGAAACAGCTCAAACTGGCTTTGATTTCCTTTTTACTTTTGCTTCCTCAAAACAGCTAGCATTTACTCTGGGTCATGGATGAAATGAGGGCACTATGAAAAACTATCAGTGCCATTCTGGGGAAAAATCCTCCATCCCTGTCTCTAGTCTACTACACAGGACAAGGAAATAAGTCCCTTGCTGAAACCTTCCTACTGAGGAAATTACTAAAGCAATTTTTCTAGTAATGTCACTACAATGCATTAAACAATGTTTCTACCCAGTAAAAACAACTCTCATTATTTATCACATTCAATTTATTTCCTCTTTCATTAAAATAGCAAAGCCTAGAGATTCTATGGAGACTGGAAAAGAAAGCATCATAAAGCAAAAAAGAGTCCCCTTTTCTGAAATAGGGGCATCATCAGGCATTATAGCTCTTGACTCTCAAAAATAAGAAATACACTAAAATACGGTTTTTTTAAAAAAATTACAAGTTGTATGGTGTTTTTTCCCAACGTACCACTTCTTTAGCAATGTTCTTACTGTGGCTGTTGCTTTGGAACAGCTCTAAGGGCTGCGTCATTCCAGAACCACAGGACAACACAACGAGGACCTGCCATTTCAGGGATGGAAGTACAGGGGGCACGATCACCCATGGCACCATCGACTCTCATCTGTCAACACGTCTCTCTGGCTGACAGGTGCTCTCCAATAAAAACATGTACCCCCCCACACACACGTGCACATCACATTATATGTAAGTAAAAAATGATCTAGCTTTGATCTTTGTCACTGTGTGGAGGAAATGCAAAAACTCTTTATATATGCATATCAACAAGACAACCACAGGTTGTATCTGAATTAGCAAGCTGATATTTAACAAAGCTTGCTCTCAGTACCTTTCAGGAAAGAGAAAGAAGAAAAGGCACACTTCATCCATTGTTACATTCACTGATCTCTCGTCCATCCATCCGATAAGCACTTACTGATCGTCTGTGCGCCAGATACCATGTACTGCAGAATGGTTAGCGGCATCTTTGGCATCTATCATTAAATATGACAGCCCCTAACCACCCCAAGTTGTAAAAACTAAAAATGTCTCCAAATATTGCCATTGTCAAATGTCCAGTGGGAACCACTGTCTTAGAGGTTCAGAATATGTAGCTCCCCTTATCAGAAACTTAAAATATAAATGGAAGAAAAGATACACATCCTTGAAATATGCTTGAAAACATTGGGAAAAAAATACATAAACAGCCTATAATACCATGTTAGGGCTGGAGAGATGGTGACCAAGTAGAAATTCACATACACCTAGGTACGGTCAAAAATGTTTATTTTTAAATGAAAGTAGGGAAAAATTTGTTCCTAAAACCACACCCCTCTAGAAAAACTTCTGTCCCCCCCCCCCCAACCCTCTTTATCACTCAGCAAAACATTGTGCTAACTACTTACTAGGATCTCCTGGAACAGTGTGATTAAATAAACAGCTACTGGAAGTATGCGAAAGAGTAAACACATCATTAAAGTGGGCTTGATACGATCTTGTTGATTAAGAAAGGCAACTGAGCCCTGGCCCGTTTGCTCAGTGGTTAGAGCGTCGACCTGCAAACCAAAGAGTCCCAGGTTCGGTTCTGGCCAAGGGCACGTACCTCAGTTGTGGTTAGTCCCTGGCCAGGCTGGGGTCGTGTGGGTGGCAACCAACTGATGTCTCTCTCTCCCCTCCCCCGCACCCCCACTATCTGAAGATAAATGTAAAAATATCCTCAGGTGAGGATTAAAAAAAAAAAAGGCAACTGAGACCCTCTAAACTCAGCCCCTTCTATCCGTTTGATGCATTCACATCACTGCCCTGGAACAAACATGATCCTAGTAATTCTTTTAATCAATTGCTTAGGAGAGTTTGAGGAAAGAAAGTACGAGGCAGAAAGACAACAGGAAAAATGATAAATATTTAATTAAAGTACAAAAAAATGACAACAAAATGAGAAAAATATTACTTTGAACTTTCAAAGGAAATTGCTTATAGAAGCTAATACAAGAACAAACATTTATTCTACTCAGAAAATTAAAAGTTGTATTTTTAAAAATGGTTTCAGATACTTCCAAAAAATTTAAAATATAATAAAACCTACATTTTCCCAAGAATACTTATAATTTGAACAGAAAATGTACAACAAAAACTCTCCCTAAATTGTCTTAGCCTTTGCTTTATTTTTAAATTCCAGATCCTTCTCTTTTGTTCTTTGTCCACCAACGAATAGAACATTCAGCTACACAGAGTCTGAGAGGTGAGTGTGGTCCAATCTAGTAGCAGGAATACTCTTTAGAGAAAATAAGACACCTTTTTTTCTTTTCATGGTTTTTCTTTTGAGAGAGAAAATTAATTTTCTCAGCCCCATAAACAACTGCAAGAAATTGGTGTCACTGTATGCCCCAGAGAAATGACCTCTGAGGGGCATTTCAGGAGACACATCTGCTCCCAGTGAACAAAGATAAAGCTGGTAAAGGACAAAATGAGAAGCAGCTGCTAATGAATGCTTAACATTAACCACCACACCCCAAATCCTTATCAGTCAGCAGGTCCCTCAGAAAAACAGGGTCATGGATGTACTTGGACAAATAGTCACCAGATCTGAGAAAAGAGGGATGATTCGAAAAATATAAAAATCCTGTCTCATTTGTCTATTGCTCTGCAACAAGCTACCCTGAAAGTTAGTGGCTTCCAACATCTACTCTTATTTGCCCATGACTGTGGATGTGCAGTCTGGGGAAGAACTCAGACAGGATGGCTCATCTCTGCCCCACATGGTGTTGGCCAGGCTCACGGGGGCTGGAGGATGCAAGGGACCTCACTGCCATGACTGGGTGTGGGACTGGCTGCAGGCTGCAGACCCTCCGTGTCCCTACTACCAGTATGCATCCCTGTCTCCAGCAGGGTAGCTCGGACTTCCCTCCTTACACAGTGGCTCAGAAACTGCCCCTTCTTAAAGTCTGTAATTGTCACAGCATCACTTCTGCCACGTGTCATACTGGGCCAGCCCAGACTTCAAGGGGAGGGGAAAGAGGCTCTACCCTCTTGATGGGTGCGCTACAGGGATGCAGAAAACTCCAGGGGACCATCTTTGCAAATATCCACCACAAACCCCATTACTGGAAACCAGAATCACTTAAAAGAAATCAAGAGAAAGAAAATGAAAGATGACCAAAATTAAGTGCCTTTTCTTGCCAATAAACTCAATCTCCTGCCCTTGACGCTCCAGCCAAAAAAAGAATGAACAGATGGAAGATGCAGTGCAGACTGTATCTTTGTAGACAGCAACCTTGATTACAAACAACTAATTAGGAGTCTTCAAAAATAGAGTAGGAAAGAATGAGGTTGTAGAACCACCACCGAGTCTCTTAGTACCTTTGGCTAAATGTACACTTTACTCAAAAAGATACAAGAGTTTGGTACCAGATAAAGAATGTATAAATTGACCCGACAGGTGTGGCTCAGTGGTTGAGCATCAACCCATGCACCAAGAGGTCGCCGGTTCAATTCCTGGTCAGGGAACATGCCCAGGTTGTGGGCCAAATCCCCAGTGGGCAGGAGGCAGCCAGTCGATGTTCTCTCTCATCGATGTTTCTCTCTCTCTCTCCCTCTCCCTTTCTCTCTCTCTAAAAGTCAATAAAAAAAAAATTAAAAAAAAAAGAATGTATAAATCGTTGGAAAAGATATAAAATACTCTTTTTAAAGAATAAGAAGTTCTACTTCTTAGGGTCATGATTTTATTTTATTTCATTTTTAAAATTATTTTTATTAATTTGTTTTTGTTACAGATCTTTCTCCTTTTTTCCCCATTGACACCCTCCTCCCCATCCTCACTGCCTCTTCCCCAGCTTTGTCATCCATGTCCATTGGTTATGCAGACATGCATATAAGTTCTGTACTTGGGTTGTTTCCAGAGCTTAGCTATTGTAAACAATGCTGCTATGAACATAGGGGAACATATATTCTTTCTGATTGGTGTTTCAGGCTTCTTAGGGTATATTCCTAGAAGTGGGATCACTGGGTCAAATGGCAATTCAATTTTTAACTTTTTGAAGTAACACCATATTGTTTTCCATAGTGGCTGCACCAGTCTGCATTCCCACCAGCAGTGTACTAGAGTCCCCTTTTCTCCACACCCTCGCCAACACTTGTTGTTTGATGATTTGTTGATGGCGGCCATTCTGACAGGTGTGAAATGATACCTCATAGTTGTTTTAATTTGCATCTCTCTGATGATTAGTGATGTTGAGTATTTTTTCATATGTCTCTTGGCCATTTGTATGTCCTGTTTGGAGAGGTGTCTATTTAGGTCCTCTGCCCATTTTTTAATTGGGTTCTTTGTCTTCCTTTTGTTGAGTTGTATGAGTACTCTATATATTTTGAAGATTAATCCCTTATCTGATGCATCATTGGCAATTATGGTCTCCCATATGGTGGGTTCCCCTTCCATTTTGATGATAGTTTCTTTTGCTGTGCAGAAGCTTTTTAGTTTGATGTAGTCCCATGTGTTCATTTTTCCCTTTGTTTCTCTTGCCTTAGGTGTGGTATCAGTGAAAATTCTGCTGCGTATGATGTCTGAAATTTTGTTGCCTACATTTTCTTCTAGAATTTTTATGGATTCACAAGTTACCTTTAAGTCTTTTATTCATTTTGAGTTTGTTCTTGTGTATGGTGTAAGTTGGTCTAGCTTCATTTTTTGCAAGTAGCTGTCTAATTTTCCCAACACCATTTGTTGAAGAGATTGTCTTGGCTCCACTGTATGCTCTTGCCACCTTTGTCAAATATTAATTGAGCATATTGACTTGGGTTAATTTCTGGGTTCTCTGTCCTGTTCCATTGATCTATCTGTCTGTTCTTGTGCCAGTACCAGGCTGTTTTGATTACAGTGGCTTTGTACTTGGGGTCATGATTTTAAAAGGTCAATGTTTCTAACATATCTTTCTAAAAGAAATAAACAACAGAATACTCACAGTTGAGAAATAAAACAGATAAATAGAGGCAGTAACATAGTCAGTCCTGTGGACAGCCAGCTGCTACTTTCCTGACTAGTGTAAGGCTGCAGAATGTCACCCCCTCTTGAAATCACCAAGTTCATGCACAGGAAACAAGGATATTACTTGTGTATGACCTTTGCCAAAAAGTGGTTGGCAGATGGGTTAAATAGAGATGTGGTGAGATGATCCTGAATCAAGGAACAAATCCAGTGAAGCCTGGACAAACATTTCACTGGGTAAGAGGGGTTTATCACTTTTAAAGACTGTGATCCAATGTGCTGTGTTACAGTGACCTCACTTTCTGGTTTGCCATCATTCCTCTCCATTCTCCTTCATAAACACAAGAAAAGGCAATAGTCTTTCTTCCAGCTAAGTTTTGATGCCAGTCCATCTCAGAGGTATCATCTGTAATTTAGTAGGAAAGCTTTGAAGCCTGCAAATAATTTAGGACCAAAAATGAGGAAATTCAAGTCCAATTATGGGAAAACGAGAAAAAGATAAGGGAGCAGAAAAGACTTTCAAATGAGACCAAGCAGGAGGCCAAAGCTGATTACCATAGATGGAAAGAAACTGGAAAGCAATTCTTCTTTTGCTGCCTTTTAAATACAGAGACCTCTGGGCTAAGCCAGCACTTATTCAACAAAATTCTACAGGTATTAAGGTCTGTGCCATATAAGGCACTGGGCTAATAATTTAAGGTTACTTATGGGCCTGGATAATTCTTCATATTGACAAACATCGATCCCCATGTAAAAGGCAAAAGTAGAAAGATCACTAAACTTGGAGGCAGAAAAAAAGCAGATTTGAATCCTAGCCCTGACTCTGTATAAATTAATCTTTCAAAGCCCAAGTTTCTTCATCTATAAAAAATTTGGATAAAAAGATCTTCAATCAATGAGTTGCACTATACAGTTCAATAAAAAAAGTAGTTTATAAACTTGAAAAATAGTATCTAATAAATGGAAACTGTGATCTTTCATACAGATTAAGGCCCCCAAATAATTCAGACTCCCAAGTAAAAGTCTTTTTTTTTTTTTTTTTTTTAAATCACGGAAAAGTCACAAAATTTGTAGTCAGAAAATGAAGTTTCTAGGTCAGATTTTGCTATTCACTGCCTAGACAATCTTGGGTAAGTCTTTTCTCTTCCTAAGTCTAGCTTCTTTATTTGCTCAGCAAATCTAAATGAGTACCTACCGGGGCTCTGGGACACAAAAATGAACAAAGTAAATCAAGCCCTTGCCTGCTTGGACCTTTCTAAGTCATGGAGAGACAGAAAAGAAACAAATGCACAGTACTGGGCAGTGTCATCTGAAAAATGAGGGGACTGGGTTAGACTGTGTTCAAGTGTCCCCCACCCCCATTAGTCTACGAATCTATGACTGATAACAGGAAAGTCAACAGCAACAAAAAAGAAAGATCACAATTTCCCATTCTGTGCTTTATAAGGTAGTAAGTCATTTTTTCTAATGCTAAAATCAAAAGCTTCCAAAGTACAGCAACATCTTTACAAAGCCTTTCTATGCTATAAAAGCAACAGTCTTCATCTGAGATGAAACTTAAAATTCTGCTGTTAAAGGGAAAATCAGGTCTATATATCAAAGACTATGCTTGTCTTTATGCTTCTGAAACCAACGATTTAGAGGCTGATACTGGCACATATACACAAGAACACCCAAGCACATACACAATCACAACTGATGGCTCAGATGCTCACAAGATGAGTCCAGAAAAATACATTGAGCCTGCATATGGTCTTCAAATTGGACATAAGCAGATCCAGTACCCTCTAGGCCAAGATCCACAGTGAATAGAAATGCTTTATTTGCAGCCTTTATATTTTATATTCTTTTTTTAAAAATCCTTACCCGAGGCCATTTTTCCATTTTTTGTTCAGACAGAGTGGAAGGGGGGGGGGAACATTGATGTGCAAGGGACACATCGAGTGGCTGCCACCCGCACGACCAACCAGGGCCGGGGACAAACCACAACTGAGGTATGCGCCCTTAGTGGGAACAGAACCCAGGTCTCTTTGGACCGCAGGCCGACGCTCTAACCGCTGAGCCAAACCGGCCAGGGCTATATTTTATATTATTTTATCAGTCACTCAAACATATCTGAAGCTGAAGAAGTCAGATGGAAAGAATGGGTGCCACAAGGTCAGTTTCTTCTGAAATGTTTTTATTCCCCACAGCATGGTTTTCATTGGCAAATTCAAGTACATACGCCTTACATAGAAAGACTGAGCTTTCAGAATGAATCAGACAAGGACTAAGAAATAATATTCATAAAGAGTTAGAATCAATACAAATTTCTCAGACTGGAGAAACTGCGAGAACACAAAGGATTACTGGATACCAACAAGGGTTCTCTAAATGATTTTTCAATGATAGAGTTTGAAAATTTCTGTTTGAGTCGACTGAAGAAACACTCATCTGAATAATAATATTATGTTTAGAAAATTTATTTGGAAAATTGAACAAAGATTGTGTAGCAGAATTCATTAAAAATCTACTTTAAAGAATAAAATAATAATTAGCATATAAATTGTTTTTATGGAAAGTAGCTTCTGGAATACTTAGTTTCTTAAAACAGCATGTAATTATAACAAATTTGGACTTATCGCCTATAATCTAGTTTACCTATTTAGATATAAGTATAACCCTTATACTCTCCATATAACTTCTTTAACCCCCTTCTTCCACACTTACAAACTAAGGGTCCCTGACTTCATGAGTCACAATGCTTGAATCTCCAGAGTTGTAGAATTCTATGAAACAGATCAAGGTTCAGAATAGGCTCACTTCGTACTTTTATTTTCTTAATTTTTAAAAAATCCCCACCCGGGGATATTTTTCCATTTATCTTCAGAATAAAGTAGGAGAGAGGAAAGGAGGGAGGGAGGGAAAGAGAGAGAGAGAGAAACATCCAAGTGAGAAAGACACATGGACTGGTTGCCTCCTGCACGACCCCGACCAGGGCCAGGGACCAAACCACAACCAAGATCCGTGCCCTTGACCAGAATCGAACCTGCAACTCTTTGGTCCATGGGCCGAAGCTCTAACCACTGAGCAAATTGGCCAGAGCTCGATCCATAGTTTTAGATGCTAGATGAATGAATAGAATCTAAATTCCTATATTTTATGTATGTATGCATGTACACATGTATGTATTACTGTAAAGTAGAAAGAGTAGTTTGGTGTGCAAATTCAGGCAATGGCATCTGTGATTTAGAATAAATAAAAAACTCTTGGCTTTGTTACTATTTTAGAAATAGATTTAAGAGGCTGAAGATTGTTTATTTGAAATTACTACCTGAAATTGATTGTTATAAACATACTATTATTAATTGATCTCAGAGGTGAAAAGGTACTTCGAAAACAATATTCTTATATTACAGATGAGGAGACCTCTGATAAAAGGCAAAAGGGTAACAGATTCCGCAGTAAGATGCCTTCTATTACTCACATGCTAGCTCTGCCACTTATTGTGAAATCAGAGACAAGATACTTACCTTCCTACTCCTCGACTTGTTTCTTCTTTCAGTGTAAAAAACATATTATCTTAATGGTACCTACTCACAGGGTTATTGCTAGAATCAAATGTATAATGTATTTAAACACTAGAGCCATGCCTGGTACATATAAGAATTCAAAAATACTAGGAATTATATCATCTACTGTATTTAGTAGTGGATGTATCTATAGACCAGTGAGTGTTGTTAATAATTAACTATCTACTAAAACTAGGGACTTTTATTAACCGTAAGCTCAGGTAAGAGTTAGAGAGGACAATCACCAAAGCCCCCGAGGCTCCCTCCTCTGATCATCAGGGGATTACGTCCCTGTCTTCATGGAAATGCTGGCAGCCCAGATTATCTGCAGTGCAGGAAAAGCAGGATGCTAGGGTATGGAAATAATGTTACATGAACAAAAGATAAAAAAAATTGGGAGCATTCTGCCTTAAGAGCTAAATTTGAGGATCATAAAAGTAATCTTCAAATATCAGAAAGGTCATCAAATAAATAAGGAATTAGATTTTTTGTCTGTTTCTCCAAAGGCAAACTGGCTGCTTATTTTTAAGAACCGAAAGATTTCTGATGGTAATAAGCATCCTTTCAATATGAATGTTAACAAAAACAAGATGCTGCCTTTCACATACAGAGGGATGATTATGTGTGGTTGGGCTTGATGACATTAAAAAACCCTCAAATTTGCAGAATATTAGAACTTGAAAGGGACTTCAAACTCCTCTGGTCTGGTGGCTCAGTTGTTCATTAGAATGCCCTGGGGAGCTTTAAAAACAATCCTAATCCCATACCAGACTGATTAAAATCACAGCTTTCTGGGGGCAGGGGCTGGCATTGTTTAGTTTGCTTTGTGCTGTTTTTATAATTCTCCCAGATGATTCTAGCATGGAGCCACTGCAAGAGAAACACTACATTAGTTCACAAATGAGGAAATGAGGGCTCACTGTTAGAAAAGGAAGGAACTACCACTGGAACCCAGGTGTTCTGCTGTATTGTTTTCAGTACACTACATTACTCAAAAAGTCGTATGATCCACGTATGACTAAAAATCAGTCTTGCAGATATAGGTCCAAGGAAGAAAGAAGTATACACTTTTAAATCCTGCTCCACCCGGGGTACGAATTATTCTCTAATCCATTACACCTTTTCTAGTTTTATAGCCATGATATCACTAAACTTTAGTAAAATGACACAAAACTAATCTTGTAAAATGAGGTTTACTTTTAACTTTGATTTCGACCTACCTAACTCTGATACCATTCCCAGGTTTGAGTGTTTCCCCGCAGAGATCCGTACAACATGGAATTGGTACAGGTTCCTTCTATTCAATTTGTGACCAAGAGAAATTGCTTGAAAATTCTTTTCTACTTACAGGTGAGAAAGATTAAAAACTGTCTTTGCTTAACTTTTAAAGTCTTAATTGGTGTGAGATTGGAAGAAGGACAATGGAGTGGGAATAAAAAAATCTGAATCCCTGAACACAGGTCACTGGCAAAGAACAGTAAACCCAGAACTGCGTGTTAACTCCATACCTCAGCCTCTGCATCACAGACTATCACTGACTTTCCATTGAACCAGTTTGCATGTCATTTCAAATCCGAGGCAACCTGGCACGTGGGAAAACCATGGCAGTGGGAAGGAGAATCAGCTGACTCACCTCTGTTCTCTCTCTGCCTATCCACACTAACCAGGGCCTTGAATCAGTCTCTCTCTGAAGCCCATTTCTCACTTGTCAAATGAATGAGGTCAGCAGGATCATCTCAAGGGTGACTTCCAATTCCAATTACCTATGATTAGGTATCATCCACACTGTCAAGATCAACAGGGCGGCCTACTATGTTTTACTGTACAGAGCTGCTTTTCTGGGGCCATCATCCACCAAATTGTACTACAAATTATTATTCATATAATACATATTGCACACTTAATTTTGAAAACTCTAATCATTATTGGAAATGTGAATTCCATCATAGGTTAAACCATAACACGAGTGGGTACGAATGCCGAATTGGCCCCTTACTCTCAGCACCAAAATGAAGACCCAGACTAGTCCCGAAAACAATGGCTCCATGAGAGAGCTATAAATATCATACAGGTTGAAAGGCTTATGATACCGTTAATGAATTAATCATTTTCCAGAAATGGTCTTCTTGGATTGCTAAAAAGTAGACAAAATTAAGCTCTATTTCAAAACAAGAAATCTCCAACCGACCCCCCCCCCACCACCACCACCAAAGTGTTCTATAAAAAATTCTCATCTCTTTTCTGAAATTGTGTCTTTTAATATAGACATGGAGGAACCTGGAAAGTGTTATCCTAAGCAAAACAAGCCAAGCAGAAAAAGACAAATACCACATGATCTCACTTATTTGTGGAATATAATGAACATAACAGTCTGAGGAATAGCGTAGACCAAGAGACATGGAAGTAGGGTACAGACTGACAACCCTCAGAAGAGAGGGTGGTGGGGAGAAGGAAGAGATAAACCACAGAACTTATATGCATGTACGCATAACCAATGGACACGGACAACAAAGCCAGGGACGGGGTGGGGGGGATGGGGAGGAGGGTGTCAATGGGGAAAAAAAGGAGAGACATCTGTAACAAAAATAAAATAAATAAATAAAAATAAAAAAAAATAATTAAAAAAAAAATAGTATCTGTAAGATAAAAACTACCCTAAGAATGATGTTTTTCTCTTATAGAAAGAACCTTATAGGTACCTAAAACTCAGACTGAAGGCTGATTTTACCTAATGATTTAATTAATAAGTTCAATGTCTAAAAATTACTGTGGAAGGTACATATGGAAAACTAGGAGCCCCAGCCAGGTAGCTCAGTTGGTTGAGCATCCCTCCTGTACACTGAAAATGTTGTGGGTTCAATTACCAATCAGGGTGCATATGAGAGGCAGCCAAACTGATACCTCTCTCTCCTTCTCTCTTTCCCCACTTCCTCTCTCTCTAAAATCAGTAAAAATATATCCTTGGGTAAGGATTAACAAAAAATAGAAAACTAGAAAAAAATTCAAATGGATTAAGATTTAGCAATAAATATCATTAAGAAAATATTAAGCAATTGAAAAACTCATTTAGACTGAACACAATGCTCAGCTAAATTGATAAGAAGCAGACATATAATTCTCCCTGCAGAATTAAAGATTTTAGGCAATAATTAAATCTTTGGAGAAGAAAGGAAACTACGATATGTAAGGGAAAAAAAAGAATGTTCTTAGTTTTAGGCTTATTTAAATGCCACAGGTACTTTATGAAACAAAGTGCTGGACAAACTTGGAACACATCAAATGTAAATACAGTGTATTTATTTGAACTCTATGCTGAACCATAAAATGCCCTAAAACATCTGTTTTATTACAGGGTTGGAAATGAAAAAGAGGATTATATGTTTCAATTTATTTTTTTAAATTTCCATTTTTCACATGTCTAATCATCTATAGATAATAAAGAGGCCCATTTTATAAATCCACTATCTATCACTATTAATAAACATGGTCACAGGACTCTGATTTATGCTTTTTTAACAGCAAAAACTATAAAGTAAATATTTTTAAAGAAAAAGAGACTAGATGAAGTCAACGCCATTAGCTATTTTCAGAACATAAGTTCTCTAGAAAAGAACTTTCAAGAGACCCCAAATAACAGAACATGAATCTGGGATGGCAGACTGCTTGGTAACTTTTTTTCTTCAAGAAAAAGCTCAGAGAAGCAAAACCGAAAGACATGGGCCAATCTGAAGAGAGTGGAGGCAGGCCGGCCTGCGGGAGGGTGGTCCATGCCGCGCAGCTGCCTTCCCTGCTCTCAAAGCCGCCACAGGGCTCTGCTTCCGCCTGTTCCCAGCTCTGGCCTGCAGAACAGGACACTGCCGCTGGCTCCCGCTGACAGCCTGCTGGTAACAGCCTGATGGCCCCACACTGCTTGACCAGCACTAGGTTTTGGCAACCTACTCCATCTGACCTCAGCTCCACCCGTTGTTTTCCGCTTCACTCCTCCTCCCCTATTTTGACAGCTTGCAGTGACTTTCTCTGGCTACAAAGACAAAAATGCCCGCGTGTTTCAGGAGTAAAATTCTCAAGTAGAACACACCAAACCCTCAGTGCCGTTCCTTGGGGCCTCTTTTCGCAATCAGAGGATTGCACTCCTATTAAAGCAGGGAGGCGGAGTGACCTTGAAGTCTCAACTCCTCCTCGAACCTACCCTTATTAGCTCCTTAGTTTCCTCCTCTACAAATTCAGGGTTATGAGCCGGAGGATGTGCTGAACATTTTGACACATGTAACCTAATTTAACCCTTATGACACTGTTCAAGTGAAGTAATGCCACCTCCGTTTTGCAGCTGGAGAAAGGAGCCTCAGAAAGCTTCATCAATGTGCCCAGTGCCACACAGAGCCAGGGAAGTGGCAGGGTCAGAACTCTACCCAAGATGGTGTGACCCCAAGAGTACGTGGCTCTTTCCCTAGAGCCTGTCACTATCATGACCCCAACTTCGCGTGGTGCACACGAGCAGTGTCCACTACAGCTTGCCAACTGCATCTGATATGCAAATCCTAGAATTTAAAAAACCAAAATATTTGGAAAACGTGGAGTCCTCTGCAAACACTGCAGCTGTGTTATTATTCATGTATAAACTCCACAATTATATGTTGGCACTGGCTATACAAACCAGTACCTTTAACATATAATATTCTAAAACCCAGAATCAGTGGCACACGGCATTTTGGCATGTCTTCTCTCATCTACGTTAAGCTCTCCAGATATGGGCTTCAATGCACTGCATCTAATTTCATCATTAGAGAAAAATGCTCTGCTATCCAGTTACCATAAATGAAACAGTGACTGTTGCAAACAGAAGAAAAATGCAGGTGGAGTTCTGAAGGATAAAGTGGAACACAAAGGACATCTAAATGATTTTAAAATAGCATCTATGTACATTTAAACAAATGTTTTAAGAAAACTAGGATGAAAGATATGTAAAAACATTACCAAAAGTCACATGAGAAAAGTCAGCTTTTAACAGTTTTACTTTTTTTCCTTGGAAAGCTTTGGTGATTGGAATTTGAGAGGCCTATTAGAGGGAGAATATAAGAAAGAATTACAAATGCAAGAGAACAGAGAGCCTTTTTCCTTTGATTCTAATTTCTTGGACTGGTCTTCTCATATCCCTGTAATATGCTTATTTTTGACATTTCACCCTATTTCCACCCTGTGGTCTTTGTAGAAACTCAGTACAGCCCCGAACCATGCAGAGAGATGGGTTTTAAACCCGCTGCACAGACCTGCACACACTTACATCACAGTGGCCAGGCCAGCACTGGAAAGAACTTCAGAACATCACAGGCAATAAAGCAAGCATGAAAAAAAATCCCAAAAGCCTTTATAATCATAAAAAAGTGATGTCATATCCAAAATATGACTATGTTCTTTGAAAATATGTGTTGTTATTCATATTTATTTTCAGGTATATGCTGTATATAGATGGCTTTTGTTAAGATACCAGTGAGTCCTGGCTTCCACTGTAGCTCAGGTGGGCCCCTACCACCTAGGAATCAGTATGCCTATTTTTAATGATAGGCCTGGATATTACATCATTTTGGTGCTCTATTCCAGGGTTTTATCATTCTAATGAAAATTACCTATTTCTGGCTAAACTCTAGAATTTAGGCCTTTTGGTTTACTTCCCATGAAGATCAGAGTGGGTCACACCCATCCTCAACAATAATCTTTCACAGCCTAGAATTATAGGCTAGAGTCATTACGTTTTTCATTTTCCAAGGTAGGAAGCACCTTCTAGGGGATTACAGACACAGACAAGTTTCAAGTTTTATGACAGCAGGGTCAAGCCTCTTATGTCTTCCGCAATGACTGATGATAAGTCATATGATCTTGGAGACTCACCTAGAATGACCACCCAATTCCTTTAGCATTAGAGATACAGTTTTGTTTTGTTTTTTTAATCCTCACCCTAGGATATATTTCCATTTATCCTCAGATAGAGAGAGCGGGAGGGAGGGACAGTGATGTGAGAGAGAGACATCAACCGGTTGCCTCCCACCCTGGCTGGAATAGAACCCATGACTCTTTGGTCCTTGGACCAATGCTCCAAACTGCTGAGACAAACCAGCCAGGGCAGGTTTTGTTTCTTAATCATTTCTATTTAATAACTGCTATCAGCTTCTTTTAAAAGCTGCTATTTATACTTCTCTAACAGTATGTTTTATTAAAAACATAATATTAAATGTTTAATTTGGAAAGTGAAAGTTCCCTTTCTGCCCTTCCCCTCCCCAAATACCATCACCATTAACACATTCATATCTAATCTTCAAAATTCATACACATGAATTTTTAAAAAACAGAAATGATATCTTTTGATACTTATAGTTATGTTGGGGTATTCCCCCCTCATTTATTTGCACAAAATAATACAGCATTAGCATTTTATCAATATTATGTGCCAAGTCTTATCCTGAGTACTTTACATAGATTTTCACACTTAATCCTCACAGCCATAAGTAGATACTATTATTATTCCCAATTTAGAGATGAGGAAATTGATGAACAGAGGAGAGGAATACTTTGTTTAAGGTCAAAGAATTAGCTTTAAGTACTGAAGATGGCAGGAGAGTCCAGGCAGCCTGAATGGAAGTGTACGCTCAGCCCTTTCTCTTCACTATGACATACATAACAGTTCAGTACACTCCGTGGTTCTTAACAGCTACATATGAATATAACAATTTATCTAATCCCTGATGGACAGACATTTGTGCTATTTTCCAATTTCTTGCTACTGTGAACAGTGCTGCAATTAATGAATGTCCTTGTACACACATCTCAATTTAAGTACCCAGCATCTTTTTTCTTCATTTGAAATAATTTCAGACTTACAAAAAAGTTATATAAATAGTACAGAGAGTCACTGTATACCCTTCACCCAGCCTTCCCCTACTGTTAACATCTTACATAACCACACTATAATTACCAAAACCAGGAAATTAATGTTGGCACTGTATTATTAACTAAACTACAGACTTTATTTGAATTTCAGTAGTTTTTCTATTACTGTTCTTTTTCTATTCCAGGACCTGCCACTCCATTTAGTCGTCATGCTCCTTGGTCTCCTCCAGTCTGTGATCGTCCCTCAGTCTTTCGTGACACTGACGCTTTCTGAAGAGGTCTGGTTCGTTATTCCGTGGGGTGTTCCTGTTTGAGTTTGCTGGGTGTTTTCTCACGTTTACAGTGAGGTTAGGCATTCGGGGGAGGATATCACAGAGGGGACGCTGTGTCCTGCCCAGTGCGTCATATCAGAGGCTTTACGACACCCATACGCCTTATCGCTGGTGATGTTGACCCTGACCACTTGGTTGAGATGGTATAAGCTGGGTGTCTACACAGTAAATGTACTCTTTTCCCTTTGGAATTAATACCATGGGAGATACACTTTGAGACCACACAAAAATCCTGTTTCTCCTCAAACTCTCACCCACTAATTTTAGCACCCATCGATGGACCTTGTGTGCAATCATTACTGAGGTATTTGCCTCACAGTGATTTTCTATTTCCCTCTTTGCTCCTATATTTGCTAATTAAAATTTTTCTATAAGAAAAAGCTGTCCCTTCTCCACCATTTATCTATTTATTTGATGGATATTTATTTTGATCTACGGGGTATCATCTAATACTATCATTTTCTTGCTCAGATTGTTCCATTTCGGCCATGCGGAGCGGCTCCAGGTGGCCAGGTTGGCTGTCTGGCATGCCTCCTCCGGTTTTGAGCGCTTCCTTAATTTTCTGCCACCACGAGATGTTCTAGCCGCCCCTTGTCTTTCCCCTGCTCCAAGTTTAGAACCAAACACTTCTCTCCAAGGAACCCTGGCTCCCTTTTTGGTGAATGGTGTCCAGAAACCAAGATCTGGGTGCTGGGTTGGTCATTGCTTCTGGATCCTCTCAGCAGGCAGAGTGAGGAAATAGCTGTGTGTTTGCTAACCAGAAATACACATCCCGCTACATTTCTGTATCTGTCTATACATTAAAAACTATGGATCCACACTGGCAACTAACTCCAATTCCAATCTAACACCACAGGGTTCATTTCAGCTTCTCCCCTTCACCTAATTTGTAACCTCTTTGTTCCACAGAGAGAAACCTAGCTCTTTCCATCTGCAGTATATATGCTTGTTTATTCCCAGTGTATAAATAAAACAACAGTTTCAGAATTGCTGGCTCATGGCCTCCTTTGCTCAGAGGAAATAATGTGCAGTTTAGAAACCTATTGATTTTTTTAAGGTTGAAAAGGGTTTCTCAAAGAAAAATACTGACAAATAATTCTCTACTCTTAATAATGATAATGTAAAAACACACTGTAAATCGGAGTTTGGCCTTTTCATAAAAATACACTTACTGGCAGTCAACCACACTGGAAGGATCTTTACAGTAAGCTTCTAATTAAGTATTACAAATAAAAATATAAGAACACAAGAACCTGAAGAAATTACCTAAGAGAGTTTCTGAAGGTTTGGTTTTATAGATTTTTAATTCAATTTGTGCATAGAAAAAATATGCAACTGAAGTAGTGGATCAGCAAAACATATACAATGTAGCTGGGTTACAAGTTGGTAGCACTGTGTTAATATGAAGAGAAAAAAACAAGTGAAAGCTGCAGCTATCTGTCAGGGCTATCAGAAAACATACCTTTGTCTATTAAAGTGGGAAAACCAAGGGTAGAAGATGAAATCAGAACCGGCTCCCGGTATCTCTGAATATGAAAGCATAACCCTTTAATAACCCACCTTCGGAGACCGTGGCAGGATGGTGACGAGAAGAAGACTGCAGCATGATGAAGAAAGCAGTCTTCCCTTGCAGGTGCGAACTAGCTAAATTAACTACGTATGAATTGCTTGTATACTATTTACTTAGACACGGAAAGCAACTCCCAGAAAAGACCATTTCTCCTCTCAAGGCTTGTTAACAAGTGACACTGGAAAAGAATGGGCATCCCTTGGCAGGCCTCTCTAGTCATCATGACCAACACTTCAGGATTGGGTGGAAGGTGGGAAGAAAGGGGGAAAACACACACACACTGGCAAGAGCTAGGGAGGGAGATAGGAAGAAAGGTTTGAAAGGCTCTGGAATGCTAAGGGTGCATTAGAAGTTTAAAGAGTGAAATGCAAGTCCTGCAAGGACAGTGACCTTTGTTGATCCCCGTTAAAAGACCCCTTGGCTTTCTACCACCATACCTCTCCTTTTGAATTATATTTCTCATATCCAGTTTTGCCAAAAAAAATACCAGCTAGCTGTGCTAGTTTCATTATTTTAGCCCTTATGGACACATCCCTTAGAAGGTTGAATAAAAATGACCCTTGGCAGTTACGTCCTTGTATTTTTAAAAGGTTGGCAGGAGGTATTATAAGGCTTTTTTTGTACAGATGCATGCATGCCTTTCAAAATAAAAAGGCATACACAACCCTTTTTAAAAGCTTATAAATAAATAGGTAAAAAGAAAAAGAAGTGGTTCAGAATAATCAATGCATATATAAAAAGGATTTTTTCCTTTACGTGGATTATTTTTTTAAAAATTAGTTGATGAGGCTGCAGTTTTGATCCGATTTCCCAGGGTCACAGCATCTCTGTGAAGGAGCTGAGGCTGTACTGATGTTACCATGCACACAGAGCAGGGTACAAAGTCCACTAACAATGGTCAGAGAGTCAAGTACTGTGGGGAAATACAAAGGAAGAGTGGTATACTTTTAAAAAATTTTTTATGCTCACCCAAGGGTATTTTTCTATTTATCTTCAGATAGAGTGGGAGGGAGAGAAAGAGAGAGAAACATCGACATGAAAGAGACACTTCGACTGGTTGCCTCCTGCACAACCCAGACCAGGGCCGGGGACGAATCCAACTGAGGTATCTGCCCTTGGCCGGACTTGAACCTGCGACTCATTGGTCCGAAGGCCGACGCTCTACCAATGAGCCAAACCGGCCAGGGCAAGAGTAGTATACTTTTGTGAATAGCCATATTCCCTGGTTTTCATCAGATTTGGAGTTTTGAAAAGTTTAGCAGTATGGAAATATAAGTTTTTAGATTTTCATATGGGTTCTAACAACCAAAGAAAAGGTGATATAAAAATCATACTACAAAATTGCCCAGTCCTTTAAAAAACATCTCTATACTTTAAAAGTGTAATTTTTTGACATTCTTCCTAATTTTCTACTTTGATCTAAAAAAAAATCTGACCTTATGCTTCAGCAACCTGAATGGCTCAGTGTAAATAATAACCAATACACAAGGAGAACATTGATGGGATAAAGGGCTTGTTCTAAGGGCATCAGACATCGATTGCCAACTTCCTTTCTCCATGTCGGCACTGAAACTATTGCTCCTGCCTATTTTGGCTCCATAGCATCCCTCAGAACTGCTTTTTAAATGACAAGTAAATGCTACTGCTTTGAAGGAGATGGTTTCCGAGATTCTCCCCAGCTGGAAGTCATTTATCTTTATTCTGAGAACACTCAGCATTTTATATGTACCTCTCTTTTGTAGGCAGAATTCTAAAGATGCTGGCCCCCAAGATTCTCATCCCCTGGTTATTTAATTAAACACTCATCTAGGCATTGCTGAAAGGAACTTGGCAGACAGAATTAAGATGACCGTAATACAGAAAGACTATTCTGGATTATCTGGGGAGTCTCAATGTACGTGTACCCTTCAAAGCATAAGAGAAAGACAAACTGTAACTCAGGGATGTACCAAAAGAGAGGAGCAAAGGACAGATGAAGCAGATGGGGGTCAGAGAGGGATGAAGAGTGAGGACTTGACCCATCACTACTGGATGTGAAGACAGAGGAAGGGGACCAGAAGCCAAAGGATGCGAGTGGCCTCTAGAAGCTGAGAATGACCCCTAGTCAACAAAGAAATGGGACCTCAGTCCTACAGCCACATGGAGCTGATTTCTGCCACAACCTGAATGAACTTGGCAGTGGATTCACCCTCAGATCTTCCAGAAAGAAACATACACCTGCCTACACCTTGATATTGTCTAATGAAACCTGAGGCCAGAAAAAGAATCCAGGCCAACCTCTGACCTACAAAATGGTGAGGCAATCAATCTTTTGTTTTAAGGCACTGACTTTGCAGTAATTTGTTACAACAGCAATAGAAAACTAATATGCTTTCTTTTGCACTTTATTCTATTTAATAGTCCAAATCTCAGTGGACATCAGAATCACCTGAGGAGCTTTTTAAAATGCACATGGGCCCCATCCCCAGAGATCTGAAATTGATGAGGGGGAGAAGGGGAAAGTAGGGAAAAGACATCAAGTTTTTGTTTATAGCTCTGAAAGTTACATTTCCCCCAACATTTAAAAATATTAGCGATTTGGCTTTGGGTAGTGAGCAAACAACGTAACATACAGATCATGTATCATAGATATATTCACTTAAAACCTATATAATCTTAATAATGCTATCCCAATAAATTTAATAAAAAATAAAATAAAGGCCAGGTCTGGGTTCTTGGGTTACCCGGGCCAGTGATGGAAGCTAAATATATATATTTATATTAGAATCACCCCCAAAAGTTCCTACATGCCTATTCCCAGGTAATTCCAATCCTTACACCTTCAGAGTAAACCACTGTTGACTTTCTGCCCCCACCACAGGTTAGTTCTGCCTATATGAGAACTTCATATTAACAGAATCATGCATTAGGAACGTTTGTATACAGCTTCTTTCAGTCTTGATGTTGCGCACACAGGTAGCCCATTCCTTTTTATTGAGTATCACACTGTATGAATATACCATAGTTTTATCCATTCATCTGCTGGTGGGCATTTGAGTTGTTTCCAGTTTGGGTCTACTTCAAATAAAGCTGTTAGGAATATTCTTGATACATATGCTTTCATTTTTCTTAAATTGCTGGATCATAGGGTAAGTGTATGTATAATTTTATAAGAAAGTTCAAGACCTTTCTCTGAAGTGTCTACAATTTCAGCAGTTTCCATCTGAGTAAGAATGTCAGTTGCTGACTTTTTCTCCCCTCACTGCATACGATTTTATTTTGTAGCCAGTTGAGAACTACAATACTAGGTTAAAAATTCCTTCAGGGCAGGATGCATGTCTTACTCATCTTTACTTTCGCCAATATATTTAGCACAGTCTTTACCAAAACAGGAATTCATGAATCCTATCAAATTTCATCTTGATCCAGCTTCTGACTTTTGCCATACATGGCAAGTCTATTTAATATGCCTTCTCTACCTGAACATGACTAGTATATGATTTTGAATAAAGCATTTCATAATCTGTGTAATCATGGGCCCAATATTTGTTTTCTCTACGAAATTCAGAGCTCCCTGAGGGCATGGCCTGTGTCTGTCTTATCAAGGGCTGCACCCCTGAGTCTAGCAAGAGTCTGGCACACAGCAGGGCCTCAGTGAAGAGCAATGTGCTTTGGTGAAAGAAGAATCCTTTCTCTTAAGATTTTTTGTTTACTGTAATTGAAATAGCAAAAGTACAAGTCTCCACCCTGGGCGAGTCCTAGGTCTATAGCTCTCAATACTTTGAGGAACACAGATCCCTCTAAAAATCTGATTAAAGCTACGGATCCCCTCATTCTTTCTCTCTCTTACAAAAAACTTATATATACAATCACACACATTCACAATTCTACATACAATACCAAGTTGTTCACATGAGCTCACAAAGCCTATTCATGGTCAGAAATCACTGCACTGTGTTTTATATAAAACTACAATCATTTCTCTCACTATTATTTATTGAATATGTGATCTGTCCTAGAATTACACCAGGTATAAGGGATACTGTGTCCAAGAAAACACCGTCTCTGCCCTTGAGAACGGGGCAGGGAGGTGATCACACACAAATGACATGCAATGCCATTTAATCAGAATGTATATGTTCTCAAAATCCTTAACTCTTTACTTCCCCCCCTTTTTTTTAAACCAGGTATTTAATAAGGAATATGTCTATAAAAACAAGATGAACACAGCAAGTTAGAAACCAGTTTCTGATTCTGTAAGGCTTTCAGTCCAGATTTCTGGATATAAGGCTCAAATCTTCTTTTGTTGAAATGAAGGCAGGCAGTGACTGATAGATGTTCCTTGTCTGCCATTTGCATGTCTCTGATGATGACATCAGGTGCTCTAGTGAATTCTGCATCATAACTGAGATGGTTTAAGCATGAGCTGTTGTGATTTTTCTGAAGTTTACATTGTGTCCTTTTCCCTGCAATTTGTAATTGCAAAGTTCAGAAAAGTTTTAGTTTTTAATAATTCCAAGTCAAAGAATGGGAGAAAAATGTAACATTAGTTCGGAAGGTTATAGGCAAATATTTAAGGAAACTAGAAAAATTCAGGATCGAGTCCAGCTTATAGGTAAAAAAAATGTGAAAAACAATGAACTGCACTAGAGTTTAATATCTACAACTGTGTATTATAGATTCTATGCAATCACAATTTCCCTCCCTAAAATTACCCTCATTTTCTCAAGGGTAATCAAAGTAAGACTATTTACTGCATAAGTCTAGTTTCAGTAAATTTGGCTGATTTGCAAAATTACAAGAATAGTAATTGATCAAATAGGTTCTCTTAAATTTGCTTTCCTGGTATCTCATAAGGAATCTCCAGACTGAACTTTAATTAGCCTCTCAGAGCAAAGAAGCCAAGCCACAGAGCTGCAATAACCACAGATTTGGGTGATTTCTCAAGTTCTCGAGGTTCCCCCAAATGTCTTGAGGTTCTTTCTTTGCCATGTCTCAGGAAAGTAAACTTCATTCCTTACCTGAAAAGACTGCCATGAACCATGTAAATAAGCAAGGTACCAGGCAGTTTTTCCAATGGGCTTTTATTGGTTTTCAAAGTCAATCTCAATTCCTTAAAGCTTTCTGGTGACATCCAGAGTCTATGCATGTCTCTCAAACATAACATGCCACTCAAAGTCTTGGTTAATAAAACCAGTTTCCAATTGTGTCTTCTTATAAAGAGAACAGATTTTCATTGAATTCATGCAAACAACCATATTGCCATGAAAATTAAATAATACTCATTAAGAGTTTCCAAATTCTAGAGTGGTCAGGTAGGGAGAAAAATATAAATGCTGCAGTATTCCTTACAAAGGTATAATTTACCAAACTGCTCTAAGAGAAAACAAATTTCCTTATATCTGGAAAATAAAACTTTGTTAAAAATCAGCTATATGTTGAACAAAGTTATAAAATAATAATTATCCTCACTCAGTTCCTTCAGTCCCACATGATCAGTTCTTCTTTATCCAGATCATCTGCCAGTATTTCCATAAATTCAGTTATTCCTTAGTGTTCTATAAATCTGTATCCAGTTTAAAGGCATGATCTGAAAATTTATTCTCAGAAAACTACTTTAGAGTAAGTCAGAATCCTTTCCATGGATCTTCAAGATGAAACCTATTTGCAAATGCATCAGAGTAAAACAATGACTCTGTAAATTGCAAAACCTAAAATGCCTCGGTCATAGATCTGATTATAATGCAATTGACAAAGAACTTTGCTTTTTAATCTTGATGTGGCTGCTTCTTTAAATCTCTAGTTGTAGGACTTCATCCTTAAGCTAGGTTTCAGGCAGTTCTGAATCATGACTGTTCTGTAGTTTGGCTGTAATTCTGATGTGGTTGTGGGAGGATGTGAGTACTGCATTTACCTATCCATAACTCTTTTCAAAGAGGTCTGTTTTGCCTAAATCTACAACATATGACTAACAACTGGAAATGCAAATAATAACCCTTGAGGTGATATTTTGGGTACACAATTTACCTCTGATTTATGTTTCTGGAAGTGAAAGAGAAAGAGAAAAAGAGTAACAACTTCTCCAAGTTGCATTCTCAAGGAATAATTGCTTCTAGAATTAAGCAACACCAGGAGTAAGCATTGATGTCCATGGCGGTCTTCTTCAAATGGCAGTGTGTTGAAATGCAGTTGTTGTTGTGTTTTTTTTTTATCTGAGAAAGAATGTGAAGGTAGTAGAATTCTCAACAGGTAGCCTGGAAAGATGATAAGGAAGAACCACAGGAATGTGTGTCTACAATGACCATGAGGCAGTGTCAAGAGGAAGGTTCATGTCCTTGCACATGCGAGGTCTGGAAGATGTGTTTCCTGGTGTTTCTGAGAAAGCCACATTATAGCACAAAAACTACGCTGCTATCTGTGGAAAGTTTGAGGGAAGAGCAAATTGTTAAAACAACTAAAAGAAATATAAAGCTCTAAAATAACAACAAAAAAACAAAAAGAAACAAAAAAACCACCAATATTGACAGGGAATGGAGTTCAAGAATGTTTCTGGGTATACAGATGAATTATTCTATATTAGCAGATTTTCTGATTGAAGCTAATTTGTTTAAATGCCAAAATCGTTATAAAATAGTTTTGTTGGCAATCTTCCCAAATCTATTTCACACTCCTTGTCTCCTTAATCAAACTAAGTAAACATAATGTAACATTTCTGATGACTCATTAAGTACATCCATTACCCTGCAGTGTGACAATACAGCCATTCTTTGAGAAGCTACTGACTACACAGATTTGTCTGCCCTTTGTCAAAACAATTCCAGCTGTTCGATTTGGGGATCCCGTGTTTTTTAAGGTTTCATTTTCTCTACATCTCATTCTCAAATCATTTCTTGCTAATGTCCATAGAGCTGACTAACAGCACTCCCCCAACTTCATCCTTCCAATTCATGACTAACTGGGAACATAATTGTTTCTTCAAAATAATTGATTTAAAATAGGTTGAGTTAAAAATTTACAACAACCTAAATGGTTGTTTTTAATTAAATTTGTTTGAGAAAAATCAATTGGATGTGGCCATAGCCTTGTTAATGAAGACCTGGGTCAGAGACCAGTGGCAGGTACCTGGCCCACTGTCCAGTTTTCAGCAGTTGCTTGTATATTGGTATTCACCTGTGACTACATGGCCATTTGCTTAGACACAAGAAAAAAAGACTTAAAATTTTTGAAGTAAAAATTGTGGTTATTATTGTTTTTATTTATTATTTTTTCTAGAGTGAGGGAAAGAGAGAGAGACACACACATCTATATGAGAGAGACACATCAATTGGTTGCCTCCCACACGACCCTGATCAGGGTTGGGGACCAAACCGCATCCGAGGTACATGCCCTTGACCAGAATCGAATCTGCGAATCAGGCCGACGCTCCAACCGCTGAGCCAAACTGTTCAGGGTAAACTGTGGTTATTATTAAAAATAGGTCAAACTCTATGTAATACCTATTAATTGTGGCTGTTTAGAGGTTTTATTTGTGTGTTTTCAACTTTTTCAGTCTTTTTTAGCAACTGATCTTTACATAATGAAGCATTAATACAACCACAAAGCACACTGTTTTCCTTTACAAATTTTTTTTTTTTACTGTATAGTTATATGCAAATGTCTTTTAAATTTCTATGTATCCTTAATAGATAGGTCAACACTATGTTTAGGTAGGAACATCTGCTATGAGAGCTCACTTGCTCCCGAGGACCCCACTCCAACTCCACCAGTACATCAAACCCAAAAGGAGGACGGTTTAAATTCACAGTGCGACCCACTACATTCATATTAATATTACATCCTTATACTTGAGTGACAGGAGCAGTAACTTTGATGGACTGTTATGACATTTAAAAAATGATCCTAACACACAAACAATCTCACTTCTATGGATGCATCTGAATATAAAATCCTGAAGTACTTCTTCATGATCAAATTAAAAACAGAATCTATCTAAGAATTATTACTATTCCATCACAGTACCCTTAAAGATTACTACCTTCCCATGTTAAACTTTTATTCCTTTTTTTTTCTGTTGTTAAAAGTCTGTTTGTACTCTTTAAACAGCATCTGTTCTATCAAAATGTTCTAACAGACTTTTTTTGTGATAGATTTTTTTTTTTAAAGCATGAACATCATTGGTGGATCTCCAGGTACTTCACAGTATTATCCTCATTATCATCACCATTTTTCATTGAAGGTCTGAACCATACCGAAGGGAGCATCACTGTTCTGTCCATGACGAGCATGTCGCTGAAAGCGATAGCATGCTACCAGGTCTCCATGGGGAAAGCAGAAGCAGAAACACACCATGGACCTTTGGTCACAGCTCAGCTTGATTCATTTTGTCAGAAAAAGCAATATTCCATATTTTAAGCCAGAACCTTTCTCTTAAAAAGCTTGCTAACATAGCTTTTCTCTTAGAGGGCTCTCCTGCTTATGTCAGAATAAGCATCCAAGTTTTTTTCCTCCCTAGATACTGTTGCTACCAGGTTTCCATGACCTCCTCAGAAAGAACTCACCTACTCTAGGCAACAGTCGATGCTCTTTTTTTAGCTATACTTAAATATCACCCATAAGTTCCTATTTTCAACTATTTCTGAGATCAAGCATTTTAGAGAATTCATTGAGGCTTTTCATTTATAAAAAGTTCAGACTTGCCCTGGCCCAGCAGTTCAGTTGGCTAGAGCATCATCCCAATATACCAAGGTTGCAGGTTCGATCCCTGGTCTGGGCACATACAAGAATCAACCAATGAATGCATAAATAAGTGGAACAACAAATTGGTGTTTGTTTCTTTCTCTTTCTCCCCTCACCCCTCTCAAATCAATATAATAATAATAATAATAATAATATATAAATAAATAAATTTCGAACTTTTTTCTGATTGGGCCTGTTTCTTTCTCACATAATTTTTTAGGAGTAATCCTTTGAGAATGCTGCTACAACCAAGGTAATTTTCTTGGACTTAAATCTGAACTTTCACTATTAAATACACACTTCTTTGTCTAAACCAATATATAAACTACAAAAGTTAAAACTTGAGAGATATTAAAAAAATACCTTGAAAGAGGTGACTTGAGTTTACAAGTAAATAAATGATGTTAAGAATGCTCCTGGTACTTAGATTGAAAAGACCTTATTTATGTAAACACTGGACAATGTGGACGACAGAAGCCTGAACTGAAAACCTGAAAGCGATGGGCACAGCCCAAATGTCTTATTTTACAAAAAAACTAAGGCACCAGGAGGTGGAATTTTCACCCCGAGGCTCTATCACTCACTAGTAATGAGCAGCACCAAGACAGCCTCTGAGCCGAGTCACAGAAACTACAGCAGTGCTAAGAAAACAAGCTAACATTGGGCACACGTGAATTCATTCCAGATGACACAATGCTAGCCACTCACTGACCACACATCACCCTTTTAATCTTCACAGTCATGCTTGGAGGTAGGTCTTACTAACCATGCCATACATGACAAAACAAAAAAGTGAAGTTGCCTGGCCAAGGTAAAATATTAGGCTTGCTTCCCAGTTCTGCCACTCACTCCACATGGCCACAAAGCCTTCCATTACATTTGGCTGCACAGGTCAAACGTTAACTCGGAACAAACAATTAGGGTTCTCCTACTTTTTATTGCTCTTCTACTCCACATAGTTTAGAACACAGGTGATAAAGGAAGGGACAGAAGGGCAATCTGGGAAAACAATTTTGCAAAATAAACTTTAATACTAAGCACAAAATAATTCCATAGCTAATATATTTCCCTCAGTATGGTCACCACCCATATCCAAGTCACCATTCCTTTTCCCATGGACAACAGCAACCATTTCTTTACTGTCTTTCTCCACTTGTACTCTCCAATGTATGGAGAAATAGGAATAATTTTTTAATAAATAGATTCATGTGATTTCCCGGCTTTCAACTCCTGAAAATAACTCCCATTGCCTTTTTCTCAATACACCGTTGTCTTTAATGCTGCTGCACAGATATATCTAAGCTGTTGATCATGAACTTCAGCACTTTGAAAGAAAGGAAAAGAGCAGTAAAATTTCATTAAGCTAATTTTTACATTATACATAAGTCTCTGACTGAATGGAGAGAAACTGCTCTTATATGTCTTTTTTATTTTTTAGTGGACCTTTTTTTTTTAATCCTCACCTGAGGACATTTTTGCATCTATAGATAGAGCAGGAGGGAGAAAGGGAGGAAGAGAGAAAGAAACATCGACGTGAGAGAGACACATCCAGTGGTTGCCACCCACACGACCCCGACTGGGGCCGGGGACAAACTGCAACGGAGGTATGTATGCCCTTAGCGGGAACCGAACCCGGGACTCTCTGGTCTGCAGGCCAACACTCTAACCTCTGAGCCAAACCGGCCAGGGCTAGTGGACCTTTTGTCATTGAAAGTTTTATTGGGATAATTGTAGATTCACATGGAGTTTGTAAGAGATAATAGATTTCTTGCACTTTTTGCCCAATTTACTCCCACAATAACAGCGGCAAAACTACAGTACAATATTACAACCAAAATACTGATGTTGATAAGACAATTTCTTGTTTGGATTTCCATTATGCTTGTCCTCACTGATAATACTGGAAACAAAGATGAAAGAAGAGAGAGCAAAAATCGAGGAGGATGTTGCTTAAGGTCAGTCTTCTGGTAGAAAGAAGAGTAGGGGAGTTGTCAGTGTTAGATTTCCGACCTTCTCCCTGGCTGGCCGGGTCCAGTAGGAAAGGTAAATGGACTCCGTTAGGGCGCGGGGCTGGCTCTGTGCGCTCCTTCTAGAAGAATCATTACGGCTCTTGCTGTCACTGTGTAAACAAGTCTTTTTGGAGTTTGAGCTTATAAAAAATTGCTTATCTCTAAATCTTTAATGGCTGATTGATTCTTTTTTGCTTACCCTTATATCCAACTGTAATACATTAAAAAAGACTGATGGTTATGAACCTGCTCATGTTTTTTCCTTGTCCAACAAGACACATTAATCTTTATTTAAAATGTGTTTTTCTTTGTTGACCATTTGAGTCTGTTTAAATGCTACCATGCTGGCTAACTTCTCCACCATTTCCACAAATTATTTTCCCCTAAAAATACCAAATGACAAAACTGCATTTAAAACAAAACATAGAATGCTTTCAGCCAAGTACATATATTAAGAAATGGATTCAGGTAATCTATATATTCTTAGAAACTTCTTTTTTTAATTTTTTATTTATTTTTTACATTTATTTTTGTTACAGAAGTTTCTCCTTTCCCCCTCACTGATTCCACCCCCCCCCCCCAAAGAAACTTCTTTTTAAAAAACCTCACCTAAATTCTTTGGGAAAGCAAGGGCAAACAAATGCACCTGAATAAGAATTTTATTGGAATTCTTCCCAATAGAATATGTAACAATTTAATTCTTTGTTATTTATCATTCCATTAGTAGAACAAAGCATGCAAATACCACTAAGCCAGGCATACTGATTTACATTTTTTCAATTTATCTGCCACTTTCTCCTCCTACCCTGCATTTACACACACACACACACACACACACACACACACACACTTTTGGTTTTCCCTTGACTGCAAGCTAATTTCAAAGTTAATAAATTCCCAAGTAAGGAAGATAGAAGCAAGCAATTTCTACCAAAAATTAAATTTATGAAGAGTACTGTAAAGTCACACATCTAATTATAAGCCTGAAAGGGTGGCATGTTATTGACTTGCCCAAGCAGGATTTATTTACCTTGTTTTTTAATGATTTCTAGTAGGACTGCCTTTTAACTGAAATTGTTCTTAAAGCTATTTGTATACTTAGATTTAGGAGGAGGTAAAACACTGCACATTACATTCAGTTTTGTTTTTTAGTTACATTAAAATCATTTTGAAAGACTTGGGTGTTTTTTTTGGTTGTTTCTGTTCTCTATCATTAAGAGAATATAAATATTCTTAAATTAGATATTATTTTAGCTAATTTTTTTCTAATTCCCCTTGGCACCTAATGAATTGAATTGCTGTTCAAGATAAACAGTAAAGACTGAACTATGAGGAGGATAGAATTTTTTTTAAAATGTTTTTATTGATTCTTTTAGAGAGAGGAAGGGAGAGAGAGACAGAAACATTGATATGAGAAACACTGACTGGCTACCTCCTGCACGCCCCCTACTGGTAATTGAGCCCACAACCTGGGCATGTGACCTGACTAGGAATCGAACCAGGGCCTCTCAGTCCATGGGACAACGCTCAGTCCACTGAGCCACACTGGCCGGACAGATAGAAATATTAAGGAGAACACTGAGTATGAAATGGTAAGTGGCAATAAGAAAACTGGGATAACAAACAACTAGGGTTTCATGTTTCATTGTCAAAATCAGTCTGGATATCTCCTCAAAATGTTATTATTGTGCAACCAATGACTGACCTTCCACCCTGTATGTTCCTATGCCGCTTTTCACTGGCTCCTTTTTTCTTATTTCATATTGTTCCTTCCCTTCTTTCATGTAAATATATTTTGAAATGACTATATCAACTCTAAATATTTAAATAACTGGTTGCCATTACCCAAAGTCCCTGAGTCTCTCCCTGTATATAACATGAAATGGAGGATTATCAATCACCAGAGTCAGAAATAGAAAACAGACTGGAGTGAAGATAAAAACGTAGCTTTTCTGTTAAAACCAAGGATGGAGGCTCATAGGAATCTCAGAAGAAATAAAACTCGGGACAGAAGGCAAAGGAGCAAGGTGCTACATTTTGAGCATGAGCTAAAGGAACATTCAGGACAATTTTTAAAGCTTATTCTACGAAGAGCTTCAGAAACATCCGTGTGATGCCAACACTCTCACTAGTTCCTTGGTATCCACCCGATAGGACTGGGTGGGAGAGATCCCTAGGCTAACACAGTCAAGAGTCTACAGAAACTGCTGAGGCTGAAATACCAACAGTCTGTGGTCCTGAGCTTTCTGACCTCAGACTCTACCTGGAGAATACACAGGACAGCACGCAGACATCCAGCAATGCTTCTCTTACCCAGAAATGTTTAGTAACTTCAAATAATTCACACCTCCATTAACATCCCAGGATCATCTTGGGGTCTTTAAAGAGTACAGTGATACCTCGGTTCTTGAATGCCTCGAATTTCGACCAAATCGGTATTCGACCAGGAGATTCGAGAAACTTTTGCCTTGGAATCCGAACAAATATTTGGAACTCGAACTTCTGAGATGAGCCGAGTTGAGCCGAATGGTGTTCATTCGGCCCAGCGCGCCTTGCTTGTGTCATCAGTGTGAGTGCAGAGAGAGAGTCACGCTTTGTGGAGAGAGTCACGCTTTGTGGAGAGAGTCACGCTTTACACTGAATTTAACCCTTAGACATACTGTACACTTTTATTTCTTGTTGAGACTTATGTTTTTCTACATATTATATACAAATTAGGCCAGTAAATAGGCATTTTCTGGGGCTTGGAACGAATTAATCCAGTTTCCATTATTTCCTATTGGGTTTCATTGCTTCGGTTCTCGAACAATTTGGTTCTCGACCGTCCTCCTGGAACGAATTATGTTCGAGAACCGAGGTATCACTGTATTAGAACCAATCTGCTTCCTCAAAGGTTCTTCAAAGAGTCCAAGACTAGTTTAAAACCAAACTGTCCTTAGTACCTCTACTTTGGTAGCATCAAGTACCCGAACAAAAAACAAGAGAGAAAAACATAGCAAGAAAAATAGGCCTAGGAGAGACTATTGTTAAAAAGGTAAATGGCAAGGAAAATACAGGGGTCACCAAGGTTCAATTAAGGTGCCTATACAATGTTAAGACAGACTTGATAAAACACGTGCCTCTTGTGGAGGATTCTTATGGTTATTCTTTGGAACCAACTAGTCTTTGGGAAAAAAAAAAAGGAAGCCATAAATAATGAGGATTAAAAATCTTACTACAAAAGGAGGAAATACTCAAGGTTAAGATCTCAGATGGTTCGTTTTAAAGAGCAAGAGAATGTGTATGTTTAGACTAAATAGGGATGGGAAACAGAGGTCTTGTCTACTGACACTAATCACACTTGACCCTAGGAGTTGTAAAACATCTTAGGGTCCAACACCTTCAGGAAGGGATGGAGTCCCTTTCTAATCCAATTTGAGCTCAAAGGATAAAACAGTATTAAATAAAAAGTTATAATTATTAAAACAACTAGATGGGGTGAGGACTAATAAAATCTCCCATTTCACAGATGAGGAAATCAAGAGACAAAATTTAAATAAATTTGCTCACATCCCTCAGCAAATAAGAGAGGGGAGCTGGGATTAGAATCCAATCAGTATAGCTTCCAAATCCATAACCATAATCATCCATCTTTTGGAAAGTTCAGCCTCCAATCCAGAACTGGCCCACACTTTACTTTCTCATCCCTCTATATTCACATCCTTAAGAGTTTTACTATTTATTAGAGAGTCGTATTAAATCTATTATAACCAAACACAGAATCTCCCCTTTCCCTTTTTCCTCCACCTTGTCCCCAGTGATGCTTGAAGGCAAACTACACTGAAGTGTTGGGATGGGAAGGACCTATAGAGCCATGAGACAGACTGGATGTTTAGCCATATTTTATTGAACGAGTTACTGTCCTGATGTGGTGCGGTCAAAGGGAGGGGGATTTAGGAGAAGGAGATAATATTCATGTTTATGGGTTGGAGATGAAATGAATAAATCAAAATAAGTCATACTGAAATTGTACCTATACTTTGTGAACCTATGTCACCCCAATAAATTCAATTAAAAAAATTTTAGAATAAAAAGAAATAAAAGGGAAAGAAGTTTTAAGAACATGGGGACTGCTACTGAACTAGTGTGTGTGTGTGTGTGTGTGTATGTGCGCGCGCGCGCACACGCGTGCATGCACCCAAAAATTCACATAAGAGATTTATTTGGATATTTTATTAATTTGTCAATATATAATTTTTGTTTTTAAAAAAATGTCTATATCAAACACCACATCCTTTAGCTTTAAAGAACCTAAATAATATCCCATCAATGGTTGTCCTTTGGTATCTAACTTATTCTACTTTATACTATAGCTATCTCTAACTTTAAACAAAGTGTAAGCTATAGATATCTATAGTAGAGATATTGCACAAAGCACTTGTGTATCTCTTTAGGTCATTTGAGTGAAAGGGGAAACTGCGGTGGAATTTTAAATTGTAAAAAAGAGCTCAAATAATCGATCCCTTCAATGTAGTCTAAGACATTTTTAAAGAAAAATATTAACTAAAGTCTCTGAATTAAAGGTTTAAACAAGTTTCTCATTTTTTATACATTTAAGTATGTTAAGGTCTTTTTTCATAACCATTTCTGTTGAGAACAAGCAGAATTTATACTTTCATTTCCATATGGAGTAACTTTATTTTAAGGGAGAAAGAACCCTCCACCTTTCTCAGTAGTTTGTGATCTCTGAGGACAGGAACCTATTTGGTTCCAGCATGCTTTCCAAGTCCAAAACGCCTAGTGAACATAGTGGACCTTTAATAAATATCACCGGCCACACAACAATGAACAACAGACATAAGCTGAAATGTTACTTCCAGTCCAAAGAAATCTGGACAACAGACATAAGTACAAATGTTACTTCTGATGCAAGGAAATCTAAATAAAGTCAATATATAACAATAAAGCCTCAGTTCAACCAGTGCAACATCAATGTCTTACCTCATAAATGGAACTAATGTACATGTATGTAATTTTTTAAGTTGGAAGCAGGTGGAGGAAGAAAGGGTGGCCCAAAACCTGTGCAATGGTACCATATTTGTGTTCATCTGTACGCATATATGTATTCCCCCCAAACTCAAACTGATATTCCACACAATTAATTTCAGCCGGGAATCAAGAGATAGCTATCAAGAGAGAGAGAAATAAAAAAAAAAAAAAAACAAAGAAAACATAAGGGAAAGGAGAAAAATACGGAGAAACAGAGGGAGAAAGGGAGGGGATGAGGGAAAAGGAGGAGAGAAGGGGAGAGAAAAATAGCCACATAGAAGAGTGAAATAAAACAAAAATGGTTTGAAGAAAACCTTTTGTTGATGAAATCTGTAGTAAAATCCAGATTCCTACTAAAATGAAAAACTCATCTGGGTCAGTGAGTGGCTGGGCTTTGCTACGAAAGGAAATCGATATCTTACTTGACAATTTCCATGCTAAACACGGCTGTCAATTTTCAGTGCCATTTCACTGTCATCTTCCCACAGTAAATAAAGAACAGTATAACACATATTTTCTCCCTGAGGTTTGTGAACACGATCTCAGTTGTACAACTGCAACAAATCAACCAGCAAATTCTTGGCGGAGTAAATCAAAGAACATATGTTTACCCAAGGTGAACGGCAGCCACTGGACTGGAGGTGACTACATTTGCTTTCAGACAGCTCCACCCAACATGCTCTAACGCCATGTGATAATTTACCCTCAGTCACACGTTACTATAAGCCTACCACTAAAATCTAAAAGCTTCACCATGAAAAATGTTCCTGTCAATTTTCATTTCTGACACACCTGGACAAAAGCCCCACACATACTCTCTTAGAACCTACAGTATTTTCTATGCTAGTAGGGCTAGGCTGAAAACAGACTTGTTAACCTGTATCTACAGTACAGCATCAATGAATGTGCAGAAGATATTTATCATGTCACAATCCACCACCTTTTACTTCCCATTCGCATTTGGAATTGTAGCTTCAGAAATGGGAGCATTTGCTCTATAAAGAAACAAACGGGTAAAGGGAGTGAAAGGCACAAACTTCCAGTTATAAAATAAGTCATGGCGATGTAATGTCCAGCATGGCGAGCAGAGTTAATAACACTGTATTGTATATTTAAAAGTTGCTGAGAAAGTATCTCTCAAAAGTTTATAGGAAAATATAATTCTGTAACTATGTTTAACGGTGACAGATGTTTAATTAGACTTATTGTGATCATTTTGCAATACATACAAATAGAGAATCATTATGTTGTCCACCTAAAACAAATACAATGTTGTATGTCTATTATACCTCAATAAAAATACCTTCCTTATATAGTAAACTGAAGCATTTTTTCCAGTTTTATTTTTTCATAATGTAATTTTTAACAAGCTGCAATTAAGTCAGAAAGACTAACAATCTCATTGTACCATATTTTTATAACTTTTTTCATTTTCCACAGTATATATGTTTTTGCAACTCTTGTAGACCTCTATTCTATATATTTTATATAGTTTAAAAGTCACATAAAACATAACAAAAGGACTTATTTTTTAACTGGTATATTTCCATATTATGCATGATTCAAATAAATGTGTCACCCTTCTTAGCAAATTCATTCAAAGAAACTGATTTCAAAAGAAATCTACACGTGTGCAAAGTTTTTAAAAAGAAGGCTAGAAACAAAGAGAATTTTGTAAAAATCCAATTCCCAACATACACATCTTATCCTGAACTTCTAAAATAGTCACATCCATTATTAATCACTATGTTGTATTTGATCAAGCGCACATCTCATTTATGCTGCTGCAGAATGTTATGAATTTCAAATGGTCTCCTTGAAAACAATCTGATAAGGGAAAACATCTAACTGTTATCAATAAAAAAGCCAAGTGCAAATAATTCAGGCATTCTGAATTACTCAGACTTAATTTAATCTCTTTCCAGAGACAACCTGAGTGGCTCTGTGACCAGGAACTGAATATAGTCTGAACTGCTTCCAATATAGTCTGCAAATGCCTTTTGTTTCCCTAGAGAATATATCTTTGTTACCTCCCTCTAGTTCTGACAGTCTGCTTACCAATAAGTCAAAAAACGGCCCACAAACTATTTGTATTACCAATTATTCCAAATAATACTTATTATCTCTCTATTATTGATTATAATAAATAATTATAGTGTGGACTTTTAGGAATTATTAATTGAAGGGTCTTTGCAGTCTGATGCATTAAGAACAAGGCCCAGTGGAAACATCAATAGTAAAACCAAAAGAAAAAACAAAATATTTTTGTGATCCTTAGCCTGTCTATTTTGGAGAATATATATACATAAGAAAATATAAACATTAGTTAAATTTAAAACCCAATATTTCAAGGCTTACTTTCAGTAGATCCTTGGAGAAATCACCACCCTCATTGACGCCTTGGAGGTTTGCAATGAACTCTTGGCAGGTCATCTTCTTTCCAATATTCTAGAATAGAAGCAAATAATACATCATAATGACATACATAAAATCAAGATTAATTCTTAAAAATGTGATTAAGCAATGAAAAATTAATTTGGTTTTTCAAAACATGAATACACACGTATACCTCAATACATGTGTGTGTGTGTGTGTATATATATATATACACAATACAAATTTATATGCATAAAAAAAGATGATTTTTATGCTTTTAAAATTGTCATTAAAATAAATAAAATCATGACAAACCTTTATTTTAACCTAAGAAAAACATTCATGCTACATTTATATAAATAATATATAATGTAGTTTTAATGAAAAACATGGATAAAAATGACATTTAAAAATATGTTTTTATTGATTGTAGAGAGAGAGGGAGAAGGAGAGAGGGAGAGAGAGAGAGAGAGAAACATTAATCAGCTTCCTCCTACACAAAGGAAGTATCAGGGATTGAGCCTGCAACCCAGGCATGTGCCCTGACCTGGAATCGAACCTGAGACCTTTTGGTACATGGGACGATGCTCAACCAACTAAGTCACACTGGCCAGGGCAAAAATAACATTTCTGAGCAGAACTCTGATAGCTATTTATTTGCTTTTTTGTTGTTGTTTTTGTTCAGATAGAGTGGGAGGGAGGGGAAGAGAGAGAGAGAGAGAGAGAGAGAGAGAAACATCAACGTAAAAGGGACACATCAAGTGGCTGCCACCCGCACGACCCAAGCAGGACCAGGGACAAACTACAACTGAGTTACATGCCCTTAGCGGGAACTGAACCTGGGTATCTCTGAACTGCAGACCAACGCTCTAACCACTGAGCAAAACCGGCCAGGGCTTTATTTGCTTTTTTATTTGTATTTCCTACATATTGTCAAGAACTGTGAAGGATCTGAGGTTTAAAAAAAATTTTTTTGCCCTGGCCAGTTTGGCTCAGAGGTTGAGCGTCAGCTTGCGGACCAGAGAGTCCTGGGTTCGGTTCCCGCTTGGAGCATGTACCACAAAAAAAAAAAAAAAAAAAATTATTTATTATTTTTAGAGAGAGAGGAAGGGTGAGGAGAGAAAGATAGAAACATTGATTGGCCACATCCTGCATGTCCCCAAACTGGGGATTGGGCTTATCACCTGGGCATGTGCCCTGACAGGGAATCAGACCAGTCACCTCTAAGTGCATGGGTCAACGCTCAACCACTGAGCCATACCAGCCGGGCAAGGATCTGAGATTTTATCCTATTTTCAAGCTAAAAAATTAGCCTGTCACAATCTCATGAATGCTGGCAAAAAAAAAGTAAGACTCCTGGGTCAGAGGCACACGAATTTATTACAACAGGAGTAGCGAGAATATCAGCATTTTCTTCAGGAAGGCTGGCTGACTCATGCACAAGCAATGAGAGAGATACAGGACAGGATGCCTGAGCTTTGGGAACCCAAATCCTTGTAATGGGCATTAAGCATGTCTATCCCTTTGCTCTAAAGGGAGAAACCAGCGCTTTTCTTTCAAAGCTACAAGCAAACCTACCCAATGGTTCTGAATCACTGTATCTTCCATAGCGGCTCACTATAGAAATAATCTTGAAAAAACAGATCAGGACAAAGGCAACCAAAGCCCCTGTTCACAAAATGAAAAGAAAGAGCCCCATGGAGAATTGTCTCCAAACACATTTGCAAACTGATTTAAAGATAACTTTAACAACAACAACAAAATCACAATAAACATGTTATTAGAAAATCTAAACTACAAAAAGAGAAAAGAAACAAATAAGCTGACTGAGAAAACTAATAAAACCACTACAACAGAGAAAATCACCTCCTATGCCAGCTCCAATTAGCCAACAAAAGTGGCCAGTTGTGGAGGATTTGGAGTTTGCACCTGGACACCAAGAGAAATCTGTCATGAGTGCAGGAGAGGGACATATAATACAAAAAGCAGCACAAGCATGGGCTCTCTACCAAAATGTGGTCCCATTGAACCTGAGGGTACCAACATAATAGCACCCCTGCACATGATATGCATACAATTAAAACCTATGCTCGGCAAGGCTATTTTATCCATTAAAGACTAAGAGTAGGGTAGAAGAGTAGTCCTCAAGCTGGGGCAGCACATTCCTGAAGATACAAGATGAAAAAAAATGCAAAGCCATGGATGGTTTTAAGGGAGTATGTATACAGAACCTTAACTTCAAAAACAGATCGGCCTGAGAACAGATACACCTGTGTCTTAAAAACATCGCTTGTAACTTCCCCTTTCACACCTGCCCTTCTAAATTTGTAAAATGAAACAATGTGTCCATCCCATGCTATCTAATTAATTACAGTAAAAGTGCTAAATACCTGTAATTTAAAACCTTGCCTCTTCCATCAGCCAAAAGAGCAGAATCACATGTAAGATGGATGAACTGGCTTAACCAACTAACTTATTTGGTAGATATTTCCCATAATTTGAAGAGTTAAATCTGCAGTTCTGAATTCTGATGAAAATTCCTTCAAAGCACAGAAAAGAACTTCAATGAAAAATTGCCTCAAAACACTGTGTTGAAAAAGGCTGTGTCACAACAGACATAGAGGTAGGGTATAGACTGACAAACCTCAGGAGAGGGGGTGTTGGGGGGAAGAGATAAACCACAGAATTTATATGCATGTATGCATAACCAATGGACATAGACAACAGAGCTGGGGATGGGGCAGGGGCGGATGAGGAGGAAGGTGTTAATGGGGGAAAAAGGAGAAACATCTGTAACAAAAAAAAATTTAATAGAGCCCTGGCCGGTTTGGCTCACTGGTTAGAGCGTCGGCCTGCGGTCCAGAGGGACCCGGGTTTGGTTCCCGCTAAGGGCGTGTGCCTCGGTTGCAGTTTGTCCCGGGCCCTGGTCGGTCGTGCGGGTGGCAGCCACTCGATGTGTCCCTTTCGCGTTGATGTTTCTCTCTCTCTCTCTGTTCCCCTCTCTCCCTCCCACTTTACCTGAACAAAAAATGGAAAAATGTCCTCCAGTGAGGATAAAAAAAATAAATAAATAAAAATAATAAAAATAATTTTTAAAAAAGCCACATTATATTAAAAAAGACAATTTCAATTTTCTCAATCCTTATGAAGTGTATCAGATGAAACTAGGTGCTTCACGGTGGCTATTCTAGGTCCTTTGCAGTTACACATGAATTTCAGGATTGGCTTGTCCATTTTGGGGGGAGGGGGGAGCCTGCTGGGATTTTGATAGTGAACGTGTTGAAACTTAAGATCACTTTGGAGCCCATGCCACTAACATTAAGTGTTTAACCCATGACCATGTAATAACTTTCCACTTGTTTCTTTCAACAATGTTTTGTAGTTTTCAATGCGAATGTCTTGACCTAATTTTATTAAATGTATTCTTAAGTATTTTGGTATTTCTGACACTATTGTAAGTGAATTAATTTCATTTTCATACTGTCCATTACTAGTACAAAAATACAATTGATCTTGTATATTTAACTTTAATTCTACAGCCTTGCTGAATTTGCTTTTTAGGTTCTAGTCATTTTTCTTTTGTAAATTCTTTAGGATTTACTATTTACAAACTCAGGTCTTTTGCAAACAGAGATCATTTTACTTATTTCTTTCTAATCTTGATACTTTTTATTTCTTTTTCTTGTCTAATTACCCTGGCTAAAATCTTTAATAATTAAATAAAAGTGGCAAAAATAGACATTTTTGTCTTCTTCCCAATATGGGGAACAGTTTTGTTTTTCACCATCAAGTATGTTAGTTTAGCTATGAGTTCTTCATAGATGCTCATTTTCAGATTAAGGAAATTCTCTTTTATGCCTAGCTTATTATGTTTTCTTTTTAAATCATAAAATGGCGTTGAATTTTGGCAAATGTTTTACCTGTTTTTACTGAGATGATCATGTGGCTTTTCTCTTTTATTCCACTAATATGGTGTATTAGATTGATTTTCATCTACTGAACCAATCTTATATTCCTTAAATAAATCTCAAATGTTTATAATGCATAATCCTTTATGTATGTTGTTGTATTATATAGGCCCTTTTTTTAAAAAAGGTTTTTTTGTGTCTATATTCACAAAGGATATTCATAGAGATGTTAATTTTGTGATAGCTCTGTCTGGTTTTGTTATAAAGGTAATATTGTCCTCATAGAATGCAGTTTGGGGAATGTTTCCTCCCACGCTTTTTTTCTGAATATTTTGAGAAAGATATATATTAAGAATTATTTAAATGTTTAGAATTCACAAGCGAAGATTTCTGGTCTTGGGCTTTTCTTTGTGGGAAGTTTTTTTTAAAAATACTCATTCAATCACTTTACTTGCTATAGGTCTATTCAGATTTTATACAGGGATGAGCAAAAAATAGGTTTACAGTTATAATACAAATAAATAATTCAATAATAATAATACAAGAATAAACTGTATTTTACGTACTCACAACTGTAGACCTACTTTTGTTCACCCTTGTATTTCTTCTTGAGTCAGTTTCAATAGTTTTTATATTTCTAGAAATTTGTTCAAATTACATAGGTGATCTAATTTGTTAACATACAATTGTTGATAGTATTCATTTATAATTATTTTTATTTCTGCAAGGGAATAGTAAGGCCCTCTCTTTTATTACTGATGTTAGCAATTTAAATCCTCTTTTTTTCATGGGTAGGCTACCTATATATATTTGTCAATGTTGTTGATCTTTTCAAAGAATAAGCTTCTGGGTTCATTAAAATGTTACTCTATTGTTTTTCTACCTTCTAGTTTCTGCTGTATATTATTTTCTTCTGCTTTCTTTGGGTTTAGTTTGCTCTATTTTTGTTTCTTATACTGAAAGTTTAGCTTATGGCTTTGAGATAATTCTTCTTTTATAATATAAGCATTACAGCAACAAATTTGCCTCTTAGCACTTCTTTAGCTGCATCTCATACATTTTATGTGGTGTTTTCATTTTTGTTAATCTCAAAGTATTTTTTAATTTCCCTTGTGAATTTTATCTTTGACCCATAGGTTATTTAAGAATGTGTTGTTTAATTTCCACATAATTCATTATGCTAATGATTTCTAATTTTATTTTGGTCAGTGGACATACTTGATATATTTTCATACCTTTTCAATTTATTAAGAATTATTTTATGTCCTATCCTGGAGAATGTTCCATCTATACTTGAAAAGAATGCATATTTTCTTCTGCTGTTGCGTGGGTGTGCTATAAATGTTTCTGTCAGATCCAGTTGATTTATAGTGCTATTTAAATTTTCTGTCTCTTTGTTGATATTGTGGTAGTTATTCCAAGCATAACTGAAAGTGGGGTATTGAAGTCTCAAACTATTATTGTTGAATTGTCTATTTCTCCCTTCAACCACAAAAGCTCCAAACTGCCAACTTCATTGGATGCTAGGCTTCTGGTCTGCATAGCTACTGTGATTGTGAGGCTACTGGTTTTCAAGATTACCATGGAGCTGGAGGGAGGGCAAGTAAAAACACCACACACCTTACTGTTCTTATGGAAATTAAGCTGTGTATTTTTCCCCTTCAAGAAACACTCTTCAGATTGTTGGAAGCCTTTGGTTTATTTTCAGATACGGTTGATTTTTTACCATATTTTTGGGCCAGAGTTTTCATTGTTTTTTGAAGGAGCAGCTTTTTAGAAGTAGTTACTTTGGAAACGCTTTTCCCTCACTATGATCTTTACATTCTAATGAAAGACTATTTTTTAATATCTATAGTTAACGTCATCAGAAATTCTTTTTATGTTTTAATCAAAATTACACTAAAAAATTAGATGACAAACTAGAAGGAAGGATACTAGGTTTTCAAAATTCTTTTAGAAGATTCATTAGCAACAGGTTTAAACATCACTGAGTTACATGCTTTTTTAGGAAATCAATGTCTACTAGAAGGTGTGAATAAAACTTTCATTATTTAATTATCCAGAATTTTTTTTTTTTAACATTTAAAAACAATGGCAAGAAGAGGGGGTGGTGGGGGGAGAGATAAACCACAGAACTTATATGCATGTATGCATAAACAGTGGACATGGACAACAAACTGGGGAGAGGGCAGGGAGGGAGGGGGAGGGGGGAATCAGTGGGGGAAAAAGGAGAAACATCTGTAACAAAAATTAATTAATAAAAATAAAAACAATGGCAAAAATCCCATAAGCTATTTTGGCTTATAAAATTATACTTCACTCTAAATTCAGATTTATTTTACTTGCTTATTTGGCATTTCGTTTACTTTGACAGTCACCACACCTTCCCTACATTAGTATAAAGAAACCGATGTGACTGACTTGGACTTTGAAACAATTGAAAAAACAGCAATGCAGGAAGGGATGGATATGTAAGTTCAGACCAACAAACAACAATTCAAATACTTTAGGTCCTCACAGTAGTGCAATCGCCCATACACTGTGTCTCCCTTTGACTGACCAACACAGGGAACAAAGATAACCAAGACACATAACTTTCTATGGGCCGAAGATGGCCAGCAACTTCTGGAATACTTGACTAACTGAGGCTGTTTACATCTGCCATTTATTATCTTCCTCTGACTCACTGGTAGTTTTGCTAGGTAAGGTTTAGGAGCAAAAGAGACAAGGGTCAGATTAGTCAATTTTGTGTCTTACTGACATATATGTTTACACACTCTGAGTTTTTATACTATTAACAGAGAGTATAAGTAAAATGAAGTGAAGAGTCTTTGTCACTAAAAACCACTCCTTATGATAGCTGGATTTTTTTCTCCTGGTTATACCAAATTGTATCAATTATTACAAAATGCTATTACTCAAACAAACACTGTCCACTGAGCAAAGCTGACTCTAATCACTGACTTTGTATTTCAGTGATTTATAGGTATCACAGAGAAGCGCACACACCATCATGGTTCTATTCATTCTCTTCCCAAATAGATTCATAACTTTGGCAAAAAGGAGGTCTGCTCTGAAATAAATGCTGGCCTGGTGCCTGCCAAGGCGGTGCTTTCACAGTACTTTCCTATATTCTAAATTCTTTCCCATTAAAAGAATAAAGCGTGGGATTTTGGAAAGGCCTTCTTGTGCACTGAGAGGTATAGAAATCATCCCTTCAAATCAGTGCAACCTTTCTAATCAAATCTCAGATGCTTAGTGAAAATGACTCTCTGGATCATTACCTTTAAAATCAGGAGACATTTTAAATCAAACCAAAGAAGACAATACATGAAATGGAAAATACACAAAAAGAATTCTATTTGAAATCCCAAAATACTAGGCAAGCCCAAGTCTCAAATATTTAGCCAAGTAAGGTACCATGTTTAATGAAAGAAAATATTAATAAAAAAGTTAAAAAATTGCCCAGCTGTAGAGGCTCAGTTGTTTGAGCATCTTTCTGTACATCACAGGGTTGCCGGTTTGATTACCCAGTCAGGGCACCTGCCTGGGTTGTGGGTTTGAACCCTAGTCAGGGAGCTTACAGAGGGCAACTGATCGACATTTCTCTCTCACATGGATGTTTCTTTCTCTCTCTCTTCCTCTCTCTAAGCAGGTTCTTGCGTAAGGATTTTGTAAAAAAAAAAAAAAAAAAAAAAACCCTACACTGGGCTGCAGACAAATTTAAGACTATTTTCCAAAATAATTATATTGCCATTATCAAACATATTTTTAATGCAAAACAAAGAGCTGCTTCTCCACTTGTTTTCTTTCAAAGTTACATTAAATGCCTTTTAGAGAGAAATTCTTTGATAAATTTATCATTTCTGAGAAGCTTAAGATGTTTTAACACGTTCCTATTTACAATGTTAAGTTAAAGGATCATCCTCAACCATACCCCACCATGTTTGGGGGAGGGAACAGAAGGTTTCATGACAAAGGGCAGGAGTCTGGAACAGACAAATTCTATAAATGTCTGTAAATGACCAGATAGGAAATATTTTAGGTTTTATAGTCCATAAGGTCCCTATTACAACTACTTGACACTGTCATTTTAAGTATGAAGATGCTAACAAATAGGTGTGGCTGTGTTCCAATAAAACTTTACTTGCTTAATTTTTGCCTGTGGGTCATACTTTACCAACCCCTGGTCTAAAAGAAAACTGGAGGGAAGTGGTATTGTTATTGAGGACAACATCCTGAGCAAGCATGCAAATAGACTAGGCATCCGAATGCATTCTGTGCCTTCATTTCAGATTTCTCCTTTGTTAAAGTTATGGCATCTTCCCCCCACCTCAGCAAATAATCAGCTCCCAACTTTTGTGGTAACAATGACAGCAAAGCAGGGAAGTTAAGATGGAGAGTTTCCTTAACAGAGTCATCTAGAAGTCATACAAGCTACTATCCAAAACGCAGCAAGTGTGACCACGTCTTTGCTTCGAGCACGCCTTCCCAACAGCTGGGGGAATGGAATCTTCCACAAGCTCCAGCCAAGATCTGCTCTAACTCAGTCCTGAAGAAGAGCTGCTAATAAGCCAGCTGTCAAGTGCTCACCAGGAAAGCACGTATTCTGACCTAGAGGTTACAGAATTAGGCAAAAACAATCCTAAAATTTCTCATTTTTAACAGTATAAAGTCCAGAAGCTTTATGGAAAAGATGCTTTTGGAGAAACTGAAAGCTCTCATGACCCATCGGCAGAATCTGGCTTCGACAGTCTTGGGACATTAAAAACACAGCAGGCGCCCTGGCCAGTTTGGCTCAGCGGTTAGAGCGTCGGCCTGCGGTCCGGAGAGACCCGGGTTCGGTTCCCGCTAAGGGCACGTACTTCGGTTGCAGTTTGTCCCTGGCCCTGGTTGGTCGTGTGGGTGGCAGCCACTCGATGTGTCCCTTCACGTCGATGTTTCTCTCTCTCTCTCCCTTCCTCTCTCCCCCTCCCACTCTATCTGTACAAAAAAATGGAAAAATATCCTCGGGTGAGGATAAAAAAAAAAAAAAAAAAAAAAAAAAAAAAACACAGCAGGCATACTCGCCCACGTGACACCCACCTCCTCCAAACATTACAATCAAAGGTGAAAAAACATACTACTGATCTGGCAAGTACTTAAGTTCTGAAGCTCTGCTAAAGCTCCTCTTTTTCTTTTGTTTTGTAGGTGTCTCTAGCAAACAAGTTAAATTGTGTTATGCTGCCCTCAGGTGTCCGTTGTTTTACACGCACGTTAGCAGGTAAAGCGGGATCCTTTGTAAATTTCCAAACCAGGGAGCTACAGCTGTGACACTCACAATGTTCTTTCATAGACCCTAAGCACAGGGCTAATGCAAGCATTCAAGTACGACCTTTAGGGATATCTGAAATATTACCTGGATTTTTCCTACCACTTGTGTAATACGTTGTCATGGAAACAGGAGCCAGAAGTGGTAGCAAGAAAAATATGGTACTGAAAATAATATTGTAATACAGTGGTTCTCTAAGTCTGGTTCAGGGATCCTGACTAGGGTGTCCGTGAGGTTGAACTTATTTTTATAATAATGCTAAAAGTGTTTTTTTACTTTCTCTCTCACACAAGTTATAGCAAAGTTTTCCAGAAACTATATAACTTGTGCTATATTATAACAGGCAATACAGAAACAAAAAGCCCAGCTGTCTTCTGTTAATCCAGATATAAAAGAGGTTTGCAAAACATTTTAACTATTTTCTTCACTAAATTTTTTGTTCTTATAATTACTGTTCACAAAAAGTATATTATTCATTTAATGGGTTTATTAATGCTATTTTATTTTATTTTCATTTTTTTAAAATCCTCACCCAAGGATATTTTTCCATTTATTTGGGGGGGAGGGGCACTGATGTGAGAAGGACATGTCGCTTGGTTGTCTCCCACACGACCCCAACCAGGGCTGGGGACTGAACCGCAACCGAGGTACATGCCCTTGCATGGAATTGAACCTGAGACTCTTGGTCTGAGGGCCAATGCTCTAACCGCTCAGCCAAACTGGCCAGGGCTATTGAAGCTATTTCAAAATAATTTAATAAATATTTTTAAATCTTATCCATTTTAAGTTTATATTCTAATACACATTTTAAAAGTATTAAAAAATGTTCTTGGGGTCCTCAAAAATTTTTGAGTACAAAGGAATGCTGACACCATAAAACTTGAGAAGCATGGTAGTAGGAGATTCTATCACCACTTCATAGAAAGTATTTCCTGTAAATTTTGAGAAGATACGGGAAAAGACACTGACCTCATTATCAAATTACAAAGACTAACTAAACTCTACTTTTAAGTTGATTGTCATAGAAGGACAGGCATTAAATTCAATAATGGGATCAGAGGTCAAAGGTTTCAATCACCTTCCTCATCCTCACTTTTCCCTCCCTCCCCAAAACATGTGAAGAAAAGAAGGGAGAGCAAAACTGACTTAATAGAATTGCACCTGCTTTCCTTTATCTCTTTCTACTAGTTAGCTCTACACAGGTAAAAAAAAAAAATCTGTACTCGCCAGGAGAAGGGATGCAGCAACTAAATAATGTATAAATTAGATACTCTGAGGTCCTAATGAGCACCATTGACTCTACTGACAAAACAGCTATCTGTGTTGTATTTTCCATTATTCATGAACCTATTATAAAGAAAAATAATGCAGAACTACCAAAAAATAACAGGTGAAGAAAGAAAGACAGAGCTAGAGGGAGAAAAGAGAACAGAGAAAATGAAGAAAGAGAAGAGGAGGGGACAGAGAGAGGAGGAAGTGGGAGGTACCCAGGGAGGGAGGAACGGAGGAAGGAAAAAAGGGAAAAGAGCTTTCATTTGGAGTTAGAAGCCAAAAAAATCCACCAGTGCACGATTAATTCTGACATGCTTAAATAAGGATCCCTATTTAAATCTAGGGAGCTGCCAATTTGACAATGAATCATATTCTTAAGGTCATTTTTAAATTGAAAAATTTGAAACCACAATATTTTTCTATATAACATTTCCACAGCTGATGGTAAGGGTCTCAAGCTATCTAATAAGTGCTCATTCCGGTGATAGAAATAAAACTGAACCCCATGCCTCACTAGAAACCCCGAACCACTCTGAGATCAGGCCAATGCTTCGGTGAACTTTCCGTATCACTGAGAGGCGTTCCCAACCAGGCGGAAAGAAAGTCTTGGCACCAAAGAGGGGGAAGAGAGGACTCCAAGGGAAGGAGAATGTGCTGACGCAATGAAAATCCAGACCAAGGTTGGAATCTACAGTAGGATGAAGCCCAGGGATGGCTTTACTGGCAGAGGGTGTGAGGGAGACAGAGAAGACAGCTCTGCAGGAGGAAGGGGTGGCCGCAGGCAAAATGCACCTCAGGCAGCTGCCAGTTACAAGTGATAATCACAGACACGGAGATTTCCTAAAAATATTAGCCACTTATCAACCTCATGGAGGTTTGTGGGACTTTTGAGGGTGGAACTATAAAATAGCACAATACGAAAAGTAAAAGAATTAAAGTTCTTTAATAATTCTTCTAATACCCATTTTCCACTTCTGATAATAAACTGAATGTCTCACCCATTATTTAAAATTCTAGGCTCCTAGAGAGACGACCTAAGAATTTAAAATTCACAAGTATCAATGCAGTTTACAGATTAAAAATAATAAATTCGCATTAGCTTTGATTTTACCCCTTATTCAACCTATAACCCAACACACAGAACACCAGAGGAAGGTCCTGCATTTAACTCAGAACCCTGGGATGTATTCAGCGCTCTCTGAGCATCCCAAGACAGTGTCTGCAGGATGCCAGGCCGGAGCGCCACTCCTGAAAAACCACACTCACACCCCCTAGGCAGGGGGATGTGGGCTGGCTCCTGCCAAGACAGAAAAGCAGAGAGAGACTTTGGGTAGAAGAACTACTAAAAATCCCAAGCCACAGTGTTAAAGGGTAGATTTTGTCACAAGCATTGATTTAAAATAAAGCCCTGGCTACTGCCTCTGACAATGGCCTGACCTTGGGCAGCCACTGTCTCACGGACATCTTTGGACTTTTAGTTGTGAAATTGGCCAACGGACTATGCACCCAACTATCTATCTCACTTTTCATTGCAACTCAGTTCTGCATCCAAAACTTTCTGCCACCTCAGAATCCACCCCGGTGAAAAATTCCTGTCTACTGTCCTGTCCCTGCCACCTGTCTTCGGCCTTAGCAATAATCCTGCCAGGAAGCTGGATCGAAGTACAAGAGAGCTGGCTGTAGTCATCAGAGCGAGCACATCTGAAGATTTATCCAGAAAAGGAATAGATTCAAATTTATTCTAACATGACAGATTCTTTTATTTATATCATTTCTAATAAAATGCAGGCTTAAATAAAAAGATTTTCAACTATTTCCTTATTGATAGTTCAAACAAAATTCAATACAACTTCGTTCCACTATAGCAAGAGAAAAATAAACTCTAGAGTTTGTTTTAATTTAAACTTACCTGTTATGTGCAAGTTTAATTTGCATATATATTTCACAGATGAAGAGGCATTTTAAAAATAGATGATTACTTAGTAAATTAGGCATGTGGCCAAAATGATAAACTTTTAAAGAAAATAAACCACTTGCAGACAAGTAAATGCAAGTCAATACTATTGCTAAGATAATGATAAAGCATTCATATTTTTTCAAAAATAGGTACTGAAGAGAATTGCCATTCTTAGTTCCAATGAAATAATTATAACATCTGGATGAATTTCTCCCCAAAATGTTGTATATACTTCAGGTTGGTTTTTTTCCTAGCCTACTCAGTTAGGATTAACTATAATCCAAGGTATAATCAAAATATCTCTCTGGGGCTTTTCCACCAGAGCACCTATCACCTGCTCCCGTTTCATTAGATAAACCTCACTACTGGAGGTCAGCCTAGCCAACACTACCAGAGATGAGATTTGACTTCCACGAACATGTCTCATTCATTTCTGATCCTTCCCCAAATGGCACAGAGCTGTGTTCGTTGAATGAGAGAATAAATCAGAAAAAGACAGAAAGGCATTCAACATGTAATGATGTTAGATGTATTATATTAGTATACGTTCTATCATTTTGTTAGTAAGAAAATTAGCAGGAAGAACAAAAGGCCCATACCAATGCATTTCCAACGCATTCCTTTGAGTCAGTGAAAGCTACATGAAAGATTCACAAAGAAGAGCCAAAAGAAATTAATCTCCCAAATTATGCCTCCCCCACTGAAAACATGAGTTCAAGCTTGTCTCAGTACTTCTAAGAAAGGTCATGCTGTTGTATTCCTGTTATGACACGATATAAGGAAGAAAATAAGATGGTCTATTAGTTCTTTCCCCAAGAGAATTATTCTGGCACTGGAGTAAGTAACGAGAGATGATGGCCTAGGCAGTACAGAATAATGAGAAGGGGAACAGGGACAGAAGTTAGAAATAAATCACTTTATATTCTAAATGATTCACTTTCATAGGGTCATGCTAATAAGTCAGACTGACACTATGACAATAAATCAAGCAATCATGATGCAAAAGAAGCTATGTCTAGAATTATGGGTAAAAACTTACCACCTAGAAGGAAAATTTATTTTAAAAATGAATCCAGAAGAGAAAGATAAGAGAAACACATTTTCATATAGTTAGTTCTTATGTCAGCTACTACACATTCAACAGATTTAAAATAGTATGCATTATAAATAAGCATAAAAATTCTAATAAACAAAACCTAAACAATAGACAATCTTATGTAGAACACATTTATGAAGCAAAGCTGAGAACTAATAATCACCAAAAACATGATTTTGAATACACATTTACTTATATTTATAATTTTCTCCCTCTGATATATAATCCTGCCATTTCAGACAATTGTTAATTATGTATGATTGGCATAACTCAAGGTAATATTAAAATGTTCATTTAAATAAACTCTCTCTTATCTTGTAGTTGTCAAAAAGAAGTGTGATGCTTCATTAATCTCCTTTCAAATCCTAAAAAGTGGTCTGAAGACAAAGCCGGAGCAAATCGAGATCTGTGGTTCTGACCCCAGGGTGCCCATGGCTTGTTTGAACATCAAACGTCTGAATTATCTGAATAAATAATAAACCTCACACCTTTATTTACTGGTATTTCAAATTATTGTGATTAATAAGATACATGTTTATTTGAAAGTATTTTTAAAGCATCAGATTTTAATATAAACAAATCTCCCCAAATCTAGCAACTTCCATAGAAGTTCTATTAGATACTCAACCTTTAAATAAGAATTGAACTGCTACTGATTTTTATTTCTTCATTACACATTTTCTCAGTCAAGAGACACTAAATACACAATATTGATATGTAGATGAGACCTCAAAATATCTGATATGAACTTTCCTCATTCTGGGATCAATGTTATGTGTGGACAAGCCTACACAAACTGTCTCCTCTGGCTGAAAGTCAGGTAAAGAAATTGAGTGGGAGGAAGAGAAGGGGGCAGGTTGCAATGTTATCACAGGACAGGCAGAGCAGAAGGCCGTGAACCCTGCTTCACTGGTAACGGGGAAACAGAGGTCAGGACAGTCTACTGACTGGTCATCCCTGTAACAAGTTGGATGAATATTAGATTCTGATACTTACTTCAAGGTTTGAGTTGCCGGGAAACCAGTACTTTCATTTCCCCAAGACATATTATGGCTCTATTGCCCAAGAATGTCCACTGCAAGCATCTGCACTTTCAGTCTGTATGGCCTCTGCACACGTTACATATGTCTACAAATCACTTAGGTGCTCTAAATTCACCTCTTGCAAATTACAAAAGGAACTTCATCGTGAAATATTGTGAGGTCTGTGAGGATAGTGCTGAAATTATGATTCTATCACTTTATCTCTCTACTTGCCTGATGGTAGAACCCTTTTCCCCTCAATCCATCTTAATGGCCCCATACAGTTGCTTTTTGCCTTTCTTAAAGAGGAGCACCATAGTTTTAAATTAGAGAATGATATGTCCTATTGGAACAATAGAACACATTTGGACTAATATTTAATTTTTAGTTCCTTTAAAGTGATATTTTTAATTGTATGGTGTGATCTAGACACTTTAATTACAAGAAACCTGATTTTCTCTTCAAAATAAATGAACCCGGGACTATGAAATAATTATTGTGCTAAGTATACACTGACTTATATTTAACTAAAACATTTTCATTTTCTCTAATATGAACAGTTTAAGTTAATGCTAAAATTCCATGTCTATCAAAGGTGAAAGTTTATAAACATAATTATGGATTTAAGCTTATCCTATATTGTAAACAGAAGATAAGAAGGTAATTATATTATTTTGCTATTTCAACTAGTTAAAATATCAGGTAAGTTGAGGAGTGCAAAAAAGACTGAGTTCTCAAGAATTATTACTGTGTTTAGTAAAAATATACTCAACGTTTTCAGATCTAACTTATATCCTCCCTTCCCATCATAAAATATCAGCCCTAATAACTAACCAAAAACCAAACCAAAACAAACAAAAATTAAAAAGTAAAAGCTTTGCCTCTGCCATCTAGTGGAGAAAGAAGACCAGACACAATTCCAGACACGATGACAATATGGTATTCACTTAAAATACCGTAGGGTACATTAAGAACTAAAGTTGCTTTTTAAAAATAGCACAATACACATAAACTCACAGTTTACTAAAATCATAAATTATGCTCTATGCTAGAATGTGAAATGTTATTTCTTTTTCCAAAGATTTACGTTTACTTACCTGCCATGAAGAGAATGAGAGAAAGGGAGGAAGAGAATAAATGTGTCTGAACATGAAAGCAAAGATAAGCCCAAGATATTTTGGATTGCGGTAAGACAGCCCACACCGTACACTTACATGGCCATGGAGATCCGTGTTGAGAAGCATCATTGCACAGGTGAGGCAGTGGACTCCATCTAAGGAAAGAGAGAAGAACAGAAAGCGTTAATCCACTATTTCCTCTTGGATTCCTATTATCACGAAATAGCACATATTAAGAACTTATGAAAGCACAACACTGTAGCTAGGCACAATTAATCATATTTGGGGAGACAGAAATTAAATAAGAACAAATTAAAAAGACCTCAGTGCACAGAGTTGGACTCTACTGGATAAATTAAGTTATGTCTGCCTCTCAGGAAGACAATTTGATGTCCATATCTTTAAGCTTTGAAACAATGTCCTTTGACACAGCAAATCTACTTCCAGGGCTTACATTAAAGAAATAAAAATCTACACAAAATGCAAGGATATTCAAAGAAACATTGCTTACAACAGGGAACAAGTAAATATGGCCCTCCAAAAACATAGTTCTGCTAGGTTACATTGTCCAATTATACATGCTGAAGTGGAAAGATGATTTCACAATAAGTTATTATATGCAAAACAAATACGCGGTATCATTCCATTTAAATACAGTATAAGTACATCTAGAAGACTATATAAGGTAATATTAAAAGAGATTATCATCTCTGGAAAGTGAGAATATAATTTTTATCTTTTTATTTATATCTTCTCAATTTTCTTTAATACAAGATATGAAAATGAAAATAAATCATTTAATACTATTCCTTTTAACTTCTGGGAGGAAAGTGAATTAGGAAAGAAGTAAAAGTTAACATGATTTGCGTCTTCCACATTTCACTGGGTATTAGTTCTCTGGCTAACAATATACAGGCAGGAATAGTTATCCTCTTTCTTGACATTCTTTAAAGAAAACATTTAGGCTGAATGGTTTAAGATCCTATGAATCAGACAAAAGTAAAATACTGAAATAATCTGTGAAAATTTAAAAATGAAATGTTCAGGGGTGAAAAGTTGCCTGAACCAGAAGGATTTCACACTTATATAAAAACATCACTTTTCTTACTTTACATATGCATTAAAAAAAGAAAAAGTACTGAGTTAAGCTTCTTGTTTCCAAGTCTAGAATTAGTTTTGCTCCTGATTCTCTCCCTGCAGTTCTCAATCCAAGTGCAGTACACCATGGCAGCTGCAGATTCAGGAAGATCTTATCCATTTTACTACATTTACAGAAAGGCCTGTCCAGTTACTGAATTTGTGAATTAAAGACAGCATATTTTCCACAGTGTAACTTTAAGTATAGTATGAGATTTCTGCTTTTAAAGTCTCTAGGTAGATGCTAATAAATACCTAAAAGAATATTTATTTCATTTTCAGTTTACGATAAAAAATTCTAAATGCATTTAAAACAAATTCCCGAAAGTATCTGTTAAACTTGGCAACCAACTCTCAAACATTCTTACCAACTCTCAAATATTCTTACCATTTGAATGCACAAATCTAAATTCTGTTTCACTCAGGAATGTCATGTCAGCATCTTAGATTTGAAGAAGGCTCTAATAAAAACAACCCTCTTCTACCCCTGGCATTCTCTACTCAATGCTGACAGTGATAGAGATGGTGACTACATGGCCTAAATATAGTCATTTATTTCAGAATGTGTAACCTTATAGAAGATTCACCAATGGCAAGTAAATGTGCTTGACTTCAAACCCTGAAAACTTTGCTTCATTGTAGGAATTGAAATGGAGAAAAGACCACTCTTCATAGGGTACATCAACAACTACAGTTGCTTTTTAAAAATAGCACAAAAATATAAACTCACAGTTCATTAAAAGCATGAACCAAAGTTAGTGTTCAGTGTTATTTTGATGACTATCAAACAAAAGCACCAGAGACACATCATAGACTCCAGTGAGATTTGTAAATATTTCCAAAACTAACCCAAAACTAAGTACACATGCACTTTATCAAGAAATTTAGCCCTGGTCGGTTTGGCTCAGCAGTTGGAGCATTGGCCTGCAGACCCGAGAGTTCTGGGTTTGGTTCCTGCTAGGGGCACGTACCAAAAAAAAAAAAAAAAAAATTTAAAGATCAGATACTTAGAAAAGAGGAAATAGAAGAACTGGGATTTCACTTATCACAATCCATTTGCACATAAAATCTCAGCATGGCAAAGCGTAAGCAATTTAAAAAATATTACCATGCTATGGAACTGGAAAATAGAGAAAAATAACTGAAAGGGGAGTAAAGAATACTATGCATCAATAAATGCCAGGTTTTTTAAAGAATATTTGATGAAACAAGAAAATGCTCACAATGAAAGTAGAAAACAACTCTCAACTGATTCCAGTTTGACGTTAGATAAATATTATACAGATAAGACTAGAAAGAAGTAAATCTGACTTTATAATAGGTATCTCTAGATAGAAATATTTAGATGATTTTCATTTTCTTTTGTATAATTTCCATATTTTCCACAATCGTATGTAACTTTTATAATAAGGAAAATAACCCTTAATTATAAAACAGAAATTCAAGCATTTACATCAGATTACCTTGTGAAGCAATGGTATCCGGGTTACAATAAAAATATCTATTGGAGAAGTGTACTAAAACTCTCTCTCGTTCTTGAGTTTCTCCCGCAAGAGAAAATGCTTTAAAGAAATACCTAAAAAAGAATTGGGGTGGGGGAAGTAAAATTTTAGAAAATGTTACCACACTCTTTATGTTTGACAGTTAAAGTTAATCCATATAAGCATAAAAAAATTAATTATACAAATTAAGATACTCTGCAGTTATTTTTTAAAAAATCATAAATTTATATTGACATTTCAATGCTCTTAAATGTCAATGTAAAAGATGACGGCAATAACGTGGTGGCCAATACTTCAAGCCTTGGAAAGGGAGGCAATTTCCCCATATGACTATGTGTTAAGTAGCCATTTACAAAGATCAGCCCTGGCCAGTTTTGCTCAGTGGTTAGAGCGTCTGCCCGAGGACCAAAATGTTGAGGGTTCGATTCCAGTCAGGGGCATGTACCTTGGTTTCGGTTCAGTCCCCAGCCCTGGTCGGTGTCATGCAGGAAGCAACTAATCGATATGTCACTCTCACATTGATGTTTCTCTCTCTCCCCTTCCCCTAGGGTGAAGACTTAAAAAAAAAAAAAAAGATCAATTGGATAAAAACCAAAGAACTCTTAAGACTAAACGCAAAACCATGTAGCTATGTTTTAAAGTTCTACGTGGATCACAGTTTTTTTTGTCATTTTGTTACATGACCGTAAGTGCCACTGTTAAAATTATAATTACACTGCCTCATATGCAGATTTCAGTTAATTTTACTTTACCCACTGGCATCACATTATTTGTTACATGGGAAGGAAATTGAGAGATAAAACTCTAATTTATTCCATAAATTGGGAATAAATTAATTTGTGTATAAAACTTCTTTGAACAACAGAAAATATGCCCAGAACCACACCCTAAGTCAGAGTCACTGGGAAGACTGTCTATTATAGGAAAATCTAGATGTGCCTCACTTGACAAACTAGATTCAATCTCGAAACATGAGATGGGAAGGAAACAAATCATTTAAAAAGCTCTAAGAAATCGTATATTGAAATCTTACTACATTCAATAAACCTTGTTTGCTGTTCTCCTTATAGTTTGTTAATCTAAATTATACTGATCAAACTTTAATTGTTTCTAATGTTTGTTTTTTTTCATAAACCACACAAGAAAGCAAAGCAAAAGCAAAGCAAAAACATAGATCTCTCTTCCACCTTATCTGTTCTCACTGCAAAATCTATGAGTATCCTTGACTCAAAGAGCCACAGAAAAAGTCACTGTGTTCATTATAATCCAATTGTCCTCACATCACCTCCCATGCTTCAGTCTCCTGCTTTGTAAAACAAGAAGGTTACAAAGATGATCTCAGAATTCCTCCAGGCTCTGACATGTTATAAACTTCATTAGATTAGATGCTAACTGGGTTTAACCTTCAGCTGCTCTTAGAAATGTACAGTACAATATGGTGTGAAGGTGAGGACCTGATTGTTTAAGACACCTTCATTTGAACAGATCAGCAAAAAGTGTTACTGCCTGACACACTTTTACAGATAGTTTCTTTTGATTATGTTGATACTCATTTTTATTCCATTCATGAGTTAATTCCTAAGTATCGTCTTAAAAGGCTAACTGGTATTGTAAAGAAAAGCTTAGGAAAAATATCTAAAATTCTACAGTCTGTAAAGTGCCTTTTTAAAATCTGATCATCTGAAAACCCAATCCCCACGGATTCCATTTCTCCTCAAGACTTATGCCGCCGCCATTCTTTACTATGTCACCTAGTAGATTCAGAATGAGGTCGCGTGATTTCATAAAACCAACATATTTTTCTCACTTTCTACTATGTTTAATATCTAAGATACAATCTGAGCTAAATTCACAAAGTAACTGTGGGTTTTAAAAAATAAAACCCAGATTTTGGCTTCAGCACATTACTTTCTCTTCTTTGGAGACATTCTATGGAGGCTAAAGGAATAGAAGTTTAATCGTACCTGAGGGACTGGTCCAGCGTCATTCCTGTAAAATCAAAAAACTTCAGATATTCTTCTGCAACTAGTTTGCTAAATTCATTGCTATAAGAAAACAGAATAGACTTGGTTATTGCTATCAATTAATTCTCTCTCTCTCTCTCTCTCACACACACACACACACACACACACACAAAACGGCCTTGGGAGAGACGTACTTCTTGCCTAGGTGCTTTGCGACATCTGATCTTTTGAATCTGTCTAGATGATAAAGGCGTTTGGCCAACCTTTTGGCTGCTTCTAAGTTGCTGCTGGTGCCATTACTGAGACTCTCTGGGGGCTCCTTTTCCAGAATTTCAGTGTTCCCCATTTCAGGGTGATCCTCTATCAGTGCTGTTTTCACCCCAGCATGGCTGTGGGAACTGAAAAAGAAGGGAAATAGAAGATTTTTCTTGTGTGACAAAAAGGAAAATGGCTGATAAAATTACTATGGTATTGTAGAGCCAATTAAATAAAGAACTATTTTAAATGAGACTGTTTTATGCTTAATTATTCATAAAAATTTATTCAGTTACTATATTTCAATGTACCAAAGAAGTAATTGCTTAAACCCTGAATGAGAAGTTATCAACCTTTTGGTTTCAGGACCTTCACATTTTTAAAAGTATGGAGGACTCCAAAGACCTTTGCTTATATGGGTTATATCTGTTAACATTCACTATATTCGTAATTAAAATAGAAAAATTTCAAATATTAACTTATTTTAAAATAATCTATTTCATGAATACAAATAATAGGTTTTTATTAAAGATAACTATATTTTCCAAAACAACATAAATTTTAGTGAGACAAGCAACTGTGATTTACATTTTTTACAAATTTCTTCAATGGCTGGCTTACTACAGGACAGCAGCATCCTCATAGCCACTCTGACAGTCAATCTGTGACAATATATTGTTTTGGTTGAAATAGATTAAGAACATTTAGCATCACACCGATATTTAGTTAATTTTAATATCCTTTTCAGATAATTATAGCTATTGTTTTCTGATAATGACACCAAAATAAGTAGTAATTTCTTAAAGGTTAGTTGCAATATAGAATCTAACATTGAATCAATGAACTTGTTGTACTCATATTAAAATCTGTCTTAAATTTTGAATGGATCTTTTACCCAGGGATGATTCTGCAACATGCAGTGGTCATTTGCAAAATATTTGTTGACACATTTCATTATACAATATGAAAAAAAAAATCACATTCATTAATGTTACCACTAAATATTCAGAAAAGTAAGTATTGGGAAGCTATCAAACTTTTGGTATAGATATAAGTTTTCCCAACTTCTAATTTTTTATTGAAAGCTCACATTTTATTATTGGCAACAAAAATTATCAGTTGTTTCTTAAAGTAATAGGCTCAGCTCACTCTATTAATTTCCTGGAAAATGTCTGCCAGTAACATTTCTTTGGAGAAATTCTATGGAGGCAAGAGGACAGAAGATGAATCGATTCTACTTGTTGTGCCCGAAAGGGGGCTATCAGGACAGGGGGAGAAACAGGCTATCACAAATGCTTTGAGACTCAATCAACTAGGTGAAAATTCTGTTCTCTGCACATGCCAACTCACACCATCCAGAAGAGACTGAGGAGAAGCTGGAAATACAAGAGGGAGGCTCATCAAACCCATGACAACTTATTTTACTGCAACTACTCTGATACTACTTCAGTTTCTTAAAGTCAAAGTCAAGTGCTAAAGTGTAGTCAATTCCAGGACAACAGACACAAACTGGAACTGACCCAGGAAAACCAGGATGTTTGGTAACCTCCTTAAACAACCAGACACCTTAAACAACCTTCCAGCAGAAATACCCACCAACACAATAAATTGCTTCATCATGATGAAATTTTCATGCAAATACATTTAAATGTTTTCATCCTAAACCTTCCTTTAGAGAGTTCACATTACCACCAGTTTCGTAAACGTGTATCTTATCAGAAAACTGAATATTTAATTATTATATATGGCAAACCTATAATAAGTAAATTCATTGAAGGAATTTCTTTTAAAAATAACTCAACTTGTGTCTACTCACATAAGTGGTAGAAATGTAAAATATTTACTCCGAGAACTATTTTAGTTAAAATCAAGTAATTTTTATAAATTTAAAAGAAAAAAAAAAATCCCTGGAGTTGTGTTCCCATACATTCTCTCACTCTATATATTAGCTGTCATGTTGAAAAAAAAATAAATGTCAAAGATAGAATTTTCTCAGTTAAACTGATACTTATTGTTAATTTCTCAGGGAAAATTCATAGCATATACTTAACCATTCCAGGCAAACATGTAATTATACCATATACATCGTACAGCAAAGATTTTGTTCAGAGACAAGCATGTATTTTTTTTTAATGTAGTGGCCAAAATCATTCCTATTGCTCATGGTCTTCATTCCTCACACTTGCCTCCTCTAGCCTAGGCCGGTCCAGTTCTCCCCTTCCTCACATTCACCAGAAGGTGGTAATACTGAAATCTGTAGGCATCAGACTCCTCAGGATTTTCAGTAAAAAAGAAAATTAGAAATAAAGTGAGGTTTAATACCTCCATTCCTAGAGGGCTTCATTCTGTCCCATTTCATAATTTATGAGATCATGCGAGTAAGAACAGAGATTACTCCTTTTGAGTCAGCAAGTCTGTGAAATGATGGCAATACAAACTCACCAGCAATAAGACAGACACCAGGACAAGCTCATCATGGAGCCCGGGGTGCGTGTGGGCCATACTTCCTCTTCTAAGCCCCTTCCCAGTACCCATCCGCCCACAACTCCAGTCTGCTGGTCGTCTAGGGATTCCAAAGAACTGGCTCCCTGTGAGGTCACATTACTATGACCTCACATTCTCAGCAGAGTGTTTATTGTTGGGGTTTTTGTAGCCTCAATAAAAACAGGAGCCAGAACACAGGGGCCACTGTACAGGAAGAGCATAAACAACAATGGCAGCCCAGCCTTGTTCACACTGGCTCAAGCCCAGTGGACGATCCCTCTCAGTGAGGATGGCATTTTGTTTCCTGGAATACACAAGACACTGTCCACTTAGTCTGTTGAATATTAGATGCTTTCGATGGTTGAATCTTCCCTTTTCTATAGTTCCATTTTTCTTCTTAGTAATCTCACAAGGTGAAACCCCTACTAGTGACTTAAATATAGAAAACACTTCCCAAAAGCTTCTCCCTGTGTTCTACCAAACGCTGTGCTGGGACCTGTCCCTCACATCTCCAAACAAACATGGTAACACTCTTTCCAGGAAAAACCAGGGTCAGATCACTGATTCTGACCACCAGGCCTTTTCATGACCTTCTTTCTTCCTTTTTAATCATACTACAGTTAGCAGATTTTCCAAATAAAAGTAATAGGACACCCAGTTAAATCTGAATTTTAGAAAAACAAAAAAATAGTTTTTTGCATATTTCAAATAGTATGGGAATACTGAACACCAAAATATTATTCCTTGTTTATCTAGAAATTCAAATTTAACTGGGCATCATCCTATATTTTTTCTGGTAACACTATCTCCTGAAATGTTTGCCCTTGACTTTATATGAAGAATTCCAATACTGGTGTTCTCTGACTGTGAATTGGCAGTGTGTTTCACAATCATGCTACCTTCTGAGTTTGTTTTGACTTGTTTCTGCAATTAAATTTTTATTCCTACTATTTTTCTACAGATTTATCAAGACCTTCTCTAAGTTGCCTAGGACCCCACTGATTCTTTTCTAAATACAAAAGGAAAACGCTGTTTTCTCTGCGTGTTTACCCACTCACACTTTTTCCCTAGTCTGCATACTGTCACCACAGATGTGATAACATCCCTCCTACACAAGAAAAATGCATATTCTGTGGCATGTCACATAAGGCCCTTCAGAAGCTGACCCCAACTGCTCTTTCAGATTTATCATCTCCCACTGTCCTCATGCATGGGCCACACAGATATATTACCTGTGTTCTCACATCCCTTTCACATGTTTGCCACTCTTGTTACCCCTGCCCCAACATTCTGCAAACTTTTACTGATCCTATAAGAGCCCAGGTGAAATAACTACTTTTTTCTCTTTTTTTAAATATGTTTTTACTGATTTTCTAGAGAGAAAGGGAGGGAGAGAGAGATAGAAATGTCAATGTGTATACCAGATATCAGGTTATACTACAAAGCGACTGTAATCAAAACAGCCTGGTACTGGCACAAGAACAGGCATATGGACAAGTGGAACAGAATAGAGAACCCAGAAATGGACCCAAGGCAATATGCTCAATTAATATTTGACAAAGGTGGCAAGAGCATACAGTGGAATAAAGACAGCCTCTTTAATATATGGTGTTGGGAAAATTGGACAGTTACATGCAAAAAAATGATACCAGACCATCAACTTACACCCTACACAAGAATAAACTCAAGATGGATAAAAGACTTATATGTAACCCGTGAATCCACAAAAATTCTAGAAGAAAATGTAGGCAACAAAATTTCGAACATCATATGCAGCAGAATATTCACTGATACATCACCTAAGGCAACAGAAACAAAGTAAAAAATGAACACATGGGACTACATCAAACTAAAAAGCTTCTGCACAGCAAAAGAAACAACCATCAAAATGCAAAGGCAACCCACTGTATGGGAGAACATCATTGCCAATGATACATCAGATAAGGGGTTAATTTCCAAAATATATGGAGTACTCATAAAACTCAACAAAAGGAAGACAAAGAACCCAATTAAAAAATGGGCAGAGGACCTAAATAGACACCTCTCCAAACAGGACATACAAATGCCAAGAGACATTTGAAGAAATGCTCAACATCACCAGAGAGATGCAAATTAAAACAACAATGAGGTATCACCTCACACCTGTCAGAATGGCCGCCATCAACAAATCATCAAACAATAAGTGTTGGCGAGGGTGTGGAGAAAAGGGGATTCTAGTGCACTGTTGATGGGAATGCAGACTGGTGCAGCCACTATGGAAAACAATATGGGGTTACCTCAAAAAAATTAAAAATTGAACTTCCATTTGACCCAGTGATCCTGCTTCTAGGACTATACCCTAAGAAGCCTGAAACACCAATCAGGAAGAATATATGTACCCCCATGTTCATAGCAGCACTATTTACAATAGCTAAGATATGGAAACAGCTCAAGTATCCATCAGTAGACGAATGGATAAAAAAGCTGTGGTACATATACACAATGGAGTACTATGCAGCTGTAAGAAAGAAAGATCTCTTATCCTTTGAGATGACATGGAGGGACCTGGAAAGTATTATCCTAATTGAAACAAGCCAAGCAGAAAAAGACAAATACCACATGATTTCACTTATATATGGAATATAATGAATATAACAGTCTGAGGAATAGGGTAGACCCAGAAACACGAAAGTAGAGTACAGGCTGACAACCTTCAGAAGAGGGGATAGTTGGGGTGGGAAGAGATAAACCACAGAACTTATATGCATGTAGGCATAACCAATGGAACTGGACAACAAAGCCGGGGACGGGGCAGGGCGGGGCGGATGAGGAGGAGGGTGTCAATGGAGTAAAAAAGGAGAAACATCTGTAACAAAAATAAAATTAAAAAAAAAAAGAAAAAAGAAATGTCAATGTGTGAGAGAAAAATCGATCAGCTGCTTCCTGAATGCCCCCCACTGGGGATCGATTCCCACATCCTGGGCATGTGCCCTGACCAGGAATTGAACCAGGACCTCTCGGTCCATGGGATGACGCTCAACCACTGAGTCACTCCAGTTGGGTGAAATAACTACTTTTCTAAGAATCATACTCCAACTCCCTCCTGATGCATTTTAGAGCACAAGATATACATACTTTTTTTATAGCTCTCCCTTTAAAAATCCCATCTCTCATCTACCACTACCTTGAATTTCATTTTGTAACCACATCACAAGAGCAGTTTGTGATAGCAGATCACAATGCAAGAATCAAGCAGTGAGCTCTCTCCATGCCCTCTACTGCCATCACAAGAGCGGACTGTGATAGTCGATCACAGTATCTGTTAAAAGAATGCACAAATGGAGCAATGAGCTGTCTCCATGCCCTCTACTGTCTTCTATGCTCTGTTGTCTATGACATGCAGCACAAACGTTCTAATTCATTATAACTAATCTTGGAAAAGTTCTACAGAGACCACCATCAGCAGAGGGTATTAGATATATTGTCTTATTCCATATTTACTTTCAATTTAAATTTTGAAAAAAATCTTTAAATTTTTATTTAATTGTGGTACTAAAACCAGAATAAATAAACTAGGCTACAGTGTCAAAGCTTTCCTCCCTGTGTTTATAACATACACTTTGGGAGTTCTGCACAGAAAACAACAAACAGCCAACTAGTTCAATTTTATATACAGGGTGGGGAAAAGTAGGTTTACAGTTGGAAGTACACAAAACATTGAGTTTACTCTTTAATAGTTATTGCAAAATTTTTCATATAAACAACTGTAAACTTACTTTTGTCCCACCCTGTATAAGCTAAGCAAAGGCAATTTGGAGGAATCCCCAAGAGTGGGGAGAAATGACCCCAGTTGCAAGTGGAATGAGAGGACCACAGGGAGCAATATGACCTCACTCCTTAGGCTGAATATACAGACAGAGAGCCTGGAATCAACAGACTCAGAAAAGTCAGGACAAATGCACAGCTTCATGGCAGAAAAAAAAAAATCAAGAAGAGGTCTAAATACATCATAAGTAAGATACACTTAAAATCTCAAAGCACAAATTGTCGCTATGAAAGGAAATCTCCTTTGCCATCATTATCTATGGCATTCATTTCTCAGGCATTGCAGAGATAGTACATAAGCTAGTCTTGAAGAAAACACCAATGAGAAATGATTCAGAACAACCACAGCACCTCTAGTGGTACCACACCTGACAACATCTAACATAAGTTACTATGAGCCAGCCACTGGATAAGTGCTTCCCAGGGACTGTCTCATCTGATCCTCAACCTTATGAAGCAGGTAGTGGTATACCCACTTCACGGATGGAAGGTGAGGCACAGGGAAGGACTTGGACAGTGGGACTCCAGTGCCCAAGTCCTTTATGCCCTATACTACTATTCATTTAGCTACTGCTAGTCATTTTCTGGTATGTTTTTGCTTATTCAACATACATTAAACTCCCTCCCATGTGCCAGGCAAGGCTTTAGATGTTTGGAATACTTCAGTAAACAAAACAAAACAATGAAAGAAAACCCTTCTATCCAGGGGAGCTAAAAATAAACCACAAACATAATCAATGAGTATATAATATGCTAGAAGGTGATAATTGCCAAGGAAAAAATAGAGCAAAGAAAGAAGAGATCAGAAATCCCAGTTTGGGCCCTGGCTGGTTTTGTTCAGTGGTTAGAGCATTGGCCTATGGACCAAAGAGTCACAGATTCGACTCCAGTCAAGGGCACATACCTCGGTTGTGGTTCGTCCCCAACCCTGGTCAGGGTTGTGCGGGAGGCAGTCAGTTGGTGTGTCTCTCTCACATCGATGTTTCTCTCTTTCCCTCTCTCCTTCCCTCCTACTTTACTGAATATAAATAGAAAAATGTCCTTGGGTGAGGATAAAAACAAACAAAAAACAAACAAACAAACACCCCAGTTTTGGGGTGGGAGAACATAAATTTTTATATAAAGTGGTCATGAAAGGTCTGAGGAAATTGAAGGGCCGAGTTGTCATCAACTCAAATGGGAAAGGTCAAAGTTGGCACAGGTTTTAAGAGAATGAAGTTCCATTTGGTTAACTTTGAGATGATGGTTAGATATCCAAGTGGACAAGATGATATGAGGAAATGTGAATCTTCCAGAAAAGACATGTGCCAGGACCTCCTGCCCACCCCCCCACCCCCCACTCCAGGGAATGCCCATACTGCTGGCCTGACTTGGCTGCAGTACTTTTCTTTCTTTCTTTATTGATTTTAGAGAGAGAGGAAAAGAGAGAGAGAGAAACATCGATGAGAGAACATCGACCGGCCACCTCCTGCACGGCCCGCACTGGGGATTTGGTCCACAACCTGGGCATGTGCTCTGACTGGGAATCGAACCGGCGACCTCTTGGTGCATGGGTCGACGCTCAACCACTGACCCCCACCAGCTGGGCAACACTTTTCTTTTTAAGGTCCAAGATGATTCTGATGGCTCAGGACTCTGAGCCACCACTGCAACCCATGAGGAACCACTATAGGTCTAGACTGGGGAAAAGCTATTGACTAGGACTTGGATTTTGGTAAGATCACTTTTGCTTGTAGCATGGAGGAAAAACAGCAGGGGGACAGAACTGAAGACAGAAAAATCAGCTAGGGAAGTTCTTAAAACGGTGATCAAGAGACAAGAAACTGAACTGAAAGAGTTCATGCAAATATAAAGAAAAAGCCTGCTCTGAAAGATAGTTAGAAAGTAAAATGAAAGAACATCACAGGTGACGTGGGATGTGTGTGGTGGTCACAGAGAGGGCAGAGGGCTAACCGAAGAAGCTGGGCAGAGTGTGATGCTCCAACCAGGACAATACATACAAGAGAAAGGGAGGGGTGTGTAACACTGTGTGTATGCATACAGAGATAAGCAGGAGACACAAGGAGAAAAGACCATGAGTTTGCATCAAAGATGTGATAAATACAAGGTGTCCACTGGATATCTGGGCAAGCCGTCTGGGAGCGACAGCAACTACCCCTCCCTGTGGGACTCAGTACAGGAATAGTAGTCACCCCACACTGGGGGACAGGATCACCTGTGAGAGGCTGTAGAAGCAACAGGACCAAAGAACCCTGAAATGTGCCAATACAGAAATCTGTCTGGCAGTGCATTCATCTGAACGCGATTCCATTACCACAGAAGTCACTTATTAATGCGATTCTGCTCACAAGTACTCAGTTTGCTGAGTGAAAATTATTAATTTAGAAGATGCTGAAAGCAAGCTCCATCCAGGTAAACTGCCAAGGTTCAAATATTGGTTCTATCAGTCACCAACTGTGGACTTCGGGTAAGTTCATTATTCTCTGTGCACCTCAGTTTTTTCATCTATAAAATGGAGATAACAGACCAACTCCCCATGCTGCTGTGAAGATTAAGTGGGAAGATCCATGTAGATGCTTAGTGCACTGTCAGCTCACTGTCATCCCTACTCCTACCCCTGCATCGTAAGGCTCAAAGTGCTTGGTTATTCACATGATCACGTGAGATGATTACATCTCTCAGTATTTTACTAAATGTAAACTGCTGTTTGTATTGTATACAAATGTTAGTTAGCGCCCGTTAGAAATTAATATTGTCATGAATTGCTCCAAATAAACCCATTTTTGACACTTATATAGAATACATTTTCTCTAGAAGGGACTTCACCTTTCTTATAAATGATTTCAGGGCCTTTAGAAGAGAACCATAAACAAAACCTAATGGTCAAAACTCCTAATAGCTAGTTCTCTGTTGAGCCCAGAAGCCAAAATTCAGTCTTTGCCAATGAAGAGTATTTTTTTTATCCTTACCAGAGGATATTTTTCCATTGATTTTTAGATAGAGTGGGAGAGAGGAAGGGAGAGAGAGATAGAGAAACATCAATGTGAGAGAGACACATTGAATGGTTGCCTCCCAAACGAGCCCTTGACTGGGAATCAAACCCAAGACTCTTTGGTCCATAGGCTGATGCTCTAACCGCTGAGCCAAACATCCAGGGAACCAATGCAGAATTCTAGTGAGTGTCGTGAGGCCCTGCTTCTCGGCCTACCTCTTGAACCTCTTTCATTTTGCTCAGTCCTGCATTCAGTATTCCAGAAGAGGGCACCAACATGCCGGCAGTGGTACAGAAACTGACCAAACTCACCACATGAATGTAGTAGGCTGCATTTGCCTAAGAAGCCCGGATTTCCAATAAATAAGCAGACCCTTCACTCTCCTCGAGGTTCATACTCCTCTAGGGAACATGAGCCAGATGATGTAGGTTTTCACATTTTTGCTTTTTGGGGGTTTGTTTTGTTTTTCTATACTAAGCGGTAGCTTTTCTGGGTCAGCTCTCAAATAAGAATATAGTAGCTGCAATATTATCAAGTCAACTTCAGTACAACCACATCATAAAAATCTGAGATGAATCCTTTGCAAAGCAATGTTACTAGATGTCCAGCTTGTGAAATAAAAAGAAAAATGATGCAAAACATGTACATGTTCATGATTTGCACAGAAGCCTCTTTGTGCAAGCTGTGATCAGTGAATCCCAATTCAGTGGACAACAAAAGGAGAGTGAGTCATCTGCGTGGACTCCCTTGTTTTCCTGAAATGCTCTTAAAATGTCAGGGGATATTCTGAGTTTACATCTTCCATGAGAAACAGCTCTGGCTACGTTACTTCACTGCCTTGATACGGCATTAAAAATCTCTAATGACACCATAGCATTCTCCACCCTGGCAAAAGGAAATAAAGCAAGGGGGCAACTGCACACTATTTCCTGGTAAAAGAATGAGTAGATGGTCTGAAGTTGACCATGTCCTTTAATGACAGTGATTAAGACATACTGCACACACTGCTGGAGACAGAGAGGTCTGGGTTCAGACAGAAAAACACTTTCTTTTCCAGACCAAGATATCACATCCCTTCCTGTTTCTCCAAATTCAAATGGTCCAATTTTTTAAAAAATCATTTAAAGGGAGGTATTAAGAGTCTCAATAAATAAGTACATCATAAACTTATACAAAACAATTCCCTCCTTTGAAGGAGGAAGGAGGTGCTACTTGGACCCATGACACATGAGAAAAGTGAGACATGTCAAAGGGACTACCTAAATTGCCAGAGCCCAGAAACTTCCCTCGCAGGATTTAGTAAGGATGCTCTTATTGTCCAATTTAATACAATTACAAATAAGAACATTTAGCCCTGGCTGGTTTGGCTCAGTGGTCAGAGCGTCGGCCTGCGGTCCTGAGAGACCCGGGTTCGGTTCCTGCTAAGGGCATGTACCTCGGTTGCTGTTTGTCCCCGGCCCTGGTCGGTCGTGCAGGTGGCGGCTACTCGATGTGTTCCTTTCACATCGATGTTTCTCTCTCTCTCTCTGTTCCTCTCCCCCCCCCCCACCTGAACAAAAAATGGAAGGGTGTCCTCGAGTGAGGATTAAAAAAAAAAAAAAAAAGAACATTTATACCCTTAGGCTGAATATTTACAACAACACAGAGTGAGATCAAGTCTATCCTTCCAAAGAAAATTTGTAAAAAGAAATGTCAAATTTTTAAAAGTCAGAAATTGTCTAAACTAGCTCTTCTTGGCTTTTTCTCTCTTTGAAATCCTTACCAACTAAAAAGAGAAAGACAAACAAGACAAATGATTGTCACATACACTTCCTATGTAATAAGAAAACCAATGACAATGGCTGTTTTTGTACAATGTTTACCACATTATTCCTTAGTGTGTCCCTCCATAGAGGCCCATTCAATGATATAATCTTTTTTTTTTAAAAGTCAGTTCAAAAGCAATAAATTCCCATGTAGCCATCTGAAAACCCAATATATGCTTCATTATTAGTTTAATTACAATTATCTAAATTTTTCTTGGTTTTCCTCTTTTTTTCTTGACTTCTCTTTTTTTATATGTAATTATCTGATACTTAAAAATAATTAGTTTTCTATCATTGATTGGTTATATATTAAGGAAAAGATCTGACTGAAAATAATGGTTTTCAAGTGTCATATTCCACCTTTTCTTATCCTAAAGGGGAAAAATGCTCAACTTTAAAAATATGAAGTACTGAACTACTTTCAATTAGACCTTAAACCATCTTCTAATTATTCATATCAATGAATATTCCATACATTTTAGAATGCAATGAATAATTTCATGCCGAGATTTCTCTTCTGTCCACATGTTTGCTGGGTTGAATGAGTATATACTCACTGGCCATCCGAAGCTGGCAGCAAAGGAAAGCATGGAAAAGGCAGGCAATAGAAGTTGTTCAGGATCAGCCAGTGAGGGAATGAATGAACTTGGACCAACCCCACGAGCAATACTCTACAAACAGATGATCCTTACATGGTTAATGACTACAATTTTAATATTGTACACAGTTTGTTAAATAGTGTCCCATCAAGAGTTGCCCTGTGAATCCCTACTTCCTTCTGAGCACACGGCTCAAGATGCCAGTCGGGGGTAGAACAGCCCTTCTCTACCTTGCAGGTAGTGGCCAAGAAGTCCAAAGATGTATCCTAATTCAAGTTGAGTGGTTCTTTTTAGTCAATCCCTGCTAGAGGTCTCAACATAGAACTTATGTATTTTTAATGTAATTTATAATATTAGGGATAAGCAAGTAAAAACTAGTTTATTATACATAAGTATCCTAGCCTTAAGTGAAACATTACAACCATTCAACCATATTCTTGTAAATACAAATTTCACTTGATCAAATAACTGCCCTCACACGTTGAGGTACTAAATAGTATTATTTAGCCAGAAGACATTAGATTGGTTCTGCTCTCCTCTGTTCTCTCTTCCTTTTCTAAGTCTTCCATCTTCTGAAAGAACAAGAGGCTTTATGAATACTCTGTGGTTACTGTCCAATGTTTACCATCTCTATAGTGCATTCTGCCCTGTCTCCAAATTCTTACAAATACCTGTTTTTCACTGTCCTGTACCACGGCTCTGCTCCACTTCTTTGGTGCACTCAGAACTGCACATCTGCCAGCAGGGCCCCCTCCTGCTGCCGCATTCACTGCGGGCTGTGCAGCCGCACCTTACAAATACCTCTGCAGTCTGCAGGCTCCATGCCGCTCTTCCTACAGCGGCTGTCAGCATATCCTCTCCAACCTGAGTTCCCCGAGGTGCTACTTATTGCAATTAAACTGAAAGCTGCTGCCATCTGATATAGGGAAGACTTCTCGGATTCACCTAACAAATTTTGTGTGCAATTTCAGAGAAAGAATTAGCTCCCTGATCAGAGTGCAGGAAGATCAGTAGGAAGAGTCAGGAAGATCATTCTGTAAGGAAATAAATCCTACCTCCGTCCCTCGCTACTTTCATCTTTCTTTACAAATATCCAGCACATCTGGGGACAGACCAAAGGGGCCATCCTCACCTGGGGCAAAAGGAATAAGGAGGGATTTCCCACTCTTTATTGCCCACAGTGAATGAGTTAGCAGAAATATCCATACACATTTTCCTCTTGACATATTTTATAAATGCATCTAGAATGATTACTGTATTCTGTACACTATTCTAAGCACTTTATATTAATCAACTAATCTCTTTAACAATCCTGTGATCATTTACAAAGGAGAACACACACCTGGAGATATTAAATAACTTCACATGGTGATGGTGCCCATAAAAGGCAAAGGTTGAATTGGAGCTCAAGCTGGGCAGTTTTACTTGCAGAGTTCAAACTCTTAACCAATACATGGTTGGCCTTTCTTCTGTGCTATATTACTGTAGGCTACACTTCAGGCATAATGCTGGTGTATGGGAACAAAAATGTCTACTTTTTAAGGGACATCCATATGACTAAATAAATGGGCTTAGTATAGTTACATAATTAAATATACACAAATAAATTTTCACAAATTATTTCTGCAAGTACTCATTAAAGCACCTACTATGCACACTGGACATACTTCTACGTGCTGGGAGTATAGCAATGGTCATAAAGCCCTGTCCTTGTGCAGTTTTACTTTATAAGAAGAGGAGAGAGACAATAAACTAAATGAAGGTCCCTCCCTCCCCCCATCTCCCCCCTTTACCCTTCCACAAATACTTGCTGAATATCTGTTGTGAGTCATATACTGCACTAGGTAAATATCAGGTAAGTATGGAACAGAGAAAGGCCCTGCTTTCATAGAGCTAACATTCCGGCAGTGAGAGTGGTGAGTGCCTCAGAGATAAATACAGCCCAATAAAGGAACAGGAAGGTTGGGGTTCCTATTTTATTCATGGCACCAAATATATTAACTCTATATACGTCTCATCTTTCTTCTAAAATAAAAAAATACATGTCAGCTGACTAAGATCGGATATTAAATAAGCTTAGAGAACAAGAATATTCGCTTGTCCACCCTTCTCCAACATGCTGGTGCCACTTACCTCCTATCTTAGCATATATGTGCACTCAAAAATGATGAATCAGCCCAAACAGCTCTATGAAGATTCTATTGAAGCCTCATTCTTTCACTTTATTTCTGAAGTGTATGATAAATAAAATCACTCTGGTTTTATAAAGCAGTAAGAAAAGGAGGGAGGAGGAGGAAGAGAGGGCAATAAAAAGAAAAATGAACTAAGCCAACAGCTAGAAAAACACCCAAGAAGCTAAAAAAGAAAAACCTACCAATCTGTGACTTCCACTCGGAGGATACACTCCTTCCTTCGGGGTCTGTAGAGAACAGATTTCACTTTGCCACTGTTCTTAAAATTCATTTTCAAATTTCTCCTTTAACCATAGTCAAATCACCTACACAGTCTTACTTTCACAATCTGAATTCCTCTCCTTGGAACTAGAGCTAATAAAATAAAACCTAAACCTAAACATACTTTAAGTCAATCTCATCAGTCCTATCAAAAGATCCTTTGCCTAACCACTTAAAATAAAAAGAAGAAAATACAAGCAGCAATAACAGCCAAGGTGTGATTTCTCTGCTTCCCTTTATCCACCAGAGGTGCTAAAAGTCCAAAGCTCAGGCTGGTTTTGTGGTCCTGCCCCACAAGATTCTAAATTCCACAATTTGCTGCAATGCCACCAGCTCCAAGTCACCCAAGAGATGACGCTTCTGCACCTTGTCACAGCATTGTCACATGCTAGTCACTTCACAGCACCCAAAATACTTACAGAAGTAACTCTCATTGATCCCATTTAAACCTTGCCAAAGTTTGGGAAAGCTCATTCCCCTTACAATTACAGGTGATGCTTTATACTAAATGCACACGCACATACGCTCACAAATGCTTCCTAATTCTCTGGGGATAAGGCCTCAAAAGCACTATAATAAACTTCATGGAAGAAAAAAGTGAGGTTCAGAGAGACTGACTTTCCCAAACACAAGGCTATTTAGAGACAAAGCTGAAATTGAACGGCATCTGTCTTCAATCCCAGAGGACTCTCCATAGTAAACAACCTACTGCACTAATAGAGACCTCAAATAAAACTGAAAGATAAAACTTACTAAGAAAAAATAAGTATGAGTTAGGAAACTGAAACAGACCTAGGCTCAGGTCTGAGCCCCACCAGGTTATGTCACCTCTCTCATTCTGTATAATAAATTATTATTATTTTATTCTGAAAATAATGATAACCTTCCTTAAAGGGTTACTGTGAAGATTAGACTAGTGATTACTATTACAATTTAAAAAAATTGTAATGGTTTCTCTTTCCCAGAAATCTTTATTTTACAAAGCAGAAATCGAAGAAAAAAACAAAACCAAACCAGTTCCCTGCCAATCCACAGATTAAATCCAGGACCCAGGTACTGACGCCTGAAGCATGCACTTCACTGAGGTGTAGAAACACATCCTTGTTCAAAGCAGTGCCAGAAGCCAGTGTGAGCAGATTACAGGGTGAAGAAGGGGCAGGCGACTGTGCATACTTGAGCATTGGAGCCAGAGAGAGACTTTAAGTGGGTAAGAAAAATGGCCAGAACTGAGAGAGATCACTAGGTGGCATTATGAAAGGTGACTGGATTAAACGAAAGGATTAAATGAGCTGGAATTCATAAAGTGCCTAAAACAGCACCTGGACAATAAGTGCTACGTAGGTGTTTGTTAGGAACGAGAGACTGGAAATAGGGGTTCATTAGTAAACTACTGAAAAGGCCCGGGTGACATTGTGCGAAAAGTAGTAAAACTGGTGAAATATTAGGGCCATTATATACAGGAAATGAAGAAAAGGGAAGAACCGAGGTTGACTTCCAGACTTCTGACTTGGACAGCACAAGGGTGTTGGGTGAATCACGGAGAATCTGGCCAATCTTTAGCCAAGATAAGAAATATCAGTCAGGCTGTTTTAGGAAGGATGTAGATAATGTGTTTGATTTTTTTATATCAGAAATAAAACAATGTTTCTCATACTTAAGTCACTGGGGTCTCTCATAAGTTCCTTGTAAGGTGGACAGTTTATACTTATTTTTCAATAAAAGACATAGAGAGGTTAACGAGACATTTCCTGAGTTGCATATTTTTAAAATTAATGTTTTATTTATTGATTGATTTTAGGGAGTGGAGAGAGAGAAAGAGAAACACAGAGAGAGAGAGAGAGAGAGAGAGAGAGAGAGAGATCAATTTGTTGTTCCACTTATCTATGCATTCATTGGTTGAATCTTGTATGTGCCCTGACTAGAGATCACAACCTTGGCAATAGCGGGACAATGCTCTGACCAACTGAGCTACCCTGCCAGGGCTGAGTAGCATATTTTAAAAGCTGTAGACAGCTGGACTACAAGACAAGTCATCTGGCTCTTGGGGTCAGGGCATTTCTACTTCACAAATTTCACCAGAGCAAATATCTCACCCTCATACTCTAATTTTCTACTTTTCCCTAAACTAATTGTAAAAAGCAGCCAAAATTACCAAAATAATTGACTCCAGTCTTATAGCTATTGCTTTTTCCATTGAAGGCTTTGTGCTATCTACTTAGATAGCAGAAATGCCAAACACTTATTAATATTAAAGATTCAAGTCTTTAAAAGTTGCAGCAACAGCCCGAAGACCAGTGAGTCTTGGGGTCGATTCAGGTCAAGGGCACATACCTCAGTTGCAGTTCATCCCCAGGCCTGGTCAGGGTGGTACAGGAGGCAACCAGTCAATGTGTCCCTCTCATACTGATGTTTCTCTCTCCCGCCCTCCCACTCTATCTGAAGAGAAGTGAAAAAATATCCTTGGGGGAGAATTAAAACTTTTTAAAAATAAATAAATAAAAGTTATAGCAACAACCAAGTTACCACATTCAAGCTTTGATAACAGAAAAAAACTGTCTTATTCATGATAAAAGTTTAATTATCTTGATAAAGGCAATTTTCTTTACAAAGAAAAGGCAAGGATCTAAAATTTAAAATTTTAAAAATCAGCATATACCCTATACTACAGAAAAACTGAAAATTCCTTAAAAAATAAAGAAGCAAGCCCTGGCCAGGGTAGGTCAGTTGGTTGGAGCATCATCCCAGTACACCAAGGTTGTGGGTTCAATCCCTGGCCAGGGCACATATAAGAATCAACCAACAAATGCATAAATAAGTGGAATAACAAATCAATGTTTCCCTCTCTCTCTCAAATCAATAAATAAAAATAAAAAATAACACAGAAGCAAAAATGTTTGAAGGTTCAATAGTAATGTGGGAATCTTCAGATACACTCAATCATCAATGGCACTTTATTTTTCTTTCTAAACAACTTCCATTCTTCCAGAATTCTCCTACAATTATAGATGGATTCTATTCTCTTTCTCAAAAACATTCCACTGCCTACAGAATAATGTCCCCTCTCCCAGCATGGGGCTCACCTCACTGTTCCCAGCATGCTGTTCTTCGTACAGGCTGATCAAGTCTCCAGCCTCCCTTCCACAGCATCGTTCCCTGTACACCATGCAGCCCCTCTGCTCAGGCTACTGCTCCCTCGGCCTCACGTGTCCTTCCTCCGCTCTAGCTCACAGAGGTCTACTCACTGCTCCGGGCTCCCTTCAAACACCTCTCTCGCAGCCTACCTGAACCCACGGCTGACTTGGCCTGATGGTCCCACAGCACTCTGTCATGCCTCTAACGGGATACTTCTTTAATTCCGTCTTGAAATAAAATAATGCATGTGAGATGAATTAAAAGGTGCTCTAAAGTTTGAGAGTAATTTTTAAACAAAATTTTAAAAGACTATCTATCACACCTCACAGAACCTAATGGAAAAAACGTACAACCATTTTGTCCCAAGACAGTTCTAGAGACACCAAACTTTTCTATTGATTGAATGAGCCCTCTGGACCCTATGAACTCTAGATTCCACAAATGCTAGAGGTAAAAAAAAAAAAATGTGTTCAAGTTTTATTTGGTCTCCCCAATTATAAACTCCAATGGATCATATCCAAAACATCCACTTTGGGTGACTCTAGCCTTACAGCTCCTGGAGATTTATTTTAGCTATTTCCTAGCAGGACAAAGACAATGCATACTGCACCTCATTTAGAAGAATAGCCCTGGCTGGTTTGGCTCAGCGGTTAAGAGTGTCGGCCCACAAACCAAAGAGTCCTGGGTTTGATTCCGGCCAAGGGCATGTACCTCAAGTTGTGGTTTGTCCCCAGACCTGGTTGGGGTCGTGCAGGAGGCAACCAATCGATGTGTCTCTCTCACATCGATGTTTCCCTCTCTCTCTCTCTCTCTCTCTCCCCCTCCCTCTATTTCTCCCTCCCTCCCGCTCTATCTGAAGATAAATGAAAAAATATCCTTGGGTGACAATTAAAAAAATAATAAATAAATAAAAATAAAAGAATAACAATATGAATTATCTTGAGATCAATACCAGAGACATAGATATTTAATAAGTATCAAAATACCTTTGGCCAGTATAAGATCAACCAATTTCATTTGTTGGTTTTTGAGCCAACTTAAAAAAGAAATCAGTTCTTGCCCTGGCCAGTTTGGCTCAGCGGTTGGAGCGTCGGCCTGTGGTCCAGAGAGACCCGGGTTTGGTTCCCGCTAAGGGCATGTACCTTGGTTGCAGTTTGTCCCCAGCCCTGGATGGTCATGCAGGTGGCAGCCACTCGATGTGTCCCTTTCACATCGATGTTTCTCTCTCTCTCTCTTCCTCTCTCTCACTCTCACTCTATCTGAACAAAGAGTGGAAAAAGATGTCCTCGGGTGAGGATAAAAAAAAAAAGAAATCAGTTCTCAACCTTGGTTGAGAAAGGAAATAAAAGACTACAGCATAACCCAAACTATACCCTTGCAGAAGTTGTAGCTGTCTTTGGCGGCAACGGCTCCCACTGATTACAGGCCTGTAGATCCATTTCCTGTTCTAGGGCTCCTTACTCAGACTACTCATGCAATCTGAGCCATCTCCGAAATCAGAGCAAGATGTATCAGGGGAGAGCTAATATCGTTTTTATGTATGGCAAACACCTGCAGAAGCCATATACTTGTGAGGCAGCTATGGTAACACCATTCCAGGTGACAGGTGGTGACAAGTAGAGAATACTGAACTGGGGAGAAGGAAACAACTCACTGGTTAAAAGCAAAAACTTGGGACCAAGACTTTGGTTCACATCCTGGCTCTGACATGTACTAGCTATGTGAAGTTGGGCAAGTTACTTCCCTGTGCCTAGTTCCCTCATCTGTAAAACAGGTAAGAGTGTTCCCTGCATCAAATGTATACAGTAGTGCAGCTATTCATGTTAGTCTTGCCCTGAAGCTAAAATGCTGCATGACTCTGGGTAGTCACTCAACATCTCATCTTCTCATCTGTAAAGGGTTAAATTCGAGATCTGGAATCGCTGGACACTTAAGTACAGCACCATCCCAACCCAATCTGCAGAAGCCAGCAGTCTTACATAAAACCAGCTCGACCACTGTGTGTTTGCTTCAATATGACATCACACAGCACGTTCCGTCAGGAAGACACTGTACAAATACATGAGATGTAGAAAGTAATAACCAGAAAAGTATGTGGCCTTCCCATGTATATTCAATTCTGAGTTCACAGTTTATAATTTATAACAGATTCAGTATGATAATATACAAACAGAAGTATAGGAATATAAGTTGACTCTAACTTGAGTAACATTAAAACTACATGATCATTTTTTATTTGCTGCTGGAAATATTTTCATTAACTGTCACCATCCAGGCTCACAACAGCAAACCTTCCTTTCTCTCATCAATGAAAGGGCAACAAATACTACTTTTTTGTACCACTCTTGTTTTTGTCTCCTACTGCCTTTTCCCACTCCGCCTTTGAGACATGGTCTTTATGGTAGGTGGGGTGTCTGAACTTTCGGAGTCAGCCTGCTGTTCTGGACGCTGTAAAAGACCAGTGGCTGCACCACTGCAGCCCAGGGCAGCAAAGACATGAAGGGGAACGCACAAAGGCTAGGGTTACATGTTCCTTTGTGTCCAAGGGCGGAGTTCGTCCATGTATGAAATGACCTTTGGATCCCTCAAAACTCTTTGCTCAATTCCAGGAACCTACACAGAACATGCCTTCAGTTCTGTATAAATCCAGATCCAGGTAAAACTAAATGTTTCTGTCTCTACCCCTTTCAACTCCTCACCTTCTCTCTCGCTAGCTACTGTTTTTACTAATCAAGGCAGCTCCCTGCAGTCTCTCACTGAAGCTCTGATCAACATGCCTAACACAATCCTCCATCCCCTTTTTAGTCTTAATTTTGGAAGCCTTTATTGAGTGACTATGTATGTGTCAGCCACGATGGTCAGTAAGGCACATATACTCTCTGGCAGTGTGCAGTTTGAGTTCATAGGTGAATAGCTATAACAATTTTTAAAATATAATTTCAAAAGCAAAATTATAAAAATATTATTTTAAAGAAAATACAGGGAGCATTAGAAGTACGTGGTAGGACACATACCTAGTCTATGGAAATCAGCCTTCCTAGAGAAAGGGGTACTGAAGTTGACCCTGAGGACCAGATGGTAAGAGTGAGGGGTTAAGAACAAGAAAGCCCAAGGCAAGAGAATAAGACACTAAGAAGGCAGAGCAGTTCACTATGGTGGACGTTCAGGGATGGAGGTGGGAGGTGTATTGGGCACAGAGCAGACATAAGATGGGGCCGCTACATCATGAAGGCTCCTGCTGACAGCGCCTTGGAAACACCACCTGCTCCATTTGTTTGAGGTCCATGTCTCAATTTTCCATTACAGTAGACCACTATCAATTACTAGAAAACCAGAAAACTAAAGCTGCGACATGCTACATTAGCAAGTACAATATGTTAACGGGACAGATCACATGTGCCTTTTTACAGGGACTTTCTAGAGCAGTGGTTGTCAACCTTTCTGATGCTACAATCCTTTAATACAGTTCCTCATGTTGTATGGGGCGTATCTGCATGTGGGCGGACCCGCCTGGAGACGGACAGAGGAGCGGTGTCTCGGTTCCTGAGACCATTGGAAATATGTCTTTTCTGATGGTCTTAGGCAACCCCTGTGAAAGGGTCGTTCGACCCCCCAAAGGGGTTGTTACCCACGGGTTGAGAACTGCTGTTCTAGAGGCAATGATTTGACCAGAAAGAGTGTAACAAGTGAAATGTTCAGGTTCCAAGACAAGTCAGTGGAGAAAATCTTTTGAGTCAAGACTGGATTCCCACCTGTTTTGTTTACCCATATGTTCCCAAAGCATTCTGACTATCTGATCAGAATATCATCCCTAACAATACAACAGTATAAGATATGTCCTATATTGCATTATAATTATCTTCATTCTGGAAGATCTAGCACAATAAAATAAGAATAAGAAATAAGAGATAGAGGAAGATAGAAATAAAATAATTACTTACAGAGGTTATAACTGTCTACATGTAAAACCCAAAGTATGAAGTAAAAAAGCTATTACAAGTAGTAAGGTGGCCAGTAGCAAAATAAAAATGTAAAAACAATAGCTTTAATAAACCATGAAGGACCACTTAGAAAACATAATTGGGAAATAAATTCTACTTATAACACAATAAAATTCATAAAGTAGCTAGAAACAAACTTTAAAAGAGTATAGAACAAGAAACAAAGAGAGAGAACCCAAATACACAAAATCAGAAATGAAAGAGGAGAAGTAACAACCAACACCACGGAAATACAAAAGATCGTTAACAACTACTATGAACAACTATATGGCAACAAATTCGACAATCTAAGCGAAATGGACAAATTTCTAGAAACACACAGTCTCCCAAAACTATCACCGGAAGAGATAGAAAACTTGAACAGACCAATAACAACTAAGGAAATTGAAGAGGTATCAAGACTCTCCCAGCAAACAAAAGCCCAGGCCCAGATGGTTTCACGGGGGAGTTTTACCGAACATTCAAAAAAGAACTAACACCCATTCTCCTCAAACTATTTCAAAAAATTCAAGAAGAAGGAAGACTTCCAAACACGTTCTATGAAGCCAGCATAATTCTAATTCCAAAACCAGAAAAAGACACTACGAAGAAAGAAAACTACAGGCCAATATCCCTGATGAACATAGACGCCAAAATCCTGAACAAAATATTAGCAAATCGGATCCAGAAATACATCAAAAAAATTATTCACCATGACCAAGTGGGATTCATTCCAGGGATGCAAGGCTGGTACAATATTCGCAAATCAATAAACGTGATACACCACATAAACAAAATGAAGAATAAAAACCACATGATCATATCAATAGATGCTGAAAAAGCATTCGACAAAATCCAGCATCCATTTCTGATAAAAACGCTCAGCAATGTAGGAATAGAGGGATCATATCTCGACATAATAAAGGCCATATATGAAAGACCTACAGCCAACATCATACTCAATGGACAGAAACTAAAAACATTTCCCTTAAGAACAGGAACAAGACAGGGATGTCCACTTTCGCCACTCTTATTTAACATTGTACTGGAAGTCTTAGCCACAGCAATCAGACATGAAGAAAAAATAAAAGGGATCCAAATTGAAAAGGAGGAAGTGAAACTGTCATTATTTGCAGATGACATGATATTATACATAGAAAACCCTAAAGACTCCATCAAAAATCTATTAGACTTAATAAATGAATTTGGCAAAGTAGCAGGATACAAAATTAACGTCAAGAAATCGACGGCATTCTTGTACATCAATGATGAACTCACAGAAAGAGAAACTGAAAAAACAATCCTATTTACCATCGCTCCAAAAAAATTACGATACCTAGGAATAAACTTAACCAAAGAAGTAAAGGACCTATTTGCAGAAAACTACAGGTCATTGAAAAAAGAAATAGAGGAAGATATAAAAAAGTGGAAGCACATACCCTGTTCATGGATTGGAAGAATTAACATCATTAAAATGTCCATACTACCCAAAGCAATCTATAGATTCAATGCAATCCCCATCAAAATACCAACGACATATTTCATAGAACTAGAACAAATACTTCAAAAGTTCATATGGAACCAAAAAAGACCCCGAATAGCCACAGCAATCTTGAAAAAGAAGAACAAAGTAGGTGGGATCACAATACCAGATATCAGGTTATACTACAAAGCGACTGTAACCAAAACAGCCTGGTACTGGCACAAGAACAGGCTTATGACCAGTGGAACAGAACTGAAAACCCAGAAATGGACCCAAGGCAATACGCTCAATTAATATTTGACAAAGGTGGCAAGAGCATATAGTGGAGTAAAGACAGCCTCTTTAATAAATGATGTTGGGAAAATTGGACAGCTACATGCAAAAAAATGAAACTAGACCATCAACTTACACCACACACAAAAATAAACTCAAAATGGATAAAAGACTTAAATGTGACCCGTGAATCCATAAAAATTCTAGAAGAAAATGTAGGCAACAAAATTTCGGACATCATACGGAGCAGAATTTTCACTGATACATCACCTAAGGCAACAGAAATAAAGGAGAAAATGAACACATGGGACTACATCAAACTCAAAAGCTTCTGCACAGCAAAAGAAACAATCATCAAAATGGAAAGGCAACCCACTGTATGGGAGAACATCATTGCCAATGATGTATCAGATCAGGGGTTAATTTCCAATATATATAGAGTGCTCATACAACTCCACAAAAGGAAGACAAAGAACCCAATTAAAAAATGGGCAGAGGAGCTGAATAGACACCTCTCCAAACAGGACATACAAATGGCCAAGAGACATATGAAGAAATGCTCAACATCACTAATCATCAGAGAGATGCAAATTAATACAACAATGAGGTATCACCTCACACCTGTCAGAATGGCCGCCATCAACAAATCATCAAACAACAAGTGTTGGAGAGGGTGTGGAGAAAAGGGGACTCTAATACACTGCTGGTGGGAATGCAGACTGGTGCATCCGCTATGGAAAACAATATGGTGCTACCTCAAAAAATTAAAAATTGAACTTCCATTTGACCCAGTGATCCCACTGCTGGGAATATACCCTAAGAAGCCTGAAACACCAATCAGGAAGAATATATGTACCCCCATGTTCATAGCAGCACTATTTACAATAGCTAAGATCTGGAAACAGCCCAAGTGTCCACCAGTAGACGAATGGATAAAAAAGCTGTGGTACATATACACAATGGAGTACTATGCAGCAGTAAGAAAGAAAGATCTCTTATCCTTTGAGACGACATGGAGGGACCTGGAAAGTATTATCCTAAGTGAAAGAAGCCAAGCAGAAAAAGACAAATACCACATGATCTCACTTATATACAGAATATAATGAACATAACAGTCTGAGGAATACAGTAGACCCAGACACATGGAAGTAGGGCACAGACTGACATCCCTCAGAAGAGGGGATGGGGGGTAGGGGGGGGTTGGGAAGAGATAAACCACAGAACTTATATGCATGTATGCATGACCAATGGACATGGACAACTAAGCCGGGGACAGGGTGGAGGGGGGTGGGGTGGGGGGTGCCAATGGGGTAAAAAGGTAAAATATCTGTAACAAAAAAATAAATAAAAATTCATTAAAAAAAGTAAATAAATAAATAAAAAATAAAAAAGAGTATAGAACTAAAAGAAAACTATAAAATTTTGCTGAGAGAAATTAGTATTAAGAGGCAATTCATGCTTCTGGAATGAATATGACAAGGGTATTATTTCTCTCTCAAACTCCTGTAAAAGTTATCACAGTTCAACGGGCACATTAAAAAAAAATAAAACCACAAAGAACTAGAAGAAAATACAGCTACATGTATAATTTCCTCACAGAGAAGATATTTCTAAACTTTACCCTAGCAGAAATCATGGTTTAATTAATAGATTTGATTACAGGGCAAAAATACCGAGCAAAATTAAAATGGTAAATGGACAGAACAATACCCATGAGATAAAAGACAACTTTAGCCTTCATATGTGAAGGACTCTCTGCACCCATATGAAAAAGACAAATACACCAAATCATAAAATGGGCAAAAGACACTGTTTTTCCATTCACTGTGTCCTTCCCAGAGAAGCGGGACGGAGCAGGCCCCAGCTGCTGCAATCCCCTGATCTCAGCCCGGACCAGGAGCCACCACTCGATGGAGCCAACTGATTTCTCATTCCTGGAAATCTGGGGCACAGATGCCCAGGCACTGAGATGATGTGGGTACTGACCTGAAAGGTCATGTCAAAGTAGGGCCACACGAAGTGACACGGCAAGCCAAACACAGGTGGAATGAAGGTGATGGGAGAGCAGAGAGCCCTCACGAAAAGGAAGAAAAGGGAAATTTAGTTTGCAAAGAAAAGCAGGAGAGTGAAGATGGAGGGAAGCAGACCCTCCAGTTCTTGTCTCTGGGAGGTCTGGCTGTCCTCTGCATTCTGTTGTTGGATATAAACCAGAGTGCCTGTCATATCCATCCAATAAAACCAGTTCATGTCATTTTCAGTCCACTGCAACTAGAGCCCCAGGCCAAAACAAACATGAGCAAGCCATTCACAAAAAGAATAAAAAGACCAGAATTAAATGTGAAAAATAATGCTCATACACATAAGCTATCAAAAAAGTACAAGTTAAGGTACTCAGACAGCATTTTCAGCCGTCAAATGGGCAAAGATAAAAAGGCGCTGAGATAAGCCTTGGCCGGTGTGGTTGAGCGTCGTCTCGTGCACGGAAAGCCCGCTTGTTCGATTCCCGGTCAGGGCACATGCCGCTTTGGTTCCCGGGTGGGTAGGGTTGGGCGGGGTGCGTGCGGAGAGCAACCAATGGATGTTTCTCACATTGATGTTTTTCTCTTTCTCCCTCTCTCTAAAATCAATAAAAACATATATATATTTTTTTAAAGCACTGAGATAACAGTGAGGCCTGGGAAGAAATACAGGCACTCAAATTGGAGAAGAATGTAAACTATGAATTTCTTGGTTTCATTGAGTTTTTAAAATATGTATCCCTTGAATATCAGCAATTATACTTTTAAGCAATTAAGAAAATAATCATAAGTATACAAAATTACTTACAAATATTTACTGCAGTGCTATTTATTTATAAGAACACAAAAGAAACAAACTCAAAGATTACTTAAATCAGTGTATGTCAAACATCATTGATTTATCACTTTCATGACCTGTGCATACCCCTGTACCATGTGTACTGATTTCCTTAATATTATTCTTTAAATCAGCACATGCATTTATTTAACCTACTCTTCCAGTAAGTTTTTACTGAGTGACTACTAAGTGCCAGAAACTGTTCTAGGTGCTAGAGATATAGCAATGACTAAAATAGACAGAAATCCCTGCCCTGGTGGGGGCTCATGTTTTAGTGGAGAGACAGATACTAAGTAAAATGTACAGCACGTTAATGACATGGTTAGGGAACAAAAATAAAGCAGGCAATGGGAATATACAGCTCTAGGGGGAAAGGAGTTAGAATGTTAGAGAAGGTAGCCAGGTAAAGGCTCACTAGACAGGAACCTTTAAAGACCTGCAGTGAGGAGCTGGCCATGGGGCTACCTGGAGACAAGCATGCCAGGGAGATGAAAGACTGGCAAAGGACTGGGGTGGAAGCATGCCAGGTGTGTTCAAGAAAGACAAAGGCCTATGGGACTAAAGCAGAGTGAGCAAGAAGAGTGGGAGGAGGTGAGGTCATGAGGGACAGGGCACAGACAGGACAGTCCATGCAGGGACTTGCAGGTGATGGCAAAGGACTCTGGCTTTCACTCTGAGATGGAAAGTGAATGGAGACTGAAAAGAGACTGAAGTGAGACACTAGTTAAAAGAATATTGGAATAAACCATGGTGACTTGGCCCATTTGGACATGGTGGCATTAGGGGTGGTGGAGTTGAATTAAGGATAGATTTTAGAGGTAAAGCCAACCAGACCGCTGCTGTGGAGACTGAAGACCCAGTAAAATCATATAATGAATGAGGAAGAGGTCCAGAGGACTCCCACCATCTAAAGGTCTTTCAGAGTACTTATAACCATGAAATTGTAGGGTTGATGGACTAGTTATTACTTTATAATACACGTTAGAGTACAAATCTATTAACTAAACATGCTTATTCATGTATTTACTACAATTATCTTATATATCACCAATAGTGTCTGCACCAGACTTTGGGAAGCACTCATTTAAATATGTCCTGTGTAATCACACTCAAACACAAACACACACACACACACACACACACATTGACCATGCACATATCAAAATGACAACAGCACTAATTTTTTGGAGGTAGAATAATAATAGATAATTTTCTTTGTGATTTAAATTGTCGTCTATGGCCCTGGCCAGTTTGGCTCAGCGGTGGAGCGTCGGCCTGTGGTCCAGAGAGACCCGGGTTTGGTTCCCGCTAAGGGCATGTACCTTGGTTGCAGTTTGTCCCTGGCCCTGGTTGGGTTGTGCGGGTGGCAACCACTCGATGTGTCCCTTTCATGTCGATGTTTCTCTCTCTCTCTCTCTCCCTCCCCACTCTATCTGAACAAAAAATGGAAAAATGTCCTCAGGTGAGGATAAATAAATAAATAAATAAATTGTCGTCTATGAATATATACATTACTTTTAAAAATACACATGCAAGTCTTGTTCAAATCAAGTTCTCTATTTCTGGTTTGATATGATGAAAAGGCTTTTAACTACACATTCAGAAAGAGAAAAGAACTCAGATACAGATCTACCGGCCCAGGTGAGAAATGCTCAGAAACTAGAAAGAGAATCCCAGATAGCAGTAACAGGATATATACTCTTATAAACTCAGTGGTGGCAGACCACAGAGAAAAAGTCAAGATGCAGAAAGCAGGAGACAGAGAACAAATGTGAGATGGTCTTGAACTAGCCACGAGCAAGCTCCTGGGCACTCACTGGACCAGGGGTCAGTAATGCAGAGACCTCACTGCTTTGTGGTAAACGTCTTCTTGCCACGTGCAAATATCATTATTCTATATTTTGATAAACTGCTGAAATGCTTCTCTGTCAATGTCACCTGAGACATTACCCAGGTAAAATAAGCATTAGTATGCATACATAGAGCTCAAGAGTAAGAGCCAGTTCAATAAAAGTCAGAGTGGGCTCTAAAAGAAATTGATTGTTTCCCTCTCTGCCCTAATGGTGTAATTTTCATAGGTAACTGGGATTCAGTGGAGGTTTATAGGTCAAACACTTTGGTTATCATGATGTCACTATTCCCGATGCCTTATTGCTAACTGATGGAGACCATAAATGTACAGAGTAAATGAAATGAGAGACTGAAGTCTCAAAGCATGCTGGTCAGTTCTGAGGTTTTCCAGTAATTCTTCACCTTGCTTAAGAATTAAGATGACTCTTCTAACTTCAACCAGATCAACAACTTATTTTGTCTTCAAGAAATCATGTTGTACATCAGGCAGACGGCTACTGGGTCACCGAGAGCCATTCTGGGAATGAAATGACAGTGGACTGTTCTAATGTTTTTTGGTCACATCATGAAGACACAGCCCTACATGAAATCAAAACTAAAAACCTAGTATTACTGGTAGAAGTAACACTCACATTGCTTCTCTGTCTCCTGCTTTCTGCCAGTAATACCAAAAGGCCAGCGTGGTCTTACCACTGGACAAGTAAAAGAACACGGGTTCCTGGAAAGGAAATGGTCTGACCCTCCCTTCCTCATTCCTTCTGCTCTCCAAACGCACTTTAGTTATTAGTAAATCATTATTCATGAAGTGTGTCCTGTCCTCTTAAAAAAAATAAAAAGTAAATGGAGTTGAGGAAACTTTAAGTACATGCAAGCCAAAGTTCAATGTTATTGAAATCATAATGTTCAGTAAAACAAATGCAAGCCGTCAGTGGCTGACAACCGATTTCAGTTAGCTGTATTTCAAAAGTGTTTTGTTAACTATGCCCTGTTTGCTTCTCAGTAATCTCAGTGGTCTCTGAATAGTCTAAAAGTGACCCGGAGGAAATGGGCTTATCATACAAATAGAAGTGTATGTTAAAACCAATGTCAAAACAAACAGAAGGGAGAGGTCCTTCAAAAGGAACTAAATCTCCAAACACCGCTTCCTGAGAGCAGCCCTCCCTCAGCCCGGCCGCGGCTCCGCATTTCAACCAGCAGAACCACGAAAGTGTGGCAGGGTCTCAACGTGAGCGCGGACCATTTACAAATGTTCTGATGAGTTAGTTCATGGGTTTCTGGCATTATTTCATCAGCGCATAGATAGAAAAGACGTCCCTAATCCAAACACATTTTCTCCACTGAACTTCTAGACACAAATCTAACTGTACTTCTAAAGAAAAATATTTTCTTAAGCATGAAAGAGAAAAAAGACCAAAAACAGTAGAGCAAAGCTTTCCTTTGAAAAGATCCTTCGGAAAAGGCACATTTCCCTGGCTGCTCTAGCAACATTCGCCCAGAAATCTTTCTCCGCCAAAGCACCTTGGGTTTGCTTTTTTCCTCCACAACTCCTGGCCCTTAAAGGTGGCACCTTCTCAGTTTGCTCCAGCAAAGTGAAGGGAGTGGCACAGGCCTCCACCAGCCACAGCGGAGGCCTACTTGGGCGAGGAACACTTCTGCAAATGTAAGCAGGAATCAGGATTACTCACCCAGAGAAGAACAAGTTTCCTGGGACGGTTTGCAGCTCCAAAGGTTCTAAGACACACCACTCGGCACAGGGAGCACCCATGTAAGTCAACACAACACTGAGCTCACAGCAGCAACAGAGTTAGCCTCCAAGTATCTTACACACAGAGCAAGACTTGAGCTTGGCTGCAGCTCTCTCGTGACACGGTGATGACACTACTAGCTCCACAGTGTCTCCCTGACTCCCACACAGCCCATGGCTGTGGACTGACAGATGTGGCAGTTACTTAGCAATACTCTGTGGTCATTGCACCCACGTTAATCACAGACAAAGCAGTGCCATCCTTCCATAAAACTTCTCTCTCCGCCCACCTCCTGCTGAACTCCACATTATCTCAGGGAGGAGAATACTGGCTTGTGCTTCGTGGGAAGCGGTCACCCGAGGGGCCTTTAAGGATCCTACTGCTGACCCCTTTGTCCTCTGAGATGGACAAAATTACTCTGCAGCATTTCAAAGGAAGGTGACTGCTAAGGAAATAAGCCAGAAGAGGCTAGTGAGAACCACCTTCCACCTGAGAATGTCCCACCATGTCATGCTAAGCAGCTAAGCCCCACCACCAGTCACTCCTGAGTAACAGGCGAAGGGATGGGGGAGGGCATCTATCAGAGGAGAGGCCTCAGCCAAAATGTCTCAAAACACTAATGACAAACATGCTGGCCTCCCAGAAATGACTGGAGAGGTTGGCATTTGCTAACGCTAACTGAGCTACATGGGCCACCCAGGCCAAGGTAAACATTTCAGTGGGATCCATAATGGACTCTACATGACTTCTCTCCACTGCCATTCAAAGTGCTTTGACGAAAATGAGGGTTAATATGTGATAAGCACTTTCAATGTTCCAGGCACTGTTCTGAGACTGCACATTTAATCTTCACAGAGCATGTCCACTTGACAGATGGGAGACGGAGGCACAAGTGAGCAGTATGGCGGGGCGGGAGTATGTCCCCAGGCAGTCTGTCGTCAGACACCACACTGTGAACGGATGCTTACCCGCATACCTGGGAGAGGTCTGCGGAGCCAGTGCGCTGGGGCAGGTCACACGCGGCGGTCAGATGTGGAAGGCAAGTGTCCAAGACATTCTGGAACAGCAGGATATCTGTGGAAGTCAAGAGACTGGAACTGTTTCGATTTCATCATTAGCTGTGAGACTTGAGACAAGTCACACCTTGCTTCCTTGGCCCCGGTCTTTTCATTCATCTGTCTGTGTGTGTAGGAGGACAAGATGAATGTTCCTTCTAAAATTCTGTAACAATGAACTATGCCTGGTGAGGTTATTAAACTACTATGTGTTATTTAAAAAGTACCAGAACAACCAAAATAGGGAATAGAAAACAAAAGAAGTCTCCTGATTTCTGTTGGATAAAAATCGGGTTTACAGCCTAGATTGCCTGGTGGACCTCTGACCAGCAGTGACAACTCGTGTCTAAGGCAGGTAGGTAGTACCCACACTACTCGGATGGCTCCCAGACTGGCTTGCCTGTTACGGTTTACTGATGTGAGTACCTGTGTCTATGCATGCTCGTGGGCCGCATGGAAAAGGAGAGGGAAACACATTATGTATTTCTAGTGAGGACGATTCAGTGATGCGGTGCCTTGGGAATGTCAGGGATGCCCAGAGCAGAGCTCAGTATTGCCCCATTCAGGCTTCTGTCAAAATAGCTCCACTTTCTTTTTTTTTTTAATCCTCATCCGAGGACATTTTTGCATGTATCTTCAGACAGAACAGGAGGGAAAAGGGAGGAAGAGAGAGAGAGAAACATCGATGTGAGAGAGACACATGGAGTGGTTGCCACCCACACAACCCCAACCGAGGCTGGGGACAAACTGCAACCGAAGTACGTGTCCTTAGTGGGAACCAAACGCAGGACTCTCTGGTCCACAGACTGACGCTCTAACTGCTGAGCCAAACCAGCCAGGGCAAAGCAGCTCCACTTTCAAGCACCTGACAAACAGAGTTCTTTGTAACACTTTATTTTAAAAATGTCTATTTACACCACACACACACACACACACACACACACACACGACTTTTAAAACCCACTAGCATGGAGGAATCGCACTTACTTTCCACGAAGAGAAAGGGCTCCCCGGATCCCATGTGGAAATGGAGAGAGGAAGCACCAGCATTGTTTGAAGTGTGTAAGAGGAAGGATGCTGGTGAGTGGGTGAGCTTTTCTGGGTTGCACCCATCCAGCTGGTAGCAACCAGTCATGCTGGGTGACTCAACTATGATGAAGACAGCCAAAATTCTTTGAGGTTTTCATGAGACCCCTGTCTGCTGCTAACAGGGCTGAACCACTCTCAGGAAGTCTGCAAAGGAGCAGGGTAGGAAGAGTCTTCTATACTGACCCACGCCACCTTGAGAGAAACCCTGTCTGCCTCAGTATGTGAGGGCAACAGAATGAATTTAAAAGCATAAACTAATAAAGGGAACTGGGTCTCTTCCTTTGTTTAGTGCGAACCTACTCTATTTGCAAGCAGAATACTCTAGACCAATGGAGAGATAGGGAAGGTACAGCTGAAACCGAAAAAGAAAGTGTACCTACTTGTCACAGAAGCAGAAAGGCAGCAGAGAGCTTCTCCTCTGCTGTTCCCAAGGCCAACAATTAGATGGACTTCACCATCCTCCCATTTTAGCCAGTATTTCAAATGTCTTAAAATCCCAGGAAGGAAAGGACCAGAGCCTACTGCTGGATCCACAATGAGACTGAGCGTGCTGACTGAGGATCACGCCAACCAGCATTTAGCCCACAGCCAGAGCTCCTTGGGCCAAACACAGCTCCTCCTCTGTGCAGCCTCACTGTGAATTCCCGCAAACCCAAAGGCACTCAAGACAGCATGGCTCCAAAGTGAACCTGCCCTTTATAACCTTCTGTGGTGCAGAGGCTGCTTAGAGGTTGTTCATTTTTTACCTAATAATGCTCTCACCAGGGGCCTAAGCAGAAATAACTTTTTTGGTTCTCCTTCACAGTAATCTGGATGTTTAGTTGTAAGATGAGTTGGATCTCACGGGTGTTGTACGGCTTTACCGATAAGCAGTCCGTGGGAGCTCTGCAGCAAAGTTTCGGTGTAAGCACGCATCAGAGAGTGAGCGCATGACTGCAGACGCCTGGCACTGTTCAGGTGCAGAGGGAAGCCTCCCCTGCTGTTCCCTTCGCCAGGCATGTGGGACCAGGCGTGGACTTTTCCTGAGCAGAGACACATACATTTTCCTATGCTTCTCACCTTTATAAAGGGAGATATTCTATTTCCATGTTGTTTTTCCCATGGTGGATGAACCACTCTAGATGTCTGTGTCTCTGCTGTGGTTGTTAATTTTTTAAAGAATCAAGTCATCAGAAGGACTATAGGGACCCACTTCTGAAAGTTGTTATAGATAGACCAGTTCCTGCAGAAGGAATTAGAATCACCACAACTAAAAATATGAGCAAGAAGTCAGTCTTTACTGGAATTTCTTTTCTTTTTTCCACCTTTGTGCAATAAAGTAGTATAAGAGCCAATAAAAAATTCCTTCTCCCTGGAAAGACACCTGCAGAGAACTCTGTCCTGGCTGTGCAGTTCTTCCTCCTCTTCTAGTAATGGCTTTGACATACACATGCAGTCCTCACCTAGGACCCTGACCGAAGAGCACCAGAAAGGTACACAGTATAGCAGGGAAGTAGAAATGAGCATGTAATACTGTCCCTTGTTGCTAATATGGGTTTTATGCTTCATGGGAAGAACAGAAAAGCAGGGGAAACAGGCATGTTCACGTGTACGGAGCTCCCTGGTAACGTTGACAACAGTGAAGACAGTGATGACAGATGACACTTCCTGCGCACTTGCTGGTTCCAGGCACTGTGCTAAGCGTTTCATAGGTATTATCTCAACTGGCGCTGCTAACACCTCCAGGAAGCAGATATTACTGTGACTGTTTTAGAAAGGACAGAAGGTGGGTTTTTTGTCCAAGGCAATACTGTCAGGAAGTGGTCAGGTTGGGCTACGAAGACATATCCCTTGGTAAAGAACCAAGTTCCTAACCCTACCCGTGGCCCTTACCCATTGCATAGAGTTCTGGCCCTAAAAGAGGACCCGTGTTCAGCGTGATGTGATTACAGATTTTAACATGATTATGGGAAGACTTGCATTAATATCCTCTATAGCACATAAATTATCCATAATTATCTAAGAGCTGTGCCTTCCTAGGAATAAACTAGAACCGTTTGTATAATTATTCTTTAAAAATGAAGGTATCATAGAAAGTTCCCCTCTTCAGTCCTCTGCAAATTCTAAAGAGGGTGAAATTCTCTACAGTCTGCTCTCCTATTCTTTTACCATTTTTTTTTTCTGGTACATGCCCCTAGCGGGAACCGAACCCGGGACTCTCTGGTCCGCAGGCCAACGCTCAACCGCTGAACCATACTGACCAGGGCTCTTTTACTTTTTTAATTGGTGAGAAAGGCAAAGATAGAAACACTGATCTGAGAAACGCGGAACAGTTGCTTGCCTGTGCCCTTACTGGGGATTGAACCTGCAACCTGGGTTTGGGCCCTGACTGGAAATTGAACCCACCACCTTTTGGTGCATGGGACAATGCTCCAACCAACTGGGCCACCCGGCTAGGGCTCCTCTACTCTTTTCTATGCACATATAAATAATTTGAAGTAGATACATACATCTTCCATCAGAAACTTAAAAATTCTATTAATGACTCCTAGGCGATCTAATACATTCCCTCTCTCTAATTCAAGGCCTTGTATGTAAACAACTTTAAGTATACTTGATCTTGGCTAAATACACTAATGAGCCTCCCTCTTTCCACCACAGTTATAGCTCTTACTGCTCTGTACCTTGAACCCAAACCACACTGGGATTTAATCACTCCCACTGAAAAGACTGTCTGATGCTAGAAAATCAAAACAGAACACTCTGGATGTTTGCAATTTCAACCACATCCCCCACTCCACCTTAAATAAGATGGACTGCATTTTCATGGAAAAATAAGGTTTACTACCAGAAAAGTTAGAAGCACAAAAGCAATAACTTCTAAAGATACTGCTCACTAGCAAGGCTCTTTTGCAACAGAATACTTGAATCAGGAGAAAATGGAGCAAATTCCAGAATCATCTGGTCTGCACAGCATTGACTTTGGGTATAATAAAAATGACGTCACTACAGGGTTGGGATCAGAAACAACTGTTCCACACAAAACTTGTTACAATGACCAGTTCATTCCAAATTGGTGGGAAACTCTTTGCATTCAAATCCAGGAATACACAGCCATGCATGGCTCACAGCGTGCCGTGTGGGTTCACAAACTGGCCTCGATTTTCTAAATCCTCGTTATCTAAATAAAATTTTACTTGGAGGGTAAGTCTGTTCTAAAGGGGAAAAAAATCATGTGATAAAAATATATCATTTAGTAAGTTAGACTATGTTTTCAAAAGTAAACAGCATATTTTACTGCTACCACTGAGAGATTGCATTACTTGTAGAAGCTTAGCCACATCGATACGGATACTACCTTGAAGAGGACGGGGACAGAGAGGCTGTCACATCAGTGGTGAGCCCAGGAACCCTGCAATCTCCTGGAGGAGGTGCCCCTGGGCCGTTGGCAGCTGCACCACCCCACACATGGTTCTGTTTGTGGTCTCGGAGTCAGTGACGTACGCAGGGTGGCCACTCCCTCTTCATTCATCCCTCCTGGGGTGCAGGACAGGGTTTTAGGACAAGTGCTTCCAAACTGAGAGTGCTCTGGATCCAGAAGCAATGCCCAGCACACAGGTGGGGCTGCTTGAGCCCTCTGTCTCTCTCCTCTCCCTCCCTGCTACCCACAGATGAAGATTCCCAGGTCCCACAGCTACATCGATTAGGATATGGCAGAAGACAGAAACTCAAACAACTCAGGAGGATACGAAAACTACTATTTCGAATAAAAGAAACATATATAAATGAAATCCTTTTTATATCTCTGTTGACCAACAGCAAGATAACTAAATGCAAGCGTAGCAATGGACACTGCATTTCTATCCTTCATGTGAGTCCGTGGGAGGAGCCTCATCAGAAGCCTCCTCCAGCCAGAGTAGAGGGGTACCTTCACTGAGATGGGGTGTACCTTAAACTCAAGACAAATGGCCAACTCTAAAGTCACCCTGTGCTACTGAAAGGTGTAAGGATAGAAAAGGGAGATTTTTAGATCCCCACGTGACTAGGAAGTATTCTCAGGAAGCCATTCAATGCGGGTGCTCAACCTTATCAATGAGAGTACCAACGTTTTGATCGGCACTATTATCAACAAGCAAAGGTGAATAACTCTCTGGAGAGTCTCTGATGGTCCCAGCCGACCTTCACCTCAAGGTTCAAAGCACCATGAGGTCCCTCAACCCAATGTCAGTGGACACTTCATATAGGCTGTTAGGCTGGGGAATGACGAACATTCTGAAGTTATTTTGAAGAAGAAATCCCCAAAGAAACAGAAAGAGGGAGACGGATAGAAGTTTCTGCCTCCCCTGCAGGGAGACAATTTTCCTTGTGAAAGTGCAGCTGGCTCTCAAATTCTGCCGCCACCCTGGGAAAAATCCAGCCACTGAAGTTTCTGGTAGGTTGTGCCTCAGACTGCTGACGCCTTGCTAAATAAATGCCAAAATCAGTACACTGACCACAAGGAACACTTTTAAGATGTTCAGAGGAAACCTGGACTTTGTGTTGTACAAAAGTGAGAAGACCGCCTCCGCCTTCGGGACGCCACAGGCTCTGTGCCAGGTGTCAGCAGAACCCCTGCCCTGCTCTCTCTCCTCACTGAAGCCCTCTCTCAGGGTCTTGCAAATGAACTGGGAAAACACAGGTTCCTGGCATGTTGGCCCTGGAAAAAAAACCTAAATGTTGCTGAGCCCAACTCTCTCATTTTAAAGATAAGGTCAGCTCAGAGTGGGTACGCAACATGCCCAGATTCACAGAGTCAGTGTAACGCACCCTAGACTGCTGACTCCATACTCCTTCCAAAGGGAGAGTTTTCTCCTGCATGTAGGGCCTACACACTGGACAACCAAGAATCAAGAGAGAATAACATGGACTTTTACCTCCTACATCTTGGTTTCATTTCAGCTGCTGCGGCTCCCACTTCTGATTTGAAGTGAGAAAGGAGCAGCCTCTGAAAAGGGATGGAGAAGATGCAACCATGAGTCACTTAATTCCACCAAGAGAAGGGGAATTATCATCTCCTACTGTCTCTACGCTCACCTTCCTAGAAGAGCTGCATTTGGGGTTTCAAAGTAAGCATTTCTTTTTTTTTAATCCTCACATGAGGATATTTTTACATTTATTCTCAGATAGAGTGGGAGGGAGAGAGGGGGGAGAGAGAGAGAGAGAAACATCGATGTGAGACATCAATTGGATGCCACCCGCATGACCCCAACTGGGGCCGGGGATGAACTGCAACCAAGGTATGTCCTTGGCCGGAATTGAACCCGGGACTCTTTGGTCCGCGGGCTGATGCTGTAACTGCTGAGCCAAACCAGCTGTAACTGCTGAGCCAAACCAGCCAGGGCCTCAAAGTCAGTATTTCTCATCAGTCAACTCAGACTGAGGAAGGGTAGCCAGGAGAGCAGAACCTGCTTCCACGTAACTCTTAATACAAAGAGTTAAGCTGGGTAAAGCAGCCCACGAAAGACAGCCAAAGAATGAGAAGGGCTCCCTCCCCGCACGGGCTCTCCCCCCTATCCCTGGGCAAGCTGGGAGCACTGTGCTAAATTCTGGCGTTCCTCTATTGATCCAATTCCACCAGCTCCTCGCTGTTTTTTAAGTTGTTCTTGTACAGAAGATCTGAAATGGTCACAAAGATCTAATCTAAGGAGCCAGAATGAGTATGATTTCATGGAGTCAAGTAATGGATTTTTGGAGTTGGAAATAAACATTGGGAGTTATGTAATCTAATCTCACTTTCCAGATGAGTAAATGAAGGCTTCAGAGAGAGGTTAAAAATCTAGATATAGACAGAACTGGGGCCAGAGTCCAGGACTCCCAACTCCCAGCACAACCTTCACATGAGACCACTCAGATCAGCAGAGCCCGACCACTGCATACATCCACCGTCCGCAGAGGGGTCTGGAGGCACCCTGGGCTCATCAGCGTCACGCTGGCCTTAGATGTGCAACGGCTACAACAACGTAACAACTCCAAGTCCCAGTCCATCAGTGGCTACGGAGGTGCAGCAAGACAGAATGTGGACTGGGGAAACAGCGGGGGGTATGAGCAAGACAGAATGTGGACTGGGGAAACAGTGGGGGTATGAGCACGATTAAATGTTCAGGGAAAGGAAAAGATCCACGACAACTTGAATAACTGAAGATGGGACAGGAAAGGCCAGGGAAGGAGAAAACATGCCACCAAGAAAGCAAGTGGAAATAATGGCATCAGAGCACAGAAAGAAGAGCTTATTTTAAGGGAAAATCCCTAAATCCTGCTGCTTCCTTTACAATGACACTTTCTCTAACAGTTCTTTAAGAAGGTCTGTCTAATCCCATTTTTAACCAAATTGGTGTAGTCACAGCAGACTGCTGTCTGCAGATATGTGTCATAGAACGGAGCACAGCACAAGATAAATATTACTTCCACGCTAGCCAGCCATGGGTGGATTTTGATACATAACACATACTGGGTGGGGCAACTCCACCCTTGGCCCACAGCCTAGCTTCAGCAAATGGATCCCTCAGCCTCCTGCCAGAGCTGGCCTTGTGGCTGTGTGGCCCTAAGACCTCCCAAGAAGACCTGGGTGCCACAGGAAGAGATCCTGCTGACTCAGGAGGAGGCCAGCTCCCACCCTGAGGCAGCCAAGTGAGGCCGGCTGAGAAGCTGCATGCAGCAGTGTTGACATTTCAAATACTTACTGACTGGCTCAAATGTAAGTGCTGCGAGTTCTCTCCGGTCTTGTGATGTTTTTGGAAATAGCCTTCTGTGTGTGTATGTGTGGTGATGGATGCCTGCTTTGTTCAACCTAAATTTCTCAGTAAATTATTTTATTAGAAATTTTCTCCCCCCACCCCCAAAACGAAGTTACTCTCAGAGGACTGGGTTGTGAAATCCATACTGCTTATCAACTGGGGAGCCCAGAATGACCAGTAAATTTACCAGGACCCAACAGAGAAGGTAATGCCTGCAGATTAGGCAGTTTATTGTTAATTAAAAATGTGACAACTGACATTCTTTGAATGTGTTTCAGGCATACACTTTTTTGTTCCCTCATTTTTAAGATGCAGAAAAAGCTCAGCTATGTGATTTCCATTGTGAATTCAAAGTTTTGATCAAGGATAGGAGATGCCAGCTTCCCAAAGCCAAAATGCCAGAAAATGCAGTCAATTAGGTTTACTCTTCATTACCTTCTAAACTTGTTGGCTATATCCCCACCTACAATCCTGAAGTGGCATTTATACACCTGGCATTTTAATAGGTATTGATAGACTTGTTTCAAAGTTTATGCAAGGCAAATATCTGAGACCTGACCCTCTGGAATTAGCAAGAATCTCCAGTTACATGGCTACTGGAAGGATCCACAATAGAGATGACTCCTACAACACAGGGTCACACACTTGGGCTATTCAGCCAATCACACACAAATCTACATTCCTCTTACCAACCACTGCCTCTGAAGCCACGAGTCTTGCAGTTCTGTAGGTGAAACTGTTTCAATGGAAAGGACATCTTCTGTGGGGCTCTAACAGCTGTCCCAGCTGAGGAGTCCCCCAAGTTACTCACTACACACACAAGTTCCAGCAGCCAGAGACTGTCTCCCACAATTCAGGCCAGTCCTGAGCCTTCTGATTGGCAAGCTGCAGAGATAGTTTTTAACTGTCTTTTTGTTTATCTTTCAGCAGCAAACTACGGAAGAAATACAAATGTTTCCCTATCATTCTGTCATCTAGAAATGCAGTCTAACCTGGGAAAGCCAGAGGAAAATGTCCACCCAAGACAGATGTGTTCCTCTATTCAACACGATTTAGATAAAGCGAACGTAGGAAACCAGGATGGATGAATGGTACTGAGAACCAAACCACAACAATGCAAACATCTCCCACACAGCCTGGCAAGAGCCCCTGCCTCTGCCCTGAAGGGATTACTGCCTCCATCTAAAAGATGATTCATTCTCCATTTCTTCTCAGGATGCCATCTCCATTTCGGCTCTCAGTTGCCATGGCATCCTCTTCTTTCTCCTTTCAGGTACTCACAGCTCCCATAACAGAGTTGCGACATGACCCTGATCAAAGATGATTAGTTAGGGATGATTATAAAACAAGGCAATGGCAAAGTCAGTAGATTGTAGGTAGAACAATTTGATACTAACCTTTAATACCTGTTTCCCTTAAAAGGTTTTCATTATATCTGGGTCTCAGAAGTCAACACAGCATCCCTCAACTTGATATTCAACCTCATTATGCACTTGTCTTATTTTTTTAAGACAACTGTCCTAAGTTGTTTAAAAGGGGAAAGGAGAACCTGGTCAATAAGATGATGGATATAGCAAGATAGAAAGAAGACAGACAAAGAAGTCGCCATCTCTACCCCACATACAAAAAGGTCTTTAGTCCAAACCCTCTGTTGTACAGATGAGGAAACTGAGGGATCCTAGGTCCCACAATCAGTAGCAGAGTTGGGTCCATGGGGGTGGCTCAGGGCTTCAGTCCTCAGTGCTTCCCTTGCTCAAAAGCTGAGCCTCAATAAAGGACCAGCTGAATCAACAAAAGGGAGTGGAGAACCTTCTGAGCACAGGAATTATATTGCCCTCCTCCCTTCTGAATACAGGCTGCAGGCATGCCAGGAGCATTCAAGAGCAGAGGGGCCAAATGACCTTCACAAAGAGGTAGGAGAAAGTCCAATGACACCGAACATCAGGCAGCCAGGCTGTTCCTCCTCCTGCAAAGCACAGATACTTCAATCTAAACCAGTTCAGAGGAATAAGCCAGATCTGTAAGAAAAACTAATTTTAAAAACCCATAGAGCACCTTGCAGTCTAACATTTACATATAATTATTAAATTTATTGGTGTAACATTGGTTAAAACATTACGTAAATTGCAGCTGTACAACTTTATAATAAAAAGGTTGTATACTGTGTGCTTACCACCCAAAGTCCATTATTCTCCTTCTGTCACCTTGTCTTTGACCCTCTTTTGTCATCCTCCCCTCACCCCCTCCCCCAGTCTGTATCTATGAGTTCGGTCTTTTTGTATATTCATTTTATTTCACCCTCACAATGGTCCTGTTTTCCAAGTAAAGAAACTGAGGACCAAAGGGGCCTTTCGCAAGCTCGCAGCCGGTAAACAGCAAGGCTGGAAGCTGAGCCCGCGTCTTCCAACTACCCGTTCACTCAGTGCACCTTCTCCTACGCGCCAGGGTTATTAATGACCGAGAGCCAAACACAACAGTAGACCAGGCTGACTGAGCCACGCCCTCAGGCCAGCAAAACAATGACTACATTCCTGGCTGGAACACCACAGAGGCTCTGCCTCCCCAGAATCTGAGGACTGAGCATTTACAGAGCAGGTTCAGCCCCGGGGGCTGACAGAACCCTGTGCCTCGCTGTCCTGCATGGCTCTGGCCTGATCCCAGGAACCACAGCAGTGTGGCTAGAGCAGGACCTGTGAAGTGCTTCAGTTCTCGGTGACACCCAGCCATGCTGGCAGATCCCTTCAAGGGAGTTCCCGAACCTTCCCTCCTGAACCTTGCAAACATGATGCTGGGGAACTGGAGGGGGACCCAGCCATACCGGAGCTGGCAAAGCTCACGGCCCTTTCCAAGCCACACCTGTCCTTCTGCACCAGGAAAGTCATTTAGAAGCAGTTCCCAATGAGCTGCACAGACCCACGCCGTGCAAAGACATAATGGGAACCATCAGGAGGTTCTTTCTAGGAAGGGACACCAAAGAGACATCAAATTTAAATTTGAAAGCTTTAAGGATTACAGATTGCACTGGGAAGTCATGGAGGCAAACAGAAAAACTGACACTAGATGAAGTCAACTAATAACACAAGCAAAATATTTTAAATTAAAAGCCTTAGAAACACTGAGACTTTTATAAAGCAAAACAGGGAGAGACTCATTTACAAATTGTATACGTTTTATCTTCACAGTAATAGAAGAAATGGAGCAATTCTGGGAGGAGGAAGGTTTGTTAGTACTTAGTACTTACTCTGTGCCAGGCATTTTCACGTATTTCACCTGCTCAATAACCATGGAGAAAAGATACTGTCCACAAGCTACAGTCCAGAGCTAGGAGCCAAGGAGCTTCACACAGGTGTACCGCAACTAACTCCTGGAACAGAATTGCCCAGCTAGAAACACAGATAAACCCTCCAAGAGCAGCCACCACAGCATGGCAGAGGGCTCTCTGCACCAGTGGAAAGAACGCAGAACCACCTACTTCTGGCAATCGTTTTGCTCGTATTCCCAGTGTGGGGCACAGCCATCGATGAGATACAAGTGTTGCAATGGCATTCTCCACAGTCAAAGAGGAGGAAACCAACACATTACTGACAGGGCAGGACAGAAGCCCAGAGATGTTCCCACAAAGTGTTGATGGATTTTCACTAATCCACCCCTTTGCCCTCTTGGCATTCCTTGCCATCAAAGGCTACATTTGAGAGATGACTGATGGTTAGAAAGAGGGGAACCCTTTGGGGTACAAGGTACTATAAAGGTGCCACCTGGAACCCTGCCACAAAGAAGCCCTGACATGTTTACTGTGTGAGCATAGCCGCAACTCCAGATTCGTGACCACCTTTCTCCAAGGTCTAAGTCTTCCTCACATTAGAAAGAACAATTTAAACATAATAGTAGCCAGGGTTTATTAATATTTATTGAGCTTTATTAATGTGGGAGAAATTTTGCTAAATGCTTCCAACACGTGGCGCCTCAGTTAATCCTCGCACCACAGACCCCTCATATTAGCATCTCTACTTTACATGTGAAGAAACCGAGCAGGAGTAACCAAGTAACTTACTCGAGGTCAAACTGTAAGGAGCAGAGGGGTAAAACTTAAACCAATGGGTCTGACACGCGAAGTCTAAGCTCATAACCACTATGCCTTATGCCTCTCACAAAATGTTTCACATTCTTTTTCTCAAGCTCTCTTGTTCTTTATTATTAAAGCTATGAACCAAAATGGCCAGTTAGAAAGTGGCAAAAACTTTATACTGATAGGCTACGTGAGACAAATGATGTTATAAAACACTGGAAATATGAACTTAAATTATGAACTGAAACTCTGTAATCAAGGCAAGAAATACCATCTTAACCAATACATACCCACAAACACACCCGCTATAACCAGCTGACTACCCTGGACATGCTGGCACTGGGGTTCTCATGGGCTCTTGGGTGTTCGTAAGTCATTTAACTCCAAGCACCTCAACAATGGACGTAATGTCTGCACACTGGGCCGGAGCTCCTCCTTTACCATCACTGGCCTTACTCGGGTCTTGCACCTGTCTCTACCTGCTGAACATGAAAAAGGAGAGAGACCTCCCAGAGATGAACTGTGCAGCTGAAATTCCCTCCACTCCAAGAACAAAACAACCCCTGCGTCTTGTTTCTTTTGATGACTGGTTAGCCTTTGAAGTTTCAAACCTAATGCCGAATTCTAAGACAAATCATGTTTCTGTCCCGACAGCACGGTCCCTTAAGAGCAGTGATACACTGAAATAAGAATGACAGCCTTGTGCCATAGTCAGAATGGACCCCGCCGAAACACCAGCTCAAATTGGTGACCTTCCAATGCCTGAAACAAGTTTCACAAAAGGTAGCTGAAAGTGTACCAGTCTAGGAGCACCAGGCTACGTCTGCCTGCCTCAAAGACAGCACAAGTCTGTGCAGGGGGAAGTCTCATCTGGACCAAACACAGAAACCAGTAACCGGTAACAAAGACACTCTCTTCATTTTTGTCAATCTTATTTAGCAAACAATCTATGTGAATGATCATTCTCCTAAGTTTCTAAGACTCTCTTACAAAGTTTTTAATTTGAAATAAAACAGCTTAACATCCAAGGCATTTTCTATAACTGCCATCATATATAATCCAGCACTGCCTAGGACCAAACAAAGAAAATAAACTTGAGTTCCAGTTACCTCCATCAGCAAACAGTGGGCCCATAATTTTGTCAGAGGTACAAAGAGCATTCTCCCGGTCGGTCCATCTGCTCAGCAAGCCTTCATCGCCTGCAAGGGCCCTTCTCGTGGGCTTGCACAGCTGCTTCGGCTCTGCGTGCACACTGCTGCACATGGGCTCTGCAGTGACAAGCTCCCAGAATGCCACTATCTCCCTCGGGGCCGAGGAGTAAGGACTGAGAAAAGTTGAAGTGCTTTCCCCTCTGCCCAGCCTCGCCTCGCCTCGCCTCTCAATAGGCAGCTTCCCTCCAAGAGATCTGCTTCAAAAGTCCAGATCCAGTGAGGTCACACATGACCTCACAAACCTCCAGCTTAACTCTTTGGAAGCCGGGCAGCAAGCTGACAACAGGGAGAAAGGACAACCGTCTTAGTTTATTTAGAGCCTTGCTGCTTATGGGAGAAACAGACGTTTAGCCAACGCCGTTAAAAAAAGAGTCAATTCAGCATTTTCTTTTATAGCTCTAAGGTTTTTGAAGTACTATTTTTAAAGACCATAATTTCCTATAGTACACACATTCCTGGCCCTAAAAGAATGACTAAAATAGGCAACAAAATTTATCTAATTCATTTAAATTATAGAAAATTCAACTGTGTTAAATTCACACTTAATCTTTTGTGATTTGTTTTTCAACTTCCATTTCCAGTTTTGTGCCTGTTTTCTGCTATTGTTGATGTGAAATATTCAAGTGTCCTGCTGTTCAGTCCTGTTTCAGACAAGCAGAAGTGGACAGGCAACAGACACAGCTGTCAGACAGGCAGCAACTGCCACAGCCCGGCTGAGGGTCTGGAACTAGGAGCTGAGGGATCTGATGGACAGGACAGCCGCCAGACCCAACCAATGGATACCAGAGACCGCAGCAGTGCCCCACAGGGAAAGGAGCCCTCTCATTTCCTTTTCCTTCCCAGGTTTTTCTTTGGGCTCCTGCTATTTTTGTTGGGATAGGGGAATCATAAGATCAGGAGGTAAAATAACTAAAAATTACTTTATAGACAGAGTAGATAAAATTACATACTCTCAAAGAAAATGTAATATGCCCTTTCAACAATGCCTTGGTTCACCGAGAAAATGATTATAACTTACAGTCCAGCAATTTTATTCCTAAATATATACCTAGCCTAGAGAAACTCTCCCACATGTGCAAAGGAGCCATGAATTAGAATATTTACTGCCATGCCGTTTGAGATAACAAAAACACAAGACAGTCGAACTAGTCACAAATAGGTAAGTTATAGCATATATTCATTGAATGAATTCTGTACAGCAAAGAAATTAATAAATAGGGCCTTTATGAATCAATGAGTTTGAAATGTCGAGCAAAAACAAGCAAGTTACAAAAGGAAACAAGATAGCACTTACATGTAGTTAAAAATGTGTGAAGGAGCCCTGTATATTGTTTGTGGATGCCACAGGAATAATAAACCCCCACAGGCAATGGTTACCTTTGGGGAAAGAAAGAGGAATGGGACCAGGGAGCCATCCACGGGAGTTTGCAATTCACCCATGTTTTATTTCTGAACCTGGCTGGTGAGGTCACAGGTCACAGGTTTTGGTATGCCCAGAATGTTTCAGGAGTTGTCAAACGGCAACTGCATCAGGCTACCTTTTTGAGAATAGCTGCATATGTTCGGTCCAGCAGGTCAACAGAACAGGCGGCAAGAGGTTAACAATCCCCTCAACTCCCAACTCTCAAGTTGCCAAATCCAAGCAGCTGTTAATATTTCTGCCTCAGTTTGGTTCCCTCTGGAAAGTCACCCTGCCCCACCTACCTACCCCACAGCCATTTACACGTGTCCACCTCATCCTTCCAAGCCCACTGCCTCTCTGCAAAAAGCATCACTCCCAAGAGGGCCTCCATGGCCCCCGTGCTAACCAGCCCCAGCCTGGGAGCCTCGCTGGCTGGCTCTCGAGGCCCTGAACCAGAGTTATTTCTGAAGTTATCTTATCTGCCTCCTCTCTGGGAGACACCCTGTACCTTGTATAATGCAGCTGCTAATTAAGTTCTTCACTCAACTAAAACTGAGTGTCCAGTATGTGCTGGACCGTGAAATAGGCTCTCTAAGTCTCCAGACTAAAGACTTGAGTAGTTCACTGCCTAACAGGGGGACAGGCCCATACCTGACCAAGTATAATATTATATGCTGTATCCTAAAGAGGTTGTTAAATGAATGCTGGGTGTGAATAATGAACTTTTATGATTTTGTTTCACAATAATAATTATTCAATACCTCTTATTTTCTCTATACTAAAGACCTTATATTGCCACTCTGAACTAGAAAATGTCAGCTTCCTTGTGTTGAGGAGCTGCTAAATAGAGTAATTATAAACACAATAAAACAAACTATCATTAAATCGCCTCACCTTCAAGTAACCTAAGGCTCTTAGAATTATTATTGCAGATATACAATATCCTAAGTCAATGTGACCACAGCTTTCATACCAGGTGACTTTAAAAAAGTTTTTATTTTATTTTATTTTTTCTTTATTGGTTTTAGAGAGAGAGGAAGGGAGAAGGAGAGAGAGAGATAGAAACATCGATGAGAGAGAACACTGATTGGCCACCTCCTGCATGCCCCCACTGGGGATTTGGCCCACAACCTGGGCATGTGCCCTGACTGAGAATCAAACTGACGACCTCTTGGTGCATGGGTTGATGCTCAACGGCTGAGCCACACCAGCTAGGCTGAAAAAATTTTGAAGACAATAGTTCAAGCAATGCTTTACTAATAATAACAGCCAACTTTTTTTGAGTAACCATCAAGTGGCAGTAAATTACTATCCTTCTTCCCAGATAAGGATGTTGAGGTTTAGAAAGATAATTCTCCAAAAGTTGAACCAAAGCAGTCTGACTTCCTCACTAGGAAATGATGTTTCCTAGCAGGGATGGGCACCCTGTGATCACCACACCAGACATGACACAGAAACCATGCTGAAGCTCACATCCAGGGCTACTCACTTTTATAAACCTTTAGGAGATTTCTCCCTTACACTAGCACAGAGACCTGTAACAGGCCTGCTCCCTGAAAGTAGACCTGCCTTACTCAGCTTTGAATTCTGCATCTAATCAGTTTCCAGTGCTTCTCAAACTTTACAGTGATGAGTCACCTGGGATTTTGTTGAAATATACATATTTTTTAAAAATCCGCCCTGGCCGGTTTGGCTCAGCGGTTAGAGCGTCGGCCTGCAGTCCAGAGAGACCCGGGTTCGGTTCTCGCTAAGGGCACGTACCTTGGTTGCAGTTTGTCTCCAGCCCTGGTTGGGTCGTGTGGGTGGCAACCACTCGGTGTGTCGCTTTCACGTCGATGTTTCTCTCTCTCTCTCTCTCTCTCTCTCTCTCTCTCTCTCTCCCTCCCTCCCACTCTTTCTGAACAAAATATCGAAAAATGTCCTCGGGTGAGGATAAAACAAACAAAAACAAAAAAACAAAAATAAATAAATAAAAATAAAATCCTCATCTGAGGACATGTTTCTATTTATTTTCAGATAGAGTGGGAGGGAGGAGTATATATATATATATATATATATAGAGAGAGAGAGAGAGAGAGAGAGAGAGAGAGAGAGAGAGAGAGAGAAACACCGATGCGAGAGACACACCGATTGGTTGCCTCCTGCATGACCCCAACCAGAGCCAGGGACAAACTGCAACTGAGGCACATGCCCTTGACCAGAATCAAACCTGAGACTCTCTGGTACATGGGCTGATACTCCAACCTATGAGCCAAACCAGCCAGGGAAAAATACACATTTTGAGAAAGTAGGTCAGCGGTGAGTCTGTTATACATTTCTAACAAGCTCCAGGATGAGAGGTTGACAACCTGGGCTGAACATAAGAATCACCTGGGAAGCTTTAAAGCTATCACTACATGGGTGCCACCACAGACCAATAAATTAGACTCTCCGGGGGGTGGGGGGGAGTCCAGGGAGTCAGAATTTCAGAAAGCTCCCCACATACCTCTAACGTGCAGTCAAGTCAGAGAACCCTGTTCTAGGCTTGTGTACTTTGGATCTGGTCTGTGGACCTCTGTTCTTCTAGACCAGTGCTTCTCAAATTCGCTGTATGTAAACTGTCTGGATATATTCTTAAAATGCTGATTCTAATTTAGTTGGTTGGGTGGGGTCTGAGATTCTGCCCTTCTAATAAGCTCCCGAGTTAAGGCTGCTGGGTAGCAAGACGGTGAGTGGAAAGATTAAAAATCTCAGAAGTGCCCTGGCCAGTGTTGTTCAGTGGTTAGAGCATCAGCCCACAAACTGAAGGGTCGTGGGTTCAATTCCCCGTCAAGGGCACATAGCTGGGTTGCAGATTCCATCCCTGGCCCCAGGCGGGGTGTGTGCAGGAGGCAACCACGCAATGTGTCTCTCTCACATCGTTTTTTCCCTCTCTCCCCCCTTCTCTCCCTTCCACTCTCTAAAAATCAATGGGGGGAAAAATCTCAGAAGATCAATATGTGTGATTTATATGGCTTTCCTTAAGTAATTCCAGATTCAGAGACTAGTAGATACCTGGGAATTAAGATTCAGGCACAAGCGTATAAAATAGTGTATGAGGTGTGGAGATTATGAAGTCAAAGTACTTACCTAACATTGGTTTAGATGGAGTTTAATATTAATCCTCATTAGCATTCATGAGAAAGATTATATTCAACTTACCTTGCACCATGGTCACTCAGGTACTGAATATTAAGGCTCTCTTAGGAGCTTGAGCCAATTTAATATAGACTATTTATTTCAGTGAATAGAAAGCTTATAAGATCCATAGGAGGGAAAAAAAAAAAAAGGAAGATTAAAACACCAGAAATGGCCCTGGCCAGTTTGGCTCAGCGATTAGAGCATCGGCCTGTGGTCCAGAGAGACCTGGGTTTGGTTCCCGCTAAGGGCACATACCTCAGTTGTGGTTTGTCCCTGGCCCTGGTTGGGTCGTGCGGGAGGCAGCCACTCAATGTGTCCCTTTCACCTCTTTCTCTCTCTCTCTCTCTTTCTCTCTCTCTCTCTCTTCCTCTCTCCCTCCCTCTCTATCTGAGCAAAAAAACGGAAAAATGTCCTCGGATGAGGATAAAAAACAAAACAAAACACACCGGAAATGTATCCACTTTGGGTTCTGACAAACTGTTATTTCTCTGTAAAACACCTTCAAAGAACTATTTATTTGGAGAAGGTCTCCTTTTTCCTGCCCCAAACCATGGGTCAATGGATAACCTGCTCATCCAGCGTTGTAAATCCTATGTTAAATGACCTTTGCTGAGAGGAAATGTGATTGCTTTCTTCACAAGGTAAATATTGTCCTGATATATGAAAAAAAAAAGATTGCTGTATCACCCTGGCCAGTTCAAATATTTACTGCCAATCCAGTTTTTATTTAGAGCTATGATTCACCTTATAATACCAATGTCCTTAATCATTTGAGGCCTTTTAATACGTGCTTTGCTAAAAGATCGTCCACTTAACCAGCACCCACAGCACTCTCCACACCAATAACCACCAATATGAAGGGCATCACTATGTTTGTTTTAAAGTTTGAACTACAGAATCAGATTGTTTCTGGAAAACCTAGTTCCAATCCAGGACCATTTCCTGACATCATCCCCAATTTAAAGGAGAGGCATCCAATAAACAGGGAGAGCCCCAAACCACCAGAGCCAGGGCCAGGCCCGCCTGAGAGGAAGCCAGGGAACAGCAATGATCAGAGCACTTACTTCCACGCTGTGCTCCATGACAACCAAGCTTGTGCCAGCGAAGGGAGGCTAGCACAGCAGAGCTGCCAGGAAACTCACCTTGCAGAGCACATTTTCTACGAAGACAGAAATGGAAACAGGCAAGCAGCACCCAAGCGCTCCTGCATGTGCACCCCTGCAGCCTGGCCTCGGGCCTCAGCGCGCTCCTAACCCTCCAAGCTCACTGCTAGCCACAGCTGAAGCCTCACCTCTACCTGGGGCCTCCCAAGTCTCTCCAGCTGCTGAACTCCAATCCCACACTCTCACTAGCATTTGCACAAGAAGGACCCTTGCTCTCCTCAGATTTCACTGTTCCAACTGCCCTCACTAGTAGGCGCTGTCCTGCAAACCCTCTGCTCTCCCCAACTTCTGCTGATCCTTGCTTGATTTCATGTCACCCAGGCTTGAAATCTCACCGTCATTTGACTCAGCCCGCATGTCCTGCATTTCAAACATCTACCAAATCCTTCTGGTTCTTCATCTTTGCCAGGCTTTTTTAAAATCTGTTTTCTTATATGCCTGCTATTCAGACTACTGTGAAACTCATGATAGGTCTAAAATGAATATCCACAAACTTAGCAAATTCTTATAAACCTTCAATTGGGTGGTAGGTTATCTCCACCTTACCAGTAAGGAATCAGAGGCTCCCTGAAGTGAAGCAGCCTATTCCAAATCAGGCAGCCAAAAGGGTGACTTGACTTCCTGTTGTCTGATGCCAAGCCCCGCACTCCTGCCACCCCACCAGTGCACTGCACTCACTCAAAGTGCTAGCTCAGAAAGCCCAGCAGTAGGTGTTTCCGAGGAGCTTAGAGCCTGCAGACCGGTGCTGGCAGCGCAGAGGCTGCTACGGGCCTTGAATACAAGGCACTGGGACTGCTCTCAGGCGCTGCTGTTGTTGGGACTATGATTAATTTCATTTATTTCTCTCCTACTATGTACCAGGCCTTGTTAAGCCACTTGATCTTCTTTTCTTGATTTTTTTCACTTAATTATAATCCCATCTGCGTCTCCCTCCTATACCACATAGGTTACACTGGGAAAGGTTCCACACCCAGTAAGTAATGGAGGCAGGATTCTAACGCAGATATGACTGGCTCTTAAACCTAGGGGAGCCCCTACCCCTCACCCCTGAGCAAAAACAAACATCCATTATGGCAAAAACAAACAAACAAACAAACAAAAACCCCACCATTGCAACTGCTTCAAGAAGCTAGAAAGAGAAGATTGAGAACCTATTTTCTACAGGACACGTTTCACGATGTAAAAGAAAAAGACTAAAGAGGAGGACAGCGGCAGCAACGCAGCAGTGAACCTGAGTGCGAGGACCCGGGAGCTCCGGGGTCTGCCAGGTCTCTAAAGACAGTTTCACAAGATCAAGATCAGTTCCTCTGTCACCAGCTTAACTCACATCACATTATTTTAGTATTGTCACATTCTGGTAAAATGCCTGCAGATTTTAACTTGAGATGTCAAAAAATTTTTTTTGAAATTCCATGTCAACAGATTTCTGTATTAATTTTGTTTCATGTGACTTTTTTCCTAGATAGAAAGATACTAAAGAGAGACTAGCTGAGAAAGAAAGAGGATACTTCTAAATACCAGTATTCCATCTAAGAAAAGGGAAAAAAAAAACAAGAGGAAGGCACCAAACCACAACTATCAAGTTCAGAGCGGACTGGAGCCCGTCCTGCTGGAGCAGGCTCCTCAGGCATGTCGGTGGCACACAGATGCAATTCACCTGCTCTGCTCTACTCCTTACCCTGAGTACTCGGTATCCTGACCCACATCTGAAAGAAAAGCTCGGAAGCTGAGACAGAAAATCTATCTATTCCACTAAAAAGGTAATTTTAAAAAGGAGTTTTATATATTTCAGAGAATCAAAACAGAAGCTCCTGCCACAGTACTGTATTTGCTCTCTTTTTCTGTCTGTCCAAACCTAAGCTCAACAGAAATGGACAATACTCAGCTGTGCTAATGGTCACAATGACAACATTTGTGCCTTATCGTCTCCAGGTCAGAACTTACTGATTGGAGTTGCAGTCATCAGCTGATGGGCCGGAGAGGGAGAAGCACCCAGACACAAAGGAGCCCATTGGGTCATGTATTACTGTAAGTCTCTAATTATCCTTTCTAATTTTGGAGCCATGTGACTGGACTTCACACAGCACCGCTGACCCACCAGCCTGCGTTGCTCTGTGGCTGGACCACAAAGGGAGGGAATGCTACTCTGCTCCTTGGTTAAAATATTGGGTTACATTCGCAGGGCGAGCTATTTCCTGACTGACATGCGGCTCCCTGGTTAATGCTCAGCATGCAGAGCACTCAGAGCACCTGAGAATTTAACTCCTAGATTTACTCCAGGACCTTAAAAGACTTTTCACCTTATAAAGAGTGATCTATTTGGTACCACAAAGATATATAACCATTTAAACAACAAACAGTAAGCACACATACTCTTTTAAAATGTCCTTTCTAACCTAATACAAGAATACACAGATTTGAATTATTTCTTTCTTTAAGTCAACGGTTCTCAACCTGTGGGTCGCAATCCCTTTGGGGTCGAACAACCCTTTCACAGGGGTCGCCTAAGACCATCAGAAAACACATATTTCTGATGGAGATTCATAACAGTAGCTAAATTACAGTTATGAAGTAGCAACAAAAATAATTTTATGGTTGGGGGTCACCACAACATGAGGAACTGTATTAAAGGGTCGTGGAATTAGGAAGGTTGAGAACCACTGATTTAAGGGGACAAAAAAACAGGGAAGAACAATCCCCCTCTAGCAGGCAAAGCATGGCTCACTCCCAGATGGGAAGGTGTTCCTGAGGGCGGAGCTGGATTTGCTCAGGTACCACAACATCCCCATCACCTTTCCCAACCACTCGACCTTTCTGTAAAGAAGAGCAATGGAGAAGCATCATCCTGAGTTCAAAAGAAATCAGTCACATACTGCCACTGAAATAATCTACAACGACTAACCAAAGGCACACATCGAAACAAAGAAGGGTTAAAAAATATACACAGGCAATAACAAACAAATATATTTTTGTTTTGAAACCAAAAATGTATTGGGAGCCTGACTGGGTTCAAATCCTGGGTATATCACTTAGTCACTTACTATCTGTGTGACTCTGAGCAAGTTAGTCGACTGCTCTGTGCCTCAGCTTCCTTATCTGGAAAATGAGGACATTAATAGTTCCTTTCTCCCAGTTTATTATGAGAATTAAGCACCATGTATTTACTACATAATAAAACCTATGGGATGCATATGATGTAAAACTGTTTAGAGACTACCTAAAGTAATCTTTTAACTTTTTCTACTGGCTGTCAACGAGCATTAATTTTCTTGGATGTCTAGCTAGAATCACAGAAGCATTATCAGGGAAACAGTTTTCATCCCCTTCCTTTTGGCCTTCCTCAGAGTCCACTTTACCCAGTACAGTCAGGACCCCCTCCCCCAGCCCGTCCACTGTCAAGAAAACAGGAAGCACTGGTGAACAGATATGGAACGCTCGGTATGTGTGCTCGTTTTATTTATCATTTTTCTTGTGTAAATGTCACATTTATTAATACATTTGAAAAATCTCTGTTTTCCTGGACTCCCACCACTTTAGCGCTGAGTCTCGGCTGAGGGAAGTCGGTCGTGTTGACCGCTGTGCAGTCAGCGTTCCAGTCTGGATTCCCTTAATAGGCTCGATACCTCTGTGTCTACTTCCTTACCTCTGCGGAAGAATTTTAAAAGCCTGCTCATTGATTACTTTAAAATTTATAGAGGCATGTTTATTAGCCATTTGGTAAATTTTTTCTCCAACTGAAAACATACCACCACCACCAAGCAGCTCTACAATCACCAACTCAGACTTCTGGCTCAGACACACAGCACTGAGAGAGATTAGATCAAAAGAAAGAACACAGATGAGACCAGGCAGCCTGGAATAGTGAGTGTACCTGGTCTAGGAGTCAGGCCATTTGAACTCTGTACAGGCTCTGTCACCAGGTAAATCCACCCCTCCAAATGGACTCAGATTCCTGACTGTACAGTAAGGCTACCTAAGGCCCCACTTCAAGCTGAAAATGTCATGATTCTTCAACCTGCAATTTCTCAGGTGCTGCAACTTCTCCAGGGCACCAAGAGGAGGGGAGAGGGGGTAAAAAATATGCAAGTTACACCAGTTTCTTTCAGAGTTCTTAGGATCACTGAGACTGCCCTATCTGTTTTTAACTCTAAACAGAGACATGACACATACACGTGGAAAAGTGCCCAGAGCCGGGTGAGAAGTTCGGCTGGCTCGTTTCTAACGTGCTTCTCGCTCAGTATTAGAGTTCAGTCTTATCGTTGTGTAAGATCTCATGGCTCGACAATGCGGGTGACGCAGCTGAAACCTTATCTCAAGAAGGCTGAAGCACACCACTGTCCAATCTGAGGTGCCAACACACTCTAACGCACCCCAATACTCCCTCTTCACTCTAGCTCTGCCGTACTAGTGATGGGCGCTAAAGCCCCGCCCCAGGGATGACGACTTCCTATTCTATGGGAGCAGACCACACCTTAGATACATCTTTCACCCAAGTCCTTCCTGGTCTGACTCAGTGATGTTCATCTGGTCTTTATTTACTTATCCTCCCTGTGGCTTCTGCAGTAAGCCTGTCAGCCCCAAATGCTCAGCTCTCCAACTTATTTTGGGTCTGTAACAGAAACAATTGCACTCACCCCAGAAAGTTAGATTGGAATTTCAATGAAAATGTCTGCATTAGCTGTGCTATCACATTTTATCACAATTTACAGTTACCAGAGATGACGGTAGAGGACTAAAGCGGCACCCTCCACTCAGGGATGCCCCCTCTCGGGGACCTGCCTCAGAGACACCCTCCCTCTCAGAGATACGGGGAGCCATCCAATGCCGGTCACACATTTACTCGAGCTCTTACTGTGTACCAGGCACTCTGCTGGGTACTTTAATCTAGATTAGCTCTTTAAATCTCACAGTCACACAGCGCAGTGGGGATCACTAACCCTATTTTGCAAATACATAAAGCAGGTTTCAGAGAGAAGAAATGGCTTGCTCGAGGAATTCAAACTAAGCTCTTCTGACTTTGAAACCTGTGCTCTTTTCATTATGTCTGTGACCCAAGAAGACAACCAACATCCACGATCCATTTCCCATGGAAATGCACATCTACAAAGTTATAATGTCCCAATCCTGAACATGCTCCTCCAACAAACTATGACCCTATCAAAAAACTGGTTATAGAAAACGCTTAATATAGGATGAACTTCTCATAAAAAGAGGTTCCTTGGAAAACTGCACTATAAATACTGTCTTTAAAAAAAAGCACTGACATTTTTGTCATACAGCTTTAAAACAGTTTATCCCCATTTAACCTCCCTGCCTGCCACCTCCACCAACACACTTTAAGGAAAAGTGTATCAAAACTAAATTCATAAAATCTTTAAGAAGTTTAGCACGCGCTGCCCACTAATGGGGATGTTAGAGGACAGGTAAATGACCGAGGATGATGAGCAAGGGCAAATGAAATGCTCAACAGTCCATAAATAGGGGTCACTAAATGACAGGTAAGGCACATCTAACCTATACACTTTGTTATTTTAGGGCCCAGGTAGACAGATCCTAATACAGAGAGAGAATAAACCTGCATAGGTTTACTTTGACCAAGGCACCAGCTCTATCGAGCACCCACGTAATCAGACGCTTCTGCAGCCACTCCAGGAATGAAGACTGCCTGAACAGACCTTAGAGAGCAAAGGGCCACAAGAAACTCTGTAACCTCTAATCCGCACCCTCAGTTTACAACGAAGGCATTTCTGGTCTAATCAAACAACCTGCTTCAAGTCATCAACAACTGTGAGCGTCGGAACGAAAGCGGAGGCCACTCAGTGTCCCTCCACAGCACCATGCCACTGCCACCAAAGCTGCATCGTTGCTCACAGATGTGTGCAGATGTGTAACCAGTTTATACACGGTCATGCAAGAAACACCACCAAACAGAGTGATCACAGCTTGCCAATTTGGCAAACCATGAAAGGGTACTTTACCTGCCCCTAAAACCCAAATTACATTTTACTCACATCATTCACTTATATCCATAGAAACTGGCCAAATGCTTTTCAGATATATTCCACACTCACATTTCCCAAAGAGAAAATGCAGTGAAACCACCAGCATGAAATTAATGAGAAGGGGACTAGTACCTTCCCCAGAAGGCAATCTCCGGGGTGCCTTTTGCGTAGACGGAGTCCCCAGCACCATTGAGCCCATTGGTGATCCCGCTAGAACGGCCCATCACTATTCCGCCATCTGCTGAGACGCTCAGGATGTCTTGCTGTCCCCCTACTGATGTCCTCTCCAGGAACTGATTGCCTTCTTTAATGCGCTGCTGTATCATGGGAGTGAGGGGCATTTCAAAGCTAAAATAGCTATCGGGTTCTGAGTATAATGTCTCCAAGGACTCAGCACTGTAGTATAAAGAAGTATTGTCCAAAATGGTTTCAAACTGGGAGCTATACACATCAGTGGAGTCCTCTGTATACCCAGGCCCAAGGAGATCATCCTCTCCTCCCGTAAAGTGCTCCTCTTGTTCAAGAATCCTGGAAAGGAAACAAGAGCAAAGAATTTCAATATGAGGTTAACTTGTTCTTTGATTTCCCCCCCTCCAACCATATTAAAAAGATAACATTCTGTAGAGCTAACACTTGTATTCACTGGGTTTATTTCTCAATATATTTGGGAAGAAAGATATCATAGAAACATATTCAGGCTGAAAAACTCTTAGCATACATGTGTTATGCTACCCTAAAAACAACTTAACATAGTTTGCACTGCCGGTGTGGCTCAGTGGTTGAGCATCAACCCATGTACCAAGAGGTTGCCGGTTCAGTTCCTGGTCAGGGCACGTGCCCAGGTTGTGGGCCAAATCCCCAGTGGGGACCATGCAGGAGGTGGCCAATTGATGTTCTCTCTCATCGATGTTTCTATCTCTCTTTCCCTCTTCCTTCCTCTCTAAAATCTATAAGGAAATAAAAATGTTCTAAATAATTTGACATAGTTTCAAACTAGTTTTATAGTATGTTAGTATGTGAACATATCTAGTCCAATGAATATATGAATAAAATAGTCTCATTTCAGCCAACAAAACTCCACAAATTCACATTATTAACAGCTACCATCATGTTTACTTTTAACAGAAGCAGATAAATATATTGTGTAAACTTAAGAGAGTAAAAATACACTAAGCTTTCATCAGTCTATTAATACTTTCTGATTTAAGTAAGACCAAGTGCCCTCAAGCCGGTGACTACATTAGAATCCAAGGGCCGCCCCCTGCTGACAATAAGGCAGCACTGCAGAGAGATTTTATGTCTAAAATTAGACAGTTAAATGACCTTAAAACACACACACACACACACACACACACACAAACAAGCCAACAGACATGTTTATTGCAAGGCTAACCAAAACAGTGAAAACCTAGAAACACTTTACATGGGTGGGGCATTAATTAATTTGTAGCATGTCCTTCAAATATTAAAAATGAACATTAGGACAATCCTGTCGGTGTGGCTCAGGGGTTGAGCGTCCAACCCATGCATCAAGAGGTCGCCGGTTCAATTCCCGGTCAGGGCACATGCCCAGGTTGTGGGCCAGATCCCCAGTGGAGGGCATGCAGGAGGTGGCCAGTCGATGTTCTCACCCATCAATGTTTCTGGCTCTCTCTCCCTTTCCCTTCCTCTCTATAAAATCAATAAAGAAAAAAAAAATTTTAAATAAATAAAAATAAAAATGAACATTAGGATAACTAGTAAAATTTTTAAAACTCAGCTAAGTGCAAAAGGTCAAGAGTTAGAAAAACTTGGAGCTGAATTCCGGATGTGCTGAGCACTAGCTATGTCCCTTAGGCAACTTTACTTAACCTCTCTGAGCCTCAGATTCCTAGAAATAGAAATAGGAATAAAAATACCTCATAAGTAATCTACATTCCTCCTAGGTATTGCCAGGATTCACCTTCAATTATACAGTCGTCTTGGTTGTTTTTAAATGACTGAAGGCCTACCATGTACCAAATATGACTCTGGGTTTCTGCCTCTTAATGGCTCCTCACTGGACTTGGGATAAAATGAAAAGTTCCTATGATAAAGCTCCTCCCCACATACTGATGCCCACCACTCTCCCCAGATCCTTACGCTCCAGCCCCACTGATGGAGGGTTAAATCTTCAAACTGGTCCTAAGGCCTTTGCTTCGCACACTCAGGGCAATCCAGCAGGGCTCCTCTGCGTGTGCTCCCTCTACCTGGAATATTCTTCCTCCCTGTTCTCTGCCTGCAACAGGGTCATTCCTCAAGTCTCAGCCTAATTATCATTTCCAAAGAAGGGCCTTCCCCAAGTCATCAAATGAATTAGCCTCTGTTGCATTCAAATGATTCTTTCTAGTGTGTCTCTCCCTTTTCCTTCACAGAACCTAGCCCAACTGGTCCTATAGTTATTAACATGTTTCTCTGGTCACTGTTTATCTTCAGCAGTAAACCACAAAGAGGGCAGTGACCAGGGACCATGTCTATTTTAAACATCCTTAATGTCCAGCATCTAGCAGTGTTAAGGACATAGAGGACAATCAATGGGTGTGGAAGGAAAGGAAGAGAATGAGGAAAGGACAAATGAATGAATAATCTACACATGGAGGAGCCCTGACAGCCATCCAAAGGAGCCTTACTCTCCATGGACTTGTTCATTAACTACGGAGGAAAAGGCATTCCCTCATACCAGCCGCACAAACTAACAAACAGACAAAAGCCCTGCAGCCTTGGCACCGAGGTTCTCCTGTAAAAGCAATGAAATGTAGCGTCATGAAGAGCGAGGGCAGAAAAGATGGTACGAATCTGAAATGATGCTTCAGATGGCTTCGGAAAGGAGCACTGCATGGCGAGAGTAGGAAGGGAAGCTGGGCCACGTCTCCCATTAATCCAGGCTCTAAGCTGGTGTGGATGTGACGTCAGAAATGAATGGAAAGGCCAGGAAACAGCACATGATGCCGAGTTCACTTATCAGGGAAATAATCAAAACACACTCTTCCTGTGAGAAAGGATTCTCATGTGAATGCCAAGGAACAACTGAATTACACAGTCTGTTTCTGACCTGATCTTGCAACACTGAAAAGATTGAGTCAGACCCTACTCAGAACCTCTGTGTTCATACATGTATGTAGGCACTGGTGTTGCACCTAGAACATAAGCCTAAGTTAGGATGTAATGACTATAGCATATGTCAAAACAGTCCACATTTTTTTATGTTATTAAAGATAATTGTGGGATGTTGTAGTTACTCTGATGTTAGAAAATTTGAAACCTGTCAGATACAACAAAATGTCAGAAATGGATTCACACAGTTAGTGCTCACAGTCTCTCCATCAGTCTGCTTTTTTGGTCTATGCCTAATGGACAAGTTCATAACAAGATCACCAGAATAGCTTCAGGACCTAGGAGGAATCTAGCTTACAGTAACTTCTCTTCTGTTGTTTGATAAAAAAAAAGGACCCAGGATATTGTGAGTTGAGTTCTCATAGCTAAGCAAGGATGATGGTTTCTTACTCTATATACCAGGCCTCACAGACAGCAGGACTGTGGGAGCTCACCTCTCCTTGTTTCTCTCCAGTTCAGGTTTATTCTCAAGATGTTCTTTGTTTTCCTTTAGGAAGACTTCATCCTCTCCACTCTCAACGAGAGGCATAGGGGAAAATGTCCCCGAGCTAGTGGCAGGCCTCTCTGAAAGACCTCTCCAGGTTTCACCCCCAACACTCTGAGTGAAACCAACTGAATTACACAAACCAACAGATGAGATAAGACGGCTTGGCACTTGGGAAAACCGTTTGCTCTCGGGTGACGTAGTCCTTTCCGAGGATGGCTCCAAATCCACAGGTTGCTGTGTCTCTATTTTCTCCCCTCCTGTCCACAGTATTTCCACCCCTTCAAACTCCACATGTTTGACCCGGCCAGACCGTCCTGTGGAGCTGCTTCGCTCACATGCCCCTGGGTGCTGTCTCCCCAGGTCAGACCTCCACTCTCTGAGAAAACCATCACTGCCCGCAGAGCTGTGGGCCGCTGCTGGGCTCCCCGCGGAGGACGCCGGGCAAGCTGGCCCCTGCGCACGGACAGCCCCTTTCCTCCCATCAGCAGGTATCTGGGGAAGCTCTGCCTGGGCTTCTCCACGGAACAGCACAGTCAGATGCTGCTGGGCGCTCACATGAAGATTCTCCTCCGTCGTCACTTCAGCTGAAAGAGGTATATCTGGTGGTTTTCCTTGGCCCGCAGGGAACAGTTTGCTGGCTGGCTGTGTCTGATGACTGGCAGTGTCCAGCTGTCTTTCCACCTGCTGAACCGAGAAACTGGAAACAGCATCCTTGTCCGGTACCTTTGTAGCCTGTAATGTTCCTGAAGCTATTCTGGCTTCTGTAGCTTTCAGAGCTGAAATCAAAGAGTCTATGGGTTGTAAACTTTGTTCCTTGAGGTGACTTTGAGAGGAGGCCCCTCCATCTTTTGGTCCTTCTATAACATTGTCAAGCCCAGAGTGGTGGCCAACAAGAAGCTGGACCCCCTGCTGCCCATGTGGGCAGCAAGGCAGAGACTCTGCATCAAACTCGAGAGAAGTTCTTAGGCCTTCTCCACTTTCCTCCATGGTCCCATACTCTGGAAATTCATTTGTGACATTCGGTGGGAGTAAAGTGCTTCCTCCATGATCACCTATGAACAGAACAGAGTGGATACGTGACTTGTTTTGAACAACAGGTTCCGATGTGTGTTAGTAAATATCCATACATATCAGGCACTCAATAATCTATTTGATTCTTGCACCGTCTCCTTCCTCTCACCGCCTCTCATAACCTCGCCAGTGGTCACTTCCACTTACCTTACAAGGGTGCAACCACACAGGTTTCGGCAGAGAAGGAGACAATCTAATGACACAGGCCGTATTTAACCCTGCTTCTGACAAAGTCCCACACATGCAACTCAGTTGCTGCATATGCAAAAAGAGATTAAAATAAGGATATGTAGCACTTTCCAAATACCACTCATGAGGCAGCAACTAAAATATTTATATTGGGCATAACAATAGCCTTATGATCCAGCCAACAATATCTGTGCCGCACAGTCTCTGAGCTGGAGCCTCAGAAAAAAGATGTGAGCTATTTAAAGTCAGTAAACATTTTTTCAGCAGGAAGCCTCCCTGCTGCACTGTTTGGTTTGGGGGGGTGAGGGTGGGAGAGAAACGCTTTCAGAACATCCCTTAAAAATAAGAGTGAAGTCAAAATGGAAAAGGAAACTTAATATGTTGGGAAAAATTTCCAGGATCCCAAATGCATAAAATTTAAATGATATCTTATGTAGAATCCTTATATATGAAGCAGTGAAAAAAATAATTAGTAGCTCTGGCCAGTTTGGCTCAGCGGTTGGAGCGTTGGCCTGCGGTCCAGAGAGACCCGGGTTTGGTTCCCGCTAAGGGCATGTACCTCGGTTGCAGTTTGTCCCCGGCCCTGGTTGGTTGTGCGGGTGGCAGCCACTCGATGTGTCCCTTTCACGTCGATGTTTCTCTCTCTCTCTCTTCCTCTCTCTCCCTCCCACTCTGTCTGAACAAAAAAAAATGGAAAAATGTCCTCAGGTGAGGATAAATAAAAAATAATAATATTTAATATATTGAATCAAATTTACATTTTCTTATTCAAATGGCAGTCAGTGGGAACAAGGAAGACATTCTCATGAATAAAAAATTTAATTGGGGGCTTATGAATAACAGTTATAGTCATATCAGCCCCAGTATCCAATTTCCTTCAGAACTTGGTTTTGGTTGGTTTGTATCAAGAAAATGCTCGTCCACACTCGACATGCAGCGTATTTACTCTGACAACTGTATGAAAGAGGACAGCTATTGTTTTTAAAGCACTGTGAAAGATGCCCTTCCTGTTGAGTGAAGTACTTGATGAATGTCTGATAATACACTTTGGAACAACATGAAAGACCTGATTCCAAGGCCTGCAGAAAATGAGGTAACTTGGAAACATGAACTAACATGTTACTCAGCAGCTGTTTAAATTATGCAAAATTTGATGAATAGTAATACAACTGAGAGTGCATACTGTTGCATATTCCATTTTTAAATAATTTGAAATATATTTTTAAAATTAAATTTGAATCCAGTGTTATGGGATCCAAGAAACACTTCTCTGAGATGACAAGATTTAAAATACTTTCATGAGACAGAACTAAGAAGACATGGATGGCTGAAATCTGAAGAGGAAGCAACTTCTCAAACCCTGATTTTGAAAAGGAAAACAGTAAAAAACAATAAAGGCCCCTCTTTTTAGGATGGTATATTGACATACTTAGTTTTTCAGTAAAGAATGCCACAGGACCTTCAATTTGTTCCCCTTTTCAGATGCAGTGGTTTTTGATATGCTCACAAAATTGTGCGGCCATCATCACTACCCGATTCCAGAATGTTTCCATCACCCACCCCCTCAGAAAAAGAACACGCATCCATTAGCGCCACTCCCATCGCTGTCTTCTCAGTCGCTGGTAACGACCCACCTACTTTCTGTCTCTATGGATTTGCGTATTCAGAGCATTTCATGTGAATGGAATCATAAAATGTGGTATTTTGTGTCTGTCTTTTTTCACTAACACAGTGTTTTCAAGATTTATTCACAACGTAGCATGTATCAGAACTGTACTCCTTTTTATTGCCAAATATTTCATCATATGGATATGCCAGTTTCTTTAGCCATTCATCAGCTGATGAATATTGACGTTGTTCTCACTTTTTGGCTGTTATGAATAATGAACATTTGTATACAAGTTTTTATGTCTACATTTATTTTCAATACTCTTGGGTATACAGCTATGAGTGAATTTTCTGGGTTATGTCTAATGTTTTGAGATACAACCAGTTTTCCAAAGCAATTACACCATTTTACATTTCTACCAGCAACATCTGAGGGGTCCATTATTGTCCACCTTTTTTTTTTTTTTAATCCTCCCAAAGGATATGTTTTTATTTTTTAGAAAGAGAGAGAGAGAGAGAGAGAGAGAGAGAGAGAGAGAGAGAGAGAAAACATCCATCCAGTACGTGCCCCAACCAGGGATCTAACTCACAACCCAGGTAAGTGCCCTGACTGGGAATTGAACCCGCAACCAACTAACTGAACCACCCAGTCAGGGCTTGTCCATCTTTTTTTTTATCCTCACCCGAGGACACTTTTGCATTTATCTTCAGATAGAACAGGAAGGAGAAAGGGAGGAAGAGAGAGAGAGAAACATCAATGTGAGAGAGACACATTGAGCAGGTGCCACCCACATGACCTCAACCAGGGCCAGGGACAAACTGCAACTGAGGTACGTGCCCTTAGGGGGAACCGAACCTGGGACTCTCTGGTCCACAGGCCGACACCCTAACTGCTGAGCCAAACTGGTCAGGGCTTGTCCATTTTTTTATTATACCATCCTAGTGGGTGTGAAAAGGTATGTCACTGAGGTTTTGATTTGCATTTATTTCCCTAGTGACCAAATTTATTCTCCCAAATGTTTTATTCTTTTTGATACTATGACATGTAGAATTATTTTTTAATTTAATTTTCAGATTATTTATTGCTAGCATACAGAAATACAACTGGTTACTGTATATAAAACTTATATCCTGCAATCTTGCTGAATATATTAGTTCTCATAACTTGTTTGTAGATTCCTTAAGATTTCCGCCTATATATATATATCATCTGTGAATAGAAATAGTTATACTTTTTTCTTTCTTATCTGGATACTTTTTATATCCTTTTCTTGCCTAACTTCCCTGGCTAGACCCTCCAGCAGGACATTAAATAGAAGTGGTAGGAACAGAAATCCTTGTCTTTTCCTGATCTTAGGAGAAAGCTTTTTGTCTTTCAGCACTAGGTGTGATGTTAGCTGTGGGTTTTTCACAAACATCTGGTATCAGGATAAGAAAGATCCCTTCCACTACTTCTAATTTTTCAAGTGTTTTTGTCATGAAAGTGTATTGAATTTTATCAAATTACTTTTCTCTGTCAAGTGAGAAGCTCATGTGGGTTTTGTCTTTTATTCTGGTAACATGCTATACTCCACTAATGGATTTTCATATACTGAACCAGCCTTGCATTCCTGGAATACAACCCAGTCAGTCATGATGTATAATCTTTTTACTATGTTGCTAGACTCAGCTTTCTAGTATTTATTTATTTTTTTTGCATCTGTATTCATAAGCAATATTTCTCTGTAGTTGTATTATCTTTTTCTGGTTTTGGTATTAGGGTAATGATGACTTCACAAAATGAATTGGGAAGTATTCTCTATGGCATTTGTTTACTCCTTTTTATACTTTTTAGGTTTTTAACAGCTTTTTCTTCCTTAATCACTCAAGGAAACTTAGTTTCTTCAGCACTTTAAAGATATAAATTTATTGTTAATATGCAATGAAGGAAAAAAGGGGAATAATCAAAAACATGTTTTTCTTTTTTTAACTCAAATAGTTTAAAGTGATTAGAGAAGTACTTAGTTTACAGTGGCAAGTATTTCCTTTAGATTCTATGATGCTTTTCATTATTTCACTAAGCTAGAGTATACTTTTACAAAAAGTGGAGGATTACAGAATATAAAATTCCAAAGGCGGAAAGCATCGAAGAATTCATAGACCTAATGTAATCAAGTGGGAAAACAGGTTCAAAGGAATGCTGAACTTACCAACATGACACAAGGAATCAAGGTCTCCCCCACCTCTGCTATGTTACAGCCTCCCTCCCCTCCATCTCTGTTGGTAGTGAGCTACTCTAGGATGTCTCTTCAATCTTTTCCCTGAAATTTAAAAATATCTTCTAAAATGGTTATCCAGTGCCCAGCCTCATTTTCCCACTTCATTTTATGTACCATCATCTTCCTAAAACAAACATTTGGGCTGCTCTCGGTAGTTCCCCATGGTCTAAAGTCTCAAGCCCAGACTCCTTGATCCAGAAGTTAGGATCCATAATCCAGTCCCAACCTATGTTTCTCAATCTACTCTCCCTTTCTCTCCTTGACTCCCTTTCCAAATGTTACACCACTGCTTCTATAACTGACGGAGGGGCAGCACATGGACACCTTGAAAAGGCTGTCTCCAACACATACTGAAAATAAAGTTAACTATATGTACACGCTGCACTTTATACTCCTTTGCCTTGGCTCAGCCTCTCTTCTCCACACGGCATACTATTTCTTCCTGTCTCTACATGATCAGACTGTTTTCACCTTTCAAGATATAATGAAATTCCCTCTCCTTAAGTAAGCTTTCCCATAACCACCAGCCTTCCAAGAAGTCACCTCTCCTCCTTACAAATGTCAAGAGAATTTTAGCTGTACATTACATATAATACTTATACTTGAAATAAACATATTAGCTTATGTTTTAAAGCTTCAAAAAGCTACAAATTTTAACCTATTATGAAGTGTTTTAATGAAATTGTCCATAGTGACCACTGAAGCCATATGTAAGTTTAATACCAAAATATACTATAGTAAAATCCATTCAACGAAAGAAAGAAAAGTTAGACTTTATCATTTAGGAGCCCACTTTGTTCTAGCAGTTTACACTGCCATCTATAAAACAACCACTAAGATAAACACTGGCACACTGATGCAAAGAAGAGTGACCACAAAGAAATCAAGGAAAAAAGACCTCCAAGAAGTTCATTAACTTCTCTACCCACTTTTTAATACTCTTCACTAAAATGTAAGTTATAAAGGAGACAGCAAATGCGTCAACTGTGGGCAAATGCCTGTGGTGTCCCTTTTTTTTTGAAAGTATGTTTATTAAAGCTGGGGATGATGAAGCAAGAAAAGGCTTAGGACAGAAACAGCAACAGGAGAGAGCCCAGTAGGACTGCTGTCGGCTCACCGGAGTCAGAGAAAAGGGGGCCTTGGGGACAGGTTCAGGGGGTTAGCCAAGAGGAGCTGCTGCTGCCCATTGCTCCCCTGGTTGCAAGTCTCATGAGGACCTTAACTTAGGGCAAAAAGCAGGCCTAAGAAAGAAAGGGGGAAGAAAGGCCTGGACAGCCCGGCCGACGTGCCTCAGTGGTTGAGCATCGACCCGTGCACCAAGAGGTTGCCGGTTCAATTCCTGGTCGGGGCACATGCCCAGGTTGTAGGCCAAACCCCCAATGCAGGGCATGCAGGAGGCAACCAATCGATGTTCTCGCTCATCGATGTTTCTCTCTCTCTCTCCCTCTCCCTTTTTCTCTCTCTAAAATCAATAAAGAAAAAAAAAAAGGCCTGGGCATGCTCCAATGAGACAGAGTGCTTGTGATGTCTTGATATCACAACTTGGCAACCGGTCAAGGAAAGGAGATACGGGGGAGCCGGGCAAAGGCAAAGCCCGGCAGGACAAGCAGCTTGCTCTCCTGTTCTACTCAGTTCTCCTGCACTAAGTCGACTGCTATGGTAACTACTATTCTAACCAGTTTTACTTACTGTTTAACTAAATAAAGACTGCTTAGGCCAGGGAAAATACATGTTCTTTTTTTAATTTTAATTTAATTTTAAATTTTATTTTTGTTACAGATGTTTCTCCTTTTTTACCCCATTGACACCCTCCTCCCCATCCCCCCCACCCCATCCCCGGCTTAGTTGTCCATGTCCATTGGTTATGCGTACATGCATATAAGTTCTGTGGTTTATCTCTTCCCTCCCCCCACCACCCTCTCTTCTGAGGTTTGTCAGTCTGTACCCCACTTCCAAAATACATGTTCTGAGAGGCTAAATGACTTGAGCAACGAAATGAAATGATGTTCAATAAAGTATTACATGAAAATTAGTCTTTTGCTTCTCAGGAGTAAATTCCTGGGAAAAGTAAAAGGCCTCTCAGTTCTCAGACCTTCATTTCTAAGAGCTGTAATGTTATCAAACATAATAAAGAATTAAAAAGTCTTCTCGTTGTAGCTTCTGGATTGAAATAGCCCTAAACCTCATGAGACAACATCCAACCCTCCCCTCCGAACAAGGCGCCTTTGTTAGAATGCAAGAGCGATTTCTTTTTGCTGTTTGCATTTCTTGTCACCACTTGAACTGTCTTTAACAACAAACAAAACTTCATAAGATATTAATCCTGATCTTTCTATTTAGAATTTCTGATTTATTCCTTTATGTTTAAAAATCAGGGCTCTTTATGTTAAGGTAATTTCTAAAATTCTTCTTTTACTTTAAGGTTTTCTTTCTCCTCTCTTTTTACACAGGGCCATACTGTCCATGAAATGTCCATGATGTCCAAAAACCACTCACTTAATTCAGCAAATGTTTATGAATTACCTGCTCTGTACTGAACATAGGGAATTCAATGCTGAATATTGCCAATGCATGAAGTCTGCTTAGCATGTCAGAAAGCTCACGCTGCAGCACGTGACAGATGCACGTAAGAGAAAGCACAAGTGTAAGTAGACTCAGGAGTAACCACACAGGCTGCTGGTGACAGTGCAGGTGAGACGGGTGCCTGAACCAGGACAAAGTCGAATGGTACCGAGGTGCAAGCTGCCCTTTCTCCCACTCCAGGCAGTATCCACACCCATTATCACCTCCTGGCTCTGGCCCGGCACTCTCTAATTTCAACATGTGTCCACAAAGCCACTGCTCAGCCTATGCCAACTACTGCAGGCAGATACTTAACTTGTTAAAGCTTTGCTTGCCTTCTGTCAGTCTGCATCTATCACTAATGTAAGCACCCAACTTAACACTGAAATAGCTATTACTCCACCAGAAAGTCTTACTAAATCGGTCTTGCCCAAATTTGGCCTGATATATGTGACAGAGGGATTTGCTAAGTATAAAACAAGGGATGTTAGCACTTACCTAAATATAACCACACACTAGTAGAATCTGACTTAATAAGAGTTCATAGGTTTACTGCATTTATTTTTCCCCTTTAAGGAATGAAAATGTAGTATAAAATGTGTAGGAGGGAAGGGGGAGAGGGAAGAAGAGTCTTCTATATTCATGGGGAATATACATACTTTCAGGGTATCTATTTATATTCCTTTAGGAGTCATCCTTTCCTAACAGGAATCTTATCCACAGCTTTGTGTATTTAGTCAGATTCCCCCAAAACTACTTCCTGTTGTTTACTGAAAATGCTTTTTCCTACGAGAAACTAAATCCTCTGACTTAAAATTCATCTTTGTGTTTAATATACTGAGAAAGAATTGTAATACGTTTGAACATTAACAAGATACAATTTCAGGAGTGCTTAGGGTTGTGTATTAAATAGTCATCCATTTATGGAACACAGGGACAGGACTGTAATAAAATAAAATAGAATAGAAAACAATTTCTTTAACATCAAACTGAAAAGCTTCTGTACAGCGAAGGAAATTATCAACAAAATAAAAAGGCAACATACTGAATGAAAAAAAACCTGTAAATCGTGTTATCTGATAAGGAGTTAAAATCCAAAATATATAAAGAACTAATACAATTCAATATCCAAAAAAGCAAACAACCTGATTAAAAACGGGCATAAGGTGTGAACAGACATTTTTCTAAAGCAGACATAAGATGGGCAACAAGTACAACTGACCCTTGAACAACACAGGTTTGAACAACATGGTCCACTTATATGCAAGTAAAAATGTGTAACAATGTAAGTGTGTTTTTTCTTCCTTATGATTTTCTTAGTAACATTTTCTTTTCTCTAGTTTACTTTATTGTAAGAGTACATAATACATGTAACACAACACATTATTCAATGTTTTTGTTATTGGTAAGGCTTCTGATCAACAGTAGGCTATTAGTAGTTCAGTTTGGGGGAGTCAAAAATTATATGCAGATTTTGATAGTGCAGGGGGTCAGTGCCCCTAACCCCTGCCCTGTTCAAGGGTCACCTGTACATGAAAAAATGCTCAACGTCACTAATCATTGGGGCAGTACAAATCACAACCACAGTAAGATATCACCTCACACCTGTTAGGATGGCTATTCTAAAAAACACAAGAAATAACCAGTATTGACGAGGATGTGGAGAAAGGGAACCCTCGGGCACTGTTGGTGGAAATGTAAACTAGTGCAGCCACTACAGAAAACAGCTGGAGGTTCCTCAAAAAATGAAAACTAGAACTACCATATGATCCAGAATGCACTTCTGTTACATATCTGAAGAAAACAAAAACACTCAAAAAGATATATGCATTCCCATGTTCATTGCAGCATTATTCACAATAACCAAGATACAAAAGAAAACTAAGTGTCCATCAATGAATGAATGGATAAAGAAAATGTATTGCCCTGGCCGGGTAACTTGGTTGGTTAGAGTGTCCTCCCAATATGCCAAGGTTGCAGGTTCCACCCCTGGTCAGGGCACATACAAGAAGCAACCAATGATGTAAAAGTAAGTGAAACAATAAATAGATGTTTCTCTCTCTAAAATCAATAAACAAATTAAAAAAAAAAACACAAAAAAAAAAATGCGGTATTGATACTCAGTGGAATACTATTTAACCATAAAAAAGAAAATCTTACAATTTTCTACAACATGGATGGATCTTGGAGGCCATTATGCTAAGTGAAATAAGTCAAAGAAAAGACAAATACCATATGATCTCATGTATATGTGGAATTAAAAAACAACCCTTCCCCCCCAAAAAAGCTCATAGATACACAGAACAGATTGGTGGTTGCCAGAGGCTGAGGGTGGGAATGGGAAAATGGATAAAAAGGATCAAAAGGTACAAACTTTCAGTTAAAAAATAAATAAGTCATGGGAGACAATACACAGCATGGTGACTATAGTTAACAATATCATCTTGCATATCTGAAAGTTGCTAAGAAAGATCTTAAAAGTCCTCAACCCAAGAAAAAAACTTTGTAACTCTATGTGGTGATAGATGTTAACTCCACTTATTGTGGTGATCATTTCAATATAAACAAATATCAAATATCATTATGTTATACATCTGAAGCTAATATAATGTTTTATGTCAATTATGCCTCAATTTAAAAAAAAAAAACATTCTTCAAATCATGGAGAAATGAACCTGCTCCGCAAGTGGACTTCAGAAAGTCTATGGCCCTTCTAAGAGTAATCCTGTTTGAGGACCAGTAAATGAAATGAATTTTCTTCCACTCTGGCTAGCAAACTCTTTAAAAGAAAATGATTGGAGGAAATACTAATACTAATGACAAGAACTGTTTGACAAGTCTGCTGCTTGGTCACGGGAAGCTGGAACATGAATCAAGGGAAACAGTTTATCCTGAGAGATCTGAGCAACGGGATGCAGGTTTCCCACGAGAATACGACTGTCACGTCTGTGCCCAGAGCCTTCAAGAGAACCACAATTATGAATTCTCTACTCCCACATTCCCTAGAAATTTGGCCCCATTGTCTTAGGCAAAGGTGTGTTTTTTGTTTGTTTTATTGCTACTATAATATAAACTACAAAGGACAAGAACCTGATCTACTTTCTTCACCATTATATCCCTAGAGCCTAGAACAACAATACCTAGCAAAACAGATATATTTGTTGAATCAATGAATAAATGAAGAATGTCCTGTACTCAACAGAATGCCATTTCATAGAATCTCAAAACAAAAGGAAGTTTCCCAAACACAAGCATGTCAGTGCCGCCCAAGTTCTGTCCCTACTCCTGAGTACAGGCTTGAACAGAATGCTGGAAACCTGGGAGTCTCCCTGAACTGCAGAGCTAGCTAATTCTTCCATTTCCTCAGCCAAAGTTTACTGGGCACCAAAAGGTGTTGAGCACTGACCAACAGAGCAAGGTCAGCATGACTCTTGCCACCAGGAGCTTGCAGTCCGGCAACTCCACCTGTATTACTTGATTACTGAGGACAAAGTTCAAGGAGTGGAAGAGTTCAGTGGAGACCACCTTAACCACAGTTCTAGAATTCAACATGATCGTTACACGGGCTATTACCATGAAGCGTAACTTTTCTCAATTGATTATCTTATTCTCTAAATGCTATGCTATACAATATGGTAGCCACAACCACACATGGCTATGCAAATTTAAATTGGTTAGAATGAAAGAAAATTAAAAATTCAGTACTCAATACCGTATGTAGCTAGTGGCTACCATATCGCAAGACACGGATATGTAACGTTTTTCCATGATCACAAAAAATTCTGTTTGAAAGCACTGACCTAGAACCTTCCTACTCAAAGTGTGGCCTTGGGACAGTACCACAGGCATCACCTAGGAGTTTGTTAAAGTGCAGACTCAGACCTTTCTAATGATAACCTGTATTTCTAAAAACAACCCCAGATAATTTGTATACATATTAAAGTATGAGAAGCATTTTTCCAAAAAACTAAAACAATGTCTAGAAGTTGTTCTGAGTACATTTAAATGGTTATGTTTGTATTCTAAAAGATTATCTCAAGAGTTCCTACCTCCTAACCAAAAGGTCCAACTATTTAAATCAAATAGTCAAAACTAAAGAAAGCATACAGTCTCTCATTCCTACCAAGAGAAAGGCTTGTTCACTCTGGTCTGGTTTGCCCTCCAATCACCCCAGGATCTTTTTTAAGAGAGGAAGAAATGGCCTCTATAATGATATGACCTCTTCTTTATTTTATAGCTCATAGTTCATTTCCCTCACAATGAGTGGTCCATGACTCTACACTTCTGCAAAAAAACATAATCCTAAAAATAACTTCAACTGTAAACTTGAACATTAGCAAATCCTGTACATTAACATCTGTACACAACTTTAAAGAAATGACACTGGAGCTTAAAGGGAAAGGCAAGATTTCTCAGTTTTTAAAAACAGGAATGTTTTTCCAGACTTTGAATATCCATGTCACTGGATATATTATTTGTAAAATAAAAATGCGTGGGCAAATTCACTTTGATGGGGCACTTTTGAGAATGTACTAAGGGTCTATATGATCCTATAAGTACAATTCAACATATTTTCAGTCCTTTATATTCTAGCTAACGGCGCCACTGAAAAGCTGTTTTCTCTCCTTTCCATATAGGTTGTTCATAAATGCAATAATGCCATTGATGCTCTCTGTTTCCTAATGACTATAGTCAGCAAACACATTAAAACTTACATAATCAGTTAGTATGATAAGAGAACCATAAATTCTTAAGTTATTTTGACACTGGGAAATTTGCAAGAACAAACTTAAAGACACATACCCCCCAAATTGTCAGGAAGGAATTCAATCCCATATAGGCAGAAAGGTGAATGCTAGTCCCCTTTAGTCTGAAATTTCATAAAATCAATAACAATTTGGAAGACAAAGGTCCAATTTACAAAGCAAATAAAAAAGTAAGCTTTGCAGAACTAAAAAAATCTCAAATGCATTTCACCTATAAGTAACTGTAATCCTTAACTCTGAATAACAATAATCAATGTTTTAATGTTTAGTAATCAAGAAACCCCTCCAGTAACACAGTGATGCATGGTTCAGATTTGCAATGTAATAGAGAAAGTTGTATTAAAAGACAAACATCCATAGGAGAATAATCGAATCCATTTTTCTAAGCACTAGAAAATATATTTAGTATGATAAAAATAACAGAAAATGAGTATGAGTAACGAGAATTTACTAAATTAGTAATCTAAGTACAGTACATTTTGGCACATGCTCTTTACCCTAATGAAAGTCACATTTTGGGGAAGGCTACAGTATGTAGTCAAGGATGCTGGCCATTGCCTGGTCACTAGTAACTCTCCCAGAGCGCAGATATTGAAGGCATTTATATTCAGCAAAAACTGGGCAAAGGCCCGCCAACCACTGCACGCAGTTAGCACGTGCGCACGAACGGAGCCTGCCCCAGTCCTGGACGCTCTTTCCCGAGTGCCTGACGGTTAGAGCTGGGCTTACCTCAAACTCAGTTTCACTTACTGATGATTCAGAACCCATTTTTCTCGCTCAGTTCTAATCCCTGGGGGAATGACACTAGTTTACCAGTCCCGTCCAGTCCCGTCCCGAGGCAGTGCTGGGATGAGGAGTGGCCCCCACATGCAGTGCTGAGAAGGTAAAATGAGGGAGAAAAGGGACGGCCTGCTGATTTTAAAACAAAGTCCTGCAATGTGCAGTCTCATCACTGAGAAGAACATGATGCTGTCACAGCTGAATTTAAGCCTATCTTTAAAATCACTGGTTTTTAAGGCTGGTTTCCTTTTTTTTCGCTTTTTTCTGTCACCCACCTCTCAGAATTTCTGTTTCTTTTTATCTCCATGTCTGGCACTTCACTTTCCAGGTCTATGGATTCTGATCAGAGGTGCTCCTCTGATTTTATCCATTCTATCCACTTTCTACTACTTCTTCCTGTTTAGGAATCTGCACTTCTAAAAACCCTATTTAATTTTTTTCTAGCTTTATTGAGATATAATTGACATACAACATAGTATAAGTTTAGGGTGTACAACATGTTCATTTTATACTTCCAGACTGCAAAAATGATTACCACAATAGCTTTAGCTAGCATCTCCATTATGTTACACAATTACCATTTATTGTTTGTTTTGTTTTTTTTTGTTTTTTTGTGTGTGTGATGAGAACATTTAAAATCAATTCTCTCAGAAGCTAGGAAGAATATAATACAACAGCACTCATTATAATCATCATCCTGTACATTAGATCCCAGAACTTGAGCTGATTTTATAACTGGAAGTTTGTCCCCTTTGATCAACAATGACACGTCGCTATTGCCTTGACCCCTGCCCCTGGGAACCACCATCCTACTCTCTGAAAAATCCAATTTTAAAATTTCTCTTATCTTCACTGACTTCTTGTTTTTACTTTATTTTAAAATGTAAACCTTTAAGAAACTCCACAATCTTGTTTATAGCAGGCTCTCCTGCTAAAGTTAACACAGACATACTAGAATTAGCATAAATTCTTATATAAAATTTTATACATTAATATTTTTAAGTGAAATTGATGTTTCAAAATACTATACAATCTTTTAAAAATCGTGAATGCCAAATAGCCAGAGTCCCTAGCAGTGATGATTAACTACAGCTATGGACGTCTCCAAACACCTGTGTCAAGACAAATGTTAGGTGCAATGGTAAACAAACGCTCACTCGGCCTCCAGTCTGCAGTAAGCCTCAGCTGATCCACCTCTGCATTCAGTACTTCCCATGTTCAATAAGAAACCCACAGTTTTGCTAAGGACAGGCTCTAACCTGACATGAGCAGTAATTTCAAGTATATCTGCAAATGCAAATTTTACAGAAAGTTTAAAGTCAAGTTCCCTGGTGAGACGGAAATAAATCTTGGATTACTCTAAAAGTGACACTTTTAATAGACAGGAAACACACACCCCATATGTAAACTGAGGAGTTAAAATACTTTTTACAAACTCAGGTAACATGTTCCCAGAACATTTTGGATGCTACCTGACAGCTGACCTGTTCGCGTCTAGGTTATCCAGGCAGAGCCCGACTTCAGGCATGCTGATGGAAAAGAGTTTGAGCTCTTTAAGAGAAACTCCTCCCCTAGTCCCATCAAACGCCACAATATTATGTCTTTCTAAAACTACAGGGGTAGCCTGTTTTCCTCTTTCTTTCTATAAAATATCAAAAACAAGGAGCAGAAATAGTATGACAGAATTCTGTGTTGCCAGGAAAGCCGATTCAACAACAACAACAAAAAACCTAATGAAAAGAAATAAAATTACAGGTAGGGATAACATTCTGCTTTCTATTTAAAAATAAAAATTTTGGAAAATCCAATGCCAGATGCTAAAATAAACATCCCAGGTTAAAACCAGGTGAGGTACTGGGCAAAAGCATTCAGAGGGCAGGTGGCATCTTTCTGATGACTGGGGAATTAAAAGAACAGTTGGCGTGGGCATCCCTGAATAAATGCGGTACACTCTTCTCTATGACAGGATTCAGCAAAGCCTGGTGCGGCCCCAGGAGTCTCCTACTGGGACGGTCAAAAGACAAGACCAGTAAGCAAAAGCAGTCAGTAATACAGACGGATCATTTCACAGCAGCATTTTACAAGAGCTCAGTATATAAAAAGAGATTTGCCTGCATAGACCTACAAATAGAGGTTACTCACAGAGATTACTGTAGCTCCAGCAGTTACCCATTGATCATAGAAAATGCCCAGTTCATCAGCTTAACGCTTGAGAAAAGTTAGCTAGAAAAAGAAGCCAGCTAATTCAAAATCTGCTGTTCTAGTCAACTGGAAGCAAATTAGTGTCAGATTTCCTGGCAGCCCCGTTAGCCCTGCACTGCACGGTGATGTCAATGGAGCACTCTGAGCACGGGAGCCCTTGCGGAGCGCTCTGTCCCTCTCTCACAAAGGCTCAGCAGCCCGTTCTCCAGCTTGCTCGCCCTCTTTCTGCCTCTGTCGCTCTCTACCTTGGTAGCTTACCGAAAACAACCACTGTTGGGCTTTTCTATATTTGTGAAAACTACTTCCAAGGAGATAATAGAGATGACGGGAGTGAGCTTTAATGTAACCATTTCCCCAGTGCAGCAGCAGGCACCCCAGCAAAGGCTCCGAGAGGACTGTACCATCCTCGGTGACATCAGAGGTGGGGCTGTCATCTCAGTATTATGCAGCATTTTCTGCGATATCAGAATGACACACGTGAAAGGAGATGGATGGTTTCCCTTTAAGAGGATTTAATTCTTGGGTTATTTAAGCAGAAAAGGCAAAACTAACTATACTGTTGAAAAACTGTTGGAGGAGGAGAATAATCCCGCTTTGCCAGTCTTTATCTCGCGGCTACATGAGGCTGCCATCTAAAGTCACTTAACCGATGATTACATTGCCGTTCCTGTACTAGATTAATATTTAATGGGCGACTGATGTTACTTGAAAATGTGTCACAAAAAGATTCATAGTCATTAACATCTGCTTTTAAATATGATGGCATAAATTTTTTCATCACTAATAGTATCTTGAATGTATGCAATACCTTTCAGCACAATCTTAATAAAAATACTGAAGATAAAAACTAATGGTTTTGTAGATGAGAAAAGTGAGGTGAAAAATAGCACAAGGTGAATAGCACAATGTAGTACTGGTCCTTAGTCTTGGTAATGGAGGTTAATACAAACATTAAAAATAACTCATTTTCTATAACCTAAGTATTCTGACCGGTATAAAAAGCAAAGGTCAACAACACAAAGCAACTGATGTTCATTTTCACTCATCTCATATACAGTTACTGTGCTTAACAGGTGCTAGAAAATGTGTTGAGTTTAACTTAAAGTGCACATTTCTGATAAGTAATATAATTCTATTAACCTGCTATTTCTCCCTGCCGCCCTCTGGGATAGCTACCATAATTAACCCATTTTACAGATAAGACCACTAAAACATGAGAGGTACGTGACCTGTCTTGAGATCACATGGCCAAAAGTGGCACAACAGGATTTAAACACTGGCACTACGGCCGAAAAGTCTACCCTCTGGGCCACTAAGCTATCTGCCTTTTAGGGCTTCCTCGTCAAGTAAAGGAATTCTAAAGGAACCTAATTTTCAGGATTTAGAAGCACAGCGAGCCCAAAATAGCCACCTCTGAAGAAGACGCACCCGAAGCACACCGAGACCGTGGGAAGAACACCCAGGAACAGAGGTTTGCGGTTTGCTGCTCACGTGACCCTGATCGTTCGGCTTTAGTTTCCTTATTTCTGAGCTACAGATTCTAAATTAGAGAGCAGTATAATGATGTGGCTAGAGCACACGATCTAACTTGTAAGCAAGTTCTCTGACGGGCTCAATTTCCTGAAAAAAGTGAAGATAACAATGGGGCTGAAGGTTACATGAACGATACATATAAATATGTAAAGCACTCAGATTAGCAATTAGTATGTAATAAAAGTTCAATAATACTTTTATTATTGTTAATATGATCATCATTACTTTTAGTATTGCCATTACTATTTAGTATTATTTTTAAACTAAAAGTGCCAGCTTCCTCCCTTTTCAAAAACCTCTCCAATAAGAACCGCTATTTTTCTGGAGTTGGTTCGAAAAGCAATGTTAGATTCACACAAACGTTTAGCAATCCATGCGTCACCAATTTCCCATGAGGTGTAAGCTGAAGTTGCTGGGCATGCTCTCCAAGAAAGCCCCTTCCCAGGGGAAAGGCAAGGGCATGGAGTAGACCCTTTGGCCATCCCCAATCTTTTCCTTCCCCTGCCTGGAATATTGACGGGGCAGATCTGAGGCACCACCCTTGACTGTAGGCACACCTTTAGCTAGGAAGGCAAAGCAGAGAGTCCCAAACCCACTACAGACCTACCCCTAGCTTCTTGTATACTGATGAGAAATAAACCTTTAATTCAAGTATTCAATTATATGCAACTGTTCATGATCCTGATACACAAATAAAGGCCACAATTTCCCTATGATTTCAAAGGCTAATTTGACAGATGGGCTATTTAGCATGGCTTTTCTGTTAAATCCTCTGTGCCTGCATCCCGTCCAATGGCAAGTGAAAGTCAATGGATGACCAAAATATACTGCTTCCCAATACTCCGCAGCTATGTTGTCCTATTGCAAACGGAACAACGAAGGGTCGAATGGGTGATGGATTAGCATATGAAACACTCCCCCTCCATCTGACTTTCTTCCAGTTCTGAATGGATTCCTAGTTCCAATCTGCATGCTACCAAAAGGAGAAAAAAACAAACAAACCAACAAAAACTCAAATGCATGAGTAAGAATGCTTAATAAAAGTGGGGTTATTATACAGGCTATGTAACTAAGACGGCCCCCTTAACTGCAACTACTAATGAGCATGTGGAAATAAATATATTTAGACTACATAAATGTCTCACTTTAACATGTCTAGAATGTCACCTTAGACTTTAATTAACACTGTCTTTGACTGATACCCTAAAACTCACCATTTCAAAAATTGAAACGAGAAAATAAATTTGTTACATATTTTCTAACTCTCTTTTGGGCAGTACCTCTAAAAACTACACATACAGAAATACCACTTGACTCCATAACTGGGTTAGCAGTGCCATCCCAATGTTCTCAATGATTTTGTTTGTTTTGTTTCTGAAATGTAATCTAATAAAGCTTCCATTATCCTTGAAGGATAGATATTAATAATATTAAGAGGAAAAAAACCTATTAAAAATTCACAAACCGCCCTGGCCGGTTTGGCTCAGCGGTTAGAGCGTCCGCCTGCGGTCCGGAGAGACCCGGGTTCGGTTCCCGCTAAGGGCATGTACCTCGGTTGCAGTTTGTCCCCGGCCCTGGTTGGTCGTGAGGGTGGCAGCCACTCGATGTGTCCCTTTCACATCGATGTTTCCCTCTCTCTCTCTTCCTCTCTCTCCCTCCCACACTGTCTGTACAAAAAATGGAAAAATGTCCTCGGATGAGGATTAAAAAAAAAAAAAAAATTCACAAACCAATATTCTCTTCTGTAAAATATAAAGAATTGTTTTTCTAGAAATACCACTGACGGACTGAACCAATTAAAAAAAAACTAGATTTATAAAATGTACTTTTTCATTAAAATTTAAAATTTTTTATAAATAAATTATACCTACCAACTTCAACCAATGTTTTCAATAAAGAAAATATGAAATTTAATAATAAAACATTTTGAATGTTAACATACAAAGTCTGTACTGACTGTATCTTCTTATTTTCTGTATTGATGCTCTGGTATTTGGGGCCTTGATCTTGGAGAAGCAGCCCTCCCAGAGCTAGCTATTTCCTGGCGCTAGCAAAGGACTCCCCGAGAGTGCACTTTTGACAGACAAGCCAACCGATCCAGAGCCACACTCCCAAGCATCTCTTTCATCAATCTGTCTGACACTAAGCCAGTATTCCATGGCTCTAAACCACCCCAGGGCCTGTTTCTAGACAGCTAGGAACCATCCCTACAGACCAGAACCCATGAAATTATTCCAACTATCCAATCCTACACTTACTCAGGTATCTACCCTGCCCTATCCAATCCTTCCCACAAAAACCCCATTGCAGGCTGGGCCATGCTTTCCTGAGGCCCCTCTGCCCTACCCCCAGGGGCCCTGCAGGTGGGATCCTGCATCTAGGGATCTGTGGGTACAAACTGCTTCCTTCATGACAATTATTTCTGTGTCTGTGGGTCTTACCACACCTGATTAGAACAAATCTCAGGGACAAATTTTATAAAGTTTTAGAAAAATTGAGAGGTTATTCATTAAGAACAAAATTTCAAATCAGGACTGTATTTCTAGATTTTAGTGTCACTAATATTGTCCCTTTAGTTTAGAAATGACAAGCTGTAGGTAATAAACTGGAATTTGACCTAATGTGTTATTTCTCAAAAAAGTCAAACAAAGTAATACTAATAGGCAAGCAATTTAGTATAAGATTTTAGAATTTAAGAAGTTTTAAATATGCCCTGGCCAGTTTGGTGCAGGGGTTAGAGTGTCGGCCTGCGGACCAGAGAGACCCGGTTCAGTTCCCGCTAAGGGCACGTATCTCGGTTGCAGTTTGTCCCTGGCCCCAACCAGGGTCATGTGGGTGGCAACCAGTCGATGTGTCTCTCTGACATCGACATTTCTCTCTCTCTCTCTCTTCCCCTCTCTCTCCCTCCCACTCTATCTGAAGATAAATGCAAAAATGTCCTTGGGTGAGGATAAAAAAAAATTTTTTTTAAAAGTAGTTTTAAATATACACCTTGTTGGGATATAGGTCAACAATCAAATAGCTTATAATATTTTCTTTATCATGTTAATTTGGTACACACATAAAATCACATACCCCATAAAGAATAAAATGCATCTGCTTTTATCTACTTGCATTTCAGAGAGTTATCCAAGCTGTTCACCTGCACATTGTCATTAGAATCTTTGCTGCCACTGGAGTCTCGTTTTGAGTTCTAGTATATCTTGAGTTGGTCTTAGGCAGAGATACAGCAATTCTGAAATCTGCATGATGCTGTAACTGGAAGTTCTACCCTAATCCACAGTATCCATCCACTTCAGGGGATCTGCACAATGCAACCACTTACTGTACGACCTTTAAAAGTCACCTTTGAAAAGACAGTTTACAGTGGCAATTTAGGATGGTTTCCCCAGGAATAATCAATAAATGTGTGTTAAATGTGTTCTCTCTCCCTTTTGTAATGCATTTTAGTGATCTCCGTAAGCACCCCAACTAGCATGATCTATAGTTAGCTCAAGTTAATGTGTTTTCTCCAAAAAGTTCTTTGTTATTCCAAATAAACAAAAGATCCTATTACAGAATCAGTAAGAACTTGAACATAAGACCACGCCTCCTTTCTGATAACTTTCTGAGGAAAACATCCTTATCCTACTTCATGTGTACAGAAGTTAACTCCTTTTCACACATGACGGGCATAAGGAGTTTAAGCCACCTGACCAACACACAGTTAGAAGATAAGGAGAGCAGGAAACAGCCTTCAAACCAAAGTTTAAAAAAAGAAAAGAAAGAAGAGGGAGTGTAACTGGCAGCTCAAATGTGAGTATACAAAAGAACATATGGAAACAAACAAAACCAGTATTTCACTTTGGGTTGTACTTACTTCATTCCTGTCTTTTTTTTTTTTTTTTAATGTTTTTATTGATTTTTTTTTTTTTTTTTTTTGAGAAAGGAAAGGAAAGATATTGAACCAGGACCTCTCAGTACATGGGATGATGCTCAATCCACTGAGCCACACCGGCTGGGCCATTCCTCTTTTATTCTAGCATAGTTAGAGAAAAACCTTTATTTTCCTTTGTTAACTGTTTGTAGTAACTAATTTACAATAATACTTATTTTTATTAATATGAACCATATGAACATCATTTTAAACAAATATACAATACGCCATTTAGTAATATAATTTAGTGATTATTGAATATTCTGGTTATTTCCAATATTATCCTAGGAAGATTCTTATATTGACAAATGGCTAATTAATATTATGCAGATGTAATCAAGATATAAGCCCACTGACCCACATGAAACCTGTATTTTGCATCTGTTTGTTCACTGCTGTAGCCCCATGTCACTGAGATACCCTGGAAGCACAAATGTCAAACTGCTAGGTCAGTTCGCAATGGTGTAAACCTCAGGTTGCTTGTAATAGGCCCAGAGATGCTTATGGTCAGTTTATTGTCATGTACGGGGCACAGGATAAAACCAGAACCCACGGGCACCAGGACAGCGTAGGAGCAGAAGGAAAGCAGAGTCCTGGGCCGATGGGGTAACCTGAAGGGATCCTTCTCCATACTCAAAGGTAAAACTTGAAAGCAAATTCTAGTAGAAAGCCAATCAGTATCAAAGGGCATTTAAGTGGGCAACTGAAGTTAGCTAGAGGGCCCTACAAGCTGCAGTCATCAGACTCCGGGCTAGACTTTAAATTGGGATTACTACTCTCTAAACTCTTTTATTTATTCGCTGTTTCTTTTTCATTTCTTTCTTTCTTTAATAGATTCTGTTAAAAACTCTCATCTTGCATCAACTGTGTTACACAAAAGCGTAACAGTCCGCCTCTCTATAGGGTCCACGCAGGCATCGAGCGCTGGACGCAGGGCGGCAGGACCTCAACTGCTCTCGATGAGCCTCACAGCAGAGCTCAGCGGGGGAGGGGAGAACTCCTTTCCCAGGCTCCCTCCCACTGGCTCCTGGGACACTAGGGTCCTTGCTAGGCATCTCCCTCTCTGCCCTTCTGCTGTTTCCTTGGCTTGTGGCGCTTCTTTGCCCTCTAGTTAGAAGCAGCACCGAGAATCGATTAGTTCTCGACTCACTGCTCTTCTGAAGTGCAAGCTGAGCATGTGCGCCAGCCAGCAGGCTGGCACGGTGGCCAACACAGAAAGCGCCATGCTCGGCACGCAGGAGACACTTAGTAAGAACGCCCTGACGGTGCCGGCCCTACCGGGGATCCGCCTGTGCTGGGCTCCCCTCCAGGTGATCGGGGCGAGTACTCTTTGCCTCAGCTTTCGCCTATTACTTTTAAAATCTCATTAAAAGTCAACTTTTTTCCCCCAGCCTTTTGTACTCACTAAAATAAAAACTTGCAATTAATTTTGATTCGTGATTCAAACAATTAGTAACTGTAGGCAAACAAGATGTGTATCTCACAGGGTTGTAATAAGATTAAAGTTAGAAAGGTCCTGTGAAAAAGTAACTGAAAACTACAAAATGGTGTTTGAAAGGAAGGCTCTGCACTGACCCCTCAGGGGCACTCCCGAGTTTCAGTCCCCCTCACACTGTCCCGTGGGCAGTACTCCCAAGTGGAGACCACGGTGAATGAAAAGGAAAGGTGTGGATGATTTAGTCAGTTCAGAAGGAACCATACACGGGCCAGACCAGACCTGTGGGGCAGAGGGCTCGAGCTGGACGGCTGTCACAGAACAAGGAGGGAAGACAAGCCTAGACCAGTTCGCATCCTTTTCATTACAAGAGTGAGGGAAGCCAAGCACACACCCATAAATCTTACCGAGTACAGTTAAAGGTCTCTAGGCCACATTCCCATCTGTCCTGGCAAAAGGACTTGATTTATGATGATGACAGCTTTTGATAATGACAACATCTGAGAAGCTTACAATAATGACAACAGAAAGAATTACAAAGTAAACCGCAGCTGGAAGCAGCTCGCATACAATGCAGTCAGCTGGCATGGGGCAGGTCTGGGGGAGTCTAGGAGGACATGTGTCTTGTGCTAAGAAGGGAAGAAAGGAACGACGGGCTCCCTGGAGCCTGTGTGCTCAAGAGAGCTGCTGGGCACTCTGCCCCGTACGTCTCCCGCAGACAGTGGTGCAGTCACCGCCAGCAGTAAACCGTGCATTCCACACCCACGTGACTCCACCAGGCCCGCCCGCCGCCTTCACTCCTTGAAAGGCAGTGCCGGGCGAAGAAAACGTGGACTGAAGAGACAGATGCTCTTTCCTGGGATCCTGAGTGGGGTCTGAGCAACCAAAGGCCTCTCTGGACTGCGCCTGAAAGTTGGGTCTGCCCAGAGAAGCGGAGAAAAAGCAGAATCAGCACTTTCTAATCAGCTGACAGATGTCTCATGTTCCACATTGAACACGGCAAAGCCGTAGTGGCTAACTTCCCTGAACACCAGCTCCTGGGAGAGAATTCCTATTTCAGATGCATCGTCAGCCTCTCCTGTCACCTCAGGGCCATGTTTCAGGGTCCTCATATCTCATCATGTCTTTAGTCTCCAAGACTATTACTGTTCTCTTAAAGTCATGCACCTATCTCTCCACTGATATCTTTATCACAGGATTTCTCTAGAGCAGGTGCTACTGCTTTAGGAATTAACTGCTAGTCCTAAACAGCCTGCCCATCTTGACACGAATTCCTGTCCCCGGTGCACTCGAAGCCACCTGTTCGATTCATTCCCAAAACACTCTTCTGATGGCACTGTTGCCACAACTGCCCAGTGTGCCTCCCCTCCCCCAACAGAACAACAGCAACAAACACTTGAAATGGATCCCCAATGTAACTAAATTAAAGCTGTAATTCTTCAATTCAGGAGTCAACAAACTTCTTCTGTAAAAAACAAAACAGGGAATATTTTAAGCTTCTTGGGCCCGAAGGTTTCTGCACAAATACGCAAAAGCAGACACAGACCTTATATGCATGTATGCATGACCATGGACACAGACAACAATACTGGGGAGGGACGATCGGGAGGAGGGTGTCAATGGGGGAAAAAGAAGAAACATCTATAACAAAATTAAATTAATAAAACATTTAAAAACAAAAATAAGCAAACAAACCAAAAAAACCAGACACAGACAACAGTAAATTACTCCGTGGCTGTGTTCCAACACAACATTCTCTATAAAGGCAAGAGGTGAGTAGGATTTGGCCCCACAGCTGTAGTCTGCCAACCCCTGCTGCTAACTCTCAACTTTGATGGTACTGTGTATTAGAGTTTTCTTTTTAATGTAACAAACACAAACCACATAAAAGACTGCTATAAGGAAGTCCTAGTTTTACAAATTAAAAACCTGAGGACAGCCCTGGCCGGTTTGGCTCAGCAGTTAGAGTGTCAGCCTGCGGTCTGGAGAGACCCGGGTTCGGTTCCCGCTAAGGGCACGTACCTCGGTTGCAGTTTGTCCCCGGCCCTGGTTGGTCATGCGGGTGGCAGCCACTCGATGTGTCCCTTTCACATCAATATTTCTCTCTCTCTCTGTTCCTCTCTCTCCCTCCCACTCTACCTGAACAAAAAATGGAAAAATGTCCTCGGGTGAGGATTAAAAAAACAACAACAACAACAAAAAAACAAAACCTGAGGACAGAGTGGTTAAGCAGCTTCTAGCCAGGACTGGAAGCCAGAGAAAGAGCCACCAGCCTCTCTATTGCTCAACTTGGTGTCCCCTGAGGGACATGACTCCCTTTGGACCTTTGCTCATAGTTATTCCCTCCTTCCCAACTACATCTTACTCACCTCTCATGTCCTTACTCAAATGCACTTCTCCCTGAAGTCCTTCATGCCTAACCCAACTCAGAGTGACCTTTCTCTTTTTTAAAAAAATTTTTTTTCTTTATTGGTTTTAGAGACAGAGGGAGGGAGAGATAAAAACATCAATGAGAGAGAACATCGACTGGCCGCTTCCTGCATGTCCCTGCACTGGGGATCGGGCCCACAACCTGGGCATGTGCCCTGACCGGGAATCGATCCGGTGACCTCTTGGTACACGGGTCAACGCTCATGCCGCACCAGCAGGGCTCTCCCTTTTACTCTTAACATATATTTTGTCTGCACTTTTCTTTGGGTCCTTATATATAGTCATGATTTCATAGTCTTCTGTACTTTCTGTCTCACATTTTCTAAGACCTTGGTAACTACCACTGTGTTCAGAAATGAAAAGGTATTCATTCATTCTTTACTAGGAGGATGAGGTCCATACAAGGCAATCCATGGATATACAGACATAAAACAATTTTCACCACTCTCCATATTTATCAAGACCATAGCAAGTGGTCTCTGTACAGTAAATATATCAATTCTTGAACAGAGTTTAAAAAACAACAACTAGGAGTATAAATCATCCCTTTGGCCTTCCCAGCATGAGGTACATCTTGCAAAAACAATTATGACACTATATATACAGTAAGTGAACTACTTTCAAAGGTTATTTTATTAGTGTAGTTGACTTACGGTGATCATTGTATTTGTAGGACTAGGAAAATATCTTCAAACTGATTTTTCTGTTACTCAAGTCTAAGAGAAGTGGCTCCTGATTCCTTTGGCACCTCTATGAGAAAGCGATGGACCCTCTCCTGATAAAAACAGTCAGATATTTATACAAACTTTGCATAAAACTTCTGGGGACTCACAGACTCTGTAAAGTCAAAAACTCCTGCCACAGAGGGTCTCACACCAGGCACTCACGGACCTCACTCACCTCGCTTAATCCTCACCCAAGGATGTTCTTCCCATTGATTCTTTAGAGCGGTGGTTCTCAGCCTTCCTAATGCCGCGGCCCTTTAATACACTTCCTCGTGTTGTGGTGACCCCCAACCATAAAATTATTTTCGTTGCTACTTCATAACTGTAATTTTGCTACTGTTATGAATTACCATCGGAAATATGTGTTTTCGGTCTTAGGCGATCCCTGTGAAAGGGTCATTCGACCTCCAAAGGGGTCACGACCCACAGGTTGAGAACCGCTGCTTCAGAGAGTGTGGAAGGGAGGGAAGGAGAGAGAGAGAGAGAGAGAGAGAGAGAAACATCGATGTGAGAGACACACATCAATTAGTTGCCTCCCACACGACCTGACTGTGGTTGGGGATCAAACCTGCAGCCCAGGTACGTACCCTTGACAGGAAATCGAACCCGAGACCCTTCAGTTCTCAAAACAACGCTCTAACCACTAGCACACCAGCCAAGGCTAAGACATTTTGCTTTTAATTCAAGTAATTCAAAGAAGTTTCAATGTACCAAAAGTATCTGGCAGTAATTCTTTTTAACATTTTCATAGAACAAACCATTACATTGAATTAGAGGTCAGAGATCACAGACAGTGGAAATGGAGTTGACAGTTTGGAGCCAGTGAGAGGGCGGGGAGAAGAGAGACCGCGGACGACCTACAGAGTTCATCTCACTGCCTGCTACACACCCTGAGACACGTCCACGCGTGTAAGAAACACGGGTTTTCTACGGACAACACGTTACTGCTAGAACTCGCACATCAGAAGTAGCAGCTTCACAACTCAAAACAACTCAAGCTAAGAAAATCAGCAAGAGCAACTAATTATAAAGTCTGTCTTTAAAATTCCAATTTGGAAATAAAGATAGTAAGTTCCTAAGCCAAACACCAGTGGACTAACACACTGTGAATACAACAGCAGATAAATGACAAACACACAATATTAATGACACACAACTGTGGGACTTTAATTCCTTCTCATTGACTCTTTTAATAAGACATTTGTTAAATGCACTGCTAAACAGAATTTAATTATTATGTCATTTGTACTCAGCATGAGAATGACAGCAAGATATCACAAAAATCTATATTTTAAGATTCAACATAAAATGGTTAAAATCAAACTACCTACAGAAGAAATCCACCCTGAATATAACGGGTAAACTGATAAATGTGAAATTTCAAAAACAGCCCAATTCCAATCCAGGTGCAACCTCAGCCTGATTTAGTGAAAGAAAACCCTGAAGACAAATTGGTGCCTTTCAGAGTGACTGGTCAGTGACAGAGGCAGACTCCAGGACACAGGGGGGACCCCCACAGCAAGGGGTAGTCAACCCAATGGAGAGAGGTTAATAAAGCTTCTTGGGACACACACTTCAAATTGTGACTTTCTGACCTGACTCTGGCCTCCCATGACCCGACTTCTCCACCTGAGTCATAGTCTAATGTCCTCCACAACCACACTCTCTCCTTTTCCATGGAAAGCATCCTCCCCATTCTTCCCACACTTCCACATACTCCTGTTCTTCGAGGCCAGATGACCCTCTAAGAAGCCCTGGGCTGCTCCCTCACACCCTGCTGTGTTCTCTCCCCCACGGGACGTGAGCTGCACCCAGAGCCGATTCCCTGCTGCTCCTGATTCCAGCAGTCTGTCTCCCCGGGACAGCAGACGTCTGTCTCCATGCAGGACTTTTACCGTGGAATCAGGGCATCTGTTCATGACATTTATACCAATTATTGGGCACTTAATTACATATCATCTCCTAGTTACAGCTCCCGGTTGGAATGCTGTCTTGCTTGTAAGTTCATTAGCTTCTTATAAGCAATGATTAGCAGTACTGGGTACATAGCAAGTACTTGGAAATACATATTTGTAGAAATTAAATGTATTAAACAAAAGAAACTTATTTCCTGCCCCTCTGTTTAAAAGTTTTTCCTAATAGTTGTATGGCTTTTTAAATTTTAATTTATTGGGGTAGCGTGGTTAATAGGATCGTATAGGTTTCAAGTACACATTTTTATGATACATGATCTGTATATTGCACTGTATGCTCGCCACCCACAGTCAAATCATCTTCCCTCACCGTATATTTGATACCTTTTGCCCTCTTTAAAAAAAAACAACTATCTAGATATATAAGAACCAAAACTAGACACAGTTCCAACAAATTCTGGGGAACCTGCCACTACAGAAAGAGTCTCTAGTCATTCTTCCTTTCAATAGAAAATTAAAATTAAGAAAAATTTCTAAATTCTCTTCGTTTTAACCAGGACCAACTCAAAGTTCACTGTGCAACTGTTCCAAGGACACCAAAGGGGCCATATTGTAGATAGTTAACAATCTATCATCCAAAGGGTGAGCTCTCTAAATTACTTTTTTCTAGTGCAGCTAGGATTTGCATTTAGCCATCCCTACTCATTTGCTAGGGCCCCCTTTTAATGAACAGAAACATTTTTGTAAAATAGTTTGTAAAATTGCTCAGGGACTGAAATAAAAGTTATCTATACCTTAAGAACTGACCTCGACCTTATTAATACTAGTCTCTTATCAAGTGAACTAACACAGACTGGGTATTTCAGTATATGAACAGCATAGCACAACAAGGAAAAAGAATTGCTGGGCCCTGGCCAGGTGGCCCAGTTGGTTGAGCACATAACACCAAAAAGGTTGTGGGTTTGATTCCCAGTCAGGGTACATAACTGAGTCGAGGATTCGATCCCCAGTCAGGGCGCAAGCAGGAGGCAGCCCATTGATGTTTCTTTCTCTCTCTCTCCCTTCCTCTCTCTCTAAAATCAATAAACACATCCTCCGGTGAGGATTAAAAAAAAGGAATTGTTGGAAAGTCACAGTGGTAGATGAAAGGAAGCTTGGTCTTGCTCTCTGTTACTTTGTGTCTTGCAAAGGAATCTTCTCTAATTCTACAGTGTTGAAACAAATAGAAAATTTAATTTATGTTTCAGTATTTTTTTATTACTGACATATTCCTGGCATTATAATTTCCCTCTGCTGGGATATGGAGGGTTGGGTTGTTGGAAGTAAGGAAAAAGGGGGCAGGCTGGGTGCTCCAATTAAATGGATAAAGGACTTAGACATCTCGTTCTCCTGAGACCCCGAGGGCTGCCTGTTGTGGGGCAGACCCCTTTAATTCAATGACCCGGTCATCACACCCTAATGCTACCATGACTAGGGACAGGGACTAACCCATATGACACCTCAGGCCATACTTTCTTCCCCTTTGAAAGGAAAAATACAAGGAGCTGTTGTGTGCATCATCGCTCAAGACACTATAAGCTAAATGGGACCTAAGAATTATATGGCCCAAGTTCAAGTTTCTTTCTGAGCAGAGAAATTGCACCTTCACATGATGTCTGACACGAAAGTCCCATCGGCCTTTGGTCGATTGGGGGTGGGGCATGGACTCATGTCACCATCACCTCTTCCCCAACCCTCAGGGAGACACGAAGACTTAAAGATTTAGAGAAGTGAAGCCAGAAAAGCTAAGCAGTTTATTCACTACCGCACCACCGAGTAATGACAGGGCCATAAGTGCAGCCACGCTCTCGTGACGTCAGGAGACCGGTGGAGTGGGTACAGTGGGACCTCGCTCGCATTCTCTGTAGGGCTGCAGGACTCGGTGGGAAGACTGAGGCTCGGGAGTCGCACCTGAGTTTGCATGCCAGCTCCGTGACCTACCTGCTGTGTAACCTGAGGTTCAGTCATTTAAACCTCAGTGAGTCTCATCTACGAAGTAAAGGGGGGGCAATATCAAAGAATTCCTCTGAAATTTAAAGAATAACTAATAAAAAACTTCCTAGCAGAGTATCTGTCACATAAGTGTGTAACAATGTTCACTTCTGCCTGCATTATCTGATAGGAAATGGAGGGTATTTTTCCATTGATTTACAGATAGAGTGGGAGGGAGGACGGAGGGGGAGAGAGACACACACACACACACACACATTGATTGGTTACCTCTGGCATGACTCCAACCAGGGCTACGATCGAACCAAAAACCGAGGTACATGCCCTTGACCAGAATCAAACCCATGACTCTGTCCCACGCTCTAACCGCTGAGCCAAACTAGCCAGGGCAAGAAATGGAATCTTTATCCTTGCTTTCCCAATAGCATTTTAATTATTTACAAATCACATCTCAGGGAGAGAGAGAGAGGTGTACGTACATAAAGATACACACATACATGTGTGTATATATATCACTAGTCAATACTATTACAATTAAGCAGAAAACTCAGGATAAAACAATTAAGAAAAATAATGTATGCACTTTGTCAGTATATAACATAACATAACATAACATAGAAAAACAAATGTAACAACTAAAAACTATCAGTTAAGAACAGCCAATTTAGGACCTTCCACATTAGTCTTTCAATGATTACATCTCCAATAACATTGATTTCTTCAGAACTTCTTGCAAAATTTGTAAGTGGGAAGACTGGGTTTCATATACTATTTTACTGCACTCTGTAGTCAAGGATTATTATTACCAGGGGCCTATTAGAATGCCTATCGGAGATTATTACTAGTTAACATTTCTATTTCAAAAACTTAAGTGTTGCCCTGGCCGGTTCCCTCAGTGGTTAGAGCGTTGGCCCACAGACCAGAGAGCCCTGGGTTCAGTTCCTGTTAGGGGCACATATCTCTGTTGCAGTTTGTTTCCAGTCCCAGTTGGGGTCGTGTGGGTGGCGGTCAGTCAATGTGTCCCTCTCGCATCAATGTTTCTCTCTCTCTTCCTCCCTCTCTCCTTCCCACTCTGAAATATAAATAATTTTTTTAAAAGTGTTTTGTCATGAAAATTCCAAATTTTTAATTTCATAACATCATGAGATTAATATATAATAGATTTAAGACATTTGTACACCACTGGAATTTTAATAAACTTCCAGATTAGATTAAGCAGAAAGAACAAAAGCATATTTAACTGACCTTCAAAACAAATCTGAAAGAAATCTGCCAATGGCTACTAAGAAGTATTACACACTCTGTCCACCAGTGGGCAGTGTTGTTTAACTATTAACAACAATAATTTAGAATTCTGGAATAAAATTTTGTACTTTTAAAAGAAAAAAATACACATACACACACATGCACTCATCGAAAAAAACCTAGAAACCTGCCAGTAGATATCTGTTAAAATATTATAAAATATGGTCCACTTTTCAAAATCATTTTAGGCCTGTGAACATATACACACCCCAAGTACAGGGTTCTCCTCAAAAGAAGAAATACTAAGGCTGTGGGCCTGTGTCACTGTACCAAGGCTGCGGTCCTGGACCAAGGCTGAGGTCCTGTGTCACTGGACCAAGGCTGCGGTCCTGTGTCACTGGACCAAGGCTGCGGTCCTGGACCAAGGCTGCGGTCCTGTGTCACTGGACCAAGGCTGCGGTCCTGTGTCACTGGACCAAGGCTGCGGTCCTGGACCAAGGCTGAGGTCCTGTGTCACTGGACCAAGGCTGCGGTTCTGGACCAAGGCTGAGGTCCTGTGTCACTGGACCAAGGCTGCAGTCCTGGACCAAGGCTGCGGTCCTGTGTCACTGGACCAAGGCTGCGGTTCTGGACCAAGGCTGAGGTCCTGTGTCACTGGACCAAGGCTGCGGTTCTGGACCAAGGCTGCGGTCCTGTGTCACTGGACCAAGGCTGCGGTCCTGTGTCACTGGACCAAGGCTGCGGTCCTGGACCAAGGCTGTGGTCCTGTGTCACTGGACCGAGGCTGCTGCATCTCTGACCAGCCTCTCCTCACTCTCACCTGATGTTAAAGCTCAAAGAAGGCAGTGAACAGTGGCACTTGGGACCCTAACTTTTTATCACAGCTTAAACCACGTGATGATGCTGAGGGCACATGTGTATTTAATACCTACCTCACTGTGCCTGTAAAAATATTCTCACTAGCAGAAAATACATCCTGAATTTTAGCTTAAATGATTTAGTCACTATCCTGTCACAGTGACAAAAGCCCAAAATACCAAGAGGTGAGGGGCATTGGGTATGCAGACTCCTCACTTCAGGGAAACAGCAACCATCTACCCTGATTTCCAATCATATGATCATGTTAGGTCTACTCTAAACATTATACACACAAACACACACACCTCTCTCTTTTACTGTATTCAATTACCTCCTAATTGCCCGACGCTTCAGGCTTTATCTTACTGGACTCGTCTATGGCATGTCTCTGCCACTACTCCCTTCTTATTAAAATCCTTCTCTCGTTTCCCAAATATCTTTCTGTTCTGATTTTCCTTCTGCCTCTCTAGCTGATCCTGCTAAATTTCTTTCAATCACTACTCTTTCAGCCTGCCCTTAAATATTTTTCTTCTTCAAGGTGCCATCTTCAGTCCTCATTTTCACTTTGCACACGCTTCCTAGGCAATCCTAGCCACTTCCAAAATCTCTTCTCTCTGGCCCAGACGCGTATACCCGCCTGCCACTGGATATCTCCACCTGAATGTGCCACGGGCCTCCCGACTGCTCATGTCCAACATGTCTTCCTTCTTGCACCCCGCACCGGGTCTTCCTTCAGGCCTGGGCCTTGTGGAAAGGCAGCCCCGTCCTCCCAGCTGCACAAGGCAAACACCCCCTCAGTGTCCCTTCCCTCCTTCCCCCTCCACTCAGTGGCCAAGGGCATCACTCTGCCTCTGCAGTCTCACCCTCATCACCAGTCCCTTGCATTCCTCGTGTGGCCGCGACACAGGTGGTTTAACCCCACTGCCCACGCCTCCTCTCTTGGTCACAGAACTCCCAATTTCCAGCTGGGCACATGGCCACGCAGAACAAAGATGACATTTCCAGCGTTTCCCTCGCAGCTAACTGTGGCCACGGCACCATGCTGTGGACGACAGCGGTGTTTTCTCCAAAATTACCTTCAGTTACAGAGAGCACAGGACCCTTTGCCCTTCGGCTCTCCTCCTCCCCCTCCCGCTCTCAGGAACGGGCCAGAGCTCAAGCAGGCACCGCAGGAGAGGAGAAGAGCTCAAGGCCACAGCCGAGCGGCCCGAGAAGTCGGGGGCACCCAACACCTGGAACCACCAGCAGAGCTCAGAATCCCTGCATTCCTTCCATGGAAGAGAAGAGGAATCTTGTTTTGTTCAAAACATGGACGTGTGCGCGCGCGCGTGTGTGTGTGCACACGCGCGTGTGTACATGTACTTTCCTAACAAGGCACGGTGCCTCCAATCTCACCTTTCCATAACTGCAATCCAATCCCTACACTGCTTCCAGACTGATTTCCTAAATCCCCAACGCGGAGTCAATTCACTATTTCAAAAAAGTCCATGGACTGCGCTCCTTCGCCTGGCTGCACCGTGTAAGCCTGCACCCTGGTCCTGGCCTGGCCTCAGCGGTCTCCCTCACTCCCACGGACACCGGCTACTCAGAACAGGCCAAGTTATCCTGAGCACCACATCCGTACCTGCCTCTTCCCAGTGCCCACCCACCTTACCCTGAAAACACCGCTCAGGTAATCACCTCTTCTAAGAAAGCTTCCCTCCCATCACTCTTAGGTGCGCCTCCCAGCCTCCCCACGCTCGCTGTCCTGCCTCCATGGCAGGGATCGCACTGTGGGGATCATCACATTCCTCGTCTGCTTCCCAACCAGATCCTACGGTCAGACTGCATGCTTGCTCTCTCCATCTCTGGCCTGGCAACATCTTTCTTGTCTCCTGAAAAGGTAAACACTCTCAGGAGTGTCTTCACTTGTCTTGGAGGAAGTTCTTGGCATCTGACACTTGACATAAATGAAAACGCAGGCTCTTGACTCTTTGCCCAGGCCTGTATCCAGCACATCAGCATTTCCCCAGCTGTGTTCCAATAACATCCGTTCAGGGAATGGTAATAATGTCATTAACATGTGGGTGTCCAGCCACCCGACAACTTCCAGTTCCACTAACCTGTCAAACGCCCTCCCCATCCCAGTGCCCACTCCCAGCCTGCTGGGCTTTTTCAATGTCAGCCTCTGGGCCCCACCCTCCTCCTTTAGACCCCAGCACCACCTCTTACCTGGGAGACTCCCTACTCTCCCAACACTTTTAATAACCCTCTAAAATTTGGATGAATGTGACCTGACACACACCAGTCTTTATAATCCCCTTTACGCTCCTTTCTAAAACCAGGTTTTGCCTCAAAATTTTTTTAGCACTTGTCCCTTCATGATTTTCAAAGACTAACTAGAGTGGACCGATACCTTATCTGTAAATGTGTTCAGCTTAGGACACGATCCCACGGAGTTCAAGTTCATGTGACAGGAGCAAGGTGAGCTCTTCCTGGGCTCAGGTTTCCGGCAGTGTTTGCTCTACCATTTCCAACAAGACCACCACTCTCCGTGGGGAGCAACCCCAACCAAGCAGCAGTCCGCGTCCCCCGGTATATCAGAGATCTCCCAACGTTGCCTCACCCACTGAGAGAGGAGCCTGCCCTTTCCTCGTCCTGTCCCCGTCAGACACACGCAGCTGCACCCCCCAGGGGCAGCGCTGACTGCTCACAGTGCTGTCCAAGAACTGCCGGGCTGAGTCACCGGGGAGCTCCTTACAGTAGTTCTGGGGCCACTCACAGAGTCAGAATTACTGCAGTAACGCTCAAGAATCCGATTGTTTTCTCAAGTTCACTGAGGTATAACTGACAAGTAAAACTGTAAGATTCTAAAGTATACAAGGTGATGACTTGATACACACATTCCTTGTGAAAGAAAAATCCGAACATGTAACGATCATCCCGAGCGCATGTGCACACGGTGCTGCCAGGAAGGCAGGGCAGGGCTGGGGCCGCCTGCAGCCTGGAGCAGCTGCCTCCCCCACGGAGCAACACAAAGCCCATCACTTCCCACCGCGGAGCGCAAGGAGGCCGGCGGACTCCCTGGACGCCCCTGAGAACCGCTGAATCAGTACTTCCAGGGGAGGGGCGCGGCAATCATTTGCAGAACGCCCACAGGTTAACATGGTGTGCTTGACAACACTGACTTTCCACTCTTTAAGAGCAAAAATATCCTTTATAACAAACATTTTGCAGTGCCTCCTGTATTACTCCGAAGCGAAATTCGTAATAACATAACCTGCCTAAATATAAAATTCAAAACAATCAATATTATAATGACTTACTAAATGGGGTATTCTACTAAATGTGGTCTAAATGTAAAACAGAGGAAAAGTAAAAGTAAAATGATTTCCATTATTAAATGCTCAGGTTAGTCAGACTCTTGCTTGTATCTAAACGGAGAATCACCCTGAATGCCGGCTCGTTACACTGACACAGGTGTGTTGAGCTGATGACTCACTAGCAGGAGCACTGCCTTGTGGGAAGTGATATTTAGAAATAGTGAACATTTTTTAGTAAATTTCCAAACACAGCAAAGTATAGTAGCCCAACCTTATCAGCAGTCTCACCTTCCGTGGTTTTAGTTACCCACAAACACGATCTGAAAACATTAAATGGAAAATTCCACAAATGAACAATTCATAAGTTTCAAACGTGCCCCGTTCTGTCGTGATGAAACATTGTTCTGTCCTGATTCCTTCTGCCTGGGTGTGAATCCCTTCTCCACCCATCGTACCCACCCCACTATACGCTACCTGCCCGTTAGTCTCTGAGTAGCCGTCTCGGTGACCAGACCAGCTGTCCAGGTATCACAGTGTCTGTGTGATTTTCACGTAATAAAGTCTCATTCACCTACTTTATCCTCTCACATCATCACAAGGCGATGAAGGGTGAGTCTGTCCAGAAAGATATTTTGAGAGAGACCACATTCACATAACTTTCATGACAATATACTGTTATAATGTTCTATTTTATTATTAGTGATTGTGGTAATCTCCTGTGGTGCCTCATTTATAAATCAAATGATCACAGTTATGTACATATAGGAAAAACTATGGTATAGCTAGAGTTCGGTACTACCTGCAGTTTCAGGCATCCACTGGGGGTCATGGAACATATCCCCCATGGACAAGGTGGGGCTACTATAAAATCCTCCCTTGCCTCACATGGCAGTTACAGTCCTTGAAAATTCACTGATATTTAAAACCAGGTGGAAAAAAAAATGTGTTTATATAAGTCCAGTTCATCAGAAACATGTTTCCCCGACGTGAATATCCCACTGGCCGTTCAAAGACAAGTAGCATAGCGCTGGCTGGTGCGGCTCACGCACTGGTGGGCGTTGTCTCACGCACTGAAGAGATGCCGTTCAGTTCCGGGTAGGGCACGTGCAGGAGGCAGCGATCGATGTTCTGGTGTGGATGTGTCTCTCCCTCTCCCTTCCTCTCTCTCTGAAAATAAGAAAAATATTTTAAAAAGACACGCAGCCCATGATATCCTTCCTTGGGCAGTGCTCTCCATGCTCTGCAAGGCGCCTGGCAGCCCTGGCCTGACCCTTTAAGGCCAGTAGCCAACCTTCACCCCAGTCATTGTCACAGTGAAAACCATCCCCATGAATACTCAAACTGCTGCTTTAAAACCAGATCCAATTTCCCCAAGCAATCAGAATAGAGGCATTTGTATCAGGCTGTGATATTACTTTAACCCTGTGCTGCTCTCTTACAATATAGCAACTCCAGAACCTCTGCCTGATTCTCTATATAAGTTTTCCAAAGCAAGTATTTACATGAATATGAGCAAAACAGAAATTGCTGGTGAAATTCCATATGAATGCACAACCACCACAGATAGGAGGAACCTTCCTCTAAATTCCTGAACAACCCATACACATTGTTTTTTCCATTCAAATCATGTGTCCCCACTGACAGCACATTTCAGTTTTGAAGAAGTCCTCTCTCTTATCTGGTTGATCCTCATTTGGCAGCAGCGGCACCCAAGCACTTCAGCTCTGAATGCAGTAGCTCAAAGGTACTAACGAATTCCACAACGAGTCTTTTCAGTACCGAGATGGTTCATAAATAGCTCAAGTAATTACCTTTTTAAACACAGTAGTTCTTTTTGTTGCTGTTGTTAATCCTCACCCAAGGATATTTTTCCATTGATTTTTAGACAGAGTGGAAGGAGGGAGGAAAAGAGGGAAGGAGGGAGAGAGAGAGAAAGAAAGAGAGAGAGAGATCAATGGGAGAGAGACACATCACTTGGTTGCCTCCTGCAAGACCCTGACCAAGGCCAGGGATCAAACCTGCAACTCGGGTATGTGCCCTTAACCAGGTATCAAACCTGCAACAAAGTTTGGTCCTGGGGCTGACGCTCTAACCGCTGAGCCAAACTGGCCAGGGCTAAACATAGTAGTCCTTAAGCCTGTAGGTTCATTATAATCACCATCTGGAGAGCTGCTTAAAATCAGAGATGCCTGGGTCCCTTGACCCCACATTTTTATTGCATAGACTTAGCGCAGGGCCCAAGAATCTTTATTCTTTTTTAAAGGTCTACACGTGGCTCTCTTGCTGGCAGGGTAGGTCCAGTTTTGTGGCTCCTGGATGTTATGCCATTTGGATGCTCTTTTTAAGAGAAAGAAGAATCGCTAGGTCTCTCAAAGCCTCAGAAAGTCCTATGCATTAGCTCCATGGCAGATCCACCTCTGGATTCTATTCAGGGTTGCAGAGCATGACATAATGAGGACCAAGACTGGAAACATGACTAACATGTAAAGTCAAACACTAGCATGACTTGAAAGCAGAGACCAGAAGCCCAGGAGCCGACGAGCTTGGGGAAGTGACATGAACGTGAAGTTGGAGACGGCACAGGCGGGGTGCTAACTGGCAACTGGGGGGGTGGGCACCTGGGCTCTAGAGGCACCAGCTGCTGTTCAGTGCCAGTGATGATGCCCTTGGTGCTGCAGTCTCGGATTTCAACAGAAGCTTCAAATCTGGGAGTTTACTCAAAATCTTCCAAACTTTTAAAAGGTAGCTCAATTTTTTCACAAAACATTGGCTAGGCCAAGTAAACCGAGAAAGATGCCAGCATGTGACCTTCGCTTTACACAACAAAAGGGAAAAGACACCTCCTACCTAAAAATAGAAGGAAGCAAGATCAGACGGTCGATTTAGGAACAATGAAGGAAGACACTGCTCAAAGCTTTCTTTGTAAAGCAGTTTGTACACCTGACAATAAAAAATTGTATCCAGGGACTCATCTCAAGGACCCAAACTCTTCTGAAACATCCTAACAGCACCCAAAGAGTTCTGTAAGTCAAGAAAAGACTAGCTCTGCCATATAAGACACACAAAAAAGAAAATCTTTAAAAATTAATCCTTAATGGTTAATAAGTACATGAAATAAAAATGGGCCTCAATTACATGTGCTGCTATAAAGTTTCCAGGACAAAGCTGTCTATTCTAACAGAGATGCGCTGTTCCGAGCCGGACCAAAGTTGATCTGGTCCCATTCTCAAAACGTCGGACCCTGCGCCTCAGTTTTTCAATGCCTGCTTAAAAAAAAACCAACTATAATGAACGCCAGTTTAAAAAATAATGACTCTCCCAGGCAAAATTAAAATACTGTTCTGACCAGATAGTAGGAATAAGCTTTCCACGCGCCCTCCGGACGGATTTTTGCAGCACTCCTTAGCTATTTAGCACAGGACACTCCAGGCTGCTGACTGAGTGAGCGCAGTGCACAGATGTGTGGGCCACGGTGGGTAAGGTGACGGCGCGGACCCCTCACAGCCAAAGAGGAGGTTCCCAGTCTCCTCCTGTCCCACCGTGCCAGCCAAAACGGACCACTGCAAACTCCTGCTACCCAGCAGGGAATGTGGAGTAGCTATAATAAGAGAGAACATCTGGCCAATTTAATAAAGGCCAAGGAATGATGAGCTTATCTAACATATACTTCCTTATCATGCTTTAAAATCACTTTTCTGCTTTCTGTGATGGGTGGGAAGGAGGCTGGGAAGTGGAAAGGGCGGGGCAAACTAAAGAATATGTGGCAAAATGGAGATTTACAAAAGGGGCATAAAACCATGAACTAACTTGCACTGGAGGTGAAGACAAGAAAATAACTCGACAGAACACCCGAGGGTTAGTGGATTTGCCACTGTTGCTTTGTATACTTGTGGTTTTCCACACCAACCCACATTTTTCCTAAAGCAATGACTCCTAGCTTTCCTGGGTCCTCTGACCCTATGCAAGTTAGCACAGGAACATGAGTTGGGTTAAGCAGTGAGGCTACTCTGTTTTTGCATCTTGCTCTCCAAGAATTCTGTGTGTATGGAGAGGTGTCCACCCAAATTAATAAGATGCTGTACATTTACTCACCACATTCTACCATTAAGAATTATTTAGCTTTTTCCTCACACCGACTTAGAAGAAACTATAGGAATAAATCTTCTTGACCTTGGATTAGGCAATAATTTCTTTGGTATGTCACCAAAGAGACAAACAACAAAAGAAGAAGTTGATAAATTGGAGGTGATCAAAATTAAAAATATCTGTGCTGTAAATGATACTATCAAGGAGGTGAAGACAACCCACACAATGGGAGAAAACATTTGCAAATAACATAGCTGATAAAGGACGTGCATAGAGAATATGTCAAGAATTCTTACAATCCAATCATAGAAAGACAAACCAATTAAAAACTGGGCAAAGGATCTCAACAGACATTTCTCCAAAGAAGATATAAATAAGCCAGTAAGCACATGAAAAGATGCTCAACATCACCAGTCCCTCAGGAAATAATAAAACTACAATGAGACACCACTTCACATCCACTAGGATGGTTGTAATAACAACGATGATAACAAGTGTTGGTGAGAATGTGGAGCAACAGGAACCCACGTGCACCACTGGTGGGAATGCCAAATGGTGCAGCCACTAGGAAAAATGGCTTAGAAGGTCCTCAAAAGGTCTGAAATACAATCACCATATGACCCAGCAACTGTTCATAAGAGCCAAAAATTGGAAGCCACCAAATGTCCATCAAATGATGACTAGATCAATAAAATGTGGCCTAGGCACATAATGGAATATTAGTCCACACCTTTCTACTGTGGAAGAAAGTAGTGATACATACTACAGCATGAGTGAAAACAACATGAGAAGTGAAAATAGCCAGTCGCAAAAGACTACATAACTACCTGACTCCATTTACGTGGAATATCCAGAACAAGCACATCCACGGGGACAAAGCTAACTTAGCGGCTGCCTGGTGAGGGGAGGGCGCACAGAGTGACTGCCAGGGGGTGCGGCCTTCTCCTTCTGGGGAGATGAACATGCTCTAACCTTAACTGTGGTGAAGGGTGCACACCTCGGCGAACACACTAAAAGCCATGATCCTGCACTTCACATGGGTTAAGTGTATGGTATATAAATTTTATCTCAATAAAGCTATTAAAAGCGATCTCAGGCCTATATATCAAAAGGGAATAAAATCAGTATATCGAAAGGACATTTCATCTTCACATGCACTGCAGCATTACTCACAATAGCCTAGACAAGGAAAGAACCGAAGTGTTCGTCAACAGGGGGTGAATCGTGTGTGTGTGTGTGTGTGTGTGTGTGTGTGTGTGTAATGGAATATTGTTCAGCCATGAGGAAGAAGAAAATCCTGCCATTGCAACAGCACAGTTGGACCTTGTGGGCATTATGCTAAGTACGGTGAGCTGTGTGGACTGGCACGGGGCAAGTGGCTGGGCTATTCTATTATACCCAGGCTGAGCGCCTGATGCAAGCAAGCCTCTGGGTAGAGGAGGAATCTAAAAGAGAGAAACTCCCAGAAAAATATTTTCGTGGCTATGAAGGGCTGCAGGTGGGGCAAACGGGCAGATGTTGGTCAAAGGCTATAAACTTCAATTACAAGATAAATACGGTCTGGAGATATAAAGTACAGCATACTGTCTATAGTTAATACTATTTTATATACTTAAAATTTGCTAAGAGAGTAGATCTTAAATGTGTACCATAAAAAAAAAAAAAAGGCAACCATGTCAGGTGATGGGCATGCTAAGAAACCTTAATGCAGTCATCATTCCACAACATATACATATACCAAATCAGTACACTGTACACCTTAAATTTATATGCTATTTGTCAACTTTAATAAAACTGAAGAATTATTCAAGTTTCTGGGTCACTATGGCAGTAGGACACAAGTTTGCCTCCTCTCCTTTAAGTCCTATTAAAATTACAACAAATTTCAAAAGAAAATAAATTTGTAACAGAGCTGACAAGAAGAGAAACATTATTAAGCTAGAGATTGTAATGAGTTTGTCATACTAAAAGGGATGGGGATGATAACAAAAGACGAAATAAAGCAGAAGTCACAGCCTAGACTAACCCAGAAAGCCTCAGTCGTCCTAACAGGAGAGCCACAGAGAAGCTAAAAGCCCAGAGTTGGCAGGTGTCCCTACCTGGAATGGGAAGAACAGATGTCAACTGTAATTAACTGAAGAATTATTAAAAGCATCTACACAACAGCTTCCCGCATTGGCTCCTTCCCTTACCCAGAGGCTTGCTGGCATCAGGCGCTCAGCCTGATACAATACAACAGGCAGCCCACCCACCTGCCCAGTGCCAGTCCACACAGCTTACCTGACCTCACCAAGAGTCTTCCCAGCCCTCCTCTCTATACAGGGAAGAGGGGGGCTAGGCAGTCCCCTGCTGGGGACACACAGTCCACACATACAGAGAAACCCCAGCTGTCTGTATTTGGGAACTCAGTTTTTCATTCATGCATATGAATAGAAAAACAAACTCCCACAGACATTTGAGGAAAAACAGTGGCTTTCAAGAGAAGTACCAAAACTTAATGAAACAGAACTGACCCTGGATGAAGCAAAAATTCCAGAGACAGAAAGTAATCTTAGAAAACAAATTCTAATCGATTCTTTAGAGAGATGCAAGCCTATAATGAATCCATAAAAGAACAGACTGTGATGAAAACTGAGTGATCAGAGAATGGAAAAGAGAGCCCTTCAAAACGTCCAGAGAGGAGTAGATCGTGCACAAAGGAGCGGAATCAGCCACACCAGTACCAATGGATGCCTACAGAGGCAAAACGATGCTCCCAGTTCTGAAGGAAATGAGCTGAACCTGGACTTCAATGCCAGGGAAATGAGCAAGGAAGCATAACAATAAAGTAGTCATTTTCAGACATACAAAGCTTTCAGAATGTTACCCGTCCCAGAACCTCTCTGGAAGTATTACTAAAGGATATACCCTAGGAAAATAAAAAAAAAGGTTCCAAGAATGCAGAGTGGAATCCAAGAAGCAGCACATCTGATCAAGAATGCAATAAAGAATTTTTTCAAAGTCGAAGGAGAACAGTTGTGTAAAGGCCTAGAAAACCTTTGGCACAATTCAGAACAAGCCGTCAGAAGGTTCTAGGAAGAATATCTTCAAGATGAAAATGAATGGCCCGTTAACACCTGGTTATAAAGTGAAGCCCTGGCAATCACTCAGTGCACTGTAACAGTGTGCTGCCCCTCCCCTCGTCCCTTCTCTCCGCTCTGGTTGCTGCACCATCTCTTGAGCAGCAGAGGTTAGGGACACAGATCTACTTCTTCACTTCAGGTCCAACTATACTATTTGCATGCTGCACTCTGGACACGCTGGTGCTAGGTTCTAAATACTATGAGTCAACCTGCAGAGAAAGGCCAGAATAGAAGGTAAATGCCATGAGGCTTGTAAAAGTAAAGGCAGGAGGATGGTGGAGGCTCAGATGGGGCAGGAGAGCGGGAGGGCAGTGCAGACACCCTGCATCTCGGTTTACAGGAGAACGTCATGAGATGGCTCCTGGAACTGAGGGCTTCAGAAACAGAGTTTCAAATATTAATATTTTAAAGCCATAAATGCAACTAGGAAAAAAAATTAAAACACAGCTTTTGGTATGGGGGAGTGGACAGAATATGTGAGCCAAATCCCGCATTTGTCATATTACACAATGGATGCTTTTTAAAAATAGATAATAAATACAGATGTACACATTTCGTCTATGAGGCAACTCCCAAAACAGCTTTAAAAACAAAGTGAAAACAAGAAAGAAGGACTAGGAAAAACAAAATGCAACAAGTAAAAGTCTCTGGCACTGGGAAGGCTCATGAGGTTTAAAGAGAGACCAAAGTGTGTGCCCCAAGGAGAGAAGGAAAGTGATAAAAGAGGTGACTGCTTTTGGCCATGTACACGTTAGTCAAGCTTATATTTTTCAGACTATACACAAGTATTATTTTGGTAATAACAACTTCAAATTTGTATTTAAAATAAAAAATAAATGCGTACATCTGGGGGAATAAAGGCTGATCAGTCCATTTCCCCCCTTAGACTGAGGACAGTGTTTTGTTGAAGTTAATAATTACTCAGTGCTGACAAGTGTGGGAGGAAAGTCTGAGCTGGAGCACTTTCTGTTAAGCAATTGGTTAAACAGGGATTTTAGTTTTGGTCAATGCTCCATCCCCAAGACCTGGAACAATGCCTGGCTGAGTAACCCCTCAAATATTTACTGAATAATGAAGAAACATGTGTGCACTTTTGGGTATGAAACACACAGAAAAAAATCAGAAGTATACATTACCAAAATGAGAACATATTGCTTGGAATTATGGATGCTCTGTTTTCCCCTTCTTCTCACTTTTCTAAAGATAACATTTGATAAGCAGTGGGGGAGAAAAAGCAGGGATAAAGTTTTTCAGTCCCTACCAAATGTAAACCAAATAATGTACACTTAACCCAACCATTTTTTCTAAATGTCGCTATTCACATTTTTCGTTTTCTGTAAGTTATATTTGGTTTTGTTCAAAGACACGTCTCCGCTTCCTACTTTCCTCTTTAATTCACAATGGTTTCCTTTCCCTCTTTTACCTTTTAAACAAACTGATTTCATAGTTTCAGAACATGCTATTATCTCTAGTCCTTTGTTGTGTATGTCGACTTTCCCTTCCATGGAATTTCCTTTCTTTTTATAGTTGATACCACTGTATTGTGAGCGGTTCAATTTCAGGGATTACTGATTTATCTATTCCTACAGGAGTCTCCTATGCCCTTTCACACCGTGGTTCTGCATTGACTTCGGCAATAACTAGTGAGATTTTACCAGTCTAATACCAGTTTGTGTCACTTTCTAGATTTCATGTTAAGATACACATGGACACTTGGACCTCCACCCCACCTGTGCCGCAGCTGGGGTTTCAATTCTACAAGAGTGACTCTCCCCACCCCCACCCTCCAGAGCTCTGGAAAACCAGTGTTCACCCCAGCCCATCACCTCCTCCCAGCCTCCACCTATTCTAAAGCATCTAAACTATGTGCCCTTGGGCACATTCTTTAATATCCCTGAAGTTCATTTCCTTTATCTTCACAAAGGTTATAAATCAACAGAGAACACAGGTGTGAGATTTTGTAAACTTCCAAGAGTCAAATGTTAGCTGATTCCTCTTGCCAGATCCCCCTTGTCACTTCCTCACATGCTTTTCCGTAAGCCACCTGCTCTCCCTACAAGCTGAAGAACAGTCTCGCTCTTCCTTGGAGGCTCTCTCCGGCATTTCTTCCTTCTGAATTTTGACCGAAAGAGAGAGACCTACCAACCCTACCATCGGATACTGCCTTAGGAACACTTCAAAGAATGTACCTTCTCACAGTCCACCCTCCTGTTAAACTCTACCGGAACAGTTCAGAAAGCCACGCTGGCCATCTGAGAGCAGCACCTGGGGAGGGGGTCCGGGAGGCGCTGTCACCTGTCCACCACCAATACAGGCATAGGGCAGCCCCGGCGAGGCTCCTAAGTCCCCTCTTTTTTCTCTTTGCAGTTCTGTGAATAATCTAATAGCTGACTGGAACAGAAGTGAGCCCCTGGTGGTGACTCACCACCTCCTCTTTAAGTCACAGCTCGCCTGATGCTACACACAGCCCAGAGCCTCTCAACAATTGCCAACTACTGCTCCAGCCCCGGCAGCAAGAGCTCCTGAAAGCAGCAGTGAACAGAAGCCAGAGAAGCATGCACCCCCCCCCCCCCCCCGTCACCGTACTGATGAACAGATACGAATCCAGATTTTAATTCCCAGCCACGGGATTCTTTCCACTGTTCATAAGCTCTTCCATACTCCATCCAATACCCTAAACTTTGGTCACTGATTCAAGATTCCTATAAAAAGCAACTTGCAGATGATCTTGACTTGTTTTCCCCAGAACCTGCTACCTGCACCCCATGTAAAGGTCCTGCTCAGTCTCTTCCCATGGCAGCGACACTTTTCTGGGGCAGGACTGGGAATCATGAACCAGCTGATCTCACTGATCTCAGGGGGCCACCGGAGTATTACTGGAGACGCACTCAAGTCACTGTCAGCATTTCCATTTCTCCAGCGGGCTGTTTCTGGAGCACTAAGACAGTTTAAGTCACTTACTTAATCAACTTTAAAAAAAATCCTGTGTGGGAAGAGGGATGTCTAGCAATCAACCTCAGACAGAAGCACTATCCCACTCTCTCTACCTCCTTTCCCTCTGGTCTGCTGAGTGTGGGCAGTGTTTTGATGACAGATGAAGGGTCTATGTAAGTAAACTTCAAGAGTATTTTTGAAATGATAAAAATGTACCATCACTTCTTTGTGAAAATAAAAAAGAGGACTTTCCAAAAATCAATAAAAATGTGCATCTTCTACCCTCCTATGGCAAGTAACAGCGTCTGTTGGCCCATTCCAATGTCCTGATTGATCCAACTTGATTTATCTTCTCTCATACCTAGATGAACTGCAACTTCTTTGCCCTGCCTTAGAAGGCCCTACAAGATTCTGCCCCTTTCTTACCAGTTATCTTTCTAAATGTATCTCACTGATATGCTTTACAAACCAAACAGGCTAGTCTTCTTCTTGTTCCTCAAACAATTTATATTTTCTGCCACCACACCCTTGCTCATACCATGTCCTGTCCCAAAACTCTATTAATCAGAATCCTAGTTATTGAGAACCAGTCCAACTTCCAGTGTTCCAAGAAGTCCTCACCAGCACAGCTGACAGTGACCATTCCCTTCCTTTAGTCACTCACAGACACGTGTCTCCCTGGCCAAAGAATAGGCTGCTAAAGGGCAAAACTGCATCTTCTGCTTCTTTGCACCCTCACAGTGCCCAGCACATAGTAAGTGATCATTAAATACATGTGTTCAATAAACACATGCATACATTCACACCTGCAGCATAACACAACACTAAACAAACAATACCAACCATTTTTACCTGGGCAAATAAGGAACAGAAGGTTTAAAATATCATTTTGATTTGCTTCAGGTACACATAGAAAACCACTCAAAACCTACAAGTAAAGAAGAACCAAACTCACCCACCAATAAGTCAGAGGACTATGCAGACATTTGATTTACATAGCAAAGGAAAAATCATGTTTTATCAAAGTAAAAAAAAACTTAATCAGCACAAAATCATACTGCAGCCTTCCAAGTGAAGGCTCTGCCCGGGAGGAGTTTTAACAGTACTGGAGTGACTACAGCCAGTCTGAGAAACAGTGACTAGATGACTAAGTGCCCAAACCAAAAGCCCAGAACAGTTAGGAATGTGTGCTACGTGATAAATAGCAAATCGGGACCTGTGATAAAAGCAGAATGATTTTTTAAAAGTAATTTAGCTGTTTTAAACTTTACTAACAGCCCTCAACTACTAAAACGTGTAATAAGTGTTCATTATTAAGGTAAAAGGAATTATTAAATGGCTGTATGAACACTGCATTCTTGATAGACAACAATATTATGGGCTCCACTATAATCCCACCTAACATATGTCAAATATGTAGTTACTATTTGACTTTTTCGACTGAACAGCAGCTACCTGAGTTCAGATTCCTTGTCTACCCCAAGTGGAAATCACTCTCAGACAGTGAGGAAAGTCAGGTCTGTCCTTCTAAATGCCAACCTCAAAGGCCAGGGACATGAGGAGGAGGAGGAGGATAGTAGCAGCAAACCCTCTTACAACAGTTACCACACGCAGAGCGTGGTTCTGAGGGTTACACATGTCAGTTTACTCAACCCTCAAAAGAATTCAGAGACATGTATCACTATAAATCTCATTTTCCAGATAGAAAACTAGCCACAAATAGATTAGGTAAATTACTCAAGGTCACACGTCGTGTAAGTTACAAGGCCAGACTTCAGATTCAGGAAGTCCAGGGCCAGAGCCCAGGCTCTGACCACATACATAATTCATTTCCTAACTCTGAGACATGCTAATCCCCCTAAGATGCAGAACTCAGAAACATCGGATGCAGCCCTCATAGTCTGTTCTAGGTGACTTCAAGGAGGTTCTTGGTTAGAAGACTTCCCAGCTTCTGAGATTTAAAATATCAGTGGGTCTTCATACCTGTGACCTGAAGGAGGAGGGGAGGGAAACACTTACTAGTATCTGGAGTTTTCTCTTCAGATTTGCCAAATAAAAATTCATATTTGGCCTTGGCAACACTCTGGGAATGTGCTGATGCATTGTTAACCCAAACAAACGTCTCTGCCTGCAAAATTAGAACAAAACAAAGACATAATTAAAAAAACATCCTAACGCAAAGCAACCAACCACAAGTTGGTTAAGCAATGATGACTCTCTAGGAGTGCTACACAGCCATTAAAATGAAACAAGAAAACAGACCCTGACAAAAATCAGAACACAAGATGATAACTGCAAGATTACAACTAAATAAAAAAAGATAAATACATGAACCTGTATAGGGAAATAAGAAAAATATGTAAAGTATGGCTTGATTGGAAGGCAGAATTACGGTGGAATTTTTTAAAATTAGGTTTTCATTACTTTGTTGCAATTAGAAGACTGTATTTTATTTTTAGACACATCATTTTCCAAAGGATTATCATTACCCACAGCCCACAGGAACATTTCTGCTACGTGTGGGATCTGCTGAAGTGTGCCAAAAAAGGAGTATTTCCCCAATAGACTACATTTGTTTTTAATCAGGAACCCCATTCAGCCAAACAAGGCCCAGAAATGCAGGCATCCCATTTATGCTAACTGTCCTAAATTTGAGCATCTGTCCCAGTGACCTTTGGAATTCTTAAAAGTCCCTTAAAGCTACAAAGGTTACTGGGAAAGTGTCCACATCACGATTCTGAATTCCTACCATCTTCTTCCTCATTGCTTTAGACAACAGACAAGCAGCAGGAGCACCTCCCTTCTCTGGCCCAGGGTTAATTAAAAATAAGTAATAAAGTAGAAATTTCAAAACACAAAGAAACTTGACTTCCAATCAGAAGTTCTGCCTCTTTCCTGATCTAGAAGTTATGCACACTGATTTCCACCCTCTAATTTAATGAGACATCTTTCCCATGTCTGAGCAGTGAATGACCATTGACTTTAGAAGAGGAATATGAAGTGTTTTATCAGCAACCAGGCAACTACTTCAAAGAGGGAAACTTCATGACATCTATTATATCCTTTGGAGCAGAAATGACTGACAGTAGTGAGAAAGGCCAGGAATGCGTTATGATGAACTCCATCACCCACTACAGACAGGCTCAGTTAGCAGACCTCTCTTTGTTCTTATATAGCAATATCAAAGCGCTCACTTGTACAATTTTGAGATTAGCAATTTCTTAAAATAGCTCTATAATCACTTCATGTCCATAATGTGCAAAATTTATCTTTCTGGAAAAGGTACACACCCCTCCTGGAGTTACATGCTTGATAAGCACAAGTCATTAATTAGCCTTTTCCCCAACAGAGAAGAGAAATTAATTTTTAATGTGTTTAGGGAGCTTCAGGCTAGTAAAAGAGAAACTTGGTGCCCTAATTTAGGGAGGGTAGTTAGTGAAGGCTCTCTGAGGAAGTAATACCTGCAGAGTCAAGAAGAATGAGGCTGGGGGAGGACAGAAACGTCCATCTAAGCAGAGGGAGGGTCGTACGCAGTAGCCTTAGAGTATAGAAAAACGAGGCTACTCAAATAGCCGAGAGAAGGCCAATGTGACCATAGAAGAGCAGGTGAATGGGCAAGTTTAAAGACTGACCAGGAGCACAACACGGCAGGGGTAACACTGGGGAGGAGGCAGGGGCCAAACATACAGGTGTGTAGGTCAAGAGAAGGTTTGACGGGAAGACCCAAAGGGTTTTAAACATAAAGTGGTTCCTTAACATTTTTACAGATCATTTATACTTTTAAAAGATTACATGGTTGCCCTGGCCGGTTTGGCTCAGCGGTTAGAGCGTTGGCCTGCGGTCCCGAGAGACCCGGGTTTGGTTCCCGCTAAGGGCACGTACCTCGGTTACAGTTTGTCCCCGGCTCTGGTCAGTCGTGCAGGTGGCAGCCACTCGATGTGTCCCTTCACGTCGATGTTTCTCTCTCTCTCTGTTCCTCTCTCCCCCTCCTACTCTACCTGAACAAAAAATGGAAAAATGTCCTCGGGTAAGGATAAAAAAAAAAAAGATTACATGGTTGTTACAGGGGAAAAGGCCTGGAGTCCATCTAGAGGAAGCAGGGACACCAGCCAGAAGTCCAGACGAGAGAGTAGGAAAGCGTAGAGTGGGACAATGGCCATGGCAATAGAAGTAGACGAATTTGAAATCCATTTTGTAGGGAGGATCAACATTAATTTTCTGATAAAGTGGATTTAAGGAAAGAGGGAAAGGAAGAAATCAAAGATAATTGTAATGAATTGTATTTACTAACCACCTTCTCTGGGCCAGCACTGTTCTAATGAGATACATGGGATCTCTAGTTTAATGCCAGAACCACCCTCTGAGATAGGCACTACTGACTTCCCAGTCTCACAGGTGCAGAAAAGGACACAAGTGGGTAAATAATTTACCCAAGGCTATGCAGCCGGTAAATTGTGGACCCCGGATTCATATCCTGAATCCAGAACCCATGACCCAGAGGATGACTCACTCCCAGGACCTGGCTTGAACAACTGGTCTGGGATGGGGGTCTAGAGAAGGAACATTATCAATAGCATGAACTTGGATTTCCAGGTGATCTCCCAAAGTCCCAGTAAAAGAAAAAGAAAATTCTAAAGAAGAAAAAAATTACTATGGTGCTGGGGGGGGGGGGGGGGGCATTGATAAAGTACCAGTTTTGAGATATTTCAGGAAGACAATTTCTGGTATAGTCTCAACCTAAAGAAAGATTCCTCTTGAGCAAAGGTTTTAACCTCAGTTCCAGGTGGGTCTGTCAACAGAATTCTGGAATTCTGAAGTTAGATAAGAAAAAAAATACATCTTTACTTTCACTTAACTTAGCATTTTTTTCAAATATAAAAGTATGCAACAAACCACATTACATCATGAGTAATTCTACCTGTCACCAATGGAAATCATAGCCATTTTCACAACACTAACAGTTACTGCGGGTATTTTGAACTATCATTTATACTCATCCCTAGTTTGAAGAGAATAGTTACTAGACCCTCCACTAAATCTTATTATGAATAAAGAAATACAATATTACCACAACACAAATTTGTGAAATATTTTGGTAGTCAATATAACTGATTTCTTTTGCAGCTCCAGATATATATTATTTATGCACTTAAAAAGCGTTACTCTAACACAAAGCAGAGCTTTACCAGGCTGTCAAAAGGTACCACGGCACAAGAGTAGATTAAGAGACCCCACTGAACCCTGGCCGGTTTGGCTCAGCGGTTAGAGCGTTGGCCTATGGTACCGAGAGACCCGGGTTCAGTTCCTGCTAAGGGCATGTACCTTGGTTGCAGTTTGTCCCCGGCCCTGGTTGGTTATATGGGTGGCAGCCACTCGATGTGTCCCTTTCACATTGATGTTTCTCTCTCTCTCTCCTTCCCGCTCTATCTGAACAAAAAATGGAAAAATGTCCTCAGGTGAGGATAAAAAAAAAAAAAAAAAAGACCCCACTGAAAAGCACTGGGCCTCAAACTATGGTCATGACCCATTAGTGCCTTGTGGAATCAGCTGGGTGGGTCATAAGATTTTTTAAAAACTTATCTTTATTGTTGAATGTATTACAGACGTTCCTCTCTCTTCCCCTATTGACTCCTCCTCCCTGCTCCCGCCCCCCTCCTGCCTTTCTCCACACTGTTGTCTGTGTTCATTTGTAATGCATATATGCATATAAGTTCTTTGGTTTATTTTTTCCCATTTCCCATTCCCCTTCCCTTTGAGGTCTGTCAGTCTAACAACCAATTTGTACTTCTTAATCCCTTCACCTGTTTCACCCATTCCTCCAATCCCTCTCCCATTCGGCAACCAACAAAATGTTCTCTATATCTATGAGAATGTTTCTGTTCTGCTTGTTGATTTTGTTTGTAGATTTAATTGTTGATAAATATGTATTTATTGCCATTTTGTTTGTTCATATTTTTTATCTTCTTTTTCTTCAAGAAGACACTTCAATATTTCATATAATGGTTTGGTGGTGATGAACTCCTTTAATTTTTGTCTGGGAAACTCTTTATATGTCCATCAATTCTAAATGATAACTTTGCAGGATAGAGCAATTTTGGTTGTAGGTTCTTGTTTATCATCAATCTGAATATTTCTTGCCACTCCCTTTTGGCCTACAAAGTTTCTTTTGAGAAATCAACTGATAGTCTTATGGGAGCTCCCTTGTAGATAACTGGTTTTCTCTTGCTGCTTTTAAGATTCTCTCTTTGTCTTCTTGAACCTTTTGCATTTTGATGATGATGTGTCTTGGTGTGGGCCTCTTGGGGTTCATCTCGTTTGGGATTCTCTGTGTATCCTGGGCCTGTATGCCTGTTTCCTTCACCAAGTTAGGGAAGTTTTCTGTCATTATTGTTTCAAATAGGTTTTCAATTTCTTGTTCTTTCTCTTCTTCTTCTGGTACCCCCAAGATGCGAAGGTTGGTACGCTTGAAGTTGTCCCAGAGACTCCTCACACTATTCTCATATTTTTGGATTCTTTTTTCTTTTTGCTGTCTGATTGGGTGCTTTTTTGCTTCCTTATATTTCAAATCGATGATTTGCTTCTTGGCTTTACCTACTCTAGTACTGAATCTCTGGAAATTATTCTTTATTTCAGTTAGTGCCTCCTTCATTTCTGACTGGTCCTTTTTTACGCTCTTGAGACCTTCACTAAGTTCACTGAAATTCTAAGTTCACTGAGCATCCTTATAAACAGTGTTTTGAACTCTGCATCTGTTAGATTGCATATCTCTATTTTGTTTAGTTCTTTTCCTGGAGTTTTGTTCTATTCTTTCATTTGGCACGTTTCTGTTTCCTCATTTTGGCTGCCTCCCTGTGTTTGTTTCTATGTATTCAATAGAGTTGCTATATCTCCTGGGCTTCCTAGGATGGCCTATTATAGTAGGTGTCCTGTAGCATCCAGTGGCACAGTCTCCCTGATCTCTTAGCTGGGAGGTACACCTGATCTCTTGAGGTACACCCCTCGTGTGGACTTTACACCCTTCTGCTGTAATTGAGACTTGATTGCTTAGATGATCAGCTGTGCAAAGGCCCACCACACAGAGCAAGAATTATTTCAGCAAGGCTCTTGTACCCACTAAGTCTTCCTTGAGTGTGTCACTTGTGGAGGTGGTTGGGTGGTGGTGCTTCACAGTGTTCTGAAGCTGTCTACTGAGTGTGCTGGCTCTAGGGATAGGTCAGCCACTGTGTTCTACTCAGGGCCACCTGGCATAAGCTACAAACTGGTCTACAGATGGCTGCTTCTTGTGTTGGGCTTGGAGGTGTCTAGGAAAAGCCAAGTTGTGAACCAAGGCTGGCTGCTTCTAGTGCCAGGCCTGGGGCCACTTAACAAGAGGGATGGGGCTTGCTGAGACCAGATGCTGCTTGTCTCAGAGAATTTGGAAGGCAGACCATTGCTATGGTAAAGCACCTAGTAACAGGTTGGGGGGCCTGAAAGTTGGTTGGGGTAGGGCCTCAAGAAATCACCAGGGAGGGACAAACAGTGTGAGTCAAGTTGCTGGAGTTCCAGATATGGCGGCCGCCTGCCTGTCCTGTGGGATAAGGGCTCATCAAAGGAACAAAGGCCTCTGACAGCACATCTGTCCAGGAGAAAGCTTCCTCTCCAGCCCTCGCCCCAATGCCAAATAATTCAATTCTTCCCTTTATGTCTCTGGTGCCTTTTGAGCTGCCTCCCCCATACTGGAGCTCCGAGGGAGCAAGTCTGAGTAAGTCCGTGCGCAGGTCCTTTAAGAGGAGCTGTCTGGGGCTCCGGTAGCCTCAGCCTCCTTCAGCCTCAGTTCCCACTGGGGTTTTTCCAGCCAGAAGTTATGGGGACTTCTCCTCCTGTCACTGGAACCCTGAGCTGGGTGCCTGGTGTGGGATGGGGACCCCTTACTCCTCAGGGAGGACCTTCCCAGCCGAGGTGTCCCTTCTGATTTTTATCTGCCATACATGGGTGTGGGACCAGCCCTTTCCACCCCTCCTACCAATCTCAATGTGGCTGCTTCTTTAATTTCGTAGTTGTAGGACTTCCATTCAGCTTGATTTCAGGTGGTTTTGAATGATGGTTGTTCTCTAGTTTAGCTGTCACTTTGATGTGGTTGTGGGAGGAGGAAATACCACGTTTACCTACGCCGCCATCTTGACCGGAAGTCATGATCAGATTTTTATATAAGTAAGTTTACACATATATATTTAACAGAATAAAACTGAAAAGACCAGACTAGTTAACATATAGTAAGATAAGCACTGTTTTATAAAACTTATAATTTTGTGTTTGTGTGTGTTTCTGAGTGTGTGTATTGGGTCACGATGTAAAATTTATTTCTCCCCATGAGTTGTGGTCACAACTGTTGAAAACATATTGCTCTAGAGATGGGCTCAAAGTTTAGCGTGAATGAGCATCATCTATAGGGCTGTTGAAACACAGGCTGGTGTGTTGACCCAGAGTTTCTGATTTAGTGGATATGGGATGTTTGGCCTGAGAATTTACATCTTCTAGCAATTTTTCAGGTGATGGTGCTGGGTGAGAGACCAAATTTTGTGAACCACTGCCCTAGAACAGTGTGTTCCATACTTTACTGCATATATGAATCACCTGGGAATCGTGTTAAACTATAGATAGAGCGGGTCTGGGTGGGACAGAGACTCTGCGTTCCTAAAGAGTTCCCAGGCAGTGCTGATGCTGGCCCACACAGCACACATGTGCTAAGGCTTGAACGTGAAGAGTTTCCAAAGCATATTCAGACTCTCAGAAAAGAAAGACTTTTTAAAGGGATACTCTAACCAGGAATAAAATATACTAAAGGGATCCCCGCTAATAATTATTTCAGACTATGACAATTGTGGGGGACCCTAATTGTGATTCACACCCGATCAAAGCATTAACATTCTCCCAACTTGCCTAGTGAAAGAAAATCATTCTGCTCAAATTAGTTATTTTTTAAATATGTTTTTTATTGGTATTTTAGAGAGAAAGGAAGGGAAAGAAAGATAGAAACATCAATGTGAGAGAGAAACATCAATCAGCTGCCTCCTGCATGCCCCCACCCGCGGATCAAGCCAGCAACTTGGGCATGCCCTGACCAGGAATTAAACCAGGACCTCTCAGTCCATGGGATGATGTGCGATCCACTGAGCTATGCCGGCCTGGCTCAAATGAGTTATCCTTAAAGCTGAGAGTCCCACTGATGTATCCTCTCCCCATGCCAAGGGTTACAAATCTTTACCCATCTCTATAGTTGTTGCAGGTCTTAGAAAAACCATACTTGAAACAACAGCATGATAGAAGGCCCATATAATTCAGCACTACCTTTCCTTCTGTATTACTAATTGAATAAAATATACTCTTTTGTTTTATCACAGTCATTTTAGAAACATAAATATCATTAATAAATGTGGGATATGAAGGAACATTAGCAAATGGACTGTCAGATGATCCATATTTAAATCCCAGCTGGGACTTCCACTCAATCACACATGAATGTTTTGTCTTTGGACTCCAGCTTCCCTATTGAGAAAGCGTGCTATTCAGATTTATCTCTAAGGTCTCTTCTAATTCCAGAGAACTAAGAACCTTCACACTTCTGAACCTTCATAGACATTTCCTCAAGGAGGAGTAACACAAATCTTTTCCTTCAGGTAAAACTACAGTGGCATGATCACCAAAACAGGACCGCCCTTCAAGGGCAAGTCCACGGATAAATGGACTGGACAAATAAAACCCCACCCTCATTCTACAAGGCTTTTCAAATACACAAAGGACTTTCACTTCCATTATCCAACTCTCAACATGTTACTGACTACAATTACCAATTTTAAATGTAGAGAAGCACTATCACTGTTAAATAATTCTTTGAATTGCCTATCAACAAAAACAAAATCAAGAGAAAGCAGAAAGCTCCAAGCAAATATTAGAAGTCATAACATTGACTTGGGAGGGGAAGAATGTGCTCAGAGGAGGTGGAGCACAAGGGTGGAGAGTGGAGTTTGAGGAGATGGTACGCTCCTTCATTTCTTTATCACTTCAAGTTTCAGTATGATGTTCCGAGGATGTGAGAGCCTCCTAGTCAGAGTTGAGTATTATAAGGTGCTTTAGGCCAGAAAAGATTAAAAGCTACATGAAAGACTCTAAAAACAATAATTCAAAACTCACTCAAAAACCAATACTTGATTCCAACATTCACATTCCACGTCCTGTTCAACCCCATCTGCGCCTATTACCCAGCAGGAGTCAGGCCCACGGAAACACCGCACATGCCATGTGCGGGCAGGGGCTAGCAGCTTAGTGCTACTGCTACAAAAGGCAGTGGTTAGGTGTTTGCCTGTCTGTCTAGCCTGGGGAAAAGATCACTGGCTAGGAGGGTGGAGCCACTACAAGCGAGCGAAATCTGGAAAGCTGAAATCCCCAGACAAAGAATCCTCCTCCCTTGTGCTCTTGTTCTGTGACCCGTACTCCCCATGCACTCGCTGGTCGGTCTCTCTCCATAGCTATGTGGCCTTAAGCAGCCGAATGGCCCAGGGCCATAGGGACTTGGATTCTACATACAGGATGCTGGACTGGCTTTAATACAGAACAGAAATTCTGAGCAGCACTCTTAATTCTGGCCCTGCTGAAGACAAGATTGGACTTCTTCCATGGTGAGATAGACAGATGAGACCTTACAATCTGTATTGCTGAAAAATAAACAAAACCATCCATTCCTTCAGGCAAGAGAGAGAGATTCAAATACTGTTATGTGCTGCATTCTTCCCTTTAAAAATATATTTGAGAGGGCGCACCACCCCTCGTGGGTGAGGCGGGAGCAGTCGGCCCTCTATTGGCCCTCGCCTGGCCAATCCTTCCAGGCCACAGGCTGAGGCCAGGACTCCGGAGTGGACCCGAAGCTCTGCGGGACCCAGTCGGACCAAGCTGCCCAGGGGGGCGACCTTCGAGAGTCTGCGCTACCGCCACTCCCTGAACCGAGCGCAGCCTCTTCGCGCCGCTGACCACCATGACCCACTTCAACAAGGGTCCTTCCTATGGGCTCTCGGCTGAGGTCAAGAACGAGATCGCATCCAAGTACAACCACTGGGCTGAGGAAGACCTCCACAACTGGATCGAAGAGGTGATCGGCGTGAGCATCGGCACTAACTTCCAGCTGGGCCTAAAGGACGGCATCATCCTGTGCGAACTCATAAATAAGCTGCAGCCGGGCTCCGTGAAGAAGGTCAACGAGTCCTCGTTAAACTGGCCTCACTTGGAGAATATCGGCAACTTTATTAAAGCGATCCAGGCTTATGGCATGAAGCCTCATGACGCTGATGGGCCCTGGCAGGCCTGGCTAAAACAAAAAAATTCCACACCACCATCGACATTGGAATGAAGTACACAGAAAAGCAGACACGACATTTCAATGAAGGAAAATTAAAAGCCGGCCAGAGTGTCATCGGCTTGGAGATGGGAACCAACAAGTGCGCCAGCCAGGCAGGGACGATCGCCTATGGGACCAGGAGGCACCTTTATGATCCCAAGATGCAAACTGACAAACCTTTTGACCCGACCACGATCAGCCTGCATATGACAATAACAAAGGGGCCAGCCAGGCGGGGATGCTGGCACCAGGGACCAGGAGACACATCTATGACCAGAAGCTGACCTTGCAGCCTGTGGACAACTCGATGATTTCTCTACAGATGAGCACCAACAAAGTCGCCTCCCAGAAGGAAATGAGTGTGTATGGGCTCGGGCAGCAAGTGTATGATCCCAAGTGCTGTGCTGCTCCAACAGAACCCGCCATTTACAACGGGAGCCAAGTAACGGGAACCAACGGGTCAGAAATCAGCGACAGCGACTACCAGGCGGACTACCCCGACGAGTACCATGTACGGTGACCAAGGCATTGACTGCTAGTTGCAGAGCGGAGCTCAGTCCTTGGCCCATTGTTTTTATTCAGTGAGCACCAAGCTAGCCGTGAGTAATTTTCATTTTGTCTTCCTAAAACACTATTATGCTTATTGTACCTAAAAGAAGTACTACCTTACATCCATTCCTTTTTCCTTCTTCTGCCTCTTTCCTGAATAGTTGCTGTTCCGTGCTGGGACAGTGGGGTCCCGCGGCATGCCCAATAACTCGCATGCGAAGTGAGGTATACTGTGAAAGGGGATTCTCTTGTCCAGCCAGTTCTTTTCTGACATATCTATGCATTTTTACCATCTTCCACAGAAACGGGTGTCTTCAAACCATAGGAAGCTCCTTTTCTTGACAGTGTAGTGTCTGATTTCTACGTGGAAGACTAAACTCATGCTCATAGCTAAAGGTGGTGTCTGCCACCTGAAGAAGATGTGGCATTTTAGACAGTTACACATCCATGTTTCCACAGTATTGTTTGCTAATTTTTAAATAAAGTCATGATCCATGTGCACCGGTGGTGGCATGTGTACTCATTCTCTCACCTGAGCTGCTGGGACCTTTCTGTGTGCTGTTTCTGGAGCGTGGACAGAGTCGCCGCAGGTGCGCGGGTCCGGGGATGCCTGTGCCCTGCCTGTGTGGGCCAATGTGCCAGTGTAGACTTGCTCTGTTTTCAACTGCATTTATTGCTGTCTTTCTCAGCATAAACTTATCCCATTGTATTTTTATAAATAAATATTTTTTGGAACATTAAAATATATATATATATATATATTTGACATATGCCTGCATATAAACAAGCAGAAAAACTCAGATGTTTGAGAAGAAGGGACTGGCCCATGTAATGTACAATCTCCTACAACCAGCCTCTACTGCCCTGACAGGCTAACTGGATAGATACTCCAAATGCCAGGGACAGTACCAAGTACGAGGGAACAGAGAACCAGTTTTTCAAGGGTAGAAAGAGGCCCAGCCCTGGCCGGTTTGGCTCAGCAGTTAGAGCATCGGCCTGCGGTCCAGAGAGACCAGGGTTTGGTTCCCGCTAAGGGCATGTACCTTGGTTGCAGTTTGTCCCCGGCCCTAGTTGGGTCATGCAGGTGGCAGCCATTCGATGTGTCCCTTTCATGTCGATGTTTCTCTCTCTCTCTCCCTCCCACTCTATCTGAACAAAATATCAAAAAATGTCCTCGGGTGAGGATACAAAAAAAAAAGAAAGAGGCCCAAAACAACCAGGAGACTAATATGGTAACAGAAAGGCCAAACCTTTGACTTTTAAAGGTTAGAAACATCATGGAAACCAAAGGGCAGAGCAGGAAATGGGTCTACAGGACAAGGGGAAGACAGGGAAACAGACAGACTCTGACTTGGCTCCTCCCCACTCCTCCCCACTCACTACCCAGCTCTGTGGCCAGCCTGTTTCAACTGTGAGCACAGAGACAAGAGCTGAATTCATGGCTTTTTAAAAAGCCCCTGAGGGTCCATTCTCATCTTCCCACCAGCTGCTGTCTATTCACTCAGCCCATTTCCTGAAAGCACACTCCCCTGGGCCAGGGCGAGCAGGCTCTGCCACTCCTCTGGGCATGGAGCTGGGAAGCTCGCCTGATGGGGTGGCGGGGGCTCTTCCGCACGCAGTCGGAGAGGATTTGAAAGCAAGCCTTTGGCTGACTCAAAGGACTCTTCCCTTGGCAATCTGCATTTTAGTTATCTTCGGACCAAATGGGAAGATTAAATCTCCTTTCTAGGAACTGTGCCTGCCCTGGGCAAGGCTCTGAATTTACAATACATTATGACATAGTATAAAGGGTGATAGCGGCTTTTTTTTTTTTTTTTTGCATTTGATGTAGAAAGATAGGGGCTGGAAAACTAGGACAATAAACATTCCTTTGTTAGAAAGCCTCCCATAAAGCAAATGTAAGACAAAGGGATCCAAGTCACTCAAGTGTTGGAGAGCTTCATAGACAGGATTTTAAGAAAATCACCATCCAAATGGTATTTATTAGTTCACAGTACATCCTCTGCCTTTCCCACCACTTGACAATTAGTAAGGACCGGTGGGTGAGCTCTGCGACAGCGACTGTACAGACCCCGGGACTGAGGGCTGACTTAAGCCGGTCTTGTTTCCTACCTACCACCTGCCTTTTCGCCTTCCTCAGGCTTTGGACCTATGTGCTTCTGATAACATTTAAAACTCATAAATAAAGACTCTGGGTTCTCCCTCAGGAGGCTGGAGGGGTCTCCACGTGCAGGGCACACTGAGGATTCAAGTTGGTGACACGGGGGAAGACTGAAATGCCGCAGAGAACACTGAGAGTCAGCCCAGCATACCCATGATCCCCCTGAAGAAATCAACCAGACCTGGAACCAGGAACACTCACAGGTTCTCCTCTGCAGGTTCAAAACCAGAGTGGGGTCAGGTGCTAGGAAACAAGTACCAAGCAAAGCAGAGACTATGGGCTCGCAGGAAGTGTTCATAAATATTTTCCTGAATCCTATAAACTCAACCTCAAAGAGCCTTGACACCTTGGCAGAAATATCACAAAGAAATTACATACTCTATCAGTCTGATCCACCTAAATCTAAGCTTTGCAAAATACAAAGGCATCTTTAGTTATTTCAAAGGTTCCAGTAATTTCTGAAACAAAATTAAATCCACTTTAATTTTTTAAAACTGTGTCATTTGGCACTTTGACAAGGAAAAAATAGGTGTTAAATGTGAATTCAAGGTGGGAATCAGGAGAGGTAAGCATCTTCTCTCCTTAGTCAGCTAAATCCTTATTCCCCTTAACTTGAGAGTCAGCTCTGGGTGGCTCTGTTTAGTGAAACAGGTGAGACCTAGGACTGGACCTCACATATAAGACGTGCTAAAGACTGTTCTGGATGAGGTAGAAAATCAGCTTTAATTTTCTTCTCCTCCAAGGAGGTATGTGAGTGATTAAATAAATTAACCCAATATTCTTTTCTACTTGTGAAGTATTTACCCAACCTACCCGTAGAGAGAAAAACATGCCCCTGAACAAACACAGACTTTCTGAAAGTCATAAAATCCAGGCTGTAATTGAAGCTAAAATAGCACATGAAATGTTAGGAATAATATAATCATTGTACTATAATTTCTACAGGAAAATATATGGTCCACCTAAATCTTACCAAGCAAAATATCTCCAAGCATGTGGCCCTTTGAAAAATGCCAAATGATCGTGAGTTTGGTTCACAAAGAAAATCAGAAAAGTCGGGTCATCCCCCAGGGAAGCATCTGGTTCTGCCCACGGAATCTAGGTCCTCACCAGACGATACCAAGCCCTCAGTCTATTATGAAGAAACATGGGTGAGCTGAGGTGGAAGGAGCTATAAAACACACATCTGTCACGTCAAGGTAAAGGACACCAAAGATCCCAAATCAATTCTCAGACAAAGGACACTAGTTACCAAATGTTTGATGAAAATGTTTCATTAACTTTTTAATTTTAACTTATAATGATATAGAAAAGTGAAATACGCCCTGGCCGGTTTGGTTCAGCGGTTAGAGCATCAGCCTGCGGTCCGGAGAGACCCGGGTTCGGTTCCCGCTAAGGGCATGTACCTCGGTTGCAGTTTGTCCCCGGCCCTGGTTGGTCGTGTGGGTGGCAGCCACTCGATGTGTCCCTTTCACGTCGATGTTTCTCTCTCTCTCTCTCTTCCTCTCCCTCCCACTCTATCTGTACAAAAAATGGAAAAGTGTCCTCGGGTGAGGATAAAAAAAAAAAGTGAAATGCATTATGTGGGTCCTTAATACCTATTATTTACCAGTAAAGTCATTTCTTCAAAATGCCCTGACAAGACAAAATGTATTAATTGCCCAGTTTTCCACTGTTAACTTCTCAGCATCCCAGCTTCAGGAAAGTCCTGATGGAAAGTCTATAGGTAAGAGACACACACAAGCTGACAAAGTCATCTGGATTTTGATTTTCTGAACATCATCGTTCTTTAAACATGGTTAGGACACTCGCACTACCTGCAATATAGTAAGTTCCCATTTTACATGTTTGCTTTTACAAAGACACAACCTATTTACTTGTAAACCAAAATGAGTAAAGTTCTTGGAAACGAATATTTACATAACAATGTTAAAGAGGAAATTGTTCTCTCAGGACTTTGGGGTTGCATTTGGTCAGTTACCTCCTGAGGGACCCCAAGTTGTCTGCTGGTGCCGAACAGAGTTCTCAGCCTCACCCACAGAAGCAGGTGATCCAAGAAGTGGCTTGTTCTGACTCATACTTGAGAAAGATAACATGAGTGAAACATTCTAGAGCAGTATTTCTGCAGGTCCAGGCACAACTGGCCACAGAGTACCCGGGATGCTTATGGACAAATGACAGACTGCTAAGCTACTGGGCCCCTGAGTCTGATTTCTAGAAGCAGTGTGGGAGGACCGGAGTTTTTACCTAAGTCCTCTAGCTGATCTGTAGGTACGCTGGAGTTTACGAGCTACTATTCTGGAGCTCTGTGGGACATACAACTACTCCTCAAAAAGTACTAGGGAACAGCCAAGAGCAAGGAACAAAGCCCATTCCTCTCAGGCCACCTACACCACCCCTATGACACAAACTACAACCACAAAATACCGCAAAAATGTACTGTTAGGCTTTCTGGCTTATTGCGGATATTTTACAACTGATGTTAAAGTTGTTCATTTCTACTAACTATGGCCTTATATCTCTGCAGTGAGGGAAAACAATGCTATTAGCCTTCAAGTTGCTTTTGGACCCAAGCAATGCAAGGAGTATGGGGAAGTACCCCCGTACAGAGAAAATGCTGGATTTCCAATAGACAGAGCATGAGCTGAAGAACAATGGGTGAATGCAAAGGACCTTTGTTCTTAAATACAGAACACTGAATAATATGTAATTCACCAAGAGATTTCTTCACTTTTATCTTTTTTATCCTCACCTGAGGACATTTTTCCTTTTGTTGTTGTTGTTGTTGTTGTTCAGATAGAGTGAGAGGGAGGGAGAGAGAGAGAAACATCAACATGAAAGGGACACATCAAGTGGTTGCCACCCACACGACCCAACCAGGGCCAGGGACAAACTGCAACCAAGGTATGTGCCCTTAGCGGGAACCAAACCCAGGTCTCTCTGGATCGCAGGCCGATGCTCTAACCACTGAGCAAAACTGGCCGGGGCTATCTTTTTTTTTTAATCCTCACCTGAGAATATTTTTCCATTGATTTGTAGATAAAGTGGGAGGGAGGGAGGGAGAGAGAGAGAAACATCGATGTGAGAGAGACACATTGATGGGTTGCCTCCCACATGACCTCAACCAGGGCCAGGGATCAAGCCACAACAGGGGTACGTGCCCTTAACCGGAATCAAACCCTCAACCCTTTGGTCTGCGGGCCGATACTCTAACTGCTAAGCCAAACTGGCCAGGGCCACTTTTATAGTTTTAATGACATTTGCATACACCCTATTCCCCACCCACCCACCTACACAGTCCAGCAGTCTCTGAACACCAGGGCTTCTGAGAACTAGAGGCTTGTTCTATTTTTACACCTATAACTGGAATATAAGTATAATATGATAAACTATATTTTTAGGCTGAGTTCAAATAATACATAGTCCTCTATTAAGTAGTATTAATAATTAATTTTAAGAATGCTTGTTTGGGCTTGCTGGAAACCTAGAAACTGACTTGTTTCTGTGGAAAAATAAAAGCAGAGTTCCAAATAATTAAATACAGATAAACGTCTTGAATTCACATATGAGAGTCAGGGATTGCCTACACATTTTATTAGACATATGATAAAATCTGGTTAACTGAGGTTGGCAGCTCACATCAGTTCACGAACAAAGCTTACCGCTGCGAGTCTGATCCAAATTTCTAATTCTGAGGAAACCTGGAATCAAAGTTGAAAGTCAAGACCTCCAGCATGTCCTCCCTCTGCTTCATTTGCCAGTGTTGCCACCAGCCCCTGAGGCTGACTCAGGACAGCTCGGGCCTGGACAGCAGCCAAGAACCTGTGGCTGCCCAGCTCCCCTCAGCTCCGGGGCCACCAGGAGAAACTCCAGAGGAAGGCTCTACCTCCGGGGTGGAGACACACGTTGAAAAGCTGCCTCTGGCTGGACCCTCCCTGGCGGTGGTGAGATGTCCAGGTAGTTCCGAGAAGTTCAGCCTGCTTGGGAAGCTGGTCTCTGGGAGAACTCTCAGTAGCACCCGAAGGCCACTGGCGGCATTTCTGACATCCTGTCCGGTAAAGAAGATCTGGACCACACCCTGTGTGAGGACTGTACTGACAATCTTTTGGAGGAGTTGGAATCTGACTGTCAGAACTACAAAGGCTGTCTGGTGACCGGGAGAGAAGTGAGGACGAGAGGGAGACACTGCAGGAGGAGCTGAGGGGCGTGCAGCTGGAGGAAGCGAGGCTGGCGCAGCAGCTGGAGGAGGCAGAGCGGAACCAAGGGCAGCGCAGGCAGAGCCCAAGATGCTGGACCAGCAGGAGAGGCGGTACCACAGGGACTACAGAGAACTGCACTGGCAGCAACTGGAACCGCGTGACGAGCTGAGCAGCGTGGAGAACCAACTGCAGCTCGCCCAGACCCAGCTAGCCCAGCAGGAGAAAACCGACGCCTTCAGGATCCACGTGGAGAGGGGCTGCTCCAAGAGCCGGGAGCCAGCGGCCGCCTCTGCTCCAGCAGGACCCCCCGGAACCCGGAGGAGAGCTGGACGAAGGCGCTCAGGCTCATGCTCACTAATTTTGAGTGGAGTCTCGCTTGGGTTTCCTTAAGGTATAGTCAAAAATAACTTTATTTGAACATTATGCGAAGCGAAATAAGCCAGTCAGAGGAAGACGAATAACATATGATTTCACTCATTTGTGGAATTTAATGAACAAGCTGAACTAACAAGCAAAACAGAAACAGACTCATCGAGAGAGAGCAGGCAGACAGCTCTGGTGGGGGACGAGGAGGGTTTGAGGAAAAAAAACCTCATGGATGCGGACAACAGTGTGGGGACTGGAGGCGGGGAGGTGGAAGCGGGTGTAGGAGGGGATAAGTGGTGATGAAAATAAAATAAAACAAAGAAAAACAATTCCTAGTTCTGCTTGGGGGGAACTGAGACCAAATCATCTGGACCACAATAACCCAGCAAACACATATTCAGAACATAGAAAGAGATTTGCAGAGTGGCCAAAGTATATACATTTAGAAGTCCATGCAATTGGATATATATACTTTATTCAGGAGAGCCCCTCAGAATTCTTACATAAGGAAAATTTTTTTTTTTTTTTATCCTCACCTGAGGACATTTTTCCATTTTTTGTTCAGGTAGAGTGGGAGGGAGAGAGAGGAACAGAGAGAGAGAGAAACATCGATGTGAAAGGAACACATCAAGTGGCTGCCACCCGCACAACCCAACCAGGGCCGGGGACAAACTGCAACTGAGGTACGTGCCCTTAGCGGGAACCGAACCCGGGTCTCTCAGGACCGCAGGCCGACGCTCTAACCGCTGAGCCAAACCAGCCAGGGCAGGAAAATTTTATTTTCTAACTCTTGTATGACAGTTTATCAGGGAGAAAGGCCAAGGGCAAACAGATACTATCAAAAATCAAGAATGACAACCACAAGTCTGACAGTATAGACAAATGATAAAAGACAACTTAAACACAGATAAAAGCCAAGCACAGACTCGGAGTAAGTGTTTACAACATATACTTAAATATCCCAGATATAACAAATTCTAACAGATTAATGAGAAAAGGACAAACCAATGGAAAAATAGGCAGAAGATAAAGCAACCTGAGAAATGTCAACACAAACGACCAACAGACACTAAATGGTGTTCAACCTTGCTAACCATCAGTGACACATTCATTAAAACAAGTTACCATTTTTACCCCGTCATACTGGCACAGATTAAAATGTATGAAAATAACATAATTTCCTCATCTGGAAATAACAAAAGTCTGACTTCCGAGGGTTTTGAAATGATAAAAGAAGACAGAGCCAGGAACATAATAAGTGTCCAACAGATATTAGTTATTGCCATTATCATCATCATCATCATCATCATCATCACTACAGTTGTATATCTACAGGCATAGCCAAAAGTAGGTTTACAGTTGTTACAAATAAATAATACAACAATCAATAAATAATAATACAAGAATAAACTCTGTTTTGCACACTAACAACTATAAACCTACTTTTGTCCACCCCCGAATATTATTTTGTTTACCTCTCTCTCTTATTCAACTATAAGCCCTTGGAGTACAGAACTTAAGTGTATATTTTTAAATAAATTTTACCCAATAATAATTGACATATTTTCACTTCAGTAGTACATATATATTTTACTTTCTTGACTACATAACAGTCTACTGTATGAATGCAAAATAACTTATTAATTTATCAATTTCTTACCATTATAAATATCATCACAGTGACTAACTTTCTACACATTTTCTTTACAATTCTTTTCTGACAATCAGGTTAGGCAAATCTCCTAGAGGTGACATTTCGGTGTCAGAGGAATGACACTGAAAGCCTTGGTAAGTGCCGCTGAGCTGTCCTCGAGAGCCCGCACACACCCGCGGTGGGCAAGAACCAGGTTCCCAAGCACGTCTGAACCCCTAGCCACGTCACAGTCCCTAGCACATTTCGGACACCTAGTAAACCGGACCAGTGGAAGGAAGAAGAAAATGCCATCATACGAGGAAAGGCAGGCCACGGGGAAGTGCAGAGCAGCTCAGAAAACAGCAGCTCGCCCGCGAAGCTGACTGCAGGACACCGAGCGAGGCTGACAGAGGACACAGACCAGTGCCTCTCAAGCTGCAGGGGGCACACCAAATGCTTGGGGATCTTACTAAGATTCTAGTTCATATTCAATAGATTTGGGGTGGGGCCTGAGACTGTGCATTTCCAACAAGTTCCCAGGTGATGCTGATGCTGTTGGTCCATGGACTGTACTTGAAATAGGAAGGAAGCAGATAATTACAGAAGAGGCAGTTTAGCACTGAAGTGTTTCAAATGTCAGGCTAAATAGTCTGGACTTTGTTATTCAATTATTTGGTAGTCAATTTAAGGGAGGGGTATATTAGAAGTTTATGAGCAAGGGACACCTAATCACTAGAGAAAAAATAGCTAAGAAAACTCCCTATGGCACATTACCAACCAAGTCTTTCTTAGAGGATGGCTTGTCACTTCAGTAATTTCTCAGTTTGGCTTAATACTGTATACAAACCTGAGGCTCTTCTGGCAACATATCGGTGCTTTACATGTATTCCTCCCTAGACTAGACACGATTGTTAATAATGGAAGAGACAATTAACAGATAAAAACAGGAGGATTCAAAGTATTGTACTTCCTTATTGCCCTACCCCCGACCTCCTCTGGCCCATTCAGCTGAGGCCATACCCCAGAGCTCCTGGTCACTGCTTTATCACTGTTTCTGGTGGCAACCGGGGTCCAGGTAGAGGTCCTGTCTTCAAAAATGGCATAGGAATAAACAAGTGCTAAGTCTCCTCCTCCATGTCCCCCTTCCCACCCCCGATGACTACAACTACAACTACTTCAAGTTCAGTAAGAGGCGAGTGCCAGTTCTTGGAGCACATATCAGTCACTTCAACAAGCCTAAGCCTCCGAGTAAATTGTCACTCAGGAAAAAGGGAGAATGCACCCAACTCAAGAAATGAACCTAACTCTGGAAAACACAGTCCAAGGTGAGAACGGCCTAGACAGAGTCCAAATCCCCAGAAGCTAATTCCATGTCATTCATTCAATCTCTGTCCTCTCCATTCATCCTTAGCCCTGGGAAGCTGACAGGGACAGAAGCCAGCATTTGCTGACAATTTCTTTCCACTCTTCCATTATGGCCTGGGAAGGCAGGGACATAAAGAAGAGATAGGAATAAATTAGGTAGGCTGAACTCAATACTGACCTTGGCATTTTGTGGACATACTCTCATCCCCACAGTCATACTGTAGAATGCAGCAATTTCCAAGGTTCTCTGGCAGGAAATAACTGCTTGCCAAAGTTTATGAGATCATCAAGTTAATAATGAAAACGTGTACGTGGGGAGACGTGTAGGTGCAACCAGCATGACCAAGAAACCCAGTGACCTGTGCTGAGTCTCAGGTAAATGAGATGTAACCCATTTGGAAGATACTTGGGCCATTTTCATTAAACTTTAAAATGTACATACCCTTTTAGCAACTCTATTTGTAGGAATTCCACAATAAACTACATGCCAAAGAGGATAAAATGATGTTCATTTCAGCAAAATTCAAGAAACAATGTCTATCAATAGGGAGCTAGTTACCTATACTGGAATATAATGCAATACAATAGAGACATTAAGAAAAGAATGAGGAAGACTTTATGTGCTATACTTGAACTATCTCCAAGATATATTAATAAGTAAAAAGAATAAAGTGGGAAACAGTGTGTAGAATATGCAATCATGTCTGGAAGAGGAACTATCTCTGGTAACAGATTGCCAGGGAAACTGGGTTTCCGAGACTATAGAGAGACTTTCATTTTATAGTTGATTCTCTCTCCTCAGTTCACCAATCGGACAGGTCATTCCTCTACCCATGTCTGTGTGTGTGTGTGTGTGTGTGTGTGTGTGTGTATGAATGCTACACCATGTATTATTATTTCCAATTTTGGGGGTTATTTGGGTTTTTTTTTTAATATGTTTTTTATTGATTTGAGAGAGAGAGAAAGGGAGAGGGAGAGTCAGATAGAAACATGGATGACAGAAAAACATCAACATTGACTGACTGCCTCCTTCATGTCCCCTGCTGAGAATCAAGTCCAAAACCTGGGCATGTGTCCTGACTGGGAGTCAAACCAGAGACCTCTTGGTACATGGGTTGATGCTCAATCACTGGGCCACACCGGCTGGGCATGGTGTGTTTTATTAAAGTTTCCGAATACATGAACATCCAAGGAGTTACAGGAAATACATGTTTTCCCATGAAGGAAAATTGAGGGTCAGTCTCACAGATCTAAATGTAGCCCTGGCTGGTTTGGTTCAGTGGTTAGCACATCAGCCTGCGGTCCAGAGAGACCCAAGTTTGGTTTCCGCTAAAGACATGTACCTCGGTTTGTCCCCGGCCCTGGTTGGGTTGTGTGGGTGGCAGCCACTCGATGTGTCCCTTTCACATCGATGTCTCTCTCTCTATCCCCCGCCCACTCTTCTGAACAAAAAATAGAAAAATATCCTTGGGTGAGGATAAAAAAAAAAAGAAATTAGCAAAGTGAATTCAACAATATATAAAAAAGGTAATCCATCATGATCAAGCTGGCTTTATCCCAAGAATGCAAAGCCGTTTTAATTTTAGAACGCAATTAATGTAATTCACTAAATTGACAAATGAAAGAAGAAACACCTATATAATCATCATAATATATGCAGGAAAATGTTTGACAAAATTCAACATCAATTTACTATTTTTAAAAGAAGCCTTAGCCTTGGCCAGATGGCTCAGCTGGTTAGAGCACTGTCCGGTACATCACAAGGTTGTGGGTTCAATCCCCAGCTGGGGGGGGGCCTATGGGAGGCAACAAGGACTGATGTATCAGTTTCTCTCACATCAGTGTTTCTCTCTCTCTCTCTCTCTCTCTCTCTCCAAATCAATAAAACAATAAAAACATATCCTTGGGTGAGGATTAAAAAAAAGAAAAAGAAAAAGAAGGCAGCTTAAAAAACTAGGTATAGACAGAAATTTCTAGAATCTGATAAAGGAATTACAAAACAATCCACAGTAAGTATCATACTTAATGGTGAAATTCTCCTACATGTCCTACCAGTAAACAACACAAAGAAGTTTAGTGGTGTCTCTTAACCCCTTTTTGGAAGATAATCCCTAAAATATCCTACATATGATTTCAGGGTATTTCATGAAATTATACACTTCAGAACTTCCAAAGCCAAAAGTTTCGTGAATCATAAATGAAGAAGTCTTGAAGTAAGACTATTTTTAAAAAGTAAAAAATGTGTATAATAGGAATCCTATATTCGACAGTACTATATTCTATAATACTATCAGATTCATGGTACTAAAATAAGACCACACACTTAGTGTTAAAAAAAACCTGAATGAGTCCTCAGCCTACAAAATAAAGTCCACACCCTGCAGCCCCGAAGGGTCTGGCCCCACTCTCCTTTCCAGCTTCTACCTCTCCTTCTCCGCTGAACTAACCAGCAGTATTCCTCTGCTCAGTGTGTAATACCTATGGTTCCACCAGCCTCGCCCTCCAGCCTCTTCTGCAAGCTCACTTGCAACCGAGAGAGAAATGGGAGTCAAGACATCATCTTTGTTACTGACAGAGCTGCTTAGAAAAAATGGCTCAAGATCTATGACAAGAATGGACAGACGTCCCCAGCCAGTCACTTTCACAGCTAGACAACCCCAGGCCACTCTGGCAGGGCCTGGCCGGCAGGCACTGAGCTGAGGATCTTGATTCTCTCTCCTCAGTTCACCAATCGGACAGGTCATTCCTCTTCCCATGGTGGTCCCTCGGACTGGAAACATGCGGCCAGGTAAATGTAGGCTGCCTTACTAAGACTCAACTGTTTGTTTTTTTAATGTTTTTACTGCTTTTATTTTAGAGAAAGATAGAAACATCGATGTGAGAGATACATCGATCGGCTGCCTCCTACACGCCCCCTACTGGGAATTAAGCCAGCCACCAAAGCATGTGCCCTGACCAGGAATCCAACTGGGACCTCTCAGTCCATGGGACAACACTCCATCCACTGAGCCACACCAGCCGGGCTCAACTCTTTTCCTTCAAGGCACAGTACAAGTCCCACCCCTGACCCGAAACTATCGTATCCCAGACAACATTTATCACGTTATCCATTCCTCAGAATCCCCATAGCACTTGATGACTGGGCTACTCTTTTGAGTCGACATTTACAATAGTATCTCTTATACATAATGATGAGTAGTCTACTGAGATAAAATAGACAGTAAGTCACCTGATTCCAAGTCTCTGTTTTATGTCTGAATTTTCATCATTTAGATGCATGCTGTGAACAAAGAAAACACTCAATCATCCACCAATTTTGAGAAATGATTAATGTCGGAATGTGGAATATAGTTTTTGATAGGTAAGAAGGAATCCTAACTAAGGGGGAAATATGATCAAGAGGTATTTTCTGAAGATTAACAGTCAACAGCATGTCTAATTAGAATAGAAGATACAAAAAAGACACAAGAGAAAAGAGAGAGCAAGAGAGAAAACTACAGTTATTAGATGTAATTTGGAAAAGGGTTCTTTGATTGTCAGAGTAATAAATTAAAGAAGAAATCATAAAAAAAATGGAAAGCTGTCCAACAAAGACAACTAAATAAATAAATAAAAAATCATGAACACAGATTAGGAAATGCCTAAAGGTTGCCATCGGTCACTAGATGACAATAAACAGATGCTTCCATGATACTGCTAATGTAACAGGGCTGTTATAAAGGGGAGGTTGTCCGTCATTTTTATACTCTTTCTATGTATAACCAAGAGATCCCAATTAGATCCTTATTCGAGTTCCAAACCTGCCTGAAAAGAATAATGAAGATGACTAAAGGAGTGGAAAATGAGACTTCTGGAGGAAGTAAAGAAAAATTTAGGGCAATTATTAAACCATTTTTTTCTGAGGGATAATCATACCCTTGAAAATTGGAAGTTAAAGAGAATATAGCAGACATTTTACAACTCCACTGAAAAATGTAGAAATTCAGCAACAGAGAAATTTTAGCTAAATAGGAAGAAAAAACTCTCTAAACATAGCACTGTTAATAGCAATGGTAGAAAATATACACTTTTAATTAGCTAACTCAATACTTAGGAGTCCACACAGTTGTCAGCACACTGGGACAGCAAATATGTAACACTGAGAAGGTTACAATATAAGCTATGTCAAGACAAAATAAGATAAAGACAACAACAAAAGAGCCATAAAAATTAAATACATAGACAAGGTATCTGTAGATATAAGTAGTCCTCTACAGAGCTCTTTAAAATTGCCAGCAAGCTCCTGGCCGGTGTGGCTCAGTGACTGAGCATTGACCCATGCACCAAAAGGTCACTGGTTCAATTCCCAGTCAGAGTACATGCCCAGGCTGTGGGCCCGATCCCCGGCAGGGGGCATGCAGGAGGCTCGATGTTCTCGCTCATGGATGTTTTTATCTCTCTCTCCCTCTCCCTTCCTCTCTCTATAAAAAAGCAATTAAAAAAAAAAGAAGAATTGAAAAAAAATAAAATTGCCAGCAAGGTATTTTATGTACCCTGAGTCAAAGAGCATGATACATCAGGTATCTAACAAAACTATTTATAAGACCTGGTCAAGAGTATACATGCTTTCCTCACTGCTCAGGACTCACACCTCCAAGCCCAAAGCAGACATCACTTGCTTCCCAGATGAAACCATGCAAAATCCACATTTTCATTTTGCAGAAATTTTATTAGTCTAAAAATGAAGATAGGTCACCTAAGTTTCTTAAAACTATGCCATGTCTATCAGGAATGCCCTTAAAGTTTTTCTTCAACATTAAAAAATTGAGAAATATTTACTTTCCTTTAACGTTACGAATATATGACAATACAGACACACAGAGAAAGGGATTGGGGGAGGTTAATGTCATTTTAGAAAAAAATGGCAAACCACATTGCTAATGCATCCCCAGTGAGATATCTTTTTTATCGGGTAAAAAGATTAGTCCATGGAACAACTTTTGAATTATTCCACTTATTCCAGCTGATGCCTGAATCCTTCTACAGCACCCTGAAGTTCAACTACCTCCAACTGCTGAAGAATTGGCTAGCTAATTTGTTTTTCTTAATGTTATCTATGATAACAAACTATGAGCTAGGCACTGGGCTAAGAACTTTATATATCTTATCACCTTTTTTCCTAACAAGTGGCTGAGATCTAGGTTCTGTTGTCAATCTTAGCAGGACAAAGAGACACAAGAGAAGGTCATATCAGGCAACTGGTGGGGCCAAGATCTGCCATGATTTTTGGAAGAGATCCACTTAGGCACCATATATACCCCATACATTACAAACCACAAAGAACTTAGCCCTCTTAACTTCTGCTTCAAAAACAAAAAGTTACCTTCAAAATCTTCCTCATGAGCATATCAGGTTCTCTAAGGTTCCTGTGTCTATAGATTACAGTTTATGAAGTTTAGATTTCCCCCCTCTGTTTTATACATACCTAACTAACTAACAATAACTAAAATCCAAAGCATCAAGACAAATTCAATTCTCTTTTTCCAAAATTCCTCAGAAGGGCAAGTTGAAACCATCAAAATGTTTAAAAATTACAACCAATGATTAGTTCCTTACATTTATCTTGACCAGGAATTTGTTAAATAACATAGATGGGAGCAAGTAAAAATAGGGAGTGAGAGACAATGAATGAACGGTAACAATGTTTCAGGTATTAACAGTACTCCAAATGTAATGAAGCAGCAATATTTTAAGGCTTTGCTTACAGCTAAAATAAAGAGGCCACATTACTGCAACATGAAGCAAATATGTCACTGTTAAGAGTTGGGGGCCTCAGGCTGGCCTGTCAGATGGGTCCATTCATCCTAGGCATGTCCGTAGGTGTACTATTTGCTTGTTACCTCTCTCTGAGTACCTGCTTCACACAATTTGATCCTAATAAGGAGGCCTACTTCATGTACGGAGAAAAGTTCCAAAAAATATAGGACTCTCTACAAAAATATAATATCTCATTAAGAAGACAGCACATAGGCATAGTTTCTACCTGTCTGTGCCCGCCCATATTTACAGGCAAAATAGCGCAATTAAAATAAGTTCTAAGAAATATTATTTTTAATTCTAATTAATAACTCTTGTTGCACTGCACAAAACTCACGCTTTACTCCTGAAAACCTGAGGCACTTTTTTACTCCGAGGACTGGGTCGCCCCAGAACGAATTCACAGTACAGGCATTGACTTTCCCCTTTCAGTGATACCTCGTGAGCAGCCAACAAGTCGTAACTTCCTGTGGCAAGGTCTCCCTTGATCTCCAAAGCAGCGAAGTGTCCAGTGGCTCAGAACTGGCTGTTTTTCCCCAGAGAGGCACAAAAGACTCCTGTGTCTACAAACACTCTCAACTCAGCGCCAGTGGTCTCCATTTTACACCCAGCCACCCCTGTCGCATATTTTGAAATTCAAAGAAAACACATTATCAACAAAGTGACCCAGATTTCTTCACTAGCCATATGACAGACCTATTATAACTAGTATTGCTTTTAGGTCAGACTGCTTTGCTTTTACAGCCCTAAAATGTTTTCTTAAATCCCAGTCCTAAAGTGTTTACAACAGACCACTAAAAAACAATTTGCACGGCCAACTTATCCTTCATTGAAGCTCAGCTCACAAAAAAAGGTTCATTCATATTAAAAAGCTATTTTTAAAACTGCCTAACTCATTGCTTCCAATCCACTAACAAGTAAGCATTATGCTTCAGTGGAATTTTTAAAGTTTAATAAAATTATATTTCTCCCAGCTCATTTCCACCTCCCCCAATTCTGCCATCCTGAATATCAACATTATTTTAAACTTTGCTGTTTTCTATTAACAGTAGCTTCATTCATTCGTCATTCAGATAAGCCTTTCTGAACACTCTGACATGTGACTTTTCAATTCAGTCACATCAGTCAGGTTTTGGCCACCTCAAGATGTCTGAGCAATCCTGTCAAAGCCCCAGGGAAGTTTCTCCAACTGAAATCAGAGGGAGGTCTGCGCATGGGCAGGAGGCTACGCCCTTCAGGAACCAGCATCCTTATTGGGCCATTCACACAAGGGCGATAAGCTTTACTGGTCAGGCTTTGTTCTCGCTCATCCCATCATCTCCTCCCTTCGTGGAGGGTGACAGCATAAGTCACATCCCCTGGTGAACATGTACATCAGGTTGCCAGAATGACAATTCATTACTCAAGTAGGGCACAAAACTCTGCTCTAGAAAATTGCAGCCTTGTATTATTTGCAGACCTGAGGCTGCAAAATGCAGTAAGAGGTCTACAGAAAAGGTGTCCACCCAACAGGCAGGGGTCAATTTGCAGGATTCTTGAGATGGATGGCAAGTTAAAACATGTGAAGCCCACAGGCCGACTCTTCATTTCCACGCATGGATATGATCACACCTACTAAACAGGCCTCAAGCTTAATAAGGCATTTTATTGTTTAAAGCAACAAGTGAACAAAATAAATGGAAGCTTCACAGCAGAGTAGAAGCCATGCCTGGGTGAAACTGCTAGTCATGTTAACACTTGGTGCTTTCCCAGCCCATTTCTTCCAGTGAGTTTAAGGCATATTAGTAGCATGATCTCATTAATCTCTACAAAACCTGATGAGGGAAGTGGGCAGCAAGTATTTTAATCTCCCTTTTTAAAATAGAAAAAAAAAAAAAAGTACTGAGTACTTTTCCCAGCATTACAACTTTTCCCAGCATTACAACTGGCACAGTCCACAGTCAGGGAAACAGTTGAATGGACAGAGTGGAGTGGAATACTCTGGGCTATTTTAAAGGAAGTACTTCTCACTGAGACAAGATGGGCTTAATTAAGCAGCTGTATATTATGTATTTTCCAAACAGACTGCCATTCCACTTCTCACAAAGCTTTTACTCTACACTGGACTATCAAATAAAGCTGTTTTTAAAAATGCATACTCCCCAAGACTTCTTAACTTCCTCTTATGCCCCACAACTGCACCTCTCAAACCAGTACCCTCAAATCCTCAGGTTACTCAGCAGTGTGCCATGGGGTACACCAAGTCTCAGAACCAACTGGTACATTTTTTAGAGCTCAGTTTGAATAGATCCTTTAAAATCCTAAAAACCTGATTCTTATATTAAAATAAATATATTTTCTGAAATGGAAGGCAAAATTGGCATGAGGTTCTTAAATGAGTAGTAGAGGAAGCAAGACCGCCGCAGCTCAGCTCACTGCTTCAGGCTGCGTGTGCCCTCAAGCAGGGCAGGAGGGGGCAGGAGGGATGTTAGTGGTCATTTTGTTTTTTGTAAATTAATTTATTTTTGTTACAGATGTTTCTACCCCCCCCCCCCCAGATAATCCTCCTCCCTATCCCCCCCCCCGCCCAAGCATGGTTGTCTATGTCCATTGGTTATGCATACATGCATGTAAGTTCTTTGGTTTATCTCATCATCCCCTCCCCCAAGTTTGTCAGTCTGCCCCATACTTCTTTCTATGTCTCTGGGTCTATTTTGTTCATCAGCTTTTTTTGTTCATTATATTCCACAAATAAGTGAGATCATGTAGTATTTATCTTTCTCTGATTGGCTTATTTCACTTAGCATAATACTCTCCAGGTCCCTCCATGTCATCTCAAAGGATGAAAGATCTTTCTTTTTTATAGCTGCATAATGTTCCATTGTGTGTATATACCACAGCTTTTTTATCCACTCATTTACTGATGGATAGTTGGGCTGTTTCCAGATCTTAGCAATTGTAAATAGTGCTAATATGAACATAGGGGTACATATATTCTTTCTGATTGGTGTTGCAGGCTTCTTAGGATATATTCTTAGAAGTGAGATCACTGGGTCAAATGGCAGTTCCATTTTTAGTCTTTTGAGGAAACACCATATTGATTAACCATAGTGGCTGTACCAGTCTGCATTCCCACCAGCAGTGTACTGGAGTCCCCTTTTAATATTTGACAGAGGTGGCAAGAGTATACGATGGAGTAAAGACAGCCTCTTTAATAAATGGTGCTGGGAAAATTGGACAGCTACATGCAAAAAAATGAAACTAGACCATCAACTTACACCATACACAAGAATAAACTCAAAATGGATAAAAGACTTAAATATGACTTGTGAATCCATAAAAATCCTAAAAGAAAATGTAGGCAACAAAATTTCAGATATCACACGCAGCAGAATTTCCACTGATACAACCTCTAAGGCAAGAGAAACAAAGGAAAAAATTAATACATGGGACTACATCAAACTAAAAAGCTTCTAGAAGCACAGCAAAAGAAATAAGCATCAAAATGGAAAGGGAACCCACTGTACTGGAGAGCATAACTGTCAATGATACATCAGATAAGGGGTTAATTTCCAATACATATAGAGTGCTCATACAACTCAACAAAAGGAAGACAAAGAACCCAATTAAAAAAAGGGTAGAGGACCTAAACAGACACCTCTCCAAACAGGTCATTTTGTTTTTAGGTGGCTTGAGAAGCTCTGAAAAACAGAACTAAGACGTTTAAGAGAAAACAATTATCCCCATCTACTTGCCTGCCTCAAACCATTCTAGGCAGAGGGGAATACATCTTCCCATAAAGGCTTTTCTTCAGCTTATTTTTTTTCCACAAGGCTCTGAAATTTAGAGTTGGATTCTACTTCAGATCTTCTACAGAAGTATGGTAAGACTGACTACCAGTGGTAAATGGTATATCCATGTTAAACCTAGACAACATCAAAGGCTACTCAATTAGTTCATTTCACTCTTTTCAGAATGTTAACACGTACCAGGGACCCCTGCTGAAGTGCTTTAATAAAGGCACCCGACTTCTTTGACTCTCAAACAGCGTTCTCTTTACTATTTCAACTGGAAAATTAGAAAATAAAGGAAAGGCAAATGACCACATATGTTGGGAGTGATTCCTTTACACTTAACATAAATACCCACTCACTGCCAGAACAGTCACACAATCAAGTTAGTAACCAAAGATGACGGCACATAAAAGTAACCTGCAGGTTATCAGGCAAACCAACCGACGGCAAACACAGGCTTCGCCCAACATGTACTTCCAAATGCGTAGAATTAGGATTAGGTATCGAGGGCCCATTCGAATATTCCCGGATGCTACAAAGGGAATTACTTTCAACATCCAAGAAGTTCAACCCGAGGCTGGTGAAAGGTCTACACGTGACCCACCAAGACTGAACGGGTCACCCACTGAGAAACAAACTGAGCAACCATGACCACGGGAGGCGTCCATTTCCGCTCCTGGGCAGCTCTAGATTTATGAAAGACCCAGGGTGCAGAAATGCTTGTGCACGATCCTCTGGTTCCTGAAACTGCCAGAAAAGGGAAATCTTGCTTTTATCCTCATCCCAGGATCTGTTTATTGATTTTTAGAGAGAGAAAGAGAGAAGCATCGATGTGAGAGAGAAACATCAATCAGTTGCCTCCTGTACTCGCCCTGACCGGGGATCAAACCTGCAACCTAGCATGTGCCCTGACTGGAAACTGAACCCTCAACCTTTTTGGTGTATGGGACGACTCTCCAACCAACCGAGACACCCGGTCAGAGTGGAAAATCTTGATTCTCAATTGTTCTAGGGCCCAGGCCCCTGAGGTGGGAACAAAAGCACCCATGCGCACCCACACACAACCCTGCACGCTGCTCCAGGGCAGCCCCTGCCCTCAGTCAAGATCGCCTTCTCCTTCCACCCAGTAACTGCCACTTCCCGTCTCAGAACACCACTCCCAAATCCAATCCTGACTAATTAGGACACTCTGACATTGAGGAAGGTTTCACAAGTAGATCATAAAGTATGTTAAGAACAAAACTTTTATGTCCGAAGGAATTGTCCTCATTCAAAGAGTTACCCTAGGAAACCACACATGTAATTTCAAGGAACCTTAAGCAGATCATTTAGAATTCCTATTCTGAAATGACTTCCAAACCCAGTTCTCATGTCATATAAGACAGGTTTCACTAGAGAAAAACTGTTTCTCAGCTTGCTATTGGCTGGCTTACAGAGCAAGCTTGAAAAGTTGTGGCCTGGCTCAAAAATAAAATCCACCCATAAAAAAATAAAGGTCCATCACCACTGAGAATAATTTTAAAATGCAATGGAGGCTATAAATGCAATTCCAAAGAAAAAGATCCAACAACATGCTGAGCTACTGAAACATCACAGAAATAATCATATAGCCTTCCAAAGTGTCTACTCTGAAAACAGTAACATTCTTTTAAACCTTTAAGATCAATAAAAAACAATAAACATGAGGGGGTAGTGAATGTTCAGCAATGCCTTCCAGAATGGCTTCTTTTACTGGGATCCATTTTAATAACAGCTCTAAGGTGCTAAGTAAAGTTGTACCACAGTCATGCAATCTTTTAAAAATCCCTTTCCCTCAAATATTCTTGCACTGTTCAAGTGTCCCACAAAGTACACTATCTTAATTAATCCTGAAAACAAAATAGCTGAGTTTAGATGCAAAAGACAGTCAGAAAAAAAAACACGCCCGCATTACTATCTTGGCTTTCACCTGTATAGAAATCCAGAGTGCAATGTGAATTTGTGGAATGACCAGAAAACACTTGATTCCTGAGGGTTTGGGGGGGTGGGGGGACAGACATGGTAATAAAATACAAAGTACCCATGTTTTAGGCCTTGTTAAAAAATATTTTATTCCGCCCTGGCCGGTTTGGCTCAGCGGTTAGAGCATCGGCCTGCGGTCCTGAGAGACCCGGGTTCGGTTCCCGCTAAGGGCGCGTACCTCGGTTGCAGTTTGTCCCCGGCCCTGGTCGGTTGTGCGGGTGGCAGCCACTCGATGTGTCCCTTCACATCGATGTTTCTCTCTCTCTCTGTTCCTCTCTCTCCCTCCCACTCTACCTGAACAAAAAATGGAAAAATGTCCTCGGGTGAGGATAAAAAAAAAAAAATATATATATATATATATATATATATATATATATATATATATATATTTTATTCCAATGGCTTTTTATTAGTGGCCATTTCTAAAGAGAGGTCCCACTATACCTTATTTGTTCAATGTATGGATGGTATTCACAGAAATGTACTAATAAACAAAATTTTCCCTGAGAGTTTTCAGCAAGATGGTGTAAGATCACATTAATCAAATGTCCTTGACAGTTGGAATATTCATTTTTAGGAAAATTCAATATCCAAATTATTAGATGGGATCTCTCATTACTATTAGCCTTAGCTATCATACCCTATAGATGCTTGTTAACACACCTATACTTTCAAGTTAATGAATGTAATTTAAAGTAAACCCAAGGATCTTTCAAAATCTGAAAGTCTATTCACAAGAGTAAATATTCAGGGGAAAGGATTCATTATTCTTATGAATCTGCAGGCACCAGGCAAATGGTCTCCGTATGAATGGCCCTTGGAAAGTTTCATTTAAACTCTCAAATTACATATAGCTTTAAGAACTCAAAAAGTTTATTCCCGCTAATAATGTATATATGTATATGCATGATAATATTATTTCTTAACTATCCAGTTTTTTTATGAGAAATACATGCTTGAAAGAAAGCAAAAAAAGACAATTCATTCACCCCAATATATGATCACTGATAAACCACCTTTCTCATTTTCTTATTTTTGCAATTAGAGCCCTTTCATGGAGCTTGATTAAAAACGTCAGTGTTCCCAATTAGACTGTAACCTTTCTATAAGCCAATCAGACATAGCTTTACATCTTTTTATAATACTTTCCACGTCCTAAATTCCACCATCCTCGTAAGTTCCCTGCCTGACCTCTTTTTCTTAACAGTACCTGCTTTGAAAGGGTCAAAAAATTAAATCTTTCCTAGAAGAGTACCCTGAAAATTAATCAGTTAAGGATGAGAAGAAATAACCCCTAACTTTCACATGAATAGCAATTATCCACCCCAGGGAGTGCATTCCTTCACTAGTACACTCAAACCCCAGAGGTGCCTAGGCAGGGGTGATTAAACGCCAGAATCCTACACCATGACTTGAAAACAGTCCATTAAGGATGTACCTGTCTAGTTCCTGGTTACAAACAAGATACTCACTCAAGTTAGGTTAGGCGGAGAAAGCATTTGTTTATTGGCAACATTCTGAACAGCTCACCATGGACAGGACAGTAGACTCAGCTCAGGCTAGGAGCACGTGGGAAAAAGCACAGCCAAGGTCCTACCACTGGACAGCCTATCCTGCTGGAGCCACTGCTTCTCCACAGTGGACGGTCACCTCCATTCACCTGGGCTCTGGACCCTGACACTGTCATCAACCCCCAAGCCTTCACAGGCAACAGGAGCTCAGAACCACCCTCCTGAGATGAGAACTCAAGAGGAGATGACATGCCCAATCTGGTGACCAGCGGTCTCGGAAGGTCTGCCTGCCTCAGGCTGCAGCACAGGAGGCTGAGACAAGCTTCCCAACCACCTTTGGTTTCCGTGGAAAGGAAAGGGCCCGGGAACAAAAGAGATAAATGTCTGACCGGAAGGGTCTAAAAGAAATGATTTGCAGGGTACCTTCCAGTTCTAAAATACTCTGAAGAATTCAGATAAATATTTTAATGCTTATCACACTAAACAGAGAAGGTATGAACCTTACTGACTCAAATAATAAGGAATGAAGAGCCTAGGTCCTCAATCTATTTTGAGAGAAAATGATCTGATGGAAGCTACTCATTAAAACAAACCAAATATCGTATCCCTCTGTCATTTTGTCTATTTATAGATTCATTTATGTATTTATTTTTGGCTTGTGAAAACAAAATGGAATTGATTTCCCCCACTGATACTTAGTAAAATGTTGTTACAGGGTTTAGAGCAAGTAACAGGAGAGGTGAAGGGAGTCTAGGAGAAACCGTCACAGGCAGGGACGGACGTTTTCTACTACTCTAGAGAACACAGGTGTGATCAAAGGCAGAAGCTACACAGTCAGGTTTTGACTCAACACACTTAATTAATACCTCCGAACACTTGAAGGAATCCAAAAATGGAGTAAGCTCCATAGCAAAATAGCAAGCTCCCACCACTGGAAGGAAGTATAGCAGTAGACTAGGCAGCCACTGTTAGAGACACAGCACAATGTGCTATGTCCCCTCAAACTTCATATGTTGAAACCCTAATGCCAATGTGATGGTACTTAGAGGTGGTACCCTGGAAGCTAATTAAATCATGAGGCTGGAGCACTCCTGAGTGGGATTAGTGCCCTATAACAAGAGGCCAGACAGCTGGGTAGCTCCCCTTGCACCATGGAAGACACAGCAAGAGGACATCCTCTGTGAACAAGTTTCAAAGGATTAGGGTCCCACCCTATGACCTTGTTTAACCTTAATTACCTCTGTAAAGGCTCATCTCCAAATATAGTTATGTTGGGGGTCAAGTCTTCAACATATGCATTTGAGAGATGGGGGTGGACAAAATTCAGTCCATAATAGAATCCTATCTTAAGTATATGAAAGACTGTGACTGGAAAAGATACTGACTTATTCTTTATTACTCTAGAAGGCCAAATTATAAAGTGAGTAGGAGGACTAGAGAGGAACTAGATGAAGTCTAAGTTTCTTTGCACTCCACTAGCTATTACAACGATGGCTCAACTGTAGGATATCCATGATTGGGTGCTTCCAATGGACCCAACCTGTGCTAAGCACTACCTCACTGAATCCTTACATCCACTTGGAGGTAAATACGACTATGATAGCCATTTGCTGTTGTTTAGAAATTAAGTCTCACTTTTGCCCAATGTCACAGTGCCGGTAAGCGGCAGAAGGACCAGATCCCAGGCAGTCAAACTCCAAACTTACCCACCCAGCTTTTAACCATTACATTTAACAGCCTCCCACAATCAGTCAAAGACAGTAAGTACAATACAACTTAGGAAATAACTGCATTTATCAACATAAAATCACACAAAATTGTCTATAACACCAACAACCACGTTGCCACAATCATTTGTTTTTCTCACTATACCCCAGTCGACTCCACACATTGTCAAACACATCCAATCACAGCACACCAAGGAGGCAGGTATTATGCACAACTTATAGATGAGGAAAGCAGGCTCAGAAAGCCTTCCTCAAACTCACACAGTGAAGAAAAACAGTCAGGGTCAGAATTCAAACCAAAGCTTGAGCTATTCCACTGCAAATCTTACATTGTAACCACAATCCATTCCTACTGGGCTCTCACTTGGCTCACAATCTGAGACCTGATGGACTTCAAAATCCCACGAAGTTAGGCCCTGGCCAGGTAGCTCAGCTGGTTGGAGCGTCATCTCAATACGCCAGTTACGGCTTCGATACCTGGTCAGGGCCAAATACCACATAGGGCAAAAGTAGGCTTACAATTGTTCGTATGGAAAATCATACAATAATTAATAAATAGTAATACAAGAATAAACTCTGCTTCATGTAGTCACAACTATAAACCTACTTTTGCCCCACCCTGCATAATTCAAACCTGTCTTCAAGGGGGAGAGATCCAAGGAGAGCAAATCCTGGGAAACAAAACCAGGCTTTTCACCACCCAGTCCTGTTGGCCATTCCACACTTACGGAGCTCCTGTTATGTGCTAGTCTCAGGGAACATGTAGATCGGTGAACAAGAGAACATGTAACTCACGGAGACCTGCATTCTAGTAGGGGGAGACTGCACAAACAAACTTCTAATACTTAACATGTCAAGTTGGGGGGAAAAAGACCCAGTGAAGGGGCAGGGATCAGGAGAGGAGGCAATGGGGGCTCCTTTAGAACAGGTGGAGGCTTGAGTCTGAACTGCTGCCAGGAGCGCAGCACGCCTGCTCGCAGTTACATCCAGCAGGTCCTGTCGTCCTGACTACAGCTGGTACTTCCTTGCTTTTCGCTGGAGGAAAGGGTGGCCCACCACAGTGCTAACTGCAAACAACAGCTCACAGAGAAAGAGAAGCAGGCAGGCAGGCGTCCCTGACCGCAAGGAGAGCAGTGGCGGTGCTGTTGCCATGGCACTGGGCAGAGAGAAAGCAGCATTCCAGCACCAGAGTGCAGAGAAAGGCTCTGGTGAGGCGAGCACAAAGGCGAACAGAGGTTTCACTCCCTGGAGTGCTAAGCCCGCTGGGTGGCCGGCAGGAAGGAAAGCTTTCCAAGGTGGCCAGAGCTGGAGGTGTGGAGAAGGGGAAGATGGCAGAGCTATTAGGGGAAAAGGCCTTTGCCAAATAAACTTGAAAACACCAAGTTTCTGAAGTACTCCTTATCGGATTAGACCTTTTCTAAAAATGTCTTTTTGGTCAAAATGTACCTTAGAGTTCAACCAGTTAATTTACCACCTAATGTGAATATGCCTTCTTCAGGCATGGCCAGCAGTGAGGGCTACGTGGCGGAGTGGAAGAAACGGGAGCTATGGAGGCCGGACAGGACAGGGTTCATATCCTATTTCTTCCATTCACGACTAGGGGACCTGGGATAATTACCTGGCCTATCTAAGCCCCTTGTTCTTTATCTGTAAGATTAAAACACAACGATGATCATTGTAAGTTAATAAATATTCATTCCCTGGCTGTACACAGTTCCAACAGAGAATAATAACACTACCTACCTCATAGGGATATTTTACAGATTAAATAAAATTTTAGCACAGTGTGTGGCATGGTCTTATGTAGCAGGTACTATTCTATGAAATTTTACATATAGTGCCCAATTTTATCACTTAATAAATATTTGTCTTAGTATAAGAATATTATTGCTGCACTGCTTATAAGTGCAAATATCTGGGAACAACCGAATTGTGCATTGCAGTGAACTAGATAACTAAACCGAGGTACTGTTACAGAGAATGAGTAGCTCTGTGCATGCTGATAAAGATCTCCAGGTTTATTTATTTTAAAGATGCAGAAATATGTGTATGATCCTTTTTGTATAAACAAAAATGGGTGGATAGTGAATGAATGGATGCTAAAAGTGACATAAAAGCATTTTTTATTTGTTTGTTTTTGAACTTTCATAGTAGTTAAGAAATGGGCCCTGGATCCAGACTGCCTGGGTCCTAATCCAGGCCCATTTCTTTCTTTCTTTTTCTTTCTATGGAATTTAATGGGGTGACACTGGTTAGTAAAATTATCTAAGTTTCAGGTGTACAATTCTACAATACCATATCTGTATATCGTGTGGTGTGTTTACCACCCCAAGTCAAGTCTCCTTCCGTCATCCCTTATGCCCTCCTTACCCTCTTCAACCTCCCCTCATCCCCCTTTCTCTCTGGTAATCACCAAATTGTATGTCTGTGTCTTTGAGTTTTTGGTTTTGTATTTTGCTTTATTCCTTCACCTTTCTTATCCAGCCCTGCAACCACCCCGCTCCCCTGTGACAGCTGTCAGTCTGTTCTCTATCTATGAATCTGTTTCTATTTTGTTAGTTTATTTTGTCATTAGATTCCATGTATGAGTGAAATCATAGAGTACTTGTCTTTCTCTGACTGGCTTATTTCACTTAGCATAATGCTCTCCATGTCCCTCCATGCTGTCTCAAAGGGTAAGATTTCCTGCTTTTTTACAGCCAAGCAGTATCCCATTGTGTATATGTACCACAGCTTTTTTATCCACTTCTCTACTGATGGACACTTGGGATGTTTCCAGATCTTGGCAACTGTAAATAATGCTGCTCATTTCTTACTAGCTCTATGGATTTTGGGAAGATTTGTAAACACATAGCCTCAGTATCCTCATCTGTAAAACAGGATTAATAATAGTACCTACTTCTAACAGCTTTTAGGAGGATTAAAGGAACTAACAGATAAAACAGCCCCTGCCATATAGTAAGCAACCAGTTAATGTTAACTGTCTTACTAATCATTTAAATATGTCAACATGGGTTGTAAGATTATGGGCCTTTTTGTTTTCTTTGTACTTACCTGTATTTTAAAAAATAGAGATGAAGAGATTTGTCTATTGAAAATACAAAATTATATTTCCTGACATGAGAGATATACAGAATATTGTCGAATGAGCAATGCTAGTACCAAAATAGTATGTACAGCAAAATTCATTTTTATTAAAATATATTAATATTATGCAAATAAATATATATAGGAAAACATTTAGCCATGCACTAAAATGTTACCAGTAGTTTCTCTAAGACAGCGGTTCTCAACCTGTAGGTCACGACCCTTTTGGGGGTCAAATGACCCTTTCACAGGGGTCACCTAAGACCATCAGAAAACACATATTTCCGATGGTCTTAGGAACCACGACACTGCTCCTGTATCCATCTCCAGGCAGGTCCGCCCACATGCAGACACGCCCACATACAACATGAGGAACTGTATTAAAGGGCTGCAGCATTAGGAAGGTGAGATCCACTGCTCTAAGAGGTGGATTATAAATTATTTCTATTTTCTTTTTACTTTCCCTATTTTTGGATTTTCCTAAAATAAACTTACATTACTTGTGTAGTAAGAGAATTTTACCTGTCAGGATTTATTTCCAACTACTGAACCTATAAAGGAAGAAGTTAAATTGATAAAGTTCCAATGATGTAACCAGAGATGGACTTTAAAGTTAAAACAAATGAACAGCACATGTTTTCCTGAGATACCATGCTATCACCAAAGAAAACAACTGATCATCAAGAGCTAAGACTGCCATCCTCGCCTGGCCCAGGCTCCCACCTGACTTCAGGGAGGTGTGCTGGGATTGAAGAACATGGATCTGGCTCCAGGTAAATGCCACAGGCTTGATCAAAGTCCGGAGGGCACTGTGGGCAACACTGAAAAGCAGCACTGCGTGCCCAACACTGGCGTTCCGACACGTGTCATAGCAGCAAACCCATACCAGACCCCGAGGGGCTGGGAAAGGATGACTAAAATGTGCAATATGCCTTTGGAAAATCAGTTTGCATTATGACTTCTCCTAAAAAGTCAAACCCTGATTAATCAAGGAGGATCACATGATTGTGCTCAGATTTAAAGTAGAAAGGAGGCCCTGGTGGGTAGCTCAGTTGGTTAGAGCATCATTCTGATATGCCAAGATTTTGGTTTTGATCCCCAGTCAGGGCATATATAAAAATCAACTAATGAATGCATAAATAAGTGAAACAACAAATCAATGTTTCTCTCAATCTCTTTCTCTCTCTCTCTAAAAATCAATCAATAAATTTTTTTTAAAAGGGGGGGGGGTAGATCAAGGTTCCTGCTTGTGAATCCAAAAATACCCCCTTCTCTTCTTACAATCAGAAAAAATAATAAATAAATAATAAAAATATAGTAGAAAGGGAAATGTGAGGTTATATTCTTTGTCTAAGATTTGAAAAACCTGAAAACTGACAAATTATCAGCCATGCAAATTTCAATTTGCTTCTTCTCTCCTTAACCTCTACATGACCTGAGACAGCTAGCTCTGCTGGTGGACTGAACTCCACAGCCAACAGCCTGCAGACACAGCCGGTGTGAGACAGGTTCACACTGCAAGTGCAGCATGCTCCTAGAGGCAGTCCGAGTGCCTAGTTCCTTCCAGAGTTCGCAATATGACCTCAATTCAGTCCCTTCAGCACTGCCGTGGTTTCAGGACAGCTAAATAAGGTCCCCAAACAGGAGAACCACCAGGACGCTGGAGGGAAGCAGCTGAGTGTGACCCTACCAAGCGGCACACTCTTCATCAACGAGGAACTTCGGGCGTTTGGACTAATAGATCCAAAAAAGAAAACTGCTATTTTGGTATATTCTGCCTAATATTTCTTCCAAGAAAAATATTTTTTATTACTTTACTACAAATATTTTATCACAGCTTTTATATGAGTAATGCATTTGTTTTTATATTAAATCAATCAAAGTACAAAAGAATAATCTTCAACCTGTAAAATGTATTTATGAAAAAGTATGTCCTTTATTGTATATAGAAGTGTTTTTGTTTTTCTTCTCTGCTATGGTAACAAATCTCCAAGGCATGGAGAAGTAGAATAGTATCCTTATGCGGAAGTCAAATTTTTTTCCCAAAAAGCCAATTAAAATTTTCCTAATTAGTTTAATTTTAATGGAAATCTTGTGACTCTGAATTAATAACATTGTATTCAAATAATATTTTAACAAGCTCTGCTGTAGATAATAATCTACTTCACTCTATTTTTTATTTAGTTAGTTAATCCTCACCCAAGGATATTTTTTCATTGATCTTCTAGAGTAGACAGAGTGGAAGGGAGGGAAGAGAGAGAAAAACATCGATGTGAGAGAGACACATTGATTGGCTTCCCCCTACATGACCATGAACAGGGCTGGGGATCGAACCTGTAACCAAGGTACATGCCCTTGACTGGGAACTGAACCCATGACCCTTCGGTTTGCAGGCTGACACTCCAACCACTGAGCGAAACTGGTCAGGGCAATCTACCTGATTTTATTCCCCCAAGTTCTATTTAAAACTAAGATTCCAAGTTGTGCTCTGAATTCCCAACACGTAGGGCACCATAGCCACAGGTCTTTAAAATACTCAAATGGTAATGATGTAGTACAGGGTCATTAACTCAGACTAACTGTGAAAGGTCATACCAAATTGGGAACTTTTTGTTTTAAAAAGAAAATTATGTTGATCCTTTCACATATGTGCAATAATTGAAATTAGGTTAACAGTAGAGGTCCTTGGAGACACTGCATTAATAAATAGATACAAATGATTGAGATTAGAATTTGAACTATACAGTATACACAGCACCTGAGAATAGTTTTATTATCCCCTCTGGTATTGAGATTTTCACTTGTCTTTGTTTTATTTTGATTTTTTTTCTATTTAATACTGAGTACCTCATATGAGCACCACTATGCTTACATGGATTACCTCATTTAATCCCCAAAACACTCCTGCAAGGTTGGTATTATTACCCAGTTACATATTAGAAAATACACTTAGGGATCAAAGCACTCAAAAAGGTCTGTGGCTCTTACCTCAGTACAGATTTTCATTAAACCCATTAGCTCTCACCCGAGGCAAGGAGACTAGTCAAATCAGCACATGTTGAATGTTTGAGAAAAGTCCCACAAGTATTTTTAATAGTGCTTATCTGATTAGTACATATATTACTAATGTTTTTGAAGAGGTGAACATCTCACTGACCACCGAATGTCCCTAAAGGATTCTTTAAACCCAGGGGCAGAGTTGAGCCACTTGTGAGCTGGGTACAGAAGAGAGTCTTCTCTTTAAGAGAGGACTAAAACGATCCAGGAGAGAGATGAGGTACTGTCCTGTCTCTATTATGTACTATCTATGGACACTTGAGGAAAATCATCTAACTTTTCTGAACCCCCCAGGACTCGCCCACTGTGAAGGTGCTCTCTCAGGGAGAGGGGTGCTTGCCTGCCTACCTCAGTTGATGGCAGGGTCCAACAATACAGCATGTGTAAAGATACTCAGTAAGGTACACCTAGCACCATATTAAAATCTGGCAAAACATTTTTCCTTTGTATCTTTATTTTTAAAAGATCTACAGCATTCCTGCTAGTATTTATTTTTTTAGAAGCAAATTCTTTGAAGAGATTTCACCTAAATTTTAAAACTACGGGGAAATAAATGGGATTAGAATCACAGAAATTTGTTTTCTTTAAAAAAATATCTGTTTTGTAAAATAAGCTACAATTACATAGCCTCATTCTTAGCATACCCCCAAAATACAAAACAAAAGCTTAACCTTTAATTCCTTCATTGTTTCAAAAAATATTTACATCGTACCTACCACATACCAAGTGCCAAGCGGCTGGGCAATAACACTGAACAAAATAGTCTTTAACTGCTAGATAGCTTTGCATCCTTTACATCTAACAGCACCTGGAACACCGCAGGCACCAAGGAATGTTAGGTAAGTAAATAAACACATGAAAGTATGCATGAGAATGGCCAGAGGTGGATGTTCCAAGCTTCTGAGGCATACTGGCCTGGCTGGGTGGGCAGCCGAGTGGTGCTCAGACCCCTGCGCAGGGCAGGTCCCTCCAGGTGCTTTCTGTGGAGACATGGAGCTAGAGGAGATGGGGACCAAGAGGACTGTGGCGTGTTCAGGTGCATCAGCTCAGCAGAGTGGCCATGCAGCCAGATGTACAGCGTGTGATCAGTGTGAGACTCGTGGGTCAGGAGAGTGCTGGTATTGTCAGCAGAGATGAAAATTCAGTACCAACACAAAGAGTGGCCAAAGGTCTTCAAATCACACCTTTCCTGAAGACAATGTGAAGAAATTATATAGTTCAAATCTTGGAACTGGACACACAAAGCACCCCACTACAGGAGACTAAGCCAGAAAACTGGCAGCTCTTTGTTGTTGAAACACCTCACGGGACAGAGACGTGGCCCATAGTGGAGAACTGGTAAACGCTCCTCATTTACTAAAAAAGCTTCTGGTGTCAACAAGTTCTAAAAGTGAAATGATTACCCAGTTACTGGCATATACCCCTCCTCAAGAACAAGATGACACTGGAAAGCAAGGATTAAAAACTCAGTGAAGGAAGCGCCCACAGCATACTCCCTACTTAGCACGCACAGAGACGTGTACAACACATAGTACGCAATCCTTATGGAAATCACCCTCGCTACACTGGTTGTCTTATTCCTGTATCTGATATAAATGGTAAGAAGAAAAAATCTTCAGAAATGGAAGGATGAGTGGTATCTTCAGAATCTTGTAGCTTTTTACCTGTTGGTTCAAGATATGGCCATGAGGTTGTGCCCGCAGAAAATGTAAATATCCAGACATAATGTCCAAATTCTTGATTCTATACCAAGGTCTGAAGGAAACCCAATGGCTTTTAGTATCTTTGAATATGTTTATTTGGCAAGACCAGATGGTGTAACTGAAGGCCAAATGGTTTACACCTAAGATCGCAGTGCTGGCAGCAGCTGGCAGCGGAAGCACCTGTGATGCAGTCGGTTAGCACTGCTCCGGGACCTGCTCTGGGACCTGCTCCGGGACCTGCTCCGGGACCTGCTCCGGGACCTGCTGCGGGACCTACTCTGGGACCTGCTCCGGGACACCTGCTCCGGGACCTGCTCCGGGACACCTGCTCCGGGACACCTGCTCCGGGGGACCTGCTCCGCACCGGCTGCTCTCCCTACGCAGGCAAGTGCGTGATTCCGCATGTGGCGGTGCTATGTACTGGTAGGAAAGATAAACCTTCACTTGGCCAAGCATGAGGTTAACACAACTTGGTGTTGGAAAAAAAAAAAAAATGGGGTATTGTCAGACAACTTTAAAGGCAAAAGAACTGCTCTACAGATGATTCAATTATGAGAGACAATACCATCTCACCCATAATCAAATTGCTCAAAGAATTTGGTGGAGAAGAGGTACACATTCGAGTAGCTTCACCACCAATTAGATACCCTTGCTTTGGCCCTGGCTGGGTAGCTCAGTTGTTTAGAGTGTTGTCCCATATGTCAAGGTTGCAGGTTCGATCCCAGGTCAAAGCACACAAAAGAATCAACCAATGAATGCATAAATAAGTGGAACAACAAATCAATATTTCTCTCTCTCTCTCTCCCTTCTCTTACTAAAATTAAAAAAAAAAAAAGAAAAAAAAAAGACATCCTTGCTTCATGGGAATAAACATACCCACAAAAAAAGAGCATATGGCCACTAAACCAGAATTTGAGCATCTTGCAGAAAATCTAGGGGCATGTGTATCTGTCAGTAGAAGACTGGTTTCAACTGGACAAGAAGGGATAACATTTAAAAATCAGAAAATGAAAAAGCAAGTTATTATGATTCAAGGAAATGGGAATAGTCTGGAATGTTCTGAAAAGAGCAGCCACAGTATGCACAGCTTGTCTCACTGGAAAAAACCCTGTGGAACTGGATTGGTAGCTGGTAGGGGAAGACACAAAGTTTCAAGATATAAAGGTCAAGAAGTAAAGGTAAAGCCCTGGCCAATTTGGCTCAGCAGTTACAGCATCAGTCTGTGGTCCAGAGAGACCCGGGTTTGGTTCCCACTAAGGGCACGTACCTCAGGTGAGGATTTAAAAAAAGTAAAGGTGAAGGGATTAAGCAAAAACAATCCTCATAGACACAGACAACAGTATGGTGATTACCAGATGGATGGGGGGGGGGGGGGATACAAGAGGGTAATAGGGGAGAAGGGGGAAAAATGATGATGTAGAGAGACTTGATTTGGGTAAATAAACAATACAATATACAGATGATGTATTATAGAATTGTACACCTGAAACCTATAAAATTTTATTAACCAATGTCACCCCAATAAATTCAATTTTAAAAAGTCATAGTGGTACTCGCTTTAGCAGAACATATACTACAATTGGAACAATACAGAGAAGATTAGCAAGGCCCCTGCGCAAGGATGACACACAAATTCATGAAGCATTCCATATTTAAAATAAAATAAAAAATAAAGTCATAGTGGTTACACCTTATCCACTTCCTATTACTCGGTACAACATAAAATGCCACGTGTTTATGTTTACCTTTATAAGTTTTGAGATTTTTTTTTCTGAAAAGGGTAATAAAGTGCTATGTTTTCTTTAATAGTCCTAGATACATATTTTGGTGTTATCCAGGAACTTGAATGACCCTTCCGTTTTATTTAGTAGTTTAGTGCCTTGAGACTATCAGTTATGAGATGGGTAAATTTTCTGTTTTAGAGGGGACTGCCAGGTACTATACCTTACCACAAATTCTTATAGAACTTTGTGGAATGTTTCTTGAGAGTAACTGAAATTCAGTTATGGAATATTTCCACAACTAAACTTTGCAAATTGCATATTACACAACAACACGGGTGTTCTTTTTTTACACAAGCATTGGATAGCCTTTTTCACCTGGTCAGAGAAGGCAGGTGGTGAGTGGCATTTGCTAGGTCGATGATTTAGAGTCTTTAGGGTTTGCAAGAGATCAGACTAAAATGATGTGAGGCAAACAGGAAAGGTGAGTTAAATATAGCATGTCATGCAAATCCTGAATCCTTTATACACCAAAGATGTCAAGCCTCTAGAGTGCTGACTGTGGTATGACCCTGACTTCCCAGTCTAACTTGAGACAAATCTTTTTTTAACATGCCTTTTTGTGCCTCACTTTCCCCCACCTGTTCAGTGGGGTACCTACATTGCTAAATTAAATAATGAAAATGCGAATACACGTGGTACTTGTTTGATGGTGAGAGCTGTCGTTTCACCCCTGAAGTTTAAGATGCATGACTAGTACCTTTTTTCAGTGTCGGCTGTTCATCTGCAACTGAGATTTCGTGGCGATGGAGGGAGACGTAGAGTTCAGCAGTGCTCTGCCACTTGCTTCTTGACACCCTAAGAATGACTGTAAAAACACCTCTGCGGAAAAAGTTCTCCTGCATTGGACTGGAAGGTGTGATCCATACTACTTAGTGCCTTTACTGTATAAGCCCGGTAACCAACCCAGTACATTTGAAGTAATAAATAACTTTAGATTCTAATAAGCCTTTGATCTTTCGTTTGATTAATTATATGCTTTTTAATGAAGTGTTTGATCACTTACAAGCATATATACATACATGTATACACAAATACATATTGTAATTAAATGGTCAAGTAGAAACACTGTAGGGGCCAATTTTACTCAAGGATCAAAGAAACAACTATATTTTTGGAATTAGCATACCCATCTAATTCCAAGCATTAAATGATACTTTTTTCTGCTTAGTTTTATTGGGACTGATTGGTTTGATTTTTTTTTAGTTTTTTCTTGCAACATCTGAGATCTAAAAATGTTAAGACAACTTGCTCCCAGTTCCTGTTTATGTAGGATTTTTAAAACATAAAAGCCGTCGTTTCTGTGTTACTAGGTTGCCATAATTTGATGTGTACAGTTCCCAAATCCATTTTGAAATTTAATATTTATTAACAACTGAAATCTTCGGTCTTCATTGGGGATGCAGTCTCACCTGCTGGATTATGGCGGGCGAGATAAAACGCTGCCAGCCCTCGAAGCCCACGTGGGGCCAGGCAGCAGTGGGTCAGACAACCATGTGGCTGAGACACAAGCAAACTGGCATTTGAATAAAGCCCTGGGACCACTTGAGTGTGTAACCTCTCATCCTAAATGTGTCCCTCATAGCAGCATAGCGGACAGGCTTACAACTTTGAATGGCCTTACTTGAATTTGATTTTTAAAAAACAAGAGACTCAGGGAAAGTACTATATACCAAAATCTCTTATTTGACTTTACAGTATTGTTTGCCATAGTTTTTATTTTGTTTTTCATAGTTTTTATTTGTTTTACTGAAATGCTTTTACATAGAAATACGGTACTGTGACCATTTGAGAATTGTACAAATATCTTAATGCTTCTCCATCCCAGCCTTTTATATCACACGTTTCTGAGGTCTGAAGTATAATCTTTCACTAATTTAATCTGAAATGTTGAACTGCTTTAAATTTATATAAGTAAAGCATTGTGAACCATGGCGATGATGAAAAGTGTGTTTTCACGGGATCTATTTGTGAACTAAACTAAACCTACTTTTTTGTGATTCCATTGTGATGTGTTGGTGACAAACATATGTAATTAATTATTTTTAAAAATGACCAGCAAGATACCTGTCAAGTTGCTTGTATGCTGACCAAATAAAACACTCTGGGTCTTTGCAAAGACTTGGCTAAAGGCACCCTGCTCAGTCTGCTCCCCAGAACAGCGTGGCGAGGGAGAAGGAAACACGCAGGAAAGCCCTATCCCAAACTCCGCAATCAGATGGCCCACCTCTCTGTTATCAGAGATAAAACTGAAACAGATGAACACCAGACAAATAGATCCCTAATTCTAAAAAGAGGAAATCCCCCAAGTTTAAACCTGTTTTTCATCTGTCAAACAAATTGGGTGGAGCAGCATTTCTAGGCCATTACCCTTGGGTCGACATGGCACTTACAAAATGGCTTCACTAATTAGTTTAATCATCACTCCTGCTCCGCATGGTTGTGGCTGCCTAATCACCCCACTCAAAAATGTCCCCCAACCCCCACATGCCAAAAGGCCCCTCCACAGCTCTATTTCCTTAAACAATTTTCCACAAGAATATTCAGTGACATCACCACATGTTAAAAACAAGTACTGATGTGGGGTATGAAAGAGACCCCAAAGTTCTGGGGCATTTTTTTTACTTAGAAATTCTTAAGGAACAGAACTAAAAGTTCTGATAGTCCTTCAGAAGTATGCAATTAAGGGTAGGAAAAATAACTTTGGTTTCTAAAATGCTCTTAATCGTCGGTTTAAAAATCTGCAGCAAATGGAGAAATGACAGGACAAAGAGCATGTTTGCTCCAGAAGGTGACTAAGTGTTGGACTGGAGCCTGGCATTTGGCCTAAAGGCCTCAAAATGGACTGCAAACCTGGGTCAGGCAAACCACAGGACTGTCGCCATATTCTACATAGACAGCAGCCTGCACGGTGAGGACTCCAGGTAACGGGAACTTGGGTTCTGTAGGCAATTTTTTTCCCAGACTACCTCTATTCAAGGGCTCAGCTTTAAAATGTATCTTGGGTGGAAATGAAAAGCATGCTAGAGACAGCAACGCCATGAATAAAACAAACCAAAGCAGTGGATACATTTGAGTGAGTAGCACTGGCCAGCATCTCCTGAGACTTAGCTAGGCCCAGTGCTTATATGTTAGAAGCACATTCCATAAAGAGGTTTAGTTTGTCCTATAACCTCAGGAAGCTGTTGCTGGGCCACTAGACTGATTTCTTCTGATTTTGGTCTCTTGTCACATGTACTTCAGAATGAGCTTTTTGGTAAAGGAGGAGGAGAAAAGGAGGCCCAAAGGAACCGAGAGAAGCTAAGCAGCATCAAGGTAAAGAGATCACCCAAAGACAACTTATCTTGTCATTTGTGTTTTACTTTTAATATGTAAAATACCAAATTGGGGGAAGGGGGAGATTTACTATTTTTAGGCAGTAAAAAAATGACCCAGAAGAACAAGAATAGGATAGATGACTTAATGAGAATAGCAGGGATTAGGAAATGTTACAACTCTATCAATAAATTATTTAGGGTAGATTTCTTTAGCTTGGAGGTCTTTGTGCATTTTCTATAAAATGTAGCTCATAGTATCTTCTTCCCACATAACTTCTATCATTTGGAACAAATTTAAAACCAACAACAACAAATATCCTAATAGGATTTGGGTTTATTCCTTTGAGCTTCCTATCAAGACTCATCCTGGGAATAGGATTTAAGATCAATTTACCCACCTGCTGTATGTCCAACCAAGGCTTACTACATGCCTGCCCAGCACTGTGCTAGATAGAATCCATGGTTCTTAAAATGTTTCCAGCCTAAGTAGAAGGAACTGAGTAACACACAAACAAATCCAAGAGTGCTAAACCTCTATAATGGCAACCCCATCCATTTGTGAATCTGTCATTCTTCCTTTCCTTACATCCCATCAATCAGCACGTTCCGCTGATTTACATAAATGTGCATCATTTATCTGTCCACCTGTCTGTACCACAACAACGACCTTTCCTGTCCAAGAAACCTTCATTTCTCACCTACAAACACCTAATTGATCCCACTTCCTTTCTGCAGTGTGGACAACAGAATAGAGAGTCATTTGTTTTTATAAGGCTGATCTGCTTAAACTCCTTCATGACTTCCCATTTTCACAGGATATGATCCAAGTACCCTACTTTAACTGGAGGTCCTGCTCAATCTGGCTTCAGCTACCTTTCAAATTCCCTTCCCTCCAGTCCCCATCTCCCCCACCCCAACACCTCCTTACTCACTTGGTTAGGTCCCTGGCCCTCTTTCAGTTCTTCTTATGCTAAGCTCTTGGCTGCCGTTGGCCTCTGTGCTTCTTACTCCTCTGTATAGCATGTGCTCCTCTGGCCAGCTCCATTCCATCTGCCTCGGACATCTGTTGTTTCTGCCCGCCCTGGACTCTTCTTTCTGATCACAGAACACCTCTTTTGTTCATTAAATCATCTCTCTCTTATTCCCACTCCATGGAGTTAGGCTTAAACCGGTAACTTCCCCTCATCCCCACCCAGGGCCATGTAGGCATGTGACTTGGGCTTTCCATTCCCTTGGCCACAGGGATAGTCATATAACTCGAACCAGGCCTATCAAAGTTAAGCCCAGGGCTTTTGCTGGAAATACAGGCATGCATGTGGCCAGATGAAGGGTAATGCTACTAAACACAGGCAGAGGCTATGCGGTGGTGGAAAGGGCTTGACTCTGGGCTCTACTCCCCTCTAATTTAGTCCTGGGGGACAACTACCTCTGGTGCATCAGAATCAAGATGAAGAAGACGTAGGGCAAGAAGTAAAGTCTCCAATCATGGCTCAACCAATTACTAGCTACATGATCTTGGGGAAAAAAATCAATTAATTAACTGCTGTAGTTCTCTGTTTCCTCATCTATATAATATCAAGGTGGGGCTAGATCTTTTTTAGATCTAGATCTAAAGATTTTAGTTCTTTGATTCCACAACCTCCTTTGAAAGGTGTCAACATAGATAATGCCTACAACAAAGCCAACCCTAACCTATATCATTTAAAAACTACAAACGTTTCTTTCTGACTCTATACCAAGGTGTGTAAAATGTAAATGTAAATGGTACCACCTTTTCAGAGAATATGGATTTGGGGGCCTTAAAAAGTTCACACCTTTGACTCTCAAACTCCTCTTAAAAGAAAATATTCTGTGGAAATAATCAGAGATACAGACAAAAAGTTTATAAAATCTTTATTTTATAAAGGTTTATTTTATAAAACCTTTTCACAATGAAAGGCCAGTAATATCCTCCATATCCAACAACATCAGGAACTGGTTAAGTGAGTTACAGAAAAGCTCTAAGATTAAATAATAATGGCCATTTAGAAAACATATTGCAAATAGTTGTGTTTGTTCTTTTCTATTCATTTAAGAGAGAGAGAAAGAGGAAGGGGGAAGGAGTGAGAGGGAGGAGGGCAGAGAGAGAGAGAGAGAAACATTGATTTGTTGTTCTACTTACTTATGCATACACTGGTTGATTCTCATATGTGCCTATACTGGGATCAAAGCCACAACCTTGGCATAGCAGGGTGATGTTCTAACCAACTGAGCTACCGAGCCAGGGCTGCATACAGTTTTAATGACATATGGAAATACTTCAATATAACATTAAGCGAAGTAAAATAACATGCAAAACTGTGTATACTGTATGAACACACACATATACACGCTCAGAAATAAATAGAAATACCTCAAAAAGTTAAGTATTTTTTTTATCTCTGAGCAGAGGGACAATAGTTGATTTTTGTTTTTTTCTTTAAATATTTCTATATAGCCCGGCCAGTGTGGCTCAGTGGTTGAGTGTCAACCCATGCACCAAGAGGTCACCAGTTTAATTCCCAGTCAGGACACATGCCCAGGCTATGGGACAAATCCCCAGTGAGGGGAATGCAGGAGGTGGCCAATCGATAATCTCTCTCATTGCTGTTTTTCTCTCTCTCTCCCTCTCACTTCCTCTCTCTCTAAAATCAATAAAGAAAAATAAATATTTCTATATATTCCAATCTGTCTAATTACCAGAATTTTTTCATAATCAGAAAAGTTTAAAATTAAAAAGTCTATGTTTCAAAATGAAGTTTTAAAAATTAATTACACAATCCAAGAAAAGGTTGCACAAGCTCGTATCTTTACTCAGGACCTGCCATTCACCTACTTTTTCCATGATCTATAATTCTCTTGATAATTATATTCGCTGATAGATCAACTGAAAAAAGTGCTGAAATGTTACATTAACTGGTCTTAGATTTGCCAAACTACTTTCAAATAACTGAAGGGAGAAGGAAGCAAAATATTACCTCCAAAGATAAAAATGTCCACAGGGTCCTCTAACCCTCTCCCACTGACCCAGCTGGGTGGCACCTAAACCCCTGAAAAGAACATGCACAGCTGGGCTGAAGAAGCAGCAGAAAAGTAAGGCCCCACGAAGACGGGTTCTGCAGAGTCCAGTTCAGTTTTCACGGCAGTCTCTGCTGGGACCGCGTGGAGACTGCAAGTCAAACTGGGGTGTGTGTAACCAGACACTGCTCTAGAGACAACAGTGAACTAAAAGTCAGACAGAATTTCCAGGTGTTAAAATATGCAAACAGAAAACATTACTACCTATATAATTTTATTAACCAATGTCTCCCCAATAAATTTAATAAAATAAAAATAAAAAAAAAACATTACAGAGGTGAATTTGTCCATAGAACCATAAGGTGCTATGTTTACTTTCTGGGAGGACAAAGATCCTGGGTAACAGAGTACATACATACACACACACACACACACACACGCACGTACATTGCACACACCCCTAAAACCCAAGAAGGCCTCCCAGTGAACCAATTCCCTAGTTAGAGGAAATATGACCAACAGGCAAGACCTTCTCTGTCTACTCTAATCAATAGCCAAACCTCCAAAATTGACCCAAAACCTGATAATGTCGATGGAATGTGGAGGAGAGTTCTAGAATTTGCCAAATTGTGACACCACAAAAACAGCTAGTGACATATAAAACAGTGTTGTTAGAGGTATTATTTGAAGCATTGTTTCAATGGCAGGACTTTTAGACAAAGGCATTTAAGACATTTAGTGTAAACTAAAAATAAATTAAGACTCTGAGTTAGCACCCTAATCTACTTTTCCAAATAACTTTTACCCATTCTTAAAATTCCCTTGACTAAATAATCATAATAATAGCTATGCTTTTATTAAGTGTTTACAATGTACCAGGCATTGAGCTGAGCATTTAACATAGAGAATCATTCAATTATCAAAAAGACCTCATGAAACAGGTTGTACCCCTTTTTACCAGAGGAAACTGAAGCTCAGAGAATTAATGCATTGGCTCAAAATCAGATCACTACTGAGGGTGGGACTCAGACCCAGGTCTGTCAGCTTCTATCGTGAAGTTATGATCTTTCTCAAACTGGATATAGTAGAATATTTTCAAGTGCTTTATACTTGTCTTATTGTTAACTTACTTACATAACTAACAAGGATCAAACCTCTAACTGCACTAATTCCAATCTTGTGCCAACTGGTCAAAAGCTGTGTCTCACTGAATCAAGGCAGACTACACCTGACTAAAAAGAATCCTTTAATATAGATAGATGATAGATAGATAGATAGATAGATAGATAGACAGACAGACAGACAGATAGATTTTAGAGAGAAAGGAAGGAAGAGAGAGAGAGAGAGAGAGAGAGAAACAGGAGTGAGAGAGAAAACACCCATCGGCTGTCTCCTGCATGCCCCCTACTGGGGATCAAACCTGCAACCTGGGCATGTGCCCTGACCAGGAATCAAATATGAGCCCTCTCAGTGCATGAGACTAACATATGTAATTAACAAGGAACTGAGTCCTACCCTTAGTTCAACCACACTGGCAAGGGCTCCCAAGAAACCCTTTTAAATTGTTACTGATAGTTTTTTTAAAAGAAAAAAAAGCAGACATCATCTTCTGCTCAAAGAACTACAGTTGTGCTTGGAAAGTTTCTGGCACACAGGAAGCCCTCAACCGGTATTTGTTGAATGAATAATAAATTATCAGTCACTATCCTTTTCAGCTTTCACTATGAAGATGCTTATGCTTTCAGGGAAATAAAATACTGTGGCATTAAATAAACCTAAGAAACAAAAAGCTTGTCTTTAGGAAAATCACTGAGCTCCAAACTCAGATAAGATTTAAAAAAAAAAGGATTCAAGCCCTGGCCGGCTTGGCTCAGCAGTTGGAGCGTCGGCCTGCGGTCCAGAGAGACCCGGGTTCAGTTCCCGCTAAGGGCACATATCTCGGTTGCAGTTTGTCCCCAGCCCTGGTTGGGTCGTGCGGGTGGCAACCACTCGACGTGTCCCTTTCACGTCGATGTTTCTCTCTCTCTCTCTCCCTCCCACTCTATCTGAACAAAAAAATGAAAAAATGTCCTTGGGTGAGGATTAAGAAAAAAAGGATTCAAGTGTGCCCCAATTGCAACAGAATAAACTAAGACTGCTTCATTATGTTAGCGCTGGAGAACATTAAAAAGGACCTTTAAAAATGCACTGTAAGTGGTTCAGTCTGTTTCCCCTACACGTTAATAATTGTAATGTTAGAAGTAAGCAGTGGAGCTGAAGTGGACACCTGAATACTTGTCCAGCTGGGTCTTTATCTTCTCTAACTTGCTCAGTTTCATCATTTGCAAAATGAGGTTACACTACATGATTTCTAAGGTCCTCCTTAGCTCTGAAATTCTTTTATTAAATCACAATCTCCAACATAATTTACAAAAGAACTGAGATAGTAATTATCTGCATTACAAAAAGAATGTGATTTTACAACACAATTTATGACAAAACCCCAAGACTGGAAAGAACTTAAAGGGTCTTTCATCTGAACAGTTGCACAACTCACTTAACAGCCAATTCCTATCGGCCAAATTTTCCAAATACAAGCATTTAATCTTAAATACCCAAGGAGAGACCTAGTCTCTGTCCAAACGTATCTAAACAGAAAGTTGGTTTAGTTTTTCAAATACCTCTGAGAAAGTAACTTCTTATTTTGAAGTAAAAATCTGCTATTCTGTAAATTTCCCTTCCACATTCTCTGGAGAAATACAGAAAAATTGTAATCCTTTTCCACAGTCAGGTTTCTCTTTAGATCATATTTCTTGTTCCACATTCTTAAAGACAACCAACTATTCCATCCACCAAGTTTTCTTTCCTTAGGTTAAAGATTGGTTTCTACAGTCTCTCCAGACATCACACGATTTTCTTATTGCTCGGCTTCCTAACTGCCATTTCATTGTTAACGCCTCTCTTAAAATGTGATACCCAGAATCAAATGTAATAATTCTCACAGAATCGAATTGTTTCAGACAACAGTAGCACTGCTTTTGGCACTTACATAAAACCAACCTTACGGCAGCATTTGAACAATTAAATAAGAGAATGAGTGCAAAGTCTTAGCACAATGCTAGGCATAGAGCACTCACTCAATAAATGGTTGTTGCTGATATGTTTGCAATTAATAGTAAGTTATATAATATTTCATTAGTATTAGTGCCTTATCTCCCCAATCAAGCTGTAAGCTCTAGTTCTCCATTACAACGAAGGTTTGCCTTACGTGTTATTAGCTGTTTTCCCTTGAGTCAGGGTTGGGCAGAGAAATAGTGTTGAGCTCAATTTAAATTGAAGATCCGTCAGAAATCAGAATAAAGCAACTCTGAAATAAAGGCAAATTAATGGCAAACAGGATGTGATTTATTTAAAGAGTTCATTTATACTCAAGTTTCCAGGACAATAAGCAATCTATACTCTTTACCCTTGATCATACAATTTAAAGATGCATGGCTGAGATATGCTGAGGGAGGGGATCCATCTGGCACAGACTTTAAGAAAGTAAATTCTGGAATCACCATCTAGAGTTCAAATCCAAGATCCACAGTTTACCCACTGTGTGACCTGGGGCAAATTACTAAACCTCTCTGGTCTCTTGGGTTCCCCATCTGTAAAATGTGAGTCATGACAGTACCTAACTACCTAATGAGAGTTTATGAGAATCAAATGAAAATGGAAATGAAGTGTATCTGGGATGGTGCTTCTCAGCTTTCAAAACTTTTAGAGAAGTTACAGCTATAAGCACTACAAAGAAGTTATCTAAAGAGAAAATTATCCTAAATAATTTTGCTAAAACTTATTACTTGAATGTCTCAGCCATTGCTAATTTATATATAGACCTTCACCTCTAATAGCCATTGCTAAAGTCAGTCAGCAGCTTATTGTGATTTTTACATATTTATGTTTTCCATACATTCATGCATTCATTTTTAGGGTAGATTTGTTAATTAATACAGAAAATTCTATCCTAATTTTTTTTTCCTTTATTGATTTTAGAGAGAGAGGAAGATAGAGAGAGAGTCAGAAACATCGATGAGAGAGAACATCGATTGGCTGCCTCCTGCATGCCCCCCACTGGGGATCAAGCCCACAACCTGGACATGTGCCCTGACTGGGAATCGAACCAGAGACCTCTTGGTGCATGGGCCAATGATCAACCACTGAGCCACACCGGCCAGACCTAATTTAATATTTAACTAACCATAAATGCTATCTCTAAAGCACACGGTGTGTTGATATTCACAGACAATGATGAAATAAAGGTACAAACTACGCTTATTATACCTGCAACCGCTCTGCGTACAGATCTATACCATCCAATGCGGCAACCACATGGGGCCCTTTGGCACCTGAAATACGGCAGATGTGCCGTGAATATAAAACACACCAGATTTCTAAGACTCGGTATGAAAAAAATACAAGTTATCTCATTAATAATCTTTATACCAATTACATATTGAAATGACAATATCTTGGATATATTAGGTTAAATAAAAATATTATTTAAATCAATTTCACCTATTTCTTTTTACTTTTTTAAAGTAGCTACTGGAAATTTTAAAACCATATATATAGCACGTATTTCTACTGGACACTGAAATAGATTATCCTAAACAACTGCGCCTCGTGAAAATTAAATTCAGGACAAGAGATATGATCTCAATTACAGCAAACATTAAAGGACTTAAATAATTTTCAGAGTTTATATATACAATGTGCATTCATCAATTATAACAAATGTACCACTTTGATGGGGAATGTTGATAATGGGGTAGGCTATGAATGTGTGGGGGAAAGGGGTAAGTGGGAAATCTCTTCTCAGTTTGGCTGTGAACCTAACACTGCTCTTAAAAAACACAGTCTTTAAAAAAAAGAAGAAAATAAGTCATCAGTTATTATAAGTGTGTGAAGGGAGCGCACCTCAGGCCCGTGCATGTTGGTGCAGAACTAGGGTCTGCCTTAGGTGGAATAAGATGAACAGAACTATCCATACTACTTAAAGGCTCATACAAAATAAGAAATTTTGATTTGTGATGGCGATGGGAAGATAAAAGCTTTGTTGAAAATGTAGACTACATAAACAAAAATTGGTGTTTATAATAGTAAACTCAATTATTTTAGCTGTTTTAAACTAAACCAAAGTTCCTCTGAATGGGAATCACACCACCACACGAAGGATCATTCCTTTTCTCCTCTTTACTGTCTTTCCCATCAGCAAACATGCTCTTATGTCCCCCATTTTAAAGCCCCTCTTGACCTCACTTTCCCTTCAGCTATGGTTCTCACCCTCCCTTCACAGCAAAAATCCTCTAAATATGTGTCCACATTTGATGTTTTCATTTCTCTACTCCTTTGCTCCTTGAACCTCACCAATCAATTTTTGGCTCCCACTACTCCAAAACTGCTGTTGCCAAGCTCACCAATGACGTCTCCACTGCTAAATCCCTAAGTCAATTCTGGACCCGTGGCTCCCAAGACACCTCACTCCTGGTTTTCCTCCTCCCTCATTAGCTGCTTTTTCTCATTCCCCTTTACTGGTTCCATCTCATCTTCCCAACCTCAGTGTGGAAGCACCCCAGGTTCTTGGCCCTGAACCTCTTTTTTCCATCTACACTACTCCCTGTGGGTTTCATCCCGTCTCTATATTCTGACAACTCCCAAGTGTTTCTCTGCAGCCCAGACCTCTCCTCTGAAATCAGACTAGTATATCCAACTGCCTACTAGACATCTCCAAAACTGAGCTCCTGACCTCTCCCCAAATCTGCTTTTCCCTGTTGGGTCACCGCAACTCCACCCTGCAAGCTACACAGGCCATAAACCTTGCAATTCACCACTGGCCTCCCTCCCTCACATCTCACATCCGGTGTCAGGAAATCTTTCCCACTCTTCTTTCCTAGCATACCACTCTGCTCCAAGCCATCACCATCGCTCACTGAGGTTACAATAGCCTCCTAACTGGTTTCCCAATTTCTGCCCTTCCCCACTTAAATCTAGTCCCATGAGACACAGTAGTAATGAGTCCTCTTAAAACATAAGCAGAATCATGTCACATCTTTATTTGAAACTCTCCATCAGCTTCTCTGTTTACTCTACACACAAGCCAAAGCCCTTGCAATAGCCTCCAGGACCAGACGCCATGTAGGAACGAGTGTCTGCTCCCCTCCTGCTCACTGTACTCCAGTCGCCCTGGCCCCGCAGCTCCTGGCAGGAGGGAAGCCTGCCTCAGCCCAGGACTTTGCACTTGCTGTAACCTCTTCGTGGGGCTCCCTTCCCAGCACAGCAACATGACTCCTTACCTTCCTCAGGCCTTTCAGCACAGGTCACCTCAGTGAGGCCACCCTTGACCCTCCTGCTTGTCATTGCAACTCCCCCGTTCCGAACCTCCCTCCTCTCTCCTCTGGTGTATTTTCCCCCAAAGTACTTCACACACACAAACATACACACACACAGTCTGTCTCACCTTGCAAGAGTAAGATTTTGTGTGTGTGTCTATTTTGTTGACCCCTGTATCCCCAGTACCTAAAATAGTGCCTGGTAAATAGGAGGCACTCAATAAATATATGTTTAATAAACATACGAATAAATGAGAGAGAATAGGGACACTGAATGGCATACGATCTATGATAAATGAGAGAGCAGAGGGACAGAGCTGCATACGGTCTAAGATAGCATGTCACGCACTCTTTTCAAAGGGTTATATTTTACCAGGCACTTTGTATGTATTTACATATTCAGATATTGCAAAAAAGAAAAGCTGCTCCTACTTGATAATGAAATTAACATCATACAAAACCTGAATAATTATAAAGAAATAGTTCTCTAAACTGAGAGGTGCTCTAAAACACTCCAAGGTACTAGGATTTATCAAAACCTTGGATCTTGCTTCACCAGAGCACATTGAAAAGATGGTCTTGCCCTGGACGGTTTGGCTCAATGGTTTGACTGTTAGCCCATGGAACCAAGGGTTATAGGTTCAATTCCCAGTCAAGGGCACGTATACCAGTCCCAGTCGGAGTGATGCGGGAGGCAACTAGTCAATATGTCTCTCTCTCATCAATGTTTCTCTCTCTTTCTCTCCTCTCCCTCTCCCCTCCACCCCACTCCCTTCCACTCTATCTAAAAATCAATGGAAAATTATCTTCGGATGAGTGTTAACAACAAAAAAAAGGTCTCAAGTGCTCGCTTCGGCAGCACATAGACTAAAACTGGAAAGATTCAGAGATGAGCATGGCCCCTGCGCAGAGATGGCACAAACTCGAGAACTGTTCCATATGACAGGAAAGAAAAGAAAGAAGAGAAGAGAAGAGAAGAGAAGAGAAGAGAAGAGAAGAGAAGAGAAGAGAAGAGAAGAGAAGAGAAGAGAAGAGAAGAGAAGAGAAAAGAAAAAAGAAAGAAAAGATGGGCTCAATATGTCCTCCCTACCCAAAGTAGGGAAAGTTGCCAGGCCAACATTACGGACTTTGATTTCGGCAAATGCTACAGAAACCGTGACACCAAGTACAGAGCACTAATGTTTAATGACATATAAAATCTAGGTGTGACTTACTTTCAGTGAACCTCTGGACTCAAGTGTGAGAAGAAAACATGGAGTTGTTGTTAGACTTTCGTAATGCTTTCACTCAATGGATAGATATGGGTGGGTCATATTTTTATAAACCGCATTTTAAAAGAACTTAAAATTATCTTCCAGGTAAAAGGAAAGCCACATAATTTCAAAAAACATTTAGATGCAGAAATAAATTATTCAGGAGGGAAGTAACTGTATACAAACAGACATGATGTGAGGAAGATAAAAAGCCAAATGTGATTTTAAAACAAAAATGGAAAGAGTATCCCAATTTCCCTACTTGGTAATATTAATTCCCACACACTGTTATCAAGTTTGCTTTTGTTTCTGAAGTTATACATACAGGAGAAGCTCTTACCAAACCTCCAATTAGCTGACTCCAGGATGCAGGGTCACCTGTCAGCATTCCAGCTGACGCCCATCATGACTGGGTGCCCACAGCTAGTAATCAAGATGGGCAAACTCGTGAATTCTGCTCCTATCATTGAGCAGACAGTCACCAGGAATCAGTGTGTTTGCTCCCAAACTGATTTTTTGTGCCAGTTGTTTGCTACTGAAATTATGAAATTTCATGAAATATTATGTAAAATAATTATATATGGGTATAATAAGAAAGAGTTGTTTCCATAAAAGCTAAGTAGAATGCTTGAGAAATAAGACATTAAAGGCCATCAGAGAATGCTACCAGCAATGATTTTTTTCCCAAAAATTTTTAGAGAGAGAGAAGAAAGGAGGGAGAGAGAGAGAGAGAAACATCAATTTGTTGTCCACTCGTTTATGCATTCATTGGCCGATTCTTATCTGTGCCCCCACGAGGGATCAAACCCGAAACCTTGGTGTATCGGGACGATGCTCCTCGACCAGGGACTAACAATGGCTTATTTTTAAACTGTTTTTAATAAATAGAGGCAAAGTACAAATTATAAATTATTTGTCACATATAAAAATTCATGATGCGAATATCCCTATATACACCAAGAAATTACCACTATACTTTTAACTTCCCTGTGAACCTTCTTGATATATAATGATTTTAATATATAATGATATATGATTATATAAAGTGTTTCATTACTTTTATTTACCCGAACAGGACCAGTGCCGAAACAATCAACTGACATACAAACCACACAAGGAAGGTAGGAAGAAATGAATCAAGAATGAAAAAAATAAGATAAAATCGAAGGAATGAATGAAACAGGTCTCAAAAACCGTTAGATAACATTAGGCAAATGTAGCCCAAGCCTTTATCTGCTCTATCAGATGCCTCTGCCAGCAGGGAAGACCTGTGTGAGGAAATTCACAGTAATACATTACTCTTATCTGTGTGCCCGAGGTTGTCATTTGTGAGAAAGCTCTGATGAAAGTCACACACTTGGAGCTCTACAGGTGTCCCATGAGCACTATCTGCAAAGTAGGGAAAATTCATTCCACTTTCCCAAAAAAGTAGATGCACCAAACCCCCAGGGAAGCCAGTATATAAAAATGAATAGGCCAGAAATCTTGCTGGCTGAAAATTCTACTCCACCGCAAGACAAGGCGAAGTGCCGCAGCACCTACTCTGCGCAGACCCGCTTAGAAGGCTTAGCTACTAAACAGCTTGGTATGTTTAACTCATTCACCAACAAACATTTACTGTGCCAAAGATCCACACAAAACGCTAGAATTTTCCTCTTGGCTTCCACACTGCATACCTACAGGCAATCACAGTATAGGGTATAAGAAAGACTAGTTTTACCATTTAATAGCTGTGTGACTTTAAGAATAGAAATAATCCCGCCTCCCCACCCAGGTAAGTATAACCTACCACCCCAGGTCACATTTACCGTTTGCTTACCAGCTGATTGCTTCTGTACTGCAGGCACTGTTCCAACCCTTCACAACCTTTAGGTATTAGGGAGGTACTCCCCCGGGTAATGAGGCACTGCAGCACAGAGACATTAACACACCTCACCCGAGGTGCCACAGCTAGAAGGTGGCAGAGCCAGGATGCCAAGCTGACTATCAGATTCACAGCGACACTCTAACCACTACACTGCACTGTTGCTCCCTTGGTGACACAGAGTCTCCTTTAAGAGAAAGACAGGCAGCCCTGGCCAGTGTGGCTCAGCGGTTGGAGCGCCAGCCTGTGGACCAGAGAGTCCCAGGTTTGTTTCCTACCAAAATAAAAAAAAAGAGAGAGAGAGAAGGACAGGCAAATGAGTCTCCCTCCCCCATTAAAAGGCTGGCCCGACCTCACATTTATCAAATCCTTTAGGAGACTGACAAACAACCCAAAACAAGAAAGTGTCGGATTATATAAAACGCCCTCTAGTTTGCCTTCTGTGCTTCCTTCTCCCCATAGCTTCCATGGAGACCTGTGTGGCCCTGGAGGCCGCCAAGGACTCAGCAATAGTAAAAACAAAACAAACAAAAGACATAAATGCTTCTTCTTCTTCTTTTTTTTAAAAATAAATAGCAATGTGTTTACTCATATATTCCACAAACTCAATTTTATCAAACTTTTAAAAATAACTGGTATATGTTAATAAAATTAGCCCCTTTCAGTAATGTGTGTGGCAAATATTTCCCCCATTTTGTTGCTGTTTTGGGGGGTGGGGTATCTTATTTAAAAAAATAAAAAAGAGAAAGAACACATGGACAACAGTGTGGTGGCTGCAGAGGGTGGGGTGGAGGTGAAAGAGGGCATAGATAGGATAAATGGTGGTAAAAAATAAGAATAGACACATACATCTTAAAGGGAAGAAAAGAGGAGAAAGAGACTCTCAAGAGGATGCTGGCAACATTATGACTTGAAAATGTTTGTGAACCTGGTTTAATATTTTTTTTTATTTTACTTTTCAATTACAGTTTACTTTCAATATTATCTTGTATTGGTTTCAGGTGTACAGCATAGTGGTTAGACACTTATATAACTTATGAAGTAATCCCCCTGGTTAGTCTAGTGCCCACCTGACACCATACATAGTTATTGCAATATTATTGACTATATTCCTGTACGTACTTTATATCCCCATGACTATTTTGTAACTACTACTTTGTAATTCGCAATCCCTTCACCTCTTTCTCCCTGAACGTGCCTGATCTTGTCTGGTTTGAATTTTTATACTAGAACCGTCTCTACTACATAAGGGGAAGGGAAGAGCATTTGGGTTGCCTTGGATCCAGATCAGTAGCTGAGGTAAGCAAAGCAGCCAGACTGGCTGGATCAGCTCTTTGTAATCACCCTCCATGAGGGATGTCTGTCATCTGAGGACCACACCCACTAAAGAGGTCTAATTAAGTTCTAGGGGCAACCACTAAAAGGTCATTATTATCACCAGTTTAGATCAGAGTTTCTCAGGTGTTCCTGATCTCAATCAGTGGGGGTGATTATGAAAAGTGCCGCCTCAGAACTACTGAACCTGAACCTTTAGGCGGCCCTTGGAATCTAACACCAGGTGATCCTTGTGATAGACAAGTTTGGGAAACACCATGTAGATCATAAATCGTGGGACCGAAAAAGACTAAGAGGGGTCTTCCAGGTTAGTGCCCTCTTCCTTTTAAGCAGTTATCTGTCTAATCCAGGAGGAAAGCACTATTTTCTACACATAAGAGTATACAGAGAAACAACTTCCAAAGTTTCCTTTCAATACACAAGAAGGTCTCAAATCCTCAGAGCTCTGCAATCCTCCCAATCAGCTTAGCTTAGCAAAGGTTAAATCCACCCTTTTTTCCAGCCCAAAACAAAAAGAATGATATTCTGTACACAAATCATTTTTTCAACTGACTTCAGCAAATATGTGAGGCCCAAGAAGTGTGTTAAGCCCTCTCATGTTTTGCTTAAGATAAAGAACCTCACTTACTTTAAAGGTCAAGAACAAGAAAGTGAAAAGAACCCACAGATATTTACCTGATCATAAACTTGTATCCAGAATACATAAAGAACTTTTACAATTCAATAATAAAAAGACAAATAACCCAATTTAAAAAGACAATCCAATTTTTAAAAAGGGCAAAGGAGCTGAAAAGACGTTTCTCCAAAGAAGATATATAACATCAAAGAAGCTCACCATCACTGGGGAAATGCAAAACCACAATGAGGTATCACTGCATACCCACTGAGATGGCTAAAATCAAAGAGAAACAAAATAACAAGTGTTGATGAGGATATGGAGAAAGAACTCTCATACTTGCTGATGAAGATGTAATAATGCAGGTCCTATGAAAAAGTTCAGCAATTCCTCCACGTTAAACATGGAGTATCAATACAACCCAGCAATTCTACTCTTTGGTATATAACCAAGAAAAATAAAAGCATATGTCCCACAAAAACCTGTACATGAATGTTCACAGAAGCATTATTTCTAATAGCCAACAAGTGGAAACAACCCATATCTGATGAATGAATGAATAAATAAAACGTTGCCTTTCTACTCAACGGTATATTCTTCAGCAATAAAAAGGAATAAGTACTGCCCTGGCCAGTTTGGCTCAGCGGTTAGAGCGTTGGCCTGCGGTCTGGAGAGACCCGGGTTCGGTTCCCGCTAAGGGCACGTACTTCGGTTGCAGTTTGTCCCCGGCCCTGGTTGGTCGTGCGGGTGGCAGCCACTCGATGTGTCCCTTCACGTCGATGTTTCTCTCTCTCTCTTCCTCTCTTTCCCTCCCATTCTATCTGTACAAAAAATGGAAAAATATCCTCGGGTGAGGATAAAAAAAAAAAAAAAAAAAAGGAATAAGTACTAATACCATGCTACAACATGGATGAGAGTTGAAAACATGCTAAATGAAAGAAGCCAGTCATGAAAGGCCACATATTATATGATTCCATTTATATGCTATGTGCAGAATGGGCAAATCCATAGATACAAAGTAGACACACAGACTCCTGGATCAGAGAACCAAAGGATTGTGGGATTAGAAAGTGACAGCTAATGTGTCCACAGTTGGTTCCAGGGTGATGGATATGCTCTAAAGTTGGCTGTGATGAGGAATGCACAAAGCTGTGAACATACTAAAAATCAATGGATGTACACTCTAAATGGATGCATGGGGTGGTACGTAAATTTTATCTCAAAGAAGTTTTTTTAAAAAAGAATCCCCCTCCCAAAAATGAATCCCATTTAACCTTCATGGGGCTCAATTTCATCCTCTGAAAATGGGGATTTCACCTTTCTTACGATATTGTAAAGAACATATAAGAAGATATAAATCCACATACGTACACACACATACACACATGCAGTGCTTCACATAGTGTGTCTGACACACAATAAATACAGAATACATGTTATTCTTCAGCTCTTCCTATCCCCACATTTTTGCACTGTTATGTTTTGATATCACTGTATCTTCACCACAAGTTACAAAGTTCAAAACTGGAATGTATTCCAACAGAAGCCTAAACATGAGAATTCTCTCATGATTTCACACATGCTAAACTCAAGGCTAACCTATATGCCTGACCCCGGAGAAACCCCGGAGTCTGTGCATGTGGCTGCCTACCACCTGTACTTGGCACTAAAACGTATTTGGAGATAAAGAGTAAGATTTTTTTTTCTGTTCCTTGGTCTTATTGTCTCTTCTATATGTAACCGTGGTGCAGAACCATGTAGTTTTAAAACCAGGCACATCCCTTGCCAACATTCATGCTACTTTGGCATCTTTCCCAGTCAGCTTCATCGACAATGAAAATCTATTGGGCCTCCAGGACAGCTTTGCAGGGGTCCCGGAAAGACCTTAGTCCTCAGCTCTACTCACCTGGACATTCTCTGTGATGCACTGCAGATTCAAAGGGGCTTGAGGCTATGGAACTATCCATCCATTGGTTGCTGCAAAAAAGGTGACTACAGCATTCTCACTGTCTCTGTAAGTTCTCAAACAATTCAGTCATCCCTTGAATTGATACAGTAGTGGATTCTCAGCCAGACACTCAAGTTTTTTCATTTTATCAAAAGCTTTCCTCCATCTTGCTGAGTATTGTCAACTGTGTGCTACTGGTTTCACAATTCTTTTTTTTTTCTTTTTCAGAAGAGGTCCTACCTTCGAATACATTTTCTTTTTCTCTTCACTTTCAATGATTTTATCTGCACTTTCATTTCCATTAAAACCCCACACCTCCATACACTCTTGCTGCTTTTGTACTTATCAGACATGATGGGGTAAACGTGTGCCAAATTCAAAACTCAGCAAAGCCCTGTGGGTCAACACACCATAAGCAACCAGATGGTCAACTGGGAAATGACTGCCCAGGCCCACCAATGCCATCTATTAAAGCATTTTGCTCTAGAGCTGTGCTGTCCAATATATTAGCTGCTGACCATGTGAGGCTACTTAAATTCATGGAATTAAATAAAATTTAAAATTCAGTTCTTAAATCTCCCTACCCACTAAATGTGTTCTCAGTAGCTACCTGAGCCTACTGACTATCATACTGGACAGCACAGATATAGAATATTTCCAGCAGATCATGAAGTTCCATTGAATAATACTGACTTAGAGAGTAACTTCAGCCCTGGCCGGTGTGGCTCAGTGGTTAGAGCGTCGGCCCTTGGTCCAGAGATACCTGGGTTCGGTTCCCCCTACGAGTACATACCTCGGTTGCAGTTTGTCCCCGGCCCTGGATGGGTCGTGCGGGTGGCAAACATTCGATGTGTCTCTTTCATGTTGATGTTTCTCTCTCTCCCTCCCACTCTATCTGAACAAAAAATGGAAAACTGTCCTCGGGTGAGGATAAAAAAAAAAGAGTAACTTCATAAAAAAAAATGAGTAACTTCATTGACGGTAGTTTTAGTATTTACAGATCGTGAGGTTTATCTCTCAGAAGAATGATCCAAGTGCCTCTGAATGTTCTTGGCAGATTTTCTTAGTGATTAGTGGACAAGGTTTTTTGGAACTTAACACAGAGCTTGGCACATGGTAAGTACTTAATATTTACTGAATAAATAAATGAAAAACATATTAAATTAATGTCTGTGTTGAAGTTTCTGCCCTGATTTACTTATAGATACTAGCTCATGGAAAATGATGGGATTTTTTTTTCTACATGGGAGACTTCTACAGGGAGAGTTAGCATTAGAGGTCAGGTAGGAAGCTCATGGACCCTTTTGAGCCATAAGAAATGAAGCTGAAAAACATAAACATCTTCCCTAAAGGAACTTATATTCAAATGAAAAGTTTTAGACCCGAGGACACATCTTGTTTCTTCAAAAACCTACAATTTACAGCTTGTAGAGACATGAAGGGAAGGCCAGGGGGAGGCTCTGGAAGATCACAGGACCTGCTGCCATTTCTCAGTATCTTCCCTAATGTGTGCTAGACAATAACACAATCACACAGACACAATCATCTCACTGCACTGTGCTGCTCACTCTCATTTACACCAGGTCTCCCCTTCCTCGGTGTCCTATGACTCAATCTATACTGTGCCGATCAAATAACTTCTAGGAAAATGACTGTTGTTGAAAAGTGAAATTCAAAAAAGCATGCCAGTTTTCATACACAGAGAAAAGCAGTTCTACGGGCCCTTAATGAATAATCTCCTGAAGCCCAACAAAAGAAGTTACAGCTGCTTCTATTGAAATTTCTCTATTTGTCCCTTGTTCACAGACCAAACAGCCACAGGAAGAATGAAGCTGCTCTACTTCTATAATTCACGTTTCCTTAGCAAAAGTCTGGGGACAGAAGGCAAGAGAGACAGGGAGCAGCTGCCGCCTGTCTTATGAATGCCTCCGGCTCATTCCCAGTTCTCCTCCTTATTGTTTCAGACTCCTTTTCTCAACAACCAAAGTCCCAGCTCATGGGAGAAAGAAAAAAACCCACAAGGAAAAGCAGCCTTCTCTGTGTCAACAACCACAGAGAGGTGATATAATTAGAAGTTAAAATAGGTGAGCTTTACATTCAATTTTAAATTGTTAATCTGCTTTATTCTGAATTTCAATTAATTATTTATAACTGTATGGAAGTCCTTATATGTGGTCCTATAGATACTATGTGTGTCTGTTAAAAAAAAATTATACAAATTCTATCTCTTGAGTCAAACAGCAATAGTTGTCCCACTATTTAAGCCAACAGATAAATAAAATAATGGCTGTTGATGAATTAGTCATTCAGTTTCAGATTCCAAGACCCACAGAATCTAAATATTAGAACCAAAAAGCTCAGTTTCTGCAACACACAATGCTAACTTTGAAAGCATCAAAACAAATTAGTAGTTAAGGAAGCCGGACTGTGTAATCTCAGCTCTGCTACTTACTAGCTATGTTATTTAACCTCTCCAGGCTTCAGATGGAGATGACAGTATTGACCTCAGGGGGTTGTCATGGGGAATAGAGGGAGGTAATCTGTATTAAAGCATGTAATAAGATCTTGATAAATATTAGGTGTGCTTATCAATGTATCATTCCTGAAAACATCACTCAAACATTTTCCAAGAGTTAAGACTTAAGATGAAACTTAAAGGAAAATGCTTCCCAGACAACCCACATGAAAATACTAGGCTTAGGTCAAAATGTTCACCTTCCCACTAAATCCCAAACTCCAATGGTGAACTTTTCAAAATATCCATGAACATGCACAAATTATTCATCTGACTGATTTGTGGCCAGAGAAAAGGAGTTTCACACTAGATGGCTGTTCACAGTTAAGCAGGCCCCACAAAATGAGTGGCAGGCCGTGGCCAGGACCTGGCTCTCATGTGGAGGAGGGGGAGAGGAGCTGGTGACTCCCTCATACCATAGGTGTCCTCAAGAGAGAAAATGCTCCACCACCTCTGTGCCCTGAAGTGTAAACAAAGTCCCTGCCCACTTGGCACCAATGGGCCCCAGTTTGTTGACCAGAAGGTCAAGTGAAAAACAGAGACTGCAGGGACATGTGCTATTTTTATATAAATAAGATAGCATGAACAAAGATTCGTTATTAATTATATAAGTCATGCCTTATTTTTGAACAGGTATGGAAATGTGTTCATTTGGATTTAGGGATAACTTGTTAACTACACACTGCCAATCATCCTTTTTCTCTACTATAACCTGCCACCGTGGTTGGCATTGCCACTTGTCACTACAACTAACACTAGTGAATTTGGAGCGTGCAAAAAAATGTCCTTGGAAGATGGTCTTGTAACACAGAAACACAAGAAAGGTACAAAGGAGTGTTCTCCAAAATAATGCCACTGCTGAAATTCTCTCCAGCAAACCTCTGAGCCTGCATACAGTACAATATCATAAACAGTACAAGCTGTCCAGATGTGGACACTGTGAACAAATGCTCTGGGGAATTTCATGTACTCCCCTGAAATAAGGTAAGGTTGGTTTCACCGTAAAAGAATTCAGGAAGGACTGAGAGGCAGTCTTCAAGGTGAAAATACTCCACTCGTTGCAAAGGGAAGCCAAGGACGGCTTTGCTTGGCTCAGAGGACAGGGGAACCCTAGAATGTTGAGAACCCTCGAAGCTGTAGTGATTTGAAGTTAGACTGAACCCCAGCCTTCTGTGAGCCTGACTCAGATCCTCAGGTAAACAGATTTTGGTCACCTACTGATCACCATATTATTTTTCACAGACTACTTAAACCTCAATTGGGTCTGAATTCATTTCTAAAAATTGGGAAGGATCACATTCCATTACTCACCTCCTAATCCAACCCAAGCCCGAATAAATTCAATTGTCATAATTGCCAAATGACAACATTACCTCAGGTAAACCTCAAACAACTCAGTCTGGAGGCCAAAACATACACACACATAGTACTGTTCACACAGCTTCTGCCTCAACACTTCTTAACCAAGACTGAGATCAGCCCCTTGCCACACTGGGACACTGGGGTCTTAGTTTATGAATAATGTGTGACAGATGACTCCAGAATTTCTGAAGGAAAAATAAATCACCTCTAAAAATAGTAACGCCTTGGATGTATTTTTTCAATGTAATGCTAGGCTAAATCCCACTCACATATTTTCCATCAGGGTTAGCAAACAAATATATCAAGGTTTTAGAAAGCACACAGAGCCATTCATGGAAAATATCTCCAAATTTTCCTTTTCCAATGAGCTGATTTTCTGTATTATCTCATTTTTCTTTCCAAATCCCCAAGACTGACTAGAGTATAAGGATCTCCAAGGTATCCCATGGTTTTAATTGCTAGTATTTAAGCAAAATTGAACCTCTTGAGTACAGTGTGCATTGTAAAGTATGTATTATTCTTTGGCCACAAATAAAGTGAACACTGCCAACAAAACTTTTCTTAAAGCCAACACACATTCAGATTTGCAAATCAAGCTTCTTGTGCTTGCTTTTTAAGAAAACAAAAAACATTCAACTGTGGAATTTCACCTTAAAATAAGGTTATTTTAGCTTTGCAGCTTTAATCACTCTCCCACATTCAACGGCCAGAAAAAGAGCGCTGATCTGTTCACAGAACATACAAACTGAAAGAATCAGAATGTGACGTAAGAGTACATCATTGAATAAGTAATGCATATACATGTTTAGTCACGAAACCATAAAATGCTAGAGCTAGAAGGCTCTGAGAGGGCATCTACCCAATTCCCTCATCCTGAAGAAGAGAAAATTTTAGCTTCAGAGGTTAAATGATTTGCCCAGGACAATGGCAAAAATGCACACAGTGACAAAACCTGTAAGCCAGGTATCCTACCTACTAGTTCAAGTGCTTTCCATGGTACTACTCTGCTCCTTTTAGCACAAAAAGCATATATTAATGAAACATCTAACAAACAAGTCAAAATCATACAGGGTGGGGCAGAGTAGGTTTACAGTTGTTCATAGGAAAAATAATATAATAAATAAGATTATAAGAATAAACTTTTGCATACTCACAACTGTAAACCTACTTTTGCCCCACCCTGTATATTTGAAACATGATTTGTGAATGAATATAAAAAAGTTGTAGAAAGACATGCATCAAGCCACTAAAAGTTGGTTAGGAAGGTGTAAATTTATTTTGCATTGTTTTGCTGCTTCTATTGGGTACGCTGCATTTTTCAGTGCCAAACAGGAATTTGCTGACTTTTTAAAAGAATACCTCTTGATTTGTAAATACTCTAAGAAAAGAAAGGATGATAAAGTATTTCTTGGAAGAGGAAAGTACATTTCCTTTCCTTCCGCAGGGAATATCCTCCCCTACTCCCCAAAAGCCAGCCAAACCCTCCCCTTCAAGGTCCAGCTCCACTGCCAGCCCCTCTCAGAGGACTTCCAAGCCCTTAGGCCAGAACGCCGCCTTCCTCTGGGTTCCTCCATCCTAACCTTTGCAGAAGTCTCTCCTACTAGAAAGCAAGCCCCTTGACAGCAGAAATGCTGTCTTACCTGGCCGTCGGGCTTTGCAAAGTCCTTTACATATACTATATTCAATTGCAGTTAATGAACTGAAGCATTTGTTCCCAGAATCCGACTGAGAGTAATTTTCCAGATCTCCCGCTTCCCCACACCAACACCTGGACCTACTCAAGAGTTATTCCGGAGTGGAAATCCTGGATCCCACTGTCGGGCAAACCAGTCTCTGGAAAATGAAACAGGAATGCCCATTACATCCTCTGCCTGCTTACCGGGTGTTTAATATCAAGGGGAACGGCAAAACTAAACACTTATTATTTAGGTCGCCAACAACATTCTGAAGCCACGTTCTCGAAGTGTTGGTCTGTTTTTGTTGTGTGGTTTTTTTGTGTGTGGTTTTTTTTTTTTGAAATCTCGGAACATCACTTGCCAGAACGTGTGGCTGAAAACGGCGGATAACGTGAATCGCATGTGAAAGAGAATGAAACGTCATTAAAAGCTACTGGGGACATTAGACCGAATAATCTTCCGTTGTCACTCAATCCAAGTTTGTGGGTTTTTTCTCTCTGACAGGGAAACGTGATAGTCCCCAAACACGAGCGCTGACCTGGCGGAGTAAAATCGGCACGTCGGTCCTCTTTAATGCTATCCCTCTTTTGATCATTAAGCAAGAACAAGTACTCGGGCTGTCCGCCCAAGTCTCGGGTTTTCAAAGCGGAGGGTGGAATTCAAACCCCTAAACCTTAACACCACGAAGTTGACCCTTCTGGGCTCCTAACAAACACAAAGAAAGAAAGAGCAAGAGGAAAATCGCTACCAGATCCGGACGTTAAGGCACGAACGCAAGTGGCCCAGGGACCCTGGAGAACGGAGGCGCGACAAAGCCCACCAAACCCCGACCGGCCGGCCGGCGAGCACCGCGCGACCCCACACGCCCGGGCCCGCGGCTCTCGAGTCTCACCGCGGCACTTCTTCCTTCCATCTTCCATCGCCCGCGCCGAACCGCCGCCGGCCGGGGAGCCTCAGGGCGCCAGTGCGGGCGGGCGGGCGGCCGGCGCAGCGCGCTCCTGGGCGGGCTCCGGGACTGCCGAGGGGCGGCGGGCGAGGAGCCCCGCGGCGGCAGCGGCGCGCACCCTAGCGGAGGCTGCCCGCGCGCCCCCAGCAGTGTCAAAGCGAAGGCGGCAGCGGGGGGCGGGGCCGGCGCCCGGGGGCGGGGCGGGGGCGGGAGGGGAAGGCGGGGCCCCGGCAGGGCAGGGGGCAGTGGGGGGCGGGGAGTGAGGGGCAGGGCGGGAGACCAACGTGGGGAATGGGTGAGAGGTGGGCGGGGGCGGAGGAGACGGTGCCCCGGGGGTGGGGGCAGGAGGGCGAGGCAGGGTAGGAAGGGTTGGGACAGAGGGGTGGGGGAGGAGTCCGGGATGGGAGGGGCGAAGGTGAGCGGGTGGAGGGGTGGCCTCCGGGAGAAAGGGGACTGAGGGGAGTGGGTGGGAGAAGGAAGGGGTGGGAGAGGGGTTGGGAGGGCGGAGCGCCGGGAGTAGTAGGGGTGGAGGCGGAGGGGGCGGGGTCCCTGAGAGGGAGCGGGCAGGGGGCGGCTCACCCGGGAGGGGTGGAGGGGGCAGGGGAGGCCGCGCGGGTGCACAGACGCCTCCCGCCGCCACGCGCTCACCCTCCGCCCGGCGGAAACCTGCCTGTTGCTTTGTCTTGTTCCCAGTTTTCCCACCCGAGAAAAGTGAGAGGCGCCCTCGACGGTTTTTCCTGTTCAGAAGGGCCATGTGAGGGATGCCGCATATTGGGCGCCATCCCGCACGGTCCCGGGACGGGCGCCAGGGGACCCTACGGGGACCGGGCGGCGAGGCGGGGGCCTCCTGGGTCCGCGATTTGCTTTGCCTCCTTGGGGACATCCATGGGCGACGCATACAAGATCCATTGCTCCTGGAGCGGGGACTCGCCAGGGAGGACTGGCGCCCACATCCACCCCGCAATCTTATCTCGAGACCATCCTACACCGAATCTGCGTGCCGAGGCATAATTCACTTCAAAACTGCATTTTCAGGCGAAAGCGCCACAGACCGATACCTTTTTTCCTCTTCCCCTTGGACTGTGTCGGCGGAGGTCAGGTCTGGAAAGGCGCCCTCCTCTGGCGAAGGGATCAAGAGACCTAAACACCACCCTCTGTAAGCTCTGTTACAATCAAAGAGCCCTTCAAGTTCACTGTTTGCCAGATCTAAGCACCTGGAGGTCGAACCCCATGTGGTCAATTGCATGTGCTTGTGGTATGTTTGTGTTACAGCTTTAATGCCACAAAGACTAGTTTTACATTCTGTGACCAGTATAAGATGCCCAAATAAAGGGAAGTGACCAACATGGCCAAGCTGTGAATTGGGGTTGGAGGGTCAAGTTCCTTGATGGTCCAAGGAACCAGCCCACCAGAACTCCTGTGCAGCGAGGCACAGGAGTCCTCGACTTTTGCTTTGACTGCCCCATTTACACCTATTAGTCAGCCAGTGGCACCGTCCAGAGGAACCAGAACGAAGGTGTGGATGAATTTATACAAATCCGTTCCAACTTCTGAAAAGTGATCTCAGTCCATGCACCCCCTGCTAAAGCAGCAATTTGGTCAGATGTGTAGGTTTTAAAGCACCCCAGTTCTTTGGGTATATTTCTCTTTTCTCCCTGGGAATCCTATCTTTACCCTTATAGAAATACCCCAAGAAGACAATTCTCATGTACCTATTCACAATAAACTTCAGCCTTCTTTGAACCTTGGGAATCTCATGATTTTATTAGCAAGGAATCTGGAATCAGGAAAATAGTTGCTACCTGGACCCTGACCATTGGTCTGGTGGCCTTTAATTGGAAAAGTAGCCAGCATCTCACAAAGGAAGGGCAAGATTTTAAGCTGAATCTAAAACTATACCAACTATTCCTACACATTACTATTCATATAGGAAGCAGAGTGGCCTTAGATTTTACATGAGTATACTAGTTAAGGGACCTGAGCCTCCCTTTCCTTAATTATAAAAAGAGGATAATGATACCTTGCAGAATTGTTATTAGCATGACAAATTGTGTAGAGCTCCTGATCCATAGTAAAGATTCAATACAGGGGAATTTCAAAAATTAAGCAAGCAATAGAATGTGTTTCCCATTTTCATCACAAAGGAAATGTATTTGTGTGTAAATATGGTTAGCCTTTTAAAAATCTTGAAAATAAAGTAAGAATCCCCATTTCTTCTAATCTAGTCCCCAGAGATCCCAGGTACCCAGCTCCAATGATCCCAATAGTGCTCAAGTTCAGTGTCAGAATACACAAACCTCCACCTTGGTGAAAGGAGGAAGGAGGCACACAGGCCAGCTGAGCAGCAGCCAGAAAAGAGGCATGGGCGGGTCTCTATTTATTTAATACTGTATTCCTCCCCCCTCTCTGCCCATGAGCCTAGTGTATGTGGTGTGGAAAGAAAGAGAAACTATAAAGTGGGCAAGATGTCAGATACTGGAGGTCAAAAGAGGAAATAAAAAGGAAGTTAAAATTCTCTCAAGGATTACTCATGTATATAGTTAATCTTTACTATTTCTGAAAGCCAGTTTAAAATACCAGATTGTAGAATGTTTATTTCTTTGGCACAAAACTGAATATTTATTTAGAATGGGGGAAAACTTTTCAAATACAATTTCATAAAAGTTGACAAATTCTACACATATCACCAACTCCAGAAAAACCACATATTTTTATTGACTGCCTTCAAAATATTTGTACTAATTAGCCTCCTAAAATACCTCTCTAATAATTTCCCCCAATGTATTTTGGCTGCATACTCTTGATCACTCCTTTGGAATAAGTATTTTTGTTTGGTTTTGTTTTTATTTAAAACAGCTTTATTGAGATATAATCCAAATACCACACAACTCACCTACTTGAAGGGAACAATTCAATGCTTCTCATGCAATCATCATCACAGTCAGTTTTAGAAAATTTTTATCATCCCCCAAAAAACTCTATACTCTTAGCAGTCACTCCTCTTTCCCTCCAACCCTCTCAGCCCCTGTCAACCACTAATCTACTTTCTGTCTTTATGGATTGGATTTGTCTATTCCGCACATTTCGTATAAATGGAATCATTGACTATGTGGTCTTTTTGTCACTGGTTTCTTTCATTTACCATAATGTTTTCAATGCTCGTTCATGGGCAGCATGTATCAAAACTTTATTCATTTTTATTGCCAAATAATATTTCACTGTATGGCTAGGCCACATTTTATTGATCTGTTTATCAGTTGATGGACGTTTGCTTTCTTTCCACTTTTTAAAAAATATGTTTTTATTGATTTTTTTTTAAAGAGAGAGGAAAAGAGAGAAAGGTAGAAACATCAGTGTGAGAGAGACACATCAATGGGCTGCTTCCTGTACGCCCCCTACTGGGGATCGAGACCAAAATCCAGGCATGTACCCTGACAGGGAATTAAACCAGGACCTCTCAGTTCACGGGACAGCACTCAATCCACTGAGCCACACTGGCTGGGCTCTTTTCATTTTTAAAATTTTTATGAATAATGCTGTTATAAATGTTCATGTACAAGTTTTTGTGTGGATGTTATATTTCCATTTCTCTTGGGTATGTACCTATAGTAGCATTTGTGGGCCATAAGCAACTCTTTAACTTTACTGCCAAACTGTGTTCCACAGTGGCTGCACCATTGTATAATCCATCGATGATAGGTTTCAATTTCTCCACATGATAACTGACACTTATTATTGTCTACATTTTTATTATAGCCATCCTAGTGTGTGTGAAGTGGTGGAAGGATTCTGTAATATCATTTTCTGTGGGTACAATAGAAAGATAGTCCAGTCTTTTATGTAACATGGTTAATCAAAGTTTGTTTTTTTCATTTTGTGTTTTTTTTTTTTTTTAATGTTACATTTTAGAAAAGTTCCAGCCTCACATTCACTATTGGAAATAACATTTGTTGTCAAATTTGGGAAGACTTAAGTTTCTTTCATATATGAACTGTAGAGTTTTGGAACATTTCAAAGTTTTCTATAAAATAATTAATACTCAACGCTCAAAATTGAAATTTGTTAACTCATTTTATTAGTATTGTGAGTTTTGTCCTTTCATAGATGTCAGTTATTTCATGTTGAAAGAGCAAACATAAAATATTTTTTATTTTGTTCTATGGTTTATTCCTCATTATTTAACTTCTCAGACAAACTAAGAGTCTTAGAATATGCATTTTTAATTTTTTTTTTTGAAATACAGAAAGAACTCTACATTTTACAGTATTTTCAATTAGAAGGGCTCTTATGCATGCTTCAGTGCATAAATAGGAGGCTTTATAAATCATATACCAACTGCGTACAAACAGTTAATATACTAGAGTAGAGAATATTACATCTGATTGCTGTATTCCTAGCTTCTAGCACTGTGCCTGGTCTATGGTAAGGGCTCAAAACATAATTGTTGGATTGAAAATTGCCAATATTTAAGGTAGAAATATTCAACTTAAATATATAACAAATTTTCAGTTCATATATATAATCATCTAAAATCACAGCGTACTTGATTTTCAGTAGCTCACAGTGGAATTAAGAGGACATATCTAAGACAAAATTCACCATGGTATCTGACTCTGCTGAATACTGAGTGAAAGCTGGGTAGGTAAGAGGATAGGGAGACAAGAAGCAAAAAGAAAAACATGGTTAGAGTGCTTAGGTGATGGAGAAGAACAGAGAAGTGGGAAGAGAGGTGAGGAAGTGGATACTGCCTGCTTTGTGGCAAGTACACACAACATGTTAGATCAGAGGATGATCTGAGGCATAGAGTGGACTCTATGCCCAAATAAGTTAGGCTAAGTCTGGGAAGAATAATATACACAAGTAATAAAAGTTTCAGCTAATTTTTCTTATTTCTCATTCATTCATATGACAAACTTTAAACATTTACTATAAGCTTAGTATAGTTTACTGACTGCAGCAGTAAACAAAACATCCCAGTTCTCCTGGAGCTTAGAGTCTAATGAATTTGGGGAGACAAAAAATAAGCAAGGTAAGTTAATCTATATATGATGTTTTATGGTAATAAGTGTTTTAGAGAAAAATATAGAAAGGCGATAAGGAATAAGGAGTTGGGTGGGTGGGAATAGATGGTTGTAAAGGGTATTCAGAGAAGGCTGCACTGAAAAGGTGAAATTTGAGCAAAGATCTAAAGGAGGTGAGAGAGGGAAGCCATGCAGATATGTAAGTGCAAAGGCCCTGAGGGCTTGCGCCTGATGGGTTCTGGCCACAGCAAAGAGGTCAGTGTGCCTAGGACTGAGTAAGTGAGAGGAGATGTGATGTGTGGGGTCTTATAGGTCATTGTAAGGATCTGGGCTTTTAACTGACTTTGAAAGATTTTGAGCAGAGGAGTGACATAACCTGATTTATGTTTTACCAGGATCACCCTGTATGATGGGTCAGAAACAGGGAAGTGAATTAGGAGATTAATGCAACAATCTAAGCAGAAGATGATGAAGGTTTAGGCCAGGTGGTAGCAAAGGAAGTGGTAAGAAGTATTCAGATGCTGGTCATATTTTGAAGGTTGAGCTGACAGGCTTTGCTGGTGGATGGAGGGTATAAGAGAAAGGGAATCAAGGATGGCAGCAAGGGTTTGGGGTGAAATACTAGAAAGATGGAGTTGCATTAACTGATCTGGGGAAAGTGATGAAAGGAGATGGATTGGGCTGAGAAATGAGGCCTTCAGTTTTAGACATGTTCGGTTACAGGTGTGCTTTAGATATCCAGCCAAAGTGTTGAGTAAACAACTGGATATTTGAGACCATAATTCAGGGAAGAGGTAAAGGAGTCAGAGTAGAGATGGTATTTACACCACTGAAGCTATATGAGATCACTAAAGGAGTGATAGTAAAAAGAAAAGAGGATAGTCCAACACACTCCAGTGCAACACTGAGAAGTTGGGGAGATGAGGAAGAACCAACAGAGGAGACTGAAAAGGAACAGCCAGAGAAGTAGGAGGAAAACAAATAGATGTTCTTTAATGGAATATTTTCAGGTTATCCCCACATGAAACTTTTTCTTCTCTCAAGTTTTCAATTAGCAGTTTCTCTGTACTACTCTCTCTCTACATCCTGCAATCATCACTTCTCTTTTTATTCATATATTCTATTATTTTGAAAAAGAATAGAAGAGAGTGTGGTATGCTTGTAACTCTAACAATTCCTCACTTTGTCTCAACTGATTTTTTATGCCTGACCTGGTTATTCATATTTGTTCACTAATTTTTTGAAAAAATAATAACTTCTAAAATTAACTAAAAAGGTATTTAATTAACATATAAATTTCCAGGATAATAAAAATAAATTCTTTATTAATTAATTTATTTTTGTTACAAAAACAAGTAACTGCCAAACATAGCATCTTCAATTTTAACAAGAAAAATCTAATGAAATCAATATACACATTAAAACCAGGATGTTGAATAAATTCCATTTCCGGTATAAATTCCATTTCCGGTCTTTATGAGCACTCCATTCAGTGGGAAAAACTTTTCCCTGACATTAAGTGACAAATTGACAGGCCCAGAAGCTGTTCAGCTCACTCACAGGTCCTCCAAACACAGTGTCAATTCAGTAATTAAGCCAGCCAGTCTACACTTGACTTAGCATTCAGTCTTCTTCCCTGCTTATGCAGGGAAGTATGCAGTGGGAAAGATAGGATGAGTGAAGTCCTCTGTTCTTGTTCCTCAGCCCTAGGACCCAGTAGGACACCTCCTCTTCCTGCTGTCTCTCTCTCCACACACCCTACTGGGTAGACCCCAGAAGGTAGACTGCGGTCTACTCTCTGACACATGGCCAGCATCTAGACCGCAAGAAGCACTCACTTGTCCTTTGCTGCAGGCACTCTGGAAGTGCAGGCTAATCCCAACCACATAGCAGGGGCTCTCGCCCTCTTCCCCCAAAACACCGATCAACTCTCACAGTGAGTTTCCTGGAAGAAATATCTCCATTAGCTTTCTGGGGCAGGAGTGAGGCCACCATCTTCAGTGTTTTCCAGCTACAGAGAACAATTTCAAATTTTTCCAAGTGGTCACTTTGAAGTTCCTTCATTAGGCTTGGGATTGGAGAGTAACACTTCCCTTTCCCGTTACTGGGGAATAGAGCCAAGCAACAGCTCTCACCACCATCTCCTCCCACTCTCCCCATACTCTCAATTCTTTTATAGCTTTGATCTGACAGTGGGATCCGAGATTGTGGAACAGGGTCTCAGAACCATTTCCTTAAAGATCTGTGCATGGGATGGAAATCTGTCTCACGTTCACTTTGATATCCTTTGATATCTATTGCATTGACACTCTAGTAGAACCTGAGACAGAAAGATCCCCATTGTACCAACCTTTTACACTTCCTAGCTTGACTCAAATAGCATTTTGTTTTCTCACCATAAATACATGTGTACATATATTTACATGGACATTTAAATATATACATTATACATTATAACTCTGGTTATAGATGTAATCACTCCATTGTAGACGTATATGTTTGTTGGTGATGATTCTGAATGTTTTGTACTTTGTGGACAGATATCACTGAAAAAAAGAATCCTACATCTAGCCTAGTACACCACAACGACATTGTGAATATTGAGACACTTCATATCACCTATTCCTCATACCTGTCCTGTGCAATTCAATAACTACTAACTACATATAGCCATTTAAATTTAAATTTAAATCAATTAACATATAATTAAATAAAAATTTAGTTTCCCAGTCTCACTAGCCACATTCTAAATGTGGCTAATGACTACTATATTTAGACAATGCAGATAATGGACGTGTTCATCATCATAGCATTCTATTGGACATCCCTGCCTCACACAAGGTTTGACACATAGGAGGTGCCGAATAAATGACAAATGAAAGGTTGGCCTAAAGATACCATATGATTGCACTGGTTAATTTTTCTGAGAATATAAAGCTTTTTGGTATAGGACTATGTACAGAAAACCATTAAAAACAAGCAAACAGCCCTGGCCGGTTTGGCTCAGCGGTTGGAGCGTCGGCCTGCGGTACAGAGAGACCCGGGTTCGGTTCCCGCTAAGGGCACATACCTCGGTTGCAGTTTGTCCCCGGCCCTGGTTGGTCGTGCGGGTGGCAGCCACTCGATGTGTCCCTTCACATCGATGTTTCTCTCTCTCTCTCTTCCTCTCTCTCCCTCCCGCTCTATCTGAACAAAAAATGGAAAAATGTCCTCGGGTGAGGATAAAAAAAACAAACAAGCAAACAAAAAAACAAGCTCAAATTTTTACATAGGTACCTAGATAGCTACAGATGCTTTTCTATTTCACGCTTGAATACCTATCTGCATTCTTCTACTGCACCAGAACATGCTTTACCAAAATAATTGCTGAAAATATTTGGGAAAAAGTCCCTATTTCCCTCAAATAATAAATCACTTTTTCAATATTATTCAACAAATGAAAAGGAACTGTTTCAAAAGCAGTGTTGAAGGGGGATTCCATATAAAAACATTTCTTTGCTAAAATAAGCATTTCACTTATAATATTTTTCCAGAGTATGAATGCCCTATGGAAATTACCAATGACTGGGTGTGTTTGAATTGTAATTGCACCCTGGCATCTCTCCAAGAGGACATTATAGCATAGTAACTTTGCTGCTCTGCAGTGAGTGATGACAGGAGACAATGAAAAGGATCCTGGGGCCACCTGAATGTTGACCAGAAATCAGGAGACAGAATCCCAGCTCACTCACTGTCTAATCATGAGATGGGACCTGTTTGTTCTTAGGCCTTTATTTCCTTTTCTGTGAATGGGAAAGATTGGCCTCTCCTCTTGCAAAATTCCAGCATTCTGTGACGCAAAGAACTTCCAATTAAAAGCAGCCTTTCTTTTCACTATCCTCATAGGTTTTTCCGGCAAGTCTTTAGTGACAATGGCAACTCCCAGAAGCCGAACCTCTCAATGTTCTGGATTGGGATCCCAAGAAACTCAGACTACACAGCACATTTTACAAGGCAAAGACCACACCTTTTTTATTTACTTTTATCTCCAGCACAGAATATATTGCCTAAGACAGAAGAGGTGATCAACAAATGTTCACTGAATGCATGCATGCATGAATGAATGAATGAATGAATGAATGAATGAATGAATGCTTATTTGGGGAAGGAATAACATGTTTAAGAATTCCTTTGATTTCAGTGGCTCTACAGAGAAAAATGTTGGTAAACACTGTCAACAAAGTAGGTAAGAGGACTTGGAATAGAACTCTCACCACAAAATACATGTATTATAAATTCTTACACTTGAAAATTTCTGTAAATTTATTTATGAAAGGAAAGAAATCAATCCGTTCTCTCCCCATTTCCCATTACTTTCATTCCAAACATAACTACTCAATTACTTGCAAAAGGTGACAAGTTCCTAGGGCTGAATTCTGGCAGAGTGACTCTTTTTCAGTTGCTTCCCTTCTAAGTTTTATGAGCCCAGGTATTTTGTTCTATTTATTCATATGTACCTATCTTAAGGACCCTGGAGAAAAGAGGTTTCTTTTTTTTTCCCCTCTAGATCAATTTTATTAAGGTATAATTTACATACTGTAAAACTCATCAATTATAAGTATTGTAGTACTATGACTTATAATAAATAAATATTTGGTCTTTGTCCCCATTCTTGGCATAGAACTCTTAAATCCTTGAAATTTCCTAACAGATGAGAGTATAAAATTGCCTTTTGTTTATGTTAAGGCGGTGACTTTTGGATAGCACCTGAGGTTGGCGGCTAGCTGCTGGGAGAATCAGTAGCCTGTTTAAAGGGTTGGGACTTCCAATCTCACCCCCTGGACCTCCAGGAAGGGGAGAGGGTCTGGAGGCCAGTGATTTAATCAACTGTTCCTGTGTAATGACACTTCCAGAGAAACCCAAAAGGACAGGGTTCAGAGAGCTTCTGGGTTGGGGAGCAAGTGAAGATTCAGGGAGATGGGCATGCTCAGGGAGGGAATGGAAGCTCCTTGCCCTTCCTCCATACTTTGCCCTATGTATCTCTTCCATCTGGCTGTCCCTGCGTTAATCCTTTTATAATAAGCCAATTATCTAGTAAGTAAACTGTTTCTTGGAGTTCTCTGAGCTGCTCTAGCAAATTAATTGAACCTGAGGGAGGGTTGTGGGAACCCTCAATTATAGCCTGTCAGTCAGAAGCCTAGGTGACAACCTGGGCTTGTGATTCTGAAGTAGGTGGATTGGGAGTGGGGCAGTCTTGCTCTTAATTCCTTAAGGACGGAGCCTTAACTTGTGGAATCTGATGTTACCTCCAGGTAGATAGTGCCAGGATTGATTTGAATTGTAGGACAGACTAGCTGATGTCAATTCTTTCTCTATATCTATTGAGATATTCATATGATTTTTCTTTCTTATGTTATAATTTTGGTGAATTAGAATGATTGATTTTTAAATGTTAAACCACCTTATATTCCAGAGATAAATCTCATTTGATCATGATATATTATTGTATTAGTCTGCTAAAGTAGCTATAACAGAATACTATAGACTTTGTTGCATAAACAACAGAAATTTATTTTCTCAAGTTCTGGAAGCTAGAAGGCCAAGATCAAGGTGCCAGCAGGGTTGGTTTCTTTTTTTTATTATTATTTTTTATTTTTATTTTTTTATCCTCAACCGAGGACATTTTTGCATTTATCTTCAGATAGAGCAGGAAGGAGAGAGGGGAGAAGAGAGAGAGAGAAACATCGATGTGAGAGAGACACATCGAGTGGTTGCCACCCACACGACCCCAACCAGGGCCGGGGACAAACTGCAACCAAGGTACGTGCCCTTAGCGGGAACCGAACCTGGGACTCTTTGGTCCGTGGGCCAATGCTCTAACCGCTGAGCCAAACCGGCCAGGGCGCAGGTTTGGTTTCTAATGAGACCTCTCTTCTTGGCTTGCAGTCACCTTCTTGCTGTGATCTCACATGGTCTTTCCTCTGTGTGTAAAAACCCTGGTGTCTCTTCCTCTCTCATAAGGGCACCGATCAGTCCTATTGGAATAGGGCCCCACCCTTATGACCTCATTTAACCTTAATTACCTTCTTAAAGTCTCTATCTCCAAATACAGATACACTGGGGTTCAAAATATGGTTTTGGGGGGAACAAAGTTTAGTTCATAAAAATTATACCTTTATATGTTGTTGGATTCAATTTGCTAATTGTTTTTACTAATATTGCATCTATGTTTATGAAGGATATTGGTCTGTAGTTTTCTTTCTTGTAATGAGTATCAAGATAATGCTGGCCCCATAAAATGTGTTAAGAAGTGTTCCCTTTTTCACTTGCTAAAACAGTCTATGTAGAATCAGTATTATTTCTTTCTTAAGTATTTTGTGTAACTTACCTATGATGCCATCTGGACTTGGAATTTTCTTGTGAGAACATATTAAATTACAAATTCAATTTATTTAAAAAATATATAATTATATGTAATAATACCATAAGAATATAGATATATGTAATTATTCAGGTTGCCTATTTCTTCTTGGGCAAGCTTTTAAAAAATCTGTCCATTTTAAATATGTTGTCAAAATTACTGGAATAAAGTTTTTCATATGATTTTCTTATTATCTTCTTAATGTCTTTATGATCTCTAGTAATATTCTCTCTTTAGTTCTTGATATTAGTCATTTGGTCTTCTCTCTATTTTTTTCTTCATTAGTTTGGCTAGAGGCTTATCAATTTTAATTTCAAAATATCAACTTTTTTTCATTGATTGTCTATATTGTTTTTGTTTCTGGTTTTATTGTTTTCTGTTCTTCTTATTGTTGTTTCCATTCTTCTTTTTACTTTGGATTTAAATTTGTTTTTCTTTTTCCAGCTTCTTAAGGTTGCAGCTTAGAAAAAGCTTAAGCTTAAGCCAGTGGCAAAGGAAATAGGATAGATTATAAGCAAGTTTAGACTGTAAAAACGTAGGAGGTGGGCATCCAGGCAAAAATATGAAGCCACTATCTGACAGAGAATATCTCTAGATTCTGTAAACATTCCCCTAACACACACACACATGCATACGCACCTGCACACGCACGCACACGAGCTTGCTCATGCACATACTGCAGAATAAAGCACATTCTGCTACTCAGCATTTATCCATTCCACTCCCACTTTCACTCTGTTTCTAACCTTCTACCACTCTTTCATTTCAAAATCACCCCAAAGAGAAGAAACTCAACATGGTAATTGCCACAACCTCTGAGGACCACCCTAGTTTTGGTGAAGGAAAGTGTACTTAGATAAGCTGCTTTCTCCTTTGGGTCTCCTTTCTTCAACTCATTGCTGTAAAATACTATGACAGAAGCCATCCTGTGTGTTTACCATACTATTTCCTCCTACGCACATTAGGAAGATGACAATTCCTGGGACAATCATATCTAGGTGGGGTCATGTTACAGCTCTGATCAACGGACTGTCACCAGAAGTCATATATGCCACTTCAAGGCCTGGCACCTAAAATCTCCAAGAGATCCTTCATGTTTTCTTTTCTGCTTACTGAGGAGTTTCCAGTGCTCAGAGAAAGCGGACCATTCACCAATACACGTTCTGTGAAGTAAGTGGAAAATAAACTTCTATTGTATTAAACTACTGACATTTATGGGTTTTTCTATAAGAGAAGAACATTACTTCATTGACTAATACCTACCCCAAACCACACACAATCAAGTACCAGTAGGAAGCATATTATTTTGAAAGCTATAAGACAATCCTGTGGTTCAAAAATATGTGAATCATGTATCCTTATCATTAGTTATCAGTTTATTCACATTTGCCACACTACTTTTTGGAGAAAAATCACAGCAGGGAACAGAGTAGTAATATAACAAATATTTAAAGCAATTTTTTGAGCTTTTATATTTGAGTTTATTCTTCATTTAACTTTTAAAACACTACTATCGTTGAATATTAAAACAAAAACAATAGCAAGTAGTGAGCATACTATGATTACAGTCCTTTACTCGTTCACTACTAGATATAAAATGCCAGCAGTGAGGGTTACTCACTGGCCCCATTAAGAGGTCTGATACTGAACAGGATGTTCATCATACTCATATGCTTCTCCATTGTAATGGCGCCATCTTTCTTGATTCGCATCAAAGTCCACCAATTCTACCTGGTCCATTTCATCAGTCTCTTCTACTTCCTTCCTTTCAGGTAGAAGTTTTTCCAGCAAAGAGAGTTTATCAGGAGAGAGAAAGCCATTCTCAGGAAAGTTCACCTTAAATTCGATGATTAGGTGACCCTTTTCATATGGTCTACGACAAAGTGGCATGCCTTCGTTTGGCACACACTTAATATCTCCATGCTTGACAATCTGACCTGGATGAGAGGTGATGACTATCGATTGTCAAGAGTAGCTATTGGCTTTTGGAAGCCACACAATGCTTCAACCAGCTGTATGTCCATACACATGAAAAGATCTTCTCCTCGTCGAGTGAAAACAACATGGTCCTTCTGATCTAAAACAATGATAATATCTCCTGGCTCCAGTCCTGGTTCTTGGTCTCCTTCATCACGGAATGTTATCTTCTGGCCATCTTTCATGCCTTATCAATACGAACTTCTAGAATCTTCTTCTCTCGAACAATCTTCCTTCCATTGCAGCTTTTACATCTATCTTTAGGACTGATCTATTCCTTGTGGCCCTGGCACTCCATGCACACAGACTGAATTTGCTGAAGCATTCCTGGTCCTATCTGATGAATTCTTATTTGCATTTCAGTACCTGGGCAATTGGGACAACACTCTACTGCTCCTTTCTTACCACCTCAGCCTTCATATTTGTCACAAATCACATTCTTTTGCAGAGGTAGTTTTCTTGTTGCACCATTATATAAATCTTCTAAGGTTACTGAGAGCTGAAGAACAACATTTTTACCTCTTCTTTCTCTCTGCATCCTTCCTCCTCCTCCAAAAAACATATCAAAGATGTCATCATCGGGGAGCCAAAACCAGCACCTGCTCCACCTTCTTTAATTTCTTGTTCTCCTTTGTCATATAATTCCCTTTTCTTTGCATCAGAGAGCACTTTGTAATCTTGAGAAATCTGTTTAAACTTCTCTCCTTCATTTGGATTCTTATCAGGGTGGTACTTCAAGGCCAGCTTCCTGTAAGCCTTTTCAATTCTTTCTGGGTGGCATTGGGTTTGACCCCCAAAACATCATAGTAAGTGGTTTCTTTCACCGTTTTTGACAGCCGATGAGCGGGCGAGACAGGTGTGGAGGAGCTGCAAAGGGTGTGTTACTGCGTGCAGCTCGGAAAGCCACTGCTTCTCCACCTCTTACCGAGTGTTCTGGAAAGTTCCCTTGAGTTATTTTTTAATCTACTCTGCTGAATTTGCCTTTGTTTTTGACACAGTGAAGTCAAGAACAGTCTGAAAAAGTACTAAACACATGTGTAGGTGAGGGTATATCCCTCCTCCCCAACAAATGGACTAAAAATCTTTCCAATAAGGAGATTTATTATGAAACTTTATAATAACAAGTACATTACCCACATCAGAGTACATGGGTGCTGTTTGTGAGGAAAGTGGGTGACATTCTGATGATAGATTTCTGTCTGTTAACTAAATAAGGGTAGAAAAATAAAACTATGAGCAAAAGACTCAGCTTCGTAGACGGACTCATAGGGACATTAAAGATTATCTAACTCAGCCCTGCTGGTGTGGCTCAGTGGTTGAGCATCAACCCATGCACCAAGAGATCACTGCTCCAATTCCCAGGCAGGCCAAGTTGTGGGCCAAATCCCTAGTGGTGGGCACGAAGGAAGAGGCCAATCGATGTTCTCTGTCATTGATGTTTCTCTCTCTCCCTCTCCCTTCTTTTCACTCTAAAATCTAAAGAAAAAAGATTATCTAACTCAGTCTCTTTATTTCACAGATAAGAAACCCTTTTGTAGACTCTTGGCACAAATTACAAGATAATTGTTTGAGTAAAGTCATCATAATATTTTACTTTAATAATGTCTTAATTGGACACATCCCATGATCTGCTCTATTTTGGAGAAATGAACACCTCCCTAGAGGAGTCCCTCCTGCCACTCAGCATGATTTTAGAATGGGATGTTCAGGCCACTGGATACCTGAGCGAGGGGACAAGCAGAGGATGCCAACCTGAAGCCAAAGTCTATCTGGTCATTTTACTCTGATCACTGTCCTTATTTGTGAAATGAGTTACAAATAAAAATGTTTTTTACCTTTTATAAAAGACATTAAGACTTGTGGAACAATTTTTATTTTTTTTAAATCAACAGTTAATCTTTTGACATTACCCCCAAACACACACACAAACACACACAATTATAAATGAAATATGGTTTATCTATCCCTTTTGTTTAGATGTTAAATATAATATTTAGAAACAAAATTAAAGAACAAGTTAATTTTGTATTTTAAGCTAAATTGACCTGATACTGATTTTTTTCAGGTAAGAAAATAGTTTCATGAAAGTAGTATTAGTAATTTGTACTTGATGGATATTCAACATTAATGTCAGAGTATAGAACTTGCCTCTCCTTTTGTTGTGACTATAAGTTGAATATGCCCATATTTTGCTTTAAAAAAATGTCAGAAACTGTTACCACTAAGAAGGGGGGCCACTTTAATGCTCTAAAATTTGTCATTCAGTGCCTGGTCGGTGTGGCTCAGTGGATTGAGCGTTGTCCCATGAACGAAAAGGTCCTTGTTTGATTCCCAGTCAGGGCACATGCCAGGTTGTGGGCTCAATCCGCAGTAGGGGGTGTGCAAGAGGCAGCCAGTGGGTGTATCTCTCTCACATCCATGTTTCTATCTCTCTCTCCCTTTCTCTATTTCTAAAAAAATTAATAAAATTTGTCTTTCGGTGAAAATGCCACGTAGATGTCACATACATGAAAACAATAATGACATATCTTCAAATCCATTTTGTTGAAAAAAAAAAAAAAAGACTTAGGATAATACTTTCCAGGTCCCTCCATGTCGTCTTAAAGGATAATTAAAAAAAAAAAAGACTTATGCAATATTAAAAGTTATTTAATAGATAGAGATACACAGTGTTCCTACTTTTGGCTATGAGATTGTTTTCTCCTTTAATTTTTTTGTGGTTTACTATGGAAAGTGCCCATACCAGATATACTAGTTTATTCTGCCTATGCTGCTAGTAAATGATTGATTTTAGAATGGCTGTCTGCGAAGGGACATTTTTCTTTTCTCTTTTATTGCCTATTTTGTTCTAAAAGCCTTAATTTTTATTCTCTCAAAAGAGCAGTATTTCTGTTGCAGTGGAAGGGTCTCTGTAGATGTATGGCTTAAAGGTAAAAAGGACACGTTTGATACCTTTCTTCTTTCTTTCTCCATTTAGTGCTTTTCTTTGCCTTCTGTTTCCCTTCCCCCCTTGCACTGTTTACACCCAGCCCTTTCCCCTCACCTTGGTTACCTCCTAGGAATCGTTTCCTTTTTCCTTGGCTCCCTCTCAGCCTCCTTCAAGGTTCTCAGTCAGTTCCCTGCCACCCTCGGCTAACTGTCATAGTGACAGCCACACTCCCATGAGCAGTTGGGATGGACCTGACACCCGAGTCCCACAAACAAGCCCAGCAATGTGTGAATTTCAGCAGCTCTGTGCAGACATTTAGCAACTGGGCCAGAACTGTCATCCTGCAGTGTTGTTAGAGAGAAAGAAATAAAACTGAGAAAAACGTTTATTTTTCCCATGAGAAAGAAGTCCACATTATTTAAAACCCATTGTTTCACGGCCTGCTCACTGCTGGAGGGGTTAAGTGACAAGGTAAAGACAGAGGTAAACGTTTAGGGAAATGTGACTATAGACAGAGAACATTCTGGATGTTAAGGGAACAATTTGTAATTTTAGAACATGTGAGCCACAGATTTAGGGATACTAGCTGGGAAAAAAATCTCCATTTGAAAAGGGTCTAAGGAGTCTCAGGAAAACCTAGCAGAGCCTGAACAGTCAAAATGAGTAGATGGTTTTTTTTGTTTTTGTTTTTTTTTTACAAAGTTAAGGTTAGTTCAGGGCAAAAGTCTCAAAGAGAAAAGAGAGTTCTTTGATGATTTAACATTTAACCAACATTATTACGTTATAAACACAGGTCTCCAAATATTACATTAATAGTAGAATGCAGTGTAGAAAAGTTTGAAGGAAGCAAACAGAGTCCTTTCTCCTCTCCCCTGCTCCCCCCACCCAAGTTCATGGAATCATATAGACCCGGACATCATCTATTTCAACCTCACCATCAAAGCAGGAAGCCCTTACATAATATTTTTAGTAGGTGACCATCCAGTTTCTGCTTCATTACTTCCGGTGACAGAGCAGTGAGTCATTCCCTCACAAATGGGCCCATTCCCATTTTTAACAACATTTTAAAGGGAAAGTGTCCACTAATAAAGAACCAGCAGTCAGGCACTATTTACCACGCCCGAGACATAGGCCTGAGCGCTTTCCCAGTGCATCAGTTCGGTAATCCCCTCGTGACCCCAGGTAACAGGCTTTGCACAGGAAGCCGCACCTGCGGAAGGGACAGGGTCTGAATTTCAGCTGTTGGACTCCAGAGCATTCCCCCATAAAGCTTCAGATCACACTTGCCTCCGGGTAGCTTCCATTGTTCACTCTGGTCTGGACCCCGGAAGACAAACCACTCCAGCTCCTCTTCCATTCCAGAAACCCTTGGACACTACAGATGGTGGCTGTGTTATCTCCCCACCCTCTGCCCTCAATCCTCTCCTCGCTGTTAGTTCCATGGAAATTTTCAGAAGTCTCTCTTAATTCGATGACCCTCTTCTCAGGATGGGTGCCCAGAGACAAACACAATAGATAAGATTCAAAGAGAGTAATAATTACAGATGAAGTTTTCCTTTTTGGCGATCAGATTCAGCAAAGGAAAATATTTTATAGGTAACAAACAAAAATTATCTTTATAAATATTTGCTACTGCATGTTTATATTTATGTGTACTTGCAAATCTTTTCATTACTAACAGTAATTATTATTCTAAACACACTGCAGTGCTACATAATGATGATTTATTGCCCAAATGGAATTATGTTTCAGGAGCTAAGAACAAATTTGATAGATTCAACCATTTCTGTGTATTTCTATTTACTACCATGGCAACCAATTAAAATAGGTTGGTTTAATTAATTGGTTGGTAAAGCAGTATGAAAAGAAAAACTGCTATTAATAGATGCACAGTGTTTAGTAATACTGCTAATGTTATTATCATAAATGGTAAAGTGTTTATGGCCAGAACAAACCAATTCATTTTCACTAACAGTAATAATTTCATTGTTGAATCAGGAAGAGGATTTTTAAAAATATTTATTGCCTTTAAAAAACAACAATAAATTATCTAGGGTTTTTTTTTATGCTTCTCTTGGCCAAATCTTCACCAATTCCCATTATATACTCAGGCAGAAGAGAAAATTAATGCATATAGTAATAAACTTTCCTGATTAAAAAGAGTGTCTTCTGATGGTCAAATACCACCAAACCTTTTGGCTTCCTAGAACTGAACAAACATATGGAGATCGCCAGGAGTGCAGAGCTAGAGGAATTGCTTCACCATCTACCAGAAACTATTTCCAGAAATGACACAACGGGTTGTTTGTGGGGAACCTTAGATCCCCCCCAAATCATGTCAACCTCCCCAACCGCCGGAGTGCTCATGCAGACACAGCTCCGTGACACACTCCCAGCCGTCCCCTCCAAACAGATGGGCCCCCAGTCTGACCTAGGGTGAAATTCTGGAGCTGTCCCTGCTCCTTCCCACCTGCCTGGCCGTGACACCTCGAGTCTAAAGGATCTTGTAGCCGAGCTTCCATCACGCAGTTTAGAAGTGGGAAGACCTCCCAGAGGCCCTCTTATCCAGCTCCCTGCGTTCTAACAGGTAAGGTGTTTTACAGATGAGGAAACACTAACTTCAGAGTTAACTAAACTCAGAGAGTGCTGGGCTGAGCTGGGCTGGGCTGAGTTGGACTCTATCTGAATTGTGGTAGGGTCATGTGGCTGGAGTTGGAAGTCTTACCTACAGGTAGACTGAGAATACCTTTGGCTATCCTCTCTTAGACTAGATCCACAAACCTCTGGCTGGATCCATTTAAAAATGGATTGAACAACCCTGGCTGGTTTGGCTCAGGAGTTAGAGAGCAGGCCCAAAGACCAAAGAGTCTCTGGTTCTGATCCCCGGTCCCGATCGGGGTCATGTGGGAGGCAAGCAGTCCTGTGTATCTCTCTCACATGGATCTCTCTCTCTCTCTCTCTCTCTCTCTCTCTCTCTCTCTCTCTCTCCCTTCCTCCTACTCTATCTGGGAATCAATGGAAAAAATATCCTTCAGTGAGGAGTAAAAGAAAACAAGAGGATTATACAGACAATCTCATTGCCAGTAACTGAATCTCTCCTACCTGAGGTGATGAGTGAATGCTCAGGCCCTGGTTCCTCTTTAGACAGTAGCTTACCCAATACCTGCCCAGGGCCAGAACAAACCAACGGTGTGAAGAAGGATGAATATGACTTCAATATTTCCCTCCCTCTGAATACCCTGTGTTTTCATGTTGTAAATCTCTGGGACTGACCCTTTTGACAGAGTCTTACGCTCCTAACTCCCCCTGTGCTCCACTCCCTCCCACCACACACTGGAATTCGCCTATCCTTGTGGTCATCCTATGCGGCTATCAAAGGACCCTGTGAACGAGGTATTACCAGTGTCTTTATTCTCAGGCTATGTATTTGTGGCTTGAAAGAATCCCTTAGTCCCAGAAGCCTAAAGAGTGTTTGGAACTGGCAATTTCAAGGCCTACGGCAAATCTGTGGGAGAACTTTCAGTGGTGAATAATCTAACCTGAGGAAAAAAGGTCTGGCTGGAAAGATACCAAACGAGATGATGTTCAAATACAGTTTATATACACCTGCCTGCTGGAGATGCCTGGAGGAAATCCAGGTGACCCTGGACCAGATGGCTTTCAGATGCCTGCCTGTCTTGAGATTATAAAAAGATCATGTTGAGCCCTGGCCAGTTTGGCTCAGCGGTTAGAGCGTTGGCCTGCAGTCCTGAGAGACCCGGGTTCGGGTCCCACTAAGGGCATGTACCTCGGTTGCAGTTTGTCCCCAGCCCTGGTTGGGTTGTGCAGGTGGCAACCATTCGATGTGTTCCTTTCACATTGATTTTCTCTCTCTCTCTCTCCCTTCCACTCTATCTGAACAAAAAATGGAAAAATGTCCTTGGGTGAGGATTAAAAAAAAAAAATCATGTTGAATCAATGGCAACTTGGAGAGGCTTTCTCATGACATGCTGTAGGAATCTACCCTTAGACCTGTGCTGTGCTTACCAAACTCTAACACTTCAGAATACTGGAATTATCAGCCAACCAGTTGCACTGTAAGAAATAGGGACTCGGAAGCTCTCAACTAACAAGGTGAACTTGGAATAGTTTCTCTTTATTAAAATATCTATATATCTTGCCTATAATCTGTGCTCCTATCTCAAACTCTATCTTATATCCCTAAAACTAAGCCCTGTACCTAAATTTGTGATCCCTTTTTCTTTCTTTATAGGATTTTGGTCACTCAATAGAAGTCTTCCCTTGGCCCTGTTAATCTCCCAAATTTGTATCTTATTTTTCTTCTTCCTTTATATTTAAAAAATTTTTTAAATACATTTTTTATTGACGTTTTAGATAGAGAGAAAAGGAGAGGGGGAGAGAGATAGAAACATCAATGAGAAACATCCATTGGCTACCTCCTGCATGCCCCCTACTGAGGATCAAGCCCCAAACTTGGGCGTGTGCCCTAAGCGGGAATCCAACAGGTGACCTGTCAGTGCATGGAACGATGCTCAATCCACTAAGCCACACTGGCTGGGCTATATTTCAAATTTTTACCAAGAAAAATAATAGCTAAATTTATTGAGCAATCCCTATATGTCAGGTGCTGGGCTAAGCAAATTAAATGGACTATTCATTTATTTCTCATAACAGTTTTATGTGATGGATACTAATTTTATGCTTATTTAATATATGTGACAATAAGGCTTAGGGAGATTAAAAATCTTGCCCAAGTATATACATAAATGCTGAAGTCTAGATCCAACTCCAGGCAGTTTAGCCCCAGAGCTCTGGAGCACTAAGCACATCATCCTCATTATCTGAATCCCAGCAAGCTGGCCTTTCATCCCACACTGCTGAAACTGCCCCTCCTTCTGCCTAGCCTTCTTCCTACTTGACCTTCCCTCAGTTGACCTTATTTTTTCCTTGACTTTATGAGATCATATGGATCCTTTTTTCTCTGCTAACTTCTTCCATGTGCAAATAAATATTCTGGCCTTTGCCCCCCTGCCCCTTTTTTTCTCTTTCTTTTATTTATTTTTTCTCTTTGTCTATCCTGGACAATCCCATCCTATCCCACAGTTTGTTACAAAATCAGTGCATGTACCTGAGCTCATTTCTGAGTTTTACATCTAACGACACGTGACATCTGAATCTGAATGTCCCAGTGACACCTCAACTCAGCATATCCAAAGCTGAATTTATCATTTTTCCTTCACCATCTCATCTATACTCCAATCTCATCTTCTGCTGACTCAAATGAGATACTGTAGTATGATGTCGTGGAAAGAACACAAGCCACGGGCATCGGAAGACATGGATTCCAGTCATTGATATACTGGCTGTATGACCTTGAGGCCATCATTCAACCCTACCTCTGGAGGGAGAGCGTGGACTGACTGATATGAGATGACTTCCAAGTCTGTACGTATCCCTAAACTCTAGCCATTCCACCTCCATCATTCTTTCAGTTACCCAGGGATGGAATCTTAGAGTCATCGTTCACTTTACAGAAATTCAGTCTTAAATGGAAAGGACATTTTTCTAATAATTAATTTATCCATCTATCAACGTATTTGTAGAATACCTACTATGTGACAACACTGGAAAACAGTAGAGAATGAAGAGGACAAAGTCCCTACCTTGTGGAGCTTACATTCTAGTGGAAGAGGATGAATATAAACACCAGCACAAATAAACATATTAAATAGCCCTGGCCAGTTTGGCTCAGCGGTTGGAGGGTTGGCCTGAGGACCAGAGAGTCCCGGGTTTGGTTTCCGCTAGGGGCACATATCAAAAAACAATAAAAACATATTAAATAATAGAAAGGAGCAAAAAGAAGTATGAAGAAAAATCCAGCAGGTCAAAGGTTTGTGAGTGACTTGGTGGGGAGATCTGTTTTAGTTAGGGTGGTCTGAGGAGGTGATATTTGAGCACGATCCTACTGAATGAGGGAATGTGCCACACAAATTGCATGGGAAGAGCCTCTCAGGCACAGGAAGTAGCATGCAGAGGTCATGAACTGGAAACAGCAAGAAGACCACGTGGTCAGTCAGTGCCCCACTTAAGGAGAGGGGCAGGAGATGCAGGCAGGAACTGAGTAATTGGACCTCAAGGCCATGGTACGAGTTTGGATTTAAATTTTAAAAATGTTTTTTTCTTTATTAATTTTAGAGAGAAAGAAAGGGAGAGGGAGAGAGATAGAAACATCGATGAGAGAGAACGTCAACTGGCCGCCTCCTGCATGGCCTCCACTTGGGATCGGGCCCACGACATGGGCATGTGCCCTGACCGAGAATCAAACTGGCGACCTCTTGGTGCATGGGTTGATGCTCAACCACTGAGCCATACTGGCTGGGGGGATTTAAATTTTATGTGTGGTGGGAATACCTTAGAGGATTTTAGACTTAAGAATAACTGGGCTTGGTTACATTTTTAAAAGATGGCTTGCTGCTGTGTGGGGAATAGATCACTGAGGCTTGGGCAGGACAAGAGTGGTGGCAGGAGGAGCTGTTCAGATTTAGTCATCCAGGTATGAGATTACGGTGGCTTGGACTAGAATATTGATACAGGTGACGAGTTTGCTGAAGAGGCTTCCTTGTGAGGTGCTGTGTCCCTTGTGTTTGTGCTTTGACCACATGATATGTAAGGTTTCTTTAACTACAGCATTCTATACACTCTGAGACTTTACCCATTTTATGTAGAACCTACCTTGTGTACCTTTTTTGTTGTTGTTATTAATCCTCACCTGAGGATATTTTTTTCCCATTGACTTTTAGAGAGAATGGAAGGGAGAGAGTAGGGGAAGAGAGAGAGAAAGAAACATCATGCCCCAAATAGGGCCAGGGATCAAACCTGCAACCCAGGTACATGCCCTTGATCAGGAATAGAGCCTGCAACCCTTCAGTGTTTGGGGCAACACTCTAACCACTGAGCAATGCCAGCCAAGGCCCTCATGTACCTTTTACATGGCTGCTTACATCCTGTAAGTCAGCAGCTACATAGGAAAGGCATTGACTCAGAGAAGGACAAAGCTAACTGGAGCTGGCCTAGCTAATTATCCTTCTGTTAGTAGCTCACGTGACTGATGTGCTAAGGTACACTGCCATAGTGAATGGGCCCATTGTATAACATTCATTTTAGCTGTCCATGTAGAGTCAGAATCTCTTAAACCTTAAATTGTAAAAAGGGTATAAATTTGTGAAGATTAAAAGAGAGTGTTTGTGAAAATCATAAAGCTATAACGTTTTATAGAAATCTAAGTTACTATCTTTATTTAAATGAATTTCAGTGCAGAAGGTGCAATAAAATATTTTCTAATGTGCTACGTCACTTTGCAAAGCTGTAATTGCTGGAAATTCTGCAGTTCTTGATCTTACCTGGGCCATACACGAAGACAGCTAGAAGCTAGAAGTCAATATATGTCAAATAAACATGCTGGACTATGTGGCCAGACAGCTTTCTAACAGGTGAGACAGGAGTAAGGGTATGTCCCAAAGTGCTCTGAACAACCAGGGCTCCTCTTTGTTTTGCTCTTGTCAGCAAAAGCTTTCTGCCATTTTATCTTTTCTCATTAAAAAGAAACAAAAAACCTTGATTGCTAATAATATTTCAAAATCGTGCTTTTCCTATGTGCTTGTAGAGAGAGTTAAAAAGAGTAAAGGAACATAAGAAGGGAGACAAAAGAGACAATCAAAACTGCATTTTGTTTTAAATTCTCTCTCGGATTCTTTAACTTGTACATTTTAGTACTGCAAAGCTTCATGTGAATTCCATCATCAAAGAAACTTTAAGGGAAAAAGAGAATTTCTCTTTTCATTAAAATTGTTTTATTTTATGTGTATGTGTTTATATGGGAACAAAACAAAACTGATGAGGAACAGCTGGATGAACATGTGGTTTCAAAAACATTACATAACAAAGAGAAGAGAAATATTCAGATTCCCACAGTGCACCTAGCATATGGTATTTTGTCCCTGTAGGCTTCTCATTTTTTAAAAAAAGGATATCAAATTCCAAAGCGATTTCTCAGGTGACCTAGCTTCTAGAATTACATTCTGCAGAGTATTTCCCTTCCATATGCTTAGTGAAATGTGGAGTGAAGTTCCCAAATAAGTCCCCAGTATGTTCTCCAAGCAAACCCAGGCACATATTTGAAAGCAAAATGTCAGGCATGATAAATCTAGGTCTGCAATATATGAAGGGAAGAAAATCATATATCACAGCAGAACATCAGTGATTGAAATATCAAAAATCTTCCATTCTCTGTTGCCAGGTTAGGTGTCTATGAGGTTGACCAGGTCTAGACACCAGTGGAATTTCTGTAGTTTTCTTGGGAAAAATTGCTCTTGAGCACACGTTTGGGCGTTTTAACGTCATTCATAATGCTGGAGTTTGCTGCCCAAAGCTCAATTTCTCTGTCTCTTTTTAATTGAATTAGATGCCTATAAAATAATCATACTTCTAAAAAGGAAGCACAACTTTGCAGGAATAATTGCTCTCATCTCCATTCAAATACAACCTCCCTCTTGGTAGGAGCGAACAAAGGAATGTTCTACCAGTGAGCTGGCCGGCAATGCACGGAAAGGTATGGTCCTTAGCTTGTCCCATCTCCCCTCCCCAAAAACCTGGTTTTCTTCCTTAAACTACTCTGACTTTACAGAAACAAATAGTCTATTAAAAGATAAGTGGGTAGGACAGAAAAAAACAGCAAAGAGTAAGGCCCAAGTCTTGAAGCATATTATCCAGGAGGTCAAGTCTGTATTCAGCGTCAGACCACACATTTTTGTCAAATAGTATAGATGGGCAAATAGCATATTTAGCCAAAATAGCTGTGGTAGGAATTCATAAGTTTGGAATCGTGATACATAAACAAGATTTCAAAACAGTTTTAGTGGTATTCAGGGTCAAAACCCTTTCCGTATCCTGTGACATTCAGCCAAACAGAGCTCACAAACCAGCTCTCATCTGTCAGTGCTTTGTCGGGGCGGAGGCACCACACTTTCTGTGCAGTGGCTGATATACCCTGTGGATGTCATCACTAACCCCGGCTGGGAGAGAAATGGGATCCAACCTATTACTTTTGTAGGCTACTTTTTGGTTCACAATTGAGGGTAAAATACCATGACCACATATTGTGACACATCTCAAGTACTCTCATGGGCATGAACCAAATTGTGATTTTTCTACAGGACCTGAGTCTTATCGTTTCCTGTTCTATATGCTGCTGAGCAGTGTCCCAGCACAGGGATGGGAGCAGCTGCCTGTAGGGATCCGGGTTCGGGACTGTGTTCGGCTCCTTCTGCAGGCCCATCCCCCGCTCACCTCCCCCCTCCATTTGGGGCCAGGTATGATGTGGTGCTGTGTTGATGATCTCTAAAAATCTTCTTTCCATTCATGGTTCTCAGTTTGGTTCCCCCTGTCAATGTTCATCACTTTCATTGATCACTCTCTATGTATTACGTTTATCCAGGCCATCATTACTTTATAGTTAAATTGTTAAACTAGTCCCCTAGCTGCTTTTCCTCCCCTCTCAAATCTGTATTGCTTACTAATACCAGCCTATTCCCCCGGTCACAGCATTTTCCTTCTCTAAGCCAGCCTGGTATAATGCAGAGCCTGGGCTTTGGCGCATCAGATGGGATTCAAATCTAGGCTCCATCCGTAATTAGTCTAAACAAGTCACTCAACCCTAAAACCCACTTACTAATCTGTAAATGTGTCAATCCCCACATGGTTGTTGAGGAGATTAAATAAGATTATATCAGTTATATCCTAGAAAGCATTTAGCACAGCACCCTGCTTACAGCAGATAGTAAATCAGTGTAAATTGTCATCTTGTCTTTTGCACTAAATTACTATTCTTTAGCAACTCATTCCATAGTTCTTAATCTAGTCACCAAGACCTCTAAAACGCAGGTCTTGGTTTTTAGAGGTTTGCAATCTAGTGAAGACAGGACATACAAATAATTATAATCAAATGTGAAAAGTACTATAAGATTAAAAGAGTTATGAAAATGCTATAAGAACCTTGCTCTGTGGTATACCATAAAGTGTCACAAAAGAGATTCTTCAGGGATAAATAGGAGTTTGGTAGAGAGATGGGACGTCTCTCTAGAAAAATGTGAGGGCTTAGGTGTATTCCAAGGAGAGAGAGGGGTGAAATTTGTAAGGATGTTAATGTTTGAATTATGAAAATCCTTGAATACCATTATAAGAGATTTGGACCTTATTTCTTACAGGTGATAGGGAGAGCATTTTAAGCAGAGGATGACATGAAACCAAAAGATTTACCCTGTTATGGAAAATGTTAACCGAAGGGCCTGGATATTCCTTTCATATCTTTTCTTTTGGATGTATTGGAAGTGTTTAGAGAGTTGAACCTGACAGTAACCAAACACCACTGAACACAGGTAAGCATCTTTCCTGGAAAAATAATAAGCATGTCTAGCAGCAACACTGAGCTCTTGGAATAGCAGTTCCCAGTAGCTGTTTTCTAGGACTGATACTACAGAGTTCACCCAAGTGATTAGAAAACTCTCTGCTCTTGCAGAGCTGAGGTCTTTTTATAGAACGAGAGAAAGGTAATATGGAAATCTTAGAAATGGAAGGAAGTAAATGAATCTAGCCATGCGATTCAGCCAAAAATCAACTAGTGTCAGAAAGGATGAGAAGAAGTTATTAACAATTATTGGAGACCTCCTCGGTGCCAGCATTATGCTAGATGCTTTACATATATTATCTCATTTAATCCTCACAATAACCTGCCAGGTAGGCGTTTTTATCCCCAGTTGAACTCAGGGCCTGCATCAGTTTAATCATTACTAGATTCTCAAATACTTCCCTTTAAATCTTTTTTTTTTTTTTGTCACAACTATCATCCCTTATGCTCTGTCTTTAATAGATGGTTACCAAAGACAGTTGATACCAATTTCAAGTTTAGTTTGGGGAACCAAACTTTTACTGGAATTATCCAATAGGAGACAAAAGAATGTTGTGTAGAACAAGGATGAAATAAGTACATTTTACACTCTCAGACCTGATGGGGATCCTTATTTATCTATCATTTTAGTGTTGACCAATTTCCTTTCTTGGGCTATTGCTTATTCATTTAATAAATATGAGCTAAGTTCCCAGCACTACACATCTGACTAAGGTCAGACTTAATAAAGGCCATGCCTACTCCTGTTCACTTGGTCCTGGCACTGCAGCCTTATCACATCCTTCTGCCTCTTGAAATGCCCAAGTGAAACCTTGAATTTCCAAGGCAAGCTAAACCTCTTTTTCCTTCCAAGTTTGATGCAATGTTGAATCACTAAAAAAATTTAAAACAAAGCAAAACAAAGAAACCCCTAAAACTAAGAAAACGAAAACAAAAAAATAAATAAATAAAATTCCAGGTGCTAATCCTTTTAGTAAGATCTGATGAGGTTTTGCTAAAGCTGACAAAAGAAGTTTCAGAGAAATACTGTTGACGCTGCTAAACAGTGTTTAACACTGAAGCTTAGTATCATTCAAGTATTGGCAAGTGAAATGGTTGGTTAGTCCTACAATAGAAGAAAAGGCATCAGTCTGGCCAGGGACAGAGTTCTCAGGTGTGAGTGTCAGGTAAACTCTTGTCTTTGATCAAGAGTGGTCTCTACCCCACTTCAGCTCACAGTACCTGGAGAGTTAGGGGTTAACTCTTATAGCTGGCAGCCCTAGGACCAACAGCTGCCAGCAATTACATTTGTCAGCATATCCTCTGCAAACCCCACTACCTCCTTGGGGCTCACAGCCAGCAGGCCTCTTATTCCTGTGTATGTGGGGACATAAATCTATTTGCAGGAAGCAGGAACTAAGCTAGGTGCTTGAGTAGATGAATTACTTAAGAGCCTCAGCAGAGAAATGCAGTGCCACTCAGCTGTTTATTTGCTAATGACAAAGTGCATGGCTGATTTGCAAGCCTGGAGGTCTCTAACTCTGCAGATCTTGGCATTCTGGGGCAGCCCTCATGTGCCTCCATATGGCCTCCAGGCTACAGCAGTATGAGTGCATTGTGCAGATTACATCACAAGCAAGGGATTCAGAACCATGCATTTGGAGGGGCCACAAGATGCTCATTCATCATAAAATATCTCCGAGCCAGATGATAAAATCCTGCTCTTAGGGATTCATGCCCTGGCATAAGCATCACTCTTCCTGCAGCCTTCTTCCTGGGATGCAGGCCTCTGGGATTACGAGTGTGTGTGTGGAACAGATCATTGGAAGAAAGGACAAAGAAGGAGATAGAGAGTGTGGGTGGAGGAAAGAAACACAACCATTGCTTCCCCACACAACTACACTGTTGAGCCCAAAGGGCAGGGAACACATCTCATCTGTCTCTTCACTGCTGTTCTCCCACATCTTGCACAATACCTGACACAAGGTAAGCATTCAGTAGGGATGTGTTGAATGATGTAAATTAGAACAAGGATCCCAAGGTGTCTCTGCTCCAGACAGAAGCTGGCTATCACACTTCCTTGGGGTTGATGCATGCCCTGAAGTTTCTGTGGTCAGATGACATCTAGTCACAGCACAGTTTAGCCCTTGAGAATCTTGTGGTTAGATTTCTTCTTAATGAAGCATCATGCAAAACCACCTTTTATCCTTGGTTATGCAGCAGCTCCATTGACTGACCTGCCAGCATCCTTGACTTGCCCAAACCTAGAAACAAGCAGTATGTGCAGTCCAAAGACTTCAAAGAACAGGGAAGATGACTTCTAGTTCCTTTTCCTGAAGCTTCTGCCAGAGGCACCACCCAGCAGAGGTGAGACCAGGTTTAATGGCTACCTCTTGGGACTGAAATGAACCAAAATCCCGTCAGTGAATCTGATGGGATAACAGAGCCAATCTCTTTGGCTCTTCAAAGAGAAGTGGCATCTCCCTCTCCTGCAGGCCACAGTCATGCCAGACCTATCAATTTGGAGGTAGGAGCAACTAGAGACGTTTTTTATGGGATCCATTTACAAGGGTTGGGTGTACATTGTCTCCCCATTTAGAGCCCACACCTTTGAAAGTCAGATTTGTGAAGAAACGGTTTACAGCCCTCAGTATGTACAAATCATTTAGCTTCCAAAGATATATGGACAAGACAGTGAAAGGTGCTCAGCTGTTGAATTAATATTTTATGTCCTTCAAGCAATTTAAGTGCCAAAGTGCTAGCTTATATATCTTGTAAGAGAAGTGAAAGGGAATAAAGAGGAGACTCCAAATAATCAACATGGCCAATAAACATGAGACCTGTGAAATGTGGAGTTGAAAGAGGTAGAGATGTGCCCTGGCCGGCTTGGCTCAGTGGTTAGAGCGTCGGTCCGCGGACCAATGAGTCGCAGGTTTGATTACGGTCAAGGGCACATACCTCGGTTGTGGTTCATCCCTGGCCCTGGTCGGGTCGTGTGACACAGAGGCAACCAGTTGATGTGGCTCTATCACATTGCTGTTTCTCTCTGTCTCTCCCTCCCTCCCTCTTACTCTATCTGATAATAAATAGAAAAATATCCTCGGGTGAGGAATAATAGAAAAAGAAGATGTAGAGATGTAATTTGCTTAGGAAAGCAGCTTCATTTGCAAACTGGAGAACACTGTCACTGCCAGAGTCAGCTTTATTCTCTATGAGCAGGGAAGCAAGGATACAGGTTTTCTCATTCTATGTGTGCAGAGCGACCTTGGCTCCATATAGGGTTGCTGGGGCTGCTGTAACCACATGCCACAGACTGGGGGGCTTAAATAACAAATTATATTTTCACAGTTCTGTAGGCTAGATGTCCAAGATCAAGGTATCAGTAGGTTTGGCTTCTTCTTAGGCCTCTCTTTCTTTCTTTCTTTTTTTTTCCTTCCCAGAATGTCTCACAAAACAGCAGAATATGCCTCTGAAGACAGGAGGCAAATAAGGGCTGTCCATCTTCCTTAGCTTCCTCCTGATCTCACATTTCTGGGTGTTGTCTGCGTCCTGATCTCTTCTTATAAGGACACCAGTCATATTGGATTAAGGCCCACCCATATGACCTCATTTTACACGAATTACCTCTGTAAAGGCACTATCTCCACATTTAGTCATATTCTGAGGTACTGGGAGTTATGACTTCAACATGTGAATTTGGAGTAGGGGGACACAGTTCAGCCCATAATAGTCTCTAAAGGAGATGATACTCTCCAAGGAGGAGGGAGAATATCTCCCATCATTTAGTCCTCCATAAGCAAGAGGTCAGGAACCCCTTAAACCCAAATCCTATGTGTGGGCGAGCTTCCTGGGCCTCTAAGACTTTCCTGGGCCTTTAAGATCTGAAAGAGGATGATGGTGAAAATGGCTTTATTTTCTCATCGAACTAAAAGGTGAAAACCTAGGTATTTTCTCTCCTCGGCTCCTGAGGCTGCATTGACTAGTGAGACCGCAGAGTGGCCTGGCAAATCCAGTCTGAAGCCAGACTCCCTGCCTTTGAATCCCACCCCTGCCACTTATTAGCTTAATCTTGAACTTGACTAACCCATTAATGAGAATAAAAATTGTGACAAGAGAATGAATGGAACAATTCAAATTTTTGGTTCTAGCCAGTACCTAGCAGAAAGTTGAAAGTCTTGGAGAAGCCAGGATTTTGAAAACAGCACCTCTGTTCAAACATGCCAGCCAAATTCGTGATGAAGGCTGCAATGACTCTTAGATCAAGAGCTCTTTAATTACTTGTGATGTAGGTCAAGGAGGCCATGTCAGCCCTGCTAAGTGAGTCTTTGAGGTCTGCAATTTGCAAATTATAAAAAAAAAGTGTTATAATTTAAGCGCCTCCACCACTCCTGGGCCTGTGAGGTGTGCCTGAATGTGTTCCTCAAACTAGCCACAAAAATGCAATGGACTCCATAGTCTATACCCATCACCCACATGCCTTCCTGCCAGACAAGTAATGGCTATGAGGCTTATGAAAAATGAAAAATATATAGAATTAAAAAAATGGGCTGAAAACTTCTGTGAGCCAGAACCTAGTTATACATTCTTTCTCAACTGTCTCAGTGTCCAGAGGAGGAAACCAAGCCTCAGGAAGAAAGGAGAGTTTACCCAAGGTCATTTGAATCATAAGGCTTGGAGATAGACCTGTGATTCCCAATTCCAAGTCCATGCTCTTTCAATTTCCCCAGAGCTGACCCCAAGCCCCCCACACTGTTCTGCCACACTTCAGCTAGAGGACTCATTTATTCATGTCTGATCATGTCCCATCTTTGCTTAAAGATCTTCAGCAGCTCTGTGGCTCTTCAAGTAAACAGACAGCTTCTTATCCTGGCCTGTGAGACTCTCCCCACTGGTGTCTTTCCACCTTACACGCATGCACCCCAGCTTTCTATGGCACCTCCATCCCAACACACATCCGTATACATGCACACACTCCCTTCCTCTTGACAGAAAGAATGGGAGAACGTGAGGTCCTCAGGGGAGAGATTACAGCGACAGAGTTATTTAGAGAAAGGCTAGTTTTGTATAAGATGAGGAGATGAAATGAGGATATAAAGAGATTTACATGAAATGGTAAATATGTAAAGCATAATCACAAATACAACCCATAATGAGGTTGTACTGCAAAGAAGCACCTTGGACTAAAGATCACCTTGGCCTATTCTGGTCTAGGTCGATATGCCTGGAGCTGGAGCTGGTAAGTTGGCATTTGCCCACAACCTGGCTTTTGTGCTTGTGTTGTCCTAGGCTCGAGGAGAGGAACTCACTGTTCTAGTGGTGAGCACGGTTATATGATGGAGATCAGGAAGTCAAACTTGTGCTGTTAAAAATGCTTTGCTGTTACAAGAATTAGCCTGCTTCGTCAAGGTGACTCAGATGGTCTGGCATCTGCTCAAAGAAAAGATCTGTCTATTCCAAGGAGAAGAGCTTGGTGAAATGGAGTTCTAGCACATGCATTGCTACTCTGAAAGTCGCAAATGTTGAGTTTGTTGAATTCTCTTGAACATAATAAAATTATTGGGGTCCCACCCATTATTAGAAGAGCTATAGAAGCAACCAGGGTGCTGGGTTCTGGACAACAAATGCATCAAAGACCTTCTTTTTTTTTTTTAATTTTTTTCCCTTTATTGATTTTAGAGAGAGAAGTGAGAGAGAGAGAGAGAGAGAGAGAGAGAGAGAAACATCAATGAGAGAGGTCATCAATTGGCCGCCTCCTGCATGCCCCCAACTGGAGATCGGGCGGGCCCACAACCTGGGCTTGTGCCCTGACTGGGAATTGAACTGGCGACCTCTTGGTGCATGTGTCGATGCTCAGCCACTGAGCCACACCATCCGGACTCAAAGACCTTCTTGGTTACAGTCTTTGCGAAGACAGACAGGTGATGTAAACTGCCACGGCCTTGTTTCCACCCACCACTCCCTCCACTTGGAAGTCTGACGCCTGTGCCCGGCCCCTCCCTCCTTCCCAGGAGCAGGCTTTCCGCACTGCCTCAGATGCATTGCCTGAGAACTAGAAGGGAAAATGTCTCTCCTTGTCAGGACCAGAGCTGAGACATTAGTCAGGGGATATGTAGGACATTGGGGAGGGGACAATATGGGAAGGGCATAGGAAGAAATGAGCCTAGTTAAAAAGGGTACAAAAAACAATTCTAATGTAACAACAAAAATAGATAATGATATATTGAACTCTCATGCTTATGTCCAGCTTTATCCAAACTAAACATTATGACATATTTGCTTCAGATTTTTCTAAGAGCAATTACACTTTATAGAAACACTGAGGCCCTTAGTTTGGCCTAGCTTAACTAATACGACAGCCCAAGAGGGAGTTCACACATAACTAATGACACCACTACTTCCTAAATGACTTGCAGAGGTTGTCGTTTACATCACTAGTCCTGTGGTGAAAAGACTAAGTTATGTATTTCAATCTCAAGATAGCAAGAAAAAGCAAGGGGTTCAAAAAGGTTAAGCGTGGTTGGTGCTCAGGACAAAGCGCACTGACAAAGCAAAACTACACAGTCAGAACCAATATGTTGAAATCCTAGACCCAAGGGAATCCACACCGCATTCTATGATCTGTGGCCACAGAGATTTAATCTCCTGACTGGTTCCTTTTCCTGTATTCAGATTACATTAAACACAACTAGAAAACCATTCCATTCAACAAAGGTAGATACAGAATTTGGTGCAATTCAACTTCAGCCTCCACCAATGCATATGGCAAGAAAACACATCATTTCTCAAACTTATCTGCTCTCCTACTAAAACGGCTGCCACGTACCTTATTGAAGATACGTCCTACTGGAAGGTAATTAAAGTCTGTGTTTCTTGGTCTGATTTTTCTCCTCCATGTTAAATGCTGTGCTCCTTCCTGTGTTCTTTGAGTTTCAATCTTATTTAAATGTGATCATTTATAGCAACTTTCTCATGGGATAACTTTCTTCCCTTTCATCTTCTTCAAATACAAGCAGACAAAAGATAGGATTTCAGTGAAAAAGTCTAGCACTCAGATGCCACAAAAGAAACCTGTTGGGGACTCTGGACAGTCTGTTCCGGTGCAGCTTTGCAAATAAAGAAAGGTGACCCTCCTATCCCCTAATTGCTCAGCCAAGCCAGAATCTGGATGTCTGAGCATTTGTGTTAAATCTAAAATGTGTCTTGGAACCGTTCCTCTCAGCAGAAGAGAAGCAAGCCAGATTTTTGACTCACTGTACAGTTACAAGGTAAAGAGAAGGCTCCTGATGGAAAGATTGGACACATTCCACCTATGCAACCCTGCAGCACAGAAAATGCACAGGCAAACCAAGATATGGCTAAGTGGGGTCCATGTTAGCAAGGCAGTTGCTATCATTTTCAAATTTCGACAGCAAACATTCCATTCAGACTCCAAAACACATACTATGTCTGTACATTTTTTTCCATTAACAGTCTGGCTTTCTCACCAGCTGTTCCAAATCCCTTCCTTGGTTTTCCAGTTTCGATATTCTGAAGCTAAGTGGACCCTGATATCTATCTGGTACAAATATACCTGAATGTCCTTGCTAACCCATTCCTTGTTTGCACAGATTCAAACTAATTGAACAAAGACAAAAATAAAACAAAACAGAAATATAAAAATACAATGAAAGGATTCACTGTGTGAAACTTCACAACAAGCAGTGGGGTAGAAGCTTGTTTTACTCCCCAGACCCCACCTGATCTCCCGAACTGCTGGTGGTGACCTCGGCTTGCTCGTCATTGAGAAGACATCAGCTCTCAGACAAGGCTGGGATCTTCATCTTGCTGCCACTAAGCTTACATGCCAGCCCGACTCTGCACTCACCTCTCTCGCTAGCTTTTGATGAGCTCTTGGTGCTATCTCATCTCTCTCCTTCCCTAACTGTGTCCCCGTGGTTCTACTCTTGACTCTGAACCACCAGTACCCCTCCCCTGAATTGTTCTCACCGGCACACAAACACATTTTACTGTGTCTTTACGAATCCCCCATTCACTGCCTCAATTATCTTCTCTCTTTCACAGGCAAATTTCTCGAAGCGTGGTGTACGTACACAGCTCTTCATTGACTCTTTTTTTAAAAAATGTTTTTAGTGAATTTAGAGAGAGAGGAAGGGAGAGGGGGAGAGAGAGAGAGAGAGAGAGAGAGAGAGAGAGAGTGAGAGAGAGAAACACTGACCGGCTGTCTCCTACACACCCCCACCGGGGATCCAGCTCACAACCTGGCATGTGCCCTTACTGGGAATCGAACTGGCAATCGCTTAGTGATTGGATGATGCTCAACCAACTGAGCCACACTGGCTGGGCTAAATTGACTTTTAAACCCACTGGAATTTGACTTCACTCCCATCTTTCCAAGAACATTTCTCTTTTCAAGGTCTCCATGTTGCCTCATCTCAGCAGCATTAGCCACAGTCAATGCTTCAAACTTCTATGACACTAACAATTGCCTGCCACTCTGTGACTCCTTTCGTGTTCCTTTGCCAGACCTGGAACTCATACTCAACTGGTCTGTACCAGTGTGGCTATCTTAATAGCTAAAATATTGAAATACTTTATACCAGTTGTAAATAGCTACTGTCCTGTCCCAGCCCTCCTGCTGTCTTGGCCCCTCCTCTGGACCCTGGCAAACATTTGCTTAACCCAACATAACAGGGGGCCTCCAGGACCCTGTTTCAGGATTGCCAGTGGCATCGGTTCTGGTTGGCCAGTGTCAGTGCCTGACCTTTGTGATGCCTCTGCTGCCGGACCTCTCACTGTCTTACAGGCCCAAGGCCTATGTTCTTTATCCCCTACATCCTCCCCCTGAGTGATCTCACCTACATCTGTTGACTTCAGTATCTCCAATATGCTGGTGATTCCTAAACTTTCTCTCCAGCCCATCCTCTCCCCAGAGCTCCATACCTTTCCTGACATTTCCTTTTGAATGAACTCAGAGACATCTTAGACTTTACATACCCAACTGAACTCGAATTTACCACCCGCCACCCCACACACACCAGCTTGTTGGAATGCAGTCTTTGCCACAGCCCAATTGCTCAGAATCCCCTCTTCACCCTCATTTAAGTCTTTAATTTTGTTTCTATCTTCTGTCAGTTCTACTCCCCAATATATATCATATTCATTTTCCTATCATTTCTCTCCTGAACCACTGAATATCCTCCAAACTGTGTTCCTTGCTTCCATTCTTGGCTTTGTTTTCCTCACAGTGGTCACAGTGATCTAAGATTACACACACACACACACACACACACACACACACACACACACATAAAATAGTATTTTCCTGCCCCAAACTCTTCATTGACTTCCCATAGCACTTGGAATAAAACTAAACACCCAAGTAATAAGTAAGTAAGCATGTTATTGCCTGTTTTCTTTCTGGGATCCCATTACATTGGCCTTCTTTAAATTCTTTATATTCACCAACCCTCTTCCAACCTCAGGACCTTTGCATCCCTATATCAAATGCTTTTTATTTCCAATCTTTTGATGAATTTCTTCCCACCTGTCAGGTCTCAGCCATAAATCCTCTCACTGCAGAGTGGTCTTTCCTGGATATTGAATGTGAAGTATTACGTTCTACCTTTTTCTATTATTTTCACTCACATTTCTCTATTCTTTTTCTTTATAGTACTTTCCTCAATTTGTAATTCTGTTTTTTGTTTGTTTAACTGTGGTCTTTTTCTCTCATTAGACCATAAACCGTAAGAGGATAGAAAGGCGATTCATCTCTTTTATTCACTGTTATATACAAAGAGGCTGATGCCGCCACAAAGGAAAAAGCTTTCCTGGGATTTCCTGGCCAACAGAATTCTTCTAATCTAACCCGACAACCATCTGCCCAATGGGGATACTGTTCTTCTACACATGGAAAAGGGCTCTAAGTAACCACCATCAATAAGTAGAAGCCCTTTACTCTCAGTATTATAAAGTCAGAATTTATATAATTTCACTAGTAGAAGCCACACAGCGAAAGCTTATATTTAGAATATATCACTTTATTAAGGCACACTTATTTGTAATTTGAGATATTTTTTAGCTGCTGGTCAGTGGAAAGGTATAAAGAAGTACCCATTTATGTTAGTATAAGACAGTCAACTTTATGTGCCAGACAATGGGGTAGGCATTCACATACAACATCTGGTCTTCTTTTCACAATAACTCTCTAAAGCAGTCTCTACACTGACCAGACATTTCTACCACCTAGGAATCTTTTTTGTTGTTGTTGTTCTGTTTTGTTTTGTGGGGTTTTTTTTTTTTTTTTTTTTTTTTTGGTTAATTCTCATCCAAGGATATTTTTCCATTGATTTTTTCTAAAGAGAGTGGAAGTAAGGGAGGTAGAGAAAGAGAAACATTGATGTGAGAGAAACACATCAATTAGTTGCCTCCCACATGACCCCAACCAGGGCAAGGGATCAAACTTGCAACCCAGGTATGTGTCCTTGACCAGAATCAAACCCACAACCCGTCCACTGCTCTAACCACGGAGCAAAATTGGCCAGGGCTCACCTAGGAATCTTTAAAATACTGATGCCATGTCCTACCTCAGAGATTTTGATATATTTTGATAGCTATGTACTTGTTCTAATATGTATTAGAAGACATGTAATTATTAATTCCTGACTTTAGGGATGTTTACTTATATATAAAAAAATCACAAAGCCAGTATATAAATGACTGAAGTTTTCTGAAAGCACTGTGAGTCCAAGCAATCTCCCTATGGGAGTTAGAAACTCTCCTTATTTATGTACGTGACTAATCCAATCTGTGGAAACTCCGTAGGCTTCCCTCAAGGCAATGCTATGCATGGGGGGTGGTTTGAATGGACAGGACGTCCACCAGTGGGCAGTGCACTTAGAGCCACTAGGTCAGCACCCATCTTCTGTTAATAAAAGGTCACTTTCTCGTTTGTCATCCTAACTCATTGACCAGCATCCTCTTTTCTCACACTCATAAATTGCAAGGAGGAAAAAAATCAAAGTCAGGGAGCAGGCAATCTGACTACAGAGGAGCCCAATGGAAGGGAGATTTGGGGACTCCAGACCACAGTCCTGAAAGTCACCCCTGAGAGCCTAGACTGCATTGTCACTGCTCCCCAGAGGCCAGAAGACGAAGGATGTACTCTGCTCTTTCCTCCCCAGCAGGAGGAAAGATGGATTCCAGTGTTCAGAGACTGCTGTCCTCTGTAGGCCCTTTGTGGATCTACCCCCACTGGCCTACGGGCAGGGGATCTGAGAGCTGCTCTCTCCCGGGGCGAAGGTGTGCGATGCCTACTGAGAGCAGGGAGAGGCCTTCGGTCAGATACAGTGGGGAGTAGAGGGTCAGTGAGACTGCTTCCTGCAGATGGGCAGGACGTAGACGTTGTTGTGGTTTTCTCTGGTACTTGTAGAATTCAAGTTGGCACAATTTTCAGACTTAAAGGTTAATTTTGTTTACATTTGAAAAAATATATTTCTAAGGAGAAACAGAGTTGGACTACATTGACATTTTTAGAAATATGAACTAAATTAAAGAACGATGTCAGCTGATCAAGCTAAGTTATGGCTGATGTTCCTTTGGTGGCGGCAGTGACAGCAGTGTCCCAACTGTGAAACCCACAACTAAAACAATGTTAGAAGAAAACAAGGGAAAATCTTGCAATGTAGGATTAGGTAAAGAGTTTTTGTTGTTGTTGTTTTGTTTTTTTTGAATAATATTCCATAGCATGATCTATAAAAGAAAAAAAGTGATGAATTGTAGTTCATCAAAAAATAAAAAACTTGTGGACCGGGTTCGAAAAGCATTCAGGTGTGTGAACATGTGGTGACTTGGGAAGAGGTGCACATGGGAAGGGCATGGAAGCTCTTGCCCACATCGTGCCCATGCATCTCTTCCACCGAGCTATTCCTGAGTTACGTCCTTTTCTAATAAGCTGGTAATCTGGCCGACAGCTGCAAGAGGGCAGGGTGGGGCCACAGCTGCTTTGCTCCCAGAGTTCCCCAACACCTCCCATAGGTCTTAGAGCATCATAGGCACCAAAAATGCGTAAGTTGTGTGAGTCAAGACTGAGTGACTGACTGGAAGAGTTCTTTCAGCAGCAGGCACAGAGGATCCTCTAACGATAGGGTCACAAGCTACCAGTTCCTGAGCCGAAGCTGACACTCAGCTGTGTGTGATGCTCCTCTCTCCGCCTGTGAGAAAGCTCAGGAGTCGCTCTTCCTTCCCTAAATCTGGCGCCCAGTGTTCTGGAATCTACCCTGCGCAAGGTGCCAGGGAGGGGTAAGAAAACGTTTGAATCACAGGCGTGTCTTTGCGGAGCTCACAACCTAGTGGTGGGGGAAGCCATGTATGTACAAAAACACTACAATTCAGATCAGTTTACAAGTCACTGAATGATGGGCCCATCCACCATCTGTCTGAATAACTAACTGCCAAAAACCAGGGGCTGAAGCTCCCAGCGGTGAGGACACTCCAGTCTCAGCAGCTGATTCAAGCCTCCTCATGTAGAACACAACAATTAAGGGCACTATTAGGCTTCCATTGGATCCCAGTGGGACTCGTTAGAAAAAAATCTTGTAGAGTATTTTATCCGAGAACATGTATTTGGATAACCCAGAAAAGTGATTTAATTAGAGGATTAAAAGCTCGTTGAAGTAGAAAATAAATTTAAAAAAATAAATTTAAAAAACCCTTTTATTCTGTGAAAGACACTGTTAAGAAAATGAAAAGGCAATCTGCAGAAATATTTAGAAGCCACATTTAAGACAAAGGATTTATATCCAGAATAGATACAGAATATGCAGAACCGAACAAAAGGGGGGGGGGGGGCAGGCAATAAATGGGCAAAGAAAAAAAGTAGGCAAAGGACCTGAACAAGTACTTCACTGATGCAGCTAGCCATCAGGCTGACTAAAGGCATGAGGAGAAACCACCACACATGTGTTAGAACGACAAATATAAAGTCAATGAGCATACCAAATGCGGGCAAGGATGAGAAACATGATCAGGATGGTAGAGCCATTCTAGAGAAACAGCTTGGCAGCTTTTTAAATAAAATTAAACAACCCCGGCCAGTTTTGCTCAGTGGTTAGAGCGCCGGCGCTCGTACCAATGAGTCAGGGATCAATTCCAGTCAAGGGTGCGTACCTCTGTTGTGGCTCGTCCTCAGCCCTGGTTGGGGTCGTGCGGGAGGCAACCAGTGGATGTGTGTATCTCTCTCACATTGATGTTTCTCTCTCTATATATCCCTCTCTCTCCCTCCCTTCCTCCCATTCTATCTGAGGATAAATGGAAAAATATCCTCCGGTGAGGATTAAAAAACATAAAAATAAAAATAAACTAAACATACACTTATCATATGACCCAGCAATCTTCCTCCTGAGTATTTTCTTTAGAGAAATGAAAACTTATGTCCACACAAAAGCTGAAAAGCTGTGTGTGAATGTCCATAAAAGCTCTATTCATAATCACCAGAATTTTGAAACATCCCAAATGTATTTCAAAGATGGATAAAAAAATAAAAGGGAACTTTGGAACATCCAAACAGTGGAATACTTAGCAATGAAAGGAATAAACTGTTGATACATGCAACAGCTAATAACTTGGCTATATCTCAAAATCCTTGAGAGTTGCTGAGTGAAAGAAGTAAGTCTCAAAAGGTTACATACTTTATGATGTCATTTTTATGACAATCCTGAAGAGACAAAACTATTGTATTGAAGAATAGATTAGGGGTTTCCAGGGAGTATGGGTGGGGGGACGGTATAACTATAAAAGGATAGCATAGTGAGTTTGTTGGGGTGATGTAAACATTATAGTTCCTGATAATGGTGGTGGTTGGTTGTACAAATATGTGTGTGTGTGTGTGTGTTAAAATTCACAGAACTATGTGCACATACACAAAAGTCAATTTGACGCTTTATGATAATTTTTTCAGTGCCATCTACTCTACCAGCTAGGCCCACCTGTATCCCTTTCCTCTCCCCGAACTGGAGGGATTAAACACATTGCACAAAAGCCCACTGAGGTTTGGAGATGCTTCTGGAATTTAGAGAACCATGCCAGCTCCTCATCTAAATCTTTTTGACGGTGAGTGGCCCATCAGTACCTAGGCCAGCGGGTGAAGGGGACCGTCATGAGAGCACACGGAGAAGAAAGTGAAGACATTGCCATCTCAGTTCTCCATGGCGTGGGGATCAGAGCAAAACCTAGCTGGTTTCTAGTGAGGCGAACTGAGGGACGGGAACCAATAGCTTGCCCTTGAGATCACTCTGCAAAGCAGAGGTGCCCAGCCTAAAGGGATACAGCATGTACTGCTGGCAAGAGCCACAGGAAAGTCTGACTACCCTCCAGTGATCTCTTGGGCTGGTTAGCTGTATTGGAGCTCAATGCTGTCCATGAAAATTCTGTGTGCCACGGTCACAGGAGTCTCTATTTTAACAGAGACCATGAAAAGCAGAATGACCGAAGTTTAAGTCATGGGCACTTCCTCCCATCCAAGTAGCAGCCATCTGTGGCTGAGTCTGAGTCGGCAGCATCACACCAGGAACCAGACCAGGGAATGGCACCACAGCAGAGACCCAGGAAGGAGTGACCACATCCAGGCTTCCGGATTCAGCAGACTGCCTTCACCCTTCTGGGAAGAGAGTCTCCTTACTCTCCAGCGCTACTGCTGCTTCTACAGAGGGTGCAGCTTGAAGGGAAACATGAGGAGATAATGAGACGGGCAGGAAAACAGGGCATACCAAGCTCTGCAACTCACTATTTCCAACAGCAGCACCAGCAGTGGCTTCTGAGCACAGAGCAAAACCAGAATCTAGCCTGAGCAGGCGGGTGACAGATTTAAGCTTTTAGAAAGATCTCAGACTTAAACCAGTAGCAGATGGGACTGAGATATTTTATTTTATGAGCTCAAATAAATCTCTCCTCCTCCTCCTATTCTAGTACCTAGGTAGAAAAATTATGAGAGCAAGTTTATTATCAGTTAGTCAAAAACATTTTAAAATTTTCTATATGTGTAGTGTGATGAGTTGAGACCTGATAACTCTCACAACAGAAAGAAGAAAGTTTGGGGAATAGATTACGGAGATAACAAAAGGAGAGAGACAAGAAATAAACAATAATTCATAGAAAGTTCAAGGTTTCTGTTTTTGTTTTTGTTTTAGCTTGCCAGAGTCCCCTTCATCTGTCTGTGGCTATCCTCCTGTCCCAGGGACTTGCCCGGGGCCGACTTCTGTCTCCAAATCCACAGGAACTTCTGGTTTTGCTCTGTGCCCAGCGCTGCGTCCCAAGCAACTGCATTGAGAACCAATGGATTAGCAAGTCTGCGTGGGCTGACGTCCAATCTGTGCCTGAGATGAGAGCTGTTGACCAAGGGCAGCCCTAAATGTCACTGACGTCGGAAATGGCAGACTTTATATTATGTAATGGCATTTGGAGGGCCCTAACTCCCTACAGCATCAGGTTTTGTTGAAATGGAGTTTGTTTTCTTCCTTATTTATGAATATTTTCAGCTGAAGAAAGTGAATACATTCTGAAGTTTGGGGATTTAAGCAGTATACGGTTTCAGGTGACTAGAAGAAATAAAAAAACACTTAAAATGTAATTGAGTTTTTAAGAAGCAGCTTTAGGACTATCTATATAGAGATTTTGCTATTAAACCTCTTATTTGTTAATATGTAAATATCGGTAGCTTTAGTTTTAGGATTATTGATTTCCTTATATCAATAATCACAGAGATCTATAAATCTTATACATGGTTCAACACTAACATACTAATATGCTACACATACACATAACAATAGATCTTGTTAGTATGAATTATGTTTCCACGATGGAGTCCAATTGATAAATGTTTTACTGTTACACCTATTTTTGCTATGATAGAATTTTTCTAATTCCCTCAATTATAAATTTAACTAAAGAAGAAAAAAGGGAAATGAAAGATGATACATGGAAACAACCAGTCATGCAAGGGCATGAGGCTTAAGAATGGCCAGTGGCTCAGAAGGTGCCTGCCCCTGGTTATCTAGCTATCTTCTTTGGCAAGGTAACAACAGCCCCTTGTTGAAGGCTGCTGGCTTCTACCTACTCTGACTGGCCCTTTCTTTGTCCCCTTTCAACCAGCCACAAAACACAGTAGGGCACATTCATTAGCCTGGGTTTCCTCCATAGCCTGGCATACTTCGGAGGCATCAGACGGGTGCCAGCCTCCATCAGTACCATCTGATCATGCCTCGTTATTCTCACCCCTTCTCATTTTCCTATAACAGCATAGGATTTCTTAAAAGAACAAAGTGAAATCATACTTGGCAGCTCTTGTAAATAAACCACACACACACACACACACACACACACAACCATACTTACAAAACAAACAAACAAAAGAGATAAAGTAATCTAGTTGGTCAAGATCCTTATAGTTAGAGAATATTTTCGGAAATAAAAAAAGAACATGGTTAATAATTTAATAATTGGTGACAAGACAAAAATTAACAAAATGACTCAACCAACAGGTATGTTAGATTGCAAATACTGTGCTTGACTCCGTAGACAGGTATTACTATTTTGCTTGCTTGCTGGTGAATTTGTTAAACTATGCACTCAAAAACATCACTTCCCAGGCATTACACACATGACTAACCTAGCTTAGAATGTTCTTCTTACATCTTATTTTATACGCCTCTTCCTTCAGGTCACATCCCATCTTCTCCCCAAACTATCGACAACTTTCCTCTCCCTATCCTGGGTAAAATTCTCCACATCCAATTACATTTGCTTGTGCAAATGCCTAACTTGCCCTTTAAGAGTCTCCCCAAGGGATCTGTAAACTCCTTGAGGACATTCACCATTTCTGACACGTCTCTCATTTCCTTCATTACACTTTGCATGTTCACGGCAAAAACGAACTCAATCAGTTGTTTAAATATTCGAGCTTGTGGATGCACAACATATCTCTATAAGTAATTAGCATATTTTCCAATTGTTCACTGAAAAATATGCTAATTACTACAGACTTAGAGGGTCCCTTGAATGGTAGAATTGGTGGAATGTTGGTTAATTGATTGAGTCCTATAGTCATACATTGAGCCTCACTGTGGTGTTGTTCCTCTCACTATGTTGAAAGTCGGGAAAGAAAGATGAGTAAAATGTGGTCGGTAAGCTCAGGTTGCTTACAGTTGATGGGTGATCATCAGGTCCACTCCCCATTTTGCAAATGAGGAGACCGAGGTGTAGAAAGTACAGTGACCTGCCAAGACATGCAGTGACAAACAGCAGTATCCCACTGTTTCTCCAGCTGCACCCCCTACATCATCTGCTCAACTTTTTTTTTTTTTTTTTTATCCTCACCTGAGAATATTTTTCCATTTTTTGTACAGATAGAGTGGGAGGGAGAGAGAGGAAGAGAGAGAGAGAGTGAGAGAAACATTGACGTGAAGGGACACATCAAGTGGCTGCCACCCGCACAACCAACCAGGGCCGGGGACAAACTGCAACCGAAGTACATGCCCTTAGCGGGAACCGAACCCAGGTCTCTCCGGACCACAGGCCGACGCTCCAACCGCTGAGCCAAACCGGCCAGGGCTCATCTGCTCAACTTTTGCATATAAATAACATCTGTTCAATTCCTACTATTTTTTACTTAACTCATTTAGAAAGAAATCTTTAGAATTATAAATTACAAATAAATGGCAAACTGATATCATTTTCTATACATACATACAAATATTCTTTCTTTTTTTTGTACAACGATGTGAATATATTTAGCACTATTGAACTGTACACTTAGAAATGGTTAAGATGGTAAATTTTACATTATGTATACAAATATTCTTTAAATACATAACATTTTTTTTCTTTATTGATTTTAGAGAGAGAGGAAGTGAGAGGGAGAGAGAGATAGAAACATCGATGAGAGAGAACATCAATTGGCCGCCTCCTGCATGCCCCCCATCGGTGATCAGGCTCACAACCTGGGCATGTGCTCTGACCGGGAATCAAACTGGCAAACTCTTGGTGCATGGGTCGATGCTCAACTACTGAGCCACCCACACCAGCTGGACTAAAATGCATAACTTCTAAAATAAAAATGTTTAATGTTGTGTTACTACCTGAAGTCCACTTTTTTGGAAATCGTTACATTACATCAAAATCCATATTGACCAATCAGATAGATTAATGTATATTTCACATAGATGTTACTATATACATAGGTTATAACCCACATTTTAAAAATGAATTTTTTGAAGAAGTATTATCTATTTGATTCAATCCGTTTTGCTCCAAATGCAAAAAACAAAAACAAAAAACAACAAGCAAGCAAAAAGAAAATTCAGAATCACTCAAGGAAAAAGTCTATTAACTATGGAAAAGTGAAGGTGTGCAAAGGTATTCAGCAAAACACCGAACAAAGAAATTAATTAGAAGGCATGCGTGAGACAGTGAGACTTGAAGAATTCAGAATTCATTTAAAAAGGCAGAAGAGACACAGCACTAATTTCTGTCTAGTGGTTTATTTGAACTTGGCTAAAATCAGAGTTGACAATTCTCTTGACTCTGGAAGATTTTCCTGTAGATAAAACAGTATGGTCAGAATACAGGAAAAAATAAATCTTTATTAACCTAAATATTTTCTAAATTGGTCATTCTAAGTTAGCTAATTTTAATTGGAGTTTGTCAAAGATTAACAAGAAAATATTTTAATTTTAACTATCATTGTTAAAAATAACTTGAAAAACTAAAAACATAATTTTCTGTCAAGTCAGTACAAAATACCAAGTGTAATGTCATCTTTGCTTATTTGTAATATTGTGGTGGCTCAGGCTAAACCTTGATTTTAAATTATTTCAGTTTCCTAAGCACCTGTCATGAGGTGGCTTTCTGCTTTACCTATACAACCCCATCGATTCTTCCCGCATTTCATTGGGACAGGTATTACTATCTCCTCGGTGCAGATGAATGAACTGAGCTATCAAGAAATTAAATAACTTTCCTGAAGACACATCGAGAGTATAATAAGGACCCTCATCCAGGTCCCTCTGAGTTCCAAGTTTTTGTTCTTAACCCCAAGTGGAGCAGAGCTGAAGGGCGCAGAATTCTGGCCTGAGGCACACAGTCAGCAGGACAGTCCTTAGTCTTAAAATATGAGTTGGATTTTTTTTTAAAAAACACTTTATAATCTGGTGATTTCCCTTATACCTGAGGTACAATACAAATATAAATTCAAGTTCTTTGAAAGCCTCCAGGTAGCTGAATTTTACCTGGAGTAGAATTTCATTAAGCTTGAATAGCACGTAGTTCCTAATAATTAAAGATGCTTTTGGAGTACATTCAGATAAATTAATGTTGCACATGGGCATGCTTAAATTGCTTCTTTTGCATTTAAGGTGGAAACATTCTAATAATACTGAACACATCCAAATATTGTCCAGCAAACCCATTTCCTAAATGTTATGTCATCCCTAGCCAAAAAACGGTCAAGTAAAACTTTTTAGAGCTTAAAATGTCACGAATAAAAATCCTCCCTCCCACCATTATAATATTTTCTTATATTTTCCTTAAGCATGTAATTTCAACAACCGAGAAAAAGAACTTGCTAGAATTAATGCCTTTGTGACATTAGCTAGGATTATTCTATTAAAACAGTGAACATCTACTATGATTGCCACCTGATAAATACAAAGTGGAATTTCATTAAAATCATTATAAATTGTATTATTTAAGGCCTATTAGAAAATGAGAGTACGCATAAATTAGTTTTTAGAGAATTTTACTTCAAGGAGATCCGACTTCTCCTAAATCCTAATACCTCTAACTGCATAGAAACCATTCCACCTTCCTCTTTTCCGACTTAGAAAGCAGCCTGTTTTTCTTTCCAAATACACTACTACATTCAGGATCAGAGGGACCACGAGCAGACTCCCTTCCGAGTTCATGTGAACCAGCCGATGCTTTCGCCCAGCATAATTTCACACAGTCCGTGGAGCCCTGCGGGGCGGGCCCTGCTTTGCCTGCGGGCTTCTTCCACTACCCCTCTGCCCAGGGTCAGTGCAAGGCCCGGCGTACAACTACCTGCGCGCACATCCAGGAGTTCTCCAGCTAGCTGTGGGCCTCGGCCATGTTTCCACTTCTGTGCTGGATTTCCCTCGTCTGTAAGTAGAAACAGTAATGGACCCGACCTGCTGGGGTTCTTATGTAGAGTAAGTGAAATAATGCACATTACACGATGACAGATAAGTGCTCAGTAAGTGTTAGCTGTTCTATGGCTGGCAGGAAACTCTTCCTCCCGATGTACCAGACTAGGTACCCCCATTACACAGTTGCATAGCATCTTGACCTTCCTTGTAATGCTCATTATACTTGTTCAATGTCTGTCTTCTCAGTTAAATTATACACATTTCAAAAACAAGTCTTTTTTTTTTTTTTTAATATTGATGGTGTTTAGCACGGAGCCTGAAAAGAGATATTTGTTATATGATTGAAAGTTAATTACTGAAGCTGAAGACTGATGCGTTCTTTGGACATACATTCAATTATCATTTTTCAAAACTGGTCATTTTCTGGGAACCATGAATTGAGAGAAATCAGTATTGTATTATGTCTTCGTTTGTGATATAATTCAGAGGAAAACCTAATAATAATAATGATAGTAGTGCTTACCTAAGGTTTTCTCACCCTCCTGTGCTTTATGGCGTGTTCATACCTCTTATTCCATCTCAGAGGCTCAGAGTATGAGAGCTGGAGAGACTCTCATCCAAAGCTTCACGTCACAGATACAAAACTGAAAGTTGTCACTGCACCAAGAGTCACTGCACTCTACAGATGCCTCCCACAGAAAGGGCACAAGAAAAGCCCTAGGACTCCAACCATGTGACCAGGCTTCAAAGTCAGAATTATAACTTTCCTGAGCATAACTCAAATAGCTTGTGGTAGGGAATCCCACAGAAATGGGCAGACAGACCTAGAAGGCAGACAACAGCGCGGTGGTCCAGTCTTCCCTAGGGTTTTGTGAGCCAGCGGCAGGAGGGGGCACTCAGGGTGCTGCTGTCTGAGGAACTGCGGAGACCACAGCAGGACTGGGTGAAACAGGCAGAGAAGCCTACAGCAGCTGCCTCTGCATGACTCACTGCCCCCCATGGGAGCCGACTGGGTGCCTGCTGGGCTTATCAAACGCAGCCCTCTGGTTTCTGGTCAGCTGGGAGAAAGGTTCCTGGCATCTGCCTGTGCACTCTGTCCTTTCTGCCAACAGCAAACATCTCCCTTTAGCTTTCCAACATGGGACACCTGGAGTCAGAAGGAAAGTCCCGCCATCAGTTAGGCATGTGGGAAATGCTTTCTGTTGATGATGTAGAAGAATGATCTTCCATGTGCCCAAAGGTTCAATTAAGTTCATCCCTTCATGTTTCAGGCCCATATTTTGGAACCTCAGGACAGACTTCCCAGTCTCCAGGTTTTGGCTCCTCTGCAGCCTGCATATGGGGGATACCTGCCAGAGCCCCACAACATCTGAGCAGAGCAGGGGGCCCAGTGGGATACTTAGTAATAGCAGAGTTGATGGGGCGGGGGTGCTAAGGTCAGGAACTTTCTTTCAAATAGAGTCAGACTCAGATAGTCTTTAATTCTCACTTTAATCATCCTTCTTGATAGCAAGTGGGGTGGGGACAAAGAGCAAACGTGGAAGACGAGCAAGGTGCCTGGTACAGTGACATACAAACCATCGGGGTTGGGTTTGCTATGGCTGCAAGAACAATGCCAGTGCTTACTCCTGGGCACCTTTGCTTCCTTCTCCAGGGGTGGTCTAGACAGCTAAGCATTTCAGAAAGTCCTTCCCACCATTTCCTGTCAACTGTCCTTGGAGTCCCTTCACTCAAAGCCTTGTTATGCGTCATAATTCTACAGAAATGCCTAAGTTCCCATCGTATTCAGCCCTTAGTTCTGATGGGGACTATTCACACACCCTGAATTAATGTCAAGCTAACATAGAGCAAGTTGTTTAAAACTATCTAAACTCACCAGTAGAATAAACACCCAGCATCATAATTGTATTTACTTCCAGCGGCTTGAATGCAAATGTCATTAAATCTTTACAACAGTTCAAAGAATTACACAGGGGAGCTTTTCAATGTAATACGAATGATAAATCTTATACATGCTGTGGGATCTCCTGGCCTATAAAAACTGAGCGAAGCAGTTTCCACAAGGGCTTAGTTTGCTTGGAATAACTTCAGAACAAAGCTTCATTCTTCCTATGGGGGAAGGGAAAGGAGAGGGCATAGGAGATTTGGAAGAGGGGGCCAACCAAGCAGCTAGCCGACCAGACTCAACAGAAATGCTGTACTTCTGCAAAAGTCAACAAATTATGTCCCATCATGTGCAAGTCTGTGCAGATGCGGATCCCGCCTTCCAGTAAAGGAGAACATAGTGTAAATAAAGGCTGGTATCTCTCCCTCAACCAAAAGAGATGACACAGACACTGGAATGAACCAAGCAAAGTGGAATCCAGGACACTGAATCCAGAGGCCCAGGGTAGTTTATCAATACATTTTTGTAAAATCCACATTTTCTCTAGCTCTGTTTTTTTTATACGTAGGCTAGGCAGACCTGGTTTTGGTGTATTATTTGTAGACTGCGGTCTAATAATTAGAAACTTCTCCAAATCATTCTTGAGTGGCAGGATAATTAGTTAACATGAACGTGAGGCTTTTCTCCTGATCATTTATTTTCAGCTTCCCACCCTTTGAGCCAAGTTCTCTGCTGTGCCTTGGGGAGGCTGTGTCAAGAGCACGAGGTCCCCTCAAGACATTTCCCTTCTGTTAGAAGATACTAAAAACACTACATAACAAGTGTCTGGGGAGAGGAGAGTGTTGGCTTGAGCCTGGAAGGGGGTGTAACTGGGTCCTGGGGGCTGCTCAGAGGCAGTACCCTGGAGGAAGTGTTAGGGGAGGGGCAGGAATTAAGGGAAGGGCGGGTGTGTTTATGAAATGACTTGCAGTTAGCCAGGATTTTTTTACAGGTTCCAATATTCCTGCTCCCACTTTCTAACCTTGTCTTAGGACCCTGAGGCACATACCTTTACTCTTCCAACTACAGAGAGCCCTCTTTGTTTTCTTGAAGGTTTCTAAGCTTTATTAATTTTTTTTTTCCTCAAGGTCCCATCAGTTCTGCACTGTAGTGCATGATGAATTCATAGAGAATTCAGATATGAGGTATATATAACACAGACTTTATGATTAAACACAGAAAATAATAATTTTTGTCTTTATATTTGGAGATAGGGAAGGTAGGAACAAATCATCTCTACTCAGGCATAGAGAAGAGAGAGATCCTTGACTTCCCCTCCTCCACTCCTAACTTGTATATACTTCTTAGGTGTTACTCTTCCCGAAGCACATAGGGAATCCACACACCAGAATCAGTGGTGCTATCAGACCGGAAAGCACACGGCCTATGCTGGGAGGCAGTTTGGCAAAGGTTAGGGCGAATGGAGGACTCACTGATGGTCAAAGTGGGAAGCATCCGCGTACCCTGTGCCAGGCATAGTTCCAAGTACTTTACCTATTAGAACTCAATCCTTATTTTCTATCAGGTAGGTACTCATCTAACCTCTGTTTTACAGATGGGGAAACTGAGGTACAGAGAGATTCATAACTTACCTAAGGCTGCCCAGCCAGGAAAGGGCAGGCAGAGCCAGGACTCACACTTTGGCGTCTGGCTTCAGGGTCTGTGCTCTTAAACATGGCACAATGATGACTTGTGCTGAAGGAACCAGTGAATCCATGAATTCAAAAGTGCTCTCATATCATGGAAATTTCTTGACCCTTGGCCCCACTTTCGTGGACAGGGAGCCCTGAGAATATCTGGGACTGAAGGTCTTACTAGTCCAGTGGGATGGCCGTTTGGGGCTAGAGTTTAACGTGATTTTATTACAAATAAGAAAATGGCTCTTCCTCTGAGCATGTTGTTGGCTTTTGATACCTGCATATAGTTCATGAATAACTTATTTTGTTCTTTTTCCTGCTCTTCATAAACAGGAATCCATTTTTTCATAGGCCAAGACTCTTCCACCTGCGGCACAGGCCAGGCAAGCCTGCAAAGGGAGGGAAATGAATGTTACAGATTCCTTGGCAGGTCTTTATGGTGAAGAGGCCTAAGAGGCTCAACAATCATGTTGTCTGGGAGGGAAAGAGGCCAATACATACATTGCTGTTACCAAACTCAACGGGTTCGCTGCTTGGAGTACTCAAGTCAAGAATGAGGTGTGGATGTTATTGGGTAGTTTTATTTACTTGCAACAAGTAAAAGAGACAGGGGATTCACATCCAAAGCCCTGTCTCCTGGAAGACATGTTGACTTCTTCTTGGTAGTTGGCTACACTTATCCAGTTGGGTTCCTGTCAAGCTCATCTTGTTTACAGCTGTGTCTGGAAAATATTGTGCTACGTTTTAACATTTAGCAAGAAAAGCATTTGGTAAGAACTGCCCAGACCTTGAGACACCTTGTCCTATCTGACGTTACTGCTGTGAAGTGATGTATGGTTAGAGTGTCACAAATTACTAAACCTCATTTTTGTTCAGGGACCACACTCTATTTGTTCCCAACGACCTGGATCACCTGCTTTGATTTACTGTCCAAACAGCAGAATTCTTCCTGTGCTACGGCAAGATTTTAATCCTTGAATAAGGAGCCTCATTCAAAGAAATACCCCAAGCCCAACCTCCACTCCCCGCCTCCCTGCACATTCTGACCAGGAAATAGCTCCATATTCGCTGACTTTGATCAAGCTTACAGAACCCAGCCCTGTGTTTCTGTTGTCTCTTGGCAACACCATACAGTGTGGCTTTATTCAGTTGCCATCATCACCTGCCACCTGAGAAAGGAAATCTCCAGGATAAGGAGACATCTTCTAGGTCTAGGAGGATGCTGCCACTCTCTAATGCACAGACATGGCAGCCTAGGTCCAGATTTTCTGGGCCTGATTTAAAATTCTCCAGTGTTGCATTAAATGATGCTCTCTTTTTTTTTTGCTGAAATATATGCCTTTTTATGATATTTTATTTTTTTCTAATAAATGTAGCTTACTCTTTAAAATTTATTTTTTATACTTTTGAATAAGAGATATAAATTTATAAGCCAGAATCTTAATTTTCAGTTTGGAAGACATTCACTCTGTGTATAGATTATCACATAGTTGTTGTGTTCCTTCATTATGAATAACGTTAATTCAGACATGAACTCAGGAGAAACTCTAAACTGAAACCCTCTTACCATTCTATTAATCCACCAAGCTTTCCTTCCTTCACTCACATAGCCCTAGAAACCCCGCTATTAAGAATCTTCCCCTAGCTCTGGCCGGTTTGACTCCACAGGAGAGCATTGGCCCTGCAGACCAATGAGTTGCAGGTTCGATTCCGGCCAAGGGCACGTACCTCAGTTGCAGTTCGTCCTTGGCCCTGGTTGGGACCGTGTGAGAGGCAACCAGTCGATGTGTCCCTCTCACGTTGATGTTTTTCTCTCTCTTCCTTTCTCTCCCTCCCACTCTATCTGAGAATAAATAGAAAAATAACCTCAGGTGAGGATTTAAAAAAAAAAGACTCTTCCCCTACCTAAATGGAACAGAGATGGTGACTCTTCTCCAGTTAGGATCTGCAGATAGTAACTTGCACAGCTTTGCTCTTCAGCCATCACCCACTGTACGCCTACTCTGATTATTACACAAAGTAGTAAGCCTTTGTCTTTGTTCTGTTGCTGTTTCTTGTATATGTCTAAAAATGCCTCTTTGCTATGTTTGCCTGCCTTGGACTTCAAGCTTATAGAAAGCAGGAAAATGATCTTCCATCTATTTTGTGTTTTATAAAGAACCTACAGAAACATTTAATAAATTCTTTTAATGATGCTTAAAGTAACTTACAGGTAGTTAATAGTATAATTTCTGCAATTACTTCTAATTAGACTTATGTAATACTTTTGACCCCCAAAGGGCTTCAGAGGCTACAAACAACAAGATAATGCAATAAATGAGCAGAAAGCAGCCAGCCATCTGTGGTTCACAAACAGCATAGAAAGGCAGTGGGCGGGCACTTTGCAGAGAACTACAGGGAAAAGTTCACTTACTAAAACAGATTAAGGATGAGAAAGAACTTTGCCATTAACTTTTCAAAATGGCATGAAAAGCAGAAATGGTTTACTTAGGCCGAAAACATTTATTTTATAGGTTGTTTAAAGCGTGGAGTAAGCTTGTTTTTCAGGAGAATAGTTATCACTGTTGGGATGATATTACTCACAGAATTCTCACAAAGTACATCTAGAAAACTAGGTCAACAAGCTCAGTGAAGAGAAATATTACTATAATTTTTTGGCCATGGGCCCTCCCAAGAACTCCTTAAATATTCGTCTAAGCCACAGGAGAAATACATTTTCATAAAACACCACTATTTATGAACCCAAAGATGGCTTGAAATGTATTCTACTTTGGATTGACTCCAACAGTACCAACCACCCCTTGCTTGATAAGTGACCAGCCTGGATGACTTCACAGTTCAATGCCTTATGGAGGTAAAATGGAGGGACTACAGGGTGTGAGGAAAGAACCTAAAGAATTAGTGAAAGAGAAGGTCACTTAGAGTGGCTTTGCCATAGGTGATCTCGAAAGTAAGAAATATTGTAAAGTACCTGTTATATGCAATGCGTTGTTTTTTAAGAGTACGTTTTTTAAAGCTGGAGACAGTGAAACAAGGAAGGGCTTAAGATAGAAAAAGCAACAGGAGAGCCCAGGCTGGGCTGCTTTGGCCCACTGGGAAGTCAGAGAAAAAGGGCCCTGGAGACAGGTTCAGGGTGTGAGCCCAGGACGAGCTGCTGCGGCCCACTGCTCTCCTGGTTGCAAGTCTCGCGGGGGACACTAGAGTTTAGGAGATGCATGCCTGAGAAGGAAGAAAGGCATAGGTGTGCTCCTGAGAGGAAGAGTGCATGTAATGCATTTTGTAACAATAAAAAAATAAAGTTTTTCTATTTAAATTCTAAACATTATGCACTACAACAAATTATACTTTTTATTATTATTATTAGTTTTAATCTTCACCCAAGGATGTTTTTCTATGTATCTTTAGATAGAGTGGGAGGGAGGGAGGGAGAGAGAGAGAGAGAGAGGAGAGAGAGAGAGACATCGATGGGAGAGGGACACATAAACTGGTTGCCTCCCACACAACCCCAAACCAGGGCCGGGGACGAACTGCAACCGAGGTACATGACCTTGACCGGAATTGAACCCATGACTCTCTAACCGCTGAGCCAAACTGGCCAGGACACAAATTATACTTTTTGAGGTTATAAATATTGAAAGAATGTGTGCTCTATTGTCTATCATTAGAGTAAAGGTTCATTTGGGGAAATCTCAAATCCTTGAGTAGAGTTTTCTCCCTACTTCACCTGTCTTAATCCTTCATGAATGAATGTATCATACCTTTAGTTCAGAACTAAAGGTCTTCCCAAGAAAAAGAAATTAGAGTTCCTATCAATCAGAGGGATTTCAGTGGTGTGCCTCAAGCGTTCTCCAACAAAATTAGGAAGTGGGAGGCAGGGATATTAATTCCTTTAATCTGCAGAATAACTGTAGGGAAGTCACTTCATAAATGCATCCACCCTTCCCTTAATTTTTGTGTTTTGCTCATATTTAAAACTCTCCAAAGGCTCCCCATTGCACTTAGAATAAAATTCATACTCCTTATTTGAGACTCTGAGGCCCTGTGTGATCTGGCCCTGCCTATCGCCCTTACTTTTCCTGTAATTTATGCTCACTAATAATCCTACAGCAACATGGGACTCTCTGCTAACTCCTACCAGGAACCTTCTGTTCCCTGATCATGGATGGCTATTGTCTGTCATTCAAATGTCGTTCAACTTAGTCACCGTCTCTGTGAGGCCTGTCTCCTCACCTCAACTAAACTATTCATTCTAGCTCCACTCACCTCATCACTTCTTTCTGTTTTATTTTCTTCTAAGCACTTGCCACAATCTGAAATTTGAGGTCCGTGTTTTATTCACTTATTTATCTTTTTCTTTTCTTACCAGAAAGTATGAACAGGGACAGTTTTTCTTATTTATATTTATTTCTATATCCCCGGTGCCTAGAACAGTGCCTGCCACATAGCTGGTGGTCAAGAAATTTTTACGGACCGAATGAACGAACCCACAAGTTACTTGTTCTGCAACTTGTTTCATCCATGATGTGACCATCATCATAGAAGTCAAAAGCATCGTCTCTGAACACATAAAATCAGAAGATAAAACAATCCATAGTAACGCTCATGAGATTTTATGCTAGAGGAGCCACTTAGCCCTTTTTTCATTTTTTCTTTACATGACTCACGAGTTTGCCTTACACTTTCAACAAAGTTGTTGTCTAGTTTCCTGGCCCGTGCTGGATTAAAAGAAGCGCGTTAGAGGCAGGCATGCTAATAGCAGCAAGAAAGGAGAGGCTAGCATGGAGAAAACTAAAAAATTACTAAAAGCAAAAAGAGTTCAGAGAGTTGAGCATTTGGGGAGATTAAGTATAGAAGCAAATAGTGTTACAGATCTCAAATTGCCAGCAAACAATACCGCTATTACAGTACTACCTAAACTATCAAGAAAATCACATTCATTTTGTGCAGTGGCAGTGTCGTAGCCAGTGAGATTTATCCAAGGCACGATTATTGCTAAATAAGGAAAAGAAAAAAGAGAAAATCACATTATGTTGTATAGATGTCTAAGGAAATAGGGAAATAGTAAACATTAACTGTTCCTTAGAAAAGCTTTATTTAATATGTTATTTTTTATTCTTATTTTAAAGGGCAAGAGAATTTTAGGTTTTTTTTAAGAGAAATTAATTTATGTGGAACGTGTTAAAGGATCCTTTCCTTCCTTCCTTCCTACCTTCCTTTCAACTCTTCCTCCCTTGCTCCTTCCCTCCCTGCATCCCTCCTTCTCTCCTCCCCCCCCTCCTTTCCTTCTCACACCCGGAACTGTGTAACCATGTTCCTTTGGGCTTGGGCAGCTAGAAAGCATGTGGCTACCTTTGACTTTCAAACACGTCAGCCCTGTAGACTTTTAGGACATGCTCTTTGGGCTTCTTTTTCTGAGCTTGACCTGCTCTTATTTTCACCTTGCCCCCGATTTATATTTTCTTAGAACTGATTCTTTATTACTACTGTAGGAACCTTTATAATTACTTTAATTTATTATTTGTGCTATGGTTGTGGGGTACTTGGAATCCTTTATGGCAGAGGACTGAGTGTATTTCAACAAACTCTCCTGAAATCTCTCTGCTTATGGTATAAGATAAATAGGGTGACATTTTAATTGTTACTTCATCATACAATCAGATTGACCACTCAGTGAAGAATAACCAAGCTCCTTGAAGATAAAATAGGATTTTCAAATGACAAATGCTTGAATAGTGCCTGGGAGCATGATCTGGACCTGGTACTTGAAAGGTTAATACAAAATCACACATCCTGAAAATTGAAAGTTAAATTCCAAAAAGTTAACATTGACTAAATATAATCACAGGAAATATGCACAACACAAAGGGCAGCCAAAAAGAGTCACAGCTGCTGATTACTGTAGAAAGAAAGTAGACTTGCTGAAAAAGCAGCCCTGCTCTACCCAACAGTGTTAACCATAGGGAGCCATCATTCTTTCTTTTGCCCACATTTTGTTTTTGTTGACATGGTGTAGTTCAAGAAATCAGCATAAAGCAGTTCAAGGAATGTGGCTTTTCTTTACTTTTTTATTATTGTTGTTCTGACCTCCATTACTGGGTTAGGAGTCCCAGTGAATTACCATACAGTGAAGAGATCACATGTAGAACCCAAGATGTCAGTCTGCTTACTATAGACCCCCTACTTGCACCTGATGACTTACATTGTATAAGTCTTGTAGCATTTATAGTCTTTAAAAATCTACAAGAAAAAAATATTTGAAAGAGAAAATTTATCATACCACAACCAGTGGCAGATTCTGGAAACAAATCTATTTATAGACCATGTAGGCAATAACTTGATTCTGATATATTGCTTAGTCTAGGGATGCTCTTTTTAAAAATCTCTCTGAAGACTATTATAAATTGATTTTCCCCAAATCAGAGAGGACTCAGACAGGACATTTAAACAGAGCAATCATCTTATAAATTTTAGTTGACAAGTATCTGAAAATATTGTTGGTCATTTATTGGGTTGGCTGACCATACTTGCTCCTCTCCTTTCCATGTTCCATCAATTTCTAGAAACTTCCCTTTCCAAGATTTGCTTGGTTAGAACCATCTTTGGGATCTCAGCAGACCTGTTAGAACCATGTGAGCAGCACCCGGCCCCAGCCCCACCAGAGTAGATTGAGTGGACAGCCAACCCACACTGGACCAAGAAGCCTCTTCCCAGGGTATTGAAAAGTGTGCCTAAGGAATTCCAGTCTTAGTTGAATTGTCTCTAAAGAGAAAAGATATAAATTTGGGAATTCCGGGTTGCCACATTCCTCCCTGTGGCATAGGGAGTGGAGGAAGCAGATGTGCAGACAGAGAAAGAATGATTCAGAGAAGACCGCAGAGAAGGGCAGAGGGCAATGGAGGGAAAAGATGAAAAGAGAAACCTGGATGCTCTGGAACCCTTATTAGTTGGTCCTGAGGCTCATCTATGTCTCTGCCCTTGGGTTCTATAAGACCCTACCTTTACATGAGTTCTTCTTTCAATGAACCCCTTTATTTGGGAGTAAGTAGACTTGAGGGTTTCTATTGTACATAACCAAGAATCCTAACTAAATCTACAAGTGATAGAAGACACTTTTGTTCAAGGGTACAAAACTGAGACGATTTGTTGGAACTGATTCAAACTAGCTGAGTGGGGCCTTACTTCCTGAGTGGGATTGATTTTCGGTATTCCCTTAGCTGAATAATTGAGTCATGAGACTACAAACACAGAACAACCTCTTTAAGCAAATTCATTTTCCTTTTAATATGGGAGAATAACAAAACACAATTCCTTTTGCATAGTTATAAAAACCTCAGTTTGGTCTTTTTATCCAAATCTCTCAGGCTAAACCTAATACTTGATTAATGCTACCAATATTTTGTAAAAAAATTTAACACTCAAGATTAGAAAATTGGGTATGTATTGGCATAAAATGTTTTAAAATGTATTCTTCTTTCTAGTTATCCTTTGAATACTGGAGGAAGATCTAATTTTATGAATAAGAGAGTTTCCTAACAGTAATGCCTTCTAAGTATGATAGACTTTTAGAGATTTTGTCACCAAAAGCTGTAGTTTCCGTTGAGTTTTCACAAATACGGGCACAAATGAATTGGCAGGAATTTAGAACCTTGGAATTAGAAGGGAGGAAACCACAGTCTAATCTCTTCACACCACAGATGAGGAATTAAGACCCAGAATAAAGAGACTTGCCCTTACTTAGCTAACTTTAATCAAAGAAAGAGGTAGAACCACTGTGCCCAGCTCCAACTCCAATTGCTCTTCTATGTGGCACAGGACACACAACTTAAAGTGGTCCACATGCTTGTTCTCTGCTCTCTTCTTCCCACCAAGATGCTGAGGTGTATGTCATCCCATGACGATAGCACCTGTACAAGAATCCAGACGACTTCTGTGTGTGAATATCCAAGGAAATGGTAAGGAGAGAAAAAGAGTAAGAGAACGTTGTCATGGGAACATCAAGGCAAATCACAAGATGAAAAAGAACGGAAACCCATTCTGCTATCTCAGGCTTTATTTACTCAAGTTGTAAATCAAGACTCTATGTTCCAACCAATGCAGGGTAAAATAAAGGTAAGCTTTTCAATTTAATTAGTACTGTCTTCTAAACACCAAAATCTTTTTAAAAAGACACCACTGCACAGGGATTTATTTACATCGCTGTTAAAATTGCTATATGAGCATTTGTGCAAGCTTTTCTTTTTAAAAATTCTAAATTGCTTACCAAGAAGAATTAAAAATATAAAGACAGAATTATCTAGAATACCATTTTATGAGCAGAACAATTTCTAAACTTATGACAGGCCTGAAAAATCAATTGGTTATGTAATTAAGTGTTTACTCTAAATAAGATAAATGACCTCTTCCTGGGGGTTAAGTGTACCCAGGGATCAGTCTTCAACTCCAGAAGGAAATTTCATTCAACCTGAACCCGGGACTAGATAGAGAAGGAGATATCATCCATTAGGGAACAGACAGATTGAAATTCTGGCCCTAAAATTCTGTGGTGGGGATTTTGTGTTATTGATCAAAGAAGGTACTGACTCTTTCATATCACTGAGTGTTAATCACCTTTTCAAAGGTTCATTCATTCATTTATTCAACTAATTGTTGTGTCTGCCATGAACTGTGCTGTCCATGTGTGGAACCATCCTAGCTGCCCACTGAAATCCCAGACCTCCCTGAGAAAGTCCAGCCCATTGTATTGTATGTAGCTTCCCCACAGTGAAGTCACTTGGCAAAATAAGTAATCTTTAGAAACAAATGGAGGTAGATTAAATTCAATTATTTTATTTTCATTTAAATAATTTTAAATTATTTAAATTTTATTTCCTATGTGGATTCATAGACTCATACTTATCATAGAATGTCAGAACAGTTAAGACCTCAGAGAACAAATGAGATAGCCTAGCTTTGCTCAGTGAGTTGCCAGGGGCCACTTTGCTAGTTAGTTGGCAGAAGCAGAGCTTCATCTTTATCTCAAATCCCAGTGCCAGTGACCTTTACTCTAAATAAACACTTTGAAGCAAACATGTAATGCACGTCCCCTGGCCAGTTTGGCTCAGCAGTTAGAGCGTCAGCCCTTAGACCGAAGGGTCTTGGGTTTGATTCCAGTCAACGGCATGCACCTGGGTTGCAGGTTCGGTCCAGGTCATGCAAGAGGCAACCAATCCATGTGTTTCTCACATCGATGTTTCTCTCTCTAAAAAAAAAAAAACAATGGAAAAATATCCTCAGGTGACAATTAACAATAATAATAATAATAAAAGACAACAGCCAATACAACAATAGTCGTCTGGTATGAATGAATCAAAATTATACCTATTTTTTTTGTCAGATCAGCGAAAAGTGTGTTTTTTAGTGTGCCACAGAATTTTAGTAATTAGTTTATGTGCCATGAGATAAAAAAGGTTGAAAATCGCTGCCTTGAGGAATAAGGAAAATCCCTGCCTCCCTCCCACACTGAGCCTCCCAAGGACTCCTTGTTTGTCTTACTCTCACCCTGTCCTCCAAATCCTGAGCACTCCTAGAAGCTGGTGATGACACTCAAAAGGCTCACTGTGCTTCAGGCGAGAGAGGAAGAGAAAAAGGAAGACCAAAAGAGAGAGGTGAAATTTCTCGGAAAGTTAAAGCTACAGGTGAAAATTTTGTGAGGCTTGTAAAAATGGCATTTGGAGGGAAACTGAATAAATATTTTTACTGCTCATTTACTAACATCATTTACAGACAAAAGTCATTGTTATTTCAAAACATAAAATAGGTAAGATATGAAGACCTAGGAAAAGGTGTAAACTTCCCAAAATGATTGTAGAAAAGCTTTCCCCTCCATTTTCAGTTGCATCTGTTTTCTGTGTCTTCATAAAGGCTTCTTATCTTTTTTTTATTCACTCACAGAGTTTCTTTTTAATTTTTTTTCAAATTTATTTCTGTTACAAATGTTTCTCCTATTTCCCCCCAGACACCCTCCTCATCTTCAGCCCTAAACTCAAGCCACACATTATCAGTTCCTGGCGTTCCCACAGAGAGGCAGCAGAATGACGTGGGGGCCAAGAGATGGCGAGGCAGGCTCTGGCCCCAGACCATGGAACATTTTCTGATTCACACGGGCAGACTCACCACAGAAATGTTACAGCCTTCAGTAGGCGTAGCCAGAGCTGGAACCCTGCACCCTCCAACCCCAGGCCTTCACTGCTTCTAGAAAGCGTGCTTGTTCCCATTGGGCCAGGTCATTAGACCTGATATTCTCAGGGGCCTTCTCCTACCCACTGCTCCAGAGAAAGCAGAAGTACAGGAGAGACCCCCAGGCCCAGAAAAGGTGGTCTGCCTCCCAAGGAAAACTCAGCCTCTCAGAAGACAGAGAAAGGCTGGAAGAACTTGGTCATGCCCTACCGTGTCTTAGTCTCGGGGCTCAGCAAGTTGCTGACCATGCTTAGGCATCTGTCTTCTTATCCATGAAGTGGGGGTGATGATAATGTACATCCTCCCAGAGTTTGGAGGTGTTTGAAACCCTCTGTAGGTCACAGAGTGCTATGGTTGTTTTGACTGAAGCCCAGTCATAGCATAAATGAAGGACCAAGTGATTTAATTTGCAGCAATCACACCTTACGATATTTTGAAGGATGTAAGTCAACAATTTTCACTTAGGAGCCCATTTGCTTCAATGATGAGAGTACACATTTAGCCATTTGGAGCATTGTGGAGAAGAGAATTCACACGTGAGACCCAGAGTTTTCTGGTAGAAAAGTTATCAATCCTATGACACACACGTAGGAACAGACTTTGCTTCCATGTAACTAATATTTCACTTTAATAAATATAACTGATTACGTTTTTCCTGAGTAAATGAAGTGAAAAGCCCACTATGGGTAGTCAAGGACCTTGCCATTCCCAGTTGACAAGAAGACATTTTTAACCAGCCGTCTGCCACTTGGCTGGGACTCAGAAAGCTAAACTCCCAAACCGAGAGGGTCGGGTAATTCTCGTAACACTCATCTATCAAATCCAGAGGACACCTTCATCTGCTCCGCGTCGGCCAGATGGAAAATCTCTCTGTTGATATTGCTACTTTCTCCGACACCCAAGCCCAGGCAGGGGTCACCTGGTTAACAAAAGCCACAGGCATTCAAAGGATTTGTGGTTCTGAAGGCGCTCATTCCCCACCTCCCCCCTCGCCATGGCAGAGGGAAGCACACCCGAGCAGCAAGGCTGAGTGTGTTTTTGTAACTCTGCTTCCTCGCCAGTCCCACCCCATAGTTATACCTCTAACTCCACGGCTTCCCTGGTCCTACTTGGTGTCCCACTGATTTTTCTTCTCCTCTTCTCTCCCTAAAACAGGGCTGCTGAGGGTTTCTTTCAATTGCTCAACACTTTCTCTCCATAGCAAGTGTCCATAGCAAGTGTGAGGCGGGATTTCCAGATGGGAACACTGAGCGCTCTGGTGGGTCGCTCAAGGTTAGACGTGAACCCGGGGTTACCAAGTTTTTAGCGAGGAATCTTGCGATCCTTCCTTTAGATGTCTGGGGGCTCATTTTACAGCCCAAACAAGAAATCTACCCACTTGCACCAACTTCCAAAGCACCTTTCCCCATAAAAATGGCAACAACTCTAAGGCTTCAGCCCAGAAGGCGGGGAGGGAGAGTAGGGGAAGATGCTGTGTTCAAGCCATCAGAGCAGCATTAAAGTACACAAACAGCTACTGTGTGACCACAGACAGAGACTGGTCTCTGATGCCTGAATATGTCAGTCCTCCTAAATTCCCATAGGAAATGAGCAATACAAGAACTGGATGGAATGTAAACTATTTCTTAAGGAAGCATGCTAGCATCTCTCTTCTTCCAAGAGTTCTTTTCCAAAGAAAACTTGGGCTCTTCCTTTCTCCCTGATTCTTAACTATGGCTCTTCAGGCTCCCTATTAAGAGGAGAAAGGGGCAGAAGGAGTGGTATGTAGAAGCATGGAGGAGAGAGCCACAGAATCAGATGAAACAGGACAAGGGGCCTTCCTTGTTCAATGCTGTGAATTTCCTTAATTTCTCCCGAGGCCTCCCTGAGAGTCCCCTCCATGTCGACCTTGCACATACTCCAACAAGTGTCCCCCTCCTCTGTCTCACCCCGCCAACCCCTACACACACACAACCTTCCTCACCTTCACCCCGTCACCTAGAGATGTGCAAAGTATAGCCAGATATCCATGCTATTGGAAAAGGGAAAATAAAAGCATCTTTTTGTTGTTGTTGTTCCATTTATTTGGGAAATGGTACACTTGAGCTGGGTGGAGAAAGCAGGCTGGGCTCGGGCATCAGCACGATGAGGAGGCTGAGTCAGATAATAAGACGTAGTCACAATGAGTAGGCATGGCCATGATCACAGGTAGAGCCCATCCGAGCTGGAAGAGACCCTGGAGTCCACACAGCGTAACCCTTTCCCTTCCTGATGGAAGAAGGAGGGTAGGAGGCCGATGCCCTGGGCTACACAGCCACCGGGGAGGAGGGAGGCTGGACGGTGGAGGTGGGCCTTAGAAGGTCAAGTGTGCAAGGATGTGGCCGAATTCCCAGGCTGCCCTCCAGAAACCTCCACAAGACCTCTTCTCCCAGGGCCCTTTCTGGAGAACAGGCTCTGCATCTGCCTTGCCTTTTTGTAAGGAGGGGAGGGATTTTTGCTGAGCCAGTTCTCAACTCCCCTCATCTGAAATCGGGGATGTGAGCCTCTATTTTCCAGGGTGGTTATGAGGATAAATGAGAGGCAAGAAAACACCTAGCATCGTGGCTGGCACGTCATAGGGCTCAAGAAATGTCTCTGCATCTCCTTTGTCTTTCCCTCTGGTCTTCCCTACAAAGTAGGCACTTCTTGGCCTGAATTTTCTTCTATCTTTGACAGATTTCTTGGGAAACAGTTATTCATTCTGTTTCCGAACAAAATGTCGCTAGTGGCTGGGAAGGTGTCAGAGCTCAGAGAAGGGCCAGGCCCAGGCGTATGTGGCCAGAGGTACCGCTGCCATCGAGGTGCACCCATCCAGAGAGGGGGGAGGCCCCAGTGTGAGGGCCTGGGGCCCTCGGGGCACTTCTCCCCCCTCCGTGCATTCTCTCTTCCAGGGGAGCGGCGGGGGTCGGGGAGTTCAGCCACGCACACTTTCTTACCTTGAGAGGCACAGCGGCAGGTGGGGCTGGGCAGCTCCTGCTGGTCTGAACGGGCGGACAGTATCTGTGGAGCCTTGCTCTCCTTGCCTGCACGGTGGTACCTGTGCCCTCTTCGCAGCTCTTCAGAAGAACCTGGCAGGTGGCAGCACCTCTCCTCAGCACAGCCCTTCCATCCCTGTCGGCAGCATGGGCCGGGCTGGCCTGTGGGATCGAGTATCCCAAAGCATTCCAAGACGGAGGGTCTGTGCCCCAGATGTCCTGGGGGGCGGCAGTGACCGGCCGTGGCTTCCAGCCCTTGGAGGGATTGCTGCTTCCATTGCTCATGATGACATCTGGGTTAGGAAGTCTGCATGACAGGGGCTCGAGCCGGCCAAGTTTCCTGCAGGCAGGGGCCAGGGAACGCCTGCAACGTGGGGATCTGCGAAGGCCACCCCTCCTTACATCCAGATCCTGGGGCTTTTCCTCTCCCTCCTTCTCCTCCTTCCGAGCACAGCAACTGAAAGCAGCTGGCGGCTCTGTCCCAGGGCCCTCCTTCTGCAGCAGGCACGAGGGGGGAGCAGCCAAGCCCTGTGTGTGCCTGAGGTCCTGGCCTGCCAAGAAGCCTGTCCTGGGACTTGGGAAAATGTGTCCCTCCTCTGGGCCCCCTGGGGCTGCTGTCCAGGCTGTAGCTGCTGGAGACAGGGCGGGGAGAGCTCGGGCCGGGGGGGCCTGCAGCTGGATGAAGAGGAAGGAAGTTTTCATCTGCTGTTGCTTAGGCCGCTCAGCCATTTCCTCCAAGGGGGTAGGGCTGGTCCTCGCCAGGGTCGCGTTTCAGAACTCAGTGCCCAGGGATGCCAGCGCCAGCAGCTGTGGGCAGACGTCACTCAGAGGCCCCATGGTTCCACCAACAGCCTGAGGAAGCAAAGGACACATCTTCAGCACCGAGGGGGAGTCTTCAGAAGCAAGGATCAGGGGATGATCTTGGGATACCATGGTACTGGACTCCGCACTCACGTCACAGAATCACAAACACAGACAGGCCGGTGGAGAACAGTCTGGGAAGAGGAGTGGTAGGGACAGTCAAGACGATCTTTCTCGCCTTGGTGTCACATGGAATTCCTTTTCCCTAACTGTTCCCCTCCCCACATTTGAAATGAAAACACTGATGTTGTTTCTTTGTTTAACCCCGGCTGTATATGAGCTGCGCCTGTCGGGCATCTGCCCTGGGAGTCGGTGTGATTTAGAGAGCACATTTCAGCCTGTACCTGTGACCTACCTTCCCAGCCGACAGCACACAGGTGTAAACAGCTTTAACGTTTCAATGAACTTCCACTTTAAACACTGTGGTTATTTAGGAGCTCCCGAGGGGTGGTCCCTCAGCCCTACATCAAAATGCGTGGCATCATGCACACGTGAAAAATAAATTTTAAAAAAGAGACAAAAGTGAAAAAGAGAAAATTTAGAAACAAGAAAAAATGAGGGGAAGATAAAATAAGAGAAAAGAAATCCAGGTAACAAATCAGGGGTTTATCCAGGAGGGTTTTCTGTTTGTTTTTAAAAATACTTCAGCCTTCTTGCCCGGCCAGTGTGGCTCCGTGGTTGAGTGTCGACCCTATGCACCAAGAGGTCGCCGGTTTGATTCCCAGTCAGGGCACATGCCCAGGTTGTGGGCCTGATCCCCAGTGGAGGGCATGCAGGAGGCAGCCAATAGACGTTCTCTCTCATCCGTGTTTCTATCTCGCTTCCTCTCCCTTACTCTCTCTAAAATCAATACAGAAAGAATATTAAAAATAAAAAAGAATATTAAAAATAAAAAATACTTGAGCCTTCTCAACTTGTGCGATGAGGAGCAAGTCACCTGAAGACTCATCGAGTAGTTCACGCTGAGTGTTGCTGCAGGCTTGCTCTCTCTCACAAGGAAAAGAAGTTTTTGAGTCCTGCTGACCTTGTTCCTGGGACAGAAGAGGGTGAGAGCTTTTTTATTTATTTTTTAATCAATTTGAACTTGACTGAAATGGAACCAGGAAATCATCCTCTGAGACACATGGAGCATGTGGCCCCGAAAGTGGGCGCCTGGGCTGTGTCTCTCCCTGACGCCTGGCCGGTACCCCACATTGGCAGCACCCTTGGAGTAAACGAGAGCCTCAGCCCTGGCAGGGTGCATCTCGGGAAGTCCTCAGGATGGGTGCTTGGGGACCCATATGGCTTTTCCTTTTTAAACATCTTCACACAGATTTTCACCAAAGGTTATGGCAGCTTTGCCCACATCTCCAGACAGGTGACATGTTTTCAGAGATGTGTCCAGAGCCACGATCATCCCTTTGTAACAAACACTATTACAGAGAAAAATTGGGCAAAACAATACGATGCCCAAGTCTGAGACTCATTCATTGAAAGAATGATGTTGATCTGATTACACTAATTTTCAACAACAACCCTATGTGAGTGATGTCCAGTTGTCTTTATGTAATTTTCCCATTTTCCTGTAGAAGAACTTGTTTGACCTTTGCAATGATTCAACAAACACTAGTGTGTTTACTGATTAACTGCTACGAAGGCAAGGAGCTGTGTCTTCATAAGAACAGGGGCTCTCCCTCGCGGGAGCACGCCCATGCTTTACTTCCTTCTCTGGCATGCACCTCCTAAACTCGAAAGGTCCCCACGAGACTTGCAACCAGGGGAGCAATGGGCAGTGGCAGCTCATCCTGGGCTCACCCCCTGAACCTGTCCCCGAGGCCCCCGTTCCTCTGACTCCCAGTGAGCTGGCCGCAGCCCTGCCTGGGCTCACTTCTTCCCATCACGTTTTGGAGGCCAGCGTGGCCCTGCCTAGGCGCTCCCGCTGCTGCTCCCCAGGCCCTCCTGGTCCACTGTCCCCAGCTTTAACAAACATACTCTCAAAGTAAAAAAAATTTTTTTAAAAGAATAGGAATTGCGGTGAGAAGCAAGCATCTTTTTGTTTCAGCTTCCAGAGGCATCAAGCCTCACACTGGGGGCTTCACACGCCTCATGTTGTCCAAGCCCCCCTCCCCCCCCCCCCCCCCCCGCCGGGCATCCTGAGGCGTGTGGAGCTCGGGGGTGGAGGAACTGCCCGGTGCCTTGGCCCGAACCGCCCAGATGCGCAGGGGCGTTAAAGAGCTGTTGGATGAGAAGGTTCACTTCGACTCCACTCTCCAAGTAAAACAATGTACACAAATAAAACAAGGACAAAGGAAACTCTTCGAACTTTTTATTTGCAAGCCAACACAGAGGTGATTATTGCCAATTGCTTCATTTCTAGGCTGTGCGGGCTGAAAGAGGGGAAGAGCAGGAAACGGTGGGTGGCACTGGAGACGTGGCGGGACTGAGCTGTACAACACATGGAAGACGCCTCTGTAAGTGTTGGGGGGCACCCTTAGGAGGCTGAGGTTCTGTATGAGAAGTAGGGGCGAGTGCCAGAGAAACAAGGGTTTCTGCTGTGATGTAAAAAGCACAGTTCTGAGTCCACTGTGTGGCTGTGTGACCTTGGGCAAGTTATTTAACCTCTCTGATAATTAGTTTCCTCTTCTGTCAGATGAGGTGACAATACCTACTTCATAAGGTTGCTGAGAGAATTAAATGGAAGTGTTTGTAAAGGGCTGTAATAGTATCCAGCACATAATGGTTTCTCAGCAAATGTTGGCAACTTAGAATTTATAACCACACACTATTGAGGCCTAGAGAAAAGTGTCTGACCCAATGGAACAATCTGAGCTGTTGCATGAAATATATCTTTTCTTTCCAAAACTGCAGTGGGTATCATGTGCACTGTTTTATACTTCCTACCTGATGGCTAAGCATGTAGAGCTGAGGAATTCGTTGGGGTAAGGGAAGAGTCAGCAGCAAATTCGGGGTCTGGAGACATGGTCGAGTCCTGGTGTGATCATTTATTAGCTATGACTCACAGGAGGTTTCTGAACCTCAGTGAACTTACCTGAATGAAATAAATTTCTGCTCTTTCTGGCCTACAGAATTGTTTTGAGGTCACAGGATAATCTATGTAAGAGTACTTTGTAAACACAAAATTTATATATATTACTTCTTTAAGTCGGGATGGGTATTGTCACATTACCATTAATAATTACTCCAGTCCGGCCAGTGTATCTCAGTGGTTGAGCACTGCCCCATGCACCAAGAGGTCACCAGTTCGATTCCCAGTCAGAACACATGCCCAGGTTGTGGGCCTGAGCCCCAGGGTGAGGCATGCAGGAGGCAGCCAATTAATGTTCTCTCTCATTGATGTTTCTATCTCTCTCTCTCCCTCTCACTTCTTCTCTCTCTCTAAAAATCAATAAAGAAAAAAAATAATTAAAAAAAATTACTCTAGCCCTGGCTGGTTTGACTCAGTGGTTAGAGCATCAGCTTGTGGACCGAGGAGTCACACGTTCAATTCCTGGTCAAGGACAAATACCTGGGTTGCAGGTTTGATCTAGGGTTGTGCAGGAGGCAACCAATCGATGTGTCTCTCACACATCGATGTTTCTCCTTCTCTCTTTCTCTCTCCCTGCTTCCCTCCTTTCTACTCTATCTGAAAATCAGTGGAAAAATATCCTCAGGTGAGGAGTAACAAAATAATAATAATAATAACAACAACAACAACAACAACTCTAAATCATTGTATCTGATTTCTCTAAAGACTCAAGGATTCTAAGTTGACTTCATATTCCACCACCACTAGTCTTCAAGATTCATATGTGTGAATGCAAACAACAGAGAATGTAAACTGTACCCCACTTCTGCTAATGATTTCTTCTTACCACATCTAGAGAGAAAAAGAACTTTCTAGAATCTTAACAAGGGTGGAGGGGGGGTGGGCATTGAGAAGGGACGTCAGAGCACTCACTCCTTTCAAACTTGGCAACCTTGTGAAGTAGGCAGCAGGATCCCCCTTTTAGAAATGCAGAAAGAGAAAAGAGGGCAGATAAAGTAACTGGCTGAAAGCAACACTTGGGGAAGGAGTAGCTGAGATTCTCATCTGGGTCTGACTCCACTCCTCTCTGCAGCTGGAGCACCCACAGCACACATCGTGCCCAGCCTATCTGCGTCCTGTCTCCAAAGCCTGGGTTCCAGGAAGGGACCCCTCCCCTCACCCCCACCCCCATACTCCTGTTGCCTTTGCTAACCAGGGAGCTTCACCCTTTCTAAGGTTGTTTCCTTAAGTGTTTTTCACAGCTTAAATGATTCCAGATTGTGTGAAAACGGCACCTGATCAAGATCTGTTGTCTGAGTTGAAGAAAGTCATTCTCCCAAGAGTGGCGAGTCCAGAGAACAAACCCGTATCCCAGGAAATTCCAATGAGTGCTCCATTCAGAGTTTTAAGTGAAAACACTCAGTCTGCTCCTCAGAGCTCATTCATTCTCTTAGAGGTGATGTCCCCGGCAGTCTGTCCCTGGCAATTAAACTGGGAGCCTTCCGGAGTCACTGTGCCCAATTTGGTTGTGACCTGTGGGCACTCACCACCTGAGAGGAAGAAAAGAAAGTAGTAACTATAGCCCTCTGCTGCTATGAGGATGTGTCTGGCAAAGCCTTCTAGACTCAGGAAAGAATGAGACACAAGGCAGAGGTGGGGGTGGGACATGGGGTTGAGGGAGACCTTGGCAGAAACGAAACCTGAAAGGTAGGGAGCTATGAAGAGGTTAACAGAAGGATGTCAAGGGCGTGGACACGGGGACTGAACTGAAGGATATGACCTGGGAAAGTCAGAGCAATGTCAAGAATAAGCCTCTGGACAAGTAAAAATCCCAAATATGATCTGGCCTTATTAGAGTGCAGATTTCTTCCTTCCTGTTGTGTAAGGATCACATCATGCCTTTCTTGGGGCAGACCCAGATCACTGGTTCTTGACATCTAGATCATTCTGCCCTTGCAGGAATCAGGAAATACAGCAAGAGATTAAACTCTTCAAGAAGGACTGAGAATCACAGTGATTTACCTCTGAAGCCTTCATTCAGGGCCATTACTAAAGGATAATCCTATTTCAGGGTAAACAGTGGGTGCTCATTCAATATGTGTTTAATAATTGTTCTTTTTTTTTTTTTTTTTTTTATCCTCACCCGAGGACATTTTTCCAATTTTTGTACAGATAGAGTGGGAGGGAGAGAGAAGAAGAGAGAGAGAGAGAGAAACATCGACGTGAAAGAGACACATCGAGTGGCTGCCACACGCACGACCAACCAGGGCCGGGGACAAACTGCAACCGAGGCACGTGCCCTTAGCGGGAACCGAACCCGGGTCTCTCCGGACCGCAGGCCAACGCTCTAACCGCTGAGCCAAACTGGCCAGGGCTAATAATTGTTCTTATTAAAACCTGATGAAAACCTCTTTCACTCCCATTTAAACCGTGCCTCATTGTGCAAGTTGGTATATCATACACATAGCTTTCCAAACTCACTTCTGAATTAATCACATTTCTATTGTGTTTCAGTGAATTTTGTTGTCTGGTAGATGTTTAAAAATTACCAATATGTAGTTCTGATCTGAGTTTACAGTCGGGCCAAATGTCTCACTGACGGGAGAAGAGTTGCAACACTGACAGATTGTGAATGGCTTTTGAGACTGAGTCTAAAGGCTTTTGAAAACTTTCTTTTCTGTCTTTTTTGTTCTCTCACCATAACAAACAATACGTGATTGGCATCAGAGTAAATGTTATTGGTAGAAAGGGAAGTATCACTGGTAGCCGGAGTGTCCGGCAAGGATGTCAGAGAGATGGTGGAACCTGGACAAGGTCTGGAGGCAGTAGCACTTGCATCAGGGGGAAGGCAGAGAAGAGACGGGGCTCCCGTGAAGGTCTGAGTGAGGCTTTGCCTGGTGGGCCCAGGGAGCACATCCTCTGAGGGGAATCACACCGCAGGGCAGTGGGAGAAAGTCAAACCACTGGCTGTGGCGTTGATTTTTGTATTGGAGACACTGGCAGCAGGTCATAAGCAGGGCAGATGGGGGTCTCAGAAGGCCAATGAGGCAGCAGTGGGTTAAATGTTTGCATGGGACGGAGGGAGCCCTGGCAGGACTCCAAGGCGGTGGGCTGGGGAAGAGGGCAGGGTGGTGTCAAGGGGCCCCGGGATGGACAGCAGCACATCCGAGCACTGGTTCCGTTCCAACAAATAGGCCTCGCATGCTGGCTTTGCCTCTGGTCAGCAGCCTGGGCTTCCTCTCCCAGGGCCTCCATTTCTTTATCCTGATGGCCTCTTGAGGACATGGGAAAGCAAATGGAAAAGGCTTGGTATATGGGGGCAGCAGATAAAATTGCAGCTATTACTAAAATTAATAGAATTACATTCTACTAAATTAAATTCTTTATTTTATTTTATTTTTTTTGTAATCCTCACCTGAGGACATTTTTCCATTTTTTGCACAGATAGAGTGGGAGGGAGAGAGAGGAACAGAGAGAGAGAGGGAAACATCGATGTGAAAGGGACACATCGAGTGGCTGCCACCTGCACGACCAACCAGGGCCGGAGACAAACTGCAACCGAGGTACATGCCCTTAGCGGGAACCGAACCCGGGTCTCTCCGGACAGCAGGCCGACGCTCTAACCGCTGAGCCAAACCGGCCAGGGCTCTACTAAATTAAATTCTTACAAAATAGAATTAAATACTATTTTGTAAGTCTCTGATTACTTACAAAATATGCATTTAGAAATAATTCCTATTCAGTTAATCAAGCACTTTTGAAGGTTTCTTTGTGTAAACTCACAACACTATGAAGATGGCTTTATTGAGGAAAAATCTGGAGCAATTATAGGTTAAGTGAAGGAGGTATAGCCTCTGGCTCGGGCCTGGGCCTAAACCACAAACACCTCAATCCTCACTCCTCACACCTCAAACTACCCCCATCACCCCCACCCCCACCCCGTGAAGTGGAACCTGATCCCTGCCCGGCTGTGAGGACCTCCCTCTCCAACTGCCCTGGGAGGGCGTTCGAAGCCATGAAGGAGAGGATGACCAGTGGGGCATGACACAGACAGGGCATTTAAATTCCTCATGCCGGTGCTCTGGTCTGTTCAAGAACTTTGTCCATTTACTTCAAAAGCAGTCTGTGTGATCAGATGCCAGGGTAGGCACATCCTGAATGGCTTCGGGGTGGCAGGCAGCAAAGAAACTAGAAGTGAACGACTTTCTAATTAGAATATGTTTCAAGTGTTCCCATCTGGTTCTTCCATAAATAATCATCACAGGGGGACTATCTGACACGGTGTCATCTCCTGAAAAAATGAGCTGGGCTGTGGTTTTGGGAAGAGGCAACAAATGGCCACAGGGCATATGGAGAAGGTAAGAGGTGGAGGTGGATGAATTGAGGATACCATGTACCCCTGGCAAGACAATGTAAGAAAAGTTTTTTCTTTTTTTTTTAAATATCTTCGAACCTCAAATCTTTGTTTATAAAATAGAAGATAAAGTTGCCCCTAAATATATGCACTGGGAAGCAGTGTGGCATCATGTCAAGAGCACAGACTTTGGAGCCTGAAAGATCTGGGTCTGTACCCCCTTAACTGCTATGTTGCTTTGGGAAAATAGTTAAACTTCTGCAGTCTTCCGTGTCCATGTTTTTGAGACAGAGAGTCTAATATGTCCCTGGTTCTGAGGATTAGAAGTAATGCACACAAGATGCCCATGACAGTGTCAGGGGTACACTAGATACTAAGTAGTTCTCAGCATTACCATCATCAAACTCACTATTATGCAAATCTCCTTATAGTGATAGAGAAAACTAAGCTACTACTGTGAATGTGTATTTCTAACCAGCAGAGGGAATAGCCTGGAAAAGCCGGAAGCTTATTTGGTATGGAATGACTAGCAGTGCTCAGCCTGGGGAGAGGCAACAGAACACTGCCATTTTGGATCGAATGTTTGGTTCCCCCGAGATTCATATGTTGAAACCTAGTCAGTGTGATGGTATTTGGAGGTGGAGCCTTTGGAAGGTAATCTGGTCATGGGGGTGAAGCCCCTTTGGTAGGATGAGTGTCCTTATAAGAAGTGGCCAGAGAAGAGTTCACTCTCTTTCTGCCACGTGAGGACACACCAAGGAGTCAGCACTGTTCAACCAGGAAGAGGGCTCTCATTAGACACCAAATTGGCCAGCACCTTGATCTTGCATTTCCCAGCCTCCAGAACTGTGAGAAATAAATTTCTGATGTTGATAAACCACTCAGTTTATGGCCTTTTGTGATAACAGCCCAAGCCAAGGCAGAAATTGCTACCAAGAAATGGAGTGCTACTATGAGAAACACCTAAAAATGGGGAAGCAGTTTTGAAACTGGATCATGGGTAGAGGCTAGAAGACTTTTAAGTGCATGCCGGAAGATGCTGAGGTTATCATAAAAAGACTTTTGAAGGCACTTCTGGTGAGAGCGCAGAAAGAAAAGGAGAGACTGTTCCCATCTCCTTAGAGAATACACAAATAATCATGTACAGAATGTTGATAGAAATATGAACAGTAAAGGCTATTCTGATGCAGTTTCAGATGGAAATAAGGAACGTGTTATTGGACAATGGAGAAAAAGCAATCCTTGTTATACAGTGGCAAAGAACTTGGCTGAGTGGTGTTCATGTTCCAGTATTTTGTGGAAAGTAGAACTTGGCCAGTAATGAAATTGAATATTTAGCTGAGAAAATTTCCTTCTGACTTTATACAGTGAAATGTGAGAAGAGAGAAATGGCTTGAAAATTAAATTATTAAGCAAAAAGAACTAGAATTTAAAGATTTGGAAAATTCTCATATTGCGAAAATGAGAAAGCATACTTAGAAGAGAACATTTAGGGTGTGGCCAGGAGACCGTTTGATAAGGAGAGTAGTATGGCTGTGAACCGGCACGTAAGAAGCATCATAAATATTTTACTTCTGAAGATCGAGCTAAGAGGAGACGAGAGGTGAGAGGGCAATTTAGCAAACATTTACTTACTTATGGGTGAGTCTAGGCAATAGACAGAAGGTTTCATAGCACATATCACAATGAGTCATTAAAGAGTTATTTGCTTGCTTAATTGTTTGAAGTCTGTTTCCCCTAACACAAAGGCAGGCACTATGTGATGTTGTTGTCCACTCTATACTTAGTCCCTGGCATGGAGCTAAGCAAACAGTAGGTGCTCAGTAAATATTTTTTAAGTGAAAAAATGTGTGAACGGACAGGCCCCTGCCTTTCGTAAGCTTGTAATTTAAAGAGGAAGACAGAAGCCCTGGCCAGTGTGCCTCAGCGGTCAGTGAGTTGGCCTGCGCACTCAAGGGTCACGGGTTTGATTCCCGGTCAAGGGCACATTCCTGGGCTGCAGGTTCAATCCCCAGCCCTGGTTTGGGCTCATATGGGAGGCAACCAATCAATGTGTCTCTCTCACATTGATGTTTCTCTCTCTCTCCCACACACATACACAACCCTTCTAATCTCTCTTAAAAAAAAAAAAAAAAACAATGGAAAAAATATCAAAAAATAATTATAAATGTAAAGGGGAAGACAAAACATACAGCTTGAATGCAAGACAGAATGTGACAAGCACTGAACAGAGGGTACGAGAGAGAGAGATGAATTCTGGCAGATCTGGCAGGGCAGGCTCATGGAAGAAATGCCATATGAGGTGGGCCTTCTAGGTCAGCATTTCAACAGGTAAGGATTGGGGTCTCACAGTCAAGGCCGAGGAGACCAGAGGAAAGGCACAGAAATGGGAAACTGTGTAGCAGTATCCGGGCGTGTTGTGTGGCTCGAGGTGATGGAGCACCTGCAGAGCGTGGGGTATGGAAATGAAGCTGAGGGCTGCATCCCAGATCACAGAGGGCCTTAAAAACCGAGTTAAGGGGGGATCTTTTAAGGCTTCTGAGAAGGAGGTGACTTTGAGTCTGCGAAAGACAGTTTGTTAGTGAATTCAATCCAGTTCTTTAGCCCAACACATCTTTTCCACGTACGTGGCATAAGCCACTTCTCCACAGTGCTGGGCACGAGGGAAGAGGATTGATGGCGTCTCTGGACCCGCCATGTGCTAACACTTCCTGGATCGCATTCACCCGTCCCAGAGTAGCCATGGGCACCCCCAGTTTCAGCTAAGTAAACAGAAGCTCTGGGTAACTTGATCAAGCAGCAGCAGCCTTAGCGAGCGGTGGGATCTGCCAGACTTCAAAGCCATTCTCTACAGCGCTCAAGCTGTGTTCCTGTCAGGAATCTGCCTGTGAACCACAGTGTATCCTTTTTTCTGGGAGAAGAATGGAGCCAGTGTGGAGCGCTAAGCCTTGACAGGCACGAAGTCATGCCAAGTGTCCAGATGCAGACGGACACAGCATGCCGATCCGGCTCACCTCTGCCTGGCAGGCCAGGCAGTATCGACAGCCTCGACCGGGTACAAGTGAGGTGCTTCTTCCCCCTTTCCGAAGGAAATCCTGCAATAGCAGGGGAAAAGGGCCTTATTTATCCTGAAAGAACACATCAGTAGAAGACGCGTGAGGGGCAGAGGGCAGAAAGCAACACTTAAAAGTACAACTGTTTAAGAACAGAATGCTTTCATTAGGTCTGTGCAGCTGTTTAAATAATGGAAAATGACTGTTTATTGCATTTAACACACATATGCATTAGGACCTCTTTTTCAGCTCAGTATCGCACCTTCCCCGGGTAGTGGGGATGGCTTTATAAGTGGGAGAGGAAAGGGTTCTTTCATATGACGCAATTTGAAAGATGCCAAGGAGGCCTACTTGGCCTAAAGATATGCTCATCAGAGTGCCATAAGCCCCAAAGCTCTGCCCTTATAAATTAATTTCTCTGGGTTAATCATTGCCTTGTAGGTGAGGATGGATTCTCTTTTAAAATGATTTGGAGGGTGCTCAGAGCTTTTGCTGAGTGCAGCCACGCAGGACTGTGGTCATTTTACGCTTTCCCAGGGCCCTGGGGAGAGGCGGCGGCCCCTCCCTCAGAGATTCAACCCCACCTGGTGGCCATTGACATGCTAATTGAGGCCCATTAACAACCAGCATCTGCCCCACCCTCGGGAAATGCTCTTACACTGAGCATCTGAGAGTTTTTCAGGCAACTCAGGAATCAAGGTTCTTCAGGTGACCTCTACAAATAGCCTCCAGGCAAAAAAAGCTAGAGGATAACTACCATTCCCTGGGCTAGCAACTCTAACCAGGAAAGTTAAGGCTTGACAGTGGTGTTTAAAGTGGGTCCTCCCTGCCTCATCCAAACCCAACCCAGGAGAGTAAGCCACAAATAGCAGAACACCAACACCCACAGGGAAAATTTGGCAGACTCCAAAGCCCACTGTGATAGCCAAAATGGTGAAACACAGAAACAAAAGCCAAATGAAAGAACAAGAGACCTCTACTGAAGATGAGATAAATGAGGTGCAGTTAGGCAAGTTTACAGAACTAGAATTCAGAGACATGATCTTGAGGAAGCTCAACAGCATGTGTAAGGACATAGAGCTGCTGAAAATAAGCCAATTAGAAATTAAAAACCACCAAGAAGAGATAAAAAATGACATATCAGAAATGAAAAACACATTGGAAGGTCTAAAAAGCAGAGCAGAGGAAGCTGAGGACTGGATCAGTGAATTAGAAGACAGGGTAGAAAAAATCAACCAATCAGAAAACCAAAAGGAAAAAACGATTAAAAAACAGGAAGACAGCCCTGGCCGGTTTGGCTCAGCGGTTAGAGCGTCGGCCTGCGGTCCTGAGAGACCCGGGTTCGGTTCCCGCTAAGGGCGCGTACCTCGGTTGCAGTTTGTCCCTGGTGCTGGTTGGTCGTGCGGGTGGCAGCCACTCGATGTGTTCCTTTCACATCGATGTTTCTCTCTCTCTCTCTGTTCCTCTCTCTCCCTCCCACTCTACCTGAACAAAAAAATGGAAAAATGTCCTCGGGTAAGGATACAAAAAAAAAAAAACCAGGAAGACAGCTTACGATAACTGTGGGACAACTGGAAACGTAATAATATTCGCATCATAGGTGTCCCCAAAGAAGAAGAAAATGAGCAAGGGTTAGAGAATATATTCAAAGAAATAGTGACAGAAAACTTTCCTAATTTGGTGAAGGAAGAAGGCATTCAAGTTGAAGAAGCACAGAGAGCCCCAAGTAAGAAGAACCCAAACAAGCCCACACCAAGACACATAGTAATCAAACTACCAAAAATTAAAGACAAAGAGAGAATCCTAAAAGCAGCAAGAGATAAGCAACAGGTTACCTACAAAGGAAACCCCATAAGGCTCTCAGCTGACTTCTCACAAGAAACACTACAGGCCAGAAGGGAAGTGTCATGAAGTAATCAAGGTCATGAAAAACAAGGATCTGAATCCAAGACTACTCTACCCAGCAAGGCTATCATTCAAAATAGGTGGTCAAATAAAGAGCTTCCCAGACCAAAAAAAAAAAAAAAGGCTAAGGGAATACATTAGCACCAAACCAGCACTGCAAGAAATGTTAAAAGGACTGCTGTAATTAGCAGGAGAAATGGGAAGAAAAATAGAACCACACTAAACAAAAATGGCAATAAATAAGTACATATCAATAATTACCTTAAATGTAAATGGATTGAATGTGCCCATAAAAAGAGATGGAGTAGCTGATTGGATAAGAAAGCATGACTCATCTATATGTTGTTTACAAGAGACCCACCTCTCAACAAAAGACTCACATAGGTTGAAAGTGAAGGGATGGAAAAAAATTTTCCAAGCAAACAGAAAGGAAAAAAAAGCTGGGGTAGCAATACTCATATCTGATAAAATAGATTTCAAAATGAAGGCCATAGCTAGAGACAAAGAAGGCCACTACATAATATTGAAAGGATCTATCCAACAGGAAGATATAACCTTGATAAACATATATGCACCCAATATAGGAGCACCAAATATATTAAAAATCTTCTGGAGGACTTCAAAGTAGAAATCGATAGCAATACAATCATAGCAGGGGACTTCAACACCCTGCTGACATCACTAGATAGATCCTCTAGACAAAAATTTAGCATGGAAATAGAGACTCTAAATGAAGCACTAGACCAAATGGATTTAATAGATATCTACAGAGAATTACACCCCAAAACTACAGAATTCACATTCTTCTCAAGTGTACATGGGACATTATCAAAGGTAGACCACATGTTAGGGCACAAACTAAGTCTCTACAAGTTGAAAAAGACTGAAATCATATCAAGATCTTCTCAGATCACAATGGCATGAAACTAGAAATCAATTGCAAGAACATACAAAAACATTTGAACACATGGAAGCTAAATAGCATGTTATTAAACAATGAATGGGTCACCGAGGAGATCAAGGAAGAAATCAAAAACTTCCTGGAAACCAATGAAAATGAACACACAACAACACAAAATCTATGGGATGCAGCGAAAGTAATTCTGAGAGGGAAGTTCATAGCACTACAGGCCTACCTCAAGGAACAAGAAAAATCTCTAATAGACTATCTAACCTCACAACTTATAGAACTAGAGAGCAAACAAAAAGGAGGAGGGACGGGAAGGGGGGAATCAGTGGGGGAAAAAGGAGAAACATCTGTAGCAAAAATTAATTAATAAAAAAAAATAAATTAAAAAAAATACTAATAACTCTGGAAGGAACAAATCCACCGTACCCCTAATACCTTAGTGCTAATGGTTTTCTTAGGCTGCTTCCTTATAGACTGTCCAGGTTCATTGGCCCCTGGAGTTGGGGGTGGTGTGGTAGAAGGAGAGAAAGGGCCATAAGCAGGCTGGGACAAGCCTTACCAGCATTCACCATCCCAAGGGAACTCCACACAAGTCAAGGATGTGGGGGGCAGCTAATGAAGGTCAAGTCCTACAGCAACTCAGGTTTATTGGGCTCGGTGTTACACCTGTAGTCTGAGAATTTTTTCTAGTCCTTTCTACTTTTAAACTATGGTAAATGATTTAGAATTTTTAAAGATAAGTTTTATTCTTTCTAGGTCCATGTTATTACAAATATTTTCTCCTAAAGGAAATGTATGCTAGCAGGTGTTACACATGTGACTGTACTTTTTGTTTGTTCTGCATTTAGCAATAGAAAAAAAAAACAACAGTTAATACTCTAAAAAAAAAAAAAAAAAAAAAAAACTAGCCAAGCAGAAAACTGAGAACAGCAGCAGCTGTAAGGAGCGATGTGTGCACGGGCTACAAATCTGTTTTCTTCCACCCTAGCCTCTCCATCTTTCTCGGTCCACAGAGGCCCATCGGAGAGGCAGGCACTATGGTGCTGGCAGTGATCATGTTAGAGAAAGAGATGGGAGAAAGAGGTAGTTAGATGATTTGTTTGAGAAGAAACTCCTCAAATGCTCTAAGTCTTTCTGTTTCTAATGACTCACATACCCTCTTTGTTTCCTAACCAGGTGATCCTGGGCAAGTCACTTGGGCTTTCTGACCCACATTTTCTCACCTATAAAATGATGATAATTATAATGTCTCCCTTGCAGAATAGAAGCAAGGACTCAAATGATAATACATAAAAAAAGCAACTTTCAGAATGGGTATCACTATGTATCAGTGAGTAATAAATAGTTCCACTCAAGGTTACAAAGTATCCCTGACAAACATGTCCTCCTGCATGATTCTAACACAAATCTTAAAAGATGAGTAGGAATCAGCCCGTCAAAGAGCAGGGAGAGCATTTGTGAGCAAGGAGAACATATGTGTTTTCACTGAGCATGAGGTATGCAGTTTGCAGGACAGGCTGGGGCGTGCAGACTGTGGTGGGGCAGGGTGGGCAGACAATCCAGGTGGCTGGGCTCAGAAGCACTAAACATAAAGTTCGAGGCAAGCAGTGACAGGAGCACAGTCCCGTGGGGCATTATATGCCGTATTAGGAAGTTTGGATTTTATACCCTAGAACAATATTGTATCTACTGTGTTCAGTGAAATTTAACAAACGTATTTTTTAAAGTTTCTATAGTCGAACAAGTTCAAGATTAAATATGTAGTTAATCCTATTTCTTTACTGCAGGACTTCTCAGAGCCTTTAACATGCAAATATGCATCATGAATCTTCAATAGGGGAAAGTACTCTGCAGTATGTCTTCACATTTGACCACAGGACCTTTTTCTGAGTCCCTCCCCCCCCCCCACTCCACTGCTCCAAGGTTTCCGTTCTCTAGCCCCACACACACTGAAATGCTGCCACCCCCGCAAGGAGCCTTGTCAGGTTCGGTACATGTCTGTGCCTGTCAGCGTGGCTGTGGCTTCGCCAGCTTCTCTCGTCTCCGTCTGCTCACCCAGACACCCCTCCAAACCTCCTCTTCACATGAACACCTGCTTCTCCCCCAGCGGGTGAACTCAGTTCCTACTCCACAGAAAGGGTAAGTCCGAGAAAGAGGCGGGCCCTCCACTCCACCCTTTCAACATGCCTACATCTGACTGCAGGAGCTACTCCCAGGGATGTGGCTCCTCCTTCTGAAGGTGGCTGGCAGTGTTCGGTCTCAGGAGAGGAAAGAACTCTCAGAGAAGGGAGGCTGCTGTTCGGGGTCAGAGCGGTAGTCAGAGGCAGGGATGGAGCGAGAAGCCTCCCGCTGGCCAGGTGAGGGCCCTCTCCTCAGACCATGGTGCCATCTGAATGCCCCCTAGTCCAAGAGGCCATTAATACATTGTTTGTACTGGCATGAAGTGACCTAGTCATATTGTGAATATCTATTGGTAGTATCCTGTCAAGTTGCTTTATTAGAACTATTTGTTTCCTTCCTTTTCTTTAAAAATTCTTTATTTTAAACGTATGTTTTAGAGATAAGGTAAAGCCCAGGGAATGCAGTTAACTTGAGTTATCGGCGGGAACACTTTGTGATCGATATGAACGTCCATCTGCTGTGCTGTACAGTTGAAACTAATACAAAATAGTGTGAAATGCAAACTGTAATCAAAGCAGAAAGTCGATCTTTAAATTTACTTTTTGAATGATAACTGACATACAATATCATATTTGTTTCAGTCGTACAATACAGTGATTAGATATATACCTTAAGAAGTGATCACCACAATAAGTCTAGTACCCACCTGACACCATACATAGTCTTCACAATATTTTTGACTATATTCCTTATGCTTACTTTACATCCCTATGACTTATTTTATAACTGGTAGTTTGTATTTGTTTCCTTCCTTTTCACTGCACTGTTTCTTCAAGATAAACCATTCTAGTCCTGAAACTACTGAGGGATTAATATAACGCTTTCTGTCCTAACAATCAAAGCTGACATGAATTTATTCAGCTGCCTTTCAGAGGAGCTCCGTTTGTTTTCCACCGTTTCCTCTGGGTTCCCACGGTGCTGAGAATGCCCCAGTATAGTGAAAATAGAGGAGCGCCCACACCTGCAGAGCCCATGGAGTGGGGTGCCCGAGACGGACCTTCACTCCCACAGACGGCGAAGGCTGCTCTCATCACACTTCCCCTCACGCATCACCACCGCAGAAGCAAACGTCCTGGCTTTGGCTTCGCTGAAACCTCCCGATTTGGAGACAACAGGTGAACAAAACAGTCATTGAAGCCCTTTGCTAGAGGCTGGCCTCTTGGCTTCAACACCTCTCCTCCTCCACTGTTCATGTCTCTTGGTATTTAGGGTAGAGCTGTTCTTCACCTTTCTTTTTCCAGGTAGTTTGGGTAGAATTAATTTTTATTTGTTTTAAAATACACCATTAAAATCTGTATGACTATTTTTGAAACTTTCAAAACTCACAGCTACTTCGATCACTTTTCCCCGGTACCATTTTAGTTCAGATCCTCTGAAGGAGCTGGGCCTGAACACCTCAGAGCTGGTGCACATGTCCTGCATACAAGTTCCTGGTCTCCAAGTTCAGAGCAATCTGATTTGCAAGGAGTGAGAGGTTGCTTGTATTTAAAAGTAGCCAGCAGAATATGGGAGGCTTTTTCTGATTATTGTGGAAAGATACTGTCAGGCTTGATTAGCCCCCAAACCACAAACTATACATGTTTTACAGTTTGTGGGCATAAATACATTCTGAGATAACCTGGGACATTCATTCCAAAACTATGATAATTTGAACATGACAAACCCAACACTGAACTATATGATCAAGTCAAATATTGTGAATTATTAATGAATAATATAATTATTACATATAACTTAGTACAGCCATAACATTTATACAGCTCAGTTAGCTTTTCAAAGAATATATATATATATAATTATTTTATCATCCCAGAAGCTTTGCCTCCAATTTCTTTCTAATTTAAACCATCACTTACCGCTAGGATATTTGCCCATAACACACCCATGAAGCTGTGACAGGTAAAGGAATTTATGGCATTTGGAAAAATTATTAGAATGCTGGAGTAGGGATTGGAACCTAGGCAGGAAGGAGGCATTTATGAAGATACCAATGGGTAATGAGAAAGTGGGAGGATCAATAGAGTGGAAGCCATGATGTGATTGAAGGACTTTTCCAGTAGAAATACTTGAACAATTAAACCAGAAGGATATGAATAGTCTAGGAGCTTGATGTTGGTATTTAATGTTTTAGAGGTGGTACAATGATCCTGAGTGTAACTATTGGAGTGGGTGACTGGAGCAGAGAGGAGGAAAAGTTCATCTGAGACATGGAGGTGAAGAAACTTAAAAGCGAGGAGTTAAAATGGTCTTCCTGGAAATGTAGAAGTTACAAGGAGTGATGGAATCTGGGGTGCAGAGGGAGACTGGGAGCCAGGGAATGAAGGGGAGTGACTGGAGATGATGGAAACAAGGGAGGTAGTATGTCCAAGTCACGCGGATGTCAGAGGGCAAAGGTTTTGCAGGAAAAGGGGGAACAACGGTCTGAAGATGGCAGAGTAAAGCCCCCACCTTACCATCGGGCCCCCGATTATATGGAGCATAGAAGAAAAAGCCTTGATGGCTGTGGGTGAAGTATCTTCAGAGAACCTCCATGTATCAAGGGAGAGGTTGTGATGTGGAAAGTTTCAGGAGGTCATAGAAGGTGGGCTGGGTAGAATCAGGGCACGTAGAAGTGTGGGTGGGAGCTCAGGTAACGATGGATGCTGGGGATGCTGGGCCTCTGGAGTGGCGGAGGCAGAGGGAGATGCGCACAAGGGGATGGGCCTGCTGGCCTCTTAGAGGAGGGGCTTCCGCTGCTGGTCTGGGTCCACAGCCCGCCCTGGTCGTCCAGGGAGCTGCTCTTTCTTGGACACCTGCAGCGTGTACTTTGTCTACATCTGGGCACTTGCAGTTCTCCAAACACACTCTGGTTGCCCTCACCTCTGACCTCTGCCCCCAGTGCTCCTGCACAAGAGGCCCCATTTGAGTCCCATCCGTCTCTAATGCCCGACACAAATGTCACCCTTTCTGCAGAATCCTGCAAGGCGTTTCCAAGCAGGAACTACCGCTCCTACTTCTGAATGTATGTTAGTAGAATTTGAAATGGATGGGATGTTTGAAAACAAATTTTCCCCTCTCAGCAGAAAAGCCTTTTTAAAAAAAATCTTCACCCGAGGATATTTTTCCACTGATTTTCAGATGGAGTGTGTGTGTGGGGAAGAGAGAGAGAGAGAGAGAGAGAGAGAGAGAGAGAGAGAGAGAGAGAGAGACATCGACTGGTTGCCTCCTCGCACAAGCCCAACCAGGGCTGGGGATAGAATCGAAACTGAGGTACGTGACCTTGGCTGGAATCAAACCCGCAACTCTTTGATCTGCAAGCTAACACTGTAACCACTGAGCAAAACTGGCCAGGGCAAACTTTTTAATCTGTATACTCTTAAGGGAGGTGATATATCTTTTTTTATTTTATCTGCAGAAATTTATTTAAATTTAGTAATAGGTAGTAATAGGAAAATTTCTAAAATTCTCCAGGTAGTGGGAGCTGATCTATCTTAAAGGGTGCCCCTGTTTCTAAAGCCCCCATACTTCCCTTCCAGGAAGGGAAACACGTTTTCTGTTGCCCAGGGTCTGGGATGGAGTTTGATGGACTATTTGTTGAGCCCCAGCCCAGGAAAAGTAGAGAATGAGGCTTTGAGGAAGCAGGGCTAAGAAGAGTGTGGTGGAGGCTGGGGAGGGAGCTGAGGAGCCCGGGAAAGGGACAGGGTGGAATCCCAGCCCGGAGCTCAGATCCCTGGGGCCGTGGGGGCCTGCTGGAAGACTGCTAGGATGCTGGGGACGGGGCAGGGACTCTACAGAACCAGAGCCTGGCTGTGGCCTGACTCCAGTCCCCTCCTGAGTGGGGGCATCAGCCCATCCGTAGCAGAGCCCTCACCTGTTCACTGCCCAGGCATCTGCAGTTGCTGGCACAGTTCCTAGCGAGGGGCCTTACACATGTGTGGTAGTGCTCAGTGTTCGCTTCTTGAGGTAATAAAACATCCTGTGAGGTAGGTGGGATAGGTATCATTTTCTGTTCTTTACTCTGGGTGATTCTGGGCCTTAACAAGATGAGGATGGTATCAGTATATTTATTTAGTCTGTAGTAACAGAAAGGGAGCAGGAACCCAGGCTCCCGGGGAACTGGCATCATCACCAACTGTTTCGGTTCAGCTGGACAGCTCCGCTGAATAAACAGAATAGGGTATGTCAGAAAATAAAGGCAGAATTTTATGATTCTGTATTAAAATTATCCTTTTTTGTAAAGAGTTGTTTTCTGTAAACCTTATTCCTTTTGTTTGTATAAACAAAAGTCCACCTTAAAGATATTTCCTGATATGAACACTACAATAACAGCAGCATGAATATTGGAGTGGACAGGACCTGGGAGATGATGTGCAAACTTACAGTAGTTGTAGAGTGAGGCTGGGATTGTGAGCAACACACCCTGACTTTTCTTCAATACTTAATTTACTATTTTCAATAGAGATGCTTAAGAAAATCTCAGCTGTACAATAAGGCAACAACTGACAGTGTTTGTTGAATTGCTATTAAAAAGAATTAGACATAAAAACACTTTCTTGTCTCTGACCCTAGAAGACAGAGAGGATGTTCTTTAGGTAGGAGCAGCATCAGAGGCCTGCCCACACAGGACGCATTCCACTCGGCAGGCAAAAGGCCACTTGGGTATTAGTTGGAGACTCTATGGGTTGAATGCTACAGTTGCAGGTGCCTTTTGTGACTTTGTGAAAATGCAGTTGAGAAGGAGGCAGAAGCAAGTAAGGAGCTTGGCTGGGGAAAATGGGAGGGAGGCAAAGTTGCATATGATACTAGCTTCACATCATTATCTTCCAACACTACCCATTGCCATGGCTCCCCGCCCAACTCTCATCAACTGTCACTCTCATCAACTGACTCTCGTGGACTGCAACTCCAGCTGACAGTTCTGAGACAATTCTGATTACAGCAGATGATATCTCGGGACATTCAGATCCATCAACGCTGGGACTCGAATTAGACTTGCTGCCATAGACTGTAAGGCCCAGGAGCCCAAGGCATCCTCCTGTCCCCCCAAGTCAGTGCCTTCCCCTGAGTCCTGTATGTAGGAGGATGTTAGAAGTTAAGTCTGATCAAATTAACTTCTGCTCTTAGAAGGTGGGATAGTGGTCAACTTTAGGGTGGTGGATAGTGTCTGGAAGGGAGCAAGAAGGGGTGCTAGTCAGGTTCTCTTTCTTGATCTGGGTGTTACCTGGGTGTATGCAGTTTGTGAAAATCCATTGAGCTATTGTACACTATGCACTCTTCTGTACGTTATATTATTATTCAATAAAAATTCAAGAGGAAAGACGAAAAGACGGGAGGGAGGGAAGGGGAGAAAGAAGGAAGAAAGGGAGGAATGTAAAGCTGGAGTGAGGTGCTTGAACCTGGTTCAACAGGCAGTTGTGGGCCTCTCGGTGGCTCAGACATGGTATGTATGACATGACGACAGCATTAGTATAGGAAGATTAGTTTGACTGTGGAGAGCAGTTTAAAAGGGATGAGCTGAGGCAAGAGGAGGAGGAAAGAGTTGTCGTGGCCTCAGTCTGGGAGGTGAAGACTTAGATTGGTATCGACAGTAGTGATGTTTAAGAGGGTAGCAGGGCCATTAGCTACAGAAGAAGCCAATTTCAGGGAGAGCTATTACGTAAATGAACCAATATACAGCACATGCTGTAGGTTGCTTTACAATATTATAAAATGTTAAAACTCACTTTGTTTAAATAGAAATCATAATTCTTGCAGGGCCCAAGGCAGCTCACTGAGATCTGCTAAGCTGCAGGGCTAAGCTCCAGAGCTCTGGAGCTGACTAGCCTCTATTCCCAGGTAGGTGCCACTTGTCCGGAGGTATTGAGTAAGGACCTACAAAGGACTCTAGCATAGACCAACCAAATGATAAACAGCATGAGCCTTGTTTTTTTGTTTTGATTTGTTTGGGTTTATTTTTTCATATATGATGATAGATAAAACTACTGACTTTTTAGGACCTATTCAAAAGATTAATTTAATAGCTACATATTTAAGATTGAAGAAAATATTGCCTTCCAAAGTATATAATGAAGATTTTAAAGATTGAATTGTACAGATCAAAGCTTGTCCTTCAGAAAAATAACATGAAGAACATGTTTGCACAGGGTTTGTAGTAGAATTTAGATTTATGCAAATCTTTAATTTTCCATAATCCAAAATTAACAATCTCAGAATGACACACATTTGTTGAAATGGAATGCTAACTAAACATTTTAGTGCATCTTTCTGGAATTCAACAGAATGTTGACATCTAATTTCACATTATGCATCTCATTTAATTTCTGCACGATGAACCAACAGGCAGAAATAGATGAGTCGCTGACACGCTGGCTTTTTCCAGCTCCCAGAGGAAAAACAAAGGTTCTCAGTCAGAGATGAGGGAGCAGTTCGTGTGGTTCATTAGTTTGCATAGATCCATAATTATGTACACAAGTCATTTGTATGTACTGCACTAACTGATGATTATTTAGCTTTGCTGTGATGCCAGTGATTGAAACATAATCTAATTTTATTAAGTTCCTTAAAGCTTTGGAGAATCTTAGTTATAAGCTGGTTCTCTGCTCATTAGCATTGACCTCTATGGCTTGTTTATGTGGATTTTTTTGGCCTCCTGCCCCCAAGTTAACACCCCTTTGTTTCATAATCCATACTGTCATTGTGCCCTTTTGACCCAGAAGAGAGGCAGATGAATGAAAGTATTGATGCCTACTTTACAGCAAGAGGCCTGGATGCCTAGTCACGGGCTCTGATTTCTTTGGAAACAAAGAAGGAAAGAGAAAAACTGAACAGGTATTCAAGGCTTTCATGGACTCATCATTAAGCATAGTAGTACGTTATGTGATGAAACAGTGGCAATAGGATTCGAATTGTGACTTCCACCCAGCAAAGAATGGCGTGCACTTCTTAGCACAAATCCAGTGCATTCCATTTGTTTACTGGAAGCACTGTTTTCACTCGCTGATGGTCTTTATTTTTGTTTATGATTATGTAGTAGAATAAATGTGAAAGGCAAGTCCAGGTAGGAGCCATTCTTTTCCCAGAAGAATCACAAATTGCCGAGGGTTTGGGTGCCAGCTCTGCTTTCCAAACCTTCCCATTCACCGTCCAAATGTGGTCATAATAGTCACCTGTGGCTGTTGAGGACATAAAATGTACCTAATACAAATCGAGATGATTTTTAAATATAAAATATACACAACATTTCAAAGACTTGGTGGGAAAAAAAGAATGTAAAGTAGTTCATGCTTAATTTTTATATTGATTGCATATAAAAAAGTTCATGTTTTTAATATCTTGGTCTAAGTAAAATATATTAAAACTAATTTCACTTGTTTCTTTTTACTCTTTTACATGCGGCTACTGGAAAATTTCACACGTCAAATGTGGCTCGCATCGTGTCTCTGTACAGCAGGGGTCTGCAGAGACCCTGAAACCTTTCTGACACAGCCCAGTGCTCCCAGCCTGACTTTCCTCATCGCTTTCCTTCCCTGAGTAGGTCCGAAGACCAAGCCAATGGCATTTTCAGTTCCTAAACCCACAGCTCTGCCAGTTCAAACTTGGCTACAGCCAGAAAGATGGCCTTGCTTCACATCGACTACGTTTGCTACGCTTGCCAACACCCAACATAAGGTTTTTCAGAATTTACTTACTTTTGATCCCATTTAACTTGGATTGAGGGCAGAGGGTTCCGTGGAGGGGGGAAATGGGGAGCAGATAGAAGAAAAACAGACAGGGATACCTCATTCATTTGAATTAACTAGGAAATGAAAATGCTTTTTAAAATATCATCTGATTATCTTGGATTGTTTAGACAAGTGATACACATAGTTTAGGTAAAGGTGAATGATAGAGGGAAAGATTCCGCAAGGTAATTACTTGGAAACTCACAGACTCACCATGATTCACCAAATCCAGCAATTACAAAATTCCTCTCTTGGGAGTATAACTACAAAGATCTGCTCATTTGACTGACGTCAAATTCCCCTCTTACAAGACACACCGACAGGTCAGAGCCAGGGTCACAGTGGGGTGAGTGGCGCTGCTGTCTCTTGCTCGAGCCCTATTGTGAAGGGTCAAGGAGAGACAGAGGGCAAAGGAGACACTGATTTTTCTCCAACAACCCAGAAAAGCATTTCCCTTTTACAAGAAGAAAAGGGTATAGTCTCAAATTTAATTACGGATCCACAGTCTTATATCCACTATTTAAAAAAAAAAAATCTCTGAAAATCACTAATCTTTCAGAATTGATTTGAAAGCGAAACCTGACTTGAACTGACGTGAGGCTATTTTTGGTCTTTATCCCCCTTAGATGTCCATACATTAAACCACAGACATGCTGGTATGTTTGGCTATGAGCTGCTACCCAGGCCACCTGGGGGTGTCACATCATGTGTAACACAACTGAAATAATTTACCTTCGTGAAGTCCAAAGCATTTGAAATTTTTAAATACATCTGATCCCGTGAATTTTAGGTAATGAGCCTACTTATGGGGTATCACAGCTCAGAAGGCAAGGGATTAAAAGCTCCCCACCGACACATTTTCTCCTCAGCCAGCCTCCTAAAGTTACTTTTCCCTCCTATTCTCTGTCTAGTTCCTCATTCACACAATCTTGCCCTAACTCAAAAGTAATTTAGATAAAGCTAGATAATGTGCATGCTCTTTTTTTATGATGTAGGCCAGTCTTTTTTGGTAAGCCTACATAAAATTATAGAAATGAAATTGACCTCTGTACTAACACAGAAAGAGGTGACAGAAGACCTTTTTAGTGTAACTACAAAAGAACAACAATCCCAGGAGTTATGAGAAGAAAGTAATATATGAATGTGTTGTATTCTTATTAAGATTATAAATTATTTTGAGAAACAATGCAACATTCTACTCTATTGAGAAAACTTGATTGTTCTCCAATTTCTTTCTTTCTTTCTTTCTTTTTTTTTTAAATCTGGAACGCTTCACGAATTTGCGTGTCATCCTTGCGCAGGGGCCTTGCTAATCTTCTCTGTATCGTTCCAGTTTTAGTATATGTGCTGCCGAAGCGAGCACTGTTCTCCAATTTCTTACTAAGAATTATAGTTTTAATTCATTTTCACAAAAGATTTCAAGGATTTGGGTAGAACTTGACCACTGGAATATAACTAGGTCTGATTCACCTTAGGTTTTAAAAAATCCTACACTGTTTCTTTAACGACGCCTCTAATTATCTGGCTTTAGTGAAAGCACTATGGTTTCTTTCTTGGAAATGTTTCCTTAGTGACTATTCATACACCACTCCAGATGGATGCTGCACATTTGTTACTGCTTCCTGCCCTCTGGACCTCAGTTTCATTTTGCATGATGGTAGAACATTAGAAAGCTAATCAAAAGGATGTATATTTTTCTTGTCTTAAAAAAAACACACAAAACTCTCCATGTGTCTCTCACTGGGAGTGAGTTAAATCTGTAACTCTATGTATAGCTTACAATATGCAGTGATTACAGTCAAATAGCTGTCAAATTACTATTTGTTTGCTTTGAGTACCATTGCTCTAGTATAAATTCAGAACTCTAGTATAGTCACCTACACGACACACAAGATGTAATGTACCTTTCAAACTGTGCACTATCAGAATTTCTGCATGCCGGGTTACTTGGAACCTCCACATCCCTCCTGCCTGCATGGGTCATTCTAGTCATGACTTGAAAATCCCCCAAATTACACCTTTATATACAGTTTATTCATTAGCATAGATTTTTAAATTATTTTTATGCTTTTGTCTTATAAATTTTGTAGAATATAAAACATGGAACTATGAATTAAGAAAAAAGAAAATCCAGATGAGGTTACCTACTGATCAGGGCCCCTCTACAACCCCGGGGCCCCTAAGAAAGACAACACCTGAAGACTGTTTCACTTAGCAGCAGGCGGTATCCCATCACTTGGCACGTTGAGAACCACCCTTGTATTCCTTTTCTGCAAGTTCCTCTCTCGACAGCCTTCTCCGTTTTCCCCTTGACACCACCACCTGGAGGCAGAGTGGTGCACTGCTTCTCCCGACGCTCATTTACTCCAGCTGTAAATCAGGGAGAGGCTTTAAGGAAAGGGTCTTCAGACCTTTCTTCTCAAGACTTACACCATCAGATGTGCTTCTGGATAATGAGCTTTTAATTGGCTCATATATATATATATATACTTTTGGTCTTTTACCATTCAACTCAATTCTGAGTGTGATTTGATTGGGTCACCTATCCTAAACCCCACAGGTGACTAGAGGAAAGGCACACCCTACATAAATAATCTTCCTGTGGTGTATGAGACCAGGGTGGTTATACAGTATGGTCATTTTATGGTTATGGTGGAGTTTTGGGTTTTGTTCTTCTTTTCTTCTAATAGTTACCTTTACTTCTGCCTGAGTTTTATAAGAACATAGGAGAGTTCTGCCCTCATTCAGGCTAAGGGTATTGGTAAGCAGCCTTTAAACCGATCTATCTATACCTTCTTGTGAGTTTTCAAGTGTCTCACCAGCATTGTACTCACTCAGCTTGAACAACTGCATTTTCAGACTCTGAGCAGCACAGCGGTTGCGCCAGGAGTGCAGTGACCTGAGAACTAAGCCAACCTCCGCTTATCTGAGAGGCTCTCGCCATCTGGCAACAAGAATTCTCCACACATTCCTCTTCGGTGGAAATCTACAGCACAGTCTCCTTTATCCGTTTGTTTATTTTCTGTATCACAGAGTTGTCTCTAAAGCTCCAAATAATAATTTCTGGAGCATACCAGTATTTTTTTTTTTTTTTGCAAAATTTATTTGGGATATGATTTATGTAACATAAAATTTATCATTTTAAACTGGTGTTTTAGTATATCCAGTGGTTTTCAGTATACTCACAATATTGTGCAACTGTCACCGATATATAATTCCAGAATATTTCATCACTCCAAAGAGAACTCCATATTCCTAGCAAGCCCTAATCTACCTTCTCTCTGTGTAGATTGTCTATTCTGAACATTTCATATAAATGGAGTCATACAATATGTGGCCTTTTGTGTTTGGCTTTTTAAATTTATCGTAATGTTTTTTAAGTCTCATCCATATTTATTCCTTTACATGGCTGAATAATATTCTATCTATTGTTTATCCATTTATCAACTGATGAACATTTGAGTTGTTTCCACTATGGGTTATTTTGAAACAATGTGCTATAAACATTTGCATACAAGTTTTTGTGTAAACATATGATTTTAGTTCTTGTAGATATATACCTAGAAGTGAAATTGCTGAATCATACAGTAACTGTATGTTTACCTTTTTTTTTTTTTTTTTTTTTTATCCTCACCCGAGGATATTTTTCCATTTTTTGTTCAGATAGAGCGGGAGGGAGAGAGAGGAACAGAGAGAGAGAGAGAGAAACATCGATGTGAAAGGGACACATCGAGTGGCTGCCACCCGCACGACCAACCAGGGCCGGGGACAAACTGCAACCGAGGTATGTGCCCTTAGCGAGAACCGAACCCGGGTCTCTCTGTACCGCAGGCCGACGCTCCAACCTTGGAGCCAAACCGGCCAGGGCTGTATGTTTAACTTTTTGAACAAATGCAAAACTGTTTTCCACAGCTGCACCATTTTGTAATGCCAGCAGAAATATATGAGGGTTCCAATTTCTCCACAGCCTCATCAACACTTGTTATTACCTCTCTTTTTAATGATATCCTTCCTAGTGGGTATGTAGTATATCTCATTGTGGTTTTTATTTGCATTTCCCTAGTGATTAATTTATGTTGAGCATCTTTTTATGTGCTGTCATTTATTTTCTTTATATTTTTATATATTTATTTATTTTCTTTATATTCATTATATTTCTTTATATTTTATGAAGAAATGATTATTTAAATCCTTTGTCCATATTTAAAATTGGAGTATTTGTCTTTTTATTATTGAGTTGAAGAGTTCTTTATATATTCTGGACACTAAATTTTATTTTTTTCTCATCACCACTTACCCCCTCTCGGCCCTCTTTCACCTCCACCCCTACCCCCATAAACCACACTGTTGTCCGTGGTCAGATATGTGGCCTTTGATCCACAAAAGGTTTTAATTTTTATGAGGATATATATATATATATATATATATATATATATATATATTTGGTTGCTTATGCTTGGAGAACCCTTCTTAAAAAATGAAATCAATGTGGAATCCCACTATATAAAATGGACAAAAAGTGAAGGGGCTCTGGTGAAGAAAAGTGGGAGTCCCACATCTCTGATGACAACAGGAAGCCCCCACCCCAGCAGGCCCGTGGCACTGGGTGAAGTTATAAAAGCCTTCACTGATTTCTAAACACACGTTTTTCAATCATAATCTTTCCTAGTGCCCTACACAAAACATGATTTACTCTACTATCTTTCAGGATTGGGAAAGAAAATAAGTCAATGAATGTGGAAGAGGGTTTTGTGAACTTAAAAGGACAGAGAAAAATAGAAGTCAGAAATCATAGACAATGAACAGAGGTCTTTAAGAGCAATTTTCAAAGTCCTGTCTCTTGAAGATCACTGGGTACCCTCAAGACTCTTTCCAGGAGTCTGTGAGGTTAAAGCTATTTTCACAATAACGGTAAGGTATTATTTGCCTTTTTTTACCCTCATTCTCTCGCAAGTATACAACAGAGTTTTCCATGATGTTATTATTCTAATGGCTAATGGAATGTGTGCTTGTGTATTCTCATGCTTTATAACCTTCTCAGATTTAGTTTATAACGTATATATCTTATCTGTCTATCTATCTATGTATCTATCTATCTACCTACCTACCTACCTATCACATAAACACCAGTGTTATAATTGACTCAGAAAAGGTTGTTAGAGAATAGGATAGTCACATGGTCTCAAAGAATCACTCTAAAAATTATTAATTACAAGGGGAAAATATGCCTTTTTATGGAGACTTCTGATGGTCACCACCTTAATCAAGTTATCAAAACTAGCATCATAATAATACGTACCTCCTGATGTAATGCAATAAGAAGCACACATTCCCTATGTAGTATTATTAAAAACATTGAACCTGAATCTGATCATGAGGAAATAATCAGGGGAAATCCATATTATGGAGCATTTTGAAAACAAATAAACAAACTGATTAGAACTCTTTGAGAAAGTTAATGCCATGAAAAACAAAACAAGTAAAAACTGAACCAAAGAGATATACCAAATAAAATGAAGAACATGAACTTTGATTGAATTATGGTTGTTTTTTTTTTTTTTTAAAGAACAGATATAAAAGACGTTTTAGAGACATTGGAGGAATTTGAATATGGGTCAAATATTAGATTAATTCATGTTAATTTTTCAAAGCTGTTTTAATGGTATTATTATTGGGGAGGAGAATGTCCTTATGCTAAAGTATTTAGGGATGAAATGTTAGAATGTCTGGATTTAATAAATCACTTGGTAGAAAAAAAGTCAATTAAAAATATGTAGAGAGAGAAATAAAGTGTATAGCAAAATATTAACCCCCTGGTGAATCTAGGTAAGGTTTGTATGGGTGGTCTCATTCAGAAAAAAACAAAAAACAAACTTTATAAAATGTTTAGGGAGAAAAATAAAGTATGGAAAAATATGTGATAATTACTTTATTATTTTTTTTAACTTTTCTGTAGGTTTGAAAATTTTAAAATAAATCTTACGGCAGAAGTTAATCACCCTGTAACTGAGTAATCAGAGGGTAAAATAAGTGCTAACATCTTTGACTTATGACTTCTGTGCACAGTGGCCTGAGAGTTCCTTTGTGAGAAAATCAACAGGCCCCGTTAAGAGAAACCAGTGAAAAGTGGCTGTTGACATAAGCACTCACTGGGCCCTCAACAGAGGCAGAAACAGGTCTCTCTCTAGAGGCATGAAGAGACTTTTAACTATTTACACTCAGAAATTTAAAGAGAAATAAGGTGAATGAGATATAGGTGAAATTTTTTACTTGAAATATTTTAAATATATAGAAAAATAAAGAACATAATATAACCAACACTCATTACTCACTACCCAGATTTAACAAAGCTTAATATTTGGTCATATTCACTGTAGTTTTTTTTAAAAAAATATACATCTATCATAATATACATGCCATTCTGCAGTTTGCTTTTCTCACTTAGGATAATTTTGGGGATGTATTCATGTTGATATCTATAGCTCCTGTATTTTTTGTTTTTTTCTTATCCTCACCTGAGGACATTTTTTCATTTTTTGTTCAGATAGAGTGGGAGGGAGAGAGAGAGAGAGAAACATCGATGTGAAAGGTACACATCGAGTGGCTGCCACCTTCACCACCCAACCAGGGCCGGGGACAAACTGCAACCGAGGTACATGCCTTTAGCAGGAACCGAACCCAGGACTCTCTGGACCACAGGCCGATGCTCTAACCGCTGAGCCAAACCAGCCAGGGCTAGCTCCTGTTTTTTAATTGTCACTATTATATAATATTCTATCAATTTATCTATGCATTGCTTTATCGATGAACATTTAAACTGTTCATCAGCCATCCTATTTTTTTTATTATTGCAAACAATATTGCAATAAACTTCCTGTCCATACTTCCTTGTGCTGATGTGTAAAAGTTTCTCTATAACTGAAAACTGAATTCAGTGGCCATATTAAATATATGCCTTCATTACTGGTATAGGGGAGGTTCCTTTTTTATGCGACCTTGTGCACTGGGCCAGCTTGCACTGTGTACGAGAACCAACTGCTAATATTTCAGAAATATGCAAGTCAGTTGTCTAATACAGCCATTATTAAAAATTAAATTATATAAACTTAAATAAACTATAATAAAGAGAAAACTCAAAATTTATCACCTCTTGATTATTTTATGAGTTTACCATCATCTATACTCTTGCGATTACTTAAATGTATTGTCTCTAAGTGGTGAAAGCACTATATGAAAATGATGTGCCATTTCACACATCCCTTCACAGCTCTGTGTTCAGTGACATCCTGTTGGTAGCATTAAATCAGCCAAGGAAATTGGCAAACACTAATGATCAGTGTTTGATTTACTGTTTTGTTGATTGACTAGACTTAAGAAAACAAATGATGGATCAGCCGGTGTGGCTCAGTGCATTGAGTGGTCCCATGGACTGAGAGGTCCTGGTTCGATTCCCAGTCAGGGCACATGCCCGGGTTGCAGGCTCAATCCCCAGTAGGGGGTGTGTAGGAGGCAGCTGATGGATGTTTCCATCTCTCTCTCCCTTCCTCTCTCTCTAAAAAAAATCAATGAAAAAACACATATTTTAAAAAAAGAAAACAAATAATGAAAATGTTAATAATGTAAAGTTAAATGTGTGTTGTTTCTGTGCTCGTTATACAATGAATAGCACAAAAAATTGAGAACATATTTTTCCAGTATTCAAAAACTATTATCTAATGCAGCAAAGAATTAGTTCACACCATCGACAAGTGCAGTTCTCACATGTGTCTTTACCGTTTCACTTCTGCCTTACTCATTGACATAAGCTAAACACCAATCAACATTTATATCAGAACAACACTCATTCACCCGTTTTAACTCTGGTTTGGATACGAATTCAGGAATTTAGCAAAAATTAGCAGAAGCTTTTTGTGATAAGCAATTGGTTATATGGAATTGATAATAAAGAGTATTGTATATTTTATTATTTCTAAATTTTGTCCTATAAATCCCTTATGTCAATAAAATTTAGAATAAACAAACATATTCCCACATATATACCTACAAATATCTTTTTTCAGAGCTTGGTGCTAAATATTTACTGGCACACTACTGCTTGTGATGGTATTATCAGACATATTGATATTGCCAATTAAGAAGTTTGGTAGAGCCCTGGCCGGTTTAGCTCAGCGATTGGAGTATCGGCCTGTGGACCAGAGAGTCCTGGGTTCAGTTCCCACTTGGAGCATGTACCAAAAAAAAAAAAGAAGTTTGGTAGACATAAATTTGATGGTCAGAAAATGCTATATCTTTGTTCTATGCTTACTTTATTTGTTTCTTTTGGCTGTTGTAACAAAGTACCACAAACTGTGTGGCTTCAAATGATAGAAATTCATCGTCTGACAGTTTTGGACATTAGAATTTGGAGATCAAAGTTTCTGCAGGGCCATGCTCCAGGTAGAATCTCTCTCTGCCTCTTGTAGCTTCTGGAAGTGACTGCTGGTTCTTGGCATTCCTTAGCTTGCAGCTGCACCTCGCCATCTCTGCCTCTGTCATCACATGGCATCTCTCCTCGTGTCTTCACATGTCCTTTTGAGGACACTAATCTTATTGGATTAAGGGCTGTCCCACTCCAGTGTGACCTCATCTTTAGTAATTGCATCAGTAAGGCCATATACTGGGGTTTAGGACTTCAACACATCTTTTTCAGGGGACACAATTCAACTCATAACAATTACTAACAAAGAATGGATTTTTGTGAGACCATACTTAAGAAAACCTGTATATCTTTGATGTTAGTTAGAAAAAAGAGAAAACATTACCCACACTCCCTTTCCCTTCTAGCCTTCCTGTCTTTCCCAGTGCAATATGATATTTAGAGTATTGAGGTGATCACTGCATAATAATTATTTGTATTCATAATATTATCTAAGGGCAAAAGCGCTTCCCATGTGAATACTAGAATAGAGGTGTGTGCAGGCTTTGTGACCAGACAGATTTGAATTCAAGTTCCAGATCGTATTAATTCTCTGACCTTGGGAATATTACTTCAACTTCTTAAAACTTCAGTTTTCACCCTGGCCAGTTTGGCTCAGCGGTTAGAGCATCAGCCGGTGGTCCAGAGAGAGACCCGGGTTCGGTTCCTGTTAAGGGCGCGTACCTCGGTTGCAGTTTGTCCCCGGCCCTGGTTGGTCGTGCGGGTGGCAGCCACTCGATGTGTCCCTTTCACATTGATGTTTCTCTCTCTCTCTCTTCCTCTCTCTCCCTCCTACTCTATCTGAACAAAAATGTCCTCGGATGAGGATAAAAAACAAAACAAAACTTCAGTTTTCTCATCTGTAAAATGGGATACTAATAATCTATTTAATAATGTTGTGAAGATTTTATGAGATAATAGATTATACCGGACATGTAGTAAGGGCTCATTTAAAGGAGCCACACCAGCCCATGTGGTGTGGCTCAGTGGTTGAGTGTTGACCCATGTACCAAGAGGTCGCCAGTTTGATTCCCGGTCAGGGCACATGCCCAGGTTGTAGGCCCGATTCCCAGTAGGGCATGTAAGAGGCGGCCAATCGATGTTCTTGATAAATTACTTTGTTATTTGATAAGTCTCAGATCAAGAGCCGTCATTGTTTTAAATACTTTTCACATGTTGGAGTATGTCAGCCGCAGGTCAGTTACCCTGAAGCCAACACTTAGATTCGCATGCGGGACATTTCCTGGGACTGCTCCCGAATCACCAAGGGGAGAAGGATGCAGCAGGACCAGACCAAGGGAGTACCATGCAGTCGCAGCTAAAGTTTCGCAGATCCTACGGGGAACTCTGGAGCTAGTGTCGTCTCACTTTGGAACGAGGGGGCTAGACCGTTCTATTCGCACATCAACCAGTCACTGGATATGGGTTGCCCCTGGGCAGGGGTATGAGCTTGGACAAAGTTGTTCCCTCCAGTGGCTGACCATCCAGGAGAGGGGCTCAGGTGAGGACTGCCAGCCTGCAGGCACTGCCAGCAACTAAAGGAATGAGTTTTTCATTCCAAAAGGTTGGGTGGGCAGGGTGGAGGGGTGTTAATCTGGGTAGTGCACCACAGCACCCCCTACAGTGTCAAACAGATTTGGGATTGGATCCCTGTCCCCAAAGGAGCAGCCTTCTTAAATAATTTTCGGTCATACCTATTAATCTTTCTTCATAAACCCAAAGTGGTGAATTCTCAATTATTTTCTCCGTACTTGTTTAGGTGAAATAAGCTTTTATGAAAGACTAACTAACCTTGTCAGAGAGACAGGTAGGCTTCTCTCACTAGTCCCCAATGTGCCAAATTCTCACCAGTTTTTGCTCAAAGTAGAGAGCAAAGGCCTGAACCTTCTCTGCACGGAGGCTGTAAGAGTGGATGTGATGTGTCGCGTCTGGATGTGAGAAGAACAAGTGTATGTGTGAACTCAGTAATTCCATTCTCTTCTACTCTATAATTCCACTGATCCTTGACCTAATCCTTCATCCAGAAGGTTTCAGCTCCCAAGTTTGCTATGCTCACTTTAGTTTATACCCTCAATACTAAAAAAGTGAAAAATAATAGAAGACCCAAGAGGAAGCCACCCTTGTCCTGATCCAGCCTCTGACTCACTCTGGCCACCTAACTGCCAGCACCACGGGTCAGTTCACCACCTGGCACCCATCTGGCCATTTTCCCTTCTTGATTGCTGACACATGGCTGTCTCCTTCCTTAGCACGACCTTCTTCTTTCTTGAACACTGGACAGCTCGTGGCTGGAGATTCCCAGGACCTGCATCCTTAGCTTAGATCTCTTGGTTTCTAGTGTTCGTCTTGTTTTGAATATTGTTAACCCAGTGTTTTTAGTTGCTGCCTTATTCTCCCAGATCTGAGTTACTTAGATCTCTTCCGAACTATAGCAAGCATTGGAGAAGCCCCAATCTGACTGTCCTGACCCAATAGCTACTTATGTTTGTGGCAGTGCCTCTGCTTGTCAGAGACATCACAACTCTCCTAATAGAGTAAGACCCTGTCAGATGGGAGCACAGAAGGCAGGATGCAGTAGTGGAAAGAGTGCTGGACTAGGAATCAGAGGCCTGGGGACTGGACATTAAACCCTGGAATGTCAGAGCTGCAAGGGACTTAGAGATAATATAGTCAAAGCCCATTATTTCATTAAAAAGGGAGAGTAATGCCCAGAGGAATGTGTCTTGCTTATGTCACAGAGCAATGTAGTGGCACAGTGTGTATGAAAATCTGATCCTTGATGCTATTCTCTTGGTCTCTACTCAAACAGTACAACCTTGAGCAAATAGACCTTTTCATGGTCTGAGCCACACCTTTCTCATCTCCCATAAGTGGATAGTAATATCTGCCCTATATGTCACAAGTTGTTATGAGAATCAAATAAGGTATTATATGTCGAAAGGGTTTATAAAACCTTATTTTATTAAGGTATAATTAACATATAACTATAAAGTCTTGAATACTACATAAATGCAATGTAATACAAAATCAGCAGCATTCTTGACAGGGTTATAGGTATTTAGTTATGTATCTTATTTTTCTTGTGCTTCTTTTTTGAGATATAATATCCACATGCTAACATAAGAGACAAACAGATACATGTCACCCAGCTAAGGTTAGATTTCAGTTAGCTAAGATATTGAAGAATAGTAAACTTTGCTGCATTTTTCATGATTACTATTTTTTTTTCTCTTAACCTATAAGGTGAAGTCAATGAAAATACATATATACAATTTATTTTTGTATATGTACTTTGATCTCAAGTAATTTGTGTAATTTAAAGGAAAAGGAAAGTAGCCAGAATCTAAAAGTTTGTATCAATCTTCTGAATGTTTAAAACAACAATATGGAATAGAGGGAAGGCACACGATTTGGATGAAGATGCTTAGACTTGAGAAGGCTTGGGTCTATGTCATCTGGGTAAGCCTCTCATCTTCTCTCAGGTCACTACCGTATCAGAACAGGAGAATGATAACATTCCTATCTCACCGGGGCAAGAGAGAGAATGCACCTGAAAGTTTTGTAGATTTTAGAGCAGACTTTAACCTTCTACTTGAGCTAGCAGATAGGTTTAGTTTTTGTGTTTACTGTTGACGCACACACTGCTTTAATATTTCTTATTTGCTTGATAAACTTTTTAAAAGAGAGATCTCATATGAAAACCTGAATTTCTGTCTCTTCTTGTCTGTCCTGGACTGACATTCCTGGGAACACACCTATCAGGACTACCTACCCACCATGGAAACCAGGTGACAGCTGAAATTGACCATTGGGTTTACCTCTTGTTTTTGTTATACTAGAGTTTTTCTTGTAATAGAGTGAAGAAGAAAGTGAAGCATTTCTTAGATTCACGTCTTCATTGCAAGTTAGAAAATGAAAGATAGACTGAGAGGATCACACATTGCTCAGAAAAAACAACAGAAAGTATGTTTCTTTGCAGAAGCTAAGAATGTGCTCACATGTTTAATATACAAATAAAGTATATATGTGTTCAAAGCATGTCCTAAGATGACTTTTATTAAAGACAAAACAAAACAAAACAAAAAAACCACCGAGCATGAATATTGTGATGCCTTCTCTAATATGTTATACAATGTTAGCAAGTATTTTTTCAGCACCCACTCATCTATTATTTGTTCCTCCTCTTCTCTTCTATTTAGCGAAATATGAGTGGCTTTTATGGTCATTAATTCCTCTGTGGCCTCGAAGCACTCTATCATAAAATTTTGCATTATTTTCTAGTACATTACAAATATCTACAATCTCAGTATAAATTGCTTATTTTAAATCTCCCATTTCCTAGCCTTATCAGGGAATATGAATTTAAGGACCAGAAAGACCATAGCTTAGTATGTTCACCATCTGCTGCAGGAAATCACTCACACAAAAGGTGAAAATGGACTCATAGCATGAGATCAATTATATCCAGAAGCCAGCCAGTTTGCATTTCTTCCTGGAGGACACCACTATGGGATTTTATTAATTTCCTTGTGGGTTGTACATTATAACTTTTTATTTTTTTTAATCCTCACCCAAGGATATTTTCCAATTTATTTTCAGATAGAGTGGAGGAGGTGGGGGAGAGAGAGAGATAAAAACATTGATGTGAGAGAGACACATCAACTGGTTGCCTCCTGCATGACCCCGACCAGGGCTGTGAACCAAACCTCAACCCAGGTACATGCCCTTGACCGGAATCAAACCCATGACTCTTTGGTCTGCAGGACAACACTCTTAATCACTGGGCAAAACTGGCCAAGGTCATTCTAACTTTTTAAATGGCATTTAAACACATGTCCAGCTTGGTTGGTGTGGCTCAGTGTTTGAGCATCGATCCATGAACCAAGAAGTCACCAGTTCGATTCCCAGTCAGGGCACATGCCCAGGTTGTTGGCCAGATCCCCAGTGGGGGGCATGCAGGAGGCAGCCAATCGATGTTTCTCTCGCATCGATGTTTCTATCCCTCTCTCCCTCCCTCTCTCTCTAAAAAAATCAATAAAAACATATTTTAAAAATAAAATAAAATAAACACATGTCCAAACTCCCAGACTAAAACCTCAGAATTACTTTTGAGCAATCCTTCTACTTCACCTTGCACATTAATTTAGCTACTATATTTCATAATTCTATTCTAAAATGTCATAGATCTGGGTCATTTTTTTCCATCCTCATTTTCAAATTTTATTGCAAAAATTTGACCTTCTTTTCCCCTGCCTTTCCCCACCCCATTGCATTCTTTATATTGTACACACACACACACACACACACACACACGGTATAACCACCTCTCTTGTTCCTGTGGTCTTCTATTATCTGATGAGGTTCAGAGTTCTTAATCTTACCATGGTACATTAAGAGCTGGGCCTTTGTGTATACCTTTAATCTCAACTTTAATAGCTGTATACCCCATTTAGAATCCACTCATTCATTTATGAATTTCACAAATATTTATTGAACATCTATAATATTCTGAGTGTTATGTTGGGTTTGAGGATATAGCAGTGAACAAAACAGACAAAAATCTCTACCCTCTGGAGCTTGTATTTTGGGAATGGGTTCTAGGTGGCAGATAAAACCTAAGTATGTGGAATATAGAGTGTGTGTGATAGCTACATGTGGTATGAGAAAAATGAAAAAGAAGAACGTAAGGTCCAAAAGGAGAGATTGCAATTTTGCATGAGGGATTAGGAAGATTTGCTGAGAAGGGTCATTGAATAAAACTGAAGAGGGCAGAGCAGGCTCGTCTGCAGGAGGCTGGAGGAAGAGCAGGATGAAGAAGATGGGCCACAGGGAAGGTACGCAGGATGTGGGGAGGTGAAGCACTAAGTCATTGAGGGCCTTGGTTGGCCACAGTGAGCACTTTCGCTTTTATGCAGAGTGATATGGGGCAGCTGGGGGGCGGTGAGCTGGAGAAGTACATGATCTGTCTCACCACATAAAGAGATCACTCTGTCTGCTATGCTGAGAATAGGTTGAAGGGGGACAACCCCGTGAGAGATGATATTGGTTTGGACCAAGGTAGAAGCGATAAAGCTGGGGAGAGTGATCAGGTTCTGAAGCCTTTCAGTGGAGCCAAAAAGACTTGCTGACACTCTGGATATGGGGTATAGAAAGGTTTCAATAGTGACTGCCGAGCATTTGGCTTGAGCAACTGAAGGGTGGGTTGCCATGAACTAAGAAGAGGAAGACCGTGGAAGAGCTGCTGAAGGGTGTGCGTGTGTGTGTGTGTAGAAATAAGAAGCTCAATTTGGAGTGTGAGATGCTTGCTAGATAGCCAAGTGGACATGGTATGTAGCACAGGCAGTTTGAGATGTGTATCCTCCATACCCAGAACAGCAGCCTTCTCGTTTTTCCCTCAGTACCTCGTTCTTTCAGGTTTATATGCTGTTTGAATTTGCTTAAATGCACTTTGTTCTTGGTCTCTATTTTACCTCCTAGTGCATTGCATTATAATTATTAAACTTATCTGTTCTTTCACTATACTGTCCTGTTATTCATCCTTAGCATAGTGTCTGATAAAAAATAAATAATCAAAATAGTTCATTGAATAACTGAAACCTGTAGGAGCGATAATTTCCTATATTCAATGGTTAGATTTTTTTTTTTTTTTTTTGACAGATGTTACTATTTTTTCTCTCCAACAAAAAAGAACTGTTTGGCACATATTGTTTTAATCAATGTGAATTCAATTCTATTTTTGTTGATGTGCTTTTTTTTTAAATTCCCTTGGGCGTGCAATTTGTCAACCATGAGTAATATCTGGCACGAAGAGTCTCAAATAGCTTCCTTTCAATATTAGATCAATGATGGTCTGAATTCTTGAGAAAGGAAATATCTAGAGAGAGAATACCCTGATTCCTTGAAAATGATGCTAAAAAGAAGACAAGGCAATAAAACCATTAACAGTGAAATTGCTTTGGGGGTACTTGAATCCTTTATGGAAACTTGGAAACATTTTTAAGGTATGTTTTCAGCCAGTGGCTTAGTCATGATATTTAGCTTCTGAATACTGGCTGCATTTAGTGTGTCTTTCTTTATTTAAATGTTTGGCATATTTTATAAGATACTTTAAGAGAAAAAAACTCATTTTAACAAACATATTTTCCCTCACACCTCTCTACCTTTCCTAGCCCACCAAGCTCTCTCCACAGCTTAACCCCATTAATAGCTATTTCCCCCATTTTTTTTTATAGACTCTCTAGGCCTTAATATATATTTCTATTGACGTCTATCCTCTTTTCTACATAAATAAGACCCTACTGCATAGTTTTTCCTATCATATAGTTTTCTTTCACTTAACATATATTAAGCATTAAAACAAAATAATAGCAGGTAATAATGGCATGTGTGCTAATGTCAATATACATTTTTCTAGTCAACAGCTCCATAACATCCCACTGCATAGATAGGCCATAATGTAATTAAAAATATCTCACTGTTGGGCATTGAGTACTGGATATTTAATGTTGCAACAAAAAATGCTGCCATGAGCAACTTTGTGTGTATATACCCATGTATACCTCTATGTACAGATACACATACAGTTACATAAGCATTAAGTACATATAATATATATGTAGGTATATGTATATAGAGGTATATATGTGTATATGTACACAAAGTTGTTCATATACATATAATGAAAATGCTCTGTGGGGTACTTTTTAAAAGGGCATTTGCTGTTATAATTTTTGACATATAATTGACAATTCTGAGAAGCCCAGCAAGATAGACACCCTGGTGATACCCTGGTGTCCACAAACACATGCCAGACAAAATTTAATCAGGCCCCAGATGTCTATTATGGAAGCCTCATTAACCAAGCCATTGACGCTCATTTTCAAGACTGCTGGCTGGCCAAAAAGCACGTAGCAGATGTTGACCTTGCAAAGGTTAACTTAATAGAGTTGAATTTGATTCAGATTCAATCACTGCTTCCAGCGCCTTTCTGGGGGCCAAAGAGCAGACCGTAGAGGTGATGTCATGGGGTTTCATCTCAGGGTTGCTGCTCAAGCATGACTCACACCTATGCCCTGAAAGACTCTATTGTCGTTTTGCTCCTGGGTGGAGCGGGCATTTGACTCACTCACTCCCTCAAACATGCTGATGGAACTTCCATGTGGGAACATTAACTCCATCACACCCTCCTCTCCAGCAAGTAAGTATAGGTACAGGGCCCCCCCCCCCCCCAGTCTAGGATGGTTTTTGTTGTGCAGAATGCAGCTTATTCTTGGGGCTCTCCATCTCCTCCTCCTTCCTCCCCTACCCCTACTCCCACTACCCAGCTCCCTAATAGCACTTTAAATGCAAAAGGGTCATTTAAGTCTAATTCAACAAGCATGGCATGAGTAATACTGTGACTAAATATTTCAGTTAACTCTATGTGCTCAATTATAGCTTTAATTTATCTGTGAACAAATCATTCCAGGGAGAGTGCAGTTTGAGCCCCCGTCTCTCCTTACTGGGGAGATGATGGCTCCACAGCTGGGGTGAGCAGGCTTCAGGTTTTGGTTGGGTTCCTGATCCTCTGCTAAAGCTCCGCGTTTTCCTTATTGCTTCACTTCTCTGCACGCTTTGGTTGACACGGTTATGAATGTTACAAGATAAATTCCTTGCTGCCAATTCATGATCTTTTAATTCATTCTTTTACTTTCTTATTCCTTTCAAGAGCTGCCACTATTTCTCCCCAAATATTCCCCTTTCTCCCCATTTTTTGGGGGGGGGAAGACTAGTTCTTTTTATAGTGGGGGAGGCTATTTCTTTGCCATTTAGAAAACCTTATTAGTGGGTTAAGAAAGACTGGCTTCCAGGGACAGTCATAAAGAAGACTGCCCCCTCCCCAACACACACACACACACACACACACACACACACACACACACACACTTCTGCATTATCAAAACCACATAAAACTGCCAGAAAGGTCCTCAGCATCTTCCCTCTTTAGTCCTGCACTGTACCCTCAAGCTGTCCTGAGGTCTGGGATGTTGGCAGATGGGAGGGGTGGCGCACACATGCTTGAGCAGAGGAAGTAAAGCTGGGAGGAGGAGTGTTTATTTCGTTATCTGGGTAGAACGTTATTACTGGTGGGACTGGGATAAGGCTATGCTTCTGTTCCTTGGTGAGGTGCTTATTCTGAGCCACACTTTTTCAGTTTTAGCTTCTTTTCCTTAATTCTTTTAAATTGGCAAGTTAGAAGCACAATATACCACCTACAAGAATTATTTTGTATTCCACCCTCACCTCTTCATTCTATGCTTTGAAAGTGCAACTTGTCAAGGAGAAAAATGGCAGAGGTGGGCTGTGTCTCAGCACCCACTGACTCTCTCACACCCAAGCGCAGTGGGGGAAGGAGAGCTCAACAGGAGACCAGGGTGGTGGCATCGTCTGCCCTTCTCCAGCTAGATGGCCCTGAGGCGGTGACTCAGCCTCTCTTGCTCTCAGGTGCATAACTGAAAGCAGAGGGCTAGCTTGTGCCTCTCAAGGCCCCTTCTATCTAATGTCTATGAAGCAAGCACTTAGTGAATTTGTGCCGGCTCTCATCCTCCCAAGTAAAAAAAGGAAGTACGAAAATGTGAATACGCAAGGTAAAGATTACACTATTGGAAACACTGCCACAGATTAGACTAGATGACCCTCGAAACCCTGTGATTTCTCCACTATATTCCTTTAACTTAGAAGTGATGGCAACATGGAGGGGACATGAGGTCACGTGCGTAGAACACAGGAACCAGGTTTTGTTGTTAACATTTTAGAGAAATTTTCTCATGTGATGTATAATCAAGTATATTATCTATTTATATAGTTTCTACTGAGCAAATACACACATACATTATTTGTTTGTTTGTTAGTTTGTTTGTTTTTTATCCTCACCCGAGGACATTTTTCCATTTTTTGTTCAGATAGAGTGGGAGGGAGAGAGAGAGAGAGAGAGAGAGAGAGAGAGAGAGAGAGAGAGAGACATCGATGTGAAAGGGACACATCGAGTGGCTACCACCTGCACGACCAACCAGGGCCGGGGACAAACTGCAACCGAGGTACGTACCCTTAGCGGGAACCGAACCCGGGTCTCTCTGGACCGCAGGCCGCCACTCTAACCGCTGAGCCAAACCGGCCAGGTCCACACACGTACGTTTTAATTTAATATTATGTAGTATCTCGCCATGCAATGCGTCTCATTTCACTTGATCTTAGCCAAAAGGCTGAGAAGCAATTGGAAAGTGCCTCACTTCAACTCCTCACAATTAGGGACTAATTTTATTACAATAAATAAAACATTTAGGGACATATTTCCTCAGGAAACAATATGATCTAGTAAGAAAGTTACGGGCGTTGGAGCTGTCTGGATATTTTCCTGGCCACAATAATTCAGGACCTTGTAGTTAGACATGGTGCCACCTTTGATGCAGGGACACTTTCTTTTTTTTTTTTTTTTATCCTCATCCGAGGACATTTTTCCATTTTTTGTACAGACAGAGTGGGAGGGAGAGAGAGAGGGAGAGAGAAAGGGAAACATCGATGTGAAAGGGCCACATCGAGTGGCTGCCACCCACACGACCAACCAGGGCCGGGGACAAACTGCAACCAAGGTACGTGCCCTTAGCGGGAACCGAACCCGTATCTCTCCGGACCGCAGGCGGACGCTCTAACCGCTGAGCCAAACTGGCCAGGGCGATGCAGGGACACTTTCTGCTATCCTGAGATATTACTTGGAACATAAAGCCTCAACTTGGACCTAACCTGCTCCAGGGCATGTCTGCCTGTGGGATGCATAATCATGTCTTAGTCACAATGAACTTTCACTTTTTTTCTTTTACCAGGTGGTTAACTTACAATGTCAAAAAATGAGAAAGGTTTGGCTTAGTGGTGCCCAAACTCAAAGGTGCAGAACGCTGAATGTGATTGCAACCTTCGAAAGCAGGATTCTGTCCACCTTGGTTGTCATCTGGGTCTGCTCCAGTGCTGTCTGTGTACTGCCGCCTCCCACTGCGGGCCCAGCCCTGGTGAGGATGTAGGTCAGCTCTTGCAGCGCACTTAGAGCTCCCATACAACAGCAATGGGTTCTGAAGCGTGGTCCATGCCCCTGGTCTGGGTGTGGGATGTGAGGGGCTGCACTAATGCCGATGTGATGCTCATGTGTGTTAAGAGCCTTAGTGTATCCCCACTCAGTCTTCACCTAGAGAGTCTGTCTGTCCGACCTCGTTCTGGGATTTCACTTCCATCAGCTTAGTTCATCAACTCACACGATACCTGCCAGTCTATTTCTCCAGGGTGGGATATCATTTTTGTAATGACCCCTATCTCCCCAATGTCTGTCCTTTACCCCAAAAGACAACAACAACAAAAAATAATATAGGACTTATTTAAAAAACAATCTCCTTTTTCTTTTTAAATCTTCACTGACGCATGCACACTGATACATTTATTTTATTTTTGTTAGTCCTCACTCGAGGACATTTTTTCATTGATTTCTAGATAGAATGAAAGGAAGGGAGGGAGGAAGAGAGAAACATCTATGTGAGAGAGACACATTGATTGGTTGCCTCCTGCATGACCCTGACTGGGGCCAGGGATCAAACCTGCAACCCAGGTACAGGCCCTTGACCAGAAATCGGACTCACAACCCCTGGCTCGATGGGCCAACACTCTAACTACTGAGCTAACCTGGCTAGGGCTACACTGGTGCATTTTAAATAATTAAATTTATTGCAGAAATTAGACACACAAACTAGAACATATAAGTAATTCCTATAAATTGATAAGAACAAACAAACAAAATAAAAGTGGACAGAACATATCACCAGCTGAGCCATAGAAAAGGAAGACCAGAAGGCCAACACACATCTGCCTAAGAAGACATGCTAGTTTCTGACCCCTTCTTCCTTTCCTCAGAGGCACATGCTTGTCCAGCCACGAATTATACTTTCCAATCTCCTCCTAAGGATGTGCTGATGTATGCATAAGACCAAGTGTTTCCAGTGGAATGTGAGTGAAAGAGATGTTCGCAACTTATGCCTTATTGCCTATAAGAAGATTACTTTGTCAGGAATTCTCTAATATTTTTTCAAAAGTCGGTATGTGGCAAAAACCTAAGACTGCAACCATGATGACAAGGATGATGATCTAAGAGATGGCAGTTTAACAAATGGAAGGGTCCCCGGATGACTGTGAAGCAGAGCCACCTTACCAGCTCAGACTGCCCAATGGAAGAGTGGTACGCAAGAGAGAAATGTCTTCCTTATGTGAAGTTCTGCATCGGAGGTCTATTTGTTACAGAAGCCAAGCCTTTATCCTAACTCGTACAATGCTCAACCTAACTAGAAATCTGAGAAATGCCCATTGAAACAAGATACCATTGCATACCCTAAGATTGGCAACCTTGAAAAAAAATATGATGATACTAAGAAATTGGCAAGAATTTAGGAAATGAGAAACTCTCATATACTTCTGCCAGAAGTGTAAACTGGTACAACCACTGGAGAACACTTTGTTAAAATTACTAAAGTAGAAAACGAGCATCCCCTACAGTCGATTCATTTCACTTCTAGGCATAGTGACTTTGCATACTGAACTCCACTTATGGGGTAGTTATAACAGCACTTGTATTAGCAAAAACTGGAAACAACCTGTGATATTTTCATATAATTGAGCACAAAATGAATGAATTGCATCTATATGTATCAATATGAATGAATTTCAAAAACATAATATTGACGAGAAAAGGAAGTTGAAAAATATGTATAATATGATAGCATTAAGTAAAATTCAAAATATGCAAAGCACAACTATGTATTGTTTTTATTACATATATGTGTAAGAAAGGTATAAAAATATAGTCAGGAAAAATACATACCAGATTCTTGATAGTAGTGGTCTCAGGGGAAGGAAGGTAGGCAGATGGATCTGTGGAGAGGAACAAGAAGGATTTCAACGTAACTCATATGTTTTATTTCTTCTATGAAAAATTATCATTCAAAAATTGTTAATATTTGTTAATTATGGCTGTTGGGTGCTGGAGCTGGATCAGCTGGTAAAGAGTGGACTGTGCACACCTCTCCCAAACTCCCCATGCGATGATGTCACCGTGACAGCTGAAAATCAATGATGAAAGTATTTACACCACAGAATACAGCAAATGCTACCAATCAGAACCTTTTCCTTGCTCTGGAGAGTCTGTTGTTCGTACTGACCAGCACACCGATGGGTACAATGTATCTATTAAGTTAATCTTCATACTTTTTAATGATTTTGAAACCTTTCAAAATACAAAAAATTAAAATGTCATCTTTACCTAATTTTTCAGGATTATGCTTTTTGCACAAAGCATCCAGCATGTGTGCCTTGGTGATGAAGAAAAGTAAAGCATCTCTGAAAGGTCTAACCAAAGGTCAGGTTGTATGTGGCTTTTGAGAAAATTGGGTTCATTTGTGTTGAGAAAATTTTGGACCTCCTCCTTATTACAGAATTTCAGCATCAAGTGTCTCCAAATTCTAACATTCTTATGCAATAAGGGGCTCCCTGCCTCTTCTCAAAGAAGATAACATCTTTGATAACTGCCGAAATGCCTAGATTTACCTTACTGAGTTCCAGCTGTGGAACCATAATTTCCATTTCTGCTTGTATAAACGTAAATCGGAATCAGAAGTGCTTATGACCGTGAGAGTCCATGTGGTTGGAGCAGGCCTCTGCATCCGTGGCTGAGTGTTACCGTAATCACTCTTTCTGAACCCCAATCAGGATATGTGGCCATATAAGTATGGAGGACTGTGGGGAAGGGTGTTTGCCTTCAGTCCTGTCCTGTCAGTGAGATTCTGGGCTTTCGAGCCTTCTGATCATAGTACCAGGTAAACAAAGAGGACTTATTCCTCATTAACTACACTCGAATGCTCTGCTAACCTCAACCCTTGAATGATTCTTTAAAAATACCTTTCAATTTTTGTTATTAAAAAGTAAAACAGCCCTGGCCGGTTTGGCTCAGCGGTTAGAGTATCGGCCTGCGGTCCCGAGAGACCCGGGTTCGGTTCCCGCTGAGGGCATGTACCTTGGTTGCAGTTAGTCCCTGGCCCTGGTTGGTCGTGCGGGTGCCAGCCACTCGATGTGTCCCTTTCACATCGATGTTTCTCTCTCTCTCTTCCTCTTTCTCCCTCCCACTCTACCTGAACAAAAAAATGGAAAAATGTCCTCGGGTGAGGATAAAAAAAAAAAAAAAAAAGTAAAACATAGTAAATTTAGAAAATCTAGATAAGAAAATAAGGTAAGTCATCCATAATTTCAAGACCCAGAGATAACAACCATTAATAGTTCAATAATTAAATTTCAGCTTATCTTCTATCTGTTTCTATTTTTTCCAAAATATCAAACTATATACACTGCTTAAACCAGCCTTTCCACTTAAGACTCTATCACTAACTTATTTCCATGCCATTAAATTTCCTTCAAATGTATTATTTTTTATAGTTATATAGCATTATATCACTATAATAAAATTTATTTTACCTCTTATACTACCGTTAAATATTTGGATTATCTGCAATTTTTTCATCAATTTTTTCAGGGTTGTCATCATGGTATATCTTTGCATATATCTCTGTTCCTTTATTTGGGATAAATCTTAATGATATAATTCCCAAGTCAAAAATTATGAATATTCTTCAAAATTTTGCTGATTATCTTTATGGAAATTGGTTATTTATGGGGAAAACTTTATATCATACACAAAAATACATTTCAAGTATATTAAAGACATGTAAAAAGCAAAACTTTTGAACTTTAGAATAAAGTTTATGAAAATATTTTTTATTATGTCAAGTTAGGGAAGAGAGAAAATACAATTAAGAAAGGTAACTATAATAGATAATTTTGAGTATATTAAAATGAAAAAATTTTGTATAACAAAAGAAAGTCAAACACAGATCGGAAAAAATATCTGCAATCTATATTACACAAAAGGGTTAGGATTCAAAATAGAAGAACACTTATAAACCAATAAGAAAAATATAAGCAATATAATGAAAAACAGGAAGACTATGAAAGTCAATTCACAAAAATGGGAATCAGATTGGCTAACAAACAGAATTATGCACTCAAATTTACTACCAATAGGAGAAATGTAAATACAACTAACAAATTGGATTACATGCCTCAGATTAGCAAAAATTAAAAAGGCTCACCCTGGCCGGTTTGGCTCAGCGGTTGGAGTGTCGGCCTGCGGACCAGGGAGTCCTGGGTTCGGTTCCTGTTGGGCCACGTACCAAAAAAAAGAGAGGCTGAAATCTGCCCTGACTGGTGTGGCTCGGCAGTTAGAGAGTCAGCCTGTGAACCACAGGGTTGTGGGCTTGATTCCTGGTCAGAAGCATGTACCTGGGTTGCAGGTTCGATCCTCAGCTCTGGTTGAGGTCATGCGGGAGGCAACCAGTCGATGTCTCTCTCTCTCTCTCTCCCTCCCTCCTTCCCTCCCTCCCTTCACTCTATCTAAAAGCAAATGGGGGCAGAGGGGAGTCTGACATCAAATTTAACAAGAACGTAATATAATTGGGACTCTCCAAACATTGCTGAAGAGAATGTAAATTGGTTCAAAAGTGTAGAGGAGCAACTTGGAGATATTTATGAACATTGACAAGTTTGCTCTTCAAGTTTAACCAGGGTGAGTCAAGCCGGGCACCCAGGGTTGGCTTTAATGGAGGTGCCTGCTCTCAGGGTCCTGCCAGTGCAGGTTGGCACCCAAGAGCAGGGCCTCCTGAAAGGCTGTGCCCTGGATGCTCTGCCTGCCTCACCCTGTCCTAGCCCTAAGGTACATATCCCAAAAGCTAAAAATGCTCTCACTGCCCTGGCCGGTTTGGCTCAGCGGTTAGAGCGTTGGCCTACGGTCCAGAGAGACCCGGGTTCGGTTCCCGCTAAGGGCACGTACCTCAGTTGCAGTTTGTCCCTGGCCCTGGTTGGTTGTGCAGTTGGCAGCCACTCGATGTGTCCCTTTCACGTCAATGTCTCTCTCTCTCTTGCTCTTCCTCTCTCCCTCCCACTCTATCTGAACAAAAAATGGAAAAATGTCCTCGGGTGAGGATAAAAAAAACAACAAAAAAAACCCAGAAATTACTAAAAATGCTCTTATTTCTAAATATATGTCCATAAGTTTATTCACATGTGCACTGAGACCGAAGCAAGAAATTCATTGCATCATTGTCCATAAAAATGAAAATTGGAAACAACCTAACTGTCCATCAATAAATACAATTTATTCATGGACTAAAGTATTATAAAATAGTTAAAATGAATAGGGTTACATGTATCAACAAGGATAAATCTCATAATAAAAAACATAATTTTGAGTGAACAAAACAATTTGCAAATGATACATTTGGTATGATTCATTTTTATAAAGCTTAAAACATGCAACACAGTAGTATTCTATATTGTTTATGAATACATTCATAGGTAGTATAAGAAAAAAGTCATGGGAATGATAAACACCAAATTTATGGTATTAATTCTTTCTGTAAAAGAAAGAGAAACAGAGTCAGAGTAATAATTTAAAAGATTATTTTCAACTGTTAAAGTTTTGTTAAGTAAAGAATCTGAAGCAAATACAACAAAATGTTAAGACTTCTTAATGTTGGATGGTGAGCATTTGAGTGTTAATTATTATCCATAGTTTTATGTATGTTTGAATATTTTATAATTTAAAGAAACAAGCAACAAAGACATTTTAAAAAATTCATATTCACTTTCATTGCTTGATGACTTTGGGCAACTTTTCTTGAATATCAACTTATTTTTCTCTAAAATAATAATGTAATGTCCAAGTCATAGAGTGATCATGGTGGCATTCTCTGACTCTGCAGAGGTTTTCCTGCTGCCTGTTCAAACAGGCTGCACTACTCCCCAGCGAGGTTGGGTAGGCTGTACTCATTGGCTAGTGGAGTCCAGAATGGGCCCCTTTCATGAGATTCAGAATTTGGTATACCCAGGGTGCTCAGTGAGCTATAATTCCATCTTCACCTCTGGAGCATTGTGGTGGACACAGGGACGTATCGCCCCAATCTTCTCGCCCACTGCTGAGAGTGCTGTCTGGAGACAACCTTCAGCTGTCAGTCCCTACAGGGGTTAGCTTGGCTGCAAGAGCCACTGTATTCCAGGCTAAGCCTTCCCCAGGGTAGTTCATGTCCAGAGACTGACAGATGTGGGAATATAAACATTCAACCACTTTAGCCCAACTCAGGACAACTCTGACAGGTGCTTTTGGCTCCACAGCTCCCTATGAGGTTGGTTGAGGCTGTTGCACCTTGACTTCCCCTGCCTTCCATAGGTACCAAGAACACTCCCTAATAAACATGCTCCGGGGTCTTCTTCTTAGAACCCCAGACTGTGAAGTTGTTATCAGGAGTGGGTGACAAAGGTAATACGGGGTTTGGGAACTGGATCCCTTGTCACATGGCTGGCAATGTGGAACCCCTCACTGGTGGTAACTCAAATAGCCTCTGCCACAAGGTGGCTATCTGTAGTGGGTTGGATAGTGTCCTCCCCACAATGTTTATATCTTTCTAGAACTTCAGAATACAATCGTATTTAATACTAAGGTATTTGCAGATGTAATTAGTTAAGGATCTCAAGATAAAATCATCCTGGCATTGGGATTGGCCTTTAACCCAGTGACTGGTGCCCTTATGAGAAGAGGGGAATCAGACAGACAGACATGGGGAAGAAGGCATGGGAAAATGGTGGCAGAGATTGGAGTCATGAGGCCACAAGCCAAGGAATGCCAGGAGCCACCAGACACAGGGCAAGGCAAGTATCCTCCCCTAGAGCCTTCAGAGGAAACACCTACTCCACTGATACCTTGATTTCAGCCTTCTAACTTCCAGAAGTGGGAGAGAACACATCTCTGTTGTCTACACCACCCAGCGTGTTATGTCAGCCCCAGGAAACAAATACCCAGTGTAGTTGAAACGTCCACCAGTGGCTAATCGAGATGGCACAGCAGTGGGCGGAACAGCAGAACTGATATAAAGTACCAGCTGTGTGACAAGTTTGGAGGAAACAGTAGCTATAAGGACAAAGGAATTCAATAGCTATTACTAAGGTAAGTTAACACTAGAAAAGATAAGAAAAACAACTTACAGGGGACTGAGAGCCCAATGTGCAAGCCACGGGACTGCTTGCAGCACCCAGAGACGCTCTCATCTACAGAGAAGGCAGGGAGAGCGACTCACTCCCAGGCTCAGGACCGAACTGTCAGGACAGCAGAGCTCCAAACAAGGGGAAACATCCAGCCAACAACATCTGGGTTAATTTCAGCTCCCCCTTCAAATCCGACACTCCTAAGTCCCCAGACCCTCTGGGCCTGTAGAAGTGGGCTACCCCTCACTATTACAAACAGCACGTACCTCTTGAAGAGTGTAGAGACCTCTACCCCTGAGACAGTGTCTCCATCAGATTCTGCCGCCACCTCGCCTCTTGACCCCTAGTCGCACGACAAGGGTGAGGCTACAGCATACCCAGATGCTGAGAACACAGTATGAGCCTGTGTCCCTCACTCTCTTACAGAAGTGGTTCCAGAGAGCATTTCCCTTAAACCTCCTGGGAGCCAATTCCTGGAAACCCTACCTCAGACGATGTGTTGCCGTCATCCTGTGGAGTCTGGCTATTTGCATACAGCTTCACATTTTTAAGTGTTTGAATGCACTTAAAAAGATAGAGAGCAGAGGTAGTAAAACTACTGCCCATAAATCAGTCCACAGCAGATCTGACAGCTCTGGAAATGGCTCCTCAATTCTCTGTGCTTCCAGTCAGTTTTATTAATGAACTTAAGAACATCTGACCTCTAGTAGCTCCATGCAAGCTTACAATTTGCTAACTGAAAAACCGCTTGAACCTCAAAGCAGGCTTTGCACACACCAAAGCCTTCTTGCATTTCGGAAACAAAGGGCTCTCAAGAGATTTCAGGTTGACAAAGGCACATTCATGCTTGGAAATTTACGGGTGTAGCATATTCAGTTAGGTCATTTCATATCAGTAGGGTTTAGATCTGAGGATTGAGAATATGCAGGTATGGTCATGGAACATTAATTGGAAATAATGAAGCTGTTTTGGGTACCTCTGAACCAGTCCGAGGGAGACACCTGACTTAAAGTCCATGCAGTGTGCACTGCGCCTTCCCTAATTAGATTATCTGGGACTAAATGTGAAGAGTTAAATAATTTCTTAACATGATAGAAAACAAATTCTCATGGTGATGTGACCCAGAGGATAACTAGCTGTGTTGCTTATATTTTAGGCTGAAAGACTTCTAGTGACCTTGAACTCCAGTTAAGGCAGAAAGGGCTCCACCTAAGTGAAAACAGACATTGCTCCTGAGGCTGCCGGTCAAGCCACAGATGAGTTGGCTTGTTCAGGGCTCCTCCAGTGTTGCTGGTACACACACAGAGAACGTGTGCTGTTGTCAAAGGCGGTCGTCTCAGCCAGTAATGACTTAACTTCTTTCATGCTGACTAACTGAACAGAAAAGTCAAGATTTGGGGACAAAAATAAATAAATAAATAAATAAATAACATAAAAAGATTTAGGGACAAAGGCATGAGCATCCCAGTTCAGCATCTTATTACAGTTGAAGTAATTCAGAGGTATTGGCACAAAAAGGGTGACATTTAAGGACTAAGGCCAAGGGGATCCAAGATGGTGCCCAAATAGGTGGAAGTTACACTTACTCATCCCAGGACCAAATCAGAATTACAACTAAATTATAGAACAATCAACCTGAACCAATTGAATACTAGCTGAACAGAAGTATTATAACCAAGCATATGCAGAAGAAGCCATGCCAAGACTGGTAGAATGGGTGCAGACACACAAAGGGCTGATCCCACACCCATGTGGCAGTTGAGAATCTGGAATGATATTTCAGCTTCAAAGGAGCCCCCTGAGAAGCAAGGGGTCTCTATCCCATGCCAGGTTACCCGGCCTGGAGCACCAGTGCTGAGAAGAGGCGCCCACATTAACATCTGGTCGCGAAAATCAGTGGGGATTCTGTCCACCAGGGAGAGACAGGAAGAAACTCAGGTGCCCTCTTAAAGAGCCAGCATACAAAATGTCCTTCGTGGGCCCTCACCATAGGCTCCAGCAGAAGAATCGTAGCTCAGAGCAGACTAGAGTCATACAGGAAGATATTGGGTTGTGTGGCTTTTGTTCCTGTGCTGAGTTCCCTCTTCCAAACCACCCACAGATGCCACCTCCTGGGTCCCCTCTGTATGGCATCAACCTGGAAGAATGCACTAGCCCCACCCTCCAAACTTCCTGTGGCCCCACCATGCTAAGCTTGCGCCTCACTGAGGAGTCTGCTGGCTGTGGCCAGCCTGGGCCTGCCTTGTGGTCTTTCTCACACAGTTCTCAGGAAGATCTGGGCAGACTCAGGGAGTGTCAGAAATGCACAGGGAGAGACCAAGTTGAGGGGCAGGTGGGTACTTGAAATATCAAGGGGACCACTTTGTAAAGTATATAATTGTCTAATCATTATGCTGCATACCTGAAACTAACACAAAATAATATTGAGTATAAACTGTAATTGAAAAAAATTTTTTTAAAAGAGCTAAAGCAAAAGGACTTAATTTTATGAAACCATCAAGAAAGTGCCAAACCAACCCATAGAATGGAAGAAATATTTGCAAATCACTAATCTTACGAGGGATTGTATCTAGAAGATATAAAGAACTCTTAGAGCTCAATAATAAAGAATAAATAACCTAATTAAATATGAGCAGTCTTTGCGTAGAATTTTCTTCAGGGAAAGAAAAGGACATGCAAATGGTCAATAAGTACATAAAAAGATGCTCAACACCATTAGCCATTTAGGAAATGCAAATCAAAAGCACAATGGAATACTATGCAGCTGTAAGAAAGAAAGATCTCTCACCCTTTGAAATGACATGGAGGGACCTGAAGAGCATTATGCTAAGAGAAATGTCAGTCAGAGAAAGACAAATATCACCTTACCTCACTTATTTGTGGAATATAATTAACAAAATAAGCTAATGAACAAAATAGATCCAGAGACATGGAAGTAGGGAACAGAGTGACAAACCTCAGATGGAAAGGGGGAGTGGAGGGGTGGGAAAAGATAAACCAAAGAAATACATATATATATATATATATATATATATATATATATGTGTGTGTGTGTGTGTGTGTGTGTGTGTGTGTATATATAATCTCCAATGGACACAGACAACAGTGCGGTAAAGGCAGGGAGGTTGGGGTGGGAGCGGGGAGGAGGTGGTCAATGGGGCAGAAAGGGGGAACATCTGTAATACTTTCAACAATAAAGATAAATGTAAAAAAAAGTACAATGAGATATCACTAGGATGCTAGAATCAAGAAGGTAGATAATAACAAATATTGGTGAGGATGTGAGGAAATCGGGAACCCTATACATTGTTTGGTAGTTCTTCAAAAAGTTAAACACAGAATTACCATATGACCCAGCAATCTTACTCCTACTATATACCTGAGAGAAATAAAAACATATGTCCACACAAAAACCTACATACAAATGTTTTTAATAGCTAAAAAGTGACAACCTAAATGTCCCTCAACTGTTGAACAGATAAATAAAATGTGGTATATCCACAGGGTGGGATATTATACAGCCATAAAAAATTATGAGGTACTGCCCTGGCCAGTTTGGCTCACAGTCAGAGCATCGGCCTGTGGCCCAGAGAGTCCCAGGTTCACTTCCCACTAAGGGCACATACCTGGGTTGCAGTTTGTCCCTGGCCCCGGTTGGGGTCGTGTGGGTGGCAACCAGTCCATGTGTCTCTCTCACATTGATGTTTCTCTCTCTCTCTCTCTTCCCACCTTCTCTCCTGCTCTATCTGGAGATAAATGCAAAAATGTCCTCGGCTGAGGATAAAAAAAAATTATGAAGTACTTATACATGCTACAAAGTGTATGCGCCTTGAAAACATATGCTAGGTGAAAGAAGGCAGTCACAAAAGACAACATATTGTATGATTCCATTTCATAAAATGTCCAGAGTGGGTAAATCTAATGAGACAGAAAGTAGATTAATGGTTGCCTAGGGCTGGAGATAGTTAATAGAAAAAGACTGCTAATGAGTACAGGGTTCTTTTTGAGGTGACAAAGTATTCTAAATTTAGATTGTGATGATAGTTGCAGAATTCTTTCAATCTATTAAAGCCATTAAATTGCACACTTTAATTGGGTAAATTTTATATCTGAATTACATCTTAATAAAAATATTTGAAAAATTTTAATTTACTTTATTTCATTAAGATTGCCCCATCCATTTTTTCTCTAAGCCTGGGTCTCAAACAGAAAGGAGCTGTTCATTCTTAGTCTCCTGGGGGAAAGTCTGCATGTTATTCTACAGCTGATCTGTAGTTTACTTTATCTGTGCACATTTTCCATGAAGCTTAGAGCTGTATGTATGACAACTCCAACCAGAAAATGTATAAGGATGGAAAAATAATGTGAAAGAGCTATTTCAGGGCAGTTACTTAGTTTGGTGGTGCCATTGCTACAGCACTCCGTCTCCCTCGTGGCTCTGCTTCGTTTCTGTTCTACAGTCTTCATTGTCCTTGTGTGGATTATACTATTTTTCAGCAAATAGTCCCTCATACCTTGCATGATCTCACCCCTTGCCCGCCCCCAGGAGAGAAGACTATTTCCCAGTGAAATTGGGTTTGGCTGGGTGACTTGCTTTGGCTGAGTAGTGAGGGAAGCAGTGACTGCTGTTAGTTCCAAGTGGACTTGGAAGAATCTTTAGATTTCCTGCCAGTCTTCTTATAACTACCACTGTGGGAAGTGACCATCCAGACAGACATGTCTCCTTCACCCTGAGTCCCAGACAGGAGACATGTGGAACAGGACTGTGTTGGACATCAGCCCGTGGAAGAGCTCCTCAGATTGTCCCTGATCCCTAAGGGAAAACCCTGTGTCCATAGACATTGGTTTTTTATATGGCAGTATCATAGAGAAAGCTATACAGTCATCATATTATTTATCCCGAACACATATTTTGAGTACTACCATGCATTAGATTTTATGGCTGTTCTTTAACAAGCAAGGCTTAATCTCTCTGTTCTCAGGTACCTTACAATCTAGAAGTAAAATAGAAAAGGACAGAAATAAACAAAATATAAAATATGTGCTAAGTAATATGAGAGATATAAGTTTAGAGCAGAAAGAGATTATATCTGACTCCAAGGAATCACAGAGTTTCTTGAAAGAGGTGGCATTTCTACAATCAATTATTTTAGGAGATGAAAACCCAACTGTATATAGATTGAAAGCAAAATATATAATTTAACATAATATATCCAGCTATTAGCATAGATAAGTGTAAAGGTACAATACAATGTAGAATAAGATGGGAACAGAGGAAACCGTGTAGGTAAAAAACAAGAACAGAGAGATGGAAACATGTACTTAATAAAAAGCCAGTGGTTTGATATCTGGAACTCCAAAGAGCGTCTCTTGGCCAAAATAAGGGGGTGCATCCTACAGCCCGTAGGAAGATAGGGATGAATGGACCCTGGCAGGTGCCAGTGTGCAGAGACATCCACACCCAAGGACCAGGCAGGAGTGTTCCCCTCCCTGGGCACTGCGGTAGAGTGGAGAACATCTCGCGATCTCGTGCTTTCTCACGTGCCACCTGTGCCCCGGCTATGATGCCTGAGGAGCCCCTGGAATTTACAGTATTCGTTAGAGTAGGAGAAAGGGGACAGGGAAAATCCAAAAAACATCTGAAAAAACCCTGTTGTAATAGGTTTCATTGGAACAGACTATATTTTCTACCTTCAGGAAGCATGGGGGCGTACGATAGACTTTGGGGTTAGTTATAGGAAGATACAGGCAGTTTGATTTCTGTACACCCTTGTCTGTGCCTATGAAAGTCGTACTCACTGCACACACAGGAAGGGATCAGCTATTCTAAATGAGGTGATATACCTTAGAAAGCCAGGTGCTTGGGTTCTTGTGCAGATATCTTGCTCCTTTAGATAACTGTTCCATTTTATTCCATTTGCTAAAATAAAGTCCTATGAGTTTCCCATATATTGTGCTATGGCTAAGACCTAAGCAGAAACATCAAACCCAAAAGAAAAATCAACGTATCTGCATTTTTCTATATTGAAGGCATGCTCGGAAATGTGGAATTTCCTCCCCAGTGTTTCTATAAGGCAACCCTGCCTGCAAACTCCAGCTTGTTTAAAAAATAAATTTATAATAAGAGAAACCTGAATGTACCTTCACTACAATAAACTAAAACAAACCACACGTACACTGAAAGACTCAAAACCATGATAAAAGTATACAAACATTTTTGACAGTCTGAGTTTAACTCTTACTTAAGTACACTTTTGTGGAATCAAAACAATAGGGAAGTATATCCTCCAATTTCTTTCAGTGACTTTTGGGATAATCACTTGGTCCCTAGCAGGTTTTAATACAATCAGTTGCTGCAACGGCTTTTAGGAGACGGACTTCGTCCTCCCAGCAAATTCCTTTGGGTGCACTGGAGTGTGCCTGGTTCTACTCCCGGCTCTACCAGGCACTCCCCATGGGGCTTGGGCAAGTCCCTTCCTGCCCCTGGACCTCATTTCCTCATCCTTAAAATGAGTGGGCCCCTAGGAGATCTCTAGGCCTTTTTCAACCATCACTTTCTTCGATTCCACTTTTTTTTTTTTTCATGAAATATTTAGATTCACAGCTTGATATTTAAGTCTTTTAAGATTTAATTTTTTTCTCCGAGTAACATCTGTTTTGATCAAGGTCCACTGGAGCTAATTTTATTCATGTTCCTAAAGGTTCGTTAAGAACGTACCTTTACAGTTGGTCAGATGAGGAGGTGCTAACGCTGGAGGAACTATTCCCTCCTGTGCAGCCCTCATCTCGGGTCAATTATCTGTACCTTGTGGACCGCCAGTGATGGCGGATCACTTTTTTAGAAAAAGTGTTATCCCATGAAAAGAAAAGTGGCCTGATTTTCCTTTAGGAAGAGAACCAGTAATATTCCAGCAGAGACTGTGCAGAACATACCATTGCCTGATCCCTTTATTCCCATACAGCTCTTCCGGCAGATTCAAGTTAGCACTGAGTTTGGGGCAGTTAGCAGTACTCATAGTTTGCCTTCAAGCATAGTTTTACTAAATACAAACCTCAGAAACAATCGCAATTAGTGCAATTCTGTAAAAAGTATGAACTGCCAGGAAAGAGTGCCATAAGATTACAAAGAAGAAAGGGAGAACAGGAAGAAAACTAAGATGATTTTTAAAAGATTTTTCTTTACTGGTTTGAGAGAGAGAGGAAGGGAGGAGGAGAGATAGAAACATCAGTGAGAGAGCATCGATTGGCCGCCTCCTGCATGCCCCTTCACTGGGGATCAGGCCCACAACCTGGGCATGTGCCCTGCCCGGGAATTGAACAGGTGACCTCTTGGCGCATGGGTTGATGCTCAACCACTGAGCCACATTGGCCAGGCAAAATGATTTTTTAAAAAGAAAATATTTTAAAGAAATGTGATAGCACGTAAAGTCTGAATGGTGAAAGGTTTTCAATTAGCAGTAGAATATAATACAAAAATAAGAAGTAAATATAAAAGAAGAAAGGAATGATGTGGAGAAGTGGAAGTAAATAGTAGAAAGTGAAACATTACTAGTCTGAATGAAGAGCTAGACTCCAGAAAAGTAAGGTCCAAATAATTCATAAGTGCTAATATTTTTCTCATCAGCAGGGTTGACTTATGTCTATATTAATATGTTGTTTCTCCTCTTAGAGATTACTTAACCCATGACTGTGTTGTTACAGGGTATTTAAATACGTTGTTAATATACTCTTATATGGCAGGCAGGTAAATAAAAAAAATGACTAATCATTAGAAAATATATATCTATAAATTAATTAGCAAAAGATCAAGGTAATTGAGGTAAAACTAAAGACAATTCTTTAACTTTTCTCCAAAATATTATTTTTTAGGTTCATTAAAAAAAAAGTATCCAAATTAAATGTAAACAAATTCTTATGCATATAATATCACAGATTAGCTATCAGCATTTATAGCTATAACACTTTTTAAAAATAATAATCAATTATGCATTCGTATAGCATTACAACCCAAGCTACACTAAATATTTTTAAGAAAATCTGAGAAGCATGACCAGAAATATCTTCATGATGATGGGTGAAAAGAGTAACAGAAATAAATCCAGTGAGAGGAGTACTCTCCTCCTTGGGCAGATGGGGAAACTGGTACTTAGCAAGGTGAGATGACTTGTGCAGAGACATCCAGTAAATGAAAGTGGAAACTGGACACCACCTCACTTGTGCTCTTATCAAGTATACTGATCCACAGGGAACATTATCGTTTTATTCCTTTACTATATTGTGAAGTAAGTTTTGCTAGTGTTTTATTTGTGATGTTTGCAGCTATCATGAAAAGTGAGAATGTTGTGCAGTTTTCCTTGCAGACATGTTTCCTAACCTTGGTGTTCAAACGACCTCTTGGCTCTGGCCGGTGTTCAGAACCTCTAACTGGTGTTCAGACGCTCTAATGTCTCCTGAGGTCTTAGTTATCACATTCCACTGGTCCGTTTCAAACACACCATTTAATGCCTGGGCTTTGCACACAATCTCTCTAGCAGGACGTACACAGGACAGGGGGCGGAGAGGAAAGAGAGCAGATTTTCTGCTTAATTACTAGCTCTTAGTAAGTATGCTTTTTCTTTCTGTCAGGAATGACATAAATGTGCTATAAGCAGGTGATAAGAAGATTCCACTCCCACAGTGTTGCTTGAAGCAAGAACTGTCTGGAGATGGTGTGGGTCCAGTTCAGAGTGTATTTTCAAATTTTCATTTCATTTGATTAGAAACAGTTGGAAAATCAGAACAACTGCGTAATCTCCCCAGTGATGCAGAGGGAAAGAATGTTTAGTGACTTAACCACAAGTTACCATCCTGGCTTGATTCAGTGAAATAATGTGCATTAGTTCAATTACAAGCCCCAAACTTCTTGTTTGTTCAGTATTTACCTTAATGTCTGTTCAAATTACTCTTGACCCCGTGCTGCTAACTCCCGTCACAGAGCTAATTATTACATAATGAACATCCTTTTTCTCTTCAAAAAGGGTTTTTATATGTATTCATATCAATATACAATTCTTAACAATCAAAGGTAATTATTTTCTTTATTCATTCAAGGGCAGAGGGGAGAGAAGTTTCTCTAGATAGAAGGAGGACATAGACATCGATCTGGCCCCCGGGAGGGCAGAACCAGTTCTGTCTCTAATGGCTCCGTCTTCTTCCTCACCCCTGTGTGTGGACAAGCCACCCCTTCTACTCCAGGTCAGGCTGCACCCCTTCCCTGGAGACCTCTTCCCGGCAGTGGTCTAAGTCTGTCCTCAGGTCCTTGATGAGTCTACTACTTGTTTCATAGAGAAGTTGAGAGACTTTTTGCTAATCTTTTCTATTCTTTACTTAACTACTGTAAAAATTAAATCAAAACTCTGTGTTACCCTCACAGAGCTATTGTTGGAATAAGTAGTAAACCTTACATATTATGTTTTAAATAAAACAAGTTGCCTTTAAATGATGAAAACTAACAATACTTAGTGTGAAAATACGGAAAAGAAAGACGGTAAAAGAGAGAAAAGGTAATCCATAATCTCACTACCCTTCAAACAACCACTATTAACATACGGTTGTCTTTTTCCCCAGTATAAAGTATTTTGTTCTTTCTCTTTCTCCTCTCTTTATCCCTTTCCTTCCCTCTCTCATCCAGAGGTTGCCTAATTTATTTTCCCTCACAGATAGTACAGAGAGGTAAAAGGGGAAATGGATACAATGGTATCCACACTCCTGAAAAGCTTTTGGGGTTGATAACTCACAGTGACCTTAGATCTTCTCACACCGTGTCCTTCCAGCCCCCACTAGACCTAGAATCGTCATTGTTTTACTTCTTAATTATCCACAGTTATCTCAGTAGAGCTTAGCTGACAGTCATCTGTGAGCAGGGACGGGATAAAGAGAAGAAGAGTGTGGACAGGACACAGAAGGACCATTTTTTTCCCTTGGCTAGTTAGTTGGCCCTGACTGAGCGCTACAAGTTCCAGGTACACTACCTACCCCTACTCTCATCTGTCCAGTGGCTCTCATGTTGCCCTGTCTAGAGAGTTTTCAAATTCTTACTCGACCGGCATGGCAAAGATTCACTAAACAGGGGTTCACCAAACATTCCAGTTGCTCATAACAACCCCACGGCTTCTATAGCTAGGCAAGGCTTAGCTATAGCTTAGTGATAACATTCTCCAGCAGAATGTTATGTAAAGCAGCTTCAATACAAGTTCTCTGCCAAGACTTCTTTCTCCCTCTGACCGGAATGCTGCCCCTGAATCTCTCCTATATCAAAAATGTACAGCCAACGCCGAGGACCACTGAGCAATCCATAATAGGTGCTCAACAAAAATGTGATGATAAAAAGAATAATTCCTAATGGTTATAGAGCACTTACTATATACTAGGCAATAAGCTAAATATTTACATCCACTATTTCATTCATTATGCCCAAGTTAATGTAGCTGGTAAGTGGCAGAGCTAAAATTTGAACCCAGGTTCTCCACCTCCACAGCCTTTGTATTAATTAATTAAAGAGTGCTCAGAGTTTATTCTTATTATCCCAAACAATGACACTCACCAAGTATGAAAATCACCTCCTGGGAAAAAGTCTGCTTGAGAGCCAGGTTTTTACGGATGGTGAGATAATTTTTGTGGTTTTGATTCCTGAGACCTCCAGCACAATCTCTGGAATACCACGCTTCCTGAAAGGGGGAATGAACAGCTGGAATGCAGAGGCTTTGGAGCAACACAGACCTGTGTTCAAATTCTGATCCACTCCTTACTGTGTGATGTCAGACAACTGCTCACCTGTCTCTGCTTTCCTGGTGTTAGTTGTACATTCAGAATAATGCCCAACTGCAGACTGTTCTGAGGCTCAATGATTGTCATATCTATACAGAGCACGCAGGGCCCTGGCACACCCTCAGTGGCATTCCAGAAGGTTAATCATCTATTATTCCTCCAGGGTCCCCTCCTTCCCCCCTTGAATCTCGGGTATCTCCTCCATAAACTTGTACGCTTTGCCCAGGGTGCCCCCCTGAGGACCTGTGGTTCAGCTGCTTAGTCACCAGCTCTCACTGGTGGCCCCACTGTGGCTGATCCTCCCTAGCCACTCCTCCAAGGGCCCCACTGATGCTCACTTTTTTGTCTTCATCACCCAGGAGAGGTTCTGCCTCAGAAGTCAATCCCAGATCTAGCCCTGCAGTGACTTTAGCTTGTCATTAGCTTGTACCCCTGTTGCAAGGCTTGAGCACTTCATACTGGGCAAACTGTTTCATTGCATTTAGGATGTTTAAAGAAACATCTGAGTTGTCCTGTGTGTTTAAAACACACCAACTACAATACACACTATCCAATACGGTAAGCACGAGCCACCCGTGGCTACTGAATGCCTGCAATGCGGCTAGTCACAACTGAGGGCGCTGTGAAGTAAACCACACGCCAGATTTCAAAGACAGTACAGACAAAAATAATGTAAAAAGTTTAAATATTTTTATGGATTACAGGTTAAAGATCCATGGGGTTAAATAAAATATATCAGCCCTGGCCGGTTTGGCTCAGCGGTTAGAGTGTGGGACCGCAGACCAGAGAGTCCTGGGTTCGGTTCCCGCTAAGGGCACGTACCTCGGTTGCGCTTTGTCCCTGGTCCCGGTTGGGGTTGTGTGGGTGGCAACCACTCGATGTGTCTCTCTCACATCGATGTTTCTCTCTCTCTCTTCTTCCCTCTCTCCCTACCGCTCTATCGGAAGATAAGTGCAAAAATGTCCTCGGGTGAGGATAAAAATAAAATATATCAATAAAATAAATTTTAACTGTTTCTTTTTACTTGCTTTCAGGTAACTACTAGAAAATGTTAATATGGCTTGCCTTATATTTCTATTGGGAAGCACTGGACTAGACAAATCTGAAAGCAAGCATAGTCACAGTTGCAGAAGTACTGCAGTAATCGACAGCTTCAGTGCTAGGGGGGCGGCTTTTAGTCTGAAGAGACTGGGGAACAAGTTATGTTTGTCATATACCCTACGCAAGTATTAACATTTTAAGAGAATGCTGCAGCCCTTTGTATTCACCATTCATATGTTGTCATATGACTGACCATTTCTTTTACTTTATTGAATAAAGTCACAGATAAATGGTTTTCAGTTGGAAAAAAATCATGCTTAGAGTTTTCTGTTATAAGAGTAGTGTATAATAAGCACCAACTGATAAAGCATTTTTCATATCCAATGGAGAATTTACAATAATAAAGTAGTGTTTGTTTTCTAGTTTATTTATTTGATTGTCTAATTCATATTGTATACATTTCCCAGTTATTTTTTTATTAATATTTTGGAAATTATTTTGGATAAGCGAGTCTCATTTTTGGTAAAATTGCCAACAGCTCACTCAAAAATGAATCAAATTCAGGAATCAGCTCAACAATTCCTAGGAAACTGTCATTATTTGAGAAAGCCACTCTACACTGCAACATCAGAAGAACAAACTTTTCATTAGACAAGGAAACAACTCTTTTTAGCAATCACAGTACTACTGCATTTCTTTGTCTGTTCTTTGAGACATAGAACATGTTTACGAGATCCACATGTGATCCAAGTAAACAGCCTTCTAGTGTTCTGTAGAATCTTCATAACTTTGGAAGGTTCTCAAGATATTCATCCAGTCTAAAAACTGGTCTGCTCTGAGGAATGTCTGTCTTGGAGAACAGATTACAAGCAAAATGACACATGTGGTCTTGGAATTGGCCAACCAGAATCTCATGGCAGTTTTGATCATTTAAATTTTTTCCAGAATGTCTATTTTCAAAACATCATTGTGTGTGTGTGCGTGTGTGCGTGCGTGCGTGCACTGTTTGCTTTTTTGTAAATGTGTTGGGATAATTTGGGAAAAAAAAGAAAAGAAAGAAAAACAACAATATTTTCATTAAATGGTATCAAATAAAATTATTGCTCATTGTAACAAGCCATAAAGAGAGGTCACAGTATTTATCAAAGTCAGCGAATTCACCAAAATGAAGCTGTTGTAGGCCCTAATGTACTGTTTGACTATACAAATGTATTTTACTTTGTTCTTATTTTAATCCTCCTTCAGCTTTTTTTCTTTCTCATTTAAAAGTGGCTTGACCTTCATTATCTTATAAAATTCTTCTATGTAATTTTTACTATCTATATTTGCTTGGCTTTATTAACTCATTTTATCCTTATCTTCATGAGTGTTAACCATCAGAGTTTTGTTGTTTTTTTAAGTTCCTATGGTGCTATGTAGGAGAGTTTTTGACATTTTAAACTCTGCCAGTCTTTCTTGCAGCTTACAATTTAGGCTTCCACTGGGCTGCTTCTTTCTTATCGCATTGAATTTTAGTGTGAACAATAAATCTGAAACAATATACCAGATTAATTTGAAATTAAGGCATACACAAAGCAATTCAAAGGCAGTTTTGAATGGTTATAATGCTGCTTTGTGTATTGAGTCGCACTGCTATTTAATCAGATCACTCTTCTGCTATATACATTGTCTTATCGATGATTGAGTTCAGGAGTCTTGTCCCTGGATCACTAGCGTCAGTGACTATTGTGCACGTTGTTGCTTCCGGAACTACCAAACGTCGTTAGGACAAGACATATTAAGATGCCGTTCACATGGTGCGATATATTAAGATGCATAAAGCACGTAACTTCACACAGACATTTCCCCTGTATGTAGGCTGGTATAGGTTTGTGTCCTTCCAGCACAAGAAATCTGATTAGTTCATTTCACTGATTTCCATCAACAAAGAAAAACATTGTATAGAAATTTTTACTATTTTATACACCAGATTATTGAGTCTATTTCTAAGAGAAGAGCACTTTTATTTTGACCAGGTGCTACTGAAAATAGAATCCTCTGCCTATCATTCTACATATCTGATAACTGCAAGTTTTCCACAGGCCACTTTTTGTCTCCACCTGTTTAAATCCTAGCTTCTCCTTCACTATTGGGCTGTACCACTGGGCATGGGTGACACAGGACATGTCATCACAATACCCCCTCTGGTCTTGTCCCACTGCATCACAGCAGCCAAGTTGGTGTGAGGGCATGGGGCCCCCACACTGGGACAGCTTACAGCCACTAAACCCTGCAAACAAGTGACTGTGAACCCCATAAATATATCTCACTACCCAACTGAATATGTTCCCAATTCAACTTCCCCTGAGATGGAGCCTCAATACTCCATGAGCTCTCAACATCCTCGACTTGAGAGAAAGAAAGACAGAGGCAAAGGGAGAGGGGACAGAGACAGAAGTCTTGACTGACTGTGCTTAAAATATCTCTTTTCCTTTTGTGGAGGCATATTTTACAAGAACATCTGACCATGTGGACACATTTCTAAGGCCCCTCCAGGGGTCCTGGAAGAGGTCTATTTGAGTGAGGGGCCCTGAAGCATGAGCTTTATTAGCTTCACAGTAGGTCAGCCTCCACTCTTACGTCAGGACATGTCCCAGGTACCTCAGTTATCTGCTGTGTCAAGGTACATTCTGTGCCCACCTGCTGTGCTCTTTATCCAGATGTGGGCACTTTTATCCTCCTTCATATTCAGGAGCATTAATCAGAGTAGAGAAGCCCTAAGATGAAGTCCTTCGGCATTCTCAATTCTTTTTTGTTGTTGTTGTTGTTAATCCTCACCCAAGGATAGTTTTTCACTGATTTTTAGACAGAGTGGAAGGGAGAAAAGGGGGAGGAGAGAGAGAGAGTGAGAAAGAAATATTGATGTGTGAGAGAAACATTGACTGGTTGCCTCTTGCACGGCTCCAACTGGGATCAGGGATTGAACTTGCAACCCAAGTATATGCCCTTGACTGGGAATCAAACCCAAGACTCTTCTGTCTACCAGCTGATGCTCTAACCACTGAGAAAAACCGGCCAGGGTGGTCTGTTGCATCTTAATGCAAACATGTCTCCTCCTGGCTTCTTCTGATGACCCAGGCTGCCTCAACTGAGCTCCCTAATTCTGGTCTTCTCTGGTCCTCACTATGAGTTATGGCAGAAATTATCATCGAGTGAGTGAAGAATATGAAAAGTAAAACACAAGCTTATTAGACAAAATTCAAAGATGCTGCACAAACTTTGTATGTTAACAATGAGAAAGAAAAAAATTCCCAATTATCTGATGCCATTGGTCATAACATAGATAACTTAGAAATGCTTCTAGGAAGAGCATCACACATCAGAGCAGATGGTGTAATGCAAGCCCAAAAGGTTTTAAGCTCAGTTTTGACATTTGGGAAGGGATATGATAGTTTCCTTCCAATAACTGCTGTGTATATTTATAAGGAAAGAGGTGGATAACTTAGCTTGGTGCAAAGCAGTCTAAATTAAATCAAATTAATTTAAAGATAATTAGGACCAAATGTTGTGAAACTCCATTACGTTATAGAAATCTCCCAAAGGAGATGCAAGTAACACCATTACTCAGAACTGAGAAAAAATTATCATGACTGAAGTTATGAGTAACTGCACTGTGTTTCTTCCAGGGACTAGAGGGATGTCCAGACACATGTTTACTGTTTCTCCTCTCCACAGGCCATGATTCTATGGTAACTACATCTTTGTTTTCCCAGTTCTAAATGATGAGAACAGATTTACTCACTTGTATAATACTTTAAACACAAGATCTGTTACTTAAAGACACCAATTACTTAAAGCCTTAATTAAAATGTGGTACTATCATACATCAGCTGAATTTTCCACACAAGCCAATTAATCTTGATGCTACCCAATAAAGAATGCCAAACTGGAAAGGAAGAGATGAGAGCAGAGATGACAAATCTGTTTTATCTAGCAAGCCTGCCCTAATTCATTAGCGGTGTTTGCTTGAAGCTCTAGGTTGAAAATGTTATTTTTTTGAGAAAACAATATAATCCATTAGTGATGTCTACTGTGGTATAGGATAAGCTAGAGACAGCTCGTTTGCCATTTGCAAAGCTCTCTTAGACCACAGCTAGAGATCAGAATCCAAGATATCCCAGACAGTGTGGGCATCCTGTCCCAGGGTTCGGGAGCTGAGACTCTCTGCTCCTTCCTTAAAGGATACCACCAGCAGCAAAGAGACCAGGAACCTTTGTTTTAGGTGCCACTACCTTAGGCTCTGGAAGTCATGTGCATATATTGAGCTATTCCTCCTACAGGGACAGTTCTTAGAAGCCTTTTTTGTACAACTGTATCATTTTGATAATGAAGAAGCTGAGGCCAGAGAAGCTATTTCACCATTAGACATAAGTCAAGTTAGAGGCAGAGTTGGGACCGGAGCCCAAGATCCCTGGCTCCCAGCCTTGTGACGTGAAGCTCTGTGAAAACAGGAAGTCCCTCTTTTGCTCCCACCCTGCTGATTCTAGGACCTGGGGAGCCATGTCAGATTAACCTGAAAGCTGTGTATGAACTTGCACCCTCTGGGCTGCTGGCCAGCTGCATTCACAGGTTCTGTTCCTATTTCATTTGGGTGTCACAGGATAGACCTTCTCTTGTTCTTCAGAATCCAGTGGCTCACTGGGTACTTTAATTCAGGATATAGCAATAATGGTGGCTTCTAATGGGCCCATTCAAAACTCAGGCTACAGTATATTGTCCTTTGTTACAAGGAACAGTTTGTAAGCAACAAAACGGGATGTTCTTGACCTGCATCTAGAGAGCCCGGAACAAGCCCCAACATTTGTCTCCAGTCTGTAGGTGGAGAGAGCCAGCTGAAGGCAGATATGAGTCAGACTTGGTGTCAGGCTCTACCTCAGGCTGAACCTCAATGTGCTGTACATAGGAGAGGCCTGGGCAGGGAAGAGAAGCCTTTCCTGCCATGGGCATTGTCACTCTGCGGGGGATGACCTGACCCATTTCACTTGGCTTCCTTCCACTTATGTTTTTTTCTCTTTCTATCAAGGGACCAAGGATATCTGACAGCATGACGACCACCGCCTTCCTTCTTCCAAAGGCCTGGCAAGACACAGATTAAACAGGTAGAAACAGAATTTCATATCAGTAGATAGCTGAGAGCCTCCTCTCTCCTTTCCAGGGTGGCAAATGTTTAATGATATGCTCTTCTGAGCTAGCTGTCTTCTCTGTTTTAGTCACTATTTAGGTTTGGCCATGGGACACAGCCACGAGAGATAATCAACAGGTTACCTAAGTGGAAAGAGCTACCCCAAATCCAGCGAATACCACCACCAAGGCCAGTGCTGATGCTCTGCGGTCAACAGCCAGTGTCTTTGTGATCTCGTTGGCTCTTCTACATCTCTACTGTTAAAAGACTTGGGCCAAGAAACGTCTATACTTCTCCATCTTCTGAACCCAATCCAAATGGCATCTAGACATCCAGTGTGACAAGGAAAAAATAGGTCTTCCCTGAATCTGCTAATTCCACACCAAATTTCATTGACACAGAAAATGTTGAGGCTCTCATATTTGATGGGTTTGAAGAGCATGTGCACAGTTTGACCAGGTGATGAATACCAGTGTTAAATCTGCTGGGCTTTAATGTACAAGATGAAGAAAGACACATCCAAAATTAGTTCAGAGGTGATTTCCTTAAATGTGGCTTAAGAAGTATGGACACATACAATTCTACCTTGAAAATGAATAGATTTTTATCTTATCTGTAGATAAAGGATGGGATTTGGAACAGTCTGTTTTCATTTGGTTTATTAAAGTTATAAGGCCCCAAAACAGTTAGGGAATGCAAAAAGCCATGGTTCTATTTACATGTACATTAGAAGGAACTTCCAGGTGTTTCTGTAAATTCTCAGCGTATTGTTTCACAGTACTAACTTAATGCCAGTGAACTCTAAATATAAATTTCCATTATTAAACTATCACTGTTCTCTTCAGAGCTGAACTCTTTACGCTGAGGCTTTGGATTTGACATAGCATTTGACTTTTGGTGTAGTAATTGATATGTGCCAGGGTAATGATGGGTTGGAATCTACTCCAAATCTAAGCATGATGAGTAAATTTTGCTGATATTCAAACAAGAGCACCAGATTCATTGAACTAAACTAATTCCAAAGAGTAGAAGTACACTGACCTCAACTAATTTCAAAATGCTTCTTATTTCTGCATATGATACTTTTTACAATTAAAAAAATGATTGGTTTTGAAGGTAAAATTGACAGATCTTAAAATTAAAAAGGAAAATATATGAAGGAACCAAAACTATAAGTTAGGTATTTGGGAAGTGAAGACTGGAAGCTTACATTAAATTCAGAAAAACTTTTATACTCTTCTGTACATACTTTTTTTTAAAACTATGAGTCAGAATAGCTGCATTTGGTACATTTTCTGTTATTGGTCAATATTTTTAGGTAGTTAGAAACCGATTCAGAGCCTAATGTGGGCTTAATTCTGGAAAGTAAATCTTTTTATAACTTCTTCTATGTTCAGAACCTTTTAAAAAATAGTCACTCCCTAAAGTCTTTTGTTCGCATGGTCACACACTGATGCTTAGATGTTCCAGTATCTAATATGGCCACAGTAGTCTTGGTAATCAAAGTCATTTTTCCCATCTTTAGAAAGCTACCCAGGAACACCATACCAGCAGATCTCAAGCTCCTGTGTGTGAATGAACATTCCCTTTTGTTTCATACCTGAACGCTGGACATCTATTTTGGATTGTATATTGTGTTTGTGTATTTATGCTCTGATTTATAGTGACTTCTCATCTTATGGAATTGATTTGCATTGAACACAAACTGTAAATAAAAGGAAATGGCTGAAAGAGCAAAAAAACAAAGACAAAAACAAAAACCCAGCAGTTCCTGAATTCTCAGAGCCTCCTATTTCAGAGCACCTGAGCAGACGGCGGATGCTCCTCCAAACGCCTGCTGCACTTGCACATATTCCTAACTCTGTGTAAAGGGAGTCCATGCTTCTGCCTCGTTATTTAAAATTTAAAAGAAAATATCCAATTTCTCATGTAAAGCAGTTAGCATACTGCATTAACTATTAATATGATTATTTTAGTTCTGTTTATTTTCTTTCATACACCTCCAATACGCTCCGGGTGGTACTATCTCCCTTTGTTACTCCAAGTCTTGGAGAGTCTGAACAATCTTTGCTGATTCCTTTAACCTAGCACACACCCCTATATATAATCCATCAGTCAAGTCTCTTCATTTGAACCTATTGGGGCAAATGCTGTTTCCTCCTATGGCCTTGATACAGTAGTATCCTTCTTTTTCTCCATCTTATAATCATAATAAAAATATATTTACTATGAAAATTTTAGAAAATAATAAAGAAGAAAATAAAAACCAACCAGAATCCTGCCAAAAGCATATAATCATTATTGACTTATTATTGTAAATGTCCTGTTGGTATAGGTGAGGGGTGGAACATTTGTTTGTTGTTGTGTGTCCCATTTATTAAAATATCCTTCAATTATAATTTTATTTTAATCCTCACCTGAGGATATGTTTTCATTGATTTTAGAGAGAGAGAAAGAGAAACATTGATGTGAGAGAGAAACATTGATTGGTTGCCTCCCGTATGCACCCCAATCAGGAATCGAGCCCACAAAATTTTGGTGGGTGTATGGGTCAATGCTCCAACCAATTGAGCCATCCAGCTAAGTCTTCAGTGATAATTTTTATACCACAATTGTTTATTATTCTGTGGTATATATCTTTCTTGTGGCATTTGGATTATAAATTATTTTCTGTACCCAATGGAAACTCAGAGGTCAATTTATTATGTCATTTAACTAACTTGGTACCTTGCACATTAATGTTACTCAGTCATAGACACATCATTCACCCACTCTGTAGAAGATGCAAAATGGTTTACAGAGATAAATAAAATATAGTAAGAAAAAGCACATGCTAAACATATGATACTAAAGAGAAAATAAGCACATGAAGTCAAGAGTGAGGTTAGAATCCAATAATGCATGCCAAGAATTTTACACTGTTATTAGAAGTTGGCCACAAACTTGGCTCTAAGTTTTCTAGCAGTCTATTCAAAGAGGAGAAATAGTAGTTACTCAATTCAGAGTTTCCATAGAAGAAAAACAATCCAGTTACTCAAGAGTGTTACTGACAGAAAGGCATGATGTGGTCTTCAACTAGAGTTTTACATTAAAGGCAGTGAGGTGTTTCACAAAGTGGTTTCTTATAAAAACTACATATATAAGTTGAGGGTATCATGCCCAACTGGAAAAGCAATTCTACAAGGGGCCTGATGAGTTACAGTCCTGATACATAGTTCTTGATCTTGGTTAATTTAGGAGCGGAGGTCAGAGAATCTAGAGAAAAAGATGGCTTGCATATTCTTCAGGAATATCTTCATGCTAGATCTCTTTATATATCTATACTGAGCAGCAGAGCTCTGGTTCCAGCAACATGGTCATTTGAACTGTAATAAATTTCACCCCTTCTATAAACACATAAACTATAACAAAAAGTTGTAAACACCCAGCCAAGATTGGAAGAACAAATGGACTTTCTCCAGTTATCAGCAAGAGCGAGGAAGGTTGGGCAGAGTGGTAGGCTTCCAAGCTGCCTCTGGGGGCCCAGAGAGACATCGGCCTGAATATCGGTCCACAAGGGTAAGGTTTTCATGCTCCAAGAGGGGCATTTTAATAAGGTCTTAGGCCCCTGCAAAGTAGAGAGCTGAAACTAGGAAATGCTTTATACAGTTAAGTTTCTAGAAAGAAGTTCTAGAAAAATCCTGCTACTGGAAATCCTGCTATTTTTAAAAATAAAAATAAAAATAAAATAAATGAAAAAAATCATCCTTTGAGAAATGAAATCCCAATTCTGAGCCAAATGCAAGTATAGAGTCTCAATTTATGGGACCATAAATTGCACACTTAACACAAAAATGGTTTCCAGACCAGCAAAACCCATGGAAGACTTGGCAATAGAAAATGCAAAACAAGTCTATAGGGACAGTCCCCTACCAAGGCTCATGGGACACCCACAGAAACAAACAACTTCAGTTGAAGATGAGCTCACAGTAGAAATTTACAAACCACAAAAGAAAATGAGTCACCATAGGGGAAAGTCAGCAGGTATAAATATACAGGAAAATATCTGCTCTCCACCAAATTGAAATATTAGAAAGGGTGTATATAATAACTATATTTAAATAATTAGAATGTTAAAAGCTGTAATTGAAACCATATGAAAGATCAGGACACTATCTTTAAAAAGGGAATGCGAAATAGGACTGAAAATGAAATACATAGTTACTAAAATTGAAAACTCAAAATATGGGTTAAATGATAAATCAGAAATAATTAAAGAGATGGAATATCTAAGGAAATACCCAAGATAGAACAATTAATTCTATGATATTAAATGACAGTGAGTTTAACATCATATATAACTTTACTCTTACATGGCGCTTACTTTAGGCAGACACTGTGCTATGTTGTTTATAAATATATCACTTAATCCTTGTAATAATCCTGTTTTTAAATGAGTTAACTGAGTACAAAGAGTTTGATTTAGTTACCAAAGTCACACAGTTAGTGACGGGCAGAGCTGGGATGGGAACCCTGGGGAGCCAAGCTTCCTGATTAGAGTACAACTCCCCTCGGAGACTTCATAGCTGCTGTTACCCCCTCAACACTGCGTCATTCCCACCAGCATATAATAATGTTCTTATATTTCCCAACATTAAAAAAAAATCCTTTCCCCCTCCTGCCAGTTTGGCTCAGTGATTGAGCATTGACCCATGCACCAAGAGGTCGCCAGTTCAATTCCGATAAGGGCACATGCCCAGGTTGTGGGCCAAATCCCCAGTGGGGGACATGCAGTAGGTGGCCAATCAATGTTCTCTCTCATTGATATTTCCATCTCTCTCTCTCAAATCAATAAAGAAAAAAGAAATCCTTTCTTGACCTTTTATTCTCTGCCAGCTACCAAATCCATTATTTTGCTCTTTCTCACACCGACATTTATGAAAGACTTCTACAAAGGCCCTTGACTTTCTTACCTATTACTTTCTCTTTAATCCACCTCATCTATCATCTATATTGTACCACACTCACTATCTTAGAACAATGAGCTTCGTATTCATGTATGTGACTGCCTGTTCGATGTCCCCAATTTAACTTACCTAAAACTAAATGCTTGAGTCCCCTGTCTTCCTCATACTTACTATAAAAATGTAAAAAATATATAAAAGTAAGTTATCTCCCCACAAGATGTGTATTAATGATAAAGTGTAAATGTTAGTTTTCTGGCAGGAATAACCTTAACCAAGTAAAGTTAAACACCCATAATGGGACAAACACACATGGTGTGACTCTTGATGTGACGCTCTGAGAAAAACACAGTTCCTATAATATTCCTGCCAAAGCTGTATAATCTGAATCTAATCATAAGAAAACATTGGACAAACCTAAATGGAGGGACCTTTTAAAAAATAAATGGCCTGTGTATTTTTTTAAGGTGAGGTCATGAAAGATGAGGAAAGACTTAGGAACTGTTCCAGTTTTAAGGAGACTAGAGATCAAACAACAACTCAGTGCAGTCTGTGGTCCTGGATTGAATTCTGGACCAGAAAGAAAATTATTTTTCTTTAGCAATAGAGGATATTATTGAGACATTTGGTGACATTTGAGTGAGATATATAGATGAGACAACAGTACTGTATCAGTGTTAATTTCCTGAATTTGATCACTGTACTATGGGTGTGTAAGAGAATGAATTTGTTTGTGGAAAATATTCACTCATAGAGGTCAAGGACATCATGTTTGCAACATTCTCAAATTGTTCAGTAGAGAAACAATACCCACACCCACATAAATACATTTATATACGTATACAGAAAATGATAAGGTAGAAGGGGTGTTATCAACATTTGAGAAATCTCAGCAAAAGGTATACAGGATATTTTTGCCTTCTTTTACAAATTTTCTGTAAGTCAATTATTTCTAAATAAAACATTTTACACAAACACACACACAAGTAGAGCAAACAAGGTAATAAAATCACATGTACCTATCATTTAGCTTCGATTATTATCAACCCACAGCTACTCTTATTCTATATCTACCTACCCCTACATGCTCCCCATGGGTATAGTGCTTTAGTCCTATAATATTTTTGGAAACGCAATTTCATTTTGAGCCTCACGGAGATCGTCCAAGAGAGAGGGTAGGGATTATCCTCTCCATTGGGTAGACAAGACAGTTGAGACTGAGAGGGATTAGGAAATTTGCCTATGTCTGCACACTTAGTTAGTGACAACTTTAGGACCCAAACGATCTTCTGACTCAGGTTAATTGCTCATTTCACCATGTAATATTACTCTAAAATAGTAATGAGGCCTTTAGGAGTTTCCTTTTTCTTCCTGAGCCTGTGCCACAATCTTCACCTAAACAGCTCAAGATCTCTGAGGTCTTGAGATCTCTAAAGATGCAAAGAGTCCTGGCCGGTTTGGCTCAGTAGTTGGAGCGGCGGCCTGCGGACCAGAGTGTCCCGGGTTCGGTTCCCACTAGGGGCACGTACCAGAAAAAAAAAAAAAAAAAAGATGAAAAGAAATCCCAAACCTCTGAATCCCCAACAGCTCAATACTATCTCTGGGTGAAGACAATCCTGTCTCTCTGCACCTCTGCCCTCCTAGGGAAGATATCATCATTCTTTCCTTGGTGCTCCAATATTCCTTTGCATGGATCTTTATGAAAAGTTCTGACTTTATGTTACAATGAGCTGTTTGTTGTCTATCTCTCCAGCTAAAATGTGAGTTCCTTGATGGTGAGTCTGTATCTTCATTTATTAGGGTCTGGGCCCCTCAGCTTAGTAACTTTAAGCGAGTTTAACAAAGGGACTTTTTACCAAGATGTGAACAGGGTTTAGGAAAATGAATAAAACCATACAGTATTCTTACTCTCCTTCTCTCACTCCCCCCTCCCCGTGCCCCACCCCCACCTAATTACCACCTCTAGACCTGACCAATTACGAACACCCTCTGGACTCGGAGAAAGCTATATGAACAGAGCTGCTGACAGTCTGAGCAGGTACAGCTGACCCTAACCAGAAGCCAGAAGGCAAGGGAGCCACCGGTGGAGGGAGAACATGCTCACATCTTTGTACCTCCAGCACTTGACAGAGTGCCCAGCACATAGTCACGCACAGAAATATTTTTAATTGAATTGCTGAGTCTTAGATACTCCTCATTGATATACCCTAGAAATACACAAAACTATTTTTAGCATTGCTATAGCATATTTTTGGAATGGGCATCCAACCAGTGAACACCAGAATTTTGTCTGGATTGAATCCATCAATAAGTAGCTGTTGAGTATCTGCAAATGCCCCCACTCCCTTTTAAAAACAAACGAACACCCAAGATCTCGTGTTGATCTCATTTTTCTTTCTATGGAAAACATGTACCAATACATATATATCACCACCATTCTATGTCATTCTGACAAGTCATATTTAAAGCTATGAATATCACAGTCCACCATTCTAAAAGGCTGGCACGGCAGGGGCACGGCAGGCGATATCTTCCAAGTTAAGCCAGTAGGATCTGAGACAGCCTGGCCCCAGGGTCCTCACCTGAAGCCAATTCTCCAAAATATTTCTTCTATAGAAGTCCATCCTATTCTAATATCGCCCTCCTTCACTTTTGAGAACTCTCAAGGTTTATGGGATCTTTCCCCAAAGAATCTTGGTCTGAATCTCTGTGCCTAAATAAGAGATTTTTCCACAGAAGTACAAGTAATGTACTTCCAAAGTGGGAAATGTGCACTGAGGATCTAAATAGCCCCTGAGGGGGTCCCCCCCACAGTTCTACGATGAGCCCCAGGAGGCCATTCTGTTCCTCAGGGTTTGCTCAGCTTCATTTAAAGAGGAGAGAATTTTTTGCCTTACTCTTTTAACCTTAGGCCCAATAACATGATTCTGGTGGCTATTACTACTCAATAATAGATGATTAGTAGAGTGATCAATGTTATTTTATGTTTTAACTTGATTTGTTTACTAGTATTTAGTCTTAGTACACTCAAAAAATGTTGTTTTTAAATAACTGTAAAACTATGGCCTTAGGAGATTGTAAAGAAAAATAACATCCTTTATCAAGCTCAAGAAATTTTATAATAATGTGGTTTACTAAATAAGCCATAGGGTTGAGAATAATCATAAAAATACCCTCATAATCATTCACTTTTTACATCATTAAACTAGTAGGACAGACAATCAATAATTTAATGCCTAAGCATGGAATAGGTGGACCAAACCAGAATTGCAACTAAATTATAAAACAATCATCTTGAATAACCAGCTGAACACTAGATGAGCAGAAGTCTATAACCACAGATTTACATAAGCCACATTAAGACTAGTAGGAAGGGCAAAGACACAAAAAGGGCTGGCCCTGCACTCTTATGCAGTGCTAAAAATTGGGAGGGATATCTCAGCTGCAAAGGTTCCTCCTGAGGGGTGAGGTGTCTCAACTCCATGCCAGGCTTCAAAGCCTAGAGAACCAGAACTGATAAGAGGGGCCCATATAGCATCTGGCTGTGAATATCAGCAGAGATTCTGCCCACCAGGGAGAGACAGGCATCTGTTAAGAACTCAGGTGCTCTCTTAAAGGGCCAGTACACAAAATCTCATTCACAGCAACTCACTTTGGGATACACTGGGGGGATGATGGCTCACAGTGAACTGGAGTCATACAGGGAGAGATTAGGTTGTGTGGCTTCAGGGAGAGCATTGAGAGCTGAAGGGACAGCCACCAAGGTCCCTATACTGAGTCCCTTTCCTTAACTGCCCATAGATGCCATCTTTCCTGGGTCAAGCACTCCCCTCCATGTGACATCAGAGGAATGCACTAGCCCCACCCTCCCGACTTCCAGTGGCCCTGCCCTGCCAAGCTTGCACTCTGTGAAGGAACCTGCTGTCTGTGGCCAACCTGGGCTCATGACGCAAACTTTCTTGAAAGACTCTTAGAGAGATCTGGGGGTATCAGAGACACACAGGGAAAGACTAAGTTGCGTGGCTGTAGGGTGAGAGCCATTCCCCCCCACACACACACACACATGACTGCTGGTGCTTTCCCCTCATGGGAAATCCACTCTCCCCACACTCCCAACTCCCAGTGGCCCTGTCCTGCCAAGCTTGAACCCCATGGAGTGAGGGCCATTTTTCCCTTTCTCACTTGACTGGCACGACCATTACTGTGCAGAGCCCTCCTTCCATGTGACCAAATCATGATCCATTTTAGCTTAATAAACTCTGTCAGCCTCTCCCTGATGACTCCATGAGACACCACCCCACAACCAAAGTCTGCAGGCCCAGGCAGGTGGTGGCTGGCCTTGGTGTACACTGAGACTTTTGCTGAGTGTCCTCAGACCAAGCACTGGCACTGAGTTTGAATCTGTATAAACCTGGTGATCACCACTTGCCCTACGTGATGACTCACTGAGAACCTACCTGACACAATTCATATACCACCAGAGGCTGTTTCAGAGACTGAACCTAACAGGCAACCAGAAGACAGAGGCAGATTTTGGAGAGCCTTGGGCCTCTTGCTGACCTGCCCCTGGGCTCAGTGCTGGTAGAAGCTGGCCTTAGTATATAGCTTGGCCTCTCCCAAACACACCCAAGCCCAGAAGAGGCAGCCACAAACTGTGGATTGCTTTGTACCTCCTAACAGGCAGTCCTGGGTTAGTCACAGGAAGCATCTGACATTGACCTGCACTAAAGTCCCTCCCAAGAGGCCCTAGAAACAACACACCTGGTGGAAAGCTTCAGATCACATCAGAAAATGACCCAATTAGCTCCACAAACAGCACACCCAACAGGAGACCTAGGCAGTCACCAGACTCTGAAGGGGTGAATTCTGTTTCATGGGGTCATTCCCCCACATGGAAGCTGGTATACTGTGGTCAGGGGCAATCCTCACAGCTATCCAGCCAGAGAGTTAACCCCAGCTACAGATAGGCCAACAGCAATCAAGACTCTACTACAGCCCTGGACAGTTTTGCTCAGCGGTTAGAGCGTCGGCCTGCAGTCCGGAGAGACCCGGGTTCGGTTCCCGCTAAGGGCATGTACTTCGGTTGCAGTTTGTCCCCGGCCCTGGTTGGTTGTGCGGGTGGCAGCCACTCGATGTGTCCCTTCACATCGATGTTTCTCTCTCTCTCTCCCTTCCTCTCTCTCTCTCCCACTCTATCTGTACAAAAAAATGGAAAAATATCCTCGGGTGAGGATAAAAAAAAAAAAAAAAAAGACTCCACTACAACAGGAGTGCTCACATAACCCACACACAGCACACTGCTGATGCACTTAGCTCAGGTGATCAGGGAGACTATGCCACTGAGCCTCATTGGACACCTACTACATAAGGTCACCATATCAAGACTGGGAAACATAACAGATCTACTTAATATACAGAAACAAATACAGAAGCAGACAATATGGGGAGACAAAGAAACATGCCCCAAACTAAATAGAAGAAATCCCCAGAAAAAGAACTAAATGAAATGGAGGCAAGCAATCTACCAGATACAGAGTTCAAAACAATGATTATAAAAGGATGCTCAAAACACTTAGGGAAAGAATGAATGAACTCAGTGAGAACCTCAACAAGAGACAGTAAGTATAAAAAAGAGACAGTAAGTATAAAAGTATAGAACTCATTTTTTTAAAAGTCAGAAATAAAGAACACAATATCTGAAATGATGAATATCCTAGAGAGAATTAACAGTAGATTGGATGAAGCACAGGATTGAATTGGCAATTTGGAAGAGAAGGTAGTAGAAACACCAAATCAGAGCAGCTTAAAGAAAAATAATTTCTAAAAGTGAGAATATTTTAAAAAATATTCTCTGGGAAACCATCAAGCATAACAACATCTGCATCATAGGGATACCAGAAGAAGAAGAAGGAGAGCAAAGGATTGAGAATCTACTTGAAAAAATAATGACTGAAAATGTTCCTAATCTGGTGAAGGAAAAAGACACACAAGTCCAGGAAAGACAGAGTCCCACACAAGATGAACCCAAAAAGTTGCACACCAAGACACATCATAATTAAAATTCCAAAGGTTAAAGACAAAGAGAGAATCTAAAAACCAGCAAGAGAAACAGTTACTTACAAGGAAGCTCCCATAAAACTATTAGCTGATTTTTCAACAGAAGCATTTCAGGCCAAAGAGATTTGCATGAAATATTCAAAATGATTAAAAGCAAGGACCTACAACCAACACTACTCTACTCAACAAGGCTATCATTTTAAATTGAAGGAGAGAGAGAAGAAAACGGTGGTGAAGTGAATGGAAGCTACACTGACCATCTCTCAGGACCAAACTGGAATTGCAACTAAAATAATAATAATAATAAAAAGTCATCTGGAATAATCAACTGAAGACCACCTGGAGATAACCCTTATAATCAGGGACATAAAGAGGAGCCCAAATTGAGTCTGGTAAGGGGTGTGGAGCTGTGAGAGGGTTGGCTGGGCTCCCACAGGCAGCAGCTGAGGGCTATCTCAACTGTGAGAAGTCCCCCCAAGCCAGGCTCCCCAGCAAAGAGCGGTGGAACAGGGAAAGGCACCCACATAACACCTGGCTGTGAAAAACACCAGAGCAGAGCTCCTGTCCAGCAGGGAGAGGCACTGGGAACACAGGCACCTGCCTGAAGGGCCAGCACACCAAATTTCAGCTTCAGCTACTCACCTTGGGCTCTGGCAGAGGTAGGGCTGGGGCTGCATGTGGAGAGTCGGGCATTCATGCTGCTGGGGAGAGAGCTGTGAAGGAAGCCATAAGGAGCCTTATGCTGAGTCATTCCCCCATGCTACAGAAATCATTTCTCTTGGGTAGACTCTTCCCATCAAAGTGTCTTAACCCTGGGTGGGTGTTGGGGGGGGGGGGTCACTGCCCCACCTGTTGGAATTTTAGTCCACCTTCCAGGAAGAGTTTCTACATAGCACAGAGCTGCAATCTGAGGCTCATTAACTTTCAGAGACCACAAACCAGCCTATAGGCAGAGAAGAGTCTCTGGGTGTTTTGAGCCTTGGGTCTGGCTAACGGTCATTGGGCTTTGTGGATCTGGGGCCTGACCTGTGAAGGCTGAGGCTTGGTTCCCTGTGCTAAACCATTAACCCACACTGCAGAAACCATTTTCTTCAAGCAGAGTTTTTGCATCAAAGCAGCTTTAGCCCAGGGTGAAAAAATTGCCTGGAAATCCTCTTACCCTGCTCTCTAGTGGGGGGGGGGGGACTTAAGTCCATCTGAAAACTACCATCTGAGGTTTATTAAGTGACTGAGACTAACAATCAGCTTGTAGGCAGAGGTGGATCTCTGGGATAGTTGAATCTTTGCCCAGCCTACAACTTATCTGGGAGAATAAGACCAGACATTGGTATTCAGCTTTGTCTTCCATAAACATCTAAGTCTAGCAAAGCGAGATACAATTGGCAGAACACTGATATCCACAGGGAGATTTTGGCAGGCTCCAAACACTGCTGAGACAGCCAAAATGTTGAAAGAAACAAACAAGTCCCAAATGAAAGAACGAGGGAGTTCTCCAGAAGAATGGCCAAATAAAATGGAGATAAGCAAGTTATCAGATATAGAATTCAGTGTAATGATTACAATGATGCTCAACAGCATGAGAAAAGATATAGAAACAATGAAAAACAATGAATCTGAAATCAAGAATGGCATAGAAATAAAGAATACATGGAAAGGAATAACCAGCAGATTAGAGGAAGCCAAGGATCAGATCAGCAAATTAGAAAACAGGAAAGAAAAAAAAAAATTACTCAATCAGAGAATCAAAAAGAAAAAAAATATATATTAAAAAACAGGACAGTTTAACAGAACTGTGGGACAATATGAAATGTAACAATATCCACATTGTAGGAGTACCAGAAGAAGAAAGTGAGCGAGGGTTATAGAATCTGTTTGAAGGATTGGGGGCAGAAAACTTCCCTAATTTGGTGAAGAAAAATGACATACAAATTCAGGAAGCACAGAGAGTCCCAGGCAAGAAGAACCCAAAGAGGCCCACACCAAGACACATCATAATTAAAATGGCAAAAATTAAAGACAAAGAGAGAATCTTAAAGGCAGCAAGAGAAAAGCAACCAGTTACCTACAAAAGAGTCTCATAAGGCTGTCAGCTGATTTCTCAATAGAAATACTACAGGCCAGAAGGGAATGGCATGAAGTGTTCAAGGTAATGAAGAACAAGAATCTGAAACCAAAACTATTCTATCCAGCAAGGTTATAATTCAAAACGGAAGGTGAAATAAAGAGCTTCTCAGACCAAAATAAAAGCTAAAGGAATATATCAACACCAAACCAGCACTGCAAGAAATGTTGACAGGATTGCTGTAATAAGCAGAATAAATATATAGAGAGAAACATAGGCATAACAAACAAAAATGGCAATAAATAAGTACATATAAATAATAACCTTAAGTGTAAATGGATTAAAGTTTCCTATTGAAAGACACAAACTACCTGAATGAATAAGAAAGCATGACCCAAATATGTGCTGTCTACAGGAGACCCACCTGAGAACAAATGACACACAAGATGAAAGTCAAGGGGTGGAAAAAAATTTCCAAGCAAATGGAAATGAAAAAAAAAAAAAAAAAAGCTGGGGTAGCAATACTCATATCTGACAGATGGACTTCAAAATTAAGGCCATTTCTTTAGAGATAAAGAAAGCCACTATATAATATTCAAAGGTTCAATCCAACAAGAGGATATAACCTTGGTAAACATAGGTTTACCAAGGTTAACAATATAGGAGCACCAAAGTATATTTAAAAACATCTGGAAAACTTTAAGGGAGAGATCAACAGCAATACAATCATAGTAGGGGACTTCTACACCCCACTGACATCACTTGATAGATCTTCTGGACAAAAAAATTAACAAGGAAACAATGAACCTAAACAACGCACTACATTAGGTGGATTTAATTGATATTTACAGATAATGACACTCCAAATATAAAAAATTCACATTCTTCTCAAGTGCACATGGGACATTCTCAAAGATAGACCACATGTTAGGGCACAAACTAAGTCTCTACAAGTTCAAGAAGATTGAAATCACATCAAGCATCTTCTCAGATCACAATGGCATGAAACTAGAAATTAATTACAATAAAAACACTAAACACTCAAAAACATTCAAACACATGGAGGCTAAATAGCATGTTATTAAACAATAAATGAATTACCAAAAAGATCAAGTAAGAAAAAAAAAAATTCCTGGAAATCAATGAAAACAAACACACAACAACACAAAATCTATGGGACACAGTGAAAACAGTCCAGAGAGGGAAGTTCATAGCATTACAGGCGTACCTCATGAAACAAGAAAAAGTTCTAATAGACTATGTAACTCTACAGTGTAAATAACTAGAAAGTAAACAAAATAAAAAACCCAGAGTAAGTAGAAGAAAAGAAATAATAAAGGTCACAGCAGAAATAAATGACATAGATACTATAAAAAAAAAAATTGATTAATGAAACCAAGAAAGAGCTGGTTCTTTTAAAAGATAAACAAGTTTGATAAACCTTTATCCAGAATCACCAAGAAACAAAGAGAGAGGACCCAAATAAAATCAGGAAAAAAAGAGAAGAAGTAACTGGCACTACAGAAATACAAAGGATGGAGAAAAAAATGGCGGCGGAGTGAATGGAGCTACACAGACCATCGCCCAGGACCAAACTGGATTTACAACAAAAATAAAGACAAATCGTCAGGAAGGGGCAACTGAAAGGCAGCCCACAGGACCACATAACGAGGGACACTGACTCAATCCTGGTAGGCTTGCGAGGACCTGGTAGGCTTGTGAGGACACGAGAGAGGGCCGGGAGCCCACGATCCACAGAGGCCTGGGCTGTGACCAGTGGACTCGGCTAGAAGCTGCTGCCACCTCAGCTGCATCCATGACCATAGCTGAATCCTGCGAACTCAGCTGAGTGCTACGCCCTCAGCTGGTGTCACAGACTCGGCTGCCCTTAGCTGGGAGCAGTGCCCTCGGGTTAAAAGTCCCAAGTGGCTCCATGACGCAGAGTCTGGACAGAGGCTAAATTGGCAGCAGCCACTCACCTTGGGCTCCAGTAGAGGGAAGGCAGACTGGACTGGAACTGTGTGGGGACACTCGGGATTTGGAGGGTGCTCAGAGCTTTTGCTGAGTGCAGCCACGCAGGACTGTGGTCATCTTACTCCTTCCCAGGGCCCTGGGAAGAGGCAGCGGCCTCTCCCTCAGAGATTCAACCCCACCTGGTGGCCATCAACATGCTAATTGAGGCCCATTAACAACCAGCATCTGCCCCACCCTCGGGAAATCCTCTTACACTGAGCACCTGAGGGAGTTTTTCAGGCAACTCAGAAACCAAGGTTCTTTAGGTGACCTCTACTAATAGCCTCCAGGCAAAAAAAAGCTAGAGGAAAGTTAAAACTTGACAGTGGTGTTTCAAGTGGGTCCTCCCTGCCTCATCCAAACCCAGGAGAGGAAGCCACAAACAGCAGAACACCAACACCCACAGGGAAAATTTGGCAGACTCGAAAGCCCACTGTGATAGCCAAAATGGTGAGAAACAGAAACAAAAGCCAAATGAAAGACCAAGAGACCTCTACCGAAGATGAGATAAATGAGGTGAAGTTAAGCAAGTTAACAGAACTAGAATTCAGAGCCATGATCTTGAGGAAGCTCAACAGCATGTGTAATGACATGAGCACCATGAGTAAAGACATAGAAATGTTGAAAATCAACCAGTTAGAAATTAAAAACGACATATCAGAAATGAAAAACACATTGGAAGGTCTAAAAAGCAGAGTAGAGAAGGCTGAGGACTGGATCAGTGAATTAGAAGACAGGTTTAAAAAAATCAACCAATCAGAAAAACAAAAAGGAAAAACGATTAAAAAACAGGAAGACAGCTTAAGAGAACTGTGGGACAACTGGAAACGTAATAACATTCGCATCATAGGAGGCCCCGAAGAAGTAGAAAATGAGCAAGGGTTAGAGAATATATTCAAAGAAATAATGACAGAATACTTTCCTAATTTGGTGAAGGAAGTTCAAGAAGCACAGAGAGCCCCAAGAAAGAAGAACCCAAACAGGCCCACACCAAGACACATAGTAATCAAACTGCCAAAAAAAGACAAAGAGAGAATCCTAAAAGCAGCAAGAGATAAGCAACAGGTTATCTACAAAGGAAACCGATAAGGCTCTCAGCTGACTTCTCACAAGAAAGACTACAGGCCAGAAGGGGATGGCATGAAGTAATCAAAGTCATGAAAAACAAGGATCTAAATCCAAGACAACTCTACCCAGCAAGGCTATCATTCAAAATAGAAGGTCAAATAAAGAGCTTCCCAGACAAAAAAAAAGGCTAAGGGAATACATTAGCACCAAACCAGCACTGCAAGAAATGTTAAAAGGATTGCTGTAATTAGCAGAAGAAATGGCAAGAAAAATAGAACCACACTAAACAAAAATGGCAATAAATAACTACATATCAATAATCACCTTAAATGTAAATGGATTGAATGCTCCCATAAAAAGACACGGAGTAGCTGATTGGATAAGAAAGCATGACTCATCTATATTTTGTTTACAAGAGACCAGCCTAACAACAAAAGACTCACATAGATTGAAAGTGAAGGGATGGAAAGAAAAAAAATCTTCCAAGCAAACAGAAAGGAAAAAAAAGCTGGGGTAGCAATTCTCATATCTGATAAAATAGACTTAAAAATGAAGGCAATAACTAGAGACAAAGAAGGCCACTACATAATATTTAAAGGATCTATCCCACAGGAAGATATAACCTTGATAAACATATATGCACCCAATATAGGAGCACCAAAATATATTAAAAATCTTCTGGAGGACTTCAAAGGAGAAATCGATAATAATACAATCATAGCAGGGGACTTCAATACCCTGCTGACATCACTAGATAGATCCTCTAGACAAAAAATTAGCAAGGAAACAGAGACACTAAATGAACCACTAAACCAAATGGATTTAATAGATATCTACAGAGAATTACACCCCAAAACTACAGAATTCACATTTTTCTCAAGTGCACATGGGACATTCTCAAAGATAGACCACTTGTTAGGGCACAAACTAAGTCTCTACAAGTTCAAGAAGACTGAAATCATATCAAGCATCTTCTCAGATCACAATGGCATGAAACTATAAATCAATTGCAAGAACATACAAAGACATTTGAACACATGGAAGCTAAATAACATGTTAATAAACAATGAATGGGTCACTGAGGAGATCAAGGAAGAAATCAAAAACTTCATGGAAACCAATGAAAATGAAGACACAACAAACACAAAATCTATGGGATGCAGCGAAAGCAGTTCTGAGAGAGAAGTTCATAGGACTACAGACCTACCTCAAAAAACAAGAATTTCTAATAGACTATCTAATCTCACAACTTAAAGAACTAGAGAGCAAACAAAAAGAAAACCCCAGAGCAAGTAGAAGGAAAGAAATAGTAAAGATCAGAGCAGAAATAAACGACATAGAGACCAAAAAAAAAAAAAAAAAAAAAAAAATTCAAAGGATCAAAGAAACAAAGAGTTAGTTTTTCGAAAAGATAAACAAAATTGATGGACCCTTAGCTAGACTCACCAAGAAACAAAGAGAGAGAACCCAAATACACAAAATCAGAAATGAAAGAGGAGAAGTAACAACTGACACCACAGAAATACAAAAGATTGTTAACAACTACTATGAACAATTATATGGCAACAAATTCGACAATCTAAGTGAAATGGACAAATTTCTAGAAACACATAGTCTCCCAAAACTGGACCAGGAAGAGATAGAAAACTTGAACAGACCAATATCAACAGAAGAAATTGAAGAGGTAATCAAGACTCTCCCAGCAAACAAAAGCCCATGCCCAGATGGCTTCACGGGGGAGTTTTACTGAACATTCAAAGAAGAACTAACACCATTCTCCTCAGTCTATTTCAAAAAATTCAAGAAGAAGGAAGACTTCCAAACTCGTTTTATGAAGCCAGCATAATTCTAATTCCAAAACCAGAAAAAGACACTACAAAGAATGAAAACTACAGGCCAATATCCCTGATGAACATAGACGCCAAAATCCTGAACAAAATACTAGCAAATCGGGTCTAGCAATACACCAAAAAAATTATCCACCATGACCAAGTGGGATTCATCCCAGAGATGCAAGGCTGGTACAATATTTGCAAATCAATAAACAAAATGAATAAATAATCAATAAACAAATCAATAAATAAAATGAAGAATAAAAACCACATGATCATATCAATAGATGCCGAAAAAGCCTTTGACAAAATCCAGTATCCATTTCTGATAAAAATGCTCAGCAATGTGGGAATAGAGGGATCATATCTAGACATAATAAAGGCCATATATGAAAGACCTACAGCCAACATCATACTCAATGGGCAGAAACTAAAAACATTTCCATTAAGAACAGGAACAAGACAGGGATGCCAACTTTTGCCACTCTTATTTAACATAGTACTGGAAGTCTTAGCCACAGCAATCAGACAGGAAGAAAAAATAAATGGGATCCAAATTGGAAAGGAGGAAGTGAAACTGTCATTATTTGCAGATGACATGATACTATACATAGAAAATCCCAAAGACCCCATCAAAAATTTACTAGACTTAATAAATGCATTTGGCAAAGTAGCAGGACACAAAATTAACATCAAGAAATCGATGGCATTCTTATACACCAAGGATGAACTCACAGAAAGAGAAACTAAGAAAACAATCCCATTTACCATTGCGGCAAAAAAAATTAAGATGCCTAGGAATAAACTTAACCAAAGAAATAAAGGACCTATTCGCAGAAAACTACAGGTCATTGAAAAAAGAAATAGAGGAAGATATAAAAAAGTGAAAGCACATACCCTGTTCATGGATTGGGAGAATTAACATCATTAAAATGTCTATATTACCCAAAGCAATCTATAGATTCAATGCAATCCCCATCAAAATACCAACGGCATACTTCACAGAATTAGAACAAGTACTTCAAAAGTTCAGATGGAACCAAAAAAGACCTCGAATAGCCACAGCAATCTTGAAAAGGAAGAACAAAGTTGGAGGGATCACATTACCAGATTTCAGGTTATACTACAAAGCCACCGTAATCAAAACAGCTGGGTACGGGCACAAGAACAGGCATATAGACCAGTGGAACAGAACAGAGAACTCAGAAATGGACCCAAGGCAATATGCTCAATTAATATTTGACAAAGGTGGCAAGAGCATACAGTGGAGTAAGGACAGCCTCTTTAATAAATGGTGCTGGGAAAATTGGGCAGTTACATGCAGAAAGATGAAACTAGACCATCAACTTATAACATACACAAGAATAAACTCAAAATGGATAAAAGACTTAAATGTGACTCATGAATCCATAAAAATCCTAGAAGAAACTGTAGGCAACAAAATTTCAGACATCATATGCAGCAGAATTTTCACTGATACATCACCTAAGGCAATAGAAACAAAGGAGAAAATGACACATGGGACTACATCAAACTCAAAAACTTCTGCACAGCAAAAGATACAATCATCAAAACAGAAAGGCTACCCACTGTATGGGAAAGCATCATTGCCAATGATATATCAGATAAGGGGTTAATTTCCAATATGTATAGAGTGCTCATACAACTCCACAAAAGGAAGACAAAGAACCCAATTAAAAAATGGGCAGAGGAACTAAATAGACACCTCTCCAAACAGGACATACAAATGGCTAAGAGACATATGAAGAAATGCTCATCATCACTAATCATCAGAGAGATGCAAATTAAAACAACTATGAGGTATCACCTCACACCTGTCAGAATGGCCGCCATCAACAAATCCTCAAACAACAAGTGTTGGCGAGGATGTGGAGAAAAGGGGACTCTAGTGCACTGTTGGTGGGAATGCAGACTGGTGCAGTCACTATGGAAAACAATATGGTGTTACCTCAAAAAATTAAAAATTGAACTTCCATTTGACCCAGTGATCCCACGTCTAGGGATATACCCTAAGAAGCCTGACACACCAATCAGAAAAAATATATGTACCCCCCATGTTTGTAGCAGCACTATTTACAATAGCTAAGATCTGGAAACAGCCCAAGTGTCCATCAGTCGACGAATGGATAAAAAAGCAGTGGTACATATACACAATGGAGTACTACGCAGCTGTAAGAAAGAAAGATCTCTTATCCTTTGAGACTACATGGAGGGACCTGGAAAGTATCATCCTAAGTGAAACAAGCCAAACAGAGAAAGGCAAGTATTATATGATCTCACTTATTTGTGGAATATAATGAACATAACAATCTGAGGAATGGGGTAGTCCCAGAGACGTGGAAGTGGGGTACAGACTGACAATCCCCAGAAGAGGGGTTGGTGGGGGAGAGCTAAACCACAGAACTTATATGCATGTATGCATGAACAGTGGACATGGACAACAAACTGTGGACAGGGCAGGGAGAGAGGGGGAGGGGGGAATCAGTGGGGGAAAAGGGAGAAACATCTGTAACAAAAATTAATTAATAAAAAATAAATAAATTATAAAAATAAAAAAATAAAAACAAAAAAGAAATACAAAGGATTGTTAGAAAATACCACAGACAATTATATGCCAAAAAATTGGACAACATAGGCGAAATGGACAAATTCCTAGAATCATACAGTCTTCCAAAACTCTTCCAGGAAGAGTTAGAAAACCTGAACAGACCAATAACAACTAAGGAAATTGAAGTAGTTATCAATAAACTACCAGAAAACAAAAGCCCAGGTCTATATGGCTTCACAGGGGCATCTTACTGAATATTCAAAGAAAAACACCAATTCTCCTCAAACTACTCCAAAAAAGTCAAGAGGAAAGAAGACTTCCAAACTCTTTTTATGAAGCCAGCATAATCCTAACTCCAAAACCATATAAAGATACTACAAAGAAAGAAAATTACAGGCCAATATCCCTGATGAACATAAACATCAAAATCCTCAACAAAATATTAGCAAATCAGATCCAGCAATATATTTTAAAAATTACTCATGACAACCAAGTGAGATTTGTCCCAGGGATGCACAGCTGGCACAATATTTGCAAATCAATAAATGTGATACCCACATAAACAAAATAAAATATAAGAATCATATGATCAAATCTATAATGCTGAAAAAGCATCTGAAAAAATCCAGTACCCATTTCTGATAACAACACTCAGCAAAGTGGGAATAGAGGGACCATATCTCAACATAATAAAGGCCATATTTGAAAAACCTATAGCCAACATTATACCCAATGGGTAAAAACTAATAGCTTTTTCCTTAAGAACAGAAATAAGACAGGGATATCCACATTTGCCACTCTTATTCAATATAGTACTGGAAGTCTTAGCCACAGCTATCAGACAAGAAGAAAAAATAAAAGGCATCCAAATTGGAAAGGAGGAAATAAAATTTTCATTATTCACAGATGGCATGCTATTGTGTATAGAAAACCCTAAAGACTCCATTTAAAAAAATGACTAGATTTAATAAATGAATTTGGCAAAGTAGCAGGATACAAAATAAATATTCAGAAATCAATTGCATTTTTATACACCAATAGTAAACTGTCAGAAAGGGAAACAAAAAAAAATCCCATTTACAATTGCTTCAAAAGAATAAAATATCTAGGAATAAATTTAACTGAGGAGGTAAAAGACCTGTACTCAAAAAATTATAAGACAATCTAGGAAGAAATTGAAAATAAAAATAAATGAAATCATATATCATGGATAGGAAGAATTGACCTCATTAAAACGTTCATACCAAAGAAATCTACAGTTTCAACACAATTCCTATGAAAATACTGTAGTGTTTTTTACAGTACTAGAAAAAAATAGTTCAAAAGTTTATATGGAATCTCAGAAGACCCCAAATAGCCACGACAATCTTGAGAAAGAATAACAAAGTTGAAAGTATCATGCTCCCTGATATAAAACTATACTACAAGCTATAGTAATCAAAGCAGTATGGTGTTGGCATAAAAATAGCCATATAGGTCAGTAGAACAGAATAGAGAGTCCAAAAATAAACCCACATCTATATGGTTAATTAATATAATTAATAAAGAGGCAATAACATACAATGGGGTAAAGAGAGTCTATTCAATAAATGGTGTTGAAAAATTGAACAGATACATCAAAAAAAAAAAAAAATGATACTAGACCACTTTCTTATATCATACATATATATAAACTCAGAATGGATTAAAAACTTAAATGTAAGCCTTGAAACCGTAAAACTCCTAGAAGAAAACACAGGCAGTAAAATCTCTGACATTTCTCTTAGTAATATTTTTTCCTGATATATCTCCTCAAGCAAGGGAAAAAAATAAAAAATAAACAAATGGACCTACATCAAAATAAAATGTTTTTGCACAGCAAAGGAAACCATCAATAAAATGAAAAGACAACCTATGGAATAGAAGAAGATATTCACCAATAATACATCTAATACAGGATTACTATCTAAAATGTATAAAGAACTCATACAATGCAAAACCAAAACAAACAAACCACAATTCAATTAAAAAATGGACAGAGGACCTGAATAGACACTTCTCTAAATAGTACATACAGATGTCAGTTAACATATGAAAGATACTCAACATCACTAATCATCAGAGAATTAAAACCACAATGAGATACCACCTATACCTGTCAGAATGGCTATCATCAATAAATCAACAATAAATAAATAAATGAATAAACAGCAAATGTTGGTGAGGATATGGAGAAAAGGGGATCTTCATGCACTAATGGTGGGAATGCAGACTGGTGCAGCCTTTATGGAAAACAGTATGGATTTCCTCAAAAAGTTAAAAATGGAACTGCCTTATGACCCAGCAGTTAAACTTCTGTATATATCCATAAAAACCCAAAATACTAATTCAAAAGATTATTTGCATCCCTATGCTCATTGCAGCGATATTTATAACAGACAAGATATAGAAGCAGCCCAAGTGCCCATCAACAGACGTATAGATAAAAAGGTGGTGGTACATATATACAATGAAATATTAACCATAAAAAGAATGAAATCTTACCATTTGTGACATGTTAATGGACCTAGAGTATATTTTGCTAAGTGAAATAAGTCAGTCAGAGAAAGACAATCACCATATGATTTTACTCACATGGGAATCTAAAGAACAAAACAAACAAAAGAGAAACAGAACAGACGAATGGTTGCCAGAAGGGAAGAGGGTTGGGTGACTGAGAGGAAAAGTGAAGGGATTAAGAAGGAAAAATTGGTAGTTACAAAATAGTCATGGGTGTGCAAAGTACAGCTGAGGGCATATAGTCAATAATATCTATCTACGGTGCCACGTGGGTACTGGAAATATCAGGGGGAACACTTTGCAAAGTACATGATTGTCTAATCACTATGCTGTATATCTGAAATTAGTATAAAATAATATTAAATGTAAAGTGTACTTAAAAAATAAAATTAGCCCTGCCAGAGTGGCTCAGTGGTTGAGCATCAACCCATGCACCAAGAGGTTGCCTGTTCAATTTTCAGTCAGGGCACATTCCCAGGTTGTGGGCCAAAACTCCAGTGGGGGGCATGTAGGAGGCAGCCAATCGATGTTCTCTCTCATCAATGTGTCTGTCTCTCTCTCCCTCTCCCTTCCTCTCTCTAACATCAATAAAGAAAAATGTTTTTTAAAATAAATAATAAGTAAAATTTAAAAAATAATAATTTAATACCTACTAAAAATATGAGTCAATATACTATGTTATCTATTATCATAATCCAAAATCATAGATATTATTTAAAAGCATATGTTTATTGGCTTTTGCATGTGGTGTCTGTAGATTATTATTTTTTAATATTTTGGAGAGGCTGGTATTAAGAATTACATTATTTGAGTACATACAGTTGGACAATCAAGAAAGTAACCTGAGAGTTTGTTGGAAAACCAGAAGAGACGTCAGTGTGAGACTGAGAAAAAAGAATAAAAAATAAATAAAATAGGCTCGACTGGTGTGGCTCAGTGGATTGAGTGTCGTCCCATGGACTTAGAGGTCCTGGTTCGAATCCTAGTCAGGGCACATGCCAGGATTTTGGGCTCAATCCCCAGTAGGGGGTGTGCAGGAGGAGAAACATCCATGTGATGTTTCTCTCTCACATGGATGTTTCTCTCTTTCTCTCTCTCTCTCTCAAGTCAATAAAAACATGCTTAATAAATAAATAAATACAAGAGAAGACTGGAGCTCTATGGGTGTTTCGAAAGTCATAAACACCCAAAACGCTCTTGGTTTGAGGCCAAACCAAGAAAAACACGTTCTAGGGTACTCTTGCACCATTTCTTTGAATAGTGACACAGGGACTCTGAGTTGTGTTTGAATTTCAAAGGTAAAATTTCCAGAGAAAGACACTGAGTGTCCTATGACTTGGCTATAGGAGCCCGTCTTGATTCGCTCCTGTCTGCCGGGCAATGCCAGATAATCAAATATTGTGATGTTCAATAGGCCAACCAGATTAAAGATGCAACTGGACTGCAGATTGGATAGGTTTTGTATATAAGTGGATCCAGCCTCAGCAATAGCTATCTGATACCAAATCTTATGGTCTAATTGCAAAAGCAAAAACCAGAGAAAGGTGTCTCCACATCACTGAGAAAAAGATTTGGCTTCTTCCTCTCAAGTATTTTTTTATGTGCTGTGTTACACCTTTGAGGTCATAGGAGATAGCAGATTACTTTTTTAAAAATATATGTTTTTATTGATTTTAGAGAGTGAGGAAGGGAGAGGTGGAGAAAGAGAGAAATATCAATAGGAAAGAGAAACATGAATCGGCTGCCTCCTGCACGCCCCCTGCTGGGGATTGAGTCTGCAACCCCGGGCATGTGCCCTGACCTCCAGTGGAACCTAGGACAGTTATGGTGCATGAGACAATGCTCAACCAACTGAGCCACACCGGCCAAGGTAATGGTAGGCTTTTTAAAAATAGAATTTTTTCTCAATATGTGTTCTTTATCAAAAATTCCCACGTTGATTTTTAGTTTCTCTTCCACACACAAAGTGAAATAGAAAATGACTTAAATCCCATGTATAATGACCATGCTGTAATATTATACTTAGAGCAGCATTCCTCAAAGTGCAGTCTCTGCATAAGCAGCATCCACATTACTGAACCACTGAATCTAAAACTCTGGAGGTGAGCCCCAGCAATCTGTATGTAAGAAACCCACCAGCAGATTTGGATGCATGGCAAAGTGTGAGAAAAACATCGTCATTATTTTTTACTGATTACAGGGATTCATTATTATAAATTAAACAAAAGGAAACCACTGAATTGTACATTTTTTGGTCTGTTCTCACATCTGCTATTGAGCAAGATGGATAATTCGGGAATTGCTATGTTCTCATGTATCTAAAACAGAAATCCTAGACTAACTCCACTGCAAAGGGAGTTCTAAAAGGACAATTTCCTTACTGTTTGCCAGTCAACCTCTGAAGACACATTAGCTCCTGCAAAAACCTTTGCAGCTGAGTTGCTGACACTGTAGATTATTCTGAAGGATGGATGATGTTGCATAATTTCAGATTCTGGGTGGCATCTGACTAGACTGGGCAACTCAAACTCCCAGAGTAATTAGTGAGCAATCTGACTCGGAAAAGAACTGTGATGCAAAACTAAACACACAGGAATAAACAACTTTAGGTTTGGATGTAAGTGGATGGGAATATTTGGGAGATCGAAGGAAAGAACAAACAGTATGTAATATCATTAGCATGATCAACTCCTTCCCACCCAAGTCACTTCCATTTTAAATTAAAGCTGTTTTATTCCTGTGTAAACCCTCGAAACTGTCTAAATATACAAAAGTAGAAAATAAAGTAAAAAGGATGGGTCTTCTGATAAATCTTGACAACTTAAAAGAGTGACTGTAAATAAATTCTCCCTGGAAAATTATTAAGAATGTTCGCATCCCTCTAAAAATTAAGTCTAAAAGAAGGAAAACCAAGGGACTGGGCCTGATAAAAGTGGTATCTTTACTTCCTCAAAGGAAAAACAACAACAACAACAAAAGAAAACAAAAACAAAAACAAAAAACAACAGTACATTGGGCTTTTACTGAGTGTTGGAAATCAACTTTACTGAGACGTGAAAGAGTGCAACATGAAATGAATTTTCAAAGTCCAAAGCTCTCAGCTACCTCTCTGGTGAGTAGGTTTTCTTCTTTACTAATACCATGGGGGCAGGAAGGGCCTTTGGAATTCCTAGAGCGTCTGTGACAGGTGTTCTGCTTCCCTTCTCCCACAGGGGCATGAGATGTACACGTCTTATATCTTATTTCAGGCTTCTTTGCTACTTTTCAAGATTTTCTCCCCTTTCAGTTTAGTTTTTGTACAACTTCTGGTATCTGTGTCTTCTGTCCTTCAGAAGAAAGTTGAAAGTGCAGTTTGGGGGGGTTATTAATGGTTTCCAGCAAAATAGTCCCATGAGTAAAAAGAAAGGAAGGGCAGAAAAGAAAAAAAAAAAAATGGAAGAGGAAGGAAGACTTGGTTAAAATGAGAAGCAGGCAAGTGACTATAGTCATCACACATAGATTTGCAGCATGAATGAATGATCTCACTTTGGAGAAGCCCTTAAGGGAATATACCCAGAAACTACAGTAAGGCTCCTCTGGCGATTTCCTGGATATTTCTCAGTGCTGTGGTAAAGAGGTATTATGTTCCTTGTAATAAGCACTGCCATTTTCTAAATAAAAGATACAGTATTTGTGCCTCAAAAATATTTTATGCAATGACTCTTCACGTAGAATGGAACGTGCTGCCTCTTCTACTGAGAGACGGGACCACTACTCATTTTGAGTTCATCTAAAGGGCCCAGCGGCAAGACTGCTCCAAGGTTTCACACGTCCTCATAAAACCCTCTTTTGTTCTGATCCTTTTCAATGGCCAGCACACGACAAAAAGAATGACCAAGGCCTTTGTCACCAAAAGTAACTTCCTTCCTTTATTAGGGCCAGGCAAGAAGAGAAACAAAAATGTCAACTTCTGGATTTTGAGTCTCAGATGTTTTGAAGCATTCTAATTTCTGTGCTATCCTAGGGAAGAAGTGACAACAGAAACCACGGGATGACCCATGCCTTGAAATGTCACTAGAGAGATCACTGTAGGAGCCATTGCCAAGTCCATTTCTTCAGCTCTAATTAAAAGTGACCCAGGAAAGAAGCACCGGTGACATTGAAGGGTGAAATTAGGTGGAGAGGGAAGAGGAGAGAGCTGCTTCACAGACCTGAAGGAGGAGTTTTCCGAAGGGAGGTTGTGGTGAGATCCATTAAGATGACCACTCGAGGTGGGGAAGAAGAGATTGAGCAAAAGAGAAAAAAAGAGAGGACTCGTGGGCATGGACAATAATGTGGTGGTTATGGGGGTGGGAGTGGAGGGGTGGAGGTGAAAGAGGGCACAGCGGAGATAAATGGTGATGGAAAAAAAATGATGACCACTCAAAAGGACACTGGACTTGAGATCATAGATGACCTTTGCCATTGCAATTTCAGTGGGGTGGTGAGGACAAGAACCAGTTTTCAAGAGATTGAGAAGTGCACGGGAGAAGAGAAACCAGTGATGGTAGAAAACGTCGTGGGGAAGTTTGACAGGGAAACAAAGGAGGGGGAAGGGAATAACGGATGGAACAGTGTGACAGTAGGGAAGGAAGACACTTGTACACATTTATAGGTAGGGACAAAGGAATACACAGGAGAAAGAAATGAAATAGGAAAACTGTTTAAATAAACCCCCTGAGATGGTGGGGAAATAGAAAGATCATTAGCAAAAATGCAAAAAATTGGTTTTGGAAAGTAATGAAGAACTTTTTTTTTTCTTTTACTCTAAGATAGGATTATAAGATGCATTGCTTTAGGAGTGGACAAGAGGGAAGCTGAGCCATGAAGATGCCTCATAGCTTCTTTTCTGAATCACGTTGGAAGCCAGGCTCTCTGTCGAGAGACATAGCTAATGGAAATGAGAATGGGAGTAAAGTGAGTTTATGTGGAGATGTATGGACACTCGCCTCTAAGGACCAAAGCTTAGAAAAGGGGGAAAAAACACATTTATTTAAAGCTTCTTCCTCTAACCACTCCATTTTCTGGTAAAATGGCACTAAAATGAGGAGAAAAGTGGGGCTCAACGTGATGAGGAGGCTGGAGCAGAAGTAACATTGATTGGCACCTCTTTTGACTGACAGAGAACCCACAGTTGACTGGGACCTCAGATCTGAATGGGACATGATTGTTTCAATTGCTCTCACAGGGGACAAAAATAACATTAACTCAAGGCAAGGTGTTGCTTGCCTTCACTCTTGGACTCTTTCAGCCTTCACTGCTGAGAAACCTTGTCACAACCTCACTGCAGGTGTCCCTGGCAGAGTGCAAGCCCAAATACTGCATTTATATTCCCCTTGAGGTTCTAACTTCCAGCTTCTGCCAAGGCAAGAGGAACACGATGCCAAACTTGGTTTGGAGCCAAAGAAAATAAGTCTCAGCGGAGCACCAGGTAACATACACTGCTTTCTGGTTGCTTTCTACACAGCTCATAGAACACTGAGTATGTTTCCAGTAGATGAGCTGCCGGCAGGTAATGAGTGGTATTTTGAAGTTTGGATACACAGATGAGCTGTGTATACTTTCTAGTTAAAAAATAATACAATTAGTCATAATTCATCCAATTATTCTTTTCTAACATATATTAAGAGAGGAAAAATATTTACTAACTCGCATAACCAACATAAGCTGATACAGACCAAGATTTAAAGAAACTCAAAACACCCAGGTATATATTGGTAATGAATACACTAGAATTCAAGTTAAATACTTCTGACTTTAAGACTCACTGAGCTGTCCTGGTCGGTGTGGCTCAGCGGTTAGAGTGTCGGCCTGAGGACCAGAAAGACTCACTAAGCCTTTTCTTAGAGTCAGGAATTACCTAAGATTTATATATTATACATACAGACAATCTCACTTGACAAGAAAGCATTTTGCTTTAGCTATCAGGTTTTTAATTACTTCGTTATTCTAATTACTAGGATTTGATCAGTATTTATTTCTTAATTATTCCAGGAATATAAATTCTCTGAATCTCCTTTTCTAAGAGAAACTTACTTCCTCTCTGCTCACAAATCCTGAGAGTTCTCTTCCTTATGGCTAGCAGGAAAAAAAAAAGGAAAGAAAAGAAAAGAAACCCATGGCATGTACCATATTTTCCTGTGCCTTCCGCTTGTTCTATCATAAGAGTTCCCTGGCATTTAAGTTACTAACTTCCTTTGAATGCCTCTCTTTTTTATTTTCAAATTGAATGTGGCATCGAATAATTTATTTGCTGGAGACACTTAGTCCTAAGAGACTTCTTCTCTTCTTTTCCAGTTTTATTGAGCTGTAACTGACACACAGCACTGTATAAGTTTAAGGTATGCAGCAGCATAGTGACCTGATTTACATATACGGTGGAGTGATTAAGAGCCTTTTAATGGGTTGAACCTTTTTTCTAAACATTTTAATATCAACCACACCCCCAAAAGTGTTTTTAGCCAAGCTATTCAGTAGTTTCTTAAAATATCTGTTTAGAAAAAACAAATTTAAGCCATTTTATTACATCTTCCATTATTTTCCCACTATCAAATGTATTGAATATACCCATTTTACACATGAGTTTATTAAGCCAAATGTATTTATCTCTAAATGTATTTATGTATTGAGGCAATTTTATTTTTATCTCCAATCATTCCAGTCCCTATCTCATAAGATAGTTGTAAAAATTATGATTTATGTAAATTAATCACATGTGATATAAAACACTTAGGAAAGTGCCTATAAGTAAGAGTTTTAAAAAATGTTAGCTGCTATTATTGTTTCAGGATTAAGAAAATATTACCTTTTTTAATAGTTGGCCTATATTTTTTCTAAGAAATCAATGAGTTATTTTTTATTTGAGAAGTCATTTGAAAGTCAAAATTTTTAAAGATATTAAAATCGTTGTTCAAAGGTGAGCAGGAATTGTGGTTCACCAAAAATGTCCCATTAAAACTTCAGACAGGACTTCTGGTCAAGATGGCAGTGTAGGTAAAGCGGTATCGCCTCCTCCCACAACCACATCAAAATTACAGCTAAACCACAACACAATCATCATTCAGAACTGCCTAAAATCGAGCTGAATGGACGTCCTACAGCTATGAAATTAAAGAAGCAGCCACATCGAGACTGGTAGAAGGAGCAGAGGTGCAGAGGGGCTGCTTCCACACCCATGTGTGGTGGATAAAAATCAGGAGGGACACCTTGGCTGGGAAGGTCCTCCCAGAGGAGTGAGGGGTGAGGGGTCCCCATCGCACACCAGATTCCCAGCTCAGGGTTCCAGTGCCAGGAAGAGAAGTCCCCATAACTTCTAGTTGGAAACACCAGCGGGAACTGAGGCTGAGGGAGGCTGAGGCTTCTGGAGTCCCAGGCAGCTCCTTTTAAAGGGCCCGCACACAGACATACTTGGACTTGCTCCCACTAAACTTGGAGGGGAGGCAGCTTGAGGGGTGCCAGAGACATATAGAGAAGAACTGAGCTGTTTGGCCTCAGAACGAGGGCTGGAGCTTTCTCCTGGACAGACTTTCTGGCGAAGGCTGATGTTCCTTTGGTGAACCCTTCCCTGGGGCAGCAGACAGCCACCATATCTGGGACTCCAGCAACCTGGCTCACACTGTTTGCCCCACCCTGGTGATTCCCTGAGGCCCCGCCCCACCCAACTTTTGGGCCCACCCACGCTGTTTCCAAAGGCTTTACCATAGGATTGGCCTGTCTTGGATCCTGCTTCAGTTTTCTAAATTCTCTCAAATAAGCAGCATTTGGTCTCAACGAGTTAAGTGGCTCTAGGCCTGGGACTAGAAGCAACCAGCCTGGGTTCACAACTTGGCTTTTCCTGGACACCTCCAAGCCCAACACAAGAAGCAGCCATTAGCAGATCACTTTGTAGCTTATGCCTGGTGGCCCCAGATAGAACACAGGCAGAGGCTGACCTTGCCCCAGAGCCAGCACACCCAGTGGACAGCTTCAGACCACATCGAAACACTACCACCCAACCACCTCCACAAGTGACACACTCAATGAGCAGAGTCAGTGAGTACCAGGGCCCTGATGAAGTAAGTCTTACTCTGTGTGGTGGGCCCCTGCACAGCTGGTCCTCCATGGAAGTCAGAGGCCAGTGGCCAGTGGGCACAGCTAATCTTTGCAGCTGATCACCCTGAGGAAATCCCTCCCATTGATGTGCCAATAGCAATCAAGAATCAATTACAACAGAAGGGTGTACAGTCCACACTAGGGGTGCACCTCAAGGGCTCAGCTGGGGTGATCAGGGAGGCTGTGCCACTGGACTCTGCAGGACACCTACAACAATAGGCCACCCTGTGAAGCCTAGAAGACATGGCAACTCTACCTAATACATACAAACAATCACAGGGAAGCAGCCAAAATGAGGAGACAAAGAAACATGTCCCAAATGAAAGAAAAGAAAACTCCAGGAAAAGAATTAAACAAAATGGAGATAAGCAATCAATCAGATGCAGTATTCAAAACACAGGTTATAAGGTTGCTCAAGGAACTTGATGAGACATTCAAGGAACTTAGTGAGACCTCCAAGGAACTTACTGAGAACATCAACAACATAAAGAAACACCAGTCAGAAATGAAGGATGCACTAACTGAAATAAAGAACAATTTAGGCAGCCACTCGACGTGTCCCTTTCATGTTGATGTTTCTCTCTCCTACTTTCTAAAAAAAAAAGAATAATTTACAGGGTATCAATAGTAGAGTAGGTAAAGCCAAGAAGCAAACCATCGATTTGGAATATAAGGAAGCAAAAAATACCCAATCAGAACAGCAAAACAAACAAACAACAACAACAACAAAAATCCAAAAAAATGAGGATACTGTAAAGAGCCTTGGGGACCACTTGAAGCATGCCAGTATTTGCATTATAGGGGTGCCAGAAGGAGAAAAGAACAAGAAATTGAAAACTTATTTGAAACAATAATGACAGAAAACTTCCCTAACTTGGTGAAGGAAACAGACATACAAGTCCAAGAAGCACAGAGAGTTTCAAACAAGATGAACTCCAAGAGTTCCACACCAAGACACATCATCATAAAAATGCCAGAGGTTAAATACAAAGAGAGAATCTTAAAAGCAGCAAGAAAAAAGAAGTCTGATAGCTACCAAGGAGCTCCCCCATAAGATTGTCAGTTGATTTTGCAAAAGAAACTTTGCAGGCCAGAAAGGAGGGGGAAGAGATATTCAAGGTGATGAAAAGCAATGACCTACAACCAAGATTACTCTATCCTGCAAAGCTATCATTTAGAATTGATGGACATATCAAGAGTTTCCCAAACAAGAAAAAGCTAAAGGAGTTCATCAGCACCAAACCAGTATTGCATGAAATATTGAAGGGTCTTCTTGAAGGAGAAGACAAAAATATGAACAATAAAATGACAATTAATATGTATCTATCAACAATTGAATCTACCAACAAAATGAGCAAGCAGTACAGAAACAGACTCATAGATACAGAGAACTTTTTGTTGCTTGCCAGATGGGTGAAAAAGATGAAGGAATTAAGAAGTTCAAATTGGTTGTTAGATTTATGAACCTCAAAGGGAAGGGGGAAGGGAGGGCGGGTTGAGATAAACCAAAGAACTTTTATGCATATATATATAACCAGTGGACACCTACAACAGTGTGGGGAAGGTAGGAGGGGGCGTGGGATTCAGGAGAAGAGGGTAAATGGGTAAAAAAATGGGGGGAACATCTGTAATACATTCAACAATAAAGGTGAATTAAAAAAAAAAAAAAACTTCAGACACATGTGTACATGTGGAATAGAACAAACTGCACAGCTAACCATGAGGTGTGAGCTATAGAGGAAGTTTATGTTTGCTATCATTCCCTAAACAGACCTCTCAAACTCTAAATGATTAGCTTCTGCTGATGCCTCATCCAACAAAATACTGTTGAGGTCATATAACTCATGAATTTTCCTGAAGTATGAATCCAGGAAAACTGTGTGAGTCATAGTCTGTTCTTTTGTAACTATTACAAAATATGCAATTTTGTGAAAATTGTAAAATATTGTAGCATTTTCCCAATACTGTGCTAGATTATATAGATTTCAGAAGTAAAGGTGTGGGGGATGAAATCTTTCATAAATGGGGATTGCATGGTTTAGTGTGAAAATACATGTTGCAGTCAAATTGAAGGCTATTTCCAAGGGCACATCTAGAAAGAAACCAAACAGGTTACAGAAGCCCAAATATGTGGTCTGTCACTTTATTATTTTTTCCTATGAAGGTCTACTGACTATACTCAGATATTCAAAAAGATATCAACTAAAGACTTCATGTAAATTCAAAGCAATTCAGTTGTTGAAAGAATAAAATAAAATAATCCAATCACTTTGCTAATTAAGAACAGATGTTGCAGAACCTTACCTAAAAACAATAATCTAAAATATATTTAGAAAGGCAGAGAGGATGAAGGAAAAGACAATGGAGACAGAAGGGGGAAGGATCAAGAAAAGAGAAGAATAACAGAGAAGAAGTAGTACAGGAACAGAAATATTTCACATGAAAAGGAAGAGAAAAACTTTAGGAAAGTTATGACACAGACAAAGTGATACAGGAGAAAGATGAAAAGAAGTCCTACATTAAAGAAAAAAAATTTGCTAGATATTACAAAATGCTCCTCTGTAGGAGTTTTACCAGTTGCATATATAAAAGGACCTGTTTCTCCACTGCCTGCTCTAGAGAATGTATTGTCTAACTTTGGGATGTTTGCCTATCTGATACATGACATGTGGTATCCTGGTGTAGTTTGCTTTTTAACTTCTATTTAAGTATAATATACATACAGAAAAGTGTACATATTTTAAGCACACAGATGGCAACTTTTCACAAACTAAACATGCCCGTGTAACCAGCACACTGATGAAGAAACTGAAAATTCCTAGCCCTCTAGAAGCCTCTTTGTGTTCTCTTAGTGGATCTTAATTTACATTTCTTTCATTTTAGGCAAAGAAGCTTCTTTTTATATATTTAAGAGTTATTTGCATTTTTGTGATTTTCTATTTAAATATTTTACCACTTTTCTACTGAATAAACCATAGTATGATTTATAGGAAAGCCACAAGGTTTGTAGGAGCATGGTACTAGTAGAAACAGCATCAACTAGTGCAAGAAAGAATAAAAACATAAAATAAACAGAACTTTGGACCCCAAAACTTCTACAGACAGGAAGCTGAATAGGAAAAGTACTCAGCTACAAACATGGACAACATGTTATTCAAGGGAAAGGGTTAAGAGCTCAGAGGGCAGAGTCAAGAGCTGTAGAGAATCATTCCTAGAGTGGTGGGGCTGAATCCTAATCAACAACCTGGCAATAGGTGCCTGATGGGTTTTTTAAATTGCTGTGTTCTTCCTGCCCCCCCCCCCCACTTTTGAATGGGAGCATCTATAGCAGTTATTCTACGCTGCCTACTATTGCAGGTTGCACATATAAAGACCAGACAAGTTATCTCCTTAGTTTGCAAGTCTTTAGGTTGAGAGGAATGTCATTCAAGGAGCTGCATGTAAAAAAGTACACTGGAGAGGCCTCCACTGCACTTACACTTGATTTGGATGACTTGATCTTGAATCTTAAGCCTATGCTTGGTGCCTTAATGCATGATATTTGGGTCTCCAAAGGGGGGATGAATGCATTTTCCTTATGGTTGGGGTTTGGATTATTGTAGCCAGAGAACAAACTGTAGATATTGTATTTTCCAAAAATGGACAACATTCCTGACCCCATACACTCTGTCTCTTTTTTATCAAGAATATGTTTATTGATTTTAGAGAGAGGGGAAGGGAAAAAAAGAGACAGAAACATCAATGTGAGAGGGAAACATTGATTGGTTGCCTCCCACATGCACCCCATCCAGAGATGGAACCTCCAATCCAGGTATGTGCCTTTTTGGTGTAAGGGATAACACTCCAATCACCTGAACAACACTGGCCCCACATACTCTTGTGATAACTTTTCCATCCTCCCCTTGAACCTGATTATGACTTGATGATTGTCTCAATTAATAGAATATGTCAGAAGTGACACAAATGACTTCCAAGGCGAGGTCATTATAAGGAATACAATTTCCTCCTGGCTCTCTCTCGAAACACTAGCCTTGGTGCCCTGAACCACCATGTAAAAAGTCTGAGTCTGCTGTGCTGTTAGGAAGCACAAACCAGTCATGAGGAGAGATCACATGAGGAGAACAGTCATGAGTAGAGAGAGATGCCTGGCCAGTCCCCAGATGCTCCAGCCTACTACTGATCCCACAGCAGCCACCGTCAGACTGCACCACACTGGACACTGTGAGCCAGAGCTACTCAGCTAAGTCCTCCTAAATTCCTGATCCACAAAATCCACGAGAAATACTACATAAACGTCATTATTTTGAGACATTAGGTTTTGAGGTTATTTGTTATACAGCCCTAGATAAGTCAAACAGATAATGATCCTTATTCACAAAATTAGATTAATTCCAATTCTGTACTGAATTTAAAGTAAAAAAGAAACATAGGAATGGTGTGTGAAAAACAGCTAAGTTTTAGAAATTCACTCTGGAATGCAAGCAATGTTGGTTAATTTCATACATACTATCCATAATTTAGTTATCTGAGTGCCTTATACTCAATAAGACATAATGGCTGAATTTCTAGCCAACACTTATTTAATTTGTATGAGATTTTAATTGTTTCCACAGAATTAAGCTAGGTCTAAAAAACTGGTCAGCACAAATTAGGGTAATAAATAATAAGAACAATGTCACCAAAAGCAAACACGTGCTAGGAATAACACTGGAAATACTGTTCTCAGATATTCAGCAGTTATAAACTTTGCTCTTAATGGAAATGTCAATGAAGCCACTTGATAGAAATTATTCTCTGAGTCAAAATATCCCTTCTAAGCATAACTGGACAATCAAGTTTATCTAAAGAAAGTTGCGGCTTGATAGTTTTGAAAACTCTAATTTCATTATTTGATATTGCCAAGGGCCAAAACATAGTCACTGGATATAATTTCCAATAATTTTAAAAAATAGCACCAAACTCCTGCCTTGGCTAATGTAGTAAGCAACAATAAAAATATTGGTTTTTATAATTTTGATACAGAAGAAATACCTGAGCTGACTTGTGAACATAGAAATGGCATTAAATTGGTGAGGCGAAGGTGTCATTGGTGCTGGGATTGGACTGTAAAAAAAATTAGTGTTTGACTAACTTTTTAAATGGTTAATGTGGTTTTCTTTTGCAAGCTTTAGGAATCTCGGCACTTTTCACCACATTCAATGTGTGTTTCCTTTTTCTCATTAGTGATTTTTAATATTAATTTTAACAGGAGATTAGTATAGGGCTGGTTTTGTTTTCATTTTTCCCCAAAGACTGAAAAATAATAGTTTCCAGGTACTGCCAAATTTCAAAGACCACCTAAACAAGAGCTGACAATTGCTTTTACAGAGCTTCACCCATCACCTGACTCAAGCTGTGAAAAGCCTGGGTGCGAACAGGAAGAGAGAGAGATGTCTTCGGACCAGGTTGTGGTGTTCTGTTTCCTCACCACCCTCATCTGTCGTGAGGGTGGAGGGGAGGCTTTGCCTCAACCATAATCCGAGTGGGAGAAGAGCTTCTGCAGAACCGCATGGAGAGCTCGGCACAAGCATGGAAGGTGGTCTGAGATGTGCTGCTAGATCAGCCTGACGTGGCAGAGCAGGCAAGAGGCTGCCTTAGAAGGACACTGCCCCCCACCAATGAGTGGCTGGTCACGGGAGCACATTTCTTCCCTTGGGTTACGGAACATCCCAGAGATGAGAGCAGACAGGTCATTTACCAAAGGGAATGTTCCCCCAAGGCATTCGCCGGGGGCAAGCCTACCTGACCACAGCAGAATGAAACTGGAGGCAAGCCTTAGTCAAAGGGGCTGAGGGTTAGAAGTTGATAATGACCAGCCAGGCAAGTCAAGATCCACCTCACTGAAATTCAGTCAGAGGTGCCCAGAGGGATCCTTTGAAAGCTCCTTCATCCCACAGAAAATGAATCCACCATGCTCAGAGAGCACTCACAACATATTGGCTTGGAGCTGGACCGTCAAGAGTTTTCATGCACCTTTCACCCCTTCCGGGTCGGTTAGATCAGCTATCTACCAGTGATGGTCCAGGTGGAAATCAGGCAGGAGCGCAAGATGGGAACAGAGAGCAGAAGTGCATTAATACATGCCTTCTTATTCCTCACGCTTTGACGTCAGGGACTTGCTGACCCTGGAGACACTTCCCATCCCAAGGCCAAAGAGTTGTCTGGGAGTGTACCTTTCACATGCAAACCAACCAATCCAAAACCCATACCCCATCACACTCTGAGCTGTTATCCCCCCTCCCCCAGCCCTAATTACCCGAGGACCAAGTACCAGAAAACTAGAGACAGCCTGTATACCCCAGAGCCTGTTGAATTTATTCAAACCAATCCTAAACCTATTTACCTGCCTTGCCCATTACCATGGAAACCACAATAGGGGCACTTGACCAATTTTCCCCTCACTCCCTCTATCTGGACTCCACCCTGGTGCTTCCCCCTCTGGCTCTGTGTGCCATACCACACCTCTGACTTCCAGGAAGCTGGGAGTAAACACTTCTCCCTTCATGACAGTCATTTCTCTGCATATCCTACCATACAGGAGGAAAACAAAATTCTGGCACTCTATGAATAGGAAGCCACCCCACCCCCCTTGTCAACCTCCCTGCATGAAACAGGCCCCAGGGAGGGAGAAACCTCTCTTTTGTGTGTGTGTGTGTATGTGTTTTAATTAATTAATTTTTGTTGCAGATGTTTCTGTTTTTTCCCCCATTGACACCCTCCTCCCATTCCCGCCTCTCCGCCCCCAGCATTGTTGTCTATGTCTATTGGTTATGCTTACATGCATACATTCTTTGGTTTATCTCTTCCCTCCCTCTCTCCACTGCCGAAACCTCTCTTGAATGAGGCTTGACACTTGCTTATTTCATAGATTAGACATTTAAACACAGACATTTAACTAACAGTGACAGAAGATACTTTGTTCTCCAGGACTAAGATGGCCTGAAAAAGTTATGGGATCTGGCTGAGTGTCTGTGAGCTTCTGGGAAGAAACTGAGTTTGCTACAAAAGATGTCGGAAGGTAACCTTTAGTCTGTAATATAAGATTTTAGCCAGAGTTCGCCTAGCACAGTATTTGGAAAACCGTGCTCCCGACTGGTTGCAGCATCTTTAGGCCACCGTGGCCATCCATGCCCGGCTCAGCCAGCGCATCTGTGTACATCCTATGTTAGCAGAACCAATTCAGAATCACTCATCATGATTACTTCCTTTCAACCTGCCCTATGCTACTTTTACTTCATCACCAACTTTACTTCTAGCTTCCCACTTTTCTCCTTGCCTCGATCCTTAGGTCCACCTACCTCTCTTCCTTACTACAATGTTAATGCTCCAGTATTCTTATTCTCCACCTGAGTCTTTATCTCAGCCCTCCTGAATCAAGTTCAGAGCCACCCCAGTAATCCTCAGTTTCTCTCATGGCCAAGATTCTATCATTGCTTGGGGAAGACTAACCCAATTACAGTCATATGCCACTTAATGGCGAGGGTATGTTCTGCGAAATGCATTGTTGGGGATTTCGTCATTGTGCAAACATCATCGAGTGCAATGTACACAAACCTGTGTGGTAGAGCTGCTACACACCCAGGCTACATGGCACAGTCTGTTGCTCCTAGGCTACAAACCTATACAACATGTTATTGTACCGAATACTGTATGCAATTGTAACACAATGGTAAGTTTTTGTGTATCTAAATATATCTAAACTTAAAAAAGGCACAGTAAAAATACGGTATAAAAGACAAGAAATGGTACAGTGTATATATATAGGGCATATACTATGAATAAAACTTGCAGGTTTGGTTTTTGCTCTGGGTGAGTCATTGAGTGAGTGGTGAATGAATATAAAGGACTAGGACATTAGGGTACACTACTCTACACTTTGTAAACACTTAAGCTACACTAAATTTCTAAAACAACACTAGATTAAATCAACCACCAAAGAAAATTATGCAATCAAGAGGTACGGTAAATATGAGATGTATAAGGCTGTTGCTGGCATAACAGCATACTGTTTTACAGAAAACACTTTTTGTATAAGTAGAAAGAATATACTCTAAAACAACCATACAAAGTATAGTATAGTAGATACTGTCAGTAGCATAGTCGTTTATTGTCATTATAAAGTATCATGTACTGAACATAATTGTATTGCTATACTTTTATACAACATGTGAGTGGTATGTTGCACTAGGATGTTATGATGGCTACGATGTCACAGGCAACGGAAAATGTTCAGCTCCATTAGAATCTTATGGGACCACCATCATATACGTGATCCATCATTGACCAAAATGTCATTATGAGGCAATGACTATACAGCATTTTTAAATTTCACTGGCTGACCCCAGTCTGTTTACAAAGAGCAGGAAGTATTTTCTCCTCTCTCTTTCCATACACAAAAGTTCTGCATAAAGTTGCAGGGGGTTTATAGTCCATAGTCATTCTTAGGTCCACCGAAAGATGAGTCATTTAGCATCCCATATATCCCCTTAGGATTTCTCTAACTTGGTCAGGATCCCTTTCTGAAAATCCCTTTTCCTCCTTTTCAAAGACAAGGAGAGAGCATCTAGAAAAGAGACTGCGAAGGATCCTTTCCTTCCCTCATCCCAGGAAAGTGAAATTCCCAGGATAGAGGAAAAAAATCACAACTCATTACTAAAAGTTCTTCCTGAGAAACTGGTGTTTTCAGTTCCTATAGCAAAAGTCCATCCCTGGACAGTCCTCCCCTCCCCTGACACTTGTCCCTGAAATCTCACTCCAATGCTTATTTTCTGCTCATTTATCTATCTAATTGAGATCATGCAATTAGGCTGACCTTTAGTCTACTTTCCACAGTTCCTGACACAATGGTACTTAATCATTGTTATCAATGACACTAATTACAATATTTACTCTTCCCAGGATCATATAGCATAACATGAGTTGCACGCTTTCTAATAATTTTCTAATTATTTATAAACTATGCATTTTGTGTAGTCATCATTTGTCTTTAAAGAGAATACCGACGTTTCCTGTGGTTAGGAGCTGCCCTGCAACTGGTTATCTGATATACCTAGTTAACAAGTTCCTCTTCAACGTTTAGTAAACTGCAGTGATTTCACATTTAGGTATTTCCCAACCTGCCTGATGAGGGCAAAGAACCATATAAAGGCCAACTTAGTGGTTTCAATTACAAAAATAAAGGCAATTTTAATGGGTAAGAAGAAAGTTCAAAGTTGTCTTTTCTACCTCTTTTTAAAAGTTTGAATGTCTAGCTTTTCTTTGGAAATACGTGAAATATTTTTTTTAATATTGTTACTGTTCACAGATTTCCTTTATAATGCATTTGTCATCAACTTAATGCTTTGGTTATAGTTTTGTGTCTTTAACACGGAGGATATTATTAAATAAAGGGCAAAAAGCAACATTTAAAGAAATAGAACTACATTGTTTTAAATCAGGATAGACTTGAGTAAAATCATCCCTCAGTTATATTTGTGAAAATGTTACATATCCAACCAGTCAATATTTCAGAATATACTGAAAGAAAAGCATAATTCACAGGTCATCAACCTGCCTAGCTCTTCAAATATCAAGCCACTGACCATTTGATTTATGCTAGAGTAGATTAGATGGTAAAATAAGAATATTTTTCTTAGCCCAGCAAAATACTCTAAATTGTTTCTCCTACCATGTGAGAATTCTTATTTTTACACAGTCATGGTTATAGAAAGAATAGTATTTTTCTAGGCCCCAAACATTTCTCCCTAAAATATATTCTTGCTTGAGTTTTTCTTCACATAAAAGTTTCCATGCATACAGTGACTTACCAGGTTTGCATCTGGTCAAGTTCTTGGAGAGGTTCCTCTTTGCTTTCAGGTTGTGTCTGAAACTTGAAATATGAAATGTGTTCAGTTAAGCTGCCTGGTGTTAGTGACTGTTTATCCCAGAGGACTCCACAATAGAAGGAAAATCCCAATCTCTTCTTGCTGTAAAATCTTCAAATTCTTTTCTTCCTCATTCTCCTTCTTTTCTACACTTCAGAGAAACCACACAATCTTGGTTGGCTTGTCAAGGAAAAGGTGTAAAATGTACATGCATCAAGCAAATGAGGACTCATCAATTGCAAGATGATGTAAAACTGCCTTCAGATAGTTGTAGCTAACCCCCTATGCTCTCTGCTGTGTGCCAAAAGAGGACTTTTTTCCAATGCTGGAATGTTCTAAGTGCAGCAAGGGACACTTCTGTTAGCCGAGAGTGAAAGGGAGAGTGATTCTAAAACAAGCCGGAGGGTAATTGGACCCTTTGGCTCTGATAATTAATCCAAAGCATGCTACAGGAAGTGCACGGATTAGCTCAAGTTAGAGAAACAGTGGCCTCTTATGGAGTCCCAGATGTCACACTGATTACACACGGTGTGGTAGCTTATTGTCTATTTTCACAGTTATTCAAGTAAAAAATACAGAGTGAGAGGGCTACAGTAGAAAAGCCATCTTAGGCCTAATTATTTCATTTTTGTAAATAGTATCAAAAAGCTCCCATTCTGTTAATATCCCCTATCCCTTCTTCCCAGCAGCGTTTACCTTCTCCTCCAGACACTTTAAAGATGCAAATGTACTCTAATGAGGTTCAACTTTTAAAATATTAAGATCAACCTGTGAATTTTGGGTCTCCTGAAGTTTCTGGCATTTTCTGTAGTGATATAAGCAAACATCTTACTCTGACAACCTAAGAGTGTTTACTCTGACAACCTAAGATATTGAAAAATATCTTACAACTGACAAAAATCTTCTATTTCTAATACAGAGCAATTTTGCCCACTTGGCATATACAATATAGGCAGGAATCACAAACCCTGGGGGATGGTGAGAAGTTCATAATTTTTTTTGTATGCCATTTTTACCAACATAACCACAGCCAAAAAAAAGTAGCACAGGTGGGTCTATCCAAAGTCTAGTAGCAAGCTGATCCTAAAGTAAACCATACGGAGAGACTGCACCCTGACCCTTTTCAGATGTTACCGGGGTTTGGGGAACTTTGTATTTAGAGAACTCTGAACCTCTGCCAGGCAGACCCTAGTGTTTCATTGGTGATATGGGATGGAGTGACATCCAGAACAGATAGTGATGGTAAACATGAGCAAGGCCAATGAATTTACCCTGGGAGAAGAAAAAATATTTGAAGAGAGTTTCCTGAACTTTGAGTAGCATGTATTTAGTGGAAAACACCACCACATAGGTAAAAGTAAAATAAATTCAGATAAACCAAAAGGAGGGCCCCATTTGTCAGAAAGTTGTCTGTCTGTTAAAAATAATGTCCATGGTTTTCAATTTAAGTGATAGCACAGGGTCATGTGAAATGACATGTTTAGCAGAAAGCTTGGAGTCAGACCATTTTACCAATCCACATTGCCTCAAATAAGCTACCCCGTCATGTCATATTATTTGTTCACTAAGCACAAAGCCAGGAATTATCATGCATCAATATCAAGATTCTAAGATACATTATTCTATTGGTTTTCAATTATTATTTTCTTCAAGGGCACACTGTGGCCTTACTTCCTAGAAATATTTTATTTAGGTATATATAAATCTATAAAAAACTCTCAACACATAAATGTTTCATAATGTCATTGGATGGTCAATTTTCATTATTCTTGAATGCACATTCATTGAAAATATTTTACAGTCCTAGTGACAAACCAAGAGGAATTGTGGCAAAGGTCTCCCTGAGGTTAGCAAACCTAATGAAATACATTGTACAATGAAGCATTGTTTGCAGTTGTGACATAACTGCATTCTTATCTACTTCCCGAGTTGCTTTTGTATTTATCTGAGCTGTAAACAGCTTCCAAAGGTCAGACTACCTTACAGAGAGGTACTCTGATTTCCTTCCAGTTAAGGCATATTCTCTCTGCTCTGTTTTTGCAGTCTTTTATTTTCTTCAGCTCTATTCCCTTTCTCCTACTAATGTCATCCCTTCCTCTGTGCTGTGTATCAGAATCTATTCCACTCCACTGATATTTTCTAAGTCAGATAGAGAAGATGCCATCTCTCAAGCTAGTATATACTATTTTATTTTCAAACAGTTATAAGGGACACAACACATCTAAAGATTTTAAACAGTAGTTGGTTCCATTTCTCCCCCCACCCCAAATATTTTTTCTCATTATAAAAGTAATAAAGGCTCCTTGTAAAAAATTTGGAAATTTCAGAAAAGTGCAAAAGTGATCATACAAATCCGTCACATACCATTAGCCAGCAATAACCACGCTTAATGTTTTCTTCCAGTCCCCTTTTGAATTCATATACTTATTTTAAATATTTAGACAGCATTGTGTCCTGTTTTCTTCACCTACCTTTGTACTTTGAATGTTTATATCCCAATGTTTTTCAAATGTGATTTTAATTTCTACATAATTTTTGTAATTTATTTACTTCTTCCCCCCATGGTAGAGCATTTCGATATTTACCAGTTTTTCATTTTTAAAAATATTGTTACTTAAAATATTGTCCTAGACATTTGAAAAGTGTGTCTGTTCAGTAAAACAGCATATCTACATGACAAGTGTGTCGGTCACCTGTGAGGTGAGGGTTACCATCACATTTTCTTCACTCGAGGGGCCCAGAGAGAGTCTACGACTTGTTTGAGGCCAAGTAACTACTTACAGTCACGTGCCACACAATGACATTTTGGTCACTGATGAACCGCACATCCAAGGGGGTCCTGAAAGATTATAACGTAGCTGAAAACCTCCAATCAGGTATAGACGAGTAGCTGTCGTAAAGTCATGTCGTAACTTGTAACTTCCTAGTGCAACGCACTGCTCAGTGTCTTGGTGATGCTGGTGTCAAACCCACTGGCTGCCCGTCCTACAAAAGCCCAGCACATGCGCTACAGTAGGAGGCTGTGGCATCTAGGTTTGTGTAAGTGCCCTCTAGGACACGTTCCCACAATGACGAAATCAGTTAATGACAGGTCTCTCAGAATGTATCCCCGTCATCAAGCAGTGTGACTATTTGAAAATCGGAATTCTTTGATTTTTTTTTTCCCCCACTTTCTTCATCTCTCATGCTTAATCAAGCACTAAGACTATCCATTGGACTGGCCTCTTTTTTTAACCCATCTGTTTCTGTTTTATACAATTGCCACCCCATTCAGGCTCTTGCTTGTAGCCACACCCCAGGCACCTAGCTGGTCTTTCTGCCTCTAGGACCTCCTTGTTGGATCCCTTCCTGCACACCACTATCAGATGGCTCTCCCTTTATGCCACTGTCCTGTTTAAAAACTTCATTGACTTCTGAGTGAAACCCTAGATGAAATGTAAACACTTTCGCCCGGCTTTCAAAGCTCCATTTTTCCTATCCTGTCTTACCTCATCCACTCCCCTTTCTGTCTGCTTACATTTCTGGCTTCCCGACTTCTTTTTATAGTATTTACTCCATTCAGTTACTCTTCTGTTTCACCTCATCTCTTCAAATTTTACTCAGTCCTCTAAGGCCCAATTCCAGTATCATTTACTCCATGAAATAGAGTAAGCTTCCCACTGCATTTGAAGTTGGCCAACTTGAGTTCAAAACTCGGCTTTTCTGAAGGGGTTGAGAGAAAAACTAACTGCTTTGTGTCTATTTCTGCATATTCCAATACAAATGATCATACTAATACCTGCCCTATATCGACCTCCTAAGATCCCAGAGAGGATTAAATGTATGTTACAAAATTTTGGTAAGCTTCTAAGTGCTAGACAAATGAGAGAAAATATTTCCCACACTTTGAACCAGTTCAGTATCTCTGTCTGAGCCACATAATGTAGCACTGAATTACGTTCTGTCTATCCTATCATACTCTGTCATTGTTCTATGTATGTTAGTCACTTTTCTTCCACTTGGCTGTAAAGTCTCTGAATGCAATGCAGTATCTTATATTACTTCTGTGATCCCCAGAGCCTAACACTGCACATTGTCTTAATGACTGCTAGTCTAATCTAGATGAGTTCTAGCTGGTAAATCCATTGGGAGTTAGATACAAATGGAAGAACCCAGCCTACTGTGTCTTCTGGAGCAGGAAGGTCTTAGATTTTGGGGAGTCCTAGAAGTCTGGGATCAAGTTAGCACACACTTTTGTGAAGTTTATGAAAATATACCCTCAATTTGGATCTTGCCTTCAGAGGTATTCACTGAATTTTCACAGCAACCCATTAAGAACAGAAGCAAAGATGTCCTATAGACATCCAGGAATAATGCCCAGACCTTTGGTTATCTTTATCAGAAAGGTCAGGCTACCTAATCATGATACGTTGTTAAAGAGGGTCTGCTGATCTCTTCTAAGTTACTCATGCAATCTGAAATTCATTTCTCAGTTTTGTTCACATGATTACCAGAGACCTAAACAACATTTCCCTCTAATAGGCATACCCCCCAAAAGTCAGTTCTAGGGATAAGGCTAGTATTAGTGACAAAAAATAGGGTTAAGGCTAGAATTAGGGTTGGTGCTACGCTTAGGTTTAGAGTCAGGGTTACAGTTGGATTTGTGGTTAATATTAGAGTTAAGGTTCAGCTTACAATGAGGTGTAGATTTGAGTCTAGGTGTCGATTTATGCTAGAATTAGTGTTAGTGTTACACTTAGGTTTAGAGTTTGTGTTAGAGTTAGGGTTAAGGCTACAGCTTAGCATTAGAATTGAAGTTAGGGTGAGGTTAGATTTCTGGAAACAAAAGACAATTTTACAAAAAGTTGTATTTTTTAAATATTCTTAAAAGGTCCCCTTTGCATAGTAAAAGATGACAGGCCTTTCACATTTTTATCAACTTCCTAGGGACTAGTAAAGCACTGTTGGGAAAGAACCTTCATTTTACAGCACTCCAAGATTAAATGCATCTATATCGTTTTTCATGGTTTATCAGAGTATCTTTTAAATCTCTAATTCTAACAAGGCAAGTCACACTTTAATGTTGACATTAACACCCTGAAGTTTAACTTGTAGATTGTTTTTCGTTGGTACTGCTCTCTTCCCTTTCCTGGTATGCCCAACCCTCAACATAAAGCTGACACCATTAAAGAAAAAGACCATGACCTCGGATCACTTACATTTTACCTGAAAACTATATTTCAAAATAAACACCATATACTTTCAGAGCCCTAGTCATTTGTCAAGCACCACACACAGAAAACATAATGTTTTAATGGAATCATCCTTCCAAGTTGTTAGATATGGCTCACCTGAGTTTCCAGCCCAGACCTCTTTCTCCAACTACCAACTTGGATTTGCAATGAATGAATGATGTCCCCATATAGCACTTGAATTTCAACAGTTCCAGCACTGAACCCGTTGTCGCCATAGGCCTCTCCCAACGGACCAGCTTCTCCCTCTTTTCCATTCTATCTAGGGGTAACACCCTTTACCAGGTGCTCAAAACAAAACAAAAAACCTTCACTCAACTCTTTTTTTCCTCACCTCCCATTGCCTCAGACTATTGTAAGAGTTCTATCAAATCTCCTCTGTACCTCACTCTGTCTTCAGGTAGGCCCTTATTATCTCTTGCCTAAAACATTGCAACAGACTCTTAAATAACCTTCAAACAATTTTCTCACTTTCAAGCTCTTTCTCATCCAGTCTGCCCCCCTATAATGTCACCAAACTGTGGCATCTTTGTCATGTCATGCATCCACTGAAAAGCTTTCCTAAATCCCCTCCTAGACCGACCCTCTTCTGTGAAGACTTTCTCACTCCTCTTTCCCCTTAGAATGTCCAGTTCCTCCCCTGCATCCCACCATACCTTGCACATCTGTGGGTGCACTTACCACACTTTCTTATACTCGTCTCCCTGGAGTAGAGGCTAAACGTAAGGACGTTGAGACTATCTCATTCATCCCCCACTACTGGTGCACTGAACAGTGCCTGGCACATAGTGAGTGCCCAGGAAATTTTGCCAGGAAAAAAAAAAGAAAAAGGAAAAGGAAAAACAGCTCATGTACAGGACTAAGTAACTTTCCCAGATCCTCTTTACATATTAGTACATCCCGTCCCCAAATAAAACTTGTGCTGTGTAAGGTTTCTTTAAAAAGCACACCCTGCAACTTAACAGGAAGTTTCAGATTAATAAACAGCTGACAGAACAAACTAAATAGCATCTAATGAATCACCAGTTGACCGTTCGTTATTGGTAACTAGATACTGGGAGAGAGAAGAGATGGAGACAAAACATCATTCTTCACCCACGGAAGATTTTGTAAGATGCTCAGAAGCTCTGACTAGGGGGCATTGCATAGTTTCCTACACTGTGGTGAAATTTCAGGCACAGGAAAAGGCCATGACAAAAATGAATTTCGGAGGCAATATGACTAGAGAAACTGGATTGATTCCAAATTTGTGGCTCCAGAATGTCCACCACTCCCTGTGTTGCCCACTTGTGTAATATAGAGCTTTGCACGTAGTGTATACTCAGTTTTTAGTTGCTTCTCATGAGAATGGAATGAAAATATAGACAACATATGGGGTTTTATTGTGTGTGTGTGTGTTGTTTTGTTTTTGTTTTTTTGGTAACCATTGGCTATCTGTACTGCAATAGAATCAAGTAGTGTGGGGGGAATCACAATTTTAAAAACAAAAAGCTCAGCTGCCCATAAAAGCCACAGCCATGGTCACCGGCGGCCAGGCTGCCTGTACCAGGTACCAGCACTGGGAGCTTTTGCGCTCAGGAAAAAAGTGCTCAACTCCAGCACGTTGAAAGGTTAGGTCCTGTTGAGAACTCCCAGTGACAGCTGTCACTTGGAAAGGTGCATGTGGTCAGAGGAAGCAGAAGGGGATGACTGGTGGGGACAGTGGGATCATGGCCGGACCGTACATAAAAATAGAACTCTGCAGCAGCCAGTCCAAACAGCCAAAATGTGATCAATAAATGCAAGCTTCCTTCATGTTTGCCCTGCCACCACCATGCTTCCAACTCAGGACCAACCAGAGATAGCCAAATCGATCACATAGGATGCTCACCTCCAGTTTCCCTTGGTCGACAGCCTCCAATGGGCCTACCTGAGGCCTTCTCCTGTGTTTTCCAGCATACAGCTCTCCCATTCTCTGCCTTCCTTGGAGTCTTCATCCAATGCAAGTGATGTTGGCTGCCCTGTGTGCCATAGTAAGTGCTGAGTGAATAGCCTCTCTAGTTCTCATTTGGGTGGTCTTCATAGATTTTCACCCTGGGTGTCTTCGAGGCATTCCGAGAGCCTGCTGCATGTGATGCAAAGGAGATTCTGTGTTGGGGTGGTAGTGGTAGAATGGGGCTGGGGGGCTGGGGAGCTGGGGAGGTGGGATCTGGAATTGGGGGGCACTTTCCAGTTCTGGGGGTGCAGGTAAAAGGCACAGGGTGATTCCTGTGGCCAAGGTCTGGGAGCCACTGTAGAAAAGGGGAAGAAGATGAAATGCACTCAGCAGTGGGCCGGTGGTGAGCACACAGGGAGAGGGATGCAGTGGCTTGTGCTGGGCCCCAGGCGCTGGAGGTGGTGGTGGCAGTGGCATAGAAGAGATCTGGCTGCAACACAAGGAGGCCTCACAGGGAGTGTGCGACTCCAGCCGCAGGTGCATGCTGTTCCCGCAGTGACACCCCATGATCCAAGCCCACCACCAGCCAGGATTTGGAGTGCTGGTTTGTCATCCTAGAGGTGACCAGTCATCTGTCGGTGACAGTTTCAATGACTAAAGCAAGAGGACAGCTCTGTGGCCTGGAGAAGCTCATCCACAAGGTCTCCGGTTGGAGGAGGTCCCCGCGGTGGACCTCATGGTGGGCGACATGGTGAGATCCTCTAGAGCAGCAGTTCTCAACCCCTTTGGGGGTTGAATGACCCTTTCACAGGGGTCGTCTAAGACATAACAGTAGCAAAATTACAGTTGTAAAGTAGCAACGAAAATAATTTTATGGTTGGGGGCCACCACCACGTGAGGAGCTGTACTAAAGGGCCGCGGCATCAGGAAGGGTGAGAACCGCTGCTCCAGAGCAATGTGCTGTGGTGGAGGAGCTGTGGGTCCTCTGGCACCACCTGACAATGGATGACAGCGCCCTCCCTGGGCAGCCTGAGATGCCGAAGAAGGCACTGATGGGCAACCCCATTCTTTGTGGGTCCTAGGTGACCGATGACCACATTGGCCTTAACTGGTAAGCAGGCCTCACTGTGTCTTTGCTGACTTCTGATACAGAGAGCAAGTACAGTGTAAAGAAGACAGATTCTCATAGGAACAGAGAGGACAAACAGCTGAGACTGAAAGCAAAGTGTGGCTGATTCAGACATGGCTAAAGCCAACGATAGTGGATTCTCCAAGGCAGAGTTGTCCATAAGGATGGCCAGTGCGGTTTGCTAATGGCTGCCCTCACTTGTCTTCTCAATGACCAACTCTTCGTGTTCATGCATCCACTAACTCCATGAGTCCTTGGCTCAGGGCTGATCCCAACGGGCATTAATTCCTCCAACATTTAGGCTTAACCTCATGCCTATCAATTATGCTCCAGCACCTGGAAAAAGTCTTCAGGCTTGCTGTTCGAAGCAATTTAGTCCTGGAAAATCCAGATAGTGAAGCCTAGGACGTATGGATGGATCGTCCACAGTGCCTACTACAGTGTATCCCTTGTGCCCCTCAGATCACTTGTCCCTCACCTTAAATCCACTCTGTTCTGTTACTGTAGTGACCAGTCACAGTATTTAATAAATAAATAAATAAATAAATAAATAAATAAATAAATAAACAAACAAACAAATAAATAAATAGGTTTTCTACAAAGTACAGTAGGAAGGTCCCTGGGACATGCTACAGACCCTGCTGTTCATTTGGTGCTAAAGCCATAATTTATATTTGACTCTTTCCCCAACACACACTCTAGACTCTCACTCTTGGTCAGCAGTTCCTCTAGGTCTAGGTTGTTATCCAATAGGATAACCCAGACCTTCAGCCCTGAGGAGTCTGGGACCCTGGCTACCATGCCTTTGTCAGGGTATGGCTGCCATGGTTGTCCATTTATTATTTTTTTTAAGTACTGGGCATACAGGGATCAACATGAATCACGTTAATGCTGGAGTTTCAAATATACTTCTTCCTGCCCCACTGTGCAGCAGCCATTCTCTCTCCTCAGGATCATCACTATAGTCGTTCCTTCCTTTGCCAGATGGGCTGCTAGCATGAGGAATCAGAAATGATTAGGTTTGGGTTATAGCTTAGGTTTAAAGAAACGTGACAGTGACCCATGTTAGAAGTATCTCATCAGGCCTCCCTCCTTTCAGGCAACAAGGACCTGTCGCCCAGCAGAGGTACAGACTTTAGGGACATGATGCCAAGTTCCCCAAGCTGGTCACGAGGAGTGATGGTGAGAGGAGCTATGCTTCCTTCCACCTCTTGGTTCTCAGACCCACGCATTCTAGCTGACCAAGAAGAAATAACATGCTATAATAGCTTTTGGCTCAAAATATATCACGCCTCAGCTAGGAGGACAGCTCTCCAACTCCAAGCTATTGTCTTTGCTATACCTTTACTTCCCAACACTCTATCAGGCCAGCAGCTTCTACGTGGCGTGGTATATTACAAATCCAGTAGATTCCATAGTCATGTATACACGGTTGCAACTCATTACCTCAGACCGAAGAGCCCACTTTATGGCAAAAAAAGTGGGTCCCTTGGTCTGAGGCAATATTAGGTGGGGCCTATTTTATTAAATCAGACCATCTGTGAGACCTCAGAGAGAGGTCCTGGCCAAGGTACTGATGTCTTTCTGATTTGCTCTTACTTCTAAGGGATGACTCCTTTCCTTAGAGTGTATTCCTTACTCCAGGAAAGGGAAACTCATTAGTGGAAAACATGTCAATGACAAAAAGGATGAATTAAGGAAGATGAGAGAGTTCGATATAATCACCTGCCATCAAACGGATGGTTAATCACCTTGAGGGATGAGACCGTTTACCGCATGCACTGTGGTATAAACATCTTGAATGTGTAACTGGTGTATCAGACTTTTAGCAGCAGTGGTAGCTAGATCAGCCTTGGTGAGAGGGACTCTGTGGTGTTTATCTCATTCACAGGCTTTATCTCTGCAACGATGGCTTTATGGGTCAAGTTCATTAGTATACATTTATTCATAATCTTTAAATTGTTTTGTGTTTGTAGTTATCTCCCCTTTTTACTATGTATATTATATGCTTGCTGCTTCTCTCCTTTCTCCTACACATACCTTTATTACTAATCTTCACAAACCAGATGCTGGTTTCGTTAACCTCTATTGACAGTTTTCTTCTTATGTCTCATTAATTTCTGTCCTTATTTTGTTTCCTTTCCTAATGTTTCTTTGTGTTTGTCACATGGCCCTTTTTCCAAACCCTTCAGTAGAGCAGTTAGCTTGTGGGTTTTTAAATTTCCTGTTAAACATCGTTAAGGTTATAATTTTACCTCAAAGTACTTCTTCAGCTTTTCCACACATTTTAACATGCAGTGTTTTCATTGTCCTTTAATTATAAGCATTTACGAATTTGATTTATTTCCTCTTAAACCAAGGCTAACAATAAATTTCCAAGCATAATTTTTAAGTTATAATTTTACTATTAATTTCTAATTTTACCGAATAAACCACAATTTCTACTTTAATAAATCCCGAGCGACAAGTTCTCAGGGACACTTCCTATTCTGGTCTTCGGCAGACTCAGCAGCATTTTCTTGTTCTCTTCCTGTGTGGGTTGGGCCCTCCCAGCCTGGCTTATGGGAGGGGTCCTCTCCTACCTCCGCAGGTTGTGGGGCAAGAGCTCCACATCCTGTCTCCCCTGGGCCATGTGGCATCCCGCAGAGCCGCCCTGGATGCCAGCACCCCTTTCGTTCTTAGCCCCTGCACCTTTCCCTTGCTCCTCTGCAAGCTCAGTCCTGTTTTGAAAGGGTCCTTTGCAACGCAGCACTGTAGAGAGTTTGAAGCAGGAGGATTTCAGGTAGTCCAGTCTTCTGTGTTGGGTACAGCTGGAACCCATCCAAACGGTACAGATGGGTATGAAACAAAAGTCCATGCTGGTCATCTCAGTCTCTAAAACTAATCAGTGTGAACAGCATGTCCTCCTTCCACAAGCCTTTCTCTAAGCCTATACAGTCCTTCGTGTCTGGGAGAATGGTGACAGGCAGCTTAGGTGCGTAGGTTCAGCTCCGTCACAAAATAACTACTTGTGTGACTTTGAGAAAATTCTTTAGATCTGGTTGTCTCCTGTGGGAAATGAAGGAGCCAAGGAGACACTAAGATGTGGTATTAGTAAGCTCATTTTTTTTTTTTTTCTGACTTCTTTCTTAGTCTGTCCTTTTTGGGTTTCTGCATTTTTTATTTTATTTTTTTTCATGGAGGGAGACCGTTGTTAGTAATGTTTAACTTTTCTGTAATTAAAAAGAAAAAAATAAGAAGATTCATGTTATAAGGTACTCTAAGCCCTAAAAATCCCTCTGTGCTTATCTATATGAACAGTCCTGATAAGCTAAACAGGTCGTTCCCAAACCTGCTGTGCATCTGGGAGCATTTGTTAAAAATGCAGATTCATGTTAAAATATTGTCCCTTGGTTTTGGAAAAAAGGGCCTTGGAGAATTCTAACGAGCAGTGGAGCGCAGGGCGAAGCGGTGGCATTGGGAGTGTGGCCTCGCCACAGCACGGGGACCGCACAAGGACACTGCTTGCATCACCACTGAAGCTGTTTGACAGGGGATGAGGAGTCCCCATGCTGACCTTGGACAAGATCCCTTCTTTCGCTGGGCCTCAGCTGCTGCTTCTTTGAAATAAAGGTTTGGGTTCTCTTCCACCTTGGACTTTCTACTCATTTATAATCCAGCTGCAGTTTTCCCTTATACCAAAACCTGTCCTTCATAGTAGAACATCCCTTTGTCCAGAGCTGGCCCTCTGTACAATCCTGAGGTGACCCTTGTCTCTCAAATGCTGTGCTCAGAGGGTGTGGTGTCATGAACCACCCTGAACCCTTCCTCCTGCCTGAGAGGAAAAGATTTGATAATCACATTCATTCCAAGGGGTGGTCTGTCCTTCCCAGGGATATTTATATTTGCAAAGAGGTCTTCAGGCATAGGTAATGTTTAACCCAAAGAAATAAATTATTTGTAACGTTAAATACTTGCTCAGCTAATATATGGGATACTGGAGGTTTGGGGGTGTTGCTTCTCTTTATTTCAGATGTACCTCTTAAATGACCACCCATATTCCCTGAAGATAAGGAAAACCTTACCTGTCCATTAATCTTGCATCATTAATTAATTCATTCTACTTTGAATGAGTCACAGTCCCTGTCCTCAGCATGTTTGAGGTAGGCTACTCTAAGCTATGATGTTCTGCAGATAAGTGTATTAAATGCATTTTCAACTTACAATGAGTTCATCAGGATATAACCCAATCAAAAGTCTAGGAGCATCTGTATTACTTTCCTCCTACTGTGAGCAGATTTAATTTTTCCTTTGAGGAGTCTCTGAGTCCCAAATTATTAAATAATTAGTTACCTGAATGAGCACTGTTTTAAGATTCATTTGCTACTTCTTAGGCTAGAAAATGAAAGAGACTCAATTTCCTAATACTTACCAGCCTTAGGGCAAGGACCACGTTAATCCTGTTGGTGTCATCACTGTAACCGACTCTCAAGGAAGGCAAGGATCTCAGCAGTGATGTCTCTCCATTCAGTATGATAACTGCATTATCATACACTTTATTTATACTTAAGTTGTTTGGTTTACTTGATTCATTTGTTTGGTTCCCCCTTAAGTCAGTCAGTTTCTGTTAACACAGCATATCTGAAGCCAACATTTTGCTGCTTCACCAGGATTATCGCAATGCTTACTTTGGCAAACTTAGCCTCCAAGGTTACAGAGTTGGGAAGGCCGTATGCGCTGATGTCCCTCATAGCCTTTATTGATTGCCTTGTCTGTAAAAGGATCCCATGACCATGATGTTGGATTCCAGGATGAAATCCTGGGCATGCAACTCTGTCCTCCAACAAACCAGCAAGTGAGGTTTCTTTTTTGATTAGAGGCTAAGCCGCTGGCACTAGAACCGCCTGTCCAGAGCCTCTGTAAGACTACAGTGCCGCCTGCTGGAAGAACTTTTTATTTCATACAATTTTAGTAAATTGAATGTAGTTAACCTTAAAACACACACACACACACACACACACACACACACACACACACACACAAGCGGTCAGCCAATCCCATTTGGGTAGGCAAACAGAGAGCCAGTCTACAAAGGGAAATTTACCGAAAGGAGAGAAAGAGGAGAGGGGTGGAGAGAGGACAGTAGGAAGGAAAATGAAGTCTCGAGCTTCAGCTAGGCAGTGTCAGCTATCATGCCCATACTATCGCAAAGGCCGATGCACAGCTGGACAGCTTTATGAGATGCCTAGGAGTAGCAGTACCAACATCATGCAGAAAATATATGCCCATTCAACAAAAACAGGAAAAGAAAGATATTAAAACCCGGGGACCTGCTCCACAATAAATAAATACTACATTTTATGCCAACAAGAGGTTCTGGGCCAGTCCAAATAGCTCTCTGCTTAAAATAATGACAAGGAAGTTATACAGCCCTAGGAACTACTCCAGCTAGAAGCAAAATGATGGGCTCTGACAGGTTATGAGGAGGGAAGAAGAAAGAAACTATTTCAAGAGGAGTCATCTGGCAAACAATGAACACAGTTATTTTACATCTACGAAAATTTTCATCTTGGGATAAGCCAGAAACCTTCAAGAAGACACAAATAAAGTTTTGATCTGGGGTGGGTCAGCTCTGTGGCTGAAATAGTCCATGCAGCCCCTGGTGCGGGGTGCTCTCCCACCATCACCGTCACCGCTGCAGGGATTGTTGGACACAGACCTGCTGTGTCTAGGTTTAGGTATAGGAATGTAAAAACCTGGTTTTGAAAAGTAAAATGTTTTGCTTGCCCATTCAACATCTAGTAAAAGTACTCATTCTGTTTTGTTTTATTTTTTGTTTTCCATAACATAGATTTTCTAGGTACAACAAGAACGTTACTACTGAGACACTTCCAATAATGCCATTGAGAACAGAGTGCATTGGAGAGGGGAAAATGTCAGAATTTTTTTTAAAAAAGAATTTCTGGCCCTTTAATGCACACCAGGAAAGTCTGATGTCATTCAATGGTTATTTCACGTTTCTACAGAGACCGAGATTCCTATGAAGCCCCTGTTCTCGCCCAGCTTCTCCCACTGGGCCACGTCAGTTGTCGGGAGGATCCGGAGGCTCCGAGGCCTTCAGCATGACTTGGCAGCCCAGCATGTGCGCTACCCCTGCTGGCCTGCAAGTCTAACCTGGGAAGCACAGGCAAGGCCAGGCTACTGGAGATAACTTCAAAGATGGAATCAGTGCATACCTGTGCTTTTTGCTGCCTCTGCCACTCACAGGCACAATGGTTCTAAATGCCAGTGTGGAGGAACATAAAGAACATGAGCTCTGGAGTCAGGGAGACCTGGGACCATGTCCCAGCTTTGTCGTTTATTAACTGGGTGATTTAGGCCAATGTAGTTCATCTTTCTGAACATATTCATTCCTCCCAGGTTAAGTGGGGATAATAGGGTGCCTACCTCATTAGTTCTGCCTAACAAGTTATGGAAAGTGAACAAGAAAATGCGCGATATGCTTAGCCTGGTGCCAGGCTCCCAGAAGGAGCCACAGAATGAGGGTGACAGTGGTCCTGAGGATAAGGGGTTAATGCAGGAGAGGGGGGAGGAAATTGGCAGAGCTCCTCTCCCCCTGTGCTGCAGGGCAGTCACGCCAAGGACCAGGAGAGGGCAAAAGGACACGCGAGGACCAGAGGACCTACACAGACCTAACGCGCCATTCATTCTTGAAAGCTGCTCATAAAGAGATCAGGCAGAGTGGCAGCTTCGGCATCCACATTGTCCCTCTCCATTCTGACCTGGAGCCTCCTCAAGGTGCCTCACTGGAGGAGACAGCTCTGTACCTGGTCCTGGCTCAGGAGGTAGAAGGAAAGACCGAGGCTCCCAAAGTAAAGGCTTGAAAGGCTCAAGATGAGGATGAAGGCTGGGGTCTCAGCCACCTGCACAGGGCCACCTCTTCCTCGAAGTCCTTTCCGGTACCTCCCACAATGCGTGGGACATGGCAGACATTCAATGTGTATTTGTCAAATAGATTCTCTGGTTCAGGGCATACAGGTGAGCAGAGAGAGCCAGGCCCCGAGCAACTCTGATGCTTCCTTTTTGTCTGGCCACTCAGGATGGTGACTCTGGATGGCAATGGATTCTGAGACAGACAGTCTGTGCCCCGACTCGGCCACTTACCAGCCCTGGGTTCTGGGCGGATTGCTTACTCCTCTTAGGCTCAGTTTGCTCATCTGTAAAGTGGGAATAACAACCCCCCACATACACACACACACGGCAAGAGGGCCAAGATTCTTTCCAGGTACTGTGTGACACCTTCACTAGAACAGTCCACACTTCTCACCACCAGACAGTGTGCCATGAATCTGAAGCTCCCACCATGGAATTCCAGGTGTGATCTAATCAACACGATGTGATCCAGTTACTTGGCCTCTAGCACAGGGCTTTACCAAGCCAGCATGCAAGAGCTCTCTGCCATCGGGTTGCTGAGTTTTGATTATTGCCTTTGTGAAGTGTTATGACACTATACTGGTGTGTATGTGTATGCAGAGGAGGTACGGAAGGTGTGTTGGGCAGAAAGAACATGAGGATAGTAAGAAAGCACACGGAAGGTAAAGAGATAGGAAATAGTGCTTGGCCCAAGGTACTTTCTCATTGCTTACATCTGATTAAACGTGTTCATCCAGGGGGAGATCCTAGGCCCGATCAAACAGGCCAAGAAGGACTTCAGCCAGAGCAAACTCCACAAGCACATGCAGTACAACCCGGAACACAGTCTCCCTGGGATCTGTCCCTGTGTCTGGGGAGAGGCAAGCCAAAGGAAAGGCAGGGACTTCTGGGGGACACCTCACACTGCCAAGGTCCACCCTGCTCCAAACCAGAGGTGACCATTTCCCTGAATGCATATCGCATGGGCTCGCTGGAGCCATTCTGTGTCATGCCAGCTAGAAGGAAGAATCAGCACTTGGGACATCAGGCAGGCTTGGCTCTTGGAATGACCCTTGTTCCCAGACGGCCAGCAGGGCCATAAGTGGTCTGGCTGTAAGACCCTTTCCATGGTCTGAATCAGGAGTTCAGTGTGGGGAGCCCTGGCCCCAAGAAGAGGTCCCACGAGGCAGAAGGGGCCCCTGTCCATGCAGTCCTAGAGGTCCAGATGCCTGAGGGCAGGAGGCACACAGAAAGCAAACAGTGCATGTGCCAGCCATAGTGGCTCAGGACCAGACTCCCTGGGATTGGTCCCCAAACCTGGGCCATGATGGGGACTTACAGGGGACATACTGGGCAGCCAGTTTCCACCCTGCTCTTAACAGAATAGCTAACTCTTCTGATGCCAGATCTCAAGAGAGCTCCAAACCAGACATCCCGGGATCTAAGAAACCACCGGGACCTGACCAGGGCTACCTGGCATGGAGACACCTGGAAATCATGATTGCCAGACAGGCCTCTAGTGCTGTTAGAACAGCAGGGACATATGGAGCTTGACAGTAATCACCATTCAAATGTCCTCATCATGGAGTAGTGCTGAGAAAGGCTTGTTGGCTGAGTGCAAATGAATCAGGAGGCTGCCCTAGAAGTAAATGACAAAGTTTTATTCAAGGATTTTAAGATTTGTGAATCAAACACACTACCAGGTAACACCCAGAGTGTTTTGAAGAAAGGAGAAAAGTCAAGTTTTTACAGTAAAAAAAACAAAACAAAACATTCTTGAGAAGAATCAGTCCTGCAGTGTTAGCCTCTGGGTTGGTCTGCGATGGTAATCTTGAGATGTCCAGTGTATGCAGAATGGATTCAGGTGGTCTGGACACACGAACATTCTTTCCTAAATTCTTCAGAGGGTTAGCTATCTATATCTATATCTATATCTATATCTATATCTATATCTATATCTATATCTATATCTATATCTATATCTATCTATATCTATCTATATCATCTATATCTATATCATCTATATCTATATCTATATAAATAAAATCTCCAGGCATTGATGCATAACTGATAAATCCAGAAGTTTCATTCCTCAGGCTAGTTAAAGAAAGTCTGTTCCTCATGTTTCTGCCTATTCTGATGTAAGTAATTTTGTTAGCTTGGTTATGGTGAATCTATAACCCAGGGTGAACCCATTTGGTTTCTTCACTCTATCCTCAGGTCGCTTAAAAAAGATGGCCTCTTTGGTGAGGGCAGGCCCTATCCAGAGGGCCAAGAGGTCCTGATGCCTGGGGGCAGGTATGCAGGAGCAAACTGTGAGTGCAGAACCCTCCGTGACTGCCTTCAGGCAGCCTGGGATTGGTCCCCTGGTTTGGTACTTGAGGGGATGGACTGGCCAGTAAGGATTCTGGGAGACTTACAGTGATGTCAAGGTCCAATCTTGTTCCAAAACAGTTGCCTGTTTCCCTGAAGCGAAATGTCAGGGGAAGTCCTTAGCATTGCCATCCCAGGCATGCCAGGAAGTCCGCTGATGAGAACACCTGGAGACCGAACCCCACCTCCAGAGGCCCAGTTCCTCCTCCACAAGTCCATAGGGGTATGACTCAAGCCACCTTCCCCACTTCCCCACACAATGGGGGAGCCCCTAGCTCCAGGAAGATGGCCTGCAGGACTGGGGTAACCCCTATTCACACAGGCCTAAAGGTCCCAGGTCCTGGGAAGTGCAGTGATAGACTGGACCACAGGTGAAACTTGTGGGGGACACACTTCGCTGCCAGAGTCTGAAACAGAGCAGTAAATTGTCCTGATGCCAGATGAATGTTGCATACATGTATACCACATATGTATATACACAGTTGACCCTTGAACCATGTGGGGGCTTAGGAGTGCCAACTGCCATGCAATCGAATATCATAGGTAACTTTGGTTTCCCAAAATTCATCTGTCCCTCAGCATCTGCAGGGGATTGGTTCCAGGGCCCTGTGGATAGCAAAATCCTCAATGCTCAAGTCCTCTATAAATGGGCATAATTCAATGCATACAGTTGGCCCTCTGCATCCGACAATGGAAAACAACACAAGTATTTATTGAAAACAATCTGTGTGTAGGGGACCGCAGTTCAAACCTGTGTTGTTCAAAGGTCAACTGTATATGGAAGTAAAAAGTACATGCTAACAAATGTAGGAATAGATATACCTCTTAACTGCAACACTGAGTTTAACAACATTTTTTCTCCCCTGGTTAATCTGCAGATGAGGTGCCCGCATTCCAGAACTGGCAGGGGCTACGAAGCTGACGACCTCCTGTGGCAGTGGTGGCTTTGTAAAGCTGTGCAGTCCTTTGGAAAGCAATTTGGCAATATGTGTAAAGAATCATAAAAATACTAAAGCCCTTTGGCCCAGAATTCTGCCTCTGGGAATACATCCTAAGGAAATAATCCAAACTATAAGAAAAACCATATGCTCCTAGATGCCCACTGCAGTACTTCTAGTGAAAATTGGAAGCGATTTAAATGCTCACTAATGGAGAATGTTTATGGTACAGCATAGAAGGAATATTATGCAGATATTAAAACTACTGCACAGGAAATAGCGTAAGGCACAAAGCAATACAAGGCTTTATTGTTACAATTAGTAAAAAGCTTACACTTTATGAGTTGAGAGTAGATGACTTCTCCTTATTAACTGTTCTTTAATTTTCCTGCTATAATAAAAGTAAAATTAAAGTGTAATCGAGTTAGAAAAGTACTTTGTTCTTTGTGATTTTACAAACCACATCACAGTGAAGGGCAAGAAGTTTTGGCCTGCCAGACATCACTCTTCACTTGTTAGTTTTGTTTTTTCCCCTTAATTGTAGACACAGTGCCAAAGCTGAAAAAAACCTTTTTGAATGTCTTTGGAATGTCTTGGAAACCAAACTGATGAAATAATAAAACAAACAAACAAACACATTCAATCTCCAAGTGGCCACGTCACAGAGCAGGCCAGGCAGGCTGCACACTCCCTCCACCTAAGTCAAGGCCCGGAGCTGTGCTGTCTCCAGGCTGGGATCTGAGGCTTTGTTGTATCATGAGCACTATGGGAAGGACTCAAAGAAGAATCATAGAAGGATAAAGACCAATGTTTTAAATCTCGCTACAATGTCCTCATCAAAATTATCAGCCCTGGCAGGTTTGGCTCAGCGGTTAGAGTGTCGTCTTGTGGATCAATGAGTTGCAGGTTGATTCCAGTCAAGGGCATGTACCTCTGTTGTGATTTGTCCAGCCCTGGTCGGGTCGTGTGGGAGGCAACCAGTTGATGTGACTCTCTCATGTCGATGTTTTTCTCTGTCTCTCTCTTTCCCTCCCTCCCACTCTGTCTAATGAGAAGTAGAAAAATATCCTCAGGTGAGGAATAAAAAATTTTTAAAAAATATCATACCGAACTGTGTGTATTTCTACAAGCCATCTCAAATTCCTACTGGAATAAGATGATTATCTCCATAAATAAAACATTTAGATTTGTAAGATGACAACAAGAATTTACTCTGCGTCCAGTACAATTAAAAGCATTCTGGTAGGGGGTTGGGTGTTAGAACCCTTAAGCAAGGTGTCCATCTTCACAGGATCCTAACACCTGGGAAGGAAAATGGGGTGTTGGGGAACCTCTATAAGATTGGGAATTTGACAGTAAACCAAGAGATGAACAGATGAAGAACAAAGTTCTACTAGATAAAAGAGAAGAAGAAATCGATAAGAGAAGAGAAGGGACAGGCAACTGTAGGGCTGTGAGAGATATTAAAATAAAATTTAAAAAAAGACATATGTGTGAAGATAAGCTAACTGTGGACCACAGAACATGCAGGATACCATAGTGCCGTTATAAAATAAATGGAGTTTGGGTTTGGCTTCGTATTCCTGCTTTCTAGTTGAGGCACTAGGAAACTCCATTTTGATCAAGTGCAAACGCATCTTTTTTCATTTTGATATATCTGAGAAAATTTCAGTCAAGTCCCTTAGCACAGCACAGTACTCAGGTTGTCATTTTTGTGAAGAGACAGGTGATGGATGAGCAGCTGACTCAGGTCTTCTGCTCGCTGAGTTCTGCAGCTGTGAGCCCGTCAATCTCGGCCCTGACTGGCACATTCGGCCTCTGTTGTTAGGCTGCTGAGTATAGCTTTGGTCCCGGTCAAAAGACTATTGGAAAGTTTAAACAGTCACTGAAATTATTCCCTTATTTTATTGCTTGAATGATGAACTAAGATATCATTCCTGAAAGATACGGCCCGGGTTTTTATTACTGTGCAGATAAGATAAGACCACTTCATTCTGCTGTCAAATTTAAAAGCTCTGTTCTCTTTCCCAAGAGAGTTCACGTGATACTGGAACAGGGACATCAGCTAATTTTTTGCAGCAAATTAAAGACCGTGTGGGAGTTTCTGTATCAGTTCATCAACGTCCCTTGGGCATCAACTTGATGTGCTGGATGAGGCAAGTAAAATTTGTTATTTATGTATAACAGAAGCCCTGCTTTCAGAATGCTCAGGCTGAGCATCTTAGGGGGATCGGACAGAACATTAAGTAAAAAGAGAGATGTTCAGTAACAGTGAAAGTCACTAATACAGATTGATTGCAAGGCCCACTTGATTTTCCACTCAACTCCCACCATCCACTCTCCCCAGTTCTCCCTTTCGCGCCCTCTGCCCTGATCATTCTGGCCGCCTCCTGTCTCCTGAGCATGTCAGGCCCTTCCACCTGAGGGCCTCTAGTCGGGCTCTCTCCACGCCCTGAAATGCTCTTCTAGATGTCTCAGTGATTTCTCCTTCACCTTGAGGCTTGACCCACCTTTCACGCTCCGAGGAAGGCTTTCCCCAGCCGTCCCATCTGTATGTGTAGCCCCTTTTCTTGTAGTCCCCATTTCCTGCTGTATTTCCATTCTCAGCACTTACTATGGTCCAACATAATACATGGTTTCTTTATCTATATTGCTTATTATCCTGCTCCCCCTGTAAAATGTAAGCTCCATGACAGCAGAAACGTTTGCTGTTTTGTTACTGCTATATCCCCAGAGCCTAGAACAGTGTCCAACACATGCCAGGCATTCATAAATATTTATCAAATATTCACCAAATGAGTCAACAAATGGCCTCCTGTGCTCCTTGCTCTGTGCGATACGCCTCGCGTGTCACATACCGGAAGCCTCTCAGCAACGCCGTGAGGCAGATGTTACTTGTAGGAATCAAAAGGCTTGATTCCTTACGTCCACGGCGCTATTTTGGAGTCCTCCCAAAAGGCTTCCCAGGGCAGTGTGCAATTTACCCTGGTCTAAGTAGCCTTTAGCCTTGCAGGCTCAGAAACGCTTGGCCAAGTTTCCAAACTGCCAACATATTCGTTTACAGTGAAAGAGAAAACTGCTCTGTGAACAGGCCTGAGCACTACACACAGTGGAGAGTCTTTCCTCTGTAGCCAGACCCACAGGGGAACCAAACCATCTACTGACAATTACATCCCTCTCGCATCTATCTCTACATTAAGACTGCCCCACCTGAAGTCCCGCCTGAAGCCCTACCTGAAGCTCACACCCCATCGCCCAGCTCGAATCTCCCTCCCCTCTGCCCTGGACAGCACGTGGGAGAGGGATGGTCCCTTTCCTATGCCCCATCTTGGCAGCCTGAATCCCCTGAATCCACTCAGATGACAGTGGAAGACAACAGCAAGACCCTGGCAGACCTTCTGGGTGTTTCCTGAAACTGCCCACTGAACGGCCATCATTTGGGCAGTGGCTGTTGGGTCCAGTGATGGCATTCCTCCTTGGGCCTTCCATCAGCAGGGTGGTGGTAACGCCCCACTGTGCAAAGTCTCCAGATGCTTCACCATCTCCTGTTGGTTCTCTTAGCCCTATCCACACCTTTATAAATAATCTGTTATTAAATTATCTTCAATTAACCCTCTAAGTATGCCATTTGCTTTCTCTCAGGACCCAGACTGATACTCACTGCCAAGGTTTGACTTGTCTGAACTTCTGAGATTAATCAACTGACCAACTCTTCTACCAGTTAACGGGAGCTTTTCCAGATCAGCACTGCCCAACAGAGCTTTCTGTGACATCGGGACTGTCCTCGATTTACACTGTCCAACAGGATAGCCACTAGCCACATTGTCTGTTAGCTCCGGAAATGTGACTAGTGAGGAACTGAAGTTTAATTATATTTTATTTTAATTAATTTAAACTTTAGCCATATGTGGCCACCACATTGGACAGCACAGGTCTAGACAGTAGCCAATAACTGCTGGCCTGGTAGTAAGTTATTTGTCCTTCAAATAGCATATCTGTGTCTCATCTTTTATGGTAATAGTCTTCCTGCTCCCCAGGATTTTGGTGGAAAACTCACCATAGCTCCCAGACTTACAACAATACTATCTAAAGAGATAGTATTGCCAAAGTGGGTGGTGCAGTAGTAGTTAAGAGAGGGAGCCCTGGACTCTTGTAGTCTGGGGGAAGTGGAAGTGGGGTCCCTGCCTCTGCTCTGTTTCTGTTCAAGAAGTAGAACAAACATTTTCTCCTTTATCTATATAGAAAAATAAAAAAGCAAGTAGATAATAATATAACAGCAGTGCATACATTCAGGGAGGAGTGACTTACTGGCTGAGTTGGGGAGAGGAGCTGAACATGCATAGGCCAGGCTCTCTCTGCTTGGGAAGTAGGTGCCTATAGGAAGCATGCGTTCTGCTCTCTCCTCCATCAGAAAACCACACAAGGCAGAATGTCAGGTGAACTGAACTGACCCAGTGGGTATGTGTGTCTAATTCTGGAACTCAGTGTCAGAAAGCCTTCTTCACAGCTGACATAAACTGTGCCCTAGCACTCGTCTGGAACTAAGGAGTCATTTAGGTCTTCCATCTGTCTTACTCTTGTCATTTTTTCTAAGTGGTTCAGAACTTGGAAAAGAAAGAGTAGTGTTATTACTGAGACTCTTCAAACACTCCAATTTAAGAGGCTGGTAAATATTTTGTGATGATGACAAGCCATCTGATATGGCAGGGAGAGCTAGCAAAGGAGGAAGGTAGCCCCAGGAAGAAGCTCTGCGAGAGAAAGTGTGCACAGGAAATGCAGGAGCAAGAGGAAAAGGCATGACTTGGCATCACTATGTGTCCAACACTGCTTTAGTTGTTATATCAATTAGGTATGTAGTTCCATGAGGGAAGGCACTTTGTTTTGTTCATTGTTGAATCTTCAGCACTTAGCTTCTGCCTGGTACATAGTAGTTGCTCAATAAATATTTTCTGAATGAATAAATAAAACACATTGCCATTGGTAGAATCATAGACTTCTTTTACAGGTGAATACACTAAGGCAATGGAACTCAATTGCCCAAGGAGAAACTGCTCATTCATGGCAATACCCAGGCTCCCCGGCTCCAATGTTCTTTCCATGACAACATGTTGTTTTCCTCTCCTCCCAGCTGCCTCCCAACTCCAGGCTGTTGACGAATGATCTCACCTCTAACTAATTTGAATTCTCTTTAACCTCTGACTTTAATTTTTTGGACCAGTCAAGCAAAGTAATTCCTCTCCCCCAAAACATGGTTTGTTTACTCTTGTCTCTGAGCCTCTGTGCATGCTCTTCTCACTCTCTGAGATAGCCCTCACCAAACCAGGTCCCTTTAAATTCCCATTCAATCAGCCCAGCTGGTGTGGCTCAGTGGATTGAGCATCCTCCCAGGACTGAGAGGTCCCAGTTTGATTCCTGGTCAGGGCACATGCCTGGGTTGCGGGCTTGATCCCCAGTAGGGGTTGTGCAGAAGGTGGCCAATCAATGTTTTTCTCTCACATCCATGTTTCTATCTCTCTCTTCCTTCCTCTCTCTCTAAAAAATCAAAAACATATTGAAAAAATTAATTCCCATTCAATCAAACCTCCTCCCCTCTAAGAAATCCTTCCTGGTCATCCTTACCTAGCTTTAATTATACCATTAAAGGATTTCTTTTACCTATTGATATTAAGATTCTTGTGAGCTATAGTTGTTGATATAGAACTTTAGGTAGAACTGAAAGATATTAGGATGGTCATTGAACTCTCACAGATGGGAATAGAAACTGTCCTCTTTATAAAAGTAATAAAATAAAATTAGATAAGATAAAAACCCTGACTAATTTGTTTTAAATTCTGCTGTGAGAAAAGCTAGTATATTTGTTTATGGAATTTAATGTCTTTCAGAAATTCACTTTTTTTTTTTTTTTTACTTTTTAAAAAGGTACCTTTTTAAAAATAATAATTACTCCATTATATACACAAAGATAAACCATTTAATTCTAACTTAAAAACAGAAATGAAAAGGAAAACTTGGGGTCACTTGGGGAGTGTAGGCGAATATCTGTTTTCAAAATTAATTCTAGAGTTTTGTTGATCATTTAAAGCTTGATTTTTAGTACATAATGATAATTTAGTACCTGTATATTTTCTATTCAATTTTGCAGTAATATTTATTAGTTATTGTACTTACTGTGTCCCCAGATGTCTTGCTGTGTCCTCAAGGAGTTTAAAATCTAGAATAGAGACAAGACTTACACATATGAAACTATTAAATAACCTCAGGCAGAATAGATTTATATCCAATGGAGATTAAGAAGCAGGAGATGATTCTACAAATATGTTTATGATTTTCAGAGAATGGTTTACCTTTTAAAGGCCTTATATTGGTTGACCATTCAACAATCCAAGCTATAAAGCATACTTAATGAGACAAGACATTATGCAATGATTCTGAAAACTGACATGTTAAATTAACCGTATCTTTTTCTTGGTGGGGGAAAGGGTGCTTAATTGTTATCAATTGCCAGGTCTTTTATTCCATCGACTCTTTAAGTTTTTTTAATTTATTTTTCAATTAGAGTTGACATGCTATATTATATTAGTTTTAAGTGACATGCCATATTATATTAGTTTTAGGTGTACAACATGGTGATTAGACATTTATAATCCTTACAAAGTGATCACCTCAGTAAGTCCAGTACCCACCTGGCACCCACCTGGCACCATGCAAAGTTGTTACAATATTACTGACTATATTCCCTATGCTGTACTTTACATACCCATGATAATTTTTGTAACTGGAAATTATTACCTTTTTTCTTTTTTTTAATCCTCACCCAAGGATATTTTTCCATTTATCTTCGGATAGAGTGGGAGGGGGAAAGAGACAGAGAGACAGAGAGAAACATTGACATGAAAGAGACACACCGACTGATTGACTCCCACACAACCCCCACCAGGGCCAGGAACTGAACTGCAGCTGAGGCATGTGCCCTTGACCAGAATCGAACCCACAACTCTTTGGTCCACAGGACAACACTCCAACCGCTGAGCCAAACGGGCCAGGGCAAATTTTTACTTTTTAATCCCTTTTACTTTTTTTGCCCATCACCCAATTCCCTCCCATCTGGCAACGATCAGTTTGTTCTCTGTATCTATGAGTTTGTTGGCTTATTTTGTTTTTTAGATTCCACATGTAAGCATCATAGGGTGCTTATCTTTCTCTGCCTGACTTATTTCACTTAGCATAATACCCTGTCATTGCAAATGGCAAGCTTTCATTCTAATGGCTAAGTAATATTCCATTGTATACATGTACTACATCTTCTTTATCCATTCATCTATTTATGGGCACCTAGGTTGCCTCTTTATCTTTGCTATTGTAAATAATGCTGCAGGGATGCATATATCTTTTCAAATAGGTATTTGGGATTTCTTTGAATAAATAACCAGAAGTAGAGTTGCTGGGTCATATGGTAGTTTTATTGTTAATTTATCAAGGAACCCTCATAATATTTTTATAATGGATGTACCAATTTACAATTCCCCCCAACAAGGACTCCCTTTTCTCCACATCGTTGCCAACATTTGTTGCTCATTGAGTTTTTGATAATAACCATTCTGACAGGTGTGGGGTGATATCTCATTTGGCTTTGATTTGTAAATTAATTATATCTTTAAGTATTTACATCAAAGAGAATAATTTTCAAGCCACATTTCACAACCACTTAAATAAGACCCTTATTCAAGAAAGTTAGAAATGTACAGAGATGCCTTAAGATATTATTTCCCTGTATGATGTTAGTTGAAAAGCCAGTTAGACAGCTTCACTTCCAGACAGGCAAGCTGGCTCAAAAGGTGTAAGCTCCCGCCAGATGCTCATAACGTGAGTGACTCAGGGGATGCTTGCTGTTTTATGGCACGGAAGGCCAGGACTGCTGATCAATTAGCCTCTGTGGATGCTAAACATATTTTGGGATTGCAACTTGCTTGACACAACTTCCAGAGGAATGTGAAATGTGACAAAGAAGATTCCCAATCTGCTTTTCACTCCAGGATGGCAGAATGTGTAATGATTAAGGACACAAACTTGGGAGTCCAATGGCCCGGGTTGGTATCCAAGCTCTGCCACTCTTTAGCTGTGTAATCTTCGGCAAGTACTTCTTCTTCTTCTTCTTTTTTTTTTTTTGATGAATTTTTATTTATTTTTTTGTTACAGATATTTTAACTTTTTACCCCATTGGCACCCCCCCACCCCACCCCCCCTCCACCCTGTCCCCGGCTTAGTTGTCCATGTCCATTGCTCATGCATACATGCATATAAGTTCTGTGGTTTATCTCTTCCCACCCCCCCACCCCCCATCCCCTCTTCTGAGGGATATCAGTCTGTGCCCTACTTCCATGTGTCTGGGTCTACTGTATTCCTCAGACTGTTATGTTCATTATATTCCGTATATAAGTGAGATCATGTGGTATTTGTCTTTTTCTGCTTGGCTTCTTTCACTTAGGATAATACTTTCCAGGTCCCTCCATGTCGTCTCAAAGGATAAGAGATCTTTCTTTCTTACCACTGCATAGTACTCCATTGTGTATATGTACCACAGCTTTTTTATCCATTCGTCTACTGGTGGACACTTGGGCTGTTTCCAGATCTTAGCTATTGTAAATAGTGCTGCTATGAACATGGGGGTACATATATTCTTCCTGATTGGTGTTTCAGGCTTCTTAGGGTATATTCCCAGCAGTGGGATCACTGGGTCAAATGGAAGTTCAATTTTTAATTTTTTGAGGTAGCACCATATTGTTTTCCATAGCGGCTGCACCAGTCTGCATTCCCACCAGCAGTGCACTAGAGTCCCCTTTTCTCCACACCCTCGCCAACACTTGTTTGATGATTTGTTGATGGCGGCCATTCTGACAGGTGTGAGGTGATACCTCATTGTTGTTTTAATTTGCATCTCTCTGATGATTAGTGATGTTGAGCATTTCTTCATATGTCTCTTAGCCATTTGTATGTCCTGTTTGGAGAGGTGTCTATTCAGCTCCTCTGCCCATTTTTTAATTGGGTTCTTTGTCTTCCTTTTGTGGAGTTGTATGAGCACTCTATATATATTGGAATTTAACCCCTTATCTGATACATCATTGGCAATGATGTTCTCCCATACAGTGGTTGCCTTTCCATTTTGATGATTGTTTCTTTTGCTGTGCAGAAGCTTTTGAGTTTGATGTAGTCCCATGTGTTCATTTTCTCCTTTGTTTCAGTTGCCTTAGGTGATGTATCAGTGAAAATTCTGCTGCATATGATGTCCGAAATTTTGTTGCCTACATTTTCTTCTAGGATTTTTATGGATTCACGGGTCACATTTAAGTCTTTTATCCATTTCGAGTTTATTTTTGTGTATGGTGTAAGTTGATGGTCTAGTTTCATTTTCTTTGCATGTAGCTGTCCAATTTTCCCAACACCTTTTATTAAAGAGGCTGTCTTTACTCCACTGTATGCTCCTGCCACCTTTGTCAAATATTAATTGAGCGTATTGCCTTGGGTCCATTTCTGGGTTTTCAGTTCTGTTCCACTGGTCTATATGCCTGTTCTTGTGCCAGTACCAGGCTGTTTTGGTTACAGTCACTTTGTAGTATAACCTGATATCTGGTATTGTGATCCCACCTACTTTGTTCTTCTTTTTCAAGATTGCTGTGGCTATTCGGGGTCTTTTTTTGGTTCCATATGAACTTTTGAAGTATTTGTTCTAGTTCTATGAAATATGTCATTGGTATTTTGATGGGGATTGCATTGAATCTATAGATTGCTTTGGGTAGTATGGACATTTTAATTATGTTAATTCTTCCAATCCATGAACAGGGTATGTTCTTCCACTTTTTTATATCTTCCTCTATTTCTTTTTTCAATGACCTGTAGTTTTCTGAAAATAGGTCCCTTACTTCTTTGGTTAAGTTTATTCCTAGGTATCGTAATTTTTTTGGCGCGATGGTAAATGGGATTGTTTTTCCAGTTTCTCTTTCTGTGAGTTCATCATTGATGTACAAGAATGCCGTCGATTTCTTGATGTTAATTCTGTATCCTGCTACTTTTCCAAATTCATTTATTAAGTCTAATAGATTTTTGATGGAGTCTTTAGGGTTTTCTATGTACAATATCATGTCATCTGCAAATAATGACAGTTTCACTTCCTCCTTTTCAATTTGGATCCCTTTTATTTTTTCTTCCTGTCTGATTGCTGTGGCTAAGACTTCCAGTACAATGTTAAATAAGAATGGCGAGAGTGGACATCCCTGTCTTGTTCCTGTTCTTAATGGAAATGTTTTTAGTTTCTGCCCATTGAGTATGATGTTGGCTGTAGGTCTTTCATATATGGCCTTTATTATGTCGAGATATGATCCCTCTATTCCTACATTGCTGAGCGTTTTTATCAGAAATGGATGCTGGATTTTGTCGAATGCTTTTTCAGCATCTATTGATATGATCATGTGGTTTTTATTCTTCATTTTGTTTATGTGGTGTATCACGTTTATTGATTTGCGAATATTGTACCAGCCTTGCATCCCTGGAATGAATCCCACTTGGTCATGGTGAATAATTTTTTTGATGTATTTCTGGATCCGATTTGCTAATATTTTGTTCAGGATTTTGGCGTCTATGTTCATCAAGGATATTGGCCTGTAGTTTTCTTTCTTCGTAGTGTCTTTTTCTGGTTTTGGAATTAGAATTATGCTGGCCTCATAGAACGTGTTTGGAAGTCTTCCTTCTTCTTGAATGTTTTGAAATAGTTTGAGGAGAATGGGTGTTAGTTCTTTTTTGAATGTTCGGTAAAACTTCCCCGTGAAGCCATCTGGGCCTGGGCTTTTGTTTGCTGGGAGAGTCTTGATTACCTCTTCAATTTCCTTAGTTGTTATTGGTCTGTTCAAGTTTTCTATCTCTTCCGGGAGTAGTTTTGGGAGACTGTGTGTTTCTAGAAATTTGTCCATTTCGCTTAGATTGTCGAATTTGTTGCCATATAGTTTTTCATAGTAGTTGTTAACGATCTTTTGTATTTCCGTGGTGTTGGTTGTTACTTCTCCTCTTTCATTTCTGATTTTGTGTATTTGGGTTCTTTCTCTTTGTTTCTTGGTGATTCTAGCTAAGGGTCCATCAGTCTTGTTTATCTTTTCGAAAAACCAGCTCTTCGTTTCATTGATCCTTTGAATTGTTTTTTTGGTCTCTCTGTCATTTATTTCTGCTCTGATCTTTACTATTTCCTTTCTTCTACTTGCTCTGGGGTTTTCTTTTTGTTTGCTTTCTAATTCTTTAAGTTGTGAGGTTAGACAGTCAATTAGAAATTTTTCTTGTTTTTTGAGGTAGGCCTGTAGTGCTATGAACTTCCCTCTCAGAACTGCTTTCGCTGCATCCCATAGATTTTGTGTTGTTGTGTGTTCATTTTCATTGGTTTCCAGGAAGTTTTTAATTTCTTCCTTGATCTCCTCGGTAACCCATTCATTGTTTAATAACATGCTCTTTAGCCTCCATGTGTTGAAATATCTTTGCATGTTCTTGTTGCAGTTGATTTCTAGTTTCATGCCATTGTGATCTGAGAAGATGCTTGATATGATTTCAATCTTCTTGAACTTGTAGAGATTTAGTTTGTGTCCTATCATGTGGTCTATCTTTGAGAATGTCCCATGTGCGCTTGAGAAGAATGTGTATTCTGTAGTTTTGGGGTGTAATTCTCTGTAGATATCTATTAAATCCATTTGGTCTAGTGCTTCATTTAGAGTCTCTGTTTCCTTGCTAATTTTTTGCCTAGAGGATCTATCCAGTGCTGTCAACGGGGTGTTGAAGTCCCCTGCTATGATTGTATTGTTGTCGATTTCTCCTTGGAAGTCCTCCAGAAGATTTTTAATATATTTTGGTGCTCCTATATTGGGTGCATATATGTTTATCAAGGTTATATCTTCCTGTTGGATAGATCCTTTCAATATTATATAGTGGCCGTCTTTGTCTCTAGTTATGGTCTTCATTTTGAAATCTATTTTATCAGATATGAGAATTGCTACCCCAGCTTTTTTTTGCTTTCCGTTTGCTTGGAAAATTTTTTCTATCCCTTCACTTTCAACCTATGTGAGTCTTTTGTTGAGAGGTGGGTCTCTTGTAAACAACATATAGATGAGTCATGCTTTCTTATCCAATCAGCTACTCTGTGTCTTTTTATGGGAGCATTCAATCCATTTACGTTCAAGGTGATTATTGATATGTGCTTATTTATTGCCATTTTTGTTTAGTGTGGTTCTATTTTTCTTCCCATTTCTACTGCTAATTACAGCAGTCCTTTTAACATTTCTTGCAGTGCTGGTTTGGTGCTAATGTATTCCCTTAGCCTTTTTTTGTCTGGGAAGCTCTTTATTTGACCTTCTATTTTGAATGATAGCCTTGCTGGGTAGAGTTGTCTTGGATTCAGATTCTTATTTTTCATGACTTTGATTACTTCTTGCCATTCTCTTCTGGCCTGTAGTGTTTCTTGTGAGAAGTCAGCTGAGAGCCTTATGGGGTTCCTTCCCTTTGTAGGTAACCTGTTGCTTATCTCTTGCTGCTTTTAGGATTCTCTCTTTGTCTTTAATTTGTGGCATTTTAATTACTATGTGTCTTGGTGTGGGCCTGTTTCGGTTCTTCTTACTTGGGACTCTCTGTGCTTCTTGAATTTGAATGCCTTCTTCCTTCACCGAATTAGGGAAGTTTTCTCTCACTATTTTTTTGAATACATTCTCTATCCCTTGCTCCTTTTCTTCTTCTTCGGGGACTCCTATGATGTGAATATTATTACGTTTCCAGTTGTCCCATAGTTCTCTTAAGCTGTCTTCCTGTTTTTTAATAGTTTTTTCCTTTTGTTTTTCTGATTGGTTGATTTTTTCTACCCTGTCTTCTAATTCACTGATCCGGTCCTCAGCTTCCCCTACTCTGCTTTTTAAACCTTCCAATGTGTTTTTCATTTCTGATATGTCATTTTTTATCTCTTCTTGTTGGTTTTTAATTTCCAATTGGCTTATTTTCAGTGTCTCTATGTCCTTACTCATGCTGTTCAGCTTCCTCAGGATCATGGCTCTGAATTCTAGCTCTGTTAACATGCCTAATTGCTCCACATTGATCTTATCTTCGGTGGAGGTGTCTTGCTCTTTCATTTGGCTTCTGTTTCTGTGTTTCACCATTTTGGCTATCACTGTGGGCTTTGGAGCCTGTCAAGTTCTCCCTGTGGGTGTTGGTGTTCTGCTGTTTGTGGCTCCCTCTCCTGTGTTTAGATGAGCGAGGGAGGACCCACGTTGAACACCACTCTCAAGTCTTACTTTCCTGGTTAAAGTTGCCAGCCCAGGAAACGTACTGTTATCCTCTAGCTTTTTGCCTGGAAGCTAGCAGTCTATGTTAATTGATGAGTTTTGGGTTGTCAGTTGATTGAAAAACTCCCTCTGGTGCTCAGCCAAGAGGCTTTCAGGAGGGTGGGGCAGGTGCTGGTTGTTAGTGAGCCTCAATTAGCACTTCAATGGCCCACAGGGTGGGGTTGGATCTCCGAGGGAGGGGCTGCTGCCTCTCCTCAGAGCCCTGGGAAGGAGCAATGTGGCCACCATCCTGAGTGGCTGCACTCAGCCAAAGCTCTGAGCGCCCTCCAAACCCCGAGTGTCCCGACACAGTTCCAGTCCAGTCTGCCCTCCCTCTGCCGGAGCCCAAGGTGAGTGGCTGTGGCTGTTTCAGCCTCTGTCCCGGCTCTGCGCTGTGGGGCCGCCTGGGAGTGTGACCCGAGGGCGCTGCTCCCAGCTAAGGCCGCTGCCGAGCTGCCGACCGTGGGCTCCCAGCCCCCGTCTCGCGCCTTCGTAAGCCTACCGGGATCGAGTCAGTGTCCCTCATTGTATGGTCCTCGCAAGCTGCTTTTCTGTTGGTTTTTCCCGTCGATTTGTCTGTGTTATAGTTGTAATTCCAGTTTGGTTCTGGGAGATGGTCTGTGTAGCTCCGTTCATTCCGCCGCCATTTTCCAGCAAGTAACTTCTTTGTCTCAGTTTCCTCATCTGTAACATGGAGATAACATGGAGATACTATGATGGTTAACTAAGTGAAACATGCAAGACATGGTGCCTGGCACAGAGTAAACAGTCAATCAATATAAGCTATTTTTCACTGAAGTCTATTTGAATAGTTTCTTAAAGGAGACGCTAGTTCACCCAGGGCAGTGGTTTCTGGTCCCCTTTCCTCAGGACTATACCCAGTTGTATAAATCAGCTAGAAAAAAGAAAAAGTGGGAAATGACAAAGTCCATATGATCATTTGCTGTATCCTGTGTATGTTAATATAGACGGTCGGTTGGAGGAGCAGGCGGCACTGGGGCTACAGAGAGGATGCAGGCGCGGGGCATCCCTGGATCCCGGTGACCTGTGTCCTCTGCACAGCCCCTGTGGGGCCTGCCCCTTTGACTGTCTGTCTATGATAAAATGTTCATATTTGTGTCTTCACATGTACCTACATTCTGTTGTCTACCCACGCTATGTGATCAAGAACCACACAACTCCCAAGGTAGATAACCTCCAAGATGGAGGTAATAAATGACAGTTATTTAGTCAGTGTTTTATTTTTACTTCAAAGTATATCATAAGCAGAGGACAAAACTAGGGCTGGGCAAGGAGAAAAGAGGATCCTAGGAGCATTGGTGAGATGAATCTCTTTGGGAGATGAGAAAAGATGCTACCTCGTCAGTGTTTTGAGTACTTAAATCTATCCTGTGACATGTATTGGCCAATGGGCCTTTTAGGAAAGTAAGTTATCAGGCAGTTTAAAGTTTGAGTGATCTTTTCGCCCAAATAATCCTGGTTTCCTGTTATAGGAAACTAGGAGAAATCAATGTGAAACCTTTGCTACATCAATATGAAGAAATTTTCTCTATCTTGCTTTTTTACCTATTCTCGTACCTACTTCGGTGCTGAGGACACACTAACACTTCACACATATTTTTTGTTGACAGCTAGATCAGATCCTGGAGACACGTACATGAGGATAATTCCAACAGTTCAGTTTCTCACGGGTGTACATGCATTTGTACCACTCCCTTTGGAACTGGTGGGGGGCAAGCTTAGGGAACATGCAGTGGGTTTGGAAACCCACCAAGCATTTTAGTCTCCAAAGAGTCATACATTATCAGCCTCCCACTAATCACCACTATGTGATGGGACTTGGTCCTGATGTCCTTTGAGCTTTGGCAGGTGGCAGAGTATTTTTGAAATCCATCTAGGTTCATCACAATGAGAAACACCAAAAGGACATTTATATCCTCCTAGACCCTCGTTCTCAGTGAGGTTCCAGCCAACTGCCATCACTGGTCAATGTTTATTTGACGTATGAATGAGAATGGCCAGTTAAGCATGAGCTACACAGCTCACAAATAAAAATAACTCACCAATTCTTTCAAGTTACCTTAGTAAAAGCCAATTAATTATATGCTTGCAATTCATACATAAAATTTGTTTCTCAAATCTTTTTTTTAAATTTTAAACCCTCACCCAAGAATTCTTTTTCCCATTTTTATCTTCAGGTAGAGTGGGAGAGAGAGAAACATCGACTGGTCGCCTCCTGCATGACCCTGACCAGGGCCAGGGACAGAACCACAATGGAGGTACATGCCCTTGCCCGGAATTGAACCCGCGACTCTTTGGTCCATGGGCCTACGCTCTAACCACTGAGCAAACTGGTCAGGGCTGTTTCCTAAATCTTTATATTACTCGACTGTAATACATGTTTGTCATCTTCATGATACCTGTACTATAATATTCACAGGCTATAGCCTATAGAAGGGAACAGTCTATTAAGTAAAGAGTAAAAGTCTTTTTACCTGACATGTTTGCTCTGAGAAGCCAGATTCTACAATAGAGAGATTTCCTGTAGGGACCCATACCAAATCAGATGTTTAATAAAAATGAAGAACTTTTTTAGAGTTGTTAGAATCAGAGGAGTCATGGACTTAGAAACCCAACACTGAGAGAGAAAGTGGAAGATGAACAGCCCATGAAGGAGCAGAGGACAGATTAGAAAGGTAAGGAAGACCAGGCGAGTGGGCATTTGCAGATGATAAAGGGGTAGCAAGTTTCAAGAAGGAGAAGACATTTCCAGGGTCAAAAGCAGCAGCAAGAGACTGAGTTAGGTATTAATCTATGTTCATTGGATTTGACAAATTGGTGGACATTCATTTGCCATAATGAGAGCAGTTTCAGTGGGATGACAGGGTTGTGAGCATTGAAGAGTCTGCCAGAGGCTGATAGCAATAGATTGGGGTGAATAGTTGACGAAGAAATGGAAATTATTAATTTGCTTTATTATTTCAAAAAGTTAGTTTAAGAAGCTGGAGAGAGCAAATTAAGGGAGTCTATCAAGGGATTTTTTTAGGGTGAAACACACTTGAATATATTCATTGACTAAGGATAATTGTTAAAATAGGGAAAAATTCAGAATATAGAAAGGAGAGGCAGTGATAGAGGACATGGAAGAAGAGAAAGGGGTGGAATTAATCACAGAAATAAAGAGAATGACCTTTAAAAGTAGAAGCACTGTGATTGGAAGAAGGACTGCATGAATGAGTATGGAGATAGATACATTCTTAGGTAGGGGGATGAGAAACTAAAAGAGATTATAGGAGATGTTTACCATGTGTGTAGCTGCCAAGTGTCCTTTGATTACGTAATGAATTTTCCACATATGAATCCTGCCTCCACAAAGCAGAAAGCAGATCTCATGCTCCTGGCATCCCTTGCTGCAAAGATGCAGGTATGTGACCTAGCTTCCACCAGTCATGTGTTTCTGCCTGAGGTATTGACTCGGAAGGAGCAGTGTGAGGAGGTAGGTATATGGAGACTCCATATTTTGGCAAGTGAGGTGAATTTTTTTTATCTCTTTAAACATAATAGGAACAGGGATTCTGACTTCCACTTCTGAGCATCATCAGTGCATAGTGCACACTAAAGTTTGGGTTCTGATAGTGGTGTTTGTTACAACAGCCCCATGGAATAGTTGAGGCCAGTAGCTTCTAAGCTGGCTCTCTGGTCTGGCCAGAGATTCTCTGAACTACAAAATACCTTTTAACAAACTTGACATTCAACCAGTAGATTGAATTCTACTGTTTGTAACAAAGAACCTTGACTGATATATCCAACATGTCTAAAAGAATCAATTTTCTCAACAGAGGAGGCAAGGTCATTTGCTGAAATTGAGAGGTGAGGGCTTGAAGAGTGTGATAATGGTTTAGAGTAGTTGATGAAAACACCTAGAGAAGAGGCTGATCCAAGACTAGCAGAGGAATTGATGGGAAGCCTGAGGGTCCAGCTGAAGTTAGGATGATAACTCATAGTAGCTCTTATCTTCATTACTGTGTAATTTTCATTCTCCATCAGAATAGGGGGGACAGATTAAGGAAACTGAAAGTGGTGATAAGAAATCAACCAAGGAGGATAAGCCTGGGGAGAGAAGATGAAAAGGGCAGGAGGTATCTGATAAACCAAGTAAATTGAGGGAATTTAAAGGAGTTAAAGTTCCTTTGAGGTAAAAGAGCAGTAAATAGTGAGTTCATGAGAAAGCTGAGAGATCAGTGGGCTATGGCCAGAAGTTGCAATGTTCAAATATTTAGAGACAGAGAAAAACCAGGTCATAGGCAGATGATGGCAGAATTTGGAGTGGAGAGAAAAGCTTTGTATCTGCCCTAGCCTGTTTGGCTCAGCAGGTGAAGCATCGGCCTGTGGACCAGAGAGTCCTGGGTTCCATTCCCACTAGGCCTGGTGGCTAGGGGCACCTACCAAAAGAAAAGAAAAGAAAGAAAAAGAAAGAAAGAAAAAAGCTTTGTTTCAGTTCAAAGTCTATGAGTAGGTGACATTGGTGAAAGAAATGAAATGGCATAGTTTAATGTAATAGTCTAAAACTGTGGAATTGTAACCATGATTTAATATTTTAACATTACCAATTAAGTGATCAAAGTTATATATTGTGTATTTTCTCAAGGTGCATAGTTAACCCTGTGTTTTCTTAAAGTGTGTAAATCAATCCTATACTTCCAAGCTCTCATTACAGCTTACAGCAGCCTATTCTGGGGGACAGGAGCACTGGCACCAGCTGTAAAACCTCAGGTGTACACCATAAATACACAGACACCCCTTTGAAGAAAGATAACTTTGGAATAAAGAAAGTGAGCTTGAGAAAGAGCTTTGTGACTCCCCTTCAGTCCCCCCTCCCCTTACTCCCAAGAGAATCAGCATGTCTTTACTCCCCCTAGGTATTTTTCTCCTCCTGAGTTCCCAACAACACCCTATAAGAATCACTGGCTCAACAAGAGATGTTAAGATGGGATTTTGAAGATAGAAGTCCCCCCATCTTCTCATGTCACTGGCAACTTAACTAAACCACTTTTCTTCCCATTGCACCTGTCTCACAAGTTTGCCTTTGTGGCAACAAGCAGCTGGACCTGCAGGTCATTTCCACAGTTTCAGAATGAGCTTTAATACAAGAAACATAATAGACTAGAAACAGTAATGATGGGTAAAAATATTTAGAAAGAAGACACAACCAGGACTAAGGATTATGAAACAAAAGTTGACATAAGTGAAACCATTTTAAAATAGAGCCAGAGCAGCCATTCCAGAGAAACCACTAGTACATCTTGCTCCTTGAACCTTTGGAATGTTTGAACTGGGTAAAATAACCTTTGAACTGGGTCAAAGCAACAAAGTAACACTGTCTTACAAACAATTGTTTTTAAAACAAACAAGAAAGAAGATATTCTGACCATACAGACCATTGACCTCGGACACGCCTTCTGAAGATAAAATCAGTAATCAGCCATGTACAGCTAAAGAATAATTCAACTTGTTAGCACTAATAGAAATTTCTCCTATTCAGGTAAGCATTTCCCTTTTCTTTCTCATAAACCCCTTTGCCTTTAACCTGGAATTGGGATACAATTTGGGTTTCTGTCTGAATCTGTGCCCTTGATTTTCAGTTTATGATCTCAAACAAATACTTGTTGCTTCTCACTTTGACTTTTTTATTTTTAGGTTAACAAAACCCAGTGTAGCAATAAATAAGAAAGTAAAACAGGAAAGGGTGAAGGTGGTGGTAAGGTTCTGTTTGTCCTTCATTTGGCAAATGATATTACCAGAAGAGATGAGATGTATGGCAAGCAATAACTGAATTCAAATTTCAAATGTCCTAATCTTATCCAAGGTATTTCTAGGACCAGCGCTAACCAAGCCACACATGAGACCATATGACACTCCTTCAGACATTTGAAGATGTTCCCATATACTTCTTTGTTCAGGCTAACTATCCCCAATTCCTTTAACTATCCTTCATTTATTCATTCCTCTCTGGAAAAACTGTACTTGGTTGTGATCGATGTCATTGTAAAATGTGGCACTCAAAATCAAACAAAAGTTTACCCTGGCTGGTTTTGCTCAGTGGTTAAAGCATTGGCCCACTGACCAAAGAGTTGTGGGTTTGATTCCAGTCAAGGGCATGTGTCTGGGTTGCGGTTCGGTCCCTGGCCCTGGTCGGATTGTGTGAGAGACAACCGATCAATGTGTCTCTCTCACATCAATGTTCTTCTCTCTCTCTCTCTCTCTCTCCCTCCCATTCTGTCTGAAGATAAATGAGAAACTATTCTTGGGTGGGGATTTAAACAAAAAAATCAAACAAAATTTTGACGAAGGGAAAATATAGTGGAATGATGTCAGCTTTTCTTCCTACAGACTGAAATTGCTTCATGGAGCCAAAACAAAGATTTTGACTTTATTTTCTGTGATGTCCCCCTTTTTCTCTCCATTCTCTTCAAATGTACTTGTGTCTGAACAATAATTTGCTCATTAATGACAAATGAGAAGAACATGAATGATGAAGTTCAGAGGAATCTATGGGTGACAGATATCTCACAGAATAAGCACTCATGATGTAGGTCATGAATATTCGGGTTCTGTTTGTTTATTGAACCTTATATAAAAAACAGGGGATGTGTGACTTGCTCTGGGACCTATTACCCTAATATCCAAGTTACTTCCTGGTTTAAATCAGGTCAGGCAAGCTGAGAACATTAATGTGGCTTCCATGAAAGGCCTAACCTAACTCCACATAATAGTTTACACACTGGGAAATTCTGATTCATAAAAAAAGCACAACAGCAAAAAGTACTCAACACCCTGCTCCTATTTGGCACTGTGTTGTTTGTTAAATTATACCTTAGGGTTAATGAAAATAAAATTTATTAAAAATGTACTTTGAATTCACTTATAGTTATAAGTTGATGTTTGATGTGGAATCATCACTTCTTTTCAAAAATAAATATAAAAAACCCAAGTTGTCATATATAAGACCTTAATCTTATAGAATATTAGTTAAAACAAGGTAAATCAAAGTTAATAATAAACAAGAGGGAACATAGTTTTGGGACTGTAGGGTTCAGTGCTGCAAGATCTGGTTTGGAGCCATTCCTCTTTGGTTTCTCTATTAGTTAATGTCAAACATAGTGAAAAGAAAATTAATGAGAAATTATAAAGTATGGGGGCCATTCACAGCATTGAAAAGTAAAGGAAATATTTAATAAGCTAGTTATAAACATTAAATATTATATAAAATGTTAGCTAACCCCTGGCCGGTTTGGTTCAGCGGTTAGAGCGTCGGCCTGTGGTCCTGAGAGACCCGGGTTCGGTTCCCGCTAAGGGCACGTACCTCGGTTGCAGTTTGTCCCCGGCCCTGGTCGGTTGTGCGGGTGGCAACCACTCGATGTGTCCCTTTCACGTCGATGTTTCTCTCTCTCTCTGTGTTCCTCTCTCTCCCTCCCACTCTACCTGAACAAAAAATGGAAAAAATGTCCTCGGGTGAGGATAAAAAACAAAAACAAAAACACAAAAAAATGTTAGCTAAGAAGCCCTCAAATATATAGCTTAAAACATATCCACAGGGGATGGAGAGAGAGACAGCTTGTTTGTGCAAAGATTATTAGATTGAGATCTGAATTCTAGTCTTTAGTGATCTCTAAGTTAGCATGGGCAAGTCACTGTCCCTCTTGGGAGGAAGAAAGGGGGGATGGAAGGAGGGAGAAAGGAAGGAAAGAAGAAAGAAAGACTCCTTATAAGAAATACCACAGCCCGTCTGGGGTGGCTCAGTGGTTGAGTGTTGACACATGAACCAAGAGGTCGCCAGTTCGATTCCCAGTCAGGGCACATGCCCAGGTTGTGGGCCCAATCCCCAGTGGGGGCATGCAGGAGGCAACCAGTCGATGTTCTCTCTCATTGATGTTTCTACCTCTCTCTCTCCCTCTCCTTTCCTCTCTCTCTAAAGTCAATAAAAAAAAAATTAATAATAAAAAAAGTACCACAGTGGTTTACTCTAATTCATGAGTTGTCTAGACACTCCACATCAGACATCTGCAGAAGCAAGCCATCCCAAGACACAGGAGAATAAATTCCTATACAACTCTGAGCTTCCCTGGGCACACTGTTCATATCCTGGAGAGCTCTGTATTAGACTGTGTGGTAGATTGTTACAGTACTGGTTCCCAGTGAGTCACACCTTCCGTGCCACTGTGTAGTCCCTTCTACTGTTACTGGAAAGGGGACCTGAGGTAGTTTGCCTCGGGCTAGCCAGTAGTGTGTATGTTCTTGACTTCATACAGGAAAGATTCCACAATAGGAGTCCAGGTGATTTTGAGAGTTCATTTATGAAAGCTGGGGACAGTGAAACAAGGGAGGGTCTAGGAGAGAAATAGCAACAGGAGAGCCTGGGCTGGGCTGCTTTGGCTCACTGAGAAGTCAGAGAAAAGGGGCCTTAGAGACAGGTTTATGGGGTTAGACCAGGGCGAGCTGCCACTGCCCATTGATCCCCTGGTTGCAAGTATCATGAGGACCCTCAGAGTGTAGGAAATACAGGCCTATGGGAGAAGATGGAGGAGGGGGAGAAGAGGAGGAAGGGAAAGATGCAGGCGTGCTCCCTGAAGAGATTGTGCAAGCCGGATCCTTTGTTTCGAGGGTTTTTAAAGGCTGGGAGTTTAGGGGGGTCTCAAAAGAATATTCATCAGCTTTTCCAGGGGTGTCCTTTCAGGGTCATGGTCAGCACCAGGGCTGGGGGTCATTAGTCATTGCAGCCGGTCCTGGTGTTGCCCACCTGGTTTAGTTGCTTTTCTGGGCCTGAAGCTAAAATACAACTAAGGCCTAGATGTTATCTCTAGGGAGGTAACCTTCTATATCTGGCTGTACATTGCTTGGCCAATTTGCTCAGCTATCTGTCGCAATTTCCTCATTCCACTTGCAGAGGAATTTTTCTATCTTCTTACTATCCTGCCTCATTGCTTTGGCTCTTGACTTGCCTCGGCTAACAGAACACCAGCAATGTGCAGCAACACACTGAGACTTGTCCTCTTGAAACACTACACTGCCATGTGAAGAAATTGGTCTAGAATCCTAGAGAGCAAAAGGCCACATGCAGGGAGAGGCCCAGCTGCTCCAGCCTGTTCCAGGTTCCAGCTGACCCACAGGAGTGAGTCCAGGCAAGACCAGCAGAATGACCATTCAGCCAACCCACAAACCCGTGAGAAATATTAGAGTGTTATTGTTTAATGTCTCTAAATTTGGGGGTATTTGTTATGCAGCAAAAGATACCTGTTACAAGCTGGAAAGATCAGACCAGAGGACTAAAAATTTCTAATTAAGAAAATGTTCCTAAAATCTTAGAGCCTTAAAATCCTATTATATGTCCACCCTCACTGACAACCCAACTGCCTCTGTGACAGTCCCATGAATTGCCATCATTTCCTTACCAGTATGCTATAGGAAGAAGGAGGGAATATGAGATAAATTATCATAATCATAGGAGCTTACCATACATAAGATGGAGGTCCCTGCAAGTCGGTGTAAGGTATCATCCCCTGAATGTGCTGAGCCTTGTCTCTGTGGCCTTTGTGATATTTATACTTTTTATCCCGCCATTAAAATGATTACAATCAGTTTTATTTATGACAGTTCCCCCTTTTAGATGTGCCCATTGTTGTCAAGGACTGTTTCTTTTCCTTATCCCCTCCCCTAGCAATAACAGGCATTTACTGCATGTTTGATAAACAAGCAGATGCACTTGTTCATTTCCCTTTCACTGGATCAGTAGGCTCCACTCCCCGGTGGATTTTAAACATGCCATGTGAGCAGCAAGGAAAAGAGAAGCAGGAAGAGAAAGCAGAGCCACATGTGGCTTCTCTTCTTAATTCAAATATACTAGAAGTAGTTCCCTCCACGGTCTCTGCTTTTTGCCCTACCAGCAAACAAATGTATGATAAAAATATATAACTCTTATGAAATATGATGAGGAGCTTAATAAAACAGAATTCCATTCCAACTACAATATCAGTGAAGTTGGATCAAGATGAACATTTTAAAAACAAATATTCTTATGACCACAGTAAGAGCCATCCAGGGAATGCTACACCCTTTGCCTTGATTCGTGTATCAGGTATCCATCCTCATGCAGTTAGCCCTTCGCAAGGCAGGAGGGGGATATAAAATAAATAAAATGCGTAAGTCAATCTGAAGGAAGTTACAATCTAGTTGGAGAACCAAGAACCAGGAAACTGTGGAATAATTATTCAAAATGGTACATTACTAAAATTGCAAGACCAATCATGTAAATCAAGCCTTCTGTGTCAGAGTTCTAGAAATGCTACGTATTTCCAAACAATAGTTACTCAGTGTGTGCCATTCATATTCTGTGGATAAAAGATGTACATTATTGCATATAATGAATGATAATTTAAAAAATAATAAAACTTCAAGGAAAAATAAAAATAGAGGCATATGATTCTGTGGCAGGATAATCATATAATCCCCATGAGACTCCGCTCCCTTCATACAGAATAGTATCTCATTTCAGAACATTCAGGCTACATTCCTGAGGTTAAGATAATTCCACAAAACATAGTGATGATTTCTTAGGTTACAAAGCTACTTAACCTTAATTTCCAAAAATGAGCTTACCCACACTATTCAGGAAAGCAATGGGCAGGCCCAAATTTAGATTAACTTGTTTCTTCAACAAACATGTATTACATACCTACTCTGTATCATGCACTGGGCTAGGTTCTGGGGATACAAACGTAAGTCAAAGTTCCAGACGTCGTCTGCAAGCAGGGGAAATGGCAGAGTGCCAGAGTCAGTAGGGTGTAGGGGGACAGCCTGGGACTGGATGTTGAAACTCCTGAGCCCCAGCCCTAGTCCCACCACTTCCCAAGCTGCCGTGTAAACGAGGCAAATCATCAAATTGGCCTGTAATTAAGTGTCCTCACTCGTCAGTTAAGATCAAAAGGCCTATCTCACCAAACGTGTTGTGAGGACTGAATGAAATAATGGCTTAAAGTGCTCTGAATTGCTCATCTGTACAGATTGATGGTGTCATTATCACTTACAGCACACTCAGAGGACGAGACACTAGTTCTAGCTGACCATTAAGTGTCACCTCTTTGGTGACATACACTACTTTCATGGAGTCTAATTAGAAAATTGTATTTTTAAAAACAGTAAGATTTCAGTCTTTTTTTCCCGGGCATGTAATTAGACTTTTTATTGTGCCAAGGTAGGAGGGCTATGTTCCATATTGCAAAACTAACAATAACATTCATGCTTTTAAGCCAGTATTGACCAGAGAAATTCCTCCTTTTCCATTTCAAAAATCAGTTCTGGATGCCAGATGGGTTCTTCCTTCCTCTCCTGTGTGAACCACTCCCCTTTGACGTTTCAAAGGAAAGCAAGGCTCGTAAGAAAGCAACTGGGTTATGAATTCATTTTTAAAATAAAATCACCTCTGTTCTCATTATTCTTCTGGTGTTGATTTCTCTGTTCCTTCTGATTTGACCTAAGGAAACACTCAGAACTGATGGATTGTCCTATCAATACTTGCTTATTATACTCGAGGATCACAGCCTCAGCTTTTTCTCTAGAGAGGGCCTGAAAGCACAATGTGGTCCTTGAAAGTCTTCTACTGTGAGCCCAGGAGGCTGGAATGGGGTCCTGTGCACCCCACAGCTGGCCTGGAACCAGCACAGTGCTGCAGGCAGCTCCTGTCTGCCTCATCGTTAAGAGACAGAGGGGCTTTATGTTAGCAGAGTAAGGTGCCCTTCCCTCTTCCTCCTGCATTCAGTAAGTTAAATGAGCTAGTTTATTTAATGTAGTATAATGACTATGAAAATTACGTGTCAGAAACTCTTTGTTTTAATTCTGGATATACTACTAACTAGCTCAGTGAAGGTTAACCTTGCTCCCCCACCTTTTTTTTTTTCCAGCTATAAGTGAGGTTCAAATAATGTGCAGATTCCTTCCAGCCCTAAATATTGTGTGATTTATTATATTTTAACGAGGACTTGTAAAAATGCAGCATTCATTTCCAGTGAGGGGCAAGTGTGGTTGTATAAATTCTAAATGAATATAGACTTTCCCCAAAGGGAGTCTACCCTCTTTCATGTTTCTCTATTTGTATAGCACGATCTGTCATTTATTGGCCATAACTTTCACTATATTGGATGCTGTACAAATTTCTCTGTCATTAAAATACTAAAATGCCAATAAACTGACTCTGTCTCAAATTTAAACAATGGCATTCTCTGTTGAGGTCACAAGTTGGCTCTTATTTAAACATACACTTAGAGGAAAAGGCAAATTGTCTTACTTTACCCGAGGGTAGAATGAACGTCAACTTCCAGTTAGAAAACAGACTTCAGGCAAGCAGAGTACAACTGAGGGAAATGGTTCAGTGGGAAGTGTTCTGGGAAAAAGAATTAAAGCCACCTCCAGGAAAGACGAGGAAGAGACTGAGAATACCTGGAGCCATGAAGCGTGTGGGGGGGGAGTCTTTGGGCCAGAGAGGGAAGTGCTTTCCTCGACTAAAAGACCAGAGGGAACATCTGGGTTTCATAAGGACATAACAGTAAAAGGAAGGAAATTAGCAAGTCTTAGATGTATTGGGCAGCCACAGTGAGCCAGACACTGTCATCTCATGCATTGCATTTAATTTCCACCCTGATGGGTTTGGTGGACCACCCATCCCCAGAAAAGGTTATGGGACTTACTTCAAGATCAGAACCAACAAGATAAACATCTAGTTTCATACTTATTTCAGTGAAGTTTAGGGGCTTCTATTACTACACCTTCAAAATCTCCCATAACCAATTAACTTGGTTTCCACATATTTTAGTGGTTCTCAGCCTTGGCCACATATTAGAACCTCCTAGACTGCTTTGAAAAAAATGGTGATGGCTGTGCTCCATCCTATCCCAATGAAAAAAAGAACGCCTTTAAGGGAGGAGACAAAGGAACAAACACTAAATCTCCCTAGGTCATTTTTTTTAAAAAGATTTTTGAATTGATTTTTAGAGAGAGAAGAAGAGAGAGAAACAGTGACGTGAGAGCACATCCATCAGCTACCTCCTGTCCCTGCCCTTACCAGGAATCGAACCAGCAACCTTTTGGTACACAGGACCATGCCCAACCAACTGAGCCACACCAACCAGCGCTCCCCATGTTATTTTAATATGCACTTGAGAACTACTTCTGTGCTCACTGGCAGTAAGCCCTTATAAAACTAAAATGAATTTGTGTATATTTTGCAAAGATTGCACATCAGAGAGAAGGTAGGAAATCAAAACCTGATTCTGAATCTGGTCCAAGGAAGAGATGAGACCTCAGTTTTATTTGCATTAGGAGACCTACTCAAAGCAGTCTGGGAAGATCCAAAGAATGCCAGGACACTAGCCAGAGCTGGCTTCTGCTCCTTTTTCGGGTTTTTAGGTGGAAAACATTGGTTACAGAGGCTCTTCACAGATGCCCCATGTCACTTGGGGTAGAAGTTATCCAGTTCCATCCACAAGCCTCAAGTCAGCAGTTCCTCTGGGCCACAGGCTGCTTACCACCTCACATAAACACAGAAAGTGAGAAATGTCTTCTCAGAAACAATTCCATAAAGGTAATTCAGGGAAAAACATTAAAAATTAACCTAATTAATTCAAAGATGAATAAAAAGAACAATTTACCTTGATATTTATGATTATAAAACAAAAGCCCACACGGAGTCATAAAGCAATGAAAATAGTACAAAATCAAATCTAACTGCTGGCAGAAGGCTGAAAATATAGAAGACCTTCAACAAAGTATTTCTTTTTTTATATATAACTGATGACTTGACAGGGATGTATTTTGAGATTTGATCAATTTTTAATAAAGTTGAAATGTTTAATCTTTTTCTTTTACATCTTCACATTCACTGTGGGACAAATGTATAACTTACCTCTTTATTTATTTTTTTCTTTATTGATTTTTTAGAGAGAGAGGAAGGAAGAGGGAGAGAGAGACAGAAACATCAATGAGAGAGAACATCAATTGGCGGCCTCCTGCATGCCCCCACCGGGGATTCAACCCACAACCTGGGCATGTGCCCTGACTGGCAACAAGCTGGTGACCTCTTGGTGCATGGGATGACGCTCAACCACTGAGCCACACTGGCTGGGCATAACTTACTCCTTTAAGAATTAAAAAAAAAACGTGGTTGGGGTTTCTGAGGCTGATGATAAAATACGACAAGAAAAAATATAGCTTATGCTATTTTTATCTCATAAAGAAAAATCTGAGGATAACTTTCATTCTTTGTAGAACTTAAATACAAATCAACCCACGGAAGTGAAAAGTGGCTTCCTCGGGCTTTCTGGGCAGTGACAGGGCTGCTGTGCTGCACGGCTCCAGGGGTGCCTTTCCCGTCGTCGGCTCTGCCTGGCAGCCCTCCCGCTGGAGAGTGCCATGCCAGGTTGCTATACACGACAGCCTTGGGCAGCAGGGTTCTTAAGCAACCCTCCAAAAGGAATGCCAGAGAACATGTCAATTAAAATGTGGGCTATTTGTTTCTTGTTGTCTATTACTGGAAATAAATGACCCATTTTAAAAATTATATATAGTTAATGGATATTTAGCTTTTCCCTTGGAAGACTGGCCTGAATGAGCACTGGGGCACTCCTGAACAGGTTACTGGTGGACACCCGTCATATGTGTCTAACTCGCCGGTGGCCAGCCAGCAGTCTGTGTTCAGCCAGGCTGCCCGGACCTCACACTCGCTCAGAGTTGCCAGCTCATGCAGGCAGCAGTCCTCCCCACAGTGCACCCTAGATTATGGGGTGGCGGAAACGCTTCCTACGGCGAGCCCTGGCCCAGAGGCAGGAAAAGAATAATTGATCCCTGGCCAGTTTTCTCAGTGGTTAGAGCACCAGCCCATGGACCACAGGGTTGCAGGTTAGATTCCCAGTCAAGGGCATGTACCTGGATTGCAGGTTCATTTCCCATACCCAGTTGAGGTCGTGCAGGAGGCAACCAGTCACTGTGTTTCACATCAGTGTTTCTTTCTCTCTCTCCCCTTCCCTCCCTTCCACTCTTACCTAAAAATCAATGGAAAAGTATCCTCGGGTGAGAATTAACCAAAAAAAAAAAAAAAAAGAAGATTGATTGAGGACCTCACAAATAAATAACAAAATTGCTTTATTTTTTTTATCCTCATCAGAGGACATTTTTGCATTGATGCTCAGATAGAGTGGGAGGTAGAGAGGGAGGATGAGAGATAGAAACATCGATGTGAGAGAGACACATGGACTGGTTGCTACCCACACGACCTCAACTGGGGGTGGGGAGGGGACAAACTACAACCAAGGTATGTGCTCTTAGTGGGAACCAAACCAGGGACTCTCTGGTCCATAGGCCGATGCTCTAACCACTGAGCCAAACTGGCCAGGGCACTTGATTTTTTTTTTTTTTTTAAAGCAATAGAAAACATTTTATCTACTTTGAAAATTAAGAAAAAATACATTTTCGGTTTCAGATTATGCCAATGGAAAGAAGAAATCCCAAGAGATGGGGGAGAGGGAACAAAAATGGAAGTGGGTAGAGGAGAGGGCAGACAAAGTCAAGAGATTGGAGAAAGAATATAGAAATAAGAGAAGGGAGATATTTACAAATGCAGGAAAGAGGCACATGGCAAGAAGGATGGAAAGAAGAGAAAAGGAAAGAGATACTGAGCTCCAAGTTGAGTGAATGATTGTACTGTGTGTACAGCCTGCTTCACTTGGGCTGTTGACATCCATTCAGCTAACATGTCCTGCATACCTAGTGTGCGCCTGGGTGTTGGGTAGGATTCAAACTTGCATCGAATAGTTCTTGCTATCATGACATTTATAATCAAAGAGGTATGAAACACACACAGCTACCATACAAGGCAGAGCTACAGCAAAGATGGCAGCAGGGGCCCTGGCTGTCTACCCTCTGCCATCCCCAGTGTCACCACAGGGCCTAAGCACCTGGTGAGAGTTCATTAAGTGGTCCCTGGATGTGTTAAATGCTAACTGGTGACAGACATATATAAATAGGGAAGAGGCACAGACAGTTTCTGGCTGGGGGTAGGCAAGAAAGGTTTCCTAAACATGGATGTTTGAAGGACAGGTGGAATTTTTATAAGCCAAGTTGTAGGACAAGCCATTTTAGACAGAGGCCACAGTGTGAAGCTGCAGAGCCTGTGTAGGTTTAGGGTCTGAAAATGCCAGATTATATGAATGGAGGGTTTGTATTAGGAAGGTGACAAAGCTGAAAGATGTTAATGTTAGGTTGTTTTTGTCCTTGAACGTTGGCAAGAAGTTAAGTCTTACTTTGGACATGAAGAAAGGGTGGGTATCAATGATATATATATATATTTTTTTAATTTATCTTTATTGTTGAACGCATTACAGATGTTCCTCCTTTTTCCCCCTTGACTTCCTCCTCCCCCACCCCACCCCCCTCTTGCTTTCCCCACACTATTGTCTGTGTCTGTTGGTTATGCACATATGCATATCAGTTCTTCGGTTTCTCTCTTCCTGATCCACCTCCCCCCTTCCCTTTGAGGTTCATTAGTCTAACAACCAATTTGTACTTCTTAATTCCTTCATCTTTTTCACCTAACTCCCTTCCCATCTGGCAACCAACAAAATTTCTCTGTATTTATGAATCTGTTTCTATTCTGCTTGCTCATTTTGTCTGTAGATTCAATTGTTGATAGATATGTATTTATTGCCATTTTATTGTTCATATTTTTTATCTTCTTTTTCAAGAAGACCTGTCAACATTTCATATAATACTGGCTTGATGGTGATGAACTCCTTTAGCTTTTCCTTGTCTGGGAAGCTCTTTATATGGCCATCGATTTTAAATGATAGCTTTGCAGGATAGAATAATCTTGGTTGTAGGTCCTTGCTTTTCATCAATTTAAATAGTTCTTGCCACTTCCTCCTGGCCTGCAAAGTGTCTTTTGAGAAATCAGCCGACAGACTTATGGGAGGTTCGTTGTAGGTAACTAACTGCTTCTCTCTTGCTGCTTTTAAGATTCTCTCTTTGTCTTTAACCTTTTGCATTTTGATAATGATGTGTCTTGGTGTGGACCTCTTTGGGTTTGTCTTGTTTGGGACTCTCTGTGCTACCTGGACCTGTATGTCTGTTTTCTTCACCAACTTAGGGAAGTTTTCTGTCATTATTGCTTCAAATAAGTTTTCAATTTCTTGCCTTCTTTCTTCTCCTTCTGGCACTCCCATGATGTGAATGTTGGTATGCTTGAAGTTGTCCCACAGGCTCCTAATACTATCCTCATTTTTTTTTTTTATTCTTTTTTCTTTTCGCTGTTCTGATTAGGTGTTTTTTGCTTCCTTATATTCCAAATTGATGGTTTGCTTCTTGACTTTACCAACTCTACTATTGATTCTTTTTAAATTATTCTTTATTTCAGTTAGTGCATCCTTCATTTCTGACTGATCCTTTATTATGCTCTTGAGGCCCTCACTAAGTTCATTATGTGTCCTTATAAGCAGTGTTTTAAATTCTGCTTCTGAGATTGCTTATCTCCATTTCATTTAGTTCTTTTCCTGGAGTTTTGTTCTTTCATTTGGGACATTTCTTTGTTTCCTCATTTTGGCTGCCTCCCTGTGTTTGTTTCTATGTATTAGGTAGAGTAACTATGTCTCCCAGGCTTTGTATGGTGGCCAATTGTTGTACGTGTACTGTAGGGTCCAGTGGCACAGCCTCCCTGATCACCCAGCTGGGTCCTCGAGGTGCACCCCTCATGGGGACTTTACACCCTTTTGTTGTAATTGAGTCTTGATGGCTGTTAGCACATCAATTGGAGGGTTTTACTCAGGCTGATCAGCTGTAAGGACTGGCTGTGCCCACTGACCACTGACCTCTGACTACCTTCAATGATCAGCTGTGCAAGGGCCCACCACACAGAGCAAGACTTACTTCAGCAAGGTTCTGGTACCCTCTGAGTCCATTCCTTGAGTGTGTCATTTGTGGAGGTGGTTGGGTGGTGGTGCTTTAATGTGGTCTGAAGCTATCCACTGGGTGTGCTGGCTCTGGGACAAGGTCAGCCAATGTCTCTGTTTTACCCAGGGCTACCAGGCATAAGCTACAAAGAGATCTGCCAATGGCTGCTTCTTGTGCTGGACTTTGAGGTGCCCAGGCGAAGCCAAGCTGTGAACCAAGGCTGGCTGCTTCTAGTGCTGGGCCTGGGGCCACTTAGCGAGCAGTATGGGGCTTGCTGTAGTCAGATACTGCTTGTTTGAGAGAATTTAGAAAATCTGAAGCAGGAGCCAAAAGAGGCCAATCCTATGGTAAAGCCATTGGAAACAGCTTGGGTGGGCCCGAAAGTTGGGTGGGGCAGGGCCTCAGGGAATCACCAGGGTGGGGCAAACGGTGTGAGCCAGGTTGCTGGAGTCCTGGATAAGGAAGCCCTGTGGGGGAAGGGCTCACCAAAGGAAAAACGGCCTCCACCAGAACATTTGTCTAGGAGAAAGCTGCCTCTCCAGTCCTCGCCACGATGCCAAACAACCCAGTTCCTCCCCATATGTCTCTGGTGCCTTTCAAGCTGCCTCCCCCAGTCTGGAGCCTGGAAGCTGCGAGTCCAAGTAAGTCCGGGCATATGGGCCCTTTAAGAGGAGCTGCCTGGGGCTACAGCAGCCTCAGTTCCTGCTGGTTTTTCCAGCCAGAGGTGATGAGGAGTTCTCTTCCTGGCACTGGAACCTTGAGCCGGGTGCCTGGTGTGGGATGGGGACCCCTCACTCAGGGAGGACCTTCACAGCCGAGGTGTTCCTCCTGATTTTTATCCACGTGTGGGACCACCCCATTTGCACCTCTGCCCCCTCCTACCGGTCTCGATGTGGCTTCTTTAATTCCGTAGTTGTAGGACTTCCATTCAGCTTGATTTCAGGCAGTTCTGAAGGATGTTTGTTCTGTAGTTGTAATTTTGACGTGGTTGTGGGAGGAGGTGAGACCGTGTTCACCTATGCTGCCGTCTTGACCAGACGTCCATCAATGATTTTTTTTTTTAGCAACCAAATGAAGGATGAGATTCCTGTTTTAAAAGATGAATTTGAGGACTATATTCAGGAATGTCTGACCTGGAGCAGAGTTTCTGACAGCATGATCTGGAATCCCATCTTTGCTCCAATCACTAGGAGTGCTTGTTCAAAACGCAGATGCCTGTGCCTTGCAGATATTATATTTCTTAGCTCTGGGGCGAGATCTCAGATCTGTGTTTATATAGCCTATCTAGTACATAAAATTTCCTATATATAAAAGTTAGCTGAAACTGGCTTAGAAAAAAGACCAGTGAGAGGGTGTATTAATTATCTATTGCTGTGTAACAAATTTCCCCAAATTTAGTAGCTTAATACAACACAAATTTACCATGTCAATGTTCTAGGTCAGGAATTCGAGAGTGGCTTAACTGGGTGGTCTCATGAATTTGCACTGAAGCTATAGGCCAGTGCTGCAGAATCCATGTCCAAGCTCATTCTGTGGCTATTGGCAGGGGTCCTGTTACTCTCCACGTGCACCTCTCCAAAGGGTTGGTCATGACATAGCAGTGGGCTTCCCTAAGAATAAATGACCCAAGAGGGAGAAATACACACACCAAGACAAGCTATAAGGTCTTTTGTAACTTAATCTCAGAAGCGATATAAAGTAATCCCCCCTCATCTGTGGTTGGTCAATAGTGCTCTGAAAATATTAAATAGTAAATTGCAGAAAAAGAAAAAAAAAAACTCATAAGTTTTAAATTGTGTGCTATTTTCATGAAATCTCCTCTGCTCTGTCCCTCCCTAGACGTAAATCATCTTTCTGTCTGGCATGTCCACACTATATATGCTCCCCATCCCTTAGTCACTTAGTAGCCGTCTCAGTTATGACCGTCACAGCATTGCAGTGTTTGCGCTCAAGTAACCATTATTTTACTTCATAATGGCCCAAAGCCATTCATATAACTTATATTATAGTATATTGTTATAAATTCTTCTATTTTACTATTATTTATTTTCATTAATCTCTTACTGTGCCTAATTTATAAATTAACTGTATCATAGGTATGCAAGTATAGGAAAATACAGAGTATATATAGAGTTTGGTACTATCTTTAGTTTTAGTTATCCACGGGTGGTTTGGAATGTTTCCCCCACAGATAAGGAAAGGACTACTGTTACTGGAAGGTGGGGATCACTAAGGCTAACTTGGAGTTTAGGTACCACAGGAGGCAAAATCCCTAATCTAGGTATAAAGTGGTAACTTGAAATTATAGCATGTGACGTAAAATAATGTGAGCTAATGTGTTTGAACACGTGCCACTTCCAGGAACTGTTGTGAGCATTTTCCATGTATTATCTCATTTAACCCTAGCAACAACTCAGTGAGGTAGGCAGACACTGCTGTTATCCAGAGGGAGAAGCCGAAAAAGAAAGGGGCTAGTAGCAATGTGGGAGCACTGTTACAAAGAAAGACTTGCGAGGACACGGAAAGAGAGATGGAGTGTGGAGGAAGGTAACTGGCTGTGACAAGTGTCCTATGGAATTTTTACTGGCTAATGAACCACCCTTCATGGTTCATCAACTGTCCAATCTACAAAGTGTTAGGATTCATTTTGAGCTGGCCACAACAGCTAACCAGGGGGAAATGACACTCCAGCCAAGAAACACCCCACAGGCCATTCATTTAATAAGCAGTGGGAACTGAAAGTAAACCAGAAATTTTCTCCTGTTAGGATCCCTAGAAGGGTTCCTAAATAGCTAGGTCTCCGGGACTGATCTCTGCCCCAAGTCTCTTTCTAAACTTGGGTATCTTTTTCAGTTTGGAGAGGCTGAGAATGAGAATGTTTAATGTTTGAACAGAGCAAGTCAGGCTCCTAAACGTAGTAGATAGGCTGTGGAGAGGAGGACTGTTTTGTATTTTTCCCCAACATGTGCAATCTGAGGTTCACCAAGTCCAGAGTTTTTCTCCACACATTTTGTATGTTCCCCTTCAGTGGAACATGGTCTCTGCTTCTGCTCCGATTTCCTCCAAGATTTCCTGTTCCTGTCCTCAGCTCCTCCCTTAGGCACCACCCTAACCTGTTCTTTCAGAAAATCCCAAGATTCTTGACCTTCTTAACCTTTCCTCCAGATTTATTTTTCTCTCCCTGTCTCCATCTTTCCATCCTTTCTCCTCCTTGATCCTGTCTACAAAGTCACACTTGTACCGTTAAGAGTTCCGAGTGTTTGATTATTTATTTAATGGCAACAAAAGAGAGAAAGAAAAAAGTAAGTTCCAAGAGGCACAGGAGCAGAACCTGAGAGGTGAGCCCACTTGGCGCGGGACTCCGTGTAACTGAGAAGGGCCTGCCCGCCTCCGCAGGCTCCACCTCGCGAGGAACCAGGAGCGCCGGGGTGGAGAAGGGGCTGGGCCGCCGATATTAATAGGTTCCGCAGGACCAGAGATGGCAGGACGAGCCATCGCAGACAGCAGGTGGGGTGGGTGGTCTGGGCCAGGACCGCGGACCACCGCTGCTGCCGGGGCCAGTGCGCGCCCGGACAGCTGGCCTGGGTGCCTCGGGCTGCCGGGCCGCCGCCGCCTGGTCCTGGAGCGTGGCCAGGAGCCTGGGTGGGGCCGCGAGCGCCCAGTCACCCGCGCATGTGGGCCTCGGGTAGGGCGGCGCGGGCGTGCCGAGGCTGAGGGACACTGTTTGCCAACATCTCACCGGAGTGTTTGTCCAGCCAGCCTGTGCCGCTTGCGGGTGCCTCTGTCTGTCTCTCCCTCCCTTCCTCCCCCGACAGCTTCCGCCACCCCAACTGGACGCGGTGAGTGCGCGGGTCCCCCAGCCAGGTGAGCCCAGGGACCTGCAGGTGGGTGCCGGGTGGGGAGGGGCCCGGAGAGGACCGGAGGCGGGGGCGGGGGTTCCCGGAGGGGGAGCGTTGAGGGCGCAGGGCACCGGGCTGGGGACAGCCGGCAGGAAGGCCTGGGTCCCATGGGCCGCGCCCTCCCACGGGCCCTCCGCACACCCGGGCGGCTCAGGTGCGGCTCAGGTGCGGGGCTGGGCGGAGAGCACTGCCGCGCAGCCCGGCGGCCGGTGTCCGGTGTCTGGTGTCCGGTGTCTGGAGCTGCGGCTGGAGAGCCTGAGGGCCGGGGCTCCTGGTGTAGAAAGGGGGACCCCCAGGGGCCGGCCGCAGGGAAAGTGGTAGAGCCACGAGGCAGTTCTGGGGCTGCGGGTGGGCTCCCTGTCCCCCAGGGGTGTGTGCACGCATGTAGGTCGGGGTTCAGCTTGGGGTTCCGCTCGGGGTTCCGCCCAGGAGGGAGCTGGGGCGGCAGGGTGGTGGCCGCGTGGGAGTGTCTGGGCTACTCTAAGGTCTCTGGACGCCAGTGGAACAGCCGCTGCGCCCAGCGTCTCCCACTGCTGCCCGGCCTCGCTCAGCCCCGCGACGGCGCCCCACGCCGGTGTGCAGCAGCTACTGCACCGCGGCCGAGCACACCACACATGGGCCTCCTTCGTCCCGGCCTACAGGAGACTCGGGAGACACTTTCAGCGTGCCTACACCCAGGGTGTCCTCTGGGATTGGGGTGCGGAGGGCCGGGTCCTGCTTCAGACCCAGGCAGTGCCTCCACCAAGTGGGCGCCCATGCCCGGTCCTGCCCTGGGGCTCCTGTGGGTCGAGGTGGGTGGGCGCGGGGACACCGTGAGAAGTCAGTTTTTCTCAGTTATCTTTCCCTCCTAGGGTCAAAGGAAGAAGCAAGCAAGGCAGCTTTCTCTAAACGTAGTCTGCTCACCTCCAAAAGGGCTTTTATTTGATTGCTTGTTTCATAGAAATGACTTAGATACAATATTTTTTTTAAGTGAATAAGCGGAAGGCATATGAGGGCATAGATTTGGCATGTGAATGGAATGTTCTAGGTAAATCCGTATGTACAATAATTGTAAATTTTTAAAGTATGGTACGTATTTACAAAACTTAGCAAATTGTTGTCACCTCTGGTAATTCATTTTACCCTAAAAAATGACCCCTTTGCAGAAAGTTGCATAAGATAACTGAGAATCTGAAAACTGAGCTGGCTGTTTTAAAATAATTAAAATTTAAACTATATTTTTAACATTCAAGTAATACTGTCTGTATTATGGTATTTTTATGAATTTAGGCTGTATCTCAAGCTGGTTTTTGTTTTGTTTTGTTTTTGTGCTTTGTCTCAGAGTCATTAAAAATGAGGTATTGTTTGTTTGTTTGTAGAACAGGGCTGTGGAAGAAGTGAGGTTACGGCCAAATCTATGGGTATCCTGGGGAACAACTGATTCTATGACCCTTTAGAAATTTATTTTTGGAATAAATAGTAGTTGCGGGTTTGTGGCTTGTTATTACTGTCTTTTAAGAAGAGTGTTATAGAAGAAGAAAACTGAGTTAGCTAAGCCTTTTCTTTTTATTGGATCTTGAATAACTGGAAGTTTGCTGCACTCGTAAGTTAGGGGAAAGGCATTCGAGTTTGAATCAGGATCAGTAACGATTGCTCTGTCAGACAGTGAAAGTGGGAAAAAACCTGGTTAGTTAATTTCCTCATTTCTACTTCCTCTACCCTGGCTGACTCCACTTGTCTCTGTAACTTCACATCGATTTTTCTGGTATAGTTCTCAAATTACAAAGATTCACAGTGAAGGCCTGCGTTTCACAAATGAGCAAAGTGAGTCCTGAGAAGTGAAGTCACAAAGTCACACAGCTTATAAGAGGCAGAACTGGGAGTCCAGGCTGGGGTCCCTTACTGGTTGTCCTCTGAGCACCCTGTGCTGGGTTGACTTTTCCATCTGAAAACAAGGGGGAGGGAAGAGTTCATTCATGCCGGTAGGAATCAACAGTCTTAGAATGGCATGCATATTATTGAGCAGCCTGACCACGAGACAGCTGTCAGTCAGTGCCTCTGAGGGCACACGGAAGCCAGTGTTTTTGCTTCAAGATCCACTAGTTAACTTTAATGCTAGAAATCCATGTTTGCTACAAAAGGCCAAACAAAAAATTAAAACTGTGAAAGAGCTTGGGTATCTCATCACAGAGCTGCGGTGGAACTCTTCACACTGTGAGAGGCTGTACCATTTGTGCCACTCCTAGTGGTTGTGTGAAAGGGGAAACAGGAGGAAAAAGTGAGCAAACAACATTCACCCCTGGGCAAGCATGACGGGAAGTTCCTTGCTGTCCTTCCCAGAATGGGATCTTTTCAATACCTGGCCTCCCTAAGCTATCTGCAATGACTAAGATGTGGCTTCTGCCCCAGAGGCAGTCCGTGTCACACCTTCAGTTCAGCATTTCCATGGCTGCAAGAGTTTGCTGGTCTTCATTCAGGAATTCCACATGTAGTACCCCATCCTGCTGAGGTTCTGGTTCTGGGCTCACAAAGAAACTCCACTGTACTGGTGGAGTACAGCCGAGCCGACTCAGAGCCAGGCTGCCCAGCTCCGCCACTTTCCATCTTCTCCACCTGCGAAATGGGCGCGTGAGGGGCTGAACTCCAAGGGTAATTGTGAGGAGGAAATGAGTTAATACATGTAAAGTGCCAAAGGTAGTGGCTGACACAGTGAATGTAAGCCCTTGTTACCAGGAGTACTTGGGATGGGGGAGAGGGGGCAAACGTGAACTTGGCACTTTCAGGGTGTTAGTTTTTAGGCTCTACTCACGCTGGCACTGTTGCTGGGATTCACCCCATTCAAATGGGGAACAGAGCAGAAACCTCAGACATCATTGGGCTCCTCATTTTCTACCATGTTTTCAGCGATTGGAGTCATGGATGGGGCCAACACAGGACATTTCCTGGAAGGTTAAGGAGTCGTTGATTTTGGTTTTTTATCACTTCATCTCAGAGCAGTGGAGTCAAGTGTGCTGAGGAACCAAATTATTTCCCTGGTTCCTGCCATCTACAGACAGGAGGGCAGCCTCTGGAAACCTCTCTGTTAGTGTGAATTTAGTGAGCCCCACCCCTCGGGAAGCTGTTAGAACCCCAAAGTCATCATTACAGGACATCAATTCTGTGGCTGTTATAGCCTTTGAGGATCACCTCAAAGCAAAATACAAAGGTAGAGCCTGGGATAGGCATGCCCGGCTGAATTGGAGTCAGACTGCTGTTAATTCTATTTTAATGTGTTCCATTTGAGTTCCGTCGATGAATGCTGCAGGAGCTAGATTATAGGATCCAGTTAGCAAGAATTGTTGTAGCCTCAGTAAAGGTCCTTACTACACAACGAATAAGTTCGTGACTCTAACTATGTGCTTTGTATGCAGACCACTTTAGGTTTGAGCGCTTGTCTCCAAAGACTGGTGTAAATGGAGAACCAATTTGCAAGGAAGAGGAGGAAGAGAGGGAGCTCAGGGACACTCCCAGGGAGTGGGAGGAACAACACAATCTGGATGTGTGGATGGCAACAGGTGAAGGAACTAGGAGCCTAAGTGACTAGTCTCAAGTTTAAGAACGTTTGAACTTAGCTTGAAGAAATGCCTTTTAAGAGGGCAGGGATACATGATGAGATTATTGAGGCATTAGAAGCACCAAATTTTTAGTCAATTTCTTAGAATTTTGGTGATCCTCTCATATTGAAACAAATGAAAAGTCTTGTTTTTCCAGAATGGAAATGTGTACGTAATTTCTGATTACAACAGTGTGAAGGTTTGCTATTAAAACAACAACAACAGCCTTGGCTGGTTTGGCCGAGTGGTTAGAGCATCGGCCCACGGACCAGAGAGTCCGGGTTCAGTTCCCGCTAAGGGCACATACCTGGGTTGAGGTTTGTCCCCGGCCCCGGTTGGGGTCGTGTGGGTGGCAGCCACTCGATGTGTCTCTCACATCCATGTTTCTCTCTCTCTTCCTCCCTCTCTCCTTCGTGCTCTATTTGGGGATAAATGCGAAAATGTCCTCGGGTGAGGATTCAAACAAACAAACAAACAAACAAACAAACAAAAACAACCACTACCAAACAGAAATGTATAACGTAGAATAAAACTTCAGAGGAATTGCCAGCCCCCTTTCACCAGCACCACTGTGAAGCGCTTGTGAATATACTAGTCCAAGCTACACTTTGGTAAGAAATCAAAGTCTTTACTCCTTAACATTCCAGTAAATGTGCTTCTGTTGTCCCCTTCCATGACTCCAATTTCTGAGTTTCATAGCTTTTTTTTTTTTTTTTTTAAAGAAGCCTCTAATAGACTTTTATAACGTAAGGGTTCTTTATAAAGAACCTAGTCACCTCTCCATTCCCCCAGTTTATCTGATCTGTAAATTTAGATTTTATTAAATTAGGTTATCTAGAGGAGGTACACCTAAAACTGGGTGACCTTCCAGATGTAGGTGAGGGTTCCTTCTTGCACCTGCACTGTTTTCATAGTTCTAGTAGGTTGTCTGGAAATTGCGTCGTCCTTCTGTGAAGATGAGAAGACATAATTGCTACTTCTAAGGGGAAATGGAAACATAGCATTGTGATCTCATTTTTATTTCTTCTTTTTCCTTCCTTGAGCATGGTTCTATTTTGGTTTGGTTTGAGGTAGGTAGTTCCGTGAAATCTCAAAAACAGTATTTTGTTTTGAAATAAGTTGTTTGGAAAGAGCTTTTTATTTCTTCTTATGATTTTTTTTTCTTTAGTTCTTGTCTCAGCCATACAGTTGGTTTGTTAGGCTCTGATGTAATACTATGTTTGCTTGGTTGGGACAATGCCAAACTTCTGTTAACTTTATTGTTTCCCTGAGACTGACCTGTAAAAAGTTAGAGTTTGTTTTGTGGGATTTTGTTTGTTTGTTTGTTTGTAGTTGATAGAGTATCATTGGAAATTATAGGGTAGGGGTTACACAAACTCTTAACAAATGTGCCTCAGCCATTCTCTTCTTTTCCCCAGAAGTGAAAAGCGATACTGTGTTTCCTCCAAGCTTTATTCATAAGCCTATCCTTGCCCGGCATCTCCACATTTTAATGCTGCCAGCTTTTCGGCTATGTGCTCTGCAGGTTCATGATCGGCATTTGAGCAGGACGTTCGGTGCCAGGAACCAGGAGCCGGTTGGCTGAGTTATTGTCCCAGTGGTTCGGGATTACTGTGGTCTCTGGGACGGTCCGGCCAAGTGTCAGCCCAGTGGAGGCACACCTGGAAGCCGTTTTCAAGAACTTTTACCACAGGTGTAAAAGGCTCCAGACCTGCAAAGATGCTGAAACAGATACTGTCGGAGATGTACATAGATCCCGATCTGCTGGCAGAGCTCAGCGAAGAACAGAAACAGATCCTGTTCTTCAAGATGAGGGAGGAACAGATCCGCCGGTGGAAAGAAAGAGAAGCGGCAATGGAAAAAAAGGAGTCTGTGCCAGTGAAATCCAGACCAAAGAAAGGTAAGCTTAGCTACATCTTGTCTGTGAATGTGTTCGGAGAATGGCTCCCGGCTTGCTGGAACATTTCTCACTAGTCAGAAGCAAGCCAGGGATGCATTCCAGTCTGATAGATGGACCCTAAATGTTATGGAGATTCTAATAGTGCAGTTTATCAACTTGAAGTCTACACTCGGCACACAGACGCACGCACACACAGCAAGGACCCTGGAGTTGTGTGAGCAGATCGCTTGCTTGAAACCAGACTGACCTTCAGCTGAAGTAAAAAGTCCCCTGTGAGTTTGATGTGAGGGATATTAAAGAAGGTTTCTAACCCCCTTATTGTCACAGATGTCTATGCTCTACTTACCAGTATACGCAGTCCTCGTATGAGCATCTTTATAGCACTTGTGTTTGCATTTTTTCGACTTTAAGAGATTTTTGAGGTTTTTTTTTTTTTTTTAGGGAAACTCCCTCTTAAAATGCAAATACCACTAGAGGGAAAAAAGTCATAATGCTTATTAGTATTATCATTTTTTAGTGTGAGTTAAATTTTCAGATGTATTATTTTCTCTGGACTACAAGCCGATGCTCTAACCACCGAGCGAAACCAGCCAGGGCATATTTTTTCTAACCTAAGGAATCCCTTGGTAGCTTGAGAGGGCCTTTTGAGACCATGGGGGAGGAATTCTTCCTACATCAAGACTTAAAGTGTATACACACACAGTCACAGAATAGCACACGTTAACCTCGCCCCAACCAGCACCGAGCTCCTCTCCACCCCCACCCCTCATCAACTTCTGTTATGGATGAATAACTAAGTTGTTTCAAAACACACACACACACAGTTTCAAGGTCACTTACACAGGCATTCAAGACCAATTTCTCTTCGTTTTTTATTAAGGTAGGGAAAACAAAATTTGATAAAACCACTTGGGTTTCAAAGATTGAGAAAATGAATCTTACTTGAATGCTGGTATGTGTACAGGCTCAAAAAGGGAGTCAGTTTGGTGACCTTGGCTTTATACTGCTTTTTATTAAAAACTTTTCCCAATTAAGCCTTTATAATGATACAGAAATAAATCTCATTTATTATTATTACTACTGTTATTATCAAGAGCAGCTATGTGCTAAATACCTGTTTTGTCAGACACTATGCAAAGCACATTTACACACGTCTCACTTCCACAAAACTTCTGCAAAGTCAGTATTAATTTTCCTGTTTCACAGATGAATGAACTAGAATCAGAGAAGTAATATATGCAAAGTCACATCTGCAGTAGGTGCCCAGTTCTGTTGGATTTCCCAGTGCTCTCCGCTGTCCAAAATAGAATTTTCCTTCAACAAGTAACATGGTCCGAACTGAAGCATAACCCTTTTCCCTTTCTGAACTGGCTCATGCCTCTCCCTGCATCCTTTAGTCAGGGTGTATCAGCTATAACTGGGCCTCTTTGGCACCATGTTCATTGTGGACATGACATATCGATGTGCTGGGTGACCTTGGGGACTAGCTTGCCCCTAGTCAGTGCCCACATCTTTGTTAGACTTTGGGCTTCTGATGTTTGCTGAATTGATCTTCTTGTGGTGACTTAAGAAACAATTTCAGTTTCTTTGCTTAAATTCTTCCTTTGCAAGGTTTTGAATCTGCCTTTCAGAAAACCTGTATAACTATATTAACTAATATAGTTAATATGATCATGGAAAATGTATACAGTGAAAGTTCTATCAGTATTGCATGTGAGAAATAAATGTAACACGTGGAAAAATACGTTTTGCCTTACCCTAGTTCCTCTTCTGATTACAGAAAAGGTGAGGTTTTGAGATTCTTTCCCGACTTCCCCCTAAAAAGACAACAGTTCTCTGTCATTCCTATTGTTCTGCCCCTGAAGCCAAAGCCACAGATAAAGGCAGTATTTTTAGAGCAGGTGGTTTCCAGAGGTGTGTTTGTGCTGCACACCTACGCGCCCCGTCGGTGTTCGTCGGAAGCCTCGCTGTGCACGGCTGCTCCTCTCAGGCCTAACCCCCCCGCCTCCTGCCTCCCACCTCCACCCAGCCCCCACCGAGCTTCTACCCCGCTGCCGCTGGTCTCTACAAAAAGCATAACAATTTATTACAGTTTTAAAAGATGGACTTTAGTGTCAGTGACTACAGGATCATCGCCCAGGTTAACAAGTCAAGCAAACAACAGAAAGCAACAGTCTAGTCGCGAGTGATTTCACGAAGCCCTGACAGGACTCGCCCTGGTCTTCATGAGAAGGCACGAAGCCCAGAGGGAATGAGAAGGTGACCCCACACCCCAGCTGGTCCAGCAGTTCTGTTTCTATTCGTTACCCTGGCATCGCTTGCGGGGGGTTTGCTTTGGGCTCTGGGAAGTGTTTCCATTTGGACCACACAGTTCAAGGCTGCCCTAAGCACACCACAGGTTTGTGGTCACGCAGACTAGTTTTGAATTCTAGTTTCAATTTCCCTAGCTCTGTGATCTCAGGGAAGTCACTTACCCTCTGTAATCCTCTTTCTTGGTGGTAAAATAGGGTTAGTCATAGCCTTGGGTGATACTCTAAATATTTAATGGCAGCCCTGGCCAGTTTGCTGTTGGTTGGGCCTCATCCCGTGCACCAAAAGGTTGCTGGTTTGATTCCCAGTCAGGGCACATGCCCAGCTGTGGGCTGGATCCCAGGTGGGGTGAGTGCAGGAGGCATCTGATCGATGTTTCACTGTCACATTCATGATGTTTCTCTCTCTCTCTCTTTCTCTCCATCTCCCCTCCTCTCTTTCTAAAAATCAGTAAAACATGTTTAAAAAGTATTTAATGGCAAACATGGCATGGGCAGCCATCAGGAGGGTCATGGCCAGAGCAGCCACGTCCTGGAGGCCCCCTCCAGCTAGGCATTCATCCTTCAGTTTCTGGATTAGGGGGTGGGTATCCTAGTGGGGGGCCAGAGTGATGGGAGATACATGGGATGTTGGGAGTTTTGGGAAGTATATCGATATTTTGACAACCTGAATATTGGTAGGCGCCCTGCTTACATCCGTCTTGATGATACCCTTATTATATGTACATTTGTTATGAGCCCCTGGTGTTGATGCTCTCTGTCTTCTGTTAATTCAGTCCTTGGTCCTCTTTTGTGGGGCTAGGGTAAACAGTAGTCCCTCAGTTACCTGCAGGCAGCTACAGTCAGAAAATGTTAAATGGAAAATTCCAGAAATCCAAAATTTATAAGTTTTAAATTGTGCACCATTTTGAGCAGCATGATGAAATCTCTTGCTGTCCTGTGCATCCTGCCAGGATGTGAATCATCCCCTTGTTCAGTATCTCCACACTGGATATGCTTCCTACCCACTGTCACTGAGTAGCTGTCTTAGTTACCTGATCCACTGTCAGAATCACAGTGTTGTGTTCAACTGACCCCTATTTTACTAATGTCCCCAAAGCCATTCACATAACTTCTGTTACAGTATATTATTATAATTCTTCTATTTTATTATTAGTTATCATTGTTAACTTCTTACTGTGCATAATTTATAAACTATCATAGGTATGTACATATAGGAATTAACATGTTCTGTATAAGGTTTGGTGCTATTCACAGCTTCGGGCATCCCCTGTGGATAAGGGCGCATGACTATATAATTCTTCTCTCTTCCTCTAACACCCTCACCTGTTACTATGGTTGTCCTGAGTTGGATCCAGTTGGGGTGGAGACCAGGTGCTGACCCAGGAGGGCCCTCGAGTTGTGTTGACCTGCACATGCGGAGGTCATCCACACAGACACCTCTAGTCTCTCCCTCCTGCACCCCTGCTGGGCCTGGCACATGTGGAGGGATCAAACACGCTGATGACATAAGCAACGTCACACTGAAATACAAGCCTGAACAGCCCGGCCATTTCCTTGCCAAGGACACATGTCGCCCGCTCTATGTGATGTTTTACAACACTACCCAGTTAGATGTTTGTATGGGGAACGAGGTGTGGACTTGAGTCTCGCACAGTAATTCTCTGTGCTGTGGTCCAAGCAGGACTGACCTTTTATTCTGAAAGGTTGTTTTCAGAAGAAATTCTCAAGAATCCCTAAGATAGCAAACATGAAGAGCAGTACAGTTTATAAACATGATTCAAGGACTGGGAGGAAAACTTAATTAAATGGAAGTGCTGTATAAAGTTCCTTCTCTCACAGCCTCTGATTAAAGAGAGTATGTAATTTCAAGGTGAAGTAGATAGAAAATCCAGAAGCCTGGATAACATTATATATATGCATGCTAATTTTATGTTATTTTAACTTAGAATAAAGAATTACATTTCTTATTTTTAATTTTAAAACATTTTTCAATTACAGTTAACATTCAACATTATATTAGTTTCAGGTATACAGCATAGTGGTTAGACATTTATATAACTTATGAAATGATCTCCCCATTAGTCTAGTATCCACCTGGCACCATACATAGTTACTGCAATATTATTGACTATGTTCCCTGTGCTGTATTTTACATCCTCATGATTGTTTTATAACTGCAAATTTGTACTAATTAAACCCTTCACCCTTTTTACCCGGCCCCCAAATTCCCCTCCCATCCGGCAACCACCAGTTTAGCCTTTGCATCTATGAGTCTGTTTCTATTTTGTTTGTTCGTTTATTTTTTAATACCTGCACATAGAAATGAAATCGTATTGCATTGCCTGCCCCCTGAGAATCCCTGAAGTTTATACCTCGAACTTAAGGGAGTACTTTGGGGACAGAAATGCGGTTCTATGAGTATCAGTTTTCAGCTCTTATCAAATTGGAGTTGTTCTCTTCTCCTCGTCAACACTTTCTCTTTCGGCCATGCTCCACACATCCCTCTATCCCTGCGCCCTCCGCCTGCTCCCTGGCACCCTTCCAACAGAAAGCCTGTCCATTCCCCTATGTAAAGAAATCTTTCCACCATCTGTGCTCCCGAGCTGCTCTTTCTATCTCCCAGCCTGTGTGCAGTGCCGGGAGCATAGCAGGTGCTCAGTAAATATTTGTTGAACACGTGACTGAACCTTCCTGTTCTTCTTCCCGGGTAAACTTCTCCAGAGCACACACTTGCAGCTTCTGTCTTCGCCATTCTTTCTGTCCCGCTGTGATAGCCTGCTCCCCACTGTGATAGCCTACTCCCCACCTGTCTCCCCAGAATTGCTCTCTCCAAGGCCAGTGGTCTTGCAGCCTCATCACCTTTCCCTCATGTTAGCAGCATGCAACTCTGCTCTCTCCTCTCCTCTAGTGCTGCACAGCACTGTGTTCTCCTTGTCTCCTTTTACGTTGTTTAGTTATTTAGGAATCGGAGCCTCTATGACTTTTTCTCTTTCGAACCAGCACTCTCTTTCCCTTCCCGTTTCTTCTGCCTCCTGAATGGAGCACATGCTTTTCCGAGTTCTCTTCTAGGCTTTATTCTCTTTGTGAATTTGTCTGTGCCAGTGGCGTCAACGGTGACATCTATAAAGTAATTCCCAGATTCCTGTGGTCAGTCTCAGCCTCACTCCTGGACTCCAGTTCCATTTGTTAGATATCTGCTGAAACTCTGCAGGTAGATTGCTAGTAAAATTAAAGATAGTTTATTCTGCCTTTCTAAAACAGCTCATTATCTAACTCCTCAAACAAACGTATTTTCTTGATATCACTGTTTCTGCTGTCCTCCCTCTGACCCCCTAATTACTAGGTCTCAAAACGTTGGCATCATCTTTGAGTCCTTACTTGATTCAGCTGCCTAGACCTTACTGTCCTGTTTAACGTCTTGTTTAACACTGTCCTTTCCTCATTCGGGCCACAGGTGCCTCCCTCCTGGTCTTCACATCCCTCGTCTCTCCCCATTCTCTCCCTACTCAGTCACCAAACACCCACTTCCTACTACCCTGGTCCACCTACATGCTCTTATGCCCTAGAGCTTCCTAACTCACTTCTCTGACCCGGTGCCACCTGCACAGACAGGCGTGGACTCTGTGTCGGTCAGCTGATCGAGAACACAGAGCTAATACTTTGTGAGCATTTATCATGTGAGCAGCATGTGAGGTCAGATTGAATACTCTGTCTTATCAAAAAGGGACTCAGGCTCAGAGTGGTCCAGTGACCTATATACATGGTCACATAGTTGGTGGAGACACTGGGATTTTAATACCACTCTCTGGCTTTATGCAGCACAGGGCCCAGGTTTAAATCCTTCAGCCAGGTATCTAGGGCCTGTGCCATGTGGGCCTTTGCTCCGTGCAAGATCCTCCCCCCACGGCCAGGTGACTTCTCAAACCGTTTCCGCTCTGGTGGAGACCCTGCTTCTCCAGAGCCCCTCACTGGTGCCCTTCTCTGCCCTTTGATTGTGCTGTTCTTTGTCTTGGGCACCAAACTCTTTCCTGCTCTCTCTAAGCTCCCTATCCATCCACCGAAACCAAGCACAAAGAACCTCTCTTCTTATTTCTTCTTGGTCCTTCCAGAGCAATTTCTCCATCCTTTGAACCACAGTTGCTTTACCTTCACCATACTCTCACCACCTGCCTCCTTTTAAATCGTCGAGACTCTTTTCTACTCTTAGTTTCTAAAAACCCTCCTCTGTTCACAGGGAGCTCTGGGGTATCTGTTCCCCACCCTCCAGAACAATGCCTTTACCCTTGCCGGCAGCTTGTGGGCTCTCTGGAGATGGCTTTGGGGAAGCGTGTGCTGCTCTGTGCTGAGCAGAGCTGCTGGGACCCCTGGGTACCCTCTTCCCCCCGGCATTCTGCAGTCTCTTCTCGGGGCATCTCCTTCCTGCCGTCAAAAATATTCATAGAGCATCACTTAAGTGAATGTTGAACGATGGACATAGTAAAAAATATTATTAGTTGCCCTGAAAGATTTGTGATAAAGGGAGTTTTATGAGGTATGACAGCTTCCTAGTTAATGAGCCATTTGGCATCTCCCCAAACAGAGCCCAAGCTGGCCAGGGCTTGTCCCCAGGACGGCACATTCGGGATTGATCTTCTCTTCATCCCTGGGTGTCACTTCCCATTTCTCCTCTTGTGAAACTGCGTGAGGTCTGCTTTCGTCTGAGGGTGCAGTTCACTCCTTTTGTAGTGAAGACTGTGATTCGTTCCCCCACCCCGTATCCTAGTTAGAACCTGATTACCCTGCAGAAAGTCCCCACCGCACTGAGTGGAGTGGAGCACCGACGTAAAGAACACATCTGATCTTGAGCAGCCTGCTCGTTTCATGTGCTCTCAGGCCAACGGTGGGAAGTAGGTCAAGACCTGGAGACACTTTAATTGGAAACCTTCCTCTACTTAATGTAAGGAGACAAGACAATCCCTGCGTAGGTTTCTCATCTATAAACTTGGCCTAGCCTATGTTCCAGGGGGGGTGTCCTTTTCACATACCCAACACCACTGGCTGATTTGAAGTCCTCAGGGCTCAGGGATTGGGACCATGATGGCCCTGGGTGGGTCTGCTGTGGCCTTTAGATTTAGGGACCGCACCTTTCAGCCTCTCCCAGGTACGTCCACCTTCCCCAGGTTTCAGGGCATGACCTGTGTGGCCACATCTCAGGAGTATGGGTACTATAATGTAATCCAACCCTTGGGACCGATTGTAAACAAGGGTTATTTAAGTAGCTTCACCAAGTATCACACTACCAGGAGTATTATCTTCTCATAAGCTGGTGTGAATCTCCGAGCAGTCATATAAGTCAACAACAGGAGAGTGATGATAGCAGTTAACCTCTCCTGAACTCCTAGTATGTGGCAGGAGGGGCCATGCACTAGGAGACCTGCCTGGCACACCTAGTCTGCCTATTCTCACAGCAGTCTATGTAGTGGGTATTAGTATTCCCGTGTTACAGAGAAAGAAACTGAGGCTTAGAGAGATTAAGTAATTTGTCCAAGTCATATGACTAGGAAATGGCAGGGCTCAAATTTAAACTAACTCTAAAATGCATGCTTTTTACCCAGCAATAGAGCCTATAAAGATAGTGGAAATATCAAACCCTAGAGCAGTTGTTAATTCTGGGGTACAGGGAGATGGGTTAGACTTTAGAGGTTCTGGTATCTGATGTTAGCTCCGTTACCCTAAGGGGTGATGCAGACAATGCATGCTTTCTTCCCGTCTCACTGTCTTCGTTTTTAAAATGGGCACATTCAAAAACTGTATTCATTGCCCTGGTTAGCGTGGCTTAGTTGGTTGGACTGTCATCCCGTGCACCAAAAGGTGGTGGGTTCCGTTCCTGGTCAGGGCACATACCCAGGTTGCAGGTTCGATCCCTGGTTGGGGCACGAATGGGAGGCAACAGATTTCATATCGATGTTTCTCTTTCTCTTTCTCTCTCTCCCCCCTTTCCTCTCTCTAAACATCAGTTAAGAAGATTGAAAGAACCATATTCATCATATTTCAAAACAAACGCCACTGCCGCCGCCACCACGGCCACCATCTCCACTGTTCCCTAGAAGAGCTGCTGTTCCCGGGCAGCTCGGAAGTGCTCTTCCTCATCTAATGTTCTTCCCCAAAGACCCTACGCACTTTAATGATGGAAAACAACCTCTGACTAAAGATATTGTTCAATATGAATTTTGTTTTGCTTGCAGAGAACAGCAAATCTGTGCACTGGAAACTGGGAGCCGATAAGGAAGTCTGGGTCTGGGTGATGGGCGAACACCATCTAGACAAACCCTACGATGTGCTCTGTAATGAAGTTGTTGCTGAGCGCGCCCAGCCAAAAGCAGAGCAGGAAGCAGAAGAGCTCAGGTATGAGAGCTGCAAACCCATGATTGCCGAGGCAAAGATGCCTGCCGCTCACAGTATCTGGTGGGAGAGTGGGGGTGGGCTTTCGGGTCCCCACAGTAACTTAGATCTCTCTGGAGAGCCTCTTGAGACCCCTGGTGACACTTGTCCTTCAACAATGCTGTCAAATGAGCTGCTTCATTTTCCCACTTGCCATTCCCGTTTTGATGTGGATGTGGATGTGGTTTTCCCAGTGATCACTGGCTTCCCTAGAATCCTGCTAGAGCAACACAGGCCAATACAGCTGAACATCAATAACATACGTTCAAGCTTCTGGCCTTCAAAGAAGATGGCTTCGCTACGGGCAGCTGAGTAAGCAGGCCCCTTAGGGGCTTATCTTGTGCTGGCCACTGAGGATTCAAAGATGAACAAGGAGCTTCCAGTGTAGGAGAAGAAACGGGCAGCTACCTGCAGCCAGTGCGGACCGTGATAAGTGCTGTGATGATCCACCCAAGAGGTGTGATCTGAACTGAACCTGGAAAGATAAGTCGAGTTTTCCAGCCACAGAAGGTCAGGAAGGAAATTGCAGGCAGAGGGCAGAGTCGAGCCCCTAGGCACGAATATGCACGGTCTCTGGGCAATGTTGGGTTCTTCTGAGTGTGGGGGGTACACATGAGCAAATAGCAGGAGCCAGGGACCGTGGTCTGAACTGCCTCGAAGGCCAGGTTTAGGAGTTCGGACCTCATTCTGTGGACAGTGAAGAGGTTTTTGAATAAGGAAGTGACATGATCAACCGGAGATGTAGGAAGGCGACTTGGGGTAGCAGTGAGGTAGATGATGGCTCCCTCTGCTCAGTGCCCAGAGTGCTCATAGTCCTATTTGAGCTGATGACATGGAAACAGACACATGGGCTTCAGTTCAGATCTCAAGGGCCGAAGATGCTGCCCGCCAACTTCTGTAACCTGGAACTATGCATGGGTGTACAGAAATAAAGGAGTTATCTGCTGCCGATCATAGGAAGGCAGTGTGCCCTAGCAGTTTAACTTCTGAACAACGAGTTGGGCAGACCTGGGTTCAAATCCTGGCCATCCACTCTGTGACCTTGGGTAAATTCGATAATTATTTTGAGCCTCTTATAGAAAGCAACGGTAACGATGCCTTCCTCACAGTGTTGTTATGAGGAGTAAATTAATGTCTGTAAAGTACCGAGCATAGAGTTCAGCAGGTTATAAGCACTTGGTAAATGATATCTATTACTGTTTTCACATCGTCTGACTGTAGATATCTGCTTTAGAAAAGCAGTCCACGTTGAAGGATGTTGAAGGATGTTTTTGATAATTCCACATTTGTTTCTCTGCAGCGAAACTCAGTCCAAAGAATTCACCAATAGCTTGACCACAAAGTCACACTACTGTGATCTTCAGGCACCAGATACCTGGGAGTCTCAGGACATCTGTCAGAAAGCCGCAGAAGAGGAGGAATCGGGACCAGGCTCGCAAGCAGCACCACCCCTTAACGAAGAGAAAATGCCAGTGAGTCTTTCCTATCTGTACATGTGCAGAATTTCATCCCTGGGGGAGATAGAGATATCAGGACCACTGAGGTGAATGTAGCAGGGTATCAGGATCTTAAACTGGCTTTTTGGGGGAGAAAACTATCTTAACTTGAAGCCCCTACTGTTCATTTCATTTGGGGGGATTTGTTTCACCTGTTACTTCCCCCAAAAGGTAAACCACCCATTCTTTATGGGACTGAAGGTGTGAAAAAGAATTGCATTTGAAGAATTTTCAGGGTTTATGTGTTTCTGTAATATGTCTTCTATAACAGGGGTTGGCAGCTTTTTCTGTGAAGGGCCAGGTAGTAGACACCTGATAATCTGTGGACCCTACTGTCTCTGTCACAACTGAAGGGGCTTGGCTGTGTTCCAGAAAATATTTACCAAGACGGGCCGAGCGCCGGGTTCAGTGTGGAGGCTGTAGTTTGCTGAGCCCTGTCCTGTAACACCAGCCCATTTGTGCTCTAGATTTCCTTGAGTCTTCCCCTTTCTGTTGAGGATGAATGTCATTGCCTCTTTGGCTTCGTAGGTTCTGCCTGTGATAGTGGGGACAGCTGTTTCCTCAACACAACAGAATTTTCTACTCAGAACTGGTAGGAATTCTCTTATGCTTCAGGTAGTTTAAAAAGCTCAAACATAATTTGCTGCTTGGATGATAGTGCGGAAGAACAATTATACTATACTATGAAGGGCCTCCTTCTGCTGGAAATTTCATTACATTGAGAGTTAACAGGGGATTTGCAGTTGTTGACTTCCGTTCGGGTCCTCAGCTCTAGGGCGCCGGCCACGTGTCCTTTGGCCTCTCTGAGGCTGTCAGAAAGGGGTGGGGCTGTCTGTCTCGCCCACTTCACGCATGTGTTACATGGCAGAGCACACTGCTGAGTCTCATTTAATTCTCACCACAGCATATGACCTGGAGTTTGTTGGTGTTTGTCCATTTTGCAGGTGAGGAAGCTGTGGTTAGGCGTGGTTATGCCTCCTGCTCGAGGTCTTAGAGTCAATGAAAGACTGAACCAGGATTCAAACCTAGGTCTGCAGGACCCTACGTAGGTCACTCCGGAACTGCTGTGCTTGATTTCGTGATTAATGTGAGGAGTATGAAGAAACTTTACAAAGGGCTATAAATATGAGGCTCCAAATATTTAGGGCTACAAAATTCCAGAATTTGGTTTACACCCCGGGGTCAGCCCTGGGTACTTTCCTCCTGTCTACAGTGGAGATGGCAGTATAGGAGTGAAAACTGTCCCTGCTGTCGTGAACTTTCTAGTTGAGGAAGCAGGGAGAGGCTTCATGAGGCACATCGTTTCAAACGGTAGGTGACAAGTGCTCATGGGAAAGGATGTGTTCCCAGGCACCCCTGCCACAGTAGGACTGCAGCGATCCAGGGATTGCAGGACATGGAGCTGGAGATGGGGAGACAGGATGACGGCGGCAGGTGCTTCCAGCAAAGGGACATTGAGGACAGTCTCTCCAGCTGGTGAGAACAGCGGCCTGTGGAGAAACCAGAGAAGGCTGTGTAGGTGGAATATAGAAGGAGAGTTTAGGACTGAGTGAGGGGTGGGGCGGGCAAGGCCAGGCGGGACAGCCTCTTGGGAACAACTTAAGTGTTTTGACTCTTTTTATCAAGAACAATTGTAAATTGTCAGTGACTGTGGAGCAAGGGCTTGACCTGATCCGATCTGTGTGTTGAAAGGGATTTAGCTGTCACTCAGCCAGGTTCTGGGATGTGCAGGTTGGGAAGCAGATGCCATTCGTAGGCAGACAAGTCTGATGGGCAGTTCATAGGAGCCAGAGATGACAGGTGATGAACTGTGTGAGCAGACTCAACTCTGTCCCCAACCCTGGGGGGAGTTGGGGTAAGAACTTGGAGCACTCAAGGCTGAGTGGCTGTCCTTAGGGACCCCAGTGTGGACAGCCCTCCAAATGCAGCCCGTGTTTGCCCCTCTCCTGCAAGAGAATTTGGCAGAGAACGGAACAGTGCTGAGTGTGGTTAGGAGAATGGCGGAGAATGCTAATTCAAAGATAAGCCCTCTTGTGTTTCTCTCTTATTTGTAATTTGTAGGCTGGGAGCTCATTAATCACTGGACTGACTGTCCTTGCCCCAAAGGGGACCTTGAAAAAAAACTGTATCTGCTCACTTGTAGATCTTATCTCCAGAGAATTACTTGTTATTTTTACAGAAATGGCCTTCAGAGTGGACCACACTGAAAAACAGGAGATTTAAAAATAATAATAATAATAGAGCACAAACATCCAGGATTCAAAGCATTCCAAAATAAGACCTTGAGCTAGCAGATTAAAAAGCCTTGAGTAAGATTCTTCCCCTTCATATCCTCTTTAACCAAATGGAGTTAGAAGTGAAACCTTTCCACGCCTACCATGTGCACAGGCACACACACGTTGCACGCACACACACACTGCTCACACTGCCACAAGGCTCTGATACCAGCTTTTAAGTCTGTCATTTCACTATAGCAACTGATACCAGAAACTCACCACTAAAATGTACATTTTTTTTTATCCTCACCCGAGGACACTTTTGCATTGATCTTTAGATAGAGCGAGAGGGAGGAAGAAAGAGAGAGAAACATCGACATGAGAGAGACACATCAACTGGCTGCCACCCACACGACCCCAAATGGCCAGAGACAAACCGCAACTGAAGCACGTGTCCTTAGCGGGAACCGAACCCAGGTCTCTCTGGACTGCGGGCTGACGCTCTAACTGCTAAGCCAAATCGGCCAGGGCTAAAATGTACATTTTGCTTGTAAACTTGACATGGAAACCATGGTGGTTTTCAGTTATATTCTTAAGTGTTATTCTAATTCATAGCATTATGTTCCCATTAGTAAATAGCAGCGCAGGAGCAACCCATAAAATAATTTTCAGACATAATGAGAGACTTCCACTTAGGTTCCCTTCCTCTGTACATCCCTTTGAGACCACAGTTAAGCTTGTTGTCTACTCAGAAACCAACAGTTCTCTAAAACCAGATTTTGGTTGTCTGCCTTTATAAAGGAGAGATTCAGAAACATGATACTAAGATCACACCACTTTTTTGAACGAATAGAAAAAAAATATGCTAAATTGTATTTTTGGACCCTTATTCATCTCTAGGTGGTCCTGTGTAGCAGCCCAAGTTGGGGGTTTTATGTGGCTTGGGCTTTCTGTGAAGGGTGGAAAGCAGTATTAGAGCACAGCTCCTCGGGTGATTTCATCAGAAGTAAGCACTAAAGCGTGGTGAGTGGGCAGGGTGGAGGAGCCCACCCCTTCCCAGAACAGACGCCCTGTGCTTGGGCTTGAGGGAGCCATCTGGGGGTGGTCTGCCTCTGGTCCATATACAGCCATACTGCCAATCCCTGAGAGGGAGTCGGGTCCACGCTTATAATAAGGAAGCTCACTGAAACAGGATGAGAAATATATTTCTGAAATGCAAACTAGAATTTGAGTTGGATGTGAGAAAAAAGAGATAATTCCAAACAAATAACCGTTCCCCATTTGTATACTCCCTTCTAGTACACATGCAGGAAGTATTTTAATATTATTTTTGTGAGAGATAAAGTATTGGCTATACTGGATAAAAAAGATGAGGAATTAATTATGCTCATTTTGTTAATTCAAGTGTAGAGGCATAATTAGAGAGTTAGATAATTATCCACACATTTCTGTGCCACTGTAATAGAATTTTGTGATAGTTTGTAAGGTAAAATTTTATATAAAATAGATGTTAAAATCCTGGACCTTACAAACCATTTAATCTGTTGTGTTTTTAAAAACAGGATGTCGCATGAAAAGCTTAACATAAAGTAAATTACATAAGAGAAAAGCATCCCTAGTCTTGAGAGTTGTACAGTGTGGCGTTGGTGACACAACTTTATTTTGTATGATTACCAGTGATATTTGTAAAAATTCACTTATCCAACTCACTAGAGGTAGTGTGCTGGGGAAAACAGGTGAAATCCTGCGTTAGGAGAAGTGGGGTCCTGTTGACCACTTGGAGTGAGTCATTAAATCTTTCTGGGACTCAGTTTCCTTATGTAAAAAATAGTGGTAACAGAAGCTATGTTTGGATGTGAGAATGAAATGAAATAATATACATGAAATAGTTATATCAAATACTATGTTTGATATATTTTTTCTATCATTATTTATAGTTAGGTTCCTATTTTCCATTGTATCTGACTTCCCAAATCAAAGTAAGTCTTTAAGACTCTCTATTTATTCTCTTAACAATCCTTCATTACTTTATACCAGCGATTTTCTACCTTTCTCATCTCATGGCACACATAAACTAATTACTAAAATTCAGCAACACACCAAAAAATATATTATATTTTTTGCTAGTCTGACAAAAAATAGGTATAATTTTGATTCATTCACATTGGACAGCTATTGTTGTGTTGGCTGTTGTCATTTTTTTAATTTGACAATCTAAGAGAAAAGAGGTCAGTGCCCCTGACAAAATAGTCAGGTATTGCATGTTCTTAACATTCTTGCTGCATACCAGTTGAAAATTGCTGCTTTAGCCCTGGCCAGTTTGGCTCAGCGGTTAGAGCGTCGGCCTGCGGTCCGGAGAGACCCAGGTTCGGTTCCCGCAAGGGCACGTACTTCGGTTGCAGTTTGTCCCCGGCCCTGGTTGGTCGTGCGGGTCGCAGCCACTCGATGTGTCCCTTCACGTCGATGTTTCTCTCTCTCTCTCCCTCCCACTCTATCTGTACAAAAAATGGAAAAATATCCTCGGGTGAGGATAAAAAAAAAAAAAAAATTGCTGCTTTATACTGATACTTAGTATCTAATAATTACTTTATTTCCCTGGCTTTTCTTTTCCTTTTTCATGGATCATATGTCAGGTATCTCCCTGGTGAGAATGTAAGAGCAGCCTTTGAAACTCTCTCCTGTCTGATATGATTTGCCCACAAACCCTTACCAGTTTTGCAGTATTGCATTTTCCGGGGATGTTACTGTCCAGTTCTGCTGTTTGCACATTGCTTTGCGGGGCTCTGGGGGGAAGGTATGATGAAAGTGAGCAGATGTTCACCCAGCATGGCCCATCCTATGCTTTAATATGCTCAAAATAAACTCAGGCAATATATTACTTAAAGGTGTGTTATAAAATTACACACCTTTATTTTATATTTAAAATAGACTTTCATATTAAAGTCTATTGTGTTTTTAAGTCAGGCTATCTCTGTACATAGATTTTGTTAGAGAAACAGGGAAAAGATTCCCTAGGGTATTTGTTGTCCTAACTCATGTTTTAGTAAAATCATTCCACAGGGACTATGTACTATATTTTCATCAATAAAGTTGGTAGTCTAGTTGGCCTTAGGAAAATATCGCCACTCTCTCTATATTATCATACTTTGTAACTTTATCAAAGCGCAGTTCCAGCCCTGGCTGGTTTGGCTCAGCAGTAGAGTGTCGGCCCTCCGACCAATGAGTTGTGGGTTTGATTTCGGTTAAGGGCACATACCTGGGTTGCAGTTTGTCCCCGGCCCTGGTTGGGGTTGTGTGGGAGACAGCCAGTCAATGTGTCCCTCTCACATCGATGTTTCTCTCTCGCTTTCTCTCCCCCCCCCCCTTCCACTCCATCTGAAGATAAATAGAAAAATATCCTCAGGTGAAGATTAAAAAACTAATAATAATAAGTGCAGTTTCATTATTCTAACTCTCCCATTATTTTATAAAGAAAAAGCTAAGTCTGGGTATGTTCAAAGTCTGAATATCATAGCAATCACTGGCAAATTCCTTTTTTATTTACAATGGATGGGAATGGAGTGATCTGATTGTTCCAGTTACCTGGTGAGCAAAATGGGTGTGTTAGAGGCCACTGATTTTCAGAGAACTTGAATTCAGTCTATCTTGATTAGTATTAAAACTAGACTGGAATTTCTTATAGTGATTGAGAAAGTGTTTCATGAATTTATAATGTGTTCATTCATTCACAAAATCCTTATTGAGGCTTACTAACTGCCAGTCCCTGTTGTATTTGCTGAGACTCCAGGTGTTGGTGAATTAAGCGGACATGGTCTTTGCCCTCAGGGAGGTTATTATTCTGACCATCAGCCTATTAAGAAACACCATGAATTTAAGAGGTGTAAGAACAGGGAGAGTAAATACTTAACCTAGTAGTTTGTTTGCGAAAGTAAACTCTTGATTTTAGCCCATAAAGTCATCATTTTCAACTTCACCATAAAAAACTGAGTGCTAATAATGTTCTGTTTATGGGAACTTCCTGGTTTACTTGGAATTAAAGGTGCTTGGCATTTGTGTGATTACATAGCCCTACTTTTAAACAGAGTAAATATTAGTGGCCAGAATGAACTACTTTTCAAACCAATCTTAAAAGTGTAATTAGAATAAATCCTCAACACCTAAGTCAAGAGAAACAAAGGAAAAAATGAACACATGGGACTACATCAAACTAAAAAGCTTCTGCACGGCAAAAGAAACAACCATCAAAATGAAAAGGGATCCCACTATAATTGCCATAATCTCCAGGTTCTTCCATGCCATCTCAAAGAATAAGAGATCTTTCTTTCTTACAGCTGCATAGTATTCCATTTTGTACATATACCACAGTTTTTTTTATCCACTCATCTATTGATGAGTGGATTGTTTCCATATCTTAGCTATTGTAAATAGTGCTGCTATGAACACAGGGGTACATATATTCTTTCTGATTGGTGTTTCAGGTAGACCATAATTGCCAATGATGCATCAGATAAGGGGTTAATTTCCAAAATATATAGAGTGTTCATACAACTCAACAAAAGGAAGACAAAGAACCCAATTAAAAAATGGGCAGAGGATCTAAATAGACACCTCTCCAAAAAGACATACAAATGGCCAAGAGACATATGAAGAAATACTCAACATCACTAATCATCATGGGGATGCAAATTAAAACAACAATGAGGTATCACCTCACACCTGTCAGAATGGCCACCATCAACAAATCATCAAACAACAAGTGTTGGTGAGGGTGTGGAGAACAGGGGACTCTAGTACACTGCTGGTGGGAATGCAGACTGGTGCAACCACTGTGGAAAACACTATGGTGTTACCTCAAAAAATTAAAAATTGAATTGCCATTTGACCCAGTGATCCCACTTCTAGGAATATACCCTAAGAAACCTGACACACCAATCAGAAAGAATATATGTACCCCCATGTTCATAGCAGCACTATTTACAATAGCTAAGATCTGGAAACAACCCAAGTGTCCATCAGTAGATGAGTGGATAAAAAAGCTGTGGTACATGTACACAATGGAATACTATGCAGCTGTAAGAAAGAAAGATCTCTTATCCTTTGAGATGGCATGGAAGGACCTGGAGAGTATTATGCTAAGCGAAACTAGCCAAGCAGAGAAAGACAAATATCACATGATCTCACTTATTTATGGAATATAATGAACTAAACAAACTGATAAACAAAATTGATCCAGAGACATAGAGGTGGGGTACAGACTGACAAGCCTCAGAGGAAGGGTGTTGGGGGGGGAGATAAACCACAGAACTTAGATGCATGTATGCATGACCAATGGACATAGACAACAAAGCTGGGGATGGGGCAGGGGGGATGGGGAGGTGGGTGTCAATGGGGGAAAAAGGAGAAACATCTGTAACAAAAACAAATTAATAAAAAATAAATAAAAAATATTATATTTTAATATTATATAAAAAAGAATAAACCCTCATATTACACATAGTTTCTGGGTGAATATAATTTGAAACCATGTAATTTCTGTGTTGCTAGCAGCATCTTTTGATAACCCCATTGTTTATGTCAATTTGAATTGCCATACTTCTAAGTTTAATGGTAATTTTATGTATATATCTATTGTTCAGTCAATATGGATGGGCTCCACTCCCAGATTTAGGTGGGTGTGCACTGATTAGTGAGACCATGTTTTGATGTGGTGTCTGGGGCATGTCCACTAGCCCCTGATGTCTTAGATTTCAAGTTTGAAGCTTTTGCATAAATATTATGTGGCAGTTTAAAAATTTTTATTATTAAATTAATGGGTTAATAATATTATATAAATTTCAAGTGTACAACTTTATCATATGACATCTGTGTAGTGTATTGTGTGCTCACCACCCTAAGCCTAATCTCATTATGTCACCATATATTTGATCCCCTTTCTCCTTTTTGTCCTCCCCCCACCCTCTTCCCCTCTGGTAACCACCATTCCTTTGTTTGCATCTATGAGTTTGTTTTTTTGTTTGTTCATTTGTGTTTTTTTGTTTTATATCCCACATTTGAATGAAATTACTCGGTTCCTGTCCTTTTCCATCTGACTTATTTCACTTAGCATAATTCTCAAGTTCCAACCACGTTGTCACAGATGGCGATATTTCATCTTTTTTACAGCTGAGTAGTATTCCGTTGTATATATGTACCACATCTTTATCCAATCATCCATCGAAGGACACTTAGGTTATTTCCATGTCTTGGCTATTATAAATAATGCCTATCTTTGTTGTAGCGATACAGTTTGTATCTTTAAATAAAGCAAATATGAAGCAGGTAAGATTACTCTAACTCCACCCCTAGAGTTTCAGCGGTGGCAGAAGTCTTTATAATGTAGCAGAGGGGAGGTAGCTGCAGTGACTTGAGTGCATGAGAGCAGACATATGTTCTCTGGGACACCCTGTGGAAGGAGCAAGTTATAGACACAGAGAGGACACGGGTTCAGTCTCTGATTTCCTGCCTATGGGTCACCTTACTTTTTTGGTAAAAAGACAATACCTGCTTTGACACCCTTATGGGGGTGATATGAGGGTCAAATGATGTATTGGACTTGAAAATGTTTTGTAAGCGAAATTATATAGGTAGACGGGTAGTTTGCCTCCCTTTCTTATGTTTCAAATAAGAATAACTAAGGAGCATATTCCCCAGAATACTGCATCCTGTGGAAGCTTCGGAGATGGCATGGTGCTCTCTCCAAGAAGCTTCAGTCCCCTCTGGGAATGCTCGGGGAGGCAACGGTATTCGTGAGGTGTCTCCCTTGGGTACTGGTATCATAAATGATCGCTTTGAGCTGCTAATCCGGCTGTTTTTTAATAAAGGAAATCTTTTTTCTACCACACCACTTTCAGCCTATTACATTGTATTTGGTGTATTCCATGAATTTGTTCATTCATGTAAGTGTACCTGAATGAACCTGATCTACCCAAGTCTTGATTAAGTTCTTCATATTATTTTAACACTTTAGAATAATGGCAAATCTTCTTTCACCTTGAAACTTAGTATTTTTATCAATGTGGTTCTTAGCATGTGTGAATAGTTTTAGAGTTTACAATATGTTTGAGACATATGGAAGTCCTTGAATAGGAGTATTTATCTCTAAATTAATGAATTATTTAGGCAAAAACTCTTCTACCAAGAACCAGCTTTTGTAACTAAAACCAAAACCTAAAACTTCAAAGCAAGGATGACTGGCACCAGTAGAAGGTGCTGATGGTCACAGTGGTCCCTTCAGTCCCTGGCACCACACCACCATGTCCTTGTCCTTGTCTGGTTCATGTGTCTGTGCTTAGTTTTGAACTATTTTAAGAATATTAATAGCCTGTCACATCTGATTGGTGCAAAAGCAATGAGTATATTGAAAGTTCTAGGAAGAAAAGGAATATGAGGATGAAAGGGGGAAAATTAAAATCAGGAAAAAGCAAGTGGTAAGAAAACAATGTTGAAGGAATAATTCTAAGGGACAGAGAATAACGCATATTATACCCATGCAGATGACAGTAATTGGCAAGGGACAGTAAGTGATAAGGGAAGACATATTCGGTGAAACAGACTACATTTTGGAATATATGGGTTGGAAGAGCAGAGCCAGATGGCTATTAGCCTGACGTTAATTCAGGAAACAACTAACAGTTTGTTCAGTGATGTAAAGGCTGAGCATGTTGGAGATGCAGCTGGCAAAACCTTCGTCCAAAGTTCTGCCGGTTGCACAGGTCCAGGTCCTTCTGAAGCAAACGAGTGGAGAGGTGCAGAGTGCACTAGTGTGGTTGGAACATTATCTACAGAACTGGAGGAGGTTACCTGCCTCCTAAATTTCAACATAGAAGAAATTAATTCTTTTTGCAAAATGATGATGCCCCTCAGATCTGAGGTTATTGAGGAAAGGGAGTGAGCCTTTTTCTAAAGCTCACACTCTGCATAGTGGAGATGCATTCAGAGACTGCAAGAATGAGCCTGCAAAGATATCTTGAACTTTTGAATGAACAGTCTCACACAAAACCTGGTGGAAGAGTTCTAACCTGTTCCTAAACAGAGGAACTGGCTAGTGTGCTGTTCTGCTCTAGATACAGAGCAGCGATATATGTTTTATAATATTAAAATGAGAAAAAGTGCGACAGAGTATGTAAGTAGCAATTGTGAAACCTATTGGATTCATTACTTTGCCAAGTAATAAGCATAAGAAATCACTGACCTACAACTCTACTTTCTTATCATTATAGTGTCGCCATAGTGGAAAAAGCAAAAACTCTGGCACCAGCCAGCTGTGGGATCTCAGTAAGCTACTCAACTCCTCTGAGATTACTTTCTTCATGTGAGGATTGGGTATGATATGGCCCATCCATCAGAGATGTTGCCAGAAGTAAAAATAATACTCACTACACCGCTAACACAGTGCCTGGTCATAACAGGCCTCCAGCGACTAGTGGCCACTAGTGGAATTAGCATCGATAACACTGCCCATGATTTGTAAAAACTCTCAGCAGAGAGCTTGACAAGTGTGCCACCAGCAACTGTGGCCAGTTTCATCAGTCAAGAAGGACTATACTTGTATAACAGCTCAGCCAGAAAGGCAATAGTTAGAACACAGTAAAAGTGAATCTTTCTCCCGTATAACATTCGGGATGGGGTTCTGGGTCAGGAGGCCCCCGTCACTCAGGGACTCAGGCTCTGGTGGCTCTGCGGTCTTCAGTACTAGCGTGACTGCCATCATGATTCCAGCCCAAAGGAAGGGGAAGTGGCCTGGACGCTTGTGTGACGGAGGCTCTAGGACCCGAACAGAAGTAGAAAGTACCAGCTATCACCTGCGTTGTATTGGAGACAGCTTATTCACATGAGCCTACCAAACTGCTAGGGCTGCCGAGGCCCTAGCACACATGCCCAGCTACTGTGAAAAAAGGGGGCACAATTGAGGTAGCCATACTGGTTTATTACATAGCATAGTAAGTACCCTAAAGTACCCTCTGTGCTCCATGCTGAATTTTGGTACCAACCTTTGGCTGAAAATGTGCAGACAATTACTGATCTATGCCAAAATGCAGGAACGAGTCCTTGGGCACAAGGCACAAAGTCATGGTAATGTGGGTTGTGGGTGGCTGGGTCAGGCTATATAGCCCCTTGCTGGGACTTGGCCCAGGCTCTGCACTTAAGCCAGGGACAGGGTGACAGGGGCCTGTGTAACTGACCTGGTTTTAAGAGGAACCTATGTGATATGCCAGCTCAGTCACAGTGCCAGAGAGGTTGGCACGTGGCTGGCAGGAATAACACCAGGGAATCCAAGCAGTGGATCTGGGAACCCCACTAGCAGGAGTTGCCTCTTGGGAAATCCATCTAGATTAGCAGAAACCCGGATACCGGGCTGGGTAACTGGGTCAGGGGAAGAGGAGGGGAGGAATGTGATCAGGCAGGGAAAGTGGGCAGGGTGCCCAGGCACTAAACTAGTATTGCAGACATGCCTCCAGTCCTAGATGGGGAGCAGGGCATACAGTTAAATGGCAGAGAGGAAGCATTTCTCTGGTCTGACCTAAAGCTCGGCATGGGTAGAGCAGGGGTTAAGAGAGGAAGAAGAGACTTTAGATTTAGAAGTGATGTTGAGCCCTGACCGGTTTGGCTCAGCGGTTACAGTGTTGGCCTGTGGACTGTGGACCAATGAGTCTTGGGTTTGATTCCGGTCAAGAACATGTACCTCGGTTGCAGTTCGTCCCCAGCCCTGGTTGGGGTTGTGCAGGAGGCAGCCAATTGATGTGTCCCTTTCACGTCAATGTTTCTCTCTCTCTCTCTCCCTCCCTCCCATTCTATCTGAACAAAAATGGAAAAATGTCCTCAAGTGAGGATTAAAAAAATAATAATAATAATATTGACATCTAGAAGTCATCCCAGGGACCCTGGTGCCACTGAAAGCAAGACACACAAACCTGCTTGTCATGAGCAAACCACCAGCTCCTGGCTCCTGGGCAATGATTCATTTCTAAGCCCCACCGGGGGGGATGCTGAGGCTTCACTGCCTGCTGCCTCAGTCGGGATCGGCTCAGGAGCTCAGGTGCTGGTGGGAAACCGGTGGATCCCGTTTTGAGTGTGGGGGCAACATTAGGGAACGTTGGAAGGAGGGAAACTCGAACAGATTATTTTCTGAAACTGCACTGCAGCTCTAAATGGTATAAAAATGTGTTTCGTTTCATTTTTAGTCACCCTCCAGTTCCTCAAGAAATATTCAACAAATGTTGGCAGAGTCTATCAGTCGTATGAAGACATATGGATTTCACCAGGTAAAAGATGTACATTCTGTCTTCAGAGGGCTAAATGCATAGCCATTTCCACTAATGTTTCACAAATTGGTGTATTAGTCGCAGGGAGAAGTGGCATTAAGCAGAGAATGTGAATTCTGTCTTTAGAAGCTTGTGAGCACAGCTCTTCGTTTTTGCCTGTTTGTCTGGAGTTAAAAAGTCTTGAGTGTCATGGAAAGAATAGATACCAAGACAGAGCTGCTAGACCCCTCACAGAGGTCTGAGGCGGGGCAATATCCTGGGCTCTGCAAACCCCGGGGAAGACTGGTTCAGAGAGTGGTAAAGGAGTCACAGACGTGGCAGAAATAGTGAACTTGGACGCGGTTCCTTCCTGTTCATCGTTTCTATGATCCTGTCCCTTTACGGTGACCAGCCTCGTGTGCCACCCATGTCCACTGTGCCAGGGCTCCTCCGGATACTTGGATTTCACTCCTATCCAGCCAGACGTGATCCGCCCTATAGACCAGCCCACTTCCTCCGTGGGCTAGATTGGAATCCCATCATGCACTGCTCCCAGTCAATGAGGCAGAGACTTGGAAACACTAGTAGGATTTGACTTGCAGAGAGTCTGCTAAAGCAGGATCCGAGGCTGTAAAGAGGAGGTTCCGAGGGACCACAGGCCTGAGATGGGGGCCGTGGTGGAGGCCTGCCCGGGTTCCACGTTCCTCTGGACAGTGCGCTCAAGTGCCTGATTTCTCTAGGGACATACGTGAACTTGGATAATTCTCACATCCGAGACTTCAAGAAATTATGGTGAAGTTTTGGGGCTGTAGTCCTGTAGGTATAACATGTGCTCTTTCTAAAACAGCAGCCCTAGAGTATCTAAAGGAAATTTTCAGTAACACTGCCCAGGGGACATTATGTCATTTGAAATGAGGAAAGGTGAGAAAGACAAAGGATCTGTGTCCACTCAGCCACCATGTAGTGAGTTTCCCGACGTGCTAGGCTCTCTAAGGGCATCGGAGACGCAGTGACCAGAAGAGGAAAAGCCCGCTCTCAGGAAGCTGTATTCCAGTTGGGGGGACGGACAATAAACATGTCTATGGAGTTAGGTGGTCATTCGTGGTGTGGAGGAAGAGGAGGCAGGATGAGGGAGCTGAGGAACACCGGGAGGGCGGGAATTGGTTTCTTAGGCCGGTGGTCAGAGAAAGCTGCTTTGAGAAGGTGACCGTGGAGTAGAGACCTGGAGAAATGAGGGAAGGGGCCGTGCGGACAGCGGGGGGAAAGCATGTTCTTGGCAGAGGGAACAGCCAGCGTGGAGGCCCAGAGGCTCACTTGACACGGTCAAGGAACGACAGAGAGCTCAGTGAGTGAGGAGAGGGATAAGGGCTGAGAGTCGTGTAGACCCTTGTAAGGAGTTCAGTATCTGAGTGTTATTTCAAGCCGTGCTGATAGATGAGATCATCTAGAAAGTGAGCTGAGATGGAGAAGAGAAGTGGTCTGAGGTCAAAGGCACGTCAGTGTGTTGACTGGGCCGAGGTTTCTTGTCTCTAAGCTAAGGAGGGTGAACTAGATCAGGGGTTCCCACACATTTAGGTGTGAGACAGCCAGACTCTCAGTGTTCATGTGTTCCCACGAGAGTGCCCAGGGCCACTTCTCCGTCTCTCACTTAGAAATTATGTCAGAATTCAGGAGAATGACTGAGCAGGTCACTTACCAAGCTTCTCCGGAGAGCAAAGGTATAAATAGGGCCTCCTACTTCAGAGACCAGGGGGAGGGTCTAATGAACCGTCCGTCCACAGCCCAGGATGAGAGGCTTTGTGTAGGGGACATTTTAACAGCTGGAAGTGCTTCTCTCCGTCTCCAACCTCCGCCGAGCTCCGGCGCTGGAACCTAGACATGTGTCCAGCCTCAGCGCTGCTGCCTCTTCACTCCCCAGCCCTCACCTCGGCTTCCCCAGCCTGGCTCACCCTCCCCGGCCTTCGCCTCGGCTTCCCCAGCCTGGCTCAGTCCCCAGCCTTCACCTCGACTTCCCCAGCCTGGCTCACCCCCCAAGCCTTCGCCTCGACTTGCCCAGCCTGGCTCACCCCCCAGCCTTCGCCTCGCCTTCCCCAGCCTGGCTCACCCCCCAGCCTTCGCCTCGGCTCCCCAGCCTGGCTCACCCCCCAGCCTTCGCCTCGGCTTCCCCAGCCTGGCTCACCCCCCAGCCTTCGCCTCGGCTTCCCCAGCCTGGCTCACCCCCCAGCCTTCGCCTCGGCTTCCCCAGCCTGGCTCACCCCCCAGCCTTCGCCTCGGCTTCCCCAGCCTGGCTCACCCCCAGCCTTCGCCTCGGCTTCCCACTGGCTCCCCCCCCAGCCTTCGCCTCGGCTTCCCCAGCCTGGCTCACCCCCAGCCTTCGCCTCGGCTTCCCCAGCCTGGCTCACCCCCCAGCCTTCGCCTCGGCTTCCCCAGCCTGGCTCACCCCCCAGCCTTCGCCTCGGCTTCCCCAGCCTGGCTCACTGTCCCCAGCCTTCGCCTCGGCTTCCCCAGCCTGGCTCACCCCCCAGCCTTCGCCTCGACATTCCCCAGCCTGGCTCATCGCCTTCACCTCGCATGCTCACCCCCAGCCTGGCTCACCCTCCCCAGCCTTCGCCTCGACTTCCCCAGCCTGGCTCACCCTCCCCAGCCTTTGCCTACATGCTTCCCGCAGAATACTTCTGAAGAGGAAATGACAATTTTCTAAATGGAGAAAGTAAAGATCAACCTGTAAAGATTTGCTAAAAGTACATATTCTGGAGGAACTATTAGAGAAACTCAGGACAAGTTCTTGTTGTCTAGCTGCTTTGAATAAATACAGTGGTCAGGGCCAGATATCATCTGCTATTACTCCGTGAAATGCATTGTGTCTCCTTCCCCACTGTGCCCATACATAAGCACACTGCAGCTTTAAAAGGAATATGATTTACTAAATATAGTACTCTCAAACATGTTCGTATCTTCTGGAGTATTAACTTAATGTTTTTCATTAAGTAGACTCACTTTGTAAACTTTTTGCTTTCTCTGAGCAATAATATCCACAATGTCATAGTCTAATGTTATAACTATATTTTTTCTAGTAATTTTAAATAATTTTAAAATATGCATGTGAATGACAAAGCTCCACTTTTTAAAGATTTTATTTTTCAATTGCAGTGCACTCTCAGTGTTATTTTGTTTTAGCTTGAGGTGAGCGACACAGTCGTCAGACATCATGTACTATACAAAGTGAAGCCCTAGAGAGGCACCACACGTAATTACTACAATATTATTGACTACAAAACTCCACTTCACATTTTGGGGTTTTATTTGTTCTGTTTAAGCTTAGAAATGGCCAGCAGCATTTTATTTGTATTCCAGGCTTGTAAACAGCTTCAGTAAAGGGATGTCAAATTTTTGCCGTCATTTCCAACACCAAAAGCTGTTCTGTGGTTTTTATAGTATTGACAAGCCTAGGGAACTTCGATCTAGGCAGGAAAAGAGTGTATGAAAAGAGCACATAAACAAAAGTTTAGTTATATCTGAAGTGTGAAGTATGGTTTCTGAATGATCCCCTTTTACATTAACTGTGATTTACGACTTCCCACAATACTTAAAAACAAGTTTCACAACATCAAGGTTTAGATTTAAATTCTGGTGAAATAATTTAACAGCAAGAAAGCCTTTCTTGCCCTGGTCGGTTTGGCTCAGTGGTTAGAGCATCGGCCTGCGGTCCAGAGAGACCCGGGTTCGGTTCCCGCTAAGGGCATGTACCTCGGTTGTTGTTTGTCCCCGGCCCTGGTTGGTCGTGCGGGTGGGAACCACTCGATGTGTCCCTTTCACGTCGATGTCTCTCTCTCTCTCTCTCTTTCCTATCTCTCCCTCCCACTATATCTGAACAAAAAATGGAAAAATGTCTTAGGGTGAGGATTTTCAAAAAAAGAAAGGCTTTCTCCTTCTACAGGAAAAATCCCGTCATCTTCGCGACGAAGAGCGAAGCCCAGTCGGGCGCCCTGGCCCTGCGGCTTGCGTCCCTCCTGAGCTGACCAAGGCCGGTCCTCATCACCAAGCTTACCTCAGTCTTCCTACCAGTACTCAGGGGCTGGGTCCAAATAAAACACGTGTTAGGTCTCAGTGATTTAATGTGTTTGTTTCTCTTTAGTTAAAACTTCATTCCCTCAAATGTTGTTAATGCTACAGAAATGTACACTTAAAAACGGTCAAGATGGAAGATGGTGTTATGTATATTTTACTACAAAAAATACCCGAATTCTTTTTTAAGGAAAGACTTGTGTTTATTTTATATTTTCCATGTTTCTTATTTTATATTTTATATTCTCAAAGAGGATACTTTTAAAAAAATTTTTTTAACTTAATTAATTTATTATTTTTTTTAATTCTCACCCAAGGATATTTTTCCCTTTATCTTCAGATAGAGTGGGAGGGAGGAAGAGAGGGAAGGAGGGAGAGAGAGAAACATCAGTGTGCGAGGGACACATCGACTGGTTGCCTCCCACATGACCCCAACCAGGGCCGAGGATGAGCCACAACAGAACCACAACATGCCCTTGACCGGAATAGAACCTGAGACTTCGGTCTGCTAGTCGACGCTCTAACCGCTGAGCCAAACGGGCCAGGGCTTGTTTTTTTTTTTATCCTCACTCAAGGACATTTTCCCATTTTTTGTTCAGATAGAGCAGGAGGGAGAGAGAGAAAGAAGAGAGAGAGAAACATCGATGTGAAAGGGACACATCGAGTGGCTGCCACCCGCACGACCCAACCAGGGCCGGGGACAAACTGCAACCGAGGTACGTGCCCTTAGCGGAACCGAACCCGGGTCTCTCTGGACTGAAGGCCGACGCTCTAACCCCTGAGCCAAACTGGCCGGGGCTCTCTCATTTTTTTTAACAAATTTCTTTTGAAGCTACCAAAAACCATGTGTAAGTCCCGCGCTGTCAGACACGGGGTCAGGGGCACGTGGGGATACAGTGAGCTCGCTGTGGGAATGTGCTGTTACTCTGCGGAGCCCGTCAGCTGTAGCTTTCATGCACGCTGCTCAGGGGACTCCATTTAAAACAGGTGAGTGTGATGTCTGGGAAAAATGAATATGTATTGAATTCTAACTATCTGTTACACACTGTGCTAGACACTTTTAAAAAAATTCTTCAACCCTCATATAAATATCCTTAATTCTCTAATTGGGCTCAGGGGGACCAGCCAGACAGGTTTGGTGACCAGCTGTGGGGGTCCGGTCAGGGGTGCTGAGCCGGCTGCAGGTGCGCACAGCCGCCTGCCTCGCGGGAGGTCACAGATGCGGAGACAGAAATCGGGCGTGCCTGGAGACCTCCTCCTCAAGCACAGCTGCCCCAGCTGATCACCGGTGTTTGTTTCTGGTTTCTTAAACAGAAGAAAGAATCCACGAAGAAAACACCAGAGGAAGAAATAAAACAAATAGATGAAGAGAGAACCAAGCAGATTTATAAGAGCTGGAAGGAAGATTCCGAGTGGCAGGCATCTCGTGAGTACCCAGAGGCCTCTCCAGGCCGACTGGCCCATGAAATGAAGTGATCAGTCCACAAAGCCCGCAGAGGCCCTTGAGAGATGTTTTAACAGTAATTACTACCAAAAGGCTTACGAGCCCCTTGTTGAATAGCAGAAAGGTTCTGCTCGGTACCATCAAAACTACGTGTTTATGTGATGGGATGCTAATAGCTATGAAAAAAAAAAAAATGTTTCCAAAGAGTGTTTTATGACCTTGGAATATGTTTATAGCTATTTTAGCTTGGAGAAGAAAAAACTTTATAAAATAGTATACAAATTATTCTTTTTTAATTAATTAATTAATTTTTTTTTTTTTAATTCTCACCTGAGGACACTTTCTGCATTCATAGAGTGAAAGGGAGAGAGGGAGGAAGAGAGAGAGAGAAACATCAATGTGAGAGAGACACATTGACTGGCTGCCACCCACATAACCCCAACCAGGGCTGGGGACAAACTGCAACCGAGATACGTGCCCTTAGTGGGAACCGAACCCGGGTCTCTCCAGACTGCAGGCTAATGATGCTCTAACCACTGAACCAAACCAGCCAGGGCTATTCTTGAAAGTCTAAGTATATAAAGGATAAGAACTGGAAGGCTATTAACATGTTACCATTTGAGAGGTGGGATTTGAGATTACTTGAATTCTTCTTGTTATTATTCTATAATTTTCTAAAATTTCAACAGTGGATACATTTTAACTTTGAATGCAGGAAAAACAGGCATCCTCCCCACGCCTATGACCAACCTGACACCTTTTTGAATTAGCACTGTCGGAGGAAACCCCTTGGGAATTCAGGTTTGAAATGGTACCGGGGTTTCTGTCTGACTCAGAGAAGCCGTAACTACAGAGCATTCCTGAGGCAGCTGGAGGCAGGCGAGTGGCAGCCTGAATTGATCTTCAGTTCCATTACAAGGAACACCATCACAAGGACAATTTTTGTAAAACGAAAATATTCATAAGGTCCAATCACTTCTATGCAGTGAACTCCTAGCATAATGGAACATCTTTGGCATCTCTTTGAAGTCGCCCATAACAGGATTTGACTAATGATGCCTGAAATGTAAATACACTCAAGAAAAATTATTCTTACATCCTACATTAGAGTCCTTTAATACTGTGTTGCTAATGCAAAAGCAAAATAAAACAATAAACCCCTCTATTCACAAAGCAATAGGAAGAGGCAGCCTTGGGTACTTTTATGTGTACCAACCCTGTGATTGTCTGTGGTCAGAATCATTTTGCTTCTGGGTCTGACAGGCTGACTCACAGTGGGCTCAGCTGACAGTGGGCTCTGAGTGTGGCTGGCGGTGAGCCTCGCTGCCTGCCCACCCTGTGCGCAGCCTGAGCCACGGCCCAGCTCCTGACAGCCTGGTCTTTGCTCATGACTCAGGGCACGTGACATCCTGAACTCTTGTTTGTGTGACGGGTTTATCACCTCTTATTATTCAAAGACTCCTGCCAACTGGAATCCGTACTTGGGCTGTGACTCATCACTTAGTCTTGCCAGCTGCAGGACTTTCTCCAACAAATGGCTCCACATTTCTGTCTTTTTTTTTTTTGCATGATGAAGCTTTTTATTTTTTTATTTTATTTTATTTTTTTTTATTGATTAATTTTTGTTACAAATGATTCTCCTTTTTCCCCCCACTGATTCCCCCCTCCCCCTTCCAACCCTGCCCCTTCCCCCGATTGTTGTCCATGTCCACTGTTCATGCATACATGCATATAAATTCTGTTGTTCATCCCTCTCTCACCTCCCCACTCCTTAGGGGATTGTCCTCAAACTGTTATGTTCATTATATTCCAGAAATCAGTGAGATCATATGAAATTTGTCTTTCTCTGTTTGGCTTGTTTCACTTAGGATGATACTTTCCAGGTCCCTCCATGTAGTCTCAAAGGATAGGAGATCTTTCTTTCTTACCGCTGCGTAGTACTCCATTGTGTATATGTACCACAGCTTTTTAATCCATTCGTCTACTGATGGGCACTTGGGCTGTTTCCAGATCTTAGCGATTGTAAATAGTGCTGCTACAAACATGGGGGTACATATATTCTTTCTGATTGGTGTTTTATGCTTCGTAGGGTATATTCCTAGAAGTGGGATCACTGGGTCAAATGGAGATCAATTTTTAATTTTTGAGGTGACACCATATTGTTTTCCATAGTGGCTGCACCAGTCTGCATTCCCACCAACAGTGTACTAGAGTCCCCTTTTCTCCACACCCTCGCCAACACTTGTTGTTTGATGATTTGTTGATGGTGGCCATTCTGACAGGTGTGAGGTGATACATCACCTAAGGCAATAGAAACAAAGGAGAAAATGAACACATGGGACTACATCAAACTCAAAAGCTTCTGCACAGTGAAAGATACAATCATCAAAACGGAAAGGCTACCCACTGTATGGGAGAGCATAATTGCCAATGATATATCAGATAAGGGGTTAATTTCCAATACATATAGAGTGCTCATACAACTCCACAAAGGAAGACAAAGAATCCAATTAAAAAATGGGCAGAGGAACTAATAGACACCTCTCCAAACAGGACATACAAATGGCTAAGAGACATATGAAGAAATGTTCATCATCACTAATCATCAGAGAGATGCAAATCAAAACAACAATGAGGTATCACCACATTTCTGTCTTGTCCCTCCTCCTGTCCTTCCTTCTCTGTCCCTCTCAGAAAGTCCCAAATGCTAAGGAGCAGCTGTGTAGTGAACCTGGGCAGTTGTGAATGTGCAAGCCCTAACTGTCTGAAGAACAGGCGTTGACCGGGATTGTCCATCACTATCAGCAGATGTCAGACTCTGCTCTCCAGCTGCAGTGCTGACTCTTCTATCCACCTCTGGGGCTGACGAGGGCCTTTCTCAAAACTGTTGTTGTTCTAGTGCGAAAGTCCAAAGCAGCTGATGAGAGGAGACGCTCCTTGGCGAAACAGGCTCGGGAAGACTACAAGAGGTTATCCCAAAAAGGAAGAAGCGGTGAGGGACCGCAGAGCCCCCCAAGCATTCCACCGAAACCAAAGAGACCCCCCCTTCCACCCAAGCCGAAATTCCTAAGCCCAGCGGAATACCCTCGAAAACCTTTTAGGTAAGAAACCGTGCAGATGGCTTTCAGAGTAAAGGTTGAAATGAACTGAGTAACTAAATTCAGCGTCTCCTCTAAGCCTGCCTTCCTGAGATGCCCGGTCTGGCACGCACCCCTTTCTCATCTGTAAAACATCTACAGTTGTTATAATTAACATACCCAGTGACTTAGTGAAGATGCGCCTTGAATTCGCTAACTTCCTGGGCCACTAGCCCACCTGGTGGCAGCAGGTGGGCCAATGAAGGGACAAGAGGAGACAACCACAGTGCCCCCAGTTCCCAGTATGGCTCTTAGCAGTGAGACTATCAAAGTAGGAACCTAAGGGTGGCTGACTTCATGTCATCAGTAGAGCTACATTTTCATTGCTCGGGGTTTAGCGTTCGGTGGTTGTTCTCACTCTGGGATACATAGGCATGCTCACATGCTGAGAATTTGGAAGTGTCCTCTTTTGAATGAACTCTTGGATTGTTGACAATGGCACTTTTGCCACCTAGGTTGTGGAGGTATTAGGCAAAAACAATTCCTAAAGAAAAAGAACCATATCACAGCAGAAACCGATTATAAACTTATTTTTCTCCTGGTTGATAAGTGATTATTTCATAGTCTAATATGTAAAATAACCAGGAGAAATTAAATATTGACTGAATGAAACAGAACTTTCTATAAAGCCTTGCCTTCTGAAATAAAAACTAAAAATACTTCCCTGTTGTGAGACTGGAGAAATAAAAAACAGCCAAATTTGCCTTTGCCCGGAGTCAGTAGTTATCATCAAGGTTTCTTCCTGACGGGACGATGACCTCAGAGAAGACCTGAACGGAGACCTTTTCCTCTACTGTGATTATTTCTACTGACTCAATGGAAAGGTTCCGTTTTGGGACTAAATGACCATGTTCTACAAAGTGACAGTTTGGGGAGTGACTCTTTCCTTATGGACAACAAAACAACAAAGGTCATCAGGAAGCAGGACTGCTGGCAGTTTTGTGACCAAGTCACAAAGGCGTGAGCTCCTTCTCGGGGCCCTGGCCGGTGTCTGAGCTTGTCTGGGAGCGGTGGCCGTGGACCCCAGGCGGGAGGTGTGTGTACCTGCCCCTCTCCAGGCTCTCCCAGGGGTGGGAGGAGGATCTGTACCCTCGCTCGCAACATTTTTAGAGCACAGTGTATGTGACTGGCAGCAATGAAGGTGGCCTTTAATAAGGGCCGTTCTTGTGTTAAGCTGTGCTCATTTAGCTCATTCTTTCCGACTTAAGACACTTGCATGAAGTACTTCCTGTGAGGCAGCCAGACTGGATGGTGTTAGGGCTGGTGCTTTAAACAGTGATGACCGAGGTCACCTAGGAGCCAGCCCAGGAAAGCACTATCCTTGGAGTTTTCCCTTGATTTCTCAAGACTTCCCAAGGGAAAAAAAAAACCTTATTTGAAAACTAGTAAGATAACTTATCATGTAATCTCACATGTGTACAATGTCTGGTCCCCAGGAAAGTAAAATATTATAGTCTATTTTCTCAAAAATGCTATGTATGCATATGTACATGTATATATGTCCATCTGCCATATATGTCACATGGAACATGTGGTAGCATATGTTACCATCAAAAGCATAAAGAGCCATAACATCAATTTACCATGACAGGATATTCAGTAGGTCGTCCAAACTCATTGTTGTTGTTTTTACATGGAAATTTGCTCAAAATAGTAGGCTGTTGTGTGGGACTTGGAAATCTGTTTAATACATTGCAATGATTCTTCTGTACTGGAAACTGACTCACAGTCCAGAACTGAAGTTCTGCTACTGAAGTGATTTCCGAAGGCTTCGGCTGCTGTACCTTTTTCTTCCCGCTCTCAAAACACTCTTCTTTAACTTTGTCTTTCTCAGACTGTCCTTTAACAGAACTAAACCTCTTCAAAGTGTGGGAGAGAAGAAACCAAGTCAGGGAGGTGAGTGGACAGAGAAAGAAGAGAAACTCGAATAATGAAAACGTTAGGAAAGAAGTTTATTTCACTGCCTTTGATTTATTGTTTTGCAAGTACATGCTCTCCAGGAAAATAGTGCTGAGGTGTATTTCACTTCTTAATGCTTATTTTAATAAGTTTTAATCAGGAGTTAATGGAGCTTCTAATTCATACTAAAGATAAATTAAAATCTATGTGTTAATCCAGCAGTAGCTCGTACCCAAGACTAGCCAGTAGGACAGGAAGGACAAGTGACAGAGTTATGTTCCTTCCCATTTCCTGCCCTTGAGGAGCTGCGGCGGTGGGTAGATGTCCAACCTCCCATTAGCTCAGCCCATGTGATCAGATCTTTAAATGTCTAGAATTCTCACTTCTCTCTCTCCTCTTCTCTTTCCTTCTCTCTCTCTCTCTGGGGCAAAAGTAGGTTTACGGCTGTTCATTGGAAAATACTACCATAATTAATAAGTAATAATACAAGACCAAACCGTTTTTCGTACTCACAACTATAAACCTACCTTTGCCCCACCATGTGCGTGTGTATTTTTTTGAAGGCACTCTTTTTAAATTAGTTAAATCTAACTTGATAAATGGTTCATAAATAACAGAAATCAGGGAGTGACAAGGACAGCATCCAGCTCTGCCCAGGAGGACATCATCCGATGGTTTAAGGAGCAGCAGCTACCTCTGCGAGCAGGCTACGAGAAAGCATCCGACACCATAGCTCCCTGGTTCCATGGTGAGTGCAGAGGTCCGTCAAGGGAACCTCCTCTGATGGTGAATGAAACTGCTGGTCCACCAGCAAGGCAACAGAATAAAGCTTCCTTTTATTTGGGCTTCCCAAGAAGAGACTTTGAAGTTTTCACAGAGTGTTTTTCAGAGGTTTCTCATGCCGTGTTAGACGAAGCAGGCAGCAGAGGCCGTCGCTGCCCGCACGTGAGTTAACCGCCCACGTGAAACACCACTGGGTGGGTGGAGAAAGCAGCGCCAGGGCTCTTGGTTGCCACTTCCATCCACGGTCCACGGAGGACCCGGATCTGGCGGTGGGTGTGGTGGGCAGGGTGCCCGTGGAACAGTGGGAAGTCATCAGTCCAACAACCGCATCAGTGACCTTGAGCACATCATTTTCTTTCTCTGTAGTAAATCAGCTTATCTGAGTCTCATTTGCCTCTTCCGTAACAGTTAAATGGAGGAGTTGAACTTGTGATCTTTAACTTAAAAATTCTGTGCTTTTGATCTTTGTTTCTAGTCCGTAGTGAAGGCTGCTTGGTGGGTTTGTTGGAGCCTGGACAGATATTAGCTAATAAACTATTTCTTTATTTGACACTAGAAACTTGATGAATTTAAGCACCCGTCTACCCAGCTCACATTTCACTGACCTCTGTTTCTTGGACTTCAAAAAGAGGAAGTGTTTTATTGGTTTTGTTTATGTTTTGCCCCAATTAGCATCTTGAATCTGGTTAAACTGGAGTAACTGGCTGTATGCACAGCCCAAGTGCTTTAAACAGAAACAAAGTTCTCACAGGGTGCACTGTCCTAAGGGTATCTTGGTTTGAATGATGGGTAAGGCTGCTCTCTTTTAAGTAGTATCATCTACCTCCCAAACAGATAACATGGCACGCCCTTCTGAAAAGAACACAATTCTTTGTGGTAGGTTGTCTGCTCAAAGGGCTGCTTTTGCAGTGAGAACGTTATAGCAGCCCAGCCAGTGTGGCTCAGTGGTTGAGCGTCGACCCATGCACCAAGAGGTCGCTGGTTCGATTCCCGGTCAGGGCACATGCCCACGTTATGGGCCCAACCCCCAGTGGGGGTCATACAGGAGGTGGCCAGTCAACGTTCTCTCTCATCAGTGTTTCTATCTCTCTCTCTCTCTCCCCTTCTCCCTCTCTTTAAAAAAACCAATAAAGAAAAACACTTGTTTTAAAAAAGACAACATTACAGCATAACTGTCTAGTTTTCCTGGATGCTACTTGTTCTTGGGCAGTTCAGGCTTTGGACGTGTTGCTTCCCAAAGGAGCCCCTCTCCCCGCCAGGACCAGGTCCTAAATCTCCTTTCTTCCTCTTTGCTTAAAGACTTTGGGGGAAAGAGTGACAAGACAAATAGAACATGGGTCAGTTCCATGTGCGCCGTGGCTATCGCCGCTTGTCTCTTACTGCCTTCTTTATTTCCTTTCTGAGATAAGAACCGAGGGAGTCCGCTACCTCGTCGCAGGCTGGTGACTCGGGGAAGCCTGGCCGCTGGAGGTCAAAGGCTGTCTCGCCGGCAGACTCCCTTCTCGCCCATTCGCTTCTAGGCTATGATTTGCGTTTTAATGCTGCGGCACATTTTGAAGCATAGAAGTTTTTTGCTTTGATGAGGTTGAGTTTAGCTAATTTTCCTTTATGGCTTTTACTGTGGTATAATACACACTCCACCTATAATTTATTTTTGTATATGATATACCATATAAAACCTAATTTATTCTTTTTCATAGGAAGCGGCCAGTTGTCCCAATATCATTCATTAAATAGCCCTTCTTTTCTCCACTGACTTATAATATTATCTCTTATTTGCCAAGATCCTGTATATGGGGATTACTATATATTTATAATTAATTTTTATATCTAGGAGGGCAAGTTCTCCCTCCTCCTCCTTTTTTGAAATTGTCTTAATAATCCCTTTATATGCACATGTGGCTTTTTGGGCAACACATCAAGTTTTAAGAGCTTGGTTGGGATTTTTAGTGGAATTACATTGAATTTGTAGATTAATTTGAAGAGATTATTGCCATCATTATGTTATGTATCTTTTCATCCAGGAACATAGTAAATCTCTCCTAATATTTATTTTATTTATTTTTTCTTTATTGATTTTAGAGAAAGAGGAAGGGAGAAAGAGATAGAAACATCGATGAGAAAGAACATCGATTGGCCGCCTCCTGCATGACCCCCACTGGGGATTTGGCCCACAACCTGGGCATGTGCCCTGACCGGGAATAGAACCAGCAACCTCTTGGTGCATTGGTCAATGCTTAGCCACTGAGCCACACCAGCAGGGTCCTTATATTTATTTTAAATTGTTAAATAAATTCTCCATATAGGACATGTGCCTTAAAAAGAAAAGAAAAGAAAAGCAAACTAGATGTAGCCCTGTGTACTTATAATTATTTCTAGTTTTTTTTAAATTACATAATTGATAGTTGTTTGTATAAGAAAATTATGTTTTTATATGTTTATCTTGAATCCAGTCACACTGTTGAAGTCTCTTAGTGATTCTAGCGGTCTGTCAGAAGATGCCGTTGGAGCTGTACTTTATTGAGATCCTGATATATGCCAAGCTTTGTCCTGAGCACTTTATTTTTTTTATTTTTATTTTTTTTTAATCCTCATCCGAGGACATTTTTCCATTTTTTGTACAGACAGAGTGGGAGGGAGAGAGAGGAAGAGAGAGAAAGGGAAACATCGATGTGAAAGGGACACATCTAGTGGCTGCCACCCGCACGACCAACCAGGGCCGGGGACAAACTGCAACCGAGATACATGCCCTTAGGGGGAACCGAACCCGGGTCTCTCCGGACCGCAGGTGGACGCTCTAACCGCTGAGCCAAACGGGCCAGGGCTGTCCTGAGTACTTTAAAGGTGGTCATTTTTATTCCCACTTTATAGAATAAGAACTGGGAACTAAGGTGTTCTGTTCTTTTTCAGGCTTCTACCACTAGTTTCGGCAGAGTCAGTTTTGAGGCCTAGATCTATTTATGTTCAAAGCCACAACATTTCCGAGTTATTTCAGTTCTCAGGGTCTGTTTAGCCTCCTCTGTGCAAAAAATAGTCCTCCTGGGCCCGCCACGGACCTCACCTTTGCTCCAGAGAGGTTTAGAGCTGGGCTGTCCAATATGGTAGCCATCAGCCATATATAACTCTTCACATCAAAATGAATTAAAATGAAATAAAATGAGAAGTTAAGTCCCTCAGTTACACTGGCCACATTTCAGGGGCTCCTTGGCCACATGTGGCTAGCGGCTGCCTCATGGGCAGCACAGACACCGTCCCCATCATCACAGAAAATCCAGTTGACTAGTCCTGTTCTGGAGGGAACCTCGGCAGTGTACAGAGAGGGGAGGGGAGTGGGTGTTTCTCTCTGCTCCCTCTCAACCCCAGCTGTTAGCACCCTCTGAGCTTTCAGGAGTTTTAGCTCCGCTCTGCCTCAGGCTCTTCAGAGCCAGGAGCTGTGCAGTAAACCCCATGTGGAGACACCTGCTTCCCTCTGTAGTTCTGCCACACCCCCCTGGATCCAGCTTTAAAACAGACTGTCACCGGGAGATCTGGGTCATTTTAAAAATTGATGAAGTACAAGAAATCTTCTTTAATTACCTCCTTTTCACCAGTGCAGAAGTCCTCCCACAACCTCAGATGGGTTTGGTTTTTGTAAGATGCATGGAGAGAGCAGGTGGCGGGGGGAGGCCTGGAGGTGCCACGGCCTTGTGGCTGGAGGAGGACCTCTGCTTCAGAATTCTCAGTCGTGCACAGGCAAATCAGGGGACAAAAAACACTGTCAGGAGATTGCTGGAGTCCATGGTGGTTAATATCTGACCCTGGATTTTGGCTCTGTGCTAAAGAACTCCCTTCATGGGCAGACAAAGCTCACTGCCTGGCACAGTCACAGCCAGGCCTCCCTGGGTACACCCGGTGCCCTTGATGGGATCATGACAAATTGGATACCAGCTTGTATCATTGGATGCGCCAAGAGACTGCTTTTTAGGAATAAGAATCCCGCTTAAAGCAAAACAACAAACACAAAACACAAAGCCTCATTTCAATAGCATTGACCTTCTGAACCTGCCATCAGTACCACTGTGTGCAAGGAGTCTCCATTATGGCCTGTGGTTTGCTGCAGAATCATTGTATTTTGTTCTGTTGTCTCCGAAGATTAGACGGTGCCAAGATCTGTGCATAACGGGTAATAATTATAGATGGAGGGGCTTCAGGCAGTTTGATTTACAGCTACTGTGTGACCTGATTTTAGGAGCAATTCAACCTTAACCCAGGTTTGGTTATAATTTTCTAGAATAACTTTCATTTTAGGAATCCAAATGCATCTGGATGACATCCAGATGTTATAAGTTATAACATCTGCCCCATCTGTTGAAGTCAGTTGGGATTGCAGAGTTAGTCTGTAAGTCTGGGAGGGGAGAGAAATCTTTTTCCAGAATGCCGCTTCTTCACTCGGTTCGTCAGTCCCTCGGCACTGGAGGGGAGTTCTCAGTGTCACAGATATCCGTCCCTCGGCACTGGAGGGGAGTTCTCAGTGTCACAGATATCCCTGGTTCCACAGGCCGTCAAAGGCGGAGTCTTCAGACCTCAGTCATGTGCGGTCCCAGGGCAGGCTGGTTACCTGTTGCCTTGTTTCAGTGAATAGTCATAACGTCATCTGTAACTTATCAGTGGGACCAGGCGTGTTTAGAAAGGTAAACAGCAAAGAGAAGCAGCAGTCCATAGCTGTTGGAATTCACACAGGTGTCATTCGAGCACCTACAGTGGACAGGGCAGCAGCTTACCCAAGAGGCTCACTCGGACCCGGAGCAGTTTCCAGTGGCTCAGTCTTACCAGCGAAAGGTCGGGGAGGTGAGCAGATGTGATGGAGATCACGCACAGGCGTCACTGACCCTGTGGGCATGATACAGTAGCGCTGGGGGCCCTTAGAAGACAGGCCTTGAATCTTCTGTTCGGGGACATTTCCTACCTGTGAGTGGGGGGAGCCACCGGGCCTTTCACCACCCTCCGTTCTCCCTCCAGCACCTCACTGGGGTTGAACCTCATGGACTGAGACTTTGAGGTGCAGGCCCTGGGGCCTCCGGAATGTGCATGGCAGAAGGAAGGCCAAAGGAAGGCCGGCTGCTTGGTGTTGGCTGGGCAAGAACAGGTGATTTTTTTATTTTTTCTATTTTTTTTTTATCCTCACCCAAGGACATTTTTCTATTTTTTGTTCAGGTAGAGTGGGAGAGAGAGAGAGGAAGAGAGAGAGAGAGAAAGAGAGAGAAACATCAATGTGAAAGGGACATATCGAGTGGCTGCCACCGGCACAACCAACCAGGGCCGGGGACAAACTGCAACCAGGTACGTGCCCTTAGCGGGAACCGAACCCAGGTCACTCGGGACCGCAGGCCGACGCTCTAACTGCTGAGCCAAACTGGCCAGGGCAGAACAGATGATTTTTCTTTTTATCCTCACCTGAGGACATTTTTCCATTTTTTTGTTCAGATAGAGTGGGAGGGAGAGAGAGGAAGAGAGAGAGAGAGAAACATCAACGTGAAAGGGACACATTGAATGGCTGCCACCCACACGACCAACCAGGGCCGGGGACAAATTGCAACCGAGGTACGTGCCCTTAGCGGGAACCGAACCCGGGTCTCTCTGGACCGCAGGCCGATGCTCTAACTGCTGAGCCAAACCGGCCAGGGCAGAACAGGTGATTTTTTAAAAAAAAATCTTCCCTTCATTAAAGGTCTACTTACAAAAAAAGGTAATGGTAATGTTTTTATTTTATGGTTTTCTCTGGATAATTAGGGTTCAAGTTTGAATTAACTTGACCAACAAGAAGACTAAAAGGCTATGCTAATCCACTGGCTTTTCACCAGAAGTTTTTCCTAGTAAGACGCTGAGTATCCCTTGTGGAATGGAGAAGACAGGTGCTTCTGTCTGCTGATAGGCCGAGGGACACGAGGAGAAAGCTGCTCCTCCCCCCAGATCAGAGCTCACTTCCTGAGACGTGTCTGTGCCCTGTCTGTGTTTTAATACGACCAGTTCATCTGAAGAATTACAACAGGAATGAGAAGCGAGATCTGGAATATGAGTCAAACCTCATGAGTTTAAACTAATTGGGGGAAACTCTGGTTTGAATTAGTGTGAATTCATGAGGCATTTAAACTATATATATACACATACATATATATATGTATGTATGTATAAATGTATATATATATTCAGATATATGCATATGAAGATATATATATCTATACACACATGTGCAGTCCCTGGGTGTGTATCTATCTGAAGAGTTTCATTCCTTTGAGTATATATGAAGATATCTATCTATATCTATCTATCTACACTTTCATTCCTCTATGCCAAGGAGCATCATTTAGGAGTAGCTACAGCAGAGGGCACTTGGTAGACCTGCATCCATCCTGGATCTATCACTAGCTTGCTGACTCCTAGCCAAGGTTTTCTCGGGTCAGCACTACTGACATTGTGGGTTGGGTGATGATTCGCAGTATGACGCTCTCCTGTGCACTGTAAGACATTTATCAGTATCCCTGGCCACCAGTAGCACACCCCCCCACACACACACCCTGCCTATGACAACCACAAACGTCTCTCAAAACTTTCCAGACATGCCCAAGTTGAGAACCATTGTTCTGGATCAAATGGGATCAATCCCCAGGTCATCAAGTCCTCATCAGCAGACTGAGGAGAGCATCTTCAAGGCCCCTCCAGATCTAACACTCCCAGGATGACGGTAGGGTCTGGCCAGACTCAGAAGCCACCAAACCCATGTTGTTATGGTTGGGTGTACAAGTGAAAATTTGTTCTTCTGAAGATTAAATATTTATATTCTCATTATACTATCCATTTGCTTATGTAACCTACCCTGCCCAAATACCAGAAGATGAATGATATTTGACTGTACTCCATAGATGCTCCAAATGGACTTAAAGTCATGCTTCTTTTCACTAAGACTTTAGCTATGTTTCACAGAGGAGAGGTTTGGAAATGATTTGGCTGAAGTACCTGCTTTTCATGCCCACAGGAATTCTTTCACTGACGAGAGCGAATGAACTTCTGAGCACATGCGTGCCAGGCAGCTTTCTGATCCGAGTCAGCGAAAGGATCAAAGGCTATGCCCTGTCCTACCTGTCTGAGGACGGCTGCAAACATTTCCTCATTGACGCCTCTGCCGACTCCTACAGCTTCCTGGGCGCCGACCAGCTGCAGCACGCCACCCTGGCCGAGCTGGTGGAGTACCACAAGGTGAGACACTTCATCTGCTCTGAGTTACTGTCCTGCAGCAGCTCGAACAATGAAAGGCGATAATGAGAGAAAAATGACGGGGACAGAAAATGGGGAATTAGCCTTTGATAATTCCTCCCGATAATCAGGATTCTTAATCGCATTCCCTTTATCACTGAGCCTATGTTCAGGGAAACCCACTGGGCAGAGAATAGAGGAGACACTAAACAGCCTGGGCCTGCACTGATCACGTCGGAGAACACTCTTAAGTTAGAACTCAAGCCCAGGAAGGAGAGAGAGTGCACAGCAGTTTGCGGATGAGAAAAGTCTGTTCGCAGAGTGTATACCATAAAGCTTTGTGAAGTTAAGGGTAGGCAGGAAGTTCTGTACTCTGAGGAGGGAGGGCATGACATCAGTATTTATACTCTATTAACAACCTGCCCAGCCTGACCTGTGCCTCTGATCCACAGGAGGAACCCATAACTTCCCTGGGGAAAGAGCTCCTCCTGTACCCCTGTGGTCAGCAGGACCAGCCTCCCGACTACCTGGAGCTCTTCGAGTGACAGCCCCCTACACGCACGCCATCCCGCGGCCTGCAGCCGGGCTTTCACTGGACAAAAACTGCTGAAGGGGACCTTTGTGTGTGAAGCCAAAATGACCCTGCGGCAGAGCCAATACCGATTGAGTATCCGGGGAGCCCTGTGGAAATCCCTCCTCCGCGCAGATGCTGGAATTTCACGTTAACAGAAAATTACCTCTGCAGCGTATGCACTCTGCAAGTAAAGGGAGATGCCCCGTTTCAGCAACTACCTAACATGAAGGATACAACCTTAATGATGTATATCAGATAAAGCGAACAAAGAAGAAATGGAAACCTTTTGGGAATGAAGGTGTTCTTTAAACACCAGTAGCTCGTGGAAACTATTTCATGGCCTCTACACGCTCCCTTTGCATCACCTCAAAAGGTCTTGGGGTCCTGTTCATATGAAGTTCTGTGCTGGCTTCAGGGAGTTGCTGAAAGAAGCCTTCGCTGATGGCCGAGACGACCCTTCAACACTCCGCTCATTGTGCATGCTGGAGCCAGACGTCAGAGACACAGGAAAACAAAGTCGGGAATGTAAACTGAGTGTGTTTTGAAATATAGGATGAGAAACTTAGCATGGACAGACATACTGTGGACAAGGAGAGCGAGATATCTGTGAGTGTGCATCTCACTCCGGAGAACCAGGGCACTTGCCCTGTCTCCTTAGGTTCTCCCAGGGTGCGCCACGGACGGAGCCCATGCACACGTGAGGTGCTCGTCGTCATGGTGACTGGCAAGGACACAATAGTGAGCTGTGTGGATGCCACTTCTCGTGGGTTGAACTGGGTCCCCAAAAAGCTGTGTTGAAGTCCTGCCCCCATACCCATGAATGTGACCTTATTTGGACAGAGTGTATTTGCAGATGTAATCAATTTAAGGTGAGGTCATTCGGGATGAGGGTGGGCCCCATAACCAGCGACTGGCATTAGGAGAGCGGGAGTTGGAAACAGACACACGCAGAGGGACGAAGGCCACGATGCTACTGAGCAGTGATGCCGTCACAAGCCGGGAATGCCAAGGACTGCCAGCAACCTCCAAAGCCAGGAGAGCAGATGGACAGCTGCTCCCCGGGCCTTAAGAGGGAAGAAACGTCGCCCCACCAACACCTTGCTCTCAGTCTTCTAGCCTCCAGAACTAGGAAAGAATACGTTTCTGCTGTCGTTAGCCACTGAGTTCACGGTAGTTTGTTACGGCATCCCTGGCAAACGAATACAGAAGTTCATGAAATTATGGAACCTGACCTGCACTCTACACCATTTGTTGCTGTCCAGTCTGCCCTGCTCATAATGAAGGGAAATGGGATTTGAGAAGAACCTCCCTCTGGCTCTATTCCACCCTGGGACAAAGAATTGCTGAGTCAGGAATCCTATGCCTCACTGCAGCCCACCCCCAACCTCCAGCCTCAGTGAGGGGGACAGCCTGACCAGGGAGGCTCTGACCAGAGACCACTCTCCTGGGAAGATGGAGATCTGCTCATACCGGAGGCCTGACCTGATGTCAGCGTTGTTTAAGGGAAGCAGAGGTGGTAGCAGTTTGTTCCTGAGGTTGTTGGTTGTGTTGACAGTGTAAAATGCAACCCCAAAAGAGGGCGGGGTGCATGCCTGTGCATATGGATGTACGAGTGTGTGTGCGTGGATATGTGGACTTGAGTGAGAAGGCTGTTAAACCCAGCTCTTCTGTGTTTCTTGAAATGTTCCATGGGGTTTCCATTGTCTGAGAGACAACTGTCAGTTAGACAGCTGTCTGAGAGAATGTCTCTCTTCGCTTTCGTTTCTAACTGGGATTCGACAGTCCTGACATGAAAGAATTGCAGAGATATCACAGGGCTGCAATCAGGAACTTCTCTTCCATCCCCGTCTCTTCCTATCATGAGCTTTGTGATCTTGGACAGAACCCTTACCTCGCTGAGCCTTACTTCACTTCCAATAAAATAAAACAAGGTATTTTAACTAGGTGATCTTTATTATTTACATTCAACTCTGAAATCTTAAGGTTCTGCAATGAATAGAAAAGTACCCTCTAGTTACTAATAACTATGAAGACATATAAAATTTGTACATCACCCTCTGCCTAAAATTATTTTGGAGGAAATAAGTAGTCATATCCAGATGTAACTATACCAAGTGACACCCTCCTGAAGGAAGATTTCGAGCGCAGGAAATGGCCTGACTGGATTAGCCTACTATTACAGCAAGAAGCAGATTTGAGTTCTGCACTATTTTATCCTGTTGGTTATTGACACAGAGAAGACTAAACTGTCCATTGTCTGCTGATATGATGGCGAGGAATAATACCTGAAATTCTTAGGGAAGGAGAATGGTTTACAGAATTCAGACATTGATTACAACTAAATGGGGTTGAGGAGGCTTGAATTCTCATCCCAGCTCTGCTATTAGCCTGTCTCCCTGTGTCTGACCTACTTATGGCCAAATGTGAGGCTGTCCAAACCCTGGCCCTGGTCCCCTTCTTCTGGTGACTCAAGAAGCCCAGTGCCCAGACCTGCCCGCCCAAGTTTCCTTGGTCTGGTATGTTCCCCTCAGGTTCCATCAGGGACCCAATCCCAGGTACTCCAACCTGTCTGCCTCTGAGACTGTGCAGATGCCCTCCCCGGCCTGTGGATTCTCCTTTCCCTCTGCTCCCTCGGAGTTCTGCTTACCATCATCGCTCACTCCCCGGCTGCCACCTCCCTACCGCCTGACCCTCACGTACCTACCGACCTGTAAGGCCCCTGGTTCTGGTCACCTTCCCTACACAACTGCAGTCCCAAGAAAGATACTCGGTCCCTCAGTGTCCCCAGCAGTGCTAAGCGATGTCAGGAAGTGTTAGTAGGCTTAAACCCTATACCCAGAAGAGGAAAAACACAGAAACAGTTAAGAAGAAAAAGGATCAGGACAAAGGAAAAAGGTGAAAAGTGGGCACGGACAGGCCACCAAAAAGATCTCAAGGGCATTTATACCGAGAATTGCTTATCTGAGCTAATGTTTTGGAGTTAGCCACCCTGTCCTCACCCACCAAACGACACGGCCAGTGCTTATGTTTGGGGTGCTCACGATGGCTCACGGAGCTCCAGGAGGCTTCCCGACCAGGCCTCCTACCTTCCCGACAGCCCCACGCAGTAACCGTGTGGTTTCCCGAGGCTCCGTTTGAGGCTGGTAATAGGACAAGCAGTTAGGTACATTTCCCCACCAGCCTTCCTTTGAATTTAACCTGAGGGTTTTACAGTTTATTTTCCATTTTTATTTATTTTTAAATTTTTGTTTATTTTTCTTAACCCTTTCAAATGGAGTTGAACATCCTAGCAGGCCAGGTGATATTTATTGTTCTCGTCCTTTAAACTTGAGTTGGAGGATGATTTGGTAGTGGGCCGGTGGTGAGGTTGGAAAGGGGGGAGGGGTGTCCGCGGAGGTAGAGGGAGCTTCTGGAAGTACTGTATCCCCTCATTTCAGGCTAAGGTGTCCCTCTCAGGTGGGTGAAGTCAGTCCAGTTCACCAAGCATCCCACCTGGGGACAGCCTGTAGCCACAGCCAGCAGCCAGGACAGAGAAGCACTTGGCAGAGGCCACAGAAGGTGGCCTGGCCCTCCTGAACCTCTGGGTGACTGTGGGCAGAGATGCCCTGAGGCAGCACAGCCCCAGCTTCCCTCCCCAGGCTGCCACCTGCGTCCCCTCCCTTAGAAGGGTAGACAGGCGGACACAGCCCAGGGCGCTGCGGGGGACTAGCCCAGAGGACACCTCTGCTGGCTGAACGCTTTCTGTGTTGAAACCATGCTCCCCAAAGCCCCCAACAGACTGGCACAGCCCCCACAGATTTCGCAGCAATAGCAAAGCAGGAGTCCTGCCAGGAGAAGCAGCTTTGAATTCAAACATGAAGCTGATCAGAGATCACACAGTGCTGCCAGCTAGTCAATGAGTATTACCCTAAAACACACCCACCCATCTGAGGAACCGCCCGAGGCTTTATCAGTTCTCAGCAACAATGTCAACGCTCTTTCAAAGAGCAAATACAGTCGGCCCCTCTGTCAATCCGTCCAGACCCTAGCGGTTGCACCTGGGGTTGAAGGATTCCTGGGGTGTTCGAATCCACAGGCCTACAGTCCATACGCACAGTAATTTAAATTTTAATTGTAATACATACAGGGGTGTATAATTGACTCAGACAACTGGGCACATGCTGTATCATTTTCACTGTCTTGATCAACTTTTTAATTGAACATATTTGAAAAAACGGCGATAAAGAGAAGCTGCGAAAGTCAACGTGTGGAGTGGCGAGGGACGGCTGCATTCCTGCCTGCTCTCCCGCTTGCTCTAGGCAGTCTCTGAGTCTAGCACTGCCTCGGGATCCTGCGGGAGCGACGGCTTCCAAGGCTGGAGAGCCCTGACCCTGGGGTAGTACACACAGCTGGAGGGAGGTGGGCCCGCTTGCTTCCTGGTTCTTGGATCACTGGGTTACCACGTTTTCATTCATTATCAGGGGACTCCGCAGGTGGGGCTGGAGAGCAGAGAAACAGTGGGAAACCCAGGCTCAAAAGGGCAGGCTCCAGACTCACCCCAGGCCGAAGCTCTCCCCACCTGTGTCGGCCTGCTGGGATCAGTGCAACGCAATGAAGCTACAAGCACACGCTGCTTGGAGTGAGGGGGAGCTTTGCAAGGGAGCAAAGCTCTCGATCTTTGGATGCAGCCCCATTTATTTGCAGAGTGGTACCCCCAGGTTACAAGCGGATTTATGTAAATTATGTCCTTGAGATGGCGTTTCTGCAAACCATACACCCTAGCTTTGTCTCTTGCTTTTTAAGGGAAGAGCCTTTGAAGCCAAAAGATAACAAACCCTTATTCACATGCAAGTGAAGTCCTCAAAGCTCCTGGGCGGGCCAGGTTTCCAAGAATGCATTAACAAAAGGTTAAGAGTGCATTAACACAAGGTTACAAAATGTCCATCTTCCAATCCCCAAACCCCACACCCACTGCCTCCACCAAGACCTCCAGGCTCTCTGGAGCTGGGACAATGTGAGCCTGGAGCCAGCCACTTTTTGGCTGGGCCTCTGGGTGAGCTCTTTACCATTTCTGAGGCTTGGTTTCCTGCACCTGTAAAATGGAAGTAATGATATTACCTACCTTAGGAGGCTGGCATTAGGTACATACGGTGCCTGGCTATGCTCCTTACTTCAAAAACCTCCAATGACTCTCAGCTGCCTAGAGGGTCATCAACTCCAAATACTGAGCATGGAATTTAAGGGAGAAATTATCCATTATATTTTATACTCACAGTAACCCTTCTTCGGGTAGATTGAAATTGTTTTCAGAATGACAGAAATAAAGGGCAACAGTGCCCACATGATGGGTTCATGATCTGTAATGTGTGACCCATACTAGCCCTCTGATTGCACCCCAGAGGTACTTGGCATGGGAACTGGTATTGAGTGATAACAGCTGACCATGAGTACCTGCCACATGTCCTACGTGTCCTGAGCACCTCACACATACTAATTCATTTCATCTGTGGTGTGCCGGTAAATAATTAATAACTGGCTGGGGTGGGGGGGGAAGGTGGGGTTCGAGGGAGTCCTGATGTGTATGTGGGCTTTGCTAATTGCCGATTTCCATGGTGTAAACACTCCACCATGGTTGACTTCAAGCTCCAGGTCTGCCAGTACCGAGTGCCGAGTGGGGAGAGGTGCTAACAACCGGCTCTCAGGAGGCTGCGTCAGCTGCTGCTTGGAGGAGACCTGAGGTTTACCTTAGAGACCCCAGCTCCCGCGAGATGACTGGGGCTAGTTACTAGGCGACTTATATACAGTAAGAATGGATGCAGAGGGTGGAAAGGGACCCAACACAAGCCCAAGACTCATTGCTTCCTTGGCAGCATCCTTCCTTCAAAAGATGAGATGTGACGTTCCTTCAAGTCACAGGCTCATTCATTACTGCTTTCCTTTGCTGTCTAAGGTTAAATTCCAAGCCTCTAATTACAATGTTTCAGTGAGGTCTTTGCTAGTCCTTCTTTTGGGGAGGAATCGGGAAGAGGTCCTGCTCTACAGTGCATGTAACCCCCCACCCCCAAGCTATATGTTGAATCTCCAGTGTGATGGTATTAGGAGGTGGGGACTTAAGGAGGTAATTAGGCCCTGAGGGTGGAGTCCCCATGATGGGACTGGTGTCCTTTAAGAACAGGAGGAGAGCTCTCAGCCATGTGAGGACACAGTGAGAAGGGCCCTCAATAAACACCGTATCCCCAGTGCCTTGATCCTGGACTTCCCAGCCTCCAGCCTTGAGAAATCAACATGTTTTGTATAAGCTATTTTTATAAAACAGCCCAAACTAAGACAGCTTCTCTCTTGCATGTGCTTTAAGAGGGCTCCTGCCTTTTGAAAATAAACTGTTTTACTTGACTATGTTTTAAAAAGAGAAAAAGAGTTTAATATTGTGCTATTTCCTCTTCTATTCTGCTACCTTCAGCAACTTTAAAACCTAATTCTTAACCGCTGTCTCAGGCATCTGTGATAACGCGATTTAAACAAGTACCAACAGCCTGCTAGGCCCAGAGCAGCCTGGGACTGCACCACCCGTGGACACTTACACCTGCCTGAGCGCAGGGTCAAGCATTTGCTCCCTGCTGCCAGCCTTGTTAGAAATGCATCCCCCGACCCTGGGAAAATGCGGGCAGGAGCGTGAAGGTCAGTCCCACACAGCCATCAGAACCACTGGAGACAGCCCAGACCCGTGACCCAAATCTCTGGTATCACCATTGTATGTAGAAATATAAAACACAATTAGAGTCCAAAGGGACCTTGGAAATCATTTCTCAATTTCTTCTAATAAAAAGAACAAATAAATTATATTAATGGCCAAGTTTATCATTATGGTTCTCTCCTCTCTCTTTAGACTAGTGGTTCTGATGACATTTGGCAATAACTGGAGACATTTATTAGCCTGGGTGAGAGACGCTCCTGGCACCCAGTGGGTAGAAGGCAGGGATGCTGCTAAATGCCCTATGGTGCACAGGCAGCCCCACAACAAAAAACCGCCTAGCCCCAAATGTCCATAGTTCCGAGGCTGAGCAATCCTGGTCTGTGCATAAAAAACTTTCCCGCAAATTAAAGGCATGACATTCTTACTCCAAGAAGAAATCATATCATATTATCTACAAATCATATTTTATTAGCTGTCCAATGCCACCTTTCATTCATGTGTTTTAATTAAACTTTATGAACTACCAGTACAAATCAATACAATGCTTTTTTTTTTTTAACACACCAACAGTTTGAATGTTCTTGAAGCTTTTAAACAATGACTTGACTGAGAGCAAACAAGAAATCAGAGAGATAATTAGCTCATGCATCTGGTGCTGGCTAATAAATAATTTTCACATGAATGTAGAAACCACTCAATGTTAACCGTATTTTTTGTAATGGTTAGAACATGTAATAAAATGTAATTTTCAGAAGCATCTTGGTAACTGAGTAGAACTGCTTCACTTAAAAAATAATAAAGTTACTTCCCCCTAGTGGGTGAACATGTAGCAAAATCTCACATCCCACGAGACTCCAGCGGATGGAGTGATTTTTCACAAATGCATTTTCCTGCAATTCTTCTCATGGAAACCAGAAGCCAGGAAGAGCACCCTGCTTTGAAAAGAAATTGTTTGGTTCACACAGTGTACTTTGGCTTATTTAAATAGGTAAGAAAGTAGTTCTCAGTCCTCCCAAGGGAAAGATGTGTTTCTGGTTTTTAAATAAATCTAGTTGTCACCAGTCTGAATGAGTTTCCCTTTCTATTAAGGTAAAAAAGTATATTTTTTCTCTCCCTCCAGTGTTCAGTTGCTTCTCTTCGGAAATACTCCTCGGATAAAGTACTTCATGTCTTGGTCCGTCAGTGGCCTTCCAGGTGAGGGTCTGACACAGAGCCTGGCGGGGTCGGCATCTGGCAGGTCCTTGGACGTGGGCATCAATCTGATGCTCTGAACGGCAAGTTCTCATATGTATCTAAACGTATCCTCTTAAAAAAGATGAGGGTGTACGCTAACTTGTGTTCTCTCTAGTAAGGCTTGCAAATAGGTCATTAAATAAGCAAAATATAACTCATAAGCAAAAGAAAAGTGCATTTTTAAATAAAATAAAATAAACAAATGGAGATGGTTAAAACTACAACCAAAAAGATGAGATTATTTTTGGTTAATCTGGAAGGGGTAATGATACACAGTTATGGTTTCTTTTCTTTCTTAGTCCATTTGGTTTTGCTTAATGTACTCACAAGGGTTGTTATGAGGGTATTTTGGAATTTCACACGGTCTCCTCGCCTGCCTTCTGTTGTTTTAGCATTCCTAGACACGAGAGCCCTACTGACACAATCATTCATACAGGGAGAAATCTGTTTGCCTTCCATTCTAATGAACTTTTTACAAAACTGGTCTTAGTTCATGAATAATTCAATGAGCATAGAAAACAACAGAGCTAACTTTGCTGCAAACACAATCAAAACCTCCAGGCCATCAAGTTTACAACCTCAGTACGGTCTCCTTCCTCAGACACTGCAGGGACCATTTGGGCTACTTTGTCAGGCAAAGTGGGAGATTTTAATTCCTGGTGCATAAAACCACATACGCAGAAATTAGAGGTTCTCTCCCTTTGTCTTTTACTAATCAGTCAACTTCTTTTTTTGCCCTTTATGAAAATCTTGTCTTTGTTGCAGCCACCCGTCAGGTTAATTGCAAAAGGGAAAAAAAAGAAAAAGAAAAAGAAACATCTCCCCACATTTATCCCTGGGAGTTCATGTTTTCTTGCTGTTTGTCTACTGCCCCTGTTGCAAAGGTGAGCCTTGATCTCATGCCTGACGACCAGCATGCCCAGCTGCCCTTGGGAGGCCTCATTAACGGCCTTGGACTGCATGCACATCCGGTACCGTTCAGGGTCAGCTGGTCCGCACAGCGCTTCTCGTGCCAGAGGCGGAAGAGGCCCCGCACAGGCGTCCACACCACTGTGAGGTTGCTGTGCAGGTCCTTGCGGTACAGGTGCACGTCCTCTCCGCCCCAGCCCTTGATGTCCAGATCAAACCCACCTGTCAGGAGAGAACACTCTGCTGAGTCATCTGGGTGCCTCTCCTGATCTATATGTGCTTTCCTGAGACGCACAGGTCCAGAGACTGCATGAAGGCAAGCATTTAGGGGGGAGTGTTTCACCACCCCCCCAAATTACATGTCTATTCAGTCGAGAACAGAGGACCTGCATGGCAGCAGCACCACCCAGCTCCTGGAGAGGACAGGGCTGCAGCGGAATCCCCAGCAGCTGCCTGCCTCCAGGAGCCATCAGCAATGCTAACGGTTGGCCCAGCCTCCCACTAAGAGCTGCAGGGCACCCTCCCCTCAACCTGCAACCTCCCAGTGAAAATGCCTGCGCTTCCAGTTGAACGTGCCCTCCTCCTGCCCCTTCAAATGGAAAGAGTAAAACAGGATCTCAGCGTGAAAAAATCACATCCCACAAAACCACTCTTCCTCTCAGAGAGACTAACGTGGTTCCCAAAAGCTGATGAAATGACTCATGTTAAAGGGACCGGCCCCAGTCAGTTCTGAAGTTCTACTCAGAAAACCTTGTTTCCTGGAGGAGTGGATTCACGTCATGAGTGACGGTCCCTAAACTCTCACCATTGTACATGAGACTCCCCAGGTTGTTTCTTAACCTAAAGCCCACTGTGTCTCAAGTAGAAGCCAAAGAAAACTGCCCTCTTGTCACTGCTCCCGTCTCACCTGGGAGATTTCTCCAGCTCTTATAAGAAACAAGGAGGTGATTCTCAACATCTTTTCTCAGTTATCACGTAGCCCTTTTGCCTCCTGCGACCCCCAAACCACGCTGCTCTGATCAAGGCTATCTCTGGACCCAGAAGCGGGGACTCCCCAAGCACAGGGAACCCACATCCACCCACCCCTGGGCCATGTATTTGAGTAATCTGTGTCCCCGCCCCCCAACAGTGTGCAGGCAGAAACCATTCTGAGTCAAGGGTCTGGAATTTGAGTCTTGGCTCTCCTCCAAGCTTCCACTTCAGCTCTCTTGAGCTTTGGTTTCTTTATCCTGAAATGAAGTAGGTGTCATAACCAAATGAGACAGAAATGTAAGGGGCAGTGCTTTGTTAGCTGTAACTGATTTACCATTCCCATTCGTATCATCACTACGTATTAAGTAGAAGTTGCACACGTATATGATACTTGCAAATTAATACAAGATTGGAAAGAATGACTGGGGGACAGATGTAACTCAAAGATTCATTCTGTGGCCTTAACAGCTTACTGAGCAACAGCACCCTTCCCAGCCTGCCACTCCCATGTTTTTCAATTATAGCTATGCCCTATCTTTAGGGAAAAAGTGTATTATAAGCCCCAATTTGATAAACACACATCACCACAGAACAATCTCTCCCTCTACATAAAGCAAGAAAATAGCTTCTTGAAGTGAAAATCTCCTTTAGAAATTAAAAAAATATATATATGTTACTTTTGGAAATTGATTTGCACAAAATCACATAGAATTACATTTTTAGAGAAATCAAAGCAGACCTGTGGTTCACTGCCGGTTATCGGGGGGCACCCGCCACTCAGAGACCGACGTCTTGGGTGCTCTGCTGCTTCTGACAGGGCTTGACTGCAAGTAGTTTGTTTGCTTTTTCTTTTTAACTGGTGATTTCTGGGAGGTTTCTGTAGTCTCTGTAGACTTCCTCTACTTCTGAACAAAATCCTGGGGCTACTCAATAGACTCATTGATCTGAAAAAGGGAGACCCAGCTGGTGTGACTCAGTGGACTGAACATCACCCCATGGACTGACAGGTTCTGGTTTGATTCCCACTCAGGGCACATGCCCGGGTTGTGGGCTCGATCCCCGGTAGGGAGAGTGTAGGAGGCAGCTGGTCGATGTATCTCTCTCACATCAATCTTTCCATCACCTCTAAAAAAATCAATTAAAAACTTTTTTTTTTTAAAAAAAGGGGGAAGCTTTTGGCCTTGGGCCAGAGGAGGAATAGACCAGGAGAGCAAGGTGAGCAGGCTCTGGGAGGCCCCCAGGGAGACCGTGGTGATGGGAGTTGTCACACGGTTTGAGGACAGGACCTCCCGACTCCATCCTGCTTGGGGGCCACCCTGAGCCCGATCCCAAGATCAAGGTTTCTGACCTGTTCACTGACTCCCTAGTCATGTATAATCCACAATTCGACCCCCTCCAGAGGCACATCAGTTAGAACCACCACGGGGACAGAGTGTGGAATTTCCAAGAGGGGCAGCAGACACTCTGTTCTCATCCTGACCATGTCCTTCACTTTGCCCCTGACAGCCTTCGTGTCCTCAACTGCGACCTAAGGGCCTTTCCTGTGAGTGCTCTGTGTGTGTGTACACAGTGACTGTACACTCAGAGCTTCAAGTGACATCTGGAATTTTCGAAGGTGCAGCAGAGAAAAATTTGGATCTTTCCTGGTGTGTGATTTTCCAAAATTCCCCATGTCACCCTATTTTTTTTAATGGAGTCCCCCTGCTGTGGAGGCCCAGGATGTTCATGATGAGGTGGAGCAGACTTGGGGAAGGAGGCACTGGGAGAGTTGCTTCGAAGCTGCCTTTCTATAGGAGCGGCCTTTAATCTCCTGGTGCAAGCCTTATTTAAAATGATTGAGTGGTGCAGGTGGAGATTATAGGGGCTAAAGTGCCCAACACCCCAAGTCCATGATAAGAGAAATGAACTTGAAAGGCCTTTGCCTCCAGATTCCTCAGAAGCTGACCGGATTTCCTCATGGCCCTTCACTGGCCTCTAGGTGGCAGTAGAGCTGCAGACTTGTTGCAAGTGGATTTGTCTTACCTGTATTGATGAAGTCTGACCGATACTGACATGTCATCCCAAATTCGAAGTCTCTCCAAAACCCAGTTTCCTTTTTTATGACCTGCAGGGAAAGCACTTTCATTTGAGGGGGCAAGGACAGAGTGGATAACAACAAATAGAGACTATTCAAAACCTCGTCTAAGCACTGTTAAATAGCGAGCCCACCCCAGCACTGATAAACAGCCACAGCGCTCTGTGGGAACTGCAGATGGACTGTAGTTCTTTCAGACAGTTAGGAATAGTCAGCTCACCAGTCCCAAGACAAGGTCTTGTGATTTTTGGCAACTCTTGCTGGAATGTTTCTAGGGTATAGGCATGAAAACACACACACACACACACACACACACACACACTCAAAAACAAACCAGACAGCAAGTGTTTGAGCCACGCCATGGAAAAGCCACCTACATGTCTGGCCCAATACCAGTGCCAGCGAGAATTGGAGGCCTCGGCCCCTCACACAGGGCCGGACTAGGAGCCAGCAAAGGGCTCCGGAAGTTGAGAAAAGGGATAGAGAACAACTCAGAATTCAGCTGCCCTGGCACAGCACACAAACATGACTTCCTCAGGCAATAAAAGGAAAACCAGAGACTTTAGTGTGTGACTCTGGCTCTGCTCTCACTTGTTGAGGAAAAGGCACTAAGAGTCGTCCAGGTTATGAAAGACTCTGTCCATTTATCTTTAAACTCTTTTAAAACCAAATGGCTCCAAAAAGCATGTGCAAATTGTTGCCAGGCTGCGGGGCTGCCGAGAGACCATCCAAGCAATGACTGTCTTTAAAAAAAGCAAGGCCTGGCGCTGCCCCACCTCTTGCTTTGCAAGCACATTGCCAAGGTACTTGCTGAAGCTGCAAGGCTTCTAAAAAACTGCTTCTATATTTTTGGCGGAGGTAATTCTGGAAAGGGTTTTGGGATCCATTTCAGTAGTTATTTTCATGATTCATTCTTGTAGTTAACATAGGTGCTTCAATGAAAGGAAGTCCCCTGGGTGGGGGAGGGGAGGGTGGCTGCAGCGGGTCCCCATGCACTCTGACTTCTGCATGTCCAGTCTGGGACATCTGGCTCTAGACGCAGCCAATGAGAAAGAGCGTGTGCTTGTCCCCCCTGGACCGCTGGCTGGCTCTTTTGCCTCAGGCAGGTCCCACACTTCTTCAAGCCTCTATTTTCTTTCCTATAGATGAGGAGATTGAGTTAAATCACCCCCAAATTCTCTTCCAGCTCTAGGGTCCAAACATTTATCCTATGACTGTTATTTCACCTCCCAGAGGTTTCCCTTTATCTGTACCACAAGCTAAACTGTATTCGGCAAATGGCTTGCAGAAGGGTTGATGAACCTGAAAACTCTTTTACTCCGTAACCTATGAAACAATCTTATTTTCACTACAACCCCCACAGGGTGTCGTCTGCACCACGGCTGGCACGCATCAGGACCGCCTAAGGAGTGTCCAGACCGAAACAGGTTCGATCGGTTCCTGTGGTCCCCAACAATGCTTTCCGGTCCTGCTTCAGGACAAAGGCCTGTACTACTGTATCTCCCAAGAGACAAGACAATTTCACTACTATCAACTGGAAAACTTTTTCAAGGCAGGAAAGTTGGAAAACATTGCTACTGAATCATTTTTTAAAAATGGTTTCTGTTTCATCCCTGTCATACCAGGTATACTGTTCCTGTTACAGCTGATGGCTTAACATCCTGTTTGAAGGCCAGGCCACAGACAAGTCCTCTATGCTTCTGAACAAAAATAGTTGAAGAGTCATCCAGTATCCAGACTTGAGATGTTTGGCCGAGGTCTACATGGAATGTCAAAGAGAAGCTCCTGACAGGGAAACCAATGGGTCCAGGCAAGGCAAGGGGGGCTTGCCAGAGTTGCCATCTCAGGACCAGGAGGAGTGGACGCAGTGCCTGGCAAGCCTGCTCCAAGTGAACCATGACCGTCACCTGGGGACAGTGTGACAGAAACAAATGGATTTGTGAGTTGAAGAATGAGCCATATAAACACTTATTAACATTGGCAAGCCACAAAAAGCCACTATCTAAAGAGCTCATTGAAATGTAGCCCATGGTGGGAACTGATGCGATCATGCCCACAGCACATACTGTCAGGGCGAGATGGAGTGCACTTATTACAGTTCACCTATTAGAGGCTCTCCCCCTCCCCGCTCTGCTGAGTCGCTAACTGGAGTGGTGCCCTCAAGGAGCAGCCTTGCTGGGAGTGAGCGCTCTCAAGTGTACATCAGATCACAGCACATTTCCATTTAAAGCCCTGCAGTGGTTTTAATTGCATTGTCTCTAATGCAATTAGAATAAAATCCATGAGGAAAACTCTAGTCTGCGAAGGCCTCGTGTGACTTGGCCCCTGCCTGCCTTGCTCATCCCGTGTGCCTCTTATATACAAACCCCTTATAGTCTGCCCCTTGAATGCACCAGGCCCACAGGTATCCACACCTGGATACTTGCAGAAACCCCTCCCTGGGTCACCCTTTCTTTGCTCACTCCAATATCATTGCTCAGAGTCATCATCCTGGCCCTCCCAGCCACTGTCAACCCTTCCCACCCGTCCCACTCTACACCATCACCAGGTTTATTTTCTGTATAAACAGGCTCTCTGAAATCATCAATATTGCATTTGTTTCCCTGGTAGCTGACTGTCTTCACCCACTACCACTGGTGAACGTAAGCTCAGGGCCTTGGTCTCATTCACAGCTGTGTCTCCAGCACCTAGCACTGTCTCACACCTATGAGGCTCTCAATAAATACAGTAAGTCATCAGTTAACATTGTTAACAGGTTCTGCGACTTTAAGCCAAACAACGTATAACAAAACCAATGTTACCACAGGCTAATTGATTCAAACAGGAGTTGAGTTCCTATGGCATCTCATCAATGTTATTATGAAATATGTTGAACAAAACACCGTTATTTGAGGACCTGCTATACTTTTCCAATGGATGAATGAGAGCAATCCTTGGGCAGAAACAAGGTCAAGCCAGAGGAAACAGACACAGTTCCAGCTGGGAACCTTGTTGGAGCGTGGATCAGCGAAGGCCTAGGAATTCCACTGCGAAAACCCTCAGAACTGTGTGGTTCTGGACCAACAGACAAAAACATTTTCACCTTCCTCTGGGGTCCATGCAGAGGCTTAACTTCTTAGGAACTTTGCTCCAAGCACAAGAAACTCCCCTGTTCTGGTCGAGCTTTGAAAAGATACATACCACTGATGTCTAGAGGAGGAAGGAAACCTAAGATAAAGATTAGACTTTAAAAGAGACAAATCCCCTCTTTCTGTCCTGAATTTCCTGACCTGTTTTCTTTTTATTTATTTTTTGTTACAGATGTTTCTCCTTTTTCCTCTCATTGACACCCACCTCCCCATCCCCCTCACCCCATCCCCAGCTTTGTTGTATGTGTCCATCAGTTATGCACACATGCATATAAATTCTGTGGTTAATCCCTTCCCTCCCCCACCTCCCTCTTCTGAGGATTGTCAGTCTGTACCCTACTTCAATGACTCTGAGTCCATTTTGTTCATCAGTTTGTTTAGTTCATTATATCCCAGCAATAAGTGAGATCATGTGACATTTGTCTTTCTCTGCTTAGCTTGTTTCACTTAGTATAATACTTTCCAGGTCCCTCCATGTCATCTCAAAGGATAAGAGATCTTTCTTTCTTACAGCAGTATAGTACTCCATTGTGTATATGTACCACTGCTTTTTTTTTTTTATCCTCACCCGAGGACATTTTTTGATATTTTGTTCAGATAGAGTGGCAGAGGGAGGGAGGGAGGGAGGGAGAGAGAGAGAGAGAGAGAGAGAGAGAGAGAGAGAGAGAGAGAGAGAAAGAAACATGTGCTACCGCTTTTTTATCCACTCGTCTACTGATGGACACTTAGGCTGTTTCCAGATCTTAGCTATTGTAAATAGTGCTGCTATGAACATAGGAATACATATATTCTTTCTGATTGGTGCTTCAGGCTTCTTAGGGTATATTCCTAGAAGTGGGATCACTAGGTCAAATGGCAGTTCAATTTTTAATTTTTTGAGGTAACACCATATTGTTTCCCATAGTGGCTGCACCAGTCTGCATTCCCACCAGCAGTGTACTAGAGTCCCCTTTTCTCCACACCCTCGCCAACACTTGTTGTTTGATGATTTCTTGATGGTGGCTGATCTGACAGGTGTGAGGTGATACCTCATTGTTGTTTTAATTTGCATCTCTCTGATGATTAATGACATTGGCATTTCTTCATATGTCCTGTTTGGAGAGGTGTTTATTTAGGTTCTCTGTCCTTTTTTAAATTGGGTTCTTTGTCTTCCTTTTGTTGAGTTCTATGAGTACTCTATATATTTTGGAAATTAACTCCTTATCTGATGTATCATTGGCAATTATGCTTTCCCATATAGTGGGTTCCTTTTTCATTTTGATGGTTGTTTCTTTTGCTGTGCAGAAGCTTTTCAGTTTGATGTAGTCCCATCTGTATATTTTTTCCTTTGTTTCTGTTGCCATAGGTGTTGTATCAGTGAAAATTCTGCTGCGTATGATGTCTGAAATTTTATTGCCTGCATTTTCTTCTAGAATTTTTATGGAATTACGAGTCACATTTAAGTCTTTTATTCATTTTGAGTTTATTCTTGTGTAGGGTGTAAGTTGGTGGTCCAGTTTTATTTTTTTGCATGTAGCTGTCCAATTTTTCCAACACCATTTATTGAAGAGGCTGTCTTGACTCCACTGTATGCTCTTACCACCTTTTTCAAATATTAATTGAGCATATTGTCTTGGGCCAATTTATGAGTTCTCTGTTCTGTTCCATTGATCTTTGTGCTTGTTCTTGTGCCAGTACCAGGCTGTTTTGATTACAGTGGTTTTGTAGTATAACCTGATATCTGGTATTGTGAGCCCTCCTACTTTGTTCTTCTTTTTCAAATTGCTGTGGCTATTTGGGGCCTTTTTTAGTTCTGTATAAACTTGAAGTATATTGTTGATTTTTTTATGGGAATTGCATTAAATCTATATATAGCTTTGGGTAGTATGGACATTTTAATGATGTTAATTCTTCCAATCCATGAACAAAGTATATGCTTCCACCTTTTGATGTCTTCCTCTATTTCTTTTTTCAATGACCTGTAGTTTTCTGTGAAGAGATCCTTTACTTCTTTGGTTAAGTTTATTCCTTGGTATCTTAATTTTTTTGCCATGATGATGAATGGGATTGTTTTTTTAGTTTCTCTTTCTGTGAGTTCATTGTTGGTGTATAATAATGCTGTTGATTTCTTGACGTTAATTTTGTATCCTGCTACTTTGCCAAGTTCATTTATGAAGTCTAGTAGATTTTTGATGGAGTCTTTAAGGTTTTCTATGTACAATATCATGTCATCTGCCAATAATGACAGTATTACTTCCTCCTTTCTAGTTTGGATCCCTTTTATTTTTTCTTCATGTCTAATTGCTGTGGCTAAGACTTCCAGTACTGTGTTAAATAAGAGTGGCGAAAGTGGACATCCCTGTCATATTCCCGTTCTTAAGGGAAATGTTTTTTGTTTTTGCCCATTGAGTATGATGTTGGCTGTAGGTTTTTCATATATGGCCGTTACTATGTTGAGATATGATCCATCTATTCCCACATTGCTGAGCTTTTTTTTATCAGAAATGGGTGCTGGATTTTGTCAAATGCTCTTTTAGCATCTATTGATATAATCATATGTTATTTATTTATTTATTTATTTTTGTTTCTCCTTTTTCCCCCACTGATTCCCCCCTCCCCCACCCTCCCTGCCCTGTCCTCAACTTTGTTGTCCATGTCCATTGTTCATGCATACATACATATAAGTTCTGTGGTTTATCTCTCCCCTACCCTTTTTTCTGGGGACTGTCAGTCTGTACCCCATTTCCACATCTCTGGGACTACCCCATTACTCAAACTGTTATGTTTATTATATTCCAAAAATAAGTGAGATCATATGATACTTGTCTTTATGGTCATATGGTTTTTATCTTTCATTTTGTTTATGTGGTGTATCACATTTATTGATTTGTAAATATTATACCATCCTTGCATACCTGGGATGAATCCTACCCAGTTGGTCATGGTGAATCATTTTTTTGATGTATTGCTGGATCCGATTTGCTAATATTTTGTTAAGGATTTTGGCATTTGTGTTTATCAGGGATATTGGCCTTTAGTTTTCACTGTAGTATCTTTATCCAGTTTTGGAATTAGGATCATGCTGGCCTTATAAAATGAGATTGGAAGTCTCTCATCTTGGATTTTCTGGAATAGTTTGAGAAGAATGGGTATTAGATCTCTGAATGTTTGGAAAAACTCCCTTCTGAAGCCATCCAGGCCTGGGCTTTTGTTTGCTGGAAGTTTTTAAATAACATCTTCAATTTCCTTTGTTGTTATTGGTCTGTTCAAGTTTTCTATCTCTTTCTGGTTCAGTTTGGGGAGGCTGTGTGTTTCTAGAATTTGTCCATTTCACCTAGATTGTTCAATTTGTTGGTGTATTGATTGTTCATAGTATGTTTCGATGATACTTTGTATTTCTATGATGTCAGTTGTTACTTCTCCTCTTTCGTTTCTGATTTTGTTTATTTGGGTCCTTTCTTTTTGTTTCTTGGTGAGTCTGGCTAAAGGTTCATCGATCTTCTTAATCTTTTTAAAGAACCAGCTTTATGTTTCATTGATCTTTTGAACTGTTTTTTTTTTTTTTAGTCTCTATGTTGTTTATTTCTACTCTGACCTTGACTATTTTTTTCCTTATACTTGCTTTGGGTATTTCTTTTTGTTTTCTTTCTAGATCTTTAAGTTGTAGAGTTAGAGAGTCAATTAAAAATTTTTCTTGTTTCTTGAGGTAGGCCTGTAGTGCTATGAATTTCCCTCTCAGGACTGTTTTCGCTGCGTCCCATAGATTTTGTGTTGTTGTGTGTTCATTTTCTTTGGTTTCCAGGAATTTTTTATTTCTTCCTTGATCTTGTTGGTAATCCATTTGTTGTTTAATAACAAGCTATTTAGCCTCCAAGTGTTTAGATGTTTTTGTGTGTTTTTGTTGTAGTTGAGTTCTAGTTTCATGTCATTGTTGTCTGAGAAGATGCTTGATATGGTTTCAATATTTTTGAATTTATAGAGACTTACTTTGTGTCCTAACATGTGGTCTGTCTTTGAGAATGTCCTGTGTACACTTGAGAAGAATGTATATTCTGCAGCTTTGGGATAAAATGTTCTGTAATATCAGTTAAGTCCAACTCATCTAGGTCATCATTTAAGGACTGTATGTCCTTGTTAAGTTTTTGTCTGGAAGATCTATCCAGTGGTGTAAGTGGGGTGTTAAAATCACCCATTAAGGTCGTATTGCTATTGATCTCCCCCTTGAAGTCCTCCAGAAGTTTTTAAATATATTTTGGTGCTCCCATATTTGGTGCATATATGTTTACCAAGGTTACATCCTCTTGTTGTATTGATCCTTTTACTATTATGTAGTGACCTTCTTTGTCTCCTATTATGGACCTCGTTTTGAAGTCTATCTTGTCAGATATGAATATTGCTACACCAGCTTTTTTTTAAATTTCCATTTACTTGAAAAATGTTTTTCCATCCCTTCACTTTCATCCTGTGTGAGTCTTTTGTTGTGAGGTCTTTTGTAGACAGCATATATATAGGTCATGTTTTCTTATCCAATCAGCTACCCTATGTCTTTTCATTGGAGCATTTAAGCCATTTACATTTAAGGTTATTATTGATAGATAGTTATTAGTTGCCATTTTTATTTTATGCCTGTGTTTTTCTTTCTCTCTCTCTCTGTTTCTTCTTCTTACAATAGTCCTTTAAGCATTTCTTGCAGTGCTGGTTTGGTGGTGGTAAATTCCTTTAGCTTTTTTTTTTTTAATCTGTGAAGCTCTTTATTTCTCCTTCAATTCTGAATGATAGCCTTGCTGGATAGAGTAATCTTGGATTCAGACCCTTGCCTTGCATTACTTCGTGCACTTCATGCCACTCCCTTCTAGCCTGTACTGTTTCTATTGAGAAATCAGCTGTCAGTCTAATGGGAGCCCCCTTGCAGGTAACTTTCTGTCTCTCTCTTGCTTCCTTTAAGATTCTTTCTTTGTCTTTAATGTCTGCCATTTTTATTATGATGTGTCTAGCTGTGGGTCTTTTGGGGTTCATCTTTTTTGGGACTCTCTGTGTTTCCTGGACTTGTGTGACTTTTTTCTTCACTAGTTTAGGGAAGTTTTCTGTCATTATTTCTTCAAACAGGTTCTCTATTCTTTTCTCTGATTCTTCTCCTTCCAGTACACCTATAATGCAAATGTTGTTACATTTTGTATTATCCCACAGCTACCTTAAAAGCAGCTGTCCTCCTGCTTTTCAATTTTTTTTCCTATTTGCTGCTCTACTTGGGTGTTTTTTTCTACCTTGTCTTCTAAGTCACTGATTCAGTCTTCAGCATCTTCTAATCTACTGTTGAACACTTCTAAGGTATTTTTCATAACAGCTATGTCATTCTTTATTTCCTCTTGATTTTTATGCATAGCTTCTACCTCTTTTTTTAAGCTGAAGTAGTTCCCAGTGAGCCCTTTATAATTCTTATTAAGTTGCTTGTAGTTCTCACCAAAATTATTTGAGCACCCTTATAATCATTGCTTTGAATTCTTTATCTGACAAGTTGCTTTCTTCTAGTTTCTGTAGTTCCTTTTCTGCTGATTCCTTTTTTTTTTTTTTTTTTTTCCATTTGGGTGTTGTTTCTTTGTCTCAACACAATCTGGTAGTTCTAAGCCTGGTGAGGGATGTTGGAATGTGTAGGCAGGTCAGTGTGTATCAACTAAGGCTGATATGCCTCCCAGACTGTTTTGGTGTATGGCTCCTCTTGCCTGCTGTGGGTCTTTGAGGGTTGACACCTGGCAGCTGGAATTGGTCTGTCATGCAGGTCTCAGCTCCCTGAAACTCGCTGCTGCTTGGGCTGGGGCACCGATTTTGATCAGCTTCTGCTGATGCTGCTGGGAATGGGTCTTAGTTGCTGATATGTGCTGCTGCTGCCTGGGGTGCGCAGGCCCGTCTGGTGCCCTGCCGGGGTATGTAGGATTCCACTAGTATACTGTTGGGGTTGTGGGTTCCACTGGCACACTGATGGCATTCATGGCTCCCTCTGGTACACTGCTGAAGTGCATGGGTCCAGCTGGTGTCTTTCTGGGGTTCTTGGGTTTTATTAGTACATTGATGGGGTTTGTGGGTTCCACTGGTGCACTATTGGGGTTCGTAGGTCCCTCTGATACATTGCTGGGGTGCATGGGTCCCACTGGTGTGCTTTTGGGGAACCCTGCTCCAAATGGGGCTCAGCTCCTGATCAGTCACTCCTGGGTGCTGCTATTGCCACTGCTGCTGCCACCAGGGGGTGCTCTCAGGTCCCAATCCTTTACTGCTGTTGGGGGCTGGAGGATGCTCTGCACCTGGGATTTTGCTGCTGCTGGGGGGAGGGGCTCCACTCCAACTCCACTGCTGCAGTTGTCAGGGGCAGGTCTCAGCTTCCCTAGCTCTGCTGCTTGGGCTGGGGCACTGCTCCTGCTCAGCCTCTGCTAATGCTGCTGGGGATGGATTCAGCTGCCAATCTGAGCTGCTAATGCCTATTTGGGGTGGGACTCGACTCCCGCCCAGTCACTGTTGCTGTGGGGGGAGGTGCCAGGCTCTCAAGATGGTGCTAGTGCCCCCACAAGCCTGGGTGGGCTGCCTTGAACCTGAATGGGCTGCTGTGGGCCTGAAGTCTGGGCAGGCCCGGAGCTTGGGCGGGCCTGGAGCCTGGGCTGGCCGCCTTGCCGCCGCGGGCCTGGAGCCTGGGCTGGCCACCTTGCCGCCGCGGGCCTGGTGCCTGGGCGGGCCACCGCCAGCCTGGAGCCTGTGGGCCGCTGAGCTGCCCCGGGTCTGGGCAAGATGCTGCTGCTATTGGGGGTGGGGCTCCAGCTCCAGGTAGGTTTTGACTACTGCTGCAGGCACCTACTGTGTGCTGACCTTGCCAACACAGCTGAGTCCATTGGGCGGATGGTGCAGGGTGCTCTAGTGGACTCAGGTCACTTGGCCCCAGCCGCTCCCCATTTCCTCCTCCCAGGGCAGACCCGGGATCCTCCAAAACAAAACTCCTGACCTGTTTCCAAGTGCTAGCGTCACTTTTTAAAATTTCTTTCCAGGGCGGCCTCCTCTTAACTCTCTGAAGCACCTTTCTCTCCCACCCCCCATCCCGCACTGCAGGGCATGACACACAGAAAAGACAGCTGTCAGGCCTGCCCTTCCACAGGAAGTTTCCAGACCCGCAGCTCTGTGGGCGATTCATGTGATCCAGGTGATTATTTTCTATTAGGACCAAATCACAAAGCACAAATCAGCGCCTCTTCCCAAAGACACGGGGAGGTGGCCACCCGCAGCTGCCAGGGGCGGGGGAGGCTGGCAGCGCCTGTCTGCTTTAATTGCACGGACGTGGACAACTGCCCATGAAGCAATCTGGGCCCTAAAATAAAATAAATAACATATACTCAGGCAGAGTATTTCCTCCCAATACAAGAGAGTCTACCAAGAACCGAGGTTGTGTCTGAGCAGCCTCAGGTTCACCAGAAACACCGAATGGTGTCCACGAGCTCATTTCTGCCCTCATGGCCGGCAGGCAGGCAGTGTTCCATTCACAGGCCCCTTGCTGAGAAGGCCTCAGGTCCATTTAATGCTCTGTTGATGCCATCTTTACATACTTACTTACTAAGTTTTGAACAAGGACCCTGCATTTTCATTGTGCACTAGGCCACGCAGGGTAGGTAGCCAGCCCTGTCTGTGAGCAGCAGACACCTTGAGCTTCAGGGTTTTCTGTGGCTGGGTTGGGTGCCCTCTGGCCCCCACAATGCTCTCCTCATTCTCTGGGCCCCAGGGGCTTGGTAAGCACCCACCTTGGGATTCCAGGGGGCTGCCTGTGGTTCACTCATGCCCTGTGGTGAGGCACAGTGCCACAACAGTTTCTGTTTCTTGATAAATAAAATATTCTGGGGCCACAGCTTTCAAAGCACTGGTTTAAGAACAGACTCAAATATCACCTCCTCCAAGATTTGTACTAACACACATTTTCAACAAGTTGTCTTTTATCAGTATCCTCATTAGACAAATGAAGTGTCTTCTGAAGGGTGTCCTGCTGGACAAGGAACGGTCCAGGTTCCCCATGTTCTAGGGATCTGTAACCACAGGCCAGACTCTGTGCTCCCCTGGCGGCACTCTGAGGCCAAAGAGTGTGTCCACTCAGCATCCTCAGCCCAGTGTCTATCACGTGGTGGCGCTTGCATTCCTGACCCTGCCACTTAGAAGTCTGGGCAGGTGACTTATGCCTTTGAACTTCAAGTTTCTCAACTGTGAAAGGAGCGTAATAGTGCCTGTTCACATGTAGCAGAGCTGTGTATGACATGAGATACCGCAGCGCCCCCCTGGCTTACAAAGACACATAGATTGCACCTGCTAATGTTACTCCTGGTACTCAGGGAGTGTCTGCTTCCCAAATAAATAAAGACAGACGATGCCTGGTCAGCAATTTTTAGAAGTTTAAAGTGAAATTCAGTTTAGTGGTAAATACTTTTTGGAGGTAGGTGGGGAGGTGAGGATTTAATCAGAGAGAGGAAGAGGACAGGGGCCAGCATACCATCTGCGCACTGAACACAGTGGCACAAAGTCATCAGATTTAAATGATGAGTGGGCCACATGGCAGACTGAGATGCTGGGTACTGTGGGCAGTAGACACGGTGTGGAGATGGCCCTGAAGTGGAAGGAGACGAGGAGACTCTGGGCAGGGTTCTCACCTGGCAGAGCGGCTGGCTTGGGTATCTGTTGGGCTGGTACCCTGTGCCAGGTGCTGGGCTTGCAGACATTTTCTCTGTAATCAGTTTTAGAGTTCGTTTGTGGAGGACGGTTAAACTCAACAAGGAATCAGGGTTGCAGTGCTGTGCTAGGAGCCAGCCAGGATCGTGCCAAGTGTCTTCCCAGCTCTGTGTTGAGCGCCATGGCATCAGTAGCCTGAGCTAGGCCGCGGCGGGAGAATTGACACCATGGGAAATGGCAAACGCTATGCATTAGACTCCCCCCCTTCAGAGAGTGGGTTGTTAAACATTTACTAGCACACCGCTGGCTTTATGCCTTAAAAGATTTTTTAACAGAATTAATCTGCATTTTGGAAATGTATCTCTGACAGAGGGTGAAGGAAAGACTGAGTCTAGAAGACAAAAGTAGTAAGAGGCTCCCACCACGGCCCCAGCGAGAACTAACAAGGCTTGAACCAGGAAAGTGGAATATTAATATTTTTTTTTCTAAATCCTTACCCAAGGATATTTTTTTTCCATTTATCTTTTAGATAGAGTGGAGGGGAGGGAGGGAGGGAGAGAGATAGAGAGAGAGAGAAACATCAGTGTAACAGGGACACACCGACTGGTCGCCTCCCACGCAACTCCAACCAGGGCCAGGGACGAACCCCAACTGAGGTACATGCCCTTGGCTGGAATCAAACCCACAGCTCATTGGTCCACAGGCCATGCTGTAACCACTGAGCCAAACCAGCCAGGGCTGGAATATTAATACTTATTGAAATGACAGTCACTTCTTTCTCAGAGAGCTGCTTCTATAGTAAAGCATCAGCAAGTTTCATCTCAGGTGTAAAACTCAAGAAATTAAATATTTGTATGAAATCCCATGATTTTACTTACTACTTATTGCTAATGGTCTGTACTCAAAAAGAAACAAGTAGTCTGACTATCCCCCCCCCCACCACACACACACACAAAATCATAAGTTTGGTTTCTTGCTTTTGTCCACAGACAAAATGTCATCAAATATCAGTGGCAATAGCCAGGAGAAGTAGTAACTAGCAAACTGACTATGAGGTCATATCTGCAGGGCTGCTGGAAAAAGTTACCTTTTGTTTGCATAAATAAATAACTTCTGTTACAGCAACATTGGGGATCTATGTTCTCCCTTCACCTTTGATACTGAGGTATTCCAGGAAGGCTATCAAGAATGCATTAATATAGATGCACCATATCTTTCCAGACTGAGCCAAAACAAACCCTTGGTAGGAAGTCTTTCCTAACTTATCATTACTTTTTATTTTATACCTCCTTCACTCCTACACATTCTATCTCCAGTACACTCATTTCTGTGGTTTGATGTCCTCCCTCGGAATTTTTGTCAGATCACTTCCTTTAGGTTTCAGCTCTCATCTAGATCTAAGCAAATCTATTTCTCTGCAGTAGAGTAAGGAAATCCTCATTTGGGCCTGAGCTCTGCTACTAGCTGGCTGTGTGATCTTGGGCAAGTCTGGAGAGAAGAAAGGAGTTGTTGAAATGATCTCGCACTCACTTCTGTGTGTGCAAAACTGTTTCGGGTCTCTGACTCCGCGACTAACACCTAGACTAGTTCTCTGTCGGCAGCCAGTGCTCAAAAAATGGCTCATCCAGTAAAGGACACAATCAATATTTTACTTTTTCGGATGGAGACCTCTGCACCACACAGACAACTGCTGTGTTTCTCTGGACTAAGCAGTCATAAATAATGGACCCCAAAAGATCAGACTTATGTGGTCTGGGAGAGGTCGAGGGTATATTTAGAAGTAACTGTTGAAGGTGGCAGGATAATTCAGAGGTTTCAGCCATGGACACAGCAATCTGAGTTCTATTTCTGGCTCGACCACTAATTCTGAGGCTCTGAGAAGCTGGCCTCAGCGGCCATACCTCTCTCTGCCTTCCCTGCAGGAATGGTAATAACAGGATAAACCTTTAACTTGTGAAATGAAAAGATTTCCATGCAAGCAAATAAGGTCTTTAGGAGACTAAAGTTAAAACCTTAATCACACTTGATATAACATGTAACACAGCACGTTATTTAAAATCAAAGGAAGGTTTGCTCTGATGGTTGAAAGAAAATAAATCCTGTATTCCGTTCCTCCCTCAAACCCTAGAAGCTTAGACCTCTCACAGAATGGAAATAAGAAGTTTTTCTGCCTCAGTGGGGGTGGATAGAAATTAATTTTGGGGGAGTGGAACATCTTACTGCGTTTATGTATAAAGTACATATTTCCATATAGTTCATAAACAGACATTCAGCATATCTGTGGTATCAGAATTTCAATGGGGAAGGGAAAATTATATGATTACTGTACTGTATGGCACGGGTCCCCAGTGAAACCCTGCTAGGACATGATCCTTGTCCAATCTGAAAGAACCCAAGCTGAAACTTTCTGTAACAGATCATTGCATCATCGGCCAGAGGTTAATTGGAGTGGGGCACAGGAAATGACTGGAGAAAACAGGTTTTGCTACTTGTGGAAGCTTAAACACAGAATCCATCCTACAAAAAAAAAATTTCCTAAAACACACATTTTCAGTGAAAATCAGTTTGCTCTCCCTTTGCACAGAAGCATAAGAAACTTGGTCTATGACCTTTTCACTTTCACACAGCAGACCCCTTTCCCCAGCCTACGAGGTGCTCATGGGAGGACACTTGGCTTTGCCTCACTCAGGAGATGGAACCACCCAAGGCAGCGAAACACAGAAGCCCCCAGGTCAGATGCTCCCTGAGATTCAGCTTGAGCTAGAACACAGCTTTAGACAAGCCCTGCTGATCTCTCTGCAGAAGATCACAGCCCAGCTTGGAGAGTGACAAGAACAAGAAACGGAACCTCAGAGGGGCATGTCTGCCTTTGTGTGGCACAGAGACCCTCTTCTGGCTTATCTCACCTTCCTGTTGCCTGCCCTGCTTCTCTGCTAAATGGACCGACTCCTGCCACCACCAGCGGAGACAACTCAGCTTACAGAGATCCTCGGTGGCTGTGTGGTTCCGCTCTCCACCGCCTATGCAGCTGAGATCTTAGCAGAGAAGCCACCTTGCATGTGACATTGCTGATGCTCATGTCCACCCCAAGCCACTGTGAGATGTGGCAGGCACTGGATCGGGTCCCTGCTCCCCACTGATTCACTCACTCACTGTGTACTGGGGAGAGCCACCCCTTTCTGATTCCGGTTTCCATCTGTCAAATGGGAACACAAATCTTACCTTTCTTGCCTTGCAGAATTTGGTAATAATAAAAAGAAAATGTGCTGCAGCCATAAGGCAGTAATACTAGTTTCCAAAGAACATAGAAGAACACTAGGAAGGTGTGAAATTGCCTTTCTGTAAGGTACTGTTTCTATTTATTTTCTACTTTTAAATATTGCAAGCACTTTCAATCAACAAGGCACTGGGAGCAAAGGCCAGAACATCTGACAAACTTAAAAATTAATACAGGAATCAATGCACATATTTCCACTCACCTGTACTCATGGCCAGGTGCCCCTGGTAATGAAAGACATGGAGCAGAGTCCCACAAAGGCACCTGCAGGGTAATTACTCACCAGCTGCTGTTCCAAGGGAGGGACCGCATCGTGATGCCCGTATGTTATTCCAGGATTGTACTGACTGGAAAGGACTGGGTAAAACACTTTCTTCCCTGCAGAGCAGAAAGCAAACATTGGCTGAAAACAACAGATAAAACTGTGAGGTTTGTTCACGTATGCTCAACCCTCAGAAACACCCCCGACATTCTCAGGCATTTTTCCTTTCCCTTCACTTATGTCTAAAACAGATCTTAGAAGTTCTGTGCTGGGTGGACCAGATGCCCAGACTCTCAGCTATGTCTGGCCTCTACAGCTCAAGAGTGTAATCCAAAACGTTGACAGTCAGTGGCTCTGGCACTGAAAATCAACCAATGAGAGTGGGTGTGAAAGACAGTCCTGATGCCCTCTGCCCTGCCAGGCATTAACCCTTTAACTGCTGGCTTGTGGGGCAATCTGAAGGGTTGCCAGAGACCAGGGTGATTTCAGGTAGCAGGAGTAGACATAGGGAGCCCGGGGTAGTTACGCTTTACCAATTTACATGAAGAGTTTCAATGTTTTAACAACCTATATGCTCATTCAGTAGTCGTCAGCTGAATACCGGTCTCGCCTACAAGTCAAACTCTATGAAGGTGATTTTCATATTGTGGGTTATTTCTGCTCAGAGCACTTCCTCCCTGGGTAACTGCCCACAGCTACTCCTTTCTCTTTGGTTTCAGGAAGTTCCTCCAGGTCATGTCGTCCCACCACACTTTCTCCTGAGAAAATGGAAAAGGGGTTATAAACATGAACTTGGAACAGAGTCCAGGATCATAGCGGCTGATGGGCCCACACTGTGACACCAAAGTAGAAACCAAACCAGATGGTTTTCCTTTCCTTTGTCACTGGGGGGGAATAAGGCTGATTCAGAAGCAGGACATGAGTGAACGGTGGAGAGAGGGATGCATGAGTGTGAGAGACCTTACCTGGCTGTGTGTTCAGCCTATAGGTATTGAGGAATTCGGAGGTGGAGTGGATGTCAACGTCACAGAAAAACAGAAGGACGTTGCCTCCCTTCCAGAAGCGGGCTCCCACATCGAGGCCCTTTCCCGGGGAAAACTCTCCGCTCAGCTGGATGAAGGTGAAGTTCCTGAAGTTGGCAGCTCTAAAAGGGCAGGCAGACAAGCCACTCGGGCACCGGTGCTTCCTGGGCCAGCAGAGTGCCCTGGAAAATCATGACCAAGGGCCATCCACATCTGGCCATGTTTCTTCTATAACCCTGAGAGCATTGTGACAGTCAAGCAGTTATGGGATGATCCAGAGTCACCAGAAATGCATTGGGATTAAAAGTACCAAGAACACACACCTAGTGAAGTTTTAATACCAGTTTGTTTCTTGTTTCTCAGTAACTCTCCCAAATTGAAAACTTTACTGTCATGATTAATGAATATTTTTTTGTGATGGAGGAAACCTGAACCTGTGAAGACGAGGTCAACAAAACCCAAGGCAACCTCCATGCCTTCCAAGCCGCCCCAATGAAACCTGGGCCAAGGAATGAAATCCCAGTGGAATGGCCCCACCTAGCATCTTCTCATCGGTATTCAACTCCAGCAGCCAGGCCTGATGGTCTTGACATATGCTCATCCCCAAACAGATCTAAACCTGGATTCCTTCCCTACCCACAGGTAAAGCAGCAGATCCTAACAAGGAAAATGACAGACTTGGGTTCAGAGAGTGGGCCTGCCTTCCATCTGGCTCTCCTGTAAGTTAACTCTGTGATCTAGGCAAGCCCGGAACCCCAGTTGCCTCATCTGCAAAGTAGGAATAAATAACACCTTCCTTAACTATCTCACAAAGTTGTTAGTTAGATAAACACTGCCAAGAGTAGAAGGCACTATGCAAGCATCAGCTCTCACTGTCATCAGCACAGGCCAGGATTCCCAGGCTGTGACAGCGAGGCCAAGACGTTTCTTCACTAGGTTGTTCTCTCCCAGGACCACCAGAACCTTCTGAAAGGGGGCATGTCTTCACAAAGTTCTAGGACTTCACTCAGTACCTAGAGGGATGGGGATTGTCTCCTACCAGACAGAACTAGAGAGCCACTTCTAATCCTATTCCAGCTCCTGGTTCTACCTGTGCAGGTGCCTGGCATTTGGCAAACCTTCCTTTTCCTGCTGACACCCTTCTTGTCATACTCTGAGCCCTCCCCCATTCCTGGCCTAGCCCCATTCCGAAACCTCTCTCTAATCCTGATGTAGTCAAAACAAGTACAAAAACCCATTTCCATTTTTTTTAAGTGTGTATTTCAAATAACTATCTAAAGATCAACACAAATATAGTCATAAACTTCTCAAATGCTAAGCTGTGCTTGTATTGGGTCATTTAATCGGTGGAACGAGTTCTGCTACCGCTTCCTTGACTTGTCTTCTTTCAGATCTGGAGTGAGCTTGGGTTTTTATCTTGGGGATCTGTGGGCCCAGCCTTGTCTGAGACTGATGCCAAATGTGCTTTTCAGATTTGGATCAAGGCAGGAGGCCTGGTGATGGGCAGGGCACTGGTGGATGAATCCGGAAAGCTGGATCTGGGGCCTGGAACTGCGCCTGGCCCCCAGAGTGCTCAACAGATGTTTGTGAATAAACATGTAAACAGATGAATGATTCTAATCCTAGCTCTGCCTCTAATGTATCAGGGGTGAGTCACTTCATTTCACTGGCCTGTTTCCTCACAGCACAATCTGAAGGTCACAGAGCTCTAAGGCCCGACTGCACTCTAAAACCGCTTCTTCTTCAGCCTGGCCGGTGGCTCAGTGGGTGGAGCATCGTCCCATGGACTGAGAGGTCCCAGTTCAATTCCCAGTCAGGGCACATGCCAGGGTTTCGGGCTCAATCCAGTAGGGGGCGTGCAGAAGGCAGCCCATTGATGTCTCTCTCTCACATCCATGTTTCTATCTCTCTCCCCTTTCCTCTCTCTCTAAAAATATCAATAACAACATATTTTGTTAAAAAATAAATAAAACCTGTTCTTCTACCTTCTGCGTCCTGTTCAGCACTGCTCACATCCACAGGCACTCTCGTCCTCTTCCAGGACTTCACCTCCTCTTTCCTCAGGCTCTGGGCGAGTCCAGACTTTCTGTGAGCAGCGCTGAGGTTCTGCTCCACAGCCTCAGGCCTCGGTCTGGCCCTCGGGAAGGTCAGCTACCTCCCTGTCTCCCAATCTGTTCAGGCGCAGTGGTCTGTCTCCCCAGAGGGTTCCACGGGTCCTGAAAATCAGGCTCAACTCACTCCACCTGACGTGTGCTCAGTTTTTCAGAAATTACCCTTGGGAAGTGCCTGAACTTTTGCCTGTTCCTCGAAGGGGGTCTCTCACCAGGTCTCACAGGACTCCCCCACCATCCTAGGACCCGTGTTTCTCTCTCGGCCAGGAGCAGGTCTCCTCTGTTTGTCTCAAGCTTCATGCTCTTCGAGATGGTCCCAGGCTGCAGGGCGAGCTGCAGCTACTCTGCAGGGCGAGCTGCAGCTACTCTGCAGAGCAGGGAGGACTGACGTGCCCAACACAAAGCAGCATGGCCATCCGCACTCAGGGTGTGCCCGACTCACAGTGTAGGGTCCTTCTCGGAGAAGTCTTCCAGGGCCTTTCATTTCGGAGCTCAGATATAAAAATGCTTTATATTTAAACAATAGCATGCAATGTTTGCCACAGGAAGAAGAATACAGTTTCCTAATACTCTGTGTTAAAGGAACTGCCCACTTCCTTGAACACCTTACAGTCCATTTGTAGAGAGACATCAAACATTTATAAAAATCATGTTGAATACTTACATAAGAATACAAGGCAGATATACAAAAGCTTGGAGAAAAAATGGCGGCCGAGTGAATGGAAACTACACAGACCATCTCCCAGGACCAAACTGTAATTAATTACAACGAAAATAAAGACAAACCAAATAAAGACAAATCGTCAGGAAGGGGCAACCGAAAAGCAGCTTGGAGGACCACATAACCAAGGACACTGACTCAATCCTGGTAGGCTTGTGAGGACGCAAGAGGGGGCCAGGAGCCCACGGTCCGCAGCGGCCTGGGCTGGGACCAGCGGACTCAGCTGGGACCAGGGGACTCGGCTGGAACCTGCGCCCTCGGCTGGGTCCTGTGGCCTTGGCTGGGATGAGCAGCCACCTCGGCAGGGTCCTGCAACCTCAGCTGGGGCCAGCGGCCTCTGCTGGAAGCTGCACCCTCGGCTGGGTCCTGCGCCCTCGGCTGGGTCCTGTGGCCTTGGCTGGGACGAGCAGCCGCCTCGGCTGGGTCCTGCATCAGCCTCGGCTGGGTGCTATGCCCTTGGCTGGTGCTGCAGCCTATGCTGCCCTTAGCTAGGAGCAGTACCCTCGGGTTAAAGTCTCAGGCGGCTCACCGACACAGAGCCCGGCCAGAGGCTAAATTGGCAGCAGCCAATCAACTTGGGCTCTGGCAGAGGGAAGGCAGACTGGACTGGAACTATGTGGGGACACTCGGGATTTGGAGGGTGCTCAGAGCTTTTGCTGAGTGCAGCCACGCAGGACTGTGGTCATCTTACTCCTTCCCAGGGCCCTAGGGAGAGGCAGCGGCCCCTTCCTCGGAGATTCAACCCCACCCAGTGGCCATTGAAATGCTAATTGAGGGCCATTAACAACCAGCATCTGCCCCACCCTTGGGATATCCACTTACACTGAGCACCTGAGGGAGTTTTTCAGTCAACTCAGAAACGAAGGTTCTTCAGGTGACGGCTACAAATAGCCCCGAGGCAAAAAAATTAGAGGATAACTACCATATCCTGGGCTAGCAACTCTAACCAGAAAAGTTAAGACTTGACAGTGGTGTTTAAAGGGGGTCCTCCATGCCTCAAACCAAACCCAGGAGAGGGAGCCACAAACAGCAGAACATCAACACCCACAGGGAAAATTTGGCAGACTCCAAAGCCCACTGTGATAGCCAAAATGGTGAAAAACAGAAACAAAAGCCAAATGAAAGAACAAGAGACCTCTTCGAAGATGAGATAAATGAGGTGCAGTTAAGCAAGTTAACAGAACTAGAATTCAGAGCCATGATCTTGAGGAAGCTCAACAGCATGTGTAAGGACATGAGCACCATGAGTAAAGACATAGATATGTTGAAAATCAACCAGTTGGAAATTAAAAACCACCAAGAAAAAATGAAGCATTACATATCAGAAAGGAAAAACACATTGGAAGGTCTAAAAAGCAGAGTAGAGGAAGCTGAGGACTGGATCAGTGAATTAGAAGACAGGGTAGAAAAAATCAACCAATCAGAAAACCAAAAGGAAAAAAACGATTAAAAAACAGGAAGACAGCTTAAGAGAACTGTGGGACAACTAGAAACGTAATAATATTCGCATCATAGGAATCCCTGAAGAAGAAGAAAATGAGCAAGGGTTAGAGAATATATTCAAAGAAATAGTGACAGAAAACTTCCCTAATTTGGTGAAGAAAGAAGGCATTCATGTTCAAGAAGCACAGAGAGCCCCAAGTAAGAAGAACTCAAACAGGGCCACACCAAGACACATAGTAATCAAACTGCCAAAAATTAAAGACAAAGAGAGAATCCTAAAAGCAGCAAGAGATAAGCAACAGGTTACCTACAAAGGAAACCCCATAAGGCTCTCAGCTGACTTCTCACAAGAAACACTACAGGCCAGAAGAGAATGGCATGAAGTAATCAAGGTCATGAAAAACAAGGATCTGAATCAAAGACTACTCTACCCAGCAAGGCTATCATTCAAAATACAAGGTCAAATAAAGAGCTTCCCAGACAAAAAAGAAAAGGCTAAGGGAATACAATGGCACCAAACCAGCACTGCAAGTAATGTTAAAAGGACTGCTGTAATTAGCAGTAGAAATGGGAAGAAAAATAGAACCACACTAAACAAAAATGGAAATAAATAAGTACATATCAATAATCACCTTAAATGTAAATGGATTGAATGCTCCCATAAAGAGACACAGAGTAGCTGATTGGATAAGAAAGCATGACTCATCTATATGTTGTTTCCAAGAGACCCACCTCACAACAAAAGACTCGCAGGGGTTGAAAGTGAAGGGATGGGAAAAAATATTCTAAGCAAATGGAAAGGTAAAAAAAGCTGGGGTAGCAATACTCATATCTGATAAAATAGATTTCAAAATGAAGGCCATAACTAGAGACAAAGAAGGCCACTACATAATATTGAAAGGATCTATCCAACAGGAAGATATAACCTTAGTAAACATATATGCACCCAATATAGGAGCACCAACATATATTAAAAATCTTCTGGAGAACTTCAAAGGAGAAATCAACAGTAATACAATCATAGCAGAGGACTTCAACACCCTGCTGACATCACTGGATAGATCCTCTAGACAAAAATTAGCAAGGAAACAGAGACTCTAAATGAAGCACTAGACCAAATGGATTTAATAGATATCTACAGAGAATTACACCCCACAACTACAGAATTCACATTCTTCTCAAGTGCACATGGGACATTCTCAAAGATAGACCACATGTTAGGGCACAAACTAAGACTCTACAAGTTCAAGAAGACTGAAATCATATCAAGCATCTTCTCAGATCACAACGGCATGAAACTAGAAATCAAAGAAGAACATACAAAGACATTTGAACACGAGGAAGCTAAATAGCATGTTATTAAACAATGAATGGGTTACCAAGGAGATCAAGGAAGAAATTAAAAACTTCCTGGAAACCAATGAAAATGAAGACACAAAATACAAAATCTATGGGATGCAGCGAAAGCAGTCCTGAGAGGAAAGTTCATAGCACTAAGGGCCTACCTCAAGAAACAAGAAAAATCTCTAATAGACTGTCTAACCTCACAACTTAAAGAACTAGAGAGCAAACAAAAAGAAAACCCCAGAGAAAATAGAAGGAAGGAAATAGTAAAGATCAGAGCAGAAATAAATGACATAAAGACCAAAAAAACAATTCAATGGATCAATGAAACAAAGAGCTGGTTCTTTGAAAAGATAAACAAGATTGATGGACCCTTAGCTAGACTCACCAAGAAACAAGAGAGAGAACGCAAATAAATAAAATCAGAAGTGAAAGAGGACAAGTAACAACTGACACCTCAGAAATACAAAAGATTGTTAACAACTACTATGAACAATTATATGGCAACAAATTTGACAATCTAAGCGAAATGGACAAATTTATAGAAACACATAGTCTCCCAAAACTGGACAAGGAAGAGATAGAAAACTTAAACAGACCAATAACAACAGAAGAAATTGAAGGTGTAAACAAGACTCTCCCAGGAAACAAAAGCCCAGGCCCGGATGGCTTCATGGGGGAGTTTTACCGAACATTCAAAGAAGAATTATGCCCATTCTCCTCAAATTATATCAAAAAATTCAAGAAGAAGGAAGACTTCCAAAGTCCTTTTATGAAGCCAGCATAATTCTAATTCCAAAACCAGAAAAAGACACTACAAAGAAAGAAAATTACAGGCCAATATCCCAGATGAACATAGACGCCAAAATCCTGAACAAAATACTAGCAAATGGGATCCAGCAATACACCAAAAAAATTATCCACCATGACCAAGTGGGATTTATCCCAGGGATGCAAGGCTGGTACAATATTCACAAATCAATAAAAGTGGTACACCACATAAATAGAATGAAGAATAAAAACCACATGATCATATCAATAGATGCTGAAAAAGCCTTTGACAAAATCGAGCATCCATTTCTGATAAAAATGCTCAGCAATGTGGAAATAGAGGGATCATATCTAGACATAATAAAGGCCATATATGAAAGACCTACAGCAAATATCATACTCAATGGGCATAAACTAAAAGCATTTTCCTTAAGAACAGGAAAAGGCAAGGATGCCCACTTTTGCCACTCTTACTTAACATAGTACTGGAAGTTTTAGCCACAGCAATCAGACAGGAAGAAAAAATAAAAGGGATCCTAATTGGAAAGGAGGAAGTGAAACTGTCATTATTTGCAGATGACATGATACTATACGTAGAAAACCCCAAAGACTCCATAAAAATCTACAAGACTTAATAAATAAATTTGCAAAAGTAGCAGGATACAAAATTAACATCAAGAAATCGATGGCATTCTTCTACACCAAGATGAACTCACAGAAAGAGAAACTAAGAAAACAATCCCATATACCATTGTGGCAAAAAATTAAGATACCTAGAAATAAACATAACCAAAGAAATAAAGGACCTATTCATAGAAAACTACAGGTTATTGAAAAAAGAAATAAAGGAAGATATAAAAAAGTGGAAGCACATACCCTGTTCATGGATTGGAAGAATTAACATCATTAAAATGTTTAAACTACCCAAAGCAATCTATAGATTCAATGCAATCCCCATCAAAATACCAATGGCATACTTCACAGAATTAGAACAAGTACTTCAAAAGTTCATATGGAACCAAAAAAGACCTAGAATAGCCACAGCAATCTTGAAAAAGAAGAACACAGTTACCAGATTTCAGGTTATACTACAAAGCCACTATAGTCAAAACAGCCTGGTACTGGCACAAGAACAGGCATATAGACCAGTGGAACAGGACAGAGAACCCATAAATGGACCCAAGGCAATATGCTCAATTAATATTTGACAAAGGTGGCAAGAGCATACAGTGGAGTCAGGACAGCCTCTTTAATAAATGGTGCTGGGAAAATTGGACAGCTACATGCAGAAAAATGAAACTAGACCATCAACTTACACCCTACACAAGAATAAACTCAAAATAGATAAAAGAATTAAATGTGACTCATGAATCCATAAAAATTCTCGAAGAAAATGTAGGCAACAAAATTTCAGACATCATATGCAGCAGAATTTTCACTGATACATCACCTAAGGCAATAGAAACAAAGGAGAAAATGAACACATGGGACTACATCAAACTCAAAAGCTTCTGCACAGCGAAAGATATAATCATCAAAACAGAAAGGCTACCCACTGTATGGGAGAGCATAATTGCCAATGATATATCAGATAAGGGGTTAATTTCCAATATGTATTGAGTGCTCATACAATTCCACAAAAGGAAGACAAAGAACCCAATTAAAAAATGGGCAGAGGAACTAAATAGACTCCTCTCCAAACAGGACATACAAATGGCTAAGATACATATGAAGAAATGCTCATCATCACTAATCATCAGAGAGATGCAAATTAAAACAACAATGAGGTATCACCTCATACCTGTCAAAATGGCCGCCATCAACAAATCATCAAACAAGTGTTGGCGAGGGTGTGGAGAAAAGGGGACTCTAGTACACTGCTGGTGGAAATGCAGACTGGTGCAGCCACTATGGAAAACAATATGGTGTTACTTCAAAAAATTAAAAATTGAACTTCCATTTGACCCAGTGATCCCACTTCTAGCGATATACCCTAAGAAGCCTGAAACACCAATCAGAAAGAATATATGTACTCCTATGTTCATAGCAGCACTATTTACAATAGCTAAGATCTGGAAACAGCCCAAGTGTCCATCAGTAGACGAATGGATAAAAAAGCAGTGGTACATATACACAATGGAGTACTATGCAGTTGTAAGAAAAAAAGATCTCTTATCCTTTGAGACTACATGGAGGGACCTGGAAAGTATCATCCTAAGTGAAACAAGCCAGACAAAGAAAGACAAGTATCATATGATCTCATTTGTGGAATATAATGAACATAACAGTCTGAGGAATGGGGGGGTCCCAGAGACGTGGAAGTGGGGTACAGACTGACAATCCCCAGATGAGGGGGTGGTGGCGGAGAGATAAACCACAGAACTTATATGCATGTATGCATGAGCAATGGACATGGACAACAAAGCTGGGGACAGGGCAGGGATGGAGGGGGAATCAGTGGGGGGAAAAGAAGAAACATCTGTAACAAAAATTAATTAATAAAAAAAAGAAATACAAAACTTTTGAAATCTAAAATATATAATTGTATTTATATCAAAAAAAAAAAAAAAAAAAGAATACAAGGCAGTACAGAAACTGAAGTAACAGCATTAAAGGTATGACAGGCCTGGAGGTGACCCACCTGTGAGCACCTGCCAGGGAGACAGCTGAGTGGTACTCTGTAGCACTCGGAGGGGAGAGTGGTCATCTGGTGTACACATGAATTAGTTTAGCGCCTTCTGTCCAAAAGTTCTCCAATCCCTTGAGCTGCTCTTCTCTACTCTGTGGCCACAAGGAAGGAGGGGAGGCTGGCCAGTAGTCAAACTCACTAGGAAAGGCATCGAGAGAACATTGTTTCCAGTATTTGAGATGATCTTAATTTGGAAGAACTTTTTATAAAAAGTCTTAAAATGTCAACCTCTATGCTTCAGTGTGTTGCCTTTAAGGAAAGAGAATTCAGGAAAACGGGTGCTGGGGGACCCATAATATTCATTCAAAAGGAAATCTTCCTTTTTCTTCATTCAACCTCTGCACAAGGATGAGAAAATCCATGTTATATCGCAGCACTACCCAATCTGAATATGCATTTCATTTATCTCATCTTTGGTAGAGGTCTCTTGTTCTTTCATTTGGGATGTTTCTTTGTTTCACCATTTTGGCTATCTCAGTGGGTTTTGGAGCCTGCCAAATTTTCCCTGTGGGTGTTGGTGCTCTGCAGCGTTTCTTCCTCTACTGGGTTTGGATGAGCATGGGAGGACCCACGTTAAACACCACTGTCAATTCTTACTTTCCTGGGTAGATTTGCTAGCCCAGGAACGGTTCATTTATCCTCTAGCTTTTTGCCTGGAGGCTATTAGTCTTGGTTACTTGAAGAGCCTTGGGTTCTCAGTTGAATGAAAAACTTCCTCAGGTGTTCAGCATAAGAAGATTTCCCAAGGGTAGGGCAGATGCTGGTTGTTAATGAACCTCAATTTGCATTTCTTTGGTCCATCTGACTGGGGTTGAATTACTGAGGGAGGGGCTGCCCCCTCTTTCCAGAGCCCTGGGAAGGAGTAAGATGACCACTGTCATACATGGCTGCAACTCAGCAAAAGCTCTGAGCACCCTCCAAATCTTGAGTGTTCCCACACAGTTTCAGTCCAGTCTGCTCTCCTTCTGCCGAAGCCCAAGATGAGTGGCTGTGGCTAATTTATTGCTCTGTCCCAGCCCACTGCACTGTGGAGCCACTTGGGATTTTAACCCCGAGGGCTCATAGCTAAGACCACTGCTGTCCGTGGGCTCCCAGCCCCCATCTCGTGCTACTGAAATTCTCCCAAAATCAATTCAGTGTCCCTGGTTATATGATCTCACAAGCTGCTTTTCTGTTACTTTTTCACAATGATTTGTCTTTATTTTGGTTGTAATTCCAGTTCGGTCCTGGAAGATGGTCTGTATTGCTTCCATTCACCTCACTGCCATTTTGGAATCCCCTCTTCTCTCTTGATTTTTTTATTTTCTGTGTTCTCTACACTCTCTCCTGATTCTCTTTGTTTTCTGAGTTCTCTTTATTTTCACCCGATTCTTTTCATTTTCTCTGTTCTTTACACTCTCCCCTAATTCTGTCCTTTCTCTGCTTTCTCTGCACTCTCCTCTGTTTCTCTCCAATTTAAATGTTTCTTCACTCTTTCCTGATATTGCCATTTTCTGCATTCTCTTCACTCTTTTCTAATTCTCTCTGTTTCCTGAGTTCTTTTCACTATCCCCTAATTCTCCCTGGTTTTTCACCCTCTACAGTCTCTCCTGAATCTCTTTCTTTTCAGCGTTCTCTTTACCTTCTCTCGATTCTCTCCATTTTTTTGCATTCTCTTCACTCTCTCTTGATTTTCTTCATTTTTTGTGTTCTCGTCACTCTCTCCTGATTCTCTGCATGTTCTGCATTCTCTTCACTTTCGTCTCTTTCCATTGTCTGAATCCTCTTCACTCTCTCAATTCTCTCCATTTTCTGCATTCTCTATACTCTCTCCTGATCTACTCTGTGTTCTGCCTTCTCTTCAATATCTTCTGATTTTCTGCATTGTCAACACTCTGCTCCGATTCTCTGTTTTCTGTGATCTCTTCACTCTCTCCCAATTGTCTTCGTTTCCTGCGTTCTCTTTACTCTCACCTGATTCTCTTCATTTTCTGAGTTCTCTTCACTTTCTCCTGCTTATCTCCATTTTCTGCATTCTCTACACTCTCTCCTGATTCTCTCCATTTGTGACTTTCCATTTACTTTCTCTGGAGTTTCTCTATTTTTTGAGTTCTCTTCACTCTCTCCTGATTCACTCCATTTTCAGCATATTCTATACTTTCTCCCAATTCTGTTTTCTACATTCTTTTCACTGTCACCTGATTCTCTTTTTTTGTGCGTGTTCTCTGCACTCTCCCCTGATAATATCCTTTTTCTGCATTCTCTGCACTCTGCCATGTTTCTCTCCATTTCATATGTTTTTTCACTCTCTCCTGATTATCTGTTTTCTGCATTCTCTACACTGTCTCCTGATTCTCTTCATTTTCCTAGTTCCCTTCACTATCTCCTGATTCTCTGTTTTCTGCATTCTCTACAGCCTCTCCTGATTTTCTTTGTTGTCTGTGTTCTCTTTTCTCTCTCCTGATTTTCTCTGTTTCCTGAGTTCTCTTAACTCTCTCCCAATTCTCTCCATTTTTAGTGTTCTCTTCGCTCTCTCTTGATTTTCTCTGTTATCTTCATTCTCTATACTCTCTGTTAATTATGTCCATTTTCTGCATTCTTTACTCTCTCTCCTGATTCTCTTCGTTTTCTGCATTTCTTCTCTCTCTCCTGATTCTCTCTTTCCTGCATTCTCTCTTCTCTCTTTTCTGATTATCTCCATTGTCTGTGTTATCTCCTCTACCTCCTGATTTTCTACGTTTTCTGTGTTCTTTCCTCTATCTCCTGATTTTCTCCTATTCCTGTGTTCTCTGCACTATCTTCTGATTTTGGGTGTTTTCTGTACTCTCTCCTGATTCTTTGCATTTTCTGCGTTATCTACTCTCTCTCCTGATTCTCTCCATTTTCTGCATTCTTTACTGTGGGAGACTTTTTGCATGGCGTCAGTTTTGTTATAATCTGCTCTGCCATCGCCTGCCCAAAGGCAAGATATCTCTGCATTCTGCATTTCTTTATCTCTGCATTTTGCATTTCTTTAAGTAACCATTTACTCATCAGCCAGTCTTTACTGACCTTTTGTTCCTTTTGTAGTATTTCCTAGAATTGCTTCGGGCAAGCCTGGTGCTTGGCAACAGGTGCTTCTTGCCCTATATATTGTATGAATTACCCCTGAATAAACGAGACTTGATCAGAATCCTGTCTTGTCTCCATTTCTCGTGTCTCTTGTCCCTCCTCATCCTCACTCCCCCTCTAGAGTCCTCGTTGCTCGACCTGCGGGACGTGTCACTCTACTCTCTCTTTTGATTCTCTCTGCTTTCTGCATTATCTCCTCTGTCTCCTGATTTTATTTGTTTTCTGCATTCTCTGCTCTATTTCATAATTCTCTCCATTTTCTGTATTCCCTCCTCTCTCTTCTGATTCTCTGTGTTTTCTGCATTTTCTCCTCTCTCCCCTGATTGTCTCTGTTTTTTTGTATTCTCTCTTCTCTCCCCTGTTTCTCTTCGTTCTCCATTCCCTCCTCTTTCTCCTGATTCTTTCTGTTTTCTGCGTTCTCTTCTCTCTCTCCTGATTCTGTCCACTTTGTGCATTCTCTTCTCTTTCTTCTGGTGCTCCACATTTTCCGTTTCCTCTTCTATCTCTTCCGATTCTCTCTGTTCTGTGTTCTCTCCTCTCTCTCCTAATTTTCTCCATTTTCTGTGTTCTCTCCTCTCTCTTCTGATTCTCTCAGTTTTCTCTATTCTGTACTCTCTTTCTTGATTATCTCCATTTTCTGAGTTTACTCCTCTATCTTCTGATTCTCTGTTTTCTGCGTTCTCTGCTCTCTCTTTGGATTCTCTCTGTTTTCTGCATTCTCTTCTCTCTCTTTTAATTCTCTCCACTTTCAACGTTCTCTCCTCTTTTTCCCGATTTTCTCTATTTTTTTGCATTCTCTGCTCTCTTCTAATTCTTTGCATTTTCTGCATTTTATCCTCCCTCTCCTAATTTTCTCTGTTCTCTGCTTTCTCTGTTCTCTCTCCTGATTTTCATTGTTTTCTGTGCTCTCTTTCCTCTCTTCCTATTCTCTTTGTTTCAGTGTTCTCTCCTCTCTCTTCTGATTCTCTCTGTTTTCTGAATTCTCTTCTCTTTCTTCTGACTCATTTTGTTTTCTGTGTTCTCTCCTCTCTTTCCTGATTCTCTTTGTTTTCTGTTCTCTGCTCTCTCTCCTGCTTCTCTTCATTTTCTGCATTCTCTTCTCTTTCTTCTGATTCTCTCTATTTTTTGCATTTTCTCCTGATTCAGTTTTCTCCCTTCTTCTTTCTCTGTCCTGATTTTCTCAGTTTTCTGCTTTTTCTCCTGATTCTCTAGATTTTCTGTGTTCTCTCCCTTATCTCTTGATTCTCTCCATTGTCTGCACTCTCTTTTCTCTTTCCTGATTCTCTCTGATTTCTGGGTTCTCTCCTTCTCTCTTGATTTTCTCCATTTTTTGCATTCTCTTCACTCTACCCTGGTTTTCTTTACTTTCTGTGTTTTCTTCATTGTTTCTTGATGTTTTCTTTATTCTGAGTTCTCTTCAGTCTCTTCAGTTCTCTCCATTTTCTGTATTCTCTTCACTCTCTCCTGATTGTCCATTTTCTGAGTACTCTTCACTCTCTTCAGAAGAAAACTCCTGGAAAAGAAGTTAACAAAATGGAGATAAACAATCAATCAGATGCAGAGTCAAAACACTGCTTAGTAGGATTCTCAATTAACTCTGAGAATTTCAAGGAACTTTGTGAGAATATTAAAAAAAAAAAAAAATTATGAGAACTGCAAGAGCATAATAGAGGACCAGTCAGAAATCAAGGACGTACTAACTGGAAGAATTATTTTCATGGAATCAATAGTATAGCAGGTGAAGCCAATAAATAAACCATCTATTTGGAATAGAAGGAAACAAAAATCATCCAATTAGAACAGTAAAAATAAAAAATATCCAAAAACTGAGGATAGTATTAGTATCCTGAGGGACAACTTCAAGCATACCAACATTCGCATCATATGACTGCCAGGAGGAGAATAGAGAGGGCAAGAAAGTGAAAACATCTTTGAAAAAATGACAGAAAACTTTCCTAACTTAGTGAAGTAAGCAGACATACAAGTCCTGGAAGCATAGAGTCCCAATCAAGATGAACCCAAACAGAACAAAAACAGACTCATAGATACAGAGAACTTTCTGTTGCTTGCCAGATGGGAGAGGGGTTGGGTGAAAAAGATGAAGGTAGTAAAAATACAAAGTGGTTGTTAGACTGATGAACCTTAAGGGAAAGGGGCGAGGTGGGGCCGGAAGAGAGAAACCAATAACTGATATGCATATGTGCATAACCAGTAGCCACAGACAATAATGTGGGAAAAGCAGGAGGGAGGTGGGAGTGGGGAGGAATGGGTCAAGGGGGAAAAAAGAAGGAGATCTATAATACATTCAACATTAAAGCTGTTTAAAAATGAGTAAATAAAAAGCAAGTTTCAACCAAATACAAAGGATTAAAATTATATCAAGTATGGTTCTTGTCATTGCAATTAACCTACAAACAATGAGTAAAAAGTAACTAGATGTGCTCTGGCTGGTTTTGCTCAGTGGTTAGAGCGTCACATGTGGCAGACTGAAGAGTTGCGGGTTCTATTCCAGTCAAGGCACACACCTGGGTTGTAGTTTTGTCCTTGGCCCTGGTCAGGGTCATGCAGGAGGGAGCCAATCAATTTGTCTCTCTCACATTGATGTTTCTCTCTCACATTGATGTTTCTCTCTCTCTCTCTCTCTCTCTCTCTCTCCCCCCCCACCCCCCACTCTTTTCAAGATGAATGAAAAAATGTCCTCAGGTGAGGATTTTAAAATCCCACAAAATGTTTAAAAAGTAACTAGATGAAATACTATGTCGCTGTAAGAAAGAAAAATCTCTAACCCGTTGTGATGACATGGAGAAACCCAGAGAGTATTATCCTGATAACATGGAGGGACCTGGAGAGTATCATCCTAAGCAAAACAAGCCAAACAGAGAAAAATAAATATCATATGATCTCACTTATTTGTAGAATGTAATAAAACAAGCTGATGAACAAACTAGACCCAGAGACATAGAAGTTGGGTTCAGACTGACAAACCTCAGAACAGGGGATGGGGAGGAGGGAAGAAATAAACCACAAAACTTATATGCACATATGTGTAACCATGGACACAGACAACAATGCTGGAGACTAGGCGGGGGGGGTGGAGTCAGGAGGAGGATGTCAATGGGGGAAAAGAGAAACATCTGTAACAAAAATAAATTAATTTAAAAATTAAAAAAGTAACTAGGAAAATTTTTATTATTATCATTTTTTAATCCTCTTCCCAGGATATTTTTCCATTTATCTCAGATAGAGCAGGAGGAAGAGAGGGAGGAGGAGGAGGAAGAGGAGGAGAAGGAGAGAGAGAGAGAGAGAGAGAGAGAGAACCATTGATGTGAGAGATGACACATAACTGGTTGCCACCTGTACGACCCCTAACAGGGTCGGGTACGAACTGTAACCGAGGTACCTGTCCTTGGCCGGAATTGAACCTGGTACACCTGGTCTGCATTCCGATACTCCAACCACTGATCCAAACCAATCTGGGTGAAACTCCTTATATTTAAAAGTTATAAAATACACTTTTAAATAACAACAAAAATAAACCACCATTAGAGCTAGAAAGTAATTTGAACTTAATGCTGATTAACAGTACTACATATCACCCAGCAGGTGTGAATCACTGGTCAAGCATTGACCCATGCATCAAGAGGTCAATGGTCAATTCACATGCCCAGTTTTCAGGCTTGAACATTTTTAGGGGTGTGCATAAGACAGCCAATGGATGTTTCTATCTCTCGCTCCCTCTCCCTTCTCTCACTAAATATCAATAAAATTATACAATGTTCTAAAACTTATGAAAACATGTGCACCCTTAAATGCACCTATTAGAAAAGGGAAAAATTAAAAAGACTTTGTATTAATAGTAATAGCCTAAAATAGTACATGAAATCTAAAATAAGTAGAAGAAAGAAAATGTGCATGTACAGATATCTGGAAAGGTATATTCTTAAAATTAAAGCAGTTATTTTACCTCTTGGAGTAGAATTTTGAATACATTTTCTTTTTCTGTATTAAGTCAACTGCAAAAAACAAACCCATTTACATTTTAGGGAAAAAGTACTAGAGAAACACATGGCATAATTTTAAAATAATAAGCTGCACTGCTGCAGTGACAACACCAGAAGCTTCTCTTTCCTCTCCTAGCCTGGTTTCTTGTCAGTCTAATGAGAACAAAAACTGTTTCTAATTGTTTACCTCAAAGTGGCTGCTTTTCTACTTCGCACTTTTTTGCAATATTTTTATTGACTTCAGGGAGAGAAAGGGCAAGGGAGAGAGATAGAAACATTGACGAGAGAGAAACATGGATGCGATCGGCTGCCTATTTTATGGCCCTACTTCATGTGACATTGCAGGAGTTTGGATAAAGGGAACCTATAGGCTTTGGTTCTCTGAAATGTATCTGACCATCTTCTAACATTTACAAGGTATATTCTTTACAACACGAAACTAAGCTCTGAGCGTCTTCATTGTGTCACTTGTAAAAATTTCCTATTTTATGGCTTAGGACAGTCATTGCTGAAGGGCCTAAGCTAGGTCTGGGTTTAGCCTGCAAAGAGACAGAGGTTGGACCTCTCAGTGCTCAGGTGAGCTCACAAGGGAAGAAGTGGACCTGGAATTCTGGTATAAGCCTGGAGCGTGTACTCATAAAAAGTGGTCTCACAGGAAATGCTCACCTAATGAATGTCCACCACACCTCTTGATTCACGAAAAAAAATCTTGCTCATAGTACTTGATCTGTAAAATACGTTTTACACCCAGAAGCTAAATTAGGAGACTTTCCCAAATTTCACTAATAAAATCTCTCAATCTAAAAACTGTTTCTATAGATACATTGTTAAATTTCTAAGGGTGAAATAGATGTACTTCCAAGATGTACACTTTATTAAATATCTGATTACTAGCTTATGTAGAGGAGAAACTTCTCTCTGAACTGAAAGTTCTTTACTTGTTCACTAATCAAATATTAATGACACAGATTAGCAACAGAAAATAAACAAATTTTACACATGCATGTGTATAGGAACCTCCCATACATGAAACTTACAGACCCCATACGCAGGACAGATTTACAGATAGAAAAAAAATATGGGTATACAAGACATTCTGAACTAGGCAGAATACAAGATGCCTTGAGGCCTTCAACAATTTTTTGCAAAATGTTATGAGCAGATGCTTAGTACATAGGTGCTATTTCCTAAAATGTAGACTTGACACAGAAGAGCACTTCATTCAGGGGATTGGCAGGACGGGGACAGCGGCCCAAGGTTCTCTCTGAGTCTTGGTCTTTGATAAACAGCTTAAAATCAATACTTTGAAAACCATCAGCAAGGGGGCAGATTTTTGATCTGTGAATTGTGAATTATTCGTGACACCATTATTCTTAAGATTGGGCAATTTACTAAAAAATTTCTTTCCACAAATAGACGTATTCACTAATACACCCAAATATCTGTAACTCCTCTATAATGTAAAGCAAAACATAAATAAACCTATGTTCAGTAACCCTAATCCTCACCTAAACCCTCACCATATTACCGAACACAATAAACTATAAAAAATTATATATACATACACACACGTGCGCACGCGCACACACACACACACACACACACATACATACATACATATATAATTTTTTTTACACATCAAGCCCTCCCTCTGCTGGTCATCTGTAGACTGACACTCTTTCTGCCTCATGTTTTCGTTTTGGTTTGTGCTGACTCCTCTGAGGCTCATGGCAACAAGTCCTGGGTGTCTGCTGAGGTGAATTGAACAGCTAAGAAAATGCTTCTTCCTGAAACATTGAGAACTATCTCTGGCAGGCTTCCTGACAAGGCTAAGCTGTCCTGGGCATTCACTGGATGCCAACATCACAGGCTGAAGGCACAAGCGCCAGGTGGATCAGAGAGGACACTTGGGGGCTCCCTGCAAAGAGTATCTAACACCCTAGAACACTGAATCACGTGATGGACCACTGTAGGCATCCGAAAATGATTCCTTTTCTTTCCATGGCTCATAAATCACTCTTTAAAAACTGTTCTATAATGTAGCTAAAAATCAATCATCTTGGTCTTTCAGTTGCCAAAATTCACCATTTAAAGTTTCTGTTTTTGAAATTGTAACATTTGACATATCGTGAGTTTCTCAGGTTACCTACAGAGGACACAGTTTCATTTAAATAATCTGATTCCTAGAATACCAAGCATCTGGACCCTGGCCTCATTTCAATGCTAAGAATTTTGTTACTATTTTATCTAATCGTTAATATAATTATGAGTAAGGAAAAAAAATTTTTTCTAGCAGCTCACATTACTTTTCTTCCTGTTCTTTCCAAGCTTAGCCCATCTATATATTTTTCCCCTTTAATCTTCACTGATTTTAGTGACAGAGAAGGGAGAGACAGAAACATCTATATGACTGGGACACACCCATGGGTTGCTTCCCCAAAAGAACCTGGACCCGGGATCAAACCCACAACCTTCCTGTGTGTCAGGACTCTCACCTCAGGTCCTCCCACTGCTCCCCTCACACCTCACACCTCACACCCACCTCTAACCTCACACAGGATCCGACTCTCACCTCAGGTCCTCCCACTGCTCCCCTCACACCTCACACCTCACACCTCACACCTCACACCTCACACCTCACACCCACTTCTAACCTCACACAGGATCCGACTCTCACCTCAGGTCCTCCCACTGCTCCCCTCGCACCTCAGGATCAGGCCATCCCACCGCCAGGCCACTACTCACCTCATGTCTGTCAGCCACCTTCCTCATAACCAAAACACGCATCTAGACTCAAGGGGGCCACCTTCCTGTCCTCATGTCCACACCTCCGCTCCCCGCAAGGTCACCTGCCTCTCATGGCAGTTCCCAGCTCTAGCCTTCAGTACCGAGTCCGCCCCTCTGCGCCCACCTGGCCCCGCCTCTCCACTCAGGAAAGAGCGCCCCCTGGACTTTGATCTGTGACCTGCTGCTTGCCTCGCGTCCCAACGACATCTATTACATAATGCGCATTTTCTCTAATGATCTGAGAAGACATCTTTATCATACAAAATTCACCTATGGATTTGGGTCTATTGCTGCACCATCTACTCTGTTCCATTACGTTGTCTATTGGGAAGTAGTGCGGTCCTGAAGCCTGACTGGGGAGGTGATCACAAAAAGTGGTCCCACCAAACCCCAAGGACTCTCCCCAGGAAACTGGTCCTGGGGAGTGTTGACTTGAACATGACCTGGAGAAAGTGCCACTGAACTCCGGCTGGCTGCAGTGCACCCCGGACCCCGGGCATCCCTCTGATTCTCCAACACCTGCTGGAACTTGTTCCTTACCCCAGGGGAAATCATGCCCAGGCCACTCCTCGCCCTGTACCTCAAGACACCCTCTGCCCATCACCTACTTGGTGGAGCCAGAAAGAAAAAAATGGCTCCGGGTCACCCCTCACCTGTTCTCCAGAGGCCCATTAGGGGCTGGGCTGGAGTCAGGATTTACCATTCCCCTCAGTGTATCCACTGGCCCCTCACGCCCTCGTGCCTTTTCCTCAGATCTACGTACCCTCTTGCCCATCACATCCTGCCCAAGCAGGGATAGAACATTCAGCTCTGGACTTTTTTCCTTTTGCCAGGCAACTGCTTCAACCACACAAGCTGGCAACACTAGGGGTGCAGAACTCTGCTCAAGGTGTTTCCTCCCCAATTACCCCCAAAACCTCTGTGCTCTTCACACCCTGGCTGAGGCAAGGAGGTCTCTCCTGCTTGTTTACCCACAACCCCTTCAAAAGCTGTGTGGGGAGGAGGTAAATAATTCACCTCCAGATCTCTCCGGGCCCCTTATCCTAACAGCCCCTCTGCCTCCCCCACTCTGCACGAAGCTGGACTGCAGAATCACCCCCACTTCTCTCCTTGCCCCTTAGCCAAACACCCGCTCTACCCCTCGAGTACAGAACTCAAGCCAGAATGGAAATTTTGCCCCCACATCTTCTACATTCTTTTCCAGATACCCCTCTTCTCCTCAATAGCTGGTTGGAGCCAGCATAGAAAGTCCACCTCCAGCTCTCTCCTCATCCCTCACCCCAGGCCTCGCTGTGCGACTCACATGGTAGACAACAGATATGTGGGTGCTAAGAAAAGAGACACCTACTAGGAAGGGCTCCTGGTGGATAACTGGACTCTAATTTTAAAGCACTGGGACTCATATCCATTTCTACACAGGGCCTTCTCATACAAACCACAATTCAGGGAGTGACCTGCAAACTTCCCCCAAAATGAACTGAGCGATAAAAACATCTAGACTGTCAAAAGAAGAAATGACAGGACCAGACCAGACCACATGGACTAGAGTAGAGCAGACCTGAGTTGCGTAGCCCGAAAGGGAATTCTCCCAGGGCAGCCTCACCCCTGGGCCTCCTCACAGCCATGATGCTTCAGAACGAGCAAGAAGCAATACTGAGCTGTTTTCACAGCAGTGCAGCTTCATGGTTCCCCTGCAACAACACTGAGCTTCTCACAGCCACGCTGTATCACAGCCGTGCTGCATCACAATGAGCTACTTGCCTTCTTTACCACACCCCACCTTCAGGACTCCAGTTGGTGTTCAGTTGAAAAGAATGATCATCAGTTAACAGACACCAGACACCATAGCCAGACTTGTGACCCACCCCCCAGACACAGACCCCGGTCCACACACAAGACTCAAATAAAAAACTAAACCTCAGACCCAAAGCCAGACTCTGCACCATGACTGCCACACACCAGGTGCCAGAGACTGACTGACACAGGACACCTTACATCAGACCCTAGTGATGTATCTGCACATGGACCCCACAGGAATCCAGAAAACCAGCCACACCCGACCAGAATCTGGACAGCAAAGAGTCAAATACAGTTCCACCAGAACCACGGACAATGAAGTTGGAACTCTCTTGTGTCATTAGAAACAAAGATCCCTAAGTGGGTGCTGGACACTGAACACCAGTTACCAGATGCCAGACACAGGAGCTGAACCACAGACCCTGGACCCTCACACTGTACACAGGACTCCAGACAGGGACCCAAGACCCTAACCCCCAAACCTCATCTAACCCCGAAAACCCTATCACACAGCCCTAACCTGTGAAATCCTGAACCTTAAAACTTCAAACATACATGACCATAAAACCTTACTGTACAAAACATCAGGAGATGAAATAAAGCACAAGACAGCCTAGTGGGTGTGGCTCAGTGGACTGAGCATCCTCCCATAGACTGAGAGGTCTGGGTTTGATTCCCGTTCAGGGTACCTGCCCAGGTTGTGGGCTCAATCCCCAGTGGGGGATGTGCAGAAGGCAATTGAACAGTTTCTCTTTTATTTATTTTTTATTTTATTTTTTTCTTTTTAGTTATAATTTATTTATTTATATTTAATTAATTTATTTGTTTTTCTCACAGATGTTTCTCCTTTTTCCCCCACTGATTCCAACCCCCCTCTCCTTCCCCACCTTGTCCCAAACTTTATTGTCCATGTCCATTGTTCATGCATACATGCATATAAGTTCTGTGGTTTATCTCTACCCCCACCCCCTCATCTGGGGATTGTCAGTCTGTACCCCACTACCATGTCTTTGGGACTACCCCATTCCTCAGACTATTATGTTCATTATATTCCACAAATAAGTGAGATCATATGATAATAGTCTTTCTCTATTTGTCTTGTTTCACTTAGCATAATACTTTCCAGGTCCCTCCATGTCATCTCAAAGGATAAGAGAGCTTTCTTTTTTACAGCTGCATAGTACTCCATTGTGTATATGTACTACCGCTTTTTTATCCATTCGTCTACTGATGGACACTTGAGCTGTTTCCATATCTTAGCTATTGTAAATAGTGCTGCTATGAACATGGGGGTACATATATTCTTTCTGATTGGTTTTTCAGGCTTCTTAGGGTATATTCCTAGAACTGGGATCACTGGGTCAAATGGAAGTTCAATTTTTAATTTTTTGAGGTAACACAATATTGTTTTCCATAGTGGCTGCACCAGTCTGCATTCCCACCAGCAGTGTACTAGAGTCCCCTTTTCTCCACACCCTTGCCAACACTTGTTGTTTAATGATTTGTTGATGGTGGCCATTCTGACAGGTGTGAGGTGATACCTCATAGTTGTTTTAATTTGCATCTCTCTGATGATTATGATGTTGAGAATTTCTTCATATGTTTCTTAGCCATTTGTATGTCCTGTTTGGAGAGGTGTCTATTTAGTTCCTCTACCCATTTTATAATTGGGTTCTTTGTCTTCCTTTTGTTGAGTTGTATGAGCACTCTTTATATTTTGGAAATTAACCCCTTATCTGATGTATCGTTGGCAATTACGCTCTCCCATACAGCAGGTTGCCTTTCCATTTTGATGATTGTATCTTTGTGCAGAAGCTTTTGAGTTTGATGTAGTCCCATGTATTCATTTTCTCCTTTGTTACTGTTGCCTCAGGTGATGTATCAGTAAAAATTCTGCTGCATATGATGTCTGAAATTTTGTTGCCTACATTTTCTTCTAGGATTTTTATGGATTCATGAGTCACATTTAAGTCTTTTATCCATTTTGAGTTTATTCTTGTGTATGTTATAAGTTGATAGTCTAGTTTCATTTTTTTGCATGTAGGTGTCCAATTTTTCCAGTACCATTTATTAAAGAGGCTGTCTTTACTCCACTATATGCTCTTGCCCTCTATGTCAAATATTAATTGAACATATTGTCTTGGGTCTCTTTCTGGGTTCTCTATTCTGTTCTATTGATCTACCTGCCTGTTCTAATGCCAGTACCAGGCTGTTTTGATTACAGTGGCTTTGTAGTATAACCTGAAATCTGGTAATGTGATCCCTCCAAGTTTGTTCTTCTTTTTCAAGATTGGTGAGGCTATTTGGGGCCTTATTTTGGTTCCATATGTACTTTTGAATTATTTGTTCTAGTTCTGTGAGGTATGTCATTGGTATTTTGATCGGGATTGCATTGAATCTATAGATTGCTTTGAGTAGTATGGACATTTTAATGATGTTAATTGTTCCAACCCATGAACAAGGTATGTGCTTCCACTTTTTTATATCTTCCTCTATTTCTTTTCTCAATGACCTGTAGTTTTCTGTGAATAGGTCCTTTATGTCTTTGGTTAAGTTTATTCCTAGGTATCTTAATTTTTTGCTGCGATGATAAATGGGATTGTTTTTTTAGTTTCTCTTTCTGTGAGTTTATTATTGGTGTATAAGAATGCCATCGATTTCTTGACTTTAATTTTGTATCCTGCTACTTTGCCAAATTCATTTATTAAGTCTAGTAGATTTTTGATGGAGTCTTTGCAGTTTTCTACATATAGTATCATGTCATCTGCGAATAATGACAGTTTCACTTCCTCTTTTCCAATTTGGATCTCTTTTATTTTTTCTTCCTGTCTGATTGCTGTGACTAAGACTTCCAGTACAATGTTAAATAAGAGTGGTGAAAGTGGGTATCCTTGCCTTGTTCCTGTTCTTAAAGGAAATATTTTTAGTTTTTGCCCATTGAGTATGATGTTATCTGTAGGTCTTTCATATATGGCCTCTATTATGTCGAGATATGATCCCTTTATTCCCAGATTGCTGAGTATTTTTATTAGAAATGGGTGCTAGATTTTGTCAAATGCTTTTTCAGCATCTATTGATATGATCATGTGATTTTTATCTTTCATTTTGTTTATGTGGTGTATCACATTTATTGATTTGCGAATATTGTACCAGCCTTGCATCCCTGGGATGAATCCCACGTGGTCATGGTGAATAATTTTTTTGATTTATTGCTGGATTTTATTTGCTAGCATTTTGTTCAGGATTTTGGCATCTATGTTCATCAGGGATATTGGTCTGTAGTTTTCTTTCTCTGTAGTGTCTTTTTCTGGTTTTCAAATTAGAATTATGCTGGCCTCATAAAACGAGTTTGGAAGTCATTCTTCTTGAATTTTTTGAAAGAGTTTGAGGAGAATGGGTGTTCTTTTTGAATGTTCGGTAAACTCCCCCATGAAGCCGTTGGGGCCTGGGCTTTTGTTTGCTGGGAGAGTCTTGATCACATCTTCAATTTCTTTTGTTGTTATTGGTCTGTTCAAGTTTTCTATTTCTTCCTGGTCCAGTTTTGGGATGCTATTTGTTTTTATGTTTTTAGAAATTTGTCCATTTCGCTTAGATTGTTGAATTTCTTGCCGTATAATTGTTCATATTTGTTAACGATCTTTTGTATTTCTGTGGTGTCGGTTATTATTTCTCCTCTTTCATTTCTGATTTTATGTATTTGGGTTCTTCTGTTTCTTGGTGAGTCTAGCTAATGGTCCATCAATCTTGTTTATCTTTTCAAAGAACCAGCTCTTTGTTTCATTGATCCTTTGAATTTTTTTTTTTTTTTCAGTCTCCATGTTATTTATTTCTGCTCTTATCTTTACTATTTCCTTCCTTCTACTTGCTCTGGGGTTTTCTTTTTGTTTGCTTTCTAGTTCTTCAAGTTGTGAGGTTAGAGAGTCTATTAGAAGTTTTTCTTGCTTCTTGAGGTAGGTCTGTAGTGCTATGAACTTCCCTCTCAGAACTGCTTTTGCTGCATCCCATAGATATTGTGTTGTTGTGTGTTCATTTTCATTGGTTTCCAGGAGGTTTTTAATTTCTTCCTTGATCTCCATGGTAACCCATTCTTTATTCAATAACATGCTATTTAGCCTCCATGTTTTCAAATGTCTTTGCATGTTCTTATTGCAATTGATTTCTAGTTTCATGCCATTGTGATCTGAGAAGATGCTTGATATGATTTCAATCTTCCTGAACTTGTAGAGACTTAGTGTGTGCCCTAACATGTGGTCCATCTTTGAGAATGTCCCATGTGCACTTGAAAAGAATGTGAATTCTGTAGTTTTGGGGTGTAATTCTTTGTAGATATCTATTAAATCCATTTGATCTAGCACTTCATTTAGAGTCTGTGTTTCCTTGTTAACTTTTTGTCTAGAAGATCTATCCAGTGATGTCAGCGGGGTGTTGAAGTCCCCTGCTATGATTGCATTCCTGTTGATTTCTCCTTTGAAGTTCTCCAGAAGATTTTTAATATATGTTGATGCTTCTATATTGGGTGCATATATGTTTACCAAGGTTATATCTTCCTGTTGGACAGATCCTTTCAATATTATGTAGTGGCCTTCTTTGTCTCTAGTTATGGTCTTCATTTTGAAATCTACTTTATCCAATATAAGTATTGCTACCTCAGTTTTTTTTCCCCCTTTTCGTTTGCTTGAAAGATTTTTTTCTATTCCTTCACTTTCAATCTATGTGAGTCTTTTGTTGTGAAGTGGGTCTCTTGTAAACAACATATATGTGAGTCATGCCCTCTTATCCAGTCAGCTGTCTTTTTATCGAAGCAGTCAAACAATTCACATTTAAGATGATAATTGATATGTACTCATTTATTGACATTTTTGTTTAGTGTGGTTCTATTTTTCTTCCTATTTCTTCTAATTATAGCACTCCTTTTAGCATATCTTGCAGTGCTGGTTTGGTGTTAATTATCTTAGCCTTTTTTTCTGTTTGGGAAGCTCTTTATTTAACCTTCTGTTTTGAATAACAGTTTTGCTGAATAGAGTGGTCTTGGATTCAGATCCTTGTTTTTCATGACCTTGACTACTTCATGCCATGCCCTTCTGGCCTGTAGTGTTTCTGTTGAACATATGAGTCAGCTGAGAGCCTCATGGGGTTTTCTTTGTAGGTAACCTGTTGCTTATCTCTTGTTGCCTTTAGGATTCTCTCTTTGTCTTTAATTTTTGGCATTTTAATTACTATGTGTCTTGGTGTGGTCCTGTTTGGGTTCTTCTTACTTGGGGCTCTTTGTGCTTCTTGAACTTGAATGCCTTCTTTTTTCACCAAGTTAGGAAAGTTTTCTGTCATTACTTCTTCAAATATATTCTCTAACCCTTGCCCATTTTCTTCCTCTTTGGGGACTCCTATGATGCAAATGTTATTATGTTTCCAGTTGTCCCACAGTTCTCTTAAGCTGTCTTCCTGTTTTTTAAGTGTTTTTTCCCTTTGGTTTTCAGATTGGTTGATTTTTTTCTACCCTGTTTTCTAATTCACTGATCCAGTCCTCAGCTTCCTCTACTCTACTCCTTCCAATGTGTTCTTAATTTCTGCTGCCATTGTTCATTTCCACTTGATTGATTTTCAGTGTTTCTATATCTTTACTCATGGTGCTGATGTCCTTACTTATGCTGTTCAGCTTCCTCAAGATCATGGCTCTGAACTCTACCTCTGATAATATGCTTAGCTGCATTTCATTGATCTCATCTTCGATAGAGTTCTCTTGTTCTTTCATTTGGGATCTGTGTCTTTGTTTCACCATTTTGGCTATCTCAGTGGGTTTTGGAGCCTGCAAAATTTTCTCTGTGGGTGTTGGTGTTCTTCTGTTTGTGGCTCTCTCTACTGGGTTTGGATGGGCCTGGGCAGGCCCACATTAAACACCACTGTCAAGTCTTACTTTCCTGGATAGATTTGCAAGCTCAGGAATGGTTCATTTATCCTCTAGCTTTTTGCTGGAGGCTAGTAATCTCAGTTACTCAGTGCCTTGGAATGTAGCCCTGGTGTTCTGCATAACAGGATTTCAAGAGGATGGGATAGATGCTGGTTTTTAATGAGCCTCCATTTGCATTTCTTTGCCTCACCTGGGAAGGCTGAATCTCTGAGTTGGGGGGGCGGGGCTGCTGCTTTTTCCCACAAGTCTGGAAAGGGGCACACTGGCCACTGTCCTTTTGTGGCCACAACTCAGCAAAAACTCTGAGTGCCCTCCAAATTCTGGGTGTTTCCATAGAGTTCCAGTCCAGTCTTCCCTGCCTCTGCCATAGCCCCCAGGTGAGTGTCTGTGGCTATTTTAGTGCTCTGTCCTGGCTCTCTGAGCTATGGAGCAGGCTTGGTCTTTATTCCCCAAGGGTGTTGCTCACAGCTAAGACTGCTGCTGTCCCTGGGCTCCCATCCCGCCACACTCTCATGCCTCTGCAGATCCTACCAGTGTCCCTGGTTATATGGTCCTGTCCTACTGCTTTTCTGTTGCTTTTTTCCAGGGATTTGTCTTTATTTTACTTGTAATTCCTGTTTGGTCCTGGGAGATCATCTGTGTAGCTTCTGTTCACTCCGCCTCCATTTTCACATCCTCTTTGCCTATCTTGTGTGCAGCTGGGTGGCACAGGTCTCTCTCATACCCCCGCACCTTGCAGCTCCAACAGTAACTGGATGGCACAGTCCCTTTGGGGACCGGGCTCTATGCCTATGTTATAGGTGGCTGGGTCGCACAGGCCTCTCTGGTGCTTCAGCACCTTTCAGGTCCCGTAGGTAACTGGATGGCACAGTCCCCGCTGGGTCGCACAGTCCTCTCTGGTGCTTCAGCACCCCATGGGTCCTGAGTGTAACTGGATCGCACAGTCCCTGCTGGTTCACACAGGCCTCTCTGGTTCCCCTGCACCCTGCAGTTCCCATGGGTGGGCAGCTGGATTGTGCCAGTCTGTCTAGGGCTCTGGTTTCCCACTGCTTTTGTGGGCTAGTGGATCACACAGGCCTCTGTGGAGCCCCAGGTCCGGCTCCTGGAGGCTGGGGAGTGCTGCTGCCCCATGGGGCTCAATTCCTGCTCAGCTTTTGCTGTAGTTTTTGGGGATGGGTCTCAGCTGCTGGTCTGTGCTTCTGTTGCCTGGGGATGGATGTCTGCTCCCCAGCCTCTGTTGCTGGGGGTATATCTCAACTCTGATAGGACTGCTACTATGGGGGGATGGTGCTGGGCTCCCACTGTCCCCAGCTTCCAGGACTGGCACCTTGGGAGCTCCACTACTGTGCACTGGTCTGTGTTGACACAGAGTGTCCACTGGTCCGATGGTGCCAGGTGCGCTTGTGGGCTTAGGTTACTGGGCCCTACTTGCTTCCACTGCCTCCTTTCAGGGAAGACCCGGGATCTTCCAAAATGCTGGGACCTCCCCAAAGTGCAGGAAGAAGCGTCCTGAAGAGCTGCTTACCTAGGTAGCCAGCTGCTCCTGTCCACAGCACAGGAACCTTCTGCTCCATGTCTCTGCACTGCACGAGTTTGGTTGTCCACCTTCACGTCCACTCACACTCTCTCACACACTAGCTCACTCTCTCACACACTCACCCTCCCTCTGGTCCTGTGCACCACCATCTTTTTGGTCTCCCTGAATCTCTCTGTTTTCTGTGTTATCTCCTCTATCTCTTGACTTTTTGTGTTCTGTGTTTTCTCCTCTATCTCCTGATTCTCTATGTTGTCTTTTATCTGTTCTGATTTTGTGCATTTTCTGAGTTCTCTGCTCTCTCTCTTGATTGTCTCTCTTTCCTGTATTTTCTCCTGATTCTCTTCATTTTCTGTGTTCTCTCCTCTCTCTTGATTCCCCCCATTTTCTATGTTCTCTCCTGTATCTCTTGATTCCCCCCCCTCCCGTTTTCTGCATTCTCTCCCCTATCTCTGGATTCTCTCCATTTTCTGCATTTTCTCCTCTCTTTCATGATATTCTGAGTTTCCTGCACTCTTTCTAATCTTCTGATTTTCTCCGTTTTCTTTGTTCTCTCCTCTCTCTCCTGAATCTCTATGTGTTGTGCATTCTCTACTCTCTCTCGTTATTCTCTCCATTTTCTGAGTTCTCTCCTTCATCCTCTGATTTTCTCTATTTTCTTTGTTCTCTGTTCTCTCTTCTGATTCTCTCTATTTCTGCACTCTCTCCTCTTTCTCTGGGTTCTCTCCATTTTCTGCATTACCGTTTTTGGTCTCCTGATTTTCTTGGTTTTCTGCATTTTCTCTTCCCTCTTCTATTTCCCTCTATTTTCTGCATACTCTCCTCTTTCCTCTGAATCACACCATTTTCTGCATTGTCTCCTCTATCTCTTGATTTTCTCCATTTTCTACATTCTCTCCTCTATCTCTTGATTCTCTTTGTTTTTGGCATTCCCTCCTCTTTCTCCTGATTCTCTGCATTTTCTGAGTTTCGGCTCTCTCTCCTGATTCTTTTTGTTTTCTGGGTTCTCTCCTCTGTCTCTTGATTTTCTTCATTTTCTACGTTCCCTCCTCTCTCTCCTGAATTTTATTGTTCTTTGCGTTCTCTCCACTCTCTCCTGATTCTCTCCATATTCTCCATTCTGTCCTCTATCTTCTGATTCTCTGCATTTTCTGCATTGTCTTCTGTCTCTTCTGATTTCTGTTTTCTGCGTTGTCTCCTTTCTCCACATTCTCTGCGATTTCTGCATTCTCTGCTCTTTTCTGATTATCTCTATTGCCTGCATTCTCTACTCTCTCTCCTGATTTTTTCTGTTTTCTGCATTCTCTCCTCTATTTTCTCATTTTCTCTGTTTTCTTCTCTCTCCTGAATGTCTTCGTTTTCTGTGTTGTCTATTATATCCCTTGATTCTCTGTTTTTTGTGTATTCTCCTCTTTCTCCTGAATTTCACCATTTTCTGCATTCTCTGCTCATCTTCTGATTCTCTCCATTTTCTTTGTTCTCTGCTCTCCCTCGTGATTCTCTTTGCGTTCTGTGTTTCTCCTCAATTTTTTATTTTCTCCATATTCAGCATTCTCTCCCGTCTTACCTGATCTCTGTTTTTTGCATTCTTTTCTCTCTATTTTGAATATCTCAGTTTTCTGCGTTCTCTCCTCTATTTCTTGAATCCCTTCATTTTCTGCATTCTCTCCTCTATCTCTTGAATCTCTCTGATTTCTGTGTTTTCTCCTCTCTCTCTCCTGACTGTATTTTCTGTGTTCTCTGCTCTATCGGCTAATTCTCTGTTTTCTACGTTCTCTCTCCTATCTCCATTCTCCCCATTTTCTGCATTCTCTTTGTTCCCTCCTGAATCTGTTTTCTTTGTTCTCTTCTCATTCATTTGAATCTGTCAGATTTTTGCATACTCTCCTCTCTCTCTCTCTTGATTCTCTCCATTTTCTGTGTTCTCTCCTTTATCTTTTACTCTTTTTGTTTTCCCTGTTGTTTCCTTTTTCTACTGATTTTCTGCGTGTTTTTTGTTTTGTTTTGTTTTGTTTTGCATTCTCTGCTCTTTCTCCTGAATATCTCTGATTTCTGCATTCTCTGCTCTCCCTTCAGATTCAATCTGTTTTCTACATTCTTGCCTCTCTGTCTTGATTCTCTGCATTCTGTCTTCTGTCTCCTGGTTATCTCCATTTTCTGCATTTTCTTCTCTATTATGATTCTCTCCAATTTCTGCGTTCTCTCTCGCCTGAACCTTTCTTTTTTCTACATCTCTTCTCTATCTTTGATTCTCAGTGTTTTCTGCGTTTTCTCTTTTTTTCTCATGATATTCTGTGTTTTCAGCATTGTCTCCTCTTTCTCCTAATTTTCTGTGTCTTCTGCATTCTCAGCTCTTTATCCTGATTCTCAATGTTTTCTGCCGTCTCTCCTCTATCTCTCGAGTCTTTCCATTTTCGGTATTCTCAGCTCTCCCGTCTAATTCTCTCTGTTTTCTGCATTCTCTTCTCTCCCTCCTGATTTCTCTGTTTCTTTGTTTTGTTTTGTTTTGTTATATTCTCTCTTCTCTTTCCAGATTCTCTTTGTTTTCTGTGTTCCCTGCTCTCCAGATTCTCTTTGTTTTCTGCATTTTTTTCCTGATTCTCTCCGATTTCTGTATTCTCTCTCTGATCTGATTTTTTCTGCTTTCTGCTTTTTCTGTCCTATCTCCTTACTTTCTGTTCTCTGGGCTCTCTCTTCTCATTCTTAAATCTCTCCGTTTTCTGTGTTCTCTTTTCTATCTCTTCATTCTCCCTGTTTTCTGCGTTCTCTTCTCTCTCTCTCTCCTGACATTCTGCGATTTCTGCATTGTCTCCTCTCTCTCCTAATTTTCTGTGTTTTTTGTGTTCTCTGCTCACCAAATTTTTTATGTTCTCTGCATTCTATTTTCTCTCACCTGAGTCTCTCCATTTTCTGCATTCTCTGCTCTCTCCTGATTCTCTCTGTTATCTGCTTTCTCTTCTCTCTAGCATGATTCTCTCTGTTTTCTGTGTTCTCTCGTCTCTTGCCTGATTGTCTTCATTTTCTGAGCTCACTCCTCTATTTTGTGATTCTCTCGTTTCCTGCATTCTCATCTCTCTTTTGATTCTGTACTTTTTTTGTGTGTTCTCTCCTCTATCTCTTGATTCTCTCTGTTTCTGCATTCTTTCCCCTCTCTCTCCTGATTCCCTTTATTTTTTGTGTTCTCTGCTCACTTTCCTGATTTTCTACGTTTTCTTTGTTCTTTCCTTTCTCCTGATTTTCTATGTTTTCTCCTTTTTCCCTGATTCTCTCCGATTTCTGCATTCTCTCTTCAATCTCCTGATTTTCTCTGTTTTCTGAGTTCTATCTTCTCTCTCCTGAATCTCTCTGCTTTCTGCATTCTCTCCTCTCTCTCCTGATTCATTCTGTTTTCTGCATTTGCTCCTCTATCTCATGATTCTCTGCATTTTCTGCGTTGTCTCCTCTGTCTTCTAATTTTCTGCGTTCTCTGCTCTCTCTTTTAATTCTCTGTTTTCTGCATTCTATCCTCTGTCTCCTGATTCTTTCCTCTCTTTTTCTGCATTCTCTCTTTTCTCTCCCGAATCTCTCCTTTTTCTGCATTCTCTCCACTCTCTCTTGATTCTCTCCATTTTCTGTGTTCTCTTCTCTACCTCCTGAATCTCTTCATTTCCTGTGTTCTCTCCTCTTTCCTTAATTCTCTCCATTTCCTGCATTCTCTCCTGTCTCTTCTCATTCTTTCCAATTTCTGTGTTGTCTCCTCTATCTCCTGAATCTCTTTGTTTTTTGTGCTCTATCCTCTATGTCTTGATTCTCTGTTTTCCCCTTCTCCACCTTTTCTTCAGTATCTCTGTTGTTTGAGTTGTCTCCTCTATCTCTTGAATCTCTCTGATTTCTTCTTTCTCTCCTCTCTCTCCTGATTCACTGTTTTCTGCATTCTTTCTACTGTCTCCTAATTCTCTATTTTTTTCCTGCATTCTCTCCTCTCCTTCCTGATTCTCTTTATTTTCTGTGTTTTCTCTTCTATCTCCTGTTTCTCTGTGTTTTCTGCGTTGTCTTTTTTCTCTCCTGATTTTCTGCGTTTTCTGTTCTCTCTCTTGATTCTTTCGGTGTTCCGCATTGTCCCCTTTCTCCTGATTCTCTACATTTTCTACATCCTCTTCTCTTTTTCCTGATTTTTTTTTTCTGCATTCTCTGCTCACTCCTGATTCTCACCATTTTCTGCTCTCTCTTTCTCTTGAATCGCTGTGTCTACGTTCTTTCCTCTTTATCCTGAATAAGTTCTCTCCTCTATTTCTTGATTCTCTTCATTTTCTGTGTTCCCTGCTCTCTCTCCTGAATCTCTTCATTTTCTGCATTCTTTCCTTTCTCTCCTGACTCTCTTTGTTTTGTATGTTCTCTCCACTATTTCTTGATTATCTCCGTTTACTGCTTTTTCTCCTGTATCTGCTGATTCTGTTTTCTACATTCTCTCTTCTCTCTCTTGATTCTCTCCATTTTCTGCATTCTTGTGTCTCTCTTCTGATTTTTTTTCTGCATTTTCTCCCCTCTCCCCCAAATCTCTCGTTTTCTGCATTTTCTCCTCTATCTCTTGAATCTCTCCGATTTCTCCATTCTCTATTCTCTCTACAGATTCTCTTTGTTTTCTTCATTCTCTCCTCTCTCATCTGATTCTCTCCTTTTTCCCCCATTTTCTCCTCTATCTCTTGATTCTCTCCATTTTCTGCATTCTCTCTTCTATCTCCTGAATCTCTGTTTTCTGCATTTTCACCTTTATCTTCTTACTCTCTTCATTTCCTGCATTCTCTGCTCTCTCTCCTTATTCTCTCCATTTTCTATGTTCTCTTGTCTCTCTCTTGATTCTCTCTGTTTTTGCATACTCTCTTCTTTCTTCTGATTCCCTCCATTTTCTGCATTCTCTCCACTTTCTTCTGAATATCTCCATTTTCTGCATTATCCCCTCTCTCTCCAGAATCTGTTTTCTGTGTTCTCTTTTCTATCTCTTGAATCTCTCCAATTTCTGCTTTCATTCCTCTCTCTCCTGATTCTCCCTGTTTTCTGCATTCCTTCTTCTGTCTCCTGATTCTCTTCGTTTTCTGTATTCTCTGCTCTTTCCTGATTCTCTCCATTTTCTGCTTGTACTGCTCACTCTTGATTCTCACCATTTATTGTGTTCTCTCCATAATCTCTTGATCCTCTTCATTTTCTGCATTCTCTACCCCTTATCTTGAATCTCTCCATTTTCTGCATTCTTTCCTGTCCATCCTGAATATTTCAGTTTTCAGCATTCTCTCCTCTATCTCTTCTTTCCATTTTCAGCATTCTGTCTTCTCTCTCCTGAATCTCTTCATTTTCTCCTCTATTTATTGAATCTCTGATGTCTGCGTTCTTTTCTCTCTCTCTCTTGAATTTCTCCATGTCCTACATTCTCTTCTCTATCTCCTGATTCTTTCTGTTTTCTGCGTTCTCTCCTCTCTCCTGATTCTGTTTTCTGCGTTTTCTCCTCTATCTCCTGAATCTCTGTTTTCTGGGTTCTCACCTCTCTCTCTCACCTCTGGCTCTTTCTTCTGATTCTCCCTGTTTTCTGCATTCTCTCTTCTTTCTCCCAATTGTCTCCGTTTACTGCATTTCCTCCTCTTACTCCTGATTCTCTTTGATTTGTACGTTCTCCCCTCTTTCTCCTGATTCAATTTTCTTTTTATTTATTTATTTTTTCATTAATTAATTTATTTATTTTTGTTACAGATGTTTCTCCTTTCCCCCCCACTGATTCCCCCCTTCCACTCCCTCCCTGCCCTTTCCCCAGCTTTGTGGTTCATGTCCATTGTTCATGCATACGTGCGTATAAGTTCTGTGGTTTATCTCTCCCCCACCACCCCCTCTTCTGGGGATTGTCAGTCTGTACCCCACTTCCACGTCTCTGAGACTACCCCATTCCTTAGACTGTTATGTTCATTATATTCCACAAATAAGTGAGATCATATGATACTTGTCTTTCTCTGTTTGGCTTGTTTCACTTAGGATAATACTTTCCAGGTCCCTCCATGTCATCTCAAAGGATAAGAGAGCTTTCTTTCTTTCTTCCAGCTGCATGGTACTCCATTGTGTATATGTACCACTGCTTTTTTATCCATTCGTCTACTGATGGATATTTGGGCTGTTTCCATATCTTAGCTATTGTAAATAGTGCTGCTATGAACATGGGGGTACATATATTCTTTCTGATTGGTGTTTCAGGCTTCTTAGGGTATATATTCCTAGAAGTGGGATCACTAGGTCAAATGGCAATTCAATTTTTAATTTTTGAGGTAACACCATATTGTTTTCCATAGTGGTTGCACCAGTCTGCATTCTTACCAGCAGTGTACTAGAGTCCCCTTTTCTCCACACCCTTGCCAACACTTGTTGTTTGATGATTTGTTGATGGCGGCCATTCTGACAGGTGTGAGGCGATACTTCATAGTTGTTTTAATTTGCATCTCTCTGATGATTAGCAATGTTGAACATTTCTTCATATGTCTCCTAGCCATTTGTATGTCCTGTTTGGAGAGATGTCTAGTTCGTCTGCCCATTTTATAATTGGGTTCTTTGTCTTCCTTTTGTGGAGTTGTATGAGCACTCTATATATTTTGGAAATTAACCCCTTATCTGATATATCATTGGCAATTATGCTCTCACATACAGTGGGTAGCCTTTCCGTTTCTGCTTCAATTTTTTTGTGTTCTCTCTTTTATCACATGATTCTCTGTTTTCTGTGTTCTCTCCTCTCTCTCCTGAATCTCTCATTTTCTGCATTGTCTCCTCTCTTTCCTGATTTTCTGCGTTTGCTGTGTTGTCTGCTTTCTCTTCTGATATGCTCCATTTTCTGCATCCTCTCCACTCTCTCCTGATTCTCACTATTTTTGGCCTTCTCTCCTCTCCTGATTGATTGTCTCCATTTTCTGCATTCTCTCCTCTATCTCCTGATTCACTGCATTTTCTGCGTTGTCTTCTCTCTCTCCCAATTTTCTGCATTTTTTCCTCTCTCTGCTCTCTCCTGATTCTCTTTGTTTTCTAAATTATCTCCTCTGTTTCTTGATTCTGTGCAGTTTCTGCATTCTCTGCTCTTTCTTCTGATTCTCTCCATTTCTGCACTCTCTCCTCTTTCCCCTGATTCTCTCTGTTTTCTACCTTCTCTCCTCTTCCTTATGATTCTCTCCATTTTCTTATTACTGCCCCCTACACACATACGCCTTAAAAATGAGAGTGTGAGTCACAGAGCTAGTAAAATGGAGCTAAAATCCAAAAGCAGGCAGCCTGTCTCAAAATGATTCTGTTCTACAAATATATCTCATTCATTTGGGAATATTTGTGAAATAAATACAATCGGCATCATTTATCAGATAATCACATCTTCCAGAACAATAACTCCTTAGTCTAGCTAAAATGTGTCTCTCAAGGGGAACAGAGACCTGAGTAGTCTACTGAAAGAGTATTTGGGGAAAGGAGCTCTGTTCCCTTCAAATCATACTCCTTAGACATTCATCGATTTAGTACAAGATGTTATTCCATCAGAATCTTATGTGTAACTATGTTTGACCTATTAATAGACAATATGAACATTAGAATGTAAGTAAGTTTTGCAATTTTTAAAGTGAAGTTAGTAAGAGCAAACCCTGCTATTCCTGAGCCCAATATATTCAAATTCTCAGAATGGTTCCCTTTTCTCTTTTGTGAGGCCTAAGTCTTTGATCTAAGACAACTGCTGGAATTTTATTATTTCCAGCTTAGTATTGAGCTGCTATTCTTTAATATCACATATACTTTATTGTTATCTTCACTCTACCATTGATTTATTTTCTCTGTGCTGCTAGCATTTTGATTCTGGCAGATACAGACATTTAAAAGACATTTTATCTATTGTGATCATGACATACTTTATATTTTTGAATTCTGATGCTGAGTTTTTTAGTAAAGGCACTATCCAGGGAAGTTGCTCCTTATAGAGTATTATATGTATAGTAATAACTGACATCTTGCATTCTGTGAAATAGATTTTTGTCCCTGTTTTCAGATAAAGAAAGTGATGCTCAGAGAGAGAGATCATGCACTGCCCAGGATTAACCAGTGGTTGAGGGCAGGAGACAGAATTCATCCAGATCACCTGATTCCAAACGTTTTACTCTGATGTCTTTACCAGACTTAAAGGGTCTATGTTAGTAATAGTAAGAAGCCCATAAATTATATCTTTGAAGTTATAAAGTTAATGAAAATCATGGTTCGATCTGTAAAAAGTCAATCAATGTTTCCATCAACATATTCACTTACATGTTTGGGCAGTACACTTTTATGGTGTCCACTGGTTGGAAACTGGAAAACTGACTGACCATACCTGGTGAGAGACAGTAGCCATAACGAGTACATAGGGTCCCACCCAAGACTCCTGTACATAGGATTGGACCAGATGGCACTTAAAGAGCATGACCAATCCACTGGCCTGCCAGGAACTGATAACAATGTAAAAAGGTGGACTGAGCCCAAGAGATTCCTCTCTTGAGGATATGGGACTGGGTTAGCAACAGTATCAGAGCTATCTTGTAGAAAGTATCAAGACAACCATGGTGGTCCACAGGCAACTGAAGTTATGAGGAAATGGAAATCAGATCTATAAATAATAAAAGCCACCATTTATATAGTGCTTACTATGTGTTTCACTTTCTTAATGTATTTACCCTACAAAGTAATTACTGTTATTAACACTGCCCACCACCACCATTTTACTGATGAGAACACCGAAGCACAAAGGACTTAAACCCTTGTCACACAACTAGAAAGTGAGAGAGCAAGACTAAAACCCAGGCCATGTGACTTTGCTACCAAATTTGACTTCACATAAAAGCAGCTTAATGTACAGAATAGAGAAGGTAATAAACAGCACACCAACAAAGAGAAATGACAGTCACAGGAGAAAAAGACTCGGAAACAGTTGGATAGTGAACGCAATGCACAAAGGCATCCAGTTCCCAGCTGCACCTTGGCTCCCTGTCTCGGATGCCCATGAAATCCCTGATTATGTCCTTACATGGGACAGCTTAGTGCATTGGTTCCTTGTAAATGAGAGGCCCCTAAATAAAATACTATGACACATTTTGGTACTTTGTAATTATAGTACCTGAAAGTAATAAAAGTTATATCACTGTATTTCTTATCTGAGGTAAAGATGGAATCTCTTAAAGTTGTATTATCTAATATAGGAGAGGAAGTGGAAGAATCTGCACACGAAAGAAACATTGATAATTTCAAGAGTACAATGAGAGTATGATGTAGATTGGTGTTAAAGTAAGCTGAATAAACTCAAAACTGTCGATAAGAAATCATAAAAATTTCCTGAGGAAATAAGGCATATGCAGGGATACTACGGAAGGTAGAAATATGTTTGTTTAATATACAGCTTGAAACGGAGCGGATGGAATACTTCCTGCCTCAACAGAGAAGAGAAAAAGGCACTAGAAGGGTAGGATAATAAAAACTGTGAGTATGTGTGGGTGTGCACTTGTGCATACAGAAATGTTTTTGAAGTGTAGAGAAAAAATAAAAATAATGCAGAAAATATAAAGATAAAGCAGAAAGTTGGATGTTGTACAAATGTATAAGAGCCCAAGCCAGAGTAATGGCCTTATAAAAATCTGATGTACTACTGGCTGATGCTTTAGTCAAAGCACTTAAAACAACATAAAATGTTATGTTCACACAACAGTCACAAATTTCTCATTTTATGACATTTAAACAAATAACCGAGCATCCTGAAACCAAAAGCTTCTTGCTCAGTGTCTTCCAGCCTCACTGTCCTGTGTGGTGGCACATAGTAGGCTTTCGGCAAATACACGTGGACTGAATGCATAAATATTAGTCTCATCTTCCCTTTCCAACTTGAGAACATAGCACATAGCGGTACAACTGGAACTCTCACACAAGTTTTTAAAACAAATTGCCTATACTCATGTCTTATAAAACCGGAAACGTCTTTGTGTCTCCCTGCTTTCTGCGCCTCCAGCAGGCTCTCTGTTCACATTGTATCATAAACTTTTTGTGACGGTAAAACAAATCAGTTGAAATATGAATTTTTAATTATTTAGGCAGATTAGGTTTTGCCCTAAAACACTGCCAGTGCTGTGTTACACATGCCGTCCAAATAACATTCCAGTCCTATTTAACCTGGAAATTTCAAATGGGCTGAAGTCAAGCAACCACAATGCTAAAAATACGAACTAAAACCACTAGCAATATAAGAAGAAAGAGAGCAATTCATAAACATGTGCCCTGAGAGCAACTGCCATATAAACTCCAGTCGAGAACCTCTGCTGAGCCCCCCAAGGACCTTCACAAAAAACTGCAGAATAAAGTATTTCTTTTACCTTTTGTCAGAACATGTGTACTCTCCTAACGTTTGCTCATCTTTTCCAAGTACAAAAGAAAACACTCAGTATGAAGGGTTGTATGGATAAATTAAGATTGATAAAATATAGCTGAGCATTAGTTTGTATAATGTTTTCACAGCATAAGTGAACTGGCAGATCATTCTTAAAAGCTTTGATATTATCCCAGGATAAGTGAGCAGATCAAAGAAATATTTGATCTGAAACAGATTAATGGGATATAATATTTCAATATATTATTTAAAATAATCATCTTTGCTTAAAAATACAAATATATATTTTATATTGATAAACAAATAGATCCTTGACCATATCATAGATAAAATATTCAAAGTAGTTAAAATTTTATATTTAAAAATCAAACCAGCCCTGGCCAGTTTGGCTCAGTGGTTAGAGCGTCGGCTCGTGGACCAATGAGTGATGGGTTCGATTTCAGCCAAGGGCCCATACGTAGGTTGCAATTTGTCCCCGGCCCTGGTTAGGTCATGTGGGAGGCAGCTACTTGATGTGTCCCTTTCACATTGATGTTTCTCTCTTTCTCTCTTCCTTCCTCTCTCGCCCTCCCACTCTATCTGAACAAAAGTGGAAAAATGTCCTCGGGTGAGGATAAAAAAATAAAATGAAAATAAAACCAGTTAAAAAATAGAAGTGCTTTCCCACCAGCAGTGCACTAGAGTCCCCTTTTCTCCACAACCTTGCCAACACTTGTTGTTTGATGATTTGTTGATGGCGGCCATTCTGACAGGTGTGAGGTGATACCTCATAGTTGTTTTAATTTGCATCTCTCTGATGATTAGTGATGATGAGCATTTCTTCATATGTTTCTTAGCCATTTGTATGTCCTGTTTGGAGAGGTGTCTATTTAGTTCCTCTGCCCATTTTTTAATTGGATTCTTTGTCTTCCTTTTGTGGAGTTGTATGAGCCCTCTATATGTATTGGAAATTAACCCCTTATCTGATATATCATTGGCAATTATGCTCTCCCATACAGTGGGTAGCCTTTCCGTTTTGATGATTGTATCTTTTGCTGTGCAGAAGCTTTTCAGTTTGATGTAGTCCCATGTGTTCATTTTCTCCTTTGTTTCTATTGCCTTAGGTGATGTGTCAGTAAAAATTCTGCTGTGTATGATGTCTGAAATTTTGTTGCCTATAGTCTCTTCTAGGATTTTTATGGATTCATGAGTCACATTTAAGTCTTTTATCCATTTTGAGTTTATTCTCGTGTAGGGTGTAAGTTGATGGTCTAGTTTCATTTTTCTGCAAGTAGCTGTCCAATTTTCCCAGCACCATTTATTAAAGAGGCTGTCCTTACTCCACTGTATGCTCTTGCAACCTTTGTCAAATATTAATTGAGCATATTGCCTTGGGTCCATTTCTGGGTTCTCTGTTCTGGTGCAGCCACTATGGAAAACAATATGGTGTTCCCTCAAAAAATTAAAAATTGAACTTCCATTTGACCCAGTGATTCCACTTCTAGGAATATACCCTAAGAAGCCTGAAACACCAATCAGAAAGAATATATGTACCCCCATGTTTGTAGCAGCACTGTTTATAATAGCTAAGATCTGGAAACAGCCCAAGTGTCCATCAGTAGACGAATAGATAAAAAAGCAGTGGTACATATACACAATGGAGTACTATGCCGTTGTAAGAAAGAAAGATCTCTTATCCTTTGAGACTACATGGAAGGAGCTGGAAAGTATCATCCTAAGTGAAACAAGCCAAACAGAGAAAGACAAGTTTCATATGATCTCACTTATTTGTGGAATATAATGAACATAACAGTCTGAGGAATGGGGTAGTCCCAGAGATGTGGAAGTGGGGTATAGAATGACAATCCCCAGAAGAGGGGGTGGTGGGGGAGAGATAATCCACAGAACTTATATGCATGTATGCATGAACAGTGGACATGGACAACAAACTGGGGAAAGGGCAGGGAGGGAGAGGGAGGGGGGAATCAGTGGGGGGAAAAGGAGAAACATCTGTAACAAAAATTAATTAATAAAAAAAAAACATTAAAAAAAATAGAAGTGCTGTAAATATTGGTAGAAAATCACTGTATGTGAAACAATTAAATGACAAATTTGGAAAAACATTGGCAACAAATTCGACAAAGAGTTAATGCCTGTAAAACACATGCACAATGTAAATATACTTAATGTCATGCAATCGTACACTAAAAAAATGGTTCAGATGGTAAATTTTATGTTATGTATAATTTACCTCAATAAAAAAATACACATATAAACTCCCTAGGAAAACTATATTAAGAACATAATTGACTCGTGGCAAATAGATGAGTAGTTACTTTAACAAGTAAAACAATACTGGTTATCAAACATTTGGGAAAGTGGTCAAACTCATGAATAATCATGCAGTGCCCAAAGCAGTAGAGTTCTACTACAGTTTATCCAAAAAATGTAACCGCTGCAGAGGTTTTCACGGGGACAGTGCTACGAAGCTTGCACTTCCCTGTATCAGGCCCCTTCCTAACAGGGCCTGCATAATTCTCTGAAAAGCAATTTGACAGCATGTGTTTCGGTGGTGTGGTGATTGGTCCTCAACAGACAGCCCTACCTCCTTCTTGACGAAGATAGATCCTTAACCTGCTAAGCTGCCAAGGCCGGTAAGTTGAAAGTCCATTTCCTCAGAACTGAGATTCTAATACGATTTGAGCTAGTACAAGTCAATGAATGCCCTTGGTGAGATTTAGAAAAGCAGACTTGAGGCAGCATCCATTTTTGGCTGCTTTGGCTTTTTTTTTTTTTTTTTTGCAAGCGTAAGTGTGGAGGCATTTGGTTCACAGTGACAGAGTGAAGAGACCTGTCAGTGTCCCTTCACTCTCTTTGTGGGTGTCAAATATGGGGCATCCATTTGCTTGCGTGGGTTTTGGCCAGCACAGAGTGGTTCTGCACCCCGCAGCTGTGGAGGTCACATTTCCCTTCCAGAGGTGGCTTCCTCGCCATTGCCTGGAGAGCATCAGTCCCCTCACGGGCCTGGTTCTGAGCATGGCATTGAGAATTCTTCCTGCGAGTGCAGCCTAGACGCCCTCCCCAACTTTTGTAAGCCTTCAATACCTTTTTATACATCTTTTGCTACAATTCTCTGTGGCTCTGTTCTCTGACTGAACCCTGGTTGCTATATTAATCAAAAGTCTTTTGATTTTTTGAAATCTTTAAAATGTTCATATTATTGTGTCAATCATTCCACTTCTGGAACTCTAGTCTATGTAAATAATATTTAATCAGTATAAGATTTATAGCAAAAATGTTCATTAGTGTGCAAAAAAAAAAAGTTGACCCTGGCTGGTGTGACGCAGTTGGTTGGGCATCGTCCCATGCACTGAGGGTTGCCTGTTCGACTCCGGATCAGGGCACGTGCCTGGGTAGTGCGCTCAAACTTCAGTAGGAGGCATGCAAGAGGCAGCCAATATCTCCCTCCCTCTCCTTTTCTCTCTTTCTAAAAAAAAAATCAATAAAATATAGTTTTAGAAATTACATTTATAAAAACATTTAAAAAATTGAAAGTTAATAATCAACAATGGGGATTAACTTTTATAACATCCACTCACATAAGTGGTGGAAATGATGCTAATAATATGAGCTCTGCTCTCCTGACTCTAGGACTTTGCTCTCACTCTACTTTTCAGAAAACACCATCTCAGGACATATACCGCCCCCAACCAAAGTACCCTCTCCTTTGCTCTAATTACTGTGGTTCCTATTCATTCTTCAACTATTTATTGAGTGTCTACCATGTGCCAGGCACCCACCTAGACACTGTATGTGGAGCAGCAAACAAAACACGAAAATCCATGAATGCATGAAGCTTAATTTCCAGTGGAGGAAACAGCCAACAAAAAAGGAAAAAGTAGCCCTGGCCAGTTTGGCTCAGCGGTTAGAGCGTCGGCCTGCGGTCCGGAGAGACCCGGGTTCGGTTCCCGCTAAGGGCACGTACTTCGGTTGCAGTTTGTCCCCGGCCCTGGTTGGTCGTGCGGGTGGCAGCCACTCGATGTGTCCCTTCACGTCGATGTTTCTCTCTCTCTCTCCTTCCTCTCTCTCCCTCCCACTCTATCTGTACAAAAAATGGAAAAATATCCTCGGGTGAGGATAAAAAAAAAAAAAAGTAAAATATGCAGTATACCATATGAAGATAAAGGAGGAAAGGAAGATAACAAAGCTGGGGAGGGAATGGAGAGTGTAAGGTGTGACGGTTGCTACCTCGAGCACTTTGGTAAGGGAGATCCTCCCTAAGCGGAAGACGTCTGAGCCAAGACTGAAAGGCATGAGTGAGGGAGCCATTCAGGAGATGTGTGACAGAGAGTGTTTTCGGCAGAGACCAGCCAGAGGAGAAGACCTGAGGATGGAGCATCCAGTGTGGTTGAAAGTTCATTCAAAGGAGAATGAACATAGTGTTGAAGAGAGGAATGATATTTCCTGAAATGACTGTAAAGTCATCATTCTGGCTACTGTGCCAAGTACAGATTGTAGGAAGGCAGTGCAGAGCAGGGAGAACACCCCCCCCCCACCCATGCTTTTGCAGTAACCCCAATAAGATAATGCAAACTAGAGCCCAGGCGCCCTCTTTAAGAAAAAAAAAATACAAAAGCACAATATAGATACAGACATGACTATACCTTTAGAACAAAAACTGAACCATAATTTAAAAATCTCAGAAATCTGAGAAGTATTGCAAACTTTAGAAAAATAACACAATACTTTTAGTAATGAATTGTCTGGGTTCTCTGTAATACACCTATAATCTATATAATTTTTTTTTTTTTACATTTTGGGCTGTATATTCTGATCACATCTTGTATGTGACAAGAAATTTGTAATATCACTCTCTTGAGGGAAAACTAGAAACACAATGCAGTCTTTCCTCTAGCATGTATAATCAAAAAGAATTCAATTTCTGATAACTTAGAAAACTTTATTTTTTTTCCTCTCATTGATCATGTCCTGTAAATTTTCAGGAAAACCTTGTTTTCCTGAAGTTCAGGAAAATCTTAGTCCAGGTTTCTCTCACACATATAAGCTCTAAAACTCAGGGCAACATGAACTTTACGTCATTTTGTGATACTGTCCATTACTGTCAGCACTCTCCATACTTCATGTCAGCAAGAAATTTAATATCATTTCAATGTGTTCATATAGTTTGCTCTTCGTTAATTCAATTATTAAATACTGTACGAATCAATTCATAACCTCTATTGGAAATTGATGCTTTCCTCTTAATGAAAGAATATCATTTTTACATGTAAATTTTTCTACAATTTACTTCTTAATATCAAATCAATTTCTATGTATCCCCTTTTCCTTAACATTTTTGTCCTCCATTCTATTATTTTTATCTGAATTTTCTCTTGGTTCTATAATAAATACATGAGGACGTTCCATGGAAGTCCAGCCTAGCGAAAAGAGACATGTGGAAAGAGGTGTGTGGACTGTCGTAAAACTAATGAGAATAATCAATTGTAGATCCCAGAGTTGACACCCAGGAAGTAAGCTGGAAAGCTAAGAGGATCTCAGTTGAGGTAACAACTCCTTTTGGGAACCTGCTATGGCTCCCCCAAACTGGGTTTGGAGTTTGTTCCTCCAATAGCACAACAGGAATACATATCACACTATATTGAAATTGTTTTTTACTGGCAAGACATTTTTTTGATAATAAGCTATTTGAAGGTATGGCTTTATCTCTTTTATTTGCTATTATACCATAGTGTAGTTAGCACTTACTAAATACACCGATTCTATAAGTACATTAATGTATGCTGTTTTGACATTTTTTAACAAGTGGGGGAAATTGCTCTGATATAATGATAATAATGATAAAGGACTAGACTTCAAATATTATACACTACAGAATGATGATTATTGTTGAAGATGGATGATGGAGTTCATGAGACTTTGGTCTTCTCTCTACTTTCAATAATACAAAGGAAAAAATGCAAAATTTAATACCAACCATGTTAAGAACACTATATGAAAAAAATCGTAGGAAAGAAATATCTTTTTGAGGTTGTTATTAGAGATGGTTTGAGTATTTTTTCCTGTGGTGGGCAGATTTCCAAGATTACCCATGTGTTGACCGAACCTGTGAATATGATGAGCTACCATATCTGTGATTAAGATAGATTATTTGGCAACAGTGAAGAGATTTTGCCTGGCTGCTGTGGCTCAGTGGGTTAGAGTGTCACTGCATGCACTGGAAGGTCGTGGGTTCAATTCCCAGTCAAGGCCACGTATCTGGGTTGTAGGTTTGATCTCAGGCCCAATTGGGGTGTGTGAGGGAGACGACTAATCAATGTTTCTCTCTCACATCGATGTTTCTTTCTCTCTCTCTCTCTCTCTCTCCCTCCCTCCCTCCCTCCCTCCCTCTCTTCCTTCTATTCTCTCTGAAATCATATCCTTGAGTGAGGATTAAAAAAAAAAAAAAGTGAAGAGATTTTGCAGTGGTAACCAAAGTCCCTAATCAGTTGATTTTGAGTTAATCAAAAAAGCAGATTGCCTCCCTGGCCGGTTTGGTTCAGTGGTTAGAGTGTTGGCCCATGAACCAAAGAGTCATGGGTTTGATTCTCATCAAGGGCACATACCTCAGTTGTGGTTCAGTCCCTGGCCTTGGTCGGGGTCATGTGGGAGGCAATCCATCAGTGTGTCTTTCTCATGTCGATGTTTCTCTCTCTCTCTCCCTTCCTCCCTCCCTCCAACTCTATCTGAAGATAAATGGAAAAATATCCTCAGGTGAAGTTTAAAAAATAAAGAACAAAACAGATTGCCCTGGGTAGGTCTGGCCTAATCAAGTGAGCTCTTTGGAAAAAAACCTTGTCCTTCCCTCAGAGGAAAGACTCCATGACTTAATGACTGAAAGACTCCGCCCCAAGATCTAAGGCTCTAGGAAATGAATTCTGCCAACAACCGCTTGAGCTCAGAATCTGTCCCTGAGCCTCAGATGAGACCATAGGCCTGACCAGCTCATGAGGGCAGCCTGTGAGCAGAGGACCCAGTGAAGTTGTGCCCACAATCCTGACCCACGGAAGCTGTGAGACAATAAATGTATGTTGTTTTAAGCCACTAAGTCTGTGATGATTTCTCATGCGTCAATAGCAAATTAATACACGTCCTTTCCACTTTTCTGATTTTCCAGGCTTTCTGTAGTAAAGGTGTTTATTTTGTAGCAGAATTAAAAAATTGAAACAAAAATTTAAAAAAAATTATTATAGACTAATTTAGGAAAACTGCCATATTTTGCAGAAGAATAAATTGACATATTTTTCTTAATGTTGATAACAAAGAGCTACATAAAATAGGAGGAAATCTTCTCTTTGTACTTTAATGCTTGGGCTCGAATCCAAAGTTACTCAGCTCAAGGACAAAAGCTAGTATATTCTATGTCATCAAACTGGGTTAGTTCTGAAAACAAATGCACTGAGAGATAAACTTTTGCATAAATCATTCTTCTCCTGCTGTACTAAGCTTCCTTGAAACCATCCTGAACAAACAGATTTTAATTTCAGTTTAGACACCAACACCCGAAGGCTACCCTGCTGATTAATGATGATAAAACTGAGTGGAAAGAGAAGCCATTCATGAAAATGAATAATATAACAATCAACTGAGCTTCCAGCTGATAATATTCAAACACCGCAGAGTACTTGACCCTCTAGCACCATTCCATGAAGACCTGCCAAGCTGCTGAACACTTTCAAATTACTATCAAAATCATCAGTGCAAAAGTTCACAGAATCAATTAGGATGAAGACTCAAAGATATAATATGGTATTTACTGATCACCTACAAGGAGCGGGCTTCTCTACATTGCATGCTTAGCTTAAATCTTAATATAGAAACACAAACACTTTTCTTTCCAACGCCCATCTGCCTCCTGCATCTGGCACATAGACAAGCTAAATGGAGATCAGATGGAAAATTATCACCCTGCATCTTTTTTTTTTTTTTTTTTATGAATTTTTATTTATTTTTTTGTTACAGATATTTTACCTTTTTACCCCATTGGCACCCCCCACCCCACCCCCTCCACCCTGTCCCCGGCTTAGTTGTCCATGTCCATTGGTCATGCATACATGCATATAAGTTCTGTGGTTTATCTCTTCCCACCCCCCCACCCCCCATCCCCTCTTCTGAGGGATGTCAGTCTGTGCCCTACTTCCATGTGTCTGGGTCTACTGTATTCCTCAGACTGTTATGTTCATTATATTCCGTATATAAGTGAGATCATGTGGTATTTGTCTTTTTCTGCTTGGCTTCTTTCACTTAGGATAATACTTTCCAGGTCCCTCCATGTCGTCTCAAAGGATAAGAGATCTTTCTTTCTTACCGCTGCATAGTACTCCATTGTGTATATGTACCACAGCTTTTTGATCCATTCGTCTACTGGTGGACACTTGGGCTGTTTCCAGATCTTAGCTATTGTAAATAGTCACCCTGCATCTTTTAAGTCCCCTCTGGTGACTTTGTATTTCCTTCTGCCATGTGAAATTGGTTTTTTTATTTATTACTTTTTGTATATGGTATTATGTATTATTTCATTACTCCCTCAACCTATGTCTACATTGATCAGTGTAAGATCCAGGATCCCCACATCAGCCCCCATTTCCTCAATTCTAATCACTCCATCACCCACCACCCTATTCCAGATTTATTTTTTCCATGTTATTAATCACTACCTGATTATTAATTTATTCGTTTGTTCATTTGTCTTCTTCCTCTAGTATTTTTGTTCTACTAGGGCAAAAAATGTTTTTGGTTGGTTACTAATATATTACCAATAGTATCTGCTACAGTAGGCAAGAAATAAGCAATAAAAATTATTGAATAAATAAATAAATAGTATATATTTATGACAACATTAGGAAGAAGAAGAATTCCAGGGGCATCCACTCAGCTCTTCTTATAATAACCCTTATTCCACGTGTCAGGAAGTCGACAAGGGGATTTTGTGGTTGCTGAGGGTTTTCATTTCAATCATAAAATTATGAGCAGAGTTAAATAGCACAGCCCAGGTTATCCTGAGGTAGATTCAGCTCAAAACCCATTTATTACCCGGCCCCCAGAGCGCTCACTCTGACTGATAGGACAAAAGGGTGTTCTGGACCCGCCGCCCCCCAGAACTGGTGTTAGCTCGGAACAACTGTACTGCACCCGAAAGGGCTGGGCTTCTCCCTTTTCCAGAACATAGTCATCCCAAGAGCTGAAGCTCCCTTGGCAGAAAACTAGAAGAAATACGCACTTACAATACTGTCACAAAAATATTTTTCAAGACTACCAAGACTTCCTTTTAGTGTCTGGAATTTAAACTTGGAAATTGGGTAAAAAGCCATCCTTTTCCTGTGGGATAGTTCCAGTCAGGACTCTGATTGCCACACCTAGAGTCTTTGTGTTTAGGGTGGTGTTGGTATTGCTTTATAAATCAAATGTCCTCTTGGTGGACTGTACATACAGTTCATTTCTAGAACACCTCTGACTGATTAGCAAATTCCAAAGATCTCTGAGGTTGGACCATTTTGATGACCACAGTAACTTGCTCTCTCCCTCCCCCTGCACCTGCCCAAACCCAGTGGCCCCCAGTGTTTACCTGCTGTTACATGGCTTCTGCCACTCTGGGATTCTGGCATCCCAGTGAAATCAGAAAGCTCATTTCAACTGGGTCTCCTCTCACTACATTTTAGGCCCATGAAGAACAGTCTCTACAGAGATTTCTAAAATGGGACTCTCCTCACCAATGAACTTTTCAGTTGCATTATATAGCAAAGGTCTTGGGGCCACAGGGAATGGATTGCAAACCGTAAACTCACACCCTCTTCCCTACATCTTTTAGTCTTTTAAGATCTTCCTCTATGTTATACCAGACATGTCTATGCTACGGTTGACTCCAAATTTAGTCAGTAGTGTAAGGAAAGTAACTAAAATCACCTTCAGGTGAATATAGAATCGCATATAGGCACATGTATATATAGTAAAATGTTCTTCTTGATCTAAATTTCAATCCTCAGAATTCATTCCCACATGTATTAGCCGGATATTTGCAATATAAGTTAACAAAATTTTGCAATTCTTTTGAGTTGATTATGTAGTAGGCCCTGGGGGTGCTTCCACGGAGGGAGGGGGGAGGGAGAATGGGGGCACAGTAGCATTTGAAGGTTTGAACACTGGGCAACGCAACTCCTTTCACACCTCTCCACCCTATGTCAGGTCCTCTACTCAGCACCTTCTGTGAGTCAAAGTTGGAATTTTCACATAAGAGACCAGGAAATATTATAGATGGATGTAAGTAACTCAGAGGACAAACCTTTGAGTGTGGGTTCCAATGGTCTCCGCACTGTGGCCGAAAGAGATTACACATTCTTTCAGAGCCATCTTAAAAAGTGTCTGTTTTGCCCAGCCAGTGTGGCTCAGTGGTTGAGCATCGACCCATGCACCAAGAGCTCACCAGTTCGATTCCCAGGCAGGGCACATGCCCAGGTTGTGGGCCAAATCTCCAGGGGGGGGTGGGGGTGTAGAAGGTGGCCAATTGATGTTCTCTGTCATCGATGTTTCTCTCTCTCTCTAAAAAAAAAAAAATCAATAAAGAAAAAAATGTGACTGTTTTTCAGTTGGTGCCTTGGGCTGAGCCAAGTACTGAATTGGTCATTTTCTGTTGGTAAACTGTCCATTGCTACACCCCTCAGTCCTTGAATTCCTCACACCCTTCAACTGTCCTCTTGCAGCATTCACTTTGTCTCATAAACCCAGCCTTTAGTGTCACTCAAGGGGACAACAGGTGATGATTTGATTAGCTGTTTTTTTCATGAATTTCAATAGCTGCTTAGGTCTAGTTTCTTAACATCAGCTTGGTTTCCGCTTCCCCTTATCCCCTCCAAGGACAAGTCATAAATTCCAGCTTCCCTCCTTTTTCTCCTGAAGTTCTATTGCCTGCAACCTCTCCTGGTACAATTTTCAGTAGCAGCCACGGTTTTCAGATGCTAATAAAAGAAACTGACTCTGCCAAATTAAAGCAGAAATGTAAATTATTTAAAAGATGTGGGATAGCTCACATATTCTCTTGGGAGGGCTAGAGAAGCAAACTTAGGAATTTTACAGCTAGAAATCGATTCCAAAAGCAAATCACAGGATTTGTCAAGGAAAAACATCTTCAAACTCCTACTGAGCAGATGCTGCAGCACATTCAGAAAGTCTCAGTGACAGACACCCCAATCCCACTTATATTCTGGGTGGCCCCTGCTTCTGGGTGTCACTAGTTACTGAGTCACAGTCTGGAGAACAGGTGAATCTGATTGGCGGAGCCTAGACCCATGCCCCAGCTGCAAGGAGCTTGGAAAGGAGAGTATCTGGCAAGGCATCACAAGGGAGAACATTCTTCAAACACAGAAGGTGGATCCTGGTAGTTGGATGGACAGAAAATGATAACTGTCCACTGCAGGTGCTTTATGAGAAATGGCAGAGGGGCTGTGGCTACAGGCAGACCCAGATTTGCATTTGTACACTTCCTTCACTTTCTATTTGCCTTTGGACAGCGTAATCTCTCTGAACTTTGTTCTTCTAAGCAAAATGGATATAAAGCCTCTCTTGCAGAAATTAAAAGTAAGGTATGTGGACCAGATGTTCAAAAATTGAAAGCTATTACTTGAAAAATCAATAAAAATATACTTTTTTTTTTTTAGAGAGAGAGTGGAAAGGAAGGAGGGAGGAAGAGAGAAAGAGAGAAGCATCAATGTGAGAGAGACGCATCAATTGATTGCCTCCTGCATGACCCCGACCAGGGCTGGGGATCAAACCTGCAACCCAGGACATGCCCTTGATCAGGAATCAAACCTGTGTCCCTCTGATGCACAAACCAATGCTCTAATCACCAAGCAAATGCCTTGAGAGGCCTAATTTTGGTAAACAATTTTATATTTAATGAAAATTTTACATATTTATGCTTTTTCTCCCCAACTAAAAGATGGCTTTAGATTAGTGACCACGATACTATTTTTATTTCCCACAGCATTGCACACACACACACACACACACACATGAACTAATATCTCAGGTCTCATAAATCTCAATGGGCTATAGCAATGCTTTATTCTGTAGCATACATCAAAGACTACATGAGTGCAGGGTATGTCACACTCCGACTATAAAGTGGGTTCCTAGGGCGCTTCCACGGATGACTGCACAGTACCAGGTGTGTTATTCCGCATCACAATGGACTCTGAAAGATCACTGCGCATGCTACCAAACAGGTCATCACTATTAAGAGAAACTCAAAAGTTTCACCATCAGAATTAAGTCAGTTCAAGGGGAAACAAATGGCAGTATCTGGAAATGTGAGGGTAGCAAAAAAGTAATACATTTCGTATACAAGTCAAAAATCAAATCATGCAAAAAACTGGTGTGAATTCATAAAAACACTGTGAAAGTACCTTTTTAAAAACATAGTATTTTGCCCTGGCCGGTTTGGCTCAGCGGTTGGAGCGTCGACCTGCTGTCCAGAGTCCCGGGTTCAGTTCCTGCTAGGGGCACGTACGTATAGGATGTTAATTCATTCAGAGTACTCAGGAATACTCCTACTAGAATAACTTTCTAAAGTACAAATCTAATCATTTCACTGTCCTCCTCAAATTCCACACTGAGCCTCAGAATAGACTTCCTTGGAATGAAGATTATACACAAAGGTAAATAAAATCTGATTTAATTTCTTAAAAATTCCTCCTCCACTTACCCAGTGTACTAGAGAATGGAGTTTTTTTATACTGTTACAATAATGATTCATCCAAGGAAAGAAAGTGTGGCTTCCTATTTCTGCTTCTACTGTGTAGCCTTCACACATCATTTGGCCTCTCTAAATTCAGTTTCCACATTGCAAAATTAAGAGCTCGGATAACATTCTTTCCAGCCCTGAAAGAATATCAACTCTATTTGGCCAAAGTCCACTTGCCTGTGCCCCACCCCCACCTAAAGTGGGCCCTATTTCCATTTGGCTTGATTGATCAGGGTAATCAGCCACAGGAGATAAAACACTTTGTGAAGTTGCCAATTCTGAGTCATACAAGCAAAAGATAATCTAGTTACTCAGCATTCCCATAATGCTTTATTATATTTTTTAATAGTGCTTAGACATTAATCAACACAAGTTGTAGTCACAAACTATAAAAGAAGATCCAGAGATTAAGAAAAATGTCATTGACAAAATTTGCCAAACCAGTCAAAAGCAGAGAAAATGAAATTTAAAAGTTGTAGGTGAATAATCCCATGCAGGACTGGGTGCCACATGCATTGGTTGGTTCAGGGTGCAGAGCATAGTGCTCAGTTGGGAGAAGGACACCACAACCTCACAATCTGGATTGGGCCCTACGTCTCGGGTCCTCATGCCAGCTCCGTGCCACTCATGCCGGCTCACCTGGAGCCAGGATGGTGACAGCTCCTCTCCCACTTGACAACCAGGAACCACTATTCTGACCTTCCCACCCATCCGTCCTTGTTACAACTGGATAACTCATTCAGTTGTCCCAGAGCATTTCACATAACCCCCAAATAAATAAATATTCCCTCACCCACATTTCCTCTCTGGCCTCCGTTCTCTCCCTTGTTCTGCTCCAGTTACCCTGGCCTTGCTTCCCCACGGTAGACATCTCCACATGTCCTCTCCTCCTCCTCCTCTTCCTCGAACTGTACCCACCCCTCGTGTCTGTCCAGTTCCGTCTCTGTCTCGGTCTGCTCTCCTTTCCCCCTTAGAAGTCAGCCGTCCCTAACCCTGGGCCTTTATCTTGCACGTATGGGACTCCCTTAAGCTTCTGTCCAGTAGTCTCCAGAAATATCTCCCTCCCCTTATTCAAATTGGTTACTAGAGTTACTGTGGTGATCACTTTGTGAGGGACAGCAGCAGACCACCCCCATCAAAGGAGCAGCAGCAGAAGCAGCAGGCTAAACATACTGTTCTTCTTGTATGACTTCTGTTGTGCCTCCCACTGCACAGCTCTTCAGAGCACCTTGGTTTCTGCCTCTTTTCTAAACCAGGTCCTCCAAGCCCCTGTAGATATGTGAACCACAGACATTCTTCCAGTGAATATCCTATTGAGGTTAAATTAGCCAGAATAACTTTTTCATGCTGGCAAACAGAAATCCAAACAGGACCCTGACACCAGGTATCTTGGCTCTCTCATCTGAACTGCCTTTGGCTATGGGCACGACCCATAATCCAACCCCCTGAGACCAGAGTAGCAGGGCCACAGAACCAAAAACATGGCGGCTTTTGTCAAAGCAGCCACCTGTGGCCTCTGTGCTCAGGAGGGAGCGAGGGGCCCTCACTTGGACTCTCAGGGACCCTAACTCAATACTACTGTGGAAGAGATTGTGTCAGGTTTATGTGTTGAGACAGTTGAGTCAGTGACCAGCAGGAGGTTGAAAATGTGTGAGAGAGGAGACAAGGGTGGAGCAAGGGCTCTGAGAAAATGGGAGTGAGGTGGAGGGATTAGTCTTAGAAAAAGTCAAGAGTCTCCTTGCCCCCGACCCCCACCCCGATCTTGAGATTGCAGACATAGGTATGTTTATTGAGTGGAAGGAACTCGAGGAAGTTATTGTAAACAGAGTATTTTCTCTGTGAGGTAAGAGCCAAGGTAATCTGCTGACAGGAGTGTAGGGAGTTGAGCAGATCATTTGAAAAGAGAGATGAAGGCTTGGAAAAGCCACCAAGAGAACAGGAGAGGGGAACTGGCAAAAGGACCATTAAGCTGCATTGAGGCAACTAATTGTATTTGCATCACTGATAGCAATTAGCCACTCTGCACAGTTTTGGAACAAGGACCCTAACAAAGGATAATACAAGATTTCCCTGAAGCTTCTTCAGTGTAAAATCAGGGATTTGGCAAAATCTAACAAATTTCATAAAGCAGAAAAAACAAAAACAAAAAACGTTTAACCTAACTTCTCAATTCCCAATTTTATAGTTTTGGAACTTTTCAGAGTAAGCTCCTTTGCTGGCCCAGAAGCCACTAATTATTGAACTAGAAAAGAAAGTGTAGGATAATAGAAACTTGTTCTTAAGGAATCTGGATTCTGTCTGATTTAGTTCTTTTTCAGATTAAGAAGTTGGTCCATTTTGTATACAAAAGTATAAAAGAAAATTCAGAAAAGAAAGACTTTGAAGGCCTTACAGAAATACTTAGTGATTCTTATGTTGACAAATTTATTCACAGCGGTCTTTATTATTATTGGTGGAAAATGTAACCACCAAAATAATTCTTGTTGAAATGCAAACAGATAAAGAAAAGCTCACTTCTAAAGTCTAATAACCACGACTTATGGGTGTAATTGCGTTTAATGATTCAGCATACTAAATTAAATCTTCAAATGCCCTGCCTGCTGGTTCCAGTGAGCAACGGAACCAATATATAAGTTACAGAGTTTCCACTGCTGGTGAGATTCCTGAAGTAAAGATGTGCTTCTGATGTGTTACAAGTAGCAGAACAATTGCTCTGAGTTGGTTAGCATGTCGCAAAGGAAGACAGCATCTGGATGAGATTCAACATGCAATTTCAGCTTTTGTCACGTTTTGAATAAAAATAGTTGGCTGAACCAACTACCTATTTGAATTATTGAAAGCTGGTGATTACAAATAAGCATCCCAGCTGATAATTAGAGTGGCAGTAAAAATCACTCAGCATATGAAGAGCTTAAATAGGATTCCAGAAGGAGTTGTCCCTTAAACTAAGTAGTGCAGACCAAAGCAGTTTGTTCGAAGAATGAGTAAAAACTATTGCTTGCATTCACTGATGGAGGCCACACAGACGAGGGTTAATTTATAGAACACTTCAGAGGTCTGGGGTTTTCAAACTGCAACAAAGATTAGACAAAATAGAGATTAGGCGTCATCATTATTCTCTGTTTTTTTCAAACAAGAAAGCATTGCAGCCTTCAAGAACGACTCTCAGCAGACAGGTTTTTATCTGAGACACAGTAAAAGAAACAAAACAATAAATTATTTTTTGAAACATAATAGAATTCAAAACAGCCACTAGAGGACAGTCAAAACACTGGGGATGTGGCAAGGCAAGTCCTTAGATCAAACCCTTAAAATGAAAGCTGTTTTGCAGGATTTTGAAAGCATTTTGTTGAGAGAATCTTCTTGATCACGTTAACATAACATTAATGAGAAACAACAGAGAAAATATCACACAAGCCTGAGAGCATTTTCACTGGCACACATTTTTATGAAGCTGGATGACAATGCAAAGTCTGCCCAGTGCCTTGGGGACAACAGTTGTAGGACAGTGATTCAGCACATGTAATGAAGTCAGTTTCCCAACACACTCTGATTTAACACTGCCTCCAAAACAGCCGAATATCAAGGATAATACACCAAAATACACATTACTGGTATCGACAGCCTGGAACCTTTACAGGCAGCTGCATGGGTAGGTCATTTGCTGTCTGTGTGTATGTTTTTAAGGTAAGAGATGTCTTTTTAGATTCTGATGTCAGAATTGTTACTTAAAACAAAACAAAACAAAAAACTCATGGCTCTAATTAACCCATGTTATTTGTGGGAGGTGAGGAAGAAATGACTCACCTGATTGTGAAAATGCAGATAAAATGGTGACAGACATTGGAGCACTCAGCTCTTATTCTTTAAAAATCTTTGCAAAAAGAGAATTGGCCTAGGAGTAGGGAGGCCATGAACAAGAATTCTAAGCACCATGTAGCACGCCAGACTTCAAAACTAAAGAGTATTTTAAGGGCCTCAGCATATACTGTTTTCCATCATTTCCAGCCTATAATTTTTCTCACAGCCATTTAAGAGTAAAACAGTCTGTGCACCATGAGATTACATACAAGAAGCATCACCCAAATAAGCTACTGCTGAATTGCTCATGGAAATGTGGCTATAGGTGTAGTTCACAAATGTTCAAAGCAACGAAGAATCATTAGCAATTCTAGGCATAAATGTATGAATTAGGACAGAAGTCAGGGCCAGCCTGTTTTGATTTCCCGAAGCAGAGTTCTGGCAGCTGGTGTGGGGAATTCCGTGAGCAGTACCCTGGCTCCTTGGAGGAAAGGGCTCTGGGCACTTTGAACTGAGACAATGGGAAGCAACCACATCCTTGTTCCCTCAGACTGAGATGGCCAATCCTAATTTGTTGACAGTCCAAGGTAGAAAGCATGAGACTTGATCTAAGACAATTTCTTCAACCATCTGTCTAAAATATAGCTGCAATTAATGTATTAAACATGTTTGTTTATATTTTTGTCGGGAAATACTTCTTTTTCATATGAAAACAAAGGAAAGCAAATTATTTAGTCTAATGTAAGGCATCTTATTATAATAGGACTTCTGGCATGTTAATCTCCTCTCTAATAATCTACATAACCTCAGGTTTGCCTTTCCTTTTCCTTCCATGAGAGAGAGTTGCCCAGGAGCAGTATGATCAGGCATGCCTTAAGTATTTGGCCAATTAGAATCACTAGAGTCATTCTACTTACTGTGAGAGACAGAAGAACCTGAATTAGTAAATCCCGAAATTCCTGAAGAGACCTTTGTAAACCACAGTGGTTCTGAGCACCAAAGGGCTTTGTATGTCTGTTTCCACTGCAGGCAAAAACAAAACAAAAAAACTAGCCTATAGGACAGGTTGTAAAATTAAAATGAGTCATAAGCAAGGATAAAAGTTCTGATTCTAAAATGCCTGCCAAGTTTGAGACTTGGGAGGGCTCAGTTCACGTATGCAGTGGAATAGATTCTACAGATTCCTCTCAGAAGTTCCCTGGTATTGCCAAAAGAGACATGTACTGCCAGCGGTCCTAATGGTACCTTTCAGATGGCCCCAACTACCTTGTATCACAGTTACTGTAAACTCCTAAAAGAGCAGGTTGTGTCTCACATATCACTCAATTACCCCAGATTGTCTTGCACATTTGTAATTCAGTATATGTTGACTGGATGAATGAAATCCCAAGGCAGAAGGAAGCAATGGATGGGACCCAACCAACACACTTCCCTGGGTACTTTGTTTCTCATGCAATTTAATCCTCCAACAAGAAGCAAGACCTTAAGCATCCATGGGTGGCTTTCCACTTTGTTCACAGGTGTCTGTGCTGCCTCAGGCCATGCCCTCTGGATGCACCAGCTGTTCAGCCTCTTTGTCAATGACAGTCAACTTTAAGGTCTTTGAGCTGCTGGACAGTGTTACCTAAACCTCCTCAATACCGTGCACTGACTGGGTTGTGTCGGGTACAGTGCCTCTCACATTGAAAGTGCCCTATACAAGAGGAGCAAAAGAGCAACTAGATCAAAAGACATTTAAGCTCTAGTATCTTGGATATAGAAAGAATTTTCAAAACCAAACGTGCCAGACTGCTAGGGAGGCCACTTGTTCTATGAGGCCACTTATTCTATGTTGAGCCCTTTCTGTCCAATTAATCTTCACGCCCAATAATGCCCTTTGAATGAGCCATTTAGCTACTGTAATGATAGTTTTATAAAGTTGGATGTTTTATGAAAATGTTTGGTTCTTTGATCTCTTATAGGGTTTCTAGCTATGTTTCTCTGTCTGCTCCTCTTACCAAAGTTCCTCCAGGTTATGGTGTTTGTGAAATTGCTTGCACTTTATTGTTTTTAATGTGTACTCTACCAGAAGCACACAGTACTCCTGTACTAAGAGCGAATCCTGTCAGGGTGAATGATGATAGAGGGATAAACTGGTATCACTAATCGAAAAGATAATGCTAAAATAAACACTGAAATAAATTTCTGCCTGTTAATTTTTTCACAGTTGGGAGGAAATTTTCAAAAATAATGGGATCAATCATTTAAGAAAACAGCACCAGCCCGGCCAGTGTGGCTATGTGGTTGAGTATCGATGCATGCACCAAGAGGTCGCCGGTTCGATTCCCGGTCAGGGCACATGCCCAGGTTGTGAGCCAAATCCCCAGTCAGAGGGCGTGCAGGAGGCGGCCAGTCGATGTTCTCTCTCATAGATGTCTCCATCTCTCTCTCCCTCTCCCTCCTCTCTCTCTAAAATCAATAAAGAAAAATAATTAGAAAAAGAAAACAGCACTAAAATCATCATGAAAAATAAGTGTGGGAATGCTTATATACCGTGACTTTTTTTGTTCTTTCCTTCCTCTCTTCCTTCCTTCCTCCCTTCCTTTTTTCTTTAATTTGTTTGTTCTTTTTTTCATGATTATGCATGTAAGCAGATAAGATAAAGGGGCTTTTCTCCTTTTGAAAATATGAAAAATGAGAGAAATGGGAAGGGGTCAAACTGTTTTCAATGTATGCTATAATACTGTGAATTGTTTTGCCATGAGAAAATTTTAATATATTGGCAAAGTCACCATTCTGGCATATCAACTATGTATATTTTAAGATTTAATATACTTTTATACATTTAATTTAATTTCTGTAACTCAGTATATCAGAGTATCATGGTTTCCTAACTGTAAGAATCTTTGAGGACTTTGTATATACCCTTTAAGGCTGCCATATTTGTTCTTTAACATTTTAGTTAGAATCATTTGACTAATAGAAACAGTGACTCACTGATGGTATCTGTGCCAACAAGTAGGTAGTTGTTCACCAAATGATTTCTCCTTTCTACCCAAGTACACTACTGAGTGACACGCCACGACCTCCTTTCCACTTGGATGTAGCCTTGTGACGGAGTGTTGCTCAGTGAAGTATGAATGTAATGAATAGTATTGAACAGTAATAGCATATGAATAATGATATATATGACTTTCAGGCCTCGTACACACACAATTCTCTCTTTCCCCCCTATCCCCATTGAGTGGAGACATCTAACGACCAAGAGAATGATGGAGAGCCTACTTTGCTGCTTGGAGGAAAGCTGCCCAGTAGATCCAGCCAACCAGACTACGAATGTAATATGAGTGACAAATAAACTTTTATTTTGGATTCCTAATCCAAACTTTAAACTTTGAAATTTTTAAGTTGTGTGCTATTGACCTGTCCCAATTCATACACCAATCTGAGAAAACTGATACTGTATTGTTCTAAAGATCTTCACGGACCTGAGCTGAAATGGGAAAACCAAGCTGCTGGGAATTTGTGTGAATATTGAGACCTGCTGTTTTCTCCTTCTTCCTGTCACTGGTCCATGAAGATCAAGACTGAACTGAGATAGCTGTGCCAAGACACTGTGAATGTTCACTTCAAAAAACATTTAGTAAGCACAAGTTTTGTGCCAGAAATCAACAGGAAGGGTCTTCCCTTAGTCACCAAATGGGTGTGGTAAATAGTTCTGATGAAAAGGGTAGAGACCCAGAAAACCACACCACTAAAAAAGACAATTAACTAAAGCATTGGCTAAGAAGAAACAAACCATGCACGAAAAAATGGGGGAGAAAAGGCGGAGGGACATCAGAAAAAGGAGGCATAGAATGGGGTTGGAAGTCAGGCGCAGAGAGATTCCTTGAAGTACTCCAAAGGATTTTCAGAGGGACCTTGAGGTCCTGCCCAGCGATGGGGAGAAAATAGTAAACATCATCAGTGTTGGCTCCGATGCTTTCAGCCTTCTCTTCATCATTCCCCATCTTCTTTAATCTTCTCTCATCAGTCTTATTTTCAAACCATTTAAATTATTTTATTCCCTTAAATCTCTTTCAAAACAGGTAAGCTGCCCTGGCCGGTTTGGCTCAGTGGTTGGAGCGTCGGCCTGCGGTCCAGAGAGACCCGGGTTCGGTTCCCGCTAAGGGCATGTACCTCGGTTGCAGTTTGTCCCCTGCCCTGGTTGGTCGTGCGGGTGGCAGCCACTCGATGTGTCCCTTCACGTCAATGTTTCTCTCACTCTCTCTCTCTTCCTCTCTCTCCCTCCCACTCTATCTGAACAAAAAATGGAAAAATGTCCTCGAGTGAGGATAAAAAAACAAAACAAAACAGGTAAGCTATTTCCTTTTTCGTCGTAGACAGTTTTAATTACAGTCATCTAACTGAATGCAAGCTAAAAGACTAACCAGAGGAGCATTTTCCCATATTTCCCCAAGCCATGATCCAGTTATACTACAAGGTACACCCCAGATACTGGTTGGAGACTTGAGGAGACTATCACACCAATCAGGCAATAACAACTTAATAACTTCCGGATCTTTTTCTGTCACAGTGAAGCACAGGCCATTATGCAGTGTCCTGGATTTTTCTGCAGTTTTTTTTTTCTTTTTGGGGGGTAAGATATGAAAAAAAAAATCATGTCCTAATTTTTGTGATTCTCTGGAGTTGGCTGCCACTGAGCAAGCTTGAGCAATCTATTTCTCTGAAGGGAACACCCATGTTTCTGGGAAAAATTAGACACATTCCTTCCTAGAAGAGACAGGAAAGACTTAGTGGGCTTTGGCAGAATTTTAAGACCCAACTATCTAAAAAAAAAAAGACATTTTACAGTGATGAGATGGTGTGGCAATGAAAATTTTGACTTGGTTTTGCCCACTGGCTCTAAAAGATTCACAGTGTTCTGATACATGCATCATTCAGCCCTACGATACTTAATTTGGACATAGCCTCACTTGCAGAGCAAGGTGAGTTACTTTGTCCAAGGTTTCCCAGAGACTGTTATAGGTTATGTGTCAAAGGGCCTTGAGCAGGCAAGGTAACCCTGACCTCTAGATCTTTCTCTGTAAGAGGGAATAAAGTGGCTGGACCAGGTTTCCTTTCCCCTCACTCCTTTGATTCATCCCACTGCATCTAGTGGGTCAAGTCAGGTTCTCTTTATTTCCATCCTCACTCTTGGTGGAGGGGGGTTTTGTATAATTGTAAGAACTTTCCTGAACTCCCAATCTAAAGTAAACATTCAGTAATTCTCCATTACATTTCCCTGGTTTATTTTCTTCAGAGAATTCATCATTATCTGAAATCATCTTTTTTTTTCTAATTTATTGGTTACTTGTCAAGCATTAGCATCACCCCCCCACACACGCACACACACACTCACACACACTCAGAACATAAGCTCCATGTCTGCTTGCTCAGCACTGCATAGTACAATACCTAGCAAACAGCAGTTACATAAGTGAAGAAATACAAGATGCACTATGAAAAGTGATTGGCATTAACTTTAGTTGGTCTTATGGGTGCTTTCCCAAAATGAGGAGATCAAGTGCAAAGAGAACTCACCAACATAGGTAAAACACTCACCCTGGCCAGTTTTACTCAGTGGTTAGAGCATCAACCTGAACAGTGGAGAGTTTCAGGTTCAATTCCAGTCAAGGGCATGTGCCTGGTTGCAGTTTGATCCCCACCCTGGTCAAGGTTGTTCAGGAGGCAACCAATCAATATGTCTCTCTCACATCTTTCTTTCTTCCTTCCTTCCTTCCTTCCTTCCTTCCTTCCTTCCTTCCTTCCTTTCTTTCTTTCTTTCTTTCTTTCTTTCTTTCTTTCTTTCTTTCTTTCTTTCTTTCTCTCTCTTGTCTATCTCTCTCGCCTTCTATCTAAAAAAATCAATGGAAAAATATCCCCCGGTGAGGATTAACAACAACAAAAAAAGTAGTATAGTGACATAAAGTCAGAACTGAGGAAGAGAGCCCCTCTGAAGGCCAACTTGGCAGTGACTGGAAGGCGATCAAGGGGAGCAGTAAACAAACATCTGCATTTTCATTTGTACTTCAAGGAGATCCCTAATAGATGTGTAAGCCTGGAGCCATTCTCCTTAGACTTTCAAGCCATTTGAAATATAACAAATGCTGTGGAACAAAAGCTGTGGAACAGCCCTGAATGGTGTGGCTCAGTTGATTGGAGCATCATCTTTTGCACTGGGGAAGGTCATGGGTTCAATCTCCAGGTCAGGGCACATACCTAGGTTGTGTGTTTGATCCCCAATCAGAGCACATGCAGGAGGCAACTGATTAATATCTCGCTCTCTCTCCCTTCCTCCCTCTCTGTAATAAATTTTCGAAAAAAGCTGTGGTACATTTCCACAATGGAATACTATAGGGCTGTCAAAAAGAAGGAACAATGAACTCTTACCCTTTGTGACAGCATGGAGGGAACTGGAGAGTATTATGCTAAGTGAAATAAGTCAGTCAGAGAAAGGCAAGTACCATATGATCTCACTTATATGTGGAATCTAATGAACAAAATAAACTAAGAATAAAATAGAACCAGAGGCATGGATACATGGAACAGACTGACAGATGTCAGAGGGGAGGGGGTTGGGGGGTACTGGAAGAGATTAGTCAAAGAACATATATGCATAGCCCATGGACACAGACAACAATGTGGTGAAGGTGTTGGGGGTAGGGAGGTCAGGCTGGGTGGAGGAGGACAAAGGTTGGGAAAATGGGGGACATCTGTAACAGTATGAATACCAATACTAATACTACTAATAATAAAACCTCTCCATTCTGCAACTGTTTGGGGAGGGAAAAAAATAATTAAGGAATCTGTCCAAAGCCAGAGGTATTGCTACCCAAGATGTATTTAACAATACAGTTCTGTTTGGCCAGTGTGGCTCAGTGGTTGAGCATTGACCCATGCCCCAGGAGGCCACTGGTTAGATTCCCAGTCAGGACACATGTCCGGGTTGTGGTCCCAATCCCCAGTGGGAGGCATGCAGGAGGTGGCCAGTCGATGTTCTCGCTCTTGATGTTTCTTACTCTCTCTCCCTCTCACCTCCTCTGTCTCTAAAAAAATCAATAAAAAAGGCAGAAAATTTTTAAAAAACAACAACAACAATATAGTTCTGCTTCACCCATCTCTGCCCGTTTCCACTCCTGACACACAGTACTTCTCTGCTAATAACTTTCCCGAAACTTCCAAGTATGTTTTGCTTGCATTATAAATGCTTCCACTTTTAAATTCAGTATAATGCTACCAGTTACTGATTATTCTTTGTAATAATTGCTCTATTTTAAATTATTTTATCCATAAAAGAATTAAGCGTTTATGAAATTTTTCTCTCAAAATTTAATAACACTCATAATAAAAGAAACTAATCTAGAGGGAAATTTCAAGATGCTTTATATTTCATCAGAAAACATGCCTGTGCCCGAGTGCTTGGAGGCTTGCCCTCTCACCTATTTTTTTTTTTTTTTTTTTTACCACCATCCTGGGTGTGTGGCAGGACTGCTTCTAAAATAAATATTATGCAAGTTTTTGGATGGGAAACAGAATTTTTAAACCCTTGATAAATTACTGTGACTTGATCTTTCTTTAACAACGGAAAAATCATTCTCACTTTGGTGTTACTGGCATGAAACTTTTGTGTTATTTTGGCATCAAACATAAAGGTATTTATGATAGTCACTATATCAGAAAATAAACAGAAAAATAAACAACTTTGGGGGGTATAACACTACTTTAGGCATCATCAAAAAGTAAAAGAAGAGTAAGATTTGGTCAAATATTCATAAGGAAACAAAAAGCATACATCAATAAGTGGGGTTCACTTTAGAAATTAGAAAATATTTTATAAGTATCTGTAACTTGATGTCCAAATGTGCATTTTAAAATCCATTCAATAATAAGAAAACATGGTAATATTACATCTTTAATGGAAACCGTTATGTACACAATCTCCCAAAATGCAATTTTCCAAGATAATAATGTTATTTTCTTAATTTTCCTTCCATATTGTAAATGTAAAACAAATGCTGAATATAACTATCTTATCTGAATTCAGAGCCACAGAATTTGGGAGAAATGAAACTTATTCCCCTCTTAAATTAGGATAAGAGAGAAACATGAAGATGCAGTTGAAGTCATTTTAAACTTTTTTTTTTCTTAATTTCTAAATCATGATAAAATACACATAACTAAAATTTGCCGTTTTAACCGTCTTAAGTGCACAGTTTTGTGGCTTTAAGTACATCCACAATGTTATGCAAGCATCACCACTATCCATGTCCAGAAGTATTTTCTCTTCCAAAACTGAAACTCTGTATCCATTAAACACTAACTTCCCACCCCACCCCCAACCCCTAGCCCCTGGCAATCACCATTCTACTCTCTTTCTCTGTGATTTGGACTACTAGGTACCCCACGTAAGTGGAATCACACACTTTTTGTTCTTTTCTGACTGGCTTATTTCACTTACATATTGCATCATAATTTTATCCCCTTTTAAGGCTGAATAATACTAGTCCATTGTACCCATATATTGCATTTTGTTCATGTGTTCATTTGTCAATGATACTTAAATTGCTTCCATCTTTTGGCTATTGTGTATTAAGCTGCTTAAATTCTTTTAAAATGTTTCTTGTAAAATATTGGCTAGAAAAATTGATCAGTAAGATAAAACAGATACCCTCTGCTTCAAAAGGCAATTTGTTCAGTCAGGGAAGAAAGTCCATGTTGTTCAGTAACCCTACAATCAGCTTCCCACAGTGTTTTATCATTAGATGAAAAACATACTCTTCACCTCCTTCCTTCCTTACTTAGTTTTAAAGTTATGTAATGTAGAGATTGTAATAAAACGTCCTCCTGTGGTTACCAAATTTGTGACAATGATTTGCCAAATTCACCAAGATGGTAACAAGAATGGAGAAAACATTCTTGTCTCCTAATGTTTCAGGGGAACTAAGTTTATATCAACTTTGTGGACGCATGTAAGCTTCAGAATCACAATTGTCCAAATATATTATAGATTCTAGGATGTATTTAGATCTATCTTAAATCCCACATAGAGAGTTTTATTATTAACTTCATCTTAATATGGTCTTGTAATGAATTTTTGAAGGACAGACTCCCAAAATTTTTTCAAAAAGGTGTGATATGGAAGACACCTTAGAAATTATCTCATTTTACATCAGGTCAAGAAGTAGTATTTCCCTCTTATAGAGCCAGTTGATGTAAATAATTTTAGAAATAAAGAGGGAGTTTATGGGGGCTGGGTAAAAAAGGTGAAGGGATTAAGAAAAAAACTCATAGACAACAGTATGGTGACTACCAGAGGGAAAGGGGGCAGGAGGAGGTAGGAGAAGATAAAGAGGTGAATACATGGTGATGGAAGGAGACTTAACTTGGGGTGGTAAACACACAATACAATACACAGATTATGTATTATAATGGTGTACCCCTTGAAACCTATATCATTTTATTAACCTCAATAAATTCAATTAAAAAATAGAATAGAAAAAAATTACAAAACATAGAGGGAGTTGAATTAATTAGTAACATCTCTGTCTTGCCTAAGTTTTTCTTTTATGTCTAAAGAAAGATTCTAGCATAATTTGATGGTTTTCAAGGCAGCATAGTAGAAAGTTATCATTTCATCTTTTCAGGCTTCAGAGATTGAGGGCCATGAATTTGTGTTTCCTTGAAAGAATCCAAACCTTTCATCTCAGGAACTGCTATTAAAGTGGATGTGTTTATCAAAGGCCAGCTCTTGTTGATAGCTCCACTGATTAACTGTTTCTTGGAGGTGAACTATTCATGTGGGAGAGTCATCACATTGCTCAATAATACATGCAATTACCTTCTCAAAAGTCTAGTGCTGTTTCCTTAGATGAAAATTATACTGCTTGCCGCACACTTGTCTTTCTTCCCAATCACTGTCTTAATGTTGCCTCTCAATGTCAATGTGATTTCATCAGGAAGGCACAGAGGAGTAACTCTCAGGTTCATACTGTAAAGAAATCATAATAAAACACTCCACTGATGCTTCTAAATTTGTGCCACTCAAAGATGACACCTTGTCATCTGTTTAAAAATACTGCACGTAGTCTCTCAAACAATGTCATATAAAAAGTAAGCTAAAGGGGAAAAAAATGAATTTGCCTCTTTGTCTACTAAAGGAGTTGATGCTGGCAGCAGACGCTGAACAAGCAAGTGAGCCTCACTTTAAAGGGGGAACACGCTGTTCCTCACAATTCCAAATTTACAAAATCAATACATTGGGAAAATGATTATTTCTATTGTGAAGGTATTCTCCCGCCACATATGGGTTCACAGAGCCTTGTTCTGCCTTCAGAACCTTGTATAAATCCATTTCATTGATGGAACAAAATGAGCTCCTAGAACATCAAAAGTAAAGGAGTCTGGGAAATAATGTTCTCAGACTTTCAGCTCTGTGATACAGGGGAGAATATAAAAGAGTGTGAAAATAAAGGCTGTGGACAATAGATAGATAGATGATAGATAGAATGAATATATATAGCTCTCTATATAGATATATTTTGTATTATGACTCTCTCTCTCTCTTTATATCTCTATAGATATATAGAGATATATAGAGATATATAGAGATATAAAGAGAGAGAGAGAGTCATAATACAGAATATATTCATTTGAGGTATACCAACCACACTTCCAAGTGGGGTAAAGCATGGCTCAGCTAAAGGTGGCAAGTAGATGCAGATCTCATGACCCAAGGTAGTGGTTCTCAAACATCTTCATTTGTGCTCTGGCTCCAGCCTTTACACCCATGTTTAATGTGACCCCAACTCAACCCCAGCCACATACACGCAGAGTAAATTATCAGCTTTTTGATAATGCTTTTTGAGATGAGGAATAGCAACCCTACCTTAATTAAATAAGATTCTTCCCAAAGCTACAACTTAAGTCAATTCAGGTTGGGTTGACAAATGCAAGAGAAGATGGTTATAGAACCTTGTCACAAATCTAATCATACCTTCTACTGAAAGATTATTCTAAAGCTATCTGAGTAACTCCATCAAAGGGGTTCATGATTACAATATATATTTTTGTTATTACTCTATCACATGGCACAAATACTGGCACTCAGTAAATATTTGTTGAATGAGTGAATGCATCACCTTTTATTTCGTATTGCTCTCTCTTTCTCTGGAGCCTACTTCTCAAGACCCTATATTAATTCATGCAACAAATAATTATTAAGTGTCTACTTTGTGTAGGAAATTTTCTTAAAATGGGGATTTCTTGGCAGTCACTCAAGAATCAAGTCTTAGTTTCTGACTTTTTCCTCTTTCCCAATGACCAAATACTAATGGACTTATCTCCATAAACTATAGGTAATATATTTCTAAGATCTATTTCTGTACTATAATTAATCATTATGGACCTGCCTGTTATCCCCATTCATCAAGAATTATCATCTCCCAACCCCACACCACAGATATATGTCTTCCACATTCCTTTGGGGTTTAGGAACTCAATGATATTTTATAAACAAAAATCCCAGCAGTCAAAGACCATATTTTAATTGCTTTTATTTTTTTTCTAATCTCTGAAATATCCATTTTCATATTCTATACATTGTTTTCTATTGATTAATATCATCAAATATTTTAATATGGCATCAAGAAGAAATATGTGAGCAAATTAAAAGATTTTTCAAATTAAAAATTTTACTTCAGCATGTACTATAATTGTTAACCGTCTTTGTTTCAAAAAGGAACTTAAGCAAGTAACATTTACCTTAAGTCCCCAAGGAAATATCTTTGCTAGTATGTTTAAAGTCTGAGTGCCATCTACTAACACAATTTGAATCACCATTATTTAATTTCTTGTATGAGTGTTGCTCTCACAGGTTGCTAATTCTCTCGTCTCTACATGACCTCTCAGTTTAGTCCTCAACAGGTTTTTCTCCCTATTGCAACCCAAAGTTTTATATATGTCTTTTTGTCCCTATAGAGTTTACCTGTGCAGATAAATGTGTAAATGTGTTCAGTCAAAATTTTAGCACATCCTAATTCTTTAATTCTCTTCAGTGTCTAATATAGCACATCTGTAAAGCCATCTTTACATTTCAAAAATCTTGACATAGGCCAGCATATACTTCTGCTCAGTATTTAATGGTGAAATTCAAATTAGTACAATACAATGTGAAAACTAATAGTATTCATACACCATTACTCAAATCATATAGTTGTGCGAATCAAGTAGTAAAAGTGACAAAATATAAGGTGACATTTTGCAGAGTCAAGCTCATTTTTAGTTTACTAAAATGTTTATTATCTGCCCACATACACACATAAATAATTCATTGTGGTCAATAATGTAATGTGCTCTTTCACAAAAGTATTACATCAGGTGCTGTTCAACTGGACTTGAGGCAGAGAAGACCTGTCAAGCATTTGGGCCAAGATTTAGAGAGTCAGATTTGCATTAAATTCAGTTACATTTCAACCACAAAGGAATAAAGAAACTTATTTTTAAAGAGCCCATTAGGTGTGGGTAAGCAGAAGAATGAACTACCCCCCCCCACACACACACACACACAGACACCACCAACATATCCACGTCTTAATACTGAAATCTGTGAATATGTTGTCTCGTATGGCAAAAAAGATTTTGAAGATATAATTAAATCAAGGATTCTGTAATGGGGAGATTATCCTGCATTATCCAGTGTAATTCACAATGTCCTTATAAGTAAAGGAGGAATGTAAGAGTGTAAGGGTCAGAGAAGGAGATATGATGAAAGAAACAAAATCAGAGTGATGAGCATGAAAAGGACTTGACTGGCCCTGGCTGGCTCAGTGATTAGAGTGTTGGCCTGCAGCTGAAGGGTCACAGGTTTGATTCCTGGTCAAGGGCACATTCCCTGGCCCTGGTTGGGTGAGAATTAACGAGAGAGAGAGAGAGCGCGAGAGCGCGCCTTGACTGGCCATTCAGCTCTGAAGATGGAAGAGGCCCACTGAAGGAATTACAGTGAGCCTCTAGAAGTAGGAAAAGGCAAACCGCGGTTTTCTCCTAGAGTTTCTAAAAGGAACACAGCCCTGGTGACATCTTGATTTTAGCCCAGTGAGGCCCATTTCAAACCTCCATAATGTAACTAATAAAATTATATTGTTTTAAGTCATTAAATGTGTGGCAGTCTGTTACAGCAGCAGTAAGAACCTAATACAAGGTTACTAAGCCCTCAAAACTCTGGTCCAAATACTTGATAAGCACATTGTAATAATCACATTGAAAGAATTACTTCAAAATTCCTACCCAGAGGAAGTCAATGTAGAAGGAAGGAGGGAGGGAGGGAGGGAGGGACGGAGGGACGGAGGGAGGGAGGGAGGGAAGAAAAGGAGAGAAAAGAAAAGGAAAGAAAGGGGAGGGGGGAAAAAGAAAGGAAGGAAGAAAATCTAATTCAGCAAGTTAAAAAAACACGAGGGTTTCTAAAATTTCAAAGCTTGTGGGACTTTGTAGAAATGTGCTACAGAGAGGAGAAATGTTATGAAGCCTAGTAAATAATTTGGATTTTTTTAACTGAAAAAAAAAATGATTTTATAAAAAGTAACAGGAATGAGATGTAAAAAGGGTACAGATGAATAGCCTTTCTCGATAGATCTAAGCATTGCAATAGTGGACTGAGATCTTATTTGGGGGTAGGTATCAAGTTTTATCCATTTTTCTATGCCCATGCCCCAGCAAAGTACCTAACACAAAGTAGACACTTAATAATTATTTGTTGCATGAATTAATATAGGGTCTTGAGAAGTAGGCTCCAGAGAAAGAGAGAGCAATACGAAATAAAAGGTGATGCATTCACTCATTCAACAAATATTTATTGAGTGCCAGTATTTGTGCCATGTGGTAGAGTAATAACAAAAATATAGTCCTCGCTGTCATGAAGCTTCAACACTTCTTCATTCTTCAAACACCCTCCAAACTTTAAGCATCTCTGACATCAGCATCCCAGGAAGATACAGCTTTAATGTCGTAAATCATCATTTGGCTGTGTCTGGTTTTTACATTCTCAAGAATCTGAATTACTTGAGGCCTGAACTTACTTATCTCCCTGCTTGTGCCGATAGCACTAAGTTATCTTAAATAGGATTTTTTGGACTCTGTAAAGAAAGAACAAGCTCCCCAGTCTACCGAGCAATCACCTCTCTCAGGGAACCCTCTGCCTCTGGCTCCAGAGCTTCCATCACTTCGTGAGACACGTTGAGAAAATGTAGGCAACCCGGTGAGAGTGGGTGTCCCAAGCACCAAGAGAAAACGAAAAGTCCTTCAAATTTATGACAGAAATGTAATTGGATTTTTAACATTATGCATGGGAACAACTGAGCTAAAGAACATATTGCCATACGCCCCAGGCAGGCAGGGATTTGTAGCATTCACGGTGTCCCCGTGCAGTGGGCAGTGCTGCAGAGGGTGCATGCTCAGTGAATGCAGGGCTGGAGCCAAATGTGTCTTCCCAGACGCAAACCTTTCTTCTGGCTGAATAAATTAGTATACCCAGTGTGTGCACTAGAGACAGAGAGGGCTCTACTCCATTTCCAGTTTGAGTGATGATGGAGGCCAGCAGAGTTAAGCATTTAGTTCACAGTTTAGTCGTCCCTTCTTTAGTTTACCAACCGTTGCCCTGGCAACACTCAGAGCCAGTCCCCTCTCAGAGCCAGGAAGGTCAGATCTTCACCGCCTGTGGCAAATGTAAGCAAGGAAACAGCAGAGGGTTGCAACATGGTGTGGATTTACAAGAAAGGCAAATGGGGAACTGTTTCTTCTATCTCATGACTTTGGCTAGATTAAACTTTTTAAAGAGCACTTTTTTAAATCAGTGCCAGCCGAAGGAAATGTTGTGAAGCTGACAAAATAATGTGATCTTGTCATGCCTCTTCTTGGCCTGCTCCCCTGACCTCTTGCCTTGCTCAGCTCAGAGGGACTCCCTGTATTTCTTCCTGTGTCAAATCTTGCTGCTCAGGGCCTCCCCTCAGAGGGAGTCCAATCTCTACTGATTTCCAGCCAACCAGAAAATGCTCAGCTTTCCAACTCTTCCCAGCTGTCCATACTGTTAGCAGCCTGGTGTTCCTCCTATGGAATCCCGCCCCTTACCATGGAATACATAGACACCTTTCCCTGGCCTGGAGAAATGCAACTCGACTTACATGATTCTCACCAAAAAGGCTTCTCACCCAGGAGAAGTCTGTTGTAAATGTGAAAATGGCTACTCCTCTGGAAGTCCTGTCCACGTGAATGTAACCCCCCAGGAGTCAGACACATGACATCTGCAGCATGCAGAGATCAAATCTTTGCAGAAGATCCTCTCTATTGGCTTGCAAATAAACAAGATGATGGAAGAAAAGTAAACTATATTGGACCACGTGCTGCTCTTGTGTGTGTTCTTGCCTGTATATTGGGTTCATTTTTAAATTATCCAACAAACATCTCGAAAGTGCTTGTTTCTGTGTCATGATTTTGTAAAGTTAATTTTTTCCTGCTTACCAAAATGTTCTTCTTTTGTCCCTGGAAAGCAGTCTACTAGAATGTCACTGTATTACGAAGAGCTCTACCAGGAGTGTGTTTTTAATCTCCTTTAGAGACTTCAGAATATATCTTTATCAGAATAACCAAATTTTTAAATAGATTACATGAGGGTTTTTTTTTTTTTAAGGAAGTGACACTGTTTTCAAAATGACACAAACTATGTAAATGAGGCTGCTACATGTAACATGCTGACCCAAGACATACAGTCAGTAGAAAATTCATTGTGGGAAATAATTTGTATAATATAACCAGTCTCATCTTCCTCATAGCTTGTTTTGCAATGACACATGTGTCCTGAGGTTGACTTGCCCAGCCCTGAGAAGAGGTCTATTAGTGAAATAGGGTTGTTTAGATGGGTGGTTTATCAATATGTCTAAAGTGGCATATGTAGCACAATCGTTTTTATGACTACAAGCACTAGGGAGGATGTTTTAAAACCAGGGAGAGATAAAAACATGGACTGTAATCATTGTGGTTGTTGCCTGTCATTTTAGATCTATTCTTTTATTGGTTGCCACTAGCAACAAGAAAACCAAGCCGAAGACATTTTAATCAAATAACTACTGCTCTTTACTTCCCTGATTATATACTCTGTTGCACTGAAAAGTGGACAATAGAAATCAATAATCCGAGATACGAATTCTTTGGATGAAAGTTTTTAAATCGTAAAACAACAATCATCAATCATAAAGATTAGGTTCTCAGAGCTATAAAAAATAACCTCCATTGAGCTCATGACCATCTTTCTGCACCACAGTGTACAGAACAGTGAAATTGGATTCTCTAGCCCTCATAAAGAGTCAGAGAGAAAATTAAATATCCAATATTTGAACCACAAATTGATCAGAGCTCTACCATTGCTGATTGCAATCCTATGGGCTTTGAGCGTTAGAACACAGTAAAAATAGAAGGCACTTTCAAAAATAAAATAAAATAAATCTTAACAGCACAAAAATAATATAACTAAAACTACTCTTTTGTTTTTAAATATCAAGTTTTTTTTTTTAAGTTATAATTGTATAAGCATTTATCCACAGGCATTATATATCACATCAAACTCTTATTTCTTCTTTCAAAAATAGCCCTACGGTTTCATTTTTCCCATACAAGTGTGTTGTAACAGTAGGTAAATGGGAACAGGATCATCTAAGAGAATTATCTGAACAAGGATTAGAAACCATGGATTTACCTTGAGAAATAATTCCCAATTCCATGTAGATTATATCACCTTTGTAATTATTTTAATATTGCTTATGTCTCTCTATAGCATGATTTCTTTTTTTTTTTTTAATCCTCATCCGAGGACATTTTTCCATTTTTTTTGTACAGACAGAGTGGGAGGGAGAGAGAGGAACAGAGAGAGAGGGAAACATCGATGTGAAAGGGACACATCGAGTGGCTGCCACCCCCACGACCAACCAGGGCCGGGGACAAACTGCAACCGAGGTACATGCCCTTAGCGGGAACCGAACCCAGGCCTCTCCGGACCGCAGGCTGACGCTCTAACCGCTGAGCCAAACCGGCCAGGGCTATAGCATGATTTCTTTACAAATAAAATCTCTTATTTTTGTGAATAGCAAAATCAGATCATTTTCATTGATACAAGGAAAGCCTTTTATTCTATCACATTCCTAAAATGCCTTTGTAAATCTTTTAAATCATTTTATTATTTTTCATTAATAGTTGACATACAATATTATATTCATTTCAGTGTACACCCAGTGATTACAAATTATATAACTTACTAAGTGATCATCCTGGTAAATCTCATACCCATCTGACACCATACATAGTTGTTACAGTATTATTGACTATATTCCATATGCTGTGCTTTATATCCCCATGTCTATTCTGTTACTACCAATTTGTACTTCTTAATTCCTTCACCCTTTTCACCCAACCCCACAACCCCCTGCCCATCTGGTAACCATCACAATGTTCTTTGTATCTATGAGTCTTTTTCTCTTCTACTTGTTTTTATTTTGTTTTTAGATACAACTGTTGATAGATATGTATTTACTGACATTTTATTGTTCATATTTTTTATTTTTTCTTCTCCTCCTTCTTCTCCTCCTCCTCCTACTTCTTCAAGAAGACTCTGAGGGGACTTCCGGTCAAGATGGTGGTGTAGGTAAATGTGATATCGCGTCCTCCACAACCACATCAAAGTTACAACTAAACTACAGAATAACCATCATTCAAAACCTCCTGAAATCAAGCTGAATGGAAGTCCTACAACTATAGAATTAAAGAAGCAGCCACATCCAGACTGATAGGAGGGGTGGAGGTGGACGGGCTGGTCCCACACCCACATTTGGCGGATAAAAAATCAGGAGGACACCTTGGCTGGGAAGGTCCTCCCTGAGTACTGAGGGGTCCCCATCCCACACCAAATGCTCTGCTCAGGGTTCCAGTGCCAGGAAAAAAAGTCCCCATAACTTCTGGTTGGAAAAACCAACAGGAACTGAGGCTCAGGGAGGCTGAGGAGGCTGGAGCCCCAGGCAGCTCCTTAAAGGGCCCACGCGCAAACTTATCGGCCTCTCTCCCTCTAAGCTTGGAGGGGCAGCTTGAAAGGCACCAGAGACATACAGGGAAGAACTGAGCTGTTTGGAACTGGAGTGAGGGCTGGAGAGGGGGCTTTCTCCCGGACAAACGTGCTGTCAGAGGCGTTTGCTCCTTTGGTGAGCCCTTCCCTGGGGCGGCAGACAGTCGTCATATCTGGGACTCCAGCAACCTGGCTCACACTGGTAGCCCCGCCCTGGTGACTCCCTGAGGCCCCGCCCCACCCAACTTTCAGGCCCACCCAAGCTGTTGCCAGTTGCTTAACCATATGATTGGCCTGTCTTGGATCCTGCTTCAGGTTTTCCTAAATTCTTTCAAACAAGCAGCATCTGGTCTCAGCTAGCCCCATACCTCTCGTTAAGTAATACATAGAAACAAACACAGGGAGGCCGCCAAAATGAGGAGACAAAGAAATAGGTCCCAAATGGAAGAACAGAACAAAACCCCAAGAAAAGAACTAAGCGAAATGGAGATAAGCAACCTAACGGATGCTGAGTTCAAAGTACTGCTTATAAGGATGCTCAATGAACTTAGTGAGAACCTCAGTGAACTTAGTGCGGGCCTCAAGAGCATAAAAAAGGACCAGTCAGAAATGATGGGTGCACAGTCAGAAATGAAGGAGGCATTAACTGAAATAAAGAACGATTTACACAGATTCAATAGTAGAGTACATAAATCCAAGAAGCAAACCATTGATTTGGAATATAAGGAAGCAAAAAACACCCAATCAGAACAGCAAAAAGAAAAAAGAATCCAAAAAAAGGAGGATAGTGTAAGGAGCCTCTGGGACAACTTCAAGCATGCCAACATTCACATCTTGGGGGTGCCAGAAGGAAAAGAGAGAACAAGAAATTGAAAACCTGTTTGAAACAATAATGGCAGAAAACTTTCCTAACTTGGTGAAGGAAACAGACATACAAGTCCCGGAAGCACAGAGAGTCCCAAACAAGATGAACCCCAAGAGGCCCACACCAAGACACATCATCATCAAAATGCAAAAGGTTCAAGACAAAGAGAGAATCTTAAAAGCAGCAAGAGAAAAGCAATTAGTTACCTACAAGGGCGTTCCCATAAGGCTGTCAGCTGATTTCTCAAAAGAAACTTTGCAGGCCAGAAGGGAGTGGCAAGAAATATTCAGAGTGATGAAAAGCAAGAACCTACAACCAAGATTACTCTATCCTGCAAAGCTGTCATTTAGAATTGATGGCCATATAAAGAGTTTCCCAGACAAGAAAAAGTTAAAGGAGTTCATCACCACCAAACCGTTATTGTATGAAATGATGAAGGGTCTTTTTGAAGAAAAAGATAAAATATATGAACAAACAAAATGGCAATGAATACATATCTATCAACAATGGAACCTACAAACAAAATGAACAGGCAGAACAGAAACATTCTCATAGACACAGAGAACATTTTGTTGGTTGCCAGACGGGAGGGGTTTGGGGGAATGGGTGAAAAAGGTGAAGGGATTAAGAAGTACACATTCATTGCTAGACTGACAAACCTCAAAGGGAAAGGGGTTGGGGGGTGGAAAGAAATAAACCAAAGAACATATATGCATAACCAATGGACACAGACAATAGTGTGGGAAAAGGCAGAAGGGAGGCAGGAGTGGGGAGGAGGGGGTCAATGGGGGAAAAATGAGGAATATATGTAATACATTCAACAATAAAGATTTTTTTAAAAAATCGAATTTCAACCATTTTATAATAAAAGGAATATATTCTTTTTAAATTAAAAAAAAAGAAGAAGACTGAGAAACTCTTTGTATGTTCTTCAGTTATAAATGATAGTTTTGCTGAGTAGAGTAATCTTGGTTATAGGTCCTTGCTTTTCATCACTTTGAATATTTCTTGCCACTCCCTTCTGGCCTGCAAAGCTTCTGTTGAGAAATCAACTGACAGTCTTATGGGAGCTCTCTTATAGATAACTAACTGCTTTTTTCTTGCTGCTTTTAAGATGATCTCTTTGCCTTTAACCTTTGGCATTTTAATTCTGATGTATATTGGTGTGGGCCACTTTGGGTTCATCTTGAGACTCTGTACTTCCTGGACTTGTATGTCTATTTCCTTCAACAAGTTAGGGAAGTTTTCTGTCATTATTTCTTCAAATACATTTCTCTTCTTTCGGCACCCCTATGACATGAATGTTGGCACACTTGAAGTTGTCCTAGAGGTTCCTTACACTGTCCTCATTTTTTTGGATTCCTTTTTCTTTTTACTGTTCTGATTAAGTGTATTCTACTTCCTTGTCTACCTAATCTCTGATTTGATCCTCTGCTTCATTTACTCACTGTTTTTCCCTGTAATGTATTCTTCATTTCAGTTAGGGTATACTTCATTTTTCACTGATTCTTTATATGGTTTCCATGTCCTGTTTTATGCTGTTGAACTTCTCTCTAAGTTCACTTACTCTTCCCCTAAGAAGATTGGGCATCCATATAGCCACTGTCTTGAACTCTGCACCTAGTAGATTGTCTCCATTTTGTTTAGTTATCTTTGTGCAGTTTTGTTCTGTTCTTTCGTTTGAGACATTTCTTTGTTTTCTCATACTGGCAACCTCCCTGTGTTTGTTTCTGTGTATTAGGTAGAGTTGCTACATCTCCCAGGTTTGGTAAAGTGGCCAAATATACTAGGTGTCCTACAGGGTCCAGTAGCATGGCCTCCCTGATCATCCAAGCTGGGCACTCTAGCTGTGCCCCACCATGTGGGCTGTGTACACCTTCTTGTAGTTGAGCCTTGATTGCTATTAGCACATCAATGGGAGGGATTTACCCCAATGCCTATTGGCTGTAAAGACTGGCTGCGACCACTATGGAGGATCAGCTGTACAGGGACCCACCCTATAGAGCAGGACTTACTTCACTAGGGCTCTTGTGCCTGCTGTGTTTGTCCCTTGAGTATGTCGCTTGTGGAGGTGGTTGGGTGGTATTTCAATGTGGTCTGAAGCTGTCCACCTGGTGCACTGACTCTGGGGCCTTCCAAGAAGGCAGGCCAAGGTCAGCCACCACATGTTCCGCTGGAGGCCACCTGGCATGAACTACAAAGCAATCTGAAGATGGCTGCTACTTGTGCTGAGCTTGGAGGTACCCAGGAGAGGCCAAACTGGGAACCAAGGCAGGCAACTGCTAGTGCCAGGCCTGGGGCCGCTTAGCAAAAGGTACAGGGCTCACTGAGGCCAGATGCTGCTTGTTTGAGAGATTTTAGGAAAGTCTGAAGTATGAGCCAAGACAGACTATTCCTATTGAAAAGCCACTGGAAACTAACTGAAGCATTAATATGCCAAGCACTGTGCTACATGTTTACATATCATACCTTATTTAATTCTTGTATGTGTGCAGATACAATTATATCCTTTTTGTTTGTTTGTTTTTTAATACCGAGGATATGTTTTTATTGATTTTAGAGAGAGAGGAAGGGAGAAAGAGAGAGAGGGAGATACATTAATGTGAGAGAGAAACATCAATCAGTTGCTTTCTGTATAACCTGATCAGGGAATGAACCCAAAACCGAGATATGTGCCCTGACCAGCAATCAAATCTACAACCTTTTGGTGGACAGGACAATGCTCCAACCAACTGAGCTACCCAGCCAGGGCCAATATTATTTTATATGCGCAAGAAAACAAAAAGTTAAAGAGGCTAAATAATTGGCCTAAAGTCAGATGCCAATGAGGGCACAGGAGAGTGAGGCTGGTTTTATACAACTACAAAGGCCTTGCCCTTTTCTCTCTGCCACACTAGCTCTCTGAAAATACAGAACGCTGCTAGTCATTCATGGTATGTTATATTATAGGTCAAGCAGGAAAGGAAACAGAGAACCTCCTATGTGCTAGGCACTTTGCATACATTATCATTTATATACATATAAAGCACACTGTAACCTTGCAAAGTAGGAATATTGACATTCAAACCCTTTAAGGGACATAATCAAGACTGCTGAAATACGAGGTGGCACAGCTTGTATTTGAAACCATGTGTGTTGACTCAAAGGCATGTTCTTTCTGCTCTCAAGTAGAGCTTTATGTAACACTGGTATTTGTGAGTCAAAAAACGATCACCTTAGATGAGGCTTTTTTTTATAGGATGTAGTTATGTTTCAGAAAATATTTGACTTATGGCATAGACAAATCAGTATTTATCACAAATTGCTAAAAAACAAAGTTCTCCTATATTTTCTAGTTTCCATTTTAGAGGTCACAAATCTACTTTAAAATAAGGTTTTCTTTTCGACTTCCATGAAAGGAAAAAGAAAGAAAGAAAGAAAGAAAGAAAGAAAGAAAGAAAGAAAGAAAGAAAGAAAGAAAGAAAGAAAGAAAGAAAGTCACAGTGGAACAAAAGAGTGTTAAGGTGAAATGGGATAAGAAGAAAATGCAATTGCTTATGCATGACCTATTTAAGTTTTTATGGAGCCTTATGAATACCACTTAAGAAAAAACTTTTTCAATTTGAAGCTCAAATTCAAATGAAAAATAACCAAAAATTTATTAATCAAATTGCCATTTTCTATAGACCATATTGTAACTTACATTCTTACAAATGTACATGGCATTTGTAAATTTCAGCAGCATGGTAAACCCAAGCAAGAACAGGTAGCCCTCTCTTCTACATGGTGTTTTCCTGGAGAGCCTTTACTAAGACCAAAACCAGCCCTAAAGGCACTACATTTTTAATATAATCTATATAGGTTTGTATATTGCTGTGAACCAGCAAAGGTAATGGCAGTGAGAAACGAAGCAGAGGATCTCATCATCTCGATACTCCAAGGTTACAGGTTCAATCCCTGGTCAAGGCACATAGAAGGAGCAATGAATGAATACATAAATAAGTGGAACAGCAAATCAATCTCTCTCCCTCTCTCTCTTTCTCTCTCTCTCTCTCAAATCAATAAAATAAAAATAAAGAGATTCTTGTCAATAGTGCTGAATGACAAAGAGGGAAACTGGAAGTGTAGAAAAGTGGAAGTCACTACTTTTATTTTGAACAGTATAAAATTAAGCTGATATTTTAAATTCTAAACTGCTGTTAAAGGTAATATATGCCTCACAACACTGTTCGTGCGCAAGCAAAACAACGGTGTCGACAAGACCCCTCACGTGACGGGGTTTTTCTACAAAGACCTAAGGACATGTGCGGCATTCTCTCCCCTCAGACCTGCCTTCCACACGGTTGGCATCCCCAGATCACTCTGCTTCTTTCCCTCTGGCTTCATTAAATTTCTCTATTTTTTTTTTTTCTATTCCATTGATTTCTGCTCTTGTCTTTATTATTTTTTTTCCTTTTTTTAAAAAAAATTTTATTAATTTATTTTTGTTACAGATGTTTCTCCTTTCTTTCCCCATTTTCCTCCCCATCCCCCCACCCCGTACCCGGCTTTGTTGTTCATGTCCATAGGTTATGTGTACATGCATATAAGTTCTGTGGTTTATCTCTTCCTCCCCATCACCCCCTCTTCTGAGGGTTGTCAGTATGTACCCTACTTCCACGTCTCTGGGACTACCCCATTCCTCAGACTGTTATGTTCATTATATTCCACAAATAAGTGAGATCATGTGATACTTGTTTTTCTCTGCTTGGCTTGTTTTGCTTAGGAAAATACTTTCCAGGTCCCTCCATGTTGTCTCAAAGGATAAGAGATCTTTCTTTCTTACAGCTGCATAGTACTCCATTGTGTATATGTACCACTGCTTTTTTATCCATTCGTCTACTGATGGACACTTGGGCTGTTTCCAGATCTTAGCTATTGTAAACAAACATGTGGGGTACATATATTCTTTCTGATTGGTGTTTCAGGCTTCTTAAGGTATATTCCTAGAAGTGGGGTCACTGGGTCAAATGGCAATTCAATTTTTAATTTTTTGAGGTAACACCTTGTATTTTTCATAGTGGCTGCACCAGTCTGCATTCCCACCAGCAGTGTATTAGAGCCCCCTTTTCTCCACACCCTCGCCAACACTTGTTGTTTGATGATTTGTTGATGGCGGCCATTCTGACAGGTGTGAGGTGATACCTCATTGTTGTTTTAATTTGCAACTCTCTGATGATTAGTGATGTTGAGCATTTCTTCATATGTCTTTTAGCCATTTGTATGTCCTGTTTGGAGAGGTGTCTTATTTAGTTCCTCTGCCCATTTTTTTCTTTTTTTATCCTCACCCGAGGACATTTTTCCATTTTTTGTTCAGATAGAGTGGGAGGGAGAGAGAGGAACAGAGAGAGAGAGAGAAACCTCGACGTGAAAGGAACACATCGAGTGGCTGCCACCCGCACAACCAACCAGGGCCGGGGACAAACTGCAACTGAGGTACGCGCCCTTAGCGGGAACCAAACCTGGGTCTCTCTGTACCGCAGGCCGACGCTCCAACCGCTGAGCCAAACCAGCCAGGGCCCTCTGCCCATTTTTTAATTGGGCTCTTTGTTTTCCTTTTGTTGAGTTGTATGAGCACTATATATATATTGGAAATTAACCCTTTATCTGATATATCATTGGCAATTATGCTCTCTTATACAGTGGGTTGCCTTTTCATTTTGATGATTGTATCTTTGGCTGTGCAGAAGCTTTTGAGTTTGATGTAGTCCCATGTGTTCATTTTCTCCTTTGTTTCTGTTGCCTTAGGGGATGTATCAGTGAAAATTCTGCTGTGTATGATGTCCAAAATTTTGTTGCCTACATTTTCTTCTAGGATTTTTATGGATTCACGGGTTACATTTAAGTCTTTTATCCATTTGGAGTTTATTCTTGTGTATGGTGTAAGTTTATGGTCTTGTTTCATTTTTTTGCATATAGCTCTCCATATTTCTTTCCTTTTATTTATTTTCATGGTACTTTGCTTTTTATTTTCAACTTTCTTAAGATGGAACTTTAGATCACTGACTTTAGACCTTTTTAAGCATTTAAAAATTTAAATTTTTAAGTCCTGAATTTGAAGTAACTCATAAATGTTGATACATTGTCATTTTGTTATCATTCAGTTGGAAGTATTTTTGAATTTTTCTGATTACTTCTTTCATTCATAGGTTATTTAGAAGTCTGTGGTTTAATTTATAAAATTTGGGATTTTCCTAAATAAATTATTGTTGTTGATTCTGTGGGGGAGGAAAAATAATATTCCTTCTACCCTTCTATGTTCTTCTGGTTGGTCTAATAATCAAATTAACAGGAGACAGTTTAATAGGATAAAAATACATAGAGGGGTTTGCTAAGAATATGGAACATGGAACAGATTGGGCAGTTAAGCTTATGTGTCATCTTGAGCAAAGGAGAAAGGAAAACAGAGGGTTGTGGTTTGGGACTTCAAAGACAGGGAGGAAGGCAATTCATACAGAGATTAAAATGCAAATGTTTGGTAAATAAATGTTGGGCCATCCTAAACAATGCAATACAGAGAGGAATTTGATCAAATGGGCCTTGCTGGTTTCTCCCTATCACACTTAGTTCATATTAGACTATAGTTATGTATGATAATAGCTCCCTTCCTAATTCTTTTAGGCAGTTAGGTACAAAGGTCAAAGAATTTTCCTGAGACTTTTATTCCTTTAAAATATCCAGCTTAAAATAATCAAATATCTTTATAAAAATAAAAAATAAATAAAAAGGCATATTTGGAAGTGACTAACTGCTTCCACTGAATTCCTAATTGAATTGTGTTTAGAAAATGTACCCTGTATGATTTTAACCCCTTCATATTTATTGAGGTTTATTTTATAGCCTAGCATAGTGTTAAGTATGTTGTACATTTTTTATAATATGTATTTTGCAATTGTTGGGTATAGTTCTATAAATAGCAGCTAGATTATGATGGTTGATAGTCTTGCTCACATCTTCTATGCTGCTCTATGGATTAGGAAGAGTGAAGTTTTAAAATCTCCAAATTGGTTGTGGAATTGTCAATTTCTCCTTTTAATTCTGTTAATTCTGCTTCATGTATTTGGAGGCTCTGTTACTAGCCACTGTGGTATAATAAAAAGTAAATATTTGACCTTTGACCTCAATTCCTGGCACAGAGCTCCTAAAATCCCTGGAATTTAGCACCTTTTGTATGTTTATCAGATGACTCATGGGAGGGCCCTAGATAACTTCAAGAGAAAGCAACCAAGTGACTAGAGTGCTTGACCTCTGGGAAGCAGGAGGCGCTGGAGAGAGTTCAGTCACCACTGGCAAACATTTAATCAGTCCTGCATAGCTCCCATTTGCGTGATCCTGAGTTGTTTCCTTTATAATAAACCAGTAATTGTAAGCAAAGTGCTTTCCTGAGTTCTGCAATTTATTTTAGTGAATTATTAAATCTGAGGGAGGGCCTTGGCAACCCCCCAATTTTCTGTCAGTCTGGAAGAAGTGTAGGTCTCCTGTGACCATTTTTGGCTGGTGTCTGAAGTGGGATGGCCTGCGGAACCCAGCCCTGCACTTGTGGTGTCTGCACTAGGTTTGGGTAGTTACCATCAGGATTGAATTAAGTTAAATTGTAGGACCCCCAGTTGGTGTCAGAGTTTTGGAGAATTGGTTGGTGTCAGGAAAAAACAATCGGGCATGTAAATATATACAAGTGTTATGGTTACCTGCTGAACTGATTATTTTAGCATTACAAAATATTCTTATTTATCTCTAATAATACTCTTTGTTTTCAAGCCTGTTTCATCTGATATTTGTATTTCTGTACACAATACATCATTGAGTCTCACTTGAAAAAAAAATCCATGTTGACCTTCTCTGTTTCCAACACTATACAGTAGAACTTTCTGCCAATGATACAGATGTTTTACAGCTGCACTATCCAGTATGGGAGCCACTATCCACATGTGGCTATGGAGCACTTGAAATGTGGCTAGTGCAACTGAAAAACTGAAGTTTCAGTGCACTTAATTTTAATAAATTTAAATAGCCACATGTGGCAGTAGCAGCCATAATAAACAGCACTGGTTTAGATCATTTAATGTAATTACTGAGATGGTTGTTTATGTTCTGTTTTGTGTCTCTTGGATATCTTTTATTGATCTATTTCCAAGTTGTCTGATACTTTATTTTGTCATACGAGCTTTAATTCTCCTTCACACTCCCTTCCTCGCCTCCATCATTTGGAAGTACACACTCACCTGAGTGATTTTTAGCTCTGAAGTGGACCAGACCATTTCTCCTTTACCGCTTCCTACTATAGTGTACACATTTCTCTCTCCTGTTGCTTCTAATCTTGTTATCACCTCTGTCTCTTTTTCTTACTCATGTCTTATTCATCTTTTATCTGTGCTCCGAACACTGTGGTTTATTCTCCTAACACTGTATTGATTCTTATTTTAAAATAATTTTGTAAATATCATGATAAGATCCACTAGAATTAAAATTATTCCTTAGAACATAACTTTCCATTGCTATGAACTGGACAGATGTTAATAACATTATCCTCAGATTCATCTGACTGAAAAGTTATGAAAGAACTGCCTCTCAAAAAAAACCCTAACAATAGCATATCCTTTGTTAACACAGTGCCTTGTTGTTATTAGATTGAATTGAAATTTACATCAATGAAAATAATTTAATTAGCTAAAGGAATTCTGGATTCTAGTAAAGAAGAGACTGTAGTAGAATTTCCTCAGAAGCTGCAAAATTGGCAGTAAAATATATGGTATTCGTTAAGGAGATTTTTACTACCTGTAACTGGAAGAACAAATTACTAGTTATACAGCCTTTGAGATTGTTAATCTCTCTGAGCCTCTACTTTATCTATAAAATATTTAAAAATTATACTTAATTTGTGCCAGTTATAAGTACTTAAAATTATACATTTAAAGTGCCTGGCAAATAAAGTTTGCATTGAACAGATAAAAATTGTTAATGTTTTTAATTCTATTTTTTATTTTATTTTTTTGCTTATTTTATTTTATTTTTTTTGTTACAAACGTTTCTTTTTTTCCCTTTATTGACACCCTCCTCCCAATCCCCCCACTCCCAGCATTATTGTCTATGTCCTTGTTTACACATACATGCATATAGGTTCTGTGGTTTATCTCTTCTCTCCCCCCACATCTATCTCTTCTGAGGTTTGTCAGTCTGCACCCTACCTCCATATCTCTGGGTCTATTTTGTTCCTCAGCTTGTTTTGTTCATTATATTCCACAAATAAGTGAGATCATGTAATACTTGTCTTTCTCTGATTAGCTTATTTCGCTTAGTATAATACTCTCCAGGTCCCTCCATGTCGTCTCAAAGGATAAGAGCTCTTTCTTTCTTACGGCTTCATAGTATTCCATTGTGTATATGTCCCACGACTTTTTTTATTCACTCATCTATTTTTTTAATTAATTAATTAATTTTTGTTACAGATGTTTCTCCTTTTTCCCCCACTGATTCCCCCCTTTCTCTCCCTCCCTGCCCTGTCCCCAGCTTTGTGGTCCATGTCCATTGTTCATGCATACATGCATATAAGTTCTGTGGTTTATCTCTCCCCCATCACCCCCTTTTCTGGGGATTGTCAGTCTGTACCCCACTTCCACGTCTCTGGGACCCCCCCCATTCCTCAGACTGTTATGTTCATTATATTCCACAAATGAGATCATATGATACTTGTCTTTCTCTGTTCGGCTTGTTTTGCTTAGGATATTACTTTCCAGGTCCCTCCATGTAGTCTCAAAGGATAAGAGATCTTTCTTTCTTACAGCTGCGTAGTACTCCATTGTGTATATGTACCACTGCTTTTTTTATCCATTTGTCTACTGATAGACACTTGGGCTGTTTCCATATCTTAGCTATTGTAAATAGTGCTGCTATGAACATGGGGGTACATATATTCTTTCTGATTGGTGTTTCAGGCTTCTTAGGGTATATTCCTAGCAGTGGGGTCACTGGGTCAAATGGAAGTTCAATTTTTAATTTTTGAGGGAACACCATATTGTTTTCCATAGTGGCTGCACCAGTCTGCATTCCCACCAGCAGTGTACTAGAGTCCCCTTTTCTCCACACCCTCACCAACACTTGTTGTTTGATGATTTGTTGATGGCAGCCATTCTGACAGGTGTGAAGTGATACCTCATAGTTGTTTTAATTTGCATCTCTCTGATGATTAGTGATGTTGAGCATTTTTTCATATGTCTCTTAGTCATTTGTATGTCCTGTTTGGAGAGGTGTCTATTTAGTTCCTCTGCCTATTTTTTAATTGGGTTCTTTGTCTTCCTTTTGTTGAGTTGTATGAGCACTATATATATATTGGAAATTAACCCCTTATCTGATATATCATTGGCAATTATGCTCTCCCATACAGTGGGTAGCCTTTCCGTTTTGATGATTGTATCTTTGGCTGTGCAGAAGCTTTTGAGTTTGATGTAGTCCCATGTGTTCATTTTCTCCTTTGATTCTATTGCCTTAGGTGATGTATCAGTGAAAATTCTGCTGTGTATGTCTGAAATTTTGTTGCCTACAGTTTCTTCTATGTTTTTAATTTTATAAGCATTATCAGTATTGTTTTATTTATAGTATATATCTAGACAAAAAAATTTTTAAACAATTTAGGGTGTATTAAGCCTGATTTGGTAATTACTTTGGTAATATATACTTTTTTGCATGAATTCAAAAGTTCCCAGAGTTTTATTTTATTCTAGCTATTCCTAGGACTTATAACTCAACCTTTGAGAAGGGAATTTTAGACCAAAAAAGAGTCTCTAGGATCACATGTTAACAATAGAAAAAGGTGTCACTTATCAAACCCTAAGCATGTGTTAGGTACTATGCTAAATGACTTACCGGCATTATCTAATTTAATCCTTAATACAACCATGTGAGGGAGCGGTTGTTGCAAAAGAAAACAAAGCTTTGAGAGGTTGAACAACTTGCCCAAGCTCATACACTAATACAAAACTGGGACTCAAAGTCATCTCTAAAGCCCTTGCTCTTTAATTACCACTCAGTACTATTCCCAGATGATCCAAACCCTCTGTTCTACAATCCTGCTAGCTCACTGGGAGGCCAATCCAGGGTTTGAAACTTCTTAACTGTAAAGCTCACAGTAAAACCAACATCAACCAGAAAACAAAGTTCTTTGATATCAGTAAACCACATCATTTTAAAGGTGCTACAAATTACTGTTTCTAACAAAGCAGGCAGCAACCAATATTGGTAGGCATTAGCAGTCCTAACACTAGGATTAGCTTTTCTTCCAAACACTTAGCTATGTGCTTCACTAACACTTAAAAGGGTTCTCCTGACTGAGTTCTCTCTGGCCCTGTTTATCAACAAAGAGCAGAGCCTGTTTCTACCCACAGACACCACCCACACAACAGAGTGAATCACCCTCAGAGCTAGTGAAAGTACAAGTCCTCTTCATCATCAGAATTCTTTCCACTTTGTTGTTTCAGCTTAGTTAAAGAGAAACTTCCACATAAAGAAGATGATGATTAAAGGGAACAAGAGACACTGAGATCCATCCATGGAGATCACAATTTTAAAAGCATTTGGGGACAGAATATCTCTGTTCTAACCTAAAGATGTGCAAACAAAATTGAAACATTCTCTTCTCCAAAGAATTTTTAAAATTGAAAAAAATTCTGTGGTCCTTATTTAAAGTAAATACAAATATCACTCTTAAAGGCACACTATAGCACAGTGATAGTCAAGGCCAAAAAGGCTTCAATGGGCTTTTCTTTTAGTCAAGAAAGGAATTTTGTTTTTAATTCCTTGATTTTTGTAGTGCGTGTGTGTATCTAAGTGATATAAAATGAAGTTTTATGTATTTTATTTTTTTAAATGTGTTTATTGATATTTTAGAGAGAGAATAAGGAAGAGGGAGAGAAGGAGAGATAGAAACATCAATGTGAGAGAGAAACATTGATGGGCTGCCTCCTACACACCCCCTACGAGGGGTTGAGCTGGCAACCTGGGCAAGTGCCCTGACCAGGAATCAAACCAGGACCTCTCAGTCCATGGGGTGACACTCAATCCACTGAGCCACACTGGCTGGGCAATGAAATGGAGTTTTAACATTTCAGCTTTAATAAACTCTTCTTGAGAAACTCTCACTATGATGAGCATATGCAATTAATCAGAACTGTCCAGAGAACCACTAATTCCAAAAGAATTCCTGTTTCTTTCTATGAATCAGGTTACCCCTAAATTCACACTTAGCACAGAAAAGCTCTGTGTGTGTGTGTGTGTGTGTGTGTGTGAGAGAGAGAGAGAGAGAGAGAGAGAGAGAGAGAGAGAGAATTCATGTATTTTAGACTCTGGCTTTAGCTAATTTCTTTTTTCTAGTAGCTTACCTAATACAAAATAAGAATGGCACAAGATCAGTAGAAAATTCACAGAATGTTCCAATACTAAAATATCCAGGTTTGGAGCTCAATGTCTTTGGTTTCTAAAATTTGATCTTATAAAAATTATTTATAGCCCTGGCCAGTTTGGCTCAGCGGTTGAGCGTCAGCCTGTGGACCAGAGAGTCCCAGGTTTGGTTCCCGCTAGGGGCACGTACCACCAAAAAAAAAAAAATTATTTATAGACTGAAGCATAAGGAGGGAGGGAACTAATCTACCTAATGCACTCTCCTTGACAACTGGGGGGAAAAAAGCTAACATGGATGTTTAATAAGGCATAAATCAATAGGGTACAATTATTTTACATTTTTCCAAACAAAGCAGACTGGTACTTTCTTGATTAAGAAAGACAAAAGAATACTTGCCCTCCCTCCAAAATCAAGGGGGAGGTGAGATAAATTAGACCAGACCATACAGATGTACACCACTTAAATGTGCTTGATCAAGAGGGCAAGTAGGATGGAGATTTAAGCTCTATTTGCCCAGTCGAACTCCACGAGTCTCTGCAGCAGTGGGCCAAGTCAGATAAAGCACACCTGCCCCGTGGGTGAGTTTTTCTAATTTCTCCTAATTTCTTAATTTGTAAAAGGCCCTATGGAAGCTGAATATGGCATGATTAAAAGACCACATTCTTTATGACATACATTTTAAAACTGCTTGTGCTCAATTTCTTACATGCTTTATTCATTCAACAAGTATTTATTGGGTACTTTGGCTATGCCAGACACTGATACAACCAGGAACAAACCATTGGTCCTGACCACAGGAGCTTTCTAGTTTGGGAACATGGAGATGGAGGCAAGCAACCAAAGATTATAACGTGCAGTTACTTTTCATCTCTTGTGGGGTCATGCTCATGAAATTACCATGACTGGCAAAATTAAGATCTAATAGGAAATGGGAGATCTGCAAGAATTTCATTTCCACAACAAATCAGATTCCCTCATGTTAAAAACCTGCCCCAACAGCAAATATGTCTCTTAACTAATTCTCTTCAATTATTCAGAAAAATTGCTGCATTCCTATGACCTGGAAAACTAGAATTTCCTAGATATTCCACAACTTGTAGACTCTCTAGTTCTAATGCAAACTCCATTCTGTATTAGTACATGAACTGGGGCAGATTCTATACCTCAGTTCCTCACTTGTTAAATATGATTATAATAAAATATTACCTTACAAAATTGTTATGAGGATTAAATGAGATAAATCATAAAAAGTGACTAGTGCATAAAAAATATTCTATATTTTATGCATTTATTTTAAAGTTTACAAATCCAATGTTGCTGCCAAGTTTAAATATAGTGAGTGGTTTTAGTTTGGGGTTCTTTAAAAAAATTTTCCTTTGGTTTATTTTCATAATTGTCAATAAAATTTGTATTTTTTCATGAGCCTTTCAAAAGTATGATAGTTGAGGACTTATTGGAAGAATAATGGTAAAAATATTGCTTCTAAAGTCATATATTACTGAGTTCAAACTTGGCTCTGCTATACCTCAATTCAAATGCATTTGACATCAGAAGCATCTTTAAATTAGTATATTTGTATAAGGCCATGTTTTCTTCTCTCCCTAAAAAACTATTGCTAAACCAATAGTGTTTTGGTTGTTAGAATGATGTTTGGGGTCTTATTTTGCCTTGTTTTACCACCTATGATGTCATGACATTTAGAAAACAATAATTTGCCCTGGCCGGTTTGGCTCGGTGGTTGGAGCGTCTGCCTGCGGTCCGGAGAGACCCAGGTTCGGTTCCCGCTAAGGGCATGTACCTCGGTTGCAGTTTGTCCCCGGCCCTGGTTGGTCGAGCGGGTGGCAGCCACTCGATGTGTCTCTTTCACATCGATGTTTCCCTCTCTCTCTCTTCCTCTCTCTCCCTTCCACTCTCTCTGTACAAAAAATGGAAAAATGTCCTCGGGTGAGGATAAAAAAAAATAGTTAAAATAATAATAATAATAATAATTTGTGTAATGATAAGCCATTACTTTAAACTCCTTAAGTTGCTATTTCTTCATTTGTAAACTTATTTTATTCATAAACCTATTTCTGAAAGTTGATATGAGAAGTAAATAAAATGATGAATATATGGTACCTGACATGTAATAAGTGATTTTTTACATGTTAGCCTTTATTTATTATTATTTTTTTGTTAATCCTCACCCAAGGATATTTTTTCCATTGATTTTTAGCATGGAAGGGAGGTAGGGAGGAAGAGGCAGGGAGAGAGAGAAAGAGACATCAATGTGAGAGACACACATCAATTGGATGCCTCTCAAACACACCCCAACCAGGCCGGGGATCAAACCTGCAACCCTTCAGTGCTTGGGCTGACAATCTAACCACTAAGCAATACCAGTCAGGGCTTTGCATGTTAGCCTTTAATAATTTGTATCCACATTTTGCATTTAGAGGATGAAATATAAACAGATCTTTTTTTTTTTTTCTGCAGTAAACCATAAAGCTGCCCCTCAGAAGGCACTATAGGAGAGGGAGTCATTATCATGCCCTTTTTAAAAAGGGAAATACATTAGGTGACTAGAGATCTGAAATTCTGGCTTTTATATATGACAGAAATTGCTGTAGTGTGGAGGCTATTTTAATAGGATGAGTAGAATCCAAAGAAAATTCACATATCATCCCCCTAGAGATCATCTATGGAAATCATCCTTGAAAAAGTGACAGGCTAAGACCAGGAGGAAGAGCAAAATTAGCAAGGTAAGCACAGGGAAAAAAAAGAGATCTGCAAACAAAACAGGATGTGCCAAGTCCTAAAGGTGAGAAAGAGTGTGGTATGTGGTACCAAGTAATGCTATTAATAAAGCTTTACTGTATTTACGAAACACACTGAATATTTATCATAAGTAATAAATGCACTTCTTTCAAGATTAGGGGATTGTTCCTAAATCACAGAATGTTAGGGGGTTAAAGAACTTAGTGATTGAATGAAATCTTTTTCATTTTGCAATAAGAAAACCAAAATTTAGATTGCTGGCTGGATTTTTCCCTGCTTGTTACCCATCCTGAGTTGTTTATGTCCTTGTGCCTCTCTTCACAAATTTGCTGGTTTTGTGAAAATGGCAGTGGATTATGTGGAAGCTACACTGACTTTCTTCTAGGACCAAACTGGAATTACAATTAAAATATAGAAAAACAATCCTGAATAACCAACTGAAGATGAGCTGGAGAAAAGCCTTAAAACCAATGACTTAATGAAGAGGCTACATCAAGATGGTAGGAAATGCACAAGAGGACTGGCTGGGCTCCCACAGGTAGCTTCTGAAGCTCTGGAGAGATATCTCAGCTGAAGGGGGTTCCCTCTGAGTAGTCTGGGGTCTAAACATCAAGCCAGGCTCCCCAGACCAGAGCACCAGAACTGGAAAAGTTGCCCACATAATATTTGCCTGTGAAAAGCAGCAGGGTTTCTGTCCATCAGGGAGAGATGGCTAGAAATGCAGGCACCCTCTTAAGGACCAATGCACAAAATTTCATTGGCACTCATCTTGGACTCTGGCAGAGGGAGGGCAGAGTAAAATACAGCTGCTTGAGGAGAGTCTGGGGTTGCTCTGGGGAGAGAGTTGAAAGAACAACTGCCAGGATTTTTGTGCTGAGTCATTCCCCCATGCTTCAGAAGCCAGGTTTTACAGGCCGAGTTTTACCATCAATGCAGTATTAACCTGGGTGGAAGCAATAGCCCTACCCATTGAAATCCCTCTCACCCCACCCTGAAAGCTTATGCCCTGCTGAGGACTGTAGCCAGAGGCTCATTAAGTTACTGATACTAACAGAGAGCCTGCAGGCAGAGGCAGATCTCTGGGTGCTTTGAATCTTTACCTTACCTTCTCCTGGGCCTGGGGTTAGCAAAAGCAGACCTTGATGAGCAGCTTGGTCCTTTCCACATTCACCCAGGCCCAGTAGAGGGAGCCACTGATAGGGCCAGTCAGAGAAAGCGTCCTACATTGGCCTGAACCATAGACCTTCCAAAGAGGCCCAGAATCAATACACCTAGTGATCAGCTTCAGACAACAACAGAACAGGATCCAATAAGCTTCATAAGCAACATACACACAGGGAGATATCAGCAGGCACCCAACCCTACTGAGGCAAATTCCACTTCATGTGATCATCACATGCACAGAAGCTTGCACACTGTGTTGGGGGTTGAGCCTCACTGTCAGCCAGCTTGAGGGTCAAACCCATGCATGAATGGGCCATTAGCAATCAAAATTCAATTACAATAGGAGGGCCCACACAAAGTGTGCAAGGGACATTCTTAGAAGCCCCAGTTCTGGTGATCAGGGAGACTACACCACTGGACCCCATATGTCACCAATTACATAAGGCCACCCTACCTAGACAGGAGTCATAGCAGATCTACTTAATACATAGAAACAAATACAAATAGGCAGCCAAAATGGGGAGACAAAGAAATAGGCCTTAAATGAAGAAACAAGAAAATTCTCCAGAAGAGCTAAATGAAGTGGAGGTAAGCAATGTATCAGATATAAAGTTCAGAGTAATGACTATAATGACTATAAGGATGGTTAAGAGCATGAAAAAATATATAAAAACCAAAAAAAAAAACAACAACAACAACAGGAACTAGTCAGAAATGAAGAATGCCATATCTGAAATAAAGAATACACTGGAAGGAATAAACAGCAGGCTTGATGAAGCAGAGAATCAAATTAGCGATTTGGAAGACAAGGTAGAAAAAAAATCCAGCCCTGGCTGGTTTGGCTTGGCGGTTAGAGTGTCGGCCTGTAGACCAGAGAGACCTGGGTTTGGTTCCCACTAATGGCACGTACCGTGGTTGTGGTTTGTCCCTGGCCCCAGTTGGGGTTGTGTGGGTGGCGGCCAGTTGATGTGTCTCTCTCACATGGATTTTCTCTCTCTCTCTTCCGCCCTCTCTACCTCCCACTCTATCTGAAGATAAATGCAAAAATGTCCTCGGGTGAAGATACAAAAAAAAAAAAAGAAGAAGAAGAAGAAGAAGAAAAAAAACATCCAATCAGAGCAGCGAAAAGAAAAAAGACTTTAAAAAATGAGAATAGTTTAAGGGACCACTGGGACAATGTGAAATGGAACAACATCCATGTGATAGACATACCAAAAGGAAAAGATAAAAAGCAAGGTGTCGATAACCTATTTGAGAAAATAATCTCTGAAAACGTCCCTAACCTGGCAAAGGAAAAAGACATACAAGTCCAGGAAGCACAGAGTCCCAAACAAAATGGATCCAAAGATGCCCACACCAAGACACATCATAATTAAAATGCTGGAAGTTAAAGACAATGAGAGAATCTTAAAAGCTGCAAGAAAAGGGCATACAGTTACTTACAAGGGAGCTCCCATAAGACTGTCAGCTTATTTCTCAACAGAAACATTTCAGGCCAGAAGTGATAAAAAACAAGGATCTACAACCAAGACTACTTTACCTTGCAAGGCTATCATTTAAAATTGAGGGAGGGATTGAGCAAAAATGAAAGAACTCATGGACATGGACAACAGTGTAGTGATAGGGTGAGGAAGGAGGGTGGGCAGAAGTAGAAGAGGGCATAGAGGGGACAAACAGTAATGGAAAAAATAAAATAAAATAAAAAAGAAACCAAAGTTTAGAGATGAATGAAAGGGAAGAGGGGGAGATTAAGAGAGGGTAGCTAACATCATGGGCTCCTATTATGTGTCAAATAAGTGACATTATGCACATATAATAGATGAGGGGGCTGAGACACAGAGATGTTAGATAATGCACTCAAAGTCATAGCTTTAATAAGAGTAGAACCAGAATTCAAATTTAGATCTATGATCCTCCAGATTCTTGGATCATTTTCACTACACTCTCTGGAATTTTTGTGAGTTCATCCACATGTGAATTTATCTCCACATTGGCATTGTAATTGTGTGTTTACTTCTGCTCTAGTCTAGAAGCTTCTCGCTGGTCTTTCTATTTTCAAACACACTTTCTTACAGAGGAATGAATGTAACACAAGATCAGATGACTCAATGGATGGATGGATGGATGAGCATTTGAGAGATTACTTGGGTGAATTTTTCTGAGGGTCTATCCAATTACCTCGCAAGCATATTGTGACACTCTCAAATATATTTCTAAATCTAATTAATCACCTACACTTCAAAAAGTCAATAAAAAATCTACTATAATTTTAAACTTCAAAAAAATGTAAAATGGAGTGGTTCTGAGTAAAGTAATACGTGGCAAATTCAGCAATAGATGTTACTAGCAGACACAGTTCATGACCAGTTCATCATTTGTCCCTAATATCTTGCCTCTGAACATATGTGGCATGCATATACTGAACAGTTCTGATTAGAGTTATACATGGCTGACCTTTTAAAGAATAGAAACAGCCTAATTCTAAAAACAATATTTTTTTGGTGGAAAATAATTCTAGAATGATTCTTAAAGGAAGAGAAGAGCTAGTATTTTACTACATAAAGCATCTACATTTATTATCTTCATACTGAGATTCCAATGATGCTATCAGATAACAAATTAAACATTGATTATGGGCAGGAATGACATGGAACGTATCTAATCACTAGTACATATAGGCACCGACTAGTCAGAAGAGATGCCATGGTATAGCAGAAGATTGATTCAATACATCAGAACAGATGCCAGTATAAATTTTTTTTTTTTTTTAATCCTCACCCGAGGACATTTTTCCCATTTTTTGTTCAGATAGAGTGGGAGGGGGAGAGAGAGAGAGAGAGAGAGAGAGAGAGAGAGAGAGAGAGAGAGAAACATCGACGTGAAAGGGACACATCGAATGGCTGCCACCCGCACGACCAACCAGGGCCGGGTACAAACTGCAGCCAAGGTACATGCCCTTAGCGGGAACCAAACCTGGGTCTCTCTGGACTGCAGGCCGACGCTCTAACCACTGAGCCAAACCGGCCAGGGCCAGATGCCAGTATAAATGAACAGTCCAGTACATTATATAAGCATGATTATCATCCCTGCTCATAGGTCCTTGGAAATGAGGAGCAGAGATGTGGTAGATGAGAGGCAGAGAGAAACTGATAAGAGGATAGAGGACCAGAAAACTAGGCTATAATGTGAGGACTTGTTTAATCCTTATCAGTCTTATAGCAGGCACAATGGTTACTTTAAAAAGTTAGCACAGGCCCAGCTGGTATGGTTCAGTGGTTGAGTATTGACCCATGCACCAAGAGGTTGCTGATTCAATTCCCTGTCAGTGCACATGCCCAGGTTGTGGTCCCAATTCCCAGTGCAAGGCGTGAAGGATGTTAGATTGAATTAATAGGGATATTGTGGCCAATATCCCTATAGGGCAACCAATCGATGTTCTCTCTCATTGATGTTTCTATCTCTCTCTCCTTCTCCCTTTCTCTCTCTCTAAAATCAATAAAGAAAAACAAATTAAATAAATAAACAAAAAGTTAGCACAGATCAGATGCTTGCATATTTGGTGACAGATAACCTGAGTATTGACTTAGAGATCCTGATAAAGGATGGGGTTGTTCCGTGGTCTCTGGGTTTATTAAACCTCTAGATGGAGATTACTTGATTCACTGTGGGGACAGGAGAAAGCCAATCTGACTTCAAAAAGAATATCATATATGTTAGCTGGGCAGGCTTCCTTTCTTATTTCCTTCTTTTGTTTCTCTTCTGTCTGAGTTACCTAGAATCAGTTTTTGTTGCTTGCAATCAGAGTATAACTGTTACATAACATACTTTACCTTATTCTTGACACAATATCCCTATTAATTCTATCTAAGCTCATTAGGTATTTGAACAACCCACTGTTTACTCATTAAGTATTTCTGCAGATACTCATGTAATTTGTGGATTTAGCTCTAAAATATTTTGCTGCAAGATAATGGACAAAACTACTTGCATAAGGTTTATCAATATGAATAATAGACTTTCCCCCCATGACTTTATATTGAAGAGGCCATTATGAGTTATTGACAACCCAAATTCCAATACTCTTTCTCCATAGACACATCCCTTGATTCATGCTGCTTTTTCTCCCAGAAACCCTCTTGCTAACATCTCTACCTGTAAAGAGCATATTTATCCTTAAAGGACTGATTTAAATATCAGCTCTGCGAAGCCTTCCTCATTTCACAGGACAGAATTAATCACTCCACATCTGTGATTCCTGGAAACACCACCACTGTTGGAATGGGGCCCTGGTGTGCCTCGAGCTGCAGATAACTAAACTCCTCAAGAATTCATCTTAGGTTACCTAGGGCTACAAAGCATATTAAAAGTTATATTTATGACTCATTGGCATAAATCTGAATATATTAATATTAAACACTGAAAATTTGACTTTGACCTAAAAATTTATTTTTTCTTTCAATTTCAAGAGATTAAAACATTTTCATGGACCCCTTGGCACTGAGCCCACTATGTCTAATGAGTAAGGTTTCCTTGTGTGCATGTTCTCTCACTCATACCTTTTTTCCTCACTTACACAATCTACAGATTAAAGGGGCTCTTCTAAAGAAGGACAGGATTGGTTTCAGAATGTGGGGATAGGGCCAAACTTGAGGTACGGGTAAAATGATTCACTTCATGAGGGGAGAGGCTCCCTTAAAAGAATCTAATATTTTTGTCCTAATTGAATGATTCAAACATATATATTTTTTTAAAGATTCTAAACCCATTTACAGTTGCTACTTAACAGTTTTCTCCAAAGAAAACGTTTTCCTAGACAGAACTAGGGCTACCACAGGCATTTGCAGCCATTTGTTTTGTTTGAGCAATATTGGAGTTAATCTGAAATAAAAGAACTATCCTTTGCATGATGCTTTACAGTTTACAAAGCACTTTCACATATATTACTCACTTAATCTGCACATAACAACCTGGAAGATTGGTATCTTTTATTTTACATTTGACAGGCAAGGAAAACAAGCCTCAGATGGATTGAGTGACGTACCCAAGGTCACACAGCTGGTAGTGCAGAGTCATACCCAGTTCTTCTAGTTCCAGAATTTCATATTCTTTCCACTACATCATGCTGCCCATAGAAAAAAGGAATCTATATGAACATACGCACAGATATGTTGAGCTTGTACTTCTATACAGATTCATGTACTTTTAGAAAACCTACGGATATTTCTGGAGATATAACTGTGTTGTGGGCTTATTTCTAAATTATTTTAACAAGAAGATGGTCGATAAAATTTGTTTTTAATGGAAGTCCAAATAAACTGACCAATATTTTGAATTTACATGAAATTCAATGGATTATGAATTCTGGTCAAAATATATATATATTTTAAATATGTCTTTATTGATTTTTTTAGAGAGAGAAGAAGAAAGAGAGAGAGAAAAATCAATGTGAGAGAGATACATCGATCACCTGCCTCCTGCATGACCATTATTGGGGATTAAGCCCGCAACACAGGCATGTGCCCTGACCCAGGACTTCTCAGTCCATGGGATAATGCTCAATCCACTGAGCCACACTGACCGAGCTATATAGGTATCAATTTTTAACTTCAAGTTCCAAGTCTTTGTTCCTTGGTTTGTCAGATTTTCCTTTTCTTCCTTTCTCTTCTCAGTCTCTTGAGCCTCATGTTGAAGGTAGACCCCTTTCAGACTCTTATTTAGTAAATAAGCGAAAACAAACTTGACTGTGAGAGTTATGTTTTATCAACTCCTTTGCTCCTGAAATAGATAATTTCATCACAGAAGAAACAAATGGAAGGAAGAAAGTAGCACTGAGCAAGTCTTAGCTTGAAAAAGGCAAAGTTCTGCAAAGCATGAAGATTAAATCATACATTACAGCTTGGATATTCACTCGTTATAAGAAAGTTGGCCAAAGAAAGAATGAGATTTAAGAATTTTCAGAAGGACATGTGACACAATGCCATACCATATGTAAATTAACTCCTTCAAGTATAAATTCAATATTAGTTTTCCCAGTTCTAGAAATTAGTCTGACCAAAAGTTATATTAAGCTAAGTTTGCAAGGTCAGGAGGTAAATAATTGCAAATGCGAACATGTCACCTCAGTTCAACTTCATTGTGATTACCCACAGAAGCAGCATCAGGAAAGTTATAAAGTTTTTCTGGTATGCATTTCTGAAGTTTTAAAATAGTTGTGTATTATTTTACTCAGAAATAAAAATTAAACTAAGTTAATTTTACAATGATATTACATATCTTAGCATGTTTTGATTTTACATATCTTACTATATGCTATTCTCATTTGCCATAAGAATACAGGTAATTACATGTTTTTTTAAATATACAACCTAATTTCTTTTTACATTTTATGTTCCTCAATTTTTTGGTCTCTAGATCACAAAACAAAAGGCATATTTCAGGTGTTAGCACTGCACAGACTGCTTTATCTGCAGCAGACATTCCAACCAAAAAGTTAGCAATTCAACCAAATGCTGCAATGAAGTCGTTGAAGCAATGTGTGCACAATGTGTATTCCTTGTACTCAGGCAACTTGTTGCCATAGTAGTGAATTTCATTGGGAAATCGAAGAAAAATATTTGCTCCCCCATATTCAACTGATTGGTACATGGAATTATCCCAAGAATTTGAATAAACATCATTGGAACTAAGAGGAAATACTCAGTACAGATGGGATGCTTCATAGGGGAGATGGGCATTTTGGGGATACCTTTGTTTTTATTAATTTTTATTGAATTTATTGAGGTGACATTGGTAAATAAAAGTATATAGGTTTCAAGTGTACAGTTCTATAATATGTCATCTGTATATTGTATTGTGTGTTGACCACCCAAGGTAAACTCTCCTTCCGTCACCATTTATCCCCCTTTACCCTCTGCTATCTGCCCCCACCCCCCTTTCCCTCTGGGAGGTCTGCTGTGGGTCAGGTGTGAGTCAAGCACTAGGACTATGAGGATGAAAAAAGACATAACCCCAAACCCCAAAGAACTCAAAAGGGCTATCATTACCTTATCTCCAAAATCTAGTATGCCAGTTGGCACATAACAGCTACTCAATAAATCTGCTGAATCAGTGGAAGGCCTGCTACTATTACAAAGACTACAACAAACATAGACACACTTGGGAACTCTAAACCAGAGGGTCAGAGTACAAGAAAGGAGGAGGCATGAATGGAATGAATAGGTATGGCTGGTATTAGACAACATGAAAGAGGAATGTGGTGTGGAAAAATATTCTTAAAGTGATATGCAAGTGAATCCAATCAGAAAGGAAAAAAAAAGGTAATGAAGACCCTAGGAAACCAAGTATGTGCAATAAAAATTTTGCACTAAAAAAACATAATTTACTTCGAAACTGAAAATTTAACCTCATTGATAAATGTAAAACATTGTGCCAACTTAAAGTATAAAATTTAAAACAAAAATTGGAGACTTTATTATGACTTGCCATTAACAAAGTCATCAATGTTTTAAAACTTTCATTCTTTTGCAACCATTTGAGCTTCTATGTAGAATAATGATAGATTATTAAATACTGTTCCTCCACAGTACCCCCTAAATATTTTTTTGAATTTGTTTTGAAACTTAGGGGGAAGAAATGTTGTGCTATACACATGGTAATGGAAACTGTAAAAAATAAAAATAAAGAGCACTGTTTAGGTAAAACTAGCACTGACATAATTTATGACTATCCCAGAAAATTCTTAGTTTAATTTTTTATTTTACTTTTAATAACATTACAGCAAGCAATAAGTGGAAATGATTTGCACAAGCGTACTGAAAATAAAATTTTCATCTTAACAATGAAACTTTCATCTATTAAAATTAATAGGATTGGAATCAGAAATACAAGGAAGTCATCAACTTGACTTAATTGTTGAAATCTGCCAAAGTTCAGGGAGCAATTTGCAAATCAGACAAAGCAGAAAATGCAAGAATCTGATATTTCAGATCTCAGTGACATTTTGGCTATGGGAGTTATATGAATTGGAATGCATGATAAATCTTAAACGGACAATTTCCATGTAGACTTTCTGAGAGAGAAGTATTGCTGACATATAAATTAGTGTAAGATTCTGACAGATTTCTTCATTCTAATGGCTACAATGTAGCCAATTATCCAAGAATTATCTGCTACTAAAACAGCTCTTAGTTTGTTACTGCCAATGGAGACTTTTCTATTCTAAAAATCTAACAATATTAAAGCCTTTTCAAAAAGGTCTTGACTTCCCAATAAAATACATTTCTACTTTCTATACACAGTAAAGTCATACAGTCATGACACGTTAACCCCAATATCTGCACAATATTAAATTTTAAACTTCATTTTAAACTTTTTTCATTAACAAGAAAACTTCTGCATTGCAAATGACAAATTTGACCTACTTAGTGATATTGTTTAGAGGTGAATTTTTATATTTTATTTGATATTATATAGTTTAAGCTTGCATCTGCTTTGCCACAGACATTAGATGAGACTTCATGTCTCAAGCATTTCACAGAATAACATTAAAATTTGCTTTAATTGTATACCTACTCTATTCTTATGAAAACTGTTGATAGATTAAAATACATATGCCAATAGCTTCACATTGCAGCCAAATTGTTTCTATTCAAAAACAAATTTTCATTTTCAAAAGACATAATGGCAGCTATCAAAATTAGTAATAATTTCTATACACATAGGCCCCTTATAGCCTGTGGACTCCAGTGTACCCCAGGGCCGCAATAACAAGTTTTCTTTTCTTTCTCTCTCCCTCCCTCCCACTCTATCTGAAGATAAATGGAAAGTGTCCTCAAGTAAGGATTTAAAAAATAAAATTAAATAAATTTAATATATATTAATTTAATAAATTAATATATAATTATATTAATATAATATAATAATTAATATTAATATATAATTGGATATTAATATGATATAATTATATATACATGTGTGTGTATATATATGTATATATATATGTATATATATATATATGTATATATATAGGACCTATCAATTCATTTTGGAAGTAAAGGGAATAATTCCATTAGAAGCAATAGGAGCAATACTGGAACAAGGACCCTCCCACTGGAAGCAAAGCAAGTATTTTCTACAATACTGGGAAGAGAATACTGAGAAGATGCCAGTGTTCTGAAGATATAAAGGGAAGTCTAACCAACAACAAATGATCTGCAGAAGGTCAAGAAAGGCAAGATGTTGCAGTTTCAGAGAGCAATGAGGTTCAGGAAATTTAAAAAGAGTTGATAAGAATAGAGCTTAGATAGGTTTGGTTCAGAAAAAAACTGCTTTGAATTTAATTAAAATAGAAGACAGTTACTTCTCTTCTGCAAATATCTTCTCTGTACATCAAGGAAAGACCTAGATATCCATTTGACTCCAGGAAGTGTATTGCTATGAAGCACATTGTTGTGCTGTATCTAAGACAAAAACTAACATCATCAATGAAAATAATTATGTGACCTACTTGTTTCCTGCCTGTAATTAACTATGGGTTTTTTTGTTAAAACTCAACAGACTCTATATGAAAAACTATATGATTTCAAATTAATCAATATTCTTAGAAAATTTCCAGTAACTCCTACTAAAAATTGTACACTATCATAAAATAAATTTGTATGTTGCTAGCAAATAAATACTCTTTGACAATGGGATTTAATTACTCTATAATCAAAACAGTACTATGTTAGGAAAAAACAGCATTTTAACTATTACTAAGCATCCTCCCATTCTTTGCATGAAAACATTCCTTTTCCTTCACTAGCATTATTTGGAATTTGAGAACTAAATTATTTATGAAATCCCCTATTAGTACAACTTATCTGAAATAATAGAGAATAGTAATAAATGTACAAAATGCAAAATTAGCAAATACATAGGCAAACAAATGAATAATCTAAAAGTGGAATTTCTTCTTCTTTTATTTTTTTTTCTATGCCTGGAAATTCAAAAGAGCTTTTAATCATTTTTCTTTCAGACGCTCATATTTCATTATGTATTATTGCTTTCTAATAGGCGAGTTATCTCGTGTGCACATCTTACCTTCCTTCCCAGGGACTGTCCCTGTCCCATGCCCTGATATTTATATCTAGAATAATGATGGGCCAAATTAAGCTGATTAATTTACCAGCTCCAGTGAGTTCCCACCAACTTGAGCATTTTCATTTCTGTTGCTAAGGCAATGAAAGGATTGCTGTGAACACGGTCTGTCTTCATAACAGAATCACATCCTCGCTCAAGTTGACTAGACCTTAATTTGGGGGTGGGCCTTTCTTTAAGAACAAGGTACTGTCCTGGCCAGTTTGGTCAGTGGCTAGAATATCAGCCTGTGGACCAAAGGGTCGGGGGTTCGATCCAGTTAAGGGCACATACCTGGGTTACAGGTCAGGGTGGTGCAGGAAGCAACCAAGCAATGTGTCTCTCTCACATTAATGTTTCTCTCTCTCTCTTTCCCTCCTCCTTTCCTCCCTCCTTTTCCCCTCTCTAAAAATCAATGAAAAAAATATCCTCCAGAATTAACAACAACAAATACATATATATAAAAGAAGAGAGTACAGGGGGGATAAATGATGATATAAGGAGACTTGACTTGGGGTGGTGAACCCACAATGCAATATACAGTTGTATTATAGAATTGTATACCTGAAACCTACATAATTTTATTAATCAATGTCACCCCAAAAAATCACTTTTAAAGAGAAATGTATTAATTAGGACCCTAAGGAACATAGACCATGTCATGCTTACCTGACATGTAAAATATATCATCCTTTTTTCTATTAAAATAGGTTCTCTTATGAGAACAATAAGCTTTTCAAAATATTGTACTGTGGGGGTTTTTTTTTGTTTTGTTTTTGTTTATCTGCTTCCTTGTTTTTATCTCAACTAAAATGCACTATTATCTGTCAGCCTTGACATGACAGTTCCTAGGAGCACAGCAAAGTTCATTGCAGCAAATGTGTTTACTTCCAAAGGGCAAATTTATCAGAACACTTTTCAGCTGCTGGCTTTGTCGCCTGGGAATGGAATTGAGGAACTGCACCAAAAGACCTCTTTGCCTGGAGCGCTTTTCATGAAAGGACAAAAAAGTTTCCTATCATTTGATTTACCATTTCCATATCACTTCACAGGATTGCCTCATTTTGTCTCTGTGTGCTCTGGGAGGGAGGCTCAGTCTCACAGTAATCATACATGGCAGGGAGTTCCTTGTTAATCCAGTGATTTTAAACTGAATTCTATTTGCAATATCTGGAGTATCTCACTCAGTCTACTGTGAATTTCCCCGAAGCAATGTATCTGCATCTCTTTTGTGATGCAGTATATGTTATGGGCTGAAATATGGTCCTTCAAAGTTCATACGTTGAAGTGCAAACTCTCAATACCTCAGCATGTGGCTGTATTTGGTAACAGGGTCCTTAAAGAGGTAATTATGGTTAAAATGGAGTCATTAGGGCAGGCCTGAACTCAATATGACTTGTGTCCTTATTAAAAGAGAAGATTAAGACACAAACATGCACAGAAGGAAGGCCGTGTGAAAACACTGGAAAAAGGTGACCATCTGCAAGCCAAAGAGAGAGGTCTCAGAAGAAATCAACTCTCTTGACACCTAGATCTCAAACTTCTAGCCTCCAGAACTGTGAGAAAATAATTCCGGCTGTATGAGCCACCCAGCCTATGACACTTTGTTACGGCAGCCCTAACAAACAAATACAGTGTGCCACCTTGGACAACAGTTACTTATACATATATACTAGCTCCTAGGGTTAAACTTGTGAGTTTCTTGGAGTCAAATTTCATGTCCTAAACATCTGTGTCCTCTACAACACAGACAGCATATATTTAATCAATATGAATCGAATGATAAAATTTATTAAATTTCAAGTATGAAAATGTCACAAGACATCTATGAAAAATATTTTGAAACAAACTTAGAAATACCTATTTAAACAGACATTTACTATTTACCTATAGTATTAAAGAAAAGGATTTAAAATTATCATTATTTTATAGTGAATAATACCTACAATGATGTTATGATCTTGAGAGGGATTTGATATATATGATAATTAGTTTCCTTTTGCTGCTGTAACAAATTATCAAATTAGTAGCTTAAAACAACACACTTATTTTCTTATAATTCTGGAAGTCAGAATTCTAAAATCAAGGTGTCAGGAGGTGACCCTTCTGGAGGCTTCAGGGGAGAACCTGTTTCCTTCCCCTTGCCTGTTTCTTTAAGCCAGCAGCATTGCTTGGCTTCCGGCTCCTCCCTCCATCTGCAAAGGGCATCACCCCAACCTCTAGTTCTGTCATCACTTCTCCTTTTTCTGACTTTGATCCTCCTACCTCCCTCTTATAAAAATCCTTGTGATTACACTAGGCCCACCTAGTTAAATCACGATAACCTCCCCATCTCAAAACTTTAACTTAATCACACTTGCTATGTCCCTTTAACCACCTAAGGGAACATACTCACATGTCCCAGGAATTAGGACATGTACATCTTTGGAGGATCATCAGTCAGCCTCCCACAAACTCGGTCGGGTTCTTGGACTAGCAATGCTGTAATAGAGGCTCCTGAAGAGGCTCAGGATGCATGGGGACCGTACAAAAAGGGAAGTGGAGAAGGGAACTGCTAAAGAGTGAATACTAGTAACAGCAGCTGGGCAGGCCGCGGGTCAGTGTTTTCAAAACTCAGGAGTGGTCTGAACTAGGGAAATAAAGGTTACGGCCAGTGTCCATCAAGTCCTCCATCACAGTATATTAAATTTCAACTTATTTGGTAGGATGAAGATGTGGAATATATACATCTGCTAAATTTCAAAATTAACTTTATTCAGACCATGAATTCTGACAATCATTTCAGGTCCATGTCTGAAAAACTATTTAGATAAATGCAAAAAAAAAAAAAAAAATTACAAATAAGTAAAAGCAAAAGCAATTTTGGTTTTGAAAATAAATGATGAATTGGAATTTTTTTGTTTTGTTGTACAAAATTTTTCCAGTGCATTCTCTACCTAATTAGGTCCAACTTTAATGCCATATGAAGTGAACATAGCTTAAACATCTCTTTAATCTTTTTATCAGTATCTATTTACCAACTATGGAGTTTTAAATTTTTTAAAGGTTAATTGATTTGCTTTATTTTATTGTACTTTTTACTGAATTTTCTTGGGGTGACATTGATAAATAAAATTATATAGGTTTTTAAATTAAATATATAACTAAGTAACATATTTATGACTTAGGGAATGTTAAACCTACTAAAATTATGCAAAGTTTTACACACATACACTTTTGTCACACCTTAAAAACATTCAAAACATACAAAGGCATCTGAAGAATTTTGAAATTCTTAAAATAGAGGTCAGTTATTTATTTATTTATCCATTTATTTATTTTAATCCTCACCTGAGGATATTTTTCTATTTTTTTGTTTGTTTGTTTGTTTTTTTAGATAGAGTGGGACGGAGGGAGGGTGGAAGGAGGAGAGAGAAAGAGAGAGAGAGAGACATCGATGCGAGAGAGACACATCAATTGGTTGCCTCTCACACAACCCTGATCAGGGTCAGAGATCAAACCTGCAACCGAGGCACAGGAAATCAAACCTGTGACACTCTGGTCTGTGGGCTGATGCTCTAACCACTGAGCAGAACAGCAAGGGCTAAGTCATTTTTTTAAAAACAATCACAATAGTTCATACATATATGAGTAAAGAGACAAATTTAATATTCTATATCACTGGGTAGAGTAGCAAATAAAAGTTCTCCCAGTTTTAACTCTCTCGTAGCCTGATAACCGTAGGCAAGTCACTTCTTGAAGCCTCAGTTCACTCCTCTGAAGAAATGAAGAGATTAAATTAGGAAAGTGCATACATTGCTTCAAACTCCCAGATTCTATAGTTTAAGTCTGTGTGTCCTCATTGCCCACATGGTAAAACCCCATTATAGAGAATTTCATAGTAATTTTACAATTTTTGGTTAAAATAAAATGTTAGAAAAGAATTCAATATTAGAATTCACATATTGCTCCCATAGACCCAGAGAGGAAAGAGCCAAAAGAGAAGTATTAAGGGATAAGAAAGCCTTGGAACCCATTATTATAAGGAGGAAACATCAATTTCTCTATTGTAGTCCATCTTCCCCCAAACTCCTGAATGCCACATGTGCAGTGGATGCTCCAGGAATTCTTGTATTTTTCCAATAGGAGATGAAATTTAAGTGACGCAAGAAAGAACAGTGTTAGTTGATGTCCTTGACAAAAGAATTTAGGAACTACATAAGGGTGTGCTCTTAGTTCTATAATGATTAGAACAAACAAGCTACACTAATAAGCTGTAACAAAGACCAAGAAAACCACTGATGGGGAGAATTGAGAGTATAGCACAGCAGAAGACTGTGGGCAGAGAAATAACTTTCTTATGGCAAATTCTTTTTTGTAACAGTTTTCTTATAATTACATATTTAACTATAAATGCTCCTCTACCCCTCTGAGGCCTGCCTGGCCTGCCCACCACTAGCACCCACTGGCTATGTGTAGAAAACACCAAGGCCTGTTTATAGAGAACAGATGGATGCCTATGGCTATAGGTAGTTCTGTCTTCCCAGAAGAACCAACTTGTCCTGGTAGAAGTTTAGAAAATGAATGAAAGGAACAACTCTGTTCAGACAAAGCAGAAACACTACCACTTCCCTTTTCACATGTATAACTGGAGACGACATGTTTTACACCTCTTGAGTACAAGAAGCCAGTAAACAGGTGGAATATCTACAGTTTTCTGTCACCAAATAAAAATGAATTAGGTTACTGGGGACGAACATGGGGAAAGGCATTCTGTTTCACTGAAGATTGTCTAGCGTAAAACAAATCCGGTCATGGATGCTACTAAAAGCCTTTCTAAAACAAAATTATCTCCTGACAACTAACCAAAGTTTGATGCAAGACAATGGTTGTATAGACAAAACTAAAGCAAATGTAAGCAATTGCCTATTTACTTATATCAAAAAAAATAATCTGAGCTGCTTAGACCACCAACAGACTTCTGTTTTTCCCTCTCCCTCCAAATCAGGCCCATAATGTGGAAAACCTAGATAAATTCACTTAAGGCATAGTAGGAAACAGTTGTTCAGGAAAAAATCACACTCTCAAGTGAGTGCCCCAAAAAGACGATGTTCTTCTTCATTTGTTTGTTTGTCTGTTTTTTCTGGCTTGTTACTCATCACCTCATCATTGATTACAGGGACAGACTGGCACATTTACTAATGGACAGATGTCCTTCATTAGACCTAGCCTGCGGATTTACAAGGGAAGCTAGAAAATATAAAACCACAAGAACATAGGCAATCAGTCCTGAACATAGCTGCTCAGAATCTGTTGAAGGCAAGCTGTTGGATACAAGCTTCCCAAACACTTTGAGGTTTGCAGTATCACAGAACATTTGATCTAGAAGGGTAGGCTGACACCCTAACATCCAAGTGGAAAGCACTCAAAACAAGTGCCAAGGCACAAGCACAGCTCTCGCGTGGCCTGTCTTGACCCCGGGGTGAGACTTACAGTATCTAGCAGCTAAATGGCAGCTCCTTCAGGCAACTGCATACCTATGAATATTAGATATTCATGTATATGTGACAATTATTCTTTTAGATTGCATTTTAAATATTAGATATTCACACATTAATTTTGTTACTCTATGTGGGGATTTCGAAGATGACTGAGCAGCATGGCCTTCAGGGTTAAATTTTTGGTAGGAAACCTGAGTATAGCTAGTTTATGTTTCTAACTTTGGGCAATCTATAGTCTTTCAAATCCACTAAAACTAGTGATTATCTTAGATGAGCACAGAAAAGCTGAACTAGGACTTGTGGTCACCAAACATCTCCATGGAGAAACAATAAAGCATTGCCATTGTGGACATCGCCTCTCAAGGACCAGTCAAGCATCACTATTGACGTAACATACTACTTAAACAAAAAAGAGAGTGTTCTGATAGTACTTTATCATTATTTTTTTATTTTTCTCTAAAATGGATTAAAGTATCTGTTATTTCATTATGGGGTGTGTGTGTGTGTGTGTGAGTGTGTGTGTGTGTGTGTGTGTGTGAAAACTGGAACAAATAAACCCAACAAGGTAACAGAGAGATTGAATTAGAAATAATTTCTTTATGCCAAGCTGCTCTACATGATGCCTAGGCAACTAGACACTTCAGTTAAAACTAATGATTGAGAGTAGGGAGGGCAAATCACTAAATGATTGCATTTTCCACTTTCAACCAGTCACATGCTTCTGCTTCAAAAAGCTAGAAGTAAATCGGTTCAGCTCTCTCATCTGCAAAATGGTGCAAGTCTCAGGTACAATTTTAAAATGCCTTCTGAAGATAAGACATTGAGTAACAAAATCTACAAATTATCTGCTGCTAAAAGACAGGCAAAATTATATCTTATTTCATGTGACATCAGACAGAAATCACTTAAATTCAAAATAAAGCATTAGGTCTGTGATGTAACCAGATTTTCTTAATTATATAAGCCAAATGTTTTTCTATTGCATTATGGAAGCAAAACAGCAAGACTATTACTGTTGCATGTTCATAGGTCAATATACATCTCCTTGGAGATGTTTATGTGGACATGTAATAATTTTAAAACCAGAAAGGTTGTCTAATCTTTCACTGAAAAAAATAAAAGGACAATGTCTTGAATATATATTCTCTATCATGTTAGTTCAGCTCTCAGATATATTTTAAATTTTATTCAAAACTGTTTTTCACAAAAGTTTTATGTGTAGCACTCTATATGATATATATAGGTAGATAGAGAGATAGATGATAGAGAGAGAGATGATAGATAGATAGATAGATAGATAGATAGATAGATAGATAGATAGATATAAAGTGAAAAAAGATTCAAGGCAATAGTATACTAATGAGCTTTAAATTTTTACACAACTAAGACTATTTCCTATTGAACACATAAAAGTTTTTGCTAACATTGTACTTGCTGTCATAGAAATGCAAAGATATTTGACAAATATTAGATATCCACAAAAGATAATCAACCAAATTCCTTTTTTAAAAAAATCCTCACCTGAGGACATTTTTGCATATATCTTCAGATAGAGCAGGAGGAAAAGAGAGAGAAACATCAACATGAGAGAGATCCATCAAGTGGCTGCCACCCACACGACCCTAACCGGGGTTGGGGACAAACTGCAACTGAAGAATGTGCCCTTAGCGTGAACCAAACCCAGAACCCTCTGGTCCGCTGGCGGACACTCGAACTGCTGAGCCAAACCGGCCAGGGCCAAATTCCCTTTTTTAACGTACAATTTGCCTCTAGTTTAGTAAACATGAGCCTTCCTAGTTATGCTACAAGAACTAAAGTTCCAATCTATGAAAAGAGTTCACAATATTTAAGCATATGTTTGAACATCTTTTCCTAAGTAAACAAACAAAAAGTGAACAGACCCTTCAGAGACGTGCCCCACATGAAATTCGTTTCAGTCTTGTAACATTGCTTGCTCTATGTTGAGCACTCAGTTTTGCATATTGGAAGGTGTGCCCAGAGGCCTGAAATAGCTCAAAGATGATTCATGCCTCAACCACAGTGATGTTCAAGACGACTGACTATTAGAGCAATGACCACACTGGGTTCAGAGCAGACAGCAGGTGGGTTAAGTCTCATGTTTATGAGTATGATTTAGTGAACAGAAACCAAAAGATTTTAGTATGAATTAAACAGAGTGAAGGAAGAAAAGCTGACTCGCCTGGGGCTAGCCTGAGAGCTCCTTGCCAATCCCAGAGGAAGAGGCTGATGTAATGCTGCCTAACCTTCAGGTCACTAAGCTACAGAGAATAGCCCAAGGGGACCTAGGCAAAGATGATGTTGCTTTCATCTGGTCTCATGTGGAAACATGTAAGTGGGAAATCAGAACTGAAATGATTGCCTACATAGAAACCAGACAACCTGGGTTTTTAAATCTGTTATATGTGTGCTCTGGGTGTGCCTGTGCCCAAGTCCCAGTCCTGAGGGTCTCAGTGTGGGACCTGTGTAGTGGGATAATGGTACCTTTTATGGGCCTTTTGGACAGACTCAGGGAAAGAGCTCTGGACTGGAAGTTGGAATGTAGTCTCGGATTAGTTCTTACCTGTGAGCCAGACCCAGTCACCCTACTACAGTTACATTTCATAGAGTCTCACTTCAGTTCCTCCTACTCCAGTCCCCTTGTCTCTGCCTTTGGCCAGTCCCGCACCATCCTTTCCAAGGTCATAAGGTTTCCTAAATTATCTTCCTGCCCCCAGGCTTTATATTTTAATCCATCTTTTGAGATTATTTTTTCAAGGTTACATGAATACAAAAGTAATACATGTCTGTAACAAAAAAGATGTTAAATATAAAATACAAATGAGCCAAAATCACTCATAATGCCAGTTTTATTTTTTTTAATGATACAAAATGACAAGTAAAACTCCTCCTTTCCTCCTTTCCTTCTCTTCTGCCTCTTCAGTCCCCAGCTCTACAGCCACCAACAAGAGATCATTTTATATTCTTCCAGACTGTAGTCTATGCTTATTGGAATATATTATTTTATTGTTTTTTCCAAATAAAAATATAATTAAGTAGGTTATTAATATGATTTTGCAATGTGCTTTTTTCTTTACTTATAGTGAATATTTTTCCAAGTCAGTATATATGAATCTACTACTTTCTTTTTAATTACTATCTGAATTTCCTTTCATCAATATTCTGTAATTGACTCAACTATTTTCCTATTGATTGAGAGTTCTTCCCCAGTTTGTGGCTCGTAAACAACACTGCAATGAGTGTCACTGGACATCTACTTTTTATGTAATTAAACAAGTATTTCTGTAGAATAGACCCCTAGAAGTAGAATTTCTATTGAAAATACTGAGTCAAACATCATGCATATTTTAATGTTGATAGATAATATCAGTTTGCCTTGCTTTTTGTATGGCCCTATTCACTCCCATCAATACCAGAGTGACTATTTTCCCTCACCAAAGGTAGATGTTAACAACCTATTAAAATGTTGCCCATCAAGTAGGTGAATACAATATCTTGTTACTATTTAAATTTTCTTTTACTGCCCAGCTGGTATGGCTCAGTGGATTGAGCATCCGCCCAAGGACTGAGAAGTCCTAGTTTAAGTCCCAGTCAGGGCACGTGCCCAGGTTGTGGGCTCAATCCCCAGTAGGGCGTGTGCAGGAGGCAACCAATGGATGTATCTCTCTCACATCAATATTTCTATCTCCCTCTAAAAATTAAATGAATGAATAAACAAATAAATAAATATTTTAAATTAATTAATTTAAAAAATAAAATAAAATTTTTCTTCCTTAATAATTACTGAAATGTCTAGTTTTCTTCCTAATTGGACATTTATATCCTCTCTTTCATTTCAGTTTTGTATTTTTTGTCAATTTTCTTTTTGGCTGATTGTCTTTTAAATATTTATTAGTTTAATGTTAGTAAAATATTGTGGATATTAATCTTTTGTCTTTACATATATTTTTCTCCCATTTTCTCAGTCACTTATCTTTAAATTTTATTCTTACCTTTTCAAATAAAAGTATTTTAGTTTTTGATATGTTAATTTTTTATGATCTATAGGTTTATATTATGCTAAGAAAATCTTTCCTCAACCTATAATTATAAATTTATTTCATTCCTTTTCTCCTAGCATTTTTGTAGTTTTGGAGTTTTTTAATATCTAGATCTTTAATTTATTTGGAATTTATTTTCATGAAAGATGTGGTGTAGAGATCTAAATAGATTTCCATGTATCTTAATATTATTTGAAATAATCCTTTTGACTATCATATCTAAAATTCCACAATTGGTTTTATACTAAATTCCCAAATATATTAGTGGATATTTTCAATATAGTCATGTGTGTATGTGTATCTGCTACATATATACATATGTTTTCCTATCTGGTGGATAAGTTTCCTATATTACAGACTTTATCTTTTTTTTTTTTTTTTGTACGTGTTCCTAGCAGGAACTGAACCTGGGACTCTCTGGACCACAGGCTGATGCTCTAACCGCTGAGCCAAACTGGCCAGGGCTACACACTTTATCTTAAAGGTAGCAATAATGTCTATCGTCTATAGGGCATAAAACAATATATTAAATTATGCTCAAGAAACACTGATTTACTTATTAAAAAATGATGCTATTCAAAAGCATACACACGATGATGTTTAATTAGTTCTTTTAAAATATTGCAAAATATGTTGTTTAAATTAATATGCAAAATAGCATTGCAGAAAGTATTTCTTTTTTAACATTATTTTACCATCTGGTTGGGGATAAAAAAGCTTTTAAAAAGAGCAATTTTCTGTCATTTCTTTTAACTCAGAGTAAATTATTGCTACCACATTTTACTGTTCATGTCATGACATAGCTTCAATTAGAAAACAATTTATTCTGTCCAGAATAAACAGCTCACAGTGGCAGTCCATTTTGCCATTGCCAGGCCTTTAGTCCAACAGAAATAGGATATTTTCACAGATGGGTAATTCCCAAGAGACCAAGTCTCTGCAATCTTCCCTCAGAGCCTGTCTGCATTAAAAAAAAAAAAAAATTGTTTCAACACAGAAGAAACAATTTTACACTAAGCATTATTCTTACTGGCATGAAAGTATAGAAAAAAAACTTTTAAACAAGACTATTTAATAATCTGGACAAAGCTAGCAAGAAGGATATTATCAATGAGGGGTTGCTATCAGTATAAGGTTTTATAGTGTAAACCAGACCACTCCTTCAGTTCCAGTGAATGTTCACTCCATTGTTGCTGAGCTACAGACATCCTACAACAAAAAAGGGGTATGGAGACAGGTAGCAAAAAGACACCACAAAAACACGACTTCAATTCAGGAGACTGGTCTTCCCAACATCTTTGAAAGGAGAAAGAGTGGAAATGTATACAAACCAATGAATTATTAATGTTTTTCACACTGTGAAGCTAAGTGATGAAATGTTCCCTAAATTAGCTTGACATGAAGATATAGGTTTTTCACCACTAGGCTGTCTTTGTAGCGGCTAAAGAACATTCAAATAAAGGTCATGCATAGTAGAATACTTTTTGAGAACAGATCTTCTAAAGCAGCAGTTCTCAACCTGTGGGTCGTGACCCCTTTTTGGGGGTCCAACGACCCTTTCACAGGGGTTGCCTAAGACATAATAGTAGCAAAATTACAGTTATGAAGTAGCAAGAAAAATAATTTTATGGTTGGGGGTCACCATAACATGAGGAACTGTATTAAACGGTCATGGCATTGGGAAGGTTGAGAACCACTGTTAAAGAATGTAGTATCAATTGAAATCTGAACATCCTCACTTTCATAAAAAGACATAGATTAAGTGCTCCCAAGGGCGTGTTAGCATTTCTCTGCACACCTGATCATCAAATTGATAGAGATAATTAAGCTAGGCATAATTTGCATCTTGAGTATATACCTATTCCTTTTTTCACCCAAGGTCATGCCATTATTATTAAAACTGCTTTCTTGTCCTTTAAAGATTATATTGGCTACCCTGCTTTGTGCCCATGTCTATGAGTAATTGTCTTAATCCCTCCACACTAGAGCTGGGACTATGCTTTACTTATTTGCATATCCCTTAAATATTCCATACTCATTTTTATATTCCTTACAGCACATTGTCTTGCATAGAGTATGTGTTCAGTAAAGATAGTAGGTGAATTATATGAAGCATCAAATATTTTCTAGAATAGTATGATCTAGGTGGTCACTTGGTCCAATATGATTAAAATGAGAAGTTAGTACTCCTTCAAACTGTAATATTCACTGTAAGGTTTAAAAATATAGTCATCAGATGTTTTTAAAACAGTATATAAAATAAAAGTTTGTAGATATGAATTGTAAATCAGTTAAGTCTTAGATTCTTTTGGATTAGCTCTTGTGTTACATACCAAACAAAGGAAATGTTCATCTAACACCTTAAATATATACCTGCTTATTCCTCCACACATTATGAATTTAATAGTTACTACATTAGGTGTGTTCTTACGCAAATTGCTTTATATGGCCCTTGAAATTAAACAGGAAATAACACTTCAAACACTTCAAAGAAAGGTAATAAACTGATGCCTTTGTAATTAACCTAGTTATTAATAACAGGAAAGGAGCAAAGGAAAGGCCAGATATTGTAGGCATGTCATTTGGGCAGTTTCACCAGGAAGCTAAAGCTGTACACTCCCCAGAGAGCCACTGGTCTATTCCCCACAGCTCATTGTGGGAAGGGTTGGACAGGGTGGAGAACAGACTTCTGCCCAGTAAAGTTAGGGTGATGTCGGGAAGGTACTTGCCTGTCAGTGACACCTGGGAACAGATTATTGGCCAGAATGGGTATGGCCACTGCAAGGGTGTGAAATTTGGGATACTTCATTCCCTAAACAAAGGAGTTTGCTCTCTTGTGCTCTTATACTCTCGGTTCCTCTTATGCTCTTGGGACTTTTGTTGCTTGCAATGTGCTCTCCTGCATTTTCCCACATAGCAAGTCCATGTAGGCCCCAACACACAATGGATCAATTGACTGCAACTAACCTGATGCTGAACTGGTCCCTGCACCAACATGGAAAGGAAACTCTGGACACTGGCTTTGCTTTTAGCTTTACTGAAACCCCAGCTACACTTCCTTTATGACTGGAATGGAACTTTGGAAGCCCAGGGATGCAATTCCATGCAAATAAAAATCACTCATTCTCCCATGTGCATCTCAGAAAAAATTTTTTCCTCAAGATATTATAAACACCCCACTCCCAGCACCAGTGGGGAAGAGGACTCCCCAATTTCTCTGATAACAAAACTGCAGGTCAATTATCTAATATGGATACTTGCGTGGCTCTTCTTAGAACCACAGCCATATCAGTTTTGTGGTTCTGAGTCAGTATTTTGCCCTTAGTAGATATTTTAGAGAGAATTCCCAGAATAGGGGTTGAAAAGATTTAGAAAGAATATAGGATCCCAGACAAGAGAGCTGAGGTTAGAAGCATAACATCCATTCCAAAGGTGAAACTATACAGAAAAAAAAAATCATGGCAAGAATTTTGTCATTTTATAATATATGACATATCATTATGTTATGGAGAATATATGACATCTTATGCTAACCAACAAAATAATTTTCTTGATTGCATACCATATAATAAACAATACTTCTCCCCAAATCCAGGAAGAGGATGTGTGTCTTAAAACAAAGGCCTAGTTTGTCATGCCTGCCACAAATTGCTAACAGCTTTTTCAGAGTATTACAGGAACTAGTTTTGGGGAAGGAGGCTGACTCCAGCAATCAGACATCCTGGCTCTGAGAGACTTGCTGACTCTTATCCATAAAAACTGAACCTCAGTTTGACCAGTTTCAAGATAATCGTGAAATGAACTGTGCTGAATTATACACAGAGAACTTTCAACCCCCTGCCCCCTGATTTCTTTGTTCTGCTTTCCTCTCCCTTCCAATAAAAACTGTTGCCTGCACTGAGATGTTAAGATGGACTTTGGGACAAGAGTCCCACATCTTCTCATGTAGCTGGCACTTGAATAAACTGCTTTCCTTCTCACCAGCACTTGTCTCACAAGTTTGGTTTTGTTACAGCAGGCAGCCAAACCTATGTTTGGTTAAAATTATGCTGTACGGCTTAAACTTATACAATGCTGTATATCAATCCTGTCTCAATAAAAATGGAGAAAAATAATTTTGTCATAAGATTTGTGCAAACACAGAGAAGATGTGTTTGAAGGGGTGGTTCTTAGGGATATGCTACTCAACATAGACTCATTCCTGACCCCACCATCAGCTACTCTTGAGACTGGTGATATATTGTTGCCAGATAAGTTCAAGGTCTGGGCAGGGGAGGATCCTGCTACAGGGAAGATCCTCTGTATATGTAGCTGAATGGGTCTGGGACAGGCAGAAACAGACTAAGGCATTACATTTATTAATGGACCAGTGTTCTATCCCCACTATCCCACTTATACTCAGTGACCATATCCTCTCAATTCAAATATGCTACTTTAAAAATACTTATTTTGAATAATCATCATCATCATTCTCTTTCAAGATGATGGGAGTTGATGAGGATAAATAAGGAGAGTAGGTGGAAAGAGAAAAAATGTTTTAAAACATTTGTAAACTGATTTTAGTTTTTAATTACATGATGTAATATCCATTGAGTTTATAAACAAGTATATGAAATGAATATCAGTATAACACTGCCCTTGGGGCCTATTCTATGAAATTGCCTTTCTATGAGCTAATTTATTGAGACACATATATACCACTTTTTACACTTTATCCAGTAAATGATGTGAGATAGAATAAAGAAGATTCCATTTTATACCAAATTTTTCTCCATCAAGGATTGTAATAGAGTACTATTGACTGGGATCTAGAAAAAAGAGCTTGGAACTTGGAATTAAAAATTAGTATCATGGTAAAACATCCTAAATCAAGGCCAGTAACCTAAATCAGGATAACTAGCGAAGTATAGAAAGTAGCAAACAGTGTGGAAAAGAGCCAAGAGAAGCAAAATGAGATTTAGAGCCTAAAATAGAGTAAAAGTTCAAATAAAGGGTTCAAAATAACATTATTACTAGATAAGAATGCCAGGAAAACATAAAAAAAAAAGCCAGTGTTAGATTTAGAAGGTCTTTGGGCTATCATTCATTACAGAGGATTCTGGGACTCAGCGTTTGTGAGAGACGGCTAAGAGTAGGTGTAGGACAATGGTTTGCCATCCCTTTATCAGAGCAGGCTAACTGGTCAGCCCCAAAATAGTCTAAATAGTTAATAAACTTGAAACTTAAAAACAAAACAAAACAAAAAAACAAAAAAACTATGCCCAAGGCATTTTATGAAAGTCTTAGTAAAGCTTTAAGTAAAATCTTATCTTTGCTTAACCTAATCTTATCTGCCACCACTCTACACTCTATAAAATGAACCTACTAACAGATTTACTCATATCTCACAAACATGCCTTGTATCGTTCTACCTATATATCTTTTACTAGTTATTCCCCCAATCAAAGAATGCCCTCGATCATACTCCCATTTACCCAAGCATTCTCTATCCACTAAGACCAATTCAAATCCCACATCTATCATGAGGTCTTTTTTATTCATCCCAACTTGAAATTATTTTTCACTCCTCTGAACTCTCAGGTCAGTCCAGGGACCCTCACATTCTTAATTTTATTTTCCTGTTCTTATAATTAACCGAATTGCTAACTATTTGAGGAGGCAGTGATTGTATAGATTCATCTCTGGATCTTTATTAAAATACTCAATAAAGATTTACTGAACTGAACTAGAAGTCTTGTCTTAGAGTATATGTCTCTATTTTTCCAGCCCCAGCATACACTTTGCTATAAAGCTAAATGGTTCAAAATGATACTCAGTACTGGTTATGATCTGTTAAAATACAAACACATGTTCAATTTTTTATTTTATTTTTGCCAGTACATTTCATCTTTTCTAAAACAACATCATCATATTGCTAGAATTTAAAAATTCTCTACTAAATGGAATTAGTCCCAAACTACAACACTACAGAGGAAAAGGTACAAATCACATTGTAGTGATTTTATTTACTTATTTCCCAAGCCATAATCATTACAGAAAAAAAAAAAGTAAATGGTGAAACACAAATATATATATATATATATATATATATATATATATATATTTGGTTTTGACACAGTACTATCCCGTAGATGTTAAATATTAATGTGTACTTCATTATAAATGGCATCATGACATTTTGTTGCATCATAATCTGTTTAACCTATACTATATTACTGGATATTGGATATAGTTTCCAGTTTTACACTATTCTTTACTTGGCACTCTTGGCATTTATTGTGTTTTCCAATTATTTCCTCAGGATAAAAACAAATTCTTCACACAATATAACTTACTCAATAGGATCATCAACATTCTATCCTTGAAATTCCAAGGATTTTAGTTGCTAAATACTTCCCTAGTCCCTTTTCTATTTGCCAGAATTTTCAGTCTCTCAATTTCAAACTAGGTCCCTTCTACATTTCTTTCAGGCACAAGCAAAAAATATCTTTTCAAGAGAATGATAGAGAAAAAAAAAAAAAATAGCATAGAAGGAGAAATATCTTTCTTATCCAACAGTGAAAATTAAGTTTAAGAAGCCAATAAAATTAAAAAATCCAAATTAAAAAAAATTGTTAGAAAGATAAAAAAAAAACACTTAAAAACATGTTTTATGAAAATAACAACTTATATTAGAATAATAAATACAGTCACTTAAGGAATATAGTGTCTGAAAGTTCTAAGAAGATATTGACTATAATACATTTATTACTATTATTATTTTGATATGATACTACACTTATTTTAGAAATATCCATGTCCTCAAACAATAAAAGTTCTTACTTTGTAGGGGTTTGTGATATCTGGAAGGTGTTCCCTCCTAGCCAACCTGAGACTCTATGAAGCAATCTTGCTGTTTATAGTGACAGGGTGTAGGTACTAGAGGCCACTGTGAGAGTCACCAGAATGAAGATTTGTGAGTTCTGTATCTATCACTAAAGCAATACTTGATCCAGGTAGCATATCCTTGGAGCACTGCCAGCACTGTTTATGACAATTAAATTGCACAAAGAAATCGGTAATAGCATTTGCAGGCTACCACCCCTTAATAGTAGTATATTCTAACATAAAATCCCTTTAGCTTACCATGCTCAAGTCAGTGGCTGTGTGTGTTTATTTTTATAAAGAATGGGTTATTGATTTTTAGAGAGAGAGGAAGGGAGAGGGGGAGAGACAGAGAGAAAAAGACATTGATGTGAGAGTGGAACATTGATTGGCTTCCTCCTGTAGGCCCCCTACTGGGATCAAGCCCATAACCCGAGCATGTGCCCTGACTGGGAATCAAACTGGCAACCTTTCTGTGCATGGGACAGCACCCAACCAACTGAGCCACACCAGCCAGGGCTGTGGCTATATTTCATTTCTCAAAAATGAATGGTGAAGACAGAGCAATAGAAAAATAACCCATTATACACTATCATGAGTCTAAAGTAGATAATATTTTTATAAATCACATCTCCTCTCATCTTTGACATTTACACACCTGTCAGAGCTTTAGAATTAACACTTAGAAATCACAGCAAAGTTTTCATCATTTAAAAATACTCAAGAATAGCAATTAAATAATTATTGTACAAAACAAGAAGTCTTTTTACAATAAAGCTATGTTGATTAGTAGTTGACTTTATCATATTTTTTCTTTCTTATATCTCATTAACCTAAACTCAAAATATAGTATTTTAAACTAAACTAACCAGAATATGATGCCCATGAAATCACCATATAACACCTAATTAGAGATAGAATAAAGGCACATTAATAGTAAAAGCTCATATTTCTTCTGACTTTGTCCTCTCAACCACAATTTTGGGATCCCCAGATTATTTCATAGTCCCATTAGTTTTACGTGGGTGTTCCCAGGAACAAAAATATACTGCCTCCACCATCTGCAAAAGAGCAGCCACAGAGACTGTATCTGCAGAAGTCAGTCCTCATGATGATAAATTCTCATGATGGAAAACTTTATGTGCCAAAGCCACGCTGTGTTCCCTCCAGGAAAGAGAGAATGCCTCTCTTCCTTTTTTATTTTGCGCCTGGAGACCAAAGTAAATAAGTGAAGTGTCTTCGTGTCTTAGAGAGAGATTGAGAACACTAATGTTCTCAACTCCTATTGTCTGTAAGACCTATGTAGCATAGGACCAGGGACATGGTTGAGAAGCTGGCAAGATGCTACACAGAAAAACAAGGCCCTCTTTTGATGTTCATAGTCACTCTTAGTTATTGGTATATATCCAGTGAAAGACAAAAGGCTAAAAATAATCTGGTGAATGGAGATTGTAGAAGGTAGTTTTTCACAACTGTTGAGAGAAATTCCTTTGCTTCTGTTATGTAGAGCATCAGGGCAAAGCATATTTACCTATTTATAAACATGCTCTTAAAAGATGGCCTTCAAGAGATGATTACTACACATAATACAAAAATTCAAATCAGTTAAAATAATATTATAAGCCAACATTAACCACACAGCGGTCCCATATTCAGAGGTAAATGGAGTAGACTGCTTCAAACACCACAAGTATTTACTGTATCCCTTTTCCCTCTTTCTTTGTGTCATCAGGAATCATCAAGAGTTGTCTTTCCTCCAAAGCTGGATGGCTTTATCCTGACATCAAACCTTTTTTCCTCTATTATATGCTGTATGTCTCTATCACCAGAAATTTATCATTCTTTTATTATTTAAAAAATTATGTTAAAATCTGTATAATTTAGGATTTTTGACATGTGTCTTATCTTGTTGACATTGGGACAACCTACAAAGATTTCACCATATATTTTTTTAAACTTTAAAAATGTATATAATCATATAAATAGATGCAATAATGCACAAAATACAAATCCATCCTTGATAAAAGTATCAGCAATTTAAGAAGAAAACTTCCTCAAACTGCTAGGTGACATCACCAAGGAAAAAAAAAAGAACCTAAGCTTATATCATAATGATGAAAGACAGATACTATCTCCTTAAGATCATGCCTGGGCAGTGTGGCTCAGTGGATTGAACATTGTCCCCTGGACTGAGAGGTCCTGGTTTTATTCCTGGTCAGGCCACATGCCTGGGTTGTGGGCTCAATCCCTAGTGGGGGGTGTGCAAGAGGCAGGTGAACAATGCATCTCTCTCACATCGATGTTTTTCTCTCCATTCCTCTTGCTCTAAAAAATCAATAAAAATGTACTTTAAAAAGAGAAAAAATAAAGATCATGATCAAGGCATTCTCACTATTCTATTCAATACTATATTTGGGATTCTAGCCAATAAAAAAGAAAAAGAAATAAAACCCTCCATATCGGAATAATTGAGAGATGATACTGTTTATGTAAAAAGTCCTATGGAATCTACAGGGGAAAAAAAGCTACTATAATTAATAAGTAAGTTTGGCAAGATTGTGGGGTATAAGATTGACATAGAAAAATTAATTTTATTTCTACATAGTAGCAACAAACAATCAGAACTCAAAACTAAAATGACAATACCATTTGTAACAGCATAAATATATGAAATATACAGTGATAAATCTGACAGAAGATGTGCAAGATTTATACACTAAAAACTATAGGACAAAGCTCAAAGAAATGAGACATATATAATACCATGTTCATACATTGAAAAACTCAAGAATGTTAAGATGCCTGTTTTCCCCATATTGATAAACAGATTCAACACTATCCCAATTTTTTAAAATCAATTTTTGGTAGAAATTGACATGGTTCTATAATATATATGGAAATATAAAAAACTTAGAATAGTCAAAACCATTTTGCAAGAGACAACGTTGGAGGACCAGTGTTGCCTAATTTTAAGACTTTTGATAAAGGTACAATTATCAAGACGATAATATTGATGTGAAGATAGACTAAGAGAAAAAAAACAGAAAATCAATATACTTGGAGAATATATAAAAATGTATTTATTTATTTATTGCCTGCAATTTTGTTTTTTCATTTTATTTTTAAATTATTTTTATTAATTTGTTTTTGTGATAGATGTTTCTCCTTTTTCTCTCATTGACACCCTCCTCCCCATCCCCCCCCCCCACCGCCCCATCCCCAGCTTTGTTATCTACGTCCATTGGTTATGCATACATGCATATAAGTTCTGTGGTTTATCTCTTCCCCCCCAACATCCCCTCTTCTAAGGTTTGTCAGTCTGTACCCTATCCCTATGTCTCTGGGACAGTTTTGTTCATTGGTTTGTTTAGTTCATTATATTCCACAAATAAGTGAGATCATGTGGTATTTGTCTTTCTCTGCTTGGCTTGTTTCCCTTAGCATAATACTCTCCAGGTCCCTCCACGTCATCTCAAAGATAAGAGAACTTTATTTCTTACATCTGCATAGTATTCCATTGTGTGCATGTACCACAGCTTTTTTATCCACTCATCTACTGATGGACACTTCAGTTGTTTCCAGATCTTAGTGATTGTAAGTAGTGCTGCTATAAACATAGGGGTACCTATATTCTTTCTGATTGGTGTTTCAGGTTTCTTAGGGTGTATTTCTAGAAGTGGGTTCACTGGGTCACATGGAAGTTCAATTTTTAATTTTTTGAGGTAACACCATAGTGTTTTCCATAGTGGCTACATCAGTCTGCATTCCCACCAGCAATGTACTAGAGTCCCCTTTTCTCCACACCCTCGCCAACTTTTGTTTGATGATTTGTTGATGGCGGCCATTCTGACAGGTGTGAAGTGATACCTCATAGTTGTTCTAATTTGCATCTCTCTGATGATTAGTGATGTTGAGCATTTCTTTATATGTCTCGGCTATTTGTACATCCTTTTTGAAGAGGTGTCTATTTAGGTCCTCTGCCCATTTTTTAATTGGGTTCTTTGTCTTCCTTTTGTTGATCTGTATGAGCACTCTATATATTTTGGAAATTAATCCTTTGTCTGATGCATCATTGACAATTATGGTCTCCTATATAGTGCATTCCCTTTCCATTTTGATAATTGTTTCTTTTGCTGTCAAGATTTTTAGTTTGATGTAGTCCCACGTGTTCATTTTTTCTCCTTTGTTTCTCTTGCCTTAGGTGTTGTATCAGTGAAAATTCTGCTGTGTATGATGTCTGAAATTTTGTTGCCTACATTTTCTTTTAGAATTTTTATAGATTCACAAGTTACATTTAAGCTTTTTATCCATTTTGAGTTTATTCTTGGGTATGGTGTAAGTTGGTGGTTTAGCTTCATTTTTTGCAAGTAGCTGTCCAATTTTCCCAACACCATTTATTGAAGAGACTATCTTGACTCCACTGTAAGCTCTTGCCATCTTTGTCAAATATTAATTGAGCATATTGTCTTGGGTCAATTTCTGGATTCTCTGTTCTGTTCCATTGATCTATTTGCCTGATCTTGTGCCAATACGAGGATGTTTTGATTACAGTGGCTTTGTAGGATAACCTGATGTCTTGTAATGTGATCCCTCCTACTTCATTCTTTTCTTTCAAGATTGCTGTGGCTATTTGGGGCTTTTTTGGTTCCATATAAACTTTTGGAATGTTTGTTCTAGTTCTATGAAATATACCATTGGTATTTTAATGAAGATTGCATTGAATCTATAAATCGCTTTGGGTAATATGGACATTTTAATGATGTTAAATCTTCCAATCCATGAATAAGGTATGTGCTTCCACTTTTTTATATCTTCCTCTTGCTTTTTTCAATGACCTGTAGTTTTCTGCAAATAGGTCCTTTACTTCTTTGGTTAAGTTTATTCCTAGGTATCTTTATTCCTAGGAATGTTAATTTTTTTTTTTTTTTTTTGCCATAATGGTAAATGGGATTGTTTTTTTAGTTTCTCTTTCTGTGAGTGCATCATTTGTGTATAAGAATGCCACTGATTTCTTGATGTTAATTTTGTATCCTGCTACTTTGCCAAATTCATTTATTAAGTCTAGTAGATTTTGTTATGCAGTCTTTGGGGTTTTCTATGTACAATATTATGTCATCTGCAAATAATGACAGTTTCACTGCCTCCTTTCCAATTTGGATCCCTTTTTTTTTTTCTTTTAGTCCTCACCTGAGGACGTTTTTTATATTTTGTTCAGATAGAGTGGGAGGGAGAGAGAGAGAAACATCGACGTGAAAGGGACACATTGAGTGGTTGCCACCCACACGACCCAACCAGGGCTGGGGACAAACTGCAACCGAGGTACATGCCCTTAGTGGGAACCGAACCCGGGTCTCTCCGGACCGCAGGCCGACGCTATAACCACTGAGCTAAAGTGGCCGGGGCTTATTTTTTCTTCATGTCTAATTTCTGTGGCTAAGACTTCCAGTACTATGTTGAACAAGAGTGGCAAAAGTGGGCATCCCTGTCTTGTTCCCATTTTTAAGGGAAATGTTTTAGTTTTTGCCCTTTGAGTATGATGTTGCCTGTAGGTTTTTCATATATGGCTTTTATTATGTTGAGATATGATCCCTCTATTCCCACATTGCTGAGCTTTTTTATCAGAAATGGGTGCTGGTTTATGTTGAATGCTTTTTAAATATACATTGATATTATAATATGGTTTTTATTTTTCATTTTGTTTATGTGGTGTATCATATTTATTGATTTGTGAATATTGTACCATCCTTGCATCCCTGCGATGAATCCCACTTGGTCATGATGAATAATTTTTTTATGTATTCGTGGATCCAATTTGTTAATATTTTGTTAAGGATTTTGGCGTCTATGTTCATCAGGAATATTGGCCTGTAGTTTCCTTTATTTGTAGTGTCTTTATACGGTTTTGGATATAGGATTATGCTGGCCTCATAAAATGAGTTTAAAAGTGTTCCATCTTCTTGGAATTTTTGGAATAGTTTGAGGAGAATGGGTATTAGATCTTCTTTGAATGTTCAGTAAAACTAACCTGTGAAGCCATCCAAGCCTGGGCTTTTGTTTGCTGGGAGTTTCTTTTTTTCTTTTTCTTTTTTTTCTTTTATCCTCACCGGAGGACATTTTTCGATATTTTGTTCAGATAGAGTGAGAGGGAGAGAGAGAGAGAGAAACATCGACGTGAAAGCAACACATCGAGTGGCTGCCACCCACACGACCCAACCAGGGCTGGGGACAAACTGCAACCGAGGTACGTGCCCTTAGTGGGAACCGAACCCGGGTCTCTCCGGACCGCAGGCCGACGCTCTAACCGCTGAGCCAAACCGGCCAGGGCGGGAGTTTCTTAATTACATCTTCAATTTCCTTTGTTGTTATTGTTCTGTTCAAGTTTTCTATCTCTTCTCAGTTCAGTTTTGGTAGGCAGTATGTTTCTAGAAATTTGTCCATTTCTCCTAGACTGTCCAATTTGTTGGTGTATAATTGTTCATAGTATGTTTCAATGATCCTTTGTATTTCTGTGGTGTCAGTTGTTTTTCTCCTCTTTCATTTCTGATTCTGTTTATTTGGTTTCTCTCTTTTTGTTTCTTGGTGATTCTGGTTAAAGGTCCATCGATCTTGTTTATCTTTTCGAAGAACCAGTTTTTTGTTTCATTGATCTTTTGAATTTTTATTTTAGTCTTTATGTCGTTTATTTCTGCTCTGATCTTTATTATTTCCTTCTTCCTACTAGCGCTGGGTTTTTCTTTTTGTTTACTTTCTAATTCTTTAAGTTGTAGCATTAGAAAGTCAATTAGGAATTTTTCTTGTTTCTTGAGGTAGGCCTGTAGTGCTATGAACTTCCCTCTCAGGACTGCTTTCACTGTGTCCCATAGATTTTGTATTGTTTTGTATTCATTTTTATTGGTTTTCAAAAAGTATTTTATTTCCTCCTTGATCTCATTAGTAATCCATTCATTGTTTAATAACATGCTATTTAGCCTTCAAGTGTTTGAATGTTTTTGTGCATTTTTATTGTAATTGAGTTCTAGCTTCATGCTACTGGGATCTGAGAAGATGCTTGATATGATTTCAATCTTCCTGAATTTGTAGAGACTTGCTTTGTGTCCTAACATGTGGTCTATCTTTGAGAATGCCCCATGTGCACTTGAGAAGAATGTATATTCTGCAGCTTTGGGGTGAATTGTTCTGTAAAAATCAATGAAGTCCACCTGATATAGTTTATCTTGTAAGGACTCTATGTCCTTGTCAATTTTTTGTCTGAAAGATCTATCCAGTGGTGTCAGTGGCACGTTAAAGTCACCCACTATGATTTTATTGCTATTGATTTTTCCCTTAAAGTCCTCCAGAAGTTTTTAAATATATTTTGTTGCTCCCGTATTTGGTGCATATATGTTTACCAGGGTTATATCCTCTAGTTAGATTGATCCTTTTAATATTATGTAGTGACCTTCTCTGTCTCTTCTTATGGCCCTTGTTTTGAAGTCTATCTTGTCAGATATGAGTATTGCTACACCAGCTTTTTTTCATTTCCATTTGCTTGGAAAACTTTTTTCCATCCCTTCACTTTCATCCTGTGTGAGTCTTTTGTTGTGAGGCGGTTCTCTTGTAGACAGCATATATATGGGCCGTGTTTTCTTATCCAATCAGCTACCCTATGTCTTTTGATTGTATTTTATTTTTTAAATAGAGACAGAAGTATTTTTAATTGATTTTGAGAGAGAGAGGGAGAGGAAGACAGAGAGAGAGAAACATCCAGGTGAGAGCAAAACATCTATTGCCTATCTCCCCCACACCCCTTACTGGGAATTGAACCAGCAACCCTTCAGTGCATGGGATGATGCCCAACCAACTAAGCCTACCAGCCAAGGCTAAACCTGATTTTGAAAAATCAGAGGTAGGTCTCTTGTAGACAGCATATATATGGGCCATGTTTTTTTTTTTATCCAGTCAGCTACTCTATATCTTTTGATTGGAGCATTTAAGCCATTTACATTTAAGGTAATGATAGATAGTTATGAGTTGCCATTTTATTTATTCATTTATTTATTTTGTGATATGTGCCCCTAGTGGGAACCAAACCCAGGACTCTCTGGTCTGCAGGCTGAAGCTCAACCACTGAGCCAAACTGGCCAAAGCTTAGTTGCCATTTTAATTTTTTGCCTGTGTTTCTCTCTCTCTCTCTCTCTCTCTCTCTCTCTCTCTCTCTCCTTACAACAGTCCCTTCAGCATTTCTTACAGTGCTGGTTTGGTTGTGGTAAATTCCTTTAGCTTCTTTTTATCTGTGAAGCTCTTTATTTCTCTTTCAATTCTGAATGCTAGCCTTGCTGGATAGAGTAGTCTTGAATTCAGACCCTTGCCTTGCATTACTTTGTACACTTCATGCCACTGCCTTATGGCCTGCAGTGTTTCTATTGAAAAATCAGCTGTCAGTCTAACAGAAACTTTCTGGTAGGTAACATTCTGTCTCTCTCTTGCTTCCTTTAAGATTCTTTCTTTGTCTTTAATGTTTGTCATTTTTATTATGATGTATCTAGCTTGCGGGTCTTCTGGGGTTCATCTTCCTTGGGACTTTCTTTGTTTCCTGGACTTCTGTGACTTTTTCCTTCACCAGTTTAGGGAAGTTTTCTGTCATTATTTCTTCAAACAGGTTCTCTATTTCTTTCTCTGATTCTTCTTCTTCCAGTACCCCTATAATGCAAATGTTACATTTTGTATTGTCCCACTGCTCCCTTAAACTCTCTTCCTGCTTTTTAAACTTTTTTTCCATTTGCTGCTCTATTTGGGTGTTTTTCTCTACCTTGTCGTCTAAGTCACTGATTTAGCCTTCAGCTTCTTCTAATCTACTATTGAACCCTTCTAAGGCATTTTTCATAACAGCTATGTCATTCTTTATTTCCTCTTGATTTTTATGGACAGCTTCTACCTCTTAATGCGTAGCTTCTACCTCTTTTTTTAAGCTGAGGTAGTTCCCAGTGAGCTCTTCATAATTCTTAATAAGTTGCTTGTAGTTCTCATCAAATTGTTTGAGCACCATTAAAATCATTGCTTTGAATTCTTTATCTGACAAGTTGCTTTCTTCCATTTCCTGTAGTTTCTTTTCTAATGATTCCTCTTTTTCTTTCCTTTGTCTCCCCATTTTAGCCATCTGGTAGCTCTAGACCTGGTGAAAAATATTCGGATGTGTAGACAGCTCACTGTATGTCAGATAAGGCTACTGTGCCTCCCAGACTGTTCTCTTGTGTGTTGCCTCTTGCCTGCTGTGGATCCTGGAGGATTGACTACTGGGGGCTGGTACTGGTGTGTCCTGGTAGGTGCTGCTGGTGGATTGCATGGGCCCCTCTGAAGCTGTGTTCCTGCTGGTCGCTGCATTGCTCAGTCACACTCCTTGCCCACACTGTGGGCAGCTGGGTCGCAAAGGCCCCTCCTGAGCCCCAGCTTCAGACCGGACCTGTGGGCAGCTGTCTTGCACAGGTCCTACTAGAGCCCTGGCTCCCTGCTGATCTTGTGGGCAGCTGGGTTGTACAGGCCCCATTGGAGTCCCCGCTTCCCACTGATCCTGTGGGAAGCTGGATCACACAGTCCCCTCTGGAGACCCGACTCCACATCTATCGTGTGGGCAGCTGGGTCACACAGGCCTCTCTGGGGTCCCAGCTCCCCGCAGTTCCCAGGGGGATCTGGATCACATTGGTCCCTCTGGATCCCCGGCTCTGCACCACTCTTGTGGGCCGCTGGGTTGCACAGTCTGTCTGGAGCCCCGGCTCCACACCACTCTTGTGGGCTGCTGGGTCACACAGGCCCGTATGGATCCCCAGCTCACCATTGCTCTTGTGGGCAGCTGTGTTGCAGAGGCCCCTACAGAGCCCCAGGTCCCACTGTTGGCACCTAGGGAGTGCTGCTGCCCCATGGGGCTCAGCCTTTGCTGTAGTTTTTGTGGATGGTTCTCTGCTGCTGGTCTGTGCTTCTGTTACCTGGGGATGGATGTTTGCTCCCCAGACTCTGTTGCTGGGGAATCTCTACTCTGATCAGGCTGCTACTATGGGGGATGGTGCTGGGCTCTCGGCCCTTTGCAGTTTCCACAACAGGCACCTTGACAGCTCTGGTACTGTGCACTGGTCTGTGTCGATACAGGGTGTCCACTGGTCCGATGGTGCCAGGTGCACTGGTGGACTCAGGTTGCTGGGCCCTAGCCACTCCCACTGCTTCCTCCCAGGGAAGACCTGGGATCTTTCAAAATGATGGGACCTCCCTGCCACACAGGGAGAAGCACCCTGAAGAGCCGCTAACTGCGGTAGCCGGCTGCTCCTGTTCACAGCACAGGAACCTTCTGTTCCACGACTCTGCACTGCACAAGTTTGGTCGTCTGCCTTCACGTCCACTCACACTCTTTCACGTACTAGCTCACTCTCTCACACATTCCCCTCCTTCCAGTCCTGCCCGCTGTCATCTTCTAAAAATGTATTTAAAAACTCAAAATTTAATGGTAAATAAAGCAAACAATAGAATTATTTTTAAATTGGTCAGAATATCTGTAGACACTTCACGCAAATAAGCATATGAAAAAATGCTCAAATCTTTAGTCATTAGAGAAATGCAAATTAAAACCGAAATGAGATGTCACTATTCACTACTAGAATGGCTTAGATTAAAAAAGAGTGATAATACCAAATGTCAACGAGTATATGGAGCGCCTACAACTATCACCCACTGCTAGTGGGAATGTAAAATGGTACAATCACTTTGGAAAACAGGTTGGCATTTTTTGAAGTTAAATATAGACGTACCATATATCCTACCATTCTACTCCTAAATATTTACCTACAGAAATGAAAGTACATGTTCATACAAAGAGTTATATAAGAATGTTTATAGTGGCTTTATTGTAATGGCCCAAACTGAAAACAACCAGCAGGTAAATGGATATACATATAATGAAAAATAGCTCAGTATAAAAATTAATGAACTATTGATACACACCCCAACATATATGAATCCAAAATAATTATACTGAGTGAAAGAAGATAGACCAAAAACAGAGTACATAGTACACAATTCCTTTTATATTAAATTCTAAAACATGCAAACTAATATATCGTGACAGAAAACAGATCATTGCTTCTTGGGGACATGAGGTGGGGGGAAGGGTAGAGAGAAGGGGTTATAAAAGGGCACAAAAACATTTAGATGTGATAGATTTGTTCACTGTCATGATTGTGGTGACAGTTTCAGAGGACCATAAATAAGCTAGAACTTATCAAATTTTATACTTTTAATATATGCAGTTTATTGTATTTCAATTATACTTCAATAATGCTGTTTAAAAAAAATACACACACAACACACAAAAAGTCTTTCCCCAGACTATCAAATGGTAAATATCACTTGAAGTTTCAAAGTTGGCAGCAATATTAAAAATTACTAATATTCATATAAACTTTCTAACTTCTAAATAGTCTGTGCTAGCCTGAAATAAAGGAATATTTGGAATTACAATATTTTGAGTCATTAAAAGCCTTATTTTGCACCATAGTGAAATAGTAAAATGTTAAATTGCTATTCTTTTTGAAGCAGTGAAATATTAAATTACTACCTTTTAACTTGAAAGCCTTGAATCAATTTTAGGACTATATATAGGAATCTTGAAGCAAGAGTCTACTCTCTTTAAAGTGTAGAATACAGTACATTTCAGTGGATTGCTCTAGTAACCCAACCTCTGGAGGTTTTATCCACCCAGTAGGTACCTAGTAATCTAGTCATTAAGTGAGTAAAGAAATCCATTGACTTAACAATAGAATGATAACACCTTTATTTCATATATACTATATGTTTACTCTACTATTTGCCAGGCCTACTAGGTGTACCAAGCATACAAGAATAATTATAAGGTCTCCACCCAAAGGGACTTATAGTTTAGTATTATCTCAATACCAACAAGCAATGCTATTATGTAATGAACATAATTGAGCAGATAATTGCTAAAGAGTAAGATGCAACTCTAAAATTGCAGAAATAATTCCTTTGAATTTATAAGGAACATGGTTTTATGCCCATGGAAGCATAAATATTATTGGATTATGGTTTTGATTTGTGAATACCCTGTCAATCAGGCATTTTAATACAAAAGAAATCAAGCACAGTACATAAACAGTACAAAGAAAGATGAAAATCTAACACCGTGTAGTAAATTATCTGTTCATTAGACCTAAATTGTCTTTAAATTGCATTTGTTCTTGCCAAATATGAAAATTGCTGCTTCCACATAGACTTTCTATTGACATCTGTAGAATGTTTCCGAGTTGACTTATTACCTTAAATTCTATTTCCAGGCTTTTTTATTTTTACTTTTTGCAGATTCCAGGATCAAAAGCAATTGCCCATATGATTATTTCTCAAATAAGAAAGTATTTTGCATCATTCACATAGATGTGTCCTAGATTATGGTCAACAAGTTTAAATAAACAAATGCATCTAATGGGTGCAGTGCAGTAAATGAGTGTGATTAGGTAGGCACTTCCCTGTCATTAGTTTGTAACCTTTCACAATAACCCTGACTCCTATTAATAAGCCCCCCCTTTTTTTTTTTTACACTTAATTCTGCTTCTGAAAATTGATTGAAATTTTAAATGCTCTGGCCATATCTACATAACACAGAGCAAAATGAAGATTCAAGGAAGTAAAGCTGGCTGGATACAGTAAATCTGAATGATTCACATTCAGGTATATTGCTAACCTTTGAAAATTAAGTCACTATTCAGTCCTAAATTGTCTCTCCACTAAAAGTAAAAAAAAAAAAAAATTGATTCAGCTAATACAAACTACAAGTAATACCTCTGGTTAACATGCCCAATCTTAATCAAAAGAGGTGTTTCAGCTCATTCTACAATTTCAAATTTTCCACCAACTATTATTAAAAAAGAAAGTACAATAAAAAATTATATTCTGAGTTTAGTAATACAAAATAACCTATTATTTTGAAGACTAAGATTAGTGGAGCTAGTAACTAGATTACTATACTTACAGAACACTCTTCCTGAGTTTGTTTCATTTCTCTCATTCTTAGTTAACGCCAATGATAGCAAGCACAGTGATACTGTAAAAACGTATTTCTAATATCAAGAATCAAAGTTAAGCCAATATACACTGATTTAGCTTACTGAGTACATTTTAAAAATCAATAGACATCAACTTGACTTCAGTTTTTTTGTTTCAACTTGCTTACACACTGAAAGCATGATATACTGTTTTCAATGCTAATAAACGGAATGCATGTAGAGAATTACAGACAGTACATTTACTTCTCCAGTGTTCTCGGCCCTCTTAATTACATATTTCAATTGCATTAACTTTACTTCCTTAGGGAATTTTCCATTAACTGATCAATCTGTCCATTAGAACATTTTCCCTAAAATAATATTGAACTCCCGCTCTCATTTGCTATTTTTCCCCCATTAGTGCTAATTAGATCCCCTTGGATCAAGGAGTTGATACTGTTCCATCTTGTCATTCTCTTTCAAATGCTGGAGACAATGATATACAGTTTATTTATTATGTATCAAGTACTTTTAAACTGCCCTGAATAATTCTGTCTGAGATTGTAATTATGTTGACTTGCCACCCTTTCTTGAAAGTTCTTAAACTTTCTGATATTTTCAAAGCTAAGGTGTTTAAATTTTACTATAATAGATTGGAAAAAAGTGTCAGCTTTCACAACAATGACTCTTGATTGTAGCTAGTGAAGAAAATAAATAAGGGAAGGAAGGAAGGAAGGAAGGAAGGAAGGAAGGAAGGAAGGAAGGAAGGAAGGAAGGAAGGAAGGGAGGGAGGGAGGGAGGAGGAGGGAGGGAGGGAGGGAGGGAGGGAGGGAGGGAGGGAGGGAGAGGGAGGGAGGGAGGGGACAGGAAAAAGAGAGGAAAAAAAGGGGGGCATGTGATTTACCAAAGAACATTACATGCAGAATTTAACACAAAATACATTTATGACCATTTTAACTATGAGATTGATTAACGCAATTTCTAATTTAAAGCAAAAATATTAGAAATTATAATTGGTTCAGTTCTTTTTCTTTTTTTGCCATAACTATATTTATTTATTTATTTTTCTTTTTTTAATTAATTAATTTATTTTTGTTACAGATGTTTCTCCTTTTCCCCCCACTGATTCCCCCTTCCCCTCCCTCCCCACCCTCTCCCCAGCTTTGTTGTCCATGACCTTATATTCAATGAGCTTAAACATTTGATGATTTGTCTTTTTTCTTTTTTTGTATTCCTCTTCTCCACTGCTATTCTCTCAAAATGTATTTTGCTCAAACCATCTTAGACATTCAATAAATATTCTTGCCCTAGCCGGTTTGGCTCAGCAGTTAGAGCGTGGACCTGTGGTCCAGATAGTCTCGGGTTCCTTCCCGCTAAGGACACGTATCTCTAACCTCGGTTGCAGTTTGTTCCCGGCTCTGGTTGGTCGTGTGGGTGGCAGCCACTCGATGTGTCCCTTTCACGTCGATGTTTCTCTCTCTCCTTCCCATTCTACCTGAACAAAAGATGGAAAAATGTCCTCGAGTGAGGATAAAAACTAACTAACTAAATAAATAAATAAATATTCATTAATTGATAAGTACAGTACTGATGGATAAGAAATACAAATAGTATTAAAATGTCTTACTTCCATAGGATTTTTTTTTTAATCCTCACTCGAGGACATTTTTCCATTTTTTGTTCAGATAGAGCGGGAGGGAGAGAGAGGAAGAGAGAGAGAGAGAGAAACATCGATGTGAAGGGACACATCGAGTGGCTGCCACTCGCACGACCAACCAGGGCCGGGGACAAACTGCAACCGAGGTACGTGCCCTTAGCGGGAACCGAACCTGGGTCTCTCTGTACTGCAGGCCGACGCTCCAACCGCTGAGCCAAACCGGCCAGGGCACTTCCATAGGATTTAATGTGACATGGGTTGCCATATAATTTAAGTATCTATGGAAATTCATGTTTGAATTGTTGTAGTAATTACTAAATTACAGCAAGCTAATGGCATGAAAATACTAAGTGAGGGAGACTGTTCTAGGTTAAAAGAGGGAGGAAGACCAGCTGGTGTGGCTCAGTGGATTGAGCGAGTTCCATGGACTGAGGTCCCTGGTTCATTCCCAGTCAGGGCACATGCCTAGGTTGTGTGCTCAATATCCAGGAGGGGGTGTGCAGGAGGCAGCCGATCAGTGTTTTCTCTCATCAATATTTCTATCTCGCTCTCCCTTCCTCTCTCTTTAAAAATTCAATAGAAACATATTTTAAAATTTTATCATTAAAAAAGAGAGAGAGGGAGAAAAAGATATAAAAATTAAATATAATGTGAGAACCTAGTTTGAATCCTGGTTTAAAAAAAAAAAAAAAAACTGTAAAAAGACATTTTCAAGACAATTGGGAAATTTGATTATGTACTGAGTGTTACATGATACCAAGGAATTATTGTCAATTTGTGTGGTGTGATAATGGCACTGTGGTTGTATAATAAAATTTCTATGATTCTTATTGATGCATACTGAGGACTGAAATGATATGCTGTCTGAGATTAGCTATAAAGTTTTTTAGCAAAGAAAAAAGAGGTGAGAACTATATGAGGTAAATAAGGTAAAATACTGATCATTATTGACTATACTAGATGATACATACAGGGTGTGGCAAAAGTAGGTTTACACTTGTTTGTATGGAAAATAGTACAATAATTAATAAATAGTAATATAAGAATAGATTCTGTGTTCTGCATATTTACAACTTAAATCTACTTTTGATCAATCCTGTATATGGAGATATATTATTCTATTTTCTAGTTTTGCATACATTAAAATATTTTAATAATAGAAAAGTGATATATATTCAATATGTCAAAGTACAAATAATACAAGGTCTGTATAAGTTAAAATGCAAAATTCCTCTCTCACCATCACCCAATCCTGCTCACAGGGGAAAACCACTATTATCAATTTGGTATGTATACCAATATGGACATTTCTATCTATCTCTCTCTATATATATACACCTATATATAGATATTTAATATTTTTACCAAAATGTTTGTTAACCTTTTCTTGGATATTTTACCATGTCAGTAAATTTAGATCTATGCCATTCCTACTGATGCAGAGTATTTCGTTGTTTGGATATTTTGCATGGATTACTTTATTTTTACAGTCCTATATGGATGAATATTTAATCTGTTCCCAGGTTTTAACTATCACAAGCAATATTTCAGGGAAGCTTTTGGTATATGCCTCTTTGTAAAAGTGTGTGACCATGTCTGTAGGATGAAGTTTTGGAAACAGAATTGAGAGGCAGCCTAAATTAGTGGACAAGGGTCTGGACACTCCAGTGAGACACCTGGGTTCTGTGCTCAATGCTGTCACTGATGATATGTGTGATCATGGGCATATTGTTTAACTCTCTGAATGTCAGTTTTATAATCACATTCACTTCACAACACTATAAGACTACATAATATATAAAGTGTTTAGAACTGTGAAGTAATAGAAAATATACATATTGGCCTCTGTTCCCAATTTCTGCTAATATTTAGTCTTTGACCTCCTTTCCTGACACAGAGCTCCTAAAATCTTTGTAATTTCCTGTCTCACACAGAGTTCTTAAATCCTTTGGAATTTCCTGGGTAATGGAAACTTCTTTTGTTCTGATGATGTGACCCTTGGTGGGCTCCTGGATGGGGCTGACTACTAGAAAGACCAAGCCATGATTAGAAACTTGGAACTTTCAGTCCCACTCCCCTCCCCCATTCTCTGGAGAGAGGAGAAGAGCTAAATAATAATCAATCATGCCTACATGATGACACCTCTGTGAAAGTCCCGGAAGTACGGGGTTTGGAGAGCTTCCTCATTAGTAAGCACATCATATGCTGGGAGGGTGGCACACACTAACTCCAGGACAGAAGCTCCTGTGCTTGAGAACCTCCCAGACCTCACCCTGCGCATCTCTTCGCCTAGCTGTTCACCTGTATCCTTTATTACTCCCTTTATAGTATACTGTATATGTAAATAAATGTTTCCCTGAGTTTTGTGAGCCATTCTAGCAAATTTATAGCTAGTCTTGTAGAGGTGACAACATGGGATGTGTTATTGGTGTCTGAAGTAGGGGCAGTCTCGCGGAACTGAATCCTTTGCTTGTGGGATCTGGTGTTGACTCCAGGTAGATAATCACAAAATGAAATTGAATTGTAGGACATACAGCTGATGTCAGAGAATTGGTGTTTTAGGAAAAAATCACACTCCTGGTATAGAAGTGCATTGTGTGAGTGTTGTGAGCAGGAAAAACAAAACAGTTTTTTTTTTTTTAAGTTGGTATAAAGAGTATTTTCCTTCCTATAAAACAGGTCATGACACATACAGGAAGTACTCAGTAAATGTCAGTTGTCGTTATTGTTAATGTAGATTGGGTTGATTTACATTTCCACCAATAGTAAGAAAACATTCTTATTCTCACAGAAGAAAACCATCTTCTTGCTTCAATGTCCATTTTCTTAATATTTATTGAGGTTGAACATTTGTTTGGAGATTTCTTGACCACTTTCATATTATTTCTGTGAAATAATAATTAAGTTTTTTTGCTCGTTTTCCCACTGAGATAAAACTTAATGATGGTACATTCCAGAGAGATGAACAATCACCTACAAGTTCTGATCAGACCTGAATTTCCAGGTAAAAGAATCTGCATACTTTAGCTTCAATCTGATCTAAAAAATTTCCAGAAGTTATCTACCTCCAGATATATATCAAATCAACACTCTCACCATTAAGCTTGACAAAATTTTATAAAATAAACAAACTATTTGCAGGCACTAGAGAGCAATCTAGGCAGCCAACGCTTACTGGGACGATAAGAGAAGCACATAGATGTGAGCTCAACATTCTCCTCCACTTTGTCCCTTAAAACATTGGCTAGTACTTAAGTAGCACAGAGCTTATTGGCTAAGCAGAGCATTGACCTTTCAAGCTCAGTGCTTTCAACATGTTCACAACAATAAAAAAAATAGAAGCTGATGTTAAAGAACCAGCCCAGCCAGTGTGGCTCACTGGTTAAGCGTCGACCCATGCACCAAGAGGTCGCTGGTTTGATTCCTGGTCAGGGCACATGCCCAAGTTGTGGGCCAAATCCCCAGTGTGAGGCATGCAGGAGGCGGCCAATCGATGCTCTCTTTCATTGATGTTTCTCTCTCTCCTTCTCCCTCTCTCTCTAAAATCAATAAGGAAAAAAAAAAAAGAACCATCAGGTACACTCTTGGCTTTGCCTTAGAAATCAGAAATGCTATGTTCCAGCATTTAGAACAAACCAAAATATGCCAGACCTTAAATGTACTGAAAGCCCACCACAAATCATCTTAATCACTGATTAAATTAAAGAGATTTTCTGCCTACCAACAGAAAAATAATAAATCCTTTCTGGAAGAAATATAAAATCATCCAATGTCTATAAATTTTTATACCTAATATCTAGCATTCAATCAAACATTACCAGGCATTCCAGGAGACAGAACCAAATTACCAACAACTAAAAGGTCAAAATAACAACAGCAGCAGCAGGAACAAAATGGACAACAGAAATGGATCCACAGATAATCAAGAGTTATTTATGACAAAAAAACATTTCCTTCAAATAAGCAATGATAATACTGACAACCAACTTTTTATCATAAATACTGAAAGAAATAAATTGTCAAACTATATTTCTATACCCCCCAAAATAATCATAAAAAGCAAAAGAGAAGTTTGCAAGATGACAAAGTAGGTACATGCCCTTAGCGGGAACCAAACCCGGGTCTCTCAGGACCACAGGTGGACGCTCTAACTGCTGAGCCATACCGGCCAGGGCAAGATGACAAAGTTCTATACTGGTTTCATGCCAATGTGAATATAGTTAATACTACTGAAGTTTATACTTAAAAATGGTTAAGACGGTAAATTTTTATATTGTGCATTTTACCATATTTTTTAAAGTAAAGAAAATAATTAAAAATATAGTGAAGAAGAAGGTAACTTTTTGTGGTATGTAAATTGTACCTCAGTAACTATTTTTTTAAAAAAGTGAAGAAGAAATAGACATTTTAAAACAAGAAAATTCATCACTAGCAGACCAACATTAAAAGCTATATTAAAGGTAGTTTTTCAGACAGAAAAAATAATCCCAGATATAAACACAGAGATGTAAGACATAATGAGATACAACAGAAAGGAACTATAGTAATTGTAATGGCAGAAAACAATATAAGAAGAAAAAAAATCAGGAGTGTAGTACAGGGAGTCAAACTGTTCTAAAATCCTGACATTGTTAGGATGTGGTAAAAGTACTAACATTTATACAGCACTCTAGTAAGTCAAGAAAGCATGTTGAAATGTCAGTGGTAACCTCTAGAAAATATTATAAAAGAACATAATCAACAATTAATAGAGAACTAAATAGATTTATAAAAATACTTCATCAATTCAAAAGAGATAAGAAGGGGGATAAAAGAAAAAACAGATATAAATAGGAAACATAAGATGATGAATTTACAACCCAAAAATATCAGCAATTTTAATAAAATCCTCTAATTAAAGAGACCATCACACTAGATTAAAAAATAAAACTCAACTATGTATTTCTTACAAGAGATACACCTTAAACATAAGGACACAGAGGTGTTAAAAAGAAAATATTGGAAAAACTTTTACAATGCAAAAAAAAAAGTTGCTGTAGCTGTACTAATATCAGGAAGAAAAGAACCATTAATAGAAATAGCAAATATTTTATAAAGATAAAAGAGTCAATCCACTAAATTGACTTAGTGAAGAAAAATGTATGTGCTGATAATAACCTCAAAAGAAGCAAAAATTGACAGAATTAAAGGAAAAAATGGTGCATCACAATTACATTTAAAGATGCGAATGCATCTCTTCCAGTTAAAGAAAAAAGAAGCAAAAATAAAACATAGGATTTAGAAGATTTTAATGACACGATGAATGAGCCTCATTTAACTGCTGTATACAATGCAAAAGCATACATACTTTTTTCAAGTGCACATAAACCATTTGCCAAAGATTAACCAAATGTTGGATGGACCATAAATCAAGGCTCAGCAAATTTCAAAGCATTTAAATTATTAATTTTATTAAATAAGGCTGGAAATCAAGAATAAAATATAACTAGAAAAAGACCAAATGTTTGGGTAAAAAGCAGTACATTTCTAAATAACCTGCTGGTCAAAAATTCACAATAAAATTTTTAAATTTTGTTATAACAGAAAATATAACATATCAAAATGTGTGAGATGTAACCAAAACTGGTACTTAGAGCTTTCAATGCTGGTATTTGGGAAACAAAGGGCTACAAGTCAATGATCCAGGCATCCGTCTCAGTAAATGAACATTCACTATTAAATTATGTACTTCTGCCCTGGCTGGTTTGGCTCAGCAGTTAGAGCGTCGGCCTGCGGTCCAAAGAGACCTGGGTTCGGTTTCCGCTAAGGGCGCGTACCTCAGTTGCAGTTTGTCCCCGGCCCTGGTTGGGTCGTGTGGGAGGCAGCCACTCGATGTGTCCCTTTCATGTCGATGTTTCTCTCTCTCTCTCTCTCCCTCCCACTCTATCTGAACAAAATATGAAAAAAATGTCCTTGGGTGAGGATAAAAAAAAAAAGTTATGTATTTTTTAGTGTGTGTGTTCTACTTTGATTTTGAAAAGTTTACCTTTTTTTTTTTTTTTTTAAGGAAAGGAAGCTCTCCAAGGCCCAGGCTCTGGTTGTACCCAATCAAAGGATCTCAAAATCTATGAATGTACTCGACAAACCAGTCAGCTGTAGACCCTCCTTAGCACACATTTAAAATCGAATGCATACTCTAACCTCCTAGAGTTTTGAGAGGCTTTTATGGTGTGTTTGGGTGTTTTGTTTTGCTTTTCCATTTTACTTATGATCTAAGGTCAGGTTGGCCTCTTTAGAACCACTCTGCAGTAGGAAAACAACAAAAACAAAAGCACATTTCATGGTTCAGACTCATGCTTCCAGAAACCGGCTTACAGAAAAAAACAGTTTACACTGCAAGTATTTATCTCACCATACCCATTCAGCGAGAAATATCTGTTCAGCCGGTGTGTTATACACTGGCCTCAAAACAACATTTGATTAGTATATTATATAAGCAGTATCTTTAAAAAGTTTCTGACTTCTCCCAGCTGGTGTGGCCCAGTGGTTGAGCATCAACCCATGCACCAAGAGGTTGCCGGTTCCCGGTCAGAGCACATGCCCAGGTCGTGGGCCCAATCCCCAGTGGGAGGCATGCAGGAGGCGGCCAATCGATATCCTCTCTCATCGATGTTTCTGTCTCCGCCTCTCTTTCCCTCTCTCTCTAAAATCAATAAAGAAAAAAAAATTTAGCCCTGGCCGGTTTGGCTCAGCGGTTAGAGCGTCGGCCTGCGGTACAGAGAGACCCGGGTTCGGTTCCTGCTAAGGGCATGTACCTCGGTTGCAGTTTGTCCCCAGCCCTTGTTGGTTGTGCGGGTGGCAGCCACTCGATGTGTCCCTTCACATCGATGTTTCTCTCTCTCTCTCTTCCTCTCTCTCCCTCCTGCTCTATCTGAACAAAAAATGGAAAAATGTCCTCGGGTGAGGATTAAAAAAGAAAAAAAAATTTTAAAGTTCCTGACTTCTTTTCATAACATAATAAAATGCAAAGTTAAAAATTATTAGTCGCATGTTTTAAATTACTAAGCAGCAGACATTTCAGTACTATAATCGACTGTGATTGGTACTAATGTACCTTATTTATGAAGTTAAATATTGTTATGAGAAAAACAATTCAGTATTTTAGTTCTAGAACTTAATAACTAAAGTACTAAAAGAGAATTTTTATAAAGTACTTTAAAAAGTGTTTTGTGCGTGGGTGTGTGTGTATTGTAAAGCTATTCAAATTTATACATTCATAGAGCTAGATGATCTGTGAATGCTAATTAGACAGACTTCATTGAAAACATCAGATAAACATTTTCAACATGATATAATTCCCAGCTATACTAAATATTCAAGAGCTTCCATTTTTTCTTGCTTTCGTTTCAAATACCAGTGTGACACTGGTCCATTTATATAGTATTAAATAAAATGTTAGGAAATTGCTTCTTCATTAAAATTACTAACTTTATTTTGAATAGTTTCCAACTTATAGAAGTATTATAAAAAAGAATACTCTTGATAAATCTGAGGTAAAACTCCCCATTGAGTACAAGCAATGTATTTCCTTAAGCATGGAGGGACAAAGAAGCTTCACGCTGCCCTGCCCCTACGTTCCTGTGGGAGCAGGTCACCTCTGTCGCCAGTACATGACTTCTTCTTTAGTCAGGACAGCAAAAATGGGGTGGAGTCTCTGCTCTAGCCATTTTGGGGGGAGGTTTCCAAGGACCAAGTCAGTGACCACTGTCCTGTGAGTGACTTTGAAAGGAAGATGCTTCTTCCCACAGAAAACACACAAAGGATTCTCTCTGGAGGTCCAAGGCAGCATGGCAAGCAAGAAGGATGGCTAGATAGGAGGAGTGCAGAGCAGCTGTTTTGCCCCAGACATTGATAATTGCCCAGGGAAAGATCTGTGCACGTTTTGCAATACTCACTCATGGAGCACCGCCCTTTGCTGAAATACAATGAGCGTTGCACTAATTGTTCTCCACCTCCATATATTTCTTCACTCCTCATTTCCCTTGCATATTTAAACTAGTAGTACAGACAAGCATTCTGCTCACTCGAGTCGACAGCTTCCACTAATTCTGATTTGAACTGCTCCCTGTCTGAATTCTGCACCCATTTTTTTTTTATCCTCACCCGAGGATATTTTTCCATTTTTTTGTTCAGATAGAGTGGGAGGGAGAGAGAGAGAAACATCGACGTGAAAGGGACACCCGAGTGGCTGCCTCTCGCACGACCCAACCAGGGCTAGGGACAAACTGCAACCAAGGTACGTGCCCTTAGCGGGAACTGAACCTGGGTCTCTCTGGACCGCAGGCTGACACTCCAACCGCTGAGCCAAACCGGGCAGGGTATGCACCCATTTTTTAATGCACCCTTGTAAATTACCAGTACCTTTCAGTGAAAACTAAGGCTCTCTTTTTAAAGCAATTATCTTTCAAAAAATTGCTACCTATGTCAGTGTTCCTGCATCAAAATATGTTGAATTATAAAATCAAATATCTGTCAATTTGCAAATAGAGCCCTAAATACAGATAGATAAAATAACTCTAAATGTTATTCAAAGTATTGAGACACTTAAAAAAGTCCTAAATGACAGCACTTGACCAGTTTTTTTCTTCCATTTACTTGCAATGTTTCATTAAAGTGTCTCAAATACCATGGTAACTCATTCCTAGTTAAAAGATATATTTCGGGGATGGGGATACTTTTTCTAGAAAGCTGGTCAAGGACAGTTTAACTAATAACACCTTATGTTTATATAGCATCCTAGTAACACTTCATTTTCATGCACATCCTGTAATTTAACCTTTCAAATAACTACATGAGGTGGGTGGGCAAGGCAAGCTTCATCACTAGCACCGGAACCATCAGAATCCTGTGGCTAGCATAGCGTTCTAGTACCTTCACTTTCACACACTCTCTGCCTTCTCAAACATTCATAGCAACTAAAGTATTCATAGCAACAATCCACCACTATAGACAATATCTAAGCAATACTAAACAAACATGGCATTTTCATTTTCTGTAACATCTTTAGACCAGACAGGAAGATGCTAAATGTGAATTCAGCCCAAGGACTATAAGACCTAAAGGATATGATAGCTTTGTCCTCCTTGGGGAAAAGGCTCCCAGATGGCCATAAACACATGACCCAGAGTCTGCAATTTATTTGGACAGGTATGGGTTCATATCCTTCTGCTATGGGGAGGGCTTATGAAAAAAGTCATCATGGGTTTACCTGGGTATGCTGGTTTGTGTCTTTATTCCAAAGACTTGAGAGGGAGGAGTGCTAGAACCTCAGCATGTAGGTCTATGTGCAATGACAAGGTCATTTCTACTCTCCTTCTTTACCCCCTCCCCCACCCCATCCCTTGAAGAGAGATCTTAAACTCTATTTTGTGGTGAGAATGAAATCCTAGCAAGGCTAAGCTTGCCTAGAGAAGAGCCAAAATATAATTAAGAGAGCCACTACTCCCCATGATTGGAGCTGGTCCGAGAGAACTAAAAGTGAGTAGTAGAATTTCTCTACCAAAATCAAGATGCTCCTTAGGGCTCTCCAGCCTCAGCTACCGTGAAGTCTTGAAGGTTCCTGAATACAGCATGCACTCTCTCATGCGCAGCATTTGCACAAACCTCAGTTTAGAACAATCTTCACCTTTACCTGACTACATTTACTCATCCTTTCTGATCATTGCTTCCCCCAGAAAACCATCTTTCACAATCTGCATTTCTTACCACCTCCTTGTATGTACCTGGAGGGTCCTTGGTTTATCTTCAGCATGGTACTCACCACACTGGATTATAATCAGCTTGACTAGTTTACCTATAAGACTCTAAATTATTGGAGGGCAAGGGCTACATCTTATCTTTGTATTCCCAAAACCTAGCATAGAGTTGGGCATGTTCAGGGTGGGGCAAAGTAGGTTTAGAGTTGTTCATATGGGAAATATTACAATAATTGATAAATAATAATATAAGAATAAACTCTGTGTTTTGTGTACTCATGACTATAAAGCTACTTTTGCCCCACCCTGTATTAGACCCTGAATGGATGAAGGAAAGAAAGAATCCTTACCTCTGACTCCATCCCAGAAATTGTGATATCTTCTGGCCTCTCAGTTTGGCAATATATATAAATCTCTGTAAATTACTGCCTTTAGCTTTAGCTTTATTCCTGCTTATACTGGCCACATATTTGGTTGCGAGCCTCTTAACCAACACAGCCTGGTGGGACCCTCCCAGTTAGAGCAACTTTGTCATCCAGCCAAAAGAGGGAAATACAAACAGTTCATTCTTGTTCCCGTTGCTCCTAACATCACTGCTACCACCACCACAGTTCCCCCCAATCCCAGAACAAACTGAGTTACGGTCTGGCAGGTTATTAGTAGCTCCCTCTCAACCTGGTATACTTTGTTAAAATAGTCTGGTCAGACATTCACTGCCTTGTGCTTTGATGTGCTATATTATCCTATCTAAACCCTCAGCTGCCAATGTGCCTGAATAATCCTTCTGCCCACATTTGCTTTTCCCAGTCTCTGCCATCAAGCTAAACTTTTCCTTTGTTTTCTTGCACTTCAAATCAGATGGTCTTCCCTCTTAACAAGCTGTCCTTGAAATCAAGTGTGGCCCAAAATTCCTGATGCCATGTCATTCTATCTGTTCTCTTGGATTGCCTTCCAACTTTGCCCTCCAATTGCCACACCTCCTTCCAAATTTGGTGTATGACAGCCAGTTCTGCTCTGGGACGAAGACCTGTACTCTGCTTGGAGTTTTTTTCCACTTATGTTTGCTTTTTTGGTTCCAAATTCAACTTCCAAAAGCATGTTCCCACTGAAGATAAGAATAATCAAACTGAAGGGTGACATGAGATTATATACTTCCAAAATACTAAAACTACTCCTAAATATTCCCCTTAAAGTAATAAAAATTTTAATTTTTGTAGGTCCTGCCAATAGCGTTGATAGAATAACTGACCAACCATTTGGAAGGGCACCGTAAATCAGACCAAAATTAAGAGTTCAAAATAGCTGGGGAGTTTTCTCCACAAACTTTTGTGTGATGAGACTGTGGCCATTGCGTTTCACAACATAGCCACTTTTATACATCTATTTATGAGTACAAAGAGCCTGAGCCACCATGGCTTTGACTTGCCAGCTTGGACTGACTGAACTGACTGCTGCTATTTTAACCACATCCCCCTTTAGAAAAAGCACAGCCAACAGTTCCAAATTCCCAAGGGAACCGTAACTGTTTATACTGAGGAAACTGAATGACACATCGTTTGGAAATTTGTTACTATTTAAGCCACTACCAACTTTTTTTTCCAGAGTAATCTTTTAAGGGCCAAAGTGCCATACTTACACCGTGACACTCAAGGGTGATTGGTCCCAGGAGCAGAAGACTGTCCTGGAGAAGAGCCTGGACAACTGGACACCAGGAACCTACACACCCTAAAAAAGGGAAGTCTCGGGGCTTGGCCAACATTCCCCATCAGGCAAAAACGCCACTTTCTCTTAAACACTAATAGTGAAAATGACTAAGGCATGCCCTGTCTGGGGCTAAAAAAGCCAAGGATTTATCAACTTTAGGAACTCAAAGTCTTACCTAAGGATTGTTTTTGGAGGAGGGAGAAGAACCGAATCTGTATGAAAGGAATCAGGTGGTTTCTTTCTGCCAGTCTGTTTCCCACCACTTGTGCTTACCTGGACCATCTACCTCAGAGGGCTACCCATTCCTAGTCTGACTATTGCTCATTCCACTCCTAACCCAGCTGAGGTCGCTTTTCTTAGATAATACATACCAATAAACCCTGTTCGTTTGATATTTGGCTCAGGCTAGTACCCGTTTTCCCTCCAGATTCGACTCTGCCCCACCTTGATCATCCAGCAGTGATTCACATCAGGGGTCCTGATCCAGGACAAGCCTTGGTGACACCCAGGAAAAAAAACCTTCCAAACCCATATTCTTGAAGAGGATGCTTCTTTGCAAGTGTCAAGAACTGTTACAACTCTGAGATTTACCGTGTTTTGCAAGCTGACAAGTTAGTCCGCCATAGTTTCTTGGATACTGGCTGAAGTCGTGACACTTCCAGGTACCAAAGACAAATAATTTTATTACTCATGGCACAGCACAGACAGCCCCCTGAGCTTCGTGTTCACATTGGTTCCCCACACCCCTCAAGTCCCATGGGATTACACAGAGCAGCCTAGGTAGAGGCTGCTCACACAATGATGGGTTTGCATCACAGCTGAGAAACTCTGAGCTTTGGAAACCTCACTTTTTTGTTGTTATTGTTAATCCTCACCCAAGGATCCATTGATTTTTTTTTTTAGATAGCATGGAAGGGAGGGAGGGAGGGAGGGAGGGAGAGAGAGAGAACATCAATGTGAAAGAGACACATTGATTGCCTCCTGCATGACCCTGACCAGGGCTGGGGACTGACCAGAATTGAACCAGCTACTCCTTGGTCCACAGGCCGATGCTCCAACCACTGAGCCAAATCAGCCAGAGCACAAGTGATAGGTTTTAACTTACCAAAATAAAGAAAGACTATAGGAAACCTGAACATAAAGACTGTGCTTCCAATTTCATAGTGGAGAGTTGGTCACAGGCTTTGGAGGGCAAATAGACATAGGTCTGAGTCACAAAATTAGTTCACAAGCCTTCCCCTTCTTTTATGGCATTCTTCTTATATGTATCTTGGAATATATTTTTGAGCATGAGTCTTTTTCTAAACAAATTAACTGATTCCTTTTAAAAATGGAATGAGCAACATTCAAGGCATTCCAAGCATTATGATGGTTAAGCAAAGCATTTTGCAAACAATATTCTAGGAAACATAAGTACTTTTATGGTGTTAATAAATATTCTGCCATCCAAAAATATTCCTTGGCCAACTAAGTCTGGTAAACTATGCGTTAAACTGATTTCTCACTGCAGAATTTTTCAGAGCTTCTAGCTGGATTAATGTTGTTTAAATTGGGCTAATGAGGTTCATTTATCATTGAGCTTCCAATTGGTGAATTAGGAATATGGTTTGAAACATTTCCTGAACTTCTTTTACCATGCAAAATTTTTAACATCGGATGTTTTTGTATTAGGGATACTAGATGCTTTATGTGAGGGAACACTAGAGTTCCACAGAACACAGAACAACTCTGTACCACAACCCAGGCTAGACATGAAACAGGAACAGTGAGGGTATTGAGACAGTTAGGAGTTCATTTTGCAAAGGACCTTGAATTATGCTAAGATATTTGGACTTTATTTTGTAGGCAGTAGGGAAATACCCTGTTGAAATTCTCTTTTATCTATTTGGTATGTTTAGATGTGATCATTTCAGTCGGAAACATATTAAAAGGTCCTAGGAAGTTTTTATTGTGTCATAGATTCCTCAATAGAAGAGATTTGTAGAAGAGAATTACTTCTGTAAACACCCAATTTCAAAACTTAACAGCCTTCAAGGTTAAGAAAGTTTTCTTTGTGTCTAAGGATCCCTATTAATAGTTTAAATTAATTAATCTCTTCTGTGTTCATTGCACTTCCTTTTCTCTGAATTCCAGCTCTAGAACTTAAACTAGCAACAGGGACCAGCTGAGACACCACATCTATTTATGGGTTGTCCCGGTGTGAATAAACTCATTCTCCAAGTTTTAATTATTGAGGCTTAGTTTCTAAAGTTTGACCACAGTCAGGACTATCTTGGATACTCTAATAAATTTTACTTTGTTCTTTCATTTAAGGAACATGTAATGAGCTCCTACTTGATACAAGGCATTATAATAAGAAATAAAAGGAGGATTTATACATATTCCCCTTAAAACTTGTGTATCCTTTGGAAAGTTTTGCTTTAAGATCAAATCAATTTCATTTCTTTAAAGCTTTGACTCATTTGCACAGCTAGTAAGGGCCAAATATATAAAGAACAACTCAATGCATCAGTCACTGAATAGTTATTGAGCTCTATCTATATATCAAACATCAAGTTAGGTGCTGGGGATGTAAAATGAGAAAGACATACCTAGTTCCTGTATTCATAAAGCTTATTTATATGTAGTTTAGGCTGTAGACAATAAAATTAGTGTGAAATTTTTGTCTGTTCTAAACTCTTTAAAAAATGTTATTAGTTATAAAGGAGGATAAAACATATGGCAAAATGTTAACAACTAGTGAATCTAGGAGAAAAGTATATTGATACTCATTTTACTGTCCTTTTGATCTTTCTGTTGAGTTGAAATTTTTCAAAATAAGAAGATGGAAGAAAGTTTAATAGGAATAAATCAGAAAAAAGTAAAACATTTGGAGTCAGATTTCTTTCATAATTTAATACCCTTTGCTTAGTTGTGATATTTTAGCCAAAGCATTACCACAAGAACAAAAGCAAAGACTTGGATTACATTTTTCCCACCACAGCATGTCCTGCTACAAGTGAACACTGTGGTTTTTGCATTTGACCAGCATTTTCATTAAATACTCTATAAAACATGATAGAATCCTCAGTCTGTGCCTAAGTAAATAAGGAGAATTACAATGATCAGACATGCTACTTGCTGTCATTCATTTGGCATTTCTTAAGCCAGCAATTTTCAACTTTTTTTTTTTTTTTTATCCTCACCCGAGGACATTTTTTCATTTTTTGTACAGACAGAGTGGGAGGGAGAGAGAGTAAGAGAGAGAGAGGGAAACATCGATGTGAAAGGGCCACATCGAGTGGCTGCCAACCGCACAACCAACCAGGGCCGGGGACAAACTGCAACCGAGGTACATGCCCTTAGCGGGAACCGAACCCGGGTCTCTCCGGACCGCAGGTGGACGCTCTAACCGCTGAGCCAAACTGGCCAGGGCAATTTTCAACTTTTTTTAATCTTGTGGTACACATAAACTAATTACTAAAATTCTGCAGTACACCAAAAAATATATTTTTTGCTGATCTGAGAGAAAATTAGTTATTATTCTGATTCATTCACACCAGATGGCTATTGTGTTGGCTGTTGTCATTTTTTATTTGACAATCTAAGGGAAAAGAGGTCACTGCCCCTAACTAAATAGTCAAGTACTGCATGCTTTAAAAATTCTTGTGGCACACTAGTTGAAAATCTCTGTCTTAAGCCATTCTTTTTTTTTTCCTTCACACAGAGTGGGAGGGAGGGAAAGAGAAAGAGAGAAACAGCAATGTGAGAGACACATCAACTGGCTGCCTCCTGCACGACCCTGACCAGGGCCAGGGACCAAAGTACATGCCCCAGACCAGAATCAAACCTGTGACTCTTTGGTCCATGGACCGACGCTCTAACCGCTGAGCCAAACCATCCAGGGCTTAAGCCCTTCTTGAAGGCAAGTATTTATGTTTTAGTGATTTAATAACCTATAACAAAGAACAAGCTCAATGTATTTGGTGTATCATGCTAAAATACACGAAACAAAACTCTTCATTTTACTAGTGACAGACAGGAACAGGATGAACATCAAACAAAACAATGAGTGTTAAGAGAAAGTATGGATAGATTTTAGTAGCTTTTAATAATGTCTTCCCATGACTTTTAACCCCAGACTCACCAAGCAGATGTTATTATTTGCATTTTTATTTTCTCACCATTTCAAGTTGCCAGATACATCTTGTCTGTGATGCACGATATAGCTGTATTTTCAACAAGGAATGCATATAGAAAAAAGCAAGTGCATAAAAGAGAAGGGCACTGATTAAAAGGGAAAAGGAGCATGAAGGAATTTTATGGGGGAAGTAAATATGATATCAAAGATCTGCTACAGGCATTCCTAAAGAATAGGGTAACAGGTAAGTGACATCTTTGTTCCATTTATTCATTTAAAAAATGCATTCCTTTTCTGCCATGTGCCAGACACTATGCCAGTGGAGAAAAAATGCATACAATATAGCCTCTACTTAAAAAAAAAACTAACCAGCTCCCAGCTAAGTAATCAGACCAGCAAAAGAGAATTCAATGTGCATGGTGGAAATAACAGAGGTGATAGGTATAGTGGAAACAGTAACATGGGCCTAGGACTCAAATTAAGTCTCTGTCATTTATCAACTATTACCTTGACCAAATTACCTAACCTCTCTGAGTTTCAAGTTCCTCATCTTTAATGCAAATAATAATACCTACCTTGTCTTACAGTTAAGAATTATTCATAAGGTATGCAAAATGTCGGGTACACACAAGTCCTCAAAAATATTATTACAAATATTTTAATAGAGATATGTGTATAATAATTAAGAAACATAAAATTTGCTCCTCCTAAAATTTTACAACCTGAGAAATCCCAAAAGTTAACCTATGAAAAAATGAAACTTTTCAGTAGAATTTAATGAAGGGACTCGGGATCTAACAAGAATGCTGAGTCCCCTGGTGGCCAGCAATGGAAGGGAGTCATTACCACCCCAAGGCCTAAGCCCCGTAAGAGGAAGACACTTGGAAGAGAATCATTCCCTCTACAGACATCCCTGATGTGAGGATGACAGCTCAGACTCAGTCTGACATCAACAAAGATAAGTATTACCCTCACTCAATAATCAGCAGGCTGATTACAGTTTTGTTTTTCCTCTTAGGTTGCCTGCTTGAACAGAAGCTGCTGGCCAGATAACACAACAGTTTACACTGCTCCTTGAAAAATAATGAGTCAGAGTGATTGTAAATAAATATTCAGAGAATCAAATAATCTAAACAAGCACACTGCTCCAGATATGGGTTAAACTCAGCAGAATATGTTGGCACCATTTCTAAGTCACTGATGAAAAGGTTGAACACAATAAGAACAAGAACAGAGCCATTTGTATGCATTCTTTTTTTTTTTTAATTTGAGCACCTAATATGTACTAGGCTCTATATTAACTGCTAGGCGTACAGATAACACAGAAAGAAGTAATAAAACTTTGGCTAGTGTTAAATGATACAAAGAAGCAAAATACAGCCCTGGCTGGTTTGGCTCAGCACTTAGAGCGTTGTCTCCTGGACCAATGAGTCTCCAGTTTGATTCCAGTCAAGGACATGTACCTCGGGTCATGCGGGAGGCAACCAGTCAATGCATCGACGTTTCTCTCTCTCTCTCTCTCTTTCTCTCTCTCTGTCTTCCTCTCTCCTTCCCTCCCTCTCTATCTGAAGATAAATAGAAAAATATCCTCAGGTGAGGATTAAAAAAATAAATAAAAGAAGTAAAATACAATAATAAACTAGTAACTGGTTAGGATAAAGGCAACTTTGGATAAGGGGGTTAGGGATGCCTCACTGAGACCTAAAGGATCCGTGAGACTGTCCTGACTGAAGGACACTACATGAAGAGGGAAACAGGAAGTGCAGTAAACGTCCTAAAACTGAAATATGCTCGACATACTGGTGGAAAAGCAAGAAAGACAATTTGTCTGGAACACAGTAAGCAAGGGGAAGAAAAATACTCCATGAGTTTCGAGAGGCAGACAATGAACAGATTATGTAGGGATCTTGTAGTCACTATAGTGTAAGGAATTTGAATTTTATTCAAGTGCAGTGTCATGTCCTTTGAAACTGGCACTGATTCCACTGATCTATTTATGATATAGCTTTAGAACAATACCTTACTATACTCACACTCATCCTAGCTAAAACCAGACTTGACACACCATGGGAATCATTCATGGAGACATAAATAATTTAATCTGACCTGGCCAGTTTGGTTCAGCAGTTGGAGTGTTGGCCTTGGACCAAATGGTCTTGGGTTTGATTACCAGTCAAGGGCACCGACCTGGGTTGCAGGTTCAATCCCCAGCCCTGGGGCCATGCAGGAGGCAATTAATCAATGTGTCTCTCTCACATTCATCTTTTTCTCTCTGTTCCCCCTCTTCCCCTTCCTCTCTATCTAAAAATTAGTGAAAAAATATCCTCAGGTGAAGATTAACATCAAAACATGTAATCTGCCTGAGAAATCTATTCATTGCTTTAATCTGACTTACATATTGGGGTTCTACATAAGCAATCAGAAGAGAATTTTATATAAGGCCCCCCTCAGTCTACATACCTACCTACATCTGGGCACATCGACTCTTTCTTGCCTGCCACTACTGTGGGTGAAATATTTTCCTCCTGAGACCAATCCCTCTACCAGTGCATTCACATCTACCACCACCTGTCTCCTAATTGCCATCAGTCCAACTGTTCTTTCCTCTCTTTTCTGCATCTCAATTTTTTCCTTTCTATAGGTTCATACCCATCAACATTAAACATGCAGTAATTTCTCCAATCCCAAATATATATACACATACATCTATACATACAAACCTCTCTTGGCCCTTACACTTCTCTCCAGTTACCACCCCTTCTCTCTTCTAGTTTTTATAGCAAAAATTCTCAAAAAGAGTTGTCTACACTTATTGCTTGAACGGCTCTCTAAGCAGATTTCCACCCCCTCCCCTTACATGAAACTGCTCCTGTATTGGTTACTTGACCTATCTGCCTTACATAGTGTTGGTTGTCTCAGCAACAGCCATTTCTTTTGGTCAACTTCCTTGCTCATAGGACAGTCATATGCTGTAGGAGACTTAGGCCTTTCTGTAGGTATAGGGTCAAGAATCATGATTAGTCCCTAAGCCATTCACCGTTATCACCACTGTCATTATTATCTGGTTTCAAAAAGGCAGACATGACACAATAAAACCTGAGGGAGCTTTTGCTCTTATAATAAAGTGAAAGTAATAGTTTAACTATTGCCCTAATGGTGAACATTAAACTGATTCCAATTAAGTCTTAATTATTAATCAGACAGTGACGACCATCTTTTGCATGGAGGGTCCTGTTTCCACCATCCGTTTTGTTGATCAAACAGAATCCTGGAAGCTTTCCTTTCAAGAAGGACTTCCCACTCCCATCTGCATTCCACTACCCTCCCTTGTAATTATAAATTGTTTATCTTTCAGCCCTCAACTCAAATTTACTCCCCATCCCACATCTACTCTTAATCAGGTTCTCTGGTTCTCCACCTTCTTAGAAATATATTCCTTTTATAATAAAGATTTGTCCCCCCCCCCCAACATTTCTAAACTCCACAAGGGCAGGGACTCTCTCTGTTTTTCTTACCATGGAATATTCAGCACATAGTAGATACCAATGTGTCATTTATTAAAGGCAGGAAAGTGAGCCAGAAGAAAGGAAACCCTCTGCACAGAACTATATAAAAATGTTTCACACACAGAATTGTGTTACGTTCAGACATCCTCTTCCTTGTAATGTGAATGAGATTATTTCATTCACATGGTACATTAGATAAGCTTTTTTAATTCTAAGTAACAGAAACAAATTCTAGGTAACTTAAACAAGACACATGGGGAAGGGCTTACTGAATAAATACTGCGGCATTTCACAGGTCCAGTGGAAGAAGCAAACAGTCAAACCCTAGGAATACAGAGGCAAGGTCAACTAGGAAACCTCAGAGCAAGAGTTCCTAGACCTTTTTTCTGGGCACTGACATTAATACAACAGGCTTCCAATCAGACTAGTCTTACAGGTTTCTCTCTTTTAAGTTTAAAATTGTAAGAAGAAAGTATGTTTGGTCCAGCTTGTGCCAACTGTCTGCCTATACTTGGATCTGTCAGCTTTAGCTGAAGTGGCAGAGTCACATGGTACAGGTGTGGATATTAGAGGCTCCCTTCTGGATTTTGATCCATTTCCGGGAAAGAGCAACTATTGTGAGCAAAGTGGCCAACCCTGATGACGTCCCTTTTAGATACGAACAGGACAAATGTCAATATTGCCCAGCAATCATACTAGAAAAAGGGAAGGAGTAATTTCAGGAGTCCATTATGTTAACAAACTAATATTTTCATTTAGAGTTCTATTTATATGTATCATTTATATACATATAGTTATGTATAATTTAAGTTTTATTTTGGAAATTTTCAAACTCACGGAAGTAGAGAAAAAATAACCCTAATGTGCTCATCACCCAGCTTTAATAATTATTAATATTTTATTGTCCTTATTTAATCTTCCTTATATCCCAAAATGTGTTTCCCAGGGTACTCTTAAGTAAATGTCAGATATCACATTTTATCTTATAAATATTGCAATATGTATCTTTATTAGATAAATAATTATAAAACAATAACCATAATAGCGTTATCATATTAAACAAAATAATAATAATTTATTAATGTTAATAAATTTATTAATTTATTAATGTTAGAAGTTTTGGTATATATTCAGTTCTATATGACTTTCTCCCTAGTATCAAAGAGTTCCAATCCGGAAGGAGTGATAAGACCTCTACTTAGATATCCAAGAGAAGCAGACACCACAAGAAAAGTGGAGAGGAAGTGCCACGTGATGGTCAGAAGAGGGAGACAGTAATGGAGAGTGAAGAAATAGAATATATACTACAATATAATCAGGAGTTCAGAAATAAATATGTGACCAAAACATAAAAATAAAAAAGAAGGGGATAAATAGAAGCTAAAGAAGTAGAACACTCAAAACTTCAGATCAGCACTTGGACCAAAAGACTGAAGTACTTGAAGAGCAGTGGAAGGTCAAAGCACCTGGCATAGTCCAGAAGCACAGGAACAGAGGATACAGAGATAAGGGAGGGAGACGCAGCTGTCCTGGTCTTGACTGAGGGGCAAATAAAAATCCACACTGAATGTCTCAGAAGTTACAAGTGATGAAACCAAGAAAAGTTAGGTCTTAGAGATCTTCTGCTGGGATGCACTATTTCATCTGAATCTGTGTTTTACTGCTGGCCTTGCTTCTGATACATGGGACTGTCATGCATAAGTTGTTAAATATTCTAACATCACTCCTGATTATAAGTTATATTTCTATAACAATGACTTTTACAGATAAGTATCTATCTTTAGTGCCTAGTGTGATACCTGAAACAGAGAAGGCACTCAGATATATTGTAGTAGAACATATGACTGCGTTTATTTTATATTATTGTTCAGATACTTTATTAAGCTATCTCTAAAGTTACGTAGAAAAATATCCCCAAAACATTGTGTGCAATTAATAATTAACAAAGGAGGCAAGAGCATACAATGAAGAAAAGACAGGTTCTTCAATAAATGATGTTGGAAAAATTGAACAGGTACATGCAAAAAAATAAAACTAGACAATCAACTTACACCATCCAGAATAAACTCAAAATGGATAAAAGAGTTAAATGTAAGTTGTGAAACCATAAAAATCCTAAAGAAAAATGTAAGCAGCAAAATCTTAGACATCACATAGCAGAATTTTCACCGATACATAGCCTAGGACAAGAGAAACAAAGAAAAAATTAACTTAAAAAAAAAAAAAAAAGAAAGAAAAACCTCATTCATTCATTTTCTTTATGATTTTAAAACTCCAACTATGATAGCTTCAATCTATGTTGAAAGATTTCTTTATTAACTCAAGCGTAAATTGGCTTCAAGAGCAAAAGAAAGAAAGAACATTCTAGAGAAATATTTTTCTCAATATGCTTTAAAAAGTATACATTCCTAGTACATTTTTAGTATCATGAGTATAAAAAATTATACATCATAACATAAAATATCTAATAAATGAATGCCCTGAACTGAAAGAGAATGTTCCTTTTTTTTTTTTTTTAACCTAACAGAAGTAATATTTTAGGATTGTCTTATACTTTTATAAATCAAAAACTTCCTAAAGATTGTATATTTTTGTCATTTCTAACAGGACTGTGTACTTCCTTAAGACTCACTATTGAAAAAAAAGAAAACAACCATGACTGTCATTTGTTACTCACACAAACGTTTAATTCACACTCATCTACATAACTTAGTCAAAGGGCTCCGCAGCAAGTTTTATCTTGTATGAAAAGGCTGAGTCTATTAAGCTTCTAAAACAATGTATTAGAATGAACAAGGCTGGTTAATAATGGGTCATTGAGTCATTGGGCAGGAAACATCTTCGTTACATAAACAAGCTTATAAAAGTGCAGTGCTGCTTCAGAAATGATTGAAGGTCATAATTTAAAATTATATGAAGTCTCACCCTGGCTGGTTTGGCTCAGCAGTTAAAGCCTCAGCCAACGGACTAAAGAGTCACGGGTTCGAATCCACAAAGGGCACATATCTCACTTGCAGTTCTGTTCCGGGTCCTGCTCGGGGGTCGCACAGGAGGCAACCGATTGATGACATCAATATTTCTCTCTCTTTCTCCCTCCAGGGAGGATTTAAAAAACAAACAAATAAATAAATGAGTAAATACAAACTGGGTCAAGTATTATCAGATAAAAGCCTTTTAATATACTTGATCCATTTAAAAAAATATTATATGTAGTCTCCTCAAGCATCCATCTCAGAAGGTGCTTTGTTTTTCTGAGAAGTAGCTATTCATATTAAATTAGAAAATACTTTGCTCTACAACAATAAAAATAAAATGCAAATCGTGATTTCCAGAGTTACTCAGGACATTATGGCTACAACATGTATCAGTTAGAGAATCCTGTCAGGATATAGATGAGCAAGGAGAACGTGCAATGGAGAGATCTTTAGAAAGGGTAAGTAGGATTAAGAAAATCAACAAGTGATCATTAAGAACCCAAGGCCAATAACTGGGAATTTTTACCATCCCTAGATCTGAAAGGGCCAGAGCATACTGGAACCTGAACAGGGTGCTAGTTACATTTGTAGGAAAAAGATTCTCAGAAGAAGCTGTGAACTTGGGTAGAAGAAAGTAGATGTGAAACCCTGCAGAGAAGAGACTGAGTGAATAAATATATTAACCTCACCCCTTCTGCCTTTCAGATTTCCTTCAGATGCCTCCTATTGGCTGAATCCAAGTGGAAGCCAGAAGGCAAGGGAGTAAATTGTTACAGTCCATAAAGATCAATCGGAGCAGGATGGACAGTGGGTCTGGAAGGGCAACTGGAAATGTCTGACACACATTTCCTTCCACCATTATAAAGCCAGTTTGACTAGATGTACATATTTTTCCACAGCTTCTCTCATCCTTATGATGATCAAATCAAGATGCAATCGAATAGGTATTTAAGAAGCTTTATCTAGATTCTAGCACTATATCAAACTCTTAAAGAAAACATGTAAATATAAAGAAATATAAGACATGGATTCTCCCCCAAAGTAAAGACTATGGAATAAATGGGAGCAATACATATAGTTATAGATCATGAAAAACTCAAGATTTTGTTTTAGGCAAGACCAGGTATGTCTGCTAAGGCAGTTTTTAGACGGTTGCACATGTGTTTCAGTTTTTGCTATTTTTATACATAATGAAGAAAAAGAAAGTTGTAAAGCAAAGATGTTCTTTGGAAGTGACAGCAACCTAACATCCTTAGAAACTCTCTAGAAGCAACCTGGACCTTTGCCCAGCCTAGTTTGCTGGATAGCCTGTTCCAGGAGAGAAAAAGAAGCCAAAGAAGAAATTGCCTATTTTTTTTGTCCTCTTGATATAAACACTTCCAAAAAGAGCAAAGACTGAAACTCATCATAATACCTGTTTTCAATAGTTGTAGGACTGTCACATAAATAGATCCAGAGACATGGAAGTAGGGAACAAACTGACAAACCTCAGAGGGAATGGAAGGGGGGGGGGGGCGGGAAGAGATATATCAAAGAACTTATATTCATATATGCACAACCAATGGACACCAACAACAGTGTGGTGAAGATGGGGGCATTGGAGGCTGTGGGGGTGGGGGTGGGGGTGGGGAGGAGGGTGTTAATGGGGGACAAAAGGAGGGACAGCTATAATACTTTCAACAATAAAGGTAAATTTAGAAGAAGGAAAAAGCTAAATCCAGCATCAACTGGTGAAGGCTATTTCCCCTACCGGAAATTCTTTCCCTACTTCATTGTGCAAATGCCTATTGATTTTCAAAACTCCACTCAAACATGAACTCTATATAGATTTTTTTTAGTATTCCAAAAAGAGCCAGACCTTTCTCTAAACTGCAACTTATAAAATGATTAAAAATAGTGTCTTTTCAACAGTTTGCAGGTTCATATACTTATTTTTGACCAAGTGTCTTGGTATTTTCTTTTACTACTTCATTCCAGTATAAAAATTTCATAAAAGATATATATTACTTGCTTAGTTTGGGATCAAAGCATTGCATTGTCCAGAGAGTTCTTTTTTTATGCTTAATAAAAATTTTTAAAAGATAAAATAAGAACTTACAATAACCATTGTACCTTCTAAGACAATAACTCTAAATTTAAACATATGCAAACTTTTAATATAGCACTGAAAGAAAACCTGTCTTCTTCAATTAAATATCTTGTGCTTTGGTGAGTGAAAAGCCATTACCCAACCACCATTCATTTATCTTTATAGGTTTTTCATAGCAATAAGGTTGTCACTTTTTTGTTTTGTAAGCATACCTATAGGATCTAATGACTTCATAACTTAAGCCATCATTGAGCCTAGTTTTGAGAGAGAAAATAATTACCTTTTTAGTTGAAAACCAACCATGATGAAACTGAGGATAGGATGCACTGGCCAGTTTAGCTCAGTGGTTAGAGCGTTGGCCTATGGTCCAGAGAGACCCAGGTTCAGTTCCCGCTAAGGGCACGTACCTCGGTTGCAGTTTGTCCCAGGCCCTGGTTGCATCGTGCGGGTGGCAACCACTCAGTGTGTCCCTTTCACGTCAATGTTTCTTTCTCTCTCTCTCTCCCTCCCACACTATAAAAAAGAAAAAAGAAAAAAAGAAACTGAGGACAGGAGAGTGGGTCCTGGAACTACATAGAGCAAAATAATCTAAATGAATGAAAAGCTAAATAAAATGCATGCAAATATGATGAAACAATTTTTTTCATCTCAAATTCCACTTAAGAGTCTAGAAAGTATGACCATTTGGAATCCAGAACAAGTTAGAGATGATGGAGACAGTGAAATAGCGGCAACTTCATCCAATTTTCCATTTGAATTGGGCAAGTGTCTGGTTTGAATACAGAACTGTTCACTTAGAGCAGGTAAAAAGCCACAACTTTCGAAGAACCTTGGGAAGAAATCAGAGTTATTCATTTATTCCTCAAAGACATATCAAGTGCCTGTCTGGGCCAGATGCTATGAGACACCTTTCCCTCCCTGTACCATCTAATGGGAGATAGAAATATGTTGAAATTATATATGTCATAAAAGAGTTGCTGGCGTCTACTAATGGGCCAGGCACACTAGATACAGAATCCTATTTAATCTTCACAATGACCCTATGAGCTAGGTAGTATTTGTCCAATTTTACAAATGAGAAACCAAGGTTAGAGAGACTCAATGAGTCATCAAGTTTACCCCAATCATGAGTGATAGGGTTAAAAATTCCAACTAAGATAGGGCTGACTCCAGAGTACATTCTCTCTTCTCTACCTAGTGAAGGTAAGTCTGAAGGCACCTCTGGGTACATTACTTTCAAGTGTGTGCAGTGTGAAAAACCAGTCAGACACCATGCCTAGAAGGGTAGAGCTAGGAATGATTGATTCTGTGTGGTGGAGCCAGGTCTCTGTTCATAGAGAAAATGAACAGACATTGGGCAAGCTAAGTTGGTGAAGGGAATTCTAGGGAAAGGAAGAGAAGTATTACCTACTTTTTACAAACATTGAAGACCACAGCTAATTCGAAGGCTGATCTCTATGGCTAGGCGGGTGGTGTGAATGGAAAGTGAGGTTGAGTCAAATTGTAAAAGTTTAAGAGGCGTTTTTAGCCATGCTGACAAGGAGAGTGATGGTATATTATATATATAAATTCAGATTTTAGAAAATGATGGAAAGAAAGATAAATTCTTAATGTGTCCTACAGACACCAACCCTTTCATTAAGAGAATACCAAATGCCAAGCTCTTCTAAAGCCAAGGAGGTTACTATTATGCGGATTGCTGTTGTGTTTCTGAAATTAAGCTTGTTCTCCGTGAAATAGAAAAGTTATCTTTAAACATGGAAATCAAACCAATTTAAAAATATACAGTAAATAAAAATGCAAAGCCTGTTTTCTATCATTAACACTTTTTAGTGACCCCATTTTCTTTTCTTTTTTTTTAATTTTTTTTTTATCCTCACCTGAGGACACTTTTTCACTCTTTGTTCAGATAGAGCAGGAGGGAGAGAGAGAGAGAGAAACATCGATGTGAAAGGGACACATCAAGTGGCTGCCACCCGCACGACCAACCAGGGCCGGGGACAAACTGCAACCGAGGTACATGCCCTTAGCGGGAACTGAACCCGGGTCTCTCTGGACCGCAGGCCGACGCTCTAACCGCTGAGCCAAACCGGCCAGGGTGTGACCCCATTTTCTATGCTGTCAGTATACAGTGTTCTCACAATTTGTATTTTTTGTGTTGTTGTTTTTTTGTTATTCAGTAATTCAGTAATTTTGTTTTTCAGTAATAGTAAATCCCCATCAATGGTTAAAACTCACACAAAAAAGCAAATGAAAGTTCACATGCAAGATGAGTAAGCATTTAACAACACTTTTAGAAATTCCTCCCAAGCCAAAATATAAGGCTAGGATTTTTATTTGTTTTTAAATCCTGACTGATTGGATCTAGAGGCAGTTCTGTAACCTATACTTGGTACTTAAGACAAACTTTGAAATTCCATGACTCCTAAAACTGAAAAATTTTCCCCATGTTCAACAATATCAGCTAAGCTCTGTGACTGGTCTTGTGGTCCAATTCCTTTGTCTCCTGCATTGGGACAAAGGTCATTAACCCTTCCCTGCTAGGACTGGGGTTCTTGCCAGACCCTCCACTAGGGGAATGGACCTGATAGCCAAGTTCTGCCCTATTCTGAGCACATACACCTTTGCAAATCATGATGCCACCTCTAGCCAGATAGTTTGAGTATCATCACTGCCAAGATATTCTTGCCGCTATGCTCACAAAGACTACCACTCACCCCGTCCTTACCCCAACTTCCAACCACCCTTCATCTGGTTTCCTTCTCTTCCTAATGGCAGTACCCTGAGATGTCAGCAAGTCTCATGAAATGAGATGACTTTCGTCACTGTCACTGAGCTCATTCAACTTTGCTAAAAGTGAAAAATGTAGGGATTTTGTTTTATGTTAATGAGCACTAGCATCTAAACAAGGCAAAGGCTAATTCGGCCATAAGCAAAAAGTTGTATTCTATTAGTCACCAACATGTGAATCTTTGTATGATTTACATCAAATAGTCAACTCTTCAAACCCTATTATTTAAAACATTTTTGCAATGGCAATAACTTTATTTTTAGTTGATAACCACTAACATTTCAGGGTTTTTTTTCCCCTCCTGGCATATGTTTTTTATTGAGATTGAACCATTTTAAAGTGAATCAGTGATTGCACAATTCAGTGATTTTTAGTATAATACCAAGGTTGTACAATCATCACCACTATATAATGCAAGAACATTTTCTTCATTCCCCCCCCCCCAAAAAAAGCTATAATTTGTAACATCCCGCATTGGGCACTTGACAAATATTGGCTCACTGAGTTATACAGATCTTTCAAATGTTGGTACAGTTCATTATATAAAGTTTTTTAAAAATCACATTCATTAATTTCGCCAACAATCTCATTAGAAATGTATTTAAGTGTTAGGATGCAGTCAGGCTAATGGTGGCAAATAAAAATTTTCAAAATTCTAATTTTATTAATTTTAACCAAAAATATTGTTTTACAAAGAGATAGACTCATTTCAGTAACTCTCAAGAAAATATCTGCCAACTAACTAGGGGTAAAACTATTGATATGTCTATCAGTTATTCTCTCAAGTAGTAATGATGCTCTAGAGGGAGAGAGAAAAAAGCTAGTTCAGCCCTCAATTCAAACAATCATGCAAATATTTTTCTCTGATAGAATTGCACATTTCAATATTCAGAAGTGTTATATTTGTACTTTCATCACATTGATTATTATAAAGCCATGTGAATCAGCTGATTTCGACTCTTCATAGATTACTAAGTCTACCTTCCGCAAAAGAAGCTGAAAAGAATGGACACTTGTGCCCAGGAGGGAATTGCTCAGTGGTTAGAGCGTCAGCTGGTGCACTGGAGACTCCCGGGTTCGGTCCCGCTAAGGACACGTACCTCGGTTGCAGTTTGTCCTGGTGGCAACCACTCGAAGTGTCTCTCTCTCTTGTTGATGTTTCTCTCTCTTTCTCCCTCTCTCCCTCCAGCTCTGTCTGAAGATAAATGCAAAAAAAGAGGATTAGAAAAAAAAAAAGAATGGACACTTGCTTTTCCAAGAAGTCTCAGCCAATCATTACGATCAAACTCATTAGGATTTTAACTCTGGAACTAGTGGCATAAAGAGCCATAAAGATGTGGCAGATAAATCTGACAGTGTTAGGGTGGAGCAATGAGCCAGTGTGGTGCCAATGCCGGTAGCAGCAGGGTCTGAGAATACCTGGTGGTCCCAGTGGCACAGGAGCTCATGTAAAGCCTGGCTCTTCACATCCCCTGGGTGAACTTAGCTGGAGGGGCTGCTCCTGATTAAGAGGAAATGGGTTTGTGCTGCACGGTGGCAAAATCAACAGGCCCCAATAAATTTGTATTCACTTTTGCCATGTACGAGAGAAAAGATTGGAAGGTCATGTAGAAGATTTAATCTTCAGTCAGTTATTTTCGGTTGGTTTATTAGAGCTCAGAACTAACCAGGGAATGGTCACCATTCTGAAGGCCAAAACGGTAAGTCAGCTGTTCTGAGCTGTTTGGTCACACAGCAGAGGTAGCAAGTAGTCATATTATAGTCCCAGGATAAGAGAATATTTGAGTCAACATCAGTAGTAAGATCATATGTTAAATGCATGGTTCAATGAATCAGTTTGAGTGTCTTTATATGTTAACTAGAGTCTATTGACTACATTTGTCCCTCAAACCTAATCTGGCCGAAAATTCCATTTATTTCATGAAATTTGAATTGGCACTTACTTCCTTGCTACTTATGCCAGTACACTAAGGGAACAGAAACATTATTCATATATTAGGCTCATGGGGTGACTAATAAAAAAGAAACCGTGTTAAACAAACCCTCTGTCCCAGAGAGCCGATGGGGGTGGATATTAGGCCTTTACTAATTTCTTTCATTCTCTAAATCTGTTCTTGTTTTTATGATTCCATTGACCTCTGGATCCCACAAGTATACAAATGACTCAACACTGTGCAAACAACAATGCATTAGTCTGAACTTCTGGAAAGTTCTGCATGGCAATTTTGAGAACATCTGTTACAATGGAATAGATGTAATTTAAATGTTCATAGAAGTGTGAGTAAAGGAGTTGAAGTAAAGAAGGTTTATGAGAGACTGATTCTTGTTTTTGAGTGTTTTCTATAAGTAATAGAAAACATTTATTCTCAGTAACATGTGGCAGACAAAAATCACAGCATGGAGAATTTAAACTAGACATTAGAAGAACTCTAAGGAGTGTAACATATGGGTATATATTGCCACAGGATTACAGTTTTTTAATATTTTAATTAAAATAAAGCGTTTCTTGATCAATAATTACAACATTGTGTCGTTGGTAAAGCTTGAATACATCACAACTGAGGGAAAAACATTGATTCCCTTTGAGGAAGTGATAAACTATATATTTTTTTTAAAGCCAAAAAAATAAAAAAATAGAGTTATAGATATTTTAAAATAATTTTAACATAAACTAAAAATAGGATGATCAGTTAACTTTTCTAAAACAAAAATTCACATCAAGACTCTTTGCAGGGATGGAATAATTAAGACAGGTCTCTGCCATCTGAGAATCACAATATTGGAAGAAGGACGAGCAGAATAAGCCAAATATAAAAGTAACTGAAAAATACAGCACAATATAACTGACAAATACCAACAAGAAAATCCCTTATTTCTGCAGATCATGTCATTGTAATAACAACGGATCAGGTTATATTGTTGGTGACAAAAGCTGTGATTCAGATGTCTCAGCCTATAGAGCATTTTTTGCTTCTCAAAGTGGAGCTGAGCAATGTTGAATGATTATAAGATGAACTCACTACAGAAAATAAGAAGCTGTCATTTGACTATACTGTACAGAAATATCATTTAACACAATTTGGTAAGCAGGGTTGAACATTTTGGGTTTTCTCATCTTTGAGGAAGTATATATATAGCAAAGCTTGTAGAAGGAAGAAAATGTGCAACTTTAAAATTCTACGGTATGGCCCTGACAGGTTTAGCTCAGCTGTTGGAGCATTGGCCTGCAGACCAGAGACTCCCGGGTTTGGTTCCCTCTAGGGGCACATACCAAATAAATAAATAAATAAATAAATAAATAAATAAATAAATAAATAACTCTACAGTATTTTCATGTATATGCAGCTGATAATTGAAAGCATAACCATATCAAAAAATACCATAAGGACACTTCTATAGAGAAGACAAGTAGCATTGAAAGTAGTTTTACAACTTGTTCCATGTTCAGTGCTATGCTTTAGACACTTAGTACATACATTCAGATTCACTGAGGAAATATTTACCAAAATCGAATATCCACTTAGCAATGGCACTGACTTTCAAATCACTTAGCCTGCCTAATTCTTATATGTATGTGCTAGAAATAAGCTTTCTGGAAACGAGATGCAGAGAAACACTTTTTGCACATTTGCTAGTGTCCCTCTAGTGCTGGCAGGATCCTGATAATAGCCTTCCTCAAAAGTCAAACAGTAAAAAATATTTTTCAGTAAAATATAACTTGACATACAGTTAGTCAGCATTCATTATACAAATTACAATGGATCAAACATTTGAAGTCAAATGTCTGCAAAATTTTGAATTGGGAAGACGATTTCAATGTTTTTATATTCTTTTTTTGGTAATGTTGTAGTTCAAAAATGAACATTGGGCTCATCAAAAAAAAAAAAAAACGAGAGAAGAAAAGTGAAACTGCAATAGAAAAACTGGAAATGGCATGACCAAAACTATGTACAGAAAAAATACAAAGGTCAAATTAAAATGAAAAAAATGTAACCAAAAACATACAAATAAAACATCTTTGTATTAAATTCAGAAAAGATTTTTAGTTGTGATTATCAGCATTGAGAAGTGTAATATTTAAGGAAACACTCACAAACAGCTGGTGTCAGGGAAACGTGGTACAATCTTTATGGAAAGCTAACCAGCAAATCAGATCCTAAGCCTTAAGAAGGTTTATAACCTTGACCAACTTTTTCTACTTTTAAGAAGTTACCCTAATGATGCAGCCACTATAAAAAAAAACAGTATGGAGAATCCTCAAACATTTAAAAATAGAACTACCACATTATCCAGCAATCCCGCTTCTGGGTATGTATCCAAAGAAAATGAAAACAGGACCTCAAAGAGATCTGTGCACTTCTACATACACTGCAGCATTATTCACCATGGCAACAATATGGACACAGCCTAAGTGTTCACAATGAGTGAATGGATAAAGAAGATGTTTTACACACATATATGTATTTACATACATATACACATACACCACACTGGAATATTCAGTCATGAGAAGAAGGACATCCTGCTGTTTGCAACAACATTGACGGACTGTGAGGACATTATGTTAAGGATAATAAGTCAGACAGAGAAAGCAAATACTGTGTGACATCACTTATATACGTAATCTATAAAAGCCAAACTCACTCCCGGCCTGTGTGGCTCAATGGTTGAGTGTTGACCCATGCACCAAGAGGTCGCCCACTTGATTCCCAATCAGGGCACATGCCCAGGTTGTGGGCCCAATCCCCAGTGTGGGGCACGCAGGAGGTAGCCAATCGATGTTCTCTCTCATCGATGTTTCTATCTCTCTCTCCCTCTCCCTTTCTCTCTCTCTAAAATCAATAAAGAAGAAGAAGAAGAAGAAAAAGCCAAACTCACAGAAACAGAGACTAGATGGTGGTTACCAGGGACTGGAGGGTGAGGGAAATAAGAGATATTGGTCAGAGTACAGACTTCCAGTTGTAAGATGAGTAAGGGATTATAGTTAATGCTGTATTATATACTAGAGAGTTGCTAGGAGACTAGATCTTAAATGTTTTCATCACACAAAAAATGGTAATTATGTGATGCAATGCAGGTGTTAGTTAACACTATGGTGAAAATCATTAAAGTGTATCAAATCACCAGATTGTACACCTTAAACTTACACAATGTAAACTTACACAGTAAGGTGGGGAAGTAGAAAAAAGAATATACCTTTAGAAGAAATATCTTTGTTAAATCATATTCACTATTTTTAGTAGTGAAAAGTTGGCCCTGTTAGTTGTCCATGGGGAAAGCAACCATGAGAATGCTTTGTTTAGGATCACCTTTGTCTGCACGGTAATGACTACACAAATACAGTCATATTTCCTAAGAAAATGCCTGGCTGTATGTGAGAAATTTGGTAGGAGTGGGACTGGGATATTAGTCTACTCAGGCTGCCATAACAAAACGCTATAGACTTGGTGACTTAAACAACAGAAATTTATTTTCTCCTATATCTGAAGGCCGGATGTCCAGGACCAGAGTGCCAGTATAGCAAGGTTCTGGTGAGGGTTCTCTTCCTGGTTTGCAGACAGTCACCTTCTCTCTGTGTCCTCACATGTCTGGGGTGTGGTGGGAGGAGAGTGGGAAGGAAGAGGAGAGAAAGAACTCTCTGGAGTCTCTTCCTTTAAGAGCATTAACCTTGTGAAAAGAATCCCACACTCATGACCTCATCTAAACCTAATAATCTCCCAAAAGCTTCATCTCCAAACACCATCACATTGAGGGTTAGAGCTTCAACATATGAATTTTGTGGTGACACAATACATTCCATAGATGACATTATATTAAAAAATAATATTTCGAGGTCAACGAAACTATAGAATAATAACCAGTAATCATGTTAAATTAATGTCATTTATATAAGCTAGCACTCTAATGTAATTTTTTAAAAATTTTTTTTAGAGAGAGAGGAAGGGAGGAGAGAGAGCTAGAAACATTGATGAGAGAGAACATCGATTGGTCGCCTCCTGCATGCCCCCCACTGGGGATTGGGCCCACAATCTGGATATGTGCCCTGACCAGGAATCACACCGGTGACCTGTAGGTGCATGGGTTGACATTCAACCACTGAGCCACGCCAGCCAGGCTCTAATGTAATTGTTTAAAACAAAATAAAGACATTGAAAAGATTTCCCTTTAGTATGACAGAGTCATAAAATCAAGATTTCACAATGTTTAGTAAATGGGTGCTAAAATCACTGAATGGGAGGCTTTTGGGAAAACAGGATATTCCCATAGTGCCCAAGTATGTGTTACCTCTCAGATTACTTATCTATTCCAAAGGATAAAATGCACCTTTGCAATGTGGCAATCTGGCAGTTGCCATCTGAATTTAACAATCAAATATCACTAGTAGTGAAACAACCTGACATTATATGTCTCCTGAATGGATGTGAAGTCACATCATTACCTGTGTTGTGAATGAGCAATTCTGAACAAATAGGTTTAATCTAAAATTAACCAAGTCTAGACCTAAATTTCAGTCTACATGCAATACAGGGAATACAGGATAGGCTTAATAACATCATGGAAGCAAAGAGGATATAGAATATACTATAAAAAAAACAACTGGCCTGGACTCTTCAAAGAGTCATTAAAAAATGGGTCAAAATTGTTCTGGATTAAAAGAGACAACCATCAGATTCAATATAGCAAATTCAATACAATCAAATATACATATAGAAAAGGAATTTGGAAAGAATTTGGAGAATTTGAATACGGAGTGGATATTAAATAATATTATGAAAATATTATTAATTTTCTTAGGTACAATAATAGCATTGGGATTAAGTAACACATTCTTATTCTTAGAGGTTGTATGATGAAATATTAAGGGTGGAGTTTCACACATCTTCAAATGACTTTCAAATAATTCATCAAGAAAACAAATGTATTCATGTACATTGAAATAGTTTTTAATTTGGCAACATATTAACAATTGTTGAATTTAGTATGGGTATAAGAATGGTTTTTGTATTACCTTCTCAATTTATCTCTATATTTAAAATTTTTAAATAAAAATTTATCAGTAAATTAAGAATTTTTATTTAAAAATATACTAAATAATATAGGTAATAAATATGTTGTTATAAAACATAAATACCCATAAATATACCTCCCAACCCAAGATCTAGAACACAAACAATATCATTAAGTCTACATAAATGTTCCTCCCTATCCTACCCCCTGAACTCTTTCCCAACTATCTTGATATTTTTAAAATGTGTTATGGAAATTTTCAAATACATACAAAAACTCTAGCCCCAACTTTGCAGTTTTTGTTTTTCATTTCAGGGGTTATCCTTAAAGATTTCCCCTATCACATGCAAAACTAGTCATGTCTTCAAGGTTTATACTGCCCAGAAGTTAACTGTTCTGTAAAGGCAGATACTCTCAGAGCTATCTAGACCAACATATAACATCAGAAGCAGAAAACCATAATGCAGAGTTTTTAACCTTTCTGTGGATTAATATATGTTCTTATTTCAGTTGGGATTAGTGCTAAAAAAGCAACCAACAAACAAAAAACAGCATTTGTTGTTTTTGGTAACATGTTTATTTCTATACAAAAATAAATAGATTTTTAATATGAAATATAGGATGTCTTATAACTAACATCACTTAAAGTGCCTATTCTGGTACTTTATTCAGTTTAACTCATTGCTATGATGAAATGACCCTACAAAACAGAAATGAAACTTAGTTCTCTGTCCTGAGAACCAGTTGAATGGAAAGCAAGTATGCAATTAGAAGACTAATATTCTTGGCATTTAATTAATAAAGCAAATAATTAATCAAGAATGAAAAAAGAATTTTGATTAGTAAACAAAATGAACCTAGCAGATCATTGAATGATTAAGAACAAGAACCATTGAAAAATGAAAGACTTGAGTCAAAATTTAGAATACTGTTAAAGAGGAAATTAGAAAAGGAAGTGGTTTATAAAGTCAGGGTTTTTACGTATTAAGGTGAGATTTTTACCTCTATTGACAGGAATTATAAGAGCCATCATTAAATATAAGCTAATACATTATGGGAAGAAACTGTTAAAGCATAAAGTATTATATTTTTTCATTAATCAGTTTTCTATTGTGCATCTAGATATTCTCCTATGGTTTGATCATCCTTTTCATTTTATAACGGAGTTAACTGAGGTTCAGAGAAGTTAAGTATGGATATAGATCACAGAATTGTTAAGTGATAAAAATAAATTTTGAACTCAGGTTTCTCTGGCTTCAACTTAATGCTTTATTTTGGTAAGCTAAACTTCCTCAGTAGCCTAATTGAGTGTTCATAAGTTAAGTCTACCTTCATAAGACAGATTTCTGAGCTGTAACAAAGATTAGATCATTTGGTTATTATTTAATCAAATCTGAAAATAGAAATTAATAAAATGAGCTTTAAAAAATTACTGGTTAGAAAAGGAAAGAATAAATCACTTCCAGAAAAGACTAAATCATTTCCAGAAAATAAAGCACAAAAAATGTGTGTGTGTATTTTTTATACATCTGCATATATGTTCACATACATATATACTTACACATATATATGTATGCACAATTATAATTACTTTAAAAATGTATACATACATATACATCATATACATATTACATTTTAAAACACCACTTTAGTAAACCAAAAATGACAAACACAATCGCACATACATTTTTGTCTATCAACTTGGCAAACTTATTTTAATGTTGTTAGCAAGAGTTTTATGACATAGGTGCTTCCCTAATTGCCCTTGGGAGTCAAAATTGTCATCATCTTGAAAGCAATGTGCGGTATGCAAAAACTTCAAAAATAAAACCTGTTCATCTAGTATGTCCACCTCCGGGAATCTAGACCAACAGAAATAAAATTAAAGGTCATAATAAAATTTTATGAGAAGACTGTACATCTGAACATTATTTATAAAAGTGAAAGAAAGGGAACAATTGACCAAAAGGGGAATTATTAAATAAAACATGGTATTTTCATATATTGCTTATTATACAGCCATTAAAATAAGTTTCTCAATTACTAACTATATAAAAAATGATTACAACATAATTTTGAGGGAAAAGAACAAGATACAAGCTGGATATACATTACAATCATTAAATAGTTTTAGAAATGTGTGCACACAGAGAGAAGATATATTAAATAAAAATACACAAAAATATTAACATGGTACTTCTGGGTTGTGTAATTATGGGTAAATTTTTATACTGCATTTCGAAAATTTTCTATAAATGAGCACATGTCAATTTATAATAAAACACTATAATCCTAATTTTTATTTATTTATCCTTTTTAAATTTTATTTTTATTTTTGTTACAGATGTTTCTCCTTTTTCCCCCATTGACACCCTCCTCCCCAACCCCTTGACCCATCCCCAGCTTTGTTGTCTATGTCCATTAGTCATGCATACATGTATATAAGTTCTGTGGTTTATCTCTCCCCCCTAACCCCACCTCTTCTGAGGCTTGTCAGCCTGTAACCCACCTCTATGTCTCTGGGTCAATTTTGTTCATCAGTTTCTTTAGTTCATTATATTCCACAAATAAGTGAGATCATGTGATATTTGTCTCTCTCTGCTTGGCTAGTTTCGCTTAGCATAATACTCTCCGGGTCCTTACATGCCACCTCAAAGGATAAGAGATCTTTCTTTTTTACAGCTGTATAGTATTCCATTGTGTACATGTACCACTGCTCTTTTATCCACTCATCTACTGATGGACACTTGGGTTGTTTCCAGATCTTAGCTATTGTAAATAGTGCTGCTATGAACATAGGGGTACATATATTCTTTCTGATTGGTGTTTCAGGTTTCTTAGGGTATATTCCTAGAAGTGGGATCACTGGGTCAAATGGCAGTTCAATTTTTAACTTTTTGAGGTAACACCATAGTGTTTTCCACAGTGGCTGCCCCAGTCTGCATTCCCACCAGCAGTGTATTAGAGTCCCCTTTTCTCCACACCCTTGTCAACACTTGTTGTTTGATGATTTGTTGATGGCGGCCATTCTGACAGGTGTGAGGTGATACCTCATTGTTTTAATTTGCATTTCTCTGATGATTAGTGATGTTGAGCATTTCTTCATATGTCTCTTAGCCATTTGTATGTCCTGTTTGGAGAGGTGTCTATTTAGTTCCTCTGCCCATTTTTTAATTGGGTTGTCTTCCTTTTGTTGATCTGTATGAGCACTCTATATATTTTGGAAACTAACCTCTTTTCTGATGCATCATTGGTAATTATGGTTTCCCATTTAGTGGGATCCCTTTCTGTTTTGATGGTTGTTTCTTTTGCTGTGAAGAAGCTTTTTATTTTGATGTAGTCCCATGTGTTCATTTTTTCCTTTGATTCTCTTGCCTTAAGTGTTGTATCATTGAAAATTCTGCTGTGTATGATGTCTAAAATTTTGTTACCTACATTTTCTATTCCCAGATTACCGAGCATTTTTATCAGAAGTGTGTGCTGGATTTTGTCGAATGCTTTTTCAGCATTTATTGATATGATCATATGGTTTTTATCTTTTGTTTATGTGGTGTATCACATTTATTGATTTGCAATATTGTACCATCCTTGTATGCCTGGGATGAATCCCACTTAGTCATAATGAATAATTTTTTTGATGTATTGCTGGATCCAATTTGCTAATATTTTGTTAAGTATTTCGGCATCTGTGTTCATCATGGATATTGAACTGTAGTTTTCTTTCCTTGTATTGTCTTTATCCGGTTTTGGAATTAGGATTATGCTGGCCTCATGAAATGAGTTTGGAAGTGTTTTGTGTTCTTTGATTTTTTGGAATAGTTTGAGAAGAATGGGTATTAGATCTTCTTTGAATGTTCCGTAAAACTCCCTCGTGAAGCCATCCAGGCCTGGGCTTTTGTTTGCTGGGAGTTTCTTAATTACATCTTCAATTTCCTTTGTTATTATTGGTCTGTTCAAGTTTTCTATCTCTTCCTGGTTCAGTTTTGGGAGGCTTTGTGTTTCTAGAATTTGTCCATTTCTCCTAGATTGTCCAATTTGTTGGTGTATAATTGTTCATAGCATGTTTCAATGATCCTTTGTATTTCTGTGGTGTCAGTTGTTACTTCTCCTATTTCATTTCTGATTTTGTTTATTTGGTTTCTCTCTTTTTGTTTCTTGGTGAGTCTGGCTAAAGGTCTATCAATCTTGTTTATCTTTTCAAAGAACCAGCTTTTTGTTTCATTGATCTTTTGAATTTTTTTTTTTTAGTCTCTATGTTGTTTATTTCTTCTCTGACCTTTACTATTTCCTTCCTCCTACTAGCTCTGGGTTTTTCTTTTTGTGTACTTTCTAGTTCTTTAAGTTGTAGCATTAGAAAATCAATTAGGAATTTTTCTTGTTTCTTGAGGTAGGCCTGTAGTGCTATAGTGTAGTCCTCTCAGTACTGCTTTCACTGTGTCCCATAGATTTTGTATTGTTGTGTGTTCATTTTCATTGGTTTTCAGGAAGTTTTTAATTTCTTCCTTGATCTCATTAGTAATCCATTCATTGTTTAATAACATGCTGTTTAGCCTCCAAGTGTTTGAATGTTTTTGTGTTTTTATGGTAATTGAGTTCCAGCTTCATGCCACTGTGATCTGAGAAGATGCTTGATAAGATTTCAATCTTCCTGAATTTGTAGAGACTTGCTTTGTGTCCTAACATGTGGTCAATGTTTGAGAATGTCCCATGTGCAGTTGAGAAGAATGTATATTCTACAGCTTTGGGGTGAAATGTTCTGTAAATATCAATTAAGTCCAACTGATCTAGTTTGTCTTGTAAGGACTCTATGTCCTTGTTAATTTTTTGTCTAGAAGATCTATCCAGTGGTGTCAGTGGTGTATTAAAGTCACTCACTATGATAGTATTCCTATTGATCGCTCCCTTAAAATCCTCCAGAAGTGTTTAAGTATATTTTGTTGCTCCCGTATTTGGTGCATATATGTTTACCAGGGTTATATCCTCTAGTTAGATTTATCCTTTTAATATTATGTAGTGACCTTCTCTGTCTCTTCTTATGGCCCTTGTTTTGAAGTCTATCTTGTCAGATATGAGTATTGCTACACCAGCTTTTTTTCATTTCCATTTGCTTGGAAAACTTTTTTCCATCCCTTCACTTTCATCCTGTGTGAGTCTTTTGTTGTGAGGCGGTTCTCTTGTAGACAGCATATATATGGGCCATGTTTTCTTATCCAATCAACTACCCTATGTCTTTTGATTGTATTTTATTTTTTAAATAGAGACAGAAATATTTTTAATTGATTTTGAGAGAGAGAGGGAGAGGAAGACAGAGAGAGAGAAACATCCAGGTGAGAGCAAAACATCTATTGCCTACCTCCCCCACACCCCTTACTGGGAATTGAACCAGCAACCCTTCAGTGCATGGGACGATGCCCAACCAACTAAGCCTACCAGCCAAGGCTAAACCTGAATTTTTAAAAAAAAAATTTTTCTTTATTGATTTTAGAGAGAGAAGAAGGTAGAAGGAGAGAGAGAGAGAAACATCGATGATCGAGAACATTGATTGGCCGCCTCCTGCCTGCCCCTCACTAGGGATTGGGCCCACAACCTGGGCCTGTGCCCTGACCAGTAATTGAACTGGCAACCTCTTGGTGCATGGGTCAATGCTCAACCACTGAGCCACACTGGCCGGGCTAAACGTGATTTTTTAAATGTCAAGGTTTAGTCATCTTTTATTCATGTAGTAGTAATAATGTTTCCTATGAAAGAATAAAGTCTCAACCCTTGGATTCACTTACTGTTAAAATTTATTTGCCTAATACAACATTTTGTATATTTTCACTCTCCTTACTATTAATTAGCTTATTCAGACCTTTTACTTATTTCTGATTCAGTCATGGTATGCTGTGTTTCTAAGAATATTTTCCATTTCTTCTAGATAGTCCAGTTTGTTGGCACACAGTTTTTCGTAGCAGACTCTTATGATCTTTGTATTTCTGTGTTATCAGTTGTAATGTTTCCTTTTTTCTTTTTAATTATGTTGACTTGCATCCTCTTTTTTTTTTTTTTCTTGGTTAGTTTAACTAAGATTTTATCAATTTTCTTTATCTTTTCAAAGACCAACTCTTAATTTGGTTAGTCTTTTCTATTGTTTTTCTGTTCTCGATTTCATTTTTTTCTGCTCTAATCTATATTACTTCCTTCCTTCTGCTATCTTTGGGCTCAGTTTGTTCTTCCTTTTCTAGTCCATTAAGGCATAGAGTTAGGTTGCTTATTTTGGGTCTTTCTTGCTTCTTAATAAATAGGCATTTATTACATCAACTTCCCTCTTAGAACTGCTTTGCTGTATCCCATAAGTTCTGGTATGTTGTATTTTCATTCTTGTGTGTCTCAAGAATCTTTTTATTTCCCCTTTAATTCCTTATTTGATCCAATGGTTGTTCAGAGTCCCAATTCTTTACTCTCCTTTTATCCATACCTTTTAACATAACTTTGCAGTTTTTTTCCAACAAAGACATAGAGTCTATTTTCTTTTTTTTAATTAATATTTCAAGGCTTTATTTATTTATTTATTTATTATTTAGTTTTGTACATGCCCCTAGCAGGAACCGAACCTGGGACTCTGGTCCACAGGCCGACACTACAACTGCTGAGCCCAACTGGCCAGAGCAAGTCTATTTTCTTATTCCTTGCATCTCAACTTGCCTTGGGATTTCTCTGTCCCAAAATGATTTTATTTTCTTTAATCAATGTTATTTCTGGATTGTTCTTTGGCCAATGGATTATTATCAAACAAGACACAAGCAGAAACTTAGAAAATACTAGCAAAATTGGGCTTGCCATCATCATGAGAAGGACGTGACTGTGTTGACTGACTGATCCCAGGATCAGAAATGACAGAGCTATCCAAGATAAAGCCATACAAGGTCATTCAAGAACTATCAACCCCCAGAAGAATGAGTAAACCTAGCTCAAATCATCTGAATCTCTCATACTTTTGAGTGAAACAAATCTTTGTTGTTGTAGCAACCAATATTTGATTGTTGTTTGTGGTGTGATGTTATTGTGGCAATAGATAACTTGTATCCCTCATCCAATGTTGGTTATACAAAAGCTAGTCTATTCAATTTTTTATTTCTGTCTTGACATCTTTCTCTGGTTTCCTTTTCCTATGCTCAGATAAGCACAGGGGGTGGGCTACACCCATCTACCCCCTACACAAATTATCGAGAGCTGAATAAAATCTGAGACTTTATCTTACTTGCAAGCTAACTTTTTCCATTGATTTTTAGATAGAGTGAAAGGCAGAGGGAGAGAGGGAGGGAGAAAGGAGGGGGAGAGAGATACATCAATGTAAGAGAGACACATTGATTGGTTGCCTTCTGCATGGCCCTGGTAACCGCTAACTGGGGCTGGGGATTGCACCTGCAACCCAGGTACTGTGCCCTTGACCAGGAATCAAACCCTATGAACTGACACTCTAACCACTGAGCCCAACCAGCCAGGGCAAGCCTGCCGCAGTTTCAGTGTTGCTGGTAGGAAACAGAAGACTCCTTTGTCAGAGAAGAAGAGCAGTTTATTACTCACAGCAAGAGTGTACTTACAGTACCATCAGTTTTGTGCTGTTCACTGAGCTCCAATTTCCCAGGGAGTCATGAAGAGGGCCAAATGACACCTACAGATGAAGTGGGTTGCATTTGCATTTTTGGAGAGGAACTTTATGCCATGTGAATCCTAATTGTTTAAGGCATTTGGTGAGCCTGACCTTTGCTCCAAAAAGAGATATTATACTAGATAGCAAGCATTCTTGCCCTTTGCTCTGGAGAGAGACACTATCCCCAACCTCTAAGGCTGTTTGCTATACAAACATCCTTGAAAAGACAGACCAAAACAAAGGGTAACCATGCTTCTCTGGTAAGACAGGGAGATATGTGAAAGACTCATGAAGAATGGGAAGAATTTTCTCCTAAAACAGATGTGTACCAGGAAACAGAATGTCAGTCTCTTCTTCTAGGCAGTTATTCCCCATTTTCAGAAGAGATTCTCTTGGTCTCTCTTCTTCCCACCACTTCTACCAGGCTGACAACCCCAAACTGTCTTTCATGATCTTAACTCTCAGACTTTTTATGTAGACTGAGAATGGGTCGTGAGCACCAGTTACTTCAAAGCCAGTTCTCTGGCCTCTAAGCAATCCTGAGCCCAATTCTCAGGCAACAGGAAAATCCCATTCTGTTACACATGGACTGTATTTCTCACTGAGTGTGGGGTCAATGACAGACTCTTCAGAAAATAATGCCAGCTAGCAGCAAAAATGCGATAAAAACTCACAGACATACAAATTTCTATGTGCTGCATAGATGGTAGCATTGGAACTTGGCAGGAGATGCCATATGAACAAGTGTTGCAACAATTTTAGATGGAGTTCTTTATAGACTATATCATATTCCACATTATATTATGCAACCTATAAGACAAAGTAGACAGAACTGGATTCATCAAATGATAAATATCCTTTTTGTGAATGGCACCTCAAAGTTAACAGGCGAGTCACAGATTATTTGCCACACTGCAACCCATCAGTCCTTTATCACAACCTATAAAAGATTAGTATTTAAACTAAGGGATTCTTTAGTATCAGCAAAAACCATTGGGCAATTGTGGCTATGTAGATGCATTACTTGGGTCTCTCTTCAAGAGGAACTGTGGCAAGAAGTGTAGTTGGCAGAGAGCTGCCAACATCTTTGGATCCACTGCACAGTTCACACCAAGGCCAGGTTCTCCTGGTCAGTTCCCAGACAATAACTGAGCATGGCACGGGTACAAGGTTCTGCCCATTCCCACCAACCACAGGACTCCTCTGACAGGCATTCTTTGCTCTGGGTTTCCCCAGTGTTTTGGCTGACACTTTCTCGGAGCTGCTCTGCAATGAGAGACTCCTACCCAGGCATCTGTTTTTCCTTTTCCTTTTCACGGGTGACAAATCCACACTAAAGTCAGAGACTTTTGTTATCTATTCCTAATCACTTTTCTTCCTTCATTTTTTAAAACAATTAGGTATAATTTTAATTTCAAAATTTGAAGGAAACAACTACATTTCCCTTATAATGATAAATTCAAAAAAGTATAAAGGTGGTAGGTTTACATCTCAATATTAACAAATCTCAATTCAACTGTTAGGATGGATGCTATTCTTAAAAGATAATGTAACAAATGATATCATAAAGCAGAAGCAGATACATCAATATCTCTCACACTCCAGACAAACACTTCATTACAACATTAATAGCCAAAGAAATAGCAACACAAAGTTTCACTGCACACACAAAAAAACCATTGTATTCTACTAGCAGTTTACCCTTTTTCCATAAAGTTTGTTATGCAATTACAGTTAATAACAAATGTCTCTGTATATGTCCAACCTGGCATCTGCTTCCTAGAGGACCCCAACTGACAAAGAATACAACTAAAAATAGTGAAAGAGTTGAACAGGCAATTCAATGTAGGTATACAAAGATACACATACAAACTAAATTAAACCATTTTCTTACACCATATTAAAAAATAGACCCAAAATAGATTAAAGACTTAAATGTAAGACTTGTCAGAAAAAGACAAATACCACATGATCTCACTTATATACGAAATATAATGAACATAACAGTCTGAGGAATACAGTAGACCCAGAAATATGGAAGTAGGGCACAGACTGACATCCCTCAGAAGAGGGGGGTGGGGTGGGAAGAGATAAACCACAGAACTTATATGCATGTATGCATGACCAATGGACATGGACAACAAAGCCGGGGACAGGGTGGGGGGGATGGGGAGGGGGGTGCCAATGGGGTAAAAAAGGAGAAACATCTGTAACAACAACAAAAAAAATAAAAAAATAAATGTAAGACTTGAAATCACTCCTAGAAGAAAACATAGGCAATAAACTCTTTAACATCAGTCTTAGCAATATTTGGGGGGATATAGCTCCATGGGCCAGGGCAACAAACCAAAAATTAAAAAGGGAACTACGTAAAACTAAAACACTTTTGCACAGTGAAGGAAACCAGCAACAGGATAAAAAGGCAATCTAGTAAATGGGAGAAGATATATGCAAATTATATATCCAATAAGAGATTATTATCCAAATATATATAAAGAACTCATACAACTCAACATTAAAGGAAAACAATCCAATTAAAAAAATTGGCAGAGAACATGAACAAACATTTCTCCAAAGCAGACATATAAATGATCAACAGACACATGAAAAAACACTAAACATCACTAATCACCAGAGAAATACAAGTCAAAACCACACAGAGATATCACCTCACACTTGTCAGAATGGCTATTACAACAAGACAACAAATAACAAGTATTAACAAGGCTGCGGAGAAAAGGGAAACCTGTGCACTGTTAGTGGGATTGTGAATTAGTGCAGCCACTATGAAAAATAGTGTAGACATTTCTCCAAAAATTAAAAAACGAACTAATAAACAAACCAGCAATTCCAATTCTGGGCATATACAAAAGAAACCAAAAACTACAACTCAAAAAAGATATATGGACCCCTATCTGCTTATTGCAGCATTGTTTTTTGTTTTTTTGTTTTTATCGGGTGACCGAGGACATTTTTCCATTCTTTTGTTCAGTGGGAGGGAGAGAGAGGAACAGAGAGAGAGAGAGAAACATCGATGTGAAAGGAACACATCGAGTGGCTGCCACCCGCACAACAGACCAGGGCCGGGGACAAACTGCAACCGAGGTACATGCCCTTAGCAGGAACCCAACCCGGGTCTCTCAGGACTGCAGGCCGACGCTCTAACCGCTGAACCAAACCGGCCAGGGCTGCAGCATTGTTTATAATAGTCAAGATGGAAGCAACTGAAGTGTCTATCAATAAGTAGACAAAGAAGATGTGGCATATATACAGGAGTGGCCAAACATAGGTTTACAGATGTGAGTACACAAAGTACAGTTTATTATTGTTTTATTATTGATTGATTGATTATTGTATGATTTATTTGTATTATTTGTCTTCTTCATATTATTATTTATTTCATATCCTTATTATGGGTAATGATGGCTGGTAATTTACCTACTTTTGTCCATTTGTATATACAATGGAATATTACTCAGTTATTAAAAGAAATGAAATCTTGTCATTTGCAAAAACATGGATGAACCTAGAAAGTATTACATTAAGTAAAATAAGTTGGACAGAGAAAAACAAATATCATATGATTTCCCTTATATGCGGAATCTAAAAAATAAAACAAATGAACATGCAAAATGAAACAGAAACAAACTCACAGATAAAGAGTACCAACTGATGGTTGCCAGAGGAGAGGGAAGTGAGAGGTTGGGTGTAAAAGGGGAACAAAATTAAGAAGTACAAACTTCCAGTTATAAGCTGCAGGGATGTAATGTACAGCATAGGGAATAAAGGCAATAATATCATAATAATTATATACGGTGACAAATGGTTACTAGACCTATTGTTGTGATCACTCTGAAAGATATATAAAAGTTGAATCACTATATTATACAACTGAAACTAATATAATATTGTATATCCACTATAATTACAAATAAATTTAAAAAACCACAAAGATACACATACAATACAAACACATAAATAAAAGTATGGAAGACAAACTTTTTAAAAAAAAATCTGCCTAAAATATATGAAATTGAAGCCCTACTAGAAGGAAGAAGATGGACTTGAACTCAGAAAAGTAAGGCCATCCTCCCAAAAGCAGGATTATTTATGAACCAAGGAAAAGAATAGGAAATTAGTGGTCTTAGTAACTGCAATGATTAACATTAATTAACATTTTGTGAGCACTGTTGTATGAGTTTCCACAAATTAACTCACAACAATCCTGTGAGGCAGGCATTACTACGATCTTCACTTTAGAGATGAGGACATTGAGGGATGCAAAGATTAAGTAATGTGACCAAGTTGTTTAAGAAAAAGAAATTGACTCAGGTTTAGTTAAAAAGAGTATATACATGTATGGCTTAGGGACTCTATTCTAAATGCTATTTTAAAATATGTTGGGAAACAGAATGAAATATACTACTCAGCCACATTTCATTTTATGATCTTGGGCACAATTTTTATCCTTTCTGGACTTAGTTTCCTCTTCTAGAATAGAGCAATTATACTTCATTATTTGCCATTTTATTTTGGAAATTATATTTAAAATTATAGCTTGCTATATAAATATAAGGTATTAATATTAGTTTATCAATATTAGTTTTGTGCTACAGAAACTACATTTTAAAAAGGAGAATAACTATGAAATATAAGAAAATTCTAAATTTGGAGGCATGTAATAAAGCCAAATATTAACTGAAAATTTATTTTAGCCAATTACTTTCATTCTTCCTTGGCTATGTATTTATGTATGCATGCATGCATATTTGTATACCTGGGAATTTGTAAGTAAATATGCATTTTACTAGAGCGGGGAATCACAAAGTTTAAATGTCACTACCTTCCAAGTTCACTCCCTTGGGAAGGGAACAGTAATGATGAAGCAGACTATTGAGGTTCTTTTTGACAAATAACTTATCACACTCATAAAAAATAAGATGCCATAGCAACGATTTCTATGTAGGATGGAATGGTAAGAATGAGAATGGGATGTTTCATGAATTCCTCAAAATTATGCTAAATATCTAGTTATCTTTATGTCCCATCCTTTCACATTTTCTCTCTCCAATACAATTATTTCACTTTACAAACTAGGGTTGTTTTCTTTCTGAATATTAGCTGTATCAAGTAGTCTACTAAATTAAACAGTACAATGGCCCCAGAAGTATTTTAGCTTTTAAAATTTATTAATAGGGCTACACCATGATCCCACATGGTAATAAATTCATTTCATATAAGACTTACTGTGGTATTCTACAACTGTATTGTTTTATCACTAATTGCATAGAGTATGGAATTGTATCAGTGAGCTTTACATAGTTTATTTAATAGTTATCAGATATGTATGCAAGTATGTAAAACTAACAACTCTAATAAGTGAAAAATCCATAAAATAACCTAAATATTTTGAATATTAGAACTGTAATACTACTACTTACTAACATGTTTATTATTTTTAAATGTGTCTCATACTATACTTTAAATTTGGGGATGCATTTCTCCTTGGACAGGATAGAAAGTTAATTTTTTCCTTTGTACAATTTTATGTTTTCCTATCAGAGTAAAGAAAGTAATGTAGGGGCAGTACTCTGTTCTGCGATGGTGGCTTGAAAATGGATTCGTGAACCAAGACATTGTACACACATATGCATGTACTTTGAGGTGATTCTTCTGTTTGTCAAGAATTTCCTCTTGCACTCTGTAAACATCCTTAGAAAGGCCACTGTTCACTTCTAGAACTTTATATTGCTTTGAAATAAGAATAAATTAAAGAATATCGAGATATATTAACTTTAAAAGACTATGTACCTATATCACGAACAATATTGGTGTGTTGTTCTAAAACATACTATTATTTGGTTTTCTTGTTATATTTTCCTTGGTGGAAAGATTAAGCAAAGTTAGCTTTTTAACCCACTGAAGAAAGGCTTTATGATTTGTGTGAAGGAAAAAAAAGGTGACAAAGGAAATGAGTACTTCAGAAAAATACTTGTAATGGCTTTCGATACTGTATGTTGCAGTGTTTTAAGAATTAATAGTCAAATCTGCCCCTCTTTGCACTTATAATGAGCCAGACTGATTTTTCTCTTGCCACAACAGAATGGAGGCTGACTTAGTTCCCCAAACTAAAACTGAAGTAGACACAGTGGTTGGCTTAGAGTGGGGATTTTTTTCTGTGGTCGAACATTCATGGGGTTCACACACCAGTCTTCAGTTTACAAAGTATGCTGATAAATCTTGATGTGAAGCTGGCCCTTACCCTTTACCCCTGATCAAAATAGTTTAAGAAGGAAAATGATGGTGTTTACTTGAGCCTATTGTGGCAACAGTAGTTAAGTAATTATGTTTCTTCCATCCTTTTCATGAGACAATATACTTCTTAGGGGCTATTTTTACACCAGTGGAAACTGACAGAGAACATTTACTCTGTTTCCTGAGCAGCAGCTAAGTGATCATTTATAGGACTGCTTTAGTTTGGGACTTTGCTTCTTTACTGCTCTATCAGACCAGAAGGGCAATATCTACCTACTAGTCCAGGAAAGGAGCATCTATCTATAAACAAGGAAGTAGCACATGTCTATCACACCAGGAAGGGAGAATCTACCAACCAGACCAGAAGGGTATTCCTATCTACTAGACCATGAGGGTAGTATCTGTCTACCAGAACAAAAGGTTAACATCTATCCAACAACTGGGAGGATAGCCTCTGCCTACCAGACCAGGGTGGGTAGCATTTTTTTAGAGACCACAGCAAAGGACATTAAGTGAATTTATTTGTTTTTTATATTTGTCTACTCTAGTAATATGTTAAACTTGTAAAAGCAGTAAGAGGTCACAGGAACAGATTATCAATATTTATAGCTCTATAGAATTTAGTTTCAGATGGCAAATATATTCTAAGTACAGTATTTATTCAACTTGATATTTAAAGGAAAGCTATGGAATAAGTACATTTGTACATAGGCTGGTTTCACTAAAAGGTATAATTTTTTTTTGAGAGTATCTTAATATGAAGTAAAGCACTTTGCAATGCCAGAAATCTAAAATAGTTATGCATAATTTCAGTCTTATTTCAAAAATTTGATTATATAGTAGATAAATGAAGGAACGATTCATATTAAGGTACACCAATAAAATATAACAGAGTTATATGACACATATCTAGACATTCTTATTAATCTGGTCCAAAATAGAAAGTAACAAATAACTATTTGTAAGTGAAAAGACAGTTTTAAAGATCAGTACTGTATTTCCTACAAGAATTATGCATTTTAATAATTGGGGAAAATATAGAAACAGAACTAGCTATTTACTTATTAATTCATTTATTTGTATCCCCCATGTTATTGTTCAGAGAGTAGAGTTGATTTGTGTCTGGAGTACATACTGTGAGTTAACAAAATATAAATCAGAGTAAAAAATTAAGGTCGTGGCCTGGCCAGTTTGGCTCAACAGTTAGAGTGTTGGCCCGAGAAATGGAAGGGTCTCAGGTGTGATTCGGGGTCAACAGCGCATGCCTGGGTCGGGAGTCCTGTGGGAGGCAACCAATTGATGTGTCTCTTTAACATCTCTGCTTCTCTCTCTCTCTCTCTCTCTCTCTCTCTCCCCCTTCCTCCCTTCCATTCTATCTAAAAATCAATGGAAAAATATCCTCGGGTGAGGATGAACAAAATAAGTAAATAAATAGTTGACTCACCATGAATATAACAACTACAAAGATAGATTGATGCTGGTATGTTATAGTGGTGACTCAAATACAATGAATAAAATTCCAAACAAAACAAAAGTCAATTTTCCCTTGGTTTATACCTTTGTTATAGATCTGGAAAATTCTTAAAATTAGACAAAATTCACTTAGTGTCTGCTGTATCTACTGTCCAAAGACTGCCTTTAATATATTCTCCTCCTTGTATAGGCAAGCTGCCTCTCACATCAAGAGGTAGAGTTTATTTGTCCTCAACTTTGGACTGGCCTTGACCAATGGAAAGCAGTTCTAGTAGTTTTAGTTCTGGGACTTCTGAACCCAAGCCCAAAGAGGCTGGAAGCTTCCACTTGCCACCTTTTGGAATCAGCTACTATGCTATGAGACACCCAAGCCATGTGGAGAGACCACATGAAAGAAGTCTGAGATGCTCCATTTGACAGCTCCAGGTCAACTTCTACCCAGGCGCCAGTAGTATGAGTGAGCTATCTTGGAAGTTCAAGCCCTGTTGAGACCAGTTGACTGAGGCAGTGGTGAACATCACATGGAACAAAACTGCCACACTGGATTGTAGGAGATAAAAACTTCTATTGTCCTAAGCCTCTACGTTTTGGGTTGTTTTATTGGACAGCAATAAACAACCAAAACAGCATTTATATGGACAACTGAATTAGTTTCTAGGTTCAGGCTGATACAAACAGATTTTTTTTCATCTATTTGAAATATACTGGGGCATTTAAAAGTCTTGCAGATAGAAAAGAGTTCATTATGTGGGATTGTCCTATATATGCAGGATGTTTATTATTTCTAGTCCTTCCTCTAAATGTCAGTAGTGTTTTCTGGTTATTATGACAACTAAAAACACTTCTACAAATTTCCAAAATGCTCTTTAGGGGCATGGTACTGACTTTGCTAAGAACTAACTAGAGTAATTCTTTGTATAGTAACTACAGTGTTAGGGAGTGGAAAGGTCTTCAAGAATCTTACAGTTCAATTGACAACATGACAAAATGAATGAAATTACACACAGAATGATAAACGTTATGATGGAGATGTTATCCTGGCACTGTGATAGAACCTAGATTCAGTAGTCAAATCAGCTTTGGGAAGGGTCAGGATAAGTTTCCTCCAGGAATTAATTATTGAACTGAGTTAGCCAGGTGGAGAAAAGATCGAACAGAAACTCAAGCAGGGGAAACAGCTTTTGCAAAAGCATGGCAGGAGACACTAGCAGCCATAACAGTGACAAGGTAGGCTGGGGCCAGATGGTGATGTATCTTTAATGCTTTGCTAAACAGTTAATTTAAACCTGAAGGCAATTTTGTAGTACAAGCCAGAGATAATGCCATATAGTCAACACACCACTACCCCAGCCTCTCTTGCAGTGGGCTTAGGGCCCTGTGACTCTGGGCATTGGATGTGGGTAGAAGAGAAGTAAGCCAGTTGCAGGCCTGCATCTTATAGCATCCCCTGCAATCTTCTAAGTCACTCTTTTCCTGACTTATGTTGGAGACCACATGGTCCAGATGGCAAAGCTCCAAGATAAAAGAGGGCTATCTGACTTGTATCAGATATGTGAGAAGTATACTTTTATGGTACTAAGCCACTGAAATCTGGGTAACAATCAGAGTTCTGCCAGGAAACAAATCACTCCATGTGGTTCAAATGAAGAGACTCAAATGAAGGAAATCATTTCAGAGGTGTGGACAGGGTAAGAGAAGAAACACAGGAGTCGGGAAGCTGTTCTCACTCCTAGAACTGAAGAGGCAAAGAGAGGAAATAGAGTTATTAGAGCCCTGAGAGCTGGTGCCAAGGAGGAGGAGCCGCCAGCAGGAACTCCAGTCATGAAGCATCATCACCACTACCAGAAGGGGGAGAGCTGGAAAAAATACCCTAACCTGCCTTTTCTCCTGTCCTTTAGTCTCTTGAGAGGGTATTCCCATTGGCCAAATGAAATCAGAATGCAGCCCCTAGGGAGCCCAGGTGATGTAGTGCACAGGTGCCAGGATACTGGGGCACAAAACTATTCAGTGAAGAGGGGAGAACAGCTCCAGGGCATGAAAGAAGATAAGCAATTCCTGAGGTTTGTCTGTAGTGGCAACTAGCTTTAATTACACTAATACAAAATCACTGAAGGATTTTAAGCAGGTTTTTAAAATAAGTTTTCTTGAGAAAAGCTCAGCTGTGAGCTGTCAGCAGCCAACCCTTCTGACCAATGGGAAACAACTGATTCAATCCCAAAAGGGCAATAATCGGGCGATAATTATAGTATCCATTATAATCCACCCCTAGCATTGCTCAGATTCATTTGCTTCTTTAGAGAGTTTACTTCATATCAAGGATTCTGAGTAGTCTTTTTTTCCTTGCAGAAACCTAAAAGAGGAAGATAAGTGGGATGAAACAGAGATTGTTGCTACAGCTGGTCTCAATGCTACAACTGAAATCAATAATGAGCCTCCGCCACACCTGTCCTAGATTGCCTTCACCTCAAGTAGAACCTTTGCTAGTCTAGGTGGTCTACCTTGTAGGTCACCCACACAAGTGAAGCCATGGGGACTACTCTTGTTCATTTAACACCAAAATTATACAAGGAGTATTAATGGCTCACCTAAGTGCTGTTCATACTTCCTCTTTCTTCCACATGTCACAGCAACCCTATCTACTTCTGATGATAGGAGGTAGTTATTTCTGCCAGTATAGGAACTCCTTTCTTCGTCTGCTGGTCTCTTGGACTGAGGACCCTGAAGTGATGGAGAGCAACCATAATTTAAAGTCCAGTGGGGTTCTTACTGTGTCCTTTAGTGAAAGCATTAGACATATGGTACCCTGGCCAGTTTGGCCCAGCAGTTAGGTGTTGGCCTTTGGACTGAGGGGTCTAGTTTGATTCCCAGTCAAGGGCACATATGTGGTTTGCAGGTTCTTTTTCTTTCTTTTTTATTTTATTTTTGTTACAGATGTTTCTCCTTTTTACCCCATTGACACCCTCCTCCCCTTCCCCCCCACCCCATCCCCAACTTTGTTGTCCATTTCCATTGGTTATGCATACATGCATATAAGTTCTGTGGTTTATCTCTTCCCTCCCCCCACCACCCCCTCTTCTGAGGGTTGTCAGTTCATACCCTACTTCCATGTGTCTGGGTCTACCCTATTCCTCAGACTGTTATGTTCATTATATTCCATAAATAAGTGAGATCATGTGGTATTTGTCTTTTTCTGCTTGGCTTGTTTTGCTTAGGATAATACTTTCCAGGTCCCTCTATGTTGTCTCAAAGGATAAGAGATCTTTCTTTCTTACAGCTCCATAGTACTCCATTGTGTATATGTACCACTGCTTTTTTATCCATTTGTCTACTGATGGACACTTGGGCTGTTTCCAGATCTTAGCTATTGTAAATAGTGCTGCTCTGAACATGGGGGTACATATATTCTTTCTGATTGGTGTTTCAGGCTTCTTACAGTATATTTCTAGAAGTGGGATCACTGGGTCAAATGGAAGTTTAATTTTTAATTTTAACAAATCATCAAACAACAAGTGTTGGCGAGTGTGTGGAGAAAAGGGGACTCTAGTACACTGCTGGTGGGAATGCAGACTGGTGCAGCCACTATGGAAAACAATATGGTGTTACCTCTTTTTTTTATTCCTCATCTGAGGATACTTTTCTATTTATCATCAGATAGAGTGGGAGGGAGGGAGAAAGAGACAAAAAGAAACATCAGTGTGATAGAGCCACAGCGACTGGTTGCCTCCTGCATGACCTGACCAGGGCGGGGGTGAAACCTCAACTGTGGTATGTGCCCTTGACCGGAATTGAATCTGCGACTCATTGGTCCGTGGGCCCAAGCTCTAACTGCTGAGCCAAACCGGCCAGGGCTGCAGATTCTATTACAGGCAGTTAGACAGACATGAGAAGAGCAAGGATGATGGGACAGGTACAGAAAGTCACTAGGGCAGAAAGGCCCAGGTTGCCTAGCAAAGGGCAAAATGGAAAACAAGAACCTCACCCCCAAGGTAATCTGTCCTCCCTTAGCATATCACCGGTCATGCGGTTTAGACCCCCTGATCTTTTCCTCCCTTAAGGTAACATCTAGCCCTCAGTTGTGTTTTAGCGCCAGGTCCAGAAAAGCAATAAAACCAGACAAGTGATGCCATGGCTGCCTCAGGACCAGCTGCATTGACCTGTGATCCCCTGGCACAAACCAATCAGTGGACACCATAACTCTGAAAGAGCATTCCTAAAAAGCTGATGAATATTGTTTTGAGACCCTCTTCTGAGACCTCCCCTAAGATTCCCACCTGCAAGAGAGATATAAATATGCTCAGGATGAAGGACCCAGTGTACACTCTTTCTCAGGGGAGCACACCAGCACCATTCCCCTCACCCCCCTCTTTTATTCCTCTAAGGGACCCAACAGCACTTGCAACCAGGGCAGTAATGGGCAGTGGCAGCTCGCGTGGGCTAACCCCTGAACTTGTCTCCCAGGCCCCCTTTTCTCTGACTTCCCAGTGAGCCAAAGCCTCCAGTTTAGGCTCTCCTGTTGCTTCTTCTATGTCCCTCCTTATTCACTGTCCTAAGTGTGTTTTTGCTGCAGCCAATAAATTATTTCTTACTTTGCTACACTATGTTTATTGAAATCTTTCCTTTAAGAAGACAAAAATGGAGGTCTCGTCCTCTCACTATAATAGTTCAATCCCCAGCCCTGGCCGGGGTTATGTGGGAGGCAGCAAATTGATATGTCTCTCTCACATCAATGTTTCTCTCTCTCTCTCACCCCCTCCCTCCTTTCCACTCTATCTAAAATTCATCGGGGGAAAAAATGTCCTCAGATGAGGGTTAGCAAACAAACAAACAAACAAAAAACAATAAAAAAAAACCACCAGAAAGCTAGATATTTGGGAACCAAGAGCTCTAGAGCTACAGAGCCTGAGCAGGACCAAAATCAATATTTTCTAAGGGGTCTTCCATTTCCACTGGGTTCTCAGACTCATATGTTCTACCTATTAGGGACCCAGCTATTAATTTAAAATGTAGTATGCTTAGCTTGTGCCCTAACTGCCTTGGCAATTCTATCAACAGCAGGTTCTGAGTGGCATTTTATGTGACAAGATAAGTGTATTCAATAGACATTATTAGTTTCCTTTTGCTGCTGTTAACAAATTTACTGGGTTAAAACAAACCAAATTTACTAACTTACATTTCTGGTGGACAGAAGTCCTAAAATCAAGATGTTAGCAGGATCTGTTTCCTCCAGAGGTTCTAGGGAAGATCTTTCCCAGCTTTTAGAGACCGTCTATACTTCTTGGCTCCGGCTCTTCTTCCACCAAAAAGCTAGCAGCACAGCATCTTTAAATCTCTCTCTTCTCTGCTTCTGGTGTCACATTGCCTAAGGTCACCCTGACGCTACTACCTCACTCTTACAAGGATACTTGTGATTACATTGTGCCCACCTGGATAATCCAGGATAATCCCCCTATCTGAAGATCCTTAATGATATCACATCTGCAGAGCCCCTTTTGCCACATAAAGTAATATATTCACAAGTTCTGAGGATCGTAATGTGGATAATTTTGGAGGGAATCATTACTTAGTCTTCAGACATATAACTGCTGGCCTACCTCATTTATAGACTGGGGTCCTTAGTCTGAGACAATAATTTTTAGGATCCATACAGATCTGAAACAGAATTCTGTAAGCCTTCAGACAACAGTTTTGGCCAATGTGGGCAAAAAGGGCAAACCCATAGCAGATCTGTATCAATTCCAGCCAAGTTCAGTCTCTGGCCCATCCAGGTAGAATATAAATCAACTATCCAGCAAGGGGTGGTTGATGTCCTTCAGACGACATGGAGGGACCTGAATTTTTATGCTTTGAATTATTTTCCATAAATATTTCTTTTTCTTTTTTTCCAGAAAGACTACTGATAGAAACTAGAGAGTGTCCTCTTTGACAAGATGTCGGGGTTGGTATATTGGGTAAGGAGATTTTTAGCTACAAGTAACAGAATACTTTAATAGCAGTTGTTGTGCCAACTTGGCGTTTGTTGTGTTTTTATGCATAAAAATAACTTTGAAATTTTGTTCAATTGGTCTACAATGTCAAGGCTATGTCAGTGATGCTTTTGGCCTTTATCTCAGACCTCCTGTCTCACGGCTACAAACATCAACCATCTTGCCCATCTTTAAGAAAGAAAGAGAGACAGAAGTAGTAGCAGCAGGTTTTCTTTCATCTTATTGGCCTAAATTGTGTCCCAAAGCCAATCCTAGAAGCATGAGAGGCTCACAAAGAGAATATCTCATTTTTTAAGTCTTTATAATAGAGGCAGGCAAGGAAGAAGGGGGTTTGGAATAGGTGCAAGTTAGTCAATAAATATTGTTTTCAAACCCGGTTTCTATTTTTCTGATTGAGGTCAGATCTATAAACTTTAAAGACCAGATGAAAGATGACAGATACCATCATTTGGCTGAGAAGTCGAATCAGGCCTATTGTTTGGATGGAAGACTATCTGTATCATTCAGGATCCAAACAGGAAAACAGAGAAGTGCATGCCAGATTATTAAGAGAGAGAATTGAATACATATGGGGAACTAATTGCAAGGGCATTAAAGAAGCTGAGAAGCCAAACAAGGTACAGAGACATCTTGAGGATTAATATCAGCAGGAAGCCACTACAATCCCTAGAGCTGAAGAAACCAAAGGAGGAGATGCTGTTACCAGATTCCAGAAGCTGGGGCTGCCCAGTGAGAACTGTTTCCACATCAGAGTTTACCTGGCTGGAGTTGGATCACAGAGGGAGAAGCTGCCCAGCAGGAGTTGGAGCCACAGAGGAGATATTGTGCAAAGCAGAAAGAGGCAAGGTAGTGGGGGGTGGGGAGGCATGGTTTCTCACCTTCCCATTTTCCAGTAGCCCATCTCACCCATAGGTCTAAACTAGCTTGAAGCTAGCTGGCAGGGGAGACTGGAAAATGTAGTTTGCAGGGGTCATTCCCTAGCTGTACAGAGCAGAGGAGGGAAATGGAGAGGAATGGACTCAAAAGCAAATAAGCAAAGTCCTGGGACACCATCCCACCCCCACATAGAGATGGACTTTAGGAGGACCTGTAGGTAAACCAGTTTTCCCCTGGAAGCAGTGTTGTCTCCACCACATAAATAATTAACCCAGCTCCCAACATTTGACATCCTACAGATAAGATTATTCTGCCTAAACTAAAAAAATGCTGTCACTTATTACGAATTAATTTAGAAAAAATATAAACTCTTTTTCATAAATCTTATGTTCTAAAAACTTTTAAAATAGTTTCTGGCCCAGTCTGAAGGCAAACCTGACATGATTTTTTAAAGGGGAGGGAGTAAACTATTTTTAAGAGAATTACTTATGAAGAACTAGTAAATTAACTCCTTTTTACTTTCAAAATATAAAAATAAAAATATTGATCAAAACAGGAAATTGAACTAGGTTGAACTAAGATTTTGATGTTAATTACAAATAAATTAACAGAGAATGTGAGCCATGGATGATTGATAATTTTGACCCTCGATGTATACTATAGCCACTTGAGAGGAAACTATAATCTGTTTTTTTTTTTTTTTATCCTCACCCGAGGACATTTTTCCATTTTTTGCACAGATAGAGTGGGAGGGAGAGGGAGAAAGAGAGAGAGAGAGGGAAACATCGATGTGAAAGGGACACATCGAGTGGCTGCCACCCGCACGACCAACCAGGGCCGGGGACAAACTGCAACCCAGGTACATGCCCTTAGGGGGAACCGAACCTGGGTCTCTCCGGACCACAGGTGGATGCTCTAACCGTTGAGCCAAACCGGCCAGGGCTAATCTGTTTTAACTTTATGTGTCAATTGTAGCCATCAGTTAAAATTCCCAAAACTCACTACACTGAAGAAGTTTTCGAGGTTATAATGCTGTGGTTTTTCCATTTCTCTCTTTCAAAGAATTTATATGACTTTCTATATCAGTTGTGAAAGCATCCTCTGGTCTAAAATGCATCACAACTATGAAGTTTTTAAAAATGTGACTTGCAATAAATATATATTGAATTCACTACTTCAAAGAATATCCTTACCTCCTAATAAATATTTTAGCATACTTTTCAGGAACAAAAAAATGTCAATATAAGTCAGGCTCCCTAAAAATCCAAATTTTTTACTTGTAAGAAAAATTGGATATATAATTTGTATATATTCAAAACTTTAAAATTTAATATGAATAAAAACAAAAATGCATTCCCTCTTCTTGCTTACAAATTACTAAATCTTCCAAGGCTCTAAAAATACAGTTGTTTAACGCAAGAGTCAAGATTTCTAGGGGAGCCAACGTGTAATTTATGTTTAAAAGAATTTCAGTTGCCATGCTGCATTTTTCTGTTCAGTTTGAAGTATTACATAGATCACATAAACTATTTTAAAATGCAATATGGTCATATTTGCCAAGGATTCAGAATCCTGTGGTCCTTAAAAAGCAGATTAGTGAAGAGTGTAGCTCTTTACTCTTTGAGCTTGAGAATTTTTTTTCTTCCAAATTGTTCTCAGCTACCAAATTTGCTTTAAAATGAATGCTCTCAACTACCAATTTTGCTTTTAAATGCTCCAATACATCATTGTACAAATTGGGGAAACAAACTCAGACTCCTGACCACACCATTTTCAGCAGTCTAGATGTTCCTGATAATATACATGCTTCCTGTGTTTGTAATCTTGAAGCATTAATATAATATTAACCTTTAAAGTGAAACTAACACATTAGTCATTGTCCTCTTACATACACTTTATGGTTTCTGCCATCTTTTTAAATACTTCAGTGCTGATAGTCTTCTTTAAAAAACAAACAAAAAACATACCCTTAAACAAATAGAGTACAAAAATCTGTAAATCTGTAAGGAGTTTGGAACATTATAGTCAAAAGTTTGCAATGTCAATGTAAACAGTGACAAAATCTGTGACCATCCCAATGAAAGATGAAGTCATAGTCTTATATGATCATAGATAAGAGAGATAGATGCTTTTGAGAAATGAACATGATATCAACCACAAATACTACAAAATATTACACTTGCATTTCACTAATAAAATGGTTAAAATCAGGATTTGCCTTGGTTCAATGTTATTCTTTCAGGGCAGTTGTACCCCGAACTCCTGTCTAGTGACACCCAACCCGCCCAGGGCTCCTTCTTCTCTCCCCACGCCTCTAGCCCTCCCTCTTTAACACAAATGCACACCCTCGCCCAGCTTGGTCAGAAGATAAAGCTAAGATGGCAGCGCGGAAAGTACAGGAGCCACGCTCAGTGGGATGTGAAAAACAAAGCAACGCCCTGTATATCCGTTCATTCTGCATATTTTCTAGACTAACCAGACCCCATACCCACAACACAGCAGCGTAAGACCTTGAGTAGCTGGGTGCGCAGAATTGGCGGGAGGGGACGCTTGCTTTGCACATTTCCAGAAACCCACATCTCCCGTCAGGTCAGCAGGGACGGTTCAGAAAGACTTGTTTTGGGGACCACCCTCCCCTTCATGTCCCCTTGACAGTGGAATTAAGGGTGACTCCAGTAGTTTTTTCCTTCCCGGCCACCTTTCTTTCCAAGGTGCCCAGCTGCCAAGGCAGTAGCTGTAGCAGTTGCAGTGAAGGGGAGTGCACAGTGCCGAGGCAGGAAGAGGAGGAGGAGTAGAGAAAACGCTGCGTTGGCTATCAATTTAGAGTTTAGCAGCCGCTGTCACTGCTACTGCGGTGGAAGGAAACACTGCCAACCACAACAGAAATGCCACCCTCCGTATGATACCTAAGTGAGCATGTGTGTGATTTTGCGCAAGCCTTGTACCCGGTTCAATGACAACGGGTTCTTTAGAAAACTATCCAGTTACCGGGTTTTGTGTGTACCCAGAGGCTTAAGAAAGCGCCTGCTTGGGACTGAAGGGTAAAGTAAAGACTGAAGTGAAATTAAGGGAGGGGTGGGTGGGACCGATTTGAGACCAGTGCAACCCCCTTGGGTCAGTAACCACTAGAAACTGTAAATGGGCAGTGACTGCTCATGCCACTACCTAAATCTAAGCTGGAAATGTTTCTCTGTGTACTCATCATCTATCCATCCAACAATCCAGCCATCCATTCAACCAATATTTATTTCCTGCTTAGGGCTAGAGCCTGTAGTAGCATCTGGGAATGTAATGGGGGACACAGACACCACACTCGCCCTTATGAAAAAAAAAAAATCTAGAATGTTTTGTTTTGTGTGCTACGGCTTGTGCAAAGCCACGTGCTAAGGTGAGCATTCTAAATACCTAAAGTCCTCCCATAATCCCATGTAGTATCATTTTGACCATTATTCAGTGATTGAAACTTGCCCAAAGACATACAAGTAGCAGTTAGGATCCAAATCCTAGTCTATCAGAGCCTTTGACTATCTCCTTGACTTCTGCAACAGTAATGAGCCCTTATAGCAGCTTCTACACGTTCAGGCATTTAATTCCACCAGACTTTAGCTGCCTCTCTACCTGTGTCTTGGCTCTCATCCCAGAGCTGGGGAAGGGGGCTTCCTGTTCAACATTGAGCTTGTAATTCTGCTGAAACTTCAGAACAGGTATTAGCCTAACAAATATGTACTGAATGCTTTCTATGTGCAAGGTCCTAAACTAGGGGCTAAGGAAGACACAAAGATAAATAAGCTCTGAAGGAGCTTCTAGGACAGTTGAAGAAAGAAGACAAAAATTACTTAACAGAATTACCACTGTATGAAATTACTATGATTTTGTATGCATGCCCTTATGTCCCTATGTTTTCATGCACTCTGGCTATCTTTTAAAAAAATCAAAATGACATCCATCTGTCATTTAAAGTCCCAGAAAAAAAATTCATTCCTTCACCATTTCCTTTCCCCTCTACTAGAATTAATTTACCTCCCCAGATTTTTGTTTGTTTGTTTGTTTGTTTTTAACAGAAGGACATTCAGAGAAGAAGCACAAACATAAGAGCTAGTAAGTACACAAAGAGGAGGACAGGACTTAACGATATTGTCAGGAATATAAATTTATACCCTTCAAATTGAGAGTCAAAAGGATTAAACTAATAGGAAACAGGATGCATTGGCAAATATATCTCTAAAGCATTTACTTAGAAGGGGTTAGTAGAATAACTTGGAACAGGGGACTCAGCAAATGTTACATTTTATAGCTAACAATGATAAGATCTTTGGTAGATATGGCATTTCCAGATGTTATACAGACATAGTCACAATTATAGTTTCAGGTCATATTTAAAAATTATCTATAATAATGTAAATCTGGGCAGAAAAAGATAAGCCATTAAGTGATCACTCTCAAGAGATAAGAGTGCACTTTTAGAAGGAGTGTGGAGTTAACAAAAAGATATTTAAGAAAAGTATAATGTGTTAAGATTTGACTGAGGTAATGTTGAGAATACCTGACTCTGGCTTGTGAGTACTATTGTAACTGTGAATTCTCTTTTCACAGATAAAAAAAAAAAATGTAGTAATTTACGACCTGTCTGTTGTACCTAAAAGCTGTTTTAAATAGACATAAATCCTAATGACAAAAAAATCCAAAATAAGATCACCAATGGGTCTTTTAACCCCGTTGGACTTCTGGGCCTTGAATTCTGAATTAATCAGCACTGTCCATGGTAAATCTTCACGTTGGCAGCACACACTTTGGGGAAAGGTAGCAGGTGTACATAACACTCATACTCTGGAGGTGGGCACATTCCTTCTTTCAGGTCCCATTTCTCCCACCTGAAGAGAACCCTTTACCTGAAGCCAAATGTCTGTAGTTGACAGCCTGCCTAGCACTCTCCTTACTCCTCAAGCTGCTAGTAAAACCCGGAGAAGTGGATTTATTTCAGATTCCGAGCGGCTCCACCGCCCCACACCCAAAGCTCTGAAGCTGAAGGGAGTGGTGGAGGAGAGGGGGTGGGGAGGGAAAAAGGCTGGAGTTACTGAGCATGTGCAATGAGTGGCGCATGCCCATTGCAGTCGGCAGCTTCCCATTGCGGGTAGTCCTGGCGGTGAGAGCGGTGGCGGCGGCAGCGGCACCGCCTCCTCCTCACACTTCGGAGGTGGCGGGGTTAGATGAGCGGCCCCAGTAGCGGTGAGGGCGGTGCGGGGGGGAGGAGGAAAAGAAGGAGGAGGAGAAGGAGGAGGTCGTCGCTGTCTTTGTAGTCTCTGGGCTGCTGGAGCGAGAGGACACCGCTGGTGCCGTCGTCGTTGGAAAAGGGCTGTGGTTGTGCTCGCGCTTGTCTGCCTGCCCGCCGGCGGGGACCAGGCGGCGGCGACGGCGAGGATGATGATGTGCGCAGCGACTGCCTCCCCTGCCGCCTCCTCCTCGGGGCCCGGCGGGGACGGATTCTTCCCAGCCGCCACCATCTCTTCCATCCCGGCGCCGGGGGCGCTGTTCATGCCGGTTCCCGAGGGCTCCGTAGCTGCCGCGGGGCTGGGGCTGGGGCTGCCCGCCGCGGACTCCCGGGGTCACTACCAGCTGCTGCTGTCAGGCCGGGCCCTGGCGGACCGCTACAGGAGGATTTACACAGCTGCGCTCAGTGATAGGGACCAGGGAGGCAGCAGCGCTGGGCACTCGGCCTCCAGGTGCGTATCCGGGTGCCCTTCCTTGTGCCACATGCGGCATGCGCGCCCGTGTGCGCGCGTGTGTGTCTACGTACGTGTTTACTGAGCTACCTTTCAGCAAGCGCTTGATGCTGTCTGATAGAAACACTTAATTGAGATAGGAGTGTGCGGTGGCAGCAGTTTCTGCTCTTAGTGTGTGTCTTTGTGGGTGGTTAGCGAGGGTGGGAGGGTAGCGTGTGATGTTACAGAAGAGGTGATGGTGCTTGTCGGTTATGACACGTGTGTGTATTGTTGAGGAAGGCGGAGGGCTGGGTAAAAGGTACGAGGGTAATACATGAAGAGAATTTGCAAGAGTGATGAGGGCAGTGGCGTTTCCAGTGTCTGTCGCAATAGTATTTGCACGTATTTCTCACCCCTCCCATCCCCCATGACATTCCGTCCTCCCCTTTCTAACTCCCCTAAAAAAATCTGCCAAATTTGCCTTTCACTTGGGCGTGGAATGGAGTAGGTTAAGGATAGTGTGTGTGTATGTATGTATGTATGTATGTATGTATGATGTATGTGTGTGTGTGTATGAGTTTCTGATAATCAGGCAGTTGGATGAGGCATGGGTTTCAATTTAAGATTATTAAGCAAGAGGGATACAGATGGAGATTTGTGTCAATGCGAAAGGTATTTGATTCAGATCTTGAGAGCTGTACTTCGATAACTGGTCTTCTAGAAATGTGGTTGCAGCTGCTCTTGTGTTCTAATGTCCCATCAGCCATTTCCCTTCATCTTGTGTTCTATTTCGTCTGTCACTTATAGGCTTTAGAGTAGAGTGGGTTTGTGGGAAAAGGGGAACACTGAAGAACTTCAAAATAGGACAGCTGGTAGTGTTCAGCTGCCAACAAATAGAAAATTTGAATAGCACCTAGTTCTCTTCCTAGGGTCCCTGCACCTTTAGCTTCTTTGATGTAGAAGATGTTAAATCACTTTCATTTTCTTTTTCTTAAAATATGGGTGTCTTTTTGCTGAGGGCTCTTCTATTGTTTTTTTTTTTTTTTTTTTTCCATGCCCTTACATGCCACACACCCTGAAGGGTGGTGACTGACTTGTTTCACCAGCTTGGCTTTAACAGTGGTATTTGGGAGTTGGCATCATCTTTTTTCTCACTGCTTCTTGCAGTACATGGGGAAAGCATTGAAGGATTTTGTTAAATGTTACAGAGTTTACTGTATTTATTGAATGTGCAGTTTGTTAGGCAATAACCAGATGCCATTTTCTCCCATTATGAAAGGAGGTAGGCTGTAAGTCAGGTGTTGAATTTTTACCAGTGTGTACTGTGGCTCTTATCTGTTGCAGAGTTGTAAAGGTGGAGCTTTGTTCATACTTATTCTGGGTAAACCAGTCTTCTTGTTTCTGTAATTGTTTACAGGATTGGGCACATGAATAGTTTTATCATATGGATATAAATGTGTGTAACTATCTTTTGCTGTCTAAGCTGAAGGCCACAATGGCACAAGTCTGTTTCTTGCTAATGTTTTTGAAAATAGCACAAAACCTATTAGACAGTTTGCTCTGATAAATAGGTATAATTTTGAGCTGTGAGCCTCGAAATTATTGCACTGTAGGTACATCTTTACAAAGCTCTGCCAAATAATTTGAATTTATTTTGTATGTTATTTCCAATTTATATAATAACTTGTGACTGGTATAGTTCTATTTTCATTTTTTACTACAATACTTGTGTAATAATGCAATTTCTATATAGCTAGAACTGTATTAAAATTTTAGACAAAGTTGATACAGATTAACCACATATAAAAATTTGTGGATGATTTTTAGTCTCTGGCCCATTCTTGTACAGGCTATCAGTTAAAATTAGTGAAGAATTAGTTTAAGTACTGTATTTCTAGAAGTACTCATGGAAGCCAGCCTTAAGTTGTATAATATTGTCTTCAACTGCTTGTTCAGAACGTTATTGTTTATTATCATTAACATTATTTTTTTCTAAATCATTGCCAGCAGCTGTTCTTTATTGAGGATTTGCTTAAAAGTTCAATCATGTTTCATATTACATATAATGTGGAAAGTGGAGGTGGGATTAGGAATACTGGCTGAGTTAGAGGAGCAGATGAGATGTTTCAGAGAAAGAATAGAGCAAGAATACAAGATGAAGCTCTAGTGAGCATGAAGTTTAAAGGATAAGAGAAAGGAGACAGTAAAGGAAGCTTTAAAAAGATAAAAATATTAAGAAGAGAACCATGAGATAGTAGTACCTCTGCTCCTAAGAAAGTGGAAAGTCCACAGCAGTGTTAAATGCTGAAGTCAGTGAGAACACTTTCCAGGTCACAGATGACTTTTGAGGAAGTGGTCATAGTAGAGAGATCTGGTGAGGAGTCAGTGGGAGATGTTGAGGTAATGGGGAGATTACCAGGTTATCAGTAAATGGAGAAGGAAAAATGAAAGAAGTGAGGGGGGATAATTGATGGGGAGAGGTCAAAGGGAGATCTCAGGGACTGGTTTAAGATGACAGGTGGAGAGGTAAGCTGTTGAAAAAAGTTAGGAGCTAGTCTTTCTTTAATATTCAGGGGGAGGAGGTAAGTGTTTGTAAATATAAAAACCAGGAGTTTTTTGAGGGTAAGAATTATATCCTGTTTATTTTGGTAATACAAATATCTAGCACAATATTTGGCATCCATTCTGTAAATATCAAGTGCTTACTGTGAGCCAGGCACTGTTTTAGATGCAGAAGATACAGCATTGAGCAAGATAGACAAGGTCTTTACTCTCTTGGAACTTCCACTCTAGTGGGGAGAAATAAACAACTGATAATATCAGGTAGTGTTAAGTAACTTGAAGAAAATAAAACCAATTTCATGTGCCAGACGATTTGTAGTGAGGGGAGGCTATTTTAGGTAGAGTGGTCAGGACAGGTCTCTTTGGGAATTGACATTTAAGTTGAATTGTAATAATAGGAAGACAGATCTAGAGGAAGAGTCTTTTAGGACATTGTAATAAAGGCTCTAATGTGAGAACAAGCTTGTGTTTAAGGAACAAATATCAGTCAGTGCTGAATGAATCAATTACCATGGATTATGTTTTAGGTACAGTAGAGAAGTTGAGGGATGCAAGCCTAATGGAGTTAATGACTGAAGGCATTATGGTGAAAGGGTAAGAGCTTGGATTCTGAAGTTCCACTGGTTTTAAATTGGCTCTGCCACTTTTTAGCTGTGTGACTTTGGGTATGTTACATAGCTTCTGTGCCTCAGTTTTTAATTTTACTTAATTTTCATATTGAGATATAATTGGCACATAACATTATATTAGTTTCAGGTGTACAATGTAATAATTCTGTTTTTGTATATATTGTTAAATGAATCACCATAGTAAGTCTAGTTAACTTCCATTACCATACATAGCCTAATTTTTTTTTTTTATGATGAAAACTTTTAAGACTTATTCACAGTACTTTCAAATATAAGGTGGGGCAAAAGTAGATTTACAGTTGTTCATATGGAAAATAATACAATAATAAATAAGAATACAAGAATAAACTCTGTTTTGTGTACTCACAATTGTAAGCCTACTTTTGTCTCACCCTGTATAAATACTATTAAAACATGTATAAATACTGTCACCTATAGTCAACAGGCTGCACATTGCATCTCCATGACTTATTTATTTTATAACTGGAAGTTTGTACCTTTTGACCATCATCACCCATTTTGCTCAATCTCCCCTCCCTGGCCCATCCACTCCCCTGTGGCAACTACCAATTTGTTTTCTATATCTGTGAGTTTGGTTTTTGTGTTTTAGATTTCATACAATATTTGTCTTTTTCTGTCTGACTTGTTTTACATAGCATCATGCCTTTAAGATCTGTCTATGATGTTGCAAATGGCAAGATTTACTTTTTTTTTAATGGTTGAATTGTATATATGCATCATGTTTCCGTTATCCGTTTATCCAGTGATGGGCTCTTAGGTTGCTTCCATGTCTTGGCTATTGTAGAGGATGCTGCAAAGAACATAGAGGGAGGTACAGTTGTCTTTCTTTTTTTTTAATCCTCATTTGAGGACATTTTTCCATTTTTTATTCAGATAGAGCAGGAGGGAGAGAGAGGAAGAGAGAGGGAGAAACATCTACGTGAAAGGGAAACATTGAGTGGCTGCCATCTGCACGACCCAACCAGGGCTGGGGACAAACTGACTGCAACTGAGGTACATGCCCTTAGCGGGAACCGAACCCAGGTCTCTCTGGACCGCAGGCCAATGCTCTAACCGCTGAGCCAAACTGGCCAGGGCATAGTTGTCTTTCTGAGTTAGTGTATTTGTTTCCTTTTGGATAAATACCCAGAAGTAGAATTGTTGGATCATCTGGTGATTCTGTTTTTAATTTTTGGAGGAACCTCCATACTGTTTTCCCTAGTGTCTGCACCAATTTACAATCCTACCAATAGTGCACAAGGGTTCCTTTTTCTCCAAATCTGCACCCACAGTTGTTATCTCTTGTTTGTTTTGATAACAGCCATTTTAACAGGTGTGAGGTGATATATCTCATTGAAGTTTTGATTTGCATTTTCCTGATGATTAGTGGTATCAAGCACTTTTTTTCACGTGCCTGTTGGCCATAAGTATGTCTTTTTTAGAATTCTTTAATTGGATTGTTTTGTTGTTAATGAATTTTATGAGTGTGTGTGTGTGTGTGTGTGTGTGTGTATAAAATGAAATTTGGATATTAACCCCTTATCAGGTATATGATTTGCAGGTATTTTTTCCCATTCTGTAGGGTGCCTTTTCATTTTGTTGAGTTTTTTTTTTTTTTTCCTGTGCCAAAGCTTTTTAGTTTGTTGTAGTCCCACTTGTTATTTTGCTTTGGTTTATCCCCTTGTTTTCTTATGTAGATAATTATGAGAATTGTTTTTGTAGATTAAATGAATCCATATATGTAAAGTGCTTGGCACATTAAATGCTATTAAATATTAGTTATTGATTTCTGCTGAGATTGAGAGGGCATATGGAATTTGGAAACTTAAAGAAAAGGCAAGGATCATGTCTTGCTCTTTTACTTTTGGTCTCAGTGACTATTGAAAGTGGGAATAACTATTTCATTTATTCAGTCACTGAATAAATATATTTTCTATTAATGAACCATTCAAAATTAGAACATTCAGTTGGGGAAGGAGACGGAACAGGAAATAAACAAGGGGATGTTTGATCAGGTCTGTGTGTGAATGGCAGTGTAACATTGCATTTGGGAAAAACCATACATAGCTCAGTGGCTAAATCTGCTCTGGATGCATACTACCTTAGTTCAAATCCAAGTTCTGCCTTTTTCTGTCTTATGTTGGGCAACTTAATTATTATTCCTTTGTCTGGTTCTTTACTTGTAACCTTATCAGTATTGAAAGGAAATTGTGCCTCTACATGCTGCTTATTAGAAAAGTTAGCTGTCGTCGTCGTTATCATTATGATTATGATTATTAAAGCCACATATTTAAAATTCCAGTCAGCATGCTATTGTAAGTTTTTCCACTTAAACGAGAAATGGAAAAACTGCTGGTTGAGTTGATTCAAAGTTTAAGTGTGGGCTCAAATTTAAAAACAAAACAACAATAAAAACCCCAGAGCCTGGCAGCCATTTTTGCAAAGGGGCCTCTCATGCAAACTGCACTTGGTGGAGAAGCCTGTGTTGAACTGCCTGCCTCTGCACTGAACTGCCTGCCTGTACTGTGTTTCTGCCATCTGCGCCAGCCCTTATAAAGTTTTGCTGGAATTCTATTTCAACCAAAAGGATTGAGGCTTTCTCCATCTGCAGCTCTAACCAATCAGAGTGGCTCTATTCTGACCAATCAAGACAGTGCCTTTTGGACCAATCAAACTGCAGGGATTTGGAGTTCTCATTTGCATGAGCATGGGCTAATCAGAGCCCAGGGGCAGGACTGCGGTGTATAAGTCAGGTCCCCAAAAGTATGCTTTCTCTTTCCACTGAAGAATGGGTCTTTCCACTGGGTCTCCCTGTCTGAGCTGAAACAGTGAAGATGTCTCCGCAGAGCAGAGAGAAGCCGACTGGCATAAACAATAGAAGAGAGAAGACCAACACGGAGTGTGGCAGACCCATGTAGTACAAAGCAAACTGGTGGGAGCAGAGCTGACCAGACCAGAGCAGACAAATCTAACCAGAGAGGGGCCTGGTCCCAGGGCCCTTCTACAACTGTGTTGTTTTCACAATTGAGCTGTTTTACAATGGATTAAGTTTCCTTTTTCACTGTACCCCTTGCCCCCCAAAAAAGTTGAAGTGTGATGAAAGGTCAAAGAAAAAAAATAGGTGAAGGTTTTGGTGACAATGATTGACCATATGGTAAAAAAGGAAAGTGATGCCAGGAGGGAACTGATACACTGGGAGATAAAGAGTAGTTAGGGTATCTGGGTTGAAGTGTTCCAAGAACAATGTTAGTGGAAACAGTAGAGGATATTGTGGTTAAAGGGGGGAATTGCTTTTCTTCTCTAAGCTAATCTACTCAGTTCTTTTACCTGCTTTATCTTTTTGTTGTTAAAAATGGTATTTGAGCCCATCATTCATATACATGGAATTTTGATTGTAATAGGTTAAGCTGTCAATTAATACAATAAAAGTTCAGGTATTACTACTTGGTGCTAACCACTGACCCTATGAAGATTATTTATAAGACCAAGTTTCTACATTTCAGTTTATTGTCTGGATGGGGGTGAAAGATAAAAAGGCAGGTACTGATAAAAGTGTTAAATTAATTCACTAAGAATGCATAGTGTATTTTGACAAAGGGATGGCATTCTGTGCTGGATCAAAAGCATGAGGAAGAGGTGAGAAAGCACAGTTTGTGTGTAGGTAATGGTAATTCCATTAGAGCTTAGAATGTAGGTGTTATGAGGGAGACTATTGGGAATTCATTCTGGAAATGGAGACTGTAGCCAGAGGGCCGGGAAGATTGAACAGCAAGGTAAGAATTCAGTTTATTTAGTAGACACTGATCGTTTTGAGCTATGAAGAGAGATTATTGTAGGAGTGTTTTAGGAAGTGATGTGGGATTGAATCAGTGTATGTATATCTCTGTAGATAGGTAGTAATTTGTTTCCTATAGCTGTTACATCTATGGAATTCTATATCAACACATGTTAAAACAAAAACTGTTCTGTTGGTGTATTGGTAGGTAGAACTATGAAATGAATTACTCTCTTAGCTTAAAATAAGAGAAAATCTTGCATTTGGGCTTAAAAAGTAAATGAAAATGTTAATTTAAAAATGCTTTTGCATTTTAAGATATTTGCTTAAAAATATCAACAGAATAGTGTCACTGTTTTATTAAAAAACATTGAACATTCAGGTTTTTGAAGAAGAGGGTTCAGTTAAATCAAGGTTTAATTTACATACAGTAAAATTTGCCCTCTTAAAAGTGTTCATTTGAAGGGTCTTAGAACCATCATCACAGTCAAGTATAGAGCATTTACATCACTCCAAAAAGTTTCTGCAGTTATTTTCATCCTCCTACTCCTAACCCCTGGCCACCACAGACCAGTTTTCTGTCACTTAATATTTTACCTTTTCTAGAATGTCTTATAAATCTAGTTTCTTAGGGGCAGGGCCCCAGATATTGTTAATTTCTCTGTCTTCCCTCCCCATATTCCCTGTAAATGGAAGTTAGGCTATAAAGCTTCATTAGGTTTTGGTTTAACATTTTTAGCAAAATAAGTTTTGTTTATAGTCATGGATACTGCATATTGTATCCCATCCAGAGGTTGGTTGAGGCCATCAGAGATTCTCAGATTGTCTCACTGTTTAATAATGCTCAGTCTAATTACTTGGGTAAGATGGTACCCATTAGATCTCTTTTCCATAAATGTATGCCTTTTCCATTTGCAATAAGCACATAATCATAGGTAATGCCTTTTGCACACTGTGTATATCTTTCATCTAATGGGTTTAGCATCCTTTGATAATCCTTGTCTGAGTTGATAATTTTATTAGGGCTTTTAAAATGATGATTTTTATAACTGTCATTTCTTTTATGTTTATTAGCTGGTTCTGCAAAGAAATGTTTTCCCTCATCAACTGGTGATGAATTGTAGTTTCTCCTAAGAAATCAGGGTAAATGATTAATTCCCCCCCTTCGTTAACCAAATTGGTGTAATAGTCCAGTAGTAGTGTAGCAGGTGCTGTGGTTCACTACCCAGATCCTTTTGTTCAGGTATAGGTTCCACTAGCTGTTGTGAATATTGGCAGCTAAAACTGATTGCCTCCAAATCCTTCTTCAGGCATTCCCTATAGCCAACAGAGCTGCTTCCCTCAAAATCATGCTGCTTCTTTAGGGTCAGCTAGTATCCAATACTTGTTTTATGTGAGGATATACATACCTGACTCTTTTACATAAAACAGGATAACTTTGAAGATCCCAACTCTGGAGCTCCCCATGGGATTGTCTGAGGCATTGCACTTCAGCTCCTTTCTCTGTTCAGTATTACTTCCTTTACTGTCCCACTGTTGTGGATTTGGAGGGCATGCTTCAAAAAACTTCTGGTATGCAAATCTCTATTTCAGAGTCTGTTTCCTGGGGAACCTTAACCAAGACAGTTATGGTACCAGGAATGGTCTGAGGAAGTAGACTTTAAAATAAAATTTTGGGGCTAGATTATCTGCTGGCTGACTGGCAATGTGTGAATTCCACTACTGGTTATAGGTGGACCACGGATACTAATAACCCTTGGCGTACCCTGTAGCTGTGCAACTGTTAAAACTTTCATGAGTGGTGATTTGGAATGGGATTCCTGTAGAAGGAAATGCATTGGTGGGGGTACAATATCTTAGGATTTTGAGAGGTTAAGTTATTAATTTTTATTTTTTGTTAATCCACGCCCAAGGATATTTTTCCATTGATTTTTAGAGAGAGTAGAAGGGAGGAAGGGAGAGAGAGAAACATGGTTGTGAGAGAGACACATCGATTGGTTGCCTCCTGCATGACCCCAACTAGGGGCAGGGATTGAACCTGCAACTCAGGTATGTGTCCTTGACCAGAAATCAAACCCATGACCCTTTGGACTGTGGGCCAGTGCTCTAACCACCGAGCAAACTGGCCAGGGTGGGAAGTTATTATAAGGGATATAAGGACAGTGTAATCAGATGGCTGTTAGTGAGTGACATTGATAGATTGGAGACAGACAATGAAAGGCTGAAGGTAATGGGGAGCAAAATGAGAAACATAGGTGATTTCTTTAGTATTATGTAAAGAAACTCATCTTTTGTAGTAGGAAGAAAGAAAAAGGTAAGGATTAGGCCCAAGACTTAATTTTAAATGTAGCAAAGCTCCCAGGTGGGTTGAATTCTTAGCAAGTCTGCTGTACCAGTGTCTGTGCTCTGTATTAGAAAGGAATGAGGGCTCTGATCATAGAATGGAATATCTGAGTTGATGAAAACTTTGAAACCACAAATTATCCTGGGTCCTCCGGGCTTGCAGAGGTGGCCTTTTTCTTCTAGATAGAGGGTAGTTGCTTGAAGACTGTACTGCTCCTACTTCCTCCATCTACCCTCGTCTTACCTACTGCTATCACAAAACCAGTAATTAGAGGTAAGTTATAACAAAATCTATTGGAAGGTGCTAGCCTGCTAAGGGAGGAAAGGGACTGTATGTATGTGCTTATATGTGTACACAGACAGAGATTCTCAAACTGTGTGCTGAGGCACCCCAAAACACCACAGTAGACACACATGAAGACCATGGGATATTTCAGAATTTCAAAGGAAACCCAGAAACATTTGTTGTGGACTACTAGCTTGAGGTAGTTCACATTTTTGACGTTATGTCATGTTACATTCCTTTTGAGGATTTTATATCTTTTCAAAGTTAAATTTTTGGTACTTGCTGTGATAGAAATCAAGCACTGCACAAAAATGAGTGTGGAACAGGAAAAAGTGTGGCATGTTTAATATGATTCCAAGTTTAAGAAGTTGTTCAGTGCCCAGAAGGTACACATATCCTATTATTAAGTAATTGCAATTATTTAAGAATGAAATAAAAGTATCTGTTAATATTTATGCGTATTATTTATTCAAATGGCTATTAAGTTGTTAGGATCTAAATTCTTTTTTTTTATCCTTACCCAAGGACCTTTTTCCATTTTTGTTCAGATGGAGTGGGAGGGAGAGAGAGGAAGTGAGAGAGAGAGAGAGAAACATCAATGTGAAAGGGACACGTCGAGTGGCTGCCTCCTGCACAACCCCAAGCGGGGCGGGGACAAACTGCAACTGAGGTACATGCCCTTAGCGGGAACCAAACCTGGGTCTCTCTGGACCACGGGCCAATGCTCTAACCACTGAGCAAAACTGGCCAGGGTAGGATCTAAATTCTTATTGATTATTTGGATCTAATTACTTAATCAACACTACTATTAGGCATTTTTATTTTTGGTCTACAGGTGTTGTGGAAAAATTACTGATGATAGCTGTGCAAGGGCTCAATAATGGATTCTTGTTTATCACTACTGATCTAGCAACTGAGCTACTGAAAATCCAGCCTGACAATAACCATACAGTTCTGTTTTCTCATTTCAGTCAAAATGTTTCATCAATCATTTTGACTGGATTTGACACATATTCTGAGTATGAATTTGCCTTTCGAACTTGCAAGAGCTCAGCTAGTGCAGCTTTTTGAGGGCTTACAGAGTATTGGATCCACCAGCACAAGGTCTTTTTAATATTATTTCAAAGTAAGGGACCCACTTTATATAGAGCAAAGGAGGATCCATGAGATCCCTTTACCCCATCATGTACCTACTCCCCCCACAAGCTTTTAACTTGTAGAGCAGTAAAACAGTATTTTGATGGGACCACTGATGATGATAGCCTGGAATTTGGACAGGATAGCCTGCAAGGATGGGGTCCCATCGTCAAGTGTTCCCAGTAGGAAGAACACATGGAAACAGTACTGGTTCTGTGATCCTAGAAAAACATGCCTTGTCTTTCCCTGTTGTTAATGGGTTCTTGGGGTACCACTGGAATAAGCATTTCTGGAAGTCCTCACAGGAGGATGCGATATAGTAGAAAGCTTTATTTCTGTGGAATTACATCCCTGGGTTTCCAAAATCCCATTTCCCTTAGTCCAGTCATAGAAGAAATGTAGCTGGGGTTTTAGTAAAACTAGAAGCAAAACCAGTGTCCACAGAGTTTCCTTTCCATGTTGGAGCAGGGTCCTGTACAGCATTAGGTCAGTCGCAATCTATTAGTCTATTTTGTGTAGGAGTCCGCATGGCTGTGGGCCACATGGGAGAACGTCAGAAGCCAGCAGTGAGCTGTGAGCCAAAAGTGCCAAGAGGAAACAAGATCATAAGAATGTGTGTTTCTTAGTTTAAGGGATTATACATCCCAAATTTTCATGTGCTTGCAGTGGCCATCTCTGTCCTCAGGTGTGACTGACGGGCAAGTATCTTTCCTATGCTATCCCAACTTGACTGGGCATGTGTCTATCTTTTCTTGTCCAGTCCCCTTCTCCCAGTGTTTTGCAGGGACCATGCTTACCATGTCTGGCCTTCCCTTTGCTCCTTTCCTATTATTAATAACTAGCCAATTACAATGGTATAATTCCCTGCTTAGAGAGAAGGAACCTCTTTGTGGTCTTACAAAGGATAAATGGACAAAGATCTCCACTTCCTCTAGCTGCCTCCTGCTGTCAAGGGGCATAGTCCTGCCAATCCCAAGTTTCAGAGGTTCTCCCTTTCTGACGGAGGAAGGAGTAACAACAGGGAAGGGGCATTTTCATACACTGAAGAGAGATTTTGCAAATTTGGTCCCGGTCAATCTGGTGTCCCTGGAAGGTGACATAGGTTATGTCCAAACATTGGACAAGCTGACATCCTTGTTGTATTCTAGAAATGACAGACTTAACATGAATGTTAAAAGGCAGAATTCAAAAGTGAGGAGACTTATAGCAACTAAAGTTCTAATGAGATGTAAAAACCCACATGATAAAGGGACAGACTAATTTAATAGTGTCCCAGACTAGGTTGGAGGAGTGGCTTCCCTGGAGGCAGGTGTCTCACACCTGCCTGAAGCCCTTTTGTTCATCATATTTAATTCAAATTAAGCTAAGGGAAATAGTCTAAGATTTTTCTCATGAGAAACTGTGGTCCTTTTCTGTCTGAACCATTTGGGCAGAAAGGGAAAGGAGTTTCAAGTGAAGCTGCTCAACCATCCATATTTTTTTGACTCAGCCATAAGTCCAAATTGTTGAATCTCATATTTCAAGAGGTGGTGATGCAGATGGCTCCTAAAGTGAGGCTTATACTGTGTGCACAAGCAATCAGGTAAAAAAGATGTAGAGATACATTGTATGAAAATAGAAGAATACAAAACAAAAATGTTAGTGCATATAGCAGATCATAAACCAGTTGAGAAGACTTCCAGATGCAGGGCTTTTACTGGAATGAAACCACACAGTGAAAATCTGATAGATTGTCTGCAGTTAGAACATCGTTGGTGATGTCTTCAGATGCTGAGGTTTATATGGCATACCTAGACACAACCTTAAAAACAGTTAACTGCACTGGAGTCCAGTACTCACAATTGGGCATGGTGATTTCCATTGAAACATAATTTTTCTTTCTAAGATTACCTTCATTGTCAAAGGGATTGCATTAAGTCCAGTTTTGGTTTTGCCTGATTATTTGCATAAACACAACAAGAATAGCAGTTGATCAAATTGATCACAGAGGTTCTTTCAAACCTGCTTTGCTGTAATTTTCAGAAGGAATCTTTACATTTACTTTTAGTGAACAGCCAGGCTCTGTTGCCATAAGGCTTTACCTGCAATACCTGTAGGTTTGGGTCAAGTCCTCAAATCCCTGATGTCCCCAAAGGTGTCTTTCTTGCCATCTTTCAGAAAAGCAACCTTTGTTTGTTTCTTTCCCGGAAAGACAGTCATAAACCATGTGACCAAACAAGATATCAGGCCATTTATGCAAATGACTTTTGATTGGCTTTATAAAGTCAACCTCAATTCCTTAAAGCTTTTTGGTAACATCCAGAATCCAGGCATGTCTCTCTGAGACATGGTATTCCAGTCAAATTCTTAGTTAATAAGACCACATAGTTTGGAACTGGCCTTAGTGGACTTATGCAAAGAAATGTATTGCCGCCCTGGCGGGTTTGGCTCAGCGGTTAGAGCATCGGCCTGCGGTCCTGAGAGACCCGGGTTTGGTTCCCGCTAAGGGCATGTACGTCGGTTGCAGTTTGTCGCCAGCTCTGGTCAGTCGTGCGGGTGGCAGCCACTCGATGTGTTTCTTTCACATCGATGTTTCTCTCTCTCTCTCTGTTCCTCTCTCTCCCTCCCACTCTACCTGAACAAAAAATGGAAAAATGTGCTCGGGTGAGGATAATAAAAAAAATGTATTGCCATTACTTTCTCATTAAGAATTGCCAGATTCTAGAGGGATCAGAAAGGGAGAAAATACTAAAATTGAGCAATTAACATTTTCTAAATTGGCGAACACGTGCCATAACTTTTAGAAACATAGGCCTTCTTTCTGGCAAACACACTACCACTTTAAGAGACATACTTCTATGAATACAGGTATATAGCACTGATTTAGCAAATTACAGGTGATTGGCTTAGATAGCTTTGGCTCAGATAAGATCTATTATTTATTTATTTATTTATTATTTTTTTTGTGGTACGTGCCCCTAGCGGAAACTGAACCTGGGACTCTCTGGTCCGCAGGCCGATGCTCAACTGCTGAGCCAAACTGGCCAGGGCAAGATCTATTTTTTTAGAGTCTGCATTGTAACAGATGGCTCAGATAAGAAATTTTGGAGAGCAGGTATCATTTCAGAGGTAGACTGTCCTTTCTTTTACAAGCACAGAATAAAATTCCTTGTCAGAGTAGGCACTCTTGAGGAATGGAGACTGTATTACTATTGACTGAGGGGAGAAAAACTAAAAACCTATCATCCTCTTTTATTCTCTTAAAAGAGGGAGATTTGATAGCTGAGGGAGGCATGAACATCATCTATGCTCTCTAGCTTCCTGTCATTGACCAGAATCCAAGGGGCCTATGACACCTTAGCCACTGTGGTGTCCCACGCTCATCTTACCTAAGTTGGTAGGAAGATTTGCATTCATCCACAGCCTGCAGCCTCTGAAATAGTAAAACAGTTGTCTAGGTGTGGGGCCTTTAACTTCACCCAGAAGATTTTGAAGGCCTCTAACTTTATTGGGGGCTTTTATCCTTTACTGTCTTGAGTAGAAAATGTCTGGTCTTTTAATTTGTCTTCAATAGGTAGGCTAGTGATCTATTGTTGTCTCATATTTCTAACAGTCTTGGTCCCTTAAGAGCCTTGGCAGTGTGAGACAGCTTCCCTTAATAGGGCAGCAAGCATTTCTTGTTAATCTGACTGGCCAGAATTGAACACCTGAGCCCAGGGGTTAAATTCTGCTTTGTGGTCAATTTCCAAGGTTAGGTAACAAAAACCTTTTATTTCTCTTTGCATCTGTAGATTTTGGACTTTTCTCTATGAATGACAAGCTGCAATGTTTGTGTGAGTTAGAACATAGCAGTTATGTTTGTAATAGAAATACAGTATTACTGACAAGCATCAGGTCAAAAAAATTTGCAGCAGTTCATTCCTGTTGCCTGCTTACAACTTCTGTCCCAAGCATTATGGCTGCCATGAATGGGACTTCACGCCTGAGCAACATGGCTTCCAAGGCAGTAACAATGACAGTTTCCGTCCTTAAGCAACATGGCTGCCAAAGCAGAACTCTGGCATAGCAACGGTTGTGGTTCCCGCCCCTTAGCAACAGGCAGAGAAGACTGAGCCATGGGAGCAAGTTTTCTCTGTGGCTTTTTGTATCCAGGCATTTTTGCTTCTTCTTCCCCTCCCCAGGGCACAGCCATAAGGTCTGAGACACACTCTAAGCCTGCAAGACAAGGAGAAAATTCCCAGGCAGCATTCTGGAAGGAGGGGGCAGGACCCAAGTTAAGGTCTGAGCTTCCTGCATGCATGCAGTCTTGAGTGAAGGGGAGAAAGGCAGGGAGAGGCAGAAGGGAACTGAGCTGTGTTCCCACAGCTTAGCTGGGCACTGTGGCTGAGAGTCCCTCTCCTGTACACTGCAGGGGATGAGGATAAAGCAGCTGGGTACTTTGGCTAGAGAATTCGTAGGGGGCTGGGGGCCAGAAGGCAGAACTCTGGGTCTGCTCCTGGCAGCTCCAGTTGTTGGCTGCCCCTGTGCTCCCTCCCACTTGGTGCTGTGTGCCTGTGAAATTCAAGCCTGCGGAGGCTGGCACACTGTCAGGCAGAAACAGAGTGGAGAGGGGAGGCAGTGCCTTAAGCCCCAGTCTAGGGTCACAGAGTCTGGCACCAGAGTAAATTTCAAGGCAGCAGTGAGTGTGCTCTGGCTTCCCATGTTCTGTGTTTCCCTGGCAGCCATCTGCACTTGCCATGAAGTATCTCATAGTCCTGAAGCCAAGCTGGTAAGAAAAGGGTGTTCCCAAGCTACAGTCTGAGTTGCCTGCATGTGTGCTGTCTAAGGGGATAGTGAAGGGAGCTGTGAGCTCACAGCTCAACTAAGCTCGGCTGGGTGGAGGGGGGCTTGGCTGGGAGCCCCTCTGGACTGGGGGTCATTCCCTGTGTACCTCTCCCCAGGGTCTGGGGTTCAGCAGTGTGTGACTACTCTGGGTTCACCTGCAAAGGCATCTCCTGTGGTCATCCCCTCCCACCCCACCATGCCAGAATCTGTGTGCCTGAGCTGCCTAAGCTGTATTGGGCATGAGGAAACAGGCCCACTTTTAGTGGTTTGAGCTTGAACCTGAACCTTCAGTGCCAGAGGGTGCAGGGCTAAGATAAGGAAATGAACCAGGACAGGAGAGAGAGAGAAAGGCAAATGAATGATAAAATCCCAATTTAGGGAAGGGAGGTTTTATCTCACCAGAATTCAGGGCAGGTTTCATCCTTTCCAGTGCAGGCCATTTGTGGGACAGAATGGCAGGTGTCAAGGCTGAGGGTGAGCTCTCTGAGGGGCAGAGAAGAGATGTTTTCCATGCTTTCCTCTCTTCAGTCCTCCGTTTTCACTTTCCTTTATGGTTGCCATTCTGTTATTAGAGACAAAGTGCTTTGTCTTTCTTCGTTGCTAGTGGGAGAGGTGTTCTTGGAGTACTACTGGAATAAGCATTTCCAGAAGCCCCCACAGGAGGATGTGATATAGTAGAAAGCTTTATTTTTGTGGAATTACATCCCTGGGTTTCCAAAGTCCCATTTCCCTTAGTCCAGTCATAGAAGAAATGTAGCTGGGGTTTTAGTAAAGCTGGAAACAAAGCTAGTATCCAGAGCTTCCTTTCCATGTTAGAGCAGAGTCCACTAATGCAGTCCATTAGTTCATTGTGTGTGGGGTCCGCGTGGCTGTGGGCCACATGGGAGAATGCCAGGCAGCCAAGCATGCCAGGAGGATGCTCTTAAGAGCTTAAGAGTGTGAGTTTCTTTGTTTAGGCCTTCAGCCTATGGGTCGTGACCCCCTTGGGGGTTGAATGACCCTTTCACAGGGGTCACCTAAGACCATCGGAAAACACTTATTTCCGATGGCGATTCATAACAGTAGCAAAAATACAGTTATGAAGTAGCAATGAAAATAATTTTTTGGTTGGGGGTCACCACAACATGAGGAACTGTATTAAAGGGTTGCAGCATTAGGAAGGTTGAGAACCACTGATTTAGGGGATTATACATTCCAAATATCCATGTGCTTACAGTGGCTAACCATCTCTGTCCTCAGGTGTGATTGACAGGCAAGTATCTTCCCTGTGTCATCCCTGGGCATGCATCTATCTTTCCTTTGTCCAGTGTACTTCCCCCAGTGTTTTGCAGGGACCACGTCTATAATGTCTAGTCTTCCCTTTTCTCCCTTCCTATTTTTAATAACTAGCTAATTACAGTGGTATCAGTTCCACTTAGCATCACTCTCAGTGATCTACTCACTGGGGAATTTATGCTTCCCTTCCCTGTAGCTCTGAGCACCAGGGATTAAAAGTTCCTGGTTCTCAGAGGCGAATGGAATCATCTCCAATAGAAGACACAAGAATCCTGTTACACTTTAAGGCGCAGCTATAGATGAGACAGTATTTCAGGTTGTATAGGTGTCTGGATAATCGGAGTAATGTCGTGGTATTCCTGATAGACCTAGGAAGTGTTGGGGGAAGAAAATTATATTGACTCCTACAAATATAATTAGGAAATGAATTTTAGCTCAGGTTGTGCTGAGTGTATAGCCGGAAAATAATGAAAATCAGTGTACGAATCTGCCTATAATGGCAAATACTGCTTCTATGGAAAGTACATAGTGGAAATGGGCTACTACATAATAGGTATCATGTAGTACAATGTCTAGAGATGAATTAGCAAATACAATGCCTGTTAGACCTCTTACTGTGAATAAGAAATTTGTTATTTCCTCCGTGGAGTGTTGCTAATCAGCTGAATACTTTAACTCCTGCAGGAATAGCGATAATTATAGTGGCTGAAGTAAAGTAAGCTCGTGTATCTACATCCATACCTACTGTTAATATATGGTGGACTCAGACAATAAATCCTAGGAATCCAGTAGATATTATAGCTCATACCATGCCTATATATTCCAAAGGTTTTTATTTTTTCTGAATAATAGGTTACAATATGTGAAATAATTCCGAAGCCTGGTAGAATTAGAATATAGACTTCAGGGTGGCAGAAGAACCAAAATAGGTTTTGATACAGAATAGGATCTCCTCCAGCAGGGTCAAAGAAAGTAGTATTTAGGTTTCGATCTATTAATAATATTGTAATTCCTGCTGCTAGGACTGGTAGGGATATAATAGCAGTAGTACGGCTGTAATTAATATAGATCATATGAATAGGGGTGTTTGGTATTGGGAGAGAGCTGGTAGTTTTATGTTAATAATGGTTGTAATAAAATTAATAGCACCCAGGATTGATGAGACTCCTGCTAAGTGAAGAGAGAAAATGGTTAGATCAACGGAAGCTCCTGCATGGGCTAGATTTCCGGCCAGGGGAGGATAAACCGTTCAGCCGGTACCAACCCCAGCTTCAACTATAGAGGAAGCTGGTAGCAATAGGAATGATAGGGGAAGTAATCAGAAGCTTATATTGTTTATACGTGGGAAAGCTATATCGGGAGCTCCAATTATTAGAGGAACTAGTCAATTTCCAAATCCTCCAATTATAATTGGTATAACTATGAAGAAAATTATTACGAAGGCATGGGCAGTTACAATTACATTATAAATCTGGTCGTCTCCTAGAAGAGCTCCTGGTTGACCTAGTTCAGCTCGGATAAGAAGACTTAGGGCAGTTCCTACTATACCTGCTCAGGCACCAAATAGGAGATATAAAGTGCCAATATCTTTATGGTTTGTTGAGAATAATCAACGGTTTATGAACATAGGTAAGATGGCTGATAAAGCATTAGACTGTAAATCTGAAGATAGAGGTTTGAGCCCTCTTCTTGCCAAGCCCTGTGGTGTACAACACATTGAATTGCAAATTCAAAGAAGCAGCTTCAATCCTGCCGGGGCTTCTCCCGCCTTTTTTTTTTCGCGGCGGGAGAAGTAGATTGAAGCCAGTTGTATAGGGTGTTTAGCTGTTAACTAAAGTTTCATGGGTTTGAATCCCATCAATCTAGTAAGGATTTAGCTTAAAAGTTAAAGTGACTGGTTTGCATTCAGTTGATGTGAGATAGAGTCTTGCAATCCTTAAGTTTTTGCAAGAGTTAAACATATATTGTTTACTTAGAGCTTTGAAGGCTCTTGGTCTGGTTAACCTAAACTCTTAATTTAAGATTATAATTATTGGTGTTAGGGGTAGTGTAAGTGTTGATAGCACAATTATTGGTGTTAGTAAGTTTAGGCGTTTTGGATTTTCAAATTGTCATTTGATTTTTATGTTGTTGGTGGTGGGGAATATTGTTAGGGACTTGGCATTCCTTTTCCAAGGAAAGGAGTAACCATTTTGACAGGGCTAATATATCATTGTCTGGAGTAGGTATGGCTGCTCCACAGTGCAGCATGGGGGTTTGGCACATGGGTCAAATTAATTAATTTCTGAATGTCAAATCAACCTTGCATACCTGGGATCAAACCTTCTCATATGTGAGGCATTGTTAAATTTGATTTGCTAATATTTTGTTGAGAATTTTTAAGTTATATTCATGAAGCATATTGGTCTATAATATTTTGTTGTTTTTGGTAATATCTTTGTCAGATTTTAGTATTATAGTTATCTTTGTTTTATGAAATGAGTTGGATAGTAATCTATTCTGTATCTTTAAAAAGTTTGCATGAGCCTGGCTGGTGTGGCTCAGTGTTTGGGCGTTGACCCATGCACTGAGAGGTTGCCAGTTCGATTCCTAGTCAGGGCACATGCCCAGGTTGTGGGCCCAATCCCCAGTGGGGAGCATGCAGAAGGCAGCCAGTCGATGTTCTCTCTCATCGATGTTTCTATCTCTCTCCCTTCCCCCCTTCCTGTCTCTCTAAAATCAATAAAGGAAAAAGATTTTTAAAAAAGTTTGCATGAGATTGGTCTCATTTTTTCTTGATATTTGCTAGAATTCACCAGGGACACCATCTGGTCCTGAAATTTCTATTTAGGGAAGCTTTTGAAAAATTCAGTTTCTTTGATATAAGGATATTCAGATTTTTTGTTATTTCTCATGTCAGTTTTGATATTTTATTTTTTATTTTTGGAGAGCTTTAATTACATCATTTTATCTAAATTGTTGACATTTTTGGCAAAAAGTCATTCATACATTATTTTCTTATTCTTTAATACCTGTGGGATCTGTGGTGTTAATTTCTTTTTTATTCCTTATGTTAGGGGGTTTTCTGTTTTTTTCTTGATCAACCTAGCTAGAAGTTTGTCAATTTTATCTATAGGTTTGAAGAACCAACATTCTCTGTTATTGACCTATTTTCTACTTTATTGACTTTTCTCATATTATAGCTTCCTTCTACTTTCAGTTAGCTTTGTTATTTTTTTCTAGCTTCTTAAGTGGAATCTTGGCTCATTGTCATTGATTTTAGATTTTTTTCAAATCTCTTCTAACACAAGGATTTAAAGCTATGAATTTTTATTTAATCACTGCTTTAGCGGCATCCCACAAATTTTGATGCTCTGTATACAGGGTGGGGCATAAGTAGGTTTACAGTTGTGAGTACGTGAAACTCCAAGTTTATTCTTTTACTCTTATTTATTAATTATTACATCACCCTGTATTCTTTGTTATTTTATGTAAAATGTTTCCTAATTTTCCTTGTAATTTCAGCTTTGCTTCATGTATTGTTTAGAATTATTTTATTTGACCTTCAGATAGTCAGCATTTCCTTATATGTATTATTGTTATTACTTTATAATACACATTTTGTATGATTTAATCTTTTTAACGTTTATTGAGATATGCCTTATCTCCTAGGATCTATATGATCTGCCTTGGTGATTGAACTGTGTGCAGTTGAAAGCAATGTGTGTTCTGCCTTTTTTGCATGTAGAGTTGCATGTCAATAATTAAAGTTGGTCTATAGTGTTATTTAGATCTTTTATGTCTATACTAGTTTTTTTGTCTAGTTCTATCATTTACTGAGAGAGGGGTATTAAAAATATTTCATTGTAGCTGTGGATTTGTATTTGTCCCTTTGATTTTGTCAGTTTTGCGTCATGTATTTTGGGTCTCTGCTACTGTATACTTTTATAATTGTTAAAACTTCCCTGGTGAATTACTTTTTTATTTCATTATGACACATCTCTCTTTATCTCCAGTAATATTCTTTGTCTTGAACTTATTTTACCTGATGTCAGAATAGCCTCTCTATTCTTTTTATGCTTACTGTTTACATGGTAAATTTTTTCTATTGTTTACTTTTGACCTATCTGCATTTTTATATTTAAAGTTTCTCTTCTTTGGGAAACATATGTAGGATTTTGCTGTTGTTTTTTAAATCCACCCTGTCAATCTTTGCTTTTTATTTGGAGAGTATAGACTATTGATATTTAGTGTAATTAATTATTGATATCATTGGCTCTTGGTATACCATTTAATTGTCTTCTGTTTCCCTCTTTGTTTTTTGTTCCCCTCTTCCTCTTTTTCTGCCTTCTTTTGGATTATATTTTAGTATTCTATTTTAATATATCTCTTGGCCTTTGTTACTTCACCTTTTTGCTTTTTAATACCCCGAGGATTTATATATATAATCTTTCACAGCCTACTTAGAGTTACTATTGTACTGCATCATTTAAAATGGAGAAAACTTATTATAATCATATAGATCCTTTGTTTTCCTTCTGCTGCCCCTGCCTTTATGCTATAATTGTCATAAGTGTTAGGGCTACATTCTTTGAAAACCTCAGCATACAATTATAGTTTTTGCTGTTAAAAGTAATATATATTTTAAAGAACTTAAAGGAAAAAATGGTATTTTATTTTTTTGTATATATTTTTTTGTTCTTCCTTCATTCTTGAAGTGTATTTTCTTTCAGCCTAAAGTACTTACAGCATTTCTTGTACAACATTCTGCTGGGATGTTTTCCTTCATCTGAGAACGTCTTTATTTGGTTTTTATTCCTAAATGATATTTTAGGTGGATATAGAACTCTGAGCAGACACTTTTTCTCTTTTAGTATTTTAATTATGTTCCAGTGTCTTTTCACCATTATGATTTCTGATGAGAAACTTTTGTAATTTGAATCATAATCCCCTCTGTATAGTATGTCATTTTTCTCTATCTGCTTTCAAGAATATTTTCTTTGATTTTTGGTTTTCAGCAGTTTGATTTGATCTGTCAAGTGATTTTCTTTTGAGTTTTATCCTCTTTGAGGAATGCTCAGCTTCTCAAATCTGGAAATATCGCTTTCGCTAAATGTGGGATGCTTTCTACCATTGTTTCTTAAAATATTCTGCCCTAGTTTTTTTCTCTTTTCCTTTCAGTATTCCAATGACATATTCAATAAAACTTTTGAGAGCATCCTACAGGTCTCTCTCTGTTTATTTTTCCTTTTGTCAATATTTTTTCTCTTTGTTCTTCAGATTGGATAATATTTATTGATCCATTTTTAGGTTCACCGACTTTTTTCTCTGTCATCTCCATCTCTTACTGAGCCCATCCAATGAGTTATTTTTATTTTTACATATTGTATTAATCAGTTTCAAAATTTACATTTGTTTCATTTAAAAAATAATTTCTCTTTGTCTTCTGGGAACCTTTTTTTCCATTCAAGTCAAGTGTTTTTGCCTTTACTTGATGGAACATACTTACAGTAGTTGCTTTAAGGTATTTGTTGGAGCCCTGGCTGGTTTGGCTCAGCGGTTAGAGTGTCAGCCTGCAGACCAATGAGTTGCGGGTTTGATTTTGGTTAAGGGCACCTGCCTCAGTTGCAGTTTGTTCCTGTTCCGACGTCCCTGGTCAGGTCGTCCGGTTGTCGGGTCATGCAGGAGGCAACCAGTCGATGTGTCTCTCTCACATTGATGTTTCTCTCTCCTTCTCCCTCCCTACCTCCCACTCCATCTGATGATAAATGGAAACATATCCTCGGGTAAGGGTTAAAAAAAAAATGTATTGGATAATTACAGCATCTGTATCATCTCAGGGTTGGCAACTGTTAATTGTTTCTTTCCTTGAAATTTATTTTTCTTGAATTTTGCATTGTGAGAATTTTGAATTGTATCTTTGACATTGTGAATGTTATGTTTTATAAACTCTGGAGTTTATCATAATTCTCTGGAGAATATTAATTTTTGTTATTTCTTTTAGCGGACTATAACCCACTTAAGTTTAGATGATGAATTTGGTCTTGCCTTCTGTGGGTGGTGGTTCATATTTCAGTTCAGTTTGCAGAGACTTTGCTGTGTTTGTATGGTCTGTCCCATACCTGTACAGATCCAAAGTAAACCCAAGACTTGTGTTTATAGACAGAATTAGGGAATCCTTTTCTCCATCTTATTCCATTCTAGGATTTCTTCTACCTTCTCCAGCAGGCAGGAGTCCCTTTCCCTCAATTTCTGTGGCCAGAAAAATAGGGTTTCCTTTGGAGTTTTAATTTCTGGGTTTTGATCTATATGCAGTGATTGCTTCCTGGCCTCCAGGCAAAGCTGTTAGAAAAGGAAAAAAACATAACCAAGATGGGAAGCTCACTCTAACTGGATCATTTTTCTATGTTTAACTCCCCTCTATACAGTCTGCTTTTGTTTACTTTTCAGAGTTCTCAAGTAATTCATTCATTCATTTATTCTCTCTCTTTCTCTTTCTCTCCCCTTCCCTTCCTTTCTTTCTTTCTTTTCTTTTTTGTATTTTGTCTAGTTCCCACTTGTGAACAGTGGGAAAGATTGGCTATTTTTGTGTTTATGCCATCTGGAATCAGAATTCCTTCTCTGGCTGCTTCTAAGATTTTCCTCTTTGTCTTTAATTTTTAGTAATTTGTTTATACTGTGCCTAAGTATTTTTTGTGTGTATATCCTGTGCTTGGTGTTCATTGAACTTCTTAGATCTTCATTATGTTAATTTTTGTTTAATTTGGCACATTTTGGCCTTTATTTCCTCAAATGTTATTTCAAACCCAGCTTCTTATTTCCTTTTGAGAATCCAGTTATATACATATGAGACATATGAGACTGCTTGATATGGGTGAGGGGTCAGCAAACTTATTTTTTAAAAGGCCAGATACTGCCCTGGCTGGTTTGGCTCAGCGATTGGAGCATCGGCCTGCGGACCAGAGAATTCTGGGTTCAGTTCCCGCTAGGGCATATACAAAATAAATAAATAAATAAAATGCCAGATACTAAATACTTTAGGCTTTGCAGGCAGTATGGTCTCTGTTAAAGCTGTTCGACTCTGTTGTTACAGCTTGAAAGCCGCCATAGACATTATGTAAACAGATGAGTATGGCTGTGTTCCAGTATAACTGTATTTACAAAAATAGGTGGCTGGCTAGATTTGGACTACAGGCTGTGTAGTTTGTTGACTCCTGCGGTAGACAGTGATAGTTGTTGGAGTAACACTGTGAATTCAGAAGTAAAATCAAAGAAGTATAAAACATAGATATTGGCAATAATTAAAATGTGGGGAACTGGGTGAATGAGGATAAGGGTGTAGAAGAGACTGGAAAGGTATGTTAGGACTGGGTTATTATGTTCCAGGTATTGCTTTATTTGCGAACAGTAGTGACAGAGTTAAACTTAAAATTTATAAAATTATCTCTAATAACCTTATAGAGGATGAAAAGGTGCATATCTCCAAAGCAGGACTATTTTTAAAGAAGTGATAACAGTACTGACAGGTGATAACAAATCCTGAGAAAAGGCAGTGGGAAGAGATGAAATAGAACAGATTTGAGAGACATTTTGTTTTGTATTAGAAGGATGAACAAAGAATGTGTAACAGGTAACTAGATTTCAAGTGTAGAAATAATGCCTTTCCTCTAGATAGGAAGGGAGTAAGAGCTAGTTTCTTGAGAGTCTACTCTTGGTACCCTTCTCTGTAAATTTCTTTCTTGGTTATTTCTGTCAGTCCTGTGATTTCAATTACTGCCAAAATATGTTTGATTTCCTGGTCTGTGGTTTGTAGCTAAAACCTTTCCTGTGATACCTGCATTTTGATAATTCTTATGCTGGGAGTCTCTCAAGCCTGTCTCAAATACATTATGTTCAGTACATTCAAAGGCTCCTCATGAATATTCTTAAAACCTGTCTCTTTCTGTAGGTCAGCTAAACAGAAGTCTGAGACATTATCTTGAAGTTGGCATTAAGAGATCATAATGGCCTTACACCCACTCACTCTCCTTCCTTTTGTGCAGAAGGCAGGGAGAAGTAACATTTCAGTGAGAAAGTGAATTGAGGTTAGATAGAGAAGGGAATAGAGAATTTAGAAATTGGTATTTAAAGGGAAGGAGGAAGGAGACAAAGAATTAATTTATCTTTTGGATAAGAGACATTGTAGCAGATGTTCTTAGTGTCCTAGACATATGTCTTTGACATATATCTTCATTGTGTTTACTTACATTTTCTGCCTGCAAACTTTCTTATTGGCCATACAGACATGCTTGGCCTTTGTGCAGGGCAAGCCAGAAATGCCAGAAGGTTAATGTCTTCAGAAAGGCTTTCAATCAGTGATGGATGAGGAGTTGGTGGATAAATGCCTCATTTTTCTCATCTTTTAATTAGGATAACTGAGCCATGTTCTACCATCTACCAGAGTTCTTCAGTAGGATCATGCTCTAGTTGCCCATCTCAGGGTAACTGGCTTAATAATGTGCTTTCTTTACTGCCTTTCCTATCCCACTTCCAATTCCTCCTACCAATGTTTTTCCGGATCACAACGAAAAACAACTAGTTGGACTTGAATTCTTGAATCAAGTCTGCTTCTGAGGAAATCCAAACCAAAGTAAACACTTTACTTTAGCTTGGTAATAAGTAAAAATTTTTTAGCACTATGTACCCAGCCATAACTCTAAGGGCTTCCAATTCAACAGGAGAGGTATTATTTTCATCCTAATATACTATAAACCTACCTGTTGTTTGATTCTTTTTCACATGTACTGTGTTCCCCATACTTTGCAGATATTTTAAAGCCAGTCTTTTATTTCTTTAAATTTGGTAAGCAGAGGTGTATCTGAAAATTTCATCTGAAGTCTCTTTGGGTGTCTTTCTATTATCTTTCTGCTAGTTCTCACTCATGGATTCTTGTCTGAAAATTTCATCTGAAGTCTCTTTGGGTGTCTTTCTATTATCTTTCTGCTAGTTCTCACTCATGGATTCTTGTCTTGTATCTTTGTGTGCTTGATTATTTAACTCCTAACTCCTATTACCCTTGTGGCTCTTTGAAGACTGAGATGAATAGATTGTTCTCCGAAAGCTTTACAGTTGCTTCATGGCTTGAGTTTTTCACACCTACTTAGCTATGTGTACTTGAGTATAAATCTGCATGAGACATGGTTCAAACTCATAACTTTTCAGAGATTTCTCTCCTTATTCTCCTACCACACTCTTTCCCACTCTTTTGCTTTATCTTTTCTTTTTTTTCTTCTTTTTCTTATGCTGCTCTGCCTACTGCAGCAGTTTTGCTTATAATTCTTACTCCCACCTCTTACCCCCATGTGAAGATTTCCAAATAAGATCAAGAGACTGAAGCTATATATAGGGAATCAGTTTGCATCTTGCCTTTAGATCAACTTAAAATCTCTTTTGTTGTTACTGATTATCCAGCTAGGTTAAGTAAATAAAAGTTTTCTACTTAGTAATCAGACAGCTATTTCTCCTTAATTTATCCAGTGAAGCTTGAACACAATAATACTATCATTACGTTAATTACACAGAAGTTAAGTCTGGCTTTAATAGAAAAGCTTCAGTTTACATACAGTGTTTTATAAATTAGTTGATTTTTAAAAATTTGTGTTGTAGCCCAGCCGATGTGGCTCAGTGGATTGAGCATTGTCTCATGGACTGAGAAGGTCTTGGTTGGATTCTTGGTCAGGGCACATGCCTGGTTGTGGGCTCGATCCCCAGTGGGGGGCATGCAGGAGGCAGCCAATTGATATTTCTCTTTTGCATCCATATTTCTATCTCTCCCTCCCTCTCTAAAAAAAAAAAAATCAATAAAAATATATATAAAAATAATTGTGTTATATCCAGCAACTTGATAATTCACTTTTAAATTTCTTATTTGTAGATTATTTTACATATTCTATAAATATGTTTTTTATTTACAAATAAAAGTACTTTACTTTTTTTTTTTCAACCATTATGAATTTTGTTTTATGCTTGACTTACTGACTTCCAGTACAGTATTACATAGAGGTGGTGATAGTATAAGTCCTTGTGTTTTTTTCCCCATACTCAGTGGAAGTATTTAATTTTTCATCATTGAATATAATTAAGTATAATGTTAGTTTTAGGTTTTTTTGTAGATAATCTTCATCAGTTTAAGTAACTTCTTTTTCTAGATCACTGAGGCATGATATTACAAATAGTTGTTGAGTTTTAGCCCTGCCAGCGTGGCTCACTGGTTGAATGTCGACCCATGCAGCGTCGACCCATGCACCAAGAAGTAACTGATTCGATTCCTGTTCAGGGCACATGTCCAGGTCGTAGGTCCAATCCCTAGTGGGGGGCATGCAGGAGGCTGCCAGTCGATGTTCTCTCTCATCGATGTTTCTATCTTTCCCTCTCCTTTCTTCTCTCTCTCTCTCTCTCTCAAATCAATAAACAAGACAATATTTAAAGAAAAATAGTTAAGTTTTAGAAAATACTTTTTCTGCCCCTATTGAAATGATCATATTTCCCCCTGTATTCTGGTATTATGTTGAATTGCAGCAAATTAATTTTTTATTTTACCTACTTTCCTTTTTATATGTTTCTGGACATTGAGATTATTTTTAGGCTGATGTCTTTTCCCTCATATATTTTTTATTGAGATATAATTCAAATAAGCATAAAATATACCTTTTAAAAGTATACAACTCAGTGGTTTTTAGTTTATTCACAAAATTGTACAAGAAGAACATTTTTCTTCACTGCAGAAAACAAATTCCATACCTATTAATAGTCATTTCCCTTCTCCTTTCCATTAGTCCCTGACAACCACTAATCAACTTCTTGTTCCTATGGATTGTCTGTCTGGACATTTCATATAAATTGAACCATGCAATTTGTGACCTTTTGTGGCCTTTGTTTCTTTTATTAGCATAATGTTTTTAAGCTTCATCCATATTTGTAGCATGTGTCTACTTCATTCCTGTTTATGGCTGACTAATATCTCATTAAATAGATGTACCGCACTTTGTTTATCCATTCATCAATTGATGAACATTTGGGTTGTTTCCACTTTGGGGCTATGTGGTATTTTTGCTTTTATGTTCATGGGAGATGTTGATCTCAAATTTCATTATTTCAAACTAGCCTTTTTAAAAGGTTTTGTATGATTTCGTAAATGTTTCTTCTTTTTATATTCTCAGAAAGAGTTAGTCTAAGATCAGTATTGTTTGAAAGAATGTATCAGCAAATTCCTTAAGTGTTTGGAGGAATTCACTGGCAAAGCCATCTAAGTCTAGACTTTTCTTTGTGGCAAGGTTTTGATTTAAGGATTCAATGTCTTTAACAGATATGTCTATTCAGATACTGTATTTTTTCTTGTTTAGTGTTTGTAAGTTATATTTTTCAAGGAATTTGTCCATCTTATATTTAAGTTATGCAGTTTATGGGCACATCTGTAGTGACATCCCACTTCTTATTTCTTAAATTAGTAATTTACAGTTTTATTTATTTATTTTTTTGATCAAGCTTGCTAGAGGATTATTACATTTATTAATCTTTTTGGAGAGTGAGTTTTGACTCCTTGATTTTCTCCATTGAGCGTTTGCTCTCTTTTTCATTGATAACTGCTCTTATTTTATATTTCCCTCTTTTTACATTCTTTCCATTTAATTTGCTCTTTTTTTTCTAGCTTCTTAAGATGTAAGCCTAGATAATTTACTTTCAAATTTTATATGCATTTATGTATCTGGAAAAAGCTGTATCCCACAAGTTTCCCTAGGTACTACTTTAGCTGCATCCCACAAGTTTTTATATGTGGTATTTCATTTTTATTTAATTGAAAATATTTGCTAATTTCCATTGTAACTTTCTATTATAGCTCTTTGACCCATGGTTTATTTAGAAATCTGGTTTTTAGGTTACCAAACTGTGAATTTCTTAATTTTCTTTCTGTTGGTTTCTAGTTTAATTTTCCAGTGATCACAGACCTTGTAAATTTGTTGAGACTTGGTCTGTGGTCCAGCGTATTGTTCATTTTGGTAAGTATTCTACATGCATTAGAAAAGAATGTGCATTCTTCCATTGTTGGTCGTGTTTTTCTGTGACAATTAGGTCAAGGAGATTAATAATGTTTTTAAATTTTTATGTATCCATGCTATTTTGTCTTCTCTTTGTTCTGTCAATTAGAAGAGATATGTTAAAATCTACCCTTTTGTGAATATTTTTTCTTCTAGTCTCAATTTTGTTTCATATATTTTGAAGTTATATTATTATTAGTTGCATTCAAATTTAGGATTGTTATGTTTTTCTTTGATCTGGCCCTTTTAGCATTATGAACTGCTCTGCTCACAAGCCTTAAAAATTATTTTGTCAAGTACTACTATTTTAGGTAGACTGGTGAGTGTACTCAAGATATGTCTCCTCTAGTCCTTTTACATTTTATTCTCTGTCCTTTTATTTAATATGTATATATATATTTTTTTTGTTAATCCTCACCCAAGGATGTTTTTCCATTGATTTTAGAGAGAGTGGAAGGGAGAGAAACAGTGATTTGAGAGAGACACATTGATCAGTTGTCTCCTGCGCAACCCTGACCAGGGCTGGGGATCAAACTTGAAACCCAGACATGCCCTGGACTGAAAATCCATCCTGAGACCCTTCGATCTGCAGGCCAATTCTCCAACTGATGAGCCAAACGGCCAAGGCCTTTTTCTTTTTAAATCCTCACCTGAGGATATTTTTCTATTTAGCTTCAGATAGAGTGGGAGGATGAGGGGAGAGAGAGAGAAACATGGATGTGAGAGAGACACATTGGTTGCCTCTCGCACGACCCTGACCGGGGCTGGGGACGAACTGCAACTGAGGTACGTGCCCTTGACCAGAACTGAATCCACGACTCTTTGGTCTGCAGGCTAATGCTCTGACTGCTGTGCAAAACTGGCTAGGGCCCAAGGCCTTTTATTTAATATTTTGACGTAGCAATTATTGTTATTTTTTTTAACAGTTTTTTACATTTTATTTTTTAAATTGAATTTATTGGGGTGACATCAGTTAATAACTTCTATAGGTTTCAAGTGTACAATTCTATAATACATAATACATCGTCTGTATATTGTATTGTGTGTTCACCACCCAAAGTCAAGTCTCCTTTTGTCACCATAGTAATTATTAAAGGGAGACCTTCCTTTTTTTTGTTAATTTATTCTTATTGTAGAGAGTATTACAGATGTCCCCTATTTTCCTCCTCCAACTAGCCCCCACCCCACCCCAGGTCTTCATCACACTATTGTCTGTGTCCATGGTCTATGCATATATGTATATGAGTTCTTTGGTTTATCTCTTCTTGTCTGTCCCCCGAAACCCCCCAAATCTGTCAGTCTGTTCCATGCATCCATGCCTCTGGACCTATTTTGTTCGTCATTTTATTTTGTTCAGTAGATTACACATATAAGTGAGATCATGTGATATTTGTCTTTCTCTGACTGGCTTATTTCACTTAGCGTAATGATCTTCAGGTCCATCCATGCTGTTGCAAAGAGTAAGAGAGTAAGAGATCCTTCTTTTTTTTAACAGCTGCGTAGCACTCCATTGTGTAAATGTACCGCAGCTTTTTTATCCACTCATCTACTGGTGGGCACTTGGGCTGTTTCTAGATCTTAGCTGTTGTAAACATAGGGGTGCATATGTTCTTTCTGACTGGTATTTCAGGATTCTTATGATGTAGTCCCAGAAGTAGGATCGCTGCGTCAAAACGCAATTCCATTTTTAATTGTTTGAGGAGACTGTACTGTTTTCCATAGTGGCTGAACCAGTGTACATTCCCTTCAGCAGTGCACTAGGGTTCCTTTTTCTTCACATCCTTGCTAGCACTTGTTGTTTGTTGATTTATTGGTGGCAGCCATTTTGGCAGGTGTGAGGTGATACCTCATTGTAGCTTTAATTTGCATGTCTCTGAATTTGTATTTCTTGTAGTGTTGGTATATTGATAATGAGTTATATCAGCTTTTTTTGCTTTAAAAAATCTCTATTTTTGTCTTCATTTTTAAAGAACATTTTTTATAGGTATATAATTCTAGATTGCTAGGCATCCCCCACCCCTGCACTTTTCATCACAAAGAATGGAAGTGATGAATAGTATTATTGATCCTATGAGTGTATCGTTTATCTTTGGATGCTCTTAAGATTTTTTTCTTTTCTTTTCCTTTTTTTTGATTTTAAGGAGAGAGGAAGGGAGAGGGAGAGAGAGAGAAGCATCAATGAGAGAGAACATCGATTGACTGCCTCCTACATACCCCGGACTGGGTATTGGGCCCACAACCTGGGCATGTACTGTGACCAGGAATCGAACCAGTGACCTCTTGGTGTGTAGGTTGACACTCAACCACTGAGCCACACCGGCCGGGCTATTTTTCAGAAAATTTACTTGGCTTTAAAAAATACAGATTCTTTTGAAAATTATATCATTTTATTTATTTTTAATCCTCACCTGTGGATATGTTTTTATTGATTTTGAGAGAGAGAGAAGGAAAAATAGTGAGAGAGAGAGAGAGGGAGAGAGGGAGAGAGGGGAAAAATAGTGGTTAGTTGCTTCACCCTGCTGACTGGGGATCTGACCTCTTGATTATCTGTTACATTATTTGGCTTTTTTGGATGTCTTACTATATATATTGTGTGCCTAACTGTGTGTGTAAAATAACAGTTCTTTTTTCTTTCAGATGATGTTATTTTCTTCCAGAGAATTTGGCTCTGTACTGTGTTAGACAGATAGGATGAGGTATTGACTACCGCAGTTCAATCAAGGATTAAAGTAGACCTCTCTCTCTACTGGGATTCTGTTTTTAAGCACTGGGAGACTGGGGCAAATTGACTTTGACCTGTTGATCTAGCCTCCTTATCTTTCTTCAGTATCACTAAGCAGATCTACTATTGGGAAAACTGCCCACATATTTGGGGCTTTTCTTTCTTGATTTCCAACCCATCATTCCAACCCATGCAGACATCTAAAGCACCAGTAGTTTCTGGTTTCCCATTGTAGAGTGCCTCTGTTTAAGCCAAGCTCAGTTCTCAATTGTCCCCAAACTCTGCAAATGCCCCCATGGGAGAATGTACTCACCCTTGGAAGTACTCTTTCATCTCTAGATTTTTAGTTCATCTAGTCCTAAATTGCTTCCACAGCTTCTTACGTTAGTCTAGTGTTTGAAGGAAGAGCAGTGGCTTACTCCTATCTAATATCCTTGCTTTAGGGAAGTGGAAGTCAGGAGTTAATGTTTGCAAAAACAAAAGCCAGGTAATTTTAGAGTGCTTATTTGTATAAGCATAGCGATGTTTTGAATAGTTTTATCTGTCTTGCATACTATGAGTTATATTTTTTATTTATGAGCCAGTTTATCAAAATATGTTCTAGACTGGGAGTCAACAAACTGGTCCACAGATTAAATTGGCACAATTTCTGTTTTTGTATGGCCTTGTGAGCTAAGAAAATGTTAAAAAAATAAAAGGAAGAATATGTTTTATAAAATTTTGAAATTCAAATTTCCATGTCCGGAAATAAAGTTCTATTATAAAACAACTATGCTCCTCTATTTATATGCTGTCTATGACTGCTTTTATGCTGTAAAGGTTGAGTAGTTGCAACAGAGATTCTATGGTCTACAAAGTATAAAGTATTTGCTATCTGGTTCTTTACAGAAAAAAATTTCCTGCCTTAGACCATAGACTCAAGAATTTTTTATTTCTCATTACTAAAAGAAATGAAACAAAGATTGAAACCCTCTTATTCCTGAAGTTCTTTGAATTTGTATTTATTAAAATCCTAGTGTTTTATTATTTTTTTAAAATGTTTTTTATTTTTTTAGAGAGAGAGCAAGGGAGAGAGAGCTAGAAACATTGATCTGAGAGAGAAACATTGATTGGCTGCCTCCTGCACTGCCCCTGCTGGGGCCTGAGCCCACAATCCAGACATGTGCCCTGACCAGTAATTGAACTGGGCCCTTTTAGTCCATGGGACAACACTCAATCCACTGAGCCACACCAGCTGGGCAAAAATCCTAGCATTGTAAAAGGAACCTCAGAGATAATCTCCTTAATGTTATTTTACAGCTGAAGAAACAGTCAGAAAGAGGTTTTTAAGTTAAATTATGACTAATTTTTGTTTTGTTGGAAAACAGACTCAGTAATAAACGGATCGAGAAACTAATGAGCTATATCCTGGGACAGCTTGCAAAATTCATTGGTTCTCATATTGCAGAAGTGTTTGGTTTTCCTTAAACAGTGATTGCTATTATGAATATTTTTTTCTTTGGAATTCTTAAGGTAAATATTTTAAAATAAATATTTAAAGCACATTAGTAGCCTTTGCCTTTCATTACTACACATAATTCTTTCAAATCTCATGAGTATGGGGTTCTTTGTGTGAAAAGTCTAAAAATCTTATAGGATCAATTCCAGACATTCTTCATTAAGCTTCTATTTGATACAGGATTTAAAGTCCTAAGTCACCAGGAATTTCAAGATGAATTATTGATGCCTAAGACTGGTTTCTAGAGTTTTTCTTTTCTTTTATCTATCCTTAGATATTCTGAAAAGTTTATTTTAACTTAGTTCTTAAATGCAGTCATATAATGGGATGTTATACTACCAACAAATAGCATTTTATTTTCTAATGTTTAAATGAATTTTCTTCATATAAATTTTAATTTATTAATGGCTCTTTTTGACAACCCTCTACTTTTTTTTTTATTTTTGGTAATTTATATTTTTATACTTTTAATAATACCATTAGCACAGTGTGTAAAACAACTCTTATTCTCAAAGGCTTACAAATACATACTTTTCCCTGGCTCCAGTGGTTTTAGGACTACTAAAGAGCTACTAGAAAATATTTTCACCTAGTCACTAAGGGAAAAGAATCTGCAGTCATCGTGTCAGGACTTTCCAATTTCTGGATTTCACTGTCAGTCTCAGCGGTAAATTTTAGTAGACCCTAGTATGTTTAGTCATTGTCCATAGCAATATTAATTCTTCGAGAAAAAACTCGTACAAATTCAGAATCAGTAAGCTTGGATCCTAGCTCCAGGTCTACCACAAGTGAACTGGACCATCCTGAATATCTCATTTTCTTGACTGAAATAAAAGCATCAGCAGCTAGGTGATTCTTGAGGTTCCTCCTAATACGCAAGTATATTTTACAAGCTACATAAATATTTATGTATTTATTTATGTATGTATTTATTTTTGTTTTAGTTTGTTGCTTTTTAATCTTTATTGTTGAAAGTATTTTAGATGTCCCTCCTTTTTTCCCCATTGACACACTCTTCCCCACTCCAGCCCCCCTCTACTCCTCCCTCACTGCATTGTTGTATGTCCATTGGTTATGCATATATGCATATAAGTTCTTTGGTTTATCTCTTTCCTCCTCCTCCCATTCCCCTTCCCTCTCAGATTTGTCATTCTGTTTTCTACTTCCATGACTCTGGATCTATGTTGTTTGTCAGCTTATTTTGTTCATATTCCAAAAATAAGTGAGATCATGTGATACTTGTCTTTCTTTGACTGGCTTATTTTACTTAGTATAATACTTATCTCCAGATCCCTCCATGTCATCTTAAAGGGTAAGAGTTTGTTCTTTCTTACAGCTGCATAGTATTCCATTGTGTAGATGTACCACAGATTCTTTATCCACTCATTTACTGATGGACATTTGGGCTGTTTCCAGATCTTAGCTATTTTGAAGAGCGCTGCTATGAACATAGGGGTACATATACTCTTCCTGATTGGTGTTTCAGGCTTCTTAGGATATATTACTAGGAGAGGGATCACTGGGTCAAATGGCAGTTCCATTTTTAATTTTTTGAGGAAACACCAAATTGTTTTCCATAGTGGCTGCACTAGTCTGCATTTTCACCAGCAGTGTACTAGAGTACCCTTTTCTCCACATTCTCACCAGCACTTGTTGTTTGATGATTTGTTGATGGCAACCATTCTGACAGGTGTGAGGTGATACTTCATAGTCATTTTAATTTGCATCTCTCTGATGATTAGTGATGTTGAACATTTTTTCATATGTCTTTTGGCCATTTGTATATCCTCTTTGGAGAACTGTGTGTTCAGGTCCTCTGTTCATTTTTCAGTTGGTTATCTTCATTTTGTTGAGTTGTATGAGTACTTTATATATTTTGGATACTAACCCCTTATCTGATGTATCATTGGCAAATATGTTCTCCTATACAGTGGGTTCCCTTTTCATTTTGATGCCCATTTCTTTTGCTGTGCAGAAACTTTTTAGTTTGATGTAGTCCCATTTATTAATTTTTTCCTTTGTTTCTCTTGTCCTAGGTGATATATGTGTGAAAATTCTGCTACATGTGATGTCTGAGATTTTGCTGCCTACATTTTCTTCTGGGATTTTTATGGTTTCACACATGACATTTAAGTCTTTTATCCATTTTTTAGTTTATTCTTGTATGTGGTGTAAGTTGATGGTCTAGTTTCATTGTTTTTGCATGTAGCTGTCCAATTTTCCCAACACCATTTATTAAAGAGGCTGTCTTTACTCCATTGTATGCATTGTATGCTCTTGCCTCCTTTGTCAAATATTAACTGAGCATAATGTTTTGGGTCAATTTCTGGGTTCCCTGTTCTATTCAATTTGGATGCCTTTTATTGTTTCTTCTTGTTTGATCATTGTAGCTAAGACTTCCAGTACTCTGTTGTGTAAGAGTAGTGACAGCAGACATACCTGTCTAGTTCCTGTTCTTAAGGGAAATGCTTTTAGTTTTTGCCCATTGCGTATGATGTTGGCTGTAGTTTTTCATATATTTCATTTATTATTTTGAGGTACAGTCCCTCTATTCCTATTTTGCTGAGAGTTTTTATTAGAAATGGGTGCTGAACTTTGTCAAATGCATTATCTATTGATAGTGATTATATGGGTTTCCCTTTTACTTGGTTTATGTGATGTATCACATTTATTGATTTTCAAATATTATACCATCCCTTCATCCCTGGGATAAATCTCTCTTGGTCATGGTGAATAATTTTTTTGATATATTGCTGGATCTGATTTGCTAATATTTCGTTGAGGATTTTGGCATATATGCCAAAAGTACAGGGATATTGACCTGTAATTTTCTTTCTTTGTAGTGCCTTTATCTGGTTTTGGAATTAAGATTATGCTGCCCTCATAAAAACAGCTTGAAAGTCTTCCTTCCTCTTTAATTATTTGGAATAGTTTGAGGAGAAAGGTTGTTAGTTCTTTTTTGAATGTTAGGTAAAAGTCCCCTGTGAAATCGTCTGGACCAAGGCTTTTGTTTGCTTGGAGTTTATTGATTACTGCTTCAATATCCTTAGTTGTTAATAGTCTATTCAGGTTTTCTGACTCTTCCTGGTTGAGACTTGGAAGATTGTATTATTCTAGGAATTTGTCCATTTCTCCTACATTCTCCAATTTGTTGGCACATAATTGTTCATAGTATTTTCTTACAACCCTTTGTATGTCTGTGGTGTCAGTTATTACTTTACCTCTTTAGTTTTTTTTAATTTATTTATTTGGGTCCTCTCTCTTTGTTTCTTGATGAGTCTGGCTAAAGGTTCATCAGTTTTGTTTATATTTTCGGAGAACCCGCTCTTGGTTTCATTGATCTTTTGTATTATTATTATTTTTCTTTATTGATTTTAGAGAGAGAGGAAGGGAGAGGAAGAAAGATATGAAAACATCAATGAGTGAGAACATTGATTGACTGCCTCCTGCATGCCCCCCACTGGAGATTTGGCCCACAACCTGGGCATGTGCCCTGACTGGGAATCAAACTGGTGACCTCTTGGTGGGTGGGTCGACGCTCAACCACCAAGCCACAGCAGCTGGGCTGTATTGTTTTCTTAGTCTCTGTCATTTATTTCTGCTCTGATCTTTATTTTTTCCTTCTGCTTACTCTGAGTTTTTCTTTTTGTTCTCTTTCTAATTCTTTAAGTTGTAGGACAACCCTCTACTTCTAAAACAATCCAAATGAGCAAACACAGTAAGATCAATTTATGGGAGTTGGGGAAGGCTGATTCTTTAGCTGGTCTATATTCAGGAATTAGTAGATTCAGATTCATTTAAATAGTTATAAATAACTAAATGTTAAATACATAGAAAAATATTTTAGGAATATATATTAAGTCATTTGATTGTTCAAGAAGTATGTTAAACAAAACAGACAAAAATATTGGTGTATACTGGTGAAAATTTAGGTTTGTGATTACTAGGCTTCAGGAAATTCATCTTAATTTGGATTTATATATTTTGTTCCTCCAAAGGTTTGTTTTGAGTGAAACTTGATGTATTTATAAATTGTATAGAAGGGGGCATACCTTTTAGCAATTACTCCTGTTGCTCAAATAACTGATTTCACTTAAGTAAACTTTAGTATACAGGGAGGTTCGTTTCCTAAACCATTTATGGGAAATATTTTCATTAATTTGTTTGTTCATATGATATCTCTAGTACATCCACGATGTGTCAGACACTGATGCAGATGTTGAAAGTATAGGGTTGAAATAGACTTTCGTGCTCTCACATTGCTCATAGTTATATAGATTATGTAAGCAGGTATATCTGTTCATGTATAGCATTTGATTGCTACTGACCACTCTCTTTACTTTTGTAATTTACTATCCTGGGGAAATCTCATTCACATACATGGTTTCCATTATCTTCTTTGACCAAAACCTGCATAAAATAATCCCATGGTTAACTCCTTAATGGACTTTTCTGTCTAAATAGCCTTTAATGTTTGGTATATCTATCCTTGGTCCTCTGCTTATTTTACTCTTTGTGTAAGGTTCGTAGCTATAGTTCAGAACTTCCTTTCTATCTCCTTCATATTACTGTCTCTCAAAACAGTACTGAGTTCCAGGTACTTTTCTAACCAAAGAGACTAGAGCAGTAAACAAGAAAGACATGGCCTGTGCAGTCTTGGAGCATACAGTTTGATGATGGAGTGACGGTATTAAACAGATAATCCCATACATAATTATAGTTATAGATTATACAATGAAACACAAGTACAAAATGAAATGAAAGTGTGTATTAGGGAAGCTAACCCAGTCTGGGACATTCCTGAGTAAATGACTCATATTCTGGGACCTCAAATAATGACAGTGGCTAGCAGGAGGTGTGAGAGAGAATTCCAGGTAGAGGGAGAACCTGTGTGAAAGCCCCTGAAGATTTTAGCAGTTGAAAAGGATGTCTTTGTGACTGGAATATGATGAACAAATTGGAAATGACTGCAAAATGAGGCAGAAGAAACTGGTAGAGGTCAGATATTGGTAGAGGATCTTTTCAACTTAGTTACTTTACACTTTATCCTAAGAGAATTGAGAATATATTAATATAATTTTTTTCTTTTTATTAATAGAGTTTTAAGTTGGGGAATTACCTACTCAGATTTGTGTTTTAAAAAGTTGACTTGGGTTTTTTATGTGAAGAATGGATTAAAGGGGGCAAATATGAATGTACAAAATAGGTTATGAAGCTTTTGCAGAGGTGCAAATATGAATGTGCAAAAATGAGTTATGAAGTTTTTGCAGAGGTGTAAATATGAATATGCAGAAAGGAGGTGAAGCTTTTGCAGTGGTCCAGGCAGAAGGTAGTAGATTAGTAGCATAGCAGCAGTAGAGATGATATAGACAGAGTCAAGAACTATTTTTTTTTTGGGGGGGGGGTGAAAACTTAAAATTTTTTTCTTATTTAAAGATTTTTATTTATTTTATTAATTTATTTTTTGTTACAGATTTTTCTCATTTTTGCCCCACTGATACCCTCCTCCCCATACCCCCCACCCCATCCCTAGCTTTGTTGTCCATGTCCATCAGTTATGCATACGTGCATATAAGTTCTGTGGTTTATCTCTTCCCTGCCCCCTCACCTCCTCTTCTGAGGGTTGTCAGTCTGTACCCTACTTCCACGTCTCTGGGTACACCCTGATCCTCAAACTGTTATGTTCATTATATTCCAAAAATAAGTGAAATCATGTGATATTTGTCTTTCTCTGTTTGGCTTGTTTTGCTTAGGATAATACTCGCCAGGTCTCTCCATGTCATCTCAAAGGATAAGAGACCTTTCTTTCTCACAGCTGCATAGTACTCCATTGTGTATATGTACCACTTTTTTATCCATTCGTCTACTGATGGACACTTGGGTTGTTTCCAGATCTTAGCTATTGTAAATAGTGCCACTATAAACACGGGGGTACATATATTCTTTCTGATTGGTGTTTCAGGCTTTTTAGGATGTATTCCTAGAAGTGGGATCACTGGATCAAATGGCAATTCAATTTTTAATTTTTTGAGGTAACACCATAGTGTTTTCCACAGTGGCTGGCCCCCACCATCAATACACTAGAGTCCCCTCTTTTCCACACCCTCACCAACACTTGTTGTTTAATGATTTGTTGATGGCAGCCATTCTGACAGGTGTGAGGTGATACCTCATAGTTGTTTTAATTTGCATCTCTCGATGATTAGTGATGTTGAGCATTTCTTTATATGTCTCTTAGCCATTTGTATGTCCTGTTTGGAGAAGTGTCTATTTAGTTCCTCTGCCCATTTTTTAATTGGGTTCTTTGTCTTCATTTTGTTGTGTTGTATGAGAACTCTATATACTTTGGAAATTAACTCCTTATCTGATGTATCATTGGCAATTATGCTCTCCCATACACTGCCTTCTGTTTCCATTTTGATGGTTGTTTCTTTTGCTGTGCAGAGGCTTTGTAGTTTGATGTAGTCCCATTTGTTTATTTATTTTTCTTTGTTTCTGTTGCCTTATGTGATGTATCAGTGAAAATTCTGTTGCATATGATGTTCGAAATTTTGTTGCCTCCATTTTATTGTAGGATTTTATGGATTCACTAGTCACGTTTATTTCTTGTATTCATTTTGATTTTATTCTTGTGTATGGTGTAAGTTGATGGTCTAGTTTTATTTTTTTGCATGTAGCTGTCCAATTTTCCCAACACCATTTATTAAAGAGGCTGTCTTTGCTCCATTGTATGCTCTTGCCAACTTCGTCAAATAATAATTGAGCAGTAATGTCTTGGGTCAATTTCTGGGTTCTCTGTTCTTTTACATTGGTTTATATGCCTGTTCTTGTGCCAGTACCAGGCTGTTTTGATTACAGTCGTTTTGTAGTATAACCTGATATCCAGTATTGTGGTCCTACCTACTTTGTCCTTTTTTTGCAAGATTGCTGTGACTATTTGTGGTCTTTTTTGGTTTCATATGAACTTTTGAAGTATTTGTTCTAGTTCTGTGAAATATGTCATTGGTATTTTGATGGGGATTGCTTTGACTCTATAAATTACTTTGGGTGGTATGGACATTTTAATGATGTTAATTCTTCCAATCCATGAACAATGTATGTGCTTCCACTTTTTTATATCTTCCTCTATTTCTTTTTTCAATGTCCTATAGTTTTCTGCAAATAGGTCCTTTACGTCTTTGGTTAAGTTTATTCCTAGGTATCTTAATTTTTTTGCTGTGATGGTAAATGGGATTGTTTTTTTTTTTTTTTTTTTTTAGTTTCTCTTTCTGTGAGTTCTTCATTGATGTATAAGAATGCTGTTGATTTCTTGATGTTAATTTTGTATCCTGCTACTTTGCCAAATATATTTATTAAGTCTAGTAGATTTTGATGCAGTCTTTAGGGTTTTCTATGTATACTATCATGTCATCTGCGAATAATGACAGTTTCACTTCCTCCTTTCCAATTTGGATCTCTTTTTTTTTTCCTTCGTGTCTGATTGCTGTGGCTAAGACTTCCAGTACTATGTTAAATAAGAGTAGCGAGAGTGGGCATCCCCGTCTTGTTCCTGTTCTTAAGGGCAATACTTTTAGTTTTTGCCCTTTGAGTATGATATTGGCTGTAGGTCTTTCATATATGGCCTTTATTATGTCAAGATACCCCTCTATTCCCACATTACTGAGCGTTTTTATTAAGAATGGGTCCTGGATTTTGTCTAATGCCTTTTCAGTGTCTATTGATATGATCAGGTGGTTTTTATCTTTCCTTTTGTTTATGTGGTGTATCACATTTATTGATGTGTGAATATTGTACCATCCTTGCATGCCTGGGATGAATCCCACTTGGTCATGGTGAATAATTTTTTTCATTTATTGCTGGATCTGAATTGCTAATATTTTGTTAAGGATTTTGGCATCTATGTTCATCAGGGATATTGGCCTGTAGTTTTCTTTCTTTGTAGTGTCTTTTTCTGGTTTTGGAATTATAATTATGCTGGCCTCATAAAACACGTTTGGACGTCTTCCCTCTTGAATTTTTTGAAAGAGTTTGAGGAGAATGGGTGTTAGTTCTTCTTTGAATGTTCTATAAAACTTTACTGTGAAGATGTCCGGGCCTGGGCTTTTGTTTGCTGGGAGAGTCTTGATTACATCTTCAATTTTCTTAGTTGTTATTGGTCTGTTCAAGTTTTCTATCTCTTTCCGGTCCAGTTTTGGGAGACTGTGTTTCTGGGAATTTGTCCATTTCGCTTAGATTGTCGAATTTGTTTCATATAATTGTTTACAGTTTTTGTTAATGATCCTTTGTGTTTCTGTGTTGTCAGTTGTTACTTCTCTTTCATTTTTGATTTTGTGTATTTGGGTTCTCTTTGTTTCTTGGTGAGTCTAGCTAAGGATCCATCAATCTTGTTTATCTTTTCGAAAAAACAGCTCTTAGTTTCATTGATGTTTTGAATTGTTTTTTTTTTTTTTTTTTGGTCTCCATATCATTTATTTCTGCTCTGAGCTTTACTGTTTCCTTCCTTCTACTTGCTCTGGGGTTTCCTTTTTGTTTGCTTTCTAGTTCTTTAAGTTGTGAGGTTAGATAGTCTATTAGAAATTTTTCTTGATTCTTGAGGTAAGCCTGTAGTGCTATGAACTTCCCTCTCAGAACTGCTTTTGCTGCATCCCATAGAGTTTTGTGTTGTTGTGTGTTCATTTTCATTGGTTTCCAGGAAGTTTTTTTTAATCCTCACCCGAGGACATTTTTCCATTTTTCGTTCAGATAGAGTGGGAGGGAGAGAGAGGAACAGAGAGAGAGAGAGAAACATCAATATGAAAGGAACACATCGAATGGCTGCCACCCACACGACCGACCAGGGCCAGGGACAAACTGCAACCGAGATATGTGCCCTTAGCGGGAACCGAACCTGGGTCTCTCTGGACCTGAGGCTGACGCTCTAACCGCTGAGCCAAACTGGCCAGGGCTCCAGGAAGTTTTTAATTTCTTCCTTGATCTCCTCAGTAACCCATTTATTGTTTAATAACATGCTATTTAGTCTCCATGTGTTTAAATGTCTTTCCATATTCTTGTTGCAATTGATTTCTAGTTTTATGCCACTGTGATCTGAGAAGATACTTGATATAATTTCAGTTTTCTTGAAGTTATAGAGACTTAGTTTGTGCCCTAATATGTGGTCTATATTTGAGACTGTCCCATGTGCACTTGAGAAGAATGTGAATTCTGTAGTTTTGGGGTGTAGTTCTCTGTAGATACCTATTAAATCCATTTGGTCTCATGCTTCATTTAGAGTCTGTGTTTCCTTGTTAATTTTTTGTCTAGAGGATCTATCGAGTGATGTCAGTGGGGTGTTAAAGTCTCTTGCTATGATTGTATTGCTGTCGATTTCTCCTTTGAAGGCTTGCAGAAGATTTTTAATAGATTTTGGTGCCCCTATATTGGGTGCGTATATGTTTACCAAGGTTAAATCATCCTTTTGGATAGATCCTTTCAATATTATGTAGTGACCTTCTTTGTCTTTATGACCTTCATTTTGAAATGTATTTTATCAGATAGAGTATTGCTACTCAGCATTTTTTTCCTTTTTGTTTGCTTGGAAGATTTTTTTCCATCCCTTCACTTTCTACCTATATGAGTCTTTTGTTGTGAGGTGTGTCTCTTGTAAAAACATATATGAGTCATGCTTTCTTATCCAGTCAGCTACTCTGTATCTTTTTATTGGAGCATTCAATCCATTTACATTAAGGTAATTATTGATATGTACTTATTTATTGCCATTTTTGTTTAGCATGGTTACATTTTTCTTCCTATTTCTTCTACTAATTACAACAGTTCTTTTAACATTTCTTACAGTGCTGGTTTGGTGCTAATGTATTCCCTTAGCCTTTTTTTTTTTTTGTTCGTGTTGCTCTTTATTTAACCTTCTATTTTGATAGCCTTGCTGGATAGAGTAGTCTTTGATTCAGATCCTTGTTTTTCATGACCTTGATTACTTCATGCCACTCCCTTCTGGACTGTAGTGTTTTTGTTGAAAAGTCTGCTGATAGCATTATGGGGGTTCCTTTGTAGGTAACCTGTTGCTTATCTCTTACTGCCTTTAGGATTCTCTCTTAGTCTTTAAATTTTGGGATTTTAATTACTATGTGTCTTGGTGTGGGCCTTTTGGGTTCTTCTTACTTGGGGCTCTCTGTGCTTCTTGAACTTGAATGCCTTCTTTTTTCACCAAGTTAGGAAAGTTTTTTGTCATTACTTCTTCAAATATATTCTCTAACCCTTGCCCATTTTTTTCCTCTTTGGGGACTCCTATGATGCAAATGTTATTATGTTTCCAGTTGTCCCACAGTTCTCTTAAGCTGTCTTCCTGTTTTTTAATTGTTTTTCCCCATAGTTTTCTGATTGGTTAATTTCTTCTACCCTGTCTTCTTATTCACTGATCCGGTCCTCAACTTCCTCTACTCTGCTTGTTAGTCCTTCCAGTGTGTTCTTTATTTCTGCTATGTCATTCTTCATTTCTTCTTGGTGGTTTTTCATTTCCAGTTGGTTTATTTTTATTTTTATTTTTTTAATCCTCACCTGAGGACATTTTTGCATTTATCTTCAGATACAGTGAGAGGGAAAGAGGGAGGAAGAGAGAGAAAAATATTGATGTGAGAGAGACATGTCAAGTGGCTGCCACCTGCACGACCCCAACTGGGGCTGGGGACAGACTGCAACCGAGGTATGTGCCCTTAGCGGGAACTGAACCCAGGACTCTCCGGTTCGCGAGCCGATGCACTAACCACTGAGTCAAACTGGTCAGGGCCCACTTGGTTGATTTTCAGTATTTCTATGTCTTTACTTTTGCTGTTGGGCTGCCTCAAGATCATGGCTCTGAATTCTACCTCTGATAACTTGCTTAACTGCATTTCATTTATCTCATATTTGGTATAGGCCTCTTGTTCTTTCATTTCGGATTTGTTTCTTTGTTTCACCATTTTTGCTTTCTCAGTGGGTTTTGGAGCCTGCCAAATTTTCCCTGTGGGTTTTGGTGTTCTGCTGTTTGTGGCTTCCTTTACCTGGTTTCAATGAGTGTGGGAGGACCCACGTTAAACACCACTGTCAAGTGTCACCTTCCTGGATAGATTTGCATGCCCAGGAAAGGTTCAGTTATCCTCTAGATTTTTGCCTGGAGGCTCTTATTCTCGGTTACTTGAAGATCTTTGGGTTCTCAGTTGAATGAAAAACTCCCTCAGGTGTTCAGTGTAAGAGTATTTCCAGAGGGTGGGGCAGATGCTGCTTATTAATGAACCTCAATTTGTATTTCAATGGCCTACCTGGGTGCGATTGAATCTCCAAGAGAGGGGTCGCTGCCTCTCCCCAGAGCCCTAGGAAGGAGTAAGATGGCTACCATCTTGCATGGCTGCAACTCAGCAAAAGCTCTTGGCACCCTCCATATCTTGAGTGTCCCCACACAGTTCCAGTCTAGTCCGCCCTTTCTCTGCCAGAGTCCAAGGTGAGTGGCTGTGGCTATTTTTGAGTTCTGTCCTGGCCCTCTGCACTGTGGAGCAGGCTTGGGATTTTAACCTTGAGACCGCTGCTCTCCATGGGCTCCTAACTCCCCTGTTGGACCTCCGCAATCCTACCCAGATCCATTTAGTGTCCCTGGTTATATGGTCCTCGCAAGCTGCTTTTCTGTTGCTTTTTCCCGACAATTTGTCTTTATTTTAGTTGTAATTTCAGTTTGGTCCTGGGAGATGGTCTGTGTAGCTTCCATTCAGTCTGCCACCATTTTGGAATCTCAAGAACTATTTGTGAGATATAATTCATAAGATTTTGTGATTATTTAGGTTTATGAGTAAAGTTGAAAGAAGTTTCAAGGACAAAATTTACATATGCTTGTTGACATGTATGTTGTTGACATGTTAAAATTTTCAAAATCTTCATTAGTAAAACTTCTTGAAAATCAAACCTATGTTTTCTTTCACAAACTAATTGTTCCCCTTGACTTTCCTATTTTTGTGAATGGCATCCCTACCTCTTACGTGAGTTAGCCTTACTACAGCTTCAACTGAATCCGTTTCCAAGTGTTATAGACTTGACTTCTGTAGCATGTAGAGTCTCTTCCTTCTCCTCTTCCTCTTTCTCTGTCTCTCTCCTCTTCTTTTTCTCCTGCTCCTCCTCCTCCACCTCTTCAGTTCTTGTCTTTTCATAGCAGTAACACCTTCTTACTTTTCATTCTAGTCTTTTAGTTCTTTAAGGGCACGAACTATCTTTTTATCTTCTATCTAAATTTAGTAGCTAGAAATACCTCAGTATGGTAGATATAAATAATATTAAATGGAATTAAAATAAAGTGTTTTCTTTGACTCTTGTTTCTTTCATTCTAATTCTCATTATTTGTCTCTCTTTTTTTTGTTTTTGTTTTTTTTTCCTTTCTCAAAGTCATTTCGGGACTTCCTGAATAATTTAGTCTCAGGGCTGTGAGGTAATGAAAAACTGGAAGCTGGATGTGAGAAGTGAATGAATTGGGGTTTTCCTATAGTAATTTAATGAAAATGGACTCCTGATCCTTTGTGTACTGCTGCCGTTACTATTACAGAGAGCAGATTTTTCTGGGAAGGGAACATAGTTGATATTTATTAGAATCTCCACTATTGAATAAAGTTTAAAAGCCTCCATTTGATGTCTTTAAAATTTCTTAATTTTATAAAAGTATTTTCAGAGTTCAAATTTTTAAATAATTTCACAGATAATCTTGTATTATGTTATCTCATCTCAATAGTTACATTATATGGTAGTATCTTATATGTATATCTAGAGTATATTGTTTCATAGAAAGTTTGTAAGATACATATTTAAGTATCTACTTTGGAAGTACCTATTTTTAATAGCTTTGTATGTCCTAATATGAACTTTCATAATTTTTTCCACATTTGTAGGAATAAGAAAATTTTAAATAAGAAGAAGTTGAAAAGAAAACCGAAAAGCAAATCAAAAGTCAAGACAAGAAGCAAGGTAAAACTGCTGGCTATTTATTGCGAATAAGGACTTTTTTATATAGTAATTTGAATTAAAATGCCAAGATTAAAAAGGTGTGAGTATAATTAGCAAACCATTTTACTTCTTTGTGTTAAAGTAATTTTTTAGAATTCCCTTATTATTTAATTACACTAAGTAATTCATATTTTGACCAGTAGCCTAGAAGTTAATATCTGGATTCTAAAAATTGTTTATTATTTATTCTTATCTTGGATTTAGGGGGAACATAACCATTTCCCTTCTCTTTATTTCACTCTGACTATACTACAAACTGGGTAAAATTGCCTTGTGAGTTGGGACTTGGATTTGGGTTTATCATATGCCTATGCAAGTGTCATGAATTAGGGAGAATCTCGGTACATCTATATTATTCTGAGTTCTTTTTACTGTGGGTGGCTGCAAAAGAAAATGCAATATAGAATATGTTAATTAGGTGGGACCTCAGTGATCAAGGATCTCATTTTCCACCTAATGCAAAAATCTTTGCTGTAAAATCCATCTAGATTTTTCTTAAACATCCGAGTCCAGATTCCACTTTCTATTAAAGAATATCTTTTCTTTTGAACAGTACTAAGAAGTCTAGACAGGAGGAAGAGAGGAGTCCTAACTATGATTTCTGAACAACTCCACTTTGGATTAAAGAAGCAATAGCTTAGCTTGGCCTATATAGCATATTTAAGTTCTAGACACAGTTGTTTCCTGCTCTTTTCCATTACTGTTCTTGTTATTGTAACTGAGAGAAGTCAACTTCAAAGTAGTAAACAAACAAACAAATAAAACGCCAAAAAGATAAGGGATGTAATTTATTTGATGGCTCTATCTTAAGACACAGCTGGATCCAGGGACTAAATAATTAATCAAATCTATGTCTTCATCTCTTCTGCTTTCCTCTGGGTGTGGGCTCATTGCCTGTGGCTGAGGACTAAGGCTGCTGGCAGCTCCAACTTCATTTTCTTTGAGCAAGAGACAGTCTCTTCTGGTTCTAGCAGAAAGTCTTGGGTATGTTTTTTTCACCTGTATTATTTATTTTGGACTTAGAGATGGGGTATTTTGGTTGGAGGTGAGCACCCTGGTGAGCAGGCCTTGTGGAATGGGAGAGGGGTGTTAGTCTAAGGAAAATGTTGCTGGGTGGGCAGATAAATACTGTATTTTCACAATATTTGTCTTACTACTTCTGCTTTTGGGATAGAAGAGGGAAGTGGAAAGCATTCTTAATATACTTACTATATATAAAAACCTTTAACAAATATGTACTCATTTAGATTTCCAACTTCCACCCCTTTTCTACTTTTTGGAGTTATGTAAGGAGTCATAGTATGGGGATCTTGAAGCTCTTTTAAGGTTTCATTTGGAGATTTTTCCTAAAGGTGGTATTATATGATATCTAGGATGAGGTGGGAAGTCAAAGTCTTTCATCTCTTTCAATTCTGTTTCTTACTTTGTGTCCTTAGTAATTCAACTTTCTTGACCAGGCCTCAGGTTTTAAGATCTACTCTCTGCTTTTCAGGAGCAGCTTGTGATAAGAGTGGTATAAAAATGCATTCTTTTATTCCTCAGATATTAATTACATGCTGACTATGTGTGGGCATTATACTGGATATTTAGGATAGAAGGATGAGTAAGAAACATTTCCTGCTTATGATAATCATACAAAACAGTAAAATTTTGTTAGTCTCCTTGCCCTCTATTACATTTTTTGGACTATTTTTTATACACCTTCTTTTTAAAAACAGTTATTTAAAAAATGCTAATGGCCTTTATTTTTGTATTATTTAAAAATAAGCATTTTGTCCTGGCCGGTTTGGCTCAGCGGTTAGAGCGTCAGCCTGCGGTCCACAGAGACCCGGGTTCGGTTCCCACTAAGGGCATGTACCTTGGCTGCAGTTTGTCCCCGGCCCTGGTTGGGTCGTGTGGGTGACGGCCACTTGATGTGTCCCTTTCACATCGATGTTTCTCTCTCTTCCTCTCTCTCCTTCCCGCTCTATCTGAGTAAAAAAATGGAAAAATGTCCTCGGGTGAGGATAAAAATTTAAAAAAATAAAAAAAATAAGCATTTCTTTTTAGCAAAACAAAAAAAGCCATTTAGCTACACTACTGTTTCTCCTCCTTTCTTATTGTCATTAACGCCTTTTTCTCCTTATCCATTAGCCATCTCTTTTGTTTAATTTCCTTTTTTTCCAGCTTAGATACCACTGCCTTTTAGAATAACTCTTAATCTACTGTATTAGTTCCCTATGACTTCTGTAACAAATTACACAAACTTGATGACTTAACGCAAATTACCATATAGTTCTGGAATTCTGAAATTCAAAATGAATCTCACTGGGCTAAAATCACGATGTCTGTAAAGCTGTATTCCTCTGGAGTCCCTAGGAGAGAATTCCTTTTTTTTGCCTTTTCCAGCTTCTAGAGGCTGCCTGTAATTCCCTGGGTTGTGCCCCCTTATATCTTAAAGCCAGCAGTGGTTGGCTGAGTCTTCTGATACTGCATCACTCCAATGCTTTCTCCTTCTCTTACTGTTCTGCCACCCTCTCTCATTTATAAGGACCCTTTGGATTAATTGGACCCACCCAGGTAATCCACAAAAATCTCTCCATCTCAAGATTTAATTTAATCATGTCTGCAAGGTCCCTTTTGCCATGTGAGGTAACATATTCACAGGTTCCAGGGATTAGGTCGAATATATTTTTGTAGGCCATTATTCTGCCTACCACATCTTCCTTTCTGCCATCTTTATTTGTTGCACTCAAAACTTCGTCCTATATGTATCCAGCTGTTTTCTCTTTCACTGCAGGTGAGTATCATGTGCTTCTAAAGGGAGTTTTAAAAGAGATAGTTGAGCCCTGGCTGGTTTGGCTCAGCGGTTAGAGCTTCGGCCTGTGGTCCAAAGAGACCCGGGTTTGGTTCCTGTTAGGGGCATGTGCCTTGGTTGCAGTTTGTCTACGGCCCTGGATGGGTTGTGCAGGAGGCAGCCACTCAATGTGTCTCATTCGCGTTGATGTTTCTCTTTCTCTCTCCCTCCCACTCTCTGAACAAAAAATGGAAAAATGTCTTCGGGTGAGGATTAAAAAAAAAAAATGGGATAGTTGATACTAGTACACATTCAAATAGACCTTCCTTCCATAGCCAGACTGTCATCTTATTTTTTCTAGTCAAATAGGTCTCAGTTTTCTCCTGTTACTATTCCAGACCTTTGGCATTCTCCTCAAACTTCTGTTAAATCCACTTTCTCATAGGAGAAATCAATTTATTACACAGGAAACTTCCTCAGCATCCGGCTACCAACTGAGTCTTAGGTCAGTATCCTTAATAGCAGAATCTGAGACTGGTTTTTATAGTGTACAGTTTAGTGAGTTTTGAAAGATATAATCAGGGTTCAGAAAATTTTCATCATCTCTAGGGGTTTCCTCATCCTCTTCTACATTCCATCTCTCCCCACAGTTCTTGCTCTAGGCAATCACAAATGTACTTTTTGTTGTTTATAGATTAGTTTTCATTTTAAGATTTCATATAAATATGATCATACAGTGTATACTCTTGTATCTGGCTTTTTTCCCTCAGCATAGCGGTTTTGAGTTGTGTTCATGTTGTTGTACATATTAATAGTTCAGTCCATTTTTTTTGCTGATTAGTATTCTACCACATGGATATTCCTGATTTGTTAATCCAGTCCGTTCCATGTTGTTTCCAGTGTATGGCTGTTGCAGATAAAGCTTCTGTGAACATTTATGTAGTAGTCTTTGTGTTTTCGGGGTTGCTTGGGGGGGGGGGTTAAATACCTAGGAGTAGAATAAGACGGTGCTACTTTTGATAACTTTCCAGAGGGCTCGTAAGACTCAAAAACAATTTATGTTAATGCCTAAGATTTAGTACAACAAAAGGTACGTACTAGGCAGCAGGAAAAATAAATATTTTGGAGGTGTCTAGGGAGTTATGGTATAGGCTTCCTAGTTCTTCCTTGGATATACTTTCTCTCAGGCAGTGAACTACAGGGTTATGTGTAGAATGTTTTTGCCCAGAAAAGCTCATTTGAGTCAGTACACGAGACTTTTATGGTGATCTGGTCATATAGATATGTCCTGCTATGCAACCAGCCATGGCAAGTGAAACTCAGGTGATACCACAGTTTCAATCTTGATATTTATACAAAGCAATCGAACAAGCCAGTAAATATGGTCCATTTTTCCAGTTGTATATATCAGAAGCATCAATAACTAACATAAAGAAAACTAGACCACATTCCCAAGGGTTCACCAAGGATCAGTCATGGTTCTCGGAGAAATACAGAGAATAAGCAATCATGCCTGCAGTGATAACTCTTTCCTCACAGGTAACATGGTAGATTAATGTTTAACTTTTAAAGAAACTGTGAAAACTTTTTTTCAAAGTGATTTATTTCATTTTACTATTCTGTCAGTGTTATATAAGAAAATCCAGTTATTTATTTCTTTGTAAACGTACTATATTATTAACTTTTAAAATTTTAGTCATTCTAATAAGTATATAGGGGTATTAACTTGCTTTTCTCTAGTTACTAATAATGTAAACATCTTTAACTTTCTTTTCTCTAATGACTAATGATACAAACATCTTTTCATGTGCCTTTGGCCATTTAAATCTCCTATTATGTAATGTCTATTCGTATTTTGCCTCTCTTTTTATAATTGTCTTATTATTGTCAGAGTTCTTTATAAATTCTAGATATATGTTCTTTGTCAGATGTCTGCATTGCAAATAATTTCTTCTGTTCCGTGGCTTGCATTTTTTTTTGTTTTTATATAGTGCTTTAGAAGAACAGAAGTTTTTAAGTTTTATGAATCTAATTATTTGATTTTTAAAAATATGATTCATGCATTTTGTGTCTCAAGAAATCTTTACCCCATGATCACATAGATTTTCTTCTAGAGATTTTTATAGTTTTATCTGTTGTATTTAGGTCTGATCCACTTCAAGTTAATTTTTGTATATAGTATGAGGTAAAGATTGATGTTCATTTTTTCCCACATTGGTATTTAGTTAAACCAGCATCTTTTGTCAAAAATATCTTTTTTCTATTGAATTGTCTTGTCATCTTTGTGGAAAAAAAACAAAAAACAGTTGACCATATTTGTTTGGGCTTATTACTGGAATTTATTGTGTGTAATTGATCTGTATATCTATCTTTATACCACAACTATACTGTCTTCATTAAGTAGTTCTAAAATCAGGTTGTTTGTCTTCCAACTTTGGTCTTTTTATAATTTATTCATTTATTTTTTTAGAGAGAGAGGAAGGGAGAGAGTGATAGAAACATCCATGTATGAGAGAAACATCAGTTGGCTACCTCCTGCGTGCCCCCTACTGGGGATCAAGCCCACGACCTTGGCATGTGCCCTGACCAGGAATTGAACTGGGACCTCTCAATCCACTAAGCCACACTGGCTGGGCACCAGCTTTGGTCATTTTTTTTGTAAATTGCTTAATAGGTTTAGGTCCTTTATAGTCTTATGTATATTTTAGAATCAACTTATAAGTTTCCATTTTTAAAAAATATGGAATTTTTATTGGGATTGCTTTGAATCTATAGATTTGGGGAATAATGTCTTTTAATTATATTGAATCTTCTATCAAGGAACATGATTTATCTCTCACTTATTTAAGTCTTCTTTCAGCAGAATTATTTTGATTTTCAGTGGATAAAGTTTGCACATAATTTTACTAAATTTATAATTGTTTTGTTATTTGATGTGATTGTAAATGTTATTATTTAAAAATTGTTTTATTAAATTTTGAGATGATTGTAATATAAATGCAGTTGTAAGAAATAATACAGAGAGAGCCTGTATGTCCTTCACCCATTTTCTCTCATTGGTAAGGTATTGCATAGTAAGCACATAGTATCCACCTTGATCCAACCTACTGTTCTTAATCAGATTTTACCAGTTTTACTTTACTTTGTGTGTGTGTGTGTGTATGTTTAGTTCTATGCAATTTTATCTTGTGTGGGTCTGTGTGACCACTACCACAGCCAATATATAGAACAGTTCCATCACAAGGATCCTTTGTGCTAGTCATATATCCATTGATATCTTCTACCCTTACCCTCTCCCTCAACCACAAATCTGTTCTCCATTTGTATAGTTTTGTCATGGAATCATGCAGTATGTAACCTTTTTAGATTGACTTTTTCCCACAAAGCGTAATTCCCTTGAGATTCATCCATATTGGTGCTGCATATATCAATAGTTTGTACCTTTTTTTTTTTTTTTTTTTGCTTAGTAAGCATTCTGTGGTATGGATATATCAGTTTGTTTAACCAGTTCACCCATTATAGAACATGAATTATTTCTAGTTCAGTATATGGGACAATGCTCCAAGCAACTGGCCAGGGTTCCTAGGCTGCAACTTTAATGCTTTTTTAAAATTATATTTTGAATTGCTCACTCCTAGTATATAGATATATTACTCATTTTTATATGTAGAGCTGGTATACTGTGACTTTGCTAAATCCGTGCCTTATGTGTCTAGTGGCTTTTTTGCAAACTTCTTAAGATTCTTTATGTATCTTCTGCAAATAAAAGCATTTGTTTTCTTTCTTTCTAAAATACCTTTTATTTTTCTTGGCTTATTGCACTGGCATACATAGTACAATGTTAAGTCAAATTGCTTAAAATAAATACCTCTGTCTTGTTTGCAGTCTTAGTTTGAAAGCATTGCCATTCACTTGGTTAACTGTGGCATTTCATAGATACCCTTTATCAAGTTTCGGAAATTCTGTTCCTAATTTACTTAGGCTTTTTATTATGAATGGGTATTTGATTTGTGTCAAATGCTTTTGCTGTCTTTATATATAGTATCTTATGTTTTTTTCTCTTATTTTTGTTGGTATAGGGAATTACACTGCTTTTCTAATTAGTTGAGCCAACCCTGCTTTTGGGTTGATCATGATGTGTTATCTTTTTATATATTGTTGAATTTGGATTGCTAATATTTGCTTCTTTTTTAATATCTCTAAAGGACGTATTTGACATCATAGGTTAGTTAATTTTAGTACATTTTTTATTTAATGAAGAGTATTTCATTTTCCCCCCAATTATTTATAGAAGAAGGGTAGAAGTTTTGAGACCAAGTGTTTTTGGTACTTGAAGTGTCATTTTATTTATCTTGTATACTCCCTGGACATACTGTAATTGTTGGAACTTGCATTTATAGAATATCTTAAACCAATTCTTTGTATATTATAATATAAATATTAATATAAAAGAGTGACTGCAGTCTGGTAATAAAATGCTGGGACAAGAGATAAAGTGATTATATAGTTTTAACAATTAAATTACTAAGCATGTGATTTTTAGTATTTATCAAAACTGAGAGCTAAGAAAGAGCTTTAAGAAAGCATATGTTAATAATCAGCAATTTTCTTAGCATTACCATTATTTGAATGAAAATGAAATTTGAAGAATTAACTAAAATTAAGGGTTTTTCTTTTTAGCCCTAATATCTGTTTAAATTCCTGTGTCTACTTTGAAAAGAAATCAAAATGTAATTCCACATTTGTGAGGTGTCATTGAGACTCTACAATACATTTGGTGTCCCTTAGGAAAGCCCCAAATCGATGCTGTAGCAGTTAAGCTATGTTGGCTCAATTCCCATCATGGAATAAAACGATTTTTCTGTTAAGTTCTTTGCTTGCACCTTTCTAGCCCTTTTCAAGTTGGTTATTGCTGCGTTAGTCAGAAAGCAGTGAAGTATAGTAGAATGGGCACTATAAGTTGAGTCAAAGACTTAGATTGTGTTTGCTCTGCCAGTTTTGTGACTTCTACCAGTCTTCTGCAAGTCATCTAACGTGTCTAATTCTAATCTTCTGTTTTTTATTTAAAATGAGAATTGATAATGATAGAAGGGAATATGAAATTGAAATATTATATCTTGTATTTCAGTCCGAAAATTTGGAGAATACGGTTATCATACCAGATATCAAACTACATAGCAATCCTTCTGCGTTTAATATTTATTGCAATGTACGCCATTGTGTTCTGGAATGGCAGAAAAAAGAAACATCATTGGCAGCTTCATCTAAGAACTCTGTGCAGAGTGGAGAATCTGATAGCGATGAAGAGGAGGAATCCAAAGAGCCCCCTATCAAGCTTCCAAAGGTAAGTATTAAGTTCCACTTAGATGCAAAGTCTACGGGTGTTTTGGCTATACCACATATATTTGCATTGCTAAAATACCTTGCTTTTTATAAGATTGTGCACTAAAAATGACATGGCTTAGGGGTAAAACTAGGCTTGGAGTAGACCAGGGAAGCTCTATGCAACTTTGTAACGGGAGTGCTAACAAAGTCAATAATTAGTTATTCGCTGGGGAGTACTTGGAAAGCCCAGGCAGGGAGATCAGTGGGTTAGAGTCTGTAATAGAGACTATTAGAAATGTACACAAGCAAAACAGTGGAAATGGTGCTTTGAAGGCATGGAGTCATTGCTGATGGAAGTGGAGCTCTGATCCTGTGGGCTGCCGTTAAGGTGGGCCCAGGAGGAAGTGCAAGCTACCGCAAAGCCAAGAGCCATGGAAACCTGGTATGCATTTTTATTTTTCTTGAAATAGGATGAGAAGGGCTCCTGGCTGTGCATTAGCTGAGCTGAGAGCTCTTGCCTTTTCAGCCTAAGCTATTCTGGCTCCCCTTGCCTAGGAAAAAATTATATATGAACCCACAAAACTTTCACATTGTTCTGATATTACTCCCTTATTTACCAGAGGCATATGCATAGAAACATGTACTATAGAGGGACAAACTGTTCTTAAAGTATTCAGTTCTATTGAGGTATTGGTATACTTTAAGACTATAATATTATACATATATATAATACTTCCTGTATGGTAGGTGCAGTTGGTATTTCTAACAAAAGAATGGGCAGAAATATAGACATTTTAAAAAATACCTTTGTTATAAATGATGTGTGCATATTGCTTTTTTCTAAATACAGACATTTTTAAAATGATTTTTTCATAAACGATTCATGTATATTGCCTTTTAACTAAACTAATACCTTAAAACTATGCCTTGAAAACATCTTTATACGTATACACGACATATCATGTAAATTGCTTTTTATTACTTGGAAATAGTAGCTAAGATACAACCTATGTTCCTGATCTGGTTTCTTTTACACACTTGATGGTGGATATTCCTAAAGGTACCACTGTCCCTAATCATTACTGTCAAGTTCTTTTCACTTACTCTCAGCAGATAACTTGCTTCCTATTTCATTGAGTAATAGAGATTTTGTGACTTTCCTCTTTCAGCCTCTTAACCAACCATCGTCACATGTCCTTATCTCTTCCTCTTGGCACTCTTTTCTTTCCCTTAGTCCCTTTCTCTCCAGTGTCCTTAATTGTACTTTCTCTACTAGCTTCTTTCTTCAGCTTAAAACAAACTGGCTCATCTTTTCCGTGTAAGCCTCTCTAATTAGAGATCCTGGTCTCTAATTCTTATTTCTTATACTTAATTAGGTGACGTTGAGGGAAAATATATTTTTAAGTTAGGATATGAGGCTACAGGACTTATGTAGTATATATACATTTGATAAGAATTCTGTTCTGTGTTTGGATAATTCACACTGTACTATAATCTCCCAGCTTAAGTTTAGCATTGGGAAGGAAAATAAAAACCCAGAGAAATCTTTACACAGGTCTTCAGATTTTGAAGATTAAATGAAAAGATACTGCACAGTTGAAAACAACCAATTCTTAGACTGGTTTTAAAGAGTATTAAAAAACATATATATCAGGCATTCATAAGACAACATTTTTTTAGCATGACTGACAGTGTCAAACGATGCAGAGTCAAAAGAGGATCTTTCAAAGAAAATGAAAAGAAAATCAGATAGTCCAAATAATTAATATAGAGTTTTTCATCAAGCACTGACCATTGGGAAAATGGGTATACTGATTAAGAACTTGGGTAGTAGAATCAAACTGCCTGGGTCCAAACACTCACCATTAAACATATTAGCTGTGTAAATCTGGGCAAGTTACTCAACTTCTGTGTGCCTCATTTTTTACATATATGAAGTGGGGGTAATATCTTCTCCTAGGGTTGTAATGAGGATTCAGTGAATTAATAATGTCAAATGCATGCCTGCTCAGTAAATGATAGCTATAGTTATAAATATCAGGTTAGGTGCAAACAAGAAAATGTGTAAGTGCAGATAAATTTGATTACTTTTTTTAATTAAAAATTAAAAAATATGTTTCTACTGTTTTTTAGAGAGAGAGGAAGGGGGAGAGAGAGAGAGAGAAACATCCATGTGAGAGAGAAACATCAATCAGCTGCCTCCTGAATGCCTCCTACTGGGGATTGAGCCTGCAACCCCAGCATGTGCCCTGACCAGGAATCGAACTGGAACCTCTTAGTTCATGGGACGACATTCAATCCACTGAGCCCCACAGGCTGGGGAAATTTGATTTCTTTTCAAGGAACTCTTTATTAAGAAATACTTTATGTATACACCAATGATTAAGTCACAGAAAGAGAAACTAAAAAAACAATCCCATTTACCAGCGCGGCAAAAAGTTAATATACCTAGGAATAAACTTACCCAAAGAAGTAAAGGACTTATTTGCAGAAAACTACAGGACATTGAAAAAAAAAATAGAGGAAGATATAAAAAAGTGGAAGTACGTACCTTGTTCATGGATTGGAAGAATTAACATTATTAAAATGTCCATACTACCCAAAGCAATTTATAGAGTCAAAGCAATCCCCATCAAAATACCAATGACATATTTCATAGAACTAGAACAAATACTTCAAAAGCTTATATGGAACCAAAAAGACCCCGAATAGCCACAGCAATCTTGAAAAGAAGGACAAAGTAGGTGAGATCACAGTACCAGATATCAGATTATACTACAAAGCGACTGTAATCAAAACAGCTTGGTACTGGCAAAAGAACAGGCATATAGACTAGTGGAACAGAACAGAGAACCCAGAAATGGACCCAAGACATTATGCTCAATTAATATTTGACAAAGGAGGCAAGAACATACAATGAAGTAAAGACAGCCTCTTTAATAAATGGTGTTGGGTAAATTGGACAGCTACATGCAAAAAAATGAAACTAGACCATTAACTTACACCATACACAAGAATAAACTCAAAATGGATAAAAGACTTAAATGTGATTCGTGAATCCATAAAAATCCTAGAAGAAAATGTAGGCAACAAAATTTCGGACATCATACGCAGCAGAATTTTCACTGATACATCAACTAAGGCAACAAAAACAAAGGAAAAAATGAACACACAAGACTACCTCAAACTGAAAAGCTTCTGCACACAGCAAAAGAAACAACCACCAAAATGGAAAAGCAACCCACTGCATGGGAGAGCATAATTGCCAATGATACATCAGATAAGGGGTTAATTTCCAAAATATATAGAGTGCGCATACAACTCAACAAAAGGAAGACAAAGAACACAAATAAAAAATGGACAGAGGAGCTGAGTAGACATCTCTCCAAACAGGACATACAAATGGCCAAGAGACATATGAAAAAATGCTCAGCATCTAATCATCAGAGAGATGCAAATTAAAACAACAATAAGGTATCATCTCACACCTGTCAGAATGGCCGCCATCAACAAATCATCAAACAAGTGTTGGCGAGGGTTTGGACAAGAGGGGACTGTAGTGCACTGCTGGTGGAAATGCAGACTGGTGCAGCCACTATGGAAAACAATATGGTGTTACCTCAAAAAATTAAAAATTGAATTGCCGATTGACCCAGTGATCCCAGTTCTAGGAATATATCCTAAGAAGCCTGAAACACCAATCAGAAAGAATATATGTAGTCCCATTTTTATAGCAGCACTATTTACAATTGCTAAGATCTGGAAACAGCCCAAGTGTCCATCAGTAGACGAATGGATAAAAAAGCAGTGGTACATATACACAATGGAGTACTATGCAACTGTAAGAAAGAAAGATCTCTTATCCTTTGAGACAACATGGAGGGATCTGGAAACTATTATCCTAAGCGAAACAAGCCAAGGCAGAGAAAGACAAATATCACTTGATCTCACTTATTTGTGGAATATAATGAACATAACAGTCTGAGGAATTGGGCAGACCCAGAGTCAACAGTCTGAGGAATTGGGTAGACCCAGAGTCATGGAAATAGGGTACAGACCGACAACCCTCAGAAGAGGTGGTGGTGGGGGGAGAGAAGAGATAAACCACAGAACTTATATGCATGTACACATAACCGATGGACACAGACAACAAAGCCAGGTATGAGGTGGGAGGGATGGGGAGGAGGGTGTCAATGGGGAAAAAAAGAAGAAACATCTGTAACAAAAATGAATTAATAAATAATTATAAAAAAATGAAATACTTTATGCCCTGGCCAGTTTGGCTCAGTGGTTAGAGACCCAGGTTTGGTTCCCGCTACGGGCATGTACCTTGGTTACAGTTTGTCCCCGGTCCCAGTTGGGGTTGTGTTGGTGGCAGCCAGTCGATGTGTCTCTCACATCAATGTTTCTCTCTGTCTTTTCCTCCCTTTCTCTCTCTCACTCAATTTTTTTTTTTTTTTGTTCAGATAGAGTGGGAGGGAGAGAGAGAGAAACATTGACATGAAAGGGACACATGGAGCAGCTGCCACCTCCATGACCCAACCAGGACTGGGGACAAACTGCAACCGAGATACATGCCCTTAGCGGGAACCAAACCTGGGTCCCTCTGGACCTCAGGCCGATGCTCTAACTGCTGAACCAAACTGGCCAGGGCCCTCTCGCTCTATTTGAAGATGAATGCAAAAATGTCCTCGGGTGAGGATAAAAAAAAAAAAAAAGAAATACTTTATATCCAAGGAAATGAAACTTCTCATATGCCCAACACTGCCACTACACTAATTCCCACTCCCATTAACACTTTCTAGACTACTGACTGCAATGCTGCCTGATTCCCATGCTCTGATCTCACCACACTTTCGTGGATCTCTCTTATTAGCAGCCAAGTATCTTTACTAAAAAAAATACAAGTCTGATCAAACTCTTTTGTTTAAAATGTCAATTCCAGTTCACAAGTCAAAAATCTGAAAATGGTTGTATGACATAATAAGGCCGTTCACAGACTAAGCTCCTGCTTCTCTGCCTCTTGCCCTATTCAGCCACTCTGCTCTAGCCAAGATAGACCACTGGAACTTTTATTTATTTATTTATTTATTTTTTATCCTCTCCCAAGGACATTTTTCCATTTTCTTTTTGTTCAGATAGAATGGGAGGAAGAGAGAGAGAGAGAGAGAGAGAGAGAGAGAGAGAGAGAGAGAGAGAGAGAGAGAGAGAGAGATCAATGGGAAAGGCACACATCGAGTGGCTGCCACCTGAAAACAAAACCAGGAATGGGAACAAACTGCAACCAAGGTATATGCCCTTAGCGGGAACCAAACCCGGGACTCTCTGGACCGCAGGCCGTCGCTCTAACCGCTGAGCCAAACCGGCCAGGGCTGGAACTTTTTTAATGATGCTATTTCTTTTGTGTAAAAGTGCACCTTCAGTCACTGTTGCATCCATACTCCCCTATGTGTTCCACTATACCTGCCATGCCTCTATCAATCCTTAAGGCACTAGACATGCTTGTTGTCCCTCATAGATATAACTTCCATAAGGGTAGGGACAGTGTTTCACCATTTTGTATATAAATAATAATTAATATAGTATAATAAATATAATACTATTTGCCATAAACTCAAAAAATAATATACTGAATTAAGTAAATAAACAAGTCTAGGTAATTCTACCTCTTTTAACAAAATATGTGGCATGACTTACCTCAAATATAACTGGATGGGAAGTGTGACTCCTAAATATTACTGTTGATAATTAGGTAGCTACCCCGGCCGGTTGGCTCAGTGGTTCAGTGTTGACCCATGCACCAAGAGGTTGCCGGTTTGATTCCTGGTCAAGGCACATGTCCAGGTTGTGGGCCCAGTCCCCAGTGGGGGCATGCAAGAGGTGGCCAATTAATGTTCTTTCTCATCGATGTTTCTGTCTCTCTCTTTCTCTCCCTTCCTCTCTGTCTAAAATCAATAAAGAGAAAAAAAATAAAATAAAAATTATGTAGCTATAAAATTTGGAACTCTTTAGCACAGTGGTTCTCAACCTTCCTAATGCCATGACCCTTTAATACAGTTCCTCATGTTGTGGTGACCCCCAACCATAAAATTATTTTCATTGCTACTTCATTACTGTAATCTTGCTACTGTTATGTCTTAGGCGACCCCTGTGAAAGGTGACCCAAGGGGGTCATGACCCACAGGTTGGGAACCGCTGCTTTAGAGGATCTGGAAATTAGGTAATTAAAGACAGTTTGAGCTGTGTTTTGGGTTAAAAAAAATAGAAACATTTAGGTGGGGATAAAAAAAGAAAAGTCCTTTTTAAAATGTTAATGATTAATGACCCACACAAAACAAAAAGCAAAAGCCTAACAAGCAAGGTCTGCATGACAGTCAAATTCAATTTAACTTTTAAAATTCAAAAAGGGAAAAAATTTGTGTCAAGAAGATACTTCAACAACAAATAAAGTCTGTCTTAATTATGTGAGAGAAAAAAGGAGAGAATGAAATCTCAGATGAGAAGAAGGAAAGCAAAAGCCACGCATTCAGGAGAAGCAAGAGAAGAACCACAAAGAAAATGAAGGAACTGACTTAAAAAGAGTAGCATCTGGAACAGAGGCCTTAACTGGTCAAAGGAAAAGAAAAATGTCAACATTTCTTGCCTACCCTCAAATTTCAATCACTTCAAACCCTAAAGACCTCATCATCTCTTCTGTGTTAATCCTTTATGTCATGCAAATGGCTGCCAAAAACATCACCTGTTTCACTCCCCACCCATGTCCTAGCCCATAGCATTCTGACTGCCTCATTTTCCCCTCTAGATTTTTATTTTTTGTTACTTGTAAATGTTGTCTCTACCAAATATTTACTTTCTATAAAAAAATTAAAAACCAGTATACTTCCTTCTGCAGTTAGTATGTAAATTTATTTTTGTTTTCCTCTTGAGTTTTTTAAAATGTATTTTGGAAGTATTAGAACTGATGCTATGACTTATAATACAGTAGGATACAAGTTCTAATGGCAAAGAGTTATTAAATCTTAATGGGATGTAATTAAACTCTGTGTTCACACTTGCTGGTGAAATAATAAAATCACCTTTGGTAACATCATTTGAGGACAGCAAAATAAAGCCTTGAAAAACTCATTAGGTCATTTTTCTTTGTCCAAGTATGTTTTTATCTCACTTTTGACAGCAGTGATATTGGACTGGCCATATCGGGGAATTACTTGCATTTTGTGTTCTTTCAGGTATAATAGAGAGCATCCAGGATTTAATTATTTGAAAGCAACAGTAAAGGTAAAATTCAGTAAATTTACAAAAGTCTATTTTCTAAAGAGGAATGGAAGACCATGTTCTGTGGTAGTTAGCTATGGTTTATTATTGAAAGTGTTAAAGCTTATTGTGTTATCTGATTATAATGAATTATTTAAAAGTTACATTTATTTATTTTGCTAATTACATAGGCATATATTCATTGTAGATAATTTGAACATTATAAAGAAGAAATATGAATTAAAAGTTACAAATTATTTCTAAAATCCTATTACCAAAAAATACCCACTATAAACATTTTTATAGACACACATTAAAAATATATCTCTGCACAAATAAAATAATACTGTATTTGAAGTACTATACAGTTTTCTCCTTGTATTCTTTCTTCCTAATATTGGGAGCAGAAAGTATAGTGTGTTTTCAGTGACTATAAGACAGGCTTCAAAGTGTAAAATGCAATTTCAAAGTTCGTATATATGGTAAAATAGTCTTCAGCCAAACCTCAGGAAAAAAAAACTTATTTTACAACACTTTTGGTTCCTCCGCTCAATAATTTGAAACGAAATATGATTGGAAAACTTAAGGCTGAGTTTTATTTTGTTGCATGTTGACTACATACTACTATTCTGGAAATGAATTAGTTTTCCCCCTTATTAAAAAAAAACACCTACACCGAAGTAAGATAAGTGGTTAGTGAGAATCCACAGTGTTTAACTTAGACAGATGGGTAATTAATTCTCTGTCATGATCATTATGACTAACATTTTATGGGTATATCTCACCAAAACCAGCTGGTGCTCTGTTCCTAGCCAGCCTTCCAGAGTTGCCTGTTGTCTTACGTTTATTATTACACCTTAAACTTACCAGAGAGACAACTCAGGAACTTGTTCAGTAAGTAGCCTTATTGTTTTTGGCAAGGTTCAGTACTTCATTGCTATAGAAATGTTACTTATATAAACAAAGCCTAGCCAAAAATGTCATCTGTGTAGAACTTTCTTTGAATAATGAAAAGTCAGGATTTGTAGTTGTAGAGCAAGTGAGCTTAAAGACTGATAGGATGTGGTAGTTTCCATTTGCCTGTGAATAGAGCCCCATGTTGTGTACTTATGAGCTATTTGACTTCATATTTGTTTCCTGCAAGTATATGAGCAGATGGAAAAATTGGGCAACGTATTTTTATTTTCTAGTCTATTCCAGGAAAAGAAACAGTATCAAATGTAAATTTTTCATTGCTTCCTGCGTTTTAATCAATTAAAACTCTATACAAGCATTTTTGTAATCTTAGCAATAATTGACTCTGCTAGGATTTTAGATAACTTCTCTGAATATTGCCCTACTCAGTAATATTTATATTTTTCAGAAACCTTGCAAATGATGATCAGAACTGCACCTGACTTGCCTGCAAGATATGACCCTTGTCTGTAAATTATATTTCTGAGTTGCACTGGTTTTAACATACAGCTGAGAGAGTAATTAAATATTTATTATGTGCCTATCATGTGCCAGGCATTGGGTTAGTAATGGGAGATAGTCAGTTTGTTAAGACATGCTCCTTGTCCATAAGGAGACCACAGTTTAATTGTGAAAATGAAAACAAAAATAGTCAATTATGCTATTACATAATAAATGCTGTAACAGAGGTCTGGACTGGGTAAGAATTATATACTAAGCTCATTTCCCCTGTTACATTATAAACTCTTAGAGGACAGGGTCTAGAATAATGTATCTTTCTATCTCCTGTAGCAAGATGTACAAAATAAGTGCTTAAGAAATATTTATATAATGTATATGAATTAATGCACACATTTCAGTTGAGAAAATACTCTTTCACTGTTATGTTGAATAGTATTAATGCTTTGATGAATTTGTACTATTTGTTCTTTGACTTTTTATGTTACTTCTCTAAGTAGTTTAACACCTCCTGAAAATATCATACATACGGCATTGACTGAGAAGTGGAATTTTATTATCTATTATTTATATCGGTCCTCTGAAGCTATCTCCTTATACCAGTTCATCACATTTCTCTCTCTTTCTTTAGTTACAGATTTATTTATCTTTTGCTAGATACTGAATTCTTGTCCTAATAAGGAATGATAGATAATTAAAGTACAAGTAGTAGTGACCTTTTAGCTAGGCAGTTTTAAATTCTTTTCATGATAAATCCTAAAAGAAGAAGGGACACTGTCTATAAATAATAATTTGATGATTGTGCCATTATAGGACAGGCTAAGATGAAAAGCTCCTACTTTAATCTTTTCACCTTGTGTGCTTTGTTGACTTTTTTTTCTGGCTATAAGTAGCAATTAACGTGACTTTTAACAAAAGAATGCTGATTTTTGCTTGAGTACAGCCAAATAAACTTTGTAAATTAATAGTTTAGTTTTTCTGAGTGAATACAATCTAGTACTAAGTTCACAGTTACAAAAATTTTTCATGATACTTTATTATGGCTTCATTATGCTAAAACTACTTTTTAAACAGTGCCACTATTTTTTAACCATTCGTGTAACTGGATGGTGTTTTGAATCTAAATCTTGAAGTTAAGCATATTGGGTCTTCTATCTTTTTAAAAATGGGTTTCGCTTTGTTTTTGCTTTTTAAATATTGCAGCATTAATCATTTGCTTTGGCAGTAAGCTGCACCGATGAAATTGCCTCGGAAGTGGTATTAGCTTACATGTTATAAGGTGTAATTTTTTTTTTTTTTTTTCATCTTAAATAGATCATTGAGGTTGGACTTTGTGAAGTTTTTGAATTGATCAAGGAGACACGATTTTCTCACCCATCCCTGTGCCTCAGAAGTCTCCAAGCCCTGCTTAACGTGCTTCAGGGTCAGCAGCCAGAAGGCCTGCAGTCAGAGCCGCCCGAGGTCCTAGGTAAGAGCCCAGGGGCATTGAAATGTAAATAGCTTCTCGTGAAGCACTGCAGTAACCTGTAATCAGTCTTTGTTTCATTATGGTACTGGAACAGCAGGGATATAAATTTTAAGGTATTTTGCTATGTTCTACCACAGTTATAGTTCAAGAGTTACAGTTCATGGACAGATATATTTTGATTATTCTGATAATAGAGAAATAGCAAAACATAAATCCTTGTTACCCAGAAATAATTCTCAAGCCTTATAATCACTATTAACTTAATTGTTCTTATTAAACTTTTGGCCACAATATCTAATACTGACTTTTTCTAACTTTACATGTTGCTCTGGACAGTTAAACAGGTAGGAAAAAGGGGACAAATGCTACCACCCAAACAGCACCCCATTGTTCTAAACAAAGGCTTTTTTGTATTTGTGATAGATAAAAGTCTATTTTTGTTAAAAGTTTTTGAATTAGTAGCAACTTCCATTAAGTAAAAATCTTTACTTTTTGTAAAGTATATTAGAATTTTATGAAGACTGGTCTTTCATGCTCTTGATTTAGGCTCAACAATATTCTGTAAGCAACATAGGAGCGCTTAAGAAGTAGAAATAGAGATGGAGACATGATTTTGAAATTGCAAATTGCTTTTCTCTGATGCTAATCCTGGGCCTTTGAAGAGTCTTTGAAGAGATTTTTCTAAATCTCAACTATCAGCATGTATCAGTCACATGGCCCTACCCATGGGATTTCTGGCTCACTAGATTTGGGGTGGGACCCAAAAATTTGTATTTGGAATAGTTTTTGGGGGATGCTGATGCTCCTAGACTGGACACCACGCTGCTGCTGGTCTGGACTATAGTTTGATCCTTCTTCTCTGCTTGGTTATTTGAATTTCATTAGATCTACATGTGAGTACATAATTACATGAACCTAATTATGTGTCAGATTGTTATTTTTTGGTCATGTATGGTGATTAGTTTTTGTGTTTAATTTTTTGTTTTAAATCCTCACCTGAAGATATTTTTCTGTTTATCTTCAGATAGAGAGGGAGGGAGGGAGAGAGGGAGGGAGGAAGAAAGAGAGAGAGAGAGAGAGAGAGAGAGAGAGAGAGAGAGAGAAAGAGAGAGAGAGAAAGAAAGAGAGAGAGAGAGAAAGAAAGAAAGGAAGGAAGGAAGGAAGGAAGGAAGGAAGGAAGGGAGGAAGGGAGGAAGGAAGGAAGGAAGGAAGGAAAGAAAGAAAAGAAATAAAGAAAGAAAGAAAGGAAAGAAAGAAAGGAAGATGTGAGAGAGACACCTTCGGTACAACCCCAACCAGGGCCTGGGACAAACCACAACCTAGGAACATGCCCTTTGGTCTGCATGTCAACGTGAAGCTCCATCTGCTGAGCCAAACCTGCCAAGACTATGTTTAATTTTTGTTGTTGTTTTGTTTTAGTGGAAGAAGGGAGTGCTGACTATAAAAAGCTGAGGATTTTTAAAAACAATAACCACCCCCAACTACCTGTGTGTGATCCCCAACCCCCATGTTATTAAATGCTACTACCAAATAAAAGCTCTCATCCTTGTTGGTTATTGTTGTGGTAGCACAAGTATTACTGTTGTGATGCACTAATGCACTACTTGGCTTCATGGCATTTTACTAAAGATTTTATTTGATTAATTAATTATACTTAAGAATATTTTTCTAGTTATTATTACTTTTTTAATCCTCACCTGAGGATATTTTTTCATTTTCCGACAGAGTGGGAGGGATGGGGAGAGAGAGAGAGATGGAGAGAGATGTGAGAGGGAAACGTCGATTGGCTGCCTCCCACATGACCCTGACCAGGGCCAGGGACCGAACTGCAACTGAGGCACATGCCCTTGACCAGAATTGAACCTGCGACTCTTTTGTCCACAGGCCGAAGCTCCAACTGCTGAGCCAAATTGGTCAGGGCTTACTAGTTATTCTTAGCTGTGATTTGTCAATTAAAAAATTGAAATATTAAAAATATCCACTAAAACCTATGCATTCTACTTTTACTTTGAATAACATGCCAATCATTTTTCTCCTAGATCTTTTACTATTCTGTTGTCTTCTATCAATTGTTATATACTTTCTTCTGCATCTCTGTATCCAGTGTATACCTGAATACTCCTTTCCTTTATTCTTTTAAAAATAGATCTTGGCCCTGGCCAGTTTGACTCAGCAGTTAGAGCATTGGCCTGCAGACCAGAGAGTCCCGGGTTCGGTTCATGCTAAGGGCACATAACTCAGTTGCAGTTTGTCCCCAGCCCCGCCTGGGGTCGTGTGGGTGGCAACCACTCGACGTGTCTCTCTCACATCGATGTTTCTCTCTTTCTCTTTCTCCCTCTCTCCCTCCCATTCTTTCTGAAGATAAATGCAAAAATGTCCTCTGGTGAGGATTAAATGAGTGAATGCATGAATGAATGAATGAACAAATAAAAATAGATCTTGTTCATAATATTGGGTTTTGAAATTATAATGTGTGCTTTAGCTTAATCATTTTCTATCAGAACTTTCACTTGATTGTTTGCCTTTCTTTTCTTTTTTTGGTCAGTGTTCACCTGAAGATATTTGTCATTGAATTTTAGATAAGAGTGGAAGGAAGGGAGGTGGGAGGGAGGAAAGGAGAGAGAGACAGAGAGAGAGAGACATTGATGTGAGAGAGACGCATTGATTGGTTGCCTCTCCTGCAGGACCCCGACCAGGGCCGGGGATCGAACCTGCAACCCAGGTACATGTCCTTGACCAGGAATAGAATCTGTGATCCTCTGGTCCTCGGGCCAGCACTCAACCTGCTGAGCCCAACCTGCCAGGGCTACCTTTATTTTCTTTTTAACAGTTTCATATGTTGCTATACTATCTTTGTTCTCTCTTCTATCCTTTTTTTTTTTTTTGTAAATGATTCAATATTTGTATTATTTATTCTTCCACTTATATTTTAGGATTCAGTTAAAAGAAATAATATTTTGGCCCTGGCCGGTTTGGCTCAGCGGTTAGGTTGTCGGCCTGCGGTCCGGAGAGACCCGGATTCGGTTCCCACTAAGGGCACGTATCTCGGTTGCAGTTTTTCCCCGGCCCTGGTTGGTCGTGCGGGTGGCAGCCACGCGATGTGTCCCTTTCACGTCGATGTTTCTCTCTCTCCCTCCCTCCCTCCCTCCCTCCCTCCCTCCCTCCGTCCCTCTCTATCTGAACAAAATATCGAAAAATGTCCTCAGGTGAGGATAAACAAAAAAAAAAAGAAATAATATTTTGGTATTAAATTAAGTTTACAACTTAATTTTAGGAAAATTGACATTTGATGATGCGATATCTATTGAGGAAATATTTTTATTTCATTATATCCTGTATTTTATAAAATTACATTTGCTATATTTGATTTGCTAGTCTCTTCTCTCCTTTCAGTGCTTACTTCTGTTTACTACTTTGACATATTTTTCTTTTGAAGGATTTACCATCACTTTTTATATTTTATTTTATTAACTCAAAAATGTAATTTGGTTCTTTAAAACTAAATTTTTATTGAAATCTGTTTCTGCTTTTTTCTTTTGATCTAATAGCATAATCACATTATACTTTTCTTCCATTTTGGTATATTTTATGTTATTCATGTATATATGTATTACTCTTACTATTGGAATAGCTTGATGATTATACACCAAGCTTCTTTTATGCAAATTGATCCTGATTTACAAATTGTCTAGTTAAAAAATATTCCCTTGTATCTATATTTCTGTTCAATTTAAAGTTCGAACATATTTTTTCTGGTAGTCACTTAAATGTAATAGCACCTCCTGTGTAATGAACATATCATTCAAGGGTAATCAATCCAGACGTTGTTGTTGTTATTATGGAACTTAGCATCAGTTGGACATATGTATGATTGCAAATGTGGATAAGTAGTTTGAGGGACAGTAAAAGGAATTCTGAGAGTAACAGGCTTCCCTGCAGACGTGGCATTTGAGATTTGAAGGATGAGTAGGAGCAATTAACTAAGGTTCTAGACAGAAAGGATGGCATGTGATAAGGCTTTGGGACAGGAAGGAAAGTGACTTAAAAAAGACTGTATGCTAGAATGGGAGAGTGAAGGGAGAGAGAGGGCTTTGCCATAGGTGAGGAAGAAGACAGGGACTAGATCATGTGGAGTTTTTTGTTTTTTGTTTTAATATGTTTTTATTGATTTTTGAGAGAGAGAGAGAGAGAGAGAGAGAAACATTGATCGGCTGCCTTCTCCATGCCCCCTTCTGGGGATGGAGCCTGCAGCCTGGGCATATGCCCTGACAGGGAATTGAACCGGGACCTCTCAGTCCATGGGACAACTCTCAATCCACTGAACCACATTGGTCAGGCTCATGTGGAGTTTTATAGAACATGTTAAAGGAGTCTGGTTATTATTCTAGAAGGAATGGAAATTTACCCTCTATCTTCTTATGCTTTAAAAAACTCTTTATTTTGTAGCACTTATAATTGTTCTCTTTCACTTGAATCTAACTTTTTTTTAAATCCTCACCCGAAGATATCTTTTTCCATTTATCTTCAGATAGAGTGGGAGGGAGAGGGAGAGAAACATCAATGTGAGAGAGACACATTGACTGGTTGCTTCCCGCATGACCCCGACCAGGGCGGGGGACCAAACCACAATCGAGGTACATGCCCTTGACCAGAATTGAACTCTGAACTCTTTGGTCCGCAGGCCAGTGCTCTAACCACTAAGCCAAACTAGCCAGAACTGAATCTAACTCTTTTTTTTTTTTTTTATCCTCACCCGAGGACATTTTACCATTTTTTGTTCAGGTAGAGTGGGAGGGAGAGAGAGGAACAGAGAGAGAAACATTGATGCGAAAGGGACACATCGAGTGGCTGCCACCCGCACGACCAACCAGGGCCGGGGACAAACTGCAACCGAGGTACCGAACCCAGGTCTCTCTGGACCGCAGGCCAACGCACTAACCGCTGAGCCAACCGGCCAGGGCTGAATCTAACTCTTTTGATGGCAGAGACCTTCTTTGTCTTGTTTGCCAAAGTACTACCTAACCTAGTGTAGTTCCTGATGTATAGGAAGAATTCAACAAGTATTTCTTGAATAATTAGAAGGTTAATAGGCCAAAGGATAATAATAGAAGGAAGGAAGGACAAAGGATAGAAAGAAGGATAGATGAAAGGATGGAGGAAAGGAAGGATAGTTGGAGGGGAAGGTGGAGGGAACGAAGTGGGGAAGGTTTGATGGAAAAGAGGAAAGACAAATGAAGAAAGGGAGGGAGAATAGAAGGAATAGGAGGAGCAAGAAGGAATTAACAAAGGAGAGAATAGATACTCAGTGGAGTATCTGTTTGGTTTGAAAATTCTCTTTGCCAATAAGGGGACAAAGTGAATGGTAGGAGTTATAATTAATGAACACTTTTTAATAGTCCAATTAAGAGATGGTGATGGCATGGATTGGGAAGATAGTGACGAGATAGAGAAAGTGGAAGAATTAATAAGGAAGCAGAATTGACAGTACTTAATTAAGGATTAGGTATGGATGATGAGGAATAGAGAAAGCCTAGGTTTCTGTGAGTTAGCAAAACAAAACAAAACAAAACAAAACAACCCCCACAAATGGCCTTGTAGTTTTCAGATAATTGCAATACATGAATTCTCTTTCTCTTGCTCTCCTTCTCCCCTCCACTCCCTCTCTTCATCTTTCTCAATTTTTCTGTCTCGTTTTCTGATTTTGAATATTCAGTCTTTAAAGATTTTCAAGTCCCCCTTTCCTTCTACAGAAGAGATACCCAGAAGTCTGTGGATTAAGTCTTGGGCAGAGTTGTTCAGGGAATTTTGTGTGGAGACTTCTGATAGCCATAGAACATTCATGTGTTATTTTTCTATCTTTGCCACTAAATGGCTTTATGCTTCAGTTTCATTACTAATAAAAGGAAGAGGATATCTGTTTTATTGATTTGGAGGTTTTTCTAGTTTATAAAATGAATTACATATCACCTTTGTAAGGTGTGAACTACTATGTTAGCAATAAAGGCAGTTTTATATTACAATAAATTATAAAATTTATAATTTTATACTTTTATGTATTTTTATGTATTCTGTTGTTTTGCAAATAAATACATAATTTTTTGGACACTTAACATTTTAAGAAGCTTGTATTCTTCCTAGTTAAAGGTAAAATAAATGCAATGAGTAGTCTATTACTTGATAGGATATTTCTGGCATATGTGAATGCCTCAAGGCGAGTTTCTTTTAAATGACCTTGGATAAATTCCATGTCTTCATTTAAAAAAATGAGGAGTTGAACTAAAGATTTTCTAAGGTTCTTTTTATATAAATATTCTAACTTTTGGGGTAAAAGAGTAACTAGAAAGGAACTAATGTAAAATAAGTATTCAAGTTGCCCCTTAAATTTTTTTTTTTTATAATGAGGCAAGGTAAAAATAAATACACGCATATAATGTTCTGTCTGCTGAATGAATATAATTGAATTCTATTTTATCCACAGAATCTCTCTTCCAGCTCCTTTTGGAAATCACTGTCCGAAGTACTGGAATGAATGACAGCACAGGACAGTCTCTTACAGCACTTTCCTGTGCTTGCCTCTTTAGTCTGGTGGCTTCTTGGGGAGAAACAGGAAGGACACTTCAAGCCATTTCTGCTATCCTCACCAACAATGGCAGCCATGCTTGCCAAACTATTCAGGTATTTCATATTTATAGCTGCTTAGAGAGTTATAAGATGCTGAATGGAAATTTCATCTCAATTTCTGTCAGTAGGAATTCCCTGCTTTTTCTGAGTCTGTATAGTAGTTTGATCTGTCCAAGGTTGATATATAAATAATGTGTTGTATTTGAGCTAAGCTACATGTATGTTTAACTCTGTAGCCTTAAAGGTAATAAAATGAAATTTGGCAAAACATTGAGATCTTGAGCTTAGTTTTGTGTTAGCACCACAGGCTCATCCTTCTTTGCAGCATCTTGCTTTCCATCCTCCCCCATCTCCTCTCTTGCCTTGAATTTTCAAGTATGGAATTTCTTCACAGTTTCCAAACATCTCTTCTCTGTTGAAATAAAAATATATGATATTATTTTGCTATATTTTTGATGTTAATTATAGTTCATGAGTTGATTTGTTTCTGAGCTACTTTAGTTTTGCGTATTACATTTTAAGCTTTCGATACTTGTGGAATAAACTCTTCATTATCGTTAGTGGTGGGAAACATCCTCCTCCTTATATGTGAACTTGATTTAATTATTTTGGACTGTTCTGGAAATTGAGTAAGAAGTTAGTTTTAAATCTCTGTTATGTGCTCTTCTCTGGCCCCTTGGACAACCTCCAGAATAGATAGAAGGGCTACCTTCATCCTGTGTTTAGCAGGCCAAAGATAGCAAAAGGCGTAGAGTGGGTTATTTTTTGTAACTTACTCAGTGGTATTGAACTCCACTTGTCAAATCAGCAGTGCCCTTACTCTGGCTTTCTGTTCTTACCCATTTTCTTCTTTCTGCACTGCCTGAAATCCTTTTTTCCCTCTCTATAATCCTTAATTATTTTGAAGTTCCTTTATGCAGTGGATTTCAAAATATGTTGTGCTTTAAGAGTTTGGCAAATTTTTTATTTAAATACATGCTGATAATATACAGATGCTTCCTAAATTTAATAACATAACAAACATTTTGATATCATATAACAAATTTAAAAAGTATAGTGACCATAAACACATGAACTTATTAAGCATCCATGTGATTTTTTTTAAATGTAGGTTTATCCTAGAGGATATGAGGTAAGATTTAAATGATGAGTTAAAATGATCACTCCAGCCCTGGCCGGCTTGACTCAGCGGTTAGAGCATCGGCCTGTGGTCCAGAGAGACCCGGGTTCGGTTCCCTCTGGGGGCGCATACCTCGGTTGCAGTTTGTCCCTGGCCCTGGTTGGGTTGTGCGGGTGGCGGCCACTCGATGTGTCCCTTTCGCATCGATGTTTCTCTCTCTCTCTGTTCCCCTCTCTCCCTCCCACTCTACTTGAACAAAAAATGGTAAAATGTCCTTGGGTGAGGATAAAAAAAAAAAAAAAAAAAGATCACTCCAGAGGGAGGTGTTAGTGTTGGGTGTGTAGAAGAGAGAGAATATTCTTAATATCCATATGCTAAGGTGTGGAGGTAAGAATAAGAGTGGAATGTTGAAGACTGAAAAATGTTTAGTATAGTTGTAGTATAGAGAGCTGTGAAATAACAGAGACAGGACTGGAATGTGGGTCTTCCCTACTGCAGTATTATGATAAAGGACTAGGTTGCACAAAACTACTAGAGTCCCTGAATCAACACCTGAGGGTCTCTGTAGACCTGCCTCATGACTACATCCCTGACTCCAGCCTAAACACCAATTAACGCCTGTTATCTTAACATGGCTTACAGTGTTTATGATTTGGCTCTGATTCCACCTGCCAACTTTATTTCACAAATTTCCCTTGATGAGACTATGGATGGGGGAGAAAAATTTTCCTATAGTTTCCTATAGTGTGTAACTCGAACATCTCAAATTGTTTGACATCTAAAAAGTACATTGCCTATCTTAAAGTACATTTAAGTTTTCTAAAAAACTTAAATTGAGAGTTTAAAGTAGGGTATGGGTGGTAGAACTATGAGTGGTTTTATTTCTGGAGGGATGAACTGTAGACTTCAGTGGCTTCCCACAGACACAACACTATTGTATCTAATCTCACAAAATGCACATGAAATAAAGCCACCATCATTGAGAGCTAGTATAAACAAATATAGCAGAAACAGTTCCGCCAAGTCTTTATATATTGAAATTATTTGATATAGAATCTATAGTATATATACTTATTTAATATGGTTAAAGTAATAAAAGAAAGTATCAAAAGTATGCTGAAGGAATATGAATATAAAAAGTAATCAAATCAGAAAACAAACTAAATTGAGCTCCTGGAAATGAAAAACCAAATTATTACATCTGGAAAGTTAAAGGATAAATTAACCAGTGGTAATATAGTTGAAAATAGAAACAGTGCACTGAAATATAGAGAGGAAGAAATTATTCAGAATGCCACACAGAGACAAAGAGAGAAACTGTGAATGATAAAAAAGGAAATGTGGATAGAGAATGAGAAAGTCTAATGTGATAGTACAGTCTTGAGTTCCATTAAGGCAATAACAATTTGTGGAAAGGCAGCACTTGAAATAATGGCAGATTTCCCAGAATTTTTGAATCATATTGAGTCCTTAGATTAAAGAAGTCCAGTATATCAGAAGAAATTTTTTAGGGCCTGCCACTGTGTTGGGGAGAGAAAATCAATAACAAAGAAAAAGGGGCATATCTGACACTTCTTATTGTAGCACTGGGTGTTCATAAAACTTGAGTACTCTGTTTAGAAAGCATGAGTGAAACAGCCATGTTGAAGACACATGTTAACTTCTCTCTCCAGTCTCCACTAAGGTTATAATAAAGGAATTTTTTTTTAAATCCTCATCTGAGGATACTTCTCCATTTATTTTCAGACAGAGTGAGAGGGGGAGAAAGGAAGAGAGAGAAACATCAAAGTGAGAGAGACACATCAACTGGTTGCCTCCCACAAGACCCCAACCAGGGCCATTGACCAAACCGCAACCAAGGTATGTGCCCTGGACTAGAATTGAACCTGTGACTCTTCTGTCTGCAGACCAGTGCTCCAACCTCTGAGCCACACCATCCAGGGCTAATAAAGGAATTTTTTAAAAGTATAAACCTTTAAGAATGGGACACATTGTAAAAGATAGAAGTTGGAGAAAGCTTAAACTTAAGTTCCTCATGAGGCTAGTGCCCATACCAAGTAAGTTGATTTTCACCTAAAACTCAAGATAGGAATCAGAATCAGAAATAATAGATGCCTAGAAAGGAATCAGAATCAGAAATAATAGATGCCTAGAAAGTAGTGGTGAGGGAAAGAGCTAAAAATTTATTGGAAATCTGTATAATGAAAGATAGAAAAACTCAGAGCCCTTCTTCTACCCTTCCCAACTAGGCAGATGTCCTATGAGAATACTCCTTTGACATAGTTTTGCTGTCTAAAGAAATTGAGCCAGAGAGGCCAGGGGAAACCAGGCACATTTGAGAGTGGACCCGAGGAACCAGGCTGAAAATGGAAATTAAGCAAAAGTCTTATATTGATGATGAAATTTCTTCATCCTCAATAACTTCCCAGAACACTAGCAATGAAGTTTCTTGTATCTTCTAATCTAGGAGAAAGTGGCAGATTCTACTTTAGAAAAAGAGTGAGGAAAGACCCACAGATGCAGACATTTGTAGGGTTGGGGGATCCTCCAGTGACACTGCTAAACTTAGTATGATCATTTTGAGGTGGTGAACTCACTATCTGTCAAATTGTATCCACTCACACCAAGCTTCTTAATAGTTTTTAGTTGCTAACTCTTAAAAATACAGCCAGGTATCACTGGACTAACATGAAAGACAGAGATCCCCCCCAAATCAATAATAATAATAATAATAAATAATAAGTAATAATAATAATTAATGAAGAAGAAGAAACTGGATGAAAAGAATATAGAGAACAGAAGAAACTCAAAGAAAACTGTAATTTATACTTTGAAGAGGGATAAGAGAAGAAAGTTGTTTACATTGAACAGCTTTCTATTTCTTAAAAAGCTTAGAGAACAAGAAAGTTTTTATAAGTTAAAAAGAAGATAGGAGCAATAAAAAATCAGAAGGGTTAGAAGATCAGGTTGAAGAAGTCCCCAGAAAATAAAAGAGAGAGGTGGAGATGGGAGGAGAGAGAGAGAGGAAGATGGGGAGGGGATAAGGGAGGAATGGAGGGAGAGATGGAGAGAGGGAGAAAGGGGTCAGGAGAGAGGTGCGACATAAAAATAAAATTAGAGAATTCATCTAGAAAATCCAATATGTAAAATGGTATTCAAGCAGAGAAGAGGAGATTACCTAAGAAATTTTACAAGGAATATTTCTTCACCTCAAAGATACACATTTTCATACTGATAAAAAATATACTGAGTGCCTAACACAATGGCATACACCATGCTATAACTTTGCAAAATCAGAACACTGGTAATAAAGAAATGATAAAACTACCAGACAGCAAAGACAGGTTATGCACTAAAGATGAAGCAGAATTGGCATTGGACATCTCAAAAGCAACACTGGCACAGAAAGTAACAGAACAGGGCCTTTAAAGTCCTAAGGGGAAATGATGTTTACTATACCCAGCTCAATCATCAGTCACGTTTGGGGAAAGATCATGATGCTATCGAACATGCAAGTTATGGAACAATTTTAACTTGTATGTTTGCCTCTGTCCTTAGTCTAGACTGGAGCAGGACTTCTTGAGGGGTGTTATCAAGGGGAAGAAATAGAAATGATGTTTGACTTTATTGAGAGCAGTATGGGGAACACTTAAAGGTAGTTGTGGAGAAAGCTTAGCATATGCAAAAATGAGACAATTTGACAAGAAAAGTAAAAATTATGCAAAAAGGGAAATACATGTTTTATAATTTGGCTTAGTTCTAAGCCATGATTCCACAGTCATAATAAAATGACCCCTGTATACTGGTTTAACTACAAATTATTAAATAGCTCAATTTTGAGGATTTGAAAGGGAGGAGGGGCATCATCTTTCATAATGGACACCAACAGAAAGTATCTGAAACAAAAATAAAAATAAAAATGGAAGTTTTGGTATATTGTGTAGGAATGTAGATAACAATTCTAGATAAAAGAGCTGTAAGTTTAATGTAACTGCTTTTAGGGAGAGAACTTGTATTCAACCATATATATGAAAATTATGTATTTTGGTTGAGTCAGAGGCCTTAGAACTGGAAGGGGAAGAGAATATATCTGAGAAAAGTGTGTCAGTTATCCCTTTGAAAGCTGTACCCTCTACAGCAGTGCTGTTCAACAGAAATATAATGTAGTCTACATATGTAATTAATATTTTTTATTAGCTACATAAAAAGGTGAAAAGAAACAGGTTAACTTAATTTTAATGCAGTTAATATCTCAAAAAAGAAAACTTACAACATGTAATCAATATAAAATTAATAAGATTCTGTATTCTTGTGTTTATACAACATTTTCAAATTCAGTGTATATTTTACATTTAGAGCACATCTCAGTCACACTAACCACATTTCAAGGTCACAATAGCCCCATATGGCTAGTGGCTGCCATAGTGGGTAGCACAGATGTAGAACTATGGCTGAGTACAGTGCCCTGGGGTCTGGCTCTGCAGTTGGATGTGTGGATGGGTGTAAAAGAGACAAAAGGTGACAAATGCAAAGTTGTTCATTTTTAATTTTTTGAGGAAACTCCATACTGTTTTCAACACTGGAAGCACCTTGCAGTCTGCATTTCCACCAACAGTGCACGAGGGTTCGCTTTTCTTCATGTCCTCGCCAGCACTTGTTTGTTGATTTATTGATGATAGCCATTCTGACAGGTGTGATGTGATATCTCATTGTGGCTTTAATTTGTATCTCTCTGATGATTAGTGATGTTGAATATCTTTTTATATGTTTATTGGCCAATATATGACACATAGACAGGGGCAACAGAATGGTGATTGCCAGAAAGAAACTAGGGTAGAAAGGAGGTGGAAGTGGGCAAAGGGGGGGTAAGTGAGGATGGAAGGAAACTTGACTTTGAGTGGTGAGTGCACGATGCAGTGTGCAGATGATGTTTTATTGATTGTACACTTGAAACCTGTATAGTTTTATTAATCAATGTCACCTCAGTAAGTTCAATAAAATAAAAAAGATGAGCAACACAGTTTCCTCTGGTGTCAGAGTGTTGGTCTCATGCTGGTGACTGTTGAGGCTTCATTTACAATGCCAGGTATTTAGCAAGTCTTTGATAAATATTGGTTAAATGAATGCTGAATAAATGCACAATTAGTTTTCATATCATGAAAAAATTTTGGTGTTAATGGGCATTAGGCATAATGCAGAAGCAAAGTTTTAAGAAAAGCACTGGACACTTTATCAGCAGAAGCAGCACTGTTTCTCTTATGTTTAATTTTGTGCTTAATTATCATGAAGCATATTAATGATTATATTATACAAAAGATATCATTTGGCTTGTGTGTACTCTAATACAACAAATAATTTTAATTTATATTCAGTATTTATACTTTTTACTAATGTACTATGTTTTCATCCACAAAACTTAAAACAAGTAGTGGTGTTTTGGAGAAAGATGCATATTTAGGGTTTTCAGTAAAAAAAATGCAAGTTAATATTATTTGGATTTGACATTTTTATTTTGGCCTGCTTGAGATTTGCTTTTCATAGATGATTTTCTAGTTTGTACTTTCACTGACATGCCAAATGTGATCATTTTGAGCAATTTATTTTCTCTTTTTTATTAAAATATAATTAACATCCAATATTATAATAGTTTCAGGTGTACAGCATAAGGATTTGACATTTATGTCCCTTAGAAAATGATCATCACAATAAATGTAGTAATTATCTGTCACCATATATAATATAGTTATTACAATGTTACTGACTATAATCCCTATGCTATACATTGCATCCCTGCAGCATATTTATTTTATAACTGAAATTTATACCTCTCAATACCTGGTGTCTATTTTACTTATCCCCTCTACTCCCCTTATCTCTGGCAAGTATCAAGTTTGTTCTGTCCATGAGTCTGTTTCTGTTTTGTTTTGTGTGTTAAGTTCCGTATATGAGTGAAATTATGTGGTATTTATTTTTCTTTGACATTTCACTTAGCATAACATTCTCTAGGTTCATTCCTGTTGTTGCAAGTGACAAGATTTCATTCTTTTTTATGGCTGAGTAATATTCTATATTATATATGTACTTTATTCATTCATGTATTGATGAGCACTTGGGTGGCTTCCATATCTTGGCTATTGTAAATAATGCTGCATATGTCATCTCAAATTAGTGTTTTCAGTTTCTTTGGATAAATACCTAAAAGTGTGATTTCTGGAGTGTACGCTAGTTCTCTTTTCAAACTTTTGAGGAATACCTCTATACTGTTTTCCATAGAGGCTGTAGCAGTCAGCATTCCCACCAACAGTGCGTGAGGGTTCGTTCACTTTTCTCCACATTCTCACCAACATTTGTTTGTTGATTTATTGATGACAGCCATTTTGACAGGTGTGAGGTGGTATCTCATTGTGGTTTTAATTTGCATTTCCCTGATGATTAGTGATGGTGAACATCTTTTCATGGATTTGTTGGTCATCTGTATATCTTCTTAGTAAAAATATATATTTAGGTCCTCTGCCCTTTTTTTGCTGCTGTTTAATTGTATGGGTTCTTTATATATTTTGGATATCAGATATATCATTTGCAAATATCTTCTCCTATTCACTGGTTGCCTTTTCATTTTCTTGATGGTTTTATTCTCTACGCAAAGCTTTTTAGTTTGATCGAGTCCCATTTGTTTATTTTTGCTTTTGTTGCCCTTGATCAAGGAGACAGATCCAAAAAAATTACTAAGACTGATGCCAAAGAGTTTGCAGCCTATGTTTTTGTTTTGTTTTTTTTAATCCTCACCTGAGGATATTTTTTGCATTTATCTTCAGATAAAGCGGGAGGGAGGGAGGAAGAGAGAGAGAGAGAGAGAGAGAGAGAGAAACATCAATGTGAGAGAGACATATCGACTGGTTGGCACCCACACAAACTGCAACCAAGGTATGTGCCCAGGTGTCTCTGGTCTGCGGGCTGACGCTCTAACTGCTGAGCCAAACTGGCCAAGGCTGCAACCTATGTTTTTATTGAGGAGTTTTATGGTTTTAGGTTGTATATTTTAATCTTTAATCCATTTTGAGTTTATTTTTATATATGATTTAAGAAACTGGTTTCATTTCTTGCTATTGGATGTAATCTGTTCAGTTTTGCCAATACCACTTACTGAAGAGACTGTTTTTTTCTTATTCTATACTCTTCCTTCCTTTGTCATAGATTAATTGACTGTATAGACATGAGTTTATTTCTGGGCTCTCTATTCTGTTTCATTGAGCTATGTGTCTGTTTTTGTGCCAGCATCAAACTCTACTATATAGCTTTGTAGTAGAGTTCGAAATCAGGAAGAGGGATACCTTTAGCTTTGTTCTTCTTTCTCAAGATTGCTTTGGCTATTCAGGGTCTTTTGTGGCTCTATATACATTTTAGGATTATTTATTCTAGTTCTGTGAAAAATGCCATGGGTATTTTGATATGGATTGCATTGAATCTGTAGATTACTTTGTGTAGTATGGACATTTTAATAATATTAATTCTTGTAACCCATGAGCACAGTATATCTTTCCATTTGTTGTGCTGGCTTCAGTGTCTTTCTTCAGTGTTTTATTGTTTTCAGATTATAAGTCTTATAACCTTAGTTAAATTTATTCCTACCTGTTTTATTCTATTGATGTTATTGTAACTATTTTTTTCTAAATGATGATATATGATTATAGTGTCTTTATTTTGTCTGTTTTATGTTTGGGACATTTAACAGTGTCTTTTTGTGTGTGTGTTTTTTCTTCTCTCTTGAATAGGTGCCAACGATACTAAATTCACTACAGAGAAGTGTACAGGCAGTGTTGGTGGGAAAAATTCAAATTCAAGACTGGTTTAGCAATGGCATTAAGAAAGCAGCTTTAATGCACAGGTGGCCATTAAAGGAAATATCTGTTGATGAAGATGATCAATGTCTACTTCAGAATGATGGATTTTTTCTTTATCTGTTATGCAAGGATGGATTATACAAAATAGGCTCTGGATACAGCGGAACAGTTAGGGTAATGTGATTTCTTACAGTTCTTAATTGTAACAGAAGTTATATCTTCACTGATTTATTTTCTGTTAGTTTCAAGCTTTATTTTCAGGGTACCATCTAATTTGGATATAATAGTTTTTCTTTGAAATCTTAATGGAAACAAATGTATTAGATGTCATTTACCTATTTTTATATCTTTAATTTGTTGTTAATTATGAAGCTGTTGGTAGACTAACTTTTGTTATTTTGCAGGGCCATATATATAATTCTACATCTCGCATCAGAAACAGAAAAGAAAAAAAATCTTGGTTAGGGTATGCTCAGGTAGGAGAATATCCACAATAAAACAAACTTGTCTTTCTCCTCTTTTAAAACATGTGGTTTCTACTTGTTTAATCAATAAATAATATAATTTCTATTTAAACAGATACGGTATATTTTTAATAATATGTTTATAATATTGGCATAGTGTAGTGTAAAGATCATTGGCTTAGAATTCATTAGATGTTAACTTTTAGTTCTGGCCCTGTTTTTACTAGCTGTGTGACTTTGGACAACTCAGTTAACTTATTTGATTCTCTGTGATTTAGCTGTAAAATGGAAATAAAAATGTCTTCTGTTGGACTTCTCTTTTAAGTGAGCCTCTAGATAAGAATCAAAGACTACCTTTATCATCAGCAAATTTGCACTGGGCATATAACTGTGACCTGAGGCCTAATTAGATCTTCTTTCCATAAACTCATTTATTCTACATCTAGACTAGTACCTTACATGAAACAGTACATGGAGGATCATACAGAGTATCATCAAAGAGAGAAAAGAGCTGGGTCCATGTTGCTTTTCTTTTTTCTGTCTTTTTCTTTAAACTCCTCACCCGAGGATATTTTTCATTTATCTTCAGATAGAGGAGGAGAGAGGGAGGGAAAGAGAGAGAGAGAGAAACATTGACGTGAGAGAAACCCATCAGTTGGTTGCCTCCTGCATGACTCTGACCAGGGCTGGGGACCTAACCGCAAGTCAGATATGTGCCCTTGACTGGAATCGAACCTGAGACTCTTTGGTCTGCGGGTGGATGCTCTAACCACTGAGCAAAACCGGCTAGGGCCCATGTTGCTGCCTTATCACATGGCCAAATGGGTGACCACAATCAGATATATCATTCTTTCTTCTATGGAGAATAGCAAATAAACTGTACACGAAGGGACCAGAGTGTTGATTTCTATACTATCACTATCTAAGGGGTGAAGCCAAGTTCCCTTGTGGAAGATATAGAATAAAGATATCCCTTGCCAAGCTCACAATTTGTTGTCGGCATCAAATAGTAAAAGATATTTGAAAACATTTTGAAAATTAAGAAATTACTGTTATATGAAAAATAATCCTGCTATATCACTATTGCAATTAAAATTTTAAATGTAAGTTTCTCAGTATTTTTCTCTTAAAACTTAACCTGGTTTAAAATGTCTCATTGAATTTTTATTTGCCACTACTATAGTTTATCTAAGAAATAATACCATGGAAAATAATTGTTACAAAAATATGTTCAGGGGCATATCACTGTATCTAAAACTACTACTCTATTTTTAAATATTAACAAGTATTTCAGTTATTTTTTCTTAAAATATTTGTTAAACAGTGGTCATTTCTATTACTGATTTAGCAAGTGATATAATAATTTTGAACAAAATGTGCTGTCCTGTGCAGAGATTCTATTATGTATCTGAGAATATAACTGGTTAATTGATACCCAATGGTATATAATTTCTCCTCTTATTAAAGTTTACCCGTGTTCTTATATTTTTTAATCGTTAATCTATTTTAGACATTAATAGTGATGTGTTATTGTACCTCAAAAACTATAATACAGAACTGTATGGCTACTTTTTCTGCTAAGTTGGTAATAAAAAAAATTTTTTAACACAATATTACAAATTTTTTTTGTTGTTACCAGGGTTATTTATTGTATAGAGATGTGAATAACCACAGCATGACAGCCATAAGAATAAGCCCTGAAACACTGGAACAAGATGGTACTGTCATGTTACCAGGTATGTTAGTGAACACCTCATTTGTTTTCTTCACAACTGATTTAAGAAATGCGCATGTTAGGCCATTTACATATATAAAGAATGATTAGCAAGGAATTGTGCTTGCTTACAAATAGGTTACAAAAATCTTGACATGCAAAACATTTTATAGTTTATATAAAGTTAATGCCTCTGAGGAAAACAAACATCAGGGATATAGTATATAGCGTTTTAATATATTTAAAACATTTTTTTTCGTTATTGATTTCAGGGAGAGAGGGAAGGGAGAGGGAGAGAGAACATTGATTGACAGCCTCCTGCATGCCCCCGCCCCCTTCCCCCTCTGCTGGGGATTTGGCCCACAACCTGGGCATGTGTCCTGACTAGGCATTACCAAGGACCTTTTGGTGCGTGGGTCAACGCTCAACCACTTAGCCACACCAGCCAGGCCAGTGTTTTAATATTTGATTTTAAGTTCTTGCCCATCTGCAGCCTGATTCCCCACCCTTACCAAGACTATCTCAGCTCCCGAATTAGTGGGGTGATGTTACTTTGTTGTTCTTAATAAAACCACAGTCTGGCTCTCATAAAGCATGGACTAAAGAACTTTCTGTTTATTTTTACTTTAACAACAGTGTACTTTGGATTTTCTTCTATTTTAAAGGGTTTTCAGAGGCAAAGACTTCAGGGCAGGTCAGGACATTTTTAAAAATGTCATTGTTTATACTTTTAATATATGAAGTTTTACTCATATATTTATCCCTCAAATCACTGTGCTGTCTAAATTCTGAAGCAATATATCTTAAATGTTGTGGAATACTGGGCAAATGCATAGTATGCTCTCAATTGGGAGGTCTTTGAATTTGCTTATAACTTTAATACATTCTAAAGGAGTTTGTTGATATGAAATTTTGAATGTCTGAGGTGTTTAGCAGTAATTTCATGGTAAGCAACAATGTTACTTCCAAGCACTTGATCATCTGAAAATGATAGAGAACTACTTCTGAAGATCACATTGAGAAGAATAGTTGCTCCCAGCCTCTTTGTTAATTTTTAATGTATTTTTATAACTTCATCATACATTTATTTGAACATCGCTATATATACATATATCCAAATTAGTGTAAATGACACTATTCTAAAGTAAAGGTCACATTTTATGTGTGTTTCATGAATAAATCTACTTTGGAAAACAGATGACCTATTAAAGCAATTTTGTAAATGACTGTTTTCAGATATTGGTACAGATTTTTTTTTTTTTTTTTTGGTTAATCCTCATTGAGGATATTTTTTCACTGATTTTTAGATGGAGTGAAAGGGGTGTGGGAGAGGGAGAGAGAGAGGGAAACATTAATGTGAGAAAGACACATTGATTGGTTGCCTTCTGCAAAACCTTGACGGGCTGGGGATTGAATTTGCAACCCAGGTACGTGCCTTTGACTGGGAATTAAACCCGTGACCCTTTGGTCCTTGGGCCCCATGCTCTAACCGCTGAGCCAAATCAGCCAGGGCTAGAATTTTTTTGTTTCATTCTTTTTTTTTTTTTTGTTTCATTCTCACTCTAGGACATTTTTTTTTTTTTTTTTTGCATTTATCTTCAGATAGAGCCAGAGGGGGAGAGAGAGGAAGAGAGAGAGAGAAACATCAATGTGAAAGAGACACATCAAGTGGTTGTCACCCACACGACCCCAACTGGGGCCAGGGACAAACTGCAACCAAGGTACGTGCCCTTAGTGGGAACCGAACCCAGGACTCTCTGGTCTGCAGCTGATGCTCTAAGCACTGAGCCATACTGGCCAGGGCTAGAATTTTTTTGTTAATATCACGTTTGGGTCATGTCTTTGGTCCGAATAATAATAATAGTACTAGTGTCTATTTTTAAAAAATAGCATGTAACCTCATATAAAAGGGATTATACAGGGTTGGGGAAAATAGGTTTACAGTTTAAGTACATGAAACACAAAGTTTATTCTTGTATTATTATTATTAGTTATTGTATTATTTTTTATATGAACAATTATAAACCTACTTTTGTCCCATCCTGTATTTATTGTGTAAGTATCATATAAGCTAAAAAAAAAATCAAAATTTATTGTAACTCCACTTCTCATATGTAAACATTATAACATATTGGTGAATGCCCTTCCTGTCTTTTTCCTGTGTATATGTGTATATGTAAAAGTGATCTCATGCTACCTGCTGCTTTTTAACCTATCCCTTTCACTCATTATTCTGAATATATTTCCAGGCCATTAAATTGTCTTCCATGATATCATTTTATGTTATAAAATATATTCCATTGATTAACAAACTGGAATGGAAGTTTCTTTCAATTTTTTGTAATATAAATCACACCATAATAAGTGTCCCTGTTTCTCTGTCTTTGTGCAAATCATTTTAGGATAATGTCCTGAAAGAAAATTTTAACCTTCACCCTACAGATGGATACTAATATGTACAATTTATTTCTGAGAAACCCTCATCATTTGATAGAGATTGTGACTGAGAAGATCATTTTCAAATAGTCTACCTTCAACTATTATATTTATTCCACCATGATAAAAAATGGCTTACTACTATCTTCAGCTTAAATCCCTTCTCATATTTAACATATGAACTGTGACTTTTAACAATACAAGTGTGGCTTTCTGTGTTTCATAAATATGTATTGTATTCACGGTGAAGAATGAAACAAGCTGTGGGAGAATAGTCCCATGTTGTGTGTCTTCCAAAATGGCAGATGTTGCTTGATGTTTTCCTGAAGATGCTATCTTATAACATTACATGATGGATAATGAAAGAATAAAGAGAAAATCTTTTGAAACCACACAGCAGGAAGATTTGCCCTCAAGCCTGAAGAAGCCTTTTGTCATTTTTCCATTTCTTTGACCTGGACTGCAATTTCTTCGATAGTACGTTTTCTGCCCTCCCGGCTAGGGGCATCTGTGCCCTGTAGCTTTCCAGTCAAGAATGAACAGAAGTAAATTGTCAGGTTTATAGATGGTAGTGAATACCATATTTAAAATTGACATAAATCTGGTAATTTCTTGAGCTTCATGATCCAACTTGTTTTTTATTCTAGTTTATAAATTAGTTGTTTTCAGCCTAGCATTGATGAACTTAAAACATACTTGTTCCCCCTATTAATTGTCATTTCAGCCTGTATATCATGGCATATATTTTATATTGTATCCTTATGTCATTTACTCTCATTGTCTGGTGACAGGTTGCCTCAGATCATGAGGGTTTTTGCTACTACTCTTCTTGCGCCGCTTCAGTCCTCACCCCTGCATTTATCTGAATTATAATGAGTTTTTCTTCTTTGCTTTTTAGTTTAAAATCTTACTGCTTAGAGCTTGAGAAGCATCTTTCTTGCGCCTCTTTGTATTCTGTACAGTGGACTAGGAACTCTTTCTTTCGATTTCTCCTCTCTTTGATTACCAAGTCTCTTGGGCTACCAGTGGGCCTTGTCTCCCAGTTTCTATTTCCAGTTTGTGATCACTGAATTCTCTATTTGGTAAGGGCCTGCCTGTGTTTTGCATATTTATAATAAGGAAGTATGCTAGTATGAAGCTCCTGGGCAAAGATATAGAGTAATCCATCTTATTTGGGTGGGCTCCATTACTGCATTCCAAAAACAGAATTTTATGTTTTGTTGATTCAGGTGCAAATAGAAATGAAATATTATTTTTTTGGTATTGTAATTAATGGAGTGATTCATCCTAGTTCTCTGAAGTTACTTTGGAAAGTGTGTGTGTTTTTTACTTGCTTGCTGAACATTTATTTTTCCAAAAGGATACCATTTATACTTAGATGTTGATTTTGCTTGTAGTTTCATGTTACTTAGTAGCAATCACTAACACATGTCCCAGTGGTCCTTCTGTAATACTGGTATCCCTTGTTACAATTCCATTTGTGCATTATTTTGATCAAAGTATATAGTGTACTGTTCCACACATGGATATATTGACAAAATATGGTATTCCAGCCAAAATATATGAGCCCTTTTAGCCAAAAAGGAATACATAAGCATAGATTTGTCTATTCTATGAAGGATGAACATTTAAAAAGTGTATAATATGCTAACTGCTAAAAATGCTAAGAATAAGCATGAAACATCTAAGTGGAAACTGTAAAACCAGTTCTGCTTAATAAAGCAAGGGATATCTATAGTTGGACACCATAAACTCATATACAGAAGCTTTAGGTCTGTCTGTATTTTTCTGTGACACTAATGACTGTGATATATGTCTGAGGAGGAGTGTTGCCTACATTTGCATGTGATTGTATTGAAATGATTATAACCAACATTATAGTTTGTTCATCATGGTGCATGTTTATGATCAGACTTTAATACTAATTCATTTTGAAATCAGGTGGGCTCTGAGTTCCTTGATTATGGAAGATTTATAAATGAAAGCACAAAATGTAATAAATATTATTAGTTGAATTACTTAGTTTCTGTTAATTTGTAATTCTTTATTAAAAAGCACAGTCCCCCTTTGAGTTCAAGTTTATCCTTATTGCCTGGAGAACTCTCATTCTGACTTCATCAGAGGAGTAAAGTCATTTTGTGACATGTTTATTTATATTGTAATATAATTAATTTTTCTTTCTTTTGCACAGATTGCCACACTGAAGGTCAAAATATTTTATTCACTGATGGAGAGTATATTAATCAGATAGCTGCTTCAAGAGATGTAAGTACTCTGAATCATGAGTAGCTGATGTAAATGGAATCCCTTTCACATAAATTACTTGATTTTTGTTACGTGGACTATAGAGCCTTAAAAGACCAATTCATGCAACATAATACTGTGGATGTTTATTTGTTTTAGGATGGCTTTGTTGTCAGAATATTTGCCACCAGCACTGAACCTGTTCTACAACAAGAATTACAACTTAAACTGGCCAGAAAATGCTTACATGCATGTGGTATCTCACTATTTGATCTGGAAAAGGACTTGCATATTATAAGTAAGATGATCAAATAAGTCTTTATTTCATATTTAATTTTTAGATTCTTCATTCTTTTGAAAACCAACATTGTGTTTTCAGCAGTGTGGCTTATATTTTAGCAGCTATTTTGCTGTCTGTTACTTTAAAGTGTACTTATGAATTAATATGTGTAAGTAATTAGGAAATATGGCCTTTGAATAGAGTATGATATATGAATGCCATTTTAAAGAAGTAACTGATAATTTTCCATTTTTATTTTGAATAGAGCAAAAGAAGAAACTTAAATTTGATAAGACTTAGATAGACAACAGTTGTAGACATCATTAGTTTATATGCTCCATCTATATTCAATTTTTAAAAATTTTGAAAACTTCTATTGTGAATTGTTACTACAGTGATATATACATAGTTATCTTATGGAAACATTGAATTTTGATTTGAACATATTTTCAGGTTAACCATAGAATGATCCTACAGATTGTGAAAATGGAATAATCTTTCATTTGGATACAGATATACAGACAACTTCAGAGTATTTCTCAGACTTAGTATACTTATTCTTGCAGTGACATAGTGGTAGGTAGGACCACTAGTTTCCACGGGGGTCTCAGTTTTTGTTTAAACTTGCTACAGGTCTAATAGTGCCATTTTTTATCTTACAGTATTCTTTGCAAAACCCACCCTTTTTGACTATCTCATTAAATTTAATAAATTTGACATTAGTGATTTACTTTGCATATTTAATTTAATTATATAGTATTTTTGTAATTCTTTCATAGAAAAATATTGAAATGAAATTATAATTTATAAATTTAACAAGCCCTTGAACTACTTAGTGATTTGTATAATTGGACAAAATCATACAATGTGCCATATATAATTGTATAGTCATAGTTATACAATTTGAAAATGTGCATAAGGATCTGAGTGTATATATGCACATATAATGTACTCAAATTCATGAAGTGTTTTGTAGTAAAGAGCATGGAATGGAGAATCTGAAATACCTTAATTCAGATAATCGCATGGCATTGTTCAAACTTGAATAACTCTGGATTTGGCCTAACCTTATCAAGCTTTATATTTGTAAACCAGACAATATAGTTGTGAAGACCAAATAGGATAAGGTTTGTGAATTCTCTGATGCCTGCTACCTAATAATAGATGCTTACTAAAAATGTGTTATTCATTCATTAATTCAAGGGATATTGCTTAAAAAAAACTTTTTCTTTATATTTAAAAATTAATCTGGCACTAGCTTGGAACAAATTAAGAAGCTTATGTTAACCTTATCTTTCCTTCGAGTAATGTACCTATTGTTAATAAAAAATTCAGGTATAAGACATTTTGTCATACTTGTTTTTATGTGCTATTAATTGAATTGACTTAATTATTCAAAATAGTGCAAATTGCGCTTGAAATTATTTATATTAAGAATAATAGAATTTATTAGTCTTGTTGTATTATCAGGTACAGGATTTGATGAAGAGTCAGCAATTCTTGGTGCAGGAAGAGAGTTTGCATTAATGAAAACAGCAAATGGAAAGGTAAATTATCCTTTTAGGATTAAAAATAAACATTCTCTGCTTTAAGAGATTGTTAATATAAGCAGCTGACTAATTTATATAGTTCACATGTTTAAACAGTCATATTTAAAATTTTTATTTAAATTATTTTATGTTTGTTATATGGTAAAATTTTATTCATGTTGAAATATGAAAGAAAATTGATATTAAAAAGTATAAAATTTAGCCCGGCCTTTGTGGCTCAGTGGATTGAGCATGGTCCCTTGGATTGAGAGGTTCTAGTTTGATTTCTTGTCAGGGTGCATGCCCTGGTTGCTGGTTGCCAGTTGCCAGCTTGATTCCCAATAGGAGGCATGCAGGAGGCAGCTAATCGATGTTTCTTTCTCACATTGATGTTTTCCATCTCTCTCCCTTCCTCTCTAAAAAATTAAATGTAAAAATATTTTTAAAAAAGAGTATAAAACTTTATAAAATATTGTTTTTACAAATATTTACTTTTAATTATGGAGCTCTTTGTGTAATTTCCTGAGTTGGAGTGAATTCACATTTTGCGTTTATTTTGATGAATAGGATATCCATTGCAAATTTCTGTAAATGAGCAGAAATATACAGACTACAAGTTGGAGGAAGTAAGGGCATATGTTATAGATTGTAGAGGTCAGTCTATAGAGATGGAAACTTCTTTCTTACCTAGTAGCCGTGAGGATAAAGTAAGATAATTACAAGAATTCTAAAAATTAAATTTCTAGGCAAATACAGTGTATTTGTGTGTAGGGCTTTTTGTACTGGGGAAAATGAACTGAGAATTTTCTGAATTTTTTAATGTGAATTTTGAGTATATTTATTAAGCACATTTTTTCATATCTATTGAGAATATTTATAAAGTGTCATAAAGTTGAAAGATGAAAGATAAGTATTCTAAATAGATATGAAATAGCTATTACAAACTCTTTTTGAAAAAATATGTGTTTCTCTACTCATAGAAGATGAATAAAAGAGTTGGGGTTCTTGTTGTTTTTGTTTTTCAATAAAATATGGAAGTCCCCCCCCCCTTCATGTAATACCTGGTACACTATTCCAAAAGGCACTATAATTCCTGTTTTATTTTCTATTCTCTCTCTTCTTTTTAAAAATATATTAGATATATTACACTGGAAAATACCAGAGTCTTGGAATCAAACAAGGTGGTCCTTCAGCAGGAAAATGGGTTGAGCTACCCATTACAAAATCTCCAAAGATTGTGCACTTTTCCGTGGGACATGATGGCTCTCACGCCCTTTTAGTTGCAGAAGATGGAAGCATATTTTTTACAGGATCTGCTAGCAAAGGAGAAGATGGAGAGTCAAGTAAGTTAACTGATCAACTGGACATTCAGTAAAAATAGTGTAGAATTTATTAATATAAGGTATGTCAACTTCAGCAGCACTAAACTCACCAAGTTAAAAGAGGATATTTATTACTTTGGTGCATATTCAGTTAATGGTGGTGGTGTATTGTTGATTAAAGAACTGTGATTGCAGATTTTATTCTAGAGTTCATATTTATGAATTTTTATATGCTTTATGTTTACTTGGCTGTTTATCTGTTTTTGTCAGTTGGTGTTATTTTTAAAAACTTATTTTAGGTAACCCAACATTTTCAGAGTAGTGTGTATTTTAGATAAAGTAAACCTTATGTAGTGTCAGTTATGGATCATTGTTCTTGATGTTATTTCTCTAAGATGAAAACAAATTCTTAGCAATGAAGAAATAATGTTCTTTATCTCTTGTTTTCTCTATACTTCTGTTCAGTCTTCCTAAAATGAGAAGTTCCTCTTTTTGTAACTTCTCATTTACTTCACACATTGCAGCCCAGTGGGGTAGCATCTTATGAGGTTTAGATTTGAAGTCAACGTCTAGAGTAAAAATCATATGTAAATAAAAATTACATTTAAAGAGATTCCTTAAAATAATCAAGAAGTTGATAGTACCGTATTTCAGAAGCTTGAGCACAGGTTTTCCCTCTAGCATTCAGAGCACCAGATACCACAGTTGCTGTATATATCTATGTGGAGCATATTATGTGAAAAGATAAAATGATGTTTTAAGTCCCAGAATTGTGCCTGGCATAGCATTATGTTTTAATTCTGAAAGGCATGAAAAACTGGGGTTGAATAAAGGAACAGCAAGATTGATATTTTCTATATTTTTTTCATTTTAAAGGATTTAGTTTTTGAAAGCAGGGGTTGCTTGAATCATCTACATTTACTTTATTCACTGTCCCTCCATAGTATATTTCCCTTTCTTACAATCTCTCATTGAAAATGTGTAGCTACTTAATACATATATTTTGAATGAATGAAAATGAATGGTTTTACTTTCCAGGTTCTAGCATAAGAATACACATGAGATAGAGTTTGAGAGAAAAGGGAATTTTTAAAATACATGGTAATGAAATGGTTTTTATAATATAAATAGCTAATCTTGATATTGGGTTCCCCAGAAGTTTAATAGAAAATTGTTTGTCCCATTGGGAATTTCAGTGTGTTACAAAGAAGATGATCTGACAGTGATAATCTAAGTATTAATTAACTAGATGAGGCTTGTAGGTTGACTCATTTTAATTAACATGTTGGGAAGCCCAGGCCTTTGTGAAAATAAATAAAATAAAGTGATACATAAATGCAAATAACACGTTTTCCCTTCTTGGGCTTTATATACAACCCATTATTTTTTTTGTGTGTGCATTGATGCCTTACTATAATTTAATTTTTTTAAAGCTAAGAGCAGACGGCAATCAAAACCCTATAAACCTAAAAAGATAATTAAGATGGAAGGAAAGATTGTGGTGTATACTGCCTGCAATAATGGGAGTAGTTCTGTTATTTCTAAAGATGGAGAGCTATACATGTTTGGAAAAGATGCCATTTACTCTGATAGTTCAAGTAAGTTAAATTTAAACACTTTCACCTTCATGTAAAGATAGTTGAATACTACTCATGTATTGCAACGTCTAGAGAATTAACATTTGTAGTATGCTTTATCTATATTTTTCACATTTATTTACAAATACAGCATTTTGTGATTTCTTCCTGTCTTACTGCTGGGAATACCCACTAGTTTTATCAGAACGAATCATGGCGCTTGGCTAGTGCAGCTCTACTTCAGCTGTTACCTTCTCTGGAACGCTTTCCCTAAGCTCAGTTAAATGCTCATGTGACATATTTCTGGTAGTACTATGGGGAAATTATTTTCATAACATAGCTGGTAGTTAGGGAGAAACTCCCTTTCACTTATTTACTAGTATATCCCAGTGACCCCAATACAGTGTCTGGCACATAGTAGGGACTCAAGAATTACTTGTTAAGTGATTGAGTGACAGGTAAAACAAAAGTTTAAGTAGTAAATATGAAGGATAGAACTAACCAAATAAAGAGTTTTATATTTATAAATCCTGATTTCAAAAACTTGCCGTATTTGGTAGCTAGATTTTATTTCTAGTACTTAGAAATGAGTATAGTGATTGTGGCAATCCACTTGGAAAGTGTTTATACGAGGTGAATTTGTAAAGCCTACATATTTTTTTGTAAAAGGAAACCAGATTTAATGAAGTTTCTTGTTAGAAGTTTAAGTGATTGTCTCATGCTAGGGAAATGATGTGTATCAAACATTCATAGCAGTTATTAAGTTTGAACTGTGCTCAGGTGATATGTGAGTTGGCTTAATGTAATATTTAAATTTCCATTTGCCCTCAATGCCAGAATGGTTCAAAATTTTGGGATGTGATCGTGTATAGTTTAAGAATAATATTTCGTGTAACTATTACTTAGGGATTTGTGTACAGACAGAGAGGTGTGCTTTAGTGACTATGGATATAGACTTTCTTCCTGGTACTACCACTTTATAGTTGGCTAGCTAGTTTAAATTACTTAACTTTTCAGAGATTGCTTTTATTTTATTTTTTCCACATGCCAAAGGGAGCTGATGGTAGTACCTACTTTATGTGGTTGTTACAAGATTACGGAAGATAATGTTTATGAAATGCTTAGCACAGAGCTTGGCACATGTAAGGGTTCAAGACCTTAGCTAGTCAACTTGTACTGTTGTTAATAATAAATATTGCTATATATACATATCTTTTTTAATACTAACTACTGAAAATGAAAGTTTTCGTGGTGAACTTAACAAAAAGACCTAACGTAGTATAGGGTGGAAGGAAAGTTATAGCTGATCTAATGATGTAAATAGTTTTCCCAAAGTGTGATACAAGAATTATATTATTTTTAATTTAAATAAAACAAATACTTGTACTTTTTAAAAAATGTTTTTGTTTTAGTGTATATTGGAAATACTCAACAATCTCCAATTTTTACTGTTATTACTGCTTGATAATATATGCTCCAGTCAATTTAAAATTGATGCAGTAAATTCAGATAATATGGGTGGCACTTGGATATGGCAAGTATAATTGAAGTAATGTGTGAATAAGTGAAGTTTAAGTCTAGCTTTATATTGGATTGTGGAAGAAAATATTGTTGGTTTAAAAGGATTGAAAAGTACTGCTTTGCAAGATCTCACAGTTTTTTTTTACAAAAACAGTGTTATTTCTGTATACTCTGATTATTGTTTTGTTTTGTTTTTTATCCTCACCTGAGCACATTTTTGCATTTATCTTCAGATAGAGCAGGAAGGAGAGAGGGAGGAAGAGAGAGAGAAACATCAATGAGAGAGAGAGACACATCGAGTGGTTGCCACCCACACGATCCCAGCTGGGGCCAGGGACAAACTGCAACCAAGGTATGTGCCCTTAGCAGAAACCGAACTTGGGACTCTGGTCCATGGGCCGACTCTCTAACCGCTGAGCAAAACTGGCCAGGGCTCTGATTATTGTTTTACTTCATTCTTTTTTGAGACAGGTCAAAGCAGGTAAAGTACATGATTTATAGGCTCCTTTGTGCTTGGGCAAGGAACGTTTGATAACTAATAAAACCCTTCTGAGAACTGTTGAGAGGCATTGCCATTTAGTGCAAGTATTCAAGAAATGTAAGCTTGAGCTAGTGCCACCATAAACATTTGTCCCAAGTATAGATGATAATATTTAAAAATTTTGAGGCTTCATTATAAAATTATGAACTTAATTTTATACCCTCCCAGTCTTTTGGCTACTTATTTCCCATTTTGGTGGGTTTTTTAATCTCAGAAATGAGAAGTTCTACATTGAGGTGGTCCTTTTACATTATGAGGATTTACTAGGCTCTGAAAGGCTTTTTTGTTGTTTCTTACTAAATTCATTTCTTTCCTATAGGTTTGGTAACAGATTTGAAGGGCCATTTTGTAATTCAGGTAGCTATGGGCAAAGCTCACACTTGTGTTTTAATGAAGAATGGAGAAGTTTGGACATTTGGTGTAAATAATAAAGGACAGTGTGGACGAGACACTGGTGCCATGAACCAAGGTGGAAAAGGTAGGTATTAACTTTGTTAACATTAAATTGTATGTTCCCTTTTTATTAGCTTTTCAGAACAATGTGGTGAAGAATCTTACTCTTTTCAAAATAAAGGCTCCTTGAGTTCACACTTGAAATTAGGAAAAACACTGAATTTCTTATTTATTTGACAGTATATCACTGGAATAATCAAATGTACTTTAGGTTTTTAATTTCTGAGCATATGAGTGTGTTTACTTGTATGTTTTTCTTAATTTTATGTAAATATAATAGTACTTCTTTGATTTAGCATCTTTGTGACTAAATTATTCTATAAAAACATTTTCAAACTCTATTATTAGCTTTTTATATAGCATGTTTTTACTTTTAACAATTTTTGGCAGCAGTCTGTCTGGCAAATAGTATCTTCCTGTTTAACAGTATACATTACCTGTAATTCAGTTGATTCTTACCAACTAAGAATGATCCTTAAGAATACTTGATCCTTTATCAAGTCATAAACTGTAGATGCCCTTTATTGACTATATCCTTTGCTCAAACACTCAAGATAGTAAGGGAAGAGAGGAGTTTACCCATGCTTGTTGTGTTTTTGTTTTTGTAATAGTTTGTGTCTACTTCATTCTTGCTTTCAAGTTTTACTTTAGCTTATCAGTGCTTCCCTATACCTTTCACTCCAGTTTCTAGTTTTCTTTTTTTAATTTTGTTATAAGTTGGGAATAGGAAATAGATACATATTATTAGAACTAAGTGTTAAACTATGTTTGAAGTACAAATGAATTTCAGGAGTAATATTTGTAAAATTAACAAAAACAAGTTTAACTCTTTTGGACACTTCTTGATGGAAGACTCATCTGGATATTAAAAGCCTACTGTTTTTTTTCCTTAGCTTATTTATGTGTGTGTGTATTTAAAATACTTAAGTTTTTAAAAGAGAAAGTCTGTTAGAAGAATACTGAATTAAAAAAAAGAATGAAGAACAAAAGAAAGAAAAGAAATGGATTACTCCAAAAATGGAAGTATTTTCCTTCTTGCTAAACTAGTGTACTACAGTTTTAGATAATACCTGCTAGGCAAAGAGGAGAAAACCATTTTAGTTTTCTCTATATAAGTATATATTCAAATTATGTTTTATAAGAGTTGTGAGCTGAACAAAACTGTTTCTTATTATTCTGAAACTTTTGTGAAATTTGGCATACATTTATACCTGTGTTCTGGATCTTAGTGTAAATTTTATAAGCACCAAAATAAAATTGTTAAAAGATTTTTTATTTACTGGGAATCATACCCACTCTTTAAGTATTGAATTAGAAAGCATAGTAGTATGGTAGTGTAAGACACATAATGAATACAGATTGCTGAATCATAAAGAACATAAAAGGATTTATTTTTTCCTTTATTGATTTTTAAGAGAGAGAGGAAGTGAAAGGGAGAGAGAGAGAAACATTGAGAGAGAACATCGATGGGCTGCCTCCCACATGTCCCCCACTGGGGATCAGGCCCACAATCTGGACTTGTGTCCTCAAGAATCGAACTGGCGACCTCTAGATGCATGGGTCGATGCTCAACCACTGAGCCACACCAGCTGGACCATGAAAGGATTTTTAAAAGTTTAAAAAGAACAGGAAAAATATAGAAAATAATTTTGAAATATTAAAAAGTTGTATATCTACCACCATGTTTTATAATTTTTCAATTGAAAAAATGACAGCTAAGATCCCAATGTCCTGTATTTCTGTTCCAAGGCTTAATATTATACTCTGTCTTTCTCCAGAACTAACCACATCATGACTTGGATTAATATTCTTTCAGTGATGTTCTATATTTTATATGTAAAATACATTACACACATATATTTTATACATTAAAATAAAATACTTTGTAAGTGCTAATGTATTATTCATATTTTTCTGCAAAAATACTTTTTGTCTTCACTATCATGTTTGAAATATGTCCATGTTAGTACATATAAATCTAGATGATTGATGTTAACTGCTGTGTAATAAAAACAATACCACTAACATACCACAATCATTCTCCTGCTAATAGATGAGTTTATTTCTAATTTTTCACTATTATAATTTTAAAACTTTTCCTGGCAAAATTATGAGACTTTCTCTATTGAAATTGCTGTGCTGTAAATTTCAGTTTTACTAGATTTTTCTTGGAAGAGGTTGTACCAATTTATACTCTTACTAGAAGAGTTTGATTTTCCACGTTACTCAGGTAGTAGTATTGATAGGCTCTGATTTTTATCAATGTAATGGCTGTGATGTAATTTTTTTATTTGTTATATTGAAGTATAACTTATGCAGAAAAATACACCTAGCTTAAGTATACATCTTTATGAATTTTCACTAACTGAACATGTTCATGTAACCAGCACTCAGGTCAAAAAAGTTTCTTAACAGTACCCCAGAAAGGCCCCCCTTTATGTTCCTCTCCAGTTAACACTATACATTACTGTTGGTATCCTTGTCTCCAGTTAACACTGTTGTACTTTATCAATGGAATCATGTAGTATGAATTCTTTTATGTCTGGTTTCTTTTCACTCACCATATTTTTATGAGATTCATCTATGTTGCTATGGTACACTATAGGTTGTTCATTCTCATCATTGTTAGTATTAAATTTTGTGAATATACCACAGTTTTAAAACTTTTGGTAGTATTATGGACATTTGGGTAGTTTCTAGTTTGGGTTATTATGAATAATGTTGTTGTGAACATTTCTAGTAAATATTGGTGGAAATATGTTTGCATTTCTTTGGGGCATATAATGAGGAGTAAAATTACTGGGTCTCATTTCTCTTTTAATTTGCATTCCCTTGGTTGTGAATAGTGAGTTAGACTATCTTTTCAAACTTTTCTTATTTTGCTAGCCTTTTCTTATTGATTTGTAGGAATATTTTATATATTATGTTGTATGTATTGCAAATATTTTTTACTAACTTGTGGTTTTTCTTTTCTATGTATGGCTTTATCTGTTGTGTGTACTTTTCCAATTTTGATGACTTTTTTATTCTTATTCTTTATAAATTTATGAACGTAGTCAGGTTGTGGCCTTTTTTCCCCATATGTATTGGAGTGAGTTTTTCTACTTGGCATTGTGATTGGGATTGCTTTGAATTTTAGAGATTAATTTGAGGATGATAATTATAGTACTTTTGGGATGATTAAATAAGTAATATATGTAGACCCTGGTAAGTGCTCAATATATTTTAGCACCTGTTCTTATGAAAAATAGTCACTTAGGCTTCCTTTGGGATTGTTTTATTCTAATCGAGACATAAATAGTTATCCAATACATAGCTATCTAATTTTTCAGCCTGTCCATGGATTAGAAGTGAAAAAATAATTATATATTTTATGAGTTTATTTCTTGATTAGACTGACCTAAACTGAGTCTGTTATAAGTGTAAGTGATAAGAGAGTAAGGTTTAATAAGATAAAAGATAAAGTGAGTAAGGTATTACCTTGTCTTTGAGGATCTAAGTCTAGTAGGAAAGACAAAAATTAAAAATAATTGATTCCCACAGATTTGTAATTTTATTATATGCTCTTGTAGCACTATACATTTCTTTATAAGCCTATCACAGTTATATATTTACACTTTCCTGTATAACAATTTGATTAATGTGTATCTTTCTCACTAAGTTATAAGCTTTTAATAGCTCATTATCATAGTCCTCAGTGCCTAGAGCAGAGGCCTACAAACCATCTGCTTAGCAACCAGTTTTTGTGTGGCCTTCCAAGTAAAAAATTGTTATTTTTAAAAAGTGGCCCATAAAGTCTGAATTGTTTACAATCTGGTCCTTTTCAAAAAATTTTTCTGACTCTTTGACATCAAGGGAAATGCTTGGGGCATAGTAGGTGTTTAGTAATAAAAAAAATAGTTGAAGGAATTGTTATACAATGAAGTTTAATTGAGGTATAAACAGGTTTTGACAAGATAGTGACTGACTCCTTTGGAAAAATGGAAAGTGCTTTGCTAGGAAACTTCTGAGCTGAGTTTTTTAGGGCTAACAGAGTTTCTCTGGAAGGCAGGGAGAGGCATCTGGTAAATAAGGTAGAACGATAGACATGGAGCAGGAATGAGCAAAGGCCCAGAACATGTGAAAGGACACAGGATGTTTAGAAAGCAGAGGGAATTTAAGTTTGGGTAGAATGTAGTTTGCATGGAGGAAAAGAGTAGTTTGGAGAAAATTGGGAGCTATATTGTGACTAACTGTATTTTGCTGATGAACTTTGTTCTTTTAAAGACCTTGGGAAGACATTGGAACTTTTAAAATTGTGAAGTCATTGGATCAAGGATATGTTTTACAAAGCTGGTTGCTACCAGTGGGAGGATGTTCTAGATTGGAGGAACTCTTGGCTTAGAGTGTGGTTAGGAATCTTTCGTTGGTCTATGGAACACAAGTGTTGGCAGTGAGGCTAGAAAGGAGGGACTGAAATCAGAAAAAATAAGAAGTATAATTGACAGAAAGTAACAACAGCTAAGAGATGTTTCTGCCTCCCTTGACTCTTTTTGCAGAAAGGAAATGGGGTTAGCGTTTGTTACTGGTTCCTAAATTTATTTTTCTTGCTCTTATATTTTAGCATTTCTTTGTCTATTTACTTGGATTAGTATGTGATATATATATACACACATACACACTCACACGCATGTATATATATATACATACACACACATAAACACACACATACGTACATTTATATGGAAATATAATTGTCTGTTTTTAGACATGGCAATAATCTACTAAAAAATTATAAATTGATCTGTCAATTAGGGTTTGGAGTTGAAAATATGGCCACAGCAATGGATGAAGACCTAGAAGAAGAACTGGATGAAAAAGATGAGAAGTCTATGATGTGCCCTCCAGGAATGCATAAGTGGAAGCTGGAGCAGTGCATGGTGTGTACTGTCTGTGGAGACTGTACAGGTTATGGAGCCAGCTGTGTCAGTAGTGGGCGTCCAGACAGAGTCCCTGGAGGGTAAGAAAATAATTCATTCTGAAGAAATAAAATATTACTAGAAAATGTGTACAACATACATCTTTTCAAAATTATCTCAAGAGTATTCTACTGTGTTGCATCTCTCTCTCTCTCTTTTTTATGAGAGAGAAAGGGAGAGACAGAGAGAGAGAGATAGAGACATTAATGTGAGAGAGAAACATTGATTGGTTGCCTTCTGTATGTGCCCAGCTGGGGACTGAAACCAAACTTGCAACCCAGGTATGTGCCCTGACTGGGAATCGAATCTGCAACCTTTTGGTGCACAGGATGAGGTTCAACCAACTGAGCCACTCCAGCCAGGCTACTGTGTTGTTCTTACAGGCATATTGGCATATACTTATAATTCTTTTTTTAATTTATTTTTATTTTTATTTTTAATCTTTATTATTGAATGTATTACAGATATTCCTCATTTTCCCCCCATTGACCCCCTCCTCCCCACTTCCACCCCCCTCCCGCCTTTTTCCACACTGTTGTCTGTGTCCATTGGTTATGCATGTAAGTTCTTTGGTTTATTTCATCCAACCCCCCAAGCTCCCTTCTCTTTGAGGTTTATCAGTCTAGCAACCAATTTGTTCTTCTTAATACCTTCACCTTTTTCATCCATTCCCCCAACCCCCCCTCCCATCTGGCAACCAACAAAATGTTCTCTGTATCTATGAGAATGTTTCTATTCTGCCTGTTCATTTTGTTTGTAGATTCCATTGTCCATAGATATGTATTCATTGCCATTTTGTTTGTTCATACATTTTATCTTTTTCTTCAAAAAGACCCTCTAGCATTTCATATAACGGTTTGGTGGTGATGGACTCCTTTAACTTTTTCTTGTCTGGAAAAGTCTTTATATGGCCATTGATTCTAAATGACAGCTTTGCAGGATAGAGTAATCTTGCTTGTAGGTTCTTGCTTTTCATCACTGAATATTTCTTGCCACTCCCTTCTGGCCTGCAAAGTTTCTTTTGAGAAATCAGCTGACAGCCTTATGGGAACTCGCTTGTAGGTAACTAACTGCTTTTCTCTTGCTGCTTTTAAGATCCTCTCTTTGTCTTGAACCTTTTGCATTTTGATGATGATGTGTCTTGGTGTGGGCCTCTTGGGGTTCATCTTGTTTGGGACTCTCTGTGCTTCCTGGACCTGTATGTCTGTTTCTTTTGCCAAGTTAGGGAAGTTTTCTGCCATTATTGTTTTATATAGGTTTTTGATTTCTTGTTCTCGCTCTTGTCCTTCTGGCACCCCCAAGATGCAAATGTTGGCACGCTTGAAGTTGTCCCAGAGGCTCCTTACACTATCCTCATTTTTTTGGATTCTTTTTTCTTTTTGCTGTTCTGATTGGGCATTTTTTGCTTCCTTATATTCCAAATCGATGGTTTGCTTCTTGGCTTTACCTACTCTACTATTGAATCTGTGTAAATTATTCTTTATTTCAGTTAGTGCCTTCTTCATTTCTGACTGTGCATCCTTCATTTCTGACTGGTCCTTTTATATGCTCTTGAAGCCCTCACTAAGTTCACTGAGGTTCTCACTAAGTTCATTGAGCATCCTTATAAGCAGTGTTTTGAACTCACAATCTGTTAGGTTGCTTATCTCCATTTTGCTTACTCCTTTTCCTAGAGATTTTTTTCTGTTCTTTCATTTGGGACCTGTTTCTTTGTCTCCTCATTTTGGCTGCCTCCCTGTGTTTGTTTCTGTGTATTACTTAACGAGCAGTATGGGGCTAGCTGAGACCAGGTGTTGCTTGTTTGAAAGAATTTAGGAAAACCTGAAGCAGGATCCAAGACAGGCCAATCCTATGGTTAAGCAAGTGGCAACAGCTTGGGTGGGCCTGAAAGTTGGGTGGGGCGGGGCCTCAGGGAGTCACCAGGTCGGGGCTACCAGTGTGAGCCAGGTTGCTGGAGTCCCAGATATGGCGGCTCTCTGCTGCCCCAGGGAAGGGCTCACCAAAGGACCTCTTAAAGCATGTTTGTCCCGGAGAAAGCCCCCTCTCCAGCCCTCGCTCCAATGCCAAACAGCTGAGTTCTTCCCTGTGTGTCTCTGGCGTCCCTCGAGCTGCCTCCCCTCCAAGCTTAGAGGGAGAGAGTCCAATAAGTTCGTGCACAGGCCCTTTAAGGAGCTGCCTGGGGCTCCAGCCGGTTCAGCCTCCCTGAGCCTCAGTTCCCGCTGGTTTTTCCAACCAGAAGTTATGGGGACTTCTCTTCCTGGCACTGGAACCCTGAGCGGGACTCCTGGTGTGGGATGGGGACCCCTCAGTCCTCAGGGAGGACCTTCCCAGCCGAGGTGTCCTCCTGATTTTTATCCGCCACAGTGGGTGTGGGACCAGCCTGTCCGCCTCTGCCCCTCCTACCAGTCTCGGTGTGGCTGCTGCTTTAATTCCATAGTTGTAGGACTTCCATTCAGCTCGATTTCAGGAGGCTTTGAATGATGATTGTTCTGTAGTTTAGTTGTAACTTTGATGTAGTTGTGGGAGGACACAATACCGTGTTTACCTACGCTGCCATCTTGACCGGAAGTCTCTATACTTATAATTCTTATCTTGTTTCTATTATAATAATTTCGAAGTTAGTGTCATTTTTGTTAAGTTGCTTTTCTCTCATTTGATTTATTTAAACCATTATTTAAAAACACCTCCCTATCTGACACCTCTTTAGTATAGTCAGGTGCTTCTTCCAAATAATGTCTGGATCTACTATGAGTACATTTCCAGATTTATACTATTGTCTAACATAGTGAAATAGATCTTATATAGCAGGTCTTTTCTTTTAAACTAATGAAATATTATGATATTTAAACAGTACAATTTGATTTGAATTTTCAGCATATGTAAAAATATTTCAGCTCTTTTTATCAAAGTATAATATTTTTTTACAAGGAGTTGAAATTTATCCTTCTGAAATTTATCTCAGGCTATTTTCATTAAAATTAAGTGTCTCCAATATCTGAACTTAAGTAATTGATAAATATTATGAATGAATTTATAATTCTCTGATCCTTCCTGAAATTGATTATTCTTCTTTATATTCTTCCCCCCAAGAGATTTACTATCAGTTTTCAATGATTATTTATAGATCAAAATGGATGCTACTTTACCAAATGCAATGATGTGTTTATTAATGAAGCAGAAATGAATACACTAATAAAGTTAACTTAGGAATTTGTGCCAAGACACTAAGCACTATTAAAAATGATTTCAGTTATTATAAAATTGCGACTATATATCTTAGAATAAGTTTAGAACTAATATTATTTAAAGAGTTCCCACAGACAATTCAGTAGGGCATATGATTGTATTAGTTCTTACTCTGGTGGTTAGTGATCCTCCACATTGTCAGTAGTGCTTGCATTTAAAACAGAAGTTATACAGGGCACCTCGCTATGTCTTTCAAGACTGGTGCCAGGTAAATCCTTCCTCTGGATAACCAGGACTGAGTAAGGCTGTCTAAAGTTTTTCAGGACTTAGCCAACAAATAACATTAAAGCTATGAGTTTTACATCTGTAAAAAATGTGACTAAGCAGTTACTTGTTCACTGACCCTCTAGCCAACTTCTGGGAGTGTTCTTGTCTTCTTTATGTTATAATCAAATGCCGTATGCTTAGTTCACAACTGATATGGAAAGGACAAAGAAGAGGAAAAAGAACAGGTAATTGGACACAATAAAAGGAGCTAATGGGAGATGACAGCATATAAAGGAGAGGGGAGGAAAAAGAGATACAATATATGAAGCTGGCAAGGTGGGCTCACTTATTAAAGACTGCCCACACCTCCCTTAATTTATTTGATAGGTAGGAATGTTTGTTTAATTGTTTAAAAACCATGCCATCCAGACCACTTAATAGCAAAGCTGCTGATGCTTCACTAATAGTGAAAACTTGAAAAATAGATGTTAATAGCAGCTTTGAAGATAGAATACGTTTGTATTTTCTGTAGGAATATGAAGAACTTAATAAACTTATTCTTTTATTCATCTATTCATACCTTTTCTTAAAAATTGACACATCCTGATCTGAAGGGGTGATTTCATCGATTCATTTAACTTAATTTAAAAAATGCAGAAAGGTTATTATAGAAAGTAGTTTTAAGAAAAGAGGAGAAGGATTTGTTCATTCTTTTCTTTTTTTTTTAAGGATCTGTGGTTGTGGTTCCGGAGAATCTGGCTGTGCTGTGTGTGGATGTTGCAAGGCTTGTGCAAGAGAGTTGGATGGTCAAGAGGCAAGACAAAGAGGAATTCTTGATGCAGTGAAAGAGATGATACCTTTAGATCTTCTGTTAGGTAATTTGTTTTATTGTATCAAACATCTTGTTCTCCACTTAGTAATAAGGATAGTTTAAACAGCTTATATTAGATATATGTTAAAAAGTTAAGATAATAGTTAATTATTTAATTCTGCATGTATTATAACTGACAATATGTTATTAATAGAGGGAAGAGATTCTATTTTTTTTTTTGCGAAGATTCTTGCATTAAAAATAATGTTTTAGACGCGTTTTTGTTAGCTTTTATGTTCTTCAATTTCATATAGTTCTGTTATATCTATTATTATATCTATTGTGCTGTTGTGTGTTCGTGTATATGTGTGTGTATGTGTATATAGATATGTACATATATATATAGTTTTTCTTTCTTCTGTCAATCTAGCTGTCCCAGTACCTGGGGTTAACATTGAAGAACACCTTCAGTTACGACAAGAAGAAAAACGGCAGCGAGTAATCAGGAGACACAGATTAGAGGAAGGAAGAGGTAAGATGTAGCTGCAGAGAAAATGTTTTTGAAAATCCATTTTCTTACCTATACTGAGACCACTGAAAAGATACAGAAAATGTTGATTTGTTAAGAAATTTAAAATAAAATTAGTAACATTCTAGTATGTGTGAAAATATTCAGGGTATTTATGAATGTGCTAATGACATAGATTTAATTCAGTAGGGTATTTACGGTATAAGTCAACTGTTTTAAGAATTGTTGTGCCATCTGCCAAGCATTAAAAACTGTCAGCAATGGCAACTTTTAAAAAAGATACAAATTCTAAGAATTATTCTTCACCCAGATTTTGGACTCATCTATTTAATCATAAAGTAGATTTTCTGTTTTCTTACTAATTTATAATCATTATCATTTGAGTATAATCCTACTACTCTTCGTTTCAATCCAATGCATAACTATGCTTTTTTTATATGACATTTTTTCTTTTTGGAAAATCTTATTCTGGTTATGTATGAGAAGGAGTGTCTTCAGGTTTCAGTTGTGAAGATAGATTTATTATTTATCTTTTTCTCATTGTGATAATTTCACAGTCTAAAATACATTTAATGATAGTTATAATAGGTGTTTGAGTATATATCCAATAAGCAGGAATGGGTATAAGTGTTTCTAAAGCTATTTTGCCTAATAGAGTCTTTTCATTGTAGGGTTAAGACAGATTGTTACAGAAGTTTGTGATTTTTATTCCTCTACTAGGCAAAACGTTGATTAGAAATATTTACTGATATTAGATATTTTAAATATTTATTAGAAATGACATGATATTTGATACATGAGATAGTACCTATTATCCATTTAACCATTATTCCAAATTGTCTTTTCTAGGCACTTTTTAATATAAAATGTAATAAGTAGTAAAATACATAGCAAAAATGGTATATTCCATTTTTATTAAATTTAAGTTATAAAATATAGGCTTGGATTATTCTTAATGCCTGATAAGCAATATTGGATTAATTGATAAAGTGAATATTTGCAGTTAGTTTGGCTTTGTTTACACAAAATCATTGCCTTTAGAGGATATTTTAATGAGATTTATGGATATACTGTTATTATTTACGTAATATAAATATGTGGAGAAATTGCACATACAATATTTTTTAAAAAATAGGGTAAAATTTAAGTTTTGGGTCTTTATGATATATGGTAATTGAGTGATAATTCCTTGTATGTTAATGATATGATTTGCCTAAAGTAAAAAAACTGTTTTTTTTATCTTTTTTTTTTTTTTTTTCTTCACCTGAGGACATTTTTTCCATTCTTTGTTCAGGTAGAGTGGGAGGGAGAGAGAGGAACATCAATGTGAAAGGGACATATTGAGTGTTTGCCACCCGCACGGCCAACCAGGGCTGGGAGACAAACTGCAACCGAGGTACACGGCCCTTAGCGGGAACCGAACCCAGGTCTCTTGGGACCGAAGGCTGATGCTCTAACCGCTGAGCCAAACCAGCCAGGGCTGTTTTTTTTTTTCTTTTGGGAACTATTAGGTTAAATCATATGAATTGACCTACAGAACTCAGCAAATTCATATGAATTGACCTACAGGACTCAGTAAATTCTTCTTTTTTTTTTTTTTGTGGTACATGCCCCTAGCAGGAACCAAACCCGAGACTCTCTGGTCCGCAGGCTAACACTCAACCGCTGAGCCAAACTGGCCAGGGCAAGCAAATTCTTATTAAAACATTTAATTACTTGCTTAGTGCTGTGTATTTTGTTAATCTTTTTTCTATAGAAAGCTCTTCTTCTCTAGCTATAGTATATTTCTGCATATCAGAAGTAAAAAGACATTGGTTATGCATTGGTTATTCAATAAAACTTGATTTACTACTTATGAATGCATAAGTAGTAAAATATATAGCAAAAATGGTATATTCCATTTTTATTAAACTTATATTTTTTTGCCATTTGTTTTAAAATATGTCATAGACCTTTAAAACATAGAATCTAATCTTTTAAAAGTTAAGAACTCCATTATTTAAATATTTACAGAAATTAAATTATTGTATCTGAGTTTACAAGCACAGACTTAGGTTCCAGGTTGAGTGCATACGGGAGGCAACTGATCCATGTTTTTCTCTCACATCAATGTCTTTCTCTCTCTCTCCCTCTCTCTTTCTCCCCACTCCCCCTACCCCTTCCTCTCTCTTTCTAAAAAAAAAAAGAAGTCAATTAACATCCTCAGGTGGGATTTAAAGAAACCTATTTATATGTCTACTTATAGATATATATATAGAGAGAGACTGGCTCTAAGGCATTTATATTTTGCCTTTTTTTTTTTTAATCCTCACCTGAGGATATTTTTTTCTATTTATCTTCAGATAGAGTTGGAGGAAGGGAGAGAGAGAGAGAAACATCGATGTGAGAGAGACACATCGACTGGCTGCCTCCTGCACAACCCTGACCAGGGCTAAGGACAAACTGCAACTGAGGTACACGCCCTTGATCGGAATCAAACCCTCGACTCATTCATTGGTCTGCAGGCTGACACTCTTAACAGCTGAGCCAAAGCGGCCAGGGCTTGCCTTTGTTTTTTAAAGAAATACTATTTTAATTGGATGGAGGAATTCCTTTTAGGTACTATGCTTTTAATTATTTTAGGGCAGTGATTATTAAAGTGCTCTCAAGGGGACCAGCATAACTTGGGAATTTGTTACAATTGCCTGTTCTCGCCTTGGCAAGTGTGGTTTAGTTGGTTGAGCATCTTCCAATGCACTGACAGGTCACAGGTTCGATTCCCAGTCAGCATACACACAGGTTTCCAGTTAGGTCCCTGGTCAGGATGCGTGCAGGAGGCAACCAGAGTGATGTCTCTCTCTCTCTCTCTCTCACCTTCCCCCCCCCCTTTCTAAAATCAATAAAACATATTTTTAAAATGTAACCATAACAATTAATCAAGAAATTTAGTACTTAAAAAAAACAGTTGCCTGTTCTTCAGCCCCACCCCAGACTTACTGAATCAGGGAGTGGGACACACAGCAAATTGTAGTTAAACAAGCCTACCAGGTGATCATGATGGTGCTAAAATGTGAGAACCACTGCTCTAGGGCAGGTATGTTCTGTTTGTTCCATGGACCATCTACGTCAGCATCAAATGGGTCTAATGAAGTAGAATTTCTGCATGAGGGTCCTGGATACAGATTTGAGTCACATGCACATTGAGTAGGACTCTTGTTGGGCACCATGCTAGATTGTTAGTCTTGTTTTGTCCTCATGAGGAAGAGGAATGTCAAAAAAATTTTAGTCTTCCAACTGCCATACATACTTGTCTTTTTTTTTTTTCTTGACCTCTGCTTGTTACTTTTTAGATACTAACAGTTTAGGAATAAGTTAATAATTATGCTCATTGGTAATTGGCTTTTACCTATGTTGAAATTTCATAACTTTGAGATTATATTGTGTTAAATATTTTTGCTTGATTTGTTTATCTTATTTTCTTTACCAAACTTGTGTTAAGTGTTTCAAAGTGAATCAGAATTTCAGGACCTCACTCTTGGATTAAAGCCTCCTTGCTCAGTCAGCCTCAGACCTGTTCATGCTGTTTATGATACAAAGACTTTATAATGGAATCTGCTATTGAAATCCCAAAAAGCAATCTTATTACTGTCTTTTGATAAATTTGAAACTTTGTCTTTACATTTTTATGATATTAGTCTTCCACATATTTTTCTTGAATACATATTCTTAGGCACCGATATATTTGTGATAACTTTTAGTTTGTATTTTAGATTAAATAGAGTTGATTGGTATATAAATTCTCTAAGAGTTATATTAACTTTATAATAATGGAATTTTTCAGTACAACTTTAAGTCATCGAAAGGACTACTAGGTGACTGTATCAATGATCTTATCTTTATATTTCTTCTCAGCTCTGTATTGTAAGGAAAACTAAGTTCAAATGATATTTGCCACTTTTCCCTCTTTTCTCCCTTAATATCAAATCAAAGTTTCATAATTGTGAGCTATAGATAGGGTGAGCTTATGATCTGGCTTGCCTGGGACAGTGCCATTTTATGCCTCCCGTATGGGCGTATTTCTTAATAGTACCTCAGTAGAATATCTTCATATGTTACATGGTTAGCATAGTTATGTAGCCTGGTGGTTAAAAGCAGTTTCTGAAGTTAGACTTTGGTGCAGATCTTGGCTTCATTACCTTTACTGGGGATGTGACCTTGGAATTTAACCTTTACTAGGAATATATGACCCTGGAATTTAACCTTAGTTTCCTTACCTTTAAAATGAAAGTTACAACTGAACCTACCTATGTAGGATGTTAATGAGGATTAAGTGATATGCATGAAAATGACTCACATTTACTAAAGCCTAAGTAAATGTTTGATGATGATGATGACCCTAGTACTGGTGGGCTATTTAGTAGACTTCTATTCTTTTTGGATTTGATTCTTTTTAGCTTAGGTTTTGACTAGATTTCTTTTCTCACAACATTGGGATGCTAATGACAAAATTTTATCATTAACAAAACCCCCCGCCGCTTCTGTAGAAAAAAAAAAACAGATTCCATTTTAATAGAAAAACAGTTTTCCATAGTTACAAATTAGAATGTAAAAATAAATTTCAAAGTGATTGAGTTGTTGCTCTTGATCCTAAGACTCAGAAATGGTTGTGTTCTTTTTTTTTTTTTAATCCTCACCTGAGGATATTTTTCCATTTGTCTTTGGATAGAGTGGGAGGGAGAGAGAGGAAGAGAAACGGAGAGAGAGGGGGAAGCATCGACATGAGAAGGACACATCAACTGATTGCCTCCCGCACGACCCTGGCCAGCGCTGGGGATGAATCTCAACCAAGTACCCCTGGCCAGAATCGAACCCGAGAATCGTTGGTCCACGGGCCGATGTTCCACTGCTGAAACAAACTGGCCAGGGTGAAAGTCCCATTTTAAATTAAAATATTATATGCAGCATTTAGAAGATGAAGACATAGTAAGAAAAAAAAAGATCAATATAATTCTTCTTCCAGAGATACCCACTGGTAGAATTTTGGTTTACTTTCTTACAATTATTTTATGTAATTTCATACTGTGATATATATTAGTGTTCTATTTTGTTCCCCTTAATATTATATCAGAAAAAAATTTGTGGTTCATTGCAGTACCATATTAAAGTAATACAGAAACTTAGGTCAAAGGTTTTCCACAAATCTATCATTTAATTAAATTATTATTTTTGTTTATTTTATTGTCATCCTCTGATTAATTTTATACATGTCTAATTATATCACTGACTAAACTTTATTTTATATATTTGCTTAATGTTACATTATATAAATTTTATATTTTGCTGCTGGTTTTTTCTTGTCTTCTCATTCTTTTTCAACAGGCAAATGTGGTTTAGTCCAATAGGTATACTTCCATATCTTACTCTATTATAATATGTAATCGTTATATAATCCATTTAATGATTATGTGCAGGTACCTGCTTGTGTGAAAGTATAGGCATGTGTTTATTTACAAAAGTGACATTAAATATACAATTTTTTATAAAATATTTTCCTCATTTTATAATACAACATGAACACACACTAGGTCAGTAAATATGGATCTACCACATTCTGTTTAATAGCTACATAACATTTCATAATATGGGTATACTACAGTTTAGTCACCATTATTTTGTTATGGGCATTCAGGTTATTTTCAGGGTTTTGTTATAGTAAATATTCTTACACTTGTAGCCATATGTATTGGAATTTTTGCTTATATATTAGGGCTTTCCAGAAATAGAATGCCTGGCCAGAAAATGTTTATGTTTTAAATTTTTATAGTCAAATTTTATTTTAAATGTTATAGGAATTTATCTTCTCAAGATTAATGTGGCATTTTCCTCTAGCATCACCTGTCATTATTATTATTTTTAATTTTTGCAAAATGGTGAGCAGTGTTATCTCATTGATAATTTAAATAACACAAAAGCATTTTTCTGAGGAAAATTCTTGATAAATGTCACTTTAATGGCTGAATATTCCATTGAGTTGATATATCATAATTTTTCATTAATTATTCTATTTGGATTGTTTTTAATTTTAAAAAATATTATAATTAATTTTTTAGAGAAAGGAAGGGAGAGAGATAGAAACATTGATGTGGAAGAAAAACATCAGTCGGCTGCCTTCTGCATACCCCCTACGGGGATCAAGCCTGCAACTTGGTCATGTGCCCTGACAGAGAATTGAACTGGGACCTCTCAGTCTATGGAATGATGCTCAATCCACTGAGCCACATCGGCTGGGCAGATTGTTTTTTTTAATTTTTTTAAACATATTATATATTTTTTTGTTGATTTCAGAAAGATGAAAGGAGAGAGAGAGATAGAAACATTGATGAGAAAGAACATCGACTGGCCACCCCCTGCATGCCCCCTGCTGGGGATTGGGCCTACAACCTGGGCATGTGCCCTGACTGGGAAACGAACCCGCGACCACTTGGTGCATGGGTGGATGCTTAACCAGTGAGCCATACAATTTTTTATTACAGTTAATAAGGTTATATTAACATCTTTGAACTGAAACTTTATATTTTCCTATCCTCACCCAAGGATATTTTTCCCTTTATCTTCAGATAGAGTGGGTGGGATGGAGGGAGGGAGGGATGGAGAGAGAGAAACATCAACGTGAAAGAGACACATCAACTGGTCACCTCCCTTATCCTACCAGGGCTGGGGATGAACTGCAACCGAGGTATCTGCCCTTGACCAGAATCAAACCTGCAGCTCTTTGGTCCACAGGCTGACCTCCTAACCGCTGAGCCAGACTGGCCAAGAGGAGCTGAAACTTTATAAAAAACATTTCAGAATTTTCCACACGATAGATTTCTAGATGTCCTATTACTGGGACAAAGAATAGTAATAATTTTCAGGTTCTTGAAATGTGTCACCAATAACTTTTCTGAAAATCTTGTTCTACTTGACACTGCCACTTATTCTAGTCAGCCTTTCCACCTTCCTGCTTATGGTGTTCTCTGAAAAATCCATTGTCTGCACATGAATGGAAGAAGTTTTTAAATAGCTAAATTTTGATTTTTTACTCTCTTGTTTTATTCACCCTGCTACTGAAGCAAATAAACCAACAAGTTATGTTAATTCTACCTTCTTAATTCTATTAAAAAGTTATTAAGGTTTTTTTATCCAGTCACCTACTGATGGACACTTGGTCTGTTTCCAGATCTTTAGCTATTGTAAATAGCACTGCTGTGAACATGGGGGTGCATATATTCTTTCTGATTGGTGTTGCAGGCTTCTTAGGGTATATTCCTAGCAGTGGGATCACTGAGTCATATGGCAGTTCCTTTTTTAATTTTTTGTGGAAATGATTTCACTTATATATGGAATCTAATGAACAAAAATAAACTAATGAACAAAACAGATTCAGAGACATGCAAGTAAGGAACAAATGGAAGAACCTCAGAGGGAAGAAGGGGGGTGATGGAAAGAGATAAACCAAAAAACTTATATGTATATATACATAACTAATGGACATAGACAATAGTTTGGTAAAGGCGGGGTGGGGGGATGGCAATGGGGAGTAAGGGGTCAGTGGGGGCAAAAAGAGGGGACATCTGTATTACTTTCAACAATAAAGATAAAATAAACAAACAAAAATTGATATCTACAAAAAAAGTTGTTAAAGCTTTTGAATATGTCCACTTCCTAGAATGTCAGTGAATTATCTCGGTCCATTTCTGTTCTTTGCCTGAATTACAACAAAAAGCCTTATAAATGGTTTTACTCTTAATCTTCTTCTAAATTGTCCATCTTTTATCCAGAATATTTCTTTCTAAAATGCAGATTTGATCAGCAGCACTTTTCTGTTTACAACCAAAAGGCTATTCATGGCTCTCAGAGTGAATTCCACATTTCATCTCTACAGTCTCATCTCTCTTTACTCTCCTTCCCATTCCCTATTCCCAAACATTTTCCCCCTATATCTCTGAAACTTCACGGTACTCATTACCTTTTTATTAGGTTTCAACATGCGTGGTATTTTCTCTTCTTGTACCCTCAAACTTTCTACTTTACCACCCTCAAGGTTTGCTAGCTGCCCCTCCCAGTGTGCTCAATTTGTCATAGCACACTTTTTTATTTTCTTGTTGAGTTCTGTGTAAACTCTCTCTGCCCCCATTAGACTGTGAGCTTCTTGAAGCAGAGATGCTGTTTTACTTATCCAAGGACCTAGCATGGTGCCTGAAATTTGGCAGTACTTAGTATGTTTTTGTTGACTAATTGAAAACATTTCATAGACTTATCACCTCTGCAATGAAGTTTCACAGTATAAAAAGATTTTAATTATTTGGATTTTATATACACCTCCAAATTCATTTCTCTCCACTTTCTACTTTGTAACCCTATATAGTCCACTCATTTCAGCTGTGTTTTTAATGGGTATAGAATATTGCTGTTTAATATCTTCATGCTTCTATAAATTCTATTCCTTTTACCTAGAGTGTCTTCTCTTACCTTTCTTCTCTCTTGGCAAACTTTTCTCATTCTTTCAGACCTCTCTGATTCACCCAAGTTCATTTGATCACTTTTCATCCTATAGGATATAGTGTATACAGATTTCCTTTATAACATTTATCACAATATACTGCAATTGTTTGTTTTTATCTCTGTCTTCCCTAGTGGGCTGAATTCCAATCAGATCTGTGTCTATGTCATTATACCCATGACACCTAGTGTCTTAATACATTAAAGATAATAAAAAATGTTTGATGAATAAATGAATGACTAAACTATCTAAGAAAAATACTTTTAGTCCATGGGATACAAGAGTATTTTAAAACCTGATAGGTTAGTATTATAAGTGGTAATTTAAATTGAACTCTGATAGTATACTTTTTAAAAAGCAATACTGTGATTGCTTGTGAGCTTTTATAAGATTGAATTTAGTAAAAAGCAAAAGAACTCTGAATATTGTGGGTATAATATTTTCATAGGAGGAAATGATATCTCAGACAGGACATAGAAATCAGAAAATAGTAATATAACTTGATATTATTGTTATTTTAATTTGGAATTATTTCCCTTTATTGAGTTTAGAGAGAGAGGAAGTGAGAGGGAGAGAGAGCGCAACATTTATGAGAAAGAACATCGATTGGCTGCCTCCTGCATGACCCCAACTGGGTATCAAGTCCACAGGCCAGGCATATGTCCTGACTGGGAATCAAACTGGTGACCTCTTGGCACATGGATTAACGCTCAACCACAGAGCCACACCAGCAGGATTTAATTTAGAATTTTTTTGTGTAGTTGTAAAGTGTCTTATATTTTTAGTGATTTATATTATCTGCTTTAGTAAGTCAGTTGAAAATTAATGCATTTTGATTAAGACATTTTGTTTATATTTGAAATATATTCTATTTATTACATTTTAAAAAGCTTAATTTATATAATCTTAGCTTTAAAATAATTGATATTGTGTTATTGTTACTGGCAAATAATATAGGGTGGGGCAAAAGGAGGTTTACAGTTGTTCGTATGGAAAATGATACAATAATTAACAAATAATACAAGTATAAACTGTTTCACATATAACTGTAAACTTACTTTTGCCCCATCCTGTATTTAATTCTATTAAATTAGCATATTTCTTTGTGGTAATCATAGAATATGTTTGTTATTCTTGTTTTTTAAAATAGAAGTGGTGCTGCTTGTATTTTTATCTATATCTAGAGGCATAATCAAATATATTTCTACCCATTTAAAAATGTTTATGAAGGGTATTTTGGTATCTAATTTGACATTTGTCAATTTTTATAATGGGGCAATAGTTTTATTTTGTTCCATTGTTAGAAAAATTAGTTATAGCTGAAGCTCTGTAGGGAATTATGAAGAAACTTGCTTAAATTAAAAATGTTCACTATTTATACACTGTCAGTTTTCTATTCAAATACTTTTTAACTGTCAAATTTAGAGTGTTTTGAAATTTGCAGGCATATTGCTAAAACTTAAGGAAGCTGCAGTCAAGAGATGCTTACTGTTCAATAAATGGTACTAGCTTTAGATTCCCCTCTTCAGCTTCAGTATGAAGCTCAAGTTTATTCTTGTTCCTGATTTTGTCTGTGTGATTCCAGAAAGTATGCATAATGTTAGATTTAACATTTTTAGAAAATCAAATTAAATACTTCTACAATTTTGTCTTTATAATGCAGTGATTTATTGTATATACATGTATGTGTGTATCAGATCATAGTAATTTTTTTGTTTTTGTTTTGTTTTGGCTATCTTATTTTCTTCTGTAACAGATGTAGTTAAATCAGTAACATTTATCTTGGTTTTGCAGCAAGACTGATATGGATATTAAATCATGAAGACCCTCTTTAAATTTAATCTTGAATTTAAAAAATAGTTGGTTTTTGGTATTTCAACATGAAAGATACTTGTTTTGAATGATCGTGTAGTTTTTACTAAGTTTGAATATATATGATGTTAAAAATATCTGTAAGATAAAATATTTTATTTATTGTATTTGAAGTTTCTAATTATTTACTTGACTATTAGTAGCAACCTGATAATTTTATAAGTATAAAATGGGATTTATATTAAATAAAATGTAAGATTTTTAAGATAATAAAACTTGTATGTGGAATGGTGACAAGGTTATAGTTGGGGGTGGGGGTTAATATGTGGAAATTGGGAGCAAAGTATAATGTCCAAAACAGTAAAGGATAAATTTCCATGCTTTTTAGTTTAAATTATTTTTGTTCATTGTAGTGATTTCATTTTGTGAGCTTTTCTATGCACATACAAAATGTTTCTCCTCAGGCCCCCTTGTATTTGCTGGTCCTATTTTTATGAACCATCGAGAACAGGCTCTAGCCAGACTCAGATCCCATCCAGCACAGCTAAAGCATAAACGGGACAAGCACAAAGGTATTTGGTCTTCCTTATCACTAGGTGGGATACTTTCCCAATTTCTTCCACTCATTTGAGTTTCCTCTCTGGGAAAATGCACAAACCTAATTCTTCTACTTTGCTTCTATCATTATTATATAGCCTGAGGAGAAAGAACATGCTGAGAGTTGTACTGTTTGTCAATGACTATCAATCATTTCATTTTTTTTTTTTGTTAACTTTAAGACATTTTACAGTATATCTTTTTCTTTTCATTTCATTTCAAATTTCATACAGTTAAAGGGAAGGTGGAAAAAGTAATTATTGCTTTCTATTTTTATCCTTTGTTATCTGTTCTTAGATGACTGCCATCTATCTGGCATTTTACTTTATATGCTATTTAATTGCTTTAGAATTAATAATACTAAATTTAGTGTATAAAGTAATAATGAGTTGACTGCTATTACACTTTTTCATTGTTTTAATATTAAAGTTTATGTACACAACACACATGTACTACTTGATACTGGAGGGTTAAATAGTGATATAGGGGTAAGCAAACAGTGAGTTTTGTAGACCTACTCTAGTCCTCAGAAAATGATAGTGGTCTAAAGAATTCTGTGAGGGTAAGGGTGAGGTATTCTTTGAGTATCAGAGTTATGTGTTAATTAAAAATATTTCTAAAGCAAGCTTATTTACTTTTAAACCACAGATTATGGGTCAGGTAAGATCAGAAAAGAATTTCAATATAGAGAATTTATAAATTTATATATAAATTCTGTCTTGAATCCTAGCATGTGAACCAGGAGTCTTTTGATTAGTGCAACTTATACTTGCTAGTTTTTTAAATGCCTAAACTAAATACTGCCAAATAGAATAGAAAGTTTTAAAATCACACATTTTATGTAGTCAGATCTAATGTTTGTGCCTTATTTTTTGCTGTGAAACTGTTATAGATTAAGCTTTATTTTGAAACTTTCACATAAAATATTTTATAATCAACTTTATTTACCTCTCACTTTATCAGTTTGCCACTCAAAGCAAAGACCACACAAAACAGACAAAATCCCAGTTTTTAGTATAAACACAAACACATTACTTAAGATATATTCTGCAGAATTAAAAATTGAGAATATTTTAAATCTAATGTGATTAACCGTAGGAAAATTTGTGATTGCTTTATTTACTGAGTGCTCTACCAATGCCATAAATATTTAACTATAAGGAATGATATTTTAGGTATTCTATCTAAAATTATTTTAGTTATTGCCAGAATCTGAATCTCTGATCTCATACTCTCAACTATGCTACTGTTAGAATAGATATTTTCATGTTTTTTTCTCCTCTAATTATATAAAAGTGAATTTTTCCAATACTTTACCTGACATTAAGTATTCACAATACATGGAACAGGTTAAAACTTTTTCAGCTCCATGTTAATATCTTATGGACAAACATCTTTATTTTTTTCCCAAAAATTTTAAATGAAATGCTAATTGAGGACTAAGGTTACAGATTTAAAACATGCATTGTACAATGTCACTTTGATTAGCTATAGAAATTACTCAACAACAGCTAGCTTTACTTCATCTTTTCTGCCACAGGGTTATTTTATAACAAGACTCTTTGTATATTTGTAGCAACTGTTGTTTTTTTTTTTTTTTTTTTAAAAATGTTTTGTTTTGTTTTTATCCTCACCCGAGGACATTTTTGCATTTATCTTCAGGGAGATAGGAAGAGGGAGAGAGGAAGGAAGAGAGAGAGAGAGAGAGAAACATCGACATGAAAGAGACACATTGAGTGGTTGTCACCCACATGACCCCATCTGGGGTTGGGGACAAACTGCAACTGAGGTACATGCCCTTAGCGGGAACTGAACCCAGGACTCTCTGGTCTGTGGGCCGATGCTCTAACTGCTGAGCCAAACCGGGCAGGGTTAAATATGTTTTCATTGATTTTTTAGGGAGAGAGAGATAGAAACATCCATATGAGAGAGATACATTGATCGGCTGCCTCCTGCACGCCCCCTCACTGGAGATTGAGCCCTCAACCCGGGCATGTGCCCTGAACTGGAATTGAACCAGGACCTCTCAATCTATGTGATGACACTCAATCCACTGAACCACTCTGGTCAGGTTGTAGCAACCTTTTTGGAAGGGCTTATTTTATAGTATTATATTGGTTTTATTGAGTGAAACAGTTTCTTCTCTTTACCATCAAAATTTAAAGTGTAAGTAATGGTCTCCTATTTTATATAATGAGTATTAACTTACCACTTACTAATTCCTATATACCCACAAATTCTCTCTCCCTTACCCTTATAGCATTTACTACTATTCCTAACTGTCATTAAATCATCTCGCTATTCACTGCTTTTTACTCTTGCTACATATACATATCAGTCTTTTAAAAAATTTATTTATTGAATTTTTTAGAAAGCGAGAGAAAGAGACAGACATCGATTTCTTGTTCCACTTATTTCTGCATTCATTGTTTGATTCTTGTATGTGCCCTGACCAGGGATCGAACCCATAACTTTGGTGTATCATCATGATGTTCTAACCTGAGCTACCTGGCCAGGGCCTTGTCAGTCTTTTAATATTTTTTACATAAATATTTTTCTCTTTACTTTTTTTACCCAATTTGTCTTCCAGTGAGAAATTCACTATATTAATTGCTGTGTTCTGTCTTGCATTCAGTTGTGTTGGTGGTACAAATTGTGGGATGATAACAGTTAAAATTTTCAAGACTATGATTTTTTGTGGGGGTGTCTGGAGGGTAAGAACTGTGGATTTATTGTTAACAGAAGTGAGTTCTAAGATGGAGAGTTTCTGGGATTCAGAGGAGGTCATGGAATCCATCCTATACAGGCAAATTTTGACTAGAGGCAAATTAGTACGTAAGGTTGAATCAATAAGTATAACATATAATCCATGTAACATATAGTAAGTTATTTTCAAAATGTAATCATAGATTATATTTTAAACAGATGTCTGTGTTAATATTTGTTTTAGCTGTTCAGTGCCTTACATAGAAAAAGATTTTAATACAGTATTTTTAGTTAGGAACATCTGAATTGTTCTGGAGGTAGTCTTGAAATCTGTCTTGGAGTGAATTACGTGAAGATCTAGAGACACACTGATAAGCATCTGTGTGCATTTTACATGTTTTGTTTTTAGAAATGGTGTGGTGTAATGTAAATATTTTCACCTTTGGAATAAGGCCTTAATTTCAATCCTAAATTTTGCATTTATTAGAACTGTGTGCTGGTTCATAAATTTCTTTATATTTTTGGCTTTAATTTTCTTATTTTAAAAATAACAATGATAATTCCTGACTGATTATGTTGATATGAAGATTGAATTAACATATACATGTGGGTGTGTAGAAATACATATATATATATATATATATATTTTTTTTTTTTTTCTTTGCAAATAGAAATCCTCCATGAATACTTTAATGCTTTAAATTGAATTATTTGCTTTCTCTTTTAGAATTATCCTAAAGGTACAAAATTTGAGATTTGTTAAATATGTAATTAGTTTATTTTTACTAAAGATTTAAATGTAAGCCATTTGGTGGTGGTAAAATACATGAGCCTTATTTTTGATCAAACTCCAAAACTGCTCTACTATTTATAAGCCTTGGTTTTCCCAACTGCAAAATACAGTAAAGTACCGATGTCAGCGGATTATTGTATTGATTAAAGAAAGCAACAATAGTGACTATTGGTTGAGCACTTTTCATACATTATTTTACTTAATCTTCATAAGAGCCTTATGAGGTAATGTATCAATATTGCTGTTTAATAGATGGGAAAGCTAAGAGTTACAAAGACAAGTTGTCATACAACTAACAAATAGTAGAGCCAGGATACCAGTCCAGGTCTCTTAGGCTCTAATGTCTGAAAGCATTTATACGCTGTGCTATCTAAATTTTTACAATATTTAGCACGGAGCCAAGTGTTTTAGCAAATTGTACTTGCCAGTGCTTTGCTGTTTTATTTTAGTGATTTTGCCCAAGTACCCAATGTTTCATGATACATTTTGTGACGTACATGACTATAAGGTTACCCAAAAAAGTGTAGATTTAAATGAAAATTAAAATAAGTTTGAGTCTTTTAGATACTGAATCCTCTCTCCTCTTTTTGTGTACACAAATCTGCATGAATAATATATATACACACACGTAGTATTTTAGATACATATCTGTCAAACCTTTATAGCTATTGTTATTTCAGTATCACATATATATGAACATACTTATATTAGGGAACATACAGATATGTTCATTCTTAAATGGCCACTTTTAGACATATTCAGACCAACTATTTTTCCTAAAAATGTGAGATTAATTTTATTGCTGCTTATTAACACTTTATTGAATAATGAACTTGAAAATTAATCTTCCTGAATTTCACTTGGAATTTACACTAAATTTTTGTCTACTTATTAGGTACCATTTTTCTTTGATAAACTTTTAGAAATTTCTAAAGTATTAGAATTTTATTGGATTTTTTAAAACTGACATCAAATATATATATTTAAAATTCTACCACTGCTGCTGATAATGATTTAAACAACGTCTATTTTTTTACTTATATTAATAATATTTTCACCACCTATAATGAGAAATTATTTTATATAGATACAGGTTTGTTTAGATGAACTTGAACAAAATGTTTCTAGTATTATTTTTACCTTTAAATATTAGCTGCAACTCTTTTAATCACTATGGTTTTAATCAGTAAATTACTAGGCTTTTATTTTTCCTTCCCTGATGCTATGTCTCTATTGTGGGATTTGTATCTATATTTAATCTCTTGACTCAAGGAAGAGGACAAAATGCTAAATTCAGAGGTAAAAGATTCTAAGTAGGCCTCAATCCATTTATATAAAGTGGAATGATACTTGTAATATTGAATTTAGTTAAGTGTGGCCAAATCATATGAACATAGTTTGTTTCCTGTGTTAAATCAGATTTGGATTTAGTAATTAGATATTTTTACCAATGGAGATTAAGCTGTGAAATTTCTGTACATCTTTCATCTTATTTAAATAGTCTTTGGAAGCTGCGTATTCCTTTTTTGTATAGGCCCTTGTTTAAACATTCCACTGTCTTTTCAAGTTGAGGAGTCTTTAAACTAAGAGTATATTTTGTTTTGGGTGGAGTGAAACTAAATGTTGTAATCTTTTTTTGTAGCCCATCTATTCTTGGCAAACCCACATTAGATAATTTAGCAGAAGTGGAATCATATTCTTGATCTTATTTATAATAAAACCTCTCACTAATTCAGAATTTATGATACTTCAGATGCAGTGTTTGTGATCTTTTTTGAGTAAAAATTCAAAGTAATTTCTTCCTCTGAATTTTCAGGGTCATACTTATAAGGGGAAACCTGTCTAAAATCACTAGCTTTTCAAACCAAGGGCTCAAGAAATGAAGGATTCCTTCAACGTGCCTTCAGCCTCTGGGTCGAGCAATTAATTCTTGTATGTTAAAGGACTTTTATGTTTATGGTACATTTTTATGTAATATAGGTCTATTTTGAATTATAATGTAGGTAACCACCTTTTATTTATTGTAGCATTTAGTTTATAATCTGTACTGCTTAAAGGTAGTAAAGCTGCATTTTTTACTTAAATGTTCTGTGATTGAGACCTTTTCAGTAAGTTGTATAGGCCAAACCATTCTGTGTTACTCTGAATCAGTGAGGTTTTACTGTCCTAGTGTTATAAGGAGTTTAAAGCTTTTCAAAACGATGGTCATTTGTTTTGGAAAGAAAAGTCATAATTTAGGCCAATTCGATCTTACCTGGATATTATTAAATGTGACAAATATTAGATAAAAAAAAGAAAGGATAATGTGATCATGAAGATTTGATGTTATTCTGTTTAGCATTCTAAAAGGGGCAATGAAAATGCAGAATTAAAAATGTGTGTCTGTAGATCCACACATGTATCTGCATGTTACACAGACTTGTTTAGAGTTGCTGTGCCAGGAGAGTGGCTTAGACTGAGCTTTTGAAATTTTTTCTAGATTGACATTTATTCCATGTACAAGGAATTTGAATCTTGATGATATAAAGGTCATATTTTAGTGATGTGGAGTTTTAGATTAGGAAGAATAAATTTTTTCCCTTATTTACACATTCCAAATTAAAGTTGTATATTCTAGAGTATATTTTTTAACTTTATGTTTAGAATGCCAGAATATTAAAAATCAAATGTACAAATCAGGGAAGGCCTAAAGCAAGCTTAAGGGAGGAAATTATAAGAAGGGAGTAGTAAAAGAGAAATGAAAAACAGATAGGTTTGGTTGAGGGTAGTTATTGGTTGGGGGCCAAAAGCAGGACCACAAAGCAGAGTAGCTGAGGGGCAAGGTGGGACAGGAAAGATGAATGAGAATAAGCCATTGAACTACATGTATTGGATAAAGGTAGTTAGTGTTTATACAGTTTTTAAAGTTTAATTGAGGTTAGCAATACTGGTGGACAGGGTAGCCTTTCTAAGATTGGGAAATCTAAGTCATTTTAGAGTCAATTAGGAATTTCTTTTTAATGACTAGTACTAACAATATTACTAAGTAAAAAATAATTGTTAAATGACTTTGCATGCCGTTATTTTTTGTGCAAACTAAAATTTCCCATATAAATTATTACATTTAGAATTTTGTTTCTATAATGCAATGATTTGTTTACATTCCATAACTGATTAGCTTAATAGGTTTTATTCATAACTAGATTTCTGTTTTTATTGATTTACTGATATTTGCAAGCAGAAGTGTATAGTACTATATCTTTTCAAAATTGCTTCTTTGCAGGTAGATTCTTGATCTATCACTTCTAACAGTTGCAGATTCTTCTTGCTTGTTCCTTTTAACATTTTTCTCTTATTCTTCCATAGTAAACTGATTAAAATTTTTGTTTTGAAGATGCATAATGGCTTAATTAAAAATTATAACACTTACAGATGGAAGTGGAGAACGAGGAGAAAAGGATGCAAGCAAAATCACAACATATCCTCCAGGCTCTGTACGATTTGATTGTGAACTCCGGGCAGTACAAGTCAGCTGTGGATTTCACCATTCAGGTAGCAGCTGGAACTTTAGGGTATAACTGCATTTTTACAATTGTGCTAAATTAGTTATTTGTTTAGTATAGATGAATGTAGTCTGTTAACTTTATGTTAAAAGCTAGAGTGTGGTAATACCTTTTAAATATAAAAAAAGCTTTGTATGTATTACATAATCTCTTTTCAAGACTATGGCATGATGGAATAGGTATTTGTCTAGAGATCTGTTAGTGTATCTTCTGATAGATTTATATTATAATTCAATTCAGAAAATTCCTGAAGATAAATAATCCCTGAAATTTTTCAAACACTAGAATTCTGTGATTTTTATAATCTGATCCTGTTTTGTTACTGTTCAATTTGTACATCAACAAATTACTTTTTTAATGTAAAAAAATAATTAAATTCTTAGTAAATTATTGCATTTGTTATAGCTTAGATTGTACTATTCAAGCTTTATAAAAATTAAAAATGTTAAATTTTTATTTGATGCTAAATATATTTCTTTTTTGATAAGGCATTGACAGATACTAAAGTTCTGACATTTTATTGATGTTGTATATAATTGTTTAGAGTGCAAATCTGCTACCTATGAGAGAAGAATATTTTATTTGTAGTTACTATTAAAAATTTTTAGTTTACTCAAACCAATGTTTTATTAAATATAAATGTTATTAAATGGCATTTATAAAAAATTTAAAGTATTTATGAAAAACATGCATTTTTATAACCTACAAAAATATTTCACTGAACTAAAACTGTTTCATTAAATATAAACTTATGCTTTAGTTGCCTATTTTAATGGCTCTATAAATTTTAAATAGTGAAAATTGCACTCCTTTTACTGTAGTGTGATAGAAATATAAAATGCACATAACAAAATAATAAAGCTCTTTATTTTGGTTTCAGTGGTTTTAATGGAAAATGGAGATGTTTACACGTTTGGATATGGGCAGCATGGGCAGCTCGGACACGGCGATGTCAATTCCAGGTACTCTAACTTATTTAAAGATGCTGGGTTTGTTTTCTTTTTTCTGTTTCTTTTTTCTTTTCTTTGTTTTTTTCTAAATACATATTTCTATACTTGAAATAGTATTTATACCACTGTTTTACAGAATATGGCCTGTACATTATAGGTGATTTTTTATAGTATTGTTGAGTGCTTTTATTGGGATCGATATATAGTTTCAGTAGAGACATTTATTTACATTTTATACATTTAAAATATGAATGATTATGATTATCACGAAAATCCTACTATATTCTTAGTACATAATTAATCTTTCTAAAGGTTTCTCATGGCAATAGAAAAGATAATATCCCCAAATTGCATTTAAAAAAATCAGTAGTAGATTGATTTATATTTCTTGATGTTGTATATTTAGAAATGTTGGTCCAAAATTAAAAAGAAGGTATTGAAGCTTTTGAATAATTTTTAAACAAAACATAATGATCTCTCAGAGAAACTATTTTGACTTATTCAGAATAGTGGAGAGCTAATTGTGGTGGAGACAAATAGACATTTCCTAATATCCATTCTTTGCTATTCATTTGGTAGTCAAGTTCTAGTTGGTGACAAAACCAGGCAACTATAGACTTCAGTTTTGCACCTCCATTGCAGCAAGATAAGGCCTTGTGAACTAAAGAGATAGGTGCAACTTTGGAATCCTGCCGTTAATAGAAAGGGGATGCCTTACACCCTTCTCCCCTCCCAGTTTGCTGCCTGGAATCCATGCATGGTGGTAGGAACTGGATAGGTCATCATAGTGATCAAAAGTTGGAAACCATGTATTGAGAACAGCAGAGCTACATAATAGAAATAATCTGGATCCCTGACACCATGGAACTGCCACATCAGCTCCTTTCAGTTGGACGCTTAACAGAGAGAGAAATAAACTTCTCTCTTATTTACGTCTCTGTTTTTTTGGCTTTCATTACAGCAGCTGAATCCATATCCTGCTTACTACAGTGAGAGTGCTTTTGGTCAAAAGTATAGAAAATCCTCCTTTATCAGTTCAGGTCTTCCAAGATGAAGATGCTAAGGACAGATCTGATATACAAAGAAGTTATTGGGAGAAAACTGTGAAAGATAAAACGGAAAAGAGCAGAAATAGGCAGGGAAAACCTCCAGGCACAATGTGGGTTTGACCCCTGTGAAAAGAAAGAAGGATGCAGTAGGCAGAGTCTAGGTTACTGTAGTCAGCCAGGCCAGTAGGGTGTCCTCAAGCCAAAGGTGACTTGGAAGAGTCCCAGACTGGGCAAGCACGGGCCAGTTTAATACCTTCACCGTGCTCAGTCACAGGCTATATGCATCCCAGGGAAAGAATGGCCTCATGGATCCAAATGGGACAGCATCTGAGGCTCAGTCATCTGTACTCCCTGCAGCAGATTGTGTTGAAGATTTGAATGATCCATGTGTGTGGCTGCCCACCATTGAAAGCAGGGTTATTTATCAAGTCTGGAGATAGAAGGGCAGCTTCAGGCCAGACTTATCAATACAGTTTGCCACAAGAACTTTTTTTTTTTTCTTCCATTCTGCCTTATTCTCCCTTGTAGTCTAAAGGTACCTGCTGAATCAACTGGACCTTTATGGTTTCTTGTTTTTATACAGTGAATTATTTAATCATTACATAAAATCCGGGATTGCCACTTTATTCTGAAACCACTCTATTACTGTGCAGGGATGCAATTATGCCATTTACTTAATAAAAATCAGTGATTCTTAATCCTGGCTGCACACTGAATTTATTTGGGGAACTTCAAAAATACCATATGTGGATTCTACATATAAAATTTCTAAGAAGTGTGTATTAGGGGTGAGGGGTCATATTGGAGGCAGCAAGGGCAGTCCTAGATAAGATGGCAGCATCTCTCTTTTTAAAAACTCCAGATTCTAATGCTTATCCAGAATTGAAAACTACTGCCTACCTCTAGAAGATGGGGTCAGATTCATTTGCAATGCACACAAAATGGGGATGAAATGGAATGTCCTCAGTTACTTTGATGAATGTTCTTGCTAATGAGAAGAGATGATTGAGGCATAACTGAGTTGAACTTCTCACTAAAAAAACAAGAGCAATATGCATTTGACACTATTGTCAAGAGATTTGTAAAACTATCACAGTCTTAATGACAAATACTATGCTTGTAAAGAGAGCAAAAGGTCTTTGGTAAAATTACTTTATAAGATGTCATTGGATATGACATTTGGATATGACAGAATTATGAATGGCTTGCAAGGTTGATCAATTACTATCACAGGTGTTAGAGGCAACAGATATTTTGCTTCACGGTTGAATGGCCTCACTGATATATAGAGACTAAGTCAGGACTTGTAATTTGTGTGGAGGAGAATTTAGCAACTTTTGGTTCTGTTTCTTACTGAAGATTCATGACACAGAAGAAGAGGGTTTATTTTTATGACCATCATCATTATTATTGCTGCTGTTATTTAGCTGGATTATTTTGTGAGTCATGATATAAACTGGGAAAGGTGCATCGCAGTTAAACATAATGGTGCATCGATCACATGTACAGCAAGGAGGGCACTTCTTCACAGATCTGACTGTACTTGGATGTCATTCTACAGAAAATTGGCAGATACTTATATTTCCTGGTCATGACTGTGTGGATGGGAAATTGTGAAAATTATGACTATAATCAAATAACAGACCTCAGGTAACTGAAATATGGAGAATGAATAGCATAAACATAAGATCCTGCCACACAGGAATGTCTATTAAAAGGGAAGGTGCGCCCTGGCCAGTTTGGCTCAGCGGTTAGAGCGTCGGCCTGCGGTCCTGAGAGACCCGGGTTCGGTTCCCGCCAAGGGCACATCCTTCGGTTGCAGTTTGTCCCCGGCCCTGGTTGGTCGTGCGGGTGGCAGCCACTCGATGTGTCCCTTCACGTCGATGTTTCTCACTCTCTCTCCCTTCCTCTCTTTCCCTCCCACTCTATCTGTACAAAAAATGGAAAAATATCCTCAGGTGAGGATAAAAAAAAATAAAAAAAAGGGAAGGTGCTTATGTCAGCTTTTAAAATGAAGAGGTTGTGCAAAAACTTTACCGCATGATCCTGATTATACCATTGACCACTATTCTTTGATTTGCAGTGACTTGCTCAGGTGACAATATCAACAATCTGAGTATGTTCAATAGCTTAAATTTATCATTTTCATGAAATATGATAGCATTTGATGTTGAGAATTAAATATTAGGGATTGTTAAAAAGATTAAACTCTGGTGGGATTTTCTTTAACTGCCCAAAGTTGTTCTTTTTCAATATGTAAATATTGACTTCTGGTTCCATTGATTGAGTTGTAACTGTAAGGCTGAATATATGTGGTGTGTGGAGAGCTAAAATGCATAGCCCACTGAAATAATGCCCACACACTACCTGGTGGATTAAACAAAAATTATTCAAAATCATTTCTGCTCTAAGCATTCTAGTTAACCTGTTTATCTAGATTTATTGGGACTTGGAAGGGAGGAGTAAAGAGTGGGTTATTAATTCAGAAAGGAATTGACCCACTTATGTAGAGGAGCAATCCCATGAGGAACAAAGCTCCTATGGCATACATATTAACTACCACAAAGCAAAACATTTATAGATAGTTGAAATAAGTATAGGGTTGGTGGGTCTTTTTTTAAGTTTCTAGTAATCAAGTGCTTTTAACTGGAATTTATTGTATAGCACACATTGATAATGTGTGATTAATGTCAGATAAATATTGCAGTGTGCTTGATGATAAAAATAGAAAAATAGTATTTATATTCTTTTTATATAATGTGTTGACTCGCCAAAATGACTGGGTTCAATCTCTGGTTTGGGTCCTAAATTCTATCACTTGGTACCTATATGACCTTGGCCAAGTTACTTAACTTTTTTCCTATGTCTCAGTTTCTTTTTCTATTAAATGGGAGTAAGTATGTTTCCCTCAGAAGGTGGTTGTGAGAATTCAGGGAGATAATGAATGTTACTTAGCACAGGGCCTGGCCCATAGTTAGTGCTCAATAAATGTTAGCTGTTATTATTGCTGTTTTTTAAAGTGAATGCCAAAAAGGTAATGAGAGCTTTTGTACATTCACTCATGACATGTGTCTGCCAACCCACTTTTTTGCTTATTTTGTCCCGTATGCTCCCAAACTTCCGAATTCCAAATTCTTTTATCATTTTCAGTAAACTTAAACCTGGATGTTAGGAAATAGAGTATATAGTTAAGATGCTTTTATTCTCCTTTTTCCAATAGTATTATGCTAGTTTTTATAACATTTCTGAGTTTCATCTTTATCTTGCTATATTGTCCTCCTTCTGCATTAATATTCTATGCCATCATAGTGTCTGGAACAATTTAGATAAGGTTCAAATCTTTGCTTCATCTTTTACCAACTATATGACTGTAATTTACTAAGCCTTAATTTAATAAAAATTGTTGAGAAATTAATATAGTATATGTCAAGTGCCTGGTATGTACCCCCCTACACAGTTTTTCTCTTCTGTTTTTCCTGTGTTTCCATATAATTTAATAAATGACTCACTAGTATCATAAAAAGTATTCAAGACTTTGTAATAGAAAACGTGCCACCAACTCTTGGGAAGATCCTTTAAGCTCTTCAGATCTATCCATAGAATTATTTTATGTGGGAGTGCTTTGTAAACTATAGACAACTAAACAGTTATAGGAACTTCCCTTTATTTCTTTGTTTGAATTGAACTAGACATTTCTTTGAGGGCATTTCTTTACCATACAGCCTTTTGAAGGGATAATTGTTTATTTGCCAAAACTCCCCATTTCAGAGTTGAGAACCATTTTACCTTTCATTGCTGTTCTTAACCATATTACTCCATTCTCAAATAAAATAAAGTAATCACTAGTGTTCTTTTGAAGCATGGCCATTCTGCTCTACTTCCCTTTTATTACATACCTACCTTTCAGTCACTGCCTCTCATTAATTGAAAATTTGGCATCTGCCTTACAGTGTTTTCTCAGTCATGAGTCTCGTCACAGTCATGAATGACTTCAACGTCCATATGAATGGCCCATACTATATACTTATCTGACACCCTTATATCTAGTAAACTTTACTTCCACATTCATGGTGGTTATTCCCTGCGTCCAACTCTGAATTCTTAAGTTTACACAACCCATAATATGATGACAGTTTCTTCTGTTACTTAGCTTTACTTTACTTGGCAATTGTCATTAGCAGTCATGAATTTCCTGTAGTCCTTTGCTTTTTTACTCTTTCACCCTTTTCACTTTATTTCCTACCTGAGTTACAGATTCTTTATTCTCTTCACCTGTACTCTTACCAGTATCCTCAATTTTTCACCCTCTTGGTCTTGATGCTAAGGCATGGCAAAACTTTAAGCATGAATATGTCTGTCTGTATTTTCCATGTCTAACTTAGGCTTCTGGAAAAAAATAAATTACCACACATGTTCATATTGTTATATGGTTTCCAGATTCAACCAATTCCACTATAATGGGCAGTAATCCTCCTATTTTGTAGTTGTGAACTATTTGATTTAAGACCTTTGAGAATTTGATAAAAGATTTGTGGTCTCTTTTCAGAATAAGTAGACACAAGAATATATACATAAAAATTGACTTACAAATTTAGGAGGTTCACAAATCTCCTGAAGCTCATTTAAAGACTTCCCAGAAGCTTTTTGGATTGGGTTTAAAAACTTCTGATCTCAGTATTTTATTTGTTCCATTCACCATCTTGCCTTTTCTGTAATCTTCAAATTCTCTGCTTACCTATTTCCTTTTTCTTCTCAGCACATGATCTCTATTAGGACAAACATAAAAACTATTAGGTGGGAAATTCTTTAGCTCCCACCAACTCTCCAAATCTACCTGCATCTATACTACTGTTTTGCTCCTTTTTAATGTAACATGTTATGAAATCTATCTATACCTTTTCCTTAGGAATCAAGTTCTGGTTTTTGTCTCCTTTCTGACCTTTTTATGCTTTTTATTTTTCCTTATTCTTTTAAACTTTCTCAAATCTCCATCATTTTAAAGGACCAAAGCCTGTCCTTTGGCTTCATTTTCCTGTTAGCTGTTGGTTCTTCCCTTTTCTCTTTCCTGCTGAGATTTTTGAAGGGATTTTGCATAGTCTCTGACCCCACTGTTAACTTCTACAATGTTGTGCCTACTCCTACCAAAGAGACTTTCTTCTTGCTAAAAAATGAAGTGGTCAGTTATATTTCTCTCTAGAGCATCTGGCATGTAGATTATTTCCCCCTTCTTGAAACCTTCTCTTCCAATGACTCTCTTCATACCACATTTCCCAGAGTTTGTTCTTCTTTGGTATGTTCTAGATTTCTATGAGCTTTTCTTTCTCTGTCCATACCGAAAGTGTTAGAAGAGACTCGGAATGAAAACTAGGATTTCTTCTTTTCTCTCTTTAATCGTCATTCATTCTCATAGCTTAAGAATGTTATCATCATGTACCTTGTTGCATGAGCAAAAAGTCTTTCATGCTCTGTATCAATCATTTGCCAAATCTAGCCAGTTCTGTTTTTTACATAGCTGTCAAGTTAATTAATTGTTTTCAATCCACTCTGTTCCTAGTTTGTGCCTTCATCATAACTCACCCAGTTACTGTGAAATTTTTTTTAACTAGGTTTTGCGCTGCTTGTCTTGTCTCTTTCCATTCATTTTTTCATCACAGCCTGAAAAATTATTTAAAATATATTTTATGTAATTTTTTAAAAATTTAAAGTATCATAATAACATTGTCGCAAAATCAGAGCTTTGTGTGTGGACTGTTTTTCTAGTGATAATTATTCTAATTACAGGTAATGATTTCTAAAAATGGTTAATAAATGGTAAAGTGATATAAGAATGACACAAGGATGTTATTTATCATAATTGTTACCATCTATTAAGTATTAACTGTGTGCCAGACACTGATCCAAGCACTTGACAAATGTGAAATTCCTTATTGTACATAAGGAATGTACTGTTAGATACTGTTTATTATTATATTCGGTATTATAGCAGAGAAAAATGAAGTGACAAAAGGATGAGTAACTTGTTCAAAGTTATGGTCATGTTGGTATTATTTGTTGGAGCCAGGAGTCACACCCAGGTAGACGAGCTTGAGGTTAAGCTTTTAGCCATTGCTGCGGTGCCTCTCATGATGCTGTATTCTGAGTCAGTAACTATTGTGTTAAAATCTTAAATTATATTCCAGTGGAAAAAGTAGAAAAGAGGACATAAAATCAATTGTTTCTAATAGTTCCTGGATTGAATTCCTCTTAAATTATTACATGATTATTTCATCCAAAAAGTATTTATAGAGACCGCTAACATGTTATTTACTGTAAAAGATTAAAAAAAATGTTTTCTTCTACAACAAAGGTAGCACCAGTCTTTCAGAAAAATAAAAAAATTGTGTCTATAATTTGTGTAATAAATTCAGGAAATATTTTTAATAGTCTCTTTAAAGTCAGTGATTATGTCTTTTTCATCTGTGTATGCTGAGCACCTAGAATAGAGACAGGCATATAGTCCTTAAATACATCTTTACTGAACAATCTTATTAGTGCCTATATCTCTTCTCCTTATTGCATTGGTTGTTTATTGTTTTTTTATTTCAGTTGGATCTTGTAAGATATTGACTTAATTTTTTCTTTTTTTTTTTTAACCTAGGGGATGTCCCACTCTTGTTCAAGCATTGCCAGGCCCTAGCACACAAGTCACTGCAGGCAGCAACCATACGGCAGTACTTTTAATGGATGGACAGGTTTTCACATTTGGAAGTTTTTCTGTAAGGAATTTTTAAAACATTAATAATATTGCATATACCATTGCCTTACAATTTGTCTACATGAGCTATTTTTTCTGATTTCAGTGAAATTCTTATATTATGATTATTGTGTATGCATATTTTCTGTCTCTACTCAATACACACAAAACCTGAATGACATTACTTTGAAATAATTTGCTTCTCTAGTTTAGCATTAGGATTTATTGAATTTAACAGCTGTGTTAGAATTGGACTTGTTTATTCCAGGTCAATGTCCTCTAAGCTTTTAGTAGAGCTAATTCTGCCATTTGAAAACTTATTTCTCATCTAATTTATAAAGATTCATTTTTTTTTTAACATATATAATTCTATTTTAGAGCTTTTTAAAAGCTTAGTTTTCTTCTTAGATTTGTTTAAAATTATAGTTTTCTATTTCTTCTCTCTGTCTCTGTTTGCCTGTCTGCTTCATTCTCTTTCTCTTGACTCTAGTAGAGATCAAGGAAAAGCTGCATAGAACTTGGTAAAACTTCAGTCCTTGGGATGTAATTTGGAACTCTTGATTATTAACAGTTTTGAATGTGAACTTTAAAGTAACCTTTTATTTGGAAATTATTTTAAGCTTATAGAAAGGTTATTTAGTTCCTCTAGATATGTTCCTGAGAATTTCGAGCTGCTGCCTATGTGTTGGTGCTCATAGGGAGTGAGTGTATGAGCGAGTGACTTCACAGGCCAGCCCTTTAAGGGGAGCATCTGAGTCTCCCACAGCCCCTTGTCTTTCTTGGACAGAATCTCCACTGGTTTGACAACCAAATATTGTGGCTGGTCCCTGGGCTGGAGAGCCCAGTGTGGGGATAGGACCTCCAAAGCTGAGATATCCCTCCTGATTCTTAATCGCCACACTGTGGGTGTGGGACCTACCTGCCCAGTGCACATCTCCACCCCTCCTGCCAGTCTAGATGTGGTTTCTTCTTTTAACCTTTAGTTATAGGAATTCTGTTCAGCTAGTCTTCAGGTGGTTCTCATAGTTGTTCTATTATTTAATTGTAATTTTGATGTGGTCATGGGAGAAGGCTAGCTCAGAGTTTACCTACTCCGCCATTTTGACCAGAAGTCTAAAGATCTCTTACTCTTTTTTTACGTCTACATAATACTCCACTGTGAATATATACTGTAGTTTATTCAGTCAATTTTTTTATGCTTGGATATTTAAGTACTTTCCAATATTTTGCAGTAATAGCAATGAATATTGTTAGAGATGTATATTTGAGAAAAATTTCTAGAAGTAAGATTACTGGGTCAAAGGTTATACCGTATAGTTTTGTGAGATATTATCAGTTCCCCTCTATTTGCCTTCTTGTCAGCAGTGTATGAGGGTGCCTATTTCTCCACAGTCCTGTCAACAAAATGTGTTGTCATACCTTTTAATTTGCATCAATCAGATGGTTGGAGAAATGGCCTTGAGTACTTTGAAGCCTTTTTCCTATACCTAGTGCTGTGAACCTTCAAGTCCTTACCCATATTTAGTTTTTTTACATCAAGGGTTGGATTTTCCTTTTTGTGGGGATGCTTTTGCCAGTGCCTTTTCTAAGTCCTCCATACTTCTCTGCTCTCCTTCTTAACCTCCCCTCTTGTGCTCTCCACCCCCTCAGGCTTGTAGTAGTGGTGCAATTTTGTTTTTTATCTCTGGTTACAGATAACTTCAAAGGTCATGAGAGCTGCTTTTTACTAAACTGCTGAAGGCTGATTCATGTGTGATTTTATTTGCTCTTTGTGTTGGTTTTAGGATGGAAGTAAGTGGTAATATTTGAAATCAGACAGTCATTATTGTCCTGTAACCTCAAACATCCTAGTTATGAATTTAACCATATTCTGAATTCCTATGATGCTGTCATATTTTTGGTCTGCTTTTCTTCATATTAGTTGGTTGATAATAAAGGAATAGATGTTTATTTCAATGCTCAATGAAAAAAAAATTAATTTATTTTTTCTCCCAAAGCATAATATGTCCCTGAATATGATGTACTTTGCTCACTGTTTACATTTTTATGCTCATTTTTTTCTTTGTCAAAAAATAAGGATAGTCATTGAAAGTGAACATTGAATTTTTTCTTCTTTAATCATGTGCTTGAATATTTTTGTCTTCACGTGTTTACCACTTGACCTTCCCCTGGTTCATCCCAGGGATTGAACCTCAGGTGCTTTTATAGTCAGTTTGTGGCTGTGTTTTCTTTCTGTGTTGTTGAAAGAGTAATAGAACACACTAGAAACCTGGTAGTTGGGTGAGAACTTAACTAAGCTATTGGCTGTGTTCCAGGCTGTCCTGTTTATTTTTATTTTTTTTCTATAGTTTCTCATTTCCGTCAGTTGTAGATAACCCTGGGTACTATCATGCCAGCATTTTCTGCCCTCCAGAGGATTTTTGGAAGAGGAATGCTATGGGGAGAGAGAAAGCTCCTCTTCCAGGGGTGGATAAATATTCATTCATCCATCTACATTCTTTTACAGCTAGTACCTTAGTAGTGAGAACTTCCTATTACTTTTCCAATTAAACTCTTATGTAACCAGGTACCTATAGACAGCCATAAGTGAGTTAGCAGTTATTTGCTTAAGACATCATACTTCACTGTTGATTCTGTTGTTTGTTTTGAAACATAAATGAAATAACTTGATCATGTGAAAAAGTGTACTTTTTCTACTTGTATTCACAGTTGCAGCATTTATTATTTTGGTCTTTTACCAAAATGTTTCTAGACTGTGTGAATTCAATAGACTTTCTATGATATTGTTAACTGAAAACATGAAAGTGATTATTATTTTTTTAATCCTCACCCAAGGACATTTTTCCATTTTTTGTTCAGATAGAGTGGGAAGGAAAGAGAGAGAGAGAGAGAAACATTGACGTGAAAGGGACACAAGTGGTTGCCACCCGCATGACCCAACCAGGGCCGGGGACAAACTGCAACCGAGGTACGTGCCCTTAGCGGGAACTGAACCCGGGTTTCTCCAGACCGCAGGCCGATGCTCCAACCGCTGAGCCAAACTGGCCAGGGCGAAAGTGATTTTTTTAAATGAACAATTTGTAATACTAATTTTTAAATATTGTATATTTATGTACTTTTCATTTAAATGTAGCTGAAGACAGTCATAGTATTTCAGGGAGATTTCTTACATGGAAAAATATTTCAGCTTTGTTATTTTTTTTAATAATTCACTTTGTGATTTATTTTGGGGAGAATTCCTAGGAATATTGAAAATTATTTTATTCCTTTATATATTTATGGTACAAATTTTATATGAATTTAATTTATTTAAAAAGCTAACAATTGATGAATAATAGTATCTCAAAGACCTGTTTTTTTGTCTACTGCCTCACTTTATAAAAAATTATAGATTATTTATTCAGTAATATTGTTCATTTAATCTTTTAGAAAGGACAGCTGGGCAGACCAATTCTGGATGTGCCATATTGGAATGCAAAACCAGCTCCCATGCCTAACATTGGATCAAAATATGGAAGAAAAGCTACCTGGATAGGTGCAAGTGGGGACCAGACTTTCTTGCGAATTGATGAAGCACTTATTAATTCTCATGTGCTTGCTACATCAGAAATTTTTGCCAGTAAACACATAATAGGTAATACCCAAAACAAATAGGCATCCCACCAAAAAATCCTTGTCTTGATTAATAGTAAATGGTTCATCTTTCCCTACTATGAGATATATAGTCTTGTAGCTTTTTGTTTTCTTTCTGTCTGAAGAAATTTAAAAGAAGCTTCTAAGTGTCCTCTTTTATATTTGTCGGTGTGATGGAAGTGTGGAATAATTGAGAGATCTGGAAACAAAGTACTTATAAGCTAGAGAGTGGTAGAAATATAAGATACATTGTAGTAGGGTAAAACCTAATTGAAAGGAGGAATTTTTCTGTTTTGGTTTATTAATAAATTATAGGAATAACTTTGTTTAAAAGGTTACATAAATCAAACTTATCAATCCATACTTGTGTCCATGATATCATTAGTTATATAATAGAGTGGTATAGTGTAGAAATTAACAGCATGTGTTCTAGATTTAGACAACCGGAAGTTTTACTCCTAATTCTGCTACTTAAAAGTTTTTAGTTATTTAACTTCTGTAAGTTTCAGTTTCTTCATCTGTAAAATGGAGATACTAATACCTTATAAGTTTGGGAAATAAAAAAGGTAATGCATCTTTAAAATATGTAAATATTTTTTCTCAAGGCTTAGTACCCGCTTCTATATCAGAACCTCCTCCATTTAAATGTCTTCTGATAAATAAAGTGGATGGGAGTTGTAAAACTTTCAATGACTCTGAACAAGAGGATCTGCAGGGATTTGGTGTGTGTCTTGATCCTGTGTATGATGTCATTTGGAGGTAAGTGTCTCTTTATAAAGTAGAGTAGTAACTGAATTTTGATCAAGTTGTGTTCTTGTACTATAAAATTTATATGTGGACAGATTTTTCACACATGAGAACTCTCCTGTTTGTTAGCTACACTTCTATCATAGTGATTCATAGAGAGCCTTACAGTATAGTGTAGTGAATAAGAGTAAGTATTGCCTGGCTGGTGTGGCTCAGTGGTTGAGGGTTGACCCATGCACCAAGATGTCACTGGTTCAATTCCAGTCAGGGCATATGCCCAGGTTGTGGGCCCAATCGATCCCCAGTGTAGGGCATGTAGGAGGCAGCCAGTCGATGTTCTCTCTCACCGATGTTTCTGTTTCTCTCCCTTTCCCTTCCTCTCTCTCTAAAATCAATAAAGAAAAAAAATTTTTTTTTTTTTTAAAAGAGCAAGTGTTCTGGGCCAGACTGCCTAGGTTTATGCCAGCTGCACGATTTGCTTTCTGTGTGCCTTTGGAGAAGTTACTTTGACTCTATGTTCCTCACTTTTCTCACTTATAAAATAATAGTACTACTTACCTCATACATTGTTATGAGGATTAGGGAACTTAGAGCAGAGGCACATAGTAAGTGCTATAGAAGTGTTTGCTGCTATCTTTATAATAAGCAGTTTTACTTCCAAGAGTTCTATTAAGTATTTTTAGTCTGTCAGCAAAGCTATCTGAATTGTATAGAATTCATTTTATTTTTTGATGCCATAAATTTCTCATTATTACCAACTATGTAGAAGTAATTATGCTGAAGAAACAGAGAATAAGATATGGGCTTGCCCTTCAGGAATGTACATAACAAAATTCCCATTATTGGTAGAGAAGTATCCAGGGTTATTAAACTCTAGAAATTATAAAAAATGCACAGGTAGATACAGGTTCACAAGAGACTCAAGAAATTATATTTTATTTGTTTACAATTTATTATTATGCTTTATATACAAAATGAGTAAAGGAAAGAGTTATCCTCAGCATTTTTATCTTTGAATGCTAATAGGAGGTATACCCAGCCATTACCAGAGTGGCTCATCAAAACACTATTTTTTTTCCCTCTTACATTGCTTATTTGGCTTGCCTTAGTAGGCAGAAATTCAGATGAGTTAAAAGGTTGAAATGGTATGAGTGAGGAGGGGGAAAGACTTTTTCATTGTCTTCCTTCTTCTTCCACTGCCTGCTTTCATTCTCTCAGCCCGCCAAAGTCTTAAGAGGCATGTTTTCTGTTAATCCTGAGGCCTGCATTCAGAGTGAAGGAATTATAGTGCTCCTGGGTTGCTAACTTATTTGGGCTTTTTGTTAGATGTCCTGAAGGCCAGAATTGAGTTGCGTAGTGCTTTTAGGTGTCCCTGGCAGCATTATACAGCAGTGTAAATTAGATAACAAGAGACTAGAGGTGAGACTTCTTGTAGTAATTCTTATGAAGTACTAAGAACCAAAATTAGAGTGGTCACAGTGGGATAGAATGGAAGGGATAGAGAGTTGAATGGTGTAAAGATAGAATTGTCTTTAATTATTTACTGATTAGAAGTCAATATACAAGAGATTTAGTTACCAAAAGAGTAAGCTTTGGTTTGAACCTGTATATAAATTGATTTTATATTTTCTATAATCCTTATATGTTTTATTTTTAAATGAGGTAAATTTGCATTAACAAAAAGTCAAAATTGGCAATATGCAATTTGTTTCTGGATACATTCACTAAATTAGAAATGCATTCTCTAAACTAGAGATTACAGTAGAACAAAGATTCCAACAGAATAACTAGAGCCAGAAGTGTGGTGTACAGTTAGTTGAACCTGCTTTTTCATATAGAGTGTCAGCAGTGGGACATATGATCTTGAATACCTTGTCAGGTCCTTGATCCGAAACAAGAGATTAAAAAATGAAGGACAATCTCCTCCTATGTTTTAGTAAACTAGCTGGAAGATGTTTTTCTTTCATCAGGATCAGAGTTTCATTTTATTATCCTAACTTCTGGCTGCTTTGTGTTTTTCAGTAGTGTACTTGCATTTTGTAGCTATCATAGGGAATTTTGGGTTCCTTACAGTTTGTTTGTTTTTTTTTTATCCTCACCCGAGGACATTTTTCCATTTTTTGTTCAGGTAGAGTGGGAGGGAGAGAGAGGAACAGAGAGAGAGAGAAACATCGATGTGAAAGGAACACATCGAGTGGCTGCCACCCGCACAACCGACCAGGGTCGGGGACAAACTGCAACCGAGGTACGCGCCCCCAGCGGGAACCGAACCCGGGTCTCTCAGGACCGCAGGCCGACGCTCTAACCGCTGAGCCAAACCGGCCAGGGCTCCTTACAGTTTTTATCACTGCTTTATTGTTTATTAGTAAGGTTGAACATCTGCATAATTCTATTTGTGCTTGCTTTTTGAAGACAGAATTCCATGTCTTTTGCCCACTTTTGGTATTGGATTGATGGTCTCTTACTGGCTTGCAGGAGCTCTTTTACACTGTGAATATTATTTTGCCTCATATGTATGTTTCACATATTTTCTTTCAACAGGTTCTTCATCTTAAAACTTTTAAAGTGGAATTTTTATTGTACACATGCTTCATACCTGTATGTACTTACCAGATTGTTAAATATACTGTTGCTCTATATTCATGAAATATTGTGATCTATCTATATTACTATTTTGTTTAAATTATTTTACTCATATGTGACATAAATTATGTTTAGTTCAAATATGGAAAATAATGAACTACTTTTTGTCCTGTTTAAGCTACCTGTGTTATTTTCTTTGTATCATCAATTATACTTTAGAAATGAAACTGTATTTTGAGGTGCTGTAATTCTCTTTCTTGAAAGATTTCGACCAAATACTAGAGAACTGTGGTGTTACAATGCGGTGGTTGCTGATGCTAGACTTCCTTCTGCAACAGACATGCAGTCCAGATGCAGTATTCTAAGCCCTGAACTTGCATTACCAACAGGATCAAGGGCTCTCACCACCCGATCTCATGCAGCTTTGCACATTCTAGGTAGGGTTGCTATTTGATGATCAGATAATTTTGGCAAATTTTCATTGATGTGTGCTGAGTATTTTTAAAGATAATTGAAATTTGTATACTATTTTGACATGTTTGTTAAACAATATGCTAGGTGCAAAATAAATTAAATCCTATTAATAGATTTATCCTACAGAAAATAATACATCAGACTTATACCAACACCATGATAGATTCACATATGCCCAAATATAAAGCAACCCTGAATATAATTTTCCTACTTTGTAGATTTGTAAAACCAAATTTTGCTTAACTTGAGTAAATAAACTTTAAAGGTCTATATTGGATATTCAAATGTATAATTATAATATTTAATTTATATACATTACTTAAAAATAAATTCTATGAAATACCATATGAATTTAATAGAACACAGTTTTATTTATACAACACAGTTTTCCATAGCTCATCAGCTTCACTTCTATTTAATTAATTTCAGATATAACATTCTCTCTCTCTGTCTCTGTGTGTGTGTGTGTATAGATATAGATATAGATATATAATATATATCTATATCTATCTATCTATCTATCTACCTATCTATCTATATACTGTTGCTGGAAATTTTATACTATTACACATAACTACTTATTCTATTGCTTTTAAAAATGGTCCTTAAAAAGATTCAATTATGGCCCTGGCCAATTTGGCTCAACGGTTGGAGCGTTGGCCTGTGGACCAAAGAGTCACTGGTTCTATTCCGGTCAAGGACACATATCTGGGTTGTGGTTCCATCCCCGGCCCTGGTCGGGGTCATGTAGGAAGTAGCCAGTCGATGTGTCCCTCTCATGTTGATGTTTCTCTTTCTCTCTCTCTCTGCCCCCCCCTTTCTCCCTCCCTCCCACTCTATCTGAAGATAAATGGAAAAATGTCCTCAGCTGAGGATTGAAAAAAAAGATTCAGTTATGTTTATGTAGAATTTTCAATTGTGGAATCATATTCCTAAACATAATTACGTAATCACAAATATAATTACTTGCTTCTTTTTTCACAAATTTCACCTGTTAACCATTGTGAACATTCAAAGTACCATCAGTTAAGGTTATCTCTGGCTAATGTGTCTTCCTCAAATAGTACTTTAAGGCTCAGACTAAAATAATTTATAGTTTCATAAAAGGAAGAAGCTTGTAAGGACTCGAAGATTAAACAGTTTCATCTTTTCCGAGATGCAGTTTTGGGCAGTATGTTGTCATACAGTCTATGTTTAAATATGATAATTACCTAGAGGAAAGTGTTTATTAGTTGTATTTGTCTATGAAATGTTGTTTAAGGCTTAGAATACATTTGTTGAGCACACTCATACTTTATTATTTTAATTTATACCCTATAGCATCTCATCTCATTGATATTATGGAAAATTGTAATTTAAGAGAATTGAATTCTTGCTTGTTTGTTTTTAGGTTGTCTTGATACTTTGGCAACTATGCAGGATTTAAAAATGGGTGTTGCAAGTACAGAGGAGGAGACTCAAGCAGTAATGAAAGTTTATTCCAAAGAAGATTATAGTGTAGTGAACAGGTTTGAAAGTATGTATATTTATGTTTAGGAAATACTGTCTTCTAGCTGAAATATGTGTAACTATTTTAAAACATAAATTATCTTTTTTTTTTCAAGGTCATGGAGGGGGCTGGGGTTACTCTGCTCATTCAGTAGAAGCTATACGTTTTAGTGCTGACACTGACATTTTACTTGGTGGTCTTGGTCTGTTTGGTGGTAGAGGAGAATATACTGCTAAAATTAAGGTAAGCAGTTCACTGACAGTGTTGCCCTTTTTGTTTGAAGATCTTGGTTTTAACTTGGTTTATTATTTTATATATTGCTTTTTTTAAAAAGGACTTGTAGAAACTGCTAAAATCTATAAGTATTAATACTTATACTAAAATCTTATCTATCATAATACTAAATAATTAATTCATTAAAAAGTTAAAAGTTAAGTAAGAAAGGAGCAGATGATTGGAGAAGATAATTTTTCAGTAATTTTAGACACAAAAAGACTTTAACAGGCAATTGCAGACCTTTGTGCAGAACCACTGGTCTATGAACAGCAGTACACTTTTTTTTGTTTTATTTTGTTTTGTTTTAGTTTTTCCCCCCTTTATTGATTTTAGAGAGAGAGGAAGGGAGAGAGAGAGAGAGATAGAAACAATGATGAGAGAGAACATCGATTGGCCACCTCCTGCATGCCCCCCACTGGAGATCTGGCCCACAACCCAGGCATGTGTCCTGATAGGGAATCGAACCTGCGACCTCTTGGTACATGGGTCGATGCTCAAACACTGAGCCACACTGGCTGGACAGCAGTACCATTTTATGTGCTTACATTCTTGTCTAAAAATGAAAGGAGGCACAACTGTTTTGATGCAGGGACATTTTGATAGATTTTAACATTTTAATTTTTAATCCTTACCCGAGGATATTTTTCCATTGCATTTTAGATAGAGTGGTGGAAGGGGGAATGGAGAGACAGACAGACAGCCATGTCGATTGGTTGACTCCTGCAACCAATCTGTGAAGTGCCCCTTCAAAGCCATTCTCACCTAAGGTTATTACAGTAGCCTTTCAGCTTGTATCCTGCTTGTGTCCTTGTTCCCTTCAGTCTATTCTCAGTAGAACAGTGATTCTTATAAAATTCCACCAGAGTATGCCACTTCTCTGGCCAGGTCCCTGCAGTGTCTTCCTGTATTAGAATAAAAGCCAAAGGTCTTACAAGAGCTTACAAAGCACCACCAGGACTGACTGCCATCACCACTCTTATCTTATATGGTACAAGTTGCTTCACTATAATCCAGACACATTGGCCTATTCTTGTTCCTCAGACATCCCAAGCATAGTCAAACCTCAGGACCTTTGCACTTGCTACTCCCACTGATTACAACTCTTTAATACCTTGGTATTTTACTTTCTTGTCACCTTCAGGTCTTGAATCCTATTTAAAACTATAAATTCTCTCTTATCATAAACTTAGTTGCAGTAGTACTCATTGTTGTTTGCATCCTTCACCCCTGTATGCCTAGTTCCTACAACTATATGTGTTCAAAAATAGTTTTTGAAAATAAGCAAGGGAGCTGGATTGGGGCAAATCATTAAGAAGTTCTATATCATGATGCAAAAAGAGAGATGAGAAACCACTGAAGAACTTCAAGGATGAATTCTGATCAGATTTTATTTTAAAACATTAAAAGCAGAAACCCTCAGCTTTGTGGAATATGGGATAGATTAGAGCAAGGAGAGAATGGAGATAAGACTAATTACTTGTTATTTAACTGTTCCAGCTAGTAACAGTGGATATGGGTGAACCAACAAGCTTTGGTACCAGGAATAGAATAGATATAGTGATGGTAGAGAGATATGGAAATGGGAGCATTCCAGGTCTTTTCTCTGAATAACTAGGTGAATAACAGTGCCATTAATCAGAACAGGAAAGGCACAAGGAAGGAGAGATGAGTCACTTCAGAATTAATAAAATTAGAGCTACTGGTTGGTGGAGGGTGGTGGGGATTAGACTGTGGAGAGTAAGATCTGAGCTGGAGATGGATTATTAGCATATAATTGAAATATCAAGATATGAAGCACAGTAATTATCCAGTAAATGTTAATGCCCCTTTTTCTTCATTCTGTGTGTTTCACCTGCCTTTCTTATAGTTAGCCTGCTATAGTTCTTCAGAGAAATAAGGAATTTTTCATATGTATAGTTCATTTTCTTTCTTAAAAAACCTCTTCTTCATAATTCTCTTATTTTAACTTAATCTCATAACCTTTTTTATTTGATAACTTCTCTTTTTTTCCTTTACCCAGACTCTTCTTTTTTTTTTTTTTTTTTTTTATCCTCACCGGAGGACACTTTTTCATTCTCTGTTCAGATAGAGCAGGAGGCAGAGAGAGAGAGAAACATTGATGTGAAAGGGACACATCGAGTGGCTACCACCCGCACGACCAACCAGGGCCGGGGACAAACTGCAACCGAGGTACACGCCCTTAGCGGGAACCGAACCCGGGTCTCTCCGGACCGCAGGCCGACGCTCTAACCGCTGAGCCAAACCGGCCAGGGCACAGACTCTTCTTTTTTTATAACCATTATTTTACACTCTTCATCTCTCCTTTTCCCATGGCATATTATTTGGAACTTTTCTTTTTAACCTATGTTTTTAAGGATTTTTATTTTCTGTTATTCCTCTCTCTCCATAGCTAACATTATCTAGCCATTTTTGCCAGGTATTTTTCTAAGTATTCCATAGTATTCCATTTAATTTTCACAATTATTATTGAAGTAGGCTGTGTTAGTATCCATCTCTATTTTATAGGTGAGGAAACTGGGTCCAGGGATCTCACAGCTAGTAAATGTTGAAGCAAGATTCAACCTCACTTAACCCTGGCCAATGTGGTTCAGGGGTTAGAGCATACTGAAGGGTCACAGGTTTGATTCCCAGTTCAACCCCCAACCGGTCAAGGGCGCCTGTGGGAAGCAACCAATCAGTGCGTCTCTCTCGCATCAGTGTTTCCTTTTCTCTCTCTCTTTCCCTTTCCCTTTCCCTCTCTACCTCTCTTACCCCCCCCCCCCTCCCAAACATCAGTGGAAAAAATATCCTTGGGAGAGGATTAACCAAAAAAATTTTTTTAAAAAATATTTTACCTCACTTAGGTAAATACTTTGCTTGATTTCTGTCCTTCAAATATATGAACATCTCTCCTTCAGAGGTTTATATTTGGTACAAAACTATTTGGAGCACTTGCTATAAATAGATGAATATAGAGAGAAGGAAATCTGATTAATGTAGACTGTAAGACATGGTTTGTGTTCTTGACTTAAATATATATGTTTGTACATTTTATTTCTTAACATTTGAAAAGCAGGTGCTCTGATTTTTTACATTTTGTAGTGTTCAGCATATATTGGACACATGCAAAATTATAAACATATTATTTAGCACATTTATATGACTGAAAAATTGAGCACAATATGTATTTCTCCTCTCCCCAGCTGTTTGAGCTGGGTCCTGATGGAGGAGATCATGAAACTGATGGAGACCTTCTTGCAGAGACTGATGTATTGGCTTATGACTGTGCTGCCAGGTAATGATTTCTTCATTATTCAGTGTAGTCCTTACAAATACTTAATGTGAAAAATTGATTATAAATGAATAAACATAATTTTAAAAGGAAGTTTTAAATATTATGTTGTGATCAAACATGATAAATTAAATTATATATTAGGTACTGTGTTGCTTTTAACAGTGCCACATTACGTGCTACAATTATTTATTACTTCAACTAGTCGTAGTGGGCCATAATTCAGATCAGCTGTATACTCTAACATCATGTCTATAGTATCTGCTTGATTATACAACACTGGAGGGTGGTGGCCAGCTTTACTGAAACCTCTTAGCAGGTTACCAGAATCAGCATGTTTATTTATGAAGATTCATAAAGTAAGAAGAGATTTAGATTTTATCAGTTCTCGCTGTGTTATTCTAAGAATTATCTTAGCATTGTGTTATGACAGGTTTAGTGACTTGAATCAGGGAATATTATGATGAGAAAAATAAGTAAATTGAGCTTAATAAAAATAATAACAACATAGTGTACTTCCAAATGAGAACTATGTTAAGAAAACCTTATGTGGTGTGCATAAGCATTTTGTTAATGAAAACCTATATTTTCCGAAAATGGTGTAAGGCATTGAGTTTGCATTTAAAAGATAAATACATTTGAGAAAAAAATAGTAAGCCTCAAGAAAAGTTTGACTACTTCTTGATTTTAGGCATTAACCAGTATCAGGAGGTACTTTTTCAGTAATTTCTTATGTTATATACAAATGAAGATTAGAGAAATTTCAGGACTGTTGATTAATTTTTAACAGAGCCTTAAGGTACCATTATCATTTGCCATTTATTTTTGTGCATGATTATGAGTCAAAAATATAATATGTGATTTTGTTAGACGATCCATCTTGATGTTTTTTATTTTCCTATTAACAAAGCCCAGAAATCAAAGGCTAGCATGAAAGGATTTACATAATTTTTTACAGAATCTTTTATAACTTTCTGCTTAGTACTCTTCTATATTTGTCTTAATGTTATAGCCTAACTAGACACCTTGCCATTTTCAGACCGTTTTTTACTTTCATATCTCTATAGATTGTTCATGACCTTCCTCTTCCTCTGTTCCAGCTGCAAGCAATACACATTTCTTCCACTCTGTTACCTAGAACATTGTAACTTACAAATATATTTATCAGATGCTTTATTCATATACATTCCTTTCTCCCTTCCTAATTCAGCAAACAGACACTGTTCAAAACACTTCATCTGAATTAATTCAGTCCTCAGAAGAAACTTATGAGCCAGACATTATTTTCATCCATTTCTAAATGAAGAAACTGAGTTACAGAGGAGATGTAGTAACTTGCCCAGGGTCATATAGCTAGCAAGTCACAAAGTAGGGCTTTGAAATCAGGCAATCTCACTCCAGAGATAGTTTCTTAACATGCTGCCACTCAACCACTTAATTGAATAAATTAACTTTAAAGCTAAAATTCAAAATTTTATTTTCTATCAAAACTGGCATATTTTTTTTAACAATTTAAAAAACTTTGGTCTTATTTTAATATGAAAATTTTGTGACATTTAAGCAAGTTTTAGAATTCAAGATGGATGGGGGAGAAATGCCATGCCATGACCATAACACAAGTAAATATTATTTGTGTTCTTGTCTTTACACTTTTAAATAAACAGTTTTAAGTTTTTGACAAGAATCTTATAATACAATAGATTTTATGTTTTATTTATAAAGAATTTTAAAAATAAATGTATGTAGCAGAAATGCAAAGGCATTGTCTTTGACTCATTAACTGTTCTCTTAGAGAAAAATACGCAATGATGTTTGATGAACCAGTTCTCCTGCAAGCTGGATGGTGGTATGTAGCCTGGGCTCGAGTGTCAGGACCCAGCAGTGACTGTGGATCTCATGGACAAGCTTCTATTACCACAGATGATGGGTAAGCAAAATGTTTGTGTTACTTAAGCAACTCTCATTTTTGGTAGTGGAATATTATTTAGAAATCTCAGAGGTTTTTTAGTAGGATAAAAATCTTAGTAAAGCTAGAGCATACCAAATTAAAGTCTAGACAGAAAAGGGAGATAATGGTAGTGTAATTCTTTGCTCTTGTCAGGTGGCATTTGTGTGTATTTCTGGGTATTACATTATATTACTAAATCAGAAATTATATAGAGGAAAGTGACAATGATAGTGAGGAATTCAGAAATCATAAAAAAAGAAATATGTACTTGTTATAAAATTTGATAGTGCTTATGAAAACAGTTTATTAATTGCAAAGCTTCAGCAGTATGAAATGGTATAGTGTTAATAAAATGTTGGGGGAATTTTACTGTTTAAATTTCATGTATAGAGTGCTTTTCAGTTTCAGAAACACTTTCATACATATTGTCTCATTTCATTCCCTCAACAACCTTGTGAAGCAGTTATTAGCCCCATTTTATACTGAGGGGAATATAGAGAAAAAAAGATGAAATAATTTGCTTCAAGTCATATGGTTACTATGTAGCAGACCAAAACTAGTCCTGGAGTTTCTTGACTCTAAAACCAGCCTTTTTCATACTCTGTACTCTGATTTGTGTGTTTGAAGGACCATCATTTATAAGAGAGATTCAATTTATTTTTATTACTCTTGAGCATAAACTATTTGAAATGTTAATTAGTAGTTATAATAGTTAAATAAATGTTGTATAAAAGTTATATCATAGTACATTTCAGATAGTTTTGTTCAACTCATAACAAAGCCGACCAAAAAAAGAACAGACTAATTTTTGAGGTGGGTTCCATGTTGCTGAATATTCAAGTAGAAAAATTAAGTCTAGTATTGTATGTGTCCTTCTCAAGTCACTGTAAGAGTGTATGTTGGAACTGTGGAGACTGCTTTGATCCTGGATTGTATGGTCCCCATATACAGTTCAACCTTGGAATATCATAGCATTTTGAAGCTTAAGCTTATAGTCTGTCTAATTGAGCAGCTTTTAAACTGTTTGTAACTTGAAATATTTTGTTAAAAGCTTATTGCTCTGGTTAAAGTTGAGCTAGAAGAGCTAAGGAAGGGGACAGGACAGTGACTCACCTAGTAGTTCTTGATCAAGTTCAATTCTTTCATTTTATTCATTAAGGCATTCAGAGCGAGTGCTAAAATCAGAATAATACCTTTATACTTGCATTACTTGCATTTTTGTAATGAAAGAATGCATCTCAGTTTACTTACGTAAGAATTTGAAAACATGATTGTTAAATTACTTTCTTCCTTCAATGAATCCTGAACCATGTTGATTTTAGTATCATTGTTATTTTTTCTCTTCTTAGGGTTGTTTTCCAATTTAAGAGTTCAAAGAAATCAAATAATGGTACAGATGTTAACGCTGGTCAGATACCTCAATTATTATACAGGTATTTAGCATATTTATAGTTAATTAATAAGGTTTATTGTTTTGTTATAATGAACTAGGATCACTATAAAATAAATGATATAAAAAGGGATAAATTATTTGAAGCATTTGGAAAATTGTAATATAGTAGTAGAAGTATAGCTACATTTAACAGAAACGTTTAATGTTTTGTATATATTTGAACATTTTCTGCATCAAGCTTAATTTTCAACTTTATCTTATAACTTAGATTATGTGTATTATGCCAGTAACAACATTTTAATGATTTATATAGGGTGGGGGAAAAGTAGGTTTACAGTTGTGAGTAGCAAAACAGAGTTTATTCTTGTATTACTATTTATTAATTATTATTTTCCATATGAACGACTCTGAACCTACTTTCGCCCCACCCTGAATTTTTTTTTTTTTTAACCCTCACCCGAGGATATTTTTCCATTTTTTTTTTGTACAGATAGAGTGGGAGGGAGAGAGAGGAAGGGAGAGAGAGAGAGAAACATCGACGTGAAGGGACACATCGAGTGGCTGCCACCCGCACGACCAACCAGGGCCGGGGACAAACTGCAACCGAAGTACGTGCCCTTAGCGGGAACCGAACCCGGGTCTCTCCAGACCGCAGGCCGAAACTCTAACCGCTGAGCCAAACTGGCCAGGGCCCACCCTGAATTTTTAATGTCGTTGATTATTTTACCAGTTTCAGAGTGTTGTGAACTAATAAAATTTGTTTTAGAGAAATGAAAGCAAGGTATTAAATGGGCACTTTGGTGTAGGTGTGATTTATTTGCTGCAGTCTTATGTTTTCTTGTTCATCTGTGATGAAATGACTTGGAAAATCCTTCACTGCTGAAAAATTTTCACCTTTACCTGAAATATCAAATAATAACTTGCTTATGTATTATATTTATTATATTTTTACCATTATTTAATAACTTTAATTACTCTGTGGTAATTGAAGCATATGCTGGTGTCCATATATTTCTAGAAGTTTACTGCAATAAATTTTAGAATAAAAGTATGCAAACAGATATAAATGCTCACTAAAAAATGTCATTTCTATTTTAAGTAGTAAAAATCAAGGAAAATACTTCTAGAACAGTGATTCTCTCTCACCTATATCTTCCTTTCGAGTAATCACTTTAAGAATCTGGATGATACTTATAAACCTAACTTTTCCCCAGAAGTGATTTTTGTTTGTTTTTATGCTCTTTATTTTAGTTAATATTTGTAATTATGAACATAACAGGTTGCTGGGATCACTCCTGGGTATAGTTGTTGAAAAAGTTTTAAATAGATTTTTTTTTTTTTTAATCCTCACCCGAGGATATTTTTGCATTTATCTTCAGATAGGGCAGGAGGGAGAGAGAAAGGAAGAGAGAGATAGAAACATTGACATGAGAGAGACACATTGACTGGCTGCTACCCACACGACCCTAACCAGGGCCTGGGAAAAATGCAACCGAGGTACGTGCCCTTAGTGGAAACTAAACCTGGGTCCTCTGGACTGCAGGCCAACGCTCTAACTACTGAGCCAAACCGGCCAGGGCTTGAAGAGTAAAATTTAATAGTAGCATTACTACATAATGTAAGTTATATATGTTGCCCAGTAAGAGATTCTATACTACCCAGTTTTACAAAGGTGGGGTTTTAATGATGAAATGCTCATATGCTAAAAATTTTTATTAGCATTGGGAAATGTTTTTAAAAGCCCCATGTTGTCATTTTACTTAAGTTATATAACTTAAATATTTTACTATTGCAAAAATGCATGTTTTTAAAAGAAAAATGTCATTGGCCTTTCCAGCATAACTTTTTGTGTGTCTCCTGCCTTCAGACTTCCAACCAGTGATGGCAGTGCTTCAAAAGGCAAACAGCAAACCAGTGAACCTGTACACATTTTAAAGAGATCTTTTGCAAGAACTGTCTCAGTGGTAAGCCATTTTTTATTTATTTCAGTTTTTCTCTCCAGTGCTCGGTTTCATTTTGATGTTTAGCATTTAGCCACTCTTCTAAGACTTTATTTCAGCATAGCTTTATCGACTAAGACTTATTTTTGTATTTGTATTGACATTCTATGCCAAAGAATATGAACTTTAAATAATGGGAAAATAGAGATTGTGACTGATTTTAATATCCTTGCTATTTCTGAAATAACTGGTGAATATTCTAATAAATCATGTGTGAATTAATATATATGCTGAAAGATTTAGAAAGTGAAGGAAAACTTAAGGGTAGTGTTGACCAAAAAGTATTATTTCAATGCCTTAGAAACTAAATAGAAGCTTATCTCTAACTAGGGACTTTATTGAACTATGTGACATCACTGTTCTATAATTAAAGATACTACATGCTATTGGGGCTATCTCTGTAGAATGGAAAGCCAACATTATGTAATTGAAGTATGGTATGGTGCTCAGGAATTCTTGCTCTTTCATTTATTAGTGCACATGCTTATGCAACTTATCTATATAAACTATATCATAGCTTCGTTATGAATTTTTTAAAAATATTTTTTTATTGATATTTTTAGGGAGAGAGAAAGGGAGGGAGAGAGAGATAGAAACATTGATGTGAGAGAGAACCATCCATCAGCTGCCTCCTACACGCCCCCTGCTGGAGATCTTGCCAGCAACCTGGGCAAGTGCCCTGACTGGGAATTGAACCAGGACCACTCAGTCCATGGGACAATGCTCAATTCATTGAGCCACACCAGCTGGGCCATTATGAATTTTTAATAACATAGGGATACAAAAATTCTTTTTAAATTGTAAGTCACTATATGAATGTGATTTAGTAATGTAGCTGGTAGTCTGTCCTGTTTGTAAAAGGCAAAGGTAATTTCTTTTCTTCTTTTTTATTAGTTTTTTTAAAACACATAATTAATACATATATCTGGTGGGAGTAGGCTAGAGTAAGGATACAACCAAACTAAACATATATTAAACTTTTTCCCCATCACCCTGTTATTATGTATAACTACTATTCACATTTTGATGTATATCCTTCCAGACTATTTTTTTATACATACACGTTTATTAGCCTGCATTTATGGTATGCTATGAATCTTCTTATTTATATTTGATCATACTTCAAGTTTTGCATCTTTTTAAAAATTTGGTAGTATACACTGTGGGCATAGTCCATGTTAGTACATTTGGCCCTATTTCAATCTTTTCTGATGTTTGCATCATATTTTATAGAATGGTTGCACAGTAAGTCCTCACTCAATGTCATTAATGGGGTCTGCATCTTAAGATAAATGATGTATAATGAAATCAATTTTAGCATAGTCTAATTGATATAAACAAGAGTTAAGCGCCTATATGTCACATCAACATTAAAACACAATGATGTTAAATGAAATGACATTGAGAACCCGCTGTATTCTAGTTTATTCTACTTTGTTCCTATTAAAGGAGTGTTTGTTTTTAATTTTTTACTAATATATTCATATATACAGGGTGAGGCAAAAGTAGATTTACAGTTGTTCATATGGAAAATAATACAATAATTAATAAAAAATAATACAAGAATAAACTGTACGTTTTGTGTATACACAACTATAAATCTACTTTTGCCTTACCCTGTATGGGTCTTTATGCTTACTTATGTACTTATGTCAATATTTCTACTGAAAGTATGCTCATTTAAATTTTGACATATTATGCCAAATTGGCAATCCAAAAGAGCTATAGCAGTCTACAGAGAATGAGCTTGGAATAAGAGACTAGAAGAATTTTGGCTCCTTGGTAACTTGGATTCTTTTAGCATTAAGATCAGTTTGTTATCTTTTGATCCAAATAACCATCTTTGATTCTGTTATTTCTTTTTGAGTGATCTATTTTTCTGTGCTTAGTAATTTTTTAATATTTATGACTAAGTGGTTTTGTGGTCATTAGGTAATTGTAATCTTTATATGGAAAGTTATTCAATCATTTCTTAAAAAGTTAAGCTATAAATAAACTCTTATTTTTCATATTACTACACCAGAGGATGAGAATTTGGTGGGAATGAGGGAATACATGCTTTGCTTTAAGATTTATCTAGTGTCTGTCATCATGTAAGCATGACAAAACCTGCAGACCAACTAGAACTACAGGGGTGCTCAACCCTGCAAACCCATATTTTAGAATTAAAAAGAATTTAAATAAGAAGTTTTTAGTATTTTTTTAGTCAATTTTTATCTTCTGCTAACTTGTTTATCAAGAGTTGGCTTAGGTTGTGTTGTAAAATTTAATATGTAGGTGTAAAATATGTGTTTTGATATTGCTGATATACTAATGCTTTATTAGTATATCATAATATGATATAATATATATTTAATATGATATATTAAAAAAGTATTCAGGTGTTTAAAATACTTTTGGTTTATTTACACATTACTACTTGAAAATGTAGAGTTTAATTTTCCTTTCAAGTAAACATGTATTTATAAGTGTTTTTTCCTTTCTTTTTCTCATATGATAAAATAGGTTGGTAGTAGGGGAACTTAGAAATGTATTTTTAAATAGGAAAATATTGAAGAATTTTTTTTTTAATCCTTACCCAAGGATACTTTTCCATTTATCTTCAGATAGAGTGTTAGGGGGGAGGGGAGGAGAAACATGGATGTGAGAGACGCATTGTTTGGTTGCCTCTCACACAACCCCGACCAGGGCCAAAGACTGAACCACAACCGAGGTATGTGTCCTTGACCAGAATCGAACCCACGACTCTTTGGTCCATGGGCTTACTCTCTAACCTCTGAGCCAAACTGGCCAGGGTGAAGAATGTTGTTTTTATAGATGCCTAACAACTTAACATTTTTCTCAAGCTTCAAAGATGCTCCTAATGGTAATTTAATGAATGAACTGATAAAATATCTTTTATTTAGGCTGCCAAAACTCAGTAAAAAACTTCAAGATGAAGTTTTGAAGTTGATTGTCATCTTTCCATTTGATTCAGCATATAATATCATTTGAACTAATTGTTACCCATTTCTCTATATTTTGGATTAGGAATGTTTCGAGTCATTGTTGAGCATTCTTCACTGGAGTTGGACCACCTTAGTCTTAGGAGTGGAAGAACTTAGAGGATTAAAAGGATTCCAGTTTACAGCTACACTTCTAGATTTGGAGAGACTGCGCTTTGTGGGTACCTGTTGTCTGAGGTTATTGCGTGTCTATACCTGTGAAATTTACCCAGTGTCAGGTATGATGCATTTTTTAAATGACTTTGGGGAGAAACTGTTTGAGAATTAAGGTTTATGTAGGGATAGCCAAGAGTTTAAAATCCCGTGGTGTACACACAGTACAGTAAAAGATGATGTATTATAGAATTGTACACCCGAAACCTATATAACTTTATCAACCAATGTCACTCCAATAAATTCAAATTTAATTAAAAAAAAAAAAAAAAGATCTCTAGCTGCCTTTAGCATGCTCCTTCAATGAGGGGAGAAAGCAGCTTTCTGTGATGCTTATGTATTGACTTACAAAGAATAAAATACATTACCTGTCATTCTGATAACAAAAAGTCATGTTAAGCTAAAATTAAATACTCTAATAAAGTGTTATTTTAAACAGATTCTGCCAAATACAAATGTTTTGAACAACTGATTTGGACTTATATGCTAAAACCAGTATTTTATTTTGTTTTTCTATTTAGATATTAAAAAGAAATAATTTTGGACCACACAATCTCTAAATTGTTTCTTTTTTAGGTTATGAGTACTTGTGATTTTTAGCTATATAGGAAATAACTAGAATTATATTAAATGTTTTCACACATGTGCATTATTCTATTCAATTAGCAATCTTCTTTGTTTTCTTAAAGCTACAGGAAAAGCAGTTGTAGAAGAAACTAGCAAATTAGCAGAATGTATTGGAAAAACCAGAACTTTGTTAAGGAAAATCTTATCAGAAGGAGTTGATCACTGCATGGTGAAGTTGGATAATGATCCTCAAGGATATCTCAGTCAACCCTTGAGTCTCCTAGAAGCTGTCCTTCAGGAGTGTCATAATACCTTTACTGCTTGTTTTCATTCTTTCTACCCAACTCCTGCCTTACAGTGGGCTTGTCTTTGTGATCTGCTGAATTGTTTGGATCAGGTAATTTGAGTTTATAAAATATTAGTTGAAAAAAATGATAAAATACGTAATACTCTTCAAGGAAATAAAAACTGCCTCCATCTTTCTAACTTTTATAAAAGATAAATCAGGAAATAAGTTCAGGATATGTGATTTAATAATCAAAGTTCAAAAACATTTTTTTTCTATTCACTTTATTATTTTTACATTGGCAGACACGATGTGCAGCTGCCAGTTTGCTCTTTGAACCTGTGTGTGTGTGTGTGTGTGTGTGTGTGTGTGTATGTGTGTAAGAGGGAAGAATAATAGCCAGTGAGTATGTGAGAGCCAGGACAGCAGTAGAAGGGCAGCCCCCACCACCTCATATCTGTACAATAGCCAGAAGAGAGAGCTATGAGGGAACTTGCATGTTGACATCATTCATTCCTTCGTAAGGAAACCACAGTCTTCATAAATGTGTATGTCCCAAATCACCATTTCAAAACACCTAAGGCATAAAACTTACAGAACTTAAGGGAAAATAGATCTAATTCATATTGATAATTGGAGACATCAGTGCTACTCTTCAGTAATTAATAGAACAACTAGACAAAAAAAAAAATCAGTAGGGATGTAGAGATTTGAACCAAATTGTCAACCCCCTTGGCCTAATTGACATTTAAAAAACAATGTGCAAATGCAGTATACACAGTTTTTCCAAGTATCATATAATAGTCACAAAAACAGATCATAGATCATATGGTAGGCCATAAAATGTCTTAGTAAATTTCACAAGATTAAAATCTAAAAAAAGTGTTTTCAGAACACAATAGAATTAAATTAGAAATAAATAACAAAATATATTAAAAGCACCGACTATTTGGAAAATAGATAATTCTAAGTAACCAATCAAAGAAGAAATCCAAAGTAAGTTAGATAAAAATGTAACATATAAAAGATAAATACAAGTATAACATATGAGAGAGAAAAATATAACATGTAAAACATTTTAAGGAGTAGCTAAAACATTGCTTAGAGAGCAAATGTATACTTTTAAATGCTTCTACTAGCAAAGCAAGGTTTAAAACCAATGATCTAAGTTTCTACTTTAGGAAGCCAGAAAGAAAAGCAAATCAAACCCAACGAAAGAAAAAAGTAACTAGGAGAAAAGAAGGAAATAATAAAGATAAAAACAGAAATTAGTGAAATAGTAAATAGAGAAAAATTAATGTCAAAAGTTGGTTCTTTGAAAATAAAACAAAAATTTAAAACTCCTAGAAAATGATTAGGAGACAAGAAAAAGAAAAAACACAAAATACCATTATCAGGAATAAAATAGAGAACATCACTATAGATCCAACAGACATCAAAATGCTAATAAGGGAATGTTATGAACAAATTTATACCAATAAATTATAACTGAAATAAAAAAATTTCTTGAAAAAATATAATTGAAGCAAAACTTGGACAAGAAATAGAAAAATCTTAACCTTTTATCTATTGAAAATTGAATTCATTATCAAAGGCTTTACCACAAAGAAAACTCTAGGCTCAGATATTGTTATTGGAGAATTCTTTTAAACATATAAGAGAGAAATAATATCAATCTTTTACAAACTTTTTCAGAAAATAATCAGAGGCAGTACTTCCCAACTAAATCATCAAGTTAGCTTTATCCTGATACTAAGACTTGACAAAGATATTAAAAGAAATATTAGGATAGCCTGGATGGTGTGGCTCACTGGTTGAGTATCAACCCATGCACCAAGAGGTCACCGGTTCGATTCCCAGTCAGGGCACAGAAATGTACTGGTTTCATTCGCCAAGGTATCCTAGACTAGTGAAAAGGTATTTCAGTAATGACATCTGGGTAGGTAACTGTTTTGTTTTATTGTTGTTAATACTCACCCAAAGATATTTTCCTTTAATTTTTAGAGAGAGAGAAACATTGATGTGAGAAAGAGACATGGATTGGTTGCTTCCTGCACAACAAATTATTATTTGAGGAAAATAGTTTTAGCCCTTGTTATTGGCAATGCCTTAGATGTATACTAATTGGGGCCTTTTTGATGTCTTTCTTTGAGAATAGTGCTGGGAGGACTGTGATTCTAAAGATACATAAATATATATTAACTCATTTACTGGAGAACAGGAGGCTGAGAACAGGAGGCTGATTTTTCTTGATCATATTTAATAGTTTTCCATGTTAATTGGGTAGTAACTTTCAAGAAATTTGTTTAAAAGTAATGATGTAATATTATCCTTTAACAAGACAATTACAATGATTGAACTCTAGAAAATTTTGGTATGATACGTAAAAGGTATGGTTTACCTTTTATATATCCAGAAACTTGGATTATACTGATACAGTATTTCTTTGGTGGGGTACATATTTTTGTTTTTAAAAGGATATCCAAGAAGCAAACTTCAAGACATCAAGTAGTCGACTCCTAGCAGCTGTTATGTCAGCTCTGTGTCACACTTCTGTTAAGCTGACTTCTATCTTCCCTATTGCATATGATGGAGAAGTACTACTTCGATCAATTGTTAAACAAGTTAGCACAGAGAATGACTCAACACTAGTTCACCGTTTTCCCCTTTTGGTAGCACATATGGAAAAACTCAGCCAGGTAGGTCTTCTAAAATATCTTTTATATTGAAGCAATGAAACTAAATCGAGGCATATTTACCCAGGTGCTTATTCTTCTACATTTGTAAATATATTTATCAAGTACTTATGTGTTTCACAGGAAGAACTAAATTTAAGAAAAAAAAACTCATGTTTACCTATAAATAAGTAGTCTATTTTTCTCTAATTTTTATTTTATTTTAAATGATTCCTAATCTCTTAAGAAATTTGAGAGATTTATGTAATGAATTCCTGTGTTTTTTTTGTTTATTGGGTGAGCCATTTGAAAATTGCAGATACTGTAAGAAACTTTTTTATTCTAATATAATATTTTATATTGCCAAGATAGAGTTTTAAGGAAATAAGTAACTTTTAAAACACTTTCTATAATTGTTTGTTACATTAAAATAAGCACTATAAAACAATAGTCATAGAAACATTCTTTAATAACTACTTCTGGTTTATTAAAAAACACTGACAATGACATTTAGACCCCCAAATGAATAATAGCAGAATGGAGAGAAAATTTCTGTAGTCAGTATGATACCTTCATAAGATCTCAGTGGAAGTAATAAAAGTAAATAGAAGAGGGACATTAGAGTAAGCCAGCATGGGAGAAATTTCAGCCTTACTAGTAATTAAATGTGCACGAAAGTTCTATTGAGGTTACCAATTTATTTATAAAAAATTAGAAAAAGTAAATTTTTTGTCAAGTCCTACGCTGGTGAGACCATGAGGAAACCTGCTATAAACTTATAGCTATATGGCATTATGTAATTAGTATCAGTAATCTTTTTTTTTTTTTTTATGTTTCAGCAAGTATTTATTGTGCATCTACTAGTTACTAGAACTTTAATTAGCTACTAGTTGAGACAAGAATGAAAAAAATAAGCCCTTAAGTTGGGGTATATAGAAAATATTTTTACAAGATAAATTGTTAATTCAGTATTATTTGCAAAGGAAATTATCCGAGGAAATAATTTGAAGACTAAAGCAAGCTGTGTGTGTATTTTATTAAAAATTAAAACAATTAGAGGCTTAACTATACATTGTTAAGTGAAATCGTTGAATTTACATATATCAATTTGGTAGATTATGGTTCACCCTTTAAAAATAATTATATTTACTACATTTAATATCAAAGCATATGTTTTTTTTAACTTAAAAATCAACCAAAAGAGTATATGTGCTATAAGATGGCTAACTGTAAAATATTATGCAAAAGGAATGTAATACATATTTTGGAAGAGAATACTGAGAAATAAAAGTAATGCTTTGGTGATAAAGTTATGGGTAATTTATTTATATGTGTGTGTGTGTGTTTTCTTTAAATGCATATATGTATTATCTGTGGACACAGACAATAGGGTGGTGAAGGCCTGGGGTGGGGGAAAAACTGGGAACTGGGTGGGGGCAAAGGGAATAAAAAGGGGATATCTGTAATACTCTCAACAATAAAGATAAAAATAAATACAAAAATATAGTAAAATTTAGCAATATTTCAGAATATGAGAGAACTAATAATTGATGATTTAAAAAAAAGTAATTTATTTTTGTTACAGATGTTTCTCTTTTCCTCCATTGATACCCTACAGTTGGTGATTATTAACAATTAATAATTGTTTATTCGTATATTTCTTTTAATATCCTATGAACATATAGTCTGATTAGTATATATCGTCTACCCTCTTTTTAGTGAATATTATAGAATTTTGCCATTTCTGTGTAGCATAATAATTGTAATATCAATTCTTTATATATATATTTATATTATTTCCCACATTTCAGTATTTTAAACAGTGCTGTTGAAAATATAATTTACTGAATTTTTATATATACTTATGCTGATTTTTTCAGAAAAATTCTTAGGTGAAAGGAAAGTATGTTAAGGCTTTGTTATAGAATTGCCGATATGCCCTCCAGAAAGCTAGTGTCAGCTTGTATTCCCCACCACTAGTGATTACCTTTTTCTAAAATTGTATTGTCTGGTTATGTGCTAACTTTTTAGTCTTTCAACAAAAGCATATTGACACCGTCAACTCAATGTTAAGATTATATGGGAAACTTCTTGTATTAATCTTGTCAATTGCTAGTTATAAAATTAGTAGACATAACTAACTCCACCTGTGTTTTACCCCTCACCCCCCCCCCCCAATAAAGCCCTACAAGATTATTGATAATGGAGGACAATTGGGGGTTGAGTTTTATCAAAAGCTAGCTTTTTCTTTCCGGCCAGTGTGGCTTAGTGGTTGAGTATCGACCCATACACCAAGCGTTCACTGGTTCAATTCCCTATCAGGACCCATGCCCAGGTTGTGGGCCCGATCCCCAGTTGGGGGCATGCAGGAGGCCGCCAGTTTATGTTCTCTCCCATCAATGTTTCTATCTCTTTCTCCCTCCTACTTCCTCTCTCTCTCAAATCAATAAAGGAAAACGAATTCTTTTTAAAAAGCTAGCTTTCTCAGATGCCAGGAAGTAAAGTTTCTGGAGAATGAAAGTGATATAAGGATAAAAGAATTCTAATTTAAAAAAAAATCAAAATTGATTATTTTAAAGATAGGCAAACCAATTACATAAGAAGTTGACCAAAATGTTACAGTGATCTTATATAAATGGATAATATAAATAAATAACTTAAAGATGGAAGATAATCTCTAGGTGACCTTTTTTCAGCCTAAAATTGTATATAAGAAAGACTGAAAATTATTCATAATACCCTGGCCTACGTGGCTCAGTTGGCTAGAGCATTGTCCCATATACCAAAAGGTGGTGGATTCGATTTCTCGTCCGCACACATACCCAGGTTTTGAGGTCAGTCCCGGGCAATGGGCAGTGTTTTAATCTCTCTCTCTCTCTCTCTCTCTCTCTCTCTCTCTCTCTCTCTCCCTCCCTCCCTCTCTCCCTCCCCCTTCCCTCCCCTCCCCCTCCTCCTTTCTCTCTCTCTGAAAAAAATTCAAAACATGAAATGATTCATAATAATGCTCTTGATGATTTTAACTGCAAGGTTACTTAATTTTCTCTAATGGATTGAAAGTATATTCATTTAAATATTTATTTGTTTGTGGAAGAGTGATTTAACTTTATCACCCTTTTCCAGCCTGAAATTTTATGACTGTGAAATCTGTTGAATCTGTATATATATGTGTATAGCTTGTAAAGAAGTGTGTAGTATAAGAAGTATTGTGGAAGAACTTGTTTGCTCCAGGGGCCAGCCACAAGTCTGTTATAATCATTGTATCACAGCAGAGTTGAGTCCTATGAAAAAATGAACTAGATCCAAATTGCTTGATTCCCTAATCCACAGCAAAACTGAAAGGATCATTGGTCACAATTGGGTCTCTTGATGAAGTTAAATGCATTTTGCTCTCGGTCTAAGAGATATTGAAGATGGTAAAGGAAATAAATAATGTTCATGCTGGATATTAATTAAAATCGATTAATCTTTTTTCTTTCTGGGGAAAAAAGTATGTTCCCATTGGTCTTTAGTGGGAGTCTGTAATTTCTTATCTTGATCTTTTTCCATTGGTAGGGATTGGAATTTTCCTCTCTCATTTGAAGTTGGATGCATAGAAGTTATAAAATTGTATAGGAATAGTTATAGTAGAATTCCATATTTTTATTACATGCACGTACAGAAAGAATTTTGTTAGAAAATTGTTTTGCACGGATAACAGTATTTCTCAGTTGCTTTACCTCTAAGTATAACAAATAATTATCTGAGATTAGAATGTTGAGTATAGAGAAAAATTTTTAAATGGGAAGAGTTTTATTCTGTTTATTATATAGAATTGTTATTGAAAAGTTAAGAGAATAAGTGAAAATGACAAAATGCTAATAAAACATACCTTGTAAATATGTGATACACAGAGGCTAATAATTCAAAAAGAACTTTTAAGAGTAAAGTAGATATAATGACTCCACATGCAGCTGGATACATTAATAGACATAGTCTCAAGTCTGATTTTAAGGCCATCTTGAAAGACAAGATTTTGAAATTGAGTGCCTATGTGAAGCAAAATAAAGCAGTATAATGGATTTTTTGTGTGTGTGTTTTAAAAATATATATCATTAGAGTGAAGAGAATATCTCAGGGATGACAAGCTTTCGTGAAGTTCTGGAGAAAATGCTGGTTATTGTGGTGCTCCCAGTCAGGAACAGCCTGAGGAGAGAAAATGAGCTGTTCTCTTCCCACCTGGTCTCCAACACCTGTGGATTACTGGCCAGTATTGTCAGTGAACTGACAGCATCAGCCCTGGGGTCTGAGGTAATGTTCTATTTTGATATTGGATAATAAGCATATGTTTAAACTTCTCACATAGTTTCTCTTTTCATAGTTTGGCTTCCAAGAAACTGATTTCAATCCCACTGTTTTTTGTTTTCTTAAAAAAATACCTTTAAGCTAACTAGGCTGTTTTCCCCTTACTTATACTTCTTTTCTGTTCTTTCCCACCAGTTTACCCAAGAGTATATATGGTTTTCTCTTAGCTGCTCCATTGCATAACCCCACTGCCATATCCTAATAAAAACAAAAATTGTTTGGCCCTGACTGGTGTGGCTCAATTGATTGAGCATTTTCCCATGCACCAAAGGGTCGCTGGTTTGATTCCCAGTCAGGGCACATGCCTGGGTTTTTGACTCCATCCCTAGTGAGGCTTGTGCAAGGAGGTAGTCGATAAATGTCTCTCTCCCTCCCCCTCTCCCTTTATCTCCCTCTAAAAAATCAACTAGCAATGGAAGTAGGATTACTACTAATGTATACAATGCATGGAAAAGGTAAAGAGGTTCAAAACCTTAGCTCTGCCCACTTGATTGACCCTACACAAATACATATGTAAAATAACAATTTTTATCTTACGTAAGTCACAGGTTTTTTTGTTGCTAATTCTTACCCAAAGATATCTTTTTCATTGATTTTTAGAGAGAGTTGGAGGGAGGAAAGGGAGGTGGGAGAGAGAGAGAAACATCGATGTGAGAGAGACACATCAGTTGGTTGCCTCCCGCACGTGCCCTGACTAGGGCTGGGGATCAATGATCCTGTCTAATGAAAAGAATGCCCCAAATTACAGGTTTCTAGTATAAAGCCTTCCTGTTTTACATACTCCTACTCAGGTATGTGCCCTTGACCTGCAGTCATACCCAGACCCTTCAGTGCATGGGCCAATGGTCTAAGCACTGAACCACACTGGCCAGGGCACAAAGTTTTTTTTTTTTTTTTTTTTAATGTAATAAAATATAAATAATGTAAAATATATTATTCTAACTATGTTTCAGTGTACAATTTAGTGGCGTTAAGTACATTCACATTGTTGTATAGCCATCATCACAAAGTTGCCATCATCACAAAGCTTCGAAGGGTCAAATATAATGTTTGAGAAAACCATTTTGAAACATTTTAATTTTTTTTATCCTCACCCGAGGACATTTTTCCATTTTTTGTTCAGATAGAGTGGGAGGGAGAGAGAAACATCGATGTAAAAGGGACACATCGAGTGGCTACCATCCACACGACCAACCAGGGCCAGGGACAGACTGCAACCAAGGTACGCACCCTTAGCGGGAACCAAACCTGGGTCTCTCTGGACCACAGGCCGACACTCCAACTGCTGAGCCAATCCGGCCAGGGCCATTTTGAGACATTTTAAAATGCCTTTACATTTTGAAAAGTAACATTATATGTCACTATTTCACTGCCCTACAATTGTTTTATAATTTATCTAAGCATTTTTTCCAAATTTGGTAAATGATTCTGGTTTTTTCTCAAAAGCAGACAGTGCATTGGTTTTGAAAATCATGTCAATATAAATTATCTTATATCATTCCAATGAGAATTTAATAACTAACATATACTCAGTGGTTCCAGGTCTCAAGTTTTTTTTACAAAATAACTTTTTCCCTCTATTTCTAGTCTTTGCTTATTTTTATAGATTTATTTTAGAATCTATTCTGAATTAATCTGGTCAGTCTACACTCCTTATCGATTCATTGTGATGGTTTAGCCTTTAGGATTTCTGAGTGATGACATGCACCTGGGCATATTTTATTATCTCACCCTGAGAAGCCTTCCTCCATTTCTTTGTTAGCTTGTAGGCTTTGTCCTCAGTGGCCACTGAAACCCTGTCAGAAATTTTTAATTTTTTTTTTTTTTTTTACTTATTCATCCCATATGCTTCCATTCTGTAATAGATCCTGATTGAAAAAGTCTGTAGTGCATAGGTCCCCCTCAGAATATTACTGTCTAGTTACACCCTGTGAACTAACCTGTCTAATGAAAAGAATGCCCCAAATTACAGGTTTCTAGTATACAGCCTTCCTGTTTTAGATACTTATGTTTCTTTCTTTCCCAGAGCAGTTGTAATTCTTGCTAGAATGATTAACTTCAGTTTTCTTTTTGTAGGTTTTCCAAATTTCTGAAGCCAGCTAAGATTAGCTGTAGGATCTATAATTAAAAAGAGTGGTTTTAAATCAAAATAAGTTCATTGATCCTCTCTAATGAAAAGTCTGTAATTAGCGTGGTTGTATTTGTATATATATATTAAAAAATATTGAGTTCCAAGTTATAATATCACTGTATACATTAGTGGTATTCAGACCTAAGACTGAACATTTTCTGCAAATGAAGTCTTAAAAATTTAAAGACAAGAAGAAGGATGATCTGACTGAAGAGGGGAACCTGTGTTCACCTCTTTCTTGAATACCCATCTCTGCAGAATTCCTAAAGCTCTGTGTGGCATAGTTTGAAATCTATTGGTCTATAGAATATTGATGAAATTTTTGGTTTCTCTCTTTTTTTTATCCTCACCCAAGCACATTTTTTGCATTTATTTTCAGATAGAGTGGGAGGGAAAGAGGGAGGAAGAGAGAGAAACATCGATGTGAGAGAGGCACATCAAGTGGCTGCCACCCACACGACCCCAACTGGGGCCAGGGACAAACTGCAACCAAGGTACCTGCCCTTAGTGGGAACTGAACCCAAGTCCCTCTAGTCTGCGGGCCGACACTCTAACCACTGAGCAAAACCAGCCAGGGCTGGTATCTCTTTTCAAAGTGAGTGATAATTCATATGGTATGACTGTAATAATATAAGTTTATAGTTCTGACATTTTAAATTAAGTGAAATGTGTAATTTAATATGACTAAAAGAAGAAAATACTCAGAAGTGATACTGATTTATGAATATAGAATGATAAAATCTGGCTTTATTACTTGTTAATCTCTCCTTTTTTAAATATATATTTTCTATTTTTTAGAGAGAGGAAGGGAGAGAGAGAAACATCGATCGCTGCCTCCTGCACACTCCCTACTGGGGTTTGAGCCTGAAACCTAAGCATGTGCTCTGACCGGGAATCAAACTGGGACCTCTCAGTCCATGGGACAGTGCTCAACCCACTGAGCCACACTGGCCGGGCACTGGTTAATTCCTTAATATAATGTACCATTAGGAATGTTTCAGCTCACTTGTTAAATGTAGGTTACTTTATTGAATTTCTTAGAAACTTTTGGATAGTTTTGTTAAAGGTATGTTATTAATGTTCAGGTAAACTACTGATGTAATTCCTTTTGTCATTCACAGATCGATGGACTTAATTCTCTGCACTCTGTTAAAGCCAGTGCTAATCGATTCACAAAAACAAGTCAGGGAAGAAGTTGGAACACTGGGAATGGGTCCCCAGATGCAATCTGTTTTTCAGTTGACAAGCCTGGAATAGTTGTGGTTGGTTTTTCTGTCTATGGAGGAGGTGGAATTCATGAATATGAATTAGAGGTGCTAGTTGATGATGTAAGTACCAATATTATAGTATTTATGTTACTTTGTGGGTTATGTGTCAGGACTTCTTATCATACATAGTACGATAGTCCAAATCTTTGAGTGTTTAGCAGATTAGTCATAGATGGAAGACTTGAAAGAAATCAAAAGACGACAATTCTACCTGATGGCTTATGTGCCATGTTGGATCACTTCTGCCTCATATTTTTTACATTTCTGGAGAAGCTGAGCCTCTGATTACAATCTTGAGTACATTTTTTTGGCTATTGTAAGTTCTCAAGAAACAAGAACAATATTCATATTGATATAACTACCTTTATCCATGGTTAAGCAATTTTGTCATAGAGTGCTAATGAACGATTCATAGTAAAGATATCGATTGATTGATTTAGCTGTATTTTGCTATATTCCCTAAAGTACCTGAGTTTTCACAAAGTTTTATTAATGGAATAGAAGGTAGTTTTTCCTAAAAAATAGCAATTTGTCTGGGTTTTATTTATTTGAGCAATTAATTTAAATTAATTATTTCTCTATTTTATTAGGCTTTATAATAAGATATAGCATTATTTTTACAAAGAAGTGGGAATCATTTTAGGACATCAGATGAGAAAATCCCATTTACATGATTTAGGTTGTAGACTCCCTAAGAAATCAGATAAAGGTAAATAGTGTATAGATTACCAAACAATTTATTTTTAATATATATAGGGAAATGCTAATACAGTAAAACCTTGGTGTAATGGACTAATTCAGGCAAGGGGTGATGTCTGTTAAAGCTGAAAGACTGTTATATAATAAAGAAGGTTTTCTGAATGCGTATGTTAAAAAAACTGAAAGATTAGTTAGTTTACCTGTTTTTGCTTATGTAGACATGTTTGTGCAATTAAAATTAAGTGTGTATGAAAAGTTTAATTTCACAGAAAAGTTTTCTATATGTATTATTGTAATTTCAAATTTATACTGAATAGGTCTAGTAAATGCATGCATTCACCAGTCACCTTGAATAAACAAATGCACACGCAGGGGCGTGGCTTATCACAGGTAGGAGCCTGGCTGGCACTCATTAAAACTGCTGCAGAAAGTCACACCACACCACAACAGAAGCAGTTACCACTTGCGATGCGGTGTGATCAGGTGCTAATCATTCACTGAATGTTGTTTACAAAGCGGTGACTCTTGGATTTAAATATGTAGACTGTAGTTGTAGATATGAAATATTGATTAGCAGGGTGTTAATTTTTACGTATGATATATAGAATGGAAATTTCATCTATTAGGTCCGAAGTCCATTCAATCGAGGTCGGCAAAATCAAGGTTTTTGCTGAGGTTTACTGTACCTAATTTTATATAGAAGGAACTAAAGTGTTTTAAAACAATTATTGATTATAGGTTAAAATTGTTCATGTAATAAAGAGTATGGTGGATTTTATTTTTTTAATTAGAGCGAACATGCAGGAGATTCAACTCATTCTCACAGATGGACATCTTTAGAATTAGTCAAAGGAACCTATACAACAGATGATTCACCCAGTGATATCGCTGAAATCAGACTTGACAAAGTTGTTCCTTTAAAGGTAATTTTACTAATATGTTTCTTTTGTAAATAAGAGGTATTATTATGTAGTTTACTTTAGAAATGTCAAAAAGTATTCCTTTATGTGGTGCTTTATAGTTTTATGGAGTACCTACTGTATTCTTGATATTAAACTGTATAATATTCTGTTGTTGCAAAAGATCTCTTATAGTCTGGTATAGTAAAAAGTATTATATATAGTGGAAGATATTAGATTTTGGAGTCAAACGGACCTAGCTTTAGATACCTGCTCTTTCACATATTAGCTCTAAGACACTGGGCATGTCATCATTTAACCAGTCTGAAAGTCTTACAGAGTGGGAAGGGTAATACCTACATTGTAATGCTGTTCATATTAAATTAAATAATGGATGTACTTGAGTACGTGCTTCAATGTCTAGTGTAGTTTAGAACTCAATAAGTAATCATTACTGTCTTCTCTTCTGTGCCAAAACTCATTTAAAAAGTAAGTGGTCTTGCTCTGGTCAGTGTGACTTAGTTGGTTGAGCATCATCCCATGTACCAAAAGGTCACTGGTTCAATTCCTGGTCAGGGTACATGCCCAAGTGGCAAGCTCGATCCCCAGAAGGGGGTGTGCAGGAGACAGCCAATCAATGTTTCTCTCCCTCTCCTTTCCTTTCTCTCTAAAATCAATAAAATCATATTTTTTTAAAAAGTAAGTGGTCTTAATAATATTAACTATTAAAGTTATTACTTTATATAACTTAATTGTCTAGCAGTAAATAATTTTATCAAGACAGGAATTTTACTTAATAGTAAAGTAATTATTAATAAAGTAATTCTGTATTCAACTATAATAAGTCTCTCTTCAAAGCAGCATTTCAGATAAGTTCACCAGAAACCTCATCAAAAAGAGTTTAGATACCAAAAACCAAAAATCTTTATTGTAAAGTTTATAACATGAATCATAAGACACCAATATCTGTATCTCACATTATCTGTGTACAGTGCATCATATTTTGGACTTCTTCTTATAGACATTTTCTCCCATTTCTGCCTGTCTATTTCTGTTTCTGAGTATCTCTTAAAATAAAAATATAATAGACTGACCATTACTTTTTTCCCTTATTTAAAATTATTTCAAATGTTAAGTTTATTAAAGAAAAGTATTGTCTTATGTATTTATAATCTTTTATTATGGCTAGTACTCTTTATAGTGTTATTAAGAAGAAGAACACTGCCTGTATTCAAATCCTAGTTCTGTTCCTTACTAGCTTTGTGACTTTGGGCAAGTTACTTCTCTGTGCTCAGATTCCTCAGCTAAAAAATAGGGATAATAATGGTACTTCATGAGGTAATTTTAAGGATTAATTTAATTAAATCACAAAAAGTACTTAGGACAGCTTCTGTTAAAAAATAAATATCAGTGTGTTTGTTATCTTCCTGTTTGATTCATTAAAAACTCATTTAACCAAATCGTGTGTATGTGTGTGTGTGTGTATATATATATATGACAAAGAATTTTAGTATATTTGCCCAGTGTACTGTAGAGTTATTTTCATATATTTTCTGTACATTATGAATAAATATAAACCTTCTACATCTTTATTGTGAAGGAAAATGTTAAATATGCTGTGCGCTTGAGGAATTATGGAAGCCGAACGGCCAATGGAGATGGAGGAATGACCACAGTTCAGTGTCCTGATGGTGTGACATTTACATTCAGTACATGCAGCTTGAGTAGTAATGGCACAAACCAAACCAGAGGACAGATTCCACAGATACTTTACTATAGGTAGGTGTGTGTATAGAGATCAGGGACTTTTTTTAAATTGGTAGAACACACACTATTTACTATCAAGGTAAAATATGCTAAATGAGTAATTATAATTAAATTATACAGCGTGTCTTTCTTGCAGGCTTTGTTCTTGAGTATTTTAAGTATTTTAACTCACTTAATTTTTATAATACTCAATGAGGGACTGTGCTAATTCATATTTTTAAAAATCTCATTTTTGCCCTGGCTGGTGTATTTCAGTGGTTAGAGCATCAGCCTGTGCACTGAAGGGTCTCGGGTTTGATTCCTGGTCAAAGGCACGTACCTGGGTTGCGGGTTTGATCCCTGGCCCTGGTTAGGGAGCATACAAGAGGCAACCAATCACTCTCACATCGATGTCTCTCTCGCACGCTCGCTCGCTCGCTCTCTCTCATCCTCCCTTCCCTCTCTCTAAAATCACTGAAAAAAAAAATCCTCGGGTGAGGATTAACAACAAAAAAAAGTCTCATTTTTAAATATTTAAATTCTATTTCATTAGAAAGGTGAATACTTTGAAATGTTTCTGCCATTATTTCTATAATATCCTTAAAACTTTTATGTACTGGCCATATGTGCTATTGTCACTTTTATAGTTTGTGGTCTGCAGTTTGTAATTAAAATGGAATGTATTTATTTCTTTTTCAAAATTATTTAAAATTGATGATTAATCAATTAGACCCAAGTATTAATATTGCCTTGATCCTATTGTCCAGTCTGCAGAATATTTTGATACCTGTGAATCTAATCCTTGGGGCCCTAGAATATATAGTGATGTATTTCTCATAATATATTTAACAAAAAACATTTCTTATGTAAACAGTAGGAAATAAAATATTTATTATTTGGAGTTAAAAAAACTTAAGTAAACATTTCTCACTGACTTTAAATTTTTCTATTAGCAACTTAGCTCGAATCTTAGGGAGTAATGTGTACCAGTCACATTTGCCTTCAATGTGACTTACCATCAGATCACTGAAGTTGCATATGACTTTCAGAATCTTGCTACTTCCTCTGTTTCCTTCATAAACAATCTGGAGACACTGCCTAGGCAGTTAGCACAAAATAGTTTCCCTGAATATAGATTTTCTGCCTCCTTTCTCTATGTGAAATAGAACAGAAATCATAGGCATTAAATAGCTACATATCAGCACATTGCTGCTGAGATACAAAGCTTTCTAGTCCTTTCACCCCAATTATGAAAACTTTCTGTTACTTAGCACTACAATAAACACTACATTATTCTCTTTCTCAAACATGGATTAAAATCATGTCATGAACAAGAGAAAAGTTATATATTTTGAAAGCTGGAAAGCCCCTTAAAAGCATCTGCTATCCCAACTTTATATAGTCTACAAAATGCAATGTTTCAAATGTCTTGATTTTTTTTTTTTTTTTTTTGCCAAGCTTTAATATAAATACACTTAGGTTCAATTTTTAAAAATTAGTCAGTTTAAAAAGATTAAAATCTTAACTGTAAGTACCATTGTATGTCCATGGCTCCCAAGGTTATATCTTTAGCTTTCATCTCCTCTGAGCCCTAGACCGAATATCCAGGTCCCTCTTTGATACCTTTATTTGAGTGACAGTAATAGAGATGATGGGGATGATTAGTGTGGGATAAGCATTACTGTATGCCATGCAGTGCTCTAAGTGTTTTACCTGTGCTGTCTAAGCTAGTTCTCTCAGTAACCTTATGAGGGCATCCACTTTAAGGCTGCTTTAGGTAGTTGACTAATAGACATCTTTGTTTAATGTGTCCAAAGTAGTCCTTCCCATTCACAAATTCCTTGGAGTCATTCTTTTTTATTTTTAGGTTTTTAAAATAATAATTCATTTTTTAAAAAGTTAATATGTTCGTATAATAGAAAACTGAAAAACACAAGAAGCAATGAACAAAGTCATTCGTAACCCCAATAAGTTTCCAGTCTGACACCTTGTTCTAAGTCCCTTGTGTATCTACACAACTAAGCTTCCATTTTTATGTAATCACATCGTGAATATTTACCATTTCAAAATCCCAAAACTATATGAGTATTTTGTTAACCAAAAATACATTACATTTACTGAAAGAAAAAATATGTAATTCTGCCTTTCTTGGCAACAATAAATTCATAAAGGACAAAAATAGCAATAGGCCTCTAGATAAAGATATTGGCAAAGTTACAATTAAAATACTGCATTCCATTAATGTTCAATTAAAAATGAGACACAGAGACTATATATGCGTATATGCATAGCCCATGGACATAGACAATAATGTGGTGAAGGCCTATGGGGGCAGGGGCAATGGGGGACATCTGTAATAGAGCCAATGATAAAAAAAAAAAAAAATGAGACACAAAACAATAGAGTACACAAGTATAATGCTTCTAAGGTAATTCATTATGATCTATACTTTTAATTTAAAATATTAGCAAGGAGGCTTGTCTCTACTGAATTACCTAACAATGTATTCCTGTAGTACAAACAAAAGAGATGGCACACACATCAATGGTCTTGACTTCCTTCTTTCTCTCATACTTTACATCTAGTTTATTAAGTCCTGTTAGCTATACTTTTAAAATGTCATATTATTCCAATCATTAACAGTCTACTTGAAACCCACACTCTACCTGGATAATTGTAATAGCCTCTAAACCAGTCCCTCCTACCATCAGTTCTCCACAGCGCAGCCAGAGTGATATTATGTAAGTCATATCAGGTTGTGCTCTTGCTCAAAATCCTCTCATAAATTTTCATTCCCATCCAGTATATAATATAAAGTTGTTACTGTGGCATATACACTTCACATGATCTGACTTCTGTTTACCTTTCCCTCCTTGTCACTCTTCACTTTTTCTCCTTTCATTCCAGATACACCTGTCTTTATACTGTTCCTTGAACTCACTAATCTTGCTTCTATCTGAAACTTGATTTTACTGTTCCTTTTGCCTGAATACTTTCCCCTCAGATTTTTCGAAAATACGTAATTCAGGCCTTTGTTTAATACCAGTTTTAAGATAGACTGCCGTTTATCTTATTTAAAATAACTTTATGCCCTTATCTTGCTTTCTTTTTCTTTGGAGCACTGTTACTCCTTGAAATTATATAATTACATATTTACTTTTTTTTCTTTTAAATCCTCACTCAAGGATATGTTTCCATTTATCTTTAGATGGAGTGAGAGGGAGGGAGGAAGGGAGAGAGAAGAAGAAAGAGAGAAGAAGAGAGAAGAGAGAGAAACATTGTTGTAAGAGAGACGCATCGATTGGTTGCCTCCTGTATGACCCCGACCAGAGCCGGGGACCAAACTGCAACCAAGGTACATGCCCTTGACCAGAATCAAATACTGGACTGTTTGGTCTGTGGGCCGATGCTCTAATCACTGAGCCAAACTTGCCGGGCCATATTTAATTTTTTTAACTTTAACTTTTTAAACTTCAAATGAAGAGCTCTGATTTAGATATGATTCCTAGATTTAGCTCATGTTTTATCTACCATGTAAAATAATCTCATGTATTATTCATATTATAGGAGTGAATTTGATGGAGATTTACAGTCCCAACTTCTGAGTAAAGCCAATGAAGAAGATAAAAACTGTAGCAGAGCTCTCTCTGTGGTAAGCACCGTTGTTCGAGCTGCAAAAGATCTTTTGCACAGAGCTCTTGCTGTGGATGGTAAGACTTTTTTTTTTTTACAGTTTTAATAATTATATTAGATTAACTATGCATAGAGTTACTGAAGAGGAACCATCTTGTAGAATTCTGGTGTATTTTGTTCATTATAGATCCACACATGCACATACAGTCATTTTGGATCATACACTTCATACAGTAATGCAGAATTTTTAGAATGTTCGAAAGCGATTACCTGATAATTACTATTTTCTTAGTTAACCTAGTAAGAAAAAAACTCTTGATTAAACTGTTTATTTTATCCTTGTTTTCATAGTCAAAAAACATTTTGTTTTCTCCTTTAGACCAGTTTTTCGTTCTATATGTCTTATTTCCAGTAATGGTATTGCCATTTACCCAATGTCTGGGTAACCCCAAACATTTCCTCTAATTCACTTTTCTAAATTGAGTTCTATGAGTTCTTCCACTGGAAGCTTTCCAGTTTGTATTCTCTATTCTGTCTGTTCTCTCCCAGTTCAGGCTGCCGTGGTGCAAGCACCTGCCCTCTTTTTCATGGATGGGTAACATCCTAATAACCTCGCTGCCACCATTCCCTGTTTCCCTCGTCTAGTTGTCTAGCCATCTTCCACACTGGCAGCAGAGTTATATTTACAGAAACATTCACCATTACCCACCCCATCTTATTGTTATTTAGAACATTTGTTCCTAAGCCTAGCTGCGCATCAGAAACAACTGGGGAACTTGCTAAAAATGAAGAGTATTTGGCACATTCAAATTAGAGATTTAGGTTGGGCTAGAAAACTGTATTTTTAAATAAGTGCCTACTTTATTCTGATGCAATAGCTGACCTAGAAACAGGTATTTGGGAGTAATTGATTGGTTTTTAACATAAAGGGCTTTATAATCTAGACTCAATTTATTTTCTAGCCCCTGTTCATGGATAGAAATGAGTAAAATGTCCATCAGCAAAGTGCTTTCCTTGGAAAAATAGAAAATGTTATAGCTTAACAGCAAACATTTTTGGAATGCTTAATAGGTGCTGGCTTTGTTCTGAGTATTTTAGGTATTTTAACTCACTTAATCTTTGTAACACCTAATGAGGGAAGTAATGTTATTATCCTTCTTTATGGACGATTACTGAGGCACACACAAATTAAGTAATTTGCCTAATGTCATATAGCCATGTGTAGCACCAAGGGTAGTTGTTTAAGATCATGACTTATTCTAGGTTCAAATCCTAACTCTACCATTTTACAGATGTATGATTTGGGGCAAGGTACTTAAACATTGCATGCCGTGGTTTCCCCTTCTAAAAAGTGAGGATAATAAAAGTTTACTATTGATTGAGATAACACATGTAAAGAAAGCCCTTACAATAGTGCCAGGTCCTTTATAAGCACTTAGTCAACATCAACTATAATTTTGCTAAAGATAATAGAATATAAATTTAGTATAGCATATATTCATTACAATGAAATTATCTTCTAACAATAGTTTTAATGACTTTTTTAGCTGATGACATTCCAGAACTGCTTAGCTCTTCCAGTCTGTTTTCCATGCTGCTTCCCCTTATTATAGCCTACATAGGACCAGTAGCTGCTGCTATTCCCAAGGTGTGTAATTTAATTCCTATCACTTTGAATCTTTTTTTTAAACAAAATCTTGTTTTAGACTTTGTAGCCTTCCTTTAAGAATGCTTTAATCTATGAAGGACCTAGGTTACAGGTAACAAGCAGAGATAGACATGTTAATTGGTAGAAATTATTCAACCTCTCTGTGTTGTTATTGTTTAGAAAAGTGTTACGATGCTTACTTATTGGCTTTAGATTTAAAGAATTTGGGAATGGGAAATATATTTTTAAAATATTATGTAAGGCAAGCTTAAATTAACTGAGATTTTTAAATTTATGAGCTTGATGCCAAATCTGCATTTTAAATAAAAGCAGCAATGTAAAAGAATAGGAGTGTTTTTATTGTGAAATATTCAAGATGGGACGATATTATGAACTGTTGATTTTTTGACATAACTATTGAATAAAACTTAGTTTACTGCAGATCACAAAAAGGCAAATATATTTAAAAATAAAGATTAGGTTATTTTCATATCATCTAAGGCAACTGTGAAAAATCTTTTTTTCCCATTGAACAAATTTCTTATTAAACACTTAGCTAGAAGAAACTCTAGATGGGAATTCTTAATAATAAGGTTAATCAACAATTATAGTAATTAATAACTTTAAAGCAATTTTCACATTTATTATCTCATTTAATAATTTTTTTACACTAGGTTGCTGTAGAAGTCTTTGGCCTCGTCCAACAGTTGCTTCCCTCAGTTGCCATTTTGAATCAGAAGTATGCGCCCCCTGCATTCAATCCTAATCAGTCAACAGACAGCACCACAGGAAACCAGCCCGAGCAAGGCCTCTCCGCTTGTACAACCTCGAATCATTATGCTGTCATAGAGAGTGAACACCCCTATAAACCTGCATGCGTGATGCACTACAAGGTGGGCACTGAATTTTAGGGAGAGTTTAAATTCAAAACTTGGTTTGATGTTCTACAGTGATATCTTAAAGGATACTTAGCCTCTGCTCAGAAGTATAACTTTTTTTATAGTAGTTAAACATAGAAAAGGTAATTAGGCATTGTCAAATACACAAAAGGATTTAAGACAGAATTTTTATCATTGAAGGGTATTGTTTTATAGGGTTTGTAAGAATTGTTCTCATATTTTTTTAACAAGTACAGTGCAGTATATAATGCTAAACTGCATATTGTATATTTTAGTAGTAGTAGATATAACTATTAAAACTTAAAAATCATATTTTTTATACTGATATTAATTTGTACTATTGCCTGAGCTCTGAAAATATATATACCCAGTGTAGGATTTAAAGTACTTTATTAATGGGAGATTAAAAAGTTAACTGCTGTTCGAGAAAAATTATACTGATTATGAATGAACTATACGCCTTTTTAATAGTGCAAATGATGAACCTCTTCATATTTCCTAACCATTCTTTGTGAGCAGCCCGTTTGCTTTCTAAAATGTAAATAAAAGAGTCTGGGTTCAAAAATAAAAATAATAGAATCAGCCCTGGCCAATTTGGCTGAGCTGTTAGAGCGTTGGCCCATGGACCAAAGAGTCACAGGTTCAGTTCCAGTCAAGGACATGTACCTTGGTTGCAATTCTATCCCTGTCCCTGGTTGGGATTGTGTGGGAGGCAGCCAATCGATGTGTCTCTCTTTCACATCGATGTTTTTCTTTCTTTCTCCCTCTCCCCCACTCTCTCTGAAAATCAATGGAAAAATATCCTCAGGTGGTGATTAAACTAATAATATTACTAATAATAACAGTAAAATCAAAGTACTTTATTATACATAGTGTAAAAAATACATATAAAACAGCTTAAGTATAATATAATATTGTCATAGAGTATTCAAAATCCTTAGTTTTTGCTTTTTAAATTGTATCATGTAAATTCAGGAAAATTGAATTATAAGTTTAAGTTTATGTGCTTGTAAAATATTCAGCTTTTTACTGTAGAATATGGTAAACATATACAAAGACAAACTAATACAGTCACCTCATTTATTTATCATCCTAGATTCAACAGTTAGTTATCAACTCTTGGCCTAACCTGTTTCATTTATTCTCCACCCATTTTGTCCCTTCCTAACTTGTTTTAAAGTACATTCATGGATATTTCATTATTTATCTCTAAAATATGAAGACCCATAAAAAAAGAATCATATTATCACACTAAAAAACTAACAATTTCTTCATGTCACCAAAGATGTTCATTTTAGTTGTTTGAATTAGAAACCAGTTATGATCCATACATTGTGATTGGCTATGTCTCTTAAAATCTCTTTTAGTATATAGGTTCCCTCCAACTCTCTCTTTTTTTGTTTCCTTGAATTTTATTTAAGAAACTAGAGCATATGTCTTTCTTGGATAGGCGCCTTTCCAGCTTGCCTCCTGAGTTCATTAGACACCTCTGTCGTCATTTATAGCATCTTTGTTCTCTGATATGATATGATGTTCCAGGGTCATTTTACACATTTCTTGCCTCAGATATGAAACCAACCATTTTTTTCAAAGTGCCTTGGTTCTTTTTAAGGGTAATGGGTATTTAAAATCCAAAATCTGGCATTAGAAATACTAATATTCGCTGGGTTGGTCAGATACTTATAGTGTCCAGAACTAGTATATACATAAAACAAGTGTTTATACACACAGCCACTTATTATTTTTACATATGTGTATGCTTATATATTTATGTCTAGACAAATTTCTCTGTACAAGTATTTTTTTAAGGTCAAATACTTCATAAGTTTGTACTGATGTTGCTAATTCAAAATAAGGATGGTAGTATGTTACATCTGAAACTCTTTCATACTTTTAGAATCTCTGTTCTCAATGACACTGTAAATACTAGAATTTAAACATTATTTCATTGCCCTGGCTCAGCAGTTAGAGCATCAGCCTGCGGTCCTGAGAGACCCAGGTTCGGTTCCCGCTAAGGGCACGTACTTCGGTTGCAGTTTGTCCCCGGCCCTGGTTGGGTTGTGTGGGTGGCGACCACTCGATGTGTCCCTTTCACGTCGATGTTTCTCTCTCTCTTCCTCCCACTCTATCTGAACAAAATACTGAAAAATGTCCTTGGGTGAGGATTTAAAAAAATCATTTAATTATTCATTTTCTGTGTGTGTATTATTCATTTTCTGTGTGTGTGTGTGTGTGTGTGTGTGTGTGTGTGTGTGTGTTTGTCTTGTCTTTTGGGTATATCCCAACTAGGATGAATAGAGAAATATTGTGTTTTAAAATAAGTGAGTATGGCCAATTACTGTGCTTTAAAGTAAGTTAGAATTGTCCGGCTGGTGTGGCTCAGTGGTTGAGCGTTAACCCATGCAACAAGAGTTCACTGGTTTGATTCTGGGTCAGGAGACATGCCCAGGTTGTGGGCCCGATCCCCAGTGGGGGGCATGCAGGAGGTGGTCAGTCAGTGTTCTCTCTCATCGATGTTTCTATCTCTCTCCCTCTTACTTCCTCTTTCTCAAAAAAGGAAAAAAGTAAGTTGAAATAATCCCTCTCTGTGCAGTTATGCCACAACTTGAATATGCATTTGGCATTATTTGTTTTATTTTATGCTAGATCTTTAGGGATTTTTTTAAAAATCTTGTTTCATTTTTTATTATTTAAGTAATTACATAGTCTAAAGTCAGATCTATAAAACAAAGTATGTTCAAAGAAGTCTAGTTTTTATCTCTGTCACTTCACTGTGTTCCCTCTTTCCCTGACATAGGTAACATTTTAATTTAATTTTTTAGTTTAACTCTTCATTGTCTTTTAGTGTAAGAGTAGACACATGTACAGATGCAGATAAGATGTGTGTAGTCATTCCTCTTGTTTTTCAACATTTTATTTAAAAAAACTTCAAACCTGTAGAAAAAAGTAACATGATTTGCACAATGAACACTTGTAAGCCTTTCATTTAGCTTCTTCAGGAATCATTTTGACCCATTTGTTGTGTTTATTTATGTATTTATGTATCTATATTTATTATTACTGAACCATTTAAGAGTAAGTTGCAAACATCATGATCCCTCACTTATTCCTAATAAAAATGAAGTTATTCTGTATAACCGTAATACAGTGATCAAATTTAGGGAATTGAACATTGATGTTGTATTATTATTATCATAATAAATAATAATATTATGTCACATTATAAGTTATACATTTTGTCAGTTGTGCCAACCGTGGCATTTGTAGCATTTTTTTTTTTTAACCCAGACTTTGGATCCAATCAGACTCATACATTACAATTAGTTTTTAGGCCTCTTTTATCTCCTTTAATCTGAAACAGTTTCTCAGTCTTTCTTTGTCTTTTATGACATTGGCATTTTAAAAGAATACAGTCAGTGGTTTTGTAAAACTATCCTTTTATTTGCATTTGATTGATCATTTTATGATGATTAGACTCAAGTTACACAGTTTGGACAGCAACTTAGTCACTTGATTAAGGTGATAGTTGACAAATTCTCCAAAAATAGCTTTTTTCCCCTCTTTTTCTGTGCAAATGTCTGTTGGTAGGCTTCTAGATACTGTGTAAAAAATTTCCCAATGGTTTTAGCATCCATTGGTTATTTTTACCCAAAACACTTATTACTATAGTGGTTGCAAAATGGTGGTTTTCTAATTCTATTATTCCTTCTAGCTGGTGTTCTATTAAAAAGGAGAATTTTCTTGTTTCTTCCACTTTAAAAAAATTATTTATTATTTTATGTGTTTATGGCAGTGTGAACTTAAAGATTCTTGTTTGCTTTATGTGATAATCCTTTGCTGTTATTATTTATTTTGAAGCTCAAGCTTCTATTTGACCAGTGAAAGTTCATTCGAGATGTATTCTGTGTCCTTTTGCTGAATTTTCATTAGTTTTTGAGCATTCCTTGCTAGTTCCAATCAAAATCAAAAATGTCTTTTCTTCATACCTGTTTCATTAATGTATGTCACTGTGAATAATAAGACTATTAAGTAAAAGTAATGATTTCTTTGCATATTGGTCTTTATAATAAATGCCCCTGATATTATATAATCAAAGTACAATATTCAAAAGTTTCTTAGAGTAGTTCTTTTTGGGTATATGTGTAGGTTGCTATACGATCAGTTTGATATAAAGTTATGCTTATTTTTTTATTTGTGCTTAATAAATATGTAAAGTATTAACATAGTTCCAGAAATAAAAATTTCCAGATTAATATGCTCAGAATTATAAGTCCTTTCCCTTTCCCATCTCTGCTTCTCACTCCAGTAAATATCCTGGTTTATCCTTCCTGTGTTCTTTTTGAAAAAAATCAGGCTGGATGGATACATAGTCTTCTTTTCCTTTTTTATTTAAAAATAGCACACTATGTGTACTACTTTGCACTTTGTTTTTTATATTTAACATTGTGTCTAGAAATCTCTCCATATCTATCTAAAGAGATAATTCTCATCTTTTTCTTTTTAATACTTAGTCATAGAGGTAGAAGTGAGCTGCGGGGGTGGGGGTGGGGGATGGCCTCAGGAAACAAGTTACAGAGGCAAAAGAAAGGCCTCTAGGAAAAACAGAGGGAAGGAAAACAGACCTGATGCAGGAATGTGTTTGAATGAGTGTGCGTGTGTGTGTGTGTGTGTGTGTGTGTGTGTGTGAGAGAGAGAGAGAGAGAGAGAGACTGAGAGAGAATTTATTTTTATTTCATTACAATTACATATTACTCCACAGTAAAGATGTATCATAGTTTATTCATTCAGTCTCATGGTTGTGTGCATTTAGGGTGTTTTAAGTATTTTGCATTTTTTTAACAATGAATAATTTGTGCATATGTTTTTTTTTTTTTTTTTTTCATGTTGTTTGAAGCATATCTTTAAAGTAATTTTATAAGTGGAATTGTTAGGTTAAACAAATATGGAATGAGGAGTCTTGTGTTTCATAGATCTGGGATTGCTGATTCAGAGTGTGAACATATGTGTAGTTTTGCTACATGTTGACAAATTCCCGTACACAGAGGTCATACTGTTTTGTGTACCCATCAACAATGAATGAGAATGTTCATTTTTTCACAGCCTCCTTAACAGAGTATGTGTTTAAATTTTGGGCCATTTGCCAACATAATGGGAGAAATGGTATCTCAGTTAAGTTTTAATTTACATTTATGTTATTATGACATTCTTTTTATTTAAATAGAAAATTTTAAAAGTCATTTACTAAAAATGTTTGCCTTAGTTCCAGGTAATATTTTTAGATTAGTATTATACTTAAGAAATTGTTAAGGCTAATATTATATTCTGTAAGTAATTCATAGTTTACTATTTGACTTAGACCTGCTTAACTGTAATTTGACTACAATGACAGAATTGTCTTGGTGATGATAGTGATAGAAGCTTAAAAGTGGCCTTAAAAATACATGTAATTAGCCCTGGCCGGTTTGGCTCAGCGGTTAGAGCGTCCACCTGCGGTCCAGAGAGACCCGGGTTCGGTTCCCACTAAGGGCATGTACCTCGGTTGCAGTTTGTCCCCTGCCCTGGTGGGTCGTGCGGGTGGCAGCCACTCGATGTGTCCCTTTCACATCGATGTTTCCCTCTCTCTTTTCCTCTCTCTCCCTCCCACTCTGTCTGTACAAAAAATGAAAAAATGTCCTCGGGTGAGGATTAAAAAAAAAAAAATACATGTAATTATATGCCATTATAAACTCATATATACTGTAAAACTTCAGGTTAGAAAAATAAAAAAATCTAGGTTTTTATCATGGTGTAAGTGTGTATGTGTTCGTGTGTGTTTTTATATTTTCATAATATATGAAGGTTTTTTGCTAATGAAGAGAAGCATTTGTAATAGATACTATGAATGCTAGATAACCTAAAAGTGACTAAATCCTTACATTTTAGTAATTTATTCATTTTTCATTGCTATATCTTTATATTTTATAGGTTAAATTATATTTTAGTTTATGTACTTATATTCTTTTTTTTTTTTTTAATCCTCACCCGAGGACATTTTTCCACATTTTGCTCAGATAGAGTGGGAGGGAGAGAGAGAGAGAGAAACATCAACGTGAAAGGGACACATCAAGTGGCTGCCACCCGCACGACCCAACCAGGGCCAGGGACAAACTGCAGCTGAGGTACGTGCCCTTAGTGGGAACTGAACCCGGGTCTCGCTGGACCACAGGCCGATGCTCTAACCACTGAGCCAAACCAGCCAGGGCTGTACTTATATTCTTAAATATGTACTTACTGAAATGGAAAATTATAATATAAGTAAACTATTCTACAAAAAAATCAGATAGCTAAGCCCAGGTCAGTTTGGCTCAGCGGTTAGAGCGTCGGCCTGTGATCCAGAGAGACCCAGGTTCGGTTCCCGCTGGGGGCGCGTACCTCAGTTGCAGTTTGTCCCTGGCCCTGGTTGGGTCATGTGGGAGGCAGCCACTCGATGTGACCTTTTCACATCGATGTTTTTTTTCTCTCTCTCTCTCTTCCTCTCTCTCCCTCCCACACTATCTGAACAAAAAATGGAAAAATGTCCTCAGGTGAGGATTAAAAAAAAAAAATCAGATAGCTGAATGTTTATGGATATTAAGTAGCTTTAATATTTTTTATAATGATATCAATGTGTATTTACAAATATTAATGTAATATCAACCAAGTGTTAGGTAGAAGCAGCAGGTATTGCAAGTGGGGAGTAGGCACAGTTGATATTGAACAATAATACCTTGATTTCTGATCATATTAAACTTCTCTATTAGTTCTCTACTTAAAAATTATTTTACAAATATGTTGAAAGCATTATCTTTGCAATGTGATGTCCTGTTTTTAAGAGAGAAAGGAAAAATCTAATTCTTCTTAACAAATGCAAATGTCCTGTTGCCTGTTGACCTCAGGTGACATTTCCAGAATGTGTACGGTGGATGACAATCGAGTTCGACCCTCAGTGTGGTACTGCACAATCAGAAGATGTCCTCCGTTTGTTGATTCCTGTCAGAACTATTCAGAATTCAGGATATGGACCAAAATTGACATCTGTTCATGAAAATCTTAATTCCTGGATAGAACTGAAGAAATATTCAGGGTCTTCTGGGTGGCCTACTATGGTTTTAGTGTTGCCAGGTAAGTTATTTTTTTTCTCTTCTTTTTTATATGGTAAAATATGTACATTTATGATCATTATGTTTAGTAAGGATAAATCATTAAAAATGTATATTTAAGTTTTAGAAGAATTTATTTAAGACCAACTGTGTGTTTGGATTGCAACTGAGAAGTAAAGAAAACTCTGGGCAAGGGGTGGCATATCATGGCCAAGTTTGAGAAGAGAGAATGTTAGCTTGACCTAAGCAGAGAGTTAATATTGAGGGGTAGCTGTCTGTAATTGGGATCGAAGTATAGAAAAAATGGATTAGATAGTTTTTTTCCCCGTAAGTGGTAAATTTTGAGAACTTACTAAGAACTGCCTTCCTTTTAAAAGTATTGGTGAACCACATAACCTATTGAATTATGTTAAAGCTATTTGTGTGTGTGTGCTTTGGACGTGTGTGAGAGAGAGAGACAGAGAGAGACAGAGAGAATGAGAGCACTTTTGTTATTGCTGTTGCTGCTGTTTTTCTTTAAAAGAAAGTTTATAAGTTTTTAAAAATATACGTGGTCTATTGTGTTTTCAACCAACTAACCGTAACTACTCTTATAATCCCTTAAACAAATAGCCAGTTTGAATTCAGAAGCTTTTTTGTTTTTTCTGGTCTGAACTGCTATGTTTGTGAAGACATCAAATAAAGCCAGATACCAGGGTAGAGAATTGCTCACTTTAATAATTGACAGATAATTGATTGCTCATGTAACTTAAAGGTAGGATGTTTGATTAAGGAGAATTTGATCATAAAGAAAAATAATAACAGTTAACTTGCGTGGTTCCATTGTTTCTAGAGTTGTTTTAGCACAGGTTTGTTCAAGTAGATAGAGGAACCCCTCCAAAATGACTAGGTTTTTAGAATCCTATTGGTGTTGCTACCTATCTTGAGATAGATAAAAGATAAAAGTTGTTTCAGATACTGAATTCAATGTTAGCTTTTTTTCCTTAGGAAATGAGGCCCTTTTTTCGTTGGAGACTGCATCAGATTATGTGAAAGATGACAAAGCTTCTTTCTATGGTTTCAAATGTTTTGCAATTGGATATGAGTTTAGCCCTGGACCTGATGAGGTAAGAATGGATTATCATCTAATTCTGTTAAGGAAGATTGTGTTTCTAAGGGCTGCTGTTGACTTACATTTATTTGCTACCTATATTTAAGATGTCTGGAATTTATTTTAAGCTAGAGTATATTATTTAAAATATTTTGTAGTTTAATTGTGTGCATTAGTCTGTTTTTGCCACTTTCAGTGCATGAAGAAAATGGAATCTGTGCTACATGACCCAGCCTTTGAAGACTTAGTACAGTTGCACCTATTCCAAACCAGCTCAAGTGGTTATACCTTTCTGAATAAATAATTGAGCTGATTTCACAGTGGAACCAACTTAATAACTCTTCTAAATGTTTTAAATTATACAATAAAACAGCCCTGGCCAGTTTGGCTCAGTGGTTAGAGCGTCGGCCTGCGGTCCGGAGAGACCCAGGTTCGGTTCCCGCTAAGGGCACGTACTTCGGTTGCAGTTTGTTCCCGGCCCTGGTTGATCGTGCGGGTGGCAGCCACTCGATGTGTCCCTTCACGTCGATGTTTCTCTCTCTCTCTCCCTCCCACTCTATCTGTACAAAAAATGAAAAAATATCCTCGGGTGAGGATAAAAAAAAAAAAAAAATTATACAATAAAACCAAACCAAGTGAAAAAATGGTCATGTTCCCTCAAAGAAATGACTGAAACATTCTTTGGATGATGAAGCTGTGGACCCAAACCTTATAACCAGCATAAGACATAATATTGACTTTCTTTCACACTTAATTTAACCATTAGTTAACACATGCTTCCTTCCAGTTACAAAAGTTAACACTTGAATGCAAGTCACATTTGTTGATTATCCACATTATCTTCCAAACATTTTTTAAAGCAACTGATAGGTTTTTGCAATTCTACAGGGAGTCATTCAGTTGGAAAAAGAATTAGCCAATCTTGGTGGGGTTTGTGCAGCAGCTTTGATGAAAAAGGATCTAGCACTTCCTATTGGTAAGTCTGTGATTTTTTTAAAAATTTATGATTTTTAAAAAAATTTTAGGAATAGAATATGCTTATTATATAATATTCTGAAAATAGATTAGCAAATGAATTTCATAGTCACACTCATGATCAATAACTGCTTACTTTACTGATAGTTTGGGATTCTAAAATGGAGACTGGAGACTGAAGAGTATCCTCTTGTCTTTTTAATTCACCACACACGCATGCACACACCCTCCTTATCCACATACATGCTATTGTACTAGGCACTGGTTTAGGCACTGGATGTATAGTGTGAAACCAAAAATTTGAGATAGTTCTTAAATATTCTAGAGGACATATCAAGTAGACATTTAGAAGTCATTGTCTGGAGTTCAAGGAACAAGTCAATGCAAAGTCATATGAACATAGTTGATACTTAAATACATGGGACCCTGTGAAAGATGAGCTAGGAAGAGAATGCAAATGAGAATGACAAGAGCCCAGGATCAAAGCTTGGAACTAGCCAAAATTTCAATGGTGGACAGAATAGGAAGAAAAAACTGCAAAAATATTGTGAGGTAGGAGTAAAACCAGAACAGTGAATATTCATGAGATTTTTAAATGCTGCTGAGAAATCAATTAAAATCTGTCCTTAGATTGAAAAACTTGCTGATTTTATACTCAATAAGAAATGTATCCGTAAGCTCTGGTCAATATGGCTCAGTTGGTTGGGCATCATATGCCCCGGTTGCACTCGATCCCCAGTAGGGGGCATGAAGGAGACAGCTGATCAGTGTTTCACTCTTGTATCAAAGTTTCTCTCTTTTTCTCCCTCTCTAAAAAGTCAATTTTTAAGAATCTTATGAAAAAAGAAATATATCAGTAAAGGCCTTTTAGAGTAGAGTGAGAGAATAGCAAGTCAGGAAGGGGAGTCAGGCTGAATATAGACAGCTCTTTGGAGGAGTTTTCATGTTAGGTAGAACAGGGAAATGAGCCAGTGGCTGAAATGGTACCTCTTTATATGATACAAATTTGTATGTTATGTAAGTTGAATTAGAATCAAGATGGCAAAGACAAAAATAAGGTTAAAAATATTTACCAATTCTATGATGTTTATACATGGTTTAAGATTTTATTTCACGGCACTTGGGGATTAAAAGGTATTGTTTTATTTCCCCAGTGTTCATCCCCGAAAGTTCATCTGTATCTCTTCCCTTCTTACTTGATCCCTTCTTTATTCCCTTCTCTTTTCTTCTCTATTTCCTTTCCCCTTCTGCTCCTTTTCACTTTTCTCAATTCCATTGTTCCTATTTAATATTGATTTTGATGTGAGGAAATGAGATATCATGTATTCTGTTCATATGAAGAAAATTAGTACAATGACTTTGGAGGATATTTGTCAATAACTTCAAATTTTACATGCTTATACTTTTTGATGTAGCAATTTTGTATACATACATGTGCAAATACTCAACAGTATATGTTGTAAGATAGATTAATGTAATAGTGTTTGTGATTGTAATACCTCGAAGTGATCAAATTGTGTATCAGTTGGAAACTGTTTAAATAAGCAGTGTTACACCCATACATTGTGAATGTATGCAGCTGTTAAAAAACAACAAGTCTGTCTGATATGGCTCAGTGGTTGAGCGTCGACCCATGCACCAAAAGATCACTGGTTCAATTCCTGGTCAGGACACATGCCCAGGTTGTGGGCCCAATCCCCAGTAGGGAGCATGCAGGAGGTGACCAATCGATGTTCTCTCTCATCGATGTTTCTATCTTTCTCTCCCTTTCACTTCCTATCTCTCTAAAATCAATAAAGAAAAATAAATTAAAAAACAACAATAACAAATAAGTATTCCTGACCAAGAAAGATGTTCAAATTATATTAACTGAGAAAAGCAAGTGGCAGAAGAGGGTTCCATTTTTGCCAACATTATCTTATATATGTATAAATATATGTATATGTGCATACCTGTGCATATGTTGACACATACATACAAACATTTATTATTTGCAACAGAATTTCTAGAAAAATAAGAAACTGTTGACACTATTTATTTGGGAAGGGGTGGTGGCAGAATTATTCATTCTGTACCTTAGTATAATTTGAATATTTTTATTTGAACATGTATTACTTTAGTAGTTAATAGTTTATAAGTTATATTATCAAAGAAAATTCAATAAATAAAATATATTCTATATTAAGCAGTAAAGGAGAAAATGACTGGAGGATTCAGTCATCACCTGCTGTTTTCCTACAAGTTAACTATTGTTTACTAAAGTTATAGCTCTTTCATAAGATAACCAAATTAAAAAGGCTCATATTCTGAATAATCAGTTTCCTCATATATTTTTGTTAAAAAGTAAATACTCAAAATTACACATTTATATGCATAAATATAGTATAAATCTTTGACACATCACTCAATGGATGCATTTTGAGTATTGTTTTGAGAATTATGGCTTATATTCACAACAAAAGTTACACTTTAAAATATAAACCACTGAGATTTATACAGAATGCCAGAATGATAACAGTTCTTTTCAATCCAGAATATCAGAATTGTGAAAAAAGTATAAAGAATGCAAAAGACTACAAAGTTAAACTAAGTATTGATAATATATTTCAGTAAACTGTTTCATTTACACAGCAGGTAATGAATTAGAGGAAGATCTTGAAATTCTTGAAGAGGCTGCATTACAGGTATTGTCTCAAACATTGTATGGTTAAACGTTTCACATTAATTTAAGACTAGTATATTCACTTAGAGCAACCTAAATTTTCTTGAAAATAGGACTCATTCATTAAATATTTAATTCTATTTATTGGAGGTTATAAAGATAAATAACTTAAAATTTTTCCCCTTGATGGGAGAGACTCATGTGAGCCCCTTGCTTTACTGCATGGTGGGTTTTAACTCTGCAGTGATACAGAAATATTTGGGGAGAGAGAAGATCTATCAAGTGCCAAGGGTGTCAGGGAACGCATTGCAGAGCTGTGGGCGTGTAAAGTGGGTCCTAAAAGTTTTATTGACCAGTTAGAAAAAGGGGAATTGAGGTATTAGTAATTTAAATAATATCTTCAGAACCCTCTATAGTTTACTATATCTTTATTATCTATTTTTTGCAGTTATACTTTGAGGTCAGTATTATCTATTGTATTTTTGTATTTTACAATTATAATTGAAGTTCAGAAAAAGTATGCAACTTGTCTAAGAATTTAGCTAGTTGGGAAATAGAGTCTAGTATCTAGGTCTTCTAATACCTATGACTAGTGGTTTATATTGTATTTCCTGAGATACATTGATCACAGCAGTAATAATAAAAACAAATATTTATTTGATCTTAAGTTTATCAAGTACTGTTTCAGACACTTTGCATATTTTTAACTCGTTCACTCCTCACAACAACCCTATGGATTAGACTCTTATCTCCATTTACATTCAGAGAAACTGAGGCAAGGAGAACTTTGAGACTTGCCCAGAATCACACAGCTAACAAGGAGCTGGGCTAGAATCTGACTTCTGGTAATTTGGTGATAAACTCCATGACCTTGATCACTATGCTGTAATCAGAGAGAGTTGTGGTGTCCTATAATGTTAAGAAACTAGCTTTCGTTTTTGTATTTTTTTTAAAAAGATTAAGTCTTTGGCCTTGGCCAGTGTGGCTCAGTTGGTTGAGCATCATCCCATGCATTGAGTGTTTGCTAGTTCAATTCCGGTCAGGGCACATGCCCAGGTTGCAGGCTTAATTCCCAGTAGGGGGTGTGCAGGAGGCAGCCGATTGATATTACCTTCTCACATCAATGTTTCCCTCTTCTCCATTTTCCGCCCTCTCTCTCTAAAATCAATAATAAAAACATATTTTTAAAAAGTTAAGTCTTTGTACCTAAAGATACAAAAATAAAAATTAGCCTGGCTGGTGTAGCTCAGTGGTTGAGCGTCAACCCATGAACCAAGAGGTTGCCAGTTCAATTCCCGATCAGGGCACATGTCCAGGTTGAGGGCCCAATCCCCAGTGTGAGGCATGCAGGAGGCAGCCAATCAATGTTCTCTCTCATCGATGCTTCTATCTCTCCCTCTCCCTCTCATTCGCTCTCTAAAATCAATAAAGAAAAAAAAAATTCTTAAAAAATAAATAAAAATTAATTCAACAAACATTTAATAACCACAATATCTAGTTAAGGAGAATCATCAAAGAGTTTGTATATTATTCATCATTACAGGGATTATTATGGTTTATGAAATGTCATTTAGGCCAGACATAAAGAGATCTTTATTGTGCAGCTGTTCAACAACAACCAAAAAATATGATATCTCAAATTGCCCACTTTCTTGGCATATAAGGTAGTTGGGGTGGTGGTCTAACATGTATTAAATACCCTTACTTCTTGGGCAATATAGTGTGCATTTTACATGTGTTATTTAATTTAAATTTTATAATAACCACAGAAAGATATTATTTGGTCACCAGTTTGTATATTTTATAGATTTAGGAAGGTCTGTAACTTGTTAGCTCACAAGTACACAGCCATAACTTGTCCAAAGTCAGCATTCAAACTCACGTCTGTTTGATTTCAAAGATCATAATTTTTGAAGCTGTATAGGTTGTAGAATTGTTTTGAAATTTATTATATAGTCATTGAAAAGTTTCTTGAGCTTCAGCATTTAAAGCAAGTTTCTTCAAAACATAGACTTCTTGTCTAATAGATGAGAACTAAAATTTCAGTTTTACCTGCCTCCTTTACTTCAGTTCAGTCAGGTTTAGACAGACTAATATAATTTATGTGCAGCCATAATCAAGCTTCCAGCCAGTTTTTGCCCAAGTCTAGATTATGGTACCACCCACCTGGGAGAGCAGACACAACTCATGCATGATAGCTGCCAATATTGGGGAGACAAAATTAGAGATCGCCATAGCTGCCTACAGGAGGCAGACCTGGCTCCGACAAATGATGATGTAACATGTAGAGGGCTAGAAAAGGAGGAGGTGCACCACCAGATCTCACAAGTCTTTTTTTGTGTGTGTGTGTGGAAGGAAAGAAACAAAGTATTTTCCCATGTTTTTTTTTCTCCTGGAAGTTGTCTACTTTATAGGCTAAAGGAACACTGGAGCATGGGGAGAAAATGATTTTCCCAAAAAGATCTATCAGAAATTATTTGTAAGTTAAAAAATTTATGTATTTTAAGTTTTATATTTTAAAATATATAAATGTTCTCTTTTACCCAACAGGTGTGCAAAACCCATTCTGGTATTCTTGGAAAGGGTTTAGCTCTTTCTCATTCACCAACTATATTAGAAGCACTGGAAGGAAACTTGCCACTACAAATCCAAAGCAATGAACAGTCCTTCCTGGATGATTTTATTGCTTGTGTTCCAGGATCAAGTGGTGGAAGGCTTGCAAGGTAATGCACTTTAAGTACCACAATTACTTTCTTTCAGGGCTTGCCTCAGTTTTCATTTCTGAAAAGAGATGAAAGGGGAGTCATTAGGATGTTAAAGTGCTGCCTAAAATAATCTGGTTTTGTGTTTTGAACTTGCTGAAACATAAAATGGTTAATATTTCAAAATACTTTAAAAATATATGATAAATGTTAGTTGATTATTTTAAAGTTTCCTAGATGAACTTTTATTTAAAAAATATGTGGAATATGGGGTATAATTGAAAGTCTGTGTTTTGGATAGTAATATTTAATAACTAAACTCCTAAGTTTATCACTATATTCTATTTTAATAATGTAAGTTTTTTTCAAATCTACAGGTAATAGAAATATAAATTTATAATTTAAATCAAATTATTGGAGGTTGTGGAGTTCTCGTTTATTATGTTGTGTGTGTGTGGTGGTGTTTTTTTAAGCTAAAGGAAAAATATGCTGGCTTTATGTGATTTTGCAATATAGAAACTTAACTTCATTCTGGTTTCAATTTTAAAAATACAGATATTACTCTTCAGTTTTAAAAAACCAAAATGATGATTGGAGAAAAATCTTTTTTTTTTAATAAACTTTTTTTTTCTTTATTTTTTTAAAAATATGTTTTTATTGATTTTCCAGAGAGAGAGGAAGGAGAGAGAGATAGAAACATTGATGTGAGAGAGATACATCGATCAGCTGCCTCCTGCACTCTTCCCACTGAGGATCAAGCCCGCAACCTGGGCATGTGCCCTGACCAGGAATCGAACTGGAACCTCTCATTCCATGGGATCATGCTCAGTCCACCGAGCCATAAGTCAGCCTCACTGCTCTCTTTGTGATCATTTTGACACATGACAGAATTACTTATAGGGTACCTTGAATGTTAACTATGAAATGAATTTAGGAATGGTTTTTGCAAAGTGTAGAAAATTGGCAGAATTTATGTGGAAGGGAAGATAATGAGGGAAGATAGTTGAGAAATTGTGTAAAGATAAGATGAACAGCCCTGGCCAGTTTGGTTCAGCACTTAGAGCTTCGGCCCACAGACCAAAGAGTCATGAGTTTGATTCTGGTCAAGGGCATTACCTCGGTTGTGGTTTGGTCCCCAGCCCTGGTCAGGGTCATGTGGGAGGCAGCCAATCGATGTGTCTCTCTCACATCAATGTTTCTCTCTCTCCCCCTCCCACTCTATCTAAAGATAAATGGAAAAATATCCTCAGGCAGGGATTAAAAAAATAACAATAATAAAGGGAAGATGAATAGTGCATCTTTAACCTAATTGCTCTCAAGCATGGAGAATGTCATTTTTGTCCCGGTTTTGACAGAGAAGCTGCTCTTTCCTAGGTTATTAGGTTGGCAAGTTAAGGCAGACCTTCCTCAGTAAAAATTAGTGTACTGGAGACTTCAAATTAAACTTGACCTAGATTCATTTCCTTGATTATTTTAAATCAATCATAGTTAAGCTTTCAAGTTTTCTGATTTTAAAATTTCTGTCTGTTAACCTCAGAAATCTCATGTGCTTTGGCATATTTTTTAATGAATAATTAGCAATTTCCAGATTATCACTGAATTAGAAATGAAACTGTTTGACATTTTGATACAAGTTTATTCATTTGGCTTAATTTCATATTAATCGTTGAAGATATTGATGAATGTTTCTTATTTGTTTGTTTGCTTGATTCTTTTTTTTTGTTACTACTAGGTGGCTTCAGCCAGATTCCTATGCCGATCCTCAGAAAACATCTTTGATCCTGAATAAGGATGATATTCGTTGTGGTTGGCCTACCACCATAACTGTTCAAACAAAAGACCAGTATGGGGATGTGGTACATGTTCCCAATATGAAGGTAATTATATCAAAATTAAAGTAGTGGACATCTATGCACTGATTGTAGAGTGCTTTTGTGGGACCCTTTTTACATATATGTAATAGAGGAAGTCAAAACATTGTTTAAATGACTTGTTTATATTATTAGTATTCGATTTTCCAAGTTGTATTTTTTTAGTTGTTTTTTACATTTTGCTAGGTGCTATCATGATACAAAGGAAAGAGAAAGAAGTATCCATAATAAAGAGGGCTAAGCACATAGAAGGAAGGCCTTCAATACATAGTGATTGAATAAATCAATGAAAGAATACATTTTAAAAATCTTGTGTGTGTGTGTATATATATGTATGTATCTATATATGTATATGTATAGATACATACATATATATACACACTTTAAAACTCAAATACATTCTGCATTCTGTACTATTGAAACAACATTGAAAATATAATAATGATACTTATTAAATAAATTATAAATAAGTGAATTTGGATTGTAAAAGAAAAGAATATAAATATTCATGTGCTATATTGATGAATACAGTTCTTTAGATACCTCTTCACTGAGACATTTAGAACATACTATAATATATGAAGTAAAATCCTTTGTGACATAATCTGTTAATGTAAACATCTCATTTAAAACTTTTATTATATTTCTGAGAAAAATTCGTATTAATGAAAATTTGTATAGGCAATCCCCAGCTGCCCCAACTCTTCAAAGTTACTGTATTGCAAAGTGATTTAATTGTTTGGAGCTTAGCATTGATTAGTCCACAAAATCCCGCTTAACTACAGAGCAGATGATTTTACCTCAATATTACTTTTGATAGAACTCTTTCAATTACTTGGTACATTCTTTGATTTATACCATGAAGAAACACAAGACCAGTGGAACATTTTACCTGACTCATAGTAAAAAAGACAAGACCCCTATACTTCACATGTCTTAAGTCCATTAAATAAAACTGGATGGAAAAGTATTTGAACCTGATAGTAAACAAAAATCAGGCTTTACCATTGGCTTTCAAAGTTTTGATAAAGACTCACACCATAAGGATTTGCACCATGACCCAAACATACATATATATGATGGAATATTATATACTCTTAATTACATACAATATATATAATATATTTATGCAATATGCTGCACTGTGGTATTTTCTCTCTACCTTTGTAAGGAAGATAATGCCCCATCAAAATGATTTCATGCCCACTATGAATTATAAGGAAAAAAACTGAAAACTGAATAGAGAATAAAGTAATCCTGATAGTGACGCCAAAAAAAAAAAAAAAGACTCTTGAGGAAAGAATTTTTATCACAATACAGTACATTTTAATATTTTGAGGGTGAATGTATTATTCACTGATGAGTTGTTTCTCACCTAAGTGTATGTAGTGCATTGTTAAATCCAGTCTTTGAGCCCACAATAAGTTCCTTATTTGTGTGACTATATTGGAATAACCGTTTTCCAGGTCAGCATAACATTTTGATGTTCATATTATTACACTTACAGTGTTTCTTTAGCTGTATTTTCTCATGTTTCCTCCTTTACACCTTTTATTGTCTTTTTCTCCATTTTGGTATCTGGGTTGTTTATATCTTATATTTCAAAGCCAGACTTTATGCTTTTGTCTTTTGCTCTCTTCCTGTTTGTTTGTTTGTTTGTTTGTTTGTTTCCCACATGATCTTATGTATCTTTCTGTACTTCCTTTTTTTCCCCTATATATTTGTTTATCCTACTCAGAATCCATATCAGATTTATCTCTAATTTAGAAACCATATTTAGGATATTTCTTTAAACACTACTTAAGAAAAGTGATTTGCATACCTATTGATGTTTAATTTATTAATATTATATTATCATGTTAGCTGAAAAAATGTTTCTAGGTTTAGCAGCATATGTAGTTTTAGGAGCCATTTTAGAAGTACCAAAAATTGTTGAAGCATCTTTATATAATAATAGCCAGTTATTTGAAACATAAAAGTTGGTTTGTAGCTAATATTTTTGTGAGATCAAAAATTATTTTTTAAGTAGCAAGTGTTATTTAGTGCAAATAGAAAGTCACATAGGAAATAAAAGAATAACAAATTCTTTAAAGGAAGCACAGTTTGTAAAAGAAAACAGAATAGTTATCATTCTGTAATATCTCAGATTTAGCATGTAAAATTGTTCAGTGATTTACTTCAAGGGTCATGGGAAAATACACTTCTAATATTAATTTGTTTAGAGTGAATATAGTTGTTTAAAAAAATTAAACCAAAATAGTATGTATAAAAATAGTGGCTTTAATTTAAAAATATAAAGTACTTTTCTTTTTTTTTATTACATTTAAAGTTTAAAGCTTTTAATGATAGCAGTGTATATGAGTTTAAGAATTATACTATATACCTTTAAACTTCTATGTTTTAAATATAAAAGGGTTTTTAATATATTTAGGGCATTATATCAGTTCAAATACTGATCTCACTTAACCCCAACTAAAGATAATGGTTATTTAATGGGACATATTTGCCAGCTGCACTTCATTTTATGTAAACAGTGAGAGTCTCTAACTACTGACCCCCTATAGAATGGCATTAAGAAGAACCATAAACATTACAAACATTCCACAGTTCTGGGATGCCCCTCCATTACTTAAGTAATACAGTTACTTTCATTTATTCTACCCTTCCTATTTCTGTGAAGAACCTATTTTGATTAGCTGTTCTTCCCAACCACAAAAGTGGTTTCTGAAAGGACCATAAACTTTGAACCTCAGAATGATAATATCTGATAAAGAGCTAAAGTGGTATATAAATTGTAACTTTGTGATTGCCTAGGGATCAGGTGGTTTTTGCTAATGCATAAACAAACATACAGACAATAAAATGTCTTGTTAAAATTCCTGAAATTATATTTCTTTTTTTTAATTTTAGTGAATTTATTTTTGTTACAGATGTTTCTCCTTTTTCCCCCATTGACACCCTCCTCCCGTTCCCGCCCCCCCCCAACATTGTGTATAAGCATAACCAATGGACATAGACAACAATGCTGAAATTATATTTCTGAGTATTGTTTGTAAGATAATTTATACTTTCAATGTTTCAACATGCCTTAGCAAATCTGTTCTTTTTTTTTAATATTTGTGTTTTTGTTTTTCAATTATACTTGACATACAATATTATATTAGTTTCAGGTATACAACACAGTAATTAGACATTTATATAACTTATGAAGTGATCACCTCCAATAAATCTGCTATCTATCTGACACCATACATAGTTAATACAATGTTATTTACCATATTCCCTATGCTGTACTTTACGTCCTCATGTCTATTCTGTAACCATCAATTTGTACTTCTTAAGCCCTTAATCTTTTTCACTGAACCCCTCCCCCCCATCTGGCAACTGTCAAAATTTTCTCTGTATCAGTCTTTTTCTCTTCTGCTTGTTTCTTGTTTTGTTTATAGATATCACATATGAGTAAATTATCTGGTATTTGTCTTTCTCTTTTGGACTTATTTTACACAGCACGTACTGTCCCTTATACAGTACCCTCTAGGTCCATCCATGTTGTTGCAGGTGGTGAGTGCGATATTTCATTCTTTTTTATGGCTGAATTATATTCTATTGTATGTATGCACCACTTTTTAAAATCTATTCATCTATTGAGGGGCAGTTAGGTTGCTTCTATATCTTGGCTATTGTAAATAATGTTGCAACGAACATTTGGATGTGTGTATTTTTTTGTTGTTGTTGCTGTTAATCCTCTCCCGAAGATATTTTTTTCCATTGATTTTAAGAGACAGTGGAAGGGAAGGAGAGGGAGAGAGAGAGAGAAAGAGAAACAGAAACATGATGTGAAATAGGCATACCAATTGGTTGCCTCCTGAATGACTGGGGCCGGGATCAAACCTGCTATGTGTCCTTGACCAGGAATAGAACTCGTGACCCTTAAGTGTGCAGGCTGACACTATAACCATTGTGCAGCACTTCCCAGGGCCATGTATGTTTTTTCAATTTAGTGTTTTGAGTTTCATTGAACAAATACCCAGAAGTGAAATTGCGAGGTCCTTCTTTGTCTCTTGTTATAGCCTTGATTTTAAAGTCTATTTTCTCTGATATAAGTATTGCTACCCCAGCTTTTTGTTTGTTTCCAGTTTCATTAAATATATTTTTCTATCACTTTACTTTTGTGTCTTTGATCTGAAGTGAGTCACTTGTAGACAGCATATGTAAGGGTCCTGTTTTCTTATCCATTCAGCCACCCTATTTCTTTTGATTGAAGCATTCAACCCATTTGCATTTAAAGCAGTTGTTGGTAGATATGTAATTATTGCCATTTTATTATACATAATTTTTATTGTTTTTTTTTTTTTCCTCTTCTTAAAGATGACCCTTTAACATTTCTTATAATACTGGTTTGGTGGTGATGAACTCCTTTAGTTATTTCTTGTCTGGGAACCTCTTTATCTGTCCTTTAATTTTAAACGATTCCTGTGCTGGGTAAAGTAATCTTGGTTGTGTGTCCTTGCTTTTTATCACTTTGAATGTTTCATGCCCATCCCTTCTGGCCTACAAAGTTTCTATTGAGAAATTAATTGGCAGTTTTATGGGAACTCTCTTGTAGATGACTAACTGCTTTTCTCCTACTGCTTTTAATATTCTCTCTTTGTCATTAAATTTTGGCATTTTAATTATAATGTGTCTTGGTGTGGACCTCTTTTGGTTCATCTTGTTTGGAACTCTCTGCATTTCCTAGACTTGTATGTCTATTTTCTTCTCCAGGTTAGGGAATTTTCCATCATTATTTTTTCAAATAGGCTTTCAGTGTCTTGCTCTCCTCTTTCTGGCAACCCCATGATGCAAATGTTGGTACGGTTAGAGTTGTCCCAGAGGTCCCTTAGACTTTTTTTTTTTAAATCTGAAGATATTTTCTCAGATATCTTCAGATAGAGTAGAATGGGGGGAGAGAGAGAGGAAGAGAGAGAGAGACAGAAACATCGATGTGAGAGGGACACATCGATTGGTTGCCTCCCGCATGACCCTGATCAGGGCCAGGGATGACACTCTAACCGCTAAGCCAAATCGGCCAGGGCATTTTTGTTTTGTTTTTTTCTTTTTGCTGTTCTGATTGGATATTTTCTGCTACCTTCCAAATTACTGATTCAGTCCTCTACTCCATCTACTGTACTGTTGATTCTCTCTAATGTAGTCTTTATTTCAGTTATTGCAATCTTAATTTCTGAGTGGCTCTTTTTATGGATTTTATCTTCATTTTTATATTTCCCATCTCTTTCTTGAAGTTCTCACTGCGTTCACTTACTCTTCCTTTAAGTTCATTGAGCATCCTTATAACCAGGGTTTTGCACTCTGCATCTGGTAGATTGCTTGTTTTCATTTTTGTTCTGTTGGTTTTCTGGAGTTTTTTTCTATTCTTTCATTTGGGGTTTGTTTCTGTGTCTCCTCATTTTGGCAGCCTCCCTGTGTCTGTTTCTGTGTATTAGGTACATATGCTATGTCTCCTAGTCTTGGTAGAGCGGCCTATGTAGTGGGTGTCCTATAGGGTCCAGTGGCATGGCCTCCCCAATCACCTGAGCCAGGTACACCCCCATGTGGGCTCTGTGCACCCTCCTGTTGGAATTGATCCTTGATTGCTGTTGGCATGTCAGTGGGAGCTATTTATTCCCAAGCTGATGTTCTGTGAGGACTAGCCATGGCTACAGCCGAGGAGCTGCTGTACAGGGGCTGACCCCACAGAGCAGGACTTGCTTTAGTGGGACTCTGGTGCCCCATGAATCTGCCCCATGAGTGTGTTGCTTATAGAGTTGGTTGGGTGGTTCTCTGGCATAGACCACCAGATGTACTGGTTCTGGGGCCTCCCAGGAGCTGCAGCCCAAGGTCAGCCTTAGCTACAAAGCACACTGCAGATGGCTACTACATTTTGTGGACTTAGAGGTTCCCAGGAGAGGCAAACCTGTAAACTGAAGCTGGCTGCCTCTAGTGCCAAGCCTGGGGTCACTTAGCCAGAAGTATGGAGCATGCTGGACAGTCACTGCTTGCTTAGGGTTTATGAGCCTTTGAGAGATTTTAGGAAAGTCCACAGCATGAGCCAAGATAGGCCTTTTGTATGGTAAAGACACTGGAAGTAGCTTGGATGGGTTCACAAGTTGGGTGGGGCAGGGTCTCAGAATCACCAGGGCAAGGTGAACAGTGTTAGCCAAGTTGATGGCTACTCAAATACGGCACCCACTGGTGCCTGTAGGTGGAGGGCTTAGCGCAGGAACAGTGGTTTTTGCCAGCACTTCTGTCTGGGTAAAGTCTTCCCCTCCAGCCCTTGCCTCAAAACCAGACAATTCACTTCATCCCTATATGTCTGGGATGCCTTTCAAGTTGCTACCCCAGCCCTGGAAATCAGAGCCAGTGTATCCAAGTAAGTTCGTGCACAGGCCCTTTGAGAGGAATGAATGCCTGGGTCTCCAGTAGCCTCTGACTCTCTCTGCAACAATCCCCATTGGTATTCACAGTCAGAAATTACGGCGACTTATCTTCCCACACTGCAACCCTGGGCTGGAGGGCCTGGCATGGGAATGCAGATTTGTGCAGCAACTGTGGAAAAAAGTATGGAGTTACCTCAAGAAATTAAAAATGGACTGCCACCCGGCTGGTGTGACTCAGTGTTTGAGCATCAACCTATGTACCATGAGGTCGCCAGTTCAATTACCAGTCAGGGCACATGCCCAGGTTGTGGGCCAAATCCCCAGTGGGGGCCATGCAGGAGGCAGCCAATAGATGTTCTCTTTCATCGCTATTTCTCTCTCTCTCTCCCTCTCTCTCTAAAATCAGTAAAGAAAAAAAAAAAAAATGGAACTGCCTATGACCCAGAAATTCCACTTTGGAAATTTATCTGAAGAAATCCAAAAGAATATATGAACCCCTGTGTTCATTACATCATTATTTACAATAGGCAAAATTTGGAAGCAGCCCCAAGTATCCATCAGAAGATGAGTGGATAAAAAAAATCTGTGGTACCTTTATACAATGAATACTATTCAGCAGTCAAAAAGAAGGAAATCTCACCCTTTGTGACAGCATAGATAGACCCGGAGGGCATTATGCTAAGAGAAATAAGCCAGTCTTTGATTTCACTCATGTGTGGAATCTAATGAACAAGAACTAACAAGAGAAATAGTGACAGACTCAGAGAGAGCAGGCTGACATCTGTGGGCAGTGTGCACTGGATGGTGGGGTGAAGGGATTGAGCAAAAAAGAAAATACTCACGGACGCGACAACAGTATGGTGATTGCTGGGCGAAGGGGGAGTGGAGGGAGGTGGAGGAGGGTATAGGGGATAAATGGCAATGGAAGGAGATTTGTTCCTTGTGGGGAAAATGAACGAAAGAAGTGTGAAAGAGATGTGTGCGTGTATCTTATTTCATGCATGGTTTCTCCCGTAACTTTCTCCTGTACTTAAAAAGGGCTAAGTTTCAAATTAGACTTGCAAATGTTTTTGGTATTTGACACCTCTGCTTGAATAGTTACCTGTGCCTCCCTCCTTGTTCAAGGTGTTCTTGTTCAGTTCGTGTTGTCCATATAAAACTTTTTTCATAAAAAATAAATAATAATAGTAAGCTTTGGGGAGACCTCTTTTCAGCACTGAAATCCTGGGCTGGTGGGGCCTAGTGTGGAGCTGGAACTGCTCACTCTTCAGGGTCACCTCCACAGCTAAGATATCCCTCCCGACTTTTTAAAATCCTCATCTGAGGATGGTTCTCATTTATCTTCAAACAGAAAGGAGGGAGGGAGGGAGAAAGAGAGAGAGAGAAACATTGATGTGAGAGAGACACATCGATTGGTTGCCCCCACACGACCCCAACCAGGGCCAGGGACTAAACCGCAACCCAAGTATGTGACCTTGACTGGAATCTAACCTGCAACTCTTTGGTCCTTGTGGGTGAATTCTCTAACCGATGAGCCAAATCAGAAATCAGCCAGTGCTCCCTCCAGACTTTTAACTGCAACACATGGGTGTGTGACCAGCCCATTCCTTGTCTCCACCTCTTCTGGTCTCCATGTGGCTTCCTTAATTATGGGACTTTTGATCAGCTAGGTTTCAGGGAGTTTTAAATGATGTTTTTTCTGTAGTTTAGTTTTAATTTTCATGAAGGTACTGCATTTATATCTACTTTGCCATCTTGACAGGAAGCCACAAATATGTTCTTTGTAGCTCTACAGTAGAGTAGATGAAATATATCCTCATTATTGAAGAGCTTGAGTTTGAAAGTTTAATTAGATTGCTTAGATCAAATAGCTTATTTTGGTGACAGGTATCTAAAATACTCTTTCTACACTAGAATAAATAAACACCTTTAGGCTTTAGGTATAAGATTTGTCTTATTATGTGTTAATATTTAAGACTTATCAATGAAGTACATTTTCTTCTGCAGAGCAATGTAGCTAAAATCGAGATTAGCACTTAAAAATATGTGGAGATTGTGGGAGAGTATTTATACTTGAGCTACCAGATAAAATAATTTAATGTTAGTCCTTTCAAGAATTCAATGTAGATTCATTCTGCTATCCTTTACTGTACTTTATTAATGGTGGCATTTTTATCTTATGTTTTGATGTATATGAATATTTATTCTAAAAAAAAATAAGGTATTTTATGCTATATTTAGGATCCATGTAATAAAACCATCTTCAGGTCATTCTAGCATTGTTAAATAAGGGAATGCCCAAGATCCATAACATAATATTAATAGAATTATGAATCCATAATTGTAAATTGCTTCCTTTCATATATATGTCACAGAAAATTATACAATAATAATATTTGTTTTTTATAATGTCATGGTTAGGTGGAAGTGAAAGCTGTTCCTGTTTCTCAGAAAAAAACATCTTTACAACAAGAGCAAGTAAAGAAACCTCAAAGGATTCCTGGCAGTCCAGCCATAACAGCTGCATCTTCTAATACAGACAAGACTTTTGGTGGACTGGCATCACCAAAGCTGGATGTTTCATATGAACCAATGATAGTGAAGGAGGCTCGATATATTGCCATAACAATGATGAAGGTAATTTATTTTACTTACCAGAAAATTTCCATTTTTTATCATTTATTCACTTAACAAGCATTTCAATCATTCAGATTCAGATATAAAATTACAGGTCTAGAGAACTGTTGCTAGATGGAAAACTTGTAACATATTTTTAGGGTGGTGATATTTTTCTTCAAAGAGGGTTTTCTTTATTGTTGGAAGACATCTAGAGGGGAACCACCAATAATAGATCAAATTAATCCAATCATAGATTGAAAGGGTTGAGAATTGCATTGCAGTTCCTACAGAAGTACTTGACTATTTTCAGTTCACTATTACTCTTATGACATAGCCATTCAGGGATTCAGAATTTATCTAACCAGCCTCCTTCAGTTTTTGGATTCTCCCAAATGTCGGGCTTATCTCTTTTGATTTCTTTGGGCTTTTTAGCTTCCAGATGTCTTAGATTTTTAAAAAGCATTTTGTCCAAATTTTTTAGTTATCTTTAGAGGCAGCGTTAGTCAAAATTACCAAGATGGTCATTAATTGAAACCGAAATTGGGAATTTTGTCATTATTAGAATGAAATGATGAGCAATTCAGGGCTTATATTTCAAGGAATTGCACAATTAGATTTGTGTTTTATGAAGATCATGGTAGATTATGGAGAATGTGATTGGGTAGATGATCAAAAGTCATGGTTTCATTTGTCCCTTTAGGAGACTCTTGATTTAGTCTGGTGAGATATGCTGATCTCTTGGACTGTGGAGTTGTCAAAACAGATTTGGGAGACATTTAGGCTCAATAGGATTTGGTGGCTAATGGGGACAGAGTAAAGAGAAGGAGGTAGGAAATAAAAACTGACGTTTACATTTTGAGCTTCAGTGGTGAAATTGATAATGTTGGAGGAAGGACAGATTTTGGTTGAGGAAGATAATAATTTGGGATGTGATGAGTTTTAGATATCTCTGAAATAGCCATATGAAGATATATACATAAAAGGAAGTTGGATTACAAACCTGAAATGATCAGTCTGACCTCAAGAAAAGAATTTGAGAACAATCAGCTCTTGAACTGCTCATGAAGACAGATACCTACTTTTATGAGTAAAGAGAGAAGTTCCAGGACAGGATCCTGAGAAACACCAATGCAGAAATTCTCAAATTTTTATCTACATCAAATAAATAATTTAAGAAAACAGACTTTTGTTTATATCTATTAGAATAATCTAGTTCTGCCGGTGTGGCTCAGTGGTTGAGCAGTGACTCATGCATCAAAAGGTCGCCAGTTCGATTCCTGGTCAGGACACATGCCCAGGTTGTGGGCCCAATTTCCAGTGGGGGACATGCAGAAGGCGGCCAATAGATATTCTCTCTTTTCTATGTTTCTATTTCTCCTCATTTCCTCTCTCTAAAATCAATAAAGGAAAAAAATTCTAAAAAAAAAAACCCACCAATAATCTGGAGCACATATTTAAAAGAGAAGATCTTTCAGTTATCCAGATTTAGATCCATTAGATCTAGAGAGAGGTTCAAGAATTTGCACATAAAACAAATATGCAGAGTGATTCAAGTTCAAAACTTAAACTTTGAGAAAAATTGGTTTACCAGATAGTTAAGAAAAAGAAAGGATAAGGACACACACACACACACACACACACACACATACATGTGCACACACCACAACACTGATAAGAATACAAGCCAAAGAGGTGAGACATAATAGAACCAGCAATTACTGTTGCCAATTTTACCACCACTTTACATATAGCAACTCATTTAAACCTCACAAAAACCCTATATATTATGTTTTACATATATGGAAACTGAAGCATAGGTTGGCAGTCTGACTCCAGATTTTATTATCCTGACTAAACTCAACTACCGTATGGCATGTCTTGAAAGTCAAGGAAAGGGCAGTTTAAGAAGGATTAGCAATGTTAAGGATTAGCTTGCAGAAGTGAAGTTTTGAAAAGGATCTAGCAACAATGAATTCATCAGTGCTCTTGGCAGGAGCAGTTTTGCAGACATAGTGGATTGATGAAGAGGAAGTGAAAATAGCTAAAGCCAAAATAAGTATAGTTTTCAAGATGTTTGGTTATAAAAAGAAACACAGGAAATGGAATTGATTGAGAATTTTTGAGTTTACAATTGAATATAGAAAGAGTTACGTGTTTTAATACTGATGAGAAGACCATTGAAGTGAAGGAAACCATGAAGCCATTCTGGAGAGAGATAAAAATAATATCTAGAGTTTAAGTAGACATTCACCTTAAATAGGAGTATTGCCTTTTGTCCTCTACAAGAAAAGGGAAAGGAACATAATTAATACAGACGCTAGTAAGTCTATAGGTTATGCAACCAAAATAATTACTTATAATTATATTTTTAGGTTGGAGAGGGGAGTGATGAATCTTAGGGTCAAGATTTTGAAACAAAGGGAAAAAATGAAATTGTGGATAATTAAGAACTGATTAGAAAGATTTTTTGGATATCCTTGAAGAATCCATTGAAATTGAAGATTATACAGTGCAGTCTGGGACATATGAACATGGGCAAGATAATCATTTGGATTGATTCAGCATTGATTATTGCCATCTATTTCAACAAATAAATAGTGAGAGAAGGGAGTTGAGCATATGGTGGTTAAAGAAAGCAACAGTAACCTTAAATGACACACTAGATTGGATGGATTTAATTGATATTTATGGAATATTTCATTCCAAAGCAGCAGGATATACATTCTTTTTAGGTGTACATGAAACATTCTCAAATATAGACCACATGTTAGGACACAAAGTAAGTCTTAACAAATTTAAGAAGATTGAAATCATAACAAGCATCTTCTAGGATCACAATGGCATGAAACTAAATCAACTACAATAAAATAGTTTTAAAAAATTCAGACACAGGGAGGTTAAATAGCATGTTATTAAACAGTGAATGGGTTCATAAGGAGATCAAGGAAGAAATGAAAAATTACCTGGAAACAAATGAAAATGAATACACAACAACCCAGAAGCTATGGGACAAAGTGAAGGCAGTCATGAGAGAGATACAGGCCTACCTGAAGAAACAAGAAAAATCTCAAATAAGCAATCTAACCCTAAATTAATCAGAAAAAGAACAACATGAAAAGCCCAGAGTAAGTAGAAGGAAGAAAATAAGGATCAGAGCAGAAATAAATGAAATAGAAACTTAAAAAAAAAAAAAAAGTACAAAAGATCAATGAAACCAAGAGCTAGTTCTTTGAAAAGAAAAACAAGATTGTTGAACCTTTAACCAGAATCCTCAAGAAAAAAAGAGCAAGGACTCAAATAAATAAAATCAGAAATGAAAGAGAAGGAACAACTGACATCACAGAAATACAAAGGATTGTAAGAAAATACTGTGAACAACTATATGCCAATAAATTAGACAACCTGAGCAAAATGGACAAATTTCTAGAAACATACAATCTTCCAAAACTGAATCAGGAAGAATCAGAAAACCTGAATTCACTAATTACAACTAATGAAATTGAAGTAATAAACAAAAAACTCACAGTAAACAAAAGTCCTGGACAGGATGGCTTCACAGGTGAGTTTTACCAAAAATTTAAAGAACTAACACCTATCCTTCTCAAACTATTCCAAAAAATTTCAAGCCAGTATTATCCAAATTTCAAAGCCAGATAAAAACACTACAAAGAAAGAAAACTATAGGCCAATATCCCTGATGAACATAGATGCTAAAATCCTCAAAAAAATATAAGCAAATTAGATCCAGCAAAACTTTGAAAAGGTCATAAAGCATACTAAGTGGGATTTATTTCAGGATGCAAGTTTGGTACAGTATTTGCAAATCAATAAATGTGATACATCATAAACAAAATGAAAAATAATCATATGAGCATATCAATAAATGAAGAAAAAGCATTAGATAAAATCTAGCACCCAAAATTGAACTGCCATTTGACCCAGTGAGCCCACTACTAGGAATAAATCCTAAGAAGTCTGAAACACCAATCAGAAAGAATATATGCACCCCTATGTTCATTGCAGCACTATTTACAATCACTAAAATCTGGAAACAGCCCAAGTGTCCATCAAGAGATGAGTGGTTAAAAAAGCCGTGGTACCTATACACAATGGAATACTATGCAGCTGTAAGGAAGAAAGATCTGTTACCCTTTGAGACGACATGGAGGAACTTGGAGAGCATATGCTAAGTGAAATAAGCCAGTGAAAGAAAGACAAATATCTCAAGACCTCACTTATTTGTGGAATATAATAAACAATATAAGCTGATGAACAAAATAGACCCAGAGACATGGAAGTAGGAATCAGACTGACCTCAGAGGAAGGGCGGGAGGTGGGGTGCAGAAAGAGATATACCAAAGAACTTAAATGTATATATATGTAACAAATGGATGTAGACAACAATACTGTGAAGGTAGGGAGGAGAGCATGGAGCAGGGTATGGGGGAAAGGGAGAAACATGTGAAAGGAAAAAAAAAAAATACTCCCAGCAAAGTGGGAACAGAGGGATGATACCTCAACATAATAAAGGCCTTATATGAAAAACGTACAACTAGCATCATACTCAATGAGCAAAAACTATAAGTGTTTCCATTAAGATTGGGAACAAGACAGGGATATCCACCTTCACCACTCTTATTCAACATAGTCTTGGAAGTCCTAGCCACAGTGGTCAGAAAAGAATAAATAAAAGGCATACAAATTGTAAAGGAGGAAGTAAAACTATCATTATTGCAGATTCCTTGATATTGTACGTAGAAAACCCTAAAGACTACCTCAGAAAGCCACTAGATTTAATAAACAAATTCAGCAAAGTAGCAGGATGCAAAATTAATATTCAGAAATTGGTGGCATTTTTTTTTTATTTTATTTTTTTATCCTCACCCGAGGACATTTTTCCATTTTTTGCACGGACAGAGTGGGAGGGAGAGAGAGGAAGAGAGAGCGAGGGAAACATCGATGTGAAAGGGACACATCGAGTGGCTGCCACCCGCACGACCAACCAGGGCCGGGGACAAACTGCAACCAAGGTACATGCCCTTAGCGGGAACCGAACCCGGGTCTCTCCAGACCGCAGGTGGACACTCCAACTGCTGAGTCAAACCGGCCAGGGCTGGTGGCATTTTTATACACCAATAATGAACTATCAGAAAGAGAAACTTAGAAAACAATTACATTCACTGCCACAACAACAACAACAATAACAAAAAGTAAGGTACCTAGAAATAAATTTAACCAGTGAGTTAAAAGGCCTGTACTCAGAAAACTATAGGACATTGAAAAAAGAAGTTGAGGAAGATACAAATAAGTGGAAGCATATACCATGTTCATGGATTGGAATAATTAAAATCTCCATACTACCCAAAGCAATCTTAGATTCAGCACAATCCCTATTAAGATGCCAATGGCATATTTAACAGATCTAGAATAAATATTTTAAAAATTTATATGGAACCAGAAGAGACCCCAAATAGCTTGAGAACAAAGAACAAAGTTGGAGGTATTACAATACCTGATATCAGAATATACTATAAGGCTATTATAATCAAAACAGCCTGGTACTAGCATAGAAATGGGCATATATATCAATGGAACAGAATAGAGAGCCCAGAAATAAACCCACACCTTTATGGTCAATTAATATTTGACAAAGGAGGCAAGCGCATACAATGGAATAGACATTGTCTTCGATAAATGGTGTTGGGAAAACTGTACAGGAACATGCAAAAAAAATGAAACTAGACCACCAGCTTACACCATACAGAATAAACTCAAAATGGATAAAAGATTTAAGAATAAGTCATTGAAACCATAAAAATCCTAGAAGAAAGTATAGGCAGTAAAATCTCAGACATCTCTCATAGTGGTATTTTTGCCGATATATCTCCTCGAGCAAGGGAAAGAAAAAAATAAAAAAGTGGGACTACATTCTACAGAAAAGCTTTTGCACAGCAAAAGAAACAATTAACAAAATGAAAAGGGAACCCACTGTATGGGAGAACATATTTGTCAATGATACATCAGATAAAATATTAATTTCCAAAATATATAAAGAATTTGCACAACCCAACACCAGGAAGACAGACAATCCAATTAAAAAATGGGCAGAGGACCTAAATAGACACTTCTCCAAAAAGGACATACAAATGACCAATAGACATATGAAAAAATGCTCAACGTCACCAAGTAGCAGAGAGATGTAAATTAAAACCACAATGATATATCACCTCACACCTGCCAGAATGGTACCATCAATAAATCAACGAACAAGTGCTGAGGAGGAAGTGGAGAAAAGGGAACCCTTGTTCACTGTCAGTAGGAATTCAAACTGGTGCAGCTATTGTGGAAAACAGTATGGAGTTCCTCAAAAAATGAAAAATGAAACTACCTTTTGACCCAGCAATCCCACTTCTGGAAATGTATTCTAAGAATCCCAAAACATTAGTTTGAAAGAATATATGCACACTGTGTTCATAGCAACATTATTTACAGTAGCCAAGGAAACAACCCAAGTGCCCAACAGTAGATGAGTGGGTAAAAATGCTGTAATACATGTACACAATGGAATACTATATGGCCATAAAAAAGAAGGAACTCTTAACCTTTTGGTACAGCATGGATGGACTTGGAGAGAATTATGCGAAGTGAAATAAGTCAGTCAGAGAAAGACAAATACCATATGATCTCACATGTGAAATCTGATGAACAAAATAGAAATAGTCATGGCTACATGCAGCACACTGACAGCTGTCAGAGGATAGGGGGAAGGAGCAGTCTTGATTAAGGAAAGTAAAAGGATTAGCTGAAGAATATATATGCATAACCCATAGACACAGCCAACAGTATGGTGATAGCCAGAGAGAAGGGGTGGCAGGGGCTGGGTGGAGGTGGGCAAAGGTCTGGGGGAGGAGGGACACCTGTAATAGTGTCAGCAGTAAAAATAAAGTTAAAATATATGTGAAGTGTATAAAATAATTACATATATATAAACCTAAAAGAAGAAAAAAAAAGGAAGAGCAGTGGAACCTCGTGGGTTTGGAAAGGAAGATGGATGAGGATTCTGAGAGCATGGAGGTGGTGCGAAGGACTCAAAATCTAAAAATTGATATACTAGGGGTTACTAAGGCAGAAAACTGAGCAGGCCATTTTATTTTGATTTCAGAAAAAGAAGAATTCTGAGTAAAGTCTGTAGCTTTTGATGGGAGTGATTGAAATAAATTTGCAGTTAAGATTATTGAGGCTGATGAAAATGCCTTCATCTGAAAAGCTGGGATATCAGATGAGTTGTTCACTGACTATTAAAGAATTCAAACCTAAACATTCTCATTTATTACACTTTTTTTTTTTTAATCCTCAACTGAGAATACTTTTCCATTTATCTTCAGATAGGTAGAGAGGGAGGGAGAGAGAGAAAGATCAATGTGAGAGAGAGACATCGATTGGTTGCCCCCCATACGACCCCCACCAGGGTCGGGGACTGAACCATAACTAAGGTACATGCCCTTGACCTAAGTCAAACCCACGACTCTTTGGTCCATAACCGATGGCCTAACTGCTGATCCAAACCGGCAAGGGCATTACTTTTTATTTAAGAGATTTAATTTCTGGTCTCCTTAACTCCATATTTGTGTTTTTAGTTTCCTATGAACATGCTTCCATATCTTTATTTTTTTTTAAATCTAGTAACCAGAACTGAATAAAGTATTTTAAGAATGTTCTGAATAACCCAGGATTAAAACATTTATAGAATACCATCCCCAAACTATCTCTTTGAGATATGAAATCACATTCCAGAAGAGAGGATTTTCTTATGTTAACCTCTCACAGGTACTGTGTGCTATCCAGCTGTGATCCAGATTTTCTGGAGGATGAAGAAGTGAGATATGATTTTATTATAATAATATATTCATTATTATAAAATCTAATCATAATAATATATTAATTGTTAAATATATTACTATGGATTTGAAGGAAAGTAGGAGTGGAAAATACATTTTTGTACTGGGAATCTGGAAACCTGTGTTTTCTTGCTGTTAACACCTTTGTAATGTTGCTAAACTTAACCTTAAATTACATTTTTTTCATTTAACTTTTTAGTAGGTGAAGGTGGCTAGATCATTTCTAAATCACTTTTATGACAATGAAAAAGGTGGGGGAAAGGAATGAGGCGTGAACAGTGTGGGTGTGCTTTTCTTCACTAAGTGCAGTACAAATTAGAAGTGAATGTGCAGATAATGATGAATATGGTAATGTTGCAGGCACCCAAAAGTATCAGGAATAATGTGACAAGTTTTATGTACCTACAGCCCATTTTTGTCTTTACAGTTCATCACAATTTTTTCAAATGGTTTTATTATTTTTATTAAGAAACTTAATGTTATAGGTATAGTCTCAGCCTTTTGTAAATCCTTCCCTAGACCCATTGCCACTCCTTTCCCAAAGGTAACCACTATTCTGAATATAATGGTTCTCATTCCCAAATATGTTTTTATACTTGACTGAATGTAAATATATCTTTAAACAATATATTTATAATTGTTTTATATGTTTTTCAGAAGTTTATAAAAATGGTATCATATATACGTATTTTGTCAGTGTTTTGTGGACCTCATTTTTGAAGTTTAGCCATAGAGTTGTAGTTCATTCATTTTCTTTTTTTGTTATCCTCACCCGAGGACATTTTTCCATTTTTTGTTCAGATAGAGCGAGAGGGAGAGAGAGAGGGAGAAACCTCGATGTGAAAGGGACACATCGAGTGGCTGCCACCCGCACGACCAACCAGGGCCGGGGACAAACTGCAACCGAGGTACATGCCCTTAGCGGGAACCGAACCCGGGTCTCTGTACTGCAGGCCGACGCTCCAACCGCTGAGCCAAACTGACCAGGGCTAGTTCATTCATTTTAACTGTTTTAAATTAAATATTCCAATGTATAACTGTTCCATCATTTGTGTATTCTGTTGATGGGCATTTAGGTTGTTTCTAGTTTTTTTTTTCACTATTATAAACTGTACTGGAATAAACATCCTTGTATATGTCTCTTTTTGTATGTGAACAAGAGGTTTTTTCTTGTGTGTGTGTGTGTATATATATATATATGTCTAGAGATAGAATTGCTGGGTTATAGGTGTGTGTGTGTTTGTGTGTACATATATATATATATATATAGAGAGAGAGAGAGAGAGAGAGAGAGAATTGCTGGGTTATAGGGCATGCATATCTTCAGCTATATTAAATATGGCCAAAACTGACATTGTATCAAAGTGCTAGGCACTTAATGTTCTAATCAACACTTGGTTCTTATCAACACAATTTGATAACTGTGATATGATTATTTTGTTGTTGTTTTATTTCACATTTTCTTCTTTCCCAGTCTAGTTAAATAACTTTTCAAATATTACTGGCCATTTAGGTTTCTTTTTCACTAACTTGTCTTTATTCACTTTTCTTTTGTGTTATTTCTCTCTTTTGTATCAATTTATTTTTTATATATTAATGATACATAATCTCATTTTGGTTATGTGGATTACAAATCTCTTTCTCCAAGGTGAAAGGTTATCTTTTCTCTTTCTTTATAGTGCCATTGTTTTGGAGAAATTAAAAATTTTAATGTACTCAAATTTCTTCTAAAGTTGTAGATGCTGTTATTTTTACATTTACATCTTTAGCACACCTAGAATTTATTTTTGTAAATTGTAAGATGTAGCTAATTGAGGTTTTTCGTTTTCTTCTATATGGATAACCAATTTCTCTCAGTACCATTTATTGAATGTTCTATTGCTGCATTAAACAAGAATGTTTTTAATAATTTTGTGATTCTTATTGGTCTCTTTCTTACAGGTTTATGAAAATTACTCATTTGAAGAACTACGTTTTGCATCACCAACTCCTAAGAGGTAAGGATCCTTTCCTCAACACACATCCAAACTGACAAAGACATCCAGCACTTCAACTTTATTTTCCATAAATAAATATTTTGTAGTATTTTAAAAATTTTCAGTAGAGATCTATACATTTTATAATGTGTAGATTTGGAGGTAGAACGTTCAGCTACAGTACTGCCAGTATGTTACATAATATTAAGTTGATAGAGAAAGAATAATATCTATACAGTTGATGTACTATAGAATTGTGCCTGAAACCTATATAATTTTATTAACCAATGTCACTCTAATAAATTTCATTAAAAATAAATTAATAGCCCTGGCCGGTTTGGCTCAGCGGTTGGAGCGTCGGCCTGCGGTACAGAGAGACCCCGGTTCGGTTCCCGCTAAGGGCACGTACCTCGGTTGCAGTTTGTCCCCTGCCCTGGTTGGTCGTACGGGTGGCAGCCACTCGATGTGTCCCTTCACATTGATGTTTCTCTCTCTCTCTCTTCCTCTCTCTCCCTCCTGTTCTATCTGCACAAAAAATGGAAAAATGTCCTCGGGTGAGGATAAAACAAAACAAAACAAAACAAAAATAAATAAATAAATAAATTAATTAATTAATAAAACATTAAATAAATATAGAAAAGAAAAAGAAAAAAAAGGAATGTAAAATATCTCATGAATAATTTTTAATAATGATTACCTATGGAAATACTATTTTTTGATATATTGGGTTAAATGAAATATATCACCAAAATTTTTAAAGAATAAAGTCTAAAACATATCATTTGGCCTTATTTAGGGCTATTTGGTTTGTTTCTTTCTGTTTTTGCTTCCATCTCTCCTTCACTTATTTACTTGCAGAATGACTTCAGTGTACTTTTGATTATGAAGTCTTAATTTTTCAGCCAGAGTAATTCTGTTAACTCCATTTGTTTTTTTGTTTAAATGTTTTTTTTTTCTCTATTGATTTTAGAAAGAGAGGAAGTGAGAGGGAGAGAGAGAAACATTGATGAGAGAGAGAACATCGATTGGCCGCCTCCTGCATGCCCCCCCACTAAGGATCAGGCCCACAATCTGGGCATGTGCCCTGACCAGGAATCCAACTGGTGACCTCCCGGTGCATGGGTCAGCACTCAACCACTGAGCCACACGGACTGGACTGTTAACTCCAGTTTTAGGCAGACTTTTTTTAAGTTACTATTTTGTTTGCTGGTTAGGAGAAATACTTTTTAAAATAGATGTTTGGAAAAAATTTTTAGATAGATTAAACTCTAGAGAGACCACCTCCATAGAATTTAGAAAAGCTCCAAAGTGAGTCTGAAAAGGCATAATTATTTATATGTTTTATTGTATCATATTATATAACTTAATAGAAATTAACAGATTACTATAAGTTTATTCTGACATATATGCAAAGTAGAGTTTTAATGCATAATCTAGAGAGTTTTTTGGTCAAAATAGCCAAGTTTTGAGAATGTATCTTGATCTAGAAATAGGGAAGTAGTATTTTATCTCTGGCTTAATTTTAGTTACAAAATGTCTATACAGTGCAAGCATGTGATTTTTATAAAATAAATGTGAACTGTGTAGATGTATAACATGTTAAATAAGAAGTAATTGGCCATTTTCCAGTAAATATGCATTGGGCATTTCAAACCTAACTAAAATAGTCTTTTATCTAAGTAAATACATATATTCATCAAATACTGTTAAGCATCTGCTCTGTGGAATACACTGGTAGAGACTTTCTGACCAAGATAGATAAGGTACTGGTTCTCATAGCATTTATATTCCTGTGGAGAAATAATAATGAATAAGTAAACAAAATAGTAATAACAAATAAGGTTACTTGATAGTGATGAAGTTGGGGGAAGTTCATCTAGGCAGAGAAAAATGAGGGTGAATGGAGCTTTTGATGTGTTTGAGGACAGAAAGCTAACAGGGCTGGAAAATAGTGAGCAAGAGAGAAAATGATCAAAAATGACATTAGAAAACTATATAGTGGCCATATTATGTAGAGATTGGTAGGCTATTTTAAGGAGTTTGAATTTTCTTTCAAGTGAATTTATTTGGAAGGTTTTAAGTAGGGGAGTGATATAATCTGATTAATAGTTTTAAAAGATTGTTCTGGCTGCTCTCTGAAGAGTGAATTATACAAGAGTAAGAGTGGGAACAAAGAGATGAGTTTGACTGTTAAGTGGCTTGGACTAGTAGTGGAACGGAGTTACCAGTGGAAATAAAGAAGTGGATGGATTTGGGATATACTTCGAAGGTAAAACCAACAGCCTTGCTGCTAGAATAGAAATAGGAGGTGAAGGAAAGAGAAAAATCAAGAATGATTGTAAAGTTTTTCAGCAGCAGTATAGAGTATATAGCCATATAGAGGTTGGCCAACTTTGGACTACAGACTAATTCAGGCCTTTTTTTCTTTTTTTAAGTAAAGTTGTATTAGAACACAGCCTTACTCATTAGCTTAAGTTTTGTCTAGGGCTTCGTTCCCACTGCGATGTTCTAATTGTGACAGACTGTTTGGCACAATAGACTAAAGTGTTATTACAGAAAATGCCACTGAACCCTAGTATAGATTATCATGATTTTAATGAGGACTAAAAGCCTGCTATTTTGTTTTGTTGGGTGGTAGGGTGAGTGGGAAATAAGACTGGATATATTGCAGTTGAGATGCCAAGATGCCTTTTAGTTCTCTAAGTAAAGGGATTTTCAGGGCAGTTTGAAATTCCGCGGACAAATAAATTTTGGAGTAATCTATAAAGAAATGGTATTTAAAATGGAAGAATAGATGAATGATCAACTAGACAGATGCTATTCAAAGAAAAAAAAAAAAAGAAGACCGAGACCCGCATCTTGGGACATTTTATAGTTAAAAGGTAGTCAAAAGAGAGAGAGCTAATAAAACACTGAGACTGTTGCAGAAGCAAAAAGAAGGAATTTCAAGAAATTAGGAGCTGTCAGCTCTCAAGTTTTACTGACAGAGATTGCTAAGGATAAAGAAATGACCATTAAATTTGGTAGTGTGTTCATAAATATGACATAACCAATTGCAATAAGTGTTGGGAACAAAAGCCTAGTTAGGATAAGTTGTGGAAGAGAATTGGAAATGAGGGAATGGAGATAGTGATTATAGACAATTCTTTAGGTAAGTTTTGATATAAATGGGAAAAGAGATATGAGACCTTATTTGAAAAGGCTATAAATCAAGAGGAGGTAGTTAAGATGAGAGATTCTGATGTTTGTTTGTATAGAGATGAAAGAGAAATAGAAATAATCTAGTAAAGTGAGATACATCGATGATGAATGAGAGAGAGCAAGGTAATTGTAGTATGGAAGTGCTGAGGTAATGAGATTCACAGCACAAATGAGGGGCTTACTTTAGATGAGACCCAAGACACTTCTTTCGTTGTAACAGAAGAGAAGGTAGAGGAAAGTAGGGTTATTAATTTGATTGCAACTTTGAGGCTTATCTCTTGCTTCTGTTTCTCACTGAAGAAAGTGATGTCATAATCAACAGAGTGAGCAAGAAGGGTGATGGAGGTTTGAAGTGAGAAAGAAAAAATGAAATTCGGTCATTTTGGAGAGTAGGAAAACATACTATGGCGGGGCGGTAGGATTGTCATTCATTGTAATAATAGAATCAGAAATTAAATGTTTGCTGATATATCTTAATGATGTTGTCAGCTGTTTAACCAAAAGTAAAATTTCCAATATTCATCTTACTTCTTTTCAGACCCAGTGAGAATATGCTGATCCGTGTTAATAATGATGGCACTTATTGTGCAAATTGGACCCCAGGGGCCATTGGACTCTACACTATTCATGTTACCATTGATGGCATTGAAATAGGTAATTTTTCAGAACTTATGAGTTACTAGTGTAAAGAATTAGAATCAAAATCATCTTTCTGTTCTAGTTTGCCCTTTAGCTTGTATGATAGACGTGGACAGGTTTCATAACTAACTTACTTGAGCTTTGTTTTCTCCTTTATAATGAGTACTGAATTGGTACATTCATAAGGTCTTAAAATATTGTAATAATTTATGGTGTTGTTATAGCTGTCATTGACTCCTCCCTCCATTTCCTAATTAACTGGTTAGGTATGTTTTTCTCCAAGCTGCTATATAGTTGTGTGCATACCTTGTCTCCTCCTCATGGTACATCTGTCTTCCTTTCCTGGTTGTGAGCAGAGACCAGTTCATTCATTTTTGGATCTTCCAGTCTAGCTCAGAGCCTGGCACATAATAGCTGCCTAATAAATACTTGTTGAATGGCCCTGGCCAGTTTGGTTCAGCAGTTAGAGTGTCAACCCATGGACCAATGAGTCACAGGTTTGATTCTGGTCAAGGTCACATACCTCAGGTGCGGTTCATCCCAGCCCTGGTCAGGGTCCTGCGAGAGGCAACCAGTCCATGTGTTCCTCTCACATCGATGTTTCTTTCTCCCTCTCTTTCTCTCTCCCTCCCTCCCACTCTATCTAAAGATAAATAGACAAATATCCTTAGGTGAGGATTAAAAAAAACAAAAACTTGTTGAATGAATGAATTTTCTTTATTCACCACTTACTTGGAAAAGTATATTGCTTTTATTTTGGGCATTAGTCTTTTTTTTGGTAAACTATTCATATAATAGGATAACAGTAGAAAAAGAAAACTGTTACTCGTCTATCAACATGAATTCCTTATGACACTATCTTTCCTGATGCTTCTCAAGGAAAAAGGTTCCTATGATCAGGTAGGTTTAGAAAACCGAGTGTATTATAGTCTCATCTTAGACATTCATACAATTCACATTGACAAGAAATTCTGAAATTAGTAATCTTGTCTTAGATGAAAAAATTTAAGAACCATATTTCACCCATATGTGGGATATAAAACTGAAAGCAACAAACAAGACAACAAACAAAAACTTATAGGGACAGAAAACAGTATGGTGGTTACCAGAGGGAAAGTGGTGGGGCGGAGGTAGAAGAGTGTAAAGAGAGCCAAATATACGGTAACGGAGGGTCTGACTTCGGGTGGTGAGCACACAATTGTACACTTGAACCTATATAATTTTATTAACCAATCTCACCCCAATATATTTAATACAAATTTTTAAAAAGGAATATTTGTTTAATCTTTATATGAAACCCTTGCATGTGGGGAAAAGGGAGACAGTGTAGAGATAAAAGTAATCCAGATTAGCATTCCACCAGAATATCCTCTGGGAAACTGATGTAAGTAGTTTGTTTTTACAGTGAAGGTAAAGAGGTATTTTACATTGATGTAACTGTATAGAATGTACATTAATGTAACTGTATGGAATGAGATATCTTAAATTCATCTATATCATTCCAGAGACCTTTATCCTTAGGCTTTGTTACACTCTCCTTTATTTCAGCATATCCATAAAGCCTTTAGTTCAGGGAACTTTTGTTGGTTCTAAGAAAAACACTGTTCTCAGTAAGACAATTACTGTCAAGTATTAACAATTTATTGATGATTGCAAGATAAAATAGGCAAACAAAATCATATGAAGTAGAATATAAGTAGCAGCATGCAAGAGGTACAAACTGTAGGAATTCAAAAATAGAGATGGATAGTCAAGAATGGCTTCACATTTACTAATAGTGAATGGGGTGAAGGAAACTGCTATAAAGTAGATAAGAAATGTATATTTATTCATATTTACTTGGAATCATTCATTTTCTTTCCTACCTTCCTAACTCAACTTTTTCCCAAGGTGACCAAACTGTCAATAGGCTGGGGCCTTGCTTGACATAGGCAAGGGCTGATAATAATTCATTAGAATAATTATGACAATAATAGTTAACAGTTATTGAGCATTTCATGTATGTACAAACATATATATTTTAAATAATTTCATTTTCACAATAACCCAATGAGGTATGTGCTATTCTTGTTCCCATTTTATAGATGAAAAAGTTGAGGCACAGAGAGTCAAATAGTAGTAAATGTGGGAACAAACAAGACAGTCTAATGTGAGCACCCAGCTTTTAACCACCATTCTGTGCTGCATGTTAGTGATAGATATGATTAGTCAAGATAATGAGTGATACTCTGATTTGATGATGTGGGATAATGTTTAATCATACAAGAGTTTATTTTTAGTTTTTTCATTATGATTTCACATATTCAGATAAAGAATATGAGTCCCTCTTTTCCTTGAACCCTAAGACACCTGTTTGGAATTTCAGGGCCATTTTACAAAAAATTTCTCTTTTTTCGCTATAAATATTTATCACATTAAAAGGACAGAATTCAGATATTTGTCTCATCTGTTCAAAATAGCCTGTGATTGCCCTGGCCGGTTTTGCTCAGCGGTTAGAGCGTCGGCCTGCGGTACAGAGAGACCCGGGTTCGGTTCCCGCTAAGGGCACGTACCTCGGTTGCAGTTTGTCCCCGACCCTGGTTGGTCGTGCGGGTGGCAACCACTCGATGTGTCCCTTCACATCGATGTTTCTCTCTCTCTCTCTTCCTCTCTCTTCTCCCCGCTCTGTCTGAACAAAAAATGCAAAAATGTCCTCAGGTGAGGATTAAAAAAAAAAAAAAAAAAATAGCCTGTGATTGTTTATAAGGTTAGGTTAAACAGTCCTCCCTTTCTTGTATTCTAAACATTGAATTCTCTTCCTTTTCTTACAGATGCTGGTTTAGAAGTAAAAGTAAAAGACCCACCAAAAGGAATGATACCACCTGGAACTCAGCTGGTCAAACCAAAGACTGAACCTCAACCAAATAAGGTTAGGGTAGGATGAAATCAGAACCTGAGTTAATCAAAGGTTCATTAATTTTCTTCATTGATGCTTCAAGGTGGCCATCAAACATCTGATATTTTACTTGATTTGAATATTTGAATTCTAAATATTCCTCAGTAATTTTGAAGAGTATTTCATGGTAGTTCTAATCATTTCTAATTGTATAACCTGTACTTTTGACTTCTTTGTGTAATAATTTAGTAATTTATAGGCCTGTCTATTTTCTCTTAATTGAAAATTTACAACTAACCAAAAGTCTCTTGTTCATAAGTGTATAAAGTTTGCAAGGTTAAAGTATCTTGTGCTACTAAGAAAAATTAATTTTCTAACATTAAAAGTAAATAGAGGAATTTTTGTAAACTATTTATTAAAAAGGAAACATTGGTAAAAAATTTTGTATTATACCTGTCTAATAAGAAAAAATTGCTCTTTTCTCCTTTTTATAGCATCTTCAAAAATTTAGCAAGGAAATTATAAATATACATGAATAATTTTCTAATTTTTCAGTAATGTACATTTTAATACTTTTGCTATAAATAAACCACTGTTATTTGCACAGGAAAAGCAGCTACAAATAATTGTGGAAACTTTCTCAGAATTAATAATACTTTCAAATCTGTTTAATGTTATCTATTACTATTTATAAGATCTCTATTTCATGATTTCCCCTATCTTTGCTTTTCTCAGGTTCGAAAATTTGTGGCCAAGGACAGTGCAGGTCTTCGTATCCGTAGCCACCCATCCCTTCAGAGCGAACAAATAGGCATAGTGAAAGTCAATGGAACTATCACTTTTATTGATGAGGTAATTTATAATGAAAACCTGGTAATAAATCTTGGACAGAAAGTTTTTTATTGTTTGCACAATAAGGTTACTAAATGTTTCTGTTAGAACAAGTTTTATTTAATTTATTGTTTTTAAATCCTCACCTGAGGATATTTGTCCATTTATTTTCAGGCAGAGTGGGAGAGAGAAAGACATCTATGTAAGAGAGACACGTTGATTGGTTGCCTCCCGCACGACCCTGACCAGGGCCAGGGACCAAACCACAACCAAGGTACATGCCCTTGACCGGAATCAAACCCGCGACTTTTTGGTCCATGGGCCGATGCCACTGAGCCAAACCAGCAAGGGCTAGAATGAGTTTTCAGTGGCTTGGGTCGTGTTTGGAAAATTGTTTGGCAAAATGTGTTCGTTGAGTTTCAAGCATTTCACTTACTTTTTTTTTTTTATCAAAAAAGTAACTAAAATTTTTAACGTGAAAGGAACACAGTTAACATAGTAGTCAGAACCTGTACAAATACTCACTGAAAATGGTACAGTTCATGTTGAATATTTTTAATGTTACTTGTTTTTAAATGTTTATCATATTGTTTTAATTTTGACAGTCCATTTTTCTAATAATACAATAAAAGGCTTCTGATTCTTAACATCTAAATTGAAGGGAAAGAAGACTTATGTTTTTTTGGAAAACATCTGATTTTATGTTTAAAGTATTTTGAAGTGTGATTTCTTTGTATTTTTACTCCCAAGTGACATTGTTTTACAGTCTCACCATTTGAATTATATTGCTTGGCTTTCCCTTGCTTTTTTTTTTTTTTTTTAATTAAAGGTTCTCTCATATTAACCCTCTTTGTAAACTAGATGCTTAACCTCCATGTCCACCATTATTTGCCTGCTTTGTAGCCTTTCAGCCCTTCCTAACCTTATAGGAGTTACAGGAGGGCATGGCTTGTTTTGTTGCTTATTTCTCATAGATCCACAATGATGATGGTGTATGGCTGAGACTGAATGATGAGACAATAAAGAAGTATGTTCCTAACATGAATGGTTACACTGAAGCCTGGTGCCTCTCTTTTAATCAACATCTTGGCAAGAGTCTTCTGGTCCCTGTTGACGTAAGTAAAAGGTTATTTTAAAAAGCATTATAGATACACTCTGTCCTCATTGCAGGACTTTCTTTAATTAAGGCTTTTCAGTTCTGAGGTAAACCACAACTAAATAACTTGTATTTTATAAGTGCTTGAATTCATGAGAGCTTCTGTATAATAAAGGTGGAGTTTGGCAAGGCAAGGGACCTTAATACTAACTATGATCCATCACAGGCAATAGTAATAAATGAAAACTGGGTCTACTAAGTTCCTTTCAAAGAGGTGAGGGATGAGCGTGGTTGCACTTTTTTTTTTTCCTTTCTTATTCATACTACTGTTTGGAATGAATTTCAAACTAGATTTATAAATTCAGTATTATTATATACAGTCAAAGAACATGTACAACATATTTGTTTCTTGTATTAGAATTTTGTAATTAGTTCTCTATGTTTTGTCTAAGTTTGAATGTTTTCTTTCTTTGCTTATAACAGCTATTTTTTAAAAATAAGATGGATTTTTAGACTTGTGGTGCTATAGTGTTGGAGCTAAATCTTTCTGTCTGAGAGAATTCACTGAACCTCTTTAACAAATGCAGTAGAATATTTAGAACCAGTGTTCACAAGATTGCTACGTCAGTAAATGTGATAGTAATCTACAACTCTATTTATAATTTAAAAATAAAGTATGATTGTTCTTCCTTTTCTTCACCATCATATGTATGTATTCCTATGACACTGCTAATAAATGACACTGTTAAAATTTTATTTTTAAAAAACCTTAATATTTTAAACAGTTGAATTTCTTAAAACTCAGTATATACAATTAGCTTATTATATCAAACCATTCAATATCTTGTTTATTTTTCTCCTTGATAGTCCAGAGTAATGTTCTCCCAAGGGCAATTATACAAGATGATTCTTTGGGAAAGAAAATCTGGGAACTTCTATTTATATCTACTGATCTTATTCTTTTGTATATGTTTTATAATAGTATAGTGAGGAAAAATATGTCTTTATATATGTTTTTTACTAATGTGTTATTTTAAAAAGCTTAGAGCATGTTGGCCAAGGTTAAGCTAACAAAATGACAAATCTATAATTAAAATTTAAAAATTTAAATAGACTAGATGTTAAAGTTTTCTCAGATTTGTATCTACAGGTGAAAACGAAAAGGATTTTGACCCTCTGGAAAAGAGGTACTACTCTGGAAGAAAAATAATAATTCTTTATCATTTGTGGAATAAGTTGGTCTTAAATGGTTTGAAATCATTTTTGCATTATAGTAACAAAATATTCCTCATTATTATGAAAATTATATTTTAAATTAAATGACAGCAGCCATTTTATTTATTTTGTATATAGTTTACTTTTAAAATTTTCACTAATTTAGACTTTTGTGTATTTTAAGTCCCTAATAAGGCATTATGTTTACTACCTCCCCCATTCTGAAATTTATTTTCTAATTCCTTTGCTTGTTCATTTGGTGAGATGCTTTTGAGAGAGGAAGGCAGTCACAGATAAAACAAGAATAGAAAGGAAGAGCAAGAAGTGCTGTCTGTTGAAGTTCTAAATTTCATAGTTTCATTTTGGAACATTAACCCCATCTAAAAGACGGTTTGTGATAGACAATGTTCTTGAGGCCAGAGAGGTAGTAACAAAGGTGAAAGCGAAGGGCAGTAACAAAGGTAAGAGAGAAAGCTAAATGGAGCCATACAAATGCTTGTTGATAGGTTTTCACTGGAATGTGAATGAGAAGGTGGTTGACTTGAAAAAAATCTTGATGCAGAATATTGGAGATAGAAAGTAAAATGAAGTAAGTGACTCTTTATGTTTAAGAATGATATGAGTTCTGTTTTCGTATAAATAATTTAGAGTATCTGGTGTCAATAAGAAGGCTGACGTTTTTCTGGTTCCTTATTTTAAAGTGGTAGCAACTTGAGATTTTTATAAACTAGAGGAAAGATGCCAGTAGGAATGGGGTAAATTAAAGATGTAGATAAGAAATCTAAAGACTGAAAAAGGAGGAGAAAATGGAATTAAGGCCATATCTGGAGATTTGTTTCTATGAAGGAGGAATAGAGATATATGACAGAAGATAAGTTTTTAGGGATGGAAGGAGGATGGGGAGAGGTTGAAGAAGACCATGATACTTCCATAAACTAGAAGAAAGGAAAGCCATCAGTTGAGATAGTACTACAAATGAGTTACGTTAAAGGGTTCAGAAATATCATAAACATTTGAATTAATGTTTGATAGAAATAGAAGAGAGATCTGAAATAAAACTACTTGTTTTGCTATTACAGAGCCACTACAGACCCAGTGAGACCACTGGATAGAACCATTCTAGATGCCCTTCCTTCCTCATAGCCTGAAATATCCAGAATTGAAAAAGCCAAGAAAGCAAATGATAGCACTAGCTGGAATTTTTCAGTGTTGTGACAGAAAAATAGGGTTGAAGAGGCATTTCAGATGCTGATGGAAGAGCAGTTGAGATCACCCTCTGGGATCGGGCCAAGTTATAAATGTGAAAGGACAAATGGAGGGTCCACAGACTTGTAGTTAAAGAGCTGGAATGATATAGGCAGTTTGTGTGTTAAGGTAGAATATTTGAATTTGATTTCATTGTTAGAGCATTTTATTGAATGAGATGGCCCATTAGTGTGGCTATGAAAGGGTAGCTCAAGTATAGTGGAGGTAAAAGGCATTGGAACTATTTCAGTCCAAGAACTAGAAGGCAGGGCGCCAATAGGAAAACACATGTATGATACTGACCTACAAGGTTTAAGATGAAAGTGAGTTTGTTTACCATTGGAGGAAGGATCCCATTGGATACAATATAAAGTCACAGGGCAAATGGGAATAGTTTGATGTTGCATCTGAGAAACGTATAGAGCAGTTTTGGTATAAATATAAGAACAAGTAGATGACTTAAGAGTTAGTTTTTTTTTTTATTTTTTTATGTGGTGACTTAAGATGATGGGATATAGTGTAGCAAAATTAACTGGTCTAGGGATCCAAACAAATCTAGTATAAAGTTGCTTCAGTGCAGGTGTTAGAGGAGGACCAACTCAGAGTCAGAACGTGGCATAGGTAAAGACAGGTTAGTTTTCCAGGATTTTGTCTGTAGGGACTGGGGCAGACCTCTTATGCAATCAATGTTTTTAATGAGTACCTTACTCTGGAGGGCTAAATCTGCTAGGGCATGGAGGGAATAAATGGTACGTATTTGCACAGAGGGAATAACAATTCCATTTCATACAGGAACTAATACAACTAAATAAATGCACCTTGTTACTTCTTCCTTTGCATCTCTTAATACATTTACTAATGGGAAAGCACTTTACATGATTCTTCCTTTTTACTTCAGTCCATTTGTGAATAAATCAGCTACAATTCTGGCTTATAATTACAAAACACTGATAACTTAAAAAATGAAGAACCAGTGCCACTAACTTAAGATGCAAAAGTACCAAAAAGTTGCCTTCAGCAATGTTTACATCTAACTCTTCAACCTTTTCTAGTTAAACCAATTTTGCATTCACTTCAGTGTTTGTACATTATGTGGGTCCTAACTAAAACAAACTGTTGGGAAGAATGGAGTGGGGATTAGAAATTTAAACACTGCCTAAATATTTGATAACTACTTTTGAAAAAAAGATTATCATAAGTAATCATATTTATAATAAGCTTTAAAGTGATGTTTGTTGCACTGTCTTGTTTATTTTACTCATGTTATGGAATACTTGTTTTCATTGTAGACACGTACTTTAGCTATATTTTACTGTCCAGCAAGTTCTATTTAAACATTATTACTTTATTAAGAAATAGTGGCATCCTAACTTAGTTCAAATGGAACTTTAACTCTGTTTTAGCACTTTAGTTAGGCTCTAGTTTAGAGATTAAATAGCATTAGAAATTTGTATTATAAAAATATTTGTAAATTAATAGGAAAAATAGGGATAAATATGAAGGATGTAGATTCTTTTTTGTGAGGTTCTCATGGTCTGTTGGAACTTCTTGCCTTTTTAAAGTATGTTTTTATTGATTTTTTAGAGAGAAAGGAGGGGGAGAGATAGAAACATTGATGTGAGAGAGATACATTCATAACCTGCCTCCTGCACGCCCCCTACTGGGGATCGAGCCACACAACCCGGGCATGTGTCCTGACCCGGAATCAAACCGGGACCTCTCAGTCCACTGATGATGCTCAATCCACTGAGCCACATCAGCCGGGCCTTCTTGCCCTTTTTAGACCACTGTGTTCAATTGTACATCTTATAGTCTTTGTTTATGATTTTTCATTTGTCTAGAATGCTTTTGCTTCCATATTTTCCTGTAACTTTTCTAATATTTTTCTAGTTGACCAGGCTCAAATATTTATCTTGATGTTTTTCTTCTCTGTACTTTCCAATAATGCTGTAGCTATTAATTTATTAATTGTTCATTCAACAAATATTTATTGAGTCTTTATTATGTACCAAATACTAAGATGAGAAGTAGGTGCTGGGTGGAGAGGCAGAGGGGAAGGGTACAAAATAAATAAAATGGAGTACACTCCTTGTTCTTGAGGTACTTGCTATATAGTGTGGTAAACATACAAATAATTAGCATTCAAATAATTAAGTTACATTGCGATGAGTTTTAATGGCTTCACTTAGGAGGTGACATTTGAGAAGGTTTTGAAGAAAAGTTACCAGGAAAATATGAAAGAATTTCTAGACAGAGAATCAAATGTCCAAAGTTATGGACATATGCTATATTTGGGAATTGAGAAATAATTTATATGAATGAAGCAAAGAATTGGGGATAGAAAGTGTGTCAGTACTGGGAAAATTAGGTGTCTCGCTCCCTTCTCAAGTAGCACTTTGTAAAAGTAGAAAATGTTTACTTCTTTCTCCAACTACCTGTAATGTTTAGTTGAATTTTATTTTATTATTTTATTTTATTTATATTTTGCCTTCAGCCCATTTGTCTTCATATACCTTTTATTTTTTTTAAGCTCCTTAAAGGTAAGGACTCATGAGGATCCCTTCTTACTCATAATTTGTTTCTTCCCAAGTATTAAGTAATACATTTTGCTTGTGGTAAGCTTTCAACATTTGTTGAATATTAAATTTTAATTTTGGGTATTTGGTATGATCATGCGGCTTAAAAGAATTTCTAACACATATATGCTCCTTAGCTTAATTCTCTCACTTAATTCTCACTGTGCTCCTGTGATGTTAAGTATATCAACATTCTCATTTTTTCTAAATGACAAAAGATAGCTACTTTCCCAAAATCACAAGTAGAAAGTAATGGAGCTGATTCCGGAACCCCAGTTGATGTGATTAAAGCCTATGCTTTTATGTTTAGTCTGCCTTAATCTAGTAGAGCGATAAGGATATGGTTATAAAGGGATAAAGTAAATATACCTATAAAAATCATATTACTTTGGCTAGGACTCCCAAATTAAATAAATATGAACATTCATAACCTTAAGGTTGAATGAGGACGAATACCATGATATATGTTGAAGGTATGACATGGGTCAGTCTTAGAAGGCATACCTAGGGAATGTTGAATTTAAATTAAAATTGTGAAGATTTGGAAACTATAAAATGTAAGCTAGTAGAATGTTTCATTCATCAGGGAAATGTAATTGAAAAGGAGATGAGTTAAGCACGTGATGTGGGAGACATTTGACTGTCTAGGACTAGAACTTAAATTTTTTGGAAAACATTTTTACTTATAGGATAAGGAGATATTTAGTGATTTGAAACTTAGAGGCACAATTCTGTGGATACTTTGTCAAAAATGAAATCTTCCAATATTATGAAGCAAGTTGAATGGTAGAGAAAGTTTAGATAGTACCTCATTAGAAGTGTTCTAAGATATCTTTATAATGCCCGTATTATCTGAATCCTTGCAGAAGCAACAGTGTTCTCTGAACATGTACATGCTTTTATACAAACCACTTACCTACTTAGGTTGATTGGTGTTCAAATATAGAAAGTAGGTTGTTGCTTGTTTGTTTGTTTGTTTGTTTGTTTTAATTGGGGGCCCTGAAGATTTGAAGGAGAAATGAAGGGAAAATATCATTTGGTAGTCTCTCTTAGAGCATTTACCCAGGGTAATTGGTAAAATTAGCAAATGTTTTTTGCATTTTATGTCCAGTTTTATTCTTTTGGGATACCTATTAATGTCTGGTAGCCACAGCTTCAGCATACCCCAAATTTCTTGGTTTTTTGTTGTTGTTGTTAATAGATTTGTATATGTGTATGCATAACCTGTTTTTTTCAATCTTAGTAAATAATAAATATTTACTTATTGTACCCTTAGTAAATATGATATCTTAGATGATTATTAAAACTTCATTTCATACTTTAGCCTGGTGTTTAAGTTTCCTAATAGTGAGATTTAGGCAATTAAAATAACATTTTAAGTGTTTAATTTACCTAAGCTATTTTATCCTTTTCACTTAAAAAAATGTCAATTCTAAACTCTGTGCTTATGTAGTACAATGAAATAATAATAGTTATTATTTTTTGTATGAGCATTTGACATGTTTGGTTATGTGTTTTCACATGAAAATTATTCACTTATTTGATCTCTTCTATGCATTAACAGATTATCAGCTTAGAGTTACAATTTGGTACTCATTAATTTAGTTAGGTTTTTAGTAATTTTCTAATTTTCTTAAGACACACACACACACACACACACACACATATACATAAAGTGGTGCTCATATTCTGTGAAATTGTAAAATATGAAAGCTAATTTATATATTTTAATAGTGAGAAATTAAGACGTTGAAGTAGTTAATATTTTTATGCATGTTCATATCTTTAACTGAACTTTCCTAAATTTTCAAAAGAAAACTTTACCAAGTATATTTTATTTTAAACTCCAGTTTTCTATTTGGTACATTTTTGATTCCTGATAAAATGCACTTTCATTAAGTTACCACATTTTTAAAAATAATCTTAATAATCTTATAGTAAACTAGTTCAGACAAGGAATTTTCTGTAAATGCAGAACAAAAGCAAAAAAAAGTGTCAAATTTGAATTCACATATAATTAACATGTATAAAATGAATTTTATTGACAATATATTACTATGGTTAGCAGTTACATCACTTTGACATATCCTTAAACATGTTAACTCATGTACTCAGACTTAGAAAACACTTAAGTTTGCACTTATATTGTCAGTCACCACGTTGCTTCTGTATTACTAACTTCATCTGCATTGCTTTTAATAATAAAATTAAACTTAAAAATAAAACAATGCCTTAAAAACTCTTGATACTTTTTTATGTCAGAGATCTGCACCACCATTCTCTGTGACAGAGAAAAACCAATGAGCAAACATTTCAGAAATTCTTTTTTTTTTTTATCCTCACCCGAGGACATTTTTCGATATTTTGTTCAGATAGAGTGAGAGGGAGGGAGAGAGAGAGAAACATCGACGTGAAAGCGACACATCGAGTAGTTGCCACCCACACGACCCAACCAGGGCTGGGGACAAACTGCAACCAAGGTACATGCCCTTAGCGGGAACCGAACCCAGGTCTCTCCGGACCGGAGGCCGACGCTCTAACCGCTGAGCCAAACCGGCCAGGGCACATTTCACAAATTCTTACATAATGGATGAAGCAGTAAAGAGCCCCCCTCCCCCCCAAAAAAACCGAGCATTTCAAAATGCTTTGCAACATGTTTCCACTTCACTTAAAGAGAAAGGACCCTATCCTCTATCCATGTTTTTATTGATTTTTTTGGAGAAAAAGGAAGGGAGAGAGAGATAGAAACATCCATGTGAGAGAGGAACATGGATCAGCTGCCTCCTGCATGCCCCCTACTGGGGATTGAGCCTGCAACCCTGGCATGTGCCCTGACCTGGAATTGAATCAGAACCTCTCAGTCCATGGACAATGCTCAGTCCACTGAGCCACACTGGCCAGGCCTCTATCCATTTTTAAATGTGGAGGGGTGTTTGGTTTAGGGTTTGGTTTTGTTTTACATTTATTTGTAGGTATATTATTAGAAACTCATTTTTTCTGGCTATTATATGTCTTATATTTATGAATTAGCATATATATGTATATGAGTATGTGTCTACATCTGTCTAAATCCATTTATACATGAGGAAATACAGAACTAGAGCATAGTAAAGAAAATCTTATTATCTAAAATGACCTATAAGTGGTTGGGAATTGTATTGTTTCCTTTGCATTGAAGTCTTGGATGATGACAGCTTTTATTAACATTTGAATGTCCTCATTTTGTCCAAATTAACCATTTATCACTGTATTTACATAAGCAGTAAAATTGTTTAATTGCTACTCACTGGAAAGATTTTAATTTCAGATCAGATAAATACATTCAATAGAATGATATGTCTGTGTAAAATGTGTATCATTTAAATTTTTATTGTGACAGTTTGTGAAAATATTTTTCTGGGACCATGCTGTTTTGAAGTGGTTGTTCTTGAACAAAATATTTTTAGACTTTAAGGTAGTGAGTAAATGATCTATATATTTTCTAAACTTTGAAATGGAGAAACTAGGCCTGTCATTTGATAAAAGATTCAGATTGTGTGTCTTTTTTTCTGTATGCTTTCTTAATAAATTTGCTAACAGCTTTCGGTAACATTTTCAAATGATTTTTTCCATTTATGGAAGAGAGAAAAATGGAAAAGTGACAGTTTTTTTTTTTTTTACTTTATGATTTTTTTGCTACTTTAAAAAGTGATAACTAGTTCACATATACTACATGCCATTATTAATCATTCTAGTAATTGCACTATCTATACAATCTATATTATTCACATTTTCTTTATAAAACCGCCAACTGTTTTCCGTCATGAAACAAATCTGGGTTATATTGGAACCGATGCGTTATCAGATAAGGAGTTTTAAGATTTCCTTCCTACATTGACTGTGTTAAGCTTTACATCAATGTCTGGCTCTTAATTTTAATAAATGGCATGACACACTATATCCATGAGGAGCTTTTGACAAAACTAACTTATCAGAATTTCCTTAATATGTGGTTTACTCAGGTGGCTTCAGTTTCCCTTTAGTAAAATAATATTTCAGTGCTGGTGCTAGAATACAGAACAATGTTGTCACTGTGAACACATCTTCTGCAGCTGATGTCCTGTTCCCTTTCTTTGTTGATATTTTTCTTTCTTGAACTTTGTTGCTCAGAATATCTTTAATGCTAGCCAAGGAGTCAGGGATTTGGACGTATTTTCATGGACTTCCAAAGCTTTTTCCCCCCAGGTGAGTTAACTGTAAGGAACAATCATACATTATTCAGGTATTTTAGCATGTATAACAAATTTACATTATATCCTTTGCAGTCTTTGCTTAAAATTAATATTTTTTTTAACCATAAAAGACTTATACAAAGTGCTGTGGTTGAGTTTCCCCTGTAATTCTTTTCCCAAAGAATATATTATTAGTTTAAGTTAAACTTTTTCATGACTTTGAATTTGCTATGTTTAATTTTGTGACTAGCTTCTCCCACAGTTACTTCCAAGTCTAACTTATTCAGAGCTAGCTTATTTAGCTGGGAGAGTCTTGATCCTATGGCTCTTCTGTTTTTTCTATTTTTCCACAATGCCTTTGTGAATGTTCATCTGAGAATGGGGAGGGACTACAATTTGTATCCTCGTGCCAGGTCTTACATTCCTGTGTTGACTGTCTTGCTTGAGAGTGAGAAGGCACAGTTCTGTCTATCAGTTCTTTTTATACTGTTTAGTATTTTAAAAAATTGGATAGACTTTTACATTTGCTAATTTATATAGTTTATCTAACTATTCAATTTAATATTTTAATGAAAGTTTTTATATATTGCCTTTCAGTGAATAACTTGCAATTATCATTAGTTTTAGCCAACACTTATCTCTCAGTGTTACCCTGAATGATCAGAAGTTGGAAATACTTTTATACTTAATTAAATACTCTAGATATATCATTAAATATCAGAGAGATTATTTTTTCTCCAAATCTATTAATATTTACTTATGATTTTTGATGTCATACCATGTAATTTTTTACCTTCAGTTATAGTAAGAACTAACTTGCCTCTTCCAAGTTTGAAATAGCATGATGTAGTTACTAAAATTGATCATACACGAGACATTTTTTTTTTATCCTCACATGAGAACATTTTTTTGCATTTGCTTCAGGTAGAGTAGGAGGGAGAGAGGGAGAAAGAGAGCGAGAGAAACATTCATGTGAGAGAGACACATTGACTGGTTGCCACCCACACGACCCCAACTGGGGTAGGACAAACTGCAACCAAGGTACATGCCCTTAGAGGGAACTGAACCTGGGACTCTCTTTTGTGCGGGCTGATGCTCTAACCACTGACCCAAACTGGCCAGGGCTACAACAAGACATTTTTAAATGTTTACTGAAAACTTTGTGAATGTAGTAGCACAATTTAAACTTCAGACCCCACTCTCCATTCATGAGTACTCTTTATTCATAGTATATGTACATATGTAAGTTTTTGCAACTATACATGCATGGGTATATAAAGTGGATATTTTAAGATTTATTTTAGATTGTAAATTTAGTCTGAGTTTTTCAAGTATTTAAAATTCTCATTTCCATTAAATTGCCAATATATAGCTAAAGAATTTTGGATAAGTGTAGTATGATAATTACAGTAAATGTAAATAAATATTGTCAATAGTACATGTTTCTATAACTAAAAATTAAAGATTATTGATCACTACAATGAAATGTACAAAATATTATGTGAAGGTCACTGGTCGCTCTAAAATTTTCCCTGATCAAACATATATTGAATTAAAGCCACAAGTACACAGAATTCTTGAATCCACATTTTTTTAAATCTCAGGATTTTATTTTTTATTTTCTATTGCATAATGGACAAGTGTACTTACCTCTTTAGTATACATAGGGATAGAGTCATTCAGTAATGTTTCATCTTGTATAACGTCTTAGTGTTTTTTCATTTTTATTCTAACATTACTAAATATTAATTTTTCTAAATAGTTGATTTTTTAAAAATTCTCACCTGAGGATATGTTTGTTGATTTAGAGAGACCAAGGGAGAGGGATGAGAGAGAGAAACATTGAGGTGAGAGAAACATCAATCAGTTGCCTCCCATACAAGCCCCAACTGGGAATTGAACTTGCAACCTTTTGGTGTACATACAGGACAGCACTCCAACAAACTGAGCCACCCAGCCAGGGCTACTAAATATTAATTTTAACTTAATGTTTTAAGTAAGTGTCCCATTATAATCATCTTTTACTGAATTTCAATATAGAGCAATTTGTAGAGTGTATATACTGTATTTAAGATTGCAGTTAAATGTGTTTTAAAGGAATAATGATGAAAATGGAAGAATTCCTAGTGCGGAACTTTGATTTACATTTATTTGGAAAGAACAAATACGGAAAGGTTGTTATTCTTCTTTATTGCATTTACATAGGAGACAATTTCATCACAGCATTCAGATTCCACAGAAAATTTAGGGCATGTTCTTTCTTTGTATAAATGACTCATATCCAAATGCATTATATTTATATAAAAGTGCCTCTTTAATATTACTCTTTTTACTAAAAGTATAATCATTCATTTTCTGTTAATAACTTTAATATATCACTGCTTAATAATGGCCTAGCAATCGAAGCAAGACATTTTTATTTACACAATATTAAGAAAGTATAAATTGCTAAAATCTTATCAACATTCTTATTTCATTCATAATTAGTAACTACTAATAAGTAGCTATATTTTATGCACATTTCTTCATCATCGTTATCTCTGTTTATAGATAAGTCTCCAGAATCTTCACACCTATTTATATATAATTACTACAGACAAAATTGGGAGGAAATGAAGATTTAGGCTTTTTAACCCATACCAACATCCAGTAATAATGATTCAAAATCATTCCGCTGTGGTTCATATAGTAAATTATGTTTGTTTCTCCTACTGTTAAATATTTCATTAAAAGATAAAAGTAAAATCAAGTACTACTGTGGTTCTCAAATTGCAGTCAGTAAAAGTCTGGGGTTCATTTGCTGTCCTGCTATATTTTCTTCTCTTCAACTTTGTTTTAATTACTATTAAGCATTGAAAAACTGAATGACTCTTTAATGGTAGTATTGACTAATATGTCAGTTATCTGTATTTGCTTTCTTAATCGGTAGTATTATAGATTTGTTGTAAACTATTAATAGGAAGGTGTTGAAAGTGATAATAGATTGTATTTTGTTTATATTTGTTTCCTATTCAAATTTTCAGGAACCTAAAACTAATACTGATGACTTTTTCAAAGACATAAACTCCTGCTGCCCACAGGAAGCAACAATGCAAGAACAAGATGTGCCGTTCTTGCGAGGAGGTCCGGGCATGTACAAGGTAGTGAAGACGGGACCTTCTGGCCACAACATCAGAAGCTGCCCTAACCTTAGAGGTATCCCAATTGGAATGTTAGTTCTGGGAAACAAAGTCAAAGCAGTGGGAGAGGTATGGATTCTTGTAGCTTCATGACTTCTAAGATACTCATTTTTAATATAATACAATCAAAGCATCTCTTTTTTCCTAAGGTTGCCATTTCCATCCTAGGTTTTTAAATGCTAATGTTCTTTATCTTTATTTGTATTGAAAATACTAATGTAATTTTTCTGTGCTTCTTTTCTAATAATTTTACTCTCATAATTATCTTTGTGAAAACAATATATTAACAAAATGATGTGTGTGTGTATATAAATATTTGGTATTTGCATATATATATTTTTATTATAAATGTACTATACTGTCATGGATTAACAGCACTTTAAAATATTTGCTATGGATGGAGATGTGATATATACAAAGGGTTTCATTTCTTTGTTCTCATTTATGTGTCTCACTGAAGTCCTGAGCAAATAAAATTACTCTTTCATCAACTGTGGCGTTTGCCTCAGCTGATGAGCGTGAAGATGTAGTGTGTCATGCTATTTCTCAGTGTCAGGGTCATTTTCAAGTTATATTATAGGCACTACCAACCTAAATAACAGAGTATGTTGAGATAGGACATTTAAGGTGTCTAAAAACAAAGAGCCATGTGTTTGGGGGTAACATTTAAAATTATTTAGGGATTATCCTTGTGCCTTAAAAAGTATTATTTTAACTGAAGTCATAAATAACAGTATTTTACACAACTTTTTATTGATGTCTGTCTTACCTCAGGCTGTGGTCTTAATTTCAGAAACTAATTTCATGGTAGATGTTTATTGGAATGATTACACTATTCAAACTCTAACTTTTGCTGGTTTTCAGCCTGAGTGCCCTGAAAGAATCAAGCCAATCAATCATGCTTTTTGTTATGTACTAGGTAACCAATTCTGAAGGTACATGGGTGCAACTGGATAAGAACAGCATGGTAGAGTTCTGTGAGAGTGATGAAGGAGAGGCATGGTCCTTAGCTAGAGACAGAGGCGGAAACCAGTACCTCCGACATGAAGATGGCAAGTTGGCTTAAATTTGTGATTTATTCCAATTAACCTTTGAAATGCAGAAGTTTAAAGTGCATTGTATTTCTTTTATCTTAAAGAGCTTTCTGTGTGTTTATTTTTTAAGTAAAAGCAAAACCAAATGTAATAAAACCTTGTAGTTAACATTTGTTTGTAAAATATATGGGTACTAAATGAATGCATATCAAAGAAGAGAGTTAGAAGATGTGGAACATATGAATACATCTTTGTAAAAAATGCTTTTGATTAATATAAATTTGTGTGATCATTCTTCTGTGCCAGTCCAGGACTGAATGTTTTATCCTTTCTACCACTAAATAAAAGTTTGGTGTTCAAACCACCAATCATAGTATTTCCCCCAGGCAATTTCATTTTATTGACGTTTGTCTCAGAAAGAAACATTGAATAAATGCAAAGCATCTTTGGGGGGTTTCTTATTTTGTTGTTAGGGTTTCAACTTAAACTTTATTTTACCCTTTTCTTTTCTTTTCTTTTTTTTTGGTACATGCCCCTAGCAAAAACCAAACGCGGGTCTTTCTGGTCTGCAGGCCGACGCTCCAACCGCTGAGCCAAACTGGCCAGGGCTATTTTACCCTTTTCAACATGATTTTATTTAATAGAAGATTTTCATTTTGTCCCCCCTCTCTATTCTCATGGTGGCAAAAACTTGTTCTTCAAAGTGCAGACCACATCATCACTTGAGTGAACCTTTATTTAACTGATCCTGACAGAGTCAAGAATTCCCTGTGTTTCTAAAGAACTGTATTCACAAGAACAAAACTGATGTTATATTGAAGTTAATTTTTTACTTCTTTATACCCAGATTGTGAGTTCCTTATGGATAGGCACAGAGTTTTTTGCTCACTAAGTTGTATAACTTGAGTCACAAAAATATTATTAAGGACATCAAAATAAATGGGTAAATCAAGCATAAACTTTTCTACCAAATTGTAAGATAATGTCAGATAAATAACAGAATACATTTCTATGTCCCAAAAAAATAAACCTAAAATACTCATTGTCAAAGAGGTAATATGGCCATAAGCATAGATTTAAAAAAGTTTCAAAACCTGCTTGAATGACAAATACATTTAGATGTAATTTAGATGCATTAACATTATACATACATTATCCCATTTTTCCCACAACAAGCCTTAGATAGTTATATAATCTTCATTTTACTGGTAAGGAAATTAAAGCTCAGAATTTTAACATGGCTCACCTATGATTATACGACTGAAGACAAGGCAGATGTAAGACTTGAGCCAGAATCTTCATTTATATGTCAAAATCTGTGCTCTTTACATCATACCACACTGCATTGATATTTTATTGAACACAATTGGAGAACCCACTCCCTTCTTTGTCTTTACAGATAAATTCTTCTTACTCAAAGATGATGTCATAAAATAATGTTGAGATAGAACTATTTTTATTATGTTTTGAAAAAGAAAAAGGCTTCATTTGATGTAAATCAGACATTTTACAAAATAACCTTCCCATTTACAATATACTTACTACATATTCATAAATTCTTAAACATTTTCATTATATAAGCATATTTGGATTTAAATGAAAATACCTAAAGTGCTATCAGCTTTATATAAGACATAGTTAAATAATATGAGAATGGTTTAGGTGACTATCAGAGGGTCTTTTCTAGCTTAATAGTCATTTTAACTGGATATAGTGTAATGTGTAAGAGTGGACTCTGGAACTGGACATCTGGAGACAGATGCCAAGTCTACAGCTTTTCCAGTTTTGTGACCTTGGCCTGTTTACCTAATATCTCTGTGCCTCAGTTTTCTCACTTACAAAATGAATATACTTTATAAGTTTGATATGAAAAACAAATGAACAGATACCCATCACTTAATGATCCTTTGCTCTTTATGTATAGTCATAATGTGCATCTTAATTTTTTAACATAAAAGCTGGGGTGATAAGGAAATAAATGATAAGAAGTTAGTGCTTTAAACCCACTAAGAGTAGTTGGTATAGTATCCAAATAGTCTGCTCATTGGTATTAGTATGTAAATATTTAATATGGAAATAAGAGAACTTTGCACTATAGTAATTTATTTATATAAAGTAATAAGAGCAAAACATAAGCTTTGCTCTTTGTAAAAGTTCTGTATTGGTCTTTGGTATCCATAATAAAACTAGTAAGCAAAGTTACTGCTGTGGTCAAAACATATTTTTACACTTGGTGCTAGACCATTCTGAGTCCAGAGGGTGAGAGCAGTGCTGTCTTTTCTATTCAGATGACTGTTCATGAGTATTTTTCAGAAGAAATATTCCACTGCTGAAATATGTTATACTGAAGAGCATTGCCTAAGGGAAGTGCTATGTTTGGTTTCTCGAAAAAGGTCTGAAAGTGCTGACAAAAGGGTAGATTGTACTGTACCACAGGTACATCAGAATTCTGAGGTACGGGTGGAAGAAACCTCTCCACCATGTTCTCCTAGTTCCATTTTCTGTTCAAAGAGATAAATTGACTTTTAAAAAAACAAATTAAGCCCTGGCCGGTTTGGCTCAGCGGTTGGAGTATCAGCCTGCGGACCAGACAGCCCCAGGTTTGGTTCCCGCTAGGGGCACATACCTAAAAAACCAAATTAATAACTTTTTATTATTTATAATGTATAAAGAAGTACTTTTTTCTCCTTTTTACTTTACATTTAGCAGTTTTTATTTTGCCTTTTATAGCTGGCATTATATGACTAATTAATTAAGGTATTCATGTTTTTAGTATATCAGACAGAATTTTATAGTCATTGATTATTAATAGAGGATTAACTTAGTTTACCAATTTTGTGTTGCATTGTTGCCATTTGTAAACTAGATAAAACATTTGCCATTTCTTTTCTTGAAAAGAGAATTCTGATACATTTGTTGATTTCAGGATGTGTTAATAGTTCTGACTACATGATCTGGTTTATCACCTTTTTACTGAGGGAAAAATATCCTTATATAAGAAGTAAAAATAAGTTAACATTTAAATGTTTAATAATTTTTTCATTTAAAACAAACTATTTCACAAGTGAAAATTCCTTTTGGTACCATATATTTAGACATTTTTAACACTTTTTTTTCCTGTTTGAATACTGATATACAAAATATTTTGATCTCTGTTTTATAGGTCATCCATCTTTGTTTTGTAAAATGCCCTTGTATAATAAATTTGTTACAGAGTTTCGGGTCCAGAAATATTAGTATACATTCAGTGATGTATTTCTACCACAATAAAAGTAAATTGGCTCCATTAGAGAATATCCCATTTATAAATTTCATTGTATATTTGATGAATGAAAACAAAGATTGTCATGTATTTTGTGAGTATCAAAGACCTAATTGGTAAACTTATCAAATTTAAATGTGAGGTTATTTTAAAATCTGACCATGATAAAATCTTTCTTGTAGTTTTCTCTTTATTATTTGAGTAGGGGGATAGCACATAAGAAACTAATTTTATAGCTGTGCCTTTTATTGTAGAACAAGTTCTTCTGGATCAAAATTCTCAAACTCCTCCTCCAAGCCCTTTCTCAGTACAAGCTTTTAATAAAGGAGCAAGTTGCAGTGCCCAAGGATTTGATTATGGACTCGGAAATAATAAAGGTAGGTGTATAAAAGCAGTCTTTCACATACCTAATTTTAATATCTTTATTGCCTTCTCTTCTACCCATTTAATTACTGTTTACCCACAAATCTTCATTAAAGTTTGTTCCTAGAAAACTGTAACAATCAAATATTTATAAAGATGTTTCTTTAGCATTATTATTTTTGTCAGTTTTACCTTAATTTATAATTAAGTTTACTTATTTATTCCTGTTTTAAAGACACTCATTTTGAATTCACATCATAAAGATTCTGTGTCATTATATCTGGTAAAAGAACTGTTTTCTATTATCTACTTATTATCAGGAGTAATGTTAATAAGCAAAAAATAACTTTCCAAAGAGACCCATTTAAAATAAAAATATTTTAAGTAGTATTTTAAAGTAATATTGCACATCAGCTTTATTAAATTTGTGGGGTTTTGAATGTCTAACCAAGTTGCCTTAGTTAATTTACAATTACATGACATGGTATCTTTGGGTTTGGTTTGTATTATGAAGCCAAAAGTTGTAAAAAGAAAAACAAAAACCAAAGCCATATGGATATAAAACGTGTATAACTTTTTGGGCTGCATTAATGGAATAGATCAGAATCATGGACAGTTGAAATAATAATTGTTTTGAAATAACCTATACCTGAATTTCATTCAAAATTTTATTTATGTGTAAATTTGGACACACTCATGTTCCTTCCTATGAATCTGATTCCTTCATAATCAGCCATGATATCAGCAGGTAGCGTACATTTGGATGATAGGTAAGAGAGAGAATAATTCATGGAAATAATTGTAATTGAAAGTGTTATTTAAACTAATTCACAGGATTTGATTTCAAGAAGTAGTTTCATTTATATCTGATTTGCAGAGCAAGTAAAATAATAAAATAGTCTACCAAAAACAACAGTACATCAATGTAGAGAAAATATTTAATTTAAAATAAAACCACTTCCTATTATATTATTTTCCACAAAATATTTTTATGAAGGAGGCCTAACCATAAGATTTCCTTCTGTTTTGTTCTTCCTACTCTGTTGTGTTGGTCTCTCCTACAGGTTTGTGTACTATTTGCTCACTCATTTCTGGTAGTTCAGATTTCAACTAACTTTAGCTAGATCTTCGTATTTAAGTAGGATAAATTCTTGGTGATGTTTTCTGTATGTCCCTTTCTACCTTTTTGAATTCTTAAGTTAAAATCTCAGTGCTTACGTACCACTACTGTACTTCTATAGTCATCTGTTTTAAAGCCATGTTTAATTCAGTTTGTATGCTTTTAGTCTCTAAAATGTCTAAATTGTACTGGTGGCTATCACTTTAAATTAGTATTTAAAATATTTATTAAAACATCATAAAATCATCTTTCAAGAGATGCAAACATTGCTGACAACATGTTATTAAATAGAAATGATGTATTACTTTTTAATAGTACGATTTGCTAATATTGCTCAAAAATAGCATAGAGTTATTAATAGGCTTTTTAAATATTTAGTTGAAGCAAAGAAATATTAAGAAACTTTAATCTGATTAAATATATCTAACACTTACTTAGTTTCTTTAACAATAGTTTCCATTTAATTCAAGATCAAGAAATTATTTTTTATAAAAGTTCTTTCTCTTTATAAAATTATCATCTTTAAAATTCTTTTTGTAACCCACAGCATTAACTTTTTTGAAAGTAAAGATGTGTAGCTTGTGTGCACAGTTCTTTCCATATAAATCTATTCCTGTTGGTGCTTCATTTAAAATTTTCATTTATGAAGCTTTATTATATTTAAGGAATGTGGCTGGAAAGATAGTTTTCCAGTTTGTGCCTATGTCTGGATATGTTTTTTCCTCTTCAGCATTATTTAAACTAATATATCTATTTTTTCTCATCAATGAAGAGCTGTCATCTATTCAGTTATATTATTTCATATATTAAAAAATGTTTGTCAGTTAATGTGCTTTGTATTTAAGGGAAAATGTCAGAATTTATATTTGAGATAACTGTTCAAAGTAGGTACCCCATGTTCCTTTTTATTTTATTGTCTCATAGATTTTTATATTATCCATTAAAGCAAAAGAGTTCATGCTTCTAAAAATGTATTTCTTTAGCAATAACAATCTAAAAATAGAAAATATTAATTTATAACTATAATGTAAATCTAGTGCTAAGTTAATAACATATACTTTGCTTCCCTTGAACCCTACATTTAAAAAAGAAACTCATTTGCTTATTTTCTGCATGAAGTGTACTGTATATGAGGCAGGGTGATATTAGTCATTGTCAGGTACTACGTAGAAGACATTTACTTACATCTTCATTTCTACTTACATGATGTTCAATCACGCATCATAGATTTTTCATAGACTCAGTATTCTCCCATGCAGCTTTGAGATGTTGTATATGAATTTAAATGGATTTGGGCTGTTATAATAGATTTTGTGGGGTGCTTCCAACATTAAAAAAACATGCAACTTTTGGCCCCTAATTTCAGGATAATGATCACCAACTTCCACGCATTTCTGAATTGGCATTGTTTTATTTAGTGTTTGACTTTATCTGAATGTCATGAAGCACCACTTACTTTGCCATTTTGGATGTTAATTAATAACAAGTTGTAGTTTTGACTGTTTTGCCCACTGCAGGTGACCAACTGAGTGCCATATTGAATTCAATTCAGTCACGGCCCAATCTCCCAGCTCCTTCCATCTTTGATCAAGCTGCAAAACCTCCCTCTTCCCTAGTCCACAGCCCATTTGTGTTCGGACAGCCCCTTTCCTTCCAGCAGCCTCAGCTTCAGAGTAAGTCTGTCAGTCTTACCTGCCTCATCAAGCTGTTTCTGAAGCTTTGTTCTGAGTTGTTTATCAGTTATTAATTATTTATCAACTCAACAGACTGGTTTTATTTAATGAAGATGTTATTCCTTCCCATATTTTTGAAGCATTTAAGCTATTCTGAGCTAAGACATTCTGCAGCTAAGACATTTGTTTTTAATAACACTTTTTTAAAATGCAGTTATTAAAATATAACTATTATGCCTTCTATTCTGATTCCTGTATTAGCAAATATATACTATAAAACATGTTAGGAAAAACATATTTAACTTAAAATTTTCTTTTATAATATGCACGACTATGCTAAGCACCAGTTATAGGGATAACTTTCTATGTTTTATGTTGAATTTTTGTTACTTAGAGATTCCCCAAGAGAAGGAACCTATTTCACTATTCTATTAGGTGGAGGAAAGGCTGTACTGGGCAAGTTTGTTTCTTTTAAGTGAATTTTTTATTCGTAAAATGTATAGCAACTTAGGTTTCCAAATTTTCTTAAATTGTTTCTTTTCTTGCTTTTCTTTTGCTGTTGTTCTCGGTCTTCATGTGTTAAACTGATCATTTGATTCTAGTTCTATCTCCTATTATTGCTCTAGGCCTTCATCCATGACAGCAACTCCCACCAATATAAAAAACGGACCCAAAGAAACTACACTTTACTGAGTGTTCTTTTTTTTTAATGACCTCTTGATGCTCCCACATAAACTTCTCTCATCTCGTTATAGTATGGCAATATGTTCTTGGCCTTCAGTTTACATCTTGGCAATACAATATATAAAAACACTCACTGAATGAGATAGTTTATGAAATTCTTAGCTTACCACACCCATTATTTGGATCAAATGCATGACCTCTTTGCTTTAATAAATTACATCCATACTGATGTCTAAGTTATTTTTCTACAGAATGACTTTGGTAACTGTTATTAGGATTACTGAAGATAATGCCAGCTCATTTATTTTTTATTAGGAACCAGAGTAGTATATAGTTAGCAAATGATGTTATTCACTATGGTATAATTATCTAACTTAGGTAAAGTGTATACAAGAGTATAAACTTTTCTAGATTTGTTATATATGTTAGGCAACTTCAATTAATGAAGTTAATTAATTTAAAAATATAAATAGTATCCAGTGTAACTAATCATCTCTTCATATTTGATATTCACTTGAATGTCTCTTAAAAGAAGAATTTTGAGGAAATATAATAGTGTTATGTGTGTGAAATAGGTTTTTTCTTCTTTGATAAGCATTGTAGAAGAATAAAAGAGAAGTAAAGACTTAGTTTATTCATTTTATGTAGCTACAGACTTTTTACATTTAGATGTATTCAGGTTGCAAGAAGTTTTAAAGGTAAGGAAAAGGAAAATAAATCATAATCAATGAGGCAGAAAATTCATATATATATATATATATATAATTTTTAAACAGAAATTACTCTGAGAATGTCATAGTGGCAGCAGACTAGAAAACTAAGGAATAAGGACATTTTCTAAAGGGTCATTATAAGTCTGCTCAAAAACAAGTGTAACTACTATTTTTATTTTACCAAATTATTTAATGAAATATTTCAAAACAAATTATGAAGATTATAGTCAATCAGATTTGTCTATTTTAAAGGATAGTAGGTTTCCAGCTGACATGTGCCAATATAATTTTATGGATATTGTGCCTAAGTGTTATCAGTTCCAACACTTCCTTTTCCACTATCTTGGGGCAAATTTGGAATCATGGCCTAGAAATGTCTCATTTACCAATTTTCTGAATCATTACTTGCTTGTTCTGCAACAGTGGGAATTACATAGATCTTTTTATAAGCCTTATTCTCAGCAGAATGTCACTGATGTTTGACTTCTAAATTCCAGAAACTAGAAGTCTTAATCTTTAGCATAACTAAAAAAGCTATGGAATCCAAAAAATAATTTTAATATTTTGGAAATAAGTTAGAATTATATTAATCATATCTTATTAGGAAAATAAAATGTGGTGGGGTACCCACTGTTAAGACTACCTGAGTAAGTTATCTTTCCCTGAGCCTCACTGCCATCCTTCCCCTGGCATTTCATCTTGCATTATTAGAAGGTGGATTGTGCATACTTGACTAATCAGTTAAATGAGAATCATTTTTGTTTTATACTTTTGTGATACTAAAATAAAACATGTATAGAAGACCATATTGTTGATTTTTGCTTATACTAATTATCACCACTATATACTATGGATACTAAATATTATCTTTTAAATTAGACTTTTCATCCCTTATCATTAGGGATTGACTTTCTTCTCCCTACTACCTTCAGTTTATTTCAGAAATATGTCATATGATAGTATAATTTCTAGTATTCAAGGGGCTTAGAATCATCCAACTCTCATTTTGGAGATAAGGAAATTCTCAGTGACTTACCCAAAGTTACACAGTTAACTAGTATATCTAAGACTTGAATAAGAGAAATTCTTAACTCCGGTAATTTTATTTTTCCAATTACATCTCAGTTACCTTACAAAATCTGTAAAAATCGGAAAAACCAAAGGGTCATTTAATCTAACCTTCTTGTTTTATACCTTAAATCCCTTAGCAACATCCCTGATAAAATTTGCCAGATGGGAAACTCACATTATCACAAGGCTGTTGCAGCTGTTTGTTCTCGGTTTGCTAGAGAATATGGAAGCAAAAATCCTGTCCCCTGCCCCCCAATAACAATAAATGAATGGAACGGTGCCTCTGATTTATCTGTGGTTAATACTTTCCCCGAGTTTGAGGCAGTGACTGGTGCCCGCTTTTTTCTTCTTTCTTAAAACATTAGTATTTTATCCTAAAAGCCTTTTTAGTTTTTGTTTCAGTTTTAACTGTCTTCGTGCTACATAAGTGTTGCATCCTTCTGAAGGCAGGACAAGGTTATGGTTGATGTTAATCACCTGATCAAAAATGTCTGACTTCTCTTATGTATAAGTACTTTTTTTTTTTTTTTTCATTTGCAACTAATAAGCAATTTGTGGAGAACCAGATTTTTATTTCTGAGAGCATCCCCAGCCCTTTTGTGTCTCAAGCTATTGTTCACGGAGCAATCCTGAATCCTTCTTGGAATTTTTTGAAATTATTCTTTCTAAGGACTAGGATATATGCACATCAAATTTTGCTCTGAATTTTCCTGTCTCCTCTGTCAAAAACTTTGAAATGATATGCTTTTCCCTGATGTTATATCTCTTAACCATATTTCATAGACTTACTATGTATTCAATATGTTATGTATGTTTTATCCAAGTACAGTTATATCTAGAAGTCATTTGGAGACACATTGTGTTTTGGAGTTACCCATCTTACATATTTTCTCTCCTCTTCCTTTCTACATTCATATCATGTGGATTAATGTTATATTCCAGTGAAAAGCTTATTTCTATTCTATCTTTATTTGGAAATTTTGTTTCAGCTTTCATCCTTTTATTATTAATTTAGTATACTAACATTAATGTAAAAAATCTCTAGATCCTATTCCATGTCTTAAGCTCCTTGAGCATTCACATAATTCCCCTTTTTTCCTGATACATTTACTAGGATTCTAGACACACACACACACACACACACACACACACACACACAGTGGTATTGTATACTATCAGTGCATCTCTTAAGGTTTACTTTCTTTTTTTAAAAGTTGAAAAACAAATTTTTTTAAAAGTTAACTATATCAAAGTATATTTAAACAAGCACATTTTGTAAAAATTATATGTATAGCACAAGTGTTATCTGTAATCGAAGCTTAATTTCGTGGGCATTTAACAATAACCTTTTAAGACTTTCACAAAATTTTTCTCTTTGTTCTTATTCACTCTGAATCATGCCCGTGAATGCAATCTCTCTAGGCTTTGTGACATTGAAAAATACCAAGGCTATTTTTTCTTCAAAACCTTTTCTAGGAATTTGTTCTTCGATCTCTAATATCTTATCCTACAAGTATCCTCGTAGTTTGTCACATTTATGTTTATGGGTGTTTCCAATTAAGATAGTATTCTGATTTCCTCTTCCTGTGTCCTGCTAAACCCATTTTCACAGATTTTAGCAACCAAGCCACAAGTCTGTAACCTTACACAGGCATTTGGAATTTTCCTTGAGTTAACTGTTGCAGTCTAAAGCTGGCATCCTCCTAACTGGTATTTTCAGTGAGAGTTGCAGACTGTGTATTGTATGAGATTTAAATAGCATAAGAATTTCTTTTGTAGTGATGGTATCTTTTGAGTTTTATATGTCAAAAAGAAGGATGCTCAAAAATATTAAAACTTGAACATTTTTTAACCTAGTTGAAAACAATTTGATGGCATGTAGCACATCTCTCCATTCATTCCTGCCATTCTCTCTTGAACTCATTGCCAGGTATTATTGCAGTTATCCTTACCCATAGAAATTGCTGTAGTCAGTCTTTGACTTTTTTTTTTTTTTTTTCTTTATTGATTTTAGAGAGAGAGAGGAAGGGAGAGGGAGAGAGAGATAGAAACATCGGTGAGAGAGAACATCCATTGGCCGCCTCCTGCATGCCCCCTACTGGGCATTGGGCTCACAACCTGGGCATGTGCCCTGACCTGGAATTGAACCAGCAACCTCTTGGTGCATGAGTTGATGCTCAACCAGTGAGCCACACCAGCCGGGCTTTGACATTTCTTTTTTTAATAAATTCAGTTTGTCAATTCTGAGATCTCATTTTACTTGATTATCAGCAGTGTTAGACAGAGTTGACCTTTCTTCCTTGAAACACCTTCTTTGCTTGTTGAACATTTCTTTTTTCATCAGCTGTTCATTTCCAGTCTCTTTTCTACATCCTCCTGTGTTCTGTATTCCTAGGAATGTCCCAGGACTTTGGGCTTTTCTAGACTTTACTCCCTAAGTGGTCTTACCCAGGCACAGACTATTACCTAACATCTGCATGCTTATGACTCCCAGGTTTATCTCCAGTTGATCAAGTGTACATTTGTTCATTTCTTCCTTCACCTGAAGATAAGCTCCATAAGAGCTGGGACTTTATTTCTGTTCATTGTTTTATTATCAATAGTTAGAACAATGTGTGACACATGATACGTACTCAGTGCCTTACATAGAATAACTTTTTGGTTTATGAATAGTTCACCTTTAATCTTGGCTATAATAACAGATCAGTCAACTATTAGTTTTCTATTTTGAGGAAAGTGTATGTTGTATCCAGTTTTCTATTTCAATAATATTAAGAAAGTTATCTCATTACCTAAATTTATTTCAGTTCAATTAATTACATTTATTTTAATAGCTATGAGTTAATTTTTAAATAAAGTGGATTTTTAGAAAGATTTAGATAGAGGTTTTATTGGCATACTGCTTTTAAAAGACTACACTTTAACCCTGGCCAGTTTGGCTCAGTGCTTAAAGCGTCAGCCCATAGACCAAAGAGTCGCAGGTTCAGTTCCAGCCAAGGGCTTGTACCTTGGTGTGCGGTTCATACCTGGCCCTGGTCAGGGTTGTGCAGGAAGCAACCAATCCATGGGTCTCTCTCACATCAATGCTGCTCTCTCTCTCTCTCCCTTCCTCCCTCCTTCCCTCCCACTCTATCTAAAGATGAATGGAAAAATATCCTCAGGTTTAACATTTTTCAGTGACTTGTAAATTTTCTTTGCTTTGTTTGTGTTGTAAAACTTTATAAACAAAATGTGGTACCTCAGTAATAGGATCTATATAACAAACACTAATTGTTAGGGTTGGTACTAATGTTTTCTACTGAAGATGAACTCAGAAAAATAGTTAAACATAAATGTCAACTTGAGTCCATTCTGAGATACATACTGGAAAAATCATAGTTGTGTGTCCGTATAGAAATCCGGGGGACAGTAGATTCAACTGTAAGTAACATTTATCTCCCACTATTTACCAAAATCTTTTTAATTATAAATTTTTGCTTATAAGTAAACGAGAACCAAATTAAAGAAAACCTTTTTTATTGAATTTATTGGGGGTGACATTGGCTAATAAAATTATATAGTGTACAGTTCTATAATACATCATCTGTATATTGCATTGTGTGTTCACCACCCTAGTTCAAGTTCCTTCCATCACCATTTATCCCCACTTTATTCTCTTCTAACTATCCCCAGCCCCCTTTCCCTCTGGTGATCATACTATTGTCTGCACCTATGAGTTTTTGTGGGTTTGTTTTTTGTGTATTTTGCATAATCCTTCCTTTCACCTTTTCACTCAGCCCCACAACCCCCTCCCCTCTGACAGCTGTCAGAGTGTTTTCTATCTATGAGTCTGTTTCTGTTTTGTTTGTTAGTTTCTTTTGTTCTTTAGATTCCACATATGAGTGAAATCACATGGTACTTGTCTTTCTCTGACTGGCTTATTTCACTTAGCATAATACTCCCCAGGTCCATAAAGAAAACCAAGTTTAAGCACTATTAGTCTAAAAAGAAGTGCTCAGATTTGATTTATCGGAGCTATGAGTGTTACTTAACTTTTAAGTTACCACATTTGAAGCTATCATTATTAATCTGAATTAATTAATTTGACCTTTGTTTTCAGTTTTAATTTAGAAAACTATAAACTTTCTGAAAAACCTAGCTGAATATAAACTATTAACAGTTAAGTCATGCATACCATTTGAAATGCTTTGTTACTGCTTGTGTTCTCTGCTAAATTTTTTTTCCATTGAATCTGTGCTGCTTCTTTGCCAATGTTTTCCACTGTAGAATCTCCATCTCGCAACCTTGCTTCTCGTGAGCGCATTTACAAAAATTATGGTGTAGCTGGGCCTGCCTCTGCTCTTTCATCTCTGTCTCACAAACTGAAGGGTGGGTATGCGTGCATTCTTGGAGGGACCATTCTTAATGAATGTAGGCGGTTTCAGTGAAGAAGTTTTAGTTCACCTCAGTCATTTTCATTCCATTCCATTTTTAAGATTAAAGTTTATTTCATTTAAGTTTTGATATTTGGGGATAATTTGTGATATGTCTGTTCAATATTATAATATTGATTAACCTAATTGATATGCATGTTGACTATATCTGTAGGATAAATATCACTCTGCTCTTATTTAAATTCAAACCTATATGAAGTCTTAAAAAATAAAATATTATATAGAAAGAAGTGATTGATTTGGGGAGTTATAAAATCATTATTTTCAGAAAAAGATGGGTATATACAGGATGAGGCAAAAGTAGGTTTACAATTGTGAGTACATGAAACAGAGTTTATTCTTGTATTATTATTTATTAATTAATTTCCATATGAACAAATATAAACCTACTTTTGTCCCACCTGTAATATGTCATGAGGCACAGTGTGATCTATAAGAATATAGTATTTTTTTTTTTTTGACAAGTTAGTCTTTTAAGTCATTTTTCTGTTCAATAATGCAAAATTTATTTTCCTACTTTGGTGTTTTATTTGAAACACTTTGATAATTAGGTTAAATTATTTTTAGTTTAACTTAGTTATCAGTTATCTGTCCTGTCTTCCTTATAGTATTTTCTTAGTCACTTCAGTTTAAAATTTTAAACTTATGAATGTTTAAACTATATTGACAATTGATAAAATTTCAATTTAAGAATATGCTTTTAGTCTTTTAAAATACTATAGATGCCTACTGATATGTTTTTGTCTGAGAGTAGTATTTAAACTTTTAAAATACTGTATTTTAAGAAAAAAGTGTTGCAGCAATGGCTAATATACTGTATAAGTTTTTCAAATAATTTAAAAAATTTTTTTTAGAAATGGGTAAAACAGTTTTACATTTCTTTATACAGTTGACAGTTACACTTAATAATATTATAGTATAATAAATGGTATTATAGAACCTGATCTTTATAGTATATAGTGTTAATACAACCTGGTATATTACTATATTATTATGACATATTACACTGTGGTATTATATTATGGTATGGTATCATATTACTTGAGAATTTACAATTTAGCATAAAAACAATTATGCAGGTCATTAATGAATGAATACTTAACATGAAACATGTTTACTAATTTGTTTGAATGTACAAAACTTTTATTCTGTCCTGTATTTTTTTTTTTTCAGAATTCTTTTGAAGTTAGAAAATATTTTACCTATTATCACTTAAACTTACATATGATAAATATTATCATTAAATTAGTTTAATGATGAATGTGAAAGTTTTATGTGAGCTAAAGATTTTTAGCAAAGTGTTTATGTTTATTGATATTTCAAGCAGCCATAACATGACAGATTTTAGTAATATTTACTACATTCCTCAAAACTTTTAAAACCCAAATGAAGAAGATAAGCATCAGTTAGTATATAGGTTTACCACACATAACAAACTTAACCTATTCTTTTAAAAAATATATATGACATATATTTTGGAAAAGTAAATTTTTCTAAAGTTTAATTATAATTTAACAAATAAACCTTAGGAAGAAATAATTTCACATTACACGTATTTATGCTCCTGGACTTGCAACAGGTCACTATCACACATTTACACTCCAGCTATCACCACTTGCAGAGCTTAAGAAAATATTCAACACTACGAGATACAGAAATAAGGTATATAGATGCTTGTACTCTTTAGCCCTCTCTATGTAACAGTTTTGCTAGCACATGACACATGCTATTCCTGCTATTTGACAGATTACATTGCTCAACCAGTCACAGAGGAGAGATCTTTATAAGGAATTGAGCACCATTAATTTAGAAAGGAAAACTTTAAATTCAGGAATTGATCTTTTAGAGAGAGATGTGCCAGATATAAAAGATTAACTACTTATTTATCTAGATTTACCATTCATTATATATGGGTCAGCTTTTGAAATAAATATGATGATGAAGGCCCTGCCAGCTATCAGATTAATAACAAAAAAACTAGTACTGCAAATATTACACACTCAAAATTAGTGGGAAAAACTAGACTGATATTTAATTCTACCAAATTCAGTATTTTGTTTATTAAATTTGCTCTATGGTTCTATTACTAGATCAGTTAGATGGACAGCAGTCTCTTAAACTACTTTTATACAATTGAAAGCACTTATTTATCAAGATTTTAACATCTTTTTATTAGTGCTGAGACAGCATAAATATCTGGATCTTTTTTTTTTAAGGTTTGTTTTACCACTTTTCCTCTTAATTTAGCCCAGTCTCTTATACTGGTTTTATAAAAAGAACATATATATGGTAAATGAAATTTATGACAGAGTAATAAAGAATTACAAGAAACTGAAGAGTACCATAGTTAGTAGTTACTTTTATTCATCCAAAGAATGAGTAATTATTCTAAACTCTGGCATGTTGCAGTTGAAATATATTCTATATAGGTTATTTGCCATACTTTGATATTTCAAAATTACTTAACTTGCAAGCGTCTTACCCTTACACAACAATGGTTACTGTCACCTCTGCCCTGTGGCCTTAGGAGCCATAATTGTAAGAAGTGGATTTTGGAGAATCTGAAGATTTGGGACTTGCAGAAGAAGAAAACTAAGACAATAGGAATTTATTTACTCATTCAACAAGTATTTATTGAGAACTTAATATTCCACGACCTATTCCTGACATTACATCAGTGAAGAGTAATAGACAAAAATACCAGTTCTTGCAGGCCTTCCATCAGAAGGGCAGATTTTATAGCAATACTGTCTTGACCTGTAGATAACTAGAATGTGACTACATACACATATGTGAACTTACAAGCACACACATGCAAGCAAGCCAAAAACCATTTCCCTGTGTTACTCAAATTGTTCACATTCCTCCCCTTTCCTTAAAAAATATCTGCGATGAGCACTGGCTGGTTTGGCTCAGTGGTTGGAGCGTTGGCCTGCGGACCAGAGAGTCCGGGGTTCAGTTCCTGCTAGGAGCACGTACCAAATATATATATACACACACACACACACACACACACACACACACACACACACACATATGTATCTGCGATGTAACCATTGAACAGATTTATCTGAATTTGCTAAGTACCCTTTTTAAAAATATATAAATACATCTAGCAAGGAAGATTCATAGATTTTCCATTTTTTATACCATAGGCATCACTTTAATCAGATTGCTTTTCTCCTAAAACTAACTAATATCACTTGCACTCAGACTGGGAATTTTTGTTATAGGGAGGAAAGGTAATGTTGTAGGTTGTACTACTTACTAGTGACGAAGACCACCTGACTCTAATGCCTCAAAGGAAAGCAGGAAATAATAGTAGGAAGGAGATACACTGAATGAGGATCAGGATACCAAAAGCAGTGGTGTCCATGTAGGAATATCTGGTATTTATACTAGAAAAGAGGGAGCTTATTTTTCTTTCATCTTTTTATCTGTTATTTTCCTGATTCCTTATTTTAAGGTCCCCCACATTTTGGACTTGGACTACTAATTATGAGGATCCTCTTTTATTCTAAGGGGACACAAACTCAAAGTTCTAACCAGCTAAGTTTAATGAACTAAATAAACTTTTAGAGTACCATCTGTTTATAAATAATAGACTGCCTGAATCACATGTAAATAAATAATAACCTTTGGGCATTCATATGTTCATTATAAATTATTGTAATACAATCATTAAAATAGTCTCTCCTAAACAGCTCTATTTTAACCTAACTGTATCTGTTTGTGGACTTGAAAATGATAAATGTATTTATAAATTTAGTTTCCTAATTCAGCAAGACCTGTACCATTATCATCCCTCACAAGGATGTGAGATATCACTCCACTGGAAATTTAGCTTGATTACTTCATATTTTTTTTTTTTTTTATCCTCACCCGAGGACACTTTTCCATTTTTTGTACAGATAGAGTGGGAGGGAGAGAAAGGAAGGGGGAGAGAGAGAGAGAAACATCGACATGAAGGGACACATCGAGTGGCTGCCACCCGCATGACCAACCAGGGCCGGGGACAAACTGCAACCAAAGTACATGCCCTTAGCGGGAACCGAACCCGGGTCTCTCCGGACCGCAGGCCGGCGCTCTAACCACTGAGCCAAACCGGCCAGGGCTTGATTACTTCATATTTAAAAAACACATATGTTTTCCTAATATTTTATTCCAAAAAAGATTAGCTATGTTTTATTCTTTCTGGTCCCTCACTGAATTTAAATTCTCACTAATTATTGTCCTAAGGCTGAGGTTAAGATATGATGGATAATTCACACTGGTGCATAGGTACTGTTTGTTCAATATGTTTTGCATCCATAAAAATTGCTTTTGGTGGAAATGGTTATATAGTGATATAAATTTTATGAGAAATATTTTTATTTTTTTCTTATTTTTCAAGTATTTTTGTCTGTGACAAGTAATGTAAATTTTTTAGCTATATTGTTTTAAATCAGTGTTTAGTGACTGAATTATCAGTAAATTGTCATTTTATTAACAAATTTTACTATGAAATGGACCACACAGGTGACCGAGGAACTATTTCAACATCTTCTAGACCAGTCTCTACATCGGGAAGATCAGACCTGTCCTCCAAACACAGCAGATCAGTTAAACCTGATGGACGGATGAGCCGGACTGCTGCTGATCCAAAGAAACCAAGGGGTACTGAAGGTTTATCAGCTAGTGAATCCCTCATGTTGAAATCCGATGCTGCAAAGTTGAGGTCAGATTCTCACAGTAGGTCATTGTCTCCCAACCATAACACCTTGCAGACACTGAAATCTGATGGGAGGATGCCTTCCAGTTTCAGAGCTGAATCCCCGGGACCAGGTTCTCGGTCATCGTCTCCTAAGCCAAAGACTCTCCCAACCAATAGGTCTAGCCCATCTGGTGCTAGTTCTCCCCGCTCCTCCTCACCACATGATAAAAATCTACCTCAAAAAAGCACTGCTTCTGTTAAGACAAAACTTGATCCTCCTCGGGAACGTTCCAAATCAGACTCTTACACACTTGATCCAGATACCCTCCGCAAGAAGAAAATGCCCCTCACAGAACCATTAAGGGGAAGATCAACATCACCCAAACCAAAAACAGTACCAAAGGATTCAAAAGATTCCCCTGGGTCCGAAAATAGAGCTCCTTCTCCCCACGTAGTACAAGAAAACCTTCACAGTGAGGTCGTTGAAGTTTGCACTTCAAGTACTTTAAAAACAAATAGTCTAACAGACAGCACCTGTGATGAAAGCAGTGAATTTAAGAGTGTGGATGAAGGTTCAAATAAAGTTCATTTCAGCATAGGAAAAGCCCCACTGAAAGAGGAACAGGACATGAGAGCATCCCCCAAAATAAGTCGAAAATGTGCTAATAGACACACCAGGCCCAAAAAGGAGAAATCCAGCTTTCTTTTCAAAGGAGAGGGAGCCAAACCTTTAGAGCCAGCCAAACAAGCCATGTCTCCCTCCGTGGCCGAGTGTGCCAGAGCAGTCTTTGCCTCTTTCCTGTGGCATGAAGGCATAGTGCACGATGCAATGGCTTGTTCTTCTTTCTTAAAATTCAATCCTGAACTTTCCAAAGAACATGCCCCTATAAGAAGTAGTTTAAACAGCCAACAGCCTACAGAAGAAAAGGAAACCAAATTAAAAAATAGACACTCATTGGAAATATCATCGGCTCTGAATATGTTTAATATTGCACCTCATGGACCAGATATATCTAAAATGGGTAGTATCAACAAAAATAAGGTGTTGTCTATGCTTAAGGAACCACCTCTACATGAAAAATGTGAGGATGGGAAAACTGAAGCCACTTTTGAAATGTCCATGCACCACCCAATGAAGTCTAAATCTCCTCTACCCTTAACTTTACAACATTTAGTGGCGTTCTGGGAAGACATTTCTTTGGCTACTATCAAAGCAGCTTCCCAGAATATGATTTTTCCAAGTCCTGGTTCTTGTGCAGTTCTTAAAAAGAAAGAGTGTGAAAAAGAGAATAAGAAGGCCAAAAAAGAAAAAAAGAAAAAAGAAAAGGCAGAAGTTCGGCCCAGGGGTAATTTATTTGGTGAGATGGCCCAGCTGGCAGTGGGAGGACCAGAGAAAGATACCATCTGTGAGCTGTGCGGAGAGTCACATCCATACCCCGTGACATATCACATGAGACAAGCTCACCCAGGTAAACAGTATGATTACGTATTTATGTCTCTCTCTATATATATATATATAAGTTTTGTACAAAGAAATGAACTAGGTACTTCTAACTTAAGATGTTCTATAAATTATGTTAAAATACAGGGAAACTGTTGCTCAGAATTTATAGTATCTTATAATTTTTAAGTGCATTATCAATAGAGACTCTTTTGTGAAAAATAGATAAGGCAATTTAGTACTATTTCATTTTAATGTATTACATTCTGAAATATTTTAAAAAACTTTTCAGTGTTACCCAAAGGATGCTGTTACGGTATCTCACACAGTAGAAATAATGACATGTCCATACACTGAGGAAAGATCACAATATTAGGTTTCCTTTGGTTTTAGTGTTTTCCTGTTCACAATTCCAAGTTAAAGTAGATTATACTGATTGTGGGGGTGGGAACAGACATTTTCCTGTGGAAGTGGTAACTGTTTCATCAGAAGACTATATTTTAGTTTAAATGTAAGGATGTTTATAACAATTGATTAGTATTTCAAAATTTACCCATTACAAGTTTGGTTAAATGTTTTTCTTTTTCTACATATTACATCTGAAACCTTTTTTAAAATATGTGATTCCTTAAAATATGTCACTTCTTACAGAATATTTTATACCTATTTTGTTTAATTTTATTGGCATACTTAAGTAAATCTAAATGTACCCACATGGCACATTGTATATTTCTTTTCATCTACCTGTGTGGAGTATTTTAGATATCATTTAAATGATTACTTTTTGGTCAAGCATGCTATTTTTCTGACATAGCTAATAGCCTAAAAACAAACAAACAAAAAAAAATGAGAAACTTGCTTCAGTATTTTGCTTACTTGAAAAGGTAAATCTATTTTAATGTATAAGTGGCAAGGATCAGACTACTAAGGACATTTATTTTGTTCTTGTTTCAAGGTTGTGGCCGTTATGCCGGTGGACAAGGTTATAATAGCATTGGGCATTTTTGTGGAGGATGGGCTGGTAACTGTGGTGATGGTGGCATAGGAGGAAGCACTTGGTATCTGGTATGTGATCGCTGTAGAGAAAAATACCTCCGTGAAAAACAGGCTGCTGCAAGGGAAAAGGTATTTTTATTCTGTTCTGGCTGTATGTTAATGATAAGGCTAAACCTTATAAAATCTCTTGTTATGATTATTTATATCAGATAATTCCACATGATTGATATTGAAGATCAGCTCTATAACAGGAATAATATACAAATTTAATATTTGTACTAGGTTAGATGTTTTTATTATAAAAATAAATTACATCTTATGATAACACAAGACAACTAACCTGTGGCCCATATGCCTATTGACTAATGTTTAGTGTAATTTTTCTTTATTAATTGACTGATACTCTACACATATATATAACTTTCCTCTTCACCTTCCCCTCTCTCTCAACTTCTTTTTCTTTTTCTTTCTCTTGTTGTACTCTTTAGCTCCTCTCTCTTTTTCTTAATCCTTAACTGTGTTGTAGAACTCCTGATAACGCAAGGTCATTCACAATAGTGCTATACCTGACTACAAATTTTTGCTGAATGTATATACACACACACAGAGATTAATGACTCTTTTTTTAAATAATTCTGTTTAGATTATAATAATTAGATTTTTCATTTTCCCAAGTACATGAAAGACATATAGTTTATGTTCAATATAAAATAGTTTCAGCCCTGGCCAGTTTGGCTCAGCGGTTAGAGGGTCGGCCTGGGGTCTGGAGAGACCCGGGTTCAGTTCCCGCTAAGGGCACGTACTTCGGTTGCAGTTTGTCCCCGGCCCTGGTTGGTCGTGCGGGTGGCAGCCACTCGATGTGTCCCTTCACATCGATGTTTCTCTCTCTCTTTCCCTTCCTCTCTCTCCCTCCCACTCTATCTGTACAAAAAATGGAAAAAAAATATCCTCGGGTGAGGATAAAAAACAAAACAAAACATTAAAATAGTTTCAATCAGTTCAGGAGCAGCATGAAGAGAATGTTGTTTTTGGTAATCACTGTTGTTATTGTTAAATGATTCTACAAGTGTTTAATAAATTTTATTAGAGACTCAAAATACTTAGGTTAAGAAATTAAGAATTTAGAAAAAATAATGGAAAAAGAAAAAACAAATAAAAAAGAAACAAACATAAACAAAAAAGCAGTTAAGAATTTGAATATAAATAGGGAAAGATTACTACAAATTTCTTTTGCCAGGTCAAACAATCTAGGAGGAAGCCAATGCAAGTCAAGACTCCTCGTGCCTTGCCCACTATGGAAGCTCACCAGGTGATTAAAGCAAATGCACTCTTCTTGCTGTCTCTGAGCAGTGCAGCGGAGCCAAGCATCCTCTGTTACCATCCTGCAAAGCCATTCCAGTCTCAGCTTCCCAGCGTGAAAGAGGGCATTTCTGAGGATCTTCCTGTCAAAATGCCTTGTCTCTACCTACAGACATTAGCTAGGTAATACACTAGGTTGGTTTATTGAATCCCTTGGGAATAACAGCTGTTGTTGATTAACTAATAGCATTATCTGAATAACCATGATATTTTACACTTTGTGTAGAATAGACCTCCAAGAATTCATTTTCTGAGTTACCTTGACCACATAAGACTGGTATACACTTTAAGGTACTAGTTATTTTTTTAATCTATAAATACTATGTTAATTTATATTATTATTTATACAAAATACACCTTTAAAAAGTAAGACTTTAGCTATCTTTTATTCTTTGGTAAGCCAGTTTTATTCTATTAAAAGTAGGAAATGCTAAAATGGAAAAAAAACTATTTCCTAAATAATTCTTTAATTTTTAAAAATTATTTATTCTGTTAGCATTTGAATGAATACAACTGAGCACCAGCTTTGTACTAGACCTTGAAAACACCAAAATGAATGTAATAAAATTCTGGCTTCCATGTATGTGCTCACACTCTAGTGGGAATTTACAGACATAAATGAAATATTTAAAGTGTTATGTGATCAGTACTATAACAGAAGTATGTACAGGATGCTCTTAGAGCATAAAAGATAGTGAGTTTCTAAATCTTCCTGAGGAGATTAGGAAAGGTTTCCCAGAGGATCTGATCCTGTACCAGAATCTTAAAGGATAATTAGAAATTAATCAATTAATAAGTTAGTGGGAGGAAAGTGTTCCCCAACAGAGTAAACCACGTGTGTAAAAACACAAATGATGAAATAACATTACATGTTTAAGGACTCACAGGCTTGATTAAACATAGGCTACTGGGGGATATATATGAAAGGCCACCAGAAGTGGTTTCCCAAGGCCAAATAACATTGGGGCCCTGTAGCCTATGCCAAGGTTGGATTTTATCCCACAAAGTAAGCAGCAGAAGAATCTTAAACAGGGAAATACATGAACTGGATTGCAGTTAGAAGATCACTCAGCTACTAATGTGGAAACTGGATGACAGGGTATTCCTGCAGGTGGAAGGAAACCTATTAACAGTATGCTATATTGAACTTTGGTGGTATAGCCTGTACTTTCATACATTAAACACTGACACTCTACAACAGCCTTTCATAGGCCAAGTTCAGATTTTTTTCATCAGGTGATAAATGAAGGTTTTAGGAATTCCCTGCTGGCATAACTTGCCAGCCAACAATTTCATTTTGGCAATGTTGTTTTCTTTGTATAAGAGTTATGTCAGGGTTTTTATTGTTGTTGTTGTTTCTTTTACTTTTGTACTTACTACTTCAGTAAAATGATTGGGAAATAAAAATGAGAATTTGAGACCAAATACATTTGAGACCAAGATAGAACTTGTCAGGTATCACAAATGCAACAAATCTTTAGTTTCAGTCGGACCACTTAGTAGACTTATGCTAACAACTCATGTTCTAGCTTGAAAAGGAAACAATGAAATTGTAAAACATGTAGAAATGCTAGCATGCCATAATTATGGACACTTCCTCAACCCATGGAACATTTTATATATCTAATATTTCTCAAATTTGACTCATATATGTTCCTATCAAAAAGGTGACTTCTGTATTTCAGTAGTACATGCAAGAAACATGAGCCTAAACCAAGACAGTGGTGAAAGGGAATAAGAAAAGAGATTGGGCCCTGCCAGTGTGGCTCAGTGGTTGAGCATCAGCCCATGCATCAAGAGGTCACCAGTTCAATTCCTGGTCAAAGTACATGCCCAGGTTGTGGGTCCAATCCCCAGTGGGGGCATGCAGGAGGTGGTCAGTCGATGTTCTCTCTCATTAATGTTTCTGTCTCTCTCTCCCTCTCCTTTACTCTCTAAAATCAATAAAGAAAAAATATGTTTAAAAAAAGAAGAGAGAGCCTGGCTGGTGTGGCTCAGTGGATTGAGCGTTGTCCCATGGACTGGGAGGTCCCAGTTCAATTGCCAGTCAGGGCACCTGCCCGGGTGCCTGAGTTGTGGACTCGATCCCCAGGAGGGTGCATGCCGGAGGGCGCCAATTGATGTTTCACTCTCATTGATATTTCTCTCTCTCTCCCTTCCTCTCTGTCTAAAGATCAATACAAACTCTATTTTTTTTAAAAAAAAAAAAAAGAAAAAGAAAAGAGAATGGTTGTGAGAGGAAACTCAGTACTCATCACAGGCTTGCATGATGGATCATGATTGAGGACTAAGCCTGCTACAGTACTGAGATATTTTAACTTAGGCCTCTGGGTAATTGGTGAGATCATTCACCAAAACACCAGAAGAGAGAAAAGTTCTCAAAAGGAAAGAAAATGAATTTGGTTTTTTATTTGAAATGTTTGTGGTACCTGGAATATCTGTGTGTAAAACTGTCAGACTTTTATGTCCTTCTACATACATCTATAGTTATTTTAATACTTCATGTGGATTTACATGTGCTGCTTTTACTTTTACAAAGAAGATTAAAAATGGAAAATATCTGTATTGCCTTCATACTTTAAGTGATTGGGTTTGATTTAATGCAGGCATCATCATGAAAACTTTGTGGGCTATCAAGATGACAACCTATTCCAGGATGAAATGAGATATCTACGTTCAACATCTGTACCTGCCCCATACATATCAGTAACTCCTGATGCAAGTCCTAATGTATTTGAAGAACCAGAGAGCAATATGAAGTCTATGCCACCAAGGTATTTGAGTTCTTTCCTCTCCATTAAATAGCCAGTGTTTGGTAGATGAAAAACAGGTAGAAAAAAATGCTCTAGAAGTTCTGTTGTACATCCTTTCATCTCAGGAAGGATATTGAGTCAGCTCTGCAAGCAGTAAGAAAGAGTAATAAGGTACAAGGTCCTTGATAGCACAAGCAGACTAGTTGGGAAAAAACAAACAAACAAACAAACAAAAACTAATGAAGTGATAATAAGACATCCCAGTATATGATATCATTTAGTGCTGTAGTAAATCAGACTAGAGAACGGCCCCTTTGAGGCAGTGCTGAGAGAGTGTTTTGTAAGAGAGGGAAGCGCTGAAAATAGATCTTGAACTTCCTGGAATATTGCTTACAATTCTCCCCTACCCACCCACCCCCAATTAGGTGTAGTAGCATCCTAGTAAAGAGCTTTTTGGAAGCTCAATAGAAGCATGTAAATGTAATGCAGAGGGACCTGGGTACCACTGAGACTTTTCAGAAGAGGAATGACATGATAAAAATGCAGAGATAATCTGACAGTGTCAATTGAGAAGCTGATAAATTTAGTCAAAGATTTCAGCTAGCTATGTGGAATTGGATTATGTTGGCAATGATTATGAAAAAATGTAGATAAAGGAAATATTTTGTAGGAAAAATTAAATTAACATGTCCCTATCCCTGGTCATTCAGGAACCAAACAGCCCAAACCAACATGCAGGCACATTGACTGCAATCAGTTGTGTACAACATTTATAATCTATTCAGACATGAGTGTACATACACTTAGAGAGGTGGTGAGTTAGGAAACTGGCCAGGGAGTTAGCCACTAAATAGTAAAATATATAACCTTTACTGAGGGACACAGATTCAAACATGGCCTGAACGATGGCAAAGAGACAACTCCAGAACTCAAGGTGAGCAAAAATGTCACAGTTTTGACTGAGGTGGCAGAAAAAAGAATACATGAAAAGAACAGCTTGTAAATTTGTCTTAGACAAAAAGGAATGGAAGCTACTTCTCTTTTTAATAAAATGCCCCAATAAAGGAATTATATAACCATCTTAATAACTTTTCAAGTGTTTTTTTTATGTTGCTATAGTAAATAGAAGATTGTTAGTTTACTTAAACCTGAGTGGATATCACTAAGTTCTTATATAGAGTGTAAGTAGAATATAACTGATGCTGGAAATCAGCTTGTTGCACTTTGGTGTGGCCATGCTCTAGAAAAGGCTTTGAGCAACACTTCCTAAGAATGAGATGCCTGATAGAACACTCAGGAAATTGAATTGTTTCACTTTCTATTTTTTTAGGCTTCTATATGTACATATCCATTTTCTTTCTATTTAGTGCATTTATGAATATATCTGCCTGTTTCCCTGAATATCATGACATGTGACTTTCACCACAGTGTCTTGATTCTGAAAGGAGCTTAGAACATATGATGCCTTTTCTCTTTTTTTAATTTAAAATGTAAAGTAAATTTAAGAAAACCAAGTTTTAAGATACTGTTCTAAAATCAGTCAAAATGCTACTGTATTTGGACAAATCAAATTGATTTAAAGAAAGAATATTAAGTTGGCTTTGAATTTGTGTTTTTTCCCATGAAATATAAGTTCACATATTTGACTACACTATTATAAACTATGTATAGTTTTACTTCATTTACTTTTTCTCCTGAGTTTTTATTGGTAATCTTGTTTTATCTGCAGTTTGGAAACTAGTCCCATAACTGATACTGATCTCGCAAAGAGAACTGTCTTCCAAAGATCATACTCAGTTGTTGCTTCTGAATATGATAAACAACACTCCATTTTACCTGCGCGAGTTAAAGCCATTCCTAGAAGAAGAGTTAACAGTGGAGACACAGGTAAGTATAAATATAAAAATAAAGACTGAATGATCCAAATGGTTTTATTTTCAGATATTTTTTAATGTCTAATTTTTAAAGGGAAAGAAATGGATTAATTTTAAATTGTAGTAGATATTCCTTCTATGTGACATGGCTGTAAGTGTGCCTCTCTAAATTTTGCATCTCAGTTTGAAGAGATACCCAAAGATCATCCAGTGATTATTCAAGAATAAATTGACATTTAAAATCTTACTTGTTGGGCATATAACCCAAATGTTGCTACCATTATCCCTTCTACTAAGCTTTAGTGAACCAGCAGTTCCTGTGACTTATACTTTCACAATTATCTTCTCACTCCCAAGAGAAGCTTATAGCCCTTAACAGCTAGTAACACTCTGAACAGACAGTACAATTTGAGGATTTGAGTAGCTTTTAATCAGTAAAAAGTTTAGGTAATCCTGACCAATTGGTATCAACAATCCCAAATTGGGGCTGGTTGATTCTGTCCCAAGAGTAAAGAAAGACACCTAATAAAAATAATATGGTGATGATTTATCTGGTAGGTCACTAGTAAAATGAAGATATGGCCTGATATTTATAGGCAGAAGACATTGTATTTTATCGAAGATCTTCAAGGAAAATATTGAGCATCCCCCAATGATGTCTATGTTCCTTTAACAAATATTTTGGAGCTTTTATTGAGGCACTTTCATTACAAAGCAGTCCTTTAGAAAATGATGAGGATGAGATACAGATTTAATTTAGGGAGGAAATAATCACTTAGAGTTTAGTGTTTTAGAAATCATGAACTTTAGATTCAGCTCTGGATTCAAAACCCACCTCTACAACTTAATAGCTGTATGACTTTAGGAAAGTAATCTTTCTGAGCCTCAGTAAAAGTTTAAGTCATTGCTATTTGTGTCAAGTGAAAAAAAAAAGAAACCCAAAAGCTCTAAAGTGAATAAGCTAAATACTATTATTTTGAAATATCATCTTAAATATATTAATCATATATATTGCCTATGAAAATTAATAATTTTTTTTTTTTTAATAGAAGTTGGATCTTCTCTCTTGAGACATCCATCTCCTGAGCTTTCCCGGCTAATCTCAGCCCACAGCTCTCTTTCCAAAGGAGAACGAAATTTCCAATGGCCAGTTTTAGCTTTTGTTATACAGCATCATGATCTAGAAGGTCTTGAAATAGCAATGAAACAAGCCCTAAGGAAATCTGCTTGTCGAGTTTTTGCTATGGAGGTATGAATATATCAGTGGGATTATTGATTCATTGATAATACATATCATGTGATGATTCTACCTAATGATGTCACCTTTCTACCAAACAGAAATTGCAACAAATTAAGAGACATTAGCCAATTAAAAATACCAAGTGTTCCCATCAAAGTTAAGCTCTTAAATTTATGAATAGAAATTAATTTAGAGTTCATATTTAAGTATTTCTACATTGCTGTATTATTTGAATCTTTATATTATCTTTTTGTCATCACAATGTCATTTTAGTTACAATGATCATGCAGAGGGGATAAGTACTCTTTTGAGTTATAAACTTAACAGTTATAATTTATCTAAGCCTCTGTTCTCTGGAAATCATAGGATTGCTGAATATCATAGACTTATATATAGTAAAGTTTATTCTTTATTACAAGACAGGTATGATTACCTACCACTTTGTTGATGGGAACAATATAAATATATTTAAGTAAATGGTAGCTTGTTTAGAGCTTGAGAAACATTCTATGTTGATCCTAAATTGGGGGGGAAAATGTGCTTGAGTAAATTAATATAAGACAAATTTTAAAAATAAAATGTGGTTCGAAAAGGTATTTTGGTATTGCATCTTATAAGTATTATTTACCTATTATTATTTTTTAATAAGGACCAAAATTAGTGACTATTTCAAGTTCAGTGTGCTTTCTGTGACATGAAGGTCAGACTTCCTAGTATCTTTCCTTGAAACACTTAGTCTAGAAGTACTTTGTTTCTAAGAAAAGCCCTGAATTTAAAAAAAAAAAAAAAGGTTTTTTTTTTATTGATTTGAGAGAGCAGAAGGGAGAGAGAGAGATAGAAACATTAATTAGAGTGAACATCGATTGTCCACCTCCTGCATGCCCCTCGCTGAGGATCGGACCCACAACCTGGGCATATGCCCTGACCGGGAATCAAACTGGTGACCTCTTGATTCATGGATCTACGCTCAACCACTGAACCACTGGCCCTGAATTTTTTACTAGAATGTTTTCTTTTTATCTTGGACTCATTTAACCATTATTTATTCAGGCTTTCAACTGGCTTCTGTGCAATGTCATCCAGACAACGTCTCTCCATGATATTCTGTGGCATTTTGTGGCATCATTGACTCCTGCGCCAGTGGAACCAGAGGAAGAAGAGGATGAGGAAAATAAAACAAACAAAGAAAATTCAGAACAAGTAAGTGAGATTTTTGTTTTTTCAATTGTTCATATTTTTGTAGAAGAGTAGGAACACCTTCAGATAGTATAATAATTTTCATGAGCTCATGCACAGATTATATAACCTAGAGGCAAGAATAAAATTTCAAAGCTATGAGTAATATATTAACTATATTTAGTGATAGTTTTCTCTCTAGCAAAAATGTCATCAGTCAATTCTGATTTCTCATTAAACATCATTGTCATTAATCAACTGGAAGATTACTGTTACAGTACAATATTAGATAAACAGGGCAACATTATTACACAGATCAGTCTACTTTAAAACAACGCTGTAAGATATCAGCATTGATACTCTGGAGGGACATGAAATTTAAATGTATTCGTTTGGCTAGAAAGGACTTGCATTTTATTGGAGACAGTCTGCATAATGTATTGAACTAGGACCCTGGGAGCCTGGGTTCCAGCCCCATTTTTACCTCTAGGCTTCATTACCATATCTGGAATAAAATTAGAGGGCTAAATCCTCCATTGAAATGACAAAAACTGTCACAATAGATAGGAAAAAACAAACAAACAAGGGCTAGATTTTTTTTTTTTGTAAGTATCGCATCTAAAACAAGGATCCAGGAAGCGTAAAAATAGACAGTAAGAAAAAGATAACATTAGAAGAAATAGAATTCAAGAAAAATTATTAAGATGGATAAAGATGTTCTCTATAAAATGATAAACAAGTAATTTTGAGCATGTGTGTACTTAATAAAGCCTTTAAAAATAAGTAAAAATTGACAGAACTGCAAAAAAAAAAAATACAGTTATAGTGTGAGATTGATACACACCTATAACAGCTTCCTATCCCTGCATAACTAATCACCCCAAAACTCATGGAATTAAAATAACTGCTTATTAGCTCCTAAGTCTTTGGCTCAGCAATCTGAGCAAGGCTCAAAGAGAGGAATGGCTCATTTCTGCATACACATATACATTCACCCTGCTAACAGATTTGTGAGACCACTAGAATAGATACTTTTATGTAATATTCATTTGTCTGGTGATTTTATTTATGAGTGGTGACCTTATCACTTTTTTCTAAAAATAATACAAACATAATTAGTTAATCTTAATGTATGTTTTGGCTATGGTTCGGTTTTGTTCTTTACATTTCTGTTACAGAGTAGCTTGAAAGTAACATAGTAACTCTTAAGTATACATAAGATTCTTTTGTGGGGAAAAGTTCCTCCAATACACAAACTGATCAACTTGCTTATCAATTTCTGTTTTAGGAGAAAGATACAAGAGTATGTGAACATCCACTCTCAGATATAGTGATTGCAGGTGAAGCTGCTCATCCTTTACCACATACATTTCACCGCTTACTCCAAACAATCTCCGATCTTATGATGTCTCTCCCCAGTGGCAGTTCATTACAGCAAATGGCCCTAAGGTAATTTTATATCTAAATATTCTAGGTACATTGGAGAAGAGATTTTTGGGAGGTATTTAAAGTTCAAAATGCTTAGTAGTCCCCTTTAAATAGTAAAATGCAAAGAATCCCTACATTGCATGAATGGTGCCTCCCTTATTCCTGTCATAATTTAGAATTGTCCCTCTTCTTAGTTTACACCTATTTGCTCCTCTGTAAAATATAGATAACATACATCGTACTGCTCTAAATTATCAGTCTATAACAATCTTTCTCACTTTTCCCTCTCTCCTAACCCAAACCACTTGTCTGAGTGCTGCCTAAGAGTAGAATCTTAAATGTCACGAAATGAGAGAGGGAGAATGAAATCTCAAAACACAGAAATTAAAATAGGATTTTGAGTTGAAAAGAATCTTAAGAAAAATGAAGCCCAGTAATATACAACTAATCTTAAAACTACCTTGAGGTGCAGCACCTCCTTTTAAGTCCAAACCTGCTGAGATTTTAACATTTATATCGTGAACCTGGTTATTTGATCCATGTATATACTAGAGACTAACATATAAATAAATCCTCTATTGATTTTTATAAGTGATAGTGGTTTTGGCTATCCACACCACTAATGGGTAAGACCCAACAGGAGAGATTTTGTTTCCTCCTCACAAGATTTTTGAAGTGAAAAATGTGTTACAGTCTGATGAATTCATATGGAATTGTGAGACTAATAAATTTGAGAGGCTGTCATAGTTCAGGTAACATTTGTCTACAAAACTGATTTATTACCTTTTTTGTTCTGTAGCCTTCATGTATCCAACTTTTTTATATTAAAAATGAGTGAACTTTCCTTAGAATTTACCCCATATTTTTTTCTTAGAAGTTACCTTTATTTTTTTAAAAAGCCAATAGCAATATTTTTGTTCCCTGAAGTCTTTAAATTTCTATTTTTACCTAGATCATTAAGATTTTTTGAAATATTAGAATTTATTAAAAATAATAATATATATATTGTTTATGCCTTTTTAGATGTTGGAGTCTAAAATTCAAGCAGTCTGATCACCAGTTTCTCCATCAGAGCAACGTCTTTCATCACATTAACAATATTTTGTCAAAGTCAGATGATGGAGATAGTGAAGAGAGTTTTAGCATCAGTGTACAGTCTGGCTTTGAAGCCATGAGTCAGGTCAGTCATTTAACAGTTATCCTGTTAATAGTCAACAGTGTATATAGAAGGACAAATTGAAAGTTACTCATAAACAATATTATTATTTTATTTCTTATCTCATGTCTGTTTTATTATCATGGGAGATTTCCATTTGAGTATTGTAATTGCTTGTTTTGTTTCTGGTAGGAATTATGCATAGTAATGTGCTTAAAGGACCTAACTAGCATTGTTGACATAAAAACTTCAAGCCGGCCTGCCATGATTGGCAGTTTGACAGATGGTTCCACAGAAACCTTTTGGGAATCAGGAGATGAGGATAAAAACAAAACTAAGAACATCACCATCAACTGTGTAAAAGGAATCAATGCTCGCTATGTATCTGTTCACGTGGACAATTCCCGAGATCTTGGGGTAAGAAAGGAAATTTAATTCGTGGCTCATTAGTTCTTTTCAGACTGTTAGTGATCATGCACTCTCATTTCTGAGTATAGTAAAAAGATGAAACTTTACGAACCAAACAGCATTTTATATTTACCAAAGAAATCATAAGTCTAAAAACAGATTAATATGACTAGGGGCATTCTGGAATGCCAATTCTAAAAAGAGGTCTTATTACAAGTATAGCATAGCTACAGCTAAGCAAAACAAATGTCTTCTCTATACTTTTCTACCTCCATGTCCTTGTTTAAGCTAGTCCCTTGGCCTGGAAGTCATCCCCTTAAACTCTCTTTCATATTCTTTCCACATCTCTAGACCCAGTAGAGAAATCCTCTCCAGTACCTCCTCTCTAAAAAATTACTCTTTCCCTTCTCTGGGTTCTTTTTTATATTACGCTGATGGCACGTAGTACATTCTGACCTATACTGTAATTAACTTTCTGTTTCTAAACCTCACCCCCAGCTGTCATGGAGGGAATAAGGGGAGATCCTGGACTAACCTAAGTAATCATAATTTATATTTTACCTAGCCCTAGCTTGTCCCCATGTTTCAAATGAATAAGCAGTCTTTCAAATGGCACTAAATAAAGGAAAGAGTCCTATTTGAGTGTTAAGAACCAAGAAGAAAGTACCACTGCCAAATCCCCATACTTCTACCCCCGTTATTAAGGAAGGATATTTCTTGGAATTATTTTCTTTCCAAATACATGTGGCTTGTTAGCAGACACAGTGTTAATGAATCTCCTTGGGTCATTGCCATGCTGCTCCCATCCCATTTGCATATTTCCTTTTCCAGGAAGAGCTAGCTGAGTGCTGGGTTGGGTCTCAGAGAACCTGGATGGAATATGCCAACCACAGTTTGTAGTCAGAGTACTCCTTGCCATTCTTAGCCACCCCCGTTCCTGTCCATCAGTGCAGATTCAGTTCTTCCCTAGGATTGAGTAAGGAAAAGGGGCTTAGCTAATATATCATGAACTTATCTTACTAGAAGATCAAGTGTAAGAAATCAAAACATTTTTTTTATTAGAGCTCACTGCTTAATACAAATTTATCTTTGATTCATGGTACGTTTTAAGCCAGGACATACTCTCCCTCAGAACAATGATTCTAATCAATTTGAAATTTTTGCGTTTTAGAGGAGATAAACTTAACTACTCATTTTTAAGAGTTTCGGTAGGTAAGCTGACATCTGCTTTGCTTTTAAGAAATTTTCTAAGTTATGCATCCTTGAGGCTTATGTACTTCTGTGTCCCCTAGCCTGCCCACCAGAGTGCTTTATAAACAGCTTTGTTGATTTGAATTCCATCAGCCTATAGCACTTAAAGTATACAGCTTTCCAAGAAATTAATGTTAATCTGTTTGATGATGTACTTTGCATAAAACTCATTTAATGTTCCTTCCCTAGTTTGACAAGGATCTTGAGGGGATAGAACCTGTCATTCTCATATATCCTTCTCCAAGTCCATACGGCTGTCTGGGTACATTGTGACACTCACAAATACTTGTTAATTAAGCTAACTACCTTCCTTGTTTTTACTTGCAGAGCAATGAGAATATAGCAGTGAGTGGGGCATGCGTGACAAGCAGAATTCTTGACAGACTTCATAATAGAGAGAATTTAAATGTTTAGACTTTGAGTAAAAAGAGGAAATGCCAAGCTACTCTCTCAGAGCACATAAAGAGAGGTTGAAATGTGTGATTTAAGGTGGAAATTATGAGAAAAAGAAATTACTGGAGTTGTAGAAATTGTAGATGATTGGGCAAATGGAGTGAGGTCAGTTATGAAAGGACCATCAAAGACAGACAGAAAAGTTGATGTGATATTGGTATGCTATAAGAAATCCTTAGAAGTCCTGGAACAGGAATATGGCATAGTAATTATTTTGAATTGTCTGTTTCAGAATAAAGTTACGTCAATGACCTTCTTAATTGGCAAAGCAGTAGAAGATTTGTGCAGAATAAAGCAGGTAAAATTTCATTATTAAGTGTTTTTCTATCTAGGGAGAAATTTCTTCTCAGTCCCCACTGTTGAGTTCTACTTTTGGCATGCTACGAAAGTATTATAGGAAGTCATCTATTTAAAATTGCTAAATTGACAAGTGGTCCATATATTTATACAGGAACAGTTACAACCATCCCTATACTAAACATTGCACCCATTATTGCCTTAACCATTCTCTAGTTATAAGTGATTATAGTCCTCCCCCCTGCCTCCTGCTCCCCTACAAAGACTCAGGGTTCCTTTGTCATAGATTTGATTTACAATTAACACCTGAATTCACCTACACTTCAGTTTAGAATGTAGGTTGTTGTCCTATAGACTGAAAATCTGCCACTTATAATACTGCAATTGCATCTAGGTTGCAAGTCAATTTGCAAACCAACTCTAGAAACAGGTTGGGTTTTTTCTGGGCATGTATCTGAGATTCTGTATAAACTCATTTACTTGTATTAATTAAACTTTATCAGAGCTGCTGTTCTATAGCTACTTTGTCCCATGAACATTGACCATTGGTTTGTTTTATTTTTTTAATCACGTTGAAAGAATAAATTGAGATTTTGGGATTAAACAATAAAAATTTCGTTTAAATTATTAAAGAGTTTGGGGAAATAATGATTCATTGAGATACTACTTGTTTATGTATAATGCTCTATTTGAAATTGACATTATCAATTAAAATTATATCAATTAGATATCTGTTTAAATAATATAGACATCTTGGATCATTTCTTGGACATCGAATGTCATAAGTACAATTTTCATTTTATCAAGTGAACAGTGTCCAAAACCATTTCACAGTGCACTGAAATTTAATCTTTGAAAAAGTGTTATATTCTCTTACCTCGCCAATATGGTTGGTTCAGTGGTAGCGCGTCGATCTATGCACCAAGAGGTTGCTGGTTTGATTCCTGGCAGGGCACATGCCCAGGTTGTGAGCCAAATCCACCGTCAGGGGCATGCAGGAGGCAGCTAGTCGATGTTCTCACTCTTGGATGTTTCTGTCTCTCCCTCTCCCTCTCTAAAAATCATTTTTTAAAAAAGAGTTATATTCTCAGTGAAATATAGTAAAATAAAGAATCACAAATGTAAAATTACTTATATAATTTTTTTCTTAAAAAGTAAAACATAGGTAACTGCACATCAAAAATGCTTATTTTTAAATGGCTTTAATGCGAAGATGCACAAAACAGAACCTGATTGCTGATCTTGTGTTTCTACTTATATAAATGGTGTAAATAAAATACAATCATACAAATTGTTCGTAAGGGTTTCATTTATGTAACTTGTGCCTGACATTTTAATTTTTAACTTCATCACTTAGTGAGAATCCTTCTACCTGTATAGTAGATACTATAGTATTGCTTACCCTCACAAAGTTTACATAAGATAATCAGTGTGAAATTACCTAGTAAACTTTACTCTCAGTTCAATTGTATGTTATTTGAGGTTGTTGTTACTAGTGCTAAGTCTAGGACAGAGGTAAAATAGTGATACAGCTGTGTCAGGTCTCTGTCCCTGTTCTACTCTGCTAGGTGGATCTGGATTCCAGGCACATTGGCTGGGTAACAAGTGAACTTCCAGGAGGGGATAATCACATCATCAAAATTGAATTAAAGGGCCCAGAAAATACACTGAGAGTTCGACAAGTAAAGGTCTTGGGCTGGAAGGATGGCGAAAGCACAAAAATTGCTGGCCAGATTTCAGCCAGTGTGGCCCAGCAGAGGAACTGTGAAGCTGAGACTCTGCGAGTGTTCCGACTTATCACATCTCAGGTAAGTGTCCTTATTACATATTACAGCACAGGATGTATTATTTCAATAATAATATCAAGAAGGTTAGTAAATTTTGTGGAATTTACTAGAGATTGCTGGCTACAAATGTGGCCTATTTTTAATTCTCATGGCCCTAAACCTCTGTGTTTCACTTTACATTCATAATTCTGAAAAGTAGTGGTGTAGAGCAGGTAAATACTATAAAGTCTCAGAATCAGCTGATGAGTCCTCTGTCTTTCATGGTGTTAATTCCTGCCATTAATTTCTTCTCATGCCCCCGTCTTCTTCATCAGGTATTTGGAAAGCTCATCTCTGGAGATGCTGAACCTACACCTGAACAAGAGGAAAAAGCACTGTTGTCATCACCTGAAGGAGAGGAAAAAGTATACAATGTATTTATTTGTATTCTAAAAATATTTATTTCCCTTTTACATCTTCTTTTATTCAGTGAAATAATTCATGTATTACTGATGGATATGTGATATTGGCTTATGTGCAGTTAATATTTTTTACTTTAATTAGAAAGAAGATAAAGGAACTATGAAAAGAAATTCATTCCTCATGTGTGATCTAGCTAGTATTAGTAGCAACAAAATTTACTCTATACTTTGAAAGGCTGTTGTATTAACATGTTAGCATTTGTAAAATTAACTTATTGTACTGTGTACTATCAGTTCTTTTCTTCCTCCATTTTATCTGTCTTCCCAGTCCAGCCTAAAAATAGTCTTCTCCATGAATTTTCTCTATGCTTTCCCACAAAACAAAAAGTAGTTTCTGTTTTCTAAACTTTATAGTAACCTCTATTGGTCTCTTATGCTTATTTGTATGCATATTTTATCTCTTCTTCTACTGAATCACAGTTTCTTAAAGACCAAGTACATGTCTAGTTTGTCTTTGCATCCACCATGGCATAAACAACCATGTGTTCAGTAAATTTTTATTGGAATAACCTGTTCTTTATACTGTTCTTGAAATTTCTTCTAAGATGCAGCTGCTTTACTTAATTCCGTTTAAACTAAAGCACTGTACCTAAGAGGAAAACCTTACTCATTTCCAAAAAGGGGAGTAAACTCTGACTAGTCTCAATATTCTTGTGTTTTTAGATGTTAAAAATAATCACCTTGGCAGCCCTTTGAAAGATAATTTCAAGGATTTTTCTAGTCTAGCACTATGCCTTCTGATGCAATAGTACCTAAATCATCCACATTTTTTTGTTTGGGGTCTGTAAAAATAATATTTTGTAAACTCTAGTAATTTCTTTCAGCATCTTTTGCAGATATTTGAAAGACTATGTAACTACTCATTAAACCAAATGAATTTTAGCAATGGCAATTCTATGCTTTAGAACTGTAAAAATTGGCACCAAAGCCTCAAAGAGTTTATATTCTGTCCTTATATATTAAGCCTCTGTGCCCACCAATAAATCAATAAGGATACTATATAGTATATAATCATTAAATTTGTGAAAAATTGCACTTATGATAGGATTTCACAGTACATTGAGCTAGAGTATTGTGCCCTGGAGTGATCAAAGAAGGCTTTCAGGGGAATATTGGACATGAATTAGACCTGAAAGAGAATGGATAAAAGTTAGATTAATAGAGAAGGAGGGTCCAAGAGCTCATTGGAGAGGCTGGCCTGATAGTAGGAGAGTATATATTGAGGTGTTTTGATTGAGGAGGGAAGATTTTACCAGCAGAAGGATGCCCATGAAATAACATAACTGTTAAGAGAATCATTTTAAGTCAGTATTTTTAAGTAAAGTTTACACAGAAAAAAAGTCATCCTTTTAAACTTTCATTCGATGAATTTTGACCAATATATATACAGCAGTGAAATCATCACTACAATCAAGTTTTAAAACACATCACTTCTGCCCTGGCTGGTTTGACTCAGAGGTTAGAGCATTGGCCGGTGGACCAAAGAGTTGCACTTACCTTGGTTGCAGTTCGGTCCCAGGCCCTGGTCAAGGGTCCTACAGGAGGCAGCCAATCAATGTGTCTCTCTCACATCAATGTTTCTCTTTCCATCCCTCTCTCCTTCCCTCCCCTTCCCTCCCTTCTCTCCCTCCTACTCTATCTGAAGATAAATGGAAAAATAGCGTTGGGTGAGAATTTAAAAAAAAAAACACCACCACACATCACTCCCAAAATTTCCCTCATGCTTCTTTGTAGTCAGTCCCCTCATCTTATGCTTAGACCCTGTCCACCACTTTAGTGTAGTATGTTTGACTCTTTTACCCATATTTTTCTGTTGGGTTATTTGTGTTATTATTGAGTTATAAAATTTACTTATACAGGATATTTGGGCTATTGGTCCTCTACCAAATATGTATGTTCAGATATTTTCTACTCTGAAGCTTATCTTTCAGAGAGCAGAAATTCTATTTGATGAAGTCCAGTTTAGTTTTTTGTTTTTTTTCTAAATGACTCATGTTTTTTGTATCTTATCTAAAATGTAAGGTCACAAAGATTTTGCCATACTTTCTTCTGGAAGCAAAGTATTAGTTGTTTAGAGCTATAACATTTCAAGTTAATTTTTCTGTACAGTATGGGGTTAAGGTTATTGTTTATTTTTATTTTTTTGCATATAGATGTTTAATTGTTCTACCACCCTTTATTGAAAAGACTATTCTTTTCTTTTATTTATTCATTTTTAAATCCTCACATGAGGATATTTTTCCATTTATCTTCAAATAGAGTTTGTGAGAGAGAGAGAGAGAGAGAGAGAGAGAAAGAATCATTGATGTGAGAGACACACATCGATTAGTTGCCTCCCGCATGACCCCAACCAGGGCCAGGAACCGAATTGCAACTCAGGTATGTGTCCTTGACCAGAATTGAACCCTCAACTCTTTGGTCTGCAGGCCAATACTCCAACCACTGAACCATACCAGCCAAGGTGAAAAGACTATTCTTTTTTTTTTTTTTTTTTTTTTTTTTTTTTATCCTCACCGGAGGATATTTTTCCATTTTTTTTGTACAGATAGAGTGGGAGGGAGAGAGAGGAAGGGAGAGAGAGAGAGAAACATCGACGTGAAGGGACACATCGAGTGGCTGCCACCCGCACGACCAACCAGGGCCGGGGACAAACTGCAACCGAAGTACGTGCCCTTAGCGGGAACCGAACCCGGGTCTCTCCGGACCGCAGGCCGACGCTCTAACCGCTGAGCCAAACTGGCCAGGGCGAAAAGACTATTCTTTATCAATAATCAATTCACCATAAATGTGTAGGTCTATTTCTGGACTCTGTTCTTTTTCATTCATTTGTGTGGGTGTGTGTGTATAATTTTATACCAACATCATATTTTCTTGATTACTATCGCTGTATAGAAAATCATGGAATTAGATTCCATCCTGGTTCTCCTTCGGTGTTGTTTTCTAGGTCCTTTGCATATCCATATAAAGCTTAAAATTAGTTTGTCAGCTCCCCTTCCACCCCCCCAAAAATATTCTTGAATATTGATTAGAATTGCACCAAATTGATAGTTTGGGGAGAGTCAGCATCTTAATTATATTGAGTGTTTCTATCCACAAACATGATATAGTCTCCTCATTTATTTAGATATTTTTCAATTTCTGTTAGCAATGTTTCCTAAACATTTCATGTTTTTCATGTTATTATAAATGGTATTTTTATTTTTCTTTCTAGTTGTTCATTTCTAGCTTATAAAAATACAGTTGACATTTGTGTATTGAATTATCCTGTGATCTTAAATCCACTTATTCTTGAAGCTTTTTTGTGGAACCTTTGAAATATTTTTAATAGGTAATCATGTAGTCTTCAAAAAGAGTTGACTTGACTTATAATCTATATGTTAATAGATGTGCAATATTAACTTTTATGCATTTTATTTTTCCTTAGTAAAAGAGAAGGTAAAGTAGGGGAGTGATAGCTAAATGGTATAGTATTTCTTTTAGGGTGATGAAAATGTTCTAAAATTGACTGTGGGCCCAGCCGGTGTGGCTCAGTGTTTGAGCATCGACCCACACACCAAGCGATGACTGGTTCGATTCCCAGTCAGTGCACATGCCCAGGTTGTGGGCCCAATCCCCAGTAGGGGGCATCCAGGAGGCAGCCAATTGCCAATTGATGTTTCCATCTCTCTTTCTCTCTCCCTTCCTCTCTCTCTAAAATCAATAAAGAAAAAAAAAATTGACTATGGTGATGGTTGCACATATCTGTGAATAACTATAAACCATTGAGTTGCACATTTCAAATGAATGAATAATATATGTGAATAATTATATCTCAATAATGTTTTTTTGTTTTTTTTTTAATCCTCACCTGAGGATACCCTTCCATTGATTTCAGATGGGGGGGGTGGGGGAGACAGAGAGAGAAAGAGAGATATCAGTGTGAGAGAGACATATCAATTGGTTCCCTTCTGCACAACCCCGACCAGAGCCAGGATAGAAACTACAACCCAGGTACGTGCCTTTGACCAGGAATTGAACCCTCAACCCTTTGGTCCCTGACCAAAGCTCTAACTGCTGAGCCAAACCAACCAGGGTTTAATAAAAGCTATATTTAAAAAGCAAAAATACAGCCCAGCTCGTGTAGCTCAGTGGATTGAGTGTTGGCCCATGGACTGAGAGGTCCTGGTTCCATTCCCAGTCAGGGCACATGCCAGGATTGTGGGCTTGATCCCCAGTGGGGGGCGTGCAGGAGGCAGCCGATTGATGTTTCTCACATCCATGCTTCTGTCTCTCTCTCCCTTCTTCTATCTCTAAAAATTCAATAAAAATATTTAAAAAATAAAAAGCAAAAAAACAAATTATGAAAGAAGTTTAAAAATAAGGAGATAAAGGAAACTCATTTGTTCCCCAGCTAGTACTTTAAGTAGCAAAAAATATTATTCTACAAATTTACTTTATTTAATAGATACAGGGTTATTGCAGTTATCTGTTGTTCTTGAGTGGGCTTTGGTAGTTCTGTTATGTAATTTGTCCATTTCATCTAATTTGCTGAATTTATTGGCATAAGTTGTTTATAATATACCCTTGTTATCCTTTTAATAGCTGTAGAATCCGTGGTATATATTCTTTTGTTATTTGTTTCCTCTAATTGCTTTAGGTTTGATTTTTTTTCTAATTTACAATATACAAACATAGATCATAGACTGAGACCTTTCTTTTCTCACACAAGTAATACTATGATTTTCTTTTAACCACTGCTTTAGTTGAGTATCACAAACTTTTGATGTGTATTGTTGTTTTTTCATTTCATTCAGTTCAAAATATTTTCTGACTCCCATTTTAATTTCTTTTTTGACCCCCGGATAGATATTTAGAAGTGTCTTGTTTAATTTCTAGATGTTTGGGGATGTTTGTGATAGCTTTCTATATTTCTTGTTTAATTCCATTGTGGTAAAAAAAAAACGTACTTTGTATAATTTCAGTCCTTTTAAAATTTTTAAGTTTTGATTTCTGGCTCATAATATGGTATATTTTAGTCAATGTCCATGTGAACTTAAAAAAAAATGTGAACTCTGTTTTTATTCTGTGATGGGGTTCTATAAATATCAGTTAGTTCAAGCTGATTGATAGTTTTGTTCACATCTTCAAGAGCCAAGCAAAAGAGAGACTTGCCTCAGTTTTCTGACCCATAAAGTAGCCTCCCACACCATGACCCTTTGGTGCACAGGCTGATGCTCTGACCACTGAACCACACTGGCCAGGGCTGGTTTGAATTAGTGTTTTGAGTTTTTTGTTTTTTTTAAGACCCAGAAGTGAGATTGCTGGATCATGTGGTAGGTCTCTACTTTTAGTTTTTTGAGAAATCTTGATACTGATTTCCATACTAGATGCACCAATTTACATTCCCACAAACAACAGTGCACATAGGTTCCTTTTTCTCCACATCATTGCCAACTCTTATTATTATTGTCTTTTTTATAATAGCCATTCTGACAGGTGTGAGGTGATATCTCATTGTGGTTTTGATCTGTATTTCTCTGATGATTAATAATGTAAAGCACCTTTTCATATACCTGTTGGCCATCTATCTGTATGTCTTCTTTGGGAAAAAATGTCTATTTATATTTTCTACCCATTTTTTAATCAGTTAATTTTTTTTTTTTTTTGCTATTGAGTTGTATGAGTTTCATATATTTTAGATATTAGCCCCTGTTTAGATACATGATTTGCAAATATTTTTTCCCATTCATTAAGTTGCTTTTTTATTTTGTTGATGGTTTCCTTTGCTGTGCAGAAGCTTTTTAGTTTGATGTAGGCCCGCATGTATATTTTTGATACCTTAAAATGTCAAATGTACAAATTGTATTCAAAGAGCTTGCTTTTTCCCCCTTTTTCTACATAAAGGCTACATCAGATGCTGACTTGAAAGAACATATGGTTGGAATCATATTCAGCAGGAGTAAACTGACTAACTTACAAAAACAGGTTGGTTAATAGCCATTTCATTATCTTCATCAGTATTTGTTTGTTTTTAAGGTACAAAGTGTTTTCCAAACCGTATAGAGGCTTTTTTATGCTGACTCTTTTTTATACGGTCCTGCAGAATGTATCTGCCTTTTTCTAGAGAGGAAGTAGTGTACACTGGCACACCTGCATCACTTTAAAGATTCATTATGAGTGTTAACTTTCTTACCTTGCTGCTCTTTATTATTTCTTATTTTCAGATAGATCGTTTCATTTTGGTGTCAAAAGCCCAACTATGTCAGATTTCATTTGCAGGTCTTGTGTTCCTTTACCCACCGTTTTTTGTTTGATTTATTTCTTTTTATTTTACATTAACTAAACTAACGTTAATATTTTTAATTATAAAGGGATTGGGAAGTAGCGTGACACTGTTCATAGGTGCCTAAATAACATAAAAATTGGCCCTTCAAAAGTCAAGTAAAATACTGGTTTTAAATTAGCCCATTATTTTAACTTTCAACACCATTAAATCTTCTAACTAAATGACATAAATTTATTTGTGCTTTATCTTTTTAACAGCTTTTTGTTGAATCTTAAATACTATCAGTTGTAAAATGTACTGTTATTTTATATATTACTAAATAAGAAAATCTGCTGTCAATTAAGTTGTGAATGCCACTGGTTATAAAGAACATTATAAATTGAAATGTTACAGTGGGGTTGAAATATGCCTTAGAAGTGATAAAATATGGTCATTTGTGTTTGAAGTCTTAAATCAGTGATTTTCAACTTTTTTCATCTCATGGCACACATAACTAATTACTAAAATTCTGCAGCACACCAAAAAATATATTTTTTTGCCATTCAAACAAAAAAAAATAGATATAATTTTGATTTATTCACACCGGACAGCTATTATTGTGTTGGCTGTTATTTTTGTTTGTTTGTTTGACAACCTAAGAGAACAGAAGTCAGTGCCCCTCATTAAATAGTCAGGTACTGCATGTTTTAAAAATTCTTGCGACACACCGGTGTGCCCCAAGAGGTAGACCAATTGAAAATTGCTGCCCTAAACTATAGGCAGGGGCATTAGTGACTTGTATATAAGTAGATTCTACATAGCAGTTGATTTAAATAGTAAGATTTTTTATCATGGTTCTCCTAGTTTTTCTTAATTGTTTTTTAAGATGAGTTGAAAGGGTATAATGTAGAATTAACTGGGAGGAAAAATATTAAGTTGATTATCAACTAATTTTCTTGTCTTTTTTAAAAAAAAACAAACAGGAATAGTAGCCTGGCCAGTGTGGCTCAGTGGACTGAGTGTCAGTCCCATGGATTGAGTCTCGGTCCAATTCCCAGTCAGGGCATATGCCCAAGTTGCAAGCTCAAGCCCTAGTAGAGGACGTGCAGGAGGCAGCCGGTGGATGTTTCTCACTTACATCCATGCTTCAATAAAAACCTATTTTAGCCCAGCTGGTGTGGCTCAGTGGTTGAGCGTCAACCCATGTACTAAGAGGTCACTGGTTCGATTCTCAGTCAGGGCACATGCCCAGGTTGTGTGCCACATCCCCAGTGGGGGGCATGCAGGAGGTGGCCAATCGATGTTTCTCTCTCCGCCTTTCCTCTCTCTCTAAAATCAATAAAGAAAAAAAATTTTTTTAAGTTTTTTTTTTTAAATAATAATAAAAAATGAAAAACTTGTAGTACTAAATCAGACTTCCAAATATGTTTTTACATTTTCTTTATGTTGGTTGCTCTGTCACCTTTTAAATAGGTATGTGCTCACATAGTCCAGGCTATTCGCATGGAAGCCACCAGAGTTCGTGAAGAATGGGAACATGCCATATCAAGCAAAGAAAATGCTAATTCTCAGCCCAATGATGAAGATGCCTCCTCTGATGCTTACTGTTTTGAACTGCTCTCTATGGTTTTAGCATTAAGTGGCTCTAATGTGGGCCGGCAGTATCTGGCTCAGCAGCTAACTCTGCTACAGGATCTCTTCTCACTACTTCACACAGCATCGCCACGAGTCCAGAGACAGGTATGGTCATACCACTTACCTTTGGTTTATTTGGTTACTTGAAACATTGTTGATAATTAAACTAGTAAAGTATAGGTCCTTATTATTGATTTTGTTATGTTTTAGGTTTTGGGATAGTATTTTAACTCTATGCTTTTTATTTTTGAATCATTGTGATAAGAATATGGAAGAGCAAAATACAGGTTATTTTACTAACGTGCTATTTTGATAAGATATTCTAGCTACTCATTGTCTTATTACCCTGTGATCTATAATGTAATTTTCTCTTAATTCTGACCAAATAAAAGATGTTTTTTTCTTGCTGCCCTGAAGTGGTAATTACCCTTGGGAAATTTAAAAAATAGTCTTTAAATCATATTTCTGTCATTCTCAAAGCTTTGATGTCATAGAATGGCAGCTAAGTTCATTTTAAAAATTGAAAACTTTAAAACACTTATCTTTAGCCCAGCCGGTGTGGCTCAGTGGTTGAGCATCGGATACCCATTCACCAAGAGGTCACCTGTTTGATTCCCAGTCAGGGCACATGCCCAGGTTGTGGGCCTTCCTCTCTCTAAAAATCAATAAAGAAAAAATTAATTAATTAATTAATTTAAAAAAAAAAAAAAAACACCAGTCTTTAAATGGAATTCTTTCCTTTTATTTTTTTCTACCAGGTGACCTCCTTACTAAGACGAGTTTTGCCTGAAGTGACCCCTAATCGTCTGGCCAGCATCATAGGAGTGAAATCCCTCCCCCCAGCAGATATCAGTGATATCATTCACTCAACAGAGAAAGGAGACTGGAATAAGCTAGGCATCTTGGACATGTTTCTAGGATGCATTGCCAAAGCACTCACAGTACAGCTAAAAGCCAAAGGAACCACCATCACAGGAACAGCTGGAACCACTGTGGGCAAAGGAGTTACAACAGTTACCCTTCCAATGATTTTCAATTCTAGGTTGGTCATTGCAGCTGTTTTAGTACTAAAGTAGAACAGAATGAGCTACTGTTTGGAGAATTAAGACGTGATGTCAAATTCTACCTCCTTATTCACCAAATAGAAGCCATAAATGACTGACCCATATATAAACTAGAGTGCTGTTACAATAAAAATCGTTTGGGATTAGTAGGGAAAGGAGTTTGCTGAATATATGCCCTGGAATACTTCCCATGTAAGAAAAAAATTATAGGCCCTTACCTCACACCATATACAAAAATAAACTTGAGATCAATTAAAGATTTATATATATATATTTATTTTATTTTATTTTATTTTTTTTTTATCCTCACCCGAGGATATTTTTCCATTTTTTGTACAGATAGAGTGGGAGGGAGAGAAAGGAAGGGGGAGAGAGAGAGAAACATCGACGTGAAGGGACACATCGAGTGGCTGCCACCCGCACGACCAACCAGGGCCAGGGACAAACTGCAACCGAAGCACGTGCCCTTAGCGGGAACAGAACCCGGGTCTCTCCAGACCGCAGGCCGACGCTCTAACCGCTGAGCCAAACTGGCCAGGGCTATATATATTTATTTTAAAATTCTACAAGGGCCTGGCCAGTTTGGCTCAGCGGTTAGAGTGTCGGCCTGCGGTCCGGAGAGACCCGGGTTCGGTTTCTGCTAAGGGTGCGTACCTCAGTTGCAGTTTGTCCCCGGCCCTGGTTGGGTTGTGTGGGTGGCAACCACTCGATGTGTCCCTTTTACGTCGATGTTTCTCTCTCTCTCCCTCCTACTCTTACATGAACAAAAAATGGAAAAATGTCCTCGGGTGAGGATAAAAAAATTTTTTCAATTCTACAAGGACAAATCATGGAAGAATATTTTTGTAATCTTCAATTTGGGAGACCTCCTTAAACAAAACACAGAGCCCAAAAGTCAGAGGGGAAAAGATTCACAGATATGACTACATAAAAACAAAAATTAATTGATAGGCAATACTTTTAAAATACAAGCAAATGACTTGGAAAAACTATTTAACACCTATATAGTGGACAATGAATTATTAGGCATAATATTAGAAGAATGACTATGAATCAATGAGAAAAAGAGAAATAACTGATAAATGACAAGAAAAGTTAGTTCAGAGAAGAAAAATTATTAATGTCAGTAAACAAATGAAAAGACACTTCACTGGTATTCAGAGAAATATAGATAAGACAGCATTGGCAGCATTATGAAGAGATAGGCATTTTTTAATGATATGTAATAGAAATTGCTATAGTCCTTTTGGATGTCAGTTTGATGGCATATCACTATATTTATAATACACATGTCCTGACCTACCAGTTCTACTTCTACATCTGTTTCCATCAGAAGTATCCATACATGTGCACAGATATGTATGCAAGGATGTTTATTCCAGAATTGCATGTTAAAGCAGAAATTAGAGACATATCATGATATTAAGGAAATAATAACAGAATGTAAATCAGTGTATTGCTTCCTTCATCTCCTTAGACTTGCCCGGGGGGGGGGGGGGGGAATGCCAGCTGAACTCCAAGAATAGTATGCTCAGTGATGTAGTTGATATATTCTGGTACAAGCTCTTTATTATCTCTGTGTGGACAAGTAGTTTGTGGTCTATGGATATACATTGAATAGCACTGTTCTGGAAGATGCATACACAAGTAATCATAAACAGAAATACTTCAAAGGGAGTACATGTCAGAATAGCTGCTCTCTTGATGTTGAAGACACAGATAATGGGTAATGTGTTAATCTTATTTTAAAAGGCTTTACTTGATTGGATCATATTGAATGCTACATATTGAAATAACAGTTTTCATCTCATTCATTTGTAACTATCACTGATTGGTTTGCAAATGCTGACTTTTCTTTGTAGTTATATTCGACGAGGTGAAAGCCATTGGTGGATGAAGGGCTCAACTCCTACACAGATCTCAGAGATCATCATTAAACTTATTAAGGATATGGCAGCAGTAAGTACCCATCCTCCTGAGTGTTGTCAATGAAATGTAGTAGAAATATTATTAACAAAACAAGTGGCTTATTCTAAAGAATTATTAGAAGTACATTAGTGTTATTTTGGTTTAATGGCTCTGTTTAGTAGGTTAACTATTGCACCATTTATCTTTTTAGTTAGTTATAAATTTGTCCTTTGTGTAAATTATGTTCATTTCAGTCTTCCCAGTTATTGACTTGAGAATTGTAACAAGTCTTCCAAGACTTTAAAACTTTAAAAATAATAAGTATGTATTCTTTTAACCCTAAAAAATAGCCTAAGTCTAAAAACACAAAGGAACAAAGGAGTTCCCCAAAGTGGACATTTCTCCTCTTCAGTTCTCATGGCTTATAAAAACTTTACTCTTCTTTATTAATGTCCTTTACCACTATCTTTAGATGTTGGCTTTGTGGGATCTGGGAGTGTGGAGGAAAGGGAATTATTTATCAGAATGCCTTTCTCTTATTGGGTGCTCCATAATGTTAGTTTCCTGACATTCCATTATTCCAGAAGTCTAGCCTGAGGAGGGCAAGGTACTGTAGATTATAGGTTTCTGAGTGGTAGAATAGATGGCAGGCCTCTTTGAAGGAGAAGGAATTTGAACTGCCCCTTAAAAGATTGATAGAATATTGATATGAGATGAGAGAAGTTATTCTGGGGAAATATGAAGTCCTATCACTTTTCCCAACAGCATAGACATTTCCTCAGTCAGAGAAATGGAGAATTTTTTCATTTCTCAAATAGGCTTTCTCAGTATGTTCACCAGATGGAAACATTTAAGAAAACTGTTTAGGAACACTGAAATTCTATAGTAGTTAAAAGTGATGGTGATCAGTAAAAATCAAATTAGCAAATTAAAGTAGTTGTAATTTGAATCCATTTATGCTCTTGGGTTCCAATAATACTCCTCTAAAGCAATTAGCTTAGCAGTATAAATTTCATGTTAAGCAACAGGGTTTCATAATCAAATTTTTCAAGCATAGAAACCTTAGTAATTCTGGTATGTTTTTATTAAAATGTAAAAGGAAATGCCCTTGAACTCTGCAGAGTATTGAGAGCCTGATTTATTTACACTTCTTTTGTATCATCAAAATAGTGATTAGAAGTTAAATTTTTCATAGGGTGGTGAGAATTTTTATTTCAAAATTATGTCCCTTGATTAAAATTCCAAATCTTTCCTTGTGGGTGAGAGATGAAATTTACTACTATGATTATACATTTCTGGTTGTTTATGAAATTATTATGTCCTTCTCAATAGGGTCATCTGTCAGAAGCGTGGTCCCGAGTGACAAAAAACGCCATTGCAGAAACCATCATTGCCTTGACCAAGATGGAAGAAGAATTTCGATCTCCAGTGAGATGTATTGCAACAACTAGGGTAGGTTTTTGTGTTTTGTCTATATCCTTGCATGTTCTTTTTTCAGTAATAGGTTTGAATTAATAAATCAGATTAATCCATATTTTTTACCAAATATGATATTTATTTAAAAAGCATGAAGGGCTTTTTTGAATTATGAAATAAGTATAGTGGTTATTAATATTGCTTGTCACATGTTCTTTATCACTTGTTTTTGTTATTTAGAAGCTCAGGATATACTGGTTAGAAAAGGCTAAATTCCCTTATATGTCAGTATGTCATCTTTCTAATAGTGTATTTATCACAGCTTACACAGATTTAGTGTCAGCATTATGCTGTGATAGACGGAGGTCCTTTGAGGATAAGGCCCTCCCTGCTCCTTTTGGTATGGCCCAGTTGTCCTACGGTAGAGCCCTATAGCACACTTACTGGATTTACAGGCCTTAGTTCTGAAAAAGCAAAAGTTTGTGCCTGGGGTGGGAAAGGGCAGAATCTCTCAGAGAGTGGAACTGCATTCTTCAGATGAGACATCGGTAGGAATTTTTAACCTACTGAATTTCATGTCCTATGTGCTTCCAGAAGAGACTTGACGCTCCCTTGAGGCAGGGCAGTGCAACAGCATTGGGAAGAAGTAAACACTGGTGGATATTACTTTAGGTTAATTCTCAGAAGTCTGAAAAAGAAAACAAATTATGTTTCCCTAGGGCAGGAAAAGCCAATTTATGCTGTGTTGCTAGTGAGTGCGACAGCTTAAGCCGTTGTTCTGACAGTAACCCTTTCCCGCCCTGCACGTGTTCTTTTCTTTTATTCTGCACTCCCTTTTTTCTTGCATACTTTCTTTTTCTGGCTTTTCTTTCCCTAGTTTTCCCCCTCTTACTCTTAATATGCAGTGACACTCTCATGCACTTCTTAGAGTTAAGACAGTTAAATTATTTTTTTCAGTAATGAAGAAATAAAACCGAACCTTACCCTGTAAGCCTCAGAAAGTGATGAACTATTTTTGAGGACAATTTTCTAAAGTTGTTAGACATTTACTTATTTCTGACAAAGTGTACCAAGCATAGTGCTAGGCCATTAGAGGCATACAGAGATTTGTGAGCAGTTGTTATTATCTATAAGAATTTAATATGTACCCAACTACTCATGGGACTTTCTCAGTATGTTCTCAGTTATGCATAATTAATTGTCCATTGTACCACCTTCCCTGGAATTGAAGGCCTCAGGCAGATGATACTGTATGGAAAAATTTGCAGGAGACATTGGGATGTTAAATATGAAAATTCACTTATTGATATATTGTTTCCAATAGACCAATAATTTTATATATCAGGTAGGAAATAGAATAGTTCATCAGAGGAACATTTATTCGGTAAATATTTGAATGCATAACAGCAATCGAATGTGTGTCTGGTGCACATCAGAAAATTTTTAGTACCACTGAGTATTCACATATTTTCAAATCCAGCTGGCATTTATTGAACTATTATGTGTCAGACAGTCAATACTGTATAAGTCTTTCCTAAAAATTCAGTAGTGTAACAGTCTTTCCTTTCAACAGCTCTGGCTTGCTCTAGCATCACTGTGTGTGCTTGATCAGGACCACGTAGATCGTCTCTCCTCGGGGAGATGGATGGGGAAGGATGGACAACAGAAACAAATGGTAAGAGCAGAATTATTTTCTATAAAATTACCTTGTTTTTCCTCATAGTCAGCATCAGCTTAAGCTTTAAAAAAGAACACTGCAGCCCTGGCCAGTGTGGCTCAGTTGGTTGGGCATTGTTCCTTGCACAGAAAGATTGCTAGTTCAGTTCCCAGTCAGGGCACAGGCCTGCGTTGCAGGCTCCATCCCCAGTAGGGAGCATGCAGGAGGCAACAGATTGATGTTCCACTCTCGCATGGTGTTTCTCTCTTCCCCCTTCCTCTCTCTCTAAAACTCAATAAATTATTTAAAGAAGAAAAAAACTCTTAAAAAAATAAAAATGCTGCAAGTCAAAATGCATAATTAGTGGAACTCTTGAAAAATTGTGTCACATTGCCAAAGTTCATCTCACAAGGGTTTCTTCTTTGTAATATATCAGGGTCTTTAATTATATAAAAGAGCTTTCCACTTCTTCTCTGAGACATGTTAACATCATATTAAAATTTATTTTTAGCCAGACTTTGATTTTATATCTAGATCTTTGTACTAAAAATGTAATCAGCCCTGGCCGGTTTGGCTCAGCGATTGGAGCGTCGGCCTGCGGTCCAGAGAGACCCGGGTTCGGTTCCTGCTAAGGGCGCATACCTTGGTTGCAGTTTGTCCCCAGCCCTGGTTGGTCGTGCGGGTGGCAGCCACTCGTGTCCCTTTTACGTCGATGTTTCTCTCTCCCACTCTCTCTCCCTCCCACTCTATCTGAACAAAAAATGGAAAAAAAAGTCCTCAGGTGAGGATTAAAAAAAAATGTAATCAGTCTTATGGTAAGAAGGAAATAAACAGTAAGGGGGGCTCAGCCCTGTGGCTCAGTGAATTGAGCATTGTCCCATGGATTGTGAGAGGTCCTGGTTTGATTCCCAGTCAGGGCACATGCTTAGGTTGTGGGCTCAATCCCCAGTAGGGGGTGTGCAGGAGGCAGCCGATCAATGTTTCTCTCTCACATCAATGTTTCTCTCTCTCTCTCTCTCCCTTTCTCTCTCTAAAAAATCAATAAAAACATTTTTAAAAAGCAGTAAGGGGGGCAATATGACATACCATTTCTTCAGAAATGTACTTAAAGTAGGTTTGATATATATCTTTTTTTCCTTCATTTTTTTTTAAATCCTCACCCGAGGATATATTTTTCCACTTATCTTCAGACAGAGTGGGAGGGAGGGAGGGAGAGAGAGAAACATCCATGAGAGGGACTCATCGACTGGTTGCCTCCCACACGACCTTGACCAGGGCCGGGACGAACCACAACCAAGGTATGTGCCCTTGACCAGAATTGAACCTGTGACCCATCAGTACGTGACGTTCTAACCACTAAGCAAAACCGGTCAGGGCTATCTTTTTATATATATATACTTTCTTTCCTTACTGCTTTTAGAGAGAGAGGAAGGGAGAGGGAGAGCAAGAGAGAGAAACATCGAGAGAGAACATCAATTGGCCATCTCCTGCATGCCCCCCACTGGGGATCGGACCCACAACCAGGGCATGTGCCCTGACCGGGAATTGAACCAGCGACCTCTTGGTGTGTGGGTCGATGCTCAACTAGTGAGCCACACTGGCCGGGCTTGATATATATCTTTACATTTACTGGAAGAAGACTTTTTATGGACCCTTTCAACACTTTCCTATTGATGGTTCAAATTTCAAAAATGAATAATTTGTTCATTTAGCATACAGATTGTTTGAATACAATGGGGAGAAATTTTCTCAAGTCACTAAGCCAAGTATACATGTTTATTTTTATTAATCATCGAATTGGGGCCTTTAAGGGAATTTTATAGGTTAGTGCACTTGCCATCATTCTGTTTAATGTTCAGATTCCAAATTATTAATAGACTTCACAATAACAGTCTGTTACTATTAAGAATAAGTTACAAGTGGATATGGACAACAATCTGGGGAAGGGGCAGGGAGGGGAGAGGGAGGGAGGAATCAGTGGGGGGGAAAAGGAGAATCATCTGTAACAAAAATTAATCAATAAAAAAAAAAAGAAAAAAAAAAAGAATAAGTTACATTCGTGTGAATATTGAGACTTTCTTGTTAATCTAACGTAACCTATGGAAATGTCTTATTTTAGCCTATGTGTGATAACCATGATGATGGTGAAACTGCAGCAATCATTTTGTGCAACGTATGTGGAAATTTGTGTACTGACTGTGACAGATTCCTTCATCTTCATCGACGAACCAAAACTCATCAAAGACAGGTGAAGATTTCTGTCTTTACACTCAGAACTGTATCTAGAACATAAAATACATTCAGTAAATTTTGTGGGAAGGTGACTTGGTATAATGGGAAAAAATGGATTTTGGAATCAAAGCCCTTAGTGGAATTCCCAACTGTTTCACTTATCAACTGTGTAAAGCAAGCAAATTGTTTAACTTCTCTAAGACTTAGTGTCCACATTTATAAAAATGGAACTGTTGTGGAGATTAAAGAGAAGATTGGAAATATCTGGAACTTTTAGAGTGCTTACTAAATAGAAGCCATTACTGTCATTGATTAATTAAAGTTTATACTTTTCTTTCAGAGTCATAAATAAAAAAAATTTTCCCTTTTTTTAATGGTACAATAGGTCTTCAAAGAAGAAGAAGAAGCTATAAAGGTTGACCTTCATGAAGGCTGTGGTAGAACCAAATTGTTCTGGTTAATGGCACTAGCAGATTCTAAAACAATGAAAGCAATGGTGGAATTCCGAGAACACACAGGTAAAACAGGATTTAAGATTGAACCATGCCTATTGGTTACCATTAAATTAGATGTTAGTTTAATTATTTAATGTGAATAATTTTGAGTATATTACAAGTGATTATTATGACATCATTGATCACTATATCAATATATTTAATGATTAAATGCTCAGTGGCAGAAAGAGCATCAGACTAACAGCCAGGAAACCTGGTTTGCCACTAACTAGCAGTGTGTATAACTTTGGGCCAGTCATTTTATCTCCAAAACATGTGGGTTTTGGTTTTAATTTATTTATAAAGTAAGTCTGGTATATTCCCAGTTTAGTTACATTAAATCTTGTAAGTTCTCAGTTTTCAGTACCTCTGTCATCTGCCATTTGACTGACACAAATTCCTGATGTTAGAATTGGGTATAAACCTGAACAATCATTTAACTTTAGGTATGAGTAACTTTACATGCTACAAGATCATGGTCTTTTTTTCTGAGCTGATTTAAGTTCAGTGTATTACTATTATATTTAGAATTTTTGTATCTGTGTTCAAAAATGATCTTGGTCTATACTTTTGAAATCTCCCTGTTCTTTTTTGCGTTATTCTATTCTTGTTTTTATGGATCTATTCCTTCTGTTCAAATTGCTTTATTATCTCTACTTCCTTGAGTGGGAATTGTTTTTCAAGTTTCATATTCTCTGATGAGGTTTTCTTCTATGCATTTTAATATTGCCATTGTAGAAAGGTACTTAAAGCTTTCCCTTCCTTCTGTGTATTTTATTTAACTTTTAGTGTTATATTTTGTTATTGTGCTTTTTTTTAGTAGGGGGTTTGCCATATCTGCTCAACCTGCTATCTTGACTAGAACTCTAGTCTATTTCTTTTTACCGAAAAAATATAAATAAATTAGTTAATAATTTATTTGGCTTTAGATATAGCTCTTTAGTTTCTTACCCCTTTTCTTGTATATTTACTTTGTAATTAGTGCTTCTTCAGCTCTAAGACTGTCAGGCTGATTTCCCAGTGATGGCAACTGATGCAGACCCGGTTTGCTTGTTTGTTTTTAACTAATTATATTAAAATATGCAGAAAATACTCTTCTGGAAGATTTTTCTTTTTTCTGCTTGAACCTAGGCAAACCCACCACAAGTAGCTCGGAAGCATGCCGCTTTTGTGGTTCCAGAAGTGGAACAGAGCTATCTGCTGTTGGCAGTGTTTGTTCTGACGCAGACTGCCAGGTGAGTATCCCAGTAAGGGTGGCACATATTCCCACCTTTACTTCATGTCAGTAAGAGTTCGAGCTCAGCATCACTTGTTTTCTAAATCAGTGCATTACCCATGTTAAGAGCTGGCAAGTGGATCAGATAAAGCACTCAAGCCCAAACCAGACTCTTTTTGTGTGTTTCCCATCAGCATATACAGTTCACAGTTACTTTTGTGCTAAAAACAGTTAAAAATCTATGAACTATATTTGCTTTGCCTCTTATACATATTTTTTTTTACTTATTTTCCTAAAATAAACTTACAGTATCTGAAAGTTCTTTAGACTTAATCATCAGTACACATTCCATGTTTTCCAATTTTTTTTAATCCTTACCCGAGGATATATTTCTGTGGGGGTTTTTATTTTATTTTTTATCTTATTGTTACTTTAATTTTTTTGTTGTTAATCCTCACCCAAGGATATTTTTTCATTGATTTTTTTAGAAAGAGTGGAAGTGATGGAGGGAGGGAGGGGGAGAAAGAGAGAGAGAGAAGCATTAATGTGAGAGAGACAAATTGATTGGTTGCCTCCACATGACCCTGACCTGGGCTGGGGATCAAACTTGCAAACCAGGTACATGCCCTTGACAGGAATCGAACCCACACCTCTTCGGTCTGTGGGCTGACACTCCAACCACCGAGCCAAACAAGCCAGGGCTCTATTGGTTTTTTAGAAAGAGAGTGAAACATTGATGTGAGAGAGCAACATCAATTGGTTGCCTCTGGTACATGGCCTGACACAGAAACCAGATATGTGTCCTGGCCAAGAATCGAACTGAGACCCTTTGTGGCACAGGATGACGCTCCAATGAACTGAGCCACACTGGCCAGTGCTGTCCAGATATTTTTGATTCTTCAATTTAATGAACAAGAATTTGGTTAGTGCCCAAATAGTGAAAGATACCTATATATTTTTTTAATCCTCATTTTGGTGAGCAGGTGGGTGGTAATGGGGAGATTGTATGTCAGTAATTTTTTTGCTTCGTGGCTATGCATGATAACAAATAGATTAACTTTGTAATTTACTTTTTATCAGCATTCCCTTTACATGGAGTGAAATTTTTTTAAAACATATTAAAAGAAAAATAGACTTTGTTAATAATCCTAAAGTATTTTCAAAGAATAAAAATTACTTTATTGTAACTTAGCCTTAATATGTGTTTCCTGTAGGACTATATCTTGGAAAATTATTATAATGGATATAATTACTAGGATGTGTGCTCTTTTTGATATTTTGTATGCCATTGTAATTCATCTTTAATAGGAATATGCCAAGATAGCCTGTAGTAAGACACATCCTTGTGGCCACCCATGTGGAGGTGTGAAAAACGAAGAGCATTGTCTGCCCTGTCTACACGGCTGTGATAAAAGTGCCACAACACTGAAGCAGGATGCTGATGACATGTGCATGATCTGTTTCACTGAAGCGCTTTCGGCAGCACCAGCCATTCAGGTTGTCTCAGCCTTTAAAATATTAAATGGTTCTAGATTATCATTGGGAGAAAATGTCCCATTAACACCTACCAGTTTATTAAAGAGAAAATTCTGTCTCTTATATTCTATTTACATTATGTGTGTTTAGTTTTAATTTGTGATTTGTGTGAGCCTAGTCAGTAAAATGTATAAAATGTTCAGAAGGGATGAAAAATAGATGATCCAGTATCTACCCTCTTAATTTTCAAAATCCAGAATGATATTTAATAACATTATATAATTGATCTATACATAATAATGCAATGATACATACCTCTATATATAATGTATATACATATATCTATAATAATAATATTATAGAAGTTACTCTTTGCAAGATACCTTTTTATACTTTTATTGGTTGCTCACTTATATTTCTAGTTCTTATAATTCTAAGGTAATATTCTAAAAAATAAATCTTAAATCTTTAAGTCAGTGGTTCCTATTCTTTTATAAGATACAGAACTGAGTAACTTTGCATTTTTCCTAACCCAGCTTACTCTCTATAAGATGGCATTAATATATGTATGCTAAAAAACTGAGAGAAGCTAAAGACCTAGTTAATGTCCTGTAAAGAGTAGGAAAGGGCTAAAATTTCACTATACTAAATTTCTTGATTTTTCTCTTACTTGTTTTCAGTAGCACCATACATTGAATAATCTGCCAGTTACTCATGTTTATCATTATTACATTTGCTTATATCCTTCTCTTTTATTTACTTAAGCTGGACTGTAGTCACGTATTCCACTTACAGTGTTGTCGACGAGTTTTAGAAAACAGATGGCTTGGTCCAAGGATAACATTTGGATTTATATCTTGTCCCATCTGCAAGGTATGGAAAGAATCAGGGAGTACCTACTTTCTATTTCCTTTCTTTCATCTTTAAGAATAAACCTGTGTCAGTATCTCTCAGTGTCCTTCCCCACTTACTTTTTTACCACCATCCCCCATCAGTTTCTGCTCTCTTTATCCAGGTGGTACCTGAGAATATTATAGATCTCTCTATTATAATGCATTTTAAAATAGTAATTGTCAATTAAAAGCTAGTTAAATTAAGCATACTGCATCGTGAAACTCATTTAGACATCATCAAACATTGAAGGACATGCTTACATCACCGCTTTCAGACCCCCCTCAGAGTTTACATCATGTGGCATGACAATGGTGACTACCAAAAAGAAGAATGAGCCTGTGGCACTTGTAGGTACTGACACCTGTCATTTAAAGAGTGAAATCTGAACTTTCAGAGTCATTTAGAGCTCAAATAAGAAAAAACTTTTAACACATCTCTACAAAGATAGTAATAAGCAAAGTAGCAAGTTGTTCTGGCAAGCTAATAATAACAAAAAAACCTTTGTTTAAGAATGTGATTAGCAATGCCTTCTCTATTAATTCTTCATTTTTTTCTATTTAGTTCTCCCTATTTTTTTAAGATTTGCAGACTGGTATAAAGGGTATAATATGGAAAGACTTAACACAATTGCTTAAACTGAGAAATGATAAAAAAGATTATTATTTACTCTCTTGTCTCATACAGTGTCACCAAAAGAAGATCACATTTAAGAAATGATATATGAAAGTGGTAGATAAAATATACTGCCTGCTTATTTATACCATCTCACATTCTACCCTAGCTCCAAGGAACCAAAACACACACACACACACACACACACACACACACGAATGTGTCTTATTTGTGGCAGCAAGGTGATAACCTTTTATTTTCACAATGGTCGAGGCAGCAGGAGATATGTTTCATACTCAAGAATATGAAGCTAATAAAATTGAATTTTCACATTCTGTGCCCTTATTCCCATTTTCCCTATTCTCAGGAAAATACAGGCTTGTGAGGACTTTACTTTTAAATGGCATTTTATTTAGAAAATTTTGGGTTATTTCCTAGCACAGTGCTTGGCAATTTGGTACACACTGTTTGTTGAATTAATAAGTAAATGATTCTCTTAAAGGATGTTCATTTTTTAAATTTCAGAACAAAATAAATCATATAGTATTAAAAGACCTGCTTGATCCAATAAAAGAACTCTATGAGGATGTCAGAAGAAAAGCCTTAATGAGACTGGAATATGAAGGTCTGCATAAGAGTGAAGCTATCACAACTCCTGGTGTGAGATTTTATAATGACCCAGCTGGCTACGCCATGAATAGATATGCATATTATGTTTGCTACAAATGCAGAAAGGTATGCTATAAATTATATTAAGAATTTTTAAGAAGTAGAGATTACCTTACCTATGTGATTAAGAAGTTGAATTTGTATACCGATATCCAATTATTCTTACATCTTAAATCTGAAATTAAAAATGAGAAAGCTTTGTACTGTTTCATGTTGAATTTATTTACTTAATTTGTTTTGGGATTTTTTTTTTTAACCTATATAGAGTATTTCCAGAACATGAAATATTTCTGTATACAAGCTACTTACCATCAGTAATAATCTCCTGTTTTCCAAATTCATTTGGTCCTTGAATAAACTTCTCTTACTTGACTCTTTTGAGCATTTCCTCCTTAAATTCTTACTTCCTTGTCTTCCAGGACAATAGTATGTATGTATGTGTGTGTGTGTATATATATATATACATATATATATATTTTATATAGTCCTTTCTGCTCATTTATCTTTAATGCCCTCCTAGGGTTTCTTTTCATTCACCTGCCCCTAACATATTTGCTTCCCCAACACTCCTTTTTTGGCTAACAATGCCTCATCTTTGGTGACCTCCTGTACACCCATGCCTTTGTCAACCACCTATAATGTGATGACCTTCTAAAATTTTTGAGATTTAGATACAGATATCCAACTGCCTTTCAGACATTTGTATTTTTCACAGATAACTTCAAAGTCCGTATGTCCAGTATTACATTCAGCTTTGACTCTCACATTCTCCAATATTAATTTACAAAGTCCTGTCAATTCTGTCTCCAAATCTCTCTTGAGGGTTTTTTTGTTTGTTTTTCCCTATGACATCTTCAGCAAACCTAATGATTTTCTTTGGTAATTATAGCAGCCTTCTTACTGAACTCCTTTTGTGGAGCCCTTAACCCCTCCATGCCATCCTTTATACTTATACTATTTTTCGTATATTACTTTTTCTCAAATCTGATTGTGTGATTGTTCTACTTATAATCCTGTAGCCTTGCCCACTCTTCATCTCATCCCCCAGTATGCTACCATTGCACCCTATGCTATAAAATACTGAACAACTTGTAATTCCTCAGACTCGGCCATGTCTCTCACTCACTGACACTTCATACCATTGCATAGGCGATTTGTCTTCATGAAATGCTCGTCCCTGTGTCCCTCTGGCTGTGCATTTTACTCTCACCTGCCACCTGCCATACATATGTGCTCAGGTGCAGAGCCAAATATGTCACACTTCTGGATTCAGAACAGGTTTCACCTCCTCTGTAATGTGCCCATGCCTACCCACCACCACATGATTTAGAAATCTGACACCCATCCATCATAGCACTCATTACTCTGCATTATGACTACTTGTCAGTTATCTCTGCCCTGCTCGATAAGCTCCATGAGGACAAAGACTGTGTTTTCCCATTTCTTTGTCTCCAGTACTTGGCACTTACAGGACACTAAGTTAATTAGAAAATGAGTAAGTGAACAAAAGAATCAGTAAATGAAAGATGCATAGTCTCCCAGTGTAGCAAAAAGAAAATACAGATAGTGCATGGAAGGGTAGATGGTAGCCAGAAAACCAGACAAATATACATACACCCAAGGAAAAACCAATACTGTGTATTTGTGAATTGTATTGTTACAAATAATAATACATTATTTGTGTGTTTAATGTACTAAACATCATAAATGAGTATTGTGTCACCACAAGGATGGTAGTCAAATGTCCAGGAAACCAACCAGGATATCTGGGAAAGTAAAACATCTGGAATAGACCCCAGGACAAATGAAATATTCCTGAAGCCAAATTCAGCTGGTAGATAACCATTTACTAACCTCTGTATCAATGGAGCCTGTCTTTTGACTGGTTTTTCTAGTATAAATAATAGATTTATAGTGACTCATCTTGTTTATCCTCAATTATGGACATAGCTTTTTTTGCTATGGAACATGTGGATGTAGATTGCCCCAGTTATAATTGACCTCACTTACTTTGTGCCCAGAGCAAATTCAGTTAAATCATTTGTTAGGATAATTTCATTTATTCAAGTATCCGTACTGGATACTGTTTAGTTCTTGCATATAGTGTAGCTTTATAAGTGTGAGTAGTATTCTGAACAGAAGTATCAAATTTGCCTTTGCTTTAAAAATTTTTTATATGATTAAAATTGATTTTTTTTTCTCATTAGCCTGAGGATTATAATTCTATATGATTATTTACTTTAGGCATATTTTTTGTTCTTCAGTATTTAAATGGGAGTAAAATGGAAGATGTTTACAATTTCAAAATGATGAAAAACTATTCAGACTTTGCCCTGAAGAAGCAGTTTCTCTTTTTTATTTAATATCCAATTTTGATATTTATTTGGAATATTATACATTTTTTTTTGTCTTTATTGATTTTAGAGAGGAAGGGAGAGGGAGAGAGAGATAGAAACATCGATGAGGCCCTGGCCGGTTTGGCTCAGCGGTTAGAGCGTCAGCCTGCGGTCCAGAGAGACCCGGGTTCGGTTCCAGCTGGGGGCATGTACTCTGGTTGCAGTTTGTCCCCGGTCCTGGTTGGGTCGTGCGAGTGGCAGCCACTTGATATGTCCCTTTCACATTGATGTTTCTCTCTCTCTCTTCCTCTCTCTCCCTCCCACTCTGTCTGAATAAAGAATGGAAGAGTGTCCTCGGGTGAGGATAAAAAAAAGAAAAAGAAAAAAAAGAAACATCGATGAGAGAGAACATCGATTGGCCACCTTCTGCATGCCCCACCTGGGGATTTGGCCCACAACCTGGGCATGTGCCTTGACCAGAAATCGAACTGGCAACCTCTTGATGCATGGGTCGATGCTCAACCACTGAGCCACACCACCGGGCATGGGATATTATACATTCTTTTGTTATTTTGCTTTGACATTACAGTGTTTGGACTTCCTACTGTAAACATGGGTCCATTCAGAATTGAGGAACAGCTTTATTTCTTATCCTGATCTGCAAGACCTCTTGACCTTATTTCCACTATGCCCAAACTAGATCTACCATGGCAGAGTTTCTGACCTGCTATAATCTCAATGCATTTTGTCCCTAGGCATATTTTGGTGGCGAAGCTCGCTGCGATGCTGAGGCTGGACAAGGGGATGACTATGATCCCAGGGAACTCATTTGTGGTGCCTGTTCTGATGTGTCCAGGGCTCAGGTGGGTAGAACATTGTATTAGAAAGGATAATTTAGAAACATTAAATTTCTATTTTTTAATAATAATATAGTCAGTATGGTAGAAATGGTATAGCAGGTTTTCCCCCTGGCATTTCTGATGTTTATTTTGGATAGAGTTTGTATTTTATAATTTTGTCTTCTGTAAAATAATCACAATATTTCATATTTTTAGATTTTCCCCTCTTTGATAAAATCTTCACAGTACATCTGTGAGACTGATAAATGAAATATTACTAATTTTTCAACTTGGCTGACCAGGAAACATTCACAAGGAAATTACATGGCTAGCTTATAAACAAAATTAGTTATGATGGAGCTGGGATTAGAACTTGAGACTTGTCCAGATCTTTTGGGCAAAGCCATATATTTATTCATTTTTTAAATGTGTATATCTTAATTTTTCAATCAGTTTGCAGAGCTGTGTATACTCTCAAAATAAGAATCACTGCTATATATAAGATTATCATAAGTATAATGAAATAGATTCACTATAATCTTGTGTCTATTTTCTTTTGCTATAGATGTGTCCAAAACATGGCACAGACTTTTTGGAATATAAATGTCGCTACTGCTGTTCAGTGGCTGTCTTTTTCTGTTTTGGAACAACACATTTTTGTAATGCTTGTCATGATGATTTTCAAAGAATGACCAGCATTCCTAAGGAAGAACTACCACACTGTCCTGCAGGTATGCTTTCAATATTTTTAAGTATGATGGTATCCAGTTTTATTTAATGATTACCTGAGAAATCTTTGTTTCAAGTGGCAGAAATCCTAGTTCAAACTATCCTAAAGAAGCAAGCGGGTTCCTTGGATCTTAAAAACTTCTAACTTTGTGAATGAAGTAAAAAATAAGATCCTCGCCCTGGCCAGTTTGGCCCAGCGGTTAGAGCATCGGCCTGCGGTTCAGAGAGACCCAGGTTCGGTTCCTGCTAGGGGCATGTACCTTGGTTGCAGTTTGTCCCCGGCCCTGGTTGGGTTGTACGGGTAGCAACCACTCGTTGTGTCCCTTTCACGTCGATGTTTCTCTCTCTCTCTTCCTCTCTCTCCCTCCCACTCTATCTGAACAAAAAATGAAAAAATGTCCTCGAGTAAGGACAAAAAGAAAAAATAAGATCCTCATCATGAGTGAGGAGTTAGGAGCTATAATGGAGCAGATTGCTTACAGAATGAGGAGGAAGTCAACTAAAGATTAGTAAAAGGATTGCTGTTTACATGTGAAATTTGAAATATAATGGATAACAGAACCATTTAAAGGGGTTTTGTAGCCCTGGTAGTTTTGGCTCAGCGATTAGAGTGCTGGCCCACAGACCAAAGGGTCAAGGGTTTGATTCCTGGTCAGGGGCATGTACCTGTGTTGCAGGTTCAATCCCCAGCCCCAGTCTGTGTTGTGCAGGAGGCAACCAATCAATGTGTCTCTCTCACATCAATGTTTGTCTCTTGCTCCCGCCCTCCTTCCCCTTCCCTCCCTTCCATTCATTTTATCTAAAAATTAATGGAAAAGTATCCTCTGGTGAGGATTAACAAAAAAATTAAAATATAGAATGACTGGGAACTGGCAGTGTAGTAAGTATCAAAAAGCCAATGGAATTAAAGAAGCCACTGAAAATATAGGAGAAATGATGATCTGTGAAGGTCAAGCTGAGAAAAGTCAATATGAAACTAAAAAGAGACTGAAAATTTGGAAGAGGTCAGGAGACTGGTGATCACAGTGAGATGGAATAACAGGCTTAACGTAGTGAGAGAAGTGGAAGGAGAGGTAAAGGTGACCATAGAAGGGAACTGTACATGAGCTATGTCTCAAACTAATGAAAATACATACAGAAATACATACACCACAATACACAATGTTGTTAAAGCTGGGAAGCATACACTTTCTCTCTCTCTCTGTTTAATCCTCACCTGAGGATTTTTTCCATTTATCTTCAGATGGAAGCAGGGGAGGGGAGAGAAACATCAATGTGAGAGAGACACATCAACGACCCTGACCAGGGCCAGGGACTGAAGCACAACCCAGGTACATGCACTTGACCGGAATCAACCCCATGACTCTTTGGTCCATGGGCTGACGCTCTAACTGCTGAGCCAAACTGGCCAGGCTGGGAAGCATACACTTTTATCCATTTCTTATCAGAGAGCAAATGGTAGACCCTGAGGTGCCTCTCAAAATTGCAAATACATCTACCCTTCAACAGTCCCACCCGCACGACCCAACCAGGACCGGGAACAAACTGCAACCAAAGTACAAGGCTATTCACTGCAGCATTGCTTGTAATAATAAAAATTCATAAACAATACAAGTATCCAGTATTGGGGTGGTTAAACACTAAGGAATATACACCATTAAAAAAAGAAAACTGCAGCCTGGCTGGTGTGGCTCTGTGGTTGAGTAATGACCCATGCACCAAGAAGTTCCCAATTCGGTTCCCAGTCAGGGCACATGCCTGAGTTGCAGGCTCAATCTCCAACAGGAGGAAGCTGATTGATGTTGATGTCTCTCTCTCATCCATATTTCTCTCTCTCTCTCTCTCTAAAAAAAAAAAAATCAATAAAAACGTATTTTAAAAAATAAAATAAATAAAGAGAGTGCCCGGCTGGTGTGGCTCAGTGGATTGAGCATCATCCCATGGCCTGAGAGGTCCCGGTTCGATTTCCCAGTCAGGGCACATGCCTGGGTTGTGGGATTGATGCCCAGCTAGGGGTGTGCAGGCAGTAGCTGATCAATGTTTCTCTCTCACATCGATGTTTTTATCTCTCCCTCTCTTTCTCTCTAAAATATCAATAAAACTTTTTTTTTTTTTTAAAAGAGTAAATATAGTGTGCTGCCTTTATTAGAAAGGAGGAAATTAATATATATATTTGTTTATATTTTCATAAAAATACTGGAAAGATACACAAGACATTAATAAAATTGGTTAACTACTGGGGAAAACAGGGAAGATGGGGAAGAAATGGGGCAAAGTGACTTCTGTTTTTATTTTTTTATAATTTTTTTTTCCTTTATTGATTTAAGAGAGAGAAAGAAGTGAGAGGGAGAGAGAGATATAAACATCTATGAGAGAGAACATCCTTTGGCCGCCTCCTGCATGTCCCCTCACCCCCTGGGGATCGGGCCTACAACCTGGGCAGGTGCTCTGGCTGGGAATTGAACCAGTGACCCCTGGTGCATGGGTCGACGCTCAACCACTGAGCCACAGCGGCGGGACTTCTTACTGATTTTTAAACCATGAGAGCTACATTATCTTTTCAAAAACAAAGATAGTAAAATAAAGAGGTTGTTTTTTTTCTTTGTTAATCCTCACCTGAGGATATTTTTCCATTGATTTTATTTTATTTTTTAATCCTCACCCAAGGATATTTTCTTGCATTTATCTTCAAATAGAATGGGAGGGAGAAAGGAAGGAAGAGAGAGAGAAACATCGGCGTGAGAGAGACACATCTAGTGGATGTGTTGCCGTCAACACAACCCCAACCAGGGCTGGGGACAAACCGCAACTGAGGTATGTGCCCTTAGTGGAAACCAAACCCAGGATTCTCTGGTCCGCAGGCCAACACTCTGAGCTAAACCAGCCAGGACTTTCCATTGATTTTTAGAGAGAGTGGAAGGGAGGGAGGAAGAGTGAAAGAGAGAAACATTGATATGAGACACACACATCCATCAGTTGCCTCTCATACAACCCCCCGACAAGGGCTGAGGATCGAACCTTCAATCTTGCAGTCCAGGGTCTCATGCTCTAACCAGTGAACAAATCTGGCCAGGGCAAGAGGTTTTTGTTTTTTAAGTAAGAATACTTTTTGCTATTTGCTCATGTCAAATAAAAATGTTTACACTGTTACACCTCTAAAAACCTGTTTTTTTTTAATAGTAGTAGTGGACTTTGAAAGAAGATCAGAAAAATGTGATCCTAGAGTGTTCAGGGTAATGGCCAGAATAGAGATGTGAGGCATCATTAGCAGGAGGAAGGTAGTAGTGGTCTGGAGATCAGCAAATGAAGGGAATGGAAAGCGGGTAGGCTGTGTTCTAGCTCATTTAAGCTTGAAGGGAAGAGGTATTATTGACTGAAAGTTGTCGGATAGTGGTCTGGAAACCAGGAAAGTCAATCTTGCTTCCTGCCTTTATGACACGGAGGGCTTAGGAGATAAATAACTAAAAAAATACTAAAAACAAAAAGGAAGTTAGCTAGTAATAAACCAGTGTTGCAGAGAACAACAGTGGCGGTAGTCACTGAGAGGAGGAGGATGGTTGAGGCAAGGGCAAAGCCTCACCTCCTACAGTTCACATGATCATCCAGGTCAGCCAACAGAAAGGACTTTGTCCTGTAAACAACTGTGAATCACAGGAATGAGGCAGGAGAGGGGTTAGATGGCAGAAGGAAGGAACTGACGTCCTGGGCATTTTCACATTTATTTTCTCACCTCATTTTTACAAACTACAAGATAGATAGTAGTATCCTCCACATTCACAAATGGAAAATTAAGGCCTAGAAAGGTTAAATACCTGGCCTAAGATCAAACACTTAGATTGAGGTGTTCTTTTCCTGTCTCTCACATTCCTCTAACTCATCCATTCATCTCGAGAACTGAAGAGAATTAAAGGAGAATTCACAGTGAAATTGGCAGGGAAGATGGCCAGGCAGTTTACTTAGAAAGACAGAAGGAACAATTCTCCAACCACTGTCAACCATTAATTTTAATTAATACATGGATGAAATCAAGAGTCTGGATTAAGAAGTTAATTAGGTAATCTCTGTCTGTCCTTTCTAAAATGTTTACTGATGACTATTTTGGTATTAGGATATTTGTTCGTATGAGCAAAACAAGGCTTTAAATGATGGAAAAAGGGGTTTGGGGTCTATTTTTAAGCCTAGTTTATCTTTTTTATTATTTACACATTTAACTTTCCTAAAGTGTTTCTTCCATAGTATTACGTTATCGTTCATATTTTTAGGCTGATTAATTTTTATCTTTTACTCTCCCTCCCATATACTTTTTAAAAGAACACTGATGACCAGTCTTCCCATTTTACCAGTGTGTGCCTTTTTTTTCAGAGAAGATGGAAGGGTAACATGGCTTATTTACACTTAAATTTGTTTCTATCTGGAGAAAAACATTTTATACAGAAGTCTCCATATTTCCTCATCCAAAATAATTTCCTGCTGGACTAAATTTAGGAATTTTTGCGACCATTTTTGTTCATTGCTCTTTGCTTAAAATGATGAACGGAATTCATTTATTAACAGAAAAAGATCTGTAGCTCATAGTATTTATCTCCAGGCAGGATGTTGTGGGTAAGGGACCATGTCCCATGTTCTACATATACTGTATATCTGGTATGTTGACTTTTTTTTATGGGGAACGTTTTTACTTTTGCAGTTAGAAAAAAATTTTTAATTTTATATTTGCATAACCATTGTCATATTTCTTGAATAATTTATCAGTGATTTATATTTACACTAGGTTTATATGTATATATATTTTTAATTATATTCTTTTGCCTTCTTCAAAATGTATACAGGTCCCAAAGGCAAACAATTAGAAGGAACTGAATGTCCACTCCATGTTGTTCATCCACCCACTGGGGAAGAGTTTGCTCTGGGTTGTGGAGTGTGCAGAAATGCTCACACTTTTTAAGACACTCAGATTCCTTTGTCTATGGAGAGAAAAGTTGCCTTCATCCCCCAAGCGGATGTAGTGAAGTTTAAACTGCTCAGGATAAGGACGGGACCATTTTTACATCCATGAAAATGAACCATTCACCATGCAAGAAGGATGCCAAATACCATGTACATAATTCTTGCTATGGAAAGTTTCCCCATTAGTTCGGTTTATTTTCTTTTGGGCCAAGACATCAAACTTGTGAGGTGTTTGCATGTGGCCATTACCGTCATTGGCCTGTGAAGCATTGGACATTTATAGATAATTGATATAAAAAGAATCGCCATGCCCATGGACTAAGAATGATGCTGGCTTTCAAGCAAAAATGAAAAATAATCATTGTTTATTGTATACTGCCTTTTTGTAATCCTGTACAATTGCATCACGGGTGGGGATAAAAGAGAATATTCTGGTTTATTTCCTAGACTGTTATTTAAAACAAATTGTGTTAGGATGGCATATAAATGTAATAAGTATCACATTGTACATAAAGATATCAATGTTTGTCCTTATAAGAATTACTAAATTACAAATGCAGTTTCATTTAAACTTCTAGGTTAAGTTTGAGCCTGAACTTTTAATGAAGTGCAATACTGAGTGTGCCTCATTATCTTGCAGCTGTAAACATATTGGAATGTACATGTCAATAAACCACTGTACATTTTTATACAGTGATAAAGCATAACAACTGTGTAAGGTGTTGCTTGAGAAACATAATTTAAATATTTTTAGGATCTAAAACTACATCCAGTTTTCCTTGGGAAAAAAGTTACTAACATAGTACAATCATGACTTGTAAAACTGTTAGGAAAAATAGCAGTAATGAAGTACAATGTTGGAATCTTAATTAAACACTGGATAAAAGATATATGTGTTAAACGGGCATATGCCAAACACAGAGGACAGCATTTAGGAAACTGACCAACCTATATCTTATTAACCAGTACCTTTTAGAACTTTTTAAAAAGTACTCAACAAAGCAATGGCTTCTTTTTATCTACAATAGCCTACAGTGTGTTTTGGTAATTTTTAAAATAGTTAACCCATGAAATTGCCAAATTGTTTATGATTCATCATAAAATTGGATTATGTTCACTTCATGAGACCAACTAAAGTTTTGACAGATTTTATCCTAAATTTCCTCTGTTGTAAATATGTAAATTACATGTGCCCTGACTGGTAATCGAACTGGGACCTCTCAGTCCATGGGATGATACTCAACCCACTGAGCCACACCGGCTGGGCAAGAGAATGTTCTAATAAATTTCATTAAAATGCCTAGGCGATCCCTGGCCAGTTTGGCTCGGTTAGAGCGTCGGCCAGTGGACCGGAATCCTGGGTTCGATTCCTGCCAAGGCCACATACCTTGGTTGCATTTCATCCTGGCCCTGGTTGGGGTCATGAGGGAGGCAACCAATTGATGTCTCTCTCTCACATTGATGTTTCTCTCTCTCTCTCTCCCTCCCACGCTATCTGAGGATAAATGGAAAAATATTCTCGGGTAAGGATTAAAAAATAAATAAAAAATAAATGAAATGCCTAGGCCAAATGCTTCATGATAGGAAAAGTCATTGTTAATGGTTTTTTGTTTTTTGTTGTTGTTGGGAGTGGTGTAGCTAAGAGGTCTTTGGGGCTGCATCTTGAAGAATAAGTAGCATTTCAAAGGGCAGAAATGTAGAGAAAGGCATAAGGGGAAAAGTATGTAAGTAGAAAATTCTAGAATGTGGTAGAACAACGAGTAGTCTTACATCCCTGGTGTTGGCGACCTTGCTGTTAAAATTAACTGAAGATCATAAAGAATGATCTCTTCATGATGCAACTTATGGATCCACTGTTTAAGAATATGGGCTGCCTGAGCAAGGAAGGACTGAAACAGTACAGAAGGTCCCCCTTTGTCTAAATAGGATACATCTGAACCATCACTGTAAAAGAAACAATACTTTCTTTTAAAATCTTTGAAGAGAAGATTATGCAAACTGTTTTCCCTTGTAGTGAGTGGGCAACCATGCCTTAATGTTACAAGCAATTTTTAACTGCCCAATGTGTATGAAAGCAAGAGTAATTTGTTTTCTTTAAGGGTACTTACAGTGGTCCCAGGCCAAGCTGAAAGGGTTGTGGGCAGGACTCGTTCAATTCCAACCTCTAGAATACCTTGGATTAATATTCGGTGAAAAGAACCTGATACCTTAAACTGAAAGGGGTCCTGAAGATATTCACGTTTATATCCTCTCACATTTTTGTTTCTGACAAGGGCCTGTTGGGGCTCTACCTATGTTCAAAAGACATTCCAGAATTTTCAGGTGACAGCTTTTTTCTTCAGAACATGTCCTTCTGCCATGAGGATGTTGGGTGACTGGTATCAAGAAGGGATGACTCTGCTCCTGAGAGAACCTCTCAGGACCAGGTTCTGCCTCTCAGGGCCTGCATAGGAATCTCTGCCTCAACCTCTTTCTCCAGCCCTCACCTATCACAGTAGTTTCGTCCCATGCTCAGGCTTATGAGAGGACACTGAGGGCACAGGCTCAGGACTGGCTTTGCATGTCTCCAGAATGCACACAGTACGGAGACAAGCAGTTCGAGAATGCAGTGAGGCCACTGTAAATACAGTAGACTGAAACTCACAGGCCACAGGAGTGAAACTGACCTTGAGAATGCCACAAAGGTAGGGGATGTCATGGACACTTGAGAATTGTAAAGAATGCCATTTTGTATCCATTAACTTTGCTAGAAAATTGATCAGCTCCAGTGTGTAAGTTGTAGTGGAAAAGAAAGGAATAGGGAAACTATCAAGATGGCTTGACTAGCATGAGTTATATTCTAATAATAAAGGAAAAAAGCAACAACGCCCTATAATATATACTCACAATGACTTCACTTATCTTCATTTATGAGGAAGCATCTCAAATTCAGAAAACTTAGATTTTAGGAATAAGTTATGACAAAGCACAGGAGGGAGATGGCTTTGGCACTTGTTTGGTTCAACTGTGCACAAAGGCCATTTTCAAATGCTGTGTGTAATACACCAGGCAGGAAACAGCAAAATCACAATCGTGTTGGGGAGTCTGGAAGGAAATTTTCATTTCCTGTTCTATTTTCAGGCTGAGAAAAAGCCATTTTTCTTAAGCAGTTTTCTGGCTAGATTGTTTAGGTCTAAAAACTCCTTATTCTATCAATACAGTTATTTGTGGGGGAAAAGCAATACTCTGTATTCCTTCTTCATTCACAATGGTTAATTATTTGCCTTCTTTTCCAGATGTTTTAGCCCCACCACCTCTCCCTGCCCCCTTTGTCACTGGATTCCAACTGTACGTGGTTACATGCATTTCTCACGTTGGCTGTGTAATGAGACGTTGCCCCTCATTTCCCTGAAAACTGCCAACAGTACATAAAGAATGATGAAATTGAAACCAGAAGACTGAGTTCAAGCACCAACTTCACCTCTGTTTTGAGTCGGACGGCACTTATCATTTTTAGTCACAATTTCTTAGAAATAGTAATACCGAATCTAAGTCAAATGACAAAATATTTACACTAGCGCTATATCCTGTGACGAAGTGAAGAGTAAAGGAGAGAAGACATTTATTTAACACCTTCTAAATGGTAGGTTCTGAATTATAGGCATTTTACTAAACTCCTCCCAGCAACTCTAGGGTAAAACATTATTAATCTCATTTTCGCAGATGATTTTAAAGGCTTAGAGAAGTTAAATAACTGGCATTAGATTCTAGCTAATTTGGATTTAGCTAAAAAAAAAACAAAAAAAAAACCTTAAGATGTGAATCAGATAGTTCTGTCTCTCAAATCCAAACTCTTTTTACTACATCATGCTATTACTATTACATTACCAACTGGTTCTATCAAAAGATGTAATTTATGAAATGGTAACTAGACACTTGTAATGTGGGCAAGATTGCAAAGGACCAACACAGTATTTGCCTCAAGGAGTGAGTCCTATAGATCCAAAGGCCCTCGGCTCAGCTCTCCTCCCTTCATTGGAGACCCTACCTGGACGGGGGCAGTTAGCTGACAGCTTCCAGCTGCAGCACCTGTGGGGTCCACCACAGTATCTGATCCAAGTCAATGACAGAGCACAGCAGGGGTGTTGGACATGGCCACTTCTGCCCAAGGAAGCACTCCTTCTTGGGCAATCTTCCTTCCCCCTGTCCTTTCCTAGATGCCAAAACCACATCACAGTCTGAGGGCTCTTCCTGCCTACTCCTGCTCCCTCACCCAGATCTCTCTCAGGCACTACCCCCCCTCTCAGATTTCTTGCACCTCTAACTTTATCTTGACATCTGCTTCCTACAGGACATGACTGACAGACACAACAGGGTAATACATTCTACATGACTTACTTTGGGTTGCTTCATTGCACAAATAACATAAAGGAGCCTAGGAAAAATACATAGACTATAAAAGATAAATACTGGAGGGAGTTACAGTGAAGAGAAATCATGACAGAAAAGCCAAGGTTAGAGATGAGTGTCCGGTAAGGAACCATACAGTCTTACATTCTTGCTAGAGAATAGGCCATGAACTTCACAATAGGTTTCTTAGCTAACAAAGCAAGGCAGGAAATGTGTTCAGTTACAACTTACAATGTTCATTTCCTTAAAAACATTAATGCAGGTATTTAAGCCTAGTCTTGAAGGAAGTTTGGACAAGCAAAAGAGGAAAGAGCATTCATTCCAGGAGAAAGTGTGAGAACTAGCACTGATGTGCTTCTCAGAAGTCTAAGCTGTTTTGCTTCTTTAATTCATTTAACAAATATTTGAGCACCTGTTCTATATCCACACTTGACGGTACAGGCTCATGAGAGTGGGAACTGTATTCCCAGTTGCTTAGTAACCATGACTGACACATAGAAGGGACTAGCTGTATGAGCTAGTCAGTATATGTGTGCAGCTCATGTGCCAGGTGCTAAGAATGTGACATTCACAGAACACAAATACATAAACATTTAAACAATACAAAGTTATTAAGTATTATAGTCAAGGTTTTCTAATAAGAGAACAATTGTTGAGGGCTGGCAGTGGCTAAGCACTGTGCTAATGCATGGGTGTGGCAGGCAGAATGACAGGCCCCCACTTACGCCTGTGTCCTAATCCCCAGGATATATGAATGTGTGACCTTACATGTCAAAAGAGACTTTGCAGATGTGAGTAAGGGTACAGACCTAGAGATAGGGAAACTCCTGGATTAACCTAATAGGTGCAATGTAATCACAAGGGTCCTAATAGGGAAAGGGAGGCAAAGTCAACGCCTTGATTTTAGCCCATTTTGGACTTCAGACCTCCAAAATTGTACCATAATATATGTGTTGTTTTAAGCCACTGGGTCTGTGGTAATTTGTTACAGTAGCAAATTTCATCTTCTACAAACCTATGAACCACTATTTTCCTTTTGCAGATGAGGCAACTGAATCTCACAGAGGTTTTGCCAAAAAAAATTTAAATATCTCAATAATTTTTTAAACTGCTTACATATTGAAATAATATTTTTGATATACTAGGCTTATATTTAAATAAAATTAAAATTAAACTCACCTGTTCCTTTTTATGTTTTTTAAAATGTGGCTTCTAGAACATTTTAAATATATGTAATATGTAATATATTACATTACATTACATAAAATATATGTAATAAATATATGTAATTTAAAATGTTCTAGAAGCCACATTTTAAAAAACATAAAAAGGAACAGGTGAGTTTAATTTTAATTAAACCCAGTGGCTTGCATATATTTCTAATGAACAGCACTGGCCTAGAATCTCATTCTCAACAGTTTGGATTTTATCCCCAATCTTTGGATTTTTTTGAGCAAGAGATATGTGGTTTAGGAATATAATTCAGGAAGCAGATCAGGAGGTAGCTTGAAAAACACTCCCTGGAGCAGAATAGTTGAAAAGTTCTGCCTGTGGTCTCAGGAAGAGTTGATAAAGGTTCTTGTCAGAGTCTCAAAACACACTTCTTTCCTTTGAGGAGCTTACAATCTAATTTTAGATGGTGTTAAAATCCAAAGAGATGGCCTAAATGGAAATGGTTTGTTCAGGCTAATTCTCCAGAGAGGGAGGTGTATGCTGGAGTAACTAAGATGGGTGATGTAGGGTTGCTGAGGCAAGATGCCAAGAAGTGAGTGTCCCTATTCATGCAGTTAGAGCCGAATGTAACAACAGCAATGTAGCTACCATGTACTATTTGCCTGCGACCAAACTACTGCTTAACATATGTTAACTCATGTAATTCTCATGACAACTCTGTGTGGTGGTAGTTCTTTTACAGAGGAGGGAACTGAAGCACAAAAAATTTAAGTTGGAACCTGTCCAAGCTTGCATAGCCAGTACAGGCAGAACCAGGACCAAAATCTAGGCTACACCCCAGACGCACATCTTCTCCCTCCTGATGTGGAGCAGCCTTCACTGAGCAGCGGGGACTTGGGGCTCTCAAGTCTAAGAGCCAGGAAGGGGATGAGGAGACAAGTGTTCCTCCTCCTGTGGGGAAACACCAGACTGGAGGAACTGAGAGAAGAAAGCTTCAGGAAAAGGAGTGGGATTGAGGAGAGAGAAAAAGAGGTCAGAGTAGGAAAGAACACTAAGTCAAAAGGCCCTTCCCTTGTATGATTCAAAGGAATGACTCAGGTAAAATTAAAAGCTCTGTTCCTCTTCAACTCAACTGCTCTTCAGAGATCTACCTGCCCCTTAGGAAAGAACTTCATGCATCTTTCTCACAGTAAGATCTGTGGCTCATCTGTCAACTTGGAAGGCACCAAAAAGAGGCAGTTGTCATGCCCATTTTTCTGGGGCCCCATCTAAAACCAGCCCAGCACTAGTGACCACCACCCCTATACTACTAGGCAGAATTGCCCACAGTTAATGGCAGCTATGGAGATGCCACCCCACCCCCACTCCCAGATACAGGACACAGTGAGACCAAATTCCCTAATTGCCTTTCAGTGAGAAGGAAAAATCCTTTGAGACCCAAGGAGGAGCCTTTCCAGGTCAAGTCTGCACTGGTAAGGAGTTCTGGTTGCAAGCAAAAGAAAACAAATTCAAAATAACTTCAGCAAACAAGAAAAACATGCAATCAATGTGATACCTCCAGTCCTTGGTAATAGAGGAGAGCCAGAGCTGGGGGCTCTGGCTCTGTCCCTCTTCTAAGTCCTTTCTGCATCTCTTTTGCTGGTCTTCTTTCTCATCACAGAACACCTTTTTCTGCATTTCCAACGATGTGGTAGAAAATGATCACCTATAGCTCCTGGGTTACAAACGCAAGCATCCAAGGAAGAGATTAATAAAGCTGACTAAACTTTGGTTTGTTTTTTATCATCACATGGACTGGCAATGCTGAACAGAGTCAGTAATAAAATATTTTTGCCTGCTGGACCAAACTCCGTAGCCACCCTCCTCCTCCCACCAGAACTGATAAATGCAAATACATATTTACCAATTTAAAAAATAAGTACAAGTTGTTTTATTTTTTTTCTCTCAAAAAGATTGAATAAAATCTTTAAATAATAGGAGCGGGAGCATTTGATAGGTAAAGTGTGCCAAGATCCTTGTCTTCTTTAGGGAGAGGATAGCCTATAATGAGGAATTAAAAGGAACTCCAGTTGAAAGTTTTAATATATATACTCCGTATGTTTGCTGATTTAATGTGTTTTGCTGATCATTTATAATGTTAACCTAGCTTTAAACAAATGGACCTGCATTTGGTTTGTTTTTTTTCATCTAATAATCATTGCCAGTCTCAAGACTTCCTGTTGTCCATCATCCAGTCACTGGGGGAGCTAAAAAATGTTGCAAAAACAGGGACAATCAATTATGTTTCAAAGACTTTGTTCAGTTTGACTTAATGATCAGATAGTCAGGTCCCAACAGAAAACACTGGCATTGTCCCACATGATCTGAGCGGAATTTTACACATGGCTTCCTAGCTCAATTTCCCCAGGGAAGTGGGAGAGTGGAGGGCCCCCTAGGCATCCCTGCCTCCTGCTCTCTGAGACATCGGTCAAATGGTTGAGAAGACAGCTTTAGATGGAAATTTATTTTTCTTTATTTTTGAAGCAGGCAGGAAAGATGGTGCATGATTCAAGTTATGATTTTGCACCTAACGACATAATTTTTTAAGAAAACCCAATTCTTGTAATCCCCAAATCCAAATTGTTAAAACAAGTTGCCTCAACTTACAATAGGCTTCAGCAAAGGTTTTCTTTTAAATAAGCATTTACTGCTCCTTTACACTTTTTAAAAAATATGATTTTGTTTTGTTTTTTAGAGAGAGAGAGAGAGAGAGACATCAATGAGCTGCCTCCCGCACCCCCCCCCCCCCCCCGGGGATGGAGCCGAAACCCCGGCATGTGCCCGGAGCCCTGCCCTAACCTGGACCTCTCAGTCCACGGGAGGACGCTCAACCCGCCGGGCTTCACACTTTCCTTATTGGGTGGCACAGAGCTATTTACAAATTTCAGGAGACTATCCGCCTTATAAAGTAGAGGCAGTTTTTAAAAAGTATAACTCATTTTTTTTAAAAAAAATTAAGAAATACAAGCAAATACTTAAAATCTAAACATCAGCTGTAATCCCCGCGTCAACAACGTCCCCATTCTGGTACGTGTCCTCGCGGGTTCTTAGAACACCTGGTGGACACGAGGGTGTGTGTATTTCAGAGCCGGGCTCACCGCCCGGTTCGCGCGGGCGTGACCACGCGACCGCGCCCCGCCCCGCCGGCGCGGGTGTGTCGGCGGGCCGCACCCCGTTTATCCCTCTGCCCGCGTCCAGCGGCCCGGCCCGCAGGCTCCAGGGGCTCCCTCCTCCTCCTCCCGAAACTTTCCCGTTTCAGCCGCAGACAGTCTCTCAGGCTCCCGCTAGCTCCAGCCCTCCCAAGTCGGCTGCACAAGGAAAAGCCCCTCAAGGCAGGAGGAGGCAGGCGGCCCACCCGCCCTCTGCAACTGGAGGCGGAAGCCCGCAGCGGCGCGGAGCGGCGCGCACTCGCGCGTGGGAGCCGCCCAGGCCCGCCGTCCGCGAGCGCGCCGCAGCGGACACGCGCCCTCCCCTCGGCGGAGACGCGCCGGGGAAGCGCGCGGCCGCGAGCCCCGGGCGCCATCTTGGAGACGGAGCCGGGCCGAGGCGCGGCGCACCTACGCGGCGGCCGTAGCTCGCTGAGGGGCGTCTCTGACGGCGACGAGGGTTCTCGGCAGAAGGACGCGGGCGGCGCGGGACTGAGAAGGAAGGCTTCTCCCTGGGCAGCCAGAGCCGCAAAGGTGGAGCCGCATTGGCGCCCGCCCCGGGACCAGCGCCTCGGATGCGGGCGGAGCGCGGGGGGTCGCGTCGGCGGGAGCCGGAAGCGCGGGGCCCGGGGGGCCTCATGTGAAAGCCGCGGAGCCGGCCGCCGCCGTCCCCGGAGCCCGGGGTGGTGCGTGGGGGAAGCCGCCCCCAGCAGCAGGTAACGGCGGAGGGTCAGAGTCGGAGCCCCTCGGCGGCGGCGGCGGCGGAGCCGGGGAGGCTGGGCGGGGTCCGGGCGCGAGCCGCCCCTCGGGAGCGCCCGACAAGGCTGGGGCCTGCTGGGGGGCGTTTCCCCGCTTGCCGGCTTCAAAACAAGTGCGCGGTGCGCGGTGCGTGAGCCGGGGCTGCGTGCAGCCGCCGCAGGCTGCCCCCCGACGGGGCTCCTCGGCCGGGTTGGTGACCCGCACCGCGCAGCCGGCGCGGGGCAGGCCCTTCCCGTTGTGGCTGCGCCCGCGCTGGTAGCTTGAGGAAAGGGGTACGGGGGTGTGAAAGCGGACCGCCCAGGACAGAGCCCGTCCGTGGAGTGGCGCGGGGGCGGGGGGCGCCCGGGCCGCGGAGCCCGGTGGGGAACTCGGTCAACTTGGGACGAGCAGCTGCGCGCCTGCGTCGGGCGTGAGCAGCGCTTCAGGTGGGGCGGCGGACAGGGGCCGGCCGGCAGCCCGCTCAGCGGCCTGCTTCTCAGCTGGGAAGTGGGGTTCTGTTGTCTTCCTGCGGCTGCCGACCGTTCGGCTGGCCCCGAGCCTTTGGCCATCCCCGAAAAGTCTAAGAATGCCATCGGCGCCCAGTTCTCTGCACGTGACCGGTGGGCGGATTTTCACCGCTGCTTCCCCCGCGTCCAGCTCTGAGCGTTCCCCTCTGTCCACGGGTTTATCTTGTGTGCCAGGAATGCGTGTTCATTTTTATATTAGTCAGAGCAGGACATAGACGGAAAGGAAATGTGATGCCAAAACAAGCTTTTCAGAGCTAAGTACAAACGAGCTTTTCGAGTTACCGCAAGCCCAGTGTGCTCAGTGCCCATTGCGGGGCCGCGAAGCGCCGCGTTCCCCGCGCCCTTCACCCGATGAGTAAGCGGGACGGCGCCCTTCCGCGTGCGTGAGTTAGCCCGCCGCGCCCTGCGCCGCTGCACTCTCATCTTTTCTTCCCACTGTGCCTTTTGTCCCCTGTAGGAATAGCAGCCCCTCAACAAATGTCCTGGTGGCCCAAGTTGCATCATTTATTTGGGGCCAGGAAAAGTTGCAGTTTGAAATTGAACTGCTGGAGCCCTGAAGAGGCCTGGTTTGGGTGCTCTGCAAAGTCTGTTTGACACTTAATGTCAGCTTCCATCTCTGCACTTCTATTCAAATAAATATAAGAGGTGTTTCACTTTGACTAAAAGTAGGAAATAGTTCATTGACGTAAATTCTTTGCAGACCGAGGGATGCTTTAAATTAACTGATACAGCAGCGCTTCATGTGTAAATAGATTTAATAAAATACTATCTGAAAGCAGTGTACATTTTTACATTGATAAGGGAGATTATCTTGGAAAAAAATTGATACTTAAAAATGTTATTAGGTGCCCACTGAGTTCTGTTATTTTCAATCACAAGTGAGGACGACACATAGACCATTTGTATTGGTATTTGGCCTTAGAATTTGAGTTAATGCTAAATATACTATAATTCTGACATATTACAGTCATAATATATGTGACAAATGACAGATTTTGTTCCACTATAAACTAGTAAATGCTTAAAATATACTTTGGTGGTCATACAGTCTTATATCTAGATGAAGAGATACTACTCCTCAGTGTTGCATACTTCATTTTAATTTATCAACTCTTTTCTCCTCTCAACTTGGAAAGGTATTGAAATATAATTTATTTAAAACAGGACTATAATAGACAAAAGAAAGTATTGTTAGAATCAGCAAAGTATTAACAAAGATAATTGCATGAATAAGACTGCCACTTTATTTTAGTTTATATGTCTATATACTCTAAATTAAGATGAATCGTTTCATTTTTAAGTTGAATAGTTCCAGTTTTAGAAGACTTTTCTCCAGAAACTGGCAATCAACATTCTATAGTAGGGCGTAGAAATTATAAAAATGGCTTTATTCGTTTTTGAATCTCTGTATCTGAAAATTCTGAAGAGTTTTAGATAGCCAGAAGAGAAATTGCAAGCCCTAGGTAGCAAACTCTTTGTTCTTTGACCCAAATTTTACATGCTAAAATTAAAGTAAGCCTTCAAGATAAGTTAAAGCAGGAAAATGGGTCATAATGACAATGTTATTTCAACCTCTAATAAGATGTTATTAGTGGAAGAGGGTTTTTTTATATTAAAGGTTACATTGTAGTTTATACTATTTTTTTCTCTAAACATACTTTAAAATATACATTTTTAGTCTAATCAGTATGGCTCAGTGGATTGAGTGTCAGTCCCACGGACTGAGAGGGCCTGGTTCGATTCCAGGTCAGGGCACAGGCCTGGGTTTCGGCTTCCATCCCCAGGAGGGTGTGTGCAGGAGGCAGCCAATCAATGTTTCTCTCACATCAGTGTTTCTGTCTCTCTCCCTTTTTTTCTCTTTAGAAAAATCAACGGAAACTTACTGTTTTAAAAAATTAAGTATACAATTTTAGATTCATACATAAGTTTTAGTCTTCCATAAAACTATCCTCTTGCTATCACCTCTGTCATTCTGTTTTTTTTTCCTTCCTCTCCCTTTGCTCAAAGAATATACATCGTTTACTTCACTTAACTCACATAGCTGGAAGTAGGAAAAGGCAAGTTAATTGCACATGTGCTAAGACCTCCTGGGCTAATTTTAATGCCATAAAGACTAGGGGATCTCTGTTATTGTTTCCCTCCAGTTCCCAGTTGTTTTTCACAAGTTTCGCTAGCTACTGGACAGAGAAACAATCTGGAAAGACATATTTTGTTAAGGTTCATGCATTTGCATGTTCTTTGTCCCACACAATAGTCAGAAATTTTTACATACTAGGGTGCCAGGAAGAGAGTTGGAGCCAGCCATCCTTTTCAAAAGCTATGACCCCAAATCTAAACCACTGCCATGCTAGAACTACTGTCTAGAGACCAAAGAAAAATACTGCAGACTGAAATAAATAGGGGTACTAGTAATTGAAATTATCCCATTTAGTTTAGAGCTTGCAATACTTCTCAAAAATAAAAATCAAGACCTTTTTATCTGATTACATTGTAGTTCATTGATGTTAAAATAAATGTGTATAATACAAAGAAGCATATTGGCAAAAAAAAAAAATCCACCTATAACTCTACCACTATTATAATCCTAATAAAATATAAGATATAATCCCACTCACTATTATAGTTAATACTATATTAATGTGGTGAGTTTACTTCCAGTGTGTGTTTCTCATACATAAATGTGCGTTCTTGCACTCTCACATACTGTTTCAAAACAAAAATTGGATCATTTTTTCGGTTTTACTATGTCATGTACTTTATGTCTTTAATATTGGACTGCTATACTAAACCTAAGTTCAGCAGTCATCTGTCTCCTTTCAAAAGCCCTGGTACTATTTAATACCTCACAAGAACTTTATGTGTTATCTTCATTTTATAAACTGAAGCACAGAGAGGTCAAGTAATTTGTTCAAGGCCACATAACCATTGAGAAGTAGAGCCAGGATTCAAACCTAAGGAGCTTGATTCCAGAGCCACACTAATATTTTGTAACAAAAAGACTATTTTTAAAGAAGCAAATGGTCTACAAATATATGCAATAAACACATACCTATCATTCAGGAATACAACTTGGGAAAAACATTGCAATAGTAAGTGGCGTGCTGGAAGAAGAAACCACATTTCAGACCAAACAATACTTAATAGGAATGGGTTTGAATATTTTTAGCAGAGAATGGGTCTAATGGTAACGTATCACATACTGTTCAAAGTGGAAAGATGTATCGGCTACTAATTCATATCCTCTCTGGAGGTACCTGGGACTCTGGTCTGCCCTAAATTCAAGAATTCAAATATAGGGGTATCCTTAGATGTCTTGTAAGAAGCCTTTAAAGTGTCACTGCACTGTAGGTTCTCTTTTAGTTAGTTGACTATAACCTTCTGCTTAATTTTAATTGATTTTAGAGAGAGACAGAGACAGACATTGATTGGTTACCTCCCACATGCACCCCAGCTGGGAATCAAACACTACCTTTCAGTGTACAGGATGATGCTCCAGCCAACTGAGCCATACCAGCCAGGGCAGTTGACTGTAACTTTTCAAATATAATTTTGGTTTGGTTTCAAAATTATGATAAACTTTTCCCCAAAATAGTACAGCATACATACAAATGTTTGAACACATGTATAGAATTTGTAAGATGACAGTTGGTCTCCACTGGTATTTTCATTATAGTTTGTTTTGCTATTCTCCTGGAATTACTGGTCCAGTTCTTTCTGCATGTTGGTGTTTGTATTTATACATACATATATACACATCTCAATGACTAAAGAATGAATTTTGGATTTATTTTATTCAGAAGTTAAGTATGAAAAAATATATACATTTTTCTGAATAGGATGAAACGAGGAGGAAAAGATAGTGACGATAATTCATCAGAAGAAGATACTGCAGATAAATCCAAGAAACTGAGGACTACAAATGAGCATTCTCAGACTTGTGATTGGGGTAATCTCCTTCAGGACATTATTCTCCAAGTATTTAAGTATTTGCCTCTTCTTGACCGGGCTCATGCTTCACAAGTTTGCCGCAACTGGAACCAGGTATTTCACATGCCTGATTTGTGGAGATGTTTTGAGTTTGAATTGAGTCAGCCAGCTACATCTTATTTGAAAGCGACACATCCAGAGCTGATCAAACAGATCATTAAAAGGCATTCAAACCATCTACAATATGTCAGCTTCAAGGTAATACTTTGAATTCTTTTTTTAAAAAGTAAAGCATATTTAGTGACCTTTGTATCCTAAATCAACACATCTTCTCATGCCTTTGAAATATTGCTTTGTAGGGGAAGTGCTTAAAGATTTAGAATTATCGTGTACCTTAGAAGCTGTGACAAATATACTTGAGCTTAATTGCTCTATTTTATTATAATTATTAATAATTTCTTAAAAGAGCGAAAGCAAGCACTAAATAAGCATAAGTGATTGACCAACGCTGTCAATCATGTTGAATTATTGCAAACAATTTGAGGGAAAAGAAATATATAATAAAATTTTTTAAATGTGGAAATTATGGCTAACATTTAATTGTTATTTCTATTTAATAGGGACTGAGTTTGCTTATTGATGGCTTTATGATATGGGGTCTTCAAAGGAGATATAGAAATTTTATGTAAAAGATTTAGAAGAATGTATTTTAGAAATAGATAAAGGTACATGGAAGAATGCCAAAAAGAACTATGTTTCTTTTCATTGCTGGAAGGGACATAATCTAAATCATGCAGTAATGAGATAATAAAGTGGCTGGCTTTTTGAAATGTCCAAAATAATTGAAGGAATCACAGTGGTTTATATGAGTACAGAGGTTTGTAATGTTTTGTTTTGGGGATGAATAACAGTATATGAGCATATTTACTTACTAAATTAGTAATATTGATAATTATTGTTGAAAAGTAACACCTGAATACCTGATCTAAGTATATGTAGCAGTTACTAAGCAGGTAAAGTTAAACCTAGATAAAGCAGTGATTATTAACCCCGAGTTCCTTACCAAAACTAAAGTCTTGTCTGCTCCTCAAAATGTCATTCCTTGAAAGGAGAGTACCGGGCTTATTCGCCCATATATGTCCAAGGAGGAGGAGAGAACTAGTGATGAGGGAATGGTTGGGTATATTATGGCCTCCTCCTTAGAAAAAATGCATAAAGGCACTTCAGCCGCTGAGGGTAGGATTGCTAGGGTTAGCAAATAAGAAGAGAGGATGCCTAGTTAAGTTTCAGTTCAGATAATCAACAAATAATATTTAGCATATCTATGTCCCTTGCATTATTTGGAGCATATTAAATACTTATTTCTTGGATGCCCAGTATGTTTTTGGCAAGCCTAACTGGGGGAAAAGGTGGGGGAATGGTAGGAGGATCAAACAAAAAAAGCCAGAAACTTCTCATGTGTTGTCCCTCCCCCACCTCCCTGTTTAGAAAATTCAAAAGCCTTCCCTTTGGTTTCAGATCTTTGAGTTGTCTAAGAATGTTCTAATGGTAAATCCTGTAAAAAAAAAAAAAAAGTATAATATGTTCATTTCATAGGTCAAAAGACTAAGTCCATCCAATGGATTTGCTGGGTTAGTGTTAATCTTTTACAGCCCTGTGACACAGTTCAGCTGTGTCCAACTTGTATAACCCTCACAAAACCACTTGTTCTATAGGTTTAAACATTTTTATTTTATTGTTTATTTTGCTGAGAGAATAATTTCTGATTTGTAAAAAGAGTCACATCACAGGTTTTTTCTGACCTCTTCTGATAATGTGTTTAATTCATCACTAACTATAAACCAAAGATGCATGTAGTCAGTTATTATTATAGAACGGGTTCTCCAGCTTTATGTGCATCAGTACCACCTAGACTGTTTGTTGAGATCAAGATTGCTGGCTTCCACCCTCAAAGTTTCTGATTCAGACGGTCTGGATTGAACATGAGAATTTGCATTTCTAACAAGTTTCCAGGTGATGTTGGTGCTGCTGGTTCCTGGACTATACTTTAAAAACCACTGGTGTAGAGAAACTTACCCAAAGGATATTATAAACAGCTTTGAAACCTTAATATAAATCAGTACAAGGGTTGTATGGTCAGCTCTTCAGAACATTTTGGGGTTAAGGTAATGTATATCAATCTGAAATATAAGTAATGACATTACTTAAGATGCTTTTTAGCCCACTGAACCAACTTCCTTTTTGAAAAAAGAGCTCTTGAGGAGATATTTGATCATAGTACCTTTTTTCCAAGATACATCTATGCAGAAGAGTGTGTAGGAGCAGCTACTCTTTGTTTTAGATTTTCATGCTTAACTGGTTAGACCCTCATTTTACTTTGCATTCATTTTTTCATTAATATCACTAATGATGAATCTCCAGTTGTGATTTACTTGAACCTTCTGAATAAAGACTTCAATTTCTTGTATCTTGAAACGTGTACCATAGACACTGTATTTATACGTATGATCGTATCCATTACCAAATATATAATTACTTTTCAAAGGTAAATTTCTGCATTTCATTAGGTTATATAGTCAGTTTGGAATAAAGCAACTTAAAGCCTACTTCTTTCAACATTATATATATATATCTTATTATAATAAAAGTTAAGTCTTGACAGATGCCTTTATAATTTTTCAGGGTGACTCAGAAAAGTCCTGAAAGAGACCAAATAAAACTGAGAAACAAGCATATTAGAAAATGAGAAGTATAGATAAGCCTTTCTGGACTCTCAGAGCAGATTGGTGAAAGTAGAATCAAAGGAAAAGTAGACAGTGCCAGTATTGAAAGCAGGCATTGCTTGCTTATAAAATCATCTAGTGTGTAAAGATTTATTATTAAGCAAAGTTAGTGTCATTAACAGCTTGGATTGATTTACAGGTTTTATTTAAAGAAAAATTTTTTTGGTGAAGAATGAAGTTGATATATATTGATATTTATGTGGGTGGATGATCGAAATAATCTTTAAATTATAATGCAATAAGCTAAAAACTATTTTTTGTTTTTGTAAAGTTAAGATATGCGCAGAATGATATAAATATATCCATGGGCAAATGCTGTTTTCTTTTCTAAGGTGGACAGCAGCAAAGAATCAGCTGAAGCAGCTTGTGATATATTATCGCAACTTGTGAATTGCTCTTTAAAAACACTTGGACTTATTTCAACTGCTCGGCCAAGTTTTATGGATTTACCAAAGGTATCTTTCTGGTTTTGTTTTATTACCTGTTACTGAGAAATCTGTTGAAACTCTACCCAGTTCTTTTACTGACATTGGGAGTGTAAGAAAAGTAGTATTATAATAGAAAAATCAGTTACTATTAAAATGTTAATAGGATATTTTTTTTTATCCTCACCTGAGGACATTTCTGCATTTATCTTCACATAGAGCGGGAGTGAGAAAGGGAGGAAGAGAGAGAGAAACATGGATGTGAGAGAGACACATCAACTGGTTGCCACCCACACGACCCCAACCGGGGTTGGGGATGAACTGCAACCAAGGCATGTGCCTTGCACATGCCTTTAGCGGGAACCGGACCTGGGACTCTGGGCTGTGGGCCGATGCTCTAACTGCTGAGCCAAATCGGCCAGGGCTAATAGGATATTTTTTAAACTTTTCCTTTTTTTATTCTTATGCTTATTTATGAGTAAGGCTGAAGAGGGAATGAATTTGCAGAGGATTCTATAGGAAGTCCTAAAAGAGGCAGAGTGAAACTGAGAAACAAACATATTAGAAAAAGAAGTTAATAGTATTGTGCCTTTTCAACTTTCAGCACAGATTGGTGAGATTAAGATCAAAGAAAAGTAGACTGACAGTATTGCTTGTTTATAAAATCTGGTGTGTAAAGATTTATTCTTAAACAAAGTTAATATCAGTACAGCTTGGACTAATTTACAGATTTTATTTGAAGAAAACTTTTTTGGGGGAAGAGGTAAGTTGCTATATTTTCATATTTATGTTCTGAGATTATCCTACATGTAATTAGAAATAGTCTATCTAATACTAATTCTGTTAAAATAGAAAAATAAGAAGTGTGCTTTTTTTTGTTGTTTATCCTCACATGAGGGTATTTTTTCTGTTGATTTTCTAGAGTGGGTGGGGAGGACAGATAGACATCAATGTAAAAGAGACACATCAGTTGGTTGCCTCACACATGGACCCTGGGGCCAGGGATGGCAACCCAGGTACATGCCCTTGACCTGGAAACAAACCCGTGACCCTTCAGTGTGTGGGCTGACAGTATTACCATTGAGCCACAACTAATAAAGGCCCCTGACTATGTTAACTAAGATTTAGTAGGTTCAAAGACCTCGTTGTAAAAAGCACTTAATTATGTGCTACAGTAGTACCTGATTCAAGGGTCATGTGAGAAATAAAATGTTTTGAATTGATCTTTATGTACATACCATAGTTATAAAACAAATGTACATATTGTAGATATATGAAATATACCACATTAAAAGGTATGTTGAACATAATTTCCTTTTTTCATTACTCAGGATTGTCATTATTCATAGTACTGGTACTGTACTTATGTGTAGTAGTTTTGTCTTTGGGAACTATTGACATATGGGCCTAGGATGCTTATTTTTTTATTTTTTTATTTTCCTATTATGGCCTTTGTAGAGATTGAAAATAGGGTGTCGTTATATTTTAGAAATCCTGTGAGAACCAAAGAGAACATGAAAGAAGTGTATTTGACCAGAGCTAAATCTGAGGGAAATGGGAAAATGAAGGCAGTGATGTAGTCATGAGTATACTAATGAAGAAATGTGGTTTATGAGATATAATTGTTTGGTATGAAAATTTTAGGAGGAAGATATTAACATTCAAAAAGTAAAACAGTTACTTAATCAAAATATAAGTAGTAAACCAGTTACTTATAAAGCTAAGTGAAGGGTCAGATTAGCTCTGGAGAGAAATGTGTTTGACTGTGTATTCCATGAATTGGTCTCTTCTTACTCTGCTGGATTCTTTGTCCACTGGTTATGGCTTCTTAGTTCTTATTCAAAATCCATGCTTTTTTTTTAAACCTTTTTTTTTTTTCTAATCCTCACCTAAGCGTTTTTATTGATTTTTAGAAAGAGAACATCAATGTGAGAGAGAAATATTGATTGCTTGCCTCCTTTCTGTGCCCCTGCCGGGGTCAAACCCAAAACCTTAGGTATGTGCTGTGACTGGTAATCAAACCCACAACTTTCTGGTATATGGGATGATGCTCCAACCAACTGAGCCACTCGGTTGACCATGCTTTCACGCCTGTTTCTCTATAGTCTTTCCTTTAGGTCACATTCTGTGTCCAACTGATAAGTTAGTAAATGTGTATAATAAATGGATGGCTATTGATTGGTATATTTGTGGGAAAATACATTAAAATAAAATAGGCTTGAAAATATTATAGATAATTTAACATATTTAAAGGAGTTAGGTATGATTTTGATTATTTTAGAATCAGATTTTGTACGAGCTTTCATATTCCAAAAGAGTCTTGCATAGGTTCTGAGTTGGTTATTATTTTAATTTTTTTAAATATGATTTTATTGATTTTTAGAGAGCGAGGAAGGGAGAGAGAGAGAGAAAGAGAAACATCAATGGGCTGCTTCCTGCATACCCCTTAATGGGGATCGAGCCAGCAACTTGGGCCTGTGTCCTGACCAGGAATCGAACTGGTGACCTCTTGGTGCATGGGATGACACTCAACCACTGAGCCACACCAGCTAGGCTTTTAATTTTTAATGATTATGCTAATAGTTTTTACTATTTTAAATGGTCATTACTATCAGCCAAAAAAATAATACAATTTAATGTTATAAAACACTAGAGTAGGATCTCCAGATAAGGTGATTTGAAGTGTCTGAGAGGTATTCTCATCCTGGATTCCAGAATTCCTCTTTGTACTTACCAGTGATTGTTGTGATATAGAGAGACTCATCCTGAGGCTTGAAGTCTTTTTTTTTCTCCGAAAGGTAAAAAAATGCTTCAACAAAGTAAAAGAGATGCTACGCCTAAAACAGTTATGAAATAATATGAGAGTTCGGATGAACCATATTTGTTTTATGACAACTCCCTCAGTTCTCATTTGTAAAAACTGAAACAGTGTTCTAATTTTTTTGCTTTTCAGTCTCACTTTATCTCTGCACTGACAGTTGTGTTTGTAAACTCCAAGTCCTTGTCCTCGCTTAAGATAGATGATACCCCAGTAGATGATCCATCCCTCAAAGTACTAGTGGCCAACAACAGTGATACACTCAAGCTGCTAAAAATGAGCAGCTGTCCTCACGTGTCCCCAGCAGGTATGTTTTGTTTTTGCCAGTTAACATTTTAGTAAAATGTATTGATGTGTTTATCAAATTAAGAAAAACTGATCACTAATCTTGAAGGTGATTACTATGATTATTTCATCTTTTACATAAGTGTTTTTAATGTCATAATACAATAGCATAAATTCTGTAGTATTGACATTTCCAAATTATTTTCTAATCCTATTCGCCAATTTGTGTCCAACCTGTGCTAAAAAATAGAAACATTAAAAAAAGTAAAAGGAAAGGACTAGATGAGGCCTGCCTGAGGTGCCCCTTTAGGTAAAATAGAACTTTCTCTGATTGTAGTTGAGCTAACGGGGTAGGTTTTTAGTCAGTACAATTTCATAATTGCTTTTCTTCTTATTATGTAGAGAAGAGTTGTGAAGTTGTTGCCTTAACAGTTTGCAAGATAATGCTTTTCCTAAGTTGAATTTTGGAGCAAAAGCCCCTTCAAAAGGGGGAATAACATTTTAAAATCTCTTTTGAGCTTCTCATATAGAATTTACATATTCTACATAATTCAGTTTGATACTATTTAACTTCCATATGGTTTGTAAAGTAAAGTAAGTGTAAACCTGTACTTTGTATTACTCTCTGATGCTTCACTCCTGATTGAATCTCCCACTATTGACTTTCCTCTCAATTCTTTGGCTGTGTTGTTTGGGAAACCTGTTTTTAAGGAACAGTGCCAAACCTTGAACTCTTTACAGAACACTTTTCATGTTCTTGCCATAACTAAAGCCTGGCTTTTCCCCCAAGAAAATGAGTCCCTCTTGGATGGCGATTATTTGCTCATACTCCCCTTCCCCAACAGGGAGGATCTTGATGATAGGAGTGGTTAGGTCCCTTGCAATACAGTGGACTCTCCATGTGCAGACTTTTTTTTTTTGGTCATTATTCCCTAAACAGTGCAGGATAATGATTTATGTAGCATTTAGATTATATGAAGTATTATAAGTAATGTAGAGGTGATTTAAAGTACATGGGAGGATGTGCATAGTCATAAGCAAATACACATTTTATATGGGGGACTTGAGCATCTGTGGATTTTGGTTTCTGCGAGGGGTAGTGAGTGGTGTCCTGGAACCAATTGCCCATGGATACTGAGGGATGGCTATATTTTCCTAGCTGCCTCTGTCACTTCTAGATTATCACTAAAGATGATAATCTAAATTAAGAATACTGGGCATTGGCAGTTACTTCTTATGTAACCTTGGTCACATTTTACTATATAGATTTGCTATGAGAGTAAGGTTCATAATTAATAGATTCATAGTATATACAAGGTCCTTTGTATCCTGATCTCCACCTATCTCTTTAATTATGTTTGCTGCTCACTCACATGCTACTTTTATTTGAGCCTTATGTAACTACAGTTCTTTATACCTGTGTGTGTCATCAGTACTCTGTACCTTGTGGAATACCTTTATTTTTTCCTTCGCTTCACCTAGATAACTCCAGCTTTCAGAATTCACCTTAGGTGTTCTGGTTTTAATCCTGTTTCCTCCTCCTCTCTGGTTTAGCTACCCTGTCGTTTCCATAGTACTCTGAATGTAACTCATAACGCTTACCACACTGTGTGAGAGCCTTTGGATCTCTGGTTTCTCTGTGAAACTGAGCTCATCATTCTCTGTATCCCAGTACATCCCATGTTGATTTATTTTTATTAAATATACACGTCAATTCTGATAGTATGGTATAAGCTTGCTTGATCTGACCTAATGACTTCTGAATTAGTTGTTAAGGGAGGAAAGGAAGAAGGACCATTTTTAGTACTTTTTTCAAAATATGTTTTTATTGATTTTTAAAGAGAGAGGAAGGGAGAAAGAAACATCTGTATGAGATACATTGATCCGCTGCCTCCTGCACGCCCCCTACTGGTGGTCGAGCCTGCAACCTGTGTATGTGCCCTCACTGGGAATTGAACTGGGACCTCTCGGTCTATGGGACAATGCCCAGTCCACTGAGCCACACCGGCCAGGCTGTAATACTTTTTTTTTTTTTTTTATCCTCACCCGAGGATATTTTTCCATTTTTTTGTACAGATAGAGTGGGAGGGAGAGAGAGAGAGAGAAATATCGACGTGAAGGGACACATCGAGTGGCTGCCACCCGCACGACCAACCAGGGCCAGGGACAAACTGCAACCGAGGTACGTGCCCTCAGCGGGAGCCGAACCCAGGTCTCTCCGGACCGCAGGCTGACACTCTAACCGCTTAGCCAAACTGGCCAGGGCTGTAATACTTTTTAAAAATCCTCACCCAAGGATACATTTTTATTGATTTTCCAGAGGAATGGAGAGAAAGAGAAACATCAATTGGTTGCTTCCCATTTGAGCCCTGACTGGGGATCAAACCTGTAACCTAGGTATGTACCCTGACCGGGAATCAATCCCACAACCTTTTGGTGTATGGGATGGCACTCCAACCAACTAAGCCACCGGCCAGGACTAATACTTTAAATTTAAGGGTATAAGTATAAAGGACTTTATAATTTAACATATTTGTGTATTTTCTTTCTATCCATATTTTTTACATTTGGACTATTTCTTAAATTGAAATTATGGGCTAATCAGCTGAACTAATGAACATTGAGTTACTTAGTATTCTATCTTGTTGATAAGCCAACATTTGCCTTACCATTCATTTAAAGTTGGACACTTGTTTCCACATTTTTGTTGTGATTTAAAAAATGAACTACTTTAGCATATAGCAGTTGGTTTCTATTAATTTCTTCCTTAGGACAAATTATTAAGAAGTGAGAGAGCTAGGTTAAATGGTCTGAATCTTTTTTATGCTTCTTGCTGTGATTTGTTTCCAAATGAGTTATATTAATTCATAATACCACCAACAGTGTATTTCTATACCAGTTTTGTAAAGGTTTTATTGAGATATAATTCATATACTATACAGTTTATAATTTATTGGCTTTCAGTATATTGACAGAGTAGGGCATCCATCACTACAATCAAGTTTAGAACATTTTTTTTTTCCTTTATTGATTTTTGGAAAGAGAGGAAGTGAGAGAGAGAGATAGAAACATTAATGAGAGAGAATTATCGATTGGCTGCCTCCTGCATGTTTCCCACTGGGGATCTGGCCCACAACCCAGGCATGTGTCCTGACTAGGAATCGAACCAGTGACCTCTTGGTTCATGGGTCGACACTCAATCACTGAGCCACACTGGCCAGACTAGAAGATTTTTATTATCCCAAAATGAAATACCTCTTTGCTGTTACCCTCCAAAACTTTCATCCCAGCCAGCCCTAGCCAGCTGCTAATCCATCTATCTCTGTAATGTGTCTATTCTGGACATTTCATATAAATAGTATTATACTATCTGTGGTCCTTCGTGACTGGTTTCTTTCACTTAGTGTGATGTTTTCAGAGTTTACCCATGTTGTAGCAAATATCAGGATTTCATTAATTTTTTTTGCCAAATAATATTCCATTGTATGGATATGCCACATTTATCTTTGGATCAGTTGGTGGGTTTCCACTTTTGACTTTGCTGCTATGAAAATTTATAAATCAGCCTTTGTGTGGACATATGGTAAAATTTCTTTTGGGTATATACCTAAGAAAGGAATTGTTGAATCATAGTAACTTTTTAATCATTGGAAGAACTGCCATATTGTTTTCCAAAGCAGCGGCACCATTTCACATTCCACTAGTAGTACATGAGGGTTCTAATTTTTCCACATCCTCACCAACACTTACCGGTCTTTTTTATTATAGCTATCCTAGTGGGTGTGAACAGGTATCTCACTGTGGTTTTGATTTGTATTTTCTTGATTACTCAAATGTCTTTTCATGTGCTTATTGACCATTTGTGTATCTTCTTTGGAGAGATGTCTGTTCAAATCCTTTGCCTAGTTTAACAAGGTTATTTTCTTTTTATTATTGAGTTGTAACAGTTTTCCAGTTTTATCTTTGTCACTATTTTGTGTCAAGTATTTAAATACTGGTAACTATGTATTAGTTTTTTGTTGCTGCATAACTAACAACTACAGATTTTGTAGCTTAAACCAACACCCATTAGCACCATAGTTCTGTAAATTCGAGTTATTGGCATGGCTCAGCTGGCTTCTCTGCTTAGCCAGAGAAACTCTAAATCTCTGACTTTCTCTTCTGCAACCAGCCAGGGAAAACTCGGTTTTTAAAGGGGTCATGGAGCCCTGGCCGGTTTGGCTCAGCGGTTAGAGCGGCGGCCTGCGGTCTGGAGAGACCCGGGTTCGGTTCCCGCTAAGGGCATGTACCTCGGTTGCAGTTTGTCCCCGGCTCTGGTCAGTCGTGCGGGTGGCAGCCACTCGATGTGTCCCTTCACGTCGATGTTTCTCTCTCTCTCTGTTCCTCTCTCCCCCTCCTACTCTACCTGAACAAAAAATGGAAAAATGTCCTCGGGTGAGGATAAAAACAAAACAAAACAAAAAAAAAAATAAAGGGGTCATGGAGATTACATCAGGACCACCTGAATAATATTATTTTAAAGCCAACTGTGCTGTATAATATAACATAATCATGGGAGTGGTATCTTACCACATTCTCAGGTTCCACAGATTAGGGTATGGAATCTTGGGGACTACTTTTAGAATTAATGTCTGCCACACTGTTTTAGTCATTATTAAATGACATCTCCAAGTTTCTTTTATTTGCATCTTTGGTTACCATTTCCCATGTGTTTGTTTCCTTTTTATATCAGGCTTTATAAAGGTTGAAAAGAATGAAAATGTGCTCAGGTTACTTTGGTGGACAGGGTTTATTTTAAAGTAATATACACACCTGGTGAAGACAGAAACTTGGCAGTAGCTGAACAATGAAGCACAGATGTCTTTTACCCCCTCTTCTGTTAGTGACTCTCTTAAACTGGCCATTGTTTATCTCTCTGCTGATTCTATTGCTTGACTCTCCTCCCACTACTGTAAAGCTTTTGGCTTATTGGTGGCCTCAGTATTGTCAGTTCTTAAGCAGTAGTTAAGTGCATGAACTTAAGAGTCGCTCATCATTGAGTCTGTGTTTTAATTCCAGTGTGCTATCTTTAGCTAGCCACCTCAAGTTCAAAAAAGTAGTGACCTTTCTAGATTTTTTTGAGTATTTGTGGGATAACATACCTAGTACCTGACATATCATTCTTGTGCAATAAATAGATAATATGATGTGATTTTGTTGTTCCTGTTCTTATTTCTGAACACAAAATGGAAATGGTTTGAATGGGTCATTTATCAAGTAGTATATGTAGGATGTGTCTTACTAGGCCACTTTGGAGATCAGATATTAACCTTCAGTAAATCATCTGCTGCTAGGGGTTTGGAGCAGTTTCGAAGCATAGTGCCCTAAGCATTGGAACCATTTAAAGAACTGCGTTGTGGGTATGTTAGAGCTTTTGAAGTAGTGATGTATATTTCCATGAACGTGAATTGGGTAATATCTTTTGACTCATTCATCTTGGTATCTTTTTCTTAGGAATATGACAAGCTTATTATATAGTATTAGCAGTTAAACTCCGCTCATTTGATGCAAGTCTTTTTATTTTTGAAATGTTTTATTTAGTTACATAAATCATATTTTATATAGTTTTTACCTTATTTTTATTTAAGATTAGGTTTTGAATTTCCAAAAATGTCCTTTGGCTTCTGTTGCAATGATCATATAAATTTTCTTGCCTAACCTGTAAGTTTAGTGTTAGTAATCATTTTTTTTTAAAAAAGATGATACTACATTACTGGGATAAACCTTAACTTAGTTGTATATTTTAAATGCTATAATTAATAATTTATTAATTTTCTGAATTGGTAAATGAGCTTTGTTTCTTTTTAAGGTATCGATTTAAATCGATCTCATTTTCTTACATACAAAATTAGTAATAAATTTTAAAATATTGGTGAATTGCCTTCTGCTAGTTCAACCATACAGCTAAATTTTAAACTGTAGAGCTTTGTGTAAGGAAATATGGGAAGATATTACTGTGGGACATGTACTTGATTAAATTTTTGAACAAATGATGACCTTTTTGTAATAATGATATAAAATGATGACCTTTTTGTAGAAATTTGTAAATAATAAGGTATTTTTTTCTTCCAAGGTATCCTTTGTGTAGCTGATCAATGTCATGGCTTACGTGAACTGGCCCTGAATTACCACTTGTTAAGTGATGAATTGCTGCTGGCTTTATCTTCTGAAAAACACGTTCGGTTAGAACATTTGCGCATTGATGTAGTCAGTGAAAATCCTGGACAGACACACTTCCATACTATTCAGAAGAGCAGCTGGGATGCTTTCATCAGACATTCACCCAAAGTAAACCTAGTGATGTATTTTTTTTTATATGAAGAGGAATTTGATCCATTCTTTCGGTATGAAATACCTGCCACCCATCTTTACTTTGGGAGGTCAGTAAGCAAAGATGTGCTTGGACGTGTGGGAATGACATGCCCTAGACTAGTTGAACTAGTAGTGTGTGCTAATGGACTACGGCCTCTTGATGAAGAGTTAATTCGAATTGCAGAACGTTGCAAAAATTTGTCAGCTATTGGACTAGGGGAATGCGAAGTCTCATGTAGTGCCTTTGTTGAGTTTGTGAAGATGTGTGGTGGCCGCCTGTCTCAATTATCCATTATGGAAGAAGTATTAATTCCTGACCAAACATATAGCTTAGAGCAGATTCATTGGGAAGTGTCCAAGCATCTTGGTAGGGTGTGGTTTCCAGACATGATGCCTACGTGGTAAAGAATGAAGGATGTAGGGAATGATGAATAGCACCTTAACTTTAAGCATATTGTATTATAATCAAAGTTTATGTCCTGTAGTTCTGATGTAATTCTACTATTTTGTGGCACAGAAATTTAATATCTGCATTGAGTATATAAGGATTGTTGATTGGATAAAAACCCATGGACCATTTTTGGACAGAAAACTTTCTTTAGCAAATTGCAGAAAAATTTTTTATAATGTAGTTCAAATCTGAAAATAATAACCTGTTATAAAGATTAAATATTATACAGGAACAAATCCTATATATTATAATATTCAAAGAGTGAGTACTGATAGATTTTCCAAAAGGTTATGTTGTCTATGCATTTTTTAAAAATGTAAACTTGACACTTTAGAGTCTTCAGTTATACATACACCTGTTATAAGGTGTTTAATATAGCTCAGGAAAGTGAGCATTTTGTGAGAGAAATGGAGGATATTTTGTATCTAATGAAAAAGATGGGTTGAATGTTCTCAGATGTTACAAAGCTGTTTAATGAAGGTATAAATATAATTGGAACACTTAGAAATCTGATACATGTCACATAGTGGTTATATTAAAAGAATAATAAACAGCAAGATCAGATTAAAAGAAAATAAACAATAGAAGGGAGGCATTGTTTAGCTTTGTATAAAGGTTTGCTCTATAATCCGCTAAACCATGAGAATTCTTTTTTGCAGTGTGTTACTATGTATAAAGTAAAGAATGTTTTACCAGTTCTCCTTGGTTTTGTTTATCTTTGTTTAAACTAGTTTTAAAGTATTATACAATGATTGAAATGAAAAGTTTATTTTAAAATGCTAAATTGAAATAAAAACAGAACTTTAAAATATTTAAAAATTACTTCCATGAGAGAATATTATTAGTCTTCATTGAACTTGAGTGATGGCTCATTTTTCTGTTTTGGAATTGTATAGTTATATAAATAGGATTTTCAAAAATCATAAAAGAAGCACCAGTGTACAGTTCACCATAAACTGTAAATTTAAAAAAGGATATATTTAAGTTCATAATCATATTTTTAAGTAAATATTGCTCAGTGGTCTAGAAAATTTTAATAGAACAATGTCTACAGTTTTGTGATTATTTGGTTAAATTGATATTTTATATTAAGTTAGGTATCATTTTTATTTTCATATGAATGAAGGTAATCCACACATTGTAGAATCTGTAAAAATACTAAGTTTTGGGCTGCATTTAGTTATTTTAGATATTATATAAACTTTGATTCTGAACATTAGTACTAGTAGATATTACCCTCCTAAGGGAAATTAGAAGTGATTTACCACCAGTGGACTGTATTAATGCTTGAAACTTTCAGAAGGCTTTTTGGGAGTTACCAAAGCTAATAGTCTTACAGATCTAATCTATTTTTAAAATAGATCGCCTTCCTAAGAATAAAGTAAAAGGTGATATTCTATATAATTTTTGCTTTTTAAAAGTGATGGTATTCTGGCCACATATAAATGAGAAGAAAAAAGGATGATCTAGACTTGAAACTTAAAAGTAATTATTATACCGTTTCCCACCTCTTACTATATAGTAAAAAGCTTTGTACAGTTATTATTATACCGTTTCCCACCTCTTACTATATAGTAAAAAGCTTTGTACAAGAAATACCTGTGTTAGGGAAGGAAGCTCTTTTTCTTGCACATCTTTTGGAAAATGGATTTGACAGTACATAGTTCTACTAACCAAAGCTGTATTTGGAAATTTACTTTTTGTACAAATGGAATTATATAATGCTTGAAATATTTTAAGTCACTTTATAAGCAAAATGTATAGCACTTAATTTGTTTATACTGTAAACTATGTTAAATGCTTTTATCAATTTAAGAATAAATATAGTTACTAATGCTGTTGTATTACAATTTTTAAAAACTACCCTAACATATGTACTTGGTTTTGTTGACAATCCTCACCTAAGGATATTTTTATTTTTCCATTGATTTTTTCAGAGAGTGGAAGGGAGAGGGAGGGAGTAGTGGGGAGAGAGAGAAACATTGGTGTGAGAGAGACACATCGACTAGTTGTCTCCTGCATGCACCCCCGGATCTAAACTGCAACCCAGGTTTGCACCCTTGACCGGGAATGAAACATGCTATCTTTTGGTCTGTGGGCCAAATACTCTTACCCACACTGATCAGGGCTGTACTTAATTGATTTTAAAACAAGTTAAACTTACAAATTTATGGTTTTTGTTTCAAATCCATATCTGATATAATATTTAACATTAAATAATCTTTATAGCAGAATGGCTTTTTTGTTAGGCAAATGGAATCTGTAAGCTTTTGTGCCTAAAGTGATAGGAAATTAAAAATTGACCATGAAATGTTAATTTATTCTTCAAATTTTATAAAGAAAATGGTTGTTAAAAATAAAGAATGGGTCCTGACCAGTTTTGCTCAATGGATAGAGCGTTGGCCATGGACCAAAGAGTCACAGGTTCAATTCTAGTTAAGGGCACGCACGTACCTCAGTTGCATTTTGGTCCCCAGCCCTGGTTGGGTTTGTGTGGGAGGCAGCTAGTTGAGACACATCAATGTTTCTCTCTCTCTCTCTCCCCCTCCCTTCCACTCTATCTGAACATAAATGGGAAAAATATCCTTGGGTGAGGATTATAAAAATCAATAAATAAAGAATGGGTTATTTCTACATATAGAATAAGAATTTATAAGACACTATTTAGAAATAGAATTCTTAGGGTCCTTAAATCCAGCTAGCCTTTTTAGAGAGAAATATCTATATAAAGCCATACAATCAGAATAATTTTTATTTTTTATTTTGAAACTTAACCTTTATTGTTGAATGTATTACCGATATCCCTCCTTTTTTTTCCCTCAATCAGAATAGTTTTTAAGCTGTTGAAATTATTTTCATCTCTTGGCTTAACAGCTTCCATAAAATAACTTCAGTTTACCTTAATAATCTGGGCTATTTTAACAATATTATCAGAAAAAAACAGGCATGATTGAACATTAAATTTACTGCATTCAGACAATTTTTATATTTATAGAACAGCTTAGGTTGGAAGGGAGGGGTTGATGTGAAGAAGGCCTTAGGCCTGAACTAAAGTTCTTTCAGAAGCGGTAAGTAATCTCTCCCCGATACATGGCTGGGAACAGTCTTTGCATGGACTCCAGCCCCAGTTTATCTGTGTGGCTGTTTTTTATCTAATTTATTGTGGTTTTTTTATATATAAAATTATGTTTACATATATTGTAGTAAACTTTATAAGGTTCTTTGCATAGTATAGACTTACAATAGTAATAATAACATCACTCAAAATATAAAAAACCCAGACAGAAAAATTTGGTTAGTCCATTTTCTTTTAAGAATTCGAAAAATCAGCCCAGCCAGTGTGGCTTAGTGGTTGAGCATCTATCTATGCACCAAGGGGTCACTGGTTCGGTTCTCAGTCAGGGCACATGCCGGGTTGAGGGCCAAATCCGCAGTTGGGAATGTGCAAGAGGTGGCCAATCGATGTTCTCTCTCATTGATGTTTCTATCTCTCTCTCTCTCTCTAAAAAGTCAATAAAGAAAAAAAAAATCAGTTGTAGGTAAAATAAAATGATGAGATAAGGATTGTATAACTGTAGGGCCATTTGTTTCTAATTTCTAGCCCTTAATCTGGACTGCGTAAACGAGACACAAGGCAGAATAGTGATGCGTAAAAATACTACCAGAGTCCATGCTATAGTCCTAAATATACTTTGTTTGTAGACAAAGCTTTATAAGGTTTCAAAATTTCTTTGATTTAGAAAAATTGGTCATTGTATTTATTTTATATAAAAATACCCAGAAACTTTGTAATAGAGTTTTAAAAATTGAAAATGCATAATGAAAGGCTATGCAGCTACTATGCTGCTGTCTTTGAAGATGAAGGGAAGGGGTCATGAACCAAGGAAACTAGAATCTGGAAAAGGCAAGAGGATGAATCCCCACCCCCACCCCCAGTGCATCCTGAGGGACTGAAGCCTTCCAGTGAAAGGTCATTTCATTTTATTTTTCAGTCCAAGTTGACAGTCATTATTTTATGTTAGTTTCAGGTTTACAGCATAATGGTTAGACAGTTATATAAGTGACAAAGTGATCCCCTGATAATTCTACCCACCTGGCATCATATGTTACAATATTGACTGCATTCCCTGTGCTGTATTTTATATCCCATGTGACTACCAATTTGTACTTGTTAATCCCTTCACTTTTTTCACCCAGTCCCGCAAACCCCCTCCCATCTGGCAACCCTCAGTTTGTTCCCTATATCTATGAATGTTTCTTGTTTATTTTGTTCTTTAGATTCCACATATAAGTGAAATCTTATAGTATTTGTTTTTATCTGACTTATTTCACTTGGCATAATACCCTCTAGGTCCATGTTGTCACAAATAGTAATATTTCATTCTTTTTATAGCAGGGAATATTCCATTGCATATATGTACCACCACTTTTTTATTCATTTGTTTATTGATGGACACTTAGGTTGCTTTGATATCTTGCCTACTGTAAGTAATACAGTGAACATAAGGGTGCATATATCTTTTCAAATTAGTGTTTTGGGTTTCTTCGGATATATACCCAGAAGTGGAATTGCTGGGTTGTCAGGTGGTTCTATTTTTAATTTTTTGAGGAACCTCCACACTCTTCCATAGTGGCTGCACCAACTTGCAGTCTTTGTGGGGCTGGTTTTAATGTTACCAAGAAGCCAAAAAAGTTCTACCTGTTTTCTGACAGCCAACTTTCCTTTAAAAAAGGACATACATACATGTTAACACAAAACCTTCCTCAGAGTGAATTAAGAGCTTATCCTAGAATAATCAGTCTAGTAAAAATATAAAATTAATATCTTCTTACTTTAAACGGGAGAGAAAATGTAGAAAGTTTGAGGAACAGGAAAGTTACTTGGACAATAAAGGATAAGTATAAATCAGATGCTGGAAGCAAACTGGCCAACTGTCTTTGACTATGAAAAGGGAAAAAAAATGTCGTTTTGGAGCATTGCTCTTTGCATGACATGCCAACAATTTCTTTTAAAAAACAGTCATCATCTTAAAGGGACTACAGTCCCAGAGAATTCAGTAAGTGCCACCAGAGCGGATTATACAACAGGATGGAACTTGCTAATTTTTTGTTTTCTGATTTCTAAGGAGACAATTTTGATTGAGGGTGTCAACTACTTAAGAATTTAGTAGTTATTTTCACCTTTTGACTATATTCCTGTACCTACAAAAATATATTTATGCCTCTTTGTGGGTATACTTACCTAATACTGAGCCAGAATTAATGAGTGAGGATATATTTATTGTAAAGCCCTTATATCATTCAAACTTCAACAAAATGCTTTCTCTTAGAGGAAATTTTATTAATTTACAACTTAACAGAAAAGTAGCAGTCACATTGAAGTTATACAGTAGTTCAAAGGTCTGCAAAATTTAATTGGCAAATTCCTGACTGGCCACGTTTTGGTTTACCAACCCACATTTTGAAAACATATTCTTAAATCATCTCTATTCCAGAGCCCTACTTCATCTTTTAAGTACAGCTGACAGGTTTGGTAAATTCTTAAATACTTACTTATATGAACACTATTCTCTCTGTGCTATAGTCACCTGAGTCTTTTACTTTCACAGAATTTCTTCATTTATTAATAGTCTTAGGAACAATAAAAACTCTTGCTTTTTTAAATGTAACTATTAGAATCTTGCTTTAAAATTCAAGTTCCATTTACAGATGTCTTCATTTGTCTTTTCTGTGGAACCAAGTTCTGTTATTCACAGCTAGCACAGACTTGGCACAGGAGTTTGCTTGTTATCCCAGTGCAGTTCCGTAAATTTAAAATACTGTTTTTTTCCTGGAGCAACTTTCCTAAGAATCCAGTAAAAGTTGCATTGCCCCGTTTTAGCCACTAGATGGAGATATTGCAAAGATGAAAGTTCTCCCTATGTGCTTCAGTAAGGCTGCAGTGGGCATAATGGCAGTTTCTCAAGCTGTCTGTAGTAAGGGCTAGGTTTTTATTTTCAGACTATCGTCCAATGCCTATAGTTTTGAAAAACAATAAAAGTAAATTCCTAGGCAAATTAATTAAAAAATGCAAATACAAGCCCCATTTTAAAAATTAGATTCCATAGAAACAAAGTTATTCCAACAAGTTGTTTCCAAAGTTTCTAAATGCTTCCTATCAATACCTGTACTTCTCTCCTACAGTCCAGTAATGTCTGGTATTAGTAACATGTGATGAAGGCACTGGTCTGAGGACCACATGACACTGAAAAGCTTGATCCTGCATCCCATTTGGTCATTAGAACCTGGTTCAGAATGTGGCTCGATTACCACTCGCTGGGTAGCTGTGGAAAGCTCACTTCCCTTTCTGAGCCCTGATTTGCCCGTGTGGATCAGGTAAATATCTATGCGTAGGCTTTTTATGAGAATTCAGTGACCATACACTAACCTCTCAGGAGCACTCTGAATAACATAATTGGTACATTAAACACTACACGCAGGTTTTTTTCTTTGATCTCTTGCTTCATTTTCTTACTGATGTGTTTTTTTTTCCATGAATAGAGACAGTGTGTTCAGTTGATCATCAGATACTTAAAGGACCCTGTAGCCTTGTTTGATGGCCCTAATTGGAAGCATAGCTGCTTGTTGATCCCTAACAAAAACCCTGTCCCCTCACTGAGAAGTGTGCCTCTTCCTCCGAGCTGGCAGCATCAGTGGCCAGAGGGGCGGCTACCACAGGCAGTGAAGGAGTCAGGGCGCCTACTCACCCAGAGGTGTCCACAGTTACTCCCTCGCCCCATATATGAACTGCAGAAACACTGCTACCAGCTCAAAGTCAGGTGATTATTACAAGACCCAGGAGAGGCTGGACCGTAACTTCATTAGGCAAGATCAAGGATGGCAGTTTATTCTTTGATTAATCATTATGGTGACCATTTATTGTGACCTTACTATGCCCAACCTACATGGCTTCAATCTTGACAACAATCCTAACAGATGGGTCACTTGAGAGAAGGAAACTAAGGTTCAAACATGTTAAGATGCTTATGTAACACAATGCCAGTTACTAGCTAGTTCTGCAATGCTAGCCAAACACGTGGGCTCTCTTTCACTGTATTCACTACATCTGGAAACACAACCACTCTCACTGTGGTGCCCAAATTAGTCTGTAAGTTTAAGTGAACAGAACAAAATCAAACTAATAGAGCAATTCCAAAAGTGGCAAGAGCTGTAAAGTCAGTAAACTTCCAAAAAGTACGTAAGTGGAAAACAACTACAATACCAGAAGAAACGCTGCTCCTGCCATGAGAAGGTCACTGAGGGGAATTTTAAATCTTGGTACACCACGTTCACAATTTTAAAATGTCAGGCCTGAAGAGCCTATAAAGCTGATATAAACTGTAATTTTCCATATTAATAAAGGGTTGGCAGTTGAAATCAAGATCATGTAACGTGCTCACTTTGGCCAACGCTATGAGAGTTTCAGCTTCTTTCCCAAAATATTCCTGAGATATTAGTTTGCACAATTCTGCCCCTGTGCATTTGGCCTTTCTACCCCAAGGAGGAAAAGCCTAAAAAATACACCAGTGTAAAACAACTTGATGAAAAACTAATATGCTGGTGTTAGGAGGATAAAACTCAATAGAATAAAGGTTTTATAAACCAGAGATTGTTTTGTTTCTGTTAGGTAGAGGGATTTCTTCATACGTTATTTTAATAAAAGGAAATTTCATAGGTAAAAACCAATATTCAAAATTATAAAACAAATAGAACTGTCTGTGCATAATCACTGCATCAAAAATTTTCAAGAGACTCAGCAGAAATTCTTTAGTTGACAAATGTGGTTTGAATGAGTAATAAAACCTTTTTATGGCTAAAGCAAGAGTCTTATTTCCTGTTGGCCCAAAAATAGATGTTTCATTTCCCAAATAAGTAGGTTCTCCACTGTAAAGAAATATTCTTGTATAGTTGGTGTCTATCTTCTTGAACTCCGCTCCAAGTTCAGCTAACTTCTGGTATGTCCTTAATACAAACTTGGAACAGTCGTAGGAATCAAACCACGTCTCCGCCCCTTTTTCTGGGCTAGCTTGGACGGTCCATGTCTCATAATAAATCCCTGTTTCATTGTCTTGTTTTACCCACGTTGCCATTTTGTTAAACGTGTTTCCTGGTGAAAAAAAAAAAAATCACTAAAATGCACATCAGAGCTAATCATGTTAGTTTTAAGTCAAATGTTCTAACCAGATTAAGGCCATGAATCTACATAAATAAACAATAGTTTTTGAATTTCCAAACCTGCATCTCACAATAGGAATCCAAGCTCAGCCAATTTTTATTCCATGTTCAAGGCACTAGGTACTTCTGAATTGTAAACATTAGACATGACAGGTGTATAAAGATAAGTCATGTATACTAATTCTATAATCATTTAAGCTATAGTCAAAAGCAAAACTATACACATGCAGAAGCTGTCTTTCTCTACCCCTCAACAAATTCTGAGAGGCAAAAGAGAAAAAGAAAGCAAAGAAAAATTACAGAAGAAGAAGGAGGGACTGGGGCAAAGACAGGACGAAAAGCCTCGAGGAGGCTGCGATGCGGAGCCCGTGTCAAAGCATGGCGTACACAGCCTGAGCGGTTCCTGAGCTACAGGTTGGCCTGCTGCTGCCGTAAGGGACGCACTGTCCTCCATCCACCTTGAATATTTGTTATTTCCCTTTCTCCCTGTACTCGAAGCTGTTGGGATTCTGCTTACAAACTTTCTACCCACCACACAAATTCTTCCAAGAAATCGACTAAAACTGGAAATGTTTGGGCCAAGTTTATGGACCATTCGGACCCCTGGATAGCTAACAACGCGCTCCTACCACCTTGCACCAGAGTGCAGGAGCCTCTAAGTGTTAACAAAACACTGTGCTCTGCATGATTACAAACTCATCTGGGTACTTACAATGCTTAAAAGAGCTTGGCCCCAACATTTCACTTTGTCACTATGTATGTTTCTTAGGTTGCTCCAACTTGAGTCTGTAAGATCAGTACTTCATGTTATAAAATGAATAGAGGAGCTGCCTTTATCAATTTTATGGAATTAAAACTATGCAGTAATATAAAACTTGTTTTCTTAAAACTGGGGATACTCTTCTCAGGTTCTTGGAAAAGCCAGAGCTGTAATTAAGAGATAAGAATGCTTTGGAACACTATTTTTAAATCTTTTTTTTTTTTTTTTTGCATTTATCATCAGATAGAGCGGGAGGGGGAGAGAGAGAAACATCTATGTGAGACACATCGAGTGGTCGCCACCCACATGACCCCAACTGGGGCCGGGGACAAACTGCAACCGAGGTACATGCCCGTAGTGGGAACTGAACCCGGGACTCTCTGGTCCGTGGGCCGACGCTCTAACCGCTGAGCCAAACCGGCCAGTGCTCGAAACACTATTTTGTAACATGAGAAAAGCTCAATGGACAGAATTAATCTCAGAGCAGATGGATAACTTAAAAGATTTAAGTACTAGCATATTACAAACGATTTTACAGAAAATAGTGATCACTGGTCCATATGATCATACATTTATGTCAAAAGGAAGAATTTTCAGATGAGGTGGGAGAAAGGAGAGATGTGAACTGGCTCAGAATGAAAGAGGAAGTAGCTATTTGTCACACCAAACATTGTTAAAAGAGAAATGGACTTTTATTTATCCTCACCTGAGGATATTTTTCCATTGATTTCTTTTTTAGATAGAGTGGAAGGGAGAGAGAGAGAGAGAGACAGAAAGAAACATCGATGTAAGAGAGACACATTGATTGGTTGCCTCCTGCACAACCCCAACTAGGGTCAGGGGTCAAAACTGCAACCCAGGTAAGTGCCCTTAACCGGAAATCAAACCCAAGACTCTTCAGTCCATGGGCTGAACTTCTAATCGCTGAGCCAAACAGGCCAGGGCTGGACTTTTATTTTATTGGGATGGTCTGGAACACATCAATCAGAAAGTAGAAAACAGCATGATATATAGTTAAAAGATTCCCAGATTACATGTAAGAGACACCAGTTCTGTTCCTGGTTCTACATCAAGTTCTATGACCTTAAAAGACAGGTAAGCCATACCACCTGACTGAACCTCAATTCCTTATTTTGAGTGTCTTATGCTCCAAAAAAGTGTCTTGTAAAGAGCTATGCAGCCCTGGCCAGTTTGGTTCAGGAGTTAGAGCATCAGCCTGTGGACCAACAGATTCTGGGTTCAATTCCCAGTCAAGGGCATGTACCTGGGTTGCAGGTTCAATCCCCAGCCCTGCTCAGCATTGTGCAGGAGGCAATTAATTGATGTGTCTCTCTCACATTGATGTCTCTCTCTCTCTCTCCTCCTTCCACTCTATCTAAAAATCAATGAAAAAAATATCCTCAGTTGAGGATTAACAAAAAACAAAAACAAACAAAAAAAACTACAGTGGAAAGCATGATAATTTCCTCAAGTCCTATAGTTCATTGAATAATTCTTTTAAAAAAAACATTTTTTTCTTTATTGATTTTAAAGAGAGAAGAAGGGAGAGAGAGATAGAAACATCGATGAAATAGAACATCAATTGGCCGCCTCCTGCATGCCCCTCACGGGATCGGGCCCACAACCTGGGCGTGTCCTGACCAGGAATCAAACCGGCAACATTTTGGGGCATGGGTCGAGGCTCAACCATTGAGCCACACTGGCTGGGCTCACTGAATAATTCATATGACAAACAGTGCTTTTATTATGTTTTCACCTTTGTGGAGAACAATTTATAATGCAGCGTTCTGTAAATGATACAGGCACGCTCCCCACCTCTAAAGCCTCATCCCCATTCTACACACGAGGCAATGAGTCAAAAGATAACGTGTGACCAAGGTCATATAACCAGCTTCTGGTAGAAGTTCTGCTGAACTCCTCTCTTTACTACTAACTAAATGCAACATACATAGCAAAATTCCAACTGTTTCAGCAACTTTCAAATACATCCAAGAGAACAGAAAATCTGAGATGAAATACTGAAATTGCTCAAGAGGCCTCAAATGGATGAGATCCTAAGTGTTGGGAGGCAATGTACAAAGTGGTTAAGAAATGGTCAATAGGGTTTGACTGCCAAGTTTGGAGTCTCACTTCCTCAGGTGGGGGACTTTTCTCTCTTTGTGCCACAGTTTCCTCATCTGTAAAATTGGGGAAATAACAGCAACTATCTCAGGGGACTGCTGTGATGATAAATGTTGTAATACATGTAAAGTACTCAGAACACTGTCAGGCTCAGAGTACGTCCACATGAGTGGTGTCTATTATTATTTCTCAGCATAAAAACATTTTCATGTATCAACACTAAAAGCCTCTTTCCAGATATAGCTAACAGGTCCTTTAATCAATTATTTTTTTCAGGCATTTTATATATTTCCCTCTATTAAGAAGTCCAATTAAATTATGCAGAGTGTTTTATCATTTTGTGCAGTTTTACCATGGGAATAGAGGAGGTAAGCTATTCATCGCCTACTGGTGAAGTTTTGCATGAGTAATAGTGTGGGTCGAAGGTTAGTGGTTCCAGAAGTTCATTTTATAAATTGACCCCTATAAGGGAGAACATTACTGAAACGCCACAATAAAAATAATTTCTATCATTTAGATGTTAATGCAATCATCAAACACTGTCATATTTTTAAAACTTACCTGATATGGTTGCTACTTGAACTAACGTCCCATTTTCTTTCCAGTGACCATCATCAATTCCTTCAAAAAAGCAGGCAGCTCCTTGATTACACCAGAATGGGGCGTTCATTTCAGGCCGGAGGTGGGGAAATGTGCAGTTTCCAAGTTGGAAAAGCTCATACCATTCCATGGTGTAGTTCTTGCCAGTCAAAGTACTCTTGAATCCGATGGCATCATGCATAATTTTCTGTGTAAAGATCAAACGGGCATAGCAATACTTGTGAAGTAACCACTGGTCCAGGAACACACGGAGAAAATGTAATCCACCACAACTGCAAATCAAGTGGAACCACCGTTCAGCTGCTCCTTCTTCTGTGCTGCTCCTGTCCTGTCCACTCCGTGGCTCCTCGAGTTCCAGACCCCTTGTCCACTCCGGCCACTGCCGCTCATCTCAGACTACATGGACACGTCCGTCATTTCCTTACAGCTGAGAATGAGTGTGAGAAGCCTCCACGCCACAGTCTCAGGAAGGAACTCTATGTACTTCACTGGGGATAAGAGGCTCAAATGGTGAACTAACCTAGGAAAAGTGCCTTCAATAGGGCCTGGAAATGAAGTTTTTCCTGACTGCCTTGCCCCTTCCTCGGGGCCTCCTCCCTTCCCACTTTTTCAGGAGCTGGGTACAGGAATTGGGTTTGAGTTCAGAATATTAAAAGGGATGAGAGCAATTGCATTTGTTATTTATTGTTAGGCTCACAAAACCTCATAATATTTTTTTTGCTTACTCATTTTAAATACACTTAGAGGTAAATCAATAAACATGATCTAAAATGTTCCATCAAATCTACTTAATAATGACATCAATTAATTAACTGAACTTATAAGATCAAGCTGTATCCTTACCAAGTGTCCCAGGAGGTCTCCATATTTAAATTCCCATACTGGGGCTTGTAACCGAAAGACTTCAATGACATCCTCACCCTTCATGACAGGGACAGGTGAGCCAGTTGGACAGAACGTGTATTTAGCTTGACAGTACGGATCTGGAACTGGACGGAAGGAAAAGCGTCTAATAAAGGAAAAGAAACCATCAACTTAGGAGACTTCTTGCATATTTTAAAATCCAAATTTTAACTTCACTGTCAAGAAAATTTTAGAGAAAACATTCAAAGCTAAACCCATAGTGTATAAATATACATTTTATTTGCTATTCGGTGAACAAATGCCAATGATGTCTCTGAACAGCACACGATACATTAAAAGCACTTTGATAACAACATGCTTCCCTGTTCCCTGATCCCACTGGGAGAATTTTGAAATCGGGGGATCATATCTTAAAATGTTTATAGCTCTAGATCTTATTTAGTAGACAAATACTTACTGAATAAATGAAGAGTTTTCAAATGATACTTAATTACCCATCTATATGCTTAGATTATTCAAAGATAATTATGATTACATAGAATGTTTCCTATTTCCTTAAGAATTTACCAATATTCTTTAAGCCAGTGTTTATTGGGGCTCCGCTATGTGTCGGACACTATACTAGGAAGGAGGGAAACAAAAATTATAACGCTGTTCCCTTCCTCCAGGAGCTTTGGGTCAGGGCTGGGGAAACATTAAACAATGAAGCACAGCGTGGTAGGTGCTAGACCAAAGAAATATACAAAGTCCTATGGACACAAAAGAGAAAAAACTCATTTTTATCTGTGTGGGATGGACCCGAGAGAGGAAGGCAAAGAAAGAGATGAAGCCCTGCCCGGTTTGGCTCAGCGGTTAGAGCATCCGCCCACAGACCAGGGCCGATTCCCACAGGACCTGGGTTCGGTTCCTGCTAAGGGCACGTATCTCAGTTATAGTTTGTCCCCCAGTTGCAGTTTGTCCCTGGCCCCAGATGGGGTCGTGTGGGTGGCAACCACTCGATGAATCTCTCTCACATTGATGTTTCTCTCTCTGTCTTCCTCCCTCTCTCCCTCCCTTTCTATCTGAAGATAAATGCAAAAATGTCCTCATGTGAGGATAACAAAAAAGAAAGAGATGAAGACCTGGCCTAGGTTTTTAAGATACTTTAAGGATTAGAAGTAGGAGAGAACACAGTATGTATTATAAGACAAGCACACAAGATGCTGGAAGAGTCTGACAGGTAAACAAGGTGGCCTTTGGGCTTCTAGGCAGGAGTGTGAGAGGTAGGCAGCCACACCCCCTCGAGTCCTCCAACTGGGAGGTTTGAGCCCAGCAGTGAGTTTAAAGGATTTTAAGAAGGAGATCTGATGTGATTGAATATGCTTTAAAATAAACCTTATTTTATAAATTACAAGGTAGGGAGAGAGGCCAAATTAAGGCTGAGAGGTCACTTTTAGGAGGTTACTTCAATAATGCAACAAGAAAAGAAAGTGGTCTGAGAAGGCCATGGTAATAGGACTACAGTTCAGTTCAGCTCAACACTTACTGGCCAGCTTCCATATGAGACAGTGGGAGAGAAAGATGAAGAGAGAAAGAAGCTACCTATATTTGTCCTCTAAGAATCCTAGATACCTGAGTTCCAGCTAGATCTTCTTTTACAATCCTAATGCATCAACAAAAATTTCTATTTTAAGTTAAAATCTAAATGTTAGCCAAAACAACTCTTATGAAAGTTTACAAGATTCAGGTATATTCTCATGTTTGATAGGTGCTTATCTGCTTTAAACAAATGTATAACTATGTATGTTTCACCTGCCCACAGCAAAATTTATTTTAGATCAAAGGTAATTTCAATATTGCATTTTGGAGGGGGTTGGGAATACAGTAGTGACAAGACACTCGTGAAACCCACAGGACTATAACAAAGTAGTTCTTAATGGGTCTGCAAGCACTCCTGAGATTATACCCTCAAGGCTCAGTACAGAAGACACAGGCAAAAAGCGCCCATCTCCCAGTATTTCCCTGAAAGGGATTTGACTGAGTACCTAACCAGCTGCTGCCTAAGGGTCAGCTTCTTATTTCTTACACTTCTAGGGGCTGTCTGCAATCCACCCCTCAGCCTGGGGGAGCCAGGAGCACCCCCCTTCTCCTTTTGCCTCTATCAATAAAACCAGATGAACAGCATGTCTCTGGTAGTATTTGCATGCACTTCTGGCGCAAGTTGGGACTACTGTGATGGACCCCCCCCCAAAAAAAAAAAGTAATTTCAAAAGCATAATTTAAGTACGAACTTAATCAATTTTCTTATTGGTATTAGATGGCGGCATATACTTAATATTTGAAACTTATGTTTATAAGTAATACTCAATACCCTGCTCTTAAGACAAGTGGTTTTGGATTTATAGTTTCTTCCTTGTTTTATTGAAAATTTAATTACTACTTCTTATGCACATCTTATCAACATTTTACAGAAAACCTGCATTAACCACACACTTCTCTTTTCATGTATATCAAACAAAACAAGAAGTGATGCAAACCACTCCGTGAGCAAAACTACACTAATATCCAGGTTTCATAATAGCTGGCATTTACTAGATTCAATCCTCCCAACAAACCTACGATCAGTGCCACTACTATTCCTCCTTTCTGACTCAGGACAGGTGGGCACAGAGCTCCTGAGTAACTTTCCCAAGATCACACAGCTGGTCATGACGGTGCTTGGTCTGATGTGCAGCAGTAGGAATTCCGAACTCCCAACCGCTAGGCTATCCTGCCTCCCAACTCACTGTTTCGTCATCCAAAATGGTTGTGCGTTTCCGAAGCTGCTGGCCTTTGCTATGCCTGACGTGACGCCGTGTGTTCTCTCGGACAGCATCGGGCCAAGTCATGCTCTTCTAGGTCAAAGGCTGGAACCGGCGTCACAGTTCTGCAGTCTGCACGCTCGACTCTACCTCCAGGCTTAAGACAGTGGGCAGACCTAGTCCCCAACCTTCCGGGTTTGCCGGGACCAAGGCGGCTGGCAATTCCCGGCGAACCGCGCCGAGCTGGCCCTGCTGCCGATTCTGCCAAAGGTTCGGCACTCGGGGTAACCAGTGATGGTGTGTAACATAACCCACGCGGACTTAAAAGGCTCCCACTGTTCGGAGTCAGCTGGCCTCCTCTTTTCTCCCGCCGGTCGCCCGGAGCTCGCCACCTCGGCACTGACCCCAGTGTCCCGAGGAGGAAGGCTCCGGGCGGCACGCAGCAAGCAGGCGCCAGCTCTCAACTTGTTTCCCACCGCGTCCTGGGTGTCGCCGGCAGCCGCCTCAGCCCCCCCGCGAGACAGGACGCCCCGCCCGCGCGCGGACGCGGCCCCCCCCCCCCCGCACTCACTTGTAGGGCACCGGCCACTGGCGCCGGGAGGGGACGCCCGCGGCTGCCACCTGCCAGAGCAGCGCCAGGGCCCAGAGCCCAGGCGCGCGTCCCGGGGCTGCGCCCGCGCGGCGCTGCCTCCCGGCCTCGGGGCCGGTGTCCCCCGCCTCGGGGCCGGTGTCCCCCGCCTCGGGGCCGGTGTCCCCCGCCGACGCCATACGGCAGCTCTCGCTGCTTCCGGCGCCTCCCGAGCCCGCGACTGCGGAGGGCCGGCGAGCTGAGCATGCGCGGAGCGCTCCCCCGCCCCGTGCCAACTGGGGTTCGGGCCGTGGCCGGCGGGCTCTGCCCTGTGCCCTCTGTCCTCCGTCCTCTGCCGGCCGAAGGCTAGGGCACCCAGCACAGGAAGCCTTCCAGATCCTGGCCTTGTCCCCGCCTGGCCTTGTCCCCTTCCTCCCCAGTGGCGGCTTCCGAACTGCAGGCAGGCAGGCGATTGGTGGGCCCCGCACCCCTGGACGCCACATGGGGTTTTGGGTCTGTTCTTTCTCTAACCCATCCTGCCTGGGGCGGGGGGAGGAGGGATGTTGGGGATCATCTGACATCATGTCTCAGTTTAAAGATCACCATTTCTTTGGAGCTTCTTCTGACCTCCCCTAACAATTATGAAAACCAAACCAAACCAGAAGAATAAACAAATCCAGCTGTGAGCTCCTCTCTACCACTGAACTCTTACCCTACCTACACAGCTCAGACAGGTAATAAACATTTGAGTGAAGGAGAATCTTTATTTGGGGTGGTGAATGTAATGAGGAAGACAATCTTGAGGAATGACTTGTCTTCACCTGACTTAACCAGTGATGACAGTGGCCAGCGCTAACAACATACAGCCCCGCTAGTACTCTAAGTGTGGAAGGCAGTTAGATAGACTTGAGCAGAGCAAGATGATGGGCCAGGTATAGAAGGTCACCAGGGTGGAAAGTCTCAGGTGCCTAGCAACAGACATAATTGGAAGAACAAGGATTCCCCCCACCCCCCAGTTTAACCTTTCCTCTCCTAGCATGATGCTAGTCATGCAGGTTAGATAACCCCCCCCCCACACACACACACACACACACTTAGAGGAGAACAAGGGGGCCCAGAATAGCCTTAAAGCATTAAGCCCCCAGGACAATGAGGTCCTGACCATCATCAAATAGATCTAGGCCTCAGTTGTGTTTGGGCTCCAGGCTCAGAAAAGCAGCAAAACCAGACAAACAACTCTATAGTTGACCTCAAGACCAGCTGCATGGATTAATCGCACACACCACACACACACACACACACACACACTTGTGCGCGCGCGCATGGGGTAGGGAGGCTGTGGAGAGCGCGCCAGCGCAAGCTTGCACCCTGGTGCCAACCAATCAGGTCACACCTGGAAAGATGATGACTATTCTAGTGATCCTCCCCTGGAATCTCCCCTAAGTCACCCTTAAATGCCCTTTGGACAGAGGACCCAGTATGCTTTCCCCTTTCAGGAGCTCGCTGGTCTTTCCTCTCCCCTCTTCTTGCCCCCAGGTCCGTTTTACCCTTCTCTCTCCTAAGCTCCTAGGGCCCTTCTTTTGGCTCTGTAACTTGTTTCCTGAGCCCATTTCTTCTATCACTCACTTCTATCTCTGTAACTTTCTTTTTTAAATATGTTTTTTATTGCTTTTTTTAGAGAGAGAGAAAGGGAGAGACAGAAACTTCAATGTGCCAGAGAGACATCAATCAGCTGCTCCTGCACGCCCCCTACTGGGGATCGAGCCCACAAACCTGGCATGTGCCCTGACCAGGAATTGAACCAGGACCTCTACAGTCCATGGGACAACACTCAATCCACTGAGCCACACCTGCTGGGCTATCTCTGTAACTTTCTAAACTTTCTCTTACAGTTTGAGTCTAGGCTCTGAACTCTTTCCTAGCCAGAACTCAAGTACTCAGGTTGCTGAACCAAGATCCAGTCTGACCTCACAGGTCTAACACCTGGTGCTGTTTTTGCAGCTGTCACCATAAATGCTACTTAATCCACCACTCATGCATCTCCCCTTCAGACGTTCTTCCTTGTTTGGCTCTACCACTTCAATAAGGAAGAAGATTCTACTTTAGCCTCTCTTCTTTGACCCTTCAACCCCGTCAAGAAAACAGTGGGGTCAATTGCCCTGCTTTGTGGTTTGCTAGGCCGTTATACATAGATATTGATTTATGTCTATAAATAGAACATTAAAGGCATTGTCATTATACTCACTCATTTTATAAGAGATCAGCAGGCTGCTGAACTCTTAGACCAGGGCTTTCTAATGCCTTTGCTTCAACCACAATAGGACTGAACCATCATAATACAGGGTGTCCCCAAAAAATGTATACACACTTTGAATAATTATAAAGCCAGTGTTTATTAAAATACATTTCATTTTCAAAATGTAATAGAATCTACAGACACCCTGTACACAATTTTTGGAGACACTCTGTACTTGTAAGCATATGATAAGCAAGGTGACTGCAATGGCCAGAGTTGACCACCGTGATGAGAGCATCAGTGGCTTCCCCAGGTCTGCCAGGCCTTCTGGGGGCTGATGGGAAGTAGTTCTGCCTCCCCCTACACCCCACCACCAAACACTTTTGTCCACTTGATGCACCAGGTTGGGGAGTTCTGTGGAGGTTTAGGTGGGGCCCCATTTTAACACCCACTAATCTAAGCGTTCAGGTGGCTCCAATCCAAGCCCTCCTCTATATACCAGCCTAGCTCAAAATCAAGGCCAACCTGGTCCCTCCAAATACCCACCCAAGAAGAGAGGGAGCAAATCCTAGCCATGAAAGCTGAAATGTGATGTCAGATTAGCAGGGCCCCTGCAGGATTTTGTGTGGACTAGCACTTGAGGATGGCTTAAAACTAATTGAAAGAAACTGCTCTCCAAAGCAACAGTGTGCAAGTAATGGGGCCATAGCTGGTCACAGTGGAACTTCCAGTCCTGGTCAGGAGTTACCAGAACTACAAAAGGAAGCTTCTTGTTGACCTTGGTTGGTGGTGGGAATTTCCTCTCCTGGGTCTGCAGCTCTAATGGTGAGGAAGCATTTCCTCACATTAGCCCTAGCTTAGCATCTTACCAGCTCCTGTCTGCTCTGGTCTGGTTCTGCCTCTGTTCCTCTTGCCCAGGACCCCAGCACCCCAGCACCCCAGGATAAAGATGCCTATAGAGTAGTGTGGCCTGATCCCTTGCTGTGCTGGCTACTTCTCTCTACTCCATGGCTGTTACACCTTGAGGGCTCATTGAAACCGAGGGTCCTTATGATTCTGACACTGGACAGCTCTACTGTGATGCTGTGTTTTGGGAGATTGTTTTCTAGTTACTTTGCAGCTGGTTTTTATCTACCTTTTATTCCAGGCTCATGAATGGTAAGGCAGATTTTTACAGTCCAAGCTAATTTTTGCTTTCTCACTTATAATGTGATGGGTTTTAATTATTCTTTTAAACATAAAAAAAAAATCTGAGAAGGGGTTTCACCAGGCTGCCAAAGAGGTCCACAGAACACAGAGAAAGGTTAAGAGCCCTTGCTCTGAACATACTAATTTTCTGCACAAATTGTAGTGCAAGAGGTTAATAACATCTTGATGTTAATCAAAACATTAACACCCTCTTTCCTGAACCCCACCCCAAAAACCTATGAGACAGGTCTAGTTTCTGTTTTATAGGTGCTTAACTGGTTTAAACAACTACATCAACTATATATAGGTCCTATTTTCAGGTTTTTATTGGCAGTTTCACTTATCTACAGCATCATTTATTTTAGGTCAAAGGTAATTTAAAGGATAGTTTAAGTGTGAATTTAATAAAGTTAAAAATTACAATATTCCCTTGAAGGAATTAGAGGGGCTAGCTACTTAATATGCAATACTCTAAAATAACCAATCAACTCTGGAACTATAGTTAATGTCTCACCCTAATTCTAAATCAAATAATTTTGGATTTGCCCTCCTGTACTTGTTACATTAAATCTCTTAAAACAGTCTTCACGATCTTGTATGTATTTATTGAATATACAGGGGTGGACAAAAGTAGGCTTACAGTTGCACTGTGACATTTTTTAAAATTAATACAGCTATTATAATAATCATAACCTGCATGTCTTTTTCTATTATGAACAACTATAAACCTACTTTTGCTCAACCCTGCATTTTTTACACTTTATTCTCAAGAAAACCAGCTTCAGAATAAAAACTTCTCTTTTCTTCATGTATATCAAGCAAAACGAAACAGTGCCTACGTTTGATGAGTGGATAAAAAGCTGTGGTACATGTACACAATCGAATACTGTGTAGCTGTTAGGAAGAAAGATCTCCTACCCTTTGAGATGACATGGAAGGACCTGGAGAGTATTATGCTGAGCGAAATAAGCCAATCAGAGAAAGAAAACATCACATGATCTCACTTATTTGTGGAATATAATGAACAAAATAAGCTGATGAACAAAATAAATCCAGAGACATGGAAATAGGGAACAGACTGACAAACCTCAGAGGAAAGGGAGGTGGGGTGGGGTGGGGCAGGAAGAGATAAACCAAAGTACTGTATGCATAACCAAAGGACACAAACAGCAATATTGTGAAGTGGGGGTGGGAGTAGGGAGGAGGGTGTCAATGGAGGAACAAAAGAGGGACATCTCTAATACTTCCTACAATAAAGACAAATTAAAAAAATAAAAATCATCTCAAATCAAAAAAAGAAGAGGAAAGAAAGAAATATACTAGTATCTAGGTTTTGACACAGCTGATATTTACTATACTTAATCCTCTCAAAAACCCTTTGAAAAAGGCATTGCTTTCTACATTCAGACTGAAGAAAAGTAGGCACAGAGATATTGAGTAACTTTCCCAATGTCACACAGGTATAGATCCCCAGCAGTCAGAGAGACCCAGAGCCTTCTCCTAACTTGTGGTTGTTCTTTTCAGGTTCACTAGTACCTTCCTCCTCCTCTTACCCCATTCTCATCCTCTTCCTCCCCCAGCCCATCCCCCACCCCTCTCCCTCTCTCCTCAAAGAAGTGGGTGGATACCTGTGGGTATTCACAAGCCCCCCCCACCCCATCTTTCCCTGCCTGATGTTTACACCCAGTTTGTTTTCTCTTTGTAAATGTGGACATCACTGACAGGCTGGAAAACACCCTCTGGGTCGGGAGCGAGAATTCACCTCATGGGTTTGCAATTTTCCATCTGTGACTTACTGGGATTTTAATTCAGGGCCCTGAGGTTGTGAGTTTTATGTCCCATTTGCTTCAGATCAGTGGTTGCCAACCCTGTCAATCACCTGGGAGATTTTAAAACACCCTGATGCCCACGCTCACGCTTCACTCACATGGAACTGGTTGGTTTGGGCCTCAGCTCTGGTGGTTCTCAGATGTAGCCAGCATAGCGAAGCGCTGCTTTAGAATGGTTTCAAGGGCAGACTTCATTCATTCTCTCAGGTTTTTGAGACCCCTATGCTCCGATTTATAAAACTGGATCCTCTCTTCCATCTCCGCAAAAAACATATGTATGTTCGGTATATGCTATAAACACATGTATTTGAAAACCGAACTCTTTCTGTTCTGCTTTCTTTCTGGGAGCTAGTTTGTTGCTCTATTCTTTTTTCCCTGGAAGTGCCCTGCAATTTCTTTCTCGAGACTGAGCTGTAGTATTTGTTGTTGGTGTTCGACTCGAAGGCATATAGAATTACTTCATGGTTTTCTGACTTTCCGGCTTAAGCTCGGAGATTGATTTGCTTGATTGTTTTCATAGAGTCAATGACATCATTTGTTTTTATTTCTATTTTGGAAGGTGAAGCTATGTGCTCCTAATGCTGAGCAGATGCACACGGTTCACCACTTGAAAGGTAGCCCAGTAGAGGAGACTTGTGCTGGAGGAAGTGCCAGGAGAGCCCCTGGGACCCGCACTCGGCAGACCCGAGCACAGCCAGTGACGCTGGCACTGTGCCTGGTGAGGGAGCTCTAAGCTGTGAGGCCAACTGTTCGTTTTAGTTAATGCTCACTCACTTCAAAAGCCTCTTCCCGAAATGGTAGTGCAGGCTCAGCTGCCACTTTGAACCCTTGCATCAGGCTCTAGATCTGAGGTTCTCCAACTTTCCTGCACATGAGAATCACTCAGGAAGCTTTAAAAATTCCCAGGGTCACACCTGAGACCAGTAACATCAGACTCTTTGGGGGTGGAAACAGACATTAGTATTTTTTTTGATGCTCCCCAGGTCATCCCGTTACCAATGAGATGAGGAGACCTCGGTTCTTGTCTTCTAGAAGGAAAGATGTCAATCAAGAGACAAAGTGCAGTAAAGCAAGTGAGAATGTACTCACCCCAGCAAAACACGCTGAGGACAGGGAAACAATAGAAGAAGCAACAGGAGAGCATAGACGGGGCTGCTTGGCTCACTGAGAAGTCACAGGAAAGGGGGCCTTGAAAACAGGTTCCGGGTTGTTAGCCTGGAATGAGCTCCCCTGCTCCTTGCTCCCCGATTGCAAGTCACCTAGGGTCCCTTAGAGGGAAGAAGGGGGGGTGGCTACGGTGTGCTCCCCTGGAGGAAAGAGTAGACGGGGTTCTTTGGTTGAGGCTATTTCTCTCTCTTGTAGGTGGGAATCTTAGGGGAGGACTCAGTTTCCCAGGTGTGCTCTTTCAGGGTCGTGGTCTCCACTGACTGGCTGGCACCAGGACAGAGGTCATTAGTCAATGCAGCTGGTCCTGGGGCAGCTATGATGGTCACTTGTCTGGTTTTGCTGCTTTTCCTGGCCTGGAGCTAAAATACAACTGAGGTTAACATGTTAACTGTGGGAGGAAAAGGTCAGGGGGCTAAACCTCATGACCAGCCATGTGCTAGGGGAGGGAAGGTTACCCTGGGGGCAAGGTTCTAGTTTTCCCAGGTTTGTCCTTTGCTAGGCATCCAGAGCTTTCTGCCCCGTGAGTGTCTGTCTGTACCTGGCCCATGGTCCTCGCTCTGCTCATGTCTGTCTAACTGCCCATACCAATCCTACTGTGAGGTCAGGATTGAGAACCAGCGATCTCTCTAGAGTGACCAGTGGTTCCCAGACCTGGCTGCACCTGGCGTCACTGGGTGGTCTGCAGAACCATCAATGCCTGTGTCCCTGTGGCCTGGAGTTTGGAACTTCTAGGATCCCGAGGTGATTCTCATCTGCAGACAAGTTTGGGAACCACTGATGTATCCCAATGTGTCTCTGACATTAATGGGTATAAGATTCACCTGGAGATCTTGGTATGTAATACAGATTCCTTTCCCCCCTTTTTTACTGTATTTATTGGGTGACACTGGTTCACAAAATTATACAGTTTCAGGTGCACAATTCTATAACATCTGTACACTATATTGTGTGTTCATCACCCCAAGTTAAGTCCCCTTTTATCATCATCATTAATACACCCTATACCCTCCTCCTCCCTGCCCCCCTCTCTCTGGCCATCACCACACTATAGTCCATGTCTATGAGTTCTTGCTCTTTTTTTTCTCATTTCTTTTGTGATTCAGCTCTCAGGTGACAGGTGGCAGGTGGCATGCAGCCCCCATTTTGAGGCTTGGAGGCCCCAGAAGTCACAGAGCAGGGTTGCCTGTTTCTGGACCTTTCAGTGCAGAGATCACTGATGGACAGGTGACACTACCTTTTAGAATAAAAGCTGGATTTACAGTATAATGTCCTAGATATATTTAATTTTTAAATTTAATTTCCTTCATAAGGAGCTGTATATTATTCATTTATGTTTTCCAAACTAAACAATAAATCAATTGTATTTTAAGATTTTTTTAAACATTCACAATATTTCTGCAACTTTTGGAGGCAATTTGGTGATGTCCCATCGTGAGAACTGGGAGTCATTGCTGTAGATCAGGAGCATGTTGCTCGTGGATACTTACACACACTTACCTAAGTAGGTGCTCATTGTTATTTTACAGATTAAGGAGTTCAGACGTCTACTGCTATGTAACAAACACCACCCAAACCGAGTGGCTTAAACAACACTTTATTACCTTCCTGGTTCTGTTGGCTGCATGGGCACGACTGGGCTTTGCTTGAGGTCGCTCTCGCAGGTGCAGGGAGACAGTGGCCAGAACTGCAGACACCGGGAGGCTTTGCTGGGCTGGAAGACACCCCCATAGTATGTTCACTCTCAGGTGCGGTGCCTGGGCTGGGACTGGCTGGAACAGCTGAAGGCTGGCGGGTGGCCATGTGGCCGTTCCAGGTGCTGGTCTTGTTCTTCTTCATAACTGTAGCCCGTGGGATGGTTGAGCTTCTCACATGAGAGCTGACACCCTCCGTTCCAAGAACACAATGTAGCCACAGATGTCCCTCAGCAGCACTCAGTTGCATTTTATTAATTAAAACTGAGACCAGATTCAGGGAGAGGAGACTACAGAAGGGCTTGGATTACCCGGAGGCAGGGGTCTGGGGCACCGTCACTGGAGACTTGCTACACATTATGTACACAAGGTAACTTTAAATATTGATTTTCACAACCCAGAGGGGGTGGGTGTGAGGGAGATTAATTTTATTGGAGCTGCCAATGTTTTGCGGATTTGTTCTGTCCTTCCACTGCAAACAGGATTGCCCTGTGACAACTCTATAAAGATGATCGCCCCAGGTCTGATGCTAAAATTAGTGCCTTCGCATGGAAGACAGTTTCACTGGTAAAACAATCTAAAAATATTACTGCTATTTTAAAAAATCTTTTATTCTAACACATAAAGATTAATTTTTCTTTTTAGGAGAAATGAAGTTATCTTTTTTTAAAAATATATAATTCTGTTTGTACCAAACTTGAAATACTTAGCAAAAATTAGTGCCATGGTGGGTATTCCAACTTGTGTATTCAGAATTTCATACTGTTGATGCAAAATGTTTATGATTTTTATTGTTATTAGGTTAATATAAGCCCTTTATGTCTGCAAAGTCTACTTGCTACAAGGGCTGTGTTGAAACCACATAAACTTCCTAATGCTTGAGTCTGTGTTTAAGCACTTACCTTTTTTTATTTTTTATTTTTCTTTATTAATTTGAGAGAGAGAGAGAAAGGGAGAGGGAGAGAGAGATAGAAACATCGATGAGAGAGAACAATGATTGGCCGCCTCTTGCATGCCCCTCATTGGGGATCAGGCCCACAACCTGGGCATGTGCCCTGACTGGGAATCGAACCAGCACCCTCTTGGTGCATGGGTTGACGCTCAACCACTGAGCCACGCAACTTTTTCCAAAAGGATCTCTGAGCAACGTCGACAAATATCGGTTGCTATCCACACTTTTTAAAACAAAGTAAATGAATTCCTCAAGGTCATTATAAATCCCAGAACACTTTAAGGAAATGCAGTTTTTTTTTTTTGTTTTTTTTGTTTTTCATTCTAATCTTATGTGTTGTTGCTCTTATGTGCCTAATTCTTTGCTTAGGAGTTAATTGTTCATAGGTTCTTCTTCTCGTTGCCTCAGATAATCCCAGGTCCCCGTCTTTGTGAAACGGGAAAAGTCCGTGTCGGAGCTTCCTGTCATTACCCAGCCAGTGAATAGAGACAGAGACTGAATCTTCATGGGCACTTTATTCAGGTGGCCGGCGATCTGAAAAGACAGTGGGTCATGTACCCTAAAGACCATCTTACATCTCATCTTAAGCCCACCCTTCATAGAAGGAGAAGAAAAGTTTGGTAAGGGGTTTGGAATTCAGGGGAAAGCAGGTGAGGGGTTTGGAATTCAGGGGAAAAGGTAAATCAGATCAAACCTGCAATCTGGTGATCACCCTACCATCCCTTCATCTGGTGACTAGTGATTCTTTTTTTAATTTATCTTTATTATTTAAAAGATTACAGATTTCCCCCTTCTCCCCCCGTTGACACCCTCATCTGCTCTCCACTCCCCAGCATCACTCCCCTCCCCCGTCCACCTTCACGGCACTGATGCCTGTGTCCATTGGTTATGCACATATTCCTATAAGGTCTTTAGTTTATCTCTTCCTGTCCCCCTACCACACTTCTCTTCCCTCTGAGGTTTGTCAGTCTGTTTTCTACTTCCATGTCACTGGATCTATTTTGTTCATCAGCTTATTTTGTTCATTATATTCCACAAATAACTGAAATTATATGACACTTATCTTTCTCTGACTGGCTTATTGTACTTAATATAATACTCTCCAGATCCCTCCATGTTGTCTCAAAGGGTAAGAGATCTCTCTTTCTTACAGCTGCATAGTACTCCATTGTGTAAATGTACCACAGCTTCTTTATCCACTCATTTGCTGATGGATGTCTAAGTCCCTACCAGCCTGCAAGTCCCGGATCTCCTCTGATCTCTGAAGCTGACTGGTGATTCTTTATCTGCATCCTGGGCATGACATCTCTCCCTGGAGCATAACGGCTCAGGTACCCTCTTGGTCTTGTGTCGCTTGCAGCCCTTCTGGGGCACAGCGGTCAAATTGCTTGAGGGTCTCCTGAAGTCAGGGCAGGTACAGTCATACATTCCAGTCCCCAGAGCAATGACTTTCTACCTGCTTTAATTACCAAGCCCATTGACTATATCCCTAAAGCTAAAAATGTTTAACTTCTTGAGCCCTCATTATTTGTAGTTTTGGGGTGGCCCCGAATGGCACCATCAGCAGTTCTGTGAAGGACCCTTCAAGCCTTCCACTGTGCTGAGTAGCCCACCGGCAGGTGCTGAATTTCCCCTGTGCCAGCAGCTAAGATTTTCCTGCTTGTGAAGTCACCGTGGGTCAGGATCATCATGTAGATGGAAGGGAAGGACGGATGAAAAGCTTACTGCCTGGTAAGCAGGTTCTACAGCGCTTTCCTATTTTCCTTCCTCCAGACGGATGTCAATGAAAAGCAGTCGCTTTTCTGATAGCTGAACGACTTAGCTTTCATTATGGGGCTGTGATATTTGGTGGTTGGCATTAGGATGGGGTGGGAATGGTAAAGGAGTGTAGCTTAAGGTGGTGATAAAACCAGATGGCTTTGAATCACAGAGAATATGTCTTATTTCAAAACACACTGGCTTACTCCGTGAGAAAAACATTTCAATATAGCCATTCTGTTGCATGATCTCATTTAGGTGTATGGATCAAATTGTGCTTACATTAATTAGTTCTTATTGAACCTTCATTTCTCTTACTAGCTGGATACTTAAATAAAGCCTGGTGCTGGAAGAGAGTTCTTCTGTGACAGTGCCTGTGCTTTTTTGTTTTCAATGTTGCAGTGTTCGAGAGGCCAAAGTGGGCCGATACTTTGTAACTCTCTTCACACTCATGCTGCCAGGCCCCTAAGAAACATTTTCTCCAACTCAGAGCATCTTTTCTGATAGGTTTGCTGAGGCGGAACCAGCAGCTACTGTACAAAAGCCTTGATGCAGACACATCTGCAGGGATGTGGCGGAATCTGCCAGGACGCCACCAACACCGCGGTGCAGGCACAGACATGCGCGTCCATGGCCCGGCCCCTCTGCGTGAAATCTCTGGTGCAATGGGGAAGATGGCAGGGACGTTTTTCAGTGTATTTGAAAAATGATGCTTTCGTTGTAATATTTAGAAGAAATTAGGTAATCAAGTAAAAATAGTAGTTCATTTGCTCCAACTGAATACATTACACACTCTGTCACGTGATGATGGATACTTTCGGCGTGATCTTGACTCAAAGATGAAATTATTGAATTATTTAGACACACAATGTTTCTATACAAGCACATTGTCATTGTCATTTATTTTATTTATTCCAAAGGCTTTTTTCCTAAACCTCCAGGTTGGCTCCTCTATGACTACCAACTGTAACTGGGGTGGGTTGACTTGTTTTTAATAATAATGGCAACAAAAAGCAAGGATCTGTTTTTTTAAGTGACATGATGATATCTGAACATTGATTTCTACATTTACATCTGAAGGCGACAACTATAGTAGTTTTCATTATTTCTGTGAAAGTATTTGTTCTATTCTGTGATTCAGATAAAGCCGTGACACTTTTTTAAAGTTACTGTGTATCTTTTATTCCCCTTATTGATTTTAGAGAGAGAGAGGAAGGGAGAGGGAGAGAGACAGAAACATCAGTGAGAGAGAACATTGATCGCCCGCCTCCTGCATGCCCCCCACTGGAGATCGGGCCCACAACCTGGGCATGTGCCCTGCCCGGAAATCAAACCGGTGACCTCTTGGTGCATGGGTCGACACTCAACCATTGAGCCACCAGCCAGGCAGAGTCCCTTTTCTTTAGGGGATGGCAGGTGTTTATCAGGCAGATGACCTAACTAATGGTGATCAGGAGATTCTTGATTGACTGGTTTAAGATTCCATTTCTGGGAAAGGTGAAATTGTAATTAAGTCTTGGTTTGGTGATATGGGGCCTAGCATAAAAGTGACTCTCCTTGGGTCTATTATCTTGTTCTTAACAGGGGTTATCTGAGGGTATTATTAATGGTGCTCAGATCTTGCCCCTATAAACTTCTGAAAGGTATCAAGATAGGATAATAAGTAAATTTTATCTCAAGGCCACAATAAAAACTACCTCTTCTTTCCTCTCTTTAATTAACTGTGTTCAAACAAATTCATCAGAATTAACATGATGCATCCTTATGGAACAGCAAGTAATATAGAGCCAGCAATAGAAAATGCTACACATCTCTAAGTATTGCTTTTGCAACATCCTACAAATTTTGATATGTACTATTTTTCTTATTGGTTAGTTCTAAATGTTTTGTAATGTTAATTATAATTTCTTCTGTAACTCAAGACTTATTTAGAGAAATGTTTACTTCCAAACATTTCAGGTTTTTCTATTACCTTTTTTATATTGATTTTTTTTTTTTTAACTTAACTGCATTGTGATTAGAGAAATAATCTGCATGATCCAATCCTTTGAAAAGTTGCTGAGACTTGCTTTAGGCTCAGTATATGGTCAGTTTTGTAAATGTTTTGTGAGATTTTTTAAAAATTGTGAATTCTCTAGGTGTTGGATACAGAATTCTCTATGTGTCCATTAGATAAAACAATTGATTGTATAAATCTTATATACTCTATTTATTTTTTGGTTTCCTTAAATATCAGTCACTAAGAAAAACATTAAAATATTCTCAGTATGATATTGGATTTATATTTCTCCTTGTTATTTAATATTATTTAGATGCATATAGATTTAGAATTATTTTGTTATTTTGTTACCTAGTGATTTAAATTATTATTATTAACTATTATTACTATTATATTAATTTCTAGTAATGCTTTTTGCTTGAATTCCTTTTTGTCTAATATTAACATTTATTTATTCCAGCTTTTTAATATTAATACTCCATATTTTTCCATTTTTTTACTTTAAACTTTTCTGCATCCTTATGTATCTTGAATAAAGCATGTAACTGGATTTTAAAAAAAGCCTTCTGATGACACCAAAAGCAGTACCAATAAGAAGTTATTTAAAAATGGTAAAACAAACTTGATCAAAATTTAAAACTTTTGCTCTTCAAAGGTGATCATTAGAAACATGAAAAGACAGTCAAAGACTGGGAGAGAATATCTGCAAAGCATATATCTGATGAAGAACTTATACCCAGAATACATAAATAACTCTTACACCTGAATAATAAAACAAGCTAATGAAAACAATTGGCAAAAATGGGCAAGAGTTAGTCATGAAGGAAATGCAAATTAAAATCACAATGAGATATTGTTGTACACTCACTAGACTGGTTAAAATGAAAAAAACCTGACCATTCTAAGAGTTGGGGAGGATGTGGATAAACCTTCAGAACTCTTAGGCATTGCTGGTGGAAATGTAACAGGATAGAGCTACTCCGGAAAACAGTTTTTTATAAAGTTAAATGTGTACTTACCAGCATCCCCACTCCTAGGTATCTACTCAAGAGAAATAGAAAGATATGCCTACAGAAGGACATGTATGAGATTGTTCGTAGAAGCGTTATTCATAATAGTCCCAAACTGGAAACAGTTCTATTCATTAGCTAACGCAGGGGTGAACAAAGTGTAGTATATCCCTACAGTGGAGTGCTACTCAGCAACCAAAGGGAATAAAGTGCTCTGATACAGATGTGAAAAAATCTTAAAACTGTTGTGCTAAGTGCAAGTCAGACACAGAAGATTACGTATTGTATGATTTCATTTACTATAGAAAATGTCTGGAAAAGATAAAGCTGTTGAGATAGAAAGCATTGCATGCTAAGGGCTGGAGAGGGGAATGAGGATTGACTACAAGCCGTCATGAATAACTTTTCGGAGTGACAGAAGTATTCCCAAATTGGATTGTGGTGATGTTTGCACAGATCTATAAATTTACTAGAACTCATTGAACTGTACACTTAAAATGGATGGATTAATAGTATGTAAAGTAGATGTTAATAAAGCTATAAAACATTATTTAAAATGAGTTCATAGTCTATCTTTTTAACTGGAGCATTTAGTCTATTTACTGTTTTTGTAATAATAGATATATTTGGATTTTTTTCAACAATTTTATGCTATTCTGTCTTTTCTATATTTCTTCCTCCCTCCAGCCCCGCCTTCCTATGGGTTATTTTCTTCCCCTAATTCCATATTTCCCTCTCTATTAACCTGGAAGTGATACATTCTACTGTTTTTTTGTAATGGTTGCCCTAGAAATGTCAACATGCATACTTACAAATCAAAGTCTAGAGCTAGTAGCTTTGCCCTTTCCTTGAACAATACAAGAAATTTAGAACACATTAACTATAAAACTCCCTGCTAATGTTGCAATTCTTAAACCCATAAGATGTTTGTTTGTTTGTTTGTTTATTTATTTATTTTTACCCTCACTCAAGGATATTTTTCTATTTATTTTCAGGTAGAGAGAGAGGGAGAAACAGAGAGAGAAACATTGATGTGAGAGAGACACATAGACTGGTTGCCTCCCGTACAACCCCAACCAGAACCGGGGACAAACCGCAACCAAGGTATGTGCACTTGGCTGGAATCGAACCTGGGACTCATTGGTCTGCAGGCTGATGCTCTACCACTGAGCCAAACCGGCCAGGGCACATTTTATTGTTTTATATAGTCAATATTTAATTATAGACATATGCACTTTTTTGTTGTCATTCCTTATTATAGCTCAGATTCTTCATTTCTCAAACAAAAATTTTTGTAGTAGTTAAGAACATGGTTTCTAGAGCCTAGTTTTTAGACTGCTTTTTATTTCTGCTTTACAAAATAGAGAAACTGAGCCAGAAGGATACCCAGTAACATGCCCAGGATCAAATCTAGTAAGTTGCAGAGGCAGGATTTGAATGTGCTAAGCCCTTATTATTATTATTTTTTAATTTTCAGATACAGTGGGAAGGAATGAGGGCTAGAGAGAGAGAGAGAAACCGGTGTGAGAGAGACACAACGATTGGTCGCCTACTGCACAACCCCGACCAGGGCTGGGCACCGAATGCCACCGAGGCACGTGCCCTTGACTGGAATGGAATCTGCGACTCTTTGGTCGGAGGGCCAACACTCTAAACGCTGAGCCAAACCAACCAGGGCTAAGCCCTTATATTTAAACCCAACAGCATCCCCTCCACTGTGAAGAGCTTCTGCAATCCATGGTCTAAGACATATTTTGTTGGCAAACAGACAAGAGCCCTTCTCCACTGTCAGCAAAAATATGTACAGGTTCAAATTCTCACACCTTAGGTTCATGAAATTCATAAAAGTCCTCTGAAAAGATGAATTTTATAAGCAAGTCACAGAAGACTTGAAATTCAGCTTTATGAATGCTTATAAAATAACTTTCTCTGTGTTTCTTGCATATGTATTATCTTGCTATAGGTAACTGGAACAGTCTTGCAAATGTACAGGACCAGACTTCTTCCGTCTGTGACAGACACCAGAGAGGTGTTACTGCACAGCCTCCTGAGTCAGAGGGGGCGCGCTGTCCCCAGCCTCCATTCTTATCTTCTCCTAGAAATGAATTTACAAGAGAGACTCCTGGTAATATTTGCATTGTGTTTAGTGAATTTATTTTAAAAATGAAAGTAAATTTATTAAAATATTAAAGCATGCACATTTATTAAAGAGGCAAACAAATCTACACATCTGACCTATGAAGTGCAGACAGGCTCTCACACCCTCTGAAGAATGAGCGCAGTGGGGGTTTCTGCTTTATATACTCTCTTCTTTATTAGATTTTAAAATTTCCTGCTAGATATTCTGGTACAAATTAACCCTGATGGGCTTCCCTTGTCTTTGTTATGGTTTTTCCACAATTTATGGGAAGCACCTGGCAATTAAATCCCCACTGTGGGCTTCCCTGTTTAAATTGTGGGATGTTTAAATTTGTGGAATGATGAAGCCCTCCCCCCTGCTGTGTTAATAGCTTCCAGAGCTTCAGGAGGATTTGTACTAAGTAGGATTCCTCCTCCTCCACTCCCCATTTCCTTCCCCCTCTTCTCCTGCATTCTTTTTGTAAGAAGAGGTCTTAATCCTTTGTTCTCCAGCTAAGGTCCTGCAACACGTGGCCTGCAAAACTTTATGGCTTTGTTTAATTTTCCTGCCCCAGTTTCCCTGTTTCCCTTGTCCCGGGATTTTTCTCGCTTTTCATTGTCTTATAACACACACATCTGCAGTTCTGTCTGGACTCTCTCCACCACGCTGCATTTGTTTCTGGGCAGACCAAGAGCAGACCTTTGCTCTGTAAAGAAAATCATTGTATTTCCCCAAATACGAAGTCATTTAGATATTGGTAAATCTCAGGGGAGATTGCATTATGGATTTGTTAAATACTAGATAGATTGTGAAAGCATCTCTGATGGAGCGGGTCCTTTCAGAAGTGTGGCTAACTCAGAACAGTCCTGTAGGTCTTCCAGGTTATCTACTATCTTTATAAGTCTTTCTACCATATCACAGGGCAGCATCCTGGACGCATTGGCTCTGAACTTTGCCTCTAGGTCCTTCTGGCTCAGTGGCTTCTTCCAGTGACCGTAGAAGGTATCAGAGCGCTCCACGAAGGTGGCTCCATCCTTGAGGGTGACACTTATCTCGCAGTACAGCGTGTTGAAGCTTGGCAGGTTGTCCCGAGGGTGCTCCAGCTCTACCTTACAAAGCAGCTCTCTTATCTGTGGCCTGTTGATCATCTGTTTGTGGAATGATGGAACCGTGACGTCACCATCAAGCAGCATGGCGCAGGCCACGTACTGGAAGGAGTGACGGGCTTCATGCTCCGAGTCTGGGAAAGGCCGGTTCACATACTGGACGTCTGGAGTTCTGAGTGTAATTCTCTCAATGTTGTCAATGGGAAGCACGGTTCTGTCTGTTACAAGGTGCTTTCTCACAGATGCAGCTGCGTCTGCCACCCAGTGGGTGGCCAAATGTGCAGGGAAACACTTGAAAGCCACGTCCTGCTGGTCCAGGAGCCAAATGTAAGAATCCAGGTTTGGAAGGACTTTGGGAGAATAGTTGTCATAGAAGGCCCCAAATCCAGTCTGCATGTCTAAGACCTGCTTGTTTCCTTGGAGATCCATCATTGCCAGAAAAACAGATTCTATCCCATGCTTGGCAGCATTGCCCATGTGAAGAGGCTTGGTCTGAGTGGCAGCATTTGCCATGGGTGCCCCGGCATGAGAAACAGCAATAGCCAAGGCCTCCTGGCACTTCGTCATGCTGAGCCCTAGAATCTTGGATGCAGCAGCAGCACTACCCAAAGTTCCTACCACTGATGGGGGATGGAATCTGAAAAGCAAAAAGGCAAAGAGTTGGAGATTTACAAACCTCAACCACCAGGAGTCTGTATAGTGTAGTGATCAGGAGCTTAGATAATGGAGCTGCACTGCCTGGGTTCAAATCTCAGCTCTTCCACTTCTTAGTGAGTGACTTTGGGGAAAAGTATTCAACTTCTCTGTACCTGTTTTCTCTTACATAAACTGGCAATAATAATAGTATCTACCTCATAGGATTTTGTGAGTTTTGAATGAATTTCCATGCTTACAACAGTGCCTGAAATTCTTTATAATTGATAATTTTACAATTATTGGAGAAAGGTGAAAGTTGTTGAAAGTCCATTTAAGTAACCATAAAAATTAAAGGTCATGTCCAGGCCAGTTTGGCTCAGTGGTTGGAGCGTCAGCCTGTGGACCAGAGTTGTGGATTCAATTCCAGTCAAGGACACGTACCTCGGTTGAGGTTCAGTCCCCGGCCCTGGTCAGGGTCATGCGAGAGGCAACCAATTGATGTGTCTCTCTCACATCAGTGTTTGTCTCTCTCTCTCTATCCTTCCCTCTTACTCTATCTGAAAATAAATGGAAAATATCCTTGGGTGAGGATTAAAAAAAAAACTAAGGGCCTTGGAGAAACTATAAAAGTTCATTCAGTATTCCAGTTTACACCTCTCCTAGCAGGCCGGACCATGTGGCGAGATAAGTACTGTATTGAGCCATATGATACAGCCAACATTTGACCGTTTTTGATCAATGGCTTGAGCAGTCAGGTTTAGGATATTCTATATGTTCTCATTAGTCTGAAGAACCCTAACAAACATCAAAGTAGATTCTGCTTTGACGGGATCAGGAATATTCAGAGTACCCACAGATGCCAGGATGACAGAAGTCACCTGGGGTGAGAGACCCCAATTCATTCCATGGTCCTGGTGGATTTTCTAAACCCAAAAGAGATTTCTCATGAGCACGTCTGAAGTCATACCTTTGTACATATGGTTTGACAGGTGACTGGTGACCTGATTTAGCTCCTAGCACTAATGTTAACATCTTCAGCTGAGCCAACCGTTACATCAGAAAGCTCCACAGAGGTCATGATTGACAGATAAAGAGGAACATGGCTGTCTGTTTATGGGACAAGTATTTCCATACTTTTTCGGTATGTCATTGGCTTCCTTGGAGAAATTCATTAACCGGCCTTGCACCTCAATCCCGACATTGAAAGCAAGCAGTAGGTCAAGGCCAGAAAGCCTTGCGTTTGGAGGCAGGGCTTCCGATAAAGCGGCGAGGACAGGAAGGACAGCTCCAGAAGGGTGGGTGGCAGGGTGCCAGGTGTCATCGAAATCCATTGAGTGAATCTACGTAAACAGACACAAACAACAACCAAAAACCAAAATGTATCTCCCCAAATGCAATGGCGTTTGGCCCAGTAAGCGCTTAGTTTAGTGATGACCTCGTCTGATGTGAGATTTTTAGATCGGATTCTCTGGAAATAACGTGTGATTCTTTATCACATAGCTGGGCACGGGGCATACTGTCCTCTGCCAAGAGCAAGCAGCACCTTGGGGACCAGCTAGTGAGTCCCAAGGATCTTGGGTCTTATTTAGGTGACCAGAGCTCTCTGCCACAGCCCCTAAAAAGATCTATATTTCGCCCTGGCCAGTTTGGCTCAGCGGTTAGAACGTCGGCCTGCGGTCTGGAGAGACCCGGGTTCAGTTCCCGCTAAGGGCACGTACTTCGGTTGCAGTTTGTCCCTGGCCCTGGTTGGTCGTGCGGGAGGCAGCCACTCGATGTGTCCCTTCACGTCGATGTTTCTCCCTCTCTCTCTCCCCCTCCCACTCTATCTGTACAAAAAATGGAAAAATGTCCTCGGGTGAGGATAAAAAAAATAAAAAATAAAAACTAATATATCAAAATAAACACTTTAAAAAAAAAAAAAAAGATCTATATTTCCCTTATAAACAAAGCTGTGGGATTAGGTAGCTGCTTCTCCTTCCCTTCCTCCCCAACCCATCAAACAAGTTGCACTAAAATGTTCATGTCATTTATTCCAGGACATATATTTTTGTATCTTTTATTATGAAATAATTTTAAACTTATGGAGAAGTCCCAAGAACTCTTGAAGCACTATTATGTACTAAGCTATACTAAATCATTATTTTCTCCTTTAAGGTTTTATTCCTCTTTATCCTAGCCATTTGTTTTCTTCGTACATGAACTATTAATAACCAGAAGTTCATTTAAAAATATTTTTTTTATGTCTACTGGATGTGGCCAGTGCATTTTCTACTGCTTATTGGACATTTATTTCTTAGATGCATCATTGGGTTTGACTTTCAATATTCTGAGCTACTGTCCCCCAAAACCATAAATACATCTCAGAAATCCCAACATGTTCATGTCCAAATAATATCGTGTGTTCTGACCTTGATAAACAGAAAAGGCATAAAAATTGTCTCTCAGACAAGAAATGCTGATTTTTGGTTCAGAAAATATAGATACCTTATAGCCATTATTTCTTTCTCAATAAATATTTGTGGAATGAATAAATTAATTGAAGGCCGATTACCGGATAGAAAGTGATACTGGCCACAACAAAAGGAATTGAGAAGGAATTGAGTCTGGATGTTGAGTTTTATGTTCTCTGCTATTTAAAGTTTAGAGTTGGGATACCTTTATGGGTGTTTTATCTAAATCCTATCTTATTTCCTCTACTTCACAATTTATTTGGAAAACATCAATTCACTATTAAAACGTGAAAACTGAAATTACTACATAGGAGAGAGGGCAGGGCACTTCATCTCTATGAATTTCAATGATGTCATCAGTAAAATATGAAAATTGGGTGATTTTAAAACTATTTTCTGGCTCTGAAAAGTATTCTACTTGTCTAACAATTTAAAAGACATGGAGCACTCCTTACAGCCACTCCGTTAACAAAAGCAGCATATGTCGGTGGCAGCCTGAGGGCTGGCCGGCCCCAAACCGTGCTGGTGGACGAGCTGGAGCTGTAGATCTGGAACAGAGGAACATCGATCAGTGACAGAGTGTGAGCATAGCACGCCAAGTCCCCACGTCAAGGGTGTTCTTCATCTTTAGAGGCATTACATGAATAGTCCTCATTGGAACCCATTGTGCTGTTAGAGCAAAGCCGACATCACTGGATTCTTCTCGTCCTTGTAAAACAATACACACTTTCTCCATGGAAGTGGGAAGAGAGGCTGTTGCTCAGTCCCAGACCACGATCCATATGTGCTCCAGGGAGTGGGTCTGAATTCACTCTTATTCTCTGCTCGTGGGTAAGTGCTGGGGACAGTGAACATGTCTACACCACGCACCTCTCCCACAGGCACCCCCACTGTCTGCCCAGAGTGCTGGCCCAGCCTCCTCCAGAGACTCCCAGAGTCTTGGCACGAACACATCATGGGGGGTAGGTGCACTCGCTTCTAAGACTCTCAGATAAAAAGTGCTTTCAGACATAATGGTAATAAACGACCAGATATTACTAGTGTGAAGACTGGTCTTAAGACAATGCCATAGTAAAATATACAGATGAATATTAAAACTTAGATAATAGAGCATATAAAAGCATAAAATGATATAACAATGCTGTACATCAAGTGCTGTCTCTGAATGAAGAGCAGAGCCGCAGAACACACACACCCATGGTACACTCGGGCACACTCATGAGCAGGCCTGTGTGCACACTTGCTTTATCTCTACAGCAGACACAGCTTCTTACTTTGCTATATTCGCTGGCTTTGTGGAACACCTCCGTACTGGTTCCCAGGAACCCAACGCCCAGCGTATCCAGAATCATCCTCTTGCTCCTCTGAATGACGTGATCTGTCAAGTGTCCCACGTGCAAGCCGTGGATCACTTTGGCAAAGCTTTCTGTGACAGACTGGAAAGGGAAGAGAGTTAGAACAGGGCCACACTCGCTGTGCATTTGCATACCTCCTTTGTACATGAGCACCTGAGGTACTTTTATGTAAGGAGTTTCGTCCCCAAGACTCTAGGGCCTAGAGGGAACTCAGTTGATCCAATTAAGTTTAATTTCTAAAAAACGATGTGTACCAAGTGCCTGGGATGTGGAAATACACAATAGGTTTCTGTGCTCGGTCAAGTTGAGGACACAGATTAGGAAGCAGATGATGACCACAGAGTATGGTGGGTGATGGGGGGTGAAGCACAGTCAGCAGGGAGGATGGAGAGACATCTTGCCCATAAAGCAGGCATACCTGGGTGAGGGGGGTGCATTCAGACAGCTGGTAACTGCCATTTTAAGTACGTACCAAGTGTTGTGCGAACCTTTCAAAATACACTATCCATTTAATAGTTACAAATCTCTAGGTAGGTATTTGTTGTGCGTCGCCCTTTGCAGGCGAAGAGAGCGAGACCGAGAAAGGTAAGGTCACTAAGTGACACAGCTTTTACAGGATGGAGTCTGAGCACAAACCCCTACGGGTCTAACTCAAGCTGGTGCATCTAGCTGTCAAGGCCCCGTTTCTTACAGTGTCGTCAGAGACACTTGGGGTTCCTGTTGAAAACGGACGTTCCTAGTTCCCACTCCCGACCCCCGAATTGGAGCCTCCCGGCCACGGAAGCTGTGCAAACACAGCCCAGGGCCCTGTGTTCCCACGAAGACGGCTAGGTGGCTCCCTGGCGCTGTCTCTCCACGTGTGCTCGTGAACATTTGAAACGAGTCCAAATTGAGATCCACCATAAGGGTAAAACACTGGATTCCGAAGGCTATTGATTACATATGGAAATGCAAATGTTTGGAATATACTGGTTAAATGAAACATATTATTAAGATTAATCCCCTCAGTTTCTTCTCACTTTTTACAACATGGCTACTGGGAGATTTAAAAGAGCGCTTGAGGGCCACTGCCTGCTCTTTGTGTTGGTGGACACCCGGAGGCACTGACACCCGGGCTGGTCGTGAACGTCTGTGGGACTCAGCCAGGTGCCGGTGCTGGGGATGACATGAGGGTTCAAGGCAGAGGCAGAGGTAGGCTGGGGCTTGGAAGTGTGAGGGGTGCAGCGAGTTTGGCAAACTCCAGCCGCAGAGCTGCGTGCCCTGGTCCGAGGTGAGAAGGAGCATGTTGCAGGCTGGGACTGACTGGTGGAAGTTAGTTGTGCTGAAGACCAGGACGTCGATGGGGAGCTATCGTGCTGTCTTAGGAAAGGTAGGGATCCGTCACAGCTGTGTTTTGGGGACTCCCCAAGATGGCAGCAGCGTAGCTGGAGACGGAGGACCTTCCCTTCCATCCAGGGGTGGGATTTACAACTAAAACACTTCTCAACCAACTTGCAGCTGATTGGGCACACTGTATCTAAGGAGACTGGTAAGAGGCGGAGAGTTTCGGAAAGGGGGAGACCCCTGTAGCCAGTGCAGTGGGCCCCAGTCCATGATATGGGCTGTGAAGCTCCTCCCTTTGGGAGTGTGGGGTCTCCGCTCCTCGCTGGGAGCCCTCACCCAGAGCAGCAGACACGGGCAGAAGGGCACGCACAGCGCCCGGCAGAGGGAACCAGGGTGGTTCTGTCGGCCTGGCAGGTGGGCCGCACCTTTCCAGGGAAGGAGCGCTCCTCCCGTGAGCGCCCGAGATTCCGTGTGGAAACTGATGGCTGGAAGAGCTGCGCCCTGGCGCTTGGGCTCAGTGGAGTGGCCCGCAGACTGCACCCAGAAGTCACTTTGAGGGACCCTCTTCTTTCCTGAAAGGCATTGGGCAGAACCCCAGTAAGTGCCTAAACTGTGTGGTGCAGGGAAAGGGGAAAAGGACCCACCTGGAGTGCAGGGTCTGGACCCCTCCGCCCACCAGTGGAGCCCGCTGGGCTGCCCCCTTCCGCTCGGTTGTTGGCACAGGGCAGCAGTGCAGGTTAGGGAGTTTGGGCCCATACTGAAGTGAGTTCTCCGCATGAGTAGAGCTGGGAATTTCGCCTCCACTTACCCGAGACAAGCCTCGGGGAGGGATCATAGTTCTGGGCGGGGATAATTTTCCAACCCCTCCCACTCGGACAGGTGGTTCCCGAGGGCATAGGTTCTGCCAAATGCTGGGGGACTTCTACCTGGGAGATAGCTGGGAGGGTGCTGGGCTCTGTGACTGCAAGGTGGGGGGGCTAATCTGAGCCCCCTGTGCGTTTCCCTAGGCAGCCCTGGGAAGGAGAGGTAGGGCCGGTCTCCCTCTCCTGCCGGCTGCAAACACCACCCCCACCAAAGGATTGATGGTTCAGCTCTGTGAAATCCTGGATACCCCCACTCCCTCCACTGGGTGCACTTCTGTGGGGAGAGCGGCTCAGAGCAGGACATTCCAAGTGTGAGATCCTCAGAGGGTATTTTCTTGGAATGGGAAGAAGTGCTCTGCCCCTTCCTGAGGGCTGGGACCACAACATGCCCAACCAGAGATGCTTTCGATCAATCCCCCTAGGCCCAGGCAGCTGTACCGGCCCCTGCAAAGGAGGCTGCAGGCCGTACCCACCTGATCCTGCAGCAAGTCCTCCTAGAGGGAACCAGAGTTGGAGTCTCTGGTAGAGACTGAGAGATTTGGCTTTGAAGTAGAGACTAATGTCCCCTCACTGAGTGACTACATAATGTCCAAGCAGAGGGCCCACTAGCCCGAGCTAGGCTAGCCTGGGTTCATCCTGTAGCCTCTTTTCTGAAGGCTGTGAAGGAAGATGAGGCAACCTCAGGTGGAAGGTGGAGTAGCTGAGAGGGACACGGACCTTAGGGAGCCTGCTTCTGTCCACAGATCTACCCCAAGTTCTAAGCTAAAATAAGATGACCCATTTACACAGATTGGTCCTTTTCCAAACACGCAGGTCTAACAGATGCAGACACAAATAGTGAACAGAGTGGTAATTACACATAGGCAGCCCAAGGACAGTTAAACACAACATCTGACAGAAACCTGCATCTGAAACCCACCTAAAAGGACCCAGAACCAACACAACCAGTGGTGGGCCTCAGACCACACCGGAGCTTGACCCAACTAGACACACAAATTGCACACCCAGAGGTGAATTTCAGCAGGCTCCATACCCTGCTGGAAACAACCTTGCCACTGGGGGCAGCCCTTGCACAGCAACTCATACATGGTGATAAATGTTAACCTCTATGGACACCCAGCCAGAAGGGTTAACAGTTGTGACCTTGAGACTACACCTGCACAGTAGTTTGCACACCTGGGGTGGGGTTAAGCCTCATAGTCAGCCAGCCTGAGGGTCGATCCCAACTGTGAAAGGGCCATCAGCAATCAAGACCCAATTATAACTGGAGGGTCCAAACAACCCACACAAGAAGCATTCCTAGAGCACCTAGCTCAGGTAATCGAGGATAATGCACTGCTGGGAGCCACAGGACACCTACTACTGAAGGCCACCCCACCAGGACTGGGAGTTATAGCACTGCTGTCTAAAACATAGAAACAAACACAAAGAGACAGCCAATATGTGGAGACAAAGAAGCAGGCCTCAAATAAAAGAACAGAAGGAAACTCCAAAAGAAGAGCTAAATGAAACAGAGGCAAGCAATTTGTCAGATAGAGAGTTCAAAGTAATGGTTATAAGGATGCTTAAGGAACTTAGGGAGAACAACAACAGCATGACGAAGAACTTAGAAACCATGAAAAATAACCAGGTGAAATGAAGAATGCCATATCTGAAATACAAAATTCACTGGAAGAAGTAGTAAATAGGAGAGGCAGAGGATCAAATTTGAAGCCAAAATAGAGAGAGAAAAAAAAATCACTCAATCAGAACAGAAAAAAGACTAAATAATTAAAAAGCAGGAGGATAGTTTAAGAAAACTTTGGGACAAAATGAAACATAATATTTGCATTATAGAGGTACCAGAAGGAGAAAAAAGTGAGCAATATTTGAAGAAATAATGACAGATAATTTCCCCAGCCTGGTAAAGGAGAAGGTGACACAAGTTCAGGAAGTACAGAGAGTCACAAACAAAATAAGTACAAAGAGATCCACACCAAGACAGATCATAATTAAAATGGCCAAGATTGAACACAAAGAGAGACTCCCAGAGACAATAAGAGAGAAACAGTCAATTACCCATAAGCAAGTTCCCATAAGGCTGGCAGCTGATTTCTTTACAGAAACACTCCAGGCCAGAAGGGACTGGCATAAAGTATGCGAAGCAATGAAAAGCAAGAACCTGCAACCAAGACTGCTCTATCCAGCAAGGCTATCATTTAAAATAGAAGGCGAAGTAAAGAACTTCCCAGACAAAAGAAGACTAAAGGAGTTTATTGCCACCAAACCAGAAATGCAAGAAATGATAAAGGGACTGCTTTAAGAAGAAAAAGAAACAGAGAAACATAGGCATAAAAAAATGGCAATAAGTAAATGTAGATGGATTAAATGCTTCAATCAAAAGACACAGAGTAGCTGAATGGATAAGGAAACATGACCCATATATATATTGTCTATAAGAGACTTGCCTTAGAATAAAAAATACAAACAGGCTGAAGGTGAAGGGATGGAATAAATATTCTATGCAAATGGAAATAAACAAACAAAAAAAGCTGGGGTAACAATATTTATATCTGACAAAACAGACTTCAAAACAAAGGCCATAGCAAGAGACAAAAAAGGTCACTACATAATAATAAAGGGATCAATCCAACACGGGGTATAACCCTTATAAATGTATATGCATCCATATGGGAGCACCTAAGTACATTAAAAAAAAACTTTTAGTGGCTGTTAAGGGAGATATCGACAGCAATACAGTCATAGTAGAGAATTTTAATACAGCACTATCATCAACAGATAGATCTTCCAGACAAAAAAAAATCAACAAGGAAACAGTGACCTTAAATGACACAGCCAATCAGATGCATTTAATTGATGTTTACAAAACATTTTATCCTAAAGTAGCAGAATACACATTCTTATCAAGTGCACATGAAACATTCTCAAAGATAAACCACATGTTAGGACACAAAATAAGTCTCTAAAAGTTCAGAAATACTGAAATCATATCAAGCATTCTCTCTGACCACAACATCATGAAACAGAAATCAACCACTATAAAGAAGCTCAAAATACCCAAACACATGAAGGTTAAATGGCATGTTATTAAACAATAAGTGTGTTACCAATGAAATCAAGGAATAAATCCCAAATTACCCGGAAAAAATGAAAATGAACACAAAATTAATGGTACACAGAAAAAGCAGTCCTGAGAGTGAAATTAGTAGCATTATAGGCCTACCTTAAGAAGCAAAAAAGTCTCTAGTAAACAATAACCCCATACCTAAATGAATTGGAAAGAAAACAGTAGGAAGAGCCCAGAGTAAGTGGAAGGTACAACATAATAAAGATCAGAGCAGAAATAAATTACATAGAAACTAAAAACAAAAACAAAACAAACGAACAAACAAAAAAGCAAAAGATCAGTGAAACCAAAAGCTGGTTCTTTGAAAAGATAAACAAGATTGACGAACCTTTAACAAGACTCGTCAAGAAACAAAGAGAGCAGACCCAAGTAAATATAATCAGAAATGAAAGAGGAAAGGTATCAACTCACATGACTGAAATACAAAGAATTGTAAGACAATATTACAAATAACTATATGTCAGCAAAACAGACAACCTGGGAGAATGGATAAATTCCTAAAAACATAACAGTCTTCCAAAACTTAATCACAAAGAAGCAGAACACCTGAATATACTAATAACAACTAATGAAATCGAAGCAGTAATCAAGTCTTCAGCAAACAAAAGTCCTGGACCACGTGGCTTCACAGGCAAATTTTTCCAAACATTCAAAGAAGAACTAACACCTATACTCCTCAAACTATTCTAAAAAACTCAAGAGGAAAGATTTCCAAGCTCTTTTTATGAGGCCAACATTATCCTAATACCAAACCAGATAAAGACACAAAAAAGAAAAAACATTATAGGTCAATATCCCTGATGAATATAGATGCTAAAATCCTCAACAAAATATTGGCAAATCAGATCCAGCAATACATTATAAAAAATTATATACCATGGTCAAGTAGGATTTATTCCAGGGATGCAGGATTGGTATAATATACATAAATCAATAAATGAGATACATCACATAAACAAAATGAAAGATAAAATCACATGGTTATATCAATAAATGCACAAAAAGTAGTTGACAAAATCCAGCACTCATTTATGATAAAACTTTCAGCAAAGTGGGAATAGAGGGAACATACTTCAACATAATAAAGGCCCTATATGAAAAACCTACAGTTAACATCATATTCAATGGACAAAAACTACAAGCATTTCCCTTAAGATAAGGAACAAGGCAGGAACGTCTGCTTTCACCACTCTTATTTAACATAGTGCTGGATGTTCTAGCCATAGTTTTCAAACAAGAAGAAGAGATAAAAAGGCATCCAAATTGCAAAGGAGGAAGTAAACCTATCATTATTTGCAGATGACATGATATTACATATAAAAAACCCTAAAGACCCCATCAAAAAAAACCTACTAGATTTAATAAATGAAATCAGCAAAGTTTCAGGATACAAAATCAATACCCAGGAATCCAGGCATTTTTTGTTTGTTTTAAATCCTCACCCAAGGATATTTTTCCATTTACTTTCAGATACAGTGGGAGGGAGCAAGAGAGGGAGAGAGAGAGATAAACATCGATGTGAGAGACACATCGATTGGTTGCCTCCCACACAACCCCGACCAGGGCCAGGGACTGAACCACAACTGAGACCAAGTTATGTGCCCTTGACCGGAATTGAACCCGAGACTCTTTGGTCCACAGGCTGACACTCTAACTGCTGAGCCAAACCCTCCAGGGCTCCATGGCATTTTTATACAGCAATAATGAACTCTCAGAGAGAGAAACTAAGATAACCCCATTTACTATGGCAACAACAAAAAAAGGTACCTAGGAATACATTTAACCAAGGAGATAAAAGACCTGTCCTTGGAGAACTATATGACATTGAATAAAGTAATTAAGGAAGATACAAACAAGTGGAAGTATGTACCATGTTCATGGATTCGAAGAATTAACATCATTAAAATGTCCATACTACCCAAAGCAATCTATAGAATTCCTATTAAATTCCAATGTCATATTTCATAGAACTAGAAAAAATATTATAAAAATTTATATGGAACCAAAAAAAGACCCCAGATAGTTGCAGCAATCTTGAGAAGGAAAAACAAAGTTGGAGGTATCACAATACTGGATTTCAAACTATACTACAAGGTCATTGTAATCAAAACAACCTGATACTGGCATAAGAACAGGCATATAGACCAACAGAACAGAACACAGAGCCCAGAAATTAACCAGAAGATGCAGGAAATAGCTAAAGAACATATACCCCATGGACATGGACAAAAATTTGATAAAGGCCAAGGCAGAGGGAGGGTTGCGGTGGGAAATGTGGGCCCTGCAATAATGTCAATGCTAAAAATTTTAATTAAAAAAAAAAGTTCAAAACAACAACATAAAGAAAAGCTCTCTGTAGGCAGAGATGGAATTTGAGATGGGTAGATGAGGGAAACAGCAGTGTCCTTTGCCAAGGGAGGGTACACAGGATGAGGAGCAGGCTTCCGGCAGTGGTGACGGGCTCAATGTGAACCTGTTGAATGTGAGGTGCGTGTGGTCATCCTGGTGGAGGAAACCATTCTGCTTCTAACCCACAAATCAGATCATACAGGCCTGTGGGATTACCTGCACTTCCTAAGCAGTGAAGTACTGTGCAGTTTCTTTAACTATCAGTTTCTTCAATGCAGAGACACTTATTTTATTTTCTACGTATCTTACAATAGAACACCTATTATGTACAGTTTTAAAAAAATCCACTCTTAAGTTGTGTTTTACTCTATGTCTAGCACTTAGTACTGCTTAATAAATGTCAGGTCTCTTCCTTCCCTGCTCTGATTATTGCACCACTGTACAACTCACTTTGTCTCTTTGAGAATCAGATACCTCGTTTTGGATTAGAGGATCTAATCCGTTGTTGGATTAGAGGATCTGGGGTGTCTGGGATGCTCCGACACTAAATTCAGTGCCCAGGCAGAGATAAAAAGATGCAACCAGTGCCCAGCTGAAAGGCCTTTCCACCTGGCCACTGCCTAGTCCCACATTTTCAGTCTCCAAATTATCAAGGCAGGAAAACCCTGCCATCTTCAAAAGAATGGGCTACTTATTATATCTCTGAAACTTTGTTATAAAGGTGAATGAGCCTGGCCAGTGGCTTAGTTGGTTCAGTGTTGTCCCATGCACTAGGAGGTTGCTGGTTCGATTCCAAGTTGGGGCACATGCCTGGGTTGCAGGCTCAATCCCTAGTAGGAGCCATGTAGGAGGCAGCCGACTGATGTTTCTCTCTCACAGATGTTTCTGTTTCTTTCCCCCTCTCCCTTTCTTTCTCTCTAAAAATCAATAAAAACATATATTTTTTAAAAAGGTGAATGAGTTGGGTGTGGGAGAAAGCAGGATGAAGATCTCTGGCAGACAGAGAGGCTGCTGGCTCAGAAGTTTCGGATTACAATGGAGAATAACCATAACTTTGATTTCATGCTGCTAAAAATTTGAGTAAACCTATTTAAGAGCAGAGGAAGGGCAGGATGAAAGAGAGCTGGTTTGATGACTGCCAAGTAAAACAGTTTCCAGTACTAGTTGGATCCTTTGCTCTAAGCAAAGCTGCTTCTTTTCCACCTCTCGACCCGCCCCACATTCCCCCAGGAGAGGACAGTTAGTGGTTGGCTGTTCATCTCTTCAGGGTTAGGTCTGGCCTGGGATCCGTGTGGGGGACGTATAGTCCTGGGGAGCATGTGTTGGTGGGGTGTCAACACAGAACCCAGAAGGTGATATTGGTATCCATCTTCATGGTCCCCTGTCACCAACACCTTATGAAAGTAGGGCTTACATAAAAAATATGGGGTAAGTATGGGGACCCCCCGACAACCACCCACATCTGGCAAAGGACAGATGCCCTCTTTCCGGGCCATAGGAAGCATGAGGATATGAACATGCAGCTGCTCAGTGGTCTATAGACCTTGCCCACCTATTTCTAAAATAACATTTTGGCCTTCTTGACTTTCTCCTGGTGTTTACATCTCTTTTTATTTTTATTTTTTTTATTTTTTGGTACGAGCCCATAGCGGGAACCGAACCCTGAACTCTCTGGTCTTCAGGCCAATGCTCCAACCTCTGAGCCAAACCGGCCAGGGCTACATCTCTTTTTTGTAAAATACTGTGATAGAGTATAAATTAAAGCAAAACATACAGTCATTTAATAAATGTTTCACAAGTTCTTGCTATGTGTCTGGCACTGTGCCAAGGTCTCTAGAATAATAAACCAAAGTATTTTGGTTCTTGCTACAGAAAACTTACCTTCTCTGAGGGACTAAGGACAATAAACATATCATTAGAAATACAATCTGGAGATGCCAAAATTAACACATACAAAACTAGGAGGTTAAAATTCAATGAAACTAGAGTTATTCATTTTCTTCCTAGTTTTATACAACAGATTCATGTCTATTATTGGTAAAACATTGATTTAAAAAAACAAGACGGTATGAGAAACAATAAAATGCCATTTTTGAAATAGAAGCAGGTAGTTCTTAAAAGGAGAGGCTATACCTAGCCAGTGTGGCTCAGTGATTGAGCATTTACCCATGCACCAAGAGGTCATCGGTTCTATTCCTGGTCTGGGCACATGCCTGGGTTGTGGGCTCCATCCCCAGTGGGGGTGTGCAGGAGGCAGCCAATCGATGTGTCTCTCCCATTGAGGTTTCTATCTCTCTCTCTCTAAAAATCAATAAAAACATATATATACATATATATACACACACACATATATAAGGGACAGGGCAACTGAAGAAATTGAGAAAATAAGAGGTAAGCTAGAAAACCAATTTAAATAAGCCACATAAAATATAACACTACCTTGAGCTTCATGGTCTGGAGAAGAGGTTATCTCAGCGGTGAATCCAAGGAGTGATTTGTTTTCTGTGTGACTGCCTTTTATACCCTCCATTCCTCTCCAACGCAATCGCTTTCTCTTTGTTCTGACCCTAAAATTTCTTCCATTTCAACACTTCCCAATCAAACTTTTTTTTTAAGTCACCAGTGGTTTCCAGGGAGATAATGCATGACCTAAGATATGCCTGACCACAAAGACGAATAGTAACCCTGACGCAAGCCAGTCTTTGTGTAACCAAGACAAAGATTAACTGCATACCGGCAGTATACGGGCGGCACGGAGCTGCTGCTCTTCCCACCCTTCCTCCCTTTATCAGTCGTCTGCTTGGGTCAGAACTTCAGAAATGGATTTTGGACATGAATCCACCATATTCCCAGGCTGCCAGCGTCCTTTCCACCCAACACCTGCCTCTCAAATGTTGGCTTTCAAGCAGTGAATAGCTGGGTTTGTAGGCAACACTGTGTCAAAAGTAGAAAAATATTCACTCCTTTATCTGGGTATTACGCTTCTAAAAACGTATCTTAAGGAAATAAGCATGGATGTATGGAAATTTGGGTAAAAAAATAACAAAAAACAAAAAATAAAATGTATAGCCTTGCTTATACAGTTAAAAACTGGAAACAGTCAGTTTCGGGTCAAGATGAGGAAACTCACCTCCTCACATGACCACATGAAAATTAAAACTAAACTGAAGAACAATCAACCTGGATAACCATCTGAAGACGAGCTGACAGAGTCCTGTTACTAAGGACATAAGGAAGAAGCCATGTCGAGACTGCTAGGAAGGGCGGAGACACAAAGTGGGCTGGTCCGCACCCACGTGTAATGCTGGAAAATCTGGAGGAATATCTCAGCTGCAGAGGTCCCGCCTGAGGCGCAAGGCGTCTCAGCTCCATGCTGGGCTCCCCGGCCTGGAACACCAGTGCAGGAAGAGGAGCCCACATAACATCTGGCTGTGAAACATCCAGGTAGGTTGTAGGCTGTTGGGAACCCAGGCATCCTCTTAAAGGGCCACCACAAAGAGGCTCACCTGCAGGGATTCACCTTGGGATCTAGCAGAGGGACAGTGGCTTGGGTCAGAGGGCACCAAAGACATGCAAGGAGAAACTAAGTTGTGTGGCTTTGGGGTGCAGGCTGGAGGGATGGCCACCATTGTTCCCCTGTTGAGCCGTCGCCCAACACGACCAAACTTGAATCTGCATCAGCCTGGTGAACCCTGTTAGCTCCCTTCTGACGACTCCCTGAGACCAAGCCCAGCACAAAAGTCCACAGGCACCAGTTGGGTGGCAGCTAGGCTCTGTGTACCCTGAGACTTTCAGTGGCAGAGCCTATGGGCAGCCAACAGGCAGTGTCAGGTCTCAGGGTGCCTTGGCCCTTTTGATGACTTGCCCCAGTCCCAGTTTGGGTGGCAGCCAGCCTTGGTTTGCAGCATAGCCCCTTCCATGTACATCCTGGCCCAGCCCAGGCAGCGACCATATGTGGATGGCTTTGTAGCTCCTTACAGGTAGCCCCAGGTCGGTCACAGGCAATGTCTGACATGACCTGTACTGGAGTCCCTCTCAAGAGGCCCCAGCAGAGCGATGTCTCAGCAGTCACAGGAACCCACTGGGGAGAATCCTACTCTGTGGGGTCAGTCCCCACACAGCAACTCACATGCTGCTGTTGTGGCTGATTCACACAGCCAGACAGCCTGAGGTGCACCCACTGATGTGCCAACAACACTCAGCGCTCGACAGGAGGTCATACGCAACCCACACAAGGGGCGCTCTGCGCGCTCCTGGTTCAGGTAATCACAGAGACAAAAACCATATGATTTCACTTATATGTGGAATCTAAAGAATAAAACAAACAAAACAGAAACGGACTCATAGATACAGAGAACAAAACTGAAGGTTGTCAGATGGCAGAGAGTTGTGGGGCTTGGTGAAAAAGGTGATGGTATGAAGAAGTACAAATTGTTAGTTACAAAATAGTCGTGGAGATGTAAAGTACAACATAGGGAATATAGTCAACAATATTTTATAACTATGTATAATGCCGGGTGGGTATTCAAATTATTGGGAAGATGACTCAATTATATAATTATCTAACCATTATACTGTACACCTGAAACTAATATAAAATAACATTGACTGTAATTGGAAAGTAAAATATAAAAGAGGTAAAAAAAAAAAAAAAGAAACAGTTAAATCCATGCAAATAGTGGATTGGTTAAGTTAAACGTGACTTGTACAGTATTCAAGGTACAGTCTCAGCTTTCCCTTCCGCTTCATCTCTGCTTGTCACCATTGTCTCAGGGACAAATGTGCCGGCCAGGATTTCCTGGTAGCCTGAGATGAAGAACCTAGAAGGACATTGAGAGTCAATCACACTTCTTCCCAGCTTGTTCTCTTGTTTGTTTCTGAACTGCATTGTCCATATATGCAGATCTCTGGTTCCTGGTCCTCTGCTTGGCTTCTGGGATATACCCGTCTCCCTTACTCCCTGCTGTTGCCCAAGTCTGCTTCAATGTAGCTTGTCTAAGCCTCTTCCCTGTAATCAGTCACTGTGGCTTGGCTTGTCTGGTCTGGACCTAGCTCTGCTCCTGTGGGGAACTGTCATTTCTCTTGGGCTATCTGGTCCTGAACATTTGGTGGGTAAAAAAGCAGGTTATTTAATATTTGAGCCTGTTGCTCCAGATGTAGTGGCAGAACATCTTTAGGGAAGACTGCATTTCAAGTTTAGAGGAAATATCCATGAGACTTGCTGTTCTCCCCCAGTCCTACCAGAGAAGGGAGGGTTTGGGACAAAGGAACCAAACTGCTCTGCATTTAAATGTGAAAGGTTATCTTTCTTCTGGGCAGGGCATGTCTCTGGAAGGAGGTTAGTATTTTTCTTCTCTTGGTTGGAGCCTGTGGAGAAAGAGTGTTGAGGCCCTGGAGATAGGGCCAAGGAAGGGGCACTGCTTGGGGTGGGCAGTAATGCCCTGATTACAAGCCAGAACCACATGGGTAGGTGAGGGAGGTGGTAAGCAGGGTATCCCATGTGGAAGGACACAGGCAGACACATTTAAGGATCAGTGAGATCAAATGTCTAATTTGAACTGTTTCTTCACAACATAATCATTCCTTATGTGATCCTTGGAAAACTTTGTTGCAAGCTATGCTAGCGTCAGCCATGCTTTGGAGAACGAAGCCTTGAGCAGTTGTCTGTGTATGAAGGGCCGGAGCAAGAAGCGCCAAGTGCCGATCAGAGGGATGGGAAATGTAGGTACTCTTTGGTTATCCTACATAGTTTTTTTATTTTGTACATGCCCCTAGCGGGAACCGAACCCGGGACTCTCTGGTCCGCAGGCCGATGCTCTAACCACTGAGCCAAACCGGCCAGGGAGGTTAACCTACATAGTTAAGGAAGAATCAAAGGAAAGGGGAATGATTGTGCCTGATGGTCTATGGAAGAGGGACTTGGAAAGAAGAGGATTTGGGGACCTTTGGATTCTACTCTTAAGCCAATTGTTGCTTAAAGTGGACTTTCCAACTACGGTACAGGTTGGGAAGACTCAGAACTAGGTTCAGTATGGGTACACATGGGGGCTGTGTGCATCAGGGTACAATTTCAGGTGATCTTTATTTTGTATCAGTGGACTCCAAATCTACCCGTGGAAGGGTGGATTTCCGTATTCAAAGAGTAAGTGGGTATTTGGGGATGGGGTGCAAGAAGGGTATTTTCAGGCCATTTGTATAGACTCCAGAAAGTAAGAACACTCACATGACAGATTTTGTGATTTATTGCTGCATGGTCTACATAAATTGGTGTTGAAAGTAATCTCACCCAGTTGAAAGAGAATAAACATATGGTTTGACAAACACTTAAAATAGAATAATCATAAGCATTTTCCCAGATGGGAGTTCTGGAGTTTTCAGTTTAAATGTCTACACTTAAGACATTTAGAGATTCCTAAGACCACTTTTACATAAACATGAAGAATGGGCTATGATGACCTCAACCATGTCACCGTGAACAAGCTTGATAAAGGAATGAGGAACTTTGTCAAGTCTGGTGAGCTTTCGTGGAAATTCGCTCATTCAGCTTCTCTGGGCCTCAGGTTTTGCCGCTATTGACTTCAGAAGAAAAGACAGTTTAACTATTTGTAGGTTTAATTACTTTGTACTTTTTATGGAATTGTGATCAACTTAAAGACCAGGACTTAGTCACAGTGTTGCCCAGAATAGCTGGTTTGGGGTATTTGAATTACACTTTCTCTTTTCCTGTGCCACTATAGAACAAAAATCGAATGAAACAGTCTCTGGACTGTAATGATTAAGTTTCATTTTTTTCTGAAAGCTTATGTTTTATCAGAGATCACAGTGGTAGCATCCAGGGTTTGTTTCCCTGATAAGTTCTTTGTTCATTCATTTGAGATATGGAAACATACGTACCATGGGAATGTTTTTGTAAAAGAGGAAACTCTGGGGCAAAGCATATTTAATTTCCTTAAAACAACAGCAGCAACCACAATAACAGGTATCAGAATCTTTCCCACTATTTAGACCATTATCTATCTGCTATTGTTCTGGCTCCATTTTCTCCAACCCCTAGGCAACAAGAGAAAACCAAATTTTACCAGGGATATTGAAAACTTAAGTAAGACAAGGAAAACGAGTATTTTAAAATAATATTTAAGAGAATGCCTCACGGAGTCAATGGTTTTTGTGTGTGTTTGTGTTCTCCATATGTTCTGTGTGTGTGTGTGTGTGTGTGTGTGTGTGTGTATGAACCTTTCTTTACCAAGTTATTAAACTCTGGAATTTTTTAAGTTCACAGGAAGGGCTTAGGTTTCAGGGACTATAAAATGAAGAAGTTGAACTATTGAATTAATGCTTGGCTGTAAAAGTCATTGCTTAAATACAATTGATTCAACACATGTTATTGTGAAGAAATACTTCCAGGCTGGTTATAATTTATTCTCTAAATCACTCTGTGTAAAAGAAAAGTATTGTTTGTAGCTTTTCTCATAAGAATAAAATAGCCCGTTTGTGTTTCTTGGTTAACTAGCAAATACTGAGTGATTTTCCCACCGGCTATATTGCTCTGCACAGATGTTTGCTAAAAGCAAAATAAAATGGATGGATGTCTTATCTGAATGCATCTGGCAAACACTTAAAGAACTTCCATGCAGAAATTGTGTATGCATATTTAACAGACAGATGGATTCTAGGTAGGTCTTGCTCTTTTGAAGCTATATTTAAATACAGAAATGTCATGGATCTCAAAAGGAATGTGGTTAAATATTTCAGCAGGAAAGGTCTAGTGACTTCATTCTGATTTTGTTACAGAACAGAAAGAGTTCATCTACCTGGCACTAGCAGAGCCAGACACTAGACACACAGAACTGCAGGGGAGAAATATCGGCTGTTTTATTATGAATGGTGCCATCCAGGAGAATGAGAAGCGAATGCTCAGAAGCCTGAACTACCCAAAGGCATGTAGGTTACAGATGAGATAGGGCAAAATCGCAAGGCGCCATGGCGTTTGGGACTGTGCTGCCGGCAGGCTGGTCGGAGGTGAGGTGAGGGTAATGGATCCCTTCTTCAGGTCTTCAGGAGAGCTCTGAGGTCTATACCTGCAGCCCTCTGGCTTCATGGGAAAGTAGACAGGGGGTTGTTCCACCTTCGGACTCAGGAACTGAATCACAGCTTGGGCCAAGATGGTTAGCCTGTCAGAGGTCTGGACCATGTGACCATTAGTCAGGTCTGGGCTATCGTCTTCTGCTGCCTTGGGGGTTGCTGATTATCTGGGGAAAAGGCTAGATCTCTCTATAGAGAGGAGATTATTTTTAGGACTAGAATTTAAAGCTGAATGTAATCAAAGTCCTAAGGTCCCTCAGTTTCAGTATTTTCATTTCACACCAGAGGGTCTTTTTTTAGATGATCAAGTCTTTCTTCAACTCAGAGAAGTTTTTTTCTATTATCTTCTTGATTCAGTTTCCTTTCTATTCTTCTTCTGAACATGTATTAGATAGATATGTCTCTTGTATTTACTTGATTCTTGTAATTTCTATATTTTTACATTTCTCTTCAATGGTCTGATAAGGATTGTATGACTTGGTCTTCTAATCACTGATTTGACCTTTAGTTGGGCCCATTCTGGTATTCAGCTCTTACGATGAGTTTCTTATTTTGGCAGCTTTTTATTTTATTTTATAAGAACTCTTTATTGTTCCCTGGGTAGCATTTGACATAGAAGTTTTTTCTTGTTTTATAAATACTGTAACTTAATCTCTTGGAGAAAATTACTTGAAAAATTATGTTTTTTTTTTTTTTCTTGTTTCTTCCAGGATCATTCACATTGCTTCTTTATCTTAGTGCCTCTCTTTTATGCTGTCGTTTTTCCTCTTGTTTCCTCATTATAAGTCCCACATGAATCAGACTGGTTGCTGGTGTTAGGATATACCCTTGACTGCAGGATCACTCTGTCAGTGGCTCCTCTGTCTCCTCAATCCCCCAATCTAGAATGACCACCTCAAACCTTGGAGACCATGAAGCTCTTAAGGAAGCTCTCAAACTCAACTAAAGTGAGAGGTACTGGTCAGGGTACAAACATAGGAGGATTAGTGTGATCATAGGTAACAGGATCTATAGAGAGAATTTAGGTTTACTCACCATCATGTCACTTTGGTAGAACTTTGGATCAAACCACCTCCAGACCACTGGTGGTCTCTACATTTCTCTCCTTAGATCAGCATCCATTGCTAGTCCAGTTGTGGCCAGGGGTGCTAGGGACCTGTGTGGTTACTTAGTGTTCAGAGGAGGACCACAGCATGCCATTCAATGTTTGGTGTGACTTCTCATATAGAATAATATTTTTCAATAATTCTCATCATCTATTTTTCATATTTTTTCTTATTTTTTTTGTGTGGCTTTGCCCCATTTAGTTGAACGTAGACTATTAAGCAGGATATTTTGCTGATGTCGCAGTGATTTTATCTTGTATCTCCTTTCCATTTGTATATTTTCTTCATGGTTAATAAACTTAAGTTCTAAAACTTGCTTTATGAAACTAGGGGAGAGAGAAAGAGACAGAGAGAGGATGGGCCCCATGGAAACATCCCCTGTGGGCTCACCTTGGCGGATGATGACATTCACAGAACTGGTTATCTGTAACCCACCCCACCATTATTTGAACATTATTTCTGTAAATGATGAGTTGTTAACTAAAATGTTAACAGTTTAGCAATACTCACTTGGCTAGTAGCAGAGGAATGGATGGAGAGCTACTTTACACAGATCATGGAAAAGCCAGATGCTCTCCTTGTCTCATGAAATTATCCACCTCCCTCGTGCCCAGAATACATGAGTCCGCCAGATTTTCTGCTAGATGCACTTAGCCAAATCTTTATTTTGCTTCTCATAAATTTTCTTTATGTTTTAGTCTTTGCTTTATGAAAACATGATGCTAACTTACAGCACAATGCAATCGGCACTCCTGGATTTTAAGTTTTACACCTCAAACATGTTATCCTGGTCTGTCAGGGGGGTGAGAGAGATCTGTACCCACCAAGTTTACCTCAGTGTAGCATAAATTCTGGGTGTCAATGGGATGACAGCTAACAGGGAAAATACACTCTTGTCATGTTTCCATGAGAGAAAACTTCATGTCAGCTGAAAAATCTGTCATGACTCATTCAAAGCACATAAATTAGTCAGGCGTTTCCATATCTCAGTATTCCCTCAAAATTTTTGAAAAATATTTTGAGATGTGGCCTCTTGTGATGCTAGACTTGGTATTTTCCTCGTGACTACTTGGAGTCTCCCTTTTGGAATTCCTACAGATCCCTGCCCTTTCCCCCCTCGCTCTGTATTCCTTGGTATCTGGAAAGAACATTATCCTTTTTCTGCAGTTTAACATGCACAATAGAAACTAGTGCGCAAAGATTTCCAAATCCTCTGACTGTGGTTTCATTCTTTGAATCAGTATTATCCTTTTTTCCCACCAACTAAAAAAAAAATTGCTTCGTCTCAGATGTGTAAAAGGAACAGTTAAAATGAACAACAAATCTATATGTGGTAAAACTCTGCGCCAAGGACTGTGGATGAGAAAGAATAAGGTGTTGGGGGAATTCCACGAGAAACAAAATCTTCTCTCAATCCAGAATCCTATCCACAAAGTTAAGAGGGAAGTAAATCACTTTAATTATTGAATAATCTTTAAACCAGAATGTGATGTAAATCACAGGCAATCCCCTAAGAGATTGTAAAGAAGGGAATCTCACCCTTATATAGGCAGACACAACCCTGTGACAGTGTGGCTGGTAAGTCAAATGAGTAATGGGATTTTGCTTGCTGAGTGTGGAACTAGAATGAAGCAGTAGCAGAGATTTGATGGGCATTTACCAAGACTTTGGGAGAGCTGAGCGGAAATTCCTGCTCCTCTACAATGGATAATTCTCTGCTGGACTTCACCAGGTGCGAGGTCTACCCAGGACATGCCAGGAAGTCTCTTTTGACTTATTTTTCTTTGTTCATCTTTTACAAATCTGTAGTGATCATCTTCCTGCTGTTGCAACACTCAGGCACATGACAGCGTATTCTCATGTGGCCACTTTTCAGAGTAGTTCTTAGAAGAATTAAACTTAAGTTCCTATAACTGATAAGATGATAGCTTATTCGTGTTACATCATGTCTTTCTGAGGTATTCTCATGGTCCTGAGACCATGACATAGTCTTAGAAATCTATAATTTCTTCTCTTCCTTAGCACGGGCCCTTTGTATAGAACTCAGTCATTTCATGTGGATTCTGCTAGTTAAACACTGAGAGGTAATCTGTATGTCCCAGTCCTGGGGGGTCCATATGTTGCTCCAATGTGCTAATAACAAGGATTAGGCTCATGAGTGTGTGGGGCTAATCATGTCTGAAAGTATCAAAATCTGAAGGTCCATAATTGGTGGAAAGTTAGGTAGAAGAAGGAAACTGATTAGGAATGAAGCGAATGAAAAAATAAATGTCTCAAAGTAAGGTTGAATAGGAAACAAGAATAGAGGAGAAAAGCAAGATAAAAATATAAAAGTAGAAACAATCTCACGGGGTGCAGTGGTGCAGGTTGTGCATGTTCAGAGATGCCATACGCAAGAAGGCTTCATTCGCATCGCACACATTGCAATTCTGCATATTTATTCTGATAACTGCATAGCAGAGGACATAAAGTTATTCATTCTAATGACATCTGTATATTACAACATTTTTCTGACTGTGAAGGTGAAGTGTGCTGAAAGCCATTTCTCCATGAGTCTCACATGTTTCTTCATGGTTTGACAGCAAAGACACTGACTGTTTTATTTCAGATTATCTTTTCAAGGATGTTTACAGCAAACAGCCTTGGAGTAAAAGGCAGGCATGCTTACTGCCCATTATAAAAGATTTAGGTTTTTTAAGTTCAGGGTCCCCCTCCTGTAATAAAACTTACTACGTGTGCAGATGTCACCTGGCCCCCTTTGCATTCTTGTGGAAAAGGGAACTTGGATCTTAGTGCAAGAAAAATCTGATACTCTCTCTGGCTACTGCTATTTCTGTAAGTAATAAAGTCATTTGTTTCTGACCCAGGAGTCTCGTCTCTTCTGCCACCATCCATGAAAGCATGGAAGGCAGCTTCTTAGCTTTCATAGAGCCTTCTCAGTTCTTGACAAAGTATCTTGAAGAAGAGGAGCATTTTTCTGAATACTAAAGAGATACTATGGACTACCAGCAACCAGAGAGAGCATACATGCAAACAGGAGAGAAGGTGGGAATAAAAAAGAAGGGAGAGCATTTTTTTAGCCATTTTGTTTCTCATTTACCTACTGTTGGGCCCATCACACCTTCACAGATGAATGCTGACAAGCTGCAAGGAGTGTAAGACTCTCAACCCTGGTTATCTAATAAATTCACCAGGGGAAGGATTTCAGAAATCTGATGCCCTGCTTATCAATGAAACAGACTGTCTAGAGATGAGTCCCAGGCATCAGTATTTTTTAAACCTCCCAGGTGATACCATTTCAGCCAAGGTGAGAGCCAATGATCCAGTCTAAAGTTCTGAGATTTACTCATGATGTTACCATCCTTGTGGGTGGCCAGCACTTACAAATCTCCTAAATTACACTCCAGAATTTAAGCCTTGCTCCTTTCTGATTTGCACCTGACTTTGTGGAGATGCTATGGGTTCTCTAGTTCTATTCTGCTCTTTATGTGTCTTTCCTTTGGCCCCACAGATCCCTCTAGAGGTTTTCTCTTGTTTCCCTACATTTCTAACTTTTGTCTGGTTTCTCACAAGCTGTGTCAGGTTCTGTTGGTGAACAAATGAATTCCTTTGAGACCCTAGACACTAAAATTATACTAAGCCTCACTAAACAGTAAAATAAGGGTGAAGAAGTCAGGTAATGGGACTTTCCCCATGGTGTCTACTTGAATGCTTTTCTTTTGACATGTTAAATTCTTTCAAAATTTTTTCTCATTATTTTTATATCCTTGTTTAGCAGTTGTCATAATCACATACCGATTTCCTCAGTTGGGCAGCTAAGCACTTTGTTAACTCATGTCCGACTTCCTTGACACCGAGTGCTTGCATCAACGCCACCTAGACTTCTGGGCATAGACAAGGTATCTGCTTGATGAGGTTTCAGCCAGCCCTGGCAGGCTCTGGCTCCCCAAAGCCCATTCACCAGTGTGGGTTGATCAAAGATTCCCTTCCAGCAGTTCACTGGCTTTGCCCTGTCTGTCCTCAGACCTGTGGTCTCAGACCCACGGCAGCCTTGGTTGCTTTCCTCATGGGAACTAACAATCCTTAGGCCAGCTGGGGAGCAGTCTTACTTGTTTACGACAGTGGTTCTCGTGTGTATCCGTCACCCTCTGGACCGCGAGAATATGCCTTTCTGACACTCTCCCAGGTAGTCCCCTGCTGCTGGTTCCGTGACCACCGAGAGCCATTGCCTCAGACCTGTGCTGCTCCAGGGGGGTCTGCAGACTGGCAGCGTCAGCATCACCTGTGAGCTTGCTCGGAACGCAGGATCTGGGTCCGCACTCCAGACCTAGGAAATCAGAGTCTGTGTTTAATAGGTTTCTCAAAATGTGATTTGTATGCACATTAGAGTTTGAGAAACACTGGTTTACGTCGTGTGTTTTTTTGTTTTGTTTTGTTTTTTGGTACATGCCCCTAGCACGAACCGAACCTGGGTCTTTCTGGTCCGCAGGCCAACACTCCAATCCATCCGCTGAACCAAACCGGCCAGGGCGTGTCATGTGTTTTGATCCCAGTTAGGACTTTTAATGTCAAACAAAGATAAATCTTATTTGACATCATTATCCAAAATAGTCAGCGCATTAAACTGTGTTCTGGCCACAAAGGAGACCAAATAAGATTATATAGGTGATTTAGGGAAAATCTATTACAGTCCACTCAGCCTTATATCCTTCTAACAGAGGGAGGTAATGTTTTCAAATCAATAGCAACTTAAAAGATTGTTGATTCCCACGTGCTCAATACAGCCTAATGCCAGGCAGTGGGGGCAGCAGAAATGAGCTTTTTACTCTATTAGTAAATGCCTGACATAAAATATACACCTAATTTAAAGGTGATTTAGAGTTGGAATACTTTGAAAATCAGCCACTTAGAGAAATAAAAACTGTTAGTGAGTCACTGATGAGAAGAGATGGGAAAAAGGGAAAGCTATTTTCAGTTACTTTTGCATTTTGGGGAGAAAAAGGGTATAACAGATAAAGTCTATCACATTCGTTTTTCTAAAAAGTGAAAACAAATTGCTGATATCCTTGTTATTTTGCCCTGTCTCGATAAAGATTTTTGGATTTTGAAAATCAAAGGATGAACAATCACATGTGTCCAAACACAGGCGGAGAAAAGCGTTTGCACCTGTGAATGGGTTCTGACTTGCTGTGTGAGAAAAATCAAGCCATTTCAATGGAGCTGCTACGTCAAAGCAGAGATGCGGAAAATTGAAGCATTTAATAACCGTCTGAAATGTAATAGCTAAGTGCTGAACAGTCTTAAGCGCAACAAAATGACTGTCATTCTTGAGTGCTTACTATGTTCCAGGAACTAAGCTAATTGCTTTATTTCTGACGCACACAATGTCATTAACCCTCACCAAAACTTTATGGTCGCACTTTTGTGTTTGTTTTTGTATTTTGCAGATGAGGAAACTGAAGCTCAAGGAAGCTTAAGAACGTACGTGTATACATACATATGTGTACATGTAGATGTATACATATTTATATACATAGTCTGCAATTATAGCCACTCCCTGCACAACCTCCCTCTTGAAGAAATAACGATGAGCTAATTTGGCCTGAATGTTGCTGAGAGGAGGATAAAAAGGAAAAACGTCACAAATGTACTTAATTTGCCTTTTGTGATGTCAACAAAAGAAACTTTCAGATATACGAAGAAGTTTTGTGAGTTCATGTGAGCCAAAACTGTTGACAACTACCAGGAAGCAAAATCCTAACAGGTTGAGAAGATCCTCCAGAGTACAGCAATTTTACACTTTATTTTATGCATTACAATCGAAAGAGAAGTTGCAAGTGGGTTACGTGAGATCCATTGCTGATAGATTAGGGAGTGGGAGAAAGCAAAGGGGGGAACTGTCAGGATTGAATGAAAAGTAAACTGATAGACACCTACATCTTTTAACAGTCAACAGTTAACTCAATAACAATGAGAGGCTTTGTGGTCTCCGCAGAGCGGTGCCTGAGCTTTGAGGGGTCCAGAAAAAGGAAAATTACTTGGACATTCCAAAGGTATGTTATCATAGATGCAAAAACAATAGACAGGCTCAGTTAAGGTAAAGGTTGATTTTTGTCAGGGAAGATGCCGGCCTAGGACATGACTACCTGCCATAAACTGCTTTTAGTTAAAAAGCTGTAATTTCAGACCATCCTTTACGGTGACCTGTCTTTGAGTTTGCAAGGCCGTCACGCAGGCCTTCCCTGAGCTCCTCAGGTTAGCATGTGACCCCTTTTCGTCCGCTATGAGGATGACAAAATGTTTTCTGTGCCCAGCTGTCTTCATTTGCCTAGGACTGAAGAGTTGGGGAAGTCCCAGGGCAAGGGGTTAGCCGCCCAGTCTACCAGGGTTTCAGGGAAGGGAAGTAGCAGGGCCCAGCCTTTGAAAGCACATTGCTCAAGCTCTTGAGTTTATTGAGCAAGTAGTTCTTATAGGAAAAGAAAACTAGAAGTTTTTGACAGTTCGTTCTTTTTTTTTTTTTTTTTTTAAAGTTATCTTACTGTTGAAAGTATTACAGGTGTTCCCTCATTTCCCCCATTGATCCCACCACCTCACTCCCACCTTCCCACCCCGACCTGGTAGGCTGAAGGTCTATTCTGAATAAATTAACGAATGCTGGATCTGCCATCACTAGATGTGGCTTTTAAAAACGGATTTTTTTTTTCAATTGAGTTTTTAGAAAGAGAAAGAGAGAGGAAGAAAGAGAGAAACATCGATGTTGATCGGCTGCCTCCTGCATGTCCCCTACTGGAGTGACTTGGAATCGAACCGGCGACCTCTTGGTGCACAGGGGGATGCTCAATCCACTGGGCCGCACTGGCCAGGCTAGAAGTGGCTTTTTTGTTTTGTTTTTCTCTCAGCAGTGGTGATGGGTTTATGTGAGGTGGTTGGCCAGAGGAGACTCTCAGTCTGAAATCATAGAGCTGAATACTGTGACCTGTCCCTGAGGGCACGCAGGGACGAAACCAGCTTAGAATGACCCTCACTCTGCAGGGGTCTGGAGGCCTCGTGCCCTTAGACTTCTGTAGCCGGCAAGTGAAAGAGCCCGTCTTGCCTGCTGCACACAAACGGCCACTCTCACCTCTGCCTGTGATTTTGAGCTGTGAGTTCATCTTCAGTGAGGCATTGTCTGGGGACCTCCACAGGGCTTGAGTAGAGGGTGCGACCCCTCCCCACCCAGAGCAGGTCTGTATTTGCTTCTGTGAGGAGTCCTGGGGTATTATGGTCTGTGGACTTCTCTTATGCTAATTTCTGGCTTGGTAGATGGGGCTCACACAGGTAGATAAAGTTGAATCGTAAGTCCCTGTAAGGGCCGGCCTATGATTGTTAACTCTGGGGGATGCTTCCCGCCACCCCATCCCACTCAGAGCCCACGTGGACATTGACAAGCATTCTTGTTGATGCCCTATACTGGTGGGTAATTTTTCTGGTGAACCTAGGGTTGCCAAACGAAATACTGTATTTCAGATCAACAACAAATACTTTTCTAGTATAAGCGTGTCCCAATATTGCACTAGATATACTTATGTGAACATTTTGATTTTTGTTCATCAGCAATACCAATTTAACTGGCTGTCCTGTATTTTTATTTGCCAAATAGGACAACACTATTTGTGTTTTACATAGGCTGAGTTCTCTTGCGGGGGGGAGGGGGGGTCTCAGCTGTAACTTCTCACAGTTTCTACTTATTTTGCCTGAATGTGGCTGGTAGGCTACAGAGGAAAGCCTTCACAGATTTACATAATTAGTCTTTCATTGGAATCGCCTGCTTCCAGAGCCTGTGCAAGCGCAGCCCAGGGAGCTGTGCGGGGTTGCATTTTCATTTTGGCGCCTGGAGTTCCCTTATCTTCTTCGAAGCTCAGGCATGCCTTTAAGATGTTTGTTTAGCCCTGGCCGGTTTGGCTCAGCGGTTGGAGCGTCGGCCTGCGGTACAGAGACCCAGGTTCGGTTCCCGCTAAGGGCACGTACCTCGGTTGCAGTTTGTCCCCGGCCCTGGTTGGTCGTGCGGGTGGCAGCCACTCGATGTGTCCCTTTCACATCGATGTTTCTCTCTCTCTCTCTTCCTCTCTCTCCCTTCCGCTCTATCTGAACAAAAAAATGGAAAAATGTCCTCGGGTGAGGATAAAAAAAAAAAAAAAAAAGATGTTTGTTTATTCTGTCCAGTCTCAGGTGCTTTGAAGTGACAGGTTTCGGGTTACCTGGTCCACCCTGTCACAGGAGCTGGGAACTGACCCAGGCTCTGTGACCTCGGCAAGGGCCTGTGACGGTGGACTGGTGTTGGGACAAGAAGTATGCTGCTCTCTGGGCTTTCTGAGTTATCTGTGGGAGGGACATAGTGTGCGTGAAGAAGTATATTTGACTTGAGTATAACCACGTCCGTGATATAGTGAGATACTTTGAAATCAGCTTATTATAAAACAAACACGTTTCAAATGTACCAATGATCGAAGAAACATGGAAAGACATCATTAAAGAGCACCTAACTAATTTAAGAAAATGTGACTTGTAAGCCCAGGTGACTTAATTCCCGGGGTAGTGTTATTGATGGCATTACCATTCACCAAATATTGCATTCCCTCCCTGGCCACATGGTGGGGTTTGGCTAGGGAAACCAAAGAAGCAGCAAGTGGCCTGTGGTTTGTCAGATCTCCTTTCTCTTTGCCACGACAATCTCCCAGGGGCTCTGAGGTGGAGCAGAGCCCCAGCCAACCTCTAGGATGGAAATGAGAGTGAGCAAGAAAACACTCCTTCGTTCTTTTGACTCACTGCGGTTTTTAGGCTGCTTGTAGCTGCAGCACAGCTTGGACCGTCTGGACCGACAGGTTCCGTGGACACACAGGCAGGATGTGAGGCATGAGGGCACAGTCGTGAGCCTTTTACGTGGCGTGTCTCCGCTCATGCAACTTAGTCTAATAGAGGCAACGGAAATTAATCAGACAGAAAAAAACTCATGTAAAAATACAGCTGAGCTAAAAGTTTTGAGGGAAACCAACTCTTGATAAAGTTAAGATGCATTTCTTTAAAATGATGGCCCACCTATTTCCAGAAAAGCCTGAGGCTACTTACAAAACCAAACACAGTACACAATTTAGAGCAGAGACACATTAAAATCACAGAGGGACCAATGTCACAGGGCCCTTGACATAAGTCAGTTACAGCGGTAGGGCACAGTAGCTTCTATTCTGGAGCTAAGGCAAAAGGGGAAATAGTCAGGCAGTATCATCCTCATTGTTTGACAGCAGGGATGTAGGTTAGCTCTTTGAGGAACTGAAGTTTTTCTTGCTCTGAATCAAGAAGCACTTTATCAACTGGGTCATTGTAGGAGGAACATTTCACAACTTAACAGGCAATGCTTCTCAACTGGGTGCGCAAAAGTCGCAGAAACATTGTTTAAATGCATGTTCTTTGTAACGGTCTGTAAAGCTGAGAACACAAACCGTAGTTCAGGGAAGCCACTTTTGTACAGAGCTTAGGTAATAGGAGCTGATTCCTTGCTTTCTGCTCTCTAACCCATTGTGGGGGTGGGGTTGCTGGGAGAGGGGCAAGAAGTGATGCATCTTTAGGTCATCACCTCACATGAGCCTTTGGAAAGGGCTGGATTTACACTGGTTTGTGATTGGGTTCGTTTCAACCCGGACCTTTAATTGGCAGAAGAATCCATCCATTCATTTTAGAGACCAGAGGGAGGCACAATTGCGAATGTGTCACTGAAGGTCGAAAGCCCGATTTCTGCTTTTGGTCCTGACAGTCACACTGTTTTCCTGCAAAGGGAGCATTCGATTTCCTGCAGTACTTCAATAGGTTAGTCAAGAAGCTAGCATTTGGTACCGTAAAACATAAAAGATGCTTGGGTCTGAAATTTTAAGGATTTTATTTATGATGAACTGCTCAGCCAAACCAGAACCTGGTAGTCATACCAGGCTGATTAAATGAAGGGATAGTGAGCACTTGGTTCAAATCTGCACTTGGTCCAGATCAGTGTGGTTATAGGAGAAGGCCTGCCACAGTCCGTCATTGAGTAGGCTGTGTGGGCCAGGGCCACGCCATGAACTTGAGCACAGTGCACCTGATTTTAGCAGGACCTTGTCAGTTTCTTGTGATTTTTGTAACAGTCACGGGTCTCCACCCGTAAAATCAGGTATTTAAGAATTCTTTGTAAATTTTCTATAACAGAATGTACTTTCTCATTGAATCCTCTATCTTCTGAATGGCAGAGACTAAATCTCAGTTGGTCCCAGGATCTCTCTTCCTTCATCTTCCTGTACATTGTGGGAAGGGGGAGGGCACTTACGTTGTCTCGAGACATAGGCATCAGGTCTCAGGGCCAGCTTGTCATCACCCATCTGGCCCTGGCAGAGATGTCTTTGCTGTGGTCCACCTAAGCCTAGAGATCTGTATGCAACATTGTGCCTATAGTTAGCAAAACTGTACTGTGCACTTAGAAATTGGTTAAGAGAGTAGACTTCATGTTAAGGGTTCTTACACATACAGATGCACACACATGCACACATGCACGCACATGTGTGGACACACAGGGATACAAGGAGATTTTTGGAGGTGATGGATATTTCTATTAGTTTGATGTGGCAGTTGTTTCACATATGAATGCATATGTCCAAATGCCTCAAATGATATATATATATAATATGTGCAGGTTTTTGTATATCAACTGTATTTCAATAAAGCTCTTTCTAAAAAGCTGTTTAAAAAGAACATAATATATGGCAGGTAGTAGTCTAAAAGCTTTTTATATAAATTTACTGCACTATCACAATAGTCGTATGAGATGGGTACCCATTTTACAGACGAGGGAAATGAGACACAGAGAGTTGAAACTAATTTTCTCCATTTCACCCAGTTAGTAATGTGGGAGCTGGGACCGGCATGTAGTCAGGCTTGAGAACCTATGCCCTTGATCCCAGCACAGGGCTCCCTCCGGAAACATTCTTCCTTTGGGTCCCATCAGAGCATGCTCTGCCGGCGTCTCCTCCAGCCTTTCCACCATGCTCTGTCTTCTCCATTGCCTCCCTTCCTCAGCCAGCCCATTGCACCTGGCATGTGCTCTCTGGAGCTGTGCCTGGGCTTTCTTCCGCTCATGCAAACCCTCTCACCGGGGGTTCTTTCTGGGTGTCAGGGTCCCCGACTGCCAGTCAGAGGCAGATGACTCCCAAATCTGTCTCGCTGGTGCATCTGCTTTGCTAAGTATCAAGTGCAGACATTCAGCTGCCTCGTAGATATCTCGTCCTGGATTCACATACGCAACTAATGCTCTACGTGAAAAAGACCAAGTGCACCATCTTCCCCCCTAAATTGACTTCTCCTCTGTGCTTCGTATCTCACTGGGGGCCCCACACGTGCTGGAGACCATCTTGGACTTGCTCTGTCATCCTCTAGTCTGCCTAGTCACCAAGTGGGAGGAATTTCATTTCCCTCGACTATTGCTCTGGTTGGTGCCCTTATTATTTCTTACTTGACCACTGAAAAGTCTTCCTAAGAGGTCTCTCTGCTTCCAGTCTTGTTCTTCTAAATGCATCTTCCTTTATACCATGAGGCTGCTACGTCTCAAACCCAAGTCTTTGTTATTTGTTTGTGTAAAGTCCTCAAAGGCTTCTCATCATTACAGAAGTGTTTCTTAAAAGTCTGGTTCTTAGGCAAGAAGCATCAGAGCCTGAGCATCTGATAAAATGAGAGCTTTCTGGTCCTCACCAAGTCCTCCTATTAACGCAGCACCTCTGGGGGTGCAGCTGAGGGATGTAGACTATTCCAGTCCTGCCAACTGGAGACATTCTTCATAGGCCACCTGGATAAAATCGAAGCATCCTAAAAGGACAAGAGTGTTCTGATCCAAACACCCAGCTTCTTGTATTTTCTACCCAGCCCCAAGTGCGCAAAACTCACTCACAAGGCTTTCCACCGTCCCCGCTGCCCAGAACACCCTGCCCTTCCCCTGTGTCAGGCATCCCCTCCTCTACTTAGGCACGTCCACCCGCTCCCCTCCCAGGCTCAGCATCTGGAGCGTCCTCTGTGCTTCTCCAGTGCTCCCATCTGCACAGCTGGTCCATCTTGGTGTCCCATGCTGTCATCATGTTCCTGTCTCCCGTGTAGGTTGTCAGCTTCATCTTTCTGTTTCCAGAGCTGGATACAATGTCTGGTCCACGGCACATGCTTGATCAACGTGTACTGAAGGAACACGTTGATGCATGGGAAGTGTTGGTGCAGCAATGCAGAAGGGTTGACGGGGTGCTGAGGAACCACCACAGTGGGCATCACACATTCTGCCTGGAAGAGCAACAGGTGTCCCAGGGCAGGTGACTTCACGAAGGCCTGAAGAGAAAAGGTTGAGTAGAAATGTGCTAGGTAAAGGGGGAGAGGCTCTGCTGGCAGAGAGAAGTTTCTGGGGGAGGTGGGCACTTTGGCAAAGCTGGACACAGGGTGACCCAAGGGGGTGGCAGCGGATGAGCCCAGGGCAGCTTGCAGCAGGACAGGGTACATCAACAGTGCTGGCCCAGGAAGACCCTGCTGAGAAACCTGCTGTGCCAAATTGGCCTTCTAGTCTCTTGGGTAGGAAGAAGCTAGTAAGTCACTTACGATCTAGTCAATATAATGGAAGTTTTAAGTGAAAACCTCTCATAGAATGAGAAAATCCATGCATGTAACCTATGGTGCACACTCAACAAACACTAATAACCATTACTCAAACCTGAGACACTTTGTTGCCATCAAGCCTTTTAAAAAGGTTCAGCACTGGCCGGTGGCTCAGCTGTTTGGAGCGTTGTTCTGTGCACCAAAATGTTGTGAGTTCAACTCCCGGTCAGGGCATATTCCTAGGTTGTGGGTTCGATCCCTGGTCAGGGTGTGTACGGGAGGCAACTGATAGGTATTTCTCACATCGATGTTTCTCTCTCTCTCAAATCAATGAAACATATCCTCAGGCGAGGATAAAAACAAAAAGGTCTTGACCTCTTTATTATTTCATGGAACGTGTCTCACTGACATGGTTTTCACTTTAACCTTCTTGACGTTTTCATTCTAAAGTTATGTAAGTATCTGAGGCTTAATTGCTGCTGCTACTTTTAATAAACTGCATTCACTGTTGAGATTTTAAATTCCACATAATAGTGATATACCAAGAATTAAGCACAATTATTGGTAAGGTTAATTAAAATCTGGTTCTTCCAATATTTCTTGTTGTGTTGGTAATTCCCACAGTTACAACGGTAACATTCTGTATAGTTACAGAGCACCAGTGGGTGCTCAGTAAACTGCAGTGTTTATTAAAGAAAGTAGTACTTTCGATCAATTTGATCTTGTGATTTACAGGTGGTTGCATGGGGCTGTGTGAGTCCGTGACTTCACTTCAGAAGTGAGTCCGTGAGTCTCCTGGAGGGAAGGATGGACAACTGTGCAGCCCAGTCCACTCCCCAAGTCCTTCCATAGAACCAAAAGCCTTGGTGGCTCAGAGTGACACCGAAGACAGTGTTACCCACCGGTGAGACGACAAGACCTCAGTTCTTGCCTGTTGAAGGAAAGATTTCAGTCAAGAGACAAAGTGCAGTAAAGCAAGCGAGAATTTCTTGGCCACGGAAAAGCACTCCGGACAGTGAAACGAGGAAGGGCATAGAAGCAGCAACAGGAGAGCCGGGGCTGGGCTGCCTTGGCTCACAGGGAAGTCAGGACAGGGAGCCTGGGAGACAGGTTCCGGGTGTTAGCCCGGAGGAGCTGCTGCTGCCCACTGCTCCCTGGTTGCAAGTGGGGCCCCTTAAAGGGAAGAAGGGGGAAGGGAATGGTGCAGTGTGCTCCCCTGGGGGAGAGCACCCACAGGGTTCTTTGTGTTGAGGGTGTTTCTCTCTCTCTCACAGGTGGGAATCTTAGGGGAGGTCTCAGACGAGAGTCTCAATAGGATATTCATCAACTTTCCAGGTGTGCTCTTTCAGGGTCGTGGTCTCCACTGACTGGCTGGCACCAGGACAGGGGTCATTAGTGCAGCTGGTCCTGGGGCAGCTATGATGGTCACTTGTCTGGTTTTGCTGCTTTTCCTGGCCTGGGGCTAAAATACAACTGAGGTCAACATGTTAACTGTGGGAGGAAAAGGTCAGGGGGCTAAACCTCATGACCAGCCATGTGCTAGGGGAGGGAAGGTTACCCTGGGGGCAAGGTTCTTGTTTTCCCAGGTTTGTCCTTTGCTAGGCATCCAGAGCTTTCTGCCCCGTGAGTGTCTGTCTGGCCCATGGTCCTCGCTCAGCTCATGTCTGTCTAACTGCCCATAACAATCCTACTGTGAGGTCAGGTTTGAGAACCAGCGCTCTGTCTAGAGTGACCAGTGGTTCCCAGACCTGGCTGCACCTGGCGTCACTGGGTGGTCTGCAGAACCATCAATGCCTGTGTCCCTGTGGCCCGGAGTTTGGAACTTCTAGGATCCCGAGGTGATTCTCATCTGCAGACAAGTTTGGGAACCACTGATGTATCCAATGTGTCTCTGACATTAATGGGTATAAGATTCACCTGGAGATCTTGTTGCATAATGCAGGTTCTTTTTTTCCCACTTTTAATTAAATTTATTGGGTGACACTGGTTCACAAAATTATCCAGTTTCAGGTGCACAATTCTATAACACATCATATCGATACACTGTATTGTATGTTCATCACCCCAAGTCAAGTCTACGTCCATCACCGCTGGTACGCCTACACCCCCACCCCATCTCTCTCTGGCCGTCACCACACTGTAGTCCATGTCCTTGAGTTCTTGCTCTTTTTTTTCTCATTTCTTTTGTGATTCAGCTCTCAGGTGACAGGTGGCAGGTGGCATGCAGCCCCCATTTTGAGGCTTTGAGGCCCCAGAAGTCACAGAGCAGGGTTGCCTGTTTCTGGACCTTTCAGTGCAGAGATCACTGATGGACAGGTGACACTACCTTTTAGAATAAAAGCTGGATTTACAGTATAACCGTCCTAGCTATATTTAACTTTTAAATTTAATTTCCTTCATAAGGAGCTGTATGTTATTCATTTATCTTTTCCAAACTAAACAATAAATCAATTGTATTTTAAGATTATTTTATTTATTTTTATTTTATATATTTTAAAATCCTCACCCAAGGATATTTTTCTATTTATCTTCAGATAGAGTGGGAGGGAGGGAGGAAGAGAGAACGAGAGAGAAACATCAACGTGAGAGAGTCACATTGATTGGCTGCCTCCTGCATGACTCTGACCAGGGCTGGGACGAACTGCAACCAAGGTACGTGCCCTTGACCAGAATTGAACCCGCGACGCTTTGGTCCATGGATGATGCTCTAACTGCTGAGCAAAACTGGCCAGGGCTGTATTTTAAGATTATTTTCAATGTTCACAATATTTCTGCAACTTTTGGAGGCAATTTGGAGATGTCGCATTGTGAGAACTGGGAGTCATTGCTGTAGATCAGGAGCATGTTGCTCGTGGATACTTACACACACTTACCTAAGTAGGTGCTCATTGTTATTTTACAGATCAAGGAGTTCAGATGTCTATTGCTATGTAACAAACACCAGCCAAACTGAGTGGCTCAAACAACACTTTATTACCTTCCTGGTTCTGTTGGCTGCCTGGGCACGACTGGGCTTTGCTTGAGGTCGCTCTCGCAGGTGCAGGGAGACAGTGGCCAGAACTGCAGACACCGGGAGGCTTTGCTGGGCTGGAAGACACCCCCATAGTATGTTCACTCTCAGGTGCGGTGCCTGGGCTGGGACTGGCTGGAACAGCTGAGGGCTGGCGGGTGGCCATGTGGCCGTTCCAGGTGCTGGTCTTGTTCTTCATAACTGTAGCCCGTGGGGTGGTTGAGCTTCTCACATGAGAGCTGACACCCTCCGTTCCAAGAACACAATGTAGCCACAGATGTCCCTCAGCAGCACTCAGTTGCATTTTATTAATTAAAACTGAGACCAGATTCAGGGAGAGGAGACTAAAGAAGGGCTTGGATTACCGGGAGGCAGGGGTCTGGGGCACCGTCACTGGAGACTTGCTACAGATTATGTACACAAGGTAACTTTAAATATTGATTTTCACAACCCAGAGGGGGTGGGGTGTGAGGGAGATTAATTTTATTGGAGCTGCCAATGTTTTGCGGATTTATTCTGTCCTTCCACTGCAAACAGAATTGCCCTGTGACAACTCTATAAAGATGATCGCCCCAGGTCTGATGCTAAAATTAGTGCCTTCGCGTGGAAGACAGTTTCACTGGTAAAACAATCTAAAAATATTACTGCTATTTAAAAAAAAAATGTTTTATTTCAGCACACAAAGATAGTTTTTAAGGAGAAATGAAATGATCTCAAATGCTTTAAAAATATATGTATATAGTTCTGTTTGTACCAAACTTGAAATATTTAGCAAATATTAGTGCCATGGTGGGTATTCCAGCTTGTTTTCAGAATGTTGTACTGTTGATGCAGAATGTTTATGATTTTTATTGTTATTAGGTTAATATAAGCCCTTTATGTCAGCAAAGTCTACTTGCTACAAGGACTGCACTGAAACCACACAAACTTCCTGATGTCTGAGTCTGTGTTTTAGCATTTAACTTCTCCCAAAAGGATCTCTGAGCAACGTCGACAAATATCGGTTGCTATCCACACTTTTTAAAACAAAGTTAATGAATTCCTCAAGGTCATTATAAATCCCAGAACACTTTCAGGAAATGCAGTTTTTTTCATTCTAATCATACGTGTTGTTGCTCTTATGTGCCTAATTCTTTGCTTAGGAGTTAATTGTTCATAGGTTCTTCTTGTCATTGCCTCAGATAATCCCAGGTCCCCGTCTTTGTGAAACGGGAAAAGTCCGTGTCGGAGCTTCCTGTCATTACCCAGCCAATGAGTAGAGACAGAGACTGAATCTTCATGGGCGCTTTACTCAGGTGGCCGGCGATCTGAAAAGACAGTGGGTCGTGTACCCTAAAGACCATCTTACATCTCATCTTAAGCCCACCCTTCATAGAAGGAGAAGAAAAGTTAGGTAAAGGGTTTGGAATTCAGGGGAAAAGCTAAATCAGATAAAAGCTGCAGTCTGGTAATTTTCCTAACATCCCTTCATCTAGTGACTGGTGATTCGTTTTTAAATTTATTTTTATTATTGAAAATATTACAGATGTTTCTCCTTTCTCCCACTGCCCCCACATTGACACCCTCGTCTCTTCTTCTTGCCCCACCTTCCCCGCGCTTTGTGTGCGTCCATTGGTTGTGCGTGTAAGTTCTTCGGTTTACTTCTTTCCACCCCCCTTCCCTCTGAGGTTTGTGAGTCTGTTTTCTACTTCCATGTCACTGGATCTATTTTGTTCATTAGCTTATTTTGTTCATTATATTTCACAAATAAACGCGATTACGTGATACTTGTCTTTCTCTGACTGGCTTATTTTGCTTAGCAGAATAGTCTCCAGGTCCCTCCCTATCATCTCAAAGGGTAAGAGATCTCTCTTTCTTACAGCTGCATAGTACTCCATTGTGTAAATGTACCACAGCTTCTTTATCCACTCATTTGCTGATGGATGTCTAAGTCCCTACCAGCCTGCAAGTCCCGGATCTCCTCTGATCTCTGAAGCTGACTGGTGAATCTTTATCTGCATCCTGGGCATGACATCTCTCCCTGGAGCATAACGGCTCAGGTACCCTCTTGGTCTTGTGTCACTTGCAGCCCTTCTGGGGCACAGCGGTCAAATTGCTTGATGGTCTCCCGAGGTCAGGGCAGGTACAGTCATACATTCCAGTCCCCAGAGCAATGACTTTCTACCTGCTTTAATTACCAAGACTATTGACTATATCCCTAAAGCTAAAAATGTTTAACTTCTTGAGCCCTCATCATTTGTAGTTTGGGGGTGGCCCCAAACAGCACTGTCAGCAGTTCTGTGAAGGACCCTTCAAGCCTTCCTCTGTGCTGAATAGCCCACCGGCTGGTGCTGAATTTCCCCTGTGCCAGCAGCCAAGATTTTCCTGCTTATGAAGTCACCGTGGGTCAGGATCATCATGTAGATGGAGGGGAAGGATGGATGAAAAGCTTACTGCCTGGTAAGCAGGTTCTACAGCGCTTTCCTATTTTCCTTCCTCCAGATGGATGTCAATGAAAAGCAGTCACTTTTCTGATAGCTGAACGACTTAGCTTTCATTATGGGGCTGTGCACCTGGAGGGAGAGAGCTTGCTGGGTCCTAAGTCCTGAGGGCTTTCATTTCCTCTTCCAGGCAGGAATGGTAGGTGAGGTCTCTGGAGAGGGTCTCAGTGGAATATTCATCAGTTTTCCAGGTGTGTGTTTTCAGGGTCCTGGTCCCCACTGATTGGTTGGCACCAGGGCAGAGAGTCATAGGTCATTGCAGCTGGTCCCGAGGTCAGCTGTGTTTTACTTGTCTGGTTTTGTTGCTTTTCAGGGCCTGGAGCTGCAGTAAACTGAGGCTTAGATGTTATTTCTAGGGAGGAAAGGTCAGGGTGTCTAAGCCACAGGACCAGGGACATACTAGGGGAGGAAATGTTACCTGGGGGAAGGTTCTTGTTTTTTCAGTTTTCCCAGCTGTCAGGCACCTGGGGCTCAGGCCTGGCGACCTTCTGTAAGATGGCCTGTCCTTGCTCTGCTCAAGTCTGCCTAACTGCCTACACCAAAAACACAACCCCTCTGATCTCAGGCCCCCAGGCTGCCCTTACAGAGATGAGGAGGTGGGGCTGGGTGCGGGAACCTGATCAGCCACTGATTGCTCTTTTAATAACTCTGCCAAAACAGTATGCTTCCCGGTGTCTCCCAGACCTGTCTGCCTCACACCTAGACCGGCCAAGAACGAAAGCCAAGAACCTGATAACTTTATTTTGCATATAAAAATACAAGATGCCAAATAAATTTGCATTTTCAGACAAACAATAATTAAATTTTTTTTTTCTTTATTGATTTTAGAGAGAGGGTAAGGGAGAGGGAGAGAGAGATAGAAACATGGATGAGAGAGAACATTGATTGGCCGCCTCCTGCATGCTCCCCACTGGGGATTGGGCTCACAACCTGGGCATGTGCCCTGACAGGGAATTAAACCAGTGACCTCTCGGTGCATGGGTTGACACTCAACCAGTGAGGTACACTGGCCAGGCAACAACAATTTTTTTAAAGGATATAAGTGTCCCAAATGTTCCATGGGACATATTCATCCTAAATTTTTTAATCATAAAAGTTATTCATTGCTTATCTGAAATTTCTGTCTAACTAGTGTCCTGTGTCTAATCTGGCAGTCCAAATTGTATTTCTAACTAGGGCCTGGTAATGGGGATGTTGCTGGTTGGGACTATGGTTTGAGTCAGAGATAGACCAGCATGAGTGTAGAGGCCTGGGAAGCACTAACGTCTGTTTAACCAGCAAACCTCTCAGCAGGAATGTGAGTGAGGCAGCAGAATTAAGAGTATTTTCTCAGAACTCTTGGGAGGAAAGATTTCAAGACACAGAGTGGTCAACAGGGTCATATGTTAGAGAGTTTGAAGGAAGCTGAGGATTGACCCAAGAAAATTAGATTTGGCAACGAATGTTAGGGTTTTTGTTTGGGCCGGTAACTCAGGCTTGTGAAAGAATTCACAACTGAGAGAAGAGAAAAAGGGAGAAATTTTATTACTTTCCCCATAGTCAGGGGAAGGACCCAAACACTGACTGGCAATACAAGGGCAGGTCAGAAAGAGTGAGTTGCTCTTTTTTATTTTTTATCCTCACCCGAGAACTTTTGCATTTATCTTGAGATAGAGCAGGAGAGAGAGGGAGAAAGAGAGAGAAACATCGATGTGAGAGAGACACATCAACTGTTTGCCTCCCACACAACCCCAGCCAGGGCCGGGGATTAACTGCAAGTGAGGTACGTGCCCTTAGTGGGAACCAAACCCAGGTCTCTCTGGTCCGTAGGCTGATGCTCTAACCGCTGAGCCAAATCTGCCAGGGAGTGCGTTGATCTTGTATTGGGGGCTTTTGGGAGTAAAGGGCACTTGGAGCAGGGAGGAGATCCTGTTTGAAGTCAAACAAATGTGGGGTTGGGGTGCAGTTTGCCTTGAGGAGTTGCAGTTTGTTGGTTCTTCAGAAGAAAGTCTGGCCAATGTATGGGTGTGGGGTTGGGAGGGTCTTATCATCTCTTCTTTAGCAGGCAAGGGGGGAGGAATTTGCGTGGGGGATGTGGGCTGGGGGTTGCAGAAGCTGGTTTCCAGTAAGTCACAGTCACCAATCCAGTGTTCTGATAATCAGGTTGTTAATCTTTCCATGAGGTCAAGTTGTCCCTTTGTCCTCGGATGAGGAGAAGGGACAGCATTCCTGAGGTAGACTCCCGAGGTGAGGCTCATACCTCCCAGCCAGGTCAGAAAGGGCTTTTCTTTCATCAGAACAAAGCAATGACGATTGACATCATACCGGATGATTAACATTTTTTCTAACAATGGCTAGTGCCCCACTATGATTAGTTCTCTTATTCTTCTAATATTGTCTATTAATTCTAATACTCCTTCCTGCCCCTCTCAGTTGGGTAGAAAGGCGGTTTGAAGTTGCGGACACCAGCAAATCCGTGTTTAATCACCAGGTGCCAGATTGTGGATAAAATCATAAAAGAAGAAAAACATGTTTTCTGTCCTTACAACGCGGTGGCCAAATATGACTTCCATAGAGAAGGAACATATAAAATCACAGACAATGGAGAATAGCAAATGGGCCACCAGGCAGAGGGATTACCCGCTGGGGAAGAGGAAGAAGATGGATGGACCTGGGAGAAGGGCAGAAAGGGTAGCAGCTGGCCAGGTGCAGTCAGCATGCCAGCCTGCAGCCAACAGTCAGATAGCAACTGTACAATGTGGCCCCCAAAGGAGAAAGAACATCTGCTTGGAGAAATCTCTGCTGACATTGATGTTTATCATTGCAAAGTAGAAAATTGTGTGTGTGTGCGCGCGCGCAGGGGGGTGTTGAACGGTATATGTAAAAATTCTATGAGCTTAACATTTTTTTTTTTTGCTGTAATTTATTCTTTGGGCCCTTCTTTAATTTAGTTGCATGGGGGCCATTTTCAGTTTTCCAAATTTGGTTTTTCTTCCTCGGGCTTTCTTTTTCTCATGGAGTAAGCCACTTTGATTTTCGGTTTGGGGCTGCAGTTTCTGATTTAGTCGTATTTCTTTCTTTCTTTTTTTTTTTATCCTCACCCAAGGATATTTTTCCATTTTTTGTACAGATAGAGTGGGAGGGAGAGACGGGAAGGGAGAGAGAGAGAGAAACATCGACATGAAGGGATACATGGAGTGGCTGCCACCCACACGACCAACCAGGGCCGGGGACAAACTGCAACCGAAGTACGTGCCCTTAGTGGGAACCGAACCCGGGTCTCTCCGGACCGCAGGCCGACGCTCTAACCGCTGAGCCAAACCGGCCAGGGCTTAGTCGTATTTCCGTTCAGGACTGTGCTTCACCCCACCCAGCTCTCGGCTCCACCCAGGCTTTCCATCCTCGCGGTCCGTGCTTCCCTGGGAACGTAGACATGGCCTTAAACAGTCAATACCCAAACCCTCCCTTAAAGCGCTGGTTACTCTGTGGAATTGGAACGACCTTAGGCTCAGGTTGTTAGGCTGTTCAGACTTTCTCAAACTGTCGTCTTAGGAGCATCTGCCCAGAGTCACTCACCGACGGGTCACAGGGGCATGGGAAGGGCAGGTGTCGTACAGGAGCCATAAAGAGGCCACTTTGAGAAGTTCTAGATGGAACAGGAGGCTGTGGGGGAGCCATGGGGTCCTTCTCCACACCTTTTGCCTGGGTTGTCTTTTCTCTGCTGAGGTAGCCTGGACTGTCTCTTGGTCCAGGGAACTTGGAGGTGGGTCAGTGACACGAAGAACCAGAACCCAGCCCAGGGCAGGAGGTGCGGGCTCCGGCGAGGTTTGCAGAAAGAGCCGTGAATGACGGGCCTGGCGGGGTGAGGTGGTCACCGCACAGTGCTGGGGAATACAGCCCAAGAGGCTTCAAACCACTGTCCCCCACCCCCACCCTGTGGGGAAAGGTTATGGACTTTGGAATCAATGTACATATTTTAGCCTCTGTTGTAAATAGAAACTCCAGAATGTACCCCTTTTTATCATGTTACCATTTGTATTTGACTTAACTATCTATATTAACGCATGGGAGGTTTGATGCTTAATTAAAAAATCTAATACATTATTATTATGTAATAATTAGCAGTTATCCAGTGTATATTATTTATATTGTATTCTTTAATAAGTATTACTTAAGACATGACATTTATTAAATATTACTTAGTAAATAACATTAATATTACTAAATAACATTCCATTTCTATTCATATAGGTTCAAAATATAGAAATGACTTAATTCTGAAATGCGTAGCTCATGTCTTTTTGCCCAATGAAATAACCACGTACTGCCCTCGAGAATGTGCACACGTTCACCCCATCCTCGCCACACAGTGTCCCTGCATCTTCCTTCGTCTGATTCAGAGCTGCGCTCCTCCGCAGACATGACGTGATGTGGAGAACGTCCAACCATCGTATAGTGGGCACAAGAAATATCTAGTTTCTGCCCCCTCCCCAGTTTAATTGAGGGGAAGTTTGGGGAAATTGAACGTCAGAATTACATCAAATCACAGGTTACTACTACAACACCCATCACTGTGCCCTCTCCTGGAGGTTTCCCAGTGCTGCTAACTGAAACGACTGGACTTATGCGACCCGGGAGGAGAGGGAATGTATTGCCTGGACAGAAAGATCTGATGGTAATGGGATGCCTTTGTTATATAGGGAGGCATGATAATACGTTAAATAAACATTTCATTATGGGGTTTGGGAGAGGAGCTGTGTTTTGCTATTCTGGTAACTATCTCTTGAGATTGAGGTGCCAGAATGCAGCCCCAACTTGTGTAATGCTGAGAAAATAATTTCCAAGATGGGGTCTTTGTGTCTCCCACCCCACTCCTGGTTACTGTAGCCTGCTTATTCTAAAGAAGTTGTGAATTCGTTAATTTGTCGTTTCAATAACAATGCAATAGATTGAGCACTTGATCACTGACACAACAAGGTTGAGCCTGAATGCCTCCAAACTAATGTTGAGCACAAAAAAACTAAAAAGCAATGTCATTTTCTTTTTAAAAAATTTATTTTTATTGTTGAAAGTATTACAGATGCCCCCCGCCCCCGCATTGACCCCCACCCCGGTCCCCTGCACCCCTCACCCTTGTCTTCACCACACTGTTGTCTGTGTCCATTGGTTATGCATATGTGCATATAAATTCTTTGGTTTATCTCTTTGTGCCCCCCCCCACTCACCACCCCCTACCCCTTTCCCTCCGAGGCTTGTCATTCTATTCCCTACTCCCATATCTATGGCTCTATTTTGTTCATCAGCTTATTTTGTTCATTACATTGTACAAATAAGTGAGATCATGTGATCATGTGATACTTGTTTTTCTCTGACTGGCTTATTTCGCTAAGCATAATACCCTCCAGGTCCCTCCATGTCATCTCAAAGGGTAAGAGATCTTTCTTTCTTACATCTGCATAGTATTCTATTGTGTAAATGTACCATAGCTTTTTTATCCATTCATCTATTGATGAACACTTGGGCTGTTTCCAGATGTCATGTTCTTTAAACACAAACAATGTTTCTGTCCTTTAAAAATTACTGAGAATTTATTTCCCATTTTCAAGATATGTTTTTTCAATTTCTCTTTCTAACTAACCCAATTTATCAATGATGATAAATGACCTTGTTTTGACTTTTGACTAGTAAAACTCACCTGTTTGTGGGGACATGGTTCTTTCCTGGCCAGATCATTCAGATAGAACCACAGCCTGATGATAGTACCAGATTGGGGTACCTGAGGACAGAGGGACAGGTTCTTCCTTGCTTTCATCTCAGAAACACAAGAAGTTGTGGTCTCTCCATCTCAAAGCAGGGTTCAGCAAAGCTTGCAAACTCAGTCCTGTGCTTATGTAGTACTATGCTTGTTTTGAGAGATACATCAAGGTCACTGAGCTCCACTGAAATATAAGAACTAACTTAATAGAAAGAAAAACCCAGTTCTATGAACATAATTGTCACAGTGCTTGGCCGATGTGGCTCAGTGGATTGAGTGTTGTCCCATGGACTGCGAGGTCCCGGTTGGATTCCTGATCAGGGCACATGACTGGTTGCAGGCTCAGCTGATTGATGATTCTTTCTCTCTCTCTAAACAGTCAATGAAAACATGTTAAAAATTGTCATAGTAATGGACAACATTACAGTAACTAATAAAGCTAATAAATTTCAATGAAGTTTAATAAAACGAAAAAATCTGCAAAAGGTACACATTTGGCAACTATTAAATTGATCCCTGCTGTGATGTTTTCTTTTCTGAATTTGTTCTTTAGTTTAAAAACAACTTTTTTATTTTTCATCTTCACCTGAGGATAATTTTCTATTTATCATCAGATAGAGTGAGAGGGAGATAAAGGGAGAATGAGAAACATCGATGTGAGAGGGACACATTGACTGGTTGCCTCCCGCATGACCTGGACAAGGGCCAGGGATGAACTGTAAACAGGTATGTGCCCTTAGCTGGAAATGAACCCATGACTCATTGGTCCGCACGCCAACGCTCTATCAGTGAGCCAAACTGGCCAGGGCAAAACAACTATTTAAAAAGAAAATATTTTAATGTTTTTTATTGATTTTTTTTTTTGAAGAAAGAGGAAGGGAGAGAAAGATAGAAACATTGATGTGGCAGAGAAACATGGATCTGCTGCCTACTGCAAGCCCCCTACTGGGGGTGAAGCCCCAAACCAGCGCTTGTACCCTGACCAGGAATTGAATTGGTTCCTCTCAGTCCATGGGATGACGCTCCACTGAGCCACACCAGCTGGGCTAAAAAGAGAATATTTTAATTTAAAAATTATTATCAACATTAAGTGAAATATTGCTTGTATACATATACATTTGCAGTCTCCAAACAAAACACATTCGGCAGTTTGCACTCTGTTTTGCTGTTTCAAATTTAAACACAATATAACAACTCTAAGCAGTTACACAAAATGAAAGAACTGAAATAATTCCATGTCTGTTTCCTGTACTACTATTGTTTATGTGGAATCTGCCGTTTGTATGCAGGAAAGTTCCCTGGAGCAGGAGACATACATTGTGCTGGAAGGGAGCTCAGAAGATGTCCAACCATTGTGAACTTACTCTCGAAATGAACAAATTCTCATGTGCTGGGAGCTAAGTTGTTTCAGTTAATTTTCAGGTAGAGTACCATATTGTTAGAGAATAAGTAAAAAAAAGGGTTAACTTAAAATGTTATTCAGGAAGGAATATTCTATCAATGTATTGTTCAGAATTGTTGGTGGATGGCGACAATAAAAGGCAGACCGAGTTTAAGTTTGTGTTATTGCTTCCTAATAACTTCTCCGCAGAGAATGCATCCTTTACTGCCTGTACCCCAGGCTGGAGAGGTATAAATGAACATGCTGTGTGGGACTTCTGCAAAGTCTGCTTTATGGGCAACTGACCTAGCTGGGAGAAATGCTCCTTCTTGCTCTGTTTCTTTCCTCCTCTCCACAATGTGTCAGGTGGATATGATAGCCAGAGCTCCAGCAGCCTTTGTTGACCATGAGGCAACTTGGATGAAAGCTAGTGATGGGGCTGAGCAGAAAAAGTAGAGAACTCAGGTCTCGGAGTTTGTGGACACGCACTATGGTGACTTCTAATGAGTTACACCCTTGTGGAATCGCCTCTCATTGAGTTGGATGAGACCTGTGACTTGCTTCTTGTAATTGATAGAATATGGCAAAGAGATGGGATATTGCTCTAATGGTTATGTTACATTATATGTTACATTACATTCAGGGAAGAATGAATTTTGCAGCTGTAATTAAGGTCTCTAATCGGTTGACTTTGACTTTATCAAAAGGAAGATTCTTCTGGGTAGGTGTGACCTACTCAGGTGAGCCATTTAAAAGAGGGCCTATGCCTTCCCTGGATTCAGACTCAAAGCAGCAGAGACTCTTTTTCTCGGATGTTGGCTTTGTAGAAGTAATGCTCCATGAATTTTATAAACACAAGAAAATGAATTTTGCCAATAATTCAATTCTGAGGAAGCTTAGAAATGGATTCTTCCCTACTTTCCAGATAAGAATGCAACATGGCCAACACCTTGCTTTCAGCCTTGTGAGACCACCATGGCCAGACTCCTGACCCATGGAAACGGTGAGATAATAAATGTGACTGGTTAGAGCCATTAAGTCTGTGCTAATTTGTTATGCAGCCTAGAACACTAATACACAGATGCCCATGTTGGTGCTATCACAGCCTGGTAACCATGCCTATTCCAGGCTTCTTCACATGAGCAAGAATTAGACTTCTCATTCCTTTCTGCTGTTGTGGTTTTAGATTTTCATTCATAGGCCGCTGAACCTGACCTTGACGGATTCATGGAGTAATGAGGAAGGATTTATGGAAGATCAATCATTTGTGGTTGAACTTGAAAAGTGGATACAGTTTTAGAAGGTGGAACCTGGATTGCTGGAGGTAGAAAATAATTTTCACGGGGCAGAATGAATAAGGGAAAGTAGTAGATATTTCAAGAAATAAAGAATAATAAAGTTTCACTAGATTGAATGAGATGAGACTGGAAAGGTCTATTACAGCCAACTCACGAATCAAAAAACTAAAACAACACACACACACACACAAACTTGGAGATTACTTTCAAGCAATAAAGAGCATGGAGATTATCTGACCAGGGCGGCAGCATGATCAGGCCTATTTTGAAAACACAGAATGAGTCCGTTCTCTTTAGGTTGCAGGAACATATCTCTAAGTAAATTTTGTTTCAAAGAGCTTTATGGGAAGAGAAATTCTGGAAAGGAACAAGAATAGGAAACGAGCCAGGGCCCCCAGCAACCAGAACAAGAGACTCATGGCCTAAGAGCGCGTTCACCTCCCTCCTCCCGCTGGACTTCATTCTCTGCTGTGATAAGTTTCTTACACTGGAGCCTAGTGGGGTGACAGCTGCCCACCCACGGGGAGAGAAGGGATTGCCTGGTCAGGTGTGGTTCAAGATATCACTGCTGGAAGCTGTACTTTGATCGGACAACCTTAGAATAACCGCAAAGGCCAAGGGGCAGGATATGGTAATTGTGATTTGCTAGGCCTGGGTGTGTTTGTGTGAGAGTGTGTGTGTGTGTGTGTGTGTGTGAGAGAGAGAGAGAGAGAGAGAGAGAGAGGGAGAGAGATCTGTTACTAGAAAAAGGAGCCTGAAGAATAAAAATAAAATGGTTTTAAGTGTGATTTGAATTTCACAATTCTGTCTGTTCGTATCAAGGTCTCCAGGACAGAGGACACACTCATATGATTATACTCCCAACCAACAGAATACAATTTTAATTGAATTTACATTTAATTTAGGAATTAAAGTATGCACAAATTCATAATTTTTTCAATTGTCTATCAATGTCAACCAAACTATAAGCTATATAATTAAAATTAGTTTCCACTATAAGTTTTTTGTTTGTTAATTGATTTCTTTCCTTTTTTTTTTTTTTTTCAGGTAGAGAGGAAGGGAGAGGAAGAACCATCCTGCATGATAGAGCCCTCAACCTGGGCATGTGACTTGACCGGGAATTGAACCTGTGACCTCTTGTTGCTCAGGACAATTCTCAATTCACTGAGCCACATGGTTCGGACTCCACTGTAAATGTTTTATTTTTATTATTATTATTAATTAATTAATTTTTGTTACAGATGTTTCTCCTTTTGTCCTCCCAGACACCCTCCTCCCCATCCGCCCACCCTCACAGCATTGTTGTCTGTGTCCATTGGTTACACATACGTGCATATAAGTTCTTTGGTTTATCCCTTCCCTCTCCCCATACCCCTCCTCTGGTCTGTCAGTCTGAACTGTACTCCTTTCTATGTCTCTGGGTCTATTTTGTTCACCAGATTATTTTGTTCACTATATTCCACAAATAAGTGAGAACATGTGGTATTTGTCTTTCTCTGATTGGCTTATTTTGCTTAGCATAATACTCTCTAGGTCCCTCCATGTCGTCTCAAAGGATAAGAGATCTCTCTTTCTTACAGCTGCATAGTACTCCATTGTGCAAATGTACTACAGCTTTTTTTTTTTATCCATTTGACTATTGATGGACACTTGGGCTGTTTCCAGATCTTAGCTATTGTAAATAGTGCTGCAATGAACATGGGGGTACATATATTCTTTCTGATTGGTGTTTCAGGTTTCTTAGGGTATATTCCTAGAAGTGGGATCACTGGATCAAATGGCAGTTCAATTTTTAATTTTCTGAAGTAACATAGCGTTTTCCATAGCGGCTGCACCAGTCTGCATTCCCACCAGCAGTGTACTAGAGTCCCCTTTTCTCCATACCTTTGCCAGCACATGTTGTTCGATGATTTATTGATGGCAGCCATTCTGACAGGTGTGAGGTGATACCTCATTGTGGTTTTAATTTGCATCTTTCTGATGATTAGTGATATTTAGCATTTTTTCATATGTCTCTTGGCCATTTGTATGTCCTGTTTGGAGAGGTGTTTATTTATTCCTCTGCCCATTTTTTAATTGGGTTCTTGTCTTCCTTTTGTTGAGGTGTATGAGTACTTTATTTTGGAAATAAACCCCTTATCTGATGTATCACTGGCAAGTATGCTTTCCTATATAGTAGATTTCTTTTCCATGTTGATGCTTGTTTCTTTTGCTGTGCAGAAGCTTTTTAGTTGGATGTAGTCCCATGTATTAATTTTGTCCTTTGTTTCTCTTGCCTTAGGCATTGTAAATTCTGCTGTGTGTAATGTCTGAAATTTTGTTGCCTACATTTTCTTCTAGGATTTTTATGGTCTCATGAGTTATGTTTAAGTCTTTTATCCATTTTTAGTTTATTCTTGTGTATGGTGTAAGTTGGTGGTCTAGTTTCATTTTTTGCATGTAGCTGTCCAATTTTCCCAGCACCACTTATTAAAGAGGCTGTCTTTATTCTATTGTATGCTCTCGCCACCTTTGTCAAATATTAATTGAGCATAATGTCTTGGGTCTATTTCAGGGTTCTCTGTTCTGTTCCACTGATCTATATGCCCGTTCTTGTGCCAGTACCAGGCTGTTTTGATTACAGTGGCTTTGTAGTATAGCCTGATATCTGGTATTGTCATACCTCCTACTTTGTTTGTTTTCAAGATTGCTGTGGCTATTTGGGGTCTTTTTAGGTTCCATATAACATTTTGGAGTATTTGTTTTAGTTCTGTGAAATATGTCATTGGTATATATTTTTTTATCCTCACCTGAGGACATTTTTTGTTCAGATAGAGTGGGAGGGAGAGAGAGGAAGAGAGAGAGAGAAAGAAACATTGGCGTGAAAGGGACACAGCAAGTGGCTGCCACCCGCACGACCAACCAGGGCCGGGGACAAACTGCAACTGAGGTACACGCCCTTAGCGGATTGCATTGAATCTATAGATTGCTTTGGGTAGTATGGGCATTTTAATGATGTTAATTCTTCCAATCCATGAATAAGGTATATACTTCCACCTTTTTTTTTAAAATCCTCACCTGAGGATATTTTTCCATTTTTTGTTCAGATCGAGTGGGAGGGAGGGAGGGAGGGAGAGAAGGAGAGAGAGAGAGAGAGAGAGAGAGAGAGAGAGAGAGAGAGAGAGAGAGAGAGAGAGAGAGAAACATCAACGTGAAAGGTAAACATCCAGTGGTTGCCATCCGCACGATCCAACCAGGACCAGGGACAAACTGCAACCAAGGTACATGCCCTTAGTGGGAACCAAACCCAGGTCTCTCTGGACCTCAGGACGATGCTCTAACCACTGAACCAAACTGGCCAGGGCTCCACTTTTTTATATCTTCCTCTATTTCTTTTTTCAATGTCTTGTAGTTTTCTGCAAATAGGTGCTTTACTTCTTTGGTTAAGTTTATTCCAACATATCTTAATTTTTTTGCCGCAATGGTAAATGGGATTTTTTTTAGTTTCTCATTCTGTGAGTTTATTATTAGTATATAAGAATGCCGTCGATTTCTTGATGTTAATTTTGTATCCTGCAACTTTCCCAAATTCATTTATTAAATCTAGTTGATTTTTGATGGAGTCTTTAGGGTTTTCTATGTACAATATCATGTCATCTGTGATAAATGACAGTTTCACTTCCTCCTTTCCAATTTGGATCCCTCTTACTGTTTCTTCATATCTAGATGCTGTGGCTAAGACTGCTAGTATTATGTTAAATAAGAGTGGCAAAAGTGGGCTTCCCTATCGTATTCCTGTTCTTAAGGAAAAGGCTTTCAGTTTTTGCCCATTGGTTATGATATTGGCTGTAGGTTTTTCATATATGACCTTTATTATGTCAAGATATGATCCCTCTATTCCCACATTGCTGAGCATTTTTATCAGAAACGGGTGCTGGATTTTCTTGAATGTTTTTTCAGCTTCTATTAATATGATCATATGGTTTTTATCTTTCATTTTGTTTATGTGGTGTATCACATTTATTGATTTGCAAATATTATACCAGCCTTGCATCCCTGAAATGAATCCCTCTTGGTCATGATGAATAATTTTTTTAATGTAGTGCTGCATCCAATTTGCTAATATTTTGTTAAGGATTTTGGCATCTATGTTCATTAGAAAAACTGACTTGCCATATTCTTTCTTTGTAGAATCTTTATCCAGATTTGGAATTAAAATTATGCTGGCTTCATAAAATGAGTTTGAATTTTTTGGAATGGTTTGAAGACAATGGGTATTAGTTCTTCTTTGAATGTTCGGTAAAACTCCTCATAAAGCTGTCCAGGCCTGGGCTTTTGTTTGCTGGAAGTTTCTTGATTACATCTTCAATTTTTGTAGTTGTTATTGGTCTGTTCAAGTTTTCTATCTTTTCCAGGTTCAGTTTGGGAGACTGTGCAATTCTAGAAATGTGTCCATTTCACTTAGATTGTTGAATTTGTTGCCATATAATTGTTCATAGTATTTTTTTAATGGTGTCAGTTTTTACTTTTCCTCTTTTGTTTCTGATTTTGTGTATTTGGGTCCTCTCTCTTTGTTTCTTGGTGAGTCTGGCTAAGGGTCCATCAATCTAATTTATCTTTTCAAAGAACCAGCTGTTTGTTTCACTGCTCTTTCGAATTGTTTTTTTGGTCTCTATGTCATTTATTTCTGCTCTGACCTTTACTATTTCTTTCCTCTACTTGCTCTGGGTTTTTGTTTTTGTTTGCTTTCTAGTTCTTTAAGTTGTGAGGTTAGATATTCTGTTAGAAATTTTTTTGTTCCTTGAGGTATGCCTGAAGTGCTATGAACTTCCCCCTCAGGACTGCTTTTCCTATGTCCCATAGATTTTGTGTTGTTGTGTGTTCATTTTCATTGGTTTCCAAGAAGTTTTTAATTTCTTCCTTAATTTTCTTAGTAACCCATTCATCATTTAATAACATACTATTTAGCCTCTATGTGTTCGAATGTCTTTGCATGTTTTTGTTGTAATTGATTTCTAGTTGCATGCCATTGTGATCTGAGAATATGCTTGATATGATTTCAATCTTCTTGAACTTGTAGAGACTTAGTTTGTGTCCTAACATGCGGTCTATCTTTGAGAAGGTCTCATGTGCACTTGAGAAGAATGTGAATTCTGTAGTTTTGGGGTGTAATTCTCTGTAGATATCTATTAAATCAATTTAATTTAGTGCATCATTTAGAGTCTCTGGTTCCTTGCTAATTTTTGTCTAGAGGATATATCCAGAGATGTCAGCGGGGTGTTGAAGTCCCCTGTTATGATTATATTGTTGTTGATTTCTCCTTTGAAGTCCTCCAGAAGATTTTTTTTTTTTTTTTAATCCTCATCCGAGGACATTTTTCCATTTTTTGTTCAGGTAGAGTGGGAGGGAGAGAGAGGACCAGAGAAAGAGAGAGAGAAACATCGATGTGAAAGGGACACATCGAGTGGCTGCCACCCGCACAACTGACCAGAGCCGGGGACAAACTGCAACGGAGGTACATGCCCTTAGCGGGAACCGAACCCGGGTCTCTCAGGACCGCAGGCCGATGCTTTAACCACTGAGCCAAACCGGCCAGGGCGTCCAGAAGTTTTAAAATGTATTTTGGTGCTCCTATATTGGGTGCATATATGTTTACCAAGATTATATCTTCCTGTTGGATAGATCCTTTCAATATTATGTAGTAGCCTTGTTTGTCTCTAGTTATGGCCTTCATTTTGAAAACTGTTTTATCAGATATGAATATTGCTATCCCTGGTCTTTTTTCTTTTTTGCTTGGAAGATTTTTTTCCATCCCTTCATTTTCAACCTATGAGAGTCTTTTTTGTGAGGTGGGTCTCTTATAAACAACATATAGATGAGTCATGCTTTCTTATCCATTCAGCTACTCTGTGTCTTTTGAGCAGAGTGTTTAATCTGTTTACATTTAAGATGATTTTTGATAGGTACTTATTTATTGCCATTTTTGTTTAGCATGGTTATATTTTTCTTCCTACTAATTACAGCAGTTCTTGCAGTGCTGGTTTGGTACTACTAATATATTCCCTTAGCCTTTTTTTTTTTGTCTGTGTTGCTCTTTATTTAACCTTCTATTTTGATAGCCTTGCTGGATAGAGTAGTCTTGGATTCAGATCCTTGTTTTTCATGACCTTGATTACTTCATGCCACTCCCTTCTGGACTGTAGTGTTTTTGTTGAAAAGTCTGCTGATAGCATTATGGGGGTTCCTTTGTAGGTAACCTGTTGCTTATCTCTTACTGCCTTTAGGATTCTTTCTTTGTCTTTAAATTTTGGCATTTTAATTATTATGTGTCTTGGTGTGGGCCTGTTTGGGTTCTTATTACTTGAGGCTCTTGGTGCTTCTTGAACTTGTATGCCTTTTTCCTTCATTAAGTTAGGAAAGTTGCCTGTCACCATTTCTTCAAATTTATTCTCTAACACTTGCTCATCTTCTTCTGGAACTCTTATGATGTGGATGTTGTTATGTTTCATATTGTCCAATAGTTCTTAAGCTGTCTTTCAATTGTTTTTTTCTTTTTGTTTCTCTGATTGGGTGATTTTGTCTACCCTGTCTTCTAATTCACTGATCTGATCCTTGGCTTCTTCTACTCTGCTGCTTATTTCTTCCAATATGTTCGTTATTTCTGCTATGTCATTCTTCATTTTTGTTTGGTGGTTTTTCATTTCTAATTGGTTGATTTTCAATGTTTCTATCTTTACTCATACTGTTGAGCTTCCTTATTATCATTACTCTGAATTCTACCTCTGATAACTTGCTTAATTGCATTTCATTTATCTCTTCTTCTGTAGAATACTCTAGTTTTTTTCATTTGGTATTTGTTCTTTTGTTTCACCATTTTGGCTGTCTCACTGGGTTTTGGAGCCTGCCAAATTTTCCCTGTGGGTGTTGATGTTTCTCTTATTGTGGCTCCCTCTACTGGGTTTAGATGAGTATGGGAGGACCCATGTTAAACACCACTGTCATGCCTTACTTTCCTGGGTAGATTTGCAGGCCAATCAAAGGTTCAGTTACTTCATGAGCCTTGGATTGTATCCCTCAGCTGAATGAAAAAGTCCTTCAGGTGTTCAGGTAAGATGATTTCCAGTGGGTGGGGCAGAAGCTTGCTGGCCATCTCTAGCTGTTAAGGAACCTCAATTTGCATTCTCTGGCCTGGCCAGTGATGTTAAATTCCTGAGGGAGGGGCTGTTGCTTTTCCCTGTGGCTCTGGGAAGCGACTCTTTGAGTAATATGGGTACTGTCCTATGAGGGAGCGATTCAGTGTAGCCCTTTCAGCTCTCCAAACTCCTGAGTCTCTCCATGCAGTTCCAGTCCAGTCTGCTGTCCCTCTGCCAGAGCCCAAGGTGAGTGGCTGTAGGTAATATAGTGCTCTGTCCTGGCCCTCTGCACTGTGGAGCTGGCTTGGGATTTTAACCCCAAGGCAACTGCTCACAGCTAAAACAGCCCTCTGCTGCTGTCTTGGTCTCTCAGCCTGCTCTCGAGCCTCCACAGTTCTTACCTGGCTCAATTTGGTGTCCTCTTCCCATCCCTGTTTATACAGGTGCTCTCCAGCTGCTTTTGGTTGTTTTTTTCCCAATGATTTCTCTTTATTTTAGTTGTAATTCCAGTTTGGTCCTGGGAAATGGTCTGTGTAGCTTCCATTCACTCCATTGCCATTTTTCTAACCCCTGTTTTTAAATGCTCAAATATTAATGTATTATATTACATGTACAAAGTATGTAAAAGACTGTGTTATGCTTATGGCACCTATCACTGGAAGACAAAAGAATTTCTGAGTAGCTGTTTACAGGTATTTCCAAGTTTGTAAAATAGTCTCAGTGAAATACTAACTTCTTGTTTAAGAAAGCAATACATTTTTGCTCTAATGTACTGGTAGACTTAGATGGATAACTGTTAAATAAAATCTCAGGTCATCTAAAAAATATATTTTTGCCTGCACATTTTACCATATGTAATTGCAGTACCTATTAAACATTTGGAAAGTTTAGTTTTTTTTTTCTAAATTCTTGGATATATTGATTATCTCTATATTTTATTTAGAAATAGTCATATACACAAAGTTGACTAAAATATGTAATTGACATGATAAACACCTGTCGTAGGAATCAAAGGTACCTACATTTAAAATGCCTGAAATGCAATTTTAGTATAATCAGTGCATTTTATTCAGCACACATAGGAATGTTCTGTGCATCAGAATAACTTTCTCAATGTAAAACATGTATATACTGCTGAGAATGCAACATGCCATTCCTATTTGCTGTTATCATAGGTACATATTTCAAGCCAAAAACAGAAACACATGACTATAATGCTTGATTTAATTTTTAGACTATTAGTTAATATTATTGTAATATGAGTAACAAATAGCTTTTCAGCTTCTTTAGAAATTAAAGTAGGATTACTTTTTTTGCAGTAAATAATTTGTCAATAGTATCAGCTCTGTTTTTCGGGTTCTCCCCACCTGAGTCCTTTGCTTCCTTTAATCCCCTTTCTTCTCTCCTTTCGTTCTCTGCTGTCTCCCACCCTGTGCTATGGACAGCTGCAAGCTTCTTGTTTGGTGTCCGTTTCTCACCTCCACTATCCACCTGATCTCTTCACCCCTAAGAGGGGCTATGGCACAACAGAAGGGGCTTGGAGTTTAGAGTCCTTTGGGGTTAAGGTTGAATTCTAGTGCTGCCACCAAAACATTGTGTGATGGGATAAGTGGCATAACCCGTCAGTGTATCAGTGAACTGACGATGTTTGGTTTAATTATTTCTGGGGTTTAATGCAAGTTTTCAATAATATGGATCTTTCATATCAATTGGTCTTTGAATCTACGGTAATTTTCTTAAACCATTTTTACTTCTTTTTATGAAATGCATTTTTAAAAATGTGGCAGAAATACTTCTGGGAGACTTTCAGTCCCCTCCCTGGTGGGTGCAGTTTATACGTTCGCCCACTAGGTGGTACTCTTCCTCCATCACATATGAATCTACCTTCTTAAGCAAAGTGGCTGCAAAACCAACCCAATTTTTATTTTTATTTTTGTAATCTCCTGGCTACTATTTAAATACAAGATACAACTTTACATCAAGTATTTACTTATAATTGTAACCATACAGTATTTTGAAAATGGTTGACCAAGCACAAAGCACTGTGGACATTTGTATCAGTTTTCTGTAGTATCATCCCACACCTCATTTCAGAAAACTAACGACTATCAATACTTCTAGCTGCTGATTAATTCTTATTAATTAAAGGAAGCTACAGGGTTGAAATCTCTTTAAAAAGACAGTTGACATGCCCACGATTTCTCCCTGAAAAGGTACCTAAACAATTTGGCATGTGTGATAAATATAAAATTCTAAGTTATTGGTTATGTATTTCTAATCACCCGAAGGTATTATTGGTATACTGTACATCTATAAAGGAGGAAACGTATGGATTCTGTTTGCACTCTCATGCTGAATGTTTGCTGTGGATGGAAAGCAGATGTTTGATACAGATAGGAATTCCTGATTATTTAACTTTTCTGGAAACATTTCTCTCACCACTGCTTGTGAACACACAGTGAACATTTTTGAAAACAAGGAAGACATAAACCTCCTTCACATTTATGTCCGTTGGGTCCTCTGGAGATTTATATGCTTTATTTCAACATCACACTTTAAATTCAACAATTCTAAATATTGAAACTTAGCCCTAGTGGACAAAGATGTAAGGCAGGAAATAAATAAAAGTTAAATCAATTATGATTTAAAAGTTAAAACAAGCCACTTGGGCGAATTAATGCTTGAACATATATATTCACTTCTTCCCTTAGATTTATCCATCCAGTGTAGTTCATTCACTGACTCAGTCAATCATTTATTCATTGAACAAACTTTTATTGGACACGCTCATGTGTTTCAGATACAGAAATCAAAGGAAATGGCCTCTATTTTGTGGAGGCTTAAAGCTCAGGGTAAAGCGGAGCTGCTAAGATGGAGAAGGAGAATCAGAGTTGTAAATGGAAAATGGCACAGTGATAATTCATAGGTCATCTTTCATTCGGATGCAATGGCAGATATAACTGTAAAGATCTTTTGGTGACTCAAACAGGCCTTGAGGCTAAGTGGACTAAAATGGTCCACTGCCTGGATAGATGTCTTGCTAAACCTGCTGGTGGCTTCGCTGTCCATTGCCTGCTAGTTGTGCAGATAGAATGCTCCCACCTGCCCACTGCACTGGATATGACCACATGACCAAGTTTTGAGCATAGAGACCAATGTGTTGGGTGAGACTTCTGGGACAGGTGAGTTAACAGGCACTTCCTGCCTTGCTCTGAGCCACCAGCACACGCCACAGTCAGGGGTGGTGAGATCTACTCCCTTTCATTTTAATTGGATCAAGCATGAGCTGGGAATGAAATCAACACTGTTTTTTTATTTTACTCATAAAAGAGAAAAGAATATTGAAGAGTAATCCCATGTTTTTAAGAGCTATTTTGAGAAGGTCCCACTGATGTCCTCTTCTCCTTTCCTGTACAGCTTGGATTCATTACATCATTTTAATCACCCCCTTGTCTTCTACACCTTCCACACCCTCCCTGGGTAAATCCCACTCTTAGTTTTACCCAAGTAGCTGAAAATAGCAGGAGGAGAAAAACCTACAGCTTTGTGCAGAGTGCATTGCTCCTGCCTCGTCCTATCCGCAGCGCAGAGAGACGGCAGTCACTCAACCTCTGAAGGTTTGTCAGAACAGTTAGACACCTGACTCGTAGCCTTCTAAACTCCTCTGATAATGCATTTGTAGATAAGCATGTAGGCAGCAGAAGCTGTTTATTAGGGAAACTATTCTTAAATTTAAAAAAATAGGGCTTATCTGAAATGTATAACATAAATAAGTGATTATACCAATATTTTAAAGATATTCAGTTAAACAGGTTGAATATACATACACTGTTCTGTCTATGGCATTTTTTTCCCCTAGTAAACTCTTTCTAGGTGGTATAAAGAAAAAAATTGACGAGTCTGCATTGTTTTCTTGATCAGTTGAGTTCATTCATTCATTTAACCAGTGTTTGTTGAGTGCACATTATGAATGTGATAAACATAGGGTTGTTTACTTACTGTGGACTTTGTTTCTTAATGTTTGCATTCTCTACTGAAGGCAGTAACTCTGTCTGCCTTAGACACAGCTGTATCTCAGATCCAAGAAAGGGCCTTACATGTGAAAAGCACCCAACGACTGGAGACGGCTACCTCGCTGACCAGAAGAGCGTCCCCGAATGCTTGGGGCAGTTTAGGATGGGTCAATATAAACTCTGTTAGATTCAGAAGGATCATGGAGATTGTTTCCAGAAAAGGGGTTAGGGAATCTAAATATGTATAAAGTGCTCATCCAAGGAACAACATTCCTGCTGTCCTTGGAGCATAGTAAGGACACCTGGTTTTATATTACATTGGGTAGGGCAAATTTTTGACAATGTCACACATTGGGACAATTCCTGAGATACGTGAAAGATTTTTCTATCTTCAGTATCTCTATATTTCTAGGAATGAGCTAGTGATAAACAAATATGAACCCAGGGAGATAGACCCTCTTAGGACATGGCCCAAGTGTAAACAACAGAGGGCTGGCGAAAGTTTGCTTAAATCTTTTTTTAATTAACAGACTTTATTTCTTAGAGGAGTTTTAGGTTTACAGAAAAACAACAAAGCACAGAGAGTTTCCATATACTACTCCCGTGCCACAATTTCTTCTATTACTAATCCTTGCATTGGTGTGGCACAGTTGTTGCCACTGATGAACCAATATGTATGCATTATTTTTAGCTGACATCCATATTTTATTTTCTGGTTTTATTCTGCATCATACAATTCTATGGCTTTTGCCAAATGCATGATGGCTCCAATTTTTATCCAGCATATGGGCTAAATAATATAAGATTTTAGTGGAGTGAACAGGCGAGAAACTAGTAAAATTAAAAAATCAATTTGTGCAATAAAATAATTTAAATTATGCAGATTGGTGCTGTATTATTTAAGAGGTTTTTACTTCCACTGTAATGTACTTATAAAAGTAGGTTTATTAGTAAATGTTCACTTGCTATACTTGTACAGTTAGATTTATTTAAATAAATGAATAAAACTAATTATAAAACACTTTGGAAATATTTGATAATAATGAGAGTATTGCCCTTACATTTAAAGATTTAACAACAAAAATAAAATTACTCCATTTTCCCAAATTTGCTAACTACTGGGTATTCAGACATGTATGACATGATTGGTCTATGATTTGCCATATATCTTGGTACACAGAGAGCATATAAGACATACTAGCTATTGGTTATGATGGTAAGTTATCTAATATTAGAGGTGTTAAATCAAGTTTCCATCCCTGAAAATGGGAGAGAAGATTAGAAAAGGAAAAGCACCCAATTTTGCATAAGAAGTAGGTGAGGAAAATTGTTCTGTGAACAGAATATTACAAATAGAAAGAAAGTAGAGTTCATCTAATGCAGCTTCTTAACCCAAATCATGGGCTCCTTCCACATCGCCTGTCCACCTGGGCCTATAGCTTAGGTCTGCGCAGGATGGAGCCCAGTTCTTGCTGATGTGGCCTCTCCCATCAGTGGGTGGTGTAATTGTTCAAGGGGTTTTTCTTAAGCTATACCTGAACTATTCCTAATAACTTCTACCTGTGGGTCCTAGTTTTGCCCTTTGGTGTTGGAAAGAATGCAGTGGTCATGCTGCCCCTAATAGTTTCTTTTCCAGGCTGTTCCATTCTAGTCTAGGCTAAAATTTAAAAAAAGAATCAATCTTGCTGTTATATTGTTTTTGGATTTCTCACAACCTTGCTTACACTCCTGAAAATGACCCTTCCTTATTAAAATAATTCTATTTTTCTTTCTTTATTGTTTGTGATAGGGACATTTATTTATTTTAAATTTTTTTTCTTTATTAATTTTAGAGAGAAAGGAAGGAAGAGAGAGTGAGAGATAGAAACATCGATGAGAGAGAACAATGATTGGCTGCCTCTTGCATGCCCCCCTTTGGAGATTGGGCACACAACCTGGGCATATGCCCTGACCGGGAATCAAACCAGCGACCTCTTGGTGCATGGGTCTGAGCCACACCAGCCGGGTGTGATAGGAACATTTAACATAAGACCTACCTTCTTATCAAAATTTTAAGCATGACAGCTAGAGGGAAGGGGGTTGGCAACATAGAAAAAGGTAGGATAAATGGTGATGGAAGAAGACTTGACCTGGGGTGGTGAACACACAACACATTGTACAGATGATGTATTATAGAATTGTACATCGAAACTTGTATAATTATATCAACCCATGTCACTTCAATAAATTCAATTAAAAAATAAAATAAAAGGAAAACTTTGTACAAAGAAAACAAGTATACAATACAGTATTGCTAACTATAGGCAGAATACTGTACTGTAGACTTCTAGGACTTATTTATCTTGTGTAACTGAACTGCTGTGTCCTTGGGCTAATATCCTGTTCCTCTTCCCCAGCCCCTGACAACCACTATTCTGCTCTCCGATTCTATGAATTTGACTCATACAGATTCCTCATATAAGGGATACCATGTAGTATGTGTCTTTCTGTGTCTGGCTTATTTCACTTACCATACTGTCCTCCAGGGTCATCCACGTCCCAACTGGCATGATTTTTTTTTAAGGCTGAATAATGTTCTATTGTATGTACATACCACATTTTCTTTCTTTATCCATTGATGGATAGTTAGATAATAAAAGCAAAAATAGACCAGTTGGACTACATCAAACTAAACTAAGCTCTGCATAGCAAACTAAACCATGAACAAAATAAAAAGGCAGCGTATGGAACGGAAGAAAATATCTGCAAATCATACATCTAATAAAGGGTTAGTATCTAAAATATAAAGAACTTCTTATACCTCAATAGCCAACAAACAAAATGACTATAAAATGGGCAAAAGAATTAAATAAACATTTAGACATTTCTCCAAAGAAGACACACAGATGCTCAACAGGTATATAAAAAGTGGCTTAACATCACTAAACATCAGGGAAAAGCAAATCAAAACCACAATAAAATAATTCTTAAGACCATGAGTTCTACAATAAAACATAGATTCTAGATGTAGTTTTATTATCCCTTATTGTGTTTCTATTATTGAATGCTCAACTTTTACTTGTAAAATGAGAGATTTGACTGGAATAATTTGTAAGGTCCTCTCCAACTTCTAAAAGCTAATTGCACTTAGGGTGTGTGTGTTCACCTGAGGTATGAACATGCCATCTTACTGGGTTGGTGACTTTGCAGTTGATGCCAAGTCCCAGGTAAATGTTCACATGAACTTCTGCTAAAGCTGCATCTTAAGCAACTGCATGACTTTTCATGTATGCTTATTGCACCCTCTGTGTGTAATAAGGGCGTTGGCAATGCCCTTCAAAAGTCACTTTTCCGACCCGCTAGTACCTTTCTGTGTCTTTGGCCTCTAGGCAAGGTGTTAGAGGATAGAACTTTTCTACCCACGAATGAGAGACAAATGTTCTGCTTTCCCAAGACAGAGAAAAGATGGCTCCCAGAAAACAGAGGCTGGAAAAGTTGACAATTTCTCTTTGTTGCTGAAGCCCATGTGGATGGTTTTGAATACTAATTCCATACTGGATTAGTTAGCCCACCAAGATCTGGGTCATTTATAAATTTAACAGCATGATTCTTACATATTTATTGAATCTGTTCATAAAAGTTCAGTAGCGCTCTGGCCAGTGTGGCTCAGTGGTTACAGTGTCGGCCCAGGAGTGTCATGGGTTCACTTCCCGGTCAAGGACACATACCTGGGGTGCAGGTTCAATCCCGGGCTCTGGTCAAGGCACATGTAGAAAGCAACCTCTCTCTTTCTCTTTCTCAGAAGCTCATAAGCCACCTATTTAATAATCTATTCTGGACATTTTGGGAAAAGAAATGTCAAGTTGTCCCAGCCTCTATTTTCTGGGAACCATCTTTTCTCTGTCCGGGGAAAGCAGAACAACATATTTCTCTCATTCATGGGTAGAAAGGCCGATCCCCTAACACCTTGCCTAGAGACCAAAGACACAGAAAGGCACTAGTGGTGGGAAGGGCATTGCCAATTTAGTCACAAAATGCTTCCTTCCTCTATGATTTCTTCATGCCCCTTTAACAGAGTCATTAATAAATGTATGATTGATTAATAATAGAGAATAACTTCATTAATAAGTGAGCATTTATGTACCCAATGCAGTGTATCCAAACACCTGGTTTATCTCTGCTCTTGACACTATAAATAAAGTCTACGGTCTCCTCCAACCCATACTAACAAAGCTGTGAGTGGAACCCCTCACATGGCTCCTCTGTTAACAGACAGCTTGAATTCCACAAGTCTGGCTGAAAATCCACTTGATCCCAAGAACAGAGTAACTGTGGGGACTACACTTGTAGTTGCAGATGCTCTTATGCTAAACATGATTGAAGGGTCAGTTCTGCACAGCTTATGAAGCTGTGGCTCGTTTCCTCCAAAGCAGCTGCTTCGCCTCTGATGAAACGCTGTTTGGAAAGTATGATGGTGAGTTTTACGTGTCAACGTGGCTAGCCTATGATGCCCAGTTGTTTAGACAAACACGAGTCTAGTTGTTGCTTTGAAGGTATTCTGAAGATATGATTAACATTTACAACTAGTTGGCTTTAAGTAAAGATTACCATTGATAATGTGGGGTGGGTCACGTTCAATCAATTGAAGGTCATAAGAACAAAAAAACAACAACTGAGGTTTCCCAGAGAAGAAGGAATTCTGTCTGAGGACTGTAACATAGAGACCTGCCTGAGTGAGCAGCCTGCCTGCCTGCCCCCCTCCAGGTTTTGTTCATTTATTTATTTTTTAATTGTTTTTTTCCTTTATTGATCTTTTTTATAGAGAGTGGAAAGGAGATGGAGAGAGAGATAAAAAGATTGATGAGAGAGAACATCACTGGCTGCCTCCTGCATGCCCCCCACTGGGGATCAGGTCCACAACCTGGTCAAGGGCCGAACCAGCGACCTCCTTGTGCATAGGTCGATGCTCAACCACTGAGCCACCCCAGCCGGGCTTGCCCTCCAGATTTTAAATTCAGACTTCTGCGTCAACTCTTGCCTGCATTTCCAGTTAGCTGGCATGCCTTGCAGATTTCAGACTTACCAGCCCTCACAACCAACTCTTTAAAATAAAACAACCCTGCCCTGTCCAGTTTGGCTCAGCAGTTAGAACGCTGGCCTGCAGACTGAAGGGTTAGGGCATGTCCCTGGGTTGCAGGTTGAATTTCCCCAACCTCACTGGGGCTGTGGGGGAGGCAACCAATCGATGTGTCTCTCTCACATCAATGTTTCTCTCTCTCTCCGCTTCCCTCCCTTCCACTCTATCTAAAAATTAATGGAAACATATCCTCGGGTGAGGATTAACAAAAATAAAACAAAACAACTTCTCTCTGTACATATGTCAATGAATAGATATAGACATCCATCCTCTTGGTTCTGCCTTTTTGGAGAACCCTGGCTGACATGGAAGGCAACTTCCCTCCGTACGCTCTTCGCATGTGATACGTTGAACTGCTGGCCACTCACTCTGACATCGTGCAGATTCTCATGGGCCAGGGACTTGTAGCCATAACTTCCAGCAAGATCAGGTACACAGCAGGCAGCTCATAACTATTCGAAGGAATGTGGAATTCAGTGTAAAGAGGAGCCCTCTCCTCTTGTGCTGGTGACCTCTCCCGGTAACACCTGCTACAGCGATGAAAACGTCTGTTTCTGCGCAGTGTGTGCACGCGCGCCCCTCCTGTGGCCCCACTGCAGCCTGGAGGCAGGGGAAACACCGCAGCTGCCGGTGAGGTTGGTGCTCAGGCTGCGCTGCCCTGCTTTGGGCTGTTCCCATCATTTCCTGGTCTAGGCTCCTGGGCTGGGAACAGACAGGAAGTCACTCTCCTTGGATTCTAAGGACACCTGGAGATTTATAGGCGCCCTGAAACACCCATGCCCTTCACCCTCCAGACTTTATCTCTCAGATGTGGCCAATGGCTTTAACGTTTAGTGTGAGTGGAAAGTAAACTATTCTACTGATTTTCACTCAAGTTGCAAAGTCTAGACTGAGAAATAAGCCCTGAAACGGAGTCCAAGCTGTCTGGATTTTTTTTTTCTTCTAAATCTTCACCCAAGGATATTTTTCCATTTATCTTCAGATAGAGTGCGGGGGAGGGAGGGAGGGAGAGAGAGAGAGAAACATTGATGTGAGAGAGACACATCGATTGGATGCCTCCCACACAGCCCTGACTAGGGCCGGGGGCCGAACTGCAACCGAGGTATGTGCCCTTGATCAGAATCAAACCCGTGACTCTTTGGTCTGAGGGCCGACGCTCCAACCACTGAGCCAAACCGGCCGGGGTGAAGCTGTCTGGATTTTCATTAAATTTTTCAACCAGACAGCACATTTGTGTTAGAAATGAATGATTACTGGAAAGGATAGAGAACTGCAAATGAAATGTCACTTACCTTGTCCATTTTAGATACTACTGAAAAGATGTCACCCAAAAGAAAGATGAAGAAAACTAGTGGAAGACCAAGGTAAGCACACTTACGAGGGAACCGGGTTTGGGAAGAGCAGCCACTGGAAAACAGTACGAGATTTGTGAAAAAACTAAACGTGGAACTACCGCATGACCCAGCAGTTTCACTTCTGGGTATTTGTTTGAAGAAAACAAAAACGCGAATTTGAAAAGATATATGCACCCCTATGTTCATTGCAGCATTATTTACAATAGCCAATATATGGAAGCAAACTAAGTCCATTGATAGATGAATAAAGATGTGATATATATATATATATATATATATATATATATATAATTATATCTGTATATACACAATGTATCTTACATAGCAATAAAAAAGGATAAAATTGTGCCATTTGTCATGACATGGATGGGCCTAGAGGGTATTACGCTAAGTGAAATAAGTCAGAGAAAGATAAATACCATATGGTTTCACTTATGCGCATAATCTAAAAAATAGAACAAAACCAGTGAATAAACAGAACAAAACAAAATCAGATTCATAGAAACAGAGACCAAAGGGACCGGAGAGGAGAGGGCGGGGCGACGGGGAAAGAAGGTGCCGGGGACTATGGTGAATAATACCGCGATTGGTTGCATGGTGACAGATGAGTACCAGAATTAGTGAGGTGATTACATTTGTAAGGTATACAAATGTTGAATCACTATATTGTACCCATGAAACTAATACAATATTGTATACCAACTATTCTTACAGAAAGAGAGAGCAGTGCAAGGGAGCCAGCAATAGGAAGTGGAAGTAGAAACTTACGACATGAAGTGAAATGGTTTATATCATCTCATTTTATCTTTTTAACTTAATTTTTTCCCAACCATTTATCCCCTCTATGCCCTCTTCCACCCCCCACCCCACCCCATCACCACACTGTTATCCATGGGTGGGTTGGGGGAGGGGCTGAGCAAAAAAGAAAAATAAAGGATAGAGAACTCATCTCATTTAATTTTACAAGGAGTAGGTGTTTTTGCTCCATTTTAAGATAAAGAGCTGAAGTTCAGAATATTTAAATAAGTTTTCCCAATACCTTAGATTTTAAGCAATAAGCCCAGGAGAAGAATAACAGTTCATCCAACTCCAAAGTGTATGATTTTTTCATCTATATTTCATTGTAGAAAAATAAACTTATTTTCTAAAAAGAAATCATATTAAGCAATATACATTTAAAGTTCAGCATTGTTTGAGGCCATTTTCCTACTGTGAGAAATCATGCACATTTCTGCAATAACTGGAAAGCAAATTGGGGAAAGACCGCCACCCCCTCCTAATTATATCAAACAAATGATCTTACAATTACATAAGAAGTAGCCCATTATAGTCTAGCCAGTGGCTTGGCTTCTTGTCCAAACCTCACAGTGAAAAAATGTGCAGACTTTCTGGAACCTCATATTAAAGTCTCTGCAGTTGAATCAGCCCTTCTTCTCTTTGCGTAACCTAAACTCAGTACTATTCAGCACATTAGAGAACTCCAGGGATGAGATCTTTAAAACCCAATGTCAAAAGGTGAGCACCTGATAATCATCACCTTGGTTTCACTCTCATGAAAACTGGCTTTGTTCTCATTTATTCTCGGGCGTGTGGGGCTGTCTTGCAGTGAGGTGCCCTGTTTTATAGCCTTGTAAAAAGAGATCAATCCAAAATTTGGCATTAAGTATGAAGTAATGGAATGATGTTCTTGTGTAAACTGGCTCTGAAGAAAATCCCTGATCAGGTATGCCAGAAATGGTGAGTGATTCTGACATCTCTCCAATAAGCATATAGTCTTCAACATGCTTATTTTTAGTGACAACCCTCATTTGAGGCGTTAAATGGAGCTGATTCAATAGGGCTGCTGAAGAGAGGGAAGAGCTCTGGACCTGGAGGGAGAAAGCATCCGTCTGCATTCCAGGGCTGCATCCCAGGGCTGCATCCCAGCTCACCCAGAGGCGCCCTTTGCACTTTGGTGCAAAGTAGTGAAGCACTAGAATTGAATGTGAGAACTCGTGTGTAGTTAACCTTTCAGTGTAATATCACCACTTGAAACCAAGATCTTCAAATTCTTCGGAAATATCAGCGATGTTAATAATTAGCCTTGGTCCGAAATGCCAGAATCCCCCGTGTATATGAGGTCCTTTATTTTTGTGCTCAGTTTGGTATGTAAAGCCACAAGTGGAATACATTTGTTCAATTTTACAAGCCCCAGAAGACCAGTGCATACTGCTGGCTTTCGAATACTGGAAACTAGATCTCAGCAGTTTCCACGGACCCACTTTATCCTCGCTTAGAGTTAATGAGATCAGAAAAAAAAAACACACAAAAAAAACTTGAATAAACATACTAAAAACATGGTGCTTTTCAAACCATAATGGTATTTTAGAGAGCCAGAAATGAAATCATATTTATTGTGTGTAGGGCTGAGTTGGGTCAGAAAGTCAACAGTGTGTCCATCCCACCTGTGGGCTCCCATATGTCCTCGGAGAGAGTCTTACTCCAGGCAGGACTGTGCCATTGACAGAAGGCAGAAAGGAGAGCACGAGGCTGAACTCCTTCCTAATCCTAGTTCTTTGACAGCAACTCCTTTGAGTTTCTTATTACTAATACTGTAGAGTGTAACCGCATGGATGTTCCCTCTCTGCCCCTTAATAGGGATAAACAGTTGTGTTCTATTGGTCAAATTACCTAACCTCTGCTTGCCTGGGGTTCCTCATCTGTGAAATGGGGAAAATAACAGAACCTATTTCTTAAGTGAGAGGCTGTAAAACACAGCATTTAAAAGCACAGATTCTAGGTCCCTGCCCTCCCCACCTCAGCCTGCTCCCTCCCAACCTCCCTCTCCTGTCCCAGCCATTTAATAAAGTCTTAACATAAATAAATAAATAAATAAATAAATAAATAAATAAATGCACGGATTCTAAAGTTTGACTGACTGGGTTCAAATCTCAGTTCCACCATATTATTTGCTTATTCATCTCTTAAAAATTGGGTAATAATAGTACCAACCTCATAGAGTTATTGTGAGGACTAAATGTGCTAATACATGTATAGTTCTATGAACAATGCTGACACACTAGTAAGTGCTATATACATGCTTGCTGTTATATTATTACTTATTTCCTAGAAGAGCTTTATAAGAACATGAAAATAACAATAAAGATTTTTCTAGCATTACTAACTTTTGTTTCTCTGGTTCTATTAGGCATAAAAATCATACAATAGTGATATTGGGATTTTCTAGACCTAATATTTTGGCAATGTCACCATTATAACTTTTTCTCTCTCTCTTTTAGAGATTAAATATTAGCATATCTTTTACCAAATCTTTATTAAGACCACTTTATTCCCTGATTTACTTAAACTAATGTTATTTAATCTCTCTTGTTTCCAATTCCTTTCTCTTTCTGCATGCAAAAAGTCAATGATTTTTAAAGCCTGCATTCAGAAAAGATTCATATTGGGAGGATGATAAATAAACTAAATGTTTATTTGGGATAATTTCTGATTCTGCCTCCTTTCCCTTTAACTCATAGCATTTATTTGAATGTTTTTGCCATTCACTTACTCATTCAGTATTTATTGAGCAGACTTGTAGCCACAATAACAGGCGGTAGAAAATCAAGATTCTGACACTTGAATGGTGTTTTATAGCTTACAGATCATTTTCACATAAATTAATTCACTCCTCAAGGTGCTCACTTCATTTCACCCAGTTCTTCCTCCCCTTTAACAGTCACATTTCTCTTAATCTTCCTCATTCCTCTGTGAAATCTTTGATGTACAGAATACTTACTAAGTGACTTGGGGGTGGGCTAAGGTGGGAAGCTGATTGGAAGAGAAGTTGTCGGTGGGGGAGGAGAAACCAATCAGAGGAGAACGTACATAGGTCCTGAGATGTTTTCCATACCCATCCTTTAGGATGAAAATACAAAGTCCTGTCTCTTATTAAGAAAGTACAGTTTTTTTAAGAAAAAAAACAGTGACTAGACACAGGGCTAGCGGTTTCTCAAATCCTCTCCCCCCCCTCTGGCAATGAGCATATTTAACATATTGAAGAAGCTAAGGTGTTTTTGTCCTCCTTTTCCTCATAATCAAACACTCAGGTGCTTAAGTCCCAGCATTCAAGTGCTCTAATTATAGGTCCTCTTGAATTTCATGACACCAACCAGTAGGCAAAAAATAGAACATACAAAATTAACCAGAAAATTATTCTTTCCATCTCATATCACCTATTTCATTCATTATCATGCCTCTCATGTACACCCTAGACATCTCTAAGTAAATACCAATGGCTCCCTGAAGTAGGCTAGCTTATGGTGGATGAATGTCATGTCAAGTGGTGGAGGAGGACGGTAGCATGCTGCTTGGGTCTAGGAATCCGGTAGCTCTCATTTGAACTTGCACTGATCTCTTCAAGTGTATTTTGGAGATTCATAGGATACAAGCAAATGATACAATAGATAAACTTCTGTAAGATGTACCAAACTCATTTCTAACCAAGACCCCTTTAACTTTCTTTACTCTCTGCCTGGCATGTTCTTCCTCCAGAACTTTCCATGTTGCTCTCTTTCTTCTTATTCAGCTCAATGTCACTTTCATGGAAAGGCCTTCTAGCCAATCTGTATACATAAAATAGTATCCCTAAACTCAGTCCCTCTATCTCATTTCACAGTTTTAAAGTGAACTTATCTACATACACGGTGTCCCAGAAAATGTATACCAGGTGTCTGTAGATTCAATTACCTTTTGAAAATGAAATGTATTTGAATAAATACTGGCTTTATAATTACTCAAAGTGTGTACACATTTTTTGGGGATATCCTATATTTATTATCTCTCTCCCTCATAAGTCTATAAGCTCCAAGAGGGCAGAGATTATTTTTTAATGCACTGCTTGGAACATAGTGTAGACCCTTAATAAATATGCTAGCCCTGTGTCTAGTCACTGTTTCTTTTCAAGTGACTGTACTTTCTTAATAGGAGACAGGACTTTGTATTTTCATCCTAAAGGATGGGGTATGGAAAACATCTCAGGACATATGTACGTTCTCCTCTGATTGGTGGAATAAACAAGCAACAGATATTTGTCAAATGCCCCTTATATGCAAGCTCTGCTCTAGGCACTGGGGATATACGGTAGCCCCCCCCCCACTTATCCATGAGGCATTTTTTCCATGAGCCCCCACCTCCAGTGGATGCCTGAAACCAAACCCTGTATATACTGTTTTTTTTCTTATACATATGATAAAGTTTAACTTATAAATGAGGCACAGTAAGAGATTAACAATTACTAATAAAATAAAACAATTATGATAATATACTGTAACAAAAGCTATGTGAATGTGGTCTCTCTCAAAAAAAATCTTATTGTTCTGTACTCACCCTTCCTGTGATTATTTGAGATGATAAAATACTTATTAAATCTAGATTTTTTACCTTTTCTCATAAAAGAAACACTTTATGAGTTCTCTTTGGCATATCCGAACTTCCAGCATCAGTACTCTTCTGCTTTGGAGCCATTATTAAGGAAAATAAGGGTTACTTGAACACAGACACTGATGTATCAACAGCTGATAACCAAGATGGCTACTGAGTGACTAACAGGCGGGTAGCAAACACTTCGTGAGTATGCTGGCTGGACAAAGGGATGATTCATGTCTGGGAGGAATGAAGTGGAAAGGTTCCAGATTTCATCGCACTACTCAGAATGGCTCGAAATTTAAAACTTATGAATTGTTTATCTCTGGAATTTTCCATTTAATGTCTTCACATTGAAACTAGGTAAAGTCAAATGGCAGATAAGAGGGGGACGACTAAGTACTGAATCAAACAGATCAAAATCTCTGAATTCTTGGGGTTTGTATTCAAATGCTGGGAAAAACAGTAAATAAATAAAGCAGAGAAGGGGAAGCTGCTTGGGTGGGCTGTGCTATTTGACGTAGGGTGATCAAGGGACGGTCTCGCTTCGGAGAACAGAAGAAGGTGAGAAGGCTGGCACCCGAACAAGGTGAGGAAGGTAAGAGGGGCAAAGGGGAAATTCGTCTTTCAGCAAAGAGAACAGGAAGTGCAAAGGCCCTGAGAAAAGTGGGGGGATAATGTGGTTAAAACCAGGGAGCTCCTGGGAAAGGGGGAGGAGATGGGTCTGAGAGGTACCAGTGGGGCAGCTCCAATCTTGTGGTCTAGGGGGCCCCTGGGAAACCATCGAAGGGCACTGGGCAGAGTGAGATGATATTACTTAGGTAACAGGATCCCTCTTTTTGTTCTGGTGATAAAAACCAACAACATCAACAACAACAACAACAACAACAACAACAAACTGTAGGGGGCAAAGGTGGAAGCAGTTAGGAGACCACTGATGCACTAATCCAGGCAAGAGAAGATAGGCAGCTTGGTCCAGGGTGGTGGCAGGGAGGTGGTGCAACATGTTAAAGGTCTGGAAGCATTCTGAAGGCAGAACTGACAGGAGTTGGTGATACAATGAACAAAGTAAAGGTACAAAAATTGTACAGAATTGATATGAACAAGGCTTTTCTTGGATTCATAGAAAAGAGACTGGTTTTGTCAAGCCCGTGACACTGATATAACAAACAGTAGTAGCACAACCACCTAGAGATTCAGCATTGGAACTGTGCCCTCTGTTATCACAAAGAACAAACAAAAAAGAGTGGTCAGATACACTCAATAGTAAACTCTGTACTTGCAATTAAGTGAGCTGGTTTGGGGCTTGATCTTATTTCAGCACGCTGACATGAATGAAATAATTGTCCAGCAGACATAAACATTTCAAAGGAAAAATGACACTTATCCATGAGGAGACTAAAGCTCATTGGATAACTACACAAAAGGATAAACACTATTATCAAGAACAAAGATCTCACCTGATTTATCCTGATTGATGATCTGTACTGCCAACAGACCTGATCACTGGTCAGACTTCTGACCCTCTGCCCTACCAGGTTACACCGAAAGCTGCCTTGGAGCTTAGTCAATCTTGCATTGTTCTCTATCTGGGAAATAGCTGGTACACAACAAACATTCATTCACCTGATGGTTTCTTAGCATCCTCACTACCCTCTTTGCGCTCTTTCCGCAGCGATCAGGAACACTCTTTTAGTTACCAAAGTTAGGGATCAGATAATCACTCACAAAGATGAAATTTCACAACGTGTTTCGCATTAGGCAAGGCACGTGGGAGGAGCATTCCAGAGGCCCCACCCGCCTGGGAAGCCAGGGAAAGTTTCCCGGGGCAGGAGGAGTGTTTTGGGCTGCAGTGTGACAGGTGAATGCGAACGTGGACCAAGCAGGGCTTAGAAGAGGCGATTTAGCAGAGGGATTTAAAAGGTAACACCCTGGGGCTAAAGGGAACCTGGAAAGAACTGAACGGGATGAATGACCGAGGCGCACTGGAGAGCAGGCTCCCCTGGACCTTTGGGAGGATACACACGCCAAGGCTGAAAGGTGGTTTTTGTACATTACGTTAGATCCGCAGATCCTCCGAGTTTTATCGCGCAGTTCACCGAGGGCTGACAGAAACCCAGAGAGGAAGCGTTCCCTTGCCGCACCACACTGCTTCAGCCTGGTCTCCACGGCGCTGTGGGAGCGGGTCGCGTGGGCCACTCAGCGGAAGGCGCCACGAACTCACTCCTTTATCTCACCGAAGTTCCCCATTGCTATTTCAGCTGATTTCCCCCAACTTAGAGGTCTCTCAACCAATGAGTTTGCCTCTTTATCTATCGGAGAGCATCCTATGTATACAGGACATCGAAGTTGGCTTTTTTTTGGTGGCTACTCGGGGTTCTCCTGGCTACTCGTCAATGCGAACAAAATGTGGCTGCCTTTGGGCTGGGGCGGCCACATCATCTCTTCAGATGTCTGTCTCTCTCGATAACTTTCAGCAACACGACATCTGACAACCGACTGGGGCAGTGCCACAGCTCCAGTGTTTACAGCGGCCAGTCCCGGAGGCTGCGGGTGCCAGAGGCCGCCATCCACTCCACCCTTCCCCCGACCCCACGAGTGCGGCAAGCCGGAAAGCTGAAGTCCTCCTTCTAGAGCCCCGGGGCGCCGGGTGCGGTTAGGAAGGGAAAATGGTGCGACAGTCCTTACAAAGAAGGCTCCTCTTCCGAGGCGGCCTGTCCCAGGCTCTGTCTCTCCACTTTGGAAGAGAAAGAAAGTTGGGCAGGAGTGGGAAAGGGCTGAAGCGGGGTGCGAAGAGGGATGGACGCGAGTAGTAGGCTCGTCCCCCGAGCGCGCGAGTCTGGGTGGAGCCAGTGGCCGGGCGCGGCGTCAGCGTTTAAAATGCAAATCGATTTCCCGCTCCAGGTCCCCCCTCCCGCCTCGGCAGCGAGGCTCCGCCGCTCTGCAGCCGCCCACGCCTCCTGCGCGCAGCGGCGCCCGAGCAGCAGGCTCTACTTAAGCGGCGCGCGGGGCGCGACCTGGCACTCGCCTGGAGCGCGCGGGCGAGGCGGCGGAGCGCGTCGGGGCTCTCGGGTGCGCACCGCGGCGCGCTCGCACCGCTGGGCTCCTGAGCTCCTGGCTGCGGTGGCGGTCAGAACGCAGGGCTGAGCAAGCATCTGGGAAAGGCAGCCGCAGCTCCCGTGCGCGGCCCCGCTTCCTGCCGCTACCCCAGCCCGGCTACCTCTTAGCCATGGCTCTGGCGAACAGCACCCGTGGATTACCCAACGGGGGTGGCGGGGGCGGTAGCGGCTCCTCATCCTCCTCGGCGGAGCCGCCGCTCTTCCCCGATATCGTGGAGCTGAATGTAGGGGGCCAGGTGTATGTGACTCGGCGCTGCACGGTGGTGTCCGTGCCGGACTCGCTGCTCTGGCGCATGTTCACGCAGCAGCAACCGCAGGAGCTGGCCCGGGACAGCAAAGGCCGCTTCTTTCTGGACAGAGACGGCTTCCTCTTCCGCTACATCCTGGATTACCTGCGGGACTTGCAGCTCGTGCTGCCAGACTACTTCCCCGAGCGCAGCCGGCTGCAGCGCGAGGCCGAGTACTTCGAGCTGCCCGAGCTCGTGCGTCGCCTCGGGGCGCCCCAGCAGCCCGGCCCGGGGCCACCGCTGCACCCAAGGCGCGGAGTGCAGAAGGAGGGCTCACTGGGAGACGAGCTGCTGTCGCTCGGCTACGCGGAGCCGGAGCAGCAGGAGGGTGCCTCGGCAGGAGCGCCGTCGCCCACACTGGAGCTGGCTAGCCGCAGCCCGTCCGGAGGCGCAGCGGGGCCGCTGCTCACGCCGTCCCAGTCGTTGGACGGGAGCCGGCGTTCGGGCTACATCACCATCGGCTATCGCGGCTCCTACACTATTGGGCGGGACGCGCAGGCGGACGCCAAGTTCCGGCGAGTGGCGCGCATCACCGTGTGCGGCAAGACATCTCTTGCCAAGGAGGTGTTCGGGGACACCCTGAACGAAAGCCGGGACCCCGACCGGCCCCCGGAGCGCTACACCTCGCGCTATTACCTCAAGTTCAACTTCCTGGAGCAGGCTTTCGATAAGCTGTCGGAGTCGGGCTTCCACATGGTGGCGTGCAGTTCCACGGGCACCTGCGCCTTCGCCAGCACCGACCAGAGCGAGGACAAGATCTGGACCAGCTACACCGAGTACGTCTTCTGCAGGGAGTGAGCTCCCCAGACCCCCTCCCGACTCCAGCGCACCCGTTCCCCCTCCTTCCTGCCTGGGAGAGGATTATAGATCTCCCCTCCAACCCCACGCCCTCCTATTACCCTGTTCCCCACTTCAGTAGCTGGGCTAGTCCCCTTGGTACCCCACTTGAGAACCTGGAGCCACAAATCCTTTCAGTGTTTTCGTCTTCTTTGGACCCCACGTAACTGTGAGAGCCCAGATGTAGTCCCTGCCCCCTGCCTCCCCCTTCCCAGATTGTCCTTCAGTCTGGATCTAGTGGGGGCAGTGTGGTCCGAAGTCACCAAGTACCTGGGGATGATCGAATTGTTCAGAACTTGATTGGACCCTGTCCAATGTGTAGAAGATTTCTTTGAAATCTTCTCAAGCCCTTATGACTCTTTCCAGGTTTAAGAGATCAGAATCGATAACACTAGGAATAGTGTTTTTGGCTTTCTTTAAAGATAGAGTTATAGAAGGCTGGATGAAAGACTGGACCTGAAATTAGGACCCCCTGAAGACACTTCAATGACTATAAATGAATAAAGTTTCGAAAAGTTACAGGTAGATGTAGGAGAAGAATCTAGTGCTGGCACAATGAAGGATCGTATCTTCTCCATGCAGAAAAAAGGTCTTCGCCTTTGACTTAAACTGGTAGAAAGTTACCTCCAGCCTGAGGAGGCACCGTTTTTCCTCTGCTCACTGCCAAAAGCCCTTGGTTGGACTGGTTGACATGGCAGCAGTTATTGGCAAGAGGGAGAAAGAGCCCTGCCTGACAAGGGCAGGACAGCCCAAGTCACCAAGTTCTTGGGGGAGTCACCCAGCAGTGACTAAATGGAGCTGGGTAGTGATGCACGTTGTCCTGGGGATTAGGAAAAGCCCAAGTATTCTTGCAGTGAATAGCAGTAGCTCTTAAGACTTGGGGGGTGGGAGGGGGTGGGGAGGGAGGAAGGAAGGCAGGACGGGTGGGAAGGGAAGAACGGACATACTCATTTATTATTTGAAAGTTGGAAGTTTGTATCATCCGTTTGAGTACATGCACATTAAAAAAATAGTACACAAAAACACGCAAAGCATTTTATAAAGATTAATAGTGTCTACTCTTAACGGGCAGTTTACTGAACTGTTTTGAGTCCTAAACTTAGAAGTTGCTAATACTTATATAACCTAACCAAAGAGTTACCCAGTAGGGCTTTAGTTTTTTAACTTTATTTTCTTGTTGATTATAAATCCTGCGTTAAAAACCTATTTACTTGGTCAAAATATATTTGATTTTGGTTACTTAGACTTAAGCTCTCTTATTTAAAATCCTAATTTTCTCCAAGCCCAGTCAATGTTGACTTCTGGGCAAACCTGAAAACTAGAAAATGTCACTTCTTTCAAGCGGATTCTTTGAGTTAAGGTGGAATCTTTTTGAGTGACAGAGCTGCAGAGAAATAGCACCAAGGCTGCCCATATGTAGATAGCTGTGAAATGGAGTATTTTAAAATGAAGACAAGCAGTTAAAAGTGAGCTGAGCAATAAAATGGTGTTTTAGGTAAATGCAACAGAAATGGAAGGAGACCTGGTTGCCTTATACCCTTTAACATGGAATAAATTCCCACTGCATATCCTATCTAAACCATAAGTGAAAGGAGATGAATCCTCATCTTTCATGCTGTGAGGCTCCTTTGAATATTCTGTGATGACTGAGAAGCCTTTCTTTTTTCATTTGTTTCAGCATTTTTCTCTGGAGTATGTTTTTAAAGATTTTGTAAGAGTCTCTTTTCAGTGTTTAAATTAGCGCTATTTTTCCTTCTTTTTAAAAATGAATCTTGTACTGTATCTTACTAGGTCCATAAGAGATGTTAAGAATTGGAACAGTTTTATTCTTAGACTCATGTGATCCAATCTGTATATACCATATATAAACATTTTACACAAATCATTTAGTTTTTTAATTCATTCACTAATGCTGTAAAATTTCCTATATTTGCCCCCAGTAACTTGCACCAGATGGTGTTTATACTAAGCAACATGTTTTGATGAGTTTCTTATATCCTTATTAATGGGAAAATTGGGTTAGGAAACAATATATAATTATAAAACTGAATTTGCTCCATACTTTTTTGCTTGAATATTAGTTGTATATTAATACTATGTCAATTAACTGTGTACTTAAATCAAGGTACCTGTATTTTTAATCCACTAATTTTTTTTTTTCAGTTGGGAAAGAAAAACATTTGAAGTCTTTTATTGTAGTTGCATTTTTAGAAAAGTCAAGCTAGCTCTAGATACAAAGACTGTAATCATAAGAGAAGTGGAAGTAGGAACCCAGTGTTTGCTTTAGTATTGAGTGTAATCTCAGATCAGGTGAGACATCAGAACTTATCTCTGTTTCAAGCCTGAAATAATTTAGGAGTGTCGCTCACTGGCCAAAAGTGAGTGGAGTGTCACAAGGAATTCTCCGTCCATATGGTGTTCTGTTAGATTGCTTAACAAAAATCACATAATTGAGAACATCTTAGGGGGCCAGATCAAAACCATCGACATATGGCAAGACTCTGAGTTTTTGATTTTCCTTGTTAAATCTGTACAACTCCCAGAGTAATGGGAAGCCACTCAGTTTTGTCTCTGCCACTAACATCACCATCCTTGGGGCCCTCCAGGGCTCCCTTTGCCCCTTTCATTATCTGAAAGACTGGGAATGTAATGGTTGGGGACAGTGAAGTAACCTCTTTTTCTAGGGATGGTTGTCCCCTGTAAAGTTGGAAGTGGGTACCTGAAAACATTCTACTTTTAGGCCAAAGTAAAGGTTGGGTTGGAAGCTCATTTTACATTGGGTAGAAAGTATAACTGAAGTAAGATGACTTGGCGTGGTCACTTCTGGGACCCTTCCTCTCCATGTGCTTTGGGTTAGAGAAGGACCCTTGATGGTCAACGAGTGGTCGGAGGGTTTGTTGGTTGTCACCTAAGAGTTTGGATGGGATATTGAGGATATTTGAATAAACCCTGTGAAGACAACATTCAAATAACTTGGGAGAATGTTGTAAATTATTCATGGAATTATGGCTGCATTAACTTGACTCAGTGTACATGCATTTACATATGTCATCGCTCTAATTACCATTTGATTCATTAATACAACTGAGTGACATTAGATTTTAATAATAAATTTAATTTTTTTTTAATTTTTAAAAAAGGAATAATTGTTGACGGTGGTTAAAAAAAACAACAGGTACCACGTTTAATGCTTTTGTACCAAGTATTTGACAAGTTGTCTGTTTTTTAATACATGTAGAATATGAACCATATTCATTCTGATTTTTCAAATTATAGGTTGTGGAAAATATTCCTTGAAGGTATGAGACAAAAATTATTTTCCCTTTCAATACTGTTTTTATTCTTATGTTTCTTATTTGGCTTTTTGCATCGATAGCAAAGTGACAATTTATAATACAAGCCTAATTGTCTTCTCTTTCAATCCAGAACCATATATATGTGGGGCCTGTTGCTTCTCTGAGGAAATGCGTAATCTGTGACTTCTCAGACAATATGGGCAACTGGCAATGCTCATAACATGTTCCAATTTTTATTGGAATTTTCTATGGAATGTTATTATTATATTGAAGCCATGTAAGGCGAAGCTTTGATAATTTCTTACTTTTAAATTATGGTAAATTCTAACCTAATATTCAAACATTTTTGTATTCCACATGAAAAATGCTAAATTACACTGCAGGCATTTAGAAGTATTGACTGGAGGGGTTGAATTCCTTAAGAATTTCTTTTATAGTCTAAATAATAAATACTTTTCTCAGTTGAATTAAATTTCTAAAATAGTAAACTGAATATTTGTATTATAAACCTACCAGAGTACATTCTTTGGAATTCTATTTTTTTTTTTTTTTTTCCTGTCTACAACTCATTTAAAAACTGAATTAGGTCACTTAAGTGACCTAATCTGTCTCTTGAGAAATAAATAAAATACTCTTGTGTTTCCAGGGGGTGTTGGTACCTGAAATAGGGTTTCCTACAGCCAGAAACAAGTTATGTTGAAGTTAACTTTACTTTGTCACAAGTCAGGATAATAAAAATCTAAGAGTATTAATGTTTGAAGATTTAGATTTTCTACTGGGGCCCTTGAAACTTGGAAGAAATTAAACCAGAATATTAAATTACAGTATTATCTTGTGTGGTAGGAAGACGGACTAGTTGACCAAGGATTCTTGTCACCTTAAACGTTTTGTGTGTGTTTTTTTTCCCCCAAGCGAAGTTTTTTATTTTAAATGTATTTTGACGTGTATGAACATTAATTGTAATGTAAGCTATTATACAACTGTCTTTGTGATTTTATAGGCAGGCAGATTTTGCTATTGATATTGAATAAAAATGCTGACAATCCATTTATGACCACACAAACAGCATTAGTGACATTTAAAGATAAAAGGTTGAAACATTCATCATGGATGGTAATTTTGAAGGTGCAAATTTTTTATGTTATTTGAAATTTTCCAGCCGTCTAAAAAACTCTTATCTGCTAAACAATGTAAAATTCCCACAGAGCTCTCTGGAATTATGAAATTGTTGACAATGCTGTCTTACGTATCGTAGAGCCATTTTCTCAAAATAGAAGGGGAACGGGAAAAAGTAATTATACAATTATCAGGCTTTTCTAATGAAACGGAAAACCAAGAAAAAAAAAAGCCCTCTATATTTTAAAAAAGGCGCTGATGAAGTCTTTTTAGACATGCCCAAATTTTAAATGAGAATTTCTTCAACCATCTAAATGCTCTAGAGAGTTTTGTCCTCCCTATTCACAACCAGTTGTATAACAGAAATACTGGATACTGTTTTCCTCCCAGTGTGTGAAGTAATGAATCATTGATTATGTGACTTGTTATATATTCTATTAAACACTAAAGAATAAAACATTCACTCCTTTAATTATTCCTCTTGGCTCCTGAGTATGGATTGGCTTAAACACTGGTCTGATTTTATTTAAGGGGTTCTCTGAATGCTGGTACTGCTCCCTGCATTGTTGTGAGGCTAATGATGAACATTATGCTTTCAGAAGAACTCCTCGCTGTGCAATTGGCCAGCTGGGCCAGCAGCGAACAAGCTGTTTCCTCAGAGTTTATTGTCAAGAACGCCTGTTGTCAAGGTGGTTTGGTACTCAATGTGGAGGGAAAGTTTTTCGCAAACATTTTCTCTGACATCAGTCTTTGCAACATATGCAAATTATTTTTAATGTAGGGATGGAGGTAGACAGGACCTCTTCAAGTTTGTAGGGAAAAGGAAATAGAAGCTGTGAGATAGGCCTTAATTCAAAGTACAATTCACGAAGGTAGAATTCTGAAGAGTGTTGGGGGAGGACCTGCATTTTGGCTACAGGGGCTGTTGCCTGAGTCATCTCCAGTCACTGATGTCCCTCCCAGTGCCTCCCAGACTGAGAAATCACTGACGCTGGAGCCAGGCAACACCAGCCTGGGTCCGCTGGGTCCGGCCCAGGAAGCTGTGAGCTGGGCGGGGAAAGTGAGCCAGGCTTTGCCCTTCCTGTTTGCTTTTGCCTGTACTTCCTCTAGATAGCCTTTGTTTGAAAAGTGTGCGTGTGTATGCGTATAAATACACACACATACACAATTTAATTTTTGAAAAATTTAAGCAATACAAGACTGTCTATAATAAAAAGTAAATCTTCCTTCAGTAACCTTGTTCTTCCCAGGAGTAGCCAACCAACAACCATTGGTGTGTCTTTATAGAAATATATATCTGTAAATACATACGCTCCTTGCCTTTTTTTCTATTCCGTAGGAATTATCCCTGTTCCGTGCCTTGCATTTTTCTTTTAACCACATTATCCTGGAGCTCTCGGAAGGCATGTGATGGGCATCAGGGCAGTATGTTCCAGAACATGCACTTTGGCATGGGGATTATTTTGAGCTGAAGACAGTTAAGGCCCAAGACTCAAGGAGAGCTTTTTTATCTCTCTCTTAACCATCTAACAGGGTTTTGACAGGGAGCCTGTACCAGGAAGAAAGCTACTAGCAGAGATAACGTTTTTCCTCCTGTTAATCTGTCTTATGTCAACTTAATTATTAGACCAGCCGCAGAACCTAGAAGGGCAGAGGGGGCAAGATTTCCTCCCCTACACATTCATGCACACATAACAATGCTCTAACCTCATTTTATTTGATGGCTACATGATATAGGCATGACATGCTATTTCTTGATGTGCTGTAATTTGTCTTACTACTCCTTTCTTGATCGGTGTTCAAGTTTCCAGGTATTTTGGTTCTAATCCAAAGACTACTGTATTGAATATCTTTTTACATATATGCTAATATATCTTAGTCTTTTTTTTTTTTGGAGGGGTGCATAGATGGTTTAAAAAGTGTTTACTTTTACATTGCCTTGGTATTAAAGAATTACCATTAAAATATCATTACTATCTAAATGATAGTATTATGAAAGTAAATAATTTCTTTCAACAAACGAGATTGAAATATCTTATTTTAAGAAACATGATATTTAACACATTTCAGGAATGCACATTTACATGGAGTGATGAAATAATCAAATAAATATTTATGGAGTTTATTTGGTACTCTAAGTACTTACTAGATATTTTACTCATGCTTTTTATTTATTTATTTTGGCTCTTATTTTTTTATTTTTTAAAATTATTTTTATTAATTTGCTTTTGCTACAGATGTTTCTCCTTTTCCTCCTATGGTCTTAGTCCTTTTCTTGAATGAAGTAGTTCCAAGAGAGAAATCACCTGGGGGTATTTTTTTCTTTAGGGCAGCGGTGCTCAACCTGTGGGTCGCGACCCCTTTGGGGGTCGAACGACCCTTTCACAGGGGTCGCCTAAGACATAACAGTAGCAAATTACAGTTATGAAGTAGCAATGAAAATAATTTTATGGTTGGGGGTCACCACAACATGAACAGTATTGAAGGGTCACAAAATTAGGAAGGTTGAGAACCTCAGCTTTAGGGGCTATGGACACGATAGGATCATGGGCAGTTCTCAAGGGAATGGGGATGATGGTGGTTTGAGATAACTCTAGAATCCTTTTAGGTATCCAGGTGTGAAGCTCTATATACATTTAATATTGAGGACAAGTCCCCCTCTCTTTTTTTTCTATTTCTGAATTTTCTCCTTCCATTTTTATTCTAGGTTTTAAAAAAACTAGTTATGGTCAGCACTTGGTTTTTAGGAATAGAGCATATAAAAAGGAGCCATAATGTAGTCCATACTTCTTAATGAGGCACCTCTTGAGGACATGGGAAGCTTTAGGATAAGTTTGGGACATCTTTGTGGAATATCAGACTAGTTGAGGTTTGTATATATGAGTTTTGGAATTACAGTCTTGCATGGGGATATGTTCTGGGAAATTCATCACTAGGTGATTTCGTCACTGTGTGAACATTGTAGAATGCACTCACACAACCCTTGATGGTTTAGTCTACTACACACCTAGGCTATATGGTATAGCCTATTGCTCCTGGACTACAACACCTATATAGCATGTCCCTATACCGAATACTGTGGGCAGTTGCATCACAATGGTATTTGTGTATCTAAAAACATAGAACAGGGTAATTTTGGGTTTCTGGTCAAGACAGCAGCATAGGTAAATGTACTTTCATCCTGCAACAAATACATCAAAACTACTACTAAACTACAGAACAACCATCATTCAGAACTGCTTGAAATATATCGGAACGGGGATCCCGCACTTAAGGATATGGAGAAGAAGTCACCTGGAGACCGGTAGGAGGGGCAAAGAAGCAGAACAGGCTTGTCCCACACCCACCTGTGGTGGATAAAAATTGGGAGGAAAATCTTGGTTGCGGAGGTTCGCTCTTGAGGAGCAAGGGGCCCCAACCCCACACCAGGCCCCCCAGCCCAGTGCTGAGAAGTCCCCATAACTTCTGGCTGTAAAAACGAGTGGGGATTGAGGCCGAGTGAGATAAAGAGCTGCTGGAGTTCTAGGCAGTTCCTTTCAAAGGGCCTGTGCACAGACTCACTCATACTCACTCCCTTTGGGCTCCATCTCTGGGGCAGCAGCTCAGAAGGCACCAGGGACATACAGGGAGGCACTGAACCATCTGGCATCAGAGCGAGAGCTGAAACGACAGCATTCTCCCAGACAGAAGTGCTGGCAGAGGCCATTGCTCCTGTTCTGAGCCTTTCCCCAACCACAGCACTGACAGGCAGGTGCCATATCTGGGTCTCCATCAACCTGGTTCACCCTGTAACCCTGCCCTGCCCTGGTGATTTCCTGAAACCTGCCCCACCAGCTTGTGGGCCCACCGGCCCTGTTTCCAGTGGCTTTTCCATATGAATGGCCTGTCTTGGCTCATGCTTCAGATTTTCCTAAAATCTCTTAAATAACTAGCATCTGGCCGTGGCATGTCCTGTACCTCTAAGTAGCCCCAGGCCTGGCACTATTAGCAGCCGGCCTTGGTTTGCAGTTTGGCCTCTGCTGGGTACCTCTAAGGCCAGCACAAGTAGCAGCCATCTGCAGGTTCCTTTGTAGTCATGCTAGGTGGCCTCAGGCAGGACACAGGCAGTGGCTGGCCTTGGCTTGCACCTCCTGGGAAGCCCCGGAGCCAGTGTACCTGGTGGACAGCTTCAGACCATGTTGAAGAACCACCCAACCACCTCCACAAGCAACACACTCAAGGGGTGGATTCAGTGGGCAGCAGTGCCTCAGTGAAATAAGCCCTGCCCTGTGGGGTGGGCCCTTGCACAGCTGACCCTCCACTGTGGTTGCAGTCGGCTCTTGTAGCTGATGGTCCCGGGACTAAATCCCTCCCATTGATGTGCCAACAGCAATCAAGGCTCAACTAAAACTAAAGGGTGGGCACAGCCCACGTGAAGGAGCATACCTGGAATGCCCAGCTCGGGTGAATGGGGAGGTTGTACCACTTGACCCTACAGGACACCTACGACATTAGGCTACTCTACCACGCCCAGGAGATGTAGCAGCTCTACCTAATACTTAGAGAAAGCACATGGAGGCTGCCCAAATAAGAAGACAAAGAAACATGTTTCAGATGAAAGCACAGAACAAGACCCCAGAAAAATAACTAAACACAATGAAGACAAGTTATCTACCAGATACATAGTTCAAAACACTGGTTATAAGGATGCTCAGTGAACTTAGGAGAAGAGTACATAAACTTAGAACTTGAACAGCATAATAAAAGGACATAGAAACCATAACAAAGAACCAGTCAGAAATGACAGATATGCTAACTGAAATGAAGAATAATTTACAGGGGATCAGCAGTAGAGTAGATGAAGCTAAAAATCAAAACAGTGATTTGGAATATAAGGAAGCAAAAAACAAAAAAACAAAACAAAAAAAACCCAATCAGAACAATAGAAAGAAATAAAATGAGGATAGTGTAAGAAGCCTCTGGGCCAAATTCAAGCATACCAACATTCATATCATGGGGGTGTCAGAAGGAGAAGAGAGAAAGAGCAAGAAATTGAATACCTATTTTAAAACAATGATGATTGAAAACTTCCCGAACCTGGTGAAGGAAATAGACATATGAGTTCAGGAAGCACAGAGAATCCCAAACAAGATGAGCTCAAACAGGTCCACATTCAGACACATCATAATTAAAATGCAAAAAGTTAAAGACAGAGAATCTTAAAAACTGGAAGAGAAGAGCAGTTAGTTACCTACATGAGAGCTCTCATAAGACTGTCAGAAATTTCTCAACAAAAACTTTGCAGGCCAGAAGGAATTGGCAAGGCATATTCAAAGTGATGAAAAGCAAGAGCCTACAACCAAGATTATTCTAACCAGCAAAGCTATAACTTAGAATCAAAGGATAAAGAGCTTCCCAGACAAGAAAAAGCTAAAGGAGTTCATTACCACCACACTAGTATTATATGAAATGTTAAAGTGTCTTCAAGAAGAAGAAGAAGAAGGAGGAGGAGGAGGGGGAGAAGGAGGAGGAGGAGAAAGAGAAGAAGGAGAAGGGAAAAATATGAACAATAAAATGGCAATAAGTACATATTCATCAACAATTAAATCTAAAAACAAAATGAACAAACCAGCAGAACAGATACAGACTCATAGATACAGAGAACATTTTGATGGTTGCCAGATAAGAGTGTTTTGCGGGGTTGAGTGAAAAAAGTGAAGGGATTAAGAAGTACAAATTGATAGTAACAGAATAGTCAAGGGGATGTAAAGTACAGCATAGGGAATATAGTCTCCGAGGAAGAAAGAAAAGAAAAGAAAGCTTGGAAGACAGTGAATGTTAGCCTGCAAAGGCCAGTCAAAGGTCTGATCTGTGGGGGAAGAAAGTGGGAACAGTCTTAGAGAAGTGAGGACTCTATGGGGACAGTGACACGAAAAGCAAGTTCCATGTGGGGGACGGTTAAAAAGGATAGAATTGAGTTCATTTCTTTCTGATCCCTCTACTTTCATATAGTGGGGGAAAAAAATTACTTCTTGAAATGAACTGGAAACGTCTTGAATCTGAGCCCACTATTGATATGGAAAACCCCAGCAGACTCAGATTTCCCCTTAAAGACCGTGACTCTCTGAGCAGTTGTCAAACACTAGCTAGTTGCTTCAGGACGTGGTCTGTCATCTTCAGTGAGAAGGTGACTTGCCCTTTTCCTGGTGGTGATTGCCAGAAATGCCTCTTTCCCTAATCCAGAACAATGCTGCCCACTTCACAGAAATCATCAGCTTTTTCCTGTCACCCGAGGAGAGTTTCAGAAAAGCCAGCCCTGGCAGCCATGGTCTGTATGTCACAGTATGGGGGTGTAGGAGGCCAGCTCCGTCCTCTTGAAGGGGTACCACAGCCATAACCCAGAGATTCCTTGTTTTCTCACTGGTTGGTGCTGGGCTGGTCCTGGAGTCTAAGCCGTCTTGTCTGAAACTTTTCCATCCACAAACCTAAGTAAAACGAATGCTTTCGTCTGGGAAAGGGTGTGGTTCATCCTTGAAGCTGCCCAGTCAAGTGTTTTCCTCAGTTTTTTGTACTCTATGTTTATTAACAATAGCTGTCCACCAGTCCACTTTTCTTTTAAGCCCCCCAACCTAAGTCCCCCAAATCTATGAGTAAAACTAACGTTGTAGGAAAATGGACCATGTTGATCACGTGTAAACCAGTTTCAGAAACATGGTCACTGAAGGGTCACCTCAGTCTTTCCCAATGGGCAATTTTTATTCTAGTTTAATGTGTCTATTACCCATTTAAATATTATATAAAAGACAGGTTTTTAAAAATCATAGATAAGCCCTGGCCGGTTTGGCTCAGAGGTTGGAGCGTCGGCCTGCCGACCAGAGGGTCCCAGGTTCAGTTCCCGCTAGGGAATAATGGGAAAATAAATAGGGAAAATAAATAAATAAATGAATGAATAAATAAATAAATAAATAAATGAATAAAAAATCATAGATTAAGTAGTCATGTTTTGTTCTGGTTCTTGCACGGAGAAAAATGAAGACTATATTCTCCAAACCCCACAATCTTTCTCTAAAGCCCTATTTCTTTTAAAAAGAAAACACACCCTTTTTTTCTTTATTGATTTTGAGAAAGGAAGAAGGAGAAAGAGATAGAAACACTGACAAGAGAGAACATCGATTGGCCGCCTCCTGCATGTCCCCCACTGGGGATTTGGCCCACAACCTGGGCCTGTGCCCTGACCAGGAATCAAACTGGCCACCTCTTGGTGCATGGGTTGACATTCAACCACTGAGCCACCCCGGCTGGGCTCTAAAGCCCTATTTCCAAAATACATAAGTGATTTTTTTTTCTCTAGCTCTAACTTTCTACCTGCTGGACGTGTTTTTGCTGCAGAGTAATTTTGCTTTGTGGTTTTCCTCTGGGATAAACTGTGCAGTGTACAGTGTGTTTCAGATTCCATCACTCCAGAATTTTCCGTGATTACTACGTCCCATATACACACCTACCATGGCGTGGGAAACACTTCTGCCTGTGGATTGTCGAATGCTTAGAATTACTTCTCCCGAGGGCTCTGGAGGATTTTAAAGTTTCACAGAAAATGACCAATCTTGGTCCCTGAATATGTTTAGTTTTATAAGTCTAGCTGTTTTATTTCCTTCAGAGCAGCTCATCCTCATCTCAAGGGAAGAAGTGAAGGAGAAATAAACTATTTAGGGTATGGGACCTGCAGACCTCAGCCTATGAAGTACCCATCACACCTGCCTGTGGCACAGCAACGCAGCCGGGCAGGGGCGTGGCTACCTCCCAGCAGTGATTTAGCATAAGCAGTGTTGGTGTCTCGATCGAGCTGTTCAGTTCCATGTGTTTAACATGTGTGGAAATACTCTTTGTCTTCATAAAGTTGAGTTGCACCAGTCAAAAATTTTAGTAACTGTGTATGGTGTCAGATGGGTACTAGATTAATTGGGATGCTCACTTAGTAAGTTATATAATGTCTAATCACTGGGGTGTTCACCTGAAACTAATATAATGTTGTATGTCAACTATAATTGAAAAAGAGAAAAATGATTAAAAAATAGAAAATATACAGTAAAAATATGATAGAAAAGATAAAAACATATACAGGTACAGTTATACAGGTACACCTGTATAGGACTCTGACGTGAATAGAGCCCATGAAATGGAGAGCTGCCTTGCGTGAGGCAGTGAGTGAGTGGTGGGTAAATGTGAAGGCCCAGGACAGTACTGTGCACTACTGTGGACTTTATAAATACTGTACACTTAGGCTACCCTAAATTTATAAAACAACAGGAGATTAAATCAAACACAAGAGAAATGATGCAATCAAGAGCCGTGGTTAAAAATGAAATGTATGAGGTGGGGCTGGGGTAACACAGCATGCTGTTTGAGAGCAAACTTTTTTTTAATCCTCACTCCAAGACAGTTTTCCATTTTCTGTTCAGATAGAGTGGGAGGGAGGGAGGGGGTGAGAGAGAGAGAGAGAGAGAGACAAAGAGAGAGAGAGAGAGAGAGAGAAACATCGACGTGAAACGAACACATTGAGTGGCTGCCTCCCGCACGACCAAACCAGGGCCGGGGACAAACTGCAACCGAGGTACATGCCCTTAGCGGGAACCGAACCCGGGTCTCTCTGGGAACCAAACCTGAGTCTCTCTGGACCCCAGGCCGTCGCTCTAACCGCTGAGCCAAACCGGCCAGCGCTGACAGCAAACTTTTTTTTATATAAGTAGAAAGAGTATACTCTAAATAGCAATAAAAATACAGTGTAGTAAATACGTAAACCCGCATCACAGTCGTGTATTACTATCAAGCATTATGTACTGTACATAATTGTACGCTATGCTTTCATACGCTTGGCAGCACAGTACGTTTTCTCACAGCATCCCCGCAAACACGCGAGCAATGCATTGCTGCAGGACATGATGACGTTACTAGGACTCGAACGTCATTAGGTGATGGGAATTTTTCAGCTCCATTATAATCTCATGGGCCCACCATCCCCTCCATCCATCACTGACTGAAATGTCCTCATTAGGTGCATGACTATAAGCCATTTAACTGATAAGTGATTTACAAAGATCTGTTTCATTTTATGAAAAGAATGATAAATTTACATGGGTATAAAAGACAAGCCTTTCTCTGCTACCCGTGGAGGGGCCCAAACGGTGCTGTTTTTTAAATTACAGTTCCCATGTAATTTAAAGGGACACTTTCACAATGTCCGGAGCCCTGGATGTCCTGAAGATGAAGGAGCAGGACGTCCTCAAACTCCTTGCAGCAGGAACCCACTTAGGTGTCACCAACCTTGATGTCCAGATGGAACGGCAACCTGCAAAAGGCAGAGGGGTGGTGTTTGCACCGCAAATCTGAAGAAAGCCTGGGAGAGGCTTCTGTTGGCAGCGCTGCCATCATTGTTGCCACTGAAAACCCCCTGTTGCAGTATCAGGTGGTCCAGGAACACAGGCCAGGGAGCTGTGCTGAAGTTCGCTGCTGCTTCCCTCCTGGGAACTTCACCAACCAGGTCCGGGGCCCAAACCTCTCCGACCTCAGTGCTGAGCACCAGCCTCTCACAGAGGTCTTGTTACTGCCCCACGCACGATTGCTCTGGGTAACAGACTCTGCGCCCTGTGGACACTGCCGTCCTGTGCTACAGGGAGCTTGCTCAGGGGGCTGATGCGGGGGATGCTGGCCTGGGCAATCCTGTGCATGCTGGCACATCTCCCGTGAACACCCATGGGGGGCAGGCCTGATCTTCCCTTCCACAGAGACCCGAAGAGACTGAAAGGAAGAGCGGCCGCTGCCGAAAAGGCTGTGACCAAGGAGGAGTTTCAGGGCGAAGGCGCTGCTCCGGCTCCCCAGTTCACTGCTGCTCACGTTGATGTTTCTCTCTCTCTGTCTTCCCCCGTCTCTCCTCCGCTCTGTCTGAAGATAAATGCAAAAGTGTCCTCCAGCCCTGGCTGGTTTGGCTCAGTGGTTAGAGCGTGGGCCTGAGGACCAGAGAGTCCCTGGTTGGGTTCCACTAGGGGCACGTACAAAACAAAAAAAAAAAAAAAAAGAAAAAGAAAAATGTCCTCCAGTGAGGATAAAAAAAAAAAAAAGAAGTTGGTGGGCCTGGCTAGGTGGCTTGTTGGTTGACCTGTACACCAAAAGGCTGTGGGTTCAATTCCCGGTCAGGGTACATACTTAGGTTATGGGTTTGATCCCCAGTTGGGGTGCATACAAAAGGCAACCCTTTGATGTTTCTCTCTCTCTCACTGCATCTTTTTCTAAAATTAATAAAAACATATTCTCAGGTGAGGAATAAACAAAAGAAGTTGGTGGTGGTGATGGGTTGAGAACTTCAGTGAGCATATGGGGGCTTGCTTTTCGATGGGTAGCTTAGGGGAAATGTTAGTCTCTTCACTTCTCTGCTTTGCTCTGCGCACAGAAGCAGCTTCATGGCCAAAGCCCCATTGGGAGCTGGATCGCGTCTCTTCTCCACTCACAGGTCTTGTAAGAGTGACCTATGGGGCTAAGTAGAAAGGACGCGGTTAGGGTCAATTGAAGCCATTAACTCTTAACTTGGCTGCTGCAACTTTCTTTCATGTACAACCATTCAGTATTTATTCATTCATGAAAAAACTCTTGAGTACCTATGGTGTGCTAGACTGTACCAGTCTGATACAGACATAGAAAAGAGTAAGCTCTGGAATGAGTAAGGAAGCAGAATGAGGTTACCTTAGGGGCACTGTGCTAAGATAGTTGGTAATTACAGGACTGAGAAAGAGGTATACCTAACTCATGTCCTAGGCTTGCTCGAAGGGGTGATGGCAGAACTGAGACTTAAAGGTGGGTGAAGAAGAAGAAGTGGGGGGCTTTCTAAGCACAGACCAACCTAGTAAAGAAAGACCACAGACAGTGAGAACCAGAACCTCATTGAAAAAATAGCCCCCTACCCACCAAAAAAACCTCCCAACTACAAAAAATACTGAAAAGCCAAACAAATAAAAAACAGCTGAAGAAAAAGAGTCAGATCAGGGTGAGCCTCATATACCATATTAAATGATTTGGACAATAGTTTTTAGATTTTACTGAAGAATTTTGAGCAAGGTGTGCAATACAGTAATCAGAGAGTTCCATTTTGCGAAGACCACGTGGGCTCTGTGGGGATGGGTTTGATGGGCAGCGGGAGTTAGAAGCCAGTCAGGCAGCTGTGTGTGGGGTAAGGTTTACATACATTAAACCACTTGCAGAGCACCTGGCTTCAGGGGTGGGGTAAGGTTGTGGCCACTCTCTTTTCCCTTTGTACCTCTGTCATGCCATTTTACATGAGATTTGTTTGCAATACTATGGGGAGCACCTTGTTTCAATGAGGAACACTTGTCTTCTGCTAATCCCTAGATCTCATCATCAAGAGACATACGGAGCTTTTAGAGAGACCTAGTCAATTATTTATTTAGTAAGTAGTTTATGGAGTTCTCATGCATCAAGAGCCCTGAAATACCAATGCATTTTTTCAGATTCCAACAGTCACTAGTGAGCCCCTAATATATTTGAGACACGGCCCTCTCCTTTGGGTGTGCTTTCCTTTCCTTAGAGAACAGAGAGCAAAATGGTGAACTGCCAGTTAAAGGGCCGTTATTTCTGGAACAACCAGATATCACAGAAAACAGCATTGTTGGGCCTGATACATTTTACATGTTTGGAGTTTTATGACCAATATCTTTCCCTCCATAATTTAAAAAATACATTTAATAATTACTAAGAATGTTTTTCTCTCAGCATTTTTCAAAGTGAAAAAGATAAAGCATAATAATGTCAGATTTTAAAGTTAGCTTTTGGACTTTTCTTTTTTTTTTTTCCCCTCACCCGAGGACATTTTCCCATTTTTGTTCAGATAGAGTGGGAGGGAGAGAGAGAGAGAGAAACATGGACGTGAAAGGGACACATCAAGTGGCTGCCGCCCGCACAACCCAACCAGGGCCGGGGACAAACTGCAACCAAGGTACATGCCCTTAGCGGCCAATGCTCTAACCGCTGAGCCAAACTGGCCAGGGCTGGATTTTTCTTATATGATAGTAACTGATAACATTTCCCAAGTTACTTACACATTATTCCTCATTAATTCATTATTACTCTCCATTCTAATACTTTCTGGGTGAGTGAGGGAAAGAATCCAAGGTAAGAACAAGCCCTCATTTCTGTATACAGAAGAAAAGGGCTGAGCTATCTTCTTGTTCAACCTTTATCTTTCTTCTTTAGACAGCGTTGCACAAAAATCACGGGGTAGAATGAGAGGAATGTGAAGGAAATGAAAGTAGGAATTTAGACTCCTGGGTGATGGGTTGTTTGCTTCTACTTTACGGTGTGGTCCTAGTCTTCACTCATTCTTGACATCTATTTGTGCATTCAAAGGAGGGAAGAAGTGCCTATTTCTTATATTTACCTCACAGCTCAACAGAGTGTCTAGCAAATAATAGATCACCAGTGGAAACTTGTTGAATGAATAAATGCTCATGTTAATTCATTCTTTTTTATATATTAGGGAGAAAAAGAACTAATTTAAATTTGTTCTTTGTTTTTTTTTTTTTGTAACACTACCAAGAATTAATAATCTTTCTTTACATATAAATATATTTCTTGGAGAAATTATGACTACAGTTTCATAAATAAATACAGAAAACTGACTATCCTTTCTTTCTGATTTGAAAGTCACAGAGACTGCAATGAGACCTAAACTGATTTGGGTGTTTTTTTCTGAGTAGTTAGTAGGTGGCAGCTGCTTCAACACCCAAAGTGCTTGACAGTGTTTTGATTTTATGATGGAAGTCAAGTTCACTGACAGCCATATTATAGGCTTTTCTCTGGGGCTGTTATTTGTTACAGAGTTTTGAAAATAGTAACTGGAAAATTTCAAGAGGTGCCTCTTAAGAGTTGTAGAAAAGAAATTTGTTCTCCCTGAAATGCTGGAGTATACTGTTTTAAATGTTCTGCCGGTGAGAGCTGTGGGTTTTTTTTTTTTTTAAATGACAGTTGCAAAGACTATTAAAAAAAATAAATGACCTGTGCAATGATGCTCTGACTTAACAGCAGTTATGTTATTTTTCTCCTCTATTCAGAACCACGTGTTTTCAAAGTATATGTTCTCCCCCCGAGTTTATGTCAGAAATGCAGCTGTTGAGTCAAAGCTTTGCCCACTAGATCTGAGAGTGTTACTTTTTAAATGTGAGCAAGAAAGAGCAACAATACTATAGGTTGAATGTTTGTGTTCCCCGCAAATTTGTATGTTGAAATTCTAACCCCCAATGTGATGGTATTTGGAGGTGGGGCCTTTGGGAGGCGACTAGGTCATAAGGGTGGAACCCTCATTGAATGGAATTAGTGCCCTTATAAAAGAGACCCCAGAGAGATCTCTTGTCTCTTCTTCCATGTGGACTAAGAGGGAAGACAGCCATCTGTGAATCAGAAAGTGGCCCCCCATCAGACACTGAATTTGCCAGCTCCTTGACCTTGGACTTTCCAGCCTCCAAAACAGTGAGGAATAACTGCTTGTTGTTTAAGCCACTCAGTCTAAGGTATTTTTGTTAGAATAACCCAAACTGACTATGACAAAGTTTCACAGCAGTGAAACATCATTGTATTGTTGTATTTCTCCTCTGTAATGTATAGTCTCCTTCTTCCAGTGTCTAAGAAGAATTCTCAATAACGCTTTATGTAGTTTAATTCTAGGTTTTAGTCTGTTTGGGGATAAGTAAGGCAAATCAATACTTCGGTTTCTGTATCTGACAGGTGAAAAGAATCTTGGGTTTGAATCTTTTGACATTTGTCTTTAATCCACTCTATTGTATAAACCTAGGCATAACTGATTAATTTATCAGTGGCTGCCCAGTTAAAAGGATGATATTAACTTGCACTTAGCTACAGGAAATTAACCATAAATGGTCATTAGCCAAGAAAGAACAGAGAGAAGGGAATCATTGCCTCTTAAAAAAGGTTGAAGTTAAAACTGCCACACACTGTAGTGAGGAACAATGGGAAACTTACTCCTCTAATGGTGATATGACTTTTCCTTACAGGGAAGTTTTAGAACTAGGGCTAGAGTTCTATGGGGATTATTGTTTATGTTCAGTGAAGGAAATTGATCTTGGAAATATGTTTAGTGATTATCACTACCATTCATTTCAGTCTTTGTTGCTCAGAAAATGAGAGTGCCTGTGTTCTCATACAAAAATCACGTAGAAACATTTTCCTTAATTTCGAAGTGTGGACTTTTGTGATTGTTGGATAGTATTTTATGTTCCAAAGAAGGCTCCACAGTCTTTATGAAATATGTACAGCTAAAATAAACTTTATTAATAAAGTCAGGACTAAAAGAAGCTAAAATAAACTTTACTTATAAAGCTTTATAAAACTTCTGTCTTCCTTAGTAGTTAATACTTTGCATCTGTTAAACCAAAAATGGTCTGTTCTAAAAGCTAGAGGCTTAAGAAAACAACTCGATGAGAATACCTTTGTCTTAATATCATTTAACCAATGTCCATAATATCTTTTAAAGCAAAGTGAAGTGTATTTGGTAAAATTTGTTAAAAATAAAATTTTAATTTTGCAGGTACAAAACATACTTGTCTTGTCAATAACCCTGTACTCTGTCTATGCACTATTCAAGGCAACCAGGAGCTTTTGCACATGTAGAATTCCCCTGGGCTGTTGAGAAATAAGGAAAGGATAAGGTTAGTTAGGCATTGAATAGTGGGAATATATGAAGCATAACTATGAAAAGACAAGAATTATCTTTCTCTATATGAAAGTTGAATTCATAAACCCATATCAATGCTACCTTTCAATCATTTTGGTAGACTTCACATTGATTTCAATAAGAGCTATAAAAAATTAATTTAAATGTTAAATAGCAGCTTATTGGTAGACCATAGGGAGGGAATATCTATTAAAAATTGTTGATGTTGGGGAAGATGAAAAAGTTCTGTAGGTGGATGGTGGTGATGGCTAACTCAACAATGTGAATGTACTTAATGTCACAGGACTACACAGTTAAAATGGTGAAAATGGTAAAGTGTATGTTATATATATATTTTATCACACTAAAAAATACTATGAATTTAATGAATTTAATAGAAAATTATAGACAGAATAAAAAATCTTATGTAAACCTACCAAAAAAATATTGTCATTGAAATCACCTCCAATTATAAGGAATGAGAATAGAAAGTCACCCCTCTGACTGTGCTGAAGCAGTAATGTAATGCTTAAACATAACAGCAATTCTTCATTTGGATGACTTATGAATCATTCAGTAAAATCAGTCTAATAACTTTTGGTGACCTTTTAATTTCTTAAAATTTGAGAATATGTGTTTGTGTCAGTATGTGCTTAAATTTGTATTATGTGAATTTTCTATTTTTGGTGCTTCATTCATCCCTCTCCATTAGTTCAAATAATTAAGAGTTGTTATTGAAACTGAATTGAAATGAAATTCCACCCAATTTGGAATTTCAAAAGGCTTTGCAAGAATATTATAATTTTCTTTTCTTTCTTTCTTTTTTTTTTTTTTTTATCCTCACCCGAGGACATTTTTCCATTTTATTGTTCAGATAGAGTGGGAGGGAGGGAGGGAGGGGGAGGAAGAGGAAGAGAGAGAGAGAGAGAGAGAAACATCAATGTGAAAGGGACACATCGAGTGGCTGCCACCCACATGACCAACCAGGGCCGGGGAGAAACTGCAACCAAGGCATGCGCCCTTAGTGGGAACCGAACCCGGGTCTCTCTGGACTGCAGGCTGATGCTCTAACCACTGAGCCAAACTGGCCAGGGCAAGAATATTATAATTTTCATTCCACAAGTCAGAGAAAGGGATGAATAATTGTTCGGGAGGAAGTGTGCTTAGAGTCAGGAGCCAATTTAGCATTTATAATGTTAAGAACAGTCCTGGTCTATGTGCTTTCTATTAGTACTCTCATTGTTATATGAATTAACTTAGTGCTTATGGGGCTTGTGATATAAGACCAGTGTTTATGGGACAAAGTTATGCAATGGAGAAATCACACTCTGTCATTTGCAACGGGAGGGTTAAGGATGATGAGCAGACACCAGAATTTGCCTTGGCTGCTTTGGGGCTGGCTTCATTTGGAAAGTTAAATCAAAGCTAAAGGTTGCCAACTGAGGAGGAAGAAGATGCCTCACAGTAATAGGTTGTAAACGTGGGTGAAAGTTGAAATTGGGTAGAATATATATACAAGATGGCAGAGGGACCAACTCCATTGAAGGAGTTTGGGAGATTAGACAAACAGAGCAGTGGCTCTCAATGGAGTGGGTGTGTGGTGATTCTTCCCCCTCCCCTGGCATCATTTAACGATGTCTAGAGGCATTTTTGGTTGTCACAAGCTGGGGGGAGTGTACTAGCGGTATCTGGTGAGCACAGACCAGGGATGCTGTTAAACGTCCTTTTATGTACAGCTACAACCTCTCCCAACAAAGAATGTTTTGGCCTTACGTGGTGATAGTTCTGAAGTTGAGAAGCCATGTGATAGGAAATAGGCAGGCAAGGCCATCGTCATGGTAGGGTGTTTGGTCCAAATGTGACTGTACCTGAACGTCACAGAACTATGTTGAATGTTATTGAGTTACAAGAGGAAAAGATTCAGTGTCTTGTCAGATTTGATATGGATTAAAGTGCAAGAAGGAAATGGTGGTTGTGTAGGTCGACTGTTAAGGTACTTTTGTCATCTTGGTGGGTGTTCTACTGGGCAAGCCAAGGGAAGCCAAGCCCTGGGAACGAACTGACCTGAAAGTCTTGCCAGACAGTGTAGTCTGGAGAAGAGCAAGACAGAACTGTAGCTTCAGGCAGCAAAATGAAAGTTGACAGGTCTTAGAAAAGTGAAAAAAGTCAATAAATATGATGGGTGTGGGTAGATGAGTGCAGAACAAAGTCCAGGAAGGCGTGGAAGGTAAAAAGTAGCAGAAGCTAGCAGGTGGAACAATGCTTCTCAAAGCTGTTCGCACATTTGAGTCACGTAGGGAATTAAGAAAACATACTGATGTGTGGGCGCCTGCTCAGACCAGTTCAATCCAAGCATTTGGGGGGGGGTTCTAGACTTCAAGTATGTTTACAGACAAGCATTTCTCTTGTGCAGCTGGGGTTGAGAATTGCTCTTCTAGTAGGTCCATATGTAATGAAGGACTAAACAGGGTGACTTGAACAATACTCTAAAATAAGCTGCCACAGAGCTTAGGGGCTGCTTGTCCTCTGTCCTGGTGTTTTGCTCCCTGACTTGTGTAGGGATGTGTGTGGGCTGCCGCTGAAAGGACCATGTGCCAGGAGCTTGAAGCTGGGTTTTGCTTACACTTTGACGACAAGACAGAGCAGGAGACAGGGGCTCACTTCCTACTAAGGACCATGACTGAGCTTTGGATTTAAACTTCTAGAGAGTCCCCAAATTATCCTGAGATGAAAAGGAATCAATCGGGAGTAAAAATAATATTAAGCAAGTTACATGAGCAGTTAAAAATTGCTTCATGTTTTATATATACAGTCAAGCACTGCTTAATGACAGGGATGTACTCTGAAAAATGTGTTGTTAGGTGATTTCATTGTTGTGTGAACATTGTAGAATGCACAAACCTAGGTGGTATAGCCAAGTACACCCCTAGGCTAAATGGTATAGTCTGTTGCTCCTGGGCTACAAAATCTGTACAGCATGTTACTGTACTGAATTCTGTGGGCAACTGTAACACAATGGTATTTGTGTATCAAAACATAGAAAAGATAAAGATACCTTAAAAAGATAAAATATGGTACACTTATATAGGGCACTTACCATGAATGAAACCTACAGGACTGGAAGTTGCTCTGGGTGAGTGAGTGAGTGGTGAGTGAATGTGAAGGTCTAGGACATTACTGTGGACTTTATATACATTGCATCTGTCGGCTACACTAAATTTATAAAACAACAGGAGATTAAATCAAGTACAAGAGAAGATGATACAATCAAGACTTGGTTAACACAGGATATATAAAATTTGGGCTAGGGTAACATGGCATGCTGTTTTACAGCAAAATTATTTTATACGTAGAAAGAATACGCTCTAAAATAATGATAAATGTTTAGTATAATAGACATGTAAAACAGTAACATAGTCGCTTTATTATCATTTGACCAGGAATCAAACCAGAGACCTTCCGGATTGCTCAACCAACTGAGCCACACCAGCCAGGGCGTATGTGCTGTACTTTTATATGACAGGCAGTGCAATAGGTTAATTTTCACCAGCATCAGCACAGAGTAATGCATTGCTTTATGCTGCGACCTCACATTGGCTGCAACGTCACTAGATGATAGGAATTTTTCAGCTTCATTATAATGTTATGGAAGCACTGTGGTAAATGGTATATGCGTTCCATCATTAACCAAAACATTATTATGTGGTGCAAGACTGCGTAAGAATGAAAATGGCACTATGAGAGGAGAAATGAAGAGCCATAAAACTATGGGTGTCTTGAAGAAAGTGCCTAATTTTCTCTACAAGTAGCTGATAAAGGCAGCCTGTCTTCTCACCTTGATGAACTGGCTGGGAGGATGTGTCTCATGGCCTCCTTTGCAGAAGGGCGTCCCTTATCTGCCTTTTCCAGTTCGGAAAACAGTCCCGAGAAAACATTCCTTTCTAGCAGAAAGAGAATAAGAGTGAAAGCGTTCTTTGTCTGTAGATTCCTGGGACAGTTTTGAAGAGATTGAGTAAATGCCTGGTGGTGAGAATCTGTTCCATTTTCATTTGTCTCTAGCAAAGCCTGGTGGCAATTTAATATTCTTTATTATTATTTTACATGCAACTTCCTTCCTCGCTTATGATTCCTGTCAGAACTGTGTATTAGTGCCCATTAGTCATTTTTCTTGGGTTGCCCTATAATGCTTCAAAGGAGGGCTGGTGTATTTCAGTAATTTTGCTTACAATTTGATTTGCGATCTCTAGAATCCCAATTTAGTTTCATCAGCACATTTCAACATACAACAGCTGGGCCCCTGGATGGGCTCATTTACATACATTAGCAGCTGAAAGCTAAGCACCAGCGACCCAGAAGATGGCCTTATATTTTCCCCTAGCTTCACAGGACGTTTTAGGAAATATATCCTGCCTCCCTGTTTGTAACTGTGTCAGTGACAATATCCTGTGAACGATTTGATAAAAACCCACACAAACAAACCCAAAAACTGTTGGTCTCCAGGCAACTTTTAACCTAAAATGCTTTGCTAAAAAGCCTTGGAGGAAAATCAGAGGATATTCTCTGTCCTCCTTCAGTGTCTAGCCAGAATATTGCCCCCTCCCATTATAAATATCTGTATTATTAGATAAATGGTAAAGGAATGAGCTCCTGAACTGGTCAGGGATCATCCTTTAAGCCATAAACACTGTCGTGACTGAGACCCTGAGCATGACTCTCCGTACTGTCGTGGCATGAGAGAGGCAGTGTGTAAGACTTGTGGGAAACTTGGGTTTCTGTTCACCATTTCCTTTGCTTATATTTACATTCTTGAACTGTGGTCTTGGTTTGTGTAGTAGGTTGAAAAATGCTTCCCTCTGCCCCATCCCTGAAAGATGTCTTTATTCTAATTTCTGGACCCTGTACGTTTAATAAAACCATCTTTGCAGAAGTTGATTGAATTAAAGATTTGGAGATGAGGTTATTTGGGTTACCCTGGAGGGCCCTAAATGCCATTACCAAGGTGCTAATCAGAGAGAGGCAGAGGGAGGTTGCACAGAGAAGAGGAGGACGTCAGGTGGCCAAGGGGCAGAGATGGGAGTTACGTGGCAGGAATGCTGCCTCCAGCAGCAGCTGGAAGGGGCAGGGCGAGGGTTTTCTCCTGGAGCCTCTGAAGGGAACGTGGCCCTGCCCACACCTCGCTTTCAGCCCAGAGAAGCCGAGTTTGGACGTCTGGCCTCTGGATTGAGAGAGTGAACTGCTGTTGTTTGAAACCACTACGTCCGTGGTAATTTGTTACACAGTCACAGGAAACTAATACAGTCAATAAAAGAGTCTATCCTATGGTTCATGGACAGGTTGCTTAGTTATTCTAGTATATCAATGTCAGTGTTTTATTCTGGAAATGAATTGTTCATTTCCTTGATAATTTTCATTTGGTATTTCATTTATGATCCATTGACTCTACTGAATCCTGTCTGCTGGGCAAGTAGGTAGGTGAAATGCAAGAGCATTTGATCTGCTGAAGAGGTCCCCAGACATGGGACAAAACATTTGTGAACAGGTGACCTAGAAGACTCAATATTCCAGAAAGGAGAGAGATTATTATCTGCTGTATATTTGAATATATATCATTTCACCATTATACTCCCCTGTCTAGTTTCTATGAGAGATAGACCCACTGTATTTTATCAACATAAACTGTGTTGTACAAGGTGCACCTTAGAATTGGATTACACTCTGTGTAATGGCTATTGGTGTGAGTTGTAGATTATGATGATTCTGAACTGAATTGAGGGAAATACAATCTGATGTCTTTATTCTCTTTAGCCAATAGCAGGATACTGTCAGACTTCACTTTTACTTCCTCTGCTATTACTTGACCATGATTCCCTGGGGCCAATTCATTAATTATGGGACTCTGTATTACAGGTATCCCTGAGGATAAAGTGGGCTCTTGGAGAAGTCTTGTGATGCCCAGTAAAATGTTTCAAGAAAAGTGGATAGATTTTTGGTTTTAGTCAAAGATCCTAGAAATATGGATGAATCAAACTGCTAGAGATTTAAAAATGTTCTTTATAAAAGTACTTTATGAGGTTTTCTATTATAAAATTAGAAAACAATTCCTTTTATAATCATTGACCCCTCATATGACAATAGTTGTTTCTTAAGGGGGACAAGTCAGAACATAATCAAGTTGGAAAAACTGAATGGTTTTCTTTTGCAAAGAATTTTAATACATATTATATGTGCCTATGTGTTTGCTAAAAGATATCAATAAGCATGTATTTTTTGAAGATACACTTTTATAGCAATTATTAAATTAATTCTCAGTTAAATGTAAATGATTCTGTTTTCTCAAGTACCTTACTTATATAGAAGTAAGAGACTTCTTCAAGGATGAGTTTAAGTCATTGGTAGAGGAAACCTATACTTAAGTTTTAATTTTCTTTGTGAGCAAGTATCTAAAAGTTTATAGTTTTTCTGTGCTCTTTCCCTTCCTTCCATAATTTGTTCCAGGGCACTGTGGCATCTACTGATTGAAGTAAATAAGACAATGTCTTTACTATTAAATGTTTTATTTCCTCCCTTATGAATTCTCAGAGTTGTGGCCAAGGTGGGCCTGATATCAGAACGAGAGGGGAGAAACTGTTTACTTCAGAATGGGTCCCCCAAACCTCTAACACAGCTCAGGCATAAGTTAAATTGCACTATGTTGGGAGATAGGTTATGCATGTATAATTTTTATTTATAAAATAAACCTTTGAAAAAAATGCTGAAGAACAATATGGGCTTTGCTTTGTGTGATCAGTGTTTCGAAGTAGATATAAATACAACTTTGTTAAATGAAACTATGACGAGAGCATATAGAACATTTTTGTTATTTAAGATGTCCTAAAGTATATAAGGAGAATGTTTTCTCTATCTGAGGCAATCCATTTTGACTTACCTATTTTAATACTGTATGCTAAAAATATAAGTAGGAGGATAGTGAAATCATATCATCTAAAGCTGAAATCTGCTAAGCTAAAGTGATGAAACAGGTGATTGGGTTCCAGCAGGAAATTTAAGAAAAGGGAAATAGAAAAGTAGTTTCTTTGAATTTGGAGTGAAATGGCTTTTATATTTGAAGAAGTACTGTGGATACTTGGTCTGTGTGAGGAGGGAAGGGAAGGGAAATTGGGTGGTGGGGAAGGTGAGAAATCACAGGTTTGAAAACTCAGACCTCAGTATTCCTTGCACCCCTCCAGCGGGCCTTCCTGCCTCGTCTACGCACTGTGAGTCCTGCTGCTCATTTCTGACTTCGCGGTTTTGAGCTCTTGACAATGGCACCTCCCAGCTCCCGCACTTTGTCAGAAGTCTTGGCCATCTAAGAATCAGGCTGCTGGAGCTGAGAGTCTCATCTGATTGTCAGCCAAAGAAGGGGTGACAGAGTGGTGCACACAGGATTTCCACACAGAAGGCCTAGTTCCGAATCCTGGCAAGGAGCACTTATTAAATCTGTGACCTTGGCAAGTCATTTATCTTCTTTGTGCTTCAGTTTTTTCAGTTTTCTCACTATAAGATGAAATTACTTCTCAGTTTTGTTTTAAGCACTACATAAAGTAATATATATAAAAGCAGCTAACAGTGATTTGTAAGTAGTAGGGACTCAATCCTCGGTGTTTGGTGTTTGTTTGTTTTGTTTTTTGTAAAAAACACCTTCTTTGGCCAGCCATTGAAGTGCCTCCTCTTGGTGGCAGTGTAGATTGCCTGGAGATATTTGACAAATATTTTATTATTTTGCAATAATAACAAATGCAGAGAAGAATTAAGGGCTGTGTATGTGCCTACATAGAAATGCCTGTACATATATACACGTAATATTTTTGAGGAGATGCCTTGTCTTTAACTTCCTTCTTTTTTCTTTTTTAAACTATATATCTATATCTATCATCTATATCTATATCTATATCTATATCTATATATATCTATATCTATCTATCTATCTGTATGTATTTCTCAGACTATTCTTTCCCATTTTTTTTTTTTTTCCTCAGACCGAACTAACAGGGGCTGAGGTTAGTGAATTTATTTCAAATTTGGATGTTGGCATAGGGCTGCCAAAGGGGTCGCAGACAAAGTTTAGAATTTTGTTTTGGTAGAAACGTTTTGGTGTCCCTTCATCGGAGAATCCCACTCTTGCTTCCTACGACTTCCCATCTCTACCGAGGGACGACCAGCATCTGATGTTGCTTGAGGCAGTTGACCAGGCCAAGGATCTAAAACATCCCATTTCTCAAGAACTGGGACATGAATTAGGTTTATGTTTCCTGGAAGGAATTTCTCGTTATGAAGAGGACTGGGTTGGCCCCTTTGGGAGGATTCTCAGGGATGGGAAAAGTCTTTGGTTGCTCTCTTCCTCCTCAGTGCAACCTCTCCTGGGATTTGCAGGTGGAGCTGAGGATTTACAGATGAAGGTAATAGACATGATTTATTTGACTTGCATATATATATAAAAAATGAATTGGCTGCCAATTTTCAAACTTAGTAGATTTCCCACCCAAATCTAGATTTAAGTTTTTTCTGGAAACTATCTGGCAACATTCAAATAGGGAAAGGATTGATCAATGACAAATTAGAAGGGCAAGTGGTTCCTAGTCCAGACGGTTCCCTCCCACCTGGGTAATTGCTGAAATTACCTGTTTGGCCCTTGGAGGCATTTGGATTTGCCACATACACCTACACTGAGCGTTGTTTACCCGCCTCTACCTCTCCTGGCCACATCTTCCCTCTTCCTGCCCTGGCATCCCCCCACATATGTATTTTTTTTTTCTGGCAGAGCCCATGAGCTCAGTAAAAACAAGAACTGGTCTTTAGAGAAAAAATAGGTTTTACCATGGCAAACCAATGATATTCAAAGCCACAAACCATAATTCCAGAAATGCCAGTTCTGTTTCTTGTTTCTTTTGAGCTGTGAACAATCTTATTTTTGAAGCTAAAACTATAATCAGAACATTATCATGGTAGTAGTATTTTGGAATCATTTAAAAAGCAATGGAGATGATAAAGAAAGATTGGAATTAAAAGGATGGAAAAAGACAAATCAGGCAATTTCTCATAAAACGATACATCTATATGAATTTATTAAAAATTAGACTTTAAGGCAAAAGAGTCTTACTAGAGATAAAGAACACATGTTCAATCCCTTGAATGATATAACAATTTTAAATGTGGATGCTTCAAATAATACAGTTTTAAAAGATATAAAGCAGAATTGTTAGAACTATGAACAGAACTAAACAACTGTACCCTCATAGTGGGAGACTTTAATACATCTATCTCAGTAAGTAACAGAACTAGCTAACAACAAAACCAATAAGGAAAGAGAAAATTTTGAGCAACATATTAACAAATTTGATCTAATGGTCACATATAGAACATCCAAGAACTGAAGAATGTGTTTTTAGAAACAGATGGGTCATTTATGAAAATGGATACATCCCATGCCATAATAGAAATCTAAACAAATTTATGCATGTATGCATGAACAATGGACATGGACAACAAAGCTGGGGAAAGGGCAGGGAGGGAGGGGGAGGGAAGAAAAGGAGAAACATCTGTAACAAAAATAAATAAATTAATTAAAAAATATATCAAAATCATACAGAGCATGCTTTCTAACCACAATGCAATTAATTAGAAATCACTAACAAAATGGATATAGAAAAAAATCAATATATGTGAAAATTAAGAAAGGTTCTAAATAACCCCATGAATCAAAGAAGAAATCATATAAATTAGAAGATGTTTAGAACCACATTGAAATAATGATACTATGTATAACAACTTGTGGGGTATGGGTACAATTGAAGATATGCAGAGGGGGGTTTCTTAGCATTAAATATATATTTCAGAAACCTTTAAGGTAATACAGTTAAAAATATGGATGAATTCCTAGAAAAATATAACTTCCCAAAACCGATTTAGAAGAAATAAATAGCCTTCCTGCAATGAACATTCCAGGGTCTAACTTTACTAGAAGTTTTATAAAGTCTTTAAGAAACAAGTATCCAATACTATGCAAACGTAGAGAACAGAAAAAGATAAATAGTGTCTAGAATTAAAGACTCCTTAGAATCAATATGAAAAAGACAATCCTGTGGAAAAAGATACAAAAGACTTGGACATTTCACAAAAGAAAACTTTTTTGGGAGGTATATTTGTATTTCTAAAATAGCTTTATTGAGGTATAATTAATATGAAAAAACCCAAACCTGGACATATTTAATGTATACAATTTGTGAAACCATCACTACAAACAAGGTAATAAAATATCCACTTCCTGCAAACATTGCCTCCTGCTCCTCTTCCTGTCCTCCCCCCCCCCCCCCCCCACCCCGCCATGACTTCTTCTGTGGCAAGAATAGTGCCTGGGATTTATCCTCTTCACAGAATTTTAAATGTACAATACTGACTTGTTAACTATAGACACTATATTGTACAGTAGATCTCATGAAAAGATCCTCAACCTCCAACCCTCTCCTGCCTCCCCGCCCCTCCCCTGTCTTCTCCCCTCTCTCCTGTCCAGGGACCTTATTCATTGGCATATTCCAGGGCATAGAAAATAAAACAGGATCTGGCTCTTAGTAGATTTTCAGTAAATATTTATGTAAACTATAATAAATGCAATAGTTGAAATCCTCCAAATGGAAAAGATAAAGCACAAAAAGAAAGTGAATGCAATGTGAAGAAAAGGAGGCCGAAGGTGCAGATGTCTGGAACAGTAGCACACAGAGCATGGGAGAGCTCAGGAGGTGGCCTGAAGGGCATACTGGTGGGAAGTAGAAGGCAGTCCAGGATTGCACACTGGCATCAACTAGAATATCTTTGGCTGCAAGGAACTGGACATCTAAGAGTGGCTTCAACAATAGGCTTTAATTATCTCATATAATAGTCTGGGGGTAGATAGTTCCAGGGTTGGTTAGTTCAGTATATCTTCCAGGTTGAGGCTCTATATTAGCTTTTGGTGATTGTCCTGGTTTTCCTGTAGTGGTCACAAAATCTGTCACAGCACCACATATTAAACACTCAGTTCAAAGACAGAAATTGTACATGCAAAGAACTTATCCTCAGGTTCCATTGGCCAATACCAACTTCTGAAACAACCACAGCAAAGGGGAATGTGATTTCCTTGACTGGTTTAGGCCAACATGATCCATCTCCTGGGGCTGGGGGAAAGGCCTGCTTCCCCTGAGCATCCTGCTGTCCCACACCTGAACACAACTGTGTTACCAAGGTACTGTGTTACCAAGGAAGTAGATGTGTGTGCATGTGATTGAGGGTGATGCATGCTGGAGAGACAACCAACCAAGTACCTGTCACAGAATTCAAGGAAAGAGATGCAAAGGAAGGAGTCAGTTGGGTCCATTGTAGCTGGGTAGTCATTCATATAAGACAAGGATTAAATATGACAATTGGGTTGGACAACAAAGACAACATTCATTGTGAGAGCCATTTCTATGGAGTTGGGGAGGAAAATAGGGGGAATAGGCCAGGTTATGCTGAGTTAAAGAGTAAATGGGGGAAGGGAGTGGAGGTAGGAAGGAAGGCAACTCATTCAAGGGTCTTGGCCATGAAGGACAATGTAGCTGGCTTGGGCCTCTATTCTATTCCTAAGTGGGAACCCTGGCTGTGTACTTCAGAATTTTTTGAATAATTTCCAGACTTGATAATGTTAGCTTATTTCCCATTCCTCTGACTATACTAATTACTTTACTTTGACCCTTCTTGGTTCCAACATTTTCTTTGTGAGATGTGGGAATGCGAACTATATACATGTTTTGTTGAATTTAAAAATGACTCTTTTCTCATTATAAAAATTATATCGATTCATCACAAAAACCATAAAAAATGGAAAGATGCAGAAGGAAAAATAAAAAATATATATGATCTTAACCCACAGAAATAATGAGATTTAACATATTGCTGTTTTTCTCTCATCCACATTTATATTTATTTCATATAGTGAAATACTATATATTCTGTTTTATGACTTGCTTTTTTCTTGATATTATATGACAAGTTTCTCATCTCCTAAAACATCCTTTATGAATACATTCTATTGTGTGAATAGATCATTTAATACTCTTCAGTTGTTGAACATTTAAACTGTTTCCAATTTTTTTTACTGCTATATTTGTGTCTGCCTATGACATATTATCTTGGGATAGGTTTATAGCCATGAGATGAGTGGGTCAAAGAATATAAAATGATTTTAGAGTTTTGGGCAGGGCAGTGATTTGGTTAAATGTAGGTACCCTGGGCTGTGCTTGGTTCCAATTCAGATTCTGCCATTTTCTTGATGTGTGACTTTGTGTCAGTGACTGACCCAAGTCTCAGTTTTCTAATCTGTAAAATGTGGATCATAATATCTATCTCACAGGGTTCTTAATAAGCTTACTAAATAATTTGTAAGGTGCATTTATTACAGTGACTAACAATAAATATGAGCTATTTCTGAGAGCTGGTGCATCTACTTATGTCTCTAAGCAGTCTGTTTTATTTTGATCTACTAGCTATAAAGTTTAGCATATAGGTTTAAAAAAATCTATAATAAAATACATGGCTAATGTGTTCAAAGACACTTATCTTAATGAATTTGGGGCCATTACAATTTTAGCCTTTAGATTTTCCCCCTTAGGCCAAATATTTCAAGTTCAGAGGTAACATTGTGTTGGCCACAGAATGTTCTCTAGAAAATATTTATTTCAGCCTTCACTGGGTGTCTTTAGCTAGTACATTCTGTGTAGAATCTCTAACCTTTGATTAAAGCATTTACACTAACGAGAGCAGTGCTTAAACTATTTATTCCCCAAGGGGCTTTTCCCCACCTTTAACCTACTTTAAGTTCTTTTATCTATTAAGCCACTAGGACTAAACAAAGCTATAAATAAATTGGCTTTGAATAAAAGTAATACTTCTGTGAAAAAAAAAAATCACTGATCCCAAATATAACCTTGATGTCTTCTGGAATCTCTCAGAACAAAGGAAAGGCAATCTTATACATTTGCTGAATGATGAAGGATTTTCAAAAGCTAGTAAAGTGTTCCATGGCTCTGATAGTGTCTTACTTTCTCACTTTCTGCCCCGAGGCTCAGTTCCAGTTCGGGGAAGTTTTCTGGCTCGTGGATTTGCTTTCATGTGGCCGTCTTGGAACCTGGAGTCCAACCCTCACATAATAATGTTGTTGGAATTTGAGAATAATTTTTGGGAGGATAGAGCCAAGTTTGTTCACCTGGTACTTTTATGTACCAGAAATTGCCCTTCTGCATTTTTAGTTACCAAATAAAACCTCAGATGTTATTTTTTATTTTTTATTTTTATTTTTTTTTAACCTCACCCGAGGACATTTTTCCATTTTTTGTACAGATAGAGTGGGAGGGAGAGAGAGGAAGAGACAGAGAGAGAGAAACATCGACGTGAAGGGACACATCGAGTGGCTGCCACCGCACGACCAACCAGGGCCGGGGAAAAACTGCAACCGAAGTACGTGCCCTTAGCGGGAACCGAACCCAGGTCTCTCCGGACCGCAGGCCGACGCTCTAACCGCTGAGCCAAACTGGCCAGGGCTCAGATGTTATTTTTTAATATATAAACTTATTTTCAATATGAACTTATTTTATTATTTAATAAGCTTCATATAGAAGCTTATTTTAATACATTGTTTTTCAATATAAGCTTATTTTCCTTTTATGAAAAAACAAAATTCAAATAATAGAATAATTATTTATTACGTGATTTGTTTTTCAGAACTTTAATTTCTGTGTCTCTGTGAAGGGTTTCGCAGTGGTCTGCTGTATCTGCCTCGCACTGGTTCCAGCAGAACCAATTATTACTTTCTCTATTGGTTAAGGCCACGTTGGTAGATTGAAATCAGCCATGGTGGGGTTATTTACATCATAGTAACCAACAACCACAATAAGGTTGTTTCCCCACCGCTCCATGCGCCAACCCCCTTCACCCCCCAAGCTGATTAGTAAACATTTACCAACAGACCACTGCTTTTCAGATAGTTTAAAAGGCGCTAGAAATTTTAGGCTATCAGACAATATTTGAGTTAAAAGAAAAGGTTAGTTATCAGGAATTGCACCTTCTCCCAGTGGCTGTTTGTGAAATGCTATCATCTACTCGAAAATAGTCATTTAGAACATGACAGACAAATTGAACGTGGGAAGAAAGGAAACCACAAATAGGAGCCACACATTACAGCAAATGTGGAAAAATGGGCAACAGAGGTAAGAAAATAGAAAGCCAAAGGAAAAAGAAATCTTGAAGAATGAAGGACAGGAAGACTGTGCTAAGCAAAATTGAGACTAAAATTGCATTTGAGAGGTTAAAAAAGGCATCGAAATGAAGTAGTCTTGAAAATGGTCAACCATGCCAACTTGGTGAAGCAATGTCTTTCCAAGGTGACATTCGCAGAGACGGAAAAGTGGCACTGAAACCAGAGACCTCTGAAAACACATCTTGGCTTTGGCATCTCGGAACACATTTAGAGAATAGCATTACGGGTAAGTAATAACCACATATTTATTGCCCAAACTAGGACTTTTGTGAATTAAAAGGGGGCTGTATTAATAATTACTTTCTGAGAAACAACATAAGCCAAAACCATTGAGGCAAACCAGGACCTAGGTACACACTAATTATAGGCTAAACTGTTGGAGACCGGTTTCCATTCGAATGAGTTAAAAGAACTTGACTAATAAATATTACAATGAAAAGTTTAAAATACACATTTTTAGCCTGTGATTATATATAATTAGGTATTTTCCCCTTATGAGGTTAAAAGAGCAACAGGAGGTGATTCATAAGAGTGCTGACTAGACAACAAAACATTTGTGAGGACCTGGTCTCAGGCTGGACAGCATGTTCCCGGAGCCCCATCTGCCGTGCCTTCGGATCATGGTGGGGTCCTGTGGAAACTGTTCTCATAACTGTCAACTCTGGAAATTGTCGGCCCAGAAACTCTAGCTTCGTTACTTATCAAGTCCTCTTCCTTATGCTGTTTCCAGTAACATTTCTAGGCTTTTTCCTTTGTCCTGCTGAAGTGGTTAAGTTTCTCACCTCTGCCAGCACCGGGGGAGGAATCCACAGTACTATGTGAGAACATACTGCCTTTTAGAGACATTGTCCTATCAAGTTCCACAGTCTTCCTTCCTCAAACTTGCCATTCCTCAGCTTAGCTGTATACTTTTGCCAGCTTTCAAAAACCTTTCTCAGAGACTCAGACACACTTTCTCTGGAAAATCACCAGTTTTCTGATTTTTGTGGCTTCTAAAAGGGCCTTGATGAATTACACACCCCACCTGTGCCCTGGTATCTGGACATACCTTTTTTGTGAGCTTGGGACTGAGAAGGTGATTTCATGCTCTGGGGCTTTGACCATATTTTATAGTGTATTCATTTTACTTTCTAGGAAATGGGTCAGCTTCTTTAAAAATTCAGTATCTGAGGCAAGGGACTCAAAATATGTTTCCTGGAACTCTCTTCACTAGTACATTTCTAGAAATCTTAAAGTCATCCTTCTGAAAGGAAATCTCTCACAACACCGTGTCCCATTCCCTTTACCCAGGACATCACACTGAACATCTCATTCAGGAACATTTTTCTGTGATGACAGAAACGTCCTGTATCTGTGCTCTTCAATATAATAGGAATTCCAATATGTGGCTATTGAGCACTTGAAATATGGCTAATATGACTGAGAAGTAAATTTTTAATTAATTGAACTTAACTTCATTTAAATGCAAATAGCTATGTATAATGAGCAAGTCCTGATCGATGCTACAGCCCTGTAGCAACCCGTTTGCTATAAAATCTGTCTATGTGGAGATGCAGTTGCCCCAGTGACGCCATTGCCACAGTTCAGTGCACAACCATTTCCCCAAGTAGGAATGACCTATAAGGGCCCACATTTATCTCACTGAGATAATTTCAATCTCTCATTGCCATTATCCACAATAGCAAGGAGCTGAATTCAGAGTGGGCAGATAGTCTATGGACTAGATAAACACTGCACCAGAATTTGGACTATTCATGATCAAACCTCTTCTTCCCCAAAGGCTATAAACATTTCTGAAGTGTCTCCAACCTAATATAAAAATAAAAGACAGTACTATGTAGTCCCATGTGTTCATTTTTTCCTTTCTCTCTCTCTCTCTCTCTCTCTCTCTCTCTCTCTCTCTCTCTCTCTCTCTCTCTCTCTCTCTTTAAACTTCTGTTTAGGAGGTTTGAAAGCCACTGATCTAGATAGCACCCAACGAGCCTGAACCCCCACTCCTCCAGCTTTCAGGATTAGAGACTTGACAGGACCAGAAAGGGGTGTCGGGATTTGAGGCATCTTTCATCACTTTGACAATGAATGACAACCCAATTATGTAAGACAGTGGGTGTCAGTATCTGTGATTTTTCTAGAGAGCCCAAAGCACCCTCTCATTTTTCTGTTTTTATTTTTATTTATTTTTTAATTAAAAGTTTTATTTATTTTCTTTTTTTTGCTGTCAATGGGACATATGCTTTACTTATTTTTATTTTTTTAAATCTTTACTGTTGAGAGTATTACAGATGTTATTCCCTTTTCCCTCCATTGACCCCTTTCTCCCCACTCCCCCCCCACTTCCTCCTCACTCCTACTTTCCCCATATTATTGTGTGTCCATTGGTTATGCATATATGCAAATAAGTTCTTTTTTTTTAATTTTTAATTTTTTTTTGTTACAGATGTTTCTCCTTTTTTTCCCCATTGGCACCCCCCTCCCCATCCCCCCCGCCCCGTCCCCGGCTTTGTTGTCCATGTCCATTGGTTATACATACATGCATATAAGTTCTGTGGTTTATCTCTTCCCACCCCCTCTTCTGAGGGATGTCAGTCTGTGCCCTACTTCCATGTTTCTGGGTCTATCGTATTCCTCAGACTGTTATGTTCATTATATTCTGTATATAAGTGAGATCATGTGGTATTTGTCTTTTTCTGCTTGGCTTATTTCACTTAGGATAGTACTTTCCAGGTCCCTCCATGTCGTCTCAAAGGATAAGAGATCTCTCTTTCTCACAGCTGCATAGTACTCCATTGTGTATATGTACCACTGCTTATTTATCCATTCGTCTACTGATGGACACTGGAGCTGTTTCTAGATCTTAGCTAGAACATTGTAAACAGTGTTGCTATGAACATGGGGGTACATATATTCTTCTGATTGGGGTTTCAGGCTTCTTAGGGTATATTCCTAGAAGCAGGATCACTGGGTCAAATGGAAGTTCAATGTTTAATTTTTTGAGGAAACACCATATTGTTTTTCATAGTGGCTGCACCAGTCTGCATTCCCACCAGCAGTGTACTAGAGTCCCCTTTTCTCCACACCCTCACCAGCACTTGTTGTTTGATCATTTGTTGATGGCGGCCATTCTAACAGGTGTGAGGTGATACCTCATAGTTGTTTTAATTTGCATCTCTGATGACTAGTGATGTTGAGCATTTCTTCATATGTCTCTTAGCCATTTGTATGTCCTATTTGGAGAGGTGTCTATTCAGCTCCTCTGCCCATTTTTAAATTGGGTTCTTTGTCTTCCTTTTGTGGAGTTGTATGAGCACTCTATATATATTGGAAATTAACCCCTTATCTGATGTATCATTGGCAATGATGTTCTCCCATACAGTGGGTTGCCTTTCCATTTTGATGATTGTTTCTTTTGCTGTGCAGAAGCTTTTGAGTTTGATGTAGTCCCATGTGTTCATTTTCTCCTTTGTTTCAGTTGCCTTAGATGATGTATCAGTGAAAATTCTGCTGCATATGATGTCCCAAATTTTGAAGCCTACATTTTCTTCTAGAATTTTTATGGATTCACGGGTCACATTTAAGTCTTTTATCCATTTTGAGTTTATTTTTGTGTATGGTGTAAGTTGATGGTCTAGTTTCATTTTTTTGCATGTAGCTGTCCAATTTTCCCAACACTATTTATTAAAGAGGCTGTCTTTACTCCACTGTATGCTCCTGCCAACTTTGTCAAATATTAATTGAGCATATTGCCTTGGGTCCATTTCTGGGTTCTCTGTTCTGTTCCACTGGTCTATATGCCTGTTCTTGTGCCAGTACCAGGCTGTTTTGATTACAGTCGCTTTGTAGTATAACCTGATATCTGGTATTGTGATCCCACCTACTTTGTCCTTCTTTTTCAAAATTGCTGTGGCTATTCGGGGACTTTTTTGGTTTCATATGAACTTTTGAAGTATTTGTTCTAGTTCTCTGAAATATGTTGTTGGTATTTTGGTGGGGATTGTATTGAATCTATAGATTGCTTTGGGTAGTATGGACATTTTTAATGAAGTTAATTCTTCCTATCCATGAACAAGGTATGTGCTTCCACTTTTTTATATCTTCCTCTATTTCTTTTTTTAATGTCGTGTAGTTGTCTGCAAATAGGTCCTTTACTTCTTTGGTTAAGTTTATTCCTAGGTATCTTAATTTTTTTGGCGCAATGGTAAATGGGATTGTTTCTTCAGTTTCTCTTTCTGTGAGTTCATCATTGGTGTATACGAATGCTGTCGATTTCTTGACGTTAACTTTGTATCCTGCTACTTTGTCAGATTCATTTATTAAGTCTAGTAGATTTTTGAAGGAGTCTTTGGGGTTTTCTATATATAATAGCATGTCATCTGCGAATAATGACAGTTTCACTTCCTCCTTTCCAATTTGGATCCCTTTTATTTTTTCCTCCTGTCTGATTGCTGTGGCTAAGACTTCCAGTACTATGTTAAATAAGAGTGGCAAAAGTGGACATCCTGTTCTTAATGGAAATGTTTTTAGTTTCTGCCCATTGAGTATGATGTTGGCTGTAGGTCTTTCATATATGGCCTTTATTATTTTGAGATATGATCCCTCTATTCCCACATTGCTGAGCGTTTTGATTAGAAATGGATGCTGGATTTTGTTGAAGTTTTTTTCGGCATCTATTGATATGATCATGTGGTTTTTATTCTTTATTTTATTTATGTGGTGTAGCACATTTATTGATTTGCGAATATTGTACCAGCCTTGCATCCCTGGAATGAATCCCACTTGGTCATGGTGAATAATTTTTTTGATGTATTGCTAGATCTGATTTGCTAGTATTTTGTTCAGGATTTTGGCGTCTATGTTCATCAGGGATATTGGCCTGTAGTTTTCTTTCTTTGTAGTGTCTTTTACTGGTTTTGGAATTAGAATTATGCTGGCCTCATAGAACGAGTTTGGAAGTCTTCCTTCTTCTTGAATTTTTTGAAATAGTTTGAGGAGAATGGGTGTTAGTTCTTTTTTGAATGTTTGGTAAAACTTCCCTGTGAAGCCATCTGGGCCTGGGCTTTTGTTTGCTGGGGGAGTCTTGATTACCTCTTCAATTTCCTTAGTTGTTATTGGTCTGTTCACATTTTCTCTCTCTTCCCGGTCCTGTTTTGGGAGACTGTGTGTTTCTAGTAATTTGTCCATTTTGCTTAGATTGTCGAATTTGTTGCTATATCCTTTGTTTCTCTTGCCTTAGGTGTGGTATCAGTGAAAATTCTGCTGCATATGATGCCTGAAATTTTGTTGCTCACATTTTCTTCTATAATTTTTATGGATTCACCAGTTACATTTAACTAAAAAGCTTCTGCACAGCAAAAGAAACAATCATCAAAATAGAAAGGGAACCTACCATATAGGAGACCATAATTGCCAATGATGCATCAGATAAGGGATTAATTTCCAAAATATATAAAGTACTCATACAATTCAACAAAAGAAAGACAAAAAACACAATTAAAAAATGGGTAAAGGACCTAAATAGACACATCTCCAAACAGGACATACAAATGGCCAAGAGACATATGAAGAAATGCTCAACATCACTAATCATCAGAGAGACGCAAATTAAAACAACAATGAGGTATCACTTCTCACCTGTCAGAATGGCTGCCATCAACAACCATCAAGCAACAAGTGTTGGCGAGGGTGTGGAGAAAAGGGGACTCTAGTACATTGCTGGTAGGAATGCAGACTGGTGCAACCACTGTGGAAAACACTATGGTGTTACCTCAAAAAGTAAAAATTTGACCCAGTGATCCCACTTCTAGGAATATACTCTAAGAAGCCTGAAACACCAATCAGAAAGAATATATGTGCTCTTATGTTCACAGCAGAACTATTTACAATAGCTAAGATCTGGAAACAACCCAAGTGTCCATCAGTAGATGAGTGAATGAAAAAACTTTGGTACCTGTACACAATGGAATACTATGCAGCAGTAAGAAAGAAAGATCTCTTATCATTTGAGATGACATGGAGGGACCTGGAGAGTATTATGCTAATGAAACAAGCCAAGCAGAGAAAGTCAAATATCACATGATCTCACTTATTTGTGGAATATAATGAAGTAAGAAACTGATGAACAAAAATGACCCAGAGACATAGAGGTAGGGTACAAATTGACAAACCCCAGAAGTGGGGGGGTTGGGAGGGTAGAGATAAACCACAGAACTTATATGCATGTATGCTTAATCAATGGACATAGACAACAAAGAAGGGGGGATGGGGTGGAGGGTGTTAATGGGGGGAAAAAGGAGAAACATCTGTAACAAAAACAAATTAACAAAAATAATTTTTTTAAAAAGATGGTACTGTGAAGACCTAATATACTATGTTAATACTATTCATAACAATACTATGAACACTGTCATCATCTCTGACTCAATCCCTCTCATTATTGTAACCAACAGAACTTATAAATCTTCTCTGTCCCTGATAGTGACTGACTACAGGTCAGAAATGGTGTGTGCGTAGCCATTGCTGGTGCCAATTGGTCCTTCCACATGGGTGGGCAGAGACAGCTCTTACTCTAGTCATCCTGTGCTGCTCCCTTCTCTGCAATGGCCTATTCTTCTATCCCAGACATGTCAACATGTACTCACATCTCCTTCCAAAGGAAACATTTTTGTAGTGCCCTGTGAAAAACAGTTTCAGATGTCCATGCTAGGCATCACATGACTCTTGTCTCCAGTCGTAGTGCACTGTCCCAGAAATGGGTGTCTGTCCTAAAGGCAGCAGTTCACAGGTTGTGCAGAGGTCTATCCCGTGATCTGGCTTGAAAAGGTGAGCTGCGCCAAGTCAATTCCGTCTGGTAGGAATGTAAACTATGAATTACAATGATGGGGCAGAGGTCCTCTGTGGGAGCTGAAAGGGAAAGATTGCTTAGAAGAACGTCATGGACTAGTGTTGGCACCATAAGGATCATGACAAACCACAGTTACGAGGACGCAGAAATGATGAGAAAAATGAAAAGGCAAAAACTACGAGTAAGCAGAAGATACAAGGCAGGAACAGATAAACAGATTAGCACCTGAAAAGTCTATCACTGTCTAGTGAATGATTCTGGGGAGACAGACAGTAAATAATTAAAATATATAATCATATACTTATTAAGTATAATAATTAAATACAATTAAATATAATGTCTTATATAATATGTGCATCAAATATAGTTTAAATATAATTAAAATATGAACTATTTAAAATATAAAATTAGATCTCCTGTAATAACAGATGGGAGTGGAGGCACAACGAGATGCGGCTGTGGTTCTTGCTACCTTCGGAGACAAAATACTGAAATCACAGGTCTCACTTGTGTCATAATTCTTGTCTTGTTGATGATGATATTTTAAATTATTGTTGCCCTTTCCCCTTTCTGCATAGATAATAAGGAAGTGTATGACTATGAACTAGGTAACCAGAAAAGGAACCTGAGGATGATATTGCAACTTAGGGCCAAGCGATGGATTGTTGCAATTGACCGTGGGGGGAACAGCTGTCACAAACAGCTCCTTCTGGCAGCCAGCAATTAGGAGAGAGGAATCTTGGAGTTCACTTTGAACACAACAATGGGCCATCTGGAGGGCCAAAAGGCAAGGCGGTGAGTCGTGATGAGTATTGCAAAAAACAGTGTGTGCACCACACATGTGTGAACACATATGTAATGTGCTAGGGATTTTTCAGGTCATGAATGTTTTTAATTTAAAGGAGTGCTAATACAGAACAATGACATGGGGACTATTGGCCTAAATAACATTAGGAAGTTTTGATCTTTTCATTATATATTTTAAAATTTAGAAGAAACTGAATAATTTGGTTTAATTCAATGAACTGCTTAGAGGCAAAACATGTGTAAGATTTTTTTCCCCACATCCCACTGGCACATGAGACATCAATAGATACACCGTTGGGGCTATGCAGAATGATGAGGACGTATAGATAGCCATGACTCACTTCCCCTAACTAGAACCTTATAGTGAAGAATAATCCACAGGTTTACATGGGATTCAAAATTCTTCTCAAACTGATACTTTTTAGGCTCCAAGTTTGGAGCTACTATTGACAATTTATGAATGAATTCTTCAGTTTTCTTAAGGCATAATTTCTTCATTAGTAAAATAGGGAACTAAAGTAGTTGATCTTTCCAATTCATAAAATATTGTGTTTATCAGAGGAGTTCATATTTTAAAAATAGAACTTTGACAAGTGTAAGACCTCATACACATATAAGAGTAGAGCTAGATTTCATTCATTCATTTATTCAATATAGAGAGTATATTACAATGCTCATATATGTATAATTTATTATATTCTGCAGACTGTGCTAATTGCTGGGGCCACATTAATGAAAAAGACGTGTTCCTGTCCATGTGGTCTCTTTAGAGGGAGCAAAGGCAATTGGAAAATTCTTGTCAGTTTCTATGTTACTACTTAAATAGGTGTTTAATTTCACATAGGTGTAGAATGGAAGGTAATCATACATCTTAGGACTATGTCATAGGATGACTGTGAGAATCAAAAGTGATAATTGTTGTAAAATGTATAAAGTGATCTACCATGAGTGACCTTGTTATAAAATATCAAGTGGGGAGAGGAAAGAAATGGGAAGAAGATTGAATCTTGGAAATATCCCCCAACTAAAGATAGGGATAAAGGAAAAAAAATAAAAGAGAGAAGAATAGAAAGTTAACAAAGAGGGAGGTGGAAAAATGAGAGAAAGTAATATGTAGGAAATATAAAGAAATAGTATAAAACAACTTTTTTCAGATTCTACCTAGTTCAATATGTTAAATTCATAGGTCTTATTCCAGCAATATTTCCTTAAAAAATTAGGTGAAGATTGCATTACAAAAAAAAAAAGAAAGGAAGAAAAGAAAATGAAAAGGGAAAGGGAAGGAAAGAAAACCTTTTTGACTTTTACATTCAAATTCTAAAGTAGTTTGTTTTTAGCTTAAAGAAAGTCAGGTCAATTATACAACAACAGAATGCATTTGTCCTTTATCCTGAGCCTGTCTGTTCAGTAACTTCACTCAAAAAGATTTTTGTTCTGGACTTGGAGAAGGGCAAAATGCTGTTGTAGAGTAAGTATTCAACCCAGCTGACTATAGATTTCTACTTGTCCGTGGGAGCACACATTCTGGCTGAGATGAACACCAAAGCCTCAAGTTTTTAAAGAAGAATTCTTGAAGGTTTATGTATGTAGTTTCATTGGTTTTGTTGAAGGAAGTCAGATAAGACTGAAATGCTTTATTGATGTGAGAACAAAGGTTAGCTAGGGGATCTGGAAAATGCGGAGCCGTATATTTTCAAAGGGAATGTACCTTTCTCCTCAATCTTTATAGTCCTGCTAGTCACATTTTGGCTGAAAATCTAATCTTGTTCCAAGACTAAAAATATAAATTGATACTCTCTTGATAACATATAAGATGTGTAAAGGCAAAACTATTTGATTATTTTTACTCTGACATATAGAGAAACTGTTATTTTATTTTATTTTATTTTATTTTATCCTCACCCGAGGACATTTTTCCATTTTTTGTTCAGGTAGAGTGGGAGGGAGAGAGAGGAAGAGAGAGAGAGAGAGAAACATCGACGTGAAAGGGACACATCGAGTGGCTGCCACCCGCATGACCAACCAGGGCCGGGGACAAACTGCAACCGAGGTACGTGCCCTTAGCGGGAACCGAACCCGGGTCTCTCTGTACCGCAGGCCGGCGCTCCAATCGCTGAGCCAAACCGGCCAGGGCGAGAAACTGTCATTTTAATCAAATTGAGTTAGTATGACTGTATTTGAAGCTTTCATAAAAGTAATATATTTGTTTGTGGGTAGCAGTTGGCTGGTATTATCTGGTCATCTATCTCTCTCCTTTGGACTCCAGCATTTTAGCTAATGTTTTGCAGTTCTTCTCTTGATTTAAATCCTAATCATTATCTACTTTGATACAGTCATGAATCTCAAAATATTTTGCTGAAGTAAAACCCTTGATATTTAGGTCAAGTTTTAATAATCTGTCTTCTTCTGGAATGACTAATTTTGAAGGAAAAAAATGCTGGGTTATAGTCATACTTTCCATGCATGCATTATTTTGTGACACATTTTCTCTGAGCATGAAGAATTTATTCTTAGAGCAAAAATTTGCAGGAGCAGAGGTGCCAGGGCCAAAGCCCTACACGTGGATTGTCTACAAGGGGAACAGCTTATCTTAAATTTATGCTACAATCAAGAATACAGGTAGATAAAACCTTCTTACACCGTCACTGTAGGAAGGAAAAGGACAAATGAATACTCGCTGCTTTGTATCTCTTCTTATATATCTTGCCAGAAAAAAGATTTTCCTGGTCAAAGCATCTTTGTTAAATTTATCTCCAGAGGGACAGTGCTGTTCAGTCGAATCTTTGCAAGATTTTACCCTGGCGTTCCAAAAGAAAACTTACTCAGTGTGATGGTATGTTTTATTTCCTTTCAAATAATTCCAGAAATAGGTCATAAAAATTTTGGTCAGCAAGTGTTCCACTGATTCTTGGAGATTAAGTTGCCAAATTAAGACAGAGAGGTTACAGAATCCTTTTCTATGATGGTTCAACTGTTAAAGTGAAAAGTAGCTTTATGTTTATTTCAGAGAATAAAACATGAAATAAATACAGTTTTGCTTATGTTCAGCTTTCTCATTTTAAAGTGAGAGGATAATCTTATATGAACAAATTAAAAAAACATTGAGATTAAGCAAAGATAAAAATAGACAGACTCACGAACACAGATAACAGTATGGTGATTGCCAGAGGGAAGGGGAGTAGGGGCAGTAGAAGAAGGTAAAAGGAGAATAAATGGTGATGGAAGGAGACTTGACTTGGGATGGTAAATGCACAACACAATGTACAGATGATGTATTGTAGAATTGTACACCTGAAACCTGTATAACTTCATTAACCAAAGTCACCCCAATAAATTCAATTAAACTTTTTTTTCTTTATTGATTTTTAGAGAGAGAGGAAGGGAGAGGGAGAGAGAGATAGAAACATCAATTGGCCAGCTCCTGCACATCCCCCACTGGGGATTTGGCCCACAACCTGGGCATGTGCCCTGACCGGGAATCGAACTGGTGACCTCTTGGTGTATGGGTCAACACTCCACCACTGAGCCACACCAGCCGAGCTAAATTCAATTAATAAAATAATATAGTAATTACATTGAAAGAAAAAGAAACATTAAATTAATTACTGAGATGTGTGGTAAAAAGGTATGATTTTTTTTTCTCCAGCACACACACATTAACTCTTTCTTTAGTCCATTTTGTTCTGCAATATATCTATATCTATATCTATATCTATATCTATATCTATATCTATATCTATATCTATCTATATCTATATCTATATCTATATCTATATCTATATCTATATCTATATCTATATCTATATCTATATCTATATCTATATCTATATCTATATCTAATCTCCACTTGGTCTTTTTAATTTTTTTGCCCCACTTTTTTCTCTCAGTTTTTGAAGCTAATAGAAAAGTACCCATTCTCCCCTCAAAATTTCAATGTGAGAAAAATATTGGTATACTTACATGCTACCCAGAAATGAACTGATTGGTAGGTAATATCTGTATTCCATTGGGAATCAAAAGAATAAAACAAAAAGTACTTTGTGTGCACTTATTCTTCTTTTTCCTCATTATTTTGCATAATTTATTAGTTGCAATTTAAAAACTGAAACTCATTTCAATCCTCAGTATCAAAAGGTGACTCACCTGTTAAAGTTTATGAGCTCTCAACAATTAAATTACTATTAATTTTAATAGTTTTTGTCATTTCAATTAAAGAGCTCCATCTCTATGTAAAAAATGTGAAAGCAGAGTGAATAAAAAATTATTTTTCAAGTTAAAAAGAATAATAAGCCCCAACCATAAGTTTAACAGAGGGACCTGCATAGAAAGATAAATATTTTTTTAAAAGTGTATTTTCTGCCAGGAACCCTGGTCCTACCAGGAGTGTGATGAAGACCCTTGCTCTCCACGGTAAGGTGGTTGGTGGTGACAGTGTTCTGACTCTGGCAGAGGGTGTGGGCTACCATCGCTACCTTTCTCGAATATTCTTGGGTGTTACAGATGGCATCAAACTTTAGAATGTTAGGAGGTCTGAGATATAAATCAGCAAGATGAGTAGAATTTTACTTTGTAGAAGTTAAATGCCTACGAGCCAGTCATAGTTTGCTCAGTCTCTTTTCCCCCCAACCTAATAAATAGTCTATTTCCAGGTTTTATAAACTTAGTGTATGAGGTCTGGCCGGTGTGGCTCAGTGGTTGAGCATCGACTCATGCACCAAGAGGTTGCTGGTTCTATTCTGGGTCAGGACACATGCCCAGGTCATGGACCCAATCCCCAGTGGGGGGCATGCAGGAGGTAGCCAATCAAAGTTCTCTCTCATTGGTGTTTCTATTTCCCTCTCCCTCTCATTTCCTCTCTCTCTAAAATCAATAAAAGAAAAAAAATTAAACTTAGTGTGTATTAGAAAAATACTTGTAAATTATTTTTGGAAAAGATTTTACTTTGAGCAAAATTATGAAAGGCTTCTTCTTTGGATCAAGAGTGGGGCCTCAAAGCAATATCATTTAGTTTGTCATGTTTTTTTTTGATAGTAGACTTTCATCTGAACAAGTTGGAATTTTAAAAATAAAATTAGCCTCCCCATTTCATTATGACTTAATTATTTATCAGAGGAATCAGGGCCAACAGAACTTTACATTTTTGCTGGTATATGCCTGAGTTTTTGTTTTTGGCTTGCTGCTAGAACTTGGGAGCCTCAAGTACAGCTGCTGTTCTGAGGCGTTGACATGGACCATTCCGAGGACGCCATGGGTAGTACTAGGCCATGGGTGGTACTAGGGGGGCTACAAGTGATTGGAATTTTCCTATGGTAGTCATTTTTCTATAATGTTCTACAGTTTTGTTGTAGTTCCTATCCACTCTCCTAGCTAAGATCAGTCTCATTTTCTTTCTTCCACCATTTTTTGTTGTTGTTATAAGTATCAAGAATTTTAGTGATTTGTAAATAGCTGTCTAAAATGCCCGGCTGGTGTGGCTCAGTGGTTGAGCATTGACCTATGCACCAAGAGGTCGCTGGTTTGATTCCTGGTCACTGCCCATGCCCAGGTTGTGGGCCCAATCCCCAGTGGGGGGCATGTGGGAGGTGGCCAATTGATGTTCTCTCTCATGGACGTTTCTCTCTCTCTCTCTTTCAAATCTGTAAAGAAAAAAATAGTTTTCTAAAATAATGCAATAAATGTGTGTGAAATTAATTTTTTATTTTATGTTTTAGCTGTTATCCCCTGAGTTCATGTTCTGGCCATGCTCAAGGCAGTTAGTTCTCGGGTGGGTTTTGTCCCATCAGGGTTGAGATACAGATCTCTGAAATTTCTGCTGTGGTACCCAGTCACTTGACTGGCACTGTTACTGCCAGGGAATTATGTGGAGTTAACCAGAAGATTTAAACCAAGAACCCTTATGTTCCCTTTCTCAATTTAGAAATAGAAAAGTTACAGACAATCCAGGTCTCTTTTTCTTGTCCTGTGTCTAATTTATCGCCCTAAATAAGCCAAGCCTCCCATCATGCTAAAAGAGGTTCCACTCTAGAACCTGGCTTCTGTCCTTCTGTGCATTCTCAGGCCATGTCGTATCCTGTGTGACTGCAGTACCTGTCCAAATGACACAGCTTCGCAGGGCTTTGACTTAGCTCCCCCAGCTTCGATCAGATCCCCCCTCATCGAGTCCTCCCACACGGGTACTGTGCACTCTGTCGTCACCCATGTCTTCACTGAAATTTTACACCAGGCACTTGTTTTCTGTACGTAACCCCTGGCAAAGGGCAGCTAGCTCTGTCTCATTAGGCCCTCCCCACTCTCGATTCTTTCTCTGTCACCCACTCTCTGTGTTCAATTCATTCCCGTTTCGATGTGCTGTTCCTGGAGCCTCTCTCTGACAGTATCAACTCCTTTGTCCCCATGTTTTTCTTTCACATCTGCTTAGCAAAATCCCTGGCCTGGATGAATCCAGTTCAGTCTTCCACACCCGAGTCTTGCTGAAGAAAATCTCCCCATAAGTAGAGAGGTGCTGACGAAAGTTAAACGGGTTCATCTGGAGTCTCAGTACTTGTTGGCCTTGACTCCTGGCCACACTCAGGAACACGGCACCCATCTTCATTTATTTGAGACTCCTTTTATGCCTTAGGAAAGGAAGGTGAGGCTTTTTATACGCAGGCTTGCATATTTCTTCTTCAAGTTCCCTTTTGGTATCAGCAGTTCAATTGTAATGTTAAAAGACCCAGGGTAAGTTTGAGCCCAGTCTCTCATGTGTTGGGAGATCCTTGAGTAGCAGTGATGACATGGACAGTGTGATGGGTGGTGCCATGATGCTGGGAGATCTCTCTGGATTATGGCAGAATCCGTAACAGCTGAATAACAGGCATCTAGAGATGGGCCTCAGTGAAGTGTCTGGGCTTAGGACAGAGCTGCACCCCCAGTAAGGAAACAGGAACACACGGTCGGAAACTGAACTAGGAGGCCACACATACTGTGCTCAATGGTAGGGGAGGGTTAGTGTCAGAGAAGGGACAGCTCAGCTCTGGTTCCCAGAGTTGACCCAGGACACTAGATGTTGGTTGTCTTGCCACAGGGTTGATGTGAGCATTTATCCACTGCCTCCTTTGGCAGGAGTGGTTCGGAGAAATGGGGGGAGCTGAGAGTAGAGGCAGGTGGGGCTGGTGAAACTCCAGGTGCGTGGTGGAGTGCCATCAGAGATGAGTGAAGAGAAGTGAATTTTGGTCAGCCTGTAGAATGGGCCTTCTCTGGTAGTTCTGGAAGTGTGTGGCCCAATCATGGAATCAAACGAGAACTGAATAAATAGGAAAGGGTAAATTATAATTTTTTTCAATAATGTTACTGTATTCAGCCCAGCCGGTGTGACTCCATGGTAGAGCATCGACCCATGCACCAAGAGGTCGCCAGTTCGATTCCCGGTCAGTGCACATGCCCAGGTTGTGGGTCCAATCCCCAGTGGGGGGCATGCAGGAGGCAACCAATCAATGTTCTCTCTCATTGATGTTTCTGTCTTTCTTTCCCTCTCTCATCCTCTCCCTCTAGAATCAATACAGAAAGAAAAAAAATATTATTATATTCATATAAAAGGAATGGGGAAACTTTTAAACCAAAGAATAGACTCTTTGCCATGTGAGCTCTGTACATTTTAAGGACATTTTAGACCTAGGCATAGTTTTTGGGGGTCTGTGGCCTCTCTCATTGGCATGCTAATTTTCTGGTTTCGGTACATTCAGGGAAAATAAACTAATTTTGATATTATCCTAATCAAAGTACAGGCAGGCATATCCGCTGTAATAACATAATATGTTATAATCCAAAGCTTAATATATTTGTATCCTGCTTCAGGCAACTATAATACGTTAATAGATAGTTACATAAAAAAATCAATTGGAAGATGGCTATTTGCTTTACCAAATTTTCATCATAAGGTTTTTGTAAAAAATCCCAATTTCCTCAAAGGCATTTAAAATCTAATTTAGTGTACTAATACTCCATTTGCGCACACATTCATCCTGATGAATAAACAAGTGAGACTTTTTAATAGGACTACATATACATTTTGAGTTTAGACTTAAAAATGTCCATGTAAGGATGGAGCCGAGTGCTCCGGCTTTTCAGCAAACCAAGAGGCTAGTTTTATTAACTGAAAGCTACATATAAGGCAACAGGTGACACAGTTGCCCCCAAACGGGAATGCAGTCTGAGCTTCAGTTAACAGAAATCAAGGTCCAGAATGAGAGCATCAAATACAACACCCACACCACATCTGGGTACTTCCTGCCCCATTTTGTTGGGGGACTGGACATACTCAGGGAGTGCCTATAGAGGCGGGTGTTGGGGTAGTGAAGAAACTGAGGCTCCATCAAGGTCATAAAGGGTAAAGACATAGAGGATGCTTGGCTTGGAGAAGAGAAGGCAGTGATGGTTTCTAATAAGAGTGACAGGTTGGCATATGGAGGCCGAGTTGATTTATTTGTTATTATTTCAGCTTTAGAATTCAAGGTGGGAATTATAGGGTGGCAGTTTCCTCTTCCTCAGAGTGTATCAAGGTTGTTGGCTTTTTTTGTTTTGTTCTTCTAAAGAGGATTCTTGTATGAGGTAAGAAGTTTGGAGGCTTCTATGGTTCCCTCCACTGACTGATTAGGTTAGATTGATCCCATCTAGTAAGCTACTCAGCTGTAATTACTTTTTATTTATACTTATATATTGTTTATTATGTGTCTGGAACTGTTCCAAATACAGTAAAAATGTTGACTTACTTCACTTATTTTAACAACCTCACAAATTTTACACACGCACACGCACGCACACGCACACTCACACACACGCACGCACACACAAACGCACACACACGCACACTGAGGCCCAGAGATGCTGTCTTGCTTGCACAGAGTAACATAGCAAGAGCCAGGTTTCCGCCCAGGCCGTCTGCCTCTTTAGTTCACGAACACGTGTCTTGAGGATTACATTATGCTAGAATTATAGATGTGATGGCTCTGTTCTTGACATGTTATTAGGCTAGTGCCTGAAAAATGACTTTTATCTTTATTACTGTGATGATTTTAAGTTTTCTTATCTGGGAAGAGTTTCTGATTCACCTCAATTCACCTATACATGTTTCGCTAGAAAACAGAAATATTGTTTTGTGTCCCCTGTGGCCTAAATCCTAAAATAGTAACTTGGATGATTTGAATACTTTATTAACTCAGCCCTATCCCGTTTGTAAATTATAGAGGTTTTTAAAGGAAGTGACATCTCTCACAACTGCCTCCTTCCCAGTCCATGTGATTTCTTTATAATCATAAGGTCTTATATTATGTCTCTGTGACTTGGAAGAACTTTTCTTTTTCTTCTAAATTTTAACTCCCTGTCAAGGGTAATCTCAGTACTGGAGGGTATATGGCTTATTAAACACAGAATTGTGTCTGCTGCTCCTTTCGTTCACAAACCCAAAAGCCTCATCTGTTAGCAGACGACTATAACAACACACCCATAACAGCCTTCCCTGTTTGTATGTTGAGTTCACGAAGCAGAAAGTATGACAGGTTCTGTATCTTTCAAAACATCTCCGCCCAAATGCTAGTTAATCCCCCAGCTTTCAAAGGCCAGCAAAATTTATCTTTCTGCCGGCAGCAAGAATATAGTTTCTCTTGTTTCCCCAGTCTTCTGTAGAAGCTATTCACTGACACAACTGCTTAGCCAAGATGACTATAATTTTTCATATGATATTAAACAGACAAACCCCGATTTCCAGGATATGAACTAATTTTATAAAGAAAAAATTGTTAATCTCCTAGTTGATGTTCTGTTTTTTTTCTTTTTTATGTTGAACTGGTTGAATAATTTTATATCTGAAGAAACACTATCTTACATATTGAGACAATTTAAAAATAGTTTAAATATATTTATTTCAATGAATTATGATGGTCTAAAGAAAACACAAAATGGCAATTATGTACACTCCTTGGTAACCCTATTCATACACTATGTAACTTTTACCAGTTTTGTTGTGTGTACAGGTGTAACCAGACTTCCACAGAGAGCAGGAAGGGGCTGAGGACTGATTGGGCAGAAAGGCCTTTGGAAAACCCCTGGGGACTGGAAACAATGGTCAAGATAATGCCACTGACACAGTGGGGAGAGACAGGCCATGGGCGACCCTGAAGAGAGACTGGGAAGTTTGTGTCGAGAGTAATGAGTGGCACCAGTGATACATCCACGGGTCACCCAGAATGTGGCCTCTGGAAGACAAGGAATAAAAAGCCTGCAGCATGAGCTGCTGGAAGTGGAACCAGCACCCACGAGCAAGAAGATGACCGGGAAGGTCTGGAAGGAAGGACCCCTGGTAATGTCCAGGTGGAAGGCTGCGTGCACAGGAGCACACGCACCAAGGGCCCCTTGGTTCCTAGGGAAAGACAGGAAACATCAGTGGCAATGGCTGAATACGAGGGCTGTAGACCGGGATCTCTCAGTCAATATCAAGAACAATGTGGAGTATCTGTAAACGGATGAGTCAAGAATGCGTTTGGCTGCGTGCATCAGAAGACCTGAATATGATGTCTTATTTGTAAAGGGGTTTATTTTCATAGATGATGGAAAATCTGTGGGCAGGTTGCTTCTGGCCCTGGTTCAGGGGCTCAGCAATGTTAGTCCTGATGTCTCTGATTCTTATGAAATTCCCTGCATTGGCCGGGGAAGCCCCTTGCAGCCCAGACATCATTTCAGCAGGAAGGGAAGAAGCCTTTTCCTGCTACTCTGGCACGTGGGGCTTCCAAGCCGGGAGGGCACCTCGGGAAGAGGCTGGCGTGGGCTGGGGTCATCCAACCACCGGTGTCTGCCACATCAGACTTTCTGCTAACGGATCTTTGTACTACAACCTCCTGAGAAGAGTTTTTTATCCTCTTGTGTTTCAAATACTCCAAGAAGTGCTGGAAAAGGAGGGGGTGGGTGTAAATCTGAAATATCCTGTGATATTCCATGAAACTGCTTTCTGAGAATTAACGAGATTTATGAATTATGGTGCCTTGGAATGATTATGATAATACTAGTAGTAATAGCTAGCACATACTCCCTCCTATGTGCCAAACTCTGATTTAATGCTGTATATAAATTACTTTTTAAAATCTTGTCACAACATTATGAGATAGGAACTAGGACTATTATTCCCATTTTGCCCATTGGGTAGCAGACCTCTGAACGATCGAAGGACCCATCCAAAGTCACCCAGCTAGCAGCTGGGGGAGTCACCTGTCACACCTTGCACTGGCCCCAAGGCCCTTTCGTGTCATCGCTGCTCTACTTGCCTTTTTTATTCTTCTTTTCTTTTGGTAGCAAACTTACCTCTTTAACATTATTTTAAGTTTCATCACATGGTTACTTTTCCTAGTGACTACTTAATTGTACGGTCCTAAAAAGACTAAGAAGAATGTAAATATGGGCACATGTCCCATCTCCAAGAGCTGTCCCTGCTGGAAAACAGTTTCTGCACAGGTGAGGTGGGAAAGCGGAGGCGGCAGCCACCCAGGGCGAGGCCGGCGGGGGGCGGGGGTGGGGGAGTGGGGGCTGCCGTCCTCTGGCTTCACTGCCCTGAAGAGTCTGGCCCAGAGTAGGAGCCGTTAGGGAACTCGGTGTGCACGGTGCAGGTTGGAGGCAGGACATATTTAAAAGGCAGGCAGTCAAATGATTCTAGCTTTTATTAACCTTGGGTATAAAACCTGCCTGAGCCAAACTGAATTACTTCCTGCTGGTGGGTTTTTTCCCCCTATGTTAATGGTTTTGAACATCTAGAGTAAACAATTTACTTAACAATGTTTTAAAATTGATTTGAGAGAGAGAAAGGAAGAGAAAGCGAGTAAGAAAGGATGTGAGAGACAGAAACATCAGTTGGTTGTCTCTCACGCACACCTCCACCAGGGATCAAACCCACAACCTGGGTATGTGCCCTGACCGGGAATTGAACCCACGGCCCTTCAGTTTGCAGAGTGATGCTCCAACCAACTGAGTCACACTGGCCAGGGCAACAATTTACTTTTTATATTGAGGTAAAATTTCACAAAATGTCAACATTCAAATCAACCAGCCTCTCACCTATCGGAATTGAATAAAAGTCTGTGAGTGTATATGTGTGTAAGTGTAAAGCAAGTAACGGAACTGGTTGGTTGCAAATGAAAAAAATAAAAAATAAAAAAAGCAACACAGAGCTATTTAATATTTTAAACTAAAATACTGAAAATAAAGCAGTAATAAACATACCTGTCTGTCTGACATGAGCCATAATTGGAGAAAGATCGAGTTTGCTGGAAAGTGAAGTTAGCTGGGAGTGAGAAGAAGACCTGTTCTCAACTGGCCTTTACGTCTATGGCACTTTTCATCTGATTACCTCTCTTGATAACACTGGCATTTTTCATGTGGTGTGGTCCGAATTAGTGTCTTCACAAGGACGGATCCATGTCACAGGTCCATCATTTTCTTGACCGTTTGGAATCAGAAAATAGAATCTTGGCTGGAAAGGATTTATCTCAGAGATTGTTTCCTCCAGAATCAATCTACAGAAATGATCCATGAAATGTTTGAACCAGTATCTAAGTAGCCATGTTGATGAAGATTCTATGGCATTTAATATATTTGTTGTTCATGTAGAATCTAAGCTGTTTTTACTTTGCATGTAAGATCTTGAAAACTGCAGGAAGTCTTTCACACCTAGACCTTCTCCATTTGCCTTTAAGATAAAGTCCAAGGTACTTTGGACCTTTATCAACTCTCAAGAGGTCGTTACCTCTGTGGAATAAATATCATTTCCTGCCTCTTACCCTGCAGAACTATCTAAACTTCTTCCACATACCCTGATATCAATGACCTCTTCCTTCTTACATGTTTCCCCCTGCCTGGAATGTCAATCTTCATCTTTCACTTGGCTAATTCCTTTGCTAACTCTAAGGCTCAGTTCAGGCATCACCACCTCCAAAAAGGCCTCCTTGATTGCTTCAGCTTGACTTAGGCAGCCCTTTCTGTGTTCCAATAATGCTTTCTGTATGTATACCCTAGTGCTATATACTCCACATTGTATTAAACTGATCTGTTTATGTCTTCCCTCCTATGACTGGGAATAATTTATCAGTAAAGACATGTCTTAGCTGTCTTTCTGTTTCTGGGGCCTACTACAGGACACACTGTTAATTCTCAATAATATTTACGAACTTTATGAAGGATAAAAAACAGCCCCTGAATTTTCCTTCTGCAATGTATTATGTAATTCTATGCAGAAGTAGAATGTATTAAGCTTTGGGACTGCCCATCCTCTGGTAGAAACCCTATATGCAGGAGCCTTATATGATTTTATGTGCACATCATAGGCCTGGAGTTGGCAGCCAACACATTTTGGTCAACAGCTACCAGATTTTATTTGATTAGTTTTCCTGAATAACCGTGATATGAAATGTTTCTACTTACTTCTTAGTTGCTACCTGATATTATGTTGTCTTGCTTTCATTTTTGATATCTATTTTCTCTAGTTATTTAATATAGTCCAGTATTTGTTTACATAGCATGTTATTTTGCAATTCTTGTGTTCAGCATATTGGAAGTTTTAAGACTAGCAAAGCTTAAATGGTATAAAATGTGTATTAGCCTTTAGACTCAGATTTATAGGTTTTCTGTATTATATAGTTTGCCATCAGAAAACCAAACACCAAATATTTTTTGTATTTATTACGTGCAAAGCCCCATGGCAGGTACAAAGGCACGTACATGATGGGAGGCAAGGCAGAAGTACTTGGAAAGTTAAGGGTGAAATAATGGTTAAATAATAAAACAAGAGTGGTGGACGAATGTTATTGTTCTGAATGAATATAGCCAGACAAACGCTATACGATCAGGCCTGGGAGATCTGCAGAGGTTTTTGAGAGGAGAGGCTCAGTTGGGACTTTGGGAAATGGAAATGCTGCTTTTAGGCAGAAAGGGGAGGAGAAGGCTTTGCAGATGGTGGGGAAGGGAGTTGGAAGAGCAAAGGCCTGGCAGCTGAGGTGGTCCAATTTGGTGGAAGCAAACTCCTGGAGGGCTAAGACTCCAAAGGGAGAGCCTTGAAAGAAGTTATTCTAACACCAAGACTGATGAAAGCAGTTTAGTGGGTGGTGCTTCTCAAACTTGAATGTAGCTGCAGGTTCTCCGGGGGGTCCAGTTAATACGCAGTTTCTGATTCCGTGGGTCGGGGGTGGGCCCTAGATTCTGCATTTCTAACATGCTGTTAACTCAGGGACCTCACCTCGAACACCAAGGAATTGAAGAACTAGGGGAAAAACTATGAAAATTTCATTGAAAACATTCTAATGACATGCTTATTATGTAACTGACTATTTCAGGGTTTTAGTAGCACGTCAGAGGCATGAGAGAGCTGTAGTGTCCAAAGGTGCACGGAAGTCATCCAAAGAGTCTCACAGACAAAGTCTACGTTTAGTGGGTAATGCAACCCAGAAAATTGGGTTGGTGTTTATAAAATATCGTTATAAAATATATTTTACTGAATGCCAGGCAAATTTAAAAACCTGGAGGAATTACTTGTTTAAAACCAACTAAGGAATCCTCTTTGTATTTGTCTGTCCAGTCATTATTAAGCAATTATTTTTTACACATGGAAGGGTGCTCAGCACTGTGAATTTTTTGGGATAAATCACAACCCTGGTCGATCATAAGAACTACCTGCAGAACTTAAAAGACCAACAGAATCAGAGCCTCTGGGGCTGGTGCCTGGGGGTCAATACTTTTTAAAGGCTTCCAGAGGATTCAGGTGTGAGTGCAGCGTTGAGGTCTACTAGGTTAACTGACCAGATCGTCTAACACTGAATTAAAATGTTGGAACTGGGGGTTTGGGCTAACACACGGTGGGCTCGGCAGGGTTGGAACCAGACTGGTGCTGAGAGTTCATCTGCAGTCCGAGACGCAGAGTGCCTGGTTCTAGTCCCGGGGGGAAGCTGCAGACCCGTGGGGGTGGTGTCAGAGGTGTGCTGGAGACTGGGGCACTGGTAACCAGGGAAGCAGGCAAAGTAACCAGAGACGTGGATGTGGGAGCAGTTGCTAAGGGGAGGCAAAAGCATCCTGACAGATGGTGCCTGACATCTTCACGGCATGAAACTGTTTTTAACAGGCTAAGCTTGTTCTTGCAACACTATCTTCTAACTGCCATCCTGGGTAGGCAGTTCAGGGCACAAAGCCCTTGGAGGGGGACGGAAAGCAAAGACAAGCTTCTAGAGGATTCTATGGAGTGGGGGAGGGTGCTAAAACAGAGGAGGAGACACACAGTGCAAACTTCACACACTCTCTAATCTTCCTTAGGGGCGGCTGTGAAGTCCACACTCAGTGCCCAAGGCTGTGCCACGTTTGGTCATTCATAAAACACAGATCCCGGTCTCCAGACTCTTGCCACGTGTTCACATACAATATGAGCTGATGGTATGAGGGCTTTGCCCAAGGTATTTATCAGGTTTTCATGAGCTTGCTTATTGGAATATACCAAGTGGGGTGATGTTGGTACAGAACAAGTCTTTCAAAATGAAGTGACAATAGATAGCTTTGTATAGTTATTTACTTTTGAGATGTTATTTGATATAAGAAATAAGTTCTTATGTTTCTAGGATTTATGGTGGCGCATTTTAAAATGGTCACATCTTCCAGCACCAACACCTCGAAGTGAACTAAAGGACCCAGCTCCAGGTTCCGCCAGCATCTGCGCATGCGGGGATGGTAACTGGGGCCCTATTGAGACAACAGGGGATCGCTGTGGAGCAGATCTGACATGTTGGCTCTCCTCTGGGGTCCCAAGTATAACAAACAAACAGGCAGGAAGGCAAAGAAAGCACTTTCCAAGCTGTGGAGGAGTTAGGCAAATAAATGGTTATCTGCTCTCAGTTTGAGACTGAAATAGGCACAAGCCTTTATTCTTAGCAAAAGGCTTTGGCTTGTAAAATATGTTTTTTTGCAGAGATTCATCTGAGCTCTCCTAACATGGGACCTTAGATCTCACATCTTTGTGGGCAGAAAACATCTGAGACGTTGGTTTGGTGGAACGACGGTGGCCAGGAGCTGAGCTGGACCTGTCCACTGTTCCCTGTCTGCCTCGGCTGTGTGGGGACCTCCCGAAGCCGGGGCAGGACCTTTGCACAGGCTTGCTGGGCATGAGGGGAGGGCTGGGAATGAACAGTTGAGGTTCAGGTGGGGAGGCCAGTTTGGATGAAAAATGTTAACGATGTGAAGAAAAATGAGTGAGGACATGTCAAACCATTGGCCACTAACTTTGCTATTACATTTAAGGCCGTCCGTAAGCTCGGCAGTTCCTTGGTTATGAGGCCTTGGCTATTATTTTTGCATTTTATTTTTATAAATCCTCCCACAGTTGACGAGAACAAAGTCATTTAAAACAATTATTTAGCAAAATAGTTTCAGGTCAACTGTTTTTTAAAAATTTTTAAAGTAGTGCCCTGCCACACAGGCCTAGACCAAACCAGGCTGCAGAGGACACCTGTGTCCAACTCCCCTTCTATTTTACTGAAGCACTTGCTTCTCCTTATTACAATCTGTTACCTGGGACAGGTGTGACTAGTAAGAGTTGAAAGTGTTCTCTCTCCGGGGATTACTTTTCACAGGAATCCAAACCCTAGGCCACAGGTTAATTTCAAAGCTGAGTGCGGAGGGGCTTTGGCTGTGCCCGCCCATTCCCACGCCGTGGAAACTCCTCCCCGGGCAGGTGGAGGTCGTGAGGCCCACTCTCGCTGCTTGTCTGAATGCCAGAGCCTTTGTGGATTATGGTGCCACCCTCCTTTCCCTTCTTGAGCCAGTGGAGAGCTCCCTTTCTCCTTCCTTCCTACCCCCAGTCCTTGGAGAAACTGGATCTTTCCTGAAACAAGTCCAGCAAATCCTCTCTGCCTAACGTGAGGCCATGGGGTCCGGAGACCCCGTGAAGAAAGAGTCAGTTCGGGGCTTCAGGGAGTGGGTTAACCCCTGACAGTGCAGGCAAACATTTTCGTTCATTTTTCACAGATACATTAGATTCCCAAAAGCCTCTGCAATACCCTCCGCACCTTCCCCTACTCGCCCCCAACACCACAGATACGGTGGTGTTCCAGGAGGTCGGTAGCAGGTGGAAGACATCATTGAGGTCTCTGGGGTCTTCTTGGTGCACAGATTCCAGGGTCAATGGGCAGGCCCTGCTGGTACCTACTAATGCACATTCGCCCATTGATGTCCTTCCACAGCGGTTCTCTGTCAGGTACCAGAGGACTCAGCATTAATGCTGTGAGTCTCTTCATTGAACCTCACAGCAGCCCCGGGAATCCCCAGATTGATGTCTGAATTATTCAGCACTCTTTCAGTTGCAAGTTAGTTTAAGCAGAAGAGAATATTTATTGGCTATTTTGAGGGATGAAGTGGACTTCAATTCAGCTAATGTCATCAGGAATTGCTTGTCCTCTCAAAGACAAGCATGGCCACCAGGACTGCAGGCTTCTGTTTTGCCAGTTCAGTGGCCACAAGGCAAAGACTTTCCTCCCTCCCTCCTTCCCTTCCTTTCCTCCTTATCTGATGGCTCTAGCACGTGTCCTCGAGAACACGTTCCTTGACCTTGTGCCACCCACGCTCCCTCCATGTGGCCAGGGGCATGAGGCATTCTAACTGGTCAGCTTGGTGACATGCCCACTCTGGAGCTGGGGGGAGATGGTTAACTTTTCTTAAAACCGATGGACTGAGAATAGGAAGGAGGTTGTTTCAGGAAAGGGAACTGGTGCTGTTACGGAGAGGAAAGGGAAGGGAGGCCGGGCAGGCAAAGCAATGGGTACCTACCATAAAATCCTTCAAATTCAGGTGCATTCACCAAATAGAGACGGAAAGGATCCTAGAACATTTTATAGTCAAGAAGGGATTTGTGATTCCTGGAAACTGCATGTAAACGAGAAGTCTGGCTTGTATGTGTCGGTCACAGGGAGAGGGTCCACGCTGGTACCAGCTTCTCAGCTAAGAACCCCTGATGGAGTCTTTATTTTACAGACGAGGAAACAGAGAGCTGGAAACTCTAGGTGACTCGCCCCAGGAAACACTCTGTCCGGCATTTGTCCACAACCTCAGGGGGTTCTAGCAGGACACCAGTCCCTGGATACCCTGTCAAAAACAGCCTTCCCTGATCAAATGCATTTGGGAAACACTTCTGGAGATTCATATGCATTTAGGCATAGTAGAAGCTCTGAGAAATTCTGGCCTAAAGAAATATGTTTAACTCTATACAACCCAGAAACCTATTCTGGTACTTTTTCCCCACCATGAGCCACCTGTAACGCTCATCGGGAAACTGTGCTGTAGCACTGAGCCACCCCTTTAGCTGTGTATTACCCCCTGGTCCTGTTGGGTATCCGGGACACCGAATTTCCAGGGCCGTGTGCCCCCTCTTCATCTAGTTCAGTGTCGAGATTCCAGGACGAAGTCACTGTCTCATTCCTGGAAGCTTCCCCGCCGCTCTCTCCTGAGTTTTATCACACCCATTTGGTGCAGCAAAGCCATTAGATGAAGTCTTTCTGCTCAGCCCAGGAGAGAGGGTGCCGCAGTCCAGTGCCAGGCCCTCAGTGGGCCTTGGGAAGTACCAGGTGCCCAGCACACAGGCAGAGTCTGCAGGGTTGTCTGTACACACTTGTGTGATAAGAGAAGCTGCTTCTGCTCTTTCTCTTTTCCACCTACCACCCACTTTCTCCCAGACCCCCCCTTCAGTCAGCATCGCCCCACCAGGGCCTTTGGTTCCCTTTCTATAGACCTTTCTCCTCTCCCATTACTATGTGTTTTCTCAAAGAATAATAATAATAATAATAATAATAATAATAATGGCAGTCAATATTTACTGAGAGCTTACTATGTGCCAGGAACTTTTCTAATCATCTCAAATGTATTGATTAGTAACTCATTAGAATAACATGACATGCTAGGTACTATTCTGTCCCCACGTTATGGAAGCAAATTCATATGACATTCTACATCCAGGGATGTGTACAGCTCTGAGGATACAGCAGAGAATATGACAAATATTTGCCTATGGTTGTGTTTATTCCCTTGGGACAGCTGACTCAGGTACACTCTCCCAGTGAAAATATCAGTGGGCACTGAGGTCACTTGGGTATTCCTCCCCAAGGAGTGTTGTGCTTTTATCAAACATTGTGGAGGGTAGTGGGTCTTAAACTTAGGAATGATCCCAAAGATGAGAGTTTCAGGCCCTGAGCAGCAATGATGGGGAGATGACTCTGGACTGGGAATCTCTCTGCCCCCTTAAAGCAGATAATGTCTGTGACTGCCTGAGGTGGGGTGGCCCGGGATGGCCTTCAGGTTTTCGATTTGGAATTCTAGAGTGGGAGGATCAAGTGAATTTCAGTGGGGACAGAGAGAGAGAGAGGATGCTTCCAGACCCATTTTGCCAACCCTTTGGCCTACAACCAACCTTAGGAATCTTTCTTAATTCCCTCATTTTCCTTGGCTGGGGCCAGCTCAAACAAACATTGATGGGTCTGCTCACACCTCTGTGCCCTGTCCATGCTCCTTCCCTTATGGCCTGTTTGTTCCACAGAGGAGCCCTGTGCCCTAATCTGACCCCTACCCCTGAAATTCATACAAAGGGTGGCTAAGCGTGGCCTGCCCCAGCTTCTCATACTCCAAACAAGGGCTTGGGCTTCGGCATGGGAACCTGAAGGGCTCTCCTTCAGATGCAATACAATGCCCTGCTTGCCATTGCTGCCGTTTGTTTATAGGGGGCTCCTGTTCGGCACAGCACAGAGATGCTAATGCTGCTGCTGTGTAGTTAGGTTAAGGATCAGATTAAGAGGGGAGGAAAAGGGAAGGGTACCTGGTGAGTGCCAGACTGGCAATATGAGCAGGGACTGGGTATGGGGCGGGGGTGGAGAGAGACCAGGAAAGGCCAGTGCCCAAGATGGGAAGGTAGAGAAGGTAGAGTTAGGAAGTTTCTCAGCTATGGACTTACCTGTGCTTTACATCCATGAGTATATTATATATATCCTACATTCCAGAGACTGTGGTAAAGCATAACTTGTACTCTTAATGATTCTGACTGATAATTCACTATGGAGAAAGGGGCTAGCTGCCACCTCTAAAGAGAAAACTGAGGGGGTATTTTGAGTTGACTGTTGTTCCCCAAAAAGATATGTTGACGTCCTAACTCCCCAGCACCTCAGAGTGTGACCTCATTTAGAAATAGAGACTTCAGACAGTTAAGGTGGGCCCCCATCTAATATGATAGCTATCCTCTTAAAAAGGGGAGACCCGAACACAGGACAGAAAGCACCGAGGGAAGTCTGTGTGAAGAGACACAGAGAAAATGCCATGTGGAGGTGGAGGCAGAGATTGGAGTTATACTGCCACAAATCAAGGAATTTCTGGGCTCCCAGAAGCTGGAAAAGGCAAAGAAGGATCCTACAGGTTTCAGAAGAACCATGCTGAGCGGACACCTTGATTTTGGACTTCTTGCCTGCAGACTGGGGAGAGAATACATTCATGTTGTTGTAAGTCACCCAGTTTCTTTGTTATGGCAGCCCCAGGAAACCATAGGGCAGAAGGTAACTGCGTTGGCCAAGACTTCTATGTGCCAGGCAATGGGATAGGGCTTGCAGTTAGTGCCTCTTTCTGTCCTCCTGGGAGGCAGGCATTGTTATGATGTGAGGTTAAGGAATTGCTAAAGGACATGTAATTAGCAGGCAGCAGAGCCTGGGGTTTCAAACCAAAGCCAGCTCCTCTCTCCACAACACAACTCTCAATCCCCCTGGGTAGTGGTAATCGAATTGATGGTTAACCTGGGAAGTTTTCAATTTGGGGTCACCACGGGAATTTGGTCTGAGACTTTACTTCTTAATAATTACAGTGCGCACTAGTCTCCCGGATGCCCATCTGAAATTGTCGCTCCCTGCTCTGTTGCACTAGATTGAAAAATCTCTGTTCTACACGATCACAATTTTTCACATCTATTTCCACCCATCTCTCTGCGTTTGGTACCTCCTGAATCAGTCCCTAGCCTGGGGCAGGACACATATATTTCAGGAAATGTTAAGAAAAAGAAAGTGTCGATTTGAGAAATATAATGACGAACTATTATTATCATGGGTCTAAAAGCTTTTTAATTCTTTGTACTAACATTTAAACTTTTAGGGGTCCTCAGTTGTAGGAAAATCTAACCCGGTATGGAAGAACGTAGGATCATCAGCCTTGTTATCTCCATGAAAAATAATTGGTTCATTGCTTTGAGCCTGGTTATTTTCTGGAAATGGTTCAAAGCAAGTTAAACAGTCATGCCCCTCATTTGTGTATGCATTTCAATTAGTTAATTAGCCTTCAAATTCCACAAATAGTTTAAAGTAGACTAAAGAAAGTAAATACACAATAAAGTAGTACTATCTGAATTTTTAAAATAATAGAAACGAAGGGTAAAACATATTTGGGTAGATGTCAGGGTAGGAAGACAATATAAACTGCTCATATGCTAAGTGGGTCAGATCAGAAGAGAGAAACCACAGTCATTTGCATATTGGAAAGCTTACTATAAAGGGTTATTAAAGAGAACAGGAAATGGAAGCAATCCGAGGTTGCCTGGGAAGAAGTAAAGAGAACCCTATGGAATATCGGAATAGCAGCGAAAATAAAAAGGAGCAGCCACCATAGCGGGACTGGGAGAGGAACACCCCTGGAGCTGAGATCCAGACCTCCTTGGATCGGACGCAGCTGTGGCTGACTGGACCGCAGAGATGTCACGGTAAGGTTGTGCTGTGAGAACTATCTTGAAATGCCTTGTGAAAGTTTACAATTTTTAGAACATACTCTTTCTGTAGAGACCATGATTAAGTTCGCAACATGAAAGAGAGTGTCTCAGCCGCTGGCCAGGGGCTAAGACACTGTCTCTGGAGCCAGCTTGCCTGGGTTTGATACTGGATGTGTCCCTTCCTTGCTATGGGCCTCTGGCTGAGTTACATACACAGGCTTCCCATCTGTGAAATGGGAATAATGGCCTTTACTTGATGCAGTTGCCGTAAGGATTTGTGAGCTCTTGGAATGTATGTAATACCAAATCAGCACTATACAGATGAATATCAGATCAATGTTTCCAGATTAATGAGAGCTGCTGAGGTTTTAGCTCTGTTTCTGCCAGCATGCTTGCTGGGGAAGACTCAACTGCTGACTTCTTTTGCCCTGGCTCCCCTAAGAAAGATGTCCTACTTACGAAAATGCACAGGTGTCAGCATGTGGAGCGAGGCCATGCTGATGAGCAAGGGCATCCTCAGTCACTTTGATAGGTACAGACTCTCTGGAGTAAATTTAAAGTCCTATATCTTTATTGACCTGCTTGTAATGTGCAAAGCCTTATGTGAGATTCTATGGGAATTCCAAGAAGTCTGATAAAGAATCTCTGCCATCAAGGACTTTAGTGGTTAATTGGGGAGATAAGACATTTATGCATGAGTAAATAAATAAATTGCAAAAGACATAAGTGAGAGTTAGAGACAACGATAGAAGTGATGTCACATGGTACATGGCTATCTGATAAATGGGTTATGAAGATAGTGGCTACCACTGGAGTTCGAAGAAGAGAAAACATTTTTTTCCTATTGGGGTTATGGAAGGTAATAGATGTGGGATCAGAGCTGTGTTTAAGGAGGTAGAATTTGGGTAGGCAGAGTGGGTGACGAATGGCCCTGCAGGACTATGACGAGCAACGCTGCCCAATGTGAAAGACTGTGCTGGGTCTTGGAATGGGAAGCAGGAGCCAACCAGAGTGGTTGTAGTGGTGCAGAGAATTTTGGAAGTTAAGTGGAGAAATGCTAAAAAGGCAGACTGGGCCTTGTTATGAAAAACTGAATGGCACAGTTTGCTCTTTTTCCTGAAGGCAGTGAGGTATTTTTGGTACTATTGGGGGTTTTTTAATCTACATAATTGGCCTTCCTTATTCTCTTAGCAAAGATTGAATCTAATTTTCTAGGTAGCAAAGCTTTATCTGAAGCATTGCTTTAGAGCAGCAGAAGCAGCAAAGCATTTTGGTGACAGCAGTGCCCCCAAGGGGTATGTTCCCTTCTTTTTGGTTGCCCAATATTCATATAAGTAGAACCAAGGAATGTTGTGTCTATGGTTGGAAAATTCCTCAACTAAGAGACCTACCAGTTACTTACCCAGCAAGTCCACTTGGGACGCAGGCATGTGATTTAGGCCCCACCAATGAGACTTTGAATTGGAAGCTGGTGAAGCCAACGATGGTGTGAGGTCCATTTTGGCTTGTTTCATGGTAGGAGCACCCAGGTTCTGGAGACCATGTGGGAGAGGGTCTGGGGAAGTCTGGCATGCCTACCTTGGCAGTGTTAGTTGTGTGGGACTAGCTCTCTATGACCACTGGGCTGGCTGAATAAGATTTGAGGAATTTTCTTGGCTGCTTAGCTCCTAAGCCTACGGATGGGTCGTCTGAAGATCATGTGCACTAACTCATCTCTTTCAATAGTATATTTTTCTGCCTAAACTATTTAGAATTGGTTTTAGATGACCTAAAAGTTAAGTAACACGGCAAGCTGCTCAGGGGTCAGAGGGAGAAAGGCACTCAGGGAATCTCATCATCACGTAGGTAACGGCCACGCTTTCTACATCCTTTATTTGAACACCCTGTGCCGTCTCTGTCTCCCTTCCCCTGATATTCTGAACAATTTATAGATCTGGGTGCCTTGATAAATAAATCAACCTAGGTGTGTACAGACCTTGTGGTGCCTTGGGCCAGGTGTCTTGCCACCTTTATAGCGTGAGTGATCAGGGTCTCCATACTAATGTCATATTATTTGACATGTTTGATGCAGTGCCTTGAACATGTAGTGTGTGGATCCGAAACTCTGAACTCAGGGCTCTTGATGATTTAGGACTTTTAGCATTGATACCATTAATAACCTGGTTATTATTAATAGGAAAGGAGTAAAGGGAGACCAGATAATACAGGCATACCATTTATACAGCTTTGCCAGGAAGTTGCAGTCAACACTCTCCAGGTCTAGTCCCCACAGATCAATGGGGGAAGGGACTGGACAGAGGCAGTTTAGACACATGCCCTGTAAGACCTGAGTGATGTGGAAAGATGCTTACCTGTCAGTCACACCTGGGAACAAATAATTGGCCAGAATAGGCATGGCCACTGCAAGGGTGAGAAATCTGAGATATCAGCTTCTGAACAAAGGGAGTTCTCTCTCTTGGCCCTCTTGTACTCCTGGCTCTCCTGTTACAGGGGTGTGCTCCCCTGCATTCACCCACATGGCCCACGGCCGAGTGGGACCCACACGATAGACTGATGGACTGGAATTAGGCTGATGATGCTACATCAGACCCAGTCTCACCAAGGAACAGAAACTCTGGACACTGGCCCTACTTCTAGCTCTGCTGAATTCCCAGCTACCTCTCTTTCAGGACTGGACTAAGGGAAATGGGACTTTCCAATCCAAGGAATGTAACTACACGCAAATAAAAGCCATTCAATTTTCTGTGCAAGTCTTAGAAAATTCATTTTCTCAAGATACTGCAAGATCCCCACTCCCACTGGTGTCAGAGAACTGCATTTCCCTGCACCAGTGTGATGGCAGTAGTAGAGTGAGTGGACAGATGTGCAGGAAGGAAGCTCGAAAGGCAGAGAATGACAAAGTGTCTGCAGTCCTTCAGTGGAGATGGAGTGGAAAGTGAGAGGGTCGCCTGACTGAGGGTCTCGTGTTCGGTGGAAGCATGAGCCAAAGGAGAAGAGGGGATTCCACACCAAAGGCAGGCAGGGCTGTGCCTCCTGCCCTGCTCCTCCTCGTGTCCTCTTTGTTGTTAACACAACGCTGCCCCCAGCGAGGGACCAGCCCACCAGGGCATGCTCCTGCCAAAGACTCAGCTTCTCGCTTGGGTTTTCCTTCTCACTCCATTGTCCTGGCAGAAGTGTTTTAGGGAAATAAATGCGATCTGGCTACTTTTACCAAAACAAGTCTACTTTTATTTTTAAACAGAAAAATTTCAGTACAAGGGGCCAAAGGTCAGGGCTATCGTCTGTGTTCCAAGAAGCTGAGACCTGGGCTTTGGGGCCTTTTGTGGGAATGGCTGCTCCGGGAGGGGGCTCCTGAATGGTCTGAGCCATTGCCTACAGCAGACTTCTGAAGGAGGCAATTAGAGGAAGCCCTCTAACCAGCCCACCAGCCAAATGGCTCTGGGAGAAGTTGGCAGCCTACTGACTTCATTAAGGATCTGGAGGCAGAGAGGCAGACTTGAGACAGAAGGACACGTGGTAGCATGAAGTACTAGTCCTATTTAGCTTTCTTCCTTGTCAGATATATGTTTTAAATAATCTAATTTTTTATTGTGGTAAAATATGCATAAAATACAATTTACCATTTTAACCATTTTTAGGTGAACACTTTAGTGAAATTAAGAACAGTTACATTGTTGTGCAAACATTCCCACCATCCATCATCAGAAAGGAAACTGTCCATTAAACCTCTTTCCCCATCCCCCTCTCCTCCCAGTCTCCGATGACCACCCCCTTCCTGTCTCTATGAGTTTGACTACTCCAGTGACCTCATGTGAGTGGAATTATACAGTGTCTGTCCTTTTTGTGACTAGTTTATTTCACTGAGGATAATGTCCTCGGGGTTCATCCATGTTGTAGCATGTGTCAGAATGTCCTTCCTTTTTAATACTAAACATATTCCACTTTATGTATATACTACATTTGTTTATTCTTTTAACATTTTGGTTACTTTCACATTTTTGCTATTAGACATAGGGCTGCTGTGAACACGAGCGTGTAGATATCTGTCCGAGTCCATGGTCTCAATACTTTCGAGTATCTACTTGGACGTGGAGCTGCTGGATCATATGGCAAATTTATAGTGATTTTTTTGAGTAACCAGCAGGGGTCCTAAATATTTTTAATAAACCTTCTCACTAAGTAAAATTTAAAACACAACAAAATGGAAAAACTAGGTTAGTTTCAGTGGTTGTTCTGTGTGTGGTGCGCGCCACGGGTCAGCCAGCACTGACTGAGCAGTAGACTATCCGATGGGGAATCAGATGTGATCCTAGCCGCTGAGGTGGCCTGGGCAGTGTGGTGACAATGTGCAGCCCTGACCCCTGGCTCTGGGAGCGTGGCTCAATGACAGCCCCCGTTGCTGACCCTCTGGATCGACTGATGCTCTTGTAATTAACCTAGTTATTAATTACAGGAAAGGAGCAAAGGGAAGGCCCAATGTTGTAGGCGTGTCATTTGGGCAGCTTCGCAGGGAAGCTAAAGCTGTACACTCGAGTGGGCCGCCCGTCCATTCCCGCAGGTCCCTGGGGAAGGGACGGGACAGGGAGGAGGATGGGCACATGCGCAGTAAGTCGGGGTGACGTAGGGGAGGTACTTGCCTGTCAGTCACACTGGGAACAGGTCATTGGCCAGCATGGGCATGGCCACTGCAAGGCCGTGAAATTTGGGGTATTTCATCTCCTATGCAAAGGAGTTCGCCCTCTTGGTTCCTCTTGGCATGTTTCGCTTGACTCCTGGCTTGTGGCTCTTGTGCTCCTCTTCCCTGCCTTCGCCCACACGGCCCACAGCCATGTGGACCCCCTACCTCCCCTCCACAACACTGGACTAATGGACTGTCACTAGCCTGATGCTGAACTGGACCCAGCTGCAACATCTGCTACAGCCCCAGGAGCAGACACTCAGGACACTGGCTTTGCTTTTACCTTTACTGAAACCCCTACTACACTTCTCCTATGACAGGACTGGGACTTTGGATACCCAGGGATGAAAATCCATGCGAACAAAAATCACTTATCCTCTGTGAGAGTCTCAGAGAATTCTTTTTCTGGAGATATCATAGGGACTCCTCCCCAGCACCCAGTGGGGAAGAGGATACCCCAGTTACCCCTATAACACCACATTGCCTTTGTGCTGAGTTGACATTTATGGTGGGCTGTTACCAGCATTGTGGGGGTACTATTGCTGGCAAGACACCTCCAACAGTGACTGACGTCAAGGACTTTCATCACCCTGGCTGGGTCTTTCTTAGAACTTCTGTGTCATCTGCGGCTCTTTTTACCCCATTTTCCTTCCTCCTCCCTCCCCTTTCACAGGAGTCAGACCCGCATCTCTCTGAAATCTTCTCTCACTTTCTCCAGCTTCCTGCCCTTACTCTTTCACAGGTGTTTCCCCAGTAAACCTCTCGCTCACTCTGCTTCTCAGAGGACCTAAGTCAACAAACCTGTGTGTTGGGGATGCAAACAATACAGCCTTTAGCCTTTTACTGCAAATACCCTGGGAAGCTCAAACTCAACAGTGAGATTCGGCTCCTTTTGTGTTTTTCACATCTCCCAAACACAGTTTGAATTTCAAGATGACCCATTCCTGCCTTAAACCTCCTACAGCCCCAGGCACCAGGCCATCTTTGTCTGCAAGCAGAAATCTTTTTTTATGTTGTTTGACTGCCTTTCCCCATTCATTCCACTTATTTTTCACTGCTCACCCCAGTCCCGAAGTGTATGTGTACCTCGCTTGCAGAGGAGTTCGATTTCTCTTTCTTCCTCTTTCTCCTTAGAGTTAGAGTCTTTGGGACTCATCCTTCATGCCAAAATTTACCTACCAAGGTATTTCCTAAAGAAAGACAATTTCCTATCTGAGTGGGCCTCTGATATCAGCGATTAAAATATGTGTTTTAGAGCCCTATTCCCAGACAGATAGATAGATAGATATAGATAGATAGATAGATAGATAGATAGATAGAAAAAAATCAAAAGTGCAGTAGGTGCGATTGATAGACAATCCTATTGGGTAATATGAGCCACAAAGGAGGGATGTTAGGTTCCAGCTGGAGGTGGGTGGGTTTGATATCCTAGAAACAGAAATCCCAGCTAGGATCCTCCTGGTTGCAGTTGACTGAGACAGAAGATGGGGGGCAATGGGGTGGGAAGAAGGGGCTGGAGAAGAATTAAAGGGGAAGTACTAAGGAAGACAGCAACATGAAAACCATCATTGTAATAAAAAGAGATGATGCTTATGTAGTATTTACTAAATGCCAAACATCATTTTAAGTATTTTTGACATAACTCAGTGAATCTGCCCAGCTGGTGGTGTGACTGGCCTCTCTTTCCAGATGAGGAGAATGAGGCCCAGGGTGAGTGACCAAGCGGCTTGTCTAGGTTGCAGTGTAGTAAGAGTCAGGCTTTTCACTCAGGCTGGCTCCAGAGATGGGCCTTTCCCTACTCCTCCCCGGAGGCTCTGGGACCACAGGGCCGGCCAGCAGCTGTTCGGATGTAGGTGTGAGGGAGAAGGAATGGTCAGACTTCAGTCCCTCATCTTAGAAACAAGCACACTAATCTGTTCATTTGATCTAAAATGCAGATATAGTAACATCATTACTAATGCTTACTGTAATATAAAAGACAACATTCAATATTTATAGAAAACCAGCACTATTTATTGTAGCAGATGCAATCAATGACATGAGTGTTATTTATCTGTTGCACTACCATATACAGGGAAGTGAATGATGGGTATTTCTGAATTTAACTGTCATGCATTTTTCAATGCCTCCATCCTATACAGCTCATAACTGACTCAACCTTTCCCCCCCCTGAATTGTAATGAAATGTCTTCACTATAGTGTGTCATCTTTCCCTGCAATTAAAAACAGAATAAGGGTATATGAGTCAAACAGCTCATTTTTATTCTTTTCCAGTTCTCATTTCTATGAGCTGTGGAATAAAATAACAAAAATGACAAGAGATGGTTGAAATAAGAGTCTGTGGATTGATTTCTGTGTTCTATTTCTAAAGCAAGCTGGGAAACGTTCATATTAAAGTAGATTTCCCTTTCAAAAATCTACAGCTTCTTAGAAGATTGTAAGCCATTGAGGTGCAATTGCTTAAAGTGTACAATTATTTTAAACGTAAAAAAAAAAAAATACTTGCAATTTATAAATTTCCTAAGCTATTCCTTTAAAGCCTTATTTATTCTGCTTGCAAGTACTTAGCAAACCATGAATGCAATAAAAAAGAAATGGAACCAGGACAACAGCTATTAGTCTAGGATGTGTGATGTATTGATTCAATGCATCACATAAACTATTTGTTTTCTTTATTCACAATCACTTAAGTCTGGTTGCTTTAGAAGTTAAAGATAATTTGTGACTGTTGTAGAAAACCTAGGTGGAAAGTTTCTGAGCATATTAAACGCCAGGGTCTGAGTGCCTTCTGGAAACAGTCCCATCCTGGTGTGAAAGTGTCTCCGCAGTTCTTACCTTTACTGTTTCTGCCCTTGTTTATTACGCAGACCCATCTATGGCTGTTGCTGTTAGTGAGCGAGGCCCTGCACTGTCTGTGTGCTTGACAATGGGACGCAGAGCCTTCTCTGAGAAGATGGAGACATGAGCTGGCTTGCCAGGGGGACTGGGCTCTCTGCTCCAGCTTCCCTTACTTAGAGTCACGCTCCGCTGATATCAGGGAAAGCACTAGTCCACGCACTGGATCTGAGGGTTTTATTAACTTCTTTCTCCAACCTGTCAGTTTGGCTCTGAGTTTGGTGAATTGTGACTCAGAGGTGTTTGGTTCCCTGTTGTGGAGAACAGGTGATTCTTCTGTTTACTAAGAGGTGCTCTTCCTCAAGCAAATGCTTCCAGAAGCCTCTGAGCCTCTTCTGCCCCATACTCACTGCCCCGGGAGAGAGGAGATAGTAAACTCTACCTGGTGCTGCCAGAGAACCCAGTTCTCAAAGACTCTGCTTTCCATGTTTACTGAGTCCTCTACTGTAGTTCTTTGGGAAACCTTTATGAATAATTTCGGTGAAGTGTTTTGAATGCTTTTATAAGACAGAGCCTCACAGACTTTTATATCATCATCATCACCTGCATCTGCATCATCTTCATCTTCACTGTAGAGATGAAACATTCATTAAGCACCTAATTCTGGGAGATACTGCTTGATGCTAATCAGTCTAGATTCAATAAGATAATAACTATGGTAGACATTGTGAACTCAAACTTATAGGAATTACAGAAATTTGAAACCAACTTGGTATCAGCCAGCATGGGGAGCTCATTTTAAAAGTAGATCCATGATTGGCTGAAGGATATATGTAGGCGTGAGACGTTATCTCAAGGAAAAGGAGGCAGTTTGCTTTTCTCTTAGTTTTCCAGGGGACAGTGATAGTATAGCCTACCTCTGCTGAGTCTTGGTGGTCAAGGAGAGTGGGGTGGGTGTACTGGGTTCTCCATGTGCTGAAGGAGAGGAGAAAAGAGTTGATTAGGTGAGCTTTGACTAGCTGTACCTGAGATGGCTGAAAGGAGCAGCACCCTGGAAAGACTCCAAGTTCCAGACGCAGGCCAGGGGCTTGAATTGTTACCTGTTGAAGCCTACGTGACATCTGGAACAAATCATGCAACCTGAAATTCTCAACCTCAGTTTATTTCCCTATAAAGTGAGAAGAATAACATCTACTTTGCCTGATGTATCTGAGATCCTGTCATGCACCACAAAAAGTGATTGCTGTTATCTTGGCACATGAGAAAGCAAGTAACAACATCTGGAGGACCCGCACGGGACATTCTGGAGGTTTGCATTTCAACATGAATATGCATTTCCTAAGGATGGCATGGCCCCAGTTGAAAATTTAAGTTCTGTGCTATAAGTAGATCCACAATCTAAAGAAGATGAAACTGCGCTTTTTATTCTTCAACTCTCAATGCCCTGTTTTAAAATGAGTGATTGGGATGGTTTTGGCTACAGGCAGAGACAGCCACCCTGCTTCACACCGGGTTTTGAACAGTGCCGGTGGAGGACCGACCTCTGCAGCTGTGGCTTAGCTCAACGCCCTCGACACTGTATCTCTGCCTATCGCCTGCTGCGCTGGACCGCAGCTTCCCTTGGTGAGTTTCCCCATGTCTCCACGGTAACTGCAGGCTGTTCTGGCTGCAAGAGAGAGGCCTGCGACCCACAGGGCTCTTTTTCTGTGCCTGGGAGTGACCTGAGTTCTGTTACTTCCCCAGGGCATTCAGATCTGGTACACTGGGATTCGGACATGCTCTGAAGCAGCTTTCCAGATGCTCTGTGAGGAGCGTGGGCAGAAGAGATGAAAGCTGCACAATTTCTGATTCAGAAAACCCCCTTGGGTTAGATGTTCTCCAGCTCCATCTCCAAGATCCCCTTTACTTCCTGTCTCTTCTCACCCTGTGCACCAGGAGACAGTGAGGAGTGGTGGATGGAAAGTCACCAGGAGACCTGAACTATGGTCCTAGCTCTGCCCCTGTGTCATCTTGTGGTCCCACTATCCCCTCCAAGCTGGCATTTTCATCAGTAAATGGTGAAGGTGGACAGAGGACCCTCGACATTGAAATGCCTGGACCTTAAACTCTAAGAGCATGGTGGCCCACATGCCCAGTGCACATGCCCAGGCTCTCATTTTTGTGTCTCTGCTCCCCTGACTGCTCCAGAGCCTGGCTGTTTGCCACCCACCTTCTGTGTGGGGCAGAGGGAGCTGAGAGCTCGTGCTCAGGAAGGAAGTGAGAGAAGTCAGAGCCTGTTGCAAACCCTTGGTTGCTTTGCAGGGGTGGGAGGATGGGCAGCAGAAAGTTTGCATTCATTTCTATGTGCCCAATGGAAATTGAGACCAGGTTGCTGGGAGCCAGAGACCATCCAATGAACACGATTTCCAGAACAGGAGTCAGGGTGCTCCGCTCCCTGAACATTTCACGGCTCTGCTTCAGGATTTTCACATGAAACCTTTCAACACTGAGCGCTTAGCTAACGTTCAGCCGCGGGCCTTCCTGTCCAACCGGCGAGGCTGCCAAAAGTGGCTCATTGTGTTTTGGGGAAGCGGGTTTAATGAAGTCTATGATCTCATCCTCACACTGGAACAACAAATCTCATGCCCAACATGGGGCTGAAGAAGCTGAAGTGAAAGCTAGGTCAACACATGGGCAATGGAGTAATGGATGATGAGATGTCATAAGAAAAGTCTCATCACTGTGGCATCTTCATTACTTAGATATTCCAGATGAAACTCCAGAATAGCTTTCTTCCTTGAATATAGACCCCTCTAAAGACAGTGAGATTCTTTGGCTCATAGTATTTCTCTGTCTGGTGCCCAGTGACATGCTCGATGAAGGTGAAAATGCAAAATATGGCCCGTAAAATTTTTTTATGGTTTCTTAGCAATGACTGCCATCCATAGCGCTTGACATGAGCAGTGGCAGACGGAGCTGTGTATTACCCATGGGAGTAAGGATGCGTGCAGCGATTTCTTTTTTACTCCAGTGCATTTCTTACTGAGATGGAGGAAGGAGGATGGAATTTGATGCTTCTGCTCATCACTGTGCAAGACTAAATTCAGCCAAGGTTGCTCCTGTTAGAGAAGTGAACTCAGATGGTTCCTTTAATGAGGCAGGAAAAGGAAATTCCATTTTCTGCCTGAACTCAGTGCACGCAGCCTGCCCGAGGGCTGAGGGGTCCGGATGCGGAGCCGACGGCTGACTTGGATCCTGGAGGAGCTGTGTCAGCAGATCTGGAGGCCCAGCCTTGCTTGCAAACAGATGTCCCTGAAGCAGAATAGAATCCACTCTGAACAAGCTGCCACCACAGCTCACATGGCCACCGTCTGCTGTAGTAGTGTCCCCGCCATGACATTCTCCCTGCCTCTTCTGGTTACTATCCTTTGTGAGTAGTCACACCTGATTTTGGGGACTGTAGGTTATAAATAATAGTGTTAAAGTTTCAGCTCAAGACAGGAGTAGAATTCATCACTCTGGAATTGGTCCCAGCAAAGGGAGAAGTAGGTGGTTGCCCTTATATGCCCTCCCCTCCCCCTTTTCTCCCTCTCGTCAGTTCTCTCTTCTCAATTTCTTGAGGCATCTGGAGAACTCTTGCCTTGCCAGCCGAATGGGACGGACCAGCTCAGAGCAGTAAGCATCTGTCTCCCAACCCAGTGGAATATGCAATTTGAAAGAGAGCCTCAGGAAGGGAGCAGTCTTGTTCCAGAAGAATGGACTCTTGAATGGTGGCTTAGCAGGTGCACAACTTGCTGCTCTTGGGCCAGTGAAATACGTTTGCACAGGTGGCCTTGAGAGTGCTCATCCTCCAATCAGACCACATCAGCCACTGGTGACACATTCAGGGGCAGTGTTGGCACTGACTCAAAATAGGTTCCAATCCTGTCCTCAGGGTAGTAGCACCTAAGAACTGGGACTGTGGGCATTCGGCAGGTTGCCATGGGGACAATTTCTTTAGAAACATGTACTTTCGTTTGGCCTTTATTTTTAGCACAGGGTTCAGACCTTGTACTAACTATAGAGCATTGGCTGTCTTAGTCAGCTGGGGTTGCTATAACAAATTACCACAGACTGGGTGGCTTAAACAATAGACCTTTATTTCTTACAGCTCTTAAAGTCTGAGATCAGGGTGCTAGCTGATTTGGTTACTGGTAAGGAAGGGCTCAGTGCCTGGCTTGCAGACAGCTGCCTTTTTGCTGTGTCCTCACATAGTAGAGAGAAAGAGAGAGAGAGATTCTCTGATCTCTTCTTATAAGGGCACTGATTCTATCATGAGGCAAGGCAGTGATCCCACCCTTATGATCTCATCTAAACCTAAACTTCTCCCAAAGGCCCCACCTCCAAAGATCATCCTATTGGGGGTTAGGGCTTGAACATAGGAATTTGGAGGGATAAAGACATTTAGTTCATAACATTGGGCAGATCACTTAACTTTCCTGGACCTCAGTTCCTTCATCTGTGAAATGCAGATGATAATAAGACCTACGCATAGGGCGGTTTTAGGGACAGAATAAGATGGTGTGTCTGAGTGCCTGGGACTCACTCACTGGTAGCTCTTTTTCTTCTCTGGTCTGAACGATGTTTTCTAGTAGTACGGCATGTCAGCTCTAGCATCTTGGAAGCAGCGAAGTTTAGAGCTGAAAGGAACCATAGAAATAATCTCATCTAGCTCTCCCCCTTTCCAGATAAAGAACACAGGCTGAAAAGTGTGCACCCAAAAAGTAAAGGAGGTTTCCAAGAGCTTTAGTGGCTGAACAAGGTTGAGAACCCAGATTTTCTGAGTCCCAGTTTTTGTTATTTCAACAATCTCCTTGAGCCTCAGGTACTAGTTGCTATTTTAGTTACAAAATTGGCCATTCTCCACTTCCTTTGATAAGGAATCTGTGCTTATGAAATTAATTTAATAAGAATATTTGTGTCTCTGATCAAAGTTGAATACCTGAGGATTTGGAGATGAGATCATCAAATGAGTAGCATTTGTATCCAAAGCAGGCCAACTATATTCATATTTTCTGGGGGAAAGTAACACTGGTTCTTTTTAGTAGAGGTGACAACTTGAATGAAATTGTCACATGGTCCTTGGGATCACATATTGGCATGATTTACCTTAAAAATAAAACAGTTCACATACAATCAACTGGAAACTCAAGAACCTTGACTGACCTTGTCAGTATTGCAAAGAATGAGAAAGAATCTGCCATCCAGGCACAGGTGGGGAGTGAGGGGCAGGTGAGTGTGGTAGCCAGAGAGACCAAAGTTGGCACTGTTCATTCAAGCTCTCGCCTAGGCAGCTGGAAGGTCCCAATCTTCCCTGGCTTGATGCATTGCCTCCTAGAGGCAGGTGTGTGCCTGGTGTGGTGGTGAGTGGATCGAAAGTCCTATACTAATCAGAATGGTCCAAGTAGCTCTGAGGCCAGGCTCACCAAGTGAACTTCTGTTTTCAGGCTGTATTTCCACATTGTATTCACCATCAGAGAGGCTGGGCTGGCCAGAAGGACGTATACGAATATCCCGAATGCTGCATGACTTGGTGTGCAGGATGGATATGTCGGCTTTCTTGTTTATCCCTCTATCTACCATGAACTTAAAGTCTTCAAGAGCTGCATTCATTCATGTGTGTCAACAACATGAAATATTGTTCCCTACACAGGAGACAACTTGGCCTTGCCCAAGGGAGAAAGCCCTAAGGTTACATAACTTTGAGGAGTCATGTGGCTTTAAACCTGGCAGCCCTCCTGGTGACACTTCTAACTTGACCACACCTTCTTTCAATGTTTTTTTTTTTTTTAGATGTAATCAGGGAAATTATATACAGTGTGACTGAACCACATTTCCTTCAGCTACATCAAAGCTTAATTTGAACCTATTTTTCTTATCTCAGCTCTTGCTCTGCGTTCTCCTCCCCAGTCTTGTTTTCCATTTCAAAGGCGGCCTATGAGTCTTCTCCTTGTTGAAACAATCTTGAGGAAGTGACATGTGACCTAGTGCCTGGCTAGCCTTACTTGCATGGGATACAGTCTTGTCTTGGATGAAACAAAGTGCTTTATTACTCTGTTTTCTAAGAAATGAATCATTTCTGGATGTGTTTTCAAGAAAAAGTCAATTTAATAATAAAAATATTTATCTTAATAATAACAGTTTAATTTATCAACAATAAGGGACAGGTTCTCTTATACCATCTGTAGTGTTTTCAGAAGCACAATTTCCCCCATGAAATGCTCTAGTGAAAAACAGAGTAGGAAAGCACACAGCCCCCATGTGGGGAACCTCAGGAAGAAGGTGCGTATTAATTAATGTAGATTCATCGCTGTAACAAACAAAGTTGTTCGGCTCAAACAGAATCAAGGTTTATTTTTTTGCTTATGTGATATCCTAAAAGGTATTCTTTAATTGTAGGCTCCCATTCAGAGACCCAGGCTCCTTCTATCTTGTGGCTCTGTCGTCTTCTCCATGTGGCTTCCAAAGTGTTTGTTGCATCAGGCTAGCGGAAAGGGAAAGAGCACGGATTACCGTGCTTGGCAGTTTCATGGGCCAGACCTGTGAGTGGTGCACATCCCTCACAGTCCACTTGTCAGCCTTCAGTCTTGAGGCTATACCTAATGACAAGGGAGCCGGGAAGCGGGTCCAGCTGTGTGTCCAGGAGAGAAGAGGAAAGTGGTTACCAGTCATATCAAAGACATCATTAACTCAGTAGCACCAGAGTATCCCGTGACAGGTTCTTATTACTTTGGTCACAGCATCGGCATAGTGGCTTGGGATTCTGGCTGGAGTATTTCCAGCCAGATAAAAGTATGGAGGAGGTTTCTGAAGGAGAAAGAAGTAAAGGTGAGATCAGGAGAGAGAAGTAAAGGTGAGCCCAGGAGAAAGAGAGATTCTGGGTGGTGGTGGGTCCTAATTCAATGACTGGTATCCTTATAAGAAGAGGCACATTTGTGCACAGAGACACAGCGGCACACAGGGAGAGTGCCACATCACGACGGAGGCCCTGATTGGGTGATACAGCGGCAAGCCGAGGAGCACCAAGGATGGGTGAACCCCAGAAGCTAGCAGAGAGGCATGGAACAGATGCTCCCTCAAAGCCTCCGGAAGGAACCCGTTCTGACAGCACCTTCACCTCAGACCTCTAGCCCCAGAGCTGTGAGAGAAAACATCTCTGGGCCACCCAGTTGGTGGTGCTTTGTCACAGCAGCCGTAGAGGACACTGACACTGAGGCTAATGCTAAAATAGGTCTTTTCTTCCACTCACTTGGCCCGCGGTACAGTTGTGCCTTGTGTCACAGAGATCCCGAAATGTCTCCTGGTGGAAAAATGACTTTGATGTAATATTGCTCCTACTTGGAGCCAAGAGAAATGCCCTCCTTCATCCCATTTCCTCCATCCCGCCATTTCTCCTGGTGTCTTAAAAGCCCACTCAGTGATAAAAGCATCACAGTGATATCTACACTTCCTTTAAAAATACGTGCCGAGAGGGACTTATGTTTTTCTCGTTCTTTTTCATATGCTGAAGTTGTCAGTGAGCCCTTTCTTGTCAATACCGCACGACTTCAATCAAACAGCGCTTGAAATGTTTTCAAAGACCCACAAGATTAAAAGAGAGCTCAGCCTGTTAGAATGGGTAATAATAGGTTTCACACACCCTCCTCATTCCCATAAATATCTTGTGAAAGAGAAAGAGCAGGGGACCTTCGCTCAGAAGAGATGTGGGGGGCGTGGCGGTGCAGGGCCACAGGAAGGGGTGAGCCGGCTTGTTGTGTATGATGCCCAGTTACTGATTACCCCAGAACCGTCTGCTGAATCCAAAGAGTCTGTTACAACCACCCAGCAGTCTCACCGCCGCCTTTGATATTTAGAATTTAGGACGTTGAGGAAAACCCAGTCCAATTAAGGTACTTTAATCAAATAAAGATGAAGGGCAAGCAAAGACAAAAATAGTACCTTTGCTGATTTCTGGGAGATAATTAAATCAGGCCTACTGCACAGGAAGAGAAATGGATATTCTAAGTTTATGAGAGCAAAAACCTTAAAATCTGCAACATTAAATGGATGCTAGATGTCAACAAAGCAAAGAAAACCTCTCATTGCCTGGTGATGTGGTGAAATCAGGATGGTTATAACTATTCAAGAAGATCACAAAAAGTGAAATATCCTGAGAGAGTTGAGCATAATAATCTACACATATATTGAAGAGGTAAATCAAATGCTCTTTTAACATGCTGCATAAAATACAGAACTTCTCAAAGCAGTTGATTTGCTATTGGAGTTCTCACTGAACAACCCTGTCGCCAACTTTCATTGATATTCTGTCAAAGGTATTTATAAAATTTCAAATTTTATAAATAGGTATGTGCATTTCAGACACTATATATCTGTGTCTATCTCTATATCTATCTATATAGAGTGTCTGAAAAAGATGCTTTCTCAACTCAGGTCATTCCTCTGGGGAGAGCTCATGGCCGCCTTCCTGCCTGAAAATTCAACTTCCCTGGATCCCCTTTACTCGTTGATAAACAGAATGTATCTACCCATACATACTAATTGCCTCAATTATAAATAATATGTTAAATGCGTGGTTTTAATCAGTGTTTATTTCATAAGTAACTAATGGTTAAGGTCTTTGGGTGGCAGGCAACAGAAAATGACTTTGGGAAATTTACCAAAAGGGGAATTCCTTGGAAATTTACTAGGAGCTCAGAAAACCAGCTGGAAAGCTGAGAACAGGGATTGGTAACAGTCACTAGAAAGGCTGCTCTGGAGGGCTCGGCATGTTTCTAGACCAAGAACAACTGTGTTAGGGCAGCACCGCTGGGAAGCATGGGATTCCAGGACTTTCCCCTCTGCTGGCATCTCTCGTGTAAGGAGCAAATCCTGGAGGGCAGCAGCTAGCTCCCTGGGCTCCTGGCTCTTCTGGGAAAGCATGAGAAAGCTGGTTTATTTGACCTTCTAGTGCTCCCACCTGAATGAACTGTTCCACCAAGATAATACAATAGGAAATAAGTACATTTCTAAAAGAAAATTTGATTTGTGTCTTATAGAAAGTAGAAGAGGATTCTAAGCTGCCCAAAATGTTAAACACACATGCACACAACTATGTATGTATTTACATTTGATTTAAGTTATATACATGCATTTGTGTATCTACCTAGGTGTAGCCCACTCTTAATAGTATCTTTCAGTGATGGTGCTTAATTAATACTTCATAATCAAAGTTTTATAGATATGATGTAGATTTGGAAAGCCATGAAACACTTCTTTAACGATTCCCTTCTGAAAATAATTTCCCCTAATTGAATTATTTCTTCTTTAAGGTCTAGCAGAAAAGAAGTGAGGGTAAAATATTGAGTCAAAACACACGTATTGATTTATGGGGTGCTTCAGTGGTGACTTAGAGATGAACAGATGATCAGTTTGATACTAGTTGAAAAGTTGGATGGTCATACACAGAGAGAGAGAGAGAGGAGTTGAAATGATAGCAGGATCACCGGGCTTTGAACATATTTAGGAAAGGAAAGCAAGTGTGAGGGGTCTGGTATATGATACAAAGCAGAAAGTTAGAGAGAAAAAGCAGAGTGAATATGAAATCATCTAGCCTAAGTTATTTTATTTTTTTTTATCCTCACCTGAGGACATTTTTTAATTTTTTGTTCAGATAGAGTGGTAAGGAGAGAGAGAGAGAAACATCAATGTGAAAGGGACACATCGAGTGGTTGCCACCCGCACGACCAACCAGGGCCGGGGACCAACTGCAACTGAGGTACATGCCCTTAGCGGGAACTGAACCCGGGTCTCTCTGGACCGCAGGTCGATGCTCTAACCGCTGAGCCAAACCAGCCAAGGCTAGTCTAAGTTATTTTTAAGACCAAAAATGATTAAATTTTATATTTGATGAGTACATCTTTTGTCTTGATTCTATTTATAGACAAAGGAGTTGGTTGTTATTTCGCTATATATATGGATAAACACCTTAATCAAGTTCAATAGAGATACCAGAATTTTATTTAATCAAAAGTGGATTGGTCACATTATTTTAAGTTTATATACAAATATAATTAAGAGGCCTAACTTTTTTTTAGTGGTTACTATTAAAGTAAATCATAGTAATTTGAAAATGCTGCTATATCTATAATTACAAAAACCAATTTTAAGTTATTACATTCTGAATTCTGATTTTATGTTAGTGCCTTGATCTGTGATTACTGATACGCAGTCTCTGCACACTAAGTGCTTTCAGTGGAAGAGTGGGCAGTTCAAAGCCACTGTTGGGGCTCAATGTTATTTAATTGGATGGACCAAAAAAAATGTGCTTTTCTCTATGTAATTTCATTTTTTAAATTGAGGTATAATTGCCATATGACATTATATTAGTTTCAGATATATAACATGATGATTTAATATTTGTATGTATTGTGAAATGCTCACCACAATAAGTACAGTTAACATTCACCATCATACATAATCACAAAAAATGTAATTTCCCTTTAAATCTGAACCAGTTGTGTGTGTGTGTGTGTGTGTGTGTGTGTGTGTGTGTGTTTTCCCACTATTTTTCCATGATAGTGTTCAGTTGAGATTGGTCTCTTTCTTTTCCCCGTAGCTCTCCGGTGGTGGGTATTACTTCATTATCTCCAAGGCTGACTATATATCACATAAGAGTCACAGGACGGCTTACCGTCTAGACCAACTTTTGCTTTACTGACACAGTGCTACAGAGCTTGTCAATCATTTGAACACTAAAACTGGAAGTAAATGATAGTGAACCTGGTCTCCGAGATGAGGTCAACATATTCCATATTACCATACTTTTCTTAATAAAAGAATCTCTATCCACGGCATCAATGTATTTTGTGTATAGAGCAGCAATGCATATATAGAAATGTGAGACTCCCAAGCAAAATTTTAAATAAGGGTCCTTGATATGGGGATAATAACCCTGGGACCTGGAGGAGGTCTGATGGAAACTGATGGCCGGAAGTAGATCATAAGAGAAGGTTTATATTAGAGAAAGATAATGTGATGCTACACCTTAGGGAGAGCTGGGCTGAGCTTCCCCCCCTGAGTCTTCTCCTATCATCCCACCTCCTCTGTGCTCTCTCCCCTTGGAAACCTTTGTCTTCGGGGGCGGTTGCTATAGCCGGACTTAAAAGGCTTTTCTTCTATTATTCTCACAAAATCTCCCTGGAGTAGGCTAATATTGTCACCATTTTACAGAGGAAGGAACATATGTCAGTAGCCCACAATTATGAAGAAAATGGCAAAGCAGAGATTAGAAAATCGTTCTCTGCTTAGTTACCTAAAATAGGTTCATCATATTCATGATTAATCCCAGAGTAAGTGGTGTGAAGACTCAGAAATATCTGGAAAATTTCAGAAGAAAAATTGCATTCACCACCAAGGATTTTTTCTCTTTTTTTAGGAAAAAAAAAAATTTCACTAGAAAACTCCCCAGTGATCTCAGAAAATATGCAAGAAAAAAATTGTGCTCCACCCTGACCCGAACATTTTTAAAAATAGGTTTTCATACCTCAATCCCGAGAGTGAAAAACTGGGTACTGTTTGAGACCCAGTATAGGAGAAGGTCCTATATACTTCCTGGAGCTCGGTACCTGGAATCAGATTACTGCAAACAGGAGCAGAAGGAGGCGTGGCCACCAGCAGGTAACAGGACATCCTTGCAGTGCTCATGCAGAATCAGCCACCTGGGTTGGCTTCTCTTCCTCAGGTCACCGAGGCTGAGATTAAGGTTGGCTGCCAAGCAGTGCCCTGGGGTCACATATCCTTCAGGACACATTTCAGTCTTTTTTTTTTTATCCTCACCCGAGGATATTTTTCCAGTTTTTGTACAGATAGAGTGGGAGGGAGAGAGAGGAAGGGAGAGAGAGAGAAACATCGACGTGAAGGGACATATCGAGTGGCTGCCACCCGCACGACCAACCAGGGCCAGGGACAAACTGCAACCGAAGTACGTGCCCTTAGCAGGAACTGAACCCGGGTCTCTCCGGACCGCAGGCCGACGCTCTAACCGCTGAGCCAAACCGGCCAGGGCTTGCTTTTGCTTTTTATTTTTATTTTTATTTTTTTTACATTTCAGTCTTTTTAGGATCCTTTTTTTCCTGGTCTGTGTCACTTGTCAAAATCTAGGGCAAGTAAAAAGCAAAATTAATTTTGTAATTAGATTTTAGAGAGGAAGGACTACGATAAACACTGAAGAAAACTACAACAAACCCTTCCTGGAGTGTAGCGAATTAATGGTACACTTCCGATTTTAACTCCGTTTGGCACCTATGTGAGCTTCATCAAGTCACAAGCCTCCAAGCCTCAGTGACTCCATCTGTACCACAGAGCTCACCCTCCTGGTCTTGGCAGGGTGTTTTGAATAACTGAGTACCGTGCATAGCAGAAGCTGCATGTATATTGATGACTTCAGTCTAATCTGTGATTATAACTCAGATCTTTCAGACGAGGTCTGACTCCATCCTTTGGAGTCACGTGTTAGAGTTATGTATCCAAATAACAATGTGGGAACACGTGGAAAGAGCACCCCCGCATTTGGAAGCCAGACCTGTGGTTTTCATAGCTCATCATTTATTTCAGCCTCTCCCAGTTTGTGTGATTGCCACAAAGTCCCTCAGAAGTGATATCTCATGCTCTCTGTTTGTAAAAGCATCACTTATTCACCTAGGGCTTAGTAAGTGGAAAGTTTTAGTGCTTAGAAAATAATCAGATGTTAAAAGAAGCACAAAATGTACTATCATTTTCTGAAGGTTAATAGGCTTTTTCTATTTCTGTTTTTTTCCTCCACAGCATTACCATCTAACATGAGGCTGCTTCTTCAGATGAAGCAGAGATTGAAATGTCACACCAGCATGATCAATTAGATGATGGGGAATAGAAACACTTGCTGCCTGACCTTAATCCACAGGGCAAGAATGATGGGATGGAGACGATGGAACACAGAGAGACTCAAAGGTAGAGGAAATCAGCAGAGTATAGCTTAAATAGACACAAGGCAGTCTAAATGTTGACACTTGACAAAAAGAACATTCTCACGATAATTAATTACGATGTGTACTGGTTCACTTGTTTGCTCATTTCTGAGTGACTGCAAAATGAATGTAAACATCTTTACCAAAAGAAATATGGTAGAAAAGGAAGCAGGTACGTTTTTCAAAAAACTTAGTTTTTTTTTGTAGCACTTAACTTGCTTAATAAAAGCAACAAGGAGAAAGATGCAAAATATATGTGGGTTGGAAGATGGTCTGTGAAGAGGACAGTAGGAGATATGACTAAGAAGGGAAAATGAGACCTGTCTTTCTCTATTTAAAGGCTTGTCATGGAAAGAAAAATTAGACATATTTTGGTGGGAATGACAGGGAAGAGGGGTGTATAAACTTTCTGACTTAGAAATGGCTTCCCCAGCTCTTCATTGCTGAATCAACAAAACCACCAGTGTGGAGGGATTCTTGCATTAATCAAGATTATCTCAGTCACCCCCTAATATGCTTGCTTTTCAGTTCTAAATTAGCTTGGAGAGGTCTGAGATGGGTTATAAGCTTTTTCAGGAGCAGAACTGAGTGAACTTGGGAGCTTCACAGGCGTTGATAGAAGCAGTCTTTCTTAGCAGCATGTAATACATTGCAGGCCTGAGAATGGTTGCTGGTCTGCATTGATTACGGACAGCTGGTGTTAGCGAAGGGATGTATTGAATTAGTCATGCCTAATAACAATGATATGAAGTGTTTCTCCCTGGATTATTAGTTGATATCTGTTATGTTTACTCTTTCAGTTTTACACTCATTTTTCTTTTTCATTCAAGCACAACTTAATGTAATAGCGTGTGGTTGGGAATCTGCTTCCCAAAATAAGCCACCATTTTTTAAAATAGAAAATCCATTTGGTTGTTTCTATTTGTAGAGTGCAATTGGGAGACTTCGATTTATCATAGCTGTGGAACTAGCAGAAGGTTCAGAAAGCCACGGAAATGATGAGAGACGAGGAAAATGAAATGTTAAGGTATCCTGGAGAGGTGAGATTAGGGTAACAGTCACACTTGTTTGCATGCCACCCTTCCTAGCACACCTGCTCAAACACATTTCTGCTGATAGACTGATATTCAATGACTGTAGTCCTCAAGTTTATGAAGGCCAGTGTAGAGAGTATTTTCTATGAGACATGGGCATGAGCTTTAAGACGGTTACATAGTAGACACTCTAGCTATACAAATATTCATTGGATTAAATTGAATTCCACGTTCATTTTAATATAAGCAATGTGCTGATAGTGAAGATCATTAAACTTTAACATCTTTTCCCAAGGAACACTGTGGCATCTTTATTTGAAAACATTTTTTTTGAATTGTATAGCTAATTATCTGTTTAGAATAAAAGTAGAAGAATAATTCTGAGCACTTCATAAAGGCTCATACAGTTCTTGATTTCACTCGTGTGCTTTGCTTGTGTGTAAGCAAATCACTAAACCCATAACTCAAGGGTGAAATAACACTTACGTGCCAGATGACTAGATAAAAAGAATCTTCTCGTTTGGAACCTTGATTTCCCTCTGATCACAAAATATGTGATAGTCTAGTTCAACACTATCAGATTTCCTGATAAAAATGATCACATACAGTCCTAAGAGTGTCCGACAGGTATTGCAAACTTAATATAGTTCCTAGGAGAATTTTATTCTGGGAAAGAAGGGATAGAATGAAAATTTGACTTTTTCTTAAAAATGCAATTGCACAGAGGGCATATTGTTCCAGAACAAGTAGTGCCAACAGGAACTAATAAATGCAAGCTGGAATAGGATTATAATTATACTGTTGGAGAAACTTCCTGTTGTCATTCTGGCTGACAAGCACCGTGGTAGACATTTGGCGGTCCCCTCTCCAGCATGCATTATGCCCCTTCTCCTGCTACCTCCATTCTCAGCCAGGAAGTTTAAGGGACATTGACCCTACTGCTACTTCCATGTAAACAGGGGTGGGCACAATTAGGTTTACAGTTGTTCATGTGGAAAATAATACAATAATTCATATATAATAAGAATAAACTCTGTGTGTTCTGTGTACTCACAACTGTAAACCTACTTCTGCCCACCCCTGTATCATCCGGTGGTTCTAAGTGGTTTAGTCTTATCGGCGTATCCCAGGCTCCCTGACCATGTGGGAAGAACAGGTAGCACAGAGAGGCCAATGAGAATGTGAATTCCAGGAGAGATCTTTTCCTCTGGGTGGTGTGGCCCGTTGCAGCCATTTCGCTATAGGAGGGAAATCCCAGATCTTCTGAAGATGAAGCTGACCACCTTCTGGTTTTTCAGTTTCCTCGTCTTTCAAGTAGAGAGGATAAAAGTACCCCCTCTAGGTTTGTTGTGACATTAAATTGTTCAACTTATGTAAGAGGCTTAGAATAGTAAGCATGGAATAAATGATAGTTTTTATTAGTAGATATGGTATATGTCTTCTACTTTAACAAAAAAGCATCATTATTTCCCCTTCCCTGAACCCAATATAATAATTTTTGAGACCTGAGCTGTTTGGTTAATTGTATTTAATTCCTTAAATTATTATTTTTTCTCCTAAAGGCTCTACACTCCAGTGATCCTTGCAATGTCTTCATTGGATTTTAGACTTTCCACAGACTTGGGTTGGCCAGTATTACGTTGTCCAGGTCGGCGTGTAGGGACTGGTCTCTAAGAGCGATCGATCCCTGGACTTCTAGTGCCTCCAAAGCACCCGAGTCTTCCTCTCGAAGCTGCAGCTCAGTTTGAGAACAGTATTGCAGAGAAGGCAGAGTTGAGAGTGAGAAGAAAGAGTGAGAAGGAAGAGTTGCAAGGCTGTTTCCTAGCAGCGCCCACAGATTGGATGTTTTCAAATGGTAACTAACCTGGGGGCATCTGTTGAGCTCAGTTTAAAGTCTGAGCTAATACAGATCTGCATATGCCTGTGTCTGGGAGGCCAAAAACTGCAGGCACCCAGGCTTCTGGGCTGTTCCCCCTGTCCTCGCAACATTTCTTCCTTCAGTATCCCTGCTTATTTGCTTATTATTTTAAAGATTAGGAGAGAGAGAGAGAGAGAGAGAGAGAGAGAGAGAGAGAGAGAGAGAGAGAGAGAGAATATAATGGTTTGAATCAATTCTAGAAGATATAAATGCTGGAGTTTTCTTTGAAAACAACCATTCTATTTTAGTAAGAAATTTGTCAAGTTCTTGGTTAAATCTGACAGAACAAAGATATCGGGTATTTACAGACATACTTGTAGTGCTTTCGGAGAGATGACAGGAACCTGCAAAGAGAGGTCCATTTAACTAAAAAGGGTCTAAAGCACAGGTTCCCTGTGGGCAGAGTACAGGGATGGAGAGGGTGACACCTGAAGGGAACTTCCATTTTTTACTCTGTGTACATCTGTATGGCTTGAATTTTACTTTACAACAAATTTATGTATTAGTTGTATAATTTTCAGAAATTAATTTTAAAATGTCAATAATTTCCTCTAAGTGAAGGGTTATGTGTTCTACAGCTAATTGTTCAGATCCGATTATTGTTAACATTTCAGGCTTATAGTTGAGTTACCTGATAACTGAGGTGAATTCAGACTCTGTTAAACTTAATTTTGGGGTATACAGCTAACTCCTTTTTTATGTTTGAGACAGTACATAATTTAACGTTTCTGAAAGGCCACCTGACCTATTGCTTTTTTGAGCCCCTGCCATCCTCCCCCATTTTCAACATTGTGGCTGTATTTATATCTTCAGTGAATATTTGGCCTGAGAGATTTGTTCTGAGATAAAACAGCACATTGGCTCTCCTGGATATTTATGACTCTTGGCTTTCACCACTTCCTGTTGAAGGAGTGTCGCTTGCCTGTGACTGGAGTTTTGCAGGAACCTCACACTTAGGGTGGCCAGAACTCTCTGCTGTAGTTGAATTCAGCAGTTCATGAAAAGTAGACGTTTCAGGCAGGATGGGCCGTTGGGGTCACCCAGCCCAAACTTTCAGTTCATGTACAGGGAGAAGTTGGCCCCGGATGCTCTGCGGGACTTCCCAAGGTGTCTGCGTTGCTGTCAGGCAGGATGGAGACTAGAGCAGTTCTTCTGGCTCATTCCGCTTCCTGACACATGACGTGCCGAGAAGTCACCCAGAAGTCAGCCTGCTCGTTTCACTGGCATTCTGGATGCTGGAAACCAATTCGAACCTAGTGGGACTTGGGGAATCCAGAGGATAGGAAATGAAGTTAGTGAAGTAGAATGTAGTGTAAATAAACAATAAAACTTAGGTTTACACTGAGGAAGGAATATCTTACATCTATGTGGCAGCTTGAAAAGATTATTATATTTTTTTGCTTACAAAAACAGCAAATGTTCAATTTAGTAAGTTTTTGAGTGCATAAAGAAGAAAATTAAAATTATTAATTGCATTGTCAAGAAATGATCAAGATTAATATTTAGGAATTACACACATACATAGACATATATAAATTTAAGTTAGGTCATACTGCATACATTATTTTTATCCTTTTTTATTTAATATTATATGGTGAGCGCCTTCTTATACCATTGAATGTTCTGTAAAAATATGATTTTTAAAGGATTAAATAATATTATTGATTATTTAAAAATCTTGACTTTTATTGTTGTAAGTGATGAACCATTAGAACTGGATGACGTGGAGTAAATACAGAATTAGGAGAAAGGAAGTGCTGAGGTTTGGTGCTATGATCTAAGATGTCAGTGTGGAATGAACAGTGACAACAGCTGCTGAGACCTGTCAGTCCCCTGCAAGCAGCCATGAGGTCATTTAGAGGCAGGTGACAGAGAGTCGATTCAAAGACACACCTTAAGACAATGCAATAGTTTCTTACTTTGTCCTCTCCATCCTCATAAACTTATGCATTATTTAGGCCACGGACTGGTCACTTTAGGCTGCCACCAGATAAAGGCCTCATTTTCGGGGGGGGGGGGAAGAGACTCAGATACATAAATAACTCCAAAATTCAGACATTGATTGTCTGGTCTTCTCTGTCTCCCTTCAACACAGTGCCTTTAGACCATCTCACTGCTTTTTACTTCTCCACCAGAAGCACGGCAGTTAAAGAAGAGGTAAAATTCAAAACAGTCCATTTTGTTCCACGCTAATCAATTCTGCTAAAAGGTGTGATGAAGAGTTCGGTCAAATATCCGAAGTGCTCGCCTCCATCTACTTTGTGTGTGGCCTGTCGCTGTAGGCAATTAGAGTAGCAAGCACCACCCTACCTTCAAAGATGCAGTCAAATCCAGCATCGAGTCTGATTTATCACGTGGGGCTCTAAGCAGCTTAAATGATTAGGGAGGCCTCACTTCTGCAAAGTGCTAACCGGGAGAAAGGGGTTGGGACACAGATGAAATCAGCCTCTCCGGGGCTCTGGGCCTTTCCTCTCCTCTTTCCCCATGCCCACAGATTTCTAGTATATTGATCATGAAAGAAGCTAATTATACCACTGTTCTAACGAATTAAGCAGAATTCAGGTAGGGAGCAAAGTCCTTTGGGTGAAAAGGAATTTATGTAATGATTCCAGCAAACGTTCCTAAGTCTGGTAAAGACTCGCGAGGTGTGGAGGGCAGTGAAGATGCAGGGGCATTTTGCTTTTTCTGTGAGTTGGGTTGATGACGAGCGTGTTGCCAGCAGGGTATGGTTTCTTCCTGTGCAGAAATGCCAAATGTGTATGTAGCTCTTGGTGGGGGATGAGCTAGGAATGTGATTTCTTCCTTTCCCCATCAGTGTTCTGTCTGCCTGTACAAAATGCTAATGAACCTCTCACACACGACAGCAATCAGATATATCTTTATTTTACTATTTTGGGCAGATTCTGACTTTACAAAGTCTAGGTGTTCATGGAATGGTGGCAAGACACTTCTAGCAGGCCCTTCCCCCTCCTCCAAATTTGTACCCCGGATGTTCCTCTCTTTGTGTTGTGTCTCTGATTTGAAATACGTTCTATAGGTATTGCTGTGGCATCCCTGCATCCCAGTAATTCCACCATGCCTCTGTGTCCAAGTCTCTGGGAGCATCTCTCTCCAGCAAACTAAGTTATGACTTCAACCTTAGGTCAATTCAAACATTTATTATCAGCTGTAAATGAGTAGCATTAAAGACAGACTTTATTTATTATTTTAACAAGTTGGGGATGGGATAGGGTATGAATAGGAAGCTGAACATGCTAATGGACTATGGGTTAAATGCTTCAAGGATTTTATAATTGCCTCATCAAGTGAGTTTACTTATAGTAGCGACTTGAAATGAAAACAGAGCTTCAGGTAACCATATTTTGATCTAAGGACTTGACTTATTGATGGTGCCAGTGGGAAAGGTTAATTTGAAGGGATGGTGACCTCGTTTGTGGGATTGATTGGTGGCACTGTATAGAAAGGCCACCCACAGATTCCATGAATGACAGAAGAGTTCATGAAGCTCATGGATGGAACCATGCTCACTGCAGAGACAAATAGATATGCTGCTTTGGGGGAGTCTTCTATGAACCATTGACTGATGAGGAGCCCAAATATACAAAGTGGGGATTTAACTTGCTTTCTGTTTGCAACATGAGGCTGCCTGTGGCAGTTGAGCACTCTTTATTTCGATCATAGAAGAGTGGAGAGATGAGCAGAAATGGATTTTGTAAATGCAATAAAACTTAGAAAGATCCAGGGCAGAGAGAAAGATGGGCCTGGGGATGCACTCCCCAGCACGAATCCAGCTTGTTCAGGATCCCCTGGGTCTGAGGTCTCCTTTCTGTTTCATCTTCTTTTCTTCTCATTCATCTTCTCAGTGACCTCAGAAACTCCGTTTGATATGAAAGTTACTATCCAAAAGTCCATGCTGAAAAATATGCTGGCTAAAAAGCCCTTTGATCACTAACACACCCAGGAAAAGTTGTGTTTCCTTTTTTGTCTCTCTTAGTTTCTGTCATGTAGGAAAGAAATAGAAAGATCACAATCAAATAACTCGAGAACGTTCTTGGTCTGCTGTAGGCCTGATCTCAGAAGAGCTTCAAGTAGTGAACTTGGAATAATTATAAGTACTAAGAAAAACAAATTGGAAATGTTCTTAATTTTTCTGTGTTTCAATATTTGGAGAAAACAATGAATAAATTAGCATTTGTGGTTGGAATAGCAAAGGCCAATAAAGTTTTCTGAAATATTATGAAAGTGTGAAAAATATAGATTGTGTTGACATTCACTGGTCCGGTCTAGGAATACCAGACGGGAAGTATGAGAAGTAGAATATACTTCTCATAGACGAATAAGGATATGAAATATAAATAAATTTTAAAAAGGCTTAGATAAATAATGACAACCAAATATAAAGAAAGTTATGGGTGCCTGGAGGGTGCATTTTTATCTTTGTTTTTAATGTTCTAAATACTGTTTTTCACTAATTTAAAAACCAAATTGTTTTAATAATTTGGAAAACGTGTAAAGGAAGAGAAAAATTAAAATGAACTATAATCACATATGACAGATTTAACATTTTGATGTTTGCTTTTATTTTTCCCACATTATTTAAAAATTATCCTACATAGCAGTGTTTGCAAGTTTGTATTCTGCTTTTATGTTTTTATTTAAACCCAAAGTATTTCCAAAGTCACCAGGATGTCTTTATTTTAAATGTGTTAAGATACCATTGACTTTAGGCACATTATTATTTCACATACTGTTATGAAAGTACAAAAATGTTTCCAATTAAGCTGTGACACAAAGCCTTAATGATCACCTTCCATGTCACATTCGCTGGTCACATCAGCCTTTCAATGCTTTGACATTTCTTTCATCTCTCCAGGGATTTAGCAATTCTTTTGCCTTTAGTTGCATTACTTGGCCTCTAGAAGATGTTCTTTCTCATATTCCCTAGAGAACAAAATGTAACATAGCTTCATCTGCTTAGGTTCCATAAAGCACTTACATGATTTGTTGCTTTGAAACAGTAGTGATCATTCTTCCTATAATGAATATTTGTTGAGCCAATGTAGCGTTTCCCAGCTGCTGCTCTGTTTGCATGCCTTTTGTATACACAATGACTTTTCATCTCTATAGCAAATCACAGTGTTACTTTGGAAGACATTTTTAATAGCAGTAAAACCAATGTGTATAATACCAACAATGTACATTAATTCAATTGGGGTAATGACAAGATGAATATCTGTGACCAAATTCATACATGCCGGGCAATGACAGCTACTTTGTGCCTACAGTGTGGCTGACAAGATAATAAGATGCCAGCTACTATAAGACACATTCCAATTTCAGAGATGTTAAAATGTGGGAAAAGGTGAAACAGCAACAATGGATACACCTGAATTTAATTAACCATTTCGTTATTCTGAATTTTTTTTATTTATAAAAAATTTTACTTGCAAGAAACAAACAAACTTTTTTTCTCTTATAATGCAAATGATTCTTGCATTTGTGACTATTCATTTGGGGTAGATTCTATGAAGTGAAATTATTCAATCAAAGAAGATAAACATATTTGAGGTTTTTGACATATATTTACAAATAGCTTTACAGAGAGGTAGTTGAAATTATATAGTCTTATGAACAATGTTATTTCAGCTTCCTACACTTGCTGTCATGGAGGAACGCTATGGCAGGAAGAGTGCAGGATAGCACCAAAGGTCCGAAGTGATGGCGTATGGCTTTGAGGCTGTGACATACACGACTGCGGCTCCCACCTTGCTCTTTTGGTCATATAATCAGCTGCCATGTTGGGAGGAATATACTAAGTCTTATAATGAGAACCAACTTGTGAATAAGTCATCTTGACAATGGATCCTTTTGTCCCAGTTGAGTTTTCAGATGACTGTAACATCTTATAAAAAACAAACAAACAAACAAACAAAAAACCCCGCCCTGACCAGTTTGGCTCAGTGGTTACAGTGTCAGCCTGCGGTCCAGAGAGACCTGGGTTCGGTTTCTGCTAAGGGCACGTACCTCGGTTGCAGTTTGTCCCTGGCAATGGTTGGGTCATGCGCGTGGCGGCCACTCGATGTGTCCTTTTCACATTGATGTTTCTCTCTCTCTCTCTCCCTCCCACTCTATCTGAACAAAAAATAGAAAAAATGTCCTCAGGTGAGGATAAAAAAACAAAACAAAAAAACAAAACCAAAGCATTGAGAAACTGTTTCTATGAATAGGAGGAATGTTTATATTAAATCTGGGTTAATATCATATGCTATTGCATTCCTCTGTCACCATGCATTATCTTATATATTAAATAGAGCTGTTTAAAATAATACACATTCCTTTCACTGTGGAATGTTTCCATTTTCCTTGAGTTGGTATGTCTCGTCTGTGTGACTTTGGGTCTTTGACTTGCAGATGCTTAACGTGGATGGGATCCAAATGCATGTCAAATTGAATGTTGCTAGACATTTGAGAGTTCTAGAGAAAACAGGAGGGTCAAATATCTGTGCATGATGGATGAAGATCTCAGGAACAATTTAATTCAATTCAAGAAATAATTATTGAGTCTTAACTCAGCATGTGGCAGATGATATGAGTAAAATGATCAGGAAAACTGATGGTCTTCCTGCCCCAGTGGAATTTACAATCAGGGGCAACATAACTTATCCCAACTTTCCTGAAATGTACCCTCATCTTCTATTATACAGAGTAAGTATTTAAGGTGTTCAAAGAGTGGTGAAGTTGGGAGAGGACTGTAAAGTTTTTCTCTTTCTCATATAGTTTCTTAGAATTCATTGACTTACTTTTCCACTCATACTTTAAAAAAAAAAAATTCTATGGTGTGTCCACCCCTGTTGGTCAGAAACTCCTTATTGGTTTCCAAGATATCCAACTTAACAACATGTCACAGTATAATTTCCTAAGGCTCTGAGAGGCAAACAGGGTCTGTCTTCTTAAGATAATCCTAGGACCCCAAAAGCCCATGTCTCCTCCCAGGAGTAGAAACATTGTTTGTGTTAGCATCTTCCTCCTCTTTTGTACCTTCTATTTTCCTGTCATCCTGGTCCCTCAGAGGTGGTGTGATACAGTGGAAAGGAAGGGGAATTAAGAAATTTGGAATTACAAGAACTAGGTTTGAAACAGGTTCTTCTACTTCCTAGCTGTGTGTGATCTTAGAACAATGGCTTCATTTTTCTTGGTCATCATCTTTGGCATTGTTTCACAGCAAACTTATGACATAGATAATATGAAGCCTGTTTTACACATGAGAAAACAGAAGTTTAATAATTTTCCCAAGAGCAATATGTGAAGCCTGACTTTAGCATTCATACTTAAATACTTCTTTAGGTCAATTTCAAGAGCTGAACATCGGATTGGATACATAGAAAACCTGCAATAAGATATAGCTATTATGCCCTGGCCAGTTTGGCTCAGCAGTTAGAGCGTCCGCCTGCGGTCTGGAGAGACCCGGGTTCGGTTCCCGCTAAGGGCACGTACCTCGGTTGCAGTTTGTCCCCGGCCCTGGTTGGTCGTGCGGGTGGCAGCCACTCGATGTGGCCCTTTCACATCGATGTTTCTCTCTCTCTCTCTTCCTCTCTCTCCCTCCCACTCTGTCTGTACAAAAAATGGAAAAATATCCTCAGATGAGGATTAAAAAAAAAAAAAAAAAAGATATACCTATTATTATGACTGCTATGACTCAGAAATAAGATAATGGAAATATTTACTAAAGATGGAAACAAAATCTCAGTGGTAGAACTGTGCTAGAGTTATTTTGAAGTAGAGAATCTTTCTCCTTTTACCTCTGACCCCATGGAAGGCTAACCTTGATTAGAGTGGTAAATGTTATGTATAATGGAAAGATCTAACTTTTATAACTCTATTTCTTCTGTAATGAAGACTTACACTTTTGACATTTTGAGTCAATGCTTTAGATAGCCTGGATTGATGTATGTGGTCCTAGAGGCCTTAAACCAAAAGATGGAATATAAAGATGAGTCCTTAATTAATGAGTTATGGGTCATGTTAAAAGGTTAAAGTTAAGACAAATATTCACAATGAGTGCTGTTTTGAGGCATTTAAAACTGTTTATATTCTACATGCTTAAAAAAATAGGGATATTTATTTATTTATTTATTTATTTATTTATTCATGTATGGCAACATTATAAAAAGTCTTGGCTGCCCTGGCCAGTATGGCTCAGAGGTAAGAGCATCACCTGTGGACCAAAGAGTCCCGGGTTTGATTCTGGTCAAAGGTACATACCTCAGTTGCAGTTCGTCCCCAGCCCCAGTTGGGGTTGTGAGGGTGGCAACCAATCAATGGGTCTCTCTTTCATTGATGTTTCTCTCTCTCTCTTCCTCCCTCTCTCCGTCCAGCTCTATCTGAAGAGTAATGTAAAAACGTCCTTGGATGAGGATTAAAAAAAAAAAAAAATCTTGGCCAATGATGCACTTTTATCTCTTTGGATCAGCATGAAGAAATGCAGTTTAATTTCCTTATCATGTTCTCCCCTATTTTATGAGTATTTCAGGGGTTAATCCTCGATTAACACACCTTCTCAGAGTTCTCTTGTTTTTCACTCACAAGTTTAATTTTTAAAATCTACCACAGAAAGATATTCTGCTCATTTTTTGTTGCATTTAGGTAGGGGGTTGACATTGTTCAAATGTCATTTTTTAATTTATTAATTTGTGTGTGTGTGTGTGTGTTTTTAATCCTTACCCGAGGATATTTTTGATATTTTGTTCAGATAGAGTGGGAGAGAGAGAGAGAGAGAAACATCGACGTGAAAGGGACACATCGAGTGGTTGCCACCCACACGACCCAACCAGGGATGGGGACAAACAGCAACCAAGGTACATGCCCTTAGTGGGAACTGAACCCGTGTCTCTTCAGACTGCAGGCCAATGCTCTAACTGCTGAACCAAACTGGCCAGAGCTATTAGTTTGTTTTTGTTACAGATGTTTCTCATTTTTCCCCCATTGACACCCTCCTCCCCCACCCCCCCCGCCCCATCCCCAGCTTTATTGCATAGCCAATGATGCATCAGATAAGGGGTTAATTTCCAAAATATATAGAGTACTCATACAACTCAACAAAAGGAAGACAAAGAACCCAATTAAAAAATGGGTAGAGGACCTAAATAGACACCTCTCCAAACAGGACATACAAATGTCCAAGAGACATAAGAAAACGCTCAGTGTCACTAATCATCAGAGAGATGCAAATTAAAACAACTATGAGGTATCACCTCACACCTGTCAGAATGGCCACCATCAACAAATCATCAAACAACAAGTGTTGGTGAGGGTGTGGAGAAAAGGGGAGTCTATTACACTGCTGGTGGGAATGCAGACTGGTGCAGCCACTGTGGCAAACACTATGGTGTTACTTCAAAAAGTTAAAAGTTGAACTTCCATTTGACCCAGTGATCCCACTTCTAGGAATACACCCTAAGAAACCTGAAACACCAATCAGAAAGAATATATGTTCCCCTATGTTCATAGCAGCACTATTTACAATAGCTAAGATCTGGAAACAACCCAAGTGTCCATCAGTAGATGAGTGGATAAAAAAAACTGTAGTAAATGTACACAATGGAGTACTATGCAGCTGTAAGAAAGAAAGATCTCTTATCCTTTGAGATGGCATGGAAGGACCTGGAGAGTATTACGCTAAGCGAAACAAGCCAATCAGAGAAAGACAAATATCACATGATCTCACTTATTTGTGGAATATAATGAGCTAAACAAACTGCTGAACAAAGTTAACCCAGAGATATAGAGGTGGGGTACAGACTGACAACTCTCAGAGGAGGGGGTTTGGGGGGGAAGAGATAAACCACAGAACTTACATGCATGTATGCATGACCAATGAATATAGACATCAAATGTCATTTGTAAGAATGTCTTTCCCATTCCACCCCTCCCCCCAAAGTTTTTTGTTGCATCTGAAATAGTCTCCAAGTTTCTGGAGAGGATTTAAAAAATCATTTTATGGCAACAGTTAGAACAAAAATTCCTGCAATGATTTAAAAAAATTTTTTTTTTCTTCTTTGGAATAGAGAATCAAATCTGTACATAATGTTGACCCAAATTATATTGCTTGTGTAGACACACAGAGCAGTAACTAACCCATGAACATATCTACCCTCAAAAGTCCCTGGGAGGGTGAAGAACCTGAGATATGACTACTACAATGTGTGTTCTGTTGATTGCCCTCAGAACTATAAAAATTCAGTTGAAATAATGGCTGGTAATAGAGCTACAACAAGGGAAAATAAATGTGTTCAGCAACATTTAACTGTAGTTTTGTGGATTTGCCCTAACATCTTGACACAATTCCAAAGCATGGAATGACAATGAAAAACAAAAACATAAACCAAAATATGTCTTTTTAGTTTGAACGATGAGAAGAAAACTCATTGCTTCAACTTACATAAACACGTATAAACACACATGGCCAGTTTGTTTCTAGAGGACATGCCAGTTCTTTAGAGATGAGAAAGTCAGACCTCAGGCCTGGGACCTAATTGGAATCATTTATTGTTCATGATTTAGTTTTTTTTTCTTTTTTCCCATAGTTCATCACTTGTCAAGCTTAGTTAACAACAATAGAAAATAACTTTTATTTTAATTTTATACCACCATAAATGAGAATGAATTGTAAATTTTGTCAAAAAGAAGTAAGTGAATTTAGAAATGTGTTTAAGACATCCTGCTCATCTGGAATGTGGCTGGGTTCAGCCCATCATCATCCTTGAAATATTTTTTCCTAAATGAGTTTAGACAAATGAACAAATTGAAACATTTATTTTTTTGGTGGGGTGGGGGTGGGGGGGACTTGTCAAGTAACTCCAAAGTTGTGACTCTGTGTGTGTATTTGTTGAGAGCCAAGAAAGGGAGAGTCAATTGGGACCTAAGGAGATATAATTAAATAAGTCTGCTTTGTTCTGTAACAGCGACTGCAGAGGAACAGAATACATTTTCATCTCCGCTCTGATGCTGTTCGTGATAGAGACAGTTCATGTGATACAGAAGTTAACCTGCCTCATGGAAAAAAGTAATGAAGGTTTCTGTGTCTGGTGCTGAATCACAACCTTTTCAAACTCTTTCCCCAGTGCATTTATCCCTATTAGAGAACCCTATCAAAATCCCCTATAATCTATGTGGGTAAACAAGCATAAAAGTACAACGGAATTATTAATGATGGGGGAAGTGAAAGATTAACTTCTTTTTTCAAAACTAAAAGGCATCTCAGAACATGTCCTTTGCTTTTACTCAAATATGAGGGCCTGGAAAATAGCTTATTTAAATATACAGGTGTTTTTATGTTGCTCTTAAATCTTTGTGTTTTACTGTAGTTTCCTCCCATATGTTCATTGTCAACGAACAGCTTAGAGCTGATGAACTGTGTAGAAATGTTTTGTAAAGCTGCAGTTCTTCCTTTCTGACAACTGTTTCTTTTGTTTAACTCAAACTTCTTGTAAAAGATAATATAATTTATTGCAATATTTTTGTCTACAAAACATGGCCAGTAAGGGTACCTTTACAAGACATAAAAGGGGGTTTAGTTAGATCATTTCTTTTATTGTGATTAAAATGAATGTGGCACCAACATTATTGTGCTTTGGGAAGATCACTCTGGCCACCGTGAGGGAAGTGAGGTAAGGCTGGAGCCAGGGACACCAGATTGAGAGCATTACAACAGTCCCTGGAGGAAATAGTGATGACCTAAATTAAGGTGTGGGGGGAGGGGAGAAGGAGAATAAGGAGCATAACTCAGGGATGTTTTAGGAAATAGACTTATTGCAAGGGTATATTGAAGGGAAAGAGGATTTGTTACGACTGAAGAATATCTTCCTTAGATGATGTTAAATAAAATTAATTGAGACAGGGGAAGCAGAGGAAAGATGCTGCTGTGACATGTTGACGTTGAGATGCCTTTGATGCGTGCATGTGGTTCAGTCAGGAGCTGAGTTGGAAGGAGACATCTCCAGTTTAGAATTGGTAGTCTCCATCTATGTGACTGTTGAGGGGGCATGATTTGAGAAGAGAAGGGAGGGGAGGTAGGAGAACAAGAAAACCCAAATCTGAAAGGATAGGCAGAGGAAGAGGAGGCTGTGAAAGAGTGTCGGAGAAGGCAGTAAGGATGCCTGAGTCTCCACACCCATCACCTGAGAAATAGTTGAGTGAATGGGCCATGGTTGGCCCTAGAGAGATCAGATTCTTTAGAAAATGGCATAGTGTATCTCGTTTTTTTTTTAAAAGATGGACTAGATGTAATCTGTGTTACTCCTGAGAACACCGAGGAATTTTGTGGAAGTCAGTTCTGCTTTTGTTTATGGAATCCTTTTCAAAGGACAAAAACACACAAACAGGAGGTAACTACCTCAATGCATTTTTAGCTGCCTCCCCATTAAAGATGGTCTTACTGATCATCAGTTAAGAAGTAAGTCCTGATTGGTGGGGGCTGGGTGGGAGACACTAGATGATTTCTAAGATGCTCTGAAATCTTAGAGTCAATGAAAAGTCTGAAAGTCATACTTTTTATGAAAGTGTGCTGCAGACTTTTAGCTCAGCTTCAAGGGAACGGTGCCATGCTATAGTGACAGAATCCACATGCACAGTAAAGAGTATTTCCCCTTTGTGTTCGCCCCAGATTGGGGTACCTTGGTCTTCCTTTCCCCAGGTTGTAATAGTCAGGCTTAGAACTTGCATGAATTAACCATTAAGGTTATGAATTTCCTAAGGAAAAATTAGATAACTTTTCTTGCATTGTTATCCTATTTGTATTTGAAAACAAGAGATACTTTCATGGTTGTATGTAGTCTGATAGTCAAATGATCAATATTGCTTTTCTAGCAAAGATATAATCTTTTATAATATACATTTGTTATTATGTTAACTCCACATCAGAACCTGAACATAGAGAGGTTCTCTTTCTTTTTTTAAAAAAATTATTTTAATTTTTCATCACCATTTCTCCCCTCTATGCCCTCTTCTACCTTCATGCCCCCCACCCCCACAATCACCTCACTGTTGTCCATGCCCATGAGTCTAGAGAGGTTCACTCTTACTGTGGCACCATAACGCTGTATCTGCTGTACCAAAGAAGAATGAGACAGAAACACCCATTGTTCTCAGGAAATCTTTGAGAATATATTTAATGGAAGTAACCAGATGTGTTGGTCACATTTGATCCTGTCACAATCAGGAAGGTGTGGCAGGGTTAGGAAGGCTATGACTTATTATACAGAAAAACCTCTCTGATGGGACATGTAGAGTGAAGTTAGTGTGTTGGGATTATAACTAGAAGTAGACTTGACTGGAAGTTAGGTTGTTTATATGATTTCTCCTCAGTTACATAGACTTTATTATACTAAATTACAATTTGCATCATTCAAATGCAAATACATTTTCAAAAGCCCTGTGTGGGCTTCCTATGATTCATTTTGGGCAAGAGCTGCTCAATGTTGTACATATTTTAAAGAGTTTAGTGATGCAACTCATTCCAAGAAAAAAAAAAAAGTGAATTTGAAAGTGCTCTTCCTGTTGGAAGGGATGTTGTAATCACATCAAATTCACATCTGGTTTTGTTTTGCTGACTGTCTCTCCTCTTGGCTTCCCTAAAGTTCATGTGACCTATGACATATGATGGGCTTTACCTGACTTTTCCTCATTTCTCAGAGTCTGGGTATTCCCAGACTTATGACCCCGATAAAATATTGACTATAAAAGTAAGGAACACAAAGGAAAATTTGAAAAGCATAACAAGCTAACGATGTTATCATGGAAATGTGGAAATTCATTCACTAGTAACACTTAATTTTTGGCTTTTAGGAACTGATCTTGCAGCTAAACGGACTGCTCATAACACAGGACACTTCGTAAGTCACCGAACTTCCCTTGGCAGTTTATTTTAACATCTTTGCTGCAGAAGGTAAGAAAATATCCACCCAGCTTTTAATACTCTCCAGCTGTCCATTGTAAAGAACTTGACATGAGGCTTAGGGAGAAAATTGTACTTGGTTTAAATTCTAAAAGAAACTCTAGTAAAATCTGCTTCTCTTTAGTCTCTGCTCTCAGGAGATGTTTTCTCTCTTCAGCCCTGTCACGCTGCTTCATTGCATTTCAGTGGCGATTTTGTGGCCATGGGTTAGGATACTTAGTGGACAGTAATTGGTGTGAGCTTCTCTTTTGATCTTTTTCTGACTTGGTTCTTTCAGGTGGGGAACATGGTGTAGAGACATGTAAACAGGTCCTGTGGAACATTGATCATGCAGCATGCTTCATGCTAAGAAGGGTACATGGTACAAATCAGTTTGGGAAATAAATTTAGAGTTTATAATTAGAGACAGCATGCTAAAGCACCTGAAAAATTCTTCAGTAAGGAAGTCTTGCTGCCCTGGCCAGGTAGCTCAGTTGATTAGAGCATCATTCCCACACACCAGGGTTGTGGTTTCATCCCTGGTCAGGGCATATATAAGAATCACTCAATGAATACATAAATAAGTGGAATAATAAATCAATGTTTCTCTCTCTCTCTTAAATTAATTATAAAAAAACAACACACCTAAAAAGCAAAAAAGAATCACTACTTAACTCTTTAACTCAGTAGTAGAGCACGGTATTTAAGGGCAGCAACTTTGAACATGGAGAAACTTGGACTCAAATCTCAGGCTCACTATTGGCTATAACAGTTGGACAAATTACTTCCCTGTACAGTGGGACTCCCCAGAATACCACATGTGCAATGGGAATGATGAGAACGAATAATATGATGCCTATAAAACATTTGGCAGAGTGTCGGGTCACAGTCAGCACTCAATTACTCATTTTTTAGTAAAATATTGAAAAAACAAAAACAAAAATAGGAGGCTAAGTATTTTAAATATGTTTTTATTGATTCTTTTAGAGAGAAAGGAAGGGAGAGAGAGATAGAAACATCGATGTGAGATACATTATTTGGCTGCCTCCTGCATGCCTCCTACTGGGGATTGAGCCCAAAACTGGGCATGTGCCCTGACTGGGAATCAAACCAGGACCTCTCTCATGGGACGATGCTCCATCCACTGAACCACACGGGCAGGGAGAAATATTCCTATCTTATTTGACTGCATGACTCTTTGGGGGCAACATACAAGAAACAACTCTTCTAAGAAAATATGATGGGAACGCTGGATCGGTAGGTTGAGGCATAAATTAATACTTTCAAAGAACTGAGCCAATACCCAGTGTGGCATGTGCCTTCTCTCTGTAGTGAGCTGCTACTTCTCTCCCAGTGTTGTTTCATAGACAGACCGTCCAGAACTTTGGTGAATAATGTGACATTGACTTTGAAACACACTCCACAAAGGTTCCTGTAAACAAGGCCAATGTTCTGTTTTGAATATTAACACCTAAGCTCGAGGTTGTAAACACCCAGAAAGAAGCTCCACATGTGAGTGAGGAAGAAGGAAACACTGTTTTCTCCTATGAAGAAGTTAATGAAAAACGTGAACACCTATGGGCGGAGGGTTGGAGCCAAGTTGTCCTTTAGAACAGAGACGAAGTGACAAGGCTGATAATCCACAAGGGTCTAGGAGGTAATTGCTTTTTCAGCCCAAGTGAAATACAGGAAAGGTTTATGTTCATCTCCAATAACTAACTGCCCTTTTTAGTTTTCTTTTCTCCCTCCGAGGTACTTCCTGTCCTTTTCTTAATTCCTTCTCATCCTCGGCATCTTGCTCAGATAAAACCCTGTGGAAACCTACTCTTGCTGAACTTTTGAAAGGACCTGACCATTAATTCATGAGAAAGCAGGGTTTGTCAGCCTCAGCACTACTGACAACTTGGACTGGAAGATTCTTTATTGTGGAGAGCTGTCCTGTGCATTGTGGGATGTTTAAGCAAATTTCTGGCCTCTACCCACCAAATGCCAATAGCACTCTTCACCTTATTTGTGACCACAAAAATTGTCTCCAGACACCACCAAATGATCTCTGGCAGGTAAAAATCTCTCCTTCCTGTACCCAAAACCACTCAGTATAAATACTTTACAGCAGTTGAATCTGGACCATTCTGGGAGTCAGTGTCCGTTTTTATCACATGCCATTTCTTGATTACCCAAGATTGAACTTTGAACAGAAAATTCATTTATAAGACACATGTAAGGGAAGAATGGTTCTGTACAATCCCATCGAGGAGGTGGATGCCCCCTGTATTTCAATCAAAGGGGCCAAATCTGTTAGTGTGAACAAACTCTCCTCCTAGAGGGCTGATAGCTTTCAGGCTCTGCCTGCATACGTACAACATGTTGAAGCCTGGTTCCCACCGTTCACTCCAAACATTTTTAACAGTGAGCATTGAACAGTGAAAAGGCTCTCCGGTCGTCTGACTTTTTCATGAATAAAGCAAAATAGATCGACAGCTAGTATTTTTGTCCTTTGGTAACTGAATTAGGTTTACTGTTGAACAAATCTGATGGTGGAACAGCACTTCCAACAAAGGCAAAAAGCAAATTCTAAATGGATGGTATGTCAGTGTCTTTAAATACACATTTGGCATCGAATCAGCAAGAATAAGGGCTGGAATCCAGAGACTGCCATTTTCCCTTGAATTTGCATGTGGCTTTTTGCTTTGCGCCCTTTTGCATGCGTGCTCCTACCTCTTCCTTCCTCCTCCGATTCTTCTCTGTGAACCCTTGTTTAACAAAGAGGAACAAGTACCGTGCAATGAAAACATTGGCTGTAAGTCATTTCAGCTATAAAATGTAGCTTTTTGGAGCCCGGTAATTAGCCCTGTGGTTCCAGAAATGAGAAATACTGCCAACATCTGAATGTGTTGTTTAATTGGTCCACAGGGGGGACCTGGGAGTGTCCGAGAGACCAGTTTTTGACTTTTTATTCTAGCTTTTCTCCGGACCTGCAATATCCCCTTGCTAATTATTTACCACAATTAACTGTTTATTTTGTGTGGTAAAATACTATTGGTACCGCAGAATTCATAGCTCTGACACTGGAGGAGCCTTTCCAAAGCTTGCATGCTTGGCAGGCAAAAATGTGTGCTTTGTAGATTCAGTGAAAAGTAAGTGGGAATATTTCTCTATGGCCTCAGTATGGCTTGGAACAACAGCGACAATGTTATCTGTGAAGCCCAGGTTGGTAGCTATGCAAAATTCTTGCATTGGTCACAGAGAAAATAATGAACTAATTTATTTTAGATATTTAAAGTATGCTCAAAATTCTCATTGCTTCATGGAATTCATAGTTTAAGAAAAGGTTGTATGCTATATAAATGTGCAGATTTGAAGTAAAAATAGGCAAAGCACTGAGTGACCCGAATTGTGTTTCAGTAATATATTCTCTGAAAGTCAGGTATTAAGGAGATAGTCTCCATTCTGATGTTTGAGCATATGAATTCCCTACAATGAGTTAAGAAGAGGGTTCAGTCCTCTTCCCGTGTTGCCAGCCTGAGAGAATGCATTCAAGTTCATATAACCTTGCACTTCTCTCTTTTAATTGATAAATGTTAATCCCGAGACCGGAAAGTGTGGTTCCAGGGATATTGGGAGTGTCCCTACCAGAAACAAACTGGTTTTCTGAGGTAAACCAGAGCTGAGGTGAATTGAGCCAGTGACTGAAAATCAACTTTTTCTCCTTGACAGGGTAGAGCGCAATAGTGGTCTAATGTTTCCTCCCTCTCCGGGGTGTTAGGGCCTGATCCTCCCAGCATCCAGAGTTACAAGGTGCTCAATAAATGCTGACAGTTGTCATCCCCTTCATAGCATTCCTCCTTGGCTGATATTCTTCCCAGCTCCCCCCTCACAACTACACATCTCTGGACATAATGCAACAAACACAGGAAACCTCTGAAAGGCAAAAGAAGAACGGACTGCCTGGGACCTTGGGACTCGAGGAACGACATGGTGCTGAGTTCCCGGGTTACCTACAAACCAGAACCACCAACAGGCACAGACACAAAATGCTCCAAGGAAACCTGCCCCCTTAGGCACAGGACCAGAAAGCATTTTGAAAACCCCTACCCTACTCTAGCCAAATGCCAAACACCAGTGGAAACTGCTTCTTTCATGCTCTACCCGGGTGGAAGCGGGGCCGAGCGGGAAGCTGGTCTGTCCTGCGCACGGCGGAAGCAGGCAGTGCGTCTGTCCCCTTGTCCTGTGGTGTCAGCAGGACCACATGTGCTATGCCCTGCCCAGGAGAACCAGACGGTGCAATTCTCCTGCCAAGGCAGTGTCAGTAGGGCCCAGCGGTGACCTGAGTCTCCACCTCCATCTAGCAGCAATAAGACTTAGGAGGTGATGCGTGCTGGGTGGCTGGTACCTCACACTCCCCTGGGATGGGCAGGGCTCAGAGGGGAGCTGAGTCTCCACCCCATCAAGTAGCAACCAGATAAAATCAGGTGGTCGGAGACAGGGCTTCTTAGCATTCCTCTCTCCCTTCCTTCCTTTCCTGTTGGAGTGGGAGCTGGTATCCCACGTACCCAGAGGTGTCAATAGGACAGAAGAGGGAAAGAATAGAAGCCCCCTTTCTGTGATAAAACAATGTGAGGTGGTGCCTACTCCTGCCAAGGTGGTGTTGTCAGGGCCCAGAGGGAACCTGAACACACACACCCACCCCACCCTTGCAGTATACCTCACCAGAGGGACAGGCTTCTAAAAGCAGAAAATTAAACAAGATCCAGAGTCTCATACCAGAATATCCAAAAATGCCCTACACACAATAGAAAGTCACTTGTCACATCCCAAACTGGAAACATCAGAACATGAGTGAGGAAAGACAGTCAACAGATGCCAACACCAAGATGAACCAGATGTTGAAATGATCTGACAACAATCTTAAAGCAGCCTCATAAAAACGCTTCACAAGCAATTATGGATGTTCTTGAAACAAATGAAAAAATTAAGACACCTCAGCAAAGAAATAGAGGTTATAAAAAAGGAACCAAATGAAAATCATAGAACTGAAAAATTTAATAACCAATGTAAAAACTCACTGCACGGACTCAATAGTAGAGTGAAGAAGACAAGATGAAATCAGTGTATCTGAGGACAGATCAGTAGAATTTACCCAGTATGAACAACAGAAACAGATGGAAACAAAAAAGATCTTGGACAAGTTACTTAAACCTGTCTTTCTTCATCTTTAAATCGAGACTCAGGATTGTAGTTATGTCCAAAGAATGTTGTGACAATTTACTGAGATACACATAAAAGGCTTACTTGGCAGAGTGCCAGGCACAGGGTAAGTTCTCAATAAAAGTTAACTGCTGTAGAATTGTACACTTGAAACATAATCTTGTTAACTGATGTCACCCCAATAAATTTAATAAAATTTTTATGAAGATAACTATTACATTTATTATAATCTCTCCATATAGATAACCATGTGTTTTGATCTCTTTGTACAGTTAATTCAATTCAACTCATTAAATTAAATTAGCATTTGTTAATAATCACCAACTGTGTACCAGTAAGAAATACCATTTAGGCTGCATGATCTACTGGAAAGGGTCTAAGTTTTTGAACTCAAAAGCACTAGATTCATATTCAGAATCTGCTACGTTCTAGGTGGGTGATTTTGGACATGATTTTGAGACTCTGATACCTCAAAATGGAGACTGTAAAATGGAGATCAAAGCAATCATTTAAAAGCACTGTACTTTTGCTTGGCTAGTGTGGCTCAGTGGATTGAGTGTCGTCCCATGGACTGAGAGGTCCTGGTTTGATTCCCGGTCAGGGCACATGCCTGGGTTGAGGGCCCAATTCCCAGTAGGGGGTGTGCAAGAGGCAACCGATCAATGTTACTCTCTCACATAGATGTTTCTATCTCTCTCTCTCTTCCTCTCTTTTTAAAAAAAATCAATAAAAATATATTAAATAAATAAATGGATTGCACTTTTTGGAAGGATTAAGGGGGCATCTCAGCACAGGGTGAAAATATTAGTTCCATTAACTTTAGTTTTCATCAAAGACTAATTTACTCAATTTTTTATTGTAAAATTTAAACACACAGAAACATTTTAAGAATAGTGCAAAAACACTCATAAAACTTCCATTTAAGCCCTGGCCGGTTTGGCTCAGCGGTTAGAGCGTTGGCCTGCGGTCTGGAGAGACCCGGGTTCGGTTCCTGCTCAGGGCACGTACTTCGGTTGCAGTTTGTCCCCAGCCCTGGTGGGTCGTGTGGGTGGCAGCCACTCGATGTGTCCCTTTCACGTCGATGTTTCTCTCTCTCTCTCTCCCCCTCCCACTCTATCTGTACAAAAATTGCAAAAATGTCCTCGGGTGAGGATAAAAAAACAAAAAAACAAACAAAAAAACTTCCATTTAATGAAAAACCATTTGAGCAACTATTTAGAGCATGGCATTATAGTTTATGAGAAGTTTAAAAGAAAGAGAAGACAGTCTTCCTTGTTTAATCAAACTTATACTTATAGCACTGAATCATACACTTGTAGAGCTGGGAGGGACTTTATAGATGTACAGATAGCAAGTAGCTAGAATATATAATTCAATATGAAAAATGCTATTTATTAAAAATTTTTTTTCTTTATTGATTTTAGAGTGGGAGGGAGAGAGAGAGAGAGAGAGAAACATCAATGAGAGAGAACATCGACTGGCTGCCTCCTGCATGTCCCCCACTGGTGATTTGGCCTACAACCTGGGCATGTGACCTGACCAGGAATCAAACCGGTAACCTCTTGGTGCATGGGTCAATGCTCAACCAGGCAATAAATGTTATTGTGAAGAGCTAAAAAAGAGATCAGTGTGAGGGGATGCTGGGTTCGAAAAGTTTCTTGAAGAAAGTATTTGTTTTTAATATTATTATTCTTTTTTTATTAATATTTTTAGAGAGAAAGGATGAGAGAGGGAGAGGGAGATAGAAACATTGATAAGAAAGAACATCGACTGGCCGCTTCTGCATGCCCCCCACAGGGGTTTTGTGCCCTGACCAGGAATCGAACCGGTGACCTCTTGGTGCATGGGTTGACACTCAACCATTGAGCCACATTGGCCAGGCTTGAAGAAAGTATATTTAATCAGGGACTGGAAGAAGTCGTGGGCCTGGATGAACAGGTGGAACATGGCACCTTTCCTGGCTGAGGTAGCAGGGCACCAAGAAATGAGAAAGAGCTGGTCAGGAGCTAATGAGTGATATTCCTGGAATTCTTTTTGCCTTCTTTGGCTAACAAGGATAAAAATAGCAGAGAACTAGTGATGTACAGGAAAGCAGGCCTCAGCCTCTAGGGGACCATTTGGGAAATGACTTTGCCACAGAATCTGGTTCTGGCCTAAGAGATCTCACAAGAATAAGTTGCTTCAATATTCCTACTTTTTGTCGTCTTCTAGGTTTATGGACGTGTCCTGCTGTTAGCAACAGCTCCTGCATATGTTCTCATGTGCCCACATGCACACATGCCCTGACACCCACACTCACATGTACTTTCACATGTTCTCATACACACATATACACACACACACATATCCACTTACATGCATTCACTATCACACATGTACTTGCACAGACTTGTACATAGTCATATTCCACATTCAAAAGACACTCTCATATACAGTCACATACTCTCACACATTCATACATGTATAACACATATACATCTACACTCATATGCACAAGCACATAGATCATGAAAACCACACATATAAACACACTCATGTTATAAAGACACATAAACACATCATACCCATACCTATCACCATACATAAACACACACATGCCCCTTTTGAAACATCCTAACATATTTATTTTCATATAATGTAATATTAATATGTAGAAAATTAAAAAAAAATCCTTAACCAAGGATATTTTTACATTTATCTTCAGATAGAGTAGAAGGGAGGGAGGGAGGGGGGGGAGAGAGAGAGAGAGAGAGAGAGAGAGAGAGAGAGAGACCTTAATTGACTGTCTTCCTCACTAACCTGACCAGGGCCTCCGGGGACCAAACTGCAATCAAGGTATGTGACCTTGATCGGAATTGAACCCGAGACTCTTTGGTCTGCAGGCCGACGCCCTAACCACTGAGCCAAACTGGCCAGGGCTATGTAGACAATTTTTATAAGTTAGGCTAAAACTGGTCCGGCCCTGGCTGGGTGGCTCAGTTGGTTGGAGCATCGTCCCACACACCAAAAGTTCGCAGATTCAATTCACAGTCAGGGCACATACCTAGGTTCCAGGTTTGATTCCTGGTTGGGGTGTACACGGGAGGCAATTGATTGATGTTTTCTCTTACATCGATGTTTTTCTTTCTCCTTCTCTCTTTGAAATCAATTTAAAAACATATCTTCAGGTGAGGATTAAAAAATAATAATAAAATAAATAAAAATGGTTAGATAATCTAGTACTTAGTTAAAAACAAATCTCTATCAATAACAACAAAAAGGTCATAGAGTCATTTTTCTTTTGTAATTTTTCAAGCTTTACCTTTACAGGAAATCCCCTAAGATTCTATAATTTCTCCCAATAAACAAACAAAAAACAGTGTTTCTTTTCTTTTAAAAAAAATTTCTTTTGGGTCACTGTTATACCTTTTCATAACAACATGCATTCTGGCAATGAACCTTCTGAAAATCAATATGTAAAGTTTTGGTAACCATATACCTTCTATCTTCTCAACATTTTCAGCTTTATTCTATTTTCTGAAACAGCCATTTACTTTTCAAGTAGTGCTATAGTAACCCCCTTCCCAACCTACCCCCTCAGAATTATCTTTTGCCAGTGGTGAAATTAATCTCCCAAGCCTTTGGATTTTCTATCTTTGACCTTTAGAATATCTGAGATTTTTTTTTACAATTACTTTCATTTAGTTTTTTTCTTTACCTCTACTTGTTTTTATATAAACCTCCTTTTTCTTATTTTGGCATTGTCTTTAATATTACTGCACTCTGCTTCTTTGCTCTGGCTGTGAATAGCCTGCACAGGCAGATGAGGACTAAAACCCATAAAAGCCTGGCATCATTTGTACAAGGTCCCAAATATACATTAGTCATGCTGTGCACATAATGGTTGTATCTATCACCAATGCAATAAGGAGGGAATATTAAGCAGATATATTGCTGCTGAGGATGGTAGCTTAAGAGGGTATAAATAAGTATAATATTTCTCAAATAGATAAGCACCACCAGAGTTTCCAACTTAACAATGACAGTTGGGAGCCATAATGTTAATCAAGGATTCTGGATCTTTATGGGTTTCATGGTTTTTAGTGAGATAAAGAAGGTTCTGTAATTTAGATCAGGATCATTGGCTCCATATGGTTGAACAGAGACTAATAATAGCAGTTAAACAAGTAACATACCTTGTCTCTGATCCAGGATAATATTATTCAGAATGAGAAAGTACTTAGGTAACTAGGTATATTTAGCCTTAAAACAAAAACAAAACAAAACTGTGTCTGTTAACCTAATTAGACCATTTTAGACTAGCCCAGCAGGAAAATGAGCTAAATGTATAGTGACCAGAAGTCAAACTGCTCTTCAGGAGGCTCCGGGAGGGCCGGGGTCTGGTTTGCATCAGTGCTGTTTCCAGCCACCCTACGCTGCCTCCAAGTGACACGATGCAGGATGCTGCCAGTTCTAGGTGGGCTGCCAGACCAGCTGGCCCATTCCATTGAAAGAAACAGTCCAGACTTGTCATGCTTCAGCTCAAATTTTATTCTTTCCCTTAGTGTTGGTGCCGTTGATGGTTGTGGTAGAAATTGTAGCAATACCCTTTTCTAGGGCTCCTTGCAGCATAGAAGGTCTTCACATGAATCCTCTTAACCTTGTGAGATAGTTGATATCACCTTTCTCAGTTGATCAATGAGAAGATGGCCTCAGAAAAGTCAGATGACTTATTCAAGAACCATGCTGTTTCCACCTGTGTCAGAATATCCATGTGCTCCCCTCATGTTTACTAGTGCCTTTGTGATAAGATGGCGCATTTAAGAGCCAGTGCATGATTCCATGGTCCCTCGCTCTATGGGTCTTTGCTGCCACTGTGATCTAGAAGCCATATCTTGGGAAGTTGGAGTCTCAAGATGCAAATGAACTGAATTCTTGACTAACTGCTTGAAGGGAGCTGCCCTGGAGAGTTGCCAGACTTATGGGTGATTTTGCAGGAGTAAGAAATAAACCTTTGATGTATTTAGTTACTGAGCTTTTATTTATTACTTATTCTGCAACAGAGCTTAGCCTATCTACTCTAGTAAAATGATCCTTATTTTTATCTAAGTATGTAGAGCTTAAAATATATATTATATATATAATTTAATTTTATGTTATATATAAATATTATATATATAATTTAACTTTCACAAGCACTCTAAAAGGTAAATATATGTATTTCTACTTGATCAGTGTAAATAACAATACTGATGTGTTCAAATTATTTTTTGCTCTTTTAGGACTATATATCTTTCATTTATAGCATTTATCATAACTGGAATTTTATGTTTATTTATATAATTATTTGATCAATGCCTGTCTAGAATTCAAGCTCCATGAGAATACTTTATTTCTAAGCCTGAAATAGTTAATGCCTATCTGTTGAATTCAGTTAATAGATGAGCACTGGTATCAGCAGGTAAGTGCATCTTATCCCTGCAGAAAAGCCATGAATACTCTTAAAATCAGGAGAGGTAGTTGTATGACTTGACTAATCCATGGCATTTGGCAAAGGGAGCTTGATGAATCCATCTTCATTGTGGGGATACATCTACCCCTGGGACAGACAGGCTATGCCCTTGGGCCTGGACATCCACTCTTCTGGTTGCTTTAATATTGAAAATACTGACTTCAGACTCTAAGTTTTCATATTAAAAATTATCTATCTTGGTGAAAAGCTTTAATGCTAGTTTATCAATAAAATAAGTTCTGATGACATGTTAAACTTTGTCGAACTGCTCTGTGGGCAGAGCCGATGTCATTGCATTTTATGCTTCAAGACCACAGAGAAAATCCACAAGAGCTTTGGTTATGGGGATGTCATTACTTGTGTGAACATTAGACTCTGAACTTTAGATACTGTAGAGATTAAATGTAAATATTAGGTATTAGTACAGGTGCTGGTTTGGAGTTGTACACAAACACTAGGTGAATGACACTCTTAAAGGAGCTCTTCTATATTCAATACAACTGTTCACATGAAAAAAAGAACCCCCTCTTTTTTTTTGTAGGATGGGTGACTTTGAATTGTTTGATCTCTTGAGATGATAGACTTATGCCAACCTAGCCACATTTTCTTAAGTTGGTGCTCTTGGTAACTTACAGTCATTTCTGAAACAATTAACTAGGGCTAGTGTAGTTTGTGATTATGGAAGTGAGTGACATTAACTAGTAAATAAATAGATGAATGACTCTGGCTTTCTTATAGAATAATGTGCTAATCATCTAAAACAAAGAGCACTCACTTGGGAGTTCTTGTAACAAGGAAAGCTACAGGGAGCAAATGCAACACTCAAAATTAGCATATGTTTTCTCAGAATTCAACCAGCAACACAAACCCTGCTGGCCACCATGGGCCTAAGGACACCCATTATTAGGTAATCACTCAATCTAATGAAGAAAATGCAACAGCACTCTGCTCTTTTTGGACACAGCTCTTTTTATCTGTGCCTGTGAACAAGACATGTGATAAAATATGTCAAAGCAATTGCTGCACTGTTTGCTGAAGGGCAGTCTACTCAAAACAATCAAGGGCATGGTGAGAACCAGTGACTGAGGAGGCTGTGGCTCCAGACAGATGTCTTGACTTGCTGTCTGAGATGGGCCATCAGATAAACATGTCTTATTTGTGGAGCAGAATCCCAAGGCCTCCAACAGTAAGTAGCCCAATATCTTTTTTCCCTCTTGTTAATCCTCACCCGAGAATATTTTTCCATTGCTTTTTTTTTAGATAGAGTCGGAGGGAGGGAGGAAGGGAGGGAGGGAAAGAGAGAGAGAGAGAAACATCCATACGAGAAAGACACATTGACTGGTTGCCTCCCACACGACCCCGACCAGGACTGGGATTGAACAGCAACTGAGGTATGTGCCCTTGACTAGAATTGAACCCTAGACTCTCTGGTCCGCAGGCCGATGCTCTAACCACTTAACAAACCCGGCCAGGGCAGCCCAATATCTTTTATGTCAAATACAGGCCAGATATCTGAAAAGGAAAGGCGTGCAGGTACAAAAGCTGATCTCCTAATCAGACTGATAGTTGAGGCACATCACAACTGGCCAGATAGACATCCCTCAGCTCAGAGGGCTGGAGCTGGTGTCCTTCAGCTCACAGGAAGCAGAGTGTCTTTAAGAAAACTCTTTCACCTCTGATCACACAGGTATTTAACCGTTTATCAGGTTTCTTTCATAATTTCCTGAACCTATTCTTCCCCATTTGAAGTTGCAACACGGGCCCAGTGTTTTGAGTAACTGCAGTGGGTTGGTATGGAACCCATATTCAGATAATTTCTGAAGTTGCAGGGAGCAGAATTCCCTTCTTGCCTAGAAGTTTCAGAACTTTTCTCAGTGCACATAGTGAGGCGAGAGTCAAATGTGAATAATTTAAAACTCATAGGCTGGGAAGTAGGTTCTGAATGAGGAAGAGAAACAGTCCCTTGAAAAAGCAGGAGGAAACATGGATATTTCCATCAAGTAAGTGGAAAATTGTTAGTGGATTGTGCAATGAGAAGGGACAGCGTATTTTAGCAGCCTCTTTCTGCTAAATCTCCACAGTAGGAGTTACATAAGCAAAGGGTGTTTTTTTGTTGTTGTTTAATTGCACTGTTCTTTTCTTCTCTTGAATTTCTTTTTTAAAAGCCCAAGAAGCTTTCAGAACAATGCAAATTTACTCTTAAATCCTGAAACAGCTTTTTTTTTTTTTTTTTGCATTTGCATACAGTACATTTTCTTGTACTGTGGAAGGTCTTGTTTTGTGGTAGTTTGTGTCCCTTTTCTCACATTAAACATACTTCAGCTAGGTCTTTCCTGAAAATGAGGCCCACAACATTTCTTTCAAAAATTTCCCTTTAAAGACGCTTTCTTTGCTTAGTCGTGTGGAAAGAAATGTTTGTTGCACAGAAGTCTTTTAAGGAAGAAAAACACTAGTGGAAATATCGGGGGGAATGCTTTATGAAGTATATGATTGTCTAACCGTTATGCTAATACAAAATAACATTGAATGTAAATTGTAACTGAAAAAAATGCCCAAAAAAGGAGAAGAAAAGCAATATATAAATACCAACCATTATTAAATCAACCCACTTCTCTACTTCACAAAGCAGAAAACAAGCTTTCCTGACAACCAGTGGCAGTGTTTCTAGATTGAGAAAATTGGGGGGTGGAGACGAGGAGAAGCCTCATTCCAGGCCAGCGCAGTGAACAGAGCATTTAGTACTACTAGTGACAATGATAACAAACATTTACGTAACACTTCCTTGGTGTCAGGAACTTCTCTAAGCATTGCTTTCTGAACGTAGCTTCACCAATTCCCTTATAGTCCACGAGGTGGGTATGTTTTTAGCCCCTTGCACACATGGGAAACTGAGGTACAGAGAGATGGCGTGACTTGTCAGGGATCACACAGGCAGTGTGTGGCAGACTGTGGTTTTAGCCAGCTCTGTTTGTAGACAAAGACAACTAACTGCCCAGGAGGTGTGATTTGTGGTCTACCAGAAAGAGGTGAGATGCCACCCACTACCCATTCAGAAATACCTTCATAATGCTCTCTGAGATTCTTAGGGTATGGAGCCTGAATAATGAACACTTCATTTGAATTCAGTAGTAGATTCTATTGAAAGAAATGCCTCAGTAATAGAGGAATCGTGTTTCCTTTCTGGGATAATTGAGGGCAAGGTGTTTGGAAGAGGTAGGAGGAGAGTTCCTTCCGTGTTTACAGCCTTACAGCCTGGGGAAAGGGTAGTGAGGGTGGGCAGCCGATGGGCAGCAGCCTCCCCTCTCACCAGGGGACTGGTGTGGGAAAAGGGAACAGAGGCCAGGGGAGACCATGCGGATGGGCTATAAGAGGAAGGGCAACTTGCCTTTGAACCCCTCTCTGCCATTTCCCAGGCTACTTTCTCCACCTCTCTAAGTTTCAGTTTCCTCTTCTGTTACCTCCTTGGGGTGGGTTTAAACATTTCATGAGACAATGGGATAATATATTTTAGCAGATGTTAGCACAAAGCAGAGAGGCAAAGTGAAGAACACCATCTGAAGAGCAAGGTGGCCTGGGTTCAAACCCTGGGGGCCTCATTCATTGGCTGTGTGTCTTTGAACATATTTCTAAAACTCTCTGTAATCTGGGACCCTTTATAGTATCTACTTCCCCGTGTTATTGGTTATTTTCATAGCAAGCACTCAAAAAAAATTGTTATCAGTAAGTAAAATATAAATTAGCCTACTCAGAATTTTTTCTAGCATGGTAGAATTTTTTTTCTACCATGCATTGGTAACTGTCAGCCTGTAAACAAGCTCTCTTTATGGGCTTTGAACTTTCTTATATCCGATGTGAATAATTTGCCTGTTGTTTTGGGCTAATTTCTATCTCTTACCACATATAAGGTTGGTTCAAACATGAAATGCAAAAGCCTGACTGGTGTCGCTCAGTGGTTGAGCATCAACCCAAGAACCAAGAGGTCACTGGTTCGATTCCTGGTCAGAGCACATGCCCAGGTTGTGGGCCCAATTCCCATTGGGGGTCATGCAGGAGGCAGCCAGTCAATGTTTTCTGTCATCGATGTTTCTATTTCTCTCTCCCTCTCCCTTCCTCTTTCTCTAAAAATCAATAAAGAAAAAAAAAAAATGAAATGCAGAAGTTAATGAGATGAGATGTTATTCTTTCAGGCTTTGAGAGATAGTCATTGTAGGCATGGAGAATTCTGTCTTTGTGTTGGGACTGACAGCCAAAGGGTACACGTAGACTGCACCTGGCCTTGTTCCCCAGGCACCAGGGAATGAGCTTGCAGCTTCCTGTTCAGCATCCTGAGCTGTGTGTTCCGGTGTGACGGCTCAGAACTAGGGCAGCTCCAGAGTTTTGTTCTAGTGATGCAGAAGAGCAAGGACTCTGCCCCAGGAAGCTGTTGACATGCCCATCTACAAACACATATTTGTCATTGTTTCCCTGGAACCTTTGCTTCTGGTGCTTTCTTTTGGCCTCCATTTAAATGTGCTCTGAATGGCCTTCTTCACAGGGTCATTGTCAGCAAATATGAAATGCTGGCAATCATATTTTTCTAGTGATTGTTTACTCATTTATTCATGCATTCACTTAGGGCATATTCATTGAACATCTATCATATGACAGAAATGACTCCCGACATTGGGGATTCAGGAGTGAACAGGACAGACACCAATCCCTGTCTTCAAGGTGCTTGCATTGTAGTGAAGGGAGAGAGACGATAACGAAGATAAGTAAAGTATGTGGCATGTTAGGTGGTAATAATGTATTAAGAAAAAAACAAAGCAGGAAAGGTTGGTAAGGAGGTGGGTGGCCAGGAGGGCCTCACTGAGAGAGCTGGTTGGATAAAGACCTAAAGGAGTGCGGGAATAGTCTGTGTGGGAGGGGCACGTAGGCAGAGGGAACAACAAATGCAAAGGAGACAGGAGAGATCTTGGCACAGGTGGGGCAGAGCAGAGAGGTCATTGCCATAGTGGGAGAGGAATGTGTGATGGGGAGAATAACAGGACATAGAGTCGGAGAGTAGGGAAGAGCCGTGTTGTACTGGTTGTAGTAAGAAATTTGGCTTTACTTAGGGTAGCATGGGAAGCTACTGTATGGTCTCAGACAGAGGAGGACCCCACGCTGATTTTACCAGGACCAGCGGAATTGCAAATAGACTGAAGGGGTAGGGAGAGAGCAGGGGTTGACGTGGAGACAATCGATAGACCGCGACGTGGCTCAGAGTGCTGACCTGATGGTGGGAAGTGGCTGGGTCTGGAAGCATCCTGCTCTAACCATAGAGTAGTTTGGCAGTTCCGAAAACACTTCTGAAACAAAAGCAAGTAAAGAGCCTTAAACATACACGTAACCACGTGACCTAGCCGTTGTACTTCTGGGCAGTTACCTCGGAGAAATGAACATGTCCCTCCACACAGAAACCTATATGGGACTGTTCGTAAAGTAATAGTCAAAAACTGGAAGCAACCAAAATGTCCTCCAATGGGTGAACAGTTAAACAGCGGAGGAATTTTTATACCATGGAATACTTACTACACAACCATAAAAAAGGAACAAATTATTGATCCACCCGGTAACTTCTATGGGCCTTAAAGGTATCATGCTGAGTGAAAAGAAAGCCAGTCTTAAAGATTACTTACTGTAGTAGTAAGTTTTGCTTTCCACAGTTTGAGTTACCAGGGAAGTTTCAGTTACCCAAAGTCAACAGCTGTCCGAAAATATTAAACGGAAAATTCCACAAATAAACAATTCGCATGTTTAAATTTCATGCCATTCTGAATGGGGTGATGACATCTTGGTTCATCCTGTTTTATCTCACCTGGGACATGCTTCCTCTCTTGTCCAGTGTATCCACGCTGGGCACACTACCCAACTGCTGGTCACTGGGCAGCCGTCCTGGTTATCTGATTGGTTATCAGAGACAGAGGGAGAAAGAGAGAGACTATATTCACATAACTTTAATTATAGTATCTTGTAGTTGTTTTATAATTAGTTTTTGTTAATCTCTTACTGTGCCTAATTTATAAGATATATTTATCATAGATATGTGTGTATAGGAAGAAACAGTGAAAGGGTTCAGTACTGTTCATGGTTTTAGAACCCACTGGGATTCTTGGAATGACTTCCCTGTGGGTCAGGAGGACTATTGTATATGGCTCTATTTATATGACATTAAGAAACATGACAAAATCAGAACGATGGAAAACAGATCAGTGGCTGGCAGGGGTTCGGTATGAGGAGAGGTAGATAGTGTGGTACAAGAAAGCTCTTTGTGGTGGTGGCTTAGTTCTGCATCTTGACTGCAATGGTGGCCACAGGAATTTACATATATGATTAAATGGCATGGAGCTACACACAAGGCTAATTTTTTTGGTTTTGGTATAGTGTTGTAGTTATGGAAGATGTGACATCGATGGAAACTGGGTGAAGGATACATGGTATCTCTGTGCTGCCTTTACCACTTCCTGTGAATATGTTATTATTACAAAACAAAAAGGTCAGTAATATCATAAGTTGATGTGGGGAAGGGTGGAAGCATCAGGGGAGGCAGAGGATAAGCAGGGCTCTGAGGGTCAGGCAGACTCGTAGCTCTTTCTTGGGGCTCTTTTGGGCTCTTTGGCATTCTTAATAGCATTTGTGGCTCCTTTTGAATTTCTGTAGTTGTGTGAGGCTTCAAGCCCTTTAATAATAATAGAAGATGCCGATGAAGGCAAAAAATAAGTGGAGTCCATAGAATTTGCAGACAGATCTGATGTGGGCTGTAAGAGGAAAGGGAGCAAAAGGTGATTCCAAGAGTTTTGGCCTGAGCTACTGAAAAACTTGAGCTGTAATTAACTAGCAAAGGAGCTAATCTTGGGGTGTATATATCAAGAGTTCAGTTTTAGACATGATTACTTAAAATGCCTATTTGACATCTTTGGAAGTCATCAGCATGAAAAAAGTTGTCTTGTAAGCTATAAATCTAGATGAGATTACTAAGGGAGTGAGTACAGAGAAAGAAGAGAATTCAGGGTGAGCTTGGGCTACTCCAACTTTTGAAACTTAACAGATGAAGAGGAAGCAGAGAAGATCAGGGTGGACTGTCCAGACAGGTAGTAGAAAAATCCAAGAGAGGGAGGTGTCCTCAAAGCCTGTGAGGAAGGTGCTAGAAGAAGATAGATAACACCTGTCTCAAATGTTGCTGACATGTCCAGGAGACAAAGAGAGATTGGACCACAACTTTAGTGATGAGGAAGGCATTGGGGGGCCTGGATGGAGTGTTGAGGATAAAAGTATGATGTTAGTGGATAAAGGACACAACAGAAAGAGTTAAGTTGGAAACATTACTCATGGGATGGTAATATTTATATCAGACGAAATAGACTTTAAAACAAAGGCAATAACAAGAGGCAAAGAAGGACACAACAATTTCACTTCTGGATATTTATCCAAAGAAACTCAAAACACTAAATCAAAAAGACATATACATCCCTATGTTCATTGTGGCATTATTTACAATAGCCAAGATATGGAAGCAACCTAACTTTCCATCAGTAGGTGAGTGGATAAAGAAGTGGTACATATATATAATGGGATATGACGCAGCCATAAAAGAGAATGAAATCTTGCCATCTGCAAGAACATGGGTGGACCTAGAGGGCATTGTGCTGAGAGAAATAAGACAGAGAATGAACAAACAAAATGGCAATGAATACATATCTATCGACAATGGAATCTACAAATGAAATGAATAGGCAGAACAGAAACATTCTCATAGATACTGAGAACATTTTGTAGGTTGCCAGATGGGAGGGGAGTTGGGGGAAGGGGTGAAAAAGGTAAAGGGATTAAGAAGAACAAATTGGTTGCTAGACTGACAAACCTCAAAGAGAAGGGGGCCTGGGGGTGGGAAGAAATAAACCAAAGAACTTATATGCATATATGCATAACCAATGGACACAGACAACAGTGTGGGGAAAGGCAGGAGTGGGGGGCAGGAGTGGGGAGGAGGGGGTCAATGGGGGAAAATGAGGAACATCTATAATACATTCAACAATAAAGATAAGTTAAAAAAAAAAAGGCCGAGAAATACAAGTGCCGTATGATTTCACTCATATGTGGAATCTAAAAAACAAAATGAATGAACAGAAACAGACTCATAGATACAGAGAACAAATTGAGAGTGGTTGGGGGAACTGGGTAGAAAAGGTGAGGGGATTAAGAACTACAAATTTGTAGTCACACAATAGTGAAGGGGATGTAAAGTACAGCATGGGGAATATAGTCAATCATATTGTAATAACTATGTATCATGTCAAATGGGCATTAGATTTACTGTGGTGGTCACTTAGGTATATAAATATCTAATCACTGGGTTGCATCCCTAAAATGAATATAATATTGTTTGTCAGTTGTAATTGAGAAATAAAACATTATTAAAAAAAAAGAAAACACAGCTCACGACAGCTTCTGGGGGACCTCACTCTAAAAGGAAGGACAGCCCTGGCCGGTTTGGCTCAGCGGTTAGAGCGTCGACCTGCGGTCCTGAGAGACCCGGGTTCGGTTCCCGCTAAGGGCACGTACCTCGGTTGCAGTTTGTCCCCGGCCCTGGTCGGTCGTGCGGGCGGCAGCCACTCGATGTGTTCCTTTCGCATCGATGTTTCTCTCTCTCTCTGTTCCTCTCTCTCCCTCCCACTCTACCTGAACAAAAAAAATGGGAAAAAAAATGTCCTCCGGTGAGGATTAAAAAAAAAATAAATAAATAAAATAAATAAATAAATAAAAGGAAGGACAAAATCTGTATATAACTGAATACAATTTTTTTTTTAAGATGGGAGGAAAAGAGCATGTTGATTCTGATGGACTATCCAGCATAAGAAGACAAATACCACATGATCTCACTTATATACGGAATATAATGAACATAACAGTCTGAGGAATACAGTAGACCCAGACACATGGAAGTAGGGCAGAGACTGACATCCCTCAGAAGAGGGGGTGGGGGTGGGGGGTGGGAAGAGATAAACCACAGAACTTATATGCATGTACGCATGACCAATGGACATGGACAACTAAGCCGGGGACGGGGCGGGGGTGGGATGGGGAGGGGGGTGCCAATGGGGTAAAAAAGGTGAAGTATCTGTAACAAAAAAATAAATAAAAAATTAAAAAAAAAAAAAAAAAGAAGGAAGAGTTGATGCTGCAGGAGAGGAAAGAAAGCACAAGGGTTGGGATCCAGGGCACAGTTGGAAGAAGCAGAGCCTGAGGGTGCAGATGTGGATGCATGGGACACGTGTGTGGAGGGGTGAGCTCGTGGGTGGATTCTGTCCTTCCAGTGAAACAGGCGGTAAGTGACAGCAGCTGAGGGTGAGCGTGAGCAGGGCAGCTGGAGCTGGTGGAGAAAGGCGGTGGGAAAGCAGGAAGAAGGAGTGCACGGGAATGGTCTGCTTCTGGGCAGCACAGCGTCCAGCTAATGAGGATCCTGAGGGTGAGGCGTGGTTGCCAAGGGCCCCGCCACTCAGCTGCAGCCCCTGTGCTGTGTGCAGCGGGGCTCTCCCGTCACTTCAGCGTGTTTGTCACAGCAAGAGGTTTTACTTCCCATTTAGGCAATGATTCTGCATTGTGACCTCCAGGCTCTCTTAACCCTTTGAGCTGAGAGGTTCATTTTGAAACGATAGATTTTGTGTTACATTCATTAAATATTTATTGCCGGTCTAGTCTGGGGCCAGGCACTGCGCGATGTCCCAGGGATGTGAAAGCCGATGTCACTGCCCTCGGAGAGCTCCAGGTACTGTGGAAGCAGAAATGTAAAAAGTGTGTTAAGTGCAAGGATCGAAATACACATTTGGGAGCCAGGAAGGGAAGTGCTTGAATCCCTTCTGGGCAGTGGGTGGAAGTGATTCAGAAAGATGCTGAGCTAGAGATGCTGGAGCTGAGACTTACGAGAGAGGAGGGAGCAATAGCAGGTGACAAGAACGGGAGGAGGGGGGAGAGTCATTTCATGCAGAGGGTGAGAGCAAAGGTGAAAGTGAGGGGAGGGAAGACAAATAGGAAAATAAGAGCTCCAAGGGAGAGTCCGTGGGGCTAGTGGTCAAAAGGCCTAGATGGAAGGACCGGGACAGACAGAATGCATGGGCGTTAAAGGAGAGAGAGGGCTTTAACTCAGGGGACCTACGTTTTATTGCTGAAGCCATGTTCGTGCTGCATGTTCTTGAAAGGCCAGCTGGGATTTAGGAGCGGAAGAGGAACTGACCAAGAAGGAAATGAGGAGGGGAAGAGGAGAATGTCAGCTTACTGTTAGATGCAGCCAGAATAGTCCCCAGTGAGTAAGACCCAGCACTGAGCCTGCCTTTCTCTGCCCTCTCGACCTGAATCAGAGTTTGTACAACTTGTCAGTAACCCAGGGACTTGTGGCAGAGCTCTGGACTAGGTAAGAGGAGACTAGGGTTCTCGTCTCTGATGTGAACTCACTGGGTGAGTCATTTACTGCTGGGCCCTTCTTTCTTCATCTGTGAAACGAGGCTGCTGGGCCTGAGGCTCAGATGAGTCAACCCTGAAGAATGCTCTCTTGTACTAAATGTTAAATGTTAGTGACTTCAAGGATATCATCTTTCATTCCACACTCAGCACCACCATGCTAAACCTCTTTTATGCGTGTGAGTTATTCTAATTCAGCTTCTGGTGTGCTGCCTTGGTGACCCCTCTGTGTCCCTTCTCCGGTTCTCCTGTCACTTGGTGTCACTGGTTGCCATAGGAGAAGAGTTAGCAGTTTCACAGAGAGGATGATGACCTGTCACACTCGAGGGTGGATGCTCTTTGGGGAAAGAGGAATGTGTGTAATAATAACGGAGATGATGATGAAGATGGTGACATTGATGATGGTGATTCTAATAGCTAACCTTTATCGATCACCTATACATTTTTTATATACACGATCACATTTAATCTTCACAGCAAACCTATAATGTATTCCCATTATTTGCATTTAACAGATGAAGAAATTGAGGTACAGAGAGGGAAGGTAACTTTCTCAAAGTCACACAGCATTTGAATCCATGGAGGCCTGGACTTCAGCATCACAGTAGGAGGCCTGCCTGTGCCTGGTTCCGTGCGGAGATGCGGAACTCCATGTGAAGGTGTGGGTTGAGGAGGGAGAGGGGCAGGACAGGTGACTGTGGGCAGTACATGATTCTTGCTGTTCCAGGGTAGGCTCCCAAATGTCTAATGTTGCCAGGAATGATCCTTTCCGTCAAAATCTTTAAGGGTTAAACACATTTCAAGATGAAAATGGTGGCTGTATTAGCAAGAGAATGACTTCTAAAGGATCAGACTGTTCCGCTCAGTTAAAATGGTAGAGGGGGGTTGGAACCTGCACCTCCTCCCGCCCTTCCTCTCCGGCTCTGGAGGGCTCCTCCCCGTTACTTCAGCCTCCTCTCCTCAGACAGGAACCTCACACTGACAGGGCGTCGTTTGTCATGTGGATCCGTCTACAGAGAAGAAACATGTTATTTGGAAGCAATTATAAGCTGATTCGGTGACCCTTCATGTCCTACAAGGTCACCTGCCTTTTTGTCACACTTGACTGTTTGCAGAGTGCTCTCACAGTATGATTCTATTTACTGAGCACTTGCTATGGGCCAGGTACTGTGCTAGGCAGTTTACATGTGTGATTTCACTTAATCCTCACAACCACCCTTTCAAGTTGGTTTCATCGTTATCTCTCCTTTAGAAATGGGAGACGGAGACACAGACGTTAAATGAGTTGTTGAAAGTCACATGGCTAGTCCACCAGGGATTTGACCTAGGCCACAAAGACCTACTGTAAAACAGGATGCAGATTTCCTATTTGTTACAAGGAAATTCCCTTTGTATGTGAAATTCAAGGTGTGGCAACAGGGCTCTTGTTCGTTTTCGATTTTACCCGAGACTGACTACAACTTTTTAATTCCCTGGAAATTAAAACTTCCTCTCTTCAACAAGAAATTGTTAATAATGTAAGGTCTTCTCTCGAGCATACTGTGAGTCCTTTCTGTAAATGATCCCTTTGTTGCAAAAGTCCTACAAAAGAGGTCAAAGGGTGAAGAAAGAACATGACACATATCCAAAAATCTGTTTTCCTCTTTCAAGTTCTTTTCTGGCCACTTCTTTTTTCCTGTTGTGCCATCAGCCAGTTCTCAGTCTGATCAGCAAGCCTGCACCCTCTCATTATAGAATTTTGGTGGTGATAGTTACTGACATATTGGGGGCTGAAATTAGGCCAAGGGCCCCCTGGGCTACTTTGGCCTCTGCTGAGCCCTTAGTGTATCGTTGATGCTCAGTAAATGTTAATTACCAATGATGATGACCCGGCAGATAACATCAGCTGTTCATGCTACTCAGCTTCCCTCTTGAGGGGGGAAGTAGACCAGCATAAAGCGGAAATGGTGGCCACTTCCTTCTTTGACTCAAGGATCCTCGGGTATTCTCTGCAGCTGTCCGTCACCATTTGAATAATCTGCTGTCCTTAGAATAGAGGAACTAATTTAATTTCTGCAGCACTACTAAGGTATACACGGCCCATTTTATGATGCTGCTGTTGCTTGCAACTGTCTTGTTACAGAATGAATGAGTATTTGGAAAATGCAACCCCTTGGGGTGATGCGGTTGTTCCTGTTTTGTTTTTACCTCTGCTGAATGGCACTCCTCTCCCTGAGTCTCCGAGCTCTTTAGGAACCCTCTGTGCAGGAAAGATGCCAGCTGCCGGGGAGAACAGGCGCTCTGTGCTTTGGCCCTGGTTTCTTTCCAGTGTGCTCTCCCTCCTGACTGCCCTGTGGCTCCGGGGGCCCATTCCCTGGGGCTCCTGAGCATCGAATGCATCTCCTTATATTTGTGTTTTCTCGCTGCTTTAATTTCTGTTACCAAAAGCAGGAAAAAAGGAAAGGCTGTATTTCTGAAATTAAGAGTAAGCTTAGAGATTAACTAAACATATTTCCTGATATGTATATTTACTAAAAAGGTCTAATTTTTCAGTAAAGGGATACAAATCTAGGGCTCTCTGAATAATTCACAAAATTCAGGAATGTTTTGTTTAGATGTGCAAGAGACATAGCTTAAAAGTATTTGAGAGGTGAATTTTGTGACTGTTTCGATCCTTCAGTTCAGTCCTTTTGCTGGAGGCAGTGGTGAGGTGAGGGGTTCTGTTATGATCTGTGCAGAGGTACAGGAAACAAGAACCCTGCTTTCCATGTGCAGACAGGGGTTTGTGCTCTGGAGAGGGGAGACCTGCGTCTGGTATCTGGGGTGGCTAGAAAGTCTCTGGAACTTTGGGGTTCTTCCCTAATACTTGGGATGGGACTATCAGAATTGACTTTGGACTTGTGGAGGATGGGTCAGTTCTCAGTCTAGGTGACCTGGAGAACAGGGGATAGTGCTTGGAGCATCCTGTGGGGAGTCCTGGCTTTTTTGCAACATGTGGTTGTTATTTTCATTTGTCAACTTGGCTAGGCTGTGGTTCCCAGTTGTTTGGTCAAACTTGAGTCTAAATAATGCTGTGAAGGTATTTTTTTTTTTTTTTTGTATGTGAAAAACATTTAAACCAGTACAATTTGGGTAAAGCAGACTGCCCTCCGTGATGTGGGTGGGGCTCATCCAGTCAGTTGAAGGTCTTCAGAGAAAAGACTAAGGTCTCCAGAAGAGGAAGGACTTCGGTTTCCAGCCGCCTCTGGAGTCAAGACAGCAACGTCAAATTCTTCTGGAATTTCCAGCCTGCCAGGCTGTTCTGCAGAATTTAAACTTGCAGTCCTACAATCACTTAAGTCAATTACTCAAAATAAATCTTTTTCTGTATATATTATATATATCCTATTGGTTCTGTTTCTCTGGGGAGCTCTGCCTAATACAGAATCTTACTGAACCCCAAGCTGAGGCTCTAGCATGTGTTCCTGGTATTGCCGGAGGAAAATTCACCTGGACCGGAGGGCAGCCATCGGGATTCCAAGTACAGCTGCCTTTTCAGGGTGACCTCAGTCCCCAGTTTACTCATGCTGCCCTGTGATTTGGACTTCGATGTCAGTGGATTACAGTTGCTTATGCCCCTTTGGCTTCCAAGTCTCATGGGTGGCAGACGGTTTGTTTACACGTGCAGACTGGGGTTCATCAGCTTCCTTTGAGGACATGGTAATGTCTCTGTATCTCTGCTCTGTCTCGTAAGGACCACTGGCTGTCCTGACAAAGATGGCGAGTCCATTTGGTAGGTAGTAGGGAAGATCTGACAGAAAAATAGCACATTTCAAGATCTGAAGGTGTATTTACTTTTTGGAAGATAGAAAGGGATGGGGAGGGTGTGTGAGTTATAATAAGTTAACTAATTAAATTAGGACAAAGAAGGGCCAGTAAGAACAGAGGTGAAGACTGCAAGTCTCAAGAACTAAGCCAGTAGGAATTTGGGGAGATCTTCAAAAAAATGAGGTAGGAGGGTGATAAAAGGCACAGAGGTCAAATGAAGGCCGGCTCTGTGACATTTTATCTGCCATGTGCGCTGGTTTGCCCACTGAGCTGGCAGGACCGCAACAGATGATGGAAGTTTGTATAAATGAGATTGAATCCTGTTCAATCTCAACCCCAGGGGCTGTTTTCTTTTTGCCTTTTACAGGTTTTTATTTAGTCAACTTGTCTGCTTGTCTATATGTTTCACGTGACAACAAGGTCGACGTCAGCCAGCTGCCTCGGGGGTGCTGGGGCCTATGTGCGCTGTGTGCTCTTCAAGTCTCGTAAACGCAGCGGGAAAGGGAGCTTCCCGCAAGCGTGGCAGACCGGCCTCGTGGCTCCACGAAAAATCTATGAATTGGCTTCCGCTCAGTTGAATGCGATTTCTACCTTTAAATAGCTATTGCGGTATAATTTTAAAGGTTAGTTAGAATGATTCTTGTGTGTTTATAATATGTAAATGAGGGGCACTCCAGGTCATTTCCATTATATTTACGCTTGCATTTTTAATCTAGCTTTCTTTAGGAGAGCAACGTTACGTGGCTGGTACCAAAGCTTTCATCAGGGGCATATAAGGGAAGGGATGGTGGGGCATCTGGGAAGTTTCTGTGGGTCCAGAAAAGATTCTGGAATAGATGAATCCATCTGCTTGCATCTATTTGAAAGGATGGTGTTAGGGAGCTGCCGGTGTTGATTGGTGTATGATTTTTGCCCACTCGGGAGATACACAGGGGCGCTAAGTAAAAGGGAATGAAAATGACTCTGCATGATGTGGTCTCTGTTGCTTCCTGAGAAGAGCAGATGCAAATGTGACAAGCCCATTTGATCTATCACAGAACACGTCACCCAGTTATTTTGTCTTTTTTGTCTGAGCTGTACAGTGTATGTTAAATGTTCTGGGGTCTGAATTATAAACATGACTACACACTAGGGATTCTTGTGCCAGATAACAAGGTAGTGTAATAAACTACTAGGGATAGCCCAATGCTTACAACCAAATCACAGGGCAACCTTGCCAGTGGAAACAGACCTGGTATCACCTTAAAAGGGCAGGCAATAGAGAAGCTGTGTTGTGGCCCATGAACCCACCTTCAGACTTGGATTCAGATTCATTCACATGGTTAATACTGGCCCCAAGACTCATGAGACACTCTGGAAGTTACATTCTCCTAGGTAACTTGGAGCCAGTTGCAAATTTTCATGGAAAGTTTCAGAAACGTCCTGTCTTTAGGTACCACATGCTGTATCAGAAAGGATGACATCTATGTGTATATAATAGAGAACCTAAATTTAAAGTTGTTTGAATGCACATGGTATTTTCTCTCATGTAAAAAGTTAAAAAGGCTCTGGCCTATGTGGCTTAGTTGGCTGAGTGTTGTCCCATGGACTCCGAGGTCACCAGTTCGATTCCCAGTCAGGGCACGCGCCCGGGTTGCAGACTCGATCCCCAGTGGGGGCATGCAGGAGGCAGCCCATTGATGTTTCATTCTCATATCAATGTTTCTCTCTCTCTCTCTGCATCTCCCCTCCTCTCTCTCTAAATCAATAAAAACATATATATATTTAAAAAAGTTAAAAGGGAAGTATTCCCTGGCTGGTAGGGTACGCCCAAGTCATCAGGGGTCTGGCCACTCCCCGCTCTCTGCTCCAAAGTCCCTATTGTTCATGTGGTCCCAGAGAGCTGTCCGTGCCCTGGCCCTCACTTCTGGTTTCAGGCAGTGGGATGGAGGAAGGGTAAAGAAGGATGTGCTCCCTCCCTCTAAGAACACTTCTCAAGAGACACATTACCTCTGTTTATCCCCCATTCTCCAGAACTTAATCACCTGAGCACATGAAGCTGCGAGAAGGCTGGAAAATACACTGTGTATTCCTGGTGGCTCGGGGCCCAGCCCAACACCAGTGCTTAGTCACTAACGAAGTCGGGGAGAGGAGATATTTTAGACAGCTAGCAGTCCCTTCCTCCCTTACACCACATGTTACTTGATAATATTTAAATTTACATATTTTTAAGTATAAGAATGATTGAATATGGAGAAAAAGGAATCCTTCTGCACTGTTGGTGGGAATATAAATTGATGAAGCCACTATGGAAAACAGTATGGATTTTCTCAAAATAATTAGAAATAGAGTTACTCTATGACCCAGCAATTTTACTTCTGGGGATGTATCTAAAGCAAAGGAAGGCACTATCTCAAAAAGATATCTGCGTCCCCATAGTCATTGTAACAGTTTTTACCCTAGCCAACCTAGTGTAAGTAGGTTTCTAACCAGTGGAAACCATCTAAATGACCACTTACAGATGAATGGGTAAATATATATATGTTCCTCTTGATAAGAGACTTATAGGACATGTACGTACACACACACACACACACACACACACACACACACACACAGAAATAGTATTCTGCCATCAAAAAGAAGAAAACCTGACCATTTGCAACAACATGCATGGACTCTGAAGGCATTATGCTCAGTCAAATAAGTCAGATAGAAAGTTGGATACTGTATGATCTCAGCTGTATGTGGAATCTTTAAAAAACTGAACTGAACTCAGAAACAGAGAACAGATTGGTGGTTGCCAGAGGTAAGGTGTGGGAGCTGGGCAAAATAAGATAAAAAGTCCTGTGTAGCACGTGATGTACATCACAGTGACCACCATGAACAACACTGTATTGCATATTTGGAAGTTATTAAGAGAGTAACTCTTGACAGTTTTCATCACAAGGAAAAAATGCTAACTATGTGAAGTGACAGATGTTCATTAAATTTATCGTGGTGATCATTTCTCACTATACACACATATAAAATCATTATACTGTATACCTTAAAATAATGCAGTGTTATATGTTAATTATATCTCAATAAAACTGGAGAAAAAAGGATCAATGAATGTCTACTTTGTACCAGGATGGGGTCAGTTTCCCTGAGAGAATTCTAAATTCAACTCTGAGAGGAGGCTGTGCAGGGTCATAAAAAGGCAGGCACCACAGGTTGAGACACAGTGTTATTTTATGTACCCTGAGGGACGAAAACCACTGCAGGTTTTAACTGTGATAAACCTTGCATTGTTAGATACACTAACAATATTCAGACAGGTTTAAATGTGAAAATTACGCCCCTTAGAATGGATGCAATTAAGTACTTCAGCGTGCATGCAGATTCTGCTATCAGATTCTTGGAATGGTTTATTTAATCTCCCTAATCCTCAGCACTCTAGCCTATAAAATGAGCATAATAATAGTTTCTAACTCACAGTGTTGTGAAAGGATTAAATGAGGCAATTCATAGGAACCTCACAGTCCAATGTCAGACGTATAGTAAATGCTCATTAAATGCTGGCTTTAGTGATTTCACATAAAGTTCTTATCCTCAAAGTAGCCTAATGGGAGACCCAGTTCACATAAGAGCCAGCAGAACGGGGAGATAGGCGGGGAAATTCCCCAGGCCACGTGTTCCCGGCCGGAAGCTGGAGCTTGCATGTGGGCTGCTTCTCCAACTGCACAGGGAGGAGTGATTTGTTTAAAAGAGAAACGCAGAAAAGTCCTTTAAAACAGTTCTAGGATAGCTAACAAGTGTGATAAATATTATGCCTATTTAAATAATCTAAAAAAAAAAAAAAATCTCCCGAAGAAGCCGAGGAGAAATACTAACCGTTTGACAATTTCATTATGTCTTCGTTTCCCTTAACTGTCGAGAGTGGGCTGACTAGGAAGAGCGGCCTCTTGCATGGAATTTCAGTCACTGGAAACACCTGAATGTGTCTGAAACCGTTAGAGGTTCTTCTTGATAGGAGACTTACAGGACATACTCTTCTGGCAAGTTCTCACATTTTCACCCATGCCTGGGCAGGTCAGTTCCCAAGCGAGTTGGCCCTGGGAGGCAACTAACTCCTGCAGAGAGAGAAACTCCCATTTGTTTTCAAGGGAATGTTGACTGTTGCAAAAGAATGGAATTATTCTTCCAGAAAAAGGTGAATTATAGTGTTTTCTGGTTCTTTGAGAAAGCATCTTTTTTACTAACACATTCTCTTTGCTATCTTTGACTTAGAGCGAGAGTGTTTATCTCAAGTGTTTATTCCGTTTGGCTAAGTGGCGCCTATGACATTTATGGCCTTGGAGGGTGAAACGTATCTATTATGTCCTAAACAATCCAACCTGAAGCTCACCGAATTATCTCCTGAGACTCTGGTTTCTTAAAGCACCTCATAAGTTTAAGTTTGAGACAATAAAGTTGAAAATTCTAGATTTTTAAATATATATCTCAAAACAGTATTTTATTGTATTTGGGGGAAATTCAAGGAAAAATAATCCTGCTTAATAATGTCTGTATTTCTAAGTTTTATATTATTTAAGTACTGGCCTTGGGATATTATTATTATACATCATATTCATATGTAATTTTTTTATTTGTATCTATAGAACCTGAATATTTCTTAGATTCCACAAACTCATGCAAATCACCAGGGTAAGGTGACTGTCTCAGTAGTAGTCCTATGTTCCCATGGATCAACAGCCCTGGTTTGTCATGGTTACCATGTTACTCAGGGAATCCTCTAGAAAACAGGTGGAGAGGGGCCCTTATCATACAGTCACTACTTGGAGGACCTTTGTCGCTGTTCTCTGGCTGCTGGTGCCCTCACGGAAGCTGGTGTCGTGGCCTCGCATCCTGTGGAGTGGCTGCTGCTTCTTTGCTTGGCGTGCAGTACTCACGCTTGACCTCTAATGACCTAGAGTGTTTATCCTTTGAGCTGCCATGCCTGGAATTCTGCCTTCTGACTCACAGTGTTCATCCAGCCCTTTGGTCAACAGGAAAATGCTCTCTCTTTCTAGAACCCAACTCTCTTTCTTGGACATGTGGTGGGTGGGGGATATCTCCTAAATAGACTTCAAGAGATACGGCTGTCTCAGTTACATTACCAAGCTCTCCAGTGCCGAAGGGGCAGAATTCACACAGCAGAGTGGCTTAGGGTCTTAGAGATTCAGCTTTGCACATTTAAACTTTTTTCTACATATTTCTGTCTTTTTTAGGGTGGACTGGCAGCACTTCCTCCAACATGTCTGAGGCCCAGGGGAAGAGTGAAAAGGGAAGCTCACGACCCGAATATCGTTGTTGTCACAGTTCAAGGCCTTTCCTATGGACACGTGGCTAGAACGTTTCTGCATGTCCTGAACATCTGTGACAGTGAAAGACACTTTTTCTTAGGGCCTTACGGTAGATCCTAAATTCCTTCAGGAGTGATGCTTAAATACACACGCTGTTCCAACACAATCTCTATTCTAGCCTATACATAAACAATCTCTTGTCAATACGGGTGTTCTGAAAAATGACAAAATCTTCCAGGTGTTTTTAATTGACGTCCTTTGAAGACAAGCAAGATATTGCTGAGAGAACTTAATTGCTCCAGTTTCAGGTTCCGCTATTGATATCACTTCCTCATAGGTGGTTGTCACCACCCAGGTGTAAAAATAGAGACCGTTTCTCCTTCTTGGGCAACACCAAGGTCACTTTCCTAGCTTGTTTATAGCTGTGCCAAGCCGAGCCCAAACACATAAGTTATGATAAACGTGGAGAATTTAGGGACTCAGATGATTTATAGCTGAGACCAAGCATTTAACTTTCTAGGCATTGCCCATAGTTCTACATCTCTCTTCAGTCGGAATTGGTCCATCCTGCTTCTCGAACCCATGGGCTTCAAAACAATAGAGCCATTGTTCTGACACCAGTGCCGTCTTTTCAGGTCCTCCTTGAACACTAAGTTCACCCCCTCCTGCAGCCAGCCTCCCTCTCATTATCTCCTCCGTCCCCCCTGGGAGCTGCATGGTGGCGAAGGTGAGGGCAGGCCTTTCATCCCAACGCCACCACTTGCTAAAATGTGCCTTTGGGAAAAATTCCCCAACCTCTCTGTCAGTTTCCTCGTTTATCAAATGGGGATTATAATGCCTTCCGCACATGGTGGTGGGAAGGATTAAATGACATAATGCAGGGAAGTACTTGGCAGAGATCTGACAAATGAAAGGTAACAGCAAAGGGTGTCTATTGTCATCATCTTCCCTTTGTCCGAGTAAGAAGGGCCCAGACCTGCACAGAATTTTTATGAGTTCATTTGAGCCAAACTGACCACAATTGCTGGGGAGCGGAATCTCAGCAGACTGAGAACAATGTTCCTGAGAATGGCACTTTTGCAGCTTATTTTATACATTAAGAGGAAAGGAGACTTAAGGAGAGTTAAGTGAGAGCCACGGGTGGTAAATCAGGAGGCAGGAGAAATCAAAGTGAGGGAAATCTCTGGGACTGGATTAAAAAGCAAAATGGAGAGACACATACTTCTTTTACATTGGCGGCTGCAGGATGGTTAGCAATGAACATTTACAGTACAAAGGGATGGTATTTGGGGCACAAGATGGCAATGAGGGGTTCTGTGATCTCATGTTCTGGGGGGAGATTGTGTCTTGAGGGAAAAGGAGGTCACTGACATCGCAAAGGTGTGTTATCTTAGATGCAAAGAGATGATAGAGAGGCTCACTTAAGGCACAGACTGACTTTGTCAAGAAACCTACAGGCCTAGGATGTGCTGGGACCCGCTTTCAGTTAGGAATTTACCCTCAGACCACTCTGTGGTCTCTGAGTTTGTAGGGCCTGCCACACAGGCCACCCCTGAGCTTGCCAGGTTCAGCATGTGGCCCCCTTTCGTCCACACTCTGTCTTCAGGTTGTTTCATAGCTTTACTTCAATGATCATTGGCTCGATCGAAGGAGGAGAATTAAGAGGAATTTCAAAGCTACACAACAGGACCAACCGTCTTACAATAAGTTGCAGGATATCATTTGGACACAGAAAAATAGAGTACCTCCTCAGAGATGTAGTACTTAAGAAAGAAGGGGATTCTTTTGTGGATGTTAACAAACCTTAATGAAATAAATATTGTCCTTGTCTGCAGGTATAGGTTTTTGTGTTGGCACTATTCCCATCTCCAATGGAGTTGAAGTTAGAAAATATAATAGAACATGATCTGTATATAAAATACTAACAATCCAATACCTACCAAACCCCTAAAACAAAAAAATTCAAACCTAGGCCATCTGGCTACTATGCTCTCTTAGTCCCGCCCACCCCCCAGCCTTCCCACAGTTAATTGGCTGGGCAGTAGGGGTGGGCAGGTGGAGTGAGGGACAGGAGCTCCTAACGTGTGGCTTCTGCAGTGAAAGAGGTCCTACTTGGTTATGAGGAACCACTGCTTCAGGTCCTGCCTGTAGTTTACTAAGAAAAATAAAATAAAATAAAATTGTGCATTAAAAGAATCTTGAGATAAATGAGAAAAAAGTGAAACATCTCTTTAAAGCTTTTCATGCCCTCGTGAGCAGAAAGAAAACCCCTTCCTAGAATTAAAATACATTGAATCTCTTTTTTAACATGTTAATTGATGCCCTCTGCTTGCTTCTTCTTGGGTTTACTTGGTGTTTCTGAAAATTCTCAGTGTTCCCTACTTCATGCCTTTCACCTTGCAGTTCCCAAGGTGGAGCGCCTCTCCCTCTCTCTCCGAGAATCCTAGCTGTTCAAGGTCTCACCAGCATTTCTGTTCCTCCTGAGACCTCCCTTCTCTCTAAATTGTTTCAGTTACCCTTTAAACTGTGTAGGAGCAAGGACCATGTCTTATATTTTTAAAATGCCATAACTCTCACAGTGCCTGCTTATAGTTCTTATAGCACATGGTAGATGTAAATGAAATATATTTTATCTGGTGGGTTGAAGACCTTCCTTTTACTTGCCCAGAAAATAAGGAAAATATGCCCAGTCTTTTACGATTTCAAAATATAACTGATAAGATTTTGAGAAAAGCTCTGCTTCTCTTATGTTTTAAATTTTTTCTGCTCATAGTATTCTCATGTCAATCAATGCCTCAGATAGTGAGCCTGGAAGGTGGGAAGACGTAATTGAAATTCATCTGAAAGATTGATATTGGTAAAAACCTCAAGCTCCAAAGTAATTCATAAACATCGTAGAGATTTTGTTGTCACCCCGAAGAATCATCCCAAATGTACTAGATAATGGCCTCCAATTCCCATGGCACGAAACAAACAACACTCCTGGAAAATCACCACCTTTGGTTTCCCTGTTTTTCTTGATGCAACAAAGAAAATAACATGTAAATGGGTTGCAGTGTCCTGGGCACAGGAAAAAGGAAAACCCAGACTCAGCGGGCCATGAGTGTGAGATGACCTTTTCGTCACTCTCTCCTTTTTCTATCAGCTGCTGTTTGTGATTCAGGAAAGACAGGTCTTCATGCTGTCTCTGCTAACCTAGCTTTTCTTTCCATTTTCAAAGTCTCTCAACAGATGCTATCATCTGGAAAACAAAGCAGAACAAAACAGCACAAACCTACAGATAGTTCTGCTTCCACATACCAAACCAAGCACACTCTGAAGCCAGAAAAGGGCAATTCTTTCTGTTTCCCTAGGTCTAATGGTCTCTTTGGGTGTGTGCCTATGTCTCTTAGAGTTTTCTTATTTTAGGATATTTATATCATTTTTTAAATTTATTTTATGAATCCATGTCAGATGATATATATAGGGAGGGTTTCTACTAATTACCGCATAAATCATTACAGTGGCTACAGTTTGTTGAGAGATGGATTACTAAAAATGAAACTCTACCATTGTTTTTTATTATTTTGACAGAAATGGCATTTGTGTAAGAAATGTAGGCTTGGTTTCTTTTGTTACTGAGTTAATCCTTTTTCTTTCTCCTTCCTTCTCTCCTCACCTTCTATTTCTCTGTCCCCATCCTCAGGCTGCTATATATACAGCCTGATTCTAAATATACAGTGATTCTAAAGAATATATACAGTAATTCTAAAGAATAATGACCTTATTGTATTTGCCCACGTAACATAGGAAGCAGGACATTGGCTTGGTTTTTCTGCTTTCTTTAATATCTACTTATGTAGCTGCCTTTTAGCTCAGGGACATATAAAAAAAAAAAACCACACACATTGCCCGACCAGTGTGGCTCAGTGGTTGAGCATTGACCCATGCACCAAGAAGCTGCTGGTTCGATTCCCAGTCAGGGCATATGCCCAGGTTATGGGCCAAATCCCCATTTGCGGGCATGCAAGAGGAGGCCAATCGATGTTCTGTCTCATTGATGTTTCTCTCTCTCCTTTTTCCTTCCTCCCTCTAAAATCAATAAAAACAACAACAACAAAAACCCCAAAAGAAACAAACAAACCAAAAAAAACACCTTTTTTTTTAAGTTTGTCTCTCATGCTTAGCTCCACTCTGCATGATCTCTTTAAGATCTGGCTCATTGTATCACATAGATTTTCCACACATTTTCATATGCATTTTCCTCCAGTCCTTGTTGCATTACATTTCATTGTGCTTTAGTTCTTGCTAATGATTCTTTCCATGAATGGTGTCATATTAAATTTTAAAAAATGCCTGGGAAATAATTTGACATTTATAAAATATATTTTGAATTTGTGAGAAAATGGATATGAATTATTTTTATTATTCCCTTCCCAACTATTTGAGAAAAATCAGAACGTGGAAGTTAAATAATGGCTAATATATATTCCAGTATGTGATCAGAAACACCAACTAACCCTTCCTAAAGCCCTTGAAGTTTGCCTGCTATGATGGAGACCAGTGACAAACAGTAATGTATCTGTAATATGGTGTCAATAGTATTCTCAGTAATATTATTTGGAGTTGTAAATACCCTTGATTCTGAAACTAGCTTTGAAACCCAAGTATAGTAAGAACAGAGCAATGAAGAGAGTGAAGGACCCACTGAGTGAGTCGAACTGGGAGTGAGTGAGGGAAGGACCCAGGACTGCTTAGCTTGTAGAAGAGGAGAGCAAAATGAGATGTGAGAGAGGGAGCAGACTCTGTCCACATTGTCCCTCAAAGTCTTCTAGAAATATCTAGCAGAGGCTGGGTGACTAAACTTCAGGAATGTTACAAACAGAATCCTTTCACTGGTGAGAGAGTGTGCAGCACATGGTATCTATTAGAAATGGGGAGAATTCCAAGTTGCTCAGTTGGTGAAGTTACAGGATGACTTTGGGGCAGGTGTTGGAAGCCTGGCTTTGAGCTTTTCAGTGTCTTGGGGCTCTGACTCCATTTCATACAATGGGTTCCCCTTCTTCTTCTTTGCTGTGAGTTGTAATGTTGTGGTCCCCAATGGTTGTCAGGGAAGTCTGCACGTTGGCACGGACAGGAAGAGTGGGCTGCAGGGAATCTGGGAGGAGCACCCACGCTGGGGGTCAGCAAGTCAGTGTTGCATACTATGTTTGGTCAACTGAGGAAGGACTTTGTTGATCGTTACCAGGGCTACTTTATTTCCCCACTAGGGTCATATGAGTTTTGCTGCTTGTTAATTTTAGAGAAGTCAAGAGGGTAAAGGTAAAAATATTTGAGGAGGTTGTCAAAAAAGACTCTTAGAAAAGCTACAGACCCTCTCAGTTGAGGCCCTGAGCATCGTGTGAACTAGATACAAAACCTCAGCTGAGACTTTCGTGTCATATGGGGATGTGCCTGTCATGGAAGTTTTCACTGTGCTGTCACTCAGGCATCAGAGAAGCAGCCTGTTTCTGTAGTGGTTTTGATAGAGCAAGTTAATAGGAAGAAAAGACAAGACTAGGGTGTGCCTGGGACAAGGAGAGAAATGGTATGACCAATGCATGATGTATTGAGAGGAGATGAGAAAAATAATTTTAGAATGGAAATTTGAAATAAGAAAGAAAAAATACATATTCTTTGGATGCTAACAGATCAAACAACTAGGAAATGAATTTGACATAGAAACACAAATCCATATTGATTAAGTAAGAGGAGAAGCGATGGAAACACTTCTGTCTCATCTAAAATAGGAGTCAAGCCTTCTTCTTGCTGTGCCTCATCTTTCTTGTGAAATAGGGTTCTCCTTTGATGAAAGATGTATTATCTGGCCTACCCCCAACCTCCATGCTCTAGGGGTAGGCACTTGTGATATTCCTTGTTTCAATCTAGGACCTAGATTGATCATTCATAGTGATATATAATTGAAGTAGACTTGATTTTTAAAAAAATCAATTAAAGATAGCTTTGCATTCAAAATTTTATGTTGGTAGAGATGAGATAGCTTAAGAAGTCCATGAAGAAGAGATATAGATTTGGTTTTCATTTTGACAAAACTTGATTTGAAACATATGGACCTAAAGGTAGTTCTAAAACACTGGTAGTGTCAATGATGAAATACCTGTGAATGTTATGTTCAGGCTAAGTCAGAGACCAGTATAAGTCCCAGTTTCCTGTGGAAGGTGAAAGGGGAGTCATGCTTATTGAATGCCAACTTTGTGTCTGGTACTGGGCTAAGCACTTTAAGTCTATGATCTCATTTATTCATTACAACCCTAAAATTAAGTATTAAAATTGTTATATAAAAGAGAAAACTATGGTTCCATCACTTAGGAAAGAAAACACGAACCATAATTTCTGAACTCTATTCTTCATTTATTGGGTCTTTGGGGCTGGGATTCAAACATAAGTTTTCTCTAATTTGATTTTCAAATCCATGAGATGTCTTTTGAGAAAGTGATACCTCCTCTCTTCTGTGAGAGTATACTGAAACCTTACATTTTCTACTATTGCTACTACCTAGATACTGCTCATCTCACTAAGATGGTAAGAAGATCTGGAGACCTTCAAGCCATAATGCCCCACCATACTGCAGTTCCTAATGGTGACACCTATTGAAACTTGGTTAAACCTGCAGCTAGACAGTGGGACTACTCACTCGACTTCCCATTGACTCATGTTAAGCAGCTCCCACACTGTGATGGAGAGTCCCTGGAGGGGTAACATGAAACTAATGTCTCCCTCCTGGAAGGTCCTATTTTATGACTTTTGTTGTTGTTTTGGATGTTGTTATGGACTGAATTGTGTCCTCCCCCTTCCCCAATTCGCACGCTGAAGCCCTAATCTCCAATGTGACTTTATTTAAAGACAGGGTATGTGAAAATATAATAAAGGTTAAATGAGGTCATAAGAGTGGAGCCTTATTCCAATCGGACTGGTGTTCTTGCAAGAAGAGGAAGAGTATTAAAGATCTCTCTCTGGCTGTGCGCAGAGAAGAGGCCATGTATGAAAAGAGCAAGAATGCAGCTGTGTACAAGCCAAGAAGAGAGGCTTCATCAAAACCAACCCTCACAGCACCATGACTTTGGACATTTAACCTCTGGAACTGTAAGAAATAAATTTCTGTTGTTTAAGCTGCCTAGTCTGTGGTATTTTGTTATGGTAGCTAGAGAAGGCTAATACAGGTGGCTTCTCCGAAAAGCTGAACCCAAGAGAAGGGTTTGAGTGCAAGTAATTTCTTTGGGATATGGTCCCAGAAAACACTGTGAGACAGTGGGGGAAGTGATACAAGTAAAACCAGTAAAAATTGTGGTACTGAGTGGAGTGCTGCTGTGAGGAATTGGGGCTCAGTTCTTCTGGGAACTTCTGAAAGACAGTGGAAAACATCTGAGAGTTCTTCTACTGCAAAGCACTTTTTTACACCGACTCCCAACCCTTATTCCTTCTGGGTCAATTTCCAGCCTGCCACACTCCTCCCCCTGTCAGAGACTGCTAGCTCAGGCAAGACGCAGAAGCCATCTAATCATGAATGGCCTAGTCATCACCTGGATGGGCAGAAGGGATATGGTGGGGGCACCAATAAGATCTCCCTCACCCCTAATTCAGTGGCCTCTGAAATCACTCACTGGCATGCTTCTTCTCTTCCGCTGCTCATGTTCCTGGCTCAGCCCACAGAGAAACAGACATGTGCCTACATTTCTGTCTTCTAACACTTGTGCCCGCTTGGGGAAGGCTTGGGAAGGAAACGTCTTGCTTCTTTCTACTCCTTACTCAGGTTTTCTCAAGAGATGAAAAGTAGCTGTTATGACTCGTGGAAGGACTGCTATCACTTGAGTGAGCTGGTCCAAGGGGTAAGGGTCCCCGTGTTTTTGTTGCATGGCCCTGTTCTCTGACTGCTGCATACATTGGTAAGAGGATGGGGCATTCCTCACTTGTCTTTCCCTGTGGGGTCAGTACAGAGCTGAGGACAGGTCTACGACACGTTTCTAGGAGCACACAGAGCCAATTTTCACTTGCGCTCTCCTTCCCACAAGCATGTGATTGTGTGAGGCTAGCCTCTGCAATTGTGAGAAAATAAATTTTTGTGGTTTAAGCCATCCTGTGTGTGGTACTTTGTTATAGCAGCCCAAGTAAACAAATACCCTAAAACAAAGCCATTTCTGGAAACTGTCTGGAGTGAGGCATGGCCCTTTTGCTGGGCTCACTAGCTGCAAGGATTATGGGTTCCCAGAGCTGGGCTCACTAGCTGTAAGGATTATGGGTTCCCAGAGCTGGGCTCACTAGCTGTAAGGATTATGGGTTCCCACGACCATCCTTGCCACGCTGGGGGTAGAAGCTGCCTGAGAATGAGACCAACACAAATGGGAGAGAGAGGATCTTCAGAATGTCTTTAGCAACATAATAAAACTAGGAACTGATAATAAAAATATTTAGGTGAAAAAAACCTAGATATTTAAAAACACTTTCCTAAATTAGATATCTCAAAGAGAGAAAACTAAAAATAAATGAACAGAGATAGACAGGTGTATGGATAAAGTGTTATTTATATTAGTGGAATATTTGAATCAACTAAAACTCAACAACAGAGGTATGGTAAAATTATCTATCTATCTATCTATCTATCTATCTATCTATCTATCAATCATCATCTATCTATCATGGTATTTCTGTTACGTAGTTGATAGGAAGTTTATCTAAGAATTTTAATGGTATGAAAAAACTCAAGATGTAATATTAAAGAATATTACAAGTAATAATTAAAGAATAGTATTAAATTTCACATATACATTGCATTTTGTTACAATTATTATAGATCACATTAAGTATATACACATATGTGTATGTCATATGTTATGGACTAAATGTTTGTCTTGCAAAAATTGTATATTGAAGCCCAAACCCCAGTGTGGCTGTATATGGAGATGGGGCCTCGAAGCAGGTAAAATGTAGCTTTCATAATTAGAGTAGAGGGTGGATATGCAATCAACAAAGAAAAGAAAAAAAGACTGTACTATTTACAGAGAAAAGGCTGAATCTGTCCATCGTATTACTTGTACATACCACTGGGGAAAACTGCGTTTAAGTAGTTGACACAGGATACTTGGTCAATGAAAAATTATGCAGAAGCTTAAGATTTAAAAACCTGGAATAAAAACTGATAATGATGAAAAAAAGAAGAATGTCTTTAAGTACTGGGCTACAGCCATGCCTGAGGCTAGCTGTACCCTTTGAACTTCCTAGTTGTATGAGCCCAGACTTTTTTTTTTTTGGTCTGGCAGGTTTGAATTGGGCTGCTTTTAATAGCAGTCAAGGATTCCTGACTTTTACCCTACTTCTGACGTGCTAGTTTCCCCACGATGCATTATAACGGGCCCCTGATATCTTGATGTTATGCTTTGCAGTTGTGGACAATTTGACATTCATTCTTATTTCATGACCTTAGAAATCAATGTTAAACTTTCATTGTAAAAAGAAATCGCTGTAAAATGTATGCAGTGGACACCCTACTCTGTCTCTAAGGAGCACCTTATCCTGGAGCCTTATCTGAGCATGGGCTCTATGCCAACCCTGCAACCCATCTTCTCCTGGTCGCTCTGTATTCTGCGATTCCCCCACCTCAGGGGTGGGGCAATGCTTAGGAATGGAGAAAAAATCACCCTTGTCTGTATGTCATAACCACGTAGTCAAAAATCGCCACACTGAAACAAAGAGCTCTGTTCTGCAGTAGGATGGTCTCGACAAAGTTGCCTGAGAAGTCTAATGTGACTGAAATTTCCCCTGACAAACTGTCCCCACCATTGCCTGGCATTTGTTCTAGAAATTCTCACTTCTAGAATCTGTCCTTGATATAAGGCATTATGTCCACCAAAAGTCTTACCAAATGCAAATTTCATGGGAAAAGAGGAGCAACGTAGGGCATGTTGTTTTCCCACTAGCACCATTATCAGGGCACAGGGAAGCAGAGGTAGAACCGGTTGTATTCTGTTGGGGCAGAGACGATAGCAGGACCCAGGGCAAATTCCACTTCCCCCCTATTACTGTTCTGCTGAGGACTCCATCCTGAAGTGAGGTTTTCCTTCAGTGAATTTTCATGGCAGTTCTTACTGGCAATAGCCAGAGTTCCGCACTTTCTCCTTAATTATTTGTGTGTTTACTCTTGTTTCCCTTCCTGCCTGTACATTGCCCGAGTATATGCAATGAATCTTCTCTTTCCTTCTCCTCCTCCTGCTTTTCCCTCTCTCAGCATGTAAGTCATATAAAGGATACCGGCATTACCTTTAAAAATTATTCTTGCTCATCCTAAAACATCAAGCAATGTTGAAAAGTACGAAATTGAAATTAAGTATCTTCCTAAATTCTACCACCTGGAAATAACCAATGGTTATTTCAGATACCTCCCTATGGATATTGGAAAGATTGATATGCAGAAATATAAACACTTTTAGAAAATATGGGGTTACTCTATGTATGCCATTTGAAACTAAAATGCATTAAGTTTTAGTTTATTTTAATTTATCAAAAAAGATGGCAGCAGAATTAAAATGAAGTATTGCTGAACTTCAAATAAATTTCCACTGAAAGACGCATTGGTTCTCAAGGAACCTTGCTAAGAAAACAGAATGCAGTCATTTTTTTTTTAAACTACAGATTTAAATTTTAGACAGCATTTATTGACTCCTTGCTCTACAGATTAGAAAATTAGCACACTTCTTCCCTTCAGCTTCTACATCTTCTCCAGTTTTTTATTATTCGTACTATAATTTTTATATTGTCAGGATTTTAAGCTTAGATGTGTTATATTTACTTATTTATTTATAAACTGAGATATAATTGCCATAGAACATTGTATTTGTTTTAGGATTAATGGTTTCATATTGCGAAATGATTACCACAATGAGTTTACATCCATCACTTCACATCGAGATATGAATTTTAAAAAAAGAGAGATTTCTCTTAGTTTTTCATCTTCTTTGTTGCAAACAAGCTGGGCTGTGGAGGGCCTTTTCCAAGTCTAGGGCTGAAAGTCCCAACTACAGGTAGTGCACAGGAGTGTGAAACACTCCTGCAAGGCCATTTCTAGACAGAGATTAGCTTTGGTGATTCATCAAGCAAGCTAGTTACTTCATAATTTGCTTACAGCAGACACTGAGTCTCCTTGGAGCCAGACTGGTGCTTGTCTGGGCCTTTCCCAGGCTCTGCCTTGGACAGGCTGGCCTCTTCACTTTATGTAAATACTTTTTTAAAAAAAGCCATATAGGCTACAAATATCTTAATTTGTATTTTATAATCAGAAGAAGATGGCAGCAAATTAATATAATTTCATAAGACAATAATATTTAGGAAAAATGTCTTTTCTGAAGGTTTTTGTACCTTTATTGCTCGCATGTTAGAGTTAAGAATAATCTTTCAAGGTTGCTGGGAATAAGCTGATAGGCATTTTCAAGACTTATTGTAGCACCTCCGTTTCTGAGTGTTGTAAGAAAAGGTTAAATAGGAATATATTTTGCCTAGTTCAAAATTATTACTGTTGGGAAGAATTTGGATTTTGAGAAGGGTTCTTTCCAGGTCTATGATTCTATGGTAAGTCATTCCAAGTTTTCCAATGTAAAACTACTACTTACAGAAACCCAGGAAAAGAAGTTTTGCAAATAATTTCTTGTAATATCTTTAATGATCTTTGACTGGGCTCTTTTTTATTTTCTTTAACAATTCATTTGACATACTGAGTGTAAATTTAAAAAAATTTTTCTGTTAAAGACGTCTCTCGCTTATAAATCATATGATGAACAAGTTCATAGCATCTCAGATAATTTTTCTTTTAGATTTGGATATTCTGGGATAAACTGCCCTTAAGTCATGATCTTATAATATTTTAAAGGTCAGCACATAATTGAGATCATCATGTTGCTTCATTTGATATTTTTTATTTTCTCTTTTTGGAGTGCCTTTAATTTCACTCTGTATTATATTTATTTAATTTATAGTTTTAAATAGCTATAGTGATGGCATCTTTGAGATCTATTCATTTTTCTTTCTTAAATGACTTTGTTTTATTTGCTTTTAGCAACTTAAACATAAAATTTAAACATGAACCTTGTTCTGTAAGCCTATGAGTGGTTCCTTTGCCTTTTTCTTTTATTCTCTTCTTTTACTTCTGTCTACATTCCTACTCTCAATCAACACTTTTTCATTTGAGAATTGTCATATATAATTAATTGTTTTTCATCTGATGGTATTGACCTTAAGACTCTCTAATTTGATATCACAAAGGGCCAATAATTTGATATAATCCAAATAGTTCTAGGAAACAGAGACTATTAGGTTAATACTATCAGCAAAAATTAAAGAATTAGTACTAACAAAAAGATTAGTATGTTCTAATCATGGTATTGATTTGATCATGTTTTTTTAAAAATTTCATTATTATTAATTTATTTTTGTTACAGATGTTTCTCCTTTTCCCCTGTAGATGCTTGATCATGTCTTTTTTTTTTTTTTTTTTATCCTCACCCGAGGATATTTTTCCATTTTTTGTACGGATAGAGTGGGAGGGAGAGAGAGGAAGGGAGAGAGAGAGAGAAACATCGACGTGAAGGGACACATCGAGTGGCTGCCACCCGCATGACCAACCAGGGCCGGGGACAAACTGCAACCGAAGTACGTGCCCTTAGCGGGAACCGAACCCGGGTCTCTCCAGACCGCAGGCCGACGCTCTAACCGCTGAGCCAAACTGGCCAGGGCTTGATCATGTCTTTTAAAAAAAAGTGTTGACAGTATTATGGATGTCTCCCAAGTTTTCTCCCTTTTGCCCCTTGATCATGGTATCTTTTTATGGTTCTTCTTTCCCATAATTCCTTCTTAACTGGCATGAATGCTCAGCGCCCATCGGAGTTTCTCTCTTTCGAGCCTTACCTCTCATTAAGCTCAACTTTCATTCTTCTCGAGAGATGGATTGTAAAAGGAACAGATATAAAATTCACTGCCTAGTCAAAATAAACATGTTAAAGAAAGATGGTGAGGTAAAATTACATGAAAAAACTGTTTGTTTAAAAATTCATCATATTGCTCTCATGGGAATTTCTCTATTAAATTTACTTGGCAAATAATGACATTCATAAGAAAATCTACCCAAGGGCCTTAGTAAAAAGGAAGAGCCAACACGCAGTGTCATGTGTCATGAATTTACCAGGGAAGCTCACTGCTTCATGGTGACTTTGGGTGTTTACTTTCCCAGCTCTTCTGCGTGAGCACATACATACACACAAGCACACGTGTGCATAGAGCACACACGCTGATTAGAGTGTGGTTTATTTTAATCTATGGATTGCTTTTTTCATCAAAGTGCTTATTTAAAATAAGCGAAGTCAATGGCAATTTACTCCCCTCTCATCCTGTCCTCCTCTTGGACCTTCACTTCCACTGTGAGAGGAACTGGTTGTTCATCCCAAACAGTAGGTTGCAACGGGGAACATGATTTGCATTGGTAGGTTCTCACTGTGACTCTGAGTAGAAGACAAACGTTTGCTATAAAGTCGTACAGACCCACAAGAAATCACTGTTCATAGCTCTTATACAGAAATAAACCCTGCTGCTCTCTTTGGAGCTTCTTTTAAACTTTCTCCAGCAAATTTTCTGAAGGTAGGATAGCTTTTGTTTCCAGATTTTAGCTATTGTAAATAGTGCTGCTACAAACATGGGGGTACATATATTCTTTCTGATTGGTGTTTCAGGCTTCTTAGGGTATATTTCTAGAAGTGGGATCACTGGGTCAAATGGCAGTTCAATTTTTAATTTTTTGAGGTAACACCATAGTGTTTTCCATAGTGGCTGCACCAGTCTGCATTCCCACCAGCAGTGTACTAAAGTCCCCTTTTCTCCACACCCTCACCAGCACTTGTTGTTTGATGATTTGTTGATGGCGGCCATTCTGACAGGTGTGAGGTGATACCTCATTGTTGTTTTAATTTGCATCTCTCTGATGATTAGTGATGTTGAGCATTTCTTCATATGTCTCTTAGCCATTTGTATGTCCTGTTTGGAGAGGTGTCTTTTTAATTCCTCTGCTCAGCCCAAATGTCCATCAGTAGACGAATGGATAAAAAAGCTGTGGTACATAATCACAATGGAGTACTATGCAGCTGTAAGAAAGAAAGATCTCTTATTCTTTGAGATGACGTGGAGGGACCTGGAAAGTATTATCCTAAGCGAAACGAGCCAAACAGAGACAGACAAGTATCATATGATTTCACTTATTTGTGGAATATAATGAACATGACAGTCTGAGGAATGGGGTAGTCCCAGAGACATGGAAGTGGGGTATAGACTGATAATCCCCAGAAAAGGGGGTGGTGAGGGAGAGATAAACCGCAGAACATATATGCATGTATGCATGAACAATGGACATGGACAACAAAGCTGGGGACAGGGTGGGGAGGGAAAGAGAGGGGGAATCAGTGGAGGAAAAAGGAGAAACAGCTGTAACAAGAATAAATAAATTAATAAAAAATAATAAAAACGGAGCTTTTGGAGTTAGATCAGCGCTTAGATTCTGATGCCACCATGTCCAGTGAGTAAATGATGTAATCTTTCTAAGTTTCTGTTTCCTCATCTATCAAATAGTTATTTGTGAATACAATATAGAATAGTGTGTGACATGGTTTTCACAGAATAAAACTTCAGTAAAGTGAATCTCTTGTTGTTATTAGAATACTAACTTGTGCTTACAAGCCATTTTATCATTTTTAAAGTATTTCATACCCTTTTAGTTCCCACTGGACCCTACCTTTGAAGGAGTGTTTAAGAACACTGCCATCATCTACATTTAGCGATGATGGTATTTTTTGAGCATTTATGGTTAGAACAACCTTGAACTGGGCTCTTCGGTTGTTACTAAACAGATAGCGAAGTAGCCGCCCGTTCTCTTAATGTGCTGAATGTCTGGCTCCACCTAACTGCGAAGGCTGGGGGTTAGAAAATGTCTTGGGAAGGGGAGGGCACATTTAGAACCCCGAGGAGCAGGCAAGTTTCCTCCTCCTTGCACAGGTGGACCAGGACTCCAACGACCTGCATTTTAGTCCCATCTCTGACACTAATTAAATATTAGTGAGGTTACCACTTAACCTTCTGGAATCTCTGTTTCTTTGTCAATGAGGTTAGTTTTCCAAGAAGCTTTAATACTATTGTTCTTCTGCTTAAAAGCCTCTCCATGGCTCTCTCTGCCATGCTCTCCTAAGGCGAGCAGTACTGCTCCCCACCCTGCTGCCAAAGGCAGAGAGCTTGATGTTCCTCTTCACATTCCCTCAGCATCCCTCACCCATCATTTGCCACTGGTCCTATTAATTTTCCTTGATTAAAATTTTTTTATGCATTCTCTGCATTTCCTCTGTATTCAGTGCACTAGGTTGGGCCTCCTTATGTTGCCTAGATTATTGTACTAGCCCCCTAATGCTTTTTGCCTTGCTTGCTCCATTTTTAATCTGTTCTATATCCTACCAACAGGGTGATCTTTCTAAAATGCAGTTACAATCATGTTACTCTCCTGCATATCATCCAATGTGTTTCCATTACTTTATGGGAAACAACCAAAAAGTTTTCACAGCCTACTTTGTATTGTAGTCATATGTGGTTTTGCTTTGTCCAACTTCTTGATTAAGATCTACTTTGAGCCAAGTCTGTGTGTTACTCAGCTTCCTGTTTCCCAAATCACCCAGCAAAGCAGCCTGCGTTCTTGTAGGTGCTTACTACATGCCTTTCGCATGATTCTATCAAAATATACAACTAGTATTGACTCTACCTTTCTCAAGGTACATGTGGTGATTCAGTGAAGTGTTATATAGTAAAACATTGGCAAAATTAAATTGGCCCATCCTCAGCAATTATTAAGAAAAAAAGAGTAGGTAATGCACGTATTCCTATGTTCATCTGAAAAATTTATTATTTCAACAAACTAGTCAACAAAAATTCATCTTCCCATGATTGATATTGGAGAGATGATGAACTGTTGCAAATCTCAAAAATAATGGCATTGCTCATAGATAGAGTTCAAAGATGGTAGAGATGGGATGCAGTCCACAGAGCTATCAGCAGCAAACAGGGCAGCAGGACTTGATAAGGTTTAGGGCTCCCTCCAGACAGCCAGCAAGCATTTAATGAGCATCATAGAGGGGCTTAATGTTCCATACCATTACTCAAGGACCTTTCTTTCTTGGCCCCGTTTCCTTGGCAAATCCACAAAGCCAAGTGCCTGTTGCCAGAGTTAAAATATCCTTTCTCTTCCATCAATTCTTTCCTTCCTCTCCTTGCTGCAAGGCTTGGAAATGTGGCTGTGCGATGGGATGGCTCTTGTTCTGCCCCACTTTGAGCACTCTTTCACCTTAAAATGCGGGTCTCCACTGCTCCTCGTAAAGAGATGAAAACTTCTCTGCTTAGAATTCAGTGACTCATTCCACTAGGACACACCACATTCTTTCTAGGGTGGAAACCCTGAACTCAAGTGCAGCTGGCCAAGTTGGGGAGAAAACTTTAAGCTGTTTCTGGGAAAGCACTTTAAGCCTTCCTACTGATGATGAGAAACAACTTTGCTCTTTGGAAAGGGTTAGAAGCGTAAGTGTGCCAGTGAATAGTAATCTTGGACCTCGCCGAAGAATGCTTGGGTGGTTTTGATTACTGTTAAGTTTTTTAAATGAAGCTTCTGAGTTCCAGAATGCTTATGATGAATTCTGGAGAAGCATCAGAGAAAGAAGAAGCACAGACTGGAATTAAAATAAGAGTCAGTTACCAGATATTTGTAACAGCACATTGTCTTTTTGCTATATGTATTCTTTTGTAGCTGAAGCCAGAATGTTCAATGCTGTATGTCATGGGGGGTTGACACCATGTGTGACTGCTTATTTATTATAAGGCAGGATCTAAGCTAAGTACTTACTCTGCAAAATTCCATTTAAACCTCCAATAGGCCCTGTCTGATCAAAACTGTAACTGCCAAACTGAATCTGCACTTGCCCGGGAGACCAGTGGATGTTTATTCCTCACCCTGGTGGAACTATTTAGAGACTAAAATGAAGCGGTGAGAGCGAAGGAAAGTCCAACCCTGCGAGGAAAGCAGTGTTTATAGAATCCCAGTAAAGCAAGGGCCAGTGAAGGAACAGACTGGCGCTCAACTCCCTTGGGCAAGAAATCATCTCTTCTGGCTTTTATAAATCATGAAAATGTGTTACAAGTTTTTATGGTCTGCATGTTTCCATAGTTTGCTGAATCCTTCAGGATCACTTGGCACCATGTGCTCATCCAGGTGAAGGGGAACCCAGCAAGAATGTAATTAGCCTCATTATCTAACCAGACACCTTGTGCAGTGGACCTAGAGGCTCCCGAGTGCCTGCAATGGTTTAAGGTCCCAGGGGTTGTATTTCAGTAGCTAACCAAGCATTCTTTTGTGTATGTCTTGCCAAAATCCTTTAAGAGCATCTATACAGCTTGGCAATTTTCAGGACAAATCCTTTTCAAGTGTTAAATAAACAGGGATTTAATTTTTTTTCCCTTCTGTTTTGAACAGAATTCCAGCTGTTTGCTTCTTCCCTCCAACAAAAACAAAACAAGCGACCTTATTCATATACAGTTCACGAAGCTGGACCTTGGTGCTCTCTCATGGGTTGTTCCTTTTGCTGTCTTTCCTGCATGGGTGAGCTCTTCATCTTCTGCATACTCTCAGTGTCCCTCGGCGCCACTCTTACTCACTGCAACTCTGTTTGTTTAAGCCTGTATTAGTTGCCCTATTGCTATCGCTTACTCAAGTGTTTGTTCATTGTTCTAGTTTTACCTTTTCCTACTGATCCACCATGTTGCCACGGTTACTTTTACAAAACACACCACCGGTTTTAACTGCCTTAAACCTGATGATAGGTCCCCACTCTTCCCTAAAGCCTACGAGAGAAAGTACCAACCCCCTGCAACTGGGGATTAAGGAAGACCTTAATTACTTACCCTTCTTCCTTTCCAGATTTTGGATCCAGTGTGGGTCAGACGCACAAGCCAGGTGAGGACGCAAGCGCAGTGTTCGATGTATTGCTGATCATGCCACATGGGGGCTGGGGCCAGAGGCAGGATACAGCATGGCTTCCTGCAGTCCTTTCTTTGCATTCGCCACACAGTTCAGGAAGAGCTGCTGGAGAACTGGAGCCCATCTTCTTTTGGTGTAGGCTTGGGGTTTGAGCAGTGGATCACAAGCCTGCCCTAGAGATTGAGCGGCGGTCCATAAGCCTGCTTGGAGGGCTTGTGGAGTCTTGGATATAACACTTTCTGAAAATCTCAGCAGGAGACACCCCCCCCCCCCATGCCTATTTAATTCCTGGAAATCCAATGGGCTAGCAACTACGACCAGCAATCATGCCATGACACAGTCCTTGAATCCCAACTGGCTTAGGAGTTCCTGCCTCTCAACCATGTCTTTACCTGCTTGCCTCTTTGTTCCTGCCCTTGGAATAGTGGGCTGGGATAACAAAGTGGGTTGATCCTTGTGCATGTCTCTTTAAAATGGGGGAAATTGCAGCCTTTTGGAGGTGCAGCACATAAGCCAGAAGCGTTTGATAAAGACCTGGGAAATTAGGTTTCCCTTGTGCTCCAGCTCTTCCTGCATCCCAGTTATTAACTCCTATGAAATAGGAAAACCAGTCTTGTGCCTTCACCCGGATTTCTTGAGGAAGAAATGATCTCTCTGGTGAAGCTATTTGGACCTTCCCCTTCTGCTCCCAAAGGGCCAGCTTCGGATTGTACTAAAGAGAGTGAAACACGGTCAACCTATTTTAACTTTGTAGCAATTGGTTCTGCAGACACATGGAAGTGAACCGGGCCAAGTTCTAGGACACAAATAAGAAACACCTGCCCAGCTGCTCTGTCACTGCTTACCTTCTAGGTAACAAAAGGCCATGTTCACTGCCCAGAATCCCACCTTTTCTCAACCGGCCCCACATTGTAATGTGTGTCCACTCTAACACCCCACTCGTGGGTACTGATGTCTGTATGAGGCAGGGGTCTTGTGGGTGCAAGTGAACAAAACCTAACTCAAACTAGATTTTGGTCAGAAGTATGCAAGTTCAAGACAGTCTGTATTATACAACTGCTTCTAGTACCAGAGACAGAAAGACCCTTCTTTTCCCAGAGACCTGATCTCAAATATGATGAGGAGGGTCTGATTACTCCACCTTGGGGCACGTGGCTCCTCCTTGACCAGCTTCAGTGCCTAGAGGCATGTGTTGATCTGAGCCACCAGGTCTGGGATATGTTGTATGTCTACCTCTTCGGGAGATACCCCTATCTTAACCCCCCTGGAAAAAGGTTGGGATTTCTTGAAGGATGAGAACAGAACAGACAGGAAACATATGCCCACTCCATGGACCTTGCTGCATTGCACCATAATTGTGTGTTATGTGTCTCCTGTAGCCTCCATGTTGGAGCAAAGAGCAAAGAAGGTCACATTTGTCACTCTCACAAAAACAGAAGGAGATGGCTAAGTCTGGATCTCACTCACTTAAAAAGGGAAGAAAAGAGAATCCCCAAGTATCTCGGCCTTGTGGCCATGTGGCATTTGCTCTAAGCACCATCGCCAGCTAGGTCAGCACCCCTTCAGTCACAGAGAAAGGGTGCTGGCACAGCCACGCAACCCGCTGTGCCTGGCGCCTCCCCTGCTGAAGCCGAGGCTCAGTGTAGCTGTTACTTGGGAGGTCTGCAGAGACTGGTCCTGGCCAAGCCACCTGCTCGGGCTTTTCAGAGCCCTGCATGCTGCCAGATTTTCCCGGGCCACAGGGATTTCTGAATATAGGACGGAGCATTTTGCGTGACTCTGTCATGTCCCCAGTTAAGGGTGCTACATGCCAAAATGGCCTGTGTTCCACGTTCTCTTTTATCTTGTTCCTTTAAAAATATACTTCTTATTTTGAATTAATTTTAGTTGTGCAGAGCAGTTGCAAAGACAGTACAGTTTCCATATGTGCTTTACTTAGCTTCTCCTCTTGTTACCATCTTATAACCATGATGAATTTGTCAGGACTAGGAAATTAGTGTTGCTATTAACGAAAATATAGACTTGATTCAAATTTCAGCAGTTTTCTCACCTCCTTTTTTTTTTTTCTTTCAGGATATTACATTGCCTTTATCCAAGTTTTTTTGATTTAGCTCCAGAGCTAATTCTCTTATGTCAAGAGGCTGGTGGGGTAGATTAATTGCCCTAATAGCCTTCATTTATCACCCTTCCCTGTAACCACGCTCCTTGCAAAGTGAAATTTATCACCTCCTACAAAAAAGTGAATTTTACAGTGCTGACCGGGTGGCTCAGTTGGTTGGAGCATTGTCGTCTTGTACACCAAAAGGTTGCGGGTTCAATTCCCAGTCAGGGCACATACCTGGGTTGTGGCTTCAATCCCCATTTGGGGCACATACTGGAAGCAACTGATCCATGTTTCTCTCTCTCTCCCTTCATCCCTCCCTAAAATCAATAAATATATAACTTCAGGTGAGGATTAGAAAAAATAAAAAGATGGAGTTTGTGACCCTACCCTTGAATCTGGGCTGGCTGTGACTTTCTTTGGCCAGTAAAATGCAGCAGATATTAAGATGTGCCTATTCTGAGCCTGAGCCACAAGAGACCTTTATAAGAACAATGCTGGGCAAGCTTGCTGGACTGAGAGACTATGCGAATCAGACAGGACATATCTGAACTGAATGCTGGGGCTACAGCCAGGCCCCAACGGACTGCAGGTCCATGAGTGGCTTCAGCCAAGACCAGCTAAGCCGGTCCCAGAGCAGCAGGACTACCCAGATGGCTCTTAAAGTATGAGCAAAATACATGTTAATTATTGTGAGCCAGTGAGGTTTCATGGCTGTATGTATGTAGCAGTATTGTGGCAATCGATAACTGATACAGCAAAGTTAGGATAGATTCTGATCTAGGCCATCTGGTTTCTCAGGTTTTACTGTTACCAACTATCTGGGTTAAATTTGTTGAATTTTTCAAATTGTGGCTCTTTTTTTTTTTGGTCTTAGACTTTTGTAACCAAGTTTAGTAAGTATTGCTCATGGGATCTGAGTGGGTTTGAATGGAAAACTCATGCATGGAAATGTACTTCTCCTGTAACACTGGAGAGTTCTGTGTGTTTTTGTAACCCATGGTGTCATGGCTCATGCATCCTGAAGTTAGGGGTTACCACAATATATCCCCAGGTTGTTTTTTTTCCCCATTTAATTCCAAAGACAAAAAAAATCTATGCGTGTTTGTGCTAGGATTTTGCTGCTTTGGGTATTTCCCAAGGAAGCTGTCTGCGTTGGCAGGGTTTTCTGCTGACTGTGGTGGGTACAAGTCTAGAATTTAAATTTGATGTTTTTAGCCATTGTAGATTAAAAAAAAAAAAAAAAAAATTCCCCCTCTTCCAGCGTGGCCAATGTCATTTTTTCTGTGGGGAAAAACCAGTACAAAAGGACATTATATCATCTAGTATAATGCCCATTAAACAGCTTTACTTCTCAGGCCTGGAGCTAAATTCGGGTTCCCTTAGAGAAGGCTCACGCCCTCTCCTTTTGAAGGGCTCAAGCTTTTTCTCTACTCTCTTAAGTTCCTCCTCCTTCCCACTGAGAGAGTGGCAGTTTTCCCAGGATTATACAGGTGCAGGTTGCAGTCCCAAGCTTTTGGCCTTTCTCCCTCCAGAGAAGAGCTTGTCCAGAACTCCTTGCAGAGGGAGGTGCAGTATCTTGTGAACGGGAAGGCGATAGAGGGCGCTGCAACATGTTTCTGAGCTCTGAGCAGCAGCAACTGCCTGGATGTGTCAGTTGAGGAAGGGGAACTAGAGGTCTACTCCCCTGTTACAGGCTTTCAGACTTGTTTGCAGGGGCCTGCCCAGCTTTTGGAGAATGCCCATTTTTCTTTCCCTCTTCCAAACGGTGCGCATTTTCTACTTGCAATCAGTGTGATGAGCGAGATGGCGTTGTCTTCGTGCACGGGCTCGATGATCAGCGTGGCAACATTGCTCTTCGCCCTACTTTCAGTCCTCATTAGCAAACACACACTTCTCTCCTATTTGCTAAGTGGTAGAAGAGCGAAGTGGCTCTACGGGTTTCAACAAACCCAGATGCCTGTTCATGAAAGGATGGTTGTTCTTGAGAGCTCGAGTGACCTGAATAACTTATCTCATCTACCCCTTGGTTCTGTCACTTTGGTAGCCTTTTAGAGACATGCTAGCTGGGTGGTTACCAGAGGGAAGGGGTGAGCGGTAGTAAAGAGTAAAGGGGATAAACATAGGGTGATGGGAGATGATTTGACTTTGGGTGGTTGGCACATGATGCTATCTATATACAGATCATATATCATAGAAATGTAAATGTGAACCTATGTAATCTTATTAACCAACCTCACCCTAATAAATAATATATATACACACACGCCCCCTAATAAATATATATAAATAGGCCAGGTCAGGGCTCAAATGCTCCCTCCCTGGTGCCTCTCTCCTTAGAGGTCTCTGAGAAGAGTTTGAACTCTCAGTAATACTCCTCTCTAGCTAGAGGGAGAATAATTTCTCTGATGCCTTTCTTGTGCCTTGGTCCAATCTTTGGGAGCTTCCTTCAGTATCAGTTCCTTACTAGAGATATATTCTGATTCTTCCCTTTTAGGCTATGAAAGGTTTTCCCTCTCCTCCCCTTTTTCTCCCATGAGATGTGGCCACGAGGACTGTCCTTTTCAGTTGAAGCCAGGTGAGGAGGACGCTAAGGAAGAAGGCATAGACCAATGCCTGCCTCATGCCCGAGAGAAAGAAACAAACCAGCGGAAGTTGTTCAGGTTGTAGTGGGGAAGTGAACTGGACACATATTAGGAATCTTTTCAAATTCTCTAGGCTCACCTCTTCCTCCAGCCATGCAGGAAAGTAAAAATCGACTGTACCTTACCTTGAACCTCTTACTTACTGTATTAGGGCTTCTCTGAGGCTGTGGCATGGGCTGCCATAGAACCCCACTCAGCACTAATGCTTGTGACTCCTGAACTTTTGAGGGAGTTAATACCCTGGGGCCAATCTTGATTGTAGAGGATGGGGCACCACCAGATCAATTTGCTTCCTTTCCTCCCCTAGGCGGATAGTTCTGAGATGGATTTCATTAGACTACCTAGAAGGTTCTGCAGGAATAAATGGCCACAACAGTGGCTGGTTAATCTGTGGTAGGCTGAATAATGACACCCCAAAGATGGCCACATTCTTATCCCTGGAATCAGTACGTATGTTATCTTCCATGGTAAAAGGGACTTTCCAGATGTGATAAAGTTAAGGATTTTGAAGTGGTTAGATTATCTAGTGTTATTTGAGTGGACCAAATGCAATCACAAGGGTCTTGATGAGAAGGAGGTGGCGGAGTGAGAGACAGTAGAAGGTGTGATGACAGAAGCAAGAGGCTGGACTGCTGTGAGGAAGAGCCATGAGCCAGGGAACATTGGCAGCCTCTAGAATTTAAAAACAAACAAATAACATCAATAGCAACAACAACAACAAAAACACACCAGAAAACACGGACGTGGATTTTACTTTCAGAGACTCCAAAAGAAAACTGCTCTGTTAACACCTTGATTTTAGCCCACAGGACCTATTTCAGACTTCTGAACTCAAGGCCATAAGATAATACATTTGTGTTGTTTGAAGGCATGGCAGTAATAGGAAGCTGATACAGCACCCATGTCTTATTCTCTCATCCCTCACTCTCATACCGCGGGATCTCATTCTTAAGTTAAGTGCTCATGCCGAAGCCTTTGTCTCAGTGTCTGCTTTGAGGGGAGGTCAGGTTTACACAGGAAGTGACTGGTTGTCTGTGACAGTTTCTATGGTGTCTTTTCCCTGAGGCCAGATCTAGAACATGTGCAGATGGTTGATCTTAGGTTTCATCCAAGATGGCATTGACGGGGAAAGAAAGTCTCAACTGAAGGATGCTCAGGTGCCCTCAATAACCAGTGATGAAGGAGAAATGGCAATTGATTAGCCAGAGTACACCCCTATGTCAAGGAAGTGAAGGTGAGGTCCCCAGTAGTGGGGGATGCAGTGTGTATGTGTTCGGGTTGTATCATCAGGGTCTAACTAAGAAAACAGGAACGCCTAAATGTCTTTACAGTGGAGGAAACTTATTGTAGAGAATTAAAAAAAATCCTCACCCGAGGATCTGTTATTTTTTTATTTTTAGAGGGAGAGAGGAAGGGGGAGAGAAAGAGAGAGAGAGAATGAGAGAGAGAAACATCAATGTGAGAGAACCATAAATCAGTTGCCTCCCATACAGCTAGATTGGGGATTGAACCTGCAACGTAGGTATGTGCCCTGACAGGGAATCGAACCTGCCACCTTTTGGTGTATGGGATGATGCTCCAATCAACTGAGCCACCCAGCCATGGCTATTGTAGGACATTTTTTTATAGAGATGACAGAGGAGTTAAGAACCAGATAGAGGATGGAGAGATGAGCCAGAGAGGGGTGAAACAGGAAGTCACTGCACCCTGTGTTTAGAGGATAAAGTAAGAGGTGTGTTACTGAAGCTCATGGTCTGAGACCACTTGAAAGAAACTGGAATCAGTGTGGGGCTCTTTAGTAGGAGCTGAACGTGAGAGGCCACCTGAGATGAAGGGAAATGGGGAGTACCCTGGCTTCTCCCTTTCCTTCCATTTTCATTCTCGTTCAGTTCCTCCAGTTGACCAAACCCAAACCCAAAGAAACCAGCTCTGAAGGTGAAGGGTAAGGGATGGATCTGAGAGCAAACAGACATAGAACTGGCATAGATACATTGCTGAAAAACCTATGAAAAAAAACCTACAGCAGAACAAATCCATTTTAAACACCTGCCAATCTCTGTGGAAACCAATTCCAGATTGAGGACGATTTTCTCCTGTCTTTAGCTCTTTTCCCTCTCTACGCTACAAGCCCTGAGGGGTAAGGAGCTATAGCCAGCAAGTAGGGCGTATTCCTGAAGATGCTGACAGATATAAAGAAGAAAGTCTGCCTTCTTTCTTTTTTCACTGCTGGTCTCCCACCCACCACGAACTTGAACCAGGGGAGGCAGAAGCTTTCACTCCCAGAGATATTTGTACTTTTAGTTATTACCTTGGATCACACATTCATTACTAAAACAAAATTGTTTTAGGCAGCTCTGACGTGACTGGGGGACTTTAGCTGAGAAACGTCAGATAACCTGTGGTACTTGCCGTAGAGTTCATCCAAAGCAGCGAGAATAAATACGCTTTCCCTCTCTATGCCAGACAGTTATGCAAAGAAAGTGAGAGAAGAACACAATGTAGTTGAACTTTTCTAATCCCATCTGTGCCTGGGAAGCTTTGTGACTGGTTCATCAAGGCTCTTCACACTTGATTAGAGATGACAAGAAAGATTCCACACTACTCCCTAGGGGTCGATATTCGCATAGCTGATGTTTGTTTGTTCACTACTTCTACTACTGTGGGAAGGGAAATGTGGAAAAGGTTGGCATCTATTATTTTGGAGCTTCAGCCACAACTCAGATGGAAACATTCTTTTTACCATTCTTTTCTGCACTAGCAGGTAAAAAAAAAAAAAAAAAAAAGGAATGTATAAGATGTGTTATTATGGAGATATGAAAGAAACCCTATCGCTGCACAGTCACCTGTTGTGATTGTTGAGATTCAGATCCCTTACACATGGAGACTTGTCTGAAATTCTGAAAAATCCTTGTATAAAGCACATCTGCTCTGCAAATTAATATAATCCCAGATGAGAATTGGAACAAGTCAGCTCAAAATTAGAGTTGTGACACTATGAGATAAATGATGTGCAGCAAGGAAGCAAATTCGCAGGACTCCCTGTTGATTTCGGAACACTGGCTGTCATAGGCCTATGATTGAAAGTATATCACTGAAAGGGATGGGCATGGAAAGACCCCAAATGCAGACATCGAGGGGCTGAGTGTGTTGAATCCCTTCTTGAAGAAGGGATGTTGTAGGATGTTACATGAGAAGGATGGAGGCATATCAGGAAGGTCTCAGCTTTGAAGGAAGAGATTGCACTCCATAGTTAGGCAAGGAAGAGATCTTAAAGATAGAACTTGGGATGTTAAAACAGGCTTTGGAGATCTGTGGGAGGGGCTGGGAGCGGGAACAAGAGAGGGCTCAGAACCGGGAACCAAAATCTGCTTCTCACACCAGGTGGCTACATCTCAGAAACTCAGTGACTTTGGGGAGGAAGATGGAACGGCAGGAGGCTGAGTTGGTGATTCATCCAATATGTCTCCCTGTCTTTAGGCAAGGACAGCTTCTCACACTTACTGAACAAAAACTACCCAAAACTTGTCCTCTGCCAAGGAAAGCCATGCCTACAACTGAGACCAAACAATCTAGGTTAGATGGAGTAGATGAGGTCAGTGATGCTGGGAGAAAGGCGAGTGTCCTGAGAGAACAAGGACAGATTCTCTAGTGAGCATGTCACTAGGAGTTGATCCCACTTACATACTCCCAAGTCATCCAGAATTCTGAAGACACAGATCCCAGATGATAACTTTATTCCCACCTTCTGGTAATGACAGATTGTTTGGGGCACACTAGGATACCGGCACATGTCATTTATAGGAATGCAAAGCTTCATTAGGGGAGAAATGAAGCAAGTTCACACACACACACACACACACACGCACACACACACCAGGGAAGAAAAGGAACATAAAGAGCCTCGGCAGACTAGATTAGTGTGGTCAGTGTTGGTGGGTGGTGCAAGAGAATTATGCATAAATTTCCACTCTTGTGGAGGTTGGTGGGCCATGCAATGAAGGGAATGGGCTTGAGGGATGCATAAAGAAGAGCAGAGGAGCCCAGAGAGTCAGTCAAATTCTGCCATGTGAACACTATGAGGACATGGTGGCCCAGTCAATGCCTGCCCATCCTTAGCCATGTGACCTGTGCTTGCACCTTGCGCGTAAAGTCACAGAAGCTATCCTTCTAGTGAATACCTGGTGAGGACCGCCCTCAAGAGCTGATGTGACAGGCAGAAAGTGATGCCTGTTTAGCTCTGCCTGGACCCTTCAATATGGATTCCCCCCTCTGCAGTGACCCAGAACAGTTACAAGTTCCAGTGACATTCTCATCCCCATCTACAGAATATAAACAAAAACAGAAAATCAAACCCTTGATCCTAGGGGTATGTGGGACATGAGAGAAAAATCCCTAACAACTGACTGAAGAACAACAACTTGGAAACATGGCCATGTGTACCATCTCCATGAAGTGAAAAGCAAAATAGTATTTTCTGAAGTCGTCTCCCTAGCCCATAACTCACATTGTAACCTTTATAAAACCCAATTAATATTCTACTTCACCTTTGTTTTTTTTTGTTTTTTTTTATCCTCACCCGAGGACATTTTTCCATCTTTTGTTCAGATAGAGTGGGAGGGAGAGAGAGGAAGGAGAGAGAGAGAGAGAAACATCGACGTGAAGGGACACATCGAGTGGCTGCCACCCGCACGACCAACGAGGGCCGGGGACAAACTGCAACCGAAGTACATGCCCTTAGCGGGAACCGAACCCTGGTCTCTCCGGACTGCAGGCCGATGCTCTAACCGCTGAGCCAAACTGGCCAGGGCTCACCTTTGGTTTTTAAAGTGGACCTAAGATATGAGTGTCACCAAGGCTTTTATCATGTGCAGTTCTCTTTGACAGTTCAGTACTCATTACCTCCTTAATCTCGGTATGAGCAAATGTTATCTAGACAGTTAACGATTTGGCTAAAACCATATTCTTTCCAATCCCTCACCCTGGCTTGAAATATGGTTGGTAAGTAATCTCTAAAAGATCAAATAAACTGCTTCTTGACAGATCTTGTTCCTAATTTGAATTCACCAGAAGTACCAGCAGAAAAAGGTCAAAGGTTATTTTGTAATTATTATCATCTTGTGAATATTTACTATAATTCTACATTGTACATAGATTTACTTTGTTGTTTTAAAAGTGCTTTCATTGGCAAGGGTTTGGAGAAAAGGGGACTCTAGTACACTGATGGTGGGAATGCAGACTGGTGCAGCCACTATGGAAAACAATATGGTGCTATCTAAAAAAATTAAAAATTGAACTGCTATTTGACCCAGTGATCCCACTTCTAGGAATATACCCTAAGAAGGCTGAAACACTAATCAAAAAGAATATATGTACCCCTATGTTAGTAGCAGCACTATTTACAATAGCTAAGATCTGGAAACAGCCCAAGTGTCCACCAGTAGACGAATGGATAAAAAAGCTGTGGTACATAATCACAATGGAGTACTATGCAGCTGTAAGAAAGAAAGATCTCTTTTCCTTTCAGACGACATAAAGGGACCTGGAAAGTATTATCCTAAGCAAAAGCCAGAGAAAGACAAATATCACATGATCTCACTTATTTGTGGAATATAATAAACATAACAGTCTGGGGAATTGGGTAGACCCAAAGACGTGGAAGTAGGGTACAGACTGACAACCCTCAGGGGAGGGGGTGGTGGGGGAAGGGAAGAGATAAACCAGAGAACTTATATGCATGTATGCATAACCTATGGACACAGACAACAAAGCCAATTATGGGATGGGGAGATGAGGAGGAGAGTGTCAACGGGGAAAAAAGGAGAAACATCTGTAACAAAAATAAATTAATAAAAAAATAAAAAATAAAAGTGCTTTCATAAACAAGTCTAGAAATACATTGGGCCCAACTCCGGAAATTTCATATTAGCTTCGCAGTTGTTGGATTTAAGTTCTCTCTTGGTTAGGGGAGAGACAAGGCCTTCCTCCATCATGAGCAGATATAGAGGGGATGTCTTCTGAGTGATTCTGCAGAGGGCTCACTCCCTCTGTGCCTACTTGAGTATCTTATTGTAAATTCTTAGGCTGGTAGTGAAAACATCAGGAAAATGTTACACTTGGAAATTCTCTATATTTACTTGTTTTTGTTTAAATAGATAAAACAATTAGTTTGCTACAGAGGTAACTGGCTTTCTAATTTCAATGTGTCATAATTAATCTCTTTTGAATTATATAAACACACAGATCGAAAACTGACAAAAGATTTGTAACTACTTTAACAAATTAATCATTTTTCAATAATATGTTTAAACTAAAAGTCCCCCAAGCAGTGAATGTAAACTTGCAAATTAGTTTCTTTTAAAGAGGATTTAAAGAAAAATCTCAGTGAAGTCTCAAAACAAGAGTTTTTTTTTTTTTAACCCCCAAATTTATTTAGTCTTATAAGCATTTGAAAGAACAATTTCCTCTTGGGAATTTCCATATAAGACCCTACTATTGTCTTGTTGCATCTTGCTCATATTTTTAGAGAAGGTATGGCAGATTTGGTTGTATGAAGGGAACTAAATGTTTTTAAATCTTGCATGGGAGGTTTTTTACTTTCAAGACTGTTTTCAGATTTCCTTCCATTGTAGTTCCAAGATTATAGAGAAATATGAACACAACTGGAAAATCAGAGAGTGAGGCTCCATGGACTTTGTGATAGACTGCCTTTCACAAAGAAGTCAGCACCTCTCTTTCCATGTTAGGGCACTTTGGTTGCCAGCAACAGAGACCAACTTTCTGATTTGAGCATATACGGGCTTTGTAGGAAGAATTCTGAATAGCTCACAGACTCCAAGGAGTTACCGAATCACCCAGCCTCTGGAAGAACGGGAGCTGGAACAGCTCCAGGGAACTGTCAGGAATTTACTCACAGTATGTTCTCTGGACAGTGACCTAGAAAAAACAGCCTCAATGGTTTCCATCTGTTTTCCACAATGTTATAGATAGATGTAGTCTCCCAGGAAAGACAGTCCAGTTGGTTTGACCTGGGTCACATGCCCTCCTTTAAGTACCATTGAGAGAGCCCCATGGGACTAGAAGAACAGGGAAGGGTATGGTCCTTCTAAGGAGGTTGTTGCCAAGAGAAGAGGGTGAGAGACTGGGCCAGCATCCCTTGTGCCATGGCTAAGTAGAACCATCGGATGGAGTTTTATTGCCGGCTGCCCCTTGAGCTTTATCATCTAACACCAAGTCAGTATCAATGCAGATAGAAAGGCCATATGTAGAATAAAAATATGCTTCTTCTGGTTTGCTTTTTATGTTCTTTTGATGCATTGAATGGATTCTCAGTGGGAAATTCTGACCGGGAAAGTACTGAGCTGAAGGAAAGACATATAGGACATTTTAGGTGGGCAAAGCAAGCTGACAGTAATGACTTGTCTTGTTTCTCAGACGCCCATCTCTCCTGGTTAGGAGAACTAAAAATAAAACACCCAATCTACTTTCTGCTTATTTTATACCAATATTATAATGATAACATGCATTATAATTTATGCAGATTATCTGCAAATTTTAACAAGAGTAACTGTAAACCAGTGCAATCAACATTCTCTATATATTTACCTTGACACTAGGAATTACCATGTATTTAAATGTAATGGCATAAATTGCTCCTATCTGATTATAGTAACATAATGAGGTAGTTTCTATATTAGACATGCATTTAATTAAGAGTGTGTCAATGATGGGTAGATAAGAAATGACTGAGGTAACTAATGATAAATATTAACTTTGCAAACAACTTTATTTTCATATATTCCCATCTTTTCTCCCCTCTATGCAGAGGTGTGAGGTTCCTGACTTTTGTGATGAACAGTTTTAAACTATATTTGTATTTCTTTAAGGAAAAGTCCCCACAGTTTGATTGACTTGCAGGCAGAGGTGGATATACTTTGAAGAAAATGAAGCTTTAGTTTTAGTATTCATCACTTATGCGACCCTGCAGCTAACTTTGTATTTTTGGGGATTTATTTCTTAAAAGAGGATCCCTCAAATTGTACTACTTTAGGCTCCAGAAAGCCTGGATCTGCCTTACTTATAGATTTTGTGTATGTAACTAACCAATGTCAGCTGCCCCTCAGCCATATCCTGATCTGTTTCAGGCTGCCTCAACCCAAAATTGGAACATTGTACATTCTGGGCTTGCCAATAAAGACCAAGAGTTTTTGTGTATGTATATATTTTGGTAGTGTTTACTGAAGATATGAAGGAGGATGCCCGGGGTGGGGGTAATTGAGTAGGAGTGCCAGTCCTATGTTACGATGGAACAGAAGCTCATATTATACTAGGTATATATGTTCACTGGACTTCTTTCTTGGTCTAGCCATTCCAAGCCTCAGTCCTTTCTTCCTTTATTTCTTTGCTTCTCCTTCTCTGGATCTTCTTTCTGCTTTTGAATTTTCCTTAAGGTCTTCAAGCTTTCCTGTCCTCTACGAGGCAGGGCCATGGGCTCTCTCACCACTACCTGCGGCCTGTTTGCTCACCTGTCAGTCACAGGAACTAGGAAGCAAAGGGCCACAGTTAACTGGCCTCTGATCTTTAGCAACACTTTAATGAAAGTCTTTTACTTGAATTTGTCCTCTGGTATCTCAAATCTCACTAAAACACCTGTTCCAAGTATTCTGTTTTCCAAAAATGTACAGTGCTTGCACCAAGAGGAATTTTGGGAACTGAATTATGCTCTATCTCCATCTTTGTACTTACATGTTTTCACATTTGAACTTTATCTAGTTGAAAAATACTGGAGATTGCATAACTTGCGGCCGGATCACTGTGTTGTCTCTTCATTTCCGAGCAGCACATGGTAGAGGCTCAATGAACAACTGTTGACTGTTTATTGAATGAAATTGCCATCTTTATAAGCAGTGGCATATTGGTATCCATATTTTTAATTTGTCTTGATACAAAAGCTACAGGAAACACACACAATGACTGTGTCTTTCCCTGTAGGGTTCACAGAATCTGAATAGATTGGAAGAACAAAGAGAGAAAAAAGGAAAGAAAACCAAACCAAACTAATGTATCTATTTACAATTTAAGTGATGAATAATAAAGGAATTTTGAACTAACTCCTACTATTGATATATGTGTGCTGTTGAAACATTTTATAAACAATGCTTTACAGGCCTTGGAATTTTGGCAAAAAAGATAGTCTACAGAAAAATAATCTAAGTTTTATGTAGCTTTTTTTGGTTTTGTTTTGTTAATCCTCACCTGAGGATATTTTTTCTAATGATTTTTAAAGAGAGAGAGAGAGAGAGAGAGAGAGATATGTTAGAGAGAGAGATGTTAGAGAGACACATTGATTGGTTGCCCTTGACTGGGAACCAGTACTCTAGTTGATGGTCTAACCGCTTAGCAACACTGGCCAGGACTATATGACTTTTCAATATTGTACATAAGAAAAAACAGAGACAGGATATGCAAAATGGTAAAGAATAGACTTTATAATAAAGAAAAGAGCTAACAAGGCTTTTTGTTCCTCTCATATATTCTGAATCCTACTGAGGATTATCATACAGGGAAAAGCGATTTTCAAAATAGCAACTGAAGAAACAAAGTATTTTTAGTTCCCTGAATTGCCTCTCTGCTTTGTAGGTCTCCTGGCTTGTAATAAATTATAACTTGTATTTCCCTTTAATTAGTGCCAATTCTGTTTTAAAAAATGAGACATATTTTTTGTTCCACTAACCTGTCCCCTCAGTATCATCTGTCATTGTCATCTTATTGTCTCATTGTTGTCTCATCCTTAGAGTTGGCTGGGGCCAACTTTTTCCAGGTGAGTGAGGACGCACTAGTCAGGGGGAGAACTGCTAGCTGGCATGCCAGGGGAGCCTCTCTTAAGTCTGGTTTTGTTACGTTGCCACTTGAATTGGGATGAAGAGCATGAAGGCCAAGCAGGTGTTGTTATCATGTGCTGGAAGATGTCACTGTGTCTGTTGAGGGGATGTATAAATGGGTCAACTCAGTATACAGGGTGGGGCAAAAGTCAATTTACAGTTGTGAGTAAGGGAAACATAGAATATATTCTTGTATTAGTATTTATTAATTATTATTAATTTTCTTTATTGATTTTTAGAGAGAGAGAGAGGAAAAGAGATAGAAACATTGATGAGAAAAAAACATTGATTGGCCACCTCCTGAATCCCACTGGGGATTTGGCCCACAACCTGGGCATGCGCCCTGACCGGGAATCAAACCAGAGAACTCTTGGTGCATGGATTGATGCTCAACCACTGAGCCACACTGGCCAGGCTGTATTATTTTCCATACAAACAACTGTATACCTGTTTTTGCCCCACTCTGTATTAGTGGTGATCTTACTATCAACCATTTTCTTAAATAAGCTTACAAGATGGTAGTTAAATCTACTCTTGAGCTTAATATCACTATTTCTGAGAGGCAACATGGACACCAGGATTTTTCATAAGTCATGACCTGGGAACTTTTTTGGCATATTTTATGAAGCATGAGATTTAATAGAATAAAATAGAGATGAAAAGAAAAACACATTTTTTTTCTTTCTTTTACAGGTTCTCGTGACTCTAATTACTGCAATTCCATCCCTCCTTCCTTCTCAGGTTTAGTCATCATATTTTTCTTAGCATAGACACACACTGAAAATCTGAACCTAAAATATTTTTAGGGACATATTGATAGGAACTGGCTTAGTATTAAGATACATTGTTAGTTTGGGACAATATGTCTTTTTAAGAAGTATACACAAAGCCTGGCCAGTGTGGCTCAGTGGTTGAGCATCGATCCATGCACCATGAGGTTGCCGGTTGGATTCCCAGTCAGGGCACATGCCCAGGTTGTGGGCCAAATCCCCAGTGGGGGGCATGCAGAAGGCGGCCAGTTGATGTTCTTTTTCATCGATTTTTTTTTTTTTCTCTCTCTCTCTAAGATCAATAAAGAATAAAAAAGTATACACAGTAGCCTGGGACTTTTGTAAAAATTTATTTTATAAAATTAAAGATAAATAAAGCAAACATAAGAAAAATCTCCCTTTACCTTATTTCCCCCCCCCTTGTTATTATAGCAGTTTTAAAAAAAATGACAGCAGCCTTTATTTATTGCTTAACCTAGTGCTGTAACCATAGTGGTATCATTGATTTCCAATTTTCAGGCAAACTGCTCTTGCTGGTGGAAGTCCAAGTCTATTCATTTATTATTGTGTGTACTCAAGAGAGGGAGATGAATCCATTGATCCAGCGGTGCACCCCATGGTTAAATATTTAATGTTTATTCCCATCATTGAAATTATTTCAAGTGTGGGTATTGACAGCCGCGCACAGGCACAGATTGACGAGGCCTGCAGTACATAGTCCCCAGCAGGCTGCCGTTCATTTTATCTTTGCAGCTTGACTCACTTGCCGAGTATAGTTTTGCCGCATATTTCCCAGATGGCTGTCCCACAGTCCAGATCTGAATTTCAGTTAATCTTGATGTCCTTTGGTGGAAGGTTTTTGTAAAAGACACTCCATCTCTACTCCTTACTAATTGAACGTTATTAAAACGTGAACATCCTCGAGAGCACTTCAAAGTTATTGACCTTTATTGTTACTACCACAGCACTTGTGTGCTGTTTCTTACCAGGGATCCTTTGCTGCACCAAAAAAAAAAAGATTCTGCTTTTATATTTTTTTCCAGGGCGACAAATACTTTGTTTCATGCCATTATAGTTACTTATGTTTAAGTGCTTAAACCTAGGTTTTTATTTTGAGATCCTTGGCAGTCTGCCCAGCCTGGTCTTTGAAGCCGTTTTCACCCCCCAGCCCCCATACCCCTGCTAGCTGCTCCAGGGGACCGCGAATACCCAGGAGAAGTAGAGATAGTTCCCCTGGAAACCCTTGTCCTTGGAGGCTGATTCTGAACAGCTTGAATTTTTACTTAAGGATCATTTGGCTTTTTGCTCCTTGCATTGATTCCTGCCTTCACCCCTGTCTCTTGGGCTTTGAACCTCATTTTTTCCCCCAGTGGTTTTTGGTGGCTGTCCTCCTGGCTCTGAGTATTCATAGCCTCTATTGTTCCCATTCAAGCCCGGGAAATCCAATCCTGATTCCAACCGAATACTTGATCATTAATCGGTTGAGTTAGATCAGCAGCACCTTAAAGAGAAAAAAAATCCTATATTGCTTGACCATGTCTATGTCCTTCAGGTGTTCTGTGCTGTTATAGCAGGGTTTACACTTTCATTTTTAAAACTGTGAATTAATATTAACTATAGCTTATTCATTAAAAATTACACATTCCACTGGCTTCCCTACAAAATTAGTTCTATTATTTCTCTCATCTTTTGGACAAGTTCATGAGCATCTGAGAGAAGCAGGGTATCTGAGCAAACTTTTGGCTAGTCATACTTCTGAAATGAACAGAAAATTGGAGAATAGCATTAATACTCTATTATATGCTTATTTCATCAATGAATTTTTAAAGACAGTGTCTTCTTGCTTGGTTCTAATAAGGGATGATTAAAATATCTTACAAGATAATATTTTGTTTGAAAAATTGGCCTTGGAGACAGACTGCCTGGGTTCTAACCCTAGTTCCATGTGATCTCAGACAAATCACTTAATTTGGGCCTTTATACCCTTATCTCAAAATGATGTTTTGAGTATAAAACGAGATGTCACGTATGAAGTGTTTAGCATGGGGTCTTATTCCTAATAAGAACTAAATGTTATAATGATATGTATATCAGTTAGAATGCTTTCATCCAAAACTAACAAATACCCTGACTCAACCTGGCTAAGAAAATGTACTTTCTCAGGGAACTTCCTTTCTCAAGGAAGATCGTGGTAGGACTCTGGTTACTGCCCTAACAGGTGGTTGAGTCTGTAGCTCAATGGTGTTATAGAAATTCATAGTTTTTCCATCTGTGATCTGCAGTTCTTAGTGTGGCTTCATGTATAGATAGTAACAGGGCCACAGGAGTTTCCTGAACATAAAAAAAAACCTAGTAGAAGGAAGGAAGCTATTCTATTTTAGAGCTCTCTTATGCAGGAATGTGTTTCCCAGAAGCTTCCAAGAAGGCGTCTTTATACTTTCTCTGGTCTGTGTTGAGCCACACGCTTGTAAATGAACCAATCACTAACAAGGAAGTGAGATCCCTCTTAGACTAAGTACACCTTCAACATCTGAAGATGGGGTCAGCTTTCTCCCGGGGAAGAGGTGCACTTTACCAAGATTGTACAAATAACCACAATAACATAAGAACTTAAGAGTGTGGTGTTAAGAGTAACATAGACTTGTTTATACCTTTGAAAATATGTCATATTGACATCTCACAGAAAAATACTAAGGAATAGGTCTTCCTTGCTAGCCCTTAGAATGATTTTAAAAATCTTAATTTTGTCAGAATAAAGAAGTTTAATATAACATTTTGGCACTTGTAAATTATTGATTTCTTATTATCAATTTTTAAATGGAATAATTTCAATTAAACTTGCCTGAGCATTTCACATTTTTAAAATCAGATCCTTAACATACCTGCATAGGAGGAAAGAGCAAATGCAAATGTCTTTATCTTCACTGTTGTAGCCGGGGTGGAAAAATAAAGTGATGGTACTCGGCATCATCCTTCTGACACTCACTGAAGCCTTTTCACTGTGTCACACTATGCATTTGTTCTTTTCCTTGGTGTTCTGTCTCCTCAATCAGAGGATATATTCTTTAAGGTGAGGGATATGTTTTCTATGTATTCTAGTACCTAGTATTTTGGGATTCAGGATTTTTTTGGGGGTTTTATTTTGTTTGATATATTTTTTTCTTTATTGATTTTAGAGAGTGAGAAAGGAGGGGGGGGAGAGAGAGAGAGACATCGATGAGAGAGAACATCGATGAGAGAGAACATCGATTGGCCGCCTCCTGCATGCCTCCCACTGGGGATTAAGCCCACAACCTGGGCATGCGCCCTGACCAGGAATCAAACCAGAGACCTTTTAGTGCATGGGTCAATGCTCAACTACTGAGCAACACCAGCCAGGCTGTTTGTGGATTTTAAATGATCCACTGAACTAAGGTGAGATTTTAAAAATAATCTTGACTTTGAATCTTTCTTTGACAGTGATACACCTCTGTACAAAGAAATTAATCTCTTCCTGGGTCAGTCTTAGAGGGTATTTATGCAGGTAAATCCACTTTCTTACAAAAAAAAAAAAAAAGCAGTTTGATACTTAATTTCTTCTTCTTGAGTTTTTTGTGGCTACTTCATGCAATTTCTCACAAATTAGACTACTTTAAAGGCATGAAGCCATCAACATCCCAGAAAAACCCAAAGATTATAAAGTAACTAAAGGACAGCCAAAATCCAATCCAACCAAAACAAACAGAAAAAAAAACAAAACCATTCCACAGAAGCAAGTTCCATCACCAGCTTCAAAACTGGGCTATTCCAGAAGAGAAGTGCACAGTCAGTTGGAAGTGGATTAACCTCATACATGTATTTCATGGTTAGTTAACAGCATCGGCTTCAACAAAATCTACCATAATTAAGCACAAGATATCTGAGATCAAACCCTTTCTGTCATAAATCAATCAAATTACTTTATTGTATTTCAAGGATAACTTTCTAAATGCATTAAAGTGTACAGTGCTAAGTTTCCCTAGAGCACCCATTTGTGACTGGTGTGCTATTGTTTTCATTGGAAACACCTGTGTGGGTCCTTCTTCATTCCTGCTTTCTTGGGAGGGTTCCTCCATGAATGTTCTGGGTAATGAGCCAAAGGCTAGAATCTAAGCCCAGATGGATAAAAATGTGGCATTGTACTAACACTTACCTGTTTGGAGTCACTTGAAAAGTAAGCTATTGTGGAGGAAAGGGAACCCTAGTGCATGGTTGGTGGGAATGCAGACTTGTGCAGTCACTGTGGAAAACAGTATGGTGTTTCCTCAAAAAATTAAAATTGGAACTACTATTTGACTCAGTGATCCCACTTCTGAGACTATATCCTAAGAATCCAGAAACATCAATCAGAAAGAATACTAGCACCCCCATGTTCATTGAAGCATTATTTGCAGTAACTAAGATCTGGAAACAGCGCAAGTGCCCATCAGTAGATGACTAGATAAAAAAAGCTGTGGTACATGTACACAATGGAATATGCAGCTGTAAAAACAAGAAGGATCTCTTACCATTTGAGACAGCATGGAGGGACCTGAAGAGTATTATGCTAAGTGAAACAAGTCAGTCAGAAAAAGGCAAGTATCACATGATCTCATATACATGTGTAATCTAGAGAACAAAATAAATTGAGGCATGGATGCATGGAACAGACTAATAGATCTCAGAGGGGAGGGGTGGGGGAACTGGAAGAGAATAACCAAAGAAACATATGTGTATATGCATAGCCCAATGACACAGACAATAGTGTTGAGAAGGCCTGGGGTGGGGTGGGGACTGGGTGGAGGGGGAGAAAATGGGGAGGGGGGAAGAATGGAGGACATCTGCAATACTGTCAACAATAAATCAAGAAAAAAAAGTAAGCTTTTTTTTTTTTTTTCCTATTTGCACCAGGAACTCTCTCTCATTCCAAAATTGTCTTGGTTTTATCAATGCTTTGATTACAACCAAAGTCAACAAGGTCATCTTCATGGACAGTTCTGCAAAGGTTTTTATAGTTAGCAAATGTTTTTATTCTCTGGTATATGGTCTGCACACATTCACAGGAAGAAAAATACTGACATAAATGTATATATATTAACATTTCAATCAGAATATGACAATTTCCGGTAGTATGTGAGTAAAAATATAGAAATAAAAATGTTTTTTCAAACTATTAATTAAAATATATTATTATTTAAATGTAACATATGCTATTTGTATACAAACAAAGTTTGTAATGCTGCTTTTTTGTTATTCAAAGAGAGAAGTTTGGGGTAATAAAGTGTAACTGTTGTAGAACATATATCACTAGTTTTGATTTTAAAAAAAGCATTTTTAAAACCATAATGTGGGCTATTTCTATTATGGCAAATGTTGCATTTTTCATAGGTGCATATTGAGTTCACAGATTATCTGTTTTCTTTATTTTTCTCCTTTTTCTGCCTTCATTTTAGTCACATCACCAGAGAAAACATACATGAAAGACTTAAAAAAATGAACTAACTGTAATAACTAAGTGAACTTACATGGTCTGAAATACATTTTAGTCATCCAGTCTGGCCTTGTCTCTCCTCTTTTGTTAAGATCACTTCCAACCCTGACTTGTACAGAAATCAAATTGAAATTGTGCTTAAAGAGTAAAGGTATTTAAAAGTCTTGATATAATTGCTGATTCCTTTGGGGAACTGTATTAGCTGTAGTTTCAGCAATACCTTTGAATATTAATCTAATTGCTAAATTATTAAAATATTTCTTAGGAAAATGGATTAATTCATTCAATCTGACAAATTCCATTGGTTTTAAATGGTGAGTAGATCTCTAAGCACTAGGGAGTCATTCAGTTATGTAGCGCCTTGGTAAATATTGCCCTAAATTGTGATTATGGGGAGATGTTGCTGAGGGAGGCAGTGGGTTCTTCTCACATGAGCAAAGGTGTGAAAAAATGCTCTTTGCTTTTAATAGTTTGAATCTACGTTGGCCTGTGGTCTGGAGAGACCCGGGTTCGGTTCCCGCTAAGGGCACGTACTTCGGTTGCAGTTTGTCCCCAGCCCTGGTCGGTCGTGTGGGTGGCAGCCACTCGATGTGTCCCTTTCACGTCGATGTTTCTCTCTCTCTCTCTCTCCCTCCCACTCTATCTATACAAAAATTGCAAAAATGTCCTCGGGTGAGGATAAAAAAAAAAAAACATAGTTTGAATCTGTCCAGTTTACAATTAGGAAAATGAGCTAAATGACTTCAGAGATTTCTTTTAGCCCAAAAACTCAATAACCTTTCCCCATAATTAGCTCTAGTTGACCTGATTGTTCAGTAAGTAGTATCAGCAATTTCAATCTCTATATTCAGACCCCTATATGCTTCATTGCTTATATTTGTTATGTAATCCAGATATGAAATAAAGCCTCTCATTCTCCTCACATCTAAACGTTGTTTTTTAAGACCCTTGCTAAAATCATGGTTTTGAATCTAAAGCTTGCCTCATGACTGTTAATTTCCTGAAAGTATTTACTCATATGGTCCTCTGTTTCTATCTCTCTTTTATCTCACATCCATCACAGAGTTCAACGTTATTTTCCTGGCTTTTCAAAAGTAGTTCTCATCCCCACCCACCACCAAACTTGCTTAAACTCATAGAAGTAGTCAGCAGAACAAAGGAGGTTCATGTCCTTGCATAGCAGTTGGGGATCATAGCATGAAAGCTAAATATACACAGGAATAGAGAGGGAAAAAAAGAAAAAAAAAATTGAAGGTCACTGGGCTATCAACATTCCCTCTTCAGATTTTTTAAGTCAAAATTTATTTAAGTGATGAAAGCTGGTTAAATGTTTTTCTTATTTAATTCAGAGAGGATTACCTCCTAGGGCAACTAGTCACTGGCAAGACAGTGACTTATTAAACATACATCATATTTGACTGCTAGCCCTCCTTCCTCAAGCATCAGCTACAAAAGAAGTCCTTCCTCTTTCCTTTTATAGCCTCCCTCCCTTTAAGATTTTCTTAAAATTTTTTTCTCCATGGCCTAGCAATCCATCTGGGACAGTTGGAATATTGTTTGCCTGCTTATTAGCAGGGTCATCTCTGGACATAATCTCTGTAGCTTCTCCACTTATGTAAGATATGGTCTGGGAAAGTGGGGCCAAAGTCAAGTCCCAATGCAGTGTTGCTTAGTTGATGTTAATAAGCCCTGTGATTTCACCTCACCTCTATTAGGGATAAAGATGGAGCTTGAGCCCTGGCCGGTTTGGCTCAGTGGTTAGAGTGTCGGCCTGCGGTCCAGAGAGACCTGGGTTCGGTTTCCGCTAAGGGCACGTACCTCGGTTACAGTTTGACCTCGATTCTGGTTGGGTTGTGTGGGTGGCAGCCACTCAACGTGTCTCTCTCATGTCGATGTTTCTCTCTCTCTCCCTTCCACTCTATCTGAACAAAAAAAATGGAAAAATGTCCTCGGGTGAAGATAAAAAAAAAAAAAAAAGATGGAGCTTGAGCTGAAAGGTAACATTTCAAGATAAATGAGAAAGACAGGTGTCAGGAATAAAGATGTTTACATTGCAATTTTTTTTTTTACACTTATAATCAAATCCTTACTTATTAAGCCCATGGGACTACCCGGTACTGCTACATTGAATGATAAATTCAGAAAAGATAATGAGAAAATTCAAATGAATGCTTTTTGAAGTTTTTAGTAAATATAATAAATACAAGTTTTAATACTCAAATGAAGAACTGTATAAGATTTAGGTTTAATTGGATGCTGGTGTAAACGAGAATAAATCATAGTTGAATATTTTCCTATAACTTGAGAAATGCTATTGAATATCTTCTGATTGTTTTTCTTGCCACAGCGGACCAAAGCAAAATTTCCCTCCAACATATTTGAGAGTTTGCAAAACTTTATTTACTTTAGGACTTAACCAATAATAGATTTGAAATCAGTTAGTAAGACTGTGAAGCAATTATATATTCAAATCTATAGAGTGAAGCTCTGGTGTTTATTTAGTTGTATGTTTCAGCAATATGACAAATCAACTATAAATTTATATTTCTTTTTATTAAGCTTGCATTTACCTACATGATACACTGTCTTTTTTCCTTGGAAGCTCTCTGTTTTCATTGTCTTCTGAGATTTGTTTCATCTTTCTTTAATTTTTTTCATTAATCCAAGGATTAACTTTATTATTTATTTTCTTCTCTCAGCAACATTTTCATGAAGTTTTAAATCTCATAGAATTGAATAGAATATAAACAGAATCTAAGCAAGCAAATGCATAATCGATTATCTGGGGCCGCCAGATATCAAAGGAAGTTTATTCTTTGCTTTTAGGGTTTTTACATATATATTATTTTCACATAAGCATTTGAAATACTTTATTTAAAGTTTTAGGGTCTTTTAAGGCTCTTCTATTTTTGTATAAACCAAGATGTTGAGTAAGTAATTTCTCTCTTCCTGTAGTTCTGCAATTGAACTATTCTAAAGAAGTGTGTCCCTTTCTGAGGAAAATCAATATAAGTGTGCTTGACTTGGAGTTGCAGGATCATCAACAAATTATTCAACAGTAGGGCTTCCAAATAATAGGACCAATCCCCTCATTTTACATCAAAGGAGCCAAGACTCATAGAAGAAAAGTGACTTACCTATGTTAATGATAGGGCTGTGTGATCTTTCGAGTACAACCTGCTGTCTCTCATGTAGAAAAAATTTCACATTCATTGAGCTTCTACTGCAAGCCAAGATTGTATAGGGGATTTTTCTTAATGAAAAAAAAAATCAGCATTATTGAGCTATAATTGACATATAACATTGTGTACATTTTAGGTGAACAATGTGATGATTATATATATATGGCATTTTCTTTATCCATTCATCTGTGGATGGACACTTAGGTGGTTTCCATGTCTTGATCATTGTGGATAGTGCTACAATAAATATGGAAGTGCAGATATCTCTTTGAGATCCTGATTTAATTTCCTTTAAATATATACTCAGAAGTAGGATTGCTGAATTTTTAAGGAATCTCCATACTGTTTTCCATAATAGCTGTACCAATTTACATTCCCACCAACTGTGCAATAGGGTTCCTTTTTCTCTCCATCCTCAACAATACCTGTCTTTTCTTTTTTTTTATTTTAAGATTCAATTTATTGGGGTGACTTTGGTTGTAGGACCATATAGGTTTCAAGTGTACATTTATAGGATACATTGTCTGTATATTACATTGTGTGTCCACCACCCAAAGTCAAATCATCTTCCATTACTAAATATTTGGCCCCCTGTACCTTGTCACCCCCACCATACTGTTATCTGTGTCTATGTGTTTCAATTTTATATATACAGTGGAATACTACTCAGCCATAAGAAAAGATGAAATACTGTCATCTGTGACGACATAGACTGACCTTGAGAATATTATGCTAAGTAAAATAAGTCTGTCAGAAAAAAGCTAAGAACCGTATGATTTCACTCATATGTCCTTTCTTTTGGATAACTGTTGTAGAAGGTCATCGAGAAGATCTGACCTTGAGCTGGACCTGGGCAGTCAGAGGCTCCTCATCCCTGACCCCTGTCCTTGGAATGCCCACCATTCCCACACCAGCAGCTGTTTCTAAGGCACAGCCTTGAGAGGACAGTGTGTTGTAGAGACCTCTGGTCTGAATACATGACTGAACCCCTTTAAGGCCTCTGCATAAACTTTTAAGATTCTGGCAGGCAGGGGCAGAGATTCAAAGATACACTCATTCTTTGACTGTCCAAGACAAGCCTCATAAATTCCCTTGCACGTTAAACCTGCCACCTACCAATCTGGAGCCCCCTGTCTCTTTCTTTGGTTTCTTCTTGCCTTCTGAGTACAGGGGCCAGTTTGTGAACCAAACTGTAATGATCAAGAGGGGCTGGCACCAACTCATGGGCCACTTCAGGGCCCATAGCCCAGGAGGAGAGAGGTCTGTATGTCTGTTACCCAATGCATGGGTGGACATGGCTCCGCCTGTGTTCCTTAGTGTGTGGTGCTCTTGATAGACCCAAAGCCAAACATGGCTGTAACCAAGCCTTCAGGGGTGTGGAATTGTTTTGAGTTCTGTAGCTGGGACCCTAATTGGTGGGTTAGCCATCTGGTTGGGAGCCCGTCTTCTGAAAAGGGCTCTCCTCTGTCTTGGAAAGCACCAGGGTTTCACAGTTTTCTATCTGGATCCCAAAGTTCTCACAAGAAACCTTTGTCCTTGGAGGGTTGCCAAAGGACCGCTGCAGGGGGATATGTACGAGAAACATCTTATTTGACCATTTATCTCAGGAATGATGCTTTTATATGGTATACATTTCTCCTTGATCCATGACTTTGCAAATTTCAGAGTACATATATATTGTGAGAATCCCATTGGTAGTTATTGTTTAAATAATTTTTGTTTAAGAAACATTGGACCTAAGCAAACCAAACAAATAACAGTAATAATTTACCTAAAAAAGGACACTAAAATACAAATAATAGGGTTTGTTATTTCAGGAATAATTATTTTAGATAAATAGTTTGACACATTCCTGTATACATTTTCAGATAAGATGCTACAACACAAAAATTAAAAGATCATAGACTCTGATAGAGAGAGGCCCTGGTTCAAATCCCATCTCCACCATATACTTGTTGTTAACTCTTGGCCAAGTTACTTGGACCTATGAGAGACCAACATATGAATAGAATTATGTAGTATATATAGTGTGTGCTCTAACTGAGACATGTGTGGGGTGCCATGAGAGCAAGGCTGGGGATGTTGGAGAAGTCATACTTGATCCTGAACACTGAGAGGCTAATACTGGGAACTGTGGTGTAATTTGTGAGAAAAATTTGTAGAAAAGCTCTCTTGTTCAAAAAATGTCTCTTTCCATCATCAATCATTACTCTCAGCAACATACTGTCGGGATGCCTAAAATTGTGACAGTTGGAATAACTTCTTTGGGATACATCTTTCTTTACAATACTTCAGTGAAAAACAAATATATCCAAAGAGTGGGGTAACACATTCAGAACACCCCACCCTGCTCTCTCCGCTCTCCCTTGTTACCTGGAGGTAGGTCGAGGGTCTGGGAAAATAATCAAGGGTAGAAGAGGTGTGGGGAAGAGGCTGGGAGACGTTGGTGACAGGGTTGAGCCCAGACGTGTGGAATGGTGCTTCTCCAGAAGAAGGAGGAGCACACAGCAGGTATAGATATACTTCGCCAATTTGATTATTTTTCTGAGTCCCAGCTGAGTTCCTGAAGGTGGACACAAATTTTGGGGGCAGAGATCTTAAAAGACAGACAGTTGGAAACTTGAGACTATTAAGGAAGGGTTTCCCTTTATCTACAGCTTTAGTATACACATGTTATATTTATTTTTATTTTTTTCCCTCACCCGAGGACATTTTTGCATTTATCTTTAGATAGAGCAGGAGGGAGAGAGGGAGGAAGAGAGAGAGAGAAACACTGATGTGAGAAAGATACATCGACTGGTTGCCGTCCACACAACCTCCAACCGGGGCGGGGACAAACTGCAACCGAGGTACGTGCCCTTAGCGGAACCGAACCTGGGTCTCTCTGGTCCGTGGGCCAACATTCTAACTGCTGAGCCAAACCGGCCAGGGCTGCACATGTTATATTTAAAAAAAAGAAAATGAGAGGAGAATCAGCATATCTACAAATGCGGAAGATGCAGAATAGCAACTACTATGAAGAAATTACCTTTTGCATGGATAATATTTCATATATTTTCCAAAGCAGGGTTGAATGAGAACTAGAATATGAAGAGAAATCTTTGGAAGAAAATATCTAACCAACCCCAAAGCTGCAGTTTTCAACCACATACATCTCATTGCACTGACCTGCTGACTGGTGCTGGGAAATTCAGAGGTTTCCGTCCGAACTCCCAAGTGCGGCAAAGGGCACCTGGGCCACCTCGTTTGGCTCAAGTACTCACTTAGCTTCCATCTTGGTTCTTAAAAAGCCACGTAACTGAAGGTTTAGGTCATTTCTGGCACCCTGGCATTTGTGCTTTTAACATAATAGATTTCCGCCATGTCTTATCAACATAACAAATCAGTGATATGAGCAAGACGCGTTTTTGCAGTCACTGTTAGTGACTTCACTTTCAAATACAGTTATGCATGCTAGGTATATCTGAAGCAAATTAATATCCTTATGTGCTTTACATGTTGAAATTCAGCTGTCTGAAGTCAAATGTTCAGTAATAAAAGATGATTAAGTTGTTACTTTTATGTAAAAACAGTGAGAAGGGTAACAGATTGGCAGTTACTAAACTATTAAGAGTATTTTAACTTGGCAACATTAGGAAGAATAGTGCATACATTTAGATATATGTTTATAGAAATTTAAATAATGCAAGATAGGATAATAGAAAGTAAATGATATAATTTTAAACTGTGGAATCATTTAGGACATTAGCAGTCATAAATGTAAACAAAATAACTTGTAAGAACTGCATTTAATTTCTTATTTCATTTCATTTAGGGCTTAGGTTTTTCAATTAAAAAAAATCTTTTTTTTTTTACATTTGTACAGAAAAAATAAAAGCAAAAGGTCATCTGTGCCCAAAGCAGAAAAATCTTCAAAATTATTTGTAACATCCATGAAAATCATATCTGGTCCAGACTGAGAATATACACAAGAAATTTTTAGGGATTTTTTTTTTGCTGAGTAGTTATGATGATAATCAAACATTCTCGAAAAAATCTATCAGCTGCAAGTTTAGAGATTCCGGAAGTGATTTTTGAAATGTGCATTTGGCTACTCAGCCTTCTCAAGGCCAAGACCAAGGCTGAAGCTGATGGGCAATTGCGGGGAAGTTTGTGGCTGAAACTGAACGACTTTGCAGCTCCAACTTTGCAGAAAATAAGGGCTGCCTCAGACGCCCCCACGTCCTCAGAGTTCATAAAGTCATGTCATATGATGAGCACATGTCCTGCCATGTAGTGTGGCCTTGAACAATTCTGAAGACAGGGAACCATCAGTGGATCCTTCATCCAGCTTAAGTATGTCAGTTAAGGTGACTTAAAGGAGTGAGCACAACCAGGTCCAGGCATACAGGGGCAAAGATTCAGCACATGCTGGATCAGGGGTCGTGGTTTACGTGGCTGCCAGAAAGGAATTACCCAGGAAAAAGTCAGGATCGTAGCTTCCCCAATGTGATTTACCGCATTCTTAATGTAAATAAACATTTTCTCCAGTTTTTTCCCTTTGCCAGGTCTAATAGTCAGAATTCAGGTCGTCAAAATCTAACCAGCCAGTAAATTGGAGATTATTGTTCCCTGATCTCATTGAATCACTTGTATAAGCTTCCCAAGCAATCTCTATAGTTTGAAATTCCCTGCTTTTATAGAATAATCCAATTATAGGAAGTTTGATTGATGCAACAGGAAAAGAGAGCTGAGTGGTAGTGATTGAGATATCCATAGGCAGTATGCAAGGTGGAAACTGATTGACAGCTGACTGTCCAGTGGTGTTTTCATACAAAGCAAATAGTCAGGGGTGGAGGTGGGGGATACAAGTATGAAGCCACAGGACAAAGATAAAGTAAAAACAATTATTCATTCAGTAATATTTATTTCATCCTTACATGCAATAGGGTGTATTAGGTCTAGGTTTACCTAAACCTACATTACTAAACCTGCGTACCTAGCAAATACACTTACCTGGTATATAAGGGTACAGTAGAGGGTACAGAGCCTGAAGGAGTGTTTGTTTGGGAGAGCGTGGCCCCAGCTGCTTGGCAAAGGACATCTGAAGCCCTGGGCAGAGCAGCGTGGGATTAAAAGGTTTGATTGATGGGGTAAATTCAGCCTCCTTAATATGATTTATAACACCTTTCTTGATCTGCCTTTCTCAATTTAGCCTCAACTATTTCCATGCCTGTTTTCAACATGAACACTAGCTATAATGAACTATTTACTCTTTTATGATCATGCCAAATTCCTTCTTGCCTCTGTAACTATGAACCTGCTCTTGCCCCTGTTTTTTTTTTTTTTTTTTTTTTTTTAATATTATTTCTTTATTGATTTGAGAGAGGAAGGAAGAGAGAGAGAGAGAGAGAGAAACTTGATGAGCGAGAAATTGATTGGCTGCCTCCTACATCCCCCAACTGGGGATCTGGCTCACAACCTGGGCATGTGCCCTGACCGGGAATTGAACCGGCGACCTCTTGGTGCATAGGTGGATGCTCAACCCCTCAGTCACACCGCTCTTGCCCCTCTTTTGAATACTTCTGTCCCCTCCCCTTCCTCCATCATGGGTATTTAATTGCTAGCCAGCTTCTACTTATTCATGCTTTCTAGGTCAGAAGTCACTTCTCTTTTGAAGTCATTTCCAATTTCCAGGCCTAGTTAATGAGTCTATCCCATGTTCTTCCATAGAACGATGGACTTACCATTGTTCTCATATAAAACACTGAATTACAATTTCTGGTTTAATTTTTATATTGCCCACAACACTGTAGCTCATTAAGGACAGGGTTTCTGTAATGTTACCTGTATTTCTTCAGACCTCAGCACTGTGACTGAAACATGGCAGATACTCTAAAATGTTGGCCAAACCTGGAAGGCGTGAAGTCTCATTTAGGGGGAACTTGAAGGATTGTTTCAGATCTGGCACTCTAGCAAACTGCATTTTCTAAACATGAATTCACCAATGTACAGGGGCTGCAAAAGGAGGTTTACCATTGAGTACATGAAACATTTAGTTTATTCTTGTATTATTATTTATTTATTAATTACTGTATTATTGATTTGTATTATTTTTCTTCTTTTTATGATTGTTGTTATTATTTTGTATCCTCACTTTTGGATTTATCTATAAGATACCATCACAACAATACCTAGATTAATGTTTGATTGAACAACTGAAGACCAGCTCAGCCAAAATGACACACAAAACTGACCATCACGAACACTCATTTATTCCTTCTCTGACACTTTTCTTCCTTTCTTAATGTAGATCCAAGTTTCTGACTTCTGGTTTCTGGAACTGTGAGAATAAATCTGTTGTGTTAGGGCCACCACATTTGTGGTACTTTGTGACAACAGTCATGGAAAACTAATACACATGCTGAAGTCTTTAAAAGAGATCTGAGTTCACTCTGGCTTCCTAAAGAGTTGAAGACCCCTGCCTAAATTGAAACCCCCTCTGGGGTGGAAGCCCAGGTGAATGGACAGCCGGAGACAGGATGCCCTAGGTTTCTTTTCTTCTCTGGTTTGGCCTCACTGTCTAACCGCTTGCTCTCCTTGCCAAAGCATCCGTTTCAAGTGGAATCTACCTGCCAACTAACTGGAGATGATCAGGCAAAAAAAAGTGATTCATGTCTATTTGGCTATGTAACTTCAAAGTCTCTAAGGTTGAGCCTATTGGCACAGCCACAGAATTGAATACTCAGAAAAAAAATTAAATTAAATAAAACTTGTCTTAGATAAACTGGACAAGAAAATCCTGACTATAAATAAAACAGAAAAAAAAAACTAATTTGAAAGGATGACAAAAATGTCAAAGAGGCTGAGAACATGATAGCATATATGAGACGCTGTTAATTTGTTGAAGTCTTTTTAGAAATAAGAAACTAAAACAGAAGCATCTCCAAGTTGGCTAAAGACATTTTTGAAGTATTTAGTTTGTCGAAATAGAAAACTAAAGGGGTTAAGAAATAAAAATTCAGGAAGAATTATACCACTCCAGCATAAACCAAATACACTTTGATAGAAATGGATTTTAATAACTAAGGAAATGAGTGCACATAGCCCCAGGTGTGACACAAAGTAATTCTAGTGTTTAAAAAATTGTAAATGTCTGTAACACATATCATCCTACTAAGTGTAACCCACCAAAACTCCCTATTTTATTCTAGTAAGTGACTAAAAATACTTCATCAAGAATGTATTCTGGAGGATTACCTAAATTTTTCCTGAAGCATCTACCCTTACAATCTCAGATCTGCCCAGTCACATGCAATATTGAGATTGCTGTACACCATCCTCTTAATTCAACAAATACTCATTGAATATTTACTACACATTAGACACTCCTGGAGTTTCTGTCCCCAAGGAACTCTGTGAATTTGTGATTTTGTGGACAGCAATTTCATTTGATCTATAGTCATCACTTTTAAGTAAATGGGTCAGATTGAAAGGATAAAACTACTTTGAAAGAATGTGTGTGAATTAGGCTGCTGAAAACATTTTGCTAATACAACAGGTTTCATATATTTCTTGAAGGTCAGTATTAGCAATTCTCATTTTCAAAAGTTTTCTCTTGTGGCGGCCCTGGCTAGTTTGGCTCAGCAGTTAGAGTGTAGGGTTCCTTTCCGGTCAAGGGCATGTACCTGGGTTGCAGGTTCAATTCCCGGCCCTGATGTTTCTCTCAAAAAAAAAAAAAAGTTTTTTTCTTGTGTTGATTAAAAATTTAAGGATACCCTAATCATTATACAAACATAATGGGTCCGTGTCCTGTGCTCTATATTCTGGCTTTTATATGATACACATCCTTTGCACTTCACACCCATGCTGCTCTGTCAACACCTACCCTTTCTACTTACTAACTTATTCATGTTTACTACACTAGCTGGTTTCTGCTAAAAGTCATGAAGCTAGATCAAGAATGTTTGTTACTTGAGAAATTCTATAATAGGGATGGTGTAGCCTCATTTTGTTCATCAGTTGTAATGGCATCTGATTTTATTTTTTTGGCCTACATAACTGAAGTTTCATAAGAAGAAAAGCTATAGTTCACAGAGTATCACGATTGCTGAAGTGGCACTATATCTGTCAAGCTTTGTTGCCCACTGCCCCTGTAAAACTTAAGTTCCAGCAGTCAGATCATCTTTGTCTCCGTGGACATGGCCAAGGACATGGCCAAGCCCAGGCAGTTAGCAAACTCAGGTGAAGGGCTCATAGTCAGACCAGCTTTGTGGCTGTTCCTCTCAGGACCTTGACCTAGTTAACTGGTCTTTCAGGAACTGGTTCTCAGTGTTACTTTTCCATATTCTTTTTACATTTGAGCATCCTGTCTATTGACCCTAATTTCCCCATGACCAAAGTTTCCCCTAGTTCTTGCCAATCTTCTCAGTTCTAGACTGTCACCTCTAAGCTCACGCATCAGGACCAAACTCCAGTTCTTTGGTGCCTAATTTTCTCAGTCTTCACTGCCTATCTGGTACCAGGGCCACCCAAAGTCTCCCTGGATTGTGCTTCATCTTCTGAGAATTTGCTCTTGGCTGTTTACAGCACTGACTTAGTACCTACTATCTCCACCTCATTGCCAAGCCTGAAGCATGACACCAACTACTACTGCTATAAGTATAAGGCAGAGGCAACCTCCGAAAAGATATTTCTTCAATGGTTTCTTTCACTTTGGCATGTTATTTTATGAAATGTATGCTTACATAAAATACATCATACAGTAAAATGTAAACAGGTCCCCTTTTCACTGCTTGAAAAAAATAGAGTTAACGTCTACCAGGAGTAGTGTTCAACCCCACCAGCATGTTAGAACTATCAGAGGAGTTTTAAACATACTGATATCTGGTCTCCATGCGGTGGTGTGCTGCTCTGTGGGGTGGGGGGTGGTGACTGGTTCACGAGCCAACTTGAAGTGGCCCGGCATTCACTGCCTCCTCCCTCTCTCTATCCCACCTCACCATAAATGAATCAGAATCTCTGATGGTCAGTCCAAGGCCTTACATAAGGCCATTCCACTAATGCTTGGCATGTCAGCTCTTCTTATTAGACTCTCTTAGCTCATTTTCTTCCTCTGAACAGGAGCTCTCAGAGAACACCCAGACTTGAATGGTAATTTTTGTGGATTGGGTTGTCCCAAGCAGCTCAGGGGGCCTGTATTGGAATGAATTTAAAATGAACCTAGATTAAGAATTTAGACTGAGGACAAATAAGAATTTTGATGAAAATGACAACTAAAATTTATAAAACGTATTTTATTTCTTGCCTCAGGCTGGAGCAAAGAGATTAGAGAATATCTGATCGACTTGAACTATTTGCTGCCAACTTTGCCCCAGTATTGTGAACCTGGGTTAAAACTGAGTGATGCTTTGGCAGTTCCCATCAGAACAGGCTCGCTCCTCAGAAGTTCGTCTCCAAGGAGTGAGTAAGTACAGACCTGGTCTTTGATGAATACTGAAAGCCAAAACCAGTCTCTTGAAATACATTTTTGAAGAAGAGCTTTAGGGTTCAGATCCACTGCTCATATCATTAAAAAGCTTGTTTTTTAAAGAAAACCTTATTCATTTTAAATCAGTGATTTTCAACTGGTCTGCCACAATAATTTTTAAAACATGCAATACCTGACTATTTACTCAGGGGCATTGACCTCTTTTTCCTTAGATTGTGACATTTGAAAAAATGTCACATGACAATAGCCATCCAGTGTGAATGGATTATACCTTTTCTTTTTTTTTGGTCCGGTTGGCAAAAAACACATTTTTTGGTGTGCTGCAAAATTTTAGTAATTAGTTTAGTAATTAGTAATGCTGTGAGATTAAAAAAAAAAAGTTAAAAATCACTGCTTTAAGTCAGAGAAATTTAGAACCAGAAGGCGTCTTAGAGATCATTCTCTATTCACATAGAAGAGAAGAACTTATTGCTAGCTAGGGCTGAGGTTTAATAAGCCAGTTCTGAAAAAGCCCCTGGCATTATCTCAAGTGTTCTTCAGTTTTCAGCTCTTCCCTCCCTCAACTGAGCCTTCTGAACGGACTTTTACAAATTTGCTGCAAGTTTCCATTAACCACACTTTGCCAGGTCACTCTCAATAAAAGGAGACTCACAAAATTAAGGAAAATAAGAAGTCATTCTAAATAATAATATTGGATCATCTTGAACACAAGTCCCTTGTGCAGCAATGCAGACTTTGTAATTACAGTAGGATTCCACTCCAAAGCAAGTTGTGGTCAGCGTTAAGTGATAATGAAAGACCCATTCTGTATCGATGACCCACATTCCCACTGCTCTTTGGAAAACTGTTTACAGTGGGAGAAAGACGACACCAGTAAGACACAATTACTGTGTAGGCTGTCCAACAGAGTAGCAATTATGCTGCCAGCTTTGGGCATTTTCCTCTGTGGTTCAGAATCTGGAATTTAATCTTCTTAAAAAGTGTTCTAAAAGTCCACATATAAAATGAAATGTCAGGGAGGGAGGGGAAGAAAGCAAGAATTAAAAAAAAAAAGTTGTTTTTCTGTATTGATTTTAGAGAGAGGAAGGGAAAAGGAGAGAGATAGAAACATCAATGAGAGAACATCGATTGGCCACCTCCTGCATGCCCCCCGCTGGGGATTGGGCCCATAACCTGGGCATGTGCCTTGACCAGGAATCGAACTGGCGACCTCTTGGTGCATGGGTTGATGCTCACCCACTGAGCCACACCAGCCAGGCAACATTTTACAAAGTTCTTATTTCATGTATTCTCTCATGGTAGTAGTGAAAGTCATAATGCGTTAAAGTCCCAAGGTTAATACTTAGAAAAACTGTTTTGTTCAGTTGGATCTGACTCTAGACCTCTTGGTCAATATTAGTAGACCCATACTGCTTATGAATATGTAAGATGAATATAATATTCCTTTAAGGAGTTTTACACTATAGGCACATAAGGCTTTTTGTTGTTTGTTTTATCCTTTTAGCTTTAAGCTCCACTGAGAGTAAAAACACTATCTTATTAATCTTTATATCTATCACCACTCATTGTCCCCTGGTGTTCTAGGTCTGCAATAACTGGAAAGACTGCAATATTATCATCTAATTATATAATTACAGACTTTCAATAACTAGATTCTCAGTTGTTTTGTTGATAGGAAATTAAGTAGGACATAACATACTGTCCTATCTTAGAACTTAGTAGTTGCTAAATTAACCTTAGTTTTCTTCTCCTGCTTTATGCATCCTGGAGGTGAGACAAGGAAGTAGTTTGTGTGAGGAGGTCGTATGGTGAATTAGGTGATCTGTTCTGGATTTTTGGGTATGCATAAAGATTTACTACAATGAACGTGCCAACATTAATGTCAAATGGAATCACATATGCTAATGAGGATTGGTACCATCAGTTAAATATCATTTATATTATCTCTATGAAGAAACTCGCTGAATCTTAAATAATTTACAATAAACTTTTGGACCAAGACAAGTCTATATTTTGTCAGAACTGCATAAGATTCATAAGCATTTTCAGGTTATAAATATGTTGAAATTATTCAAGACATTAAGGTTTTCTGAGGCAAGGCTGAATGGCTTTATCTTTCCACATTCATTATTTAGTATTCATGAGATAATATTTTCATGACAAACATTTACACAAGAAATATTATCATGATGAATAATTACTAAATAAAGTTTCAGTCAGGAGGCATATTATAAGATAATAGACCAGAAGATGATGTTAGAAAACACATCCTGTATGTGAAGCAGGTTTGGAGAACTTGCCTATAGATAATACTTAATGTTAAACCCTTGCTTAGGAAAACGTGTAGAAATTCTTTGTCCAAGGATGTTGATAGTTTCATAAAAGGCCCAAAGGAACCAGACAAAAGTTTGATACAGGTAGGAAAGAATCAGCTTCAACCATAGAAAGAACCCAGGTTGTGTGTTTCATGGATCAGGCTGAAATAGGAACCCTGTGGGCACCGGGTTCCTCCTCAGAGATTCAGCTCTACAGAGAAGCTAGAAAATAGTCCAGGGGAGGTTCCCACTGACACTCTTGAAGCTGCAGCAATTTCTTCAAAGCATTGTGAGGTTTAAAATCCTCCTTCTTTCAAGTGCCCTCTGGAAGACTGATTGAACCCAGATGGCACTGAAGCCCTTACCTTTTGCTCCCCACTCAATTCTCCAGACAAAACTGTAAGTATGGGTTGAAGTGGCTACATATGGCATTTGGATAATGAGAAAACTATTGTTTTCCTTTTGGGTGATTAAGATCTGGGAAGAAGCTATTGTAGGTATTCAAAACAAAACAAAACAAAACAAAACAAAACAAAACAAAACAAAACAAAACAAAACTCCAACCATAATCCTGAATCAGGAGAAAAGGGAATAATCACTCCGTTGACCTTGGAGAACGCTGTGAAACTCTACCCAGTGAGACTTTGCTGTTTTCCCCCCTCTTAACAGGCTTTGACTCTTTTTACCGTCTCTTTCATCTCTAGTTTTTGGGCAGGTTACATATCCCTGAGTTTGTGATCTCTTACATTTGTATCAGTTATTTGTAAGGGGGGCAAATGGTACTTTGGGGCACCCCCCAAAAGAAGTGATTGATTCTAATTCCAGATGCTAAAGGTAATTCCAGCCACCAGATGGATGTTTAGAGATAAGAATAAAGAATTATAATAAGAACTGGAGAAGCCCTATGGTGGGAACAGCCAGGGAGAAGAGGCCTTGGAAGACAAAGAAGCTGGAGACTAAATTAGGTAGTGGTACATACAATTCAAAGAGCCCCTAGGTGAGGTAGACTGAACCCAGTGAAAGGGATACAGGTTAGAATTAGAAAGAGAATCCAAACACCTTGGGGTGTTCAAGGAGGGAGGACCTAACTCAAGAATCGTCTGTTTTTCAGTGGCCAAAGATAGCCACAATCAAAGAGTCTTCTGAGCAAACTTTTTGTCCGCAAGTTATCTTTCTTTTGGACTCAAATTTCTCATCTATACATGATTCAAGAGACACTTAAAAGTTTCCATCACATGATAATACCTCTATTTCATAGCACTAACCACGTCGTAATTTAGTAATTGGACTATTTCTCTCCCCTGTACGACTGTGTACTCTTAGGAATGAGCCATGTCCTGTTTGCAAGTGGTGCTCCAGGGCCTGCAACACACTGAGCACTGAATAAAATGTTGCACTGGTGTGAGAGTATAGTTGAAATTGAAGTATAACTAAAAAACACCAAGACCTTGGATGAAGACAGGAAGGAAGGAGAATATGCTGTGATATTTCACATATCTTCTCCAAAATATGACATGATTTCACTTAATTTCCTTTACAAATTTTATGTGTTCTCTTGAACCATAACTAAATATTCTTCTTTTATATAAGGTTAGCTTGGAAATATAATCACTGAATATTGAAATGTAGTTGGGAGACTTTGACAAGGGCTTTAAAGGAAGGTCCCAGAGTATTTATGTAACAACTTCTCAGACATGAATGCCAAGGGTTTAGAAATATATGGTGCCCTGTAGGTGACAAAAAAGTGTAATAAGAAAAATAAAAATTCCCCCCACCCCAAAATGGCCAAAAGGTCTACAGGAGGCAGAGAAGCAAAGGTAAATCAAGATCAACAAAACTTCCAGAGAAGTTTTAAATTAGGCTACAAGTGAAGGTAGCAGAGTCATGCAGTGGAAGCATGCTGGGGCCATAAATTAGGCTACATGTGTCAATTTAAATTAGGCTACATTGCTCAGCTGCTCTGTCTCAGTGGTTGAGCATTGACCCATGCACCAAGAGGTCACAGATTTATTTCCAGTCAGGGCACATGACCAGGTTCTGGGCCTGATCCCCAATGAGTGGCATGCATGAGGTGGCCAATCGATGTTCTTTCCCATCGATGTTTCTATCTCTCTCTTCCTCTCTCTTTCTAAAAAATCAACAACAAAAAAATTTTTTAAATTAGCGTACATGTGCCAATCTCATTCCAATTGAACAATCTTGTGATTTCCTTTATTGGTAAAAACATTTGGGCGCATTACCTAGTGGAATAGAGACATTATGTATTTCTCAGGAACTATCTAATGATCAAGTTGATAGGATCATAGCTATGATTTCTCTAGCTATTGTGGCAAAAGCACTGATTTTTCATTGTCACAGGTTAAGAATACAATTTAGTACTTCCTTCTCTCAGAAAAATACAATAGTATTTAAAAATCCAAACCTAATATTGATGAAATAATGCTTATTTACATTAAAAAGAATACACAAATTTCCTTTGTGTACTTAACATAGAATTCCTACTGTACAAATTTTCAGAAAGATCTTAATTCAGGCTTACAGAAAATCTACAAGTATTTGTTTGCTTCTTAGTCAATGGACTTGTATTAACAGGGAGATAGAATTATGGAGAGAAAAGATCAATTAGTAGCTGTGAGATCTTGAGCATCTTTTTAACTTCCCTGCTCTGATTTAATCTATAAAAGGAAAGAGCTCAGATAGATATTTCTAAGATAGTTTCCAGTTATATATTCTATAGGTCTATAATTCTGCTAAATAATAGGAAACTTTTGTGTGAATATCTTTCTGTGCACTAGAAGATGACTTAGCCAAAGGTCAGAAGAGGCTTTTCTCCTTGATTCTAACACATTCTCCTATTTCTTTGGTTCCTTCTCTGGAGCCAGCATGCTCTGTGGGTCACGGGAAGAGGAGAAATCTGTAGAACTGTTCCAAGATCTTCCAGGTTCTTTTGTTCCTACAAAAAGTGCCCTTGTAAGTAGCAATCATCTTTCTTTTTTGTTTTGTTTTGTTTTGTTTTTATCCTCACCCGAGGACATTTTTCCATTTTTTGCACAGATAGAGTGGGAGGGAGAGAGAGGAAGAGAGAGAGAGAAACATCGATGTGAAAGAGGCACATCGAGTGGCTGCCACCCGCACGACCAACCAGGGCCGGGGATAAATGGCAACCGAGGTACATGCCCTTAGCGGGAACCGAACCCGGGTCTCTCCGGACCGCAGGCCGACGCTCTAACCGCTGAGCCAAACCGGCCAGGGCAGCAATCATCTTTCAATGCCTCTTTCTACTCCACTCCCCAATTCAAACATCCTCATTTCTCTTTTAAAAAACTAACCCCAGCAAATCATGGACCAACATATATGACAAAATATTTTATAATTAATCAAACAAAAAATGACAGGTGTACCTACTACCACAGCACTCTGTTCTTTCTTTACTTTTACTCTCATACTTCCATGGCTCTGTGAGGCTAGGTACTGTCTTGTAGAATGTGTAAAAATACTAATTCCAGAAACAGTAGAGAACAGGGTAGCATTTGCAAGATGTTCATGTTGCTTCTCCTGAATTTGAAATAGAAATTAACACTTTTGTTTTTAATTGACCGTTTTACTAGCTAGGCAACATCTTTACTTCTCTACATTTTTCAGAAAAAGACATTTATTTTTAGCACAGTTTTAGTCCAATAGGCAGTCTTCATGTGATTTATACAAACACTGAATTTTGCTGGAAAAAAAAAAAAAAAGAGAGAATGAATGAATGGCAACATAAAACCATTGTTTGCAATGTCTGAAAGGCCGATTCTCTTGGTTCATCTGGTAAACCACTTCTTTTTCTCCAGGATTCAGCTCCAAATGCTTGGCCCCAGGTACCTGGTGACTTTTTGGTGTTTCAGAATGTGCTTTTGTAAAATATACTTCTCTCTAGAAATTCAGTGTATGTTACATTAAAAGACTCTCTCCCTATTTAAAAGTTTTGACTTCCATATGTGTCTGCTACATTTTTCTCTAAATTTTTAAGGAAATTTAATACCATAATAAGTGAAGAAGTGAATTAGAGACCATAAACACATGAAACGGAATGGCTCTGAGAAGTAATTAGCAGAAATAATTTTATTCTAAGAATTAATGAATAGAAAGTGCTAACAAGGAAGATAGAGAAGGGATAGGAAGAGGGCAAAAAGAAATCTAGAAAAAATAAAATAAAATGAAGAATAAAATCCACATGATCATATCAATAGATGCCTAAAAAGCCTTCGACAGAATCCAGCATCCATTTCTGATAAAAATACTCAGCAATGTGGGAATAGAAGGATCATATCTTGACATAATAAAGGCCATATATGAAAGACCTACAGCCAACATCATACTCAATGGGCAAAAAATAAAAGCATTTCCTTTAAGACCAGTAACAAGACAGGGATGCCCACTTTTGCCACTCCTATTTAACATAGTAATGGAAGTCTTAGCCACAGCAATAAGACAGGAAGAAAAAATAAAAGGGATCCAAATGGGAAAGGAAGAAGTGAAACTGTCATTATTCACAGATGACATGATACTATATGTTGAAAACCCCAAAGACTCCATCAAAAATTTACTAGACTTAATAAATGAATTTGGCAAAGTACCAGGATACAAAATTAATGTCAAGAAATCTACGGCATTCTTATAGACCAATGATGAACTCACAGAAAGAGATACTAAGAAAACAATCACATTTACCATTGTGGCAAAAAAATTAAGATACCTAGGAATAAACTTAACCAAAGAAATAACGGACCTATTTGCAGAAAACTACAGGTCATTGAAAAAAGAAATAGAGGAAGATATAAAAAAGTGGAAGCACATACCTTGTTGATGGATTGGAAGAATTAACATCATTAAAATGTCCATACTACCCAAAGCAATCTCTATATTCAATGCAATCCCCATCAAAATACCAATGACATACTTCACAAAACTAGAACAAATACTTCCAAAATTGATATGGAACCAAAAAAGACCTCCAATAGCCACAGCAATCTTGAAAAAGAACAAAATAGGAGGGATCAAATTACCAGATTTCAGGTTATACTACAAAGCCACTGTAATCAAAGCAGCCTGGTACTGGCACAAGAAAAGACATATAGACCAGTGGAACAGAAGAGAGAACCCAGAAATGGACCCAAGGCAATATGCTCAATTAATATTTGACAAAGGTGGCAAGAGCATACAGTGGAGTAAGGACAGCCTCTTTAATAAATGGTGCTGGGAAAATTGGACAGCTACCTGCAAAACAATGAAACTAGACCATCCACTGACACCATATACAAGAATAAACTCAAAATGGATAAAAAACTTAAGTGTGACTCATGAATCCATAAAAATCCTAGAAGAAACTGTAAGCAACAAAATTTCAGACATCATACGCAGCAGAATTTTCACTGATACATCACCTAAGGCAACAGAAACAAAGGAAAAAGTGAACACATGGGACTACATCAAACTCAAAAGCTTCTGCACAGCAAAAGATACAATCATCAAAATGGAAAGGCAACACACTGTATGGAAGAGCATAATTGCCAATGATATATCAGATAAGGGGTTAATTTCCAATATATATAGAGTGCTCATGCAATTCAACAAAAAGAAGACAAAGAACCCAATTAAAAAATGGGCAGAGGAACTAAATAGTCACCTTTCTGTACCCCACTTCCATGTCTCTGGGACTACCATATTCCTCAGACTGTCATGTTCATTATATTCCACAAATAAGTGAAATCATATGATACTTGTCTGTCTCTGTTTGGCTTGTTTCACTTAGGATAATACTTTCAAGGTCCCTCCATGTCATCTCAAAGGATAAGAGATCTTTCTTTCTTACAGCTACATAGTACTTCATTGTGATTATGTACCACAGCTTTTTTATCCATTCGTCTACTGATGGACATTTGGGCTGAGCAGAGGAATTAAAAAGACACCTCTCCAAACAGGACATACAAATGGCTAAGAGACATATGAAGAAATGCTCAACATCACTAATCATCAGAGAGATGCAAATTAAAACAACAATGAGGTATCACCTCACACCTGTCAGAATGGCCGCCATCAACAAATCATCAAACAACAAGTGCTGGTGAGGGTGTGGAGAAAAGGGGAGTCTAGTACACTGCTGGTGGGAATGCAGACTGGTGCAGCCACTATGGAAAACAATATGGTGTTACCTCAAAAAATTAAAACTTGAACTGCCATTTGACCCAGTGATCCGACTTCTAGAAATATACCCTAAGAAGCCTGAAACACCAATCAGAAAGATATATGTACCCCCATGTTTGTAGCAGCACTATTTACAATAGCTAAGATCTGGAAACAGCCCAAATGCCCATCAGTAGACGAATGGATAAATAAGCAGTGGTACATATACACAATGGAACACTATGCAGCTATAAGAAAGAAAGATGTCTTATCTTTTGAGATGACATGGAGGGACCTGGAAAAGTATCATCCTAAGTGAAACAAGCCAAACAGAGAAAGACAAGTATCATATGATCTCACTTATTTGTGGAATATAGTAAACATAACAGTCTGAGGAATGGGGTAGTGCCAGAGACGTGGAAGTGGGGTACAGACTGACAATCCCCAGAAGAGGGGGTGGTGGGGGAGAGATGAACCACAGAACTTATATGCATGTATGCATGAACAATGGACATGGACAACAAAGCTGGGGACAAGGCAGGGAGTGAGTGAGAGGGGAGCATCAGTGGGGTAAAAAGGAGAAACATCTGTAACAAAAATAAATAAATGAATTTAAAACAAACAAACAGACAAACAAACAAAAAAGAAATCTAGGAAAGAGAGTGATATAAAGGTTAAGAGAAAGAAGCATTTTAGTTTGATGTAGTCCCATGTGTTCATTTTTTTCTTTGTTTCTCTTGCTTTAGGTGTTGTATCAGTGAAAATTCTGCTGCATATGATGTCTGAGATTTTGTTGCCTACATTTTCTTCTAGAATTTTTATGGATTCATGAGTCACATTTAAGTCTTTTTACCATTTTGAGTTTATTCTCGTGTATGGTGCAAGTTGGTGTTCATTTTTTTGCAAGTAGCTGTCCAATTTTTCCAACACCATTTATTGAAGAGACTGTCTTGACTCCACTGTATGGTCTTGTCACCTTTGTCAAATATTAATTGAGCATATTGCCTTGGGTCCATGTCTGGGTTCTCTGTTCTGTTCCATTGATCTATCTGCCTGATCTTGTGCCAGTACCAGGCTGTTTTGATTACAGTGGCTTTGTAGTATAACCTGAAATCTGGTAATGTGATCCCTCCAACTTTGTTCTTCTTTTTCAAGATTGCTGTAGCTATTTGGTGTCTTTTTTTGTTCCATATAAACTTTTGAAGTGTTTGTTATAGTTCTGTGAAGTATGTCGTTGGTATTTTGATGGGGATTGCATTGAATATATAGATTGCTTTGGGTAGGATAGACATTATAATGATGTTAATTCTTCCAATCCATGAACAAGGTATGTGCTTCCACTTTTTTATATCTTCCTCTATTTCTTTTTCAATGTCCTGTAGTTTTCTTTGAAGAGATCCTTTACTTCTTTGGTTAAGTTTATTCCTAGGTATCTTAATTTTTTTTCTGAGATGGTAAAGGGGATTGTCTTTTTAGTTTCTCTTTCTGTAATTTCATCATTCGTGTATAAGAATGCCGTCAATTTCTTGATGTTAATTTTGCATCTTGGTACTTTACCAAATTCATTTATTAAGTCTAGTAGATTTTTGATGGAGTTTTTAGGATTTTCTATGTACAATATCATCTGTGAATAATGACAGTTTCACTTCCTCCTTTCCAATTTGGATCCCCTTTATTTTTTCTTCCTGTCTGATTGCTGTGGCTAAGACGTCCAGTACTATGTTAAATAAGAGTGGTGAAAGTGGGCATCCCTGTCTTGTTTTCATTCTTAAGGGTCTTCTTCCCAGCAAAAGAAACAACCATCAAAATGGAAAGGGATCCCACTATATGGGAGACCATAATTGCCAATGATGCATCAGATAAGGGGTTAATTTCCAAAATATATAGAGTGCTCATATAACTCAACAAAAGGAAGACAAAGAACCCAATTAAAAAAATGGGCAGAGGAACTAAATAGACACCTCTCCAAAAAGGACATACAAATGGCCAAGAGACATGAGGAAATGCTCAACATCACTAATCATCAGAGAGATGCAAATTAAAGCAATAATGAGGTATCACCTCACACCTGTCAGAATGGCCGCCATCAACAAATCATCAAACAACAAGTGTTGGCGATGGTGTGGAGAAAAGGAGAGTCTAATACACTGCTGGTGGGAATGCAGACCCGTGCAGCCACTATGGAAAACAATATGGTGCTACCTCAAAAAATTAAAAATTGAACTGCCATTTGACCCACTTCTAGGAATATATCCTAAGAAGCCTGAAACACTAATCAGAAAGAATATATGTACCCCTATGATTATAGCAGCATTATTTACAACAGCTAAGATATGGAAACAACCCATGTGTCTATCAGTGGTACATGTACACAATGGAATACTATGCAGCTGTAAGAAAGAAAGTCTGTTATCCTTTGAGATTGAATGAAAGGACCTGGAGAGCATTATGCTAACTGAATCAAGCCAATCAGAGAAAGACAAATATCACATGATCTCACTTATTTGTGGAATATAATGAACTAAACAAACTGCTGAACAAAGTTAACCCAGAGACATAAAGTTTGGGTATAGACTGACAAGCCTCAGAGGAGGGGGGGCTAGGAAGATAAGAGATAAACCACAGCACTTACATTCATGTATGCATGACTAATGAACATAGACAACAAAGCTGGGGATGGGGTGGGGGGGAAGGGGAGGGAGGTGTCAATGGGGGAAAAATGAGAAACATCTGTAACAAAAACAAACAAATAAATAATAAATAAATACATTTTTAAAAAAGAAAAGTTACGGGAAATAGTTTATATTAAAATAGACACAAAAAATAATGTGGTCAAGGCCTGAGGTGGGGCAGGGGCTGGATGGAGGGGGTAAAGGGGGAGAAATGGGAAACATCTTATATATTGTAAAAAAAAAAATTTTTTTTAATATGTGAGGCCAATAGGGTCAAAGGTCTTTTTTTAATCAGTCAGCAAGTATTCTAGAAAATGTACTTTAGTAAAAATCTGTAATTACAAAATATGTATGCATTGAAATTGGTGAAACAATGTGAAGATTCATTAAAAAGATAATTTTTTCTTATGTTTTCTGTTCCCAGACTTTGCAAACTAGTATGCATGTTCAATGTTAAAGTTCCATGACTCCCAGTCAGTCATGGAACTGAGAATATATAGATACAGATATAGAGCATCTATATGTATATAGATATACAGTAGAGGTTCTCATTGGCAACTTTACAAAAATTTTATTATACTACACTTATTCCCATGCAAATTAACAATACATGTTGGATATCCATGTAAGTAAATAGATACTGGTCTTTATCTTTTCCTTTCTTCATTTAAAATTTTATTTTATTGTAGTAAGAACAGTTAACATGACATCTACCCTCTTATCAGATGTTTGAATGTACAATACCATATTGTTATCTGTAGGCACAGTGATGGAGAGCAGCTCTCTAGAACTTCTTTATAAAATTTTTCTATAACAGTTGACATTCAATGTTATTTTATATTTGTTTCAGGTGTAAAGCATAGTGGTTAGACAATTTTATAATTTACAAAGTGATCCCCCAATAATTCTGTTATGTACCTGGCACCATACATAATTATTATAATATTATTGACTACATTCTCAATGCTGTACTTTACATTCCTGGGACTATTTTGTAACTACCAATATGTACTTCTTAATCCCTTCACTTTTTTCACCCAACCCTTCAATTCCCTCCCCTCTGGCAATCGTCAGTCTGTTCTCTGTCTGTATGAGTCTGTTTCTGTTTTGTTTGTTCATTTATTTTTCTCTTTAGACTCCATATACAAGTGAAATCATATGGTATTGGGCTTTCTCTGACTGACTTATTTCACTTAGCATAATAACCTCTAGGTCTATCCATGTGGTCACAAATGCAAAAATGTTATTCTCTTTTTATGAAGTAATATTTCATTGTACATATGTACCACATCTTCTTTATACACTCATCTATAGATAGGTACTTGGATTATTTCCATGTATTGGCTATTGTAAATAATGCTGCAGTGAATATAGGGGTACATATATCTTTTCAAATTAGTGTTTTAGATTTCTTCTATTTTCAAATTTTTGAAGAACCTCCATACTTGTTTCCACAATGATTGCACCAATTTTCAGTCACACCAACAGTGCCCCCTTTTCCCACATCCTCATCAATACTTGTTTGTTGAGTTAATGATGATAGCCATTCTCTCAGGTATAAGATGGTACCTCATTGTGGTTTTCATTTGCATTTCTAGGAGTTTCATGTTTAAGTCTTTAATCAATTTTGAGTTATTCTTGGATATGGTATAAGAAGGTGTCTATTTTTTCTTTTTCTTTTTTTTGCATGTCCAATTTTCCCAACACCGTTTATTAAATAGTCTGTCTTTAGTCCATGGTATGTTCTTACCTCCTTTATCACAGATTAATTGATAATATAGAGTGGGTTTCTTTCTGGTCTCTCTATTCTGTTTCATTGATCTGTGTGTTTTTATGCTAGTACCATGCTCTTTTGATTACGATAGTCTTGTAGTATAGTTTGTTATCAGGTAGCAGGATAGTTCCGAATTTATTCTTCTTTCCCAAGATTGCTGAGGCTATTCAGAGTCTTTTGTGGCTCCATATAAATTTTAGGATTATTTGCATTTGTTTTGTGAAAAATGTCATTGGTATTTTGATAGGGATTGCATTGAGTCTATAGATTGCTTTCGGTAGTATGAACATTTTAGCAATATTAATTCTTGATATTTGTGAGCACCGCAAATGCTTCCATTTACTTTATATTCTTCATTTTCTTTCTTCTATATCTTATAATTTTCTGAGAACATGTTTTTTACCTCCCTGGTTAAATTTATTTATGCTTTGATGCAATTGTAAATGAGATTTTTTTTTTTTCAATTTTGCTTTTGGATAGTTTATTATTGGTATATAAAATGTGACCAATTTCTAAATATTTATTTTTTATCCTGCCACTTTATTGAACTTATTTATCAGTTCAAGTAGTTTTTGGTAGAATCTTTAGCTTTTTTTTTTTTTTTAATAATAATATTGCCAGCACTCTTAACATTAGCTTGTTATGAGGAGCTTGAACAACTCATGTTCTCAGCGATAAAATAGGAAAGGGTTCATTGTCCCATATATTCATCAGCACCAAAAGCTTTAAGTCTTATTGTTGATATGGCTTTAAAAAATGCCAATTTAATTGATTTTTTAGTTTCTACTTCTCTAGATACTGGTGAAACTATGCATCTTTTCACTTTTTTGGCCAGATGGGTTTCACTTTCTGCGAGTTGTCTGTCTATAGCTTCTGTCTATTTTTTTCTTTTATTTTCAAATTAGAGGCATTCTTTTTTGATTGTTAGATGAACGCCACATTTTTGTTGTTCATTATATTAATTTTGACTTTGTTTTTGGTGGATTTGCCATATAATATGTTTTAATTTTATGAGGTCAAATACATCTCTTTTATTTAGGGCTTCAGAAAATTATGTTTGGCATAAGAAATTGTTTTTACCTCAACTATGTGAAAATTATCTTAATTCCTAATTTTTAAAAACTTCAGAAATATTTTTTAATTTAAATTTTATCCATCTGGAATTTACTTTTGGCATATGGTGTGAGGTAGATGATCTAGCTTGTTTTCTTCTAGTCAAATAGCCAATTATGCCAAGATCATTTATTAATAAATCAATTATTTCCCACTGAATTAAAATGTCACTTTTCTGAATTTATTTCCGAACTCTCTATTTTGTTCTATAAACATATTTGTCTATTTCTGTGTCAGTGCCAGAGATTATACTAACTTTATAGTAAATTTAAATATCTGGTAAATTATATATTTCTCTTAATGCTTTTTTTTTGGTTCATAATCTTCTTTTCCATCTTAGATAATTTTTTTTCTTGTAAAACTTTAAGTCATTTTATTCATTCTCTCTCTCTAAAAAAAAAACAGAATTTCCCTGGCATTGTAGCTCGGTTGGTTGGAGGGTTATCCTGTACACCAAAAGGTTATGGGTTCAATTCCTGTCAGGGCACATACCTAGGTGCTGGTTTGATCCCTGGTCAAAGTGCTTATGAGAGGCAACAAATCAATGTTTCTCTCTCTCTCCCCTTCTTCTCTCTCTAAAATCAATAAACACATCCTCAAGTGAGGATTAATAAACACTAAAAACAAAAAATATATGATCAAAATTAGGATTCTGATTGAAATTACATTCAACTAATAAATTTATATTGGTTGAACTAAATTTTTGACAGAATTATCTACTTTTTATAAATATTATTTTACTATTTGTGCATTCATTAGAATATTTTTGTTTGCTCTCTTAAATAATTTTCTTTTGGGGGAGGGTATGTGCCCCTAGCGGGAACCGAACCTGGGACTCTCTGGTCCGCAGGACGATGCTCCAACCCCGGAGCCAAACTAGCCAGGGCTTACATAGGTCAGTTAATTATCATAATGGTTTATCAGCCTTTTAAATTTCTGTCATTCTGGGGTTTAAAATGACACTGATTTATGATCTTAGTTTGCATTCCCTTGATTACTATTGAGGTTGATCAGTTTTCAGAACTCTATTGACCATTTTGTTATCCTTTTATTTATTATTCTTTTTGTGAAATGCCTATTCAAGCCTATGGTGTTGTCTCTTTGATGATGATTTGTAGTAGTTCTTTAGTCTGTGTACGAGTGCTTTGTGGGTCATAAGTATTGCAAATACCTTCCCTAATCTTGCAATTTGCTTATTTACTTTTTTTTTTTTTGTATTGGAATCTTTCCGTAGAGATGCTTAATTTCACTGTAGTCTGATTTTTCAATCTTATTTCCTGTTATCAGGGCTTTTAATATTCAGTTAAAACTACTTCAAGATCCTAAAGATATATGCAAACATTTTTCTCTAGAAACTTTGGTATTTAATGTTTAAATCTTCAATCCATCTAAATTTAAATTCTCTATATGATATGAGGTAGGGATATAGTTTTATTTATTTCATGTTGGATATCGAATGAACTCAGAACCTTTTATTGACAGAGTCTCATGTTCCCCTAATGTTCTGCAGTGTTATCTTTATCATAAAGCATGAAATATGTGTAAGTTTCTTTCTGGACTCTTTAATTCATTGCATTGGTCTACTTTCTTATCCTTGAGGCAATACCATACTGTTCTAGTTACTGCAGTTGTATATCTGATTGAGTAAGTAATCTCACCTTGTTCTCATATTGATTATTCTTGGTCTTTTGCATTTTAAGATGGAGTTTAGATTGCCAACTTCTACCAAAAGCTATAGAAATTTGCATCCACAGACATACTTTGAATCCATGGATAAATTTTGGAAGAATTGACATATTTATAACACTGAGTTTCCAATTCACGAAAACGATTATTATATGCTTCCATTGATTTGGGTCTTATTTAATTTCTCTCAGTAATATGTATATATATATATTTTTATCCTCACCCGAGGACATTTTTCCACTTTTTGTTCAGATAGAGTGGAAGGGAGAGAGAGGAAGAGAGAGAGAGAAACATCGACGTGAAAGGGACACATCAAGTGGCTGCCATCTGCATGACCAGCCAGGGCCAGGGACGAACTGCAACCGAGGTACGTGCCCTTAGTGGGAACAGAACCCGGGTCTCTCTGGATCGCAGGCCGACACTCTAACTGCTGAGCCAAACCGGCCAGGGCTCTCTCAGTAATGTTTTATAATTTATTGATTCCTAGGTATTTATTATTTTGATGCTATTGTAAATACAATTTAAAAAATATTTACAATTATTTATTATATAGAAAAAAAATTGATTCTTATTTTCAAAAATTATACTATTTTTTGTATCTAGAACTCGTGCTTATGTCACGTTAAGTATAATAATTTTTCTGTGCATTAAAAAATTTTATAATCGTATCTATATAAATGGGATGTGTATAATAGATGAGAGCCCCGGAAGACTTTCCATAGAGAAAACATTTAGAAGAAAGCTTGCTTCTACTTTTCATTCTTTTCTCAAAAAGAGAAGCCACAGTGTCCTTTAAAAATATGTCAGGTTATGTAATATCCTTGATTTCATACCTTCTTTTTTTTATTAATTTATTTATTTTTATTAATTAATTTTTGTTACAGATGTTTCTCCTTTTCCCCCCACTGATTCCCCCTCCCCCCTCCCTGCCCTGTCCCCAGTTTGTTGTCCATGTCTACTGTTCATGCACACATGCGTATAAGTTCTGTGGTTTATCTCTCCCCCACCACCCCCTCTTCTGGGGATTGTCAGTCTGTACCCCACTTCCACGTCTCTGGGACTACCCCATTCCTCAGACTGTCATGTTCATTATATTCCACAAATAAGTGAGGTCATATGATACTTGTCTTTCTCTGTTTGGCTTGTTTCGCTTAGGATGATACTTTCCAGGTCACTCCAAGGACCCAATTAAAAAATGGGCAGAGGAACTAAATAGACACCTCTCCAAACAGGACATACAAATGGCTAAGAGACATATGAAGAAATGCTCAACATCACTAATCATCAGAGATGCAAATTAAAACAACAATGAGGTATCACCTCACACCTGTTAGAATGGCCGCCATCAACAAATCATCAAACAACAAGTGTTGGCGAGGGTGTGGAGAAAAAGGGGCCTCTAGTACACTGCTGGTGGGAATGCAGACTGGTGCAGCCACTATGGAAAACAATATGGTGTTACCTCAAAAAATTAAAAATTGAACTTCTATTTGACCCAGTGATTTCATACCTTCTTATTATGATATTTGTTACTTATTTTTCTCCATTTCCCTACTTTTGTTGGGTTGCTAAACTTTTCTTTCTTTCCTTTTAATTTGCTTGTCATTTTGGAATTTTGCCTATACCTTTAAGCTTTTACAAATGTATAAGCCCAGGTAACCACTACCACAATAAAAATATAGAACATTTCCATCACCCCAGGAAATTTGCTCACACTTCTTTATAGTCAAGCTCCTGACTCCTTGTCCCATGTAACAACTAATTTTTTTTTTTCCCTGTCACTATGGGTTAGTTTTTCATATTCTAAAATTTTATATGAATAGACTCCTTCAGTATGTATTCTTTTGATTCTGGTTTATTTTGTTTAGCATAGTAATTTTGAGATTTGGCTATGTAGTTGCATGTATCAGTAATTCATTCTGTTTTATTGCTTACTAATACCCCATTGTATGAATATACTGCAATTTGTTTATCCTTTTATTTTTTAAATTGATTTTAAAGAGAGAAGAAGGGAGAGAGTAAGACAGAAACATGATGAGGGAGAGAAACATTGATTGGCTGCCTCCTGCATATCCTTTTTTCTTAATCCTCATCCGAGGACTTTTTTTTTTTTTTGCATTCATCTTCAGATAGAGCGGGAGGAAGAGAGAGAGAGACACTTCAATGTGAGAGAGACACATTGACTGGTTGCCACCCACACAACCCCAACCAGGGCTGGGGACAAACTGCAACTGAGGTACATGCCCTTAGCGGAACCGAACCTGGAACTCTCTGGTCCACCGGCCAATGTTCTAACCGCTGAGCCAAACCGGCCAGGGCTCCTTTTCTCTTTTGATGGACATGTGGGTTGTTCTATATTTTGGCTATTATTAATAAAGCTTCTAAGAATATTTATGTCAAAGATTTTTATAAATACATTTTTATTTCCTTTTGGTAAATATCCAAAAGTGTGATTTGTGGGTCAAAATATTCTTCAACATGGTTATACCATTTGGAACTGCCATGAGTAATGTATAAGAGATACTCATTCTTCATATTCATGTCAACAATTGGTACTGTCAGTCTTTTTAATATTCACAGTTGTAGTGGGCTTATAGGAGTATCTCAATGTTGTTTTAATTAGCATTTCCATGAGGAGTAATAATGTTGAGCATCTTTCTATATACTTATTAGCCATACATATGTCTTTTTTTGTGAAGTGTCTGTTGAAATCATTTGTTCACCTTGTTTTGTAAATTTTTTTTTTATTAATTTGTTTTTGTTACAGATGTTTCTTATTTTTCCCCCATTGACACCCTCCTCCCCCTCCCCCCGCCCCATCCCCAGCTTTGTTGTCTATGTTCATTGGTCATACATGTAAGTTCTGTGGTTTATCTCTTCCCCCCAAGCCCCTTCCTCTGAGGCTTGTCAGTCTGTACCCCACCTCTATGTCTCTGGGTTAATTTTGTTCAGCAGTTTGTTTATATTCCACAAATAAGTGAGATCATGTGATATTTGTCTTTCTCTGCTTGGCTTGTTTTGCTTAGCATAATACTCTCCATCAACAAATCATCAAACAACAACTGCTGGCGAGGGTGTGGAGAAAGGGGACTGTAGTGCACTGCTGGTGGGAATGCAGACTGGTGTAGCCACTGTGGAAAACGCTATGGCGTTACCTCAAAAAGTTAAAAATTGAACTGCCATTTGACCCAGTGATCCCACTTCTAGGAATATACCCTAAGAAACCTACATTTTTATTTATTAAAAATATTTTTTTTAGAGAGGGAGGTGGGGCAGGGGAAAAAAGCAGAGAAACAAACATTAATGTAAGAGAAATACATTGATTGGTTGCCTCCTGTATGCATCCCGACCAAGGATTGAAATCACAACTTAGGTATGCGCCCTGATCAGGAATCACACCCACAGCATTTCAGGGCACAGGATGATGCTCCTACCAACTGAGCCATAATGGCCAGGGCTGCTCACCTTGTTTTTGAATTGGGTGGTTTATCTTTTTTCTACTGAGTTGTAAAATTTCTTTATATACTACGGACATAAGTCTTTTACCAGATATACATGTTGCAAAATTTTTTCTCATTCTTTGGCTTGACCTTTCCATTTTCTTGGTGGTGGGTTTGAACAGTAAACGTTTAAAATTTTACTAATGTGCTGTTATTTTTGTGTTCTATATTTGAAATCTTTGCCTGTCTCAGGGTTCCAACGGACTGCTCTTATGTTTTTTGTTTTTCCTAGAAGTTTTATGGTTTTAAAGTTTATATTTAGGTTGATGAGCCATTTGGAGTTGATTTTTTTATGCAATATGAAGTATGGGTCAAAGTTAATTTTTTCATATTAATATCCAGTTGTTCAGTACAATTAATTAAAGACATTTTCTTCTCCTCAAATTACCTTGGTGACTTTGTTAAAAATAGCAAAAATCCACTCCCCAAAGAAAACCTCCCCCAACCCCCAAACTTAACAGAGATATATGGGTCTATATTTGGATTCTCTATTTTGTTCCACTTTTTCATATATCTATTTTTATGCTACTATCACACTGTTTTGACAACTGTAGCTTTATATAATAAGTCTCAAAATCAGGTAATTACATCTTTAAACTTTGTTCTTAAAATTCAAAATTGTTTTAGCTATATTAAATTATCTTTATTTCCACATGATTTTTAGGATCAGTTTGTCAATTCAAAAATGTTTCATGACATTCTTATTGAAACTGCATTGAATCTATAGATCAACTAGGGGAGAATTAACATCCTAATGTTAAATCAATCATTCCAAGGACATGGTATATGTCTCCTCTTATTTAGGTCTTTGTTTTCTCAGCAACATTTTGTAGTATTTAGTGTTGGAGGTCTCATACATATATTTGATGTTTAGTCTCAGTATTTCACTTTTTAATACTATTGTACATTGTATTTAGTTTTTTTTAATTTCCAGTTGTTAATTGGGACATAAACATTGTTGTTAGTAGTCTACAGAAATATGTTTTTTTTTAAAAAAACATTTATTTTGTATACTCTGAGTTATATTCACTTATAAATTCCCAAACTTATTTTGTAATTTCTTAGGATTTCCTATGTACAAAATCATGTCATCAATGAACAAATAAATTTTTACTGCTTTTTTTCTAATTGGAATTCTTTTTCTTATAGCCAGACTGGTTAGGACTCAACTATAATATATAGGGATAGAGCAGATAGTTTTGCCTTGTTCTCACTGTGTATCACTGTATTACTTGTATTTCATTTTTTTGTCTTTTATTTATGTATATACATTCCAATTTTTTATTACAAACACATTACTTCTTATCTAAGAAACCACAAAAAGCAAAGGAAATGCTGATCTCTGACTATGGAAACTAATATTCACAGATAAAAAATGTTGTTTTTCAAGATTTAAACAAGTCAGATAGAATCTTATGGTTTCCTTTCTTGAGATAAAGTGTATGCATAAGTCTTAAAATCTCAGATATCAATATATGTCTTGGTTTGGTAGGGTGTGACTCTGAGAGTAAAATGTATACAGATTATGAAAATGCTGAAATAGTTTGGTCAGACCTATATATATATATATATATATCATTCACCCTACAATCAATTCAGCCATAGATATTCTTATTGGCCACTAAGAGACTGAAGTTTGTAGGTTGGCTTGCTCTACTGTTGGAATTTGGTGCCTGAATATATATGGTCATACATATAAATTTTTAAATTTGGGAACTAGAATTCACATCTAAAAGTGCTTTTTTTTTTTTTTTTTTTTTTAATCCTCATCCGAGGACATTTTTCCATTTTTTGTACAGACAGTGTGGGAGGGAGAGAGAGGAAGAGAGAGAGAGGGAAACATCGACGTGAAAGGGACACATCGAGTGGCTGCCACCCGCACGACCAACCAGGGCCGGGGACAAACTGCAACCGAGGTACATGCCCTTAGCGGGAACCGAACCCGGGTCTCTCCGGACCGCAGGCCGACGCTCTAACCGCTGAGCCAAACCGGCCAGGGCTAAAAGTGCTTTTTAATATTTAAGTCAAACATAATTTTTATTGTGGTGAAATTATTTACTTTACAGCTATATCTTTTAACAACACTATTCTGAAAGGTGGTGATACTTAGCATGATCTTGCCTATGAACCTTGTATACATAAACATATTTTTGGCAATGACACACACCTTATTGCAAATTGCCTTGCACATAATTCCCTTGGTTTGCATGAGTGGATTGCTGAAATTGGATTTTGATGCCTAAATTCTCTTTGTAGAACACCTAGTTCTATAATTCACTCTTGATGCATAGACTTTTGCCTCAGTTTTCTCAAATTAATGTTGTTGTTCATTTATGTTCACTTTTGCTCCTTGGAATTTGTTATTCCTTTCTAGAGCCTCTAAGACCTAGAGCCAACACAAAGTAAGTGGGGGAGAAAAGATGAACATATTAAGTATTTAATAATTTCTGCCTGTCTTCATTAGTCTGGCTTCTTAAATTTCATTAATACCATCCTGATTTCATTACAAGTCTGACTACTTACAGTGCTGCCTTATACTTTACATGAAGATGTTTTTCAATGAGTCTGTTATTTCTTAGGATGGTCTATTGCAAATTGATTGCCGGCACACTGTTTTGAGGACTATTTTTGGAGTCAGGAAGTCTGAGTTTTTGTGTCTGTTCTGCTTCTAAGTACTTGTGTGACCTTATGTGAAACACTTAATCCTTTGGGATTCAGTTTTCTTATTTGTTAGATGAGAAGATTGGTCTAATCAGCTATTTTCAACCTTTTTCATCTCATGGTACACATAAACTAATTACTAAAATTCTGCGGCACACCAAATAATATACTATATTTTTTGTCGATCTGACAAAATAATAAGTATATTTTTATCCATAATAGGTATATTTTTGATTCATTCACACTGGATGGCTACTGTGCTGACTGTTGTCATTTTTTTATTTGACAATGTAAGGGAAAGAGGTCAGTGCCCCTGACTAAATAGTCAGATACCACATGTTTTAAATACTCTTGTGGCACATTGGTTGAAAATTACTGGTCTAGATAGTCCCTGAGATCCTTCTAGTTCCAATATTTCAGAATTATAAATTGATTAAAGTTCTTCATTGGAAACTTTAGTTTCCAAGTGGAGACTAAATTGAAAAATATATGTGGTTATTTGGGGTCTATGTCAAATTTTTTTTACGCATAGGTTGATCACACAAATTATGTCAAATGAATTATTTTAAAGAGTATAAAATCAGTATAATTATCATATTAGCCAACATGATAGATGAAAAATGATGCATATGGCAGTAAAAGAGGAAGGAATTTATGCATTTGTATTAAATCATTAATATTGTATTTATCATCTCACATGTCTATTTAACAATGATAACGATATAGTTATCTGTATTTACACAGTGAGGATTGACATCAGTTAATAAGTTATTGTTCTTTTATTAATTTCATGTAGATATTATACAAATTTTAGCTTCTCTGTAAGTAAAATGGGAACCAATCCTGTAGTAAAATTCCATATAGGTAATGCTTTTGACAGAGGAACAGCATTAGCCAATATATGTTTTTTTCTTTTTTTAAAAAAAATATGTTTTTATTGATTTCTGAAAGAGGAAGCTGAGAGGGAGAGAGAGAGATGGAAACATAGATGAGAGAGAAACATGCATTGACGGCCTCCTGCATGCCCCCTACTGGTATGTTCTCTGACCAGGAATTGAACCGGCAACCTCCTGGTGCATGTGTTGACATTCAATCACTGAGCCACACCACTGGGCAATATATGTTTCTTTAAAAGATAGAAGGAACACCTAAAATATTATATATCAGTTAATTTTTGTCAGCTTCATTTTCATTGAGAACACAGGCATTCTTGAACTATAAAGGTCAATATAACTTCTAGAAATTTGATAATGGGATGGAAATTTTTGTTACATTATATATTGACTATGAGGCATTTTGACAGTACAGTTACTGATGAATATAGTATACCACAATAGTGTACATGTAAAAGGTTTTCTTAAAAAGTCAGTAATTATAAAACATATATTGTTATTTCTTGTAGTCTGGTAATGTGTCCTATTAATAAATTTAATCAGAAATCTAGATTTAATTGGCATCTGCAAATTGCTGGTGTTCCTGATTAGGAAGGTTATTTCCTGGGTATCATTGTTAAGATAAAAAAAGCAACAAGGTTGGCATGCCTATTTATTGAAAGGAATTTGAGTTATCTGTGCAAGAACTGAATAATTTCTGGTAAGTTATTAGTGTCTGTTCTGCATCAAGGAACAGAATTTCAATCAACAGTTTCTTTTCCTCTTACCTTTTAAAAATAACTACTCATGTACTCTGGCTTGCTATAGGACATATTCAGCTGTTGTTCACTGAAGTTTTCATTGAATTTGGCAACATACATTCAGAGTATAAAGTATTTATTTGAGAGATTTCTACTGACTCATCAGTTGGGTCATAAAAGACTGAATAGAAAATTGCAATAAGCAGTAACTAGAAAGGAACACCTTGGATCAACCCTTGTACTTGATGGGGAATAGCATATAGTTTATAAAGTGTCCTTCAAGGTCCTTGGTGTGTTCAGTCATGGCGCCCAGAGTCACAGGCCGGAGGAGCGTGGAGGAGATTCTGTACAGCCAGACCAGCAATTCAGACAGCTAACTGGTGAGCAGCAGTCAGATTGACTACCTGCCACCTACAAAAAAACCACATCAATTGGCAAGTCTGGGGGTGTTGCTGGGCAGCAGGTTTTTTTCCTACTAATATTCAATCTAATCTAAACCAATGCAATTAAAATTTTTTCCTGAAATTAGTTTAATCAGCGATATAATTTTAAAGTCAATTTATCAATAGAATCAAACATTCTACTTGGAGCCACAGAGTCTCTTAGAAAGAGATGTCCCTTTCAGGTCTGGGGCTTGGACCCACAGCCAGAATCAGGTCTGCTCCTCAGACCAGGCTATTACAGGCAGCAGCTGTGGTTGTCCCTCATCAGGGAAACCACGGGGTAGCTTTTCTTGAGACCACACAGGGCTTGGTGTCACATGTAGCATAATTCTGTAAACCATAACATTGTTGAAAAATAGTCTGCAACTGAACATAATGAACCATAGAAGAACAATCATTTCTTTCTAAGGAGGACACATATTTAAATTTTTTTTTTTTTAGCTCAGTAATTAGGTTGCCTATATGAGAAATTTCTATTTTAATTTACAATTGAATAGAGTTTAAAAAAATGTTGTAAAATGTTGAGCTAAAAATAAACCCTACTGTTCTAAATAAAAAGAGAAATGTATGGACTGAATGTGAAAGGAAGTTTTATGGTTGAGCTACTTACTGGGGATCCTACAGGACTCCTGCCTTTGCTCTCCTTGGGAAGAACTGGTTGCTGGGATTTTTCTCACATGTAGTTTTCTTCCCACAGGAAACTATTCTTCTCATCCTTGATACCGTTCCCGTCCAGACAATGTCCACTCCTGCTCCTCATGGTCGATACTCTTTTTCTCCACTCTGATAGCACTTACAGACCGTTTCCAACTCCTTAATATTTTGCTGATATTTAATCATTCTATATTTATTAGTTTTGTTGACCAAGTTAAATTTGCATTCTTGCAAATTTTTGGATGTTTAAAAAAAATGTCCTTTAAAAAGAGAGCTTGCCTTAGCACTAAGATTCTCCGATAGAATGGTTGGTAGAACCTGACGTAGATAAATTGGCAAACCATGACTTACAGTGCCTAGCATACCTATTGGGTCTATGCTGGTAACTATATGGTCAATTGGTAACTTGCTTGTGAAAATTTTGGTTATTTTGCTTTCCACATATGACTCACTAGTTGACTTGAAATTAAAAATCTTTTCCTGCCCCGGCCGGTTTGGTTCAGCGGTTAGAGCGTCGGCCTGCGGTCCTGAGAGACCCGGGTTCGGTTCCCGCTAAGGGCATGTACCTCGGTTGCAGTTTGTCCCCGGCCCTGGTCGGTTGTGCGGGTGGCAGCCACTCGATGTGTTCCTTTCACATCGATGTTTCTCTCTCTCTCTCTGTTCCTCTCTCTCCCTCCCACTCTACCTGAACAAAAAATGGAAAAATGTCCTCGGGTGAGGATAAAAAAAAAAAATCTTTTCCTGTTATCGTAGTAATTTCTCTTGTTTCAAAATGGAAAAACAGAATAAATGAAACAAAAAAATTCCAATCAAACCTTACTTGAAAGGTTCTATGGAGCAGGCCAAAATATCCTGTGACACTAAATAAAATAATCTGTAACAGGTGGCCAGTTATGGTTTACCAGCTGTGATCATAAAGACAAAGAGAACTTTCATGGTCAAGTTCAGGGTCTTGAACATATTTTTGATGTGAATAGAAGCTTTGTAAGGGTAAGGAATAAGAATACAATAGAATACTGTATCAGCAGAATAATACCAAAAGCTGATAAAACTAAAAATTATAGTCATTTTTTTACATTTAAAAAAGTAACTTTCATTCCTTATAATAAAGCCTCACTTCATTCCCCACTTTTTATTTATAGATGTAAGGATTTACATAATTAATAAGAAGAACCATTTTTTAAAAACTAATTGGGAGATGATTAGATGATTAAATGACCAGAGTTAAGGCAAAATTATTTGGGGAAGCATAATTTATTCTTACAGTAATAACACCTGTTATTTATATTAGTTATTCTGTAATGTTTCTTTGGAAAGAGTGAATTGCTTTATTTATAAAGTTATTTTAATGCAACATTTACTTTTTGAAACCATATTAGAGACAATTAGGCTAAGGATTAAATTTGACAGATACTTGATTTACCAACTTATATAATCACAGAATTGGCAGAAATAAAAATATACCGTAAGCTAATCAGACAGATAAGTTGACTCCATGTTTAAAAAAAATCAAATTAGGGGTGCCCATAAGGACTTTGGTGGTTCTTTAGCACATTAAGTCCTCACTTAACGTTGATAGGTTCCGTGATTTTAAATGAAATCAATTTTATTGTAGACTGATAAAAACAAGAGTTGTTTCTACAGCATCTCATCAGTGCTTTAAAGATATTGTTATGGGGTCTTAAGAATCTAGGAAAATTGCAGGACAAGAGACTAGAGAAACTGAGACAGGAAAGTTAAAACAAGGCCAAACAGTGTGGGCAATTTGCAGCTGGACTGCAAATAACAAGCCATTATCTTCCCAGCCAAGCACACTTGAGAGCAAATGGTTAGAAGCCTCCCTAAGGAAAAGATGCAGGAGAAAAGGGGGGAGGTCTTTCTCACTCATTAGACTAAACAAAGAAATCAGCCTTTTTAGGGAAGGAGAAAGGAAAAAAAGGGCACTTTTATTTTTTACTGGCTACGCAAAAAAGCCAGCAGTCTCGAGGCTTGACAAGATAAAATCACCAGGTGCTTCTCAGGAATTCAGGAAGGGCAACAACAAACAAAAAGGGACCTTAAGAATTAATCCGCACCAAAATATTCAGCAGATGAATTTTGAAACCTATTGACAGGAGGGTACATAACACCTTGGACGCCCACACAACTCGCTCTACAGATTAGCTTCAGAAGCCAGATGTATAAGTTTGCTTGCTTCTTTAATAAAATTTGCTTGCTTTCTTTGTTCTTTTTTCTCCACAACGCAGTCATCTGGAGTCTTCTTGTAGGAATTCATATATAAGAGAGGACAAGGATCAAGATTGGGGACAGCCCTCTCCCCCGACTTATGGGGCTGTTCGATAACGCCTCTCTGGTGTCTGAGAGAGGTGCCCTGTATCAAAACGACACTGAATGAAACAGTTGTTCAAGGACCTGCTATATTTGACAAGAACTTCGGTTTCCAGGTTACTGGTATTTTCGTTGGAACTATTCATGAATTTGATATTCTTTTCTCCTACCTATTGTTGTAAGGAAAAATCAAAAGGAAAGGTGCCTGCACTTTTTTTTCGTACTTAAGGCCCTATTGTTCCCTTTCAACTTATTGCTCCCTTTCAATGTATTGTCACACGTTTTCAGAGATTACCATATTGTGCCATATGTGTATTGACCTTTGATTCATTGAAATCTAATACTACAGTAATACGTAACAGCAGCAAACATGCACATGGTTTGTGTCAGGCAGTGGCCTCAGCACTTGAAACAGGTTAACTTGTGTGAGTGGCAGGTCAGCTCTCTGGGGTGGGTACTGTCATTGCCCCACTGTGTGGATGCACATCCTGAGGCAGGAAGAAGATACATAATCTGCCCGTCACAGAGCTGGCACACGTCTCAGCCGCAATGCCAGTCCAGGCAGTCCCATGCCAGGCTTCACAGGCTGCTTCTCACTCAAGGTTTACTTGACTTTTAATGACCACATCTGATGATATTTTTCTAGTTGTCATTGCTTAGCATCTTGTTATTACTTGACACTGTTGATTCTCCCTTGTCTTCTGTGACCGTGAAGTCATCTGGTTTTTCTACTTGTCTGCTTTCTTTCTTCTTTCCTTTTTTGGTGGATTTTATTTATTTACTGCTTACATTTTTTTGTGTCCTAATTTTATATAGTTACCAAGGCACTGTCTTCATTCTTCTAAGTTATTTTCTCCTTTGGAAATTTCTCCATCTGCTTTGTTTGAATAATTTCCATGTATCGATGCCATTCCCAACTTCTGCCTGGATTATTTGCCATGCATTGCTCTCTTCTGAAATGTTTCATAGGTACTTTAAAAACAACAGGTCCCCACCCTGGTCGGTTTGGCTTAATGGTTAGAGCGTTGGCCCACAGACCAATGATTCCGGTCAAGGGCACGTGTCTTGGTTGCAGTTCATCCCCAGCCCTGGTCGGGGTCGTGTGGGAGGCAACCCAGTCGATGTGTGTCTCTCACGTTGATGTTTCTCTCTCTGTTCCTCTCTCCCCCTTCCTCCCACTCTATCTGAAGATAAATAGAAAATTGTCCTCTGGTGAGGATTATAAAAAAAACAAGCAAAAAACAACAGGTCCCCAAATTTATTAGCTCTAATTTTCCTTTCCTCTAAAATTTGACCCTCACTCTGTGTCTGCTTCTGAGTTCACCTAGACTAGAGGGTCAAAGGTAAAAACAACGAAGCAAGGAAAGAAGAGATTAAAGAGGTTGATTGAGTAGTTTGTTGACCTTCTAAGGGAAGTGTTCTTGAGGCCAAAGTGTTTCTTTGACTGAATAGCCCTTCATCAATTAGCTTCTCTTCTTTAGAGTACCCCAACCTTGGAACAGATATTGAAGTCAGTTCGGATCTTTATTCCTGCAGCTCCCTGACCTTGGCATTACCAGTACGGTAAGTCCTCACTTAACACTGTGATAGGTTTTCAAAACTGTGACTTGAAGCAAAACGATGTGTAATAAAACCAATTTTACCATAGGCTAATTATAGAAACAAGGGTTGAGTTCCTACGGTGTATTTCTGGCCACAAAATGTCACCAAACTTCGAAATAAAGACCCAAAACACGTCTAATATGAAATACTGAAATAAATGTGAATGATATATACATTTAAGAAAGTTTAATAAAAACCAGTAAGATAATTATATTCCAACCTTCTCATTAAGTTCAGTGTCACGAGTGGCCAGAGCCTATCCTGCAGCCCAGGGCACGAGGCAGGAACCCACGCTCGACAGGATGTCTTCCACTGCAGGTGAACTCACACACACACACACACACACACACACACACACACTCCCCTGGCGCCGTGTAGAAACGCCAGTCTACCTCACCTACACATCTCTGGGATGTGGGAGGAAGCCAGAGTACCTGGAGAAAACCCACATGGACATGAGGAGAACATACAAATTCCACACAGAGAGTGACCTTGGCTGGAAATCAACCCCCCACAACCATGTTTTAACAAAATGACATTATTTGAGGACCTACTGTACTTCCTGAGACCAAGAGACTCTCAGAGATAGACCGACCCCAGTCAAGGGAACTAGAAACAGAAATTAGGCCGGTGAGAGGGAAGCATTCCACTCCAGTGTTTATGCCTCTGTTTGGAACACTACTCCAAGCATGAAGCCACTGGGGAAGCCGATACTGTCATCAAAGTACCTTGTGAGCCTGAGAGAGGCAGTAAGGGTAGAAGTGGCCTGGAAGAAAAGGGAGGATGGATTCCCCTTCAACCTTCTACCCTGAGCGCTGATGAATTCTACCTCCCACGGCAGGGTCTGGTGACCAGCACTCGCCTGCCCTGCACCATGCCAAGCACACCTGCCGAAGTTTCCTTTTGCAAATTTGATTCCATATCCTCACTCTGGCCATTTCCTTTCAAACACATATTCGTATGTAAGTTAACATCTTTGGAAGGCTAGAGGAAAGGAGAAGATTCCTTAGGATAGGGGAAGTACTCTATCTTTTTTTTTTTTATCATAATGTCAAATTCCTCCTCAATTTGGGGGGAAGGGAGTAAAATAATATATTAGACCAATAAATGACATTTTAGCAGGTCAGACTAGGCAAGTACTTCATCTTTTTTTTTTTTTTATCCTCACCCGAGGACATTTTTCCTTTTTTGTTCTGGTAGAGTGGGAGGGAGAGACAGGAACAGAGAGAGAGAGAGAGAAACATCGACGTGAAAGGGACACATCGAGTGGCTGCCACCCGCACGACCAACCAGGGCCGGGGACAATCTGCAACCGAAGCACGTGCCCCTAGCAGGAACCGAACCCGGGTCTCTCCGGACCACAGGCCGACGCTCCAACCGCTGAGCCAAACCGGCCAGGGCAAGTACTTCATCTTGAATAGAGAATCTATTCACTGTCAGCCAGAGCAGTGGCCTTGGTGGGCGGGGGGCTTTAGCTGACAGCACAGTTAACAGAAGGGCTGTCTAGGGGAGAGCTCTGAGTATCTGGGAGTTGAAGACAGGGAAAGAACCTCAAATGAAAGGTACTTGCTTATTACCTTTGTGAGATCCTGTTTAGGCACTCAAATACTAGGGCAGGTTTGGGAGTTTCCTGGGATTTTAAAATTTAAGATGTTTTCTTTTGATAAAACTAGAGTAAGAAACTGTGTTCTTCATAATCTGTTAGTTCCTCTGCACTTCTTTTAGGCCTTTGGCTTATTTGTAAATTGTATAAGTATCTCTTATCCCAGGTCTAAGCAAACACGGTAGTTTGCTCACCTCTGAGTAGTTATCACTCCCTTGGAGTGTTCTAGGGATTCAAAGGTTGAAAACAGATCACACCTTGGTGATGGGACATATTTTGATATATTATTTTTCTTTGCTTTACTTTTTTCCCCTTTGTTTTAGTTTCCTCACTATGGCTACTTTACACCTAGTCTGTTTTATACATTGAGAGTTGGCAATTTGTCAATGGAAAGAAACCATAAACTGTTAAATAAAGGGGGAGAAGGGAGGAAATAGAATTGGTAACACATAGGAATATGAACATATGGTGACCATATTCCCAGAATGAGAAACCAGTGCACATGGTCTGACCAGTGTTTGTCTATTTGGGAACAAGGACACCAAATACTTTAGACCAAGAGCATTCCCGAGAGCTTGGCTTGTATGATTTCTAGTTCACACGGGCCTTAGAATAAGAGCCTATTTGGGCATCCCTGCTGCCAGCTGCAGAGGGCACTTATGGGTCCTTGGAGTGGGTTCAACTCTCCCACCCTTGCTCTCCAGGGGGTACTTATTCCCCTATTCCTATGAAAGCTGTAGGCTCCCAATAGCTAATCACTCAGCCAGGTCCAGATGTCTGATAGACTGGTTTTTCTAAAGTGAAAACTTCAGGAAAGCATCCATAAGGTTATAAGAGCCTAAAATTGCATATACTAGTAACACTACTCTGCAGTAAAAGAATGAAAATCAAGCGTGATTCTCGCTGTATCATGTGCTCTTGCTCTGAATGATATTCAGGCAGAGAGATACATGTGTACCCTTAAAAGACCTGGGTGTTTCTCCATGGGCAGATAATTTCCTATCAACTGTAGGTTCTCAGCCCCTTTTATGCTTTAATGTATGTGTGTGCCTATTTTTTTAAAAAAATCCTTACCCAAGGATATGTTTCTATTGAATTTTAGAGTGAGAGGAAGAAAGAGAGAGAGAGACATCAATGTGAGAGAGAAATATCGATCAGTTGCCTCCCCTACATGCCCCATCTGGGCATTTGAACCCGCAACCTAAGTATGTGCCCTGACAAAGAATCAAACCCAAAACCTTTTGGTGTATGGGATGATGCTCCAACCAACTGAGCCAACCAGCCAGGGCTCTGAGTGTTTTTTTCATTTTTTATTTTTTATTCCAGTGGTTGGAAACATTTTTGTGGCAAGAAAATAATGTTTCATAAAGACTATTCTTGTAAAAGTGCTTCTTCTCTATTTTAATTTTCATGACAACTTCAACTTTTATCCAGTCCATGCTGGATGAGACTAGAGTGACGATGACTACTTCAGAACTGTTTTAGATTTATATATATACAGGCTCATATTTTTACTTTTTTATTTGAAGCCTTTATAAGATGGGGAGTTTAGATGTTGTGACTATAAAGTCCAACATTCCTTAATGCGCCTTCTCTTAAACCGTCCTCTGAAGCTCATTCCTGGGGGACTCTTTGGCTTTGATGTTTTGATGGGTCTGGAAGTCCTTTTGGAAGTACCAGCTTCCTCATTCTTTGCCTCGATTCTGTCCCCTCCTCCAGAGTCATAACACTGATGGAAACGAGAAGACAACCTCAGTCTATACAAAGGCCTCTCTTGCTTTTGGATTTCTGTCCTTCATTCCCCAGTCCTCCTCAGGAGGGGAGCTAACATCTCATCTCTGCCAGTTGAACTTATTATAAAAGGTGAAGAGCAACTTTAGTAATAAGACTTACAAGTTGTCCCAAAATAAAGCCAGAAATTATAAAGTACATGTTGGTCTCCAGGGAAGAATTCATTTTACTTTTAACTCAGGCAGGTCCCCTGAGAACTATTATAATGAGGGAGAAAAGATTCAATTCTCATATCACGAGTTGTTCCTCTACTGCCCCTGTTTTTGGCCAAGAAAATTTCACACGGTCGCTGTCCCTCCAACCGGGGGCCACTTCCCCAAATTCCTGCTTCATAGAAATTCCTACTGCACTTTTGGTTTCTCATGTCAGACACAAACACAAGCTGCACTCTCTGGCAGGACGTAAATGGGTAGGTTGTAGTGTCTCTAGGCCATTTATAACCAAGTAGGTGAATTAAGGAGCCCTGTTTTGTTACGTGTCTATGGCTGACCTTGTCTTAGAACAGCACTCCTGTCTACACTGTAACATCTGTGCTCAAAGGTAACATTGTCTTTTTTATAAAGAGCTTTCAAGTGCCTCACCTGTGTGTCAGCATACATTGTGCTCTCTTCAGATTTTCTCCATAAAAATATTAGGGCACAGAATCCCTTGGTCTTATTTTTACTTTACCACCCTTTGTATTGCACCCTCCTAAAGATCCCAGGGTCAAAATGGGCCTTTTCATTGGCTCAGAGAGTGGACCTACACATACGAAGAACTTTGAGACTCTTGGCTATGATGATTAATTTTATGTGCCAACTTGACTGGGCTAAAAGATAAATAAAGAGAGCTGGTAAAATGATTGACAGACATTTGGTCCTGCCCAAAACATCTACAGAGACATCTGGTCTACACCAGTAGATCCCTGGTATTTAGATTCCACCCTTCTTCAAGATTCAAACCCCAACCCACCTACCTAACCCCATGTGCCATGACCGGTTATGTTACCAAGGACAAGAGGGTTATTATTGACAATACAGCCACCACATAATTATTGGACCAATAAACATGATGGTATTTTGCATGTATTAATCCTGTAAACCCAAAATATAAATAAACATTATGGGCTATTTGAACCTAGAGATACTTTCTAAGAATGGGTATTTTTGATAAGATCAAATATCAAGGACTCTTTGTTTGGACCTAATGTTTCTGTGGACATTTAGAACAGAACCAAATGTCTTACAAGGGATAAACCATTTCTGGATGTGCTTGTGAGGGTATTTCGGGACTAGATTAGCATTTGAATTGGTAGATTAGGTAAAGCAGATGGCCCTCACTAAGGCAGGTGGGCACCATCCGATACACTGAGTGCCGTAGTAGAACAAAAATGAAAAAGAAGGGTAAATTTGCTCTCTGCTTAAGCTGGGACTGTATCCTCTCCTGCTCCTAGACATTGATGCACCTGGTTCTCAGGCCTTTGGATTTGGACTGCAACCATACCATTGACTTTCCTGGGCCTCTAGCTTGCAGATCATGTAACTTCTCAGGCTCCATAATTGTGTGAGCCAATCTTTCATAATAAATCTCTTCATATATATAAATATATGTGTATATATATATATACACACACACACATACATATACATATATGTGTGTGTGTATACATGTGCGCATGCGCGCACACACACACACACACACACACACGCACACACAATTGGTTCTGTTTCTCAGGAGAACCCTAACTAATACATTTGCTAAATGTCATAATGCAAAGTTTAAACCAGTAATGTGACTATAGACCTGAATGACCCTGTATAGGAGAGTGGTTAATTGATGATTCTAGAGTCAGGCTGCCAGAGCGTGAATCTTGGCTTTGACATTCGCATTACCTGTGCATCTTGGAAATTTATTTAACATCTCTCAGGTTCAGATTTCTCAGCTGTAAACTGAGAGTATGAATAGTACTTACCTGATAAGATTATTGTAAGCATCATATGAAAGGTACATGCAAGGTTCTTAGATTAGTCCTTGTCAAGTGTTAACCATTATTAAAAAGTTTCCATCTTCCTTGCCATCATCTCTCTTTTCCTCTTTCCTTTCCTTGATCACGTGTGCTAAGTCTTCATATTCCTGACCATGTAGGTCCCACATATGCATAAAAACAATGCCCTGTATTCTGGACCTGCCCTTCCTCTTGTCTACAAATGAAAACCTTGTCAAGTTGGGGCCCTTCATTTAGGATATCATGAAGTAATAATCCATCCAAAAATGTTAATGATTGAAAATATTTATGGATGTCCTTTCTTTTTTGTCTCTGTATTTTAACAGGGCATAAGGTCTTAATTCAAAGACATACATTTCTAAAGGGTCAGCATCGAGATGAGGTATGTTTCTACTGGTGGTCAGTGCTAGAATATTTCTGACATCCTTCAAGTCATACATAAAGGTAGTGGTCAACTAAAGTTGTTTAGAGGTCTGATAAATAGCTTTCTTGCCCATTTAGGACTTATGATGATCATCATCATCACCACCACCACCACCACCATCTTCATTGTCATCCTTGTTTACATAAAACCTATTTGAGCACTTTGCTTGGCATTTTACTAGATTCCTGAATTCTAATGATGTCTCCAAGGTAGGTATTACTATTTCTTTTTTACAGATAGGAAAACTGAAAGTCGGTAAAATTAGTAACTTACCCAAAGGCACGAATGTGGTAAGTTTTGAGCCTGGATTGTGCTCTGTGCTAGTCTGGCTCTGGAGACAGTGCTATCATCACTATGGAACTAGAATAGACAGCCACTTGATTTATGTCACTCCTCCTGCTGTGGTCAGCCACCAGTCAGCAGCTGTGTCTGCCTCTTCCTGCAATCGCTTTCAGTTCCTTGCATAGTGCCTTACTCATGGGGTCCCACTGCATGTTCGTGAGAAGAATAAACAGATGTGTAGATGCATACATCAAGTCTATACCTTGTCTGTTGACTGGGTTTTTTAGTTGTCATATTCTTAGAAGTACCGGGGAAGTAAACTATGACATCCACTATTCACAGACCATCTTACCATCATTAGCAAATGAGAAAAACCAGGTATCTGAATCACATTCATTTGCACCTTATACAAGCAGAACTGCCTACAACCGCAACCAATATCTGATAACTATATGATTAATTTTACCAATAAGAAACCTATGTACACCTTAGGATTAAATTATCTCACTTAGGTGATACTCCTGTGCAAATAACTAATCTCTGTCAGATCTTCAACTCTTCGTGCTTTGCCTCCTCCACCATAGATGGTGTCATCTACTGATTTTAGATGTATGATGTTCTGAGCACAGTCATACTGGCATCACATTCAGCATGTTGGGGAGAAATGCATTTCTCGTTGCACAGTGTTGCTATTTTAAGTTGATGGTGAAGTCCTGAAAGTGCTTGCTGTGATGAAAATGGGCCTCACGGTATCCTGCATTTTACTGCCCCATTACTGAGCAATGACCAAAATAACAATAACCAGAAGCATAGTCCAGTGTTACCACAAATTCCTGCTCCGAAGTTTAGCTTCCCATTTTTAAACAGAGGGATGGCATGTGTACATATCTAAAAGATTTCTCTCTGAGCCCTGGTCGATTTAGCTCAGCGGGTAGAGCGTTGGCCTGCGGTCCAGAGAGATCTGGGTTTGGTTCCCGTTAAGGGCACTTATCTCGGTTGCAGTTTGTCCCCAGCCCTGGTTGGGTCGTGCAGGTGGCAGCCACTCGATGTGTTCCTTTCACATCAATGTTTCTCTCTTTCTCTCTCCTTCTTACTCTGAACAAAAAATGAAAAAATGTCCTTAGGTGAGGATAAAAAATGAAATGAAATGAAATGAAATGAAATAAAATACAAGATTTTGATATTTTAGACTTGCTATTCTTTGAAGAACTCAAACACATTTTATTATATTGATAATGCTCAAATACAGTGCATAACTGAGGTATTCGAAGAGTGCTTCTGTGTCTTTCTTGCCCATCTTGAGTGATTTCTAACTTAAAAAACAACACAAAATATAACCATGGACTTAAACTTGAGGATAAAGATTGAATACTTCATACCATGACATAATTTTTTAAAAAGCCCAAATAAAGCACATATTTGGAATTTAAATAAATTGCAAAAGCAAAAGAGTAAATTAATGTTTTTTAAAAATCTATTTAGAATTCAAAAATAGTTTTGTCTCTTTGAATTAAAATTGCTCAAGGAGCAACTGCTAATGTGTGCAATTGCTCAGAGACATGCAGAAAACCCAACCAGATTAAGAAACATTAATTTTGCTGTTAGAAATTTCTATGGTATTTTGTTTCTTGGATTTGTTTTCTTTGGAGAACTTTGTTGTTGTTCCCAATGAAATGGTTCTAAAGCTATTTTTATTAAGTAAGGTTGGTGCAATCATATAACAGATTAAAATTGCTTCCCAAAAGATGATTAAAATCATATAGATCTGCAATCAGCCAGTAAAACTGTGTTTTCTTTTGTTGCGCAATTGGGAAAAAATTGCTGTAACATTTTTTATTCCAAATAGTAAAAAAAAAAAAAAAAATGCTTACTTTACTAGTGTCTGTTTTTGTGCACTGCTGATTGTGCTGATGCATGAATTATTTTCCATTTATTGATTTTCTGTTGAAATGAGAATCTACAAGGTGCTCTGAGGTCGATGGGCAGGGTCTTAACGTCTATAAAGTGGTGAGTTGGTACCGACTTGGTGAAACCTCAGTTTTTAAGCTGCACGTGCCACGTAGAAGAAAGTTGGCTCATGCTGCAGACTGGGTGTTGATGGTGCCTGAGGCTTTAATGAGCACCCTGGGCAGTGACTCTATTAACCTGGACAATTCTGAGGCCAGGGGACACTGCACAAGCTCCATGCATCTGTCACCAAAGTGACTGCTCAGGTCATCTAGATGCTGAGTTTGGTCTATTTATAATCCAATATAGCTACAAGGTCACCATGATGCAAGGGGCATAATGTTCATCAGCAAAATAAAACCTAGGACCTCTTGGGTCAAGCCCTGGAAGAGAATCTCTAAAGGGGAGGAGTCAGCATCCAGTGCCCTCATTTTTCTTTTATTTCAGAGTGCTCTCACTTAAATTTTTATTGCCATGAGAAATACACTCAGTCCTTTAGTAGGACTTTGATTTTCTTATAGAACAGCAGAAACAGACTAGAGTTTTCAAAAATACTTAAAAAATATTTTTTATTTTTAATAATATTACAGATGTCCCACATTCCCCACCCCTTTGTTTCCCTCCATCCAGCCCCTGCCACAAAAGTTACAGGCATAAAATTACAGCCAGCATGCACACTATTCAGGGTTTCCTGCAATGGCTAACCTGATTATTGTTCCTAAAAGAACAGGCTTAGCTGGATTTCTCATTTCCCAGCTTCACAATTGCATTTCACTTATTGTTTCCAGAAAATGCCCTTTACACTGGGTCTCTTGGCTACAGGGTCAAGAAAGGGTGTTTCACCTGTGATTCTCTCCTGAGGCCTCCTCATTCTTTCTGATTTTTAACCTGAGAGACAAGCATTTATCCTAGAAAAATGACAGAACAGGATACATTTTCAGGTGAAAATGGGCTCTCTATATAGAAAATAGCTTGGTCTCTAGAGTCACAAATATGATAGTCCCTTAACTATCATCAGAGCCACATGTATATAATAGGTTGCTTTTGGTCACGAGTAGCAGAAACTTGACTTAGCTGGCTTAAACACTGAGGAAATACATATTTCCCAAAAGAAAATATAGGATCACTTAAAAGCAGGGCAGGCATCAGGACTGGTTGATCCAGCAGCAGCTCAGGGGGTCATAAAGGATTATGGTCTTTCCATCTCATCTGCTGTTCACAATGTAGACTTCATAGTTAATCTGGATCCCTGATAATCACAAAGGCACCGCCAGTAGCAAATGCAGCCACTGCTTTCTCAACAATTCTGGCAGAGGAGAGAAAGCATTTCTACTTGTGACTCTCTCTCTCTGGAAACTGGCCCCTGATGTCTCATTGACCTGATTTGAGTCACATGCCTATTCCTGGGAAATGTCATGAGCTATTAGCCTAGGACTGGCTTCTTGACATTTGTTGTGGGTGAAGAAATTTTCATTGTTATCATGAATTACTTAGTTACTACTCTGGATAGGAGTAAAATTGAGGATGCACAGTGAGAAGTAGAATCAACACTGAACAGTCAATCAAATGTGTGTCTGCCCATAAAAAGTAATTGTTGACAAAAGCTGATTATAACGTTCCTCCAGTACGCTGTATCTTTTTCAAATGCCATTCAACTTAACAAGGGGGTCAGTCAGCATTATGAATAATGACCAAGATGGTATGGAAATCTCTTTGGTCTAATGGCTTCTTGGAACTCTGGGATCCTTAAGGATATTTGGAGGAGAATAAGAATTCTGTTTTCTCTTTTTACACACTTATTCACCTGGAGAGGGGGATCTCAAGCTGAATATGTTCAGTTTCGGCTAGTATGTGGGGTTTCTGTTGCACCCCTGACCACTTCACCAGATGTCATATTCCCCACCCCCACACAGATCTGGGGCTTATGAGTTTCTTGGGACTAGGGGGTTTTATACAGAATTGAGAATGACAAGAGACCACGCAGAGGCTGGGTGCTCTGATGGACATCACTTGTGCTGGCTGGTCAATGACCATTGATCAATGATCAATGCTAGTTGCTGTCAAAGGGAGGTCTTTGCTGAATTTCAAAGGGAAAATAGCTGAGATAGCTCTTGGGTGCAGGGACCACTCATATGAGTGGAGACTGGGTGGCGTATGGGCTCTGACTCTAAACCCATGTTGCTTGTGGGTGTTAGCAGTGGCCTGTACTCTGGGAGGCGGGGCCGTTTTCATATCCTGATTTGGCTTCAATCTGCACAGTCTGTTCAGAGTGGGACCTCTTGTCCCAAGTTTCACCAATCTATGTTCTATTTTTGCCTCATCAACACAACTCAGTGAGTCCCTTTAGACCTTGTTCATAAATATTTCTCTAGATCTATGGTTTATTCCTTGAGTTGTTTCTTTCCCTCCTTAATGGTTTGGCATCTTAAGAGTTAGGAAGAGACTCCTCTCTTCCAACTTTCTATTTATATATGCATATCGGCTGAACTACTGTTTAACCCTCTTTCACAGAATGTAGCTATTTTCTATGCCTTTAATTTTAAGTTAGTCTCACTATTTATTCTTTTTTGAAAATTACATGCCCTCAGAGCCCTGAGGACTGAAATAGTTTTTATAAGATGAAGTAATAAATCAATCTGATACCGTGGGTCATTTATTTTACATTAATGGCTTTGAGCCAGCTAGATGAGATGACTCTTGGAGAATCATTTTAACTTTCCTGAGGTAAACATCTTATATACATTTATTTTGAATTTTAGAAGATTTTTAGAAATCAAAAACATGCTATGTCTAATTTAAAGGAATATTCTAATATAATCAGTTTATTTCTTACATGATTATCCTTATTTCTAGGACATTATCAATACATTTTAAATCCATAACACAGTATTTTAAATATATAATAACAAAAATGACTAGGATTTAAGTTGTTTTTAGAGGTTATAAAGTGTTTTTTGAAAATTTTTATCTCAATTATCTTTATGTGATGATACCATTATTATGTCTATGATACAGAAAGTTTAAGCAATAAGCGCATGGTCATGCAGTGTGGTAGAGCTGATGTTTGGAAAAAGATAATCTAACTCCAAAACCTACTCTTTCCATTGGACCAAACTACTTATATTGACCACTGGAAAAGTCCCTCTACTAAAACTGAAATGTTGCCTTAAGCTCCATAAACTCTTTCCCTTGGAAATAATTATTGAACACTAAGAAAACATTTAGATTCATTTGCAATGGAATAAAATGAAAATTGATTTTGTAACCTCAGCACCTAAGAAGAATGCTAAAAGGGATTTTACTGTTTTTGAAAGGATACCTACTGCTACCTAAAAAAAAAAAAAATATATATATATATATATATATATACATATATATAGCTTATAGGCTCAGGGAGCAATATATTTCATTTCTGATAAAGGACAACACTGTTTTCTTAAAATTACAGACTAGTTTCTTAAACACCCTATCTGAAAGGTAACTCAATGCCAATTACTTAGATGATATATTGCAAACTTTATTTTCCCAGGCTTATAGTTTGAAACGGAAGGGGTTAAGTTGAGAAGACACGTAGACCCTGACAAGGAGGATCTGGCCTGGCACTGCCAGCTAGGCACTGGTGTTGCTGGGAGCTGGCCTGAAGCACACAGCAAGGCTTTGGGTCGGCCTGTTGCGCAAGGACACTCTCACTGAGCGGCAGCATCTGACCAGGCTGCTCGTCACCATGATGAAGTCAGACACAAAGCAAGACCATTCTGTAGTCTCATCTACACGCAAACAAAAGGTCAGTGTGAAAACCACAGACTGCCAGACATTCTCCAATCTGGCTAATATGAGTGGCTGCTGCATCTTTACTAATTACAGCATTAGCCCCACGCTATGCCTCCTCCTTCTACATAAGATATAATTCTAGAATTACAGAATTACTCCTGCTTCCTGAAAGCATCCAATCCACAGCAAAACTCTGTTTCCTGAAACTTCCCCAAAGTCACCTAATCCATGCCTCCTACCTGCATTAAGTTCTTCCTAGCATCTTCTTCCTGAACCATCCCCTAGTTCTCCACGCTGTGTGGTCTCCCTTACTTACACAGTAAAATGAATCTAAATTGTTTAAACACAGATGTGTTCCTCATTGATTGGGTCTGAAGGGCATTGACAAAGTTTAGATAGTCAACTAGAGGAAAGATTTAAGATGTGTATTCCACCATTAAACTCTATTAGTCATACACTTTATTACCTGGGAGAAATCTTCTATGGATAATAGAAAGTTATTTGTGGTTTTTGTTGATAGGAATAGTTTATGGATTATCAATATGATCTCCATAGAGACCAGTTATTGACACTTATTTAGAACTTACACCTTAATGCAGGGTCAATAGTAAAAATTTTGGATGTTTCTTATGTTAATTTGCAATGGGCAACTAGAGATATATCTTGGAACTCATATTAGTGGCCAGCTTCAAAATCCAACACCTATATTGCTTGCTGGGTGACATTGGGAAACACATTTATTGTAAAATCGGGGTGATTATAGTACTTATTTGTAAGGATATTGTGAAGATTGAATAGGATGATATGTCAGGTCATATGTGCTCAATACTTTTCAGCATTTATAATGATTTTTATTATTGTCTTGACCTATGGGTGGTATGTTAGCCTACTCAGGGTGCCATAACAAAATGCCATATTGTGGGTGGCTTGAAAAACAGAAATTTATTTCTCACTGTTCTGGAGACTGGGAGTCTGTCTGGTCAAGTTCTGGGGCAAGCCCTCTTCCTGGCTTCCTTCTCTCTGTGTCCTCACGTGGCAAAGAAGGAGAGAGGGAGAGAGAGAGCACAGCTCTCTCATGAGGGCCCCACCCTCATGACCTCATCTAAACCTAGTTACCTTGCTTCTCCAAATACCATTACACTCGGAGTGAGCGCTTCAACACATGGATTTTGAGGAAACATAATTCAGTCCATAGAGAGTGGCCTTATCTTTTAACAAATGAAAGAGATATAAATTAACTATTTTAAAACCTAAATAATCATGTTTGGTGGCTAGTTCCTAATTTTAAGCTGATTTATAATTTATCATTTGATACAATAAGTTCTACAGGATATATCAAAAGTTTATATGGTTCAAGGTTATCCTTCTGGAGTCCCTAATGGAGATTCTTTTATGGCCTTTCCCAACTTTGCCTCCTCCAACCTCTCTGGGCTGAGGCAGTGTGGCTTCCATTAGGACAGAAACACCAAACATCTTGGCTATTGTGAGAGAATGACAATTCCACCCTGAGCTGGGCTCCCTTAGAGAGCAAGTGCCTCTGCATTTCACTGAAATGACAGACTGCTGCACTCCAGGTACTTATTGAGGAGTACTGTCTCAAACTCTCTGCCACGTACTGTTTATGAGAAGCTCAGCCTAGAGAACTAATACTTACATATTCTGACCCATTTATTCCTCTATATGTTATCGAAGCCATCCTAAATTAGATCCATCCTACACTTAAGTCATAGCAGAAGATAGTTGAATACCTGGATTGTATTATTTTAGTTCATGTAGGACTGACTTTACAAACTGCATTCTGGCATTGTGACTTTAACCTGCTTTGGAGGACATTTCAATCTAAGGTCTTCTGATACTTATTGCTAAATCCAGTAACTGCCTAGAAAAACAGTAAGTGTTCAGAAAGTATTTGTTGCATGAATGAATAAATAAACAAATGAATAAATGATTAATGGGTTTGCCCTTAGGATGTTTGTTATTCATTACTGTTCTTACACTGTATTCAATAGACTGATCAGAGAAATTGATCACAGGGCTCAGTGCTAAAATTAGAGACATTTCGCCAGTATTTTTTAAATCTTACTTTAAAAATGAACATATAGTAAAGTTTACTTTTGGGGGGGTATACAGTCAGCATACTATTAATCAATATGGGTATCTTTCCCCAAACATTACACTGTCTTGATACTGAAACTTTATAGTAAGACTTAAAATTGGGTGGTGGAATTACTTCAACTTTATTCTTAGTTTTAAAAATTGCATTGGCTATTTTAGTTTTGTTGTCTTTTATATAAATTTTAAAATTATCTTGTCTGTAACTACCAAAAACCCTGAAAAGATTTTGATTAAAATTGTGTTATATCTATAGATCAGTTTTGGAGGAGGGAGGAATTATTATCTTAAAAATACCGTATCTTCAAATCCACAAATATTTATAAAGGTCTTCTTTGATATCTTTCATCAGCATTTTGTAATTTTCAGAATACAAATTCTACATATGTTTATTTAGAGTTATACCTAAATAATTTATCTTTCTGGAGCTATTATACATGGTAATTTTATTTTTATTTTTTCTGGAATGTACAGCTCTTTTAAAGTATAGTTGACATACAATATTATATTAATTACAGGTGTACAACATAGTGATTTGACATTTATATACCTTATGAAGTGATCAACACAAAAAAATTCTAATAACCATGTATCACCAGAGAAAGTTGTTGTGATATTATCGACTGTATTCCTTGTGCTGTACATTATATTGTATAAATGATATTTTTAAGGATTTTAGTTTCTAATTCTTAATTAATACAAAGTATGATTAATGACTGTGTAGATTTTGTATCCCATAGCATTGTTTTTTTTGTTTTGTTTTGTTTTGTTTTTATCCTCACCCGAAGACATTTTTCCATTTTTTGTTCAGGTAGAGTGGGAGGGAGAGAGAGGAACAGAGAGAGAGAGAGAAACATCGATGTGAAAGGAACACATCGAGTGGCTGCCACCCGCACAACCGACCAGGGCCGGGGACAAACTGCAACCGAAGTACGTGCCCTTAGCGGGAACCGAACCCGGGTCTCTCCGGACCGCAGGCCGACGCTCTAACCGCTGAGCCAAACCGGCCAGGGCATCCCATAGCATTGTTAAATTCACTTGTTGTCTTAGGAGATTTATCATAGATTCTTTGGGATTTTCTGTGCAGACAATCACTCCTTCTATCAATAAAGTTTTATTTCTTCCTTTTCAATGTGTATTACTTTGGTTCTCATTCTTTCCCTATTGTTCTAAAAATCCCAGTACAGTTTTGAATAGAAGTGGTAAGATGAATTCTTGGGTTGTTCCTTATCTTAGGAGAAAGGTTTTTTTTTGTTTGTTTGTTTGTTTTTTGTTTTTGTCATCTACCATTTAGCTCGATGTTAACTGTGGGTTTCTTATAGATGTCCTTTATCAGGCAGAGGAAGTTCTTTTCTGTTCCTAAGTTGCTTAGAGTTTTTATCATAACAGGATACTGAATTTTGTCACATGTCTTCTTTGCATCAAGTGTTATGATCATGTGGTTTTGCTTTTAGAGTGCTAAAATGTGGTAGATACATTGACTGATTTTCAAATGTTGAACCAGCCTAGCATTTATTGTGATGTGTCTTACATTTTATATATTGCTAACTTTGACTTGCTGATATTTTGTTGAAACGTTTTGCAATTGTAGTATGATGTGTGGCTGTCTTTCTTGTTTAGTCTTTGTTTTTGGCATGAGAGTAATTCTGGCTCTATAAAATAACTTGAAAGCATTCTCTTCTCTTCTGTTCAGTGGAAAAGATTGTATAGACTGATGTTATTTATTTTTTAAATGTTTGGTAGAATTCACCAGTGCAATCCTATAAACCTGGAGGTTCTTTTTCTGAAATACTAAATGATAAATTCAATTTAAAAAAAAAATGTGTTGAGGATTTTATTTAGCATAATACCTTCTAGGTCCATTCATGTTGTCCCAAATGGGAGGGCAGTGGTTGGGGGATGGGTGAAAAAGGTGAAGGGGAATATAGAAATACTATTGTGAGAAGCTTTTATGGGGACAGATGATTACTAAAGTTAGTGGGGTGATCACATTACAAGGTATAAAATGTTCAATCACTATATTATACACCTGAAATTAATATAACTAATATAATATTGTATATCAACTATATTTAAATTTTAAAGAGGTTAAGGGGTTTTAAAAATAATACTGGATGTGGTCTATTTTGGTATATCTGCAGGCATTTGAAAATAATGTGTATTCTGCTGTTGCCGCGTGGAGTGTTCTATAAACGTTGTTCCACTTTCATCTGCCCTCCATGGTTTCTAATAAGAAATACTTAGCAATTAAAGTAATTGTCTTCATATCAGTAATGCATCACATGTCTCTGGATGCTTTCAAGATATTTTTATGTTTCGTTTTCAGGAGACTGATCACAGTATATCTGGACATGGATTTCTTTAGATTTATCCTATTTGAGCATCACTGCATTTTATGTATTTTAACAAATTTAGGGAGATTTTATCATTATATTTTTCAAATACTTTGTTCTGCACTATGCTCTTTCCTTTTATTCTGGGATTTGGTATGGTCCCATAGGTCCCTGAGACTCTGTTCACTTTTTAAAAAACAATTTTTCTATTTATCTACTTTCAAGTTCATTGAATCTCTCCTCTGTCATTTCCACTTTGCGATTAAGCCCATATAGTAAGTTTTAAATTTTTGGTTACTATATTTTTTCAGTCCTAGAATTTCTATTTAATTATTATTTTATTTTTTGTCAGCATTTCCTAGCTTTGCATTTGTTTCAGCTATGTTCATAATTGCTTGTTGGTGTGTTTTTACAGTAGTTGCATTAAAGTCTGTCAGATATTTTTGACATCTCTGTCACCTTGTTATTGATATCTGTCTATTTTCTTTTCCCCTGGACATTTGGAATATTATGAAGCTCTACATATTATTTAAATCTAATGGGAAGTGTTAATTTTTTTTTTTTTTAGCAGTCAGTTAGCCAAGTTGGGTTCAGGCTCCACATTTTCACCAACCATCTGTTGGGTGTGGTTTTAATATTCTTCCATCTCCAATGCCTTTTTCAGTGCTATTCAGATCTATCTCATATGTGGATCATTCAGTGGCCAGTTCTAAAATCTGGGTAACAGTCTAAATCTTTGTTCATTTCTCAAATTCTTTATTATGCTACTTAAGATTAGATCTATGCATGTGCAGTTCAAGATACGTTTCAGTGGTCATAAATTACTTTATGGAATCAATTTCCTGAGTTCTTCCTTTTCAGTGATCTACTGGCACTTTCTGGTTCTTTGGAGATACTCTTTTCAACCTTTGGACCAGAAACTTTTGGACTTTATTTACCTCACACTGTCATGCACCCCCATGACTACATCTATGTCTTAGAGCCAGAAAGTGAAAGGACTGGTAGAAATAGCAACAGAGGTTTACCCATTCTCTTAGGACCACAGCTCTTCTGATCAGAGAAGATATTTTCTCTTCCACAGAGTTCTAGGTGCCTACTATTCCTACTGCTGCTGCTGTTGGCACCAAGACTTCTTTCCCACTTCTTGAGCCTGAACTGTGTGCTTCTTCTGTGGCTACCTCAGTCTTCATTATGCCCCCTCCTGCATTTCCTCCAAGACCTGGCTGGAGCTACTGGAGAAATACAGTGGTAAACTTACCACCAGGTCAGCAGTTCTTTGGATTTTGGTCTGCTTTCCTGGTGTATCTGCTACTTTTCATATTCTATAATTAGCTGTTCCTTAAATTCCATCTAAATTTTATAGCCACATTCAGAGAGAGAGAGAGAGAGAGAGAGAGAGAGAGAGAGAGAGAAGGTGATAAATGCTTACTTTATTTGACCTGAAACCAAATCCATCTCCTGGTTTGTTTTTATATTCTGAATATAGTGAGTCATGTAACTAACAGTTTCTCTTTCATTGCCTTTTAGAAAATTTAGAGCCAAGTCTTGGCTGACCTATTCCGAACCCAAGTTACTCTGTGGTGTTTTGAAACTTTAGCCATTATGTCATATCTCAGAGGTTTGAGAAAGGTCTAGGAAGTCTAGGTAAATAACATCATCTCCTAAATCTTAACAGTTTCCTAGCTGCACCCTTGAATTATGTCTGCGTTTTTGTGTATATGTGTATATATAAGTGTGTGTTTTTTGTGCTAAAGAATCTTGTGATTTAGCTAGGGTGGAAAGAAGACATTTTTAAAACAAATGTGATTTATCCCTGCAAGATTATTCAAAGTTTTCTGAATATATATGTTATTTAATGCCTTTATGCTAATTCTCATAATATTTTTTTCTACCTAGAATGGTTTTCCATCCTTTTATAATTGGAAAACTACTATTTATCCTGCAAAGTTCTTTAGAGCATGTTTTTGTCACTTTCTGTCTCTTTAATTGACTTGCTGCAGGCACAGTTGGTTGCTTTTTTAATGCTTTAACAAAGTGTTATTCACATGGCCAGTCTAATATGGATGGATATCATTTGTGTCCTTTTGGACAGCAGCTTATAAATGCTGAGTGGTTTAGTTCAGCCTTTTGCTCACTGTCTGCCATGAGAACAGGGTATTTAGATAGGTCTATCCTTTCAGTCCATGTTGTATCCCAGAATAGGAAAGCACATAACGCAGAGATCAGGAGAGTTCGAGCTGATTAGCAGACCCCTATGTGAGAAATAAATGCTTATTGTTGAGTAAGCCACTGGGATTTTCAGGGGTTTAAAACAATTATTGTTACTATAATAAAAGCTGACAAATAGAACGTCTGATTCTCCAAATGAACTGCTCCATAGGATCAGAAACTTCATGGGCAGAGCTTGAAATAAAAGAGGTATTACAGAAGGCTGTCACCCAAAAGACCGAAGAAGACAATGGGACCAGTGAAGATATCATTCGTAGGAGTCCCTGAGGCCTGTGGAGCTTCCAGCCTGGACCTCCTGGGGCAAATTCAGATCAAACGGACAACCATTTGGTTAGGCCTGGTCTAAATATATTCTTTGGAATGGGTTTCTGATTCTGATGAAGTCTAGGGGTAGCCAAGTATGACTCCTAAAGGCCTATGTAAATATGATCCATATTCTAGCAGGAATTGATCTAGAAATCAGATGGCTTAAGTTAACTCAGATATTGTTAATTTCAATGACCTTGAGTAAACCACCAATTTCTCTCCTCATCCTTATTTTTATCATCCATAGGGAAAAAAAGGGGATAAGGATGGATAAGATTTGAATTACCCATTTTCAAAGGTGCCTTTTCTAAATGTTATTATTCTCTGATCTTTTTTACATTTTTTCTTTAGTTTTGTTTTTGTTTTTTTTTTTTTTTGCATACTTATACAGATTAGATGAACCAGTTGAATTAGACAGAAAGCTCCTACATAAAAATACCATTTCAATTATTGGCATTTTATTGAAGAACCGCAGATCGCATCACTAAACAGAACCATCAACAGCTCAACTATATTTGGTACCTGCCAACCTGGGAGGGTGCAGGCTTTCCTGAGCCTCTCTGATTCTTCGTTGTAAGCTGCCTTCGTAGCTTCCTGCTGAGCTTTGCTTGGACCCTTAATGCCACTCTCAACTCCCAACCCTATGGATTCTTTGCCCCATCCTGGCAAGGACAAATAGTATTTCACTTTCTTTTTTTTTTTAACTGTCTGCTGTTGCTTTTACTCAGAAAGAGAGTGTATTTTTGGCTTCTCATGTGCCATGGATGAAAAATGTAGTCAGTCCCTCACTCTTCAGGGACCTAGGCAATATACATAGATTCAGAAAACTATTGAACTGGGATAGAGATTACCCAGTTCCATCAATTTAGAGTTGAGGCACCAAAACCCAGAGGTTTGTCTTAACCTAGCAATGCGGAAAGTGGGAGGACTGGGGACAGAAATTGTGTCTGTGACACCCCCCCCAACATATTTATGCACTAAAGATGGAAGCTTCAGGAATCTGAGGAACAATAAACTACACAATGAAATGCAAAATGATCCTTACATTACAACAGATTAGAAGCAGAAAAGTGGTTTGATAGTTCAGATCTTCTCTCTTTAATTCAGCTCCTTCTCTACCCTTAAAAATGTTATTTTGGTCAGACCACTTGACAACAATCAATCTTCAAAAAAGCCTGAGTAGATGATCAGATTTTAAACAGCAACAGCTCATACACACACACACACACAATTTAAAAAAGTGCAGTAAAAGAAATCACTAGGCTGGAGATCCAAGATGGCAGCAGAGTAGGTAGAAGGTACATTCACCTCTTTCCAAAACTAAACTAGAATTACAACTAAATTATAGAACAATTAACTTGAATAACCAACTGAAAACTAGCTGAAGAGAAGTCTTACAACTAAAGATTTACAGAAGAAGCCACATTGAGACTGGTAGAAAGTGCTTAGATGTGAAAAGGGTTGGCCCTGCTCCCATGGGCAACAGCGGAGATTTAGGAGGGGATATCTCAGCTGTGGGGGTGCCCCTTGAGAAGCATGGGGTCTCAACCTTAAGCCTGGCTTTCCAGCCCAGAGCTGAGAAGAGGCACCCACATAACACCTGGCTGTGAAAATCAGATGCAATATGCAAAATCCTACTTGCAGCCACTCACCATGGGCTCTGATGGAGGGAGGGCAGAGCAGATTAGAGTCTCATGAGAAGAAATTGGGGTTTGTGGCTCTGGGAAGAGAGCTGAAGGGACAGTCACCAGGATCCTTGAGCTGACTTTCCCCACATCACAGAGGCCATCTTTTATGGGTGAAGCACTCCCCTCCATACAGCATCAGCCTGGGGGAATGTAATAGCTCCATTCTTTGGTCCCTCTACCATCCCCCTGTGAAGCTTGCGCCTTGCTGAAGGGGCAACTGCTTGGACCAGGGTATAGAGGTCTGGGCAGACTCAAGCGGTGTCAGTGACTCATTTGTGTGATTTTTGAGTGGGAACCATTTCCCCTACTTTCCCATGAACCTGACTGATGCCCCCCCCCCCCCCGCCCTTCATGAGAGATTTACTAGCCCCACTCTTCAGGCTCTCAGCAGCCCACACTTCTGACTCCTAGTGGTTCTGCCCTGCCAAGGGCTGGGCAGAATCTGGGACAGACTGAGTTATATGGCTCTAGGACAGGTGACATTTTCCCCTTGCAAGCCTTATTGGTACAGAAAGTGGGAGAGCTGGGGATAAAATTTGGCCTTTACATGGCCAAATCTTGGTCTGTTTGGAACTGATAAATTCTGCTGGCCTCACCCTGACAACTCCCTAAAACCCTACCCAACCACAAAGGTGTGTGAGCATTCAGTGGGTGGCAACCAGACTTGGTATAACCTGGGACATTTGCTGAGGGGCCTCAAACCCAGCACTAGGACTGAGATTGAACATGTATTGGTCTGGTGAACACTCACCCTTACCTTGTGACTGACTAAGAATCTATTTCATGCAACTCAAGTACTTCCAGGGGTTCTTTCAGTGACTGAGCCTAACAGACAGAGGCAGGTTGAAGCAGTCTTGGGGTGCCTTGGGACTCTAATGACCTGCCCTGGGGCCTGGTATTGGTAAAAGAGAGCCTTGATGTACACCTTGTTCCTTCTCCTATATACCCAGGGCAAGCAGAGGCAGCCACACACTGTGGATCACTTTGTAGCTCTAAACAGGTTGTCCAAACCCAGTCACAGTGTCTGACATTAACCTGCACCAGAATGCTTCCCAAGGAGTCCCAGAAACATCAGAGCCAAAGGCCAGCATCAGACAACACAGAGAGGATCCAATTAGCTTCACAAATGGCACATACAAAGGGAGATCTCAGAAAGCACCAGACTCTGCTGAGGCAAATTCCACTTCATGTGGTCAGCACCTGTACAGCAGTTTGTACACAGTGGTTGAGGTTGATCCTCACAATAAGCCATCCTAAAGATTGATTTCACATGTGAATGGGTCAATAGTATTCAAGACTCTGTTATAACGAGAGAGCCCACATAACCCACACAAGGGACATTCCTGGAACACAAGTGATTAAAGACACTATACCACAGTAGGTCCTACAGGCCACCTACTACATAAGGCTACCCTACCAAGACTAGGAGTCATAGCAGATTTACCAAATACATAGGAACAAACACAAAGAGGCAGATGAATTGGGGAGACAAAGAAACATGCTTGAAATGAAAGAACAGGAGAAATCTTTGGAAAGAGACTTAAATAAAATGGAAGCAAGAAATTTATGAGATATAGAGGTCAAAACATGGTTATAATGATGCTCAAGGACCTTAGTGAGAACTACAAGAAACTTAAAACTATAAAAGCATGAAAAAGGACATAGAAACAATAAAAAAGTCACAAATGAAGAATAAAATACCTAAAATGAAGAACACACTGGAAGGAAAAAGAGTAGGTTGGATGATACACAGGATCAAATCAGTATTTGGAGAAAATGTAGAAAAAACCACCAAATCAAAAGAGCAAATGAGAAAAAATAATTTAAAAAATGAAGATAGTTTAAGGGACCTTTGGGACAACATGAATCATAACAACATCCACATCACAAGAGTACCAAAAAGAGAAGAAAGAGTGCAAGGAATCAAGAGCCTATTTGATGAAATGATGACCAAAATTTTTCCTAACCTGGCAAAAGAAAAGACACATAAGTCCAGGAAGCACAGAATCCTGAACAAGATGAACCTAAAGAAGCCCACACCAAGGCACATCCTAAATAAAATAGTAAAGGTTAAACACAAAGAATATTTTTTTTTATTATTTATTATTTATTTTATTTAATTTTTTTCATCATATTGATCCCTCTATACCCTCTTCCACCTCCTTCCCCCCACAGTAACCACACTGTTGTGCATGTCCATGAGTTCCAAAGAGAGAATCTTAAAAGCAACAAGAGAAAGACTGCTAGTTACCTGCAAGGAAGCTCCTACAACACTGACAAGTTATTTCTCAATGCAAACATTTCAGTCCAGAAGGCATTGACATGAAATATTCAAAGTGATGAAAAGCAAGGACCTACAACCAAGACTACTTTACCCAGCAAGGTTATCATTTAAATCTGAAGGACAAATAAAGAGTTACCAGAAAAGAAAAATCTCAAAGAGTTTATTACCACCAAACCAGTGTTATAAAAAATATTAAAGTACCTTCTTTAAGAAGAAGAAAACAGATGAAAATAGGTAAAAGATTAAAATGGCAATAAATATGTATTGATCAATAATCACTTTTAATGTAAATGGCTTAAATGCGCCAATAAAAAGACACAAGGTAGTTGAATGAATAAGAAAATATGCTGTCTGCAAGAGACTCACCTCACAATGAAAGGTTTATGCAGAATGAAAGTAAAGGGAAAAAGATACTATTAAAAAAGCTGGGGTAACAATACTTACATATGGCAAAATAGACTTTAAAACAAAGGATATAGTAAGAAACAAAGAAGGACACTACATAATGATAAAAGGAGCAATTCAACAAGAAATCATAACTCTTGTAAACATTTGTGCACCCAACATAGGAGCACCTAAATACATAAAGCAAATCTTGATAGACATAAAAGGAGAGATTGACAGTAATACAGTCATGGTAGGGGATTTTAAAACCCCACTGACATCAATGGATAGATTTTCCAGACAGAGAATCAACAAGGAAATGGTGGCCTTAAATGTCACACTAGATCGGATGAATTTAATTAATATCTTCAGAGCATTTCACCCTAAAGCAGCAGAATATGCATTCTTTTCAAGTGCAGATGGAACTTTTTCTAAGATAGACCACATGTTAGCACAAAACAAATCTCAATAAATTTAAGAAGATTGTAATGATATGAAGCATCTTCTCTGGTCATAATGGTACAAAACTTGAAATCAATCACAAGAAAAAACTGAAAAACACACAAAGAAATGGAGACTAAATAACATGTTACTAAACAATGAATAAATTAACAATGAGATCAAGGAAGAAATCAAAATATAACTTGAAACAAATGAATATGAACACAACAACCCAAAATCTATGGGACAGAGCAAAGACAGTCCTAAGAGGGAAATTCATAGCATTGATGGCCTATCTCAAGATACAAGAAAGATCTCAAATAAAAAATCTTACTTTACACTTCAAGGAACTGGAAAAAGAACAACAAACAAAGACCAAAGTGAGTAGAAGAAAGGAGATAATAAAGATCAGAGCAGAAATAAACAAAATAGAGTATAAAATAACAATAAAAAGATCAATGAAACCAAGAGCTATTTCTTTAAACAGATAAATAATATTTATAAACCTTTAACTAGACTCATCGAAAAAAGAAGAGAGAGAGAGGAGCTAAATAAAATCAGATATGAAAGAGAAGTAACAACTGACACCAAAGAAATACAAAGGATTATAAGAAAATATTATCAACAACTATATGCCAACAAATTGAACAATTTGGAAGAAATGGATAAATTCCTAGAAAAATACAATCTTCCAAAACTGAATCAGGAAGAATTAGAGAATCTGAATAAACAGATTGCAACTAGTGAAATTGAACAAGTAATAATAATAATAATAAAAACGTTCAAGAAACAAAAGTCCTGGACAGGATAGTTTCACAGGCAAGTTTTACCAAATATTCAACGAAACAAACACACAAACATCCTATCACCTATTCTTCTCAAACTATTCCAAAAAATTCAAGAGCAGGGGAGACTCCCAAGATCATTTTATGAGTCCAGCAGTATCCTAATTCCAGATAAAGATACTACAAAGAAAGAAAAGTATAGGCCAATAACTCTGATGAACATAGATGCTAAAATCTTCAACAAAATATTAGCAAACCATATCTAGCAATACATTAAAAAGATCATACACCATGATCAGATGGAATTTAATCCAGGGGTGCAAGGTTGGTACAATGTCCCCAAATCCATAAATGTGATACACTACATAATGAAGAATAAAAACCACATAATCTTATCAATAGATGCAGAAAAAGTTTTGATAAAATCTAACACCTGTATATGATGAAAACTCTCAGCAAAGTGAGAATAGAGAAAACATACATTAACACAACGAAGGCCATTTATTACAAACGTACAGCCAACATCATACTTAAGGGGCAAAAACTGTAAACCTTTCCCTTAAGATTGGAAACAAGACAGGGATATCTGCTTTCACCACTCTTGTTCAACATAGTATTAGGAATCCTAGCCATGACAATCAGACAAGAAGAAGAAATAAAAGGCAAGGAAGAAGGAAAACTGTCACAAGGAAGACGACATAATACTGTTTATAGCGAACCTTAAAGATTCCAACTAGAAGTAATAAATCAACTCTGTAAAGGAGCAGGATACAAAATAAATATCCAGAAATTAGTTGCGTTTTTATACACTGATAATAAACTGTCAGACAGGGAAACTAAAAACACAATCCCATTCACAATTGCTTAAAAAAAAAATACCTAGGAATAAATTTAACCAAGGATGTGAAAGACCTGTACTTGGAAAATTAGATGACACTGAAGAAAGAAATTGAGGAAGATACAAATAAATGGAAGCATATATGGTGTTGAAGGATAGAAATAATTAACATTATTAAAATGTCCATACTATTCAAAGCAATCTATAGATTCAATGCAATTCCTATCAAAATACCAATGATGTATTTCACAGAACTAAAAAAATTTACATGGAACCACAAAAGACCTTAAATAGTCACAGCAATATTGAGAAAGAAGAACAAAATTGGAGGAAACATGCTACTTGATATCACACAGTGCTATAAGGCCATAGTAATCGAACCAGCACAATACTGTCATTAAAACACACATATAGATGAAGAGTACTGAATAAAGAGCTCAGAAAGAAACCCACACTTTTATGGTTAAATAATATTTGACAAAGGAGGCAAGAACCTACAATGGAATAAAGATAGTCTATTCATTAAATAGTGTTGAGAAAATTGGATGGATATGTGCAAAAAAAGTGAAGCTAGACCACCATCTTACACCATACATAAGAATAAACTCAAAATGAATTAAAGAGTTAAATGTTAGACTTGACACCATAAAAATCTTAGAAGAAAACATAGGCAGTATAATCTCGGACATTTCACATAGCAATATATATTTTTTATCTATCACCTCAGGCTAGGGAAACATAAGAAAAAATAACAAATAGAACTACATCAAACTAACAAGTTTTTACACAGAAAACGAAACTATCAACAAAACAAAAAGACAACCTACTGAATAATAAAAGATATTGGCCAATGATACAGCTGACAATGGGTTAATATCCAAAACTTACAAAGAACTTATAAAACTCAACACCAACCCCCTCCCAAACAATCCAATTAGAAAATGAGCAAAGGACCTGAATAGACACTTCTTTAAAGAGGACATACAGATGGTCAACAGGCATATAAAAAGATGCCCAACATCACTAATCATCACAGAACTGTAAGTTAAACCAACAATGAGATATCATCTAACACCTGTCAGAATAGCTATCATAAAAAAATCAATAAACTAGTGTTGGTGGGGATATGGAGAAAAGGGAACTCCAGTGCATGGTTGGTGGGAATGCAGACTGGTGCAGCCACTGTGGAAAGCAGTATGGAGTTACCTCAAAAAATTAAAAATGGAACTGCCTTATGACCCAGCAATTCCACTCCTGGGAATATATTTGATGAAACCTGAAACACTAATTTGAAAGTATATATGCAACCCTATGTTCACTGCAGCATTATTTGCAATAGCCAAGATTTGGAAGCAGCCCAAGTGCCCATGACAAAAAAAAAAAAAAAATAATGCCACAGCACATTTACACAATGGAATACTCCTCAGCCCTGAAAAAGGAAAGCTTACCCTTTGCAACTGCATGGGGACCTGGAGAGTATAATGCTAAGTGAAACAAGCCTGTCAGAGAAAGACAAATACTATATGCTTTCACTGATACGTGAAATCTAATGAACAAAATAAACTAACAATCACAATAGAAAAGACTGATAGATATAGAGAAGGGACTGACAACTGTCAGAGGGGATGGGATTTGGGAGGCTGGGTGAAAAAGGTAAAAGGATTAAGCCAAAAAAGGACAAAACTCAGACACAGACAACAGTTTGGTAATTACCAGAGGGAAAGTGGGGTGGGGGGAGGTAAAAGAGGGTAAAGGGGAGAATACATGGTGATGGAAGGAGACTTGACTTAGGGTGGTGAACACACAATATAATATACAGATGCTGTATTATAGAATTGTACACCTGAAACCTATATAATTTTATTAACTAATGTCACCTCAAAAAATTCAATAAAAAATAAATAGCCCGGCCAGCGTGGCTCAGTGGTTGAACACCGACCCATGCACCAAGAGGTCACTGGTTCGATTCCCAGTCAGGGCACATGCCCAGGTTATAGGCCCGATCCCTAGTCGGGGGCATGCAATAGGCGGCCAATCAATGTTCTCTCTCATCGATGTTTCTTTCTCTCTCTCCCTCTCCCTTCCTCTCTCTTTAAAACCAATAAAGAGAAAAATAAATAAATTAAATAAATAAAAAATAAAGGTGAAGTCTATAATGAAAAAACATCACTAGACTGCTGGTTTTATGAAGATCATCAGAAAATTGACAAATCATTCAGTCCCTAAGCCTCAGCAATTGTAGTTATCAATTATGTATCATAATTCTTGGTTGTAAAATCCTTTGTAATATTCAGATAAAAGGCTATGAAGGGACAAAGTAGTTAAGATAATTAGTTACAGCAAAAAAAAGTTTGTCAGTTTTCCATATAGTATCTTTTATATTATCATATTCTAGGTCTTATCTCCTCTATTAAGGACAAAAGAGAGAGATTAAGAGACACAGAAAAGGTGGGATTCGGTGGGGGGCGGGGTGGGATCAAACACTAGTGCTTGCTCAGCATCTGTCATGTGCTCTTCATGTATTGCCTCATTTGGTAATTCTAACAAGCCTCTCTAAAGGGGAAATAAGGAAACTGAAGCTCAGAGATACATTTCTTAAGATCACACGGAACATAGATTTGATTGAACACAGACCTTTCTCATTTCAAAATCTATCCTGAATTAAGTTGATTTCTTCCATTGCTTTGCACATCCATCTTGAAAGTAAGTGGGACGGAGGTTTGCAGAGAGGTGAGAGTTGATAGGTGCACAAGATTGCCAGGCCCTCTGTGCACATTTATTAATTCATTGTTTTGTTCATTGCTTGCTGACTATTATTGAGGCACTCTGAGATAGAGACAAACAGGAAACAGCCCTATCTCCAAGGCCCTTGGTGTCTTGTAAGGGAAGACAGACACTAAAGAACTATAGGAAAGTATTCCTAGTCCTCAGACAGATGTGTACAGAGCAGTGGTGGTTCTAAAATTCCCAGAAAGAAGAGGCAATTTGATACTGTCAGTTGGCTTTAAATATCCATTTCTCCCTCTTTCTATGTCTTGTCCAGTGCTGCAAAGGCCTAACTAGCGAACACGTAGTATCTCCAGACGAATGTTCTCACCATAAAATAGGTTGCAGCACATAGGTGGATGTGCAAGAGACCTGGAAAGTAGAAGAGAGGCAGATGCCATGCTCCCGACACAACTGCTGGTGAGCGAAGCTCAGAGTTGTGCATGTGGAAAGGCCGTTACAGCGCCTGAAATAGATCTCTCTGTCATCTGCCCTGTGTGGGTCATAGGACAGTTGTGGTGAGTTCTGCACTTGGGTTGATGGCAGTCTTCTTGATTCGTATGGTGGAGCATTTTTTAATTGAGTAGTGCCAAAGTCACCCCTGGCTCCTTCTCAAGCCCTTCTAACAATGTTATAAGCACTGAATCCTTACAATAAATTTCTTTCTGCCTTGGCCAGTTTGGCTCAGTGGTTGGAGCATCAGCCACGGAACTGAGAGTCCCAAGTTTGGTTCCCGCTAGGGGCACATACCAAAAAAACAAAAAAAAAATTTCTTCTTATTTATACATGCAGGATAGAATCTATTTCCTGCTCAAATGCCTGCCAGATATAAAGGGGTTTGAAGGAGGAGGTAGTAAGGGAGTTATCTTGAAAGGTTATTTGCATGGCAGGCACCTCGTGTTTCTGTAATTGGGTGTTAATTGTGATTGACTTAGGCAATACATGGCTTCAATGAACAGACTTGCTTCAAACAAATAGTATCAACATTATGTCTTTTTTCTTTTTCTGCTTTTATGTCCTGGTTTAAGTTACCTGTGTATCTTCTCAATTGAGTATTGGCAAGAACATCTGGCAAAGCAGATTAAATTATTTTGTTTCTGTTTTGTTTTGTTTCTCTAACTAATATTTAATTGACTGATTCTCACCCACCTCAGGTCAAGAAAGTGTGGCCATGGGACTGAAGTATTAAATTAAACTTACTTTGAAACTGAAACCAATCTTCAAATTAAAATAAGTGTAACCGTGATTTGATACAAGATTAAAAGAAAAATGTTACGATTATAGATGGACTATGTTAGTTTTGCAATAGAAGTTGTGCATTGAATGCCGAAACCCATTTCAACATGACAACAGCATGTTTTCTTCTTTGCTGACTAAATTAAAGAAATAACTGGTGGTCTTCTAATTTCTATTTACCCTATGGGTTGGATGGTTTTCAGTCAATAATTATTTAGGTAACATAAGATCTGTAAGCATAAAAAAATATGTTATTTTTATCTGCAATGCATTTAAAATAATTTGTATGAAATGTATGTTGTTTAATCAGATAAATTAATAAGTGAATTGGTTACATCATTTGTATCTGTCAGTCTACTGGATAAGAACTAAGCCAGGTACACCCCTGGCTTTTAATAACTTAAAATGCCCTGTTTTTAAAAAAAAGTTTTAGAGAGTATAAAAATCCTCCCAAACAATCCCTTGTACTGTCCTCCTAATGTCTATAGTTTGAGAGAATACAGTAGCCTTTCCTTATCTGTGGAGGTTATGATGCAAGACTCCCAGTAGATGCCTGAAACCATGGATAGTACCAAACCCCATATATCAATATAGATCGATCTATCTATCTATCTATCTATCTATCTATCTATCTATCTATCTATCATCTATCTATCTGTATCTATATATATACACTATGCTTTTTCCTATACATACATATATATGATAAAGTTTAATTTATAAATTAAGCACAGCAAGGGTAAAACAGAATAATGAATAATGAAACAGAACAACTATAATGACCGACACAGTCAATCTGACACCTGAGACGGCTAACAGGAGGGGAGCATGTACAGGAATGACTCATGTCCTGGGTGATACAGAGGGAAACAGTGTGATATTTCATCACGACACTCAGAATGGCACACAATTTATAACTAATGAATTGTTTATTTCTGGAATTTTCTATTTAATATTTTTGAACTGTGGTTGACAGTGGGTAACAGAAACAGTGGAAAGGGAAACCGTGGATAAGGGGAGACTACTAGAAAAAAGGTACTGAGAGGTAATGATAAGGCTGTGGGTTGGGAGGTAGGGAGGCTGGTCAGGAGAGATTTCCTGAAGGGGGCAACACTTGAGTGGAGTCCTGGTGGCCCTTTGCTTGGCAGATATGGAGAAGGGTGGGTACTCCAGGTATAGGGGTATAAGGATCAGAAGGCTGAAAGTAACAGAAGGCATTGGGAACCCCCAGACTGCCTGGAGAGTGGGGTAAGCAGAGGGAAACCTGGAGAGGTCCTCACCGGCTCCAACCTGCAGGGTCAGGTCCATCTCACTGCGGAGTTTGCATTGCGTCCTGCAGACAATGGGGACATTTTTATGGATTTTAAGCCAGGCAGTGAGTTCTGTGAAGAACATTTTGGCTGCAGCATTTAGGATAAAGAATGAAACTGAGGGCAGGAGGACACGGGAGATTCAGTGAGAGTTGTGCTGGGAGAGAAGCTTGATTCCAATGTCTGAATGGTAAGGGAGAGGTTATGTTACCAGGAGTGCAGACGGAGTCCCAGAGGCGCTCAGATGGGAAGCAGTTGGGTAGAAATGTGGGGAGTGGTATCTAGAGAGGGTTACAGGGTCAAGAATGCTTTTGTTTATCTATCTATCCATCTGTCTATCATCTATCTATCCATCCTATCTACCTAATGAATAAGAGTCCAGTAAGCTTATTGTTAAAATGGAAGAAACAAGGAAGGAAAAGCACTAGAGATATAAGAGAGGTTAGTTTATTTATTTACTTTTATGAGACTCAAATAAATGATATGCTATACTGAAATGAAGTCCAGATTTTTCTAATGATAAAAATTGAAATCCAATATAGAAGATGATTTGGGTAACAATGTTATAATCTTTTGATTGAAAGTATGGTAGACAGGCCCTGGCCGGTTTGGCTTAGCGGTTAGAGCGTTGGCCTGCGGTCCGGAGAGACCCGGGTTCGGTTCCCGCTAAGGGCATGTACCTCGGTTGCCGTTTGTCCCCGGCCCTGGTTGGTCTCGTGCGGGTGGCAGCCACTCGATGTGTCCCTTTCACATCGATGTCTCCCTCTCTCTCTCTTCCTCTCTCTCCCTCCCACTCTATCTGTACAAAAAATGGAAAAATGTCCTCGGGTGAGGATAAAAAAAAAAAAAAGTATGGTAGACAGAATAATGACCCCTCAATGATGTCCATGTTCTACTTCTTGCCCTGGCCGGTTTGGCTCAGCAGTTAGAGCATTGGCCCACAGACCAAAGAGTCGTGGGTTTGATTCTGGTCAAGGGCATGTACCTCAGTTGCGGTTTGTCCCCGGCTCTGGTTGGGGTTGTGCGGGAGGCAACCAGTCAATGTGTCCTTCTCATGTTGATTTTTCTCTCTTTCCCTCCCTCCCACTCTATTTGAAGAAAATGGAGAAAAATATCCTCGGGTGAGGATTAAAGAAAAAAACAATTGAAAACCAAGAAAGGTTATACAAAAGGCAATATACATGCAGACATGAAGGGTTAACAACAGTGATAGCATACTAAAATTAGCAGAAAAGGGCTAGTAATGAAAAGTGAGCAAAGAATAATAAATTGGTAGTGCCAGAAGAATCCCCCCCCCCCAAGAGTGCCAAGAATTGCAAATAAACCATTGGGGTAACTTTTTTTATCTGGACAAATAGCACTAATCTATTGGACACCCAGTGTTGGCCAGAGCATAAGAAACAGGCATTTCCATGAACTCTAGGTGCAGTTGTAATTTGGTAAAAGCTGTCTGGAAAGGAATTTGGCAGTTACTACTTACCTGACAACTGTACATACCCTGTGACTGAGCAACTCTCTAAGATTTTATTCTTTAGAAATGTTAATGTAAGTGAACAAAGATATACATGTAAGTGTTCATAATGGCATTGTTTGTGCAGAAAATATGAAAATGACCTAAAATAGGTGTAATTAGGAGATTGAAAGACATTTGTAATATTCAAATGACATACTATCATGTTGCCTTTTAAAAGACTGAGGTAGATAAGAATAGGATGAGGGTGTCAATGGGGGGAAAGAAGGGATACCTGTAATATTTCAACAGTAAAGAAAAAAAGAATAAATATATATAATACATTAATAAATGATGAGAACTAGTTGCAAAATAATATGTATATTTTGATTCTATTATAAAATATGCATGTGTCTTTGTGCATTTCTATATTTATATAATATAAAGTTTGTATTTGTGAATTACATGTAATTTGTATCAGTATATGCACAGGAAAAAACTATCAGAATTTACAAGCAAGCTGTTAAGAGATGAAAGAATGTGAAAACAGGAGACTTTTACCTTCTGCTTTATTTATGTCTCTATCATTTAAATTTCTTTACAACACATGCTTTTTTATTCAGGAATAAAAAACATAACACTGTGAAAATGTTTAATGAATCTTAAGTGACTCATAATTGAGCATGGTGGAACATTCTTCTTTGGTAACAAATGACCAATCTGACTACATGTGAGAGCAAGAGTCTACCTAGTTATTATTTTTGCAGGGTAGAAAATAAATAAGTCCTTGCTGAGTGAATAAATGATTAAGTAGAAATAAATTGATATGCTTTGGTAGCTAAGAAAGGAAGGGCTCTATAAATCTCCCAGAGGAACCAACAATTATTTCTTTGATGCTACCTGAGGAAAAAAGTGTTTAAATAAAATATCTCTGGCCATTTCTCTCTCTTTTCTTTTAATTCCCGAAGCTATCATCAATTTGGAGCCTTCATATCATACAAGCTATAAACATAACCTATTAGGGAACTCAGGCACAATATTTCATGTTGATTAGAAGTGAATTATTTTAGGAAGAAATTCTAGAGAAAATCATCTCTGAAGTCCAGCATTCTGAATTATAAGAACCAAACAGCAGCAACTAAATCAAGTCAGATTTTGAAATGTATTTAAAGACCTCTCATTTTAAATGTGACTATGCTCAATTGCATATATATATATATATATATATATATATATATATATATATATCAACCTTAACTGCTTAAAAAAATTTTTTTTTGGCCATTAGCTATATTATGAAGGGGAGTGAAGTTGAAATTCATATAACCAAATTCAGATGAACAAATGAAAGCCAGTGATTAAAGTGTGCTTTAAATGTGAGAAGAGTGTAAGAAGAACAGGTGAAGTTTCAGAATCATTGTCTGTTCACCTGCCTCCCCAAAGCCCCACCCATCCCTGCCAACTTTTCTGGCCACAGTTTGGACAAGCTGGTTCATTCAGCATCTCTTTCCAGGCGAATTGGAAATGGATTCAGAGAAACCAGTTCTCCTCCAGATGCGAGTAAAAGTGTAACATATAAAGTCAGGAGCAGTGGTGGGTTTATATTTCTCTATGTGGATGGAGAGTAGATCAAGCCTATTGGGAGGGAAAAGGAGAGGGGTGTGGAGGAGGAGGAGGAAAACAGGAGGAGGGAAGGAAGAGGAGGTGTTATGTCGATTAAGTGGAGACCAGAGACTTAGGCGAGTACTTCACAGTCCCAGTTCCTTCCTAGGTCCAGATGGTATTTGTATAATCATTTCTGCCTTTTTCCACAAGCTACTCTGGTATAATTCCTACTACTTGCAAAGAAAGACTCCTAATTAGCACTAGAGAGGAAATAAAAGTGCCGTTTGCCCAGTATTTTTCAAATAAGTCTGGAAATCAAACTCTGTCCATGCTGTCAGAGCCTGCCTGAGCTTGCCCTGGTCTGTGTCTCATTTCTGAGCTCTGGAGTTGAGTGACTGTGGAGTCTCCACCTGAGCCTCGGATCATTTCGGTTATTCTATTCCAACACTTGGGTTTCCACAGGAAGCAGGGGACAATTGGCTGCATTGGAGAGATCACATCATTAACACAAGCTCTACCTTCTTCCTTCACTTCTGGGCACCAAAGCGAACACCGCAGAATATTGGAGCTGGAAGGGGCTCAGAAATCATCTGTTGCAACATCCTCATTTCACAGAGAAGAAAACAGAGTGGGATGGAGAGGCTTCCTCAATGCTACACAATAAAATAGTAGCAAAAGCAGGGCCTGAACCTTCCAAGATTAGACTCCTCCCTGTGCACCAAGAGCTGGAGTGAGCATCTGTGTTGGGCCACAGCCGAGGGGAGTGGGGCAGTGCTGTGGGAAATGGTGATAAACTTAATAAAAACCAGCAGTTTGCATCATCTCTCATCTTCTGGGGAGGCGGGTCAACCCATCATTCCGCGGTGCCCCCGCCCCGCACAGCATGCAGCTTTCACGCCTTGATTTCCACCGTCAGGAGAGGAAATGAGGGGAAAGCTCTGAGCTTAATTGGAACTTTTTTTTTTTTTATAAAACAGAATGGAAGGGTCACTTAAATGTCGAAATATTTTCCAGTAATCTGGGCAACTTACCTTTTCCTCACGCAGCTGCCAAGTTTTCAGCATGACATTTTCATTGCCGAAGGCTTGCAGGGAATTAGAAATCACACCAGGCCCGGTTGTCGTCCGCTGCGATGATGCTAATAGGGAATCCCCATGGAGGTTTTGCAATATTTTGTTTTTGTTTCTTTCCATGAATATTGGCCTTAAACTTGGTTTCCAAGCTATTTCATGAGCCGTACTTTCCGATGTAGGAACTGCTGTCATTTAATAACCTCAGAGTCCAAATTTCAACAAGTTACTGGTTCAAAGTTATTCATCTTAAAGGAGCCAGTGAATATCCACTAAATAAAATAAGTAATCAAACTGACTTCAAAGCCATATTTAGGGAGATGTTTTACTGGATGGTAACAGGATTTATTCTTTTTTTTTTATTTTAATTAATGGTCACTGGCATCACTTTTAATCAATCATTCCTTAGCTTGTGTATGAAGAGAAGACAGAGCTTTTAATTGAACTCTATGATTTATTCAGGGCTATGCTATTTTGAGTTATAAAGCGTATCTTGTTCGGTAAAACAAGTTTTCATAAAGTAAATTTGTAGTATCTGCAAAGTATCAGGGAAAGCAGTTAAAATGTTACCTTTTTCTCTCATTTCCTGTCAGAGCAACCCTGTCGGTAAGCAGTATTACCCACTGTTACCCTTATTTTACAGTTGAATAAGAGGGACTCAGGTTAAGAAACGTAAGACCACGCAGCTCGTGTCCGGCGGAGCTGGAAAGTGAATCCACGTTTTTCTAACTCTACAGACTGTGCTACACTCTCTGCCAAGATGTAGCCAACCACCATTCAATGTCAGCTTATTTATTCATTAATTAACCTGCTAATGAAACATTTATTGAATCTCTTTAATACATGGACCAGACAGGCTTTGGTGGTACCAAGATGAATGAGATCCAGACCCAACCCTGGAGGTGGAAAGTAGAGATGATTATACATGAAAACAGATAATCACCAAGCAATGTGACCACCTCTGTCACAGAGCTAACAGTGTTCTTCTGATTTCTCCAATGAAGTCATATTGTTGGCATTCTTTGAGTTGCTTTGTGTAATTAAAAAATGATAGAACTATTTCTTTAATAGCTGTCAGTACTTCAGATTATACTACTTATTCAGCAAGTAGCCCAGAATTAGTTAGATTTTACCTTATTCACCTTGTTGACTTCTGAGCTGGAGATATTATAAAGAATACAGTAAGCTAGGCTGATATTTCACCCAAGGGATGACTTAGGTTCAGAGTATGAATGAAGAGACTTTGTTTCTTCCAGGAAGCTAAAAAAATCAAACCTTTGCTCCATCAGTATTTGACCATGTGTTATTCTTGCAAATATTACTATTTGTTTTAATTTCTTAGATTATAACTTTGAAAGTAAATATTTTCTTTAGGTAACCCCCCCACCCCCCGAAACATTTGTTGAGCTCCTTCTAGATTTAGGTACTGTAGAAGCATTAGTATGTGCAAAGGAGAAATATTTATTTGAAGGAAGCCTGTTTTCACTCATTATAACACATCATTTCACCATCTAAAAATTGAAGGTAAGAGCTGCTTTTAACAGAGTTGTAAATAAGATCAAATGAGACGATATGTTCAAAATTATTTTGGGAAGTCTATCTGATAAATATTGTAGCTCTTGTTAAAGTAAACGTATGTGCTCCAAAGTATGTAGTTAAAACATTGCAAAGTATGTGAGTGTGGTTTAAGTGGGCTAAAGGATTTTATTTTTGACAAATTCTAATTGATTAGACATTTTAGTGAAGTGAAGGACTTCCTCTAGCACATTTGTTTTATGGATTGAGGTGTTGTACTTTCTCATTGCAGGATACACTTGCCCTTCCTTTTCAAGGCACATCTATTTTAATGAACTTTTATTTTATATGATGCTTCTGCTACAATGCAACTAGAAACCAATTTCATCAATGTATATTTGGTTCTTTTAGAACTCCAGTATATGTAGAGTGACAATAAAAACAAGTAGTCTAACAGCTCTTTAAAACCAGAAGTTTGACTTTTCACAAAGATGAACCTTGGTGAGAACAGCACTGATCAACAGTGTTATCATAGTCCCAGATCTGTCATATTGTACTTAAATGCTGTTGCACTTTGTTAGAGAAAGTGCATCAGAATCAAATGATTAAATCTGAGCTTTGGCTGCTGTGAAAATTTCAAACAACCACATGAAAGGAGACAGGCTTGTGTTGGCAGCACCTACAAATGCAGCACGAATGTGCTGAAGTAGTGGGTAATTAATGATTGTGGAGAGACTGAAGGGCTGAGCAAAACGTGGTTCAGGGTGGGCTGCACCTGTGGATGGAGCTGGCTGGTGTTAGTGAACATTGCTGCTGGAGCTGTGGATGGCCTCTGGGAGCATGTCAATACCTCTTCCTAATTCTCGTTACCATTTCCAAAGGCTGTAAAAGCAGAGTCAATTTTGTGCTGCCTGGGAAAAGGAAGGAAAACACTGCATGGGCAGTTGGCATAAAATTATCACATAGAATGCATTTAAGAATGAGGGAGAAATAGAGGCGAGAGAAAATCTGTTCTTCTATTTCCAGATAAATGGCAGAGTCTAACAACAAAGTTTCATCGAAATCAGAGTGCTTTGAGATACAGTAGTGCTAAAAGAAGCTTGTAAGGCCCTGGACGAATTCCTTAAAACACAGCCACCATCCTTAAAAATATGTTGGGGCTAGGCATTGATGGAAGGCAGGGAGAGGAATACTGAACTCAGGGTGAGGAATGGCTCTACCACTCATCCTGTGATGGGTCACTTGGCTTCCAAACTTTTTGTTGTTGAGATTTTCGTTTTGCTATCTTACTGTTTTTACAGTGCAAAGACCTTTTTTCTCTCAATGCTCTTAGATTGATAACCTTGTGTTTTTATTTTATTGAGTGAGTGTGCTACCTTACCTCTTGGACGGTTTCAATTATAGCTTATCCTAACTTTCTATTTGCTTACTGCAGTTTTTCTGTTTCTCCTGAATTATGTTTTACTTTTTGGATGTCTTAATTTTCTCTCTTTTGTGTTGGAGAATTTCCTCAAGTGACATGATCCCTGGCTTCCACTCATTTTTAAGAATGAGGCAATAAAATGTTGGCCGATAAGTAGGTGTGAATATAAAGGGCTTATCAATGGATGGCTTGTTTCTGGAGGGACCCCCACCAGTCAGTACATGTAAGTCTTTGCTCTTGGTTTGATCAGTTTCCTGTCTGAATGATGAAAGCCTTTTTACCAACATTCTGGAGGGAGCTAACAGAGATGTCACCATTTAGTTAATGTCAATATTTTCAATACAACATGCTGACTCTCAGGTCTGTCTAGGCATTTTAGCTCAGAATCTTTCTGGTTCACTCTTTTCAGAGAGTAAACCTCTGGCTTCCATTGGGTGGGGCGAGACTTCTGGGGTTCTAAATGCAGTTTTTACAGATTTTCAATCTGTCCTCTTGTTTTTATAGCCCATTTGTACTCCCACTCTCAGGTAATAACAGGGTGTCTACAGTTCCTGAGAATCAGGAATTTGCCGTGGATCAGCCTGGCTTCCCCCTGCTGCGGGTGAGTTAGGTCACTTTTCTGAGCTCCATGTCATCAATCACCTCTTATTCACCAGATTTCTTTTTCCCAAATTTCTATTTGCTGTTGTCTCCTTTCCTGTTCTCTTTTTCTTTGTGGGTTTATGCCCTTAAAGAGAAAGACATGTTATTGTCATCTAGTGTGGTTTTGGAAAGGAAATGATAAACATATGCTGAAGTGGTCTTAGTGTTTTCATTATAATGTTGCTTTAAAAAATCTGGCTGTAAAATTATATTATTGGAGACAATATGTTAATTAAATTAAGTGTCATACAAATAATCCAGAATCCTACTTCTGTGGGTAATTAACATTTTGGTTACTTTCTTGAAATCATTTTTTTTCTAGAATTTCACATAGTTGAGACCATTTTGTAGTTAAAATTTTGTATCTCATTTTTTAAAAATTTTTATTCAACATTGTAAGGATTTATGTTACTTAAGTAAATTTATAAATGTTGTTTTTATAAGCTCCTTTATGTTAATTTCAATATACCACTTTATTTACCCACATATATTACACTGGGCATTTGGAATGTTTCAGTTTTATTTTCTCAAAAAAAAATTCGGGGACAAAAATCCATATATAAAGCCTTTTCTGTATATTGAAATATTTTCACAGACTAAATGTGAGGAAGCAAAATTATTGAATCAAAAAGTAGAAACATTATTATGGCTATTAACATATTAAGCAAACATTATATATATATTTTTAGCATTTATTAGAAATTAAATCAGCAGAGTAGTTACTTAGCTATTCCCAAATACCTGGTGTTCTCTTGTCTCCAGTCATATCATAAAGAAGCCAAAGGGCAGCTCAAAGCCCTGCCTGGTTTTACCTTAATCCCCATCCTCAGGGCCAGGTCCACCTCTGCCATTTACAGGGTATTGGGCCAAAGAATGAATGGAAGAATTCAGCCCATGGGCCTCCCATCTTCACTTTTTTTTTTATTGATTAATTTTGTTACAAATGATTCTCTTTTTTCCCCCCACTGATTCCCCCCTCCCCCTTCCCTACCTGCCCCTTCCCCAGATTGTTGTCCATGTCCACTGTTCATGAATACATGCATATAAGTTCTGTGGTTCATCCCTCTCTCGCCTCCCCACTCCTTAGGGGATTGTCCTCAAACTGTTATGTTCATTATATTCCACAAATCAGTGAGATCATATGAAATTTGTCTTTCTCTATTGGCTTGATTCACTTAGGATGATACTTTCCAGGTCCCTCCATGTAGTCTCAAAGGATAAGAGATCTTTCTTTCTTACTGCTGCGTAGTACTCCATTGTGTATATGTACCACTGCTTTTTAATCCATTCGTCTACTGATGGGCACTTGGGCTGTTTCCAGATCTTAGTGATTGTAAATAGTGCTGCTACAAAGATGGGGGTACATATATTCTTTCTGATTGGTGTTTTATGCTTCGTAGGGTATATTCCTAGAAGTGGGATCACTGGGTCAAATGGGAGATCAATTTTTAATTTTTTGAGGTGACACCATATTGTTTTCCATAGTGGCTGCACCAGTCTGCATTCCCACCAACAGTGTACTAGAGTCCCCTTTTCTCCACACCCTCGCCAACACTTGTTGTTTGATGATTTGTTGATGGCGGCCATTCTGACAGGTGTGAGGTGATACCTCATTGTTGTTTTGATTTGCATCTCTCTGATGATTAGTGATGTTGAGCATTTCTTCATATGTCTCTTAGCCATTTGTATGTCCTGTTTGGAGAGGTGTCTATTTAGTTCCTCTGCCCATTTTTTAATTGGATTCTTTGTCTTCCTTTTGTGGAGTTGTATAAGCACTCTATATGTATTGGAAATTAACCCCTTATCTAATATATCATTAGCAATTATGCTCTCCCATACAGTGGGTAGTCTTTCCGTTTTGATGATTGTTTCTTTCGCTGTGCAGAAGCTTTTGAGTTTGATGTAGTCCCATGTGTTCATTTTCTCCTTTGTTTCTATTGCCTTAGGTGATGTGCAAGTAAAAATACTGCTGCTTATGATGTCTGAGATTTTGTTGCCCACAGTCTCCTCTAGGATTTTTATGGATTCATGAGTTACATTTAAGTCTTTTATCCATTTTGAGTTTATTTTGGTGTAGGGTGTAAGTTGATGGTCTAGTTTCATTTTTCGGCAAGTAGCTGTCCAATTTTCCCAGCACCATTTATTAAAGAGGCTGTCCTTACTTCACTTTTAATGTCTGGCTCTGACCTGGAATGCATATGTGTAGATGTTCCAAGATCTTCATCCAAGTGATCCATACCTTATCTAGCCTCGTCTTGGGCATCTCTCAGGGATAGGGGTGTCTACACTGGCCAGTCTATGGAGTCCATCTTTAGGAGGAAAGACGTGGGCTTGTTGGGCAGGGAGTTTCAAGATTGCAGGTCCCCAGAATGTGATCTAGAATGGGAGGGGCAGGGCATGAGCTCCAGACAGACAGTCTGACACAGGGACTTGGCCCTGTGGGGAAAGGTACAGCTGTGGTCAGGCCAGAGTGTAGGATTCATGGCAGGAGCACTAGTAGCCTGTGTCTAAAGACAGTGTTACTTACAACCTATGCTTAACCGGCACTCCAGACACAATTACCTATAAACACAGCCTGATTTAGCAGGGGATGAAAGTGGAGTGGGGGTAGAATAGAGAGTGGGCAGGTGGTAGAAATGTGTGGGTGGGGCGATAAAGGGTAGTCTCCTGTCTTTTTTTCCAAGGAAGCAAAAATAGACTGATAATCTAACTACCACTACATATAGTTCTCCTGGGTGTGAACGAGAAATATATTTCACCAAATATAGTACTATGGTATTATATATTGACTAATGACCAACTGAAGATGTTCAGGCGCACCCCCTGGAATTTGTAAATCATAACGTATGTGAGAAAAGGATCTCTGGAGATTCACTTAAATTAAGCATTTGGAGATGAGGAAGTTACCTTGGATTATCTGGGTGGTTTCTAAATTCCATCACAAATATTCTCACGAGAGAGGCAGAAGGCGACAACACAGACAAACAGAAAAGAAAGCTATGAGAAGACGGAGCAGAGAGACGTGGCTACAAGCCAATGAACGCCCACAGCCACCGGAAGCTGGGAGTGGCAAGGAAAGGGCCCTCCTCCAGGGCCTCCACAGAGGGCATGGTCCTGCCGACACCTTCATGCTGAACTTCTGTCTCCGAAACTGTGAAGAAATACATTTTTGTTGTTTTAAGCCACACAGTTTATGATAATTTGTTATAGCAGCCATGGGAAGCTAATACCAGTGTTATTAATTGAAAACCATTATTATCACTTTCCTCTCACTCCCTAATGCATGGGTTTCAAGAAACAGAAAATGGGATCCTTAGATTGTGCTTTGTCTTGCCAAGGATTTTTGCAGAACACCAGTTAACACTTTCATAGTCTGGAGTAGCTGTCATTTAGGATGAAAACATGCCATGATTCCTGGGGTTGTTGCATATTACCAGAGACAAATCCCTCATTTCTACTCACCTAAGTAACACAATACAGGATAAAGACTAGAGATTTGAAATTAGACCTTGGCTCAACTCTTAGTTCTACCATTTACTAGCTATGCGATCTTGGACATGTTACCTACCATCTCATTTTGCTACATGGTGATAAACTTGTCCTGGTACCATCTTCAGAGATACTTCAAAAGAACCATGTATCCTTCATGAATATCTCTCTTGAGCAAGTCTAGGCTTCATGTATGTATTATTTTAATTTCATCCAGAACCTCAAAACTCTGTATATGAAAATATTGTAGTGTAAAGAATGTAAATTTTTAACATTTTGGATACTTCGGTTCCTATTAAAATGTGACTGGTTTAACACTGTACTTTTTTAAACCAAAGAAATTAATCTCTAATGGTAGACATTTATATATTATGGTTGACTAATGAGAGTGATTTTTTTTAGTCAGAATAACAATTTATGTGTAAATTTCAGGAGTAATCGATTGATAAATCAGCACTTGTATAGTACTTCTTTCTGTCTCTTTAGGCACAAAAACATGGAGCAAGACAGCAAAAGGAGTGCAGTTATAAAAATGATGAAAAACAGGATTCATCCTCTTATGTTAGAATTGTAGTCTAGAAAAGTTTACACTTTGAACAAGGCTTATTTCCCTTTTTGTGGGAAAGAAATCAATAGAAAACCACAAGGGATAAACAATCCCTGCCAGAGATCCTAAAAGAGAGGAGTTGTGAACACTGAAATTTCCATGAACTGCAGCAGACCATCCCTAACTTATCGAGTTGGCGTGAAGCCAGCATTCACAGCTGCTCCTCCCCGCTCTGCAGAGGCGGCTTGTCTGAGGAATTTGGTCTTACTTTCTATTTCCTATGGGGAATGTGCTCCTTTTGACTCAGTCTAGAATTAAAATTTTTATCGCTAAATATTTTCAAATGCCCACTTTTAAAACCCATCCCCACCTCCCCCACCACGGCAGGTGGTAGGTTTGGGCTGGAGAATGTCCTCCGTGATAACGGCTGTTACTGCTGTGGCTGTTCTGTGAGTGATGGATACGCTGATGTGTGGACCAGATGAGGTGTTGGTAGGAATGGAGCAGCTGATGCCACTGTTTCTCTGTTGTTCTGGGACGGAGGGAGGAGGATAAACAGGTCATTTCCCAAATGGAAAGCAATGAGAAGTTGGAACTTGGTGATCAAACTAAGGACGTTTTTGCTGGTGCAGTAGGGCAAGAACAGGGTCAGTGGCGTTCTGGTAAATGTGTAACGCCCAGTTCTCTGGAGAAAGAAAGAATTCGTCATGTTAGCTGATGCTTGCGAAGTAAATACTCCCAAGGTGGTTGATTTTACGCTGCAGCGTGATAGTGTGATGTCCATTGGTTCACAAAATTTCTGACAATTTGACATTTGTCTCTGACCAGCTGGGATGCGACAGATCCAGTGTATCACTGGCAGGATAGGAGTTGAATTGCGCTCTTTGGTTTTGTTTTAGTTTTGCATGATGGAATCCTCCGCTGTAAATGAAAGTGCTTTAAGTCTGAGATAGAGTCTAATAGCACAGGGGCTTGAGGACATTTGGACGTTGGGAGTTCAGGAAACTGTGTGGAATCCCTGGTCTGTCTTTGACCTCACATATGAATTGTTGGAGGAAGTAACATTTTTCAGCACATATTGGTGAGCACAAGGCCACTGTGAGTTTTGTGGACCATATGAATGGCTCTAAGGACTGGCCAGGATGACATCACGAGTAATGTGCCCCTGTGGCCAGTGACAGTGTATATTATGTTCTGTGTTTGTAGAACAGGATACCAGCTTTGCCCCGTTCTTTTGTAACACAAGGCACTCATCCATACTCATATACACTCTACTGCCATTAAGCATCTGTCTGGTGGGGACATCAGCCTGCCGTTATCAGCGGCTGTTTTTCTGCATGTAGACACACTTGCAGTAACGACCCCCCGCTTCACATACTGCTTTTGTTTCTGAGAAAGACATTTCTATGGCAACCTGTCAACACATGGTGATGTGGACATTCCTAAGGTTTCTCCACTATTTCAAGGGGCAGAGGCAGGTCTTAGCACATCATCAGGGAATACCAGGCTTCCTGGGGTAAAGCCTCCAATGCCTATCATTGACCACCTGTGTTCTTATACATTGTAACTGTCTGCAGCGCGACCATTGTTCTGGAGGAACTGGGAAGGGAAGAGGTCATTAGAGCAGTGTCCCAGTGTCCGTCTGGATAGGATGTTACACATTTACATGCTGGGTGCAAATCAAAGGAGAACCTCATCAGAAAACACCAGGTGTTTGAATTAGCATGTAGACCAGGGGTTGGCAAACCATGGTCTGTAGGTCAAACCTAACCCCCCTCCCTATTTTGATAAAGTTTTATCATAATAGGGTTTCTTCATTTATTTGCATATTGTCTATGGTAGCTGCTTTTGTGCTACAACTTTTGACAGAGACGATAGAGACGGCAAAGCCAACAACCTTTACTGTCTGGCCCTTTACAGAACTATGCCAGGGACCTTCGTTTTTCTCTACTCCACTGGCAACATCTTCCCTTTCCTGATTTCCCTACTTCCAAGTTGGCAACTAAGTGATGTGATAGAGGTGTTAGCTAATGCCATGATGATAATCATACTGAAGTAGACAAATGTATCAAACCAATACATTGTACACCTTGAACTTACACAATGTTATATGCCAGTTATATTTAAATAAAAACATATAAGGGAATGAATAGAATGCTCTGAATAGCATACTGTGCCTGTTTCTTGGGTTTTATTTCAGTTTTTAGTACCTTCCATTAGGCTAATGAGAACAGAAGAATTTAAAAAAATGATGAATGATGGGCAATGGTAGGTATGAAATCCTTCCTGTTTTTAAATTCTCTTTTTAAAAGTATGAGAATTGTGGTAGAGGAAAACAAAAAGACATTTTAAAGGAACTTCAATAGTTTCAGTTTTTTTTTTTCTTTATTGTTTTTTTTTTTTTTTTTTAGAGAGAGAGGAAGGGAGAGGGAGAAAGAGATGGAAACATTGATGAGAGAGAACAGTGATTGGCTGCCACCTGCATGTCCCCCACTGGGGATCGGCCCCACAACCTGGGCATGTGCCCTGACTGGGAATCGAACCGGTGACCTCTTGGTGCATATCAACCACTGAGCCACACCAGCTGGGCAATAGTTCCAGTTTAAAAAGAATTAATTTTGCTTCCTTTTGAAAATTTCCCCTCTCCCAGAAATTAGAGAGTAAACCATACACCTTTGATTAAAAAAAAAGAATAGATGCCTTCTCCCATTTTTGAGAAGATTTTTATTAGCAATAGTCACCAGGTATGTTCTTGACAAGAGATATGGACATTGGCTACCCACTCCCACAGTTTATAAGGAAAACAAATCTTCCCACAAACTCAGCCAAGGGACAAAAATATTATTTTTGGATATGACACCCTTGAAATATTTAGATCAGGGTTGCACAGTTGACTAAAGCAACTGTGTTAATTTTTTAGGACTGCGTAATGAAGTACCACCAACTGATTGGCTTAAAACAACACAACTGTCTTCTCTTACAGTTCCGGAGGCTGGAAGTCCAAAATCAAGGTGACAGCAGGGCGCTTTCAAGGGAGGATCCTCTTCCAGCTCTGGTAGCTGCGGGGGTTCTTGGCTTAGGAAAGTAAAGCTCCAGTCTCTGCCTTAGCCGATCTTCCTTCTGAGCCTGTGTCGAATTTCTCTCTTCTAAGAACATCAGTCATAATGGAGGAAAGGCCTACCTTAAAGACTTCATCTGATTTGGTTATATCTGCAAAGACCTTATTTCCAAATAAGGGCATATTCAGAAGTATCAGAAGGGTTAGGACATAATAAATATATCTTTTGGGGGAACACAATTGAAGTCATTACAGTGACCCAATATTTATGAACCATGCTTGAACACAAAAGAATGAGTTGAATATTATGCTAAGCGAAATAAGCCAATCAGAGAAAGACAAATATCACATGATCTCACTTACATGTGCAATCTGATGAACAAAATAAACTGACAAACAAAATAGATCCAGAGACATGGAAGCAGGGAATAGACTGATGAAACGCAGAGGGAAGGGGGAAGGGGGGGCAGGAAGAGATAAACCAAAGAACTTATATGCTTGTATGCATAACCCATAGACATAGAGCATTGGGTGAAAAAAGGGACATCTGTAATACTTTCAAAAATAAGGATAAATTAAAAAGCATAATTAAATGATTGATGAATGAATAAATGATCTCACTTTTCTAGTTTTCTATAATAATAATAAAAAGAATGAATTGAGACAACCATATTCTCTGTCTTGGGAATCTGAAATCAAAGCAACATAGGAATTAAAAAAAAACCTTTTTTTTAGAGAGAGAAAGGAAGGGAGAGGGAGAGACAGTTAGAAATATCAATGAGAGAGAACATTGACTGGCCGTCTCCTGCATGCCCTCCTCTGGAGATCAGGCCCACAACCTGAGCATGTGCCCTGACTGGGAATCAAAACGGCAACCTTTTGGTGCATGGGTCGACGCTCAACCACTGAGCCACACTGGCTAAGCCATAGGAATTTTTATTAAAGGACTGTCATGGATCATATTGATGACTAGCCAAAGCCATATGTAAACTGAGATTATAAGGGAGCATAAAATAGTGATGCAGGTGCGGAGAGTAAAAGAGAGGTTATGTGCATAGAGTAACAGGGATGAAGAGAGACAAGAGGACAGAGAAAGAACAGTTTGTGGAGCAGCTTCAATTCTCCATTTAGCATCCTTATATTTAATCCCTGCCTCCCCCAGATGAAATAACCCAAGTGACTTTTGTGATTTGAAAACAAAAGAACAAACCCTGATACCTGTTGTTGGTCCACAGGATTCAGGCAGAGAGGCTCAGTTGGAGTCAAGAAGAGGGACAGAGGCAAGAGAGAAGGATTAAGTGAGGAGCAAAAGCTGCTAGCTCCTTAATTTCCTGTATTGTTTGTGCCTTGTTGCTAATCTTTGCTTTCTGCTGTGGAATCTCAGAGGCAGCATTATTGGTAAAATCACACTGACCTTCAAATCCAGCTGGAACGAAGGATGAGGAAAAGCTCTTGTTGATATTATGTCCCTTTATTAAGTCATGCATCTCTCATTCTCCTGGGCTCAGCTAGATGAATAGAAAGACAAGTAGAGTAAGTACACTCATGCACACACATGCACACAAACTCTCCAGTCTTAACCAAAATTTCCCTTTCAATGTATATTTTGTACAGTAGGAATTGTTTGCAGGGTCAATAAAAGACAAGATGTTGGATAAACCAAATATTACACATCCTAATACACATCTCAGGTGTACTCCAGACTTGCTTTTCAGGGCAGAGAACCCAGCTGCAAGGTCAGGGTACACTCTTCCTCAAACTGGGACTGGTGTCATTCTCTCCTAAAGAATCTGCATATTAGTATTTTCAACACTCTTAAGTGTGGTCCTCTTGTGCACTCATAGATGCCGCAAAATAAATCACACACAGCCTCAGGTTTTCCTCCTGATCAATAGAAACAATCATTTCTTCTTTTAGCTTTCCAAGAAGGAGACTTCAATACTCTGTTCAATTAAAATTTCCTTAAAAAGAAAAGAAAAGAAAACAAAACAAAACAAAAATCTCCAGAAACTCTAGGAAGATTTTCTGGAAATAATTGTAGTTCTCGTTAATGCATTTGCTTTTTGGCACTTGTAAACCTAGATGGGAAATGTCTTTTAATATTAAGCTTTTGTTACAGAACAGAAAGAGTTCATCCACCTGGTGCTAGCAGAGCCAGGCACTGAACACCGAGAAGAGCAGTGGAGAAATACTGATCATTTTATTGATGAACATTGCCATCCAAGAGAATAGGAAGCTGATGCTCAAAAGTCCCAACTCCCTGATGGCCTGTAGGTTACAGATTATCTAGGGAGAATCACCCAGGCACCATGGGTTAGGGGTTCGGGGTGGTGCTGGGAGCTGATTGGTCAGAAGTGAGGTAGGGGTGATGAATCATGTCTTCAGGCAGAGGACAGCTCGGAGGACTGTTTCGGTGTACTTCTGTCGGGCTTTATGGGAAAGCGGCCATTTTACCTTAGGGCTCAGAAACTGAAACATGACTTAGGTCAAGATGTTATCTTTAACCTGCCAGAGATGGGGACCCTGTGGCTATTACTCAGGTCCAGGCTACTATCTTCTGCTTCTTGGGGGGTTGCTGATTATCCAGAAAAAGGCTAGGTCTTTCTCTATACAGAGAGGAGATGATTTTTAGAGCTAGGATTTAAAACTGAATTTAATCAAAGTCATAAGGACCCTCTGTTTCACTTTCAGGATGGAAATGTTCATCTTTGCTCTTATTTGTGACTTTGATTTTGAGTTACAGAGCCAAGCTGAATTCTAAAGTGTTTTTGCTACATTTGACTTTGCCAATCAATTTCCATCCAAATACCTTTATCTCCCAATCTTTAACAGTATCTATTTCAGTTGTAAGTATTCTCCATGTTATTGAGAAGCCTTTTACCAATTGCCAGAGTTTCATTTCTGTGAGCCTTGCCATACCTTACTAGCTTGGTTGTAAAATCTTTACAATCATGTTATCTGTCAGGATCTGAGAATGATGTAAGAACACTGTCAAGCAGAAGATACATCTTGCAGGAAAAACTATATTATGTGGTTGCCTTGCTCATTTAAATCAGCAATGCTTTATTTTAACTCAAGAAAAATAGTTTCTGTGTCTGACGAAACTAAATTGTGTTTTAGAAATTCTATATAACATATTGTGAAAAGTTCTGTCATATTCCTGAAAATTTTATTTCAATTATATATGAATTAAAATTTTATTTAGATAAAAATTAAATAGAAAAATTTAATATTTCAAATATTTAAAAAAAATCAAATCAGATACAGCATCATCAGGAAGCAGATGAATAAAAGCAATAGAAAAACAGCTACCAATAATGGTCTTTCATCTAGGATATTTAGTTTATTCTTTATAAATTTAGATCTTGATATATTTCTCTTTTGTTATTTATTAACTTTATCATGTTAAAGGTAAAGAAATGTATGGCAGGATAAAGTCCATACTTTTCTTTTATGGAGTTTCATTTAAAAGAAAGGAAAACAAAACGTGGTGTCTGATAAACCTTCCCGGTTTCTTAATTTTGCACAGATTTCATGTTGCTATGTAAACAGGGAAAGAACAATTGCTACATAATTAGATTTGCTCTCTCGAATGCCACTATCAATCTATTTTGTTTTATATTTTAAAAAGTTACGAGAAAACATATCTAGTATGTTTAACATATCTTGCCTTTGAAAGACCCAGCTTAGATAATAAACTAAGTTCTAAATCAAATATTTTTTTCACTCTAGATCTCACAAACTATACGTTTTGTTGTTGTTGTTGTTTTACTTTGATTTGGGTCTCTATTTAAAAAGCAGACGAGCCCAGATGCTGGCGACAGACTACCTGGTTTCAGGTCTTGGCTCTGTCACTTATTAACTTTACGACCAAGGACATGATACATAATGTCTCTTTAACTCAGTTTTCTCATGTGTAAAATGAGATAATAATGTTATCTTTCCCAGAGAGTTACAATGGTGCTGGGCAAAAGTTGCATGATGAATAGACAACCTGTTCCGCACAGTAAACATTTGATAAGGCACACTTACCTGGTAAATCCATTTGTCACCTGCTCTCCACAGGGCCATCGCGTTGCGCAACATAGAATTTAATGTGACTGACACTCCCTGGGACACAATATTTTGTTCTGTAAGAATGATGTCCTCTGCTTCCATTTGATACCTATCAAAGCAGACCATCAAGTATTTTTGCAGGTCTTATAAACCATAACAAGAAGATGAATTTCTTCTGCATTCTAGAAAAGGAAAGAAAAAGTAAAAGAAAACAAGATAAACATCATATCCATAAAGATGTGACCAAGTTGGACTAAGCGATGTAGTCAGTTTGATATTCTGTGCTTTAGCTAAAACAGGCATATTATTCTGGGAGACCTCAGAGAACTGTGTGTGCTGCTCAGGCATGTAAAATTGCTCTTAGGGAATGGGTAGAACCAAATGTTTTTTTGTTCTATTATCACTGTAATGTTTCCAGTGGGTGTTCCCTAGTCGATGTTATTTTCAGAAGTGTCATTTATAGGGTAAATGGGGGTAAGAGATTTTGTTTTTTATTCTGTATTTAGGATTTAGAATATGTGATCCAGAGTCATGAAGCCACTCATTGTATTAGCATTTCAGAGCTCACCCCATGGACATTATTACTCAAGAGACATTGATATACAGTTGGACTGAATTCAAAAGAACACTCTGCATGTTAAGGTATGGAAATATGTGTTTATTTTTCTGTTTCAAAACGATAACCACCTGCTGCCTTGCCAGAGTTTTGTTTCTTTCCATCAAAATAATGTAGCTCTTAAAAATTCATTTTCTCTACTGAGAAGCAGAACATTAGGAGAAAATGTTCTTTCTATTTCTTCAGATTTTGTCGGTTCCTCAAGTTGATCACCAAACCCTGGGGATAATGAAATTTAATTCAATCATCATAAATATAGCATGAGGCACATTTAGGAATTTTCTAGTTTATAATCGCATCACATCCTCCTTTTCTGGCCAAAACGAGACTGTTGCCAACACCACAGAGAAGGCATCTAAGTTTTATTTTTATAACTTTACATCGATAACAACCACTTGCAAAAATAGACTGTTTAAAAGATGAAGTGCTTCCTCATATTTCTTCAAAGAATTGTGAAATTACTATGTACAAATGTTTAGGCTTCAATTTACACCTTAGGATTTCACATAGAGATCTGAATGTAAATGGTGGATTAAAATTTCAAAATCATTTTTTGGAAACCCTAATTGCACACAATGCTTTTAATTAAGGCCTAGTACCTCATCTGAATTATATCATTTCTAGGATCTTCTGTAACCCTGTATCCTTGTTTCTGTTCTTTTCTTTGTCCAATCTTCTTACTTCCCACTTTTCTAGTTGCTTATTCTTCATCAGCTTTTCATTTTATCACGGACTGATTATGACTCTTCCCCACCCAGATTCTGAATTATCTGCCTATATTTGACCATGTTGTCATTTATTTCAACACTTTTCTATACCCAATTCCCTTGACTTTCCATCATATTTTCCACTTTATTTAATTTTATTCGAAAACCCACATTTTCTACATTCTCTGTTCTTGGATTGCTAAAGAAGATTATGCTGATTAGGTGCTGCAAAAATTCATGGCATATTATGACTGTGGATGAGCCCTCAGCCAATCCTGCTAACCAATTGCTACATAGTCCTTATGGCTGCCATTCCAAAGATTTTCTTTTCTCTCTTCAAACCTGAAAACCCAGCCACAGTCCCTTTTGTCTTCATTCGAATGAAATCCAACTCATCATCTGAAAATTAACATAATCTGAAATAAGTCCAACTCATTTCCAAATGTATATTTCCTCAGTTAATTACCACCTTACACTTGCTTTGTATTTTTATCTATCTTCTAATTCTTAATTCTTACAAATTCTTTTATTTTGGTTTGTTTTTTGCATCCATTGAGACAATCTTTTATTCCAGTAATATGGTTCATTACATTGATAGATTTTTTTAGTTACTTTATTTTTGTTACAGATGTTTCTCCTTTTCCCCGGAAGACACCCTTCTCCCTATCCCCCTCCCCCACTTAATTCTTACGAATTCTTAATTCTTGTGATGGAGAAAGATTTGTTTCCCTTTTCAAAGCAGACAGTATTCCATGCTTCCAAGTCCATCTACTTTGCAGGATTTACACCATTAATTATTCTTTTTGTTTAACATCTTCAAGCACTCTGTTTCCATTTTTTTCTTTCTTCTAATGAACACACTTGTATCTCCCCTTTAAACTGTTAGTTTCTATGTGTTTTTCTTTCAGTAACAGTCTATACCTACTGGCTCCATTAAAAAACAAAACCAAAAACTTGTTAAGTCTATACACACATATAATTTGATATCTAGCATTTCATTGGGAGAAATACTCTCTTGAAGGCACAGTCTCCTAATTGTAATACATTGTCTTATATTTAAAATGAATCATATATGTTTACATGCTTATTGTCTATAGCCTCGAACAAGAATATAAGCCCCTTGAAGATAGAGATTATCTGTCTGGTTGCCTGCTACAGCTCCTGTGTATCCTGTCTGGAGCAGAGCTGGCCCTCCATAGCTATTCATTGAGTGACTAGGTAATCACCTGTTCCAGGAGCTCCTTCTCATCCCTGTCATTTTCACAGGCTTCCGGTAATGGTTTGGTTCAATATTCATGTTACTGAGGCGACACATTCTGTGGTCATCTTCATCATCTTTCGTTTCTACCAGCATATCCATCAGTCTCTAATTTCTTGTTCTTCAAATTCTCAAAAATATTTCTATTTGTATCCATTCTCATTTTAGAATTCTCAACTGGAGAATTTCAGTATCATGTCATAGCCTCTGCTCATGCCTCTTGTCCAGTCCGTGCTGCATTGAGCTACCAGTGCAATTATCTGAAACAAAGGCCCACCACACAGCTCACATAGCTTCTGTTGCTTATATACCAACATCCTAGGAGTTCTGTGATTTGGCTTTAACTGGTCTTTATTGCCTTATCCCTTAATAATTTCCTGCATGATCTTTATGCCCCTATTAAACATTTTACCAATACATTCCATGGTTCTTATCTAAATAAATAAATAAATAAATACATACATTTATTCCTGATCCAGTTCTTGAATTTTTTTTTTCTTCCCTTTGCTACCTAACTCACCTGTTAGAACTTAATTAAAATGTTACCTCTTTCGGTAAGGTCTATCAGAGCTCCCCCAAAGGGAAGTGCCCTTTTCTACCTTTACATCCTCATAACACTCTGCATTCTTTTCGTGGCATGACTCACAGTATGTATTTGTAAAACATATTTGTGTGTAGTTTCCTCTTGTTTGCAAAATTATATATCACGTGAGTACAGAGATGTTGTCTTGATATCTTTTTATTTCCTTAGTGCTTAGAATAGCATCTTTTCCCTCTAGCCTTATTGAGGCATAATTTAGATACAATAAAATCCATTTGAACATTTTGGTAGTTATATAAAGTTATCATTTCATAATCAAACACAGAACATTTCTAGTACTGTAAAAAGTTTCCTCATGCATCTTGGAAATCTATCCTCTTCTTTTAATCCCTAGCCTTAAATAATTATGTATCTTTCATGAACTATAGTTTTGCCTTTTCCAGAATTTATGTTAATAGAATCATACAGTATATAGTCTTTTGTGTTTGACTGCTTTCACTTTACATATGTCAAGTCTTAATGAATTTTATGAATGAATATTCTATTTTAATGCTGAGTATGAATATACCACATTTTGTATATTGATTCACAAACTGATGGGCATTTTGGTTGTTTCCAGTTTTGGAGTGTTGCAAAGAAAGCTGTTGTGAACCTTCACATACAGGATTTGGTATGGACATGTGCATTTACTTCTCTGGGGTAAATACCTAGGCGTGGAACAGCTAATCATATGACAGGCTCATGTTTAGCATTTTAACCAATTTTAAGAGCATTTTAAGAAGTGGTAGGGAAGGATGCATAGAATATGAGGTCTCTAAAAGCAAAACAGAGGTGCTATTGAATGTCTATAATCAGAAGAAGGCACACAGGGGCGGCAGACAGCTGAGAGCAATCAGTCTAATAACAACTCATACTCCTTTGCCCAGTTCCTGGACCTGAACTATTTTCAGATCTGGAACCCATTGACTAAAAGGTAGCTTCATTCTTAGGATAAAGGTCCCAGCAACTTTCTGGCAATTACATATTGTAATGATTTCCCAGTCCCTCCCCAAATATGTCGTTTACTCAGATGACCGTACACTGGGGAGAGAGAAATACTCAGACATTTCAAGGACTGTTGGGCACAGGTAGGAGTTGAATTTGATGCTTGGGTAGCAAAGCATCATCATGGCTCCCCTGGTAGAGTGGTGGTTTGTGAAGGTCAGATAATAAGTGGAATTCTGTCTAAAATCTAGTTTCCAGTGGGTCCACTGGCCCCATGGATCTACTAGGTGGTTATTTATTGAATGTATAACTGTGATAGAAATACTTGATAGTTGAATAATCCTTTCATTTGGGTAATTGGCCTATTAGGTTATAGATAATATAGTGAGGAAGGCCAAATAGAAACCTATAAAATTGCCCCCACTCATGTTAGCTAACACATTATAGGGAAAGGGTGTAATAAAAGTATGGCAAAGATAATGGGGTGGTGTGGCCCCTTATTATTTCCTTTTAATTTGCCAGTCTGGCCTCTTTAGTTACTGATAGATCCCAGAGAATAACTGTAGCTCACTGCAAGCTCAAATACATAGTAGCCCTTTTTGCAGCTGTGGTGACAGATGTTTCATTGCTGCTAGAGGAGATATATAAAACCTCAGCCACATGATAGTAGGCCATTAATTTGATGAATGCATTTTTTATTCTGATAAGAAAAGATGATCAGAAATAGTTCATGTTTTCACAGAATGGACAAAACTATTTATTGGTATGTTTGCCCTACCTAAAGCTATGTTAACTCATCCTTCTCTCATAATAGAGATCTGAATATCACATTTAACCATTATATTAATGACATAACGCTTATTGGGCAAGATAAACAAAGAGGTGGGTCATGTGCTAGAGGCTCTGGATCCTACATCTGAATCATCCTGGCCACCTAACTTTTGGGTTTAATAGAGGTCTTCCCCTCCTTTCTTTAAGGCAAATTCATTTGTTTGTCTATTCAAAAATCTTGTGCTATTAATCATATTTTCTTTGTCTTATATATTTAACATCTTCCTCTCAAATAAATCTTTCTTATTAATTTTGGAAGCTCTACATTAAGACTAACCCTGGCAAGCCTTCTTTTACCCAAATTTTTGCATTTATTTCTATTCCTTTACTCTGTCCTATCCCATAATCACCCCCCTCCCAATTTAGTTGTAATCCCCATCATGTAATTAAAAAAACAAACAACAACAACAATAACAAAATAAAACTCTTTCTAAGGTTAGTAATGACCTCCATGTTGCTGAATCTGGACTTTTTCTGGTCGATCTTAGTTGGCTTCTCAATAACATTTGACATTAAATGCTAACTTTGCAATCCCCTTGAGCTCTGGATTCAGATAACTAACTGCTTACTTAATCTTTTTATTTGGGTGATTTAAAGTTACCTTAAACTCAACTTATTAACATCCAAAGTCATGCTCTATCTGCCAAGTCTAGCCCTTATCTCCAGTGTCCCTGCCTCTGCCATTGCAGAAACCTGAGTTAATTTCACATCTCCCCTCTCTTCTTCTCAACATCAATGTACCACAAGGAAGGTTCTTTTCTCCTCCAAGTGTTTTCCCAATGTCTCCCCTTTTCTTCTCTACTGCTTCTGCTCTTGTTCAAACTACCGTATCACCCACCTAGATTATTATAATAGTTTCTTAACAGACTCCCCCCTTTCAGTTGTATTCTTTCAGTCTTTAAAATCAGAGTAACTTTTATTTTCTCCAAACGAGACCCTATCAAGTGACACCTTCCATATAACACTTGAATAAAATAAAAACCCCAAATATTTAATGTGACCGAGCATGCCCTGCATTGGCTGTCCTCACTTTTCCCATGTTGCACTTCAATTTTCTACTGCCTCCTTACCCCATGCCCCCCACGTAGGTAATGCTTGCCATTTAACCAGCAGTTATGCAGGAAAGACTTCCCTGGCCCCTCAGTCATATCTCCCCATTGAATGTTCTGAAGACATGCCTACTTCATTTTGTTCATTTACTTATGAAAAATTTAACAAAAGTTACTATATGTCAAATGCGATTATAAGCACTTTAAATATTAACCCAATTAATATTTATAACAATCCTATGAAATAGATACTTCAAACTTTTTCATTTTACATGTCAGAAAACTGAGGACAGGGAGATTAAATAACTTGCTCAGAGTCACACAGCTACTATGTAGCAGAAGGGATCAATCCTGGGCATCGGGCTTCAGAGTCCACACTTCTAAAGAACTCACTTAAGCTGTTGCTCTCCCTTAGTGATGTGTTCCATTTATCTGTGTGATTGTGAGTGTCTATTTCCCCACCATAAGGACAACCATCTGTTTCACTTATTACTGTGGTACATAATACAACTCATTATGAAAGAATGAAAGCAACTGAATGAATGAAACATCAACTATTGATATCAAACTGCATTTTGGATGTTAACTTCCTCTTACATGTGTGTTGTGCTTTGGAGTTTCATATTGCTAGGTTACATTATTTCAAAAAAATTCTAAATAAACGGCAGAAAAGTATTTGAAATTTAAGTAATGAATATTTTCATGGACTTCAACTTAATTAATTGAGGATCTAAAGTAAAGAGGTCAGCCCTGGCCAGTGTGGTTCAGTTGGCTGATCGTCCCATGCACCTAATGGTCACTGGTTGGATTCCCGGTCAGGGCACATGCCCAGGCTCCTGGGGGTGTGAGCAGTAGGAAGCCCATAGATGTTTCTCTCTCATATCACTGTTTTGCTATCTTTCTCCCCCCTCTACCAACCCCTCTCTCTAAAAATCAATGAAAACATATAAAATTTAAAATATAATAATTAAAAAATAAAGTAGATCAGCATTTGAGAAACATTATGCGAAGTATTCATTTTTTATTCATGTTGGAAGTTTCATAAACAAGCAAGGTTCATGATGTTTCATTTTCCTTCCTTCAATTAATTATGAATTCAAACTCCTTGTTAAGCTAAAGCCAAGGGATAATAAACGAAGGTAACATTTTTATGATTATGAAATAACACATGTTCATTAAATGGAATTTTATAAATGTAGACAATTATTAAGAGGAAATTAAGAATCAATTACTGCTAAATCTACCAAGAAAAGGAAAACCGGAATTAACATTTTGGTAAATAAATTCTTTAATACTTGTATGCATGTATAGATATATAAATAATATTTACACATACATATGTGCAAAATGCAAAGAAATGCACATGCATATGTATGTGTTTACAAGTGTGTATACTGTCAAAATTAGCATGTTACTTTAAATGAGTGCTTGTTTAACTCACCCGTATATAAGAAACATATTTCACTATTAAGTGTTTTTCAAAAAACATGGCATTTAACGTCTAGAGAACATTCACCCTATGGATAAGCCATATTTGAACATTTTTCTTTTTATTTTCAGTATTTTTCTTCAAATAATAATTCAGTGTTTTCTTATGTATAAGTCACTATCCACATCTCTGAAATTTTCCTCATGATAGAGTCCCCAAAGTAAAGAGACTAAATCTTAAATGTTCTCACCACAAAAAAGAAATGATAATTAAGTGACATGATGGAGGCATTGGCTAACGCTATGGTGGTAATTATATTGCAATATATGTGTTATCAAATTAACACGTTGTACACTTTAAAATTATACATGTTACATGTCAATTATATTTCAGTAAAAAAATTAAAGAGTGAACTTGTTAAATTTCTTAAGTCATTTTGCCTGATTGCTTTCCAGAAACGTTGTAGGTAATTAAACAAAAGCATACAAGGCTACCTATCCTATTATACTGTTAATTAGCAGCATTAAATATTACTCCTGGAAATAGTTTTTGATGATATAATCTTTGATAACACTGTGTCAATGAGTGTTTGAGAAATGAACATCCTCATAATTAATATGTATAAAATTTGCTACAAATTTGATAGAGGAATATTTGAAAAATTTTGCTAAAATTTAAAATTATCTTTTGATAGTACTTTAATTAATGTCTAGGAATTATTTCTTCAGATATATTTGAGCTTGCTCTAAAGTTGTGTGCACAGAAATGTTTATGGCCATTTTGTTTGTAATAGCAAATGTTGTAAACAACCCAACTATCCACCTAAGGGAGGTTGGCTATGTAAATATGCTACAGCCAAACAGAGATTACTGGAGCGATTAGAGTCCTTTATTTTGAAAATAGCAGAAATCTAACTCAAAGTGGCTTACACTGTAAGAAAATATACTGATAACTTGAAAGTCCAGAGGCATAGTGGGCACCAGGGTATTTGTTCTCAGCCCTTTGATTCCTACCATACCCAGTGACCTAGTTTCTCTGCTCTTCTTTACACAGCATCTGTTACAATACGGGGCTGGTTCTACTTGTGATGGTAACATGTCATGTGCATCTTCATCTCATGGAAAAGGGGAGATTCTCCTTGAATTATTAATAAACACAGGCTTTGTTTTGATTGGACCAAACTAAATTATATTTTATTGTTTTGTATCTTATTGTTCAACATGAAAACATTTAAAGCTATGTTTAAGGGCAAAATTTTGAGCCTAGATAATCTAAAACAAGCCAAGCTAATGTTGATGTGCTACCACCATAAGAATATCTTTTTAGATACACAAAAGACCAGGAATAACATCCCTTTGCTTTTCCTTGAAAAATTACTTGAAGATATATTATAGTCAACCAAAAAAAAACCTCTTCACAATTAAAACTTCAATAGCAAGGAAGCAGCATTATAAAAACAAAGTAATGTTATTCATTGAAACTACCTAAACAGATTTAGTCAATAAAATTGATATACATAAGTATATTTATGGAGCTCTTGACTTCCTGATGGTACATTTCCATATCTTTCATTTATTAGAAACAATGAGCTGAGTAAATAGGTTTAAGCTACATTTTTTTACCCATAAAATTTATTTATATCATGTATGTTAGTGTTCTATTGCTACTGCAACAAATTACCAGTCTTAGTCACTTAAAACAACCCAAATACGTTACTTAAACAGTTTTGGAGGCCAAAAGTCTGAAATCAATTTCATTGGACTAAAAGCCATCAGCAGGGCAGGTTCCTCTTGGAAGGATCGAGGGGAGAATCTGTTTTCTTGCCCTCTCCAGCTCCTAGAGGACACCTTCTTTTTGACTCATGGTCTCTTATTCTGTGTTCAAAGCCAGCGCCAGAGCATCTTCTCTCCAATCCAATCTCTGTTTCTATCATTTCCTCTCTCTCTGATTTGAATCTTTCTGCTCTCTTTTACAAGAACCCTGTGATTACATGGGGCCCACCTGGATAATCTAGGATCATCTTCTCAACTCAAAATCCTTAATTTATCACAACTGCCAAGTCCCTGTTTACTTTGTAAGATGACATATTCAGAGGTACTCAGAGTTAGAATGTGGACACCTTGTGGGGGGAGGAAATTATGCAGTCTACCACATCATGTTTCATTTATTTTGATACTTTGTGTTCCATAGGAAGTGCTGCAGTTATCATTATTTTTAATTTATTAAATCTGTAGTTACTTTTTAAAACTTTAAAAATGTTTCTTCTAAATCTTATTTTTCAAAATCTTTGAAGAATATGGTAGTGGTGAATTTGGCTGGTAAATTGAATTATTGGCCCCAATTCTCTCTTTCTTTTGTGTCCAAACTCTTTTTTTTTTATTTTTTATTTTTATTTTATTTTATTTTTTATCCTCATCCGAGGACATTTTTCGATATTTTGTTCACATAGAGGGGGAGAGAGAGAGAGAGAGAGAGAGAGAGAGAGAGGGAGAGAAACATCGATGTGAAAGGGCCACATCGAGTGGTCGCCACCCACACGACCCAACCAGGGCCAGGGACAAACTGCAACCGAGGTACATGCCCTTAGTGGGAACCGAACCCGGGTCTCTCCAGACCGCAGGCCAACGCTCTAACCGCTGAGCCAAACCGGCCAAGGCCAAACTCTTTTTTTTTTTAGTTAATCATCACCTGAGGATATTTTTCTATCAAATTTTTTTAGATAGAGATAGAGAGAGAGAAACATCAATGTGAGAGAGACACATTGCTCGGTTGCCTCCTGCATGATCCCAACCAGGGCCAGGTATTAAACCCTCAACTCTTTGGGCCAAGGGCAGATCCTCTAACCACTGAGAAAAACTGTCCAGGGCTCTGTGTCCAAATTCTATGCCACAGAACTTTGCAGTTCCTGCAAGCCCTTGTCTTTGGCCTTGACCTGTTGGCTTATTCTCCAGCCTCATTTCATGACCCCTCACTTAACGATGGTCTGGCCACATACACCAGACCTTCACATAAATCATTCCCTTAGCCTGGACATTTAACTTCCCTCCCTTTAGCTTGGATACATTCTCTTCATGCTCCAGGTCACATTGTCAGGGAAGCCTCCTCTGATCCCTGCACCAAGCTTTACTTCTTAGCAGCTGTTCTCTACGGTTCAGTCTCATTAAGCCAATTGCTGAGACACAAGATTCTTATGTTCAACTGTTCTTGTAAACATAATTCAATGAACAAATACGTATTGTTCATCTACTAGATAATGTCCTTGACAGTGCTCTCAATTCAAGAAACATGTTCCACCTCCCCAAATAGCCCCTGACGACTGAGGTGGTTGAACCTGCTCGGAGCGCGGCAAGTGCAGCGCTGTGTCCCAGCCATTCGTACGTGTTCTCACACGTCCGGAGCATATTCCTTCAGTTTCCTCTCGGAGGATGGCATGGAAGCTCATAGCGGTGACTCCACAGCTTCATTTAATGACTTTAAATTCTTTTTCTTATATACGTGTGTTTTGGTCAGGGTTTATTTACTTTAGAGTTTGTAGAGTCTGACAAGTGCCGAAGATGTGCCTGGGTAGATGGCAATGGGCTTGACAGGAGACAGCTTGTTAGCAACACAGACAGCTCAGATGTTCTTAAAGCATCGGACACGTAAACAAAATCAACATACTTTCTTCACCATTTGTATAAAATCTTGCCTTCAGAAAACACATTTGGTGCTGAAAGCCCCTCTGAGAGCACTCTGTGGTGTACCAAGACCGACTGATGAGCCCAACAGCCAGTGCTCACTGGCAAGAGCTGCACCTCATTTCCCCGTCTGCCAGGTAGTATGCGGTGGCCTGGTGACAGCTGACACATGGGGTGGGTGTGAGATTTCACTTACTTATAAAATGAGGTCACAGAGCTGTTCAGTTTGGATGTGAAAGGCACTATTTCCAATTGTCCTGGGGAAAAGGAAAGACCCTTCAAATTGTTACTGAATTCTGCTTTCAGATTCCTAAGTTCTAATGATGTGCTCTCAGTGGATCAGTTTTTTCTGGCTGACACTAAGGACGTTGTGTGCCCATCTGTAAGACCATCCACCCCTCTTCTGCAATCCTGGTAGAGAGGAGAGTGAAGATAGCTTCTTTGATAGTTGAATTCCTGGAGAATATGCTTCCTAGCACTGTAACATCCTCCCATTCATTGAGACATATCTTTTCCCTCTCATCAAGACATGTCAGGAGATGCAACGTGTTTAGATGGCTGTTTGATCACTGATTTTCTGGAAATTGCTCTCTTTTTGTGATGTTGTCCCAGCAACTTCTCTCCTAGCATATGGCTGGCCATAGGAAGCTTATGATTTTTGTTTTGCTAAGCTGACACCTTTCTTGGCCTCAAGATGTATTACAGCAATGGTGCTTTTCCTAAAAAATAACACAAAGCTTGACTGAAGCTCCATGAGGAGAGGTGCTGTCTGTTTAGCTCACTGCTGTATCTTCAGCCAACCCATGTGCTCCTCCGACCACGGTAGGTCTTCAGTAACGAGTGAGCGAATAGTCTCTTTGGCAACCTCCCAATGTCTTCTCAGTTCCTACTGCTGCTCCCGGCCCACCTCTCTAATGTTTCATCTCATGTGAAGTGGAAGTTGGGAGAACAGGTTATGTGCAAGTGCTGAGCAAGTCCTTTTGTTGAGTTTTCTGGCATTTTTCTGAAGCTACTCTGTCCTGAAAGTGCTCTGGCACCAGTAATTTTGACATTATGATTTCTTCTCTTTACGCATCTTCTGCAATTTTGGTCTATATTTTACAAACATTTACATATTTGTTATTAGAATCCCATTTGAAGTAAATTGAACAAAAATGAGGAAATTCTGGGGCTCACATAAGTGGGTCCAGTTGGACTCAGGGACAGTGGAACTAGGATTCAAATGCTGCCAAGATTCTCTGTGTGCCTATGGCCTCTGCTTCTTTCTAGGGAAGCTTCTGTTCTGCTTCTACATAAGGGCAACTTGCTCCTCATTCTAAGTACCAGTTTTGGAAAGTGGAACCTTGGTAACAGAGAATGTGGATCCTTGGGACCTCTGAAGTCAGTAGGTCTACGGCAAGAACCAGTCGGGAGGTATGGTCTCCAGACAAAAATTTGAGGTAGGCAAGATTTTCTCCAGTGATCCTGGAGAATCAGCACGTCATCAACATTTGATCTGCCCAGAGCCTTGTGTGACCTCCACCTTTTTTCTTTTAAAACGTATTCTTATGAAAGAATCTGGTATCAGTCATTCATCTGTTATGGTGGCCTTATTTTTGCTTTATTCCTATCTCTTATCCTGTGCAAATTATTTTGTATAAAGACATCCTCTGTGAAGAAGTCCATGAAAATTTATTCATTTATTCATTTGTTCACCGATTTAGGCTTTTATTCACGTACCCTACAAGTTTGTCAAACACCGTGGTATGCTTAGTGTTGGGGACACAGTGCGGACTACATTTTACTTTCTGTTCTCAGCAAGTTTGCAGAGAGTGATATCATTGCCACTCTGGCCCTCGGGGGTTTGGGGTGCACCCAGGAGCTCTTCCTGAGATACCCTTTGATCTCTCTGGGCTATACCAAGTTCCCACTGTAAAATATTTCTGATGAACATGTCACTTCTTAGAAGAGTGTTTGAGTCTAAGGGCTGCAGAAGTTCTTCTAGTTGAGGCAGACACTTCAGGTAACCCTTACAGAAAATTACACCTTGTTTTTCCACAGAAGGAAGTAGGGGTAGGAGTGTTAACGTTCTATATAAACAATATTCTAAGGCTACAGTTGATGGACAGTTACTTTTCTCAGTAGATGTGCCTTTGGCGCCTTGAAATAATAGGTTTGGAAATCCTGAAATAGCTTCCTTTTTTCCTGAATGTGAAATTTGAAGGGAAATGTTTTAATGTGATTTCCTGCACTAAATGGTACCTGAACATTTGCAGACACAATGTAATTAGAGTATTGCTTGATGCTTATAGGATATGGATTGTCAAGAACTAAGGCAATTCAATGTAGGGGGAAAATCAATATAAAATATGGGTGAAAAGGCATAGTGAACAGAGTTGTCAGCAAAGTTCCTTTTGCTTCTCAATGCAGAATTAAACATCACAGAATAATATGGAGATATCTAAGCAGAACAAAAGTCCAAGTACTGTTCGCTCTGAAGTTGCAAAGCCACACGTGATGGCAAGGATCGTTCTCAGAATCCAAACAGACTGTTGGCTGCATGGGCCAGACTCTTCCTCTCGCAGCTGAATTAGGCTAGTGCTGATGCTGAGTGTTTTTGTTTTCAGTTGTTTTTAAAAATAATTTTGAGCTCAATAAAGGAAATGCAATAGCTATAACCATTGAATTATGTGAAGATTCTGAAAGGTCTTAGATTATATAAGCATGCAATTAAAATGGGGGCATTTTTTAAATAATAAAAGTAATGCATATTCATTGTTAGAAATCTTGAACATACAGATAAGCAAGGATTGCATGTCGACTATTAATATTTTGCCATATAGCTTCTTAGCCTTTTTTCTTTATTTGCTTTTATGTGTTTGGCTTAATTATATAAGGAATCCAAATTAATTTCTAGTTATAAAATATAAAAGAGTGATACAGTGAAAAAAAGAAGAAAGTGTTTGTTCACCTAGATAATCACTGCCAAGAATTTTTTTGTCAAGCTTCTTTTTATGCACATATATATTTACCAAAATGAGATTCTATTGTACATTCTGCTTTATGAAATACTGTTTGTCTCATCATAATTCATTTTATAAAATATAGTTTTACATATTCATTTCACATTTTTTATGGAAAGAACTCAGTGATTTAATTACTCAATTCATATTAATATTAGGTTGTCCTAATGTTATGATTACCTTCATAGATAAGTATTTGTATGTAACCATAATTAGTTCCTTAGGTTAAATTTCCAGAGGAGACATGTTAGATTAAATATTTTTTGAACTTTTCAGGTTACTCTTGAGATGAAAAAAAATATTTGTCCTCCCGGGGAGTTTTATAATTTTAGATTTCTGACAGCAGAATATGAAAAAGCTTTTTTCTCTTACTGTTGCAAATATTGGGCATTCTATTTTTAATCTGAACCTAAGAATATTCTATTATTGTCATTTATATTTCTTTGATTGCTAGTAGGGTAAGAGTATGCAACTTCAACCGTCCAGAGGAAACAGTAAAGGGAGTGTTTTTTAGTATTGTGTTCGGGGCTTATCTGGGTAATCTGTATCCAGGTGACTCCCAGGGAGAAAGTCGCCATAAAACGAAATGGGTGTGTGGCAGTAGCTGAGCCAGAGATCCCATGCCCGCATCTCGAGTTCGTGTTTATTTCCCAGGAGAAGTGGCAACAGAATGAGATGTGCTGGGAGCGAAGACGGAAGCGGTAAAAGCCCTCTGGGACCAGGTTTCATTTTCCGGTGGGAGACTTTCTTTTTCTTTTTGCTGGGCAAAAACTCTTTAGTTTGATGTAGTCCCATTTGTTTATTGTTTTTCTTTAGTTTCCTGACAAGATTGGGAGACTCTCTTGGCCGTGGGTTCTCTGGGGTCTCCACCTTTGACCTTCCATCCAGTATAAAAGTGAGATGACCTTTTCAAATGCTTTCCTTCTTTCCGTAGGCGTTGTTGACACCGGCCCATTTTGGAGAGTCCAATGCTCTTGGACTTCATTTTGAATCCGTGTCCGCTCTCCTCTGCCTAACTCCACAGTTCTCAACCCGGGCCACATGCTAGATGACAGGAGCTTTCGCAGCACTTCATACTGCTCCCCCTTTTCTATCTCCTCAGGCCAGTTAACGTAGGACCTTGGACCTGGGCTCGTGGTATTTTATCCAAAGATTCAGGTACGACACTGGTGTGCATCCAAGAGAAGAGGGACCATTTCTCTTCATGCCTTCTCCCTCCCTGTGTGCACATATCATTTCTCTATCCAGCTCCAGCTTGGACTTTTTTGAGAAGAATCAGAACAACATTATGGGTGAACAATATACAGGTTTACTACATAGGCACAGGTAAACCTAGTTGTGGTAAGTATCGTGAGGATGTCGTTCTGTTTAATCAGCAATCTCTCCTGCATGTTGTACGCACATAATTAATCTCGTATATGTGTTAGCACGAGCAAATAAATCATCCCCTTAGCTGCAAGGATATGGGTGTGGAGGCTCAGCCAGGAGACTAGGAATGGAGGCTGGTGTTTGGAGCAGCCTGCAAGCCTAGAGAAACTCTCCTTTTTGGAGCCATGACCTGATCTCTGGCGGTCAGGCCGCAATCCCGAGTCTATCTTCCGTGTTTTCTTGCTGACACCTTGGCTGTAGAAATCACCAATCACACGGGCTAGCCTGACACATTCCCCACTGCAGCTTTACATCAGTCTATCTCTCTTCAGGTTTGCTCTGAGGCAGGACTTTGTAGTTTCCCTTTAGTCCCTTAGCCTGGTCAAAAATGTTTATCTTTTCCCCAGTTCCGAGGAACCAGAGGAAAGAACAGCTCTAAGCCAAACAAGGAAGCCTGCTCCCCTGGCAACAATAGTCTCATTTATCTAAGGTCTTCTCCAGTTCCTTCTTTGGATAGTCCCGTCCCCCCCCCCAGTGTGTATTTGATATGCAAAGACTATGCTTAGTATTCAAATAGTGCTATCCGAGCATAAAAGTCTTTCTCAGCACTTTTAAATCCAGGAGCTGTTTTCTATATAGTACTGGTGGCCCTGTAATACTGCTGCCAGGGGCAATGAATATACAGTATGAATAAAATAAAAAAGTGGACAAAGACCGACAGGCATTTTAGCAAGTCACATCTCTTTAGTGTCCTCATCTGTAAAGTCCATAATAATGCGTCCTGTTGGTTTCAAAGTTGTTGCAAGTGTGATGATATAGGGGAGCACTTGATTTGAAAACTGTGAAGGGATAAACACTTTTTTTTAAAATTGATGTTTAATTTATAAACAATAAAATGCACAAAGTTTGATGTGTTTGACAAATATATACACCTGTGAAACCAATAATCAAAGCAAGATACAAAAGCTTCCCATCACTGTAGAAAGATCTCTCTTGCTCATTTATGATTAATCTGTACCACACCCCCTACCACCACATAGAAAACCACTATTACGATTCCTATAAGCATAGGTTCATTTACCTTGTCCTTGAATTTCAGATAAATGGGATCATCCAATAGGTGCTTTTGTAGTTGGCTTCCTTCTCTAACATAATGTTAGTGAGATACATGTATGTTTGTGTATCATTTCTTTTTATTGCTGAGGAATATTGCACTGCATGAATATACCACATTTCGGTTATACTCTTGTCAATGGATACTTAAGTTATTTCCAGTTTTAGCTATTATGAATAAAACTACTATGAACATTCTTGTACACATTGTTTTGTGGATGTACACTTTCATTTCCTTGAGCACGTACTCAAAGTACATCTCATGTTTATTGTAGATCACCATTCTCATGGAATCATGGTCTTAGAATGCCACGGGTGAGAGGGGGTCTTCAGAAACAAGCTAAAAGTTGTGGATTCTGGTGTACTGATTTCACTAATGGACCCGATTCTGCAACCTCATGCATTTTAACCCTTTATCTTTGACTTCCTATCAGCCATGTGACTTGCATCGTTCAGTGGATATTAGAAGATATGACAGAACAGAGGCTAAAAGAGTGTCTGTGTGTTCAGGTTTGTCCGTGCTTGTTGCTCTGTGTTCACTAGTTTAGTCCTCTGGAAGCACGTGGCTCCATCACCAAGCTGCCCAGCCCAGTCAGCAGACCACACCAAAAGAACTGTCCTGCCCAACTCCACCCAGATTTGCAAATTTATAAGCAAAATAAATACTTACTGCTTTATGTTGAATAATTTGGGGGTAGTTTGTTGCACAGAATTATTGGGCCTATAATTAATGAATGATCGTCTCTTTAATGGAGGACAGAGCTGCATAAAGGCAGCCGTAAGGTTACCAAAGAAAATCCTCCTCCAATTCTCCACCCACCTCTCCGCATGAAACCAAGAGTCCCTATGACTTTGATTAAATTTAGTTTTAAATTCTAGCTCTAGAAATCATATACTTCTCTCTAAATATACCCCTAGATACCTAGACTTTTCCCCGGATAACCAGAAACCCCCAAGACAGCAGGAGGTCAGACCTAACTAATGAATGGTCACAAGGACTGGACCTCTGGGAGGCTGAAGATAACATCTTGCCTAAATTATGTTTTGGCTCCTGAGCCCTACCTCAGAACTCTCCTCAAGACCTGAAGAGATGATTTATTACCCTTACCACTTCCAACCAATCAGCTACCAGCACAACCCCTATCCCCCTAACTCGTGGTGTCTTGTGATTTTACCCTATACAATCTATAACCTACATGCCATTGGGGAATTACAGATTTTTAGTGCATAAACTAATAAATATATTGGGTGTATTGGTCAATTTGGTATTGAACTATTTTTTCTTTCTAAACTGCAAACTTCTGCTCATGTATTTCTTTGGGCCTATGCAGGCAGACAGGTGGATTCAAGGAGAAACTTCGGGGCTCTGGTAACACCCATCACCCCTGGTACTCTAGAGTTTTTGTTTCTCTGTCAAGGTACTGCTTTAGTTTGCCTAATCTTGGTTGCTGAAACTTCATCTGGAGTCTGAAAAAATATGGATCTAAATCATAGTTCTCATTACCCTCAGTAATAAGTTCTAGGCTTCAGTGTCCTCAATAGTACTGCCTATGGGATGGGGTGATAGTGAAAAGGGAACTAAGGTAAGAAGTGACTCACATGTCCCTAATCCACAGTATATGCTCGAATAATGGTACATACTAAAGAAAGTTTGGCCATGATAATTACAGTTTTAGTAAAAAAAAAAAAAAAAAAAAAAAAAAAGTTGTGTTAATTTTACCTTCCTATACAAATACTCAGTACTTGATAATGACTTTAGAAGACAAGTGCAATATATTTATTAAACACTAATAAGAACTAAAATTTTGCTAGATATCACAGAAAATGAGAGAGGTTTTGAATGCATGTATAATCTAATATTTCTATTTTACATTTATGAGACTCATAGCAGAAATAGATATGGACTATTCTAATGTATTACTCAACAGAATGAATTTTTAAAAATAACTGGATTACAGATAAAAGAACAACAGAAATTGCTATCAAGTTCATGTCAATTTTGACTGATTTAATCTGGCTTTGTCTCTGGTATTTAATTACCCAGTGATCTATCCCAGTTTGTGATGAGTTCACTCCATAGAAATACATTATAATTATTTTTATTTTTATCAGGTTTTATATGGTTATTACTTTATTTTTACATTTTCACAAAACAGAGTGATGACAGACATTAGTATTCAATATCATGTGTAAAAGGCTATATTTTACTAGGTTCTCGTCTAGGCAGAACATACTATTCAGATAGTTGTCTAACTTTTATTGAGGGGACGAAATCTTTTACTTTTATGAGTAATAGTTTTATTCATAATACTGATCCCCTAAACTCACTGAGTCTGAGCTGATAAATCTGTCTTTAAAGAGCCTTCAATTTATTCCTAAAAGTCAGTTTTATATGCAATATCCCACTTTGGCAGCTATATCCGCTCTTTAATTATTTTCTGAAATTAAACCACAGCTTATTTAGGTTAAAATATATAGCAACAACCTTCCATTAACAATGCTATTTGGAAACTTGTTTAACTTGGTAGTAAGATGAGCATCTAGTGATTTTGGTCAGCAGCTCAGTAGAGCAGAGTGATGAAAAGGACACACACTCTGTTACTAGAATAGAATTTCTTGTGTGCCCCTTCTAACATGTGACCTTTATATCTGGTTTCTTCTTTTTCAGGCTCTTAGTATACATTTCATTGTTTGGAAAAGACAATTACTTGTCTGTGATCCTCCAAGAATAAATTTTAGAAGCTTAGAAGGGAAATGTTGCTTTTAGAAGTAGTAAAAGGGAGAAAGTGTTCTTTGTGGTTAAAATTATGAAGGCGAGCTCTGGGTCTTGATTCTGATTCTGTCGATAATTATTTGGGTGTCTGGAACAATAAAGATTGATATGAGCTAAGAGATCTGGAAAGCAGTTTGTCTAATGTTTCATATATTATTTTCTCTCTGGGACAACTCATTCAAAAACTAGGGTCCTGAAGAGATCAGAAACAGGAATGGTTTATGTATGAATTGCCACAAATGACATGCACTTAGACATTTTAAGCTCAGAAGCTGAAGAATTAAAACAAGTCTGCTGTTCAGCTGGTCACCTGGGCATTTTCTCAAGTATGGAAAATGAGAGTCTGCTCTTGAATTATCGGTTTGGATAGACAAATAGAAAAAGATAATGAGTTTGGACTATATAGATTGCTCACAGCGGTATATAAAGAACAATGTTCTGAGGGGGGCAAGCAACAATGATAAATAATGGATTGTAAAATGCAAATGTGGAAAGAGGAGTTTCTGTCAGGCTTTAGTCTTGAAGGGTTCTTAAAGCCTTTAAAAAGTATCTAACTTTCTGTACTCTTGAGCAAGAATGACAAATTAGCCTAAATGTCAACCTACCATGTACAGAAGGAAGATAAATGGATGGAATTTAACAAGAAATAAAACAAAACAAAACATCAAGTAGAAACAGAAGTTGCAAGGTAGAATCCTGCTTTTTTGGACTGAGCTAATTTAAATCAAACAGCTATTAATGATTGATTTTTATAAAATAGCTAGTAGCCTTTTATTTGGCTGATGCTAAACATAAAGTGCTTGAAAATTAAAATGGTATTCTCCTTTTTCTTAAATTTTTTAATTAAAAAATAATAATTTTGAGCTTGGCCAGTGTGGCTCTGTGGATTAAGTGATGTCTCATAAACTGAGAAGTCTTAGTTTGATTCCTGGTCAGGGCACATGCTTAGATTTCGAGTTTGATCCCCAGCAGGGGGCATGCAGGAGGCAGCTGATCAGTTTCTCTCTCTAAAAAAAAAAATCAATAAAAACATATTTTAAAAAATGTTTTTTGAAATAGTATGAGTATCCAAATATTATCATTTATTTATTTTCTTTTTCTTATTTTCTATTTATGAAGCCCAAGCTTTCTAAGCACCTAGCTGACTTATTATTATTATAAATTATATTAACTATGGTTTGATAACTAATCTTTTGGCAATTATTAGAATTCAGATCCCTTAAAAATCAGACATATGTAGCCTATATGACAGAAGGCATGAAGAGGTAGGTACATAATATAGCCTCAGCTTGCTGTAGTAAGAAATGTCATGGCATCCTTTTTCTAGTCAAATGGAGATCCTTTGCAGACAAGACTAATATGGACATTTTTTTTTGCCCCAAAAGTAAACATTAAAAATAAACCCCAAACTTTAGACATCACAGTATAGCAGCCTACATGACAGCAACCACAGTATTCAGAAAAAGAGAACGTTTTGTTGCAGGGCAAGTTGGAAGAGAAGTCAGTGCAGTGGCATTTTTCTGAATCTGTTGGAGGAAGCAATCTCCTTAGCAATAGAGTTAATGAAGTCTGACTGGGAATAATTTCAGAGACTTGGAATTTCTCTGTTTGGTTATAAGGGAAAAGGAGCATGGATATACATGATTCAGTGCAAAATAGACTGGGACAGGAGCAAAGAGGACACAGAAAAATCAAGTCAGAAAGACAGGAACATAAAGGAACATAGAACATTAAAAATATTCCCCAGCTCAATTAATTATTTAATGACTAGGGGTAGGAGAGGTAGTTAATGATAGAACACCACTTTAGAACACTTACAATTCATTGGGTTCACTGTACTTCTATCAATTGTATACTAAGGTGTCTATAGTTCTAGATTTCAGAATGTAACTTTATTCATTCTCAATTCGGTTGTTGTCTTTTTGCAGTTGTGCGTTAAATGATTTTGTGTATTGTAGATCTATGTTGGATCTCAACTGTGAAGATTCTGGTAGCTTAGACTAAATAAACAACTTCCCTTCTACCATGTTATGTACCAAGACTCTCCGCCTATATAGAGTGATGTAAATTATATACAAATTTTATGAGAGATAATATTTTGATATCAGAAAAGGAAGCCACTATTATATCGCTGGTTGTAAAATATTTAGTTTTATAATATCACAAAAAGAATTTAAATAACTTGCCTGTTTATGATGCTTTATAACTTACAAACACTTTAATATCTATCCTTGTGAGGTAGACACAGATTTTTAAAGATGAAAAATCAGGTGGAAGTAACACAGATAATTAACTGGGGTCATGCTTCTATTGAAAAGAGCTATAGCTAAGGTTTTCTTTCTTTAAATCTTATACTTGGTCTCCATGGTATTATTTTCAATATAAACTACTAGAGAATAGTTTCCAGGTTACAACTAAAGTCTTTCTTAGTAACACTCTTTTTATAGATCATTAATCTGAACTTTTCTTTCTTGTTGAAATATTTGTTTCAACCATATTGTTACTTTACACATGTTCTACTCACTTTTTGTTTAATAAAAGTCCTTATTATACACTTTCACTCACTTCCAAGATGGCTACAGAGTAGGTGGAAGCTACCTTTACATCTTCCCATGCCAAATTGGATTTACAGCTAAACTATAGAACAATCAACTTGAATAACCAGCTGAAGGCTATCTTTATATTATAACCAAGGATTTACAGAAGAAGCCACACAGAGACTGGTAAGAAGGGCGGAGACACAGAAAGATCCAGTCCCCGCACCCAGGTGTGGCAGCTGAGAATCCAGAGGGGTATCTCAGGTGCAAAAGTCCCCCTGAGGAGTGTGAGGTCTCAATTTCACAGCAAGGTCCCCAACCCAGAGCAGAAGAGCTGGGAAGAGGGACACACATAGCATCTGGCAGTGAAAATTAGTGTGAATAAAGGGAATCTGCTAGAAACCCAGATGCCATCTTCCCAGGGTGAAGCACTCCTTTTCTTATAGCACCAGCTTGGGAGGGCATTAGGCTGGTCTCCCAGCTGTTGGTGACACCACCCTGCTGAGCTTGAGTCCTGCAGAATGGTCTGCTGGCTGCACCCAACAGGGACCTTTGGTGCACTCTTTTTCTAAAGAAGCCTTTGGTGAGCCTCAGACAGTAATTGAGCTGTATAGCTTTGGAATGGGATTCATTCTTCCCCACTTTATGCACACAGCTGGCACATTGATTTACTTGGCCTGTTCTTCAACTCCTGGTGGCCTTGTACTGTTGAACTCAATCCTGCAGGGGGATTGAAGTGTTGCACAGAGCTGGGAACTTTGGAGAGATTCTCCCTGGGAGGATCTTGTCTGGGACTCAGATGGGCACTGGGTTGTGTGGCTGTGGGAGGGTCATTCCTATCCCCCACAAGAGCTCAGCCTGTACCATTCCCATAACAGGAGACTCAGACTTTTTCCTCCTATGTTCAGAGGCCCTGCCCTGCTGAACTTGCTCCTGCAGAGAGGCCAACAGGCTACACCTAACCTGAACCTGATGTGTGCTCCTGGGGGAGCTAGGGTGGGAAACTCAGGCAGCAATGAGTGGTATGGCTCTGGAGTAGAAGCTACTTCCTCCCCATTGAGTACTTGACCTTGCTGCCCCCAAGCAGGAGACCCACAAACCCCATCCTCCCAAAACTAGTCACTGCTCTATTGAGCTCACACTTTGTGGCACTGTCTGTGGATAGCCACTAACCTGGGCCCACTCTACAGCCTCTCTACAGAAAGCTCTCAATGAAGATGAGCAAACTCAGGGTGTAGTGGAGCAGCCCACAGGAGGAGGCAGACCTCAGGGTGCCTTTGACCTTTTACTGATTTGCTCCCTGGCCCAGAGCTGGAGGAAGTTGACCATTATACACAATTTGGCCCCTCTAATGCACACCTAAGACCAGTGGAGGCAGCCACAGAGAGCAAATTGCGTGGTAGCTTCAGACAGGTAGTCCAAGGCTGGTTACAGGCAGCATCTGACATCAACCTGCATTAGAACCATGCCCAAGTAGACCCAGAACCAACACAAACAGTGGTGAGCTTCAGACTACACCAGAGCTCGACACAACTAACCACACAAATGTCACACCCAAAGGGAGATCCCTGCAGGTACCTGCACCTGCTGGTAACAACTCTGCTTTGGGAAGCAGCTCCTGCACAGCAGTTCATACACTGTGATCAAGTTCTATCCTTATAGTCAGCCAACGTGAGGATTAACCCCACCCACAGGCCAGTAGCATTCGAGATTCAGCTACAAAAGAAGGCCATACATAACCCACACAAGAGACATTCCTGGAGCACCTAGCTCAGGTAATCTGAAAGATTGTTCCATTGGGCTTCACAGAAACCTTCAACATAAAACAACCATAACAAGTTTGAGAGTCATAACAGACCTACCTAATATATAAAAACAAACACAGAAAGGCAGACAAAATGAGAATACAAAGTAGCATGCCCTAAATAAAAGAACAAGAGAAATCTCCAGAAAAAGAATTAAGTGAAATAGAAGCAACCAAGATACCAGATGCAGAGTTCAAAACAATGGTCATAAGGATGCTCAAGGACCTTAGGGGAAGAATGAATGATCTCAATCAGAACTTAACCAAAGGGATAGTAAGCATAAAAAAGGACATATAAACTGTAAAAAAGAGCCAGTTAGCAATGAAGAACACAATATCTGAAAAGAAGAATGCATTAGAAGGAATCAACAGGAGGTTAGATGAAGCAGAGGACTGAATCAGGGATTTAGAGGACAAGATAACAGAAAACACCCAAGCAAAGCAGCAAAAAGAAAAATGAAGTATTAAAAAAATGGAGAAAAGTCTAAGAGATCTCTGGGACAACATCAAGCACAGCAACATCTGCTTTGTAGGAGTAGCAGAAGGAGAAGAAAGAGAGCAAAATATCGAGAACCTGTTTGAAGAAATAATGGCTAAAAAACACCTCTAACCTGGTGAAGTAAAAGACACACAAATTCAGGAAGCACAGAGAATCCCAAACAAGATAAACTGAAGGAGGCCCACATCAAAGCATAGCATAATTAAAAAGGCAAATGTTAAAGATAAAGAATTTTAAGAGCAGCAAGAAAAAGATAGTCACCTATACTGGAGCTTCCATAAGGCTGTGTTGATTTCTCAACAGAAATACTTCGGGACCTACAACCATTAAAAATTGAAGGAGAAACAAAGAGTTTCCAGGCCCCCCCCCCCAAAAAAAACCAACCAAAACCCAAAACTTATATCTGACAAAATAGATTTCAAAACAAGGGCCATAACAAGAAACAAAGATGGATATTACATATTACTAAAGGGATCAATCTAATAAGAGGATATAACCCTTGTAAACATATATGTACCCAACATAGGAGCACCTAAATATATAAAGAAAATCTTGGTGGACATAAAGGGAGAGATTTACAGTAATACAGTCATAATAGGAGATTTTAACACCCCATTGACATCAATGGATAGATCCTCCAACAAAAAAACCATCAAGGAAACAGCCTTAAACCACATACTACATTAGGTGAATTTATTGATACTTACAGAGTATTTCACCACAAAGCAGCAGAATATACATTCTTTTCAAGTGCATGTGGAACATTCTCTGAGAGAGACCACATGTTAGGACATAAAACAAGTTAAACTCAAGAAGATTGAAATCATATTAAGCATCTTCTTTAACTACAATTGTATGAAACTAAGAATCAATTACAAGAAAAAAGCTGAAAGACACACAAACACATGCAGGCTAAATAACATTCTATTAAACAATGAGTAAGCTAAGAATGAGATCAAGGAAGAAATAAAAAGTTACCTTGAGACAAATGAAAATGAACATACAACAACACAAAATCTAGGGGGCATGGCAAAAGCAGTTCTAAGAGGGAAATTTATAGGGATACAGGCCTACCTAAAGCAGCAAGAAAATCTCAAAAAAACAATCTAATCTTACACCTAAAAGAACTAGAAAAAGAACACAAACAATGCCCAAAGTAAGCAGAAGGAAGAAAATAATAAAGTTTAGAGCAGAAATAAATGACATAGAGATTATCTCCTCAGACAAGGGAAACAAAAGAAAAAGTAAGCAAATGGGATTATATCAAACTAAAAAGTTTTGCACAGCAGAAAAAACCATTAACAAAATAAAAAGACAAACTACAGAATGGGAGAACATATTAGTCAATGATATATCTGATGAAGGGTTAATATCTAAAATTTATATAGAACTTATAAAACTCAAGACCAAAAAAACAAACAATCCAATTAAAAAATGGGCAAAGGACCTGAATAGACACTTCTCCAAAGAGGACTTGCAGATGGCCAATAGACATATGAAAAGATGCTCAACATCACTAATCATCTGAGAAATGTAAATTAAACCCATTCTGATACCTCACATCTATCAGAATGGCTATCATCAAAACATAAAAAACAAACAAGTGTTGATGGGGATTTGGAAAAAGGGGAACCCTCTTACACTGTTGGTGGGAATGCAGACTGGTGTAGCCCCAATGAAAAATAATATGGAGTTCCCTCAAAAAGTTAAAAATGGAACTGCCTTAATTCCACTTCTGGGAATATAGCCAAAGAAACCCAAAACACTAATGCAAAAGAACATATGAAGCCCTGGCCTGTTTGGCTCAGCGGTTAGAGCATCAGCCCGTGGTCCAGAGAGACCGAGGTTCGGTTCCCACTAAGGGCACTTACCTCTGTTGCAGTTTGTCCCCGGCCCCAGTTGGGGTTGTGTGGGTGGCAACCACTCGATGTGTCTCTCTCATGTTGATGTTTCTCTCTCTCTCTTCCTCCCTTTCTCCCTCCCTCTCTATCTGAAGATAAATGCAAAAATGTCCTCTGGTGAGGATTAAAAAAAAAACCATACGCACCCTTATGTTCATGGCAGTGCTATTTACAATAAATAAAATTCGGAAGCAGCCCAAGTGCTCATCAGTAGATGAGTGGATAAAAAAAAGACCCAAACTGTGGCACGCCCTGTCCAGTTTGGCTCAGCGGTTGGAGCATCAGCCTTGAGACTAGAGAGTCCCGGGTTCGGTTTTCACAGGGGCACGTACCAAACAAACAAACAAACAAATCTGTGGCACATTCACACAATGGAATACCATAAAAAAGAGTGAAATCTTACTTTTTGCTATAGCATAGATGGACCTAGAAGGTATTATGCTAAGTGAAATAAGCCAGTAAGAGAAAGAAATACCATATGATTTCACTGCTCTGTGGAATCTAATGAAAAAAACAAACAAACAAAATTGAAATAAACTCATAGATACAGAGAACAGACTGACAACGTCAGAGGGGAGGGGCCTGGGCGCTGGGTGAAATAGGTGAAGGGATTAAGCAAAAAAAAAAACAACAAAAAAACCCAACAACAACAACAAAAAAAAAACTCATGGATATAGACAACAATATGGTGATAAATGGTGATGTAAAGAGACTAGACTTTGGATGATAAACCCAAAATACAATATGCAGATGATGTATTATAGAATTGCACACTTGAGACCTATATAATTTTATTGACCAATGTAACCCTAATAAATTCAATAAAAATAGTATACACTTTCTGTTGCTTAATTAAGAAGCAATAAATAATTATTATATTCTTTTAGGAAAATGCAAATATATGTAGTAAGAAATACCAGTTCCAAATTCTCTATTTCTGGCTTACAATCTCAAAAAAGGTAAAATAAGCATAATTGTTTTATCAAAAAGGGATTGTGAAGCTCTTAATAAAGTGAGTGATAATGTGTAAACAGAAAACTATATAACTGTGAGGTGAATAGGCTGAATAAAGTGAGATTTTTTTTCTAGTGATAAAAATGAAAGAAGTGACGTATTTGAACTCCATCATTCTTCACAAAGACTCATTAAGTATAATCTAACAAGTTTTTCAAGGTTATCTTGAGTATGAACACTAAGGCTACGTTGTATCAGGTATAAAAGGCAGACATTTCCATTTTTTGTTGTTGTTGTTTTTGTCATTCTGTTCTGTTTTACTTTTAATATCGTTTTTGGTTTGGTAAATGTTATGGAGAAGCAAAAGTTAAATACTGTTTTCTTTCCAAAACCACAGTAAATAATCCCCAATTCCCCAACATTCCTGTGTGAAAAAGGGTATTGTAAGTAAAAGGGATTATGGACCCAGATTTTGAAATTATGGAATTTTTAGTGCTATAGAGAAAAGAAAATAGTGTATTGTCTAATCTGTAATTTTATTATCGTTCTATTTTCTGAGATCCTAAATCCTAATTCTCAGCACCAATTTCTTTCTTCTAATCCCAGACTTTCAGTTTGCTGGTAATATAACAAATTATACACTTTTTATTATTTAGTTAGAAAACAACAAAAAGCATGATATTCTTTTAAGAAAATGCAATGCATATACTATAATAAGAAATACGTGTTTGTGTGCCTAAATGACACTATCCAGAACAGATAATGTACAAGTTTCTCATTGCTGTAGCTGATTAATGTGTCATTCTCTTCAAGGATTTACACCCTCAATTGGCATAACCACTTGTTTTATGGATGGAAGAGACAGAGATATCCCAGGTTATTTGTGTGAAGACAATGGTGTTTTTAGCTTGATCCTCTGGTCAGAGTTACAGCATGATCACAGAGTGTGTGAGATTTTCTGTCAGAACAGGACAGGAAAGCCACATGACTCTGGAAAGACCAGATAGCAAACCTGACACATCTGCATCCATGAAGCATCAAGTTGGGAAACGACTAAAAACTTGTTGGTTTCCTCAATGAAACAATCAAAGCAAAGGGCAAAAGGACAAATGAGATTGAGAACCTGTGCATTCAATGGCTTCCCCTCAGACCAGAGAGGTTCTAAAAACAACAGGAGACCAGCCAGAGCGATAACTGTCCTAATTTAGGGGTGGTCTGAGAAATGTGAGAGCTGGTGTAAAACAGAGTAAACACAAATAATGCTAGATTTTCCTGTTTTCAATATAAAATAAAGACTTAAACACTCATCTACAGCTGTGCCTACAACTTGGTAATTTGAATGTCAAAACCATGGCATGACTCTGTACTCATACACTTCTTGATGTTTCCAGGAGTAGAGGTCTTTTAACAACCCCTCTAGGATCAGTGGTCCAAGTACTGTATGTCATGGAAAAACATCTGGTAGAGCAAGCCCAGAAATAGAAGATGAGAAGAAACTCTCAGATGGGCATGATAATGGCGGGTATAGTGGTGTGTTTATACTTGTTTGCGTTTTGCCTTTGCCCAAGAGCTTCATCTCTGTAAGGGGCTCAGTTATGAATACCTTTGTCCTTGTCTTCAAAGAGACACTTGGGTTGGAATTGTCGATTCAAGGAAACTGTTGTCCTTTGGAATTCTGAAGCCTGGTACTCTCTTCCACTGGGCTCTCCCCTGAGCGTTTATTTCTCAGCAATGTTGGGTGGCAATGGTGCCTGGTTCCTAAGGATCAGCCCCTACAGGAAGAGACTATGTTCCATCGGAAATACATCAGCAAATAAGCCCTTTGAACGCAAGGACTCTCTTCTGGATTATACCCCCAGAGTCGGGCACATAGCAAGTGCACAGCAAGCATTTGCTGGGTGAATGAAATATAGCCCAGTTTTGTCAGATTGAAGCTTTTTACAAGCAGGTGTTATACCTCTCATCTGCATTATTTTGATGAATGTGTCTCAGTAGCATCACGACTGCTGGAACAGCTAGAGCTCTCTCTCCACTGTAGCTGATAGATCAGTGAACTGATATTTGATAACTGATATCTGATGTGAAAGAAAAAATAAAATTAATTTCTTTCCAATTTGTCAGTGTAGGCTGCTATTTTGTTCTATGAAATTTTTTATGAGTTGAGCTAAGTAGAATAGTTGGGAAACCACTCTTGCTTGATCGGATTTGTGCTGCTGCTGCATGACGTTACTAGTCGTATCTGTGCTTTGTGGGCTAAAAAAGATGCTGTCAGTGAAATCACTTTCAAAGCAATTACAATATTTTGGACCCCTATCATGCAAGGCCCAGAGGAGGGGAAGGAAGATAAAAGACATGTAATAGACTGTTTTCCCCCAAAAAAGGCATAAATCCTAATTGAGGGGCAGAGACATGTACACATCCACATCGCTCGCACCTTCATTTTATATAGGACTCGCTCAAATGTTTTATCTCCTTGCCTGGACTTATTTTGATTCATAGGACTTACCATATGTTTGTTTGTTATCTGTCTTTTTCCACTAGAATGTCATCCCATGAAGATAAAAAAGATTTGTTTATTTTGTTTATTGATTTGCTTCCGATGCCCTGGGCATTGGTTGGCACATAGTAATGCCTTAATAAATATTTATTGTTGAATGAACTATCAATATCAGGTAGCCTATTATTTCCTCATTGATTTAAGACTAGACAATATGTGAGTCCTTCAGTGATAACATTTTACAATCACCTATGGTCAAGGACAAATGTCCAGTCAATAAATAATATGTAAATTACAAGTAAAGTATTTGTTCTTGAATTCTGGATTCCACTGCTTTGACGATATCATATTTTCACCAAAGCAAATCTATATCAATATCAATATCGATACAGATACAGATAGATATAGTTTCTGGTGTTTCTGCTAGAGTCAATTCTCTTTATAAGCTCTATTGCTAAAAAGACGATAGTACTGAGAGGCCTCAAAAATGTCTGATGGCATGTTGTGGTATACAGAATCTTATATTCATAGAAATAACTTTTTTTATGGATGTCACAGTCTTTTAGGAAATAAAGGCCACAATATTTGAATTGATTACTTGAGTGGAATAAAAGAATCAATATATAACTGCTTAATATCTTCCAGACTGTAAATTATAAAAATAAATTTTTGTTGAAACACAGTGAAGTTATACTGTGCAATTCAGTCATAGATTAAATCATTCAAAGTAGTTTTTGCTGTAAGATTTATCTATATAGCAATAATGTTTAGTAGCAAATGCAATTTTGAAGACTGATAGAAGCTATCTATTGAAATAGCCATAATAACAACCAATTAAATTTTTTCATAGTTGTTTCCATTTTTCTTTTTGGTAGACATGGTATCTTGAATAACACCTGATGATAACTGTAATTCTGCAGACTTAGATTGACTCATTTTATACCTAGGGAACCCATAAGCATGTAAATTAGACATGAATCATCATAGTCCCTTGTCAATCCAAAAATATCTGTGAGAAAGGCAGGCCAAAAGTGACTGGCTGGGGATTGTAGAATCTATTGAAATATATTGCTTCCTTTAAAATATATTACTTTCTCTAACTGAATTAGGTTAGCTTTATATAACTGATGCTTATACCACCAACCTGAGGGATTGATGAGCAGGGGTTGATAGCTTGAGGGTCAGGTTAAATTTGAAAAAAGATCAGGAAATCACTTAGAATTGGGCAAGATGACCCTTACACTACTTTCCAACCAGATACTGCATGGTTTTAAGAAACCACAGCCCACTACTACATGCCTCCACCCAGCAGTATCTTGCAGATAAGAAGGAGACTGAGATATCTGTGACAGAGTAGAAGACATCATTAACAAATTCCTCAGCCTGGATTGCCAAATAGCTTGACCAATATTTTCCAAGCTTGTTGGGTCTAAAGAATCGTCAGATAAGCTTGTTAAAAATACCTAGTCATCTTAGGTTCCTTTCCATCCCTGAGCTCTGCAGATTCTGATGGAGTGGACACAATTTGATAAAAAGGAAAAACCCTTCTTATAATCTTACCTGAAACAGATGAATGTAGCTTTACCTTTTTACATTGACTAAATAAAATGACACACCCTAGATTTGACCAAATCTAGCTATCTACATGTTTGCCTGATCCAGAGAATTAAGAATTTAGATTTTAAATTACCAGAAACAGACTTTTTATCAGATCCAAATTTGATTAATATTATATATATTCAGAGTTAAGTATTTTAAAATTATGTATACTTATATAATGCATGTTATACATATAAAATATTTATTGTACATAAAATTGTATATGTGATTGCTTTTGAAAATATTAAATGGAACAGAGATGGAAATTTTCTCTTTGTATGTATTGCAATATCAATTCTCAGTAAGAGAGGACATGTCAAAGTTTTAAAATAATGCACAATTGCCAATCAGATGTTTCAGATTACATTCTTAACACCCTATTCATCATGGGGAAAATGATGTGAAAATATGAGCACACTGATAGTTATGAACAACATCATTAAAAATGAAAAAGTTTTATGGCCTCATGTGTATGAACTGAGATATCATTTAATTATAGGCTCAAATAAATTATCTCAAGATAATTATTTGCATATTTGTATGTGGTTACTTTGGGAAAAACATATTTATTTTTGATAACTTTAAAAATTCCATCAGTATAAAAAGGAACAAAAAAATGAAGACCTGAGAATTAGTATGATACAATCATTAATTAAAATATTTAACTCCCTGCTGATATTCTGTAATAGAGTTGTCAGCAGAAAAACACAGCATGACTATTTTTTTCTGCAAGAAGATTTTCGCATTCATTACACAGCACACCCATTAAGGGATGAATGAAGATTCTGGTGCTTATGCACTTCTGTGGGCCAATGGACACATACTACCCGTGCAACTACTTGTTCTTTATATTCATAGGTGAAGAAACCAGCATTCCCTATCATAGATTTAGAGCTAATAAGATTTGGACTTTCTTCCATGACATTTTATAAATTAAAACCAACATCAGAATATTTTCCAAAATTGCAGGGGAAACAGTATTCCTAGATTGAGGTGAGACTGGGGACTGGAAGGAGGATGACTTAACATCAAACTTAAGGCCTGGGTGGACTGGGGCACGTGCCTATGTGCTATTGCTTCTTCACTGAAAACAATTACAATACTTTCTCTGAGGTTTCAAGGATTCAATGAGTTTACACATGCAAAGTGCTTGGAAGAGTGCCACATATGATGTGTAATAACAATAGCTATTATCATAGATCCTAGAACAGGGAGCAGTCTCAGGGAATCTCAGTCCAGGCAGCCCTCTTCTCACATGTACAGATGGGGTGATGTGGACTCACAAGGAGGAGGTCTAGAGCTACTTCATAAGCCAACATTTTTTTCTCCAATTTTTATTAATTTTTGTTATAGATGTTTCTCCTCTCCCCCAGACACTCTCTTCCCCATCCTGCCCGCCACCCCCAGCATTGTTGTCTATGTCCATTGGTTATACATGCACGCATATAAGTTCTTTGGTTCATCTCGTCCATCCCCCCAGTGCCCCTACTGTGAGGTTTGTCAGTCTGAACCATATTCCTTTCTATGTCTCTGGGTCTGTTTCATTCATCAGCCCACCTTGTTCAGTATATTCCACAAATAAGCAAGATCATGTGATATTTGTCTTTCTCTGCTTGGCTTGTTTTGCTTAGCATAATAGTCTTGAGGTCCCTCCATGTTGTCTCAAAGGATAAGAGATCTTTGTTTCTTACAGCTGCATAGTGTTCCATTGTATATATGTACCAAAGCTTTGTTATCCAGTCATCTATTGATGGATACTTGGGCTGTTTCTAGATCTTAGCTATGGTAAATAGTGCTGCTATGAACATAGGGGTACATATATTCTTTCTGATTGGTGTTTCAGGCTTCTTAGGATATATTCCTAGAAGTGGGATCACTGGCACAAATGGCAGTTCAATCTTTAATTTTTTGAGGAAGCACCGTTTTCCATAGTGGCTGCACCAGTCTGCATTCCCACCAGCAGTGTACTAGATAGAGTCCCCCTTTCTCCACACCCTGAGCAGCACTTGTTTGATAATTTGTTGATGGCAGCCATTCTGGCAGGTGTGAGGTGATACCTCATAGTTGTTTTAATTTGTATCTTTCTGATGATTAGTGACACTGAGCATTTTTTCATAGGTCTCTTGGCCATTTGTATGTCCTTTTTGGAGAGGTGTCTATTTAGGCCCTCTGCCCATTTTTTAATTGGGTTGTCTTCCTTTTATTGAGTTGTATGAGCAATTCCATATATTTTGGAATTAACCTCTTATTTGATGTATTATTGGCAATTCCACTCTCCCATACAGTGGGTTCCCTTTCCATTTTGATGGTTGTTCCTTTTGCTGTGCAGAAGCTTTTTAATTTGATATAGTCCCATGTGTTCATTTTCTCCTTTGTTTCTGTTGCCTTAGGTGATGTATCAGTGAGAATTCTGCTGCATATGATGTCTGAAATTTTGTTGCCTACGTTTTCTTCTAGGATTTTTATGGATTCACGAGTTACATTTAAGTATTTTATCCATTTTGAGTTTATTCTTGTGTATGGTGTAAGTTGATGGTCTAGCGTCATTTTTTTTTGTTTTTTTTGATTGTTTGTTTTTGCAAGTAGCTGCCTAATTTTTCCAACACCATTTATTAAAGAGGCTGTCTTTACTCCATTGTATGCTCTTGCCACCTTTGTCAAATATTAATTGAGCATAATGTCTTGGATCAATTTCTGGGTTCTCTGTTCTGTTCCATTGATCTATATACCTGTTCTTGTGCCAGTACCAGGCTGTTTTGATTACAGTGGCTTTGTAGTATAACCTGATATCTAGTATTGTGATCCCATCTACTTTACCCTTTTTTTTCAAGATTGCTGTGGCTATTTGGGGTCTTTTTTGGTTCATATAAACGTCTCAAGCATTTGTTTTAGTTTTGTGAAATATGTCATTGGTATTTTGATGGGGATTGCATTGAATCTATAGATTGCTTTGGGTAGTATGGACATTTTAATAATGTTAATTCTTCCAGTCAATGAACAAATTATGTGCTTCCATTTTTTAAATATCTTTCTCTGTTTTTTTTTTTCAATCTCCTGTAGTTTTTTGCAAATAGGTCCTTTACTTCTTTGATTAAGTTTATTTCTAGATATCTTAATTTTTTTGCTGCAATGGTAAATGGAATTTTTTTTTTTAGTTTCTTTTTCTGTGAGTTCATTATTGGTGTATAACAATGCCATCAATTTCTTGATGTTAATTTTGTATCCTGCTACCTTGCCAAATTTGTTTATTAAATCTAGCAGATTTTTGATGGATTCTTTAGGGTTTCTATGTATAATATCATGTCATCTGTGAATAATGACTGTTTCACTTCCTCCTTTCCAATTTGGATTCCTTTATTTTTTCTTCATGTCTGATTGTTGTGGCTAAGACTTCTAGTGCTATGTTATATAAGAGTGGTGAAAGTGGGCATCCTTAACTTGTTCCTGTTTTTAAGGGAAATGCTTTTAGTATTTTTTCCATTGAGTATGATTTTGATAAGCCAACTTTTCTTATGTATGTCCACTGAAATGATGCCGTAGTTACCTGCTTCATAAAATAATTTTTAGAACATCTTCTCTCACATAGTAGGTGCTTATCAAATATCTGATAGAAAATTGATTCTATGAGTTATTTTTCTTGAACCCTAGTTTGATACAGATGCACCTGATTGAAGATGTCAGCATAAAGATTCAGTGCTATTTCAAATTTAATCTTGGAATGAGGTTTTATATAATTTATACTTTTTAAAAAGGGGATTTAGTTTAAATTGAGATCCCAAGTTTATAAGGTGATATATATTGGTATACACACACACACACACACACACACACCACAGGAGATTAAATAAAGAAGGTGTCTCAATTAACAAAAATAGTACTTAGTTAATTTGTCAATTTCTTTTTGGAGATGGACTGTCCCAATGTGAGTAACAGTATATTCAAGATCGGTTGTTTTAATTGCAAAATTCTTGACATCGTACAGAGCTTTGACCTCCATTTCTTTCTCTGTGATTAATAGCACTATATTGTATATGTGTCTAAGACTGAACTTATCATTTCCTATAATTTTTATAGGGTTGTGTAAAGTTTAGTTTCCTTCAATTGATTCTAATCCATTTTTGTTTTCAGAGTACAGTATGGTTTTACACGCCTCTCAGTATATGTGTGCATTTCTGTTTGTGTGTGTGTGTGTGTGTGTATACATATATAGTGTTGGCTGACTTCTGTCTAGTTCCACTACCACTGCCTTAGCTAACATCACCATCATCTCTCACCTGGACTTTTGAAAACCTAACTGTTTCTTTCCTTTCAACTGTGCCCCATCCAAATCATTTATCACACAGTAGAGTAACTTTAAAAAAATCTAAATTGGTTAAGTTACTCTACTGTTAAAACCCTCTTCAATTTTCCATTAAACTTACAAACATCTTACTATGACTCATGAAGTCCTGAAGAATTTGGCTCCTCTGTCGCCCTCATATCTCACCTTAAGTGACTCCAACACCCCGTGCTGTGTCTCTCCAAGTCTTGTCATTGCCAAGTGTTTTTCTGTTTGACTCAGGCTCTTCCCGCTGCCAGACGTTTCTTCCAATCTGTAGGAGCCCTTGTTGCATGATCTGACCTCATCATATTCTTTTGTAGTACTAGTCAGATTTATGTGTATTATGTATTTATATCTTCTTTTCTCAAGTGGTGGGTATATATTTCTCTCATCAAACTCACTTCTGTATTTCCTTCAAATCAACCTAATTCTGACATACAGCCCCCATCCCATCTGACATGCTTGGCAGGAAATTCCATCTCTGTCATAACTAAGTTTTTGTTTTGTTTTTCTCTCTCTCTCTCTCTGTCTCTCACAGCAGCAGCCATGAGACTTATGTGACATTGGAAGAAAAGGGGAGAAGACCTGTAAGCACCAGCATATTCTGGCAAACAACACATTTCACTTTAGCCCATAGTGGTCCCCTGAAATGTGGTGGCTCTAGGTTTTATGTCGTGCACAGGGCACTTAGTCAGTCTAAAAATCCTCATGTCTCTAGGAGGCTACCACTTCCTGCGGGCTGACCAACTTCTGGGGGAGAGGCCACAGAATAGCGACTTGTACTGTCTGCCCTGGAGTCTTTAAACCTTGCTCTTCTTGCCCAGCCTTAGAACAGTCTCTCTTTAATTTGAGGGCAGCCTTATTTTTACTCAACTTTGAATATCGTCAGTGGGCATATGCTTTGGGAGTAAAAACCACAAACCTTGTAATGTATTTTTATTTTATACATTACCTCAAACTTCCCATTAATGATGAATGCAGAACCTGCTGCTTTCAAAGATGATGGCATAGGAAAAGAGGAGCAGACGGGACAATTCCATGAATCGTTATCACAGAAACTATCCATTCATGCTGATTGTTTTCTGCTACAACTTCTAATCACTCTTCCCAACTTCCCAGATGGTAAGTTTTAGGAGAGAAAGAACTGTTATTATCTTTACCAATATGTATCTAGCAACCAGTAGAGTGCCTAGTACAAAGTAGACACAAAAATTTTTTTCAAATAAATGAATAGACATAATAGGTATTAAATAAATAGTTATTGTATTCCCATTGCTGGTACATTACTCACAGAGAGTACATATTTAATAAATATTGAATGAATAAACATAATAAAAAGTTGACAATGAGATACAATATTAAAACATTGAAGATCATTTCACACAGCCTTGAGCCAGCTCAGTAAGATTCAATTAATTATGTTGAATGTGTGAAACTAACCACTGATCTAATCATAGTTCCAATAACAAATGAAAATCAGCAACAAAACCTCCTGCTCTTTATTGTATGTCCCTGATTCTTTTGATTCAAGTTGGCTATGCTAAGTCTCTATCAATGTTTTTTGCCTTGACATTTTAGCAGTGGTTCTGGGCTTATACAAAATTTCACTTTGCAACGGTGATTAGAAAAGGAGTCTATGGTAGGCGACTGGTTAAAGGGGTAGAATTGATTGACCCAGTTAGATGAATGCTCCAAACAATGCTATAAACTCAAGCAACATAAAAATCTCATCTATTTTTATAAAGAAGAAACAGCAAGGACTGTTGTATGGAGGAGAGTTCTTAGAATAAACATACAACAGGAGAGAGAAAATGTTTTGTTGTTAAACAAATTTATGACCTAGAAAATGTATCCTTTTAATTCCTTTTTGATTTGAACAACAGAAAAATAAAATTAATTTTTATGTTATGGTTATCCTAGAAAAGGAACGTGTATAAAAACATTTTCTATAGCTATAGTGTTCTGCAAATACTCTTATAGAAGTCTCATATTATGAAGTAACTGTTTAATCATGTACATGTGAGATGAGATTTAGTCTTCATCAATATTCTATCTACAGTTTCAAATACCATGCACAAAACTTTACTAAAATTACATATATTTTTTAGCCTAAATGGCTTAGCAAACATGCTCATCTTGTCAAATGATATTAACCATCCTTTTAACCTTTTCTGGTTCTTTTCACTTGTTCATGTGGATTCATGTAGTATCATTTCCTCATTTCAACACAGCTTTGCTCCCACCCTCCTCCTGAGAGTTGTGCCAAATATATTACATTTCCATATGTTATAGACTTAACAACACAATAACATACATATTGTTTTATACAATTACTTTTTAAGTAATTTAAGGGAAGAAAGGAGAAAAGATCCTTTCTAAATATAGGTGTGCTTTTCAATTTAATAGTCGTCAGAACCACATTTAATCTCATCAGTCATATTCTCTGCTTTTTATTTGTGCTAATCAAATGCTCAGATCCATATGCTGTTCTATTTTGTTACACTATGAGCTTGTAGAAAGTTTGAGAGTGTTCAGCGAGTAACCAAACACATGCCCATTGCGTGTAAGGTGACCATAAAATGGGTGTGGCTTTCATCTCTAGACTTCATAATGCTTTCTTATTGTGCGCTCTATCACTATGACGCCACTTCCCTCGCCTGAAAATAATGAGCTGCAAGTCCTATCTGAATATCATGGCAGAAGACACAGCCGTAAACTAGAAAGAGGAGCAGCCTTGTATTTAGTGTAAGGCGCTACCTTACTTGCCCTACTCACTATTTTATTACTGATCGTTGCTCACTTTCTTCTTGTTCTCCCTCATCGTTATCCAGAACCATCATCTCAGAATCCTGCTGCCCTTTGGCTGCTGTCAGATTCTCCTTTTTTTTTTTTCCCTCTTGAAAGAAAACAGCATTCCAAGTGACTGATATTGCTAACCCCTGCAATGGAGCTAAAAAGGAGTTAACTATCTGCCATTAATTTGTTCATTGATAACTAGGGGGATTTGGGATAAGACCAGGGCAAAAGTAGGCTAGTGAGAAAGAATGAAATCACAAGTCCAATCTTAGGTATTTCTGGATTCGTATGTAGATAACTTTTTATTTTCCCATGATTAAAGAGACAGTATCTAGTATAAATTCATTGAGGTATAATTTACTTACAGTAAAATTTATGCTTTTGAGTTTATATTTGAACAACTATAACCGCCATGACAGCATGATAGAGACAGGACCTTCCCATCATCTCAGAATATTTCTAGTGCCCCTTCTTCGTGCTTAACCTCCACTTCTTCCTCCACCTTCTGTCAGCCACTTATCTGATTTCTGTACTTATAGTTTTACCTTTTCCAGACTGTCATAGAAATCCTTGGATCATACAATATATAGCCTATTGTGACTGACATGTTGCACTTAATCCTTTGAGATTGATTTATGTGGTTGCAGGTATAAGCAGTTTGTTTCCATTGTTAAATAGTACTCAGTTGTGTCATATACCATGATTTCTTTATATATTCACCAGTTTTTGGCCATTTGGGCTATTTCCAATTTTTGGAAATTATGAGTAAAGCTGATATCTGATATAAACTTTCATGTATAGGACTTTGTGTGCACATATATTTTTATTTCTTTGATGTAAATACTTGGGAATGGCATTGGTGGGTTGTATAGTGAGTATATGTTTGAAGTTATGAAAACTGCCTGCTTTTCAAAATATCCAGCTAGGCCATTTTTGCATTCCTGCAAGTTATGTATGAGAGTTCCAATTGCTTCACATCCTTGCTAGCTAATTACTGTTGCCATTTTTTTTTTTTAATTTAGCCTTTCTAGTAGGTGTGTCTCTGTGGTTTTAGTTTGCAATTCCCTAGGGACATTCATGTCTCAATTTTGTTGTAACATTAGCCTTACATTTTTTTGTTTGTTTTTTTATCCTCACCCGAGGACTTTTGTATAGAGCAAGAGGAAGAGAGAGAGAGAGAAACATCAATGTGAGAGAGACACATCAACTGGTTGCCATCCACATGACCCAACCGGAGCTGGGGACAAATTGCAACTGAGGTACATGCCCTTAGTGGGAACCAAACCCGGGTCTCTCTGGACCGCGGGCTAACATACTAACCGCTGAGCCGAACTGGCCAGGGCTAGTCTTATGTTTTTAAAATGGACTCTTTACAGTTTTAAATTGTGAGAATTAATTCATTAGGTCTGGTTGTTTAGGGGTAAAATAATGCAATTAAAAATGTCTTACTCTAAAGGATTAAAAGCAGCCTTATGATGTGACCCTACCAGTGTGTACTTCATCCTCAGTGGTTTTTAACAAATGATTCCTACAACATTAGCAGTTCAATAGGGAATTATTAAAAACCATATGGATATGCTCTTTCTTTTCATACTTGCTTGAATTTGACCTCTCCCCTTCCCTCTTTCCGCCAAAGGTATCTATTATCTCAGGAAGATATAGAGTATAAGAAATAGGGAAGAAAAAATAGTTAATCTCAACTTTGACTGACATAATAGGATTTTAGAGCCCATGGACAGAAAATAGTTTTGAATGCCTTGCTATATTAGAAGAAGAAAAAAAAACTGTCCTAAATTTTGAAAGTTTTTCTTTACATATTGAGCATAACACTTGGTGATCTGAACTGAGATTTTAAGCCATAGGTAGTAAGAACTCAAGATATGCCCAGATTACATCTGTCCAACAGTCTTTGTAACGATGAAGGATAGAAAAGGCAGAGACCCGGAGACAAATGAAAATAGGAAGGATTTCCTTCCTTGCCCCTCAGGAAAGCAGCAGCCCTTGCACCCCGCTTCCCATTCTCCAGTCTTTATTCTTTAGACCTTGCCCTGGGTGTGAGTCCTGAGAAGAAAGAAATTCCGGGTGGAGGCTTATGGGACTGCTCAGAGTCCCATTTCAACCTCCAGCACAGCGCAGCTGCAGATGGAAGAAAGAGCGTTGTGTGCTCAGGCAGAAAGAAGACCTCAGATGATGCCCCTGAGTAACTCTCAGCACTCCAGCGGAGTGTGTGGATTCCACAAATTCGGCCGCAGCTGAGGAGTTACGCAGGATCAGTGAGGATAGAATGAAGCTGGTAGTGAGGAGCTGAGCCATAAAACAGCTGCGGCTACACATAAGGACATCTGCAGAGCCAATGAGGGGAAGATAGGACAACAGTGAAGAGTGGCTGATGTCTTTGGGGGTAATTAGCATGCCTTGTCCAGGCTGAGGAAGCGATTCACAGTGTGTATCAGTCATGGACATGTCAGCGTTAGAGGCTGTAAGCAGATGCCCACAGACAAATGCGACAAGACATTCGTTCAGGAAGACAGCATTTGAACTTGTGATTATCCAATGCCATGAGAATACCAGCTTTCCTCTGTCTGGGAAAGGTCCTGTCTTGGGAGGAGGCAGAGCTAGGAGGCCCCTTGAGGAAGAGAGAGTCTGGGAGGGAGATTAAACTTTGAGCTGGCCTCATATTTATCCAAAAGAAAATAAGTTCCTTTAGTTAGAAAGTTTAAACAATTCCTTTAAGCCTGTCATCAGAGGAAAAAACACTCAGGAAGAAAATGAAATATGTTTTAACAACATATTTTTTATGTCTTGCACTTTGAAAGTATTATGTGTAAATTCTCATCCTATCCCACCCTTGCAGATAAAAATATCAACATTTCAAAACAGAAAATCTGCTTCATGCGTATGGTATGTGGATGCTGCCCTCTCAGCGATGGTACTAAACTCAACGCTTGACTTCTCTGCAGAGACAGACACCGTGCTCGGCCTCGTCCTTCTGTCTGACCAAATTCGGAGTTAGAAACTCTAAAAAAGTTTTGAAATTGGCCTCTACTTCAGTGAAAAATATATTTCATGTACCATGATGAATCAATTATAGTGTACATTTTCTTTATAAGAAAGTAATCCATGTGTTACCGAGAGCAAATTTTAAAAGTATGCATGGGGTTTATATGGCTTTAATTTAGATGATCAGCCTGAGATGATCCAATTGTATCTGCCAACCTCGGTTAAAAGGAAAATGCAAACATGCGGAGGGGTCATGTTCTTGAAAGAATGTATTATCTGTTCATCTGTTCAGAACAAAGCAGGACTGTCTCCCCCTGATGGTGCAGGTCTTCCTGCTTCCCCCCAGGCTCAAAACCCATGGCATAGGGCTATTTATAAGTGGGTCTATATTGAGATTGCCTATACTCTGGGAGTGGGAGTTGCCATCTGAGATTTCACGCCTTCCTCAGTACCCATACCAAGTTTAGTTTCATTATTTTGAAAGAAATTAGAGAGCAGATAGGCAAGAGTAATTCAAACGTATTGTTTATTCTCAAATATAAATACAGAGCATGAGTCAGACTGGCTTAGGTTTAGAATTAAGGAAGAATTTCTTGCCCCTTGACAATCACTGACCTATAGCAATAATTCCTAAATTGCTGTCATTAGGCCAGCAGCTTCACTTGGGAAAATGTTATAACTTATTAAAAATGGAAATTCTTGAGCTCCATTCTAGAACTACTAAATCAGAAACTCTGGGGGTGGGGCTGGTAGTTTAACAAGCCCCCCCACCCCCCAGCCTCTGGTGGTCTGATGCATGCTGAAGATTGAGAGCCACTAATCTTTACAGTATTCGTGAAAAAAATTACTTTTCACGAAATCCCTTACACATGAGAAAGATAACTGCAAATATAGAAGGTTTTTGTTACAAATCTTTCCAAGAAGTAGTTGGAACAATAATCTATTTTTTATTATTTTACCTACATGTGTCTAAAATGTTTAATATAAATTTCTCAAAGTGGTTCACATAGGGGTAGTTTCCATTTGGTCACTTTTGAGTGCAAGTAAGTATATGTGATACACAAAGTATTACAGGGGAAATCACAGGCCCCAAATGGCTTCACTTGTACAAAAAGCCCGTGATACCAAATTTAGCTTTAAAATTTGATCTAATTGTTGTTTCAACCTCTCCCTGAAATGTATGAGTCTGGAATTTTCTGGTCAAGCACCAGTAAGGTAATCTGTCCTGTGGGCCTTCTCCATCATCCAGAGAAACAAAAGGCAATCTGCATGATAGAGTCTCTTCCCTTTCTCTTCCACCCTTCCTCCCAAAAGAGACTTTCAAGATCTCTGTGACATCCGAATTTAAAATAAATCCCTTGTTTCCCTTTGTTAATAGCAGCCTTGCCCCACCCCTCTTCCTATAAAAACACTGTATTTTGTAAAATCCTTCAAAGTGCCCTTCTAGTTTCTAGATGGAACCCTGCATGATTCCTAAATGGCTTAACAAAACCAATCAGATCTTCACATTTACTTGGTTAAATTTTGTTGTTAACAAAAGGATACAAAAGTAAATATATAAAAGTATTTAGAACAATGCTTAGAACTGTATTCAGTACTTAGCATAATGCTATAAAAAATGATAGCTTTTAATGAGCATCTATTTTTTGCAGGTGTTATGAACAGGGTGCTGTCCGTGTTCCCATCTGTTGCTGGTGGAAGTGGGCTTTTCTGAGACTAGTACAGGAGAATGAGCAACATTTACTTGTGTGGAATTAAACCTGTTAGTTTCTGAGGTCCCATCTTTCTCCATCCCACCAAGGAAAATGTTCCATTTTGACTTCAGCAGAGCCAGTATTAAAGCCAGTGTCCAGAGTTTCTGCTCCATATTTACACAGTTCAATCCAGCATCAGGCTAGTTTAGCTTGTGTTCCTGGCTGTCATCCACTGCATGTGGGCTCCAAATGGACATGGGCTATGTGGCTTCTAGAGCAGTGCCCAGGCAAGTGCAAGGAAGCAGGAGCAAAGCCAGAGGACCAAGAGAGAGAATTCTTTTGTCTGTGAATTATAACCTTCTAAGATTTTGCACTCTTGCAGTGGCTCCACTCCCTCTAGCCAATTATCTTTGTTCCAGGTTAGACTAACAGGCAAATATTTTCCCTTCCGTACCTTGACTTTACTGCGTATGTGCCCATCTTACCCTTTGTGATCAGCAGGAAATGGACTGGTGGTTCCTTGGGGGGTGTACATTTACAGCTTCCTGGGGAAGCTAACCAGATGGCATGTTTATAATGTCTGGCCTTCCCTTTGCCCCTTTCCTGGTTATTAATATTAGCTAGCTAATGACAACGGTAACACAGGCACATGATAACCAGTGTTACATACAGTATTTTGTGTAAATATCTAATCTTTAGAACAAATGGGAAATATCTTTTCAAATGTCACATTATTAGCAGGTGATAAGTCAGCTGTAAGTCGATTCTTCAATTATAGCCTTACCTCCTGAGCTAATTTACTTACGTGCCATTCTAGCTAGGAGAGAAATTAATGACTACAGGAAGATCTTACTTTGAAATACTAATCTCTGACTAATAGTCAGTGTGTGAACTGTAGAATGTATTTGGTCGGTGTGGTGATACACTTTGGAACAAAGCCCCTGAAGAGGGGGCTCATCATTAGCAGCTTTTATATGAATGATGTGCTTCAATACCTCTTACCTCACCTATCTTTGGTATTAAATCCTCTTCATGATGTGAATACTTTAGCGCTATTACTTTCCCCATGATTCCATTATATAGCATTACTTAAAGAACAGTCCTTATAACTGGACTAAGAGAGGAAAATGCAACAAGAATGCCATTTTAGTCAGTAATTGACTGGATCAAAATCTTACTACCTTATTTCAGAAAGGGTCTTTCCTCTGAAAATTTGGACTCTATTCTATAGTATGGCTATCTCAAACTATTTTTTGAAAAGAATAGTGATAAAATAAACTTGAAAAATACTTGATCACCCTGATGTTAGTTGTTATTCCACTTCTGCATGAATACATATCAACATCAATGAAATGAAACTCAATTGCCTATAACAATGAAGTATAACTAGCAATATCTTGAGGGCTGATGTTATAGGTAGAAATAGGGAGGATCCGACTTTTAGGAGACTGGAATTCAATAAAAAGTTACACGTTGTAGTTTATGGGCTCACAGCTCAGGAAGCACTGCTGTTATTCAATCAAAGCATCAAGAAGTCGTATAAGATTTTGAGGTCAAATAAGATTTTTGCTTTCTCCTGAAGCTTTACTAAACCTAAAGTTAAAAACCTTTTTGAAAGCATAAACAGATTTAGGATGAATGTTATGGGTTGAATTGTGTCCTCCAAGAATGATATGTTGAAGTCCTAACCTTCAGTAGCTTGAAATGCGAATGTATTTGGAAACAGGATCATTGCAAATGTATTTAGTTAACATTACATACTGGAGTAAGGTGGACCCTCAATCCAACACGACTGATATCCTTATAGACATGGAGGGAAGACAGCCATGTGGAGATACACACGGGGAGAATGCCACATGAAGCTGGAGACCAGGATTGGAGTGATACATCTCAAACTGAGGAATGCCTAGGACTAGCAGAATGGCTAGGACTAGCAGAATGGATAGGACTAGCAGAATGCCTAGGACTAGCAGAATGGATAGGACTAGCAGAATGCCTAGGACTAGTAGAATGCCTAGGACTAGCAAGGAAAAATCCTCCCCCAGAGGCTTTGGAAGGAGAATGCCCTGTCAACACCTTTAAGCTTCCAGTACTGTGAGAGAATAAATGTCTGGTATTTGAAGCCAACCAGTATGTGGGACTTTGTTAAAATGGCCCTAGGAAACTAACACAACAAGGTAATGAGAAAGGAGAAAAAGAACTAAAAACTGGGAAAACGGAAAGTCTCACCAAAGCATTACTTAATTCAAAAGAACCAAGAAAACTGACCACCAAGTTTACTATGAAAAACAGTAAGAAACAACCTAATGTACCTTGCCTGATCCCTGCCAAACTCAATCCAAACTCAATCCAAGGTACCTATGTAAATTAAGTTCCTGGACCAAATTTCAATGTGTGTGCGCGTGCGCACGTGTGCGTGTGTGTGTGTGTGTGTGTGTGTGTGTGTGTGTAGGCTTCCCCATATCAACAAGCAATTGGGTGCCTGGGAATTCAATTCAATTCAACTGAATTCTGACACTATCTACCTGGTGATAGAACCAGATTCCATAGTTAAAGGGTTCAGTCTCACAAGATCACCCCACACTTCAGATGCTAAATGCAAGCCCACGTTACCTGTGCTTCTGAACAACCTGCTACAAACGGAAGGTTCCAATGACTCTCTCCAAGTTAGGATTCCAGTCACAAGTTCCGATTGTTACCTGTACTTCTGACCTACTGGATATAAATCAGAGGTTGTTATGACTCCTCCTTGGGTTTGAGTAATCTGCTGGAATTGCTCACAGAACTCAGGAAAACCTCTGACTCACTATATTACCAATATATTACAAAGGCTATTAAAAAATATGTATCAACAGCTGGATGAAGAATTACACAGGCCAAGGTCCTGAAGAAAGGAGCTTCTGTACTCTCGGAGCTTGTGGCCTGGCATGGTGATGTAGGAACACTCTGGTTCCCCAGCCTCCAAGTTCTCTGAACCCCTCCTTCTGGTTTTTGTTGTTCTTTATGGGGGTTTCATTAACTGGGAATGATTGATTAAGTCATTAGCCATGGGCAATTAATGCAAACTCCAGTCCTTCTCCCATCCCAGGAAATCAGAGGGTGGAATTGAAAGTTCCAACCCCATATTTAGGGTTGGCCCCCCTGGCAATCAGCCCTCATCCTCAGGTTCTTTGAAAAAGTCACCTCATTAACATCAACCCAGTGGTGGTGGAATGAGCTTGTTATGAGTAACAATACACCTATTTCACCTTTATGACTCAGAAGCATTTTTAGGAACTGAGAACAGAGACCAAATATTATGAAAAAAGATGTTCCCATTGTTCTTATTGCTCAGGAAATTTCAAGGGTTTGGAGAGCTGTGAGCCAGGAATCATAGATAAAGACCAAATATAGATGAAAATTATATTTTGGTAATAAATAACCATATATCTATATCTATATCTATCTATATCTTATAAATCACAATATTACATTATGGAAACAGGGATAAAGGGGAGTGAGGGCTGAAGGTTATATGGGTAGAGAAACAGAAAATCAAGCATAAGGCAATAGTATAGAAACAGGTATCATCAGACCAGCCCTGTAGGCTTCTGAATAGAGAGAGATGAGGACCTTGGAGAATTTTTCCGAATTCCTGGAGTGCAGCAATGGGTACCAAGAGCCCGAGAAATTGAAGCCAGGAATGAGGATAGAGTTCTCAAGAGCGCTGAGCTCTCATGAACAGATTTCTTTATATTTAAATTTTTTTAATGGTGTGACATTAGAATTTAAAGGTGGGAAGAAAGACCAGCTTGTCAACAATATTACAGAAATAGTTACATATTTGCAATAGCATGATTTGCCAGGTCATAAGGAAGATGAAGGCATATTGGAGGAAGTTGGGTTTCCTACACACGTTTTCTGATTTAGAATAAGGTTGAGGGTGATGGGCATTCAATTTACCCTGGCTACTGAAGATCAAGGAGGTAAAGGACAATGACCGTTGGCTACAACCAAGGAATTGCCAGTTAGTTCACTTTAAGACCATAGTAAAAATAATCGCCGTATTCTGCCTAACGGGGGATAAATAACAGCCTTTGAAACAACCTAATTTTAAGTATGAAAATCCTATGAGAAGTTTATTAAAGATTTAATTTTCCTGGTTTGTCTGAAGTCTCTAAATGACTTGCTGTTTTGCTTTTAATTGTACATGACATTTGTGAAAACCCACTTTGTACTTAGGTTCCTTTTGACAATATATTAATTTAATGAGATACTTTTATTTGAAAAATAATCAGTTGTCTTGCTGTTTTTCTACCTCAAGTTTGAGAAACAATGACCCGAATAGTAGCTGAAAATGAATGGATGCAGATTGTTTGGTGTGTTAGTGGAAAAAACATAAATTAGATTAACCCATTAAATGCAATTCCCTAAATTAAAATGCCACAACTAGAATTAAAATTTTATTGTGCTTTTATAACATACACTTTTTTCGGTGGAACTGCATATATTATTATATGATGATATAGAAATATGTCTATTTCTGGCAAAGGTCATATTCTTTTAAAGGCCCTTACTTGAGGAAAATTATGAAATAATCATATTGATGATAACAAAATAGTAAAGGTGGGCATTAATTTTCCATGACTCCTTATTTTGCTCCAATAGTCCAATAGTCTTTCAGATGCATGAAGCTAAATAAATGCTAATTAGGGCAAAGTAAATATTTATAATTATGTATAAAACTGTATGACTAAAAGAATTAAAATAATGAATACTAAAATTCATTAAATACTAAATTTAATATATACATATACATATACATATACATATACATATATATATATATATATACATATATATATATATATCTTAGATGGCCCAAATAAGTCATTTTGTATAATTTGTTTGACATTACATGTCCCCATACCAAAGAAGCTCATTGTAACTGGTAAAAGTGTTAAATAATCACTTTAAATTTTGAAAAACTGTACATGGAAGAAAATAGATCACTGTTTTGGTGGTTTATTTATCCTTTAGAAAATAGTTCTAATGCTAACTCTTTTTGTTCACAATGCCCTATTTTCAAACTGTGTAGTTTAAAAAAATGAATTTAGGTCAAGGGCTATTTTGAAAATAAAATAGGGTCACTAATTCCCTCATAGAATTTAAACTAGTTGTGAAGTGAACTAGTTTACCTGAATGATGGCATACCCTGCTTTAATTCAGGTATTGTAACATTAATTGTTCTTTCAGTTGTAGATGAATGTACATTTCAAAAAGATTTTATTACTTCACTTCCTAATGTGATGTTGCTTTCTTTTATGACTTTCCTTTTAACTATAGAGTAATTTGCATTCTCAAGAGCCTGAGCTACATTAACCAGAAATTCAACTATAATTTCATTACAAACTATTCAGCTCAATAAAAAAGTTAAACTGATAGTTTAGATCCAAAAAGTTTGATGAATATCTATTATATTGAAAGAATGATCATTATTGTGACATATACAAAGGTGATGAAGATATATAATGATTTGCATATGTGCAAAACATAATGTACCCTAAAACAAAGAAAATAACAACTTTTCTACTACCAGATTTAAAAACCAGAATTGTTGCCTGGCCACTGTGGCTTGGTGGTTGAGTGTCAACCCCTGCACCAAGATGTCACCAGTTTGATTCTTGGCCAGGACACATGCCCAGGTTGTGGGCCCAATACCCAGTGTGGGGCATGCAGGAGGCGGCCAATCAGTGTTCTCTCTCATCAATGTTTTTATCTCTCTCTCCCTCTCCTTTCTGCTCTCTCTAAAAATCAATAAAGAAAAGAAAACAACACTAGAATTGTTTATAAAACATTTCTTATGAAGATACATGTTTCAAAATGTATTTGTTTTTTTAATCCCTACTTGTCAAATTCTATCTTAATCAAATATGAACATAGCCATGTACGATTTTTTGCATATAATGGTATTCTTTGATCTACCATCACTAAGTAGGTTATCTTATTATTTTGGAAGTGGAGATAGATTTATTCTTATCAATTTTCACATTCCGACTGTGATCAACTGTTTCTTTTTATTGTTTCCCTGGTGAAGTGGCTGGAATTCAGTGGGCAGCGCATAAGTACAAACTAATAAAAGCTAGCACTTATATAGTGCTTACTGTGTGCCAGGCACAAAAAAAGTTCCTTTTTTTTCCTTTTAATTATTAATGTTAATATTTGAAGTACAGTTGATAACTTCAAAGCAGTTTCTCAGAACAACCCAAAAAGATGTGTACTATTATTATCTCCATTGAACACGGAGATTTCCTGGCACGCCCCTTCTTTCTAGATGCGAACACAGCAGGGCACGGTTAACAGAGGCGTCAGAGGCTAGGACAGCTCCTGTACTAGCTGGGGGCTGCTGGGGGACCAGGTGGTGGTGTCCTGGAGAGTTCTGAGGCCTCTTCCAGACACCAAAGGAAAAGAGGCTGCAGTGAGTTATCAGTAGTAACCGGGATATCTGCAAACCTGTTCTGACTGTAGAATGTCTCAACTCCAATAATTATGAAGAGTCCTCCATCTGGATGTATAGCTCTAATCAAATTCTCCTTTTACCTCAGTTTGCCTTTCAGAAATCATGTACTTTTACTGCTCTGGCTCTGTAGGCTGTCAGGACACAGTACATTCCTAATGTAAAGTCTTGTAAATGAAGGTATAATGAAAGTATAAAACATTTAAATTCACCCATTTAAGATAGCATTGTAAACCCAGTTAGAAGAATAAACAAATGAGGAAATAGACCTCAAAAACATGATTGCTTTCTACTTGCTGTTCTAAGGAAGTTTTAGTTTTGGAGAAAATGATTTCTCCCAAGAAGCAACACGATGGTTCTGTAATGTGAGAGCGCATGGCACACACACTTGAGAACCAGTCACCCGTGCAGTGAAAGCACCGAGTCAGTCTCACTCTGTATGCAGGACAGTCAGGGTGATGCCATCTCCTGCACACAGCTACTCCTGCCGCCGCTGTTTGCATTTAGGAAGACAGCAACTGTCCCATGAGCCGGTTTCGAGGTCACAGACCGCTTCAGAAGTGTTGCTGTGAGCATAACGTTAGTAATGAATTAACTTAAAAATGATTCAGCATCTGGGTTTCAGGGTTTCCAAGAACCATGGTGTGTTCTTAATTGTTGGCTAAAATTCGGGAGCAGATGAAGGAGAATGAGGAAGAAGAGACGAGGTGCTAAAATGACTAGTGGGATAAAGTCCCATACAGTACCTTTAACTCAGCAAACATTTCTCTTTCGCGGAGATGACTGAAAAGGGTCAGGGGGAATTCAAGCAAATTTTGAAGTCTAGTATTTAAAGATACGATGGTAGACAAGTTAGGTTAGACGTTCAGAAGTTTCCTCATGTTGATATTGGCATATGGTTTTGTGAGCATTTAGTTTATTGCATATTTATTAATAGGTAAGAGGAAGTGGTCTGGTTTGAACATAGGGACAGTCTCAGATTTCACTGGTCCTCATAGGAGAGCACAGCAGTTTGGCTCAAATGATGTTTGTTCTTCAGCAGGTATTTTTTGCTGTTTGCACTAAGTGTAACTACTCTGTTCTGGGACAGATTTTTAACCATCATTGCTCCCAGACTACCCATGGATGTGGGGTGTTGGGCATGAGATGATTTCTGGTCCCCTTTTCATTAGTAGGGGAATGTGGTATCCTACTATGCTCATTCAGCTCCCTGATCATTCAACCTGTCTTTTCATATTACTGTGCCTTTACTGTATATAGAATTTCCTTACCTACAATTACCAGCTTTTCTTTTTTTAATTTTTCAATAAAAATCTCATCAATCGTTCAAAAAGAAAAACTAATATTACAAGGACAACTAAAATGAAGACTTTTCTCCTAAACCTGGCAATAGCCTTCATCTTCAAATCTCTTTGGGTTGGGGGATCTCCTACTGTCATGCAAATTATATATCAATTAACTAATTGTATTTGGTTAAATGTGGGTCTGGTCCTTGGAAACTGATTTGCTGCAAAGAACAGCAAAAAGGAGAAAAATAAACAGCAAAATATTTTTAAAGATATTTGCTAGATATAGCCAGTCCACCATTCACTAGAAGATTTTAACTGCCTTCTACATACAAACTGTGGTTACCTATGCATACCACTTTTCGTTAGCAGGTAAATGAAAAGATGAAAGGTCATTTTAAAACAGTCTGTTTTCCAAATGAATTGTTTCACGAGGCTGGGGTTTTTCTTTCTTGTTGGAGAAGGGGAGAGAAGGACATTTTAATGTGTTCTTTTGCACTCTGTTAGGATATAGCTTTTTCCCTATTAAACCATCTTGAAAATATAGGCCAGAATTTCAGCTTTACATTATAAGATGTGACACAGTTTTGTTAAGTATGTCCTTGCCTTGATGTCCTTCGGAGAATTGTTTAGAAAATTACTTTTCCTCTCTCACAGTACCCTCGGGAATATCGCCGTATGGAAACGAGAAGGTAATGACCCAATGTCTTCTTAGAATTCTTAGAAAATGATTTTCAAAGACATTTAATTACGAAGGATATCCACTCGTACACAAACAAATGTTTCCTCCCTTCGATTCTAACCATGTGTTGTCATTGGTATTATGTGCATAACATTTCTAGACGTTGGGGACAACTGCGAAGCAGACCGTGTCTATGGCCCAGGAGCAGAGTCGCTGAGCCATCATCTTCCTGACAGGCCAGAGCACACTCCTGGGGCTTCTTCATTTGCAGACTTGTAACAGCTGGTGATTTGCTCTCAAGTCACAAGAAACTATAGAAAAGTACCTTCTTTTTTTTCCCCAGGCAAAGCAGTCTTCTCTCCTCTGAAACCTTTCTCTGAATTTTTTTTTTTTTAAATTTCCAAGAATATCATATTGGAAGAAATAGTGGTTGGGATTGTATATATTACTTTCCTGCTTGCCCAGCACATTCCCGCATTTAATTCACACCATACGTGAAGGAGATGTCATTATCAGGCGTTCACTCCATTGGCTGGAGAACTCACACTGATTCTTCCAGTAGCCGTGTCCTTACTATCTCCAGCCCTCTCTTTGAAGAATTGCTTTCTCTTCCCACCCCTAGACAAGTGTTCCAAGTAATCCATTTTTCCATGCTTCTGCTCTCTGGTTTAATAGTTGTTCATTGTTGGTTGTGTGAACCAAGACAATCAAGTCCTTTCTTGGAGTTTTATTTTTAACATCAGGTATGTTTATGGTGAGCAGGTCAACAAGTGGCTATGAAGTAAGTCTAGAGCTGCTGATAGTCATGGCCTAAGGTGCTTTCAAAGAAATTGCTGTGCAGACCAGCTGGTGTGGCTCAGTGGATTGAGTGTCGTCCCATGAACTGAGAGGTCCCAGTTTGATTCCCCGTCAGGGCACATGCCCCAGTTGTGAGCTCGATCCCCAGTAGGGGACATGCAGGAGGCAGCTCTCTCTCCAAAAAATTGAAAAAAAACACATTTTAAAAAAAGAAAGAAAGAAATCTCAGCAGGGAGAAGCTGAGATAAACTTGGAAGAAAGAGAGGAAGACCCAACCTGTAGTTTGGTTATTGGTTACATGAGCCAATCAATTACCCTTTCTATGTTAAAGCCAAAGGGAATTCATACAATATATATTTCCAATTTAAATCTGAGAAATTGAAAGCTTATAAACATTAAGTGACTTTTCCGAGATGTTAAAATATGTTGTTGTTGTTGTTTTTTCTCTTTTGGCCCCTTTTAAAATAGTTTCTATTGAACTGCTCTTTCATGTTATGCCATTAGGGTCAACTGAAGGAGGGTATAAGAATGACATTCTCATTATTTTGACTCAAGGCTCTTTCAGCCAGTTGTTTGCTAACATTGTACATTGCTTCCACCTGTAGCTAGGGAGTGATTACTGGGAAGGTGATTTTCTTACATGTGGATATAAGGAAACACATAGCAACATAAGGAGAAGCCATGGATTATCCAGAATAAGAAGTGTATTTGTATCTTGATTACATTACAATGTTACAACTGATTTTACTTTCCTCTTTGTTTGACTGATGGAATAAAGACATGTCAGCTTATGTTTAGTAAATGCACAGAACTGTACAGTATTTATTTCCTGTTTATCATATCACCTCTAGTTTTATTAATTTTTATGTATTAATTTCTTTTGACTGCCAACACATATTGATTTCATTCCTTTTTACACTACATGCATTTTCTTTTTGTAAATGATCAAGCAAAATTAATAAATAAAACAAAAACATTAAATAACCAAACAAGTGATTTGTATGACAGTAGACTAGCTTGGTATGCTTTCTTCTAAATGTCTATTAAATATAATCAAAGGCTCATAAAGGCAGAGCCTAGCAATAGCACCTTAAGTTCAAGATGAAGAAAGAGCATATGTGAGATCTCTTTTCTTCAACAGGAGAGAAGAATTTGCATTAATAGTACATCCTGTGAGGCATATGTTGAGATTCTTAAATAATATGCCATGTGTTTTGCTCTCTCAATAAGAAATATCTGAATGATCACTATTGTGATAGGAAAGGGCTTTGGCCCCTCATTGTCTGCTGCTATTAGTGGAAATGGTGATTAGGAGAAACACTGATACGAAAAACAAACATCCACTCCCTAATTTTCTAAGTCAGTCAGCACCAGGAGAACCTGAGTGGCCAGTCTCTCTTCACCCTCCTCCCGACACATAAGATCATTGTCTTTTTTCTTAACCATTCAAAGACCACATCTACCAGTAGGTAGTATGTAGAGGTATAGTGCATCTTGGGATGGTTAGGTACCTAAAGAGGAAGTTCATTGCCTCTGTTCACCTTTTCACAGTAGATTTATTCTGGTCACTGTCCAGGCTAAGGATGAGAAACTTTTGGATCACAAGCTGACCCCTTGACCAATTGGCCACGTCTGGAGGAAGGATATATATAGGACAGGGCATCATGGAGCGGCAGTAGGACTTATGAACAAGTCATAACCAAGTTTGGGTACAGCAGACAAAGGTTTAATTCACTTATTTCCTTTTTTCTTCCTTTAAATTATGAAATGCTTAAGCATAAGACTTTAGCTTTATGTGAGTTTGTGTATATCCTTTATGTTTTCATATAAAGTATTCAAATTTGCTATATACTACACAATTATTATTTTAATTTCCTCTTTGACCCACTAGTTTTTAGGAGAAGGTTTTTAAATCTTCAGTTGCTATGTTTGAAAATTAAACATTTGTAATTAATTTCTAGATACTTTTGTACTGTACTTAAGGCATAATGTGAACAAATATTGTATGTCTTAGAATTTCTTAGGTTTCTTTTTGATTTAAAATGAACTATTTTTGGATAAATAATTTATACTATATTTCTTCATAATCCCTCATATACCAAAAATACAATATTGAAATTACTTGCTTATATTGTATTTTATAAATAAACAAGAAAATTAGTAAATACAAAAAAGGCAATAAATTACTAAATAAATTATTTGCATTGCAGTAGACTAGCTTCGTAAGCTTTTTTCCAAATCTTTGTTAAATACAATTAAAGACTCATAATAAAGGCAGAACCATTTATTTTCTAATTCTTACAGATTTCTTACATATATCTTAACACAATACTATTTGTTGCATCCAAGTTTACATTTATTTTACTATTATTGTGTATTACAAGCTTCAAGTAACATAAGATTATTCTCTTTGTCCTATTGAATGCATTTTGCATCAAAATATACTTTATTACTGCTAACCTTTTGTACATATGTGATTTATTATTTTATTTTTAATCTTCAAAGGCATTTTTGTTTTAGGTGCTTATTTAGCATATAGTTAAAATATTTAGAAAATTAATCTTACTATACATTTTTAAATGAATTTTAAAATTTATTTTTATAACTAAAGAAGATATTAATGAATACCTACCTGGCCCTTGGTTGGAAAAGTAATCACTAGAGATAAAAATGATGAAAATAATTACAAAGGAGAGGACTAATATATTAGAACACCTAAATGCTAAAATACATATTTTACAAAAAAATCACAAGGTCTTTGAAAATAAAGAAACCACTGAAAAGTGTGACCAAAATTAAGCTAAACACAATATAAAATATTACGATAAAGTTTACAGAACTAGAAAATTTTTATAACTAGACATGTGGTGAAGAGTGAACAGAATTAAGGATACACAGTGGGTAACTTCTTGGCAACAAGTTTGAAAGTTTAGATGGAATGAAGAGATATAGAATGTTTCTGTGCAACAGTGAAAAGATGTCAATACTGCTACAAAGTAATCTGTAATTTTAATACAATTACTACTGTGTCCAGTTATAAATTATTTTTATATTTAAAGAAAAAAATAAATCAATAAAAGCAATCATGAACTTTTCTAAAAAATATATATTTTTTTCTTTGCTCATCAGTGTATCTTTAGTGCAAATAGCAGTCTCAACAGAAGCAAGTGCACAATAATTACTAGTTACATGGATGCATGAATAAATATAACTTGCCCTATCTGGGATTAAAAACACAGCGAGCCTGGCCAGAGTGGCTCAGTTGGTTGAGCACTGTCCTGTGCACCAGGAGGTTGCAGGTTCAATTCCAGGTCAGGGCACATACTTGGGTTGTGGGTTGGATCCCTGGTCGGGGCACATATGGAACGTAACTGATAAGTGTTTCTCTGTCACATCAATCTCTCTCTCTCTCTCTCTCTCTCTCTCTCTCTCTCTCTCAGCTTGTCCTCAGGTAAGGATTAAAAAAAAAAAAAGAAAAAAAGAAACATAGCAAAAAGGCACAGGAATTTATTTATTTTTTTATTCTCACCCGAGGACATTTTTCTATTTTTTGTTCAGATAGAATGGGAGGGAGAGAGAGAGAAACATCGACGTGAAAGGGACACATCGAGTGGCTGCCACTCGCACAACCAACCAGGGCCAGGGACAAACTGCAACCGAGGTACGTGCCCTTAGCGGGAACTAAACCCAGGTCTCTCTGGATGCAGACTGACACCAAACCAGGGTGGCACAGGAATTTAAAAAAAAACATTGGTGTTGGTGTTACTGATATATCTAAAATTTAAGTGGACATTCAGTAAAATATGGAATAGAATAAATAGAATAGAATATATATTTTTAAGGATAAGGCAAGTCTGTAATATTATGGGAAAGGATCTATGAAGTACTGGTAAGTGACAAAGAAGTTTATATTTTATAGTGTAATAATGACCAATATTAGCATTTTCCTAGGTGTTTTCTTAAATTGATTCTAAAAGCAACCTTATGAAGTAGATATATTTTCTCAATTACAGATAGAAAAAGAGAAGCTCTAAGAGGTTAAGTTACCTACAATTTACAGATGAGATTTAAACCTGGGCAATTTGTCTCGAGACAAATGAACATGCTTTTTTTTTTTTAAACCCACTTAGCTATATTGTCTTGAATTTGTGTGTGTTTGAATGAATATACTTGTATAAACACAGAAATAATGCAAACTTATAGAATATATAATAATATTAATAATTATGGAAGAAGATAAAACTAGAACCTTAACCCATACTATACACAAACATACCATTTGGACACTAAGAAATATAGCTAAAAGTTCAAATGTCTAAAAAGTATTAAATAGAGTATCAGCCTCACCCAGCCGGTGTGGCTCAGTTGGTTGAGCATCATCCCATGTACGAAGAGGTGACCAGTTCCATTCACGGTCAGGGCACATGCCATGGTTCAGGCTCCATGTCCAGTGGGGGACATGCAGGAGGCACCTGATTGATGTTTCTCTCTCTCCCTCTCCCTTCCTCTCTCTCTAAAAAAGAATAAATGAACACATGGAACTACATCAAACTCAAAAGCTTCTGCACAGCAAAAGATGCAATCATGAAAATGGAAAGGCAACCCACTGTATGGGAGAGCATACTTGCCAATGATATATCAGATAAGGGGTTAATTTCCAATATATAGAGAGTGCTCATACAACTCAACAAAAGGAAGACAAAGAACCCAATTAAAAAATGGGCAGAGGAACTAAATAGACACCTCTCCAAACAGGACATACAAATGGCTAAGAAACATATAAAGAAATACTCAACATCACTAATCATCATAGGGATGCAAATTAAAACAACAATAAGGTATCACCTCACACCTGTCAGAATGGTCGCCATCAACAAATCATCAAACAACAAGTGTTGGTGAGGGTGTGGAGAAAAGGGGACACTAGTACTGCTGGAGGGAATGCAGACTGGTGCAGCCACTATGGAAAACATATGGTGTTACCTCAAAAAGTTAAAAATTGAACTTGCATTTGACACAGTGATCCCACTTCTAGGAATATACCCTAAAAAGCCTGAAACACCAATCAGAAAGAATATATGTACCCCCATGTTTGTAACAGCACTATTTACAATAGCTAAGATCTGGAAACAGCCCAAATGTCCATCAGTAGATGAATGGATAAAAAAACTGTGGTACATATACACAATGGAGTACTATGCAGCTGTAAGAAAGAAATATCTCTTATTCTTTGAGACGACATGGAGGGACCTGGAAAGTATCATCCTAAGCGAAACAAGCCAAACAGAGAAAGACAAGTATCATATGACCTCACTTATTTGTGGAATATAATGAACACAACAGTCTGAGGAATGGGGTAGTCCCAGAGACGTGGAAGTGGGGTACAGACTGACAATCCCCAGAATAGGGGGTGGTGGGGGAGAGATAAACCAATGAAATTATATGCATGTATGCATGAACAATAGACATGGACAGCAAAGCTGAGGACAGGGCGGGGAGGGGGGAGGGGGAATCAGTGGGGGAAAAAGAAGAAACATCTATAACAAAAATAAATAAATTAATAAAATAAAAATATAAATAAAGCCCTGGCTGGTTTGGCTAGCGGTTAGAGTGTCGGTCTGTGGTCCGGAGAGGCCCGGGTTCGGTTCCTGCTAGGGGCGTGTGCCTCGGTTGCAGTTTGTCCCTGGCCCTGGTTGGGTCGTGTGGGTGGCAGCCACTCGGTGTGTCCCTTTCATGTCGATGTTTCTCTCTCTCTCTCTCTCTCTTCCTCTCTCCCTCCAGCTCTATCTGTACAAAAAATGGAAAAATGTCCTCGAGTGAGGATAAAAAATTTTTTAAAAAATAAATAAAAAAAAACAAAACATATTTTAAAAAAAAGACTGTCAGCCTGGAGGCCAGGTGGGGAAGAGCCAGGATGTGGGCTAAACGCTGCCCCCGAGAGCCAGGCAAAAGGTTAACTGACCAAGATGGAAGGTGGCTCTGGAATAAACACAAGACCGACCCTATTCGTGGAGCTCACACTGCCACACACCTCAGTGGATGTACTTGTAAAATGTACCAAGTCATACCAAACACTTCAAGTCAGCTTAAATGGCTTAATTTCACTGCTTGTCTTCACTCAGACTAGTGACCCCAAACCACCTCTACCAAGTCCATCACTTGGCTAGTGGTCAGAGTCCAGTTACTGCACTTATGCAAATGATCTTTTTTAAAATATTGATTTTTATCAGATCAAAGAAAACTTTCAGCCAATTTAGTACTCACAATGATTAGCATTCTATGTAAAAATATTTCTCTGCCTCACCCTCAGTTTCTCTTCTCTCTGCACTTTCTCCACATCTTGATAGTGCGAGATGTCTATTTGTGGACTTGAAAGGAACCATCGCGGGAGCAGAAGAGACGTTTGTCTGCACATCGGGGGAGCTCTGCTCTGCTGGAAGGGGGTCCACCTCAGCACTATGACTTCACACGCCACGAGTAGGGCACAGGGCGGCAGAAAACATCTGGAAATCTATAAATAGCTGCTCAACCCTGTTCCCCCCAGAAACTCTCCTCCTTATTAATACGTTTATTGGCATTTATATAAAATTACAAATTGAAGCTAATAGGTTTAGCTGCTGTCGTTTAAATGAAGTCGCCTCTCTTATTTTTCTGCAGGGAAAAAGGTCAGTAATTGGAACTTAAAGCACCTTGAGAAGTGTTAAAATTTTGACTCACAACCAAAGGCTGTCAAAGATAACTGCTCCAACTCTGAGAAACAGTCAGAATTCTAGAGAAGGGCTAAAAGGAGAAGCAAAGGAACAGGAGTTTCCGAGTGACAACTCAGAAATGTCACGAGAGAGGGAGAACGTGGAAGGACCTGTCACTAGCGCAAATCAGAAATCACTGGCATTCATTAGGTTCAATGTCTAGAAACCAACCAATGTGCCCACAATTAAGCATATATTTAGCTGCTCTGTCCTGAACACCAAGTATAACTCTTGAGGAAATGACTGAGAACACATGTAAATTTTAAAACTTAAATTTGTATATGTATACATATGTCCGTACTTAAATGTATATGTATATTTATAATAACTGAAAACAAATATATTTTATCATTTTCTTTAGATGCAGTCTTCAAAATGCAATTTCAGGGATATAGAAATCTCCACGAACAACCACGAAAGTTCTCCTCTGCTTACTAATCATGAAATGGATTCATGAGAGGAAAATGCTTAAATGAGGACTTCCAGGAAGAGGCGCATTGTTAACTTAAGAAATATATGCCTGGTACTGTACTAATACTTTCTCTTACTAGAACATCAAAAGGTGGAAGGAAAGAAAAGACGAGAGATAGTAAGTTTAGAGAAGGAAACTTCACCTTCTTCACAATTTGGTACAGACCTGGACATGCATATTTCTAATTTATCTCAGCTCTAAGAAAGGAAGGCTTTTTGAGATTGAAGACAGATTTTCTACACCTTTTGTTTTCCTTCTAGTTCTCTTTGGAGAATCTGGCAAAAGCTATAAATTTTTCATCAGAAAAAAAAAATGTACATATACACATTTATCCAGGCACTGGGGGACAATTTCAGGGGTTCAAAGACTCTGAAATCTGTCCAAGTTGGCAGGTGGAGGACCGGTGATCAAAGGGTGTGTTGTCATCACTAGAATAATAGGTGTTTGTTGGAAGTCCTGAATGTGATGAGTGTTTTCCTGTCGGAGAGAAGGCATGAGAAAGGTCTGGAAATAAAATCACCGAGTGGCGTAGAGAGCAAGTCGGTTTGTTTGAAGTGAAATGTGCAAATGGATAAAACAAGACAGAATAAAAAAAATTGAAACCAGTCCCCTGAACAAGTACAATTTGTGGGATGCAATTCACAGAGCAAATTTATTTCCTTCTCTCACTGGTCTTTTAGTGCTCAGTGAGCTAAAATTTCCCCTGCCAATGCATGAAAAGCGGGCATTTACAAGTCTTTGCAGAACACAAGCCACTTTAAGTCACAAAATTGTCTCATTTTGGTACTTAAAATGCCCAGTCTCATATACAGAGGTAAATGTATCCAATTTCTGCTGGGGTGGGGAGGGAGACCTGGGCTGCCTCCTGCTTTGATTCACTTCCCAGATCACTAATCCTACAGTCCCAGTCCAATGCTCCGAGGCTGGACTATGGGGGGTGAGAGGTGTCGGGGCTTAGAAAGTTCTTGCTCTTATAAGCCATCTTCATGCTGGGGTTCAAACCCACTTTCTGACTTAGAGATAGGACCCCTCCCCATTGCTGGAGAGCTTTTTTGACAATTCCTTAGATGTAGATAAGGAAGTCTCCTCATTTTTCTGCTTCCACAGTCCCCAGGAACCTTGAACTTCCCTTTGCAGATGCCTGTTCATCAACATGCCACCACTGGGGCTCTTAGCGGTGGTCCCTGTCCTGACTATGGGAATTCGTTGTCTTTCTTTTCCTATGAGCTCAACGTACCAGCCCCTGTTCTCACTTCTGTTGTTGGTGGAGCAGGCAAGCCTGACCTGTGCCTTGTGCAATTCTTAGCAGGATTCAAGCTCAAGTGAGTGGAATCTCTCAATGGCAGGGGACACAGTGGAGCTCTACCAGTGGCCCCCTGGAAGTTCAGGTGAAGGAAGCAGCTCACCTGGTTCTCCCTTGTGAGTAGAAGTGGGTGGCTCACTGCACACCAACAGCAATTTCTGTGACATCTTTTTCACAAATTCTCTCTGAATCTTTTACATGGTCAGTGGGGAAGAAATATGTAATATGATCTGGAGCGTCTAAATTTTTGCGACTTCTATTGGTTGATTGATCTCATAACCCATTTTAGAATCAGATACTTATCCCCATAGGGTAAAAATTATGCAGCTCTAATGTCACAGAAAATAAAAATATATGTTTGGTTTTATAGAAATGAAAACAGAAAATTGAACCATCTGCATAATTTTAGACAACATAGTTGTGAATTGATATATAAAGCTTTAATTTAACAAACACTATCGCCACTTTTCTGAGAACTTTACGAACCAACATTTAGTCATTGTAACAAACAACTTTATGATGCAAGCACTACTATTTCATCCCCATTTTCATAAAAGGAAACTGAGGCCCAAAGTGGCTAAGAAGCTTGTCCAAGGTCACACAGCTAAGTGGCAGAGCCAGGATTGAAGCCTAGACAGTCTGGCTCCAGTAAGATTGGTCTTGGTCACTATCCTATACTTCCTCTCAAGATCATTGAAATCCCTAAGGAATTCTGTAAGGAGAAAGTGTACATTTTATCAACGTGGATTCCAGAGTCTAATTCCAGCTACTCTGTTGCCACCACTCCCCAGTGCTTTGCTTCCCTGTAGCTCTTTCCTCTTACTCAGCAAACAAGATCCGGTTAATTTCCTACTTAAAACCTTTAGTATTTTTTTTATTACCCACTAAGACCACATTTGTTTTTCTTTTTTGTACGTGCCCCTTATGGGAACTGAACCTGAGACTCTGGTCCGTAGGCCGATGCTCAACTGCTGAGCCAAACTGGCCAGGGCCTAGACCACATTTCTTAGTGATGTACAAAAAGCCTTTCATGGTCTAGTTTCTTTTAACCTCCCCAATCTCCTCCCTGTCATTTTACCAAACACTCCTCTCCATCACACTGCACCATCACTACTTGTCAGTGCACCGAACTGTGCTAATGAAACTGCTATTCCATTTCTCGATACCATTCTACCCACATGAAAATGTCTCTCTCATGTTTTCTTTCAGGAATCTATCTTGAACCATCCATCCACACATTCATGTATCCATCCATACATTCATTCTGGTCTCAGACTATGTTCCAGGGGCTGGAATAAAATGGTGACGAAAGCAGATACAAATCTGCATTTCCTCTCTAGTGCTCTCTTAATGTCTGAGAGTACATCATTTCATTCCTTATTACATTGTTGTGCAATATCTTGTTTATATATCTCCCTTGCACTGTGGTCTGAGATCCTTCAGGGTCCTCAACAGGTCCTTTAAACAATATTATGTTCATTTCTCTAGGCACCTAGCAGAACTCCTAACATATATATAGTATTTAAGTGGTGGATTATTAAATTAATTAATAAGTGAATATGCTAATGAGAGGTAAATGAATAGATGAATCTAAGAATAATGTTTTTGCTCTTATATTATTTTGTGATGTAGTTAGAAATTAGTATGAGGGCAACTAATAAGGAAGGTGTTTCTGGAATCCAGATTCAAGAATTTAGAGTTTGGACTGGTTTTCTAACAGCTGTGGCAATCAATGTAGTGGATCCAGAAAAGATTTATCCTCTGTTAGGAATGTGTAAATGTCATCTCTCTGAAGGCAAGCTGAGTGTACCCTTCCATCTTTAGGACTTGCTCTGTCATGCAGAAAATTCTTGAATTGATCAATGTGGAAATTTATAGCAAATAATAAAAAAATAATAAATGAGAGATTTAAAAAGTTTTCAAGAACTCATGTTTTCATTATTTTTGTATTATTATTAAAGCTAGCTGCTTTGTCCAGCCGGTGTGGCTCAGTGGTTGTGCGTCAAGCCATGCACCAGGAGGTTGCTGGTTTGATTCCCAGTCAGGACACATGCCTAGGTTGTGGGCCCGATCCCCAGTGGGGGGCATGCAAGAGGCCGCCAGTCAATATTCTCTCTCATCGATGTTTATATCTCTCTCTCTCTCTCACTTTCTCTCTCTCTCTCTGAAATAAGTAATAGAAAGAAAAAAAAAAGCTAGCTGCTTTGCTTTGATACTAAGGGATTGCAAATAATGGTTTTGATATTTAATAACCAAAGAAGTAAAGCACCCTACTAAGCCAAGTTATCCACAGCCTTCACAGTAAACTGAATACTCAAAGAAATTAAAGGGAAGATAAATTTAAGAAGTTCCTGTTCCTAGTTAATAAGAATCTATGTTGACATATGTGTTTAGTACTTGGACTGGCTTTTGGCACATTTTCTTAAATTCATCATGTGGTCTTCCAGAGAACTATGAATAACCCAAAGAAGAAATCTGTATTTTTGTTAGATCCTTTCATGCTTATCAAATAAAGTAAAATAATGGTTTCTTTGATGTCATTGTATCAAAGATTAAATTTCCTCTAAGGAAATTATTTATATCCCTTTCAAAATTTGGTGAAAGCGATGAGTCACCTGCCATTGACCTCCATATGTTTACGTGTACTTATCTAAACTGTGCATCTGTTCTTTATTTTCCAATAAAGAGATCATATGCCCCTTGACTCACATAGAAGAGCATGATGTTCCAAAACAAACACACTAAAGTTAATTTAGGGGATAAAATGAACTTTGAAGAGGATTCACGTTCAATAAAAAATAGCTGAATTTATTTTTAAAATTAGGAGTGGCATTTCATCTTTTCTTTCATAATACTGTGACGAACAAAACAGCTTAATAAAATAAATTTTTAAGAAAGCTAAAGAGTTAACATTTTAGAGAAATGTTTCATAAAAACAGCTTTAACAATATTTTTTCAGGTTCACAGCAAACACTTCATACCTCAGAACAAATTTAAAAATTTTTTCTCAGCCCGGCCGGTGTGGCTCAGTGGTTAAGCATCAACCCATGCACCAAGAGGTCACTGGTTTGATTCCCGGTCAGGGGCACAAGCACAGGTTGTGGGCCCGTTCCCCAGTGCGGGGCATGCAGGAGGCAGCTAATCGGTGGTCTCTCTCATCGATGTTTCTATCTCTCTCTCCCTCTCCCTTCTTTTCTTTAAAATCAATAAAGAAAAAAATTTAAAAAAAAACATTTTTTTTTTTTCAGACTCAACATTTTAACCTTTTAAGCCAGCCAATTACAATCTAACAGAAATATCAACCACGGCTCTGAAACTTGCAAAGTAATAATAACAAACAAATTATATTTTATATTTGAAAATACTTTAAAAGCACTTTTACATTATTAATTTTCATTTGCTCTTAATAACAATCTATTAAGGTAATAAGAACTATTATCTTGATTCTACAAGTGGGGAAACTAAAAGTCAGAGATTTTAAACAAATAGTCTGAAGTCTTCATGACAACAGAGAAGAGGGAACTCGAACCCAGGTCCTCTGCTAAACATAACATTGAAAAACATAGTGATGGTTCAGAAAAGTAGAAGGTGATAGATTAAGTCATACGAAGATACTAGTTCTCAATAAACATAAGACATAATCATTGAGGTATATATCCACTGATATTCTTTATTTAGACATGCATTTACTTAGATCTGACCAAACAACAGCCAGAGTGGGAGATTTAATATATCTCTTTCAGGATTTCATGGCTGAAGTTGATAAATATAAAAGGTAAGAGAAGTTTTAATATAGCTGTACTGAACTCCAAATTGTCCAAATATATATTATTTTCAAATATTCATGAAAATATATAAAAAGTTGATCAAACATTAGAGAACTAGAAAATTTGATAAATCATAGTAAAAAATCCTATAGGTTATAGTGAAAAGAGTTCTCTAAATATAATCACTTAGAAATAAAATAATAACAATAGCAAAAAAAAAAAAAAGACTCATTCTCTAACATTTGAATTTAAGTGGAAATAAAAATGAAATAAGACATTTTGAAATTAATATTAATAAAAATGTTGTAAGTCAAAACCTATAAAACACTGCCAAATTTGTAACACAGGAGAAAATTTATGGTTTTAAAATTGGTATTAATTAAGAGAAAATATTTTAAAAAATTGAACTAATAATGATATCAATCAATAAGAAAAGATGACAAAAGAGTTGAAAAAGGAAACAAAATATAAAAACATAAGGAGAAAAGCAAAAACTAATGCATTAGAAAAGAACAACCACCACAACAAACCCATACAGGGCTACCTCCCTAAAATGAATAATGTAATAGATAAATCTTTTTTTAATTTAATTAATTAATTACTTTTTTATTTTTGTTACAGATGTTCCTACTTTTTCCCCCATGGACAACCTCCTCCTCCTCTTTCCCTGCCCTGTCCCCAGCTTTGTTGTCCATGTCCATCGGTTCTGTGTACATGCATATAAGTTCTGTGGTTGATCTCTTCCCCCCAAAACCCCTCTTCTGGGGATTGTCAGTCTGTACCCTACTTCCACGTCTCTGGGACTACCCTATTCCTCAGACTGTTATGTTCATTATATTCCACAAATAAAGGTCATATGATATTTGTCTTTCTCTGCTTGGCTTGTTTCACTTAGGATAATACTTTCCAGGTCCCTCCATGTTGTCTCAAAGGATAAGAGATCTTTCTTTCTTACAGCTGAATAGTACTCCATTGTGTACATGTACCACTGCTTTTTTATCCATTCATCTACTGATAGACACATGGACTGTTTCCAGATCTTAGCTATTGTAAATAGTGCTGCTATGAACATGGAGGTACATATATTCTTTCTGATTGGTGTTTCAGGCTTCTTAGGGTATATTCCTAGAAGTGGGATTACTGTGTCAAATGCAAGTTCAATTTTTAACTTTTTGAGGTAACACCATATGTTTTCCATAGTGGCTGCACTAGTCTGCATTCCCACCAGCAGTGTACTAGAGTCCCCTTTTCTCCACACCCTCACCAACACTTGTTGTTTGATGGTTTGTTGATGGCGGCCATTCTGACAGGTGTGAGGTGATACCTCATTGTTGTTTTAATTTGCATCTCTCTGATGATTGGTGATGTTGAGCATTTCTTCATATGTCTCTTGAACATTTGTATGTCCTGTTTGGAGAGGTGTCCATTTACCTCCTTTGCCCATTTTTTAATTGAGTTCTTTGTCTTCCTTTTTTTGAGTTGTATGAGCACTTTATATATTTTGGAAATTACCCCTTATCTAATGTATCAGGCAATTATGCTCTCCCATACAGTGGATTGCCTTTCCATTTTGATGGTTGTTTCTTTTGCTGTGCAGAAGCTTTTGAGTTTGATGTAGTCCCATGTGTTCATTTTCTCCTTTGTTTCTATTGCCTTAGGTGATGTATCAGTGAGAATTCTGCTGTGTATGATGTCTGAAATTTTGTTGCCTACATTTTCTTTTAGAACTTTTATGGATTCATGAGTCACATTTAAGTCTTTTATCCATTTTGAGTTTATTCTTGTGTATGGTGTAAGTTGATGGTCTAGTTTCATTTTTTTGCATGTAGCTGTCCAATTTTCTCAACCATAATAAATAACACCATTTATTAAAGAGGCTGTCTTTACTCCATTGTATGCTCTGCCACCTTCATCAAATAGTAATTGAGCATAATGATTTGGGTCAATTTCTGGGTTCTCTGTTCTCTTCCATTGATCTATGTGCCTATTCTTGTGCCAGTAACAGGCTGTTTTGATTATAGTAGCTTTGTAATATAACTTGATCTGTGGTATTGTGATCCCACCTACTTTGTTCTTCTTTTTCAAGATTGCTAGAATTTTGTTAAGGATTTTGGCATCTATGTTCCTTAGGGATATTGGCCTGTAGTTTTCTTTTTTTTTTGTAGTGTCTTTTTCTGGTTTTGGAATTAGAATTATGCTGGCCTCATAAAATGAGTTTGGAACTCTTCTTTCTTCTTGAATTTTTAAGAATAGTTTGAGGAGAATGGGTGTTAGTTCTTCTTTGAATGCTCAATAACACTCCCCCATGAAGCCATCTGTGCCTGGGCTTTTGTTTGCTTGGGCAGTCTTGATTAGAAATTTTTCTTGTTCCTTGAGGTGGGCCTGTAGTGCTATGAACTTCCCTCTCAGAACTGCTTTTGCTGCATCCCATAGATTTTGTGTTGTTGTGTGTTCATTTTCATTGGTTTCCAGGAAGTTTTTAATTTCTTCCTTGATCTCCATCGTAACCCATTCATTGTTCAATAACATGCTATGTAGCCTCCATGTGTTCAAATGTCTTTGCATGTTCTTGTTGCAATTGATTTCTAGTTTCATGCCATTGTGATCTGAAAAGATGCTTGATATAATTTCAATCTTCTTGAACTTGTAGAAACTTAGTTTGTGTCCTAACATGTGGTCTATCTTTGAGAATGTCCCATGTGCACTTGAGAAGAATGTGAATTTTGAAGTTTTGGGGTGTAATTCTCTGTAGATACCTATTAAATCCATTTGGTCTAGTGCTTCATTTAGAGTCTCTGTTTCCTTGTTAATTTTTGTCTAGATAATCTATCCAGTGATGTCAGCGGGGTGTTAAAGTCCCCTGCTGTGATTGTATTGCTGTTGATTTCTCCTTTGAAGTCCTCCAGAAGATTTTTAATACATTTTGGTTCTCCTATATTGGGTGCATATATGTTGACCAAGATTATATCTTTCTGTTAGATGGATCTTTTCAATGTTATGTGGTGGCCTTTTTTTGTCTCTAGTTATGGCCTTCATTTTGAAATGTATTTTATCAGATATGAGTATTGCTACCACACCCTTTTTTTTTCTTTCTATTTGCTTGAAAGATTTTTTTTCATCCCTTTACTTTCAACCTATGTGAGTCTTTTGTTATGAGGTGGGTCTCTTGTAAAGGACATATATGTAAGTCATGCCTTCTTATCTAGTCAGCTACTCTGTGTCTTTTTATCGGCGCATTCAAACCATTTACATTTAAGGTGATTATTGACATGTACTTATTTATTGCCATTTTTGTTTAGTGTTGTCATATTTTTCTTCCTATTTCTTCTACTAATTACACAGTCCTTTTAACATTTTCTGCAGTGCTGGTTTGGTGCTAATATATTCCCTTAGCCTTTTTTGTTTGTTTGTTTTGTCTGGGAAGCTCTTTATTTGACCTTCTACTTTGAATGATAGCCTTGCTGAATAGAGTAGTCTTGGATTCCGATCCTTGTTTTTCACGACGTTGATTACTTCATACCATTCCCTTCTGGCCTTGTAGTGTTTCTGTTGAGAAGTCAGATAATAGCCTTATGGGGTTTCCTTTGTAGGTAACCTGTTGCTTATCTCTTGCTGCCTTTAGAAGTCTCTCTTTGTCTTTAATTTTTGGCATTTTAATTATTATGTGTTTTGGTGAGGGCCTGTTTGGGTTCTTTTTACTTGGGGCTCTCTGTGCTTCTTGAACTTGAATGCCTTCTTTCTTCACCAAGGTAGGAAAGTTTTTTTGTCACCATTTCTTCAAATATATTCTCTAACCCTTGCTCATTTTCTTCTTCTTTGGGGACTCCTATGATGCAAATATTATTATGTTTCCAATTGTCCCACAGTTCTCTTAAGCTGTCTTCCTGTTTTTTTAATTGTTTTTTCCTTTTGGTATTGTGATTGGTTGATTTTTCTTACCCTGTCGTATAATTTACTGATCTGGTCCTCAGCTTCCTCTACTCTGCTGGTTAGTTCTTCCAATGTGTTCTTTATTTCTGCTATGTCATTCTTCATTTCCACTTGGTTGGTTTTCAATGTTTCTATATCTTTACTCATGGTGCTAATGTCCTTACTCATGCTGCAGAGCTTCCTCAAGATCATGGCTCTGAATTTTACCTCTGATAACTTGCTTAACTGCATTTCATTTAGCTCATCTTCGGTAGAGTTCTCTTGTTCTTTCATTTGGAATTTGTTCTTTGTTTCACCATTTTGGCTATCTCAGTGGGTTTTGGAGCCTGCCAAATTTTCCCTGTGGGTGTTGGTGTTGTGCTGTACTGGGTTTGGACAAACCTGGGTGGGACCACGTTAAACACCACTGTCTAGTCTTACTTTCCTGGGTAGATTTGCAAGCCCCCAAAAGGTTCAGTTATCCTCTAGCCTTTTGCCTGGAGGCTATTAGTCTTAGTTACTCTGGGCCTTGGAATGTAGCCCTCTGGTATTCTGCCTAAGAGGATTTCCAGCGGGTAGGACATATGCTGGTTGTTAATGAGCCACAATTTACATTTCTTTTGCTCACCTGCAAGGGGTTGAATCTCCGAGGGAGGGGCTGCTGGTTTTCCCCACAGCTCTGGGAAAGAGCAAGCTAGCCACCATTTTTTGTGGCCATGACTCAGCAAAAACTCTGAGAACCCTCTAAAACCCGGGTGTCCCCGCAGAGTTCCAGTCCAGTCCACTCTCCCTCTGCTGGAGCTCAAGATGAGTGGCTGTAGCCAATTCAGTGCTCTGTTCTGGCCCTCTGCTCTGTGGAGCTGCTTGGGATTTTAACCCCGAGGGTGTTGCTCCCAGCTAAGGCTGCTGCTGTTCATGGGTTCCCAGCCTGCTACCCTCTCATGCCTCCACAATCCTACCAGTGTCCCTGGTAATATGGTCCTTTTCTGCTGTTTTTCTGTTGCTTTTTTCTGACGATTTACCTTTATTTTAGTTGTAATTCCCACTTGGTCATGGGAGATCATCTGTGTAGCTTCCATTCACTCTGTCGCCATTTTTTCTCTCTTTAGTATGCCTGGTCTCCTGCGGCTCCCCCAGCTGTCTGCCCATTCCGCCCCATGTGCCCATGGACCTCAGCAAGTGGTCTCAGCCCTTGAGCCTACAGGAGGTGGATAAGCTACCACAGCACCTGCTGCAGGTTCAATAAATCTTTTATTCATGTATTACTGTGTGGAAAACATAAAGAAAAAAATATAAACACACATCATATTCCCCATCATTAGTGAGAAATCAATTATAAAACATATAATAACAAGAGACAATATTTTTAATATTTTATAATATATAGCTAATAATATAAATTACAACTGTTGATACTAACATAAGAGATATTTTGCATAAGATCATCTTTGCTTAATAAAAATTTACATTGAATAATTTTTAGGAGTTAGGGGAGTGTCTTAGAATAATATACACATATATTTTGAATAAAGAAGAAAATCTTAATAGCTTAATCTTTTTCCTGCCCCACATACTCAAAATATAATCTCCCAGGATAAAAAAACAACTCAGCAATAGTGTTTATATTTAAGAAATTCTCCGTAAGAGTAAAATAAAATTATCAGTTTTTGTAGCTAGAGAGTCCACACTTTTAACATTAACTTATAAATTTATTTTTTCCAATGTTTTTCAATAATTTCCATTGCCTTCCTCCTTGTATTTTGATGTTAAGTAGTAATCAGGTACAAAATAACATGAAGAACAAGTTTCATATAAAAGCTGGATAGATGCATACCAAATTATTAACAATGGTTTGCTGTGAGAACTGTGGGGCAAAATTTGAAATTATACATGTCTCTAATATTTAAAGTTATAATAACATTATTTTATTAGCCTTAGTTAGAAAATCAATTTTACTCTTTGATCTATAATTTAAAAAATCTCTTTTAAGAAAAAAATCAGAGATGGTAAATAGCCTAAGTCAAAGAGTACCCTTATAACTTTGTAAAAGTGAAAACCTATATATAATCCAAATATTCAATAGTATAGTGATCCTAACTATGGCTCATTATAACAGTACATTATTGCTTTAGCCAGGTGACTCATTTGGTTGGAGTATCATTCCATACACCAAAAAGTTGGGGATTTGATTCCTGATCAGGGCACATACCTAGGTTGTGGGTGTGTCCCCGATCAGTGAGCATACAGGAGGCAATCGATTGATCTGTCTCTTTCTTACTCTCTCTAAAATCAATGAAAACATATCCCCCAGCGAGGGTTAAAAAAAAACAAAACAAAATAAAACAAATGAACAAAAAATCCAGTAGATTATTCTCCAAATGAAATGGTTACAGAGAATGTTTAATAGCTGAGGAAATGTGTATAATTACATATTATATTCATCTTCTACTACAGAAATTAATACATATTAAACTTTGTATATACTTTTGAATATACAGTATTTTTAATAAACATCTGAAATGAAGGTACAGAAAAAGTTGCAATGAAATTATGGAGAATTTTTATTTTTAATTTTCTATATTTTCTAAATACCCTGTAATAACAGAAGTAACTTTTATAATTGGAAAAATATATTATACCTACTAAATGTTTTAATTAATACCAATTTAATCACCTTCTTTAGAACTTAATCATCTCTTTGAGGGTTTATTTTAGAGCTTGCTTTTTGATATCTTGATATTTGATATTTTAATCAATTTTATTCACAAAAAAAGGGTTGAAAGAAATTATTAGAATTTTAATAACAATAGTTTTGATGCCATGAGAAATTCTTTGGTTTCTCTTTATTCCATTAATATTTTACAAGTTTACTATGAAGAGCATGTTATTACAGTTTTATACAGGCTATGGTAAGACTTATTGATAAGCAAAGGTTAGTTACTTTTAACCATTGCTCAACCTTAATCACCCTTGTGTTCTATGATGTAGACTAAATATATAGTTGGACGATAGATAGATGAAGGGATAAATAGGAAGGAAGGAAGGGAGGGAGGGAGGGAGGGAGGAAGAAAGAGCTCCAAACTTTCCTATGTGCATTATAATAGCACAATTAATCTTCCCTCCATTATAGAAAAGAACACTGAGGCACAGAGATCTTAGGTTATTTGCCATCTTCCTCTCCACCCACCCACCCATCCATCCGCCCATCCATCCATCCATCCACCCACCCATCCATCCACTGGACAAGTATTTACTGAATTCACACTATTTGCCTGTGATGGGCATTAGAAACAAATGGATATGCAAGATAGACATGTCCCTGCCCCCCAGGTATAATTAAACTGTACTTAACTAATTAATTGCAATTATAAGCACATAAAAGAAGTAATTAAATAAGGTAAGAGATAAAACCAAGGTAAAGTTCAGAAAAGAAGGAATAAAGAATGTCTGAGGTTTATATAATAGGAAACACTCCTCTTCTGTATTCCCTCTTCCACTTTCTATGACATTAAAAATCAAGTGCCTATTGAACTTGCACTGGATGCCAAAGAGGGAGTTATTTATACAGTGTTGTGGTCCTCATAATATAGGTCAATCCCAGGAAGGAAACAGATGTTCTTAATAAGAATAATGCAGAGGTGGCTGTTTTATAAAGAGCAGGTCAAAGTCAGATTAATGGGAGAAATTTTCCTTTCCTCGTATGAGATTTGAGTATACGGTCTTCATGAAAAGTTAATGCTCACTTGGGTGGACTGTACTTATGTCCTAATGAAGATATAATTACCAAACTTTAAGTTAACAGTTCAGTCATTATCGAAATCACAGTTCACTTTAAACTAAACTGAAACCAGGGTACCGATTCTTGTTTCCTCATAGAACTGCAGTTTAATTTTCCCCTTTAGGGATGAGCGAGGTCCATTAAGCTCCATAGTATTTAGTTGAAAGCATTCATCTTGCAGAATTCAATCACAAACCAGGGATGTAAGTTTCCCAAATGAAGATGGGGTATTTTCTTGGGGATCTTGGAAGAGGAACATCTGGAAAAAGGAGGGGGATTGAAGAGAGAGGGTCAGCAAAGACAGAACACCCACATGTTCCTGCTCATGTAAATATTAGTCTCCTGTCAGTTAGATTAATATAAGTCAGTATGCAGAAATTTAAAAAATCTGGGTGTTTTGGTTATGAAGATTCTGGACTTGCAAACATGAGGATCCTTTATGGATTCTGATAAGTCAGTCAAATTACATGATATCTCCCGAGTAACTAAATGCCTTTCCTAGGTAGCACTTTTATTTTTGTTTTTGTCTATCTCAGCACACTGGTTACTATATAAAGCTAAGCCGTATTTACTGTCTAATATTTCTTTCTCTATCTTTTGTAAGTATCTGCCTTTATTTTCTTAAGCCTTGAAGGCTATTCTTATCAGTTTCCATTTCAGGAACGTATTTTTTAATGTAGATTTTGGTTTTTGCACGAGATGTCGATTCACACGCCTTTGCCGTAAATAATAACATGGATATGCCATGGATCCTTCCCGAGTTTTCCTCAGTGATAACATCTTGCTTAACTTATAGAACCGCGTCAAAAACAGGAAATTGGTGTTAATAAAATTTTAATTTTTTTCAGTTTCCCCGGTTTCACATGTACTTGTGTCTGTGCATATTTATTTCTATACAATTTTTCACATTTATAGATATACATAATTTGTGAAATAAAATTGTCTTAAAGTCTTCCCTAGTAGTCATTTAGATCTACATCAGACTGTGTTATAATTTTTTATTCAGCTATCAAATATGATTAAGAAAACTTGAGAGGGAAAGGAATGTCTACTTTCTTTATCTATATTGTTACTCCCTTATCCTCCCATCCTTCCTGTTCCTTGATTACGTCTTTTGGAATTTCTTCTCTGCGTAGAGATCTTCCTTTGTTATTCTTTTCTAGGCCAACCTGATGACAAATTTGTTAGTATTTTCAACTGAAAATACTTGGCTTAGCCTTTATTTCTGAAGGATATTTTTGCTCCATATAGAATTCTGTATCAACAGTACCTTTTTTTCAATACTTAAAAACGTTGAACTACTGGCCTCCACGGTTCTAAAGAGAAATATACTGTTATTCTAATTTTTTTCCCTCTATGGATAAAGTATCATATCTCTACTGCAACTTTTGATAAACAATTTTTTTTTTTTGGTTTTGATTTTAGGTTTTCAGAAAGGTGACTATTTATCTTGGTGTGGATTTCTATATTTTTATGCTTTGGAGTTTACTCATTGTCTAGAATATGTAGGTTTATGTCTTTTGGCAAATTTAGAAAGTTTTCAGTCATTGTTTCATTAAGTATTTTTTTTTAACCTTTGCTTTTTCTCTCTCCCTTTTCTGGCATAAATGTTAGATCTTTTGTTATAGCTTATAGTTTCTTGAGGCTATGTTTAGTATTTTTATCAATCTACTTTTTCTCTGATTTGCAGATTGGATAATTTATATTCTGTCTTAAAGTCCACTAATTTTTCACCCCCTCTTTCCCCTCTATTCTATTATTAAGCTCATCTATTCATATATTCAGTTTTTTACTTAGGTTACTATATTTCCATTTGGTTCTTTATATTTTTTACTTCTTTCCTAAGGCTTTCTATTTTTTTTTTTTTTTTTTAGGTTTTCTGTTTTTATCTATTCTAAGTATGTTCATAATTCCTCAATGAGACATTTTTATGACGTCCACTTTAACATTCTTGTCAGATAACTCTAATACCTATGTCATCTTGGTGTGGGTGTCTGTTACCTTTTCTCATTCAAGTTAAGGAATTCTCGGTTCTTGGTACGATGAATGCTTTTCCATTAAAACTTGGACATTTAGGGATTTATGTCATAAGACTCCGTGTCTTAAGTTTTGTGTTTTAGCAGATTTCATTTGAAACGGCTGTGGCAGGGGTTGCAGAGAGCTGCTTCACTGCTGCAAGACGGGCAGAAGTCCAGTTTCCTGCTGTGACTCAGGAGCAGGAAAGAGGCTCATTATTGGGGAGTTCAGCTTCCCCAATCCCACCAGTCTTCCCTGACAACTCTGTCCAGGAACTGGAGGGGCACTGCTCCCCACGTGGCCATCATTGAAACCACAGCAGGGCATTACCTCATCATCACTGATAATAATCACTCATCAACACATTATTAGTGAGCAGTGGTGAAAGTCCTGCCTCCATTAAGCATCCTCTGACACCAGCTCAAGGTGGAGTCATCTTGCTACTTACTACCTGGTGGGGATGTAAATCATAGCTCCTAAACTGGCTTTTTGTGACACCACCTTGCAGGGTGTTGATGCACCTTGTTACAACCTGCTGAGGGTGGAAATCTAATTTCCCCACTGGGCCACCATTCTGTACTTGTCCTGTGGCATTTGACTGAAGAAGATCAATTATTGTCTAAGATTGTTCAGTCTTGCAAGGTTACTGTTTCCTGATTCTTTGCCTGGAAAATACAGGCTCTTCTTGGTATCTTGGTTATTTTGTTTGTGTTTCTGGTTTTTTCTTTGCCAATAAGTGTTGCAAAAAGAAAACTCTGGGAACTCACTGCCATGTGGTTTCTCGGGCTCTAAGCTTTCTTTACTCTAACCTTGAGAAGCCCTTTATGTTTGGTTTTCATATATGTCCAGGGTTTTCAGGCACACTTAGCAGGAGGAATAGGGAAAAACATGTCTATTTTATCTTTTGAAGCAGAAGTAAAATTCATTTTTATTTTTATTTTTTTATTAATTAATTTTTGTTACAGATGTTTTTCCTTTTTCATTTTTAAAATGTAAAAGTTACCCTGACTTGCAGGATGGTAGTGGTGGTAGATTTGCGGAAGGAAGCAAGTCTGAGGGAACTCTGCTTACTCTTCCTCCACATGACTTCTAGGACCGTCTCTGGAGCCAATGACTCTTGAAGAAAGAGCTGTAAATTTCACTTACCAAGAATTTTTAAAAACTAGATTCAAGAAGAAATATGATCAATAAGCAAGTGTGATATTCTATTTTCTTTCAAAAAACAAGTCAATTCTAAATGTAAGAAAATAGATAGAGGGAAGAAGAGATTTATCAGGAGGATACATTAGTAAAGTCATGGGAAAGAGGTGTAATAATAATTAGAAATTAAAGTTTGGGATATTTATATAAATAAATTTAGAGGCTACTATTCTGAGAACCTTGAGAAAAAGGAACTCTTATCTCTGTGAGGGCAATATGAGTTTTCAAAGAGGAGCTATAAAAAATGAGAGTAAAATTAACATGAAAAAAATAATAAAAAGTAAGCCACAATAATGAGATGTCATATTCTCCAAAACAGAGTTTACTTCTTTTTCCCTAACTTTACTCTGTCTGGAATTTCAATCACAGTAATTTCTTACAATCATTGAGAAAGTATTTGTTAAACGATCAATGCATTTCATTCATTAATTTAACAGAGTATAGATTCATTCTGGAAGACAATTCTTAAAGCACAATAATTAAGAGATCCTCTGGAATTCTAAGGTAATGGTTACATCATTCAACAATAAAGACATGAATAACAGTGTAAAAACTTACCCTCACAAATACAATTTGTAGCACTTGTAGTCATATGCAAATTTGATAATGCATTATTTCAGAGTCTACCTTACCTGTGTAGCCCATTACGGTAAAAGGAAGTAGCAAAAAGATAAGTGGAGATTTATAAATGTGTAACAGCTATGACTGACGTTGTGATAATGTCTCTTTGATATTGTACCATCCAGAATAGTCTTCTGAATCATCATTCATTTATTAAGCAAGTAAATTTTTGAAGTTATCTTTAATATATTTTAATATTAAATGTATGTTAACTAGCGTGTACAGAAAGCTAGAGTAGATTCAATACTACTACTATTACTACTAAAAGATTAAACACAGGCTTTTTCTAGATGTTGGGAAGTAACTTAAATACCTTGCATTGCTTTTTGGAGTTGTATGGGATATTTAGTAGTATAAGTATGTCATGCTTGTACTAACCAGGGTACTCTACTATCCCAGCATGATTTTTTTTATAAAACTACTTCTGCTATAATACATTAAAAATATCAGAGTGAATTCAACTAGATATTTCACTCTAAACAACAGTGACATAACTATAACAAGAATTTCTACAGAGAGGGAAACGTATAAGAAAGTAAATTATATATTTAGTGAATGAATATACTGGCTCTGAAGTTTATTGTACTTACACAAGTTATTTAATTTCTTTAAGTGTCAGTCATTAATCAAATTTTGGAATCCTCAATTTAAATTGAATCAAGATTCTTAAAATCATGCACACCTTTACAAGTTACTATCTACCTTCAGAAATTGTACTGTTCAGCTGTCTTCACTAATAGGACTTTACTATTCCAGGAAACTTTTGCTCAAGAAGCTAAAGGTTACCTGACAGCATGACCACTGTCTATAAATCAACAAACAACAAGTGCTGGCAAAGATGTTGAGAAAAGGGAACCCTGGTGCACTGTTGGTAGGAATGCAGTCTGGTGCAGCCACTGTGGAAAACAGTATGGAGTTTCCTCAAAACATAATGTATCTATCTTTTTTGACCCAGAGATCCTACTTCTGGAATTACATCCCAAGGATCCCAAAACACCAATTCAAAAGAACATACACACCCCTATGTTCACAGCAGTGTTATTTACAGTAGCCAGGATCTGGAAACTGTCCAAGTGCCCCTCAGTAGATGAGTGGCTAGAAAATGTTGTGTACATTTACAAATAGAATACTACATGGTTATAAAAAGGGACTCTTACCTTTTTTGGACAGCATGGATGGACCTACAGATTACTATGGGAAGTGAAATAAGCCAATCGGTAAAAGACAAATACTAAATGATCTCACTTATATGTGGAATCTAATGAACAAAATAAGCTGATGAACAAAATAGAAACAGAGGCATGGCTACAAGGAACAGACTGACAGCTGTCAGAGGGGAGGGGTGAGGGGGAGTGGATTAAATAAGGTGAAGGGGTTAGCCAAAGAACATATGTGATATGTGCTAAACCATGGATACAGACAACAGTGTGGTTCTGGCCAGAGGGACGGGGAGGCAAGGGCAGGGTGGGGGGCAGGTGGGCAAATCAGGGGTAGGAGTGAACAGAGTGGGGACATCTATAATAGTAAAAACAATATAAATAAAGTGGAAAAATTATATAAAAGAAGATAAAGGTTACAAATAGCTTAAAAAAAAGAAAAAGAAAAATCCATTCCGCTCCCCAAAATTGACATCTAAATGAATACCAGACATTCAACTTTTCAATCGCCCCCCCCCCCCAAAGTACTCTTTCTCACTGAAACCTTTAAAACTGTTGCCTAAAAGAATCTTCATCTTGTGCTCACAAAACCTAAGCTGTTATAGCATGGTCCTTATCCAATCCTAATCAAGCTCCCACAATGAAAGAGCCACCTTAAACCACGCTTCCAGACCTCATAAACATTCCAGCTTTGCCCTCTACCCTCCAAGAAGCTACTGCAATTCTGTCAGGATAATGCATTCTCTCAGCTTGGAAAGCAATAAAATCAACTTGTCTTGTCAACAGTTTGTTTTAGTGGTATTTTCAGTGAGTCAGCATTTAATAAGTTCTTAAGAACAATGAGAAATGATAAACTTTCAAAATGGGATATCTGATCTGAACAGATTTTAAAAAGTAACTATACTTGGTGACTATCATAGTGTATGAGAAGGAAATAAAATTAATCTGCGCTCGAGTATAGGTTATGTTGTAAAATAAAATGACAATACCCTCTAGCCCAATCTCCCTTCCTCTTTATACCTTGGGGGCAATGGAATTGGAAAGTATTTACTAGAAACTGACCCGAGCCATCCTGAATGGCAAAGAGAGAGCCTTTTATACTTTTACCATGTAAATCAGGAATCAGAAAGATGTGAATGCCCCTCAGTCCCGAGGATGCCTGGGTTCTGCCCCACAAGGGGTAGGGTGAAAAACGTACCAGGAGGTGGGTTCCGTTTACAAATGGGACTAGGGCACCTCACCTCTTGCAATGTGAGCTCATTTGTAATCAGCCACAGCTGTCTCCGATGAGACTGGCTGCAGCTGGAGCCCCCACAAGGGCCAGCTCAGGAGCGAGCCTAGAGCTATTCTCCACCCTGTGGAGGGAGTGGGCATACGTAGCTCCTCCTGTGCCCGAGGGTGCAGCTCCTGGGGTGAGCAGTGTGGCACCGCTGGGTAGTGAAGAGGAACAGCGTGGGCAAGACAGCTGGAGGAGAGGGGTGGAGACGTCTGGAAAGAGGCAGTACGCACACGGACAGTCTCTCTGTGAGGTCGATCAAAGCCTTACCCTCTGTTTCTCACACTGTGCCCTTCAGAAAAGGCTACTTTATACCTTCCCATTATCGTCTGGAGGGTGTTTGCTTTTGGGGGAAATGGTGAGGCTAGCAAGAGGTGGGCACGGAAGGATCTACACGCTTTGTTCAATTATCCTGCGGGGACTGGGCTGTCATCACTGTCATCCTCGAAAGCCACACTTTTGGCCACACCACGTGTTAAAAGTTCTGAGTCCGTGAAGGGGTTGGGTGTGATTGCTGGGGAGGGCAAGTTTGGAGGCTCTTCATTTACTCGTTAATAGATCTTGAGGGATTATTGTCTGCTAAACATAGTGCTTTAGGTGGTGAATAAATTGGTAAGCATATAGAGCAACACCCAGCACAGAGGACGAATGCCAATCAAGGCACTGCACAACTAAGTATAAACTTACACGTCGGATGAGGGCAGCCACAGTGTTCTTCTGGAAATTCTGCAGGTAGCAATCAAGGGGGTTGGAAAAGGTGTCCCTAGGAAGTATGATTGAGTTGGGACCTAGAAGGAAAAAAGGAGTTGCTTTAGCATATATTGCATCTTAGAATCATAAATTTATGAATCCTAAATTTGATCCCAGCTAAGGTCTAAGACCCTTTAAATTCGATACTGGCTTTTACTTTCAAAAGAAGCCTTGGTGGTCCAAAGGAAATGATGACAATACAATAATCAAGTGGAGATTTAATTGTTTGAATTTCTTTGCCTAAATTCAGGTGATGCTGTTTGGATTTAACACAGAGAGGAGAGCAGCAATGGGTTGTAAGGGTTAAAAAATTATGCTCTGTGGTCAGATGGCCTGTATTTGCATCCTGGTGCCCCTGCCACTTACAGATGTGGCACGCTCGTCCACAGCGCGTCTCTCTGGTGGTCTCAAGGCCACTGAATGTGGGGTCTACCTCCCAGTGACACAATAGCTATCCCTCTTTTCTGTGCCTTAGTTTACCTTCTTATAAAATGGCATGAAGATAGCAGCTACGTACTTCAAAAGGTTGCAAAGTAGATTAAATTAGGTTAAGGGGCCCTGGCCAGTTTGGCTCAGTGGTTGAGCGTCGGCCTGCGGACCAGAGAGTTCCGGGTTTCCGGGTTCGGTTCCTGCTAGGGGCATGTACCATCAGAAAAAAAAAAAAAATTAGGTAAAGGGTAAGGTCTTTAGCACAGTGACTAATCAAAACTGGCTATGGTTATTAATGGCATTGATTAGGTAATTAATTAAACTCATTCAAGCAAATTTCTAGATACATAATTCTCCTCTGAGATGTTTGAAGGACAGACCCAGCTATTTCACACAGCTCAGCTCTGGGACTATGGGGCATCTTTTTCTTGCTTTAATCTTGCTCTATTCTTAACTTTATTTCAAGGCCATCAAGGGGACACATGTAAGCTGTTGATATGTATGTTTTGAAGTGTGTGCGTACACACACACACTGAATGTTAAATAGACATTACTGAAAACAGCCAAGTCCCAGGAAGTAGTTTCTTTTCCTGAGGACATCATCTCCTTTCTAGGATGATACTTTAAAAGGCTCAACCTTCCTCTCAGGCCTCTGAGATGTCTGAGCCACACAGGAAAGTCTCTGATAGGAGATACTTATACACAAACCTTTTATTTATTTATTTTTTGCCTGCAATATAAAATGCAATTTCCAGACTGTAGTATTCAGAAACCAGTTGAAAATGGTGAACTGTTTTAAAAAGATTTTTTTCTTTATTTATTTTAGAGAGAAAGGAAGGGAGAGGGAGAGAGAGATAGAAACATCAATGAGAGAGAGCATTGATTGGCTGCCTCCTGCACGCCCGCCTCTGGGGATCAGGCCCACAACCTGGGCATGTGTCCTGACCAAGAATCGAACCGGCAACCTCTTGGTACATGAGTTGCTGCTCAACCAGCCACACTTACAGAACTGGCCGGGCTGAACTGTTTTGTGCATTGTTTTGTTTTTATAAACTAAATGTATCTCATCATCCCTACAGCAAAGGCTCACGCCAGTGGAAGTCATGCGACAGACTTGGAACAGGTCACATTCCAAAGGCTATTTCTGCACATACCCTGAGGAATGCAGAACCTTCAGCACAATGCTAAGTGACACACATTTGAAAGGAATGTATCCTGCGTGCTCAGGGACTGGGTAGCCCTCAGCCCTGCCCTGAACCATGTGGGTCGAGTGCCCTAGAGAGCTGCTCGAATGGCCTGGAAGGTTACATGTATTCAGTCAGGTTCCCTCAAAAGATCAGATCTGCTCGATAAGACACCAGCCGGCACACAGGATATATAGAGGCAGGAACCAATGTTCCCCAACTCTGGAACTTGCAGAAGAGGAACGGTATACTTGCCTGCGGGCCACTGGAGTTCTAATGACCCTCTGTGACCATTAAACCAGCATTTCATGCCAAGAACAGCATCTTAGGCAGACAGTTCTCCCCATTGCTGCCCGGTGGGAATGGAACTTCGAGAACCCCACCCCCACCCCCTTTACTTCTTCCCTGGAGCCCTGCACAGTGCTCGGTGACTCACGGGGTCACTGAACGAGCATTTTTACATTCCTTTTGTTAAATCTTCTTTGTATTATGCTTGTTTTTTAGTGTAAAAGGTCTTTTTTTTCTTTCTTTTCTTTCTTTTTCTTTTTTTTTTTATCCTCACCCGAGGACATTTTCCCATTTTTTTGTTCAGGTAGAGTGGGAGGGAGAGAGAGGAAGAGAGAGAAACATCGATGTGAAAGGAACACATCGAGTGGCTGCCACCCGCATGACCGACCAGGGCCGGGGACAAACTGCAACCGAGGTACACGCCCTTAGCGGGAACCGAACCCGGGTCTCTCAGGACCACAGGTTGACGCTCTAACCGCTGAGCCAAACCGGCCAGGGCTGTTATTTCTTTTTTAAACTTCAGCATGACAAGCTCTGGAATGCCAAACTAGGTTACTGAAACCGGTGAATTGGTGTGTGAAGGACTGAGTCTGAGACGGGACCACTCTTCCCGGGTCTCTCTCTGCGTCAGTCACTCCGCAACGCACGCGCGGGGTCTCACCTACCTTCGCACAGCGAGAGCTGGGATGTGTGGTTTCCATGCGAGGACCCCGAAGCTCCGAGCATCTAAACTGGGGTGTTGGCCTGCATGTTTGGTAGGGACTTGAATTCATGTCTCTAACCCAAGGCCAGCATTCGTTGTGCAAACCACTTTGAGGACCACAGAGTCGCCGAAGGAAAATATGTCTAAGATGTGGATTTTGAAGACCCAGAAGGATATGGCATTTATTTTGAAAACTCATCCCTTGTAAAAGTACAGAAAACTAAGTGAAGATACTCCTTATGAATATATATTTTTGAAATAAGATGCAACTGGTTGTGTGCTGAGTTAAGTCTTTGTGTCATCTATTCAGTTTTGAGTGTGAAAGGTATTTTTTTTTAAACCGCAGCATTGACAAATTTTAATTGTTAGAAACTGCTTTTAAATTTAGAACAACTTTAAATAGCCTTCTCAAATTAACATTATGGCAGGAGGTAAAGTAAAATGCAATGAAGAGGCTTGTGCTGCTCAGCCGGCCGCAGCCCCCAGAGCGTGGATGGCTGGGCGCCGCCAGCCTCAGCTCAGCCCGAGGGGCAGAACAATCAGGACTCCTTGGAACTGGTCATTTCTCTTCTTTGATTCCTGGTCTGCATAGATTCTCCTTGTCATCGGAGACTTTTGAATCCAATGAAGGATGACAAGAGGAAAGAGCGCATGTCAGATTACGACGTTTGATTTTTCTAGTCTATTGATTTGTGGGGCCACGTGGATTTGATATCGGCTGTAATTACACATCAGCCAATAATCACGTGAAGGCTTCAGCTCTGTGTTCTCAGTGATGGGCTACTACTGCAGTCGGTTTCTGAATTTCTCTTGCTTTCGAATGTTAACTCGGATAATGCATATGAATAGTAAAAGCTGTGCGGCAAAGCTCACCCCAGTAAAAGAGGCATTCAGTGGCTTGCTTGCTTAACTAGATTTTTAGAAGACTCTTACTCTAAGGGTTTGGAATATGGAGTTGAGACTAGGCCATCGGCTCGTGAAGCCTGCCTCTGACACTTTTAAGCTCTGTTAACCTGGGCAAGTTATTTCAACTTTTTATATCTCAGTTTCCCTACTTATGAAACAGAGATAACGATACCTACTTGACGCAGTTACCAGAGAGATTTAGACTCAGCACATGTGAAGAATTGAAACCCAGCCGGGCACACAGTGTTAGCTATTCTTATTAAGTATGCTCAACTATCTTGACAGAGCCTTTAGTGTGGGACTGAAAAAAGTGAATTTGAGAACTGGATAACATTATTGATGTTTTCATGTGAAATACAAAATAATTTCTCCTTTTCCAAACTGTATTTTTCTTTGTTAGCATTATATTTTATCAAAATTTAGAAACACCGTCTTCTTGGAATAATGGAGGGCTGAACTGTTCCTCTCAGTTTGGACATTGCAAAGTCTTATATTTCAAAACGTGTCTGCATTTCTATGAGCCTTTCATTCCAGTACTTCGCCAGCTGTGTGTGGGAGTCAGGGAAAGATTGCTATAAACAGTTAGATGTAGTATTCAGGAAGGACTTTCTTTAGAAAGAAAAAGTTGGCATTTTTGTGGTGGTGCTAGGCTAGAATTTTAAGTGAGCCTAGCTCTAGCTATAAAGAATGTGGGTGCCGGAATTCTTGTGAACGTGATTCTTTGCTCTTATAGACAGTGTTTGGTATCAACAGCTCACATAAAGTGGGGAGTGGTTTAAACATCAGGTAAATTCCCACAGAATTTTTTTTTTTTTTTAATAATGACAAAAACGTATACAAGTGTTACCTTTAAGACAGCACTGCTGATTCGATTTCAGGTTAACCCGCAGATGAGAACTCAGTCGTATGTTTAGAGGGTCAGACATGACAGCTGAGTTAAAAATTATTGTTAATTTGGTGCAGATGTTGGCGAAGTTATCCCGGGAAAAGTCTACATCACCGTTGGCTCATCAGTCCAGCATCTTAAGTATTCCACAGCTGGGAGCAAGCACTATTGTGACCAAAACTGTCACAGACAATTGACCTCACAATTTCAGCGTTGTTTCAAACCCCCTTGCTTATCTGCGTATCCAGCTTATCAATACCTGGAGTTTTAGTCTGAGAATGCCTGTGATTCCATTCAGGTCCATGTGTCCTTTTAATAATGTGTTCTGTTAAAAAAAAAAAAAAAAAAAGGTGGGTCTCAGCTAAGAGTATCATTGTCCTCCACGATGCCACATCAACTGCACACTTTTTGTCTTCATTTCTCATGACCTCAGAAGCACTGACTAAACCAGCTACTCCTTCTTCAATATTCCTTTCTCATGGCTTCTTCAACCTCCTCCTCTCTTCTCCTCTCTCCTCTTTGGATGTTCTTTTTTAGTTTCCTTTATTAGCTCTATTCAACTAGTAAATGTTGGATTGTCAAAGGCTGCTTACTCTTTTCTGTCTTTCTGTCTGTGGTCTTACCCACCTTTGACACTTGAGTTACCCCTTATCGACAAATCCTTTCTTATCGTAGGTTCCTACAAAAACAGAGAGAGACAGAGGCTTGCATACAGGTAATTTATTTAAGAAGCTATCCCAGGTAGTGCCATCACACATGGGAAGTAAGATGGAATGAAAGAAAGCCAGCAGAAGGAATTGTTATCAAATTGACCACTTCTTCAGGAACTGGAGCTGTATTCTTCCAAGTTCTGACCAGCTTTAATAAATACAGCTCAGATCTGTCAACTCAGGGGATAAGAAAGAGCAGTATTTATTTATCAGCTTTTATTTCCCATTGATCAAGGGTGGCCTCCTGGGAGTTAACTTCCTCACACTTAGGGATGCACAGAGATGAACCTCAGGCAGCAAACAAGAGCTACCTGACTAAAGCCTAGAGGACACATGATCAGATTAGACCTTCTAAAGTCTGGTTGAAACTGGGTGACGGGGATACCAGTGGTAGTTGTAGCAGCTTTGGCTGGAGTGAGAGGCGAGGCTAAAGGATGTAAAGGGAGGCACAAGAGATGCCTGACACAAATCCCAAGCATTTTTCTCTAGCCCAGACTTTTCTGAGCTCCAGACCCATGTAAACACCTGAACTCATGCGCTTTGCCCTCTACACCTAAGCATCCTCCAAAATTTCCTGCTTTGGGAAATGGTACTCAGTTGCTCATGACATAAACCTAATCATCATCTTTGACATTGCCCGCTCTTCAATTCTCCATGAGTTGATCTCCAGTTCTACCTCTTGTTGACCTCCATTTCCACAGCCACCTCTGACATCCAAACCACCATCCTCTCTTCCTTTGACCATAGCAATAGCTACTCCACATCTGTGCTTGAGTCCTTCAAATTTGTTCTCCACTGTGACCTGGAAAGAAAAAAATTTCAAATGAAAACCTAAGCACATAATTCTCCTGTTAAATCCCTTTATTGGCTTCTCATTGCTCTTAAGATAAAATCCAAACTCTTTAAAAGTGGCCAACCAATATGGCATGACCTGATTCCTGCCCATCTCTGGCCATTCTCTTTGTTGCTCACAAAGAGCCAGCTACACAGAGCTTCCCTTCATGGGTCAATGACACAAGCTCCCTCCTCCCTCTGATCCTGTGCTACTCCTGTGGTAAGTGTATCCTTTTCTATGAGTTGGTTTGGAAAACAAGGCAGATTAATGGAGGTGTTTGGACCTTAGAAAGAAGGAATGAGGAAAATGCAGGGAACAACTAGAGAAAGGTAAGTAGTTCAGAAAGAGGGAACTGAAGTCTGATTTAAACATCAACTATTTTATCATTTTTACCCAGTGCTTTGCCTCCAAACCTTCATTATTTATTTAACAGTTGTTTTTTTCCAGTTACATAGTACTTTGTGTAAAGCACAGGCCCAAGTGCTTTGAAACATGAATTAATGTACTTAATTGTATTTCAGAACTGAGCTCAGTTCCACATTCTGATCCCTCAATGTTGCTTATTACAAAAAATACTACACAGCTTGGAATTCTGGAGGCTCTATAGAATGAGTGGTTTAAACGTTGAGATTAAACTGTTACACATTATGCACTTCTAGAAATACCTGATTTTGAAAAACCCTTGTTTTTTTATTTCACGTTTCATGAATGCATTCATATTTATTGATAACCTTCTTTATGTTTGAAGCTCTGGTACCATCGGGACATGTTGCCAGGACCTCAGATTCTCCATTCAAACCTGACCCTTCTCCCCCTTGCTGGCATTCCCTGCTTCTTGTCTCTCCTCAATTGAATACACCCCTGCTCCCTAAGTTAGCACGCAATAAAAAACATATTGAATCTATTCAAATATTTCAACTTGACATGGAAGACCCTTTACTATGCATAGGTAGCCCAGACTATTTCCTTGACAGCTTAATTCTTACTTCCTCTCAGGCGTCTCTATTCCAGCCACTGAAATTTCAGCAGGAGCCTCTCAGCGCCTTCCCTGTTCACGCCCGTCTTTGCACCCCCTTCCTTCTCCTTGCAAAGCGCTCTCCTCTTATTGCCCGGAGACTCCACTTATTCTTTAACATCCAGATCAAATATCACATTTAATTTTTTTTTTTTTTTTTTTTTTTTTTTGGTACGTGCCCCTAGCGGGAACCGAACCCAGGAGTCTCTGGTCCGCAGGCCAACGCTCCAACTGCTGAGCCAAACTGGCCAGGGCGAAATGTCACATTTTACTAGGAAACCTATTGTGCAGAGAGGGTCATGGTCTCCTCTGAACCCCTACATTATTTTCTGCATATGTTTATTTTCTCAATAGTATCATATTTTACGTGTTTTATGTAATTAGACTCTGAGATTCTCAAGTTCACAAGTCATATCTCCTCCATTTGACTTTTATCAGCACTTTGGGAATAAAATATTACCATCAAAACAACACAGATAAATATCTAAAAATAAAACCAAATTAAAGATATTCAGAAACTATATGAAGAACATATGGTTTCTTCACTAAAGGACATGAAGTAAACCCTAAGTAAAAGGAAAGCCATACCTTGTTTTTGGATTTTAACAATTTTCTTAAAATTACACATTTATATCTCAATTAAAATGACAACAGATTTTTTAACTTGCCAGAAATAATCAGTATGCGAGAATATCTTGGTATATTCTGATATAGAAAAGTAATTGGCAGGAAGTCATTTTTTATTGGTTTAAAAAGAATTATGAAGCTATCCTAAAATAATTTGGTGCTATTGCATAAGCAGATCAAGGAAACTAAAAGAAAGTCAGAAATAAACTCATAAATATAATCAAGAAATTAGTAAAGAAGATATTTATAATTCTTAAGGATTTGATACATTATTCAGAAAGTTTTATTGGCCATTGGGCTAGGTTTTTTGAGAAAAGTAAACCATTCCTGCTAAAGGTTTTATTCCAAAATAAATAGCATATAAATAAGAACTTAAACATAAAAAATTCTAAAGCACCAGATGAAATAATTTTACTTCTTAAAAAACTTTGGGGAAGAAAATACTTTTTTTTCCTAACTCAGAGTCTGAGAGGGAAATAATCATAAATTGGACTATATAAAAGAGTTTAGCTTTTGAATTGCAAAACAAATTTCACATCACAAGAAAAATGACAACTTTGAAAAATATATGCAAAATATAAATATATGCCAAGCAAATGTCACAAAGGGTTTTCAGAATAGGAAAATGAGCAAAGACTTGAAGCAAAATTTCACAGTAAAAAAATTACAAATATTAAATAGCCATATGGTAAGAGGCTACAATTATATGCAAATTTATATAACAATGAGACACCACCATGTTTTCCTATCTTATCGGAAACACTAAAATGTTTTATAATAGCCAGTGTTAGCTAGACTTAACAAGTACTATCAAATTACATTGAAAGACATTTTCAAAATATGAAGATGTTTTGTGACCAAAAATGCCACTCACAGGAATCTATGTCTAACAGTTTTACTTAAGTGTAAAGATGTTCATTGAGGCCCAAATCCAGGAACAACCCAAATGTTCATCAATGGGAAAAGTACTAATAAAATCCATCTATTGTGCTATTTTGTGACTGTGTCTAGAAATAGGTAGATTTAGCTACTTAAATGGAAAGCTGACCAATATATGGGCCAATAAAAAGGAAAAATTGTAAAACATAAATGTTTGTGTAAACAAAAGGATAATTTACATATAATGTGTATAAATATTTTTTTCTGGACATGTAGACAGAATCGTTAATATGGTTAAATCTGAGGAATAACAACTGTGTGGGAAGGGAAGTGACAAGGGAACAGTATCACCTTACATACTCGGTCGTGTTTGAATCATTTTATAAACCTAATCAAGTGTTATTTTTATAGATTTCTATTTTTTCCAAAAAAATGCCAACTCTTTTTACCTCTGTCACTGAAACATTTTTTTCCCCCCAGAAATAACTTCTTTTTTCGAAGACACCATGTGCCTGCCTGGTAAATGATGGGTTCAGAAATTGAAATATTCCTGCTCACTGATTGTGACAAGTCCCTTTGGGGTAATTTTTATATTTAGGGTTTGCCCTGACAGGAACACTGGAATCCGCAGGCACATGCCATGCCGCAGCTGGGATGACTGGCACTTGCAGAGGCTCCTCCCGTTGTGGCTAAGAAAGGACAGGTGGCTGGGACCACGGCTGCTGGCCGTGAACAACCCATTAGTTTAGCGTTGAGTGCACCACACTTTCAGTCCTTTGCTTTCGTCACTTCCCTCTGGGTTGACAGAGAAAAAAGATTTCATGGTATTATTATTTTCTCTGTTGCTTCCTGGGAAAATACAAGAGAGAGAAAACGTTGACTTTCCATGCAGTCTAATTGCTGAACACGGAAGCTTGGCTCCAAAGAGTGTAACGACAGGTACAATTAATTAGGCGAGTGACTTTGATTTCCAGGTACATTCTGCACCCGGTTCTAAAGGGTGGGTTTTGCCCCACACCATCAAACAATTCTCCAACATCAGCTGGGTGTCCTACAATTATCTACCCAGAGATAGTGTTCCACAGATTTCACAGATTGAAGGCTCAGTCCTACAAGACCACCCCCACCCCCGCCACCAGGTCAGAGGCCAATCACATCTAAGTTGTCACCTGTGCTTCTGACTGACCAGTTATAGATCAGAAGGTCCCACAACCCACTCTTTGGGGCCAATTAATTTGCTACAGCAGCTCACAGAACTCAGGGTGACATTTTACATACTCGATTACTCATTTATTATAAAAGAATATGCGTTGGAGACAACCATATGGGAGAGATGCACAGGGCAAGGTGAGGGGAGAGGGCCTGGCGCTCCATTGCTGTCTGAGCATCCTCTCTCCCCAAATCTCACCAGCCTGATTCATGTGTTCACCAACCTGAAAGCTCTCCAAAGCCTGTCCTTTTGGGGTTTTATAGAGGCTTTATTATGTAGGAATGATTGATTAGGTCACCGACTGGCGATTGGAGATTGAACTCAACCTCTAGCCCCTTTCCCCTCCTCAGAGGTCAGTGGGCGGGATTAAATGTTCCAACCCTCTAGTCACATGATTGGTCCACTGGCAACCGCTGGCCTTAGTGACTTGGGGCTTTCCAAAAGTCATCTCACTAACGTAACAAAGGCCTTTGTCACTCTCTTGGCTCAGGGATGTCTAAAGATTTTAGGAGCTCTGTGCCGGGAAAAGGGTTAAAGGACAAATATTTATTTCTTATTATAAATTGTTAATTAATAATTGGTCAGAACTTTGGAAGGTCTGAGGGTAACAAATACAGTTGAGAAAAAAACCACTGAGAGAATATGAAGAGCCCTGTTCTTTGTTCTTCTGTTCTCCAGGGGCACTGATTCCAGAATCTCATTAGACTCACTCACTTACGCCGAGAGTGGAGCTCTGCATCCAACTTTTCCCAAGCAAGGACACAGTAAATACTGATCATTTCTAGCTATGTTTCTATTTTGAGTTCCACGTTATTAACTAGATAATAACTGTCCCTACGTTGTGGTAGTTTGAAAAAACATGACAATTTATTAAAGCTAAATTTAGCAATAACACAGGTACACATACAGCCTAAATGCACAATAGCTTGAAAAATTTTGTTGGCTGTCAAATTTTGCTTGTTACTTAAATAAAAATAGAATGCAGAAGACAAAAATCTCAACTTGTAATCATAATATTCAGTGCTTCTACTAAGTTAGAAAAACAAAAATATAGTCAAGTGAAAATTCAACTATTTAAAAATAAAAATATAAAAATTTTTAGCCCTCTAGCTTCCCAAATATTAAACACAGGGATTCAGCACAAAACACTAACACTGCCAGAATTCAACTCAGCCCATTTACTAGAGCGTACTTATTTCTAGAAAGCAACACATGTTTTCCTCTTTTTCTGAAATCATGGCTCATAAACCTTTTTTATAAGGAAAGCCACTAATTCGTTTTTTCATGATTTCAACATAAAATCATTAAAAGGCATGTTAATTACTATTAGAAAAGAAAGGACTTTTAATACTATGGCATGGGGAAGCTCTTTCACTTTTAAAAATGAAGTTTAATTTTTTGGAGTTTGAATTTTCATTCTATTATAAAAATAAATCCTGCTATTTGAAAATAATTCAAAGCACACAGAATGTTATAGAATGAGAAGATAGAATTGCTCTTCATTCCTTCTTCCTTTACTTCCCTGGGTTAAGAGCAATGCTGTATTTTTAATATCTTTGTTGCAGATTGGCTTTTCTTTGATAAGATTTTCTATTTTTTATTGATTTCAAGATAATTTGTAATTTTTTATTGAAGCATTTTTATGAAGGCTGCTTTCAAATCCTTGTCAGATAGTTTCAGTATCTGATTTATCTTCGTGTTGGCATCAATAACATTTAATTGTATCATCAACATTTTGATAATTATGTTAAGAGATTCTAGGTCCTATTTAAATCTTTTATTTTTAGTAGGCAGTCATGGGCTAAGGTTTAACACAAAACTCCTGATTTACTCTTGTGGGCTGTGGTTCCAATGACAATTCCATTTATTCAAGTGTACACTTCAGTGGTTTTTAATAGAATCACCAATATGTGTAACCTTTATCACAGTCAATTTTAGAATACTTTCATCACAATCATAAGAAACCCTGTACCTTTTAGAAATCAGTTTCCAATCATCCCAGTCCCTGGGCCTAGGCAGCCACGGTCTACGTATTGTGTCTATAGATTTACCTGTAATAAACATTTTACATAAATTAATTTATATAATATGTGGTCTGTTGTGACTGGCTTCTTTTATTTAGCAAGTTTTCGAGGTTGAGTCATGTTGTAGCATGGATGAGTACTTTATTCCTTTTAATGGCTGAATAATTTTCTGTTGCGTGGCTTTACCGCATCTTGTGTACCCATTGATGGCTATTCAGTAGATGGACATTTGGATTGTTTCCACATTTGTGCTACTGTGAACAGTGCTGCCATTAACACTGTTTACATGTTTTTGTTTGAGCACCTGTCTTTAATTCTTTGGAGTTTTTGTGTAGGAGTGGAATTGCCAGATACTTCTATATTTGGGTGGTATTTCTATGTTTAAATCTTTCAGGAACCACCAAACTGTATTCTGCACAATTTTATACACCCCCATTAGCAATGTATAAGGGCTCTAATTTCTCCACATACTTGCCCACACTTATTTATTCAGTTATTTTTGGACAATTTAATTTTTAGAGCCTTTATTTCCAGAGCTATTTTTGTCTGCTTGCTGTGTATGGTGCCATGGGAGCTGAACCCCTCCTGTGCTGCCTGAGGAGGAGAAAGGGGTCCCTGGGCTATCTGGTGCCTCTAGGTGGTAAGAGCCTACCCTTTCCCCAGGGGCACGAGTGCTGTGGGGAGACTCTTACTGCAGCTGGATCCCTTTTGCCATTGCTGCCCGCTCACCCAGTCTCTTGGTGAAAGGGGGCAGTCTCAGATCTGCAGGGGTAAAGAGACCTCTTAGCCAGGCTGCTTGTTGGCTTGTTGTGGCTGCCCATCTTTGGTGTCACGGGGCCTCCCAGTTTCCCTAGGAGGTAGAAGAGAGTCTCCGGCCTGATGAAGAAGACCCTTTCCCTGGCCTGCCGACTTTTGGTGTGATTCTTCTTCTCTCCCCTTGCATGTGTTGCCTTGCTGGCCTGGCATTATTGTAGGACTCCTATCTGATCCAGGGCAGAAATGGCCGGTCTGGGCTGCCTTCCGTTGCTCGATGGGAGTTCTGATATGGGGCCTGGGTAGTATCTTTGTCGGGTGGAGCGTTGGGAGACCACTGCTGCTGGGTTTTCTCTTCAGTCTTGGGACCACTAACCAGTTGCTTTCCTCTCTCCATTATTCAGAGTTCTCCTTCCACTGCTTCTTGCACTATTTCCAGGGTTTATGGTTGTATTTGGAGAAACGAATCTACACCCTCTCATCCAGACTGGACATCTCTAATTATCTTTTAAGGTGTATGTCTCCTCTACTAAACTCTGAGTGCAAAGGGACCATGTCTTACTTTGCATTTTTAGTGTTTAATTCAGTTTCTGATTCGTAGCAGGCACTTATTAAGTAAGTGTTAATAAATTAACATACAGAATTTGCTCTATTGCATGATGGTGAGCAGAAGATTTCTGTGCTGTTACTTAGCAATAACAACAGGGCCGGGTTAGGGTTCTTCTCAATAATATAAAAGTGTTGCTTTCTTCTCTGTACTTGGATAGCTGACTTCATATTTATCTTTTAGTGTTATCTCCACTGCACGGCATTGAAAGATATCAGAAGAGCGTATCAGCAATGCTTCATGCCGCCATGTCATAAGCATCTGAGGTCTGAGTGGGCAAAGAATTTTCTAAAAAGATAGTAGAAAACGGTCTATATATAGCTATGCTGCTCAAGGCTTCTGTCAAGAGAAGATGAGAAGAGAAATTCTAAGCATAATAACAGATGAGCCTATGAAACAATAAGCATCCAGCACGGTAGGTTTTATTTATTTATTTGTTGCCATGGCAGCAGTTCTCAACCTGTGGGTCGTGACTCCTTTAGGGGTCGAACGACCCTTTCACAGGGGTCACCTAAGACCATTGGAAAACACATATTTCCAATGGCAATTCAAACAGTAGCAAAATTACACTTATGAAATAGCTACGAAAATAATTTTATGGTTGGGGGTCACCACAACATGAGGAACTGTATTAAAGAGTTGCAGCATTAAGAAGGTGGAGAACCACTGGTTTAAGGGAATTCTGGGAGAAAAAACTAAATGTAAGTTAAGATTTTTTGTAGTAAAGATACTCCTTTTTGAGTGTCTCCTGTTTAAAGAGCTGAGCTAGGCACGTTACTTAAATTACTAATTAACTCCACAAATCTCCATTCTACAGATGCAGAAGTTAGGAATTAATTTCATTATTTGAAGTCATGCCATTTGTAAACTACAGAGTAAGGATTCAGTCTCATGACTGTCTGACTCTAAACGCAACAGTCTTTCATTTGTAGGTCGACTCTTAGACAAAATTTCCAAAGGAAAGCAGAAACACGCAATGCATGACAAAATAAGATTTTACGATAAATGTGTCTTCATTTACTCCAAAGTGTCTGATTAACAGCTTAGTTGATATTAGAGGGTGTTTTGCTGCAGTGATAGTAACAACTGCCTCTTAACAAAATAATGCATTGTTATTAACTCATTGAACTATAATGGAGAACATTGTTTCCAAAGGCAACCATGTCTTATAATATGGTGCCTTCTGCCCTGCCCCCTGCTGTGTTATTTTCCTTCCTCTGCACTGACAAAGGCATTCAACAAAATGAGGAAATAGTGGAGGGCACAGCTGAAGCAAATTTTGAAACAAACAGCCAAAGATAAGTGTGTCACATGAGAACAGCTCTTAATTGTTCTGTGATAATTCACTCAAAATATAATGATGTTGTTAGAAAGAACGAACTAGCTTTCTTGCGGATTAAGAGAAAATCGTTTGTAGAAGATGAAAGGGCATCTAGCATTTGAATAGACAGAGAAAAGAACTGCAAGAACATGAAATTACTTTTTTGCCTGATAAGACATTTATCTGTGTTTCTCTATCCTCATGCTAAATGAGGTCTAGAAGATAGAGTCCTTTGAAAGCAGAAATGGTATTAGGTTAGAATTCTGTTCCAATCATTCAGAAGACAGACATAAATAAGCATGGCAGTGAGTCTGGTTACTAATGAGGAGACTTCTTTTGCACAAATCATCTTAACTAACTTTTATTCTGAAAAACTGCCCAGGGCTTCTCACCAAAAGCCACGGCTGGGTTCTATATGTGCAAGGAAATAAGTTGTATGAGTGGCTTCTCTTCAACTGGGAGAATGTGGAAACTAGAATACCATGCTCTAATCATGCTTCTATTGTTCACACAGATTTCAAAGCAGATGGTCATGGTAATTTGCTTTTTAAGATAACCCTAAAATCCTATCAAAATTTTAAAACATTCAAATTTTTAAAACAATTCATCCTCCTTCTAGAGGCAGCCTAATAATATAAAACAAACTGCACGCAACTTATATTGAGCTTCCCAGATCTGCCCTATGGGTTATACCCCAACACGTGAAATCTTTACCGCACTTCAACAGTGACCCCTCCAGCCTTTAATTCTTTCCCCCTCTACGCTGGACAGTAAGCTGGTGGTGTGTTTGATGGGAGTGGAAAGAACCTGAGGCCATTGCATAAAATTGTACAAGTGGGTTTTTAAGTATTCTCAAAGGTAGTAAATAAAAATCCCTGGGTTCCAGTGATCCCACTTCTAGGAATATACCCTAAGAAGCCTGAAACACTCATCAGAAAGAATATATGTACCCCCATGTTTATAGCAGCACTATTTACAATAGCTAGGATCTGGAAACCGCCCAAGTGTCTATCAATGGAAGACTGGACAAAAAAGCTGTGGTACATATACACAATGGAGTACTATGTAGCTGTAAGAAAGAAAGATCTCTTATCCTTTGAGACAACATGGAGGGACCTGGAAAGTATCATCCTAAGCGAAACAAGCCAAACAGAGAAAGACAAGTATCATATGATCTCACTTATTTGTGGAATATAATGAACATAACAGTCTGAGGAATGGGGTAGTCCCAGAGATGTGGAAGTGGGGTACAGACTGACAATCCCCAGAAGAAGGGGTGGTGGGGGAGAGATAAACCACAGAACTTATATGCATGTATGTATGAACAATGGACATGGACAACAAAGCTGGGGACAGATCAGGGAGTGGGCGAGGGGGAATCAGTGGGGGGGAAAGGAGAAACATCTGTAACAAAAATAAATTAATTAATTTAAAAAAATCCCTGGGTTCTTTTGGGAATAAATCCCTTTAACAAAGATCTCTTTAGAAATATGGTCTATCTGGTATAATGTGGAAGGTACAAAGCCTGGGATGAGAGCAGAGGGGTCAGGCTCTAGGCCATGTGCCACATGACTGATTCTGAGAGACTTACCCCCTTTTCTTATGTTGAAGCCTTAACCCCACTACCTCAGAATATTACTGTGTATTTGAAGATAAGGACTTCAAAAGGTAATTAAGGCCCTGGCCAGTCTGGCTCAGCAGTTAGAGGGTCGGCCTGCGGACTGGAGAGTCCTGGGTTAGGTTCCCGCTAAGGGCACGTTACTTGGTTGCAGTTTGTCCCCAGCCCCAGTTGGGGTCGTGTGGGTGGCAACCACTCATTGTGTCTCTGTCACATCGATGTTTCTCTCTCTTTCTTCCTCCCTCTCTCCCTACTGCTCTATCTGAAGATACATGCAAAGATGTCCTCTGGTTTGGCTAAAAAGTAAATAGACAAAAGGTTATTAAGTTAAAATGAAGCTTATTAGGGTGGCCCATAATCCCATAGAACTGGCGCCCTGGTGAGAAGAGGAGACTGGCACATGGAGGGTCTCCAGAAATGCATGTACGCAGCGGAGAGGCCGCACGAGGGCTCTGTGAGAAGGTGACCACCCGCAAACCCCAAGACACCACGACCGTGGACTGACAGCCTCCAGAACTGTGAGGAGATACATTTCTGTTGTTCAAGCCACCGGGTGGAGGTATTCTGATACACTGACCCTTGTCACAAAGGCAAAAAATGAAAACAATCTAAATACCCTCCTACAGGAGAATGGAGTGTGTCTCTGACTCAGTGCAAAGGAATGCAGTCCTCTGTGTTTACTCTTCCAAGTCCCCCAAATCCAGGAGAGAGAATCAATTCACCTCCAGAAGCACATATGATGGCTATTTCCATTTGGGTTGGCTACACACGTTTGAAACCGTCAACCTGAGGTGTACCAACAGATGAAATTATCCCAGCTAATCTCCACCAGTATGGGAAGTAAAGATCTTGCCCCTCATCGAAGCGGGATAGCCCTCTGACCAGTATTCCATGAGCTGCCGCCCCTCTCCTTGTGGCATTTTCTTCACCTGATCTTGGTTTAGGTCTCTTAAATTTCCAGAAGTGGGAAGGAAGATGAGAATCCGGGTCATGTGTGTAGAAGAGACAGCTTTTGAAGCCTGTGCTATAGTGGAGTTTATTTTAATCTCCTTTCTGCCCTCACTCCTTTTGATGAATGTGAACCTGTAGGCAGACAAGCAAGACTTGAATATTGGATTCCACTGCTCTGTCTCACAGGAACTTTGTAGGGTAGAGAATAGCACAGATTAGCCATCAATCAAAATTTGTAAGATTTGGTACCGAGGACTTTTATCTAATAAAGAATCATCAGAGTAAGGCAGAATTGGCTGTAAATTTGATAGCAATAAACTAATTTATCCAAGCTATTCTTTTCTATTATCTTAATCTTAAATTGTTAATAAATGTTTGCACACATACTATAAATAAAACACCACTTTAAGGAGATAAATTCTGAGAGTTAAGTTTAGTAAAAACAGGTCAGAAACTATTAACTGGGGTTGAACATGTTACAAATTAAAACACACACACACACACACACACACACTCACACACACGCAAAGACAACTACTCAACTCTATTTAATTCACTTTTCTACCCAAAGTTATGTTTTGTGTATCAACCATAGATAACAAAAATTGTTTCTGTTAGAATTGGACTATAGAGGCAAATATTTGCATAAACAAAATTGTTCCCAGAATTAAACTTGTCAAAGTAAACCAGAGGCATATTTCCTTTTTGCAACAATGCCTAAACCCCATAGACATAATCTGATTTTATATATAAAGGAAAGTGACTGTCTTTATGAAGTGCCATTCATTCAACCAAAAAGTTTTCAGCTCTGGTTATGTGTCAGGCACAATTCCTGGTGCTGGAGATAAAAAATTCAATGAAATCTGAAACACCGAGTTACTCAATCTAATTGAAATGATAGAAAAGTGAGCAGTTATCATCAGCTAGTCCAGTCTGATCAATTTATGCAAAATTCAACAACTAATTATTGGACTTAGATTAGCGAGCAGTTCACAGCTGATGTGGTTCCAGCTGAGTCTTAGAAATGACTAGGGATTTATCAAGTGGGTGGCAGAATGGGAGACTCTAAGAGGGTAGGACATTCTGGGCAGAAGGAGCTGTAAGGTCATTCATTACACAAAGAAAAACCCAGTCCTGAAAATATACTTTTATTGAGCATCAGAAAATAAAAATAACAGTTAATCCATTTGGCGCCTGGGGGAACTCGATCCTTAGCTCTACAGGCAGAACCTTGGCTGCTTTTTATTGGCCTGTATCAACGCCCATATAACTTATTTGCTTCCAACTCTAAGAAATGTATCCTGAGCGTCTCTATGTGCAGTACAAACTCTAAATGTTTTCATTCTTAACTGTCGCAGATATTAAGATTTCTAAATATATGTAGGGCAGTTTTAAAATTCCCCCAAACTTTTGGAACTTTCAAGGGAGGCAATAAAATAAGTGGAATTTTCCAGTATCCGAGACATTCATGTGTCAAAAGTACCCCTTTCTAGCCAGGTTTATACATCATAACTTCTCAGATTTCACCAATTTATAGCAGTGAACAAACACCCATGTGGCCCTGGGTGCATGTTCAATTTACCAGCATCAAAGGAAGACAGATTTAGGTACATTGAAATGTGGTCTCTATGTTTATAATGAGAGAAACTGTATGTTCATAATTCAGTCACATAAAGAATAATATACAGCCCGGCCGGTGTAGCTCAGTGGATTGAGCGCCATCTCATGGACTGAGAGGTCCTGGTTTGATTCCCAGTCAGGGCACATGCCCGGGTTGTGGGCTCGATCCCCAGTGGGGGGCGTGCAGGAGGCAGACAATAGATGTTTCTCCCTCACATCGATGTTTCTATCTCTCCCTCCTTCCTCTCTTTCTAAAAAAAATCAATAAAGCATATATAAAGAAAAGAATAATATACAGACCACCTTGTTCTACAAAACAGCTGTGATGGAGTCTTCGACTAGAAATTATCACAGTTTGGCACAATTGATTAAACATGAACATAAATCAAAGGTATTATTAATTCGTTGGAAAGCATTGCACATTTAAGCCTGTTTCTATCAGTGGAAACAAAGATGGAGAACTGTCAGATAACTGTGAGTTGCTCACAACTCTGCCTGGTTTCCAGAAATTGAATTGAGACCAGATGTCTGCCCACACAGTAAACATGATCTTATTAGTACTCGTTTCTGTAAATGAAACACATGATGGCAAAATGGATCTTCAGTTGACTCCCAGTCAAAGGAAAAAATATTAGATAAGTTGAAAAATATGCCATGATCTTCAAATTTCAGATGAAGAGACTAGCAATTTAGAGTCATTTGTGTGTGTGTGTGTGTGGGGGGGGGGGGTGCTTAAGAAAAATCTGCAGTGCACTTATAATTCATTTTTCGGTGAACATTTTGATGAACAAGAAATGGTTGATAAAAAGACACTTGAAAGGGTTTAGATTTCACCCTTTTTAGTTCAGTTTCAAACCCTAGTATATTTGCTTTTGTTTGGTTAGAAGCACTGGAACAGACTTTTACTTAAAGAATCTAAGCAACTAAAATAGTATGTAGTTTCAAGAGAAGAAAATATTATTAATTATTATTTGTATATATTAAAATAAATAATTTTATTTTAACTATATTTGTATTGATTTTATGTATAGGTCTTGTAAATTTCATGTATTAGAACAGGTTAGTTTTGCTTACTCTGCATTTATAATTTTTAAAATGTGGCATTTTATATATGCATTTAATTTGGTATTTGGAGTTGTCTTTCAAGGAGGATGACTGGTCTCCTTGAATGTTAAAATATGAATTAAGAAACATCAATGGCACTGTGACACAGCTCCCTACACAATATTCTTGACACAGCTGGTTTTCAATAAATATTTCTTGGTTTTTATTGGATAACTGACTCCAGAGGGGTAAGGTAAGTTTAATAGTTACCACCAGGGGGCAGCAGAGGCTGTAGGATCTCCAGACCTGGCATTCCCTCTGCCAGCCAACTTGGGTACAGTCCGGCCCTCTTCCTCCATCAGCTGGGGGTGCACATCCGAAGGGTCCCGGGAGTTTTGAATCACAATCTCTGTGGGAGTGGTTGGGGCACGTGTAGGTTCCAAGAGCTACTGGTTATTCTCAAGCATAGAAACACATAAGAAGAAAGATAGGAAAGATCCCCAAGATGAGTCCATGGGTTGACCTCAGGGAACTTGAACATATAAACCATAGATATAGGGTTTTCAGTAGTTTGTCTGTTGATGTTTGGTCTCATTCTGTAGTCACGTGATAGAAAGAAGGGTGAAACAACATAAAGTGTTTTCCCAGGGTCCCCCAAGGACTCCTATTTCAACTGGTGTGGAGTCTCCACTGAGCTAAGTTTCATAGACGTACTTCCACTGTTTAGTCGGCCCACAAAGACCTCCGGTGGTTCTTGTTTGCTCTGACTCTCCAATTAAAATTGTTCCCATGCTGTCGCCTTGGCAGTATTTTTACCATTTACTCACATAAGAAAATGTCCCCCTCTTTAGTAAGCTTTTAGTATTTGCACAGAAATGATGGATAGTGGTGGAGCACATAACTCTGATTCTGTGTTGAATATACAGCATTTTGTGAGGTGGAGTTTCTTGCAAATTACCATTCCTCTCATTATGCTGAACTCTGGGGTAGGTAACTTTTTCTATTATTCTTCTAAAATCATGTGTACAAGTGGTCTTTCCATTTGTATCTTACTGAATCTACACTCTTAAACAAGAATTGAATAAAGACTATGGAATAATACAGCGAAAATAAACTATATATTTTTATGACTCTAGATAACGTTTCTTACAAAGTAGAATTTGCTTTCTGGGTTCACAAACTTTGTTTTATTTAAGCGAGACCCCAAGAACAAAGAAGGTAAATTATACATCGTCTTCTTGCTATCAATTGGTTCTTCTTTCAATGCGGGGGTTTTGCAATCTGCCCTCCCAGACGGGTGACGAGGTCTGACTTTAATTCTGAGTGTGCTGAGAAGCCTTTGGGGGGTTTTAACCAGGAAAGAGCAATTCAATTTGTGTTTACGAAAGAGGGATCTGACTGTTCTGTGATGAACAGATGGTAAGAAAATAAGAGAAAAAGCTAGAAGAACAGTTAGAAAATGAGGTGATCGCGGAGATGCTGTTGCTTGGACTGAGCGGAGTGATGAAGACAGAGGAAGTAACCCTGTAGAATATACCTCGGAGACCCTAGATGGCCTGGGGTGATTTTTGGACTGAGGTGGGGATGAGGGTGGGGAGGGGGGGAAAGGGAGTTGGGAAGGAACGGTCGGAAACTCTATCCTTTTTCCTCTCACAGCCCTTGCATAGGTCTCCAGGTCTCCAAGCTGCTCATAAGTTACAAAGACATTTAGGAGAGTGAGACTGAATGAGTTCGTCTTTCTTTAGTCTACATTCTAAGGGGACTCATGTGTTTTCTTTTACACAAACACATGTGCTGAAGAAATAAGATCCTGTGCCGAAAACCACACAAACACGTGTGACTGACCCCCATGCAGACAGGAGGCGCGCACAGGCCATATGTGTGAAACATTCTTTAAAAGAATGCTGGACAGTGTTCCCGTGAGCACACAGCCTGAGTCTGGGTCTCCATGTGTGAGACCCCCATCTCTCACCTAATAGCCAGGCAAGTCCCTCATCCTCCCTGGAGAAGTGATTGTGACATGGGGGGTTGGACCCAATGACCGTCAAAGGCCCTCCAGCTCGAATAATCTACCACTTTTCTCTTTGAGGGCCATATGAGAGTAATGTCAGATTTTGATGTCATCACTGGTCTGCCGGTTTCTGTTTTAAGCATGATGTTCAGCAGCCTTCGAGAAACACGAACCTGGACTTGCATGCAAACAGGGTGTCATTTCAACCCCACTGGAAATAATTATACTTCTTTTTTAGTTCATTGAATTCGTGTTTTAGTGTTCCATAGGATTGTAATCGTCTTCTTTTAGACATCATTTTGTGTTGTGGAGCACTGTTTATTTATTTTTAATGTTTTTATTGATATATTTTTTTAGAGAGAAAGGGAGAAAGAAATAGAAGCATCAATGTGAGAGAGGAACATTGATAGGATGCCCCCTGCATGCTTCCTACTGGGGATTGAGTCTGCAACCCGGGAATTGAACCCGGACCTCTCAGTCCATGGGATGATGCTCAGTCTACTGCACCACACAGTCTGGGCTGTTTATTTCTTTATATGCTGCCTGCTTGTTATTTCTTTGTTTTCCTTTCTGAAAAATGTATCAGTGAGTCAGTTAATATATAAAGTTAAATTGTCAAGTACCCCTGAATCAAGAGCATCCATGTTCTCTATGTTGTCCAGTGAGCCTTGGATGACAAAAACCATTGGCTACTTCTCACCATTCAGTGTGTTTTACAAGGACTTAGTGCATTGCACTGGTTTATTGATAGTGGTGTTCAGAATTCTAATTTTTGTGTAATCTAACAACTAATTCAAAGCCAAGACATAAAAATATTACATAGACAGTAGGCTAGCAAGAGGAATTTCTCCTAGATTGCAGTGGACAAACAGATTCAAAGTTAGACTTAGTGAGCAAGCTTCCTTGGCTTACTGGTAGATCAGTGGGCCATGAGTGGTTACCTTCATGAGCCCAGAATGACCAAATGAACCTGCTGTCTCTTTCTTGTTATGATGCTTTATTGGTCATAAAATACAAGAGGCTTAGGCACCATGACCGCTCAGAGGAAGAGCTGCCTGTGTGCATCCTGGTATGTAAAGAGGAGGATATTGGGTGAGTGTTACTTTCTACCTTGTGAATTGAAATTCCAAACCAACGAACAAGCTGCTGGTTTTATTCTTCTCCATTTGGATCAACTTGAGAACTTCCAGAATCTGGAAGAATAGAGTTGGGATTTTCCGGTAGCCTATCCTACGGTCAAACAAGACTCTTTCTTCCACATGGACATACTGCTATTAATTTGGATGAAATCTGTGAATGTTTAAATTGCTCATCTGCTCCCGCCCCCCACCCCCATTTTCCCAGTTGCACTAAAAGTTACCATTCTCACATGAGTCTAACTCACCCCAGATGGCAGACGTTACTTGTCATATTTTATTGTTGTTTTAGAGGCTGCTATTTTTCTTTTTTCCAACTTCACTGATATATATTTTACATATATACATGTATATTGCAGATTATTATCACCCTAGAGTTAGTTAGCACGTCCATCGAGTTACCTAACCACCATCTATCTTTGGTGGTGAGACTATTTAAGATCTACTGTCTTAGCTCTTAAACTGACCATTTAGTGATCAATACAAAGTTGATAATGGGTTCTGTAAAGGTTTCGCATGTGGGGCTGATTCCATACTGAGCACAGGTAACTAATGGACTGCTTCGTCTGAGCAAGGTTTCTGTGCAGACCAGGACGATAGCTGTAGCACACTCCCACCTCATTGTCAGGTAACTTGGAGTTATTCTCTGCTTGCAAAAACTGAAGAGTGATCACACATTTCCCCCACCTCCCATTCCCATTCTCTGCTCCGAGGATGGTCCCAGCAGCTGCAAAAGGCGTATTTGGTAACGTGTGCAGCACCGATTACTAAAACAGCGTAAAACGAGAAAATCATGAAGTCCTGAGAAATTTCAACGAACCTGAGACTTTTCTACAGTTAGTGTGTGAGCTCTGAAACAAAGATAGGGCAATTTCATTAGAAGAAGTGGCCAACACAGGGTGGCATCTGCCCTGGCTGGGAGCTTGGAGGACACGCATTGGACAAAGCTGAGAACCATAGAAAAGACTATCCTGCCAGGAGTTGACCGAACTTTCTTAGAAGATGTTAAGGTCAACGTGAGAATCACACTCTAAATTTAAATAAAATACCAGGTGGGGGTAATTCGTCTTTAACTAGCCAAAAGTTGTATAGGACCCAGAGTCCAAAAGCACCATTTAAAATGCTGCAAAGGGAAATTGGGTAGATTCAATCAACAATGGAAATTAGATTTTCATGCCCAGAATGTTTCATCCGCACTGATTTGTCTCTTGCTGAATGAAGAATTTTGGTGTCTTTGTGACCACCACGGTTAACTTATGCACACACAAAAGCCAGGTTTTGGCAGACTTTTTATTTGCATTTTCCTTAGGAACATTTCATGTCCCAGAGCAATAATTTTGAGGTCTGGATAAAAATACTCTGTAAAATATAAGATGAAATTTTGCCTTTTAATATGCAGACTCAACTCTAGTTACAGTTGTGAGTACTTTCAGATGCGGAGCCACAAGGATTTGGTCAGGATGTACTAAAAAAAAAAAAAAAAAAAAAAAAAAGGCAAAGCGAAGACTTGTATTTTTAGAACAGAGTGGATAAAGGAAATCTTCGGGGACAAGACAATATATTGTGAGTAAGTGGAAGAACTCATCACATTTCAATTTGCACTTTAATTTATACCCACTGCCTGCCTTTCAAAGGCTATGTGGAAATGCAAAGGCAGAGTAGCAAGAACACGTGGGGTATGCAACAGAACTGTGTCACAGGATTGCGCTGTTTCCTATGTGTGCTCGAAAGAGGAAAGAGAGGCTCCAGTGAAAATGTCAAATATTTTAGACACTTGAAAATATTTAACCCAACCATGAAATAGTTTATTACACAATTTCTAAAAAAAAAAAATTACACAAGGATGACTCTAAAGGACATAGATTTAGGAAAAATGTTTAAATTGCTTATCTAGACATCATCTGACTCAGAAAAGCATGTCTAGAAACAACTGAAACTTAAAATTTAACATGTTCTCAGTAGAACGCAATTATTATAACCAAGAATGTGGAAATTTTTACAAAACAAATGATCCATTTTTCTCTATAAAAATATTAAAATGGAGTTGGTTAGAGAACCTATATACTAAAAGAGATTGAAGATAACTATCAGCCAGTTTAATATAGAGACTTTATTTGGAATTTGATTCAAATGAACCAAATCATGAACAAAGTTGCACAGCAGTTACAATGCAATTTGGAAAATGTGAACATGGACAGGATATTTGACAACATCAAACAATTACTGTTAACTTTATTCAGGTGTGATGATGTTTAAAATAGATCATTCCAATCATTTTGAGGTATATACTGAAATCTTTACAGAAAAAAATAAGTTGATGTGTATTACTCAAGATTTTTGTCTTGGAAAGAAAGCCAATGGAAAACTTAAAACAATAGGGTACTTGATATCTCAGTCTCTACCCAATTTAAAGACTTTTAAGAAATTCCTATTAGCAACAATTTTTTTTGTTTGTTTCTTGGTATTCACAAATGATTATATTCAGAAGAAAATCACTCTCACCCCTAACAAAGTGAACAAAAGAACTACACATGCAGTTTGTAGCAGAACATCCATTTTACATGTCGCTATTTTGATTTAAGGCAGTCAGAATACTCCCAAGGTGGCCTATTTTACCATTTAAGCCCATTTCCCAACAGCATCAAGATGCATGAGGTGTTTTCTCTCCTCTAGGTGTCCAGTAATGTTGTTTTCTAACTGCAGGGCTCCAGGGAGGAATGCCACCTGACTGTACGTCTGGAACAGAGCAAGGTGTAGGTCATAGTTAGGGTGTTGTGGGGTCATGCTGCCAGGTGAATGCCCGTGGTGACATCATCTCCCACAGCCCTTAACTGGAGAAAAAACTCAAGTCAGTCTGAAATACTCTGATGGTGAACACGCATTCTCTGTATCTTGCTCTCCCTCATTTGATTTTCAATTATTATATCTATGGGATAATATACTGTGTATTTGGCACATGTATATAGATTTAAATTTAAAGAGTTAATTGCTAATGGCTTAAATGAAGATATGCAAGAGAGTAACAAATCACAGGCTAGCTCAGCAGAATACAAAGATTTCAAGGAGAAAAAGTAAAGCAACAATACAAAGGTTACAGCCAGTTGAGGCTGGGAACCAAATAGACACAACACAAGTAGAAAAATCTACCTGAGTAGCTGCATTTTCACATGATATATTTTGAAACACAAAATAAAGAGGACCTGAGAACCAGACAAAGGATGAAATGGGATGGAACCTAAATTGAACTGGGGACTGGGTTGACTTCTCAGACAGTGGGAGGTTTGTAAGTGATGCTTCAGTAGTTATGTAGAGAGGAATTCTGGATTCATTTAATCAAGATTTTGGAATAGTTTCTGTGCACTGTGCACTCTTCTAGACGTGAGAGATGCCGCGATGAACAGACAATAGGTGCCTACAATCCCCTACCTGTGGTTTGTACCCTTCAGTTGTTGCAGTGTTCCAAAAGAATAACCTGAAATTCTGCTGCAGAAATGAAGGCTTACTCTGAAGACCAGTACTGGATATGAAGAAAACAAACAAGTGTACTTCTTCACAGGTACAGGAAGCACCAAAAGTGGGTTTTATTTGTGATGAAAAGCTGACAGAGAGATCCTTCTCCCCACACCAGTACATAACTCCTAGGTCCATCACAAAATAAACACTTCTAAAGCCAACAGGGAGAGGTGCAGAGAATGGATGAACCTATTTTTTCTTTATTTTTGACCCCTTTCTTTCTATACTTTCTCATGAAAACGAGCCATGAGCAGCTTGAATGTTTTCTGAATAAAATAAAAATCAGGCTCAGAAGGTACCACAGGGACCAAACAAGGGAAAGGAGACACATAACAATAGATGAGCTGCATGTTCTGTATGTTTCAAACCAGTTGGCGATCTCCACAGATTTGGTAGGAAATAAAGAATATGACACCTGAGTTCCATGAGGGAAGCATCCATTTCTAATTGTTTCTATCTCTGGATTCCCAAGGACTAGCACATTTATAGTGCATATTAATACATATTTATTGATGAATGAATGGCAATGACAAAGGCTTCACTGATAGCAAAGAAAATGAAGTATATAAAGACGGTGATCGGTCCTGTAGTCTTGCATTCTTTATGTCATTTCCTGTTTTATTTCAGTCTTAAATGTCTGCTTCCCTAGGGACTCTTTTATTCTTAGTCTTATATGTTAAGCTAGACAGGATATTTTTTATCCATGACACTATCTAAGATGGTATTAGATTTATGCACTTAATGTGCATTATGTATCAGTAGTTAGTGTTCTATGCATGCATACTTGAACTATTGACTTGAGAAATTTTCCCTCCCTCCATTAGTGACAATACAAAAATAAACCCACTGAGTGTCATGCCAACTTTCAGTAATTCAAAGACTGGTTATCTCTTCTGAGAATTATCAAGAATCTTTTCTGTTTTTCTTCAAGTGACTGATTGATCAGTCAAAAATTAAAATGGTTCATTAGTACGTAGGCACATAACACCCTAATGGAATCTATAATTTTATAAAGGAGTGTGGAATAAGATGATGGGGAGACAAAAAGTAAAATTCATCAGGCGACTGTTTTGAAGGTTGTCACTTGTCTCTGGTTGTCTCACGAAGCAAAGCATCTTAGTGTACCTTTCTATTTCCTGCTCACCTCCTGCCCCTTCTGCGTCTTCCCTGGAATGGCTCGTAGAATCATATATCAGTGGGTGGCAGATGGTCTGAAAAATCGTAGCAGAATATGAGAAAGAGTTTGGAATTAAATCTGCATCTCTTTTACCCAGAATCCCACACCAGCACCTGACAGAAGCACATTCATGTCAAATGAAAATTTAGCAGGTGAGCATACTGTGGCAAAAATGTGCGAAACAAGAGTTGATTCTCAAATGTGCTACTTCAGAGCTATTTGACTTTGACTGGGTGATTTACCCCAATTTTTTTTTTTTTTTTTTTTTTTTATCCTCACTCGAGGATATTTTTCCATTTTTTGTACAGATAGAGTGGGAGGGAGAGAGAGGAAGGGAGAGAGAGAGAGAAACATCGACGTGAAGGGACACATCGAGTGGCTGCCACCCGCACGACCAACCAGGGCCGGGGACACACTGCAACCGAAGTACGTGCCCTTAGCGGGAACCGAACCCGGGTCTCTCCGGACCGCAGGCCGACGCTCTAACCACTGAGCCAAACCGGCCAGGGCTATTTACCTCAATTTTAAGATTTCTTTATTTTCAAATGAGAGTAATTATGCCAAACTTATGTAAATTAATTAGATCCATTAATGCATTTTATTAAATTTTTTTTTTCTTTTTATTGATTTTAGAGAGAGAGGAAGGGAGAGAGAGAGCTGGAAACATTAATGATAAAGAACATCAATTGGCTGCCTCCTGCATGTCCCCCACTGGGGATGGGTCCCACAACCTGGACATGTGCCCTGACCAGGAATCGAACTGGTAACCTCTTGGTACATGGGTCGACACTCAACCACTGAGCCACACTGGCCGGACTATTAATGCATTTTAAATGTTCAGTATACGGTGTTGGCTACTTTTGGGTGCAATAGATGCTAGGTGATATTATTTTGCCTTCGATAGAATAATAATTCAACAACCACATCAAAATTACAACTAAACTGCAGAACAAACATCATTCAGAATTGCCTGAAATCTGACTGAATGGAAATACTACAACTAGGAAATTAAAGAGGCCACAATGAGCCTGGAAAGAGGAGTGGAGATGTGGACCAAGCTGGCCACACACGCACATGTGGCAGATAAAAACAGGAGAGATATTTTGTCTGTGGAGGGCCCCCTGAGGAGTGAGGGTCACAGCTCCACCCCACCAGCCCAGGGTTCCAGTGCCAGAAAAAGAACTTCCACAACTTCTGGCTGTAAAAGCCAGCAGGGATTGAGGCTGAGGGGGATATAGGGCTCTGGAGTCCCAGGCAGTTCCTCCTAAAGGGTCTGCACATGGACTTACTCAAACTCACTCCCTTTTAGTTCCAACACTGAAGCAGCAGCTTGAAAGGCATAAGAGACATAGGGAGAAGAACTAAATTGTCAGCATCACGGCAAAAGCAGGAGGGACAGCTTTCTCCCAGAGAGAAGTGCTGGTAGAGGCCATTGTTCCTTTTCTGAGCCCTTTCTCCCCACAGCCAGCAGATAGGCACCGTATCTGAGACTCCATCAAACTGGCTCACAGTGTTCACCTGTCCTGGTGGTTCCTTGAAGCTCCGTCCCACCCAACTTTCAGGCCCACACAAGCAGTTTCCAGTGGCTTTTCCATATGAAGGGACTGTCTTGGTTCATGCTTCATATTTTCCTAAAATTTCTCAAAAAAGAAGCATCTGGCATTGGTATGCCTTATATCTTATCTCTTGCTAAGTGTCCCCAGGCCCAGCACTATCAGCAGCCAGCCTTGGTTTGCAGCTTGGCCTCTGCTGGGCAGCTCCATGCCCAGCACAAGAAGCAGCCATCTGCAGGTGACTTAATAGCTCATGCCAGGTAGCCCCCGGGAAGAACACAGGCAATGGCTAACCTTGACCTGCACCTCCTAGGAGGCCTCAGAGCCAGTACACCCTGTGGACAACTTCAGACCATGTTGAAGCATCACCACCCAACCACCTCCACAAGTGATAAACTTAAGGGGCCGACTCAGCGAGCACCAGAGCCCTGCTGAAATAAATCCTGCTCTTGGGGTGGGCCTCTGCACAGCTGATCCTGCACAGTAGTTGAAAGTCAGTGTGGTGGTTGCAGCGAGCCCTTGTGTTACTAAAAGGGACTGGGCCTGGAATGAGTATTCCTTGGGCTGGCCTGTTGAGTTTGGATTCTTGACTTTTTGCGGAAAAGATTTCACAACATGACTCCAGGTGACTTTGAGAGTACATTTATGAAAGCTGGGGACAGTGAAACAAGGAAGAGCTTAAGATAGAAGAAGCAACAGGAGAGAATTTAGGTGGGGCTGCTTTGACTCACTGAGAAGTCATAGAAAAGGGGGCTTCAGAGACAGGTTCAGGAGGTTAGCCTGGGATGAGCTGCCACTGCCCATTGCTCTCCTCATTGCAAGTGTTATAGAGACCCTTAGAGTTTAGGAGGTGCATGCTAAGAGGGAAGAAAGGTGTGGGCATGCTCCCCAGAGATAGAGATGCCCTGTGTCCTTGGTCTTGAGAGTTTTAAAAGCTGGGAGTTTAGGGGGTGGGGGGGGCTTAGGGGAGGATCTCAATATTCATTAGCTTTATACTGATGTGCCAAAATGAGATTTATTTTTTTAAGTTCATCGGTCCTTGGGTGCAGTTGACACAAATAGCACTAATTGGATTTCTGCAATCTCTCAAACCCTCTGGTTGGGGAAAATTGCAATATATCCACTCTTAAGTGTCCTTGGTTTAGGAATATAGGATTTTTAGATTTACTTGACGGCTGTAAACTGCTTGGCTCTTCACCCATCTGTCTCAGTTTCCCTATTGCACTGTCTTGGCTGTCTCATTTGCAGCTGATTGGCCTGGGGGTAAATCTCCCCCATTGATGTGGATGTGCCAACAATAATCAAGACTCAACTACAAGAAGGGATTTTACACAGCCCACATGGGGGTGGGGAACACTTTGCCCAGACTGGGTAACTAGGGAGGCTGTGCCACTGGACCCCAGAGAACACCTATACATTGTGGCATTCTACCAAGCCTTGGAGATGTAATAGCTCTACCTAATGCATAGAAACAAAAACAGGAGGCTGCCAAAATGAGGAGACAAAAAAATATGTCCCAAAAGAAAGAACAGAACAAAACTCCAGAAAAAGAACTAAGCAAAATGGAGATAATCAATCTTCTAGGTACGGAATTCAAAACACTGGTTATAAACATGTTCAATGAATTTAGTGAGAACCTCAACAGCATAAAAAAGGACCAGTCAGAAACAAAGGATGCACTAACTGAAATAAAGAATAATTTACAGGGAATCAACAGTATAGTAGATGAAGCCAAGAACCAAATCAGCAATTTGGAATATAAGGAAACAAAAAAACCCCAATCAAAACAGCCAAAAAAAAAAAAAATTAAGAAAAGTAGAATAGTGTAAGGAGCCTTTGGGACAACTTCTAGCATACCACATTCATATCATAAGGGTACCAGAAGATGAAGAGAGATAGCAAGAAATTGAAAACCTATTTGAAAAAATGACAAAAAACTTTCTTAACTTGGTGAAAGAAATAGACATACAAGTCTAGGAAGTGCAAAGAGTCCCAAACATGATGAACCCAAAGAGGCCCATACCAAGAGACATCATAATTAAACTGTCAAAGGTTAAAGACAGAGAGAATCTTAAAAGTAGGAAGAGAAACGCAGTTAGTTACCTACGAAAGAGCACCCATAAGACTGTCAGCTGATTTCTCAACAGAAACTTTGCAGGCCAGAAGGGATTGGGGGATTGGCAAGAAATATTCAAAGTGACAAAAAGCAAGGATTTACAACCAAGATTCCTCTATTCAGCAAAGCTATCATTTTGATCAAAGGATAAAAAACTTTACAGACAAGAAAAAGATAAAAAATTTCATCACCTCCAAATCAGTATTAATGAAATATTTAAAGGTCTTCTTTAAGAAGAAGATGAAGGAAAAAGAAATATGAACAATAAAATGGCAATAAACACATATCTATCAACAGTTGAATCTAAAAACCAAAATAAACAAGAAAGCAGACAGAAACAGACTTATACATACAGAGAACATTTTGATGATTGCCATTTGGGAAGGAGGTTGGAGGGATTTGAAAAAGATGAAGGGATTAAGAAGTACAAATTGGTTATTACAGAATAGTCATGGGATGTGAAATATAGCATAGAAAATATAGTCAATAATATACTAATAATTATATATGGTGTCAGGTGAGTATGAGATTTATCAAGATGATCACTTAATAAGATATAATATCTCATTACCAAGGTGTACACCTGAAACTAATATAATAATATATTCAAATGTAATTGAAAAATAAAAATAATTTTAAAAGAAAAATAATGACTTTGTTATAATAAAATAATTCATTATGATTATGATTATTCTTCAATTTTGTCAGATTATTTTTTAAGCTAACAATTGAGTTTGCCTTTATTGAAATTTTGTACCATGCATATGTAAAGATTGTTGTAAAGGACCTGGAACACATTCTTTTAAGATAAATTATTGTGGGTGCTTGAAATATTGATCTGGGTTTTTAGATGTGATCTATCCTAACATAGTGACTCTGTCAGTGAGATTATGCTAAAGTAATAATCATTTTTTACAGATTAAATAAGTATTTAACTAAAAATTTATAACTTATTAACAGACATTAATTAATGCAACTTAGAGCTAGATTTCATAAATGTATTGGCATTTTAGATGTACTGTTTTTTATAAAATAGAGCCATCTGCTAAATGCTCTGATCCAAACATTAAACATTACTTAAATTAACATAGAGCTTTGAAATGAAAGTATGAAGAGAAAGATTCTTTGTCTAATTGCTCTTTCCTGTTATTGAAATTAGTCAGCATTTTATCTTTAATGGCAGCAATTATGAAGAGAAACATGTGCCAGCTAATTTAAAGGTTAGCTCCTATGGCATGACTAACGTCTCTGGGAAAAGAATCTGCAAATTGCTACATTGTTACATCAGTGTAATTGATTGTCCCAGTGAATACCTGGGATATTTAACTCCTCATTTTCTTCAATGGATCATAACTCCATCTGCACAAAGTAAGAATTAGACACAATAAATTCAAATATATGTTTATAATAACAATAAGACTTTATCTTTCTTTTAAAATATTTTTACTTTTAACAAAGAACTGTTTTCATTTTGATGACTAGTTTGATATCTCAGTAACTCCTTTTCATTGGCAGCCCGGCAGAGCAAAGGAGCTCCATGTACTTGGGATGGTGATAACATTAGAACTGTTTCATCACCAGCACTAAATGTGCTCCCTGGAAACTGAGTCCGGGAGAATTCTTCACTGCCATCTCTCAGTGACCTTCAGCTTAGTGCTTGTCTTCACTCATTTCTTTTCCGTGGTAGTTCCATGTAGATAGGGGGAATGGTAGAAGTGGTTTTTTAAAAAATCCACATTTTCGCTTGTGCATCTTGAAGAAATTAAGACTTTACTTTTATGTAGCTAGTGTTTCCTAAATAAGATGGCCACTAATGTCAGGTTGAAAAATCAATTCTCTGAAGAAAAACAGCCCCGTCGGACTTATATGGCTGACAGCGTTCTTACTATGGCCACATAACAGAAAAGCATCTACTGTGGCCCAGTGTTTCTCAGGCCAAGGCTCACATCTGTGTCCCCAGGGTGTCCTGATGCAGATGCTGTCCTTTCCTAGCCAAGTAGTGTGGTCTGCCACTCAGTATAGTAAAGCCCCTTGAGACTGGCTGGCTACATACTCATTTCCGCCAAATTATAATAATTACTTAATTTTTACAAATTGCTTATTGAATTTTGTGTATACTTTTGCTCTTCAAAGTGGCAACCCCGCCTCATGAAAAAAAAGAGAGTACTGTGTTCAGCTTCTTTTTCTGGTACCTTATCATAACAATTCTGTTCTCTGATGGAACATAGAGCCCTATCTCAAAATGTGCAGACTACTGAATCAGAATCTCTGGGCAGTGGGAACCTACCAATCTGATTTTTAAACTAGTTTCTAGGTGGTTCTTAAGCCAAGTGAATTTTGACAATCACTGGCTTAGAGAACTTCCGCCTAAAGTTCTATCCCAAATGAACTGGTTTATTGAACCCTTTGGATGCCCCTAACGTGTGGTCGCCTCGCTGAGCCTGCAAAAAGTCTGCCTAGCTCTGGAATGCATTATTAGGCCACCCAGGTCCTCTAACATGTCTTTATCTCTGTTTTCTTGGCTTCCTTCAGTAGGTCTCAACATGTGTTGGAGAAAGAAACATTGAACAACTTCAAACCCTCAAATAAAAATAAACACTATTCTTTTGTGAGTTTCAGAGAAGGCTTATACCAGCTCATACTGCAGCAGTACCCACTATCAATGCCTGCCTATCTTCTCTCCAACACAAAATCATGGAGCAGCTACAGTGAGCAAAGTGCTCAGCAATCATCATCAGGAGTGTTAAGGCACCAGACACGCTCAGAGCAGGTTATCGGCACCCAAGTGATATAAACAGGAGTGTGCAGTGAGGGCCCATGGTTTCGCACTGAGGTGATTCTAACATGAGCAGAGAGGGAAACAAAGTTTTGGACTTGGACACTGGTGAGATTTTGGGAGGTCACAGTTGAACCCCTACCCTGTCCTGTGTGGCATTAGAAAGCCTTACTAGGACTTAGGGGACAGGAGAGCTGGCATGAGGATGGAGACACTGGGTTTTCTGTCAGGGACGAGATGGGGCTACCATGGGAGAATAGCTGAGCCAATTTATAGCAGGAGAGCTCTGTTTCCCCCTCTTTGGATGCAGTCCGAGTCAGTGGTTCTCCCCACTGAAAACGAGAGGCAACTATAACAGACCACGGAAAGAACACCAGACTGAACGCTTGCCAACTAGTGTGGTTGAGCTCTTTCTTCTCAGCTTGGAAACCCGGAGCCAGGAGGGATGTATGTGGGTTGTCACTGTCCCCTTGGCATCTGCCAGAGCCTGCCTCCTACTCCTACTATTTTAGGGTTTTAGGCAGAGCTTCATCAGCCTCTCCAGACAGGAGCCCTCCATTTTCATCCTAATGCAAAACAAATAGCAAACCTCCCATGCAGATATATAGGACCGCTCAGTTATAAATCATTTCTCAAATGTATTACAAAGTAATACATACACATTGCAAAGAATCAGAAAATATGCCATGCAAGAAAGAGAAAGGATCTTCTTTCATCACTTGGACTTTTTTTGGTGTTTAGTCTTTTTTTTGGTGATATACACTATGCATACATATTCGTATCATTTTTCACAAAATCGGGACCCTTTCACACAATGGTTTGGTCATTGAATTATAAATTTAACTTTATATTCTAAATATCTTTCCCTGTCATTTAATATTTATTCTTGATATTATTGTAATAGATGATAATGGCATTACATATAAATGTAACACACTTTATATATATAAACAGTTCTCTATTGCTGAACGTTTAGGATATTTCAAGTTTTGTGTGAGTACAACCATATAGATGAATGTAACTACATATATTTCAAAGTGTTAAAATTTCCAGTCAAAAGATCAAAATGAGCCTGTCCAGATAGTTCGCTTGGTTGGAGCATTGTCCCATGCACAAAAAGGTTGTGGGTTTGATTTCCAGTCAGGACACATATCTAGGCTACAGATATGTACCGGTCAGGTGCATATGTGACAAAGGCAATCGATGTTTCTCTCTCTTTTGCTCCCCCTATCCCCCTTCCTCGCTCTTTAAGAATCAATTTTTAAAAATGTCCTCAGGTCAGGATTAATATATATATATATATATATATATATATATATATATATCTCTCAAAATGATTCTTTTGAAACACAACTATCGGCTAATAAATTGGCTAATGAATTTTGTGCCCCGGCACCTCAGTGGTTAAGATCATGCAAAACTGGGCAGAGTCGTAGAGAAGCTAGTTCTGGGTTTTTAGTTGACGGTAAAACGTATACTGTTCTTCAAGCAGAGGGATCATTCCTGTCTGCGCAATGGACTAAGTAAATAAGGAACCAGGCAGGTGAATGGTTTGTAGACAGAGGTTCAGGGAAAATCTGGCTTCACTGTGACCGATGGCCTCCAAGTGGGAGACAATAGCATGCCTGGCAAATGTTTAAATCTTTCTTAAAACTGTCTTTCTTCTGTCCAATGAGTAAAACTTTTTAAAAGCCCTTATTTTTACATTTTTTGTGTCAAATTGTGTTATTTTTATTTTGAAGTCTTTTAAAGGCTATGAAAAGATACATTTCATTAAACCTCGAGAGAGAAAGCATAATCAGCGTTTCTAACCAAGGAACAATTGTGGGAGGGAAAATTACTTTCAGAAATGCAAGGAACAATGCCAAGTTTCTGATTTTCAAAGGAGTTGTTAAACAAGGCACAGAAATGAACTGGGGGAAAAAACAAGTTATGAAATTTTCTCAAGTTTCTATCAAGTCAAAGAGGTTGCTAGCATAAAGATCAGGCTCAGATTTTTAAGATATGTGTATCAAGCGAGATTACAAAACTTCATAAATCTGGTTTATATATGAGCCTCTCAAAATATTTCATTTAACTCTGGGGGCCATGTTTAGATCATTAGAATAAAGCCTTATGTGTATGAGCCTTTAAAAATCATTATAGATTCAACATTATAATTGAAGAAAAGAAAATGAAAGAATTCCACTCCTCTCAGACATACAAACATTCCTCCCACAAATAAGAGCTAAAACTATTTTAAGAGTAAAATTTTTTAAAAGCCTCTGATTTTATCAAATCATGTTGTTTTTATTTTGGAGTATTTTAAGAGTAATAAAGAGAAACATTATCAATATCTTTAGAGAAATCATAATTAGTAGTTCTAACCAAAGAACAATTTAGCATATATGTTATATGTTATATATGCTAAAGAGAACTTATATATGTAGATGGATTCTCCAACAATTTGGAAAAAAGGGAAACAGAAGCAACCTTTCTGAGTTATATTAATTATTATTATTATTTTGTTATTGATTTTAGAGAGAGAAGAAGGGAGAGGGAGAGAGAGATAGAAACATTGATGAAAGAGAACATGGACTGACCACCTCCTGCGTGCCCCCACTGGGGACCTGGCCTATAACCTGGGCATGTGCCCTGACCGGGAATCAAACCAGCGACCTTTTTGGTTCATGGGTCGATGCTCAACCACTGAGCCACACTGCCTGGGCTATAATATTATTTGTTTGCCTGTAATTGATCTATAATAATAAAGAATGCATTTAAAAGAAGAATGTATCAACAGAGGGAAACTATTAATAAACAAAGGAGTCAAACAATAGACCTTCGAAAGTGCGTATGTCTAGCTCTCCAGAAGGACACTGGATTTGGAGTACAGGAACGCGCCTGTTCCTGAGAAGTGTTCTGAACTCTTCGCTGAGCAGGTGTCATTTTTCTGGGCTTGTCATTTAGAAATAAGAAAAGTATAACTACTCCATAAATAGGAAATCTCGCTGCTTTCACTCACAATAGCCTTATCTATTAAATAGAGCCATTTAGAAACTTCTTACTCCCCTTTTCCCAAGAATGCTTTTATTTTTGTCTAGGTATGTATGCAGTATCTACATGACTCTCTTCTAACACAGTCAATACCCTAGTGTTAGGATGACTACTAAAGTTTGGTTCCTTAAGTAAGAGTATAAGATTCATAAGGTTCCAAAAGTTCAGAAGGACAGGACGGAAGGCCAAGGGTGAATGATTTCAGATGCAAGCTGATGTATTCCAAATCTCTGTAAACTCCTTCCTGAACATGAGAGGCAATGGCATTTTGTTTAGACGGCTGTGCTGATGCAGAGGCCGGTGTAATGCTGTGTGCACAGAAGGGCTGCTCAGCCCTGCAGAGACCTTAGGCCAAAAGGTAGCTTTTGAGCAGCTTATTTCACATGTGATTGAGTGATTTCAAGATGCTGCCAGTCTGATGTATATTTGCTTTTCTTCTACATTACCCACATAACTCCCCAAATGCAAGACAAATAAAAAACAAAACAAAAAAAAACCCCTAAAAAGCCTACTAGGATACTAGAAAGAGTACTACTCTGGGTTAGCAAATGAATCAACATTCAGGATAACTTTTTTTTCTTTTTTCTCTTCTGTTGTTCATTATCTTTTTATCCTACTATGCAGGTTCTTTAACTTTATCTTCTCACTTAAAAAAATTTTTTTTTAAACTCTCTTCTATTATAGGTAGTTTTTCCATGTTGTTAAGCGTTCATTATTCTTTTAAAAAACTGGCATTGTGTTTATTTCATGAATGTAATATTTTTTATTTTTAAGGACAATAATTTTAGTATTTTAAAGCTGCTTTTGCTTCCTGCGTTGGCTCTTTTCCTTTAGACAGTGCCTCTTTTACTTTGTATGGAGGGTGGTATCTTCTTGTGAGTTTTAGTCTTCTCTTTAGAGTCAGAAGTTTCCTCAAAGCTCTGATCCTTTCTGACTGGCTTAAAAACGAGGCTGTGTGTCTGTCAGTCCAGCTATGATATTAAGGGATCCCCAACGCTGTCGTCTAATTTTTCTCCGGAGTGGTTCTCCAGTCTTTGCCTGGACAGACGGACGATCAGCCAGGCCCGGGTGGGTGAGGAGGACACACTGGCATGTGCGCCAACCTCACTCCTGCCCTCCTCCGCGCCTGGGGGCCCTGGGCAGGACCTTTCTGGTACAGTTTCTGTAGAGAACAAACCTCTCATGATTTTCAGGGGTAAAGGAGGGGGATTTGCTTTGGTTGAACAGGGAGCAGACCCTCGGATTGTTCTGAACGTGAGGCGCCAGTCAGTCCTGGTTCCAGTCTTTCACGCCGCACCTGCTTCCCTCCTCACTTCGTGGCTTCCGGTCAGCGTGCACCTCTCAGGAGAGGGGGTCTCGCTCTCTTCACTCTGTCAGGTCTCTTCCCATTTCCAAACCTGCATTTCATCTTCAAGCATTTCCTGCCAACTCTCATCACTCTTAGGTCAACCCCTGATCTCTTTGTGCTTGTATGGTTATCCCTTTGATTCTGTTTGTCTCATTTTTCTCGGTTGATTTCTCTGTAATGGACATAGGCTATTCTCATGTGTCCAGCATCCCTTTCTCCTTTCAGAGAAGAAGACATATTTTTTTTTTCCCTGAGGGAAACCGTTCCATGGGATTTGAATGAAGTGAGCCTGCTCCCCAGCTCCCTTTCCCAACCAGCAAGGGAGAACAGCCCTGTGTGTACTTACGCCCAGACTTGAACTTCTAGTGGAGTGCCTTCAATCAGAAGGAAAGTTTACAACCAGGCTTGGGGAGTCTGTTGGAATGCTTTTCTCTTTGATGAACCAGCTTCCTCCTGACCCATATCTAACCCCAGGAGTACCCTACCGAGTCTAAGCCTTGTTACCTAGGTAATATTGACCCTCATCCCAGAAACAGGGGAACATGTGTCTTTCCCTCATATGCTCAGTTTCTGACTTAGTACTGCTCTCACTCCACAAAGAAGGACGTGATATGGCCATGTGGTTGCAAAGTTATGCAACTGTCTGGCTTCCCACATGTCTCGGATTTAGAGCTATTAAGTTACACCACATGTGTGAGAGCAGCCGCCCTGGAGAGGCTGCTCCAGGCTCCACGCAGTTCCCTTCCAGCCTCTCCTGGGCAATGGTTTGGAAACCTTGTGGTCACAGCTAACGCAGGGTCTCCCTTGTCAAAGACAAATGAATAAGACAAGGGGTGACAGGGACAATCAATGCAATAGAAGTGGCATCAATTACTTGTGGAGCAGATATAACCATTTCAGCTGAGAGAGCTGGCAGAAGCACTCTACCCTCTTCTGCCATTTTTTTTTTTTTTTTTTTATGACCATGACGAACAAAGAGTTCCCACCCTTCCGCTGGAGGAATTCTGCAGGGTGACAATTCTAATAGCCAAGAAGTTCTTCATTATGTCCAACCGAAATGGCCTTTGGCTTAATTTAATGCTACTTTATTTCATTCAGTTTAACATGAAAAGGGAAAAAGTAATACGTTTCAATTTCATAGGAACCCTTCATACACTTGAAGGTAGTGACTAAGCCCCTCCAAGTTTTAGGAAAGAAAATAACTCTGACAAAGATCCTCCTGAAACAATTTTTAGATTGGGCTCCATGGGTGATAGTTCTCTCAGCAAAACATGATCTGACTAAGCTTCCAGAATTCTTTCATCTCTTCTGATTTTTGGGGGGCTACTTTTTAAAAAAACAGGCATGTACTTCAATCACACTTTATACCTTCTTCATAATGTTTAGCACTTACTCAAAGCATACAGGTCTTCAAAAAATAGAACTTTATTCTAAATGAACTAAAGCAGCTATCCTGATAATTCACAAGCGATTCCCAGCTAACTTTGGTCTTATGCAAACATAAACATTGGTCTCCTGGGCTGAATTTCCTCTTTCATATGGTCACAGTTTGGAGAACCACTGTGTAGCCAGGAGTGTTGTTGCTGGAGACACCGCTGGGAAGCGGCCCTGAGCAGGCCAGTGTGGTTTGTCTGAGCCAAAAAAGACACCGGAAAAGCACCGGCTTAATCCAGCGCAGCTGTTGGGGATTGTGTCTGGGCCGAGAGGAAAACAGTGCAGAGCAACTTTCTAAAGCTTCTCTGAAAGCACATAGGTTTTCCAGGGTTTTTGTTTTCAGTTTGAAAACATCACACCATAAAATAACTGATGGCTGCCCATGGTATTTTGACATGATCAACCTTTACAGTTAAGCTATGGAGTCCTAACAGAGAAGGATGACTTAGTAAGGATGATTTAGTTGGTGTGAAGTACTGAAAGCAGGACCAAGTATTTAATCATCTTAAAAATATGGAAGACTATTTATTCTGTGATCCTTGTAATGGACATAGGCTGTTTGTATGTGTCTAGCATCCCTTTCTCCTTCTGGGTAAGAAAACCTTTTTTCCTAAGGGAAACCATTCCATGGGTTGGCCCCTTGACCGACCAGCATGAAGGGGTAGACATGGGATCCTGGCCTTGCCTGGCCGAAGAAGGCACTCTCCTTGCTGCCGTGACTGTGGACAGACATGGGAGAAGAAGAGTCGTATCTGGGGGATTTTTTGGCCAGTTACAGATAAGGAAGGTGAACATCTGGGTGCTTGAAGCCTCTAATATACAGAGACGCTAGAATCCTGGGTCAATAAATTATGCTCAACCACTTTATTTTTTGTTTTTGTCTCATCAGTTTCATTTGAATTTCTATGACAATTAAACGTCCCAATTAATAGCATCTATTAGGAAGGAAAATGAGGAGTGAATGTTAAGCGATTTGCCCAAGTTGACACGCAGCTTTGGAGCTTGCTGTGAGCTAAGCTTGATGTCCAGCTCTCCTAGCCTTTCTTCTTTGGATCCTTGTTTCCTGGGCACCTGCAGCGTGTCAGACCCTGGTAGGAGGGCGGTAAGCATCCCCTCACGGAGCTCACAGCCCATTCCTCTGTAGTTCCCAGGGTCAGTCTGAAGAGTGTTTTGATGAAGCTATGTATTTTTAAACAAGGTAGTCTCCAAGAGAGTGTTTCTAAAAGCAACATTTTGTTATAATACATAAAATTACAAAGGAGAAAGTAAAAAATTTTCTGTAGAATCATAAATATTAAATTTAGAAATATTAAATATTGCATTAAATCTTAAAACCTGTTGTAAACCCCATTTTGTAGCTTAAATGATACCAGCACTAGGACAATGAAGCCACTTTGTCAAATTCATAGCTTTTTCAGTCTGTTTTTAGAAAGAGGTTCATTGTTTGTTGCTTAATTCATTATGAAGATAACATACAAGAAATAATAGTGAGGCTAAATATTTTTCTCATCTATACTCTTATGTGTGATATCTTTTGAAAAACTTATAATTCCTATAACATTACCTTAAATATCCTAAAGGCTCAATAAATACTATTAATGAAACAATTACTATTAAAATATCTCATTGCCAACTGCTTGCATTGTGGGAAGGGATCTGATCGATGCAAAATTCTCCCTGTTCTTTCATCCTGCCTTGAAGTTGCAATGAGCCTTCATCTCTTGTCAATCTCAAATGCCCCAAGCATAATCTCCAAAACCTCCCATTGAGACAAAGGAACTCAAGAAGGTCTAACATGACCAGAAGAAAAATGATAAGTACAAAGTATACCTAACTTTTTTATCTCTTAGATTCAAATGCTTCTTCTCATATACACATTTATTGTCATATACCAATTCATTAGGCAGAGGGTATGAAGAGAAAAGGTGCAGAACTTAATTATTAAGATAAGTCCATTTATTTTTAAAACAAGCACATAAAGTTTTTTTTAACTTTAAATGTGTAGTTTATTTTATGTTAATTATATCTCAATGAAGCTATTAAAAAATATGAAAATGAGCCCTGGCCGGTTTGGCTCAGCGGTTGGAGCGTCGACCTGCGGTACAGAGAGACCCGGGTTCGGTTCCCGCTAAGGGCACGTACCTTGGTTGCAGTTTGTCCCCGGCCCTGGTTGGTCGTGCCGGTGGCAGCCACTCGATGTGTCCCTTCACATCGATGTTTCTCTCTCTCTCTCTCTTCCTCTCTCTCCCTCCCGCTCTATCTGAACAACAACAAAAAAAAAAATGGAAAAATGTCCTCGGGTGAGGATAAAAAAAATATATATATGAAAATGAGATCAATCTCTATGAATCAGTTCACACTCCCAAAGAGGTGTGTCCATCAAGTACTAAGAGGCAAAAAAAAGTGTGAAACATTAGGCATGATATCTTTTGTAAAATACATAAAAGTAGAAAATGTTAACTTGGAGAGAATAGAAAGAGTTTTCATTTTTCAATCTAAATACTATCCTAGTCTACAACAAGCATTTGTTATAGCCAGGCTCAAAGACCCCTACTTCCTGGGATTCATGCTTTTTTTGTAGTTGTCTCCCACATGGTTTCAGGGTTAGTCTTTGTGATACACGAGCAGCTTTCTGCTGAGATTCAAGTGAAGAAGAACCGAGTCCATCTCTCAACAGCCATGTAGGTGGCCGTCTTGGAAGGCCCTCTGATGACCACAGACTTATCTGCCATTCTGATTGCAACCTCATGAGAAACCCTGGGAGAAAACTATCTGGCTAAGCCAGTCCCAGATTTGCAATACCCAGCAACTGTGCGTGGTAAAAAATATTTGTTGTTTTAAGATATTAAGATGTGGGAAAATTTGTTACATAGCGATAGATAACTAATACAGTATGAATTCCTTTTGGGGGTGGGTAATACATACATAACAATGTATAATTAACACAATAAAATGCACATATTTAAAGTGTACAATTTGATAAGTTTTGATACGTATATACGATATATTTGTATCTGTAAACTCTCACTAAAATTAAGATAAACATATCCACCATTTCTCCAAAAGTTGCTCATGCCCTTTGGTTATCCCTTCTTCTTGGCCCTTCTACCTCACTTATTCCAAGGCAACCACTGTCTACTTTCTGTTGCTATATATTACCGTCTCTATTAATTTGCAATTTGTAGGATTAGGTGTAAATAAAATTGCATAGTATGTTTTTTCTTTTTTGGTTTGGCTTCATTTACTCAGCATAATTATTTTGAGATTCATTCATGTTGCTGCATGTATATATCAATGATTCATTCCATTTTATTGCTAAGTAGTAATCCATTTTATATACAGTATTGGATATACTACAGTTTGTTTATCCATTCACCTGTTGATAAACATTTGGGTTTTTACAGTTTTTGGCTATTATAAGTAAAGGTTTTATAAATATTTGTGTACAAACATTTAGCAGATATATGCTTTCATTTCTCTTCAGTAAATACGTGACAGGAGACATGGCTGGGTTATATAATAAGGATATATTTAACATTGTAGGAAACTACAAAACCATTCTCCAAAATATTTGTGTCACTGTACATTCCTAGAGAGTTTTTTTCACATCCTTGCCAAAACTTGTTATAAGACTTTTTAATTTTAATAATTCTAATAGATTTATAGTTGCTTACTATTATACTTTTAGTTTGCATTTTTCTAATGACTAATAGTGTTGAACATTTTTTCATGTCCTTAGTTATTATCCATATATCTTTTTAATGAAGTTTTTGTTCAATATTTTGCCTAGTTTTTTTTTTTTTTTGTTAGAGTTTTAAGAGTTCTTTATATGTTGTTTAACAGATATATGATTCACAAATATTCCTTTCCCATCTGTGACTTGGCTTTTCATTCCTTTAATAAGCAAGAGTCTTAAATTTTTATGAAATCCAACTTATCAATTTTTTAATGGATTATGCTTTTGCTATCATATCAAAGAAATCTTTGCCTAACCCAAGGTCACAAGAATTTCTTTTTCCAATGTTGTCTTCTAGAAGTATTATAATTTTAGACTTAACATCTAAAATTCATTTTGAATTGATTTTTGTATTGAGTGTAAAGTATTAATCAAAGTTTATTATATTTGCCAATGTATATACAATTTTTATGGCATAATTTGTAGAACAATGACCCCTTTCCCCAGAAATTTCACCATACTTTTGTCAAAAATTAGTTGTAAATTTAAGGGGAGAGGATTATTTGATCTTCTGGGGAAAACTTACAAATGAAGACTGGTTTTTAAATTTTAAAACTAGTATGTTTAATAACAAAAGTATTATAGGAAAAGGCAAAAAACAGACAAAAATATTAGACCCAATCATAATATCACTGGCTAGAAATAGCTAATGGTTTTCTAAAAATACAATTCATTTTTAATAAAAATTGGGTCTGAATATATTCTTTTGAAATCTACTTTACATGTCACTATATCACAAATTATTCTTGATATCATTAACATCTTCTCTAATATAGTTTTTAATGAAAACATAGTTGTGACCACAAAGTTTAGATAGGGACAGAATATATTCTTGTGTATCACCAAATTCAGGAAATCACTATTCTAGGAAATTAAAAACTGGATCATTGATGAATCAATTGAAAGTTTTCTTTAAATGATTAAAAATACCCAGAGATCCCGCTTCTAGGAATATACCCTAAGAAGCCTGAAACACCAATCAGGAAGAATATATGTACCCCCATGTTCATAGCTGCACTATTTACAATAGCTAAGATCTGGAAACAGCCCAAGTGTCCATCAGTTGAGAAATGGATAAAAAAGCAGTGGTACATATGCACAATGGAGTACTATGCAGCTGTAAGAAAGAAAGATCTCTTATCCTTTGAGACGACATGGAGGGACCTGGAAAGTATTATCCTAAGTGAAATAAGCCAAGCAGAAAAAGGCAAATACCACATGATCTCACTTATATACGGAATATAATGAACATAACAGTCTGAGGAATACGGTAGACTCAGAAACATGGAAGTAGGGCACAGACTGACATCCCTCAGAAGAGGGGGTGGGAAGAGATAAACCACAGAACTTACATGCATGTATGCATGACCAACAGACATGGACAACTAAGCCGGGGACGGGGTGGGGGTGGGGTGGGGAGGGGGGTTCCAATGGGGTAAAAAAGGAGAAATATCTGTAACAAATAAATAAATAAATAAATAAATAAATAAATAAAATTTTAAAAAATTACATTAAAAAAAATACAATAAATTAACATTGGCCTTTTACTTTTACTTTATGTCAATATTTCTGGATTTTCCATGCCAGCAATTTACCTAAATTGATAGTTTTTCTTTCCAATATAAAGAAGAGAAAAATAAGTTGGGGACAAAGTTTTTTATTATGGTGCAGATTTTAACATTAACAAATATTTAGAATTCATCTGAAGTCACTTTTAGGAGCCTGGAGCTGAAAATCATGGAGTATTAATGGAAATTTTCTGCCTAACGTTTTTTTATCTTGATTCTCATAGTCATTCATAATGATGTTGCTGGAGTCCATCCAGGATTACAAAAACTTCCAGGCTCATTGAAATGGAGATGGATAATATATTTCAAAAACCACATCAAGTTCATCTGCAAATAGTCAAATTAGCCTTTAAAGTCAGAGAGCACTCTACAAGATTCAAATCAATTCCATGAACAAGTCAATAAAACTGACAGGGTTTTGGTTATCCAAAACCACATAGCCAGGCTTGAAAATACATCAATCTTCATACATAGAAATATGACCCAAGAGGAATAAGGCTGTATTAATTGACTTGTTATTAGGGGAAGTGCTAGTTAAGTTTTGTTACCTGTTCTCTGACTATGATTATAGAAGAAATGAAAGTAGAGAGGATATAAATCAGCTCTGTTGGGCCAGTTCTGAAAGGGTTCTTAACACCATTTTCTATGTCAAAAGGGTAATGCCAACAGGGGCTTCCTATTAAGGAAGCATTAAGTTAGAATTTTGTAAGGGGGAAATTGGGGCATCTAGGTGTCTTTAGATCAAACTAAAAATCATAGAGCATTGACCAAACTTGATGTAAGTATGTGTAGTATAAGTCTCCAAAGGGAAGCTACAATCTTAAGATTCATGCTAAGGTCCTCCCTCATCTCTTAGCCAAAGTCTGTAAACTACATTTCCCAGACTTCTTTACTGCATGATTTAAATTTAATTCCAAGAGGGTCAATCATGAGAAGTTTGAACGACCGAATTTAAATCTGTTTGTTTGTTTTTGCTTTTGGCAGCATCAGGTGAGATGTTTGGCAAACTGTAGACAAGGTTTGCAGCATTTTCTGGGTGAGCACCTGTGAGTCATCTGCCTAAGTGCTGAAGGCTTCTGAGAGCTTCATGGATATGATCCTGAATCTTCACACTTTCTGATTTCCTAACAAGCCAGCAGTGGCATACCATGACCTTTAGACCCCAGCCTATGAACAGTGTGTTAAGTAGCCATTTCCCTCTATTGAAGTCCTTTCTGTTAAAACAAGTAGAATGGTTTTTGTTTTTCCACCAAAATGTGACTAATAGACCATTTAAATGCTAAGATTATGCAGTAGAATTTTTAGCATCTGTGTATGATGCATGCAATTAGTTTCAAATATACGTCAATTTTCTTTTTAACTTGTTTCCAGTATTGATGATTGACAAGGAGCATGAACCGTGGCACCATTCTGTCTGGTCCGTAACACTACCATCCTAGGAGTATTGGAAATAAACATTCATATGAACACAAAATATTGTGATGAAAATGATCTGAACTAATGATCTAGGTCATTAGATTATTTAAGATAATTATCTAGATTATCTGGATTTTCCAGGGTGAGGAGTACAAGAAGAAAAAACTTAACCTAGGTTTGAAGTTCTCTCTTTCTGCCCTAGCCAGGTTCATTTCAGATAAATTTTCCACAGCAACAATCCAGAGGCCTGAAAAAGGCCCATTGAGGGGGAAAAAGAACCTTGCCATAAAGTGAGAAGATGAATGACAACTTTCTCTAAATAAGTATTTACTGTAAGCAACAATAGAAAAAAAGAACAGCCCTGGCCGGTTTGGCTCAGCGGTTAGAGCGTCGGCCTGCGGTCCGGAGAGACCCGGGTTCGGTTCCCGCTAAGGGCACGTACTTCGGTTGCAGTTTGTCCCCGGCCCTGGTTGGTTGTGCGGGTGGCAGCCACTCGATGTGTCCCTTCACGTCGATGTTTCTCTCTCTCTCTCCCTTCCTCTCTCTCCCTCCCACTCTATCTGTACAAAAAAATGGAAAAATATCCTCGGGTGAGGATAAAAAAAATAAAATAAAATAAAATAAAAAAAAGAACATATTTTTATTAGTTTCCTAATTGACGTCTAATGAATACTTACTTCATTAAGAAGAATCAATTTAAAAGAAATATTTAGGACTATCAATGCTGACAAATAAACTTTATTTCATATAATCAATTCAGGATAAAACGTGTACATATATTAGGTGACATGTTTTATTTAAAATTTTAAGAGCTTTATTGAGCCTAACAGAGGGAAAGAAATATATTCTTAAAAAATACGTTCTTAAAACTTAAGTTATTTGAATTATTGAAAGTAGTATTGGCAATGAAAAATTGGTGTCACTCTGAAGTTCTTAAAATGTTAATAATTGAAATTATTTGAAAACTAGAAACACAAAGACTGCTTTTTAATTTATTTTTTATCTAGAAATTAGGTTATGGGTTGAGTTGCAAAACTTCATGGGACATGTGTTAGCACCCATTTATTATTATTCATATCTGACATTTAAGAAAAAATCTACAAAACTTTATCAGGGGATAGAAAGTCAGTCAAATGAACAACCTGAACATGAATGAATGCAAAAGCATGACAAGATCTTGACTGAGAAGATGATATTATATCATGCTAATTTACCCTCAGATTACTATCTACATATTTTATAACGCCAATCTCAATGGGACATTTATTTATTTATTTTTACTTTTAAAAAGTGTTCTAAAGCTAAAGACAACACATAAAAAACAGTTTGAAAAAGATGTGCTCATCACAATTTAGATGCTATCAAAGCCTTGAAAAACTGTGGTGGGGACTGGGGAGGCTTGGCAAGCCTAGCCTAGATCAGTAATTTTCAACCTTTTTCATCTCATGGCAAATTACTAAAATTTTGTGGCACACCAAAAAATATAGTAAACATCATTGCTTACTTTTAAGGATGCACCCTTTCTGTAGAAATGGCCTTTATGGTGCAGAGACATTTTGATCTTATGTAGGCAAATTTGGGAGCAGAGTCAGGGGAGCCTGCATTGATTTGCATGATAGACAAAGGTGTGGGTGCTGTCAGTGGTCTCATTTCAGCATTGCCTTTGCCACCCCTACAAAATCCTGAATAGGGCTACAGGGCTCACTACTGTTTTAGGGTGAGTGGATTCTCTCGGCAGCACTCAGTCCATTAGAGTGCAGTTCCAGTGTAGATGCAAAAGCAGTGGGGCTTGAAGAAGGGGATATGGGAAATAAAACTCCAGGAATTTTCAGAAATCTAGAATATATTTCACATTTTCCCCAGGAGTGGATTTGGACAGGTCAAGGAGACCATTCAAATAGCTTTACTTGTGTTACTTGGAGTCTGTGCAGCAAGAAGACTGGTTCTTCACCTTCCAAAGCTTAAAAGTGAGAGACAGTAGCTGTCCAGATATTCTGAAACCTGAGCAAGGGTGATTAAAAAGAGGGCCCAAGAGGGCTGCCTAGAGAGATGACAAGATTCCAATTTAGATGACATTCCATGAGGAGTGGAGCAAGGGAACCAGAGGCTGGACTGGCAGAGACCTGTAAGTAGCCATCTGGGGATGCTTTGCAGGCTTTAGAGCATCTGCAGTGAGAGATCCCCAGCAATGAGGCACTGGTGTCTGAAGAAACCACAACCATTCCCAAAGAAACATTTAGTCTTAAATATCCCCCAAGCCCAGAAGTATCAATGCTAGGTCAATGCTCGAGTTAAGCAAGATGCTTTTTGCGCTGCAACTGTCTTCTTTTCTACCATTAAACCTTGGAAGTGCCAGAAGCGGTCTACGTGTGTGGCGGGTGGGGATGTGAATGTCAAGTTCCTGATGACTACAATAGGCCTAATACATTTAAGATGTGCTCCCCTCCCCCAACATAGACGCACTTGAGAAAGAAAATGAAGAACATACTAAAATTCAGGATCCTGTGGTTTAAAACAAACACTGACCAGTTAAAAATCTAATATTTTTAGATTAATAGATTTTATCTTTAACATTTACCGAGTGCCAACTTTGTGCTAGGCACTCTTCTGAGCATGGAGAAAATAAGAAACAAAATTTAAAAAATCTGGCCCTCAGGGATTTTAATTCCCAAAGGGATGGTCAGAGTGAAAATATAATGCCAAATAGCAACAAGTTCTATTATGAAAAATAATAGCCAAGGTGATAGAGTGACAGGCCTGCTAATTAACATAGAGACATCAGGTTATTTTTGAGCGTACAATTTAGGTAATTTGAAAGAACCGAAGAAGTGAGTCATGTGACTCTTAGAAGACCAGTCTGGCCAGAGGGAGGATGAATAGCAAAGGACTGAAGTGGGAGCCATGTTGGCTGGGGTAAAAAGTATAAGGAAGCTCTGTAGTTAAGCCAAGCGCGCAATGAACTTCTTATTTCAGATGGAATAGCTTAGGGAGAGGGACTTTCGAGAAGCTAGCCTTGCTGTGGACCAGAGCTGGAAAGAGAACACTCTGGGCCCTGGTCAGGAAAAGGGTCTGTTATAACCCAAGTCAGACACATTTAAATCATGCTTAGACTTGCCTCCACCTGTGGTTTACCATAAGCATGAACATATGACTGGAGTGGAGGTCCTGCAGCTGTCAAGTTTTGCCATGGTGAGTTTATTAAATCAATACTGCATTGAACTGGGGAAGACTATCTGGTCATAAGGGAGTCTTCTCCCCTGTGACCATGGTGGAAATGGGAAAGGGGACTGTTTAATACCCACCCTCTCTTTCATTTTTAGTCTACCACGTGTAATAAATAGGCCTTTTCCTTTTCTTCTGAATGAGGTCAATGAGTGCTTGAGTCTATTGAACAAAATGGGTTAGCTAATGAACATTGTTATAAGTTGTTTAGAAATTAAGTCAGTCCTGAACCCTTACCCCAGTAAAGACATTGATTATAGGGTTCTTTGATACATGAGATTGATAAAGTACTTGTTACAGAGCTTGGCACAGAGCATGCTCAATAAATGACAATTATTACTGTGTGGTAATAATAATGGCCTGAGATTATTCAAATTAGTGCATAGTGACTAATCAATAAAAGTGAATCAAGTTTCTACTGGTCATAAGAACATGGCTGGGGATGTTGCCTCATGTATTCATATCTACACCAACCTGAGATAGGGGAATGCATCCATCTGGATTGCCTTAGGACAGACAACAGGACCCTCCATCTCTTCCTTCCTAAGCAGTACCTGAAGATACACAGTCCCTGAAGACATGACTAAATGCAGGGGAACTTCTGAACTCAGAGTTCTATTAGAAGGAAGGGAGGAATCGATACTTGACAGCAACCAACACTGTAACAATCCTTAACTTTCCCATTTCTTTGTCTGAGGCATCTTAGTAAATCCTGTAACAACATGGTTCTGGATTTAGTACATTGTGATGAAGTGAGTATTACATTTCCATAAGGAAATGCCTTCTCTGTATATACACCATTTTCTATTATGCTTCAGACTTTCAGATATGTTCCTATACACACACACACATATATGTGTGTGTATATATATAGTCTAAGTGAGAGACATATAGAAATTATTATAGAAAGTATAGATACAACCTATGACAGAGGACATAGAGATATAAATCAACAATTAAAACAGAGCATAGTATGTACTAACATGGAAGTACTAATCTGAGCTTCTAGTCACCAACTCCACCTGAAATGGGAGGTTAATCTTGGAGGAGGAGGTAATGTTTGAATAGTGTCTGGAAGGAATCACAAAAGCAGGAGGGAAGAGTAGCCCTTCCAATATATACAAGCTTCCTCTGAAAGAACATGGTTCCTTCAGGAACAGCAGATGGTAAAGCCAGAGTACTTACCCAATGTTTGGAGGGGAACAACCTAAGCACCTCACAGAATTTTTCTCTCAGTCTAAATAGGCTTGTTATATAAGAGAGCTCTGCAAGTTACTCTATACGAATTATTGAGTCATTTTATCTTAGAGGAAAAAGCAACGGATTGGAGTTACGCAGATTTGGATCTGGATTTGAATCCTGATGTATCTGCACACTAGCTATGTAACTTGGGGCAAGATATTCCTCTCCTCTGAACATCTTTCTTATCTGCAAAATGGGAATCATGTTCTAATTATAAGGACCAAAATAAGTTAGTACTTGCAAAACACCTGTAAGTGCCTGTCTTGTAATGAGTTTTAACAAATATTCTCTACCTTCTGTTCCAATGTTAATTAACTTTGGTATTCACATCCTTATTGGAATTCTCTCTTCATGTGGCATCCATGATACACTCTCTCCTAGTTCTCAACCTCAACTATTCTTTTTGGTCTCCACCATGGATTTGTCTTTTTCTGATGAATCTTTTTTTCCTTAAATAATGATTATCTCCAAGGATTTGTCTTACCCTGTTTTCTACTCAGTCACCATGTTAAAACATCATATTTAAGTCAGAATTTTTTTTGAAGCCTCCTAATTTCAGTGCTTTCTCCTAAGACTTAGACCTGTATTTCAACAGCTATATGAATAGCTTTAGTGTATTAAGTGTCTACTGTTGTGTAACAAATTATTCTAAACTTAATGACTCAAAACATCACTAATTATTCCACAGTTTCTGTGGGTCATGAATCTGGACCCGGCTTAGCTGGACCATGTGGCTCAAAGATGCAATCAAGGGGTCAAATGGGGTTGGTCTCATCTCCAAGCATATTCTTTAGACTGAACCTTGTTTCTCACTGGTAATTGAACTGAAAGCCTTGATTTGTTACTGGATATTGGGTAGAAGCTTCCTTCAGCTCCTTGCCACATAAATCTCTTCATAGGACAACCCACAACATGTTAGCTGGCTTCCCTCAGAGCAAGTAAGGGAGAACATGTAAAACAGCTCTCACAGTCTTCTGTGGTTTAATAGCAGATAATATCCCATTACATTTGCTATATTCTGTTAGAAGTGTATGGCTTGGTCTACTCACGCTTGTGGAGAAGGGATTAGACAAGGGTGTGAATACCGAGTCCTTCGAGAAACTTCTTAGCACACTTAAGAAATTCCTAGGAGGTAGATTTTATCCTCGTTTTATAGATGACAAAATAGAGACATTGAGAATTTAAATATATTGCCCAATACTGCTGATAATTTATGAAACTGACATTTGAACTTGAAAGCCTGTTGATTGTTTTATTTATTTATTTATTTATCTTTATTGATTTTTTTTTTTGAGAGAGAGAGAAACATCGATGAGAGAGAATATTGATTGGCCACCTCCTGCATGCCCTCCCCTTTCCCCCCTGGGGATCAGGCCCACAGCCTGGGCATGTGCTCTGATTGGGAAGCAAACCAGTTGTGCATGGGTCTATGCTCAACTACTGAGCCACACTGGCCAGGCTATTATATTTTTTGACAAATAAAAACTGTATATATTTAAGATGTACAACATGATGTTTATATATATATATATAGATATAGATATAGATATAGATATAGATATAGATATATACTGTGAAATAAATACTACAATTAAAATAATTAAGATATGCATCACCTCCCATAATTACCCCTTTACTTTAGAGTGAGAACACTTGAGATCTTAGCAAATTTCAAGTATATAATATATTATTATTAACTATAGTCACTATGCTGTATGTTAGATCTTATTGAACTTATAACTGAAAGTGATCAATATCTCTTTATACCTCTCCCCCACCTCCTCCATCAAGCTGCTGATAACCACCATTATACTCTCTCGTACTATGAGTTTGACTTTTTTTATAGATTCCACATACAAGTGAGATCATACAATATTTGTCATACTGTCCGCTATTGTGAATAATGCTCTAATAAACTTGGGAGTACACATAGCTCTGTAAGATACTGATTTAGTTTCTGTAGTGTGTGTGTGTGTGTGTGTGTGTGTGTGTGTATCCAAAAGTGAGATTGCTGTATTATACACTAGTTTTATTTTTAATTTTTTGAGGAGACTTCATACTGTTTTCCACAGTAGTTGTACCAATTTATATTTCCACAATCAGTGCACAATGTGTCCTTTTCTCCACATCTTCTCCGACACGTACTATCTTTTGACTTTTGGTTATAGTCTTTTTAAAATGTGTGAGGTGATATCTCACTGTGGTCTTGCTTCAATTTTCCTGATGATTAGTGATGCTGAGCATCTTTTCATGTACCTGTTAGTTATTTGATTGGAAAAATGTCTATTCAGGCCCTTTGCTCATTTTTTAATTGAATTATTCATTTTTTTTCTGTTGAGTTGTATGATTTACTTACAGATTTTGGATATTAACTCTTATCAAATGTATGGTTTGTAAATATTTTCTCCTATTTCGTGGACTGCTTTTTCAACTGTTTAGCTTGATGTAGTCCCACTAGTTTATTTTTGCTTTTCTTGCCCTGTGCTCTTCATTGCCAAGACAAGACCAATGTCAAAAAGCGTATCCCTTATGTTTTCTTCTAGGAGTTTTACCGTTTCATGTCTTATGTTTAATTCATCTGAGTTTATTTTGGTGTATGCTATAAGATAATGGTAGCCTCCCTTTTATTATTTTACACTAAGCAATGACTTTTCAGGATGTTTTAAAGTTACATTCTTTTCAAAGAGATATTTTCTGTGGCATATATATACCTATTCATGTATATATAAATGAAGCTGACCCAGCGTTTTACACAAATTGTGGACATAAAAAGAAATCAATCTACTTTCTGAATTATGTCTCATTTAACTGGAAGGCAGCATAAAATATGCTTAAAGACAATAACTGGTTTTTTTCTGGCTTTGATTTTGCCTCCTTTTTCATTTTAAATATTGATAATATGGACTTAGGGTGAGGCAACATCATGTTGTTATGGATGATGCCCCTTCCTTTCTACTGTAGCTGGATCACAAGCCATACATTTAGCCTTCATGGTCCCATTCATGCAGGAGAACCTGCCCCTGGATATTTCTAGCCTGAGATTCTATTTCAACTAATGTGCCCGGGCAGTTGCTTCATGGCTACAGTTGCTGAGAAAAGTGTTCATTGCATCAATTTCTAAGTCTACTGCTGGGAGAACCCATGATATGGAATTGCTGTACATACTAGTTCACCTTACCTATAGTAAAAATAAAAATTAAATTTAGTATTCAATTGGAATAGCTTTTGACCACATTTTCCCCCTGATTTTATACTTAATATTTAACTTCTCACCTCTGGCATTGTATTGCTTTTTTAATATTTTAGTTTAGTAGTATATATGTATGTATATGTATTCTAGATATATGCATTTTTATATATGTACCTTGTTTCTGAAACTTTTAGAGTCTAACTAGAAATAATTAATAAATATTAAATGACATAAAATTAGCCTAAGGTTTAAATTTACACGAGCCATTTAAAAGAGAACTCCAATTACATGCCCATACTTTCTACATTAAGCATAAATACTTCATTACTATTGAAATTCTAGTGATTTCAATGCTGAATGTAGACTGTTGAGGGAAATCACAGTAGTCTGTATGCATTATTTGATCACTCATTCCAGAAAAAGAAACAAGAAAAAAGTGGCAAGAGCAATCGTTTCCAACTCAAGTTGAAACTCAAGCAGAGAAATTTGCTTGTTTAACAAATAGATATAAGTATTATTGGTCATAATTAAGAGTAGAGAAAAGTATAAGGTATTAAATGAAAATGAAAAGGCCAACTCTCCTCATAAGAAATGAATGGTACAAGAGCACTGTCTCTATGAATATAGCTTTTCATAAACTGACAAATTGGAAGGTAGTGAGCTCTGGGATGATGAAATCATTATATACAATCAAATATTAAAAAGAATGTGCTTATTGCTATTTTCAACTCTCTGGTGAGGTTAGACATTAAGAATTATCATTTTAAAAAGTCATCTAACTGACATGTTTCATTTTTTGTTATTTCTCTGGATACGCCCTATATTTTGCTAGGACTTGGCCTTGCCTGTTGTATGACAATACATAGTGTTGAGCCAATCTACTGAAATCTTGCAGAAATGAACATCTGTTCGATCAATGGCAATTTAAAACTTGGCCTACATCAAAGTCCACCCTTCACATGCCTGCAGGTTTAGGTTTTATTCTTTGTGATAAGAGCTTATTGGATGTAAGTGAATGTCTCGCTTCTCAAAGTTTGACATTGTATTCCAGTTATTTATAGAGTGCCCTCTGAACCAGTGGCTTTCTGAGGTGACTTTCTGAATATTATGAGAGCCATTGTTTCACCTGCCTTTGACCTGACTTCAGGTGGTCAGTCTTATCTGGAAACTAAACTTTGTAGACAGATGTATCCAAATAGTCATGTATCAGGACTTTCACAGGGTTTAAAAGCTTTAGTACAATAATTTGACTGATCTTGTTGGAACCAAGAGAGACTCCTATCAACCACAACAAGAAACTCTTCCAGGAGAATGATACTGTAGGACAGTGAAAAACTCATCAGAATATGCTCTCAGTTATATGTCATCTGCTCACCATCTTTATACTTCTCCTTGGGTAGCCAGTTATGTCTCCTGAGTGTATTTTCTTATTTGTAATATAAGAAAGTGAACTGTGTTATTATCAATATACTTTGGGTCCAAATTTTCTATAATTAAATGAAGCTAGCAAAAAATGAAGAAAATTAGCCCTGGCCAGTTTGGCTCAGTGGTTGGAGCGTCGGTCTGTGGTCCAGAGAGACCCAGGTTCAGTTCCCGCTAAGGGCACGTACCTCGGTTGTGGTTTGTTCCCAGCCTTGGTTGTGTCGTGCGGGTGGTGACCACTCGATGTGTCTCTTTCACATCGATGCTTCTCTCTCTCTCTTCCTTGCTCTCCCTCCCACTCTATCTGAACAAAAAATGGAAAAGATGTCCTTGGGTGAGGATTAAAAAAAAAAAATGAACAAAATATTAAGTTGTGGTCCAGCTAATATAGCCTTTGGGCATCCATATCCACATTTCCACGTTTGATGTCACATAGATTACTTAAAAAATAGGAGAGAAAAATTAGGGCCATTCAAATTAAAAGTTTATAAAGAAGCTCTATAATAATGATAACATAAAGGCACTTCTATATGAATAATAAAAATAAAAACAAACACTGATAGAGTTCAGGGCAGGCCATTCAAATTAAAAGTTTATAAAGAAGCTCTATAATAATGATAACATAAAGGCACTTCTATATGAATAATAAAAATAAAAACAAACACTGATAGAGTTCAGGGCAGGCCACCCCGAAATATGCCAAATTGACATATTGGTCATTTTGAATTAAAGTTACTCAAGAACAGCTAGGGCAGGAAGGACACTCTGACTTCCTCTCTGTGCCCCTGATGGGGGGCAATAAATCTCCCATGTGGAAGGCACCTTACCTGCTCCGAGAGGTGAAAGGACAGGGATAGGGAATTCAGAGCTGAAGAGGCTATGTAAACAAACTCTGCTTGGTTTCTTCACTAATTAATACCCAAGCATCAATTCTTTGTACTGTCAGTTCTTCACGAATTCATTGTTTCTTTGTTTATTTTTATTTATTTATTTATTTATTTATTTATTTATTTATTTATTTATTTGATATTTTGTTCAGATAGAGTGGGAGGGGGGGAGAGAGAGAAACATTGATGTGAAAGGGACACATCGAGTGGTTGCCACCCACACGACCGACCAGGGCCGGGGACAAACTGCAACCGAGGTACATGCCCTTAGCGGGAACCAAACCCGGGTCTCTCCAGACCCCAGGCCAATGCTCTAACCGCTGAGCCAAACCGGCCAGGGCCATTGTTTCTTTGTTTAAATGACAGAAAACTGCATAATTTAATTACTTTAGGGAATCTCCTATTTCTGTGAGTTCCCATAACTACAAAATTAAAATTTGGGTTTCTCCTGTTAATCTAGTTTATGTTAATTTAATTATTAGACCTGCGAGAAGAACCTAGAAGGGTAGAGGGAAAATGTCTCTTCTCTGACAACACAAAACATTGAGAATTTTACTTCAATGATATTTCTGCTCAGGATATGGCTCATTCAGTCTCTATAAATTAAGTCAGACCTGAAGGCCCAATGTATTTCTCCAATCTAGGACAGGATGTATTTGGATTTTCACTGAGAAATCACATCTAAATGCAAATGGAAAGGCTTTTCCGAATGATCCACAGCAAAGTCAGGGGGAGGCTAGGAGGTAGATTCAGGTTTCATGAACTTTAATTCAGTCCCTTATACAGTCATGGTGTTTTCTTACCAAAAGTATTCTTCGAGTCATTTCACAGTTTGGAAAAGAAAATCTTTTAGAGGTAAATGGCTAATTGTTTAGAACTCTCAAATTGCTGTATGATAGTCTTGATAAATGAAATAAAAATAGATCTTGGCTGCTCCTCAGTTTCTGCAGTTCAAAACATCGTAATATAATTTATCACAGGCGTTTATACATAATATATATATATATCTCAGGTTCTTAAAATTTCAACTTAGTTGTTCCCTTTGCACAAAAGGATAATTTTACTTCCTCAGTGAAACAGTTTAAACAATTTGAGTGTTTTTTGCTGAGATGTGAATCAGTATCCTACGTTGTAAACATCATAACATGCTGGAAATGAAGAAAATAATCCTGTAATTTAAACTCAGAGTATCTTTTTAATCTTAATGCAGATCAAGTTCACATTGTCAATTGAGGTTTTAAAAGACAATAGCCTAGGACACTGTCACATGGAACTTTTCTTCTCTGATGTCAACATGTACTCTGTCAAAAATGCTTCCAAGAATAAAATGTTTTTCACATTTTTAATTTTATTAGCAAACATGCATAACATAATCCTCTTTTATGAAAAGCAAGTAATAATTAAAATGCAATGAGTAACCCAGCTGGTTTCTATCTTAGTCAGTCAAGCAGACCTTTCATTTACAATCAATATGACATAAATGGTCAAAAGTTACCCTATTTACAATCCTATCATTTATTATATCTTATAGGCTTAGATTTGGTCTGTCATTCATTTTTTCTTTTTTTAGTGCCCTGACTAGGTATCGAACACACAACCTCACAACCTTGCTGTATCTGGAAAACACTCCACCCAACTGAGCTACTATCCAGGGCTGGCTTGTCATTTCTAAGACTCTCTCCCGGGAAGTTGTGAAATACTTTGTTTAGAGTAAGAAATAAAATTTTGTTTTTGTGTTTAATTTATGAAAAGGAATTAATTTATCTGTAAAGAAAAATTATAATAATTTCAAATAATTATAAATTATTTGAAAAGGGAAATAATAGTTTTAGGTTAGCATTTTAAATATCTGTATATGTGCATACACACCACATATAGCCCTTCATGTGTATGTAGTAATTCATATTATAAAGAATTATAGAGATATAAATGATTATATATTTAAATATATATAATTATTTTTGTATAAAAGTTATTTTTCCTGCTTACGCGTTTTATTTAGTACTATTTTATCTCTACTGATGAAAATCCTATCCACCTAGAAAGATGACATTTGAGAAAGTTATATGAAAATATTTGGTAAAATACTTAATGAAAGTCTTTTTTGCCTTTATAGCAAAATTTCCAAAAGTTCTACATCTCTTTTGGTTTTTTCTTTCTTTAGTAAAATTATGACATGAGTTGCTTGTGTTGACAAATACTTGCATTGCATCAGGTATACTCACACACAGCAACGTGATATTGCCAAATCGCCAAATCCTGAAACTAGCAACAGCCTTCCAAATTACTTCTTTGATTTTAGGCACCATGATGAATAGAAGTGAGAAAGTAGGCAGGCTGACATGGATCACGAGGAAAATATAAAAGAAACAGAAGGACAAGGAGATAATACTAATTCAGATATAGGAGTGAAACAAAATAATAGACTTTTAAGAGATAATTCACAGTGACCCTACATCTCCATGGTCCCTCAGCTGAGCATGGCATTCAGAATTTCTGCTTTCTGAATTTTTCTCGTTCTTTTAAGTCTAGCTCAGGAATCCTGAAGCCATAGCTTCCACCCAGTATTTAATCCTGATGCCAAGTTGCTCACTGACAAGAATAATATTAAAGTCTGAAATTATTTTATTTCAGAGTAATCATAAAATACATATATGGTTGTAATAATTTCCTTCTTACCAATGTTGACAGTTATTGAAAATTCAATTAAGGTACATTTCTTTAAAAAGCTGAGAAAAATATTAAGAAAATTTCCTCTGCACCTCTAGAGAAATATGTTAACTTTTTTTAAATTATTTATTTTTTAGAAAAAGAGGAAGGGAGAGATAGAAACATTGATGTGAGAAACTTCAATCGGCTGCCTCCTGCACGCCCCCTACTGGGGATCAAGCCCACAATCTGGAATTGAACCAGGTCCTCTCAGTCCATGGGACCACACTCAATCCACTGAGCCACACCGGCCAGGCTATGTTGACTATTTTTAATGGGCTTGGCTTTGAATTTGTTCTGATGAGATTCTGGTAAAAGGGCTATAATTTTTTAAAAAGGTAACCCTCATAAAGTCAGAACAATAAAGAGTCATCTTAAGTTGGAACAGGTAATGCTTTTCTAAATGTCAGGAGGGAAATATTCTGTGAATGAGTCTCTGTAGCAGCAAAGGAAAAGAGATTGCCTAGTTACCACTTCTGAAGATGTTTAAGAATATTTATAACATAAATTAAAAACATAATTGTCATGCATAGAAGCATTTAGATTAATGAATATGTTGAAAATAGGGGAAGAGATCAGATAAGTTTTTTCAATTCTTTCTGGTGTTAGTTGGTATTGATTAAAGTTTGATTAAATGAGTTGGAAAAAATATTAGTTTTTCTTTCTACAATTCAAAGATTACTTATTTTTAAAATTTCTCCAGAAGCCCCAAACAAATGACATACACCAAGCTTCATTTTTCTCTTGTCCTGAAAATTATACTGGCATTTCCTGATATCACCACTGCCATTGGATCTATAATTAGGACTCTGGGCAGCTTTCCAAGTACATCTCCAAAATTAGGCTAGTGTATGGGCATTCTGAACAAATGCCAGACATTGAATTCAACTGGAAGGGATGGGGTTGCCTTGGATAAATGGATTGTGCACACAATCACTGACAAGTTTTCTCTTTTTCCTGGTTCTAAACTTATGTATGAGAATATTGATAATTTTATAATGATATTGAGTCAGAGAATTAAAAATGACCTTGGAAGATAGTCATGGCTCACTTTTTAGGTAATCAATATTGCCATCATGTGAGTTTTATGAAAGATATTTTGGACTAAACATCTTTCCATCTTTAAATTTTCAGACAGGCTTGGCAGGCAGGACAAAAAAGAAATGAAGGGGACAAAAAGGAAGGAAGGAAGGAAGGAAGGAAGGAAGGAAGGAAGGAAGGAAGGAAGGAAGGAAGGAAAATGGAGGGAGATAAATCAATCACAACACCTTATTCATGAGTCATTTGGTTCTTGATGGAACTAAAACTGTGTTTTACAGTTTTTCAGTAAGAACCCAAGGATGAAGAAAAGAGAATAAATCACTAAAGTAAATAGAGTAGGAAAAATATTTTTTCCTGGCTTGTTATAATAAGCAAATATTATGTAATAGCTCCTTGCCAATGTATTTTACTTAGCAGAAAAGATCAAACAAAATCTACTGTAAACCAAAGATTTGGGGGGAGGATAACAGTGGAAAACAATATCCTTTATTGGGGCTGTTATATTTTATTAGCAGATTTCTTCAGATGGAATAAAGCTTGTTTTATATTAGAGCCATAAGTCCTTCAGCTTTTGATGGTTTCTAGAAGCATATTTTACCAAATGTACTCCCAAACATGCACATAAATTGGGCTTTTATTTCAGTCCTTAAAATTTAAGGCAGGATTGCCATGTGGATATTATTATACAACAAAATCTATCATTGCTTTATAAGACAAAATGCAAGAAAAGAAATTTCCATTGCTCTACTTGCTGTGCATTTAATTGTATTTTTGTTTTCACATTTTATTTCTATAGAAAATATAATATGCATGTATAATATATAAAGTAGCATTTATTATATTTTATAATTAGTGAAATCACATATGCTGAAAAGAATGAGACAGTCTTTGGTCTTCTTTTTTTCCATAGCACTTCCTCTTCCTCTTACCAAGTCTCCATTTATCTGGACCATCTTAGTCTCCTGCCCTACACGATGGTCAGGGAAGGTCCTCCTCCTGTCAAATGCCGACACCTCTTATCTTTGACTTTTATTCTCTGGGTCCCTTCTCTCCCTGCATATTCAGTCTATTTCACCTGCAGGATCTTCCCCCAACAGCTTGCAAACAAGCTGTGATAATTCATATCTATTTAAAAAGACTAAAATAAAACTTTATTTGATTTCACATCCCTTTCTAGCCATACTCTTGTTTGTTTGTTTTTTTCCTTCTGTATAACCCAGAATCTCATAAGGATCAACTGCTATACTGTTCACCTGGGTACTTTATGTTCTTATGTTCTTATCTACCTTTTCTCTTTAACTCACACCACTGGGATTCTCCCCTTACTTTTCCAAAATAACAAAAACCCAGCTCTTTCTAAAGCCGCAGAGCCTCTACACAGCCAAAATATGGACCTCTCAGCCTTTAGTGTCCTGTTTCTCCTTTCCTGTTTTCCTTACACCACACTGTCTGTCCACTGCTGTCTTCAGACCTCTGAGTCTACTCCCCAGTTCCGTTAACTGTTGCTAAATGTAAGTGTTTTACAGAGGTTGGCTTTAGACTGTCCAGTTTTTGTTCTAGACTTTTTCACTAGATGATCATATTTACTTGGTGCTCAATAACATTTCCATGGTGTTGACTCACAAATGTGTGCTTCTAACTCAGGCCATTCTTGTTATTCCTAGACTTTTATAGTCAGCTTCTAGTTGCTATCTCTTGGATATCAGACAGGCAACCTAAATTCCTTAACATTTCTAAAACTACACTCTGTGAGTCAAACTGAACCTTACTCTGGTTCTCTTATGATAAGTTATTGGCATCAAACTACCCAGTTACTTGAGCCAAGGAACTAGAATATACATATTTTTTAATCACACCCGAGGACATTTTTGCATTAATCTTCAGATAGAGTCGGAGGGAGAGAGGGAGGAAGAGAGAGAGAAAAACATCGACCACAACCGGGGCCAGGGACAAACTGCAATTGAGATACGTGCTCTTAGCAGGAACCGAATCTGGGTCTCTCTGGTCTGTGGGTTGATGCTCTAAATGCTGAGCCAAACCGGCCAGGGCTAGAATATTTTTGAAATATCCCTTTGCCTCTCTTTACGTGCTACATCAAATGAAAAAATGGTTCCCTGCCTGGTTGGTGTGGGTCACTGGTTGAGCATCCACCCATGTACCAAGAAGTCGCCAGTTCAATTCCTGGTCAGGGCACATGACCAGGGTTATGGATCCAAACCCCAGTGGGCACATGGAGGAAGTAGCCAATCAATGTTCTCTCTCATCAGTGTTTCTGTCTCTCTCTCCCTCTCCCTTCCCCTCTCTCTAAAATCAATAAAGAAAAAAATTAAAAACAAAAACAAGAACAAAAAATGGTTCACTCATCTTTTATTTTTTTGTTGGTTCCATCGCTTCTTCAAAAATATATCTGAAATCCATATACTTCACCCACATCAACGCCACTGCTCTCTTGTCTCGACTTACCTGCTTTGTCTTTTGTTCTTTACCAACCATTCCTTCTAAAATGGTTTACCATATCCCAAACTTATTACATATACTTTTAAAATAAATATCCATCGTGTTAAAATAAAATTCCAAGTTGTAAACAGACCCAACAATGTCTTACATTATCATACCCCAACCCCCCTCTCCAACCTACTCTCATCACTCTTGATCGTTATATTCTAGCCATTGATCTATCTGCCTGTTTTTGTGCCAGTACCAGGCTATTTTGATGACAGTGGCTTTGTAGTATAACTTGAAATCTGATATTGTGATCCCTCCAACTTTGTTCTTCTTTTTCCAGATTGCTGTGGCTATTCGGGGTCTTTTAATTACTAAAGACATTAAAACAGTTATTATGACTATATTCCATAAGTTCAAGACGCTAGAACAAAGACTGAACTTTGTACATAGAAACATGGAAGATCTATCTATCTATCTATCTATCTATCTATCTATCTATCTATCTATCATGTATCTATATATATAATTTTTTTAATAATCCAAATTGAACTTATAGAGATGAAAACTAATATCTGACATAAAAGGTACACTGGCCAGGATGAAGGACAATTATATATTGCAGAAACACATTAATGAACTTAAAGACATAAAAATAGAAACAAACATGAAACAGTGAAAAACTGAACAGAGAACCAATAAAATTAAAAATAAATTCAAGAAGCCAACTGGAGTCCTGAGGAGACTAGAAAGCACAGAGGGAGAAAACATATTTCAATAAATAAAAACTAAATATTTTTCAAATTCAATTGAAGCTGTAAATGTATAGATCTAAGAATCAATATGAATGCCAAACACAAGAAAGATGAAAAAAAAAAAAACCCACTAAGATGCATCGGTGTCTAATTGCTTAAGACCAGTGATAAAGAAATCAAACAAAAACACTGAGAGCAAATAAACAGTAAATACATTGGGAAAACATATGATGACAGCAAGTTTCTCCTTGGAAACACACAGAGAGAGGTAATACCTTTTAACATATCTCTGTAAAGCTGGAATTCCACACACAGCAAAAATATCTTTCAGAAACAAAGGCAAAAATACAAAGCAGAATGAATTCATTACCAGCAGAAATGTGCTACAATGCTAAAGAAAGTCATTCACACAGAAGAAAAATTACACTGGATGAAAACGTGGATCTATACAAAGGAGTAAAGAGGAGCAAAAATGGTAACTATTATGGCCATAATTAACACTTTTCTTATTAGTTAAAGTTTGAACATTTTTAGTTGTTTAAAGCAAAAATAATGTATTTTGGGGAGTGTGCCACATAGAAATAAAATATCTGGTAATAATATCATAGAGTCTTGGAAACAAGACTTATTTTTATAAGGTTCTTCTTTTTACAAGGTTCTTATACTATTTATGAAGTGGTATAGTGAACTGGAAGGTAGACAGTGATAAATTAAATATGTATGCTATAAACAATAAAGTACTTAACCACTAAAATAACACCCAAGTGATTTATAGCTAGCTAATAAGCCAACAAAGGAAATAAAATGATACCATAAAACATACTCAGTTCATTCCATAGAAGTAAAAAATGAGGAAATACAAAAAATAACATATGGGATTTTCTTAGAAGTAAAAATAGTGTTATTGTAGATTTAAACCCAACAATATCAAAAAATTTTTTAGACATACATATTAAGTGGTAATGGTGTCAAAACAGAGAATTAGCTCAATGGAATAGAATAGAGAATGAATAGACAGTCATAGTTATGGACAACTGATTTTGAGCAAAGGTGCAAAGGAAATTCAGTGGGGAAAGGATAGTCTTTCAACAAATTATACAATAATAATTATATATCTGTATACAAAAAATAAGAAAAAAATCAATACATATCTTGTATCATATACTAAAATTTACCCCAAAGGATCATAGAGCAGATGTCTAAAATTATGAAACTTTTAGAAGGAAAAATAGGAGAGAAATTTTTACCTTGGCTTTAGGTAAAGCCTTCTTAGATACAACACCAAAAGCACAATGTATAAATGAAGAAAAAAAAAACTACTAAATTAAACTTCAACAAAATTAAGAGTGTCTACTCTTTCAGAGACTGTTCAGAGAATGAAAAGAAAAACTACATACTTGGAGAAGATATTGCAAATTACATGTCTGTGAAAGAACTTGTATCCAAAATATAAAATGAACCTTCAAAACTTGGTAATCAGAAAACAAACAGCCAATACAAAATGAACAATTTGCAGACACTTCATTTAAAAAGGTATATGGATGACATTAAAAGCATAGGCTTAATATTTTTAGCTGTTAGGGAAATACAAATGAAACCAACATTAAGATAATACTAGGTACTTGTTAGAATGTCTGAGCAAAGGAATCCAGACCTACCACCCTCTAAAAAGAAACACAGTGCATAATTCTATTTGTACCAAATTCTAAAACACAAGATAAGCTAGTGTCAGAAAGTAGATCAGTTGTTGCCTTGTGATGGGGGAAGAGTAGGAAAGTTAGGCAGGAGGAATACAAAGAGACATGCGGAATTTGGGGAGGTGATGTATATGTTTATTATCTTTTTTTTCTTCATCTTTTAAACTCTTTGTCATGTTTAGGATTATAGGTAATAGTTGTTGAATTATGGAGTCCTTCGCCTAGCTATAAATTATTTATTATCTAGTAGATGACCTTTAGAGTTTGAAGTATGGCTGTGTTGACACTACGTTTCACTATCTACACAGCAGTTTACATTCAATTTGAGGTCATTTTTCTTTTGTAAAAGAGGTGTTTTGTTTTGTTTTGGTTTTGGTCACGAATTATCAGACAACAGTAAGCTATTTTCTGGTGTTACTCGGTAATGCACTGTACTTATTTATTTTTCTTTTTACCTTTTGTCCCCCTTCACTATTTCTCCTACCCCCACACCCCCACCTTAGACACCCCCAATCTGTTCATTATCTTGTTTGTGGTGATGGTTTTCCAATGAACCTATCAATCAAAACATTTCAATTCTATGATTTTTTTTTGCATATTATTATTTTTTATTATTTATTTATTTATTGTAATTAATTTATTTATTTTTGTTACAGATGTTTCTCCTTTTCCCCCCACTGATTTCCCCTTCCTCTCCCTCCCCACCCTGTTCTCAGCTTTGTTGTCCATGTCCATTGTTCATGCACACATGCATGTAAGTTCTGTGGTTTATCTCTCCCCCACCACCTCCTCTTCTGGGGATTGTCAGTCTGTACCCCACTTCCACGTCTCTGGGACTACCCCATTCCTCAGACTGTTATCAACTGTATGAATTAAAAGTGTAGTTTATTGTATATTTATTTTATATGCTTAAATAAAGCTATTTTACAAAGCAAAATACAAAATGTTGGTAGTTATATTCTAATTATATAAAAATGCAACATATAAATTAATCACAAAAAATCATTTTTAAAAAGACTGAAATGAAATATATTTGACTTTTAATAATGGCATTATTAGTAAATTTTTTATTAAATTGTTATTAAAATACTTGTAAAAGACATATGTAACTTTAATCTTCAGAAAAGTATGTTTTTTATAAGTAAAAAAATGACAAGATATAACTGTGAACTAACTTTTCTCTCAAGTTGAAGGTACAACTAACTTTATGTTTTAATTTAAAATACATATTTCTTTATTTCTGTTTCTTTCCATCTTTTAAAATAGAAAGTCAACAGTAATACATTTTATCTGCAGGACAGTCTCCTGTAGAACCAAACACTCAAAGTAAGAGTGCTAACACTAGGCATTTTCTGTTAGGTATGAAATAACCAATAAAAACTCTGAGTATAAAACAATAACTCAACGTGCTTCAGATTATACCTAATCCTATACGGTGGAAGGGAAAGCAGTTCTGTTGTGAAGGCAGATCTACAAACAAACACACAAAAAAGAAATTAGTCAAAGGAGAAAGGAAAAGAAAATGGGACAAACACGAGGAAAGAGAAAAGGAAGCAATAGGAGAGGCAGCAGTGGGTGGAACCTGGACCCTGGACCCTGGAGAAGGCAGAAGGGGAGAAACCGAGGGTGAATTTGCTGCGAGCTGATGCCTCTTCCATCCTTCCCCACCTTCTCCCCAGGGTGCCACAGGGAGAGAGTCTAAAGCATGCCTCTGCTTTCACAATTCTATATTTAAACTGTATTTTGACATTTCTTCTTCTCCAAACTTTTGTCACATTTTTATACATAGTTGATTCTCCTACTATATATTTAGTTTTTCTAAAAATAAGTATCATGCCTTTCTCTTCTTTGTAACTTTCCTTCCTTACCCCCAACTTTTCATGTATGAGGGCCTAGAAAAGTGTTTTTCAAACGGTTGGGCTACTTAATAAATATTCAGAGTCCTCAATATCAAGAATATGACATTGTTTTGTTTCCATATAGTGGGCCCCTGGTTCGTCTTCCTAGTCCAAGTCTCCGCTTTGCAGAGGAGGGGCAGACACACTGAACAGATCAGTGTGTTGAAAGCAAGTGGTGTTTCTGCATTTCAGTGTCACACAATCATCACATTCATAAAGACCCAAAGATAGTCCCCATATTCCGCTTAAAAAATGTAGTGAGAAATACAGTATATTTTTATCTTTTGTGAAAAAGAAAAGTTCAAATGCATAAGCTAGAAATGGGAGAAATATGTAGTTCAGATAATGTGTAACACTGCAGCATTATTGGACTCTTTCAAAAACAGAGATCCAATTGTTATGATTCATGTGGGAGGATGTACAGTCCGGTTTCATCCTTCAATACCAGCACTTATTAGCCAAGGAACACTTGATGTTAGATTCCTTTGTCTTTGTGTCTGTTGTGAGCTCTGAGAACTCTTTCATACGTCTAAGTGTCATTAAGACACAGTCTGGGGAAACTGCAATTTTCTATTTTATCAATCTAGACATCTGAATAGAGGCCATATGGCTTATCTTTCTAATAGTTAAGACAAAATAAAGCATTGAATTGGTCACAATTTACATTCTCACTACACTGATGTCATTCTTATTTAGTGATGACTGTGCTCTAGGGAAAATGTAAAACACTATTAATGGCAAATAAATGCCCTCTCTAGTTATACATTCATGTGGTTAGCAGAAATGAATAAGAACACATCTCAGAAAGCATAACACTCTTGGGAGGCAATTAATAATACCAGTCCAACTAATTTTGAAATACAGCTATAGTAGATCATCTCTTGCTTGGAGATTTTCTTTCAATTATAATGTGAGAATTATAAAAAGTAGAATGACTCATTTAAATTCAAAATATCACTGAAGAAATGTGGGAAACATTTTAATTCAGTTGTTCAGCTAAAAACTAAAGAGCAAATACATTAAGATTCATTCCAAACACTATTTGCAAGGTCCTATTGAATGTGCTTCACTCTGACACGTATTCAAGGACATCTTATGATTATGACATTTTGACAGTTGTGTAAAAGATTTAGTTGCCAAGGGCAACTATTTTTGAAATGACTGGAGGATGACTGGAATAACTAGATTCCTATCATGAGGTGATGCGGGCTTCTGGAGTTGGAGAAGATGTGCTGAGGAGGGATAAGAAGGAAGTAGGAACAAATGCAAGTCACGATAAGAATTAAATCATTGTAAAAGGGAAAATATTGAGGCGTTAGAAATGCCATGAAAGTATAACAGAGAGAAGATTTTGTACAAATCAGAGATAATGCCAGAGCCAAAATTTAGCTTCATAAAAGGAAGGGTCTTATTTCTGTTGAAATATACCTGCGGGAGTATTATTGGAACCAAAATATATCACTTGAGTTATAGTTGCTAAGCACTGAGCCCCATTGTCACTTGTAAGATAAAGGTTGACAATGTGAACCTCATAGAAAGATTAATTTCTGTTCAAGGCATCTAATAGCATCTTTTAAATTTTATTTTCAAAGGATAAATAAGAGGAAAAGCCCCACTTTTGCCAATTTGTTGAATAAGCAGAAATTTACTGCATGCAAAACAGAGCATTTCTCAGCTCTGGCTGGTGTGGCTCAGTTGGTTGGGCTTCATCCCCTGCACCAAAAGATTGTTGGTTCGATTCCGGACACATGCCTGGGTTGCAGGCTGGATCTCTGGTAGGGGGTGTGCAGGAGGCAGCTGGCCGATGTTTTTCTTTCTCTTTCCCTCTTCCTTCCTCTCTCTCTAAAAAACAATAAAAATAAATTTTTAAAAATACAGTGTTTATCACAGTCTGGTTTGCATTATGCTGTAACTATATGCCTCTCCCATAGACATAAGCTTCTGAAGGGTAGGCAGTGGGTATTGAGCATCTTGTGTCCCCATAGTTCCTTGCATTTACGTAGGATATTGAACAGCGTTTTGCATAATACATTGCTGAATAGTCCACTGAAGAAAGTTTCTCTGGGTGTCGATATATAGTCAATTCTTGTTTTTCATGGTAGTTAATATTTCATATAGTGGCCACAAACACTGAATTAATGAATACTGAACCATATTGGAATATACAGAATTAGGTTCCTGCAAACCTCTGGTAACCACATTTTCATTAACTGAGAAATCCGTATCATTGTTTTATGTGTGTTTCTGTTTAAAGGTGCTTTGTTTAATATATATTGATTCAATAACATTGAACTCATGGCCAACAGCACCATAAGGCATGCTTGAACAAAGCTTAATCTAACATATATTCTCTCTATAGGAACATTGTTGCCTCTTTCTACTTAGGAACATAGATAGCACTTCAGCACTACTCTTGGGGCCACATTAAACAGTAAGAGCAGCAAGAAAAAGGAGAAATAAAGCGGCAGTCAACAGAATGTGAAAAGGACATTGTTTACAGGGTGACAGTTAAAATGGGAAGGTCGAGCATCGCCTGGACCAAAATCAGGTGAGAACATGCAAGCCAGGCAACAACACTGTGCTGCTGCTCTGGACATGTCTGTGAATAACTATGAAAACACCAAGATTATTGATTTTGTGCTCGCAAGTAAATGTTAGCAATTAGATACATTTTGCAAATATGGAATCCGTGATAATAAGGACCCTGTCTGAGGAAGATGAAGATGAGACAAACTGAATGTGTAGGCAGGGACCCCAGAGTGAAATGGACCCAATTCAGCATCTAAGCCTAAATTCAGCTGAACATTTATTTTTCTATTCTGCTCAAGTGCTACTTCGCCGGGTTAGAGAATTTGTAATACACTTGTGGTTTCCAGCGCAAGTCCAAAATATAAATAGTTTTCCGGATTCGGCACCTGCTGCCCTGCCATGCATTAACCTGTCATTCTCAGGGGGCGTTGGTGTTTACTGAGAATTGAGCACACTGCTAGTTGTGTGTCCCTTGCCACTTCTTTACTAAAAAATTCTGATTTGTTGGGAAAGGATAGCAATGTACTCAATAAAAAAAAAAAAGAAAAAACATTCCCAGACCTCCTTGTAGATAGGGTGGTTAAATAATCAAGCTCTGGTCAATAAGACACAAGTAAATGTTGGCTTGGTTTTCAGGAAAAACTTTTCAAAAGAAGATTCAGTTAGCATAGACCTAATTGCCACTTTATCCCCTCTATTCAGCCTGAAATAAAGATACATAGGCTGATGAATCAGTAATCATGTGACTTTGAATGACCTTGACTTTGAATGACAATCCCTCACTAAGTTTAGTGGAGCAGAGAATTTTTTTTAAAAAGCCCAGATTTCTAAGGGTATAATGGAGGTGCCATACCAGCCTTACATCCAGATTACCCACTGTGGGGGTGGGTGGGGAACAACACAAAAAAACACACTGAATAATTCTATAATGTTTGTTTGCAATTCTATGCTTATTGCTGACAATGATTTCTTTCTTTATTTCTTTTCTCCCCCTCCCTCCTCTTAAGCCTTTCCTGAGATTTGTCAACTCTCCTTATGATTCTTTTGTTTAATAATCTCATCTCCAAGCTTTTTGGTTTCTGATTAATATTATATTCTTGCAAAATGTTCATACTTCCCTGTGTTTCTCAGTTTGTCCTTCACCCCACTTGCTGAGAATTCCACCCACAGTGGCCTCTCTTCCTCCAGGATACTTGTTGGCTATATCTGGTTCAGAGCTCTTGAGATTGAAAAACAAAAAAACAAACAAAAACAACCTGTTTTTCCTCCTCTGCTAGTTGCTAAACTCACTCCAGGTAATTTGCTCTCACCAATGGGTACTCAAGGATTTGGGGTGTTTTTAAATCTAATTTTGTTGAAAATGCTGTCCACAGATATTTTCCTTTGCTATCCTACTTGCTATTTGAGCAGATTAAAATGTGATAGCCTCTCTCATGTCCCTCCCAAAGTTTAACTTGCATCCTGCCTGATGGTAGCATTCGCCACAAGCAGGTGCTTTCGTATGTACTCCTGTATCTCTCCTGCAGAAAACCCTTTGAGATAAGTATTATCACTAGTCACATTTTCAGATGACAAAATGAAACCCAGAGAGGTTAAGTAATTTGCTCGAAGTCACCGAGATAGAAATTGATGTCACCTGCATTTGAAGTTGGCTCTGTTTAGGTCACCTTAAGTGTTGCATAAACCGTTTAAAAACAATCAAAAGCACTATTGCCCAGTTGCACTCTCTCAGAAGACTGTGCTTGGCCTCAGAAAGGTCACAGGGAACTTCATGAATTTTTGACTAACCCAGGGTGCACTCATTCTAACAAACACAAGGCTGAAAGCTTTTAGGCGGAAAGGAATGTGGTATAAGTTTAAAAGAGAAACACAAGTAATTTTGCTTGTGAAAAAGTCTAGGCACACTCTGGTTAGGACATTCTTCCTTCATCACAGTCATAAATATCTTTGGAGAGAAAGAGAACGCCTGGCCCTTCTCTGTCTAATAGTATCCTAACTGCTTGACAGCAGAATTCAGTCTTCTGTCTACAAGGTCAACAGTTCTAGTTTCTTTATTTCTCTACATAGGACTTTTAAACACACAAATGCTTGCAACTCTTCTTTAAGAATTTTCCCCATATCCTTTTCCCACAGCTGTATGCTCTCCTGTAACAGTTTTACATCGCCATTGACAGCCACATGTGTTAAATAATGTTTTCTCTTTTGCTCAGTTTCCTCTTTCCATTGTTTTCCTTGAATGTTATTTTCCCCTTTGAACTAGGAGAGGCGAGAGAAGGTATGCATCATGTGTCGGTTCCTGAGCCATGTGATTTTCATTAATGTCTAAGTTAATCCTTGAATGGCCTTTTCATCCACATCACTGCAGTCTTAGCACAAATGGTGCTTCTTTAGGCTTTCTGTGATTGCCATAGCTAAACCCACAAACCCACTTCCCGTCTGCCTACTCCCTAATGCTCTCCACCAATGCTCTCTTTCATTTTCTTTATAGCATTTTTTTCATTCTCTGAAATTATCCTAGTTCTTTACTACTTTCTTTGTTTACTTTCTCTTTTCTCAAATTAGAAAATAACCTTGTTAAACAGGGTTTGAGTCTGTCTTTTCAATGACTAGATCCTTACCTCTTAGACATTGCTGGACACATAGTATTTGCTCAACAAATATTTATTAAATGAATAAATGATTAGATAAATAGAATAAACAGGACATTTTATGTAGGTAGAAACCAAGATCTCAATAGAACCAAAATGTTTATAAAGATAAAATTTTGATCAAGAGAAGAAAGAAGACTGGCAAGCAAAACTTAACAAATAGGGATAGAACCGTATTTCCTTAATTCCTCCAGGGCAACATACAATGGACTGTAAAGTTGCAATAAATAGGCCTACAACTGGATTAAACATACAGTCTTTTATATTTTCTGTATGGTAACCTCTGCTCAACAAATTTTCTTCATTACTAAATTGATAGGAAGCTTGTTCTACTGAGACTCACTTTCTGGATAAAGCCCCGTAACAAGCTAAATAGTGATTATGAGTTTCCCCATATGGGGCAAGGCTCGTTGCTAACTCATTTACTGTTTGATAAGCATAATTTATCTGATGAACTTTTCTTTGCTCAACCCACGTTGATTGAGGTTAATTCTTTCACACTGAGATCTGGATATAATATTCTTATCCAGTAATTATTCTCATGAGAGGATCCACATTAACATGTTAAGTTTTGCTTAAATATGTGTTATCTAAGCATATTGTGTGGTGGATCCAGAACTTAACATTTGAGTTTGTCCGTATTTCTTTTGTGAGATACGCAAGATTTTCTCATTACTCAATTGTATTAATATTTTTTTTAAAAAATAGGAATATCTGCTACAATAGAAAGGATACTATCTTCTCAATTTAGATTATAGCTCTGTCTATCTGTTGAAAGTAATGGTGTAGGAATTATATTTTAAATATATAAATATTTAATTTGGTGCTCATAAACTTGAGTACTGTGATTTGTTGGGTAGATAACTAAAAATAGCAAATTTCTTTTGTTTGATAATCTTGATGTGGCCTATACCAAATATTTTAAAACCCGTAGAAAATTAATGCAGAATACCGATAAAAGTTTAATGTATATTATTTTAAAATTAGGCATTATCGTATTACCTTTATAATGTTGGTGTTTGAAATTTCCTTTCCAATCATATTATCTAGTTTGTTCAAAGAACCTCCCTGAAAATAAGTACACATGTTTTATGAAATATATTTGTAAAATACTTTTTAAAGAGTTGAAGAGCTGATAATAGAGTAAAAAGTTATTGAGCCAAAATCTAAATGAAGTAAGCAGGACTTTTAAATTCTTTTGTGCTGAGGGCATGCAGCCAAGCCTTGTAAACTTAGTGGTATTAGGGGCAAAAAGGAAAGACTTTCTGACACTGAACAGAGTGGACCAGGGTGCAGGGTTGAGGACATCATCACTGGGAAGTTGTAATCACTAGAGAGTTCTCCTATGGATATACAGCCCAAATCTAAAAAGAAGCAAAGTACCATATATGAGAAGCAACAGAAATAAACCCTAAAGACTTCAAATATTGGAAGTATCAAAAAAAGATAAGACAGATATTCTATGTTCAAAAACTAAAAGCAAGCAAGGAACATGTATCTAAAACAAAAGGTAATAGAAGCTATTTTTCTAAAAGTAGAAATTCTAGAAATGAAGAATATAACTAATATTAAAAACAAAGTAGGTAAGTGCAATTTTGAAATACCTAAAAAGAAAATGCATGAGCTGGAAGGTAGGTCAGAAGAAACTACCTAGAAAACCAAACAGTGAGGCAAAGTGATAGAAATACAAATAAAGTTAAAAGGTGTTGAGTTTAAGGTACATATACTAACAGTTTTAGACAGATGGGAAAGTCCAAAGATTGCAGAAGCCTATTGAATCTCAAGGAATTCTTTTAGAAGAAATATTATTCCAGATTGAATGGCAAAAAGAAATAAAGATTTTTTTTAAAAAGGCAGTAAATATTGGTTTTGCCTAGATGAATCTTGGTTGCATTACAAATAAGATTATGTCTCATGGGATTAAAAAAAAAAGAGAAATAAAATATCTAACAATATCCTAGAAGTCTAGAAGTGGACACATGAATTGCACTAGTTTAAGACCTCAGAAAGAATATATAAAATGAGATTAGATGTGCGGGGCATGATTGGAGGAAACACCTGAGGAGCAAAGCAGAGATAATGTTTTCTCAGCTGGGGGAAATAGTTAGGCCACAATACAGGTTTCCAAGATGTGAAAAGAGAGGAGGAAGAAGAGACATTGGGTAGGAAGAGGATCAGATTAGATCTAAGAATATTCAGGCTAATGGAGAGTTCTCAAGCAAGAGCTGTCCATCAGAGGAACCCTGCATTGGGCAGCAAGGGTCTGGCTTTAACACCATCAGTGGGTCATTCCGGGAAAACGTTAAGAGCAGCCTCGGGACGCATGGCCTTGGCACCCGATTGGCGGAGGATTCAGAGAGGCGGTCACCGAGGCTGAGAGTCAGCTATACTCCCCATGGCAGAAGATGTGAGAAGCATTTCTATGACTATCACATGAAGTTCAATTTTCTAATAGCTTTATGTTTTGAAGGAAAAAGGAGGAAGATAAAAATATGGATGAGTGTAGATATTAGGCTCATTGTAATTTCTAGAGTATCCATTACAGTGATAAGCATAAGCACAGTATTCCGAACCAAAAAAAGAGAGACCGTAGAATAATGAAAAGGATTTCAGAAGAAGGCAAGAAAAGGAAAAGGGGACAAACAAAATAAGACAGAATAAGTAAGTAGAAACCATGAAATGATATGGCTGTTATAAATAACATATATAACTTTCATATTAATTGTAATGGACTAAATGCTCCAGTTAAAAACAATAATTGTCCACCTGAATCTTAAAAAGAAAATTGTATACTTTTACAAGAGACAGTTTTTATGCTAGATTCTATTTCTCTTGAAATCTTTTTTATTTCAAAAACATTTTTTAGCATTTTCTTACTCTGAGAATAAACACAGAAACACCTAAATTCCATAGAAAAAAAATCAACTTAGAATTTGAAATTTATTGGAAGACATGTAGAACACCAGAGATTTGTCTTTAGTAAATTAAGGTGGATAAGGAAAAGTTAAATAGCCTGAATTTTCCTGATAAAACAATAATAACTGTTTAAACTGTTTTGTTTCTGAAAAATAAATTGAGATACCTTATAACTGTAGACATATTTAATTAGATCACTAAAATGAAACCAGAAGTCTTAAATTTTATTTGGTGACAATGAATATAGTAAAACTAAGTAATTGTTATGTTATTATTATAATTAATAGTAACCTGAACAAGCAATAAAAAGAAATACAAAGGATTATATATTTCTCTTTGTCCAATAAAAGGGAGAATAATTTTTCCTTAAGAGTGGCAGACTTCTAAAAAACATATTTTTGGCATAGATAATGGATGTACATTCAAGACATGCAAAATATCTGATGGAATGTGTCATAACTGTTTATTAGAAGATGAAGAAAAGATATTAATACATTTTTATTAACAGAACAATGGGTTCTTTAAAATGCAAAAGCGAATGTACGTTTCGATCGGCCCCACTTAATTTTTGTGGCACAGCAAGGAAGTTTTAATGAACTTCATAAGCACACTTTGCTGCTTTGCAAACACATCTTCATTTAAGCTGGGACCTCCAGCTTCTCTTCCCACATGTTTAAAACGCAGTTGCAAACCAAGATTTATTTCCAATTTTTCTCTAGAACGGCTTCCCCCACTGTTGTGACCAGTCATCACTGACCCCGGGCCAGCCGCTGACCGCACTGGTGCGTGTTACGCACTAAACCTGACACTTCTCATCAGTAAAGCCAAACATCCGGAGCAGTTAATAGATTATTTATACATTCCTATTAACAAGAAGCAGGTTTCAAAACCTTCCTTCATTGTGAACCTCTAAACAGAGATTCTTTCCTATTAAGAAAGATTATATATACAAATGCTGTATACACAAAGCTTGATTGTGCAGCACTTTTTGGTCGTATCTTATTTCTTTGGATCCATGTCATGGGAAAATTTGTTGGGAAATATGTTAGGAACCTTCTGGTTCTACTTTTTATTTCCTTGGACCGTTGGTTCCTGTGTTTTTCAGACAGGAGCTAAAGCCAGACAGCATTGTTCTTTCTTCTCTTTCCCTCTGCTGTCCTTCCTCCCCTCCCCCCTCCCTCACCCTCTTTCTCCCCAGGCATCAGCAAAGCAAAGAAAGACTAAAATAGCGATAGAGTACTGATATTTTTTTCCTTTTTCCTTTTAGTGAGGTGAATGAAATTCTGACTCAGGATATAAAATTTTAGAAAAAATGATTTCATCAAAACCTTTGTGCTGAGGCCATGTTTTAACATTGCTCTGGCCCCTGATGAAGGAGCTATCTGGATTCTGAGGGCTTTCCATGTCACAGAGGCTGGCCCAGGATTCTGACTGATTTTCAGTTTTTAAGGCCCCCATTTGTTAAAAGGGCATAATTTGTTTTTGTATGATATTGAAACCATATTAGCTGTCCAAAGAAATAGTCGCTAATTGTCTAATCCACCTTCTAAACAGGTCATAAGATCCTTTTAGTCCTTTCAGAGAACATTAAACTGTAATATTGAACCATGAACCAGATATTTACCATGGTGAAACTTAAAGAATAGGGATTATTTAAAGTAGAGTTAGACAAGGTTTACTATTTCAATTAAATGAGATACTGCATATAAGTGGTTAGCACATAGTTTATTCATTGGAGTAATTAATATTTGTTGTTTAACCTTTGCATGAAAGACTCCTTTCTCTTGTGGTTTAACAGTAGAGTGGTTGTATACCACTCTGTTCATCTACTCTGCCACATCTGTTTTTAAGGTTGGGAAGTATTGTCGCTGCTTCTCCCAGATGGAACCCACAGGAAAGTTTCTACCAGCCTCGACCAATCCTCTACCAATCTATTGCTTCATATGGTGAGGGTAGGACCCTAGGCCAAGACGACCTTTTATAGACCAGATGGAACTCTGATACCCTTGAGTCAAGGTCTACGTAACCTGCCCCAGTGCACTATGGAAGTATTCTTTTTTTTTATTCTTTTCTTTTTTTTGAGAGAGCAAGCGAGGAGCGAGGAGCGAGATGCCAGTTTTGTTGTTCCACTTATTATGCATTCATTGGTTGATTCTTGGATGTGCCTTGACCAGGGATAGAACCTGCAACCTTGTATTGGGACAATGCTCTAACCAACTGAGCCACCCGGTCAGGGCCTGGAATTTTTGCAAAGCTATCTAAAACCTTAGTTAGCTTTAGAATCACAAATACCAACTATGAAAAACAGACTTAAGTGACATGAATCATGCATCTTCATCTTGATTGGGTGATGAGGACTTGTGTATCTTGTACTGTCTTTTTATCTTTGATCTTTCATCAATTGAACAATCTACACATTTTTTGTAGAAATAGTATTTGAGTCTGGCCGGTGTGGCCCAGTGGTTGAGCGTTGACCCCTGCACAAAGAAGCCACCAGTTTGATTCCCAGTCAGGACACGTGCCCAGGTTGTGGGCTCGATCACCAGTAGGGGCATGCAGGAGGTGGACGATTGATGTTCTTGCTCATCGATGTTTCTGTCTCTATCTCCCTCTCAATTTTTCTCCCTGTAAAATCAAAAAAAGAAAGAAAGAAAGAAATAGTATTTGATGGGAACGTTGGTAATAGTCTAGAGTATATTTATCTCAGGTTTTGACTTAGAGCTCACTCTGCCCATCAGAGCTTCTTATGGTGTAACTGAGAATTCAGTCACGCTTGTGCCCTGAGAAGAGTCCATCTGAAGTGACAAGTTGTCAGTTTTTACTAACAGCACTAAGAATGTCTTCAGTAACCTACTAATACTGGCTCTTCTCAGTGGTATAAGAGATCATTTTTACTGAATACTTTTTATTTTTTTAAAATTATATTGCATAATTCTGTACTTTTTTCTTTAAATCTTAAAAGTTGTCTTAGCTAATTGCCTTTGTCTCTTTCAAGGCATTTTCAAATTAGCTGTGTTTCCATCAAAATAAACAATAGTAATCATGATGAGAATAATGCCACCTTCACAAATGTAGTTCTTCATATTAATTTCATGACCTTTTCATATCGTTTTCATTAATTAACTTGTGACATTTTAACTGAGTGTATTGAATGGCTAATATTAATTACACAACTCTTATACTTTTTTTCCTTAAATAATAACCATTCTTATAGCTATGAAGCATTGCTAGTCCTCTACTGCTTTGAAGGTTGATACTGAAATAATTTAGAGAACTATGAAGTTGTCTGTTCCTTATCTCTGAATCGACTAAAGATTTATGTGACTATTGGGTTATACATATCAATTTAGTTTCATCTGTTGCCTTTGTGGATTTTGTTTGGAGACAGTTCAACTTGTGTGGCTAGCCACATGTGTGTTCAGTAATACTTTGTCTTCCTTAAGTGATCAATTCCAGTTAAATCGCTGCCTTTTTAAAAGATGGCCTTATGCTTTTTCATGTTTGCAATGACTGATTGTGAAAGAAGCATTGAGGGCTTTTTCAGACTGTCACATATCAACTTAACATTTCCTATCTTACTTAGTAGTTTCTGATTTTGCTTCAACAGCACTCACAGAAAAAGAATACGAATGGCTTAAAGTTTGTGGGATCATACGTCTTTGCCTTCCATTTATTTGTATTTTGTTTTAAAAGGCCTATTCACTATTCTTGGGTTCAGTAAAAAAAAATCTGATATCCATTCAGGCTGACTACTGGCCCTTTAATTTTAGGTTATAGCATCTTTGTGGACAATGACCATGGCTAATTCATTTTGTGTACCTCCACAGGTCTAGTACAATGTCTGTCAAGTGACAGGTGGTCAACTAAGTATTTCTTGGTGTTCAGGACTGTTGTTATGTGTATTATCTGGGTGAGCCACTAGTATTGTTGCCAGCTAATAGTAAATACTTGACACATAGTTTTCCCTATGAAGAGATCTATGAGGACAAGAACAGACTGTTTCATAAATTGTGTGGTGCCTGACCACATAGCAAGCACTCAGTGAGCAAGTACTGAATAAAGGAATGACATGATTTAGTCTTGGGCTTTGTGTTTCATGTTCCTGTTAGTATTGCTCTGCATTTCTATAGTTGCATACCCATAATTAACTCAGTAATTTGTGCTAAAGGGTATCATTGTTTGGCGTATTCATAACTTTAATTTCTAATGATAGATTAAGAATCGAAGGAAGGTTGACAGATTAAGAATTGGTTTAAAGATAGTATTCTGGCATTGCCTCTCTCTTATGACTGGTAGGTGACACCACCTGCTACGGACTGAATGCTTGCATTCCCCACAAATTCAAATGTTGAATCCCTAATCCCCGGTGTGATTGTATAAGGAGGTGGGGACTTTGGGAGGTGATTAGGTCATGAGCGTGGAGCCTCATGAGTGAAATTAGTACCCTTATAAGAAGAAACATGAAGGAGTTTGCATCACCTCTGCCTACTCTTCACCATGTGGGGTTACAATGAGAAAATGCCATCTGCAAGCCAGGAAGAGTTCTTTCGCCAGACCCTGAATCTATGGCCACCTTGCTCTTGGACTTCCTAGACTCCAGAACAGTGAGAAATAAACATTTGCTGTTTAAACCACCCAGTTTAGGACATTCTGGTATAGCATTCTAAGCTAACTAGACATTCCTCCATCTTCTGGAAATTGTCCTCTGAATTCAAACTAAACTTGTTAATACCAGGGAAGGCACAAGTGCCTGTCCCAGAGTTTCAGGTGTTCCAGCTAAGCTCAAGGTAAATGGCTGCTTTTGCAACTGCTGCAAAATCGTGATCCAAAAGACATGCATGGGGCCTTTTGTCTCTTTCTTGAAGGATAAGATACATATATCTTACAGCCTCACCGAGACGTCATTTGAGCAAAACATTGAAGAAACAGAGTTTGATGCATTAAATTTGAGTAGCTAAAAGCAAACTCCCAAAATAATATATAGTACACTTGGCCCTGTAGACCCTCATATTCCAAACTTCAATTCTTACTCCCAAAATAATATATAGTACACTTGGCCCAGTAGACCCTCATATTCCAAACTGCAATTCTTATCTTACTGTTGTGGAAAGAGCATAGCTTGAAAACCAAAGGAAATATCTCATAATTTATCTTTGAATTTTTAATGCCATTATGACTGTTTAGCAGTATGCAAAGAAAATGGTTTCACCTGTGAAGAGTGTCCTTTAATTTTTCTTGGCTAGAATCTGATAACTCAAAGTGTACCATCAAAGAAACATGAGCAAGCACTAAACTTTTTGGGTGGGTCTTAGTCAAGAATGTGGGAGTTGGATAAATTCAAGCAAAGACAAAATAATTTCTCCTTCAAAGAATAAAAACAATTAAATCTTAAATTTAGAAGCCCAAGGAAAAAAAGGTACAACTTCCCATTATTTTGAAGTTAAGGATAAATTCCCTTCCACCACTAGGAAGAAAGCAAGAGAGGAAGAAAGCAAGAGAGGAAGAAAGCAAGAGAGGAAGAAAGCAAGAGAGGAAGGAAAGAAGGAAGGAAGGAAGGAAGGAAGGAAGGAAGGAAGGAAGGAAGGAAGGAAGGGAGGGAGGAAGAGTTGCAGTGTGCCAGGTCACCAGGTTAAATAAATGCAGAAAATTGTACATTTATTGAGGAATTCAAGCTGTCTGACTACTATTTAGTTTCCCTTCTGTTCTTGCTTCTGATGTCCAGATTCACATGATCTATGTTCGAAGCTATTGGAAAGTATTTGTTCCTTCTGTGAAGTATGAAAAAGGCAGTCATCTTATAGGGAGGAGGTTTGGCTATTGGTTTCTCTAATCAGATGAGACTAGCTCTTACCTGCCTTACTTTTCCATTCAACATTATGCTTTCAGGCATGATTCTTTATAAGGTTCCTGTTAGGTGCGCAAAGGATATATCTTCATCCAACTGAGTACTTCTGGAAAGTTCCCATATCAGTGTGAGTAGAGGTAATAATGTTGAAAGAGCTCCACAATATATGGACTGTCAAATTGTAAGTCAAAATATTCACATGAAGACAACAACAACATGTCCTTAAATAGACTGATGAATCATGTTCTATGTCAGCAGAGACAGAGATTTGCAATGATGGCTATTTTCAAAGTCAGCTATAAGAGATTTAGAACTTTGACAGATGAGCAGAATCCTCTTTGAGAGAGGTGAAAACTGAACTGCCTCATGAATCAGTGGTCGCAAGGGCTGTCCCTTCCATCCCACCGTGGGTGCTGAAAGCACCATGTTGCCCTAAGATCAGCTAACAGTTCATTGTTTCCTTGGCATGTAGTGTCTATATCATACCAGGACACCATGGTTTATATTACTAGTGAAGAGTTTCCCAGGATTAACCTGGACATGTAGCATGAGCCAGAGGTAGGTCTAGAGGACATGTATCTTTCTGCAGATTTTTTTTCTCTAGGGTCTTGATTTAGTGTTGAAAGAGCCCTCCAAATTCAGAAGACTACTATGGAGTTGCAATAGTCTCTGGACCTTTACTCTGGTGGTATTAGAATATTTTCTTTACCCTATTCTGTCCCAATCTATATCAATTCGATGTTTCCCAAAGCATTCATAACTGATACAAAAGATACAATGTGAGATTGTTGTTTAACTAGGTAGTCAGGCTGTGCCACAGGACAGAATATAACATGAGTGAAGTCACGGTCAAAAGGAAGTTGAGGACCATTCAGGGAAGACACCAGTGCACAATTCAAGGTCTCTGAGAAAGGACAACATGCAATGAAGAGGTACAGCATTTATTTACAGCAAGAAGAGAGAAAGCACACAGGATCCAGCCCCTTGCAATGCATTGATCCCCCATGTCTTATGGATCCATTCCATTGCCAAGGTGGGTAGTGTGGCTCCATGAACCCCACAGTGTGCTACAGTAGAAGGACACTGACCCTTGCCGTGAGATAAAAATACAGAAAGCTGGAGGCGTGCTTGAGGGCTAATGAGGCCTGCATAGCTAAGGAGTTTCAAGCAAAGTTTACGTGTGCATGATGCAGAGGAAACAGGGACACCCTGGCTGTGCTCTGAGCCTCTGCACGCAGTGTGATTGCGAGTGTGTCAGTGTATCTGTACAGAGCACAAGATTCTTGGGAACCAAGGCAAGTGTGTGGCTGCACTTGCACCCTCCCCCCACAATGACTAGTCAAAATTTTCATCTTTTTAATTTTATGTTGCTTCTATTTAGTCTAATTTTGAGAGAGAAGAACAAGAAATAACCACAGTTCTATCAGAAACTTTTAACCACAAGCATTAATTCTTGGTAATGTGTGCCAGATGCTAACTTCAGTACTTGGCACAAGTAAGAATTTAATAAGACTATCATATTTTAGAAAAAAAAAAAGCAAATATAGAGATGATAGTAATCTCTACTGCAATCTTAGTAGGCTAATAGCTTGCCTTCTGAAGAAGTTTGAATTAGCATGCTAAGGAAAGTTGAGTTACCTATTTAGTATTTTACTATAATATACTGTATTAGAACAAGTTATATTTGTCTCACTCTACTTTTGATGCTGCACTTAACTAACAGTATTCCAAACATTTAAATATTTTTTCTCTGATTTAATATTTTATTGTGAATACTTTCAATCACATACAAAACTAGAGAAAATTGCCATGAATTTCCAGGTAATTCTTACCATGCCTCTACAATCATTAACTCACATCCAGTCTACATTTCCATCTACTCTTTGAGACACAAATTATTTAAAAGCAACTATTAGCATCATATAATTTCATCATAAACATTTTAATATATACCTTATGCTGATAAAGATGCTTTAAAATTGCCCAGCCCGTGTGGCCCAGTGGAGTGAGCATTGTCCCATGGACTGAGAGGTCCCAGTTGGATTCCAGGTCAGGGCACATGCCTGGGTTGTGGACTTGATTCCCAGCGGGGGTTGTGTAGGAGGCAGCAGAGCGGTTTCTCTCTCACATCAATGTTTCTATCTCTCTCTTTTAAAAAAATCAATAAAATATATATTTTAAAAGATGCTTTAAAATCATAACCACAACATTATTATCACATCTAACAATCAGTAAAACAAACAAACAAAACAAAACAAAAAACACTAGGGAATTCTGGTTATGGCAGCATAAAGGAGTTGGCAAATTCTTTTTGCAAAAAAAAAATAGATTGAAAAGAAAATGAAAACAACAAAATTGTCAAAAACAATAATTTCAAGCTGTGGAAATCAACCAAATCAACCAAGTGCAGACAACAAAGTGAGAAGCATCCATTCTTTGAAAACTGCTAGGGCTTTAGCTAAGAACAACAGGACTCTGTGTACTTGCCTAAGACTGCTCCTGTCCTCTTCCTTGTGCTTGCTATTTGAGAACTTAGTTTTTAAGCATGGGTCTGACCACATAAAGTAACAAATTTGCTGCTAGGAAGAGGGAGCTATGTTTGGAACCCAGGCTTTATCAACTAAATGCGTAAATTAGTTAGGAGATAAATAGGGAAAACCTACAACTTTGCTAGTTGAGGTTGTGATCCCAAGAGATCCTGAAAATGAGAGTTATAAAAGTGCTGAAATAAAGCTCTTCATACATCTCTGGCAGAATGGATTGTTTTACACATGCATGAGGGAGATCCCGGAGAGCCCAGGGAAACATAAAAGCCAAGATAGACTTGAGATCTGGGTGAAAAGTTTAATGGACACACCAGACTCCACACAGATTGATCTACGGGGAGTGGAAAAGCTTACAGGGACAAGGTGTTTAAACACGAACTCCATCCAAATCATTGGCTGACCATCTGGTTGTACAGACAGAAGTCTGGACCATAAAAAGTCAGATTAAAATATAAGTAGGATTTTTTTTTAATTGTGTAGAGACATCAGTGGCCAAACACTGGAAGGGAGACAGAGTCCAAAGATTGAATCCAGGCATGTTGAACAAAAAAGAAAGAAAGAGAGAAGAAGAGGAAGAGGGGAGGGAGGGAGAGAGAGACAGAGAAAGAAAGAGAAGGTTGAGGTAGGAATATTAAACATCAGGGGGAAAAAATGGAATCCAAGATTAGTACAATATAGTCTCTAAAGCTTCTAGGATTTAATCAAAGTTGTGAAAGGATGGGAAAGAAAGCAGTTAATACAAACCCACTGCATGGGGCTAGAAGCTGAATTAACAGACAAAAACTCTAAAGCAGCCATTTTAAATATGTTAAAATAATTTTTAAAAATAGTGGCAATGGCTTAACAAATAGAGACTCTCAATAGAGTTTGATAAACTACGAATAGAACCAAATAAAAATTTTAGAGTTGAAAAGCACAAAAACTAAAATGACCATTTCAAGAAGTGGCCTCAGTAGCGGTTTTGAGATGCCAGGGAAAAAGCCTGTTACAGAAAAGGGCCATAGGAGTCATCCAATGCCAAGTTAAAGAGAAAATGAACAGTCTCACAACCATGTGGGACATCAGCAAACATACCAACACAAGGATAGCAGAAGTTCCAGACACATTGCAAAAGCCTCCCTAATTTGATGGAAAATAGTGAAACACATCCAACATCATGACAAACTCCAAGTAAGATAAACAGAGATTGACACCTTCAATCATCAGAGTCAATTTTCTCACAGCAAAAACAAAAGGAAAATATTGAAAATAGAAAAAATAAAAATGACTCAAAATGTATAGGTAGCAAATGTCATTCATTGTTTAAGTGGAAATACTCTACAAAGGCAAAATAAAACACTCCTTATCAGTTATTTGATTATTTTGTGAGATAATTCTTACAGGAAAGGCAAGATAAATGCTTGAACAATTCTCTCCACTACCAGCACTTAATTAATTTTTTTTTTCAAAATATTGAGCTGTTTTTCTAGCATTCTCCAGTGAGTTTCCTCTCCCACACATTCTTTTTGTCTGTTGTCAATTATTTTCTATTTGTTACTAGTTCTCATAAATGATGTCTTATTATTCATTGTATCTTTTCATTGGTTTTTGTTTACATATAAAAGGTTAGTCATTTTTGTTCAGTGATTTTAAAATATGGTGTTTTATTTTAAAATCGCAAAGGGATATTTTTTTTTTTTTTTAGTTTCAAAATGAAAAGGGATCCCACTATATGGGAGAGCAAATTAAGCCCTTACATTAGCTAAGGGGTTAATTTCCAAAATATACAGAATACTCATATAACTCAACAAAAGAAAGACAAAGAATTCAATGAAAAAATAGACAGAGGACTTAAATAGACACCTCTCCAAACAGGACATACAAATGGCCAAGAGACATATGAAAAAATGCTCAATGTCACTTATCATTATAGAGATGCAAATTAAAATGACTATGAGGTATCACCTCACACCTGCCAGAATGGCCGTCATCAACAAATCATCAAACAACAAGTGTTGGTGAGGGTATGGAGAAAAGGGGGCTGTAGTACACTGCTGGTGGAATGCAGACTGGTGTAGCCACTATGGAAAACAATATGGTTTTTTCCACCATATGGTGTTTCCTCAAAAAATTAAAAATGGAACTGCCATTTGACCCAGTGATCCCACTTCTAGGAATATACCCTAAGAAGCCTGAAACACCAATCAGAAAGAATATATGTACCCCCATGTTCATAGCAGCACTATTTACAATAGCTAACACCTGGAAACAGCCCAAGTGTCCATCAGTAGATGAGTGGATAAAAAAAGCTGTGTAGCTCAGTGGTTAAGCGTCGACCCATGCACCAAGAGGTCACCAGTTGGATTCCTGGTCTTGGATTCCAAGTTGTGGGACAAATCCCCAGTGGAGGGCATGCAGGAGGCAGCCAATTGATGTTCTCTCTCATCCATGTTCTCTCTCTCTCTCTCTCTCTCTCTCTCTCTCCCTCTCCCAAATCAATAAAGAAAAATTAAATTAAATTAAAAAGTTGTGGTACATATACACAATGGAATACTGTGCAACTGTAAGAGGGAAAGATCTCTTATCCTTTGAGAGGACTGGAGGGATCTGGAGAGTATTATGCTGAGCAAAATAAGCCAGTCAGAGAAAGACAAGTATCACAGGATCTCGCCTATTTGTAGAATATAATGAACAAAATAAGGTTATGAACAAAATAGACCCAGAGACATAGAAGTAGGGAGGGAGGGAGGGAGGAAGGAAGGAAGGAAGGAAGGAAGGAAGGAAGGAAGGAAGGAAGGAAGGGAGGGAGGGAGGGAGGGAGGGAGGGAAAGGAAGGAAGGAAAGAAAATACGATAGTTATTAAAATTGTACCATTGATTATTTTGGGTTTATTTTAATCATATCTTTGGAAAGCTTAGATAGTTCTATCTCTTCAAACCCAACTTCCCTCACTCCCTCATTGCTTTTCTTTATTCTAAAGAACATGTTCTCAATAAAATCACAGACACCCAAATCTCTGTCTCAGCCTCTGTTTCTAAAGAGACTTTTTGAAACTTCCTTTCTCCAGTCACCTTATTTTTTATTTATAATTTTATTTTTTTTGTTAATCCTCGCCCAAGGATATGTTTAAAATTGATTTTAGAGAGAGAGAAAGTGTGTGTGGGGGGAAGAGATGTTGCCTACAGTACACACCTTGGCTGGAGTAAACCCACAACCTGGGTATGTGCCCTGACCTAGAATGAAACGCGAGACCCTTAGGTGTACAGGATGATGCTCCGACCATCTGAACCACACTGTTCAGTGCCAGTCACCTATTTTTGAGTTTCGTTTTCAATTTGTTATTCTTTTATTGCTTATATCGTTATTGTTTACTTTCTGTTATTGTTTTGTAATATATTAGATTGCTGATTTTACCAATTAATGAGTGTTCTTCCTGGATTCCCTTCATTGTGTGTAGAATGCCCATGCTGCTTCTTAGCTTTTGTTCCTCCTTAAAGTGACTTTGCATGGGAGTCAACAGCAGTATTTGACTTTGTTTTTAGGTGAGATAATTTTTTCGTATAATTTTAGTAAGAAAGGTGAACTGGAATAATTTTCCTAGCTTCACAGATCTTCAGATTTCTCTTCTATTGTGTTCATAAGGTAATAAAATTATGATCCTGTAATTTCTGAGTTAGTCCTGGCCTCTTCTCTTCAGTTTTAGGTAAAACCATTTTTCTTTCTGTGCTATTTCTCTGTTCTATATTTTACAATTTCTTTAGAGTGTTGATTCCACTCAGCAGTTTCTTTCAGTGAGACTCTATCCTGAAAGGGGGATTCAGTTTTTTTTCAGTGTTTCAGGAGTTCAGATAACATCAGTGCCATTTGACTTTCTCATGGGCCCTTACAACCAGCTGTGCAATGATGATCGCCCACTTCCTTCTTTGTCTCAGTTTCTCTTCTCTGATTGGCTCACTGAGGTTTCCAGTGAATGGTTGTTTATGACAGGGGGTTCTTTAGATTTCAAATGCATTGCCTTCTCTTTGTTTCTTCCTGGTGAGTTTCTGATTGCTTGTGAGTTGGTTGCCATCAGTGGTTTGTCTCCATTTACTCAACTTTCAGGTTTCGAGGTGACACATTTTGCCTAACTTTGTTGTAGCTGTTGACTCTAGGTTTTTAGTTTTGCTGTTCTAATTGCTGTCTGTTATATAGATTTAAAAACTATTCCACCACTGCCATCATCTTTCCAGATTGCTACAGATTTGGTGATATTAAATAAGTGTTCAAGTTTAAGCAACAACAACAAAAATAAAGATCACAAAATCAACTCCAGACTTCTGGTAGACTGATTTCACAGTTTGGATTGCCAGTCTGGAGCTTGTTGATGAGCTCTGCAGAACTAATAGATTTATAAACTGCTTGGCTTGTGCCTTGATAAGGACAGAAGACTTCCAGACTATTTCATAAATTATTGCTCAACACCCTTAGCTTCATTTGGATTTTCTTTCTAAACTTTATGTCATGTGAAATTGATGCTTCAGGCATGAAAGGAGGCTGGAATTTTAGGTAGTAGAGTAAAATGCATACAACTCAAGTTCATTTAAATGTGGCTTAATTTGTCTAACACCCCAAAGTCTTGGCTTTCTTCCCTGCATTCTGACCATTCTTGTACAGTCAGTCCATTCACTCAGTTTCTAAGAAGCTTTTTAAAATTTTGTTTGCAGTTGCAGCCCATGGGTAGTAAGAAAATGAAAGCAAGTATTAGCCTAGGTAAAGTGAATTTTGTAAACTGCATTGTTTTAATGCTCTCATTTTGTAAAAGAAGTCATACATAGGAACAGATACTCATACTGATGGTGCTTAGACTCAGATTGGAGTACAAAGTACTTTTAACAAGAACTCAAATTGTTTTAATGTCAAATTGTTAGTGATATCTTACCATCTAATGAGACAAAGTCTTTAAGTCATAAAATTTAAACCCCTTCTCTGCAGACTGGGTGTTCAGAGGGAATAAGCCTCTACCAGAAATGTGGGAAATTCAGAATAGAAAGGCCAACGGGGAACAGGCCTGCGTGCGCAGATGAAGTCTGGTGTTCTGGAGAAGTCCTTTACGCATGCCCTGTGTAAACGACTAGCCCTGTTCTTTGAATGATGCCCTGAGAACAAATCCTATTCTTATAACTCTCTCCTAGTCCCCATCCTTACCATAGAACAGGGGTCTGCAAGCTTTTATTGTAAGGACCACATCATTTAGGCTTTGTGAGCTCAAGTCTCTGTTGTAATACCCAATTTCTCAACTCTGCTGCCATACTGAAGAAGCAGCCACACACAAAATGCAAAAGGATGGCCCTGGCCTTGTTCCAGCAAAACTCCCTTTACAAAAACAAACACCAGGTCAGATATGGTCTGCAGGGCAGTTTATCAACTGTTGCTCTAGAACAAGATCATATTGGAGGGTGAGACCTAGCTAAGTCATTGCACAAAAGGGAACATTTAATAAAAATCCTATTCACAGAAGTAGCCAGGTTTGGAACCAAATATGGGGGAATGCAACTGAGAGGTATCGATGGGAGTGGGAGGAAGTTACTTCTGCAGTGGTCTTTCCTTGTATTCTAATTAAGTTATTTCCCCATTTATACCTTTGTATTGTGAATTGAAACTACATGGGCATATTAGAGAGGAATATAAAGGTTCCTCTAGCTAGCTATTAAGTAACAAATCCTAAATAAGAATACCAAGGGGAATTGCTTGAAGTATATCCCATGATAGAGACATAAGAGAGAATAAGATTTCAGATAGTTTTTGGTGATATTTATGCATGAGAAATCCAAGATGTCAACCCTTATGTTGGGAACATGTAACCCTGGTAAACAGAATTTGATTCTGTATCACCTTATTAAGAAAATAAGATTGGTGATTGAAGAAGATTAATTTTAAAACCATTATAATTGATTGAGGTGAAAGGTCTAATTATTAGTTTGGGAATAGCCTGCTTTGCTTGGTGTATGCATTCCCATTTTGAACTTGGAAATATCTGTTACAATAAATAAGAAATATTTCTCTCCACACATACTGTACGTACATAAATCATATGTATAATAGCTAGAAGTCCAATTAACAGAAAATAACATAGCACTTCTTGGAGCATGTATTAGTCTGCTAGGTTAGCATAATAGAACAGCATAGACAGGGAAGCTTAAAGAGCAGAAATTGATTTTCTTCCTGTTCTAGAGGCTGAAAGTCCAAGATCAAGGTGTTGGCGGGTTTGGTTTCCCCTGGGGCCTCTCTTGTTGGCTTGCAGATGGCTGATGTCTCGATGTTTTCTCAAATGACCTTTTCTCTGTATGCTGACACCCCTGGTGTCTCTTTTTCATATAAGGATACCAATTCTGTTGGATTAGGATCTCCTCATTTAATATTAATTACCTGTTAAGGACCCTATCTCAAATATAGCCCCTTTGGGGATTAGGACTTCAACATAGGAACTTCCAGGGGATACAAATCAGTTCATAACAGGGCAAAAGGCACCTAGAAGTTGAACGTGCTTGTGCTGCCTGGATTTTAATGGCTGGAGCAGAAGCCTAGCATTATTGAAATGGTAATTGGGGTTGCAGATTATATAGTCAGCTAGAGAAATATTTCTCCATGAATAACCACTAATAAGCAAGCAGCTTTGTGAACAATTGCATTTTAACATTTTTCAAGTTTAGTATCTTGAATAATAAAATACTGTTTTCATAAAATAATATGTGATTTCCAGTACAGAGTCCTGAAAAGAGCCGTCATCATGTAAAACCAAAAACAGGGCAGAACATTTTAAACTTATAATTAAAAGTTGGAAATTTAAATAAGTTAGCATATGAAGTCAATGCGATACAAAATTTTTATGATTAAATTTGGAAAATATTTATCCCTATCCAAACTGATGCTGTAAGTTTTTCCTCCAGGGACAGAGAGCCTTTCAGCCTAGATAAATATAAATTGGTTACCAATTTCTACTTGATATCTTCCATTCCAGACCACTGGTTCTCTCTTTTGCCTTCGCAGTAAAAATTGGCATTTTTTATCTGTAATACAAAGTAGAAAATGGAATTCTGTGCTGATGTAGAGATTGGTCAAGACAACACAACATGTAATAGTTCTCAAAAGCAAAGAGCATTATTGATCACATTCTGCGATGAAGCCAAACTTTGCATAATTCCTACAAGAGTCAAGATATAAAATCTTATTTGCATGAAGGCTATAAAAATTTTATACACCTCTGATGAATACTTAAACTACATTTTCATTCTGCTTAAAGCACCCAGAAATCTGCATATGAGTTGGATAATATTCTGATGAAGTAAAAAAAAATGTGCCCAGCCGGTGTGGCTCAGTGGTTGAGCATCGACCCCTGCACCAAGAGGTCACCGGTTCCATTCCTGGTCAGAGCACATGCCCAGGTTGTGGGCCTAATCCCCAGAGGGGGGCATGCAGGAGGCAGCCAATTGATGTTCTCTCTTATCAATGTTTCTATCTCTCTCTCCCTCTCTCTTCCTCTTGCTCTAAAAATCAATAAAGAAAAATTTTTTTAAAAGAAAAAAATGTGAAATATTTTAGAAATCTTCCTTTTGATGTTTCTTTCAAATCACCAATAATTTAGATTTAGAAATAAAATTAGAAAGTATAATTCCTTCTGTGCCCTCTCATAAAATGTTTTGAATATTCATTAATTTTATAACATTATAAACAGTACAAAATGTTTCTGTTTTAAAGAAAAATACATAGTTTTATTTTGAAGTTCCTCAGAAAGAATTTTACTAGTACTGGTACTTAACATGTGCTGAACACTTTGTAGAGAAAAATAATAATAATAATAATTTCTAATATGGAAATCAAATTCAGAAACTGTTCCATTCACTGGCTACCTATGTAACTTAAATATTCATATCATGCTACTTCCAATATTTCAGTATCATCTAAAATGTTTTAGATGGAGCTCTAATGTCTGTTAACATGCAGTCCAACCTATTTTTATGAGCCACCTAGTTTTCTCAATATAATATATTTGTCTGGTTTATAATCTATTGAAATATTGCCAATCTTTTGCAGAGGCCTGAATACTGTCATTCAAAGAATTATCAGTAGTCAAAGAATTGTGGAGTTTCATTAGCCGACAGAACATCATCCAAATGAACACTAAATGTTGATCTTGACAGTACTTACATAAAAGTCTTCTCTCTCTCTCTCTAAATGTTGGGGAAATTATTAAACTTTCCACCCATAGTATAAGCACTGTTATATTTTTGCCTGCTCAACTATGTTAAAGTGAACTCTGATTTGTTGCCAATAAATTTGTATAACTCTTTTTAAATTGGTCTCAGTCCTCTTTTCAATGTAATAAAAACCAAAATGCTCTCTTTAATGAAAATAACCCTTGATGCTCTGTGAGAGCGTCTTACAACAAGGGTAGCCATGCCACTATTGCCCTCTTGTTTGGTGCATGGCGGTCTGCTGACTAAATGGAAACAGTGCATTCACACATCATTTGGATGTCATTTTCCTTCCTAGGGATTTGTTCAAATCCATCTGTAAGCCTAAATAAAAACATCTCTTTCTTACCTTTCTGATTTCCAACAACTGGAAAAAAAAAAAAAGCCTTTCTTTGCAAGTAAAATTGAATCATCATTCTCCTTTAATAGTAAATAATACTTTCCAACAAATACATATTTTTAACTCTGAATTTCAGGTTTCTTTCATTTTCTTCAATATGCTTTTTTTTTTTTCTTCAGTAAGTTCATCTATTTGAAACAGTGCCATCACAAAATCCATTTTACTCCAAATACAATAGCTTTGAATGTATATTACTTTTCCATGTGTTCTAATTTTCTAGGATTATTTTTTTATTAGAAGCTTCTGGTTTTACTTCTAAATAATAACTGCCTAGAAAATACATCACAGTTACAAACAAGCTAGACAAAATGTCCAAATATTAAAGGAAAGAGGAAAGCAAACACAAAGTGTTCCTAAACTGTATAACATTGGAATGAATAAACAGGTTTTTGTGGATGGATGGTGTGATTAAAATATCACTGATAGTTATGTTATCACATCATTTTTGTTTGTTGTGATTTTATTTTCTATCTTGATGAAAATGTGTCTATTTTGTACTGCCATAGAACAAAATCATTGCTGTTTCAAAATCTATATAACTAGTAATTTGTAACACTTACAATTTTTTCCCCAGTGGAGAGGAACACCAGCAAATATTAGGGCTGTTGAGAACACAGTTATGATTTTAAATGTCACATCATCCCTCATTTGGTGATGAGGCACGGAGTCCTCCTGTTGGAGTCCCCAAAACCTGTCTTGTGACTTGAGGTTAATCACCTTCCTAAGTCTTCAGTCTCACCCAGGTCCTCATTGGTGTTGTCCATCTCCAAACAGTAACTACATTTAGTTTTATCAACTCTATTAAGTCCATCACACTGTGTTTAAATTCTACCATTAATCTGAAGCATAGAGTACAGCAGGGGAACTACCACAACCTTATTAAAATAAGAAGGGGAAATTCTAACATTCTACTTAGCAGCTTACAATTCATCCTTGCCATTTCTCATCTTATTCCCATGGTTTAAAATAAAATAAAATAAAATTGTCTTCACTGCCTGGCTGCTGTGGCTCAGTGGATTGAGCGTTGTCCCATGAACTGAGAGGTCCTGGTTTGATTACCAGTCAGGGCACATTTTCACATTTTGGGCTCGATCCCCAGTAGGGGGGTGTGCAGGAGGCAGCCGATCAATGTTCCTCTGTCACATCGAAGTTTCTATCTCTCTCTCTCTCTCTAAAAAAAGTCAATAAAAACATATTTTTAGAAAAGTTTTTTAAAAATTGTCTCATTGATCTAGATCACCAGCAAAATATTCCCTTATTATCCCACAGATTGATTCAAAAGTCTTCTAACAATAGCCTAGAGGATTCTGCTTTAAATCTAGGGTGACAGGGACCAGATTTACCCACCCACCTTAAACAACCAAGATATAGATAAAACAAATGACACAATTGTTTTGAAGACCCTGGATATCACTGACAGGAATGAAAAGAATTGCTTGGAAATGGGAAACACATTCAGTGAGCCCTACATTTGCACCAGCTTACTGCCTGGAGAGAGTTTCCAGGCCATGGTGCAGGGAGGGGAAATCTAGGCAGAGCCCGGGGGACATCCTGAGGAGAAGAGATAGAACTGGAGTCCAAAGAGGCTAAGGCAGATAGAGTTTGTAGTGCAGAGCACTTCATAGGAGAGGGCTACATAGATACATTTCAGGAGGTCAACAGATGGCAAGACATGGGAGACAAATACAGACTTAAACACAAACTGATTGATGTCTCCCTGAGCAAGATTCTAAATATATAGTCTGAACATTCGGGCATCTGTGTGTGTTCCATTATAATTAAGGTCCTAAGTGAAAGCCTTAGGAAGGCCCTCAAAAATGCTTTCAGAAATAGCTGAGGACGGAGTAAAATTAATAGCCTTACAGACTTTATGGTAGAATTGGTTCCCAAAGAAGAGGCTAAGTACTCAGGGAATAGAAAAGCATCTAATATCTTAAAGCCCTAACATTGTTAATGGGCTTTCCTGTGCATATAAATGATGCCTTTAATGACACTCTTACTGTGACATAGACCCTAGTGGAAATACAGCTTTAGAAGATATCATTGCCTTAAAATGCCTTTCTCTAGAGACTATCATTTACTCAAGTTATCATTAATTCCCAGTGCAACAAGTTAATGCAAACAGTGCTGTAAACTATTTCCAAGTTCTGTTAAACAACAAACAAAAAAACAGGCTGTATGGACATACAACTAATAGTAACAAGCAAAGTACAGGAAACAATGCCAGCATCAGCAACACCTCTAACTACAAAGAGTTACTACAGGACACTAAGCTCAGTGTAAGCCTGCACTTTCACATGGGTAGTTGTGCACCACGATGATCAAAGCTATCAACTTGAAGGAGGATCTAATAATAATAGGGACTTGGGGATAAGGACCCGTATTTCTTTATTAAATCATTTTTATTACTTAAGTCTTGACTAAAAGGGCGTTTCAGCAAACCCCTAACAGCTATAGCAGGTTGGAGTTTGGAGGAAAGAAATGAAGGATTTAGAGTTTTCGAGAGGTTCTGAGCTGTTGTTTCCTGGAGACTACTCTGCCTTCACCCTTTGTACAGCTCTAGGGACATGTGTCATGTTGACTATACATCTGGTCAACCACCACACTTTCTACCATCGGTCTTATGAAATGGCTTGCTTATTGTCCTTACCCTGCTAGCACATATTTCTATGAGCAGGATTTCTGTCTTTCCTTGAAAAGAAAATATTCAAAGCACCCTGGAAATTGCACCGTTGTGCCTGTGGGAGAAGCAATGGGGATTACATAAGGGGATTGGGAGCCACAAGTAGGTGGAATCCAGGGTGGGAGATTAGTGTTGTGATTTATGTGTTTGTACACATGCAGGGGTGTGCACACTACTTGGCAGAAGAAGGAGACTATTGTGAAATCACAGAATTTGGGATTCAAACTAAGTACTCTCTAACATTACATGGGATGTCTTTTAGATTCCGCCTTGCTACTCCTGATACACAGATAATTTCGCCTTTCACATTTTGGTGCTGTTGGGTAGCTGACTATAAGCCACTAATTCATTAAAGTGGAAGCCACTGAGAGGGAACAAAAGTATAATAAGCACAGTGGGCTGAGAATTGCGAAATCTTAGGAATGATCTCTTTCTAACCTTAAAAGACTTAAATGAACTTAGCCCCAGTTCCTTTATAATTTAAAGGGAGGATTAGACTGTAAGTCATGATAGAGAGGTTCTGTGTTGAGAGGGGTTCATTGATTAACAAGGACCCTTCCCTGTTTATATTGCTGTGGTTTAACACACTTAAAGCTATATGCAATTTTAGCTATTACTTTATACTAACACCCAGCCTGTGTTTATATCACACAAGCACAAATAGTAAATCAACAAAGGCAATTCCATTAAAAAACACAGCCAACTTAATTAACTGACCAAAATGTCTATCTAATAAAAAAAAAAATTCCCCTCCACTTCTTGAGTTTTAGGCATGCTAAGCATCTATGTCACTTCACATTTCAATCTAGAATGCAGTGATTGAGAAAGCCCCCATATGAATCATTCATTTGCTAAGTAATTAAATTCATTCCCTGACAATCTTTCCTTGGCTAACTTTTGTCATACAAAAATATGAGCTTTTTAAAAATTACCACCCATTTTCTACTAATATTTAAAAAACACAGGCTAAACAGAACACAGATAAAAGCAGTATTGGTTTTCTGTGAGCGTGAAGCACAACAAGCACATTTTTGCCTTTGGGGTGGCCTGGTTGGGTTTAAATACTTAACATGAAATGCTGAATTTGCATAATTCAGAGCCTGGAATCAGGTTAGCAAAGGAGAGAAGTTAAAAAAGCCTGGAGAGTGAATCCCAGCTCTGTCACATATAAGCTTCTGACTTTGTTCAACATGTTAATTACCCTGAGCCTTGATTTCCTCACTCATGAAATGGGTACAATAATCTCATTATAATGTAATATAATGAGAGTTAAAATAGTTAATCCACATAAGGCTCTTAGAATATTCCCTGACATATAGCAAATGTTCAGAACACATTAGCTTATAAAACTTAAATTTCTGAATTTTCATGACCTTTGAAATATACTTATTACTATTACTCTCCCTCAAGTGTGTTCTCTGAAATCTTGCCTAATATTGATTATTTTAAACTATCTTGAATATACATTTTCATTCACTTTCATCAAAGAAAGTATCTATCTGTACAATGAAAGAAATCAATATTTATTTTTAAGTAATTAATTTAAAACAAAGCATTCTTCAAAGATGTAGGCTTCTCAGTTTTAAATGGTTGAGGTTTTTCCATCTTTTAAATTCTTCCCTTCACCTTGGTTTCAAAGACTTATACTGTGTCTACACACATACACACACATACTCTAAATTAAAGCAACATACATTAAATCATTCTGGCACATAATTAGTCACATCTGAGCAAACTATAAAACATTTATACTTTTTTCCTGAATCTTCTCATCTTATATTTCCTTTCTCCTCCTGCTGTTTATACAACCCCACTAAACTCCTAGAACTGAATCTTGTACAAACACATTTGCACATCGTGCAATATTTCAATAGAGATGTGTTGCAGGGCCGTGTGGGTTGCCTTCGTGTCTGTCAAGCAACCCTTATTCTAAACATACATTCTTACATAGCTGCTTTCTGCCTGTCTCCGGACAGGCTTACCTCTAGCCAAACAGGAAGTCATAGCAGGCTCCAGACATTGTATTTTTATCCACAGAACTTCGCCATGATTTTGTTGCCTGTAGGAACTCAAACAAAGAAATGGATGACAGATAGAACAAACCTTTTGGAGATGTGGAAAAATGCAACCTTCTGCAGATCCTACCCAGCTGTTTCATAACCATTCATTTATTTCCCCCTTTTCCTCCTTTAGCAAAACGGTTTAAATTGAACAGATTCATTATACACAACTAAGTGTTGTCATGTGAGCCCTTGAACATTTTACTTAAGAGCCAAGAGGTTAGGCAATTGTTTGAATTTCATAAGGAAAAACAGATGTGGTTTCAAGGTCTCACACTAATGGAATTCAGGCGTGGGGGAGGAGCTGGAAAACTTGCCCTTCTCTGAAGCTGCCACTCTGATTTGTTCACCAAACCAAAGGGCTCAGGCTGGGTGGGCTTGGACAGATAAGTCAAAGTCATTCATGCAGGATGCTCGTGAGTTTATAACAAATTGAATAGATCATTTCCCTCATGTATTTAATAAATTCCATTTTGGGAATATTAGGTTTGAAACCGAAAGCTAGTAAGAGTAATCACAAATACTGGACAAGAAATTTTTCATGAAATTTTAAAATTTTTATATAGTGTATCAAGAGGTTGAATTAATCTGTTCAACTAAAGATTTAAAAAATCACTATAGAAACTGGAATGGAAGGGAATAGATCCTACGTCATATCTCACAATTATCTCATGAGACACATTGCTACCACGTTATTAATTTCAACCACCGGTTCCCAAACATATCTGATTCTTTGTAACTTGAGCTATTTTATAGAAATTCGAGTTCTCTGGAGCCACGTCAAATTTATGAAATCAGAATATACAAGGGCAGGGACTGGGAATTTGTACTTTTAAAAATCCTCCAATGGTTTTGATGATCAGCACAATTTGGGATTTACTGATACACATAGGAGATTTGTCAATTACCTACCTAGTTGTATCAGGGAGAACTGTTACTAGGTGCTTCATAGCAAGACACCAATTGCTGATTCTAGGGTACCTAGAATTTTGTCCTGTGAACACATTCACATTTGATTGAAAGAATTCACTGCACTGGTGAGAGGCCAAGTTAGAACTCCAAGTTGTCCAGAAAATTAGCTCAAGCATTTATTTTCTACATCGGGATTCTGAGGCCCAGAATGATGATGGAACATTTGAACTAAGCACATCTGGACTTGATTTCCGGAACACAGCATGTGCTACATTTGTGGCCTCCAATGCCTCCTAGTGACTGCCAACTTGATTATTATAAGCCTGTGCTGGGAAACATCTACCCACATGGGAATCAGGTGACCAAAAACACCACTAATATTCAGCTTGGCTTGACTGAACTTCAGACAGGCATCTTCTTGTGTCTACGCCCCTGACCTCCTTTTCCTTAGAGTATAGGTATTAGAAAACTTCTAACTTTATTTCTCTGTCTTGCCCAGCTGGTGTGGCTCAGTGGATTGAGCATCATCCCATGGACCGAGAGGTCCCAGTTCGATTCCTGTTCGGGGCATATGCCTGGGTTTAAGGCTCAATCCCCAGTAGAGGGTGTGCGGAAGGCACCCAACTGATGTTTCTCTCTCACATGGCTGTTTTTATCTCTCTCTCCCTTCCTCTCGTTCTAAAAAATAATCAATTAAAAAAACATGTTTTAAATTATTTTTCTGTCTTTCTGGGATATAAATATTTTTAATATCTTCTTGCCAGTTGTACAAGCCCGAACTCCCATGGACTTCTCAAGGACATGGGAGCCATCCCTCTGAAATGTAATAATCAAGAAACACAGTGCCTCCATTTTCCAGTCTGTGTGTGTGTGTGTGTGTGTGTGTGGGGGGGGTGATGGAGGTGGGAACCTAACTCCTGAGGGCACCTTGCCCCAAGTTGTTAAACTAACTTCTGCCATAAAGATACAAAAGAGTTTGGTTTCACTCGGGGCCAATCACTAAACACAGGTGTCTATGGTTTCTTTCCCACTGTAGCTCTTAAAACCCTCCAGCCTTTTGTGTCAGTGGAGTTGAGCTCCAGTTGAGAGCCAGTCTCTCTCCTCCACTGTAAAAGCCTTAAATAAAATTATTCTTGACTATTTCATGTTGTCTAGAGGAATTTTTGCTTTGACACAAGGTACTGGGTACTTTTCAGGAATAGTCACTCATGCTGTGGTCTATTATATTTCTTCTTTTATCCACTAAGGAATCAGGTTAAGATAGATCTCCTGTTAGTTCTGGTGTCTCTCTCTGAGAGGGCAATACATCGTAATATGTGTCTTCTATCCAAAAGAGAAATACGTATGCTAACTATAATTACAGAAATGTATACTACCTGCATAATACAGCATCGACACTAGTTATATGTAACAGTGGGCCTGTAGGCTTAAGCTCCAGACATCATAACAAGTAACAAGACAGGAGGGCAGAGAAATTAAGAAGATATTGAAATGGCAGTGACGGATGCAGAAGTGTACGTTCTCCACTCTGCTTCTCTGATCAGATGAGGAGAAAAGTTAGGAAATAACGAAACCCTGAGGCTTGTTCACTAGACATTCATGTACCTACCTAGAGGATGACAACATTGGTGAGTTCCTTATCAGTTTGACATACTTGGGGGAAGTAACTGTAGGGAAGCAAGTTATTATTTTTTCAGCCTCATTTTCCTCTTGAGGCCCAGAAAGTCACACCAGTAGGTCTCTTCAAGTTGGAAAGAAGAAGAATACCTTTGCTGATCTTCCTTGGTGCTCAGATGACTGGGTTTCCCAGACACTAGCTCATGAAGACAAAGCATGCGAATGGTAGTAAAGAAAAGCTAAGAGTGGAGAGGAGGGGGCACTTAGGAACCTCTCATTAAACCGCAATCAAGGACGTTCCTTCTATAGAGGCATATGCTCTTTCTAATCAGTGTGCTGGGGCCGCTGTACCAAATACCACAGACTGAGTGGCTAAGAACAGAATGTACTGTCTCACAGTTCTGGATGCTTGAAGTCCCGATGCAGGTGTCAGAAGGCTTGGGTCCTTCTGAAGGCTATAGGGGAAAATGTTTTATGCTCTCCCCTGGCTTCCGGTGGTTTGCCAGCAAGTCTTGGTATCCCCTGGCTTGTAGAGACATCACTTAAATCTTTGCCCTCATCATCACAAGGTGTTCTCCTTCTGTGCATATCTCTGGGTCCTCATTTCCCCTTTTCATAAGAACATAAATTATGTTAAGCCCACCCCAATGACCTAACCTTAACTAATGACATCCGCAATGACCTTATTTTCAAATAAGGTCACATTGTAAGGTATGTGGGGTGAAGATTTTAACAGAGAAACTTTGGGAGTGGGACACAAATCAACCCATACCATTCAGAGATGAAACATAATTTTTTTTTCATGTTAAGTTTTCAGTTATTGGACTATGAATGTAGTTCTTTTCTACCCAAAATGTAATCTGCATCCTCCAGGAACTTGTTAAACAGGCAGTTTCGGGCCCCACCTGAGTCCTGAATCAGATTCTGCCCTTGAGCAAGGTCTCCGCCCTTCCTGTCGCTTCATTCAGCCGATTCTGGGGACATCAGAACTGAGCTTTCCTCTCACCTGCCGCAATTTCTCTTTCTTAATCTTTCTGTCACAGGTTTTCTCTTCTCATTCCCATTTCCTTTCTGGCATGTGAAACCAGATTCTCTTTATTTTAAAAATTAGCTTTGTGGTTTATCATCTCTCTTTTGAAATGTATCATGTCTGCTCTTTTTTTTTTTCTATTTGAAATCACCTTAAATCACGTGTAGGGAGCATGCAGATTATCGTCTGTCTTTCTATATCGGTTGTCTGATAATAAAATTATCTTCCCTTTCAAGGCCTCTGGGATCACTGCTAAAATCAGTGCTGCTTCTGGGCCAGGGGCCTGTACCTCAGCCCAAGCTGGAGTGGAAACTTGGACCGACATTGGTCCTGTCTCCTTGGCATTTTGAAATAATTTATTCGACTCTGGAATGAGGAATTGAGCTGGAAAAAGGTATACTCGCTGGTAGTCTGGTGATAAAGAACGTGAGGATGGTGAAGGCTGTGTCTGTTTGGAGTTTTGATGCGGCAAGGAGCGGGGACCGCGGCATTCATTAGACATGGTAGAGCCCAGTGGGTGGCAGAAGCTTTTTGGTGCTAAGAGATAGATGTTGGAGTGAAAAAGATCTGGGCTTGAAGTAGAATGATTCCATTCACTGTGTGTATGACCTGAGGTGAGATAGTCCACCTATTTTTCTAAAAATGTATCTTTATTGTTGAGAATATTATAGGGACATCTCCTTTTTTCTCCCATTGACACCCTCCTCCCTGCTCCCGCCCCCCTCCCCCACCCCTGATTTCACATCACTGTTTTCTGTGTTCACTGGTTATGCATACATGCATATAAGTTCTTCGGTTTATCTCTACCCACCCTCACCCTCTTTCCTCTGAGGTTTGTCAGTCTGTTCCCTATTTCCATGTCTCTGGATCTATTTTGTTTGTCAGCTTATTTTGTTCATTAGATTCCACAAATAAGTGAGATCATGTGGTACTTGTCCTTCTCTGACTGCCTTATTTTGCTTAGCATAATATTCTCCAGGTCCCTGCAGGTCGTCTCAAAGGGTAAGAGATCTTTCTTACAGCTGCATAATATTCCATTGTGTAAATGAACCACAGCTTTTTTGTCCACTCATGTATTGATAGACGCTTGGGCTGTTTCCAGATCTTAGCTATTGTAAATAGTGCTGCTATGAACATAGGGGTACATATATTCTTCCTGATTGGTGTTTCAGGCTTCTTAGGATATATTCCTAGAAGTGGGCTCACTGGGTCAAATGGCATTTTTGTTTTTAACTGTTTGAGGGAACACCATATTGTTTTCCATTAACCCCAGATTTCTTGCCTGTGAAAAAGGGAATGATATCTACCAACTAGGAATACTCGTAATGAAAACATTACATTAAATATGAATGAAACCACCTGGAAACAGTCCTTGGTACATAAACAACTACAGAAAAGATTTTTTTTTTGTTACTTGATGTACAAGTTTTCAAGTACTTTTTATCCTAGAAAATCAGGTAATCATGGGTCAGAGTCATTGCATGATATATTTATATGACAGATTTCTCTGGAACTCATCAAACACTAGGAAAAAAAATATGTATAATCTCCTGAGATAAAATAAACTTTGAGGAATGTGTGACTTTGGGATAGCAGTACTATAATAGAGATTACATGTATAAAGGAAAACTGGGTAGTGATGTGGGGAAAAAGGGGTACACATACTAAACCTGACAAGCTCAGGGGAGGCCTGCATGGTGGGCCTTAGAAGCTCAAAGACCAGAAATAACCACATAGGATGGTCTGAATATAAAACTTCCTGACTAAAGGTCATGGTAGATAGCAACATCCTAGGCCTGTAGCTCCCTTGACGAAAGTCCATCTTTACCTCAAGTGAGTCTGTCTATTATTAATGTGTTGCATCTAAGATGGCATATTTTAGCAATGTCAGAGTAACCTCCTGTTCCAGACCCCTCAAGGCAACCTGCTTCACCAGAACCTGAGGCCACAGAACCCCTCATTGTTATCTTGTTCCCCCAATATTATCTCTATGTGCTGTAAATGTTAATTGCTATTTTGTACCCACCAAAGTAAAAGAAGTATGTGTCTCTTTATTTTATCCAGTCCCAGAGATGTCTCCCCACTTTGCTTTTTCCTGTCCCTTTAATCTACCACCAATGGACTTCATGTAACCCTCCTTACATCTCCTCCTTTGATTCTAATGTATAAGATAAGCTGCTAACCTGCCATTCCTTGGAGCATTTTCTCAATTTTTTTGAGATTTTGCTTCCTGGCAGTTTGTTAGTGTGCCTCACATGAACTCTTAGAAGACTTTTCCTTAGACACTTTTTCATCGACAGTGGCTCAGCCAGAGAAAAGTAAAGGTTGGAGTCGTAAGACATAAATGGAGGAATGTGATGACAGGACATAAAACTCAAGGTAGAATTAGAATTTTGAATGCATATTAAACCAGCTTCTGCAATTTGCAAATAAAGACAAGGAGAGGCAGAGGGTCAGCGGTGGGTAAAGGGAGTGAGGAGGGCTCGGGCATTTTCTCCAGTCTCCAACATCAGAACACCTGCCAGTGAATCTTCCATCCCCCTCACAGCCAGACTGCTGCCTCCAGGCTTCTCCCAGGCAGCATTCCTGCCCAGGCCAGCCGTCCTGCAGCCAAGGAGATCATTTAGCTGGGTCTAAAAATCAAACAATTTGACCCCATTTACTGATTTTCCTCCATGTCATTTAATTTGAAGGAAACAGTGGTCGGTAAAGAGGAGTTATAGTTATGTGGAAAGGGACGAAAACCCTCATGTAAATAAAAGTGAGAAAAGGATACCAAATTTCAGTCTTAAGAATTGAGCTACACAAAAACATATTATTTTTCATTTAAAAAGAATATTAAGCATAAAAGCATTTCACTCATTTAAGAATCCTCTTTAATCAGATGGCAGATGACTCTTGGAAGGAAGTACTAAATTAGAGAGATCTGGAACTGCTCTCCTGGTCCATGGGGTATCTGAGATTACTGTGGTGCACTTCTAAAGTTACTGAGAGACTTCGTGAGGGTCTAAAGAGGGTGGCAGGAAAAAATCTGAAACTTCATCTTAAAATGATACAGAATTATAACAATGCATTCTCTTTACAGAAGTAGCTCTCTAACCTTTCGGGGAAAACACAGATACCTATTTTAATCATTATACAGGGTAGAACAAAAGTAGGTTTACAGTTGTTGTATGGAAAATAATACAATAATAAATAGTAACACAAGAATAAACTGTGTTTTGCATACTCACAACTGTAAACCTACTTTTGCCCCATCTTATAGTTAGTAGTTCAAGTTGTTGTAAAAGTCAGAGGCATCTGGCTCCAAACCCAGACTTTATTTCAGTGAATAAATCCAGAATAAATAAAACATATACCTTTATACTGACTATAGTATTGAATAATGGGTGGCAAAAAAATGAACAATCAACAGAACCTCACAATTAAAAAAAATCTAGGATGGCCCGGCCAGTGGTTGAGCGTGGACCTATGCACCAAAAGGTCGCCGGTTTGATTTCTGGTCAGGGCACATGCCCAGACTGTGGACCAAATACCCTGTAGGGGGCATGCAAGAAGTGGCCATTTGGTGTTCTCTCTCATCGATGTTTCTGTCTTTCCCTTTCCCTTCCTTTCTCTCTCTAACATCAATAAAGAAAAAACAATTAAAAAAAAAAATCTAGGATACATACCAATGTCACCTGGCTATCGGCCAACAGTCTAACTTTTTGATGGACAGTTCTTGTTAAAAGTAAGAAAATCAGCCCTGGCTGGTTTGGCTCAGGGGTTGGAGCATCGGACTGTGGACCAGAGAGTCCTGGGTTTGGTTCCCACTAGGGGCACTTACCAAAAAAAATAAATAAATAAATACATAAATACATAAATGTAAGAACATCAGCAAACATATCAACCAGGAGGAATTTTTATTTCAAGTGACAGAATGTAGATCTACCACTAGCATAAATAGATGAGGGCTTCTATCCCCTCAGAAGAAGACGTGGCTACTTAGGTGGTGAAACTGCTCAAGAAGTTCTTTCAGAACAGAGGTTCTCTGTGTTCCTTCCTGCTTCACGAGCCTCAGTGGGTGGTTTTCATCCTGGTGCTTGCAATGCTGGTTGTTCCTCTAGACACTGTGTCCACCCATCAGCGAGACGAAGTCCAAGAATATGTTGCTCGAGTTGTCTTTTCCATTTAAAAAGTTTCCCAAAGTCTTGACCCAGTGATTGCTGCTCCTGTCTCACTGTCTACAATGGTGTACATGGTCATGCCTAGCTGGGAAAGAGTCTAAATAAGGCAGTATTTGAGGTTTCCAGACTTTATAGTAGAAAGAGGAAAGAGAGAATGAAATCATGGACGGTTTGGAGAAGCCAAGCCATTAGTCTGTTCTAGCAAGTAATCACATCTTAATGAGGTGCTGACATTGAAATTACAAATGGTTTTCTTCCAAGGTTTTGAACTTTACTTCATGGTCTTTCTTCCCGAATACATTTATCATATATCAAAGAACTTATTAATAACTTCTTTGAGACTCCCACCTATGTTCTTGAAAACAAAAACAAACAAACATAAACAACCACAAGTCTCTTCCTCAGCCTGATCTCTTACTGAGCTGAGCTCCAAGTGCTTCACGGGATGTCCCATATCTTATTACTTGTCTAAAATAAACTCAGCCTGTTTCCCCAGAACAGGAATGCTTTCTTGCATTCCTGATCTCAATGAAAAGATCAACATCACCCAATCACCCAAGACAGAAATCTAGAGTATTCATCTATATTTTAGGATACTCTCTTAATAGTCCATCATTAGCCAAGTTCTATACATTCTATATCCACAGCATCACTTAGACCCATGTCTTCCTCTGAATTTTTACTTCTGTTGCCTTAGTTGCGGCGTTCAGCATTTCTTCGAATGATTTCCCTACAGGCTGCTTTTCCTGTACTTTTACACTCCTCCTATCTATCCATACTCTTGCTAAAGTGACCTTCTAAAGCCCCAAATTGCATCTGCACCTGTTTAAAACCTTTTAGTACATATTTTACCATGAATAATATATTTTCTGGCATGGTTTCAGAGGCCCCCTCACCCTTATCTACACCTCCATCTTAACTATTACTGCATTATTGCTTGGACCCTTTATTTTAGTCACACAGAAGTGCTTGCAGCATGCCTGACAAGCCAGCCCATTTCACACCTGTGCTTCTGCTCACTCTGCCTGGAATGCCCTCCTGATTCCCTCTGACTGATGCATGGAAAACTCTTATTGAATGAGGATGGGCTCCCCTGTACAGGTAAAGATTGATCGTCATGCACTCTGGGAGGCTTCCTTCCCCACCTCTGCACTCTGTATGTGGCACCAATCTGCACCTCTAACAACTCAGCACTTATTTATTTCCACTCCATAGTAATTTCCCAAAGGTGCATGTCTACTAACTCCAGATGAAAATAGGGAGCAGGGCTTTTCCTAAAAGAGGATTAGTTAGCACTACAGATATTTTAAAGAAGAAATAATAGTTTATATAGATTTAATATTCCTAACAGTCTATGCAGTTATATAAACTATTTCTAACAGTGCATGAAGTTATATGAAACTGTTAAGCTGTGACCATATATTGACATGGTTTATATACTACTTAGAGAAAACATCTTTCTGATGAAACATGCGATGCCAAGAATTCTCACATACTGACAGTATGTGTCCATGTGACACCAGTATGTAGGCATCATCCATACTATTTTTATTATTTAGTGTCTTATTTTCAATCTTGTCCAATTTGTTTTATTACTTGAACAAATGCCTTTTTTGATAACTCATTTAAATTATTTTTTATTTTTTCCATTACATTAAAGTCGAACTTGGTATCATGCTGTCACAGCAATAAAATTGTGATTCTGGAATTTTTTTAAATCTCAGTGTTCAAAACAGCATGAAATAGGATATAATCATTTTAGTTTGCTTTTGACAGATGTGTAAAACAATTTCATGCTATATCATTTCCTTCAATCTGCATTTTAAGAGAGTGAGCTCTGCCAGTAATTAGTAACCTTTTGTATTTATCTTATAATTTTCTTCTCAATGATGTAGGTGCTCCCATCAGGCACCTCATCTAATTAAGTGTTATCATATATAAGCCCTACTTCATCCGTACTAAAGTATGGACAGATTTTAACCTATTTTCCAAAACGGAATTCATAGTCTACTAGGGATATGATGTGACAACACTGATTTATCCTGTATTATTTGCATCGAAGTTATCTAAGATAAATCATTTTTCCACCCTTTCATTCATTTCTTTCTGCCCTTACATCTTCTTTCTGGCGCCCATATCTGAGCCCCTTTAGAGGCTTCCAGTGCCTCCCTATGGGAAGAATGCGGGAGGGAGGAAAAGACAGAAGGAGGGACAGAGGGAGAAAGAGAAAAAGAGAGAGAGAGAGGGAGGGAGGGAGGACGAGAGGGAGAGAGACAAAGAGGAAAGAGAGGAGGAAAGGAAGGAGAGAAATAGATAATTATGTATTTAGTATGTACCACACTAATCCTTTATTATGGATGTTTGTTTGGTGGTTTGCTTTTAATATTGAATGTTGAGCCCTGACCAGGTGGCTCAGTTGGTTGGATCATCTTCCTGTACACCAGGAGGTTGCAGGTTCAATTCCCAGTCAGGGCACATACCTAGGTTATGGTTTGATTCCCAGTTGGGGTGAGTATGGGAGACAACTGATCCATGTCTCTCTCTCTCTCTTTCTCCCTTCCTCTTTCTCTAAAAGAAAATAAAAAATAAATAAAGTCCTTGGGTGAGGATTAAAAAAAACACACAATTGAATGTGAATTTTACTTAATGTCTTAGCAACATATAAGGATTTTTTTCTCCTTCACATTATAAGGATATAGTGAATTATACAAATAAATTTACTAGTATTAAAATAACCTTGCATTTACTTTATAAACCATATCTGAACATGGTGTAACTTCTTTCAATAAATAGATGTCTTCCAATTAGTTGATATTTGTTACAAAATTTTATTTGTTTATAATTCAGATTTGTTTAAAATTTTTTAAAGACTACCTTTCTCTGATTTTAATATTACCTTTATGCTCATATAATTAAATAAAAATTAAAAGGTTTACTTCTTGTTATATGTCTAGAATGGTTATTTATTTATTATTTATTTTTTATTTTTTATCCTCACCCGAGGACATTTTCCCATTCTTTGCTCAGATAGAGTGGGAGGGAGAGAGAGGGAGAGACAGAGAGAGAGAGAGAGAGAGAGAGAGAGAGAGAGAGAGAGAAACATCGATGTGAAAGGGACACACCAAGTGTCTGCCACCCGCACAACCTAAACCAGGGCTGGGGACAAACTGCAACTGAGTAGAACAGTTATTTAAATCAAACAGTTTAGCATACCCATCATTGTGAGAAGGAGACTCTTTTTAGTCCTCTAATCTTACATACTTTTATTCTTTTAGATTTTCTATATCATCTGGCAAATTTGGAACGTTATAATTATTCTTAAAATTATTTAGTATATATTTTCAATTTTCTTTGTTCAGAAGTGAACAAAATGATCTCACAAAATTATTCAGTGTTCTATCACGGTAGTTATTTCACAATTCCTATTTCTTATTTATTATGTATATTCTCTCACCTTTTTTCTGAAAAATTTTGATGAATTCTTATTCATTTTATTGTATTTTCTCCTAATATTTATGTCTTTGATGTATTCAGTAGTTTTATCAACTTTCTGCTTGATTATTGATACGTTTCTGCTTATTGTCTCTATTAATTTTTCTTCTACTATTCTTAGACTCTTTTTTGTACTTCCTATATATTTTTCTAATTGCTCAATTAAGTAATTAATTGGTTGATTTTATTCTCTTTGGTAAATTAACGTGCTTATTTAAGACTTGAGTTTTTTCTATTTTTCTTTGAGTGGTTCTCAAACTTGTTGATACAAAATGGTTTTATTATTGTTATTTTCTAGCTATTCTTTATTCTTGCATTCAGTTTTAAAGTTTGTTTTTTTGCTTTGTGATCGAAGAGATTTGTAATTTAAAGATGTTTGCTTTGTTGCTTAATATATGGTCAGTTTTTGTAAATGTCCCATGGACTATTGAGAAGGTATTTTTCTGTTTTTCAGGATATAGAGTTAAATACAAAATTATCAGAATATATTTATTTCTGTTTAGGTCTCTCATTCTTTAGGAACTTGTATTCATTTAAACTTTTAGAGATTGAGAGAGTGAATTATATTTTGCTATCACTAATATTTTTATATTATATTCCTATAATTAAGGCTAAATTTATTTTATATTAATTTAATTTGAAAAAAGTTTTATAATTACTTGATGTTAATTATAGACTGTACCCTTTATTATTATAGAATGACTTTCTTTATCAACCTTATCTGATGTCAAGATCTTAATTTTTTTAAATTTGTGCTTATATGTACCGTTTTGTTAGTTTGCCTACTGTTTGTTCACCTTTTTATTCTCAACTTTTCTGAATTTAGAGGCTGGAGATCCACTATAAACAGAAATTTTTTGTTTGGGCTTTATTATTTCAAAAGGGGGTTGTTTTAGCCCATTCACACTAGTGGAAGTGATATCCCTGTTTCATTTCAGTTAGTCTTTCTACATTATAATTAAATTTTCTATTTTTAATGCTTCTTTTGTTTTACATGTTTTATTACATAGTATGGTGTTTTTTATCTATTATGTTCCTCCTTATAATTTGGAATGTTTCTATTTTTATTATTCTTTAGATATTACTTTATATCTATAATTTTATATAGTTAAACTTCTATTTCTGTAGCCAGTATAAACAAAGAAAAAAATAGATATTTTTTATTGCTTTCTCCTCCCTCATTCCACTAGCTAACATTTAATATTACTTTTTTGTCATTTAATTGATAATTAACAATATTTACCTGTACATATAGCCATAGTTCTATTCCTTTTATACATATGATTTATCAATGGTTAGCATCAATAAATCAACTAACAAGTGCTAGTGATGATGTGGAGAAAAGGAGACTCTAGCACACTGCTGGTGGGAATGGAGTGTCCTCAAAAATTAAAAATGGAATTGACTTTTGACCTAGCAATTCCACTTCAGGGAATATATTCCAAGAATCCCAAAACACGAACCAGAAAGAATATATGCACCCTTGTCTTCACTACAGCATTATTTACAATAGCCAAGGTCTGGAAACAGCCCAAGTACTCATCAGTAGATGAGTGGATAAAAAAATCTGTGGTACATTTACACAATGCAGACATACAAAGGGATAAATCTTACCTTTTGCCACAGGTAAAAGGTAAGATCTATTCTTGATCAACAACTTGAAATCCTTTCTTTCCCTCCCTGGTTCTTCACAATGAGAAAGGCACCATACTTATACTATCTTCCACATTATTTTTTCCCTTTCTTTCTTGATTTTAGTTATATATAATTTATAACATTCTCTCTGTGACCAGAGGGAGGAGGAAAAAGGGGAGTTGAAAGAAAAATTACCATAGAGGTTTCCATCTTACATGGGTGGTAGGAAGCTATGTCCCATCCCAACTCAATGCTAAGTTTTAGGGAAACACTGGAAGAGAATCACACAATAGGAAAGTCTGGCTTTCCTTCTTCTAGTTTCCCATTTGGTTAGGCAGGAGCGGAAGGTGGTGGAGTAATAGGTGGGATCTGTGGGACAGCAGACTGCTCTCTTGCTCCACTAGATGTGATAAGAAAAACATCCAGTGTGTCCAGACTACTCTGGGTAGTAGCTGTGTTTGAGCTATTTGGGTGGTAGCATCCCTCCAAGACAGTTGTCTTTAGGTTGACAGGGTCCCAGCAGCAAGATGCTACTAAATATACCATGTTATGAAGACGGGGTGGTAGACGTTGAGCCAAAGTCAAATGTGAGCCTCATATATAAATAATTATGAGTGATATAGCAGTTAGATTTCCAAGACGCAAAAGATATTTATAACCACACAGTATTAGCCAGGAAAAACTCACAACAAAGAAATGAGGATTCTATCTCTCTTCTAATAAAGGAAAATGCCTTCCCCCTCATCCCTTCTGTCTACTGCCAGTGCTAGAGTAGTTGGATGCAGAAAAGGGAGGGGGAGTGGGGTGGAGGAGTGTCCTTTGTTCATACCCAACACATTTCAGCTCTCTCTATCCCATGTCTGGTCTACTTTGGATGGGAGAAAACAAGAGCTTTGATTTGTGAGTCTGATTGAAACATTGATATTTGACAAAAGTAATAACCAAAGATGACTGGAATGTGTGGAATCTCCCTGGGGTGTCCTTAAGGAATTGGAAAACCAATGTGATATAACAAGACTGAAAGCATAGATGGAAGAAAACTGAAATCTGGTCACATTTTCATCTTTGCATGAATAATATAATAGCATCTTTGGGTTTATCACATAAAGTAAAAATCCTGTTGGCAGAAGTTTATGTTCAGATTGAGCAAGGGAGTAGTCTGGGTTAGTAGAGTTTCTTCCTAGTGTAACAGGAAGTTCTTTGGTATGACCCAGAGTATGTGTGAGAGTTGGAGTTGTCTTTGTCTTCTCCACAGTCAACAAAAAGTAATAGAGCTGAACTTAGTCTTTCTCCTGCAAAGGTAGCCTCCTGAGCATGTATTTATTTATCTGGTCCTTCTCTATATTCTCTTTAGTAGTACAAAGGGCCTAAGAAACTTCCATCTGTCAGTCTGTAAATTCTGTTTCTTTATGTCCAGTAAAGACATTTCATATTACATCCTTTATTTCATCTATTTATTTTGTAAAACAATTTGAAGCTACAGAAAATAAGCAAGAAAGTAAACTTGTATATACTCTCTACCTAGATTTACTATTTGATAATATTTTGATGCATTTACTCATATATAAGTATATATTATATACACTTAAAATATACATATATTATTATTTACTGAACAAGTTACAAACCTCATGATTTTTTACCCATAAATACTTTATGTAGATCCCAAGAACAAAAACATTCCTTGAGATAACCACAGTATAATTTTTTTTTTTTTTTTTATCCTCACCCGAGGATATTTTTCCTTTTTTTTTTGTACAGATAGAGTGGAAGGGAGAGAGAGAGAGAAACATCGACGTGAAGGGACACATCGAGCGGCTGCCACCCGCACGACCAAGCAGGGCCAGGGACAAACTGCAACCGAAGTACGTGCCCTTAGCGGGAACCGAACCCGGGTCTCTCTGGACCGCAGGCCAAAGCTCTAACCGCTGAGCCAAACTGGCCAGGGCCCACAGTATAATTTTTAAATTCAGGAAATTTGGCTTTGATATGAAATAACTAAACTATATCATTCATATTAAAAATTCAGCAATTATCTCAATAATATATTTTAGAGTATTATTTTCTCATCCAGAAAAGATTACACATTAAATTTAGTTGTCATGTCTCTTTGATTAATATGGAAAAGTTATATAAGCTTTTACATCTTTATATTGACATTTTAGAAGAGTGCAGGCCAATTATTTTGCAAAATGCTTCATTGTAATAAAGTCTTAATCTTTTTTTTTTTGATGTTTGCTGACAACTTTTCAGTCTCTCTCTACCTCTTCCCTTTCTGCCCCACAACTGGGCAAGTGGACAAGAAAACCCAGCTATTCCCTTTTGGATTCATTTGAAGGTTTAACCATGCAAGTTGCTACCCACGTGCAGGTAGAAACCACCTGCCCAGACCCCACGTCTTAATCACAATAAAAATCCCAAGTTAGTCTCCTGTTCCTCTCTTGCAAATTATTATTATTATTATTATTTTGATATTTTGGGGATCTAGTTCACTTTACCCTGGACGCTTCATCATGTAATACACCTTTCCACTTCATCAGCTTCATATTGGATGCAGATTTTGGATGAGTGTCCGTTTCACTTCTGCTGGATGTCCATAACACCCTCAGGTTAGACTATATCATTGTTTCCTCATGATTCATCTCAGGCTGTACTTTTCAGAGGGTGAGAACAGGAATAAGCGATGTTGTGCCTTTTTTGAACTTTTGTCATTATTGTTGACATTAACTCTGATCACTTGGTTAAATTCATAAAAACTGCTTAGAATATCTGTGTTCTGCCCCCAGTGCGTGAAATTGTGGCTTGAAGCACACTTTCTCAGCATCCCCTTGTGTCTGTATGACCTTCACTACCTTTGGCAGTCTTTCTCCATATAATGTAGCTCTGGTTATCAATGTCTCCAATTTTACTGAAGTGTGAGTTTGTACTTCTCTTTCTCATTCTCCTTGTTATCTTAGAGAGAAGAAGACAAGAATATGAGACCACCATTAAAAAAATACCTAATTTGTATTGTTAAACCTTTTTCAAGTCATAATCTATGAAACAATTGGAATAAAACTAAAATTAAGTCAGTTAATATTATTACTACAGGGATTATCAATCCAACACTAATGTTATTACTATAAGGAGACTTCAGTATCTGTCATAATCACTAGGCTCCAAAAAAAGAGAACACTGCTAAAAAGGCAATCCAGGTGGTTGAACCTTATTAAAATTCCCAATTTAGAACTTGAAAATGGAATGAATATTTGATTAGCAATCCCTCTCTGGTTAACTTACAGCCTCACGGAATATCTCAATTATTTAGGAGAGGCTGCCATGCTTCATAAACTGAATGTTTCCATCTTTGTAAAGACACCTTGGTGAGATAAAGACCACTGGCTTTCTACCCATAGCAGGGCTGCAGGCAGACTGTTCCCTGGAGATATTTTTTTGCTTTCAAAGATAGGCTACTGGTGTGTTTATTTTTTTCTTCTCACTATAATATGATTAAAATTATTTCCCACCAAATGCACCACACCTGGAGGAAATGAGGAGATATTGGTGAAAGGGTGCAAACTTTCGGTTATAAGTTGAATCAGGTCTGGAGACCTAATGTATAGCATGGTGACCATAGTTACTTAAGATGAACACACACACACACACACACACACGCACACACACACACACACAAAGGTAGATATGAGAGGTGACAGGTTCATTAACTTGACTGTGACAGTCATTTCAGAATGTATACATATATCAAAACATTGCATTGTACACCTTCAGTATATACAATTCTTATTTGTCCATCAGACCTCAAAAAGGCTGGAAAAATAAGAAAAACTGCCACATCTTTTTTTTTTTTATCATCCTCACCCGAGGACATTTTTCCATTTTTTGTTCAGGTAGAGTGGCAGGGAGAGAGAGGAAGAGAGAGAGAGAAACATCGACATGAAAGGCACATCGAGTGGTCGCCAGCCGCACAACCAACCAGGGCCGGGGACAAACTGCAACCGAGGTATGTGCCCTTAGCGGGAACCGAACCCGGGTCTCTCCAGACCACAGGCTAACGCTCTAACCGCTGAGCCAAACCGGCCAGGGCAGGACTGTCACATCTTTAAGGACAAAGCTGGAAAGCCTTCCGCGGAAGGCTATTGTGCTAATTTTACCGATTTTGTCTTTATACAATGCTATTTCTGTGATTTTTATTCATGTTCCTCATTTTGAAGATATGAAGAAATTGAGGCAAAGTCAGAAACCTGGATTTTCTCAGTCCTGACAGGAGGATTTCACCAAATAAAAGTGATTCTTTTCTTAAGCACAAATGATTTAATTTTAAAATCTCAGTTTTCCTAATTTTGCAGCTTCCTAAACCTTGGGAATGAGAAGCCCTGAAGTTAGTTTTCTCATGTTTTCAGTTCTTCGGGAGGGAATGGCTCAGAGAAGACGCGGCACTTTTATTTCTAGCTGTGGCAGGGAAGATCAACATCAATGAAAAATATCACCAAGAATTCTATTTTTCATTTTAAAATCTCATTAAAAGGATAGACTTACAAGGAGAACCTCAGTTGGATGGTGGTTTTTTTTAATGGCCTCACCAACCGCTAAATTAAGAGAGTACAGAGGTGAGAAACATAATTGAAAGCAGGATCTATTTATTGTGCCTGTCGCTGTGCAGGGGTCCAGCAACGATGAAAAGGTTACAGTGTTTTCAGAACAGGCGCCTCCACATTTTCTCACTGTGGGCTGTGCCTTGGCCACAGGAACAAGCCTGATTTTAGGCACCAGGATAGCCCTCCCTCACTACGGTTTTAACCTTTTCAGGAAGGGGATTTTTTTTTTTCTTTCTCTCTTACAGTTAGGCAGAAGTTTTCAAACAAAATTTTATTTTAGCAAAACCTCTCACAGATAGTCTGAGGCCCAGTCTTTTGATGGGTGGATGACAAATGCAGTCGCTTCTAAGTTCATTTTAATGTCAGAAAAATGAATGAAGTACATAGGGAAATAAAAAGACTTTCCAAAGCCTGCTCAGTAGGCAGTCTGAAGTATTCATGATGCTTTTTATAACTGCCTTACCCTGGTGCTCCTAGCAAAACGTCTGAACTTTATTAAGAAACCTGGGCAACCAGAATTGTAATAGTCACAAATTCTATTTATATGGAAACTTCCTCAGGATTGAGTTGTAAGCCTGAAAATCACATTATCAATCATTCTCCCAATTTCATTTGGTGGAAAGAGAGTATAGAGTTTCTTTTTTAACAGATTCAAGAGAGGAGAGATTATGACATTTACAAATATCATTTGATGAAATGGCCAGGGGCATATTTTACTACACTGGTAAATTGTCCCCTTGCTTCTCACTCCTTGACCCAATTGTGGGTGCCCTATTACCTTCTCCCTGGTACCACAGAGCATCTGGCAAGGGGGTGGGGTGGGCCTGATTCTCAATGGGCCTGAATTTCCAGAGGACCTCCCTCCCACTCCCATGAGCAAATCCCCTCATCCATGTTTTATACACTCCCTAAGGCTAACAGCTCGTTCTTCCGGTCCTTTCCACGCCTCCCTCAACAGAAGTGCTTTCATATTGCCTAGCGGTGTGGAGACTGTGTTTGGGATTTGAGGTAGAAAGCAGGCAGACAGAACTGTTTTGTAGAATTGACTCAGAACATACTCCCGAGCCTGGCTACATGTTTCCTTACTCTGCATCTGCAGGGGAATGTCCTGCTAGGTGCTTCTCTTGCTATTGTCCTTTTGGGTCTCAAGGCTGGAAAGCTGTCTCCCACGTGATTCTAGAGTATTCTTATCAGGGAGCACCAGTCCCCTACACACCATATTCACACCAACGTATTTTCCTTATTTTATGTTGTCAGGACAAACTCCCTAGCTTTATTGATCTAAAAATAAGAATATTTTTTGCCACTTAATATCGGTCTCTCTTCTTTTTGGTGATGCCTGTCATGACTATATTTGAGGCTTGATTTCACAGAAAAGAAGCCATGGAAAATCCCTCTTGGCTCTGTTTTGTTCTTAAGCCAGTGGAAATAGGAAAGTAATTGGTGTTCTTTGGGGTCGCCTAAAACTAACATTTATTTTTCTCACATGTTTTCTACCCTAGAGAATTGCCTTTTATTATATTATTAATGATTAATTACTCAAGGTTCTCCAGCTTGGAATTTCTGCTGAGAATCACCATTCCCACAGCTGTGAAAGAAAATACCACTTCTTTTTCTGGTGGACAAGGGTATAGTGCGTTCAGTAAGGTAAATCTTAAACCCTTAAATATTTTACTAGAAATTTCTAATCATACTACATATTCCTTATGGTTGCTGGTACATTTATTTTAGTAAAAAAAAAAAAAAAAGATACGTGCTCGTGAGTGGGTTTATTGACAGTAATGTGTCACCAGATTACCTTTTACCATCAGCCTTTCATCCCACTGGTGTTTTATAACACAGTTAGTAGAATTTTTTGTATATACTTTACAGATGCATTTTATGATCTAAAAAAAAATAAAAAGCTATTTTGAAGACTTTTAGACTTTAACTTAGAAAAGCATATCATTTAAAAGAATCATTAAAGATTTTGCATGTATAATTGGCAGAAAAAATACTGGGTCAATTGATCTGTTTGATGTTCTACACATTTAGGACTCAGTTACTAATGGCAATTTTACTATTTTATATACTGTTGATGTAAATGGGATCTCTGGATTCAAGAGTTTGGTCTTTAACTCAAAAGGGGCCTTGAGCACTAGCCAGTATGGCCCACTGGTTAGAGTGTCAGCATGAGCACCAAAGGGTTACAAGTTCGATTCTCAGTCAAGGGCATGTATTTGGGTTGCAGGTTTGATCTCTGGCCCAGTTGGGGCACACGTGGGAGGCAACCAATCGCTGTGTCTCTCTCACATCAATGTTTATCTTTCGCTCTCTCTCCCCTCCCTCCTTCTCTTCCACTCTCTCTAAAAAGATCAATGAAAAGATATCCTTGGATGACGATTAACAACAGCAACAAAAATGGGCCTTGAGAGTAAAAGAAAAAAATATAGGCAGAGAACTTAGATGTACCTCTGATTTCTACCCTTGCTCTCCACTCTCTCTCCCTCCCCATCTCTCTCTCTTTATCTCTCTCTCTCTCTCTCTCTCTCTCACACACACACACACACACACACACACACATACACTCAGGTGTGTGAATGTACAAACACAGATAGATGTTTTGTCATCATGAAGTTCTGGCCACTTTGGAAGACTTGGTTCAGGACAGCAACAATGGCAAACAGAATTCATTTGTCAGAATATGCTGGTGAAGCATTTGAAACTTGGTAAGAGATCATACTTGTTGTGTAGACCGTGGCCTCCAGTTCTATAATGAGATTGAAGATGTAATTGACAATTTAGATTATTGATGAAGTAAGATCCTTATGGATATGAGATGTGATTCTCCAACATAAGTGGAAGAACTGATTCTGGTTATGAGTGTGCATCCCTTTCTCTGAGACATTAGGAAAGGAAATCGCGATGGATGAGTTATACAGTCCCGGTAACCTCTTTTTCTTCTTTGTTTTTTTTTTTTAATCTTCACCTGATGATATTTTTTCCATTGATTTTTAGAGAGAGTGGATGGGAGGAAAAGAGAGAGAGAGAGACATCAATGTGAGAGAGACACATCCATTCGTCGCCTCCTGCACACACCCCTGACTAGGGCCTGGGATTGAACCTGGAACTCAGGTACATGCCCTTGATTAGGAATTGAACCTGTGACCCTTCAAGGGTCACGGGCCAGCATTCTAACCACTAGGAAAACTGGCCAGGGCCTGGTAACTTCTATTTGGGGGAGTGGAGAAGCAGTGTGACTACTAAAAATGACTAAGGCAACAGTAGAGTTAAAGACTTGAAAGAAGCAGGAAAGGTCAGAAAATAGCTGCTGTGAAGAATGGGACAAGTTATTTAGCAAAGGCTGAGAATGCGGATGATAAATTAGTAGTTGTAGCCAGTCTTGCTGCACTCAGCTTTTGCCTGTTAGCAGTGAAGATGTAGGGAAACAGAAGCAGGACTTTGGTTTTAATCCAGAGTAGGGATTTTGTAGAGCAGGTTTAAGCGATAAGAGCAGAAAGAAGCTAAGTAGTATAAGGTGATGAGACGGAGGTATTTAAAGAATGGAAAGGTTGAATGTGCGGCCTGGTTCGATGGAGCAGGAAAAGAAGTAGGAATGAGCTAAGAATATGAGATGAAAAGACATGAGTGGGGATTGAGAATGGCCTAGGGGGAAAAAGAAAAATTAAATAGCTGGGATTTTTTAGGTAAATGAGCCAATATAGCAGGGATAAGGTAATAATAAAATTGAAAGATAGAGAGCTATAGCTACAGATATGGAATTAAGCAAATACAAGTAACAAGGTCCAGGTTTAGATTAGTGAAGGATGGCTAAAATTGAAAAGATCAAGAAACTTTATGGTTGTTTCTTGATTGACTTCAGTTGAGAACTTGAGTCCTCAAGGAGAAAGTGAGAGAGAAAATGACGGTGAACCAGGTGTCAAAGATGGGATAATCTTGAAAGCAGAGGGGCAAAGGGAAGATAAGGAGTAGCTATGGAGATGGAAATTCCCCCACCAAAACAAAATGCAGAATTACTAAAGGAAGCAATGAGATTGCAGAAAACAGTTGGAGCCCCAGAAACCTTCTTCCATGAAAAAGCCCTGAGGAAAAAATGTCTGCCAAACAATTCAAGGGTTAACAGTAGAAAGATGTACAACTAGGTTACTTTCTAATGGAATTCAAATAAATATATAGTTTCCATATCCCAGTCTTCTAGTTCTACCTACAGTCTTATTTCATTACTACTGGTTTCCTAAGACTGAACCCCAATAAGGTAAGATATTTTCTATTCAATGACCTGAACTATTTTTTTATTAATTAATTAATTTATTTTTGTTACAGATGTTTCTTCTTTTTCCCCCATTGACACCCCCTCCCTCCCTGCCCTGTCCCCAGCTTTGTTGTCCATGTCCATTGTTCATGCATACATACATATAAGTTCTGTGGTTTATCTCCCCCCACGCCCTCTTTTGGGGATTAACATTCTGTACCCTACTTCCACATCTCTGGAACTACCTGTTCTTCAGATTGTTATGTTCATTATATTCCACAAATAAGTGAGATCATACGATACTTGTCTTTCTCTGTTTGGCTCGTTTTGCTTAGGATAATATTTTTCAGGTCCCTCCATGTCATCTCAAAGGATAGAGATCTTTCTTTCTTACAGCTGCATAGTACTCCATTGTGTATATGTATCACAGCTTTTTAATAACCCTGTTGGAATTTTCTTCTGTCTTTTTAGTGCTGAACAATTAAGGTACCACCTATTTTTTTGGTTCTCCTATTGGTCTCTATATTTGAATCCCAGCTCTATTGGTTACTGGCTGGGTGACAAATTACTTACCTTCTCAAAACTGAGACTGCAGGAAGTAATTTGTTCAAGGACAAATACATAAGAAGAAGTAGAGTCAGCATCTGAAATCAGATCGTCCAACTCCAAGTTCAGTACAGTTACATCATCTACCCTGAAGTAAGATATTCCTGTACTGGATTACTAGGAGCCCCAAATCTATTGCACATTGTTAATTTAGTTATGATTCTATCATAATAGCATTTTTCAAAGATCATGGGTACTTTATAATATTTAATCAAACATCATAGCACTTTAGTTCTCTGCTGCTTCATATATGATAAAATTTAATAAGGAGGTAAAACAATTACTCAAGGAAATCTTGTTCAACAACAGTAAAAATAAAGCAGCTGATGTTTATTGAGTGATTATTACATGCCAGTCTCCATTCTACATTCTTAATCTGCAGAATCACACTGTGAAGTAAATACTATTTTTACACACGTTTTGAAGGTGAGGAAAATGAGGTTTTGTAAAGGTAATGTTGATGTAATCAAACCGACTGTGCTGCCTATATAACGGTGTAGCACATATGATTATAGTAAGGGGCTATCTTATCTAGGTTGATGTGGATGCACTCCATGATGTTGGCACAAGGATAAAATCACCTAATGACAAAGTTCTCAGAGCATATCCCCATCGTTCAGTGACGACCATTGGCTATATAAAAAAAGCTTAAAAAAGGGTCACAGGCCCTGGCCGGTTTGGCTCAGCGGTTAGAGCGTTGGCCTGCGGTCCTGAGAGACCCGGGTTCGGTTCCCTCTAAGGGCGCGTACCTCGGTTGCAGTTTGTCCCCGGCCCTGGTTGGTTGTGCGGGTGGCAGCCACTCGATGTGTCCCTTTCACATCGATGTTTCTCTCTCTCTCTCTGTTCCTCTCTCTCCCTCCCACTCTACCTGAACAAAAAATGGAAAAATGTCCTCAGGTGAGGATAAAAAAAAAAAAAAAAAAGGGTCACAGAAATCTGGGACATAGGCAACAAACAGCCCTACAAGCACCAAAAGGGGTGAAGAATCAGTATGATAACACAGTACAATAACCAATGCCCTCAACAGGGATCTTAAACTACTGGATTTTGATTTACTGAGAAAAGGCCCTATTCTAAGGCTTAACAAGAGTGAGTCAGAACATAAAATAATAAAGAAGCCAAGCACTGCTTATATACATTCGCACATCGTATCTTAGTCTTCACAGCAATCTTATGAGGTAAATATTTTTAATCTACCTCATAGGGTAGAACACTGAAGCACAGAAAAACTAAGCAACATGCCAAAGTTCATACATCAACGAGGGTGGTCTATCTTTTGGAAAAGATTTTTTTTATATATATATTAAAAATTATCTTAAGAAGTTACAAAGTTTAAAGAAGTATGATTATAATTTAAAAATTAGTTAATATGGGACCACTTATATTTTTAGTTACTATATATAAAAGGAGAGGATAAAATATGCAACAATTTAGAGGTCAAAAATTTATAAACTCAACAGACTCAAATTAGCTCACACAGAGGAGAGAAAAGAACAGAATTATGAGTGATATAAGCATATTTTTTTTAGGTCCTTTTTGTTTCTAAAAATAATTTTACATCATGTGAAGTAGCATTTAATGGGTATTGAAACCATCAAAAAAAAAAAAAAATGAAACAGACAGTTGTGTTTAAAATATCTGCCACAAATCCTGTTATCAGATAAACTGTGTTTCCCCAAAACTCACCTGTTAAAGTCCCAACCCCCAGTATCTCAGAATGTAACCTCATTTGGAGATAAAGTATTTAAACAGATGATTAAGTTAAAATGAGGCCATTGATATGGGGCCCTAATCCAACAAGACTGGTGCCCTTATAAGGAAGAAAAAGATACCGAGTGTGTACCTCCACAGAGGAAAACCCACGTGAGGCTATGGGAGGTCATCTGCAAGCCAAGAGAGAGACCTTCGGAGAAACCAAACTTGTTAACACTGTGCTCTTGGACTTGCAGTCGCCAAGTCTGTGAGAAAATAAGTTCTGTTGTCTACTCATCTCAGCCTGTGGCGTCCTGCTACGGCGGCCCCGGCAAACTGCAGTACTGAGAGGTGGAATGCTGCTGGGCCGAACACCTAAAACTGCAGCAGTGGCTTTGGAACTGGCAGTGCACAGAGGCTGGGAAAACTTCGAGGTGCACGTCAGACAAAGCTAGGATTGCCTTGAAGAGACTGCTGGCAGAAACAAGCATGTTAAAAATGTTCTGGTCAGGTCTCAGATGGAAACCAGAATAGGTTATTAGAACCTGGGAAAAGGTGATCCTTATAATAAAGTGTTGGAGAACTTTGCTGAACTGTGTTCCAGTGTTTTGTGAAAGGTAGAACTTGTGCTTGATGACACTGGGTATTTACTGAAGAAACTGCTGAGCAAGGATTGAAGGTACAGCCTGGTTCTCTTTTTTTGCTTAATGTAAAATGTGGGAGGAGAAAGAGAAATTGAGGAAGGAATTGTTTAGCAACAGGGAACCAGAGCTTGCGGAGTTGGAACATTCTCAGCCTGACCATATTGCAGTAAATGAGAAATCGTGTTCTGGAGAGAACACCAAGGGCATGGCTGGACAGTCATTCCATAAAACAATTATGGGTATTATTCATAAATTAAATAGTAGAGTCAGCAGAAGCTGTGACTAGAGAGAGGTCATGCCAGTAGAAACACTGCCAGCTTGGACTGAAGAGAACAGAGATGACAGAGTGAAGAAAGGCCCTTGGACTTCTGGGATTGGGCAGGACAGGCCATTGAGGCTATCTAGATGCAAACATGTATTATCCTTCAAGAAAAGGTAAGACTGACCCCAAAAGTGATTCAGAGATTTTCAGGGGTGACACTCCCACCACAGGTCTGTGGGTCAAGGCTACCTCTCCCTAGGCTTCAGAGGCTAGAGCCACCTCCTAGTTTATAGCAGGCCAGAGTGCCACCATCCAGGGCCAAGGAGTTGAGACAGCTGCTCATGGCCGAGGCCATGCTGCTTCTGCAGTGGACTCGAGGTGAGGCCAATGCCCTAGTGGGTCCATAGGACAGAACTTTGAGCCAAGAAGCCTATTCCTAAGCCTTAAAATCATTTGGAGTTTGCCCAGCTAGGTTTTGGACTTGCTTGAACTTGTGACCCATTTCTTCTTTCCTTACTTATTCATTTGGAATAAGAATATCTATCCTATGCCTGTCCCAACATTGTGTTTTGGAAGCAGATAACTCACCTGGTTTCACAGGTTTACAACAGGAAAGAAAGTTTGTCTTGATAAATCAAGTCTCACCCACACTTGATTTAATGATATTTAGATGAAATGTAGACTTCGAGTTGATGCAGGAATGGAGTAAGCTTTGAGGGCTGTTGGAATGGGGGGAATACATTGTGCCTGTGAGAAGGACGTGAATGTTGGAGGCCCAGGGTGTAGAATGTTTTGGTCTAAATTATGCTCCTCCAAAATTCATACGTTGAAGTTTCAACCTCTGGTATCTCAGGATGTAATCATACTCAGAGATAAAGTCTTTAAAGAGGCAATTAAGTTAAAATGGGGCCATTAGGGTGGGGTCCTAATCCAATAGGTTTCCTTATAAAAAGAGGAAGACACCAGGGGTGCCTGTGCACAGGAAAAAAAAAAAAAAAAGGCCACATGAAGACGTAGCAAGAAGGCAGCCATCTGCAAGCCAAGGAGAGAGGCCTCAGGAAAAACTAAGCCTGCCGACACCTCCAGCTTGGACATTTAGCCTCCAGAACTGTAAGAAAAATTTGTTGTTTAAGTAACTCAGTCTGGTATTTTGATATGTGAGCCCTTCCAAACTAATATAAATCATTTTTCTGGGTGGCAATGGTATACATAGATTAATAACTTTGTTATAATCATTTGCAAAGTTTACAAATAATGAACATTAATGATGAGTGTGAATTATCCTCTGTGTTGAACTATCACAGGAAAATAATTGATGTTATACATCATCATAGATTTAATTACATAAGAATTACATTCTCTCTATAGGTTTATGATTTAAAAATTTAACCCTAGTATTAAATTTAGTAATTTAAATCTATGTATGATGAGAATTTTACTTCTAATGAAAACATTGCAGATCTATTTACCCTCTCCATATCATCTAATAAGGTTCATAATTATTGCCCTGAAACACTTTCCAGATAGAAATTTTGCTTCTGTTAATATAAACATGCAAATCTAGGCCTTCCTCTTCCCGTACCTGGATTTCTACTGTTACTATTATAGCTCCCTGCCTCTGGTTTACATTGCTCGAATTTATTTATTTATACCGTTGCCAAATTAATCTACTTTTTATTGTCACCTTCTTGTTCAAAAATGAACTATAGCTTTTTATGCATATCAAATATCAATTAGCCTCTATGAATCTTAAGACTTGCATGTAATTTGTCTTCTACTTTCTATTCTCCCACACACAAAAAAATAATATTTAAAAAATATTGTTTTGTTTTTTTTCCTTTATTGATTTTCGAGAGAGAGGAAGGGAGAGGGAGAGAGAGATAGAAACATTGATGAGAGAGAACATTGATTGGCTGCCTCCTGCATGCCCCCCACTGGGGATCGGGCCCACAACCTGGGCTTGTGTTCTTATTGAGAATCAAACTGATGACCTCTTGGTGTAAGGTCAACACTCAACCAGTGAGCCACACAGCTAGACTAAAAATAAGATTTAACCATATTGTCCACTAATCTTTAATTATCACCCACCCGTCAAGACTTCCAGACAGGTCTTCTCACTGTTCTCCCAATAAGCCATGTTCAGCGTCTTGTTTCATATTGTCCCTTCATTGGTGCTGCCACCCTACACAGAACGAAGACATGGATGCATACTGTTGAGGCCACTCCAAGTCTTAAAAATTTTTCAGCTACTCCAACCTATATTAATTTTACACCTCTCAGAACAGTCAACTCCTTGAGATAGCACAAGCTGGAATTTCATCTCCCTGGCAGGCCCCCCTCTCACCTCTGAATCGTGTAATGCAGTGTTGGTTACTTACAGAAGACAGCGGAAGCCTGCCAGTCAAAGTACTCACTATCCTCAAACACACTTTGAAAGTGGTGTATTTTTTTCAAAATTTTCAGATACATTAATTCACATATCTCATCTACACACAATGATTAATATTTATTGCTTGCCTAGTACTGGGTTATAAGTCTGGCACAGAGACTAGATATTGGGCACAGAAATATGACAAAAGTGTGACCATTGCTCTAAAGAGCCTGATAAGCTGTGAGTAGAGCCTGATGCCAACAGGAAGGAGCTGTGTGTTGAGTGACTCCAGAGGCAACGCAGCATTGATGCAAAGTGTTCCGCTTGCCTTCTGGATGGGAGAAGGGGTGCAGTAAGGAGACCTGAGCTCCGCCTTGAAGAAGGAGCAGCAGCTCATTTGGCTCACAAGGAGAGGAGTGTCACAGAGTGCAAAACAGTCATTTCTTTACAAATAATATACATAAGGTATTTGATCGATGCTTGTCTGGGTTAAGCACTCATTGACTTCCTTAATAGAGAAAAAGGATTGAAAGCATCTTATAAAAACATGAAAATAAAATTAAGTTAAAAAATTGAAGGTGGGGAGGAGGACAGGGAAGAAATCAAATCTGGAAAAGAGGTAAAATCTAACATGGCAAACGAGAAAAAATACAGCTATTACATTTTACTATAAAATTTAGCGTTGTATAAACTGGCAGATACAGGGAAGAGAGAAATGTGAAAAGTTACCCAAGTCTTATAGGGTAACAGTGAACACAAATATATATTTATCCCAAACTCAAAGAAAATGTCTCTAATTGGAAATTATAGAGAGAGATCTAGGAGATATAATGAACAATGTTCTCACAGATACGTTTAACAGCTAATACATGAGAAATGTATGTAAATATTTCTTACTTTTTATTTCATATGTAACAAATTTTTATCTACAAAGAAAATGCATTGAGCCCAGCCGGTATGGCTCAGTGGTTGAGCGTCGACCCATGCACCAAGAGGTCGCCAGTTCGATTCCCTGTCAGGGCACATGCCCAGGTTGTGGGCCTGATCCCCAGTGGGGGGCATACAGGAGGTAGCCAATCAATGTTCTCTCTCTCTCTCCCTCTCCCCCCAAAAATCAATAAAGAAAAAAAAAAGAAAATGCATTGAATCATTGTAGAAGAAAAGCATATAAGTCGCTCATTAGAAAGAAAATAAGATCAGAAATATGAGATTCTCCTTTAAGAATAGACTTTTTAGCCCTGGCCGGTTTAACTCAGCGGTTGGAGCGTCGGCCTGCGGTCCAGATAGACCCGGGTTCAGTTCCCGCTAAGGGCACGTACCTCGGTTGCAGTTTGTCCCCAGCCCTGGTTGGTCGTGCGGGTGGCAGCCACTCGATGTGTCCCTTTCACGTCAATGTTTCTCTCTCTCTCTCTCTCTTCATCTCTCTCCCTCCCACTCTATCTGTGCAGAAAATGGAAGGATGTCCTCGGGTGAGGATAAAAAAAAAAAGAATAGACTTTTTAGTCAGTCAAGTTTGCAACCGGATCTTGAACACGAAGTCTCCCCAAAATTCTTCTTAAATGCCTGACACACCCCCCCCAAAAAAATTAATAGTTTTACTTATTATACATGTTACGATTGCTCCCCCCACTTTTTTTTCAATAATTTGTTTCAGATGCTTATGAAGAGATTTTAAATTATAGCTTAAAATGTTATTGGTTGAGTATTTCGGGAGTAAGCTTACTAATATATTCATAAATGCACATTTATTCAGAAAGACATTTCAGTTCTCTTTCTGCTACAGAAAGTTTTCAAAATAAAATTTTTCATATGTTTATTTTTTCCTGAAATTTAAGCACAGGACTATGTTTTTCTGTAATGTTCTATAAACATTTGCTCCCACTTGTTTACCCTTGCTTTGTTAGTGAGTTCACAGCATCTATTATGCATGAGTTACATTTGATGTAAGGAGCACAGAGCAAAAGAGCCAGCCAACCCTGACACAGTGCTCGGGCCTGGTGGACTGGCCTGCATCCAAGGACGCTGAGTGTCATTGTCTCATCTGCTGTTTGTATTTAAGAGATTGTCTAATTGGCTTTCCTGAGTACCTCTATCTAAGTCATTTAATCAAGAAAGATAATTTTTGGCCCGGCCGGTGTGGTTCAGTGGTTGAGCGTTGACCCATACACCAAAAGGTTGCCAGTTTGATTCCCAGTCAGGGCATATGCCCAGGTTGTAGGCCAAATCCCCAGTGAGGGGCATGCAGGAGGCAGCCAGTTGATGTTCTCTCTCACTGATGTTTCTGTCCCTCTCTCCCTCTCCCTTCCTCTTTCTCTAAAGGTCAATAAAGAAAAAAAAAAATTAAAAGAGAAAGATAATTTTGGGAACAAAATTTAGCCTGCTTTAACCATATTCCCAGAATAGGAAAAAAATTCTTAATTCTATTGTCACCTGTTTAGGGATTTCCAAGAAAATATCACCTTACTTATTCTCTATATCTTAGTCCACTTTTAATACCAATTTTATCTAGTTTTTTGTTCAGATTTTTTTTTCTTAATCATGAAATAGGACATAATTGTGAAAGAAATAGTAGGGAGTGAATGTGATATTGCTGACAATGAAGAGCTTGCGGGGCACCCTGGAGGGCAAGCCAGATACCAGGCAGCCAATAACTGAAACCAGAGCGGAGAATAAATTTTTTTAAACTATATATAAAAAGCATCACATGAATAGGAGATATGGGATTTCAGAGGCCAAATTAGTACAATATGATTTTTTAAAATATGCTGTTAAACATAAAGTTTTCAAGATTATATACAGAGGCAAAAGGAGTCTAAACTTTTGACTTGTAAATAATGAAAAATAAACCTGTTTAGTAACTGCAGTAATGTTCTCTTATAATATACTCATCTTAATAAAACTAAGTTCAAAAGATAATAGTGTTATCTTAAGCTTTTGCTGTTGATTTAAGTCATCTTTTTTTAATTTGTCATGATTTGCTTATAACTCCAGACCCCAGGTCAGCAACCTTTTTCTATAAAAGGCCAGATAGTAAATATTTTTGGTCTTGAAGCTTACTCAAAATTTTATTTACAACGAATCATTTTGCCATTGTAAGGCAAAAGTAGCCATGAACAATATGTAAACTGATGCATGTGACTGCGTTTCAATAAAACTATTTACAAAAATAGATGGTGGGTCAAATGTGGTCTAAAGATTGCTCACTCTTGCTCAGATACTATTAATGAGTGATGTACTCAGTTGAGTGATGCCTGTTACAAATTCAAAAAAGGGAATTTAAATGGTATCAGTATAGAAAATACCTCTTTCATTCAATAAATATTTAAAGAGCACTTGCTGTGTGTCAAGGATAAGACTAAGTGTTATGGAAATCAGTAATAAATAAGATCCAGTATTCCCACACCCCCAACTCCTGGTCCCCAGCATCTTACAGACAGAGAGGAGATAAGCAGGTAAATCAAATGAAAATATAGAATGTGATAAATTCTATGATGTAGATAAATATGGGGTGAGAAGCATACAGGAAGAAAAGTTAGAATTGCCATATATAAAGCTCTTTCTATTTAGGGAAAGAGTTCCTTTCTAACTATACAATTATTTCATTCTCATATTTTCTTTGACCTATTCTCATTCTACCCAATTTGTTCTTTCGGACAATGGTTCCTGTCAACCCACATTTGACAAATGTAGCTTATAGGAGATGCTTCCTCTTAAAATCATAAAACAATAGAGAGGGAAGGGACCCTTACACATCACCTAATAGAGTTCCCATACTTTCCAGTTGACAAATAATGAGATTTGAAATGGCTAGATGATTTGGTCAAGGCACCTTGGGAAAAGTAGGAATAGAATTTTAATTTTTAGCTGTAGAGCAATTCTAGCTCCTGTACAATATCTTAAAATCAAAAGTTACCTTGTGGCTAGTAAATGAAAAATAAGAATGCAACACCCAAATTAGGAAAATATGCTAGTTTATATAAAGATGGCCTCAAACAATGTTTTATTTTTTCTGTCTTCTGAGCTGCAAAAACATTTAAATCAACTTCTTTAAAAGTTCATTTGTTTCTTTGCCAGGAAAGTATTCTTGCATGCTTGTTATTCTAATTATAATTATGTGGAATATTATCCTTTTCTTTCAAAATCTTAATCTATAGTTAGGTAAATTACTTCTAAATAAAAGCATTCAACATACCCTACATATAACTATGGGTGCAAATCTGCCATTATTAAATTTTCTCCCAGTAACAAGTAAAATGTAGATTTCTTAAAATTTTTGGTTTTGGTCTGAATAATTACACTGCTTCAAGTTACCCAGTATTTTTGTAGGGCCTGAGAGGAGTAATATCCAGCAGATTTTGAAATTAATTCTAGGGTCCTGACCGGTTTGGCTCAGCTGAGAGAGTGTTGGCACTTGGACCAGAGTCAGAAGTTTGATTCCCAGTCAAGGGCACATACCTGGGTTGCAGTTTTGATCCCCAGCCCCAGTTAGGGTCATGCAGGAGGCAAATAATTGATGTGTCTCTCTCACATGGATGTTTTTTTTTCTCTCTCTCTCCCCTCCCCTCCATTCTATCTAAAAATCAATATAAAAATATCCTTGAGTGAGGATTAACAAAAAATAAGTAAATAAAATTAATTCTAGGGAGAGGAATTCAACAAGTGCAGAGAAAGGAGGGTCAATGGAAAGCGAATGTAAGAATACCAAGCCACAGTAGTCACAGAAAGCCTCTTTGATTTGTATAATTGGGTTAACTTCTACATAATTCTCCAAAACACCAGACTACAGTATGGAACAAGTTAATAACAAGACTGAAATCAAATCCATTCCTTCTCCAACTATCTTGGAACTCGTATTTAACTGATGATACATTTTTTAGAGCAGTTTTTTTTATAGAGCTAAATGTGTCAGTTTTTCTGCTGCAATCTAACCCTCTGAATCATTTCATGGACAGAGTGAAGGAAATGGGGGCACATTTCCTTGGTTAACTTTCTTCTCTCAAGTATACCTAAAAGTTATTCATCTTGAAGAGGGATCTTTACGTGAAAATATACAGATTATGAAGTTAAAAACATTCTCAGTAATAGCTCATAAATGTAATGATTCTCATGGTGAGTTAGAAATTAAGTGTATAAGCTAAGAGAGAAAAAAGAAAAAGATGTGTTTGTGTGAGAAATTGTGTTATTAGCATGGCAAGTTGAGAATTTCTTCTAAGACAAAATCTTGTCATGAGAGACAGGAATATATTTGCTTTCTATAACAGATTTTGAAACCTGTCAAACACAGAAAGTGGTCATGTCAAAAGATTTTCTTCTTATGTGGAGAGGTTTCTCCTGAATCTATAGAAATTTGACTTTCTCTAAGACATTTGCTAGAAACTCAACTAAAATCTCTCACTAGTTTATGTTCCTAGAAATTTGATCCTCTAGTAATTTTACCAAGTATTATAACTATTGACTGAATATATGAAAGTGTGTGTGTTTGTGTGTGTGTGAGTGTGCACGCGCGCTTTCTAGACACAATTAAAATAAAAATGTTTAGTAACCAAAGCTGTTAAAAATTATACCTCTATATTCATTGATTGTTGTAAAATTTTCATAGTAATATTTAGTAATGTAGAAAATCAAGTTTATAATATATTAGAAAGAATCTTAGAATCTAAGGTTGGTAAGAATCTTTAGCATGTACTGGGACAACTTTGCACCCTGAAACTCTTCGACTATCTCCATATGGGCATATATACCAAATATAGGCTTATAAATGTATTTTTTAGTTTTAAATTAATATTTATTTTAAATACAAGTAGGATTAATACAAAAATATTAAGATTTCTTATAATTTAGGATGTTTTAAAATTTTTCCTTATGACCTTACTGTTAACTTCAAAGTAAAAAATCAAATCTAAAACATGAGAAATAAGAAAAAAAATGCTCTTTTATATATTTCTATAGCCTCTTCACCATAGCTTATACTCCAAATTCTGGTTTACTTATATCTAATCCCTCTTGTACATTGCAGACCTTTAAATACATTAATTGGTTTGCAGTCTTTTGTTTCGGTAGCTAGATAGGATCTATGTCTCACTTAATCTCCATAGTGATTATGAAGATGACTATTCCACATTCCCTTTGGTGTGCTGAGGCTTGGGAATAGGCTACATTTCAATTGGGTTTTAGTCTTCCTGAATTTATCTCTACAGTTTAATGTTATTTTCTGTAACCCTTGGTTACATGCCCCTTTCCATGTCTTCTTCTTAATATGTTTTCTTAAATTAAAACCAAGGTAATCTAGTGTTTCCTTATATGAAATAATTCCATGTCTCCCCTTGTCAGTCATTTCTACTTAAATGCTTTTACTTTGTTTTCTAAAGTATAACCTGATAAGTAAATACTTTGTTGTGGTGGAATAAATATGGGCTTTAGTTTGCATAACTGAAGAGTGCAAGGTTAATCAGTGGAGAATTGACCCCAATGAGATAATTTGAATTATAATCATCAAGAGGTGTTGGTAAGCTTAGGAGAAATTAGGTTATGTCATTCAAAATCTTGTGAGGAGAGAGAGGGGAAGAGAGTGAGAGAGAGTGAGGAGGGAGAGAGGAGAGAGGAGAAAGGGACAGATACTGCTATTATAATATGTGTAGATCAACTCTCTGTTCTGTAAATTTTATCACCCTTTGTGGTGTCAGTTTCCTTTCCAATATTCATTCTACTGCTTTCATTATAAAGATTATTCTCCTTTAAATATACAAAATGTACCTTTCTTTTTTCATCCATCATTATTATGTTATTTGTCTATCCCTTTGATTGCTTGTTCCAAATAAAAAAAACCTAAAGCTCAATTAGGGATTTAGGTTTTACTACACTACTTTAATACACCCACCCACTCAATCAATCAATCAATCAATCAATCAATCAATACTGTGTGTGAGATGACACTTTAGGCAGGAATGGATCCATATTTTGAGGCCTAAAAGCTTATATTGTTGGGGTGGTAGTGAGACTCTTTAAGAACAAAAATACCAAATTTGGTATAAAAATAATATTTGTTTAGGATAAGTAGATAACCAAAATATGCATTTTTCAAATCTGAAAACTATCACTAAATTCAGAAAAAAAATATTTTTCACAAAGTGACTTCCTAACATCTCTAAAACACATTTTTCCTACATATTTTGACTGTAAATGCTTTAATTATTTCTGAAATGACAATGATTTCATGATGTTATATAGAAAGAAAATAAAAATATAATCTCTCTTCTAATAAATTTAATGTGCATTTGTTTTAATTATTATTGATTGTTAAAATATATAAAACATGAAACTCTAGATATAGGTTTACTTATAAGAAATATCATTATAAGTTTATGCCACACAAATGCAGGCATTCTGAAAATTAAGTCATCTAATTTTTATTATTAAAATATTTCTATTTATACCTATATAATTTAATTAGATTCCATTAATCCATCTCTGGAACAAGATGCTAAGATACAAGGGAGAACCAGACAGAGACAGTAACTGCTTTGCTGCAGTTTGCATTCTAAGAAAGAAAGGAGAATACACAAAGAAACAAGTAAATTAAAAACTAAATATTGTGAGTTTATATTTTTTATGAGCAAATTCTGAAAGTGTGCTCTGAGGCACTTTGGGGGTTGCTGAGAGACGCTTAGGGAGTCTATGAGGTCATTTCTATTTCCTTTAATGGTATAAGAGATATGCCTTTTGTAGTGTGTTGACCTTTGCATTAATGGTACAAAGCAAATGATGAGCAAAACTTTTGGTACCTTTGTATGAATCAAAAAACTACCCAACTGTGCTAATATAGTGTGCACTCAGAGTAAACAGAAAAGAAAGCAGAGAAAGCCAATTTTACTTAGGAATATCCTTGATGAAGCAGTCAGATTGTTAATTTGATTAAATCTCAACTCATGTACACACATTTTTAATAATTTGATGAACTGAAAAGTACACATAAAGTAATACTGTTATATATGCAGGAACAAAGCTTCTGGGGAAATCACCTGGGCATCTGTTGGAGTTGCAAGTTGAATTAGCCACTTTTCTCATAAACATTGTCTTTACTTTAAAGAACCACTGAAAAACTAAGGTTACTGACTTGGGAATTTATAATATATTTCCCCCCAAATGCAAAAATGAACACATTACATGAAGAAAACAATTCGGAATTTGTTGGCAATAATAACATTTAGGGTTTTGGAAAAAAAAAAAAAAAATTTTTTTAAACTAAAACTTGGAAAACTTTCATGTTGCCACTATGAACTTGAAAGCTTCCCAATACTTAAAGACTTCTCTAGCGAGGCTGGTGGTAATGTTAACAAATTTAATGAGTATTTCATACTTTTCTTTCATTACCAGTGCAGAACATCACAAACTCATCCAACTATAAAAGATCCATTAAAGTCCAGTGACTAATTGCCCTGGCCAGTTTGGCTCAGCGGTTAGAGCGTCAGCCCTCGGACCAAAGAGTCATGGGTTCAATTCCAGTCAAAGGCACATACCTGGGTTGAGGTTTGGTCCAGGGCCATGGTCAGGGTCGGGCAGGAGGCAACCAATCAATGGGTCCCTCTCACATTCATGTTTCTCTCACGAGTGCTCTCTCTCTCTCTTTCTCCCCCTCTCTCTCATCTCTCTCTCCCTCCCTCCCACTCTATCTGAAGATAGAAAAATATCCTCAGGTGAAGATTAAAAAAAAAAAAGTCAAATGACTAATTAAATTTAATGTAAAGTTCATTGATAATGTTTTAGATTCTACATCACAACCTTTATAATACTTTCACTTGTCAAATTTTATTGTAAATCAAGAAAATATATCCACAATTATCTGAAAATGCTATTAAAATATTTCTAACTTTTCCATCTACATATCTGTGTACAGCCCAATTTTCTTCAAATACTTCAAAACAACATATTGCAAGAGATCAAATACATTGGTAGATATGAAAATACAATAATTGAAATATGCTTGCTGAAATGGCGGCAGGCAGGGCCAGAGGGAGGGTGAGTGTGTGAGAGAGTGTGAGTGGACGTGAAGGTGGACGACCAAACCCGAGCAGTGCAGAGACATGGAGCAGAAGGTTTCTGTGCTGTGAATTGGAGCAGTGGGCTACCACTGCAAGCAGCTCTTCAGGGTGCTTCTCAGGTATAATCCTAACATTTTTACCAAAAAAATAATTTATCAAAGCAGATAGTGAATATTACATATTTATTTACATATTTACAATGTTTGTTTAAATATTACAAATATTTAGAGTAAAGCAGTTCATGTAAAGTATATTAAAAAGGAGAAAAAGAAATCATGGACATGAACAACAGTGTGGTGATTGTGGGGTGGGTGCAGGTGGGAGACGGCATGGGGGGTAAATGGTGATGAAAAGAAAATAAAGAAAAAAGTCTATATAATTTATTCTGAGTAATTTACTCAATCCACAGTGACAAATAAATATAGGTTGGTTTGAGTTTTTAACATTTAAAGTTAGTTAACAAATATTTATTAGAGAAATATTTGCCAAAATTCTATTAAGAAAATACAAGACATCATCTTCTTTAATATTAATGAATATGAACAAAGGAATAAACATAACTATTCTAAACAATTTTAAATGCTAATGTGCTGTTTATTGAGAAAATTCCAAAATGAGTGTTTAAATATTCATGTTGAATAAGATACCAAACATATTTTTAATCAGTAACTAGCAAACAATGGTTTCTCCTTTATCGTACTTCACAATTATCACTTATTAACTAAGAAGTAATATCTTATGGGATAGTCTTCTATAACCTAGAATTTAGTGATCAGTTTGGCATTAAATAGAAATCCTGAGATGAAGAATCATCTAAATTTAGTTTCAAGGCAGGCAGGACCAGAGGGAGGGTGAGTGTGTGAAAAAGTGAGTGAGTGTGAGTGGACATGAAGGTGGACAACCAAACCCTAGCAGTGCAAGCCCAGGAGCAGAAGGTTCCTGTGCTGTGTACAGAGGAGCCGGCTACCATGGTAAGCAGCCCTGCGCTGCTGGGAGATCCCACCATTTTGGAAGATCCTGGGTCTTCCCTAGGAGGAGGCAGTGGGAGCAGCTAGGGCCCAGAACCCTGAGCCCAACAGCGCATCTGGCACCATCTGACCAGTGGACTCTCTGTGTCAACAGAGACCAGTGCACAGTAGTGGAGCTCTCAAGGTGCAGTTCTCAGAAGGCGCGAATAGACAAAGCCCAGCACCATCCCCCATAGTAGCAGCCCGACCAGAGTCAAGATATACCCCCAGCAACAGAGACTGGGGAGCAGACATCCATCCCCAGGCAACAGAAGCACAGACCAGCAGCTGAAACCCATCCCCCAAAACTACGGCAAAAGCTAAGTAGGAATTGAGCCCCATGGGGCAGCAGCACTCCCCAGCTGCCAGTGGCGGGACCTGAGGCTCCACAGAGGCCTGTGCAGTCCAGTAGCCCACAAGAGCGGTGGGAATCCAGAGCCCAAGAGAGACTGGTGCAATCCAGCTGCCTGCCCACAGGACCTGCAGGGTAAAGGGGCACCAGAGAGGCCTGTCTGGCCCAGCAGTCCATAATATAGGCATAGAGCCAGGTCCCCAGAGGGACTGTGCGATCCAGTTACCCATGGGACCTGCAGGGTGCAGGGGCAGCAGAGGGGCCTGTGCAACCCAGCTGCACACAAGATAGGCATAGAGGATGTGAAAATGGAGGCGGAGTGAATAGAAGCTACACAGATGATCTCCCAGGACCAAACAGAAATTACAACTAAAATAAAGACGAATCCTCTGAAAAAAGAAACAGAAAAGCAGCAGTACAGGACCATATAACTAGAGACACTGGTAGGATCTGTGGAGGCTCAAGAGTGTGGCGGGCTGGGAGCCCATGGACAGCAGCAGTCTTAGCTGTGAGCAGCACCCTTAGGGAATAAAGACCAAGCCTGCTCCACAGCCCAGAGAGCCAGGACAGAGCACTAAAATAGCTACAGCCACTCACCTGGGGACTACACAGAAGGAGGGCAGACTGGGCTGAAACTCTGTGAGGACAACCAGGATATGGAAGGCACTCAGAGTTTTTGCTGAGTTGTGGCCACAAAGGATGGTGGCCAGTGTGCTCCTTCCCAGAGCTGTGGGGAAAAGCAGCAGCCTCCCCAACTCGGAGATTCAGCCCTTCCCAGGTGAGGCTAAGGAATGCAAATTGAGGCTCATTGACAACCAGCATCTATCCCACCCTCTGGAAATCCTTTTAGGCAGAACACCAGGGCTACATTCCAAGGCACTAAGTAACTGAGACTACTAGCCTTCAGGAAAAAGCTACAGGATAATAGAACCTTTCCTGGGCTTGCAAATCTACCCAGGAAAGTAAGACTTGACAGTGGTGTTTAATGTGGGCCCACCCAGGCTCATCCAAACCCAGTAGAGGGAGGCACAAATAGCACAACACCAACACCCACAGGGAAAATTTGGCAGCTCCAAAACCTACTGAGATAGCCAAAATGGTGAAACAAAGAAACAAATCCCAAATGAATGAACCAGAGAATTCTATCAAAGATGCAATAAATGAAATGCAGCTAAGTAAATTATCAGAAGTAGAGTTCAGAGCCATGATCTTCAGGAAGCTCAACAGCATGAGTAAGGACATCAGCACCATGAGTAAAGATATAGAAACATTGAAAACCAACCAAGTGGAAATGAAGAATGACATAGGAGAAATAAAGAACATATTGGAAGGACTAACCAGTAGAGTAGAGGAAGCAGAGGACCAGATCAGTGAATTAGAAGACAGGGTAGAAAAAAATTATCCAATTAGAAAACCAAAAGGAAAAAAACAATTAAAAAACAGGACGATAGCTTAAGAGAACTGTGGGGCAACTGGAAACGTAATAACATTCGCATCATAGGAGTCCCCGAAGAGGAAAAGAATGAGCAAGGGTTAGAGAATATATTTGAAGAAATAGTGACAGAAAACTTTCCTAACTTAGTGAAGGAAGAAGGCATTCAAGTTCAAGAAGCACAGAGAGCCCCAAGTAAGAAGAACCCAAACAGGCCCACACCAAGACACATAGTACTTAAAATACCAAAAATTAAAGACAAAGAGAGAATCCTAAAGGCAGCAAGAGATAAGCAACAGGTTACCTACAAAGGAAACCCCATAAGGCTCTCAACTAACTTCTCAACAGAAACAATACAGGCCAGAAGGGAGTGGCATGAAGTAATCAAGGTTATGAAAAACAAGAATATTAATCCAAGACTACTCTATCCAGCAAGGCTAACATTCAAAATAGAAGGTCAAATAAAGAACTTCCCAGGCAAAAAAAATGGCTAAGGGAATACATTAGCACCAAACCAGCACTGCAAGACATGCTAAAAAGACTGCTGTAAATAGTAGGAGAAATAGGAAGAAAAATAGAACCACCTTAAACAAAAATGGCAATAAATAAGTACATATCAATTATCACCTTAAATGAGAATGGTTTGAATGCTCCGATAAAAAGACACAGGATAGCTGACTGGATAAGAAAGCATGACTCACATATATGTTGTTAACAAGAAACCCACCTCATAACAAAAGACTCATATAGTTTGAAAGTAAAGGGATGGAAAAAAATCTTTCAAGCAAATGAAAAGCAAAAAGAAAATAAAAGCTGGGGTAGCAATACTCATATCTGATAAAATAGACCTCAAAATGAAGGCCATAACTAGAGACAAAGAAGGCCACTACATAATATTGAAAGGATATCCAACAAGAAGATATAATAACCTTGGTAAACATGTATGCACTCAATATAGGAGCACCAACATATATTAAAAATCTTCTGGAAGACTTCAAAGGAGAAATCAACAGCAATACAATCATAGCAGGGGACTTCAACACCCCACTGACATTCACTGGATAAATCATCTAGACAAAAAATTAACAAGGAAACCCAGACTCTAAAGGAAACACTAGATCAAATGGATTTAATAGATATCTACAGAGAATTACACCCCAAAACTGAAGAATTCACATTCTTCTCAAGTGCACATGGGACATTTCAAAGATAGACCACATGTTAGGGCACAAACTAAGTCTTTACAAGTTCAAGAAGATTGAAATTGTATCAAGCATCTTCTTGGATCACAATGGCATGCAACTAGAAATCAATTGCAACAAGAACATGCAAAGACATTTGAAAACATGGAGGCTAAATAACATGTTATTGAACAATGAATGGGTTACGATGGAGATCAAGGAAGAAATTGAAAACTTCCTGAAAACCAATGAAAATGAACATACAACAACACAAAATCTATGGAATACAGAAAAAGCAGTTCTGAGAGGGAAGTTTATAGCACTACAGGCCTACCTCAAGAAACAAGAAAAATCTCTAATAGATTATCTAACATCACAACTTAAAGAACTAGGGAGCAAACAAAAAGAAAACCCCAGACCAAGTAGAAGGAAGGAAATAGTAAAGATCACAGCACAAATAACTGACATGGAGACCAAGAAAACAATTCAAAGGATCAATGAAACAAAGAGCTGGTTCTTTGAAAAAATAAACAAGATTGATGGACCCTTAGCTACAATCACCAAGAAACAAAGAGAGAAAGCCCAAATACACAAAATCAGAAATTAAAGAGGAGAAATAATAACTGACACCACAGAAATACACAGGATTTCGAACAATTATGAACAATTATATGGCAACAAATTTAACAATTTAAGCGAAACGGACAAATTTCTAGAAACACATAGATCCCCAAAACTGAACCAGGAAGAGATAGAAAATTTTAACAGACCAATAACAACAAAAGAAGTTGATGAAATCAAGACTCTCCCAGGAAACAAAAGCTCAGACACCGACAGCTTCAAGGGGGAATTTTACCAAACATTCAAAGAAGTACGAATACCCATTTTCCTCAAACTATTTCAAAAAAATTTAAGAAGAAGGAAGACTTCCAAACTGGTTTAATGAGACCAGAATTATTCTAATTCCAAAACCAGAAAAAGACACTACAAAGAAAGAAAACTACAGGCTAATATCCCTGATGAACATAGATGCCAAAATCCTGAACAAAATACTAGCAAATCGAATCCAGCAATACATCTAAACAATTATTCACCACGACCAAGTGGGATTCATTCCAGGGATGAAAGGCTAGTACAATATTCACAAATCAATAAATGTGACACACCACATAAACAAAATGAAAGATAAAAACCATATGATCAGATCAATAAACGCTGAAAAAGCATTCGACAAAATCCAGCACCCATTTCTCATAAAAACTCTCAGCAATCTGGGAATAGAGGGATCATATCTAGACATAATAAAGGCAATATATGAAAGACCTACAGCCAACATCATACTCAATGGGCAGAAACTAAAAACATTTTCTTTAAGAACAAGAACAAGACAAGGATGCCCACTTTTGCCACTCTTATTTAACATAGTATTGGAAATCTTAGCTAGAGCAATCAGACAGGAAGAAAAAATAAAAGGGATCCAAATTGGAAAGGAGGAAGTGAAACTGTCATTATTCGCAGATGACATGATACTATACATAGAAAACCCCAAAGACTCCATCAAATATTTACTAGACTTCATAAATGAATTTGGCAAAATAGCAGGAAACAAAATTAACGTCAAAAAATTGATGGCATTTTTATACACCAATGATGAAGTCACAGAAAGAGAGATTAAAGAAACAATCCCATTTACCATAGTGGCAAAAAAATAAATAAGATACCTAGGAATAAACGTAACCAAAGAAATAAAGGACCTATTCACAGAAAACTACAGATCATTGAAAAAAAGAAATAGAGGAAGATATAAAAAATGGAAGCACATACCTTGTTGATGGATTGGAATAATTAACATCATTAAAATGTCTATACTACCCACAGCAATCTATAGATTCAATGCAATCTCCATCAAAATACCAATGACATACTTCACAGAACTAGAAAAAATACCTCAAAAGTTATTTGGAACCAAAAAAGTCCCCGAATAGCCATAGCAATTTTGAAAAAGAAGGACAAAGTAGGTGGGATCACAATACCAGATATCAGGTTATACTACAATGTGACTATAATCAAAACAGCGTGCTACTGGCACAAGAACAGGCAGATAGATCAATGGAACAGAATAGAGAACCCGGAAATGGACCCAAGACAATATGCTCAAATAATATTTGACAAAGGGGGCAAGAGCATACAGTGGAGTAAAGACAGCCTCTTTAATAAATGGTGCTGGGAAAATTGGACAGCTACATGCAGAAAAATGAAACTAGACCATTAACTTAAACCATACATAAGAATAAACTCAAAATGGATAAAAGACTTAAATGTGAGTCATCAATCCATAAATATCCTAGAAGAAAATGTAGGCAACAAAATTTCAGACATCATACGCAACAGAATTTTCACTGATATATCACCTAAGGCAACAGAAAGAAGAAAATGAACACATGGGACTACATCAAACTAAAAAGCTTCTGCAGAGCAAGAGAAACAAGCACCAAAATGCAAATGCAACCCACTCTATGGGAGAGCATAATTGCCATTGATACATCAGATAAGGGGTTAATTTCCAATATATATAGAGAGTGCTCATACAATTCAACAAAAGGAAGACAAAGAACCCAATTAAAAAATGGGCAGAGGAACTAAATAGACACCTCTCCAAACAGAACATACAAATGGCTAAGAGATATATGAAGAAATGCTCAACATCACTAATCATCAGAGAGATGCAAATTAAAACAACAATGAGGTATCACCTGTCAGAATGGCTACTATCAACAAATCATCAAATATCAAGTGTTGACGAGGGTGTGGAGAAAAGGGACTCTAGTACACTCCTTGTGGGAATGCAAACTGGTGCAGCCACTATGGAACACAATGTGGTGTTACCTCAAAAAATTAAAAATTGAACTTCCATTTGACCCAGTGATCCCACTTCTAGGAATATTCCCTAAGAAGTCTGAAACATCAATCAGAAAGAATATATGTACCCCCATGTTCACAGACCACTATTTACAATAGCTAAGATCTGGAAACAGCCCGAATGTCCATCAATAGACGAATGGATAAAAAAGCAGTGGTACATATACACAATGGAGTACTACGCAGCTGTAAGAAAGAAAGATCTCTTATCTTTTGAGACGACATGGAGGGACCTGGAGCGTATTATCCTAAGCAAAACACACCAAAGAAAGACAAATATCACTTGATCTCACTTATTCGTGGAATATAATGAACATAACAGTCTGAGAAATGGGGTAGTCCCAGAGATGTGGAAGTGGGGTACAGACTGACAATCCCCAGAAGAGGGGTTGGGAGGAGAGATAAACCACAGAACTTATATGCATGTATGCATGAACAATGGACATGGACAACAAAGGTGGGGACAGGGCTAGGAGGGTGGGGGTGGGAATATCAATGGGGGGAAAAAGAAGAAACATCTGCAACAAAAATAAATTAATTAATTAAATAAAAAATTATAATAATTATCTATTAAGCCGCGTATCAATTTTTAAAAATGCAACACAATTTACCTTTATTAACTTTAATTAGTTTTAAAAATATAGTTACCTTTTTCATAAAAGAATGCTATTTATGAAAGTTTTATTATTTTTATTTTTAAATAGATTAAGAAACATTGAAAAGTTTTTGTTTTAATTTTTAATGTGTTAAATAGCAGCAGCTCTGATGCACATAAACTAAAGCTCTACAGAGTTCTCAATTATTAGGAATACAAAGGAATTCTGAGCTAGAACGTTGTTTGCTCAATAAAACTAAAAGTGATAAAAAAAAATAAAGCCTATTAATTGTTTTTTTAAATAACACTAAAGAAAATCATGCTCATCCTCAAAATTGTGTGAAATATTTTGAAGTCTCTGAAAATATTCTGAATGCCAGAACCTAGTTTTACATTTTGCTCTTCTTACCATGGAGTTGCAGGTTAACCAAACATATAAATAATGAATTGAAGTAGCACTTGGGAGATCATATACAGTTGCAGTTTTTAATATTTATCTTTTTTTTTATCCTCACCTGAGGACATTTTTTTTTTTTTTTTTTTTTGATATTATGTTCAGATAGAGTGGGAGGGAGAGAGAGGAAGAGAGAAAGAGAGAGAAACATCAACGTGAAAGGGACACATTCAGTGGTTGCCACCCACACGACCAACCAGGGCCAGGGACAAACCGCAACTGAGGTACATGCCCTTAGCGGGAACCAAACTAGCGTCTCTCCAGACCACAGGCCAATGCTCTAACCGCTGAGCAAAACTGGCCAGGGCTTTAATATATATCTTAATGAAAAAATATTTGTTTGCAATATCCTATTTGTAATGGGTAAGACAATCCATTAAAAAAGGAAAGAAAAACAAAGATATTTTTTGAGGTAGTTGTTAAAAGCAGTTTGTTTGTAATCTAATAAGCATATTACAGTAATTATTTTATAACTGGGATTAAGTCAAGCAAATGATGGAGATTTTTTTTATTTCTTTTCTTCAAATTTATAAAATGCAGAAAACATGCACTATGACTATTTGGATCTTATTGCATTCATTTTAAGTCTCTTCTCTCCTCCTCGTTTCTCACCATCTTTGTTTTCTCAGTACTTTCTCCTCCATGACCCAACATTTAAAGGAGGATTTCCAAAAAAACTTCCAGCTGTGGGTTTCAGACTTTATTTTTATGCTGGCTTAAATCCAGATAATTCTATGCTTTGATTCACAGTTTTGGGAATAGTGCCTGGTGGTAAACAGAATTTGAATGACTTTAAATTATTTTGGATTCTCTGACTTAAACTTTTTTGTTGTTCCTGAAGAGACCTAAAGATCTAACCAACTGCTACTAATAACAACAACAAGAAAAATGACAGTATCTGTGTAACATGAACATGCAACTTGATTCACTTGAAAAGACTTTGTCTATTAGTCTCCAGTTTCATTTATCTTTCTTTACTTGTTGCTGAAAAGATTTCATGATAGATGATCCTGGAGTGCTTGGAATAGCAATTTTTCATTTTCTGTTTATTTTATATCAATCTTGGTATCTGAAAAATCAAAGTACTTCTTTACTTATACATGTTAATGAGAAGATATTTATTTGAAAATACAAGAACCTTGGAAATACATGTAGTTTGCAACACAACACTTCATTTCCTAGTGGTAAGTAAATCAAAAGTAACTTAGAAAACTACTCTGGATCTAGACAGCATCTTGAAAACACACACACACACACACACCATGTCTAAGAAAGCAAGGAGATTCTGTAATGCAGATTACCTCTCTATTGTAACTTCACACACTTTGAGTGTATCTTTTTAATCTTTCTGAAATCAGTGCCTATAGTAGAAACATAAAATTTAAATGGAAAGCCCTGGGGCACTTGGTTGGATAATCACACATTCAGAGCTTAGATTTTTCTTTTCTTTTTCGGGGGGTTTGGGGGGCATCTCCTAAACACACAAATATACTACACATATCATTAAAATCTTTGTCCAGGATTGAAATGTTGCTTTGTGAATTATCCCAGAATTATCTGACAATGATGTAGTGCAACATTTGGAAGTCACTTAAAGATCCAATAACCTTGCACACTCGTGATGGAACTGTAGGCAGTGCCCCAGCAGGGGATGGCACAGCAGAACAAGGACAACTTCACAGAGGGAAATTGCCGCAAAGATCCTGGCAGGCAGAAACCTCACTTTTCTCCTCCCTGAGTCCATGATTACTATGCCTGGAGAATCATTTATAAAACTCGCATGCGCAGAGGCTGGGATGATTGATGAGTCTGGGGCCTTTGCAGAGCACCAGCACCGAGATTTGTCATTCTCCGATCCATGTTAGCAAAATGAATTCCAGTCAACGCTCAGAGGACAGCGTCCTCCAAGTGCCTCAGAAGCTCCTGGTCCCTCTGGCTGCCATCATCTCTACACTTTTTATCATAGACTAATCATACATTCTCTTTTTTCTCCCCTTTATATTGAAAGAAAAATGCACTTCATGTAATAATAAAAAAATATCTTTGCCTCCAGGTTATGCTTTCTGCCCTCTCTCCTTAATCATGTTTTCAAGTCCTCTCCCATTTTCTCTTTATTTCTACATCTAGAATTCTCCCTGTAATGACTTCTTTCCTTAGTTCTTTCTGTATACCTCTGTCTAGCCTTGTCTGTGTTCCTAGGATTCTGAATCTTTTCCTGTTTTATAACCTCTCTTAATTTTTTAGCCTTCAAGGAGTTCTTATCTTTCTTTTATTCCCATTGTACTCCCATTCTTTTCTATTTACATTCTTTTTGTTACATACTCTCTCCATTTCACTCTGTTTTATCCCTTCCTTCTTTTTTATACTTCCAAAGAAAATTCCAGTTTCTATAGCAGTCAACTGTGATCCTGGGGATTTTGAAAATAATTCAGATTGTTTTAAAATAATTTCTCTTCTTTGACAGGTAAGCCAAGTGGGATACTCAGTTCTGCCTTTGAGTGCAGTGCATTGAAATACATGCTTTCCAACATACTTACATTTGAATGGACCAGGTCTCAGTAAGTTTACAATAAAATAAATATTAACTGTATGAATGATGGGAAAACCATGAAGCAAAATGTAAACATTATGTGAAGATGAGAATAGGCTTGAGTATGAAGACAACCATACCAGAATTGTAAATATTCCCATGGTTGCCAGTTGGGTATTGGAAATATCAGGGGGAACACCTTGTAAAGTATATGATTGTCTAACCACTATGCTGCTACACCTGAAACTAATACAAAATAATATTGAATGTAAACTGTAATCAGAAATTTTTAAAATAATAAAATTATTTTCCCTTGGTTCATGAAAAGAAGTAGATTTTAAGTGAGCACTCTATAAAGAGCCCTATTTTCTTTCTCTTTTGATTTACCAATGGAACCACAATAAACAATGTGTGTGTGTGTGTTTTCTGGGATCAGGTGGAAGTACAGGAGATTTTTTGTATGTGATTCTTCTAGGACTGTATCCTGTAACTAAAACATGTTCTTTGAAATGGAACTTTTATCATTTTAGCGCACACATGCATAAAATAGCAGAATAACTGAATCCTAATCTTAATATCTGTTGGGTTTTTATTAGTTCAGAAGTTGATGCTTTTGTAGGACTGCTCTATACAAGAACATTGCTGGAAATGCTTAACTGCTCTGCTATTCACAGTACTTTAACTCTGTCTTAGCTCTTTAAAAATTCAAAAACCCTCTCCTTGGAAGGCAGCTTAGCAACCATGCCCCCTGCAAAGTCACATCACCTGCACGTCCCCAAACAAGTTAGATCCAAGGCGCTTTCTGAGAGTTTTAGTAAATAACAATTTCTTCCTGTGGCAGTCAGAATTATGGCTCTGCAAAGATGTCTACATCCTAATTCTCAGAATCTGCTCATATGTTATGTCATATGACAACGGTGAATTAGGTATAAAATGGAATTAAGGTTGCTAATCAGATGAACTTCAAATAGTGAGATTATACTGCATTTTCTGTTTGGGTCCAATGTAATCACAAGGGTCTTTAACAGTAGAAGACAGAGGCCGAAGAGGAGGTAAGAATGATTTGATGTGAGGTAAGATGGATGGACTTGACTGGCAATCAATGGCTACTCTGGGTTGAATTGTGCCCCTGAAATATATTGAAGTCCTAACCCTAGTACCTCAAAGTATGACCTTATTTAGAAATAGGGTCTTTGAAAAGGTAATCATGTTAAAATTTGGTCACTAGAGTGGACTCTAATGCAATACGACTGATGTCTTAATAAAAAGAGGACATTTAGATACAGGTGGAGGATTGGAATAATGCATATGCAAGCCAAGTAATGCCCAAAACTGTCAACAAACCATCAGGATCCAGGAAAAAGGCATGGAACTAATTCTCTGTAACAGTCCTCAGCAGGAATCAACACTGCCAACATTTTTATTTCAGACTTCAAGCCTTCAAGACTAAGAAATGATAAAATTCTGTTGTTTTAAGCCATCCTTTTTGTGGTACTTTGTTATGGCAGCCCTAGGAAACTAATATACTGCTTTTCAAAAAGGAAGGGAGCCTTGAGCAGATGAATGTGGGCATCCTCTAAAATCAGGAAAAGGCAAGGAAATAGATTCTTCTCTAGAGACTGAAGAAGAAAATGCAGTCCTGCTAACACCTTGATTTCAACCTTGTGTTACGAACTGAGTGCTTAGGTACACCTAAATACATGTGTTGAAGTTTAAACCCTCAGTGTGACTGTGTTTGGAGATAGGGAGGTAATAAGGATTATGTGAGGTTATAAAGGTGGGGTTATAGGGCTGATCCCCTTATAAGAAGAAGAAAAAGAGATACCAGAGCTTTCTCTTTCTTCTCCATGTTAGGACAAAGGAAGAAGGTAGCCGATTGCAAGTCAAGAAGAGAGTTCTCACCACAAAGCAAGTTGGCCAGAACCTTGGTCGTGGGCTTTCCAGCCTTTAAAGCTGTGAGAAATATTTTTGTTGTTTAAGCCACAGAGTCTGTGGCAGTTTGTTATGGCAGCTTGAGCTCACTAAGACACCTAGTGAGACCCACATTGGACTTCTGACCTCCAGAAATGTAAGTTAATAAATTCATGCTGTTGTAAGCATTAATTGTGGTCATTTGTTAAGACGGCAATGGGAAACTAACATACACATTTCCTGTGTCATTAAATTTCTAGTGATATCTTAGCTAGCATATAGATCGGCACCATGATAATCTATTTGTTAGTTTATCTTTTAATTATCTTAGTTAAAACATACTCAAATTAGAACGTCCATGTAGACCTTAGATCATAAATGCAGCTAAAGGAGAGATGGCCAAGATATATATACAGATGTGGTATATGCACGAAAGGGAGAGCATTGCACAACTATTTTCACCTTCATTGCACAAGTTCAGGTTTTACTTGTTATGCTTTAAAAAAAAAAGAAATAGAAAACTGTTAAAGACAGGTATGAAATAGTTCTCCTTACTAGAAGAAACTGTTGATTGGCTAACTTAAAATTCTATGAATACAATGTTTCAGAAAAAAATGTCAAATTATATGGTAAATTATTGCTATTTGTGGAATATTTCACATCTATGATTTTATCTGAAGGCTATAAATGTTTTCCTGCTGCCCATGAAGCATGTATAAATCATAGAATTAGCATTTTGGGAAAAAAAAAAAAAACTAAGGTAGAAAATATACCTTGACAGAGACTGAGAAAAATTTAACACGGATAACCAAAGGTCTAAAATGATATAAACTAAAGTAACATTTTTCCATCAACCAACATTTTTGGAGTATTCAGTAAGCTCAAATCTACAAACTCCTGGAATTCAATAATTTATAAATTTAGACAGTTTGTAGCTTAAATTTCTTCAGGTTTCTTCTGATTCTGCCATGTAATAACTGAGGTACGCGCCCTTAGCGGGAACCGAACCCGGGTCTCTCAGGACCGCAGGCTGACGCTCTAACCACTGAGCAAAACCGGCCAGGGCTCCCTTCACATTTTCCACCCATCCTCCCAACCCCCTTCCCATCTGGCAAGACTCTGGTAACTACTGAGTCAACTTCTTGAGTGTGTTGCTTATGGAGGTGTTGTATGGTGCTTTGATTTGATCTGAAGCGGTCCACTGGGTATTTTGGCTCTGGGGCTTCTGGGAAGGTGCAGGCCAAGGTCAACCACTGCTTGTGTTCTACCTGGGGCCACCAGGCATATGCTACAAAGGGATCTGCAAATGGCCTCTTCTTGTGCTGGGCTTGAAGTTTCCCAGGCAAGGCCAAACTGTGAACCAAGGCCAGCTGCTGCTAGTGATGGGCCTGGGGCCACTTAGCAAGGGTTCACTGAGACCAGATACTGCTTGTTTGAGATATTTTAGGAAAATCTGAAGCATGAGCCCAGACAAGCAATTCCAATGGTAAAACCACTGGAAACAGGTTGGGTGGACCCAAAAGTTGGGGTGGCAGGGCCTCAGGGAATCACCAGGGTGGGGCAAACAGTGTGAGCCAGGTTGCTGGAGTCCCAGATATGGTGCCTGACTGCTGGCCCTATGGAGGAAGGGTTCACCAAAGAAACAGCTTCCATCAGCACATCTGCCAAGGAGAAAGCTGCCTCTCCAGTTCTTGCCCTTATGCCAAACAACTCATTTCTTTCCCATATGTCTCTGGTTCCTTTCAAGCTGTCATCCCTTCACTGGAACCCAGAGGGAGTGAGTCCATGTAAGTCTGTGTGTGGGCCCATTAAAAGGAACTTTCTTGGATTCTAGCAGTCTCAGCCTCCCTCAGCATTGATTCCTACTTGTTTTTATAGTCAGAAGTTATTGCACTGGCACTGGAACCCTGAGCTTGGAGCCAGGTGTGGGGTGGGGACCCCTTGCCCCTCAGGGAGGACCTTCACAGCTGAGGTATCCCTTCTGATTTTTATCTGTCACACATGGGTGTGGGACCCACCCTTCTGCATTTCTGCCCCTCCTACCAGTCTTGATGTGGCTTCTTTAATTTTGTAGTTATAGGATTTCCATTCAACTCAATTTCAGGTGGTTCTGAATGATGGTTGTTCTGTAGTTTAGTTGTAATTTTGATGTGGTTGTGGGAGGAGGTGAGTACCATGTTTACCTACACTGCCATCTTGAGCAGAAGTCAGCTTCTGTTGTTCAGTTTATCCATGTAAGGAATTAGCACCATGCTAATACAGAATGAGCTCTTTATGTCATAGCTACCTACTGTTATTATATCCCTAGTAGGTTGTGTCAGTTAGCTTATGCTACATAAAACATAACCACAATCTAGCTTAAAATAATTTTCATGAATTCAGCATGGGTTTAGTAGGCCTTCTGGGAGGTGGTTTTCAAGTTAGTTCAGGTGATTCTGCTGGGCTTATGTCTGTTGTCTGCAAGAAGGTTAATGTGGCTCCATTACCTAGAATTGCTTAATTCTCATGTTTGACACTATGTAGGTGAGGTCAATGGGGAGCATCAGAAGAGTGGTTTATTATCTAGCGAGTCAGTCTGGTCTTCATCATGCGGTGGTCAGTCATAAAATTCTTAAGAGTAGCAAGCCTCATTATACATGTGTTTTTTAAACCTCTGCTGGCATTATGCTTGCTAAAGTGCCACTGGCAACATTAATGCCAACCTAAAGTCAAGCTTGGGTGGGCACTGCCAAAGGGAATGAATGGAGAGCTATCATATGTGATTATTTTTGCAATCAACCACAAGTTTGAGATCTACATATACTGATTATATTACTCAGTATACCCCTGGAGATGTCTCACATGTACCCCAATTTAATATATGCTATCTAAAGTTGAAACTGCTCACTGTCTAGAGTTTTATAACTTAGTAATTGAAACTACTTTTCAGTGAGTTACTCATGTCAGACTACTGGAGGGCACTTCTGTTTCTTTCCCTTTCTCTAATGTCCAGTAGGTTACCAATTTTGTTGGATTGTGTTTTCTGAAAATATTTTGAATTCATCCATTCTCTCCATTCCCATTTACCACCCAAATCCATGCCACTAACATCTCTTGTCTGGAGATGTGACTTACCAGTTGTAATAGCTATCTAAATAGGAACTTTGCTTCTCTTCTTCTATTCAACCTGTTCCTCATAGTACAGCTATATATTTTATAAAATGCAATTCTGATTATGCCATATCCCTACAGAAAATTCTACACTAGGCTAAGAAATTTGAAAACTGTGTAGCTTGTGTGGAGAAAATAGAAACAAGAAGACTAAACTTTAAGAAGATAGACAGTGATGAAACTGGGGAACTCTGTGTATGTGCAGGTTGTTTTTGGATGAGAAGGTATGACAGTGTTTGTAAATATAAATCCTTGAAAATTTGGGGAAGGGAAAACCAAGGGAACAAATTCCAGGTGGAGGCAGAGAGATGGAATCTAGAGAAAGTAAGGATTCTAGGTTAGTTGACATAGGCTGGTCAGTGTGTTTGAATTTTATTCAATAAATATTAATACGCAGTGCTTGGAATATATTATGTAATTACATTTATAAATAAGTTAAATATTTTGATGAGGAAAATGGCATAACCCCATCTGTTTTCTAAATGTAAGTCTGGCTTAAATAAGACGTTGGAAAAGTGAGAGATTTGAGTAAGAGAAACGATTTGGTCACTATACATTATTTAGCATTAACAGTAACAAGAGCCTAAGAAAGGGAAATCAATGGTGGTGTCAGGAAGACACTTCACAGGAACATGGTGACCTGCAAGCTTTGGTGGCTACCTGGATGAGAGGTGTGAGTTGCATTCAGGCAGGCTTCAAAATTTCTACACCAAGAGTCTGAGAATATTATGAAAGGAAAAAAGGATTAAACACATTTAAGTGTTGTTGAGAAGATGATAATCAACTAGTTTTAGACCTACTGGGTTAGGAACCAGAGCAAACTCCATGTTCTGATGCTTAGAAAACATCTGGGATAAAGTTTCCTATTTCAGTCTGGGATGCCTTTGCCCTACTCCAATTATTTAACTTGTATTCAACCTTTAAGACAGCTCTTAAATTGTCTTCTCTAATCTGCTTAGTCAAATTTTTCACTCTTTCTATTCTCTTTGACAACTTTATGTCCCTTTGAAACTAATTACTCCACAATGTTTACATTCTTGTAAGTTTACACATCTGTATGTCACATTAGATTGGCTACTTAGAGTGAGGTGCAGAAGCTAAGAATGCATCTCTTATTTATCTTTATGTTTCTGTAATATTTCCACAACTATCACAATGCTTAAAATATGATATACTTGATAATTAAAAAGTTTATAAAGTCAATAGATACTAGCATCATTGAAACATTTTCTCTTCTTTATGCTTGGCTCATAAATGACAAACTATGTGGTGTTTATAGGGCACCAGAGAAATAAATTTGCAGAAAAATGTGTATAGAAAAAATTGCGAGGAAGTTAGAAACACATATTTACTGTTAAAAGTGCATTAAATTATTGTTTACTTCCATGGTATATTTTTGAAAAGCACCCAGTAGAAGTCATGAAACCTGGAATCTAATTCTGCTCCCCCACCATTTGTCTCTATTAGTTAGAGATCCAGCACCAGGGATCCCAGTGTAGGAAGCACTTTGTCCCATAGGCCTAGAAGTCCCTTCACCCATGTAGAGGGAAAAGGCAGCCTGGCTTTGGTGAGCTCTCTCAGATCCCTTGTACAGCATCAGCAGGCACCAGGAGGAGCCCAGTAGCATGCGATACACTAACCAGACCAGCATAGCACTACACAGTCTCTGAAAATTAGACTGTAATTAAAATCATGAAAGTAGATCAAAGCCTGTATGCCAAACCTAAACAGGTTGCCTTTCTGTTAAAATAAAACAATTTGAATAGGGCCCAGAGTCCCTCAATGCAATAGCCAAAATACATGGGATACAATATAAAAATCATCATTATACCTAGAACCAGGGAAATCACAACCTGAATGAGAAAAGACAATCAATTGACATTAACAATGAAATGGATGAGTTATTGAAACAATCTCACAGGGATTTGAAAGCAGCCATCATAAAAATGCGTCAACAAATAATGATGAATTCTCTTGAAAGGAGAGAGAAACAGAAAATCTTAGGAAAGAACAGAAGTCAGAATTTTTTAATACATGGAATTTACTGTAAAATTTTTAAAACTCAAAGGATGGGCTCAATAGTAGAGTGAAAATGACAGAAGACAGACTCTGAATTTGAGGTCAGAAAATAGACTTCATCCGGTCTGAACAACAAAGAATGTAGGCGGGAAGAAAAGCAACAGATAGTCCCTCAGTGAGACAAAAATAAAAGATCTAACCTTCTTGTAGAGTTCCAATGAAAGGAGACAGAGGAGATGAAAGAGTACTTAAAGAAATAAAGACTTAAAACTTCTCAAATTTGGCAAAAGACACAAACCTATAGATTTACAAAGTTGAGAAAATCTGTACCAATACACATCATAATTATCCTTCCAAAAATAAAGACAAAAAAAAAAAATCTTGAAATGAGCACAAGAGTAAAAACACATGACCTGAGTCCATGGTGGCCATAAGGAAGTGACAGTATTTTTCAAGTGCTGAAAAACACAAAAACAAAAAAAGCAAACACTGTTGGCAATGAATTCTACATCCAGTGAAGCTACATTCAGGAGTGAAGGAGTAATAAAGGCATTCTTAGATGAAGGAGAACTGAAAGGATTTGTCACCAGCTTACTTCAGCCTGAAGATTGGCTAGAGGGGCTGATGCTAAGACACAGAGTATAGTTTGTATCAGGTTCTACACAGAAACCTGTCCTCAAGAATTTTATATTCCATGGGTGGAGGTTCCATTTAGATAATTTCAATAAAATAAAGTGAAATAAAATGAAAGAGCCATTAGTAGGGTGTTTAGAGAGCTCAGAAAGTGGGGGCATTAGGCCCAAGCATTGGTGACTGAAGGAGATGGTACTCAAGCGAAGCTAGAACCAACTTCAGAAAGCAACTTGAGGGGATATCTTGGAGAAGGGAAAGAACATGCAATGTGAGGAGCTAGCAGCAAGCAGGTCTGCCTTGAACAGAGAACAATGGCTCTGGGGAAGGCAGAGCAAGGCCAGAGCAAGGCTAACACCGGGTGGGATAGTGCTTAAGGAGACAGCATGGGTGCTTCAGAGAAGAAGTATTTACAACAGAAAAGATGTATGCGAAGGATTTCATTGCAGGTCCTCTGTGAAATAACTGGAGCCTGGACAACTTGCTTAGTGGAAATGCAAACTGTAGGGCCTGATTGATTTTAATGAAAAAAAATAAAAGTAAAAAACACTCACTTTATCGAGTTATTGTACCTACTAACAAAAGAAAGAAAAACACCAAAATGTACCCTTTGGGTACCTTGTAATTTTCTGCAATTAGAAAGTTCTTAATTTCTTTCTAAAAGAGCTCCACGGACACTTTCCTTTGAAACATTTAAATGACACATTTTGAAACAAAAATAAATAAATAAATAAATAAATAGAATGAATAATTTATGATAAAGTTGTTTTCAATTAGTGTGACTGAAATTTTTATATTCCCTTTCCTTTATTTGAAAAAACAACAACAACAAATATTACTGTTATATAGCAAAACTTTTTGCAACTTAGTTACCAGAGGAAGTTTATATTTTACACTAAAACTACAACAGTTATAAAATTATTTTTAATGCAAAAAACATTTGTTTGCTATCAAAGTGAACATATATTTGTCTGTGATATGTACAATAAAATATAATGAAAATGTAATGGTTTGTGGAATTGCTGGTATATAATTTGTGGTACTTGAGTAGGTAACAGTACCCACCAAGTGCTTCTAGAATCACAGCACAATAAGATGTCTTTCTAAGTGGGCCCATAGTTTTGAGGCTATGTATGCTTTCTTTGCTACACTGGAGAAAGAATGTCTTTCAGCTCTTCTTTTGAAAGAGTCTCTTCTCTGTCACTTCTCCATTCCTCCTGCTAAAATCACAATCCATCCCCTTGCTCTGTCTCATTTAACCAGCTGGTCACTGAATTTTATTGCTTCTGTCTCCTAAATCTACTCCTAAATCTCACTCCATTGCCCTAGTTGAATAACCATCATATCACAGTAAGTTCCTGACTGAGCCCTGGATCTCTAGTTTCATCCCTTCTGACCATCCTTCACGGAACTAATAAATTAACTGTTTCCTAAAACGTTCATCTCATCACATGTTCCCTCTGTTTAAAAGCCTTCAGTGGTTTGTAATTTTATTTAGAATAAAAACCAAAACCCCACGGCATGGTCCAGTGTAGATGACTCCTGACCAACTATCTAAGGTTTTCCTGATGGGAGGTCCCTCACATCCATGTTCTGCCAAACTGAACTACTTTGACACTTTACATGTGGGCTCTGTGTCATCACGCAACCCTATCTTTGCATGACTCTGCTCAGTCTTACAAGCTTTCCATGCTTCCTTCTTTTGTTGTACTGATGGATTTTTGTTCTTTGCTTGTTTGTTAAAAATTAGTGTATTAGTTTGCTTAGGCTGCAGTAACCAACTACTACAACCCAAGTAGCTTAAACTACAGAAAGTGTCTCACACTTCTGGAGACTAGAAGTCTGACATCAAGGTGTCAGCAGGGTTGGTTTCTTTTAAGGGCTGCAAAGAAGAATCTGTTCCATTCCTCTCTCCTAGCTTCTGGTGGTTTGCTGGCAATTTTCCGTGTGCTTTGGCTTGTATAAGCATCACTTGGATTTCTGCCTTAATTTTCATGTCATTCTCCCTGGGTGTGTGTCTGTGTCCAAATTTCCCTTTGTATAAAGATATCAGTCATATTGGAGTAGGTAGGACCCATGCTAATGACCCAATTTTAACTTGATTACCTCTACCAGCAATCGATCTTCAAAGATTACATTATAAGATATTGTTAGGAATTCAACATATGAATTTTGGGGGACACAATTCAGGTCACAGAACTCAGTTCAAAGGAAACCTCTGTGATGTCTCCTATAATCTTTCTCTCACATAAAGGATCTTCTTTTGGGCTTTTTATACATACTGTACTTTTTTTTTTTTAATCCTCATCCGAGGACTTTTTTTTTTTTTCCATTTTTCTTCAGATAGAGTAGGAGGGAGAGAGGGAGAAAGAAAGAGAGAAACGTCGACATGAGAGAGACATATTGACTGGTTGCCACCCACAGGACCCCAACCGGGGCTGGGGACAAACTGCAACCGAAGTATGTACCCTTAGCGGGAACCAAACCCATGACTCTCTGGTCCATGGGCCAATGCTCTAACCACTGAACAAGACCGGCCAGGGCCTTACTGTACTTTTTAAACACTTTGGATCATAGCACTGTGGATCATAATTGCTGGTTTGCACATTTTGTGTACTAGTGTGTACTATTATATATTACAATTTATACTTTTCCCTACTTTATTGAGAATCCCTTTTTTAATTTTAATTTTTAAAAAATTTTTCTTTATTGATTTTAGAGAGAGAGGAAGGGAGAGCAAGAGAGAGATTTAGAAACATCGATGAGAAAGAACGCTGATTGGCCGCTTCCTGCATGCCCCCCCACTGGGGACCAGGCCCACAACCTGGGCATGTGCCCTGACAGGGAATTGAACTGGTAACCTCTTGGTGCATGGGTCGATGCTCAACTACTGAGCCACACCAGCTGGGCAGGAATCTCTCATTTTTCAAAAGGACATCTCAATTTTGGTTTTTATCCTCAGCACTTATCATAGTGCTTATGTATATAACAGTTGCTAGATAAATATTTTATTGGATATGTAAATGAATGAATGAGTAAACTGAGATATTGTAATCTACTCAAGTTCAGAGGAAAATCTTAATTTCTAAAAATAAAAAAATTAAAATAAGATTACTAAGTTGAAAATTATTTCAAAAGCAAATAAATTATCAAATTTATTGTTTGTGAAATTAATAGATTTATTTTTATATTTCAAATGTGAAACTTATGACTGAGTGAAGTATACATTTTACTTAATAATACTTTTTAGTTGAAATCATGTTTTAAATCCTTAATTAAACTTGGACAGCTAGGCAAGAACTGCCTGTCAATGCCACATGTATGTGGTGCTTTGTACTTTGCAAAGCACTACCTTCCTACATACTACGCTATTTGATCCTCAGAACTACCTCATCCCATTGACATTATTCCTATTGTAAAAATAGCAAAATTGATATTTCGAGATGTATTGAATTCTTCTGGAAACAAGAACTAAAATCCACATCTTATAATATCTTTCCTGTATATAAAAATGTATAAGTGCAAAAATATATATCCATAATACCTTTCCTACCATTACTGAACTGTATCTCTTAATAACTTTTAAATAAAATTTAAGTCAAATAAAGATGAGAGTATATAATCAACTATATTCACAAATATTCTAACATTCCATAAACTGAGTGATGAAAAACTCACTTTAATTTTCTTCCTGAAATGCATATGTTTCATGGAACTATGGCCTTTATACTCGTCGGAACATAGACCTAAATGCAGGGCAATAGGATAAGTGATGATATAAGTGGTGTTTTCATACAGGTCAAGTGAAAGTGCTCTTAATAACAACCTGCACTAGATCAGGAAGGCTGTGACATACGTAAGAGAGTGCCAGAGACAGTTTAGATAAGATTAAAATGATTTCACCAAAAATAGAATCTATTTGTTCATTTTTTTTCTCCATTGAGCAGAATATTCCATTACAGGAAGAAAAATATAAGAGAAATTAAAATGTTTAGAAACTCTGTTATAAGTAAACCTTTAAGGTTGTGTTTACCAAATTGGATTATAATGAAACATAAACACAGAGGGTCTGGCCATGACATTGGGCAGATACAGTAATCAGCTGAGTTCCAACTGCTGGGAAAATCTCCACTAGGAACTTCCCAAGTTCACTCACAAGATAATTCTCTCCCCAGGGCAATCAACACTTCGAAATAACAAATCAAGAGAAGATGAATTGTGTTTCAAGGCTAACTCAGCACAGTTCTCATTGATTTAACACAGAGAAACATGATCTATATTTAGAGCCTAAGGTCTGGGTTTGCTTCATTATTTTCAGTGTTCCCTTAATTTTATTTGCATTTAAGTACCTCTTTAAATAACACACCAATACATCCATAAATGTCTCCTATTTTTTTTTCATGATGCCTATCACAGTGGCAAGCACAAAAGAAGTGTTTGATAAATAAATATTGATGGATGGATATCTTACTAGGGTGTTTGTATTTCACTCTTTCATGGGCATAATAATATGATCATTGTATCCAAATAATTTATCCCATTAAAATTTGTAACACTGAGATGAAATAGATATTATTAAATGAATCTTTAAAAAGGCATAACAATATCTGGCTCTTGGCTATTTAGAAGACAAAGGACAGTCACTATCACTGTCAAGGAGTGAGGGTTCTGCCTCTCAGCATGGCCTGAGGGGACCATGGGGTTTATAATTCACAGAGAACAGGTTGGCTGCCCATCTAGAGTCTCCTGCCCTTAGCCTTTAACATATAACCCAGCAGGCTGACTGGTACTTTCTGACTTTAAGGAGTCATAGCACCTCTCCACACAGACTCTCAATGACGTCCACACAGTTGGAGGAACAGCTGAAGTTCTTACAGTGGCCTACAAAGCCCTGCCCACTCGGGCCCAAGTGCCTCTTTTCACCTGTTTCTCCTTTGCCCTCCCATTCCCCTGTGCCCTTTGGCCTCCTTTTTCTCCTTCAAATATGGAAGGTATACCTAGAGTGGCCAGAATTAGGAAATAAAAATACAGGACAGGTGTTGGGGTTTTTTGTTGTTGTTTTTCATAAGTATGCTCCAAATATTGCATGGCACATACTTATATTTTAAAATCATATGTTGTTTCTCAGGATGGTATATAAATCTCAATTGCCTGACTGCCTTTGCATCTCATGTCTTTGTGGGGTCCCCATATGTATGTAATTAATTTTTATGTTAATCTGTCTTCAGACAATGTATTAGGCTAGCTAAGGAACCTAGAAGGGAAGAAGGAAACTTCTTTTCCTCACTTATAAATGTTTTTCCTCTTCAAATCAATTATTGAGGATGAAACTGAAAACACTGCAATCTGTGTTCTGGATTTTCTAATGATGGAAAATGATGAAACGTTATCACCAGCAAGTATTTTTACCTAAATAGAAGATGACTAAATATACCCTTCCTTAGAGATTTGATAGGAAATAGAAAAATGACTATTTTGGTATATATGTGGCCAAACAATGAGAAATTATTAAGTATTTACATGATACAAAAGCCAAGGTAAGTGTCTGCATATCCCTGGTAATGGTTCCTACATGGGCTGTATTGGGGACAATCAGTTTGCTTCTGACTGAAAGAAGGACCTAAGGAGTCATCCATAAAATGTAAGGGCTGCTTTGATTAACTCAGATGAGGAGAGTGACACTGGGAGTTGTCTCGAGGAGTAGACAGTTTTCGTGTGTGTGTGTGTGTGTGTGTGTGTGTGTGTGTGTGTGTCACTCTCAAGGGCTTTTTAAAAAATTCTTTGATTATAGTTAATATCAATATTATTGTATATTAGTTTCAGGAGTATACCATAGTAGATAGACATTTATATAATTTACAGAATGACCCTCCAATAAATCTAGTACACATCTGACACCATACATAGTTAGTATAATATTACTGACTGTATTCCCTATGCTGTACTTTACATCCCCATGACTATTTCATAAGTACCAATTTGTACTTCTCAATCCCTTCACCTTTTTCACCCAGCCCCTAACCCCCTACTCATCTGGCAGCCATCAATTTGATCTCTATATCTATGAGTCTGTTTGTGGGTTTTTTTTATTATTGTTCTTTAGATTTCACATATAAGTAAAATCATATGGTGTATGTTTCTCTGACTTATTTCTCTTAGCGTAATACTCTCTAGGTCCATCCATGTTGTCTCAAATGATATGATTTCATTTGTTTTTATGACCAAATAATATTCCATTTTACATATGTACCACATCTTCTTTATCCAATGTCATTGTGTTCAGAGGAGACGCTTGATATGATTTTAATCTTAAATTTATTGAGACTTGTTTTGTGTCCTAGCATGTGACCCATCCTGGAAACTGTTCTATGTGTAGTTTAAAAGAATGTATAATCTGCTGCTCTGGGGTAAAATGCTCTAAAAGTAGCAATTAAATCAACATGGTCTAAGGTGTCATTTATGGCCATTTTTCCTTGTTGATTTTCTATCTAGAAGATCTAATCATTGATGACAAACAGGTGTTAATGTCCTTTAGTGGGGCTGTATTACTCTTTAGCTCTCCCCTCATGGGATTTGCTTTATATGTTTAGGTGCTCCTACCAGGTGCAAAAATGTTCACAAGGGATATATCATTTTGTTGGATTGATCCTTTTATCATTATGAAATGGCCTTCTTTGTCTCTTATTATAGTCTTTATTTTAAAGTCAATTTTGTCTGATTGTAAGTATTGCTACCCTAGCTTTTCTTGTGTGTGTTTGTTTCCATTTGCATAAAATATCTTTTTATATCCCTTTACTCTCAGTCTTTGTGTGTCTTTCTTTCTGAATTGGGTTTCTTGTAGATAACATATGTATGCGTCGTATTTTCTTATCGATTTAGCTACCCTATGTCTTTTGATTGGAGCATTTAGTACATTTACATTTAAAGTGATTATTGTTGGTATGCAGTTATTAGCATTTTTGGTAGGTATGCTGTTATTAACAATTTATTATTCATATTTATGTTCACCCCCCCCCCTTCTTCTTAGAGAAGTCCTATTATATTTCTTGTAAAACTGGCTCTTTATCTCTCCTTTAATTTTAAATGATAACCTTGTTGGGTAGATTAGTTTTGGTAGTAGGTTCTTGCTTTTCATCACTTTGCATATTTTGTGCCAATCCCTCTGGTCTGAAAAATTTCTGTTGTAAAATCAGCTGAAAGTCTTATGGTAGCTCCCTGATAGATAACTAACTGCTTTTCTCTTGCTGCTCTAAGATTATTTCTTTGCCTTTAAACTTTGGCATTTTAATTATGATGTGTCTTGGTCTGAGCCTTGTTTAGGACTCTCTGTGCTTCCTGAACTTGTATGTCTATTTCTATCTACAGGTTAGGGAAATTTTCTGTTATTATTTCTTCAAATACATTCTCAATCCCTTGTCCTCTCTATTCTCCTTCTGGTACCCCTATGATGTAAATGTTCTTATTCTTGATGCTGTCTCAGTGGTCCCTTAAACTATCCTCATCTTTTGGATTCTTTTTTTCTTTTTGCTGTTCTGATGGGTGTTTTCTGCTACTCTGTCTTCCAAGTTACTGATTTAATTCTCTACTTCATCAAATTGGATGTTGATTTCTTCTAGTGTATTCTTCATTTCAGTTATCATATTCTTCTTTTCTGTCTGTTTTTTATATATGATTTCTATGTCTTTTTTATGTTTACTATCTCTTTTTTGAGTTCTCAGCAAGTCCCTTGAGCATTATTATAATCAGTGTTTTGAACTCTGTATCAATGCATGTCTCCATTTCATTCATTTAGTTCTGTTTTTGGAATCTTCTCCTGTTCTTTTATATGAGATATTTATTTATTTATTTATTTAGCCTTCTCATTTTGGCTGCTTCTCTCTATTTGTTTCTGTGTATCAAGTAGATCTGCTACATCTACCAGTCTTAGCAGGGTGGCTTTATGTAGTCAGTGTCCTGTGAGGCCCAATGGTGCAATCTTCCTAATCACTGGAGCTGGGTGCTCCAGGAATGTCCCTTATAGGGGTTGTGTGTGCCCTCTTATTGTAGTTGAGTCTTGATTGCTGTTGGCACAGCATTGGGTGGGGTTCACTTTCTGGCTTACTGGCTGTGAGTATTGGCCATGACCACAGCATAGGAACAGTTGTGCAGGGCCTGATCACACAGAGTAGGTTTTGCTCCTACAGGCTCTGGTGCCTGTGGAGCTATGCTGGGTAGTGTTTGTTGTGCTCTGAAGCCAGTCACTGGGTGTGTTAGTTCTGGAGCCTCTTGGAAGGGGCTCTAGTGTAGGCAAAGGTCAGCTGTTGCTTGTGATCAGATCAGGGCTACCTGGTAAAAGCCACAAAGCACTTTGAAGTTGATGGCTGCCTGTTCTGGACCTGGAGGTGCATGGGAGAGGCCACCCTACTAATTGAAGCTGACTGCCACCAGTACCAGCCTTGGTACTACTTAAAGCAAAAGGGCACCACAAGGCCTGCCTTTGCCTACTAGCTACCTGTAAGACTCAGCCATTGAAAGAGCCTTGGGCATATATGAGTTAGGTTAAGTAGGGTCTCAGGGAGTCATCAGAGTGGGGCAAGTGGTGTTTATCAAGTTAATGCAGATTCAGATTTGGCAATGTGGGGGGAGGGCACAACATAGGAACAATGGCAGCCCTCCCTCCAGCCCTTTGCCTTGAAGCCACATAACTCAGTCTCTCCCCTTAGGTCTCTGGAGCGCCCTGAGTTGTTATTCCTCCACTGGAGCCCAAGGTGAGTGCCAGTGAGTGAGCAAGTCTCTGTGTGGGCCCCTTAAGAGGACACCTGAGTTTCCAGCAGACTTCCATCTCACCCAGACACAAGGGATCCCCACTGATTTTCACAGTCTGATATTGTGGGGGTTCATCATCCCAGCACTGTTGCTTTGGCTGGGGGGCGTGGTGTGGTGCTGGGACCCCTAGCTTTTAAGGGGAGATCTCCATAGCTGAGATATTCCTCCCAATTCTCAACCACTAGTGGGTATGGGACCAGCCTGTTTCATGTCTCTGCCCATCCTACTAGTTTTGACTTGGCTTCTTCTTTATATCCTTAATTATAGGATTTTTGTTCAGCTAGTTCTTCAGGTTGACTGTTCTATAATTTAGTTATGATTTTGATGAGGTCATGTGAAGACACCAGGACAGTGTTTACCTACTCTGTCCTCTTGAGTAAAACTCTCTAGACATAATTTTAATATCAGTTCTAAAACCTAAATTTCCCACACACCAAAACTTGTACCTTTGAAAAGCATGATCTAATCTACCATGACACTTAAAGTTTTTCTCAAGTTCCCCAAAGAATATTTGAGGGGTCTTATAATATGTAATAAAATAAAAAGATAATAACGGAAAAAATACAGGGGCAGGTGGGTGGGGTCAGTGTGAGGACAGAAATAAGAAGTCTTTCATAATTAAACTTAGAAACAGTCATCAAGCTCCAAACATGATTTCTATTTGTATTGAGTCAGAGACATTATTTCCATAAAAGGAATGGTTTAAGGGCTCATCAGTATTTTTTTCTATAATTGAAGGCCTCTCAATTATATTCCTATGACACACAGAATCTAAGGAGAGACCTGCTGAATATGCAACCCCATGTTAGTATGTATAAAAGTGAGCAACATCTTTAAATTTATGTTAACAAGCACAGTTAGAATTGTGATTGTTAAAAAAGCTCTGTGTTCTTTTGCTTACATTTTGAAAAATGCCTTAGTTACATAATTTTTGTACTTAAAATCTAAGGATAACAGACATCTTATGAGATCTAAATATTCATGAAGTCATCACAATCTCTACTGTTATACAATGCAATATTCTACTCATATTATCAAAAAGAGATTGAGAAATAATAAATTAAATGATTTGACGTAGAGTAAAATAATAGCTTTTTGAATATTATTATGGTGCTAAATACTTTAAATACATTATTTCTTTAATACTTGAAACAACACAGTGAAATTAGTATTATTTTCATTCATCCTATAGAACAAGTGGGACTTCGTTCAATAGCTAAGCTATGATAGCACATATCTAGTAAATCGTGGACTCTCTGATTTGAATTAAGGTCTTTTTTCATGAAATTTTCAATGGCAATGTTGTTTTATTTTAATTAAAGAAAATTTAGTTCAGGAAATATGGAAATTAGAGATAATATCTATCTTTATTGCTATTTTTTGTATTTTTGTTTTAATGTTCTAAAATATACTTTTACTTTTGGTTTATTGCAGAAATTTGTAATGGCTTTCATACTGAGCCTTTGGAAAATTCCAATAATTAAAACTGGAAGAAATTCCAGGATTTTTTTCTTTTCCAAAAAAAGTTTCTTGAAACTTGTTTCTTATTGGTGTCAAAACATCTATCATATGTCTTTTCTTCTTGTTTCAACTGTATTTTATTAGAATTCATTTAGAAAAATGAATCTACAAAAAAGGGCATTGAGCTATGGCATGTTTCTTTCTAATCAATATCTGCACATCTATTTGACCAATTTACAACACTTAGTAAGTTGTCTTTAAATATCAATATTGAGGTTTGAAGGTAGAACCCTATTATCATTTATTGGATTAATTGCCACCACTAGCACCTTGCATAATAGGTCCTAGAAGGCAAATAAATACCTGTGGGACTAAAAAACAAGAAAAAATAGATTCATAACAAATGACTTTATATGCACATTACTTAGTACATACTTAGTGTATAACTATTGGCTACTGATATAATTATTAGCCAGTACAATAACAATTTATATATTAGAATGTTTTACAATACAGTAAGGAAGATGAAACAAGTCCAGAAATACATATAGATATTCAAACACTTTCTAGGTAACCAGAGAAATGAAACATAATTTGTATGAGCATGTGTTTTTTGTACTTTGTCCATTTTCCCTATTATATTATAAGAGATTCCAAGATATTTGTTTATCATTTGTTGGATAATAAATTAATAATAATAACCTAAATGTGTAGGATCAGTTTTATAAGTCTACATAATCATTGTCACAAAATATAAAGCCTTGTTCCATTCATCAAAGTTGGCCTTTAGCTTTTTCATTTTTTTATTTTTTTCTTTATTGATTTTAGAGACAGAGGAAGGAAGAGGAAGATATAGAAACATCAATGTAAGAGACAAACATTGACTGGCCACCTCCTACATGCCCCCCATTGGGAATCGGGACCACAGCCTGGGCATGTGCCCTGATCAGGAATTGAACCGAAGACTTCCTGGTGCATGGGTAGATGCTCAACCACTGAGCCACACCAGTTGGGCAGTCTTTAGCTTTTAATAATAGTTTTTCTCAGCATACATGAGGACCATTGGTTACTTTTCTCCAAGTAACCTGACACATTTTGGGATGTATACTTTTTTGGGAAAGGGTTCTTCAATCAGGCTAGTTTTACATAATGTAACATTTTAAAATTTTTCTTCAAAAGAAAAGTAGGTTCTCCTACTCTCTCTTTTTTTATTTTATAGGAAATATTAGATTTTTTAGTCTCTCAAGTCACAGTCATCATTGTTTAAACTGCTTCAGTATAAGTACATATAAAACCATACTTATGGATCATGGATACCTATGGCTCAGACTTTGATGTTTAAAATTGGGAAGCATTTTTTTTTTTAAAGGAGGTCCTTAGCCACTTGCTTCGGAATAACCTGGCATGTCAAGCAGTGCAGATCCTGGGTCCCTCCCTAGTCAAGTATCAGCATCTCTGAGGTCGGACCTAGAAATCACTATTAGGTAAACGAATTAGTGACTTTTATTGACACTCAACTCAAAATAAATGGCTTACTTCTTTGCTTTTAAGTTCAGAGCTGTGATTGGTTAGTGCCATAGGGTCTGAGTGGGGAGCTCTTACTTGCTAGCAAGAGTCCTTCTATAGTGAGTCATTCCTAAGATAATGCAGTCCTGGACAAGGTCAAAAAGCTCTGAGTCTCTGTGAGGTGCCCCAACAGCCCAAACTCCCTTCCACCACACATTCCTGGAGGGCAGGATTCTGGAATGGGCATGCATAAGTCGGAACTACTAAAAAACAAAAGGCATAGTAACATTGACACCCTGAAAAAGAAAATAGCTTTATTTAAATACTTCCTACTCCCTGTCTGGGTGATGAGTATTAATATTTTTAGAGTGGAGATTAAACAGAAGTTTCTAATTATATAACACAAAACTAAACCAAAACTTTTAGTGTATCTATTTTTGTCAATAACAGAGAAACTGAAAATCTTGCTTGAGTCAAATCGTATCATTAAACAAAATGCCAATGATTTATTATTAAGCAGAGGTATACGCAGGATAATCATACATTTCATTAGCTTAGGCTGGTTCTAATATAAGCCTGATCTTCTGGTTAAATCACCAGTAGCACCTTTTTTTTTTTTTCACTTTCAAAAGTGTCCTGGTTTGGATGATAAATTATGTGGTCATCTAGTCTATCAATGTATCTCTACAGAAGATTAAGCAGAGTGTGACATGTTCTTAAAGTTCTGTATGTGTGTGTATTTAATTTTGTTTCTTTTATTGATTTTACAGACAGAGGAAGTGAGAGATAGAAACGTCGATGAGAGAGAACATTGATTGGCCACCTCCTGCCTGCCCCACACTGGGGATTGGGCCCACAACCTGGGCAGGTGCCCTGACCGGGAATCAAACTGGCAACCTCTTGATGCATGGGTTGATGCTGAACCATTGATCCACACCAGCCAGATGTGTATATATTTTTACAATCAAATGTTTAAACCCCTTGTTTCACAAAAGCATAATTGTCAGGAAAATGCTTTCTAGTTATCTGAGGTTTCTGGTAATTTGAATTCTGATGTCTTGAAATGTCCTTATGCTATTACATATTGGGCCTTTTGTTTTGGACATTTTAAACATTCCAGTGACTAGGAATCAAAGCTAACTTATGACTCATGTCTCCCAGGCACTGAGCTAGAAAAGCAGGATGCCTTTTCCATAGTTGGGAACAAAAGTAGTTTTGAGTGTATTTAGAAGTCTTTTTAGAAGTCATTGAATTAAAACACAGATTGAGCCTGAGCTCTCTGAAAGTAGACCATAGCATGACGACAAAGGGCAGATGAAAAGATAAGCAAAATGATGATGAGGGTAGACATTTGGCATGTTCTTTTTCAAAGGCTCTTTTCAACTATTAATTAGTTAATCCCAACAACCTCCTGGTAGAATACATCAGTGTCATTATCCCTTGCTGCAGATGCAAAACTTGAAATACTATAAGATTAAGGGGCTGTAGCAAGAATTAAAAAGAATTAGAACTGAATCTCTTTAGGGCAATTGTATTCGGAGTCCATCAGGCCAGAGTCTCTGTGGTGTAGCCAACACACGGCTCAATGATTACAGAAGAGCACCCCAAGGAGCATCCAAGTCTGATCAGAAAAGATCTGCTCAAAGCTACCTCGAAAACTGAATAGAATATGCCAGTCCATGAGGCACTGAGATGCTATTTTTGCCTCAGACTTCCATAGAGAGAAAGCCACAGTTCAGTTTACTGTGAAAGGATACTCATACTAAATAATACATAGCAATCGGCCTTAGTAACAGATTTTACATTGTATCATAACATCGAGTAATAAAGAGGGAATAAGTGAACAAAACCTACTTTCTAGGATATGCTTTAAAACAAATAGCTTTGTGGGGTCATTATCAGAAGAAAAAGTCACTGCAATTTTTTTCAACGCAGATAAAAATCTGAGAAGGAACCCGTTGACATGACGGAAGGTCAGAATGATCGAACCACTTGCTCTTCTAGTCCCCCTGAGCAGTCAATTTTCAGTCAATTCATGGATGAAACACAATGATAAAATAATATTGAATGGTCTAAGAGTTTTTCTAGAATTTTCAGTCTTTAGTATTGAGAATTTCTCCAATAGTCAAAAAGTATTCCTACCTTATATTATCTTGGGATATGGAGTCCTAACTTATACTTACATCAAAGCAAATTCCAGACATATTCAAAATTTAAATGAAAATATATATAACTCTCAAAATAATTTTGAAACAAAATATTTAAGGTTGTCACATAGAAACATATAGGAAAAAAACTGATATATTTTCAATATAAACATCAAAAACACTGTAAATAAAGTTAAGACAAAGAACAGCATGGAAATGTGGTGTCATGGAGGTATTAGATAATGCAATAGTGTTGTGGCAGAAATTCGGTCGACGGGAAGAGACAGACTGCATGCACTCAGAGAATCAGAAAAGGACTGTTTAATGTGTACTGGTGCTGTCCCAGAGGAGTCGCCTCCAAAGGCTGAGCCCCAAGCCCGGGTTCCAGCTGCCTTTTACACATGATAATCTTCTGGGCATTTGGGGGATTTCCAGTTCCACTTAGTTTAGGTGGTTGGTGGATGTAAGGGAATTACAAATGCCAGGGGTGGGGTCTCTGCACTGCCTAAGGGGCTGCACCTGGCTTGCCTTCTCAAGAGGGGTAATCATTTTTGTAGTACATAAACATATTATATCAGTCAGTGTGTTGTACCTTAGACTTACACAATGTCAATTATATCTCAATTAAGTTAGAAAAATTAATTGAAAGAATAAAAAAGAATAATTTGGTGAAGTATTTGCAGTGTGTCATTAATACCATTAATGAATTAACATCATTAATATACAAAGAGCTCTTAAAATCAATAAAATAAATATCTAATAGAAAGATTGGCAAATAAAATAAATGACAAAAGAGGAAATTCAATTGTTTAGTAAATTTTTTAATGCCTAACCTCACCAGTAATCAAAGAGAATTTCATTAAAAATATATAATATGCATATATAATGCAATAATTAGATTGACAAAGAAGAAAATATAGTATTATTACCTAGTGTTAGCAAGTACATAAAAAAAGAAACACCTTAAAATTTGAGTCATTTAATTAGTAATGGGGTCAACTTAGCAATATATAACAAAGTTTAAAAAATACACATGCCTTTTGGCACAGAGATGCTATTGAAAGAAATGCATATCTTGAGAAAATATCATCAAAGATCTAACTATAAAAGTGTTTAACAAAGTAATGTTCATAATACCCCAGGTATGGAAACGACAGAGAACTGATTGACTAAATTATTATACATTGTATAAGGAAGTACTACGTAGCCATTAAGAAAAATGACCACCATTAAATTAGTTCTATAAGTGGTGCTGAGTCAAGTTCCAGGAAGAAATTGGCAGAATCTTCATGGACCTGACAACCTAGGTGGCTCTTTGTTCTACTCCAAGAGCATGTTTTTCATAACACACTTTGGGCAGAGCTTAAAGCTGCGTTTTTGTGTGACATCCTATTCTAGTCACTTTGGCTGCCCCGAGGACTCAAAGCAAGATGATCTTGAAAATATTAATCTAAAAAGTACTGGTGAGCTCATTTATCATTTTTACTGAATGAACAAATATGTAAAAATTTTATTTAGTAGGTTCCAAGAGATATGACCAGGCCTTTTTGTCTTGCTCTAAAGTAGTAAGTTATATAAGCATCCTTTATTCTGAATTGTACAGGGTGGGGTAAAATAGATTTACAGTTATTCATATGAAAAATTATACAATAATTAATGAAATAATACAAGAATAAACTCTGTTTTACATATTCACAACTGTAAACTTACATTTGCCCCACCTTGTATATACATGTGAATTCTAAACCTATCTTCTCCAGACCAAGAAAAGGTCAAGATTCCCATCAAAACATTCATTTACCTAAGAAGACATTCATTATGCCACCATAATTTACTACTTCAATGTCATTGTCGATCTCTGGGATGCATCATTATCTGCCTTTTTGAGACTCAATTGCAGCTTCTCATACTTAGGGCTAGGATATTAGAATAGACAGCATGGGTTCACATAGACCTGTGGTTCTCAAACTTGAGCTTGCTTCAGAATCATTGAAGAAACAGTTATAACAGATTTCTGGGACCCAGTCCCCACAATTTCTGACTCAGTAGGTGTGGGGTGGGGTCACTTTTATGTACTTCCAAGTTTTCAGGGGATGCTGCTGCTGTACTGAGCAATGCACTTTGAAAACTATTGGCTTCAAGAAACAAGCCTTAAAGAACTCACACAGTCCACCTAATATTTCTAACAGCATGTAAGTATCTTTGAAACAGACTTCCAGATAGTATATTTTCCTTCCAATTTACATGAGTGCAAATTTATTGATTTATGATGTGGCAATAGGTGTTGCTACAAATTAACTTCCTTATAGAGTTCTTTCAGAATTTATACTTTACAATAATATAGGCATGAACTCAAAGTTTAGAATAGAATTAAGTCATTTATTTAATCTAAGATTGTAATTAAGCCAACTGATCCTTCCGTTCAGCAACACTCAATCTGATTTTCATGAAATTAGCTGGAAGGTGGAACAAATGAGAATAATGAAATCAAATATCACTTGTTACTTCTTATGTCATTATTTGAAAATTCTTAAGATTGAAAATATTCCTATTATTAAACTGTACAGTGAATAGGGAGTTCTGATGAAGAGGTGGGCAGCAGGGCAGGTCCAGCCAGTGATGGACCTTGTGTTTTAGTATTTATTTACATGTCAAACTGTGTAAACAAAGGCTCAAGGAAGTCAGAGAACTGACATGGCAGCACAGCTCGGAAGGCAGACAATGCTACTCCTGGAGACCGCTGCATGAATTTCCAGCTAAGTGGTTAAATGGTTGCCATTTATTTGTTTTCATTTAACTTCTGGAATTAACCATTCAAATACTATTGTAAGCATTTAATTACATATTTGAAGCCTAGTAAGCTTCCAGAATTTTATCAGTATTAAGAGTAACAGTGATTACCTTATGGGGTACAGAGTTAGGTCAGTCTAATCAGTGTATGGGAATGTGTGTGTGTGTGTGTGTGTGTGTGTGTGTGTGTACATCTGGGAGAGAACTGTCCACAATCAGGCCACAATTTTAATCTCTAAAGCTGTATTATTAATATAATCATTATAGATTTCTTTAAAGATACGACTACCCAACAAAAGTGTGTATCATGATTTTTTTCTTTTTCTTTCTGTGGTCATTGACATTAAACTTTGTGTTTTTGCCTATTTATTCCCAAGAATTCTTGGTACATGCTTGTCCATTTCTATAACACCAAAACCTTGGCTTATTATACAGTTCCTAACAGCATCCACCTGATCTTCCCCCATTCCTTTGCCCGGGCAATCAGACATTTAATGTTTCAGCATGCTGTAAATGATGCCCGCTTGTTCTCTTTCAGGGATCATTTCTTTCATCATTCATTAGGCCTAGAAGTCTAGTGTTAAATACTTTTTCCTCCTCCTGGTTTCCTAGAGGAGGAATTGTGATGCCCTATTTGCCTTTCTCTGCCCCTCTGCACAGCCTGCTTCTGCTTGAGTTAACTGGAGCAACGTTTCTGTTTAGATATATCTGGACCAATTGTCTGTTCTGTCTTTATTCCTCCAAGGAGCAAGCTGCCTGCAGTGAGTGTCAGTTTGCTGCTACTCCTGGGAGAAGAAAGAATATTCTCTAGGGAACGTTCTGCAGTCCGTGCTGCCTTGACTACGTGGCTCAGTCGAAAGAATTCTGGAGCTCAGGATTACAAACCCTCTTTCCTAACAGCCTAAAAACTGTGTTCCCAATCTCATCTCCGTTAGTAATAAAAAAAGAAATTTGCTTCATTACAGAGATGCTATTGATTGGGACCCCCCCCAGACCCCCCAATATCAAGCATAAATCTCATCCTAATTTGTATGCCTATGGGCTTTTATGGATTTTATATTATTTATAAAACCCTTCCCATAAGGGTCATGGTTTTTCTCATTTCTCTTCCATTATATGTACATGCATGCGTAGGTATCTATATATCATTTAGATATACACCTACAGCCTTTCTTTGTCTAGTTCCCTTTGGACACCGCTTTCCTTATTATTTCTCTGGGTTCATAGCTTTTCTTTCTTCTTTCAGTGGCGACTCCATACTGAGACCATGCTCATCGACCTTGCTAACTAGGACAGCCGCTTCCTCCACTTAGCTGTGCATTGCTGTGCAAAATCTGTGTTTGGAATTAAGAAACACAGAAGAGACATCAGTAAAAAAGAGACAAAAACAGAAAAAAATTAATAATGATAATAAAGATATGATTTTAAATTACTAATAAAAATATATATTAATAAATAGATTGAGTCACCTGAGTAGACATCGAAATAAAAAAATAAGTAGGGTTCCTACATTACACTTCACAAAAAGTAAATACCAGGTTGATGGAACAATTAGCATCATAAATCAAATAATACATATAATAAAAATAATTAAAACATTGAAATTCTAGAAATGAGAGGCTTGCAATCTTGAATTGGAAAACAGGTTCTACGTATGACACAAGTCTCAGAAGCCATAAAGCAAAAGATACTATAAATTTAATTATTATAAAATAATTTTTAAATTGTACATACCAAGCCCGGCTGGTGTGGCTCAGTGGTTGAGCATCAGCCTATGCACCAAGAGATCACTGGTTCGATTTCCGGTCAGGGCAAATGCCCAAGTTGTGGGCCCCATGCCCAGTGTGGGGCGTGGAAGAGGCAGCCAATCGAAGTTCTCTCTCGTTGATGTTTCTCTCTTTCTCTCTCTTTCTCCCTTCCTCTCTAAAATCAATAAAGGAAAAAAAGTTGTATATACCAAAAGGTCTTGATTGTTAGCAATTTATCAAAATGACAAATGTATGTACCCTTTTTATATACCAGCAATTCTAATCCGAGGATTCTTTCCATGGATATAGTGGTAAGCGTAAGAAATGACACATTTTTTAAATGTCATTCATTTAAATGTGTCATTAAATGATGTGAATGTTCATTTTAGCATGGTTTATAAATACAAAATATTGGCAAGTACAAATGTCCGTCAGTAAAGGACTGAGTCAGTTCTGGTTTATCACTTGAGATAAACATAGCAGTTAGAAAACGAGGCACCTGTTGTTCACTAACAGACTGGTTCACATGCACTGATTTATAAGATAACTTGCAAATAACATGTTAAGCAGGAAAAGTAATGTGCAGAACAGGAGATGTAGTAAGTTACCTCTTAAATATAAAAGGAAGATAGAAACAAACAAAAATTCTGTAAAAATAAGAAATCAGTAACTGTGGTTCATCCAGTGAGAGGAATTAGTGAACCAGAGAACTGAAATAGAAGTGACACTTTTCATCATATACTGCCATTTTTGGAACTTTTAATTTTATATGTTGTACCTGTATTACTTGTTAAAAGAAATAGTTTAAAAGGACATTTCTGTATTGTAAGAACAGAAAACAGGCCCACCTTTTCTTTTCTTTTTTTAAAAACTATATTTTTATTGCCTTTAGAGAGAGATAGAAACATCAGTGAGCGAGACATAGATTGGCCGCTCCTGCATAGCCGCCACTGGGCATGGAGCCCGCAACCCAGGCATGTGCCATGACCGGGAATCAAAGCGGCATCCTTTGGGTGCATGGGACGATGCTCCACCAATTGAACCACACAGGCTGGGCAGGCCCTTCTTTTATTTGTTATGGTTTTTCCACCATTTATGAGAAGCACCTGGTAATTAAACATGGCAATTGCTGGCTCCACTGATTCAATTCACCTTGTAATCACACAGGGCGACAGATGAGGGCTGCATTTCCCCTCACCCCTCTCTCTGCTTTCTTTCTTTTTTTTAAATAACAACTCCAGGATGATTTGCACCAAAGAGCCTTTAGTTAGTAGAAAATTCCCTCTCTCCTCCCCTTCAGACCAGCCTCTCCTTTTTGAACTCTGTGTAACTTTTGCTCTCAGCATGTTTTATAGGATAAAGAAATGCTGATAAAGACACCTCCTTAGGACCTCTTCTGGACTGTCTCCTGGAAAGCAAACAAGCTGTAACTTCTCTAAACAACCCCCAGCTTCTGGGCATCTGGTCAACTTCAACACACTCCCTCTCCCTGCTGTGGCCCTTTACTCCCTGAAACCCCCAACAGAAGAACAACTCGCCCTAACTTTGTTGCCTATGTCACCTATCAACCCTGGCCCTTTCCTCCCTTGGAAAGTAAAAATAAATTCTTCTCTCTTTCTCCCTTCTCTCAGTTGTGAATTCTTTCGCAAGCCTGTGTTACTAGCCAAACCCTAACATGTATCTATAAATTCGCTCTGAAAATTATATAAGATTTTAAGCTTACTTAAACTCATCATAATTATTTTTCTCCACTTCCTAGGATTCATCAAAAGTATCAGAGTTTTAGTTCTAAAATATTATTAACTTTAAATTAAACATTTAGAACATTAAGCTTAAGATTAGTTACAGGCTACATATTAAAATCTGTAAAATGCCAGGTCCATCACTAAGGAGCGTGAGTCTATGGGACATATTAATGCAGGTTTTAGCCCTGACTGCAGTCACCACTATCAAGTGCAAGAGCAGCCCTGTTTGAACACACGTACATGGGCAGCAAATGATCTAGAATCATTCTAGAGATGGGTTGAGGAAGATAAAGTTTAACAACACATAACTTCAAGATCACCTCGGTAAACTTGCCAGATATTAATCATTACTTCTCAATCTACAAAGGTTGGATTTGAGAGAAAGCTACAGGATAACCATACAAACCCTGGCAGTCTATTATGAACTCATATGCTTCACTCCCCTTTGTTTCTCTATCCCTTCCAGATGACTCTTGGCTCCTTCTTTTCCCTCCCCTTTTACAAGGTAGCTCCACAGTACAGCCATGGTGGATTGCAGAAAAGAACACAATAGTTTCAGCCTCCTCCAGCAAAAGGTGGGGTCTACTTCCTCTCCCTTATATCAGAGCTGCTTTGTGCTTTCCTTGGCTGATAGCCTAGGGTAGTAGAGATGTTATACAAGTTCATGGCCTACATTTCAAATGGCCTTTCTCTCCTGCAGCTAATGACACCCCGTGAATTATAGGACCAAGCTCAGGCTAGCTTGCTGGGTGATGAGAGAGATGTGGCTGAGGAGCCTTTGCGGAAAACTCAGAAAGAGAGCCATCTAGTTGAACAGCAGCTGAATGCAGACACACGATGAGTCCAACTAAACCTGTAGAATCACTCAGCTGTACCTGGCCCAAATTTCTTAACTACAGAATCATGATCTCATTAAATAAATTTCTTCTACACCACTGAATTTTGGGGTGGCTAATCTGAAACAATAGATAGATTCTCCTAGAATAATTCCCTCACTGGTTTCTTACCTCTAATGTCAGTAACTAATATCACTCTGATGACAAAAACCTTTCTCAGTACTGTTTAGAGATACATGTAGCATAGTTTCTAAACTTGGGTTTTACACCATGAATAATTTCTTTAGAAGAGATTCTTCCTTTTACTGAAATTCCCAAATTCTAGACACAAGTTTGTCTCGTCTAATTCTCTGTTCCCTTCTGCACTGTTTCCTTCCTACCAATGCATCCTTCCTTACTGCCAGCTTCCACCTGCTTGAAAGACTCTCTTCAGACTAATCATCTCGCCCAACATCACTTGTCTCTGGTTTATCCAGTATGCAGATTACTAAGCTATCTTGGCATTGCTCGCATGCTGCGTTGTAACAGTTTTCTAGACAAGGTTCAATGAACAGTAATTGACCTTTGAGACATTAATTAGTTTTCAGAAAAAAAAAAAATAGTAGTTTGGACCAAACATATCTGGGATATTTTGGGGTAAGTAATAACAAACTCTTTTGTTGTTGTTTTAACAGCTTAAACCCCTTCAGACTATTATAAAAATTGTTAACAACCAAGGAAAAGTAACTGGTCCCAAATTAATCATAGAACCATTAACATTTACCTGAACATATTTTAGGAACTGTTATTTTAATAATAGCTTAAATTTAAATACATAAAACAAACCAAAACAGCTGTTAAACAAAACCTTTAGTCCTTAAATGCCTATATGAGAAAATCAAGAGAGAACTCATTTGTGATACAGAGATCAAAGAAGCTTTTTTACTTTCCTTAAACTTTAGTGCCATGGCTTTCTAGATTGTATTTTATACTTAAGCGTATGTTTGTAATATTTGCATTTGTGGCTGAAGTAGACATTTTTTTTAAATTGATTTTTGAGATGAAGTGGTGGGGGCGGGGGAGAGAAACATCAGTGTGAGAGTGAAACAATCTGTTTCCTCCCACATGTGGCCCAACCCAGGATTAAACCTGCAACCTGGGTATATGCCCTGACTAGGAATCAAACCTGCCACCCTCTGGTGTACAGGATGATGCTCCAACCAACTGAGCCACAAGGCCCAGGGCTGAAGTAGATATATTAAGTAAGATACTGGTCAATCTCTAAGTAATCTCAATAACTCCCATATTTATTAGAATAAATAAATAAACATAACCATAGTTTTGTAAAAAAGTGAATTTTATGTGTGACAGACTGAAGCAAAGCCACCCAACTGTGTGCCTGCTACAGTACTCCCCTTTGACCTAAACTGGTTGTAAGTATACCAGCTTACTGACGCCTCAGGCTGTGCAGAGAGCTGAGTAGCCTGGATTCCCGGGCAATGCCTTCTGCCCATGTCAGCACTATATCTATTTACTCAATACTTTGTACCAATAGAATCATCTTCTACATGCACTATGAGAAAAAACTTTTTTGAAGTAATTTGCTCAAACTTCAGTGTGCATAAGATTCAGCTGGGAAACTTCTTAAAACAGACTCTGAAGCCCCAGTCCCAGAGTTTCAGATTCAGTTAATGTGCAGTGGGATCAGGAGTATAGTTACTAATATACACCGCAGATGTTTCGGAAGCAGATGGTGCAAGGAACTCCTTTTGAAAAATATTGGTTGATCAGTTGTCAGTGTGTGTTAATAAGAGAAAGAAAAACATATGTCCCCCTGACCATGACATAAATGTGGGAGTGGCCCAGGGGGTTCCTCTTGGGTTTCTCTCTTACTCCCCAGGTGATCTATTATAGTGCCAACATTTTAAACACTACCAATGTGCTGATGACCCCAAAGTTTATATCTTCAGTCTGGACCTCTGCAGTGAGCCCTAAACTTTTTTTTTTTTAATTTTCTACTTATCATCTCCATTTGAATTTATAACATATCAAAGTTGACATGCCCAAAGCTGAATTCTTAATTTTATTCCCAAATCGTCTCTTCCCCATTTTAGTTGATGATACCTCCATTCTATATTATCAGTTGCTCTGGCCAACCATCTTGGTGGCATTTGTGACATCACTTTTCTTTCTTTTCACTCATCTCGCTCATCTCGAAACTATCATTACAACCCTCTTTGCTCTGCCTTCTAAATATTTCCAGAATCGTGACCATCTCATCATCACCGTTGCTTATTAGGGATCTTGCTTTCTCACCTACACTATCTCAATTGCCTCATCAATCCTCCCTCTTTCCACTGCTACTCTACTTGCAATCTATTCTCTCCATAGCATCCGAAGTGAGTCCTATAGACTGAATACTTGTGTCCCTCCCAAATTAATATGTTGGAACTCTAACCCTAACCCCCCATGTAATAATATTAGGATGTGGGGCCTTTAGGGGAAGATTAGACATAAGGGCATGGCCCTCATGAATGGGATTAGTGTCCTTTTAAAAGAGACCCCAGAGAGCTCCTTAACCTCTTCCGTCATGTGAGGACACAGCAAGAAGGTAGCTGTTTATGAACCAGAAAGTGAGCCCTCACCATCAGACACTTAATCATGCCTGCACCTTGACCTTGGACTTTTCAGCCTCCATCCATTTCTGTTTGTTTGTACGTCACTCGGTCCATGGTGTTTTTGTTATAGCAGACAGCATGGACTAAGACAGAGTCTCTTAAAATGTAAGTTAGATCATGCTTGTCCTTGACGCAAACCTTCCAGGGGCTGACACCTCACTCAGAGTGTAACGCCAAGACGTCGTCACCCCCATGAAACCTCCTATTTTCTTTTTCCCTTTCCTCATCTCTACAGTTCTCCCTCTCTCGCTCGCACCTCTCCAGCCACGTTTCCTTTATTGTCCATTGAACACACCTACCCGGCCCCTCTGAGGAACTTCAGTGCTATTCCTTCTGCGTGGCTTACTCATCACTTCCTTCATGTCTCTGCACAAACCCACCTTCTTAGAAGGACCTTTCTCTGATCAAACCCTGATCACTCTCTGGTCCCATATTTTTGGTCACTTGACATCATTCTTTTCTTGTCTGTCTCCTTTCCAAGTCATTTCCATGATAGCAGAAAATCCATCAGTATTACTCACAGCCATATCCCCAGCATTGAGAACTGCACTTAAATCTAAGTAGAAAACCAGTGTTTCTATTAAATAGGTATATATATGCTCATAGAATATAAATATCTGTTCAGTAAATATTATAGTATCATTAATTCATTTACAGAAATATACTATTAGATATTTCTGGCCACACACACACCAAGGTTGCTATATGTGACTTGAACAAATATTAAGGTAAATGAATAGCTGTTAACATGATTTCAGGGCACTCAAATAATAATAATAAAAAATAATAATGATAATAAAAAGTAACTGCTGAATACTAGCCATGGTTAATACAGAGCTCTCCACTGTATCATCACATCCTCACTACACAGAGAGTTATGATTAATATTTCTTTTTACAGATGAGGAAATGTTGCCAGAGGGTTAATGTCACTCACCCATGCTCAAACAGAAATTATGGGGCGAGATAATAGCAGGTGAGATTTATTGTGCTTTCAAGATGTGCCTGGCTCTGCATAAGTGCTTTTCAGGCGTCAGGTCAATGAGTCCCATGAGAATCCTCTGAGGCACCTGCTTTCCCTGGGATGCGGGTGGAAAAACTTAGGTTAAATTTACAGAGTGAGCTGAGCTAAGTCAGGATTCAAAAGTGGCAAGTCTGACCCTTGAACATGTACTTGTCACCTGTCCTTCTACCGCTTTCCACAGGCCTCAGGCAGCCTGGGCTCTGCTCTCTGGCGTGTTTCCTGTCTCACTACAGACGGCTGCAGGCAGGCTCACCTGCGTTCTGTCAGACACGCTCCGAATCGCACTTGGGAGGGATGTAGAGATAATGCATTCCCCATGTTAGACAGGCAAACTCTGATTGTCAGATGTTCAGTTAAATATTAAAGAATATCAAGTCATTCAACATTTAAGGTTATTGCCCATAAATAGATTTTTCAAATATGCGAAAGGACAAGGCTCCATAAAACAGTTATACATTCAAACATTTGACAGGGCAGAATTATTGTTGCTGTGAATACATTTTTAAAAAGTCTTATCTTTGGCACTCGCAATTTCTTTCTTTCTGTTTTTTTTTTTACATTTGGAAACTCAGCACTGAGCATTTTTGTCTTATTCTGAATGATTCCATCATCTATTGAACACGATCTGCATGGACCTGTAACCTGAACTATTCCAAAGTTATACCATTAAAAAGTGCATCATTACAGTTAGACAAATACTCTCACTTCTTGAATTGGGCATGTGTTTGTTCTTTTGCAGTGATAAAACGTTAGGTGAGAGGATTGGACTTGCTGTACTATACTAATGAGATCTTCTACACCGCAATTACTCCCTAGCGGAGTTTTTTGTTTTCTTTTTTTTAAGGTGATAAATTACTAAACATATACTGTGTGACTTGAGTTGTTTAGTGAAAATGGTGCAATTGATGAACCCAGATGGGCCTTTGCAATGAAGACAGAAGCCCAAGATGGTAAAAATTTTAATTAGGTTTGCTAGTAAGATATATGTAGGGCCCTGGTCGGTTTGACTCAGCGGCCTGCTGTCCAGAGAGACCTGGGTTCGGTTCCCGCTAAGGGCACATACCTTGATTGCAGTTTGTCCCCGGCCCTGGTTGGGTTGTGTGGGTGGCAGCCACGCGATGTGTTCCTTTCACGTCGATGTTTCTCTCTCTCTCTCCCTCCCACTCTGTCTGAGCAAAGTATGGAAGGGTGTCCTCGGGTGAGGACCGAAGGAAAAAAAAAAAAAAAAGGTATATGTAGGAAAGAGGTTAATATAAGAATTTCTCCTAAGTCATTCATTCCAGTGTCGTGTGTCTATGTGTGCTAGGCCATGTATTAGAAACTGGAGATCCAATGATGATTACACAGTCTGGCCCTCAAGGAACTCACACTCTAACTACAACCAGGCCTTTCTAAATATTGGTGCTTGCCTTAATGAAATTTCAGTACCCTGCAGCACATGGTACAGCAGATGGTAAGTGATGGCAAACACAACGTTGTTCCCGGCCTGCTTTGTCTTAGACTGGACATCTGTAATTGCATGGGTGATAAGAGGGCAGAGGTCACTACATTCTTTCAACAGATTTTCTGTCAGCTCTCAAATCTATGTATCCTGTGATATAGCTAAAATAGTTCAATGTTCAGCTAAGTTATGGGTTAAAGTGGCTTTTACAGTTTTTTTCCCAGGTCATTTTCCAGCTATGTCATCTTACCTAATTACTAAAACCAATGACAAAGGTCAAAGTAAATAAAAAGAGAGAATTTCTAAATCCTTGAAGAAACACTGTTGTTGAAGCACAAGAAGGTGGTGTGGACAGAGTATGTATGATTGAACTGTAATAATGATCATCTTTTATTAAATAAAAGAATTTGTATTAGCCTGATTCTTAAAACTTATCTTTCTGAAAATATAGCATAGTGTTAATTCTGAACTCTTACTTGGAAGTCTTATAAAACTAAATATTCATGAAAGAAAACAACCCTGGAGTACATAGTACATCATGTATAGAGTCTTTAAAATGAGAATGTTTGAGGACTTAAGCATTGGCTGTGAGAAGCATCTTAGTAATGACAACTGTGGAGTTTTTCTGTATTTCAGGAAGGGTGCTAATGTTAATTCATAAATTATTTTTATCTATGCATAAGTCAAACTATAGCACAAAGAATGGTTGATTCTATCAAATATGTAGATTTTTTAAAAGTAGCTCACTAGTTTTGAAAACATCCATTAAGCATTATTTTTGGGAGGGGATTGGTAAACAAGATCAAAGTTCACCCATATTGTTTTTGTCTTTGTAAATGATTTTTAGTTTCACTGCTTCGATAAGGGTCGGTCCTTCTACCGTTTCCTTTGGTCCCCACTCCAGACTAAAGTGGATGGCATTATTTCCTGCCTCACAAGTAAAACAGAAGCCATCAGAAATCAGCACTTTTATTTGTATCTAGGGACATCCCTTCTTATTACAGTTCCTTTAAATAAAAGAAAATAATAATAATAAAAACAACAATAACAATTGGTGACAACTAATAGGAATTAAGTAAGCCTTAGGGGCCAAATTTTGTCAGGTGCTTTATTAACGAGGATTATTTTAAGTAATCTCTTATTATCTCCATTTTTCAAATAATAAAATCAACAGCACAAGAAGTAAAGAAACTTACCCAAGGTCACCTAGCAAATAAATGATGGGGCAGGTATATGCATCTAGAAGAGTGTGGCCCAGTACTGAAACCACGGCGCTGAGCCTGTCGGTGTCTCCCACCCTGCTCTGGAGCTCATACCTTCTGCCCTCCAGAGGCCGTGAGACAGGGCTATACTTTCACTTTCTGAGCCTTCTCTCTTGCTCTCTCCCTGGGCTCGTTCCTGTGCACGTGCAATCACATGCTTTAGGCAGAGACAGGGGAGGAATGAGGTCTTAGAGATGACAATACTGAGTATATGACAACCACACACAATTCAGACTTACTGGAATATATGCTCTGATGATCTGTCTTATTTAATCCTTTTAACAGGCCGTGATCCAGAATTATAATGCTCTTTAGTAGACTAAAAAACTGAATATATTCTGCTAGGTAAGAATAGGTAGTGGTGTCAGGATTCCAGCCAGGTCTCTTTGATCCCCAAACCCATGCTCTTTCCATGCAATAAACGTTTACCTAACATTGGTCATATTTGAAATTTTTTTTGCTGGGATATTGGGAATGCTTATTAGAAAATTCTACATACGTGCTCATAGACTCCTGAGCAAACCGAGATCTGAAAGAATGGGATCTGTGTCATTTTCGAAGCTGCTCCCAGTGAAAGAATCAGCATTATATTTAGTTTCTGATGGTCAGAATCTGTCGCTTCCACTCTGAATGTCCCCTGAAGGACCAACATAGGTCACTGGTTTTTTTCTTTTCTCTGAAGAGTTAGATATCCAAGCACTTATTCATGAATGAATGTTTCTCTCAGAGTTATTTTTAGCGTTAATTCTCACTTCATCTTGAATTCTCCCAATTAGTAAGATATTTTTTTAAACAACAACTATGCAAGTAATCAATCTGTTTTGCTTTCAATCTATCAAGAGTAATTTATTTGGTTTGTCATCAATGGACAACATGTCTTCCTAAATTTCGGTATTCAAGATTACATTCAAAAGCAAAAATATAGACTTGTCTTCACTGGGAGCAGCTGCGATGACCATATTTAAAAGGTGAATATGCTGCAAAATGCTGCTGGCTAGCAGGTATTTGGGTTGGCGATCCTAAATACCACTTATAGTTTTAGTGCACAAAAATATTTTTCATGTGTCTCCCTCTGACAGAGAGAGAGAGAAAAAAGAAAGAAATGATATCTTTTCTCTTGGTTTTGAAGAAAAGCTTGACCCAGTGATATCTCAGACAAACTGCTTGATTTCCCAATGCTTTGAATCTGATAAAAAGCAATTATTTGAGCTAATTACTTGTTAGCATACATTTGGAAAATACACACGGAATGATGCTATAATATTGATCCACAGTCAAGGTCCTTAGAAGTTTTCATTTTCAAGGTCCTTAGAAGTTTTCTTGTATATAGATCTTAAAGAATATGCATTCAAAAGAGGCCCTTCAGCCCTGACCGGTTGGGCAAGAGTTCGGGTTCAATTCTGGTCAAGGGCACATACCTTGGTTGTGGTTTGTCCCCGGCCTGGTCGGGGTCCTGCAGGAGGCAACCAATGAATGTGTCCTTCTCACGTTGATGTTTCTCTCTCTCTCCCTCCCTCCCACCCTATTTGAAGATAAATAGAAAAATATCCATGGGTGAGGATTAAAAAAAAGAAGCCCTTTACATTTTTTTTTCCCCAAACCCACACCCCAGTAAATATTTTTATATTGGTAAACCATGATTATTAGAAGTTGTACATTCTTGCAGGTGTAACTCTAATGATTACACTCATCATGCGCTAATCTTCAAAGCAAAATCAGACCTTTGGTAAGTTCGATCATTTGTCTTCCTTAGACATCCATATGAGAGGATTCCAACAGTAACACCAATGTACTTTTTCCAAGGAGCAGCGTTTAAACAAAGAAAGCAAGATATCTTCTTGCTGATACTGGAAACATTTAAAATGTAATATATTTTGAATGTCATGATTTAGTTAGAAATATCCAGGGGATATAAATAGGTCAGTAGCACACTGGTGATATTTATATGCACTCAGCAGTTTTCAAAAAAATTCACAAGAAAGGGGGAAGAAGAAGACGATAGCATGTTGTTCCAAGTAAGCAGGCAAATGTTCTCTCAATGTCTTTGTCTTGTTTGGCCTCTCACTTCCTAAACCTTTCAGTAGCCATCACTCTCACGCCCAGAAAGAAAGGGGGAGTATTCTAATATAGGGTAGTTGTTCGTTTATTTTTCTTCAATAAATACCCAGATTTATTCTGGTTAGAATAATGGGGTGAAACAGGGATGCATAGCCTCCTTCCTGGGATGGTAATAAAAATAATCTTCCGAATGTAATGGGAAGCACGGTGGGGAAAGCATAATCTTCTGGACAGAGCTGGAGCACAGGACTCCCAAGCCTCCCTAGACCTAATTACTGCTAAATTGACAAAAGTAGCTGGAATTATTTTGGAGAGTGCTTTGCCCTGTGGTTTTGATATACTACAGAGCAATGTAATTTTATTAGTTCTGGGTGTTTAGAGATAGACACATCCCAAGTTATTTCTCGGCACTATAATAAAACTTCAAAAACGGCATTATCAAAAGCAGACCAGAATAGAAATACAATCCAGCGAATGCTGTGTGATATGCCGGGCAAAGGGACTTGTATCTGGTCACCTTGAAAAATCCTACTAAAAAGCCTCAGAGGAAGGGGGGTTGGGGTGGCGAGAACATAAATCAAAGAACTTACAGGCATATGTGCATAACCAGTGGACATAGACAACAATTCTGTGAAGGGGGGGACGGGAATGGGGAGGAGGGTGTCAATGGGAGAAAAAGGAGAAACATCTGTAACAAAAATGAATTAATAAATTAATTAGAAATTTCAAAGAGAAAAAAGGGAGAAAGACATAGTACTAAGGGGAAGCAGATTTGCCACTGATTCGAATGGGCTCTGAAGACAGATGAACAAGACTTCTAGCCCTGGTTGGGCCGCCTACCAGCCACGTGTCCTTGGGCAAGTTATTTAATATGCCTGTTGGTCCCTCAAGAAAGTCAAGTTAATAGTGACCACCTCATGTAACTACGGTGAAGAATATGTATGTGTGTGTGTGTGTGTGTGTTTTATTGTATAGAACAGTTTAGCCTAGTTCCGGATACTTAACAGATGTTTAATATTTTTATTATTATTTTGAATTTTCTGCAACCATTAGTGAACCTACCAAACTTTACCCTAACCTGAACAGTCCCATCCCTAACCACCCACTGTGGAATTTCCCATAGCATTTCCTTATTCCCCATGACTCATGTATCTCCAAAAGGTGTGAGTTCAAAATTAAACATCACATTTCCTCCTCAGCTTCTCCTTTTCCTTCCTTATTCTTCCCAATTCCTAATGGTGTGTCTCTGCCAAGCTCTCCGGCCCCAGACCCTTCTCCTAGGCTTGTTCTCTCTATTCCCCATAGTCACCCAGCCACCCAATGCGGTTAGGTGTCTATCTACAATAGGTTTCCCATCCATCCCCCCTTCGCTGTTCATCCTCACTGCTACCTGCCAGTGTGCATTTTGTCACCTATCACCAGGATTGTTAAATAACTACTGCTCGGTTTCAATTCAGCAGGCTTCTTCTCCCTCATTTTCAAGGTGACCCAATCTTCCCCTCAGTGAAAAGTTTGGATTGTATCACTCATTGTCTCAGAACTCCTTTCTATCCTCCCACTTTCTGTCAATGAACCGGATACAACCCCCTTGCCCGGCATATCACACAGTATTAGCCAGGCTTTTTTCTCTGTTTATAGTTCATTACTCCCTTACAGAATACTTAAAATTCTCATGTTTTATGTCAAACTATTTCATTAGAAATCAAGTCTACATAACTGTCTTTAATTCCTTGCCTTTATGCTTTTGCTTAGATAGTTCCTTTATCTAGAATGTTTTTTCTCCCAATGTACCCTTCAAAAACTAAATACATGATTCCATATGATTTTGCTCATGAGATCTTTGTAATCCTTTATCTTGAAACTTATCTTTTTGTTTTCAACTTCCATAAATGTATGTATCACTACCAGTGATGATGTCATTTAATACAGCCACACACTACTTTGCTGCTTATAGGTATAATTGTATATTTTATTTATGAAATGATGTATATTCTATTCTGTGTTGCTTATTTGCATATTAATTGGTATTCCCAGTGATAATGCTATTGTCTTAAAGTGCCATTTTTCTCTTTATGTTATTGAGATTTTATGAGAAGAGTTTATTCCATTACTCAGAGTACTAGTTACAAATTACAGAAAACTATAAAAGTAAAGGATACAGATTCTTAGTATTCATTTAACAAATTTTAAATGCACATACACACATACTTATTCTAAAATCTGTTCTGTGCTAGATGCTAGTTAAATTCAAAATTATAAAGAATAGAATTATACAAAGAATAATTTATTTTAGCTGTGATCAATGCAATAATGGAACAGAGTATAATGAAGACACTGTGGAACAACACTACTAAAGGCAAAAAGACCAGAGAAGAATTGTTTTAGAAGATTAAAAGACAGGAAAGTTTTGAATGAAAAAGGGAACTTGCAAAAGAGAATAATGTTTACACAATAAATGTTTTAAAATGCTTACAAAAATATAGATACATATCCCTGGCTGGTAGGGCTCAGTGGTTAGCATTGGCTTGTGCACTGGAGGGTCACAGGTTTGATTCCCCATCAAGGGCATGTACTTGGGTTGCAAGTTCGATCCCCAGCCCTTGTTGGGGTACATGCTAGAGGTAATCAATCGATGTGTCTCTCTCATATTGATGTTTCTCTCTCTTTCTCCTTCCCTCTCTCCCTTCCACTCTTTCTAAAAATCGTGGAAAAAAAGATCCTCTACTGAGGATTAACAAAAAATATATACATAGGTAGATAGATAGATAGATAGATGATAGATAGATAGATAGATAGATATAAGATGTGATACAAAAAGAGGACTCAAGAATTATTCTAAGATTTTCTGTTTATAGACAGATACATGGATGAATAAAATGTGGTATCATATATGTGTGTGTGTGTGTGTGTGTGTGTGTGTGTGTGTGTATATATATATATATATATGATGGATTTTTTTTTTATTAATCCTCACTCAAGGATACTTTTTTCTATTGATTTTCAGAGAAACTGGAAGGGAGGGAGGCAAAGTGGGGAGAGAGAGAGAGAGAGAGAGAGAGAGAGAGAAATGTGATAGACACATTGATTGGTTGCCTCCCTTATGTGCCCTGGCTGGGGCTGGGGATTGAACCTGCAACCCAGGTACACACCCCTTATAGGGAGTTGAACCTGTGACCCTTTGGTGTGCAGGCCAATACTCTAACCACTTAGCTACACTGGCCAGGGTGGAATATTATTTATCCTTAAAAATGAAGGAAATCCTATTGTATGTTACAATATGGATGAACCTTGAAGACAACATTATATTAAGTTAAATAATCCAGTCACAAAAAAGACGAATACAACATGATTCCACTTATATGAGGCATCTAAAGATGCCAAATTTATAGAAATAAAAAATGGAATGATTTTAACTAGGGGCTGGGGAGGAGGAAGAAAGAAGGACTCTTTTAATGAGTCAACAGTTTAAGATTTGCAAGATAAAAAAGTTTGAAGATCTTTTTCACAATGTAACTATACCTAATACTACTGATCTGTGCATTTAAACTGTACATTACTATGAGAGATACCACCCTATAATGTGGCACCATTTAGCTTTGCCAACAAATTAGTTGCAGTAAAAACAGGGATGACCAGATATATATGCAATGGATTATGTCCACAATGAGAAGAGATTTCAAACAATCCTATTCTCTGCCCCACCATCTTCACCACCCCCTCCCGCAAAATATGTTCCAAAGGGACCAATCCTTTCGTTTTAAATTTGAATACAAGATTTAACCTTGGGAAAGCTATGGAAAATAAGAGAAAATCATGTATGACAGGTTTTGATAGAAATATACAACTTGAACTTAAAAATTTTATATATGATAAAAAAGAAGGAACAAAAGACAATGTGTTTAAATTTGGTTATTTTACAATTTCTAATTATTTCTCTCATACAGAAATCTACCCTGCTAGCCTAACTTTGTTCTTAATATTCCTTATGATTTAATAGTCGACATTAACATTCACATTATAATAATAGTTTAAATGCAAAAAATAGATACAATTCTAAACGGAGTGATTTAGGGTGTATTTTTGCAGGAATAAATGTTTGCTTTGGATTTGGACTCCAATAGGTTCAATTCATTTTGCAAAGCTCTCATGTTTCCAGTTCTTAGCTCTAGACATAATGCCCTCCACAGATGGAGGATGTCATTTGATCCTGGCCCTTTCTAGCAAATTCACATATGTCAGCAAATGAGCCTAAAACAACTCCAGGTTTCAAATGCAAAACATTTGTAAATTGCACTGATTTATAATCAGGACAACATAATAAACTACAATCTAGTTATTCTCAGTGGGCCTTATTCAGCAGGAAAAAAAGCATAGAATAGAGGCCAAAAGAGGATGTTGTGGAGCTGGGCTTTTCCAGTACTAGGCTTTTGGAAATTCAATTACTTGCCTCTGGAAAGTACTGGAATGACAGCCTTGGAGAATAGAATCCCTCATCATTTCAGAACAGAGAATGAAAGGCCAGGCTTACCTATTACCAAAGGCCCACCAAGAAACTTAATTCCCAGGAACCTCCATTTTTCAACCTGAATTAAATACATTTACAGTCAACTAATTATGTCCTCTACCAGTCCCCACCCCCACAGCTTGTTTTAGGCATTAATTTAGTATCAATTAACATTGATATTCTAGTATGAATAACTTTTCATTGTTATGGTATAGGAGTGTATATAAAGGCAGAGCATTTTTATTCCTATGGTTATTCTTAAGTGTAAGATTATTTCTTCTTATCCTGAGAGAAGAGAGGAAGCCCAAAGTCACATAACCCAGAACTGAGATGGCATTTTAAGTGACTTACTTTAATTCAGGTCTCAACTGGGGTCTTGTTTTTTTTTTTTAAAAGTCTAGATAGAAAATGGCAGAAATAATGCACATGATAAATAAAGCATCATATTTAGGAAAAGTGAAGTACCTGAAGCCTTCAATATTGTCTGTAGTGTTTTTATATGTTCAAGGAAAACTTCTGTTGTTTTCCTTCGGAAGAAACAAATGGTCAGTCAGTTCTGCCATGTGTGCCTGTCCGAGAATTTAATTAGATAAGGTCTAACATAAAAAAATAAGAGCCAAAAACCCATCGAACATATCTGACTAATTTGGAACACAGAGTTAGATGATCTCAGGTTGATATTTCAAAGGCTGAATAACTCAAAAAACTGTTAGTCAGAAATGGTCTGCAAGCAAGGACATAAGACCATCTTTTCATAAAAGGAGCTTTGTAATTTTATAAACCCTAAATTCCCAAGACTGTTCAATTCCAGAACTTAGTGACTGTAAAAGACTGAGCTATCCCTCAATTTTGGTACCACTAAGGCAAGATCTAACACCCCAGAACTCTGGGCTATCTTCCGCATAGCCTTTCAATCGCTGGATGGTTTTTATTTTCCTCAATGTAAGGGCAGATGTATTGCAGCTGCAAATATTAAACTCTGAGCATTTCCATCAAAAAATTTTCCTGAGTTCTAAAACAAAGTTCTCCCTGAAAATTTTATAAATAGTAGGTTAAAATGTAAAGGACATAAGAAATGAATTTTTTTAGTGTGAACATATATACCTTTATTATTTTTGTTTTGTTTCTTTTCTACTTGAAATAAATTCAAAATTATTCAAATTTAACAATAGTATATTCATTACTTAAGATATGGGTTTTCTAATCACTGCCTGAAATAAAGAACTGCAAGTGAAATAAATAAATTATCTAAATAATGTCAGTTTAAATGTATTAAATTGGGTAAAGTTTGTGTTGTGATATTCTAATCATTTTATATTTTAGATGATTTATTTGTTCTGGAATGATTTGAGGCAGGTTAAAAAGATACAAGCAACCTAGAAAGACAAATTTTAATTATAAAGCAAGAGAAACAAAATAAAAGAAAAATAAGGGACGACAAATAAAATTAATCCCAGAGTGAAAGCTACAAATAATAGAGGCAGTGAAACCCTATCTACTTGTGGGAGACTGGACAAAACATTGATCAGTGTTCAATGCTTTCTAGCAGGTAACGGAACTAGAAAACACAGAATCGATGAGTTAAAAGCAAACCAGTTGATTAGGACAAGCACCAATGTTTCTATAATGAGACAAGAGAAAAATCACTCTCTGTGTCTTTATGAAGAGATACTTTGTGATTTATTTAACAAACACTACTTGTACCATCCTTCAAATCAACACAATGATGCATGTAATTGTATTGCTTCTACATAATGTAACTTTATATAAACTGATGACAGTTCAACAAAGAATAGGTCAGTGAAAATCATTTCACCTGCCCAGCTGGTGTGGCTCAGTGGTTGAGTGTCGACCCACGCACCAAGAGGTCACCTGTTTGATTCCCGGTCAGGGCACATGCTCAGGTTGTGGGCCTGATCCCTAGAGGGAAGCATGAAGGAGGTGGCCAATCAATGTTCTCTTTCATCAATGTTTCTATCTCTCTCTCCCTCTCCCTTCCTCTCTCTGTAAAATCAATAAAAAAAATTTTTTAAAAATCATTTCACTCAGGAACAGTGTATTGCAATCTCCACAGAGTTCCTCTGAGAGGTTGTCTTGATTCAGAGGTGGATTTTATTGCAAAGGAAATGCATAGGCAATTAGTATACATTTCATGGCATTTTTTCTCCTTAGAACTTAACACATTGTAATTAAGCCACTTACATAATTCTAAACTATAAGCTTCATGAGAAAACAAAACAAACAAACAAAAAAATAGCACTGTGTCCTCAGCTCCTAGCAAAGCATCTGACACACAGTGGGTATGTGAACATTTGTTCCATATTGAGTAAATACACAATTTCATGAAAGACTACAAATATTGTTTCTCTTACTCTAGCATTTCGGGATTTCCTCCCTGGCGAGCACCTGGGGGTCAGGAGATGTCTGTGGTCGATCCTTGTGGAAGTCCGTGAGTAAGGCTATCAGTTGGACTCACTTGAGCTTCCTTCTAATGATGCTAGTGATTATAAGTACATTGCCTGAAATCAGTTAATGCTAGACTTATATAGTGACAGATAATTACCTTTTATTAAAACTCTTTACTACTAAGCCAACACAAGTTTTGTTATTGAGCTTAATCATACTGCGGAACTCTGGGAGAAGGTGTAAAGATACATCTGAGATTTATTCCAATCAATGGGTGAGGGAACTAGGGTTTTTACATTCAAACAGATTCCATCAGTCACTATTGGAGAGCTACTCCCAGAGAGATGTCAGTTCTTTGGCATTTCTGTCCTGTCCTAGTTGAGGACAGAGCAATATCTGGGGGCCTGAGAAAGTTCTCTAAATTGCTAAGGCCTGTGGGAATAGAAGGGAGGCACTATGTTATCGCCTACAATTGAAAAAAGATTAGATAGACTGACAACTTCCTCAAATATTCTACCATTTCACTTTTAGACTTTGTCAAGCATCAGGAAGAAAATGAGAAGTGAAACAATAATGTCTTCATTCGTTCCTTCTCTTGTGTCCTGCTCCCACCTTAGAAGGATCGTACAGTGCAGGTTCATACCTGATGAGCATCAAGCCCCAAACGGAAGACTTTCTATCACCTGATAGACCCTTGGATTTTACTGGTTTGCCATTTAATTTCCTTATTTTTTGTATTAAAACATCTTCTCTCTCCCATTGGAAATTTTTAGTGATTTACACTGGAAACTGTAGCTAAGAACAAGCTACACAACTTAAGCTTTGAAGCACAAATACACTTTTCCTTGCATCCAAAAATAGCCTCAATCAAATAAGGTTAGAATAATGGTTACCAAGCAGCCTGCAAAAGCAAGGTCATCCAACTTTCCAATTTGTGGTCAGAGAAGTTACATATGAAAAACAAAATATGCTTCATTGTTAAGCAAACACTCTGTATTGAGAGTCAACAAAAGTGTGGGCGGCTTATCTGCACATACAACTAGCAAAATGTGAGCTACAGAATATTAAAGCTGAAAGCCAAGTCAATAATTTGAAATGTAAGTAGTAAATAAGAAAAAATATGGAAATTTTGGTCCAAAAAGCAGTTTCTAAATTAAGGAAGTCTGATATATATGCAAATCCTGAGTCCAGTAGATGAGGTGGGGAAAGCTGGTTAACTCTTCAAGGTTCCAAAATGCCACATGGAAAGGCAATTTTATCAGTTAAGACTAGGTTTGGCTTTAACAGAAATAAATATTGAGGCTCAAGGAAAATAGAAGATGGTTCTTTTTTCTCCTGTTTAAAAGAGGTTGAAAGGTGGCTGTTTACGGCCAATGTGGCAGCTTCTTGCTGTCATCTGGGATCCTGATGTCTCTTTTCAACTTCAGCATTCTAACACATGTCTGCTATTTTCAAGGTTTCCTGGTGTTTTAAAGTGACTGCCAGAGCTCCAGCCCTCACTTTGACATTGCAGACCAGATGCAAGACAAAAGGTAGAGCAAAAATATCTCCTCCCCAAATAATTTAAATCTATAAACAGCTTTCCTATAATTCTACATACTTTCATATGTTTCCACTGTGCTTAGCACTACTTATCACGTGGCCACAGCTAGCCACAAGGGAATTTGGAAACATCATTATCTGTTTTTTTGCTTGTTTATTTAATACCAGATGGCAATGATTAGGATGATACTGTAACCAAAACTTATATGTATACCAGACCCACTAACCCTCTCTCTTCCTCTCTCTCCCTCCCACTCTATCTGTACAAAAAATGGAAAAATGTCCTCGGATGAGAATTTAAAAAAAAAATTAAAAATTAAAAACAGCTATTTATAACCTTAATTTTTATTAATTAAAAAACATTTTCCACTTTATATTACAAGTTATGAACTCAGTTTCTGGCTTTAATGTTTTATTAATATTCAAATTTATGTCATTTCAGTAGAATGGGAAAGCAATTCTTGTTCTAGGCAATCAGAAGTTACAATTTGTGGAGTTACATGAAAGTAAGACTGGAAGGAAGGAAGGAAGGAAGGAAGGAAGGAAGGAAGGAAGGAAGGAAGGAAGGAAGGAAGGAAGGAAGGAAGGAGAGAGGAAGGGAGGGAGGGAGGGAGGGAAGGAAGGAGGGAGGGAGGGAGGGAGGGAGGGAAGGAAGGAAGGAAGGAAGGAAGGAAGGAAGGAAGGAAGGAAGGAAGGAAGGAAGGAAGGAAGGAAGGAAGACCTGTGTGTTGCCTGTAGGTTAGAAATAGACAAAAGAGAATGAGCTGGATAGTACCCTTCCTTAAAACTTTTGAACAACCAACTGTCATTCTTCTCCTTCACCCATCCTCATGACACCAGAAAGTACACCCAGTTTGGTGCTAAGTTGTAATAGCCAGTGTTTGTGGTGGGATGACTCTATGCCAAGATCTTTGCTAACTGATAAATGTACCCCTTGACCCAAGTATGTGTCCTAGATACTACTCCATTTTATAGATGAGGAAGAAAGTAAAGTGCCAAGGACATAGAGTTAGAAAGTGATAAAACTATGTTCTAGGCCCAGACATATAGACCCTACAGCCTTATTCTTCACCACCATGCTATATGATATTTCCTCTTCATATGTTCAACAGAGCCAGGATTTGGGGGAAGGGCACATTGTGCCCTGGGCACAAAATTCAAGGGGTGTCAAAACACTCAATAGTCAAAGTGAACAACATTTTGATAAAATATTTTTAAATAAATATAAATGCAAAAATCCATGATAAATAAAATATAAAAATTTTAACTAAACATAGAAATGTTTGAGGCAGGAAAATGTCCTATGACTTTTACCTCTGTGACATCTGACAGGAGAATGGTTGCATTTAAAAAAAAAACAACAATGTTTTTATTGATTTTTTTAGAGAGAGATAGAAACATCCATGTGAGAGAAAAACATGGATCGGCTGCTTCCTGCATGCCCCTTACTGGGGATCAAGCCTGCAGCCCAGACCTCTGACCTGACCAGGAATGGAACTGGGACCTCCCGGTCCATGGGACGACATTCAATCCACTGAGCCACACTGGCCAGGCTGGACCCATTTTTTCAAAATGTCACATTACCTAGTCCAAGGTTTCTCAATAATGTCACTATTGGCATTTTGGGCTGAAACATTGTTGTAGGGGAGCTGTCGTGTGCATTGCAGGATGTTTAGCAATGTCCTTGGATTCTAGGCATTGGATGCCATAAGCACCTCCTCCAGTTGTGAGAATAAAAAATGTCTCTAGACTGCCAAATGTCCCATAGGGGACAAAGTCAACCCCATTTACAACCACTAACTTAGGTGCATCTGCTTTACTTTTGAATTATTAAAAATAATTTCAAGTCTCTTTAAAACTGCACAATGTTTGCATAATACATTCGTCTCAGGAATGTGGTAAATGACTGTATTACAAATAGGTTTGTTCTGTATACACACACTAAGCCTATGTGATAAATTCATTTCAATTTTTAAAAAGTCCTTTGATTGTTGTAATTTAAAAGGTCTCCTGTAACTTGATTACTTACTATTTAAAGAAGAGAGGAGAGCTCAGGTGAGCTGAAGCAAACACTTCATGGCATTATCATTACAACTTTAGATAGCAGTTAATATTTACATTTTTCTTACCTCAAATATCCTTATAAATTATAGCTGAGATCCCAAGCCCTCATTAAATAAACAAACAAATCAAATATATAAAAAGAAGAAGAAAGATGTGGAGGAGGAGGAAGAGAGGTGGAAAAAGAGGAGGAGAAGGGAGAGGGGAGAGGTCAATGTCAGAAGACAGGGAGGAAGAAGAGGGAGATGATGAGGACAGGAGAGGAGGAGGAGAAGGAGGAGGTGGAGAAGGAAGAGGAGGAAAGGAGAATAGGGGTCTGAAGAGCCCAGGATGGTGTGCAGACACTCATGATCATCCCTGCTGGTGAGATGAAAAGGGTACGTACGTATGGGCTTTTGAGTCTCACTGACCTTGCTTTCAATCTTGACTCCTGCTTTTCATAACAGTGCAATTTTGGCTAAGTTACTAATTTTCCTGTTAGTGTGCTCAATAAAGCATATAGAACCGTGCCAGAAACACATAGGCAGTGCAAGCTCGTTTCTTTTATCTTTTCCTGCTCATGTTCAAGTGAGTTCTTTTCTGATTGGGTTCATCGCAAATTTCCATATGCTCTTGAAGGCTAGGAGTGAAAAGCAGACAACATACTTTCTGCGTAAAATTTCAATGCAACAAGGTAATGTTATGTGTTCATAAAGTGGGTCACATTTCTGCTTGCTTGATCCTTTTGTTACTCTGCAACGTATCAATTCCAGTCTAGGACAACTGTCCTGTTCTCTAGACCACTGAGATAAATAGACCTGGTACCAGAATATTATATAAGACTTCTAGTAATCAACGGATATGGTTGGGGAGGTGAAGCAGAGTGTCCACATTAAAAATAAAAGAACAAGAAAAAAAACTACCCCTAGTTTAAGTAATTTGTCCTCAGTTTGCATTAAAAATTAAAATCTTAAGTAAATGTTATTCATAGAAATATTTCTCTGATGTTTTCTACAATGAATGTCTCAATGGTCCATTTTTTAAATGTTTTTCTTATTGAATTAAAAATAGCCTGTAGTGTTCCTCAGAGATTATGAGTGAAGAAATATCTCTTCTATTTAAAGTCCATCCTTTTGTAGTTCTTGTTTACATACTTTTTATTTAATGTTGAATAGTGCAGGCTAAATTTATTCAAACATGTCTATCACTATCTTTATGTCATATCTTGATTTGAGCTCTGGTCTTTGAACTAAAAATACTACAATTGCAAGGTATTCTATTTAATAATGTGCTTTTTAAAGATAAAATATAATGTTCTTAAAATTATACTGTTTATGAATAAAGAAGCTTCACAAGGCTGGCTGAAACATTAAGCAATTGAAATGATGCTATCTCTCACAACATTCATTGTCCTGTTAAATAACCTATCAAACCCTTCCACTGGACTCAGATCATTTACAAACATTATCTGAGGAAGCAATAAATAACCAGTTCAACTTCTTTGAATAGTCAATGAATTTAATGAATATGCAAAGAATAGGCAAGCTATTTTACTAGGGTTTATGCTGCATGAGAGAGAGATACTATAAAATACAACATCAGAAAACTACACCCCCGCCCCCAGCATAATCAGAGGGATTTTATTATTGGAAACCAAAAAGAACGCTGTCCTAGAACCTTACAGGGTAATGCAGGACCCAGTGACAAAGGAGAGCTTTTATCTGCTGACTGCTGCAGGTTGGACAATTAGGGAAGGAGATTCTAAGCTGGAGATCAGTGTGGAGGAAGATTATTAAGTGCTCCTGAGCCCACCTCCACAGAAGGGAAGGAAGCAGAATTTGGCCAAGGAAGATGATGGATTGTGATGTAATCACAAGGAAGGCCTTAACCAACCATATGGGTATCTTGGAATCAAGAATGGCCCTTCACAGTTTTTAAGAATTAGGATGGAGAGGCGGAGCCTTTACATTTGCCTGTCAAGGGGACATGGCATCAGGTGAGGTGGCTCTTCTCATCTGAGGCAATTGTGATGATAAATGGTTGATAACTGTGATCTAGATGTTGATAGTACACTCAGAAGCTTAAACAATATGCCCTTCATTTCTGAAGGGTTCTGGGTGACACAACACATCACCTACTACTATAGTACTGTGTTTCCCTTTACATTTTTGTCAAAGTCACTTTTTAAATAAACACCATTATGTAAGCCCTTAAAAAAGCATCATTAATATATCCATGAAAGAGATAATAAAATAAGCTATTTGCAAAACAAAACTATAGCATAGAATTATATTTTCGAAGACATCAATGACAATGTCTATTCCCCAGCCCAAACATGTATCAGATGAAGAAACTGGAGTGACGGGAGGTAAAGAGTTTATACTAAGTCACAGTGTTGTTAATGTAGATGCAGGGCTCTATGCTCCACCATTCTTTCCCTATAATATCCTGCACATAGTATTTCCCATTTGCTCTATAATAAATCTATTTCCTGGAAATCCTAGATAACAATGATCTATAAGTGTTAAGGGGAAAGTAACAAGCACATATACAAAAAACCATTACTGTTTGGAAGATAGAATGGCCATGTTTTCATGGTCAAACCCCAACAAATTCCCAGTCTTTCCAAAAATACTATGATTGCATCCATTATTTTCTTCATCTTCCTCTATAAAGAAGGACACTTGGTATTGCGGAAATGGAAATTACCTCTTTTGGTTGGCCTGAGATGTCAGGGTCAGGAAAACTGCTAGAACTATACTTCTAAGTGTGTGGTACAGTGTCCCAGTCCCAGTAAAATCAACTGTGTGGCCTTGCTGGGACTGTATCCAGCTAGACTGTAGACATGGAAGAAAATAGTAAAGCTGATCATGCTTATTCCCTGTGGATTTAAGTCCCCTATAAATTTTACCCCAGGGGGTGTTTCCTGGTGTTGCATAAATGGATTACCCAGGACACCCTAGGATCTCTGCTGAAGAACACGTTATAAGACTCCTTATCCCAGCCTAAATAGCCAATCTAGTTCTATGTTTACATCTGGAGTCAGTCTCTGAAATCAAAACACTCAAGAAAAAAAATGGAGGCATGATAATTATGGTGAGTCTCACCTCCTCACCAAAGAGAAACCAAAAATTGAAAAAAACTGCTAATCCCCCTGAAAGCATGAAATGTGATCAATAATATATTTGGTGAATATTGGCTGCCACAAAAGTTTCAGGATGAACCAGAGGAGAAGACAGACTGTTAATGAACTTGCCTTCTTGCTGTCTGGATGGAGTCCTGCCAGCCAGATTGAACTTGCCAGCCCACATCTCCACTGTCGAATCAACTAACAACATATGTTGATGACCAGCAGGTCAGCAGTACTGCTGTCTGTGCTGCACAATGCAGTAGCCACATGCCTTTCCACAAATACACATGCTGTCAGTGATGGAAATGTGGGGACTGATGGCGACTCCTACAGATGATACAGACTAGTCGAGATGCATCCAGGACCCATTCACACTGGAGAAGCTGATAAGTTGCAACAGAGGGAGCCATTGAGGGAAGTAAGTAACATGTGAGTCGCTAATTTCTGTTTCTCCCTGAGAAACTTGAGTGCCACAGGCCATAGCAATGCTTAGTCTTTTAACATTTTTGTTATACATATATTCTGAGTCACTTTGCCCAAGAAAATTTAAATGGGGTGTGAATAGTGTGAGTTAAAGGTATATCCCTAGTCAACACTCATTTAGGAACGAAATCCATGGCTAATTCTAAGGCGGGAGTCTGCCCACCTAAATGGATAGGTCAATCAGATTTTTTTAAAATTGAATGATGAGGTAATTTTTATGCTGCCCCCCTAGGTCAAAGACCAATCGGCAAGATGCCCAAGCTGTGCTGAGGTTGACCGACTGTGCACACAGAAATTATTTAAATGTTAGCTCCACAAATTCAGTCACTTCTACTAATTTAATTACAAGGTCTTCCTTGGCAGGTGATAATTTTATACGCATTCATCGTTACTCAGCACATTGCATGAATTCTATTTCTATTTAGTTAGGCTTGTTTCTGGGGGTAAGAGAGAAGCTAAAGTCAAATGCATCTATTTCTGACATTGCTTAACCCTAGGGACTCTTTCCACAAGCCAGACTCAAGTTGGCTCCACACCCTTGAGTTTTATCACATCAATTCAGCAGATATGCTGGCTAATTAATTTTTAGAATGAGGGTGAAGAAGGTCAGTCTCAAAACTAATCCCTAATATTCCCTAGCCATCTCTCTGGCAGCTGTATTAGGAAAAACTTGAGTCAATTTCTACTCTGACAGTCCTTAAATCCAATCTGTTTGATATAATTGAAGCGTGAATTGAAGGAAATGAGCATTTTAAAACTGACATCTTGATTCCCCAAAAGCCTAAGATTTACTCTAAGTCCTTTCATTTGAGGCAGCTTGTTGCTGTGAAAATACAACCAGAATATTGAAATTCCGATTTCTCCACGCTAGAGCATCAGAAAATATTCACATCTACTTTATTGCTTCATGAGGCTAAGATATAAACATTAGGATGCTTTTAGAATAATAAAATAAAGACAATTTAGATTCTACATTCTAGATTGTATTTCCAATTCTGCCCCTCAACCCTCCTATGACCTGGGAAACTAGTTTTTTATCTATAAAATAAAGAGGCAGGATCTTATGATAACTAGGACTCCTGGCATTCAACAATTCTACATTTAAATCTATAGATGTAAAAGTTATAAGATAAAGTCCTGCATCTTGCTGATATCAGCTTTTTAATTTATGTTTTCCCCTCTTACCTGGTTGCTACCAAGTCTAAGTCTCTATCATCTCTTGGTTAAAGGACTGCAAGAAATGTGTTATTGCTCTGAGCATGTTTATGATTCTAGCTATACCCTGCCTTCAAGTCCTGAATGATCCTTTTACCTGCAGTGGAATTCCATTGGTATTAGGTTTGAAGTTAAAAAGCCTTCACATAACCTAAAACACTCAGTATTATTTGGACCCTATCAGAGATTTAAGTCTCACTTTCTTTCATTCTTATCTGGCACTTCATTCAAATATGTGGGTCACCTTTCCCACCTCTGGCCTCCCCACACTCACCACCACACCTCCTCATGAATATGCTGACTCTGAATTCCATCCTTTTGTTTGCTTTTCACCTAACTGCCACTTAGGTAAGTTCTCCCTGATATACTCTGTACCAATATCTTACATTTTCCTTCATAGTATTTCTCTCAATAGCAACGGACTATATTTGGTGGAATTATTTGTTTTCTATGAGGTTCCCTCAAAGGGGGCTTGTTTTGGTAACTTGTCTGTGCTCTGAGTCCTGCATAATGTCTAGGACAAAGGATGTATTTGAAAGTAGTTGTTAAGGTAGCATGACACAAGGAATATCTCTAATAAAATGTCTAACTTTCCTAGTATAATCCAATCCTGTTAGCCTCTTTCTTATCACTTTAACGTTCAAACTGACAGAGTGGCCATACATAAAAGGAAAATGAATATGGTGTTACCTGTCATCTAATATAATTTAAATTGCTGACAGAAAGAGCTCTTTACATTGGAAAAGTGCCCTGTTCCAAATAGTCTCAATATGCACTACTCAACACATACACAAGAGCCATGTTTGATACTCAGCCTTTGCAAAGTATCTGGGCTTAATAAGAATCTTCACATGGTCTGGCATCAGTCAAGCAGGAAGCAGAAACACAATTTCTGCCCATCAAACCTATTCATATGGATCATTAATTATTAGTCTTAAAAAAGTCCCTATGAACTAATGCCTCAGCATAAGAAAAGACAAAGTCTTCTGAAATAAATTTTTTTAAAAAAAATACAGAAATGAGGCAACAGTGAAGGTGTATATAGAAATCTACAATGGATCACTGGATTTACAAAAACAAATTTCTTTACACGTATCAAGTAATGCAAAGAAAATTGTGTCTTTTCTGAAAATAAATGAAAAAATATAATATATATTTTTAATGTATTTCTTATTGAGATATATCATAGGTTCCTCAGTCTGTAGAACAGATGCTTATTCACATGAAGATTTACTCATTTGTAAGATCTGAAAGGATAATCCCATAGTGTATCACTGTCATTTCAGGCTTTGAGGTGTAAACAAAACAAGAAGGTCAAAAAAAGTCCATCTTAACTCTCCTCCTTCTCTACTTCCTCTCTCTTCTTCTTTACCTTAACCCCAATAGAAAAGAGAACTAGAGTAAATTCGGTTGGTGGGATGAGCCAAGGAAAGAGAAAAGGAGGCAGAGACAGAGTACAGAACAGCTCTAGATGGTATTCAGAAATCATGTTCATCTTTTCAGCAGGAATGAAATCCAGCTAAGTCAAAACCTTCCTTGTGCCATACTACCTAGACATTCCCATATAGGGAAAACTAAGGCAAGAGCAGTAAATACTGAAATCGTGTCAAAGAGGGCTAAGCATAGTTTCTTACAAGCACTTCCTTTATTCTCTCTTCATGCTATCTGATATGGCCCTTGGTTCTACCTGGCTCCTATTGAAACAAGAGATTCATGAGCAATATATAAATACGCTTTATGAGGCAGGGTATCTCCCAAACCAGACACAGTGCAAAAACAGCTGTTATATTAAACTGAACAAGAGGATACGTGAAGGAAGACTTGTGTGAAGATCTATTCATGCACATCAAGTAAACAATGTGTATGGTGAGTGGGGCTTTCCCAGGCAGTCCCAGATAACACATCTACTTATCATACTTAAAATGAAAACCAATATTTCTGGTTTTAAGTCATATCTGATCATCAATCCCAAGTTCAGACTTTCCCAGTTTTTTAATCAGAAATACATATATGCAGACAATTACAACCACAATATCAACACAAACACACACACACAAATGCCACTGTTAGAATTTTCATGCAATGTACATTATAATATGAAAAGAAGTTCTACTGACAGCAAGGTACATTTAAATTGATTAACACGTGTAAAGAGTGAATTATCTACCCAGCCGGTGTGGCTCAGTTGTTGAGCATCGACCCATGCACTAAGAGGTCGCTGGTTCAATTCCCAGTCAGGGCACATGCCTGGGTTGTGGACCAGATCCCCAGTGGGGGGCATGCAGGAGACAGCCAGTTGATGTTCTCTCTCATAGATGTTTGTGTGTGTGTCTCTCTCTCTCCCTCTCCCTTCCGTTCTTTCTAAAACCAATAAAGAAAAAATATTATTTAAAAAAAAGAGTGAATTATCCCTTCCATGATGCCAGAAACACAATTCACTGTCCACATAAACATAAATAGGTATATCCCACATCTTTTATCCACTCAAGAGTATGCTCATCAAAACACTGCTCAGCTGTGCTACTGCTGTTACTGCTGTTTTTGAGACTCCAGGATTTTTGGACATCCTCATCTCTGTCTCCCAGCAGTACTTGCCATCAGTAATTGCATTCTGATCATGAATCCTGGTATGCAGTCAAGTTCAGAAGTGAAAGGAGAGTCAAGAAGGCAAGAGAGTTTAAGATTAAACTTTCTCATGTGTACCAATAGTTCACAGGGACAGAGAAGCAGACCGTGACTGTAGGAGAAGCTCTCCTGAAGATATAACAGATCTCCCCCGGTGCGAAAAGAAAATACACATGCACAAACAAAACAGCTTCACAGTGAGCACTTTGGAGCCATGCTCATTGGTTTATCTATGGTTCATTCAGTGTAACCACCTTTTAAGTAAATGGAAAGTGGGGCCAAAAACAACCTATGCTTTCTGTCTATTGGCAATGCCAAATCTGAATCGAATTCTACTTATTTAAGGAGACATAGAGAGAGAATAAGACAAGGTCTCTAAAAAAATTCCTGCAGTAAAAGAAACCTATCCTTTAGAATTAGAATCAACTTAGAAAAAGTTTTCAAAACAGTAACTACATTATTTAGAAGAAAAAAAAAAAAGCTGTAGATTCTGACATCTGCATCAGAAAGCAAGATGGCATTATTTCAATGCAACATGAGTAGAAGGTTTGTGGAGATAACAAGCTAAAATGCAAGTATGGGATTAAAGAGAGAAGAGTAGGATAAGAAAGAATCAAAAAGGAAACTAATAATATAATATTAAATTTAAATTTGCAATGGCATCAAGGAAAACTAAATACTGACATCAGAGGAATGTCCTGAAAAGCTATTCCCAAAAGCAAATTAAAAGGGCAAAGGGAAAAGCTGAAACCCATCATGCCTCTGAGGAGGATTAAAAAGAGAAACAAACATGAATAGTTGTAAGAGAGCAGATATTAAAAACCATAGTCAAAAACCATCTACATTTGAAAAACTTAAGGAGATCTAAAACAGGATCATCATAACATTCCAGGTGAAATAATTAAAAAGAGATGATGGTTTATTAAGGGGGCAAAAAACATTAGGAAAGAATCCTAAAGCTCCTTATCATAAAGAAGAAAGTAAAGAGGTAGCTATAATCCTTCGAGAAAGTGACTTGGGACAGAAGAAATTCTGGCATATTCAAATCATCTTTTCATTAGTAAAAGCAACAGAAATAAATTCTCAAGCACGCAAAACTCAAAAACCATCATTTTAATGTTTACTCCAGATGACTTATAGAGGAGACAAATTTAAGAACTTAAAGATACAGAAAGCTTTAGAATTAAGAATTATTATTATTACTATTATTAAGAATAATAACTGATAACATTTATTGGGTACTCATTTTGTGCCCAGTGCTTGATGTGAATTATCTCATCTTTACAATCTTTGGCATAATATTATTTTTCTCTATTTACAGTGAGTACACTAAGGCTTCAAGGCATTAAACAGTTTCCCCAAGATTATCACAGCTTACAAATATCTTGCTTAAATTTAAGCTCACAGTTTTAATCAGTACACTAAAGTCTTTTCTTACTACATTGAAACCACATCAAGTTCAGATGAATTAATTGTAGTTTGGTGTCTAAATTTGGTTCATCTGTGTGTGTGTGTGTGTGTGTGTGTGTGTGTGTGTGTGTTTATGTGTGTTTGTTTTCTCTTGTATTTTACTCTTTTGTTAGTTCCCAACAAAGCATTTTTCTTTACTGCATAGTCTATATAATGTCTATTACTCCATACAACCCCTTTAAACAGTAAGGAAGATGCTGTTCTATTCCAGAACTTACTGGTTGTAGCTAACATGTATATAGCATTTACCAAGTGATAGGCACTCTTCCAAGCAGTAACATATACTAACTCATACGGTATCCCCATTTTATCAATGAGAACACGAAGCATAGAGAGAGTAAATAGCTCATCCAAGGTCACTCAACTTCCAACTCCCAGAGCTTGGATTTTATCTTAAGCTCTATGTAATATTGTTTTTATTAAAATGACTAGAACACAAAGGGAATTTTTCTTCACAAAATTAGAATTGGGTAGAGAATTATCATTGTCATTTCCAAACGACATGAGCAATTATTTTTATATTTTCATTGTATTGAATAATTTGATTCTTTCTTGTTCATTGAGAAAAACTAATCAGTCAATCTAATCACAGAAATATTCTCTCAACAAGTATCAATGAATGTCTTCTTCCATCAAAATATCCTTCTGATAACCATTCCTCCCTATCAGAATATAAATTATGTCAATATATGTAGAAAAAAGAAAATTAGAAAACATGAAGAGCTCTGGCTGGTTTGGCTCAGCGGTTAGAATGTCGGCCTGTGGTCCTGAGAGACTCGGGTTCTGTTCCCGCAAGAGCCTAGATCTGTTCATAAAATTCTAAATTCTTTATCCTGCCTTTGTTTTTCAAATGTTATAGCTTTCCTCTAAATTACTGTACACGTCTGCATGTGATATGTAAGAACAGCTAGGTGAAAAGAATGCATATACTGAAAAGAAAGGTAACAATGTTTATTACTGGAAGGTGAAACTATAGATGTATTTTTTAAATGTTTTTTCTGAATTTTCAAATTATTCATAATCAGAATACCTTGTTTTCATAATAAAAAACCCCACTATTTTAATAAATAATTATGGACTATCATCACAAGAATTTATTCACAGTAGGTCATTTTCATCAGGACAGGCCTCACACTGTCGTCCACGTTCTGAAGCTACCAAAGCTGCGCCTGCGTCATGGGCAGCCACCGGGTTCGCTTCCACTTTTCTGTGTGGTACCCAGACCATAAACATATCCACAGGGTCACACCTCCTTTACACTCGATCGCATTCCTCAGGCAGTTCTCAAGGGTTTTCAAATCTCAACTCTGCCATCTTTTAACTGAAGCCTATTTAAATAATCTTTCTCATGTATAATCCTAACTTTTCTACAAAGAAAATAATTTATCAGAGCAGATTGTGAATATTACATATTTATTTACATATTTACAATGTTTGTTTAAACATTACAGATATCTAGAGTAAAGCAGTTCATGTAAAGTCTATTAAAAAAGAGAAAAAGAACTCATGGACATGAACAACAGTGTGGTGATCGCGGGGTGGGTGCAGGTGGGAGAGGGTATGGGGGGTAAATGGTGATGAAAAAAAAATAAAGAAAAAAGTCTATATAATTTATTCTGAGTAATTTATTCAATCCACAGTGACAAATAAATACAGCTTGGTTTGAGTTTTTAAGATTTAAAGTTATTTAACAAATATTTATTAGAGAAACAGTTACCAGAATTCTATTAAGAAAACAAAAGGCCTCATCTTCTTTAATATTAATGAATATGAAGGAAGGAATAAACATAACTATTCTAAACAATTGTAAATGCTAATGTGCTGTTTATTGAGAAAATTCCAAAATGAATGTTTAAATATTTGTCTTGAATAAGATATCAAACATATTTTTAATCAGTAATTAGCAAACAGTGGTTTCTCCTTTATCATACCTCACGATTATCACTTATTAACTAAGAAGTAATATCCTATGGGATAGTCTTCTATAACCTAGAATTTAGTGATCAATTTGGCATTAAATAGAAATCCTGAGATGAAGAATCATCTAAATTTAGTTTCAAAGAAGACAATGTGAATCCAAGTATCATTATTATTAGCACTCAAGCAAATGGCATGAGCTTGCCTTACATAGTGTGAATAATCTCACACATTGCATAGAGTCTGTGGATGAGAAAATCTATATAGCCCTGGCCAGTTTGACTCAGAGGTTAGAGCTTTGGCTTGCAGACCAATGAGTCGCAGGTTCGATTCCAGTCAAGGGCATGTATCTTGGTTGCGGTTTGTCCCTGGCCCTGGTCCAGTTGTGCAGGAGGCAACCTGTTGATGTGGCTCTACTACATCGATGCTTCTCTCTGTTTGTCTCTCTCTCCCTCTCCCTCCCTCCCACTCTATCTGATGATAAATAGAATAAAAAAGTATCCTCAGGTGAACAATAAAAAAAAGAAAGAAAATCTGCATAATTTCTAACACAAAGCAAGATAAAAATTGCTGCATTGAGATTCTGAGACTGGACTACACCTTGAATCTTAATGCGAACTGTGGACTTTCGGAAAGGAAGGAAAGTCAGGGGAGAGGAAACAGGGTGGAAGAGGTAGTGGTGTGGCAGCAGGAATGATAACATTTATTTGATGTGACTACTCATTTATTTGTCTATTTAAAGATATTTTTGAAGAATCTAATATTTGTTAGGGACTGAGGATGTAAAAGTAAGCGGGACAGCCAGGCTTCTAGTACTAATGCAATTCAAAACATTCTACTTAGCAGATACCTCTCTCTCAGGAACATGCTGATCAGCTAAAATGGACAGCAGTCAGCTCTAAGCTGCCCTCTGATAATTATCAGTATATAGTCAATAAAACCAACTGTAATACAGTGCTACCCTATGATATATATCCTAGAACATATATAGATATGTATGTGTGTATGTGCATGTATACGAGTACATTGTGTGTTTTTATATATATGTATATGTGTGTATATAAATATCATATATATTTCTATATCTCACAGGATGGATAGACTAAACAAATAGATGATTGTTAGAGATAGATAGATAGATAGATAGATAGATAGATAGATAGATAGATAGATAGATACCCTACAATATGCAAAGAATTGTGTTGCTGAGATTTGCATGGATTATCAAGGAGTTTGAACCTTACCCTACAAAGCAATGTAGACCTTGAAAAGTTTGTATGAAAGGGACTGACATGATCAAGGTTATTTTCAATAACTGAATATAGAGAACAGAATATTTTAGAGCATCTTATTAGTCAACTATTTTGCCAACACAACACCCAGTGATGTGCAATGATTAATTTTGAGATATAATTTTAGTAAACATTTCATTTTAATTAATTACAGCAGTCATTGTTGTTCCGACGCTAATGACATCCTTCCATCCTAGCATTACGATGCTCCTTCAGCACATGACAAATGAAGGTCCAGGCACTGCACGTGGAACCTGCAGGTGAGGAAAGATGAAGCTGAGAAACGTGGGAGAGATTGCATAGGGGAATTGACAGAAATTGGTGAGAAGAAAGTTTGATTAGACAGGAGCTATCAAGGATGACAACTGAATTTCCAGGTTGGGAGACTGGGTAACCAGGGAACTCATGAGTTGAGATAGGGAGTAGATAATATTACATTGGGTGGGGGGAGATGGAGGAATTAGTTCAAACTCAGTCATAATGAATCGCCAAGATTTTACTGCTGGAGCACCAACTACCTCACTTGAAATGTTTTCACTACTTGGCCCCCAAGAACAGCAGTTCATAAGGTTTTAATACATACATTTGTGGAGTTGAGCAGATAAGCTTCTTAAAAAATAAAAAGATAAGCAAAGAATCATATCATGCCATACTATTTATTGTAAATGTCAAAAGATTTAAAAAAAAAAAAAAAAGCTACACTACTTAAATAATTTATAATGCATGGATTTTACCCTCAATATAACAGACCCACTGGAACATTTCAGTTCAATAAAATCAATGCACTACAGACATTGTCTAACAATCCATAGCTACTATCAAACTGTGATTAGTCTCAGGCTGAACCCACAAATGCAAAACAGAGTCAAGAAGTATAAATATAAAAAAAATAAATCTAAGTAAAACAAATCCCAAACATCTTGCCTGGATTATAAAAGTAGAGGTAAAATAATTTCCTTGAATGTCTCCCACAGTCCATAGGCATATAGATGACACTTGTGAAATACCTATTGGATTTATTTATGAATTACCTAGATAATTGATTCTTCTCATTTTTATGCTGCCTATATGCAATGTAGGTTATTATTCTTGTGTGTATGTCTAAACTATAGCACAATTTCATGTGTCCTCGTGATTGTCATGCACACATCTCTGATTCTACAGCTGTATATGACAGCTAATGCTGATACAGAAAGCTGCCCTTTCCTTGACCCAAAGGGTAAAATAACTCAGTGCAAAGAATCTAACATGTTGAAAGAAACAGTTTTAAACAGCTTTTTCTACATAATTATTACTTTTGGTACCATCAGACTTGTTTAATCTAAATCACTTTGTAAATTTCATTTTCTTGTGCATTAAAATGTGTCTAGAAGTTTAAAATGTAATGGCAGCCTTGGCTGCTTTGGCTCAGCAGTTAGAATTTCAGCTCATGGACCGAAGGGTCATGGGTTTGATTCCCAGTCCAGGGCACATACCTGGGTTGCAGGTTTGATCCCCAGCCCTGGTCGAGGTCATGCAGGAGACAACCAATGATGTGTCTCTCTCACATCAATGTTTCTCTCTCTCCCTTCCTACTCCCTTCCACTCTCTCTAAAAAAAATAAAATAAAAAAATAAAAATCAATGAAAAAATATCCTCGGGTGAGGATTAATAACAACAAAAGTTTTTTAATCCTCACCCGAGGACATTTTTTTTTTGATATTTTGTTCAGATAGAGTGGGAGGGAGAGAGAGAGAGAGAGAGAGAGAGAGAGAGAAACATTGACGTGAAAGGGACACATTGAGTGGCTGCCACCCACACGACCCAACCAGGGCCGGGGACAAACTGCAACCGAGGTACGTGCCCTTAGCGGGAACCGAACCCATGTCTCTCCAGACTGCAGGCCGACACTCTAACCGCTGAGCCAAACCGGCCAGGGCACAACAAAAGTTTTTTAAATAAAATGTAATGGCATATTATTTTCAACTTTTTGGTTACTAATTCAATATAGTAGGCAAGAAAAACATGAAAACAGACAAACCAAAGTGAAATTAACAGAGTTAACTAAATTCTTCCTTTCTATTGAAATAAATGCCTTATTATTTTCAAATGAACTATTTTGCTCTGAAATGAAACTATGTGAGTTTTTGTGGTATTTTCTGTGAAGGGATCTCCATTTTGTACCTTCCACTATAAGAAGCTTATAATGAATAAAACATGATACATTGAAGGTTACCTCAAGGTCATTTTCGCAAGGAGAGAGCTCACTGCTGACAGCAGATCAGGGACTCATAAAAGCGCTATGCTGGTGCTCACTTGAGGCTCTAACAGTGATGCACCTACCTTGTTTTCATGCTCAGTAATGATACTAAGACAGACTGTGAAAATCCACTAACAAGGCCCACTTGAAGAAATGATTACCTCCCATAATAATGTATGACCGTGCCATTAATAATATTTTGAAAGGTTTAATGGATCCCTGGAATCCTGCCCTGTAAACAGCCAGACTGCCACTCATTTACTGAAGGAAAGTAGGTGAAAGTCAGTCTTTGACAAGGATGTACAAAAAACAGCCAATTTCTTTTAGAAGTTAAATGCATTTGTCCTTGAACTCCAGCTAGTTCATAAATATTTCCTTTGACAGATATTTTTTATTCTTACCTATTCCTCTGTTTGTGGTTAATGGTGTAAACTGTGTACTCTTTTAAGTGTTAAATTATCATTTTTATTAATACTTTTGGACAATTGCTATTCTCTAAATATATTATTTAGAATTATTTGCAGAGTAGAGCAAAACTGCATAGCTACTGTTGTATTAAAAATTGTACACAAAGGCATGTTCCCCTAAATCAATTTTTTTCTCAGTATGGGGTACTGCATTATAACATGCTGCTAGAAGATTATTATGAAAAGTCAAACATCTACTAGGGTCTATATTGCTTTTCATAATAATACACATTTGTTGAACACCAGCTGTGAGTATTGCACTGGACTGGATGCTATTGCAGTATATGGAGTGCAGAGAAAACGAGTCCCTGACCTTGAGGAGCCTGTCACCAACCCTGGCTGGATAAAGACATGTTTATATATAAAAAAATGACAAATATGATGATATAAATATATAAAATCTGTAGTTATTACTTTGAAAAATACTATTATGATACTATGTTCTCTAATACCTGAATGCAAAAAAGGATCACGTATCTTTATTTTTCTAAGATTAATCAGAACATAGTCTTTATTTTTCTATAGGTCAGTGTTAAGTGACATGCCCAATGGGAACTTCAGACAACTCTCTATACAAATAAATGGATAATTTTAGTGAAAAATTCAGCTTACCAAAAGTAACCCTGGTAAGGCTGGGAGGATTAAACAGATGCATATTCATAGAAGAAATAAAGTTATAAGGGAACTACTTCTGAAAAATAGTATCAGATACAAATGATTACACCAAATAATTCTACCATATAGTTAAAATCATTTATAATGTATATTATCATTAACATTTAAATTTATTTTATTAAGCAAGAATAATATTAGGTTATAAGCTGATCAAGATAATGAACAACAAGGGAATTGATACACTAATATCACTTATAATTATTACAAAAATTCAAAATGAACTATATTAGTGAGTAGATTCCAATACCACTGATAATATACCACATCTGTTATGGACTGAATGTTGTGCCTCCCCAAATCCATGGTTGAAGCGCTAATCCCCAATGTACTATTATTTGGAGATGGGGCCTTAATGGAAGTAATTAAGGTTAAATGAGGCCATAAGGGTGGGCCTCTGATCTAACAGGATTAGTGTTTTTATAAGAAGAGACACCAGAGAGTTCCTTTGTTTTTTGTCCAGATTTGGTAAAATTTCTGTCACTTGGAAAATTTTCTTTTCTTTTTTTTCTGTTCTTGTGGCCACATCAACAAATATTCATGAAAGAGTTGATGTATGAAATAGCACATGAAGAATGAGTAGTGGACACGACACACAGAGCATCCTGACAGGAGCAATGCCCTGTCCCACAGCATAGGCGTTGAGCCACTAACAAGAGGAGATTTTTATGGAGTCAAAAGCCAGAGGATCAGTGACGAATACCTGGGGAGTCAATTGGGTAAGCATGACCAAAGAAGGCCCACTCATCTTTGTCAATAAAATTGTGGCTCGGGGACCTCTGAAGTGTCCAGTAGAATTCCCTATAAAGAGAGAACAACTTGCCCTGACTGGTTTGGCTCAGCGGTAGAGCATCAACCCACAGACCAATGAGTCACAGGTTCGATTCTGGCCAAGGGCACGTCCCTCGGTTGCAGTTCATCCCTGGCCCTGGTCGAGTCATGTGGGAGGCAACAAGTAGGTGTATCCCTCTCACGTTGATGTTTCTCTCTCCCTCCCTCCCACTCTATCTGAAGATAAATGAAAAAATATCCTTGGGTAAACATTAAAAATGTAAAAAAAGAGAGAACAATTTATCTTAGAGCTAGCTCACACAGAAAATATGAATTAGAGTAGAACTCATAAATACAGCCTATCGTTTTCTCTAGCAATGTTTATTTAATGGATCACCAACGGCAATCTCATTTTTTGAATCCACTACCTTTGAACCTTGGTATCACTGTTTTTGATTCCTTACATATAATGCATTATTAAGTTTGAAAATGCCATCCTTCCCCATTTACTGTGATAAGTTCTAACTCCAACCTGCCCCATCCCCACCACACCTAGCTTGACTGACCTCTGGGACAAATGAAGAACTACATACTCAGTAATTTAGATTCAAAAACTGCCAAATGAAATTCTCTGTATTGTGTGTGTGTCACCAAGCACTTCAGCTTTTGCTGTAATAGTAAATAGTTCAACCAACTATAAGTGGTACATTGCAGAACCTTGCTTTTGTTTCATTGATGGAATCTAGGGCCTTCTTTAGTAACTTGTCCTGATGAAGGTTGTGGCCATGTTTTTATTGATGACCAATTCCTTGTAAACATTCGTGATGCAGAAAAAAAAATCCTACATGAATTTCATTCATCCATTCATTTAGTTATTTCATTAGTCAACACATAACTTTTTGAGCACCAGCCATGTGCCGGGCAGTGTTCTAAACACTGCAGCAGAAAAACGGTTTGTGTCTTTGTAGAGTTTATATTCTAGTGAAGGGAGACAGAAAAAAATAAGCTTAAATGATTAAATAAGGCGGTTTGGGCTTGTGATACATGTGGTGAAGAACACAGGATCATTCGACGGAGACAGCCTGAGTGAAAGGGGCTACTTTACGTTGAATGATTCAGAAAGACCTCTCTGAGGGCAGTGAGAGCTTAGACCTGAGAATTAGAAATCAAGCAGGTAGCAAATGCAAAGGCTGAAAGTGAGAGAAATTTTGGTTTAAAATAGAACAGAATGTCATCATGTACATAAGCAAGATCAGATTACATTGTTTCTTTTGATTGGATGTTTCCTGAATTTTTTTTGTCCAGCAAGGGTGTGGTATGTAGACTGGGTTCAGATAACACTGTGTAGGAGAAGTTTTAGAACTAAAAAGCCCTGCACAATGCCAAATAGAGACAGACTCATGGATAGAGAGCAGACAGACAGCTCTGGGGGTGGGGTTGGGAGGTGTAGAGGGATTGAGCAAAGGAAAGAGAGAGAACATGGACAATAGTCTGGTGATGGTGAGACAGGGGCAGTGGAGATGGAAGAGGGCATAGAGGGGTTAAATGGTCATGGAAGAAATAATATAAATAAAATAAAGCTTGTAACCTTACAAATTTTTAATATAATTTAATTTAATTTCCAAAACAGAAGCCCTGCAAAAGAATCATGAAGTATTCACTTCAAGAGGATGTGTGGATACTGTGCAAAATGTAAAAATGTATCATGGACATGAATAGACCCCCAGTGTTGCCCCACTGAACACTCTTATACCCAATTAACTTACCTACTACTTGTGTCATTATGTAATCAGTCTGCACATATTTAAAGCAGAAGATACATTCCCAAATTACTACACATTTTCACTTGAAATTAGTGCTTATTTTAAACTGAAGCTTAGAGCTAGAAAGGCTCACAGAATCTCTATCAGACAAAATTAAAGGAGAATGTTTACAAAAGTAAAAGAAAGTGGACAGCTGGTTGTAATGAGGGAATTCAGTTAACATAAAGTTTCAGTCCAGGTTCTTTATATAAAAAGCATAATTTCTTAAATTATACGTCTAATGGTCCATTCTTCACTTGTCTTTGCAGATGCAGTAAGCAATCTATAGTCACTGACACTGATAATCTTCAATAATTGTTTCTTCATATTTTCAAACAGTTCATGAAATTTTAAAAGTGTGATAGAAATATAGATTTATATATATATTGTCAAATAATGGAATGTTTAGAAATATCTACATGACAAGCTATATTTTTAGCTTTGATTTACACATCTGATAGCCTGTACTTACAATTTCAGTGTCTTAATGATATAAAATAATGGTATGATGACTGAGAAGTTAGAATTAAATACCAACTGCCGGTTATTCCCATAATAGGTAGAAACTGTTGTTAGCATCACAAAATGGCATTATAGGTTGAACAAATACTGCATTTACATCATGTTTTGAAACTTTCCTAAAGAAAATACTTTTAAAACCTACATGTATAAAATTTATCTCACATTAATGGTTGAGTTTTCTTTTCTTTCATTGGATCTATAGGTCATAAAATTGCTTAATAATTTTCTCTCCTTTTAATTTTTAGGCACAATGGAGCATACTGAGAATTTAGAAGTAGAGAGAAGAGTAAAATGAACCTCTTCCCCAGTTTCCACAATAAACCATGTGTGGCAAAATGTGCCCCATGTATCCATGGGTAATGCATATATGTGTATAAGATCTTTGGTTTGTCTCTTCCCCTCCCCCCACCTCTGTTTCTTTTGAGATTCTTCAGTCTGTTCCATACTTCCATGTCTCTAGATCTATTTTGTTTGTTAGTTTATTTTGTTCCAGAGGTGGGAGGGAGGCAGGAGTGGGGTGGAGGGGGGATAAATGGGAGAAAAAAAAAGGGGGATATCTGTAATATGTTCAACAATAAAGATAAATAATAATAATAATTTTTAAAAACCTTGTACCATGTATATCCTCACGCATATATCCCTCCCACCTTCCTCTGGATTCCTTTGACATAAATCCCAGGAATTATATAATTGCATCTATAAATTCATCATTTTTCTTACATTCCTGAAAGATACTGCAGAGGGTCCACTACAGCAAGTTCCAGGGATTGTTTTCCCTGAATCCCTTTGAACTTTGTTTCCCTTTAGTGACCGAGGCTGGTTAAGACCTTCATAAGACTCATTAGACTCACAAATCCATTTTCCTTTTCCTTAAATACTAGTTCAAAAATTTTCCTGGGTCATCCTGGCCCCTTAGCGCTTTAGAGTAAAAATATTTCTCAACTATAAGACACAGCCAGCCCTAGCATCCCAACAGGATGGGGTTGAGGGGGAGATGTAACCCAACAGTCTCTTCCATACTACAAAAATCACAAAAATTTGCCCCTTTAATGTTGTTTAGCTTTATAATTTCTGTATTTTCCCAATCAAAGCTTTAGTATCTTAATCTGACACTATGCACCTAGACCTATGAGAAGAGAATTGGATGTTTTCCCCTGTGCCAGTAGTTTTTGACTGATGGGGAGATTATTGTTTTACTTCTCATTATTTTCATTTCTCCAGGATTATTTGAAATTTGTCTGCATTATATAACTGTGATTCAGGTTAAGAGCATCCTTCCTGCAGAAATTTCAGTTGGCAATAGGGGAACTGGGATGTGGGGAGAAAAATGAAGGGTGAGGAGTCAGCATCAGCTTACCAACCACTGATCACACATGTGCACATTAGAATTTTAACCACCACTGAAAATGTAAAGGAAGGAATTCACAGTGTCACATAGAGAATGTAGTCATCAGAGTCTTATTTATTATTAATAAGAAGTTTTTAAACCAAAAACTCATTTACTGAGAAAATACTGTCTGTTTTTAGATTACCAAGAGGTGCAGGTACATCTATCTAACATTAATTGTCCTCTTGGTAGGTACAAAATACTTACAGGGATATAAACTACAGCATAGGAAATATAGTCAGTAATATGGTAATAACTACATGTGGTGCCAGATGGGTACTTGAATTATTGCTGGAGATTACTTCCTAAATTATATTATTGTCCAACCACTATGCTGTAAACCTGAAACTAATATTGAATGCCAATTGTAATTGGAAAAAAAATTAAATCAATTATCTTGTTTAAAACCCTATATTCTCCAGAGGCTATAAAACACGTTCACCCAAACGGGACATAACCCTCTCAATGTAGTTTATTAACCTCATGTCCCTCTTAGCCACATCCACTGGATCTTTCCTTTCTCTTTGTTCTTTCTTTTGTTCTAGATTAGCTCTTTGACAGAAGCCAAATTCATCTTATGTTTGTCCGCATAAAGAATACGTAGTACCTTCCTTGACTGCCATTTGCCATGAATCATACAGTAGTCTACCAACATTCATACAGACCATCTCTCACTGTAGCATCCAGTTAGCCCACTCAGGGAAGCAGAGGGCTAGATTCCTCCTGTAAATAATGAGATAGTGTTTTTATAAAACAGAAAAAAGCTCCAGGGAGCATATTTGGATAACAAAGAAGTATGACCTCAAGAACTTGGAAACATAAGAAACAAGGTCACTATGAAAACAAAATCATCATATAATGGATAGACAGAGAGAAGTGCAGTCATTTAAGAGCCCGTTTCTGGTGTGCAACGGCAGGCTGACCCCTGCCTGGAGGCACCTACACAAGGAAAAGAACTGCTTCATTCAGGGCAGGTGATCAGCCTGAGATCGGTTAGCAAGGTGAGCCTTGTCCACGTCCACCTGCACTGACCAAGGTGACAGTGCTTTGTCAGGACAATGTGGTCCACCTGGAGCAGAAATGGCACCCTAATCCTGGGGAACAGACGGAATCTTGCAGAGGTTATATGACTTACCTCAGACATACGGCTACCCATTACCAGAACATAATTAAGAATCCAGATCTGAATCCCTTCATCCGGTGTCTCTTTGTCTAAATAGTTGTTCTCAATGTGTGGTCCCCAGATGGGCAGCCTCTGCATCCACTAGAAACTAGTTAGCAAAGCAGATTCTTGTTCCTATCCCAGAATCAGAAACTCAGAGTGGGGTCCAGCAATGTGTGTTTTAACAAGTGCCCGCCCTCCGGAGATTCTGGTGCCCCTCACGTTTGAGAACTACTGTTGGAGGATGAGCAAAGTGTCTGCACAAGGTAGAGATTCAAATATAATTACCAAATAACTTTCAGGTGATGCCCTTTTTCTCATAATCTCCAGGATGCTGAGTTCGGGCTAAAACCTGAAATACAGGGTGGGGCAAAAGTAGGTTTGCAGTTGTTCATATGGGAAATAATACAGTAATAAGTAAATAATAATACAAGAATAAACTGTTTTGCACAACAGTCAACCTGCTTTTGCCTCACCCTGAATCTGTTAAATCTCTTTTTCTGAGTTTGGTATTATATAAAGATAAAACCTAAAACAGGTTTGCCTTGTAGATTACTCCAGAATTACACATTGTATTTTAATTAAAATCCCACTGATAAGTAATCAAAGCATTACTTATGTTGAGGGGATGAAGTTTCACTGTTGATAAATTGCTATGTAGGTAATCCATTGCTGATAATTAAAAGTTAACTGTAATTAAGAAAACAGTGATGAGAATTGTTAACACTCATCCATTAAGGCATTGCATTGGATTTAACTGCTGCTCAAAAAAACTTTTTCTAATTAATTGATATGTGCTTATGAATTCTTGATGCTACTGTTTCAAAATGCAATTATGCAATAATGGTACATCTGTATAGATTTTTATTGTTTCCCATGAATTTTCTCCTGCTAAACTCAAAACAGCCTCAGTAAGCAGCTCAAGGTGATGAAACGACTTTCCCAAAGTCACACAGCTGATAGGTGGAAGAGCTGTGCAAACCAACATACACATGAATAATTTAGAGTTTTCCTCCCAAATTCAATGTCATATAGATACTACAGATACTGTAGAAGAAAAAAAAAGCAACCCAGCACTCTGAGGTTTAACTGTTGTCCAGGAAACCTGACTTTTCTGAGCTGGTTGCTATGATTGTGTGTTGTGCTATCTTTGTGCAAAAACAATTCGCAAAACCCACTGTTCTGCAAGAAATAGAAGATTCATTTTTAAATTTTGAAAATTGGTTTCTACTATCACTTTTTTTTCCATGAGATTCCAAAGTCAGAGCTGCCTGGGTGGCAGCTAGGTTTTTATTTAGTTACTTGAATGAACATGACTTTCAGATATTAAACATAGACCTAGTGAGAATTGCAGACACAATTATTAACTTTTCCATAATAACCTTGGCTATGAATGGCCACTGCAAAGCAACCTCTTAATCAAATTTCTGTTCCACATTGCAGACAAAAAAGAATGTCTTCTAACTAAATGTTAATATTTCACTTTCATTGGAATGTTGCCCTATCATCTCCTATTACAGCAACACGAAATGTTTTGAAAAATCATTGCTGTGTTAGTCCTTAAGTGTTTTAAAGTTTTTTGAATCATATTCCAGAAAACCAATATTAGGATATCCAGTTATGCATTTGCAATTGAATGTTCCGGACCACTGCTTTAGAAGCCTATAACTACTCCACAATAATTATAAAATAACCTATAGCAATGCACGAGCTCGTGAGGTTTTTCTTTATTTCTTGTTTTACTCTAGTTTTAATAATATTGCTCAATTTAATGAGCCTTTCAGCCAGTTGGAAGCCATTATAAAAAACAATGTATTCCAGTGTGTGTACACACACACACACACACACACACACACACACACTTCATATATAAATATATATTTCAATAACATTTGGTTTGTTTGTTTTTCAAATAAATATCCAAGATAGCTCCAGAGTTTCTAAAAATACTACTTGGGACTTGAATACAAATAAAGTCATATATTTTTTATTTTACACCTTGCAAAAGACCTGCAATAACATGGCGAGCCTACAACTCTAGATAAGGAAAGATCACTATGCCTTGATTGTGATAAGCATGACATGAATTTTATTTTTAATGACAGCCTTCTTGGATTAATACTAGAATTAGTTGGCATTCCCTGTCACATACATCAACTGACAGCACCGAAATTTTTTAAGGAGCATTCAGAGCACCTGGAAGGAGGCAAACTTAGATTCTAAAAATAGTGACAGGTAATCCAGCAAGAGTCATGAAAGTACAATGCAGAGCGGCGAGCGGCTGCAGGGATTGTGAGCACTGCTGTTTCAATTTATAGGTGGCTGGACTGAGGCACATTCCAGTAGATAACTTGCCCAAGGTCACGAATAACTCTTTAAAATTTCCTGGGTCATATTTCAAAAATCCAATGCCTCCGTGACCTTGGACAAGTTATCTGGTTTAATATCATAATATCCCTGAGTATTATAGGAAAGACTCAAATTTAACATTCTCTGTGCTCAGGAAAAAAACAGGGCTCAAAATGTATTCATTATTCACCATATGCCATGAATTGTGTCCTACAATTATCTTAGTTTTCAGTTTTGTCCTTTCAATTTATTTGCATTCATTAAAGAAAACAAATGCCAATAGGAATGGCCTTTTATTGAGTACCTATTAGGCACAATACATTCTATATACATTATTTCACATTTTTGCTAATACATTAGATGCATCTGTTAATGAGCTACAGCTGAGCATGAAAAGAAGTCAGGAAGGGAAATGCCATAGTATGAAAACAATGGCAATATAACTGAATCTATAAAAGTACAGAACTAATGCCAATCATTAGGTGGATTGTAGTTACAGGACAGGACATAAATGCTACCAACTTTGACCCTTTAAAAACATGCTTAACATAAAGTATAAGAAAGATGGTAAACACTAAGCAAGTGAAAGTGAGCTCATTGCTTCATCTTTCATATTACATGTCAGAGAAATTGGCCACTTCATATGTTATATCTGATAGGCAGTAGATCCCAATTAATAAGGACAAATCAAGAAATGGAAATGTATGTGTATTACTTAAACTCATCTCTACTATTCAAAGCTATGCATATACTATCAAAGCAGGGAAGAATACCAGGTGACGGATATGGTGGACGGGCTTGCTCAACACTGATACCCATATACATATGTATGTATATATTATCTTTATTGCTGAAAATATTACTGATGTCTCTGCTTTTTTCCCCATTGACCCCCTCCACCCCACTCCTACCTTCCCCCACTTTCACCACACTATTGTCAGTGTCCATTGGTTATGCAAATATACATATAAATTCTTTGGTTTACCTCTTTCCTCCTCCCCACCCCTTCCCCCTGAGTTTCCTTAGTCTGTTCCCTACTTCAATGTCTCTGGATTTATTTTGATCCTCATTTTTTTTTTGTTCATTAGATTCCACATGTAAGTGAGATCATGTGATTCTTATTTTTTTCTGACTGGCTTGTATTTTTCAACAGTTCTCTGTATTGCAAAAAACAGACAGCTAAGATCTGCATTTCTCGGCCTTCTACGTGTATTGTCCCAGATGTGCTTTAGTGTCTAGCAGACACACACACTCCTTCAGACTGGAGGTGAGGGAGAGAAAATGGAGCCTTCCTTTTACGACAGAGAGGACAGTGGCAGCCACACAGCCCAGCGGGAAGGGCAGTTTTCGTGACTATGACAAACTGAGTGCCACGGTCACATCTTTGTTTCAGTAGTTTCCTGTAGATATTGCCCGAGATTTCTCATCCATAATCACAGCGGAGCAAGGCAACCCTAAAAGAAAGGAACACTGACCAGACCCTGCCCTTCTGGCCTTTCCAACAATTTCACAAACCACTGCAGTACCTGGTAGTAAATCCTCTTCTGCTTAAACTATCTACAGACACTCTCTCCTTTCTCTCTCCCACCTCTTTCATTTCTCTCTTTCTGTCATACACACACACACACACACACACACACACACACACACACGTGCGCGCGCATTCCACTGAGCATAAGATAGGTACAAAGAAAAATATAAAATAAGGTGATGATTTAAGATTAATCATAGTAATTATAACAATATAGGCAAATGGAATAAGTTCACATTGTCTCACATTAAATTTTTAAAAAGATATAGAAAGAGTTGCAATCATAGAAGGGCTACTCTAAAGCAAGAGGTAAAGATAGTCTGAGATGCCAACAAAGAGGTATCCTTTGATAATAGAGATATCAGACATATTTAATTGCAAAACATAAATAAATTAGATAAATAGTTGCACTTCAAAGTGATAAGAATTAAATGCCATAATGAATCTTGAACCATTGGGTAACATAGAACCAACATATAAGTACTGAAAAATGCTGTAAGTACAAGAAGAAATTCAGAAATAAAATAGTAACAAGAAACCCAATTTTGCCTCTCTAGACCAGGAGTTGAAAATTTTTTTCTGTAAAAGATCAGATAGTAAATATTTTTGGCTTTGAAGACCACACAGTTTCTGGTGCAAGTATTCAACTCAGCCAGAGACAGCATAGAAATAAACAGGTGTGGCTGAGTTCCAACAATTATTTGTTTGCACAAACAGGCTGCAGCTGGGCTAGACCACTGTCGGGAATTTGCTAGCTCCTGCTCTGGAACACAATTGATCAATCGAGTAATCATATATATCTAAAAAATATATAGTGATTGTTAATTGATATAAATGGATCTCAGTTCCACATAAACAGAAATTATACTTTCTTTCAAGTTCTGGGGAACATTTACAAAAATTGACACAGCAGTGGTAGTTGTTACCATTTTGTAGCACTTGCTATATGTTTGGCACCAAGAAATTTATGTGCATCAACTCATAATCTCATAAGTAGTTACAGTTATATGTATGCCCATTTTACAGGTAAAAAAAAACCCTAGTGTAGGTTTAAAAATAACGTTCCTACATCCTCTCCCAATACCTCTCTGCTAGCTCCCTATATCTCACCAAGTAAATTTTGAATATATATGTTTCCTGTCTCTGTACCTTTACCTGCTATTCATTCTAGTGCCCCCTTTTGGCATTTCCATCATCAAATTTTACCCCTTATCCCAGGCCCCGCTCAAGAAGACTTCTGTGAAATTTTCCCTTTTTCTTTTCAACCTAAAGCAAACTCTGTCCCTACCACTACACACTCAGAGGGCCTTGTTCTTCTCTGGTTGCAATTATATTATCCTCTGCTTTGTTAATTCTGCACATATACTCTTCCACTGCCTTTGTTTTGAAACCATTTGCTACGTGAACTTATTCTAATTATTCTACTTTTTAAAGCATTCATGTTATAACAGATATAACATGTTTAAGGTAAACATTCATATATGAATTGAATTTACCAGTTTAGTTTTCCTTTTCATAATGAGTTAAGTATATTCTATCAACCTTTATTTTATCAGATAGTTATTTTAGGGACATTATTAGAGTTCACTCAAAAGTGAGTAAGATTGATTTATCTATCTGTTGATTGATTGATTGATATACACATGTATATCAATATGATGTAATTATTATACATAATGGATAAATTATATATGTTTGTGTTTTATGTACATATATAATATAATTATTGCTATGACTAAGGATAATATTATAAGGCCAATCATGCCTAAGGGCAGTTTTTTCTCCAAGAATGTTTGAATCTTTTATTACAATGTCATAATGCCTTTTAGTGATTGTGTATGTAATTTTTCACATTGGGAAGGGGAAATACGGTAGAAGAGGGACCCATCTAAGAGGGACCTGAGAGCTATCTGTGACTCAGCTCAACTAACTAGTACAAGCAAGAGACATTCTTAGGTCACCTTTGTCTTGGGCCAGAACTTCCTCTGGAAGGACTTCCCATCAGAGAATCAAGTGGCACACCACAAAGCTATACTGATCTCATTGAGTTGGTGCTACTGTAACAAACTACAACTATTTCTCCACATAGTTTCTCTGTAAAGCAGCCATTCCAATAGATGTGAAAAGTTCTCTGTAAACAATTTGAGCAGTCATGGGTAATCACAATACATTATGTAACAGATATGCCCACTAAATTTAATTTAAGAGAAGACTGGGGATTTATGGAATTTAGTAGAATAGCTTATGACTGAAGGAGAGATTTCTACAAAGCTACCCAATGATCCTTCAATAGAAACTTTTCCCTGTGTATGTTTCTGGACTTACAGATAAATATAATTCTTCTCTGATGAAAAAAATTAAAATATTTGCCTATTATTTTATTGTTGGTAGTGGCAGCTAGTGATGTCTGGCTTGCGGGCTGGCCATGCTGTAGCTCTCAGAACATTTTCTTTAACCACTCCCATTCATACTAAACCATAAGAAATCTTGTAAAGAAACACAAATTAAAAATTAAAAATAAGAACTAGAAAGAAAACTCACTATTCCCTATTCCCAAATATGAAAATAAAACTTCTGGTAAAGTGCCAATCATTTATACAGGCTTTAAAGAGTCTTAGTACTAGAAATGAGTTCTAATGCACAGGTCATAAAGGTTTACTTAAAATGAAGGGGCTGTCTTGGCTGGTGTGGCTCAGTTGGTTTGGGCGTTGTCCAATGCATTGAAAGGTTGCCGGTTTAATTCTGGGTCAGGGCACATGCCCAGGTTGTGAGCTCGATCCCTGGTAGTGGGCATGTAGAAGGCAGCTGATTGATGTTTTTCTCTTACATCGATGTTTCTCTCTCTCTCCCTCTCCCTTTTTCTGTCTCTAAAAATTAATAAAATAAATAAATATAAATAAAATAAAGGGGCTTTGATGAGTTGTTCTTTCTATCTCCTTTTTTCCCTCTATGCAGAGGATAGCACTTCATAAACACTAGCTCATTAATTATCACAACACCTCCATGACACAGGTTTGATGAAAGAAACCAATATCTTCCTTGACATTATAGAGAAAGATGGAATCCAAGCATTTGTTTCCACAAGAAAAACTGTCTTGACCACACTCTGGCCCCAGAGGGAACTGGGAGTCTCCTGATCTATTAAAACAAACACAGAGCACTTTGTTTTCCTGTAGGGTATAATATCCCTGAACTAGAGACAGAGGTGGCCTTTACCCTTAGTTCTGCAGAAGACTGGCCAAAAAATACTCTGGCCTGTGTGGCTCAGTGGTTAAGCGTCAACCCATGTACCAAGAGGTCGCCAGTTCAATTCCCAGTTAGGGCATATGCCCAGCTTGTGGGTCAAATCCCCAGTGGGGGGCATGCAGGAGGTGTCCAATCAATCTTCTCATTGATGTTTCTAACTTTATCTCCCTTTCCCTTTCTCTCTCTTTAAAATCAATAAAGAAAGAAAAAAATTGTAAAAAAAATACTATCCAACCAGTTTTAGAGAGAGAATTGTGCTAAAAAATATTTTAGGAAAATCCAATAGGAAGTTATGAGTAGAAGCCTATGGATCCACTGGGATCAAGGACAAAATTCTTCGCTGTGTTATTCATTTGCAGAATAGCAAATGATGGCACAGGAAGGGGTTGGGGATCATCCCAGGAGGGCCAGTAGGTCATACCTTGCATGCAAACTCTGAGTGGTAGAGACTTACTGCTCTGAAAAAGTGTGACAAGGACTCTGGAGCCTCAACCAGCCTCAATAGGAACAGCAATGCTGCCATCAGAAAGGAGAGGAGAGTCAACACATAAAAGCTGCCCTTGATTTTCCCAACCACTTATTGTAAAGATAGAAGAAGGAGCTTGCCCCATAGCTGGTGAAATCTAGATCTTCTGGTTCCTGGTCTAGCATTCTTCCAAATCATCCACTTGAAAGTAAAAAAGCTATATGTAAATAAATAAATAAATAAATAAATAAATAAATATTATTATTATTTAAATATATTTACAAACAAAATATTATATGTACATCCATGGAACAGAATTTAATGAAGCACATGAAAGGGTCTACTCTCTCTTACCATTAAGAATGACAGGAGCTGGGTAATAATAATGAAAGTAAGTGAAAGTACACTATCACCACAAGAACAGCAGAGCAACTAGTAGTGACTTTAATGATTAACAACAACAATGAGCAACACTTACCAGGCATGTGTTTCCACACAGAAGTCTAAGTATTTTACATATATTATTGCAATAACTAAGTCAAATATAAAATATATAGTATGCTAAGTGCTGAGCAGAAAAGTCAGGCAAGTATGGGGTAGTGCTGTGTGTGTGTGTGTGTGTGTGTGTGTGTGTGTGTGTGTGTGTGGAATGTTTTCCATTTCGAAAGGGTGGCCTAGGCCTTATAATTTTGAAATGAGTAATTTTGGGGAGACTATGAAGAACAAGATATTAACACTAAAGAGATAATTAAACCAAATGCCCATCCTCAAGGAGATCACATTCATATGGAAATCTAGAGACACAACATCATAATCATCACCTGATAGGGAAAGTGCTAGATGGAGCATTTACAAAGTATAGCTGGGAGCAGACAGGACAGAGCATGTAACTGCAGGAGTCAAGATGAGAGAATAATGTTGAAGGAAGGTTTTTAAGTAAAGATAGGTTTTATCTAAGAACTGAGATATACACAAAGAGGCAGAAAGTCATTCAGGCAGAGAGACTAGCATGTGGGCATGAATGAACTGGGCTTTCTCAAAACAGAAAGAAGGCCAACAGATGGGCAATTTCCCAAGGAGCTAATTTATACACATTGGTGCCTATCAGAGGAAGCCAGGATCCCGTGTTCAGATCCAAAGAAGACTCTACAATTCTCAAGAGAGAATTTAAACTTAATGTTTGAATATTAAATCCTGAGTATGAACACACAAATGAAAAAGAGAAAGCTAGAGTGGCAGAGAGAGGGCTCTAGCAAGTGGGTTGATTTTTTTTTAGGCACATTTGCCAAATATAAAAAGAGAAACTCACACCCAAGAACAAACAGACCAGAGTGTTATGATACTCTGAGCTCAGCCATAGGAATTTTACAACCCAGAATTAACTAAGACTGAAAAAGAATGGCAGAGACCTGTTTTGGTCAAGAAGAACTTTGAAAAATAGCCTCAGAGTTTGGAACAGTCAGTCTACTGCTAATAGATGATAAAGGAAAGACAAAACAATTCTACTTTTCTCTGCCTAAGAGAAAAATCTTCAGACTGGAAATGATAAACCAGATAAGATAGAATGGAGACGAGAACAGTTAAATGACAAGGCTATCTAGATATTTTAGATGAATTTATAGCAATAGGAACATTACATTTTAAATTTATCTACTGGCAATAGTAAAGTAACTGTGTCAAGTGTCAGGACTATGAGCGAATGCTATACTTATTTTGGAAAAGAAGAAAGGAAATTTAAGGAAAAATAGCTCATTTCAACATCAGGCAAAAGTCTGGGAAAGGTCATCAGTGACTAACCAACTTATTATATAATTTATTTGAATCAGCCCCAACAACTTGATGAAGTAGTCATTACTTTGCATGTAATTCTGATGTGTGCACCAGACTGAGAACAGTCCATTTAGGCTGCAGTAGATGTGTCCCACTACACTATCAGAGCAATGTCACAGGAGGTGACCACCCAGAGTCCTTGCTGATGTCCATGCAGGAGAGAGTGTGCAGTGTGTGGAATGACCTGCCACCAAGCACCTGACCCGCCTTTTGTCCTGTCTTCTACAGCTTCAGATCTAGTGACCAGGCCACATGGACAGAGACCACAGAAAGGGGTTGTGCCCTACATGGGGACACACTGAGCATCAGCTTCTCATTCTCTGCATCACTAGCAGTTTCAGATGGGAAAGCAAACTGACAGGTTGGAAGAGAGTCACGTGATGGAAATAGAAATGATGCGTAACTATCAGCTCACAGCAATGACAAAAATAGTTGACAGGGTTGACAGTTGCCTCGGGAACAACACCTGAGCCCTGCAAGAACCCTATTGGAGACAAAATTGTCTTAGGGGAGGGCAAGAGTTTCACCAATTACTTTGGATGAGGCTGAAAGAGCAAAAGTTATTTACCTAAGGAAATAGCTTTTAAATGTTTCCCAAGTGTCTTGTACATTTTAGCTCAAGCATCTGCCGCCTTCTTCCCATGCTTTCTTCTCTATTTCTCTTTTCTTTCTACCCTTCTCTTCGCTTTGTTGCTCTTTTTTCCTTCTCTCTTTCATCCTTCTCTTCTGATATTCAGCGAAACTGAATGACAGGTAAAAAAAATAAATATTTGGTATTAAATTATCCCATTTGGTGTTGCTGGGAGGTGGTCCCCAAACCTCCTTTCCTTGAGGGGTCTCAGATGGTATCACAACAGTATGGCCAGCGGGTGTCTGTGCTGCTTGTAAACCTGTTCTGACAGCTCTGTTTATAAATCTGATCCGTCATCAAGGTGAGAGTCTTTTCTCCAGGCCAACAAAACAATTTATTCTCTTCTATCACATCCTTAGCCACTTTAAGGATAAAGGGAAAACAAGGGATTGAAAAGTTATTCTTGATGTTTAAGGGATGAGGGGAACCTTGTGATAACCCTAAAATGACAAGGACCGTTTCCTATAGGTTTAATGGAAGACTGTTAACATCTTTTCTTCCTATTTCTTTCTCTCTTTTTTTTTTCACTGTGGTAAGAACATTTCAAGTTTCTTGTTTATATGCCTTCTATCATAGCACTTAGATGCATGGCTTATTGCAAAGGTCCAGAAGATGTCCACAAGTGCTCTTAAGGTACCTCTGTGTGAGCGTACATATGATGTGGTCATCCCCTGGTCCTCTCACCCCCACCAGACTCCGCCAGGGAATGGACCCAGCCTAACTTACCTTCGAATCATTAGCCCAGTTCTTACAAAATAGTAAATGGTCAATAAATACTAATTAATTTAGAGTTGTTGTTTGTTTCTTTTTTCCATAAATTCTAAAAGTAATTGATTGTCTGAAAATAGATTAATCAACTTTGTCTTCATTTTGTACCTTCTACTCTAGACAGGCTGACATTCATCCTACTAAAAAATATAATGTTAATTTTTACTTCCTGACTTTCTCTCATGTTTTTACCCCTATGGAAGAGATTGTGCAAGGCATTTTATAACTAAAATAAGTAAATAAACTACTTATAAAGTAATTTTACAGTGAAGAATGCCAATACACATATACTTCAATTTACGGTAATATACACAGTTTTTGTTTGTTTGTTTGTTTGTTTGTTTTACCATTTGAATTTGTTACAACAAAATCAGTAAGATCATAGTAAGGAGGTAAATTTTCTCTTTGGTTACATTTTATTAAAATTTAAACCCTATGGCAAAATAATACTCTGTCTCATTTATCTATTTTTTGCATTATGAAATGCCTCAAAACTTAGCTGATTAAAATAATAACCATTTGTTATCTCACCCAGTTTCTGTGACTAAGGAATCTGGGACTGGCTTAGATGAAAGAGAGAGAGCAAATAAAAGCCTTGTATAATCTGGTCTTGAAAACCACACTGTCACTTCTGCCACATTTCATTCACTAGCTGTAAGTCTAAGCACACCTCACCAAAGATAGAATAATTAGGTTCTACATATTGACAGGAGAAGTATTGAAGAATTTGTGGACACATTTTAAATCCACAACTTTAATTTACAACTTCAAGTGAACAAACATTTCTTTATAAAAGAAACATTCTAACAGATACAGTTTCCCATAACATTGTTTACAGTCTCAAGGTCATAAATCAACAGATAGCAAAAAGAGCGAAACATATATCTCTGAATAATATAGTCTTAGCCATAAACTTAACTCTTTTATGACAAGGTTCAGTACAGTGTTCATGTAACTTACAGTAATTGGTATGTAAACAAATAAAACAGCAAGCAAAAAGTTGATGAATAGCTTAAGTGATATATCCAAATGACAGAAAGAGATGAGTGGCTGGAGCAGGGGGTTGAGAGAGAATAGTGGTGAGTAGAAATGAGATCAGAGAATTGGAAGTGAGTCTGAGGATATAAACCCTGTCAGCTAGGTAAGAACTTTAAATTTTACTTTGCATGCATTAAAGAGCCATTGAAAAGTTTGGGTCAGAATAATAACCTAATCTGATGTATGTTTTCAAAAGATCACTCTTGATGCTACATGGGAAATTGATTGTAATGGTGTAAATGGAGAAACAGGAACAAGTTAAGACTATTGAAAAAGGCAGGCTTGGACGAGAATGGTAGAGGTATAAGTACTGGTGTAGGTAATTCAAATCTGGTTACATTTTGAAGGTAGAGCCAATACCAATAAGATTTGTTGATGAACTAGATATGAGTTATGAGAGAAAAAGAGGATGTGCTTGACATAAAGATGGAAAAACTGGCGTACCATTTCCTGATATAGATAAAATAAGGGCATTTGTTTTGGAGAGAAAAGGCAAGAGTTTCTTTAGAATGTTAATTTGAGATGCATAATAGAAATATCAGTCAAGATAAGATGGGTTAAGATGTGAAATCAATAATTCCAACATATCACTGGAATCGATAAATAAAAAAGATTTATTGCTTACTCTTGCTTCAAATCCAGCAAGGGCAAGAGCAGGCTCTGCCCACTCAGTCACTCAGAGAGCCAATATGAAAGCGGCCGTTTTTATATACAGACTTCCCATGACAGATAGCATGACAACAAAGGGAATATGGCTACCATACTCTGGCTCTCATGTAAAGGACCTAAAATATTTCCTCCTCTTTCCATGGGAAATAAAACAAAAAAACAAAACATGCATATGGCTAGCTCCATGGGGGAGATGGTTCAGAGGAGTACCAGTCTACCATGTAGCAAACACAGGAGAGTATTCATGAACAACTCTAAAATTCTAACATACTGAGTGGAAATGAGGAGTAAGCTGATGGATGTCTGAGTGTGGAATCAAGGAGAGAGGTCAGCTGGAAATAGAGATTTGTGATTGGTCATCATGCATGTGGTATTTTAACCTAGATGACATCACCAAAGCAGTGAGATACTAAGATTGAGACACTTCCACATTTAGTAGGAAGAGGCCACTAGCTGAAGAGTGAGGTGGTAAGAGAACCAAGAAAGATGGAGTGTTCTGTTATAAATGCAGACAACTTTCTAGATTTGTTTGAAAGAGAAAATAGACACTCCTCCCCGCCCCCGCCCCACCCTGGTAATGCCTATTTTCTCTGTGAAATAAAAAACAAGGTTACCAGCTAACTATTAGAATGGGGAGAATGTGATGGAGGTTAGAGAAAGGAGAAAAGATATGCAGTATTGATCTACAAGAGAAGAGTGAATATCATGAGAAAATAGAGGAGAATATTTAGTAAAACTGGGGAACCTACTTGAAGTTAGTCATCATTTAATTTAAAGATCTGTCGGCCCTGGCTGGTGTGGCTCAGTTGATTGGGCATTGTCCCATGCATCAAGAGGTTGCCAGTTGAATTCTGGTCAAGGGCACATGCCTGGGTTGTGGGCTCGATCCTTGGTAGGGGCCATGCAGGAAGGAGCCCATGAATGTTAAGCTCATACATCGATGTTTCTTTCTCTTTCTCTCCCTTCCTCTCTCTCTAAAAAAAATCAATAAAATTATTCTTTAAAAGAAAAATCTGTCAGAACAGTTGTGTGATTTTTCCCTCAGCATTTTCACCTACTCAGGTTCGGGAGCAGAGCAGATGAAAGGCCATATTTAACTGGGTTGTGTTTGGCAATCCAGAGTGGGAGGGAAGGCAGAACAAGTTGGAGGTATATGTGAGATGTGATTGTAATGACTGACCATGGCAGTTCAACTGGATAACAAGGGAAGTGAAAATATGAGAGGGATGAAGAACAGTGAAAAGTAGAGGAGGATGGAAAGTTTGTGGAAAGTCCTAAGGCCCTTGAGAAAATGTTGGAGCAGTAAAGAAAGAAATCTAAATGGACGTTACAGATTGGTAAGGTATAGGTTGATCATGAGAGTGAGTGTCTCAGATGGAAGATAAGATCTTCAGAGGAAAGAGTGAAGGACTGGAAGCCAATGTACTGAATGAATCATTAGTGTCGATGTCAAAATCCCTAACTCAAATTTTAATATTGAAGATGTCAATTTGGGGAATATTACAAAAGCACTTAAAGTTTAAGTGCTGACTTAAGTGTTGACTCCTCCTTAGTCATCCAGATGGTGGTGTTTAGACCCATGAAAGTTTTGTTCTTTTACAAAAGAGAATGAGAATCCACAGTGGGAGCAAGAATAGAGTGAACAAGATTCTGTTTGTCATCACACTTGTTCGGATGAGGCACCTTTGAGACATCCAGATGAAGGTGTCTAGTAGGCATTGGGATACATAGGACTAGTGTTCAGAAGAGATCATCACAATGAAGTATATCTGACTATCCACAGCATAGAGATAGCTGTTGCCGTTATGAAGATAAACAAAGTCAACCTGGGGAAATATACAGACCTGGGAGAGAAAAGAACCAAAGGAAGAACTCTAAAAGACAAGAATGTTTAACTGATATGCAAAAGAAGAAAATAAAAAACTAGGAAAAATGATTGAGGTAAGAGAATTATCAGAAGAGAATGGATTATAAAAACTGACATTTGACTCTTTGGTAGATGATTCAAGACAAAAAGCTTAAGACAAGTTTGAGAGGATAATAAGAGAGCCTAAGGGGGAAAAAAAGTGAGAAGAAACTGTTTTAAGTACTTAGGAGGGACTGAATAGTAAGTAGATGGATCATTTGAAAGAGTTTCACCATCTTCGTTTTTTTCCTTGACCTTTCCTTTGCAAAAGTGTAATTATGAGCCTACATTAGGTTTGCAATGAGGCTGGCCTTGCCACATTGTTTGAGCCCTGGCTTGTTCCACTAGGAGATCAAGTAGATTTTTCTGCTATCTAGACATGCTGTGCTGATTTCATCAGACTATGCAACTTTAGCAAACAGTGATTCTATCACCTACAGTAGAGATCCCATCACTTGCACTTGAGTGTGTCACCTTACAGTCTTGCTAGACCCTGAAATGTCAGCATAAACAGATGATAGAGGGCCATTGGAATCCATTACCTTAGTTTCAAAGAAAAGAAATTTCATATGCTGTAACACATTTTGAGTTAGGAATTAAAACCCGTTAAACTTCCGTTCAGATGGCTGTGTATGCTAATGTTTAAACATGGATGTATAACATTCTAAAGAAAGTATGTTAGAGGTTAATAGGCAAAGCTGGCTTGTTTAGGGTCGATGAGCACCATCTTTCTCAGGTTTCCTATTTTATTTTAAACTTTCACATATTTCAAGTTTATTAAAACTATTTTCTTGGAATTCCTATTAAAAGGTCTAGGATATATAAACAGATATAGTTTCACTTGCTGTCAACTTTAAAATATCTGGGAAAATCCTATGAATTCTCCTCAAGTTCCCTGACAACCAGACTAGTTCAAGTTAGGACAATAATCATACTCAATTTACTCTTAAACCTAAAGTAAATAAGAAAACATAGCCTGCAAATTTGTTATGCTATTACCATATGAACCACTGATAATTGTCTTCCCAATAAAAAGTGTACCATAGGTTAACACCTTTAATAAAAGAGTAATATCAAACATTAAAGGGTTAATATTTGTCAACAATACACTCAAAGAGTTAGAGACATTTATAATCAATAAATATAATACAGGGGTGGAGTAAAAGTAGGTTCACAGTTGTTCATATGGAAAATAATACAATAATAAATAAATAATAAATAAATAAATAAATAATAATACAAGAATAACTGTGTTTTAAGTACTCACAACTTGTAAACCTGCTTTTGCCCACCCTTATATGCTTTAAAGTAGTACAGCCCATGGAAAATATTTCTGTTTTAAATTTGTAGAAAACAATGTTTATAAGTATTAGAGAAAACAAATTGACTCACTTTCTTTGACCTTTCTTTGACATGTAGAAAATGAACAACATTTCTTTTCTTTTTTAAAAATCACTGTCTTATTTACTGAACAAAATTATTTGACCCTGGATTTTGCTCAGTTTCTGAGTAGATTCTCAACATATAAGCATTTTCCTTACAATTGCACTGATTTTTCAAGACAAAATTTCTTGGAGTCTGCAGATTTTCATCTGCACAGTCATATGACATGAAATTCAGACTGCCATTTTACTGAATTTTGATGAAAAACAAAACATTTTTATGTGGAGACTTGAACTAAGCTGTCTCTACAACACAGTTTTACTTAAAAAGTCTGTATTCTAGAGAACAATATTATTCTTGATTAACATATACAGCTGTCTGATTAGGGTGGTTTCTTAAAGTTGGGCTGGTCTATGGTAAGAGACAGCACATGAGATATTTTCAGAGTGCACTGCACTCAAAGCCAGTAGAAAAAGAATAGACAAGAAGCAGAAAACCCTAAATGTTGAACCGATACAATGACACAAAAGTGATTTTGCACACATATTTTCTTCAGTAACTCCAAGAGTGCTCTGCTGTTTATAAAATGGAGCACTAATTACTATCCATTAACTTGAAGACCCTGACCTTGACCTATTGCTGGTTCATGGTGCTTGTTGGGTCATATCCCCCAGCCATCAGAGCTAATCCTCCGTTTCCTGTAAGGAACTGACAGAGCTTGCGAGTAGCATTTCTCACTTTACAATGTATTTATCTGCTTTTGTGTCTGTCACCCTGACCAGACTGAGACCCTGGAGAGAAAAGAGGGTCTTATTATTTCTGTATTCCCAGTGCCTAACAGGGTTTACATTGAGAAAACCGTCATAAATGCCTTATAATGAGAGAATGCATTGATACAAACACAAATTGTATCTGTGTGCGCCAGGGTGTGTCTGGGTATGTGGGTGTGAGAAAGAGAGGGAGAGCGTATATACACACATACATGCATGCATTTATACATACACATATTTACCCATAACAATGCATACAAATATGTTATAACAGGATATTAAAGTACAGAATTTTCTCATTCCATTTTAGCTGAAGCCTTAAGACAACAGCTGGCAACAACTTCTAATGCTAAACCAAGACATTCAAAAGGAGTAATCAAAAATTATAATTTTGGGATCATGGCCTGCAATAGCTACATTAAGGCTATTTAAGCACTAAAGCGGAAGAGTAGAGAAAAATTGGAAATGAAGGAGAGGTTTACTTTGGAGAGTTGTCACAGCCCATGGGAAGGTTGAGGGGGACTTTTCTCTCATCTCACATACGGCAAGAACTTCAAGGCAATCACTTGGAGAAGGGGGGATGTGGCGCTTGGATTTCAAGGATGCAATGGACATGTGTGTGAATCATGTGTGAAATGCTGGCTGAAGACACAGGTCACACTGGGGCAAAGGACTTTGCTTGGGGAATAACTACATCTCCACAATGGCAGGTCCAAAGTGTGTGTTCCAGATGTGTAAACTGAAGGAAGGACATCAGCTTAGGGCTGTTTTAAATAATACCCTCCAGAACCCAATTTAAAAAATGGGCAGAGACCCTAAATAGACACCTCTCCCAAAAGGACATACAAATGGCCAGGAGACATATGAAGAAATGCTCAACATCACTAATAATCAGAGAGATGCACATTAAAATAACCACGAGGTATCACCTCACACCTGCCAGAATGGCCGCCATCAACAAATTATCAAACAACAAGTGCTGGCGAAGGTGTGGAGAAAGGGGAATCTAGTACACTGCTGGTGGGAATGCAGACTGGTGCAGCCACTATGGAAAACAATATGGTGCTTTCTCAAAAATTTAAAAATTGAATTGCCATTTGACCTAGTGATCCCACTTCTAGGAATATATCCTAAGAAACCTGAAACACCAACCAGAAAGAATATATGTACCCCTATGTTCACAGCAGCACTATTTACATAGCTAAGATCTGGAAACAGCCCAAGTGTCCATCAATAGATGATTGGAAATAAAGCTGTGGTACATATATACAATGGAGTACTATGCAGCTGAAGGAAGAAAGATCTCATATGCTTTGAGACGACATGGAGGGACCTTGAGAGTATTATGCTAAGCGAAATAAGCCAATCAGAGAAAGACAAATACCACATGATCACACTTATTTGTGTAATATAATGAACAAAGTAGGCTGATGATCAAAATAGACCCAGAGACATAGAAAGGAGTATGGTCAGACTGACAAACCTCAGAGTATGGGGGTGGGGGGATGGATGAAAAGAACCAAAAAACTTACATGGCATGTATGCATGCCCAATGGACATAGACAACAATGCTAGAGGGGTGGGAGGGAGGGATGGGGAGGAGGGTGTCCAAGGGGGGAAAAACGAGAAATATCTGTAACAAAAATTGAAAAATAAAAAGTAAATAAATAAATAAAACCCTCCAGGAAGGCTTCCTGTACAGGGCAAAAACCTTCAGTAAAAAGAGGCATAATATTAAGAGTGGGGTCTTCTGACCAGCCAAAGCACAGCAACTTCCATACCCATAGTCAGAGAAACAAGAGGAACAAAGTTCAGTTTAAATATCAGCCATGGCCAAAGACATCCAATGCCAGATTCATGGGTTTCAAGCGAGTGAAGTCCATCCTTGCCAGGCTTCAAACGAGGAGGAACCTGAGGAAGGCAAAGGCTGGGCGGGCAGAGTTGGAGCAGTGTTCGGGATGTGCAGACATAGAGGAGAAGCTGACCAGGCCCTCTTCCTCGCTTACAGGAGTTCGACGGACAGCAAGCTCTATCTCACAGCAGGAGAAACTTGACCTTGCAATATAGTTTAGAGCTACAATCATCACTCAGGACTGCATATTTTAATTATTAAATTGAAGCCATCTTTTTTTTTTTTTTTTTTTGAACTCCAAAATTTTATATCAGAGGGGGAAAAACGGTATCCCAGGGTGCATTATAATAGTCAAGAGGACAAAAATAAATTCATATTCTAATTGTATCCAATGAGTCTTTATTGTTCAGTGTAAATTTTACACATATGCTTCCCACTCACTTAGGGGGGGAAATACATTCCTGTGTAGCACTAGAACTTTGGAAATCTGCTTAAAGTATTTCTTCCCTAAGAAGGTATTCATAATTAGGTTTAATCTATTCACTGGCCCTGTACAAACAAACAACTCTTGTGTTTGTACACGCATGTTTATAAGCTTCTAGAGCATTACTATCATCCATAGGATCTACATGTGTGCTTATTTTATTCATAAATCAAATAACATAATTTAAGTAAATATTAAGTTTATGAGAGGCCCAGGATATTCTCCAACCAAAACCTTGGTTCTCTTGGTCCTCAATAAGTGATGACTTAAGATGATTACAGGGTATTCACTACAGGAAATGTTTTATATAAAAATGTATTTAGGCTAAAACATTTGCTAAACAACTGCTTTCCTAGATTCTCAGCTCAAATTTCCTTATCACTGCTTATCATTTTGCGCTTTTCCCCCTTCATTCACACATTGTTATCATTTAATGAAACAAACATAACCCCAACACATTTGAGATAAACAAAGTTGGTAATTTTAGAACTTGAAAAAAATACTCCTTGAATTTTAATACATGATTTTAGGATATACATTTTGATTCCTCTAAAATGTTATACACATACACACACTTACACACATTCCCAGAAAATGTAACTATAATTTTGTTCTAAAAATTTTCTCAAAGGATTTGTTTCATAAAGAAAGCATCTACTTTGCATTTAGTCTTAGCTCTGAGGGCTACATGTCTTCCCAGGGGAAAGAATTCTAATATACAATTCACTTTCAGACATATATTTCTTTGGGCTGTCTTTTAATTTAATCTTTCTATTATCTGCTTTGATATAACAATGCTTCCCCCTGGTTTTTCGATCACTTAAATTAAGCTTACAAATTGCTGCATATAATTTGTCACCTTTACAAACGTCCTCCAGCCCACCTCTATTTATCAAGGCCACCAATCTCCTATTTCCAACTGACATGAAACGTTAAAAATAAACAAAATTTTACCTGCAAACAGAAATAGTTTAACCACAGAAGAAATTCCCATCTTAAATAAGTAGATTAGACATTCCTGGAGAAAAAGGGTATCATGATGCTAAAAGATCCTCTGATTTTGTAGGCGTTCAGGCTCTGTGCAATATGAGACTCTACTAATACATCTGACAAATTTACACCCCTCAAATATTCCTTATCAAATGTCCCCAGATCATATTGAATCTCTTTGAGTTAAAAAATTATTATTGCTCAATCTTTCCAGCTATATATAACTCTATTGTTATTCTCAATTATTAAAAATAATATACTTTTATAAGGAAAAAATTAAATCTGCTTTTGATTTATTTTACATATTCAGAGCATAGCACAATGCCTGATGCATCGTGTTCTATCTTTTTAAATCAATTATTAAAAATTCAGAGAAAACAAAGTAGTGTAATAAAGAAAGTAAAAGCTCTCAAATCCCAATACACAAAATAATCATTGCTACATTTTGGAGAATTACCCTCTAGGCATCTTTTCATGTATTTATATAACATGTATATTTTATATTAGATATAAGAATAAAATTTTATATACTATATATACATTTAGACTATTTTCACAGTTTCATAAAATGGGATCACATTACACATGCAAGCCATTTTTTCTTCAACAATAGATGAGAGCCAAGTCATTTATATTTATGGAAAAGGGTTAGATGTAGGCAAAACTGCAAAGCAGATGGAGCATTATTTTGTTTTTTAGCTTCTCTCTTCTTTCTCAAGTGCCTTGTCTAAACCTAATGTCAGAAACAAATTTAATGTACACTAAGTTTTGTTGTTGCTGGGTTTTTGTTGTTTCTTTTTTTTTGGAAGTGATGTCAATACTCTTTACATGATAACAATAAAATGCCTCTTTGACTCTTTCATTTTCTTGGGTCTTCTACACTTCACACAGCCCACCTTTTTTTTTTCCTTCAAGGTACATGCAATTTACATTTCTTCCCCGTTCTTCTTTAGACTGGAGAATAGCAATCTGTTTAAGCAGATAAACTTTATAGGCAGAATGTCTTAAACCAGGTGTCCACCTGCCTCACAGTCATTAAAAGCAAATATACTGTATATAGGCCATCTATTCCTTAGATTGCATAAAGTTATTGTATCTACGTGACCTTGGACATTCACATTTTAGCCTTATTTAATTATAGTGTTCAAGTTTCCAACCACCACCGGCCACCCCATTAAAGGAAAGTCGGGAAAGAGCAGCCTTATCTTTATCCATAGGGACATACAGTTGCTGCAGAACTATTACCACACATGGAGGTTCCATTCGGGGGCCTTTCTCCCTTCACCACAGCTCCTCGTGACAGGACTAGTGGCTTAGTCATCTTTGCTTCCCAGAACCAAACGCACCGCCAGGTTCATAATACATACTAACAGTATTTTTGTTAAGTGGATGAAATCACCTCCCATAAGTGTATATATTTATACATAAGGATGGTTGTTTTCAATAAAAAGATTCTATTCTATTATCTTAAATCTGAATTTCTATGCAAAACATTCACCTTCCATTGAGTATAAATATATTCCTTTTGGCAAACAAACAAGGTAGGCAGGATTCCTGCAGTAATTTGAGAGATGATAACTATTCGCACAAAGAGGGAAAATAGTAATCCAGTAACAGAGGTAGATATGTTGTGATTAAAGTGAAAGCCAAAGGTGTATTAAGGTGACTTCAAGGGAAACATGAGCCCTCAATGAGAGAAAATCGATCTTTACCGCACTGACACTGAAAAATCAAAGGGAACTACAGAAAGTTAGATGATTCAAAACCATGGCAATCCTGAAATAATCATCAAGACAGAAGTTTGGCCACAGGGGGAAAAGAAGGTGTAGCATTGATTCTTCTGAACCCTAACTAGAGTCAGTGGACTGATTCAGGAAAGATATCTATAGTACTTCTATAACAGAAATGTATCTATAACTAAGACATTTTCATAGAAACAAAAATCAGGGATCAGTCCTAGAATGCAAAACAGAAAGCTTGACCATTTGTGCCTCAGAAACTGGTTGACTAAAGAATTGGCCCAAACCCATAAGAGAGACAAAGCTACTCCTGATGGAACATTCTCATACTTAGAACCTTCACTTGGCTATTCTCTATCTGAGATAAAGCAATCGAGGGCTCCATATTTTAATCATGTTTCATCAGCAAAAGGAACTGATATTACAGTTGAGATTGTAGCCTCAACACATTATGGTAGATTAGTTACTCATCTCTTGAGATTCACTTGGAAAAGTTTTGTTTTGTTTTTTACTTTAGATGTACTATTAGCAATGCAAATTCACCTAGATCAACAGGCCCCGAGCCTGAGAAAAAATTAGATGAGCCCTAATGAAATCAAACTATAGAAAGAAAGAAAAAAAAATTGCTCCACTTTTAAATGACACCCAAGGCACTGGGAATGAATTTTTTTCAAAATTCTCTGCTCTCTGTCATGTAATGCACCATGATGTGAATAATGAAAATGAATAATGCAAAGGAAAATGTGGTACACAATTTGCACATCAGTAATAGTTTTCCTCCTCGGATTGATCGACTTTGGAAACTACAGTGCTCACTTCAGCAAAATTGGAAATTACAAACAAGGCCATTTAAATCCAGACCACTGGTAGCATTAAATTGGACTAGCGGCCAACTGAATATGGAGCCACAAGTGATGGTTCTGTTTAGTCATTTAAAGAGAAACAATAATGGAGATCCATAATGAATGGTGGCCACAGACATGGCAAGTGATTGTTTTGGAGGATACCATGAGAGACAGCAGGAAAATTTTCAGTTCACTCTAGGACAAAACAGTGAGGAGGTGCTATGAGCTTAAACTTTTGAGTTAGCATTTTCAAGGAGTTTGGAACTAAAATGTTGAAGAGAGTTTTTGATTACGAACAAGCTTTTCTGTGACCTGTGATCCCCGTCATTATAATTTGGTAAACCGCTTCAGCAAGGTCAGGCTTCTAATGTTCTTTTCATGCTCAGGTGTCAAAGGGCTTTGATGGCAGAGCTTATTTTAATCTTAGTGAGAGAACCAGGAAATACTTATAAGAGCACCGCATGCAAGAAAAGACTGGGAGTTAAAGCCCTCTCCGAACAAAAAGAAAAATCCAAAATGCATTATCACAATTAATCCTTTCACTGTCTTAGAGACTTATAAAATGATAGCTATCCCTCATCTGATTTCCCCTGTATGTCCTTTCAAACATATACCATATTTCAGACAGAACACTGCACATCTGTTCTTAAAAGAAATCACTTTAATTGCTGAGCTGTTAATGGGGCATTTTCTCCTGTGGAAATCCCGCCCATCTGCACTCTCTGACGATCACATCTTCTTCTGATCCTGTCCATTTCAACCTTTTTTCCTAAATGATCATCGTTAATCTTACCCATGGTGTCTCCAGATGTGGGAAATGAGTCTGGAGTAATAACCATGCCTAATTGTGTTGCCATCTTCTGTTGGAAAACGAACAAATAAAAAAAAAGATTAAAGTTTCAAACTTTTCTCCCAAACAAATAAACAATATTAAAACCTCCCAGCTGGGTAGACAAACACTGGAACCTGGTGGGGAAAAAAAAAAAGTTTACCAACCACTTGATATTATAAAGACAAATTTGTACTTGACCAAAGATGCTGGGTTCATGAGAGGATGTTTCCTGGTATACTAAGGAACTGCAACCTGTGGCGGTCAATCACATAAACACTCAGTGAATATTCGGGTGATTTTATCATTTCTTTTGGAACAGAAAGTTCAGAGGTAAAGAAGAATAAACACTATTTTAAATTCATTATATACCCACTTGCCCTGGCCTTTAAATATCATGGATACATTTTGTATCAACAAAAGTTTGCAAAAGTCACAAATATTAAAGGTAAAAAAAAAAAGAGAGAGAGAGAAAAGAAAAAGAAGGAAGAGAGAGGAAGGAAGGAAGGAAGGAAGAGACTTATTAGCTTTCCTTTGACAGATAGTCTTACTTATATGACAATTGTTAAAGTGAGATTATTTCAGGAAAAATATCACCCTGCTCATATAGTTTTTACCTAGACTAACATAATCTTATCGCTGTTGATAATGAAAATAATACATTTACATGTCAAAAAAAATGCAGACCACCATGTATCAGGATTGGAGAGAGAAAACAGAAGATGCTCTAAGCATTCCAACGAGAAGGTATGTGGATGCAAAAATGTGAAGCTTACATACTGTTGGAAGAGCCGAGGAAGCACAAGTCGGTAAAGCTACTGCCACCAGTGCCAGCTGCCTGCAGCCCCAAGGAGGGAGACCCCCACCAGCTCACCCGGAAGTGTCTGTGAACTTGACTTCTGCTGTGAATCCCGAGGCCCTTGGCAGCTGCAGCAAGAGCATAGCGACGTCTCCTTCTCTACCACCTTCCAAATCTAATGAGACTCTAAACTAAAAGTTGGGAAGAGTCTGGTAAATGGAGGTACAGATTGTTCTCCTATAGTCTGAAAATAAATACAGAAAGCTGTGGCAATACGTGTTGCGTGAATGTGTTAAGTGGATGAGTAAATGAATAAAAGAACTTTTCTTGGCAGTTTAGAGCATTTCCAAGCTATATGGAAAATAAAAGTCTAAGTAGAATAAAAGGAAGAGGACTTAGTTGTGTTATTTGAGTTTTCAGTCATGCATTTATACTGAGTCCTTGGTCTATTCTAAACATGGCTAGTCACAGTCCTGAGAACGAATCTTAGCAATCTGACTCTCAATGAACAGCCTAATTCTTCTTATTTTTATATTATTGCTTCATGTACACCAATATCTTTTGATTGGTTCTACAATATTCCTAATATTTGACTATTTTCATTGTTTTCTTACATAGCAATTTTGCTCTTGAAACATAAACAACTGACCTAGTCCCTAAACTGAAAAGAAAAGGCTATATTCAAGTTTCTAAATAGAACGTAATAAAATTTCTGGAACTGTGATTAAAGTCTCATGCCACCAAAAAAAATTGTGACAGTTCTAAAATATTACAAGTCAATTAATTTTTTTTAGTGTAAGTCAATGTCATTGTTTCATACAATAATAATAATACTTCTTGGAAACAACAGTGTATGTTTTATTGTTATGTACATTTCAGCTAATGTGGTATTTAAGATGAAATATGAATGTATTATAATAACTGATTTCAAGTAGCTCTGATAGATACTAGAAGTTTCTGTTAAAATTATAACTACCAATTAGATATTCAAGCGACAATTCTGTTGGGAGAAACACATGCTCGGGGACAGCCTGCTATCACTTGGTTTAGAGCACACAGGGGTCGTAATGTCACTTCACACCACCGGTTTTCCTTGGCGTAGCTAAAAATCACATCAAAACTCAAACATCTGGCGTTTCCACAGGAACTGTGCTGCTGTGCTCTGTATCACAGCCTGAAGGCTGGCAAGGCTCAAAGCTGTGCAGAATTGTTCTTCATTGACCACGTAATTCCCATAACTAACTCCTCATTCCTGTTTTCATTCAGCACATGGCAGGTACTGAGAGCCAAGAGGCTTTGTGAAACACAGAATCAGATGTGGATTCTACAGCCTCTGAGGAAAAATGTTGTGATTATTATTTTTTCAAAAGCTTATATTTATGTTTATGAATATTTCTTAACCAGGAACAGCAATTTTTGTAAGAATGAGAAGAAAGGGCCTCTGGGAGGTACTCACGGGGAAAATACATCCAGTTGTATACATTTATTAGATGCATAAATTTCTGCCTACATTTGCACATCTCACCGTTTGGTTCACTTCTTTTATTGAAAGCGTGCTCTTTAGGCTTCTGGTAAAGAGGTTCTCAAGGCCACAGAAGCATGGGTCACTGGAAATTGGGATCCCCGAGGGAATAGGATTTAGCATGGGTGATTCTTAAAAGGTCAGTGAGTGTCTTAAACATTGGCTAGAGAATATAAAGCCTGGATCCCTAGAGTGAGGGCAGCCCGAGAACAAGGGATACCCAAGATGAGCTGATTTAAGGTAAGAATAGAGGAAAATGGGGGCTGAAGAAGAGTTCAATTCACATTTCTACCTAGGGTCAATCCTAAGCAATATTGAAAAAGACAGGTTGAATAAAAAATGCAAAGAAAAAGTTGAATTTGACAAAGAAAAGAATATAAGAACAAGGCTATGGCCCGGCCAGTGTGTCTCAGTGATTGAGCATTGATAGTCACTGGTTCGATTCCCGGTCAGCGCACATGCCCAGGTTGTGGGCTCGATACCCAGTGGGGGGCATGCGGGGGGTAGCCAATCAATGTTCTCTCTCATGGATGTTTCTATCTCTCGCTCTCTCACCCTTCCTCTCTCTCTAAAATTAATAAAGAAAAATTAAAAAGAACAAGGCTATGCCTGCAAATACTATGCCCCATATTCTAGAGCCCTAATTTAGTCATGTCATTTTTGTAGATGTCAACCTGTGATTCAACACTTGTGCCTCTAGCAAGATATCACAGTATACTGCTTGATAAAAATCCTATCCATCAGGTACTGTTATCTAATAATAATTTTAATAAATTAAATGGTATTTTTATGTCTTGAGTATATTTTGATACATTTTTAAGGCACAGAAATTATTTGATTGTGAACATATAGCTAAGCCCTATAGATAGATTTACATACAGTAATATGCTCATATACCTATGTGTTCACATCCAGAGTAAGATACATATATATAGTTATTAACTAACTAGTTATTTTGCAATTAAGTTTCTATGCTTGCTAATTAATTGTATTGATCACTATTTCATTAGTAGTCCCAAGCATAGCAAATGAGTACTCTTTCAGGTAGTGAAGCTTAAGAAAGCAATAGAGTGGTCATTATGCTGCTAAACATCAAAATCAAAACCTTGCTCAAGTAGAAAAGATCATCAGCATTTCCAGTGAGTCAGGCAGTTAGCATGACCTTAGGAAAGGCCTTTGTAATAGGAAGAATCAGTCACCTCTGGGCTTGATAGAGTAGGCCTTTATTTCTTCTCAGTGAATCCTCTTGTTGGTAAGTTCAAATTTACAAACGTCAGACTCTAAAAATAAATCTCACTACTTTCAGAGGGAAAGCTGTTCTCTCTTATAGGAGTTGTGCAGCAGGGTCTCACCTGTTTTTAGTATTTGTTTAAGTATCATTAGACTCAGAAAGAGCTACGGTCTTAGAAATGGAGTTATCCGTCTCCATTTCATCAGCCCGGGGCTCCTGAAGCTGCAGATAGACGTCTGAGATACACAAAGTCCAGGCTCTCACTGACCTCCAAGGGCCTAGCAATTGTCCGCGTTTCCTAACCAGTCACACTGTAGCTACCTCTGGATATTACTTTAAATTAGCTGAAAAGGGCTCAAGGTTCTTGCAGGTGAGAATAGTAAATATTTAAAAATAAACAAATAGATAAGCATTACAGAGTATAGCTTGTGTTCCAAACTCTTTTACTATATGTGTCTATGAAATCTAAGGTGAAAAGAACTGCTTACGAGTTCAATTAAAGAGTCATATTAATTGGGTTAACCTGGCCTGGATGTGGAGTCATTATCTTGCCCTAACTAGGCAATCAAAGTTTTCTTTAAAATAGCACCCAAAGTAGGACAGTTTCCACCTTAAGTTACACAGTACTGTTTGGTGTGTGTTAAAAAGACAACACAAAACTAATGGAGCAGTAATTGTCCAAATTCACAACTACTGTAACCCACCTCATCATTCTTTTAACCTTATCTCTGTAGAGAATAACCTGTTAGCAAATATATGACTGCAGATAAACAGCCTGTTTCCTTAAGAATTCTAGGAACTAACTTCAAACCAAGCAGATTCTGACCTTCCGACAGTCCAGCTTCCGGAAATTTTGCTGACCTTCAACCACTTATCTGAACAGAATCGGTTGGCTTGCACATCATCCCCTAACAGAGAATTCGCAACTCCTCCTTTTGATTTCAGTTTTTACTTCTTTCTCCCTCCTTACAAAAGCCCTCGCTGTGTCTAATCGTTAAGGTGTTCTTTGCAACATGAGTTGGCTATCTTCTCAAGCTGCTGGCTCTTGAATACACGTACTGTCCTGTAACCAGCCCCTGTCTCTCAATTGTTGGTTTTCCTGTGGCAGACTCCTGAACCTGGGTTTGGCATCAGAATTGGTGAGCCAGCCAGGAGGGCTCAGACCCTGACAGGTCGAGCCCTTCTCAGTCTCACGTTTCCAGGGAGGAAAAATGACTCGTCCACAGTCTCAACTGCTTGTGTCAGTCCAACCCCATGGCAGGGACTGCAGGGACTTCCCAGCAACTGCCAGGAGTTCCTCATCTCAAGGACTCCCCTGCCCTCCCTCTCACAGCATCAGCCATCTATAAACGCTTTGTTGGTGAAGGAAATGGTCACTGGGGGAGTCCAAAGGCTTCAATATCGGGTAAGTCGAACCGGGATGCATGCTGGGAATCCTGTCTCTCTCTTGTTTGGGCTTTGTGCCATTTGGACCTTGTAAAGGTCATTTGAGGTACTGGTTGGTATAAGGTTTTAAGACTGGTGACTCAGTCCCTCCTTCCAGAAAATTTAGTTTGAGGGTATTCATTTGCTTGCATTTTGTCTTTGTTTTGGACTTTGTTTCTGTTTTAAAATGAGTGACTTGGTCTTAGTTCCACCAGAGAGTCCATTAGATTGTATTTTAGCCAAATGGTCGACTTACAATTATAAGACAAGGACTAATTAGAGTTGTTTTGCCAAAGGTCTGGTAAATGGGATAAGAGCTCTTATGCACAAGCTTTCATGTTGTTACATAATAAGAATTCTACTTATAAAGAAGGAAAAAAAAATGAAGAAATTAGTCTTTTCAACACTTTAAATCTTCCTCTTGGAGGCCCAGGAGCTGCTGCAGTCCTGGAAACAGTGGGGGAATTAGTGCCACCCCAAAACCAGCACAGGCTTCGGAGCAGCAGGGGTGACTGCTCCCCATCAATCTGAAGGAAAACAGGACACTGTTAAAAACTCAAGCAGTTAAAATCGCTCATTCCTGCTCATCTCCCCTTCTTCCACTCCAGCCTCCTTAAAAGTTATCAAGAACAAATAAAAAATTTTGTATTTTCAACAATTATTAGTAATACTGTTTATGTATATAGTAAAAAATGAAAATTATCCCAAATGTTTTTTTCTTTCAGAGTCATGTAGTCTAAGAAAATATTTGATATTAAAACTAGTTTAAGTTTAATTAATATCTTTTAGAATTATTAGCATAATATATATGTATATATGTGTTTTACTAAATTTACAAAAAAAAAATCATGTTATCTCTGTTATAGCTTTTGAAAAGGTGACTATGTTTACCAATGAAAAAACCTAGGTCTAGAAATTATAAAATATATTCACAAATTTGCCAATCTAAAGATTGTCAATTACTTACTTTCTGTTGTCACTAGAAATTAAAATTTCTAAATGTTAAGAATTCTTTTTTTTTTTAGTATCGCCTTTTTTTTATTTTTTTATTTTTTTTATTTTTTATTGATTAATTTTTGTTACAGATGATTCTCCTTTTTTCCCCCCACTGATTCCCCCCTCCCCCTCCCCTCCCTGCCCCTTCCCCAGATTGTTGTCTATGTCCACTGTTCACTGTTCATGCATACATGTGTATAAGTTCTGTGGTTCATCCCTCCCCCACCTCCCCACTCCTTAGGGGATTGTCAGTCTGTACCCCGCTTCCACGTCTCTGGGACTACCCCATTCCTCAAACTGTTATGTTCATTATATTCCACAAATCAGTGAGATCATATGAAATTTGTCTTTCTCTGTTTGGCTTGTTTCACTTAGGATGATACTTTCCAGGTCCCTCCATGTAGTCTCAAAGGATAAGAGATCTTTCTTTCTTACCGCTGCGTAGTACTCCATTGTGTATATGTACCACAGCTTTTTGATCCATTCGTCTACTGATGGGCACTTGGGCTGTTTCCAGATCTTAGCGATTGTAAATAGTGCTGCTACAAAGATGGGGGTATATATATTCTTTCTTATTGGTGTTTTATGCTTCTTAGGGTATATTCCTAGAAGTGGGATCACTGGGTCAAATGGAAGTTCAATTTTTAATTTTTTGAGGTAACACCATATTGTTTTCCATAGTGGCTGCACCAGACTGCATTCCCACCAGCAGTGTACTAGAGTCCCCTTTTCTCCACACCCTTGCCAACACTTGTTGTTTGATGATTTGTTGATGGCGGCCATTCTGACAGGTGTGAGGTGATACCTCGTTGTTGTTTTGATTTGCATCTCTCTGATGATTAGTGATGATGAGCATTTCTTCATGTGTCTCTTAGCCATTTGTATGTCCTGTTTGGAGAGGTGTCTATCTAAATGTTAAGAATTCTAATTAGGTTGAGAAAACAACTATATAATTTTAATAATAAAAATATAAAATATGGAAATATATTTTTAAGAACATTAAAAAGTGGGTTGTTCTAAAATTAATTATTTCTAAATAAGTTAAGAAAAACACTAAAGGAAACTGGAAAGTTGTGGAAAATTTATAAAGAAGAAATCAAAAGAAAAGAAAAAGACAATACAACAGAAGGATTATTCTAAACTCAGTAAAGGAAATGGAAACAGAAAAAAAAAAAGAAATGAGTAAAAAGAAAGACATGTAAACAGATGGAGTGGAGCAGTGATTATGACCAATGAGGCAACCTGGGAACTCCCCCTGACTTTTCGAAAACAATTGTTATTTCCCCACAGGATCCCCAGGTACAGTTGACAGTGAGGAACAAATTGATTGATTTCTTAGTTGATACTGGAGCCATTTACTCTATTCGAAATACAGAAATGGCCAAAAGAAGTCAAGCCACCATCTCAGTAGCAAGAGTTACCAAACAGATGCATCAAAAGGCTTTTCTCCAAACTTCTCAGTGTTTAAATCTTAAAAAAACTTTTTATTTTCCCCACCTAGAAGTGGCTTTGAGTTATTCCACTGTGTCCCTGGAATACCTCAAGAATTTATTTTTTCTCTTTATAAAATAGAAATTTTAAACTAATGAAGCCTATTTGTTATCTTTAAAGTGCATGGGAAACTGTCAAGTCAAAAAATAACTATATTCTATTTGTATGAATATATTTTTATTATTAAAGTAGATATTCAAGAGAGTATATAAAAATATCCAAAATCTACAAAGTTCTAATATACTTACCTTTATAATTCTGTGACAGGCACCTCTCACAGGCACCAGAGAGGTGTTATTGGACAGCCCCCTAAATCAGAGGGAGCAGGTTGTCCCCAACCTCATTCCTTGTCTTCTCATATAAATGAATTTAGGAGAGACCTTGATTGCATTATGAAGTGTATTTATTAAAACTTTAAAGCAAGTGAATTTATTAAAAAATTAAAACATGCACATTTAGTAATGAAGCAAAGCAAGCAACCTTATACATCTGATTTATGAAGCACAGACGGGCTCCCAGCTAATCTGAAGAGCAAGTGGGATGGGTGATTTCTGTCTATAAATTTTTTTTAAATTTCTCTGCTAGGTATCCTGGGACAGATTAACTCTAAAAGTCTCTCCTTTTCTTTGTTACTACTTTCCCATAATTTATGGGAAGTACCTGGTTTTTTGTTTGTTTGTTTGTTTATATTCTCCCTTTCTCCTCCTCCCTGCTGTTCTAAGAACTTCAGAATAACTTGCACTTAGTGGTCTCTGATTCCTCCTCCTCCTCTCCCCCTTCCCTTCTTCCTCCTCTTCTGCATTCTCCTGTGAGGAGGAGAGGTTTTAACCTTGTTCTCAAGATAAGGCCCTGCAACAAGTGGCCTGCAAAGCTTTCTGGCTGTGTTTAACTTTCCTACCTCAGTTTTCTTATTTCTCTTGTCCCAGAATTTTCCTTGCTTTTCATTGTCCTGCAACAATTCTAATCATTATCTTAAAATGTTGTTACAAATAAGCAAATCCTTTGTCAATTGCTCTATAATCAGACCTATAAACATGTCATTTTAAGATTTTTTTTGACATTTAGAAACAATTATTGTTTCACTCTGTTACATTTACAAATATATTTCTTCTTCTGAAAGATGTAAAACTCTGATTTATTCTAAAATATAAATTTCAGAGAATAAATTTTCAGATCATACTTTTTAACTGAATTAAGATTTATAGCACACTGAGAAATAACTAAATTAATGAAAATACTGGCAAATAATAAGGATAAACAAAATTAATTTTTAAACTGAATGAACTAAACATAATTATCATTTTTGTGACTTTATTCAAAATATTGCTAATTTAAAAAAATATATTCTTCTTTATTGATTTGAGAGAGAGAGAGAGAGTGAGAGAGAGAGAGAGAGAGAGAGAGAAACACTGATTAGAGAGAACATCAATTGGCTGCCTCCTGCATGCCTCGCACTGGGGATTAGGCCCACAACCTGGGCATGTGCCCTGACTGGAAATTGAACTGGCGACCTCTTGGTGCATGGGTTAACACTCAACCAGTGAACTACACTGGCCAGGCAAAATATTGCTAATTTTTAACTCTTTTTTGTTTTTCAAATATAAGGAAATTTGTTTTTTTCTTAGAACGATGTAGTGAATTATACCTTAAAAAGCAATATTAAAGCATTTATATTTTTTCCTAATTGAATCCCTCCAGAATTTGAAAACTCTTAATAAACAAGTATTATTATTTTCATAGCAATATGTTTGTTTGCATGAATTCAATAAGAATCTGTTTTCTTCATAACAAGACACAATTGGAAACTAGTTTTATTAACCAAAACTTCAACTGAAATATCATGTTTAAGGGAGACATACCAACACTCTGGATGTCCCCCAAAAACTTTAAACAATTAAAATTAACTTTAGAAGCCAATAAAATCCCTTGGAAAAACAGCCTGGTACCTTATTTATAGAGTCCATGGCAAGCTCTCCCGGTAAGGGAAAAAAGATTACTTTCTTAGGAAATAACAAAGAAAGAACCTCAAAGCATTTTTGGAGACCTTGAGAACTTAAAAAATTTACTCAAACTTATGAATATTGCAGGCAAAATCCTATAACAGCTATGTGGCTTGGCTTCTCCACCCTGAGAAACTAATTAAAGTTCAATCTGGAGATTTCTTAAAAGATTCCAGCAGAACAAATTTAAGAAAGCCTATATGATCAGTAGTTAGTCTTGATATATTTATGCAAATAATCAGAGCAAATTAAAGCTGAACTTACTGTAATAGTCTTAATTTGACTATCTTTAATATAAATGAGAGTAATTTTAGGGGGGAAATTATATTTCAATAAAGTTGTGAATATTAGACTCTAGTTCAGTTCATTGTCTTTAAAGTTTTATGTTTCACCTATAAACTGGACTAGATTCTGAATTTATTTAGTTTTCGTAAATATTTTGGCTACAATCCCCTGAACTAACGTTCTATTTTTTTCCCATCCTTTGACTTAAAATTACTTAAAACTAAAACTTTTTTCTGAGCTTTGCAATTGCAAATTGCAGCTAAAGAACATGATATAAACTTAAGCAATTGCCACAACAGCTTAAACAATCTCAATAACTAAAGGTATAAACTATGCATAATGTACCTGAGCACCTGATGACAACCACAAAGACATTCAAACTACAGATGAACAAAATCTATCAGATTTCCACTACTTGCTTTCATTCCAGCAAAAAAATAAATAAATAAATTTGAGCTTTACAGACTAAAAAACTGGCTTTAATTTACCCTGATCAATAACGTTTGTCTTTTCCTTCTATTTTCATAGACATACCCTTCATATTAAATACCTAATTGCTTACTTACACAATATAAGCCTCAGTTTGGGAGCTCATTTGCATCATCGCCTCCTGAGATAAGACTCAACAATTTAACTGAACTTATTTACTGTCAGGATTGAATAACAGAATTAATAAAATGAAACAGTCTACCAACTAAGTTCCTAGAATGTAAAATTTAATTGATTTTTAGAGAGAGAGAAACATCGATGAGAGAGAATATCAATTGACTACCTCCTGTATGTCCCCCACTGGCAATTGGGCCCACAACCTGGGCATGTGCCCTGACCAGGCACTGAACTGGCAACCCACTCAGCATGGGTTGATGCTCAGTCACTGAACCACACCAGCTGGGCTAGGATGTAAAATTTTCTTATATAAAGTTTCAAAAACAGGACTAGAGGGATCAGGATTTTGCCACCTTGAGATTACTCCTGCTAATAAAACTAAAAGCTATATCTCACAACTAGTTTGGGCATTTTATGCTAACTTAATGCCCCAAAGCTCTGCTACAAATTGGGGAAACTTCCACAAAAATAGAATATAAAATTAACAGTGGGCATAATATTGAAAGAATCTATCCAACAGGAAGATATTACTTTGATAAACATATATGCACCCAATATAGATAGGAGCACCAAAATATATTAAAAATCTTCTGGAGGACTTCAAAGGACAAATCAATAGCAATACAATCATAGTAGGGGACTTCACCCCATGGACATAACTGGATAGATCCTCTAGACAAAAATTAGCAAGGAAATAGAGATTCTAAATGAAGCACTAGACCAAATGGATTTAATAGATATCTACAGAGAATTACACCCCAAAACTACAGAATCCACATTCTTCTCAAGGGCACATGGGACATTCTCTAAGATAGACCGCATGTTGGGACATAAATTAAGTCTCTACAAGTTCAAGAAGACTGAAATCATATCAAGCATCTTCTCAGATTACAATGGCATGAAACTAGAAATCAATTGCAACAAGAACATGCAAAGACATTTCAACACATGGAAGCTAAATAGCATGTTATTAAACAATGAATGGGTTACCGAGGAGATCAAGGAAGAAATTAAAAACTTCCTGGAAACCAATGAAAATGAAGACACAACAACACAAAATCTATGGGATGCAGCCAAAGCAGTTCTGAGAGGGAAGTTCATAGCACTACAGGCCTACCTCAAGAAACAAGAAAAATCTCTAATAGACTATCTAACCTCACAACTTAAAGAACTAGAGAGGAAACAAAAAGAAAACCCCAGAACAAGTACAAGGAAGGAAATAGTAAAGATCAAAGCAGAAATAAACGACATAGAGTCCAAAAAAAGAACAATTCAAAGCATCAATGAAACAAAGAGATGGTTTTTCGAAAAAATAAACAAGATTGATGGACCCTTAGCTAGACTCACCAAGAAACAAAGAGAGAGAACCCAAATACACAAAATCAGAAATGAAAGAGGAGAAATAACAACTGACACCACAGAAATACAAAAGATCGTTAACAACTACTATGAACAATTATATGGCAACAAATTCGACAATCTAAGTGAAATGGACAAATTTCTAGAAACACATAGTCTCCCAAAACTGGACCAGGAATAGATAGAAAACTTGAACAGACCAATAACAACAGAAGAAATTGAAGATATAATCAAGACTCTCCCAGCAAACAAAAGTCCAGGCCCAGATGGCTTTCACGGGGGTGTTTTACCGAACATTCAAAGAAGAACTAACACCTATTCTTCTCAAACTATTTTAAAACATTCAAGAAGGAAGACTTCCAAACTTGTTTTATGAAGCCAGCATAATTCTAACTCCAAAACCAGAAAAAGACACTACAAAGAAAGAAAACTACAGGCCAATATTTCTAATAAACATACATGCCAAAATCCTGAACAAAATACTAGCAAATAGGATTCAGCAATTCACCAAAAAAATTATTCACCATGACCAAGTGGGATTCATCCCAGGGATGCAAGGCTGGTACAATATTTGCAAATCAGTAAACGTGATACACCACATAAATAAAATGAAGAATAAAAACCACATGATCATATCAATAGATGCCGAAAAAGCCTTCGACAAAATCCACCATCCATTTCTAATAAAAATGCTCAGCAATCTGGGAATAAAGGGATCATATCTCAACATAATAAAGGCCATATATGAAAGACCTACAGCCAACATCATACTCAATGGGTAAAAATTAAAAGCACTTCCCTTAAGAATAGGAACAAGGCAAGGATGCCCACTTTCGCCACTCTTATTTAACATAGTACTGGAAGTCTTAGCCACAGCAATCAGACAGGAAGAAAAAATAAAAGGGATCCAAATTGGAAAGGAGGAAGTGAAACTGTCATTATTTGCAGATGACATGATACTATACGTAGAAAACCCCAAAGACTCCATCAAAAATTTACTAGACTTAATAAATGAATTTGGCAAAGTAGTAGGATACAAAATTAATGTCAAGAAATCGATGGCATTCTTATACACCAAGGATGAACTCACAGAAAGAGAAACTAAGAAAACAATCCCATTTACCATTGCGGCAAAAAAATTAAGATACCTAGGAATGAACTTAACCAAAGAAATAAAGGACCTATTTACAGAAAACTACAGGTCATTGAAAAAAGAAACAGAGGAAGATATAAAAAAGTGGAAGTACATACCCTGTTCATGGATTGGAAGAATTAACATAATTATAATGTTTATACTACCCAAAGCAATCTATAGATTCAATGCAATCCCCATCAAAATACCAATGGCATACTTCACAGAAGTAGAACAAATACTTCAAAAGTTCATATGGAACCAAAAAAGACCTCAAATAGCCACAGCAATCTTGAAAAAGAAGAACAAAGTTGGAGGGATCACATTACCAGATTTCAGGTTATACTACAAAGCCACTGTAATCAAAACAGCCTGGTACTGGCACGAGAACAGCCATATAGACCAGTGGAACAGAACAGAAAACCCAGAAATGGACCCAAGGCAATATGCTCATTTAATATTTGACAAAGGTGGCAAGAGCATACAGTGGAGTAAGGACAGCCACTTTAATAAATGGTGTTGGGGAAATTGGACAGCTACATGCAGAAAAATGAAACTAGACCATCAACTTACACCCTACACAAGAATAAACTCAAACTGGATAAAAGACTTAAATGTGACTCGTGACTCCATAAAAATCCTAGAAGAAACTGTAGGCAACAAAATTTCAGACATCATAAGCAGCAGAATTTTTACTGATACATCACCTAAGGCAACATCACCTAAGAAACAAAGGAGAAAATGAATACATGGGACTACATCAAACTCAAAAGCTTCTGCGCAGTGAAAGATACAACCATCAAAACGGAAAGGCTACCCACTGTATGGGAGAGCATAATTGCCAATGATATATCAGATAAGGGGTTAATTTCCAATATATATAGAGTGCTCATACAACTCAACAAAAGGAAGACAAAGAACTCAATTAAAAAATGGGCAGAGGAGCTAAATAGACACCTCTCCAAACAGGACATACAAATGGCTAAGAGACACATGAAGAAATGCTCAACATCATTAATCATCAGAAAGATGCAAATTCAAACAACAATGAGGTACCACCTCACACCTGTCAAAATGGCCGCCATCAACAAATCATTAAACTACAAGTGTTGGCGAGGGTGTGGAGAAAAGGGGACTCTAGTACACTGCTGGTGGGAATGCAGTCTGGTGCAGCCACTATGGAAAACAATATGGTGTTACCTCAAAAAATTAAAAATTGAACTTCCATTTGACCCAGTGATCCCACTTCTAGGAATATACTCTAAGAAGCCTGAAACACCAATCAGAAAGAATATATGTACCCCCATGTTTGTAGCAGCACTATTTACAATAGCTAACATCTGGAAACAGCCCAAGTTTCCATCAGTAGACGAATGGATAAAAAGGCAGTGGTACATACACACAATGGAGCTGTAAGAAATATACACACTATGCAGCTGTAAGAAAGAAAGATCTCTTATCCTTTGAGACGACATGGAGGACCTGGAAAGTATCATCCTAAGCGAAACAAGCCAAACAGAGAAAGACAAGTATCATATGATCTCACTTATTTGTGGAATATAATGAACATAACAGTCTGAGGAATGGGGTAGTCCCAGAGACGTGGAAGTGGGGTACAGACTGACAATCCCCAGAAGAGGGGGTGGTGGGAGAGAGATAAACCAAACTTATATGCATGTACGCATAACTGATGGACATGGACATCAAAACTGGGGACAGGGCAGGGAGGCAGTGTTAGGGAGGAATCAGTGGGGGGAGAAAGGAGAAACATCTGTAACAAAAATTAATTAAATAATTAATGAAAAAAAATTAACGGTGGGGCATTGTAACCCACCCCACCATTCCTTTAACATTGTTTCTGTAAATAATAACCTGTTAACTAATATATTACTGCATATAAACAGTCTGCTTACTTAGGAATTCTAGAAACTAACTTCAAAAGTAGCAGACTCTGTCTTTCAGACATTCTGGCTTTGGGAGATTTGCTGACCTTCAACCAATTATCTGAACAGATTTTATTGGCTTGCACGTAGTCCCCTCAGTGAAGAAGTCTCAACCCCCTCCTTTCGATTCCTTTGTTTTGTTTGTGTTTTTTCTTCCTTCTCCCTCCTTAGAGAAACCCCAGCCATTTCCAATTTTTAAAAGGCTCTTTGCGATGCAAGTTAGCCATCTTCTCAAGCTGCTGGCTCTTGAATAAACCTACTTTTCTTCCACTAGCCCCTGTCTCTTGATTATTGTCTTTAGAGCAGCAGGCTCTAGGTATCACTACATTTTAAACAAATGGGTCACAGTTACTATTGGATATGCTCCATCAGCCCTCCCAAAAGGTCTAATCTCTAGACCAATAATCTGTCCACACCAACTTGAGCTCACCTGGTTGGCATCTCACAAACTCCTACTGGCTTTCCACAGATTCTCCTTCTTTGCCTGACACTGCCCTGCTTAGGTATGGCTATCCAGAGTCTGAGTCTGACCCTATTTACCCTCACTGACCAGGCTTGGGTCTTCTCATAGATCTCCTTGCAGTTAATCATGGTCTATTTCCAAGCTTGAGCCAGGCTATTCCCAGTTCAGTGCTAGAAGTGCCCTCATTCTAATTCACTTATCCTGGAAAATAAACTCCAATTTTGCCAATCGGTTTTGAAGGACACCATTGCTCTAGTATCTCAACACACTGGTGTTACTTTTTAAAATATTTAATGTCATTACACTGTTGACTTTTGGGGGATTTGGCAAATGCCAAGATATATGTTGTCCACATAAGGACATCCAAACCTATATAAAATTTTTATAAAAGTTTATTTGAACCAAAACAGAAGATACACCTGAAAGCAAATCTCAACAAACTGAGACAAACACTTCTCAAATGGCAGAGTGCAGCTTCTTCTATGCATTTGGAATTAAGGAGGGAAGGTAAGGAAAATTACACCAAAGTGTGAGAAAGCAAGGTGGGATTGTATTATGGGATAGTTAACAAGATTATGCACTCTCTTAAGGGTAGTTACTTTGAAAAAGAGGTTTTTCAGGGGTGTGTTTACCTAAATGCACAGAAACAATGAACATGGCTTGCTTCAGGCAAAGATAAACCTTCTACTAAAAAAGTTATATATTCCTAGGGCATGACTACACACCATGACCTGATCTGTGAGGTTACTTTCAGTAGAAACTTTTTTCATCCACAATCTATATATGTGTGTGTGATTGATGCATACATATAAAGCTATCAAGGCTCACCTGCCTTTAACTTTATTAACAAGCTTGAGTGATAAAACTGTTATACTTTTGTACTAATAAATCTTAACTTCAATAGCAAACTACATATTAATTAGACAAAAGCATAATATTGATTTAAATATTCTGCTCCTAACAACACTTATTTTCCTGTTACTTTGTCAGCATCTCAATTGTTTGCTAGTCTAACTTTCCAACACAACAGATTGCTTTGCAGTCAGGGAGAAAAGACTTTACATTTATTGCCATCTAAATAAATGCCGTTGTAGTTTTTAAAAATTGGATTCAAACAATAAGAAAATAATGATATCTCTCTTATAACTGGCTTCAGGTGCAGTTTTTATTTTAAACTTGAATTTTGTTGTATTGAACACAGTAATCAGTTATTTTAAAAAGTGTGGAATTATTATTCTGGTTGCTTCTTTTCTTTTTACATTCTTTTTAAGAATAATTTATCTTGAATAACACAGATATACCTAGGGGAAGTAGTCTAAAGCCAAACTCCTATATCTCAAGGAAATCACAGACTAGACCATTTATCACAGGACTAGATCTTAGGTCACTACCAGAATTTGTCTCTCATCTCCTCCCAAGTAGAAGGGTTTAGTTAAAGAACGTCTCTATAATTATGACCCCATTTAATGGACTGATAGTCAAAGTGCCTGGGGAATGGTTGACCCAGTCTGTGTCTTCCCCTGGTCAGACGAGAGCACATGGGTCCTTTCCTTCGGCAGTGTATTTATGTCCATCAGGACTGAAGGTCACCCATACTCACTCTTTCAGGCTTAGATCATGTGTCCCAGGCACAGTGGGGACAGTGATTTTCCCTTATAATAACCTCTTGTTAACCCTTTACTTTCCAAACACAAAGAATATATTAATCCTCTTAGTCCTCTTTTAGGTAATGTAACTGTGACTAAGTGACATTCTATCTTATATGATAATTCAAAATTACCCTCCCCATATGCAAGGGATATTCTAAAAAATAATACTTGCACTTTCTGTACATGCTTCAGTGAAAAAAGTATATTTATGAAAATATCAAAGGCACTTTTTCTCATAGCATCATTTGGGTGAATACACTCTTTATGTTAAGGACACGTAAGTTAATGCTGAAAACCCTGTCTGTATAGAGCAAGAGCAGAGCAGACTTTTTGAACACTTCTGACAATCTAGTATGGAGTCACTGTCAACCATGAGAGTTATATCAAGTGCTGTGTCAAGACTGAGGTAATGGGGTGTAACAGGAACATCCTTAGGAGGGACCCAGAATGCTCAAAACCACGAGTCTGGACACTTGGATAAGGACCCCCTCTGGACACTGGTATGAGTAGGAACTCCACCTGCTGTAAGATGTAAGAACTCAGAGCTCCAACCACCTATCTGACCCTTAAGCTTGGCTGCACCATGGGTCACACTTGAAGCCCTGCCAGATCTCCACTCCACCAGATGTGTGCCACCACCTGCTTCTCCACCTGGGGATGCCAGCACAGACCTGGACTTCCCGACAGATGCTAGCTCTGCTCAATTCTAGCGTGTAAGCTCTCCCTTTCTGTGTGTAACCTGCATATAACTTGAATGGCTTATTGGGAAATCCCCCCTAATAAACGTGGAATTGTGGAAAGACACAAGCATGTGTGAGTGACTCCTTTCGGGGATGCTCCCTTGCTCACAACAATATACATGTGCAGTGTGGGTGAGTTCACATTGCTAAGGAAACCTTAACTATCATATTTCCTGGACTTGCTTAGTTTGACATTAAGCAAAATTCATATAGCACCATATGAACTCATTTGAATATATTAGCTTAAGTTGATTATTTAACTGGTTGACCCCATTAGCTCTCCTAAGCTTTAGTGAGATTCTCAAAGGAGAGCTTTGTTGTCTATATGGATTTACATATATGATACAATGCTCCAATTGACAAAAATCATGGCCTCGGTCTGCTTTGAAACTAATGTAGAGCATCTATTGATTAATGAGGCACAATCCATGTCCTTAAGGACTTTATATTCAAGTAGGAAAATAAAGAATACATCCTAGTGATTTCAATATAAGACAGTTTAGTCCCTTTGAAAATATAAGATCTTACAGCAATATCATACAAGATAAAAATCTAAATCCCTTAGCAAAGAATATAGGACCTTTTATGATACTGTTTATTTCTAACATTCTAGCCTTGTTTTCTTCCACTCTGCTTTATCATATACCCTAAAGATAACAATTTTGAAACTTCTCTTAGTAATTTGTTCTCATCTCTATTATAATGTGCATGACATAATTTAATAAATGCTGTTTGAACTAATAAATAATTGATGTTTAGGGAAGTGATCATTTCCCTATGGGGTGAGCAGAAAAGGGTTAATGGAGAGTATGGCTTTTGGGCAATAAAAAACGAGCAGGATTTTGATAGAGATGAGGCTGGAGGATATTTGAGATATGGACCAAAAGCCTGGAAATTACAGTTGCAAAGGTAGACTAGGTTTGGTTTCTACAGCAGAAGAATGAAGGCCAGACTGAGCAGGCAGACTGGAATCAGAAAGAGATGATCTATTTTGAAATGTTAGAAAGCATCATTGTTGAGATAGCTGCAATATGAGATTACTATTTAAGGGCAGAAACTGTAAGCTTAGCTAGAGATTTTGAAAGATTAGATTTTCTTATACCCTAAAATAAATGAATTCACAAAAAGTGCTATCCAATATAAGGAAATGGATTTTATAATTGAAAACATTGGTCAGGGGATTGCAGCAGCTAGGTTATGCATTGCTTTATTTGTCTCTGAAGTTTTCCCTGGTTGTTCCATGCACACATCCTGCTTTCTCCCAACACAGTTTATAATAGGTTCAAGGGCAGAGCCTTTAAATTTCCCAAGATACCAATTCCAATAATATAAGTGCTTGTTTATAATAATAATTACACCTAATTTATAATAACATGGTTATAATAAGCCATAAAATAAGTTTTTGCTTAGTACAGGAAACATTGTCTTTCAGAGAGGACATAAAGTCTATGACAAATAACATCAGAGAAAAGGGATGAGTGAAGTAGAACAAAGATACATCCAACGTCTCATTTGAGAAATTTCTTCTTCATGGCTTCTTCCCAAAAAGTGGGGTAGAACTGGATATGACAAGATTATGTAGCCTGAAGAAAATTGGCTAGACAGGGAAACTAAGTTGATGTGGAGCAAGTTGATGTTTCACTCCTTTCCAACTGTCCTGATGTCCTCAGGAAGAATACCATCAACTTAGAAATTGATTTTGATGAATTCTATAAAAAGAGCCAAGTCTGCAACATTTACTTTTATTGTCCTACCACTAAACTTTTGTCTGTTTGTTGTTTTGTTTTATTTTACCTTTTTTTCCTTTATTGATATTAGAGAGGGAGAGGAAGGGAGAGGTAGAGAGAGAGAAACATCGATGAGAGAGAACATTGATTGGCCACCTCCTGCATGCCCCCCACTGGGGATCAGGCCAACAACCTGAGCAGGTGCTGTGACTGGGAATTGGACCAGCAACCTCTTGGTGTATGGGTCGACGCTCACTGGCCACTGAGCCACACTGGCCAGGCTATTTTACCTTTTTGAGACTTAACAGGATATTGTGAGAATAAGAGATTGTATATGTGTATATATAAAATTTGCCATGGGTATATACTAGGTTCTCAATAAATGGTAACTATCTTTATTGTTATCTTGAGTTTAGTGTTATAATTATTATACAAGAGGCTGTATAGTGCTAAACTTTGGAACTAGACTAGATGGATTCACATCTACGAGTTGTTACTACTTACAAGCCATATGATTTTGGACAAGCTTCTTAACCTCCCTGTTTTCTAACCCATAAAAAAATAATAATATCTGCCTTATGGGGTGTTTGGAAGGGTTAGAGTAAATTTATGTAAATAACATAGAATAGTGTTCTGAACAATGTTCATAGAAATATAAGCATTGTTATCTTATTCTTAAGCAATCCATTCTCATGACCACTCTCTGGACAAACCTATGCCCAAGCATCACTCCATTTTTGAAATCTTAAGTTCCAATATCCCATTTTCTAAAGATAACTTTTATTGTTTCCACCCCCTTATTCTCCCATTAACATTCTACATTCTTAAAGATCTCATTAGAGGTCTCCTGAGCTTTCCTTTTCTCTGGTCTCTGGATTTCCCCTTAGACTCTAAGTTCACTTTCATCTTGTCATTGCATCGCTGCACACAATTTCTTTTACTCTCCCAATAAGGCAACATGTAAATAATAATGTTCAAGTTCTTCTTTTATAATCAAAATTGTTCTACACATTCTTTACAAAGTTTTTTCTTTTTTCCATTTTTTATTATAAACCATCTTTTAGCCCTGGCCGGTTTTGCTCAGCAGTTAGAGCTAAGTCAGCCTGTAGTCCAGAAAGACCTGGGTTCAGTTTCTGCCAAGGGCATGTACCTCGGTTGCAGTTTGTCCCCGACCTGGTTGGGTTGTGCAGATGGCAGCCACTCGATGTGTCCCTTTCATGTTGATGTTTCTCTCTCTCTCTCTCTTCCTCTCTCTCCTTTCCGCTCCTCTGAACAAAACAATGGAAAAATGTCCTCAGGTGAGGATAAAAATAAATAAATAAATAAATAAATAAATAAATAAATAAAATCATCTTTTAAAAGCTTTCTAGTTTTTTAGATAATCGTCATAATTTATGTAGATGGTACTTTATTTTTAAAAAATTAAAGAACTTTCCCTAAAGTTAGCAAGAGTGTGAGTTCAATAATATGCTAGCTGTTACTAAATATAATCAACAAACTCAACAAAAAGAAGACAAACAATCCAATTAAAAGATGGGCAGAGGATCTGAATAGACACTTTTCCAAAAAGAACACACAAATGGGAAGGAGACATATGAAAAATTCTTATCATCTCTAATCATCAGAGAGATACAAATTAAAATGACTGTGAGATGTCACCTCACACCTACCAAAATGGCGACCATCAACAAATCCTCAAATAACAAGTGCTGGTGAAGATGTGGAGAAAATGGGACTCTAGTACACTGCTGGTGGGAATGCATACTGATGAAGCCACTATGGAAAACAATATGGTATTTTCTCAAAAAATTAAAAATGGAACTGCCATTTGACCCAGTGATCCCACTTGCTTGGGATATATCCTAAGAAGCCTGAAACACCAATCAGGAAGAATATATGTACCCCTATGCTCATACCAGTGTTATTTACAATAGCTAAGTTCTGGAAGTAGATGAGTAGATAAAAAAAACTGTGGTACATTTACACAATGGAATACTATGCAGCTGTAAGAAAGAAAGATCTCTTATTCTTTGAGATGACATGGAGGGACCTGGAGAGTATTATGCTGAGTAAAATAAGCCAGTCAGAGGAAGACAAGTATCCCATGATCTCACTTATTTATAGAACATCATGAACAAAATAAGCTGCGGACCAGAATAGATACAGAATCATGGAAGTATGGAACAGATTAACGAACCTCAGAAAGTTGGGGAGGTGGGAGGGAAAGGAAGAGATAAACCAAAGAAGCATATGCATATATGCACAACCAATATACACAGACATTAGGTTGGAGAAAGAAGGATGGGGGGTAGGGAGGGGGGTCAGTGGGGCAAAAAGGGGAACATCTGTAATACTTTCAATAATAAAAAAGATAGGAAAAAAACAAAAAATTCAATTAACATACATTTATCAATATAGACAGCCCACTCCTTCTCCTTGCTAATATTTTGGCGGCACAGTTGGTGAGGGAATGAAGCAGATCAGCTCAGTTGTGTCCACCTCTTTGCACTTGCCTTTTTGCTTTATGTTGTTCACCAGTCTGGGGAAACTGGGGACCAAGTAATCCTAGATTGAGGAGAATACACTTCAAACTTTTATCATTTTGACTGTTGTTCTTTCCTTTTTTAAAAAAGATTTTTAAATTATTTTTTGTTTAGAGAGAGGCAAGGGGGAGGGATAGAGAGCAGGAGAAACATCGATGTGAGAGTGACACATCTATTAGCTGCCTCCTGCACACCCCCTAATGGGGATCAAGCCCACATCCCAGGCATGGCCCTGACAGGGAATCGAACTGGCAACCTTTCGGTTCACGGGATGATGCCCAACCAATTGAACCACACCAGCCAGGGCACTATTTTACATTTTTTAATGTTTGATTTATTAAACTCATATATCTAATATGCTCAATGTTGAAAGTTACTTTTTATTGAGCAGTTAACATTGATTATGTTATTAATTAATTTCCATTTATTTAAACTTCAATCGTACACTTATTATGGCTGATGGTTTAGATCACTTGAGTACTTTAATAAGGATCAAAACTTATGAAAATATAATAATTTAAAAACATTACATAAACTTGTATTTATGTACATTGTGTGTTTATTCTTTCTTCATTGTTTACGTCTAAAATATCTTCCAATTTAAAATTTTTATTTTAACTTCCAGGGTTGCATTTCAAGAGTGTTATTTGAATACCATTCTAGGGTGACAGAGTCTTACCAGAGCCTGACAGAAAGAAAACCTTTCATAGTGTCTGAAGTTATTGGTTTATCAAGCAAGTAATTCTTGGTTGGAGTATATAACATGATTCTGCTCTTCATACACATTGTTTGCACTCTAGAATCTTCCCTTAAATTACATATACCTTTAACCTTACTTTGAAAACTTGGTATAACTCATTGACTTGTTTTCAGAATTTATTGCCTTTCTCTGTTAACATTACTAAGCATGTATTCTTTATTAATACATTATTGTAATTAGTAGAGCCATGTGGAGCTTTCATAAGCTAAGTGATGACAGACGAGAACACAGTTAGCACTCTTTAGGGCTCTCGTTTAGCTCAGGTATTAGACGTAGCCTTGGCCACCAATCAGTCCTGCCAGGTCTTGGTACACGCATTTTCTCCACAGTTGGTGATGTGCTTCGCTTCCATACAGTTCTTTTTGTTTATTCTTTACTGTTTATATGCATAAAAATAAGTACAAAAATATAAATTTAAATAATATAAAATACAATTTTATAAATCATTATATTATATTAACTATATGTGTGTATGCGTGTGTGTATAATTAGAAGAAAAAATCCACATATTTTGACCAGATCCTACAGAATAAGCTATAAATACATCCTGTTATGTTCACCCTTTTTGCATATTACAACTAACATTTCCTTCAACATCACTTGATTTATACGGATTTTGCAGTTAATAGCCAGGCTTTTTAATGAAAAGCTTTGCATTTCTTTATAATTCAAAAAGTTACTTTTTTATCTAAAATATATTTGAATATACTTTTTTGTTTCATTCTCTCTGTTTCTACATGAAAATATTAGCTATAAATCTGAATAGCATATCTCTTTGGGCTCCACTTTTATTTTTTTCCATATTCTGGGTGCATTAAAAGAACAAGTTTATTGGGGTATTGTATTAACATACAAGCTTGCTAAGCTTTGACATATGTATGTACCTGGGGAATCTTACCCATAATCAAAATAATAAATATATTTTTTACTCACTAAGTTTTCTCACGTTCTTTTGTAGTCTTTCTCCTTTCCTCCCTCTCCTTTTCCTCTCGTGCTCAGGCAACCACTGATCTATACTCTGTGCTTACTATAATGATGGATGAGTTCACATTTCCTATTATTGGAATCATATAGTATGTATCCGTTTTTTTCTGGCTTCTTAAACTCATCATAATCATTATAAGATTCATGTTTTTATGTATGTCAATAGTTCAATTATTTTTATTACTGAGTGATTTTTATTATATGGAGATAGCATAATTGGTTTATCCATTTATCTGCCCTCCAGGACTCCATTGGCTCTGTTTTCTTTCCCTCCATAGTCCTTCCCATCCATATTTAAATCCCTCTCAAATCTGCTGCGCAGCCCGAGACACTCTTTCCTGTCCCAGGCCCACAATTCCCACGATCTATTAATCATCTCTTCCTGAACGTATAATTGGCTAATTGAACTTAATATGACCAGGACTAGCATCTCATCTTCCCCTGAAAGCTGTCTTCTCTCCCTCTGTTCCCTTACATTGGATCACTGCCCAGTTTAAAACCTTCCAGAGTTTTCTCATTGGTATTGAAATAAAATCCAAACTCCTTTACTTTTGGCTACAAAACTGTGTACTCTGGACCCGGTATATAGCCCTAGATTAATCATGACTTATCTTCTTTTCTCCTATAATTTAAACATCCTCAAATAAACTCTATTTCTGGACCAAGGTATCTGTCCTAGTTGGCTTTTGTCTCTATTGTTGCCTTTGTCTCTGTTCCTCTTCCACGGGCTCTTCACAAGACTGAGTCCTCATCATTCTGTTTTAGGCTCAAACATTCCCTCCCCAAATATGGGGTTGGCAAAAGTAGATTAACAGTTGTTCCTATGGAAAATAATACAATAATTAATGAATAATAATACAAGAATAAACTATTTTGAACGTACGCACAGTTGTAAACCTACTTTTGCCCCACTTTGTCTACCTTCTTCACCCTTGCCCTTCCAACCGAAATAATATCCCCTTTGCTTTGTTCTCAGCCTGTGTATTTCTTAATTGCACTTGCTACCCCATGGCCAATGTTGCCCTGTTTATTTCATTAAATGCTGTTTTCTTTCTCTAGGATGTCAGCTCCTAAAGACAGAGACTGTGCCTGGGCTGTTCAGTGTCACATCCCACACTTTGCACAGTGTTGATCACATGAGTGCACTACTTAAAAAATATTTATGCATAATGGTGTATGAATGAGTAAATCTCACCACCATCCATTCAGTAATCCTAGACTGGCCCTGGACGGTTTGGCTCAGCGGTAGAGTGTCGGCCTGTGATCCAGAGAGACCCGGGTTCGGTTTCTGCTAAGGGCATGTACCTCCGTTGCAGTTTATCCCTGGCCCTGGTTGGGTCGTATTTGCTTCATATTAGAATCTGGAGCTGTAAGAATTCCAACGCCCAGGCCACCCCAGCCTAATGCGCACTCTCTGCAGGTGGAACACAGGTATTAGTAATTTTTTAAAGCCCCTGGACGATTCTGATGTGCAGACAAGTTTGAGAAACATTTAGAAAAATTAAGAGAACTGGGTCAAACCAGAAGTACCATTGAAATGTAACAAATTACTTTGTCATTTAAAGTTCAGTAATTGCTAAACATTAGTTGTCCTAGCATCTACTACTGACTCGGGTGCAAAAAGAGCACCTTCAGTTTGTTTCCTCTGCATTCACTGAGCTTCTCCAGGGACCCGATGAGCCCTGATGACACTGGTCTGCCTAGTCTGGAAACTTCTCCAACTTCTCCAAACACAGTGCAAGCAGAAAATGGTGCTGCAGTATCCGGGGAAGTCGGGGTGGAGGCAGAGATAAAACAGTCTTGGTGTTCCTCAAAAAAACTATCATATGATCCAGTGATTTCACTTCTGGGTAGATACCCAAAAAGATTGAAATTGGGATCTCAAAGAAATAGCTGTACCCTCCATGTTCAGTGTAGCATTATTCACAATATCGAATATATGGAAACAACCTGTGTCCATCAGTGGGTGAGTGGATAAAGAAAATGTGGTATATACACACAATGGGATACTATCCAGCCTTTAAAAAAAAAAAAAAAAAGGAAATCTTGCCATTTGCAACAGCATGGGTATGAACCTGGAGGACATTATGCCGAGTGAGAGAAGCCAGACACAGAAGGACAAACACTGCACAATTCCACTTATATGAGTTATCGAAAATAGTCCAAGTCACAGAAACAGAGAGTACAACGATGGTTGCCAGGGGCTGCGGGGAGAGAGGGCTGCTCCTCAAGGAGCATAAAGCATTGGTTATCCAAGGTGAGTAAGAGCCGGGACCTGAGGTACAGCACAGTGCCTGTTAACAATGCATATGATGCACTTACAAAACCTTAAGAAGGTAGATCTCAAATTAAGGATTCTTATCACAAAACATAAATAAAATAAACACTTTTTTTTTTTTTGGTACGTGCCTCTAGCGGGAACTGAACTCAGGACTCTCTGGTCCGCAGGCCAACACTCCAACAGCTGAGCCAAACTGGCCAGGGTAAATAAACACATTTTTAAAAAAGAAGTGTGTCCATTCCTATGTGATCGACTCGGGGACCATAATGTTTGAGTGAAGAGTGTGCTGAATCTGACAGAGGTTTGTTTTGGTTGGTTTAAGAAGCTGGCCCATTACTAAAAGAAAAAAAATAAAATCTGGTACTATCATTTACTCAGAGGGAACAAAACTAGGAAATAAATGAGAAACAGCTGGGCAGACATGCGACGTTATCTGCTTTCTCTTTAAGAAGCAGTTAGAGCTACTAGAGAAAAGCAGAGGAAAACATGTCTGGAGAAAGAGGGATTATATTGGGAGAACAGAGAATCACTGAGGGACTCCTGTGCTCAGAGCAGTAGCTGAAACGTGCTAATGACCAATTTAACACCTGCCATTTTAATTAGCACCTAAGGATAAGCTGAAATTGAGAGAGAGGGCTGGAAACAGTAAACCAGCCTGAGAGATGGCCTCAGGTCAGAAGGAAAATAAAGAACCACTGTTTAGGGTAGCAGGTGATCATAGTTTGTTGGTCAGGGGCAGCACAATTTGTATTTAGGACTTGTTTGCTTTGTTTATTAGTAATATGTTTGTGATGTAAAATTTGGAACAGAAGCTAATTTGTACATTGTCTCAAGAAAATTAGATTTGCAATAAACTGTTTTAAAACTTTCCCTTATTATCTAGTGATTTTAAAGAATAAAAAAGCAAAGAACACAGCCTAGTTTTTCAGGAGCCACACATATCAATTTGAGCTACTATCCAGATGGTTACTTATAAGCCTGGTGGCCAAAATGTAGAAAAAAAAAATTTTAATAAACAAAAACCCATGTATTTAATAATTATGTATAGGGCAGTGATGGGGGACAGGATATATTACTATAATTCAAAGTCAAATCATAAACATCCATAATGCCACCAACTTTAGGACATGTTGCCCCAGAAGACCTACTTTATGTGCTGTTCTGGCTGGTGAGGTCATTTGATCACTGACATGCTCCAGTCCTTCAGGGCCATGCAGTACAATGTAGAACAACTCTGAGTTGGTACCAAGTCCATTCATACCTCTGTTAAGCTTTTTCATGTGGAACAGTGCATATCTGAGGACAGGTATCTGTCACCAACCATGACCCCATACTCAGGAAAGATCACCAAAGCAACGTGATGGTTCTCACCCTTTCTAAGATTATGAGAATAAACTTTAACCTCCAAGTGAAGTCTGGAAAGTCCCTTCTAAGTAGCACATGAAAGGTATGCTCATTGATAAAGTCAGGAGGAGAGAAGGACATTAGAAGTTACCACAGGGTGATATCCCTGACGAACCTGTTTGCCATATACAATTCTAGGAAAAATGGATGTAGTCACTTGATAGATGTTCCTATGTGCAGATGAGGTGAGACCTGCAGTCACGCAGCCACCAAGCGCAAGGATAAGCCTCAACACTTACCTTCAGGCCCAAGTCATTTCCTAACTCAGAGTCCAGGAGGATATGTGTGGCAAGGTCCCTAAAGCTATCACCAATTAAAATATACATTGATAAAAAGTGTTCCAGAATTTCAGACATATAAATAAATCATCACTGCAATCATTTCCCAAGAACAGCATTTGAAGAAAAGACCATTAAAAATCAAGACTACTCTCACTAAACCCAGTTCTGCATTAAAAAAGCATTATAGAACATGTGATGAGATGTAACTTAAATATGTAATGACTATTTGTGTGTATTTGATATCAACTTTAGTCTTGTTCTATAAGTCACATTTTAATTCAGGGTTTCAGTCTGGTCATACATAATCTGATGTTGAGATGCTGGCACATTTACAGGACAGTCATATTTGAAGGGTGCAGTAAAAGCTATAGAGGATTGTTCAGTGTACATGAAGATGATCTTTCCATGTACCAGGTGTTCTGGGGTGTTCGTGTTCATTGGTTTGTTTGCTTGCTTGCTTGTTTTGCGGTCAAAATAAGGCAGAAGACCATGAAAGACAAAATAAGTTTGTACTGAGCAATAAGGAAAAAGAAAATCCCCTTGGGTTGTGATCCAGGAGAAACCACAGTGCTACACACACCGGTTTTTCAACCAAAAGAAAATACAACTCTAAAACCTTTTAATTACTTTAAAGAACGTATGTATCTAGGTAAGTTGCATCATCTTTTCTTGGGTACTTTCAAATACATCGGGCATGGGTGAGTGTTTGTTGCTAGGGCAGGAGCTAATCACAACCTGACTTGTATTTTTAGGTTTGGGAAAGAGTCGTCGAGGAAGAGTCAGTACTACTTGTTCTACTACCTGCAGGGCCCTTGAAAATTGCCAGATTTTTTCTGGTACGGATGAAAGTGAAAGCACTAGGATTTTCAGAGTTTTTTACAGCACAGCTCAGAATATTCTCTGCGAAATGGTGTCCTTGTCTGCTTTGGCTCAGATCCAGAAACATCAGGAATTAGGAGAACAATAATAAATCAACTAGTTGAGTTGAATAAATTTTTTAATTCATTTTGGGTTTGTTTTATTTTTCTTTAAAAAAATTTTTTAATCCTCACCCGAGGATATTTTTCCATTTATCTTCCGAAAGAGTGGCAAGGAGGGAGGGAGAGGGGGAGGGGGAGAGAGAGAGACATCAATGTGAGAGGGACACATCAATTGGTTGCCTCCCACTCGACCCTGACCAGAGCTGGGGACCAAACCAAAACCAAGTCACGTGCTCTTGACCGGAATCAAACCCACGACTCTTTGGTCTGAGGGATGACACTCTAACTGCTGAGCCAAACCTGCCAGGACATGTTTTATTTTTCAAAGATATTACCTGAAATAAGCAAAGAATAGAAACGGAAAAATACAAGTTTATATAACAAATGGTGAAATAACTGATTGGATGTATATATACAGATATGTGTGTATATATTAGGGTGTCCCCCAAAAATGTATACACAGTTTGAGTGATTATCAAGTCCGTTTTTATTAACATACAGTTCATTTTCAAAATTTAAAAGAATCTACAGAAATGAGTAATTTTTTTTTTGGTCAACATCTGTTTTCAAACTGATGACCGTTCTGATCCAGGCACTGCTGGTAATGAGAAGCAATGAAACAGCAAACGTCAGGGATCATTTTGTTCAGAATCTGTGCACATTGTCCTTCAATAGCTGCCCTCAACTCATTGACTGTTGCCAGTTTGGTACTGTAAACTTTATCTTTTATGTATCCCCATAAAAAAGTCTAGTGGATAAATTTTTTTATTCAAAGCTTACTCTAGTTTCACCCATTATTTCAAATTGGTTAAACCTGAAAAGGAGTGAGAATTAAGTGAGTTATCAGCTGTTGAAGTGTGTATACATTTTGGGGGGGCACCCTGTATATGTACATGTGTACATATGTGTGTGTGTATACATGTACGGCTTAGTACAATATAAAAGTCCTTCTCCAACTCTGTGATCCTAGGAGCATCTTCCTATCCTTTAATCCATTTTGGCCCACAAAATTCTGATAACAAAATGAGACTGGTGAAAATTTAACAACTCATTTGTTTGTGTGGATTGGTTCTCTAAAAAAAATTATCAGGCTAATTTGGTGAGGTATATGATGTTAGCTGGTATTGCTTTCTTTGGCCTTACATGGTCCATGGGCTGGACATTCCCCACCCAGATCTGATTTATTGTTTAAACAATGTAGGTGCCATACAAATTAACACATCTTAGAAAAATTTGAATATGCCAGAAATATTCCAAAACTTTTTATTGATCCAAGATAGTTAATGGGGAATAATTAATTGAAATAGTATTCTATATCCATGAGTATTATTAAGAGGTAAAGATTTTTTTTGCTTAAATTTAGAAAGTTCTTGCAACTTACATTTTTATGGTTCTATACTTTAGGTCATAAAGATCTGGCTTTAGTTTTTTCCTACTAAATGTTGTAAAGCTGGTCCAAAGTTACTAGGGATTTTATAAGAAATCATTTAATTGTTCTTTAAATATTTACTTAAGTTCAAGAAACCAATTTGATGCATATAATGCAAAAAAACAAATATCAATAAGGCATGATCTCCAGTCTAAAAGGTTTACGGTATAGTAATCAAATATATATAATAAAAGGAACAAAAAATATATACATATAGACATGTATCTATGTGCATATATTTATATATAAATAATTATATATTAAATATATAGTATATGCAATTATTTATAAATAATTATATAGTAAATACATAGCATATCTAATTATCTATATATAATAGCCAATGCAATAAATTAAAAAGATAATAAAAATACATATAGAATGATAAATTAGTTATCTTTAATAAAAAGAACCAGAAGAGGGGCATAAATAAGAAGCCGTGGAGTTGGTGGAGAGAGCGTGATAGCTGGTTGAAACAAATCAAAGCAGGCCTCACAGAGGCTATGGGATCTGACAGTGACCTTCAAGAGTTTCTAAAATGGGTAAGTTATCAACAAACAGATAAGTCCATATTTAAGGTATGGAAAAGGAATTAAATAAGGCACACACTAAATAGCTGAAGTGTGAAAATACACCGTGGTCCAGTTCACAGTACTAGTGTGTTAGCGATGGGCCACTGCAGTACTGTGTTTTGCACATGGTCAGGATAGGCCTGGGAGTACAGCTTGGTGCCATACAGCACGGGGGACACCTGAGGGCCAGGCAGAAAGGTTTGGTTTCATCCAAGTGTCTGAAAGCGCTGAAAGTTTTTGACCAGGTCAGTGACAAAATCAGAGCTCAGACTTGGAAAGTGTCTGTTGAATGTAAATAACTGAAGAGATACAGGAAACATGATTGCTACTCAGAAAACCTTGCCCAACAGTCCAGGAGGGTAATAAGAAGCAGCTAAGCCAAAGTGTTGGGAGTGGGAGAAAAAAGACAAAGAACAAAAACAGGAGATGTTTCATGAGGACCTGGTGACTAACATATATGTAGAGCCAACGGGTGAGAAATGACTGACTTTGAGCCAACAAGGCAGGGCAATGATTGGAATGTAACAAAGTCGATCCAACAAACCTTTCCCGAGCACTTGTCTCCCAGAAGGCCCCATGAACTGTGCGGGGTTCTGGGCCCACAAACATGAGTGCAGTGTAGTGCAGACAGTGCCGTGTGCTCAGGGGGTTGGTAAACTCCTGTCGCAGGAAAGCAAATGAGTAGCTATTCCTGCAATTCAAATGCAATCACTTCTTAACAACCTGAGGAGTGATTTTCATGGTGGGCCTGGGTGAAGAGCGGGAGCCAGAGATACTGTGGTGGGTGAGGGGATAGGGACAAAGAAAGAAGGTTAGCTCAGGGAAAAGGAATGACTGAGCCAGACAGATACAAAAGTATAGGAGAGGGCAAGAACGAGGCTCGCACTGTGGATAACATAGAAGATGGGATGAAGGAAACAGGGCGTTGACAGAAGCAGGCTGAAGGCAAACATTGTTTATATAAAAGAGTAATGCCAGGTAAGCAGAATTTTGTCACTGAATTAGTCTACCATGGAAACCACCCCCAAACCAGTTTTTTTGGGGGGTGGGGGTGGGGGTAATACTTATTTAAATGCAGGTCTTGCCCTGGCCAGTTTGGCTCAGCGGTTGGAGCGTTGGCCTGCGTTCCGGAGAGACCCGGGTTCGGTTCCCGCTAAGGGCACGCACCTCGCTTGCAGTTTATCCCCGGCCCTGGTTGGTCATGCGGGTGGCAGCCACTCGATGTGTCCCTTTCACATCGATGTTTCTCTCTCTCTTCCTCTCTCTCCCTCCCACTCTATCTGTACAAAACATGGAAAAATATCCTCGGGTGAGGATAAAAAAAAAAAAAAATGCAGGTCTTTACCTGCCTGTTCCCCTGCCCCAATGGAGAAGTTAAAGGCTTCGATTACTTCTGGCGAGTGAGGAGGAGGTCCAGTATGAGCAGTGGAAATCTCTGGTTTCTCCCTGAAAGTGCACAAGTCTAATTAGCTTCTTACTATTAATGGCTGATGTGAAAACATGATTTTATAAGTCTATCTTGCTAGCATTTTAAATATGATTATTTGGGTGTTATTTTTATTTTTTGTTACAGATGTTTTTCCTTTTTCCCCCAATGACACCCTCCTCCTGTTCCTTGCCCCCCCCCCCCAGCATTGTTGTCTATGTCCATTGGTTATGCTTATATGCATGTTTTTTGCTTTCTCTCTTCCTTCGCCCACCAACCCCCTCCTCTAAAGTTTGTGAGTCTGAATCCTACTTCTATGTCTCTGGATTTATTTTGTTCATCAACTTATTTTGTTCACTATATTACACAAATAAGAGATCATGTGATACTTGTCTTTCTCTGACTGGCTTATTTCGCTCAGCATAATACTCTCCAGGTCCCTCCATGCCATCTCAAAGGATAAGAGATCTTTCTTTCTTATAGCAGCATAGTATTCCATTGTGTAAATGTACCACAGCTTTTTTTGTTATTAATTTATTTTTGTTAAAGATATTTCTCCTTTTTTCCCCATTGACACCCTCCACCCGATCCCCCCACCACATCACCAGCTTTGTTGTCCATGTCCATCAGTTATGTGTACATGCATATAAGTTCTGTGGTTTATCTCTTCCCTCCCACCCCCTCTTCTGAGGGTTGTCAGTCTGTATTCTACTTCCACATCTCTGGGTCTACCCTGTTCCTCAGATTGTTATGTTCATTATATTCCACAAATAAGTGAGATCATGTGATATTTCTCTTTCTCTGCTTGGCTTGTTTCATTTAGGATAATACTCTCCAGGTCCCTCCATGTTGTCTCAAAGGGTAAGAGATCTTTCTTTGTTACAGCTGCATAGTACTCCATTGTGTATATGTACCACTGCTTTTTTATCCATTCATCTACTGATGGACACTTGGCCTGTTTCCAGATCTTAGCAATTGTAAATAGTGCTGCTATGAACATGGCGGTACATATATTCTTTCTGATTGGTGTTTCAGACTTCTTAGGGTATATTCCCAGAAGTGGGAACACTGGGTCAAATGGCAATTCAATTTTTAATTTTTTGAGGTAACACCATACTCTTTTTCATAGCGGCTGCACCAGTCTGCATTCTCACCAGCAGTGTACTAGAGTTCCCTTTTCTCCACACCCTCGCCAGCACTTGTTTGGTGATTTGTTGATGGTGGCCACTCTGACAGGTGTGAGGTGATACCTCCTTATTGTTTTAATTTGCATCTCTCTGATGATTAGTGATGTTGAGCATTTCTTCATATGTCTCTTAGCCATTTGTATGTCCTGTTTGGAGAGGTGTCTATTTAGCTCCTCTGCCCATTTTTTAATTGGGTTCTTTGTCTTCCTTTTGTTCAGTTGTATGAGCACTCTATATATTTTGGAAATTAACCCCTTATCTGATGTATCATTGGCAATTATACTCTCCCATATGGTGGGTTCCCTTTCCATTTTTATGGTTGTTCCTTTTGCTATGATGAAGCTTTTGAGTTTGATGTAGTCCCATGTGTTCATTTTCTCCTTTGTTTCTGTTGCCTTAGGTGATGTATCAGTGAGAATTCTGCTGTGTATGATGTCCAAAATTTGTTGCCTACATTTTCTTCTAGGATTTTTATGGATTCATTTTATCCATTTTGAGTTTATTCTTGTGTAGGGTGTAAGTTGATGGTCTAGTTTCTTTTTTTTTTTTTTTTTTTGCATGTAGCTGTCCAATTTTCTCAACACCATTTATTAAAGAGGCTGTCCTTACTCCACTGTATGCTCTTGCCACCTTTGTCAAATATTAATTGAGCATAATGTCTTGGGTCAATTTCTAGGTTCTCTTTTCTGTTCCACTGGTCTATATGCCTGTTCTTGTGCCAGTACCAGGCTGTTTTGATTACAGTAGCTTTGTAGCATAACCTGATATCCGGTATTGTGATCCTGCCTACTTTGTCCTGCTTTTTCAAGACTGCTGTGGCTATTCGGGGTCTTTTTTGGTTCCATATGAACTTTTGAAGTATTTGTTCTAGTTCTGTGAAAGCAGTCATTTAATTTATAAAAATGGATGAGAGGTAGACCATTTGACTTAAAGTGATTTCCACAAAGAAATTGAGTAGAAGAACAAGATAGAAAAATATGACTAATATGATGCCATTTATTAAAATTCTTACCTGAGGATATGTTTTTATTGATTTGAGAGAGAGACAAAAGAGAGAAACATTGATGTGAGAGAAACATTGATAGGTTGCTGCCTGTATGAGCTCCAACTGGGGACTGACCTCTAAAGCTTTTGGTGTATGGGCCAAAGCTTCAGCCAACTGGGCCAACTGGCCAGGGCTGATGCTGGTTTTTATGTTCAACAAACCAGTGCAGAAGTCCCAATAAAACTATGCTTGTGCACATGCAAACTGTGATTACATGAGCTTGCGGACAATGTGGAACAACACACACTAGGTGTTCACAAGGATTCCTTGGAGTAAATGGTTATGGGGGTACAGGGAAGACTGGGTTGTGGTGGAACCAACATAAAAAGAAAAACAAAGGACTGAACTTGAAAAAGCACATGTATAATAATCACATTTATGAATTCATGTAAAATTTTACATGTATATGTAAGTATACATGGGATATATTTATCAAGAAATTTGGTTTAGTAAAAGGATAAAAGCACAGCAAATTTAGTAAGAGGTTATATTGAATTTCAAACAGATGAAGGGGGAGCAAAAAATCTGGATTCACTTTCAATTTGTTACCCCATGAGGCTATTTCTGTTTCTTCTTGTGTTCAAAGTAGTCTTTGGAAACTGAGCTCCCTCAACATGTCAATGTCATTTCCTGTACGAGTCATTCCTGTGATATCTTTACACATCAGCTCTAATCGAAGAACACTGGCCTTTTTCCCCAACTGTCACAGAGTTTTCTTCCCGTGGAGTTGTCATCTCTGTGTGATGACTTCAATCATTACTTGCTTTCTGCCAGCACCTGAAAGGCAGAACTTCACTGTAGTAATCTTCCTTACTTAACTGCAGATCTTCAAAGATTTCCTCCAAAACTGCATGCTACATTGATTTGTATTCTTCGCTATGCTTCTGTGATAGTATAGAGCCTTCCTTCATCTGTTTTTTCCAGCATTTATCACCAAAGTAGTTAGAAGCATCCAACTGCCTTAATGAAGAATTCCTGGTGGTCTCTGCTGCTGTTACCAAGCTAGGGCCAATCTAGGGGAGAGATGACTGAAGCAGGGTCCCAACAGCAGAAATGATGTGAAGGTTATAACAAATAAATGAACAAGGTGCTCGAGCGTTCTGAGGATCCTATGTATCATGCCTATGCTCAGGTGCTGGATGCACTTTCCTTCCTCATTGCATATGCACATCCTTGTCATTCTCAAAGCTCAGTTCAAAGGCTTCTCTCACACCACACTCTTCCTTATTTTGCCCCAGCTAGAAGTATCTTTTATTCTTCTGCCCCCTTTCTGTCATGCAATAGGAATTAATCTGTACCCTTTTCTGCCAAATATCACCTTCCACTTTATATAAAGATTAAGTAGCTTATGTGCACTTTCAGAGTTAACAGTAGGAGTCCTTTACCATCAATTGTGTTAGACCACTGCCATACTGTGAACAGTAGGCACATGATATATATTTTCTGACCAAATCATCTCAGCTAAGATGAGATGATAGACCATCATCTTCAAGAGGCTCTCGGGGATTTCACAGGCAGTAGGATGTGCACTCACAACAATGTGCTCTATCCAAAGACATTGTGATTGGAAATTTCTTTCCTCTTGATCCTTGGTCAGTTCTATCCATGCAGAGACGTGATTAAAATCGAGCCTGGTCCTCCTCATGGAACAGAGGTTGCTGTTTGTTCGGTGTCTCTCCCCACCTAGCAGCATAATTAGTCCTGTGTTTTTGCAATCTGTTGGTATTCTAAAAATGAGAACAATGACCTTTGTGTTAATTAGTTGATATAAGAACCTGCTGGGACTGGAAGAATAAGACTTAATGGAACTTGAGATTATATATTCCAATCATAACTGTGGAGGCAATAACTAATGCTAATGATGAGATCAAATAAATATACATCCATACTAACATGCTTTTTAATCCCCTTCCTCTGACTTAGATGTTCTCGGAATTAACTAGCAGTATAATAAACATAGTTGAGATTGCCCCAAAAGTCTAGAAACATGAAGAAAATACTTTATTATACTTTTTTTAGATGAACAAACATACCCATTGCTTTAAATTTTAAAGTACATAACCTGAAAAGTGTTTAAAATTTAAAGAATAATATATTGAGAGTATTATTTGAAATATAACTAAAATGTTTTTAAAATAGAATAACCTTTGCTTCACAACTTTTTGCAGACCTTTTTTATCTGGTTGTAGTAAGTGCTTTCGAAGAAGAAATAAAATAGTGAAGGGACAGAGAATCATAGGGAAAAAGAGAGATTCTGTTTTAGGTAGGGCGACTAGGAAGAAAGAACAAACAGAGAATGCTTATGGGGATTATAATTCCTTTAGACTGTGCTTGCTCCAACACCACACACACTCTGTCAGAGGTGTCTGACATCTCTAGCACTGTCTGTCCCAAGCAAGGATAGGTCACTCTATCAGGGACCTAGTGTCCAATAAGCCCATCTTCAGCCCATCCAGAGATCTCTGGGAATTGTATGTGAGATTTTCCATAACTGTACATGGGCTTTTCGCTCAAGAATATAAAAAAGTTTAAGAGGCATAAAGTAGATGATGAACTACTTGTTTTGTATCCTATTGTATAAACAAGGGAAAATGACTGGCCAGCACACACACCAAGCCTTGGAGAACAATATCCCTGGAGATAATCATGGAGATGAGAAGATGCTGGCATCTCCCATCACCTACTGCATCTCTGGAGCAGCAGACAGGGGTGTTTGGGTCTGGAGGGGAGATACAATCTTGCGTTGTTGGCTTCTAGCTGCATGATTAAGGAAGCACCAACACCCTCTGGTGTAATGAAGGTTTGGGGTGCAAGCCTTATGGTCACAGCTGAGTGTCCTGGTAAATCCTTGAGCTCCAGCTGTACTCTGCTACTGTGCCCTTCATTTGTTGGGAGAGGTGGGGCAAGAGTGATCTTCACTCTAATTTAGTTAGATGTAGTCAGGGAACTGAGGTCTGTGCTATGATTACAGCTGTAACAAAACCTCTGACCTGAGCAACACCTACTGAAACAGGTTTAGAAAGATCAGGGAATGATGTAGGATGAAGTGGGGAAAACTGGGGTTCCCTGTTTCTCACATAGTTTAATACCTGGCTGGCAATATAGGCTTTTGGGGAAGGTAAATTGTCCAAGAAATCACTTGAGTTATGTTTCATTTCAGATAAACATTAGTTGTTCTCTTTTCTCTCATTTTGATATTGTGAGGGTCTAAGCATTTGTAAACTTAGAGAGAAGCCACCAGCTCTGCCTTTCTCACTTCCATAGTCACAGTCCCTAATGTCATTACCAAGGAAGCTGTTATTATTTATTCATGTTGTTATGTTTATTTATATCCCGATTTAGTTCATGAAGAATTTGTGTGTCCCAAGGGAGCTATGGTGACAAGAGCTGGCTTTCTGTTGTCTGTGTGTTCAAATGAAAAGGATAGGGAGAGGCTGAGGGAAGCAGGAGGGGTTTCTGGAGAACAGCTGTGAGGAGCAGAATCCCAGGGGACCTGGCGGTCATGGTGGTAGTTCAGATGAGTGGGCGGTTGGGAGAAGAAAGAGAGATTTGGGACTATGGAGCCTTTTAGGGTAGAGCAGACCTTAGGAGGTTAGGAAGATTAGAACATCAGCTAGACATTGTTTATCTGGACATCTGGGAAGAGAAACACTTGAGTTGCAAACTGACTTAATGAGTGCAAAGACAACCATACTTTTTTCAGAATTTCATGTGGGGCTGGTACTGCTTCATGATATCTAAAGGAATCTTCCTTTTTCTTCGTCCCCTTCATATATCCTTCTTTTCCTTTTCTCCCACTTCTTCCTCTCTCTCCCAGTCTTCCTCCTTCACCCCAACCCAGAATGACCAGACCTTTACTAGATCTCAGGGGAGAATTGTTGATACTATAATCCCACTACATTATTGATTAAGTAAAATCATTAACATGTTAACAATGGAAGGGGGACCAGAGAGCATCAGCTCCTTCAAGTGGAAAATAGGGAAAAAAATTTCCAAGAAGGGAAGTCATCCAATTAGAACAAGGTCATTCTGGGACTAGAATTCAAATTTCCTGACTCCCTATTAAGCATTCTTTCTACTCCATGATAAAATTTTCTGGGTAAACAAAGAACTATATACCATGTATAATATTATTTTACTCATGAAACAAACCATTTACTTGCTTGTTTTGTGTCAAATTTATGCTAAAAGTTGAAAATCAAGGTGGGCATTACTTTAATTTTCTAAGTACTTTATAGTGCTTTGTTCAAATTCCTTAAAATTATCAAATGGATTGTAATTTTTAGCTGTAGAAACAAAAAGAGGCCAAAGGTATTTCACAGATAACCCAAAATACTATTTCAGTTTGGATGATGTGGGTTTATTTTTTTATTTATTTGTCTGTTCTTTATTCTATTTAAATTTCAAAAGGAACCAATCATACCTGTATAGGTAAAATGCTAGAGGGAAAGGCATGAAGACAAAATAGAAAAGCGAATTGCTGATTCCTGGGAATCATACGGTTTGACTTAATTATCCTCTCTTTCCATCTTATATGAGCTCTATAACCAAAACAATGGCAATACATAGAATGACTGAGGATAGACTGAGACGTATAAATATAAAGCAGATGTTCCATAGGACACAACAGCCCTGGGTATATAGAACAAAATAGCTAACATTAATAATAGTTGAAACACAGTATTTGTCTTCATCCCCATTTGCATTATATCCTCCCTGAAACTAAAATGTCTCCCAAATATTTCCAGGAATAAGTATTGCATTGATTGAGTAGAGATAGCTAGGACTTGATATGAGCCCCTAAGAAGTGATTCAGGTTAATATGTATGCTCGTCCCATTTCCTCTTGTCTGTTCAACTCAGTAGTAATGCTGCTGGTGGAAATTTTTACAGCTATGCAGACAGTGTATGCCAGGCAGGGTAGAGCTAAGGCTGTTATGTCCTCTTTGAGAATACTACATGTCCACAGTACCCATCAGAGCCTAACACTCTCCTTCATCATGGTCTATGGAATAGAAATTGGTATCTATATTTCAAACTGGGCTCTGAGAGTTTAAGTAACTTAGCCAAAGTCACACAGCTAGTACTAGGGAAGGATTTGAAAGCAGCCAGTCTGACTGCAGAGTCTGTCCTTCCAAAATTACACAAAATGTCTAATTTTATGAGTGAATTGGACACTGACACTTGCCTAGAGAAGGTCTTCCTCTCATAAACTGGTTCTCTGGAAAAGGGCTGCTGGTGCTAAGAAGTTAGAATAGCTATGGATATGTGTAAGCCTGATTAGCTTAGCATAATATTTTTTGTGTGAGTGAAGCACTAGCGAACAGAATTATGTTCCACAGAAGAACAGCTAAGACAGAGAAAATCTCCTTAATACACAAGTTTGAGACAAGAGGAGATGACTGAGTCTCCATCATATCGATTTGGGAAAATAATATTGCTTGGTTTCAGTAGACACATCTTCATTCTAAATGCAAGGATTTAAAAGAATTCTAACCACGCAAGAGACCCTACTTCAGTTTGAGCACGGTGCTTGACCAAATGTAGCTCTGAAGAAATAAAATACTATTCTTCCCCCATCCCAAAGCCCTCCAGCTTAAGCAAATAGACTCCCTGTAGGCTCCCTAATCCAGCTTCCCAGCCAAGAGACCCAGCAGCCCGACAGACTATTTCCGACCTGTCTCTGGGGGCAGTATGGCCTTTTCCAGGCTCAGCAGGCGTGCTCCCAGTGCTATGGCAATAAGAATGTGCAGGAACTAGAAGTTTTCCCTCATTCCATCCTGAACACTGGTGAGTATGTTGGGATCCGGGAGTCTGACACATGACACTTGGAGCATTCACTTCAGGAGGTGAGAGTGGCTCTGTGAGACACCCCAGATACACGCATGTGCATGACCTCCATGGTCCACATCCAAAAGTCCAGGAAGCAAATGTTCAAAATTACAACCTGGAAGATATGTGACATCTCATCTCTGTATTCTGAAGCAAGACACACACACACAAAATTCTCAGGTTGTAAGTTTCATCTTCCAGACTTCATGGTCCAAGTACACGTTTAGATCCTCTTAGAACATTAACGACAACTTCCACAGACCAGCTGCTATTCCACTCTGCTTTGGCAGTAATTTTAACGTGCCTCCGTCACCCCTGTGCCCCATCATGCTCCTTTCCCAGGTGTGCCAGGAATCTCATTCGAGCCCAGTTGTCATTGGCCTAGGTTTCTGGCCAGAGCAGCTGCAGAAGCAGAGGCGGCATCTGCTTGCAATCCGACAGCAGGTTTCTCTCAAAGCGTAGTTGTTCAGTCTCTACAGATAAAAAGAAGAGCAAGCTAAAGCAAAAGGCAGAAAGGGACTGGAGTTACTGGCTCTCACTGAAAGCAAGAATGTCAATGATTTATTTGCAACAGGAAGGTCAGGTGGGTGGAAATGGGAAACCTGCGATTATCTGACCCTGGTAAGAAGGTTGGGACTTGTGATAGGGCCGGCAGACAGAAGACAGATGGCAGAAAACAAAGAATTGTAGCACTCACTGAAGGATCGTTGTTCCTGTTACAAGCTTTTATCTTTTTAGTTCATTTTATTAACAAGTAGTGATCACATTCTAATATCTCAATGAAAATATTTTGACAATGTAGTTTACTACTACAAGAGAACTCAAAATCTGATTCTCTTAAGGAAAACAGAAATAGTCTTGGTCATTCTTTGTATCATTAGATTTTAAAAAAAAAGCTTTGGGAGACATTGTACTATGTCACCCTTTTTGATATAGTTGAATAAATTTGGGTTTTAAAGTCAGGCTGACCTTTAAATGGTTGTATGACCTTGGACAAGTAATTAAACCTCTCTCAATTTTAGTTTCTTCATCCATAAAATGGGACTGTAGTCATCCCTACATCATGGAATAGTTCAGATTAAATTAGATAAAATTGTGATGTACTCTAAATTATGCCTAGTACTTGATAGAACCTCAATAAATCCCTACTTATCTCTCTGTCATTTGAACTCTAAAGGTCCCTACTGGTTCAGTGTATATAATGTGTTCCCCAACTCTTCTACAGAGCTTAGGGTGTGATCTAGAACCATACAAAATTAAAAAACTGGAAACAGAGAGTGCAAAAGAGTAAAGGAAGCTGCAGTGTCATGGAAGAACCATGAACTAGTCAGAAGTTCTGGGCTAAACCCGGCTTGGCTCCTTACCAGATACAGATTGCAGGCACATTGCTTAATGTCTTAAAACTTCAGTGTGATTATCTACATCAAGGAGATGACATCTCCTTTGCGGACATCTGTTTAAGACATCCTTCCTATGCACACACTTTGGGTTTGAGATTGGGTTTCCCACAACAAGAACAAGACACATTCATTGCTCTGAAGGAGCCTACAGCCTAGTAGAGGAATGAGTCACCTATCCACATAACAAGAGCGCACTCACTGAATATGTGATCTCTTGAATTCTTTTCCATAAACAGTAGAAAATAACAATGATAGACACAGATTTAAGGCAGGCTCTCCCACATCCTAGTTTTGTGAACCCAAACAAGTTATTTAACTTAATTTTAGAAATGATGAAAATAATGGAATTGTTGTGAAGATAATGTGTGAGGGTGTGAGGAGGACAGTAACCATTCAATAAAACTTAGCTCTTTGGCCTTAGCCAGTTTGGCTCATCGGTTAGAGCGTCGGCCTGCGGTCCAGAGAGACCAGGGTTCGGTTCCCGCTGAGGGCACTTACCTCAGTTGCAGTTTGTCCCCGGCCCTGGTTGGGTCGTGCTGGTGGCAGCCACTCAATGTGTCCCTTTCACGTCGATGTTTCTCTCTCTCCCTCCCACTCTATCTGAACAAAATAATGGAAAAATGTCCTTGGATGAGGATAAAAAAATATAAAAAAACAACTTAGCTCTTTGGTTTTCTGTAGGTATCCACTGCACCTGGAGAAAAGGTAACAGCTTAAGGGGCTCCCCCATGAACTCTATATGCCTCTTCACACCAATAATCCAGGCAGAAACATCTAGTCTCTACTCTAACAAACAGAATCGTTTTGATATTGTTAAGTACGTGTACAATTTCAAAAGTCCACACTTTAAACATTGAGCTTTATTTCTTGAAGGAACGTAATAATGGAAACTACTTCTATTTTGTTTTTTCATGTAAATGCTATCTTGCATACTTTATCTTACCACTTTTTATTTTGAAGAGTCTTCCATTTGCTATAAGTTACTGAGAAAAACACAAACTTTACAGGCTGCAAGGAAAGTCTGAGTTGACAAAGAGCTTTAGGTAGGAATACCACATACAGAGCACAATTAGCTCAGGATGACATTTTCAAGGTCCTTGGAAAGAAAACCTGTTCCAAAATGAGAGGAACTCTTTTCCCAAATGATAGTTTCAGTCCCGAATCCTAGCTACTCTAACCCAAGCCCCAGCTGTGTTCATTTTCCCTCAAAGTGGAGATAAATAAGGCTGAAACACTGCACATATGTAGCATCTTGTTTCCAAAGAGCCCAGTAGTCTTTAAACATGGTGTCCCATTAATCTTCCCAGCAGTCTGAGAGAGGGAAGTGACATGTTTAATGTTTCGACTTGTACAAATGAGGAAACTTAGGAATGACAAAGCGAACTGAATGGCCCAGAGCACAGTAAAGTGGGTAACAAAGCAGGGAAAAGAAACTGGGTCTTGGAAATTGTGATTATTTCAAGGGCATAAGAATATCCATAAATTACAAATAATAAGATAAAACTTAGCTGCTGATTTCTTAAAGCGTATTTAAACCAAAATAGGGAACATGTGGGCTTTCAAATATGCACTAGACACACTCCTCCAGGTGCTTGGGATGATGCCAACAGATGCCCTACTGGGCTTCTTCTCCTTTTGGCCCCCACAATTGTATGTCACGTCTCACACTGTGATAAATTTTCTGACACCTGGTAATTGGCTACAGATTTCCAACTCTAACTTCCGGGTTTTATTTTTTTCTTCTCTTATACTGCAAGTCAAACCATATACAGTACCTATTTTTTTTCCCCAAAAGCCTGCTATATAAGAGCTGATTAAATTCCTGTCTTTTTCCTTTAAATTAAAAGAAAAAAAGTAAAGTGGTTTAGACAACTAAATTTTCTCAATACAAGCATAAGTGAAACTTAATTAAATATAATATGTAATCTTCTGAAGCTTTTTTTTAATCTAAAGAGGGTAAGTTTTGTTTTTGTTTTTAAATTAATTTGGAGTCATATTTAATGTGAGGGTATTGTTAGAGCTTGGTTATTAGGAAAGTGAGAGTTAGAACTTTTATAAATTACTAGCCAATTAAGAGTGTCAAGGTATCTCTTAAAACAGTTTAAAGGAGTATTAGTTAAAAGATTAAATTACATGGGATTAGTACCACCTTTAGCAACATGACTTTGATTTCAAAGTCAAGTCGTTGAGATAAGACTGGAGGAGACTTGGGGGTGGGCACAGCAGCAGCTGCTTAGAGTGGATTCAAAGATGCTTTGAAGGAACCTTTGGTCCCCAGCTGCCCTCTGGGCCTGTTCACTCACCAATGACCAAGAGTCCGAGACCAAAAAAGAAATTCTTACTTTCCACAGTAAGTGAAAAGGTGAAAAATATCAACCATCCTACAAGACAGCAAGGAGAAAGGCACATCACCAAACAGGTAAGTGAAATGGATGTCTAAAAGTAATTTTAGAGGCATTCTAGTGTAGTTAGAAGCACATAGAATAAAGGATAGGTCAGAACTAAGTTGAGTCCTAGATAGTCCATTTTCCAGCTGAGGAACCTTTTAAGGTCTTATAACCTTATCAAGGTCAGTGATAATGAACATAAATTCCTGGTACATAGCAGACCCACAATACGTGGTATTTATTAAAATTATTATACTCACATGTTATTTCCCTGTTCCCAAGACACATTTATTATCTCTGTCACCTCAAATTTTACCAATCAAATGTTAATGTTTTAGAGAACATACTGATTAAAATTTTATTTTCAAAATAAAAATATGAATTTGATATTTACTGCAGGTAAAGTATGACCCAATATCTTAAAGGCCCAAGGTTTAAGCAAAGTAGAAACAGTTGTCTTTATTATAGTACAAAATAACAAAGTGTTTGTCATTACTTATATCCAATATATGTGCATGTTTTACTGCTACCTAAAAATATGTCAAATATTAATACAATAACCATAATCTCCCTTATGCTTTCATTTTATTCTTCTAAATCTTGTTTTATCAGATACATTTTGAATGGGCCATCCTGCAAGTAATTTGACCAGGCAACAAAATGTAGCAAAATGTAGACCATCATTCATATAATCTTGCCTGCCTGTATTAGCTTTTGATATGTCTACTTGTCTGAGCTAAATGACAGTCCCAACAATTCCCATTCTCGAATGTTTCGGATTTGATTGGGCTCCAAAAATATATTCTCTCAGAAGACTTGGAGGAAAGACTAGATAGTGGCTATTTTGTAGCATGATTGGTTATTTAATCAAGTCCTAATCTAGGTGGTGTTGTGATGAAATTTTGTGGATCTGATTAAAGTCCCTAATCAGTTGACTTTAATTAGTTAAAAGAGAAATTATCCTGCATACTCTGAGTGGGTCAGAATTACTCACTTGGGAGATCTCTTAAAATGAGCTTAAGCTTTTCCTGAGTTGAGACTCCTGCCTGTAGACAACAAACCACAGCTTATGCCCAGGGGGTACTAGCCTGCTCAAGGTCCTCCTTTCCTGACCACTGGCCTTATCCACTTTGGATTTGCTTTGCTTAACCAGCCCCATAATTGCCTAAGTCAATTCCTTGCAGTGAATTCAGATAGATGATAGATAGATAGATAGATAGATAGATAGATAGATAGATAGATAGACAGACTAATGAGATATTAAAGTAAATATAAATAAATAGAAATGAGGAGATGATATAGAAATAGAGCTTAGAAGGAGAGCAAGAGAGAAAGTAGAAGAGATTGATCCTACTGGTTCTGCTTTTTCATTTGTATCCTGATATCTTTTCCTGTATGCTGAGTTCCCTGTGGGATCAGCTGCTATAGCAGATCTTGAAACATTGATGACTCGGTGGCTGTTGATCTCCACCAATAGACTGGATCTTTCATTCATTCATACATTAAAAATTTATAGTCAACTACTTATGAAAGGACTTAACAAAGATTAATTTTTACTAATTTTTTTTTTTGTGTGTGATTGTTCCTAGTCAAATTAAGTCATGGGCTAGACTTAATTTATTTCAAGTTACTTTGTATTACTGAATGACTATTTTAAACTTACTAGCTGCCTGATCTTGGGCAAATAATTTAACAGCTCTGTGCCAATTTCATCAAAATGGAGATAATATTTATCTCCTTAAGACTTTTATAAGAATTAGATAATTAGTATATGTAAAATATTTAATAGAGTGTCATGAATAGAGTAAAGCATATATGTTACCTTTTATTATTATTCAATCAAATTATTTTAATAATCTTTACTAATCTTTCCAAAAATCTTATGGAACAGGGTGACAATAATATTGACAAGTCTTTACAGTTTAAATAACCAGAAAACATTGGCTTAAAAATTAAAAGAATAAGATGTCTTTAAATATTCAAGAATGCTACAGGAGCAGATTGGTTTTGTCTGGCCCCAGAGTTGCTCAACATGGCATAAAGAAAGAAGACGGGTCCTGGCGTCAGGTGCCCCCAGTGCAGTCCTGGGTCCACCATTCACTTCCTATTTCTGAGCTCCAACTCCTCTGATGTAAACAGGTAACATCTACTGTGCACTGTAGTCATAAGGACTGAGGGTTACCAATGCAATAGTCTCCTCATTATTGTAGCATACTAGGGACAACTACGTGATAGGAATGTTCTTTTTTAATCTAAACTGAATGACAGGATAGTACAGATATACACTTACAATTTTCAGATTCTGAGAGTTTCATTAAGTTTCTTCTCCAAGGACTTAATCCAGTAGGCATGTATTGAATATCTAGTTTTTACAAGCTCTGTTGGCTGCTGTAAATACATGAAACAGTCCCTGAAACATTAAACAAACTTGTTTAGTCACATTTCCATACAACTCCACACTCGATTTTCTTATATTTGATTTCCCCTCCTTTCTAAGAACCCTTTTACAACCCTTAATTATTTATTTTTCTTCCTGTCTTGAACATGTATTAGTCAATGTTGTGCCCTCGAAATTCTTTATCTGCTTGTATTTTAATCATGTGCATCTTTTCATTTTCGTAGCTTCATATCTGCACAATTGACTCCCAAATATATACCTATAGTTTGACCATGAACCTATTGGTTGCTGAAAATCCAAAAATCTGAAACAGAACTCACTTTTTCTTCTTTTACTCCCCAAGCCAGACCCTTCTCTTGGTGTGTATATGTTACTGCTCAGCATATAACTTGGAGCCTCCTCTCCCTTCACCTTACTTATCCAATTAACCTTCGGGTCTTATATTTTGAGGTTTGTTTTTTTTTACCTTGGAGAATGTTGTAATCTATTCTGTTCTTTGAATTTTCTCTTTCATTTCTCTTGCCCCAAGTACTCTTTGCTTCTATTTAAAATATTTTAATAGCCTCTTAATTGATCTGCTGTTTTGAGCTTTGCCCTCTTCCCATCTTTCCAATGTCTCATATTCAGTTTAATATTTACAAATTTCAATGAACAATGTAACCAAAAACCTTTTTTAGCTTTATTGCGCTAACTGAAGCAAACATACATGAGTGAGCAGTTGTATCTTTCTATGTGTATATAGGTAGCATGGTGTGTGCGTGTAAATAGGGCAGGGTGAATAGAATCAGTGAACTATGCATAGGCCAGATAGTTCCAGTAAAACTAATTATAGTAGCAGGAACAGGAGAGGAGTGGAAAGAATGACTATGAGCTAGTGGTAATTAATATTACAGTACTTGGGCATGGACCAAGAGGCTAGCAAACAACGGGAAAGATAGTTTGAGTGTCAACTTCAAAAGGAGTCTTGTGTAGGGAGTTGTTTGATAACACTGCTAAAATAATGTTATCCAGGGAACACACTAGGGAGCAACGAGTTTGTTTCCTGCTGCCTTTGAATTCAGACAGATAAGAGAAGGAACAGCCTACTCTCCCTTCTCTGTGGATAGAATTTCTACTTTATGAAAAGCCACCTTTGATGAAATGTTATTGTATCACTGTCTACAAAGTGACCAGCCCCTAAAATGCCTGTGGTACCTCCAGCAGCTTTCAAGTGGCATGGCCTTCTATTTTCAGAGAGTTTCCACCAGGGAGAGGACTTGCATTGTTTCACTTTATGAGATTTGCAAACCAACCTTTTCAGCCATATACAACATTAGGAATCGCATTTCCTTCAAAAATGAGCTTTACTCCTAGTGCATTTTTACAGGTTGAATTGTATAAAAAGAAAAAGATACGTCGAGGTTCTAACACCAGTGCCTCAGAATGTGACCTAATATTTGGAAAGAGAATTGTTATGGGAGTAATCCAGTTAAAATGAGATCATTAGGGTGGGCCCTAATTCAAGAGGACTGGTGTTTTTGCCAAGAGGGGAAATTTGGACACAAAGACAAACAGGCATAGAAGGGAGGCAGGGTAAAGGGACAGAAGCACAAAAAGAACACCATGTGAAGATAAAAGAGGGATGCATCTGCAAGCTGAAGATTACCGGCAGTCCACCAACAACTGCGAGAAAGGCATGAAAAAGATTCTCCCTCACAGTTCTCAGAAGGAACCAACCCTGTCAAACTTCTAGCCTCCAGAGACAAATTTCTGTTATTTTAAGCCACCAGTTTTTCTTACTTTATTACACAGTCCTGGGAAGCCAATATACACATTAATATATATATAAATTCCTTGTTTCTAATATACAAAAAAAAAAATACACTTGAAGTCAATTGTCTAAATATTATTGTTTTTATTCCAAACAGAAGCAATTGCTTTTAGTCTCTCAGAGAAAATATCTTTATGTTTGAGCAAATATATTTGTGTTTCTACAGGTAATATTCACAGTGAGACTTCCACCAAAATCTCTCTAGAAATCAAAATCTCTCTCCAACTTCCATCTCAGTTGCAAATCACCATACATACCCTCCTTAATTAGGTTCTTAACTGATTTGAATGAGCAATCCTTCTTGCAATAGATCCCAATACAGCAAGGATAGCAATATCCAATTCAAACTACAAAGATATGACTTCAAAATCCTTCTTATTTTCAAGTTTTCTGCAGAGATGAAGGAGAACCCCAAGTACAACTTGCCTGATTTTAATCTGACTTTTCTTTCCAATGTTAGTAGTCCCAGTGAGACCCAGATGGAAAGTCATTAACTGAGATTTCTGTAGAAACTGGAAGCAGTTCAGCCAACTAGTAGCCACATGGAATTCCTACTGCAAGAAATGTTTTCATTTTGTTGCTTAAACTTGTACTGTATTCAGGGCATAACATGCAATTTCCACCATATAAGAAGTTAGCCTGTTGTTTGTTTGTTTGTTTTCCCCTTTGAGAGTAATAAAGGTATTTCCAAAAGAATTGCCTGAATGTTTCAGACCAGATGAGGAAGCTAATCCTCCTTTCCGAATGGCTTGATTTTGTCTGTATGCATCACTATTGTTCTCTTCCCCAGGACAATGAAGAGGAAAAAATCTATTCTGGTCTTAATCCAATCACAAGAGCATCTTTGTAGAGCAATTACTATGGTGTGGATAGTGTGTGTGACAGCTGAGTGAAACTGAAGACATTTGACACTGTTGTGAAGAGCTTTATTCAATCTCTTGCCAACTACTAAGAGTAATTGCTTGCTGGGGAGCGTTGTTTTCCCCAATTTGAGATTGCAGAGCCCTATCTTTGCAAGAAACTTGTCTTCAGGGAAGGTGCCTCTAAGCCCATATTTTCTTTTTATTTTCTATGGATGTCATTTCCTTCTATGTGTCTACCTTTCTTGCATATTTGATCACTCTTCATCTGTTACAAAACAGCCCTGTTTCTTTCTGGGTTTTGATTGTATCTATAAACACTGGCAAACTTTTTGTATGTTTGTTTCACATCATTTTCTAAGCATGTTAACTTGCTCTAGAAAAGTGAAGTGCCCCAGAAAGAAGAAAATGACTGATATAATACTGAAAACAGGGCAGCCTAAATTTAAACATATTAGATGAAATCTATAATTTAAGCAAAATGAATAATAGTTTATTTGCAAGATGAAGTGCTATATTTGCATAATTTTTAAAATCCCAAAGTTTCTGTTCTTGGTTCGATAAAGATATATGAAATAGCCGAAAAGAGAGCATATGAATTATTTTTCTATTTTTCCAGGAAAAAAAATGGTTTCTTGCCCTGGCCAGTTTGGCTCAGCGGTTAGAGCGTCGGCCTTCGGTCCAGAGAGACCTGGGTTTGGTTCCCGCTAGGGGCATGTACCTCGGTTGCAGTTTGTCCTCAGCCCTGGTTGGGTTGTGCGGGTGGCAGCCACTAGATGTGTCCCTTTCACGTCGATGTTTCTCTCTCTCTCTCTCTCACCCTCCCTCCCTCCCTCCCACTCTATCTGAACAAAATATGGAAAAATGTCCTCGGGTGAGAATAAAAAAAAAAAAAAGTTTCTCCAAGACTTTCTAAAGTTTCCTAATCCACAAGTCACAGCCACAAACAAATATAAATCACTCTATTTGTGAGGTGGAGGGAGTTGTACAAGTTAGTAAGTGGTAAGGAGAAGACACAGCCAAAGTCTGGTCTCGGGTAGCAACATAAGATTGAGGTGATTGTATATTTCAATTAATCCACTAAAAATAATTAGCCAATACTATACATACAATATAAGACATACAAAAGACATAGTTATTATCCTGAAGACTCTCATCTTAACTTGAAGTTAAAGTACCGACCTCTCTCCCAAGCCAGTCCATTTTTATGACTATTAGACATTTGGGAGAGGAAAGGGTCTTTGGATTCTCTCCAGAGGAAGACAAACATTGTGGGGTTCCCTAAGGTCCTACTGAAGGAAGGAAACAAATACCTCGAGGTGGCCTCTACTTACTAAGTACATTTCCAAGTACCTAAGTTCTTATGAGAGAGAACATTCCACACATGCTGGTATCCAACTGTGCTTACTAATGTACAAATAAGCAAACAAAAACCTGAAAAGTTTTGCTAAAAGCTTTTAATATCTGGCAGTTTGGGGATTTGAGAAAAAAGATATAAGATGACAAATATATCTTAGGAATGAAATGGCCTTGGAGTCCAAACCTGGCTCTATCACTTATAAACTGTCTGACCTCAGGAATTGTCCTTATCTTCTCTTGGCACCTCAGTTCCATTACCTATAAAAACTAGAAAATATCACTATTCATCTCATAAGTTGTGATGATTAAATGAGATAACATCTCCACAGTAGTTAATTTAGAATGTGGCTCATAGAAAGTATTAAACAAATATTAATTCTATGTACTAGCTAAACACAATTATTGTATGCACAATGTATAATAAAAGTATATAATATGTATAATTACAATTATATATATTTTAATATATATAATTCAAGTTAGAATCTTGACTCAGCCACTTAATGTATATGTGACTTTGGGTGTAATGTTTATACTCTGTCCCTCATTGGTAAAACAAGGATAATAAAAGTATCTTATAAGATGTTCATTTTAAAAATAAATAATATATATACAGTGCAGCTTGGCATATATTTAAACACTCAATATTAGTTACTATTAGTTGCTACTATTTTTAAAAGGTCTTTGGGTATCAATTTATTAAGTTGGTGACATAGGTGTTTCTTTGGATGGAGCCTCTCTTAACTGAGATAAAAAATCTGGGACCAGAAACATAAATGGAACTGGTGGACTGTAGCCAACTAAAACACCCTAGCAATGCCAAGGGGCCAATGGGAAGAAAGGAATGTTATTTACAAAACGTTCTGATGAGATGACATATATTTTATAAGGTGAGACAAAAAAAATAGGTTGTTTTATAACTCACATGGCAGCATTCTGCGCTTCCCTTTGTAGAACATAAAACATGTGTCATGTCCCTTTCAAAAGCAATAATTACGGGGAAGGTACTTTGTGCTAAGTGTAGTGCTAGACACTGGAGACAAAAAAAAGGAATCTTTTAAAGATACCACCTCTTTGCTTATGAAATTAAAGTCTAATAAGGATGGTAGATACTTTCACATTATCACACAACTAAATCTACTGTTAGAAATTATGAAGGTGCTACGAAGTAGAAGTAAAATTTGCATCTGGGGAAGGAGCAAATCGTGTGATTGGTTTTCCCAGTTTGCCGAGGGCTGTGCTGGTTTTCGCACTGACAATCTCACTGTCCACAAAACCCTTCAGTCCTGAGAAAACCGAGAAATGTACCCTGACAGTATGGGAACACAGAAGTGTACCTGATGGAGGTGGAAGTCAAAGAGAGCCTCTCTGGGAGGTGACCTCTGCCTCCGAACCCACAGAAGAGCATTTCTGGGGATTGCACAGCTCTGTAGGGTCCTAGATGGGAAAGAGCTGAGTGACAGAGGACCAGAGAGGAAAGAGGCCTTGAGATGAGGTTGGTGGATTTTACCTCAACAGTGACAGACAGACTGAAGAGTTTGGGGCAGAGGGGCAACCAAGCTCAAACATCCTAAGTGGGATAGTTCATGTTTTAAAATGATCACTCTGACCTGGCGGGTTTGGCTCAGCGGTTAGAGCATTGGCCTATGGTCTGGAGAGACCCGGGTTCGGTTTCCACTAAGGGCATGTACCTCGGTTGCAGTTTGTCCCCGGCCCTGGTTGGGTCGTGCAGGTGGCAACCACTCGATGTGTCCCTTTCACGTCGATGTTTCTCTCTCTCTGTCTTTTCCTCTCCCTCCCTCCCGCTCTATCTGAACAAAAAATGAAAAAGTGTCCTCAGGTGAGGATAAAAAAATAAAAAATAAAATAAGATGAAATGATCACTCTGTCTACTATGGGGATACATGCTAAATAGATGGAAAATGGATACAGTGAACAGTGAGTGAATTTGATGTCAATTTTGATATTTTTTGGGCCATTTGTTGTTTATCTCATGAGGGCGGAACACCTGAATTGTAGTACTCAAATCATGGTCACGGCGCCGGCAGCATCAGCTGGGAATTGATTAGAAATGCAAGTCCGTAAACCTGCGCAGACTTACCAAGTCAAAAACCCTTGGGCTGGCCAGCAATCTGTGTTTTGACAAGCCCTCTAGGTGATTCTGATACACTGCCCAGGTCTGAGAACCACTGCTTTAAAAATACAAAATTACTTAACAGCCCTTAAATTGCTTTTAAAATTGCTTTTTTAAAGTCAAAACTTAGAATGGCATGGAAATATGAATATAGTATCACTCCACTTCAGGGTCAAGATTCTGGAAAACAAGCGTAGACGTAGAAAGAGAACAGAGGCCTACAGTATTTGTATTGGCAAACATAATTCCAATTTTTCAAATTCTGTTTTAGCAGTGTAGTCCTGGGGGGATAATTGGCAGCTTGAGGGAAAGTTATCCAAACTGTAGTTTGAAGGGCAAGGAAAAAATAACAAGTTTAAGGCTTGTCAGTAATTACCAGGTAAAATGATGATTTTTACATGAAAATAAAAACCGTAAAACAATTTCCAGAACTCCCCAAACAAAATCCCTTCTACTCCTGTATTTCTGTGAATCTCTGGACACAACGAGAATTTTAACTCTGGTATTTAACGCATTAGTATTTAGACCCATATGACTCTATGTGAATATTCAAAATCCCAAGCTAAATTTTCTATCTCAACTTTAATCCATGGACATACACCTGAACAGAGAGATATTATTAAAACTTGATGGACAAGACTCCTGATGCACCACAGTGAAAGGGCATAGCTTATCAAAAAGAAATAGATGTAATAGAAAAAGAAAGGAGTTAAACACTGCATAGGAATTCAGAGTTGAGAGTAGAAATGTGGTAGAAACCCTTTTGCATGTCAAAAAGAAAAGAAAATGTGAGAGCAACAATGAAAGAATATTACTAACTTCCAGACCAGAGAGAGAATTAAGGATGATGCTTTCCTTTAAGAGAAAACATACTTGGAAAGAGTCCAGGTATAGTAGTGATGGTGACTCTTAACCCTTACAGTTCCTGGAAGATTTCTTCAGTTCAGTAGCAGAGTATAAAATATGTTTTCCTGTCTTACTGGCAATTTTTTCCTTCAGACAGAAAACAACCTAGGAATCTATTACTCTGGTTCTAGTGTTGACTAACAGAAACATGTTTGTTATGTAAATCTATTCAAAAATTTGGAAGAAGCCATTTTGCTTCAGGGATTATAATAACAGGAATAGAAATATGCATAAAATAGTCTTCAGAAGAGCATTTACTTTTGGATATGGATATTTATGCCATGTCACTCATTACTCTTGAAAGTCTCTTAGAAAAATATGCCCATTGATTAGTAAATCCCTATCCCCTCAGCCCCTGGAAAGCACCATTCTACTCTTTGGTTCTATAAATATGACTAATTTAAATACCTTATATAAGAGGAATTATTCAGTGTTTGTCTTTGTGTGACTGGCTTATTTCACTTAGCATAATGTGCTCAAAGTTCGTCCATGTTGTTGCATATGGCAGAATTTAATTTTTTTTTTCCTTATTGATTTTAAAGAGAGAGAAAGGGAGAGGGAGAGAGAGATAGAAGCATCAATGAGAGAGAACATCAACTGGCTGCCTCCTGCATGCCCCTACACTGGGGATAAGGCCCACAACCTGGGCACGTGCCCTGACCAGGAATCGAACCGGTGATCTCTTGGTGCAACCACTAAGCCACACCAGCCAGGCCAGAATTTTTTTTAAAAAGCTGAATGATATTCCATTGTATGTGCATACCACCTTTGCTTTTTCTATCCCTGGGTTAATGGACATTTAGATTGTTTTCACATCTTGACTATTATGAATAATGCTATGAACATGAGAGTGGTAATATCTCTTCAGAATCCTTATTTCAGATCTTTTGGAACTGGGGTTACTGGATCACATGGCAGTATTATTTTTAACCTTTTGAGGAACCTCATACTGTTTTCCATAGTAACTGCACCAATTTACATTCCTACCAATAGTATAAAAAGGTTTTAATTTCTCCACATCTGCATCAACCTTTATCTTTTGTTTCTTAAATTCATTTTTAGAATTTGTTTTTTTAATCCTTAAATATTTATTAAAATTATTTCAAAATAACCCTTAAATAAAGCACTTCATCTTTTAAAAATATTTGTTGAGAAAATAAGTAAAAAATTTATATGCAGCCTCCTACTCCAAGGCAACTGGTAGAGTGATGAAGATTTGATGAAGACTCAAGAGATAGTTGATGCTTTCAAAAAATCAGTGTTGCATGATGAAGAAAAAGTAATCCAAATGGTTGCTCAGATACAGTTAAAATTTTCATTTTAAATTTGCAAAGCAAAATTTAGAACAAAAAGATGTTCTGCAGAATTTTCTTTTCATTTACAAAGACTACTGTTTAAGAAGGGAAGGAAAGGAAAATAGCAATTAAAACTGTTCAACAAATAGGGCCAAGTGACAATACAAAATGCTAATAACCAGAAGCACTGAACCATGTGGATTTGGGTTCACAAAGTGGTCTTTAAATGATTGAAAGTACAAGTGCTCTTGTGTATTCTGAAGTGTGTTTGTGTAAGTCAGGAATTGCAACAAGAGAATTGCTCTTGGCTTCATAAATACGTCTATGAACTTTTGAAATCCAATCTGTATCTTAATGTACACAATTACCACAATGATCATTGCTGCAGATAGTATGTGAACTCTAAATCTCTAACCTGGGATTTTTTATTCCTAATTTTTATTATCATAAACTTGTCATCAATATACAAAGTAAACAGATTCCATTTATAGATATTTGAAGAGCAAAGGAAAAGATTATATATACTATCTACTGTCATAATCTTTTGCCTTATAGAAAAATTGTGGTATGTTCAGCTATCTAAAACTATTTTAGTGAGGAGATTAAAAGAATAAAAAAGAATGATATGAATGTTCTAAAAGTCTCTATTGTCCTGCTTTGAGGAAGTGTCACAATAACTATAATATATACTGGTATTGATTTTTCTTCTTTTACATTTTATCCATGACATTCTTCTTCTTTTTTTAATCCTTACCTGAGGATATTTTCCCATTGATTTTTAGATAGAATGGAGGGGAAGAAAGGAGGGAGAGAGAGAGAAACATTAACGTGAGAGAGACACATAGATTGTTTTTCTCCTGTACCACCAGGAATGGAAATTGAACCTGCACCCCAGGTACATGCCCTTGACTGAGAATAGAACCTGCAACCCTTCAGTCTGTGAACACTAACCGCTGAGCCAAACTGCCAGTGCTAATGCATGACATTTTTGATAGAATTTCCCAATGATCCCCAAATTATGGGCTTTTCTGGGAGATATATAGTGTCAGATCTGTCATGTTAGTTAATAATTTTCTAATAAAAGAAGTTTTTGATAGAGCCTGAATGCATATTGAACACTACGCCAGCTCCAAACCTACCAAGAGATAGAGAAGGAGAGGGAGAGGGAGAGGGGGAGGGGGAGGGGGAGGGGGTGGAGAGGGAGATTGATTGGTTGATTGTGATTGATTCTCAAGAAAACAGATGAAACTCAGACCAAATATAGTTGGCAGCCATCAGAAGTTTTAAGTGTTTAGGTTTTTAAATTACATAAATATCTTCCTTAATTATCTCAATGAAATGATACTTTGATGAATATGGATTGAAATATAATTCTCACTAGAAAGATGACCAAAATATGCCAAGATATCCAAAAACAGTAATAATAACCAAAAATTAATAGATTATACAATACTCTTACATTTTCTTATCAAATAAGAAAATTTGAGAAGCCAAAAATAATAAAGAAGAGAAATATTTAAAATCATGTGCTCTATTTACTGTTATTTATTTGCACAAATCTGTGGCTACAGTCTTATGTTTTGGCAAACTAATATTTTATGTATCTTCAACGAGAACTTCATTGTTTCCCAGGAAAGGAATACAATATTGAAACTAACTTCAGGAACAAAATGGAAGAACATAATTCGGATTCCTACATCTACTTCATCTTTCTTAAAGATTTTCTTTTGACTCGTAGAAGTATCCTCTTTCTATTTAAGATCAATCCTTCCATGTATGATCTTTGTATGATTCCTTTTCAACTTCATAATGATAATAACAACCCAACATTAATTCTTTCTGTTTCCCTCTGCACTGTTGCCTCAAAGACGCTCAAGTTTCCTCCATCTATGAGCAATCATTTTCCAATCATTTTTATTTTACTAAGATATTTCAGTGTGTTTCTTCTACTTTCATTCAAAACCTTGCCACTCACCTTCCCTAAAAATTGGTTTTTGCCTCATTCACATCTCAGACAGCTGTAATCATAAAATCCAGTTGTTTTCCAAATCCTCATTCACTTCCTAAACATTATTGACAAACCATTATTTTTCATGAAAAACGAAAAAACAAACTCTCGTTCCTTGACATCATGAAAAATGGTCTTCCACTGGTTCTTTCTACATTATTAGGTTTTTTATTTGTTTTTTCCCTTCAACTTTACTTCTCATTCCTTTTCCTGCTTTTATCCCTTGATTGTCAGTGTCCTTCATCTTTTATCCATTGACCTTCCTTTTAACAATCTCTTCATTTATTCCTATAATCCTCATCTGTCAACTCGATGAAATGTATGCCCAACTATGTATCTCCAGCAGCTGCTGACCTTCCTTCTAGTATGATGCAATGACATTGAACTCAGTGTTCTTAAACCAGACATCTTCCCCAAACCGTATCTTCTCCCAAGGATCCTCAAAAATTCTCAGTAATCTTTGACTTTTCCCTTTCCAGAAATCTTTTCTGTTACATCCAATAAGCACTCAATATAGTGGATTTGTTTTCACAGTGTAGTTCACACCCATCTCTTGCTATTTCCTTTTGCTGCCACTACTCACTGTGGGACACTTACTAACATAGTCTCTTCCACTTTCTTCCCCTTCAATGCATCTGCTGTCTTGTCATTAGATTAAATATTCTTAAATACAGCTCAGATTGTGTTTTGTTTTCTACCAGTTTTTAACTGTTCAAATGAAGTTGAGATTCCATCTGTCATTCACAGACCTTATTTGTGTGCATAACAAATTCCTTCAAAACACAGTGTCAATGAGCCCTGGCCGGTTTGGCTCAGCGGTTAGAGCGTCCGCCTGCGGTCCGGAGAGACCCGGGTTCGGTTCCCGCTAAGGGCACGTACCTCGGTTGCAGTTTGTCCCCGGCCCTGGTTGGTTGTGCGGGTGGCAGCCACTCGATGTGTCCCTTTCACATCGATGTTTCTCTCTCTCTGTTCCTCTCTCTCCCTCCCACTCTACCTGAACAAAAAATGGAAAAATGTCCTCGGGTGAGGATAAAAAAAAAAAAAAAATAAAAAAAAAAAAAAAAAAAAAACACAGTGTCAATGAATAACTTGGGTCCGGAAAGGGTTCAAGGCATAATAGAAATGGCCTGTCTCTACTCCACAGTGCCTCTTATGGAAGACCTGAAAGCTGAGAGCTGGATTCATCTCAACGCTCAGTCACTCACAAGTGTAGCAATTGGTGCTGGCTATTACTTTTAGGTTGCCCTTTTTTGTGTGTGACTTTCTACATGCGCTAGTTTGGACTTCCTCTTAGCTTAGTGGACCTAACCCTAGCCCTAACCCTAAGCAGAGTCCCAAGCAAAAGAGCCAAGCAGAAACTGTCTTTATTTATGACCTAGCCTCTTACATCACACAGCATCACTTGCACAGTATTTCATTGGCTAGAACAGTTTCAAGCTCACCCAAGTTTAAGAGGAAGTAGAATCTACCTCTCGGTGGGGAATGGCAAATTTCTGGGAGGCTGGGCATGTTGCAGTTATTTGGGGGAAATATAATCTTCCACAGAGCTCCACCAGCTGGTCTTAGCCTTCATTCTCAGTTGGACTTTACACTAATTCCATACAGGATTTTTTTTCTTCCCCCACCCTCAGCACCTCCCTATACATATATCCTCATTTTAAGGTAGAGTAAAACACCACTCCTTTCTGAAATTCTGGACCAAACTCAACTTATATAATCAAAACAAGGGCAAAAAAGCAAAGAGAGATTTATTTGCTTTATAATAATGACCTATACTTATAGCAGTCACAGAAAATAGTTTTAGGCTATAAATATTTAATTCTGAGGCTGGAATTAAGAAGTGCTTTTTTTCTTCAACCCAGTTTCTCCTACTTACCTAATCTAAAATGACTTTTCCCACCCCCAACTCCATTGTCTGTCCCAGATCCCTCTGTTCCATTATCGATAAACCTGAGTTGAATCATTAACAACCTGAAAGAGGTTGAGATGAAAAAGAACCATCAACCTGGAGGAAGAAACTAATCAAGAGGATCATGATAGAAGACACATACAATGAAGAAGAAGAAATTCAGTGTTCATCTGAAGTGAGCTCAATTGTCACCTTGAGGAGAAAAGCAAAGACCAATTTCAAATTACCCTTCAGACTCAGTCTATATGTCTGCTAGACTAATAGAAGATACTTTTAGAGATGGAATATAATATCTCAACATTTTATAGCTTAAGAAGCATAACTAAGAGGTTAAATAAATGTCCTTCCTACTTCCAAACTTAGCAAATATCAAACATACTCCTCACTTTCCTTCCTTTTCACTTCAGCTCCCAACATTTGTTTCATCTGGAACATGTGTATTGAACAAATAAATATGTTGCTCTTTTTAGGTCCCCCCCAAATATCATCTCCATGAAATCATCTCAAAAGGAAATGATCCCTTCTCCAGGCACATGTGTAGTGTTTTCCTGCCTCTGTACTATGTGGATGCTACAGGAAGTTTTCCCTACCCTCTACCAAACTGAAAGATCCTAGAGAGTATCAGTCTCTCATCTTTCCTCCCATTGCATTTAAACAATGCCTCAAATATATTCACTCCTCTATAGAGAGTTGTTGAATTAATACATAATAAATTATTTAAATACATAAATAAAATTTGCTGCGACCATACTTGGGATTTCTGTATCATTCTGGCTCCTGCTTCTCATAAAAAAATACACCAAAGTTGGAGAAGTTACAGGTAAAAGCAATTACAATGATCAAGTTTTTGCCTTCAGAAGGAAGATGTAATTCTTAAAACATACACACACACACACACAAAACTAAATAAAGATAAAATGAAGGTTGTAAAGACAAAACTTAATGAATAAAAATTCAAGAGATTATATGTTAAGTAAATTCATGTACATACAACAAATCCTAGTGTATTGTTATTTTTTAAACTCCCTTGAAACAAAAAAAACAGTCAAGATCAATAAAGTAAAATTTTGATATGTGGTTAAACTTCCTCCATTAAGTTATAATTTACACTGTGACTAAGTTGGCCTAAATATTCCACTCAGCTTAAACTTTAGACAGTTTTCTTCCTAATGGTAAGCCCTGACCTCCCTTTCTTAAATAATTTACTTTAAAAACATGCAATTGTGCCCCCCCCCACCCCCGCCTCTTTAAGATACAAATCTTCTCCCAGCCTCTTGTCAGTTTTACAATCTAGGAATGTCTTTCTCAAGGACCTAGTAGCTATCCCTTGAAAATGATCACATTTCATGAAGCAAGATAAAGCCCCTCTCCCAGTTTGTGCAGGAGTGGGGGAGGCTCAGTTCAATAAATGCCAGTGAGCAAACACAGGTGACCCGATCACACTGACCAACCAGCCCCCAGCATGCACCAGTGCTATTCAACTAGCAACCCAGGTGCTTAACAGCTCTCTCAAGTCAATCCTTTGTTTCAAAGAAGGTGAAGTCAAGCTCTCTCCCTTATTGCAATGGTCATAAATAAAGTCATCTTGCCTGTTTAACTCCTCATCAGATGCAATTTTTCTTTGATAACTGCCACCCCAAAGAATTACTAGCTTATATTACACATGTCAGAGTCAGAACAAGAGTGTTAAAGAACAATTTTTTTTTTCGTAGCTATTCTGAACTACTTAGTCAAAGACAAATCCATGTTCTTTAATAACTTGTCCCTGAGTGTTATTTTCAAAGACACAAGGCTGTACAGAAGCAAACAAATGCCAAATCCAGGATGTAATTGATTTATTCAATCATTTTTTTTATCCATTCCATAAGATATTTTTGGCAACTTTAAAGCAGTGTGAACAGGCATTTACTATTAAAAATATGACACTATCTGGTCTCTTTCCACGTGGACTGAACAAGTTAGACTGGGGCGACAAAATGTGAACAATCAATACAGTACAATGTGGTAAGTGCTCCTCAGAGCTCTGATGCCAGCCTTTTCCCAGCTTCATCCCTGTCACACCCTAAAACTCTACCTGGTTCCGCCCTGGCTGGTTTGGCTCAGCGATTAGAGCGTCCGCCCCGTGGACCAGAGAGTTCCGGGTTCGGTTCCCTAAGGGCATGTACCTCACTTGCAGTTTGTCCCCTCCCCGGTTGGGGTCGTGTGGGTGGCGACCAGTTGATGTGTCTCTTTCACATCGATGTTTCTCTCTCGTCTTCCTTCCTCTCTTCCTCCCTCTCTGTCTGAAGATACATACAAAAATGTCCTCCTGTGAGGATAAAAAAAAAACTACCTGGTTCCTTACCTGCCTTGTGAGGTGGCCCAAACCCAATATCAACCAGCAGGGGGCGTTTAAATGAAGATAAAGGCAGAACTCATAACTCCTCTAAAGGTTTGTTTATTTTGTTTCACCCTCACTCGAGGACATTTTGCATTTATCTTCAGACAGAGTGGGAGGGAGAAAGGGAGAGAGAGAGAGAGAGAGAGAGAGAGAGAGAGAGAGAGAGAGAGAGAGAGAGAGAAACATCGATGTGAGAGAGACACATCTAGTGGCTGCCACCCACACAACCCCAACTGGTGCCGGGGACAAACTACAACCCAGGTACGTGTTTTTAGCGGGAATCCCGGGACTCTCTGGTCTTTGGGCCAATGCTCCAACCTCTTAGCCAAACTGGCTAGGGCTAGGGGTTTTGCTTCTAGATTCCAGAAGGTAAAATTTCTTCATCCAGGTGATCATTTTTCTCAGCTACTCAAATCCAAAAGATTTTGGAAGATAATCTTCTGACCTCTCATGTTTCTTTTTTGAAAAAATATGTGTCTATGGATTTTTTAGAGAGAGTGGAAGGGAGAGAGAGATAGAAACATTGATGTGGGAAACATCAATCAGCTGCGTCCTGCACGCCCCCTACCAAGGACCAATCCTGCTACCTGGGCATGAGCCCCAACCAGGAATCAAACCAGGACCTCTCAGCCATGGGATGAAACTCAGTTCACTCAGCCACACCAGCCAGGCTAATGTTTCTTATCTATTTGTTTAAATGCTTCTTTCATTTCTTATGCATTAGCCTACATAGATAAATACCAATTAACCTTTACTCTGCCTTGAGTACTTAGTATGTTAAGGTTAGAAACTGATATTGATAGGTGGCATTGCAATTTAGAGCAGTTAAATAATGATCTTCCTCAAAACTGATATTCTATCATCTATTTTAATTTTTAGGCCAAGTGAATAAACTGCTAGAAGTTATGAGTCTCATGACTAATATTAGACACCTTTACAATAGGATTATATATTCACTTTGTCAAAGTTGAGTCTGTTGATACCTATTTGCTTGTGGAACAATAAAAGACCATCTTTTCTCCTGTCCTTGCTGACTGATTTATTGTGCTGGTTGCCATGGTGACAAATCCATAGCTCCCAGGAGATCACGATTTTGAACTGTGAATCTTCTGACCCTGTGAAACCAGCAACATAGAAAAGGTAGAAAAGCAAGCTCTAAAATCCCTTAAGTGTACCAATTTATGGAAACGAATGTTCTGCTGCTACGCTCCAAACAATATCCACTGTAAATCTCTGGCATTTTAGAAGAGAAAAATATAAATAGGCTCTCTGCCTTGAATTATCAAACTATTGTGAGATTAGTTTTTATGAAAAAATTCTGTTAGAACTTGTCCTGGGGCTTCAAACAAACAACGTTAACCTTATAAGAGGCATCATGATTAACTTTTAGACGCTTGGTATTTGAGTTTGAAAGCATGCAGAAATATGTACAAAATAGGTATTTTCCTGCAATAACCTTACGATTAACTTGCACATTAAAATAAATTTCTAACTAGAAAATATTATAAGAAATAAAAACTACTTAAAAATAATCACTTCAGTTTTCTTCATATAAAAAAGAGAGGGGAGATCTTTTTTTTATTTTATCCTCACCCTAGGACATTTTTGCATTCATCTTCAGACAGAGTGGGAAGGAGAGGGGGGCGGGGGGAAGAGAGAGAGAGAAACTTTGACGTGAGAGAGACACATCAAGTGGTTGCCACACGCACAACCCCAACCAGGGCTGGGGACAAACTGCAACCGAGGTACCTGCCCTTAGCAGGAACCAAACTTGGAACTCTCTGGTCCACGGGCCGACGCTCTAACCGCCGAGCCAAACTGGCCAGGGCAGAGAGGGGAGATCTTTTAAAGTTTAGGTACAAATGAACTGACCCAATCTCAGCATATTTTATTTCTTTCTTAATTCATATTTATTGAGCTCCTACAATGTACCAATGTTATGAGTACTAAAGACATTAAAATTTTGAATTATATTAATTGCCTTTGGTCTGGTAAAGCATTTATTCTATAAGGCAAAAGAAAAGTAACAACAAACAAGCACATATATATACTACTATGTATGTGTATATGTATTGACATGTGCATGTGCACATTCACACACAACAAAACAAAAGGCAACTGTATCTGGTAAATAAAGTGAGTGAGGGAAGAGGGGAAAAGGGAAGAAAGTAGGGTTAGGAAGAAAGGCAGGAGTCAGATCTCGAAGAACCTTTAAGGCTATTTTAAAGTGTCTAAATGTGTTCAAAGTGCAGGGAGAAGCTACTGGAGTGTTTAGAACAAGAGAATGAACACAATTAGGTTTGAATTTCTAAAAGTAGCTGCTGGAAATTTTATAGTTTACAGCTATAATTTGATTATATTTTAGAAGTTACCAAGCAACTTCATTTCGCACATTTTGTATTTTTTGGACATTAAAATAGACAGATCATCCATGTATAATCCCAGTGATTGTTGGAACACATCAGTATGCATCACCTTAATTTTTGTCTATCTTAACCCTTGACTACTGTTAAGGCTTTTAACAAATGACAACAATGATTATAATGATACCACTGCTAATAGTAGATACCATTTATTAAGAATGTTCCATGCTTCAGGCATCTTACTGACTGCTTTACATAATATATTACATTCAGTCTTTACCCCATTTAATGTCTGTTTTTATAGATGAGTAAACAGAATGATTAAGACTTGGAGTGATTAAGTGTCCTTCCTGACTTCAAGAGGAGTAGATAATAAATCAGGATTTAATCCAACATGTGTCCAACTCCCTAAAGCAAACTCTTAGCCATTATAGTTTTCTGCCTTGAAATGTAATCTAGTGATTAATTAAATTCCTTTAAAAAAAATATGAACACAAATAAGACTTAAATGTAAAGATTAAAATTTCTCCACTAACTATATGTGGCAGAAATATTTTATTTTGAGTAGAAAGCATATCTAGGAACCCATTATTATTTACTTTTTTCTCAAAGATGTAAGATTGGAACAAATTACAACAGCGGCACTGTTAATCAATCTACTAAACTTGCTTATGACAGTACTTGGAAGTTATACTTATTCACTAAAATGTATTATTTTTTTAAAAAGTAGTTAGCAACAAAATAAATTTGTTATAAATCAATGGTATCTCAGTCAATAAGAAAAATAAAAACACAAAGAAAAAAAAGTGTTGTGTTTTCTGTCTTATTTACGTTGTGCCAACCTCATTAATCAGGAAGTGAATGATTCATATTTTACCCATCTCCAAATTCTAACAAGTTAAAATTCTTCATAAATGTATCTTTCCTTAATGATTAATTCACCTGGTGCTTTTTTTCTCACAAGGACTGGGGCCTGGAATACAGCCAAAAAAAAATTTTTTTTTAATTTTTCTAATAAAAAATAGTGCTAGCTGCTGTTGCTTCAATACCAGCCTAAGCATTCTGCTGGACCTCTAGCCAGCACATCCTAGACACCATTTTGCAATTTGACTTTTGTTTAGAATTTTAGAAATGTCTTTGAATACTTTTTTATTTAGCAAGAGAACAGTATCTATTCTATTTATCTATAATCTTTAAAAATAATAAACCTAGAGTAGGGAACATGGTATTGGGCAGAATCAGAGCAAGGGTGAGTGTGTGAGAGTGTGAGCAAGTGCAAGAGAGAGTGTGAGTGGACGTGAGTGTGGATGAACAACCGTGAAGCAGTACAGAAACTTAGGGAAAATGGTCCTAGTGCTGTGGATGGGGGAGCAGCCAACGACCACTGTGCAAGCCTTGGCAGGGCCCTTCTCCTCACTTGGGGCTGGAAGGCCCCACCATTTTTGAAGATCCGCTGGGTCCTCCCTGAGAGGAGGCAATAGGGAGCGACTAGGGCCCAGGGACCTGTGGCCATGAATGCACCCTACACCAGTGGACCAGCAGCCATCACTGTGCCGATGCAGGCCAGCACACAATAGCCACACTGCCAAGGCACCTGCACCGGGAGCAGCAGCAGGGCTCATGAACTGAGCACCACCCGAACAGCAGTAGCAGCAGTGGGCTCAGGAGCCAAGTACTGCCCCCACCCCAGAAGCAGTAGAAGCTTAGGAGCTGAGACTTGCCCCTGAAGCAGCAGCTGCAGTGGATCAGGAGCAGAGCCCCACCAGGCAGCAGCAGTGCCTCAGGACCCGCACACCCCAAAAGTGCCTATGATGAAAGATAAACATGAGCTGCTAGCCATCAACGGTCCTGGACTCAAGGCAGATGAGATGTGCTTTGCGTCAGAACAGGGGGCCATGCACCAGAACAGAGCTGCTGACCCCACAGACCCCACAGCAGCCGAGAGCCACCTGCCTTGCTGCTGCAGACACCACCGAAAGCCACCAGAACCCCTGGACAACTAGAATGAATCCAAGATCTGGCCCCAGCATAATCCAGTGCCCCTGGACACACCAATCTGCCAGCATGACCTGGTGGGTCCTGAACTACCAGAGTGCAAAAAATAGTGAGACAAAGAAACAACCCTCAGAAGAAAAGGCGGAGCTACCAGAAAAAGAGCTACATGAAATAAAGGCAAGCAGTTTGTCAAATAAAAAATTCAAAGTGCCCTGGCCAGTTTGGCTCAGCCGTTGAACATCAGCCTGAGGACCGGAGAATCCCAGGTTCGGTTCCCGCCAGGGGCACATACCACAAAAAAAAAAAAAAAAATTCAAAGTAATGGTAGTAAGGGTGCTCAAACAACATAGTGAGAATTATAAGCAACTTAATGTGAATTACAAAGAATTTAGCAGGAGCTTGAAAAAAAGGGGTAGAAGCTATTAATAAGAATCAAGAGGAACTGAAGAATGACATACCTGAAATAAAGAACACCTTGGAAGGACTCAAGAGTAGATAAGAAGAAACTGAGGACCAAATCAGTGAGACAGAAGACAAAATTGAAAAAACCCACCCAATTAGAGCAGTAAATAGGAAAAACAAGTTTTATTGTAGAAGGAGTCCAGCTGATGTGGTACAGTAGCTGAGCACTGACCCATTCACCAAGAGGTCACCAGTTTGATTCTCAGTCAGGGTACGTGCCCAGATTGTTGGCTCAATCCCCAGTGGGGGGCATGCAGGAGGTGGCCAATCAATGTTCTCTCTCATCGATGTTTCTCTCTCTCTCTCTCGTTCCCTTCCTTTCTCTCTAATATCATCAAGGAAATAAAATACATATATATTTTTAAATGCAGGAGGAGAGTTTAAGGGAGCTTAGGGACAACATGAAATACAACAATATTCACATCATAGGAGTACCAGAAGGAGAAGAATCAGAGAAAGGAATAGAGAACTTGTTTAAAGAAATAATGACAGAAAACTTCCCTAACCTGGTAAAGGAAAAAGTCACACAAGTACTGGAAACACAGAAAATCCCACTCAAGATAAACTCAAAAGACCCACACCTAGACATATCGCAACTAAAATGGGAAACATTAAACACAAAAATAGAATCTTAAAGGCAGCAAGAGAGAGACAAGGTTACCTACAAGGGAGCTCCCATTAAGACTGTCAGCTGATTTCTCAATAGAAACAGTTCAGGCCAGAAGGGAGTCACATGAAATATATAAAGTAATGAAAAGCAAGGGACTGAATCCAGGACTACTCTCTCTAACAAAGTTATCATTTAAAATTAAAGGTGAAATAAAGATCTTCACACACCAAAAAAAAAAAAAAAAATGCTAAAGGAATTTATTACCACCAAGGAGGAGGAGGAGGAAGAGGAAGAGGAGGAGGAGAAGAAGAAAGAAAGAGAGGGAGAAGAACAAAGGCATTAAAAAATAAAAATGGCAACAAATAAGTACATATCAATAATAACCTTAAATGTAAATGGCTTAAATGCTCCAATCAAAAGACATAGGGTGGCTGAATGGATAAGAAAACATGACCCATACATATGCTGTCTACAAGAGACCCACCTTAGAACAAAAGACTCCCACAGAATGAAAGTAAAGGGATGGGGAAAATTTTCCATGCAAATGAAAACAAAACAAAAAAAGATCAAGGAAGAAATAAAAAACTTTCTGGAAACAAATGAAAATAAACCCATGAAAACACAAAATCTATGGGACACAGTGAAAGCAGTCCTGAGATGGAAGTTCATACTATTACAGGCCTACCTCAAGAAACAAGAAAAAACTTTCATGAACTACCTAACCCTACAGTTTAAAGAATTAGAAAGAGAACAAGAAGAAAAAACCAAAGTTGGTAAAGGAAAGGAAATAATAAAGATTAGAAAGAAAATAAATGATGTAGATACTAAAATAAATAATACAAAAGATCAATGAAACCAAGAGCTGGTACTTTGAAAAGATAGACAAGATTGATAAACCTTAACCAGACGCACCAAGACACAAAGAAAGAGGCCAAATAAATAAAACCATAAATGAAAGAGATGAAGTAACAACTGACACCACAGAAATACAAATGATTGTAAGAAAATACTATAATGATTATATGCCAACAAATTGGACAATCTAGGTGAAATGAACAAATTCCTAGAATCATACAAGCTTCTAAAACTCAACAGGGAAGAGTCAGAAAAACTGAACAGTCCCATAACAACTAAGGAAATTGAAGCAGTAATCAATAAACCCCCAGCAAACAAAAGCCCTGGTCTGGACAGCTTCACAGGGGAGTTTTACCACACATTCAAAGACGAACTAAGAACTTTTCTCCTCAAACTATTCCAATATATTCAAGAGGAAGAAAGATTTCTGAGCTCTTTTTATGAGACCACCATCATCCTAATTCCAAATCCAGATAAAGACACTACAAAGAATGAAAATTAAAGGCCAATATTCTTGATGAACATAGATGCCAAAATCTTCAAAAGTTTAGCAAATCAGATCCAGCAATATATTAAAATAATTATTCACCATGGCCAAGTGGGATTTACCCCAGGGATGCAAGGTTGGTACAATATTTGCAAATTAATAAATGTGATACACCATGTAAACAAAACAAACCGTAAAAATCACATGATCATATCAATAAATGCTGAAGCAGCATTTGACCAAATCAATCACCCATTTTTGATAAAAAACTCTTAACAAAGTGGGAATAGAGGGATCTTACATCAACATAATAAAGGCCATATATGACAAACCTACAGCCAACATTATATTCAATGTGCAAAAACTAATAGCTTTTCCCTTAAGAACAGGAACAAGACAGGATGTCTGTTTTCACCACTCTCATTCAACATACTACTCAAAGTCTTAGCCACAAAGAAAAAATAAAAGTCATCTAAATTGGAAAGGAGGAAGTGAAACTGTCATTATTCACAGATAATATGATACTGTACACAAAAAACTCTAAAGACTCCAAAAAACTACTAGATTTAACAAATGGATTAGGTAAAGTAGCAAGATACAAAATTAACATCCAGAAATCTATGGCATTTTTATACACTAATAATGAGCACTTAGAAAAATAAAATTTAAATTTAAAAAGCCCACTTACCACTGCAACAAAAAAATAAGATACCTAGGAATAAACTTAACCAAGGAAGTAAAAGATCTGTTCTCAGAAAACTACAGGACATTAAGAAAAAAATAGAGGAAGACATTTAAAAAAGGAAGCATTCACCATGTTCATGGATTGGAAGAATCAACATCATTAAAAGGACCATACTACCCAAAGCAATATATAGATTCAATGTAATCCCTATTAAAATGCCAACAGAGTATTTCACAGAGCTAGAACAAAAACTCCAAAAGTTTATATGGAACAAAAAAAGACCCCAAATAGCCACAGAAATCTTGAAAAAGAAGAACAAAGTTGGAGGGATCACAATACCAGATATCAGGCTATACTACAAAGCCACTGTAATCAAAACAGCCTGGTACTGGCACAAGAACAGGCATATAAATCAATGGAACAGAACAGAAAACCCAGAAATCGATCCAAGACAGTATGCTCAATTAATATTTGACAAAGAAGGCAAGAGCATAAAATGGAATAAAGACAGTCTCTTCAATAAATTGTGTTAGGAAAATTGGACAGGTACATGCAAAAAGAAAAGAAAAGAAAGAAAGAAAGAAAGAAGGAAGGAAGGAAGGAAGGAAGGAAGGAAGGAAGGAAGGAAGGAAGGAAGGAAGGAAGGAAGGAAGGAGACAACTGACTTAAACCACACAGAATAAACTGAAAATGCATAAGAGACTTAAATGTGACTCATGAATCCATAAAAATCCTAGAAGAAAATGTAGGCAGCAAAATTTCAGACATCACATGAAGCAGAATTTTCACTGATATGATGCCTAAGGCAAGAGAAACAAAAGAAAACATTAATACATGGAACTACATCAAACTAAAAAGCTTCTGCACAGCAAAAGAAACAACCATCAAAATGGAAAAGGAACCCACATAATGGGAGAGCATAATTGCCAATGATACATCAAATAAGGAATTAATTTCCAAAATATATAGAGTATTCATACAACTCAACAAAAGATAAAGAACCCAATTAAAAAATGGACAGAGGATCTAAATAGACACCTCTCCAAACAAGACATACAAATGGCTAAGAGATATATGACAAAATGCTTAACATCACTAATCATCAGAGAGATGAAAATTAAAATAACTAAATGTATCACCTCACACTTGCCAGACTGGCTGCCGTCAACCAATCATCAAACAAGTGCTGGTGAGGATGTGGAGAAAGGGGTACTCCAGCACCATGCTGGTGAGAATGTAGACTGGTGAAGCCATTGTGGAAAACAATACGGTGTTACCTCAAAAAATTAAAAATGGAACTGCCATTTGACCCAGTGATCCCACTTCTAGGAAATATATCCTAAGAAGCCTGAAACACTAATCAGAATTTATGCACCCCTGTGTTCATAGCAGCGCTATTTATAATAGCTAAAATCTAGAAACAGCCCAATTGTCCATCAACAGATGAATGGATAAAAAAGCTGTGGTATATTTACACAATGGAATACTATGCAGTTATAAACAAAAGAAAGATTTCTTTAACCTTTGAATCGACATGGAGGGACCTGGAGAGTATTACGCTGAGTGAAATAAACCAGTCAGAGAAAGACATGTGTCCCATGATCTCACTTATTTGTGGAATATAATGAACAAAATAAGCTAATGGACAAAGTAGAGCTAGAGACATGAAAGTAGGGAACAGACTGAGAAACCTCAGAGGGAAGGGGGGGTGGGCAGAAAAGAAGAGATAAACCAAAGAACTGATATGCATATCTGCATAGTCAATGGACACAAACAACAGTGTGGTGAAGACAGAGCGGGGTGGGGACAGGACATTGGGGGAAAAAAGGAGGGACATCTGTAATACTTTAAATAATAAAGATAAACTTTTAAAAAAAGACTAATAATAATAAACCAAGCCCTGCCTGGCATGCACAGTGGTTAGAGCATTAACCCACACACTGAAGCATCACGCGTTCAATTCCCAGTCAAGGGCGCACACCTGGATTGCAGGTTCAATCTCGTGCCAGAGGCATGTGCAGGAGGCAACCAATTGATGTGTTTCTTTCACATCAATGTTTCTCTCTCTCCCCCTTCCCTTCTACTCTCTCTAAAAATCAATGGAAAAACTATCCTCTGGTGAGGGTTAAAATAATAATAATAATAACAACAACAACAACAATAATAAACCTAATAATCTTACATGATTTCCATATTTGTTTTTCCCTCTTGGCTCCTGTCAGTCAACACTCAGGTCAACACATCCTGACATTACCACTTCTGGGATACATTGCTTTGGGGGGGGAAAGTAAAAAATTTTAAAAAGGAAAAAATATCAAATGACTCTTCAGCCCTCTGATTTTTATTAGATTCTTTCCAGTCTTTTCTCTAATATCAATATGATTAGTTTAACATTTGGGAAAAAGTGGTAATGAGCTATTGCCAGTCTCATTTTATAATGATGCAAGGTTAGTTCTCAATAACAGAAGTAGACATTCATTGCAAACGTTCAAACTATTTATTTGGCCTAAATAAGAGGCAAGCTATTCTAGTACCTCTCTCTTCCACCCCACACACATATACCATGGAAGAATCAGCTGTCAATCACTCTTGAGTGACCCTATATTGAGCCACTTCTATGCCTTCACTAAGATATCATTCAAGTGATTTTGATGTGTTAAGCACCGAAAGGATGACATAGCTCCTCCTTGCAAAAACATATTTTAAGAGGAGGAAGATAATGACACAAATACCATAGTACAGGGATGAATATAAGTTCGTGAAGAGAGAGCCAGAGTTCCATAATAAATTACAGAAGAGTTCACTTTGACTAAGAGGATTAGGGAAAAGCTTTGATGGAGAGTAACACCCAATCCCTTTAGGAAAAGCAGGATTTTGAAAGAAGGCTAAGGAGGGAACGTTGTTGGGGAAAGCATTAGAGCCAGAAGAAAGTCAAGAACAAAGTAAATTTAGTGTACTAGAAACAGATTGGGCCTGCAAGTCTGAGATGCAAGTGTGAGTGCAAGTTCTACTTACTAATAACCACATGGTCCTCATTCTCCACATCTGCATAATGATGGTTGAGCTAGGTCATTTCCAAGTTTGTTTTCAGTTCCAAAATTCTATGGTTTTAAACATAAAGAGGTGGGAAATCACATAGCAAATCTGGAAAACAGCAAGGAGTACAATTTATCTGAAGATTATTTGAATACATAGGTAGTGAGCAATGATCTTGGAAGAATTCATTTGGGCCATTAGGCATGTTGAAAGCTGGCCTAGGAATTTGGGCTGTAGACAGTAGTCCATAGAGATTCAGTGAAGATCTCCCATCCCAGCCAAGAATTGTTTCAGATGAATCTGAGAACAGTTTCTAGGGTGAAATGGGACCAGAAATTGTGATTAGAACAAACATTTAAGTGGCTATTACAGAAATAAGTTATGGGTAGTAGGGGTAAAAACTAGTGCTACTGTGGTAGGAATGGAAATGATGGTATACCCCAGACAGGCATTGTGAAAAAGTTGTAGCTATCCAAGAAGAGCTTAATTTATTGAGTCATTTAGAGATACACCTCAAGGAAAGTATTATCCTGTCATTAAGTCAACTCTACTTATGAGTCTCAGGCTTGGATATTTTAAGTCACTAGAAATTGTTACTGTACTCAGATTATCTGTTACTTTTGGTTTTCTTCTTGCCTATTATGCCCGTCTAGGGCCTTTAAGTGATTTTTTAAAAAGAGGACAATGTGCTCCTGACAAAGTGGTGAATAAGCAGTGGCTCTGGGCTCTTTCTCCCAATTCACTCACGAGTGTCAGAACCACAGCTTTTTGTTTGTTTGTTTGTTTTTAAAGTGTGTTTCTGCCAACGCACTAGGCAAAAAAAAGAAAAAGTAACAGAATATGAAATCCAGAACTATGCACAAAAAGACTAGAAATATAGTAAAGATGGCATCTCAAAACAGTGAGGAACTGATGGATAATTTAGTAGAGTGTATTAGGAAAACTTGCTCAATATACTCTATACAAAGATGAATTACAGATGGAATAAAGGCCAAATGTGGAAGGCATAAATGTGAATATAGTTGAAGAAAAATGTAAGAGAATATGTTTGTGTATTAAAAATTTTAAAAATTCTTAAAAACAAAGACTCCAAAAGCACAATATAGAAAGCCAAAAATGATATATATTGCATAAATCTAAATTAAGGCTTCCTGTTTAATGAAAGATCCCATGGACAGAGTTAACAGATAAATAACAGCCAGACAGGAGATATAATAAATGTTGAAAATTAACCATGAATTTATCTCTAAGTTATAAAGAGAACTCTACGAAAACACAGTAAACTCATTTTTTAAAATGAGCAAAGGCCAAAAATAATCAGTTTATAGAAAGATAAGTCTAAATATGTAATACTGCTCAGATTCATTACTAATCTAAGATATGCATTAAAAGCACAAATAAGTTTTTCTTTATGACTATAAAAATATACATAATTAGGAAGCTGGATAACACTAAATTTTTGGTAAGGATTTGGGGAGAAGAGAACATTTATGCACTGCTGGTAGAAATAAAATCTGGGTATAGTCATTCTGGAGATCAATCTGATAATTTTAAGTGTCAAATATTCTAAGTATGATCACATTCCTGGGTATCAATAACAGGACATATATGAGGATGCTTATTGATCATAGTTGGGGTAACAGAGTTTGAGACAACCTAGGTATATCTCACTGCAAAAAAAAAAAAATATGTAACTTGCTACAACTCTGAAATGCTATGGATACCATGAAATATGAAACACAGCAGTTAGAAACAATGATTCAGACAAATACACAGCAGTTTGGCTAGTTCTTACGAACACTGTTGAATGAATGAAGGGATAGAACAGAATAGAACTATATTGCACTATAATTTGTGTTCACAACTTCATGTGACTCACTTGTGCTTTCAGGGCCTTCTGAGGGCAATGACTATATACTACATTCTATTTGACAATCCAGTGCTTTTGGGCATGCCCACCTTTATAACTTGGTGGGTCAGACAACATCAGCTCATGATGGACAGCTCAGGTCTCATGGTAACTTGGTGGCTCATGTTTAAACATTCTGTCTCTACGAAGGCCCAGTAGCCGGCCGACATGGTTGTTAAGAGTAGCGGAGTTTTCTGCAATGGATGGAAGGGCTCTGCTCCCAAATCCTAAGGGCCTGTGCTGTGGTTGGCCTATAGGGGCCTCCTGAAGCCTTGGCACAGCCTCCTGTTGCCACGACACTTCAAGGGCCATCGCATATTCTGATTCCATGGTCCAGGTGGTAGAGCAGCTCACACAGCAGCCTGACCTGTGGCACAGCCTTCTGTGTTCCAGCCCACTCAAAACTAGCAGCATTTTGGGTCCCTGGGTGAATGGTCCATAGTAAAATACCCAAATGAAGAATATATTACTTCCAGAGTCCAAAGAGGGCCCCTAGGCATCACACCTCTTTGTTGGTTGTAGGAGGAGCCAGAGGAAACAATTAGTTCTTTACCCACATCAATAGACTCTTAGATATCTCACTGAGGCAGAAGACACCTGAACTTATGTTGAATTTATTATACAATTGAAAGCACTACTCCTGAGTTTATAAGGTGAAGACCTATGTAAGTGGCAATAACAAAGACACTACCCTGTGACACATGGTGGGGTTTAAGTTGGAATGAGAACCAGAGATAAAGCAGATTAAAACAAACACACAAAATAAATGATGATGTACTATGAACTAAAGCATACACGTAATTCACAGAAAGAAAGCGAGAAAGACATGGAGTGAAAAAGAGAGGAAGGAGATAAAGGGGAAAAGGAAGAGAAAAGCCAACGGGAGGAACACCAAGACTTCCCATGGTTGTGTCCTCAGTCATACCATGACTTCCCCGACCACCCGGGCTTCCTACCACTGCCAGCGCTAGCTCCCCTGGAGGCAGGTGGGTGCCTTCTCACGCAGCCCATTCTAAAAATAATGGACTCAGGGCTGCAGGTGGGACTGTGACCCAAGAAGAGGCAAAGTAAAAGGTGTCAGAACCTCAGATGACCCTTGATTGTACAGGACAGTATAATACGATGGAAAAGCACGTTCACACGTGGGCTTTTATGAAGGCCAGAAGGACTCTGAATCTGAACCAAATGACAGAAACTAGTTCCCCCTTTAAATGCAGGCCTTAAAGCACTGTTCTTGCCCGACATAATCTTGTTACAAACCTCTCTGGTTTATGTTTTATACTCATTTTAAATTCAAAGCATATTTAATTTTACTTGGTTTCTGGCTACTGCCCCCAATTATCTTTGTATTTTCATTCCTGACAATTGTGTTTCCTTGACTATCTTTCCTTTTGGTTCATTTCATGAATGTGGTGACTCAAAGTCAGATTTTCTTTAAAATTTCTATCCTTACCCTCAGATATATTTGTTTCAATTCTCTGCTCATCCTGCAGAGACTGTTTTCATCTCTAAAGCAGGAATTCTTATTTTAGCACTAATACTAGTTGGGGCCAGACTACTTGCTGTGGGGAGCTGTCCTGGGCATTGCAGATGTGAGGCAGCACCCCTGGCCTCCACCCACTAGATGCCGATAGCTTTCCACTTAGTTGTGACAAACAAAAACAGCTCCAGATATTGCCAAATGTCTCACGAGAGGCAAAATTGTCCTGGCCTTAAACAAGGTTCTCACAGATTTCAATATTATCTTGGGAATTAATTCTACAGATCATTAGCCAAAATAGTGGGAAATAGAGAGCTTTACGGAATTCCTTGCCTCACTTCACCAATTACCATTCAACAGGACAAGTTATCATTCAGCATTAGCCATGGTCTCATTCTACTCTGCAAAGCCCCACCAGCTCTCCTAAGACCACAGATAAATATCTCACACTTACTGATCTAAAGTGTCCTTACATTACCTCATAGAATTTAGTCATGCCCCTGCTTAATTATTTATTATTACACTGGTTATCTGACCTTGAGTCATTGTAAATCAATACTTTATGTAAATGAACAGATACATACACTATGTCATTCTTTCTTTTGTTGAGGAATTTTTATCAAAAGTTCTATTAAAATGTTATATTCTCAAGAATTCAGAAAACTTTTTCACTTCAAAGATTAGAATATTTTTGCTTCATATATGAGCTAGATATTACCACTAAAACAATTCTCCAAGGCATACCTCTTATGAATTTATAGTAAGAACAAAGATTTTGCTCTAGCTTTATTGATACATAATTGACAAATAAATATTGTGTACATTTAAAGTGTATGAGTGATGATTTGATATATCTATGCATTGTAAAATGATTACCACAATCAAGCTTCTATATTTTCACATAGTTGCCATTTTTTTGTGTGTGGTGAGAACACTTAAGATCTATTCTCTTAGCAAATTTTAACTATACAATACAATATTACCAACTATAGTCACCATGCTGAACATTATATTTTCAAAATTTACCTATAACTATAATTGTGTGCCCTTTGGCCTACATCTTTCCATTTCTCCACCTGTTTATTTTATAGGGCCCACATACATATTTTATTGAAAACAGTGATTTGTGAAAGATCGCACACATGGCCTAAGACGGCTGAATGTCACTCTCTAAGTCAAGTGCAAATAAAGGTATTGCTTCATCTTGATTTTCTTTTGTTAATAAATTTTCATAAAGTCCCATTTCCATGTGGTAAGTTTAGAATAGCAAAACTTGAACAGATCAAATTTACATAATTAAGTAAATTCTGCTTAAATGATGACTGATTGATTCTACTGTACTTCACTACAGCTGACTGCACTCAGTCATATAAAAGGTTGTTAGATCATGTTGGCCCATTACTTTGTCTTAGCTAATTAGATGAAAAGTAATTACAAATGTATGTTTATAAAAAATGTCCTTGTTGGAAATGGGATTCAGCAATTATCACCATTTAGCCTCCGGTTCTGTGTTTGATGCTGAAAACAACTAACCACTTAGCAAAGTGAGTGGAAAACATATCTTCCAAAATTGAAAAACAAAATTGTAACACATTTCCTTATGGGCTCCTTATCAGATTAAATGTATATAGGGGGATGAAGTAAAAGAACATGTGTAACCAGAACTTCAGACAATCTAGGCTGGCGGTATAGGCTATATACACTTGCCTTCCCCTTAGTGTGTGAATGCTGTGCTTGGAGTCTGTACCTTCTGGGACAGTGTTGCATTATAAATTCTTCTCTGGATATACTTATCTTTCTAAAAAAAAAATACAAAAGACTCCTCTGAATCCTGATTTGCCCACTGGCTTTAATTTTGTTTGTTTAACTTCAGGTTTCCTTCCAATTAAAATCAGAGGCCACCTAAGTTTGTGGGTTATATAAAAACATGCTTTGATGTAGCAGAGAGACGTTCAGGGGGCTAGAGGAGGTCTAAAGATATCATTGAGGACTGAAAAATAACAGACTGGAAAAACCAGAGTGCTTAAGACAAAACTGACCCTATCCCACCAAGGGTCAGCCAGATGTATCCATTTAAGTACTGAGACTAGAGCACACATTTAATAATAGACTCATTTCATGGGCTGACTCCAAATAATATTATGTAGCATTTATACTTACAAATAACTTCCAAGTCATTTTTATTAGTAGGGGTTCACAACAAATGTTGAGGGTGTTGAACATCATTCCCGCACTGAAAACTTGAAGAAGCAAAGTCAACTGGCCTTCCCAATATGTTGTAAAATTCGAAGTTAATGAACTAGTGCTGAAATTATCAAGGAAGTTTTTCCTGTTTGCTTCCGCTTGCCTTGCCAGTTTCTCTCATTGTCTCTGAGCAGTGGTTTGGCAGGGAGAGCAGATGAGAAAGAAGGCCCTCTGTTACATTCTCTGCCTCCTCTTTGAATTCTCTCTAAATTTTATTTTTAAAGGTTATACAATATCACAGTTTTCCTTTTGACATTTTTAAATTACAATGTCCATATCAGCATGCATAATAAGTTTCATGTTCTCTCTAAAAACTGAAATCCAATTATGCACTTTAAATATGAATTTCTTGAACTGATGTGAACCTTTTGTATAAGAAAGAGGCTGTGGCTATAGTATCTAATGAAAAATAATGTAATTCTTCTATCTCCCTTGATGTTAAACTGCAGGCTCTAAAGAGAGAGCCATCCTTAAATTTCAACTGCTTTAATGATTCCCTGTGTAGGAGAGATCTCACCCTGATCACAGTGACATACTGGTTTATAGATCTCAAGTGACTTGATTTTGCAAATTAGAAAGGTGTTATGCATTAAGTTATCATGCTGATCTGTGGTTCCTAAATGAGTCTGTCAAGAAAAACATCTGCAAAACTCAAGCATCTTAGAACCCTCGGTTTCATTTTCAGCATAAAGAATCTGCACGTGAGGGGGGAAATGCAAGAGCCACTATGGTCAGTCAGTAGTCAATTGGCTTGGTAAACATTTTTAAATAACCTAAGATTGGTTAAACCTTTGGATCTGACTCTCCCTATCCCATCACCATCTAAGCAGCCAGTTATTACTGACATTAAAGACAAATACATCAAAATAGAACGTTAAAACATTGTGACTATTCTTTAAAGAATGAGAAACATTAAGAATGAAGAGTTAGACTACCATGTAGATTATTTAAAACCCAATACTTAAATACACTCTTAAAAATCATGCGGACCTAGTTAATAACTATAGCAAGATAAGTAAATGCATTCTTGATGGTTATTTCCTTTTTCTATAGAACTACATTTTCTTCCTTCAAGCAAGTCACTTATTACTTTATAGTACGCAATTCTTTTACCTCAACATTAGATTTAAAAAGTAGATGTTTTGCCCAGCTGGTGCGGTTCAGTGGTTGATAGTTGACCCATGCTGCAAGAGGTCGCCGGTTCAATTCCCCGTCAGGGCACATGCCCAGGTTGTGGGCTAAATCCTTAGTGGAGGGCATGCAGGTGGCGGCCAAATGATGTTCTCTTCCTTCCTCTCTCTCTAAAAATCAATTAAGAAAAAAAAATTAAAGGTAGATGTTTTAAGTTTTTAAAAAACTAAAATGTCATTGTTCTCTAACAATGTAAACATGAGTTCAAAATTCATTTAATTTCCCATTTCTCATCCTAGTCTACTTTCTGTTTCTTTGAGTTCAACTCCTCCAGTGCGTCAAATAAGTAGAATTGCACACTATTTGTCTTTTGTGACTGACTTATTAGATTTAGCAAAATGTCCTCAAGTTTTATCCATGTGGCAGCATGTGGCAGAATGCTTCCTTTTTAAAGCTAAATAATTTCCATTTACTGTATAAACCACATTATCTGTATCCATTTATCTGTCAATGGACATGTGGGTTGCTTCTGCTTCTTAGCTATTGTGCTGCAATGAACATGGATATGCAAGTATCTCTTTGAGATCCTGCTTTGAATTCTTTTGGATATGTACTCAGAAGTGAGATTGTTGGATCATATGGTAGTTCTATTTTTATTTTTTTAAGGAACCTTCATACTGTTTTCCATAATAGCTATACCATTTTACATTTCCAGCACCAGTACATAAGGGTTCCAATTTCTCTGCATCCTCACCAACACTTGTTATTTTCTGTTCTCTTGATAGTAGCCATCCTATGGGTATAAAACAAGATAGGGAGAGAGGAAAAGATCTGGCTTTCTGGTACTGTAACTAATGTTTGTTGACTTATTGTGAGCCAACAGTATAATAGCAAATAGAATGTTGCTGTAATTGTAGGCTACGTGAATTGAACTGTAATGTCCAAATCATGGTAGGTTGATAAGACTCTCGTTCTGTTCAGAACTGATTAGAAAATCTTACAGCATTATTTTCAGTTCTGAGCATCATATTATAAGGCACAAGGTAGAATATGTACTGAGAAATTCCATCAGGATGATGGGGGGTATGGTATCTTTGATTAAGAGAAATGGTTGAAGGATATAGGAACTCTATTAGGCAAAAGAGAAGTTTACAGGGAGAATAATAAGAATTATCTCAAATAATAAGGATATTTATTTATTAATCAATAAGCAGGAAACTATTTGTTTCTATTGCTCCAAAAATCAAAATGAAGACTAAAATATGGAAGAACCTACGAAACTTCTACCATTTAGAATTGTCCAAAATGGAACGGACTCATTTGGTACATGGATTATTCCTTTTTCGGTTGTTGTTCCAAGGAGAGAGTCAATGACATTTCTCCAGAATACTGTAGAAAGGAAATTATAGTAACATAAACTCTAACTCACTTCCATTCAATATACCATAATTACCCTTTTAAATAGTAGAATAAAATTAGTTCTGAATTTTATAAAACTAGCCTCTTTCCCAGTTCTACCATGGAGCACATGTGTGCACACACCCACACAGAGAGAAACATTTTTTTAAACCTCCTAGTAACCAGTGCCCGTTTCCTTCCCCTCCAAATCTCTTTTCCTCTGCACAAGTTAAATAATTACCTAAAAGCATTGTCAGATGATAAATGGAAAAGATAAAAGTCAATACTAGTGCCCATTAGTATTTCTCACATTCTCAGTTTTTGAAATTTGATTGTTTTTGTCACTTTCAAGATGTCTTCACACAAGCTATCTTTGATAAAATGCATTTTCCAAATGCTGCTGACATGTAGCATATTGCAATTAAAGTTAGCTACAGGGAATGGCTATATTTTATCTATCAGATATTTACAGTGTGCACAAGTTAGGGCTTTTACAGAACAAAACATTATCTTCAGTTTCTCTGGACATAAGGCAGACGTGGGTAATGTTTTATATTAGATTTATGGCACTGAGAATTATTACTGTAAAATCCCTTTACTATGTTGCATCAACAGAAACCAACCACTTATGAGAAATTTTGAAATGGGGCATGCTTTATTAAGTGTTTCTTTTTGGGAATGATCAGACTAAATGAGTATGTGGAGCCAGTGATGATAGATAATGTAGGAAAACTTCCATTCTGTTCTTGATACAGAGGATAAAATTAAGTATAAATTTCTAGGCTCTTCTCTTTAGTATTACTAATCATGTTCATCCTAGACAGACCACTACTTGCACAAGTAAAAAATTAAACATCTATTAGGAGTTTCATCAATATTTCCTTTATGTGGTCCAGGAAAGGAGACCACCATTTTCTTATAATATAGCCACAAAAGATGTATTAATATTAACCTGCTCACTTTGTATATGGTAGAGAAATTCTATTTCATATATGATATGTTTGAATCAAATGATTTGAGTGATTATTCCTGACTGATTTATCCTCTCAAAATATCACAGTAAGTTTATCACAACCTAATCAACTTTTCATGAGGGATATCTATTTTATATCACCATAACACCATTAAAAACCACAATTAATATTTCTCCCACCAGTTAATTTTATCGATTTAAGAAAATGCAAAGCATTTTTCCATATGAATCCCCACTTTGAAATGAATATTTTTCAAGAATTTTTGTCTTGTTTGAATTAGGATTTATTTATTACATTGAAAAAATGTTAAGCAGGCACTTTTATGCTACAGCCTTAGTCAGTGCTAAAAACCACAAACTTATCTCTTGTTTGTGATCTGTTTTCTTAATTCTAGAATGTAGAGCTTTAGGTAGAGACCCAAAGTCACACCACTTAAACTTATTGAAGATGCTGAGACCAGAGGATGCACTATAGAAATACTCACAAACACCATCTAAACCGCCAAAGGAGGAAACTGCAAATAACCAAATATTAAGCAACTGTAAACACCTAATAGGAAAGAAAAATGGTCAGGCTTCCAGGGAAATATACAAAAAAAGTATTTTTTTTTTTCAATCTTTGAAAACATTATGTTTTTCAAAGGTTGTCCCTCTTTCATCTGATATCTTGACCTTCTAGATCCTATTAATTAAATTCAAAATATCTCAAAGTTTCTTATGGAATCGTCTCTGTCCAAGAGTTTGTGATAAATTAAAGTAATTTTGGGGGGGGAAAATAAGAGTAAGTACTTTTTATATATTGCTCATTAAGAATACAGTTGTTCCTCCTAATGTTAGGCACTGGAAATACCAGAGGGAACACTTTGTAAAGTATATGATTGTCTAACCACTATGTTGTTAGACCATATACAAAATAATATTGAATGTAAACTGTAATGAAAAAAAATTTTAAATAAAAAAAAAGTGCAGTTGTTACAAAGGAATATTATGTAGCCATAAAAAAGGAATGAATACTGATATATGCATAACATAGCTGAACCTTGGAAACATGCTAAATGAAAGAAGTCAGACACAAAATATTTTATAATGTAGGGCTCCGTTTACATGAAATATCTAGAACTGGTAATCTATAGACACAGAAAGCAGATTACTACTTGCTAAGGCTTAAGTAAAGGGATGAATAGAAAGTGACTGCTTAATGGTACGAGGCTTCATTGTGGGGTCCTGAAAATCTTTTGGAACTAAATAGAGGTAATAGTTCCACCATGCTGTAAATGTACTAAATGCTCCTCAATTTAACATGATTACTTTTGTTATGTGAATTTTAGCTCAATTTTTTAAAAAAGAGTGTATGTTTTTACCGATGAGTTATGAAGATGCAGTGATATTCCACTATTTTTAAAGTATAAAATGACATAGAGTTGATTTTTCTTATTCGTTGATTCCATAGTAAGTGCTTACTTGCTAAAATTGATCTGTAACCCCCAAATCAAAGCACATGGCACTTTGTTTTTTCATGTCTATGCACAGAGTGGCAAAAAATTTGCATCATCTCATGTTCGTGTTCCTGTCAGAGGTTGAACAAGGTAACATTCCACACTCATGTTTCAACTCTAATATTTTAAACAAGTATATTTTTCTTGTTTATTCACTGTCTTTTTTTTTTTTTTTTCCATTTCTGTGCTTTCATTGGTGATTTACCTATTTAAATGGCTTCGAAGTGTAGTTCTGAAATACTAACTAGTGCTCCTAAGTGCAAGGAGGCTGTGATGTGCTTCATAGGGGAAATACCTGTGTTAGATAAGCTTTATTCAATCATGAGTTCTAGTGCTGTTGGCTGTCAGTTCAGTGCTAATGAATCAACATTATATTAGAAGATGCAGAGAAAATGGAAGCTTTGTGCACTGTTGGTGGGACTGTAAATTAGTAAGCCATATGGAAAACAGTATGAGGTTCAACAAAAAATTAAAAATAGAACTACCATATGATCTAGCAATGCAGCAACTTCTAGGTATATATCTAAGGAATTAAAATCACTATCTCTAAGAGATTTGCACTCCCACGTTTATTGCAGCACTATTCACAATAGCTAAGACATGGAAATAACCTACGTGTCCAGCAATTGATGAATAGAGAAAATGTGGTATATGTGTACAATAGAATATTATTCAGCCATACAAAGAAGAAAATCCTACCATTTAGCATCAATATGAATGAACCTTAATGGTGTTATGCTAAGTGAAGTAAGTCAGACAGAGAAAGGCATATACTGTATGATCTCATAGGTGCAACCTGAAAAAAGGTGAACTCATAGAAACAGAGTAGGTTGGTGGTTACCAGGGGTTGGGGGATGGGAGAATGAGAATATATTGGTCAAAAGTACAAACTTTCAGTTATAAGATGAGTAAGTTCTGGGGATCTAACAATGTACAGGATGGTGACTATAGTTAATACTGTACTGTATACTTGAATTTGCTAAGATCAAGATCCTGTTAAAAAAAAATAGCATACCACATTTTAGTAAGAAGCAAGTCACAATTTGAATTAATTTCTATATAGATAGCCATTGCACATGCATATAAACCCATCCTTTGGTTAAAATGGTACAAAGCATAGAGAAAATAATAAATTTGAAGGATGTCTAATTCATGCTGTAGAATGCACCGAAAGCGAATACTTCATATCTCTTTTAATATTAATACACAGCAGGCAACACCAAAAAATGAATAAATTCTAATGTATACTTCAGTTTCAATAAGAAATCACTGTGTAGCAAGAAGAAAAAAAATGTAAAAATGTATCTATCATAAAAGTTTTTATAGCAATCTTCAACCTCAGAACCTAGAAACAACCATCTTCAAAGCTGTGTAAATCATGATTCCCCAAACTTCATATTCCACTGCTTGAATCCTATTGATTCTCTTCATTGCTGGCATCCACTGTATTAGAAATGGAAATGTCCTTATTCAAACAATAAATCCTGTTCAGTATCAACAAGGGGCATTATTGTTTACACATTTCTGAAATAATTCTCCCTGTCTCTTGTTCTGCACCATCTCTTAAAGTTTTAATTTACACAGATGTGGGTTCCTTCTTATTATTAATGCCACTTGAAACTCTTGAAGACTGTAGCCTACACCAATTTAGCAACTCATCTGAATCCTGTAAATGGCTTAATCTGCCTAAAGATTGCCACAGATTTATGTTCTCTTGGAATCAGAGTGAAGTGAGTTTTTAGTGGCCCAATGCACTTCCTAATAAGTTCAGTTATATGAGCCTCCAAGGACCTGGATCAAGGCCGGAGATTTCTAGATAAACTTGTTCTTTCTCACATGCAGACTAGATTATTTCTCCTTGAAATTTAGAGGATCCGGTGTTGATTTTTCTAAAAAGCAATATTCTGGTATTTGGCTCGTAATCTTCATTGGTGAATTGAAATTGCCAAGCTTCTTCAGTCTGACGTCAACTTTAAAATGTTTCTTCCGTTGTAGCCACTTTTCAGTTCTTGCAGGGAAATCGTGTTTGACGTGTGTAGCAGCTCTTAGTTTTCCTGTTTTCTTCCAGTCTTTACATTTCTCTGTTCTGCAGCCCTATTACCTTGTTTTTTTCATGAAGCCTTATCATGTGTTGTGAACCTACTGTTTTGACAATATCTCTGTGGTTTTCAGGTAATAAATTATGATTATAGTACATTTAAATGTATAATAGGGAGAAATAATGAAATTCTATCCTTCAAATTATCTGTGCAACCTGTCATGTCTAATTTTTCATAGCTAATTATAACTAATTATTGCCATGTTTGGTTTATCTTTATTTTGGTTGCTATGATTCAACATTAGAGAATAGCATTACTGCTATATATATTTTTTCATCCTCTCAGCTGAGCTGTACATCTATTAACAACAGTCCAAGACAATTTTTAAATAGGTTTGGTGAAGAGATAGTTATTGGTGGCATTTGCCCGTATGTATAAAACCAGGACATAATTTTAAAAAATCTCTTAAGATTGTATTAGAAATAAAATGTGAAAACATTGACTGAAGTGTTTTAAAATTGATACATACTATACAAATGAAAGGTATTTCCATGACATTATGAAAGGAAAGGTGGGAAAAAATTCTACCATGTCTGGTTTCCTCTTCATTTCACAGCTTGGGAGCTTGCTTACCAATGCTGGTTCTCAAGACCAATTTAATCAGAATTTCTTTGTTTGGACCCAAGCATTGATATTTGTAAAAGTTTTTCAGATGACCAGTGTGCAAAATGACAGTTGAGAACTGAGTTGCAAAACCCTGGTGAAGACCCTCCAGGACAATTTTAGGCAACAGCAGTCAAAGCAAAATCTCTTGTAGTCTATGTGAATTTAATTAGAATGTTTTCACTGTTCCTTTTAAAAACAGTAGTCTGTGCCCTGGCTGGTTTGGTTCAGCAGTTGGAGAATGGGCCTGCCGACCAGAGTCCCGGGTTCGGTTTCCACTAGGAGCACATACCAAAAAAATAAAAAATTAAAAACAATTAGATATTCTCAAGTTATAAAAACAGCTTCTATTCCTGATTTATTCAGGAATTGATAATATTTGTTTAAAAAAATTAGGACTTCTGCTTTCAATGTCTTACTGTCCTCTGTTCCATTTGATATATTTGTCTTGAAATCTGCTTTGATTTAATCTTTTACCTGTATCAATATCTTACAGATCTACTCCATTACTTTTATCGTGTTATATTATTTTGCCTTATGTGTTATTTATAAAAGGTATGAGTTGCTTAGGCAGTGGTATCTTAAAACAAGCTTTGGGCTTGGAAACCACAAACTAATTTTGTGTCATTTCTCTCACAATTCCAATTATAAACTGTTCTCACCTTGGGCAAAGAATTTAACCTTAGTAGAATGAGATCTCTTATCTTTAAAACTGGGATGATAGTACATGCATCTCACAGAGTTGTAATGAGGATTCAACAGAACGGTATACTTGAAAGTAGTTTGTAAACTGTATAATTCTAGGTAAATGATAAAATAATTGATACAAATGTAAGAGCTGAGGCTAACAACTAGTTCATTTAATTTCCAGAGCCATGTATTTTCCATCCATGCTTATCGAAGTATGCTAACGAGGTCACTTGGGAAACCATGGGTGTCTCTCTGAGTCATAGACCAAGGCAATCCTTCAACAGTGGCTAAACGGAAAAAGGAAAAAACATTGGGGAGAACAGCAATCATATGTTATTTCTGCATGTATTTGTCTCTCTGTGATTCTTGTCTTTCCATTGCTTCCCAAAGTTCAAACAAGCTAGAGGCAAGTCTCTAGGATTACTGAATAGTTGAACAGAGAATATGAAACAAATTAGATAATATCACCATGGCAACCATGAGGCTACTTGGTCCTCCTTCACACTTTTCACAGTAAATGTTTGGTAAAATGCTGATCTAGAAATGTCCGTGCAATTAGATTTTTGTATTATGAATTCTATTTCCTTCTTAAACCACTTTTCATTTGGTTTTCTGTAAGGTCTCATTTTTATAATTTAGAATTGCACAGGAAACAGGAATATGATTTTGTTGTAATGCAATTAAGCAAGGCAAAACTATAGAACACAAAAAAGAAATGTTCCTTTCTTCCTGTTCACATGAGCACATTGCTTTCCCAGAATAGTCACCATTAATAGTTTCATGTATATCCTTCTAGGACTTTTTTTAGACATATATAAACACTCATATTTTTAATGCATTCACATTATGTATATGTGTGTTCCTTATTATCTACTTATTTATTTCTACAGGATAGCTTCCAAAAGTGGGGTTGCTGAGAACAAAGACATAGTTCTTTTGTTTAAAAAAATCTTTTTCCAAATCTAAAACAGCAATCACAATAAATACATGAGAGTAGAGATAAGAATGGAGAGTGATGAGAGGAGTTAAAAGGACAGGAGAGAAGTAGAAAAAGAGCAACTTTTCATTCCTTCATACAGAGGTTCCTTGAGAGTTCTTTGAACCCAAACACACTTGCTTTGCTGCATTTATGTGAGCCAATAACATCTCTACTTTTCCTGGAGCTAATTCAAATACAGCTTTTCACTTGCGGCTGAAATGGTTCTAACTAGTAATAATCTAAAAGAAAATGGGGTCAAACTTGTGGTTCTAGGAACCCACAAGTGGTCTACTATTTTTCCTGATTTCTGCTCCATGTTCATTCTCTGAGGATGGTCCTTGAGGTCAGGTGAAGGCCCTCTTCACCATTGTACTATCCCCCACCATGAATGCCATCTTCTCTTAGTGTGTGTTAATTTCACCTCATGGCATTGAAGCGCATGCTGACTTTAAGAATTTCTTCTAGAATTCTCTTTTATTCACAACACATTAGCTTTCACATTATGTCATAAAATACCACCTTGTGCTTCCAACTCATAGTCACAAGGATTATATATTCCAACCACTCTTGCAGGGTCTACTCATGGTCCTTTTTCCCCTGGGGCTTAGACCCAACTAAATGATGGATCTGGCCAATCATCAGTAAATAATTTTGTCCTCCAAAATTTTCTTCATTGGTTTCCCAGTATGCCCTTCTTCTACCAAAGCCTTCCATCCCTCTTTCTAGGGACTCTTCAATCCCCAAATCAGTCTCGTTGACACAAAGCTTGTGTGTCACTTTAAAGTTTTTGTTGCCAGAATAAATGTCACTAAACATATTTTCTCCAAACAGTGACCTTCAAAGGGAATGAAGCTCATAGATCCATTATGTGTCATTCTCAACAGTGAGTCAACAGCATTTGCCTAACAACATAAGTTTTGATGACAGGCGTATTCTGGCATCACAAGCACAGATATACACTAAGTTTATGTACTGATTCCCACTGGCACTGACACAGCTGTGAGAAGGTGACACAAAATGAAAAATAACCATTGGAGAAAATAACATAAAGCCCACTCCTACAAAACAGTACAACTCTGACAAAGACATTTAAATAAGTTTAGTGGCTATTCATTTTTGTATATTTGAAATCCTTTCAAAATATTTAATGCATTGCTTCAGTATATGATGCATAATATTCAAAAACTACATTATCAGCCTTGGCCAATTTGGCTCAGTGGTTGGAGCGTCAGCCCACAGATCAAAGAGTCCCAGGTTCAATTCCAGCCAAGGGCGCATACCTTGGTTGCAGTTTATCCCTGGCCCTGGTGGGGGTCATGAGGGAGGCAACCAATCTGTGTGTTTCTCTCACATTGATGTTTCTCTCTCTCTCCCTTCCTCCTTCCCTCCCACTCTGTCTGAAGATAAATGGAAAAATATCCTCAGGTGAGGATTTAAAAAAAAAAAAAAAAACACATTATCATTATGTTTATCTACCCAGTATAGTTTTATCCAATATCAAAAACAACTTGGGAGAATTAGCTGAAATTATAAGAGGCCTAATTATACACCATCACCACTGTTTCATTCTAAGATATAGGTGAAACATGTTGGTTATTTGAGATCTTTTGTGGTCCCATAGAAATTTTAGGATTATTTTTTTCTATTTCTGTGAAAAATGCCTTTGGAGTTTTGATTGGGGATTTCTAAGAGAATAGAAGAGAATAGATCTTAATTGTTCTTATCACACATACACAAAAAGGTAATTATGTAAGATGATGGATGTGTTCATTAACTTGATTGTGGTTAGCATTTGTGCACCTTAAAAAATCAAATTGCGAAAACTAAATATGGACAATTTTTTATTTTTCTACCATGCCTAAATAAAGCTGGGGAGAGGATAAAACATAGGTGAGCCCTGGCCTGAGCAGCGGTTAGAGCATCGACCTGCAGTCCAGAGAAACCCGGGTTGGGTTCCCACTAAGGGCACGTATCTTGGTTGCAGTTTGTCCCCAGCCCTGTTTGGGTTGTGTGGGTGGCAACCACTCGATGTGTCCCTTTCACGTCGATGTTTCTCTCTCTCTCTCTCTGTTCCCCTCTCTCCCTCCTACTCTATCTAATCAAAAAATAGAAAAATGTCCTTGGGTGAGGATTAAAAAAAAAAATAGGTGAGACTCTACTGCCCATATATCCTAATGTCTAAAATATTTTATAGAAAATAGATTAAATACTTAAAGAATATTTTACAAGCTGCAGTGATGACCAGGCGTGGGGTCTTTTTCTAGTACAATCTGTGTGTGGCTTTGGTCTTGTATGGATCTGTGATTGCCTCAATCACAAATAAGATAGTCACAAATAGAACAGAGGGTCAGATTGGTAGTGCTGAAATAGTCATCAGGATGTAAAGTATAGCATATGTAGTTACTGGGAATAACGAGGGGAACACTTTGTAAAGTACATGATTCTTTAACCACTATATTGTACACCTGAAGCTAACACAAAATAATATTGAATGTAAACTGTAATGAAAAAATACAATTTAAAGTTCTTAAGAAACCAGTATTTCAGAATGTTTGGTACCTCTGTCACTATGGTGCAGGGCTACAAAGATCAAAGCTGAAAAGGTATAGAATGGATGACCCAACATATTTTTTTCAGTCAACATAATTTAGTTGAGAAAGAAATATGAAATGATGTGGAAACAAGCTGATATTAATTACAGACAAGTCACTAGAAAGTAGTAAGCAAAGGAGGTGCCTAAGAAAGAATCAGGATCTATTATCTAAGAATCATTAAAATAAATAAATATTGGGTATAGCCACTAGTGTAAATCAGAGTAATTCTGATGGGTAATAAATCTCTCCCATTAATTGCTTAACTCTATCTTTTTTTTTTTTTTACTTTTATTGATTTTAGAGAGAGAGGAAGGGAGAGGGAGAGAGAGACAGAAACATCGATGAGAGAGAACGTTGATTGGCTACCTCCTGCATGCCTCACACCGGGGATCAGGCCCACAACCTGGGCATGTGTCCTGACTGGGAATCGAACGGCGACCTCTTGGTGCATGGATCGACGCTCAACTGCTGAGCCACACCAGCCGGACTTAACTATGTCCTGAAGCCTTTGTATCTTTAGGCCTATTGCCAAGTTCATATGGAAGAATGTGATTCTGAGGATCCTAAGAGACAAGTGTTTCTATGGTGAGTGGTCTATTAAATTCACAGAAAATTAAATGTATATAAAAAGTTGAAGAGATGACAACCCATTTTGGCAGGAGAACATAAAATATGTCAATGACATAAACATGCACAAGTCTATAGTCATTTATACATCTATCTATATGTCCACACTAATGTATTTATCACAAAGACATAAGAATGAAATTATCATAATGAAATTCTTTATAGGGTTTCCACTTTTGGCAGAGAATGACCAATTTGTAGTGAACCAATCCTTACACCAAGGAAAAGAAAGTGTATAAAATATTTTCTTAAATCTGACTAAAAGCTACCATGGCAACCACAGCTTTCTGACGAAGAGAAAAGGGAAACTCAAAAGTCCAGATGAATGGGAAGAAGTCTATAATTGTTTTTCAGAGGGCTCCTACTTCCATTAATACTGTATTAAATGGTTAACCTGAGAATTAACCTGCCAAACAACCATGATAATATTTTATACTGGAATACAAGATATTTTGTGGTGAACAATGAACATTGCAAGTATGACATTTTACAAGTCACTACCTTTATATATAAACTTAGAATTTTGAATTTCGTTAATTTTTATGACAGCTAGTTAAATTTAATGTAAGAAAATAGCAAAGTACATTATAATTAGGTAGTTCAACTCTTTAAATTTTTCAGAAAAAAATATTAATAGAATTCAATCTAGAAACTTCAAATTATACCAAAACATCTCAAATTTTATATAGAGGGGAAAGTATCAGAAAATGAAAGCAGGTCATAAATGTGTCAACAAAGGGAAATATTTATGGTCAAACATGACAAAAACCAAGACTGTGATTACAAATCCCAGACCCCTATTATAATATCTGAAAACTAGAAAATCCTAGGGTTCCTTTATGAATAATGCATAAGTCATTGCACTTTAATTCAGACTACAGAACAAATGAAGAGAAAAATAAACCTTCAACAAAATGACAATCCTAAAGTAAAAAACTTTCAACCTATTATAGAGGCTTTATGAATGATATGGTATCCAAGGCAACACAGGTAATGAATAAATGGTAAAATCTGATATAAACCACCAGAAGAAATTTCAGAATCTTTTACATGAAAAGGCCTATATTAGTAAGCAGTTATTTACTCCACTCTAGAATTTCTAACAACACATCCAATAATGTCAAAATGTATTCTAAAAACATTTTTATACTTCTATTTTATATAATACTCATTATACATTTCTATAACCAATTCAATTGGTAATAATTTTATGAGCCTAGTTATATACATAGTACATATGGACAGTGCACTGCAAGAAGAAAAAATATGTCTTTAAAATTTTCACTGTCATTGGGAAAGGAATGCTATCAAAATTCTATTTATGATATAATTATAATTCACAGATAATAGTTATAATTATTCTGGCTATTATGTTCTTCATGTTTCCACTGTGCTTGAGTTGTACATTATTGCACTTATTTTTAATCAGAATTTGCTTTTATGTTTATCTACGCCACAACTTTGTGGACACTGAACGCCTGGATTGTATCTTTTTCAGCTTTACTTCTCTCCATCAGCTCCGGTTCATGAAAGCTCTCAATAACTGTTCAATAAACATATGATCACTTCAGAGTCTGGCTCTTTTCCATGGTTAACAATGATATTTTGAAAATTCATTAAAATAATTTTCTAATTTTTAAGATAAATGTCAATTTTAATGTGAGCATCAGAGACCATGTCAGTGGTTTTTCACTTTATGAATTCACAGAACTTTCTTTTCCATCCATTCAGAAATATGGATAAATTCTCTAATGCCCAACTCATTAAATCCTATAGTCAAAAAAAATAAGATTTGTCTATGTGACATGCCCTCTCTCACCAGCTGTTCACACTCTAATACAAAATATTTGGATCATTTAATAAAAATTTATTTTTCAGGATCTACTCTGTGTCTGGCACTGGGTAAATACTTGAAGTAATTAGAAACAAACTCAAGTTTGTTTACTACCTAGCTGAGAAAAATAGATACATAGCTAATTATTAAACAAAGAAATATTTTATATAGTAAAAGTACTAGAACTATAACCAGGGATCATTTTCTTGTTTTAACTGTCTATTTTGTTCCCAGGACTAATAATCTGTCATTTGCAATTGCTTACATTGGAAAGTTATTCCAACAATGCTGCCACTGTTCAAATGCAACTTAAATTCATTGCCTGGTATTACTGTTATAAAATTTTTCAAACTGTTCATAGGAGTTAGTTTTACTACCTTATAATATCGATAACCCAAATTCCAGTTGCCTGGGTATTCATAACTCATGAAGACTCTTTCCTTTCATATGAATTACTAAACAAAGTTAAATTAATATTAAGTGAATATTAATATTTAACGATTATCTATTAAAATTCCCATATATGGGAGAAATCCAAACTCTAAATTTTCCTCATTTTTTTATATTCATTTTTAACTCTAACTCTTTGCTTCTGACAATTCTGAATCTTACTTCACTTCATGCCTGTCCCTTCTGTTTAACAACCTGGACCTAGCTCACTTTCCTTCTTTTCTCTGATTAAAAAAAAAAAGTATAGGCATTGGTGTGTAATAGGTTTTACTGAAGCTTAGATAATTAAGTAAAGGGTTACTTCATAGCAAACAAATCCTAAGGGTAAATATTAGACCTTTTTTTTTTTTAAGTCTCTCCTTTATTTCAAACACAAGAAATTTCTTAATCAATTTTTTTTTAGTAGATAATATATTATCATTGCAAAAGGTACAAGAAAAGTATAGAGGAAAAGCAACTCCACCCAGCTCTGATTGATTCCCAATGACAATCACTACTGCTGATTTCTTATTTTCCCTTCCAGAAATATTCCCTACTAGGAGAATTTTCACTTACTAGATTTTCTTTTTAATAGCCTAATGGAAGGCTCCTTCTACCTCTGCTATAACTTTTTAAAAATGACAAATGGGTAACTTTACTTCCTTTAATTGGACCTGTTTTAATTGAATCATAAGTAAAGAAATCAAACTTCCCAAGATAAATCAGTGCTCAGACTAAAACAGTTTTCAACTCAGCAACTTTTTCTATTAATTTTGTTCATTGTGGTATAAAAGACATTGAGAAATTTACTATTTTAAAGTGTACAATTCAGTGGTATTAAGTATATTCATAATGTCATACTACTACCACTATCTAGTTCCAGACATTTTTATTATTCCAAATGGAAGCCCCATACCTATTAAGAAATCATTCCTCATTCTCCTCCCTTCCCCCACCCCCAGCTCTTGGCAACCAACCACGAATCTACTTTCTGTCTCTACGGATTTACCAAATCTGGAATTTTATATAAATGGAATCAAACAATATGTGGCCTTTTATGTTTGGCTTCTTTCACTTAGCATAATGTTTTCAAGGTTCATCTCCATTGTATCATGTATCAATGTTGTATTCCTTTGTATAGCAGAATACTATTTCATTATATGGATAGACCACATCTCCTTTGCCCATGCATTCACTCACGCATACATGGGTTGTTTCTACCTTTGAGCTACTATTTTGAATAGTGCTGCTGTAAACATTCATACACAAGTTTTTGTTTGAAAATCTGTTTCCAGAGACTTCCGGTCAAGATGGCGGCGTAGGTAAATGCAGTATCGCGCCCTCCCTCAACCACATCCAAGTCACAACTAAAGTACAGAACAACCATCTTTCAAAACCGCCTGAGATCAAGCTGAATGGAAGTCCTACAAGCACGGAATTAAAGAAGCTGCATCGAGACTGGTAGGAGGGGCGGAGGCGCGAGGGGAGGCGAGATGGCGGTGAGACGGGCTGGTCCCACACCCACTGTGGCGGATAAAAATCAGGAGGCTCCCGCAGCTGGGAAGGTCCTTCCTGAGGACTGAGGGGTCCCCGTCCCACACCAGGAGTCCCGCTCAGGGTTCCAGGGCCAGGAAGAGAATCCCCATAACTTCTGGCTGGAAAAACCAGCGGGAACTGAGGCTCAGGGAGGCTGAGGCGGCTGGAGCCCCAGGCAGCTCCTTAAAGGGCCCGCGCACGGACTTATCGGACTCTCTCCCTCTAAGCTTGGAGGGGAGGCAGCTCCAGGGGCACCAGAGACATACAGGGAAGAACTGAGCTGTTTGGCACTGGAGCGAGGGCTGGAGAGGGGGCTTTCTCCGGGTCAAATGTGCTGTCAGAGGCCTTTGTTCCTTTGGTGAGCCCTTCCCTGGGGCGGCAGACAGCTGCCATATCTGGGACTCCAGCAACCTGGCTCACACTGGTAGCCTCGCCCTGGTGACTCCCTGAGGGCCTGCCCCACCCAACTTTCAGGCCCACCCAAGCTGTTGCTTCTAGCTTAACCATAGGATTGGCCTGTCTTGGATCCTGCTTCAGGTTTTTCCTAAATTCTTTCAAACGAGCAGCATCTGGTCCCAGCAAGCCCTATACCTCTGATTAAGTAATACATGGAAACAAACACAGGGAGGCAGCCAAAATGAGGAAGCAAAGAAACAGGTCCCAAATGAAAGAACAGAACAAAACCCCAAGAAAAGAACTAAGCGAAATGGAGATAAGCAACCTAACAGATGCTGAGTTCAAAATACTGCTTATAAGGATGCTCAGTGAACTTAGTGAGAACCTCAGTAAACTCAGTGAGGGTTTCAAGAGCATAAAAAAAGGACGTGTCAGAAATGATCGATGCACAGTTAGAAACGAAGGAGGCTTTAACTGAAATAAAGAATAATTTACAAAGATTCAATAGTAGAGTACGTAAATCCAAGAAGCAAACCATTGATTTGGAATATAAGGAAGCAAAAAACTCCCAATCAGAACAGCAAAAAGAAAAAGGAATCCAAAAATATGAGGATAGTGTAAGGAGCCTCTGGGACAACTTCAAGCGTGCCAACATTTGCATCTTGGGTGTGCCGGAAGGAGAAGAGAGAGAACAAGAAATTGAAAACCTGTTTGAAACAATAATGGCAGAAAACTTTCCTAACTTGGTGAAGGAAAGAGACATACAAGTCCAGGAAACACAGAGAGTCCCAAACAAGATGAGGCCCATACCAAGACACATCATCATCAAAATGCAAAAGGTTCAAGACAAAGAGAGGATCTTAAAAGCAGCAAGAGAAAGGCAGCTAGTTACCTACAAGGGAGTTCCCATAAGGCTGTCAGCTGATTTCTCAAAAGAAACTTTGCAGGCCAGAAGGGAGTGGCAAGAAATATTCAGAGTGATGAAAACCAAGAACCTACAACCAAAATTACTCTATCCTGCAAAGCTGTCATTTAGAATCGATGGCCATATAAAAACTTTCCCAGACAAGAAAAAGTTAAAGGAGTTCATCACCACCAAACCGTTATTATATGAAATGATGAGGGTCTCTTTGAAGAAAAAGATAAAATGTATGAACAAACAAAATGGCAATGAATACATATCTATCAACAATGGAATCTACAAACAAAATGAACAGGAAGAACAGAAACATTCTCATAGATACAGAGAACATTTGTTGGTTGCCAGATGGGAGGGGTTGGGGGAATGGGTAAAAAAGGTGAAGGGATTAAGAAGTACAAATTCATTGCTAGAATGACAAACCTCAAAGGGAAAGGGGTTGGGGGTGGGAGGTGGGAAGAAATAAACCAAAGAACTTATATGCATTAAAAAAAAAAAGAAGAAAGAAAATCTGTTTCCAGTTCTTTGGGGTATATAAGTAGAAGTGTAATTGCTGGGTCGTACTGTAGTTCAAGGTTTAACCTACTGACCTCTCTCCCCTAACTTTTGCACTGTCTTTCTTTCAAAAAATTCTTGGACATTTCACTACATCTTTCTCTCTAGTTTACTGAGAAAATCCCCATATCACCTCATTTTCTTGTGCAGAGTAGTTCAGTACTTTTATTCCATCATCTCCTTTCAGCCCATAAGATGAACCCAATCTTTGCTAACCCAAATTTTCCAACAAATGGTAGGCTAAAATTAAGACTGCTCTGTTCCTAAAAGAAACCATGTCAGGCCCTGGCCAGTTTGGCTCAGTGGTTAGAGCGTCAGCCTGCGGTCCAGAGGGACCCGGGTTCGGTTCCCGCTAAGGGTATGTACCTCGGTTGCAGTTTGTCCCCGGCCCTGGTTGGTCGTGTGGGTGGCAGCCACTCGATGTGTCCCTTTCACGTCGATGTTTCTCTCTCTCTCTCCATTCCTCTCTCTCCCTCCCACTCTACCTGAACAAAAAATGGAAAAATGTCCTCGGTTTAGGATAAAAAAAAAAAAAAAAAAAAAAAAAGAAACCATGTCAGTATTTTTTCTATACAGTCATAAACTATAACTGTAAATAATAGTACTATAGTTTCTTCATCCATTACATTAACCATAATTGGATATAGAATTAAATTAGTACATCTGTCCATGGCACAAGGTTGCATAACATGAATTGAAGTATATAACTGATTAATTTTATTTGCCTATGCCGACTGGTTTTGGTTATGACATAGTTGTAGATTAGAAATCTGATTGGCATATATAGGAGAAAAATTTTAGGCTTAAAATACAAGTGTATTAATACAAACTTTATTTTTGAAATTGCTTCAAGAAAAAAATAGCTATATATACTTTTAGTCTGAAAGTCTCAAGTCTATGACCTACTTCTTAAAAGAATAAATGGATTTTTATGATGTGGTTGTTGGTAATGGATGGATATTTTCTTGGAAATTTGATGAGTGACTTATACCAAAATTTCCAGGTCATGAGGAAAATGTAATAAGTTCAAAAAGCAGAAATTGTACTAGCCTCATTATCTGATTAAAATTCAACAAAAATAAATGAATAATATCAATTTTAACCACAAGTTGCAGCATCTTTTAACTTAAAAAAAGCACTCTCCTAAATGACTCTGAGTTAAGAAAAAGTACTACAAGAAAAAAATGCCACCAGTTATTTTTGCAAATCAATAAAAATAAGAACACAATATATCAAAGTGTAGGTCTGTGGAAAATGCTGTGTTTAAAGATAAATGCATTGACTTAAATGTGTTTATCGTTGGGGTGAGAGAAAATATAGTTAACTCAGCTTTCAACCTTAAATTTTATGAAAATACAAAGAACCAATCCTAATGGAAATCAGGGGAAAGAATTACTAAAAATTACAACCAAATTATACACATTATGCAATCGAATTAATAAATCTAAGCTAGTTAATTCTTGGAAAATTTAATGAAATGCTAAAAATATAAGCAAATCAATTAGCAAGAAAAACAAAATCCCTGAACTAATCTTATAATGGAACAGAAAACATAAGAAAAATATATCATTGGCAAATATGGTCTCCTATACAGTGGGTAGCCTTTCCGTTTTGATGATTGTATCTTTCGTTGTGCAGAAGCTTTTGAATTTGGTGTAGTCCCATGTGTTCATTTTCTCCTTTGTTTCTATTGCCTTAGATGATGTATCAGTGAAAATTCTGCTGCGCATGTTGTCGGAAATTTTGTTGCCTACAGTTTCTTGTAGGATTTTTATGGATTCATGAGTCACATTTAAGTCTTTTATCCATTTTGAGTTTATTCTTGTGTAGGGTGTAAGTTGATGGTCTAGTTTCATTTTTCTGCATGTAGCTGTCCAATTTTCCCAGCACCATTTACTAAAGAGGCTGTCCTTACTCCACTGTATGCTCTTGCCCCCTTTGTCAAATATTAAATGAGCATATTGCCTTTGGTCCATTTCTGGGTTCTCTGTTCTGTTCCACTGGTCTATATGCCTGTTCTTGTGCCAGTACCAGGCTGTTTTGATTATGGTGGCTTTTTAGTATAACCTGAAATCTGGTAATGTGATCCCTCCAACTTTTCCAATGATATATCAGATAAGGGGTTAATTTCCAATATATATGGAGTGCTCATACAACTCCACAAAAGGAAGACAAAGAACCCAATTAAAAAATGGGCAGAGGAACTAAATAGACACCTCTTCAAACAGGACATAAAATGGCAAGAGACATATGAAGAAATGCTCAACATCACTAATCATCAGAGAGATGCAAATTAAAACAACAATGAGGTATCACCTCGCACCTGTCAGAATGGCTGCCATCAACAAATCATCAAACAACAAGTGTTGGCGAGGGTGTGGAGAAAAGGGGACTCTAGTACACTGCTGGGGAGAATGCAGACTGGTGCAGCCACTATGGAAAACAATATGGTGTTACCTCAAAAAATTAAAAATTGAACTGCCATTTGACCCAATGATCCCACTTCTAGGAATATACCCTAAGAAGCCTGAGACACCAATCAGAAAGAATATATGTACCCCCATGTTTGTAGCAGCACTATTTACAATAGCTAAGATCTAGAAACAGCCCAACTGTCCATCAGTAGACGAATGGATAAAAAAGCAGTGGTACATATACATTTACTATGCAGCTGTAAGAAAGAAAGATCTCTTATCCTTTGAGATGACATGGAGGGACCTGGAAAGTATTATCCTAAGCGAAACAAGCCAAACAGAGAAAGGCAAGTATCATATGATCTCTTATTTGTGGAATATAATGAACATAACAGCCTGAGGAATGGGGTAGTCCCAGAGATGTGGAAGTGGGGTACAGACTGACAATCCCCAGAAGAGGGGATGGTGGGGGAGAGATAAACCACAGAATTTATATGCATGTATGCATGAACAGTAGACATGGACAACAAACTGGGGACAGTGCGGGGAGGGAGAGAGTGGGGGAATCAGTGGGGGAAAAAGGAGAAACATCTGTAACAAAAATTAATAAAAAACAATTTTAAAAAAACAAGAAAAATAAAATGTTTTTAAATTGTCACCATACTGTGAATAATTCACTAAAAAGTCCATCACCGATGCTGAGTATAAATGAAGTAGAAATCGAAAAACAACTGATGACTAAACTGAGAATATTTTCAAATAACCATTTGTAAAATTGTTTCACTAGAAACATGGTCATTAAATGCATGAATCAAGTAATACTTAGTAGCACTATTATTTGATGTTGTTTGAAGCAATAAACAATACAGTAAGACATAAAGTAAACACAAAATTTATGCAGGGGGGAAAAAGACAAAAATATATTTCTTTGCTATTGATGAGAACGTATTCCTAGCAGACATGAGGGAAACATCCAAAATTATGTCAATTAATAAAACTATGGGTAAAGTAGATGGTATCAGGTAAACTATGACAAAGGAAATTGTGTTCCATTATGCCAGTTGACACATCTCTCACCACTGGGATCACTGTGGCTGACACCTGTTTCTAAGTGAACATCCTCAATACAAAATTGTTTTAGGTCAGCCAAATATGGCACACTATTCAAATTTGTTCCTTAAAATATTCTCTACTAGAGATTGTTGTGTGTGTTTTGGAAGTCATAATGCTGATGTTTCTCTTCTTACAGCATATTAGGTTATTGTCATTTAGGGTGAACACATAATTATATCAGAAAAAAAGAAGTTATTCAAAAAGTGCTATAACTTCCAGAGAAACCTTAAGTGAAAAGTTATAAACCAAAGGGTAGGGATGTGAAGCAAGTCTGAGCAGAAAAGCATGTCCTGCCTCATGCAACTATCCATGTCTTCCTGCTTCTCTCCATTGGAAGTTCAGTTACTTTCTACTGGCCTTAGGCTTTTTTATACTGACTTCCAACTTAATCACATTGCGGTTAAACAATAGTGCATTTCTCATATAAACTATTTGGATTTGAGGAAACTTGTTCTGTAGACCTAAATTGTGAACCGTTTTTGCAAAGTTTTCACATGTGCTTGAGAAAAATATGTATGCTCTCTAATTCCTAGGTGTAGATTTCTATATAGGACCATTTGATTATTCTTGGTAATTGTTTCAATTTTCTAAAAAGGCTGTATTATTCTTTTGGAAATCAGGTCTGCTAGTATCTTCCTTGTATTTCTTTTCTTTTTAATTAAATTTATTGTCATTTTTATTATCAATTTATTTTTGTTACAAATGTCTCTCCTTTTTCCCACAATGACACCTTCCTCCTGTTCCCGCCCCACCACCAGCATTGTTGTTTATGTCCATTGGTTATGTTTATATGCATAAGTTCTTTGGTTTATTTCTTCTCTCCCTGCCCCCTGCCCCCTGCTCTAAAGTTTGTCAGTCTGAACCCTACTTCTATGTCTCTGGTTCTATTTTGTTCATTACCTTATTTTGTTCATTATATTCCACAAATAAGTGAGACCATGTGTTACTTGTCTTTCTCTGACTGGCTTATTTCATTTAGCATAATACCCTCCAGGTCTCTCCATGTCATCTCAATTATTTAAACACAATTATTTTATAATTAATATCCATTAATAGTTATTATTTGAAGTTCTTGGTATTCTAAATATGTTCTTTTTTGTCTTTGATAACTATAGCTTACTGATGATTATTTTCTTTTGCATTTTTTTGTTGTAGGTTTTAAATTCATTTTTGATGAAATTTCATCCACAGGAAACTTAAGGACCTTAGTTGGAGTTCTCCAGAGAGATTTTACATTTGCTTCTACCAGATGTCCCATTAGTACTGCCAGTCAAGAACCATTTTCAAATATTAATTTTTATTTTTTGCTAAGATCACTTAGGTATGTGAATTTCAAATCCAATCCATGTGGGTATAGGAATAGAATGACAAATTAGGGCAGATTTTTTAAAAGCCCTCCAAAGTATAAGCCAAGATAGGCAAGTTTATCTATTATCTTCCTTAGCCTGAAGCAGATATATTATATAATGATGTAGTCCTTCAAAAATTCTCAAATTTGTGAAGGTTTTAATTTAAACTCTCCTTTCTATAAAAGCCCAGAGCTGTATCTACCCCCACTTCCAAGAAGCCATTAAAGTTTAAGTTCCTTGATCATTAAGATCTATAGTGTTCCCCTAAACCCCGCAGAACAGCCCAGATTCAGTTTCTTTCATTCTCTTTTTCTAATTCCTCTTCATCATTAGCCCTGGCAAGTTTTCTGTATTTCCTTTGAGCTCAGTTATGCATTTAAAGAATGTAGATAAAATGTCACACAACATGTCCATGTGTTTTGTGTCAAAGCTATTTTAGGATATTTGATTTGCCTGGCGCTATTGGAAACACACCAAAAATTATTTTTCTATATTTCTTATAATATTTTCCACATTTCTTTTTTGTCCAGAAGGACCTCTGAGATCACTTGACCCTTTCCACCTGTGTTGATCAGGACAAAGTGTTCTTACTTACAGAGAAATTCCTTTCTCATGACTACAAATGTACATTGTCGTATGAGTGGCTAATTAAACACAACCAAGAACATAAAAGGCAATAGAGAGTAAATCCTTTCTTTTCTTTCTTCTTGTAATCCTGCTCTCACTATCTCTCTAATGTTATGAAGAATTGACATTTAGTCATTTTAAGCCCAAAGCAAACTAAAAAACCCTCTCTGACCACCTGGAACTCAAACTCTTCTTTGTGATTATACTCCTTTTCATCAGACACATTTTAGAGGAATTCTTTGTCTTTGCCTACAATGCAATGCTACTGTCCAGCTTCTTTCCACCCTTCCTAATACCCCATTTAGAAACTGAAAAACATACATGACAGTCATTTTAAAATGAGGTACCCTTTTTTTTGGCAGGAAACAGTTGTAATCTGATGGCAGGAAATCCCATGGGCATAGCAACGGCATGATGTGACTTGATTACTACTTCCCCCACACCACCTGGGATGTTCTATCATACAGTCCATGTCCAATAATAAGTTGTTCATTAATTTATTAAATAATTATTCCACTGCATAAATTCACAAACACCTTCCATATGTCAGTATCTTCAGATAAATGCTATTTATATTTTAGCAAAATGAAGTCAAGTGTTCAGTAACGCTGCACATTTGCAAGGTAGTAATGAACCAAATTTGTCATTTTAGCTTTTCCCTGGTGAGTTTCTAGATCATGTTATCCTTGACCTTTGTGATTTCATACATTCTATATAAACCTCTCCACTTTGTTCTTGAATTATTGGTGACTCCATTTGAGGAGGGGGGTGGCAGGAAGAGATAAACCAAAGAACTTATATGAATATATGCATAATCAATGGCCAAAGACAATAGTGTGGTGAAGGCAGGTGCTGGGGGTGGGGGGGGGAGAGAAGAGAGGAGTTGGTCAATGAGGGAAGAGAGGGGGGACATCTGTAGTATTTTCAACAATAAAATTAAATGTAAAAAAAAACAGGTGCAAAGAGGGTGGAGTTTTTTTGTTTGTTTTGTTTTGTTTTTTAATGTAATGAACAAGCCCTTACTTTTAAGATCTTGAAAATCAAAACAAAAAGAAATACAGGAAACTTCCAAGAGTCTCCCTTTCTTCAAGGAATAAATTATTGAGAATGTTTTCTGTTTCTAAAATGTTTAAAATATTCTCTTTCCTGACTGATCTGAACAGATTTTTCAAACTGAGGCCTCTAATACAGTTTTCACCATCTGAAAACAGGTAGCAGTTTCTTTATCATTAAAAGGAAAGTGAATGCCCTTTCATTTATTCAGGATTTATTATCTACCAGCCTCACATTCCATTATCAGAAGTCAGCAAAAGAGACTACTGAGTGGCCAAAATAGAATTTAGCAAGTTTGTGTGGGACCTGTAGAATAATGATGAGAGAGAGGACAAGAAGGAATCGGAGATTGCTGAAGGCTCGCACATTGGAAGTAGAAGTGACAGCTGGGTTTTGACAGTGAAGAAGGAGACAGAAAACTATGGAAGGAAACACCTCAAAGACACACAAGGCTGAAATCATTTATAATGGGGGAAAATGAATTTATACAGCTAAAGCAATACAGAGCATCAACCTGTTACACAGTCACTGATAATTACAATGATATCTGTGCTCAACCGAAAGAGAGTTACTATTTGAAAAGTACATAGAAGGAAAGTTTAAACTATTCTGCATAATAGGATTATATTTCATTGATTTTTGAAATATTTCTATCAAATTTGGTTAATTAATAATAATCCACCAAATATATTTTAGTATGAATAGGGATAGCTTTATTGTGTTCTAAATATATTGTGTCATGTCTTAATCTTGACAAATAATTATTGTTTCAATTTCAGATTAGTCAAGACTGAATTTTCAAGTGGCATGTACATAAGAAAGATCTCCTTCAGTATTAAAACATTGAACCACAAAAGCTTAAAAAAAGATAAACATTATTGAAATATATTGCCGTAAAATTCCTCTGCTTTCAAATAATAGGGAAAAGTCCAACATGATAATTGAACTTTTCAACTATCCAATATTTCTTAAGAAATGCAGCTTCATTTCCTTTAAATATTATATAATAGCTCATAAATAGCCCTGGCTGGCTTGGCTCAGCAGTTAGAGCATCAGCCTGAGGACTGAAGGATCACGGGTTCAATTCCCAGTCAAGGGCATGTACCTGGGTTGCAGATTCGATCCAGGCCCCAGTTGGGGTTCCTCTCACCTCTCTCTCTCTCTCTCCCTCTCTCACATCTCCCTTCTTCCCTTCTGCTCTATCTAAAAATCAATGGGAAAATATCCTCAGGTAAAGATTAACAACAACAAAAATATGTTAATGCTTCAAAGACACATTTTAAACAATCCCTATTATATAACAATCTTCAGAAACATAAACCCCTTTAACACAAAGTAATTCATTGTTTCATAGCGACCTTTAAGGCAAGCTGAAAGAACAATCAATTTCTTGATGTCCATTTTTATTCTGGTTTCTCCTTCTTTAAAAGGGACAAACGTTTAAATGATACATGTAAAAAGTATGTGTAATATTTTCTGATCATGATATACACAAAGTTAATAAGATCGTGGTAAAGACCCTAGAATCTAACTCCACTTCAGCTGTGTGGAAGCTGCTTCAGGTTGATGTTTCGTTGTTGCACACCTCAGAGGAGGCTCTCCTTTTTATATAGTTCTTCGTTTTGGATCATTTCCACCCATTCTCATACTTGGGCTACTCAGGGCTCTCTCAGTGCAAGTGACAGAAATCCAGCTCAAATCCCTCTTGTGAAAAAAAGGTAAAGTACTGGCCCACATGACTAAGTCAGGCCTAGAGTAAGTCTCAGCCAAACCTAGATTCAGGGATCAAATGACCAAATGATTGCCCTCCTCCCTTTCTCCTTAGGATGAGCAAGAGGCAAAGTATGCCCAGGAATGTTTTCAGTTATCAAACCAAAAAACAAAAAGAGAAAAACTCTCTACTACCTGTCACTGCTTCAGTGGTATGTGTGTGTATGTGTGTGTGTGTGTGTGTGTGTGTGTGTAGGGAAGGGTGTGATGTATCTATAAAATGAAACCCTAGCTGACCCCCCAGCTTTGGCCAGCTCTGGATCATAAGTCCATAAGTCCATCCCTTTGGCCATAAAGACAAGCTATTTTTTTTTTTATGGCTTCACCAGAGTGATGAGGGAAGAAGATTGGGTGTGGGTGTTGCTGATACTAGATGAAGAGGGGAAAAAAGACTATAGGCAGACAGTAAAAACACATGTCAACTACGTCTATGTGGTTTCTCTTACAAAGGGGACTTTGGATCCCCTTTTCTTTCTGGTAGATTTCTACTAAAGAATTCTCTACAGATCATGGACATAATTAAATAAACTTCGGTTGTCTGTAATTCTTATCTAAGTGGGAGCAGATTGATGCCCTGTTTGAGGAGATGATTTCAACCATTTACCAGCACCTTAAATTCTCAACTGAACCACTAAACTTCCTCATGGGAGAGGGGTTAAGATGAGCAGGGAAGGTATCTGATGTCATGGCCTGCAGAAGAAAGCTCACCTGCTCTGCTTCCCAGCTGTGTTTGGAAACTAAGGTTCACTGTTCAAATGAGACAAAGTTATTACTAGGAAACATAAACTTGAAAAGTGTCTGGGATTCCCCAGTCTCCCCTTTTGTGTAGTTTTCTGTGTGACTCTCAAACCCAGCAGGAAATGTTCAAGGCTGTTTCTAATTAAAGTGGCTGACTTACACATCTCCCTTAAGGTCCCTGACAACTCATCACTTTTAATGGGGAGAAAGGGATCATAGGTTTGGAAGGAAAAGGCATCTGAGACTGCTGGGAAATGAACAACTGAGGATGAATTGGCAGTTTTAGAAAGGCATCTTCAGGCTCAAGTTATAAACATGAACACAAAGGGAACTAAAAAGTGCAGTTTAAAGTGGAAGTTGGCACAGAGAAAACAGCACACGAAGCAAAGAAAGCAAACCAAGTGACCCGAGAGGCTGTCGGCAGGTAACAGGAACCAGCAAATTGGATCAAGCAGGCTAGTGAACAGATAACAGCACTAACTGGAGCGCACAATTATCTTGAAGACTTTGTTCATTGACTTCAATATCTGGATGTCCTGTGGATCTATGTCTATCTTCTATTTATGTTTCCATAGTTTTTAATCATGTAATTTCATTTCCTCCCATGCTTAGTAATTTATGATTGAAAGCCAGGAATTTTATATGAAAGATCGGAGAGCTAATTTGAGTCTCTGGATGAGCTCTCTGGCAGGCAGATGTGGTCAAGGCATAGTCCATCTGATTCTGAGATGCTTCAAAGCAAAGCTTCAGGCTTTGTGAATGCTACTTTTTATAACAGGTCACTCTTACTTCAAGGGTCTAGTCCTCCACGAACACCAAGGAAGAAGCCTTGAGCGTACACCAGGCCCGTTCTTCTTGGTAGTCCCTAGACTCTTGTTCTTGACCCACTGCCCTGTGAGTCTGACAGTTCATCTCTACTTCTAAGCATCTCAACAATCGCCATGGAAATGGACAAATGCTTTGAAGCAAAAGGTGGTACCAAATGTCAGTTTCTTTTTTACCTTCTCTTCTTTTGGGCTCTTGGCCCCTTGAATTCTTATTGACTTGGCAGCTACCTTATACTGTCTTACAGACACTTTTCTTTAATTTTGTCTATGTTTCCCAGGTAGCTCTTTGAGTTTGTCTATAAAAGCTAACCATACTTTACAATTTTAATGTCCCTGAAAAAAAGCCTTCTTTGATCCTAAAGCCTTTCTGATTTTTCTTTATACCCCTAAGTTTCTACTATAATTTAATACTCAGCACCACCAAAAATGACAGGATTACTTTTTATCAAAGTGTTTTAAAATGTGTAATTTTATCTTCCCCATGTAGAGGATAGTACGAGATTCGAATTATATACTTCTTATATATTACCCTGAAGGGGTAAGTGATTTCACAGGAACATCGTTGGTGCAACATGTAGAGAGAGTAAACTGAGCATTGTAAAGACTAGTTTCCATTTGAGTATTTGAGTACCAACCGGGCAAGTCCCTCACGCTCTTGCCCAGCCTTTCTACTCTTAGAAATCTATGCTGCAAACATATGTACATCTAATACACTGACCGTGCCCACAGAACGCAAATTTGTCATCATTTTCTTTTTGAAGTATCTTAGTGATGCATAACATACATACAAATATGTGCATATGATATGTGTGTATCATTATCTTTACAGTAAACAATATGCAAGTGTCAATGAGTGCGTATTGATATTTTCCCAATGCCTTGAGTTCTCAGTCAGTGAGAACTGGTGAGACATATTCTACCAAGAATCCCAGCCAAAATGATCAGGGCTGGAGCCAAGACTGCTCTACCATTTAATCTAGTGATGAGCATATTCTGCAACAAGTGCTGTTTACTCAGCTGTGGCCTTTTTTTCTGTCATTTACTTTGTGTTCTGGCAAACAGGATTGACATTACTGGGTATGATCAAAAGTATGCAAGTAATCATGAGAAAAAGGAAAAGCCTCAGGCTGTGTGCTGAAAGTGCAAGATTTATTGTGACTGAAGTTGCCTCCTGGAAATGACAGAGATCTTCAGAAGGTAAAGACTAACGGATGACTCAGGATTTATGGAAGTCCTCTGGCACAGTGGGGGGTGTTATGAAGAGCACTGCAGCTGGGACCACTGACCAAAAGATGGGTTTTGATTCCAGAAAATGTAAAGAGAAAGAAATAATGATTGCTCAAGTACGCAACAAGAATGTATCTCCACAGAGACTAGGCTCTGGAGCACTGACTCAGCTGCTGCCTCTGTTTACATGTTTGCTTCTTCATATTTCAACTTCTCACAGAGATTGTAGAGCCAACTCTCTAGTAGGTTATGGTTTAAATAACAATGCTAATCTTTTTTTTTTATTCCTCACCCCAGGATACTTTTCTATTTATCATCAGATAGAGTGGGAGGAGGGAAACATTGATGTGATAGAGCCACATCGACTGGTTGCCTCCCGCATGACTTGGCGAGGGCCAGGGACACCGCAACCAAGGTACATACCCATGGCCAGAATCGAACCTGCGACTCATTGGTCTGTGGGCCAATGCTCTAACCGCTGAGCCAAATTGTCCAGGGAAACAATGCTAATCTTTAAAAAAAATAAAAACCTAGCACTTAAGAATATATATATTAGAAAATATCAAGAAATTTTTAAGTAACAAAATAATTTTTCAAAAACGTAGGGATAGTATGACCCTATATCCTTTTAAAATCCTAAACTACATATCTGTATCATGTCTATATCTATATCTATATCTATATCTATCTATATCTATATCTATGTTTATATACATATGTGATAAAGTTCTAGAAAGGTACTTGCTTAATGCTAACACTGTTTATGTCCAGGAAGAATGTGGACAGGGGTGAGGTGAAGGAGTAAGATAATACTATATGTTTAGTTTATATGTATGTATGGTTTGAATTTTAACATTTTTTATTTAATATAAAAGTATATAGAATAAAAAGTGATAATTCCTAATTTGACGTGTACCTTAGGGAACTAATAGTCATAAATATTTTACCTCAATAATAATCTAAGATAATACTAGAATGATATAATACAATTACTATATCATGAAGAGGAAGAATTCTTTTTGTTTGGTTAAATTATCTACAGGATTTTGTACTAGAAAAGTGAGTAAAAGCCACATTATTAATATATCACCAAGTACTTTATAGAATTATATTGTCCTGTGTAATATTAGCCAATGAAGACTATCTTGTTTACCTCTATAAAACTCCTCTCTCCAAACTGGAGCTTAAATTAATATCTCATATCTGGTTTTTGTTTGTTTGTTTGTCATCATGTGGGGATGTAGAAAAATACAATTTCTTTTAAGTATATAAAAAAGAAAAAGAAAAAAGATGGTTTCTAAAATGAAAGCTATAAATGATGGCAATAACCAAACATCAACAGCTGGAAATATATAGTGCCTCTTCACTGAAACATCATTACAAAAGAAAGTTCATTTGTTTCACGTGTAATGATATTGATAACAACATGAGATATTTTATAAATCCCGAAACAAATATATTTTTAAAAGACAATATCAATAGTTACTATTTTATTTAATGCATTAAAATTTACTTTCCCAGACTTGATGATGGATTTCCTATTTGCTGAGAAAAGATTCCACTAGAAATGAACCCTTAGACCACTCACTAATCATCATCATCCTTTCACATCCCCCCTTACCTGCCCCACAAAAGAATTACTATCCAGTGGTTACGAACTATAACCAGCAGACTTCAACTGGGCCAACTGGGGTTCTCTATAAACATTGGATCCAAAACCTATTTTCTCAATATTGTTTCTTCTGTTACTATTTATATAGTTTAATTAAAGCCTTCACAATTTTGTTTAAGTTATACTCAACCTATTCTATTAGCTGCATAACGTAGGACAAATTACTTAACCTCTCTGGGTCTCAGTTTCTCATATGCTAAATAAAAATGATAACTGTTTTAAGGATATTGGTAAGAATTTCATTAGTTAATATATCTAAAGTGTTCAGAATGGCACCTGTTACCTAATAAGCATGCAATTAATGTGTTTAATGGTTGCTGGTGCAGTTGTTGTTGTTGACAGGAACTCAAGAGACCAAACATCTTTGCTCATAAGTTTCCTCTCTTTATTGCTGATATACCCAATGGCAAACACTAGTTGGGTCTGAATGAAATCTCAACCTTGACGAGAGGAAAAACTTGTAGTCTACAGATCCCAGAACTACATTCTAAAATAAGTCAGATGTATTGAATGGCTTTAGTCAAGTATGCATTGTTTAAATGATACACTTCTCCAAATTCAATGTTATTTGGAAGGGGAAAAAAAACAAAACATGTTCTTTTTATCTAGCAGTTTCTAAACCTCCCCTTTTTAGACCTGTTAAACTCAAAATTTTGGAGAGAGTAAAAAATGAGAAAATTTCATAGTTACCTTTTTGTGTCTCACTTCTAACTACTCAAATATACTTTATTAGGCACACTGAAGAAAAATGTGTCCCTCTGACAGGATGCAGCCCTGGTCACTCTCAGGCTTTCTTCCCATCTGGGGTTTTTCAGTCTTTTGAACTCACTTGATTTTTATTTATTTTTTTATCCTCACCCAAGGATATTTTTCCATTTTTTGTACAGATAGAGTGGGAGGGAGAGAGAAGAAGGGAGAGAGAGAGAGAAACATCGACGTGAAGGGACACATCGAGTGGCTGCCACCCGCATGACCACCAGGGTCGGGGACAAACTGCAACCGAAGTACGTGCCCTTAGCGGGAACCGAACCCGGGTCTCTCCGGACCGCAGGTCGACACTCCAACCGCTGAGCCAAACTGGCCAGGGCTGAATTCACTTGATTTTTAAACACTGCTCTCTTCACCCTAAGTTACTCCAAATCAATTATTTAATTTGAGTTTTTCTGCATAATAGAGTTCTATACAAAGAAAAACAAACTTGATAGGGAATGGCTCTCTTCTCATTACATTCTGGGTTCTGAAAAGACAGAGAGGGCGCACAGAAATGGTTCAGAATGGCTACTGATTAGGGAAAGTAGCAAATCTGAATATATTATATAGTTTGGGCATTTTAAGATGACACCTGCTTAATTGTTGAATTTTTTAAGGACAATGTTTGACTAGCAGCACCATTTCTTATATCTATCTAATCACAGAATGAATACAAATACAGAATGCTTTCCAATCCACAAAACCATCACTGGAGAAATTCCTCAAATGGTTGGCTGAGATAACGGGATGCACAAGCATTGGACGCCTTTACAAATGAGAGTGCTAAAATATGTCACTTATCAGAACAAAAAAGCAAAGAATGAAAATATACCTTTAGGTGCTTAATATCTGAGAGAAAAGTCAAAACTATTTTTAAAAGCTATTTATATTAGGAGCATTTTGTTTTGATGAAAGTAAATATATTCAAGTTTTCTTATATATAATTATCTAAAAGTTAGATGAATTAATATAAGTGGCAAAAAAATAGACATAGGGAAAAATAAAAGCAATCTGTGCAATATAAATTTACCTTCTTTATAGTATTTTTTATATCTTTGTATATGGTGTTAGGATGTATCAAAATATCCTGAAACACAACTTAATATATACTACAAAAGCTATGAAAATTGTTGAAAAAAATATGTGAACATTTTAAATGAAAAAAATATGACTGGGCTATTCAACAAAATGTATTAGAAAAATCTACTACTAAGAAAAAAATTACCCATGTCATAAAACACATCAGATTAATTCTATATCTATTAAAGAGATTACTATAAATATCAAAATTATGAAAAACGTTGTCTGGGTAGCACAGGACTTTCAAATCACAAAATCATTCCACTATCCACCAAAACAAAATGAACAAATAAGAACAAAAAAGCAAAGATGTCTACAGCTCCTAAAAAGCCAATCTAAGAATACTGCAGGGAAGTAAAATGGAAAAATTAGTTATCATAACTATGACAAGGGATTAATAAATTTTAAAATCTTACAAGTAAAAATATTTTTAAATTAAAACTAGTAATTTGTTAAAATTAAACACAAAGCTTTACATATACTTTTATGTATGATGTAACTTTACATATGTTATTCTTAAACAACAACAACAAAAAGTCAGCTAGATATTTCTCCAAGAAAAAGGGCTAATTCAAGAGAAAAAGAAAGAATTACAATCCTGAATATGAAGCCATAGGGAGCCAAGTGCCAGTTCTATGGAAGAAATTCTTTTGTGGAGGGAAAGAGGAAGTTAGGGGGCGCTGTAATAACCAGAGATCCTCCTGTAGGGCTTTGCAATCAAAGTAGAGTACAAGAGCTCCCCCTATAGGCTTGCGGATTCCAATCTGTACTGAGGTCTTTAGTAATTATTTTACATACACTGCACTTTTGTGTGTGTACATTTTCAATATAAACATTTATTAACAAGAAAATGTAAATTAAAACAAGGAGTTACCATTTTTCAACGAAAACGCTAGCAATAAGTTTTGTAAGTGACATAGAATATTGGCATAACAGTGAATTGATTGTCACTCTAATATTCTCTGTAATGATTGGGTAAATTTCCACAGCCTTTCTGGAAAGCAATCCACCAGTTGTATTAAATTTTAAAATTTTTCACGCTATTGACTCATAAATTTCTCCTGTAGAAGTGTCTAAATAAAATAAAGAATACCATATCTTGAAATATTATGCAACCATTAAATGATATTGTTACAAAATTTTTAATGAAGAGGGAAAATGCTCATTATATTGTGAAGAAAGAAAAATAACATATTTTATCACATACAAATTATATATATTATCTATTACACACACAAATATATATATATATATATATATATATATATATATATATATATACACACACACAATTGATCCTTGAAAAACATGGGTTTGAACTGTGCAGGTCCACTTAAACATGATTTTTTTTTTGTCAATAACTACATACAGTACTATAAATGTATTTATTTTTCTCTTCCGTATGATTTTCTTAATAACATATTCTTTTCTCTAGCTTACTTTATTGTAAGACTATAGTATATAACATACATTACATACAAAATATGTATCAATTGATTGTTTATGATATTGGTATCCATGCTATTCAAGGCTCAACTGTAATGTTATTCCTCAAATACAACTTCCTGCACTATATCTCTGCACCATCAAATTGCAAGTGACTTGAGGGCGGAGCACGCACTCACACACACACACAATTTTATTCAGACCTCTCACAGTGTGTAGGACATTGCCCATGATCAGTACATGTTTTTAGATCACTTATGCAAATAAGTTTATGTAAGTAGTTAAAGGATAAAACAAAATTTATCGAAAGGGTAGCAACTATATGATACCGAATTTTTCTTTTTTTTAAGAGTTTTACAATAAACACTCATTTCATAAACTATTAGAGAAACAACCCAATTGCTAACTATAAAGATATATCTACCTGGCTGGTGTGGCTCAGTGGTTGAGTATCGACCCATGCACCAAGAGGTCGCCAGTTCGATTCCTGGTCAGGGCACATGCCCAGGTTGTGGGCCAAATCCCCATTGGGGGCAATCAGGAGGCAGCCAGTCGATGTTCTCTCTCGTTGATGTTTCTATCTCTCTCTCCCTCTCCCTTCTTCTCTCTGAAATCAATAAAGAAAAAAAGCCCTGGCTGTTTTGGCTCAGCAATTGGAGCATCAGCCTGCGGACCAAAGAGTCCCAGGTTCTGTTCCGGCTAGGGGCATGCACCAAAAACAAAGAAAAAAACAATTTTTTTAAAGATGTATTTCACAGTGAAATGTAAAAATTAGAGAAATCTGACCAAACCTACTTTCTTTTAAGCATGTATACACTTAACATTGCTGATGCAGTTCAAATTGATTTTTGAAAAGGGTTTGGATAGTGAGTAAAAAAAAAGGCTGGGCGTTCTCATTATGTTTGGGCCATACTGACAAATAAAAGATGAGTAGCTTCAGTCACAGTCCTGTATATTACAGCCAAAGAAACCTACTGAATAACAACAGACCCACAAAGGGGAGCAAACTAATAAATAGTGGGTAGAACAAATAATCCTCAGATTGAATCCAGGGATCCCTGACTAACGTGACTGCTACTCATTCACAAAGAGGAACTTGAATTCTAGTCGAGGTCATCTGCTGTGTTAGACAAAGAAATCAGGAGGTGAGTTTTCATGCCACTCGGCTACAACCTGTGTTGATTTTCATGTAGGACTCAGTATGTAGGCTTGGTTTTTCCCCTGACAAACAGGGAATGTAAAACTTGACCTGCTTAAGGAGATCCAATTTTTTTGAAATACATCCTATCTACCTTATGAATTTATTGCATAACCTGCACTCCTTAGTGAGTTTATCAGGTTTGAACAGTCTCATCCAAAATACAGCAACTATTTAAATGCATTGTTATTAAAAAGCCTCCCAATGAGGTGAAATGATGTCTTCGTAAGACAATATATAGTTCATAGATGATAAAAAGTGTGTATTGGTTTTGTACTAATATTAATTTAGTGAGCACTTCTGTTTGTTACACATTAGCTAATGCATTTTTATTTTCTATAGCTTGAGTCAGGCCCCTTAGTCATTGGCCTCTAGACAATTTCACACGCAATGCATTTTCTTAATGGAAGCCTAGAAAACGTGTGCATTTTTATAAACTATATAATAAGCAGACTATATAAACAGTCTGCTTATGAAAGAAAATTTCTAATCTGATACCCATGTCAGATGATGTAATCTGGAGCATTGCCATCTATGGTGTTCTTTGTTTTACTTAGCTAGGAGTTCAAATGAATCACTGTAAAGCCAGAATCAGCAACTCCACAGGATTTAAAGGGGTGCAGGGTGAAGATACCCAAGTTACTTGTAATGGGAGCATGGCTTTAAAAACACTTACATCTGCCCTGGCTGATTTGGCTCGGTGGTTGGAGCATCAGCCCACAGTCCAGAGAGACCCAGGTTCAGTTCCTGCTAAGGGCACGTACCTTGGTTGCAATTTGACCCAGCCTCTGTTGGGGTCGTGTGGGTGGCGGCCACTAGATATTTCTCTCTCACATCAATGTTTCTCTCTCTTTTCCTCCCTCTCTCCCTCCCGCTCCATCTGAAGATAAAATGCAAAATTGTCCTCTGGTGAGGATAAAAAAATAAATAAAAAACATTTACCTCTCAAATGCAAGCTAAATCGGAAATCAACACCAAGTGACAAACCTTTTGCTTTTAAGAATTTGACTACTTGTGAAATTTTCCAATCTGGGAGCAGCTTTTATTGAGAAATATATTAATTTTAAAATACTTATTAAAATGTATTTAAACCTTTACTTTTAAAAATAAGGAACACTTGACAGGCTCAAAGTAATATTCATGCTCCCCCTAAAGAAGTATGGAGAGACTATTAAATCTTCTAAATGAGCACAGCAGGTCCTCCTATAACGTCATTTCCACAAGAAATGTATCAATTAGCATATGCTAAAACTGGTTTTATTATACTTTATTTTGCTTAAAGTCGCAGAACCTATCAACAAGACTTAGTGAGGACTTAATATATGTCAGGCACACTGGATGCTGCTTTATTACTTTTAGATTACTGCTAGTATTCCCCTAAAGGGTAATAAAAGACATCCCAACTGACTTAGAGAGTTAATGCTTCTGACAAAATGATTCACTCCCAGACAGAAATCATAGAGGGAAAAATACAGAAAGAATATCCTGTGGTCTTTTCATTTGTTTTCAGGGTAAAAATATCATTTTTTTTTGTTTACATTTTTAATTTCCTCCCCAGGGTATCTTTTCTTAACTCATTATACTTGGTAATAACAAATTGTGCTTTGTGCTAATGCAATTTGAAATTAGAAAACATCTGACAAAATATAAAATTGTTAGGCACATAATAATTTGACATATAAATAATTTTAAAATATAAACTATACTTAAAATTCTAAATATTACTTTTTAGTATATTTTAGTATGCTTATTATACACATATATTCTCATTTCTACATTAGAGAACATAGAGGTAAAAGAGGAATGTGAAAACATATCTAAATCCACTCAAAATACTGGAGTGATTAATGATGATATATTATCTTTGATCATTATATAAATATTACTTACATAATTAAAATCACAATATACTTTTGGTAGATACTACTACATAATTATTTTGTTCAGTTAACATTAACTGATCTTTAATATGTCATTTTAAATGACTATATACCGTGGCATCTCATTAGTATACTATAATTTATTTAAATCTTGTTACATATTTATGTTGCTCCCAGTTTTTAATTCTTACTAATATATTTTTACAAAAATATCTATCCAACTTTTTGAAAGAATTCTTAGAACAAATCCTAGAAAGAAAAAACAATGGACCAGGAGACTCCTGGTACATATTGCTAAATTATATTTCATGGAAAGTTTAACATTCTGAGTAACAGTATAAATCCTACTGCAGTCCCATCAGCACTTAGTATGCTATCATTTTAAAAACATGTTATTTTGGCCCTGGCTGGTTTGGCTCAGTGGTTAGAGCGTTGGCCTGCAGTCCAAAGAGACCCAGGTTTGGTTCCCGCTAAGGGCACGTACCTCAGTTGCAGTTTGTCCCCGGCCCTGGTTAGTCGTGTGGGTGGCAGCCACTCCATGTGTCCCTTTCATATCGATGTTTCTCTCTCTCTCTCTCTCTTCCTCTCTCTCCCTCCCACTCTATCTGAACAAAAAAAAAAACGGAAAAATGTCTTCAGGTGAGGATAAAAAAAACAACAAAACATGTTACTTTGGTGTTTGAAAATGATATTATGAATTGGTATTACCTTAATTACTTCTAAGCTTCAACACATTCCCACATCTGCTCCTACATATTTATTTTTCTATAAATGTTTTTATTCATGTCTTTTCCTCAGTGTTTAGAAAATTTGCTTTTTCATGTTTGCCTTTCTTTCCCCACAGCATAAAGGTGGGGAAATATAAAAACAATGTGGGAGAGTTCTGTGCACTTCAAATCTGAGGGTCTATTTAAAGACAAAGAACCCAACTAAAAAATGGGCAGAGGAGCTGAATAGACACCTCTCCAAACAGGACATACAAATGGCCAAGAGACATATGAAGAAATACTCAACATCACTAATCATCAGAGAGATGCAAATTAAAACAACAATAGGTATCACCTCACACCTATCAGAATGGCCGCCATCAACAAATCATCAAACAACAAGTGTTGGCAAAGGTGTGGAGAAAAGGGGACTCTAGTACACTGCTGGTAGGAATGCAGACTGGTGCAGGCACTATGGAAAACAATATGGTGTTACCTCAAAAAATTAAAAATTGAACTTCCATTTGACCCAGTGATCCCGCTTCTAAGAATATACCCTGAGAAGCCCGAAACACCAATCAGAAAGAATATATGTACCCCCATGTTTGTAGCAGCACTATTTACAATAGCTAAGATCTGGAAACAGCCCAAGTGTCCATCAGTAGACGAATGGATAAAAAAGCTGTGGTACATATACACAATGGAGGACTATGCAGCTGTAAGAAAGAAAGATCTCTTATCATTTGAGACTACATGGAGGGACCTGGAAAGTATTATTCTAAGTGAAACAAGCCAAGCAGAAAAAGACAAATACCACATGATCTCACTTATATATGGAATACAATGAACATAACAGTCTGAGGAATAGCGTAAACCCAGAAACATGGAAGTAGGGTACAGACTGACAACCCTCAGAAGAGGTGGTGGTGGGGGGTGGGAAGAGATAAATCCCAGAACTTATATGCATGTATGCATAACCAATGGACATGGACAACAAAGTCAGGGATGGGGAGGGGGGGATGGGAAGGAGGGTTTCAATGGGGTAAAAAAGGAGAAACATCTGTAACAAAAATAAAATTTAAAAAATAAATAAATAAATAAATTTAAAAAGAGAGAGAGAGCAGGAGAAAGAAGTGAGGCAAAATCAGTAGAATAATATATTTTAGATACTTTTTATTTTACAGATAAGAAAAGTGAGGCATGTAAAAGCTGATTAACAACAAGACCAAGACTGAAGACTGAAACCCAGGACATCAGACCTCAGATTAACACTGATTCACGTTTGGAAAGACAGAACCTTCTAGATCCAATATCACTGTACCTCAGGCTTTTCCCAGTCATAGCCAGTACTACTCCTTGACTTGGTGTAGCGGTATGGGGTCTTGATTCCATAGACTAAGGAACACTGCCAAGTTGACATTTTTCCTCTCTACTTTTCTTTGGGTATAAGTGTAATATATGTACTGAGAGTCTGGCTGCTTTTGTCCTGGGGCTTAAGATGTGTCCTGTTGAAGGCCAACTCACTTGCAACAGAAGGCAGCCTAGCACAAACGGATTTTGATTTGCACAGAACCTTGCCTAAAATAATGATGATACAGGACTAATGAAGAAGATTTGGGCAAAAACCCAATGAACTTTCAATCTAATGTGCTGATATTTAAAGAGGAGCACTTAATAGCACGAAGATAAATTACAGTAATTAAATCAACGGTGCAATCAGCAAGTGTTTGCACTGAAAACCCACCTGGTTCTTGAACATTCCTGTCTTTGATAGATCCAACTGGGGTTTCCAAAATATACTGGCATTCTTCTGAGGTTTTGTTTGAAATTTTATATATTTCAATTCTACTCATTTGGATCACAGTGTATGAAAGAGTTCTGAGCAGAAAATAGGAAACATCAGTGTTACAGTGATCTTGGGCTATGGCTGCCATGTGTCCAGAAAAAAAGAAAGCAATGGCCAGATATTTGTCACAGCTTTGGGCCATCACCACCATTCAGAAAAGGGCACGGCAGAAATGGAGCTGATGAGCACTAAAAGAGCAAAGACCACTTAATTTTCCTACATCGTGGTTCCAATAGGCTTAAACTGTATACCTCATTCCTGATCTTGTTCAGAGATACCTTACAGAAAAACTAAAGCCATCTTGAAGCTTTCTCCCCATTGATAGATGACTTATTTTTACCTCTACTTAAAAATAATAAAATATGGCCCCGGTCAGTTTTGCTCAGCAGTTAGAGCGTCAGCCTGCAGAACAAAGGGTCATGGGTTCGATTCTGGTCAAGGACATGTACCTGGGTTGCAGGTTCAATCCCTGGCCCAGTTGGGGTCGTGCAGGAGGCAACCAATCTATGTGTCTTTCTCACATCAATATTTCTCCCTCCCTTCCTCCCTCCCTCCCTCCCTTCCTCCCTCCCTTTCTCCTTCCCTTCCACTGCCTAAAAAAATCAATGGAAAAATATCATTGCTTGAGGATTAACAAAAATAATGGTAAATATGCCCTGGCCGGTTTGGCTCAGTGGTTAGAGCGTCGGCCTGCGGTCCTGAGAGACCCGGGTTCGGTTCCCGCTAAGGGCACGTACCTCGGTTGCAGTTTGTCCCCGGCCCTGGTCGGTTGTGCGGGTGGCAGCCACTCGATGTGTCCCTTTCGCATTGATGTTTCTCTCTCTCTCTGTTCCTCTCTCTCCCTCCCACTCTACCTGAACAAAAAATGGAAAAATGTCCTCGGGTGAGGATAAAAAAAAATAAGAATAATAATGGTAAATAAATAAATAAAATCTCTAATTTTTAAAATTATTTCCCTGTGTAGCTTTATATCAAAACTGCCCCCCCCCAACATCTCAAACATATGATACTGAGGAGACTTTATTTGGTCCTCTTCATTCATAGTAAGTTTAACTGACATGAACAATCAGTGTAGATGTACCTACAGCAGTCAGAATTACTTACCAGAAGGGCTGATAGATGCAGTTATAAATATTAACTACTATTATCTATTAAATCAAATAAAAAATATAACCCCAAATTAAGAGTTACATCTCTCAAGAAAAAGTAATTTATAAGTGAAAAATATAATCCTGAAATAACTTTCACAGTTGTCAAACAAGAGTAAATATTAGTTTTAAGACATGCAATTTACTAACAGCTCCTATAATCACCGGACTTCCCTCAGTAGCACACAGCACGTGTTCCTAACTGTGTCATCTGGCTGTTCATTGAACCAATCTGTTTTGTTGTTGTTGCTACTTAAATCTTGACTTTATTGTCCATGTCTACTGGTTATGCATACATGCATATAAGTTTTGTGGTTTATCTCTTCCCACCCCCCATCCCCACCCCCACTTCTGAGGGATGTCAGTCTGTGCCCTACTTTCATGTTTCTGGGTCTACAGTATTCCTCAGAATGTTATGTTCATTATATTCCGTATATACATGAGATCATGTGGTATTTGTCTTTTTCTGCTTGGCTTATTTCACTTAGGATAATACTTTTCAGGTCCCTCCATGTCATCTCAAAGGATAAAAAATCTTTCTTTCTTATAGCTGCATAGTCCTCCATTGTGTATATGTACCACTGCTTTTTTATCCATTCGTCTACTGATGGATACTTGGGTTGTTTCCAGTTCTTAGCTATTGTAAATAGTGCTGCTATAAACATGGGGTACATATATTCTTTCTGATTGGTGTTTCAGGCTTCTTAGGGTATATTCCTAGAAGCGGGATCACTGGGTTAAATGGCAGTTCAATTTTTAATTTTTTGAGGTAACACCATATTGTTTTCCATGGAGAACAAAGCCGGGGATGGGGTGGGGGGGATGGGAAGGGGGGTGCCAATGGGGCAAAAAAGGAGAAACATCTGTAACAAAAAAAAAAAAAATTAAAAATTAAAAAAAACATTGTTAAATGGGGGAAAAAAAATCTTGACTTTAATATTCATATACCCTAAAAGGTCATGAGTGATTAGATTGAGTTTTATTCTTTAAAATAACGTCATATTCAACTCATGTATCCCTTTTAAAATAAAATCTATCAATATATTACTATTTCTAGTACACATGCTACAATTTGCAAGGCACATGTCAGATCCAAGAAAGAAAATGATTCATTAATGCCTATAAAAACAGCTCCCATATCCATTCACCTAGATCTTCTCTTCTGAGGTTCAGATGTACATTTCCACCTTTCTGATTGACACCTTCATTAATACTCATTATCCCCATTTTTATTAAAGCATCAACAACCAGTTTTAACTAGAAAATTTGTTTTTCATTATTCCTTTTCCCATTTTTTACACATGTAATAAGTTCCCAAGTCCTTTCCTATAATATGATTTCACCCCAATTTCATTCCTGTGAAAAGTCACCATACTGCCCGGCCAGTGTGGCTCCGTGGTTGAGCGTCGACCCATGCACCAAGAGGCTTCCTGTTCGATTCCCAGTCAGGGCACATGCCCGGGTTGTAGGCCCAAACCCCAGTGGAGGACATGCAGGAGGTGGCCAATCAATGTTCTCTCTCTCCCTTTCTCTCTCTAAAACTAAAAAAGAAAATTTTTTTTTAAAATCACCATAGTAACCACCAAATCAGGAGGCCAATTCAGTAATCAATCATTAGCCCCAACTATGTTCTCTAAAGTACAAAAAGCACACAACATATATTAGCACATAAAAGCCCTTAGAACTTCAGTTTAAAGATTTCATGTCCAAGTTCCCTCAAGAAGCAGCTCTCAGCATCAACTATCACATCTGTGACGCTGTTAAACTCAGAGGTCAGTGCTAGAAAAAGATTGCAGAGACTCCAAGGTTGATTCTTCCTTCTTTCTTATTATAACAGCTAGGAGAAATGTTCCAGTGACAATGGCTCTTCCCAACACTGAGGGTGCCTTTTGGGAAATGCCCTAAATCTTCCTCCCACCACCAATCTTCATCCTGAGCAAAGGTGTTGGAAAGACAGTGCTCAACAGAAAGTCTTAAGAGGGAGCCCACCTACTTATAATCATAAATGAAAAATGATGTTTGTCATACCTTTTATCCAGAACTTGTGAAATGCATTCACATTCTCTAACATAAGACACCGGTGCTCCTTGGAGAGATGGCTGATTCAAAGACTGAAGCAATAAATACACAAGATGAGCCTGGTGCATTCTATAGTGTCAAGAATAAGAAAGAGCCAAAACAGAACAAAAACCACAATAATAGAGATATGTCAAGGGACACAGGGAGACATCAGACAGGCAGAACCAAGAGATAACATGGGACACACAGATCAAACCACACTGGCAGGGCACAGTCTCCAGTGAGCTAACCCAATGAACACTTGTCTGCAATAACATTGGTGTACATGTAGCAGCTGCAGGAACTGGAAGTCATCTGAGCATCATAATAGTCAAGTCACTCTTAAGAGTAAGAAACAGAGAGGAGTCAGAGGCTCTCATTCCAAATTGACTCAGACTTTTGACTTGGAGTAATAGAGCAAAAGCAGAGGCAAACCAGGCTTCTTGTTGTGTTATGCTAAGAAAGTGATCTTTTTAGGGTCAACTTTGTGCATGAAAATCCCATTAAAACCTAATGTGGGAACATATGTGGAATATGCAGGGGTGGACAAAAGTAGGTTTACAGTTGGTCACATGGAACATAATACAATAATGAATAAATAATAATACATGAATGAACACTTTGTTCCACATACTTACAACTGTATACCTACTTTTGCCTCCACCTGTATATTGAGGTGATGTATATCCTCCCAGCCCCTCAACCTTAATCCAGCCCCTTTCAACCCTCCATACCAATACATGCTTCTGACCTGGGTAGCAAACTATTTCTGCGTTACACAGGACTCATTGAGAAAGCCAAAGTATATATGTGCTCATATGTTCATGCTCGGCCTTAAATAAACAACAAATCCAATATGAATGGTTGTATTGTTTCTAGAAATTTCATGAAGAAGTGTATCTCTGGTTCTAAACTAGATGAATTTGTGTGTCTTACAATGATGCTACAGTTATTATATCATTATTTGACAAGATTATGATATTTTTTAGATTTACAAGGTAAGGCCTACTTTAGACATTAGACTAGAGAGTCATGCTTAGAGAGTCATGTTTGATGTCATTGAACCAAGGGAGAGGAAGAACCCCAGACAGAACAAAACAAAACCATCGGATTAAGAGATGATCATCCTGCCTGGCCGATGTGGCTCAGTGGTTGAGCATCGACACATGCACCAAGAGGTCACTGGTTTGATTCCTGGTCAGGGCACATGCCCAGGTTGTGGACCCAATCCCCGGTGGGAGGCATGCAGGAGGCAGCCTATCGATATTCTCTCGTATTGATGTCTCTATCTCTCTCTCTCTCTTTCCCTTCCTCTCTCTCTAAAATCAATAAAGAAAAAAAATAAAAATAAAATAGATGATCATCTTTAACCTTTCTTATTCATCTAGAGGTTGGGGGATGCAAATATCCAAAGGGTCCTAGGTGATGGAGCTAGTGAGGTAGAGAACTGTTAAGAGGTTACTTTGCCCATGGGAGTGGAAAGGCCTGGCAATCTAGAGCAGGGGTCTTCAAGCAAAACATTGCCTTGCCTGATTTTTTAAAACACTATTGGAACACAGTTCATTAAGTTACGACTTTCACGCTACAACTGCAGAGTTGAGCGGTTGCAATAGAGATGGTATGGCCCACAAGCCCCCAAAATTTACTACCTAGCCCTTTACAGAAAAGGTCTGCCAATCTGCTGTACAGAACAAGATACAAGCTGGATTATTTAAAAGATCCATAGTGTTCTCCACCATTGTTTTCCCATTTACTCCTGAATATAGAAAAGCATTCCACCATGTCTTGGTTAAGCTCTAGTAAAACAAAAGCAAGGTCCTTTCTTTAAATATGGACCAGGAAGTTGAAGGACAAGCTGTGTCCCTTTTAGCTATAATGGGGGGTAGCAAATAACTCCAAGGGGTGATGGCAGCCTCAGGGTACAGCTCTACCATGAGTTTGTCCTCTATGGTCAACCTCAGAAGGCAATGTTTATTTTTTTCCTCCCCCCCCCCCCAAACAACAAAGATATACTTATTTGTTTGTTTGTTTGTCTTGTTTGTTTTTTTACTTTTTAAATCAGCTTTATTGACATAGAATTAACATACAATAAAGTTTAACAATTTTATTTGTACAGCTTTAAAAATATTTGTACATAGTAATGTCACCACCACAACAATCATATCGAAAACTTCCATCATCCAAAAATGTTCAAACATATTTCTTTGTAGTCAATCCCTTCCTCTACCTCCTGGCCCTGGCAAACAGTGATCTACTGTTTGACATTATAGTTTTGCCTTTTCTAATTTTTCATACAAATAGAATCATAAGATAATGTAATGTACAGCATGATGACGAGAGTTAATAGCACCATATTGAATACTGGATATAGGGAGTAGATTTCAGGCGCTCTCATTACAGAAATATATATATGGTACTATATAAGGAGATGATATGTTAATTTGACTGTAGTAATTGTTTCACCATGTAAAAGGCATTGTTTCTTTATATATTCTTCCAGTGACTTCATTTCATTATTTATAATATATTTCTAACATACTTATGAAAAAAATAAAAGACACAATATAAAAACACATAGAATAGTTTGTAAAGAAGACTGTAGAAGAGATTCAACATCACAGAATAGCTTTTTGCTAAGAATCATATTTCCAGTTGACCACATGTTTAGAACAAGCTCTATCATCGATCCACTGTTGCTAAGACCATATCAACATCATCAGGATCCAGCCTGCAGGTGATAACGGCAGTTACAACCCTTGGTTCTGTTATAAACCATGAATTGCCATCATGTGCATTCAGTAGGGATGACTCTCATTCTCTCAGTCTTCTTATCTATTCATTCAACATGCATTGAACTTTCCCTGTGCTGGGACCTGCATTCTGGGACACACATCCACAGCACGAGCCAAACTCATTCTGAAATTCCTCCCCATCTGGTGGCCTCCTCTGGCAGGGAAGAAATTTTTCAAAAATATATAACATCAAACTATCGATAAGGTGCTGGCATCTCTATTTTGTCAACACTGATGAGCTCAGAGAAAATTTCCTTTATGATCTCTGCCTTTTAAAAAATGAGCTTAGTGGATAGAGCAAACATGAACAATCAAAACAAAACCAAAAGAGTAAACACTTGATAGAGGAAATTGCTTCCATTTCTGAGAGGAATACTAGTGAGAGAGAGAGGCCTCCATGGGGGAAGCAGAGGAAGTAAGTCTGCATTGGCTAAAGAGACAAAAAAGTATTAGACGAGTTCATGGAATGAATATACTCACTGTTCCTGGGGAAGGGTTTTGCAAAGAGTGCTTTTGCAGTGTTTCCTAGAAAAGAGGGAAAAATCAAGTCAGTAAACAAAGACTTCTGCTACGTAAGGAATCACCATTCCTTCAATGCCCGTCGATAAGAGCATTATTATTGCTGGACCAAAGTGAACTGGCCCCCAGTGACCATCTTCTCTAGGGCTTTGCTTCTGCGAGAGTTTCTGCTCAGTGACCTGACCTGCAGGGTGGGTAGACCACATGCTTCAAAGTGGATAGGCACCCTGGTTAAAACACAGGAGCGAACTCTTAAATGTCATTTCTTCACACACTCAATTAACAGTTCATAATTTGAAAAGGAAATATTTATATTTTACTTTTAAATCCTGGTGTAGATTAACATGAAAGCCCTTTGCCTTGGACGCAGAACCCATTTAGATATGCTACGCTAAGGTTGTCAAACACATTCAGCTTTGCAGGGAAGCAGACACAGGAAGAGTTCGTGAGAGTAAGAGCTGGTGTATTAACTGGAGTCTCCAAGGCTATCAAGAGAGGACAGAAAATTCTGGCCAAAGTGAATGCTTTTGTGAAAGAAGAAAGCCACTGAAATAATCAAAGCTGATTATTTTTTTACATAAAAGAAAGTAACTCCAAGTAGATTTCATTTTTCTTTTCTTATTGTTATTATTCATAGTTAGCTTTCCATTCAAAGCTTCCTAGTCTATACTTGATCTGCAGCATCAAACACATTTAAAGTTAAGTGGTTAGCTTTAATATAAAATTAGTCACTATGCAATTACTGAAAAGACATGTTCCCAACTATAAAGGAAACTACAAAACTCTTTAAAACGCCTTCCATGCTGAGGAAACATTTATTTCTTCCAGGGTGTCATTTCTTCAAACTGCTTTTCAGGCTGGCTAGATTTGGTGGTGATTTTCAAAAACAAAGCAACGTTTCAAATGGTTATGTGAAATTCTATAATTCGCTAGAGGATATATTTCTCAGTTATTCCTTTTTATTATTTCATATTTCTGTCTCCAAATTAAATGTTACCCACACGGTGTCACTCTGAAGTTTTTCTCCAAAGCAGGTTACAAGTGAACCATGTGTTTAGTAAATGTATATTGAATAACTTGAGGTCGACATAGTGTCTCACAAATAATCAGTGCTCAATAAGAAATAAATTTAAAAATTGACTACGTCTTGAGTATGTGTCTATTCTGAGGGTACCTCATAGCTCTTTGGGGATACAAAGTATATGAAATGCAGATTCTGCTTCTAGATAGAGTCTAGAAAATAGAAAGCTCCATGCCAGTGGTGCAGAAAGTCATCATGGAATTCAGAGCAGGACGAACACTCCCTTCTGGGAGTTTCAGAGAAGTACTTCTGATAAAGGAGGCCTTGGAGCTTGCACACAAGCAGAGTCATGAAACGGGCACAGGCCCTTCAGTTCCCAGCTATAGATAGAGGGTTGTAGTATATGCTCCTGAGAATAAAAAAAAAGGAATAACACAAAGCAGGAGAGGAAATGATCAATCCAGCACTCAGTTTAAATGGTCCATGCCTTCCACTAGACTGTATCAGATCTATGAGCTGGTAAAAGACAAGCGAAACAAACTTTCTGTCCTCGAATTTCAGTGTAGTGGTGAAGAACAACACACAGTTCAATGTTTCCAATACAAGTACTATGATGAAACCAGACAGGGCAGGAGCCTCTGACTCTGACTGAGGAGGAAAGTCAGAGAAGGCTTCTCAGAGGATAGAATGAAAGTTGACCTTGAATGAAACTCAAACTTGAAGGAGGCATGGGTCAGGGAGGCATGGGTCAGGGCAGTCGAGGCTGTACCTGCAGGCGGCAAAGTGAGGTTTCTTCCAATCATATTTCAACACACTCCATCCAACACAGATTATTAACTGCAAGCCCATTTAAAGTCATTTTATAAGCACTTGCTTTATAAACAGGACTTTCATGTTTCATTCACTCCACAAGTATTTATTGGGCCAAGCTTGTCAATACAGTGTTCTCTGATTTCCAAATTCCTTCCTGGCTGTTCTCATTAAGTTCTCTCCACCTGGTGTGGAAATCTTCATCAGACTTTTATCTATCCACCAAGGTCTAACTATTCAAAGCCATAATTTTAATGAAACCTTTGCTAATATCTCAAACAAAGTTTTTCTACTTCTCTTAATTACCCCAGACACTTCCTTTGTCCCATATTGTTACACCTACCACATTTTGCCTTCTATAGGTATGTTGATACCAAAATTCTATATGAACAAATACGGTGATTTGTTATAGTTTTTATTCTGTCTAAGACTAGAATAATGGTCTACACCACTAATTTTTGCTGAAGTGAGTTGACAAGATTGCTTCAAGAATAAATCAGCCCAGCTAGTGTGGCTTAGTGGGTGAGCGTCGACCCATGCACTAAGAGGTCACCAGTTCAATTCCCAGTCAGGGCACATGCCCAAGTTATGGGTCCGATCCTCAGTATGGGGCATGCAGGAAGCATCCAATCGATGTTTTTTCTCATCGATACTTCTATCTCTCCCTTCTTCTCTCTCTAAACTCAATAAAGAAAAAATATATTTAAGAAAAAGAATAAAGCAAATACATGTGTGGGTTAATGTGGTTTCTATTTACAGGTCTATATATGTTGCATGTATTTGTATATACAGATCCTTACACAAAAGTCTACTGACATGTAAAAACAATATGCACATTCAGCAAAATTTTCTGTAGTATTTTTATTATGTTTCTCCATAGGTATTTATCTCTCTGCAGAGAACTAGAGACACTAGAGAATAAAACCTTGGAAACAATGCTAGACGGTGTTAACACTAAATAATTCCAATTATATGACGTTAGATAAAAGATAAAACTGTAGCAAAAAAAGAAAGTAGACCAACTTTCAGAGTTTGTGGATGGGTGTGAAGTTTGACTGCAAAAGGGATGTGGGACCACTGTTGGGGTGATGAATGTTTTCTAAATCTTGACTATGGTGGTGATTGCATGCCCTGGTGTATTTACCAAAACTCATTGACTTTATTTTTAAATGTGTGTTTTGTAGCATGTAACTTACACTTCAATAAAATTATTTTTAAAACATATATTATTCTAAAAATATATCCCCAGGTTGAAACCAGGTTGCCTGAAAATCAAATGTTTTTTTAGGTTATATAGTTTTTGACAAGTTGATGAAAAAAGTATAACTTTGATGAGGGAAGATGCTATCGGGTAACTTTTATATTATGTAGAAACAATCCATAGGCTCATAAGTAAAATAATAAATATTTGATGGAAGTTAGAAATCTCATATATTATTAATAAATTTCACTGAAAAGCCATATTCTTAAGACATGACAAAAACTTCAGTGTGGCTTAAAGGGAGGTAACAGAAAGAGAGGACAATCATTGCAGCAGCCACATACGGGGAATTAGGTACAAGATTAGAAAGAGTGGGGCTGGAGATATTTACACATCGAGAAACTTTTAGTGCCTCAAAAAAAAAAAAAATGAGAAGAGCAGAAAACTGGGGGGCAGGGCAGGGAGAGGCTGGTGGCCAAGACACTAGAAAATTGATCACTGGAATTTAAATTGCCCCGAAATTAACTCCAATTCTGCATTCCCAAATTGATGATGGAAGAACACACAATTGAGGCTGCATATGGACAGAACAGTTAAACAGTAGGACAGTTATAAAAGTGACACACAGGAAATGACTTCAGGATATTAGAAATGGAAACAGAGAAGGGAAAGAATCACTGGTGCTCCAGACACAAAGGTCAGACATTATGCAGGGATATTCTAATATTAGTCTCCAGTTAAAATTCTACTTTCAAATCTCATTACCAAAGAACTCCACAGTACATCTACTTTCCGTTGCCTAGAATTTCATTAGAGTGAATGTTCAATTCCCCATCAACAGATCTTGGTAAGCAAATCCTCTCTAGTTTAACCAGGAGCTGCCGTGTAGTAGTAAAAGAGCCCGGACTGTGTGGCGCGGTGGCTGAGTGTCATCCCATGGACTAAGCAGTGTTTCTCAACCTGTGGTTCGCGATTCCTGTGGGGATCAAACGACCCTTTCACAGGGGTCGCCTAAGACATAACAGTAGCAAAATTATAGTTATGAAGTAGCAACAAAAATAATTTTATGGTTGGGGGGTCACCACAACATGAGGGACTGTATTAAAGAGTCATGGCATTAGGAAGGTTGAGAACCACTGGACTAAGAGGTCCCACCCGGTTCGATTCCCAGTCAGGGCACATGCCTCGGTTGTGGGCTCGATCCCCTGTAGGGGGCATACAGGAGGCAGCTGATCAATGTTTCTCTCTCACATCAATGTTTCTACCTCTCCTGCCCTTAAAAAAATCAATAATAATAAATAAATAAAAATATAAGAAGTAAGACAAAAAGTCTTCAGAACCAGCTACTTACTATTAAGGAAGTATTAAGTATACATCTTACCCTTTCTCAGTTACACAATCTTTTGTGTGTGCTTCGTGTGTATTGGAAGATTGGATGGATTTTCCTGAGTTGGTGGATGAAGAAGTCTAAAGTCTGAAGTGAATTGTCTACTAGTACTGCTGCTAATGGGGTCATGCTCTCTTTCCCTTCCTTGCCCACTCCCCCATTTCATTCTGTAATCTCTAAAAGTCTCTAATATCAAAAGCAGCATTGTAAGTACCCAGCTATTTTCTTCATTTGATGTTTAATTGCTTTAAAGCTTAATGTCATTAATTTTGTTAACCAGCTTCCACTAGGTCTAAGAGAGAATCAGAGATAAAGGAGAGAAAGGCTTGTTATGGTAGAGCCTTGAACTTGGACCCAAAGCTTTGGTTTGAATTCCACTGACTTCTGGACAATTTATAGAAATACACATCCCTTGTGTTTTCAGCATCCTGTGCATGCATTAAGTTCCATCCACTCTAGTGTTTACCTCCTTCTTTGTCTTCCCCATACCCCAGGACTATAAGTTCTTTGAAGGCAATGATTTTCTTAGTTATCATTGGATCATTCCTACCCAGAAGAATGTCTGGAATAAATGATGGAATAAATGACAGTAAATAAGTCATTTAACCTTTTTGAGTTACATGTTCCTATCTGTAAATTTTTAAATAACTTTTTGGGGTGCAGTTGTGAGATTTAAGTGTACATACAAACATAATGAAAATTTTATCATAGGTAGAAAGTTACATGACATCCCTTTATTACTTATATTTATCCAACTATTTTTTTAATTTTTAATTTTTTTTTTGTTACAGATGTTTCTCCTTTTTTACCCCATTGACACCCTCCTCCCCATCCCCCCCCCCCATCCCCGGCTTTGTTGTCCATGTCTATTGGTTATGTATACATGCATATAAGTTCTGTGGTTTATCTCTTCCCACCACCCACCACCCCCTCTTCTGATGGATGCCAGTCTGTGCCCTACTTCCATGTTTCTGGGTCTACCATATTCCTCAGAATGTTATGTTTATTATATTCTGTATATAAGTGAGATCATGTGGTATTTGTCTTTTTCTGTTTGACTTATTTCACTTAGGATAATACTTTCCAGGTCCCTCCATGTCGTCTCAAAGGGTAAGAGATCTTTCTTTCTTACAGCTGCATAGTACTCCATTGTGTATATATACCACAGATTTTTATCCATTCATCTATTGATGGACACTTGGCTTGTTTCCAGATCTTAGCTATTGTAAATAATGCTGCTATGAATGTGGGGGTACATTTATCCAACTATTAAAACAATGTACTCTATAAGCAGAACAGTTCATGTTATAGCAAATACCAATGTAATAAATCTATGTACAAGAAAATAATTTCAAGCTCTATTTGACAATCTATGTATCTAGATTAGTTAAGTAGACAAATCTAGAAAAAAAATACAGTTTATATGGTCCTTTCAAATCTGTAGTAACAAAAATTGTCTGGCAGCTAGATACAAAAGAAAAATATGGCATTTAAATGTGAGTTCTCATGCTTCTAGAACCTGGGGATCAAAGAAGCAAAATATGAGGTACATACCCCAAAGGAAACTATCAGGTTTTTTTTCTTAAAGACACATAGTGAAGCATCAGTTGTCTTACAGAGTGTTGCATGTCAATACAGTCATCTGTTCTACCGCACCATTCATCCATTCAAACAACATTAAATATTCATTCAATAAATAATGCATTCTACGAATATATTTTGAGCATCTACTAAATGCCAAGTTGCCAGTAAAGAAAATGACAAGTAAGACATACTCTGTGCCCTAAAAGCACTCACAAGTAGTGGGGGTGAGGGTGGCATTCATGAATTTGTGTGAACAGGAGCCATCCTATCTATTTCAGTATTTAGTATGTGTGCTATATATATTACTGTAGAGAATTTTGGATATGTATTATAATGCCTTATTTGCAAGTACAGAATTTTACCCTAACAAGAATATTAAAATATCCCTAATATGGACCTTTAATGTCACTTGGAAAGTTACTCCTGTCTCAAAATACCTCCTATGTCAGTCTACCTTGTGGAGGTATTTCTAAGGAAATGTTATCTTTGGAACTACTTGTTTGGATTAAAGCATTTTAGCCAAAAGTCATTGCCTATGGTCAGTACCCAAATTCTAACTTACACATCTCTGAGTTCCTGTCTTAACCTAACTCTCCTGCTTGAAACAAGTGACAAAGACAGAAAAATATTAACAGATAAAAAGAATGAGACAGAATTGGGCTCAGAATACATTTCATACATCAGTGGAGCAAATATAAAACAAAAATAGTGGACCTTAAATCCAACTTCATGAACTGGACAGGAAGTAGGTGGTAAAAAAGGGGAGCTGGGTTTTTTGGGGACAGTGAGCATTAAAAGATCTCCATATAAGAGAGGGGATAAGACTCAAACTATTTAAAATCAGGGCTCAAGTTAGACTCTCCTGCTCACAAGAAGAAGCTGACCATTTGTGAACCTGGAACAATCACTTTACTAGAAACACGGCACTTCAGGATAAAGAGTGACCAAGACAGCCTCACAACCAGAAACTAAGACAAGCCAGTCCTGCCTCTGTGACTGGATTCCCAAGATCTACAGTATCATGGAAAACAAGTAAAATATTATAGAACTGTTCATGGACTAGCGTCCTTGGGGGCAGATGGAAAGCAACCAACAAACTTGTAGAAATAAAAGAAGAGACAGAGAAAAAAAAATTAAATCCAACTTCACACTAGGTACAAAAATAAATTTCAGAAGTTTCAAAGACCTAAATGAAAGGGAAAAATCAAACACTTCAAAAACAAAATGGAGAATCTTCCAAGAATGTGTGGTAGTGTGGTACAACAATAAATGAGTGAAACAGGTTGGTGTCAGGGTATGACTTAAAATTGTAATCAAGAGGTTTTAGAAATAAGGTATTGGGTAATAAGAGTTGTCAAGATGTTTCCAAAAGTCTTGGCTGGAGCAACAGAAAAATAATATGCAAAACACTGAGTTTGGAAAAACTAGAGCTTGCTGGAGAAAGAATATTAGGACTTACATTCAGGCAAATTAGAATTAAAGTTCCTATTAGACTTTTAAGAAGAGGCGTGTAATAGCAAGTTAAATATATGAGTCTGAGCTTTGGGGAGAAATGAGGTCTAAAAATAAAAAATTAAAGTTGGAAGCTTATGGGAATTGATGAGATTGCTTAGGGAGTAAGAGTAGGTAGGGAAGACATGATGAAGAACTAAACCCTGAGGAATCTCATCAATAAGAGATTGGGCAGAGTAGAAAGAACCAGCACAGGAGACTGAGAATGAGTGGCTAGGAAGATAAAAGGAACTCAAGGATATCTTGTCCTAGAAGCCAACTGAATAATGTTGGAGGAAGGGGGGAAGGGGGAAATGACTATATCAGAAGTTTCTGAGAAGTCAGGTAAGTAAGAACTTAGACTTGACCATGAGTTTGGCAATATGGAGACAGACTGGTAGTGACCCTGACGAGATGCAGTGGAGTGAAGGAGATGCAACTCTGACTGGAATGGTACAGAAGAAGGAAATGAGGAAGTTGAAGCAGTGGGTAGAGCTAGCTCTCCCAAGGATTTTTTCTATAAAAAGAGAACAGAGAAATGAATCAGTAACTGAAAAGAAAGAGCAGGAAGAATTTGTTTTCAAAACGGCATTTTTAGCCCAATAGAAATATCTTGTCAGAGAGGAAGAAGTTGATAACACAGAGAGGAAGTAAATGATAGGAATTAAGTAAGCAAAAAGGGAATAAAATCTAGTCCACAAGAGGGGCAACTGGCCTTAGAGAGGAGATCAGTTCTCCTGTTGTAGCACAGACGCTTTAGATCAATAGTCCAACTTTGCATAGATGTGTTACCTACTTTATTTTTAGGTTTGGTTTTTGTTTTCTTTTTTTAGTTTTAAGATAATGAGAGTTGTATAATATGTGCATCTCCATAAGGAGCCCACACGTGTGGAAATTGCACACTCGCCCCACGCACCTGAACTGAGTATGTGGCTCATATTTGCAATACCAGTCAGTCCTCGGGGAATCACCCAACCTTTCAATAAAGGATTTCCTCAAATTGATTGCTCTAGAAACTATATAAAAAAAACAGTCACACAGAACTCATAGTTCTGTAGTCAGAGTTATCTGAGCTGAATTAAAATTTGATGCAGTGTTTGGAGGCTTGAGAAGATGTCCCATAGGGGGAAAAAATGGAAAGAAATGTCACTGAGCACATGAAACTGAATTTGAAGCCAATACTAATGAGAAATGTTTTAATTTTTTATTTTGGAAAATCATGAATTTTTCATATATGGATGCAATGTAAGGCACCTATAGTAAGTTGATTTTAAAAGTATTTCTGAGTTTCCAATTCCATATGTTTTTCTGATCCATTTTTGTGATATATATATATCACATTGTTATAATTTGAAGTACATAAAATATTTTAGGATTATTACTAGAATGGCATGCTCCCCCTTTTACTTTCATTTGAAATATTATAACCGTTTTCTAACAGACCACATTGAAGTGACTGGAAAATTACCAAATGCCATAAAAACACCTTACCCAGAACTCGGAAGAAAAAAATTAAATGTTGAAAAATAATTTATGCTACATTGCTTTGAAGTTTTAGACTATCTGAGATTTTATTTCAAAGTCAAAAGTTTAACAGTTGCCAGTAATGATATGCAATTCATCATCTATCATTTTTTTCCCCCTCAGAATGATTAAGGTTTAATTTAAGCAGCTTCAAAAACTTAAAATTTTCTCTCTACGCAGAACACTCTAACCAAGCCTGGAACTAATAAAGATGTTCAAATGGTCTCATTATATTTTCACTTCTGCACATCACTGTATTCGTCGGCTGGGGCTGACCTAACAAAACAGCAGTCTGGTTGGCTCAAGCGGCGGGAACATATTTCTCCCAATTCTGGGGGCTGGGAAGTCCAAGACCAAGATGCCAGCTGACAGCTCGGCCTGGCTCTCAGATGGCTGCCTCCTTGCTGTATCCTCACTTGACAAGTATAGAAAGAGGGAAAGAAGGAGGGAGAGAGGGAGAGAGAAAGGAAAAGAGAGAAAGAAATATCTTGCCCTTTTCCCTTTTCTGACAATCCCATCCCTCATGACTGCATCTAAACCAAATTACCTCCCAAAGCTTCCTCCCAGTATCATTACTTTGAGGGGTAGGGCTTCAACATATAAATTTTGAGGGGACACACACATTCAGTCCATAACACTCAGCTTCTCATTCAGTTAAGCAGGACAAAATGTCGCATCGTTTCTCAGACATGGGAGCTGGCAGACAGTACCTTGTCAAGAGCCTTCACATGGGCACATTTCTGTGCACTTCTGTCCAAGAGCCAAACTGAGCAGCCATGAGCACGGTGTGAGGGCTTATTCCTAAAAACCATGGTACTCACTGGGCCTCTAACCAAAACATTGAACCTCAGGCCAGACACGTCAGGACGCAATGGCAGAATATTTTTGTGAGTGCTGCAATTGTACAGTGCTTCCAAAAGCCTATTGCCTAGCAAGGGGTTGCAGGGATTATAATTGTCCTCTAACTTAGCCTTCAGATGGGTAGTAAATGAACCCAGTGGCTAAAGACTACCTAGTGGACAATTCATTGGGCAGAAAGGAAAAAAGGATGTTGCCATGTACAAAATACAAAGGTTGGTTTAAGATCTTAAGAAACAAATTTGACCTAGAAATGGCTGACTTTTCTTGTCATCTTATAAAAAAGATAGTTTCTTATCCTTGTCCATCTAAACAACACTATTGTTTTCACCTCATTTTCCATGGGCCCAAAGTCTTCACATTAAACAGAAGTAAAAGTAAAAATAGGTTTTAAACATTAATGACTCCATGCAGTGTCTGAGCAGAACAAATAACTGAAAGGCAAATTCCAGATTTCACACATTGTTCTGGAAAATGTTCTCAAACAGCAGTTCATCAGGGCTGCCTCTCTGTCGTCTGCATTGTTTTTATTTTCTTTATGCTTATTTTTAGATTGCATATCTAGAGAATATAATGCATGCTTTAGCCTGATCATTCAGAAAATCAGAGACTTCATATGCAAAAGCACTCCCATACAAATAGGTAGAGAGAGATGCTGCATCCTCAAAGAGGATGACGGAAGATGTGGAAAAGAATAGGAACAACAACAAAAAGAGGGCAAGACTAGGAGATTAGCTTGTACCGGTGCATTAATGGAAAATAAAGTTATTTTCACATATCATCCCACCAAATCACATGTCTGTTTGTCTCTCTGTTACTCTCTCCATGTTGACAAGCCTTGGCTGACATTATTAACCCTGGAATTGCTAAGCATTCTTGAACTAGGCTGTGAAAATAAAAGAAGCTGAAACTATTCAGAGCTATTAGGTGTAGCTGAAAATTAAGAGTGCAGCCCATCAATGCATTTTTCCTCATAGAAGTACAGTGTTTAAGGTATGCATTTGCAATGAAACATGAAAACACAAGAAATATATGCCTTTATTTATTTATTTTTTCTTCCTTTATTGATTTTACAGAGAGAGGAAGCGAGAGGGAGAGAGATAGAAACAAAGATGACAAAGAACACCAACTGGCCGCTTCCCGCATGTCCCTCACTGGGGATTGGGCCTACAACCTGGGCATGTGCCCTGACTGGGCATCGAACCCAAGACCTCTTGGTGCATGGGTTGATGCTCAACCATAAGAGCCACACTGCCTGGACGAAATCTATGGCTTTAGATAATTAGAGGCAACGTTCCTGGAGTGGAGTCTACATCTGAAAGGATACTGAAAGGCCTCCATATGGTCTTTCTTTAAAAATGTTAATGTTCCCCAAGTTTCTTTCAATTGAGTACCACATTTCTACAGGCTCCAGCTGCAGACTGGAGGCTCACCCCACATTTAGGAGCCCTTCTTGGGACTCTGTGCTGCTGGGTGCTGAGGAAACTTCTCTTGAGGAACTAGGCTGCTGCACCATAGGCACAAATAATTTCAAAAAGAAGCCAAATTAGCTCGTCAGACTTAACAATGAAGAAGTGGTAATATCTATGGGGAAAGGGCAGAGAGAGTTTGACAACCAGAATGTTCTCCATTTCTCAGACTATTGGCTTTTCAACTACAGTAGACACTCAAAGTATGGTGATGGTATTAAAGACCATGTTCAGTAACTATTACCTTCATCAGTAAAGATTTAATTCATATTTATGGAATTTTCTGATCAACAAGATGATCCAACACTAGAAGGAGCTAGGAAAGAATGATATAAAAACTCCTTGCATAGATTTAAAAGAGGAAAGAAACTTTCAGTCTGGAAGGCTTGTGATAGCAGAAGGTTGAATCAGACTATTTCCTAAGTGTTTTCTCTTCCATTTTATATATATATATGAAGGTCTGTTTCTGGGTAAGATCGAGTAAGCACACTCTATCTTCTCTTTCTCCCCGGCTCGGAGATCACTCAGATTTGGTTTCAAATGGTAGCTGAACTACTAAGAAGTTCAGTAACCTTGAAAATTATATAATCTCTCTGAGATTCCTTTTCCTCATCAGCACAAGAATAATAATACATTACAGGACTAATATGCACAACACACCTCTGTGTTGCTTAAAGGTTTCTCTCCAGGAAAATTTAATGTCTCTGAATTCTTGTATAAAATGGAATACAAGTTCTTCTATAACTTCTTAATTCAAGGTGTCATTCAGGTCATTTCTTCAATCAAATGTCATGGACTAAAGTTTTCAGAAAAATGTACAAATATAATTCCCACTCTTGTTACTCTAAGGTTAATTCTCTAGTTTCCTTTCTCATGCTCACAAAATAAGATGAAATACACAAGTTCCTTTGATTGAAATCTCTGGTTGTCCTTGGCATTTAGATTGGCCTAGATATTTTGGTTGCTTTAAAATTCTTCATAGATTTTATTCTGCTTCTAGTCAAGATGGCAGAATAGGTAAACTCTGTGCTCACCTCCTCCCAAAACCACATCAAAATTACAATTAAATTATAGAACCAACATCATTGATAACCACACAAAGACTGCGGACAAAAAAGGAGCCACACACTAAACCTGACAAGCTCTGGGGAGGCCTGCCTGGCAGGCCTTATAAACTCAAAGACCTAAAGTAACCACATAAGATGGTCTGAAATTAAAATCATCTAACTGTCCCTGGTCAGTGTGGCTCAGTTGGTTGGTGCATCATCCCATGCACCAAAAGATCATGGGTTTGATTCCTGGTCAGGGCACACACCTGGGATGTGGGTTTGATTCCCAGGTTTGGGAGCATACAGGAGGCACTCAATCAATGATTCTCTCTCACATCAATATTTTTCTCTCTCCCCCATTTGTCCTCTCTAAAATATTTTTTTAATTGAAAATTTTATAACTAAAAGTGAGTCATGGCGAGTAGTCATGTCCTAGACCAGTATCTTCCCTGATAAAGATCTTTACCTTAACTGAGCCTATCTATTGTCTTTTGGAATCTACAATAACATACCTTTGGAATGTCAGAGTAATCTCCTTTTCCAGTTCCCTCAGGGCACAATCACCCACCAGAGGAGGAGACCACAGAACCCCTCATTTTTATTATTATCATGTTAACTGTTAACTATACTACATCTACCAATATAAAAGAAGTGTGTGTTTATTTGCTTTACCGTCTATCCAATCCCAGAGATGTCCCCACTTTGCTTTCTCCTACCTCCCTGATGGATTTCATGTAACTCCTTATACCTCCTCCTTTGATTGTAATGTATGAAATAAGGTGCAAAACTGCCATTCTCTGCAGCATTTTATCAATCCTTTGAGACTTTGCCTCCTGACAACTGTTGTCAGTTTGGCTCAAACAAACTCATAAAAATTCTCTACAGGTTTAAATATTTCTTATGTTGACAACACTACCTGAACAGAATTCCTATAACTAAGGATATTAGAAGAAGTCACATCAAGACCAGTACGAGGAGTGGAGGTGCAAAGCGGGCAGGTCCCAAACAGATGACTAAAAATCTGTAGGTATATCTTGGCTGCAGAAGTCCCCCCGAGCAGTGAGTAGTCCCAGCCTCACACAGGTCTCCTGGGACAAGCACACCAGTACCAGGAATAGGAGTCTCCATAGCATCTAGCTCTGAAAAACATCAGAGTTTGCATCTCTCTGGGGATAGAAGTGCTGGCAGGTGCCATTGTTCTTTTGTTGAACTCTTCCTCCCACCCAGCCAACCCAGCACAGATAGATGCCAAATTTGTGTTCTCCATTACCCTGGCTGAAATCATTCACCTGCCTGGTGATTCCCCAAGACATTGCCCCACCCAATTCACCTGCTGGGTCGAAGCCTCTTGCAACAGCTCCTCCACACAAGCAGCCTATCTCAGCTCTCATTGTATACTTTTCTCTCAGGGTCCACAAACCCCCCAAAAGCATCAGCCAACCTCAGCATGCCTTATGACTCTTGCTAAGTGTCCCCAAGCTCAGCACAAATAACAACATGTCTCAATTTGCATTATAACTCCCATCAGATGGCCCTAAGCCTGGGATAAGCAGTGGCTACTCTGGGCTTGGATCATATCTTCAACTAAGCAACTGTAAGCCCAGTACAAGTGGCAGCTGACCTTGACCTGCACCAAAGCACCTGTCAAGAGGCCCCAGAACCAACATTTTCAGTGACTGTCTTCAGACCACACCAGAGTATTACCCAACCAGCTCCACAAATGACAGATATAAAAAGCAGACTCAGCAGGAACCAGAGACCAACTAAAGCAATTGCCACTCTGTGGGGTCAGCATCCATGCAACAGATCATCCTCTGTAGTAATGGTCAGCCCTCACAGCCAGTCAGCCTTAGAATCAACCCCACCCATTGAAGTGCCAACAGCAATCAAGGTTCACCTACAACAAAAGGGCATACACAACCCACACAGTGGACACTTCTGGAGCACCCAGCTCAGGTGACCAGGGAAACTGCACTGGGCCCCACAGAACATCTCTTTTGTAAAGCCATGAGAGACAGTAGATCTAAACAAACACAGAGAAGCAGCCAAAACAAGAACAAAGAAACTTTCTCTAAATAAAAGGACAGAACAAAAATTGAAAAAATGAACTAAACAAAATAGAGACAAGCCATCTACCAAATACAGAGTTCAAACACTGGTTATAATAAACTTATGGAAAGAATAGATTAACTCAATGAAAACTTCAATAAAAAAATACAAACATAGCCCTGGCTGGTTTTGCTCAGTGGTTAGAGTGCTGGCCTACGGACCAATGAGTCATGGGTTTGATTCCAGTTAAGGGCACATACCTCGGTTGCAATTCGTCCCCAGACCTGATTGGGATCATGCATGAGGCAACCACTCAATGTGTCCCTCTCACGTTGATGTTTCTCTCTCTCTCTCTCTCTTCCTTTCTCTCCCTCCCACTCTATCTGAACAGAAACGAAAAAATATCCTCAGGTGAAGATTTAAAAAAAGAAATACAAACATAAAAATGGATATAAAAAATATAAAAAAGGACCAGGCAGAAATGATGAATACAATAACTGGAATGAAGAATACATTAGAAGCAAACAACAGGTTAGATGAAGCAGATGATTAAATAAGCGATCAGGGAGACTAGGTAGCAGAAAATACCCAATCAGAACAGCAAAAATAAAAAAGAATCCAAAAAATGAGGATATTTTAAGGGACCTCAGGAACAATATCAAATATACCAACATTATCATTATAGGGATATCAGAGGGAGAAGAGAAAAAAGAATTGAAGACATATTTGAAGAAATACTGAGAGAAAACTTCCCTAATCTGGTGAATGAAACAGATATACAGTCCAGGAAGCAGAATCTTAAACAAAATGAACCCAAAGAGGCTCACACCAATATATATCAAAACTAAAATGCCAAAAATTAAAGACAAAGAGAGAATTCTAAAAGCAGCAAGAGGAGCCCTGGCTGGTTTGGCTTAGTGGTTGAAGCATTGGCCTGCGGACCAGAGAGTCCCAGGTTTGGTTCCTGCTAGGGGCACATACCAAAAAAAAAAAAGTTCAAAAAAAAAAAGCAGCAAGAGGAAAGCAAGTAGTTACACACAAAGGAGCTCCAATAAGACTTTCAGCTGATGTCTCAACAGAACTTTGCAGGCCATAGCAATTGGCACAAAATATCAAAAAAAAAAAAAAAATATATATATATATATATATATATATATATATATATAAAATGAATTCATACCCTAAATAACTACATAATTCCTTTTCAAATAATGTCCTAAAATTATCCTTCATAATGTTTCAAAGGAATGATTATTCAAAATAGCATTTCAAAGGGGTAGTGTCATTCTATAATTTCTTCATTTGTAGGAGTTTAGAAGATATAAATGTATAAGAAATGTTTCTTCCCTAGTCAAACCTAGGTAAATAATTAATCCCTGTTTCAAGAAGATCTCAAGAGTATGTACATGTAAAGATGAGGCCAAACTCTCTCATAATCAAGTTGTGAGTTTCTTGAGAATAAGAGATAGATCTCTTATTTCTTTTTCTACCTTGCACAGCATATTTAGCATCACTGGGCTGTCAGATAATCATCACTAATTTTAATTCCCAGGTGGTCAAAGCCTGGACATTCTACAGGTTCAGTAGAACAGGATTAACTTTCAAAAGGTAGACCTGTGAATTTTAAAGTCTCTCTTTTTTCCACGATAAAGCAAAATACTATTCTATAAAAGGCACTACATAAAATTTCATTCCTTTTTCTATGACTAATTCAGAAGTAGTCTAGGTGAACCCATGAGTGAAGTGTTATTTAATATAACAAAAGCCCTTTTCATCAGTAGATAAATAAACCTCTTCAGAACAACAAGTGATTGCTTTATTCATTTTCCTACCTTTTTCTGTCCCACATAATTATTTTCAACTTTCTATTTCAGGCTATTATATTTTTTATAATCTCAAAAGATGGCTATGGCTTTCCATGAATGCATTTAAAACTTAGCAATCCCCTCTCTTAGTGAGAGAAAAAATACTTAAGGGTTGAGCCAATTTTGCCACTGTTCAAATGAATCCTTTTAAAAAAGAAAATGTCTATAATTTCTCCCTGGCTTGTTTCTGATTACCATTTATAATATGTTTCCTCAAGAATAATCATGAATATTCATGACTTTCATACAACATATAAGGATGCCCCTAGATGACTAAGTGAAAACCATACTGGTGCTACTTGTATCTGTTAGCCAAATGCACATAGCTCAAGGAACAAGATCAGCGGTACTGGCAAAGCCCACTGAAAATTCAGATTCAGATTGTGTCACCATATATACAAGGTCTCATGACAGAATGTCAATCAACTCAGTATATGAAATTGGTTTGGGGATATATAAATATATAAGTATATTCTAAAACCAATTTTTTTCAGGATCTACAGCTTTAAATGATCAGCTAAGATGATCATTTAAAATTTTTCATGTGCACACAGAAAAGACATGATCAGAAAGCCACTGTTTCACTTATACGTACATATACCTATGAAAGAAAATTTACCTTACTCCAGTCTTAGTACTTGGGTTTATCACACATGGTCACTGATGACTATTTATGAACCTGTTCATTCAACTATTGCTGAATCTAGTTCTTCTTAGCAGTTAACAATCATGTTCTTAACCTTGTGTGTTAATGTTTTAACCAGGGCTACACATTCACACTTAAAGACTTTCAAGAAAATTAAAAAACTTACAAGAAACTTTATAGGAATCAAGCAGTCCATAAGAATTCTGAAAAGATTAATTTTCAGATTTCTGCTCACTCTATTGTATGCACACAACCAAGACCACTTAGCAATAATTTGGGGACATGGTGACATCTAATTATAATGTGCTACTAGAAGAGAAGGGACATGTCAACATTCAAAGCCACCTAATACCTCACAGCTCTATGTATCAGGAAAATGAAAAACAATTTTATGATTTGCATATTTTAGCAAGTATTTCTTTCTATCTCAAATAACAGTTTTTAGGTTGTTTTGTATGTTAGTATTTCACACAGGTTACAGAATAGCTAGAGAAAACTACCACACTCTTCTCCCTAGCTCCCTTCAAACATACCCTGTAGGCTGAATTAAATTTTTATCTTAATTAGCCAAGGGAACATAAACTTCTCAGAAGTGAATTGGGCACACAAAGCAGAAAGAAAGTACAGCTCAGAGCAGCCTTTCCCAGCTACTGGTTCTCCAACAGAAAGTAAGGCTTCCAGGGATGCTGTGCAAATGGCTCAAAGTCTACAATGAAGATACTATGGCCTGCATCAAGGAATGATGAATATTAAGCAAGAAAACCTACTAACAAGAGAGTCTTCTTAGATTTAGCACTCTCAGCCCCTACACTAATCCCACACTAACTCAGTTGTATTTCCTCAAACGCTTTTACTTCCTTTCACCTGCAATGGCCCTTGCATGACCCAAGAAAACCCCCAATTTTGCAGTGGCAACATCTAATCAGAGTGTGTATCATTCTGGGAGACTACCAATGGCCAGACACTTCCATTAAAAGAAATGTTGGCAACCTTTGGACACTTTTTAACCTTAAGCCAAACTCAGAATCAGCAAGGTCACATTTTTATCTGGAGGAAAAATTTCAGAGTCTGCAGTAGGCTCCCTTACCTGCATCTCTGCCCCCTGATCTTCAGCCTTCTTGAAAGCCCATGATCCTACATATATGTCTGCAATCAATTGAACAAATATTTATTAGGGATATGATATATGTTTAGTGCTTGGGCACCAATAGTTAGCAACAGAGACATGTCTCTGTTCAGGAGTTTGACAATCAAATAGTGACACAATTAATTAATTATATAGCCAGAAAGTGTGAGAAGTAACATGTAGGAAAATCATGGTGAGAAAGTGTGTGTGTGTGTGTGTGTGTGTGTGTGTGTGTGTGTGTGTGTGTGTTTTGAAGAACTGAAGTAAAAGTGTTGAAGACTCTCTCTAAGGAATTTTGGGAAGGATCAGTTTGAGTTAAATAAGTAAAAACAGAAGAGTAAGAATATATCTGGGAAGGCCCTGCACCAGAAGGAGGTGCTATCAGAAAAGTTCAGTGCAATCCGTGGTGAGGATGGAGATCAGTCAGTCAGTGGCAGGGCGGAGAAGGCCTTGCTGGTCACATTAAGGATTCTGACATTTTTCCTGAGGGCAGAAAGAAACCACTCAAGTGTTGGTTTTAAGCAAAAGAATGACAAGATCTCATCTATAGTGAGATATAAGTACCGTGAAATACACGGAGGTTGTAATGTGATGGATCACAGGGAGAGAGAGAAATCGAGGCAGATTTCAAATTTCTGAGATCTAACAGTCTTTATAACGATACGAGGTGAGTGATGTTATGTATAACCTTACAGATTTATTTGCACATTTGACAAATATTTCTGGAGCTCCCAGCACAGTGATTTATAGTGATGATCACCTGATTTGGAACACCGATTCTGCCTCTTATTAAGTGTGTGACCTTGAACAAGGTTATTAACCATAGTAAGTACGAGGATCTTCAAACACCATCCTGAACCAACTCTGAGATTTCTGAGATGATAGAGGTTGTGTGAACAGGTGGAATACACACGGCTGAGGAAATCCTGCTCCTCGAGATTTGATCATGTACCAGTGGCATAGAGTAGCGTCAGATCCTATTCCTCTTAGTGACAGTCACCCGAGTACTGTGTTACCTAAAGTGAAATGGCATTCCAGAGGGGTCTTCTTGAGCTCACCAATGACAAGAAGTGTGCCAACTGATCGTTTCTTTCTGGAGTTTGTAAAGCTGGTTACAGCAGAGATGGCAGACATTGGTATCTGCACGGTAACAGATGAGGTAGAATGCATTAGGCCTAGTACAAGCCTTCTAACCATCAATGCCATCGTCTTCACTTTTCAAAACTGCAAATGGACACCTCGTCTTAAGATCAGAAATACAGTCCGGCCAGTGTGGCTCAGCGGTTGAACATTGACCTAGACACCAAGGGGTCAGCAGTTCTATTATCAGTCAGGACACATGCCCAGGTTGTGGACCAATCCCCAGTGGGGAGCATGCAGAGGTGGCCAATCGATGTTCTTTCTCATCAATGCTTCTATCTCTGTCCCCCTCTCACTTCCTCTCTCTCTACATAAAAATCAATAAAGGAGTGAGGTAATACCTCATTGTTGTTTTAATTTGCATCTCTCTAATGACTAGTGATGTTGAACATTTCTTCATATGTCTCTTAGCCATTTGTATGTCCTATTTGGAAAGGTGTCTATTTAATTCCTCTGCCCATTTTTTTTTTATTAATTAATTTATTTTTGTTACAGATATTTCTCCTTTTCCCCCACTGATTCCCCCCTCCCCCTCCCTCCCTGCCCTGTCCCTAGCTTTCTTGTCCATGTCCATTGTTCATACATACATGCATATAAGTTCTGTGGTTTATCTCTCCCCCACCACCCCCTGTTCTGGGGATTGTCAGTCTGTACTCCACTTCCATGTCTCTGGGACTAACCCATTCCTCAGACTGTTATGTTCATTATATTCCACAAATTAGTGAGATCATATGATACTTGTCTTTCTCTGTTTGGCTTGTTTCACTTAGGATAATAGTTTCCAGGTCCCTCCATGTCGTCTCAAAGGATGAGAGATCTTTCTTTCTTACAGCTGCATAGTACTCCATTGTGTATATGTACCACTGCTTTTTTATCCATTCGTCTACTGATGGACACTTGGGCTGTTTCCAGATCTTAGCTATTGTAAATAGTGCTGTTATGAACATGGGGGTACATATATTCTTTCTGATTGGTGTTTCAGGCTTATTAAGGTGTATTCCTAGAAGTGGGATCACTGGGTCAAATGGCAGTTCAATTTTTAATTTTTTGAGGTAACACCATATTGTTTTCCATAGTGGCTGCACCAGTCTGCATTCCCACCAGCAGTGCACTAGAGTCCCCTTTTCTCCACACCCGCATCAACACTTGTTGTTTGATGATTTGTTGATGGCAGCCATTCTGACAGGTGTGATGTGATACCTCATTGTTGTTTTAATTTGCATCTCTCTGATGATTAGTGATATTGAGCATTTCTTCATATGACTTTAGCCATTTGTATGTCCTCTTTGGAGAAGTGTCTATTTAGTTCCTCTGCCCACTTTTTAATTGGGTTCTTTGTCTTCCTTTTTTTGAGTTGTATGAGCACTCTATATATATTGAAAATTAAATCCTTATCTGATATATCATTGCAATGATGCTCTCCCATACAGTGGGTTGTCTTTCCATTTTGATGATTGTATCTTTTCCTGTGCAGAAGCTTTTGAGTTTTATGTAGTCCCATGTGTTCATTTTCTCCTTTGTTTCTGTTGCCTTAGGTGATGTATTAGTGAAAATTCTGCTGCTTATGATGTCTGAAATTTTGTTGCCTACATTTTCTTTTGGGATTTTTATGGATTCATGAGTCACATATAAGTCTTTTATCCATTTTGAGTTTATTTTTGTGTATGGTGTAAGCTGACGGTCTAGTTGCATTTTTTTGCATGTAGCTGTCCAATTTTCCTAACACCACTTATTAAAGAAGCTTTCCTGTCAGAATGGCCGCCATCAACAAATCATCAAACAACAAGTGTTGGTGAGGGTGTGGAGAAAAGGGGACTCTAGTACACTGCTGGTAGGAATGCAGACTGGTGCAGCCACTGTGGAAAACAATATGGTGTTACCTCAAAAAATTAAAAATTGAACTGCCATTTGACCTAGTGATTCCACTTCTAGGAATATACCCTAAGAAGCCTGAAACACCAATCAGAAAGAATATATGTACCCCCATGTTCATAACAGCACTACTTACAATAGCTAAGATCTGGAAACAGCCCAAGTGTCCATCAGTAGCAAATGGATAAAAAAGCAGTGGTACATATACACAATGGAGTACTATGCAGCTGTAAGACAAAAAGATCTCTTATCCTTTGAGACGACATGGAGGGACCTGGAAAATGTCATCCTAAGCAAAACAGAGAAAGACAAGTATCATATGATCTCACTAATTTGTGGAATATAATGAACATAACAGTCTGAGGAATGGGTTAGTCCCAGAGACGTGGAAGTGGAATACAGACTGACAATCCCCAGAACAGGGGGTGGTGGGGGAGAAATAAACCACAGAAGTTATATGCATGTATGTATGAACAATGGGCATGGACAACAAAGCTGGGGACAGGGCAGGGAGGGAGGGGGCGGGAGAAAAATAAATAAATAAAAGTACTTTGAGGGAAAAATAATTAATAAAGGAAAAAATAAAGTAATTATTATTTATTTTTTAAAAAGGTCAGAAATACAATATTTGATGGAGACGATGGCTGATTGGGAAGAACATGCCCGGATGAACAATTCAGCAGATATTCATTTTCAGCTGGTTCTTTTAAAAAGAATCCAGAAATCAGGATTTTTTTTTTTTAATCCTCACCCAAGGATATCTTTCCATTGATTTTTAGATAGAGTGGGAGGGGGTAAGTGAGAGAGAGAGGCATCAACTGGTTGCCTCCTGCATGACCCTGACTAGGTCCAGGGATCAAACTTGCAGCCCAGGTACTACGTGCCCTTGACTGTAACCAAACCTACAACTCCTCAGTCTGCAGGCCCACACTCTAACCACTAAGCCAAACCAGCTAGGGCAAGGGCTTTTATGAGAACTCTCCTAATATTTAAATGCTGGCTTAAGTTTTTTGAGCAAAGTGATATGTGAGTCTAATAAAACACATCCGAAGGCCAGATGCAGCCCCTCAGCCTCCGGTTTGGAATCTCTGGTTTCCACGCCCTCACCCAGTCCCCTGTGGGATCCAGTGACTGGGAACGAGCGAGCAGGAAGGAACTTAGACCGTGACGCAGAGCGGTGCTGACACACGAACCCTGCCTCGCCGAATGAATGACCGACGTTCCAATCAGATGAACTGACACAGAACACGGATGTAGGAAATGTGAAACTGAGAGACGGACAATTCAATCACGTCTCCTTATAATCAATTACAAGTTTCTGAAGAGGAGGAATGCCTGCCTTTCATGCGCATTCTGACTCGAGCACAATTTAAGCATGTCAGATTTAAAAAGATTTAAAATCAACTAATTCAGTTTCTTTGATCTGCAAAATGGAACTCTTTGTAAGAAATCAAAGCAATATTCTTGCACACTTTTTAAAAATGCTCTCAACAATGCTTCTTCTGTTCAGTTTAAGGATGGAGCAAACTCTGCTGGAATAAAAATAAGTCTGAGACTCATGTATGTCTACAGAGTATAAGCAGCGACTTTCTCTGCCTAGATTTCCTTAACTGATCTTGAAAGTTTTGTTGTAAGGATGAAACTCATAGCATTTCTTCTAAAATTGGTGTTCGAAGAAGAGAAGTCGCCATATGTATTATCACCATGAGTTAGTGCTGAATGGTTTGAGGTCTATGTTGAGATACTCTGAAGAGATGCAGATTAGTTAATATATACCTGGCAATGACATCATTTATATTGATTTCCCAGCCCTGGAAGCCTTGGAGTAAAAGAAAGGAAGGAGAGAGACATCAGGAGAGAAAGCATGACCTTTGCAACAGCAGAGAAGAAGCCCTGGCTGGTTAGGCTCAGGGCTTAGGGCATGAGCCCACAACCCAAAGGATCGAGGGTTCGATTCCTGGTCAAGGGCACGTACCTGGATTGCAGGTTCAATCCCTGGCCCCTGTCAGGGTCGTGCCCAAGGCAACCAATCGATGTATCTCTCTCATATCAATGTTTCTCTCTCTCTCCCACTCCCTCCCTCCCACTCTATCTAAGAATCAATGTTAAAATATCCTCAGGTGAGTATTAACAACAAAAAAGAGCAGAGAAGAAAAATGGAAATGGGAATGAAGCATCATGCAGAGAAGAACAAGGGAGGAGCTTAAAATGAGAAACCATGGGGATTTTCTCACCTAGAGCACCTTCAGGTTTCAGAGGTGAGGTGGAATGCCAATGACCCAGAGGACAGGTCAGAGATGGTGTATCTCAATATTCAGCTGTTTGGTGGCCATATCATAGGCCCTCTACCAGTGACAGAGGCACCTGGAAGCATTTACCACCAGATGGCGCTCATAGCTTTTTTTCCCATCTCAATAAAACAGGCTGTGTGGCAGAACGAATCCAATTTAAAGAGCTGATTTCACTTCACCTGGTTGCAAAGTGGTTTAAGACGATCTACCTCAATTTTTCTGTCTTTCACCCCAAATCCTCAAATGCCCAAACCATATTACGAATAGAGTCAGGTAGTCTACTTCTGAAACATTTAATTATAAATTCAAATCTACTCAGCAAATGTTTTTGAACACTATCTATACACAAAGCTCTGGGAAATACATCAGCGAACAAAACCTTTAAAACATCATCTGTCTTGACAGAGAAAGACAAGTATCACATGATCTCACTTATTTGTGGGATATAATGAACAACATAAACTGATGAACAATAATAAATTCAGAGACATGGAAGTAGGGAACAGACTGACAAACCCCAAAGGGAAAGGGGTGGGGTGGGAAGAGATAAACCAAAGAACTTGTGTGCATAACCAATGCACACAGACAGCAGTGCTGTGGGAGTAGGGGAGATATCTGGAGGGGGGGGGTGGTATCTGTAATATTTTCAACAATAAAGAAAAATAAATGAATAAATAAATAAATATCACCTGTCTAAGTGGTGGTGACCTTCTAATGTACAAACAAAGGTTTAAAGAAATTATTGCATGCCCTGACTGGTGTGGTTCATTCGGTTGGCCACTGGTCCTAGGTTACCAGTTCGATTCCCAATCAGGGTACAAGCCCCAGCTGCAGGCTCCATGCCCAGTAGGGGGCGTGCAGAAGGCTGCAGATTAGGGACATTGATATTTCTCTCTCTATCCCTCTCCCCTCCTCTCTCTCTAAAAAAAAAATCAATATAATATTTTTTTAAAAAACAGAAAAGAAATAATTGAGAATATGAATACAGTACAAGAAATATGTAAAATTAACTAATTCATATTAAATTGAAAATAACAAATTAGGAGGGCAGGTGTAAGTACTCAGGGCGTTTTTAAATGAGGTAAGGGAGCTTTGACATTGGAGAAAATGTTATTTTTTTTAAAGCGGTCATCCCAATATATCAAAAGAAGTTTATTAAAAAAATTTAAATCTTACTTTCTCTGCTTTATAATTTGGCCCAAGGACCACCTCGTTTACCTTCCACTGTGGTGGCAAATAGATGGTACTTCCTGGGGTATTTTATGCTGCTCGCAACTGAGCACAGGTGCAGCTAAGAATGCACATTGCTGCTAAATCACTGTTTTCATCTCATTTTTCAGATGTAATTTCCACCCAATCTATAAGAAACCCCTTCAAACCATTGCAGGAAATACTCACTTCTAAAAATAAAGTATTTGTGTTTTTTCCTACTGGTATTTCAGGTTACCTAAAAATGAAACCAATTATACAATGACTGTCTATTGCTCTTAAAAATCCTCATTATACACAAACCTAGGAGGGTACAGACTCTGTAAAATTACACTTTCTCTTTGGATGTTTTTACATTTCACCCCAAGCAATCACTTTAAACTTATGAAACTTTCTTTTCTCAGTTCTCTCGGACACAAAGGCTGCTTCTTTACTGAGCTATATTAACCTGGTAGGAATTTGCTGGCTAAGATGCTATAATTTGCAAAGGATAAGTTTTCTAGAAGTTGATATTTTGGTTCACTTAGATTTCAACCAAGATTAAATGCTCATCTTGACTTATCCCAAATTACTTTCTTTTTCCAAATTTCAGGAAGCAATCTTTAGCAACCAATTATTTCTCAAGAGACACTCCAGCAGGTCTGTGCCGTGCTGGGGAGCCTTCCGTTATCATTTCTGTTTGATATACTTCAAAAGGAATAGGAGCACAGGAAACAGTCCAAACTCAAACACCATGAAGTGTTGTGACTTCAGCAATAATCCTAAAATGGAGAAAAATGTATCATTTCTATTTCATGTACTTCCTGCGAGTTTTCCAGCATCTTTAGGTGAAGCTTAACCTGTCCACTGAGAGTAAAGGTAAAGCATTTAATTCTTGGTAAATAGTTTTGCTTGGAAAACCCAAGTAAAAGTCAATAGTGCTTGAAAGTACTTTTAAGTTTCTCTTCAGGAAGAGTATATCAAGGCTGAATGGTTTGGTTTAGAAATCTTAAGCAGAAATTTATAAAATGAAATAACAACAGAACACTGATCACTTAGGTTGAGCCTGATGCTATAACCACGTATCTTGGTCTCTTGAAATTACTCAGGTAGCACTGATTTTAGGGGCTTGATACTATCTGCTTTCAGCGCTTCCTTCCATGCCATTGGATGCCTCGGCACAGGCAATAGGATGCCTTTCCTATGAATAAAGCATCTGGGTATTTAAAGTATGTTTCCTTAAAGAAATTCGCCTAGCTTTTTTTTAAATTTAGATAGAGAAAAAAATTACCATTTCCATGACTAAAACCTGTTCTATGGTTCCCTCCTTTAGTAAGTGAATTAGTAAAAGATGAATAACTCCTGAAAAAGTGGATGTGAGTGGCATGAATCACAGAGAGCCCTAAGGTCCTTAACTCTGAGAGCCCAGGGTCCCCATACATCAGACTGAAAGTCTTCTGCTGGGAAACTCCCACAGCTCCTAACAGACCTTGGAGGGGGTGGTGCACGCCCTACCGAGGACCACTATCTTATTCTAACACCTTAGACAGATAAAGCAATGAAGACTAAAGAATTGAATTGATGGTTCTATCATTTAAAGAATGAATTAAGATCAGAAGCCAAACACCCCTGACTTCAAATGCATGCTCTTTCTTAAGTTGGGAGGGTTCTTCCTATTGTTATAATATGATATATACACGTATTTTTGTAATAAAAAATTAAATTTGTTTAAATGTTATCTTGGATCCTTTTCTAGTTCCTCCATACATGTACACTTGCTAGCAGTCAGGAGAATGTCTACCACAGAGGTCGTGGAAAGGTGACTCTGCAGACAAATCTCTATATCAAGAATCACATGGAAAAGATTTAATTAATTTTGCTTCACCCATATATTATTTTTATTTTTGTTACAGATGTTTCTTCTTTTCTACCCCATTGACACCCTACTCCCCATCTCCCCACCCCATTCCTGGCTTTGTTTCCCATGTCCATTGGTTAGGTGTACATGCACATAAGTTCTGTGGTTTATCTCTTTCCACCCTCTACCACCAACTCTTCTGAGGGTTGTCAGTCTGTACCCTACTTCCACGTCTCTGGGTCTACCCTATACCTCAGACTGCTACCTTCATTATATTCCACAAATAAGTAAAATCATGTGGTATTTGTCTTTTTCTGCTGGGCTTGTTTTGCTTAGGATAATACTTTCCAGGTCCCTCCATGTAGTCTCAAAGGATAAGAGATTGTTCTTACTTACAGCTGCATAGTACTCCATTGTGTACATGTACCACGGCTTTTTTATCCATTTGTCTACTGATGGACACTTGGGCTGTTTCCAGAGCTTAGCTACTGTAAGTAGTGCTGCTATGAACAGGGGGTTACATATATTCTTTCTGATTGGTGTTTCAGGCTTCTTAGGGTATATTCCTAGAAGCAGAATCACTGAGTCAAATGGAAGTTCAATTTTTAATTTTTTGAGGTAACACCATATTGTTTTCCACAGTGGCTGCACCAGTCTGCATTCCACCAGCAGTGTACAAGAGTCCTCTTTTCTCCACACCCTTGCCAACACTTGTTGTTTGATGATTTGTTGATGGCGGCCATTCTGACAGGTGTGAGGTGATACCTCATTGTTGTTTTAATTTGCATGTCTCTAATGATTAGTGATGTTGAGCATTTCTTCATATGTCTCTTGGCCATTTGTATGTCCTGTTTGGAGAGGTGTCTATTCAGCTCCTCTACCCATTTTTTAATTGGGTTCTTTGTCTTCCTTTCGGTGAGTTGTATGAGCACTCTATATATATTGGAAATTAACCCCTTTGCTGATGTGTCATTGGCAATGATGCTCTCCCATACAGTGGGTTGCCTTTCCATTTTGATGGTTGTTTCTTTTGCTGTGCAGAAGTTTTTGAGTTTGATGTAGTCCCATGTGTTCATTTTTTTCTTTGTTTCTGTTGCCTTCAGTGATGTATCAGTGAAAATTCTGCTGTTTATGATGTCTGAAATTCTGTTGCCTACAGTTTCTTCTAGAATTTTTATAGATTCATGAGTCACATTTTAGTCTTTTATCCATTTTGAGTTTATTTTTGTGTTTGATGTATCTTGATGGCCTAGTTTCATTTTTTTGCATGTAGCTGTCCAATTTTTTCAACACCATTTATTGAAGAGACTTTCTTTACTCCATTGTGTGTTCTTGCCTCCTTTGCCAAATATTAATTGAGCATAATGACTTGGGTCCATTTCTGGGTTCTCTGTTCTGTTCCACTGGTCTATATGCCTGTTTTGTGCCAGTACCAGACTGTTTTGATTACAGTCGCTTTGTAGTATAACCTGATATCTGATATTGTGATGCCACCTACTTTGTCCTTCTTTTTCAAGATTGTTGTGGCTATTCGGGGTCTTTTTTGGTTCCATATGAACTTTTGAAGTATTTGTTCTAGTTCTGTGAAATATGTCATTGGTATTTTGATGGAGATTGCATTGCTCTATAGATTGTTTTGGGTAATATGGACATTTTAATTATGTTAATTCTTCCAAACCATGAACAAGGTATGTGCTTCCACTTTTTATATCTTCCTCTATTTCTTTTTTTTATGTCCTCTAGTTTTCTGCAAAAAGGTCCTTTACTTCTTTGGTTAAGTTTATTCCTATGTATCTTAATTTTTTTGCTGCGATAGTAAGTGGGATTTTTTTTCAGTTTCTTTTTCTGTGAGTTCATCATTGGTATATAAAAATGCTGTTTATTTCTTGACATTAATTTTGTATCCTGCTACTTTGCCAAATTCATTTATTAAGCCTAGTAGATTTTTGATGGTGTCTTTAGGGTTTTCTATGTATAATATCATGTCATCTGCAAATAATGACAGTTTCACTTCCTCCTTTCCAATTTGAATCCCTTTTATCTTTCTTCATGTCTGATTGCTGTGGCCAAGACTTCGAGAACTATGTTAAATTAGAGTGCCGAAAGTGGGCATCCCTGTCTTATTCCTGTTCTTAAGGGAAATGCTTTTAGTTTCTGCTCATTGAGAATGATATTGGCTATATATAGGTCTTTAATATATGGCCTTTATTAGGTTGAGATATGATCCCTCTATTCCCAGATTGCTGAGTGTTTTTATCAGAAATGGATGCTGGATTTTGTCGAAGTCTTTTTCAGTATCTATTGATATTATCATGTGGTTTTTATTCTTCATTTTCTTTATGTGGTTTATCACATTAATTGATTTGCAAATATTGTACCAGCCTTGCATCCCTGGGATGAATCCCACTTGGTCATGGTGAATAATTTTTTTGATGTATTGTTGGATCCAATTTGCTTCTATTTTGTTCCGGATTTTGGCGTCCATGTTCATCAGGGATATTGGCCTGTAATTTTCTTTCTTTGTAGTATTTTTTTCTGGTTTTGAAATTATAATTATGCTGGCCTCATAAAATAAGTTTGGAAGTCTTTCTTCTTCTTGAATTTTTTGAAGTAGTTTGAGGAGAATGGATGTCCTTTTTTGAATGTTTGGTAGAACTCCCCCATGAAGTCATCTGGGCCTGGGCTTTTGTTTGCTGGGAGAGTCTTAATTACGTCTTCAATTTCCTTAGTTGTTATTGGTCTGTTCAAGTTTTCTGTCCTTTCTTGGTCCAGTTTTGGGGGACTATGTGTTTCTAGAATTTTGTCCATTTCACTTAGATTGTCAAATTTGTTGCCATATAATTGTTCATAGTAGTTGTTAATGATCTTTTGTATTTCTGTAGTGTCAGTTGTTACTTCTCCTCTTTTATTTCTGATTTTGAGTATTTGGGTTCTCTCTCATTGTTTCTTGGTGAGTCTAGTTAAGGGTCCATCAATCTTGTTTATCTTTTAGAAAAACCAGGTCTTTGTTTCATTGATCCTCTGAATTTTTTTTTTTTTTTGGTCTCTATGTCATTTATTTCTGCTCTGACATTTACTATTTCCTTCCTTCTACTTGCTTTGGGGTTTTCTTTTTGTTTGCTTTCTACTTCTTTAAGTTGTGAGGTTAAACAGTCAATTAGAAAATTTTTTTTTGTTTCTTGAGGTAGTCCTGTGGTGCTATGAACTTCCCTCTCAGAACTGCTTTCGCTGCATCCCATAGATTTTGAGTTATTGTGTGTTCATTTTCATTGGTTTCCAGAAAGTTTTAAATTTCTTCCTTGATCTCCATGGTAACCCATTTATTGTTCAATAACATGCCATTTAGCCTCGATATGTTCAAATGTTTTTGCATGTTCTTGTTGCAATTGATTTCTAGTTTCATGCCATTGTGATCTGAGAAGATGCTTGATATGATTTCAATCTTCTTGAACTTGTAGAGATTTATTTTGTGTCCTAAAATGTGGTCTATCTTTGAGAATGTCCCATGTGCACTTGAGAAGAATGTGAATTCTGTAGTTTTGGGGTGTAATTCTCTGTAGATATCTATTAAATCCATTTGATCTAGTGCTTCATTTAGAGTCTGTTTTCTTGCTAATTTTTTGTCTAGAGGATATATCTAGTGATGTCAGTGGGGTGTTGAAGTCCCCTGCTATGATTGAATTGCTGTCGATTTCTCCTTTGAAGTCCTCTAGAAGATTTTTAATATATTTTGTTGCTCCTATATTGGATTCATATATGTTTATTAAGGTTATATCTTCCTGTTGAATAGATCCACTCAATATTATGTAGTGGCCTTCTTTGTCTCTAGTTATGGCCTTCATTTTGAAATCTATTTTATCAGATATGAGATTGCTACCCCAGCTTTTTATTGTTTCCATTTGCTGGGAAGTTTTTTTTTTCCAATCTCTTCACTTTCAACCTATGTTAGTCTTTTGTTATGAGGTGGGTCTCTTGTAAACAACATATAGATGAGTCATGCTTTCTTATCCAATCAGCTACTCTGTGTCTTTTTATATGAGCATTTAATCCATTTACATTTAAGGTGGTTCTTGATATGTACTTATTTATTGCCATTTTTGTTTAGTTTGGTTATACCTTTCTTCCTAGTTCTTCTAATTACAGCAGTCCTTTTAACATTTCTTGTAGTGCTGGTTTGATGCTAACGTATTCCCTTAGCATTTTTTTCTCTGGGCAGCTCTTTATTTGACCTTCCATTTTGAATGACAGCCTTGCTAGGTAGAGTAGTCTTGGATTCAGATTCTTGTTTTTCATGACCTTGATTACTTCATGCCACTCCCTTCTGGCCTATAGTGTTTCTGTTGAGAAGTCAGCTGAGAGCCTTATAGGTGTACCTTTGTAGATAACCTGTTGCTTATCTCTTGCTGCTTTTAGGATTCTCTCTTTGTCTTTAATTTTTGGCATTTTAATTACTATGTGTCTTGGTGTGGACCTGTTTGGGTTCTTCTACTTGGGGTTCTCTGTGTTTTTTGAATGCCTTCTTCCTTCACCAAATAAGGGAAGTTTTTTGTCCCTATTTCTTTAAATATATTCTCTAACCCTTGATCATTTTCTTCTTCTTCGGGGACTCCTATGATGGAAATATTATTACGTTTCCAGTTGTCCCACAGTTCTCTTAAGCTATCTTTCTGTTTTTTAATTGTTTTTTCCTTTTGGTTTTCTGACTGGTTGATTTTTTCTACCCTGTCTTCTAATTCACTGATCCAGTCCTCAGCTTCCTCTACTCTGCTGTTTAGACCTTCTAATGTGTTCTTTATTTCTGATATGCCATTCTTCATTTCTTCTTGGTAGTTTTTAGTTTCCAGTTGGTTGATTTTCAACATTTCTATGTCTTTATTCATGGTGTTGATGTCCTTACTCATGATGTTGAGCTTCCTCAAAATCATGGCTCTGAATTCTAGCTCTGTTAACTTGTTTAACTACTCATCATTTATCTCATCTTCGGTAGAGGTCTCTTATTCTTTCATTTGGCATTTGTTTCTTTGTTTCACCATTTTAGCTATCACAGTGGGGTTTGGAGCCTGCCAAATTTTCCATGGGTGTTGGTGTTCTGCTGTTTGTGGCTCCCTCTCCTGGGTTTGGATCAGCGAGGGAGGACCCAATTTAAACACCACTGTCACGTCTTACTTTCCTGGTTAGAGTTGCTAGCCCAGGAATGGTTTAGTTATCCTCTAGCTTTTTGCCTGAAGGCTATCAGTAGCAGTTACTTGTAGAGGCTTGAGTTCTTCGTTGAATGAAAAACTCTCTCAGGTGCTCAGGGTAAGGGGATTTTCTGAGGATGGGGCAGATGCTGGTTGTTAATAGGTCTCAATTTGCATTTCAATGGCCCTCTGGGTGGGGTTGAATCTCTGAGGGAGGGGCTGCCTCCTCTCCCCAAAGCCCTGGGAAGGAGTAAGATGGCCACCGTCCTGCGTGTCTGCAACTCAGAAAAGCTCTGAGCACCCTCCAAATCCTGAGTGTCCCCATACAGTTTCAGTCCAGTCTTCCCTTCCTCTGCCAGAGCCCAAGGTAAGTAACTGTGGCTATTTTAGCGTCTGTCCCAGCTCTGCGCTATGGAGCTACTTGGGAGTTTAACCCCAAGGGCGCTGCTCACAGCTATGGCCGTTGCCGACCGTGGGCTCGAAGCCCCCTCTCGTACCTCCACAATCCTACCAGGATAGAGTCAATGTCCCTGGTTATATGATCCTCGTAAGCTGCTTTTCTGTTGCTTTTTCCCAACGATTTTTCTTTATTTTAGTTGTAATTCCATTTTGGTCCTGGGAGACGGTTGTTGTAGCTTCCATTCACTCTGACACCATTTTGGAATTTTCTGCTTCACTCATATTAAATTCATATTTTCTTTTGGAATGATTAACTTAATCAATAAATGAAGTAATATTTGAGAAGTAAATTTGTAAATTATAAAACAATACATGGATATTATTTTCTTTTTGTAATATATTTTTATTGGTTTTTAGAGGAGAGGAAGGGAGAGGAGAAAGAAAGAGAAAGAAACATTGATGTGGGAAAGAGAATCATCTATTGGCCACCTTCTCTATATCCCCCACTGGGTATGGAGCCCACAACCCGGGCATGTGCCCTGAATGGGAATTAAACCGGTGACTTCAAAATGCATGGATTGACACTCAATCACTGGGCCACAGCTGCCGGGTTTATTTTATTTGTATATTTATTTATATTGGTTTTAGTATCTATTAAAGTTTTATTACTCTTTATTGAGTATTACTATCATATTCTCTTTTAACTGAGCTATTTCATGAAGTTCAGCTTTCAAGATGGTACTTTTTTACCTGTTCTCATTTTTTCCCTTTCTATAATATCCTACAGGTAATTATTGGTTTAATATTTTAAATTTAATTTTATTTACTTTTTTATTGATTGATTTGAGAGAGAGAGGAAGGAAAGGAAGGGAGAGAGGGGAAGAGAGAGAGAGAAACATCGATTTGTTGTTCCAGTTATTTATGCATTCATTGGCTGATTCTTGTATATGCCCTGACCAAGGATCAAATCCACAGCCTTGGTGTATTGGGACAATTCTGTAACCACTGACCTAGTAGTCATGGCTGGTTTAATTTTTATAGCTTTATAATATTGAATATTTCTTTTTACCTTATCCTAGATTTGCTTCTTTCCCCAAGGTCTATTAAAATAGGACACCTGCGTGTATTATTTTCTCATGTTTGTGTTATTTCATAGGCCTTTCTAGTTGCAGCAGTGTGCCTTTTCCTATTTGTAACAATTTTTTCTTAAAGGCCACTTATTAGATATGTAGACTTGGGCAAATTAAGTGCCTTCTCTAAGAAAAAATCAGTTTCCTCATTTGTAAAATGGAAATAAAACTATCTACCTAACAAGGTTGTTCTGAAAATTAAAAATAGAGTGCTTTTTTGTCCCACTCTCCTTCCTCCCATTTGTTTTTAGATTACAAATAAGTAAAAAATAATTTGGAAAAAATAAAATTAGTAAAGAACAACTACAATATACTAATACTGTGCTTATATTTATATAAACAAACCTTATATTTAAAAAACTAAAACCTTAATAACTTGTTTGAGGTTTCTCACTTACTACCAACAAGAGTTGAAATCCTTTGATCTCGTGGACAAACAGCAAAGTGTTAACTGCTCATCTGTTTCTAATAAATAGGAGGATTAAGAACAGGGAGACCAAAAACTCGTAAAAAGTATAAATCCACAGATTACAGAGGATGATACTGTATATCAATAATGATTATGAATAATAATCCATTCAAAAGCCACCTTGGAGCTGACACATCACTTTGATTTACACTAGTTTATGAAAACTGAACATCAGTAGCACCAACAATATGTGAATAATGTATAGTAATGGGGAGTAAAATTAAATGACTATATAAAGCTGTCAAAGAAGAATTTAACTAATAGCCTCAGACTACAAAGCACAACTAGAATTAAGGTGATAGTTGGGGAGAGGCAGGTTTTAATTAAAACTTAGGCACAATTTTTTTATTATTAATACTACCTTTTCAGAGAATGGATTAAGGATGGAGGGTATTTTGTATTGCATAAAGCAGAGTTTGTTATAAACGTAATACAACAGTTTACATTTCCTGGAAATCTGGGTTATATGATCTATAATGTTTCCTCCAACTCTTGAATTCAATTAACTGAAGAGATATAAATGGCAAAGAGTTTAAAGAGACACAAAGGAGAATTCAAATTTGACCAAGATCATCAGTTAAGCAGAGTACTCGATACTTGGGAAATAAAATTAACCAGATCACTGTCTTTGGAGATGGAATCTAAGTGTTTTAGAATTGGCATCCAAATTCAGATAAGGTGAATTTTGTACAAGGTATGCACAATTACAACTACCATCTAAACAACACATCAAGAACTCTATTTTTAATTGCTTAAGAAGATAGAAAGTTAATGGCTTTTGCTGTTGTTCTAGTGCCTTAATTATAGCAGCTGCTATGTGCCTGCCCAGCAACTGGTGCTTCCTCAAAAACAAAACCATTTCAACCATTTTCCCCACCTCAGAATATTATTATTCCACTCTACCAAGAAAGTCTCTGAAATTAGATTCTTTGGGCAGAAAGCATGTCCTGAAAATACACAAAAGGAGGACTTTGGAGTTTGGATTGCATGCTCGAGTGTGTGTAGGCTATAAATGAGGAGAAAATATACCAAAGATTGACAGCAACTGGGTAAATGTTCCTGACAGTGGAAAATTTGAGAGGCTTTTCCACTGACACAAAACCAGAAAATAGCAAGACTATGAACACTCCAGGAATTTTTAAAATGCGTCACAGGTCCCTAGTAATTATAAAAAACAAATGTCTCCATTTCTGAGATATAGAAGTTCCACAACGGGTGTTTGGCACTGAGTTCTCAGTTTTCTCACCACTGGCCACAACTTTTTAATGAGGTAACTAAAATGTATGTTGAGAAAGAATAACAAAAGTGCATCAACTTTTTTTCCCGTTTTTATTTACTGAATTGTTTATTCATTCAACTCTAGTTGAAGTAGAAAATTTTTACTACTTTTCCTTAAGTACATTTCTATTTTCTTATGATTTAATATTGGAGATTAATTTTTTACATTCATAATCAGAACTATAGTGACTGAAGATAAGAAGGATATATTGTAAGAATAGTTTTTTTTATTTAAGAAAAAATGCATCTTACCACTAATAAATCCCCTCATTTTTTTTATTAATTTATTTTTGTTACAGATGTTTCTCCTTTTTCCCCACAATGATTCCCCCTTCCCCTCCCTCCTCACCCTGTCCCCAGCTTTGTTGTCCATGTCCATTGTTCATGCATACATGCATATAAGTTCTGTGGTTTATTTCTCCCTCACCAGCCCCTTTTCTGGGATTGTCAGTCTGTACCCTACTTCCATGTCTCTGGGACTACCCCATTCCTCAGACTGTTATGTTCATTATATTCCGTATATAAGTGAGATCATATGATGCTTGTCTTTCTCTATCTGACTTGTTTCACTTAGGATAATACTCTCCAGGTCCCTCCATGTTGTCTCAAAGGATAAGAGATCTTTTTTTCATACAGCTGCATGGTACTCCATTGTGTATATGTACCACTGCTTTTTTTATCCATTCGTCTACTGATGGACATTTGGGCTGTTTCCAGATCTTAGCTATTGTAAATAGTGCGGCTATGAACATGGGGGTACATATCTTCTTTCTGATTAGTGTTTCAGGCTTCTTAGGGTATATTCCTAGAAGTGGGATCACTGAAATCCCCTCATTTTTAAAAATAATTTTTCTTTATTGATTTGAGAGAGAGAGGAATGGAGAGGAAGAGAGAAATAGAAACATCAATGAGAAAGGACATCAGTTGGCTGCCTCCTGCTTGCCCCACACTGGGGATTGGGCCCACAACCTGGGCATGTGCCCTGACCAGAAATGAAACTGGTGATCTCTGGTTCATGGGTCAATATTCAAACACTGAGCCACACCAGCTCGGTTTAATCCCCTCATTTTTAATCATAAGCTTTATTTTCCAAGAAAATTTTTCTAAGCAGATATTTCCTTGGCTTTTTATTTAATAATCATTGCATAACTATTGCATGCCAGGCATTATGATTGAGAGATACAAAAGTAATGAGGCTGGTGTGGCTCAGTTGGTTGAGCTTCGTCCCATGCACCAGAAATGGTCACCGGTTCCATTCCCAGTCAGGGCACATTCCCAGGGTTGTCATCTTGTTCTGCAGTAGGGGGCATGCAGGAGGCAGTCGATGGATGTTTTTCTCTGGTCGATGCTTCCATCTCTCTCCCTTTTCCTTCCCCTTTCTCTAAAGACAATCACTAACAATTTTTAGTTTCTGAGAATATAAAGATGAGTGATATATATATTTCCATACCCTCAGAGGTGAATTCTTTAATTAGGGAGACAGACTTATATATAATTATTTTAAAAATGTACAAGGTGCTGAAGACAATCAAAAGAGAGGGGATGTCAAATTCTGGTCTTAATATGTTAGGTACACCTAAATAGGTCATTGATGAACATTTTTAAATATCAAATCTGAAATATTATTCATTACATAGCATTGTTTCTACAGGAAATCGGAGTCAAAGTAATTATTCTTAATAAAATATTTTTAGGAATGTAATTTGCCATAAGTAAAAGGCCTTTGTGTTATTAATAAATATGAGGTCTTATTGTTCTACTATGCTCTTTCTCATTAAAAGTAAAATAAAATGTACATTCAGCTTTTTAAATTTCTGGTAGCTCCACCAATTTCAATGCCTTGATCAACATTCACATTCCCTTAGTAATCATATGTCTTCTGCCAAAATCAATGGGTGCAAAATAAGTTTAATAAAATTTTAAATTGTTGCATCCAGAAAAGAAATGGAATACTATCACAAACTAAATAAAATTTTGACTTTGTGTCCTGAAGCAGCATTATGGTCCCGTGAGGTTAAGGAAATTCCCTCCCACTGCTTTCACTGGACACGAGTGGAATGGAGTCTGCAAGGATTCCTTCCCGTCCACTCTGAGTGGAAAACATTAAGGTAAACTAGTGACACTGGTTGGCCCCTAATGAGCCAATATCCTCAAAGAGGATAACTACGGGTTTAGGTCGGTGGCCATCTACAACAGCAAAAGCATGTACAGTTTAAACAAAAACTTCCTTGAGGCAGGCCCACAGAAGGACAATTGGAAGCAAGGTCACAGTGCATGCCGCTATGCATCCATTGGCAGAACCAGCAAACAGATCTCCAAGGCCTACCGACGGGACATTACACAATAGAAAGAAAACAATTACAAAGATGAGCACAGAAAAAGAGACCATCCATGATAAAAAGCAGATTGAGAAGAAAAAAAAGACTTCTAGAAATTAAATACTCTATATTTGAAATCAGTTTTCTATCTGTTTTCTCATTTGTCTGGTTCATTTCTCTTTATGGTGTGTATTTTGAGATATAGCCAATGTTCTTTAAATCAAAAGCAAAGACATTCTAAACCATTACTGTTGAGTTATAGGATGCAATAAGAAAGGATTTTTTGGTTGTGGTGGGTTTTTTTTGTTTGCTTGTTTTTTAAGAAATAAAGAGGCAGCTATCAATTCTCAAGTATATTTGATACAGCAAAGGGATCATGAGATTTAGTGCTTAGAGATGGAGTTTGGAGTAATGAGGGCCATGATTGGGTAATGAGGGCCTTCCAGAACAAACAGCTGAAGGGAGGAACAAAGGAGCAATGGGGAACTCAGTTCAAGAACAGATCAAAGACCTTTTCCTCAGCTCACAGATTAGAGGTAGTCACCAATTTAGTAATATCAAATTATAAACTATTATAGAAATACACTCCACACTATCTGTAGAAAGTTATATATGATTTCCCATTATTCAGCCTGAGCTCAGTCATGTACAGCAATTCCTTTTGTTGTATTGTCTCCTTGAAATCCTAAGTGAAAATTCCCTTCAGATGTGATTATATGCTGATACCCAAATCGCAAAGGACCCTTATGTTACCAATCTGTTATTTAAGACTCCAGTGGGTAGAGGCAACCACAATTAGTGAGCAATTTACAATCTTTCCTCACCTTCTATTTGTGGAAAGTGGAATTCTAAGAATGTCCCCAGTGACCCTCATCCTTATATAATTTTCTCCCCTATATGCAGAACCTATGAATATGATATCACTCCAGTAATCATGTTATCATATGTAACAAAGGGATGTTGCGAGTGTAATTAGGGTTACTGATTTGTTAGCCTTATGATAAAGAGATTATCTGGGTGGGCCAAATGATCCCTTTAAAAACAAAGAAATTTTTCCAGAGAGATTCAAAACACAAAAAGGATTTGATACAGGTGATTCTCCATTGCTGAGATGAAAGGAACCCTGTGGAAGGTCTAAGTTCCAAGAACTGAGAAAGACCTCCTACTGACAGCAAGCAAGAAAATAGGGACCACAGTCCTACAGCCACAAGGAACTGAATTCAACCAACAAAGTTTCAAAGTGGGTTCTTCTCTAAGGCCTCTATATAAGAATCCGGTTTCACCAACATCTTAATTGTGTCCCTTGCAGAGAACTCATCTACAAAAGTGTGTGCTGCTAAATGTTCATTTTAAGCTACTAAGTTTGTGGTAACTTATTACATAGCAATAAAAATTGAATATACTTTCTTTAAACTTAAGTTTAAATTTGAATTTAGATTTGTTTAAATCTCTCTAAAATTCAGATTTGATCATATCGTGTCCTTGCTTAAGGATTCACAGGCACCCCTGTTGAGGCAAAGTGAATTCTCCTACCCATAACATGCCATACCAGACCCTGTATAACTTGGCTCCTACCGACCTCTCCATTTTCATCTATAGCGAACTGTTCCCAAGAAATAAGGCGCCACCCACCCTGGGCTATTTGCCTGTTCTGAAACATAATTGTGGAGGTACAACAGACTGGCTCTCTCAATACCTCTTCCAATTTGTATATTTTCAGAGCCTAGAAAGCTTAAAACTGAGGTCCCCCACCCTCAACCCGGTGAGCCAGGCTTTCGTATAATCCTCTTGTTGAGTGCAGGCAGAGCCTATAACTTGTTTGTAACCAACAAAATATTTCAAAGGTGGTGGGATATCACTCCCATGAGTACCTTATAAGACTCTGTCTAGCAGACTGGGAAGAGATTCTCCAGTGCTTAAATTACAGCATATTAAAGTTGGAGTTTTTAGGTAACTATTTTTTTTTTTTTTTTGCTCTAGTAATTCAGCTTAGACGGAAAAAAATGTCTTATTTATCTCCACGGCAGTAGACTCTAGCATAGCTAACTCTTGTTGAATAAAACTGTACAATACTATGAATGCCAAATAGCAGTTATACTTGACAGTGATCAGTGAAGCATCACATGTTCTGTTGACTCTGGATTAGCAGGTGCCTGGTTCTCTTCCTAAAGGCTAGCCCAGCCATGGGAATCATTTAATTTTGAAGTCCTCACAGGGAAAGTTTTTTTTTTTTTAAAGGAAATATTTACTTCCATGCTCTATAGAACTATCCTATGAACCTACTCTTTCTAGCTCTCTGAAAATACCCCTAAGCCTGCTTAGATAATAATTATCTTTCTGGATCAGAAACTTCTCTGACTCATTTCCCTTGGCTATTCTTATACTTGACCATCTTGATAGGCATTAGAATGCTTTCCAAAATCAATTTTTTAATTTTTAAAAAGTGAAAATAAAATCAGCCAATTTTGTTTTAATCAAATCATAAGATTCAAAGAAAGATTGGTAATGTGAACTTTTCAGTAATAAAAATCTAATTTGCCATTCCCTTAAAATTAAAACACTATAAGTATGCCTTTTTTAATTGGGAAAAACACCTCTGAAAAAGGTTCAAGTAGGTCCCAAATTAGATAAAATAAAATATTAATTAAGGTTGGTGGTGGCAGGAAGAATTTTAATGCGTAACTTTCAAGGCTTCTGGAGCTAATATGAAAAGCTTCGATAAATGTAAATCTTACTCAGCATTTTAATGGCACATATTTTTCTATGTAAGTAGATTGTAAACCACTAAGACACAGAGTGTGATACATTTGTATTTTTTCACATTAATATTTGTGTCTTGAAAAAAAGAGATTTGTCTAAGAGTCTCAATTCCAAGATCCTAATCTAACTACTATTACAGATATAAGAGGATTTTGATAAATTGGACTTTATAAAATAAAAGCTATGCATCAAAACATACTACCAAGAAAGTGAAAAGACAACTGACATAGTAGGAGAAATATTTGCACACATATATCAGACATGGGGTCTTTATCTAGAATTCATAAAGAACTTTTATGACTCAGTAATAAAAAGACCTCCTCTGATTTAAAAATGAGCAAAGTATCTGATTAGACATTACTCCAAAAGATATACAAAAGGCCATGAGCACATGAAAAGATGCTTAAAATCATTAGCCATTAGAAAAATGCTCAACAGGAAAATAGTTTCGCAGTTTTCAAAAAGTTAGATATAAAATTACCATACCATGTTGCAATTCCTTTCAAGTATATGACCATGAGAAATAAAGTCAAGATAAAAAGTAGTACATGAATATTCATTGCAGCATTATTCATGATAACTAAAAAATGGAAACAACCCAAATATCCAGCAACTGATAAATGGATAAATAGAATATTGTATAACCATGCAGTGGAATGTCATTCCACCATAAAAAAGTTAGGATGTACAAATAATGCAAGAACACAGATACACCTTGCAACATTATACAAAAGGAAAGAGGCCAGTTTTTAATATATGTATTATTTCAATTATTGCTTTTAATTGTCCAGAATAGACAAATTTATAGAGGAAGAAAATAGGGTAGTTGTTGCCCACTGCTGGTGGCCTTGGGGGAAAGTTGGGAGTGACTACTAATGGATATGTGGTTTTTTTGGGGGGGCTAATAAAATAGTTTAAAAGTTGACTATGGTGATGGTTACACAACTCTGTGAAAATATTAAAAACCATTGCACACTTTAAAAGGTGAATTGTATAGTATGTAAGTTATATTTCAGTATAGCTATTTAAAATGCATGTTAAAATTTGTACTAAAAATTGAAAATAAAGTAATATTCAAACTAGTGCTGGTGGGGTGAATGGAGGAAAGAAATAAGAAAAAGATAAAGTTACAATCGTTTCAGGAAAAAAAGGTCAGAAGGGTTGAAGAAAGAAACACAGAAAAGCACACCAAACAATTATAAAAATAAATATAATAATGACCACTAATATCTTATCCAAATCACTAAAAGTGGATTGAACTCTCAAGTTAAAATAAAGAGACTGTCAAGCTCAAAGTTTTATGCTTGTTGCCAACATAAAACATAAAACACAGAAAGACTGAAAGCAAACATTTGGAAAATATATGTCTAGCCTATACCAGTCCTACAAAAGCTACTAGAACTGCATAAACACAACTACATTAAAATCAGGCAAAATTGATATAAGAAAATACACATATTGCTAGAGATTAAAGAAATCATTGCATATTAATAAAAGTTTACCTTCCAAAAATGTATAACAATTCTAAATTGTATGCATGTAAAAACCTAGCTTCAAAAAGTACTAAGCAAACTATGAACAAACTACAAAGAAAAATTAACAAGTCCACTGCGATAGTGAAAAATTTTTTAGAAACTTCATTCAATAACAAATAGGTTAAGCAGTAAAATATAGTAAAATTAACTTTAAAAAATTAGCAAACTTAATTCAAGGCATACATGTAGACCACTGCATTTAATAATTGGACAAACCACATAGTTTTCACATCATACATAGAACATTAGGAAAACTTCATGTGCCATAAACCAATTCTCAGAAACATTCCAAAAATTATAAACACAAAGATTATTTTCTGACCTCAACGTAATTAAGTTAGAAATCAACAAGAAAAACACAACTTCAACACTACCTACTTTGAAAAAATAAAATAATATTTCTCAATCATTTCTGAGTCTAAAAATAACTAATATGAACATTAGAAAATACAAAATCAAAGCAAAAAAAAAAATACTGCATGTAAAGGCTTGGAGGATGAGATTTGAAGGAAAATTTATATCCTTAAATACTTACATTGGAAATGAGAAATTCTAGAAATTAATGAACTAAATATCTAACTTTAAAAATTAGAGAAAGGAGATAGAATGAACTCAAATAGAGTAGAAGAAGGAAAGAAAAACAAGGGCCAAAATTCATAAAGAAGAAGACAAAGATTTAAAGGCAGTCACAACATAGTCATAAACTGATTTAACTATCATAAAAGATAAATAAAATATTAAAATAAGCAATATTAAAAATAAAGTAAACAGAACTATGGATTTATCCAATTAAATATAAGAAAATATTATTAACAATTTTATGAAACTAAAGCTGAAAGCTTAAATAAAATAGACAAATGCAAAAAAATATTATAAAAATGTCTCCTGAAAAATTAGACCCACCTGAAAATTCCTGTATTTATATTAAAATAATTGAATCAGTAATTTAATTTCTCCCACAAATAAAACATTATGTTACAGGTAATTCTATCATACATCGGTGAAAAAATATTCTTCAATTTATACACTTTTCAATAAATGAAAAAGAGGAAGCACTCTGTATTATTCAAAGAGGCTGATAACATCTTGATTTTGAAAACAGAAAAGGCCTGTGTAAAAAGAAAATTTGTGGGTCAATCTAAGCAAACTGAGCAAACCAAATCCAACAATCCATATATATCATGAACTAGTTGAGTTTGTATTAAAACATGAAAGTTGGTTCAGCATTAGAAAGTCTTTTAATCACCAAATTGAGATTAAAGGATTGTCCCAACTGTACCAATCAATATTTTAAAGTAACTGCTAAAAGTCACTACATTTTTATGACTATTTTTTGCAAAGCTTTAAAAAACTTATAAAAGTAAGCAGCATATTGTTTATGGGTATATCTATATGTGGTAAAACTATTTTTAGAAAAAAATAATAGTCCTCAACCCAAAAATTAGGACTGAGGTTAGCTTAAAAGTGAGAGATTGAGAAATGATATACAGCAGACTTCAGATGTGTTGTTACCGTTTTATATTTTTTAAGTTTCATGGTAGCTACACAAATGTTTTTTTTATGATTATTCTTTATGCTCTTTTTTAAAACTATTTTTTATTAATTAATTCATTTTGTTACAGATGTTTCTCCTTTTTCTCCCCTGGACACCCCCCTCCTGACCCCCCCCCACACACACACACACAAGCATTGCTGTCTATGTCCATCAGTTACACACACATCAATATAAATTCTTTGGTTTATCTCATTTCTCCCCCCTCCTCTGAGGTTTGTCAGTCTGAACTGTACTTTCTATTCTCTGGGTCTATTTTGTTCATCAGCTCATTTTGTTCATTATATTCCACAAATAAGTGAGATCATGTGGTACTTGTCTTTCTCTGACTGGCTTATTTCACTTAGCATAATGCTCTCTAGGTCCCTCCATGTTGTCTCAAAGAATATGAGATCTTTCTTCCTTACAGCTGCATAGTATTCCATTGTGTATATGTACCACAACTTTTTTATCCACTCATCTATTGATTGACACTTGGGCTGTGTCCAGATCTTAGCAATTGTAAATAATGCTGCTATGAACATAGGGGTACATATATTCTTTCTGACTGGTGTTTCAGGCTTCTTAGGATATATTCTTAGTAAATCTTTATACTCTTTTGTTGGTAAGAACTTTCTACAAAGAATAAATAAACATAAGTAGTAAAAAACAACAAAAGAAAAACAGAGGTTGATAATGACTAATATATAAGATCCCTTACAGATATAAAAATCTTCAAATCTTTTGTAAGCTATAAACCAAACATTAAAGGAATTTATTTTTGCTAGAGTGAGGCCCATACACTGGGTTTAAGGCTAGCTCATGCCTACTTACTATCTGAAAGCCCATCCATGGATCTCCCTGACTAGACAGAATAAAATTAATCATGAAATTGGAATCCATGGCAAAGATGCAGTAGGGAGACCATTCTGTTTTTTAGCTCTTCAGGGCCCCCAAGATACCAGGTGTCTAAGCTTTTAATTATAGACTTAAGAATACTTACTAATAACTGAGCACCTACTTTGTGCCAGCTATTTTACATATATTACTTCTAACCTTGCTAGTGATCCGGAAAGGTATGTATCTTATTTCCCTTCCTACAGACATAGAAACCAAAGTTCATCCATGAGAAATTACAGATTCAGAACTTTAACCCAAATCCAATTGAATTCAAAACCTGTGAGCTTCCTACTACAAAAACTGTTCCCATAGTAAACATGGAAATTTTTGACAACGTTGAATAATTAACATCTTTATTACAGACAACTAGCAATAAATAAAAAGAGAGTGAGTCTAGGTTAATGCCGTGTTTTTTAGAAGTCACACTGCTTGCTTTTACCTTTAATCAAATCTAGATTAGATTTTAAATTGGCTTTCAAAAAGACTGACCTAAGCAGGTATTCACCCCTTCCCAGATTTATTTCCTTTCACTCTCTTGACCCAACTTAGACCTGGTATCATATTAATCAGCTTCAGAGTATTTACCAAACACATTTTAAATTCACAGACCTCATAGCCTTTCTTGTGACCACCTGGTAGGAAAGAACCCAATAACACTCACAGCTACTAAGATGAAAGCAAGAGGCAATTGGCTGTCCACCCTCTGGTTGCCAACCCTCTTCCCTTAAGGTACTTCTCTCTTTTTTGAGTAAACTTCCATTTAGTGGCAGAGCAAACTAAAATAAGTTTGTATAAAATACCTTCAAAATTTTTCAAGGCAAACCTAAAATTTAGCAGAACTTAGTACAGCATCCTTTCCATTTTAAATACCACTGCATCAGTATGATTGGCTGTGAAGAACCAAGAGTCCAGGAAATAGAAATGAATTGCCTTCACCCAACACAGACAATAACACCGCATAATTTAAAGGAAATGTCAGAGGTTAATTGGTGTCAGTGATTTGCTACATCTCCCAATAGTCAGCCACAGAAAGGGCTGTCAGTATTGCTAAGTGCTAAAAATCTTTCCAATTGATAGGCAGCTTGAAAGGTCAAGTGTATGCAAAAGCTGTATGTAATCATTTTAGCATTTATTTCCACATGTCACCATATAATAAATATCACTTGTTATGCACTCTTAATGTAATGAGGCTATATAGGATCAGAAAAATATGTCTGTTTTAAAATTCATATGAAACTAAAACTTTCTATATAACAACTGTCAATCAGGAAAAATAACTTCTTTTCTATTGCAAACATGTTAAGTAGTACATTTTAAAAATGTTTAGACCATGTTGAGTTATTCAAAGATTTTAACAGTTTTTTTTTATATTCAATAAAAAAAAAAAAGTGTATTTGAGTGTTCAAGCCATTAATGGTAATGATGGGTCTTATTAGTAATCAGCATTTTACAGCTATTCGAAGGATAAATTTAGCTAAACTCAGCATGTCAAATTAGAGCAAAGAATTTGATACATTTTCTTCCTTTTTTCAGATTATAATGACTTCTCTCTGTTTTTTATTTTGCACAAGGGGTGATTGCAGAAAATTGGAAATGTTCATGGGTGCTATCCTTCCCTTTAAAAAGAGTGTCCATGGGTTCAAATAAGCACCCAGCTTTAATAAGTGGAAACATTTTATTATTTTATTTCACATAAAGTAATTCTATACCTCAAAGACTCTCAAAAGACTAATACAAAATGAATATGCATATCCAACATTTTTTATTATTGTTCACTGACTCGGATAGTAGTTATAATAATCATACATATTTCTTGTACCAGTATTAGCACACACCTAGTCAAGTCTTATTTCACATACTATGCACTGCATAGATGTTAGCTCAAGTCTTAACCTGAAAACTAGGAAGGCTTGGTACACAGGTGGATTACTTCATAGGTGATGCCCAGAGCAGGAATAAAAAACAAGGAGGGCATGATTGTTAATTTTATCTGTCAACCTAACTGAGCCAGGAGATGCCAAAATATTAAGGCAAATGATATTCTTGGTGTTTCTTTGAGGGCGATTACATTTGAAATTAACATTTAAAGCAGCAGATTGAGTAAAGCTGATTGCCTTCCTCAGTACAGACTGGCGTCATCCAATCAGTTGAAGACCTGAATAAAACAAAAATGCTGACCTTCTCCAAGTAAGAGAGAATTATTCCTCCTTGACTTGCTTTAGTACTTGGACTCAAATGGAAACATTAACTTTTCCTGTGTTCAGACCCTGTTTATGTACCCTGAAGAACCACATGAGCCTTATAATAAATTTATACACACACACACACACACACACACACACACACACACACACGGTTGATTCTGCTTCTCTGAAGAACCTAATACAGAGAATAAAAGAGAGAAGGGAGACAGGCCTACGTAAAGACGTTATTACGTTGTACAACAATGTGGATAACAGGCACTCAGTCAGTTGGGAGATACAGGATTTGTCTCAGAACTGTGCTCCAATAGTTCTCAGTTGCAGACTGAGTGTCAGGTGTACTCACATAGTCATCCCAAAACCTGAGTCAGAGAAGCTCCAGGGCAGAAAACAAAAGTCCAGCATATACACCTTGGTCAGCTGCTGTCAGCAGTTTGCCGAATCCCGTGTAGCACTATCAGGGATGAGGCAGAAAGCATACAGGGTAGTGCACAAGAGGAGTCCACTGTCATCTCTATCTTGAATTATTCTGATTAATTAAGCACTTAAATTAGCCTAATTTCAGCCTTCAAAGTGGTGGCCAGTCACAACATTTACAAAGAACTTAACATATAAGGGTTAATGGAACCTATAAAAATTAATTTTCTCTGCCCCTACAATAATCAACCAAAAATGTAAACTTTAAATTGGATATTAATTTTGTAATAAAATCTATAAAGTATCTAGGAACTAATATGGATCTATTTGATCTCTATGGAGAAAATATTAAAACTCTAGGAAAGTATACAGAAGATGATCTGAATTAATGGAAAGACATCCCATGCTCTTGAAAAGTATGACTCAAATTTACCTATACATTTAAAAAAATCCTAAGCAACATTAAATATTTTGAGGAACTTAATAAACTTCTTATCAAAACTATTTGAAACAATAAAAGTACATGAATGGTCCTTTTTAAAAAAAAAGCAATATAGTGTTGTTGCAGTATCTGATGGATAGAACAGTGGAATAAAATATCAGTTACAGACAGACAATACATATGAAAAATAATACAGATAAAACTACCAATAATAGTAAAGAAAGAATTTTTTAATAGATGATGTTAGGATAACCTTCTCACTACTTTGGGAAAATGAAACTGAATGACTGCATAAAGGTTTAAAAGTGGACTCCAGTAGAAATAAAGGTCTAAATGTGGAACTAATGATGTATCTGTAAAATTGTCACTTGTTATGCGAGTGAGTCTTTGTGACCTATGTAAGATAAAGGACCTCTTAAATATTCAAATATACAATCACAGAGGCAAAATACAATGATTAATTTGATTGTATCAAAATTCAAGATTTCTATGGATGAATCTTGAGGACATTAAGCTAAATGAAATAAGACAGTAACAAAAGACAAATACTGTATGATTATGCTTATATGAAGACCACATTCAGAGAGTGAGAAAGTAGAATGGTTTTTCCAGGAGCTGGGTGGAGGGGAAAATTGACAACTGTTGTTTAATGAGCAAAGAGTTTCAGTTTTGCAAGATGAAAAGAGTTCTGAAAATTGGTTGTACAACAAATGGTTAAGATGGTAAGTATTATACATATTATACCATAACTTTTTAAACATAAAGTTTCTGTTCAGTTAACAAAAAGATGAAGAGTTTTTGGTTATGATAATGACATGTTAATGAATGAGAGAAACATTTGTGATATCAAAAGCTTATGGGAGGTAAATATCAAAACTGCATGAGGAGTTTCTAGTCCAGCACGTCAGGAGTTTTGGAGATGCCGCTCCTTCCTAACAAGTCAAAAGCTAAACACACTGAAAAACCCACAACTCTTCCTACAACCGTAAGAAAAGTGAGGTCACAGGGCCAACCACCACCACAATTGAAGAAATGATGGGAGAATACACAGAATCACAACTTACCGGAGTAAAAACCAGGAGCAGCCATCTCCGTGGAAACTGGCACAGGGCAGGGAAACCTGTGCTTGAGTTGCCAGATTGCTGGAGGCACAGAGTGGACCAATCTGAGAGACAAAAACTTGAGGGAGACCCCATCATCAGGGAGCCCTCACTTTTGAGAGTATTACTCTAGGAGATTTATCAGGTTCTCACAGTAAGTACTAGCAAAAAATCCCTTGTATTTCTGGTAGGAAGAGTTGAAAAGGAACCATTTTGAAATATCTGTTCTTCTTAACAAAGTCTGCACTCAGGACAAACTACGTAATCAGAGCCCAACCTGCTGGAGTTTCATCGGCGCCTAAGTGACCTGGGAAAGGGACATAACCAACCCCAACTGGGTATAGGTTTCACAAGGAGGAAGGGAGATAGCCTTCCAGCCGACTGCCACCGTCCTGAGCCACCTAAGTAGGGAGGAGGAACTATGACACATGTATGAAGTTCCCAGTGTAGAGGTACAGGCTCACTACGGGACTAACATGTAATCACGGGATCATACTTCCTTTCTCCCTAAACGTCACCGCCACATTACTAAAGGCCTATTTATAGCAGCTCTTTTTACAAGTATACCATGTCTGGCTATCCAGGAAAAATTATAAGACTGCTAAAAGGCAAGGAACAGAGTTTAAAGAGTCAGAGAACGCATCAAGACCAGACACAGACATGGCAGGGTTGTCGGAATTATCAGAATGGGAGTTTAAAAATAACAGTTATGATTAACTGTTACAAATGCTAAAGGCTCAAATGGATAAAGTAGAGAGATACAAACAGAGATGGGTGATGTAAGCAGAGAGATGAAAAGTCTAAGAAAGGACCAGAAAGAAATGCTAGAGATACAAAACAACAACACTGTAGCAGAAATGAAGAATGACTCTGATGGGCTGAATAGTAGAGTGGACACGCTGAGGAGAGAATCTCTGCACTTGAGGATAGTTTGTTAGAAACATCCAAAATTAAAAAGTAGAGAGGGGGAAACAAGTGAAAAAAGTTCAAAACAGCATATCAGAAAAAACACAAAGTGTAACATATGTGTAATTGGAATACCAGAAGAAAAAAGAGAGAAGGGAACAGAAGAACTATTTGTAACAATAATGACCGAGAATGTCCCCCAAATTAATGTTGACATTAAACCACAAATTCATGTAGTTCAAAAATAAAAATGACCCCCAAAAAAGAAAGAAAAAGGAAAGAAACCTATATCTAAGCTTTATAATTTTTCAAGCTTCAGAAAACAAAAGATAAATAAAAATTATAAAAAATAATTAGGGGAAAAAACCTTACCAACAGAGGAGCAGATATAGGAATTTCATTTGACGTCTCAGAAATTATGTAGCAAGAAGAGAGTGGACTGAAACATGTAAAGTGTTGCAAGAATAAAAACACATCTAGAATTCTGTACACAGTGAAATTCTTCAAAAGTGAAGAATAAAGACTTTTGCAGCAAACTAAAATTGTAGGAATTGGTTGCCAGTCAACCTGCCTTGCAAGAAATGTTAAAAGAAGTACTTTAGAGAAAAGAAAAACAAGATAGATCAGAAACTCTGATCTACGTAAAGAAAAGAAGAGCTTGCCTTGACCAGTTTAGCTCTGGGGTTGAAGCATCAGCCCTAGGGCTGAAGGGATGCAGGTTCAATTCCCAGTCAAGGGACATACCTAGACCTGGGTTGCAGGTTCGATTCCTGGCCCAGGTCAGAATTCATGTGGGAGGCAACCAATCAATGTGTCTCTCTCACATCGATGTTTCTCTCTTTCTCTCTCTCTCTCTTCTTTGCCCTCCCTCCCTCCCTTCTACTCTATCTAAAAATCAGTGGAAAAGATATCCTTGGGTAAGGATTAACAACAACAACAAAAGAGAAAAAAAGAAAGAGCATTAGAGAAGGAATAAGTAAAGGTAAAATAAAAACTTTTACTTTTATTGTTCTTAATTAATCTAACATATGGTGGTTTGGTCAAAATAATAACAATTATGTATGCTCATGTATGAATATATATTCATATATATAACTATACATATGATATAGTATATATATCACTCATATGTATGGTTATTTATAAGTAAAATGAATGACGGTAATGATACAAGGGACAGGAGAGAGGAATTAGTACCTATTCTGTTTTTATAAGGTACTTGCTCTATCCATATAGCAATATAGTGTTATATGAAATTATACTTGGATTAATTATAAATGTATATTGCAAACTCTAGGGAAACCACTATAAAAGAATTTTTTAAAAATAAGTAAAATTTATATGCTAAGAAAGAAAAGTAAATGGAATCATATAAAATGCTCGTTTAAAAGCATAAACAGCAGAAAAAGTATAGAAGACAAAAACAGAGGTAGTCCAGTAGAGATCACATTTGGTCATTGTCCTGGAACAGATGATGCATGAGAAGTGCACAGAGTAATAATAACAATATGCATCCAATTTCCTGCTGTCCCTAAGTTGTTCCCACTGTGTGTATGGGTATGTCTGTGTTCATCAACATCACCTCCTCATTTGAGAGTCGGCATCTCTTTCTGCATTAAATCAGAACTCTCTCAGCCCATTAAGAGCCTTTCTTGCAGTAGTCTGGACATCATTTCTGATATGCTTACTTGAAATTATTATTGTTCTTACTACCTGATATCACCTCATAAAATTTTTTTAAATTGCTTTCTCTACAGATTGCTATTTGCCCATTCCATCTCCAAAACATTTTTTTCTAAAAATATTACTTCCTCTATAGTATTTCTCTATCAGTATTCATTTACTTATTTTTTTCATTTAACAGTATTAACTGAGTGCCTATTCTGAAGCATCCATTCTGCATACCGAGAAAAGAGTGAGCATCACTCAGTCTCTCTGCTTCCAAGGAGTTTATTTCTTACATGAAGAGCAGAGAAGTAAAGGCGATTTTAATCATGTGCTAAGGGCTACTAAAGGATGCATACAAAGAAATAAAAACTTGGGGGGGGGGGGAACACTTGATTCCATCTGAGAACGTCAGGGTAGATTTCACAGAGGAGCTAGCACTTGACGAGCTGCCTGGAGACCGGTGGAAATTAGGCACAGCAGAGCGGAGGACGTCACGCACATCGGGGCACGCTGTGCTGTGTCACAGACCCCAGGCGGGCAAGCCTGTGGCTCACTGAAGAAAATGAAACAGCCTCAGTGCAGCCGGAGTCCATGAGAAAACATCACAGTCGAACACGTAGAGCAGGAATGTTCATTTCTCCAAACACTTCCTGAGTAGCGTCTATGGACCAGTCATTTCAGTTAAATGTTTAAGCTGATTGGAGTCACTCATGCATTGACAAGTATGTCTTTGGAAACTATTCCTTTCCCTGCACTTTGATTAGTCCCCAAGAATACCATGGAGAAAAAGCCAAAATCACTGCCCTTGTCAAATTTACATTCTAATGAAGGAGATGGGCAACAAGCAAGTCAATGCATAAATACATTTATTAAAATGTTCATTGTTTCCATAAAGGAAATAAGGCACAGTAGCAGAGATGAAATGGGTTAGGAGCCTTTGAGAGACGATGTCTAGAGAAGGCCTCTCTCGGGAAATAGCATTTCAGCCACGTCCTAACTGGTGAGGAGCACTCAGTGATGTAAATATCCAGGGAAGAGCGACATAGGCAGCGGAAAAGACTGTGTCATGCTAAAGAGCCAGGTGTCTTCCTGGAACCAAAGGATGGGCAGGGTGACTGGAGCATAGGACACGAGAGAGAGGCATGAAATGAGAAGGACCAAAGAAGTGGAGTCGTCATTCAGGACCTTGTGAAGCAGTTTGGAATGTATTCTAAGGGCCAAGAGGAGCATCCAGAGGATTTAAAAAAATTATTCATTCGAATATTTGTCAAGCAGCTAGGGAGATACAAAGGTGATTAAAGCATAGTCCAAGAGGTGAGGCAAATGCACAGGTAAGTAGAAAGCAGAAGATGAGGGTCACTGAATCACAGCAGTCAAAAGAAAGTGCTTTAGAAGATCACAAGTGAGCCTACCCAAAGGGTTTCGAGCAAAGAAGTTGCATGATCTGGTTTCTCCTTAATAAGATCACTTTCCCTGAGTAATTGTTGAATGCATATGGCTAGTGGTCAAAAAGTATTTGTTGAATGAGTGAATGGATGAATGAAAACGTGATCTGTTCCTCACTCTATACACTGAAACTGTCCACTGTCACAGTTTTTACGGAAGCTATAAGAAGAGGATGTACTCCAAAAGAACAAGGATGAAAGCCAGGACAGAATAAGACGCGAGGGCCAGGAACACTGAAAGGGACTCCAGGGCACTCTCTGGCCAGCAGAAGGAGATTTGCCCTTTAAGACAAGAGGACAGCAGGGTTCAGAAGGGAGCTGTCGAAGAAAGAAATGCTACTGATAATTAGGCTCGGCCACATCAGATTTGTTGAGCATTTAAAAAATATAAGAGTGATACAGAATAGTGAAACATAGTCACATGAAAAATGCAAGCATTAGCATTAACTCTAAGGAAAAAAAGAAAAGAAAACAGAATATCAGAGTAAACCAGTGGGCTCAACAACAAACTAAGCCAGGCATAATTTAAACACTGGCTACTATTCAAATATATATATTTGCTTCTGGGAGCAAGACTAGGAGTGGGAAGAGACAAGGTACGGGCCCGGCATCTCTCATGAGAGTGTGACATTTTGGAAAGCATGTCCATCTATTACTTTCTCATGTCAATTCTCTGGCTTTGCTGTCTTGCTCCTTTCCTTATCTCGTGCCACCACACTAGTTCCAGGCCTGTCCCCTTGGCTCCCATGTCTCTTTGCCAGGCCCAGTTCTAGAAGAGATGCTATAGAAAACCTGATCAAGATATTTACCTGTTTATTCAATGTTGGGTCTCTAGCTAATTAAACTGGTTCTAAATTCACTTCACTTCTTCACAGGGTGTCTCATGTCTGTGGAATGTCTTGATTATTTATATATCTTATAGACCCATGAGTATTGCTCTCTATTCATTTTTCTCCCCTAAAGACTTAAAGTACTGTGTAAGAATATTGAAGTACCTTTACAGAATTTCTCCCTTTAACTGATCTGAAAGAATTTTTTATTTAAATTTCTTTTTCGGTAATAGTTTACCTTATTATTTTGTGTTGGTTTCAGGTGTACTGCATGGTGGTCAGACTCACAGATACAGAGAACAGAATGATGGTTGCCTGGGGGGAGGGAGGTGGGGCACTGGATGAAAAAGTGAAAGTATTGAGAAGTGCAGAATTGTGGTCACAATGGAGTCGTGGGGATGTAAAGTACAGCATAGGAAATTTAGTCAGTAATATCGTAATGCTTTGTATGGTGCCAGTTGGGTACTGAAAATATCAGAAGGAACACTTGAAAATTTTTGTTTTACTCTAAGGAAGTTTTTGTGAACAGATAAAGAAGAAATGTGTCCATTAGCACTTTTCATGTTCACTGTTTTGTCCCCTCTTTTTCCCAGCAGCAATTATTTCATATGGCCGCCTTTATTTCCAGTTCATGCTAGCCCTAGTAAAGGAAGAAATTTATGTACAAGTTGAGTTACCTTTTAATTTGAGGATTTTATAGGTAAAGTTAATTTGGCATTAATAATTTGCTAACTAAAGTTGAAAATTCCCACATCACCTCACAGCAGCTATTCATATATCAGGGTAGCATCTAATGTGTAAACATGAAGTTAATAATTTCTTTTGTGAAGTCAAGGTTATGGCATTTTAGGTATATTTCTGGAATTCTAATTAACGCAAGGTAATGAACTGAGCACTAGAGCCACAGACACCATTAGAGGAAGCTAATGAAAGGCCAACAGAATGTAATTATCTTTCTAAACAGGGACACTTGGATCATTGCTATTTTTCAAACATGTGACTATGTAACACAGCATATAGAAACAATGATTCCATCAACATGAAAAAGTGTTGAATGAAAGCTTCCTCAGGGCAGAGATTTTTTATGTATTTGTCAATGCTGTATCCTCTGGGTCTTGAACAATGCCTGGTACGTAGTAGGTGCTCAGATGTGTTTTCGAATTAGTGCATAGATAGTTGATGTATTACATTCTATTAATTTACACTTTATAATAAAGCCAAGAACTCTTGTGTTCTATAGCACAACTAAGATTATAACTGGGGCTTTACCAGACCCTAAAGTGCCTTCTGAATCATCTAAGGTACTATGACATTCACATTGTATTCTAATTTAGTAATAAATTGCACTGTATTTCATTCAGATCCTTTGATCAAAGGCCAGGCCTCAAACCAGAAAAAGAATATTAATGAAGTATCTTCATATATATTTGCCCTTCCCATTGTTTAAAAGAGGTTACAAACTTATGTGCCTCAAGCTATATCCAGTTTGCAGATGTGTACTTTTTTGGGTCTTCACTATATATATTCTACTTTTAAAAAGTTGAAATTGTTGACAAAATTTACAAATCAGGTCATTTTAAATAGCATTAGACTTGTGGAATTGCTTGGAAAAAAAAAAGAATATCTGACAACACTATGCCCAATTCCTACATGGAATCAATAGGCAGAAATTGAGCAATATCACTGCCTTCGAACAGAGTACATACCTCTGCGTTGCCACACTTTTCTCTACCCTCTTTAGTCCTCCAAGTCAGATGCTGTTTATTGTGGTACTTGGACTGTTTTTATTCTTGGATAATTTAGAAAAACATAAAATACTTCACTTTGTACGCTTCACTTTTTAATATTATCTATAGAAATTCAACTTTGTAAGTCCTGGCCTAAAGAACATAGCTCTTGCTTTAGTGTGGGAGATCCAGCCTTTCATACTCTGACCCAAACAAACACATTTATCCTTGTCTTCCCCCATGACTCTCCACACAGTTTATCCTAAACAAAGCTCATTCCCCACAAGGGACCCTAAGCATTCATTCCTGCCTGTCTTTGTAGGATCTCTACTTGGCCCATTTTTTTTCCAGTGGAATTCTGCTAATTTTTTTCAAATGCCATCCCCTCTCCTCTGTGTAGCAACAAATATTTGCTAAATGTATATGTGACAAGCATTTTAATAGGTTCTATGGGTTGCAGAAGTAAATGAATGACACACACCCTGTCATAACAGAGCTTAACAAGGGAGTTGCCAAAATTTATAATTACAGTAAAATGTGTGAATTTATAACAGAGGATGAAGAGGATATTGTGGACATACAAGGAAGGAAGAGGCAACAGTCTGGGGAGCAATGAAGTCTGAAAGGTGACGGGATGTAAGTGAGCTAAGGATACAGAGGAAGGAACCAAACATGGCCTTTCCCCTAAGGCAAAGCAATGCAATGGCACTGCACTGGGTTCCTAGGGCTGCTATCAGAAAGCCACAAACTAGCTGGCTTACAAAGACAGAAAGGTGTCCCCTCGCAGTTCTGAAGGCCAGAATTCTGAATGCACGGTGTTGGCAGGGTTGGTTCCTTTTGGAGGTTCTGAGGAAGAGTCAGTTCCAGGCCCCTCTCCTGGTTCCTGGAATCCCTTCTTTTGTCAGTGCATCGCTCCAGCCTCTGCCTGCGTCCCACATCATCTCCTCCTCCTCCTCCTCCTCCACCTCCTCCTCCTCCTCCTTCTCCTCCTCCTCCTCCTCTTCTGCTTCCTCCTCCTCCTCCTCTTCTGCTTCCTCCTCCTCCTCCTCTTCTGCTTCCTCCTCCTCCTCCTCCTCTCCCTTTTCCTCCTCCTCCTGTGTCTAAGTGATGAAAGAATTGATATTTCTTGTATTTACCCTGTGTCTTTCTATTATTTCAAACCCCTTTAATATTGCTAAGAGTTTAGTTCATTATCTTGGAATTTCCAGTTATATGTAATCATATTGATTGAAATAATTTGCATCTTTATTTCTAATAGGTATTCCCTTATTAAACATTTTTTGTTTTAATGGGTATATTGATATGATACATAGAATTTCTGATATGAAATTATCATTGCGTTTGAGATAAACTTTTTGTAGTGAATAATTTTTCAAATGCGTGATTAAATTCAGTAAATGGTATTTATATGATTTGGTTTAGTAAGTTATTTTTACCTGCTGTCTTTATCATGTTAATTACCTCATATAATAAATTGGGTTTCTATCCTGTTCAATATTCTAAATTAGTTTATTTTTTAACTTATCTTTATTGTTGGATGTATTACACGTCCCCCCTTTTTTTCCCATTGGTCCCGTCCTCCCCAATTCCACCCACCTCCTACCTTCCCTACTCTATTATCTATGTTCATTGGTTATGCAAATATGCATAGAAGTTCTTTGTTTTATCTTATTCCACCCACCCTCTCCCCTTCCCTTTGAGGTTTATCAGTCTAACAACCAATTACTACTTTTTAATTCCTTCATTTTTTCACCCAGTCCTCCAGCCCCTTCCCATCTGGCAAGCAACAAAAAGTTCTCTGTATCTATGAGTCTGTTTCTGTTCTGCTAGCTCATTTTGTTTGTAGATTCAATTGTTGGTAGGTATGTTAATTACCATTTTATTGTTCATAGTTTTATTCTTCTCCTTCAAGAAGAACCTTCAACATTTCATTGTTTGGTGGTGATGAACTCCTTTAGCTTTTTCTTGTCTGGGAAACTCTTGATATGTCCATCAATTCTAAATGATAGCTTTGCAGGATAGAGTAATCTTGGCTGTAGGTTGTTTCTTTTAATCACGTTGAATATCTCTTGCCATTCCTTTCTGGCCCGCAAAGTTTCTTTTGAGAAACCAGCTGACAGTCTTATGGGAGCTCCTTTGCAGGTAACAAACTGCTTTTCTCTTGCTGCTTTTAAGATTCTCTCTTTGTCTTTATCCTTTGGCATTTTGAAGATGATGTGTCTTGGTGTGAACCTCTTTGGGTTCATCTTGTTTGGGATTCTCTGGACTTCCTGGACTTGTATGTCTGTTTCCTTCACCAACTTAGGAAAGTTTTCTGTCATTATTTTTTCAAATAGGTTTTCAATTTTGTGCTCTGTCTCTTCTCCTTCTGGTACCCCCATGATGCGAATGTTGGCATGCTTGAAGTTCCCAGAGGCTCCTTACACTGTCCTCATTTTTTTGGATTCCTTTTTCTTTTTGCTGTTCTGATTGGGTGTTTTTTTCTTCCTTATATTCCAAATCAATGGTTTGCTTCTTGGCTTTACCTACTCTACTATTGTTTCTCTGTAAATTATTCTTTATTTCAGTTAGTGCATCCTTTATTTCTGTCTGGTTGTTTTTTTATGTTGTTGATGTTCTCACTAAGTTTCTTAAAGTTATCCTTAAGTTCCTTAAAGTTCTCACTAAGTTTCTTAAGTATGCTTATAACCAGTGTTTTGAACCCTGCATCTGGTTGATTGTTTATCTCCATTTTGTTTAGTTCTTTTCCTGGAGTTTTGTTCTTTTCTTTTATTTGGAACATGTTTCTTTGTCTCCTCATTTTGGCTGCTTCCCTGTATTTGTTTCTATGTATTAGGTAGACTTACTGTGTCTCCTAGGCTTTTAGGGTGGCCTATTGTTGCAGGTGTCCTGTAGGATCCAGTGGCAAAGCCTCCACTCCAGCTGGGACCTCAAGGTGTACCCCTAGTGTGGGCTGTACAGCCTTCTGTTGTAATTGAGTATTGATTGCTGTTGGCATGTCAATGGGAGGAATTTACTCAAGCTGATCATCTGCAAGGACTGGCTGTGCCCACTGACCACTGGCCTCTGACTACCTTAGAGGATTAAGTTTTGAGGGTTAATGTGGTTAAATAACTTGAGTCCTCAATGCTTAGCAAGTAGTATGATAAAGATTGTCTTTCAAGGTTTTTGGTCTAGTGAAGAGAAACAGAAAAGTAAACAGTTACCTATCTCACAATGAATGTTATACGAATATTAACAGAGCACAGTAGGAACCCAGCACACCTAGGAAGTAGATGTTCTTAGCCATATCACCCACAGGGAATTTAAATGACCTGTGTAAAGTCACCCCCACTGGTAAGAAGCAGAACAGGGACCAAAATTCTTCAGGCCTCATGGGTGGGAAATAGAGTCTCCTTGCTCTCTAAATGCTATGTCCAGTAATTTCTTTGGTTTTTCATAGTTCCCTACTGTTCTTCTCAGGGCACACAGTCTGAGTGCTGCCTTTCCTCTTTCATCATGCTCTCATTTACTATCCTCTTGTATACTTCCTGCATTAGTTCTGGGATTTCTGTCTTCCTCCCACCAAAACTTTTTCACCATAAATGGCAAACTCAACACTCGCAGATAATCTATTTAACCATGACCCACTGCTTCTTTTCCCCTTATTTCCCAGCCTGAAATGCATCTTTCCATGATAATAATAATGGTAGCCATTATTTCAGAATTTTCTGTACAGCAGATATTCCTTTTCATATTATCTAACTTAATCTTTATAGTAATATTATAAGGTAGGTAATTTCCAACTATCATTAACCCCATTTTCTAGACATAAAATCTAACAGAGAGTAATTAGGCAACCAGCCCCAAGGTAACATAGCCTGTATAGAATCAATATAAAGTAATTTGTAGCTCACCTGCTCAACTCCCTCACTCAGAGAAAACCCCAACTTCTCAAACTTGAATATTCATTTACTTCCCCTGGAGTTATCAATATTAAGACTGGGAGTCTGTAGATGGAAACCAGAGAATCTATATTTCTAACAAGCTTCTAGATTATGCTAATGCTGGTGGTCCCTGAGGACACTTTAAATTCAACGTTTTAACCATTTCACTTCAATAAATTGACGTCTAAAAAGCTGAACATAGTAAGAGAAGAATTATACAACGCAGCATATAGGTTTTACTTTGAAATGAAACATCACATTTCTCTGTTTAGCTTATTTTCCCATTAGTTCAAGAATATTTTGTGTATTCTCTGTTAACTTCAAATTGCCAAACTCTCTTCTTTTTATCATCTAGATCCTGAATTCTAGAAAATGTCCCTCAACCTACCAGGTGCTGGTGATCTCGGTCTATTTATTGTTCTCAAAGGCTTAAACCTCCCATTTTCTCTGGCTAAATTACACAGTCATCCTGAACATGGCTTATACATTTCTTCCTCGGAGAGAGACACCTCTGCTGACCTCTCTATATAAGTAGATTTCTCATTACCCACCATTACTGCTACCTGATTGCCTCCAAACTTTTTCATGCAATTAGCAATTATAGACCTGTTCAGTTCATTCTAAATATTGCATTGCTTATTTCTTATATCAGACATTATCTGGAATACATACTGCATACTGATTAAAATCAGGAAGTTAAAGTTACAATATTATTACCTAATCATCTTTATTCAATGATATCAGTTTGGATACTAAAACCAGTGAGTCAAAATTTGACAACAAGCAAGGCCATTCATACAGACTTCATGTTCTCTCTACAAGATATTTTAAATTACACAGAGCAAAATAGTAACTTCACAGTGAAGAAACTTGGCAGACATCACCTCAACCCAGAGATTAAAGTAACATCATCAGTAGTGGGACAAACTGACATCATGTGCCTGCTGATACGATGCTCTGAGAATGACAGTGCTGGACCTGTCTGTATTACCCCCATCCCAAAACACTGCCTCACCCGAATTAATGTTGAGAAAACATTAGTCATACACAATTTCAGGTATATTCTGCAAAATATCTGCCCCACATTCATTAAAAATGTCAAGGTCATGAGAAAAAAAATACTAACAAATTATTCCAGGTGGAAGAAGACTCAAAAGATATGACAACTAAATATAATAGATGACCTCCAGGTGGATTCTGGTTCAGAATTTTTTGTCTTAAGTTTATTCTTTTGCTCCCTGTGTCTGGTTTTCTGGCCACTCACTGTCTGCTTGGGGAGGGTGAAGAAGTCATCAAACAACCTAAAAGTTCTTTAATTCAAAAGAACTAATATGCTTATATGCATTACCCATGGACACAGAAAACAGGGTGGTGAAGGCTTGGGGCAGGATGGGAACCAGGAAGAGGAGGGCAATGGGTGGGGGTGGGGAGAGAACATCTATAATACTCTCAACAATAAAGATTTAATTTTTAAAAAGAAGATCCTGTATAAATGCTCTCCAAAAGAAATGATGCACAAACAACATGGAAACAAATTGAAATTTAGGTGAGAGAGTGAATGGCAGGTGAATAAAATAGTCTTGCAATAACAGCTTAAAGAGTGACAGAAGAGTCAAAGGTGACGATGCAGCTACTTGCCAACGTCCCATCCTCTTTACATAGAAAGTAAAAGTGATAAGAAAAGAGGGTAAATATTGCAGAATGCAAAAAGAAAGAAAATCGCAGTCAGCAGGTTTGTGTGCATTTTTTTCATAGCAAAAAGACATTGCTTTTCATAATAATTCTGGGCAGTCAGAAAGTGAAGGAGGCAGATGCTGGGTGTCTATCCAGGCCTTAGCTAGTCAAGAAACTTAGAACCACACCCCGTGCCCTCGCCGCCCCTCTGAAATCTCCACTATTCAGCATTTTGCTGACAGCAGTCACATCCTAATACACCTTCCCTTCCAGGTTGCTAGAAACCGGGAAAGGGAGATGAATTTATAATTGTAAACTTTTTGTGACACCTTCGAACAAATGCCTTATGCTTCCTGAGAGACATTGCAACAGTAAAATTTTAAACCTGTCAATTACAAGTCAAAAATGTGCAAGCACAGAATGTAAAATCCTGCCGTGGAGAAAGGGAGCTGACATTCCCTGTATTGTTTCCGTGTGTCTTTCTTCACGGCATCTTTACAGATGAAGACACAGAGGCTCAATAATTTAAATTACATTTAAAATCCCAGTAGAAATGGCGGCGGAGTGAACGGAGCTACACAGACCGTCTCCCAGAACCAAACTGGAATTACAACTATAACACAGACAAATCGACGGGAAAAACCAACAGAAAAGCAGCCTGGAGGACCATACAACGAGGGACACTGACTCCAGCCTGGTAGGCTTGCGAAGGCGCGAGACGGGGCTGGGAGCGCACGGTCGGCAGCTCGGCAGCGGCCTGAGCTATAAGCGGCGCCCGCGGGTTACACTCCCAGGCGGCCCCACAGCGCAGCCGGGACTGAGGCTAAAACAGCCACAGCCACTCACCTTGGGCTCCGGCAGAGGGAGGGCAGACTGGACTGGAACTGTGTCGGGACACTCGGGGTTTGGAGGGCTCTCGGAGCTTTGGCTGAGTGCAGCCACTCAGGACGGTGGCCACATTGCTTCTTCCCAGGGCTCTGAGAGAGGCAGCAGCCCCTCCCTCGGAGATCCAACCCCACCCTGTGGGCCATTGAAGTGTTAATTGAGGCTCACTAAGGACCAGCATCTGCCCCACCCTCGTGAAAGCCCCTTGGCTGAGCACCAGAGGGAGTTTTTCAATCAACTGACAACCCAAAACTCATCAATTAACCTAGACTGCTAGCTTCCAGGCAAAAAGCTAGAGGATAACAGTACGTTTCCTGGGCTGGCAACTTTAACCAGGAAAGTAAGACTTGACAGTGGTGTTCAACGCGGGTCCTCCCTCGCTCATCTAAACACAGGAGAGGGAGCCACAAACAGCAGAACACCAACACCCACAGGGAGAACTTGACAGGCTCCAAAGCCCAGAGTGATAGCTAAAATGGTGAAACACAGAAACAGAAGCCAAATGAAAGAGCAAACCACCTCCACCGAAGATGAGATCAATGTGGAGCAATTAGGCATGTTAACAGAGCTAGAATTCAGAGCCATGATCTTGAGGAAGCTGAACAGCATGAGTAAGGACATAGAGACACTGAAAATAAGCCAAATGGAAATTAAAAACCAACAAGAAGAGATAAAAAATGACATATCCGAAATGAAAAACACATTGGAAGGTTTAAAAAGCAGAGTAGGGGAAGCTGAGGACCGGATCAGCGAATTAGAAGACAGGGTAGAAAAAATCAACCAATCAGAAAAACAAAAGGAAAAAACTATTAAAAAACAGGAAGACAGCTTAAGAGAACTATGGGACAACTGGAAACGTAATAATATTCGCATCATAGGAGTCCCCGAAGAAGAAGAAAAGGAGCAAGGGATAGAGAATATATTCAAAAAAATAGTGAGAGAAAACTTCCCTAATTTGGTGAATGAAGAAGGCATTCAAGTTCAAGAAGCACAGAGAGTCCCAAGTAAGAAGAACCCAAACAGGCCCACACCAAGACACATAGTAATTAAAATGCCACAAATTAAAGACAAAGAGAGAATCCTAAAAGCAGCAAGAGATAAGCAACAGGTTACCTACAAAGGGAACCCCATAAGGCTCTCAGCTGACTTCTCACAAGAAACACTACAGGCCAGAAGGGAATGGCATGAAGTAATCAAAGTCATGAAAAACAAGAATCTGAATCCAAGACTACTCTACCCAGCAAGGCTATCATTCAAAATAGAAGATCAAATAAAGAGCTTCCCAGACAAAAAAAGCTAAGGGAATACATTAGCACCAAACCAGCACTGCAAGAAATGTTAAAAGGACTGCTGTAATTAGCAGTAGAAATGGGAACAAAAATAGAACCACACTAAACAAAAATGGCAATAAATAAGTACATATCAATAATCACCTTAAACGTAAATGGACTGAATGCTCCCATAAAGAGACACAGAGTAGCTGATTGGATAAGAAAGCATGACTCATCTATATGTTGTTTACAAGAGACCCATCTCTCAACAAAAGACTCACATAGGTTGAAAGTGAAGGGATGGAAAAAAATTTTCCAAGCAAATGGAAAGCAAAAAAAAGCTGGGGTAGCAATTCTCATATCTGATAAAATAGATTTCAAAATGAAGACCATAACTAGAGACAAAGACGGCCACTACATAATATTGAAAGGATCTATCCAACAGGAAGATATAACCTTGATAAACATATATGCACCCAATATAGGAGCACCAAAATATATTAAAAATCTTCTGGAGGACTTCCAAGGAGAAATCGACAACAATACAATCATAGCTGGGGACTTCAACACCCCGTTGACAGCACTGGATAGATCCTCTAGGCAAAAAATTAGCAAGGAAACAGAGACTCTAAATGAAGCACTAGACCAAATGGATTTAATAGATATCTACAGAGAATTACACCCCAAAACTACAGAATACACATTCTTCTCAAGTGCACATGGGACATTCTCAAAGATAGACCACATGATAGGACACAAACTAAATCTTTACAAGTTCAAGAAGATTGAAATCATATCAAGCATCTTCTCAGATCACAATGGCATGAAACTAGAAATCAACTGCAACAAGAACATGCAAAGACATTTCAACACATGGAGGCTAAATAGCATGTTATTAAACAATGAATGGGTCACCGAGGAGATCAAGGAAGAAATCAAAAACTTCCTGGAAACCAATGAAAATGAACACACAACAACACAAAATCTATGGGATGCAGCGAAAGCAGTTCTGAGAGGGAAGTTCATAGCACTACAGGCCTACCTCAAAAAACAAGAAAAATTTCTAATTGACTGTCTAACCTCACAACTTAAAGAATTAGAAAGCAAACAAAAGAAAACCCCAGAGCAAGTAGAAGGAAGGAAATAGTAAAGATCAGAGCAGAAATAAATGACATAGAGACCAAAAAAACAATTCAAAGGATCAATGAAACAAAGAGCTGGTTTTTCGAAAAGATAAACAAGATTGATGGACCCTTAGCTAGACTCACCAAGAAACAAAGAGAGAGAACCCAAATACACAAAATCAGAAATGAAAGAGGAGAAGTAACAACCAACACCACGGAAATACAAAAGATCGTTAACAACTACTATGAACAACTATATGGCAACAAATTCGACAATCTCAGCGAAATGGACAAATTTCTAGAAACACACAGTCTCCCAAAACTATTCCCGGAAGAGATAGAAAACTTGAACAGACCAATAACAACTAAGGAAATTGAAGAGGTAATCAAGACTCTCCCAGCAAACAAAAGCCCAGGCCCAGATGGTTTCACGGGGGAGTTTTACCGAACATTCAAAAAAGAACTAACACCCATTCTCCTCAAACTATTTCAAAAAATTCAAGAAGAAGGAAGACTTCCAAACACGTTCTATGAGGCCAGCATAATTCTAATTCCAAAACCAGAAAAAGACACTACGAAGAAAGAAAACTACAGGCCAATATCCCTGATGAACATAGATGCCAAAATCCTGAACAAAATACTAGCAAATCGGATCCAGAAATACATCAAAAAAATTATTCACCATGACCAAGTGGGATTCATTCCAGGGATGCAAGGCTGGTACAATATTCGCAAATCAATAAACGTGATACACCACATAAACAAAATGAAGAATAAAAACCACATGATCATATCAATAGATGCTGAAAAAGCATTCGACAAAATCCAGCATCCATTTCTGATAAAAACGCTCAGCAATGTAGGAATAGAGGGATCATATCTCGACATAATAAAGGCCATATATGAAAGACCTACAGCCAACATCATACTCAATGGACAGAAACTAAAAACATTTCCATTAAGAACAGGAACAAGACAGGGATGTCCACTTTCACCACTCTTGTTTAACATTGTACTGGAAGTCTTAGCCACAGCAATCAGACATGAAGAAAAAATAAAAGGGATCCAAATTGGAAAGGAGGAAGTGAAACTGTCATTATTTGCAGATGACATGATATTGTACATAGAAAACCCTAAAGACTCCATCAAAAATCTATTAGACTTAATAAATGAATTTGGCAAAGTAGCAGGATACAAAATTAACGTCAAGAAATCGACGGCATTCTTGTACATCAATGATGAACTCACAGAAAGAGAAACTGAAAAAACAATCCCATTTACCATCGCTCCAAAAAAATTACGATACCTAGGAATAAACTTAACCAAAGAAGTAAAGGACCTATTTGCAGAAAACTACAGGTCATTGAAAAAAGAAATAGAGGAAGATATAAAAAGTGGAAGAACATACCCTGTTCATGGATTGGAAGAATTAACATAATTAAAATGTCCATACTACCCAAAGCAATCTATAGATTCAATGCAATCCCCATCAAAATACCAACGACATATTTCATAGAACTAGAACAAATACTTCAAAAGTTCATATGGAACCAAAAAAGACCCCGAATAGCCACAGCAATCTTGAAAAAGAAGAACAAAGTTGGAGGGATCACATTACCAGATATCAGGTTATACTACAAAGCGACTGTAACCAAAACAGCCTGGTACTGGCACAAGAACAGGCATATAGACCAGTGGAACAGAACTGAAAACCCAGAAATGGACCCAAGGCAATACGCTCAATTAATATTTGACAAAGGTGGCAAGAGCATACAGTGGAGTAAAGACAGCCTCTTTAATAAATGGTGTTGGGAAAATTGGACAGCTACATGCAAAAAAATGAAACTCGACCATCAACTTACACCATACACAAAAATAAACTCAAAATGGATAAAAGACTTAAATGTGACCCGTGAATCCATAAAAATTCTAGAAGAAAATGTAGGCAACAAAATTTCGGACATCATACGGAGCAGAATTTTCACTGATACATCACCTAAGGCAACAGAAATAAAGGAGAAAATGAACACATGGGACTACATCAAACTAAAAAGCTTCTGCACAGCAAAAGAAACGATCATCAAAATGGAAAGGCAACCCACTGTATGGGAGAACATCATTGCCAATGATGTATCAGATAAGGGGTTAATTTCCAATATATACAGAGAGCTCACACAACTCCACAAAAGGAAGACAAAGAACCCAATTAAAAAATGGGCAGAGGAGCTGAATAGACACCTCTCCAAACAGGACATACAAATGGCCAAGAGACATATGAAGAAATGCTCAACATCACTAATCATCCGAGAGATGCAAATTAAAACAACAATGAGGTATCACCTCACACCTGTCAGAATGGCCGCCATCAACAAATCATCAAACAACAAGTGTTGGCGAGGGTGTGGAGAAAAGGGAACTCTAATACACTGCTGGTGGGAATGCAGACTGGTGCAGCCGCTATGGAAAACAATATGGTGCTACCTCAAAAAATTAAAAATTGAACTTCCGTTTGACCCAGTGATCCCACTGCTGGGAATATACCCTAAGAAGCCTGAAACACCAATCAGGAAGAATATATGTACCCCCATGTTCATAGCAGCACTATTTACAATAGCTAAGATCTGGAAACAGCCCAAGTGTCCACCAGTAGACGAATGGATCAAAAAGCTGTGGTACATATACACAATGGAGTACTATGCAGCGGTAAGAAAGAAAGATCTCTTATCCTTTGAGACGACATGGAGGGACCTGGAAAGTATTATCCTAAGTGAAAGAAGCCAAGCAGAAAAAGACAAATACCACATGATCTCACTTATATACGGAATATAATGAACATAACAGTCTGAGGAATACAGTAGACCCAGACACATGGAAGTAGGGCACAGACTGACATCCCTCAGAAGAGGGGATGGGGGGTGGGGGGGTGGGAAGAGATAAACCACAGAACTTATATGCATGTATGCATGACCAATGGACATGGACAACTAAGCCGGGGACAGGGTGGAGGGGGTGGGGTGGGGGGTGCCAATGGGGTAAAAAGGTAAAATATCTGTAACAAAAAAATAAATAAAAATTCATAAAAATAAAAAAAAATAAAAAAAAAAAATAAAATAAAATAAAATCCCAGTATTTATGGTACTTTGCTTACTGAAGAGAAATCAGTAGAACAACATTTGTTGGGGTGAATTGAACTATACATATTTAACAGAGTTTGAGATTTTTAAAAAAAGTTACAGTAGTATTTATTTAATAAGAAAATATCAATAACCACATTAAGACACTAGGAAGCCTCCACTGCTTAGAGAATTTGATTTTTTTAATGGGCTGTAAGTGGGGAGGGTGTGGAAACAAAGAAATTTAGCTTTTTGAAGTTTGTAGAGTTAAAGGATTATGAAGAAACCAATGAATAAATAAATTTTTAAATTATCTTGACTATAATGTACTACTCTGTTTGGAGACTGAGATATATATGTACATATATGACTATATTTGAACATGTTTATAATTTAAATATAGTTAAAAGATTAGATAGAGTCCAGCCGGTGTTGTTCAGTGGTTGAGCATCGACCCATGCACCAAGAGGTTGCTGGTTGGATTCCTGGTCAGGCCACATGCCCAGGTTGTGGGCCGATCCCCAGTGGGGGGCATGCAGGAGGCAGCCAATTGATGTTCTTTCTCACTGATGTTTCTATTTCTTGCTCTCCCTCTCCCTTCCTCTCTCTCTAAAAAATAATAAAAGAAAAAAAAATGTAAAGCTTATATATATATACACTTAAAAAAAAATAAAGTAGAGTTATAAAAAGAATTTCTAGAGCACTGTCTTAATAAATGAAATTCTGCTTTCTGCCGATGGACACCACTGAGTGAACATGGTCTAAGTCTCCTGTCCCGCAGTCCTCACGTCTAAGTCAGAGTCTCCCAAAGAGCCTGAACAGCTGCAGGAGCTCTTTATCAGAGGTTTGAGCTTTGAAACAACCGATGAGAGTCTGAGGGGCCATGCTGAGCCATGGGGATGTTCACAGGCTGCGTGGTGATGAGAGAGCCAAACACCAAGTGCCCAGAGGCTCTGGGCTGTCTGATGCCACTGTGGAGGACACACGGATGCAGCCACGAATGCAAGGCCACAGGAGGCGGACGGAAGAGCTGTGGAACCAGAGAGGGCTGTCTCAAGAGAAGATTCTCAAAGACCTGGAGCCCACTTCACTGTGAAACAGACTTTTGTCAGTGGTATTAAAGACGACACTGAAGAGCACCACCTAGGAGATTATTTTGAACAGTCTGGGAAAATCGAAGTGATTGGAATCATGACTGACCAAGGAGGTGGTAAGAAGAGAGGCTTTGCTTTTGTGGCCTTTGATGACCACGGCTCTGTAGACAAGACTGTCATTCAGAAATGCCATCCTGTGAATGGCCACAACTGTGAAGCAAGGAAAGCCCTGTCTAAGCACGAGATGGCTAGTGCTTCATCCAGCCAAAGAGGCTGAAGTGGTTCTGAAAACTTCAGAAGTGGTTGTGGCGGTGGTCTTGGTGGGAATGACAACTTTGGTCATGGAGGAAACTTCAGTGGTCAACATGGCTTTGGTGGTAGCCATGGTGGTGTGGTGGGGTGGATTTGGTGGCAGCGGGGATGGCTATAGTGGATTTGGTAATGATGGAAGAAATTTGGGAGGCAGCAGAAGCTACAGTGATTTTGACAAGTACAACAATCAATCTTCAAATTTGGACCCATGGAAGGAGGAAACTTTGGAGGCAGAATCTCTGACCCTGTGGTGCTGGAAGCCAATACTTTGCCACAACACGAAACGCAGGTGGCTGTGGCGGTTCCAGCAGCAGCGGCTATGGCAGGGGCAGAGGTTTTAATAACCGCCTGGAAGCAAAGCTTAGCAGGAGAGGAGAGCCAGAGCAGTGACGGGGAAGCCACAGGTTACAGTGGATTGGCGAACTCAGCCAAGCTCAGCGTGGCAGGGCCTATCTGCTGCGAAGAAGACATGTTTTAGACAACACTCATGTGAATAGCAAAATCTTGAGGACTGGACCTGTGACCCATCGTGTAACGGGTTCTTTATGTTTCTGTTCTGTGGAAAGTGGAAAACAATCAAACAAAGGTTTTATTTTTTTTCCACCCATGCTGTTGATTGCCAAATGTAATAGTTTGATCATGATACAAAATAAATGGGTCTTTTAAAAAATGTGCCATGTAAAGTTAGTCTGCTCTGAAGCCATCTTGGTAAATTACCCCAACAGTGTGAAGTTAGAATTCCTTCAGGCTGATGCCAGGTTCCATTTGAAATTTACTTACCGCCTGCTTGGGCACAGAAGCTGTTGTCTTCAGAAACCTTGGTGTAGTGGAATTGACAGTTACTGTGCTGTGATCTGGAGTTCACCATTAAAAGGGTCACCCGAGCCCAGCTGGTGTGGCTCAGTGGTTGAGTGTCAACCTATGCACCAAGAAGTTGCCAGTTCGATTCTTGGTCAGGGCACATGCCCAGGTTGTGGGCCTCATCCCCAGTGGGGGGCATGCAGGAGGCACCCAATCAATGTTCTCTCTCATTGATGTTTCTATCTCTCTCTCCCCCTCCCTTCCTCTCTCTAAAATCAATAAAGAAAAATTGTCACCCAAGCAAAGTCATGGAGTTTATCTGATTATTAATGAATGTTGACACATCCTATGCAATACATCTAAATTGAATTATGGTATCAGATAAAATTATAGATGGTTATAAAGCTTGTGTATCATCCAGTATCACATGTAATCAGTAAGTTATTTAATATCCTCTTGAAAATAAATAGATAGATAGATGATAGATGATAGATAGATTGATAGATAGAGAGATAGATAGAGAGATAGATAGATAGATAGATAGATAGATAGATAGATAGATAAAATTCCACAAAAACTGAACATTGTAACAAAGAATAAGGTCACAGAACCTTGAGAGACTGCTCATAGACCCACCAATCCAGGCCCCTCCCTCAATGATTGCTACACTACCACCCCTCTAGCCTAAAGTCTATGTGCTACATTGCCCATGCTTTTTTTTCTGAGAGGCATTAGAAATGTTTCCAGCCTGCATCGGAGGAAGTCAGCAACAGCCTTCTGACCTTCCATTCTCCTAAACATACCTGGGTGTTTCTGTTTATGTGTCCTCCTCGGAAACTCACTTCTAGATATAGGATAGAGAAAGCCACGCTCTCTTGGTTCCACCCCTGTTTTACAAGAAATTTTCTGCGTTATATTCTCATTGTTTCCACTAGATATTTATTTCATGATACACTCTTCATGCTTTGGATCTAGAATGAAGCCCAAACTTTGATAATGATGAGAAAAATCCTTTCCTTATTCTCTCTTGAAAACTATCTTTTAAGACTCTTGTCTCCTTATGAATTTTTAAAAGTCAAGTTTGGGACTCAGGGCTGAGCAATGAGTTTCGTCTTCTTCTTCTTCTTCTTCTTCTTCTTCTTCTTCTTTTTCTTCTTCTTCTTCTTCTTCTTCTTCTTCTTCTTCTTCTTCTTCTTCTTCTTTTTTTTTTAAAATGTGTTTTTATTGAGTTTTTAGGGCAAGAGGGATAGAAGCATGGATGTGGGAGAGACGTATTGGTCAGCCGCTTCCCACATTCCCCCTACTAGGGATCTAGCCTGCGGCCTGGGCATATGCCCTGACCAGGAATCAAGCCAAGACCTCTCAGTCCATGGGATGACTCTCAATCCACTGAGCCATACTGGCCAGACTTGAATTGATTTTAAATGATGAATAGAGCTATTTTGGGTTCCAAAGAATAGCCCTACTCTTTCAGCTTTAGAAGCTTCTCTACAGCAAATTTAGGACATTTTCTCAAGAGTTGCCCTGGAAGGCATTCAGAAACCATCCAGAGCCATTCTCAAAAAGGCACTTTTCTAACCAAGTTGGATAGACTCCAAAGGCCAGACTCGTCTTACATGATGACTTTCTTCTGTCTCAGAGATGTCCTGTCATTCTCAGGCACTTGCTAGGAGCCCACAATCCCCTCCACCCGCATTTCCAATGGTCTGGAAAAATAAATCTTCACCATTTTTCCTCAATCAAACAGGATTTCCAATGGCCTATTCTGACATCCTAGAATTCTTGAGAAGAGTATTCAAATACCACGATGTGGCAGTGAATATTCTTTGTAGAATTCTTCTATATTTTTAATGTGCATCATTAACAATCTACTGTGAATTGGAAACAGTCAAAGAAGAACAAAGATTTTAGATATGAATTGTAAAATCAATCTCAAGTAATGAATTCATTTCCTTTTCAGTTTATTTCCACTTAAATGGTATTCTCTTTCTTTCTGAAAGAATACTACATTATTGTAATCCACTGGTTTACATATTTCATCCCATATTCTTTTCCTTAAAAATAAATTTGAAGACCTGGCCAGTTTTCTCAGTGGTTAGAGCATCAGCCCATGAACCAAGGAGTCGCGGGTTTGGTTCCAGTCAAGGGCATGTACCTTGGCTGTGGTTGGTCCCTGGCCCTGGTTGGGGTCATGCGGGAGGCAGCCTGTCAATGTGTCTCTCTCACATTAATGTTTCTCTCTCTCTCTCTCTCTCTCTCTCTCTCTCTCTCTCTCCCGCCCCCCTTCCTCCCTCCCTCTCTCCTACTGTATCTAAAGATAAATGGGAAAATATCCTCAGGTGAGGATTAAAAAAATAATAATAATAATAAAAATACAAATTTGAAGAACAATATGAAAAAAAAGAACAAGGTCAGTGGTTGCCTAAATTAAATATACACATGATAAAGAAAATTCATTTACAGACCTATGATAGTTTTAGCTGATTTTCCATTGTGATCATGAAAGAGAAAACAGAAAACTGAAGGCAAACACTGCTAACCCTGGACCATTTGGGAAGTTGACTTGAACTGAATTGAATAAAAGTGAACTAATCTGAATTGACACCATCGGCAATTAAGGAACGCTTTTAAATCCTGAACTTATGGAGAAAAGATGAGATATTTTTAATAACATGAAAAAGAAAAAGAGGTGACCCGTGGTAATAACAACCAGTCACAGAGAATACAGGGAGTTTGGCTTTTAACATGACTTCAGCTCATTGTTCTGACTGGTAACTTTCACAATGGAGTGTGTTAGATGGAGATATAAGCAGTGTCCAGGAAGGGCAAAAGCTTATCATAATGCTAGAACATATCCCAGAAGCTAAGTTTTAAATAAAGACCTTATCTCAACACATTTACCCTATATGTATCCCTTTCTCCTAAGATAAATTTTCGGAAAACAAAACTATAGTATAGTTATTACTTTACCTCTATAACTGACCAACTAATCAAGAGCTCAGCAAAGCAAGAGTCAATGACAACTAAGGAGTGGTAATCAAGACTCTCCAAGCAAACAAAACCCCAAGCCCGAACGGCTTCACAGGGGAGTTCTACCAAACATTCAAAAAAGGACTAACACCCATTCTCCTCAAACTATATCAAAATATTCAAGAAGAAGGAAGACCTCCAAACTCATTTAATGAGGCCAGCATAATTCTAATTCCAAAACCAGAAAAAGACACTACAAAGAAAGAAAACTACAGGCCAATATCCCTGATGAACATAGACGCCAAAATACTGAACAAAATACTAGCAAGTCAGATCCAGCAATACATCAAAAAAATTATTCACCATGACCAAATGAGATTCATCCCAGGGATGCAAGGCTGGTACAATATTCACAAATCAATAAATGTGATAAACCACATAAATAAAATGAAGAATAAAAACCACATGATAATATTAATAGATGCTGAAAAAACATTAGACAAAATCCAGCATCCATTTCTGATAAAAACGCTCAGCAACCTGGGAATAGAGGGATCATATCTCAACATAATAAAGGCCATATATGAAAGACCTACAGCCAATATTATACTCAATGGGCAGAAACTAAAACCATTTCCCTTAAGAACAGGAATAAGACAGGGATGCCCACTTTTGCCACTCTTATTTAATATAGTACTAGAAGTCTTAGCCACAGCAATCACACATAAAGAAAAGATAAAAGGGATCCAAATTGGAAAGGAGGAAGTGAAACTATCATTATTTGCATATTACATGATATTATATATAGAAAACCCTAAAGACACCATCAAAAATGTACTAGACTTAATAAATGAATTTGGCAAAGTAGCAGGATACAAAATTAATGTCAAGAAAACGATGGCATTTTTAAACACCAATGATGAACTCACAGAAAGAGAAAGTGAAAAAACAATCCCATTTACCATTGCGGCAAAAAAATTAAGATACCTAGGAATAAACTTAACCAAAGAAGTAAAGGACCTATTTGTAGAAAACTATAGGACATTGAAAAGAGAAATAGAGGAAGATATAAAAAAGTGGAAGCACATACCTTGTTCATGGATTGGAAGAACTGACATCATTAAAATGCCCATACTACCCAAAGCAATCTATAGATTCAATGCAATCCCCATCAAAATACCAATGACATATTTCACAGAACTAGAACAAATATTTCAAAAGTTTATATGAAACCAAAAAAGACCCTGAATAGCCACAACAATCTTATAAAAGAAAGACAAAGTAGGTGGGATCACAATACCAGATATCAGGTTATACTACAAAGCTACTATAATCAAAACAGCCTGGTACTGGCACAAAAACAGGTATATAGACCAGTGGAACACAACAGAGAACCCAGAAATGGACTCAAGACATTATGCTTAACTAATATTTGACAAAGGATGCAAGAGCATACAATGGAGTAGAGACAGCCTCTTTAATAAATGGTGTTGGGAAAATTGGACAACTACATGCAAAAAAGTGAAACTAGACCATCAACTTACATCATACACAAAAATAAACTCAAAATGGATAAAATATTTAAATGTGACCTGTGAATCTATAAAAATCCTACAAGAAAATGTAGGCAACAGAATTTTGGACATCATACGCAGCAGAATTTTCACTGATACATCACCTAAGGCAACAGAAATAAAAGGGAAAAAAATGAACACATGGGACTACATCAAACTCAAAAGCTTCTGCACAGCAAAAGAAACAATCATAAAAATGGAAGGCAACCCACAGTATGGGAGAGCATCATTGCCAATGATACATCAGATAAGGGTTTAATTTCCAAAATATATAGAGTACTCATACAACTCAACAAAAGGAAGACAAAGAACCCAATTCAAAAATGGGCAGAGTAGCTGAATAGACACCTCTCCAAACAGGACATACAAATGGCCAAGAGACATATAAAGAAATGCTCAACATCACTAATCATTAGAGAGATGCAAATTAAAACAACAATGTGGTATCACCTCATACCTATCAGAATGGCCGCCATCAACAAATCATCAAACAAGTGTTGGCGAGGGTGTGGAGAAAAGGGGACTCTAGTACACTGCTGGTGGGAAAGCAGACTGGTGCAGCCACTATGGAAAACACTTTGGTGTTGCCTCAAAAAATTAAAAATTGAATTGCCATTTGACCCAGTGATCCCACTTCTAGGAATATAGCCTAAGAAGCCTGAAATACCAATCAGAAAGAATATATGTACCCCCCTGTTCATAGCAGCACTATTTACAATAGCTAAGCTCTGGAAACAGCCCAAGTGTCCATCAGTAGACGAATGGATAAAAAAGCTGTGGTACATGTACACAATGGAGTACTGTGCAGCTGTAAGAAAGAAATCTCTTATTCTTTGAGATGACATGGAGGGATTTAAAAAGTATTATCCTAAGCGAAACAAGCCAAGCAGAAAAAGACAAATACCACATGATCTCACTTATTTGTAAAATATAATGAACACATCAGTCTGAGGAATACGGTAGACCCAGAAACATGGAAGTAGGGTACAGACTGACAACCCTCAGAAGAGGAGGTGGTGGGGGAGGGGAGAGATAAACCACAGAACTTTTATGCATGTATGCATAACAAATGGACATGGACAACAAAGCCGGTAATGGGGTGGGGCGGATGGGGAGGAGAGTGTCAATGGGGTAAAAATGGAGAAACATCTGTAACAAATACATATATATATATACACACATATATACACACACACACACACACACATATATGTATAAAGAGTCAGTGGCTCATTCATTTTATAACTACAATTTCCAACACAGTGTACTTAGCAGGTATTTAGACATAAAATACATATTTATTGACTCACCTCATATAAAATTATTATGTACAACATACACCTAAATGGCGAATCTTAATATTTGAAGTTTTCAGTTAACTGGTTTCTGATTAATGAAAATTTTACTATAGTCACAAACGTCCCCAGAGCTTATGTGCAAGAACCCATAAACTAATGTGGTTTCTGTACTATGAAGCATAGACTTGAAAATAAAATATTAAATCATAGTCTCTCCTATAAATATGTATTTATGAAATTTCTGAAAGGTGAATTATGCAAATATGTGTTTAAGGAATTTAAATATCATGGATCATTGACCTGTTAGGCCTTAACAACTTTCTCAAAGCCATTAGCATTTATTATGTAGATTTATATTTACCAAGCTAATAAAATGCACATTAGTCACTCAATAGGAAAATAATTTATCTGCGGTAGTCTCACATTTGTATGTCCAGATTTATTTTGCTTAGAAGAAAAGAAGCCAGAATATATTAATTTGAGAGCTGAACTATAATGTAAACAAGGTTTGCTTTGTCTCTTTCATTTTTCATACTTTCAGACTTTTCAATTTGGCTGAAAAAATTCATAGAAATTGATGAGTTTCTTTATAATACAAACAACCAAAGTTGAAATATGCATGAGTTTCTTTGTTTTACTATATAGAACTGATTATAAGATACGCTGGAAGTTATGCAACAAAGTTTGAAGAAACAAATGCAAATGAAGTAAAAACAATCTTATTATTACAAATCAACTGTAAATTTAATGCCCAATGCAATGCTTATGAACAAAGTTATCTACATAGTTTATTATCGCAAAAGAAATTTTATAGTGACATAGTATTGTTAAGAAACAGTTTTCATTCTGTTAACATCTTATTGAGCTATTTGATTAGTATGTATTTTAAAATCAAGTAATTTTATTCCTTTTCAATAAAAGATTAGATTATATGAAAAGTTTATAAGAACTATCAAAGATAAGAAAGGTTTTTAATAGGTTTTTCCATTTGAAATTTATTGGACTCATAAATATAGTATATTAAGTTGCTAGTAAATGAAATAAGATATGTTACAATATTTTCTTTGGAATGTTAGATTTAACTTAGTAATATAAAGAGCCCTCTCTGGATGAACCAAAAAACTTATATGATGTATGCATAACCAATGGGCATAGACAACAATGCTAGGAGGGTGGGGGGGGCGGATGGGGAGGAGGGTATCTAGGTGGGGGGAAAGAAGAAACATCTGTAACAAAAATAAATTAATAAAAATTGAAGAAAAAAAAAAAAAAGCCCTCTCTGGTTTTCTGATACAACCATCTCACCTTCCTCCCAACATCCACGGCACAGTCCCTGCCTTCCTTTGCTCTCAGGCAAAAGTCACCGAATTCTCTCAAAGGGGTGTGTTCACTCTAACGACTCCCAAAGCTTGACAGTTTTCTTGGGTTGTTAAGTAATTTCTGAGTATTCTAACTGTTGAGTACAATGGCTGGTGAATAATTGTGTGTAGTAAATATTTGCGAAATTAAACCAATAACTCAAAGAAATTTGGCTTTAATAAATGCACACACACAAATATGCTATTTTTGGTGTTTTATTATTGAGTGAAATGAGATGTGTCCATTTTCCAAATGGATTAAATGGAATTGGTAGTGTCTATAGTGTATATGATAAAAGAGAGCTAAGTTTATTCTAGATAATCTTATAAAATGCACATCTGTTGAACTATCATCTACATTATTATGTCAAAATTCTTGTGCATTGGACTTTATGGTGAGAGAACTGTTTGGTAACCATCACAGGTTTCAGATTTTGTTATCATACTAAAATAGCATTTGACAGCAAAACATGTAATTTATTTATCTCTACTGTGACTATTGATAAGAACAAAACCCTCAATGCTCTATCAAAGAAACGATAGAAATTAAGCACCTGAAATATTATTATTCTAAAATAGAAGCAAGAGAATTCCTATCAAAGAAAATTGAATCAGTCTTTTCTGTTCAATGTAATAACATTGAAAAAATTTTTACATTTACTGATCAAAATGAAACATTACCTTTCCACCTTTTATCTCCCACACCTCTTCCTCAAGCCCACAAAGAAGAGAGAGAGGAAAATGCAGTTTCCTTCAAAACAGCACATTGCTTTCTCTCCGGTCTCTTAGTCCTCCTTCTTTCATCCTCAAACCAATGTCTGAGCTCCTTTAGATGTGCATTAAAGCCTCGGTTCTTGCCTAATGCACTTCAACCTTGTCTCCTACTAAACTTGAGGGTCCAGTTGAAATCGAGAACAGAAGACAAAGTCATGGGGGCTGAAACAGACCAATCTCCTGCTGCTCTTTCTAGTTTTACTTTTCTGAATATACTCTTGCTATAAAGTAATATAGAATGCAAAAAGGAGTCAATCCCTCTAAGAGGAATTTTTTTATATAGTGATGCAAGAAAACAAAAGCAGAGATGCAACTATGTTCAAGGCAGACTCCACAGCCACCAAGATTTACAAGACCCTCCTCAAAGCAATGGGTTGGGGGAGATCCACACTGGGAAACTTGAAACTACCAACAAAAGAAATCAAAAGAAAAAGAGCTGAGTATTATCTTGATGATAATTGACATCCAAACTGTTCCATTTCAGCACAAATTGAGTTCAGCATTTTGTTTTGCAGTCAGACTTGGATATTTTCCAAAACATGGTAAAACAAAACTGGTTCTAAAATAATTTTTTGCTTAGGTCCGCACATACCCTACATAACCTTCCAAACTGATTCACAGTGATGTCTAATTTGCTCTTATCCTAAATTTGTCAGGATTCAAATATATTAAAGCCAAAAGCTTTTTTTTATATGATTACTGTTAGAAATAAAATGAGATGTGCATCATTGCCACCAATGCCCAAGAACACCTGACTGGATCTTGCCTGTAGAAAATCCCTCCTCTTGGGTCCTGAGACATGTAGAAACACACACATATATATGCACACAATGTAAAAGAAATATTATTTTTGTCATACTCTGAGTCATATTCTATCCCCTAACAGAGCTACTTGGTAAAAGATGAGTTAGTTCCCACAGCTCAGGCCAAAATGTAAGGCAAAACTTTTACCTTATCCTAAGTCAAAATCCAAAGATTTTGGCCATCCCAATGATAAATAAATTTAGGATGATAAGCAGCTAATTCTGGCAAGCATGAAGAAAGAGAGAAATTTTAAACAACTACCCTGTCCCCAAAAGTGGTGCCTGGATCAATGTATACCACTCTAGCTTTTGGAAGCTATATAGTTGAAGGGAAGAAGGGTATGGGGTCATGCTTCTGATCACAGTGACCTCACCCATCAATATACATATCCAGTCGAGGTAGGTTTATTCATTTATTCAACAGATTTTGAGCATCTACTATTGACCAGGCACTGTTCTGGAGAGCAGGAATATAAATTGTCAATTCCTTCCAGAGAGAAGTAGAACTAATGTGGAGAAAATGACCCCCTCTACCTACTACATGCAAGTTACTTTTTCAATGATGAAGAGAACTCATCATGAATAAGACTTGAACCTATCATTAACTAGTGTACAGTCTAATTGGAAAAAATAAAATAAAGATACCAAATAAACGTAAGAGTGAAACTATGTTATTCCTCTGATTCAGTGATCCCACTTTTAAATTCTTTCTTAAAGCAATCATCAAAAGTATGAAGATGGGCAACATCAACATCATGCTGGCAGAAGATATCTTCCATTTTTGTCCTCCCTTTAAGATCTAAAACTTGGCATCCAAAGTTCAAAGTCAGGAAAACAGTTCATAAAAGTGCCTCTGTAGGAGCTTTGGGATCCAGCACCATACAGTACAGGACCCAGGGGGGAGTCTCACACCTGTGAATTGAGTACTAGGCAAACAGATCCTAGTATGGTCATGTGAACCGGCTCTAATCCTCTTACTTTTGGTCTAGGGGCACCTGTAAAAGACTGACTTGGGAAGATAACCACAGACAACAGGGCCTTTGTAGAAGTAGAGTGAGTAAGAAAAGATTTCCTCCCCTGCAGGTGGCACAGCTAGGAGAAAGAGGAGGCCGGGGATCCCTCCTACGGGGATAAAAGGAGAGCAGTGAGTGAGCACTGGCTTCCCCAGCTATGCGGGACGCTACTAGAGAAACCCATTGCTCTCCTGAACCATCCAAAGTATTAAATGAGATGTTCATTCTGGGGAGAGGAAGAAGGTAAAGAAAAAGGCAGATAAGGCTTTTGGAGAATAATAAAGGGACGTGGTTCCTGCTGACATGTTCTAGACTCCAGCAGGAAGCTTGCCTAGGAAAACCTCACACAAGGAGGTGCCCGCTGGCACCCAAACAATTTCAACGCTCCAGTGTCAAACCCACACCTCCCTCACTCTGCAGCCAGCTCCTTGTGTGAGCGCCTGAGAGTGGTGGTGAAAGCAAGCTCAGGGAGCGATGTGCACACAGAATATAGGCCAGGGGCTCAGACAAGGGAGAAACTGCTATCTTGAACTGTAGGACCATCTTTGGGGAAACAAAAGAGGTTACCAACAGCAGGCCTGGTACACTGTAAGACTGAGAGAAGACATACAAGCTTGATAATTCTGCCACAGAGAGAACAAGAAGAGTGGAACAGGTATATCTATACAAGGTCAGAGACAAACAAAATGTATCTCTCAACTGAAGGCAGCTAGTAAAGATTGGAGTAGGTGACCATCACTTCAAATGTAAAGAAAGCAATGTTAAACTCCAAAGAACATGAAGAATCAAGGAAACATGACATCAGTAAAAGATCATAATGACCTTCCAATAACCAAACCCAAAGAAACAGACATCTGTGATTTACCTGATACAGAATATGGAATAGTCGATTTGCGGAAATGTAATGAGCTACAAAAACATAAACAAGAATCACACACACAGAAAGACAATTCAACAAAATCAGGATAAAAATACTTAAACAAAATGAGAAATTTAGCAAAGAGAAATAATCAAAAAAGAGGCAAAATGAAATTCTGGAGCTGAAGAATTCAATGAATGAAATAAAGATTGCAATAGAGGACATCAAAATTAAAATAGATCAGGCAGAAGACAGAATCAGTGACTTAGAGAATAAGAATTTCAAATAACCCAGTTAGAGGAGGACAAACAAAAAAGAATTTAAAAAAGTGAAGAAAGCCTACATGATCTATGGAACATCATCAAAAAAACCAATATCAGAATTATTGGAATTGCAGGAGAGGAGAGGAAAAGGGGGCAGAAAGCTTATTTAAAGAAATAAGGTTAAGAATTTCACATACCTAGGGAGAGGCTTGGATGGACATTCAAGTTCACTAAGCTAGTGGATCACCATTTATTTCTATTCAAAATGATCTTCTCCAAGGCAGATTATAATGAAACCATCAAAAATCGAAACAAAAAGAGAGACCTAAAAACAGCAAGAGAAAAATAGATTGTAACTTACAACGAAACCCCCATTAGGCTATCAGCAAATTTCTCAGCAGAACCATGACATGTCAGGAGAAAGTGGAATGATATAGCAAAATTTTGAAGAAAAAAAAAATTGCAGCCAAGAATAGCCTATTTAGCAAAGTTATTCTTCAGAAATGAAGGAGACATAAAGACTCCCAAACAGAAGGTAAAGGACTATCGCCACAGAACTGACAAGAAATGCTGGAAGGCGTTCTCTAGACTGAAATGGAAAAGCACTCATTAGTAGCATGAAAATATACAAAAATGTACAACACACTGGTAAAGGTAAATATATAGCCAGATTTAGAAAACTCTAATTCTGTAATATGATGATGTGTTAACCACCTAACGATATTATAAAGGTTAAAGTATTAAAAATAAATGGCTACTATAATTTTTTTTTGTCCTTACTCGAGAACATTTTTTCATCTTTTGTTCAGATAGAGTGGGAGGGACAGAGGAAGAGAGAGAGAGAGAAACATCATCGTGAAAGGGACACATCAAGTGGTTGCCACCGGCACAACCCAACCAGGGCCGGGGACAAACTACAACCGAGGTACATGCCCTTAGTGGGAACCGAACCCGGGTCTCTCTGGACCGCAGGCCAATGCTCTAACCACTGAGCCAAACCAGCCAGGGCCTAGCTACTATAATTTTTTAAAGTACACACTATATTGTTGTTCCATGCTTCCATGTGTCTGGACCTATTTTGTTCATCAGTTTATTTTGTACATTAGATTACACATATAAATGAGATCATGTGATACTTGTCTTTCTCCAACTAGCTTATTTCACTCCAGAGACATGGAGGCATGGAACAGACTGATGAATCTCGGAGGCAAGGAAGGGGGAGGGTGTTGGGAAGAGATTAACCAAAGAACTTATATGCACATATGCATAGCCCATGAACACAGACAATAAGGTGGTGAAGGCCTGGTGGGCAGCAAGAGCCAGGTGACAGGAGTCAATGGGGGGGAAAGGAGGGACGTCTGTAATACTTTCAACAAGAAAGATAAATTTTAAAAAAAATGTACGCTATAAATAGAGGTAAATTGTGACATTTAAAACAAAAGGGGGAGTGAAAGGGTAGAGTCTTTATATGAGATCAAAGTTAAACTGCTGTCAGTGTTAAATGGACTGTTAAGATGTTCTATGTAAGCCTCATGCTTTAACCACAAAGCAAAAACCTACAGTATAGTCACAAGAAATAAAGAGAAAGGAATCAGAGGATACTACCACAGAAAACCACCAATTCAAAAGGTAAGCAGAAAGAGAGGGGAAAAAGGGCAATGGAACTACAAACCAGCCAGAAAACAATTAATAAGGTAGCGTACGTCTTCTTTTCCAAAGACATACAAATGGTCGACAGATGCATGAAAAAGCGTTTAACATCACTAGTCATCAGGAATATGCACATCAAAACCACAATGAGATATCACCTCATACACGCTAGAAAGGTTATTGGAAAGACAAGAGGTGGGGGTTAGCAAGTACGTGGATAACAGAGGACTTTTTTCACTCTTGGTCAGAGTATAAATTGGTGCAGCTACTATGAAAAACAAGATGGATTTTCTTCAAAAAATTAAAAAATAGAACTACCATAGCAATCCCACTTCTGGGTATATATGCAAAGGAAATGAAAATAGGACACTGAACAGGTATGTGCCCTCCTCTGTTTATTACCGTGTTATTCACAATAGCCAAGGCCTGGAATCAGTCTAAGTGCCCATCAACAGAAGACTAGATAGAAGCCGTGAGATATGCAGGGTAGGGCTAAAGCAGGTTTGCAGTTGTGAGTCCGAGAAACCAATTATTCTTGTGGTATTTATTTATTTATTTATTTATTTATTTATTTATTTATTTATTTCTGTGTTATTTTCCATACAAACAACTGTAAACTTACTTTTGTCCCACCTGTCTATAAAGACAAATACTGTATAAAAACACTTACATTTGGAATGCATAAAAGCCAAACTCATTAAAATAAAGAGTAGAGCAGTGATTACAAGGGACTGTGGGGTGAGGGAACTAGAGAGAGGTTAGTCAAAGGGAACAAAGTTATAGTTAGAAACTGAGTAAGTTCTGGAGATCTAATGCACTTTGTGGTCATAGTTAACAACACTATATTAACACGTCAAAATTGCTAAAAGACTAGAGCTTGTTATCACCGCATACAAAAAAGATAATTATGCGACATGCTGGAGTTGTTAACTAACACCACAGTGGTAATCATATTGCAATGTATAAATGTATCAAATCAACATGTTGTATACCTTAAACTACATAATGTTATATGTCAGTTTTATCGATTTTTTTTTTAAATATGGAAAAAATAGTTGAAACTATTACAACCTCATTATAGTAGATTTTACATTTTGATGTATATCTTTGCAGTCTTTTGTCTATACATGTTTGTATGTATGCATGTGTATATATATAAAATATAAAAATGATATTGTTATATGTATATTCTATATATACTATAAATAAATATATTTAATTTTATAAGATAATTTTTTAATTTAATAATGTACTAAAAATATTTTCTCACCAGATAGTCTATCAAACATTTTTGAATGGCTACATATTACATAATATGGATGAGCCTTAATTTGTGTAAGCTATCAGCCAGTATTTTATGTTTGGTCATTTTCTTAACTTTTTCCATACTATAAATAGCACAAAAATATCCATGATCTAGTTCAGTGAAATGATTCTATATGATACTATAAAGGTGAACATATGTCATTATACATTTGTCAAAACTTAGAGAATGAACAACTTGAAGCATGAACTCGCATGTAAAATATGGACGTTAAGTGATAATGATGCGTCAATGTAGTTTCATAGATCTTTTTTAAAGATACTACTTTGGTGTAGGGTATTGATTATGGGAATAGTTATGTACAGGGAAGTCAGGGGGTATATGAAAATTATCTGTACTTTCACTCAATTTTGTTGAAAACTTAAAACTCCTATAAAAACTATGTGTGTGTGTGTGTGTGTGTGTGTGTATCCACACATATGCAATATAAGCATTATATATCCATGATTATATAAATCTTTGTGTGCATCTCTGAATAAAAATATTCTTACTATATATTTCTACATATGAAAATTCTGGGTAAATGATCATGTTCACATAAAGACTAACTGCCTTTTTATTTTTTTAAATCCTCACCTGAGGATATTTTTCTACTTATTTTCAGATAGAGTGGGAGGGAGAGAGAGAGAGAGAGAGAAACATCGACATGAAAGGGACACATCGAGTGGTTGCCACACACACAACCCAACCAAGGCTGGGGACAAACTGCAACCGAGGTACGTGCCCTTAGCGGGAACTGAACCCGGATTTCTCTGGACCGCAGGCCAACGCTCTAACCACTGAGCTAAACCAGCCAGGGCCCAACAATCACTCTTTACACCCCACCCCCAAGCTGAGATTTTTTGATACTCATGCTACTGGATTATGGTACCTAATATAATGGCCTCCATAATGCCAAATCCAGTAGGGTTTTATTTTAGCCCTATCTCACTGGTCCTCTCTTTGCATCCCACACTGTTTACCATATTTTCATTGACACTAGATCAACTTGACTTCAGTAGCATTACTTCCTCCTCATCCCCTTCATATGGATCTGTCCATCCTTTGTTGTGAGCTACATTATGCTGTCCTTCCCTTTTACACAGGGCTCTACCTGTACCTCCAAGCCCCCCTTTATTCCACTATTCTTCTTTCTGTAGACACCTACTTGGATGCTCTCATCCACCATCATTGTTTCATCAATATCTCTCTGAAGATTCCTATATCTCTAAGTTTACCTCTAAGCTTCAAGTTCCTAAAATTCAATGTTTATAGAACATGTTCAGTCAGTAGACTTACAAGTGTCAAAATCACATTTAAAAACCAAATGTTTTTATGTTCCTTGACAATCCTAATTCCTTTCCCCCGACAATCCTAATTTTAAGAAATGGCACCATCATCCATCAAAATACTCAGAAACTTTGGAATCATTCCAGATTTTTCTATTAACCCACACAAGTTTTGCTAACTTTATGAAAATGAAAAAATAAGTATTATACAGGGCTTACTATTTTTCAGGCACTGTTCTAAGCATTCCTTTAAACATCAACTTTTAAACTTTTATAACAAAACTAATAGTATCCCCTTTGTACAGATGAGTAAACTGAGGTACATAGATGTTAAGGAACTTGCCCGATCATGCAGAGCCAGAATTCAAACTCGGACAGTGTGGCTCCAGAACCCATTCTCCTCGTTACTACAATATGCTCCATCTTCAATTCACACAGTTGGGCTAGTTACATTCAATTCTCTGTGAACTGAACAATACCAACATGTTAAATGTAATATCCTGATTCTTCCTGGCCTGCACCCTATGCTGGGGGAATACCATTTATAGTTAATAGCAGCTACAGGTGCTATGCCTCTTCATGTTTGCTCATGCTGTTCCTGCTACTTAAAAGACCCTTCTCATCCTTCCCATCTCTACCCTACTAACATTGAAAAATTCATTAAGTTTTTGCTCAGTTGTTCTCACAACCAAAACTATTTCTTAAACATCCATGTTGATTTGTAGGATTTATTTTTTTCTATATCACCATAGTCCCTAGTATACCTCTCTCCTTTTACCCACCATATTATATTGATATTATTTATTACTGATAGACTGTAAGATTTTAAAAAACAGAGAGCAGAGTTTTAAATTTTTTATTTTCAATCTCCCAGCATCTATTTAAATGTATAGCACATAAAAAGTTGTATATAGAGGGGTCTTAAGCTTTGATCCTGGAATCTTGCAGATAAGGGTTAAAATTCCATCTTTATCACTTACCGATTATATGACCTTGAGCAAGAATTTGCTCTCAGTAATGCCACTCCCAGAAAAGTATTGTTATATACTTCTTATGAACACTATGTTTCTGACAAAAAGACAGGCAGAATGCAAGTGAACTTCACCCTATTCCACAGAGTAGCTAATGACATTTATCTAGTTCTAATAAATCACTTCTTGGATGGACTTGTGATAAAACATATAGCTCACAGTGTAATACAGTCAATCTAAGCCATTGGCATGAGAATGGGGAAAAAAATCTTCAAAATGCCAGTGGGTATTGGACAGATATTGAAAATCCTGTCATAAATCTGCTTCCCCTGGTGTATTAATTAAGGGTCTTTTGGTCAACAGACAACAGACACTGACTCTGGCTAGATTAATTACAAGGGAGAATTTATTGGAAGAGTATTGCTGTTTCTCGAGGTGTTTCAGGTGGAATTGAATAAAATAGTTTCAGAAAAGGAAGAAATTAAGGTGGCAGTAGGAATCTCGGGGCAGGACTTCAAGGACACACTTATTGCTAGAAAACTACCACTCAAGTGAGCCAGCTCTAACGAATCATAATCACTTAGTTTCACTCTTTGTATTTCAATCTTTTAAAAAGAATGTACCAGTGGCCATGGCCAAGGGTCAGGGCCATATATTAAAGAAAACATTCTAAAGAAAGGACAAAGTGACATGTTCTAAAAAGCACTTTATGCAACTACTTTTTTTTAGCATTAAAACAAAGTACTTCTTTTACAGCTAATACAATAGGGCCTCGAGTAACTGTTCACCTTAGAGACAACACAAATAGTTTTTTAAAAAAGAAAAGAAAGGCATCTTCTTTGATAAAGTGCAAGCTTTTCAAAGATACAAGTATTTTCTGAAGTAAACATTTTTTATACTAAAACTGAAATCAAATGGTAGAAAAACAACCCAATGTCCAGACAATTCATCTCTGTTTTCCCACAAATGTGGTAAGAGATGGACAGCTGTCTACCAAATTTCTTTCTGCCCCTCCACGTTGTAGAAATGCTGCAAGGAAGCTGAGGCATAGCCATAAACTACCTTTCCGGATGCACTTGCATCTGTCTAGACGGGCCCGTGTCTCCAGTTTTTACCAGACAGAGAGTGGAATATGTGTGTTAGTATCTACACAGACTTTCAAGAAGCACGTGAGCCCTGGCCGGTTTGGCTCAGCGGTTAGAGCATTGGCTTGTGGACTGGAGAGTCCCAGGTTTGGTTCCCACTAAGGGCACATACCTTGGTTGCAGTTTGTCGCCAGCCCTGGTTGGGTCGTGTGGGTGGCCACCACTCAATGTGTCTCTCTCCCATCGATCTCCTCTCTCTCTCTCTCTCTCTCTCTCTCTCTCCCTCCTGCTCTATCTGAAGATAAATGCAAAAAAAAAAAAAATGTCCTCGGGTGAGGATTAAAAAAAAAAGAAAGAAGCACATGAGCCTTCTCCCTGTGTTTTTCCATTCATTCTGGCTGGTTCTGGGGAATGACAGGACCATTGGAAGGAGCCACAGTTTCTGAAATACCTCCTGGAGGAAAGCCTCCCACTAGCCAGAAACTATTATATAAAGAAGAAATAAGCTTTTACTTATGTCAAGCCACCATCATTTTGGGGGTCTATTTATCACAGCAGATACCATTAATACAAAATTTAATTCCAGAAGAGGTTGAAAAGGCCAGAAAGAGATATTGTCTTGGATGACAATTGCTGGATTTAGCAAGGTATTACAATAAATAGATGTGCTCAGGCAAAAGTCAGCTAGTTTGAAAGGCAGGGGAAAAAAACGTTTATAAAATCTGACTGCTTCTAGACCAAATAGACAGGAGATGACATTTAAAAGTACTTTGTTGTGTGTGTGTGGGGGGGGGGGGTGGCGCAGGAGGGGGGGGGGTGGCGCAGGGGGGGCGGGAAACAAAAACCTGTTAGAATTTTTTATTTAAACAGAGTTTAGCCTTATGAAAACAACTGATTAGGGATAGTGCTTATTGATCAAAACCGTTATTTCTGTGGCTTCAAGGTAGCCACCATTACAATTAGGAAAAGACATTAGGACTAAGTATCAAAGAAATAATGCATATTGGGTTACTATATCTAGGAAATTACAGGGGGCAGGGGGTTGGGGGTGGTGAATTCTGACAATGAAATAAGTTGGGAACAAATAAAGTAGATGTTTGGTCAAAGAAACCACAAGCATATCCTCAAAACACCTTTGATTGTTAAAACTTTCAAACAGCTCCAGTGGTCCTCCCCACCCAAACAGAAAGTAGCTGGAAAAGGTAGTATACACTCACCAACAAGCACTTCAGCTGTGCGCATGGAAGACAATGGATGAGAAGATAATACTGGTGGCCATGGAGAGCGAGTTCTTTCTAGAGTTGGATCAAGTACCTAAATTAGGAACTTCCTCTTTTGGCAGACTCCTGCCCAACAGATTAATGTTATTGCTATAGACCAGTAATGATTGTGTTTATCAGTTCTTCGTTTTCTTGGTTGGGTGCTTCTACTCCACCATTGCACATTGTATATTTGTGAACATAGAAAGGCATCATGAAATTAGGTAACTTCCCTTTTAGTCTAAAGTTGGCCAATCTTCAAGAGCCACATCTGAATCTGATAGAAGTGACTAACCTTGTTCAGGGATAATGGATTTTGAAATGGATAAAGAAATATAATTGTGAATTTAGGCCAACCCCTGTGAGGAGGGAGTAAATCTGTTCTATACATGGAAAGGAGGGTACAGATGAACATTGGGTAGCCAGAAAAATGGTTAGCTGGCAAGCAAACGAAATGTGTTTCCCCAGCAACCACCAGTTTTTGCTCTCATACCTCTCCTTTTATGTGGCCATGTGGTAGCTTCTTACTAATGGAGTGAGAGAAGATCAAGGTTTTGAAGAAGCAGGTATGTATTCTCGGTGCTTTCTTTTGCGTTAGCCAGTTTGATACAAAGATATAAAGTGTCCAGGGGATAGATGAGCCATAAAGTGAAAGGTACTTGGATCCCTGAATTATTGCATGGAGAAAGGATACTCAGGAATACCCACGTGGGACATTACATTATAGAAAAATCAGCTTCTGTTGGGCTAACCACTAAAATTTGGAGAACACAGGGTTTGTTGTTTTTTTATCATATAGAATTTGCTAACCATTATTTATATTTCAAAATGAAAGGAAAAACATATAGGTTTACTCTGTTGTCCCCCAAAACACTCTACTAAAATGACAGAAAAGGAAAAAATAAACATAAGCACAAAGAGAACAAAATAAATGACAAAAGCAAAGTGATGTCAATGATATTTGAAAAACTGGAAAACATCTGACTTGAGAAAGTTGAGGAATTATCAAGAAAATTAATGCCATTAGGTGTATTTAGGAAATGGAGACCAAAGATACTGCTAAATGTAGATATGGAAGAGAGACTGAAGATAGAAGAGTGTATCGAAAATCTACAAAGAGCACTCGAACCTGGAGAGCCATACACAATCCAGCTGCGTCTCTCTTAGTTGGGCAGAAACTCTAGTTCAACCCTAGGGATTCAGGACACAGGCACATCAGAAGCAGCTGAGGGTGGTATGCTCTTCATAAAACAGAACTGAACAATGAAACGACCCACCTCCAGCCACGCCTAACTCCTTCCTCTGACTCAGTTCTGAGGGCCAAGTGATGACCAGGTTGTCCCCATATACTTCAACCCCACACCAGTCAGAAGTTAGGGAGATCCTTCCAAAGGAAGGAGGACACTGACCAAGGGAGGGTCCTCATTTGTACTTAGAGTTGTTGGTTCCTCAGGAGAATATGCAGGTTTGAGGCAACCACAGAACAACCCTCAGTAAGTCCTACCAATACACAGAGCTTCCAATTAGTTTTTGTTTGTTTGTTTGTTTTGTTTTTGTTTTTTTAAATCCTCACCAGAGGATATTTTTTTTGCATTTATCTTCAGATAGAGCGGGAGGGAGAGAAGGAGGAAGAAAGAGAGAGAGAAACATGGATGAGAGAGAGACACATCGACTGGTTGCCTCTCACACGACCCCAACTGGGGCCAGGGACAGACTGCAACCGAGGTACATGCCCTTAGAAGGAACCAAACCCGGGTCTCTCTGGTCTGCAGGCCGACGCTCTAACTGCTGAGTCAAACTGGCCAGGGCGTCCAATCAGTTTTTAAGGCCACTTAAATATGAATAAACATTTAAGGTTCAGTGGGCATTTTAGGAAAGCTTCGAATGTGAATGAGCAGGACAAGGCACACTAATAAATATAAAGAACTCAAAAGAAGAAAAAAAAAAAGTCAAAGAAAAAAATGAGCAAACAAAAAATTAAATTAAGGACTTCAGCAGGATAAAGGACACCCAATGAAAAAGTACAGAATCGTCCAAAGGAGAACTTTCAAGGAACAAAACAGAACTCTTAGGTATGACAATGTGAAGGCAGAAATAAAGACTTCCATTGCATAATTAGAAGATACAGTTGAGGAGAACATCCCAGGAAGTAAAACAAAGAAACAAAGAAGAAAGATGGGAGATTAAATATAGGAAAATTAGAAAATCACTCCAGGAGGTCTAATATCTAATTGATAGGTCTTCCAGAAAGAGAGATCAGAGAGCGAACAGTGTGGAGAAAGAGGTAAAGTACATAATAAAAGAAAAATCTCTAAGAACAGTAGAGAATGAACATTTAGTTCAATAGGCACAAGAAAAATAAACAAATGTTTAAAGACACCCCACAGCCCCCTTTTCAGTACACTGGGAATAAAGAGAAGATCTTAAAAGCTTTCACAGAGAAAAATGCTAACACAAAAATACTAGAACCAAAATGGTACTTGGCGTATCAGCAGCAGCATGGGCCCTGAAGGACCGTAGAGCGATGCTTTCAAAATTCTGAGAGACCAGTGCATTTCAACCTAGAATTCTGAAGCCAATCGATCGGTTAAGAGGTAGAATAGAGTGAAGTCAATTTCAGATATATGGAAACTCAATTTTCACCTCCCATGTTATTTTTTTCATCAGGACCTACTGAAGAATATGTTCCAACAAAATGAGGGATTAGACTAAGGGGAAAAAAACAACAACAACATAAGAGAAAAAAATAAAAATATCAAAAGGTAATGAAGAGTTCTAGAGATCAATCAGTTCAGCAGTCTGTAGCAACAAAACTTGAAGTCAGCCCTTCTAAAATTGGTGTTTAAGGCTGGATGACAACGGGGCCAGAAATAAGAAAATAATCTTTTTTTTAAGAGCTGTAAAGGACATTAGGCATCTATTTTCACATTTTATAGATGATAGACTGAGATTCAAAATGGGCAAGTCACCCACTTTCTTAAGTAGCTTGTACCCAGAAGCCACTGCAGAGAATGCTGGAAGCATGTAATTAGGAAGCAATACCGGCCACAGTCCGGAGTGGAGGGAAACTTTTAATGCATGCCTTTCCCCCTTTTTTTTATATTTCTGTAGTTTGGATCTAGGCCAAAACTGATTCCCATTTTCATGAGCAAATATTCTTTGCAGTTTATTTCTGTCCATTTATTCTGGCATCAGATTTGTTTTTAGGTAAACTAGTATATAATCACATTGGTTTTATTGTATAGCTTTTGTAGCACTAGCTATAAACTTTGAGCAAATTTTTGTTGTCCTCTCGAAAATAATAATTGGCTTCCCTCAATTTACAATGCATTCTATTTTTATCCTGATGGATTTTATCACCCATAACATATATGCAGCTTTGGAGAGAATGCAAAGATGTGTTGCAGACCAGTAAACCCTTTCATTTACTTTTTGTTTGTGACTATTAAACACATGCTGAATGAATCTGTTTCTCTTAGGACAGCCATGATTTCAACATTTTTCTTTTTCAAGGAAGTATTGGTGTTTAATGAGAATATTCTGTCGTGTGCTCTGAGATTCTATATATGGGACACCTTCCTATATACTGCTGGCCATATGGCTTATTTAATATTTTGTTAATAAATTAATTTTACAGTTCACCTGCCTAGAAAGAACTATTCAAAAAAAAAAAAAAAGATAAGGTGACTGCTAGTTGGCACTTCCTTTTGTCAAGTTTTTAAATTTTTGTGTAACTTTGACTAGGTTTGTTATCTTTTTTCAAGTAAAGAGTACACTTAGAATGCATATAAAATCATAAAGTGAGTTATGTTTCTTTTTATTCATTTATTAATCTTTGTGAAATAATATGATTTTGTATTTATTTTTTTAATGTTTCTATCATTGCTTAGTTTTTTTAAGATAAGTGACTTGCATTCAAAGGGAAGTATCACTTTTAGGATCACAAGATGATTAAGACCTAAGGATAAAATCTTCAGAATGATGCACAAGGAATCTCAACCTAAATTACCATAATCCCTCACATTTCTGCAGTGATTCATAGTTCTAAAGGCATTTTCAGTATATTATCTCATATGATCCTCACAACTACCCTATCAAGTAGATAAAAGAGAGGTTGATCTCTCCATTTTGTAAGTGAAAAATCTGACTCAAGTTACCTGCCTCAACCAAGATGACAGTGATTAAGTGACAGAGCTGGGCGTTGAAATCGAACCCCTTGGTTCTGCATTCTAGCATAAGATTATTGTACTCGTAGGGTAGAAGTCTGTGAGTGCTTATTGAAAAAAGTACTATTACAAATCGTAGTAAATCTGCATAATAAATTGTTAAACTTTTCACCACTTGCCCGAAGTAAATGCCTTGTAGTAAAAAGTTAATAAAGAGACATATTTATTGTCTAAAATAAACAGATGGCACCTAATTATATTTCTAAAACATTTCCCTTTTATAAACATAAAAATATTTCAAACATTAAAGAATAAAAATTTAATTTAAAAATGAATAGTTCCTTTTCTCACTGGCCTAGCATATATAATTAGTTTTATTTTTGCAAATTCTGGTTTGGATTTATCTATTTTTGTAAATATTTTACATTGTTCCAATCAGTGAATATATCATTTTGTGTCTCTACTTAATGTTATATTATAAATATTTAGTATGGTGACCTTAAGACCTTGACAAGAGCAATTTTAGTGGTCATAGTCAAGATGCAATTCTGATTGAGATAAATAAATGTAAGAGAATAAAAAGAGAGAATATGCCCTGGCCAGTGTGGCTCAGTTGGTTGGGCATCATCCCAGGCACAGAAGGGTGGCTGGTTCGATTTCTAGTCAGGTCACATGCCTCTTTGCAGGCTCGATCCTTGGTAGGGGCCTGCGGGAGTTGGCAGATGGATGTTTTGCTCTCACATTGATGTTTCTTTCTCTCTCCCTCTCCATTCCTATCTCTCTAAAAATAAATTTAAAAATCTCTCTAAAAAAAGAGACAGAGAAAATATGGAGTTGATGAGCAGACATAATGTTTCTGTAGAATTGTGCTTTAAAGCAGAGCAAAGGAATGGATTGGTGAGGGAAGAAGGATTGAAGAAAGGTGTGTGTGTGTGTGTGTGTGTGTGTGTGTGTGTGTGTGTGTGTTAACAATACAACTTCATAGTAATGACAGCGTTCCAAAAGGAGTAAAAGAATTGATTCTGTGGGATAGAAGGTGTAATAAACTTGAGTAGACGATGAAAGTAGTGCCCTGTGCTCATGGTGGAGGGATAGGTTTTTAGATAGGAGCATTAACATTTATTTCTGGTTGGAGGCAAGAAAGCACAAGATAGTGTGGCAGATATTGATAGTGGAGAGATGGGTGTGAAAGTCTGTGGAAGGTCTCTTCTGATTTTTTAATTATGTTAGTAAAATAGGAAGCAAGAACAGAAAGATAGAGAATATGCTGCAGGTTTCAGGCAGGAGGAGAAGGTGATAAATCACCTAGAAGGGTGGGAATGTAAATGATCACTCATGGGAATGTAAAGCCAGGTGTCATTGTCTAAAGACATTAGAGTGCATCTGAGGTTCATAGTCAAAACTTCAAAGACCAGTCCCTGAAGAGGTGTTTTCCCTCCTGCCACATTTAGCTGCACCAGTTTTGGTGTTGCATTTAACTATGATTGTGCCAAGCAACTACAAAGAAAAGAAAGCAAGGCAAGGACCTTTTGGGTACAGTTAATGGAGTGATCATAATGATTGACCACACCGTTTCACCAAGCTAAGAAGTAGGGAGAGCAATAAGTGAGAGGAGAAAGGTGTTGAGATCAATGGATTGGAGGTCCTAGCAGGATCAAAGAATCACTGAAGTTGGCTTTCTGGAAGAAGTGCACTGGAAAGGTAGAGATGGTAGTCAGCAGTGGGATGCATGGAACTGAGTTTGTGGAAGGGTTGTCGTTAGTTGGCAATAACAGGATCTTGATCACATCTCACAGCTGATCAATAGCTTTCAATTATGCCTTTGGAAACATAATTAAAGCTACAGTCCTTACATTCTCTTCGAGACACTCAGCTCTCATCTGTTTCTTGCTGTTTGACCCTACACTTGACCTCACAACTTTTCTATCCTCATCTCCTAAAATTCCCTCTAATGCATTCTGCTGCGGCCACCCTGACCTCTGTGCCGCTCCTTGAGAAGCTTGTCTGCCTTGAGGTCTTCATGCTGGTTGGTCCTCCAGCTCTTCCCTTCCCTCCTTCAGGGTCATTGCCCAGTAGTCACCTTTTCAAGGGTATCTTCCCTGACTATCCTAATGACATTTATAACCCAGCCCAGGTCCTAACACTTCCTGCTCACCTTTCTTGCTTTCTTTTCTCCATATCTTTTGCCGTCTTTCAAACTATACACCACATTTATTTTGTTTATTTCTTCTTTCCCCCACTGGAATATGACTTCTGTGAAGACAGAGATTTTTGTTTGTTTTAATTCCAACTGTTATCTCAGCACCTAGCAGATAGTAAGGACTCGGTTAATATGTACTGAATGAATTAATGACTTTTATTCATTGTCATTATTTAAACTTCACTATATTAATATGTGTAAATGTTACTATACAGTTATTTTACTTTTCTGACAGAATTTTAAGAATTGTCTGTATTTTTTTTGGATTTGAAAAAAATTGCCACTTACTATAAACTTTGTAAAAAATCTGTTTTAAAGGTTATATATCGCTCTGATAATATAGAAATTTCACAAACTACAGATATAGAGATATAACATACATATAGAGAGATGTAATGCCGATTACTATCCACTGTTTTGAAACTGTCCTAAGGAGCTGAGTTCTGTTCAAAAGGGAAGTTGCAGTGAACTTTACTGTCATTTTGATTTATTAACTCTATAAATGAAATCTAAAATGTGATGGTGTTTCCCCTCCAAATTTAGTATGTTTCTCTGTGAATTCATTGAAATGTTGATTTTTGAACCAATAGTAGGAAAATATAGTGACATTACACCAAAGTGTGTACTTCCAATTATGAAATAAGCAAACTTAGATGAATTTTTTTTCACATTAAAATTATCTTTGTTATCTGCAAACAGTTTGCACACTGCTGTGCTCCAGTGATAACCTATACCACCAAAAATCGATTTGAATGATAATTATCTCACTATAGCTAATACTGGAGGAGGTCGCCTTGAAAACTAAATGTGAGAAGAAATAAAATGTATTATAAAAATAAGCCAAATCCTGAAGACAAAATGTCTTATACCAAATACTGTAATCTAGTTAGTAAATGTGTTTCTTACAGAGGCACTAGTTAGCAATTCTGAAGCTACCTTATATACATAGTAGGATTGAACAAATACATAAATATATTATCAGTAATAGGAGCCAAGTTTCTTAGTGCTGAAGGAGGAAGTTACAAATACAAAAGGGGGCAAGGAGCCTATTGTGTTGGATTGGAATGAGAGGTATCAATATAAACTTATGAGTTTTAATATTTATACAGATAGATAAGAAATAAATATAAACACATGTATTCATGAATGAGTATACACAGATATATTTTTAGTTTTATCCACTGAGAAAGCCTAAAAGTAATGATACCCTAATAGAAATTAACACACCTAACTTCCAGATTGGTTGATTTCTAAACACCATTCTCCAATAAAGAAAATTAGGACCCCCTTGGAGAAGTAGTAAGTTCCAAGGGCTGCAGCAGGGAAAATATAAGCTTAGACCTAAAGGCCAAAATAGAAATATGTGAGCAATAAATAAATAATAATAAAATTGGATTAAGACCCATAAAGTAAAAAAATATATATCCATAAATCCATATTTATATAAAAAATGAATAAATCAAACAATGGGAGAGAGAATCCACCTCTTCCTTGGCTTCACATAAAACAACTGTCACTTTTTTTTCTCTCTCTCTTGAAACAATACGCAATATCTAAGGCACCTCCCAGCATTTCTTAAAAGTCTGCCATAGCGTTCTGGAAAACCAGCCGAAGAATTCATGTTAGCTCTGCTCTCAGCATCCTGCCTTCTCTCCTCATGATGGGTGCTGGCTCTGCTTCCCCAGTTTTATAATGTCTGCAAAAACCAAGGACTGGCGTCTGTTGCCTGTATCCTATTCAGGCAGATGAGCAAAGTTTAGGGAGACCATGTGCACTGTGCCATGGATGGCACAATCAGAGAAAAGTGACTCACTCTGCTTCTCTGATGGCGTGCATGCTGTCCTTCCCTTTGTGATACCATCTTTCCACCAAAGCCAGAAAATTGCTTCAGTCTCCAACTGATTTTCTCTTAGGTGTCCCTGCATTCTAGTCTTATCCTGGCCAATAAAGAATGACACTGTTCCACTGTCTCCCCGTTCCTATTGCAGAATCAAAAACGGTCCTTACCTGCTCCCCCGTTCTGCCCCTGATCGCCAAAATCTGCCACATCTTGTGCCTCTCACAAAGGTATTCCCCGCCCTGCTTCATTCTGGAGGAGCCTTCATTAGAACACCCCAGGATGCACATCATGTACCAGAACAGACACAGAAGACAACAGCATGGTGTCCAACTGAGTGGGTTAATGGTACAAAGACAGACGACAGTAAACTGACTAACCAGCCTGAAGAAGTATAGAGAAAGTGAAGGGCAGGCCCAAAACTCCAGCAAGGCCATGGGACAGAAAGGGACTCATTTTTTGCTTGTGTTGCAGAAAATGGCAAGCTGATCTCTGGAAGCAGAAAACCACCATTCCCCACGAATATAGATTTCAGCAAGCATCGAAATGGCTGGCATTAACTCACCCCCAGAGCAATAGCCAGCAATAACAGATTGTCCCAATAGTCAGCCAAGATGCTTAGCCAAAAATGAGAATCAGAGAGACTCATTTCTCATATTCTCTCTAATCGGGCAGCATATTAAAATACTTTGGCAAAAATGAAAGTCCTGTCTCTGAAAAAAAAAAAAATCATTGTTACTCATTTTCATTGCACCCAATGCCCTGTCAATTGTTATAAAAATTCTTCTACCTTGGGAGAAAGTGCTTTGAAATACTTCCTCTTTTTTCAGGTTTACATAGCACTTGCTATCCAGGTGCAGGATTCATTAAAATGGTTCGCCCTTGAGTTCCTGGTCCACCGTATTATGTTTAACACCAAGTTGATAATTTTCCAGGAAAAGAACCCTTGAGCTTATTTTGAAATTCAAGAATATAACATTTTTAAACAGCTGGCCATAGATAGTGTAATATACCAACAGCAACATTTTGCCTGTTCTGCAGTGTCATTCTTTTTGTAAGGTTGCTCATAAAATTACTAATCCAAAAATTTCAGCTTTGCGCTGAATTTTAATAAAAGTCTAAAATGCTCTGGTGCTTCAGATTCCTGACAGCTGGTGCCTTTCCTATGACCTAATGTCTGTCCACTGGATAGACACTGGGGTGGATTTCACCCCACCATCCGTCATGTCATAAGGCATCTGGTCTTCAAGAGTATAAAGGGATTTGGGTCTTCATTTTATGCTTCTTCAACCATGTTGTACAAAGGTAGGCAGATGGTCTTTTATAGCAAAATGACCACATATGTATATGGTGTCTTCTGTTATCATTTTATTTCATGTCATATGATGAAAAAAAAATAGAAACTGTTAAAGATGGATGTTCTTATGCTTTAATATATGCTCAGACCAGAATTGCATTGCTTTTTGATAAGCTTCCAAATCAGAGAACAGGTAACATATAAACTTCCAAATTAGTGTGAAGTTAGATTGTGTTTCTAGTCTGGTGACATTTTGGGCTTTATTCAAAAAATATAAGTCCACAGCAATGCACTGTTGGGTGTAAAGGATTTATGTTCTATGTGGTCCTTCAGAGCAGATGCTATGTCTTGTTCTGCATTGAGAGTCCATGCCCTAGCATCCCTGGTGCAAAGATTTGTTGTTAGATACACTTTTCACTCAGTTTGTGCAAAATAAAAAACTACTACATTTATAAATATAGTTTCATCAAGAAAAAAACAATCTTCAAGAACACTACTTCTTAGCTTCTCTTGGGAAATCTTGTTCTTTCAAAATGCATTTTCAGATCTTCTCCCTTTGCCAGGGGTCATGTCTTACACCCACCATTTCTGACTTGGAACAATAAAATAGAATTGCACATCTCTTGGTGCTTCTTGGCAACAAACATTCAGTTTTTTATCTTTATCACTGTAATCCTCCCAGGACACTATTTACCTTCAAGAAATAAAAGTTTGCAGATTCTGTCTCTGATCCCACCCAAATATTCTAATATAGTATTTCTCATGGTTTATCTAGTAAATACCAAAGCACTGTTCACATCATCCAAAACAACTCCCTGCATACAATTCTTTACTTCTCCCTACTTTGTATCCTGAAATACTTAAACAAAGATGATTGACTTCCCTCTTTCTCTCTCAGAAAATCAAATTTTAGGTCTTTATGTTAATAATAGTAATTTCTTACTATTATTATGGTTGTTATTATTATTATTTAAATGTTTAATATGTGCCAGACAATAAGCCAAGCATTTTGCATGTTATTTAATACAACACAAAGAAAATCTTAGTATTATCTCAACTTTGCAAGTGGAAGAACTAAGGCTTACAGAATGGAAAAGCTTTGCAAAGATAATAGAATGAATAAGAAGAAGCAGGATGGTTCTAGACCAAATCTCTCAAACTCCAGGCCCTCATAAGTCACCACACAACCCTTCTTCACCTTTTTCTGTCACCTTCTCAACCTGCTGCTGCTGGGCCTTGGGTATGGTGGCCCCAGGGAGCTGCTGTCATCTTGGTGAACTCCTCAGTCCTACCTCCTAAACCTGCCATGATTATATTTTCATGTGACTTCTCTGTCTCTGGGGTAGAGACACTATAAGTTTTAGGCACTTTTATTTTATCATTCTGGTAAAAATATATATATATATATCTTGTCAGTACAAATATACCTTCTCTCTAAGGTTAAAAAAAAAAACTCCCCAGTTTTACCTGCAAGTTGATTATAATTATGTAATGTTCTATATGAACATTTTTCTCTCCATCACTAGTAATGAAAGCAAGATTTGAGAAGGTCTGGTATAGGCCTCAAGAAAACCAGTAGGTTCTTTTACTACATCCCTGGAAGAGTATTTTCTGAATGGACGTCAGTTCTTTGACTCTTCATTAAGCCATTCCAGGGGTTTTTGCTGTGACCACAACCCCTGGGGAAACAAAAACAAAAACACAGAATAAATACATAAACACTTGTGTTATTTGTTACCAAAAGGACTGTATAAATTACTTAGTTTATGAAATAATTTTTACCAATATACATCTACTCAGAAGAAATAGAATTGAGTAGTGAAAAATACCTAGTTATCTTTGAGAAAAATTCTTTTTTCTTTAAATATTTTTATTGATTTTGAAAGAGAGAGAAAGGGAGAGGGAGAGAGAACGAGAAACATCAATATGAGAGCAAAGCATTGATTGGGTGCACTACTGGGGATTGAGCCCACAACTCGGGCATGTGCCCTGACTGGGAATCGAACTGGCAACCTTTTGGTACTTGGGATGACGCTAAACCAACAGAGCCACACCAACCAGGGCTCTTTGAGAAAATTCTAAATGCCAATCATAACCTCTAATAAAAAACAGCTCATGGAAATTTAAAAAGGCGATTTTAGAAGACAGATCAGAATTCATGGTAAATTGTCTTTATTCACGCATTTGCTGGAGCTAAAGCGAAGTGTTTTTCAAGAGAACAAGTAGGTTTTTAATGTTCTCCTATGCTACAAAGAGCTCAGGCTTATTTGACCAGTGTTTAGAGATATTCTGAATCACTACTTGGTTTACAAGAAATCTTGACTTTTCCAAGGATTACCCTCCCCTGAATCTGAATGTTCTCAGGGCTATTTTACATCTGTAACAAAAAAAATGTGCCTGTGCTCTGCCTACTCAAAGGTCTTACTGTTATCAGAGAAATGCATGCATGGCCTTTCTCTGCTGCTAGTGGGACTGGGGTTCTTGGGGTACCACTGGAATAAGCATTTCTGGAGGACCCCACAAGATGAGATGTGGTAGAAAGCTTTATCTGCGTGGAATCATATCCCTCAGTTTCCAAATCCAGTTTCCAAAGTCCCATTTCCTTTAATCCAGTCCTCAAAGAGGTGAGCTGGGATTCAGCAGAGCTAGATGTAAAGCCAGTGTCCAGAGTTTCCGTTCCATGGTGGAGCTGGGTCCAGTACAGCATTTGGCTACTTACAGTCCTTCCTGTGCCGGGTCCACGTGGCTGTGAGCCATACGGGCGAATGCAGGAGCCGAGAGTCCCACAGCCAGGAGTGCAAGAGGCAAGAGAGCAAGAGAGAGAACTCCTTTGTGTAGGAGCTTAAGTATCTTAAATCTTTCCAAGCTTGTAGTGGCCGCACCTACTCTGGCCAATGACCAGTTCCCAGATGTGACTGATAGACAAGTACCTTCCCTATGTCCCCAGGCTGTACTGGGCATGCCTATAATATTTGGCCTTCCTTTTACTTATTTTCATTTATTAACAACTGTATTCATTACAGTGGTATCACTACCTAAAAGTCCTTAATAGTCTTTAAACCTGAATTAAGGACTCTCACTGTTATGTAACAGAGCTTCTGTTTCCAGTTTCTCTATTATGTCACCCTGAGTCCCTGTCTTGTCAGTTCTGGCTGCTATTACTGAGTACTGTAACTAGAAATTATTTCTCACAGTTCTGGAGGCTGAGAGTTCACGTTCAGAGTGCCAGGACACTTGGGCTCCGGGGAGGCTCTCTTCCAAGTCGCAGACTGCCAACTCCTCCCTGTGTCTTCACACACCAGAGAGCAGAGAGAGGAAGAAGCTCTCTCATGACTCACACAGACAATAATCCCATTTGTGACGGCTCCATCCTCATGACCTCATTTAGTGCGAATTACTTCCCAAGGACCTCACCTCCTAACACCATGACACTAGGGGATGGGATTTCAACATATGAATTTGTGAAGGACACAAACATTCCCTCCACAACAGTCCCTATCAGGTGAGATTCCTATCAGTATCTCACACAGAATGCGAGTCCCTGACTGTGGCTCTGCAGTCCCTTTCTCCTAACTAAAACTGTCCCTGTGTTTCTCCCTATGATCCAGTCATTGCACTCTTCATCTCCACTCAGTTGAATACCATCTGCATACAACAATAATCATGTCAGGTAGTTTGTATTTACTTAACAAATGTAATAAAAATACACTAAAACATTTGTATTAAAATAAGTGCTATGATGAGAATAAATGTTATATGCATGGAATATTAAAGCAGACAGAATAAAGTAGCTAATTCACTCATTTAAAAGAGCCTGAAAAGCCATCATTAAGAACACAACATTTGAACTGACTCTAGAAGAACACATTTTTCAGGAGGGTAGATTGAGAAGGACTTTTCAGAAAGAGGTAGGTACATGGACAAGAAAAAACATGACGTGTGGGTAGACCTTGCACAGAAGGGCACACGTTCAGCAGAGATTATAGGGTATAAGATAGGAGACGTAGTGAGGAGGCAGAGTGTAGAGGAACATGTCTTTCTTTATGAAATTTTAGCTTTATCCTGAACTGGCACACTCTCCTACATAGCCCTTCATAATAAAGGACTGCTTCTCACAGGGTGCACAGGTGGATGTCGCTTTTAGATATATGACCAAATTACATTAGTCAATGAAAAACCATCAGTTTGTGTTTCACAAAGTTTTCCCAGCAGAACAGATGAAGCATTGCAGGGATTTAAAGCTGGGGCCAGAAGCATATCAATTAGAAGACTACTAAGACTCTCTGTGAGAGATGAGGAAGAACTATGAGGAAAGAATCCAAATTGCTTTAAATCCTCTGTTAAAAGAGTTACACACACACACACACACACACACACACACACACACACCAAACCACTGCAAGGAGCCTCGGAAGATTGCATCACCGATGGAGGAAACACAAGATCCCAGGAGGTAAAGTGTTCACTGTTAAAAACTACAAAAGGTCTTGCCCTGGCCGGTTTGGCTCAGCGGTTAGAGCATCAGCCTGTGGTCCAGGGAGACCTGGGTTCAGTTCCCGCTAAGGGCACGTACCTCAGTTGCAGTTTGTCCCTGGCCCTGGTTGGGTCGTGCGGGTAAAAGCCACTCAATGTGTCCCTTTCACGTCGATGTTTCTCCCTCTCCACCCCCCCCTCCCTCCTACTCTATCTAAACAACAAATGGAAATCCTGGGTGAGGATTAAAAAAAAAAAAAATTACACAAGGTCTCCAGTAGAAACCCACATGATACACAGCATAACTCTGCAGGGACATTCAGAATTTGCAGTTTGCACAAGTACTAGTAATTAGCTTGGCTCAAATTCCACTTTCTAGATGCTAATTCTGTATATTTCCACCACTCCTTAGCAACAGGGGCTTCCAATTCTAGCTCACTGCTGAGCCCACCTCTACTTTGCTATTACCTGAAGAGGCTGCCAGCCACCCAAGTCATAGAAAATGTGATCTAGAATCCAAGGAGCACCATTTGGGAGACAATCCAAATTAGCAACACCATCTGCCTCTTTTTATAATAATGTCATACCACTCACCAGGTTTCCTTAAAAATGGAAATGTACTTTTTAAGACCATATAAAAATACAGAGCTCATAGGTCCTGTAGTATATCTACATCTACTTCTCCCATCCAGCAATTCCATCCTCCTCCTCCCATTGGTTCCACCAGCCCATAACAGAAATCCATTAACTTTGGCTAGAAATCAAAGTGATTGCCCAAGACCCACTATCAACTTCCTGCAGCTATTTCTGACTCGCTTGGTCATTAATCCAACAAGATTTAAACTTTAGGTCAACTCTAATTTCAACTTCTTTCTCTGACTTCTCCAATTGCTGTTCATAAATTTTGCTTCTGCTCATATCTTTGAGTCCTGGCTTTCTAATCTCCTGCCTCACCACCTTCCTTATGACCTTGGGGTAGGGGGCACATTCAACATACAAGAGGTCAAGGAAAGCCTAACCCACTTCCTGTTCAGTTTGGGAAATTATGAATAAGAAAGTTAGGCAATTTGAGGCAAATATAAGAATTCTTAAAAATAGAGAATTTTTTTGTTTGCTCTTTTGCTAAAGGAAAATAGAGAGTGAAATATTACTTTTGGCTGCAAGTATCAGATTTTATGCAGTTGATGGCATTGATCTGGAAAAAGAGAGAATATTAAATGAGACAGCGAAAGATGAGCAAGAGAATGACTTCATCTAGCTTGGTGCAGTGATGTGCAGGGGGATTTGAGAAGGGATACAAAAAAAAGCAGAAAGGAGAACTTAGACTACAGTAATGGGGAAACTGGTACAGTTTGGGGGTCACAGTCAAAGACTAGCCATCAATAGTTATAGTACTGAATGATAGCTGATGTCAAAATAAAAACTATTTTGCTGTTTAGAATAAGAATATTAAGCAATGTTACAGATTTCTGCCAGGTCATGAACATTATTGGTATAAATGTACAAAATCTATTTTTTTAAAGATCCTTGAAAAAAATGGAGTGTGAAATTTGGCATTAGTGCTTAACTGAATGTCTGAGCTTTAATCTGCAAATGAGGTAGTTGCTGGAACTGGCTGAAAAATATCCTGTTTCACAGGATTATAGCTGCATAAGAAAACCTGGGGCTAAAAGTAGAAATGACCTCCAAGTGCAGTAAATATCGAGTATAATAGACAACCTGGGCACAAGAGGCTCCACTCCCAAAGGAGATGAAACAAAGGATTATGCCCGAAAAATATTTTGAGAAACATTCCACAGAAGAATGTATATCACATTCATGCCAAGCCTGTGATTTAACATGGCCTATAGGTTTGGGCACCTTAAGATGAAATGTAAATATAAACATGTCATATATAAAGTCTCGGTACAAATATAAAAATGACTGAGCTGAGGAGAATATAAATGGCAAGTTACTATTTAGTAAATCACTGATCAGTATATCATGTCCAATGGCATTTGTTCTACAGTCTCTCCATAGGTTGAACTGAACAAGATGATAACATCAACACAGGAAGCAACCCTTGATGGAGCACTTACCACTAGACACTATATGGATGAGTTTTCCATCTGCATCATCTCATTATTTCCTAGTAATTAACTTAAAAGGTCCTCATTTAACAAGGAGGAAAGCGAGGCACAGAGAGATGAAGTTAGACATAGAGCAAAGAATAAAAAAAAAGAATTATTCTGACGTAGTGCTGCTATGACTTCCATTATAGTGCCTACACTGTACTGCTTTCTGGTCTCCTGTGAGATTGATAACAATAGCAAGATCGGCAAGAATGGGTCAAAAGGATAAAGAAGTATTTTAATCAGACTTGTATTTAACTCATGTAAGAGTAAACCTAACACCCTGTTTTAGGGTTTTTTTGTGTGTTTTTGTTTTTGTTTTTTATCCTCACCCGAGGACATTTTTCCATTTTTTGTTCAGATAGAGTGGGAGGGAGAGAGAGGAAGAGAGAGAGAGAGAAACATCGATGTGAAGGGACACATCGAGTGGCTGCCACCCTCACGACCAAACAGGGCCGGGGACAAACTGCAACCGAGGTACGTGCCCTTAGCGGGAACCGAACCCGGGTCTCTCTGTACTGCAGGCCGACACTCCAACCGCTGAGCCAAACTGGCCAGGGCTGTTTTAGGTTTTTTAAAAGACAGAAATTCATTTTTCTCTCATGTGAAAGAAATTCCAAGTGAATAGTCTGTGGCTGGGAGGGCAGCTCCACATTGTCAGTCCACCCCCTCCTATCCAGCTCCTCCACCATCCTTAACATGTTGCCTCGTGTTTCAAAATGGCTGCCTGAGCTCCAGCCAAGGAGCACAATAGGAAGGGACAAAAAAGAATATGGCAAATGACATACATGTTGTTTTTTTTTCCCCTTTATTGATTTTAGAGGGAGAGGAAGTGAGAAAGAGAGAGAGATAGAAACAGCAATGAGAGAGAACATTGATTGGCCACCTCCTGCATGCCCCCACTGGGGATCAGGCCCACAACCTGAGCATGTGTCCTGGCCGGGAGTTGAACGGCGACCTCTTGGTGCATGGGTTGCCGGTCAACCACTGAACCACACTGGCAGGACATGCATGTGGTCTTTAAAGTAGCTTCCTAAAGTGGCTGCATAGCACTTCCACTCACATCTCATTTGTCAGCGCTAAGACGCAGAAATACACCTGACTATTAGGAAATCTTGGAATAGGTAGCCTTTATTTTGCATATAATTGATTTAAAACTGGGTTTCATTATTAAGATAATACAAGAGAACAGATTTGGGGGAAGCAAGATGGCAAGAGGCCTCCAGTGTTCTCATTCCTGCAGATTAGAGGGAGGGTGTTTCATGCTTTGAGCAAAGATAGGGTAGAAAACAAGACAAGAAATAGACCGGGGAAAGATCATGCAGGAAAGATGTTGAGTATGACATTAAAATTATCGTATGGTTGAATTATGAATGAAAATTAAATAAATCATTATAATGGTATTTTTTTATCACCATAACTGTAGAAATATATATCATATATATGATATATGCAACTGTAGAAATATGATAGCAATTTGGAATCCCTCTAAAGTGTGTAAATATTAAGCATTTGAATAAATTTAAGTATTTTTTACACCAGAGCACATTAAAAAATGTAAGTCATTCAAAATATCAATGAATATTCTAATTATTGTTCTTCAGGTTTAATAATTACTGTATTTAAAATGAACTAATTACTAAAACGAAGTAATGGCGATGTAAAGTGTAGCATAGGGAATATGGTCAATAATAAATTACAGCATACCACCCGGCCGGTGTGGCTCAGTGGCTAAGCATCAACCCATGCATCAAGAGGTCACCGGTTTGATTCCCAGTCAGGGCACATGCCTAGGTTGTGGGCAAAATCCCCAGTGGGGAACATGCAGGAGATGACCAATCAATGTTCTCTCTCATCAATGTTTCTAGCTCTTTCCTCCTCTCCTTTCCTCTCTCTCTAAAATCAATAACAAAAAATAAATAAATTATAGCATACAAAATATAGTCAATAATATTGTAATAATTATGTATGGTGTCAGATGGGTACTAGTATTCGGGTGTACATTTTGTAAGATATGTGCACCTGAAACTAATAAACAAAAATTATCTTTAAAAAAGTATCATTCTTGTTCTTTATATCAGGAAGATGAGGTTTTAAAAAGAAGAAAAAGGAGCATTCTTAGAATCTAGGGTATCAAGCCCAGAGTCACGGAGGTCAGCAAAATAAACCTTTGCCCAAGTTCAAGAAGACCTTTCAAGGAGATGCAGAGGGGTCACATGAGCATGGGGTGGTTAACTAGCTTGAATGATTAATTACCTGAAATTCCACGTTCACTCCAGTATACTCTGAATGGAGAAAACAGCCTTCTAGAGATTGACCTTTGGCTAGATGTACAGGGTATTGTTGTCTTTCAATAGATGCATGAAATATAAATATGCTCATTCATATCTTTCTCCACCTTCAGGGGAGAAGCTTCTCCAAGCTGTGAATCATATCATTTCCATCTGTTTCCCCTCTACTTGGTTCAACAGCTGTCACAGAGCAGTTTCTTGGTATACAGGGTGGGGCAAAAGTAAGTTTGTAGTTGTTCATATGAAAAATAATACAATAGCCCTGGCCAGTTGAAGCATCAGACCATGGACCAAACAGATGAGGGTTTAGTTCTAGTCAAGGGCATGTACCTCTGTTGCCGTTTGGTCCCTGGCCCTGGTTGGGGTCATGTGGGAGGCAACTAACTTATCGATGTGTCCCTCTCATGTTGATGTTTCCCCCCACCCCCACCCCCTTCCAATCTATCTGAAGATAAATGGAAAAATATCCTCAGGTGAGGTAAAACAAAATAATAATAATAATATAATAATTAATAAATAATAATCTAAGGATAAACTGTTTCACAAACAACTGTAAACCTACTTTTGCCCCACCCTGTGTGTTTTGTTAAGAAATAGCATTGAAGTGTTCTGCTCCAATAAAAATTTTGCTTTGTTTGAAGGACCTGAACAGCATCACATCAGCATTCTTATTCCTGGATCTGGAAGAGAAGAGGATGTAAAGTTCCTTGGGTCCTACCAATTCAGACACATCCATCCTTCAATGCTATCTTTGCATTGAATGCTTCTCAGGTTGTATCAATGTCTCCATCTTCTGAATACCTTAAGATTAATGCAAGTTTGGACCATGCAAGGTATTCTTTCATTCAGAGGTTGCAATTCAGGGTCACAGACACACTGGCTAAGCAATCCTTTGTGACAAGATGAGGGTTTTCAGGTAACCCAGTAAGCGAATATAGACTGAAGACTATACTATCTCTTATTACAGCCTTACACCTTTAATGTTGTGAAAAAAAATATGGAGAGCCACTCCTCTGACAATTTCACATTGAATTAACTGTTCCTCATCTATTAGTCTTGTCTCATTATCTACTGCAAGCTCCTTGAGAGCCCACACTGAGTCTCATGTTTCTTGGCTTTGCTCACTTGGCACCTAGCTCAGGGTACACAAGGAAGCCTCCCTGTAAACACAGTAACTGTGGGAAACAGTGTCACTCCAGTGAGAACTGCCACCATGGTGGTTTCCTATAAACTGGCTGCTAATTGGGTGATTCCCAGAGAAGAAAATGACCCAACACACAGGCAATCTTCAATTTCTCTGCCTTCCCATTTACATTCATTTTCAGATACAAACACCCTGGCCAGACTTAGTAGCAACCAAGTAGACAAAATAGCACATAAAATTTGAAGGAAGAGAAATCCATACCCTTATAATTCTTGGAGAAGATGCCTAAAGGAACCTGGTCAGACTCTGACCCTCTGTGTCCTTGTTTGCACTCTTGTTTCCTTTATTTAAGATGGAAAGGACCTTTATTTAAAAGATCCAGCCAGTATGGCTCAGTTGTTGAGTATCGACCCATGCACCAAGAGGTCATCGGTTTGATTCCCGATCAGGGCACACGTCCAGGATGTGGACCAAATCCCCAGAGGAGAGCATGCAGGTGGCGGCCAGCTGGTGTTCTCTCTCATCAATGTTTCTATCTCTCTGTCCCTCTCCCTTCCCCTCTCTCTAAAATCAATGAAGAAAAAATAATTTTAAATAATAAAATTGAAATAACAATACTGATTAAATGTCTGAATTGGACAATAATGAATATCTTATCAAGCTAATTTTAATCTTCCTTAAACCATTAAGTAAATTGTTTCATACTCTTTACCATTACAGTGAACTAAAGTCATATTTATACTCCACACTAAAATATCTAGTTTTCTCTGCCTAAAAAGGGATCAAAATGTTTTAGGAGAGACACCACACTAATTAATTAATGTCTATCTTACATAAAAGTTGTGTTTTTTTTAATATAGTCTTACTTGTTTTATTTTTCTTCATGGCTTCAGAATATTTTGTTATTCTTCTTTTTATTTAGTTTTGTTACAAATGTTTCTCCTTTTTTCCCCATTGACACCCTCCGCCCCCTCCCTCCCCGCCCTGTCCCCAGCTTTGTTGTCCAGGTCCATTGGTTATGCGTACATGCATATAAGTTCTGTGGCTTATCTCTTCCCCTCATATTCCCCTCTTCTGGGAATTGTCAATCAGTACCTGACTTCCACATCTCTGGTACTATCCTGTTCTTCAGACTGTTATGTTCATTATATTCACAAACAAGTGAGATCAAGTGATGTTTCTCTTTTTCTGCTTGGCTTGTTTCACTTAGGATAATACTCTCCAGGTCCCTCCATGTCGTCTCAAAGGATAAGAGATCTCTTTTTCTTACAGCTGCATGGTACTCCATCGTGTATATGTACCACTGCTTTTTTATCCATTCGTCTACTGATGGACACTTGGGCTGTTTCCAGATCCTAGCTATTGTAAATAGAGCTGCTACAAACATGGGGGTACATATATTCTTTCTGATTGGTGTTTCAGGCTTCTTAGGGTGTATTCCTAGAAGTGGGATCACTGGGTCAAATGGAAGTTCAATTTTAAATTTTTTGAAGTAACACTATAGTGTTTTCCATAGTGGCTGCACCAGTCTGCATTCCCACCAGCAGTGTACTAGAGTCCCCTTTTCTCCACACCCTCGCCAACACTTGTTTGATGCTTTGTTGATGGCGGCCATTCTGACAGGTGTGAGGTAATACCTCATTGTTGTTTTAATTTGCATCTCTCTGATGATTAGTGACATTGAGCATTTCTTCATATCTCTCTTAGCCATTTATATGTCCTTTTTGGAGAAGTGTCTAAATATTTTCTGTGTATATATCATATCATCTGTAAATATGACAGTTTCACTTCCTCCATTCCAATTTAGATCCCTTTTATTTTTTCTTCATGTCTGATTGCTGTGGCTAAGATTTCCAGTAGTATGTTAAATAAGAGTGGCGAAAGTGGGCATCCTTGTCTTGTTCCTGTTCTTAAGGAAACTGCTTTAAGTTTTTGTCATTGACTATGATGTTGCCTGAATGTTTATCATATACGGCCATTATTATATCAAGATATGATCCCTCTATTCCCAAATTGCTAAGCATTTTTATCAGAAATGGGTGTGGATTTTGTCCAATACTTTTTTAGTATCTATTGATATGATCATATGATGTTTATCTTTCATTTTGTTTATGTGGTATATCACATTTAATTTTTATTAATTTAATTATTTTTGTTACAAATGTGTCTCCTTTTTCCCCCATTGACACCCTCCTCCCCCTCCCTCCCCACCCTACCCCCAGCTTTGTTGTCCATGTCCATTGTTCATGCATACATGCATATAAGTTCTGTGGTTTATCTCTCCCCCACCACTTGCTGTTTGATGATTTGTTGATGGCAGCCATTCTGACAGGTGTGAGGTGATACCTCATTGTTGTTTTAATTTGCATGTCTCTGATGATTAGTGATGTTGAACATTTCTTCATATGTCTCTTAGCCACTTGTATGTCCTGTTTGGAGAGGTGCCTATTTAGTTCCTCTGCCCATTTTTTATTGGGTTCTTTGTGTTGAGTTGTATGAGCACTCTATATATATTGGAAATTAACACATTATCTGATATATCATTGGCAATTATGCTCTCCCATACAGTGGGTTGTGTTTCCATTTTGATGATTGTATCTTTTGCTGTGCAGCTTTTTAGTTTGATGTAGTCCCACATGTTTATTTTCTCCTTTGTTTCTGTTGCCTTAGGTGATGTATCATTGAAAATTCTGCTGCGTATGATATCTGCAATTTTGTTGCCAACAGTTTCTTCTAGGATTTTTATGGATTCATGAGTCACATTTAAGTCCTTTATTCATTTTGAGTTTATTTTTATGTATGTTGTAAGTTGATGGACTAGTTTCATGTTTTTGCATGTAGCTGTCCAATTTTCCCAACATCATGTATTAAAGAGGCTGTCTTTACTCTGTATGCTCTTGCCACCTTTCTCAAATATTAATTGAGCATATTGGCTTGGGTCCATTTCTGGGTTCTCTGTTCTGTTCCACTGGTCTATATGCCTGTTCTTGTGCCAGTACCAGGCTCTTTTGATTACAGTGGCTTTGTAGTATAACCTGAAATCTGGAAATAAGATCCCTCCAACTTTGTTCTTTTTCAAGATTGCTATGGCTATTCAAGGTCTTTTTTGGTTCCATATGAACTTTTGAAGTATTTGTTCTAGTTCTGTGAAGTATCTCATTGGTATTTTGATGGGGATTGCTTTGAATCTATAGATATCTTTGGGTAGTATGGACATTTTAATGATGTTGATTCTTCCAATCCATGAGCAAGGTATATGCTTCCACTTTCTTTATATCTTCCTCTATTTCTTTTTTCAATGACATGTAGTTTTTTGTGAAGAGGTCCTTCACTTCTTCGGTTAAGTTTATTCCTAGGTATCTTAATTTTTTTTGCCACAATGGTAAGTGGGATTGTTTTTTTAGTTTTTCTTTCTGTGAGTTCATTATTGGTGTATAAGAATGCCATCGATTTCTTGACGTTAATTTTGTATCCTGCTACTTTGCCAAATTCATTTATTAAATTTAGTAAATTTTTTATAGAGCTTTTTGGGTTTTCTACGTATAGTATCATGTCATCTGTGAATAATGACAGTTTCACTTCCTCCTTTCCAATTTGGATCCCTTTTATTTTTTCTTCCTGTCTTATTGCTGTGGCTAAGACTTCCAGTACTATGTTAAATTAGAGTGGTGAAAGTGGGCATCATTGTAAAAATATGGAATGCTTCATGAATTTGCAAGTCATCCTTGCACAGGGGCCATGCTAATCTTCTCTGTATCTTTCTAATTTTAGTATATTTGCCGCCAAAGTGAGCATTATATATCTGTTTTTAGATGTGCATTGCCCAGTAGAAGTCTCTATGATGATGAAAATGTTCTATATTTACACTGTCTAATGTAGTAGCCACATATAGCTAGTGAGCATTTGAAATATAGTGTGATTAAAACTAAATTTTTCATCTTATTTTGTTATTTTTTAATTTTATTAAATCTATTGGGGTGACATTGGTTAATAAAATTAGATAGGCTTCAGACATACAATTCTATAATACATCATCTATATACTGCATTGTGTTCACTACTCAAAATCAAGTCTCCTTCTATCACCATATTGTACTCCCTTTACCCTCCTCATCTGCTTCCTCCACCCCTATTTCCCTCTAATAACCACCAAATGTTGTCTGTGTCTATTAGCTTTTGTTTGTTTGTCTTATGTGCTTGTTCATTGCATTCAGCTTTATATCCCACATATGAGTGAAACCACATGGTTGTTTGTAAAAATATATGCACCTTTATGCATATTGCAGCATTATTCACAGTGGCCAAGATAGGGAAACAACAGAAGTGTTCTTCAACAGATGATTGGATAAAGAAGATGTGGTACATACAGACTATGGAAGACTAATCAGCCTTAAAAATAAAATGGAATACTGTCATTAGCAACAACATAGGATACCAAACATTCAAAGAAGAACTAACACCCATTCTCCTCAAACAAATCAAAAAGTTCAAGAAGAAGGAAGACTTATGATTCAGCATAATTCTAATTCCAAAACCAGAAAAAAACACTACAAAGAAAGAAAACTACAGGCCAAGACGCCAAAATACTAGCAAATCAGATCCACCAATACACCAAAAAAATTATTTACCAAGACCAAGTGGGATTCATCCCAGGGATGCAAGGCTGGTACAATATTTGCAAATCAATAAATGTGATACACCGCAAAAACAAAATGAAGAATAAAAACTACATAATCATATCAATAGATGCCGAAAAAGCCTTTGACAAAATCCGGCATTCATTTCTGATAAAAATGCTCAGCAATCTGGGAATAGAGGGGTCATATCTCAACATAATAAAGGCCATATATGAAAGACCTACAGCCAACATAATACTCAATGGGCAAAATCTAAAAGCATTTACCTTAAGAACAGGAACAAGGCAGGGATGCCCACTTTCACCACTCTTATTTAACATAGTACTGGAAGTCTTAGCCATAGTAATCAGACAGAAAGAAAAAATAAAAGGGATCCAAATTGGAAAGGAGGAAGTGAAACTGTCACTATTTGCAGATGACATGATACTATACGTAGAAAACCCCAAAGACTCCATCAAAAATTTACTAAACTTAATAAATGAATTTGGCAAAGACGCAGGATACAAAATTAACGTCAAGAAATTGATGGCATTCTTATACACCAATGATGAACTCTCAGAAAGAGAAACCACAAAAACAATCCCATTTACCATTGCAGCAAAAAAATTAAGATACCTAGGAATAAACTTAACCAAAGAAATTAAGAACCTATTTGCAGAAAACTAAGGTCATTGAAAAAAGAAATAGAGGAAGATATAAAAAAGTGAAAGCACATACCCTGTTCATGGATTGGAAAAATTAACATCATTAAAATGTCCATACTACCCAAAGAGATCTATAGATTCAATGCAATCTCCATCAAAATACCAACGACATACTTCACAGAACTAGAACAAATACTTCAAAAGTTCATATGGAACCAAAACAAACCTTGAATAGCCACAGCAATGTTGAAAAAGAAGAACAAAGTTGGAGGGATCACATTACCAGATTTCAGGTTATACTACAAAGCCACTGTAATCAAAAGAGCCTGGTACTGGCACAAGAACAGGCATATAGACCAGTGGAACAGAACAGAGTCTTTTGTTGTGAGGTGGGTCTCTTGTAAACAACATATAGATGTATCCTCCAAATATTTAATTGCTGTAACATTTTTAGTTTCCAAGAGCCTTTTTACGGTCTTTTTTTTTTTTTTACTGTACCCAGTTCTTATTCCATGGAGACAATATCCTATTTTCTCTGTCTGATGATATCAATGATCTTTCTCAGTCTTTCTTTAGCTTTGTGCACTGTCTCTTTTATCTCTGAATTCCTTAACTTTGCTTTTTTTTTTTCTATCTTTTGTGTTAGAAACTCTCCATAAAGCCCCAAAAAGTGTGTGCAGAATCAGGGCTTGTCAAGTGACATCCTCCATTTCAGAATTACTGAGTTGAACCATTTCCTAGGGATACCTGATGTTTTTCTCTTTTGATTCATCAGTTTCCCCAGAAGAAAATCCCAACGTCTGGCCTTAACTATATGAATGCGGCTGTCTGATTTGAACTAACAAACTTACATAGAGTGACAAAAATAGTAAAAAGAGCTCTTGTTTACCTTCTGTCCAGATTCAGCAAATTTTAACATTTGCCACATTTTCTTTATTATTCTAGTTGATAGATAGGTAGATAGATGATAGATAGATAGGTAGATAGATAGATAATATAGAGATAGATAGATGATAGATGGGTGGATGGATAGATAGATAGATAGATAGATAGATAGATAGATAGATAGATATGTAAATAAAGATATGTGTATATATTTTTTCTAAACCATGTAAAAGTAGGTAATCAATGCATAGTGCCCCTTTTCACCCTTCATATTTAAATTATATTTCTTAAAAACAAAGAAATTACTTGATATAATCAGAGTATAATGATCAAATTCAGGAAATTTAACATTGGCACAATACTTTTACTTAATATACACCCCTTACTCCAATTTTATCTATTGGCCCAATAGTGTGCTGTTTCTTCAGAACAGGAACTAGTCCAGGATCACAGATCAAATCAGTTTTCATGTCTCTTTATTCTCTTACAGTACAGAACATTTCTTTAGCTTTTGCCTGCATGACATGAGTGTTTTTGAAGAACATAGATTTTTTTTTTTTTAAGGTTGCTCAGTTAGGTTTTGCCTGCTATTTCCATCTAACTAATTTAAGCATTGCTGGTTTGAATATCATCTAACTGATGTGTCATTCTCCCAGTAATACATCTGAAGGCGCAAGATGTCCATCAGTCACTAATTAATGTTGTTAATTTTGATCACCAAGTCAAGGTGTTATTCAGTTTCTGCACAGTGTAGCTGCAATACCAGCAATCGGTAAGGAAACAACTAAGACAATGCAAATATCCTGCTCTTTCTCAAACTTTTCTCCTTAGCCTGGATACTCATGGATAAGTTTTGTTCAAATCAATCCTTTTATATTAAAAATAATAATATTTTTAACTTCACCACTTTCTCCACATTTTTACTTTATTCTTGTATTTGGTATGAGGACAGATCTTAACTTATACTTTTTTAAATGGTTATTCATTTGTTTTAAGACCGTCTATTTTAAAAGCTCATCTTTGCACCAGTGATTTGATACAACACCCCTTTCAGACAGTTAATTTTCACATGAAATTGGTTCTATTTCTGAAACTTGCATTCCAATGGTCTATTTATGTAACAGTGCAACATACATTTAATTATATATCTTGATTTTCAGTGTCCTCCCAGCTATTCTTGCAGGTTAATTTTCAAATGTTTAGTATCAACATGTCTAGTTCCAAACATAATCTTATTGAGATTGCATTAAATTTATGTCATCTTCTTTAAAATTTTTTTCTTTATTGATATTTAGAGAGAGAGGAAATGAGAGGGAGAGAGAGATAGAGCATCAATGAGAGAGAACATTGGTTGACCGCCTCCTGCATTCCCCCACACTGGGGATCAGGCCCACAACCTGGGCATGTGCCCTGACCGGGAATCGAACCGGCAACCCGTTGGTGCATGAGTCAACGCTCAACCACTGAGCCACACCGGCGGGGCAAATTTATGTCATCTTAAAGAAAACTGACATCTTAATGAAATGGAGACATTCTAACCAAGAACAAATGCCTCCATTTATTCAAGCCTACTTTTGAGTGTTTCATAGAAGTTGTGAACATTTAAGTGTATTCTTACATATATTACCTTTTGTCACTATTATGAATAAATTTTCTCTTCTACTTATTTGTGCACATGTCTGCTATTAATTTTTGCATATTAATTTTATATCTTGCTATTATGCCGAATTCTTTTATTGTTTAAGTTAGACTTACCTGTATTCTCTAGGATTGTTCAATTGTACTATTATGTCCTCTGTAAACAGAGGATATATAAGATTCATCTGGCCACAGTATTTTCCAAACCCAGAAGACACAAACATGTATGGTTCAAAAAATTTACGAGAAGCAACAGAGCAGTAATTCTGAATATTATTTAAAACTCACACGCACATACACATAGACACACACTCACATACACATACATACTTACGTAAGAAAAAGTAGTTTTGAAAAAATATGAAAATAATAGTACTATTAATAGAATTTTAAAGTTAAGAAAGTGATGGCTTATAAGCTCAATATAGAATTCTGGGATAAATCAAAGAATGTCTAGTTCAGTAGAGCTCATAGCTACAAGGTGACTAAACTCATAACATATATTATAGTGAAATGAGCAGAAAGGTATTCATATCAATGTTTAGGTTAGTGTTCCATCTAGTGGAAAAATTACCCAATGAGTAAGACATAAAACTATAGAATGCTGAATAGCTTAATCAATGCATTACCACTAAGTACTTCACAACGATGTTTATATAGTTTTCTTGCTTCCTCTCCCCAGCATTGCATATCTGTCAAATGGACATCTTCACATCATCAGTTAACAACTTTCTACTTTCATAGAGTTTGGCATCAGTGTATAATGTAAGGTCTCTAAAAGAAGTGTACATATATAGTTCAGTATCTTTTCTTGCATATCTGTGAGAAACTTTATACTTCGTTGATATTTATAATTTGAGAGACTCTTAAAAAATCTCAGGATAGATCTCTTAAATGTCAACTAAGTGGGATCTTTCTCTTCATCTTATATTTACCATTCCTATGCTTCACAGAAAACCTTCTTGATATTTTATAACTTGGGGGTGACCTGCTCTATCCTACTTGCATTATATATTTCATGAGCTTTGATTACAATTTCTTTAAGGCTTCATTGTGCCAAACTGAAAATTTCTCCTTCATAGGTCTTTCTCAGACAAGAATAAGATAAAATTAGAAGGAGCCAGAGCTAAAGTACTTGAAAAATTAGAGGATGATCTGTCAGAAAGAAAACTATAAAGACATAAATAAGAAAAATGGAGGAAGATAATTGAAATCAAAGTATTAGAAAAGTGTTTTTAAAATAAAGGAGAAAGGTTTTCCCTCTAGTTTCTTAGTAGTATGAATTGTTTCCTTTATTTCTTTCTCATTTCTAGAAAAAAAAAAATAGTGCTGTTCTCATGTGTGTACTTCACTAATTACCTTCCTAAAACATTAACTGAGACAGAGAGCAATTACTCACACATTGCTAAAGAACATTCTAGAGGCTTCACCTCTGGTGAGATGGTTCCTTCCCAAGATGTCTTATGCCATCTGTTCTGCATGTGGTCACATTATTGACATCCCTAGCCAGCATACAAAAGTCATTTTTTGGCTATTTGACTGATGTATATGTTGCATTCTTATCTGTCTTACCAGAAGTGCATTTGCTAGTGTAACCCTCTCAGTTCATTACAACCTGTCACTGAAAATGGATTGCCTCATCGCTATAAAACTTGTGTTCAGTGTATTAGCATAAAGGTGACAGCAACTGCTGATACAAAACATCTTAGAAAGTGAGAGACAACATGAAAGTGAGGTAGATGGCTTAAGAATTGTTAAATAAGTAAGATCCTTTTAGAAAATCTGTTGAGTACTATATGATGATTTCAGACCTTCAGAAACAGAAACGATGTGCTACTCGTTAAACACTCACTCTATGACCAATCTTTGTACATTTTCATCACCCATTCTGAAACCCAAAGAGCAAATGGCCGTTAAGTGCCCTAACTTAACATCTTTCTGCTTTCTCATTTCTTTCTACCAGACCACCAATTCCTTAATGCCACAAAGTGCTCTGGTCTCTTGAAATGTCTCCTCTCCCAAGCTGTATCTTCCTGGCATTTAACTTGCTTATAACAATATCTAGTTAAAATATAGTAAAATTATTTTTGTGATTGAATTTATTTTATGATTATCTTTGTTTATGACACTAAAAGAGAAAACTGGATTTATATTTAAAATAATGATATACAATTTCTAGACAACTTGACTTAAGCAAAAAAGAGTGAAAATAAAGAAATATATTAAGTCAAATAATGGATATTAAAAAATTGTAAAGATTGTACTCAATGACAGAAATTTTGATTAGAAAAAAAACATTGTGTTGATGTTAGTGAGCCTTCATTTCTGGTTCAGGCTCTATCATTTCCTACTTGGAAGATATCAGCAAAGTCATGCAACTTTCATGTGTTTCAGTCTTCACCACTAAAAGAAGTTGTTCTTAAACAATCTTTTGGTATATAATAATAGCTACCATTATATGAACACTTTTATGGGTCAAACTGTGTTAAATGCACTATATGGGAACTCTTGCTTGATTTAACTCTTACAACAACCTTGCAAAGGAGATGTCGTCACTATTGTTCTAGAGATCGGGAAACAGCCTCAGAAAGATGAAATATCATTCCCAACACTACACAGCTTGTTACTGATATAGATGGACTCGAGCCCGGGTATGTCTGATCCTAAGCTGTGTTCCCATCTTCCTAAGGGTAGCCCACATCTTGGACCTATTGTAGTACTAATGGCAACTCGTCCTGCAAAATCTTTCTAAGGGACTCAATTCAAGGTTCCTAGAACTGTATTAACAGAAAAAAATTACATAGGGCAACATAGTTTTATATGATATTTAAGACAAATTTTAGGATTGGAAAAGTAACATATATTTATAGGATAAGACACAGTAACTACTGAAAAGTATAAAGAAGAAAAACATCAATTCTAGTTCTACCATCCATAAATTACTATTTGGCTATATGTCCTCCCTCTCCTTGTTCCATGAATGGATATTTAAATGTCTAATCCAGTGTCTGGAGCAGTGGTTCCTTGGTGTAGGATGAATGAAATTTTAGCTGATATCTTTATTTCTTCCTACTATCCCCTCTGCCTAGTTAACGAATATAAAATAACAAAAGCACCTTTTTTTTGTTACACATGTTTCTCATTTTTTACCCCATTGACACCTTCCTCCCCCTCCCCTCCAACCCCCTCCCCACCTTTGTTGTCCATGTCCATTGGTTATGCATACATGCATATAAGTTCTGTGGTTTATCTCTTCCCACCCCCCACCCGCCCTCTTCTAAGGGTTGTCTACTTCCATGTTTCTGGGTCTACCGTATTTCTCAGACTGTTATATTCATAATATTTCATATATAAGTGAGATTACGTGGTATTTGTCTTTTTCTGCTTGGCTTGTTTCACTTAAGATAACACTTTCCAGGTCCCTCCAAGTCGTCTCAAAGGATAAGAGATTTTTCTTTCTTATAGCTGCATAGTACTCCATTGTGTATATGTACCACTGCTTTTTTATACCTTCGTCTACTGATGGACACTTGGGCTGTTTCCAGATCTTAGCTATTGTAAATAGTGCTGCTATGAACATGGGTGTACATATATTCTTCCTGATTGGTGTTTCAGGCTTCTTAGGGTATATTCCTAGAAGCAGGAACACTGGGTAAAATGGAAGTTCAATTTTTAATTTTTTGAGGTAACACCATATTGTTTTCCATAGTGGCTGCACCAGTCTGCATTCCCACCAGCAGTGTACTAGAGTCCCCTTTTCTCCACACCTTCGCCAACACTTGTTTGATTTGTTGATGGCGGCCATTCTGACAGGTGTGAAGTGATACCTGATTGTTGTTTTAATTTGCAACTCTCTGATGATTAGTGATGTTGAGTATTACTTCATATGTCTCTTGGCCATTTGTATATCCTGTTTGGAGAGGTGTCTATTTAGGTCCTCTGCCCATTTTTTAATTGGGTTCTTTATCTTCTTTTGTTGAGTTGTATGAGCACTCTCTACATATTGGAAATTAACCCCTTATCTGATGTATCATTGGCAATGATGTTCTCCCATACAGTGGGTTGCCTTTCCTTTTTGATGGTTGTTTCTATTGCTGTGAAGAAGCTTTTTAGTTTGATGTAGTCCCATGTGTTCATTTTTTTCTTTGTTTCTGTTGTCTTAGATAATGTATCAGTGAAAATTCTGCTGCGTATGATGTCTGAAATTTTGTTGCCTACATTTTTTTCTAGAATTTTTATAGATTCAAGGATCACATTTAAGTGTTTCATCCATTTTGAGTTTATTTTTGTGTATGGTGTAAGTTGATGGACTAGTTTCATTTTTCTGCAAGTAGCTGCCCAACTTTCCCAACACCATTTATTAAAAAGGCTGTCTTTACTCCACTGTATGCTCTTGCCACCTTTGTCAAATATTAATTGAGCATATTGCCTTGGGTCCATTTCTGGGTTCTCTGTTCTGTTCCACTGGTCTATATGCCTGTTCTTGTGCCAGTACCAGGCTGTTTTGATTACAGTCGCTTTGTAGTATAACCTGATATCTGGTATTTTAATTCCACCTACTTTGTCCTTCTTTTTCAAAATTGCTGTGGCTATGCGGGGTCTTTTTTGGTTCAATATGAACTTTTGAAGTATTTGTTCTAGTTCTGTGAAGTATGTCATTGGTATTTTGATGGGGATTGCATTCAATCTATAGATTGCTTTGGGTAATATGGACATTTTAATGATGTTAATTCTTCCAATCCATGAACAAGGTATGTGCTTCCACTTTTTTTATATCTTCCTCTATTTCTTTTTTCAATGTCCTGTAGTTTTCTGCAAATAGGTCCTTTACTTCTTTGGTTAAATTTATTCCTAGGTATCTTAATTTTTTTTGCTGCAATGGTAAATGGGATTGTTTTTTCAGTTTCTCTTTCTGAGAGTTCATCATTGGTATATAAGAATGCTGTCAATTGCTTGACATTAATTTTGTATCCTTCTACTTTGCCAAATTCATTTATTAAGTCTAGTAGATTTTTAATGGAGTCTTTAGGGTTTTCTATGTATAATATCATGTCATCTGCAAATAATGACAGTTTCACTTCCTCTTTTCCAATTTGGATCCCTTTTATTTTTTCTTCATGTCTGATTGCTATGGCTAAGACTTCCAGTACAATGTTGAATAAGAGTGTTTAAAGTGGACATCCCTGTCTTGTTCCTGTTCTTAAGGTGAATGCTTTTAGATTTTGCCCAATGAGTATGATGTTGGCTGTAGGTCTTTTATATATGGCCTTTATTATGTATAGATATGATCCCTCTATTCCCACACTGCTGAGCATTCTTATTAGAAATGTATGGTGAATTTTGTCAAAGGATTTTTCAGTGTCTATTGATATGATCATGTGGTTTTTATTCTTCATTTTGTTTATGTGGTGTATCATATTTATTGATTTGTGAATATTGTACCAGCCTTGCATCCCTGGGATAAATCCCACTTGGTCATGGTGAATACTTTTTTTGATGTGTTGCTGGATCTGATTTGCTAATGTTTTGTTCAGGATTTTGGCGTCTATGTTCATCAAGGATATTGGCCTGTAGTTTTCTTTCTTTCTAATGTCTTTTTCTGGTTTTGGAATTAGAATTATGCTGGCCTCATAGAACGTGTTTGGAAGTCTTCCTTCTTCTTGAATTTTTAAAAATAGTTTGAGGAAAATGGGTGTTAGTTCTTTTTTGAATGTTTGATATAACTCCCCCATGAAGCCATCCGAGCCTGGACTTTTGTTTGCTGGGAGAGTCTTGATTACATCTTCAATTTCTTTTGTTGTTATTGGTCTGTTCAAGTTTTCTATCTCTTCCCGGTCCAGTTTTGGGAGACTGTGTGTTTCTAGAAATTTGTCCATTTTGCTTAGATAGTCAAATTTGTTGCCATATAATTGTTCATAGTAGCTGTTAACAATCTATTGTATTTCTATGGTGTCAGTTGTTACTTCTCCTCTTTCATTTCTGATTTTGTGTATTTCAGTTCTCTCTCTTTGTTTCTTGGTGAGTCTAGCTTAGGGTCCATCAATCTTGTTTATCTTTTCGAAAAACCAGCTCTTTGTTTCATTGATACTTTGAATTGTTTTTTGGTCTCTATGTCATTTATTTCTGCTCTGATCTTTACTATTTCCTTTCTTCTACTTGCTCTAGGGTTTTCTTTTTGTTTGCTTTCTAATGCTTTAAGTTATGAGGTTAGACAGTCAAATAGAAATTTTTCTTGGTTTTTGAGGTAGACCTGTAGTGCTATGAACTTCCCTCGCAGAACTGCTTTTGCTGCATCCCATAGATTTTGTGTTGTTGTGTGTTCATTTTCATTGGTTTCCAGGAAGTTTTTAATTTCTTCCTTGATCTCCTCAGTGACCCATTCATTGTTTAATAACATGCTATTTAGTCTCCATGTGTTCAAATGTCTTTACATGTTCTTGTTGCAATTGATTTCTAGTTTCATGCCATTGTGATCTGAGAAGATGCTTGATATGATTTCAATCTTCTTGAACTTGTAGAGACTTCATTTGTGTCCTAACATGTGGTCTATCTTTGAGAATGTCCCATGTGCACTTGAGAAGAATGTGAATTCTGTAGTTTTGGGGTGTAATTCTCTGTAGATATCTATTAAATCCATTTGGTCTAGTGCTTCATTTAGAATCTCTGTTTCCTTACTAATTTTTTGTCTAGAGGATATATCCAGTGATGTCAGTGGAGGTTTGAAGTCCCCTGCTATGATTGTATTGCTGTCGATTTCTTCTTTGATGTCTTCCAGAAGATTTTTAATATATTTTGGTGCTCCTATATTGGGTGCATATATGTTTATCAAGGTTATATCTTCCTGTTGGATAGATCCTTTCAATATTATGTAGTGGCCTTCTTTGTCTCTAGTTCTGGTCTTCATTTTTAAATCTATTTTATCAGATATGAGTATTGCTACCCCAGCTTTTTTTATGCTTTCCATTTGCTTGGAAAAATTTTTTCTATCCCTTCACCTTCAACTTATGTGAGTCTTTTGTTGTGAGGTGGGTCCCTTGTAAACAACATATAGATGAGTCATGCTTTCTTATCCAATTAACTACTCTGTGTCTTTTTATCGAAGCATTCAGTCTATTTACATTTAAGGTGATTATTGATATGTAGTTATTTATTGCCATATTTTTTAGTGTGGTTATATTTTTCTTTCTATTTCTCCTCCTAATTACAGCAGTCCTTCTAACATTTCTTGCAGTGCTGGTTTGGTGCTAATGTATTTTCTTACACTTGTGTGTGTGTGTGTGTATGTGTGGGAAGCTCTTTATTTTACCTTCTATTTTGAATGACACCCTTGCTGGGTAGAGTAGTCTTGGATTCAGATCCTTGTTTTTCATGACTTGTTTACCTCATGCCATTCTCTTCTGGCCTGTAATGTTTCTGTTGAGAAGTCAGCTGAGAGCCTTATGGGGTTTTCTTTGTCAGTAACCTGTTGCTTATCTCTTGCTGCTTTTAGGATGCTCTCTTTGTCTTTAATTTTTGGCATTTTGATTACTATGTGTCTTGGTGTGGGCCTGTTTGGGTTCTTCTTACTTGGGGCTCTCTCTTCTTCTTGAACTTGAATGTCTCCTTCCTTCACCAAATTAGGAAAGTTTTCTGTCACTATTTCTTCAAATATATTCTCTAACCCTTGCTCATTTTCTTCTTCTTCTGGGACTCCTATGATGCATATGTTATTTTGTTTCCAGTTGTCCCACAGTAACCTGTTGAAAAGCACATTTTTTTATCACCTACTATATCTAAAGCATATTGCTAGATCATTTTATTCTTATAATATTTTTACAAGACAAATATTGTTTTTTATTATTACTGTTAACCCCATTTTATAGATGAGGAAACAGGGGCTTAAAAAGTTAAGCAACCAGCTTCCCTGCGTCACACAACTTATACACAAACTCAGATCTCTTTCTTTTTTTTAATCCTCACTCAAAGACATATTTGCATTTATCTTCAGATAGAGGGGGAGGTAGAGAGAGAGAGAGAAACATCAATGTGAGAGAAACACATCAACTGGTTGCCACCCACATGACCCCAGCCGGGGCTGGGGACATACTGCAACCGAGGTACATGCTCTTAATGTGAACTGAAGCTGGGACTCTCTGGTCCAAGGGCAGATGCTCTAACCACTGCGAATAACTGGCCAGGGTTCAGATCCCTTTCTTAATGAAGCTCATGCCTAGAATCACTAGTCAGAACTGCTTACATGGCAGTAATTCAGTTTAGGGTAAGCACCTGTAGTCCTTGAAAAGCTCCCCCAGGCCATAGGCAGTTTGGCACAGCAATAAAGCATCAGGCCACAGACCAATGAGTCCTGGGTTTGATTCCAGCCCAGGGCATATAACTCAGTTGTGGTTTCTCCACAGCCCTTGTTGGGATCGTGCAGGAGGCAACCAATTGATGTATCCCTCTCACATCGATCTTTCTCTCTATCTGAAGATAAATAGAAAAATATCCTCGGGTAAGGATTTTTTAAAAAACACCTCCAGTATTGCATACACCATATAGAGATAGGTGTCCAAAGCCAGGTAATGCAGAGCCTTGGCAAAAATTCCAAAGTATTTTTCTCCTAATCCTTACTAAAGAATGCTAAGGCTCCCATGTCAATTGAATGCTAGAAATAACCCTGGAAAACCAGAGATTCCCATGTTAGATAAGGAAACCAAACCCTAAGTGTGACATCAGATTAGCTTCACATAAGAAAAAACTAACATTTTTTATTTAAGAGAAAGGAAAACTATGCATCAGAAAAAAGGGTCCCTTCTACTTGCTCTGGGTTTTTCTTTTTGTTTGCTTTCTAGTTCTATAAGTTGTGAGGCTAGTCGATTAGAAATTTTTCTTGTTTCCTGAGGTAGGCCTGTAGAGCTATGACCTTTGCTCTCAGAACTGCTTTCGCTGCATCCCATAGATTTTGTTTTTACTTTCATTGGTTTCCAGGAAGGTTTTCATTTCTTCCTTGATGTCCTTGGTAACCCATTCTTTGCTTAAGAACATGCTATTTAGCCCTGGCCAGTTTGGCTCAGAGGTCAGAGCATTGGCCCTCAGACCAATGAGTCTCAGGTTCAAATCCAGCCACGGGCATGTACCTCGGTTGCAGTTTGTCCCTGGCCCTGGTCGGGTCATTCGAGAGGCAACCAATGGATGTGGCTCTAACACATCGATGTCTCTCTCTCTCTCTCTCTCTTTCCCTTCCTCCTCCCACTCTATCTGGTGATAAATAGAAAAGTTTCCTCAAGTAAGGAATAAAAAAAAGAAAAAAGAACATGCTATTTAGCCTCCATGTGTTTAAATGTCTTTGTGTGTTTTTGTTGTAATTGATTTCTAGTTTCATGCCATTGTGATCTGAGAAGATGCTTGATGTGATTTCAATCTTCTTGAACTTGTAGAAACTTAGCCTGTGTCCTAACATGTGGTCTATCTTTGAGAATGTCCCATGTGCAGTTGAGAAGAATGTGAATTCTGTAGTTTTGGGGTGTAATTCTCTGTAGATATCTATTAAATCCATTTGATCTAGTGCATCATTTAGAGTCTTTGTTTCCTTGTTAATTTTTTGTCCAGAGGATCTATCCAGTGATGTCAGTGGGGTGAGGAAGTCTCCTGCTATGATTGTATTGCTGTCAATTTCTCCAAAAGGAAGACAAAGAACCCAACTGAAAAATGGGCAGAGGAGCTAAATAGACACTCTCCAAAAAGGACATATAAATGGCCAAGAGATGCAAAGTAAAACAACAATAAGGTATCATCTCACACCTTCCAGAATGGCTGCCATCAATAAATAATCAAACAACACGTGCTAGTGAGGATGTGGAGAAAAGGGGACTCTAGTACACTGCTGGTGGGAATGCAGACTGGTGACGCCACTATGAAAAACACTAGGGTGTTTTCTCAAAAAATTAAAAATGGAATTGCGATTTGACCCAGTGATTCACTTCTAGGAATATACTCTAAGAAGCCTGAAACACCAATCAGAAAGAATATATGTACCCCTATGTTCATAGCAGCACTATTTACAATTACTAAGATCTGGAAACAGCCTAAGGGTCCATCAATAGATTAGTGGATAAAAAAGCTGTGGTGCAGGTACACAATGGAATACTATGCAGCTGTAAGAAAAAGAGATCTCTTATCCTTTGAGACAACATGCAGGGACCTGGAAAGCATTATGCTAAGTGAAATAAGCCAGTCAGAGAAAGACAAATATCACATGATCTCACTTATTTGTAGAATATAATGAGCAAAATAGACCCAGTGACATAGAAAAAAGTACAGTTCAGACTGACAAAACTCAGAGAAGGGGGGCCGAGGGGATTGATTCGATAAACCAAAGAACGTATATGCAGGATCAAGAGAAGGGTGCCGGGGAGGAGGGGAGGAGAAACATCTGCAACAAAAATAAATTAATAAAAACTGCACATAAATAAATAAATAAAAAGGGGGCCCTAAGGAAATGTCAAAATATGGTTCAAGTTATGTTCTCATAAACTAATGACTACATCTTGATTTGTTTTTTTGTTTTTCTTCAACTATAGAATATGACTAATAAAATACTAAGTTATATCTCTTCATTTAAATTTGCCCTCTATCTACAAATAGACTGAATCAAAACAGACACAGAAATCCCATCACTATACAGTGATGATTGATCGATTCTTCAGTATAAAGAATTTATCAACACTGTAATACCGCAACCAATTATATTGAAGTCAACTGTCACAAACAATGCATCAGGCATGTTCAGTCAACCTAGCGTATCTGGAGAAAAGGTTGCTGAGACGACTGATGGAAATCACCAAACATCCCAAATGCTGTCATTAAAATTTTAAAGAGATATTTATATGTCTCCTTCTCAAAATTAGGCTTTTTAACTAAATAATTATTTGTAGTACAAATTTTTCTAATCATTTATTCCAATGCTGAATTCAATTTTGGGTTATAATATATGTTGAAATTGAGAAGAAAACAGATTTTATCAATATCCTGGCAAGAGGTTTAATGCCTGCCTGCTTCTATAGATGAATAAGTTATTCAAGATTAGTTGTCTCTAAAAAATAAAGTTACTCTAAATACTTCATTAGATTGTATATGTGAAAGTAAACATAGTTCAGATATATTGCTATTTGGACACAAACAAATGTCAGTGAATCTGTTGTCTTCATTCCAAATACAGGCCCTAAATATTCTGAGAATTAAATTTACTCAACAGTCATTCAATGAATGAGTAAAGTAAATCTTGCAATATCCTAGAATCTAAGTATTGTACAGTGAAGTCAATAAAATGATCGTGTGCAAAGACTTTCCATGTCAAGCATCTCTCTTACATACGAGATTTCTATTTGCTTGAATGAGTCCAAAGAAATTTGCTCAATGTAAAACATTCAGATAAAGTTCCTAACCTAGCTTTGCTCTCTGAAAAGGAAAGATGTTTATCTCTGAGATTTAACTGTGGAAAAAAAAAAAGTGGTCAAGTGCAGGTAACAATAAAATGCAGAAAAAAAAATTATTGCAGGCAATTTTTTTCAAACTTCCTCATTATATGTCATTGTGATTTGAGGAGGCTTAACTTCTCAAGATTCTGATCACTGTTATTACCAGCTGCATTGTGTAAGCTGCTACCTAAGAGCACAGAGCCATTATCACTCGAGAATTTTCACTCTTCAAGTCTCAGTAAGGTGCTTAATGCTAAGAAGGAATAAAAGTTTATGAGTATGAGTTTAAAATTTTAAGCAAAATTTTTAAATGCTTGATCAGAATAGAGATTATTTGAACGATGTGAGTTAGGAACCAACAGAATTTGGGCCCAACTAAAGTTTCAATGTAAAAGAAATATGTGCCTTTTAATTCAAATTATACTACTCTTCAGTTGTTCATCTAATTGAAAGCCTAGTTTTGATTCCAGGCTAAAATTGACCTTTCTGGTGAATCATCACTTAGTAGATTATTCTATAGTCTCCCCTTTCTGTTAACAAATGTTTGCTGTGGAGATGTGGAGTAAAATAGCTAAGAGTGTGTGTTCTTGGCGTGTTCAAATCCCTGTGTACCACTACAACCCAAGAGACCTTGGGCAATTTACTCAAACCTCTTAAGCTCAATTTTTAATCCTCTGTCTATGGGTTTGTAAAATAGCAATTTTAAAAATCGACTTTATAATGTGGTTGTGAGGATTATGAGATTACAGAGACAATATAAATGTTAATTTTTATTATTAAGTTGCATTGATTTATGAAAATTAAACTGGATGAGTTAGAAACCACAATACTTTCACAGTCTAATTCCATTTTTATTTACTGTCTATATGACTTTAGGCAAAACATGTCATCTCTACAAGGGCTTTTCCTCATCTCTCATATGAGAAGAATAATATCTATCTGTCCTGCTTACATCTCAAGAGTGTTGTAAGAATCAAATGAAATAATACATATGAAAGTGCTTTATGGTTTATAAGATAAAATAGAAGATTTTTTAACCTATAACCTAAGAATAAAGTCTTATAATGTAAATCAAATAACCAAATGAAAGGGAGAACAGTTACAAGGTTCTGTCTTTTAAGACTTTTCTTTCAACCATGCCAAAAGGTTTTAGATCACCTTAAAAGCTTTCGAAAACATTGCGTTACAGCATGACACCAAGGAATCTTTGATTATTACTCCTTGGTTCAACCAACAATAATTTTTTAAACCAATTATAACTTGAAGGATAGGCAGACACAGCATATTTATGTCCAAATATCTAAACATCTCTTTGAATCACAAGCTTCAAATAAGTTGTTCTGACTGGTGCTCTTTCCAGAGACATAAATAATAATGAGGTTTCTCCAGATCTGATTCTGCACCCTTACTAGTGACCAAAATCTATGCAAGGGAGGGAAATGGGCAGTACTCTCCAGAACAGAGGATGCTAGAAGGACTATAAATATAAGAGTATGGGGAAAGAATAGCAATGACTTTCATCCCATTACAAAATGAAGTTAGAATATTATACAGAGAATATAATCCTCCAAATGTTAAATCAGCAAGGAAGGGGAACAAAGAAAATGATCATCCTGATTCAGCAGATAGCAGAACAGCATAGTGGTTCCAAGTACTGATTTTGGAGTCAGATCCATTTGGATTCATATAAAGAAAAGGTCCAGCTCTTACTGGGGTGGATTCATTCCTCACCAATGCTCAGTCTCTTAATCTGTACATCAAAGGGGAAAAAAAGTGCTAAAATATTAAAGTGACTCTGAGGATTAAATCAGATACGACATTATGCTTAAACTTAGCCTATGCTTAAACACACCCATGCACAGTACACTGGTGTTATTACAACTAAGGTGAGGGTGTGAGAAATGAGGACGTGGTTTAGTTCCTGTATTATTTCCTAGGCTGCCATAACAAATTACAACAAATTGTGTGGATTAAAATAACAGAAATTATGACTTCACAGTTATGGAGACTAGAAGTGTGAAATCGGGTGTTAGTAGGGCCATGCTCTTTCTGAAGGCTCGGGGTGGGGGGAGGGTCTGTCTCATGACTTCCTCTTAGCTTCTGACGTTGCTAACAATCTTTGCCTTCCTTAGCTGGTAGACATACCCTGCAATCAGCCTCCATCATCACAAGGCATTCTCCCTGTGTGTCTATCTCTGTGTCTTCTTTTCACATAAGGACACCACTCATACTGGATTAAAGGCCTATTCTACCCTAAAATGACCGCACCTAACTGGACGCCTCTGCAAAGGCCCTATTGCCAAATAAGGTCATATCCCCAGGTAATCAGGGTTAGGATTTCAACATCACTTTTTGTGAGACAACATTTTTTGTTTGTTTGTTTGTTTGGTCAATCCTCAGATGATGATATTTTTCCATTGATTTTTAGATAGAGTGCAAGGGAGGGAGGAAGAGAGAGAGAAATATTGATGTGAGAGAGACATATTGACTGGTTGCCCCCCACACAACCCGACCAGGCTTGGGATTGAACCTGAGACCCTTTGGTCCATGGGCCAATGCTCTAACAGCTGAGCCAGAACTGGAGTGCTATGAGACAGCATTTACCTTCAACAGTCCCCAGGAAGGAAGATAGAAATGAAGGGGGCCCAATTAGGCTTTCCCCTGGTCCTCTATTCAATGCCAGGAACTATTGCATTTGGTTCTGGAAGTTTCTAACCATAAAAAAGTTAAATATTGGAAATCATTCAGAATAAAACACAAAACAATTTAGAAAGTGGAAGAACTGACTAATAAGGACATCTAAGAATAAAATAAATGGCCCTGGCCGGTTTGGCTCAGCGGTTAGAGCATCAGCCTGCGGTCCAGAGAGACCCGGGTTCGGTTCCCGCTAGGGGCATGTACGGTTGCAGTTTGTCCCCGGCCCTGGTTGGGTCGAGCGGATGGCAACCACTTGATGTGTCCCTTTCACGTCGATGTTTCTCTCTCTCTCTCTTTCTCTCTCTCCCTCCCACTCTGTCTAAACAAAAAATGAAAAAATGTCCTCGGGTGAGGATAAAAAAAAAAAAAAAAAAAAAGAATAAAATAAATGCACTGGCCAGTAAAATCCACAGGGAAAGAGTAAGAAGTTTGGATCAATCCAGAAAAATATACGATGAGATATTTGGTTGCATAACCGATAAGTTGGGATAAAACCAGAAAGAAAACAATACAGTTAATCCTTATTCTGTATATAGAATAAAAGAAGTCCCTTAACTTCTGAAATAATGCAAAGAGAGACTTGTGCATAATACCGATTACAGGAAACTGAATTTATTTCAGCAAAGCAAACACAAAAAGATTACTATTTTTCTAAAAAATCTAAAATCTATTTTAGATTTCTCCAAGTGATTACAGTGGCTTACTATTTTTTTAAAAGTTCTGCAATTTAAAATGATAGCATTTATTAGACAAATATTGTTTTCCCCTTTTTTCTTCTCTTCACAAATTTCACTTCCTTTCCCAAACATAATTCATAACGAAAACCTAATACTATATGTTTTTCTTATTTTTTCAAAGATCATAAAATCATATGTATACATTTATACCTACACACATACCCTCAATTATATCATAGAATTGTATATAATGAAACTCTCTTTCATGGAATTATTTTTATATTAACTTTTTTCTAAATATGTTTTTATTGCTTTTAGAGAGAGAGGATGGGGGAGAGATAGAAACGTCGATGTGAGAGAGAAACATCCATCGGCTGCCTCTTGCACGCTCCCACTGGGGACCAAGCCTGCAACCAGAGCATGTGCCCTGCCTGGGAATCAAACCAGGACCTCCCAGTCCATGGGACGACATTCCATCCACTGAGCCACCCCAGCCAGGCTGTCTTAACTTTTTTAAATCAACCTAATTCATACACACAGGGAAAAAAATTACACAGTACTGAATTTAAAATGAAAAACAATATTTACTGTTCCAGCTTTCCCTAATCGCCAAGTGTGCTGGCCAAAAGTTTTTTCCAAAGTTATTTTAATATTTTCAAATAATCAACTTATATTCTATTTTTGATTTACCAATTTAAGATATCATCAATATTTATTGTCTCTGGTTGTGACTGATAGAGAATAAATCTCTTACCTTCTGTTCCTGTCCTACCAAATTGCTATTGTATATTATTTTAGTTAAATTAATAAGAGACCATTATAACTGTTCAAATACTTTTCTCTGTTAAGCAACATGGTATAATATTTTGCCGATCTTCTAGCGTTTTCTGGTTTTTGTTTTTTCTGAAGTTTCTAATTACCTTCCCTTTTTTCTAGCCTTTTATTTTCCCCCTGTCCATGCTACCCCCACCCCTCACTTTTAACACATGCTTTTAATTTTAATTAATCATACCAGTACATCTGCTGCTCTATTGACTACCTCTTTTCTTCAGAAACCCACTTCCTGGTATTTCTTTCTTGCTTTTCAATTTTTATTAATTTATTTTTCTGACAAATGTTTCTCCTACCTCCCCCAGACACCCTCCCCCCAACCTTCCCTCCCAACCCCCTAGCATTGTTCCCTATGTCCACTGGTTATGCATACATGTATGTATGTTCTTTGTTTCACTTCCTGGTATTTCTATCCTTTTGTTGCAATCAGGATTTGGCACACTAGGGTTGATGCACTGTTGTTCTTCTGGGACTTTCTTTCATCACCTTCCTGATTTGATCCTTTTCCTGAATCTTTCCTTTTTCTCTTTCTTGCTTTATTCCTGTATTTTTCTGGAACATAGCTCCTAATTATCTTCCTAAGAAAGAGTAGTTGAAACTAAAATTTGAAATTTGCCTCCCCTAAAATATCTATAATCTCCCTCACACGTTATTAATTGCTTGGTTAGTAAGCTAATTCTACGTGGAAAATTATTTCCCTTGTAATTGTGAATGCTTTGTTCCATTTGTAGCATGTAGTTTTAGCAGTTGAAGTATCTCGTGCATTCTAATTCTCAGTCTTTTATAGTCAACCCCTTTTTTTAGTGTTTTTTCTTCATCACGAGTGCTATAAAATCCCACTAAGTTCCATGGTGTACTTTCATTTAAAATTATTGTTATATATACTTGTTTGAGCATTTTGGAGCCCTCTTGGGGCTCAATTTCCCACCTCCCCCCGCCCTTTAGGTTGAAATGTCCATACCCTTTATTTTCTCTTCTTTTTCTTTCTGGAACTCCTTGCCTAGAACGTTGGACCTCTTGATTCATTCTGATAGACACTTTATCCTTCCTCTCCCCCTTTGTGCTCTACTTTCTAGGATATTGGGTTAACTTACATTCTGATTCTTCCAAAATTTCTATTTTCATTTCCAATACACCCTTTTTTCAACTGCATTAATCATCTTATTCATTCTTTTCATATTTTATAGTTATAACATATTCTCATACCTATTTTGAGAGTTCTGTGATTGTTGTTGTTTCCATTTTCTTCTGTACACTGCATTATCTCTGATTGATGTGTTTGATTTTCTCTGTTTGCTTACTTAGATCTCTGTTTTATATCTGAAGTTCTCCAAGTATGGCATGCTAATTTATTCACATATAAGTAATGGGGATCTCTGTGCATTTGAGCAGGACTTCATGTTAGGCTGATTAGGTGGAGAACTGGCTATTTTAACAATAGGACTCCAATGACATTTTATAAATATTTTGTTTTCTTTCCACTCTGAGGCCATCCAGTTTTGGAGAAGAAATGTTTCATCTTCTATCTGTGTAGTATGGCATAATGAGGGTCATGATTTAAATAAAGGCCTATCTCCTCGGGACAATTTATACCCATCTGTTAGAAAATTTCATAATGACCTGATTTGGTTAAATAAGAACTTTACTGTCATCTGCTGAAAATCATCATGAAAAGTATATACTGCACTGCGGATGGCTGCTCTTAGCATTGAACAGGCATACCCAGGGCAACATGCGTGTCTGCCTCGCACTGGTATGTTGAATTTGGGGCGTCTGGGACAGAGGGAGGCAGTAGACACAGATTTCCAATTGATTTCCCTGCTCTAGTCCTCTGCCCAATGTTTTCCTCTGCTGAATCGCTAAGGCCCCACACCACTGTGATTCAAATTGCTTTGAGAAGTAACTGCTCTCCTTAGCCAGAAAGAAAAGTGGGTCTGGCCCTGGCTGCTTGGCTCGGTGGTTGGAGCGTTGGCCTGCGGACCAGGGAGAAAAGTGGGTCTGTTGTTCTGATGGCTAAGCAGGGGGAGAGAGTGAGAGGAGATGACTCACGCATTCTGATTCTCAGCCCGATCTTGTCTTCAGCCACATACTCTGTGCTCTCCCCAGTTTCCAAATCCCAAAACTCTCTGAAATTGGGGCAAAAATTTTATTTGTATTATAAGTTTCTTTTCCTACATACATTGCAGGCTATGGCTTTCTCCATCTTTCCTAGCCAATTATCCTCCTCTATGCTATTTCTGTCCCCCTCAAAATTGTTAAATCTATTCCCACTGATGCCCTATTCCTAGTCTATTTATCCTTGCATTTTTTAATATATTTACTATCATACTAGTGAGGCCAGAAAGGAGCAGAGGGAGATAGACACACGTGACAAATATACCTTCCTAAACTATAAGGTTATGCATAACTTTTATAGAATTAATTAATAATAAAATAAACCAACAGAAAGTGGAGGCAGCAACACGTAGAAGCTGGCAACCATTCACTGAAGGAACACTGTGTGCCCGGCCCACCACGCAGTTTCTCTTTTGATCATCCCATGATCAGAGAATCTGTGCTACAACACATTTGTGTTTTAAGATAAAGAATCTGAGGCTACTTAGAGACATTAAATAAATTTCCCAGGATTACATAGATGGTAAATGGTGAGCAAAAACATATATCTGTATCTCTTAGGCCCCAAAGGCGCCAAATAGGATGCATATCCCTCTGAATCACACCGCCTCTTTTGTTCAGGTATATCCCAAAGTTACTATAAGCTTAATCCACATTTTGTCTCAATTTTTAGCGCTCTAAAATGATCATTGAAATCTTGGTGTGATCATGAGACACTAAGTAAGCTACAATATTTTTTAAAAATCGATTTCAACCACTTTCCTTATAAGAGGAAAGAAAAATAAGACAATGTTCAGCCCAAAGTTTGAAATAAGGCTTTTCAATTTAATCTTTTATTATAACAAGAAAACTCATTTAACAAGAACACTTAACCAAGAGCTCTGACAATAAAGATTCTGCTGTAATTGTGTAGCTTGTAATTCTTTAGAAATATGATTGAACTATCTGTAGGCATTCAAGTAAAAAAAATTATTAGAACTGACATAAAGCAGGAAAGAGTAGTTTAAGCTTTATAAGTCATCTCAGGAGGCCTTTTTTATTTTTCCCTCAAATCCAATGCTAATATGAAAAGTATCAAAACCATCAATATCAGCCTTGAGGATTTCTACTGCAACAAGACGTGTCCTGGAAACGTGTAATAATGTGATGGGAGGCTGATACCTTTCTCTACTTCCCAGTGAATTTTGTAGACATTTGAAGTTGTTTTTTCTTTGGAGTAGTATATCATGCAACGGCTTTAGATGCCCATGCTAACATCTGGCTAGAATAATTCCTGACATATAGTAGGTACTCAATCCATGTTTTGGGGTAAATGAATGGCTCTCAGAGCATATACTAGAGAACTAACATGTTTTTCAAAACTCCACTGATACTTAGAACCTGAGCCAATTATTGTTGAATCTTAACAGACCCTTTTAGTGGGAATAACAGAATGACAAGCTAAAAAGCATAATGAGAGACAACTTGAGATTGATGAGATTTCAGAACTCATCAAACTGGGTACCTTCACCTTCTGCCATAAAGAGATTAAAAGGACTTCCTACCAGCCCAAAAGGTGTAACTCACATTTCTGACATGTTCACGAAAGTTAATCTTAAGAAGGACAAGGGAAATATGATACCAGTGTAAACCTGAGCTGAACAGTAGGGTTTTATATTTTCTACTTTTGCAAATGGGGTCTGAAATAAATAGGAATACTGGTCTAGATTAGCCTGGGCACCTCATAACAAACCAATAATGTAAGTAAGTATTATTACTTTCTCCATTTCACAAGCGAAGAAGCTGACACTTAGCAAGGATAAGAAGCTGGCCAGAGGTCACAGACTGAGAATAAATGGCCTGCTCTGGACTCCAAGCAAGTCTGGCCCTACTCAGAGATCTGTCAACTCATGTGGTTAAAGCACAAGGTACAGCTGAGGGTGGTGGGATAATTTGAGAAAGGCATTCGGGAACAAATTCAAGAGGCCTTGACTATAAGAAGAATGGTGATTAACTCCACACAGAAGGGCTCGCTAAGGAGAAACTTTTTCACATGTCGTAAATCATAAGACTAATGTTGTAGATTACAGGATTAACATGTGGTAGATCATAGGACATATTGAGTCACCAGCTCTCCACAGCATTGATAAGATGAACAAGAGTATGCAACTTTGGTTGGGTCAAACACAGCTTATTGCCTTGAATTTCTGGAACTCTTTGTCTTCCCCCATTTCCTGTTGTGGCTACAGAAGCATAGAAGATTACTGTGACAGGGGCTCAAATATTAATTTGGCTTCTGTTTAAAATGCATAAAGCTGCAAGAAAACACCACTCCCATCCTAGCAACTGGAAATTAAATAGTATACAAAATTTTAACTTGTGTTTTTTTTTTGGTGACTTTCATTGAACCTTTATTGTACTCTAACTTATACAAGATATTTGATCACAGACATACTGACAGTAAAAAGTGGGTTGTTTCCTTTTTTATTACTCAGCATCCTGACCTCAGACTTACTCACTGCCCTGTCCCTTAGAAATCAGTTTGGTGGTAAATCAAACCTCAAAGATCATGACCACAGAACAGGTGGATTCAGCCTGTTCATCAGCGTGGATCCAATACCTTTGGCTCCATTGAAACGAAAACCAGCAGGGGGAGGGGAGAACACAGGAGGCAATTTGAAATGAACAAAATAAGCTGACGATCAAAATAGATTCAGAGTCGTGGAAGTAGGAAACAGTGACAAACCTCAGAGGGAAGGGGGATGGGAGGGTGGGAAGAGATAAAACAAAGAACTTATATGCATGTATGCACAACCAGTGGATACAGACAGTAGTGTGGGGAAGGCGGAAGAGAGGCGGGAGTGGAGAGGAGTGGTTTCAATGGGGAAAAAGGGGGGACATTTGTAATACTTTCGGCAATAAGGATTTAAAAAGAAATTAATGTGAATATATGTTTAATTTATATCTTCATTTACAACCCTTTGGAAATGCAAATGATTCAAAAAGTTATGGGAGATGTTTTATAAGCGAAATAGCAAATGATAACTCCTCTCATAGAACAATGGAAAATCTGCCCCTAAAGCAAGTGTACGTAGAGGAATTGGGCTTGCCAGGGGAATCACACATGTTACTCGTTCCTCTTGGTGTGGAGAATACAGTGAAAGCATCAGGCTCTCTGCCTGCTGATAACTGGAGGGGAAAGCAAGACATCTCTTTGCGAGGCCTTGAAGCGTTCTTCTGGGGAAGAGGGTGGAAGAAGATGCAGTTATCCTACAACTTCCCTTTTCTGAAGCAGGAAAACACTAGCTTTATCTTTTTTTCTTCAGGAAGGGCATCACCTCTCCTCCAAGGAGACTGGCATTTACTGCATTGACTGTAGCATCTAATTCTAGTAATGCAACGTCAACCTTATAGAGAGAAACGTTTTCATTCAAACTTTTCTTCACCTGAGATATTCCGAGTATTTTCTTCATCGTTTTGCTCTTGCCCTTCACCTCCTCCTTCCACGATAGGATACTGTTCAGGGAAACATAGTCCCTTATGTATTCTTTGCGTCTCTCCTCTGGGGTCATCTTCAGCAAGCACTGGTTTGTCCTTGGGCAGGTGGAGACTGAAGGGACATCAGCTTCATCGTGTCATCTTGCTTTGCCTTGTGGGCTCATGATATCTTACCATATACAGTGCCTGCCGAATAACATTGGTTTCGATGTGGCTTCTTCTTTATATCCTTAGTTGTAGGACATCTGTTCGGCTAGAGTTCAGGCAGTTCTCAGTGATGGTTGTTCTGTAGGTTAGTTGTAATGTTGGTGTGGTTGTGGGAGGAGGCAGGTACTGCATTTACCTACACCACCATCTTGACCACAAATCTTCACTTTCTGGGGGCCATCCGAGAGCTGAGCTTGCAGGGCACCCAGTGAAATATAAAAGGTAGCGAGCTCCTCCAAGAAGGGAGAGGTACACAAGTGTGGCACCTTTGGCAGAGCCTGTTAGGAAGAGGTAGACACCGTAAAAGCACGTAAGAAAAAAAATAACTAAAATTTTAATGAATTATGAAAGGCCAAACACAGGCTAGCAGGGAGCAGTTTAGAGTTCGGGGTTGGGGGGGCAGACACAAGGGGAATTTACACTCAGTCACAAGCTCTTTTCCACAGCCTCCCCTGGGTACTGACAAAGATGCTGGGCTGGCGGGAGACCTGAGAGAACCTCTTTCCTTGTCTGTAGGCACAAAACTCCGCCTACTTCGCCTGACTTTCAGAAACAAGAGCCTGAGGTGTCAGGGCAGGGAAAGGGAACATTCCCACCCCCAGGGCCCAGGGTACAGCTCCGGTAAAGGTAAAAGCCGTTGCTGTCCCCACCATGAGCCTTGCCCTGAGTAACAAGCAACAGGAGTAGAGAGCTGGAGGAGAATCAGGATCAGGGAGGAGGAAAAGAAGCAAAAACCTTTTTTCTTGCAGGGAGAGGAAGTTACCTGGCTCCAAGATGCTGATACTACGCAGAGATCTGTCACCAGAGGGAGAAACAGTCTGCCAGCCAATGCTTCTCACTTAATCCTTCTCCTACCTGAATCAACATTGTAAATAACAGGGGGAAAGTGGAGCCAGTCTTGGGAAGAAATGTCAGCTCTGGATTAGCCTACAAAATATGAGTAAGAGTGGCTGTTTCAAGACTGGATCGGGGGCTAGAAAGTCTGTGTACACATTTCTGATTCCTGACCTCATTTGTAGGATCCGACTACTATTTTGGTATTTTGACTTCCAAGAAAAAAAATGTTCTAAATATAATGCAGTCTTTTAGGAATTTTAATGGCCTGTCATTTTCTTTTCTCTTTGTTGTGGACAAAACTCACCCTCTTAAAGTGTATTGTTTAACATTAAAATATTTTTACTTAAAGAAAAATGGTTCCATTTAATAATTTTTGCAATTTTATAACATTTCTGGAACAAATCATTCACCTGTTCAAGTTTTCTTTTTCCAGATGCTGGCTTGCCCTCCATCGCACTGAAATAGGGTGTGGGTGACACTGAAGAACCCCATTTCCAGACCTCCCAAGCCGCCTCCCTCAAACTCCCCAGTCAACCACATCAGTGACTGTGGCCATGAGAAGCTCGGCTGTTCCAGCCCCTCAGTTTCTGGCCATCTCATTCACCATGCTCGGAGCCATCACCAAGCACCCTTAGCCTACCCTCGCATCCACAGCATGTCAAAGAAAGCCATTTTTATAGTGTAATTTAGCCAATTTTTGTTCCCTGAAGTTTATCAGTAACAGATTATATATATGTATGGAAATCTGAGCTCATTTTTTGCAAAGTATTTTAAAATGAGCATTTTTTTTGTTTTGTTTTTTGTTTTTTTTGTTACATGCCCCTAGCGAGAACTGAACCCAGGACTCTCTGGTCCACAGGTCGACACTCCAACCGCTGAGCCAAACCGGCCAGGACAAAACGTGCATTTTTTTAAGTTATATGTTTTTAATTTTTGTTAAATTTATTAATGTGACATTGGTGAATAAAATTATATGTTTCAAGTGTACAATTCTATAATACATCATCTGTATATTATATGAACTTTAAAAATTTAGAAACATTTATAGAGTAACTTCTATACTCAACTCAGCAAAGTATCTTTAAAAGTGAAACTTTTAATAGGTTTAACAGATATGTATGTTTATCACAAATGTGCCAAATACTGTTCTAAACACTTTATAAATATTTACTCACTAATCCTCTTAATAACGAGGGCAAGAGATGAATTATTCTCTGTTTTACAGATGAGCATTCTGGGTGTGGGAAAGGAAAAGTAGCTTACCCAGCGCCACACAGCTGGTGAATCAGGGCATCCAGATTCAAACCCAGGCCATCTGGCTGCAGAGACTGTGTGATTATACAGAGAAGGGAAGTGTGGAGCTTCTGCTGGGAAAAATAACCAGTTTTAAAGCCTTTGTAGGAAAATTAATGAGAATAACAATGATATTAACATATTCAAGCATTAAAGTCAAAGGAGTCCCATTCCTTTCTGAAAAACCCAGCTCCCAAGAGCTATGGCTTCCCTTCGATTTTATACTCACTTGTCATTATTGGTTGAAGAACAGGTATGCAGAAATACAAGTGGAAAATAAGCAATTTTTTGATATTTAGACATAAATGTGCCAATAATCTATAGCCTTTCATGTATAATTTTTTTTTCTGGTTAGACTGAAGATAAACAGCTATGATTCATAGAAATAGCATAAGAGACAAGGCATCCCCTTACAGTAAAAATGGTATTGATGCCAGACTCCCTTACAGTGTGTTTGGTGCATCCAAGGTGGCAATGCTAAATCTGGAGAAGGAACAAGTCTCGGTTGTGTGTTTTATTGGACACTCAACGTCCACATGCGTCCCTGTGTTGGGGAAGGGCACTTGGTGATGACTTTCACTGTGACGGTTCTAACAACTCAGAGTTTCCCTACATGGTGTTATAAATATCAAACTAATTCATTATAATTTAGAATTGTATTTTATATAAATAGGAAGTCATACAATAATAAATCCATATTGGTTTCTTTTTTTATTAATTAATTAATTTATTTTTGTTACAGATGTTTTTCCTTTTCCCCCCACTGATTCCCCCTCCCTCCCCCTCCCCTCCCTATCCCCAGTTTGTTGTCCATGTCTAGTGTTCATGCATACATGCATATAAGTTCTCCCTTACCACCCCCTCTTCTGGGGATTGTCAGTCTGTACCCCACTTCCACATCTCTGGGACTACCCCATTCCTCAGACTGTTATGTTTATTATATTCCACAAATAAGTGAGATCATATGATACTTGTCTTTCTCTGTTGGGCTTGTTTCGCTTAGGATACTTTCCAGGTCCCTCCATGTCGTTTCAAAGGATAAGAGATCTTTCTTTCTTACTGCTGCATAGTACTCCATTGTGTATATGTACCATGGCTTTTTTATCCACTCATCTACTGATGAACATTTGGGCTGTTTCCAGATCTTAGCTATTGTAACATATTGGTTTCTGTAATGAGGTCTCACACACAGTAACTCTTAATGAGCACAAGTCAAAAATTTTAAGAAGCATAAAATGAATCATGTTTGCTCCTAGTCTCCAGGATTATGCACAGCTCTCAGTCTAAATTAACAGCTAATTCATTGAATGACCTGCAGCTAATATCTGATTAATGACTCTTAATTACCAGGAAGCACTTTAAAGGTATAAAGAACTGTATAAATGTTAAGGATATTATCTCCAAACGTTTTTCTAGTGCTTTCTTACAAGCAGGGCAAACAGCTTTTCATTCCCACCTGCCTTTGTGTTTATTTTTGTCACCCTGAACAATTTATTCACTCTTATAATCTTATTTTCTCATTTTTGCAACCCAGAACCAATTCCATCCAGAACTAATTCTCCGGCGAGAGTGTACACAGTACTTTCACACTATGGAAGATGGTTTTGACCGTTTGCCAAGCCATGGATTGTGCTTTGAAAAATCCATAAAACATATAATTCATTAGAGAAAGCAAGGGATTATCCAGAAATAGCATTATCTGCCAACAGGTAATCAACCACCTTAGCTTTCCTTGAAGGAGCCATAGGAGATACCACACAAAAAGAAAAAAGAATGCTAAGCAAGGCAAAATTAAATACTTTGACTATAAAATGTATTCTAAATTACAAAGGTTGCTGTTTAATGTAAGTTATTGTCAGTCTTGTCTATGTGACACAGATGTTAGCTGCCCCGTTATCCTCACTTGTTACTGCTGTTTTGCACAACCTTGACTCAAACACAGAAAGGCATCTCTTCTAATTTTCCCCAAAGAATCCATTTATATCTCCATACAAACAGGAGTAAGAAATGTCCATATCACTGAAGATTTCTTTTTGGGTGTCCAAGGGAAAAATCTGAGAAGAGGCAGTTGACAGGGCACAGATTAAAATGAAGTTAAAAATTCATGAAATATATTTTTCTTCCCCTAAAACCTCCTACAACGGGGCTGCCACTGGCACGTCCAGGTCTGGGTCTTTCTTCCACCGCACCCCTTTTTGCACACAAATGTCCTTTCTCATCGTGTATCTTGTGGTTAAGGGACTACCTCTTCTCTCCTGAGCATGTTATTTGGGTATCACTTTTCATCCCAAGCAATTTATAGACGTTTCCCCCTGCCCTTCCCCCCACAACAAAGTGCTCTCCTCAAGAGAAACTCTTGCAAATAAACTTTTCTTCATCTTGTTACACTTTTTTGTGTTTTTTTTTTTTTAATCTAGACTATTCTGGGTATACGCTGATTTGTTTCAGCGAGGCTGAAAAGAAATTGAACCACTACAGGATTATTTCTAAAACAGGGCTCAGTTCTGCTTTGCAATCCCTTACCATCCTCCCTCTCCCACTTCCCAGTCTGAAATTTCAGAGGATGTGTGAAAAGAACCACTATGAAACAAAATCCAGGCTGTTTGGCTAAAGAGCAAGTGAAACTGGCAGCCACTTCAACTCCTAGTCCTTGATTTCAAAAGAGTTTTATTTTAAGAATACACTTTCCCCATGTGGACTTAAAGGGAGCTCGCTATAATGTTTCAGGGAATCATTATGGAAGAGTGCTACTCAGTGAAGCAAGGGCTGCATATTATCACATTGTTTCCAGTGAGCAGCCCAATTCACTTTTATCTGATGGCTGTCAAACTAGATGGGAAATTACCCACAAGTTCTTTATTTCCACTTGGGCATCACTCTACTTAGCCTTCACAATGACTCCTCAGCTGGCTCAAATGTGCTTAAAACTACAACCAGGTATTACACAAACACATGCACAGCACCTGGGGAAACCAGCCTATGGTGCACAGTCAGGCAGGCGCAGGGCCAATGAGCCCTACAGAGATGGTCTCTGGTGTTCTTCATCTCCTCAACTGGGGCCCTGGAACACCCCCAGCCATAAATCCCCAGCAGAGCGCCTCTCGGATTTACTGTGGGCAAGTCTCTGAATCTTTCTACTCCTCAATTTTTCCAGCCAATAAACATACTATTATTGATAGTATTGAAGATTTAATACGTGAGGATATATGTAAAGTCTTAACACAGATCCTCAAAAATAATAATATAATAATAGATACTCAATAAACACCAAGTGTTGTTGTTGATATCAATCTATTCCTCCCAGACCAAATTGCAGAATAAAAGAGGCCCTGGAATTTGAGAATATTGTACCAGCCTTATATCCCTGAGACAAATCCCATTTGGTCATGGTGAATAATTTTTAAAAATATATTGCTATACCCGATTTGCTAATATTTTGTTGAGGATTTTGGCGTCTATGTTCATCAAGGATATTGGCCTGTCATTTTCTTTCTTTGTAGTGTTTTTATCTGGTTTTGGAATTAGGAGTATGCTGGCCTCATAAAAAGAGCTTGGAAGTCTTCCTTCCTCTTGAATATTTTGGAATAGTTTGAGGAGAATGGCTGTCAATTCTTCTTTGAATGTAGGGTAAAACTTCCGTGTGAAACCATCCAGACTAGAGCTTTTGTTTGCTGAGAGTTTATTAATTGCTGCTTCAATTTCCTTAGTTGTTATTAGACTGTTCAGGTTCTCTGAGTCTTCCCTGTTGAGTTTTGGAAGCTTGTATGATTCTAGGAATTTGCCCATTTCACCTAGCTTGTCCAATTTGTTGGCATATAATCATTCCTAGTATTTTCTTACAATCCTTTGTATTTCTGTGGTGTCAGTTGTTACTTCACCTCTTTCATTTCTGATTTTATTTATTTGGGTCCTCTCTGTTTTCTTGGTGAGTCTGGCTAAAGGTTGATCAATCTTGTTCATCTTGCCAGAATTGCTGCCATCAGGGAATCACTAACCAGCAAGTGCTGGCGAGGGTGTGGAGAAAAGGGGACTCTAGTACACTGCTGGTGGGAATGCAGACTGGTGCAGCCACTGTAGAAAACAATATGATGTTTCCTCAAACAATTAAAAATGGAACTGCCATTTGACCCAGTGACCCACTTAGCCAAACTCTCTGAAGAATCGTTACCCTTGCTATCAATCTTAAAGAAGTGCAAGTAAATAACATGTAAATATTTTCACTCTACTTCACTCACCCATTTTTAAACTGAGTGCCACACCAAACAAAAAACAAAAAACTGTCCAAAGATAAACCTCTGTGAGAAAACCAGCTTAGCTAGTTTAGCCCAGCTATTTTGTAGGTGCCCATGAGACGTAGGTGTCTGTATTTACAGCAAAACCTAAAGGGGTTTCTTTAACTCAGGTGTTCTAAAAGTTCACTTGAGAGTAAGAGAGTCCACATTTTTGCTATCTTCATAACATGAATTTCACAAGGCATGGGGCAGATTTTGTTATTAGTTAATAATTTCTCTTTACTATAAAATTAAAGATAACTTTCTTTTTTTAAATCTTCACTCAAGGATATTTTTTCATTGATTTTTAGAGAGAGTGGAAGGGACGGAGGGGGAAACAGAGAGAGGGAGAAAGAAACATCAATGTGAGAGAGAAACATCAATTGGTTGCCTCCCACACTTGCCTCCAGCTGGGGCCAGGGATTCAACCTGCAACCCAGATACTTGCCCTTGACCCGGAATCGAACCCGTGACCCTTCCATGAGATGATGCTCTAAACACTGAGGTGGGACAATGCTCTAAACACTGAGGCACATTGGTCAGGGCTAAAGATAATTTTCAAAATAAATTTTAACCTGTCATAGGCTGAATTCTCATCTATGTCTCATATGGTTCTTGCCCCATGCTATCCATGTGGAAAACTCTGTTTCTTAATTACAAGCCCTTATTGTTAAGTCCGCATCTTTATATAAGTTGTGACTTAAAGAACTGAGCTAATGAACCAATGTCTACATGTCAATATAGTGAACTTCTGCAGAGATTTATAAATATGAGTGTGTGTCTGCTACTTACTAGCCCAAGCTTCTTCTTATTAGGAAAGCTGGTCTTTCCCCTCCTCTCGAGTAGACCAAGAGCTCTGGGCAGTCTAGAGGTAAGAGACCAGTCCAACTTCTGCACGTGAATGTAGAGAGCAAGAAAATCAATGGGCTACTGCCATTGTTTCTCCCTGACACAAAGGGAGTCCCCGTCTCCTGCTGACTCCAATATCCATGAGGATCTTGTGCATCTTTGAGGGAAGATAATCCACTACTATGTATCTTCAGCAGAGGACAATTCCTCTGATACGTTCTTTCAGTAAATATTCATTGACTGCCTCTAGGCAAAGGAGGTATGACGGTGAAGGGGATGGCATCCTCCCCACCTTACTGTACCAACACTGATGACAAGCAGAGTATTCTCCAGCAGTATGACGATTTTAAGTCCCTCATAAAAGTGGAATCATGCAGCATATGCCATCCTGAACATGCCCAATCTCATCTGATTGTTTTTCTTTTATTTGCTTAATTTAATTCATTTCTGGTTTTATTTCTAGTTTAAAAAAAAAAAGCACAACTATTAAAACACAAGGACACATCTGCGTCACCCAAGCTTACAATGCATCCATTGTCATTTGAAAAAGAAATATTGCCAGCTGCAGGGAAACACTGGGAAGCATCCAAGCCCTGCAGGTATCCACTGGCCCCATCTTAGCAAGGATTTCAGTCTTACTCACGTGGCAGTATGCCTTCGAGCCTGTTCTAACTCAGTTTGCAGAGAGAATATTGGGAAATCGACAGCATCTCCCTGCGGGGCCTTAGGTACAAAGGTGGCAAGGCTATCTGCAATCTCATGGCCCAGCTAGACCATAATTTCATGCCCATGTGGGTTTAAATTCAGAATCTAATTTTATCCAAAGAGTCAATCGGCCCTGATAAACGTTACAATGGTGTGAAGGGTAATTATAGTGAAAGGCAGCAGCTCTCTTTGAGCCCTGGAAGCCAGTACAATTTTTAACAACTCATCTCACACCTGTCGTCCTGGGAAGAACAGAGGAGCCGGACTCAGTAGGGGTCCTGAGACTTCGCTTCCCTCTGTGTAGCTGCTGCCTGCACCGTTTGAGAGGCCATGGGGAAAGGACCCTGAGACTTTTCCTTTAGCTGCCCTGCAACCCTGCCAGGGTAGGCTCTGTGGGAGCCAGAGCAGAGCCTCCCAGCACAAAGCAGGCATTATGAACGCAGCTGTTTCACCAGCTCAGCACGGCAGCATGACTGGAGATGAATATATTTGGCAAACAGTGTAACAACGCTGCTGCCACATACAGACACAGTATCGCGGTCCCCCCTTATCCACAGGGCATTCGTTCCAAAACCCCCAGTGGATGTCTGAAACCACTGGCAGTATGAAACCCAACACATAGTATGACTTCTTCCTACACATGTCTCGGTGACAGTCTCATGCCTTTTCCGTCTTAACTAGGCACTTTTCACCCACGGTGGCCATCATTTTGTAGGTTGAGGGGTGATAGCAAAGCTAGAACAAACTTCTTTTTCCTATTTCTCAATTTCACAGACACAAGATTCTTTCTTACCGTAGATCTTAGCGACCTCAGCATACACTTTCTTCTCTCCTAATTAGGTGGAGAACTTTTACCTTTTCACCTAAAGCAAGCAATTTCCCGCTTCTCTGAGGCATATCCGGACTGTCAGCACCACCCCACTTGCACTTTGGGACCATTATTAAGTAAAATAAAGGTGACTTGAATACAAACCTGGGATTCATAACAATCTGATAGCCCAGGTGACTACTAAGTGACTAGTGGGTGGGGGCGAGTGTCCTGGAGACACCTGACACAGGGATGAGTCATGTCCCCCAGCTGCTGGAGCTGGATGTCTCGAGATTTCATCATGCTCCTCAGAATGGTGCGCAATTTAAAACTTACAAATTGTTTATTTTGTTAATTTTCCATTTAATATTTTTGACTGCGGATGCCGAGGGGTAACTGAAATCTCAGAGAGCAAAACCAAGGGTAAGTGGGGACTATTGTGGGGTTTGAGCAACACAAATACATTACTTGGACTTTGGAAAGGAAGAGTCATAGGTGCCAAGAGGCTGGTCCCGGGACGATGGGCGCGGCAGTGAAGGAGGTGAGCCAAATGGCTTACGTGTTGCAGTACAGGATGAGGTTCTTTTCCTCCTGGGAAGCTTTGAAGTGGAGCCACAAGAAAACCAAGGTCTTTGCTCTGGGTCTCGGCCAGAGGGGATACACTCCCAGCAGGTGCCTGGGCTGCAGGGTGAGGCAGAGGGAGGGGCCTCCCTCTTCAAACCCAAAAACCAGCCTTTGCATTCAGGGTGCAATGCGCTTAGCAGCTTCATTTGTTCTGAATGCTTACTTTCCATTTCACATCAGCTCCCATGATCTCTGCAGAACTTCACAATCTCTCTTTGAAGAGTGGAATTCACACACATTGAGAAGAAATCTTGAACCCAGGCAGATCAAGGGAGTTTTCTCCTCAGACAGAAGCCAATTAAATAGATTGGTGGAGTGTGGGACCCACAACCTGAAAAGATCATGGGATGTGTGTGTGTGAGGTACGTGAATGTGTTTATGTGTGAGTGTGTGTGTATACCCCTACTCCTCGTATTGAAGAAAGAGACACTGATCTATTCAGATCACTGATGGCATATTGAAACTTTCTTGCTGAGAGCAATGACTGCTAACTCCATTTATTACAGATGAAACTAATGGCCCATCTTTGGAGTCTCAGATTGGAAAGTTCCAGAAACCCTTCAGTCTGTTCAGGGCCCCACATCAATGACGTCAAAGCCAATCCCCAGATTTCCAGGCTCCCTCCCTGGAAGTCTCCTTTCCAAGACCGACCACTTCTCTTCTTTGGAAATGATCCTGCTGTTGCCAGGACATCTGCTCTAAACCTTCTGTTCATCGTTCCAGTTCGCAGAAGTGAGCTACCAGTTATCTGGAATGTTCATTACCCTCTTGTCTCTTCATTTCTCCTGATAGTTCACCTCCCTCTCGTGGTGGTTTGAAAATCAAGTTTACCTGACCTCTCCATGCCTTGGCTTGAATCACCAATGAGGCCAGTTCTTCTCCGGAATGGTGTCGCTGTGAGGTACATGAAGTTTTTATCTCTCACCCTCTGAATTAAACAGACAATAGAGTGAAAAAGTTAAGAACATGGGTCTCAACATCAATTTACCTGGGTTCATAATCCCAGTTTCTCCACTATCTAGTTGTGTGGATTTGAATAAATAATTTCACATGTCTGTGCCTCAGTTTCTTTAACTGTAAAATGGGAATAATAGCAGTACCTACATCATCAAATTTTTGTGGAAATTCAATGAGTTAACACAATATAAAATGCTTTAAAAAGGCCAGGCACACAGCACGTGTTCAAGAACCGTTGCCTTTGATTACCCACACGACAACTTGCTTACCCACATAACAAGGTATATGTTGTTCCAGTATTCTAAATGAGGACGCTGAGCCTGGAGAAGTGATGGGACCACACACAGTGAAAGCTGAAGCTGCATTTTATTTTATTTATCTATTTATTTTTTATCCTCACCCAAGAACATTTTTCCATTTTTCATTCATATAGAGTGGGAGGGAGAGAAAGGAAGAGGGAGAGGGAGAGAGAGAAACATCGACTTGAAAGGGACACATCGAGTGGCTGCCACCTGCATGACCAACCAGGGCCAGGGACAAACTGCAACCAAGGTACATGCCCTTAGCGGGAACCGAACCCGGGTCTCTCTGGACCACAGGCCGATGCTCTAACCACTGAGCAAACTGGCCAAGGCTGAAGCTTCACTTTAAATTCAGAAACAGCATTCTCCAGAGCACATGCTCTCGCCACACCCTCCAGTTCAGGGACACTCACTGCTGGGCATTGTTCTAAGCCTGGATCAACTCTCGGGCATAATTAAAGGTAGACAAAGTAATAGCAACAGTGGACGATATCAGTTAGGGTGATAAAGGGCTGTGTTTCTCTCCTCCAAGGACAGCACACCTCTCCACCACAAGTGTCTGCAAGGAGACAGGCGCCGTTGTTCACGGCTTCTACATACGAACATGGAGGAAAAAAGAACAAAGTCACCAAAGTGAGCCAGGAAGTCAAAAGACAGTTTGTAGAGAAGACTTCTCATGTTCTTCTTTTAAAATGAGAACTTAAAAATCTTTTCCTATGTGGTCCTTTTTGCCAATTCATTTTGTATCTGAATTTTTTCTGAAAATTTGGAAGAATTTTTTCTAGTTACATGCATATCAATGACTTTACATATTCTATTTAATCTTCTGTTTCTTTTAAGGAATAAATGTTTTTTCAGAATTATATCACAGGTTATAAATCATTCCTTTATGGTTTGTGCTGTGGGATCCTTTTAAAGTCGCAGAGGTATTTACTTTTCCCCATTTACGAAGTTGACAAGTTGACCAACTATTTGTTTTGTTCTCCGAACAAAACCAAGCCGAGGGAGAACGTCCATGCCAGCCAGTGAACCTTGTTCCCGGCTTCTAACAAGGGCTGTGGTCTTCCTACCCCGCGAGGTGAGGTCCTGCCTTAGAAAAGCACAGTGATTTCTGGAATCGACATGGACATCTCTATCTGCCCTCCCATCCCTCTGTTGGATAACCACGATTATCAATACTATTTCACCTACTTTGTTGTTTAAATGTGTGCTATCTCTCACATTTATTGAAGACAGACTTTTATGTCTCCATTTCTCATTCTTTTGTTGTTGGTGGTGTTGTTGCTTTTGAATAAGCCAGAGGGAGAAGGAAATGCCACCTTTATATCATTATCTGCAAAATGGAAATCATGGATCATCTCATGAAAACACTAGTTTTGCAACTAAAAATGGCTTGCAGAGAGCAATAAAAAGAAAGAGAGAAAAAGAAAAATATTCAACTTTCCAGTAGAAAATCTGTTCTTCATAAAGAAAACCATAGGAGTTACTATACCCTTTCAGGGTCTGGTTTGCTTTGCACGCTGGTTATTAGTTCTACCAGAAATTCATGACTAAATCATCTTGTTTGGCATAACTTGTTAACAAAGAGGTTGTTCTACTTCAGTCCCAGAGGTGTGTTATTGCAATGCATTCTACAGATCCGATAGCCTTTGCCATAGGTTCTAACTCACAGAAGCAGAGACTAGAACGATGGTGGCCAGGGGCTGTTGTTTGGGAGAAATGAGGAATTAATGATTAATGGTACAGAGTTTTAGTTATGCAAAATTAATAATTTCTAGAGATCTGCTATACAATATACTGCCTATAGTTTATAAAGTATTGTGCACTGTAATGTATGAGGATAGATTTTGTGTCAAGTGTTCTTACTACAATATACATACACACTCACTGTGGACATTTTTGGAGGGTATATTTAGTACCTTGGTTGTGGTTTTGGCATCACAAGCATATGCATATGTCCAAATTCATCAAGATGTATAGATGAAATGTGTGGATTTTTTTATATGTCAATTATACCTCAATAAGGCTAAAAAACAAAGAAATGGAAAGGTTTTTAAAATGGTATGACAGGTTGTTGTTGTTTTTTATTTGTGCGTGGCAGAAAGACGGGTGAGACGAGACTTTTCACTGCTGAAAGCATCACGGAATTAGCTGTCACACTTGACATGTTAATTGTGGACAAACGGAATCTTCTGGCAGATTTTCTGCAGCCAATAATTTAGTAAAAGTGCTCTGCTTTGGAAAGTCAAGAATGTCAGCTAAAGGTTGACTCCCAGGGCATTGAAATGCCCCCTTTCTGTAACAAGATGTTAAAATTGGACAAGTCCTGCATCAGTTGAACACTGGAGAAAGCAAACAAATGACACTACATACCCCTACATTACAAAGTACAGGGCAGGACCCCCTCTGCAGAATTTGCAAAGCAAATGATAAGAAATCAGTTTTGCCACAATTTACTCCTCAACCAAAAAGAATGAAAAGTTAAAGGGATTGGAGAGCAAAATGACTGCAGCAAGTTCCTGAGGGTTCAGTTTTCCCATCTCCTTGTAGAGGAAGAGAAGAGGGCAAGTCAAAGAAGTCTCCAGTGAATGGCTAGAAGAATCTGACCTTGACTGCCTGGCGTATGGGGAGTCCAAGACTGATATCAGAATCAGGCCTGAAAAAAGTCTGAGGCAAGATGCTAACGCTCACAGCTAGAGTAAAACCTACCTGGGAACAATCTGCAAATCTCCATGGGACAAGAATTTGTGAGGGTCTCTGTGGTGACAAGTGTACCACATGGGGAAGAGAGCTGACCTGTTGCTGCCTTAACGTGGACTTTCTTCAGGGGATCCTTCTGATGGACACTCAAAAGAGAGAATTAGCATGGGGTGGGCTGCTGGATGTACAGAGGCTGAGATTCAAACCATGAGAATTACAATTAGGAAACTCCAACCCAGCCGGTATGGCTCAGTAGTTGAACATTGACCCATGCACCAAGAGGTTGCTGGTTCGATTCCCAGTCAGGGCACATGCCCAGGTTGTAGGCCCAATCCCCAGTGGGGGCAAGCAGGAGGCAGCCAACCAATGTTCTCTCGCATCGATGTTTCTCTCTCTCTCTTTCTCTCCCTCTCTCTTCTCTCTAAACATCAATAAAGGGAAAAAAAAGAAAACTCCAGCAAGAGTATTTCTGGGGAAGCATAATAACACCGGAGAGAAAAATAATCATCATTGAGAACATGCCATAGACAGGGGCCAGCAGTGCCAGAATTTCATCCCCCGTGCTGGTCAAATGCCACCACAGATGACTTGTACCTGTTCTAGACTTTTCTATAAATGAATTCACACAATATATACTCTTGTTTCTGGCTTATTTCACCCAGAATAATATTTCTGAGATACATTCATGATGTTGCATGTATCAGTATGTTCTTTATTTCTTCTTCTTAATTATGAGCATATTCCATTGCATAAATATCAAATTTCAATGTGTTTTTCTGGAAGCTCTATTTATTTTGTTTTTATATTTAAGTCTAACCTCCAGTTTGAATTAATGTTTTATAATGGTGCAAAGTATGGATTGAACTTCTCTTTTCTATTTTTTCCATACAGATATCCAGTTGTTCTGGCACCATTTTTTGAGTAGACTCATTTTTTCCCATGAATTTATCGAATTACTTTTGCTGCATAACAAACTACCATAGAAATGAGTGGCTTAGAGCAAGCCGTCAGTTTTGTTCATTGTTTTGTGGGTTAGGAATTTGGGGAAGGCTCTGCTAGGCAGTAGAACTTGGGATTTCTCAGGTGGATACACTCAAACGTAGCATGGCACTGCTGTAATCTGAATGCTAGCTGTACACTCTGGGTCACCCACAGGACTGGCGTGCTGGCTGGCTGCTGGTTGCCAGCTGAGACTATCAACCAAAGTATCTGCACATGACATTCCCAATATGGCATCACAGGGTGGTCGCACACAGTGACTGCTTCTCCCAGGAGGATGTGCCTGGAGAACATGGCAGAAGGGACATAGCTTCTTATGACCTACTCTCAGGAATTATAATGTCACTTCTATTATATTCTTTTTGTCACAGACACATCCAGATTCAAGAAAACCCCATGTTCTAGCGGGAGATGTATCTAAGAATTTTTAGTAATCTTTAAACCAAAAGACCCTATAGGTGTGGGTCTATTTATGGACTCTTTTTTCTCTGTTATTTATCTGTTTGTCCAACCTTATATCAATAATATCTTGATTATAATAATTTAAAGTAAGTCCTGAAATCAAGTAGTATAAGTTTCTTATTTTTAAAATTGATTTGGCTATTCTAAGTTCTTCACATTTCCATATAAATCAGCCTGTCAGTTGTTACTAAAAACAAAACAACAAAAGACAAACAAAAACAAACAAACAAAAACAACCCTGCTTGGATTTCAATCGTCATTGTGTTAAGTCTATAGGACAATTTGGGAAAAGTTAATTTCTTAGTAATATTAAATTTTATAATTCATCAATGGTATAGTTTTCGTTGTTCTTAGGTCTTCTTTCAGTCTTTGCAGCACTGTTTTGTGATGTTTCATGTAGAGATCTCACACGTGTTCCATTAAACTTATTCTTGTATTTTGTATTTTTACGCTACTGGCAATGAAACTACTTTTAATTTCATTTTCCAATTGTTTCTTCCAGGTATATAGAAATGCAATTGTCTTTATATATTGACCTTGAATTTTACAGCCTCACTAAATTCACTTATTATACCTTATTATAGTGTATATCTTCAGTACAATGTTAAAAAGAAGTTGTTAAGAGTAAACATCCTTTTCTTGTTCCAAAATGTAGCGACCAAATTTGAATTTTTGGTAAATATCTCCTTCTTGTTTTTCTGCTTCAATTCCACTCTTTCTTCTTTTGGGCTTTCCAATTACACATAAGTTAGACTGAGTGATGTTATCCCACAGATCTCGGAAGCCATTTCTCTTTTCAGACTCCTTTCCTCTGATTCAATTTGGATGGTTCACTGATCTCTTCTTTGCTTCTATAGCATTCAATCTTCTGTTAAACTCATCCAGGCAAATGTTTTCATTTAGTTCTTGTTTTATCATTTCAGTTTCTCTACTGCGATTACTTACTTATCTGTTTACTACGTGTGACAATCTTTTTCTTTAAATTGTCAAATATGTTTACAATAGTTTTTAAACTCTGTCCTGCTAATTCCAAAATCTCTATCATCTCTGGGTCTGTTTCCATTGATTATTTTTTCTACTGATTATCAGTCACAATTTTCTATTCTCTAAGTTGTGTCCTCTTGGAGATTTCAACTGAATGCCTTAAGTTTCAACACGTTCTCTCTATTTTGATTGGTCAGAATTCTACTGCCACCCTGAACAATGGCATCTCCAAAATCTCAGGCAGCTCACACTTCCCTAAGTACCTTTTTGCTATCCAGACTTACAGAGTCTCTCCCTATGCATGTAGCTTAGTAGTTGGCCAAAAGTTCAAGGGAAACTCTATGTAGATTTCTGAAACTCCTCTTCTGTCCAGCTGTCTCCTTTCAGGTGTCCATCCCTGAAAGTTCCAGCCTCAGCAGCCCCAAACTCTGCTTCCTTAGCTCAGTGAAATTATTGTGCTTTGCTTGGGTTTTAAGTTCTTGGGCCATGATCTGGAAGTGCCTCCAGGGAGAAACCTGAGGTTATCATGGGGTCATGTGTATTCCTTCCTTCAAGAATTACAGTCCATTTCTGCCTGTTGTCCATCATCTGAAAACAGTTGCTCCATATACATTTGTCTAACTTGATAGTTATTTATATATGAAGAGCTAGTTGAGTATCAGTTACCATCATAGCTGGAAGGTCAGTTGACATTTTATTATCTAAGATTTCTTGGAGACATCAGAAGCTAGCTAAGATTTCATCCCAGTTACAGGAATAAAATATACACAATGTTTGAAAGGATCATAATAAATTGTTTTCCACTTGCACCCCAGAGTTCAACTAATTCAACATACCAGTGACATTACCATTCCAGAAATATATATACAGAGCAGGAAAGAGAATATGTTTAGAGAGCATTAACACTGCCATTTAATTAGGTAATGGAGGAAATAGTGACATGTGAAACATCGATGAAAAAGAAATAAAGCTGAAGTTGTTTGGGACAGGAGGAGACTGAGTATGAATTCAGTCCCTGCTCTGTTCCTTATTAACATTAATGAGAAAGTCATTTGACCTCTCAGATGGATGTTCCCTAGCATTAAAGCTGGACTGTAATACTGGCTCCTTCTTGTTACCATGAGTAACATGTGAAAGTGTTTGTAAACTTTCTGTGTTTGGTTTTATTAACATCAACTTGTTTCTAGAGCTATAAGAGGTAAAACAAACACACCCACAAACAAACAAACAAAAAACAATACCTATTTCCTAGAATGTGGATATGGAATCTATTGTCTTCTCTAAGCATACATAATAATATTAGCAGCCCCTACTGGTTCATTGCCTACTACATGGCTGGCACTGTTTTGTGGGTTTTAGCTTATTGACTCTCTACAGTAAACGTAAATGACAGATATTAACATTGTGATGTTGCAAATCAAAAAACCAAGGCAAAGCAAAGTGAAGACACTTGCTGAAGGTCAAATGGCAAATCAAGAACTCAGACTTAAACTCTTGTGTCTATAAAGCCTGAGTTTTGCTATTACATCACCTGATCATGGACAATCATTATTTCTCTAGGCCTCAGAACTCTCCTGCATGAAATTAGGATTTTGAGCCAATTGGTATTACAATCTCTTCTAATCCAAACATGCACAATTGCAGCATGATTTTCTAATCTTATTAAACCTCAGGCATAAAGAAGCCTAAGCTAATTCTAAGTCCATATAACTTGGAAATGTTGAATTCGAGGAGTATGTTTGGTCTGGTTTTCATATTCATATTCATATTCTGATCTGAATATGAAAACTTCAAACTGAACGATGATTCTCTTATCTTATTCTAATCAATCCCACAGGATTTGGTTGTCAACTTTTCTCTCCTCTACACTGGTCTTATACACAGTGCATTTATAGCTGTATCAGCTGTCACTGCTTGTCATGGGGGAGGAAGAAATGTACCCCAGGTGGGTATATTTGAAGAAGAGTCCCCCTGCTTATTCTGATGCGTGCTCTGTCCACGGAGGTAACCTGAAAACCTGTGTGCCTCCGTGTGTGCACCGCTCAGCTCACGTGGCACACATACATTATTTCTCTATGCTCTTCAGTACTAATCATCATTTTATCTCTTTATTTTTAATGCATACAATCCAGGGCACTAATATTACTACTTTGCAGAGTTGGCCTGACACATGAGAAAAGAGGGGAAGAAAAACTTTATCTCTACGTTTTCTTTGACAAGATTTGAAATGAGGACATGGTGGGAGAAAGAACACACTTCTGCCTCCCATGCAGAAGCCGAGAGCCCAGGCTCTGAGGCAGCAGAGGTTATTCCACAAGCTTCAGTGCACAGAGGGTGTGTTTGAATGAGCACATCAAATGGACACATCAAAGAGACACCTCCGCACCTCCCTGACAACCACCACACTCGGACAGGTTGTACAGCTGGATTTGCATTGCGCATGTGAAAGGCACTGAAGAAAAGTAAACACTGAGCACTCAAGCCAGTGAGGTGGGTTGTATGATGAGTTCAGAGAGAGGAGGAAGCTGCCTCCAAATACTGGGTGCCCCCCAAACCCCAAAAATGTATACAGGGTGTCTGTAGATTCTATTGCAGTTTGAAAATAAAATGTATTTTAATAAACACTAGCTTTATAATTACTCTTACATTGTGTATACATTTGGGGGGACACCCTATATTTCTGCTATCTGTAGAGAAATAAAAAGGTACTAACTGTCTCCTCAGGGCAGACACTCTCTGCCACAGCCTACGGGTCCAATGGGGACCTAAACCCCAGGTTTTTCTGGTGCAAACAGTTCTTGATATTCTCTAGCTTTAGTTCTCAAAGGGGGATGGGAAACTGACCAGCAGTGAGTCACTAACGTAGCTATCCCCTCCAAGTTAGTCATTTCTCTCCCTGCATATCAGCAACAAGGGTCACTCACAAATCATCTGGCTGAAATGCAGGCTTTCTGAGGTGCTCTGCCTCCTACAGAAATTCAGTTCATCTCCACCTCCAAGTTGACCTCCTTTTCAATCTCTTGAATTTAAAATTAATGCGGCATCATTGTTTACTGTATGATTGAAAATTCCGAACTCTGAAATGTAATCATATGCAAAATGTTAGCAGGGCAAAAGATCAAGGGCACGTATAAGACAACTTGACATGTGCAGAGGTCAAGTCAGAAAGGCCAAGTCAGAAAATAAATTGCCACCAGCAAGGGCATGAAAGAGCGGCAGGGTCGTGCTTTATAAACACATTAGCAGTGTGAACAAAGTGTAGTCTCCTTAATTACCGTGGCGGGAAGGGAAAGAGAATGTGAGATAACAGCAAAATGGTGGTAGTAGGAAGATTCTCCACTGTCAGGTGATATCTATCAAGTGCTTGGAAAGTGTTGGTTTGATATCAGCATTGAAGTAAAAAAAAAAAAAAAAAAAAAAGGCTCCAATAATCAGAAGCCTAATTTCCACTGCACTTGAAAGGAAAAGGAAAGTTGGCCTGATGAGAAAGTATTTTATCAGCTGCTCACTGTACCTTTCTGGGTGTCTCAGGTCACTGCGATGCACCCTTTCCAAAACAAAATCTATCACATTTCCATCCGAGAGCTTTCCTCTCCCAAAACACTTGCGGTGGCAGCCAGTGGTGCGGCCATTCATTTTCCCAGATCTTCAAGCCTCGAAACTTCTGAGTTATCTCTGACTCATCTCCATCCCATCCTTAGGGTTTATGTCACCAACTCTGGTTCTTTTATTTCTCTCGAAGCATCTCTTGATCTCTTCCTTTCTCTACATCCACTGCTTCTTTTTTATTTTCATCTCACAGTTTAACTCTTCCATTATCGTGCTTGCCTCTCAGGATCCACTCACCTGATTCACCCCATTTATTGCGCGGTCCTTTTCCAAACTACCTCGTTCCCTGTTTTCTGTCTCATCAACTCTTCACCCACCAGAATAGTTTACACAAGATATGAAATCTGTGTCATGTGATTTTCCACCTCAGTTCTCTTCTTTCTTCTCTAGTCAATGCCCAGTCTCTCAGAATTTATAATTCTCTCTCCCCATCCAAGGTGTACTATTTTCTCAAGGATCCAAACAAACACACGCTGAACACGAGCTGTGCTTTGACCTGCACTCAGAGAGCTTGGGCTTCAGTGCTTGGTTCTGGCGTCCAGGTTTCGATGATCCCTAACCACTTGGACACCTGAGTTCTGGTATTGAAAGCAAAAGGGGAGATGCAGGGAAAACACCAGCTGCAGCGCTGACACTTGGAGCAGAATTGAACTTGAGCCGTTGTGGTGCTTTTCTTGGAGGATAAGGAGCCTTGACTTATGTAACCAGAGCCCGCATCCTCAGTGACAAAAAGGGTGTATGTCCCATGCCACAGTCCAACATGGGTTGCAGGGCAGGGTGAGGAGTGGGGAGCAAGGGGCAGTGGATAACAGGGGGGATCAAGCACCCAGACTCCGTTAGTCTTAGAGAGCCACAGACTATCGAGGCTGCAAAACAGGAAGCAGGTCATGTAGAAGAGCCTTTCATGGGCTCGACCGAGGGCCAGGCCTGGAAGCGGTGACACCACTTCCACCGTATTCTATTAGACAGACCTTGGTCAGAGGCCCCAAATCACCTGCACAGGAGCTAGGAAAAGTAGTTCAGCTGTATACCCTGGAAGGAGAAGAAGAAAAGCATAGATATATTGAAGATGAGCACTTTCTATCCCTTTCCAAGTCTCTACTCTTTTCTGGCTGCCTGGAACGTATTCTTAGATTTGCCCCCAAATAAATTCTTACTTTCTCCTAGCTGAAATTGCTAGTTCCTGCAAAGGAACTAATCCCTTGAAACATCTTTTTTCATTTTATTTGATCACATGTGTTACATTATTTCATCTTCTGGATTTTGCCACCTCTGTGTAGTTTGCATTACTTTCGCTTTAGTCGAATGCTGTGGCTACTGGGTCCTAGTCTGTTCTCACCCTGCCCTACACCGTCCGACAGCAGACCCAGAGACTGGTGGCTGAGTCCTGCTTCTCAAAAGAATGACAAATATTTCAATTAGTATAACATGTATACTACAATTATCCACATACAGAGTTTAATAGAACCGGCTTTGCCCTCAGGGAGAACTGAGTTCAAATCCCTAGGGCTCTGCTACTATGTGACCTCACTGGGGTATCGGTCTCCCAAAGCTTCAATTCTCTTATCTGTAAAACAGAGACATCGGCATCCACTCTCTAAATGGTAGCTAGAGTTTCCCTGTTTGAACCCTGACTGACACAAATATTATGATTTGTTTTTTAAAGTCATGTCAGTAGGGCAGAGAAGCAGGTTGTTTTAGATAAGTGTCTCCAAGGAGGTCACATGTCAGCAGAGGCCTGAAGGAGGCAGTAAATGAGGCCTGAGAATGTCTGAAGGGAAAGTAGTCCAGCGGAGGAAACAGTAAGCGCAAAGCCTACCGGTCAGGAGTAAGGGTCTGCATGCTGAAGAACAGAAGGCCATGTCACTGGATCAGAGGAGGAATGACAGAGAAGGAGGTAGGCATGAGCAGAACAGAAACAATAGACCAGGTACAGAAAGTCACTGGGGGGGGGGGAGTCCCAGGTGCCTAGCAAGGGGCAAAACTAGAGAAAACAATGAGTGTAGGCTAGGACCTCTCCCCCCACGTGATCTTTCCTCCCCTTGCATGCCGTTTGTCCGACGGTATAGAACCCCTTAGAGGAGGAGCAAGGAGGCTGGAGAATACCCTCACAGAACTTTCATACATCCCTTGCACAACCCTTTCTTAAGCATTAAGCCCTCAAGACAATGAGGTTCTGACCTGCATCAAATAATCGTAGAGACAAAGCCTCAGGTCTGTTGACCACAGAGACAGAGTTTGGGTCAAACTAGAGATAATATCTAGGCCTCAGTTGTGTTTCAGCTCCAGGTCCAGAAAAGTAGCAAAACCAGATAAAATGATGCCATGACGGACATCAGGACCAGATGTGATGACTAATGTCCCCATACCCTATAGCACCTACCAAGTAGAGAACATGACCCTGAAAGGATACTCCTGAAAAGCTGATGACTATTCTACTGAGATCTTCTGGTAAGACCTCTCCTAAAATTCCCACCTTTAGAAAACAAATAAAAACCCTTAAGACAAGAGACCCAGTGCACACACTCTCTCTGGAGCACACCCTCACCTTTTCTCCCCTCAGGCACATACCTTTGCTTTCCTTACTTTAAGCTCCAAGGGTCCTTCTTTTGTCTCTGTAACTTGTTTCCTGAGTCCACACTACCCAGCTGGCTCACTTCTTCTGCCTCTGTGACTTTCTAAATGAACTTCTTGAGTTAGACTTCTTGGCCTAACTCTGAATTCTTTCTTAGCCTAACTCACGAAGCGAGGTCTAACAATGCTGCTGAAAGAAACACTCTCGCTGCTGGGAGGAAACTGACTGGAGAGAATGAGTTAGAAACAGGAAGTCTGGGCAGGGGCTTGGGCTACGTGGTATTGGGAAAAGTGGTAGATGGGTCCAGATTCAACACATTTTGCAAGTAGCGCTAATGGGGATTGTAGATGAACTAGATGTGAGTGTGAGAAAAAGAGAAATTAATAATAATTCTTTGTGTTTTCTATTGAGAAACCACATGCTAAGCCTAGGAGGATCCAAAAATAATGTATTCACCCTCCTCAAGGAAACTGCACACTACCCACATTCAGCATTTCCATCCTCTCCAAACTCTTCACAACTCGTTTGAATAATTGTGTGTCTTCCATCGCCACTCAACCGTGAGCTCCACAGAAGCATGGGTTATTATTAGATTATTCCTATTCAACTTTCTTGGCCCAGTGGAGCGATTTGTGAAGAATAGAGTTTATTTAAAGTTTTTTTGCTTATGTTGATTTTGTTGGAAAAATATTTAAAACATATAAACTGTCATCAGCTGCCCTAATTCCTTGAAATCACATCACAAAGTGGCTTTAAGGCTTTCCTTTTTGAAAAACCAACAAATCTGCATTTATTTGCATGTATTAACTTTTTTTGGCAAATTTCAGGGATTCAAGTATATGCCAGGAATTAAAGATTACAAAAGAGGAAATCCTTTTATTTCTGCCACTTTCTTGACAAAGAATTAGAATTTCCTTTGCAAAGTACATTCGTATATTAGACAGATTTTAGGCAACTAAATTCTCATTGAGCCAACCAAAGCCAATTCAATATCCTAGACATGCTGGGTATTAATTAACAAAGTTAATTAAAGCAATTTAAAATCTTTCTTTTCTGATTCCATTAGCACTGGCTTTTTCAAATAAAGAGCCTTTCTTAAGTATTATAAATTATTATGGAAATCACAAATCACAGAGGTATTTATGGAGGAAAAATAATCTAATCATTAATTACTAAAATTTACTGACCATAAATTTGTCACCAATGTAAAACTGTGGCACTTATCCCCAGATGCACTCATAAACAGCTAAATAATTAAACTCACAGCCTGAGAACAAAAGCCGCACAATGGGCAGAATGAAATCCAAATGACTATCTCACTGAATAAAAATAGACCATGTAACAAAAAGTATGCTATTCTACACATGACCCCTTCAGAGGTTTTATGCTAGCAGTTTCTGGAAATTTCTCTTTGTTTTTCACAACTTATTTTCTGTTCAAGGTTACTTATGAGTGACCAAGTATTCGAAGCATCCGAAGGCAGATATTGTCCCTGTCAACACTGTTACAGGTTCTGACAACGAGGACTGCGGTCTTCCAGCTCTCAAGGACATCCTCTCCCAACTTCTCATTTTACCAGCATGGCCACAAACCTCCTCCACCAGGCTTATGAAGTCAGGGACTAGAAAGAGGGAGAGAGGAGGACCAGCATTTATTGAGCAACTACTATTCGTTAAGAGCTGCCTTCACCACCCAATTCAAATACTCTTATTTATTTAGCCTCCACACTAATTGTTTCTCTATTTTCAAACAACAAAACTGATACTGAGGGTTTAATTTGATTGCTCAAGGTCACCCAGGACAAGATGTTTTATACTCAACTCTTTCTGTCTCTGAAAGAATGTGTCACTTGAATGTGGCCAAAAGATAGCACCTCGAGGTTCTGAATTGCACCCACGCTCGAAGCATCCGACATGGACAGCCCTGGTGCAGCCAGCAGCTCAGCGTTGAGTTCACCTGCATACATCACCAGCCAGAGGGCAGCGGCTCCTTTGGCATCAGGCCATTTTCCTCAGTAACATCTTTCCTTTGGACACCGAGTCAATGTATTGATAGCAACCCAGAGACCTCTGACATGTTGGAAGCATTTTGACTACTGGGTATCACACACTGTACTGTGTTCTTAAATGTTGTTTGAAAATATGGGGAAAGCAGCATTCAGAAACAGTGGGCGAGCCCTTGAATGATGTGTTAGATATGAGAAGAGTGAATACATCCCCAAATAATGAAGAATTTCCTGTGTCTTCTTACCCCACTGTTTTTTTATAAAAATAACTAGCTCGCCCGACCGGTGTGGCTCACTGGTTGAGCATTGACCCATGCACCAAGAGGTCGCCGGTTTGATTCCTGGTCAGGGCACATGCCAATCGATGTTCTCTCTCATTGATGTTTCACTCTCTCTCTCTCCCTCTTCCTTCCTTTCTCTCTCAAATCAATAAAGAAAAAATAGGTGTTTTTTTTTGTTTTTTTTTTATCCTCACCCGAGGATATTTTTCCATTTTTTGTACAGATAGAGTGGGAGGGAGAGAGAGGAAGGGAGAGAGAGAGAGAAACATCGACGTGAAGGGACACATCGAGTGGCTGCCACCCGCACGACCAACCAGGGCCGGGGACAAACTGCAACCGAAGTACGTGCCCTTAGCGGGAACCGAACCCGGGTCTCTCCAGACCGCAGGCCGACGCTCTAACAGCTGAGCCAAACTGGCCAGGGCAGAAAAAATAGTTTTTAAAAAATAACTAGCTTGGGTCCATAGAACTTCAGTTTCTTATCTTTGCGTTCCCAATTACCAGGTAAGTTACCTTGCCCAAAACTTTTACCTCACAGAGCCTCCTTCTTCTCATGTTCAAAATGGTGTCAATAAAGTCAACTCCAAATAGTTGCTAGAAGCTCAAATGAATCTGCGTGTATCTAAAAAGGAGTCAATGGGGTAAATGTAGCCCACATATATATTTCATTTGGATAAAAGAGCAGGTTTTTTTTAAATATGAATATGAACTTAAGAGAGTAATGCATGTCCTGGTTGACCACAGTGCCCCACACACACCCTACTGTCTCATACCAGCAGCACACACACTGACACTGTCTGCCCGTCTGCCTGATCCCTGAAACAGTTAAGTGAGTATCTGACATGTTCATATGTACTCTGTGAATTATAAGGAATTATATGAATATGACAAAAGTCGTATCTCAGTATCCTCATGTCATAATAATATACAAGAGAAGACCAGGCAGATATTAAGCTAAACAGCAGTTTCTGGAGAGGAGATTGTATCGCTGGTGTCTTGGTAAAAGTTGCGGCACTTTCCACAGAGGATTCGTCCACGCAAACATGATCAAACTGAAAACACCGATTTTGAAGGCCCAAGACATTAACCGGTCCTCTCTTTAGCTTTCCGGAGAACACTCAAATTCTTTTAAAGAAAGAATCTTAATGTTTGGTTTGGATCGAAACCGGTATCTGTATTCTGCTACAATGGTTCAGGTCACAGACACTTTACAAGGAAATCAAATAATGAAATCAATAGTACAGAAACTGTTTACCCCAGGGCCCATCAGCTACCCTGTGGTTCGTTACAGTACTTAATATTGCCATGATTAGACTTTCTCCCTTGTGAGTTCAAGGAATAAGCAGTATTATGAATGAATGAAGTTATTATGTATTCATCTAAACATCTTCCAAAGAATCTTCACACTCCACTGAGTCCTGGGTATTGCATGGCACTTGGGGGGGCGGGGAGGGGAAAGGGATTCAGCCAAAGCCTGAGGCATGAATTACAGGTCAGGCAACCTACCTAGCTGTGGAAAAGGAAAAACAAAAAAAAAGAGCTATTTCAGTCCCACTATTCCCCACTTTCTCTTGCAGGCTGAGTGTCTTTATTTCTGTCTACTAACAAAAGAACAAAATATATGTGACAAAAATGTATGCACAGGTTCTCTTATGATTAATTTATGTAAATGGAAAAACTCCACGAGTTTATATCAGTTCTACTTCCTTATCCATAATTGGAGAGTTTTCTCTAGTGGCTTAAATAATACCTTTCAGCCAAAGCTTTTGGATTATTCCTTCTTATTAACTTTATTCCTCTCGGTCCCTCATGAGCTGGGTTAAGTACAGGAGCACTGCAGTCTTTATGTTGCACATAAAAAGGGAGACAAAATGATTAACCCCAAGTCCCAATCCAGCACTAGAACATGGACACTCTCCCCTGGTTCTTTTTTAAATCTCATATCATACTGTGGAGGCGCACGCTAGAATTGCCAAGGACCACAGGCAGCAGGTTGGGCTCTACCAGATATAAACAGCGGTCAACCTGGGCATAAGTAAGAAAGAATAAATTTCAGCCAGGAGACTTTTGACAGTGCATCTCAGGAAGAGGTTAATAAATCATCTATTATTTTTGTTTTTCCTCTATAAAGTAGTTATCCCAAATATGTGGGCCTTGGATGACCTGGATACTTAAAGAGCTAATACAAAGAGGGGTGGGAGAATGTATATTTTCAAAGCATATATCTTCATTGTCTGTAGATGGCATAAATTTTGTGTACATACAGCTTCTACTTTTTGTTGTTGCTGTCAGTCTTTACCCGAGGATATTTTTCCACTGATTTTTTTTCCAGATAGAGTAGAAGAGAAGGAGGGAGAGGGAGAGAAACGCCGATGTGAGAGAGGCACGTTGATTGGTTGCCTCCCGCACAACGCCAACTGGGCCAGGGATTGAACCTGCAACCTAGGCATGTGCCCTTGACCAGACATTGAACTTGCAACCCTTCAGTCCACAGGCTGACACTCTAACCACTGAGCCAAACCTGCCAGGGTGCATCTACTATTTTTAATCATACATTTTTTATGTGCTGCTCTGATTTATGAAATACCAATTATTTGAAGTGCTATTAAATTCACTGTGCTCTTGTAGTTATGCATTTCCACAGTTATTATATGATAAAAATATAAATACTATTATGTGGCATGTATTAGGGACAAAAAGGAAGTTTGGGGCATTTAAAACCTTGGATTGATCCCCTACTTGAAGGATATGCTCAAGTCTATGTTACAAAATAATTGGATACAAGAACTTAGTTACCTTTTGAGTAATGAGAACCTTAAAGCAAATGTTCACCCTTTGTTAGTCCTTCTACATTTTATTATTTCTATTCATACCTTCATGTGCCCACTCTTAAAAAGTTTTGTTTCCCAAGAAACATCTATGAAATAATTTCTTATTTGATAGTTTCATAGAAGACATATGCCTTTGACAGTGAGATAGTTAATTTTTCACATTGAGTCTCTTTTCCTTATTCATTATTTCATTTAGAGACTCCTGGTTAGGAACTGCAGCTTTGAAATTTTGCTTCATTTTGATACTATTCTTATAGTGATCACAGAATGTTCAGCAGTGGTTTCTCTGCTTTAGGGTCTGTGATCAACACACTGGGTATCTAGTCACCATATTTATTTGTATCACTTCCTGATAATTAAGAACATTCTGCATCACTTAGTTTAGTAATAGTACTGTAACCAGTGACGTGGTCCTTTGTATTGGAACTGGCCCCAGGCCAGGTGAGTATGATTAACTCCTCCGCAGAAAATTTTATTTCCCAGAGTTACTGAGATGATGCCCAGCAAACTCACAGGCAGCACCCATTCAGGATGGACTTCCCACTGGCCCATCCATTGACTGAAAACCGTTGCCTTACAATACAGAACCCGGAAAAGGGGCAATTGTCACTAAAGGAAGTGTACAATCTTTTTCTGTTGTTGGGAAGTCTATGAGAGACTAAAAGTTTAGAAAAGACAATATCATAACTCTCTTAACCTAGAATTTAAAAAAAAAAAACTGAGGCTGACTGTGATTAGCTCAATGTCTGCCTACAGCAACCACGGGCTTGGCAGTGCTGCACAGTCGTTTACATATATCATCGTCTTAACTGTAGTCATTACCATTGTACACATAATGAAACAAAGGCATAAAATGTCACATTTTTGTTGGGCTTAATTACAAACTTAAAGTCATATTTCAAATATATCACACACACACACACACACACACAAATCCTACTGAATTCCCTGTTCACTGTCCCTTTGCTCAGATAATTGACCTTTGAAACCAGGGAAACAATCCTGGACCTCAACCAGGGGAGGGCGGAGAAGTCTCAAGAAAGGGTAGAGAACAGTAATAGAACATTCCCTCGAATATGTAATTTCTCAAACGTTATCAAAATCACCGGGGGAATTTTCATTTTCTGAATGCAGCTCATCATCCCCTACGGTGACAGTTCAATGGCCTCGGGCAGAGCTTAGCATCTGTATTTCCTTCACCCACAAGGTAACACCAACAATCATCCAGGTCTGGGTACCCCTTACCTAACCATCTGTTCTTGGGATGCCACATATAATTTCATCACCCCCTGGTATTTGCCTGAACACCCACCCACTGCCCACGGGGCTGTCAACCCCAGGCTTCCTGCACCTGCAGCCCAGCCACGGGTGATTTCACTCCTCTTTCTCGTCCGCTGGTGGAGAAAGAGTTAAGTACATGCTCGCACCAACCATACCCAATATTTAATGGACACTTGCTCTCTACACGAGTTGTTTATAATTATCCGTTCTGATGGTCACTACGAGGACCAGTCCAGTTGATCAATATTTTCAATATCAACACTAGTGCTAACCAAGTAAGGGGCGTGGGGCCATTTTGGGTAGTACGCTTAATAAAATAGAACATAAAAGCTACGGCAAGGCATATTCAGAGTTGAGTAGTGATATTTAAGGAAGGCATTTTGGAGGAGATATTTTGAACTTGACATTAAAAATGAGAAGTAACCTATGCGTGGCGAATAAGAGAGAAGGGTATGTCAAATGTTGAGTAGTATTAGGAAACGTATATTGATTTTCATGGTTGGAAACAACAACTCCATGCAAAACCCTAGCTAGGGTGATAGGGGCCGGGCGGCTGTAGAACAATGAAGGCTGGATGGGAGGACTTGTGATGAACCCTGTGGGCATTTGTCGCTGGGCTTGCCTCTCCCTTGGGCACCACGTGGACAGGACAGGACAGGAGCTGGAGACCTGGCAGCCTGTGTGGGAATGCGGTGTGGGCCTCAGAGCTACATGGGAGGAATGGAGACAGAACAGATAAAACCAGTGATGTTCCAGAAATACTGTCATGACTTAGTCTCTTGCATACTAGCGATTTCTATGGTTTCATGAAATCAGAATCACTCCTACAAAGAGAAGAGTGTTTCTGTGACTCGATGCCTCTGGACGAGCGCAGTGACCGATGGGCCATGTGCACACACTCATGGGGCTGCGAGAGGAGGGAGTTAGGGGACCGGCATGAAATGAGAGCAGAGTCTGGTTTAGGGCCAATCAGACTTCTATTGAACCCTAGCTTTGCCAGTTGCTAGTTGAGTGGCCTTGGGAAAGTTACCTAATCTCACTGAGTTTCAGGGCCCTTCGGGGGAAAGTGTGTACAATGACCACCTTAGAAAGTTTGTGGTGCAGGTTAAAGGTAGCATGTGCATCACTGTGCCTTGTACATAGCAAGCAATCAGTAAATGCTAAAACGTATTGTGATGTACAATGCAGGCAAACTGAGCCCAAATAACATGACGGGTGTAAGCCAGAGTTGAGATTCCTCAAAGACCCTGTCAGAAACCCTGTATTTTATTTTATTAAAACTTTTTTAAAAATTTATTTGTATTCAAACTTTTTATTGTTTACACCTATAAATACCTCAGGGATTATATTTGCCTGCCCCCTAGTGGTAACACAAGCCCGCTTCAGGCATGAGGCAAAATACATGTCATTGATAAGAAACCAGAGCCTGGAGCAGTCAAGTGACTTCCCCAAGGTCACAACGTTTTAAAAGGCAGAATTGGAATCCAAGTCTCATCACTCCTCTTCATGTGTTTTTCTAACCACTGCAGGGCCAGAGAGAGCTGTGAAAATTTAAGCTGGACAGTTAATGGATACAAAGTACTGATTTCCCTTTACTACACCTCTCTTAAGCAATAAGGCTCCTTTCCTTTGATAACAAAGGAGTTTAAGTTGCCAGGCCCTCCAGCCCAAGTGTCCATCAGTAGACGAATGGATAAAAAAGCTGTGGTACATATACACAATGGAGTACTATGCAGCTGTAAGAAAGAAAAATTTCTTATCCTTTGAGACGACATGGAGGGACCTGAAAAGTATTATCCTAAGTGAAACAAGCCAAGCAGAAAAAGACAAATACCACATGATCTCACTTATTTGTGGAATATAATGAACATAACAGTCTGAGGAATAGGATAGACCCAGAGACATGGAAGAAGGGTACAGACTGACAAACCCAGAAGAGGTGGTGGGTGGGGGAGGGAAGAGATAAACCATAGAACTTATATGCACCTATGCATAACCAATGGACATGGACAACAAAGCCGAGGACAGAGTAGGGGGGGATGGGGAGGAGGGTGTCAATGGGGTAACAAAGGAGAAACATCTGTAACAAAGATAAAATAAAAAACAAAAACAAAGGAAGCCTGCCATGCTGGTGATCAGACAGGGCAAGCTCCCAAGGGCAGAAGGAGCCAAGTCAAAGCATATTAAGAAAATTCTGGTTTAGGGGCCACCAGAAATATTTTCTACCAGGAAACTGTCAGGGTGGGACAGAGGGATAAAAGCCCCTCCCCTGGCGTGGCGGTGGGCTGGGGTGCAAGGACGGGCTTGCAGCCAGATGAACTGGTGGAAGTCCTGTCTCTCTTATTTGTTTTTTGGTCTTAAACTAGTCTTCAGAAACCAGAGTCTGTCTCTGTAAAAGCCTCGTCTGAGGACCAACAATTGGGAAATTAAAAGAGCACTGTATTTGATTGCCGAAGGGGTTCAGAACAGGCCCCCCAAGATGTGCCACTTTTGCATGTGAATTATTTTGAGTTGAAGGCAATTGAGACCCCGCGGGCTCTTGAGAAACTTTTACCTCTTTCTTAAAGAATTAAAATAGGTATCTTGCCCATAATAAGTCATTGCCAGAGATAACGTTTCATGGCCCATCGAGAGGGCAGGGCAGACAGCTAATTACTGAATATCTGCTCTTCTTATTGTCCTGCAGGGGCCTGTCTCCCCCCTAAAGCCCAGGGCCCCTTGCCTCATCCTTAGCGCAGAACCTACACCTCCCTCGTTGTAACTTTCTGTCTCTGAACCTCTCATGTATGTGATTCAATTTAGCTATTTATCTTCTATTGTTAATCTGTCCCATGTTGACTTCCGGTCAAGATGGCGGGTAGGTAACCAGGTATCGCGTCCTCCCACAACCACATAAAAGTTACAACTAAACTACAGAACAACCATCATTCAAAACCGCCTGAAATCAAGCTGAATGGAAGTCCTACAACTACGGGATTAAAGCAGCAGCCACATCCAGACTGGTAGGAGGGGCGGAGGCGCGAGGGGCAGCGGCGGCCTAACGGGCTGGTCCCACACTCAAGTGTGGCGGATAAAAATCAGGAGGCTCCCGCGGCTGGGAAGGTTCTTCCTGAGGACTGAGGGGCCCCCATCCCACACCAGGTGCCCCGCTCAGGGTTCCAGTGCCAGGAAGAGAAGTCCCCATTACTTCTGGCTGGAAAAACCAGCGGGAACTGAGGCTCAGGGAGGCTGAGGTGGCTGGAGCCCCAGGCAGCTCCTTAAAGGGCCCGCGCACGGACTAATCAGACTCTCTCCCTCTAAGCTCGGAGGGGAGGCAGCTCAAGGGGCGCCAGAGACACACAGGGCAGAACTGAGCTGTTTGGCACTGGAGCGAGGGCTGGAGAAGGGGCTTTCTCCGGGACAAACGTGCTGTCAGAGGCCTTTGTTCCTTTGGTGAGCCCTTCCCTGGGGCGGCAGACAGAAGCCAATATGGGACTCCAGCAACCTGGCTCACACTGGTAGCCCCAACCTGGTGACTCCCTGAGACCCTGCCCCACCCAACTTTCAGGCCCACCCGAGCTGTTGCCACTTGCTTAACCATAGGATTGGCCTGTCTTGGATCCTGCTTCAGGTTTTTCCTAAATTCTTTCAAATGAGCAGCATCTGGTCTCAGCTAGCCCCATACCTCTCGTTAAGTAATACACTGAAACAAACACAGGGAGGCAGCCAAAATGAGGAGGCAAAGAAACAGGTCCCAAATGAAAGAACAGAACAAAACCCCAAGAAAAGAACTAAGCGAAAGGGAGATAAGCAACCTAACAGATGCTGAGTTCAAAATACTGCTTATAAGGATGCTCAATGAACTTAGTGAGAACCTCAGTGAACTTAGTGGGGCCTCAAGAGCATAAAAAAGGACCAGTCAGAAATCACAGATGCACAGTTAGAATTGAAGGAGGCATTAACTGAAATAAAGAATAATTTACACAGCTTCAATAATAGAGTACGTAAATCCAAGGAGCAAACCATCGATTTGGAATACAAGGAAGCAAAAAAAATGCCCAATCAGAACAGCAAAAAGAAAAAAGAATCCAAAAAAATGAGGATAGTGTAAGGAGCCTCTGAGACAACTTCAAGCATGCCAACATTCGCATCTTGGGGGTGCCAGAAGGAGAAGAGCGAGAACAAGAAATCGAAAACCTGTTTGAAACAATAATGGCAGAAAACTTTCCTAACTTGGTGAAGGAAACAGACATACAAGTCCAGGAAGCACAAAGAGTCCCAAATAAGATGAACCCCAAGAGGCCCACACCAAGACACATCATCATCAAAATGCAAAAGGTTCAAGACAAAGAGAGAATCTTAAAAGCAGCAAGAGAAAGGCAGCTAGTTACCTACAAGGGAGTTCCCATAAGGCTGTCACCTGATTTCTCAAAAGAAACTTTGCAGGCCAGAAGGGAGTGGCAAGAAATATTCACAGTGATGAAAACCAAGAACCTACAACCAAGATTAATTTATCCTGCAAAACTGTCATTTAGAATCGATGGCCATATAAAGACTTTCCCAGACAAGAAAAAGTTAAAGGAGTTTATCACCACCAAACCATTATTATATAAAATGATGAAGGGTCGTTTTGAAGAAAAAGATAAAATGTATGAACAAACAAAATGGCAATGAATACATATCTATCAACAATGGAATCTACAAACAAAATGAACAGGTAGAACAGAAACATTCTCATAGATACAGAGAACATTTTGTTGGTTGCCAGTTGGGAGGGGGGTTGGGGGAATGGGTGAAAAAGATGAAGGGATTAAGAAGTACAAATTCTTTGCTAGACTGACGAACCTCAAAGGGAAAGGGGTTGGGGGGGTGGGAAGAAATAAACCAAAGAACTTATATGCATAATCAATGGACACAGACAATAGTGTGGGAAAAGGCGGGAGTGGGGGCAGGAGTAGGGAGGAGGGGGTCAATGGGGGGAAAATGTGGAATATCTGTAATACATTTTACATTCAACAATAAAGATTAAAAAAAATAAAAATAATCTGTCCCATGTTGACCTAATTACTAGCCCAACATGGCATCACTTGTGCTAAGGCCCATGTACTAAATCTTGATTTAATATCTGGCCTAACTTCAGGTTTGACCTTCCCCAGAAAAGTAATCCCAACCGACCAGTCTGGAACTTTCTGGTCAACACAAGTGAGGTCATCTGTCACGTGGGCCCTGTTCGTCCATCCCTCGGGGAAAGAAAAAGCAATCCTCAGGGTCAAACCCTTGCTGTTCCCTTCCCCACAAAAGACGTCTTGGTCTAAAACTAATTCTCTCTTTTCTTTTGTTAATAGTTCCCCTGCCCAAACCTTCTTCCTATAAAAACCATCCATCTTGTCAACCCCTCAGAGTACACTTCCAGTTGCTGGGTGGAACACAGCCTGACTCATGAATCCCTAAATGAAGCCAGTTCAATCTTGAAATTGATCTGGTTTTTTGTTTTTTTAACAGTGGCATAATGTCAAGATGTTCAATAAATAGTAGTTGAATCTGAAATGAAAACAGCCAACCCTCCAGTTTTCCCTGTCACTGTCCACCTAAAACCACAAAATACACCAGGCAGGAGCCAGAGGAGATGCTCAGATCAGTGCATTTGACAATCGGTTCGAAGTTGGGTTGACATAGATGATTCTGATTCTGTGGGTTTACAGGTAAATAAATTGCTCTCCGTACACCCACCCCATGAACATGATGGGGGCATGGCTCTATTTAGAGAACAACTGCCTTTCCTTTAGAAATTTAGGAAAGAAAATATGATGAATTTCCAAACTGTGTTGCATGAAACAATAAGATTTTGAGGGGTTCCCAGGTCCCCGGAAGAAAGGGATAATACTATAGAAGGGGGACAAATATGTAACCTTCTGGGCTTCCCACTCTGGTTCCACCTGAGCAGTCATATTTTATATGGTTTTATTTGGAGGGGAAAGTTTTAAAAAATATGGCAGGACCAGACCATGGCTCTTGTGAGGCCTGGTGGCAATTCCTATGCTGACTCGTTGGCCTCCGACATGTTCCACAAGTGGCACTGTGGACACCAATGACTCGTCTCACCAGGGGGACTGAGGATGTCACAGGAAAGAGGCTGAGCAGGAGTCACATGGAGACATCACTCACGCCGCTGACGTGGACGGCACCCTTACTTGATGCAAGCACCGCAAATATTTCTTCAGTTAATGCTCATGACAACTTCATGATTTATAGGCTTTCATGGTCCCCATTTCATTCAGGAGGAAACAGAATGATTAACCCACCCAGAAGGTGAGCAGTGGGGTCCAAGCGAAAAGGCACAGTTTGCACCAAAACCTGCCCCCTTAACCTCTGTGCTATAATATAACCCTTCTCCACGCACACGGAGCAGGGGATTAACCACAACGAGGAAAGAAACCCGCCAGCTCCAGTGTTGCTGGAATGTCCCGCAGGAGGACACAGAATATCGTGCAATGAAACCTTTAGTCTGAATGCACTTCTCTAAACTTCCTACTGGGGAAGCCCTATCAGCAATAAGGCTATGATGATGCCTCTAAAGCAGGCAAGGGAGAAATTCTTCTGGAAGCTTGTTTAGCCTAAAAGTTCACACGCCATCAGCGCACTTTATAAATGGGGCTTACATTATTTAAAAATAGTTCAAAATTAAAATGACTAGTAGGTGAGTAAAATTACCTATCCCTGCTTCCCCTACACCAGTCAGCCCCACACATCCAGTAAAATCTCTATCCCCAAAGCTACCATGTGTATCCATGGTCTCCGGTGGCCCTACGGGTGACGCACAGCTGTACAGGATGAGGACTCTGTCGGACATGGCCTGTCGAGTCTGCTTCGAAATTCAGTTACATTAAGTCATTCTCCCAAACAAGCCCCGCCCTCCTGGGCCTCCTTTTCCTTCCATGACCCGACCAGAGCACAGGTGTGTCTTCCAAATCTGGAAGCGATGGATTCACCATGAAGCTTCAGGTTCAAGCACCTGACTTGTACAGTAACGCATCGACATAGTCATAAGGTTGTTGTAGTTTGAAAAATAATATATTTTAATCACAGTTAGTTAAGACCTCCGTCTCTTTCCAATCCTCTTTTTTCTCTGCTACATCTCTCCTCTCGTCAGAAGGTAGTGGAGCGGCCTGAGCATTTGGGGGATCTGGCTAAGGGGATGTTGATTCAAGGAAATGTTCGGTGTGTGTGATTTACCCACGTGGCGTGCGGTCACCTCGGCATGTTGTTAGCTACCCTGGCCCATCCTCCTCTGCGACGACCCACCCTACAGTGTCATTATGTGCAGCCAGGAGGGCGAAAGTCAGGTGAGACAGGAATGTGGTCCCACCGCACCCAGCTTCAGAAGTGGTCGGCAGTCAGGAAAAAACAGGGCTGGCAGCAAACAAAACACAGAACGTTCTCTGAGGGAACTTCTTCCAAATCTTGTAGCTCATATTTGAAAGAAACGTTTGAGGTTTTCTAATTTTGAGATTCATATAAATTTACAGGGCATAACCAAAAAGGAGTGTGAAGCTAAACATTTATAAACTGTCAATATTTTGCTCAAGCATGCTCACGAAAAGACTGCATTAGCCTTCTATTATCGCCGTGAAGTGTGTTCCGCTGTAAGACTCGCAGGAAGAAGCGGTCACTAGAGGCAGCCGGAGCTGCAGGGACCGCAGCTCCGTAGGGGTGCCGGGTAGCCGAACGAATATCGAGGACTTTATTGGACTTCGATGCTTACACAATTTGCAAGTTTTTACAGTGTTGTCATTTCTTGGGATTTTATTTGAACTATTTACTTCTGTATCTAATTTTGGATTCTCTGTTAAAGAGGGTGACTAATTTTCATAGCCTCGGACCCCATCAGGCCGCATCAGCTCCTGACACTCGTGCCTGACCCTCTATTCCTGAGCGGGCTCTTCCCTCTGGAACAGTGTTACCCTGGAAAGTCGCATGTCTCTCTCCCCCAGTTCATCCGTGTCTTAGTCTGCTTGGGCTGCCGTAACAGAATACCATTGACTGGGTGGCTTACAAACAACACACACGTATTGCTCTTAGTTCTGAAGTTCTGCAGGCTGGGAAGTCCAAGATCCAGGCACCAGCTGATCTGGTATCGGGTGGCAGGTGAGTCCTCTTCCTGGTTCTGAGGTGGCCGTCTTCTCACTGTGTCCTCACACGGTGGAAGAGACAAGGGACCCCTCTGGACTCGCTTCTATAAAGGCGCTAATCTCATTCCTGATGGCCCCACCCTCCGACCTAGTCACCTCCTAAAAGCCTCACTTCCAAATACCATCACAGTGGGCATGAGGATTTAACATATGGATTTGGGGGAGACACAAACATTCAATCTATAGCAATTCAGGTATCTGCTCTACATCACCACACTCAAGAAGCCTTCCCTGGCTATCCTGTCCAAAATAGAACTCCCTGCATTTCCCATCACCCGTCGATGCTCACCACTTCACTTCGAGCACTTTCCACCTGCCGTACCCATGCGCCTCTCGCTATAACATAAGCTCCCACAAGAAGCATGACATCGTCTGCTTTGTTCACGGCTGTGTCTGCATTATTGAGATCGGTGCCTGGCTCATAGTAGGCACTAAAAATACTTGTTGGTTGAATGGACAAAATAGTGTGTGTGTGTGTGTGTGTGTGTGTGTGTGTGTGTGTAGAGATAGAGAGACATATGCTCAAATTCATTGAAGAGTTGATCTGCCTATGTATGCATGAACAATGGACATGGACAACAAAGCTGGGGACAAGGCGGGGAGGGAGAGAGAGGAGGGAATCATTGGGCGGAAAGGAAAAACATCTGTAACAAAAATTAATTTTTTGATTTTAAAAAAAAAAAGAGTTGATCTGCCTAATCTGCCTAATGGAAACTCTTCGGGCTCCATTAACACTATGAAAATCCAGTTCAGAGGAAGAGGGGAGTAGTCACCCTACTGCATTCCTCTGCCTTTGCTCCCTTGAGTCAGTTGCTTTTTTTTTTTTTTTTCAATTTAACAAGTGATAATTCCAGCAATCTACTCTCGTCTTTCTCAGAGAAGCCCCAGGTAAAAATCTTAAAACAATAAAAATATATTTTTTTAACTGGCAGTTTTTAAAGTCAAGACGAATGTCATGGCAAAACGGCCCCTCCTGCAGAGTCCATTAGAAGCGGCTGCAGCAAAGTCCCCAGTGCAGTGTGTAGTTGGCTCATGAGCTGAGGAAACATGGGGATCCCTGAAACATGACGGCCCCCCAAAGCTGACAGTGTGCTTTCGTAAGCCTACCCCAGTGCAGAAAAAAGCCCTAAGCTCGGAGTAACCACCTGATAGCGAAATAAGGCCCTGGCTTCTTCCCATAGCAACAGGCCAGATGTACTTGGTCCCAGGCAATGATCATTTACATTTCCTGTTCATCCTTCAGCCGGTCTCCTGCAGGACTCAGTGCTGGGGTGTGCCCAGACTACTAATATTGAACCGATCCGTGATTCAAAAGTTGTCTAGAAAGTTATAAAACAGGAAGGGGGGGAAAAAAAGAAACAAACTGGTGGGTTTTGTTTTTTTTTTTTTTCCATCTTGTGCCAACACTGCCCCCTAGTGTTATATATACATAAAAGGAACGCTGCAAGTACATCCTTATAAAGAATTGCAGAATGAGGAACACAGGTGCAGTCTATGCTATTCATTGTCGATTTTCTAAAATTGGGTCGAGCCTGTATTATTTTAAAAGCTAAAATAAACTTTATAGAATATAGCTCACTTATTCTTTTAAAACTCCACATTCGCCATTCAGTACAGTTAACATGCGTTGCTTGTTTCTATTTGCCAGCCACTTTCTAAGAGCTGTACATGAATTACTCTGTTACTGGTCACAAGAAGCTTATGCAATACAGGCTAATAGTAACCCCTGTACTATTTTTGTCTTACACATAAGAAAAGTGAGGCATGGAGAAGAAAGTAAGTCGGTCAAGGTTACACATGTAGTAAGCAGCGAGCCACAGACCATGTGATTCTCAACACTTGTCAATCATTATACCAAATTGCACCTCCTTCTAAGTGCCAATTGCCATGAATGTGAAACAAAATCATTCGAAATCTTGAATATAAAATAATTGGAAAACTTGAATCCAACCATCAAAGAACTGAGGGACAAACAAATACAACCCTTCATGGAAAATGCAAAATTCAGGGTGAGACCAAATGCTTTATCTGATCAACAACAGCTGTTCAGCCCTGCTGGTGTGGCTCAGTGACTGAGTGTCAACCCATGCACCAAGAAGTCTTCAGTTCGATTTCCGGTCAGGGCACATGCCCCGGTTGTGGGACAAATCCCCAGTGCGGGGCATGCAGAAGGTGGCCAATCGATGTTCCTATATCTCTCTCCCTCTCCCTTCCCCTCTAAAAATAAAGAAAGAAAAACAACAACAACAGCTGTTCATATGAAGATTTGTGTTTCTGAAAGTTCACATTTAAGCACAGGTGTATTATAACCAAAGAACAGAATAAAACCCACTGCTAATGCTCTAATTCTCCAACAGATGTAAATGTATTTTAATGCAATACCCTTCCCCTAGAGCAGGGGTGGAGAACTTTTTTTTTTTTAATTTGCCAAGGGCCATTTGGGTATTTATAACATCATTTGAGGGCCATACAAAATTATCAACTTAAAAATTAGCCTGCTATATTTGGTCAAACATTTAATTAACTCACCCCTAATGTGATGGCTGGAACTGCTTCTCTTTGGTGAGACGTGTGATGTGAGCTGGTATTGATGATGTTGCTACTCGAAACTGCTTTTCCAGGTTTGTGTTGGTCAGTCTCGAGTCACTCTAGAGCATAGTGGACTCTTTTCAATGATAAGTTGTGAAAAGAACTGCTCGCAGCAGTAAGTTGTTCCAAATACAGATGCATATTTCAATGCACATCTCCTCAAAGTGGGAAATTCATCAGTGCTTATGTAACGTTTATAGAACTCAAGCAGTGGGAGGTTGTTGTACGTAGCTTTCAGCTCATCATTGCTTTGCAGCTGAATGATTTCATATTGTAAATTATCTGGCACATCAGCTGGTTCCATATTGAATGATGTAGCAAAGAGGTTCAGTTCTATTTGTTTACTTTTCATGTCCTTGAGTCTTTCATTAAATGCCTCAATTAGTTTTACACATTCACCAGCACATTCAAATGTTGTAGAAGGCTTTTGTCCTTCCAGAGTGGGCAAATGCACCATGTTATTCCTTTTGAGTTATACTTTCCACAGCCTTCATTTAGCTTCAAATGATTTCACATTTGAAAGAAGGGGGCTGAGAAGCTGGTTGGGGCCCTGCAGCTTGACATTCAGCTCTGAGAGGGAGTTGGTAATGTCCACCATGAACACTAAATCACACAGCCACTTGCTATCATTGAGTTCCCTGGCAGGTTTTCCCTTCATCTCCATGAACTGCTTGACTTCATCCCACAGTTGATAAAACCTCATGAGCATGTCCCCGGGACATTTCACAGTGAGTGATAAGCAAGATCATCATATTCCAAGTCAAGATCATTCAGCAACTCCTTAAACTGGCAGCTGTTAAACCCTCTGCTTTTGACAAAACTTATGCATGACACTACTGTTGACATCACATTGTTGAGCCACAACAACTGTGCACAGGGACTTTTCCTGGTGTGTGATGCAGTGGCATATAATTAAATCCTTGGATCAAGACTGAGAAGATTCAGCTCTTTCTTGACAAATGCAATTCACCCTTTTTGCAAGCCAACCATGACAGGAGCTCCATCTGTAGTGAGGCCACTTGACTTTCCAAATGTTAGCTCAAGTGTTTTCATTAATAACACAGGTGTCTCAAACAAGTCCTCACCTCTTGTAGCGCTGTGCATGGCTTCCAGTGACAGCAGTTCCTCCCGCGTGTGAAACTCTACAGTTATCCTGGGAATGAAAACGGCCAGTTGGGCAGTGTTTGTTATGTCCATTGTCCCATCACGAGCCAGAGAAAAATTGGAAATCTGCAAAATCGTTCCGTGTTTTTTCAATATCTTGTGCTAAATCAATAATCTGATCTGAGACAAACTAACACTCTGAAACAACTTGACTCTGCCTGGTGCTAACAACTCTGCAGCAGCTACCATGCACCCTTCCACCAACTCTCTCTCTACACAAGGCCTCAGCTTCTATGTAATCAGCTCACTCATTACATAACTCATCTGAATAACATTGTCTCTGTCACCATGAGGCCCAGTGAAAGAGTCTTGTGATTCCAAACTCTTCTGAAGAGCATTGATTTTATCCAGATGCATTGGGCCTCCCAATTCCTTGAGTTTAGCATGTTTTGAGCTGTAATGACACTCCAGGTTGGCTTTTTTTCATTACTGCTAATATATCACCACAAACTAAGTACACAGATTTGCCTTTGACTTCAACAAAAAATAATCATTTGTCCATTTCTCTTGGGAAGATCAACACTCTGCATCAACTTTTCTTTGTAGTCGCCATTTGTAGGATGTCACACCACTTAAGCTTTAATAACTATCTAGTGTGTGTGTCGCCAGCAACACAATTATTTTGCTGTGATCGCTGTTCTAATCCCGCACCTTGGATTTGGTACACATCCAACATTCGTACCATCAACTCTTAAGGTCTTTTCTGTGTACTGGAATTTCCTTAATCTTCATCTGAGATTCCATTTTTGCAAGGATTGTTGATTATGGACATGTGGATAAAGGTTAGATTGGAGTTGTCATCTGTGTCGACAAAGAAGTCGACAACATCGTTGTCAGTCATCAGAGGTAAGATCATCAACATCATGAGGAATCATCTCATCACATCTCGTGTCATCACTGGATCACTGCTGTTTCGCCAGTGTGTTAACACTTTTGCCACATGTACACTTCCAGCCTGCCTGGCACTGACTGTCCTCGGAGTCACCGAAATACAGGCAGATGGGCCACGGGCAGCTGATGAAACGCATATGTGTCTGTCCCATCGTGTACTCATATGGATCCTGTCTATCTCGTGATGGGCGTTCCTTGCTTGTCCCTCAAAATTTACATTATTATCATGACTCACTTAATATAAATTTATGTTGCTATAAAAAAAAAAAGCTTCTAGATTTATTGAATTTTGAGTCCCACCTGCATTTGCCTTGGCAGGGCCAGACCAAATGATTTTGCAGGCCTCATACGGCCCGTGGGCTGAATGTTCCCCACCCCTGACCTAGAGTAATAAAAATACATACTGAACTACCAAGCAAAACAGAGACAGACTCGTAGAAAGCAGGCAGACAGCTCTGGTGAAGGTGAAGGGGGGCAGAGGGATTGAGCAGAGGAAAAAAAGGAGAGAGACTCAAGGACATTGACAACTGTGGGGTGTTTGGGGGGTGGGGAGGAGGGACGGAGGTGGAAGAAGGGATAAATGATGATGGGGTGGTGGGGGGAGGATGTAAGGTAGAAAAACCCCCAAACAAGAAAAGACCTAAGTTCTAGTTCTGGTCTGAGACACCTTCAATTCACTTCACTTCTTTGGGTTTTAATTGCCAGGGCTGTAGACATTTTTGATTCAACCTTTTAAAATAATGTATGACTTCAGTTTAGGAAAAAAAAAAAAATTAAAAGAGAAGCACATAGCACCCAATATTAATATTTAGGCATAAATCATATAAACACTATAATAAGACGTGTACTTACTAAAATGTGCTAAAAATAAAAGGTAAAAAAAAAAGATATAAATATAAAAATCAGTATTTTAAACTGCTGGTATAAAACACTTTCCTCAAAATGTTTTTTAGATATTTTTGTGAATACACTATGATCGAATATTCTCTAATTTTACAAAAAAATCTTGATTGGTAACGAAAAGCTCGGGAGATTTGGTTGCAGACCGGGCTATGGCCATCCTCGGGCTGCAGGGCTATCACAAAGGGACGGGAGGGAAGGCTGTCCTTGGCTGCTTTACAAAGTCATGGCCCTCACCGTTCAGGGCCGTCTACATTTAGACAGATGTTGTGTTCAAAATGCAGCAGAAAATGTCCATCCCTCTATATAGCCCCTCACTGACCCTTCCTTTTTGCATATATTTAAACAAAGTTGGTTCAAACTCTGCTAAAATATATCACTTGAAAATATTTTTAAACATATTAGTTACCAATAAGAATTATGTGCAGAATATTTTCAGTTTTTTGTAACAAAACCATATAACCATGGAAACTGTTTAATCATGAATTTTCAAAATATTCTCTCGATAGCATGTTTCTTTCAAAAGGAATTGTTTTTGTTCATTTTTAAATGATCACCTTTATTGTACAAGATTATTAAGTTTGTGTTTTTATATTTTAAGGATCTACCAGGAAAATTGCAGACAGCCACTTATTAAAGTTCAACAAATTCGGAACCCTTTTTTTCAGCAAAGAAAAATAAATGCATAAAATCTTCAAGTCCGACTACTGCCAAACAAAATAATGAAAACAAAACCATCAAGCCTGTTGCCATCAAGTGTAGCAAAAAATAAAAAATAAAAAGAAAGAAAGATGTTCATGGTCATTCCCTATCTCATTAAAAAGTTATTCTACTCTAGTAAAGATTTTATTTTAATAAAGTAGAAAGTATTTGCCAGGGGATGGGGAGTAGGGGAAATAGGGAGAGATTGAAAGGTTATACATTTCAATTATAAGATAAATAACATCTGAGGATCTACTGTATAACATGGTGACTAGAGTTGATAACACTGTACTGTACAACTGAAATTTGCTGAGACTAGAAATTAAATGTTCTCCCAAAAAAAGAACAAATATGTGAGGCGATGAACGTGTTACTTGATTGACCCAGTTGAGGATATCCATTCACAATGCATAAGTGAATCAAATCATCACATTGTATATTTTAAATATTTTATCATTTTTAAGCTGAAAAAAAGATCTTGTTTTTGCAAAAGTAACCACATTTGTGTATATCTGGCTCTAATTTCTTTGAGGCTAAAACTTGCAATAAATGACACAGTAACAGTAGTTTTATAATAATGATAATAGGTGACTCTCTGTAACCATATTCTGGAATCTGTTTTTTATTCCAAAATAACTGTTCCAGCAATGGGTAAACATACACAGTTTTACCATAAATTATTGTTTTTAATGAAAAAGTCATTTACTGTTGGGTATCTGTCTTCTGAAATGTTCTTTTTTGATGGCTCAGAAGTAGTTCTTTTTGTATTTCATCACTAAGACAACTTCGCAACACTGTAAGCTGAGATGGGATTGAGACACCTGCAGCAAGTGGCGAACCTCCTACACTGTTCTCATACTTGTTTCTTCTTGACGTCAGTGATGTTTTCTGTGCCTCTTCCAGCAATATCTGCTGCCCAAGCAATATACTTGTGTCGGTTTCCATATTCTTTTCAGTCCATTATTTCAACCATTTTAACCTCGGTAGGAAGAACAAGGGTGTTTTCCTTTCTATCATCTGCAAAAGACGCTTGTAAACATTCACCATTAGAGCAACACTATCCCACTCAAAATGAAGTTGCCTTGAGGCTACAAATGCCATTCTATTACATCCTTTAGTGGTGAGCACACATTTAGAAATACAGCTTGAGAAAAATATTTTTAATATTTTAAATCAGAAGTAACCTAGTGGACTTCCCTTTAAATAAACAGAGGCACGAGGGCAGGCTATTAATTCCTGGTTTTAGTTGGTAAATATCAAAGTGACTGTCGTGTGCTGAATAATGTCCCCATCCTAATTCCTGGGACCTCTGAATATATTACCTTACATGAAAAAGGGAATTTGCAGATGTGATTAAGTTAAGAACCCAGGGGTAGAGGTGACCTTTGGCTAACAGAGCAGGCCTGATGACCCAAAGGAGTCCCACATTTGACATGTAGGGGTGGATGCTGACGCTGGACACTGGATAGGCTGTGCTGCATAAGACCATCCAGGCACTGACCAGGTGGAAAGTGGACACCCCATGGATGCCATCATACAGGGCTAACAAGTGGAACGAGCAGACCATAGGTGCTGCAGTGAACACTGGCATAGAAACCAGTGAGAACAGAGTGCTCCCCCACTCCCCCAGGGCCATGACGGGGTCACTGTGTAAACAAAGCCAGAGGTCAGATGCCAACCCCAGGGAAGAAGAGGGGATAGGGAAAATCCTGATTTGACTATGTTTATTCTGATTACAAAAATATTCATTTTCATCGCTGAACGTTATAGTATGAAAATACCACACTTGTTATTGTGTCCCTAATAAACCTGGCACACCGCCAGACTCAACAAACACTTGTCAACGTGAACAAGTATGGGAGAGCTTCTTCCTTGTCTTCTGTCCTGGCTACTTTCATCTGGCCTCCTCTTCAGCTATGAGCTATATTCCTGAGACTAGAACTCAAACACGTTCAGAATGGCAGCATCGTGGACATCCCAAATCTCATTCGTTTTCTGAACTTGAATGTATGACTAAGGCATCCTCAGAAGCTGGTCTGATTGGGAGGGAGAAACACATTTAAGAGCACACGACTTGCAGGCCTGACCCGGGCAGTCTGGCCGTCTCTGACAGATGTTTTCCTGCTGCCAAAGAACAGTTTGAAAGGTAGAATGAGCTTCTGACAAATGTAAGAGGAACTCTCTATTTGGCCTAAAATGGCAACAGACAGATCAATGCCGCACACACAGGCTGTGACACCGAATTCATTATAGAGCTTTACAGCACTTTAGCTACCAAATAAAAAGTAACGGCAAGTAGCATGCAAGAATATGCAAGTTAAAAGCCTGAATGTAACCTAGAAAACACTGTTGCACCATTTCTCTGATTCTAATGGCCTCTCCTATGGAAATCTATTTTTTCTCCAGTCTAATTTTAAGAGCAAGGAGTTTTGATAATCTCCCACAGGAATGTGTTATAAAATTGAAAAATACTGTTGAGGCTATTTATAGTGTAAGCATTAAAGAGTTGTCAAAAAGAATCATCAAGAGAGTTACTGAGTCACCTAAATGTGTTCAATGGTATATAAAATCTATCATCTTAAGAAGTTTAACATTTAATTATAAAAAGGTGACTATTTGACCCATGATTGCCTTTCATGAACTTTCATATTTAAAAAATGGAAAAGTATGAGGCCATTTTTCATACTTTATATTCACAAAGTAGTCACAAATATTCACAAATTATCCAGGCTCCCAGTTTCTCACCTCATCACCATCATGAGCTGATTGTTTTACATTTGCTTGACTAGATCAAATTTTCTATCAACTATTTTCCCTCCCATAACCCTTGTTGGGTACAATCAAAGGGAATATTCTTATTTGATCCCCCATTTTTCTATATTGTTCCTTAAGAAACTCCCTGACTTACAGGGTTTTAATTATGAGAGCGAGAATGCCAATATTCAAACAGTTTTTGAAAATTCATAAAGGCTAACTATGGTAAGCATTCTGGCTGACTCCCCAACATTTCCTCTGTCAGACTCCCATTAATTAGCAGTAGCATGATTTGGAAGTTGATCTCAATTAAGAGGGTTGTGATGGCCAAGAGCTGAAATTACTCTTGGTTAAGAAATTGGAAACTAACCCGAGTCTGGCCAATGAGAAGAGAGGGGTTTTGCCAGTGGCCCCTGGGAAAGCTCACTGCACGCGCACAGCGGTTCTCAACCTTCCTGATGCCGCGACCCTTTAATACAGTTCCTCATGTCGTGGTGACCCCCAACCATAAAATTATTTTTGTTGCTACTTCATAACTGTAATTTTTCCACTGTTATGTCTTAGGCGACCCCTGTGAAAGGGTCATTCGACCCCCAAAAGGATCGCGACCCACAAGTTGAGAACCGCTGCCAGAGCAGAGAAGTCAGTCTCTGGTCCGGCGTATGTGGACACAGCAGCGTGAGGCCATCAGCCATCCTGCAGCCATGGTAGGGACCAGTCTTAGGATCAGGCCACAGCTGTGGGTGGCAAAACTGCCTGAGAAACATGTCATTGGTGTTTAATCATATTTTTGAACTGCTAGATGACTTGACCTTCATGACTTCCTCTTAGGTGAGGAAATACACTTTTTATTTAGGTCAATTCGAGTATGCAAACAAACATTAATGGACACTGTTCCTTTCTCCTATGTACACCAAACCCTTATCTACAGCTACTGTTCTGTTCATATATCAACCCTGCAATATATCCAAAACCGAGTGCATCTCCTTTCTCAACAATATCCATCTCTAAACTGCCTAGGCTTGAGGCCCCAGAGTTGTTTTTTTCTTGTCTCTTCAGGCCCTGTCATGTTTTTGAGTCATGATCTCTTCTCTATTTATTCTGTTTTTGTGGCCTCAGCACCCTTGGTCCAATAGTCACCACTTCATGGATGTGATATCCCACATGGTGTATCTAGATACCTTCTCATTCCTCTGCAAAACAGGTCTAACTATTTTTTTTGTTTTGTTTTGTTTTGTTGTTGTTGTTTTTTTATGGGAATACACAGTAAGGGAGGAATCTCAGTTGACCCAACACAGAAATGGTCTTTTGTTCCTTCTGCTAAGATTGTGTCTGCTCTTAAAGCTGCAGGTCAAATATCAACTCTACTGTCAAGTTGCTTTTTCTCCCTTAGTGTAAATAACACATGGATCCTCACACACTATATTTCTCCCACAGCTCTGGTCTCTTCTGCCTCATACTAGAATCCCTTGTGTGCCGTCTCCTCCATATGAGAATAAGGACTGCTTTGTAGTCATCGAAGGCACTTCCAGCACCTACATGTTTTATGACAAGGATCCGGCAGTTGATTTCCTCCTGTCCCGTACGTATAGATTTTAAACACAAATTAGGTTTTTTTTTTAAATGCCAATTTTATGGCCATGAACTGAAACTTGCATTAACATGCCTTTTAGTCCTTCCTCTATATTGCAAGGATGGATGTTAAAGTACCAAATTAAACCAGTAAAACCCCAACCCTGACATACACTGCTAGACATGTCTCTCATCTCTAACGATCAGTTGTCGTTATTCTATGCTTGCTCACTGGAATCCAGAGTTTTTTGTTTTGTTTTTTTGCTATTCTTCACCCTGTGATATGAATTAAAATCTCAAGTAAAGTACCAAGATGAAGTCCCTGAACAGAACACATTCAGTTTCACAGCAGCGCCTGAATGTAGCAGGCCAAAGGTTCCAGGCCGCAATGTGTGTAGGCGGTAAATCCATCCTCTCCCCTTCTCTACAGCCATGCTTGCCCATAAAATAAAAATGTTTGCTTTCTCAAAAATACCGTTCTCCCTACTCTGCTCATTGCTCCTCCCCATTGGGGAAAGAATGACAACTACTACCCTCCTTGGGACAGATGGAACATTACAGTGTGCTGGGCGTGTATGTCCTGACTCCTCAATTCTCCTTTGATCTTGTCTTTTAAAGCTGCTTGTGAACAGACCCCAGGCAGTCTCTCTGCCCCACATGGTTAACCCACAAACATGAGGACAAAGAGCTTTTCTCTTCCCTGCTCACTTGTTAAGCTCAATTCAAGCAGGGAAAAGCAGGAAGTTTTCCAGTAGAAATGCAGCTGATATTTTTAATATCTTCCTCTTCAAACAATTCCCGGTTAACCCAGCACTCAAAGGAGAGAGGGCTATGATTAATCCCACGTGCACATGGGTAATTCTCAAGTGTGTGAATTGAAGAAATGAGTAGCTGGAGAGTATACATTTGTACCTGTTGCCTCTTTAAGAATATAAAGAGGTAATTTTCAAGACTATTTATGAACATTTAAAACAGAACTTTCTTGTACTTAACATGGCACCTGGACAGCAATCGCTGACTCAGCCTCTCCCTGCTTTCCATAAAGTATAAATGAAGACATGGAAAATGAAAATTCTTAACCCTGAGATCTAACACTGGCAATCCAATGCAAGCCATGTGAGGGGGGATTTCCTTCAACTACTGTGAAGCTGAACTGTGAACCAATGTTAGGACCAAAGTTGCAGAATATAAAATCCACACATGCAAATTAGTTGCATTTCTATGCACTAACCACATAGGCCTTTAAAAATGTAAGTCAGTTCTTTCCACTCCTCTGCTCAACCCTCCAATGTCTCCCTACCCCATTCAGAGAAACAGCCAAGTTCACTAATGGCCTGCTGACCTGTGCCCTCCCATCCCCATATCTCCTCCCATCCTCTCTCACTCATTCCATTTCAACCCCCTGATTGCTTCTTGAACACACCAAATATTCTCCTACCTCAAGATGTTTGCACTTTCTGTTCCCTATGTCTCCAATGCTTCCCCCTCAAATATTTGGAAGGTTTGCTTCAGGCTTTGGCTCAAATGGGAGAGAGGCTGTCTCAGAAAGAACCGCCAATCTTCCAGGACCAGCACTTGTGGGTCCTCCTTGCCCTGACCATCTGTTCTTCAGTGCCTCATCTCAAAATGCGTGTTACACTTTCCTTATAATGTTTTCGTGTTTCTTCGAACCAGAAATCTAAGCCCAATCAGAGCCCAGACCTTGTATTTATTTGCTGTTGTATTTGTAGTGCCTAAAACTGTGCCTGGCATGTAAAGTTTGACTAAAAAACATCAAGGACTGCATGGCTCCTTGTTCCCAGCTGAAGGCACACACACACATGGGCGTAGTTAAAGGTACTGTGGAACCAGTGTCTTAGAAGAGAATCTCCAAACGCTGTTTCAACAATTTTTACTAACAAAAGTATTACCCACTAAGCAAGATAATGTGAGAAACAAGAGGGAAAAAATCAACGTACAGAAAAGAAAAACCAGAAAGAAAAGATTAAAAGACAGATGAAGAGGAGTAACAATCAGAAAAGATACTGGATTAAAAAAAAACAAAAAACTAAAATCAGGTAAGAATTAGAGCTTGCACTACAGGTTGGAACAAGCACATGAACAAGACAGATATGGCAGCAGTGGTTTGCTAATTTATTTCACTATTGAATGAATATATATAGCATACTGAAGGCAAAGGAAATTGCCTAGGCAATGGAACTTCATTTTGGTGAATGTGAAGAGAGATGGACAAGCCCATGTGCTGCTCATGAGAATCTAAGCTACTAGCACCTTTCGGGAAACCACTTTGGCAATGTGTGTATGGCAGCCTTAGAATGCATAATCTCTGAGCCAATAATCTCATAGCTATTAAAATAATACAAAGAAATAGATATGGTCATAGAGGGCCTATTATAAAATTTATATTAGAAATATTTATACATATATATAACTATATTATATATATTAAAATGTTAAATACTAGAAACAAGTGAGATGTATACAGTAGAGAAATTATCAACTAAATATTAATAGCACCAAACAATGGAACACTATGCAACCATTAATCAAGATAAATAGAAATGATTTCAAGAACATGGAAAAATTCACAATAGAATGTTAAGAACACAGGATAAATTACAAAGAATGAGTTCAAACACAGAGCTCTCTTCTTTGGAGTTTGGAGTTGAGAATAATTAACATTTTAAAAAATATGTTTTTACTGATTTTTTAGAAAGAGAGGAAGGGAGAGAGAGATAGAAACATTGATGTGAGAGAGAAACAGTGATCAGCTGCCTCCTGCACGCCCCCTTCCAGGGATCGAGCCTGCAACCCGGGCATGTGCCCTGACTGGGAATCCAACCAGGACTCTCAGTGAGTGGGACGACACTCAACCCCCTGAGCTACACTGGCTGAGTGAGAACTATATTCTCTATGCTTTAGGACATTTGATAATTTTCATCAATAAACACATTTATTACTTCAATAATCAGAAATAATGAATACTAAACAAAAATAAAAATGAACTAAATTTTTCATTTTCTCCCACATTAGAGCTCCATATATATAGTTCTAACTATTTCAATACAGTGGAATTATCCATTCCATTTTCATGATGATAATGGATTCTAGCAAGTTTATATTTTTTCTTAAAGCATGCTTTAGTTTTTTATTCTTGCATTTCCACTTCAGATTTCTGGAACATTAGAGATACTAATTATTTTACTGTATAAATTTTCTAAACTCACTGTTATATTCTCCTTTTATCACTCAGAAAGCAAAAGAATAAAGATTTTATGCAAACAATCCAACAATTCACCATTCACTTCACCGCTTACCATAAAAAGGTATTGCACTGAAAAACAACTTTCCAGCAAAACTAAAGTTCCTTGTTCAGTTTTTTCAATAAAAACAATACCAAGAGTGTGGTGATAGTTTCAGAGGTATACACATATGCCAAAACTTGTCACATTGTACGGTTTTAAATATGTGCAGTTTATTATGTCAACTCATACCTCAGTAAAGATGCTAAATAAAAAATAATATCAAGAAAAGCCACATACTGGAATATAACTAAAATGCTTGGAAGGTAGACACACACACACACACACACATACACACACACACACACACAAACAAAGAACCACTCCTTAAATGCATCAGCAATTTTATTTACAAATGTAGTTGAACAGAAAGTCTCACTAGTCTCTGGAGAAAATTTCTGGTATACAAACTATAATGATTTTTCATGAATGAAAAGCAGCAGCTCTCTATTGGGAACCGGTTAGCAACAATTCTGAAGAAAACAGAGCTCCCCTCATCAAGCAAATAAGATGTTATATAAGCTAATTTTTTTCAAATCATAATATATCATTGAAAAGAAGGATACAGAAAGCAAATTTGGGGGGTGAATTTTTAGTGACATTTCCATATGGTTCTGTATTAATTTAGCTTACATTACAATAAACAGAGCAAATGCAATTATATATTTATATTAACTATTTCAAATAATATTTCAGAACCTTAAAAAAAAAACCAAAAACAATAAAATAACCCTCTTCAAAACACCACTGATCATTATCAGCCTCAAAAATATTTTAAAGTTCTTTTTCCCCTTGTTCTTTTAAGATGCTCAACTCAGAAAGTAAATACTGCACTTTCCCCCACACATAATCACTTCCTTATAAATAAACAATAAAAATACAGGTTCTACCAAGACTACACTGCTGTGATGTAATCTACAGAAGCCAAAAAAAAAAAAAAAGGTGTTAATCTTTTTTTAAAAAAACAATAGAGAAAAAAAGACATACAACATATATTTATAGATCTACATCAGCAGCAACCAACTCTTCTTCTATCTGCAACAGTGCTTTCGTGTGGAGGCTTACATCACATGGCGGTTGGCCGTCCAGCTGATCAGGCAAGGAGAGAAGAAAGAAAAGCGCTTAGATTCAGGAACTCAGGAACATTGCCATTTGGGATGCATAGCAGTGATCACTCAGAATGGCCCCATGAGGTAGAAAGAGTCACCTTGTCACTCACTTAGGATAAAGCTAGGCAGATCACTGCCTCTGGGTACTAGAAGTCATTGTCTGCAAAAATGGAGTAAAAATTAACTGCTGATATAGAAGTAAATTACACTCAACTCTCTTTTATTTGTATTGGAGAAGAGAAAAGGCATGGGCAATTTTTCCGTGACGATTCCAAAAATAAAATAAAATGAATTCTCTTTGGCTTTGAGATTTGACTGAAGAGAGAAAAGCACACACACATATACACACTCCCCCGTTACACACCCAGCCTTGACATTCTCCAACCTCAGGGGCAGCAACCAGAAAAGGACTGGACCGCGGGGGTCAGAAGACTCAGACCCCACTGACAGATAAAAGAGAGTTGAGTGGGCTTAAACCATTTCCAAAGCACTCTTCACAGAAAGGGCCATATAAATACCTCTGAGTTCAAAAGCAAAGGGTTTTGCTGATACCACTTGTAACACCCTTTCACAATAAGGAAGAAACACATGTTACCAGCATCAAGGTTCAAATATAAACAGCAGCAATGGTTGTCTTTATGTAGCTATACACAATAGGCAATCTAATTATGCTAGTCTAGATTTCATAACACACTTACAAATGAAAACATATTAGACACAAAATAGCATGTGAAGTTTTTTAAAAACTCAATTTTCCCCAAAATGACGGTGAAATACCATATAATCAGAATTAATGCTCTCTTTGTCAAAATGTATGTATTGCCATATGATTATATAGTAACAAAGCATAAACTGACTATTCTTTACACCCTTTGAAACCACAGTTTTTAAAGTTGATCATATTCTAAATCACATCCTCAGAGCCCATTGTTAAATAACAGAAATCAGCTAATGATGAGGGAACAATCTCAGCCAAGAAACAGATTCCAGTCTATACCAAAAATTCATTTCAACTGTCTGTTTCGGTTTGTTCTGATCCTCAGGTCATTAGCAGTTTCTCCAGACTCTGAGCAGACTGCACAGGACGCCATCCTGACTCGGGCACACAGCCCTCTCCAGTTCCTCAGCCCCACAACCCACCCCTGTGTGGCTAGAATCCCAAGCTCTGACCCCCTCACTGTACCCCTAAAACCTGGAGTTCTAGGGCAGGGAGCTGGAGGGGGAGGGGGCTGCAGATTCAGGGAAATGCATGGGGATTCGTGGTTTCCTTAAAAGACAAGAAATTTTCTCCTTGATTTGCTCTCTTACATTTGAATCTGAGATAGCAGTTGTTGCAGTACAGTTGGTTGTTTCTGATTCTGACTTCGGTTCCTGAGGAAGAGCCTCCGAGGTCACACTCACAGGCAACACACTGGAGGACAAAAAAAAAAAAAAAATTCACACTCAGTGAGTTGAAGAAAGGTTGGGGCACTCCTAGAAAAAAACAAGTGAGCAAAATGCAGCTTGTAAGCATTTAGATGTTTCAGGAAAAAAAAAAAAAAAAAGCCAAAATATAATTAGTAGATTAAAATCAAGCCTGCCAGATGAGATGTTAAAGAATTCATAAAGCCAATTTTAAGAGCCAAGATGATCATTCTAAATATATCAAGAGTAGAAATGATTTGCTGTCTTAAAGAGATTTAGTCTTCACTTCTCTCAGGGGAATGAGAGGAAAAAGCACCATGTGAAAGAACTGGCGAGGTGGGTAGGACACTGGGTTTCTGGGGTAGGACATGCCCAGTGTCCCCACTGCACCGGCTTGGCAAGTGTTTTCACATGGCTCTTTCACTTCAAGGCTGGGTACTTTGGTTCCATGGCTCAAACACTAATAATTTTGACTCATTCTGCTATACCTAGAAACAGCCCAAGCCAGCTCTATACAAGCCGAAACAAGCTGTGGTCTGTGGGACTCCAGGATCAACAACCGGAATCACTCTCTGGTCCAACACAGGTTCAGGAATCCAATAGATGTGTCTCTAAAGCCAGTTACTGTAAAATAGTTAACAGCCTTGGTTCTTTGTTAGGTGCAAGAAACCATCAAGTGCAAGCAGGCTGTGCAACTGTAAAAATATTTACAATGGCTTTCCTCACACTCTCCCTATTCAAAGCCAGGTTTTTAGACAATTTTATAATTGCACAGCCCATCCCCATGCTGTTAATGACATTAGTAAGTGACATTTCGAACATGCCTATGACCACATGATAGAGAACGCATCTATGCACTGCAAATTGTACGCATAGAATCCTAACACATTGGAGATGGGAAGTGCACAGCATTTCCACGTTTAATTTTTGAAAAGAGGTTCAAGATTGGAGTATTAAGTAGTAGCAAGCCATCTGAAATTCCAAGTGCAGCACAGACTGACAAAGAACAGCAGCACCTCGCTCGTTCATGGCACGTCCACACCCAGCGCGCAAAAAAGCCATGCGCTCTCCCAGCAAAGCTGTGCGGGCCTGCAGAAGCTGTTTATCTTGGTCTCACCTTGAAACAATACAAATGATAACAAAGACCCAGGGACTCGATGATCATGGCGGCGCCTTTGCCCAGAATGTTATGACAGTAGGAGCACACGCGCTTCCCACTGACTGACCTAGACGCAGAACGAGAATGGGATGGAGGCTTTTGTCTGAGCAGCTCAAGGTTATTATTTTAAAAATCACACTCTGGCGTTAACGTTAACGATTGAGGAGAGTCTATATCTGTGGGAGGAAAAGTTTCGCCAGCCAACTAAAATATGCCTTCATTTAATTGTACCTTGAAGGATTTCCATGATGGTTCTGAACCCCTGGACACCTATGCAATAAACGGACAATTTCGGTGTCATTAGTCCACTCTGCCCTTCAAGCACCCCCTCTTCCAAAGCACAACTCTAACCATGTCATTTCACCCATCAGAACACCAAGACAGCAGCCCCAACTTCACTGGGGCTTTGTATGCTACCACCCCAAACTTGTTTCCCCACCCTCTTTCCCATTCGCCCAACATTCTACTTAAACAGAAGTAGCAGTGTTTTCCTGACGGTGCCTCTGCAGGGCTGCCTCTGCAGAGAACGAAACGAAAACAGCCTGGCAGCTACCATTTAGATAGGTAAGGAGAGTTTCCCCTTCCCCTTGGAGACGAGTCTCATCTTCCCTCCGAGGTGGGAAGGGGCCGGCCACTTCTTACCTTTGCATCCCACAGTTCGAACACGGCACTTGGGTGGCACTGAAAAGCACTCGTGTTACAGTACCAACTCCGAGAGAGAAACCTTTTCAGGGCACAAAGCCTGACCCGTCTCCCACGTGTTCTCCTAGGGTGGGGCTCTCAGGAAACGGGCATTCCCTCCTCTGCTTTGTCTCTCCCACCAAGGCCTTCCTCTTCCTCCACAATTTACCATAAATTCTCACTCCGTCTTCTCTTCATTCAAACTCCCTGACACACACTTTATAGATCCTGATACAAGTAAAACGTTTTAGATGAATATCAAATAAATTCTCTTTGAACAAAATCCCTTATTTGATGGCTTAAAAAAAATCCCAGTATCAACCATTGTGTTCCTACTCTCAGTTTTCCTTTGCAGGAGAAGCAGTGTACGAGGGAAGAACGCCCCTCGGGCAGCAGGAACGCCGCAGGGCATGGCTTCGTGAAGCCTCAAGATCTGCGGAGAAGCTGCGTGGATCTAATCACCCCACACATGCTGCTCGCTCAGCTTCCCTCCATATCAAAAGGCAAGCTTTGAACCAAGATCTACTATTATGACTCTTACACGATTCCCATGGCATCTGACCCGCAGAATCGGTTGATGTAGTCTGAAGGAAATGTCAGCAAACCAGATGAGAGACGAGCAATAGTTTTGGGAATCAAAAACCCAAGTGGCGATAGCTAACTACTTAACTTTTTTTTTTTATCCAGCTGGTTAAAAGTTCCACAGATAATGGAGGTTGGTTATAGTGCTTTCCTTTTATACTCAATTTCTATAAAATGAGTTTGTATTGTCTCATTAAAACAGTCAACCATGTGCCCTGGCCAGTTTGGCTCAGCGGTTAGAGCGTCGGCCTGCGGTCCGGAGAGACCCGGGTTCGGTTCCCGCTAAGGGCACGTACTTCGGTTGCAGTTTGTCCCCGGCCCTGGTTGGTCGTGCGGGTGGCAGCCACTCGATGTGTCCCTTCACGTCGATGTTTCTCTCTCTCTCTCCCTCCCACTCTATCTGTACAAAAAATGGAAAAATATCCTCGGGTGAGGATAAAAAAAAATTAAAAAAAAAAAACAAAAAAAAAAACAAAAAAAAAAACAGTCAACCATGTGCCCTGGCCGGTTTAGCTCGGCAGTTAGAGCGTCAGCCCACAGACCAGAGTCCCGGGTTTGGTTCCTGCTAAGGGCACGTACCTCGGTTGCAGTTTGTTCCCAGCCCCGGTTGGGGTCATGTAGGTGGCAACCAGTCAATGTGTCTCTCTCACATCAATGTTGCTCCCTTTCTCTTCCTCCCTCTTTCCCTCCTGCTCTAACTGAAGATAACTGCAAAAATGTCCTTGGGTGAGGATTAAAAAAAAAAGTCAACCATTTTACAATACTGCTTTTACTTATAAACTTGAAATGCCTTCATAGGTTACTGTATGTTTGTACAATTCAATATTGAGAACTATTCAGGTACATCCAGTGTCTAAGACTGACCACAGCACCAGCCAATGAGACAGCGGCAAGATGCTGGTGTCTCAAAGGTCACCAGTGGCTTCACAAGTTATCCATAAATGCTCTTAGAAAGCTCTTAAGAAAGCTCTCTGAAGTGATCTGATAATAGAACACTGAATGGGACACATTCAAAAAGGCTTGAGGCAATTTTAATGAAAAAAATACCCCTGAGCCTGGCTGCTGTGGCTCAGTGGTTGAGCGTTGACCCAGGCACCAAGAGGTCGCCAGTGCAATTCCCGTTCAGGGCACATGCCCGGGTTGTGGGCCCGATCCCCAGTGGGGGCATGAAGGAGGAGCCAATTGAAGGTCTCTCTCATCAATGTCTCTATCTCTTTCCCTCTCCCTTCCTCTCTCTCTAAAATCAATTAAAAAAAAATTATTAAAAAAAAAAAATACCCCTGAAACAAAGAAAAGGAGAAACCCAAAAGGCCTCACCTGTTGCGTGGCTGGGAGCCCGGGGGTGAAGCTGCAGGGAAATGGCTGCGTGGAGTGGGGGAAGGTGCGGAGGTGGGCTTCCCAGCGCCGGCAGAAGGAGGGGGTATGCTGGAGGACGGGTTCCGCATGTAGGCGCGGTTCGATGTGGACACCAGCTGCGGTGGGGGGCGGCTGAAGTCTTGGACGGAGGAAGAAGCATAGACCCCTGTAGACTGACTGAGCCAAGGGGACTGTCTCCAGGAACTGGATCTTGGGGACTCCAGGTTATCTAGAGATTCACCTCTGAAACATAGAAAGGATTCATCAAGATTATATAACACATTCAACTAGAACTCTATTTAACATTGCAGTCATTAAAACATCAATTTTAATATATTTGAAGCCCTGGCCAGTTTGGCTCAGCAGTTGAGTGTCGGCCTGTGGACCAGACACTCCCGGGTTTGGTTTCCACTAGGGGCACATACCACAAAAAAAAAAAAAAAAGTTATTCAGTTGCAGTTTGTCCCTGGCCCTGGTTGGTCGTGCGGGCGGCAGCCACTCGATGTGTCCCTTTCATGTCGATGTTTCTCTCTCTCTTTGTTCCTCTCTCTCCCTCCCACTCTGCCTGAACAAAAAATGGAAAAATGTCCTCGGGTGAGGATAATACATACATATATATATATATATATATTTGGTAAGCAGGTATTAATCTAATAAGTCCAATTACATATAAAATTACCTCTAAAACTAAAGTTTCTTCTCATCAGAGGCAACATGATGTTTCATGTTCAATTAATCTTCGTGTATTTCTACTTTTATTTACTGGGTGCTTAGGTTAACGAATAAATGTCAAAGTGGAAAGGAAAATACTAAGAAAAATATTTTTTAAATAAAATTCTAAGACAAAAACCACATATATGTGTCCTTTAACTCTTTCCTTGTTTAGACATATCAATCTTCACTTTTAAAAACTAATAAAAAATAGCTTTTTAAACATGTACATATGTCAGGTATTAGACTAAACACTGTTACACAAAACATTAATTTAATCTTCACAACTCTCTGTACAATTACTTATATACATATTTTTAGATCTCACGGAAGTTACCTTGTCCGTAGGACAAAGAGCTGGCCAGCGGTGGACTGGCTCTCGAACTGAAGTCCCCCGATTCCTAAGGAACCCAGGCCAGTTCTGCTGCGCACCCCTCATCCACTCACCACCCCACAGTCATGCAAGTACAACCTTTGGAAATCTCTCTTAAATGAAGTTATTACTTACATTAATTCTGATCTACAAAGTATGACTCGAAATTATGACGATATTTTTCTACCTGGTCAGTTTCGTGATTACTTTTAAAACTTTTTCTCATCTCAAATTTGAAATATATATTATTTCTTTTGAAACTATAGAAGTAGTACATCATCATGATGAGAAAGACCCAGGCAGTAAAAAAGGAGCAATAAGGTTTTCCCCTCTCTCACTTACCACAATGTATAATCCCTAGAAGTTACTATTATTAAATATGTATCCTTCTAGACTTTTTCTCACATATGTACATATACATACAAGTTTACATATGTAAGTATAGCAATGCCCGTATACATCTGTAATATGTTGTGATGTGTGTAACATTAGTCTACAATGCATATTCCCCATAACTTGCTTTATTCCATGTAATATATATGATCTTAGAACTATCCTTATGTCAGTTCATGTAATAAATGGGACTTTCATGGCCCCCCAGTGAACCACCCTCCTGGTACCGATGCCCTTGTGTAGTTCCCGCTCACTGATTTGGGCTTGGCCACGAGACTGACCTGCGGGACATTAGCAAACACGATACAAATGGAGGTTTGATAAGCATTAGGGCTTATCCTCTTGCAAGGCGTCCTCTCTGCATCCAGGTGCTAAATCCCGAGGCAGCCCAAGGAGCTATGTAGTGAGGCCCATACAGAGAACAGAGACTCCCAACTACAGCTCCAGCCGAGCTCTCAGGGAAGCTTCTACATCGGGGTTCGCGAATCACAGCCCCTCCCGCACAGGCACAACCCAGGAGTGCGGGGTACTGTACACTTCAAAGCCATAGGACAACCACAGCAAAGAAACTCTGCAGCCTTCACAGAGACTTGGGTGGCCTACCAAGTAAGTTACTCACTATGTCTTCATACAGAAAGAATTTGCCAGCCCCGGCTTTGAATGACTACAGCTGCCCGAGTGCCCCAACCAACACCCAGTAAAGAACTGCCAGGTCGACCCCTCAGAACTCTGTGGTGTGAATCATTATTTTTAACCTACCGTTTGGAGGTGGTGTATTATGCAGCAATATGCCACTTTCAATTCTTTAATAGTTGTATCATATTCTACCCTATCACTGTGCTGCTATTTAACAAGTACCAGGGGCACTATTATTAGTTCATATCCTTTTTTTATGATTAGTTCATATCATTAAAGTGTATATTTAATAATATTTAAGTTTAGGCCCTGGCCAGGTAGCTCAGTTGGCTCCTGTGTCTTCCCGATACACCAAGGTTGCAGATTTAATCCCCGGTCACGGCACATACAAGAATCAGCTAGTGAATGCCTAAATGGGTGGAGCAACAAAACAATCTCTCTCTCTCTCAAATCAATAAAATAATAACAACAATATTTAGGTACATTTTCTTCAATATATTTTTGCATACTTAACCAAACATACCCAGAAGATAAAGTAGCAGAAACTAAAGTGTTCACAGGGTAAAACTTCTGCTTAATGATCATGGAAAAACACCCGCCCCACCAGGAACAGAATTCCTGTTTCCTTCTACAGTCAACACCAGCACTTCTTTAACTCTACAAATCCCATAAGCAAGCTATAGCAGTTGTTTTATGAGAAGTATTGATCTGCTATATATTTAATGACTTTGTTTCTATTTCGATAAACTATCAGTTCATATCAATTTTCTGTTTCTATAAAGCTGTCAAGGTTTATTTACTGATCTACAAAAGTTCATTGTACACTGAGATAATCAACCTTTGCCTATAATATGTTGCAAATAATTATCCTTTGTTTCTCAGCTGAATAAAAGTAGCCTCAGTATTCACTTACCCAAGACACATCTTTAAAAATGTTCATCCTCTCATCTCCAATGAATTTATATCTATATATTTTTTGGAAAGTTAAAAAAATCAGGTTTTTGCACTTTGTGAACACCATTATGATTCCAATCCAACCACTGATGCACCATAAACAAAGAGAGGCTTTTTTTTTTTTTTTTTAAGTCCAGCAGCCAAGGAAGCACCAAGAACTGCACGAACTATTTTAGTGCCTGAATCCCACTTCCGACTTCTACATCCAGCTTTGCCATCTAGTAGCCACTTGCCTTTATCCCCATGCATTCTCTGCTTGAGCTGCCATTTCCTCATGTGGAAAAATAGAAAAACTATCCCTGCTTCCCATTTTCCCCAGATTAAGTCAGATGATTCAGGCAAAGCAACCAACACGTGTCTGACACTTAATAAGTGCCCCAGGACATTTGCTCTACTTCCCTTTCTTCCACTAAATCTTAGATTAAGAGAAGAATTTATGACATCTCTTCTGCCCAAAACAGCCAGCATGTCCAGAACTCAAATATTTGCCTCCCAGCACAAAAGAGGAGATAATTCCCAAAACGTCTCGCACCTTCTCATAATCCCAGGCAGACAAATGGGCTCTTTGTTGACACTGGAACTGCGCTGTCGGATCCAGCTGTTGTCATTGTGAAGGGATGTCCTCTTCCTCATTTCTTGAAGGATCTGTTGCCTCTCCAGCTCCGCTTCTGATGGAACTTGCTCCTTCTTGGAGCTCCGCTGTGACGAGCTACTGCTCCCAACTTGGTCTAAATACTTATGGTTTACTAAATTAAAAACACATTGAAAGCTGCAGGGTTAGTACATTGAAAAAAAGAACAGTGGCTAAATCTCCAAATACAGTGTAGCAAAAAATGTGACATTGTGCACACATGCTAACGTTATCGATTCTCAGTGAGGCTGCTGCCGAGGGACCTAGTCCCGAGATCCCAGTGCCACACCCGGGGCACACCACAGCGCGCACCGAGGAACACGAAGAAGCCTGTGGAAAGGGAACAACCAGCACTGATTCCAGCAACACTAAGTTACAAAATGCTCATCCAGAAACAGTTTCTCTTCCATCTGTCCCGGCCTTCCTAAATTAAATCAATCAAGCTTGTGTTCATTGAATGCTTGCTGTGACAACTCCACAGGGAACGGGAGCTCTACTCCTTCAAAAACTGTACACTTCTCCTGGGGAGACAGCGAAGACATCAATGCATGTATCTCCAGATGCCGTGACTCGAGTCTCCACGGTACATGTCACAGAATTCAAGTCATGACCAGACTGAAGAAATGAGAGCACATTCAATCACTGAACTGGCTTTTGTGAAACTGAAAATTAGCCAAGTAATCCAAATGCTAACCAGGGAATGTTACAAGACTTGCTTCTCTAATAAGAAACTGACAAAGCTATAATTTTGGATGTCGGATGCATGAATGAAAATTAAGTCACGTTTTATCCTGAAGGCTTTGTCTTATTGGACTTGCTGGTTAATTTCTGATTTGGGTAAAACATCCATAAACTTTGAAGTATCCTCCCCACCTTAATTCGGCTTAAGAAATTTCATCTAAGGATTTATTTTCTTTCACTCTCCAGATTCACTGCTATTGTCATTCTGTCAAAATTCATGATGTGTCTGCCTTAACTCATCTTCAAGTAAGCCATGAATAAGGCCACCAGAGGTTCCTTATACATATCTATGTTTATATTTGTGTATCACAATTTGGTCAGATTTCAAATGAAACATTTTCTATTTTACAAGTACCTTACTGGCATAACCAAGTTTTTCAATAAAATATGTGATAACTCCCACTGCCTGATACTCAGTTAACAAAGGGGAAAAGATGTACACACAAGAATAACCAGATTAATAATACCAGCCACGAATACCAACAGGACTATTTCAGAGGGAGAGAATCACACGGCCATTACTAACAGATCTGTGTCTAAGTTCAGAAAAGAATGCTATAAATGCAGGTTAAAAATGTTTCATGGCAGCCCTGGCCAGTTTGGCTCAGCGTTAGAAAGTCAGCCTGTGCAGCAAAGGGTCGTGGGGGTTGGCAGCAGGTCAAGTGCATGTGCCTGGGTTGCCCGTTCAATCTCTGGCCCAGTCAGGGTCATACGGGAGACGTCATGATGATCAATGTGTCTCTCTCACATCTGTTTCTCTCCTCATCCTCCTCTCTCCCTCCCTTCCACTTTCTCTAAAAATCAATGAAATAATATCCTCGGGTGAGGATTAACAACAACAACAACAAAATGTCTCATGGCAGATTGAAGTACTTAAACCTCCATTTTCATGGTGGTTAGTGGTGAATTCAGGGGAGAAGAAACCAGAAATCCACATTGGTGACACTAGAAGAACCCAATCAGAAAGCACCTGATAAGTTGGGAACCGAGAGAGAGAACAATTTGGTTCTAGTTAAGAGTTACAAGTGGGAAAAACAGCAAAATAGGCTGGAAAGACAAACTAGGACCAGAGAAGGAAGGAGAAAGGGGTGATCACAGAACCTAATAAAAACTGTAAATTCTACAAGCTTTAACCAGAAGTAACAAACGATCTCCCACCAGACTGTTCGGACCTGCAAATGTGGTTTGGCTCACAGAGGGTTTAAATTTTTTTAATTCGTTGTCAGTAATTAAAGGTTAACGTGAAAATCCAGATTTTTTGTTTGTTTGTTTTATTTCTCTTATAACAGAAACGGTAAGCAGAGGCTTGTATTCATTTTCTCACGTGACAGTAAGAGGCTGAAGCTGGGAAGGAGCTGTCCACTTAGATGGGCATGTTCACCAAGTTCACCTCAACCCTCACCCGAACCTTCCTTCATCTACATAAGTACTAATACCCTTCCTACGCCAAGGCTGGTATATAAACCTTGCTTAAGCCCTGGCCAGTTTGGCTCAGCGGTTAGAGCGTCAGCCTGCGGTCCACAGAGACCCAGGTTCGGTTCCCGCTAAGGGCATGTACCTTGGCTGCAGTTTGTCCCTGGCCCTGGTTGGGACGTGTGGGTGGTGGCCACTCGATGTGTCCCTTTCACATCGATGTTTCTCTCTCTTCCTCTCTCTCCTTCCCGCTCTATCTGAATAAAAAATGGAAAAATGTCCTCGGGTGAGGATAAAAAAAAAAATTTGTTAAACCATGCTTAAAATGATGCTTTTTGCTTAGTTGTTTGTTTGTTTTCCTTCAGTTATATGTAACACCAGTTATATATAGAAATGCACTTCAAACTAACAATATCAGGTTTCAAACTGTTTTTTCCAAGTTAGTGAAATCATTAATATTTTGGATTTTTTTTTGACACATGTTATTTAAATGTACAATTTCTATTTTATACACAATTTTGAAGTCACCTAGTATTCTGCAGAAAACTTTTCTGTCCCATTCCCTTGGCTACAAGATAAAATCAACTGTACAAAACTCTATCGGTAGCACTTTGAAAATTTTCCACATATTTCATTTTAATTTCCCGGTACTCCCACCATTATAAAGTAAAGCCAAAATAAGCACCAGATAGTTTTGTTTGTAAACACAAATGCTAAATATATTTGGTATTTGAATTATGTAATCTTGATGAACCTGGAATATCTTGACCTTAAAAATACTGATCATAGCGTGTGATAGCATAAATGAGCAATTTTGAAAAAAATTCACATTTACCATTTTTATTTGTGGAGTAATCATCGAGCTCAGTAGTGGATCTGGATTTATTCCTAGGACACAGAACACAGTATATAAGACATGTCTCATTAAAAACATCCTTTTCATATTTATGAAAAACACCAAAAATATTACTTTTTAAAGAAGATGATTTCCTGTCTGTTGAGATCTATAGTTATTTTCATACCAGGGAATTTTTCATGTTACACAAACTAGCAGAAAACAGTGACATCTCTTGAAGAGAGAAGAGCCTGATCCTGGAAATATATAATCATGTGAAAATCTTCTCCATCTTGTATGATGACTGAGCTTATAATTTGAACCAATTATATACTTTGCCTCTCTTCCAGATCTCAATCTTACCGGGATGTACAAAGCATCTGTCATCAGGTCTTCTAACATGCAACTATCCTACTTGCTTCCTGCAGCATGAGGGTCAAGAAGTCAACTTTGGGGGCATTAGGGTACTACTCTGAAGCAGCACCTTACCAAATACTGACCTAGTGTTCCAAAGCGGTACCCTTTGGAGTGGGCTGGCATAGGCAACTTCTGAAAATCCCTGACTTTGTACTGCAAAATATGGCTGTATAGTAACACATGCTGATCTCATTCTTATCCTACTAGGCACAGTAACTTCAAATAATAGTAATAAAAATGAATAATGATACATATGTATACATGTATTAGTACATGCATACAACATATACATGGATACACATATAACATTTAATCATGTATACTATATAATAAGAAGGTAACACAACTGTTAGCAACATTCATGAATGATTTCATTTGCCTTCATGAATAAAAGAAAATACATTTATGACAAGATGTTTAGCCACACTCCTTAATTTCTCTAGGGCATGCTATCCCACAAATGCCTAGAAGAATTTCATATTTCCCAGGATTCCTTAAGTTTCCTTTCTCTGAAATCTATTTTCTCAAGGCAATGAGCTATATAAATTAAAGCTTATTTAAATATACAGATAAACACATAGCTTAAAAGAAGAGAGATACGCATCTTAATAATCTATAGGTACCCAGGAACACTCATTATAAATCAGGTCACTATTCACTAGAACTTTTTCTCAGCTTAATATCAGCCCCTTATTACCTGTATAGTACCTTTTCTGTTCCCTATCTGCTCTGAGCCCTAGTCAGTCACCTGATTGCCGATACAGATGAATCGTTCCTTATCTAGAAAGCAAGCTTCCTAAAGAAAAAATTTCAGCTCTGAAAACGCAAGTTACTGGTCATACAGTGGATATTTTTATTCTGTGTAGAAGCCCTTAGTGATTTCAAAAGTGCAAGGCACTTTTAAAATTACTTAAAAACATTCAATGTAATGTTTTAGGGAATTTGAAGATGTATATACAACTTATGATATCTGAACTCCTATCTGCATTCCCCAAAAGTGACCAGTAGTTCTAATCAAACAAACAGAGGGGCCGCAATTCTCACTTCAGATGTCTACGTGTAACTTCATTTGGGGTAGGCTTATGCCGTGGCTTATAACCTCTTTCAAATAAATGTTAAGGTAGATTGCAAAAAATGAACACAATGATCCTCCTGAGCCCATCCCCTTGCATTATGGCTCCTCCCATCAAGAGGTAGAGTTTTTCCCCTCTCTGACAACTTGGGCTGGCTCTGTGATTTTGCTTAAATAATAGAATGTGGGAGACAAAACGAGATAGACCAAAGAACTGATATGCATGTATGCATAACCAATGGACATAGACAACAGTGTGGTGAAGGCAGCGAGGGCAGGAACAGGAAGTAGGGTGTCGAAGGGGGAAAAAAGGAGGGACATCTGTAATACTTTCAACAATAAAGATAAATTTTAAAAATAATAATAATGATAGAAGCAATGGTGTGCCAGGTCAGAACTGAGACTCTAGGGTGCCCAGAATGCTTCCTATCTTTCATTCTCTCCCTTTTCTCCCCCAGCCACTGTGTAGGTAAGACTGCACTGATTGGCCACGTGCTGACAGACACACAGCCCAGTTGGTCTCACTGCCCAGCTGACAGCCAGTTAACTCCCAAAAGTTCACCTGGTAAACTGGTAGTAGACTCATGATGAGCCCAGTCAAATAAAAGAACTACCAATTGAGTTCAGCTCAAAAGTCTGAAACCCAAAATCATAAATTAAGTTACTGAGTTGAGGGGTAGTTTTAAATATCTACCAGCAAGATCTCTTGGCGCCCCACGGAAGATCAAGAGCTGCAGTAGTTCTACGAAACATCTAGGACAAGCCCACGAAAATTCATTTGAAGCCAATTACTCCAACCAAATTACAACGAAATGTTCTACACACCTGTCACTAGGAAGCAAACCTGAAGAGTCTTCCTCGCCCTTTGGTATATCATAGGAATCAACAGGCCTGAAAGGTGGAAAAAGTTTATGATCAAAATGAAAGACTTTAATGCCTTCCCAGGTTTTAAGAAAAAGGTAATAAAACAATGTTATTCTAGTTATCTTTATAAGAATGGTCTCTCGGTTGCAAACTAAACACACAGAAGTATTTTAATCAATCACTGCAGAAAGCAGACCCACTGCTACCAACAGACATTTGCAGTCCATCTCACAAGTACATGTCGTGTGCCTGCTATGTTCTAGGGACATAAAACAAGCTCATTGGCCTCCTAGTACTTCGATTTCAGAGGAGCATGCAGGCCAACCACCAAGGAAATGAATACTAACATATAACAGGGAAGGCACATGGAGAGAAGGGGTAGGGAGAGGTACGTCTTTTAGATGAGGCATTCTGGGAAGTCTGAGAAGGTAACATGTTCTGCCTGTTCATTTTGTTTGTAGATTCCATTGTCCATAGATATGTATTCATTGCCATTTTGTTTGTTCATATATTTTATCTTTTTCTTCAAAAAGACCCTTCATCATTTTATATAATAACGGTTTGGTGGTGATGAGGCTCAGAGACTTAAACAAAATGAGTAAGACAACAAATGGAGAAGGGAACACTTCCCTGGGCCAAGAAACTAGAAAATGCAAAAGCCTAGGGGCAGAATGTGTTGTGCACATGCAAGAAAGGAAAAGGAGGACCGTGCTAGATACACCAAAGGGCCAACACAGTTCATACAAGGCTTCTACCGCCCTGTGGATGACTTCGGATGTCTAATGTGAGGGGAGCCATTTGGAGATACTGAGCAGGAAAGTAAGGTGACAGGAGCTTATCTACTGTGTGAAGGGCTCACCCTGGCTGCTTGTGTTCACTTGTGTAGAGATGGATGGTGGGGAGCAGGAAAACCAATCAGGTGCCTCTGAAGTGGACAATGGATACAGATAAGCCAAGCCCATTGAAAACCCACATGTGCCCTTTGGCATGGGAACAGACCTTCTATACTGGTATATTTTGACTGATGTTTCCCTCTCTCTCTCTGCCTGGCGCATCTGTTCCTCTGCACGGCGCTTCTGTTCCTCCTCCTGGCGCTTCTGTTCCTCCTCCTGGCGCCTCTGTTCCTCCGCCTGGTGCCTCTGTTCCTCCGCCTGGCGCCTCTGTTCCTCCGCCTGGCGCCTCTGTTCTTCCTCCGCCTGGCGCTTCTGTTCCTCCTCCTGGCGCCTCTGTTCCTCCGCCTGGCGCCACTTCTCTTCCTGCTCCTCCTGATATTGCTGCTCCTTCAGTTCTCTCTCTTTGTCAAGAGTGAATTGTTCCTGCAGCTTCTTTCTTTGGTCTTCATTCACACCTTCCTTTTGCCACTGTCTCCTCTCCTCTTCTCCTGCTCGGGTTCCTTCCCTGTCGGAAGACTTGGACCCTTCGTCCCAGGTGGCTTCCAAGGTGGCAACAGCAGGCTCCCGTGTGGTCCGAGCGATGCTGTTTGAGTTTAGGACCATTAGCTCCTGCATGACCAGGGGGGAAAATATTATGCATTTGTATAATTTAATAAAGGTATGTCTATATTCAGTTTCAGATAATACTCTTTGTAGTTGGCCCGGAATTCTATTTCAAATGATGTTAAGTTTTATCACTAACAAAGCCACACGTGGGTGATGGAGATGTAACTTAGAAGAGGAAGGTGCACTCAGGGTTTGTTAATAGAATTATTGAACTATTCAGTAGAGAAACTAGGAGAATGTTGAAACATCAGAGCAAAATTCTGACAAACCAAAGCTCACTGTATTTTTCAAAGAGCTACGTAGGCGAACGTGTGGCAAAAGCCCAGTGAAATGTATAATCTTCCATTTTTCAGCTGATTTCACCAAGATAGAGAAGCAAGAACATGTTCCAACGCTACCTCATTCAAGAACTTGTAATTCTCTCTCTCAGCCTCCTGCTTAGCCCTTTGCCACTCTTCCCTTAGTTTCTCCTGCTCGCGTTGATATTTTTCCTATAAGAAATGATAGCATATTAATTGATTAGCTAATTAGTAGGTTGATGTTAATCTTTTTCATTAGCATTTTTGCTAGCCCTGCCTTTCACCTCAATCTTTAAACACAGAAATATTTACTTTCACCGATCAGATTCTGGTCCCCAAAGTAAAAAAGAGCTTATATTGAATTAAAATGCAGGCATTGGAAAAGGGTAAGACACTCAGAATTGAACCCGAATGCACCCTTTGCCATGGTTGTAATTCATTAAAGTCCCTCAAGCTAACTGCAAGGGGACTGCATTTCTCTGCAATAGACTGAGCAAGAGTGTATAGGGTAGGAAGTCCTCACAAAGCCTCTCACTCATACAAAAATCTTATGTTCATTGCAGCTTTATACACAATGGCCGAGGCATAGAAACAACCTAAGTGTCCTTTGATGGATGACTGGATAAGGAAGATGTAGTGTTTGCACACAATGGAATACTACTCAGCCAGAAGAAAAGGTGAAATACTGCCATTTGCAACTATATGGATGGATCTTGAGAGTATTGTGCTAAGTGAAATAAGTCAGAAAGAAAAGGATAAGACCCTATGGTTTCACTCATGTGGGATGTAAACAGAAAGGAACAAACAAAAGAAACAAACCAACTCATAGACACAGACAACAGAATGGTGCTTACCAGAGGGGAACAGGGTCGGGGAGGATAAAGAGGGGAAAGGGGGTCAAATATATGGTGACAGAAGGAGACCCGGCTGGGTGGTGAGCACACAATGCCATATCCAGATGATGTATTATAGAATTTTTATGTGAAACTTATAAAATGTCATTAAGCAGTGTCACCACAATACATCTAAATAAAAAATAGTACATAGAAAGAGAAAAAAGTAAAATCCAAACTACAGTGCCTCCTATACTCTAAAAATATACACAAAGGTTAATACGTGATTTTAAAAGGAGGATTATGGAAATCTTCCAAATGGAAAAGCAACTGACTGCATTCTACCAGACAATTACTTTTAACATAAAAAAAATAATCATTTTTGTATTTTAATACAAATGCACTACCTATCAAAGTATTTGTTAATGATGAGGTTACTGGCTTTTAAGTTTCTTTTTTTACTGTGCTTCTCTGCACTGGTTGACACTGACCAGGGAAAGCGCTTAAACAGGCCCACTTCCTGCGGCTGCAGGATTCTGGCTACCTGCAGCAGGCGGGATTCTGGCTACCTGCAGCAGGCGGGATTCTGGCTCCTGCAGCAGGCGGGATTCTGGCTACCTGCAGCAGGCGGGATTCTGGCTACCTGCAGCAGGTGGGATTCTGGCTACCTGCAGCAGGCGGTCCTGCTCCTTCTGCCACCGCTCCTGCCGCTTCCGCTCCTCCTCTTGATCCCAGGCCCAGCGACTGGGGGCGCTGATCGTTGGAACTGGGAGCTACCCAGAGAAAAGAGGTTCAGAGAACACATCACTTCATCAAGTCACCTATGGGAGCCTATGTGCATGCATAGATTATTCACACCACCCTGGGCCTAAGCTGTTCCACAGGACAGCTGGCTTTGTCGTTCAAGATAGATCTTTTCAACTTGAAAAGACTGGATCAGCTTCCTTATTCCAAAAAAACACAAGGGAATGTTACTTACGTCGGGAACCACAGAGTCAGAGCTTCCTGCAGGGCGGCATGCGGGTGAGGAAGGAGAAAACACAGTGTAAGTCTTCATGTCAATGAAATAATTCCTTCCAGAAAGTTGTATCACGAGCTGTTTCTATGCCAGTATACCAAGTGACATCATTTTTTTAAACAACAGGAGTAAGTCCTTCTTATCCTCTTAAATTCTATCTGCTTGTTAATCATCTTCCAAATTCAAAGTCGGTTAAAAAAGAAAGAAGGGTCAAGGATACACCCAAGTTCTGGGTGCTAGCGTTAGATCAGTGGTATATTTCCGAATAATTTAGAGGGTTCTTGTAGTAATAGACTGGGTAGTATCTCATTGTTTGGCCTACTTTTAAAAAATTTCAAATGTTACAAATCCTGTGTTTTACTTGTCACTATTCAATTACAATGTGAGAACTCTAACTTACATTTTTCATGTCTTCTTGCTAAGGAGCTACTTTTCTTAAATAAGCCACCATATTTAACATGTTCAAGAAACCTTTCTTTTCCTCCTATTATTTGAAACATAAATATTCAAATTTCATATGTATGGCATAGTGTTATTCTTTTTCTTTTTCACAGTGTTATTCTTTTTAGTCTTAGGGTGCCTATATAAGTGTGTGTCTGTAGTACAAGGAATACAAACAAGTAAGCAAATTTCATAAAATGCACTCTCATACAGTATTTTAAAATTTTCCTGAAACCTCAACTGTCAAATAAATTATTCACTTACACAATTATATGTTTAAGAAAACTGCTCTGAGAATTAGGAAAATATTCTTCCCTAAAGTAGCCTGTTGAAGGAAAGTGAGTAAAACTTAGAATCAAAAAAAAAGGAATTGCGTGGTTTTAGCCGATCTGAGCTAGGAGCATCATATTGTATCAATTAAGTTACCATGGAAAAAACAGAAGTTTAAAAAAAAATTAAAAACACTAAGGATACTGACACAAATAGATCTTGCACATGCACAACTGCTGAACTATTTCTATTTATGGTCGAGAGACCCTAATTCACCAAATGAAGACTACTAGGGGATCAGCACAAAATATCAAAGTCCAGTAAACATCATGTCATAAGGCAAGTTTGTAAATGTTTGAGAAGCTTAAAAGTAAGAAACATTTCAGACAGCAACAGCACGCTCTCCCCACCCCACCCCACCCCGACCGTGCCAGCTACAATGTTTGGATATTACTTTTAAGTTCTTGACAGTGAAACACAGAGCGCAAACCACATTCGTGAGACAGAGCGTGACAAATGCGAGGGAGGAAACACCACATGCACCGCACAGCGTGAGGGAGCGCTGCCCACTACACCAACGTAGAGAACCTCAACACTCACTGGTTCACAAATGTCACCAACGTGTATTTTCTTTTCATTTACTTCAAAGTCAACAGAGTCCTATTAACACTCCAAAGCTGCCATCCCAATAGCAATAGACAGCTCTGCTTTTTTACTGGGAACATTTTCCAGAACCAAAAGGTAGAGGTCTTTAGGAAGTTAGCCAGTGATATGTTGGTGCAATCTAAGATTATGCAATTTGTAGGAAGCAGTAAGGCTTAAATGAAAAGGCCTCATTTCTTACTGTCACCCAGTGGAAAGAAGTGTGTGTTTAATATCATCTCAATTTTTTAATCAAAAAAGAAAAGGGAAACAAGAAACTTCAGAGGTATGAAGGACACACAAAGACCCATTACCACAGAGGTAGACCCATGAGCTGTAAGAAAAGCCTGATGACCCTAGGGAAAGAATGGAAATGGGTTATGTCGTTGGTCATGATGACAGCCAAACTGCACAGGCTCTGTGCCCAGCACCACAGACTACCAGGAAAGAGTGGAGGGTGGGAACAATTCCATGAAAATGCATGAATTGTTAGCTTGGTGGTTTACCTTGTTCAAAAAATTGTGATCGCCTTTTTAAGTTTTTCAAAGAAATAGGTTCAGATGCTAGTTGAAAAATACAAAAAAAAAAATCAATAAGATGTCATTCATTTTCATTTCTCACCACTGGAAAACAAAATGATACTTGATACATATTTCTAATCTATAGCAATATTATTTTTTATAATAAAAATGACAAAACTGATAGCCACAAAAGATATGAATTATTTCAATGCACAAAGACACACATATTTTTAGTAGCCTGTACTATATTCAAATTAGTAAAAGGAACTAATATTTTTATTAACACATTTTAGCAGAAAAGCAGTCTAGTTTCACAAAAGCCAAAGTACCACCTTCAGGCTGGATCGCGCAGCATTAGGGAAATGGGAATTAAGTTGTTTTGATTAGGTCAATCAAACATCTCTTCTAGCACAAAGAAAACTGTTTGTAACTAAGAGGTTTTACAACACAGGTGAGAAAAAAAGAAACTGAAAAAATAACGGGGAAAAGGACAAGAAAATCAGTAATCGAGAAAAATCAAAACAAATGCTAAACTTAAAACATTCTTGTCACTAGAACATTTTGCCCTCGTGTTCAAGATCTTACAGACACTCCTTTTAAGAAAAACAAATGGAGTCCTGTCAGATAAGAAAGAGAAAGAAAACATTCTGACTTCTGCAGGTCTGTCACAGGATTATGGCAAATGATTGTTATACTTTAATGTATTCATAAAATGTAAGTGCAATTATTACTTGATACAAGTTGTTGTCTAAAGAAAACTCTGAAATGATGAACCCATGTAGTCCCATAGTCGCTAACGAGTTAAGGGTCTTATTAGTTTTGCTTTGCCTGAGTGACTGACAGAGCAGGACCTGGATGCCTTATATTTAATATCAGGAAGAAAAAAAAGTCATTTTAAAAGCTCCTTTGATAAAGAATGCAATAGCAAACAAAATATAGTCAGATGATCAGAAATGAAATGCAAAGATAAATAATCAATAAAAAGAGGAAAAGTTATAAACTTACTTTGGCTTTAACATAAGGTATCATAACTGGCAAATGCAGATTCAAAGCCACCAGATTCAGGCTGCTGTGGAAACCCAGCCCTATTCCTGGCAGTCTAGGTTCATGGTAAAAGAAGTTTCATCTTCTTTGGATCTCTTTCCCTGCCTACTTATTTTGTATGCCTAAGGAATAGCACACCACATGTGGTAGTTAAATTATTTATAGACCAACAGAAGGAGGAAGAGAATGCTAACTCCATAAAGCAAAATTATCCTAGATACGATGCCTTTTTTTTTTTTATTACAAATGGGTACTTTTGCTAACAACTGTTATTGTCCTTGGCATTTCCCTATTAATACTAGCTGCCTCCAAGCTTGTCCCTCTCACAACAATAGAGGGAGAAAGGGAACTTCATTCATCGTTTTGTATTTAACTATGATTCCCTTTGGCAGCATACCATAGCACTGACGGCTGATGGCCTTGGGAAAACCAGTCTTTCTTAGTTGGCTTAGACACTCAGGCACTCAAAGCTCCTGGACAGGCTGCCAAAGCTTTGTTTGCGGTGCCTGATCCATTCAACGCTGGAACTGAGCGCCTTTCCACCTGCTGCAATTGGATCTGAGTGCTAACCTTTTAGTTTCAACTTGCAGTGGATCAGTTTTTCTTTCACTCACAGATATTAATTTTTATATTGACAGAACTTAGGTGCTATGACTTTTCTTATAGTATGAATGTAAGTTATAATGGTGATGTTTACCTTTTAATTCAAAAGCATTGCTTTCATCACGGATCCCATTGATTTCCTTGGACTCAGTATTCTAGAAAGAATAAAAAGGCCAATTAACGACATTCTCTCCAATTGGACTTTGGGCTTAAATAATGTATTTCCCATTGATGAAAATACCTTTTAGCAAAAGGAATTGTCAATATTAATGTATTCTTTACAGCCTTTTACATATAATAGATACTTTTTTTCATTACTCTTTGAAATTTGGGAAAGGATTAATGACTAGCATGGATGGCTTTAAGTTCAATCAGTCATTAATTTTCTAAGAAACATGATGGGTCAAATAATGATTAGTCCATTTGGCTTATATTTATGAGTAAGCAACATAGTTATATAGGATTCTCTAACATTTATATCTGTCTTACACAATGTAGCAGAATCTCCTTATTAGAAAAAGAGGGTATCTTCAGATAACAATATATATCTAGGGAGTCAATATAAACATTTATTTGAAAATTTAAATTTAAGTATTGCTTTGATAACTTAGAAAATCGTCTACATTATGATTATTTTAATAAATTAATGTAATTGAGTATCTCTTAACCACATATATAAGTCTACCCACCAAATTTACCTACACAAGGACTAAAGTGCTTCATGAGGTTTTAAATTGTACACAATTACTATACTTATTTTACCAGTAAAGACTAAAGAAAGCATAGAAAAGCCATAGTGTATAATTTAACATAATTACTACTTCACATTCACAAGGATCTGAGAGATGGGTATAATGATGAAAGATTGGTAAGAAACACCTGCAAAACACCAGTATGGGATCTTTTGATTTTACTATTATGTAACTTGTTATTACTCTAATTATTAATGAGTAATGCTTATGATTTTCAAAAGTACATTTTACTCTCATTACTATAAATTATTTTATTTAATTATCTGTTGTTTAAAGTAGCATCAAATTGTTCAAACAAAATAAATTATTCTCCCCCAACACACACTTCCTACAGTTGCTTTGCTCTAAACAAGTATTCCCGCTTCTCAAAATACTTACAGAATTCTGGAGGCTTTCTGAGAAATCAGTCATTATTGATAGATTTGAAGATCTGTCTGAGTTGTAAATTCCAGAGGTTGCATCAATCCATTTTGTTTCAGGTGAACCTATAATTTTGGTAGCCATACTGGTGAGATTGAGGGTTTTATGCCGTGTAAATGGCAGGGAAGGCTGGTCTTTGCCCCAATCTGATTGGCAGGTGAAGATCAAGAAATGAGTACACATAGATGTTGAAGTGGAAAGAACATAGTTACTGAATGCACATACACAAAATGCACACACACAAGACAGACAAACAAATCAGATAGTGTGTGAAAGAAATGAAAAGTTTAAGGCTTCTACCAAGAGACCACCTTCCGAAAACACATGGTTAGATCATGTTAATAATGAAAAGAGTAGCAAATTTGCTGAATATTTCTGTAAACCAGGAATGGCTATTACTTTACAATATCAGAGGTTGGGAGGTCTGGGTGGCTTAATGCCCATCTCGTCTAACTTTTATAACTAGGAAATTCAATGATGGAATGTATCTTGAAAGTTTCTTAAGAATGAATGCCCACCCCCATCTAACTTCTATAACTAAGAAATGCAATAATAGAATGTATTTTGAAAGTTTCCTGAGAATGAACAACAGGAATATGACCTACCACGTTCTCTCTTACTCCGGGTATAGTTACGATGCTGTAGAGAAAGTCCAGTCATAGTGTAATTCTTAATACTCAAAATTATTATATGACTCCCTAATGCAGATACAATTACAATAGCCTTCAAAAAAAGTGACAGATATATTTGAATAAGTATTTTTAAAAACCAGTAATCTTCAGTTGTTATATGCATTCAAAGTCAGTCCAGGATATAAAGTAGTCAATAACTAATGTAGAATTCAGTAAATTTGCTAGTGAAAAGTTTTCAGACAGAATAGTTCAGGAAGTGTCATTCATGATTTGTCTGGACATAACCAAAAAATATATATATATCTTTAAGCAAAAAATAAAAAAGTAAAATGAAAAGAAAAAAAAATGTTATTGAAGCAAGCTGTTATAACCACCTGCCAAAGACCAGTTCCCAATTTAAAAAGCCAGACACAGTGGTAAAAACAACTCACCAGAGTTTCCATACCGCCTGATATCCATGACTAGGTTTCCAGTTTCTTGAGCATTAGCCATGGTTTCTTCCCACTCTTTTGTGTCCTTGTATGAAAACTTGGTGTTGTTGACAGCAATAATTTCATCATCTACCTGTAGCTGAGAAAATTCTGCTGGGCTACCTAGATTAAGCAAAATTAACACCCAATTTAAAAATAGCCATGTTCTTTGGTCATTGCTTATTTAAATTTTTTAAAAATGACTTTTTAATCTCAACTAACCATTTCTCTAAAAACTAATCATTTTTCAGATGGAAAAGAGTCACAAAATTTCTTAGTTATCAAACATTTGAGTATCAACAATACACAAAGCACCAGAGGCATTTTGTATATCATCTTCATTAACATTTAAAGGATAAATGATAAGTTCATCTATTTTTTTAAATTTTTTATTAACCTCCTAAGAACAAAGAAAATTTTAAATTATTTTTAAATTAAAGATGTAAAATAAATTGCACTTTGGTTGAGCTCCTAAATCCAAAGGCACTCTGGAACAGAGAAGAAAACAGGGCCACTTAAGACTGCTTAAAATTACTATTTACCGTTATCTCATTAAAGTCTTAAAATTTCAGAGAGAGAGCCAGTTAGCATGCAATTTTATGTAGTTAAAATATGTAAATGAAGACCTCCTCTTAAATATAGCTTTCTTTTTAATTTTAGGCCTTGTGGTCATATTTTGCTAAGACTTCGGGGCTTGACTGGTATAGCCCTGTGTGGGGGTGGGGCAATCCTTTTGTAAAAGTCCCAAAACATCCCGAGGACTCCATAGGCTATAGCTATATTAGGATGCTGGGAAAACATCTCTTTACTATGTAGCCCAGGTAGACTACCACAAACACACCTGATCAGGGATTTATTTATTAGCATTTTCAAATATTAAGCCTAAGATTTTGACAAATGAATTGTGTAAAAGTCACAAAAGGAAGACTCTTCAAAACTAAAATTAGATAGACAAGGAGAACAAAGAACATGTAGTTTGTAACTCAACTCTTAGTCTCAGGGAAAAGGATGCATCCCCTCAATTTCTGCTACATTTTCCACATGTGTGTTCTTCCATATCAAATAAACTAATTCCGGAGGGGGTGGGGTGGGGAAGTTGAACAGCACAGGATAACAAAAGAGAAAAAATTTCAGTAAAGCAAAATCTATGAATTACCTGCTTCGACAGATGCTATGAAGATCCCGGAAATATCCCATTTTACTGTAAAGCCAAAGTCAAGACTGTTCCCAGGCGTCTGGTTTATGCTGATTCTCATATCACTGAACTGATCCTGAAAACAAACATGAAACGGTGGGATCGGGTGTCCCTGGCACCCGCATGGAGGAAAGTCTATCCACGAAAGAAGGGAAGCGGCAGGCAAGGTCCACTTGAACTATTTCATGATCAGCTAGAAGTTTCATTCTTTTTCCCTTGGGTTTGGTAAAACCTTCATTTATATAAATATTAGCAGGTTTATTATTTTTCTGCTAAAATAAGGGAGATTTATATCAGCAGATGTTTTTCTTCACATTCATACAGCAGGCCATTGATAAAGCTTAGGCTTTTGCCCACCATATAATTAGGTCTAATTGATGGACCATTTGTTTTCACCCAGGAATGAAGTTGAGTGAGGAGAGGGTGTGTGTGTGTGTGTGTGTGTGTGTGTGTGTGTAATGGAATATTCTTAAACCATGAAAAAGAACATTCTGCCATTTGCAACAACACAGATGAACCTAAGCATATGATGCTAAGTGAGATAAGTCAGGCAGAGAAAGGCAAGTACTGTATGATATCACATATATGTGAGACATAAAAAAAGCCAAGCTTGTAAAAACAGAGTAAAATGGGGGTTACGAGGGGATGGAGTTGGGGAGATAGGGCAGATATTGTTAAGGGTATGAACTTGCAAAGAGTAGTTAAGATGCCCTAGAGATGTAATGCACAGGGAAGTGAATATAGACAACAATATTTATTATATTATAATCATCACACTTGTCAGAGACTAGAACTTAATGATTCTAACCACTAAAAAGAAAGGATAATTACGTAATGGAATAGAGGTGCTCGTTATTGCTGCATTTATTCAACATATAAATGTATCAAATTAGTATTTGTACACCTTAAATTTACAGTGTTATATGTCAAATAGATTTCAATAAAATGGCATTTTTGAAAATGCAAAAAATATTAAAATCATTTCTTTTTAAAATATATATGTTATTGAACTTAGCTGAATAATTTCAAGGGGTTCCCAGACACATAATTCATCTACCAGTTGCATACTTATCTAGGACAGGCACCGCCCCCAAAGAGCTTCAGACACGTTGGCAAGGCATTTTTGCTTACCCACTGCCACGTGGAGACAGAGCTGCTGTACCAGCTACAAGACAGAGAACCACGCCATGCCTGAGGAAGCAGCAATCCCCCCAGAGGGCCCTACCGAGACGCCCTGAGCTGTAGGCCACAACTTCCCTGAAGCGCCACCAGTCCATAAGCCCAAGAACAATTGCCGCTTGAACAACAGAATGTTATGTCCTCGTCCATCACTATGCTACACAGCAACAAATTCTAAGTTGCACAGACTTTCACAAGTCATCTTCCAAAATAAATGTGCTAAGTTTTACAGTATACGATGCCTGTGAGAAGTTCAACTACTCATCATTGACATGTTTTGTTTTGGGTAAGCAGCAGATATGAAGTTTAACATAATGAGTTTTCCAGGATTAGTGTTTTAGTTCTTTGATTCATAGTCATAAAGAACTTAGACTGAAGAGTTTAAAACTCCATATTCCTAAGGCCACCTTATTTTCCAGAAAAAGACCTACAACCTCTCCATTTTAATTTAGCAGTTAAACTGAAGCCTAGGCCCAACTGGGCGATTCCTAAAACCTCATGCTTAAATTTTTCCACCTCTAAAACAGGTTTAAGATCCAAATAACAATATTCTGAGAAAAATTTCTCATTATCTAAGAATTAGAAGGAATAAAATAAAGGTTTGAGAATTTACTATGTAATAGGGACACAAAAGTTAAGTGCTGGAACAATATTCCCTTATTCCTTTGCTCAAGAGTCACTGATTGTACATCTTATTCTATATATGACGCAGTGCTTAGCACTTTGAGAAATAAAGATGTTAGGCATGGCTCTTGAGAGAAATAAAGACGGACTCTTCAACAGTGGGTATGGAATTTTGTTAAGGAAAAAATGTAGCTAATAATATAGAAAAGATTTCATCAGAAAGCTTTTAAAGCAGTTTAAATATGGGAACCCAAAGGTAGTTAGTTAGAACACTCATTAAGCACCAATCTCCAGAATAAAACTCTGCTATGAATAGAAAAAATTATTGGTTAGTTCTACTCCGTAACTAAAACCACCATAAACTTACAGATGACTCAATGAAAATAAATGGTCCTCTTATGCCACCCCCACCCCCACCCCCACCTTACCCCGATGCCAAAATTCCAACTTAAACCCAATTAAAGTGCAGAATCTATTGCTATATAAGGGCAGAGAGACAAATGATAGGTTAGATATTCAAGACGTTAATTGAGGTTTTTAATTTGAGGAATAAAAGACGGGATGGAGATTTAATAAATAGTTTCAAACTACATAAAGAATACTTTGTGGGAGGCAGCAAGTGAATGTTATCCTTTTCTAGCAAATATAGGATAAAAGAGAACATGTTTAAGCCACAGTCGGAAGAGTCTCTCAATTACATTCGACCGGAAGCATTATCACACAAAAGGCTGCTCCTACCTTGGAAACAAATCTCTACTTGAACATATTAAACAAAAGGGCAGATAACCACCTCCCCTAAAGAGTTAACAGAGGACAGCCTCATTGCAGCTACTGCCTGGATCCTTGGGACTGGACACAGGAGAAGAAGAGAGAACCACATGGACAATCACAGGGCCATTTCTGTCAATGACCAGGCGACCTCAGGCATGTCACTGAGTCTGGAGAGCCTTCCCTCTCACAAATACATTGATTTTCAAGTTTTTGTTTCTTAAAGCCCTATTTCCAAGTGAAAGCCTTATGCACACCAAGTCCCTCCAAGGCAATATAAAGGATTCAAGTTATCATTTCAGGGTAGGGCCCCAGAGCCCCACCTGCATGGCCTCCTCCGCATGGCAGTCTCTCAGGCACCTCTGTGGAGTTCAAGGTTATTCGGTTAGGTTATCCCTGAGGCTTCGTACAGGGGAACACAGCTAACAGGGGCCTTCACGTCACGGCGCTGGAGTGACACACCTTCACCAGAGGCATCCTTACCCCTCTCTCTACTTCCCCATCAAAGAGGCATCCATACCTCTTTTCTCCACTTCTTCATTCCAAAACACAAGGCGTTTCAGCTCTGCCACTTGACCCGACCCATTCCAAGCATCTCTCTTACCTACCAAATCCATTCGCAGTCCTCACCCCACCATACCTACCAACTGCTCTTGCTTTCGGGAAAGTCTCACTTTCTCTTGTCATTTTCCTCCAACTCTTGACACTTCTCAGTTTCATTCATATGTTCCCCTCTTTCCATGTTCATTGTGTTGTTGTCCCCTCATTGGTCTCCCATCTTTCTGACTACGTGCTTTCCCGAATAACCTCCTTTGCCGCTATATCTTCAATTACTAAGTTGAACTAAGCCCAACACGTCCAAAACTAAATTCACCCTCTTCCTCCCCCTGCTCTTCTACCTCTTGTTTTCATATCCTGACTAATTATATCGCTCTCCACCCAGGTGCCTAAATTAGAAGCATCAGGGTCTTTCTGGGGCTCTTCCTCTTTTCTTCTCCTAACTGCTCCCCACCCCAGTTCCATGCAGTGGGCCCCACCCCCACTCTCCACCACACACATGCATTCAATAAAGGGTTCTCAAGTCCACAATCCATAAATCCATCTGGAACCACCCATATTTTCATCTTCCTTCAGGTTATCATCTTTGTTTGGCCCTGGTGTCCCCTCTGCACTACTGCGGTCACCTGTCAGTGGGTTCTTGGACCTCCAACCTTCTTTTCCCCTTCCTCATGGCTGCAAGAACGTTAGTAACAGAACATGACAATTATTATATCACAGCCTGTTTTAAAATTGCCAGAAGCTCCTTCCTGCCTACTTGGTAGATTTCAAACTCTATCTTTCAGAAGTAATTTACTTCTGATAAGGTTCAGTAATATATACCTTCCTCAAAACAATCTCAACAGTTATTTTATCTTTATGAACCAGAAGGTGTTTCAGTCTCTGTTGGCTCCCTATTGGCTCCAAAAATTCTAAAGACACGGCAAAGTTAAAATAAGTCAACACTTGGTGTTTTTCCTTAAGGCAGTTCTCAAATTTGAGCATATCATACTTCAAAAAAAAATAATTCAGGTCAGAGAAATTACCACTGTGGCCCAATCCTTTAACCAGCCTGGAGCACTTACACAACTTTCACATCTCAAGAATCTCTCTGGTAGTAATGGGGATAATACCACCTACTTTGAAAGGTTATTGAGAGGAATAAATGAAACATTTAAAAGGTGCCAAGGCAGGTGGTTGATGCCTAGTAATTACCTTCTTTTTCCCATGGAAACAATGTTATCCATTATGTATATGCTGGTTAAGCAGTTTCCAGATCAACTGAAGAAAATCCTATTTAATGCTCACATACAGGGCACTCAAGCCGAGAGAACTCAGTCAGCATTCAACAAACACAGATCCGGGAACTGTGCTAACAAGTAAGCAAGACAGGCTTGTCTCCTACTTTCACAGAAAGTCAGGTGTAGTGAAGGTGACAAGCAAAGAAAATGCAGGGTAGGAAGCATTATTAAAAAGGGCATTTATCATAGGCCCGGGGATCAGGAAATGGATACGTAAAAGGCCTCCTTCCATATTTCTGACCCTACAGCTGGGTGCTGCTTTAAAAAAATCTAGGGCAGAGATTCCAAAATGTGGGTTTGGATGGGATTTGAGAATGGCTGGCTCTGACTGGACAAAATGAAAGGAAAACCTGTAGGTAACACCAATTTGCGGGGAAATCATGAAAGCCACATCTGTGGCCAGTTAGAAGAGGGACTGTCCCCCTTGCTCAGGGTCAACCCGGAATTGTCTCAGGAGCCTAGATTGGCAAGGGAAGCAGGCAGAGCAGCAACACCAAAGGAGAAATAGGGGAGAGAAGGGACTAGAGAAATGGAGATGGGGAAGAAAGGCAGGAAATGAAGTCACATGAATTTATTCCTTTCATGATGCCTTTCCTTTTTTACGGCATAAACCACCTTATTACCACAATTCTGTGACAGGCTCCTAACCGGTCCCTGCCCCGAGACTTCATTACCTTAAAATAGTTCTATGTAACATCACAGTGCTTACAGCCCTAAATCACCCATTAATCTTACAATTCCCACATCAAAGATCCTATAAGGACCTAAATTACCTGCTGGATCAAGTTTATACTTCAGTGTAGTAATCAAGGCCTTCACTGCAAATCAAGTCAGTAAATATTTAAGTGCCAATTATGTGTAAAGGCTGTGGAGGGTACAAAGAATACCAGTGAAGGAAATACAGGCAACATATGGAACAAGGAAGAATTCAGCAGGTGAAGCTTTCAAGGGTGAAAAATTAAATTTCAACCAGGGGAAGGAGATGTTTTGATTCGCAAACCCTGCTAGGCTTTGAAAGAACAGAAGGACTTCTTCAAAAGACAGAGATGGAGGAGATGAACATTTTCAAATGGGGTGACAATAAAAACAAATATCTGATGTGTTGAAAAGCAAACAGTCTCATGTGGCAAGATCGCCCACTTTCTCTCTCTTTCCCAAAACACAATGTGATGTAGGCAGCTTGAGCCAGACTGCCTGGGTTCAAATCCTGACTCCACCACTCAGTACCTTGTACAGCCTTGGACAAGTAACATGACCACTCCGTGCCTCAATTTCCACAGCCACAAAACAGTGCTACAAGGGTCACTGACGACTGAATAAAGCAATGCCCTGAGACCCCTGGGGTTGGCACATGGCGATCACTCAATAAACAGCTGTCAGCAGCAGTACAAAGAGTTTGGGACCAGTGAGGAGGGGCCTCAGTGCTCCCGAGTGTGCTCAGCTTCACCCCGCGGAGCACTGGAGGCTTTGGAGGCTACTGAGTCCACCCTGGCACCCAGTCCTCTGGTACAGCCTCTGGAGAATGCACTAACAATGTGCCTATTTACAAAGCATGTGCACTGACGGGGAAGGCCCCTGCGTTCCCACTGAAGCAGGGAGAGGAAAGTATAACGTCAAGGAAGATTCTGGAGGGAGAAATAAAAGGACATTCCTAGCAAAAGTGCAAGTAAAGAACGAGACTGAAGACTGAAGAACAATAATAGAACTACCAAGACATCTAGTTCAGCCACACCCTACTTTTTAGTTATCCATTCTCTGAACTCCTAGAATGACAGCGTGGCCGAGGGTTTGGAGGAGTGTTGCATAGGTTCTTGACCTGTTAGTGATGGACGCTTTTGTGTCTTCACAGTGCTTTGCCCAACTCAGTGAGCAGGGAGATGCTACAGAAGCTACCTCCCTCAGAACGCAGAAGTGACACGCCGAGCATCTCGGCGATGGGCCCGTGGCCACATGACACATACCTGTGTTCAAGAATTCCAATGGCTCCCCTTGTTACATGAAGCCTAATTTACTTGGTAGAAGATCATTTCACATTTGGTGACTAAGAAGCATAAATCTATTACAGATGAAACCAGACACCATGCCATGTTAATTCAGGTTCCTCTGACCTACAATGACCTGGCACACACCCACACACCACACTTAGCCTCTTTGTCCTAATTGGTGAATACAGCTAGTCAGCTGTCACCCTGACAGGGTGACCTGCACCCAGCGCCAATACATTAACCAGGGTGTTGGTTGGATTTGCTGTTTGAAAGGTGGAGGCTTATAAGCAAGTCCGTAAAACAAAAGGCACCTTGCTGCTGTTTCTATTATTCATCTCGTACCTTATGTTCCCCCCAAGTATAACCTTGGCTATTGTTCTCATCCACGGAAACGTATCATGCTAATTACATATTTCCCACTCTTTAAATAAAGTTAAACACCTGAAACTAATACAAACTATTATTAAATGTAAACTGTAATGGAAAAACAAAAAATTTTAAAAAATAAATAAAAATGAAGTTTAAAAAGAAATTTACAACTATTGATTTTAACAAGCTCCAAAAAAAGTGTTTAGACATAATGTTTGTAAATATGTGTGGGAAAAAGTATACCTAAATGCTAGCAAAGATTACCCACAACTGATGGGATTACCAGTGAGTTTTACGTATGCTCTCCTGAACTTTCAAATTTTCTCAAGTAAATAGTACTTTATAATCGGAAAATGCTTCAAGTCGTAAAGCTTCGCAGTACTAATAAAAACCTAATAATACTAAATAAATATGCTATTTCAAATCATTTCACATAACGTTACTGCATGACTCTAACTCAGGCCAAGTTCTAGACTTCATATTGTACCTTGGAAAACAAACAGGAAGAAACCAGGGAAATCGACGCTAAGCTGAAGAACCACAAAAGTTCCTCCATGCTTAGGGATTCATACATCAAATTGTCCAGGAAGAGTTTTTTCTAAAAGAGAAAAACTTGACCTAGACAATCCACAGCTTTTTAGCCTACATATAGAACATTAAAAGAACATTCATTACCTAAAAATTCTGTTCATTCATCTTTGGGGATTTTAAGTAGGAAAAAACTACAAATACCTCCATTCTTCATCTGATGGTATATTTTGTTTGGGGTCCAAATGTTAAGGAACCCAACGGTCGTACTGTGACTAACCCTCAATATTCCCATAAGAGACAAGGAGTGCTACAAAATTCTAGACTTTCTAAAGTACAAATTAGTACCGGAAGTCACTAGAAAGTTAATCTGATAGGGAAAGAAATGGCATGTCCCTAGAGGCCTGCACCGCGCCTGTGTACCAATTTCTCCTTGCGGCCAGTTAATTTCCCTGAAGAGGGGTCCTGATTACCCATTCATCCATTAGACCGGCATCTGAAGCTTCCCCGGCCGCCTGCCATGCAGGACGGCTGTGCACTGACGGTGTGCAAGCAGCAGCTGCGGGAATGGGCAGTAGAAAGAACACCCGCTAAACCCCAAGGAGACTGGCCAGTGGTCTCAACACACCCATTTCACATGGTCATCTGGATCCATGAACTCAGAGTTGAAAGAGACCTACTTCCTCCAAGATCTATTCAGAAAAAAAATGCAATTTCATGTTCCATATTATCAGCCCGTGGAACTGACAATAACGCATAGAAACATGGGTTAGAAACACGGGTTCCAGTTTCAATATGTAAATGTTTCTGAGCATGGGTGACAAAACACCTTCCCAAACTCACCTTTGACCTTGAGACCTCTGTCTGTGGTGAGCTTCTCCCTTCTCCAAGCTCAGACATTACATTGGAGCCAGATACTACAGACAATGTAGTGTGAGACATGGCAGCCTGGTCCTGGGAAAGAGATGAGATGGGGGGTGTAGGAGAGCGCAACCTCATCACACCCTCTTCTGATGTTGCTGCTTCTCTTTCGCCGAAGGTGCTGGGAGGGAGCTGGCTTGGGTCAGGTTTTTGCACAGAGGTGCTGACCGAACTGTACTGACTTCTCTTAAAGCCTTCGATGTGTCCATTGTACTTCCAAGCGTCATCCATCTAAAGAGGAAACATCATTTTAAACTTGGTATTGTTAGATTTCTGTTTTAGAATATATACACCAATATTTTAAGGCTATCAAAATAGCATATACTTGCCCCAGGAAAGTAAAGCTTACTAAAAGTTTGGAGCACATTCTTTCATACCAGATATGCACATATGTAGGAGGAGAAAGAAACTTGCGTTGTTCATTTTCATTAGTTCGGGTCAACAGATAAAACTCTACTCTTTTTTTTTTTTTTGGTACATGCCCCTAGTGGGAACCGAACCCCGGACTCTCTGGTCCTCAGGCTGACACTCCAACAGCTGAGCCAAACCGGCCAGGGCAAAACTCTACTCTTTTTAATGGTTGAATACTCAATGGTATGGATATCTACAATTCATTCACGTGATACACATTCAACGTTTAAAGTTTTCTGTAAGTTCCAAAAATACTGTAACAAATACCCACATATCTTTATAATCAGAATGTTTATTTTTATAGCACCAATTTCCAAAAGTAGATTTGCTGGACCCAAGGATATTCATATTTATAAATATAAATTATATATAATATCTTTTTTTTAAATTATGGCAATGCATTCCCAAAGTAATGTACAAGAATGTCTGGTTCTCTGCATCCTTGCCAACGCCAGACATTCTGAATCTGATGGGTAAAAAGTTGTACACCTCCTTGTTCTAATGAGGTTGAACATGTACCTGTTAGCAACCATTTGAATTCCCTCTCCCCTGAACTGGCTGTTCATTTCTATACCTATTTCTCTACTATTTATCTTTTTCTTACCAATTCTTAGGACCATTTTAAATTTTAGGGATAGTGCCCCTATATCTATAATACATTTTACTAACATTTTTTCAAGTCTATACATTATTGTACTTAAGATAATGGTCAGGAATTTCCAGGCTAGCTTAGACAAGCTTCCTTCATTTCAATTCTTTTTTTTTATTATCATATTCTCTCTTCATTTTTAGGATTCCACATTGGCAGAAGAAAAGGAACTTGAACTTTGACCTTAAGAACTGCATTGCTTCCTTTTAATTAAAATTAATACACCCATTTTCAGGTTGGTGATTCTGCTTCATGTTTAGGGCAAATGATTCCATATTCTATATTTTTTAAATTCCAATATGAATTGAAATATACATGTAATTTTTGAACATAAGATACATTTTACTAACTACACTCAAACATATCAAGTTCTAATGAAGTAGAAAATGGGGAAAAATAAAAATTTGTACATAACAACCTGAAAATATTTAGCTTAATCCATATGACATTGGTGTTTTGTAAGTCAAAAAACTGACTACCGACAACTTTACAGTGCAACCTAATACTTTACAAAAGCTATATCTGAGAAAATCTGATGCTAAAATATAAATGCTCTGCCTTAGAATATAGTTTATTCATTCTTCAAAATGTATCAGCTCTACTTCCATTGAGTTTAAAGCTTAATCAATTCTGCATCATTGCTATATTTTAAGCATTAAATGTCTGTTGACTCTATATTGGCTAAAGTAAAAATTGTGTTATACATATTATATACATCAAATATACACAACTCAAACTTCTGCACCAGTACACCAACAGTTTGCTCTTGAGAACAGCGTCTATGAACTGAGCACGCTTTCTTACCGTGTAGGATCTTGGGAGTGATGAGATTCCCCTTGACTGAGAGCCAAAAGGTCTCGGTGTGACCACAGATGTTAACCTAGCTGTATCAGATTTCTGGTAACTTCTGGGGAGAGAAGCTGAAACTCGAGTCGACTCCATTTGTGTAGTCAGTGAAGGCTGAGAAGCCAGAGAGGCTGGGCGTTGTTCTTCCGCGAGGCTTCGGGAAGGAAGCTGCGTTTCAGCTGTTAGAGTGTCCTCTCTTTTCACAAACGTTGTAGAATCTTGCTTAGGAATTTCTGCAGGGTAAGTCTTTCCCTTCTCTTCTACTCTCTCACTCTGGTGACTTGCTTCTGACATAGTCAGTGTCGGGGGAAGCTTGTCTTCATTCAGTTCATCCTCATAAGAATACATTCTCCTCCTCGAGGTCACTGCAGACGCCTGATTTCGGGATTCCCTTAGCAGAAACGGACCATAGCGGCAAAGTTATGCGTTTGGCATACAAAGGTGAAGAGACTGATCTTATTTTGATAATTAACCTACAAAATGAACTGAGAATAAAAAGACTACCAGCTTCACACAACAAGCAATACAATATTAACAGAACATGACGATAAATATGTGTAAATTTTTTATGCCACACTAAGAAATATTATAAGAGCTTGACTTTCTTTTGAGAGAGGCTCTCAAATACTTCTCAAGGACTTTTTTTGTTGTTGTAAAGATAATTTAGTAGGAAAATAAATAAAACTTTAATAAGAAATTATTCACCAAATGTATCCACAAGTTTGTAACTCTTCCAAAATTGACACACTATACATATCACTGTCTGACCGCCAATTTGAACCCTCCCAACCCTCCCAAAATGTAGATTCCTTGTCAGCAGCATTGCATTTCCTGTGTATGATTTATAATAATTTAGTAAAAAAAAAAAAAAAAAAGACTACAAAAGACACAGACTTCCGTTAAGATCAAGTTATTCTATAGTTTCATACACGATCGTAGAATTTACATAGACAGCTGTTATTACAGATTAAAAGTCACCATTCATACTCATGGAGAAAATGATGAAACAGCTTCATGTCTAGCATTTAGTATGGAGGCCCTCTCAAGCTGACTGTGTGGCATGTGAGTGAGTGAGCCTGTGTTTACCATTGGCTTCCAGGGCACAAAGGAGCTTTGTTTCATTTCACCTGACAGCACATTTCCTTTTTGACTTTATCCTTAAGGCATATTTGCCATCTCCCTGGCCTGTACACATCCCAAGCTTCCACATAGTAACTGCTCTACAGGGAAGTTTACATTTGAGCTTTATCCTGTTATGTTGCAAAGCAAAAAATAAACCCTCACAATTTATTTTTATATAACCTTCCTTGAAAATATAAATGTAGCTGAACCACTAAAACATGAAGAAAAAGGCCTTCATTATATTTTACACAGTTTAGTTAAGAGTGGGAGCTGGTTTTTATGTGACCATTCCATTCCTAAATTCATTTTAAAAGGAGGAAAAGCAAAGTTCACTTTTTGCACCAAACATAGCCAACACCACCCAATTCTGCACATGAATGTTCAGTGTACAATGAAGAAATAATGCATATCTATTTAGCACTCACTTCTTTAGTTAATCCAAGTCATTATGTAGCACAGCAATGCTTTGCTTTCTCACTGCAAAGCAAAATGCTGCAAGTTTTCTTGCATATTGGGTTCCAGTTCAATCCCTCTACACATACACAACATTCCTGTTTCTAACACGGGTCTCTCCAGCCAGAAGATTCGTTCAGCCTATTACCTGTCCTGCAGCATTTCCTCAAATGTCTTGGAGCTTCTGTCAGATTTCTCGAGGGCCTGCTTTTCAATTTCTTCCCTCTCTTCTTTTTTCTTCTGCAAATCTGAAGTGTAGCTTTTTCGACGGTCTTTCCATTTTGCAAGGTCCTGACAGAAGAAAAAAATCACATCAGCACAGGCATACCTGAATTTCTCCACACCCTTTCTAGCAGAGAGAGCGTGCCAGAGTATCCCATTACATAGCTGAAACTGCTCACTCCCGCTCGATGCCAAGGTGCCCTAATTTTGCTTTTTATAGCCAGCGTTTCTGTACCAAGCCTTTATCTCATGTGTCTGCCTAAAAAACCTGACCTAATAAGATAGACCCCATTTTTGTTTTCCTGCCTCGTTGCCCATTTCACAAAGAATGCTAACTGCTTGTAATGAGGTGTCAGGTCAGAAAGAGCAGGAGCTGTTTCAAGTTCATTTTCATTTCACTCCAATAATCTGGCTGTTACACGAAATGACATTTGTTCACTAGTAAAACTGGAAAAGAAACATGATTGTAAAAATGGTTAAACGTGGCTACACACTAGATCTCCCACCTAACAGGCCCTGAGCTCAGTCCCTGCTTTGAGGCAAGGGGTCTGTAAACACACAGATACCTCAGCGTCTCCCCCCCACCCCCCACCCCAGGAACTCTGGATCTAGAAGGGGACAGGTGACATGTAAATAAAAGTTCAACAATGAGCGTAATGGGATTGCTGAGAGAGTAGGGCTCCAAAGGAGACGGTGTTCAATTCCACCTCAGGCAGACGTCTAGAAAGGCTTCACTGGGGAAGCCAGGTTCAGTACATGACTTCAAAGCGGGGAAACGTCACAGGAGGACAGGGCAATAAGGAAGATCACCCAGGAACAAGGGGACACCTGTTTCCCATAGTCCTAGGAAGGTAAGTCTCACCTAGCTGGGAAACCCCAGGACAAGCAACCTGATTCGGCTTTAAATTAGCCCCAGCCCTCTAAGCTGGTTCTAACACCCAGGGGTTTAAGGCATTTTGAAGGCACACACTTTCCTTTGTCTCCCAAACAGAGATATTCGTACTCGGAGCCTCTAGTGTCGTTCCAGCCCACGTAGAAGCCTGTTCGAGTTCTCAGGCTAAAAGGAACCTCACCGCCCGACATGCAAAGTTAAGTTTGGTTTATGCCTTTTGGGAGGAGACCAAGCCACACCTGCCTTAAAAACAGCCTGAAACCAATATGAACTTTTATTCACAGGAAGAACAAAAGCAGTGTGCATTTTGTCCTATAGGATAACAAGTATGTATTTTTATTTGACCTAACCTAATGAGTAACTCCTCAAGACTTAGTTTCACACCCAAACAGTTAGCGTGTATTTTGGCAAAGTGACATTGAATTACTGTTTCCTGACAATTCGTTTGAGTTCCCAACTACAGGAGGCCCTGGAATTTTGAGGTGCAGCCACAGCAGGGGTTTCTCCTTCATTACTGAGGCTTCCGTTCCTTTGAAAATTAAGATTTACTCTCCCTGGCCCTTTCGTTCATGCTACCACTCAACTCTGTTACCACAAAGACGTCCTCACACTTCTTTGGGTTTGCTCTGAATAGTTTATCTGTTGTATTTCTTTACACTGCTCTGGTTTATAACAATTATCCCTTTCAAAATAGGTCAGGCTTTTTTCTGCGAGGACAGAACTACAGACTACATCTGTATCCCTACAGACACCCGGACAACAGCTGATTTGAATTCCTATTGCATGATTACTTTTCAACCAAACTATTGCCCTGAGTTATAGTTCATAGTTCTTCTTAAACCTCCTCTATTAACTCCAAGAACTGGTCACCTCGCCATGCGGATGCCCAGACCCTGTGCCAAGCCCCTGCTCCTCCCCCTTCCCAGACGTGGGGCAAAGTCCCTTCCTTTCATGAGCATCAGGAACCCCAACTTCAACGTCCAAAGCAAGTCAGAGAGTGAGCACCACTGCAACGCAGCAGCTTCTCATATTTTGAGAACTCAGAATATTACAAGAGAATCATCCTATTGTGTTTTTGCAAAGTGGCCTTTAAAATAGATGACCATAATAGACCCAAAACGTTTAAAAACCTCTCTCAAGGAAGTTGATCAGATTTTCTACAAACCTGAATTCTTTAATAGCAAGGAAAATCATCTCTTGAGTAGACTGACTTTCTTTGAAGGGAAGCAGAGACGCCGCCAACAAACACACTGCCCCTGTCTCCCCATCTCCCAGTACAAAGGATACTCACATCCTGCCATTTCTGATCTTGCTCTTTCAATTGCGATTTCATTTTCTGCATCTCCTCGTAACGCAGCTGACGCAAGTGCTGCACGTCCTCTGCGCTGACATCGCTCATGGACTTGCTCCTAGAACAACAATACCCATGGTAACCAAGGTTCACATGACCGGACTTCGGGTTAAAACTGAAAGGTTGGGCTTATACTTGGAAATTCCATCTAAATTTCTGCCGTAGCACCTAGACGCTGTAGCGATAATACCACAGAAATAGCACTACAGAGATAAATGGTGTTTTTCCAAAACTCAGAAACCAGAGCCTCGCATGCAACCCAAGTGTGAATTCTTTCACAAAATGGCTAAATGAAACCTGCACAGGTCTGGGGGGAAAAAAATAATCCAAAGTTCATTATGTAGAGTGGCCTATGCGTAACAGAATTATTTCAGAAAAAAAAAATTATTATTTGTCACTAGAATCATTTGTCTTTATTTTTCCTTCTCTCCCCAAGATCATCTTTTAAGGTTTGGCTGCCTTTTCTGAGCACTTATTAAATAATTTAACGACTACCTGATATTTTCTCCTCAAGTTCAATACCATGAATGCATGTGCTGCTTTTTCTCAGAGATTCTGTAGGATCTGCCCGCCATTGCCCTGGACTTGTTCTCAAAGCACCAGGGGTAGCTCCTAATATCAAGTTATGATATAACCTGCACAGTTCTCTGTTTTATTGAGTCGGTTTCCATGTCTTCCATGGGTGATCCCTGCCATGAGGATGCTCTGAGGGTTAGGTCTCTCAGAGCTCAATCTAGAGAGGAACCAATGAAGAGAACGGGGTGCTAGACAGGAGGCACAGGTGTGCTGTGTACATGCACCCAGAAAGGGATGAAGTAAACGGCCATGGAGAAGGTGAAACAGGAAAAAAGAGAGGCGTCAGATCTGAGTTTTAAAGAGCGGGTAGGATTTCGCAAAGAGAGAGAGACAGAGCTTTTGAAGGTGGGGTGCCCAAAATGCCCTTTCCTACAAATCTTCATAAGGCACTCTGATTGTATTTCACTGTCAGCGACCCCACCTCTGTTTGTTTAAGTATTGCTACACCTCCTCCTTGGGCCCCTACACTGTGTTTGCCCCTGGACTTCGCCGTCACCGCATTTCTTTCCTTACATGCTTGCCCTTAGCCAGCTCAGGAATTCAATTATAACCTCTATGCAAATGACTTCCCAATCCACAGGCTAGGACCCTTTCCTCAGACTCCATTCTAATTGCTCATTAGATAAACATCTCTGCATGGATATCCCCTAACCACCTAAATTGTAAAAATGACCAACTGAAATAATATCAAAAGGGATTCTATAAACAGTAACTCACTAAACACATGGGCACTGTAGGGAAGCCAAACTCTGTTCTGTCCCCGAATCTGCTTTTCCTCCTATTCTGTTCATGGTGTTACCTGCCCTCCAATCATCCAAATCTGAAACCGAAGAACCATTTTTTACCTTTGCCTCTCCCTACTTTCAGGTAGTTATCAAGTCCTCTTACTCAGTGTCTTTTTCTTTCCATTTCTATTGCCAACACCCTAGATCAGAGCACAGTAACTCTTAACTAGACTTTTAGAAAAGCTGCTTAAGTTATCACCCAGACTCTGAATCCAGTGAAGGTCTTTCCTCAACTGTTCCCTCCACTCAAAAGCCCTTCCCCAAAAGCCCTTCCCCAGTATATATGTTGTTTTTAAATATCTTTTTACCGCTTTATTTTTAGACAGAGAGGAAGGGCAAGAGAGAGAGAAATATCAATGTCAGAGAGAAACATGGATCAGCTGCCTCCTGCACGCCCCCTACTGGGCACTGAGCCCACAACCTGGGCATGTGCCCTGACCAGAAATCGAACTGGGACTTCTCAGTCCATGGGATGAGGTTCAATCCACTGAGCCACACTGGCCAGGTTCTATATGCCATTTTAAAGGCCCCTCTGTCCTCAGGAATCCTGCTGCACTAAACTCCAGATGGGTGTATGCAGCATCCACTTGGAAGTCTAACAGGCAATTCCAAAAGTAACTTGTCACAGACCAAAAACATGGCTGCTCGTTGTACAACCTGCTCACCTCCCATCTTCCTCATCCCAGTAAAAATCATCTCCACCATTCCGGACTGCAGGCCGACTCTCAGCGTCATCCCAGACTCCCTTTTCCTTTCATACATAACTGATCCCATCAGTGAACCCCGCCACTCCACCTCATAAATATATCTGGGACACAACCACTCCTCACCACCTCCACCATTGCCACACTGATCCCAGCTGCAATATCTCCTGCCCGTGTTATCACAATAATCAGGCTCCCTGCTTCCACCTCTTCCTGCCAACAGTGTATTTCAACACAGCAGACAGAGGAGTCTTCAAATCTGCCCTCAGATCATGGCATGCATCTACTCAACACCCACCAGTTCCTTCCCAGCTCACTCGAGTCACAAACAGATCCTATCAAGACTTTCAGGGCCCAACCATGACCTGGCCCCTGCCTACTTCTCTGCACTCAACTCCTGAAATGCTCTCCTCCACTCACTAGGTTACCACTCACTGGCTTCCTTGTTCATGCTCATATACGAGCTCTTCACCCAAATATCCACATGGCGTTTCTCACTCCCAGTCATCTGCTTATATGTTCCTCCGGGTTTCCTTCCCTGACCACCCTACAGAAAAACAGCACATGTCCCTCTCCCCTGGGTCACCTTTCTCCATAGCATATATTGCCAAATATCACTGGCCTTGTGCTATAAAATTACAAAGTAGGAGCTGTGTCTGGTTTGTTTTTTGCTGTATCACCTGTGCCACATAGAATGCCCAGCCCATGGTGGGTACTCATAAAGGCATTAATGATCTAGATAATATTCTAACACTGTGCTCAAGTCTTCCGGGCTCTTCCATGCCAAAGTGGTCTGTCTGTCCCTTCTCCCAACTCCTCTAGTGCTTTAGCTCTGCCTTTCTCATGGTACTTAACACTCACATATGGTGCACATAGTGTGTGCACAAGCGTGCACACTGGGCTTGGCTCCCTCACGGGTGCACGCGTTGCTTGGGAGGAAAACACATTAACATAGCACAAGGCATACAGGGAACACTTACTTAACATCTGTGGTAAGAATGAGGAGTTTTATCATATTTAATCAAGGCGAAATAAATTTGGAATGTTTCTAATTTTTTGAGAATTTATGACTCCTTCCGAAATTTTTATAAAGAAAGCATTATAGGATTTATCAAGGGATACTAAAGAATTACATGTAGAAGTATATGAAGTTATATATGACATTATATATTGCCTTAGTAATATAATATTACTTAAGTAGGCATGACTATATAAAACCAATCTGTGTGAATTTGAGGATGTACATTTTCTTGATTCATAAGTGTAAAGAATAAGGCTATTTCAGCTGATACTATAACAGACTCACTACAAAGAAGAAAGGAAAAATTTTCAAGATCAAGGCGTGAGGGAATCCAGGGACTTAAAACAAGTGGTTACAAAAATTCCAGAACAAAAATGGAAATGCAAATATAATAATCTTTGGGGGTGGGGGGCTGGATGGTCCCCACTGGCCCTGACTTGTACACTGGCGCTCTCTGAGCCCTCATCCTCCTGCACCGAAAAGCCTTAACCCGTGTCTTTTCAGAAAACATGCTCCGCATGGGCATTGGCTGCAGGGTCCTCCTGAGAGCCCATGGCACAGAGCCCGGCACACAGACAGCGCCCAACATGAACAAAGTGAGCGAAGCACCCCGAGGAGCGGACAAGTTCCTGCGTAAGGCAGGGATGCGAGCTCCTTCCGTCCCCGAGGGTGCACAGCGCCCCCTGCATAGAGCCTACGCACTTTGCCTGCAGGCTGAGCCAGGCCCCAGAATGAGACAGAAGTGAGGGCTCCGGGCCTGGCTGTAACACACATGTTCACCCTAAACTAACATCATGTCACTTCTCTGAGCCTCCGTCCCTCGTGTGCCAAGCAAGGAAGGGATTGTTATGAGACTTGGGTAAGGGTACATTGACTGCATTTTAATACCCTCTGGTGCTATACACCAACTCTTCTTATTTAAGGCAAATATAACTGTGTGGGATCTTCTGAAAACTAACTCCCAGTGCAGTTGCAAATGAGAGAGGTCATTCCAGGCCACACCGATAAAATCTAGAACTTTTGGAGTGTTTCGGCCAGATCATGAAGAATTCTCTCTTTCCTTACCAGAGTGAAGAGCATAATAAACTTCTGAGGGCTCACTGGGTGCCAAGCAGCCCACCTGGATCATCTCATTAGACAGAACCCTCAGTCTGGTTCTGCCGCTCACTAACCCGACGTCGCTGGGAAAGCTGCAGTATCTGTTTCCCTTTCTCCGTGTTCCTAAAATGCACATGACACCCCCTGTCTGCCTCGCAGAACTGAGATGAGCACCCGAGACGGTCCCAGGTAAACTGGGTAAACTGTAAGAGACTACACACTCTGATATGTCGTAGAATGAATTATTATTCCCTGGACATCACAATTCTTGTCATTCATTTACTTGCCTTTGTATTCGGAAAGGCTTCAATTTAGAACTGCATTTGGATATTTAAAAAAAAAAAAAAAAATGACAGGTCTTTGAGCAACCGTAACCCTACTTGTGCCCCACACATGTTGCCTTTTCCGCTGAATAGAATGTTTATCAGCAGTTAGGGTAAAGAGAGAAAGAAGGAGAATGGCTAAGGAAGGTGCCAGATATAAAACAGTATTACTAAAATCTTACTCTCTTCTCCCTTGATGCTGATCAACTGCTATTTTCCTGGCACTTTTTGACCAGTGTTAAGATGCGTATTATTTTCAAACTCAATTTCAGAAAATTTATAGGTGAATATCTAAGGAGTAAAGGATCAAAAAGGACCGACATGTAGTAAAATTTCCTTAATATAAAAATCACTGAAATTCCATGATAGTAAGTTAGGGGGCCCCAGCCTTCAGAGGAAGAGATATATATACTTATTAATGTACCTCCAAATATAGGGTGGGGCAAAAGTAGGCTTACAGTTGTGAATACAAGAACCATGGAGTTTATTCTTGGATTATTATTTATTAATTATTGCATTATTTTCCATTTGAGCAACCGTAACCCTACTTGTGCTCCATACTGTATACCTCCAATTAGGTGTTGTAAGAATTCACTAAAGAACAATCAATACTAAACCTGGGTAAGAGACTTCAGAACTACCATAAACTAGGATAATAATAAACAATGTAAAGGAGACTTTTCATTTATAGGTTTATAGTCTAAGTCAAGGTTTCTCCACAGCAGTATTATTGACACTTGAGGGCCAGAAAACTGTTTGTGGTTGGGGGTTGTCCTCCATATTGAAGGACATTTAGCAGCACCCCTGACTATAAAGGCACTAGATGCCTGTAGCAACAGCTGCTCCCCAACAGCTCACCCAGCATGTCAATCAAAAACATCCACAGACATTGCCAAGTGTCTCCTGGGGGCAAAATCCCCAGAAAGTAACTCACATCAACTTTATTTTCTTTTTATTTTTGTTGTCTTGTGTGTCCTTATAGTTCTACAGAAAGTTTTAGCTGAAATCTACAAGTGAGATAAAGGTATCTTAGTGGCCTTTGATTACAACTTCACCTTGAGACAATGTTCATGTCCTGTTGATATTTGGCAGCAGATTCAATGGCTTCATCATATTACAAAACTATATCTATGTACCCTTACAGTTTTCTTTGTCATAAGAACTTCCACTAAGAGGCATCATAACCAAATTTTCAAATGGCAGGAAACCATACAGACATAAGTTCATGCAATACAAAAGCACACATGTGAGAAATGACTGCCACACACAAAGCATCTTACTAAAAATAAACAAAGGGACAGGTGTTAAACATCAAATAGAAAGCAAGCCAGAAATTAATACTCCAAGACTTCAAAAGGTAATGCACATTTCTCTTTAACCTGATCCTTACCAAAAAAAAAAAAAGCATTCATTATTTTTCAACCACAGGATGTTGAACAATAATGATTTTCCAGGTTATGTCCAAAGAAATATCAGGTGTTTTATGTTTATAAATACTTACAAACATCTTTATAAGCATGAAACAAGTTTCAGATTAAAAGCCTATATTCAATCCACTTTTTTTGCTTTCATCGCAGATCAATTTAAGAAAAACATTGGTAACTGATAGAATATAGAAAAAAATACCACATAATAGATTTTGATGGCAAGTGGTCTAAAACGCACTTGAGTTTTGTGAAGATGTATTTGTATTTGTGTTGCTTTCCATTTTTGACAAGGTAAGCATTATTCATCAGTATCAATTTATAATCTTTATTTCTGTTGTTACTTTGGCACTAAGTTGCCGTTAAAACAAATACTGTACTCTGCAAGCAGCGGTCTTGAAATTGTCTACAGGAGGCATTTGCTGCTGCTAGCAATAGCCCAGAAAAAATCCTCAGCTTTCTGAGCCTCAGCATTTAGGTTTCTCTTTTTCCTTAACCCAGTTATATAATGTATCCCCAAAGAGGAATATATACCATCATTAAAATAACTCTACATGTTTCCATTCCTGTCAAGTGACTTGTACCCAGGGTACTTATGTCCACTTTAAGAAAAACAACCTGTTTACATTATAAAGTCTTATTTACCAGTGAAAATTCTTCTGAAAGCTAGCATTCAAAATGCTTGAAGCTGCAAAGAGATTTTTCATCAGGTTAAAACAGCTCTCCCGTGATGAATCAAGATTAGCAGATGCTTCAGCATCATGCTGAAGTTGCCGGTTCATCCTCACCGATGAGAATGCTTTCAGCACCTGAGGAGCTGGGTGGGGGATAACGATGCTCTGCTGGGCACACTGACAGCATGCTGGGAGCCTGATTTTTTAAATCAGCAACCCAGACGCACTTGCAATTAGTTGCCCATGGTTCAGTTACATCTTTGATATCCGGAATGATTATATTGCTTTAAATAGCCATTTTAGCAACTTGCAAGATCTCTACACTATCGAATCATCCAAAGCTATCGAAACTAGAGACTCTTAGAGAGTAAATAAACCCCAGTAGGGAAATATACTCAGCTACTAGGTCTTAGGCCTTAAAATTAAAATATTTGATTAAAGATCAAGATTAAAATATTTAACACACAAGTTTTCCTCTTGCTCAAAAATATTATCAGTTAGATTCACAATGTTATAGAAAGTTTGATGGAAAATATGTATTTATATGTAGGCACCTGGTTATTTTTCACTAAGAATAAATGATTCTACACAGTTAGTACAGTATGTAGTAAAAAGTAAAAGTAGAATTTACTTTTAAGTTTATTCTTCTGGAAATGGGAAATATTCCCAGAAAATTGCTTTTTATAATATTTTATGTCTACAACGTGATTAAAATTTTTAAAAGCAGTAGACAGTCATTAAGAATTAATTATAAACATAGTCCTTGCAATAATATTGGAAGCTACCAAGATTTTAATTTGTGCAGTTTTGAAAGGCTAATTTGACTCTATAACCCCGGAATCCTGAAAATGTTTCCAAATCCAACTACAGGAAGATTAACAGCATTCCCTATCCAGAGTAAGAAGGCTCCCCCTAAGGTAGGAGTGTGGAGATAATGCAGCTGCATGTATTCCAACCTCAAAGTAAATGCTGATATTCTCCTTCCATCATAGATTTTCTAAAATGCACTTATGTGGTCTTCAACATCTAAAAATGAGAACTTAGGTCTATCTAGCAATCAAATACTAAAATAAATATACCTAATCTTAGTTGAGTGCTTTTGTTCTTTTTAATCAACTCCTTTAAAAAAAAAAAAAAACCTGAATTTTGAGCTTCTAATAAAACAATTCTATTGTCATATAGCAGTTCATGCACTGAGCCCTCAGACATATTACCATTAGGTTGCTAAATTTACAAAAATATCCCATTTTAAAATCTCATGCACAGCATACAGCTCCCGTTTGGTCACATGCCAGCACAGAAGAGCGATGACACATTATGCAAAGGACAGACAGGGTGCACAGATTTCTTTTTTACTGCAAACCACAAAACTTACCCATTCTCACCATAAATCTTTTGAAAGAGTCTAAGGGATCAGAAAACCAAAAATTAAAACACATGTCTTCCAGTGTGTTATATTTTCTAAATGTTCAACTTTTTTAACTTAAGAGTTTAACAAGAGATGGACAAATCTCAAAAGGTTGTTTCTCCAGTCACATTCTTGATCATGTCTCAAACTGTCATTGATCTCATATCTCAAGGAATTCACATTAAGCAAGATCAAGAGTTTGCTGATTTAACTTGAACTAACAAACCCATAACAAAAAGTCTTCCAATGCCAGGAACTAACACAAAGTTAGATTTGCATCTACTAATTTTATTCAACCTAATCACATTTGCCCATCCCAAAGTTCAACAAACCGAACAGTCATCACACATCAGTTGCATAACATATAAATGCGTTCATTATCATAAAAATGGCCATAAGTACATACATGTAAAATTTAGCAGACAGTAAATAATATTCATGCATTTTAATCAAGGTTGCACTGAACTTTAGAACTATAAATTTACAAAGTCATACACACATAGTCCAAGAAACCGCCATCAAAAACGAAAATCAAGTTAAATGAACTTTGCAATGCCATATTTTAAGAAAAATTTTTACACAAAAATCATACACTCTAAAATAAGAAACAACATAAAACCAAACTACAACCAGACTGTTTCAGAAATGCCTGGACGTGAGAATGAAGTCTGCAAATGTAATCGGAAAATACTCTCATGAACACTGCATTGAGGAATAGTAACATACTCTTCCTTAAGACCAAAAGCAAGGACTGTGTACACACCTTCTTCAACAGGCCTCAAATAGGCAGCCTAGAGATGTGCAAATATGGAATTGCACTTTTTTCCATAAAATGTGCACAGGTTTCCCAAAGCAAAATAGAATTTTAGAGGATACTTCAAAATGGCTCCTGGCATGCATTTGGGCAACACGATGCCACTTTCTCACACAAGGAAAGTAACACAAGACCATCCATCCATTACAAGCAACACCCTTGCAGAAACACACTCTGACCTCTCAACCATCAGCCGTTTCCTGTGCCTAAGCCTGCTGGCCTCCCGGATGGCCTCCCACTTCTGGAAGTCCGCCTCACTGCAGGGACCAGGGGTGAAACTGATGGGAGGCACGGTTGTTCCCAGCTTCCAAGACTGGATCCTACGAGTCAACATGTCATCCTTCTTCTGCCGATTCGAAGGAACTAATACTCTACAGCTATTAATGATACTTTTTTCTTTGGAAGGGCATGTCCTTTCAAGTACAGAGAGAAATTTTGCTTGAATTTCTGGAGGAAGAGTCCAGGGATCAGGGAAAGGGACTGGTTGGTATCTGTCGGGGGCCCCGGATAGAGGCACCTCTTTCTTCTGCGCTGGAATTCGGCGAACAATCATGTCATCTTTTTCTAGATCTGGAAGTACAAGTTCACCTTCTCTGCACTGCAGAATTATATCTCGCTCTACAGGATCATCGTACTGGGAAAATCTTCTGAAATCACTGAAAGCCTGGAGAACACCGGGATTGGCATGGAAAGCCCCAGTCTTTCTGACAAAGAAATCATCATTCTCTAGGTCAGGATCAAGGGCTGACATCTCCAGGTCGCCTCTTCTATACCCTGGTGCATAAGAGAGGTTCTTCCTGCGAGTTATGAGCCTCGGGCCAGCAGTGGGATCAATTTTGGTATTTGTTTCAGAAGATAAGATGTCATCAGAATATGTTTGGAGGGCCTGAAGTAATAAAAATGGACTGAAGCATAGAAAAGAAAAAGGAAGGGAGAGTCTTATTAAGCTTATTAAGGAGAACAGATAATTAGGTAGCAGACCAACTAGCCATTATTGTGTTATTTTAGGGGGCATGGGAGGGAACTCTTGTGTGGAAGACTCGCATTTAATGCCATCATCTGTGACTTTGCCAGATACCACTTAAAGAAACAAGAGCTGTGCCCGGTCAGTGTGGCTCAGTGGTTGAGCATCGACCCATGCACCAAGAGGTCACTGGTTCGATTCCTGGTCAGGGCACATGCCCAGATTGTGGGCCCAATCCCCAGTGGGGGCATGCAGGGGGTGGCCAATTGATGTTCTCTCTTGTCAATGTTTCTATCTCTCTCGTCAATGTTTCTATCTTTCTCTCCCTCTCCCTTCCTCTCTCTCTAAAAGCAATAAAGAGAAAAAAAAATTAAGTCAAACAAACAGGAAAGAAACAAGAGCAGAGTGTACATCCCAGGAAAGGTGGGTACCAAATAGGTCAAGTGATGGAGCCAGAACTAGACAGAGTCCACCACCCTGAGACACAATACAACACTCGCTTTGATCTCTTCCTCACTCCATGAGCCACAATGTCCTCCTCTCGTCCCAGAGAAGCAGCAATGACCTTGGAAAGTGTTAAGAGTTGGTCAGAAGAAGCACTATATGAAATAGGCACCAGTAGGAAGCAGACATTTAAAAACTAAAATGCTCTGAAGCTACGTAAAAGGCCCTGATGACTCTTTTTCTTGTATTTTCCCACCTGACTTGCCTGCCCTAGTGTCTATTTCAAAGGTATTTCCTTTCTCTACATCTCCACACATAGCCCAACTAGGTCCATTTCCCCCGGAGAGCCTTTTACGAATGGTTTTCCAAAAGAGCTGACTATGTTACATGCTACTCTATGTTATCTTATTGGTTATTATGCCAAAGAAGAATACTTAATTCTATAGACTTCTGAGCTTACATGCCCCCACAGAAAGCAACATGTTACACATTATGCTTCTATATACTAAATATTAAGTGAGTAGTTTCATGATCCAACCCGTCGTGGTCAGAGGTTAATGTAGCATCAGAAGCTGGCACGGGGGTTGCATGCCAGACTCAAAGCAGGAAGGCTCATGCAGGCAGGTACACCTGGGCTCATCCGAAGCACCACGGGCTCTCCCGGCCGCACGGGTGTCCCTTGCGTTCCTGGCCCGTCTGGTAGCTATTTCCATCAAGAGTGAACGTCTTTGGCAGTGGCTGTCTAGCCTATGCTCTGCTTTCTGTATCCTACTAAAAAAGTCAGAGCCTGAATCCTCCTCCTCAGAGTCTGGCTTCCTTCTACTGTAGAAAGAGGCAGAGAAAGGGAGGAGAGAGGGAAGACAAAGGATTGGAAAAAAATACATATAACGAAATGATGTCAAGCAACGACTATGTATAGAAGAGGACTGTTAAGATCCAGATCCCAAATTTACATTTAAATCACCTTTGGGGGCAGTTACAGAGGTTCTATAGATGTTGGAGAAAAATGAATCAAGCTCGCTTGTAAAAAGCACACACAGGAGGTACCCAGCCAGGAGATTGAATGATCACTGGACTAACAGAAACAGGCATTAAACACAAACCTGAATCCCTGAAATTCTTTATACCATGGTTTATAAGTTTCCCTTTTTATTCTTTTCCAGTTCACATCTTCTGGGATCCAACATTTGGGAAGAAACTGATCAAAAGTATTCCCTGGGTTTGGCACGATGGGACTTAGCTTTCGTACATATAGATCATCCTTTACGGTGTTGGGTATGCTTGTCTCTTCCTCCTCCTCCAGGTAACATAAGTAGTTTGAAGTTCCTGGTACTGTTGGCCAGTTCTCCGTGTCTGTGCCCCAAGTTCTCCTCTCGTTACTGTTCAAAACACCCAACCAATTAAGATACTGCATGATCAACGTGTGACAGAGAACACAAAAGGCATGCTTTCTGGCTCACAAAGTGTACACCGCTGTAAATGAAACAAATTAGCTTTCATTCTCCCCCTACAGCTCCTAGAACAAAGTGAAGGCATTACCACAGCATCTCATCTTAATTAGAGAATAGCACGACACATGCGGGCCAAAGATAACAATAGGTGTTCAAAGAGAAAACCTGGGGTGTTACTTTATGTATTAAAATCAACTGAATGGACATTTGGACCCAGGAGAAATTTTTCTGACCTCGTCAGTTTGTGTAGCCCTGTGGCTACAGGATCAGCAGGAGAAAATATTTGTGCCCAAGGACAGAGAGTTTTCAAGATGATGTGCTCCAGCCTCTTTTTCACTTGGAATCGAAGGTTGGCGAGGTCATCCAAAATGACATCAGACAACCTTCACTCAGCCTTGGAGTCCGATCCTCTTTCAGAACCATATGCCTCCGGACCGGAAGCTGGATTTGAAAAGTTACACCCTGCTCTGCTAATTTGATGAGAAATTAGAGGATTTTTTCTGTGTCCACTGAGATCAGTCAACACAGGTGGGGGGCGTGAGGGGGGGTAGACACAGCACAGCTGAACACACAAGAAATAATACAGGTCCTTCAGCAAGCTGAAAGATACCAATAAGGCTAAAGCCAGGCATGTAAAAAAAAAAAAAAATCAGCACATCACATGCTAACATGTTAAAATGGAAGAAATATCTTCTAGATATGTATGACTAGAAATGAAGAGGAAAAAAGTTCTCATTAATAAAGTTTAAAATATGATCTAGAAAATATGGTTTACAAAACCATTCCTTTTACCACATTTAAATATCCCAGCAAGTTCACAAGCACAGGAAATCCTGACACTCAGCCATCACAGCGCCTCGCAGTACCTCGGAAACGTCCCATCGGCTTCCGCGCAGACGGGGCTGGCCCAGCTCCTCCTGTTGTCCTCGTGTCTGTCCGGCTTCTTCTTCCTCAAGGGCGCAGGCACGTAGGACGGCTGTCTGCTCTTGTTGGGTAAGAAACGATTGAATGGCAAAGCAGACTTTGGTTCAATAGCCGAAATCCTTCGATAGGACATATCGTCTTTATTGTAATCCTGCATTTTGAATGTAAATTCAGAATCTGTGTCACTTTCAAAACCTGTAGAAATAAAAATCAAAATCAAAGGGCTAAGAATTGGCTTTACTCTCCCGATCATTTGTCTCACTGAAACCCACACTGCATGCCTGCTTCGTCTCTCCCTGGGAAAACCAGAGCTCCACTGCGAACTGTGGGGAATATTTTTAGACATTTGTCCTGAAGTTGTGATAAGATCCATTAGGAGGAACTTGCTTTGCATACTGGAGGTGCTGCGGTACATTCTTCCACTGTTGCACATTCTAAGCAGAAAAAGTTCCGATTCACAGCTGAACCCCTTTTCTTTCCAACGTTCCTTGCCCATATCATTGTTCCCAAAAAATGTTGATGGAATACATGTCAAAGCCTAATAATCCATGTCAATAAAAAAAAAAAAACTTCAAATGAGATATAAAAGTAAATCTAGGGAGACAGTAATTTAAAATAAAGCATGCAGCCATCTAAAATTTCTACGAGGCAAGAGATAAGGGAGGACATAGAAAAAGAAGCAAAAAGCACAAGAGATCATAAAGGGGGTCAGCAGATCCTTCTGAGACCCCTATGAGCAAGAATCACCCCTTAGATATGAGATTGGACCAAATGAATTCTAAAGTCCCAAAGGAATGTCAAGTCTCCTACTAAATGAGAACACAGAAGTCAGGCTTTTTCTAAGAGTGGCCATGGAAACTGTATTTAAACACAAATTCATTTAAACACAGATTCAAAGGAATACACCTTGATACACCTCAAGGTCAGACTGATACAAACACAAATCTGTCTCTTAAAAACAAATAAATAAATGTGCCCTGTGAAAGGCAGGAGGAAAAGAGGTACAGAACACTACTACAGACCCAAGCTAAGTTGTCTCCCTTTCCTGCCCTTGTTTCCTTCCTGCCTCTGTGTATTTGTAAAGAACTGTTTGCTACCCTGGCTTGCTTCCCACCAGGGCGCTCCCAGGCTGACGCACAGTTCCTGAGTCCCCCAGAACAGGGAGTGCTCAGCACACAGAGCGCCTGCAGGGTTAACCTGAGCTCCAGGCGGTCTCCTTGCCTCCCTCCTACCTGGTGGGAATCTACAGTAAATAACACTGAGAATGGCTACAGGTAGTGGTTTAACTTACAGCTACAGCACCCTGGCCAGGAGACCTCTACAGGGCAAAGGAGAGACACGGGGAAAAGGGAGAAATTTAAGCAGCTCATGCCAGGAGGATTTCTAGCCAATGGCAGGGTGCTTCATTTCTTTTTACCACCTCCAACAGTACATATGACAGTGTTAACCATGGTCATCATGTTGTACATTGCGTGAATTTTTTAAGTTATTATTTTTTTATTTTTTAGTCTAGTACAGTGCCCTATATTCTTGATATAGGAGGTTTTGTATAAACCTAAGGATTTGACTTTGCAATTCTTTTATTTATTTATTTATTTTTATTTATTTATTTTTATCCTCACCCAAGGATATTTTTCCATTTTTTGTACAGATAGAGTGGGAGGGAGAGAGAGGAAGGGAGAGAGAGAGAGAAACATCGACATGAAGGGACACATCGAGTGGCTGCCACCCACACGACCAACCAGGGCCGGGGACAAACTGCAACCTAAGTACATGCCCTTAGCGGGAACCGAACCCGGGTCTCCGCTGAGCCAAACTGGCCAGGGCGACTTTGCAATTCTGTTAACCTAAAAACCTTATCCTAAGTTGTGGTGACCATCAATCTTGGCCTATAACCTGGTAGGTGGCAGAATTTTAATACACTGATCACAAAACAAGGATTATCATCCTGGTGGCCCCCAGGCTTTTTTATTACCCCTTAGTTATAATTACCAAGTCTTCCCTTCCACACTCTTTAAAGGAGGTCTGTACTTCTGTTCCCAGGATCAGGAGGCAGTGTGACAGCACCCTCTGTTTTGTCACATGTACCGGCATCCAATCCGATGACTGTCTGGGAAGACCTCGATTCCACACCACAGGACCACTGTCTCAAGTCTGCATATCCCTGCAGTGCCTCAACCCTCCTCCCTCTCATTGTTTGTTGGCCAGATATAAATTGAAACTATCAAATGTTTTAGCTTCTTTAATCAGGACAAAGTAATAGAATGAGTTCAGAATTTCAGCCTCTGTTTTTTACAGCTAAGTTATAAATCGAATTCATTTCCCTAAAACTATTATAATAGTCATCTAGACTATACATGTGTCACACCTAAATAGCAAACAGCCAACAACTGCAGCAGTAATTAGAAAGTTCAACTGCTCCATAGCCATTCATCTTGTTTACTGTTAATTTTTATGTCATTACTCTAAAAGCTGAAGAACTTTTCTGTGACCACGCTTGACTATTTGTTGATTTTTATTTTTGAAAGACAAATGCACTATACATTGCGTTTATGTACACTTACATAAGAACAACAAATGAAGATTGAATTCTAGTTAATGATGTGCATGCTGACATATTTAGGACAAGTGCAATGTACTCTAAAATGCCTCCAAAAATAAGATGGATAAACTAATGCAAAGAGAGAGAGGAATAGGTAGGTGATGAAGCAGGCATAGTAAAATGTTATGGTCAAGTTAGGTGGTGGGTACATGGATGTTCACTGGAATTTTTCCAAACTTTGATGGTATTTGAAATTTTTTATAATAAAAATGTTAGAAAAAATCATGTACTATTAAAACAATAATCAAAACAAACAAGTGAAATTCCTAACAATCTAGCCCAAATTCTCAATTTTTTTTCACATCAATGGTAGAAGCATGGAAATATCTGAAGCAACTTTACTTGTGGTTCCAATCAAGCAAAATTTGAATCACTAGAGGTGTAGCGTCAGAAACATCTCATACCACCCAACAGCCACAGGAGTAAGACTTGCATTTAAATAACTGACTTGACCATAACATTGGTATTTTGAAAGAAGGTCCCTCCCCACAAAAGAATAACTCTCATTAGCATGTTCCTTTCATACTCTGCCCTGGATTCGCTCTGATCCAGACAGGATCAAGAGATGTTTTCTAACACCACGCTTACATTGTTACTTAACCAAAGTTTAGCATAGTATTATATCATGAGAGATAGCAATCATTTCTTCTCTTAGAGATCATTAAAAAGATGTCTGGCCTGTTTTTTTCTTGAGAAATTCTTTTATCTTTTGGGGAAGAGTAAGAGAAGGGAAGAAAGAACAGAACAGGAATTAGAATAGACATTTTAAAATCTTTTTTTTTTATGTTTTGCTATGCCAGTTAATAGGCCTCATAGACACAGATTATTAAACCTGAATCTGGAGAGAAAAGAATCAAAATACATTATCACTGATAAAACAGACCACAGTTAATGGTCTCCTCTTGTCTTCTCTAAAAATTGGAAGAAGAAAAAGTGAAACCTTCACCCCTCTAGTGGTGATACAGTGAAGAAGGAAAGAAATAGTATTTAATTACACTTAAATCTCTATGAAAATCTACTTCTTGGTGAAATTTTTGCCTCAATAGTTTCACCCCATTTTTCTACTCTCTCTCATCCCAAATTTTCTCTTAACATGCAAACTAATAAAAATAAACTGCCAGTCAAAAATGCAACTCACCTTCCCGTCCCCCCCTCAGTGTGGTATCAGAGGAGCAGCTTGTGAATGACCTAGACCCCAAAGAGTCCAAGCTTTCAAATGAATCTTCTCTCTTATGGTTGCCTGGAGGAACAGGAAATTCTCCCCGCTCAGCACACCAGATATCCCCGTAACCACTGTCCCTGCCACTTCTTTTCAGGCCGCCGGAGTCCTCAAGTACCTAAACAAACAGGGAACAGAATGATGAACCTCAGAGAGAAGGGGGGAGGGGTTGGGAAGAGATTAACCAAAGAACTGCATAATCCATGGACACAGACAATAGTGCATGGGGGTGAAGGCATGGGGTTGGGAGGGGTGTAGGAGCAGGGTGAAGGGTGTCATTGGGGGGGGGGTGAAGGGGGCATCTGTAATACTTTCAATTAAGATTAATTTTTTTAAAAACAATAATAAGTTAGCATAAAATTCCAAAACTGTAATCAACCATTACTTATTTGCATAGCTCAAGCTGTGCTTTATTTGATAGGTAAGGCCATGAGGTTTCCCTGTTAATCAAAAAATCTGATGGAAAAAAATCAGAAAATAAATCTGTTTTCCCAAAACTAATGGTTGGTCCTCATGTAATAATAAGGAGATACTCAATATTACTTAATAAGGTAGTAGAGTCTTTATAAAAATAAGGAAAGGGGGAACATTTTAATGAGAAAAAGCCACTAATTAAATTAATATACTAAAATCAATGATTATTTAGTTATTTGGCAACAAAAAATAATGGAGTCAAAGAGAATAATTGACATTAACTTTGATATACAAAGAAGGTAAACTAATTAAATATACTCAGCCTACTTTCAGCAAATATTTCAGATGATATATATTAAACAAATAAAAAATTAAAAAGTTCCTTAACAGAAAGTTTAAAAAAGAGAGGGCAAGTATAGCAGGTATACATGTCACAGAAATTTATTTCTTTTCACTGATAATGAAATCTAGACCTGAACCAAGAAAAGCAGATTTGCTGACATACAAAATATTTTCTCTGGATCTAAATAAAGTATCTGCTTGGCTAATGTAAGAGATATATAAAAATATGGCAAATGTCATTAACCGCAGGTTTATAAATCATATAGCGCTTACACAAAATAAGTGTTTTTAACTAATATTCTTCTATGAAAGTAAATAACAAAATACAACTAGACTTCTTAAAATTAGGATTTAAGTAAAATTTTTAATTTAGTATAACCAGGATACAGAGTAATACTCAATAAATAGCTATAACTCTAATTTTTTAATATGATGAATGTAACTCTGTCATTATAATAAACATCAGGAATGTTACCTTCAGATGACTTTACTAAAACAGAGACAATATAAAGAACCTAGGGATTCACAACCACCAGATGTAATATGTGCACTTTGATTAGATCATGATTTACATAAAAACTATGAAACAGAGTTGGGAGATAATTGCAAAGATTTGCAAATGAACTGGATATTAGATAATGGGGAATATTTATGAATTTTCTTAAGTACAACAGACATCACAGCTATAAGGAAGAATCTCTATATACCTCCCCCCCCAAAAAAACCTTAATTCTTAAGACATGCATACTGAGTAATTTAGGCGTGAGATCGCTGCAATTTACTTTGAAATGATTAAATAAATAAAACAGGTAGATGAATAGAAACATAAAGTCGTTATTGAAAATTTTTAATAATTGAATCAGATGGTACATATTTGTTGTATTCTTTCAATTTTTAATTATGAATATATTATGCACATTCTCAACATATGAAAAAGTTGACATAAGAAACGTTTACAATGAATAACCAGCAGCTGTCTCAGGCATACTTTTGGCTAAGGCTGGATTTGCCACTTCGTAGTTGAATTTTTTGACAAGATTTTGAAGAACCAATAAGGTCTGGTAGATTTATGTGAGATTTTTATATGCTTTGGATGCCAGACAAACGCGTTCGAGTTGACGTCCTGCCATGAAAATGCAAGCGCCCACCTCGTGCCCTATTTCCAAGCAAATGGGGAAGCTGGGCCTAATGCCAGTACCATCTAGATGTGTCTCAGGATATAAAAAGATTAAAAATGTTAAGTAAATCTTCTGATCCATCAGGTTTCTTAGACATACTGTGGCAGTCCTCAATACGCAGCAAGATGGCTTTGGGCCTCATAAATGTTACAGTGATTTATGACAGGCCACCAGTTACAGAAGAACCTGACTCTGGCCCTATAGCCTGCACGTAGGACTTCGCTCTGAAAATCACCTCACTGAGTCACCTCCAATGGAGAGGGTGACTCAAGTGCAACAGCTCACCCCAAGTATTTTTTTTAATTGATAACTTGGATTGGCCATTAAGCATTATCTATTTAAGTTGGAAAGTCTGATGAACACAATGGTTTTGATTTTAACAGAACAAACGCAAAACAGATCATACATTTGCGCACCTCTTACGGCTATCCCCACTCTATCATAATGGAATAAAACCACAACTATAATTTTTAACTATCAAAAAAACGTTACCCGCTCTGATTTTACACTGGTGACAGGAGACAGCCTTCAGCACTCCCCGCACAAACACGGCGCCAGGACTACTCAGCCTGAGTCAGGCGGCCCGGAAAAGGACCAAGGGCTGTTAAGAGAACCCCAATACAAAGTCCCATAATGTTTTGTTTTTTTGTTTGTATTTTTTAACTTATCTTTATTGTTGAATGTATTACAGATGCCCCCCCCTTTTCCCCCATACTGTTTTTAACTGGACGTTTTCGTAGCTGAAATAACTAAGGCACAGCTGTGATGATGCCCAAAGCCCCTGCACATTCCTCCATCAGTCTTACCCTCCTCTGTTGCAGGGACTTGTCTGTTCATCTGTCTCCAACAGACAATTGTGCTCCATGAAAATGGGTCATTTGCCTTATGGGAGTGTTTTCCCAACACCTGGTGCAATGCTTGTGCATGATAGTATCTCAAGTATTACCAGAATGAACTGTTTCAAGGAGTTTGAATAGAGGGCTATAAACTCTCCACAATTCAAAAATAATGAAAATCAAACAGGAAGACCTAAACCTTCTAGGCTACATAATCCTATCTTTCTATAATGTATGTGGCTGCACTCAGGCAAAACTAAAGATCAGGGTAGATGTAAGGCCAGGGGATCACTTTCATCCCTGCCTAAAACTTTCTATCTTCCATTCATGATAACATTTATTACATCCTTACAATGTACTAGCGACTAATGCCAAATGCCTTATTAGTATAGTATCACTTAGTCACCATAAAAACCCATGGAGCAACTACAATTAATTAGATGGTGACATATTATTTTGATTATGTATTTTCTTCTGAGTATTGCAAATTCCCCTAGATAAATATCCCCTAAGATAAGTTAATTTTCCCATTTGGATCTTATAAGTGAAGATTTGGCAGCAGTGCAGTCAGACCTGGCACTCGACTCTTGCTCAGACTGTCCGTAAACATTCAAAAGCATTAAAACAAAGCATTCTAACTGTACAAAGCCTTAGCACGTGTCATGTAACAACATTCACTACCCTTTAGGAAACAGAAGCAGTGTGTAGAATTGTGGAGATATTGAAGTATAGGCATTAGAGGTTATCATCCATGACAAAAAGACATTAAGATAAAAATTTGAGTAGCTTCCACACATTTTAATAGCCTAAAGAAGCTTTCTATTGCAGATTGAAATCATAATGAACATAGGGAGTTAAGGTATACAAAGTGTCTAAGAAAGGAAATGAATGCCTATGTTACGGAGTTACCTAGAATTAAGAGAGAAATATCTACATCCAGAGCCTATACCCTGGAAACTGCTGTTCACAGTTCACTCCCTCCCTGGTGGTGGAATACAATGCCGGTCAATGAGTCATCATCCTCTCTACTCAGCCCAGTCCAGGCCAGAGCAAAGATGGTCAGAGCTGCTGTATTTGCAACCGAGAACAAGAATGAAGAAAGGTGGGAGGAAAACACAAGAGGAGGAGGGAGGAAAGAGGAGCAAATAGTATTTGTTAGAGTAGTCATCTCATACAGAGGTAGTTTCCTTACCTTAGTCAAACCTTGTCCCAAAAGATTTTCAAATGCTTTCAAATTAAGATATGGACCATTATAGTAGGGGTTACTTTGCGCTTTTCTTCCCAGCCAGTACAATGTTATCAAAACCTTTAAAAAAAAATCCATAAAGACAAAAAGATCAGTCTATTTATAGCAACTAACTGCAAGCTCAATTGCAGCGAGCACTCTAGATAAAAGAGCATCTCTATCTATGGCTGAAAGTAGTATTTTCTTCTAAATTATGGGAAGAAAAAGGGTCATTAAAAAATGTTATTTAGTCCAGCCAGTGTGGCTCAGTGGGTGAGCATCGACCCATGCACCAAGAGGTCACCAGTTTGATTCTGGGTCAGGACACATGCCCAGGTTGTGGGCCCAACCATGCAGGAGGCAGACAATCAATGTTCTCTCTCATCAATGTTTCTCTCTGTCTCTCTCTCCCTCTCCCTTCTCCTCTCTCTACAATCAATAAAGGAAAAAAAAAATGTTATTTATTCTTCCTAGATTTCTGTCCGAGCATGTTCTCAGACCAAAAGCCTAGACCCCAACATGTATACTAGTACAAATGAAGAGGGAAAAATTTTATAAGAGAAAAAATAATTAAACTTTTAAAGCAATCAATATCTTTCCAACAAGCTTAGAAAATGGACACTTAAAATCAGTAATTCTCAGGTTTCTTATTACTGGGCTCTTATGTTTTTAAAAAGCTGTCACATTATTAGAAATTCCTGCAATACATGCAGAATATTATAGATATTACATAAGTGCACATTGAACAATTACCTAGAGTTCTTAAATATCCCATGCTTTTTTCTTAAAGTTTGATCTGGTGGCTTCTGACTTACTCCCTTAAAAATCCTGATGTGTGTTCATTCCCCTTTACCACATTACTAACATGTAAGAAACCACTTTCTAAGTTTAAACTGTCCTCTTATTACCATGAAGACAGAAAATATGTTTTAACCATATTTTAACATATATAGAGTTGGTTGGTTTCTAGCAAAAATGTCATTAGTAAAAGGATACAGAGCATATCAGATATTTTTAGGTCCCACTATCTTATTATAGAACAAGTAAAAAACCATTAATAATATTCCATTAAACATAGCTTACATTTTTCACTCTCCTATCAGTCTCTTCTTGCCTGTAATGTAAAAAGAGGAAATATCTATCAACATCTAAGGACTTTAAATTATTAATTATTAACTGAAGCCCATTTTTTTCTACAGGTTTATGAATATTAATACCACATTGGAGTTCAGAAACCTCAGACTACATGTTATCCATGAGAAAAACGTTTCTATGTTCATTGATTTTATGAATTATAATGATCAGTTTCTACTAAAAGGTTGTATTTTTCTCATTATTGTACTCATTATGATCTGGTTTCTAAAATGTATTATTTGCATTTATTTTAAATAATGCTTAAACCCTATCAAAAGGGAGAAAAAAAAGTATGCTCATGGCAGAAAAAAGAATCAGGAAACAGGAGAAGAAAAAGGTAGTTTTGCACTGAATCCTCTTTTCCATTTTCACATGGGTTTTTCACCAAAGTTCCCAAGAGCAGATGGCTCAGAGACCAAAGCCCTACAGATACTGAGAAGTAAAGTTTAAAAAATAGCCATGAATCTCCCCCTGAAGAGATTTTGTTCTATTATAATAATCATGGGTGTTTTTTTTACCATACCTGTAAAAGGACATAAAATTTATAAGAGAAGTTAAAAATAGGCCAATCTCACCACAATGTTGACGAAGCAACAACATGAGTTAATTGATTTAGGTTATCCTAAAATAATGTGCTTTCGGTCATCAGAGACAAGCAGGATCACCACGAATTCAGAGAAACTCTAGAAGCCTAAGCTAGATGACTTCTAAGGGGGTTTTTGAATCTAAGAGTCTGTAAGTAGTATACATTGAAGATAAAATATCCACACACATTATGTGTAAGGCATATAATAGAACACATATAAGACAAATATAAGACACATATAAGAACGCAGAAAGACAAAGAACAGGGGAAGAAAATGAGCACACACATTTAATTTATCTTTCAAAGAATCGATGAGATAGCGATGACCATTCCTTTCCATAAAATAAACTTGAACTGAAATGAATGTAAGAACAACAATGCATCTCTTATTTACCCCCAAAACAGCATATTAAAAATAAAATTTAAGCCCGGCCGGTGTGACCCAGTGGTTGAAACAGAAGCAGTGTTTCAACCAGTGGGGGGCATGCAGGAGGTGGCCAATCGATGTTCTCTCTCATCAATGTTTCTCTCTCTCATCAATGTTTCTCTCTCTCTCTCTCTCTCCCTCTCCCTTTCTGTCTCTCTAAAATCAATAAAGTAAAAAGTTAAATTAAATTAAAAATAAAAAAATAAATAAATAAAATTTACAAGCTCTCACACTACTGTGAAAATAGAAATTGGTACAACTACTTAAACTTTTAAGCCACTCAGTAGTGACTATTCAAGTTGAATATCTGCATATTCTATGACCCAGTAATTCCACTCCTAGGCATATACTGAACAGAAATGCTTACATTATGTTCACCTTAAGTCATATATAACAACGATTGTAGAAGTACTACTTAGAATAGAATTGGAAGCTACACATTTCTTTAACAGTAGAATGAATAAATTATGCAATATCCACAAAATAAAATATAACACGGCAATTAGAACAGACAACCCACAACTGCATGCAACCATCTGGTTCAACCTCACAAATGGGAAACCCAAGAATCCAGACCCAGCGAGCCAGGCAAAGCAAAGACAAGGTGTCAGGAGTCAGGATCGTGGTTACCTTTGTGGGCAGAAGATGGTGGAAGTGATTGAAGAAATGTGGGGGTTTTTAGGGTACTGAAAATTTCTTGTATTTTAATCTTAAAGGTGACTACCCAAGTGTGTTCCATCTCTAAAGTCTTTGAAGTGTGCACTTACAATATGCACCCTTTTCCGTATGTACATTATAATTCAAAAAAGTCAATCAATAGAATTCCACAGCCCAAGAGCTCAAATTATAGTTTATCTCGTGAATAAAAAAGAAAATCACCTTGTAAAAATTAATATTTAATTTTGGAAGTAGTCAATGGGGGGGCAAAACAATCACTAGACACTAACAATGAAAAACAGCACACAGAGTTGTGAAATATATAGCTTCTTTTTTAGATAATGACTAACACACCCACCTCAGATATTAAATTAGCCAAAGCACAAAGGAATAAGTAACACTCATTGCAAAGAATATACTAGGCAGAAAAATCACTACCCTGTTAGGAGTAGGATGATTTCTGTTGAATGTCATTATAAGCACACTGAGGGCAGAAGGAATAACAGAGCGTTCTTGAACCCCAGACTTTCCGCAGCCCTCTATAAAGGTTTTTAATCCAACACACTCATTTACTACTTGCTTTTTATTATGATAAAGCAATCTCTGTAAATACAAGGGATAGCCTATTCTGTCATAAACAGGCACAATAATCAGTGAACTTGGCACTCTAACTTTTCACTCACTTTACATTCCCTTCTAAATATGAGCATTTATAACATGCTCTTGAACATAATGATACAGAGGCCAGCCAAATTAGTGTCCTATCACTGAAATGCAGTGCCAGGAATTCAAGTAGTCAATGATTTGCTGGAGTCATTAGAGGCCACTCTGACACACAACAAACACACCCCGCTGTGTGGAAGGCGTAACCAGGCAGCTCCGCCTGCTGTGGCCAGGGCACCAGCCCAGGGCCTTTTAAATAGAAAGAGCACAAGGGGGTGGGGAGGCTCATGGTAACGCAAGACTCTCCTCGAGCCAGCCAAGTTACTGCCCAACTCATCGGAACCAAAATTAAGGTAGCCTTATTTCCAAAGTTGCCTAATTCCTCCATCACAAATATTTCAAGAGTTGACTTAGCAAAAACACCATGTTTAAGACCATGGGCTTTGGGTCAGATCTGGGTCCCACTAACTGTGTTTGTCTTGGCAACTGACTTGATTCTCAAAGCTTTAGTTCCCTTCTGTAGAAACTGGCGATAAGATCCTCTAGTTCCACACATTAGGAGGAAATGCACACAGGTATTTAGCCGAGTCCCTACACTCACGGCAGGTGCTCACCAGGAAGCTGTTATTACCACTAAGCTATGTGAGGACAGGGACCATCTTCTTCACCAAGCCACCCACAAAGGCTTCCTAGAAAAGCCATGCTGGACCCCAGTATTTAAAACTGCAGCCAGCTTGCCTGACACTCCCATCTCTCATCACTGCTTTAGTTTTGTATTTATTACCAGGTATTGCAGGCATTCATTTATTATCTGTCTCTCCTCTACCAGACCTAAAAGAATTTTCGTGGTTTTGTTTACTGCCATATCCCAAGTGTTTTTTTGTTTTTTTGTTTTTTTTTTTTAACCTCACCCGAGGATATTTTTCCATTTTTTGTACAGATAGAGTGGGAGGGAGAGAGAGGAAGGGAGAGAGAGAGAGAGAGAAACATCGACGTGAAGGGACACATCGAGTGGCTGCCACCCACACGACCAACCAGGGCCGGGGACAAACTGCAACCGAAGTACGTGCCCTTAGCGGGAACCGAACCCGGGTCTCTCCGGACCGCAGGCCGACGCTCTAACCGCTGAGCCAAACTAGCCAGGGCATCCCAAGTGTTTTTAAGACAGAGTCTACCACCTGGTAAGCATCCCACGAGTCAACCACAGGTCTGGCGAAGAGCAGCCAAGCATTCAGATGTTCATGTACAAGTTACCCAATGCCACAGAGCCAGATCAAGGATAGAGAGAGATAGAGGACGATATCCTCCAATATGGCGAAGCTTCATAGAGTCTGAAACAGAATCCCACTTCTCTTATTATGTTCCTCTCCCATACTTGGTACACCATTTTCCCCCTCAAAGTACCGACTTCCCTATTTGTAACTCTGCAAGGTCCAATCTCCTCCTGTTCTGCCCCAGTATCAGAATCCCCTAAGAACTGAAATCTCTAGGCTCCCAATGTATCTTTCCTTCTCAAATCCCAGCTCCCAACTTGTCCAAGTCAACTTCTGGCAAGATCAGTTATCTTATCAAACCATCATCCTAGGAAACATGTGACTAAAAACTCATGCTGGAATTTCTGATAGAGTAGGAGTATTTTTGCCCCAGGTACCATGAGAAGTTTGGCTTCACCTGCCACCACCCAAAGCTTCCCTGGCTAACAAGGAATCTGGAATGCCATACGGGATCCAAGTATAGCTTCCCACCCCACCCAGTTTCCCCCCTGCCAAACATAGTCATCCTTTCTATCCCTAATCCTATAGTCCCTACAGTCCCTTTTCCTTGACCCAGAATAAGCCTCCATTTTATTCCTCAGAAAAAAATGCAATTCATCCAGTGACTATGTCCCCAGGCATCCACTTCCTGAGGCTACTTCCCAGCTTAAGGCGTGGATTCTTCCTAGGGATCCACCCCTTCTAGAGTTGGTTCTAGCCCTACCCTGCCCTTCCCTGGGTGGCACCAGCTGAACTGAATGTTGTGTCTTGGGAAACAGGGTTGGTGTGTGAGAAGCTGGGCTCAGGAGCCACTTGATCCCTCTCCAAGCCACTAAGTAAGCTCTACCCTCCAGTTGTTGCTTATGAAATCAGGCCACCTGTTCACAACTTTTTAAAAATGTCAAGAAATGGCATTTGAATGATGATTTCATACGCAGTTGCAAGTAGAAAAAGTGTGTGGACAGCATCTGCTTTAAAGCTGTCAGATGCATATGGGGTAAGGGCGGAGCCTGTGTGCGGCAGTGGGAGACCACGGAGACCATTCAAAGCAGATGTTCTCCTCATGACCTCGGTGGCTCCATTTACATACGAAACAAGACAGTCCGCCTCCAACTGGACAGAAAGAAGGGATTCCGAGCAACCCTCAGGATGCTAAGTGAAAACTCCTAACACTACTTACTATGTGTGAGAAAAAGGCCTGTTTTTATTCCAAATGCAGAAATCAAAGAAGGATATTAGGACTATATTAGATAATGGCTCCTTTTTCTATCAAGTTCTATTTTCTCATAATGAAGCTCCTCTATTACAGTATTTAACAAATTCTTTTTTTTTTTTTTTTAATTTTTTTTTTAATCCTCACCCGAGGACATTTTTTCCATTCTTTGTACAGATAGAGTGGGAGGGAGAGAGAGGAAGAGAGAGAGAGAGAGAAACATCGATGTGAAAGGGACACATCGAGTGGCTGCCACCCGCACGACCAACCAGGGCCGGGGACAAACTGCAACCGAGGTACGTGCCCTTAGCGGGAACCGAACCCGGGTCTCTCCGGACCGCAGGCCAACGCTCTAACCGCTGAGCCAAACTGGCCAGGGCTCCTCTATTACAGTATTTAAAGTACAGCAAATACTACCACCTTTCTCTAATGAGTATCAAATGAGAGGAAGAAGAGATGTTTGAATAAAAGAAGCTAAAGATGAATTCTTGGAAAACTGAACTCATTCTTTCCTTCTCTCAAAAAGAAAGATGCATTTTTTTAAATATGTTTTTATTGATTTCAGAGAGAGAAAGGGAGAGAAAGAGAGAGAGAGAAACATCAATGAAAGAGAAACATCTATTGGCTGCCTCCTGCATGCCCCCTACTGGGGATCAAGCCAAAACCGGGGCATGTGCCCGGACCAAGGATGGAACAGTGACCTCCTGGTGCATGGGATGACACTCAACCAACTGAGCCACACCACCAGGCAAGATGTGTGTTTTTTTTTTTTTTTTAATGGAAATTCTTCCTTTCCTCCCACCTCCATACCTAAAAATAAAACTCGATTCTAATTGACAGTCTTCCAGTTGTGTTAGACACATATGACTAACAGATTTTAATGTGCCTTTGTTACAAAACGCAGCTCTACCTGATTGTGGAAACTAAATAAATAACACCACATCTGGAGATAATCAGTGACCACAAATAGACAAACATGATTTCTGTGCTTAACTATGTGAGAAAAACTCTTGGAAATTCAACAGTTTTTGCCCTAGCAACGTAATGCTTATTCCAAACATGACAAATGAGTAAGTACCCTCATGTTAAAAATAGCTTGTCATTAAATTTCACACCCCTCCCACACACTACTAAAAATACCGAAGTTTCACTTAAAGAGAAAGGAAAAGCACACACGAATTAGAAGACGCTGGCACACAGTTCCACTGACACAGTGAGCAGAAGAGTGCCGTTGTAGGAGCTGAAATGTAGGTTTTATTTCTAACTCAACTGCAGACTCTTTTTGCAATTCTTCTCTTCTACTTTACGGAATATGTTTGCTGTTACATAAAACCGATTAAACAATTGAGACTCACACAGGTACATCCCATTAGATTGCAAACCAGAAACAAACAATTCCTGAATACAGAATTTAGTATCCATTATGTATGCTCTGTACTAAATGGGGTTACATTTACTTATGTCAGATGTGCTGGGAAGAAGCTATGGTAGATGCCGATTATAGAATTACCCTTAATTTTGCTTCCGTAGATGACAACGCTAGGTAGCAGCAGTAATGGAAGTACTGGGTTTTGGTTTTAACATTTTGAGTTGGAGACACTTACTGGAGAAAGTAGAAAGGTGACGTGATTGATGATTGGACATACAAGTAAGATGTTCAAGCTGGAGAGCTAGGTGGGAGATATCATCTATGGCAACGATTTTCAACCTTTTTTATCTCATGGCACACATGAAATTCTGCAGCACACCAAAAATGTATTTTTTGCCAATCTGACCCCCAAAAGTGGGTATAGTTTGGTTTATTCACACTGGACAGCTATTGTGCTGACTGTTGTCATTTTCTTATTTGATAATCTAAGGGAAAAAGGGTCAGTGCTCATGACTAAACCGTCAGGTATTGCGTGTTTTAAAAATTCTTGTGCACACCAGTTGGAAATTGCTGATTTAGTGATTTGTCAGCATAGAGATGAAAGGTAAGTTGTAAAGCTAAAATGAGATCAGCAAAGTAAGTGTAGATAGAGAAGAGGCCTATGGATTGAGCCCAGCACAAAAGGGTTAAGAAGCAGAGGAAAAGCCGGCAAAGCAGAGAGGAACCATCCAGCGTGATGAGATGATGCAGGGGGGAAGAAATGCAGGACGAGGGGAGCAGTCAGAAAACGCTGTGAGGACCCCTGGCCGGTTTGGCTCAGCGGTTGGAGCATCAGCCTGCGGATGAGAGAGTCCTGAGTTCAGTTCCCGCTAGGGGCACGTACTCCCCCCCCAAAAACAAAATTTAATATTGGCATAACCAATGGACACTGGCAATAGTGGGGGAGGGGGGAGGGAAGAATGGGGAGGGGGGAGTCAATGGGGAAAAAAGGGAGAGAAAAAAAAGAAAACACTGTGAGGGGAAGGTGAGGGTTGAGGAATCACTACTGGATTATTTTCTTAACCCTTATAATTTATACATACACACAAGTACTAATTACTTCTCTGCAAAGGAGGAAAGATAATATGTTACCATCAACAAAATCCTGTCAAATCCCTGATGTTCCCAAAGATACAATTTGGAAGAACACTGAACTAGAAATCACATGTGTCCTTCAAAAACTTTTGAGCCCATGCTCAGCAAAATCAATATGAAATTTCACTATAAGGAATCAATCTTTTAGTCCTTAACATCATGATTTTAAAACAATAACATGCTAGGTGAAGTCCGTTCATTCGTTCTTTCTTTTTCCTTTTTAACCAATATAAATTTTCTGTTTATTTAAGTGGGAATATTTCCTTTCTTGAACACACACAAACCTCTGAGTCACTGTTAGCAAATATACATTTTTAAATTGTGGACAAATATATGCCTTAAAAGAGTTTCGGAAAAAATAATGTGGAATACAGAATTCGTGTTTGTGAAGGCGAATGGGGAACGTTGAAATAGAGCAAAGGCCTCTCCAGGAGGAAATGAATCAACTCAAACAACAGGTGAGCCACCCAGGTCCTCTCTAGCCACCCACTTACATTCCACGTTTCACTCCAGCCTTACTTTCCTTTATTGCCATTAACTTGTTAACTGTTGTTGTCTAATAAAAGGAAATTCCACTAGGACTGTACAGAAGAACTCACGTTCTCCTGTACCAGGTGAGGTACTTTCAAAGTCAGTGCTCCTCAAACTGTGCACCAAGAGCTCAATCCTTAGACCACTTCTCCATCTACACTTATTTGTTTGCTGGTCTCATTTTAGCTTTACAACTTACCTTTCATCTCTATGCATCTTCAAATGAAATTCTGAGTCAAGGACCAAATTAGTAATTAATTGCAGCAGTGTTAAAATATGTCATCTTGAATAGAAAACTGAAGTTAAATTTGTTTTTAAAACCACTGCTTATAGGAAATAGATACATAATAGCAAATTAAAGTTCTGAGAAGTCCAACAACAAGAGATCTATTTTACTTATACTTTGAAAAATTCACTTTTTCTTATTTTATGCCACAACTATTATTAAAATGTTAAAGGACAAAGGAATCAATGAAGCATTTTCCAGTTCTGTTCGGTTTAAGTTTACTTTTTGCTTGATTATATAATGTGTATTAAGAGTAACTGCCTTACCCTGGCCAGTGTCACTCCATTGATTGGAGTGTCATCCCCTACGCCGAAAGGTCGAGGATTCAGTCCCTGGTCAGGGCACATCCCCAGGTTTCAGGTTAGATCCCTAGTCTGGGTGGTTGCAGGAGGCAACCGATTGATGTTTCTCTCTCACACTGATGTTTCTTCTCTTTTTCTTTCCCTCCCTCCCTCTCTCTCCCCCCACTCCCTTTCTCTCTCTTTAAAATCAATAGAAACATATCCTTGGGTGAAGATTTGGGGGAGAAAAAAAGAATTGCCTTTATTAAGCACTTTATAATAATCATTATAGTGACTGTTCTACATTAGCGCCTCTAATCCACACAGAGATCTAATGATTTGCAGATTAGGAAACTGAAACTCAAAAGGCTTAAGTACTTTTCCAAGGTCACAAAACTATTAGGACTTGATGTGATCCGGACTTTCCATAGACTAAGCTCTGTAGACTAAGACCCTGATTTCGCGTTAATGCAATCACACTTTCAGCCATAATATAGTTCTTAAATAATTTACTTCTTAATCCTGAAAAATTATTGTCTCTGTAATATCCTGAAATAAGTCTCTGAATATTCTTTCAAAGTGTTGGCTCAAAAGGAAATTTCAACAATAATGTCCTGCTTAAAGCTGTCTCCTGAAGACGCGGCCCACAAGCTCCCCATCAGCACTGTTTCTGGCAAATTTTAGGTATGTGTTCCACTGCCTGGCACATACAGCGCATTATGGGATTCTGCCAATGGAAAATTGCTAAGGCACTTTTTATTTTATTTTTTTTTAATTGATTTTTTAGAGAGAGAGGAAGGGAGAGAGAGAAACATCAATGTGAGAGAGAAACATCAACTAACAGTCTCCTGCACTCCCCCTACCAAGGATTGAGCGCAACCCAGGTATGTGCTTGACCAGGAATCGAACCGTCAACCTTTCAGTGCACGGGATGACACCCAACCAACTGAGCCAGCCAGGGCCCAAAGCACTTTTTAAGAGACATCTAAGTAAATAAAATAAATCACAATACTTTTCACAGTGAGAGAACTACAAAGTGTAGATTTCCTGTACTTAACCATTGCTAATGAGTACCGTTTCTGTAAGACCAGTAGCCATCAACTATAAACAAATAAGATTATAAATTAGCATGAACAAGATTAAATATGAAGATCTTTGGGTTAGTCTCCTGAAGGTATATTTTCTTATCTTAAAAAAACAAAACTATTATCTACACCTTTGGGTTTATGAATATTAAATGAAATATATTGGAAGTGCCTAGCATGTAAATACTCATTTCCTTTCTGATGCACATGAAAAGCTCTCTGCAAAGCAGACGATGACATAAACTGTTATCTGCCAGTTATCATTACATCAATCTCTTAGGTGTAGTTTATATAAAATGTGCTGTGTGTGCGTGTAGTACAAACCCCATATTGTCAAAGTACTGCATATGAAAGTATTTATGCTACACGTTCAGAAGTCTCCATTTTGTTTAGGAGTAAATTCTTCTCCATTGCCTGCAAGTGGGACTTGTTTCAAAATACTAATTTTCACCCTAGGAAAACTAAAAAAAAAAAATCCCCCACCCAAGTTCATCACAGATCGTTTTATTCCTAAATTTTGCCTGTTCTAGACAACCCTTTCTTTAGTAATGTTTACTGAAGTAATTCCAAGAGGAAGAAAAACTAAGTTGTTCACATTTTATTTAATCCAAAGTTTCACAAGCGATAAGAATTTATTTTCGTTGTTGTTGTTAATCCTCACCCAAGGATATTTTTTTCCCATTGATTTTCATACAGATCATGGAAGGGAGGGAGGAGAAAGGGAGAGAGAAGCACTGATGTGGAGATATGTGAGTGGTTGCCTCCCAAATGACCCTGACCACGGCCAGGGACTGAACCAGCAACCCTGGTACGTCCCTGGTACGGTCTGAAGGCCGATATTCTACTGCTGAGTCAAACCGTCTAGGGCTAGAGGCACTATGAATTTAGAGCAGGGTTTCTTGACCTTGACTAACATTTTGAAACCTATCATGTTTGTTGTGGGGATGATCCTGTGTATAGCAGGATGGAAAGTAGCATTCCAGGCCTTATCCACTAGAGACCAGTAGCACTGTCCCTGCAGAATATCCAGACATAGCCAAGTACCCCCCGGTGGGGCTGGGCGTGGGGGAGAGGTGCCCATGGTTGAAAGCCATATACATACACTGTACTAGAGAATTTAAGAATTTAACTAACTCTCCTTGATCAAATAAAGCATACTCAAGGTTCCCATGGGCCTAAAATTAGCTGCAAAGGTCATTTAATGACTATAATCTAGAAAAAGAAATCAAACCCATGAGAGCAAAGCAAACAGCCAAGCAATTACTACACACCTGAGAAGTTAATGAAAAACATGCTATCAGATCCAAGGGCAAGACCTAGCCCAGTGCCGGAATCGTAACTGACATTCAGTAAATATATACTAAATGCTGAAAGGATTACAACTTAGTATCGCTAGGAGCTCAATGCTCTCATTACCTTGGAAAGAAATCTATGCAAGCCCACTTGTGTCCCAGACTTCACATGGGAAGAAATGATGTGTCAGAGCTGTTTTCTCCATTGCAGCTGAATTGCAATACAGCCTTCATTGAGTCTAAGAACAGCTTAGATGTTCCTCTAATCAAGCCTCATTTAAGCCATTATCTAAAACTCATACATTTTAGACCCCATTTTCATGCACTCCATAATGGTCAAGAACATTCTTTCAAATACATCTGCATATACAACATATTGTATATGGATAATTTGTATTGTGCTATCATAGATTTTTAGTTTAAAACAACTCCATTTCTAAGTCTTTATTCCAATGTACAATGCTGATAATTTATTGAACACTGTGGTGGGCTGAATAATAAGCATCCGCACCCCCAAGACACTCATATGTCCTGATCCCTGGAATCTTGGAATGCTACCTCCTGTGGCAAAAAATAACTTTGAAGATGTGATTAAGTGAAAGATCTTGTAATAAAGAGATGTCCTAGATTATCAAGGTGAGCCCTACATGTAATGACAAATGTCCTTATTAGGAAGAGGAGGACTTGATTACTATTCACAAGGGGATGTGACCACAGAGGCAGAGATTCAAATGATGCAGCCAGGAGCCCAGGCGTGCCAGCCGCCTCTAGAAAGGAAAACGGTGAAGAACTGATTCTCCCTCTGGAGCCTCAAGAAGGAACCAGCCCTTCCGACACCTTGATGTTAGCCCCTTAAGGCTCATTTTAGACATGTGACCTCCAGAACTGTAAGATAATAAATTCATGTTGTTTTAAAACCACTACCAACACAGTATGGTAATTTATTACAGTGGCAACAGGAAGCTAGCAGAAGTGTGATGTGAGCAACACATTTCACATGAAGCGGAACTTGACTTCCAATGCAGCTGTGCATTTAGCGCCGTGCCCATTTTACAGATGTGACACCAACACTTCCTGAGAAGAAGCAATCTTTCCATTCTTATTGTTATACTTTAAACCCAAATCTATCTTCCTTAAAAATTTATTCATAGCAATATGAGTATTAGGCTAAAAAAGCACACCTACTGCGTTTTCCCCATGTTGACCCTCATCCACAGCCGACAACTGCTAACAGTGCCATCTGCATCGGATCCGTGGCAATGGAACTCAATGCAATGCTGCAATCTGTCACTAAATTCTCATATGACATTATTTAACTCCCAGTTTTTATAGGTCCAATAAGTTGTTTATTTCTTAATTCACAAAGACAGCACCTTTCCCAGAGCAGAAATACAAATACACAAGCAGCATTGGTGGCATTAGAAAAAGGAATGAGATCGTGAACAATTTTTCTTTCTTTGTGAATACATTTTCCAAACCTCCCGAGATGAATAAAACCAAAACCGTGAGTAGAAATAAATGAAATCTGAGGAATTAGCTAATTGTCTAAGAAAGATAAAATAATAAATTTTTTAAATGACCTATCTTTCTTGTAATTTGCATAAAGCCATCTGTCTTTCATTAGAAAGTCAACACCATGCATTATTCAAAATTGTCTGTTTACATATACTACCTCTGATAGATTTATCATTTCCTACTTAGCCTCCCATATTTTCCACTGGAAATACCAGAATGTTATCAAAGTATCAGCAATCACCCCGTATAAACCTTTGAGAAAAAAATGAACATGCCTCAAAGAAATAACATATTGTAAATGGCTTCCAAATCCAAATTAATACACATAACCCTGCCCCTCAATTAACTTTCAAGTTCAATATACATTTAATCCGGATATCCTTCAGACTTGCTTACATTTATTGCGATCAATTTCAACTTTCCAATTTTCTTTGTGAAGACCTTTTGAAACTTCTGACAGTAACGAATCTAATTAGTTATTTTTCCCCTCTCTCTCCCCTTCACCATATTTAGTCCAAACCAAATTCAACTAATACTTACAAGATAACTTTTCTCAGGTAGGCCCTTTACATTGCCACTATGATTATCCCAGCTCAACATTTAAAGTTTAATAAGCTCTTAAATACAGGCATCGTTTAATCCCCAAAACTGTTCATCCTTCCATATGCTCTGCCCTGGTAAAGGGCCCCAAATCTCAAAACCAGAAAGCTATAAGCTGAACAGCTTCCTCTCCCTCAAACTCTCACTTGCCCGCCAACCGAATCCCATCAGTTCCAGCTCCTAAATATCTCTTACATTCACCTCTTCTTCCTCAGAGGTAACTCATTTCCTTCCTCCAGCTTTTCCCCACACCGCCTCCTCCTCCCTCCACAGAGATGCCTTGAGAGCCTTCTTAAAATGAAATCCTCTCCAAACCTCCTCCCTTAAAATCCTTATTTCTAGGGCACTATTTCCTTGAGGAAGTCCACAGTGTGGCAGTCACAGTCATGACCTGGCCACACTTCGTCACCTCATTTCCTGACCTGCCCCAGCGTAAACCCAAAACTCCTTCTATAGAATAGCCCTGCTTGCTCCCACCTTGACATAAGAGACAATAGGAGGTTTCTCTTCCTAGAAGCCTCTTGGCTGCGCCCCCCGTCTTTTGGACCATATCATCCTTTCAGATTAAGCTCACCAGTCTCAAGCCTTCCTACCCCCTCCTAGAGGCCTCTCCCGCAGGGGCCCATGGGTGCCTCAGCACAGACTACTTTAAAGCATCCCATTATATTATATGTATCACAGATATATCCCCAGTCCCTCTCCCAGACCGTGAATGCTACAAACTTAGAGATAGAATGTGTTTATCTCTGGCACTAAACACAGGCACTAAAATATTACTAATGTATAGATTAATCTTCAGCTCCTTCTGTCTAAATAACAACAATCCCAGTAAGCATCCAGAATCATTTTTAAGGACCCATTTTGACCATGTTGCACTCCCTTTTATCACCATTAAATTATAGGGCTCCCCAGGTTTTAACCTTGAACTTAACTTTAGTTATTATCTCCCATTTCCACCTTTCGGCCATTTCCAATTGCTTCCCATTCTACTCTGACTTCAGTCAGACAAATCTAACACAACAGGACCTATTTACTCTCACATCAGGGCCGAATATGCCAGCCCTTACACCTAAAATGCCCAGAATCTGTCACACATTTAACTCTCAAATGTCAATTTCCAGGAAACTCTCCAAGGACAACGGCATATAGCTAAATACCGTCACTTTAGAGACCCAATAATTCCACAAAATATGGATCCACACCATCATCCAGCCACATGTATCCATTACTGATGTCTCGCCACCTCCACGGGAACTTTGAGGACTCATCTCATTTTCTTTACTCAAACATTATTCATAAACTGGAGGTTTTGTTGAATATCTATGTCAGCAGTAGTAAAATAGTCTTGGAATAATCATTCTTAGGATAATAAATTTCTCTTTGAGTAGTTCCCATTGGTTTATCCCCCAACAAGAACACAGATTCTCAAACCATGGTTCCCAGATCAGCAGCATCCAGAGCACCTTAGAAGTTGTTAGAAATGAAAGTTCTCGGGCGCTACTCATACCTACTGAATCAGCAACTCTGGAGTTAGGGGTCCAGACACCGTGGCTCAGTGTACCGTCCAGGTGGTTCTGATGCGAATGACTGAGAGCCACTGAAATGCACCCACGTGAAAATGGCATCTTAAGTGAAACTACAGCTTCAATTTGTTTAATGACGTCTTTGAAAAAGGAAGTTAAACTGAAACATAATTCCTCTAGACTTACGCAATTAGAATCTAAAACAAACAGTAAAAAGCACAAAGAACCTCAACGTGAAGTGAAAAGCCTAGAACGAGTGCCAATGATTTTCACGTGTTGACCAAAGCACCTCAATGAGCTTTGCTGAGCACCGGCGTGTTTGAGACAGCACCAGACACCAATGCGCTCCATTGGCTGCTGTCACTGCCTGCAAGGCTAGCGCTTAGGATGTCTTGGTCCAGGGATCTAAAGGATGGGGAAGGTCACTGAGTTCGTTATTTAACACTACACAAGCACCAACACTCTATGGGCTCCAGAAGAGAACACCTAAGCCAAAACAAGCATGCATGAAGTCTACAGAACAAAATGTTTCAAGAAGCACAAACGTGATTTCTTCTATAAGTTTTCTGGAAAGCCAACCACGGCCAGCTCTAAAGGAACGCTCTTCGAAAGGTAAAGATAAGTTCATTTCGTTGCAGTCATCTTACAATTTCCTCATACTATCAGGCATCCTTGTTTTCTGAAGAAGGGTAATTAGTGAGAAAACAAGCCTAGACATATTTTTGGATTACCTAATCTCTAATTTGTTTGCCCCAGTTTAAAAAAAAAAAAAAAAGCTGAATTAAGCAACATTGGACTAATTCATCTGAATGTGGTGAGAGACGGAATGACCATGAATCTAAGGTCACCTTATTAGGAAATTTTAAACACAAAATTATAATCCAAAATTGCTTCCATAAAAAATAGTTGTATATAATAAATACAGTTCTCAGACACCACTAACAAAAACAGATACAACACGTGGATAAAGAAAACAGTACACTGTCTGAACAGACAAATTACCATTGGTGCACTTCTTTATATTCTACAATGTGAAATAATGTGAACACAGTCTGGTCTGATGAAAGTAGGTAGTTGCCTTTAAAATGTAAGTCTAGCCCTTATTTTATTCAAGTTACTAAATCTGAAAGAGAGCAATAAATGGAAATGTAGATGGAGTACCTGTATTGTAGGCACTGTTCAGAGAAATAAGAAATGAGGTTAAATCTGGTAAAGTGAAATATTAATCTTGTTCAAGTCTTTTGCTGCTCTGGTTCAGCTGGCAGTGAGATGCAGTAGAAAAAATTACAGCCAACCCAGGAGGCATCCTGAAATCAGGACACCTGTCGTAGCTCACTGAGTTGCCTTACAATAGCCCCTAAACCCTGCTGGACCACTTTCCTCTTCTGTGGAAGGACTGTGTTGGATGAGAGTCTTTTTAGTACCTTCCAGCTCTTTTGTTCTGATTTTTATATCTTATAAAAGAATATTCCCTAAAAGTACGTCTCTCAAATTAAATAGCCCCATTACAATTTTAAGACTGATATGAAAGGCAACGGTTTTATGAGTCTCCCTAGAGGGCCTCTCTGGTTAAGTTCCAACAAACAGTGTGCACACACATCAACTGCATGACACGACAAGGCATTCTGAACTAATATAAATTCATGTTCCCACATATTACCTTGATTATAATTGTGGGGTAATGTGCTCTAAAGTTGAAGGCTGACAACTTTTTGAAGGCAGTATTTATCGCCTCAATTTTTAAGAGTCTTAAGAAATTTTTTTAAATTGAATCACAATTGAAGTAATTGGTAGCAGATAATTAGTAAGTTATCAAAGTCACTCCCTAGAAACAATTCTCAAAAATAATAAGAAATACGTGTTCAAATGATGTAACCCCAAATTTCTCCTTGGAATATAAGAAAGAGGTCAAACACCAGATTGACAAATTATTTACTTAGAATTGAGGGAGGAAAACGAGAATAATGAACAGTGTATTTGGGAGGGAAATAAATATTTAGCAGTTCAAAAGCTTATCTAAGATAAGCTCTTCCCAATTCCATAATTCTGTTTTATGAATGAAGGAATTTCATTAAGACTTGAGACCCTTAGTAGACGATTTACTACCTAACTTCTTAGTGAGATAATGCCCCCTCCTAATTCTACAGTTTTCTTGAATACAACTGTTATTAAAATTAAGAGGACAAATAACCCACTTAATGTCTCTAAGAAAATAATAAAAAGAATCATTCCTAATAATAGACTAGATAAAAGCAAGAATAAATTGTTAGTGGACTATTCAATTTTATATACTTTATATTTAGGATGCAGAAACAAACATTTTTGCTTTCATCTTTTTCATTATAAGGACAGTTTTGAATATTATCTCTGTATATAAAATAAATCCAAATGTTTGTAATTGTTATAGTAATCAAAATATCCTGAATAATAAAGAGATCATTAGTTATCCCTGAATGTATAGCCTTCCATTTATTAAGTTTAGATTTAACTGGTATACACTCTTTCATGTACTCAACATTAACGAACAAAGAGAAGAAGGAGGGGGTAGAGGGGGGAGGGGGAGGTGGGGGAAGGGGAGGAAGGGGAGGGGGAGGGGGAGGAGGGGGAGAGGGAGGAGAGGGGGAGGGGAAGGGGAGGGGAGGGGGAGGGGAAGGGGGAGGGGAGGAGGGGAAGGGGAGGAGGAGGAGGAGGAGGAGGAAGAAGAGGAGGAGGAGGAAGAGAAGGAAGACATCTTCTTCACACATAGGGTAAAAGCATTTATAGGTCCTTCCTTCCCTGTTATTGTATGTTGCATAGATCCCATCTATAGAAAATGTCACCTGGATCACACCCTTCTCTCCTGGGAAAGAAAGCCACAAGTTTCTTCCCCACACCTCTCCTTCCTCCACATACACTCCTCTTTCTCCTCAGAGGGACAAATCCTTTATTTTTCCTTAGTCTCCCAAGGATAAAATTGTATTTCTTAGTTCATTTAACAAAGACACCCTTACAACACTTTAAGATTCAGCCATATTTTTAACTACAGTCATTTCTATCTAAATCTTTTTATTTTCAATTACAGTTTACATTCAATATTATTTTTATCAGTTTTAGGTGTACAGCATAGTGATTAGACACTCATATACAAAGTGTCCCCCCTACCCCAACATTTCCAGGACCTATCTGGCACCATATAGTTATTGTATACTCCTTCTGCTGTACTTTACATCTCTGTGACTGTTTTGTATACCTGTATCTTATTAAGCAAGATATTACTGGGAATCAAAGACTAAGGATTAAAACTGAGGTAAATTTATAGAATTAAGATTACTATGAGACGGAATAATATTTCACTGCATATATATACATTTTCTTACCCATTCATCCATCAATAGACATTTAGGTTATTTCCATATCTTGGCTACTGTGGATAAGGCTGCAGTGAACATGGATGTGCAGGGAGCAAGTCGAGACCCTGATTTCAGTTCTTTCGGACACACCCAGAAGCAGAAGTCCTGCCATATGCAGTAACAGGATGAGCCTGGAGGACGTTGTACTAAGTGAAATTAGCCAGACACAAAAAGACAAATACCGCATGACTGCACTTAAGAAAGGTGCCTACGAAGAGTCAAACTCATAGGAATAGGCAGTAGAATGGTGGCTGCTGGGGGTGGGGGTGTGGATGGGGAGTTGCTGTTCAGCAGGTGCATGGTTTCAGTTATGAAAGATGAGTATGTTCTAGAACTCTGCTGGTACAACACGCCTATGGTTACCACTGGATTGTGCACGTAAGACTTGGTCAGCAGGGTAGATCTCACGTGAAGTATTCCTACCACATTAAGAAATTACGAGAAAATCCACAAGTTAACCCACATCTGAGAGAGCAAGAAAGAGAAAAGAGGAGCACCTCAGGGGAACGTTCTCTTAGCACACGGGGCCCATCCCCTCCTCTCACGTATTTCATGCAAGTGGACAAGCACCTCTCTCCGTGCTCTCTGCTCCCTCATGGTGTCCACGCTCTTACTCTATCATCCTTCACCAAGTATTTGTATAATTCAATCTAACTCCAGATATACCAACAGTTAGAAGTTTAAAAAAAATTAGAAAAAAATTAAGTAGAAAATAACATAAGAAGTTGTCATATAGATTGTACACACCACAAAGTTCAGAGAACACACACAAGCTTCTATCACAGAAAAGGATCACAGTAGTTAATGAAATAGTTAACGTGTGTGGAATGTTTGCAGGCATCTAAGCTCTTTACCTGTAGTAACGCACTGACTCCTCACAATGGGCCCTGTGCCGCAGGTCCTAGCACTGTCCTCCAATTCACAGAGAGCGAAATGGAAGGCCAGAGAGACTAAGGGAAGGGCCAAACACCACACGGTCAATGTTGGCTGAACTAGGACTAGTAGCCAGACATCTGGCTTCCTCTAGGGAAGGAGGGCTCCCTGGATGAGGCAAGATGTTCCCTGGCCTGCAAATACGGCTTTCTAGAGGAGACAAACTCCGGCCTAATTTGTTGCCAAAGCTGGTATAGAAGGGATATAAAATTTCAGGTAGATAAGGAACAAGCGATTAGCAGAATTCCAAAAAATTCTGCAGTGTGCTTGGACTTGACATGGTGGGTAAGTGGCAGCCATGATGGGGGCAGGAGTGAGAAGGCACAGTTCAAGGAGACACACAGGATTTGAGGAGAGTAACAAAGTACTTAATCTTTTCACAAAAATCAAGTGTCAAAATACGAGAAGCATTTAATCATCCCATCAAAGCAAGCTTCTCTGAATTCAAACCATATAAGAACCTTAAGAGAAAAACAAAAACTGAGCCCTGAACTCATTTGTGAGAGTGACATGTAAATGAAAAGACAAGAGCGGCCAGCCAGCAGCCTGCCAGGTGGGGGTACGGGGGCGGAGGAGGGAAAGCTTCATGTGTACACACAAATGCACCCCAACCTTCAGACGTTAATGTGCCCCCTTTCTGACTCTTTAGAGTACACTTAAGCTTCAAAACAGTGGAATTTTTTCAAAAGAGAGTATATCAAAACTTTATATGATTCTAAAAGAATATAACATGTGGCTAGGTTTATTAGTGTCTTTCAAATCTACTGAACGTGGAATTTTATCTAAACATGGTTTAAAAATATTCAAAGAACCTTCCGGACATGCCCTCTCCACTGCTTTATTGTGTCACTGTCCTCACATCATCTGGTATGTTTACTCATGACTGTCCTCCCTAGCAGAATATATACCTAAGAATAAGACTGTTTTGTTTTTTTTCTAATCCTCACCCAAGGACATGTTTGCATGTATCTTCAGATAGAGCGGGAGGAGAGAGGGAGGAAAAGAGAAAGAGAAACATCAATGTGAGAGAGACACATCAAGTGGTTGCCACCCATACAACCCCAACCGGGGCCGGGGACAAACTTCAACTGAGGTGCACGCCCTTAGCGGAAACTGAACCCGGGACTCTCTGGTCCACGGGCCGACACTCTAACCGCTGAGCCAAACCGGCCAGGGCAAGACTGTTCTTTTCACCACAAAATTGAATCCCCAATGCCAAGAACAGTGCTGGGCACATAGGAGCTCAAGAAATGTTTGTTAAATTTCATTCATTCATACACCCATTCATTTATTCGTTTTTTGAATCAAATCCCCGCTGACAAATATGCCCTTAAATATTGTCATTTGCCCAACCTTAATGGGTAGAAGTACAAACAATTTTGGGTTATAAAACTGTCTGGCTAAATCAGCTAGGTCATTCTGCAGCATCCACAGCTTTGTTTTTAGTGTTATTTGGGAGTAGGATTTACAGGGATGGTAGGAAAATGGAGAGATAAGTACATTTTGTTGTAGCAGTTTGGAAGCAATGCGCCTGAAATCATCTGTTCTGTGGGGGCCTGTAAGTATTCTTGTGTGAATACTTGTTTACAAAAGATTTAGAATTTAGACATAAAAGATGACAACAAGAAGAAAGCAAGCAGCAACTCGTACTCACGCTGTTGGAGAACGTACAAAGCAGACAGTGGGGTTGTAGCTACCACACAGTTGTATTTATGATTAGAAACCCCAAGGCGAGGACATGCAGTGAGGTTGAATTCTCTAACCGATGTGCACACCCATCTGGGTCCAGAGGACAAGCCAGTGGTGTTTCCCTTGAAGGGAAACTGCTAGTTATTCCAAAGCTACAGAGTAGTTAGTTCCTAGGAGAGGGAAATCAGCCCTAACATTTCCAGAAGGCACTAGAGAAAAGAGAATCAGAACTTCAACAAAAAGAGGGGATTTTTATCTTACTTTAAAAGAATAGAAAAAGCCAATGTCCCAAGCTGTGGTCATCACGACGGTAAGCGGTACTGGCCGAGAGGAACGGGGCAGCAGAGATGGATGCGTGCATGGACGCGGGAGCGGTGGGGGGAGACCGTCCTCGGCCACCTGCTTCTGTCCACCCTCGCTTCATTTCCCTACAGATACTATTACCTTTTCACAGGTGACCCCCCAGTCCAGCACCCAGCCACAATTTCTGAGGAAACACATTGACGACTCCTACATTTGCATCTGGATGCCTCCTGCCGTGTCCAAACTACTGTATGAAAACCTCGTTCCCGTCTTGGCCCCAGTCAGCCGCCTGTCCTGTTTCTGCTGGTGGCTGCACACGCTCAAAGGCGGATTCTTCTTGTTTCTTCACTCGCATCAGCCCCCACCCATCCTGTCGTACTTCAAGCACCTTTGGCATTTCTCCTCACTTGCATTTTCCCGGCTTCAGCAGTTGGCATCCTTACCCAGACACCTCTGAACTGCTACACTTTCCTAATGTCTCTCCAGCCCCCGAGCTAATTCTCATTCTATCCCTTTTATATACCACTCATTACCCCAATCTTTCTAAATCTCTCCTTGTAACATTTTAACTTCCTGCTCAAAAGCTTTTGGTAGTAATCACACTACCTATGAGATAATGTTTGAACTCCCAGCCAAGATATTCGAGGTACCACTCAAGATAGTCCCAACTTACCTGTCCATCCTGCCACCAAACTAGACTAGACTCATGCCTTATGCTTCCCCACCACACACACAGAAAGGGTAGTCCTCAAGGGTGAATACCTTATTGAACTTCACTCATTGCTTTACACCTAGAAGGTGCTGCAAAACGTGGGCCCAGAACCTCTTGCCTCTGTGCCTTTGGAAGTGCCAATCTTCTGGCAGAGGTCTGCCACCTCTCCCTCAAATCCTACTCATCCTTTAGATCCACACTCAAGCCTTACGTCTTCCCCATTACCTCTGTTAAACCCTCACTCCAGTGTGTGATCACTATTGTTTATTGCCCAAATACCTGTTACTCATAGTGTGGTCTTCATTGGTATGATCTGGGAAGCTTGCTAGAAATAGAGAATCCCAGCCCCGCTGATAAATAGAACTGATGAATTAGACTCTCCATTTAAAATGATCCCAAGGATTTTTTAAAAATATGTTTTTATTGATTTTTTGAGAGAGAAAGGAAGGGTGAGAGAGATAGAAACATCGATATGAGAGAGAAACATCCATCGGCTGCCTCCTACACACCCCCTACTGGGGATTGAGCCCGCAACCTGGGCGTGTGCCCCAACCAGGAACTGAACTGGGACCTCTCAATCCATGGACAAAGGCTCAGTCCACTGAGCCACACCAGCTGGGCAATCCTGAGGAGTTTTATGTGTACATTGGTGTTTGAGAAACACTTGTTTAAAGTATTCTAACTCTTAATATTTGGGTAATTTCTCACCCACAGCTTCTAAAAACTATAAAATCCTCTGTACCATCCTACACAACCAACTTTATGGAACTCATGTCTGATGGATACACATTAACACGAAAATTCCTTCATCCAACCTTGTTATCTTTCATTAGGATACACTTAGAGGCAGAATTTTATAACAAAAAGAACACTGGGTTTGGGGTCATAATAAGGGTTCTCGCATGCACTCAGCATGTGACCTTGAGCAAACCATGAAAAGTAAGCCTGTAACCTTGAGCAAGCCACTGACCCTCTTAGTTTCCATATCTGTTAACTCAGGCAACCACCCTATCTTATAAAGTGGTTATAATATTACACAAGGCATTAAGCAAAGCATTCGAATAATATTTTCTTTCCACCCTCCCCCATTCCTATTTTCAAAAGCAGTATTTTTTCCTCCCTTACATATTTAATAGTCTTAAAACAAGTGTTTTCTATTATTGCATCTAATCCATCCCACTGATTATTTAAAAAATAATTGTCCTTGTTTGTATTCTGCTATGTCTGTATCTCGGGTTACTATTAGTTTCATATGTCATTGTTACTCTAAAACATCATATCCAAAAGTTCAATAAATTTTTCTTCCTACTAATGAAAGGCAACAATTTCCAATGGTCTACGTTTACACTACCAAGAAATAATTTCTAATGACTTGGTAAGAGAAGAAGTGATCACTCCATTTATTGTAAGTCTTGGTCAAGGAATTCTTAAAGTGTTTTTGTGCTTGAGTCATTTCTTGGACTTTGCTTTTCTGAGTCACTATCTGATCGCCACTCTTTGTTCTGCAAGGAGAGAGGAGCTTGTCTCGCTGGAATTAGACTGTGCTATTTTTTGTTACACTTTATGCTGTGCTTTCCACCTGTTTCAAATCCTCCCACAGCTACATTGATTATAGAACTTTGCACAATGCGCTGAATTTTTATTCTTTAATACACGATGTAACATGACTACAATTTATCTTTTTGCTTATAGTTTGGGCTTCAAACAAGATTTCAAATTATCATTAAGCCTTTGTATGGAACTTAATATGCAATGACCTAAACTGTAACAAAAATGGTATCCCATTTTATATATTTTTTTAATAAGTACTTATTCCCTGCCAAAGAAGTTTTAAGGAGAGAGTCATGGTTTAGTTTGGTTTTAACAATATTAAGTAAAATAGAGAATCAAAAACTGGTAAATAAGAAATTATTCTCTATAAAATGTACTTATCAGTTCTATTTTTGAACTACATAGTCAATGCTGTATAGTTCAAAGTGTGGTGACATGATCCTGAGCAATTTAGATTAGTAAGGTTTGCAATCTTCACCCTTTAACAGGAATGTTCCATTATCATGGCACATATCGTCGAACATACATAAATATCTGCACGACAGTCATAAAACCTATCAAGGCATATGTGTACATATCAATAAAATCCAAAGACTAGACTCTGTTATTTCTCAAGTAGCCAGTATTAAAAGACCACACATGTAGCCTATTTCTATTCTGAGGCACACATGCGTTCGCTTAACATTCCTAAAATTAGGAGGCCTCATAATCACTGATCTTAGATTTGAAGGCATATTGTATGTCCATTTAAAGTGACTTAGGTCGCAAACTAGAAAAAAATATTTTAAATCATAACACAAATATATTTGCCATCTATCAAATGGATAATATCAATCATACACAAATCTATTTTGGATCTAGCTGGCCTGATTTAAAAGCAACGCCTGGCAATTTCAGTCACATAAGAAAGAATATCAGCCCATTTTTAAGGCTGCTTAAGTCTCTTTGACAATACCATGGAAGGAGTCCAAGCTTTGTAGGCTTAGACACCCCCTGAATTAAAATCCTGGCTCCATTACTTGCCTAAGGTCATATAAGGCAAGTTACTCTTCTGACTCTTTTCATTTCAAGTAGCTGAAGTAAAATGGAAATAACCTGGCTGGGCCGTTACTAGGTTAGAAATAACTAATGTAAAACACCTGACAGTCATGCTCGCTTTTATCACCCAGTTTGTCTAACCCTGATGGAACAGCAGTGACAGGAATCCGTCTGAGATGCTCTGGAGCCAAGCACAGTGACGTCCTCACCTCGCTGCTCTGCACCTCTCTAGCGCTTCCTTCGAGTGTGAACTAGAACTCATTACAGTGCTCCAGGGACAGAAAAGCAAACAATTAGAAGTCAAGAGAGCTTTTCATCTTCTCTACTCTTGGAGAAAGGAGAGGAACAGGTCTTGCTTCTCTTCTACCCACCCAGGATGCAGGCTCTGTACCTGGTGCAGACTGAATATCCAATGGATGCAGTTGGTGAGCCACAAGGTAAAAAGTCTACAGTTGAGAGGACTCAGTGCCCCTAAGTTAAACCTCACATGCCTACGCTCACCCCACCCCACCCCAGCCCACCCCATCAGCACTACTGTGTCTGTTACCCTACAAGTAGTCATTTCTGGCCCCAGCAGCCAAGGCTTACATCAGTAGATGTCAGAGTCTTTAATTAAAAAAAAAATTTTTTTTGCCCCTTTCTTGTGTGTAGAATGAAAGGGAGAATGGAAAATGTGAGAAGACATAGAACTCTACTTCTTAGTAATCTGGGAAAGGCAGGCTCTGTACACCCATATTTAATTATCAAATTATTCCAATTTCTCCTCCAAGACACGGACCAAAGCCCCTTTGGTGAAATTAATTCTTCATCAAAATAACCAAGGATCCAAGGACCCTTCAGATTGGTGCCTTATATAAAATTCTTTTAGGCCTTATACAAATTTTTACACATATTGTTTTTTAATGTGTATGCTCTATCAGAAAATATTTTATAGGTCAATACACACTATTATACACAAAATAAAGCATGAGATAACTACCTAGCAGAGATTTTTCCTTCCCAATATTAAGCCAAAAGAAGTTCTAGTAACATGTCATCCAAATTGTTTACCCAGATACACTGATTGTTTTAACCCTTTCCTGCCTCCAAAAGTGGAAGATTATTTCCATGTCTCAGTAAATTAAAAAGAAAAAATGCAAGAACAAAAGCCTTTCCAAAAAAAATATAGCAGTCATTATTATTATAATGGAATGGAACAGTGACATGTATTAACAGTGATATTTGATATTTATTTAGGAATCTCTCCCCCAAATTGCTTAAGGCCGGAGCAAACCCTTGTTAAATTGATAGCAGTTAATGTAAACAGAGCTTAATTCAAAGCTGCTGCTGCAACCCAGCTGACTAGATCCACACACCCCCACTTTTTTCTTTTTTAACGTATGAAAAACTGACTTACCTGAAGTGTGTTCACAACATGTTTTTAATCTACTCTTTTTTGTTTGTTTCCTTTACTGATTTTAGAAAGAGAGGAAATGAGAAGGAGAGAGAGAGAGAAACATCGACTGGCGGCCTCCTGCATGCCCCTCACTGGGGATCGGGCCCACAACCTGGGCGTTTGTCCTGACGGGAATTGAACTGGCAACCTCTTGATGCATGGGTTGATGCTCAACCACTGAGCCACATTGTGAGCCACATTACCTGAACTTTAATCTACTCCTGTTTAATGGAATTTTATGACACTAATGCTTACATTTAAGGATAACATTAATGTGGGTTATTTATATGGTAACTTTACTTTTTTTTTTTTTATGTGTCCCTAAAATTAATGTTTTTTCACTAACACTTTTGAAACATGCTTTCATGGGCTTATTGTGCACATGTGATCAGTGCTGTCTAAAGCAATGGTAGTAAGCGTTTCGGAAGAAAACAGTTCCGCCTTCCAGTCCCGTAGGGACACTCCGAAAGGTGTGTCTCTGAGACTGGAGACCAGGTCAGCGGCGATTCCACCTGGGGCGGCTCCTCAACAAGGCAGGAATTACCCCAGGGCAATCGCTCCCACAGCACAGCTGCCCCATTCACGTAAAATTATAAAAATAAGCAATCAATAGTGAATAACCCTTCACACAGTCTATTGAACATCTGAGGATGGGCTCTACTTTTTAAAAGGAAAAAAAAAAAAAATCAAGTTATAATGTTACGTCAAATCACATTAACGTACGTACACTTCCTAGCTTGGCGTTTGTTTTTTTCATTGCTTACAAATACAACTGGAAATAAATGACAAGCGAGCCTTTGGCCTCACTCTTCTGCCCAGAAACCAGCAGCCAGGCGAGATCGCGAGCACTGTTCCAGAAAGAACAGGTCATACGCCCTGCAAAAGCCGAGAGGGTGTGCGCAGCCTCCTCCTCACCAAGACGGCAGCTTTTCACACGCACGAAAGAGAAAAATGGGATAATGAAAATACATCACAAAAACAAAGTGAAGTTTTAGATTTGCGTTTGTGTTGTAGACTGATTGGTTGTGGTTTCATGAACATGTTTAGGGTTTTTTGTTTGTTTGTTTCTCTAAGTATGAAAATAACTTTTTAAAAGAAACAGATCCAAATCAAATTAAAATATTTATAATATTCCATAGATAAAGGTCTCAAGACAAAACAAAACACTGAATTTGGTTTTACACACCCAGAGGCAAGAACAAAGAACTTAAATGTCTACCCTCTGGTTTCCCCACTTTGCTAGGCTAACAAAATAGATAAATTGCAAAAGGCTGACGAAACATAAATGTCAGAAAAACATATCTGTTTTAATATCTGTTTCCAATTAAATAAAAAAAAAAAAAAGTTTAGCCTGGCCGGTGTGGCTCAGTGGTTGAGTACCAACCCATGCACCAGTAGGTCACTGGTTCGATTCCCGGTCAGGGCACATGCCCAGGTTGTGGGCCCGATCCCCACTGGAGGGCACGCAGGAGGTGGCCAATCGATGTTCTCTCTCATCAATGCTTCTGTCTCTTTCTCCCTCTCCCTTCCTCTCTAAAATATCAATTAAAAAAATTTTTTTTAAAGATAAGACTAAATGGCCTAAATTCTCTTAAAAACAAAGAGCTTATTGCTAACCATCATAATTTAAGTAGCCAGAGACCAGAGATTTTGCCTGCACATTCTTCTCTAGGGGACACATCTTTATAAGGTCAAGAAGAGAAAGCTGAATTATGAAAATGATCACAAATAATTCAAATCATTTACTGAGCACTACTAGGGGTCCCACACTATGCACTTCACACCCCTGACTTCGTGCAATCATTACAACGCCCTTGTGAGGTAAGGCTGTGCCCCAAAAGGTGTTATTTGCTAAGCTCCAAGAGAGCAGCAATTACAGCTTTGTTCACTGAGAAGCCAAGTGATCAGAGGGAGGAAAATAACCTGTCTTAAGTCTTTCAGCCACCACGTGACTGAATGGGGTGGGAGCTGCAAACCCATGTCTAGGGACACCTGAACCCCGGCTCTCGTCCAAGATGCCAACCTGTTTATGATAACTGATATACATCAACTGAACTCCTCGTTCCGTCCTAGGGGAAGGTGACTGAGAAACAGCCTGGGGCATAGAAACAGTTCAAATGAACGCTTAAGAAATCTTCGAGTTTTCATGTGCTCATATACATTCTTTTTTTCCAGTTCCTCACCCAAGGACATGCTTATTGATTTTAGAGACAGGGGAAGGGGAAAAGAGAGAGAGAGAAACATCGATGTGAGAGAAAATTACCCATTGGTTGCCTCTCGTACTCACCCCTGACTGGGGATGGAATCCACAACCCAGATATGTGCCCTGACTGGGAATCAAACCCACAGCCTTTCGGTGTACACAGTGACCCTCCAACCAACCAAGCCATGCCAACTAAATGGTTTTTATCGTGCCAAAGTCAAAGGTAATTTGTGGAATTTGGGTGGGGGGGTTGGTGTTTAATGCTAGGCTAAGGTAAGAGGTACCAAGGCAGGTTCTGGACGGAATGAGGCTTACTGTAAACTTGTTGGTAAATTTCATTAAATTTTACTATTTCCTCATAAGAAGTCACCTCTACTATAAATTCCTAATGTTAAAATGTTCTATTCCTTGCCCTTGAGTTTCAACAAGATATTTCAGCATGGAACCGTCTATATTTTTCCACCCAAATGTCTTAAATACATATTTAGATTTATTGCACAAAATGAAAAGTGAGTGGTGATGATATGAAAACAAAACGTTTCTAGCTCTGGCCGGTGTGGCTCCATTGGTTGGAGCATTGTTCTGTACACCAAAAGGTGGTGGGTTCAATTCCCAGTCAGGGTACCTACCAGGTTTCAGGTTCCATCCTCTGTTGGGGCACCTGCAGGAGGCAACCAATTTCTGTTTCTCTCTCACATTGATGTTTCTTTCTTTCTCTTTCTCTTTCTCTCTCTCTCTCTCGCTCTCTCCCTCCCTCCCTCCCTTCCTTTCTCTAAATATCAATTTAATAAAAAGAACAAAATGCTTCTAAAACTTGACATATGCATGAAAGATCCCTCAAATGTCAGCTGAACACTATTAGTGTTCACCATTTGCACACCGGCATAAAAATGAAAATGTCCGTTTGAGAGGCACCGGGTCCCAAGTTCCAATCTTAGTTATTACTCACACACTGAGAGGAGACACATTCGTTCAGACTGTGTAAATTTTAGATATACTGTCATCTGCCATCTTATTTTTCTGAAATGATAAGTGAAAGGCAACTGAAGCCAGAGGTTCAGCGGCTGCTTTGCCAGGTCAGCTTTGCAAATGTGAAAGATGGGAATAGAACGAGGAAGACTTGGCCAAGAAAAATCTGTACTCATGTTCAAAGCCTGTTTAAAATATCCAGGAAACCTTCACAATTAAAATCTAATTCTCAAAAAACGTGTAACACTTCAAGTGTCAGGAACTAAGGAAGGAAAGGGAATGATGTGTTATCCTTGCCCTCAAATAGTTTCAAGCCTAGGGAAGAACTGGATGTAGATGAAAAACAATGTGTGTTTTGAAATTCCGGATGAGAAACCAATGTTGCTTTCCATGCAAAGTGTCCCTGATTAAAGAGTTGAAAGGTTTGTTCAATTCTATGTTCCCTGTGAACCTGTGCATTTATCTTAACACAATGTATTTTAACTGTAAACTTATGGGGACATTATCTCAATTATAATGGGAAACCCAAGAAGGGCTGGACTCCATCAATGCTTGTATGACAAACCAGCGAATGATTTCTCTGACACCAAAACCTCCCCCTCCTGCATTAAATGCCATTTACTCCTCTGTGGCTCTGGAAACAGAGGTAGGCACACATACCTCGCACATATACTCTCACACAACCAACCAATCAAACAGACCAGAATATAGCATGAAATTCAACAAAAGCAATGTCTACCACCTCTAGTCACTCATGAAACTGTCACTTTCAAACACGACTGACTGGACCCCCCACTACCACAGTGCACGGAATATTAAAAGTTTGATTAATTCAACAGAGGCAGCCGTACAGGTGATAACTGGGAAGACAAGAATCCCTACAGATTATTTGAAAGACAGAAGAATCTCTTCACAGCAAAAATATCTCTCTCTTTGGTTTAATCCTTTGAAGGACGTTGTTATAAAACAAATGCTACCTGGTCAGGAGAAGCAAAGTCTAACCATCTTCCCATGAACTGACTCATAGTAACTGCTGATCAAATGAGCTGCCAGGTGAGACTTTTTGGAGCAATAAATACAGGTCAGGTTATGGGGGAAGATAAAGACCCCGGCCAGAAAAGTCCCTAAATTGGGGGAAGTGGAGAGCTGAGGAGGAGAGTTGGCATCCAGGAACTTGTTCATCTGCCCAATACATAAATTAAGAACTAGAAATGGAGAGAAATGACTACCAGATAAAACTTCAGTTATTCTACACTTTGTCCCAGCAACAGACCTGCCTCATCCCATGACCTTTCTCTGCAGCTAAGCAGACTCTTAAATATTCAAACTTTGCAGTTGAAGAACATTTAAAACATAGCTTTACATTTTCACTGCTGGCATTAAACAGAGCCTTTGGCAACCCAAGAGTTAACGTTCCCCTTTCTGCACCTACCTAACACCAGAGAAGGACTGGGTGGGACAGAGACGTGTGTGCAGTTCCCGCAACCGTCCTTGCTGTTTTATTCTCTCCCAATCCCTGGGTAGGAAGGGAACATTCTAAAATAGCAACATGAACTGACAGGTGGAAGTCACTGTGCTCAAGTTACAGATCCAAGTTTGGCTACCATTAAGTTGGCGGTTTCATTTTTTTTTTTCCCCAACAGATTAAGATGTCAAGAAACTCCTTTAAAAGACATGAAAAAAATGTAAAACCAAGTTTAAGTCAGAAAAAGGTAGAAATTACATCATTCACAGTAGGTACATTTTTACTTAAATGAATAAAAATCTTAATCGATACACACACACACATTCGTATCTCAAGCCCACTTTGGCAGACTGCTAAAAGCGTGCCATCTGGGTACACGTTCCTAAGAAACAACTTCACAGTATTGCCACAAAATCAAGCTCCCTTTCTGAAGCTTAGAGAACAGTTAAGTCTTTAAAATACTATTTGAGCCTCCTTTATTTTTACAAGTGAACTACGTCAACACTAATTTTGTTTACAACTACTATTTCTTTGGCAACTAGCGTGTGTACAAAAAATAAAATAAAAAGATTTTTCATTTCTGTGCCCTCCATTTGATAAATAGATCATTTTTAAAAACTCCATCAATATCAACATATAAAGTTACGTTTTAAACCTAAGATTAATACCCTAAATAATGAAAAAGTATGTACTACAGAATAACTTTTCTTTGCATGACTGAACTGTTATGTTCAAAAGCATCGCCATCCTGTAACTGTACTATGTATCTAAGCAAGTGCTAAAAATTGGATGGGAATGATAACTAGCCAGAAAAAAACATGTTGAAAATCTGTTCAAATTCTCAGCTTTGAAATGTCAATGTCTATAGTTGGTTAGGGCAATGGTTTAAATACAAGACTTAGTCTCTGAGTCAAATTGCTGATCCTATAAAATCTAAATCTTTAAATGTTCAGCCCTGGACGGTTTGGTTCAGCGGTTAGAGCGTCGGCCTGCGGTCCTGAGAGACCTGGGTTCGGTTCCCGTTAAGGGCGCGTACCTCAGTTGCAGTTTGTCCCCGGCCCTGGTTGGTTGTGCGGGTGGCAGCCACTCGATGTGTTCCTTTCACATCGATGTTTCTCTCTCTCTCTCTCTCTCTGTTCCTCTCTCTCCCTCCCACTCTACCTGAACAAAAAATGGAAAAATGTCCTCGGGTGAGGATAAAAAAAAAAAAAAAAAAAATGTTCAACCTTACCTTTCTGCCAAATTCCTCCCTCTAATACAGGACCACTGGGCTACTCTCTTGAGTTGCTTCCTACAAGGAACAATTGCTGTGTGCCTCTTAATGAGCAGCAGCACCGCGGAGACCATGACATTGGCGGTGGGAGCCCTCCCGCGTGCTGGGCTCCACGTGGCCGCTGTGTCTGCTCTCCCACAGCCTTCCACAGACAGTGTGCAGAGCTCTGTGCCAGTCACACCTCCTCGCTGTGGCCGAGTCTGTTTCCGAGTTCAGTGTGAGTATGGAGCATGGATAATAGCAACGATGCAGTTATTCATTAGCACAGAAGACAAGTTCATGGCCTCCGTAAACATCTGGATGTAAGCATCTCAGTAAACCACTAGGAAAAGTTCAATTTCAATCTACCATTTATGGAGATTAACTCACAAATTTACGTATTAGCCTTTTAGGAAGAAAAGTAGTCAAGATGGACGCTACTCATTAACGTCAGGAATGTCACAAGTACAAGTACCAACTGCCTTTTGAATACATGCAGTCCCCAAATGAATGCAACAATCGAAACATACTTGGAAAAACCCAAACTACATCCTGCAAGAAGTAGAATAATCCAGTTAGAAAATTAGATCCCATATTAACAGGTATATTCACAGAAATTTAGAGCACAAGTTAATATGTATCATTACAGAAATATAAAGAGTACTCTAGTCCTGTTGAAAAAATTATTATTGCGAATTAAATGATTAACCTCAGACTGCTGGGAAGTAAGGATTTATAGTGGGGGCCTGGATTGCCGACACGGTTCAGCAGCAAAGCCTCTTTAATCGGCTGCTCCTTCCACTCCTTCTCAGGGCACCACTCTCCGGGCTCCGTACGCCATCTATGTTTTTAACACTCCTGTCTATGAACAAAAACGCCCCGCATTTGCGCACGTGGAGGGTATAAATTGTCCTCTTCTGTTTGCCCTCAGCAGGTCACGCGGACATGCATGTCAGCTGACACCTGCGCGAGACCAGCCGCAGGCCTACAGACTGTTGCGTGGTCTTCGACGTGCAGTGTTCACAGAGCATTTGAAATCATCAAATACCAGGCCACGTTTCTGCTAATGGTCACGTATAAGATGAGCAAAATGATGTCCACGCACTCGCACTACCTCACGCAGATTATTGTGGGCCTTCCCTTTTCGATGGACAGACATACTAACGCCAACGTATATAAATAATTAGATGTTAGTTTTAAAAAGCTACATTTCAGCAAAATGTAAAAGTCTGTCAGTCAGCATCCTTCCTAGCTACATGATTATCTTGCTGGCAGACTATAAATAAGTAAAGAATTCTAAGTCTAGCCCTGGCCATTTGGCTCAGCAGTTAGAGCATCAGCCCATGGACCAAGAGTCGTGGGTTCAATTGCGGTCAAGGGCACATACCTTGGTTGTAGTTTGGTCCCCAGCCCTGGTCGGGGTCAGGCGGGAGGCAACCAATTGATGTGGCCCTCTCACATCAATGTTTCTCTCTATCTTTCCCTCCCATTCTGTCTGAAAATAAATGGAAAAACATCCTCGGTGAGGATTAAAAAAAGAAGAAGAAGAAGAAACTTCAGAGGAAGGGGTAGGGGACAGGGAAGAGATACACCAAAGAACTTATGCATATAAGCATAACCAGTGGACATAGACAACAATGCCTGGAAGGGGAGAAGGTGAAACGAGAGGAGGGTGTCAGTTGGAAGAAAAGGAGAAACATCCATAACAAAAATAAATTAATTAAATTTAAAAAAAATAAAAAGAATTCTAAGCTACTGATATTTGGGATGCAAAATTCTGATATGGGGACTGGGCTGTTCATTAAGGACTATTCGACAGCATGCCTGACACACACCAAATGCCAGTAGCACCCCACCCCAGCTCCATCAGACCAAAAGGATCTTCAGGCCTTGTCAAATTTCCCAGGGGGGACAAAGCTGCCCCAAGCTGACAACCATCAGTGTAACCAACACCAAACCCTTCCATCTACAATCAGGACAGGACAGGCTTTGACCAGCAGGAGTCTCCACGTCACATAAGAACAAAAACTCAAAAGAAATGCATTACTGTTGAGTAAGCAATCATTTGCTTTCCTTTAAACCTGCTCCCTTTTTGTAAGAAGGCTATCTCAGGGCGTAAGAGCTGTGGCCAACATTTTAAAATAAACCATTTGCCAGTTTCCTGGTGTCTCCTAACCCCTTGCTTCTGCGGCAGCTGACCTGGGGTGGACCCCCGCCTCCAGTCCAACCAGGTGCAGGGATGGAGCAATGCTCTCACTCGGGAGCGCTGGCCAGTACTCCTGAGGCACACCTTCCTTTATGGCCTTGTGGTTTCAACTGAAACAAGTTGTTCTGCATACTTCCTACTACAGCTGCAACTATGTGACCCCTGGTTTGTTTGTCAGTAACTTCACTGATACCTGGGCCCAGATATAATTTTTCCTAAATACTTTAGACCCAACAACTCCACAAAACAGGCTCCAGGGCAAGCTTTGCTCAGGGCACCACCCTTGGAGCTAGGAGCCAACAAACATGTTTTGCCTAGTCCCCAGCCTACTCAAACATAGGCTCTCGGGTTTCAAAACAGTATGATTTTAAGGGGAAAAGACGCTCAACAGTGACAACTTAAGAAGACTTTCCAAGTCAAAACCTTCTTTGTCCATCAGGTAGATCTTAGGAGAGAATGACGATTAGGAAAAATACAAGTTTTTCCATGGTTATTTTTCAAGGAAATTAAACATGACCTCGAATATCGCAGAAGTAAACATGCCATTCTGACACTGAAACTTAGGATCAATAAACTATTTCAATGAATCAGAATAAATGCAGACAGACGCATCCCTGCCACGAACATGTCATTGCTCTGTAGCGTAAAAATGCTTATTCAATAAACTAAAAGCATATAGGCTCAAAATGGCTTGTTCACTTAAGGATATGTATTGTTAGGCTTTGAAAAGATTAATCCTACTTGTGATTTTAGGTTATAGGTGTATTATAAAAGATATGTGTAGACAGGGTTATTTTTCTTTAGAAAAAAAATATTGTCCACATTTAAGATTTTACAGTGAATTTTTTAATAACTATTGAGGCTATTACAACGGATATTAACCATATAAACTAAATCTTTGTTAGAAATCATAGAAACTAATTTCTTTTTTTTTTTCATTTCTATCATTTCTACAGATAAACACTTTATTCTATTTTCTTCCTTGGAAAAAGTGTTTATTAAGTTTAAGAGCCATGGTATAAAGCGGTAGTCATTATTACAAAATTAAATCATTTTCCTGTCACATTTATCTGGCAACATGAGTTTGTTCTAATTCACTGAAAGCAAATCCGATTGATAGGGAAAGAAGTCTCCCAGGGGCTCAGACCAGATTTCCCAAAACCTTATCGTCACACATGAACACCATTTTCCAACTAAAACCCAACACTAGTACCTGGGCACGTTGTCACCGCCCATCACTTTCATTTCCCCCATGAAAGTAGCGAAAAGCAGCTCATTTTTTAAACACTAGCCACAATGAACGAGGTCGGGAGCTTTACTGGTTGGTCTCCAGCTCCTCCGCTTTATCGCTGTCCACTCTCGTTTTCACCTTGCCAATTACATCTCAATTCCGAACACATCGAAACTAGCTTCAAATAATTATTTTTACTCTTAAGTTCTTACGTAACTCTTAAATTAGCTTTATAAATATAACGAATGCCGTCACCATTAGCAACCAACACTACCATGTTGGACAAGCCCTGAAATATAGACTGCCATTTCAGTTAGCAGAGAGATTTAAAATAAGACCATGACATGCTATTGATTACAGACAGCTCCACAGCCCCAGACCCTAAGCTTTTTTTTTTTTTTTTTTTTTTTTAAGTAGTCTGTTTTGGAAAGAGAACAGAGGAGGTCAGAGAGAGAAATGATTTTTTAGTACTCATGAACTCTCAGGAATTCTTTTCCCTTAAACTACAAGCCCTACCTTAAAAAATACAAAACAAGCCAGTGAAACTTACTTGACAGTGACTCGATTTGATAAATCCTGTAGATCCCCAGGATGGAAAAGCTGGGCTTCTTTCAATCCAATCTGTTCACAAGCTTTCAAAAAAACGTTTATATTATCCTGTGAAAAGAAGTGGAAAGTGATTGCTTAGCCAAGCTCTGTCTCAGACAAAGGTTACAAAATTTTTATGATATCACTTCCCAGCTTCAAAGTCCAATTACAACCAGCAAAAAAAGGAGACAGCAAGACCAATGAATACATGTATTTAAAAAAAAAAAAAATACACGGGCATGTATAGCCTTTCAGACTTTCGGAGCACAAACGGTGGCGCTGCCTCATGCCCCGGCGTACGCCGTTCCTGTGATCTTTGTGACTGGCACGTTAAACATTACCTGTTGGAGGACAAGTGCCTAGCCACTGAGCAGTAATCTCCACTTTGATGTCAGCTCTGCTCTGCAAACAGACGCCCTCTTCCCAGCTTTGCACGGCAAGCCTCACCTCTCTTTAAAAATAACTCCAGCTACTGACATTCACCCACCCAGAAACTGTTGGCAGGGAGGAAATAAGAGGAGGAACATTCTGTTTCTATGATTACAAATTACAGAAAGACTGTGGAATACCACACCTGGAATCTGGGTTTGGTTGCTGAGCCGGCTCTTGACAGACAGGGAAACCATACTGTAGGACCCAGGAGGAGCCTGGTGTTTATTGGCTCGATCACATAGTTTAGGTGTGGTACATTATTCAACGCCCTGCAACCTGCCTCGGGAACTGCCTCCAACAGAAAAATCTAGGTTGTCCTCATATCTAATTTCAAAACCAAAACCGTCCGTGCACAAACCACTGCCTTTCGTGTACGTGAACTGCTGCAGACACTGACAAGTATATTCTATTTGGCAGGCAGCTGCCTTTCGGAGACACACATTTGGTGAGCAGAAGTAGCCTGGGCGTCCCTCCACCTTTACTGCTCTGAAGGAAACCCTTTCCAGGGCTGAGCCTGGGATGAGCCCGTGCAGACTCTTTACTTTCGCTTTCGGAGGGTTTGCCAACACACGTCTGTCCACGTACGTGCTGGCAGCACCTGGTCTATGGTGGGAGCCTCGGAGCACCCCTGAAGCCTCACCCCCTCGCCTAACGGCCAAGACAAGTGGGGGCCAGAAGACCACTTCCCACTTGAGGACAGACCCCTGCTCCTTTCCCACGCTGAGGGGTGTGTCCTCCAGGGGAGAAAGGGCAGGATGGTGTGGCCACGTGGGAGAATGTGATAAAAAGGCAAAGGTGAAGGGGCTCTATTTAATAGTCTGGAGTCTTCAAGAGCGAGGGGATTTAGGGAAAGGGCAAGAAAATGTAGAGCAAGAGAAAAGCAAAGCTGGTCTCTGGGAAACTCGGGGGCATTGAAGGAGAAACGCTTTGCAGAGGTAGGAAGAGACTCTCATGTGCTATCAGTGAAAGGCAGTGGGAACTACCTTGCTGGAAGCTCAAGTCCATGATTCATTGTAAATAAGAGGTCAAAGGTGAAAGGAACGTATACGTCAAAAGTTAGAACAGCTCAATGAAAGGCGTTTTATCTGACCCTCTGTGGAAAAAAGGGAAATAGTGTTTGGCAAATTTCCAAGGGGAGCAAAAGTGATCATTTTGTTGGTAGGCTCACATAACTTCTAAAACCTACGGTTTGTAATTACCAAAGGACTCAAATCAATGGTTCTACCACTGGCCCTCAGACAAGCAGAGGAGAGTAAATGGTTTGGTATAGCAGGACCCCAAATCTTATAGGATGCAAATCTCATATCCAACAAGGAAAAATAATCCATAAGAAGCCTTCCCACAAATTTTAATTTTTTTCTGAACGTTTAAAATGTTATGAAACACAGTTAACCTAAAAGTAAATCTATTGACCTGACAGCCAAAATAATTCTTCACATATTTTATAAAAGCATAATGGCATTCACTCAGTTGACAAATATGTACGGGTTGATAAGGCCAGATAAAGCCACACATGCCTCAAAACCCATCCAAAGGGGTTAGAAAGAAACCACTTAAAATACAAGGTGACTAAACTTCATTGGAGACCAAGGAAAAGCACAACTAATAGAAATAAAGTCTAATTTTAAATAAAGCCTTTATATTAAAAAGCAGAATCTTTTATATAGTTTAACAATGCTCAAGTTGAAAACAGACAAACCTCATACACAAAGTCACCCATGGCTTAAGCAGCAGGAACGGGTTGTACTAGAGTCAGAATTGTAACCTAAATGCTACTAGACTTAAGCCCATTGGTCATTTATTTTATGTGATTTCAGAGTTGTGTAAGAAGAGATACAAAATTATAAAATGTTCACATCTGATGAAACGCCAAGAAACCACACCCAGCTCAACAAATTAAAAGGGAAACCTTTAGTCCTCATTTAATGGAATCCTTTTCACTTGACACTCGCAAAGATAAATAACCATAAAAACAAAGACAAACTTGAAACAAATCTTATCTCATCGGACAAGTAGCCCGGAGTCCCAGTTAGCTCTGCCACTAACCAACTATGTGGCTTTGGAAATATTAACCTTCTGGCCCCATGTTCCTTCTCTGTGATTACTGCGTGGATCTGTGAGCCATTACAGGGCACAAGCTTGTGTCTGCAAGGGCAGCGAGGCCCAGCCCCTCCTAGCCCAGCCCTTCACACAAATATTTCACCGCCCAGCTTACATAAAATACTTCATGGCAAAAGCCTGCTCTAAACATCTGTCATTCCTACACCTTGAGGACCAAAAGTGGCTTCTCAAAAATAAACCCCCCAAAAAGATGATCCCTGAAGATCTGAAATAGTTCCTCGGAGGTCTAAGTTTTTCTATGACTCTGAATAAAAACCAACACTATAGAAACAGAATAAGCGGGATGGCGAAAGATTTTCACATTCTTTCCGATCTTTTCTCCACCCTTTGGCCTTGAATCAATTATGAGGGCAGCCATCAACTGGTGTGGGCCGGAGAGGGCAAGGGTAAGTTAGAGAGATCAATGAGTCAGGGACAGTACTTGCTATAAAAACTGAGACAAGATGAGGAAGCCACAAAAATTTACAAAGATTCCCGGAGTCGTGTTAGTCTGCTGTAGTACCTCTACAAATTATCTACTGATGCGTAGCACATTGTCCCAAACGCAGCAGCTTAAAATCACTGTATGATTTCACACAGTGTCTGAAGGTCAGGAATTTGGGTGTGGCCTAAACTTGATCGCTGTGGCTTACGGGTCTCTTGGGTGGTAGATGAGATGTCGGGACGGGCTGTAGTCATCTGAAGCTTTTCCAGAGACTTGAAGAGCGGCTTCTAAGGTGGCTCACTCACATGGCTGGCAAATCGAGACTGGGTGTTGTTAGGAAGCCTCAGTTCTTTATGAAGCTGACATTTCCATAAGGTTGCTGGATAGAGCCAATGGTCCAAGAGAAAGAAAGATGGAAGCCGCAATGTCTCATCACCTAGCTTTTCAAGTTACACTCCACCATTTCCTCACATCCTGCTGGTTACATAGTCAGACCATTCCGTGCAGGCAGGACTGCAAAGGAACATAAATAGCAGGAGGTAGGGACCATCCTGGGGACTGGGGACCACAGTTCACTTTCTGGCCCCAATGATGCATGTCCCGCCCACATGCAAAAGTGCACTAATCCTTCTCAAGGCACAGAAAATCCTCATTCCTTTAGGTGAGCTCACAATCTGCAATCTCATCATCTAGGTCTGATCCAAGTGTGCATGAGGTGCCTCGGGTACAGGTCCTTAAGTACAGCCTTGAGCACATTTCCTCTCAACCTGAATGCCACTGAGCTAAAATAACAAGTTACCTGCCCCCACCTCCACCCCACACCCAACATATAATAGTGGGACAGGTGTAGGGGGACCACTGGAGACACTCCAGTTCCAAGTGTTGAGGAATGAATGCCACAGAAATTCTGAAATCCTGCAAAGCACGGACTAGTGGGTCATTCCTTAGGATCCCAGGCCAGGAAATACTTCCTCATGCATGTTCGCTTTATCCTCTGAACTTTTGGTTCACCTTAAATGTCATGTTTCCATGTCTTTGAAAAGTAGTCTCTGTCTGCAGCAGTGTTAGCTCTCTCAGTCCACTTTCTCCCCGTTAAAATTTGGGGAACTAAAGGCCTCTTAGTCTAAGAAAACGCTTTCGGATTAAGTTTACAGTGTTTCTGCAAATACAATTTGCTCAAAAAATACCCTAAGTCTTCTATGAATCTTATTGGACTTCATTCCACTAGCCAAGGAAAAGCCACATCCACAAATCCCTACAAGAGAAGCCCTTCTCTGCCTTGGTCTGCAGAGATGAGTGCGGGACACCACCCTTAAGCTTCTAAGCTATTTTTTTTTTTTTATCCTCACCCGAAGACATTTCTCCATTCTTTGTTCAGATAGAGTGTGAAGAGAGAGAGAGAGAGAGAGAAACATCGACGTGAAAGGGACACATCGGGTGGTTGCCACCCACACGACTCAACCAGGGCCGGGGACAAACTGCAACCGAGGTACGTGCCCTTAGTGGGAACCGAAACCAGGTCTCTCTGGACCGCAGGCCAATGCTCTACCGCTGAGCCAAACTGGCCAGGACCTTAAGCTTCTTAGAAGCTCTATTGCTGGTCTAGACAGATTTCCAAGGCACCACTTTGGATCTTTCTAAGATCTTAGAAGAATTGTACAGCCACACCCTCAGCTTCATCATTAGACCTTGTTTTCCTGCCAGTGCTCTGAATTTGATCTTTGCCAGAAGGCTATTTCATCACCTGACCAAGGAGTCTGATGATTTTTCAAACCAGCAATTCCCATGTCCCTCCTGTTTATCATTCCAACCTTCTCTCTCTCATTTTACCGCAATCAGCAGGAGGAAGCCAGGCAGCACTTTGACATTTCACCTGGAAATCTTTGCAGATCACCTAGTTCATTAGGCACAATTTGTAGGTAAAAGGCAATAAATATCAGGTGAGAATCATTGGAGCCACCTGAGGAGCTGGCTATGATACTTATACAATAAAGAATACAGAACAGTCGTTACTTTGGGGTAGACACATACACTGTTTTAGAGACACTGAGTTTCAGATATCTACATCAAGATGTCCAGCTAGTAATAAATTGGATTCAGAGCCCATGAAAAGTATCTGATCGTAAACTATGGTTTGGGAAATCAAAAACATATTGGTAGTAGTTGACATTAATGATGTAGATGAGCCCTCTAAAGAAAAGAAAAGCTAGAGAAGGGTGCACCCATCAGAAACCAATATTTAAGAAGCAGATAAAAAGAGAGAGAGAGAGAGAGAAGTCAAGAAAGAAAGAAAGAAAGAAAGAAAAACCCTCGCAACCAGAGGAAAAGCAGAAGTAAAGCGCATCGTGGAAAACTAGGGAAGAGAGTTTCAAGATGGGAGAGTCAGATGCTCCAAAGAGCTCCAACAAGGCAAAAATAAAAACAGCCCAAAGAATTTGACAATCTCATGGAAAATCCATCAACTTCAAGGAGCTGAGAGCAAGTAAGTGACACTGAAGATGAGGGCAAGAATCACTCAAGACGCAGAAGCTCTCCTCGATGCCACCCTAATGTCTTGCCTCCCACAAGGCTGCATCTCCGACCCTCCCGTGTTAGGAGGCTCCGTTTCTGGAAGGAGGAGCAGAGAGCAGTTGTCACTCTCAGTCTCCTGGCCCCACGTGGGGGACCATGTTCTGCTCCTCCTGGCATTTTCCAGTTTTAAACATAAACAAAATTATACACTTCTATGGACTCTGGACTCCTCTCTATCTCCATCATACATCTTTTTTTTATTTTATTTTATTTTTTTTTACTTTTTTTTTTTTTATCCTCACCCGAGGACATTTTTTGTTCAGATAGAGTGGGAGGGAGAGAGAGGAAGAGAGAGAGAGAGAAAGAAATGCAGACTCTGGATTCATTTCCTCCTTGGGTGGAGGAGAAGCTGGGAGGAGATACCCGGGCGTGGAGCTGGGGTGAGCACAGAAAATACTTAGAGACTCCAAAGATCAGCCCCAGTGAACACTGCTGACGGTACAAGACTATGGAATGCAAAAAGCAGATCAATGAGGAGGAAGTCATCCAATGGATGCAGGGAAACTGGAAGAAATCTTTTCCTGTTTTCTGCTCTGGGTGCTGCCTTTAACATTGGCAGTGGGCACCTAATGAACAGACGAACCAAGTTTGAACTGAGGAAGCCATTAGTGCTCTGGTCTCTGGCACTCGGCATCTTGGGTACACTCAGAACCAGTGCTTATAACCTGTGCATTTTGATGACTAAAGGCCTGAAGTAGTCCGTTTGTTACCAGAGTTTTTACAATGGACCTGTCAGCAAATTCTGGGCTCGTGCATTTGTGCAAAGCAAAGCTCCCGAATTAGGAGATACAACAGCCATCATTCTGAGGAGGCAGAAGCTGATCATCTCGCGCCGGAACCACCACATCACTGCGCTCCTGTACCCCTGCACCTCTGCAAGGACACGGCCACCAGGTGCTCGGTTCATGACGCCGTGCCGGACTCTTCCTGCGCCTTGTGAGCGACAGGTTTCCCAGTCTCCCGGAAGTTTGCCATGTTCGTCACCTCGTCCCAGAGCACTCAGGTGTGGACAGGCTGAGTCACCAACTGCCTAGTCTGGGTGCGGCATGATCAGTGACACTCTCACCTCCAGAAGGTCTGCTGGTCCTCACCCACGCACCTCGCTGCCTGTGCTCCCGTCACTTCGTGGAGGTCGACCTCGGCAAGACGGGGAACAGCACGCAGGCTGAAGGGTGGGACTGAGGAGGCAGCCATAGCTCAGGGTCAGCAAGAACAGACGGACAAGGAATCACACATGTCGTACAGCTAACATAAAACAAAACAAAACACACGAGCAGACACAAAACCCTAGGAGCTTGGGGATAATTAGGTTGACATAGCTCAGTAAGTTCACAATCCTATTTTTGGATGACGACTCACTGGGTGCCCCTCTACCTCAAAGGACCACTGCTAGAAGACCCCATTGCCTCTTTACTGTCAACATAAGACAAATGAGAACAAAGTGAGCCAAAGGCAGAGAGAGAGAGAGAGAGAGAGAGAGAGAGAGAGAGAGAGAGAGAGAGACTATATAATACTGTATGAAAAGTGTTTACTAAGTGTTCTCAAAGAATGGAAGAAGTTTACTTAAAAAACTGTGTGAGCCCAGCCAGTGTGGCTCAGGGGTAGAGTGCTGACCCAGGCACCAAGAGGCCACCAGTTTGTTTCCCAGTCAGGGCACATCCCCAGGTTGTGGGCCTGATCCCCAGGGAGGGGCGTGCAGGAGGCGGCCAATCAATGTTCTTTCTCATCGATGTTTCTCTCTCTCTCTCCCTCTCCGTCTCCCTTCCTCTCTTTTTCTAATATCAATAAAGAAAAAATTTAAAAAAAAACAACTGTGTGAGCACATGCACACCCAATCCCTTCTGATCTTTCTACACTCAACTGGAGACAACAGAGTAGGAAAAAATGGAAGCGACACAAGGTGTATGTCTAGGACATTAATGCTTTTGCAAAAATTAAAGCCTTTTAAAGAAAGGTTAGTAGCTGAAGCCCCTATAGAGAAAAGATGTCTTAATCATCTCTTATGAAAGTGGATGTAAGCAACTGTATTTCAACTAAGAAAGACTGTCGTTTTCCTTTCACAGTACACCCCAGGCTAGTGACTTTGCCAAACCCAACTGGGACACAATCTTTGTCCAAGGCTCTCGCTGGGAGGATGGAACAGTGCAGCCCCATGCCGACAGGGGCAGCTCCCAGCCAGAGCATTTCGGGTGGTTTAACTGCAATTTCTGCTCTTAAACGAGATGAGATATCCTTGGTTCAGGTGCCCCAGGTTTTTGAACAGAAGAATAAATACAGAGCAGAAAAGATAAAACTCAATCAAATGATTTGAAAATAGATTCTGTACTACATGTAAACCCGATCCCAAAGAATAATACAACACATACCCCTCCCTATTTGACTTCACACATGAAACCTTGTGGTATAGTCCATATATGTATATTTCTTGATCTTAAAGAGAAAGGAAGAGAGAGACAGACAGACAGACAGACATAGATTTGTTGTTTCACTTCTGTGTGCATTCTTTGGTTGCTTCTTGTATGTGTCCTGACCAGAGATTGAACCCACAACCTTGGTGTACCAGGAAGATGCTCTAACTACCTGAGCTACTCGACCAGGACTCATATATTCTTGTGAATTTCAAAGGGAAATTTGCAAGGCTCTTTCCTGGTATTGGGTGAAAACCATTTCTGCATCATCTGCATTTGCTCCCTAAGCAATGGAAGGTGTGTAAAGTGCCCTCTGCTGGTCAAGTGGAGACACTTTACCAAACACTTCATGGGAAGTTTGGTTGGAACAACTGACAACAAAGTGTGCCCTATAGACTCATCTTTAAATTTTAAATGATATTAAATATACACATCATATTTTTGGCCAAATCGGAAGCCATTCTTCCTGCTTCCAGTCAGCTTCAGAAAATTTTTTAAAGGGACTTTTTCTCTGGAACTCAGAACATCAATATATTAAGAGTCACGTTCTTTAAAATAAAAAGTTTGTTAATATATTATCAGACTATTTCAGTCCTTTACAAGCCAAATAAATGTGTAAACATTCCTAGTATTTCAAAGAAGCAATTATGCAAGCTGTTCAGTGTGATATATTAGTATTCTATGGGTTAAGTGGCTTAATAGACAAAATAGTTGAAAAAATTAGGGGCTACTACACTGCATATATTATACATGTATAATCACACATGTATGCAGATGTGGGGTACACTGAACTTCAAAGCCCAAATAAGTAGTTACACTTTTTCTGGTTAGCAGGAAAAAAAACTATTGTTTATCTTTCTTGCTTTATTTGAGAGTGTACCATAAGCAAGGTTTTTCTCAAATATTTATTTTAGCTTCAGTTGTGCTGTCATTTCATGAAACAGAGCTCTCTGCTCCTCTGCCAGAGAGGACAACAGCTTTCTCAGCATCTGTTGATGTGTGGAATTTAAAAGAATAAAATTTTATTCCATTCTGTGTGAATGGTTTGAACAATGAACAAAGAATCCACGCAGAAGCTGTCACATCCGTGTTAAAATGTTGCGAACAGTGGATGATGTCGTGACACTGGTTCACAGCTGGGAAACAATTGATGGAGGAGGTATTATCAGAGCAAAAGCTGACATGAGCTGCAAGGATAGGTCCTGCTGTAACAACAGATCCTCGGGATGCAAATAATGTTATTGTAAGCTTTGAAAACACATGACCCTGTGCAATCAGCTTTCTTTTCCTTTTTTTATCCTCACCCAAGTATATTTTTACATTTATCTCCAAATAGAGGTGGAAGGAGAGAGGGAGAAAGAGGGAGAGAGAGAAACATCGATGTGAGAGAGACATCGATTGGCTGCCACCCACACGACCTGAACCAGGGCGGGGACAAACCACAACTGAGTACATGTCCTGGGCTGGAATCGAACCCAGGACTCTTTGGTCCGTGGGCTGATGCTCTAACCGCTGAGCCAAACCAGCCAGGGCAGCTTTCTTATTCTTAAAACAGAAAATAATCAGAATAATTAAAATGGGGAAAAGGTCAAATAAACTAAAAAATGCAGACTGGCTGGCTCCACCCCAGAATCAGAACCTGCATGCTAAGAAGATCCTCCAGGGGATTTGAGTCTTTGTAGACATAAGCTTTCTGGCAAAGAACAATATAAAAACAATATTTCCATATGATTGTAAAGCAGTGTTTCTCCTTAGTGTGAACACGAATCACCCAGGGATCACAGGGCAGTCATCACCAAAAGTACTTGAATTCCACTATGATACACTAATTGCAATCACTCGAAATTATCTTAAAACAACTCCCAAGCAGCAGAGTAACTAAAATATATCCAAATTTGCATTTTGATTATACAGTTTCCATGAAGAAAGCAGTTAAGTCACCATTTTGATCAGCTGACACGATCTTTGTTTTGGAGAATCCGTCCTCTATTTTATGGCTTAGCTAATAAATGTAAGCTGTGAAGTAACACCTACATTTTATGACTATGTTTTGTAGGTCAACACTCAGAGATCCAGCTTCAATAGTTATTTGTTAAAAAGGTAAGCAGCTAATATGTTTGGGGGATTTTTGTTTTTTGAAGTTTTCCTTGGGTCCTCATTTCTCTACAAAGCAAGAGGCTCAGTCATTTGCTGTTTAATAGCAAAGGAACTATGGACAAGGAGAGCAGTAAGCTTTTGTCACACGTGAAAAAGGGAATAGGAACCAACTAGGAATGCTTACGGGGAATTGGCAAGTAACACCGGGGGCCCAGGAGATTGTACATGATAATTATGCAGAAGCTTGGTGATTTGATTTTTCTCCAGCACTGCTTGGCAGAACAGGAGCAAAAACCAGACCAAGAGAGACAGGGCTGAGATTGGCAAGATAGGGCAGCAGAAGGTCAAAGGAACGAGGGCTGAGTACCCTGGTGAAATGCTAGTTATTGAAATGCTTTAATCAACTCAGGTGACAACCACACCAAAGCAGTAATAGGCTTTGTCAAACTGCAGCATGGAATAAGGTACAGTCTTGCATATCATTCAAATTAAACTCTATATCAAAAGTGAATTCTAAGACATATCCACCCTTTTTAAAAATGCTGAAATTGATGCTTAAGAAGTTCTGACCGAGAACAGATCGGTGGTTGCCAGATGGGGAGGGTCAGTGATGGGGATGAAATGGGAATAAAAGGAAAAAGAATTGTGTCCTCGAACCATTTATGTTTTATGTTCCAAAGAAAAACAAATAAACAATTGCTTAAAGAAACATGTCATCGTGACACTAACAGGCATCTTTTATGAAGATTGCTTCATTAAAGCATGTTTGATGAAGAAAAATTACATAGTAAAACTAGTGCTCACTGAGAATTCCCACTCCGTGCAGCTGCGCCCACCCTCTGCAGAGAATCACTTTCACCGGTAATGTATCTGGATCATCAGATCTGGTTTAAGCTTTTCAGCCTCAGGGACTCCCTACTTTATGAGGCTGACTCACTGTTGGTCTTTTCTATGTCAAGACAGTCCCCAAATTTCCTCACTATAACTGTAAAACCTTCTTCCCAAGTCAAGGTGATACGGAGGCTGAGAAGCCGCACAGCCTGCCCACCTACAGGCTGGACCCAGGACAGCCTGAGGACCAGGAGAGTCCATGGGATGGTGTACATTTCAGCAGCCTCAAGACACAAGAGGAGCTGATGTTTCAGTTCAGGTCTGAAGGCAAGAAAGGACCAATGTTCCAGCTCATCCAGTCCGGCACAGCAGTCTCCTCTTATTCACAGGAGGGCGGCCTTTTTGTTCCAGCCAGGCCTTCAACTAATTAGTCACGGCCCACCCACATCAGGGCGGGAAGTCTGCTTTACAGTCTCCCAATTCAAATGTTAACCCTCACGGACACACTCAGAGTAATGTTTGACAAAATCTCTGCACACCCTGTGGCCCGGTCAAGTTGACACACAAACTTCATCATCACAGCGACTGAAACTGTTCCTTATCCAGCTTTCCTGCCTCTCTTCTCGACTTCCTTGAGTCTATTCTTCACACACCAACCAGTGATTTTTTTTTTCAAAATTTCTTTTGAGATATAACTCATCATACAATTCACTCATTTAAAAGTGTACAATTCAATTGTTTTTAATATAGTCACAGGTATGTGTCTCCTTTACCACAGGTAACCAATGATCACAACCAATTTAATTGCTCTCAAAGGCCCCTAACAGCTTCTTATCACACTTAAACTATAATGCAATGTACTCACCAAAGTTCATGACGCCTTATAAATCCTTGAGGCCTACGTCTCCAGCTCACTCAGGTCCAGACCCATAGTCCTCCTTGTTGGTCCAGCTTCATCCTGCCCAGATCCCCATCTTGTCCTCCTGACTCCCCATATCTTCCCACTCCCTCACGCCATTCATGCCCCTAATCCATGTCAGCGCCAGAAATAAGATGTCCCTGAACACCTTCTCTGAAATTCTTTTCAAACATGCACTTCATCAATCTCTCCCAATGGGCCTAATATTTTCAGTGTAATTATTGGCAACAGACAAGGTATTATATATTGTTCATTGTAAGTATTGTACCTGCCGGCTTATTATTGACTAATTGACTGTCCTCCATTAGAGAGGAACTTTATCTGCCTTATTTGTGGGTGTGTCCCAAATTCCTAGAACAGTTTCTGGCACATAATAGGTGTTTAATAAACATTTTTAGGAAGGGAGGGATAGTTATGAGCCCAAAACCCATCAAGTAACCAAGGCCCTCATACCTTACACTGGGTTCTGTGTCTTATTACCCCATCTGCTTTTCCTTTTCCAATTTCTACATAACAAAAGATGCCTAAAGCCCTGGCCAGTTTGGTTCAGCGGTTGGAGCATGGGCCTGCGGTCCAGAGAGAACCGAGTTCGGTTCCCACTAAGGGCATGTATCTCAGTTGCACTTTGTCCCCGGCCCTGGTTGGTCATGCGGGTGGCAGCCATTCGATGTGTCCCTTTCATGTCGCTGTTTCTCTCTCTCTCTCTCTCTCTGTTCCTCTCTCTCCCTCCCACTCTGCCTGAACAAAATATGGAAAAAATGTCCTTGGGTGAGGATAAAAAAACAAAAACAAAAAAAGGTGGCTAAAGAGAAATGTTCCAAATATTTTTGTATCTGAATGAAACTGTTGTGTATGATATAATCCTACCCTGAATCATTTTTATTTCTTTATTAATTTTAGAGAGAGAGGAAGGGAGAGGGAGAGGGAGGAGATAGAAACATCGATGAGAGAGATACCGGTCAGCCGCCTCCTGCATGCCCCACACTGTGGATTGGACCCACAACTTGGACATGTGCCCTGACCAGGAATCAAACCAGTGACCTCTTGGTGCATGGGACGATGCTCAACCACTGAACCACACTGGCTGGGCTGATCATATTTTTAAAAACTCCACAAGTTGCCCTAGCCAGTGTGGCTCAGCAGTTAGAGCGTCAGCCTGCGGTCCAGAGAGACCCGGGTTCGGTTCCCACTAAGAGCATTTACCTCGGTTGCAGTTTGTCCCTGGCCCTGGTTGGTCGTGCGGGTGGCAGCCACTCGATGTGTCCCTTTCACGTCGATGTTTCTCTCTCTCTCTCTTCCTCTCCCTCCCTCCCACTCTATCTGAACAAAAAATGGAAAAACGTCCTCGGGTGAGGATAAAAAAAAAATGTTTTTAAATAAATAAAAACTCCACAAGTTAATTACAGTGTTGCTTTAAGAATTCTAAATCATTGCCCTGGCCAGTTTTTCTCAGTGGTTAGAGCATCGACCTGAAGACCAAGGGGCCTTGGGTTTGATTCCCAGTCAAGGACATGTACCTGGGTTGTGGGTTCGATCCCTGGCCCCAGTCGGGGTCGTGCGGGAGGCAATCAATTGATGTTGTCTCTCTCACATCGATGTCTCTCCCCGCCCCCCCCCCCCACTTCCTCCCTTTCATTCTATCTAAAAATCAATGGAACACTATCCTCAGGTGAGGATTAACCAAAAAAAGAAGAAGAAGAAGAATTTTAATTCGTTAATGTTTCAAAACAAGATTGCCCGCAGGGCTGAAAGTTGGCATATAAATGTTCATCTCAGATGTAAAAACAAGCTTTTGGCACTTCAGGGAAGAGCTTCTAAACCCATGTCAGTGCCGTGACGGTGGCCAGGAGTAAAACAGGACTTTCCTGATCTACAATGATGCATCATCAGGAGGCATTGGAAACAACTTCAAAGTTGACATTAAGCTTTTAAGTTCACACTCTTGGTGATACTTATCTTTAATTGGGAGTTAGAGAGCAGAGAAACTAAGGAACTCTGGAAGAAATCTCCTAAAAATGCTTCATAAATAACTTTAAAATACTGACTTACTTATAGGCCATTTATGTGGAGGTGTTAGGCATCTGGAGAGTTAATATCGAATATTTGTTAGTTTGAAGACAGCCAGTGCACAATCCCCATTCAGTCTACCTTCTCAGACTTGGTTATCGGATAACCTCAAATTATCTCAAAATACAGATGGTGATCCACAGAAATTCCAGTAACATATACATTACCAAAAAATATATTTAAATTAAAATACAACAATAAAAAATATCATTTGCAATGTGCAAAGTGGCCTTATTTTTAGTAAATGTCTAACTTTTATAATTTCTTACAAAAGTATAAACAATACATTGATAATGGCAATACTATAGGACTCTCTTATATAGTAATTAAATAAGAAAAAGTACTCCATGTTTTTGTTATCAGTGTTTTCTTTATAAAGAAATAATGAGACTGCCCTGGTCAGTTTGGCTCATTGGTTAGAGCTCCCACAGACCAAAAGGTCAAGTAGGTTTGATTCCCTGTCAAGGACACATACCTGGGTTGCAGATTCGATCCCCAGCCAGACTGGGGTCATGCAGGAGGCAACTAATCAATGTGTCTCTCTCACATTGATGTTTGTCTCTTTCTCTTTCTCTCTCTCTCTCTCTTCCTTGCCCCCTTCCACTCTCTCTCTCAAAATCAATGGGAAAATATCCTCAGGTGAGGATGGAGAGAAGAGGAGAGGAGAGGAGAGGGGAGGGGAGGGGAGGGGAGGGAGGGGATGGGAGAGAAGGGGAGGAGGGGAGGGGAGGGGAGGGGAGGTGAGGGGAGGGGAGGGGAGGGAAGTAGGGATGGGAGGGGAGGGGATGGGAGGAGAGCGGCGAGCGAGCGAGGCCGAGCGAGGCGAGGCTAGGCGAGGCGATGCGAGGCGAGGCTTGCGGGCGAGGCGAGGCGAGGCGAGGCAGGAGAGGAGAGGAAAGGAGGAGTGGGAGGGGGAGGGAGGGAGGGAAGGAAGAAGGAAAGGAAGGGAAGGAAGGAAAGGAAGGAAGGAAGGAAGACTGAGAAACTAGTAATATAAGAGTAGTTTCAATTTTAGTGTTTGAGGCATAATTATATAACTTGTCACAAAAGAATGGGATAAATATAGTTCACTTTTCTTTTGGAATAAAATCATGTCTTCAGCATAGTTTTAATCAGGAGACCACAACTGAGCAGTTATAATCAAGTTTATTGATATTATTTAACCTTCACTGTCTCCACTAGGAAAGAGAGAAAAAGAAAAAAAAAAAAAAGAAACTCTTTTAATTCAATAAAATACCAAGGTCTGATCCAACATATATAAAATTGTTCCAGTACAGTGATGGGTTTGAAATAAACAAACATTAAAGAGCACGGTAATTTAGAGAAACATCTAGCTTTCATTATTTATCAATTGAGGAAATCAAGAATATGAAAGCTAAGTCGGAGCTGAGACAGAGTAGTGGGATGACGGGACATGGCAGCCAGAATCTGTATGAATGCTGCTCCCACTGGCTAAGCAATCAAACAGGCAAGGGTGAGTGGCTCAACAAGAATTTGCTTGGCAAAAACCTCTCCCAGATTTGCTGTGTGGAAGATCTCCTCAAGCGAATCTACAAAATCAGCAATAAAATTCAAGAACAGAGGAAAAAGCAACTGATCTTACCATTAAATGGTTATTTTAAACTAGCTCTATAATACCATCTTCCCTGCTGTCACTTGTTATTGGTGTTCTCTATACATCAACATCCAAATATACTCACAAAAGATCTTGCTTATTATCAACTATGTTCCCTCTGAGTCACACACTGGGTTTGAGAACAACCCTCAGTCACCACAGTTGCAAGGCATATATTGGCTGCTCATCCAATTTTACATTCCGTTCTATTATTCTTTGAATCTTCTCTCTTCAACCACACAAAATTTATTTCTGTTCTACCCAGAAAAGTGCTACCCTTGAATGAAAATAATAATTATATTTGTTCTTCTTATATTATTTCAACTTGGATGAAAAAGAAAAGAAAACAGAAGTGGGCTTTTTTTTCCCCTGAACATACTGTCTTGAGGTCTCACATTTTATTTTTTATTGGTGTTTATTTAGTTTTATTTATAGAAAGAGCTCATAAGCTCCATGTCCCCAAAACCTCTCCTCTTCCCACTCCCTTAACTCCTCTCCCCCTGGAGAAAAGAATGGGATAAATATAGTTTCTACCTGAGAATGGTTTTAGAAAAGCACAAGAGAAAATCTGGATAAGAATATTTAAATTATAGTTGATCCATCAGGTGAATTTTCCATTACTGCTGAAAGGGAAACACTAGATGTTTCAACAGTGACCTTGACATAGACTAGCTTGCGCTGGTTTGCTGACACCCAACACAGGTACAAGAACATTAACCACTAATAACCTTTTGAGAAATGGCAGTTAGAACGGACCGATAAACTTGTGTTCTTCCTTTTTTTTTTTTTTTTTAATTTTTTATTTATTTTTTTGTTACAGATATTTCTCCTTTTTTACCCCATTGGCACCCCCCTCCCCAGCCCACCCCCGCCCCGTCCCCGGCTTAGTTGTCCATGTCCATTGGTCATGCATACAGGCATATAAGTTCTGTGGTTTATCCCCGCCTTCCCCCTCCACTAGCCACTTTGAAGGCAGGTGAACTGAGAATCCAGCTCTGACGCTGGCTGGTATCTTTGCATGTCCTGCATTCTACAGCATTCCTGAACGAGGAGACAAGCTGCCCAGCCCCCAGTCAAATCTTACGCATTCCACTCTTCTAAGTAATATGAAAGAGGGACCCTTTAGGGCAAGGATGTTCACATTCAGCCCATGTTTTTGATGCAAGTGTGGATATACTGAGGATTTTTCTATGGAGCCCACTGATAAGACAAACATTCATGCAAATGAATGGCTCAAACCAAGTTTTCTGAAATACCATTGTTTTTCAAAGGGAACTGCAAATTGAAATGGCATGTATAAGTAGACTGATCAAATCTATAGGCATTGGACAAACTAACCCATATCAAAGGGTAGTGTTTAATTTCTTGATTCTTTGGCTCAGTGGTTCTCAACCAGGGATAATGTTACCCTTATAGAGGTCACTGGCAATATCAGGAAATATTTTTAGCTGTCAAAAATGGGGGTTTGGGGGCATGATGCTACTGGTATCTAGTGAGTAGAGGCCAGGTATGCTGCTAACCATTCTGTAATGCACAGGGCAGACACCCAGAACAAAGAATTATCTGGCCCAAAATGTCAACAGTCATTAGGGCCAAGGTTGAGAAACCTTGCTTTAGCTAAATACAAATAAATCATCATGAGTCCAAGATGAATAACTTATGTGATGCTCTCTACACACATTGTATTTCATGCACACTAACACATCAGATGGCAAACATTATTCTGGTTCAACAGTTTTCACCATCAGAAATCTTGCTTGTACAAAATAATATTAAATGTAAAGTATAACTGAAAGTTTTTTAAATTAAAAAAAGAATTATCTTGTCTGATTCTCAGGGTTTTGTATTGAGGTTGAATGTTTTTGTTCCCAAATAAAATGTTCATTTTGAGTTTCAAAGACTTAAACATACCCACAATTAATGCCAGCTAATTTTTTGGAAAACTCAATCTCCTGGGTTAGAATTTTTCTAATATGGCTTTGTAAAGAATAGCAAGAACAGAAAAGATAAGGGGAAACCTATTTCTTTATAATATAAAACTCAGTCAACTAAGAAAAGTCACATCTCTTTGGGAACATGGTTACTGTGTTCCCCCACCAAAAAAATAATAATAATAATAACAATAATAATAATAATGAATGCTTCAAGCAAAGCAGTCAATATATTTCTAAATTATCTAAACATCTCTTTCTGAATTGTCATTGCTCATGTTTTTCACACAGGTTCACGTGCAAAGGTAAATCCACTGCAATGGCTTCCAAGCTAAATATACATGGTAACTGATATGGAAAGTTATAGTTGCAGGAAAGAAAATAAGAAAGGAGTATTAGAAGAGGTGGCTTAGAGTACTATAATCACTCAGGTTAACAACTAGTTCACAGAAATTACATAATTCTTACTGTATTTGACTTAACTTGATGTATCTACCCCACACAAACCTCATTCACAGAGCCCACGTCAATCCACACACATAAACTGAGTGAGCCAAAGGGAACCAACACTCCTGACCACAGCCCATTTGGCCAAGACGACTTCCTTCTCAAGGAACTCATGCACAGGCTGGCCATGATATCAGTAGCCTGGAAAGAAAAGGCAACCTGATCTATTCAGATTGAGACCCTCAACTAGGAAACACCATTCCCCAAAGGAAAAACGTAACATTGTGGCCCTGGCCGGGTTGGCTCAGCGGTTAGAGCAACAGCCTGCAGACCAAGGAGTGTCAGGTTCAATTCCGGTCAAGGGCACGTACCTTGGTTACGGTTCGATCCGTGGTCCTCATCAGGGTCATGTGGGAGGCAACCAATTGATGTGTCTCTCTCACATCGATGTTTCTCACCCCACCCCGATCTCAATCTATCTGAAAATCAATGAAAAAAATATCCTCAGAAGAGGATTTTAAAAAAATTGTCATGTGGAATGCAGCAGCCATGTTTATGCTGGGCTAACAGGAGAATTCTCTGAAAAGTCCTTGAAGTAAAACACTCTACACCTCACTTAGCTTAAAGATCTCCGGTCTTTGTAACAAAAAAAGCATTAACTATGTGTAAAACTGGTGAGTTTTGATTAACATCTTTGAATGTATCAATGTCAATTTCCTGGTTTTAATACTCTACCACAGTTATGCAAGATGTTAACATCTGGGGAAAATGGGTGAAGGGCACAGAGAACCTCTCTGTACTGCTTGTTCATTTTATTTGTCTGTTGTTTGTTGCAATTTTCTGTGAATCTATATTTATTTCAAAATAAAGTTTTTTTTAAAGTGTGCGTTAACTAAGACATTTACCTGTCTGTATTAGTTTCCTAGGGCTGCCATAACAAAGTACCACAGAGTTAGTGGCTTACAACAACAGAGATGTATTGTCTCACAATTCTGGAGCAAGAAGTCCAAAAATCAAGGTGTCCACAAAGCCCTATGAAACCGGTAGGGGAATTCTTCCTTGCTGCTGGTGGTTTGCCAGCAATCTCTGGTGTTCTTTGGCCTGTAGATACATCACTGAAGCCCTCGGTTGTCACAAGGCAGTCTTCCTGTGCATCTGTCTTCACATGGCCCTTTTCTCATAAAAACACCCATCGTGTTAGATTACGTGCCCACCCTACTCCAGTATGACCTCAGCTTAACCAGTTACATCATCTGCAACAACCTTTTTCCCAAATAAGATCACACTCTGAGGTGGGGGGTTTTATAACCTCAATATATTATGTCTTTGGGGAGGGGGTGCGCAGGGGACACAATTCAACCTGTAACACGATCCCATCAAAGACCTAATTTTGGAGCCTACCCTCTTTCACAATGGAAATCTTATTTATTCATTCATTTAAAAATCTTTGGTCTCCTACCTATATCAGTCACTATGCTATGTGCTGTGAACACAAAAATCACTAACATGGTCCTGGCCGGTTTGGCTCAGCGGTTAGAGTGTCGGACAACGAACCAGAGAGTCCCAGGTTCGGTTCCCACTAAGGGCATGTACCTCGTTTGCAGTTTGTCCCTGCCCTGGTTGGGGTTGTGTGGGTGGCAACCACTCGATGTGTCTTTCTCACATTGATGTTTCTCTCTCTCTCTCTTCCCCCATCTCTCCCTCCCATCTATCTGAAGATAAATGCAAAAATGTCCTCAGGTGACGATTAAAAAAAAAATCACTAACATGAAGAGTCTGGCTCAGCCCTGGCCGGTTTGGCTCAGCGGTTAGAGCGTCAGCCTGCGGTCCAGAGAGACCTGGGTTCGGTTCCCGCTAAGGGCATGTACCTCGGTTGCAGTTTGTCCCCGGCCCTGGTTGGTCGTGCTGGAGGCAGCCACTCGATGTGTCCCTTTCACATCGATGTTTCTCTCTCTCTTTTTCTCTCTCCCTCCAACTCTATCTGAACAAAAAATGGAAAAATGTCCTCGGGTGAGGATAAAAAAAAAAAAAAGAGTCTGGCTCAGCTTCTTCTAGACATGTCAAAATCAAGCCTTCTGAAATACTTTTTTTTATTTAATTGACTTGAATGAGAGCTGTAGACAGAGAGAAACATTGATCTATTGACTCCTATGCATGCCACAACGGGAGATTAAACCCACAACCTGGGTATGAGCCCTGACTGGGAATTGAACCCGGCATCTTTCAATGTATGGGGCAATGCTCCAACTGATTGAGCCACACTGGCCAGGGCTGACACCATCCTGCTTGAAGAATTCTTAGAGGTCAATCTTCATAGTCCCACTATAACTACTCATGAGTGTCAAAGTCATGGTCTACTATAGTTCTCTACAGAACATTTATCATCTGATGTTTTCTTGCTCATTTGTTAATTTATTTGCTTAATCACTGTTCCCCCACTAGAATGTAAGCACTTTAAAAGTAAGCTCCTTATTTGTCTATGTTCCTCCAATATATCCCTACAAACTGAAAAATTCTTGACCCAATAGGCACTATGTTAAAAGAATGAATGTGCTACAAGAGAACATTAATTAAATATCTGTGTGTCAGACCATCTATATATCTTCCATTTCCTCCTCATAACAACCCTTCTAGATAGATGCTGGAGCTCTAATTAACACTTGAAATTAAGGCTTTAAAGTTTGCTATAACCGTCCTGCCACACAGCATCAGAGGAAGGAATCAAATGAGGCATGATAATAACTTCAAATCAATCGAGCTTATCCCAATTCTGAGGCTGTGGTCACATGTATGCTCCTACATTCAACTGAAAATACTCATTGTCTTGCATTTGGGAAATCATCCTTCTTAATATGCTGGAAATGCATTTCGTTTTAGTTTCTAGAGATAAAATCCAAACCAGATAGAATTTCTGATGCTTTAAATAAAAATATTTGAGGAGATCTTTGGATTTAAAATTACATTTGTGATTTCATCTCACCATAGAATCAGAAGATTGAATAAAACCTCTAGTGGCCAACAACAAACCACCATCATTCAAGCATTCCAAATATGCAGTGTTTGAGATCAAAAGCTAATTTTATTTAAAATATATGTAATTGATCCAAGAAATGACAATTTAAAATCTAGGCATTAAACTATCTAAGAATAACTCAAGCCATTTGAAAAGACGGAGAGTACTTTCAACACTTTAAACTTTCAATTTTCACAGAAGTTATTTTCATATAAAGCCTATTTAGTTTATTAAACCAAATATTCTTCCTCGAAACACTTCAAAAAATAAATTTCTTTAATGTATACCTTAATACCTTCCAATGTATTCTATTACTATCAGTAATTCATAAACATATTCATATATTGCAATATAGTCATATACTGCTAGACAGACATTTTCTAATAAAAAACACTCTGCAAATAATTCATTTCTGTCAAAGTTATGATGAGATTTTCTTTTAGTTTTTTTTTAAATTAAATTTATTGGGGGTGACATTGGTCAATAAAATTATATAGGTTGCAAGTGTTCAAGTCTATGATACATCATCAGTATATTGTATTATCTCCTCACCACCCAAAGTTGAATCCTCTTACATCACCAGATATTTGACCCCCTTTACCCTTTACCACGCCCCCACCCCACTGATGAGAATTTTATGACAACTGCAAATCCAAACATTTTGGCCTTGCTATATTTAATTCTTCATACCTTTAACACCTGCATACACATTGTAGACAAACAGAAGGTTCCTAAATGTATTATAAACACAGCTTGACTATTCCAAAGAGAATATGTTTTTTTCCCCTTACATTCTAATTATTAGCTCTTAAATGTAGTGTTTTATGAAATTAAATGTTTTAACTGAATTCTATAATCAACCTTGATATTAGCTATAGCTAAAATTTTGAATATTATCCATCATTTGTGTTTTAATTATAAATTACTTATTTCCAAAGACATGGCCCTACCTTATTACTGGTCCCTTCAGTGTCCTGACCCACCAGAATCATTATATAATGACAGCATGAGGTAGTTTTCATATGCAAAACTCCAAATTTAAAGCTAAAAAGTCTAGAGAATCATCCATAGTCACTTTATGGATAGTATTACTGAGGCAAAGGGGAGGACATGCCCAGGGTCACACGGGATGCTGGTAGGAAAGCTGGTACATAAAGTAGAAGAGCTCGCAGGTCCTGAGCACTTGGCAAATACACTCCCAGCTCTGCGTGCCGAGTGAGGGCAGCGCGTCAGCAGGAAGTGCCAGAAACAGAACCACCGGTAAACACTGGACAGTTTCCCTAAACTGTGGTCAACTAGCAAACAATGTATGCAGGCTAAGCTTCAAAGGAATGTGATCCTAAACAAATACAATTTGTGGACATAATAAGCCAAGAAGGGACATATGTAAAGTCTGAGGACACAAAATTCAAAACAAACAAAAATAAATAAAATAAAACTTTCCGGCATAAGGGAAACAAAGAGAGGGACCAAAGGTGTGAGGAGGACATCACAAAACATGCTTTTCATGAGCAAAGAACTCCAAACCCACTTTCTACAATAATTCCAGTAAGAAAACCTGTCTATGTCTATCTTTTTACATTTCAAAAACAAAGAGATCTAGTTTTAAAGATAATGTATTACTTACCAAACCTGCTATTGGTGTGGACAGTCTATTGATCTTCTTTATGACACCAGGTTTAAGCTTATTAATCAAACTGAAAGTGAATAAAGAAATAAGAGATGCAATTACAAGAATGCCAATATCAATTTAGTGTTCTTTTTAACATTCTCAAAAATCATATAGGTCACTATTCCATCCCCAATATGTTATTCGGAGCCAAGAGCCCAGCAGAAAGCAAACAACTGAGAAAGTAACTCAAGAAACGGAGTCAGAACAGTGCTGCCAAACAGTAAGCAGTCCTCTTAGACCAGAGACACACTTCTCTATCCAAAGCCACATCCTTAAAATAGTAAGCTCCCATCTATTAAAGAAAGGTAATATTTGACTGTTGCAAATAGCCTGTTTAAGAATCTCCTCGTTATAATTTAGTTCATTTGGTCCTAAGAATACGTTTTTCTATTAATTATTTTCATTGATTTTTTTCCTCAAACTGATCCTTATTTTATTTTATTTATGTGAAGATTGATGGTACTATTTATTCATGTTTACCCTTTTACATGGAGAATATAAAACAAAAATGAATGAATGCAGCTATAAGCAATTAATATTCATAGGCTCATCTTAGAGTTCAATATACAATAAACATATATAGCCATTTGCATTTATGTACACATAATAAATAAACAGAAACATAATGTCCGAATGTAAACCAATCCTTATTTTAAAAGGTAGTTTCAAGGCTATATATGCTATTTTGCCGTATTTAAAGGTTGCAGTGGAACTCATCCTAATAACCAACTAGTTCTCATTAGTCACTCATTCAAGTCCATGATTAATTGCTTTGTTACCATAGCAAAATGACTGAAGGTAAATTTAAATTAAATGTACCAATACTCCCCAAAATAGGCTACAGTTACCTCAAAATTTAATACTGAACAAAATCTGAGTTGCTATGACAATCTACAAAGATACATGTCTCCACACTCTAGAACACTAAAAAAGAAAACAGCTTTGACAACTACAACTTAGAGTACACTTTTTGGTTCTGAATCTAGATTATTGTGAATTCTCTTTGTGATTCACTAATTCAGTGCCAGGCCACATAGAGATTTAATACTATAATAATGCTTTCCTATTAATGCGAGCTTGGTTAATTAATCATTAATCAGAGAACAATAACTCAAAACCGTGATTTTCCTATTTAGTAATCCATTCACCAAAAATAAAAAATAAAAAGATTTTTTATTCTGTAACAAAGCTCCACTAGGAAAGCAAATAAAGGGGAAAGAATCAAACATTCTTCATTTACTGGTCTCCTCTTCACAATAGGCAACAGAAAAGAAAAAACTTGACACTTGCGGAATGTCACTCCTTCAACATTCCTGAGATTTATATACACACTTGAGTGTGCTAAAAATAAAAAAGACAAAAGTCTCAACTTAATAACCTTGAGAATGTTGTTCAACAAGATTCAAAATGACAAAACGCTGGCTTATGGAGGCTTATGCTGGCGAACAGAGGTGTTTTTCTGTTTTCATAGTTTCTTCACACAAAGATCTTTAGACAATTTAATACCATCTCGACTTTAAGCATGTCTTAAAATTGTTAACTTCTTGATTCCTAAGTTCTTATTTGTTCACTAAAAGCATGTAGAACGGGGGCTGTCTTCCTTCATGGCCACTTGATTTTTCTTTAACAACTTGCTAAGGGGCTAGAAAATAACTAAGCAGGTTTATAAGACATGAGAGTTTCCAAATTAATTTTTCTAGTTGTTCCCTATTAACCAGGTATTTCTAAAATTCTATTAAAGGTGGCATTCTTGCAATGCACAGAAAAACAAATAACTGAAACGTTAGTTAGGAGGAACATAACTCTGGCACAGTATGAATTAAGAAATTCCTGGCAGTTGACCTCTAGCTTGGCAGTGACTTTCCTATAGTTAACTTGAATCTTAATATATAACCTTTCGGCCCTGGCCGGTTTGGCTCAGCGGTTGGAGCGTCGGCGCGGTCCTGAGAGACCCGGTTCGGTTCCCGCTAAGGGCACGTACCTCAGTTGTAGTTTGTCCCCGGCCCTGGTTGGGTCGTGTGGGTGGCAACCACTCGACGTGTCCCTTTCACGTTGATGTTTCTCTCTTTCTCTCCCTCCCACACTCTATCTGAACAAAAAATAGAAAAAATGTCCTCAGGTGAGGATAAAAAAATATATATATATAACCTTTCGTTGATAGCAAATGTTAAAGACCAGTATGAGCTGGGGCAACTTATAAAAACATCAGGAAAATCTGACATGAGTGATCCTTGTTAGAGGAAGAGTGCCATTCATTCCTCCTCCACCCATCTGAGTCACTGGGGACTTTGTCCAGATCATTCAATTTACCTGTTTACTTCACTTCTTATATTTGTATTACAGTGTTAGTAATAGCACAAGTGTTTTTTTAAATACAGTTTCTGGGATGGATAATAGCACAGCCTACTCTCAACTGTCAAAGGAAGTAAGGGATAGAGGTCAAGGAAACAGCCGGATGAATGCTGTCTCCCAGTAATGAGCTGACTCCTCCCTAATCAGAAAGTTCCAGAGCCACTACTTAGAAACAACATATGCATAGTGACCGGAGCTCTTCTCCACTGCTGAGCCTCCTAATCCATGTGCAAACACAGAAAGGACCACAGGGACAAGCAAACACTCCGCACAACACACAGACTACCCTCTAAGTTGTATCACTAGAGAAAAATGCTGTTTTATTTGTCAACTGTTAAAATGATGTCAGTTCCCCAGCAGATTATGAACCATGAATAATTATTTTCACATACAATTAAAGGAGGAACTTCTAGGGAGAAAAATAGGTTTCATAAAATAGGTTTCTGTGACATTTAAGTGTATCTAAAGAAATCGGACATCGTCTCATGTCAAATAAAATACAAGTGTCATGCAAGAGAAATACTATTCTCTTTTGCAAATAAAACTTTTTTGCATAATGAATGTTCTTCAACTGCACATGTTCCGAAAGGCAACACTGCCTTCAGGTGACTGGTTCCATTCAAAAACGAGGTAGCACGATTACCTCCCGGATGCATCTACATAAGGGACCATTTCCTCGCCTGAAGCCCCATATTTCAACCCTCTAACCCAGTGGTTAACCTTCCTAATGCTGTGCCCCTTTAATATAGTTCCTCACGTTGTGGTGACCCCCAACCATTAAATTATTTCGTTGCTACTTCATAACTGTGATTTTGCTACTGTTATGAATCGCCATCGGAAATATGTGTTCTGCGATGGTCTTAGGTGACCCCTGTGAAAGGGTCGTTCGACCCCCAAAGGGATGGCGACCCACAGGTTGAGAACCGCTGCCATGAAGCATTACACAGCTACTCCACCAGGCCTTCTCTCAAGCCCTGGCTTAACCTGGGGTGCTTTGATAGCCCTCAGAGGTTTGCTCTTTCGTACAGATGAAAACCACAGTAGAGCGCTCTGGACACAGGGCCTGCGACCCTCTCCTGCAGCTCCTCTCTCCAGGTCCAGTCTACTTCCATTTCCTCTTCTCCCTCGCACCCCACCCCCCAGGGGAGCTCAGCTGCACAACCACAGATGCTAGAAAGCTGCTCTTTTCCAAAACCTTGTGGCCAGTGAATGTGGCATGACTTTAAACGAAACCCAGAGGTAAGACTCAGAAATTTGTCCTTGAAGCTCAATCTGATGTCCAGCTCGGTTATAGAAGGTTTTCATCAGAATTTCACGCTCCGTCTGTTAGTCTGCGGAAACCAGTTCCAAATGCCAAGCCTCGTTTTCCCTTTTATTAGAAAGCTCTTCCGCAGAGGTGCGAAATGTAGGGATGTCTTTTGCCTTCCTATTTACAAAGATTTTCCAGCTACTCCAGGGAGGCTGACATCAAAGGACACAACAACCCACCGAGAGTGAGCTTTTTCAACTATAAATTATCTGGTTCATCATTCACACATACATTTCTAATATATTTCTGTCAACCACATTTTCAAAAAGATATACCCTCAAAGTAGTCAAACATTTCCTATTAGTAAGCTAAAAAATTTTAAAGATGTTACACATTTTGCGGGATCGGGAGGAGGGTTTCCATGGGGGGAAAAGGAGAAACATCTGTAACAAAAATAAATTACGTAAAAATGAAATAAATAAATAAATAAATAAAGATATTACACATTTCCTTACAAATTAAAGAGCAACAATATGTGTTTTACCCATTATCTGACATTCACTCAGTTGCCTAGTGTTCTTCCAGAGGCAAACTTTGCTCGACAAACCCTCGAAAGCTTAGGAAAGTCAGCACTGTGCTACGGTCAGCGGCTGTGCAGCTGCTGCACACACAGTGAGGCCTCTGAGCACACACAGGAGTCTTCTCTCGGTCCAAACAGCATCTCCTAGCACTGAGCAAAGAACCTGGCATTTAGTGGTTGCTTTAAAAATATTGGCTAACATCTACTGCCTAACTTTCAATGCAGAAATTTTTCTGTTAATAATTCAAAACTCCTGCCCTGGCCGGTTTGGCTCATGGTTAGAGCGTCGGCCCACAGACCAAAGAATTGAGGATTCGATCCTGGTCAAGGGCATGTACCTTGGTTGCAGTTTGGTCCCCAGCCCTGGTTGGGGCCCTGGTCAGGGTCATGCGGGAGGCAATCAGTCAATGTGTCTCTCTCACATTGATGTTTCTCTCTCTCTCCATCTCTCCCTCCCACCCTGCCTGAAAAAATAAAAGGAAAAATATCCTCAGATGAGGATTAAAAAATAAAAATTAAAAAAAATAATTCTATTCTCTTTACAGAAATAAATTTAGGAAAAGCTTTCCCTTTAGTAGCATTCAAATGCCACAAACAGTTTTCTGCTTCTCCCAACAAGGACACTGCTTATTTTTCTGGTGGCAGTCAAACGTCAGTGTTCTCCCTACTTGTCAAACATTAATCAGGAGAGTAAACGCTCCATCAGATATATTAATACTGGTTATCTCTTTAACATGTAAGCTACTTTTTACTTTGTAATACTGTCCACAGAAATCATAGACATCTATAGCATAAATTTTAGTGAGTCCAGTCCCTTTTGTGGATGAACCAGAATGCACATTACAATGTTCTATAACTGTTAGGCTGATTATCTTAAATAAATTCCTTACTAAGATTTCAAATTAATTGCTCCCATCTAAATGTCATAAGCTGTAATATTTTTTAAATAACATTTTGGGTGGAGGTGGAAGAGGGTATAAGGGTACCACATGGTGATGGAAAAAAATTAAAAAATAATAACATTGAGTAGTTAGTGATCACATTTCCATGAATAAAGTAATAAGCAGATTAACAAAATTTTAAAGTGCAAAAGCAGTCAGTGTAAATATTGATGGTAATTTTTAAACACAGGTAGTAAAATTAATGTAAGTTCAATTTATAGAATTCCTGTGGTAGAAAATCTGAATACTGCTGAATTGCCTACCCCACAAATGCATAGTTAACAATGCATGCTAAAGTGAGAAACCGTGTAGAACAGCAACAAGTCAGCACCAATAAAATGTACAGTCATCATTTTATTCTGACAAGATGTCTCATTCAGCCTCAGCGTTATGCCTGAAGCATCCATCCTGCAGTGAGTCTAGCAAAGCTCGCATGATCTGACAGCAGGCTTCTTATTCCAAGCAACCTCAGTAGTTAGAACACTAATGGATCTCACTCAGTAGCTGGAAATTTCCCAATACCTTATCAATAAAAAAGGTTGTCTAGGAGAAGGGCTCAGGTTCCTGTCCTGATTCTGCTTTTTACTGTTAACTGACATCGCTAAATTCCTCTCCATCCCTTCATGGAAATGAGAGCGACAGGTCATTCTCTTACTTGGACTCAGGTTCTCTCCAATTTTTGCCACTGTCAAACTGCGTCCATGTATGTGATTCTATGTATATCTTTATCCATGTTGCTTAATGTTTCTTTCTTTATTTTTTAAGTTTTATTTTTTTTATCCTCACCAGAGGACATCTTTGCACTTATCTTCTGATAGGGCAGGAGGGAAAGAGGGAGGAAGAGAGAAACATCCATGTGAGAGAAACAATGACTGGTTGCCACTCACACAACCTCAACCGGAGCAGGGACAAACTGAAACTGAGGTACATGCTCTTAGCAGGGAACCAAACCTGGGCTCTCTGGTCTGCAGGCTGATGCTCTAAGGGCTGAGCCAAACAGGCCAGGGCTCTTTCTTAATTTTTATTTAAGTATAGTTGGTATACAATAGTTTCAGGAGTACAATTTAGTGCTTCAACATGTTTATACCTTCAATATGATCACCCCAGTAATTCTAGTAATCATCACTCACAGTGCAGACGTATCACAATTACTGACTATATTTACCATTTCTTACGTTTTCTTTCTAGAGATAAAATCATCAGTGCTAAGTTCTTGATACGTGTTTGCGAAGGGGCCTGGCAGTATGAATCAACTTGCTCTGGCACCGGCAGGCAGCGTGCGTCTGCCCACCTCGCGGCGGGATAGAGCTGCGACCCTTCGCCTCTGCCCCCAGCCACCTGCTACTGCGCGACCTTCCGCAGTGCTGCCGCGTTTACCGCCACCACGCTGAGGGATGTAAACATGTTCACCAGTTTTACATATCACATTTTAGATATTTAGGTTGTTTTTAATATTGTTGTCTGCAAATGCTTTATACATATTATTTTCATCCATGGAAATGTTTTATACCTATCTTCTCCCCCACGTTGTAGTCTTTTCTTAGATTCCCAAAGGAAGGATTATTGGGAAGTCTTGTAATTCTTATAATAAACAAATATATGTTTATATTCATCAATAAAATAGTGTATAATTACTAGGTATTGCCAAATTGCTTTTCAGAGCTGTACCAGCTTATATTCAGTCGGTCATGTTGAGAATATTACAGACTATTTTGCCTCAATATAGCCAATATTTTATAACAGATTTTAAATTATTTACTAGATTTAATTTAAAAATAGTGTCTGCAGAGAACAGACTGACCGTTGTGGAAGGGGAGAGGGGTCAGGGGGCTGGGAGAGAAAGGTGGAAGGATTAAGCAGTGCACATTGCTGGGTGCAGAGCCACGGAGATGCGGGTGGCAGCGTGGACAACACCTCAGGGCAGCAGGGGCCCCTCTGCAGAGCGCATGGTTTTCCAACCAGTTCGCTGTGCATCTGAAGTTGGTGCGGGATCTCATGAAGTGTAAGCTGTGGTTGAAAATTAAATACAATAAAACAAAAATAAATAGTATCTGGTTTTGGCATAATTATTTCTTACTCACAAAGGTGAAGAATTTACTGTTTATTTCCAGTAGTAGTTCTTCGTTTGTTAATTATTTGGTCATAGCCTTTGCTCACTTGTCTACTGGGTTTTGAAATGTGTATCTTAGCAATTTATTTGAACTGTGGATGATCTTTAAGTCATTCTTGCTTCAAATATTTTCCTCAGAATGTTATTTGCCAGAATATTTATTTATATTATTCAAATCTATTTTTTTCTATTCCTTCAATGCTTAGAATTTTAAACTGCCTCCAAATAATTTTTAACTCTTCATTTGTACTTTTCCAGTTTATTATTTTAATCTAGACTATATTCTGGTATATAATGAGTTTTTACACTAATTCTTACCCAATTACTGAATGTTTTATCTCTTCTCCATCTTCTCATATCTTTTATCGCAAATTCTTATGTAAAAGAATGTATTCCTGGACCCTGCTATACTTATAAAGCAACCCATAATTATTCAATACTGCACTTTGTCAGGTTTTGACATGTGTTTAATACTGGATTAGACTCATTCTACAAAAATGTTTACTTTTAGAATTTTTCTTATTCTCAATTATCTATTATTCTATATAAATGTTAAAATAATTCTTTTTCTAAGAAAATTTTACTAGTTTTATATGAGTATTAAATTGAAACTATAAATTAATTTTGACATCTATTGCCCTATACAGAAATGTCATTTATTATTCCATTTCTCAAATCTTCTAGCTTACCATTTTATTTTCTACATATAAAAATAAAGGTTCCACATGTTTCTCTAAAGTAAACAATGTTCTAAACTTTACCACTATTGCTTTTATCCAGCTAATTTTCTGATTACTATTAGTATATAAAAATTCTAGAGACTGAGTCTCTCATATAAGGCAATTACCACACTTTTAATTTGTGCAATATATTACATTTATCCTTTTTACAGTATTCATTCCCCTGATTTACTTCTCATTGTGTTGACCAGAATTCCCAAACTCATCATTTCATGGCCAACACATTGTTCTCCACATGTTCACAAGAGTCTTCATTACATCGAAACCTACTTCAATAAGCTCCTGCTGATCAACTTGAATGTAAATTGTTTATGTCACATACACTTAGCACAGCCACAGCTACCTTTATGTTTAGTATCCCATCATTCTCATCTATTTCTCAGAGGCCCCGTCACTAAAGTCTTGTAAGTGCTCCTCTTAGGAACGTTCATTTAGGATGAAGAACACCTGCAGCTGATACATGCAGGTTCATAAAAGATACATAAGCTTTCTACCGTCAGGTTGGAGACCACAGTATAAAAGACTTCTATAAAGTTTGCAATGAGCCCGTTCACTGTAACTGCCTTAACAGAAGTGAATTTTTAAATTGTTTTCCAAGCTTACCTTCAACTTGATATACTACTCTTTTTTTAAATGATATCCTTGCTATATATAGATACAAAATTACAGGGGGGAAAATTGACCATGAAGCTGAAAAAGAAAGCATACAGATGATAACCATAAAATGCTGCCATGAAAAAAAAAAAAAGCAGTTTAAATTTTTAAGTTTTAAGTTTTCTGTATGAACTTGAACACTTATATCTTTGTTTACCTACTGCTGCTGGGTTATCAAACAATATGGACACTTTAAAGTTTGTATTATTTTACGTTTGTATTTATTTATTTATTTATTTATTTATTTATTTATTTATTTTTGTACAGATAGAGTGGGAGGAGAGAGAGGAAGGGAGAGAGAGAGAGAAACATCGACGTGAAGGGACACATTGAGTGGCTGCCACCCGCACGACCACCCGCAGGGCCGGGGACAAACTGCAACCGAAGTACGTGCCCTTAGCGGGAACCGAACCCGGGTCTCTCCGGACCGCAGGCCGATGCTCTAACTGCTGAGCCAAACTGGCCAGGGCTAGTTTGTATTTATTTTAAGAAAAATCGCTTTGATTACTTCCATTTCAATGGCTGTCATATGGATCAGGGTCGATATGTACGCTGGAGAGCTGTATGGAAGCAACTGTCCTCAGGAAACTCAAAACCAGAAAGAGTGCTAAGGAAAAGTCCTGCCAGTACACAGGAGCCTCAGGACTGCACATGGGGCACAGCACAGAGGCCAAGAGGTCCCACAAATGTCACTGTCACTCCAACCCTAACAAAGGACAGAGTTCTCTTGGCATAAATAAGAAGTGACAAAGTCGTCTATCTTGTCTGATGCCTTAACACAATCACCCAAGCGTCCCGTAGTCAATTAGGAGTATTCTGTTTAATTTTTTTTTCTTCTACTGAGTGTATCTTTAACAAAATATTATGGTACTTTTAGGCAGATAGAAGTATCATAACATGGCAGATGTAAATACAAACAAGATTTCTCAAACCAATAGGGGAGCATCTTACTCCACGTGATCTGAGCTGCCAGCCAATGAAAAGAAGGCCTGGTGACAGGAGTAGGAGTTTGCTCAATAATGTGAAAAAGACCAAAAGGCATCAGCTTCTGGGGCACAGCTGACGGGAAAGAGCAAAGACGTGGCATTATTCCAAGGATGGGACGTGCGGATTGACTAACCAGAGACACACCCAATAAACTGCCTTCAAACACATCTTCTTACTTCATAAGAAAATAAACAATGTTTTCATTTGATAATTTTCAAGATTGCTATCATAAGATGAGTCACTGAAATTATTAACTCATATCACTCACTGGGTATGCCACTAAATATGTTTAGCAAAGAGAAATAATTCTGCTAGAACCACAGAACAAAAGAGGATATTTGGATAGTGGCAAAGTGCATATCTTTTAAATATATAGTAAGGTAGGCCTCATGAACACTAATAAATAATGAGAAAGGTAAGAGACATACTAATGGCCCAGGTGGTGTGGCTCAGTGGATTGGGCATCATTCCATAAACTGAGAGGTCTGGGTTTGATTCCCAGTCAGGGTACATGCCCAAGTTGTGGGCTTGATCCCCAGTAGGGGACATGCAGGAGGCAGCCGATCAATGTTTCCCTCTCACATTGATGTTTCTATCTCTCTCTACCATCCTCTCTCTCAAAAAAAAAAAAAAAAAAAATCAATTAAAAACATATTTTTTAAAAAGAGACATACTAATGCATGCTATTAATAAAATTCATAGAAAATTATAATGAGGAGCGAAAATCAACTTATAGACTCTTGTCAGTCCTTTTACTATTTAGAAAAAAAAAAAAATTAGCTCTTGTCCCCATCTCACTGTTTAGTAAAGCCAAGAGAGATTACATGTCTAAGATATACAGTAAGAGAATTACTACAACAGACTTGAACCTCAAGGGTATTCTTTAGCCTTCAGCTCATTAGATCCTACGGTCAATCAAACAAAATGATACTGAAATGATTAACAGAAGATACTAACTTCAATAGTCAATCGGATTAAAAGGCAATAAATGCACATGATATCCTCATTCCTCAGATGTGTATCTTGTCTGAAACCTCAGCCCCGAGCTGACACACAATTTATGGGAAACACCAGGACACTGCCATCTGGGTGACAGCTATAACAAGCTCACTTCTTCCAACTCTTCACTTTGACATTTCAGAATGCCAGTTCACAGGGGTAAACTATCAGTAAAAGATAAAAGACTGCTGAGATTACTAAATAAAATAAAACTCTTTAATGGTGATAATGAACGAGGATGCACAGAGAGTCTTAATAGGCAAAAAAGCAAACCCTCTATTTCACAGGAATTGGTCGTTTTTCTGGTAGTAAACCAAACCGAAGTCAACCTTTTCCTATAAGAAACTAAATTCAGATGTTTTTAAATATCCTAATCCTATTTCAGCTAAAACTTGGGATCTCTTATGGGTAAAATAATCTCAAAGACATACAGATTATAATATTTACCATTAATTTAAACGTCTAGGCTCATTTTTTTAATCCTTACCCAAGAATATTTTTCTATTTATCTTCAGATAGAGTGGGAGGGAGGGAAAGAGGGAGAGAGAAACATCGACCTGAGAGGGACACATCAACTGGTTGCCTCCTGCACGACCCCAACCAGGGCCAGGGATGAACCGCAACCAAGGTGTGTGCCCTTGACCAGAATTGAACCCGTGACTCTTTGGTGTTTTGGTCCGTGGGCCGATGCTCTAACCACTGAGCAAAACTGGCCAGGGCAAAAGTCTGGGCTTTTAACACCAAGCTTCTGAACAACCGATTTTGCTTCCCTTGTAGGCATGACAGCTCCGGTGGCCAGGATGAAACAGAGGTGCCTGCTAACAGACCAACTAAGTAGGCTTTCTTCAGTTTCAGATTTATACAGAATATAGTTACCTGGACTTTTTCCAACACTACACCTTCTAGATGAATATGCCTTCATTAACCAATGGCTATAAACGTGGTTCACAATTAAGAGAGATTTTTTTAATGCAAACATCGTACAGTACTTTGGGGTCCCAGAGAAACTACAGTTGCTGATTACCACAGCTTAATGCTTACTTACGCTACTTTGGGGAAACATTCATTTAAAGAATACTAGGTACTAAACAGACTGAATAGACTTATATGGTAATGCACATACCCCATATTGGTGTTATTCCAATTAGGAAACAATCTAAGAATGAGCTTTTGGAAGTTGTGAATTAAAGTGACTTTTTTAAATTGAATTTATTGAAGTGACACTGGTTAACGAAATTATACAGAATTTCAAGTACACAATTCCACAGCATATCATCCGTACACTGTATTGTGTGTGCACCACCCCAAGTCTCCTTCCATCACCATTTATCTCCTCTATACCCTCCGCCACACCCCCCGCCCTTTCCCAGGCAATCACCACACTGTTTTCCATGTCCGTGAGGTTTTTCTCTTTTTTTTTCTTTTTTGCTCATTTGTTCCACCAGCCCCACAAACGCCACCCCCCACCCCAGCTGTCAGCCAGCTCTCTACCTATGAGACTGTCTCTAATTTGCTTGTTAGTTCATTTCATTCATTAGATTCCATATGAGTAAAATCATGTGATACTTGTCTTTCTCTGACTGGCTTATTTCACTTAGCTAATGCTCTCCAGGTCAAAAACCAATATACCTCTAAACATTCATCCGGATGTTTGCTGTGATCATTAAGGTAGAACTTGTATATTTATTCTAACAGTACTGCTTGTGGTCAGGATGGTTTTTCATCAACTCTGAATGTTCTCACTGGTAATAGGTTGGATATAGTTTTCAGAAGTCACCTCAAGTCACTCAGACCCCAGGCTGGTGCATAAACTGCATTTCAAATAAAAAACTAAATGTCACTATCAAGTATATTTAATGACCTAGTTATGGAAGCAATGTCCCAAAAGGGGGGAATTCCCCCCAAAATGTCTTGAGTAATAGTTCATCACTGTAAGTATATAACCACAAAGTAACCTCTTTGAAAAGATCGCCCTTTGGGGCTATATGCTCTCCTATGTCTGAAACAATTTCCTATCTCAGAGGCATACTTCCTACATAAACCTATCTAACTCCTATCCTGACTTGTGGGGCTTACAATTGACATCACAGTTATCTGGCTGTAAACCACTAAATGGTCTAGACCAGCAATTTTCAACAGGTGCATCACAAGAATTTTTAAAACATGCAATACCTGACTCTTTGGTCAGGGGCACTGACCCCTTTTCCCTTAGATTGCCAAATAAAAAAATGACAACAGCCAACACAACAATAGTCATTCTGTGTGAACGAATCACAATGAGACCTTTTTTTGTCAAATCATCAAAAAATATATTTTTTGGTGTGCCACAGACTTTTAGTAACTAATTTGTGTGCCGTGAGATGAAAAGGGCTGGAAACCGCTGGTCTATACTCATAGAACAGAAGTTTTCAGATCACACGCGTCTCTCTAACAGTCATTTTTGTCCTTCCATCTTCTGAACACAATACAACACATTTAAATCATATAGTTTTCTAAAAAAAAAAAAAAAAAAAATTTTTTTGATTTTAGAGAGAGAGGAAGAGAGAAGAAAAGAGAGATAGAAACATCGAAGAGAGAGAACATCGACTGGCCGCCTCCTGCATGCCCCCCAATGGGGATCAGGCCCACAGCCTGGGCATGTGCCCTGACCAGGAATCGAACCAGCAACCTCTTGGTGCATCGGTCGATGCCCAACACTGAGCCACACTGGCCAGGCTAAACCATATAGTTTTCAAATCAAGATAAAGTAATTTCCTATCAGTGACTAATTGGGCTGACCACATCACCTACTAAAATTAGTTTAAACACTATTTGGCAATTACAATTCGGAAGGTGACATCAGTAGAGGTTAAGATATACTCCTGAAACATTCCTGTGGCCCTTCTTCATGTGTTTGTCCCACAACATACTAGCTGGGACCACATGAAGTTGACATTTCTGCAGGTCACAGATAGTTGAATCGCAACTACTGGATAGGGCTCAACTTTAGAGCAACTAATATTGCTCTAAAGAAGTTTCAACACCTATCAACAGGTGATAAAATGAGATTATTATCTACACGGCCATCTTCCCAGCAACAACCTGTATTTCTACAAAGTTTGATGCTTTATAAAAATCTATGAAGTTCCACATGTCTTATTGAAGTAGACAGATCAGATACCCTGACCTCCACCTTAAAGGTGAGAAACTACAGCTCAGATGCTAAGTCACTTGCTCACGTGTCCAATAGTAATGGAGTAAGGAATCCAATCGACGCCCTTTGACTCCTTCCCTTTGCTGCAAACAGCCTTTCTTTAGGAGGATAACGAAAACCGTCTAAATACAAGCACATACATGCTGGTGCTTACTTGTGGACAGACTCCACGAATACCTATGCAGTAAGTGTCTAGATTGGAACACTTAAGCGCTTTCAAAAATGTGAGTGCATACTCAATACATTCTTATCATTTATTGGCTCACTTCTGCACCTGTACCCTCCCACCTTCGACCTACTTCCGACCACAGGCCCGCCTGCCCCTCGGCCCTAAAGGCTGCATACCTGGCTAACCGTACCACACATCCATCGAAGAACAAACCATTACCCTAAATATACAGTGTAGGCCTCATACCATCAGTCATGGCACAAGGCTGTTTTATGTAAAGATGACCAAAGCCTGGGATGTAATATATTAATTAAATGAATGGCCCATGACTCAAATTGATTGTGGTAATGTAATGATTTCACTTATAGCTTAAAGGAAAAATTTGCTACTGCTTACATTTGTTCTACAATCATCACTATTTTTTGATAAAGGACAAAAAGTTCTATATAAACTTCTAATCCAGGCAAGTCCATACATTAGAGTAATCAGAGTGAGCGATAGCTGATGCGATGTAATAAGGCTTTCTCCTCGACCACTCGCCCCTACTGGCCCATTAAGCAATAATAGAATCTATCTTGTTTACTAATTTAAAAATAATATATATTTCACCAATGCTATCTTTAGATACAGAGACTGATAACCCCTTCCTACTATCTGGTACTGTGAGGTGTCAATTTGCAGGGATCAAATCTCACTTGTTACCAAGAAAACATCGATGACTGTGGTAGCCGTGGAGAGAGGAGTGAAGATACTTCATAACACACACTAACACACACACACACACACCCCTTTGCTTTTAAATTATTTTTAAGCGCTTTAAATACTTACTCACACAACAGAACACCATTCTCTAGAGAGGCTCGAAAATCCTTTGTTTCAAAATTCTTCTCTGTTACTGCCTGAAAGACAGATTTGGGTATTAATTTTATTTTAAACAGGAATAATACACAAGTAAAATTAATTACCAGATTAATTAATATGCATCTAATGTTATAGTTGAAGGATATGTATATTTCAAAAGTTGTTCCACATAACAAATTACATGTGGTTTTATGTTACAGAGAGGTTAACCATTTTAGTATGAAAAAATGTAAACAGAAAAAAAAATCACAATGAGCATTTTCTATAATATAACCATTTTATGGATAACAAAAGTTAGAAGCTAAACTTCAAATATATTTTGTATTAAAAAACCTATGGGCGATCTATTCCACTAAGTGTAAATAAAAACAGTTTAAGAAATAAGCTTGAAATATCAACTATGTATACACAAAATTAATTTCAATTCCAGCCTTCAATTTCTCAAACTTCACTACAAAGATGAATAGCAGAGGGCATGACTCTCCATAAATGTATTCATGAAAGGGCCTGGATTTGTGTAAAGAGCTATTTCCTGAAACATCGTAGGGAGATGACTGTTAAATCCTGATAGAGAGACAAAGGCAGAGAGAGCAGACGGTAAGAATTTCAAGCAGACAATGCCCCACTTAAGGTTCTTATATATGAACTGGCTGCCTAAGGTTACCACCACCAACGTTCTCAGTGTAACTGCTGGAAAAATCTCTCCAGAGTCTGAGGGTACAGTAGATGGCAGGGAAGGGGGTTCCACAAGGGAAACAGTGGCAGAGAAGACAGTGGGGAAAAGACTGCTCCAAAAACAACTCTTGGGACTGGGTGCGGGCGGGAGCCGTCCCCCCACCCCCTGCCAGCAGGAATCCTTGTTCCTCCACCTGTCACTTCAGGAAGAAACGCGATCTTGGAAACCTGATTTGGGAAGTAATTCATCTGAAATCCCAGGTCAGCACAGTGTCTCGCCCAGCCCCCTCACGACAGCTAGCTGTACCGTCCATCTGGAATCCCTATGCCTTCTGCATCTTTTCCACAAGGCCCGGCATAGCTATAGCTGGACACACTATCTGCTAACTGACGAAACAATGGTTAATTTTAGAATCCAAGTTAGTTTCTCGTGAGTTGGTTCTATACACAGGGACCGGAGCCAAGGCCAGGAGGTGACACACAGGGGTCAGGGACGAGAGGACCCTTTCCTGCACTCGGCGTGCATCTGCAGGGGGGCCGCCCTGCTGCATGAACTAAACATCTGCTGAGTGTCCTGCTGTGGTCACTGAACCTGCATCCTGGATGGAGATCTTAAAAAAAAAAAAAGACAGCTCCTCCCTCAAGAATTCACAGCCACTTAAAACACAAAGTTTAAACACACTGTAAAACCAAACAGAATGGTACATTTTGGGGGACATAACCTTGAGTGGCCCATGGATTATCCCAAGTAACCTGTGTTGCACAAACTCCTTCTATTGTCCCCAAATAGATCCAATACAAAGGCAAGACGAGTATTGATGCCAACTAGTGGAAACATTATCTCATTTAATGTTTTATAACTCATTTACCTGGGAACTCCTATCCAAAGCCAAAACCCATAAAAAGTCCCAGGAGCATCAAAGCACATATCAAAGTCCATTTCCTCCCATCAGAAGAAAGCCGCTCTGAGCCACTAATACTTAATTGTCCTCCTGTGAAACAATCCGGCAATTATGTTTCCAAATCAAAGTAGATGAGAGCAGCGTTTGGAAGAAAAGGGCCGTGCCCTACAAACACATGGAGAGCAGGCAAGACTGACAGTCAACAACGCTGGACCAGTCAAGAGGGCAGAGTGCAGCAAAGCGCCAATTTGGAAAGAGAAAGGGCTCAACTCAGTCAAAAGCATATTCAGATTCCACTGTCACCACCTGATAGCTGTGTGATCTAAGCAAGTTAACTAACCTATCTGAACTCCAGTCTATTCATCTGAAGCAGGGAACATATCACATTTATTAGCTTGTAAAGGCCAAGATGCTGTGCAATCAAATACCTGAGGGTAGTTAACAGCAGTATATGCTTAGCCTCATTCCATGCATTGACCTTCAAGGTAACACTCCAATGACACACTCCAATGATTAACCCTCAAAGGAATGCCTCTGTACCATATAGACAAGCTGAATTATATTCAGGATATTCATTAATAAAATAGAAATAATAAAACATACAGAGTTCTTCAGAAAATCCAACTATCCAGAAAGTTTCACTTTCCTCCACAAAACTATACAGTTAAAGTCATAGATTTCAGACTACTCTCCTCCAGATATCAAAATATTAATGTACTCTTGTACATATATACATACCAAAATCTAAATAATTATCGTAATACACCAAATCCTATTAATACTGTCTTTATAAAAACTATAAAAAGTAAACAAAGATTTTTAAATAATAGCCTATATTGTGAGGACGTAAGAATCTGGCATGCTCTGTAGAATACCAAAGTTACAGAAAATAATACCACAGTTCTAGAAGGCAATTGGGATAGGTATCTGAAGTGTTAAATATGCTTCCTTTTAGACATACTATGTACAGATGCAGGGATTGAAACTAAGGCAACGAAACAAGAACACAAAGACAGAAGCAGAGGAATTGCTTCACGGCCACAGTTACAAACATCCTGAATACCCAACAGTAAGAAATTGGTTACATGGTGCTCTGACCGTAAAACAGAAAGCTACATGAAATTTAAACTCATGTCATCAAAGTAGACTTACTTGTAAAGAATCCTTAATATATTAATTATAAAGCAATTTATGAAATAATACATCAGTATTTTTTACTATAATTCTAAGTACACATTATATAAATAAATATGAAATAATTATTCCTAAGTGGTAGAATTATCACTAATTTTAATATTTTTTTATTATTTATAGTCTGTAACGCCACAGGTGTTTCTTGTGTCATAGATATAGAAATTAATATGCTTTAAATTTCTTTATTGATTTTAGAGAGAGAAGAAGGAAGAAGGAGAGAGAGATAGAAATATCGATGAGAGAGAACATCAACTGGCCGCCTCCTGCATGCCCCCCACTGGGGATTGGGCCCACGACCTGGACATGTGCCCTGACTGAGAATCAAACCAGCGACCTCTTGGTGCATGGATTGATGCTCAACCACTGAGCCACACCAGCCAGGGCTAACATACAATTCTTAATCAGCAGCTTACAGAGCCATATACATGTAAACTCATCTCTCCTAAGGAACAAAGACAAAAACAATTTTCTAAAAGTTTCAAGCCAAAAAAGAGAAGATAAACTTACAGCAGGACTTTTCAGTCTATACTAGCTGCCTGGGCCACATACCTTGAGAAACACACCACCTAGCATCTGCCATCGCAGGGTGAGGCCTGGTCCAGGCTCTGGAGCCTGTGAGTCCCGGCTCTGCCATTTCCTGTAACTCTGAACAAGATGCTTAACCTCTTAACTCTTCCACCTGTGCAATGGAGAGACCAAGTATCTATCCCACAGCTGCTCTGAGAACTAAATGAGATCATGCGTATGACACAGTCAGCACTTGCCGGACTCTGGAGGAGCATTCGCAAATGTTAGCTAGCATACTTAGCTATTACTCTCCATCTGTAGAATGAAGACAGAGTGTCATCTTTGCAAACAAGGACCATGTTGCCAGATGGGTCACCTCATTATAAAAATCCACTAGACTTACCCCTATGTTCATAGCAACACTATTTACAATCGCTAAGATCTGGAAACAGCCCAAGAGCCCATCAGTAGATGAATGTATAAAAAAGCTGTGGTACATATACACAATGGAGTACTATGCTGCTGTAAGAAAGAAAGATCTCTTATCCTTTGAGATAACATGGAGGGACCTGGAGAGTATTATCCTAAATGCAACAAGCCAAGCAGAGAAAGACAAATATCAAATGATCTCACTTATTTGTGGAATATAATGAACTAAACAAACTGATGAACAAAATAGACCCAGAGACATAGAAGTAGGGTTCAGACTGACAAACCTCTGAAGAGGGGGTGGGGAAGAGGAAAGAGATAAACCACAGAACTTATATGTATGTATGTGTAACCAATGGACACGGATAACAATGCTGGGGACCGGGTGGGGGAATAGGGAGGAGGGTGTCAATGGGGAAAAAGGAGAAAAATCTGTAGCAAAAATATTAATAAAAATAATTAAAATAAAAAAATTAAATTAAATTTTTAAAAAATCCACTAGACTACCTTCTGCATCCTGAAAACTATAAAAATCATTGAGATCTATAAAGGACCTCAAAATACAGTGAAGACAGTTTGTTAAAAAAAAAAAAATTCAATCATGCTTTAAAATATGAACCCATCCTTTATATTAAGACGTATTCAACGTGCTGAACGCAATTCCAGATTTTGAAAGAACAAGTATTTGTCTAGTAGTTCTAATGTAACAATTACTCACTGCGCTTTCAATTATTCTGCCCCTTACGCATGCGAAAGTTATCTGAGGTGTGAGCCTTTTATGTAACGAGGTTGTGATTCAGCCCACGTGTTTCCTTCTTGAGTTATCAAAAGTCAACACAAACAGGAGTAATCAGTATGTAGTCAAGAGCCACACCTTGCCTTCTGTAAAAACCTGGATTTCCTTCCTCTTCCTTGTTCCTTTCCACACTTTTTTAATACAGTTAAATAAAATCATTACCACCTCAGATGTACATCAGATGAGAAGACCTGCGATTCAGTGCTGGACCGGTCTCCCTCCACACACTCTGAGAAGTCACTGCTCCGTCCCTAATGTTTAAAGGGAAAGACACGTTTGCCCTACCTACTTCACGGTACACAAGTGGTATGTGGAAACATTTGACCCCTTTGAAAAAACAGGAAAGACTACACACTACAGTGGAGGCTGGTGCTCCCAGCCCCGTCCCTGGTGCCGACAGGTCCTCCTGCTGGAATGAGAGCCAGGAAGCTGCAGGGACAAGGACTCTTCCCATGAAGCTATAATTACTCTCCCGGGCATAGGACGGGCAGGCGAGCAGCGTGCGGAAGACACGCCCTGCACACACACACACACACACACGCGGCCGCCAGACCTGTCCTTCCACCTGCAGCCGCCACGGGAGCCCGGGTACGAAGCTCTTAAAGGGCATATTTTGTGGAAGAAAATATCTACCAGCTAATTATATAGGCGATACGTGCCAAGTCCACAAGTTTCAGAAAAGCCATTTCTTTTCCTATGAGATGTATTAATTTAATTAACACGTGGGAATTATCTTCTCTCCCTTTCCTCTTTTGTTTATGGCTTTGTTTGCATCCTCTCGCTGGATGAGTGTTCCCACCAACGTAAGCAGCGAGTTTCTCTGAACTGCGTCTCTCAGTTCCAGTGCTGACCACGTGATCCACACGACTGACACCCCAGAAGTTCTGGGAACATCTCAAAGACCACTTCATACCAGGCGGGCTGTCAGCAAAACACCCACTGATGCAAGTCAGCAGGCACTCTTCAAATGTTTCCGTTCTCGTGAAGCAGTCATTTAAAGACATCTAGAATCCTAAAAGCCATTCTCTACCATATTTTTGTACAAATCACAGTGCAAAACCACAGTGGCCATTTGAGCTTCTTTTATGTTATTATTATCTTGTTCTTGTTAATCCTCACCTGAGGATATTTTTCCATTGATTTTTAGATAGAGTGGAAGGGAGGGAGAGAGACGGAGGGAGAGAATCATCTATGTGAGAAAGACACATCAGTTGGTTACCTCTCAGATGACCACCACCAGGGCTGGGATCAAACCTGCAACTCAGGTACATATCCTTGACCAGGAACCAAACCCCCAACCCTTCAGTCAAGGGGCCAACACTCTAACCACTGAGCCAAACTGGCCAGGACTGAGCTTGCTTTAAAAGAGGAGATGGCCCTGGCTAGTTTGGCTCAGCAGTTAGAGCTTCGGCCAGTAGACCAGAGAGTCCCGGGTTCAGTTCCCGCTAAGGGCACGTACCTCAGTTGCAGTTTGTCCCCGGCCCCAGTTGGGGTCGTGTGGGTGGCAACCACTCAGTGTGTCTCTCACGTCGATGTTTCTTTATCTCTCTCTTCTCCCCTCTCTCCCTCCTGCTCTATCTGAAGATAAATGCAAAAAAAAATGTTCTCAGGTGAGGATAAAAAATAAATAAATAATAAATAAATACATAAAATAAAAAAGAGAAGAGATGTTTGCCAACAAAAACTAGGCTCTGAACTTCTACTAGGCTCACAATTGACTCCAAATTAAGTTACTTATTAATTGATCAGCTACTAGACTGTGATATTTAAGATACATACATACCACCTTGGCCAGTGTGGCTCAGTGGATAGAACCTTAGCCTAAATACCAAAGGGTCACGGGTTTGATTCCAGGTCAAGGGCACTTACCTGGGTTGCAGATTCATTAGAGTCCCTCGCCCTTATAGGGACACATGCAGGACGCAACCGACCTATGTGTCTCTGACATCAATGTTTCTCTCTCTCTCTCTCCCTCTCTCACTCTGTATCTCTCCCCACTGCTCCCTGCCTTCTACTCTCTCTTTAAAAAAAATAATCAGCCCTGGCCGGTTTGGCTCAGCAGTCAAAGTGTCAGCTCACAGACCAAAGAGTTGCGGGTTCAATTCTGGTCAAGGGCACATATCTCAGTTGCAGTTCGTGCCCTGACCCTGGTCCAGGTCATGCAGGAGGCAACTAATCGATGTGTCTCTCTCACATTGCTGTCTGTCTCTCTTTCTCCCTCCCTCCCTCCCTCCCTCCCTCCCACTTTATCTGAAGATAAATGGAAAAATATCCTCGGGTGAAGATTAAAAAGAAAAGATACACACATACCATTCTCGTCATGCCAATCAACTATTTCAACATAAGTAATGTAAAACAAACAACAACAAAAACACAAAGAACATTTACCATCAGAAGCCACTATGGAACGCAGGTACCCTTCATGAAACAATTCACAAAAAATGGGTCCGCCTTAACTTCCCCTCGAAGGTGTCGCCTTTGAATGAAAGAGGCATCGTTTCTGCAGGAGAAGCCCCCGGCCAGCACATGTCAAGGGGACAGCATGCTTTCCAGTCTAAAACTGTCAAAGAATTGAAAACAACCCTTTCTCCTTTCTTCCATTGAACTTCTTTTTTTTTAATTTAATTAATTTATTCATTTATTTATTTTTGTTACAGATATTTCTCCTTTTTCCCCACTGACACCCTCCTCCGCCTCCCTCCCCGCCCCATCCCCAGCTTTGCGTACATGTCCATTGGTTACGTGTACACGCATATGAGTTCTGTGGTTTCTCTCTCCCCCTCAACCCCCTCTCCTGGGAATTGTCAGAACCTCATTTTTGAAGCAAGCATTCTATGATCCCTATGATGCCACAGAACAGGACCAATTTTATAATGAATTCCATGTGACATCTGTATCAGTATTATATCTCCTTGGGCACACGTGCCAAAAACTTGCAAATGCAAGGGTTATGGCACACAGTCAAAACACCGGATAAAAACTAAACATAATTTAAATACAATAAATGTCTACCTCCACTCTCTCCTTTCCCAGAGTGAAATTACTGGAAAAATTATTCATGATGTTAAAGAAGCCAGTTCCTCCCACAGGAATGGGCTAAAACTAAAAAAGGAACTTGGAGTCAGAGAAGCTAAAACCCAAGTATCAGATTCCTTCCTTATGTAACAGACACAAAATCTCCTGACTTCTCCAGACCTCAGTTTCCTCAGCCATACGACGGGAACCCAGATTATGACAACCCACACCCTTCACTTGCGCACCCTCTCCCTTAACCTTCTCAGCAACCCCATGTGGTAGGAGCTCTCATCCGTTTATGAATGCGGAAACTGAACTGCAGTACGGTTGCTTGGACTGAGACCGAGGTCAGGAACTAGCTCCCTGCAGCACAGGTATTGGGCATCAAGTGAAAGATCTGTGGAAGCCCCAAGCGCACTCTGCGATGGAATTAGCACCGCCCTGTGCTCCTGGGAACCCCAGTCCACAGTGCCTCCTCTCCAGGGCAGGCTGTCTCTCCCAGCTTCTCCTGGGCTGAAATATGGCTTATGCACACTAATCACTCATGTTAAATCTAATCACTCTTCCTATGAATATTTGCACTACAAATATTTAACCAAGGGAAAGCAAGACGCACCTGATGGTTAAATTTCAGGTGTATGAGGGGAGGGAGGATTGTCTGTGCCCCGTTGGAAGAACCTACCTCAGTTCCTGAAATCACTTCTTGAAAGCAGCCTTCTCCTGCACAGATGTGAACGCATCCTAGTGTTGTCCACAGCTCAACAACAAAAACATACAAGAGTCTGTGGAAACACGTCACTCTGGTCATACACCTTGTTGATGGGGAATCTTCTTGGACAAAATCTTCCAAGTTAAGAGCTTTTCACGTTTATTGATTTGATACATGAAAGTTTTCCAGACCAAAGACTATGTAAAATTTAACTTTCCTTTTAAATTATCTGTCCCAATTTTACAGAAGACACTAAAGACATATTAATTTATTCATTCCAAAATAATGCAGTGAAAGCTGCTACATATGTACCTGGCATGGTGTTTGGCACTAGGAATATAAAAAGTAAGAAAGTCTAACCCTGTTTTGAAATGTGTGGTCAAAATAGCATTTTAAACCATGTGGCTGACCCTCGGAATTACAGCATGTTTTTGGTTAACTTGTACTGTATATTCAGCAAAGAACATTGCTCTAAGTGGCATACCTCTCAAGTCACTGGCCTCTCTTAAAATTTGGCACTGACTACATAATATCCCGGAGAGTACCAGGACTATGCTTGCCAATACTAATATCACTTGATAGCAAAACCAAAGCCAGCTCACAGTCTTCCAAGACAGTGGTCATCAGCATTGCACAGAGCGCTGGATTCTAAATGGAATCCCAAAAGTCTCGTGGTGGTCAAAAATCTAAACACTTTCTGCACCACTGGCCCCCTCAGCCCCCCTCGGCCCTCATCTCAGTGTCTAGTGTGAATTACAGCTCCCACTTCACCTTCTCTTGGGAAAGGCTCCAAGTCTTTACACAACTGAGAAGGAAAAACAAAAACAGCTAAATGCAAAGCGCCCAGTTGTATATTTGGGTAACTGAAAGCCAACTGTCTTTTTAACACTCAAAATTCTCACTCAATCATCATTAGCCCAAACGTCAGCTACACTCAGATTTGGGGGTGGGTTTGCAAAAAAAAAAAAAAAAACCACGTAACTTCTGGTCCAAGAGAAGTGGCCACTTCCCTATACCATTATCAACTTTTAGCTTACAGCCTCAAATTAGTTTTGCTAAACCACAATTATTAATAAGCCTGAAATGAAAAACAACTGGAAAAAAACTTAAATAAAACCAAGGGAAGAAAGGATGATTTGCTCCAGGGTCACAACAACGCGCCAGGTTTCATCTAGATACAAAATCCAAGATAACCTGAGCCGTTAGCCGCTGGTTTAGTTCACTGGAAACTCCCCCCCACACACACATGCTCAAGTTTTAAGCTACACTCTGTTTGGTTAACAATCACAAAAACTACTTCTGGAGGGTGAACTATAACGCACGTTTTGTCTATAAATCCAGGATCATACTCCAGTTTATGCTGTTGCAGACGACAGGGGAAAAAACTCCAAGGGAAAATAGTCTAACAAAGGCATAACCTAGGCCTAAATTATTATTTTTTTCTAGATCAAGAAGTTTTTAAACAGCACACAAGGCACAGGTAGATGTGAACAACCATTATCAGGATATTTTAAGTATAGTTCAAATGCTTAACATAATCATGGGTTCTCAAGAGTCAAGAGACGTCATTGTTTTCTGCAGAAATGTCTCACACATTAGCAAGTCTCAACAATTAACTGCTTATCTCTCTGTGAATTACTATGAGAGTCATCACTGTGGGAAACATTCATTTTGGGAAATAGTATGTCTGTATTACAGGTGAGAGTCACTACTTATTTTATGTGAACTTCAAATGGATAGTTACACCCCCAAGTGCCTCAGATATGCTTAACTCTCCAGTGTAAGTTGGGTGTTTAGGAATGAAGTCGAGAACCTGTAACACAGAGGCTCCCTAAAAGATTTTTGATGGATTCCTACTACAAGCTAACAATGCAATCCTCCTGGTACCCGCTCATCAACTTCCTTCCTTTCAACAGTGAATCTCTAGGTAGCAAAGAGAGTTATAATTCTAATCCTATTTACATACTCAAGAGAAGTAAAAACATATGCCCACACAAAAATGTGTACATGAATGTTCATAGCAGAGTTACACACATTAGTCAAAACATATAAACAATCCAAATGTTCACCCACTGATGAATAGAGGAAATATGGTATAACCAGACAACGGAATATCATTCAGCCATAAAATCGAACAAGGTAATGATGATACAGGCTATAACATGGATGAACCTTGAAAACGTGAGGCTGAAATACAAAAAGCCAGCTACAAAAGAACACATACTGTGTAATTCCATTTATGTGAAATGTCCAGAACAAGCAAATCCATAGAAACAGAAAGTAGATTTGGGTTTTCCAGAGGTCAGGAAAGGGGAAGAATGGGGAGTGATCAATAATGGACACAGAGTTTCTTTTGAGGTGATAAAAATATTTTGAACTTAGCGTTAATGGTTGCACATATCTGTGAACACACTAAAAGCCAATAAATTGTACACATAAAAAAGAATGAACTGACCCAATTGAAAAATGGGCAGAGGACCTAAATAGACACCTCTCCAAAAAGGACATACAAATGGCCAAGAGACATATGAAGAAATGCTCAGCGTCACTAATCATCAGAGAGATGCAAATTAAAACAACTATGAGGTATCACCTCACACCTGTTAGAATGGCCACCATCAACAAATCACCAAACAAGTGTTGGTGAGGGTGTGGAGAAAAGGGGACTCTAGCACACTGCTGGTGGGAATGCAGACTGGTGCAGCCACTGTGGAAAACACTATGGTGTTACCTCAAAAAGTTAATAATTGAACTGTCATTTGACCCAGTGATCCCACTTCTAGGAATATACTCTAAGAAACCTGAAACACCAATCAGAAAGAATATATATACACCCCTATGTTCATAGCAGCACTATTTACAATCGCAAAGATCTGGAAACAATCCAAGTGTCCATCAGTACATGAGTGGATAAAAAAGCTGTGATACATGTACACAATGGAATACTACGCAGCTGTAAGAAAGAAAGATCTCTTATCCTTAGAGATGGCATGGAAGGACCTGGAGAGTATTATACTAAGCGAAACAAGCCAAGCAGAGAAAGACAAATATCACATAATCTCACTTATTTATGGAATATAATGAACTAAACAAACTGATGAGCAAAATTAACCCAGAGACATAGAGGTGGGGTACAGACTGACAAGCCTCAGGGGGGGGGGGGAGATAAATCACAGAACTTACATGCATGTATGCATGACCAATGAACATAGACAACAAAGCTGGGGATGCGGTGGGGGGAAAGGGAGGAGGGCGTCAATGGGGGAAAAATGAGAAACATCTGTATCAAAAGCAAATTAATAAATAAAGAAAAAAAGAATGAACTGTATGGTATGTGAATTATATCTCAATAAATATGTTCTTAAAAAAAAACACCCTGAATGAATTATAAACTTAGAAATTTGGGCATTTTATTCAAATTCCATGAAGATAAAAAAGATAGCTGTAAAAGGCCTGAAATAGCATCTCATACCCCATGCACCAAAGAAGTTCAGTGTAAGTTACGCTATTAAAGTAATTTCTGTACTCGACATGCCTGCCTCCTTAAACAGTCATATATCATTCTGTAGGGATAGGTCTAAATTTGAAAGTGGAATTTCCAGTCCCTGTACCTCACACACAGAAATGTTTCAAAATCAAATTAGAATATTTCCTTTTATATAGTTGCATCTATTTTTGTTTTAAATGTGTTATCTTTGCATCATATCTAAATAATTTCAGCCCTAGCTGGTTTGGCTCAGCGGTTGGAGCGTCGGCCTATGGACCAATAAGTTGCAGGTTCAACTCCGGTCAAGGGCGTTTACCTCGGCTACAGTTCATCCCCGGCCCTGGTCAGGTCGTGCGAGAGGCAGCAGTCAATGTGGCTCTATCACATCAGTGTTTCTCTCTCTCCCTCCCTTCCTGCCTCCCACTCTCTCTGATGATAAATAGAAAAATATCCTCAAGTGAGGAATGAATAAATAAATAAATAAAATAACTCCACAACACTAAGTTTTCTAAAGTGCATGTATGGCCATTTTTCAAAATCACTTTACTTACATTGTTTCAAAGCAGAAAGCACACTTGACAAGTAGCCAGCGGGCCAGAGGGAGCAGGCTTAGAGCACCTCCCCAGTCATTTCTGCTCTACATTAGTTACAGTCCCAACAACAGAACGGTTACAAAATCAGCTTCCTTAAAACAACCTATAGTAACAAAGTTTCTCCTAGATTTGTTCTAGGACCTTAATAGATTTCAACAAAATTTCCAGTTTATTTATCTCAAAAATAGATATGCTGATGGCTCCCCAACACATCTCATTATCAGATTAAAATATCCTTGACCGAGTAATAGTTTTACTTCTCTTTACTGGAATCATTTGTTTCAAAGCTACAAAAGTTGAAGCACTGAGAGTCATCGTTTGAACACTATTCTGGCATTTTGAGACATAAAACACAGACATGCATGTTGTCAGGGTAACAGAGAGAGGACTCTGCCCAGTGAATGGATGAATTTATTTTCCCCAAATAAATATTGGTGACCTTGCGAAGCCACCTTCAGAAAGTCGGCCTGACCTCACTCAGGCAGTGCCGATGGCTCCCCCTCCCCCACTGCACCTGTCCTCGTGTCTGCCCGCGACGTTCCATCCTGCATGGCAGCCGTGTGTGCTCCTTCATGGCTCCCCCACTGGCTAAGTTCCTAAAGGAGACGTCACAGTGTACAGGCTGACCCCGATCGTGGGCCTGTTCTGCTTGGTCCACACAGGATGTTGAAGTTGGGAAACAGAAACAAAGACCTGGCCTGACAGCTTCTCTTTTAGAAAGAAACGCTCAGGCAACCCTGGGGAGGCACGACCTCCTAGCCTCAGGCCTGCCCGGGATACATGATGGCTGCTCTGAGGCCGCCCCTCTCCACAGGGGGACAGAGCCCTCTGCTCACGCCCCGACTGGCCCCGGCAGTCAGGTCAGTTGGAAGAGGTTCTTCCTCGCATCCTCCAGGCCCTCAGGACGGACTCTCACTTGCTGACCCAGGACACTGTGTGTAGAAGAATCCCCTGTGGTGCTTGTACACAGTACAGGGCCCAGGCCTTTCTCTAAGAGATCCTGATTCCAAAGCTAGACTGGCACCTGGCTGTCACCGTCAAGAAGCGCCCTGTCGAGTCTCGCTAAGGATGGTCTCAGATAAACTGTTCCAGTGTTAGGGATCTAGGGCTCTTATAAGTCTCGATTTCCTTATAAGAAAAAGAATTTGGACTAAAGAATCACCCATCTCCTCACAGCTCTGAATGCTGTGGTTCTTTATTGCAATGTAAGGAAACCAAGCAGAAATCAGTGCCCAGTCTGCTACCCCCTGCTGGCATGTTCTTGTCACTGCAGAGGTACAAACGGCAGCCCTGGGACTTATTTCAACCGCTGGGGCCAGGTACGTGAAAAAATACAACAAAATGGTTTAAAACATAACATCAAGCTACGTGGCAAGAAGAAGAAACAGAAATATTTTACAATTTTATCTGTCAACTCTAACTCAATAAAGCTGATTTGGGGCAGGGGGTAATATAATACCACCGGTCTGTCACCTTATTAATGCTATAAGAGCTTCTGATGTGTTCCTACAAAACTAATTTTTCCTCATTAGATCACAAAGATCGATCTTGAGACTCTCTATGAAAAAATCTGCACATTAAAACACACTGTCTATTTAAATGGACAATTGGGACTCACTACATGGAACGGCTTTCTACCATGATAAAGAGTTCCGAGATGGAACAATCTGCATGTTTGGAGAAAGAAAACTCCTGATATAGAAAATGGTCAGAGGCCAGACACATGTAATTCTCCTGCATTGGGTGAGATTTCTAACATCCCCCCCAGGACTCCAGATGATTTCTCTCTCCTCCAGTAGAGCGAGCACCCAGGAGCTCGTGAGTGGGTTACACTTGGATTCTGTCCTCAGCCCTGGAACTACAGTTCAGAGAGAGATAATATGGGCAGTCAGCCAGTCACTGCACATTGAAAATGTTTGTTGAGGCCAAACGGAGAAGGATCCAGGCAGAGAGCAGCTGAGCGTGACAGAATGAGTGGGAGGCAGGAGAACATGGGTTAATCTGGAAGCTTCCCAAAGATGATGACTTCACCCCCCCTCGAAACTAGGACGCTTGACCTACCAACCACTCCCTTCTGCAAACTCTCTCTCGGCTCGCCTAGCTGGTGCTCTTCCTTCAACTTCTCAACCTTGTCCGGTTAGTACAAACTCCAAGCAGGTAGTCCTAGATGCACAGCTTGTGTCCTCCCCTGGCCCCCTCCAGCCTCACGTTTATAGCTCGCGGGTGAGCATGTCCCCTGGAACACCCTTGTCCCGAGAGAGCCAGCAGGTAAAACACACCTGGCCCTCTCGCCCAAGACTGAGCTGCCACACCTCTTCCCTACTGAAACCATGACACCAACACCCTCCCAGCTGCCCAGACTCAAAGCAAAGGCGGGAGCCTTCCCTGTGCAGGCAAATCCTTGTAATTCTCTACTCCAGTTCTAGAATTCTCTTTCAGCAGATGTAACACTTCAACAATCTCCTACTGATTGTTCCACCTTAATCTTCTGATCTTCTGCATTTCAATGCCTGCCTAGCATTCCTGAAACATCAAAAAAGTGTTGTGACAAAAACAAAACAAACAACAAAAAACAGTGCTCAAAATCATCCAAAGTTCCCCGTGGCCTGTAGTGTCAGCCCTTCCAATCCACCCTCAGGCCTTTCAACCCTGGATTCTCACACGTGAATCCTTGATTCTACCTAAACACAAGAGCTCAGTATCCTCCAATATCTTCATCCCTCCATCTTAACTCAGACTCTGCCTCTCTACTGCGTTTCCCAAACACCCCTGCCCCAAAAAACGTTCCTTCTTCCTCCACATCTTCTCCGACACCTATTTTCTGAGCTACTAATTCAGAAGTTACAACATTCTGCCTTAGGTCATTATTATTTGCTCATCTCTTGTGTCCTAGCTTGAATCTTTATTGAGGTCAGGAACCTACCCCAAAGGTTTATACACCTTCAGCTGTCCCCCGCAGCCCGTGTAACGTGCACAACAAGAAGTATTTGTGAGTAATTAAAAAACTCTCATTTCATGTCTCCGAAGGGCAAAGGGGTTCAAAGAAAAGAGAAACTATGGCTTGAGGTATTTTGAGAAGGTTTTAAATCAGATTCTCAAAGACTCAAAACGCACAGTTCAGAAAAAAAGATGTTGACCTTCTGAAAAACAGCACAGGTGTGATGCAGTGGACCAGACTCGGGAGCTGCCTGACTCCCACAAGGGGACAGCCACCCTGCCTCTCCAGCCACAGTTCAGAAACAAGGGTCCCAAATCAGACAAATGACACCTGTACATGGAAAACCCTCTGAGGCTGCGCATGAGAGACCTAACTAATGTCTTCGGGGGGAAGGAACACCCAAAAACCAGCCCAGTGAATATTTCCTCCCCTAACAGAGAAGGTCAGTTATCACACATCCTGGCATGGAGAACAACATCAGAAGACAGGCTGGAGGGAACGGACAGCAGATTCAGCAGAGGCCCTCGGAGTGCCACATGAAAAAATTATCACCCAGCCTGAGGCAGAGCCAGGTGGCAGGCACAGACCACGGGCCCCACAGGTGATATGAAATTTTGATGAATTCCTTAATAGCCACACAATGACAGCCCATATTCCAGAAAGAGGCTAATAATAGAACAAATGTCACTGCTACACATAAAGACTTAAAATCGCCTTCTTTATTTACTCATTGTACATTTTTTCAAAATGGGTTTGTTTAATGAGAGCTTTCACTGATGACAATGATGATAGTTCATGTCCTGAATGCTGATTTTACTTTTTTGAACCGTAACCTGATGTTCCAGCCACTGTTCTAACTGGATTACCATGAAAGGCCTGGTAATGCAGCCATCCACACACGGGACCTCAAGTGATAGCTACAGTCATGGATTAGGGGGACGCCACGTGCCACTGCTATGCAGCATCGATGTGAGAAGTCAAGCTGAGTTACAGCTTCTTTAACAACAAATTCTTCTTTTTCTTTTTTTTTCTAACTGAGATAGGTTTTTAGTCTTTTTATTTTTATTGTTTATTAAATTTATTAGGATGACATTTGTTAATAAAACTCTATTGGTTTCAGGTATACAATTCTATAACGCATCATCGGTGCACTGTACTGTGTTCAGCACCCCAGGTCAAGTCTCCTTCCGTCAGCATTTATTCCCCTTCACCCTCTTCTGCCTCGCCCTCCCACCTTTCCAACTCGTAATCACCAGACTGCTGTCTGTGTCTATGAGTTTAGTTTTTGTTTTTTAGGGTTCTTTGCATAATCCCTTCACCTTTTTCACCTGGACCCCCAACACCCCTCCCCTCTGAACAGCAGCTAGTCTGTTCTCTGTATCTATGAGTCTGTTTCTACTTTCCTTGTGAGTTTATTTTGTTCATTAGATACCACATAGAAGTGCCATCGTATGGTACTTGTCTTTCTCTGACTGGCTTATGTCATTTAGCATAATACACCCCAGGTCCATCCATGCTGTCATAAAAAGGTAAGTTTTAAGGCCTAGGAGTACTCCATTGTGTAAACATAGTAGCATTCTCTTATCCACTCATCTACTGATGGGCACTTGGGCTGCTTCCAAATCTTGACTCTTGTAAATAACACTGCAATGAACATAGGGATGCATATATTCTTTTGAATTAGTGTTTCAAGTTTCTTCGGATATAGTCCCAGAAATGGAATCACTGGGTCATAAAGCAGTTCTATTTTTAATTTTTGAGTTAACCCTTACTGCTTTCCACAGTGGCTGCACCTATATGCATTCCTGCCAAATGTGCACAAGGACTCCCTTTTCTCCACATCCGCACCAACACTTGTTTGTTAATTTATTGATGATAGCCATTCTAACAGATGTGACGTGATATTTTATTGTGGTTTTAATTTGCATTTCTCTGATGATTAGTGACCTTCAGCATCTTGTCATAAGCCTATTGGCCATCCGTATGTCCTCTTTGAAGAAATGTCTATTCAGATCCTTTGCACATGTTTTAATTAGATTGTTTGTTTTTTGTGTTGAGTTTTACAAATTGTTTACAAATTTTGGATACCAACCCCTTATCAGATGTATCATTGGCTAATATGTTCTCCCATTCAGTGGGTTTTTTTTTTTTTTTTCATGTTTCTAATGGTTGCCTTTGCTGTGTAAAAACTTTCTAGTTTGATGTAGTCCCATTTGTTTATATTTTCTTTTGTTTCCCTTGCCCAAGGAGATGTATCAGAAAAAATACTGCTACGTGAAATGTCCGGGATTTTACTGCTTATGTTTTCTTCAACAATTTTTATGGTTTTGAGTCTAACTTTCTGTTTTTATTCCATTTTGAGTTTACTCTTATATATGGTGTAAAAAGGTGGTCTACTTTCATTTCTTATTTTTCCATATATCTGTTCAATTTCCCCAACAACATTTATTGAACAGACTATCTTTACCTCATTGTATGTTCTTGCATTGTCAAATATTAATTGACCATAAATGCATGGGTTTATTTCTGGGCTCTCTATTCTGTTACATTGATCTATATGTCTGTTTTTATGCCAGTATCATGCTGTTTTGATTATTATGGCCTTGTAGTCTAGTTTGATATCAGGTAGCGTGATTTCTTTAACTTTGTTCTTCTTTTTCAAAATTGCTATGGCTATTCATAGTCATTTGTGGTTCAGTATAAATTTTTTGAATATTTGTTCTAGTTCTGTGAAATATGCCATTGGTGCCTTGATAGGAATTGTGTTGAATCTATAGATTGCTTTGGATAGTATGGACATTTTAATTATGTTAATTCTTCCTATCTATGAACATGGTATATGCTTCCACCTATTTGTATCTTCTTCAATGCGTTTCTTCAGTGTCTTATCATTTCTCGAGTACAGTTCTTTTACATCCTTGGTTACATTTATTCCAAGGTATTTTTTGTATGCACTGTAAATGGGATTGTTTCTTAGTTTCCCTTTCTGATAATTCATTATTGGTGTATAAAAATGCCATTGCGTTCTGGTTATTTATTTTGTACCCTGCTACTTTACTGAATTCACTTACCAGTTCTAGTAGTTTTTTGGTGGCATCTTTAGGGTTCTCTATATAGCATCGTCATCTGCAAATAATGACAGTTTTACTTCTTCCTGTCTAATTTGGATGCCTTTTATTTCTTCTTCTTGTCTGATTGCTGTGGCTAGGACTTCCAGTACTATGTTGAATAAGAGTGGTGAAAGTAGACATCCTGCCCTGGCTGGTTTGGCTCAGTGGTTAGAGTGTCAGCTCGCAGATCAGAGAGTCCAGGGTTCGGTTCCCGCTAAGGGCACATACTTTGGTTGCAGTTTGTCCCCGACCCCGGTTGGGGTCATGTGGGTGGCAACCACTCTATGTGTCTCTTTCACGTTGATGTTTCTCTCTCTCTTCCTCCCTCTCTTCCTCCCACTCTATCTGAAGATAAATGCAAAAAAAAAAAAAAAATGTCCTCAAGTGAGGACAGAAGAAAAAAAGAAAGATGACATTCCTGTGTTGTTCCTGATCTTAAAGGAAACACTTTTAGTTTTTGCCCACTGAGTATGATGGTGGCTGTGGGTTTGTCATATATGGCCTTTATTATGATATGGCATGTACCCTCTATTCCCATGTTGCTGCAAGTTTTTATCATAAATGGATTTTATCAAATGTTTTTTATGCATCTCTTAATATGATTGTGTGATTTTTAGCCTTCATTTTGTTTATGTGGTATATCTCATTTACTGATTTGTGGATTTTGTACCAGCCTTGCATCTCCAGAATAAATTCCATTTCATCATGGTATATGATCATTTTAATGTATTGCTGGATTCAATTTGCTAATATTTTGTTGAGGATTTTAGCATCTTAGCATCTATGTTCATCAGGGATAATGGCCTATAATTTTCTTTCTTTGTAGTTTTTTTTATCTGGTTTTGGAATTAGGATCATGCTGACCTGATAAAACAAGTTTAGGAGTCTTCCCTCCTCTTGAATTGTTAGGAATAGTTTGAGAATGATAAGCATTAGTTCTTCTTCAAAGGTCTGGTAAAATTGTGAAGCCATCCAGTCCAGAACTTTTGTTTGTTGGGAGATTTTTATTACTGCTTCAATTTCATTAGTGGTAATTTGTCTATTCAGATTTTCTCATTCTTCCTGACTCCGTTTTGGAAGATTGTATATTTCTAGGAATTTATCCATTTCCTCCAGATTGCCCGATTGCTGGCATCCAGTTGTTCTATAAGGAACTCTTCATTCTCAAAAGGAGCAGGCTGATTTACACGAGAGTGTGCGCAGAGCTTCATTAACTCTAGCTTATCTAAGCTAGGCAAGATGCTTCTGAATCGCTTCACATCTGACTGAAAGGTCCTCTCTGGCTGCCCAATTGAAGTCTAAATCAAATTAAGACAGAAAGTCACTGTTGTTATCTGCCTCTATAAAAGCCTGGATGAAATGCGTGAAGCCTCCTAGAGAGAGGTGTTCCTCTAGGAAGACACTGTCTGAGAAGCACAGCCATGTGATGACTGGCTGACAGCTTGGCTGAACAGCCCGGAGGGACCGTGAGCAGCTGTGTGCATACACGCCGATCCCACAGTACCTGCACAGGAATTTACGGAACTGCAGCCTGCAGGTTGGGGAGATCTCTTAAATTCGATACACTGAGAAGATTAAAACAACCCTGACCACAGCTGGAGTCTGTTGACTTGTAACCCACTCCACAGAACTAGTCAGGATGATCTGGAGCAAGGACAGATGAAAAATACTGAAGCAGACTGTCAACAGCGAGGTTCTCCCAGGTGGATGTGTGCAAACAATAGAGAAAGTTTGAGGACGTTGTCAAGAAAGTAGCTGAGCACTAGATGGTGCACACGACACCATGCAGGGGAAGGAAGCAATGACAGCAGGCTGATAAGGTGGACGAAAGTAGAGAGGTGTTGACTAAGCAGGTTTAGTTGTGTCTGCAGAGTAAGGTGTTGGGATTTCATAATGCAAAAGTGAAGCCCTCCCAGGAAATAACAATATCCAGGATTAGGACGTCAAAGTAAGTCGTTGGAGCAGAAGTGGAAGTCAGGGACTGGGAGGTGAGAGACCTTGATGGCCCCCGGTCCTCACTGTCTTCTCCCAGCACGACGGCAGGTGAGGGTGGGAGGAAAGGGTGAGGCGGGTGCTAAGCCCACACTGAGTAAAGAGGAGAAGCAAGAGGTCAGCATAATCATAGGAGGAGAGACCTGGGATCGTTTAACCAAGTGGTAACGGCACCGATATGCCTATATGAACATGGCAGGTTAACTGTCTGGAAGGGGGCGGTTCTCCCAGCCCTGGGGGTGTGGGAAAGAGCCAACTCCTCTGGGGAAGACTTCAAGAGAAAAGAACTAGGTGTTTCTAACAGCTAAGCCGTGAAGAGAAGGTTTAGGAAAAAGGTAAAAGTTGGGGTGTTCGCCATAGAAATGTCCCAGAGGGCAGTGTGGGAAGCCCGGGGGGACTCTGGGCCGAGCGCCAGGACCGACTCCTCCGGCCCAGGCCGGAGCGAAGGCCGGCGGGAAGAAAGCACGGGTCAGCCGGCTGCGAGGACTTCGCAGAGATGCTCAACATTCCGCGTTCCGTTCACCAGCAAGGAAGCTGTGACACAGTCAGGCGAAGGCCACACAAACCCTGCAGTTTTTTCTTATTGTAAACACCTCGTGCGTTTTGAAACTAAATTAAACAAACATCTTCGATGCCACACACGCCCAGAAGATGGATGGGATGAATAATACTTCAAATATTAGCTCATTGGTCTAAACAGTGAGATATTTTGGCTATATTCACATTACCTGAAGCAAAACTAATTTTTTTTAAAGCTTTTTAAAAACACTCTTCTTAGCTACAGTTTGGCTTAGAAAAACCTGCCAGTTTTGCTTGAAGAGTACGTTCCAAATGAGCTTATCAAAACTTTTCGTTTACTAAACTCAAATCTCCGGTTTTAACATAATTTAAAATAAATATTTACACATACAACACCGATGACCCCTTGCATATTGTCGAAAAACTCTCTCGAAGCATTTTCAGGAAAAGAACTTATAATTATTATTCAGCCGATGGAAACAACTATTTATCCATCCAATCTACATAAAATCCATGTATTTTATGTATTTGCTTAGTGCTGTGTTAAAGCAATATGGTAGACAAAATAACTTATAAACCTAATTTTATGGAAAAAACACACCTAAACCAGTCATGGGTAAATGAGGGTCTATGGAACAAACCCAGGCCTAACACCTGTTTTGTTTTGTTTATTATTATTATTATTATTTGGGGATTTTTTTTATTGATTTGAAAGAGGGAGGGAGGAAGAGAGAGATGAATTTATTGTTCCACTTATTTATGCATTCATTGATTGACTGTTGTATGTGTCCTGACCGGAGATCGAACCCACAACCTTGGTGTATTTGGACGACGTTCCAACCAACTGAGCTACTGGCCAGGGCTTTAACACCTGTTTTTATAGATAAAGTTTCACTGGAATGCAGACTAATCATTTGCCATGAGACGTCTCACTACAATGAGCAGAGAGAGTTGAGTAGTCCTAGCAGAGACTTTATAAAGCCTCGAAAATGCACTGCCCGGCCCTTACAGGGTAAGTTTGCCAACAGTTGTCACTGACACATGATCAAGTGCTTTCAAATAGTCAATCAAATACATTAGTGCCAAATGCTGGTATTGATACGAATATACACAAAATATATCCTGCCCTGGAGGACCCCCGAAACAGGACAAAATCAAAATAAATAAGGGCTTGGGCTCTTGGTGACAGTCCAGAGGGCCTGCCAAGAAGCCCAGCAGGGGTGAATTGCATCAGAGGAGACCCGGTCAGGCCCACACTTTCCTCCAAAGGGACAGGTCAACACCTTCCCAGATTTTTGGTAAAAAGAGGTTTCTGGGTCCACCCTAATCAAAGTGAGAAGGGTGAGGATGCTCCCTCCTGGGAAAATGGACTGTGTTTACAATCTCTGTATCCTGGAAAATGCCTACGGTTATGGAAATGTCAACAGGCTAGAGATCCTACCAGGTTCCTGAGCATAGAGTCCTGAGCTCAGAAGGGAATTTTTGCGACACTGGCGCTGGGGTGAGGCTCTGCCCCAGAGCCCGCAGACCTCTGGGCTACATCCAGGCGGGGGACGGCATGCCCTTCTGGAGCTACCCTCTTGAGGACCTGAACTTTAAGAAAAGATATGGAGTGGGGTGCTTGCTCTTGGCCTAAGTGATGCTTTGAACTCAAAAGACAAAGCCAAACTCACAGGGAGAGAGAGATTGGATAATGACAAAAACAAGTCTCAGATTTCTCTACAGATGGACCAGAAACTAAAACAAAAGCAAATATAAATGCATACGAAGGGTGTCCTTCTGGAATTTCCTTAAATATGTGGAAAAAATTGCACAAATCACATTAAAAACATTCCAAACATAAAACCCCAACCTCAAGGTGGGGGGGAGGGGATAATCTTCAAATAAAGCCCAGGGCAAAGAATGCAGCCAATATTTGATTCAATGACAGGTTTAAACAGAAAGAAAACAATGAATACAGGCCTTCAAGAGCACAGACCAGGATGCCTGGAATAGGACGATGCTGAAGCACGTGGCTACCAGGGAGCTGGGGGCAAACTTTGTCCAAGCTCCTTCCAGAAGCAGCTTTGTGAAAGCCAGAAAGGGTACTGAAACTCCACAGGTGGTTTGAGAAAAGAATAAACGTGTATGGGGTTTGAAGCAAATAACAGGTGGGAAACCAAAACAACATGGGATGGACGTAACTTGGCTGGGATTCTTCAACACACTTGTGAGATCCAAGGGCTCCATTTACTGAAACGACTTTCCTGTTTGTGTTAAATGCGTCAGGAAATTGACACAAGTAGAAAAAGTAAGCAGAAAATTCAGGAGCTAATTTTTAGATCCTTTCGGTCTTTTTCTAAGGAGTTTATCCTGGTGAGATAAATGAAATGAAAGTTTCTGTTACGTGTACAAGAAAGCTAAGCATACCTAAAGAAAATGTAATAAATGCTACACAGAAATGTGTACTGAATGCAGTTAAGTTTGAAAGAAAAAAAAACAACTGGAATTTATTGGAGGTAGACAGGAAAGAAAAGGGGCAGGGCAGGTAATAAAATCAACATAAAGTTGTCTTTGCTCTGGAGGCTGCTCTCCTTTCCCACAGTTCTCAGTGATAGTCTGTGGAGTCCAGTAAAATCTGTTGAATACTGCCCTCTGGTGGATCTGAAGCACCATCGCCCACATTCTCCCAAATTCCAGGCATAGCTGTTATTGTGGGTTCAGTTCCACACCACACCAATGAGGATATTACGACAAAGCAATTCACACAAACTTGTTGGTTTCCCAGTGCATATAAAAGTTATGTTTAGACTATGCTGTAGTCTGTTAATTTTGCAAAAGCACTATGTACAAAAGAACAACAATAACAATGTGTATATCTTAACTTTAAAATACGTTATTGCTAAAAAATGCTAACCACCATTGAGTTGTAATCATTTTGCTGGTGGAGGGTCTTAACCACGGTTTGAAAAAAGCACAATATCTGCAAAATGTGAGGTGCCAAAAAATGAGGTATGCCTGTACCTAACTTGTACTTTGTGTTCTAGAACCTTCTCAAGTCCTTTTCCTTCAAAACTGACCCCTCCTTTATTCCAGGATCTGACATGAGAGCCGAATATTTCTGACCAAACAGATACAGTCGAGTGTTAGCCCCCCTGTCTCACTGGGAGTCACGTTATAGGAACAGAGCCTGGAGAGACTCACTCGTCACAAACCCGGGAGGGGAGCAAGGCCTTCGCGCCGGGGGTGTGTCCCTCGCTCCCCACAGGGGACACCTGCATACCCGCCTGCCTTCTCCTAAATGTTCCTCCAGATCTTTCACTGTCAGAATTCGTTTTCAGACACTGTTTCCACAAATTTTGCCTAGAAGCATGTGTTCCACCCAAAACCCCCACCCACAAAGCCAGTTTCAACTTATTTTACCCATTATAGGGGGTAAAAAATGGTAAGAGGGAAATCTTGATTTGATAGGGCCTCATTTCCCAGTAAATTGATATAACAGAGTAGCCCTTTGCTCCCTATCTATTAGCCTTTATTTCATGTACATAATGACAATTTGTATATTGGGGACCAGAAAAAAGAGACCACCCCAGTAGCCCAAAATATATCCCAAGTCAGCCTGCACTTACAGAAAACATCCTGTCGGGGAAACAGCATCCTGGATACAATCCTCCCACTCCTCTTTGGCTAGCTCACCTACCCTACGACAGGACCTGCTGGCCTTATGAGGAACCACCCGGCCTCCTGTCAATCATGCCCGGTTCCCACGATGCCCCTTCTAATGCTCCACACAACCCCCTCCCACCACAGGCCCAGCAGGAGCACTGCACCGCCGCTGGGGGGCGCTGTGTGCCTCCAATCCACGGATTGCTTTCCCTTGAACAAAGGATAAAAACTTACTACTAAATTGTATTACTTTTTTGTCATTTGACCTGGCCCACAGATACTTCCTCTATATTCAAGCTATTAAAAGTGTCCTCCATCTTCTCTCATTCCTAAGCGTTTGGATCAGCCAACCACCACCGCAGGCCCCCCAGCAGCCATGCATTCAAAGCCACGCGGGGAAGCACGGCTTTCGTGGCATGGTGTGCTTGGTGAGCCATCTGGTACAAACCACGAACAGCTGAGCACTGAGTGAGTTGTCATGGTGCGAATCCCAGCCCATGTTCTGCAGGCTTCTCTGCCGCTCCCACCGGGCCTGGAGGCCCCGGGACCGGCTGGGGGAGGACGAAATGCCCTGCCACACCTTCATGTTCCCCTGGCTTCTCTCCCTGACGTTGTCTTGGAGACAACAGTGTGGGATGAGGCTTTGGTTTCCTTGCACTTCATACAAACAGGAATCGACTCCAGCCAGAAGGGGGGAAACCACTCACAACTGCAGCTTCACGCCCAGAGGTCAGTTGGGTCTGCAGAGACTGCCAACCCAGTTCCTCCAAGTTCATGTCTGCCTTCCCCGGGATGCTTACTAATCTACGCAAAACAAAATGTAGGCAGAGTCCACGGAATCTAAACCAAAGAACACTAGAGGCAAAACTTTTTCTCCTTATCTAACAAATTCTGAGCAAATCACCTGTATAATAAAGAAATGGAGGACTTCCGGTCAAGATGGTGGCGTAGGTAAACGCGATATCGCGTCCTCCCACAACCACATCAAAGTTACAACTAAACTACAGAACAACCATCATTCAAAACCGCCTGAAATCAAGCTGAATGGAAGTCGTACAACTTCGGAACTAAGGAAAAAAAAAAAAAAGCAGCTACATCCAGACCGGTAGGAGGGGCGGCGGCGTGAGGGGGGGCGGCGGCGGAGCGCGCAGCGGCGAGACGGGCTGGCCCCACACCCAAGCGTGGTGGATAAAAATCAGGAGGATCCCGCGGCTGGGAAGGTCCTTCCTGAGGACTGAGGGGTCCCCGTCCCACACCAAGTGCCCCGCTCAGGGTTCCAGTGCCAGGAAGAGAATCCCCATAACTTCTGGCTGGAAAAACCAGTGGAAACTGAGGCTCAGGGAAGCTGAAGCGGCTGGAGCCCCAGGCAGCTCCTTAAAGGGCCCGCACACGGACTTATCGGACTCTCTCCCTCTAAGCTCGGAGGGGAGGCAGCTCGAGGGGCACCAGAGACACACAGGGAAGAACTGAGCTGTTTGGCACTGGAGCGAGCGCTGGAGAGGGGGCTTCCTCGGGGACAAACGTGCTGTCAGAGGCCTTTGTTCCTTTGGTGAGCCCTTCCCGGGGGCGGCAGACAGAAGCCATATCTGGGACTCCAGCAACCTGGCTCACACTTGTAGCCCCGCCCTGCTGACTCCCTGAGGCCCCGCCCCGCCCCACACAACTTTCAAGCTGTTGCCACTTGCTTAACCATAGGATTGGCCTGTCTTGGATCCTGCTTCAGGTTTTTCCTAAATTCTTTCAAACGAGCAGCACCGGGTCTCAGTGAGCCCCATACCTCTCATTAAGTAATACACAGAAACAAACACAGAGAGGCAGCCAAAATGAGGATACAAAGAAACAGGTCCCAAATGAAAGAACAGAACAAAACCCCAATAAAAGAACTAAGCGAAAGGGAGATAAGCAACCTAACAGATACTGAGTTCAAAATACTGCTTATAAGGATGCTCAATGAACTTAGTGAGAACCTCAGTGAACTTAGGGAGGGCATCAAGAGCATAAAAAAGTACCAGTTAGAAATCATGGATACACAGTTAGAATTGAAGGAGGCATTAACTGAAATAAAGAATAATTTACACAGCTTCAATAATAGAGTATGTAGATCCAAGGAGCAAACCATCGATTTGGAATATAAGGAAGCAAAAAATCCCCAATCAGAAGAGCAAAAAGAAAAAAGAATCCAAAAAAATGAGGATAGAGTAAGGAGCCTCTGGGACAACTTCAAGCGTGCCAACATTCGCATCTTGGGGGTGCCCGAAGGAGAAGAGAGAGAACAAGAAATCGAAAACCTGTTTGAAACAATAATGGCAGAAAACTTTTCTAACTTGGTGAAGGAAACAGACATACAAGTCCAGGAAGCACAGAGAGTCCCAAACAAGATGAACCCCAAGAGGCCCACACCAAGACACATCATCATCAAAATGCAAAAGGTTCAAGACAAAGAGAGAATCTTAAAAGCAGCAAGAGAAAGGCAGCTAGTTACCTACAAGGGAGTACCCATTAGGCTGTCAGCTGATTTCTCAAAAGAAACTTTGCAGGCCAGAAGGGAGTGGCAAGAAATATTCACAGTGATGAAAACCAAGAACCTACAACCAAAATTACTCTATCCTGCAAAGCTGTCATTTAGAATCGATGGACATACAAAAACTTTCCCAGACAAGAAAAAGTTAAAGGAGTTCATCACCACCAAACCGTTATTATATGAAATGATGAAGGGTCTTTTTGAAGAAAAAGATAAAATGTATGAACAAACAAAATGGCAATGAATACATATCTATCGACAATGGAATCTACAAACAAAATGAACAGGAAGAACAGAAACATTCTCATAGATACAGAGAACATTTTGTTGGTTGACAGTTGGGAAGGGGGTTGGGGGAATGGGTGAAAAAGGTGAAGGGATTAAGAAGCAAAAACTCATTGCTAGACTGACAAACCTCAAAGGGAAAGGGGTTGCGGGGGTGGGAAGAAATAAACCAAAGAACTTATATGCATAACCAATGGACACGGACAATAGTGTGGGAAAAAGTGGGAGGGGGGCGGGAGTGGGGAAGAGGGGGTCAATGGGGGGAAAATGTGGAACATCTGTAATACATTTTACATCCAACAATAAAGATTTGGAAAAAAAAAAAAAGAAATGGAAAACATGCTTAAAATTTATAATATCACTGCTTTTACATAATAATTTACAAATAGCTGAAGATAAGTGGAATTACCAGAGTTCATCCAATAAATCACAACATCAGAGGAAATCAAACCTCGAAGGTAACCTAATACCTGATATCTGAAGCTCTCTGTAAACTGCAAATCACTATATGTAAGAGAAAACTATGGCACTCTGAAAGAGACAAAGAAAAGTAAAATGGTTCATGAAGTAAAACAACAATGAGGTATCACCTCACACCTGTCAGAATTGTCACCATCAACAAATCATCAAACAAGTGTTGGTGAGGGTGTGGAGAAAAGGGGACTCTAGTGCACTGCTGGTAGGACTGCAGACTGGTGCAGCCACTATGGAAAACAATATGGTGTTACCTCAAAAAATTAAAAGTTGAACTTCCATTTGACCCAGTGATCCCACTTCTAGGAATATACCCTAAGAAGCCTGAAACACCAATCAGAAAGAATATATGTACCCCCATGTTTGTAGCAGTACTATTTACAATAGCTAAGATTTGGAAACAGTCCAAATGTCCATCAGTAGATGAATGGATAAAAAAACTGGTACATATACACAATAGAGTACTATGCAGCTGTAAGAAAGAAAGATCTCTATCCTTTGAGATGACATGGAGGGACCTGGAAAGTGTCATCCTAAGTGAAACAAGCCAAACAGAGAAAGACAAGTATCATATGATCTCACTTATTTGTAGACTATAATGAACATAACAGTCTGAGGAATGGGGTAGTCCCAGAGATGTGGAAGTGGGGTACAGACTGACAATCCCCAGAAGAGAGGGTGGTGGGGGAGAGATAAACCACAGAACTTATATGCATGTGTGCATGAACAGTGGACATGGACAACAAAGCTGGGGACAGGGAGGGGAGGGAGGGGGAATCAGTGGGGGGAAAAGGAGAAATATCTATAACAAAAGTAAATTAATTAAAAATAAATAAAATAAAATGGTTCATGAAGAACTGACAGAAATAGTGACAAGCACAAGCTTTGGGTCAGACACACCTGCTGTCCAGCTCAGGCTCTGCCACTCTCTATTCTACAGGTTCCTAAGCCTTTATTTTTAACTTTACCAAACGATATTTTAATAAGAAGGTTGCCCAATTCCCATGTCCTTTCCATTAGACTTTTTGCCTTCCATTGTAAAAAAAAAAAAAATTAACATACTAAGAAATTTCAAAGTGACACAGTCTGGATGTATGGGAAATAGTGTTTTCAACTACTCTGTACTTCCAGTAGATACATTCCACACACTGCCCGTGGGTTAAGAAGGACTGGAGAAGAAGGTGTAGTTAAACAGGAGTCTGTTAAGAAAAGTAGAAGTATACGATTGCACTAAAGAAGAATGACAATGATTAGTGCTGGGACACAACTTCTCCTCTTTGGAAAACACTCTTAAGTGAATGAAAAAAAAAATCAAACCACTGGGAGAAAGTGCTGCAAAACATTCTCTTATGTTTTTTGTAAAAATAACTGGTAAGGACTTGTATCTAGAATATAGAGCTCTAGATAACAAACAACCCAAATTAAAAGCTGGGAAAATAATCTGAACAAACACTTCATCAATGAAGATATGTGTATGGCAAACAAGCACACCAAAGGTGCTCAACATTATTAATGTATTAGAGAGAGAGACTCAAGTTTTGGTGTTAGCACCCTGACAGCTGTCAAGTTCCCACCCCTCCCCCTTCCTCTTTGCCCCACATCTGGTCCGCCTGATAAGAAAGCCCATATGCACCATCTGTCCCAGTGGAAATTTCAAACCATACAAGCCTGGCTGACGAAAAGGCCCATCCAGTCTCCATCCCTAAACCACAGTACAAATCCCAACCCAGTGACCCCCTTCCTTACTATGTTTCACTCCAAACAAAACTTAAGCCCTGCTCCTTGGTGAACCCTTTTTCTATTTACTATGTGAGAAGTAAACTTTATTTCACATCCACTGGTACCTGTGTGTCATTTGTGCTGACATGCATACATTTCTTAGGAAGGGGAGGGCTGCTGTCTAGTGTCCAGTAGAGGATGCTAAGTACTCAAATAAAACAGTCATCATTAGGAAAATGCAGACTAAAACCAGTAGGAGGTACTACTGTTATTGTCATAATTAGCTAGTTACTAATATTAATAATAGAAAGAAAGCAAAGGGGAGGCCAGACATTATAAGCATGGTCATCTGGGCAGCTTCGCCAGGAAGCTACAGCTTCATGCTCCCCAGGGAACCACGGGTCCACTGCCTGAGGGGGTCGAACAAAGGCGGAAATGGGCGCATGCACAGTGAAGTCCGGTGACACAGGAAGGTGCTTGCGTGTCAGTCTAACCTGGGAACAAAGGTCATTAGTTAGGGGGGCAGAGCTACTGTGAGAATGGAAAATCTTGAAGGGTTAATTGGTTAAGCTCCTGGTTATAAGCCCAAGACCAACAGGTCTCTGACGATCGCCCCTTCCTCTGCTCCTGCTCCCCGCACTCTCTTGCTCCATGACCCACACTCCCCCGTGTGCGAGCCTGCCATGTGGCCGTAGCAGCCCCATGACCCCCAGCCACACAGTGGACTGCAGCTGGGAACACAGCTAAGTGAGCCGGATGCTGGACTGGACTGAACTTTAATGTGCAGCGAAGACTCCGGGCAGGGACTTTAATCCCAGCCCGCTGCAGACACAGCTGGACTTCTTCCACGGTGAGTCAGAGGGCGATGGGACCTTGCAGGGGAACCCCCTGGATGTTACATCATCAATAAAGTTTTCCACAATATCTCACCCTCCTGTGGTGGCCTCAGGAAATTATTTTCCCCGTGGAACCCCAAGAACTCCACTTCCACCCGTAACGGGCAGGGACACAGAGGGCACTCCACTGATAACACGACCGCGTACCTACAGACATAGCACGACTACATTTTAGAACGGCTAAAACTTTAAGAACTCACAATAACAAGTATTGCCAAGATGTAAAAGAACTAGTACTGTACTCTTCCATCACTGACAGGAATGCAAAATGGTGCCTCCAATGTGGAAGATGGTTTGACCATCGGACCCATCAATTCCACTCCTCAGTATTTACTCAAGCGAAAAAAAACAACAACAAACAAAACAACCTGTCATGAGTGTTCATAGTGGCTTAAAATTGCCACAGACTAGAAACAACCAGGATGCCCTTCAAATGGGCATCGATGGACCATGGTGCATCCATTCTGGGAATAGCCATTCCTCAGCTCTAAAAAGGAACAAAGTACTGAAACAACAGCATGAGTCTCAAGTGCATCATGCTGAGTAAAAGCATGATTCCAATAAAAAAAAAAAAAAAAAAAAAAAAAACGAGAGAAAGCAATGTGGAGCGGCCAGGTTGCCATTATCTGAACAGACATTAAAAGAGGATTAATATACTGATTCTTAAACTGGACTGAGAATGAGGAATCACCAGGACCACTTGCTAATACTGCAGATGTCCCCTCCGCCTCCATTCATGGGTCAGTGGGTTCGGGGTGGGAGTTGGGAATCTTCAGCTTTAACAAACATTCTAGATTATTTTGACACAGGTGGTCCAAACAGTGCACTTTGAGGGTGTTTTGCAGCATTATCATAGCAAAGCTGACAGAAATACGCTTCCACCATTTCTTCGTCTGGGTAAGTGTTGCTCCTTCCAAGGCTCAGCAGCCCCAGCTGCTCTGGGCAGAATCTGGTATGTTACAAAGACACAAACAGCTGTGGGCAGAGGGAACAGGGGCTCCATCACTGGAGGGCGTGGGCATCATAAACATGATCAAACACCAGCTGCTGCAGAAGGTCTTTACCCAACCCCCCATTCTAGGAGAGCTATGGATTTCCAATAATCATGTCTTGTGTCCTAGGCAGCTTTAACAAGTGGAACAACAAGAAAGATATTAAACTTACAGATGAGCACAGAGTAATATGACAACAAAGGTTAATCATAGAACATCTAAACCACTGTGTTTAAGGTAAACTTCAAACAGAAAAATAATTCTCCGTTTTCTAATATTCATTCACTCCATTATAACCCAGGGAAGTACATTTATGTTTAAAGAAATACTATGCTGAATTACCACGTGTAAACCAATGGGAGCAGAGCTGGTCTAATAAAGGGGTTTGGGGTGGGGTGTTCGGTGGCATAAGATTCTGAACATCACTGGAAAGCCGTATATTCTACAAATCCCTTCTCCATCCTAATTCCCAAAGGTCATCATGGAGAGCCCCCATGGAGCTCCATGGAGCCCCCCCATTCCACAAAATAAATAAGGCTGCAGGGACAAATGCATTGTCTACATTAGGACACACAAGAAATCTAGATCATTTCCACGATACAATTGTCAGTAAATTTGGTTAAATTGTGTAATAAGATAAACACAATAGTTATTTTCTATGTGTGGCTGGTTTCATCACTAACATACCCCAAACACCTAGAGAAGTCACTGACCCAGAGTCAATACTCATGTATTTATTGAATAAATGAATATGTAAACATAAAGTAACTTACAAACACCAACACAAAATGTATCTCCAGTGTAGTCCAAATATAATTACAGATACTGGTTAAAAACTGAATGACAACAGTTAACTCTCCCCGAGAACAATTGCAATTTTAAAAAACCTTAAGGAAATAAGTCTCTAATTAGTCCAAAGTAAGAGTAAGATTTTGTAGAGGACTTTCCATGGCCTGTATCCGCCAGCAGTCATACCATCACCCTAATATTCCAGTCTTGACTGGTGTTTAATGAATATATTATTGGCTATGTTGCTTCTTTTTTAAAAAAAATGTGTTTTTATTGATTTTTAGAGAGAGAGGAAGGGAGAGGAAGAGAAAGGCAGAAACATCGATGAGAGAGACACATCAATTGGCTGCCTCCCGCACCCCCACACACACACACACACTGGAGATCCAGCCCGAAACCCAGGCATGTGCCCTGACCAGGAATCAAACCACTGACCTCTTGGTCCACGGGTCAATGCCCAATCACTGAGTCACACAGGCTGGGGCCTGTCGCTCCTTAAGTAACGTCAGAAAAACAAATCCAAGACAACAATGTACTTGGGCTCCTTACTTTTAGTGTAAGATCTTAAAAGTCTTTTCTTTTAAAAAGTAAGTTGTTTTATCTCAGGTACAAAAAAAATAAAAGTTGTACTACCAGGATTTGAACCAAAAGAAAAACCTCATAGCTTTCATATCAAAAGTGTTGACTTAAAGTTATAAGTCCAAGTTACAGTTTTAAACATTTCACAGGTAAGAAGACTTTTAAGAAAGCTTTATGTACAATCATCAAAGAATTGTCACCTTACTACAGAAGAGCACCACCACCACCCCTGAATCGTTGTTTTGTTTATTTATCTCACACCTCTTAGCAGCTGGAAGCTTTAATAATGCAATGCCTTCTCATCTTTGTTAGCCAGTGAAATGAGGTCTGAGTTTCCATTCAATTGGTAACTGCTGTGGAATGCATTAAATAAGGAATGTTTTATCCACAGCAGAACAAACCTAATCTTCAGGTGTGGATTGATACAAAGAGAGGGACATTCACAGAATTCAAAAGAGAATCAACACCTAAGAAATTCTTGCTCCCCTGCCCAAGTGTTACCTTACCTGCTACCTGGCTTCCAGATACATTTCCCCCTGCAGTCAGAGACACTGGGGAGGCCAGTATTCACAGTAATGTAAAGAAGCCAGCTAGTAATGCTTGATTTCTTTGTATAGAATTTAGATACAAGGCAAGCTCTGAAAAACCGTGTGTGTGTGTGTGTGTGTGTGTGTGTGTGTGTGTGTGTTGACTATAATGACATTAACAATCAGAGATTAATGAGTAGCAACAAGTTGGACAACTACTCAGGCTGGAGAAATCCACATATTTAAAAACTAATATGCTTTACTTGACAGCATAATTTTACTCATCGATCCCACCAATATTTAGTGACCGTCTACTATGCTTCAGGCAGCGGGATGCTAAGGATACTTTCAACAGGAATGTGACTGAATCTAGCAGAGCATATATATTTATTAGTCACTTGATTTTGTATTTGTAGTCTTTCCCAAATGTGTGCAGTTTTGGGGAAAAGTTTGTAAATTTTCTGACATATTTTAATTATGACTTCAATTCTAAGAATTACTGTGTAAATTACATCCGTATGTGTGTGCACGTGTGTTTTACAAGGAGGACAAATTATTTATGAACAGGGAGGCCATTTATAAAATATTCTTCAATTTTATGTGTTACAAGCCTCATGTCTCATTGACCCCTTCTTCAACTAATAGCACCTTCTTTGTCTGTTACAACAATAGCATTCCAGCAATGAATGGCTGGGTAACCTTTAGATACAGAGCTAGTTCTCAGAGAGCTCACCCACTACCTCAGAGTTTGCCTCTAGCAACAAAGTTGTCTTGGGATTTGTCTTGTTAGTTCGGCCTTGGACTTCCACCACCATAAAAGGGGAGAGAATACTTGCCAACAGAGCATGTTCCTTTACGGGGCTAAAATAAGATGCTAAGATTAGGATGGGGGAAAGTGTATCAGTCTGAAAAAAAGACATAGTCCAATTTCCTAAACAAATATACTTAAATATTGTTTTATGAAAATATTTGTTTTACAATCAAGGAACCTAGCTTAAATTTGGTTTACACAAGACTTTCTAATGAAAAGAAAATACAGGGTACAAATACATTTGAATATTCTGTTGCTGTTTAACTTGAAGATAAAAAATTTTTTTAAAAAGATGCACTATTCCTTATTCCATTATTCAAATCAGACTGTTGTCCACATGCTGAAATCAAGTGGATCATTTCCTTTGGGCAGGTTTTCTCTACCTTTCAAAAATGAGGCTAAAACCCAGTGAGGAGGGGGAAAAAAACACCAGTATTGGTCTGTGATGCCATCACATGTCAATGCAGTTGTGTGCACATCCCAACTCTCAAGTCCAGTTTGGGGAAGGCCAACATATTGGAAATAAAATCTAAGACCTGAGCCCTCCCTTCAGTAGCATCCCTCCAGCGTATTTCACTCTGCTTGAGTTCGCCAACATACACATACACAGAAGCACTCTGACCTCTGCTGCCAGACACTGGAACTTTTTTCACAAGTGTTTTTACTTTCCTTACATTTTTCATAATGACCTGTGTGATTTTCACAGCATCCGTAGCAACGTTTCTCAAAGTGTAATCTACAGAAATGTCCATGATGACCCACAAAGGCTGGACATCTGCAACTTCTATCTTCACTCAAGTAGGAAAAGAGAGAAAGGGTAAGACCACGGGGCTGTGCCATCAGCCTGTCCCTCTTTGCCTGCAAGGCCCTCCTGGAAGCTCCGTACCCTAGTCCCTGGTGACCATGGCCACTCAGCACAAGGGTGCCTGAGAAGACAAATCTTTTCATCTGGACTCACAAACATTCTCATAAGTGTCACGGTCCAGCTGGTGGAGAGAGAAGAATGGGTATCAGGTGAACAATTTGTAAGGTCTGCCATAGGTAGATCATGTTCAACAAACAAATGAAAAAGGTAAATTCGCCTGAGTAGCTATCTGAGAAAAAAATAAAATTAGATCCATAGATCTTTGTGCTGTAGATGAAATTAATTCCAGAGAGATCAATGATTTCAAAGCACACAAGGTGAATCTACAAAATATCCTAAGCAAACTGGGAGAATATTTATACTCTAGGAATGAGAAATTTCTCCACATACAAAACCCAGACATCATAAAAGAAAATAATAATAAGCTCAACTACCTACAAATGAAAAGAGTTTCGTCGTAGAAAAACAAAAAATAAGCCAACACACACACACAAAATGTGCAACTCTCGTGCTAGACAGAGAGTCAACTTCCTTTAATAACGAACTCCTATGAGGTGAGGGGTGGGGGCAAAGAGTTAACAGAAAAGGCACAGACTGCACCGGGCCGGTGTGGCTCAGTGGTTGAGCGTCGACCCATGTACCAAGAGGTCGCCGGTTCGATTCCCAGTCAGGACACATGCTCAGGTTGTGGGCCAAATCCCCAGTGGGGGGCATGCAGGAGGTGGCCAGTTGATGCTCTCTCTCATCGATGTTTCTATCTCTCTCTCCCTTCCTCTCTCTCTAAAAGCAGTAAAGAAAAAAAGAAAGGACACAAATTGCTCTTTAACATATTAAGAGGTGATCAATCTCACTTATCACATACAAAAATCAAAACTACTAGCTACCATCTTTATCTTTCTGACTGACCAAGAATAAGAACAAAGCTAACAGACCCTCTTCTACATGGCTGGTGGGAACATAACCTTCAGAGAGGAAAACCAAGAATCCAGGAGTTGAAAACCACTCTACAATGATAACCGCACACACGCAAAATTACCGATGCCCAATGTTATTCACTGAAACATAGCGTAGAATTACAAATATCAGAAAAAACTTAAATATCGATCAAAAAAAGGACAGGTTAGATCAATTCTAGTTCAACATTTAATGAAATACAATAATTATAAATATTAGATTTTGCAACTGTAAAAACAACCAAAACTTTTTAAAGCCCTTCATGTGCCAACATATAAGGGTCCAGCTATATACTGTTAAGGAACAAAACCAAGGAACAAAACAGTATATATACCAAGTTTCCATTTGTACTTCTAAAAATTAAGCGATGAATGAAATATGCAGACGACCCAAGGCACTCAGATGTCTCAGAAGCCACTGGAAGATTTGTTTCACTTAGTAGGCACAGTTAACCTGCACTTTCCCGCCAAGCGGCGCCACCTCGAGGCGATGCGGAGCCGGCACCGAGGACAGCAGGCAGCAGGCTGGTCGTGGAATTGTAACTCCAAAGCCGATTTGATACGTTTTCCTCCTTGGCAAAGAGCCGAGCAGAGTCCAAAATGTCTTTACCACAAATCGAACGACCTTTAGATCCATTTTTAAACAAATTTCTATCACAAGAATTAAATGTTCGTGGAGAATTGGCTCCCATTGAATAGTTGATGAAATATTTTCACCGTTATCTGTATTAGAAGCCCAGTTGACAGCTTCACTAGGCTCAAGGGAACAGGAAGAATGTACGTTCAGCTAGCTGCCGTGGGTGAGGAGGGAACAAGGGAAGCAAGAAAGTATCTACTTCTCAGTGGCAGAAAATAAAAGAAGAGATAGGAATGAGCTACAATAGCTATTTTGCAACTTTCCTTTAATTTAAGGACAGCAGGATGAGTCCAGAGAGCTATCAAATCTCAATTTCCCCTACTTCCATCTACCTTTCTGAGTCCCCTACTATTTCAGCCAAGTATCTTCCCATCTAAACTCTTCTCCCCTATTAAGAAAAGAGGACAAAATAGGGGGAGGGAGATTATACATCCTATACTTCCCTACTTCTCCTGGACAAAGCTCTCAGGCCCTTCCCTGCTCTAAGGGCCTATAGTGTACACAGCAGGCAACCCCCCAGGGAGCTGAGACTATCCAGACGCACTGTAAGGGAAACCTTGCACCAGAGATGTTCTCTACACCCTTGGCACTTGGACCCCTGTTTCCACCAGATCATGGACCTATCCCATATCCTGAAACCTTTACCAGTGAGCCACGTGAAGTCTTGACTACCTGCAGAGTACACTACCAGGGGCTACAGGGAAAGAACACCCCCAAAAAAGAGAAAAACAAGTCGCGTTGTCATGGAGCTCACCACCACTCGGGGATGGAAAGCTACGCAGGCACGCACGCCAGCCCACGCGAGCAGGCCCTGGAGTTTCACAACAGAGCAGCTTTCACAGAACTCGGAGCAGAAGCACAAAGGAGAGTGTGTGGCCAGTGGCCTGCGACAGCCGGGCGGGGCGGGGCGGGCAATGCTTTCCTTCATCTTATTCCTATCAGGCAATCTCTCCCCTTATCGTCCAGACTTCCTGAAAGAGAACTCGATCCTCCCTAGCCTTACCTCTGCATCTCCAGTTTACTTCTCAGTGAACTCCACGTTGCCTTCCCCCTGCACTCTGAAATGCTCGAAGGCGCTGGTGAGCTCCCAATCTGCAGATCAGAGATTTTTCGGCCACTTTTTCAAACTGCAATTCTGCTACTGTTTATTTCAAGGTTTAACCATTTGTGTAGGTCACAAACGTTTTTGAAAATTTGATGAATGCTATGAACCCTCACCCCAGAAAAATCACACACGCGCGCACGCGCACACACACGGTAGAAGATTCAGAATCCCCCTGAAATTTGCTCCCGCACCAACAAGGTCAGTAGATCCCAGGTTAAGAACTGCTGACCACTATTATATAAATGTCTAACCACTATGGTGCACACATGAAACTGATATAAAATAATATTGAATGTCAACTGTAATTGAAGAAAGAAAAAAAAAAAAAAAGAACTGCTTGGTTTCTAACAACTTTCCCTTACAAATTACTCCACTTATAGTTTGAATCTTCTTGTTTTCCTCTTCCTTAGCCTACCTATTAAATATGGCTGTTCCCCTGGGATATGAATTCAGATCAGTGCTTTCATTCAAAACACCCCTCCTCACGATTTCAGTCATTATCAGCATGTTTATAATTCCTAAGTCTGTATCTCTAGCCCAAACCACACCCCTAAGATTCACACATCCATAACTACTACCACTTGGTGGACAACAACCCTTTGGCTACCAACATAGATAACATCACCAAAACTAAATCCATCATCCTCCCTCACTTCCCCACCCCTCACTTAATTAAGTCATCTTTATCATCTCTTTATCTCAGTTATTAATGCCAACAAAATATTATGATTCCATTTCTAGGATGGCCAAGTACCTCCTATCAGACCAACCCTCCCACAGATAAAAACTATAAACTAAGGACTTATAGATATTTTTATTATTTTTTATTGGTTGATTTTAGAGAGAGAATGGGAGAGAGAGGCAGAGGGAAAAAACAACACTGATTTGTTGTTTCACTTATTTGTGCATTCATTCGTTGATTCTTATTTATGCCTTTACTGGGGTCAAACCCACAACCTTGGCGTATCGGGACAACACTCCAACCAACTGAGCTACCTGGCAAGGGCCTTCCAGACATATACATAGGTTTTATTTCGGAAAGCACTGGAGAGCAAATGAAAGCAGCCACTGCTGGAGACGAGCTGTCCCGGGGAAGAAGGAACGGCACTACATGAGTTGCCAATTTTTAAAGGTTTATAGCCTGAGGACAGGCCCCAGTTTGTGCCATGCAAGTGGCCCAACCTTTGGTTAAAATGCACACACATACACACACACACACACACACACAGTCTCACTGGGCTCAGAACTAGAGGACAGAGTCCAGGACAATTAAGTCCCTGGAAAATCAGAGAGAAATTCCAGGCAAGACAGCGCTGAAGAGAGAAAGTATACAACTCCTCCCAAATCTCTAGATGGCCCCGAAGCACAGATGTGCAGACAGTCTCTGAGTCTTCTAGTGGAGGCAAAAGGTGGACTGAGATTTAAGCTGCCACCACTATAGGAAGAACAGAATTTGGAGTTTGAGTCCAGCCAAATTATGTGCCTGCTTTAACCACACAAACAAACAAAAATAGCATTTTTTTTTTTAAATGTAACAAAACTGAGAATTCCCACAATATGTCGTGTATAGTGTCCAGGACACAATCCAAATTACTTCAGATAAAAGGAGCAGGAAACGCAGGTTCATTCACAAGGAAAATGATAATCAAGACCCCAAGATGTTCCAGATGTCCTAATTAGCAGTCCAGTGCACGCCAACACTCAGGTATAGAAAGGGGGGGGATGCACATAAGAATAATAGTAATGACGAAAGGAAATCTCAGCAGAGAAATGTAAATGACAACAGTGAATAACAATGACAACAAACGTACCAAATGCAAACTCGAGAAACGAAAAATGAAGTGTCTGGAGTACAAGTTGCACTAGTAGGATTAACAACAGAATGAAGCTGACGGAGAAAGAGTCAGTGAGCTCTCTGAAGATACTGAAGATGTACTGAAGACAGATCAATATAAATTCTTCAGTCTGAAGAACAGAAGATAAAAGATTCAAAAAATAAATCTTAGGGACCTGTGGCACAACATTAAAACTCTAACATCGCCCTGGCCAGTGGGGCTCAGTTGGTTGGAGTGTACCCTGGTCAGGGCGCGTGCAAGAGGCAACCGATCAATGTTTCTCTCTCACATCAATGTTTCTTTCCTCTCTCTCTCTCTCCCCCCCCCTCTTCCTTTCTCTCTTTTTCTCTCTCTCTGTCTCTCTCCCTCTCCTTCATCTCTCTACAATCAATAAAAATAAATGAATAAATAAAATGTCTAACATAATTGGATGACAATTGCAACTGCTGTTCCAGAAAGAAAAGAAAAAAATGAAGAGAGAATAGGGACAGGAAAAAAAAACATTTGATAAAACAATGGCCAAAATATCCTCACAAACCAGATAATGCATTTAGCAATTCAAGAAAATAAACAAATACCAGACAAAACTCAGTAAGGTAAAGAAATACAAAGAAATGATACCTAGGCACATCGCTGCACCCCTGTCCGACGGCTGAAAACGAAGTGGAACCAGGACACCTTGAAAGCAACCGGAGAAAAATGACACAGGGCACACAGGAGTGCACTGATTTGATGACAAGTTCTTCTTATCAGAGACAAGAGAAGTCAGAAGACAGTGCAACCCACCTTTAAAGTGCCAAGGAAGAAAGCCGTCCACTCGGGCTGTGACACCTCTGGCTGCCGGTATTCGAAGTCAAAAAGCTGGGCGTGGGCCGACTTCTTGCTCACACAAACGTCCAGGACTACTGATTCTAGGGACTGGTCTAGCTTTCTCTCTATCTGCACCACCGCATCTGTCCCAACAAAAAGCAGCTTGGGCCTCCTGTCTCTCAGAGTTACAGCGATTGCTGTTTATTAGGCTCTCTGCCCCAGGCTGGCCCTAGGCATGGGCGTTTCCCATCACCACCCTTGCTCTCTAAAAACACTGATCACGTCATCCTCTCTCGCAAAACTCACTCATGGATTTCCCAAGGCACTCCACATAAAATCCCGTCTCCCAGGACAGCATTCTCAGACTCTGAGGTTTCAGGACCCCTTTATACTCTTCAAAATTACTGAAGGCCCCAAAGAGCTCTTGCTTTTGAAGGTTTATCTATCGATATTTACTGTTTTAGACATTTAAAGTAAGAAATTGCTCAAACACAAGAATCCACAAGTCCACAATCCCATTAGACATGATGGCAATGATGTCATCACACATAGCCTCTGGAAAATTCTCAGCATACTTGAGAAAATTGGGATGAAAAAGGCCAATAAAAGTTTAGTATTGTTTTGAACTTGTAGACCCACCACCAACGGGCCTCCGGGACCTACAGGGGTCTCAGAACCCACACCCTGAAAACTGCTGGTTGAGATGGATCTCTGTGCTCACCAGCCCCCTGAGCTCCCCGAGAACCCCACTCTCCCCCTGGGCCTACACCACCAGCTTGCTCTAGGAAAAGCCTTTCAGCTCCACATTTCCCAGCCAACACTTGCTCATTCCCAAGACTTCGATTAGGATGGCCTCTTCAAAAAACATTAGTTATAATTCCCCAATAGTTTGATTCTGATGCCTCATCTCTCCTCTCCCATCACCCCCTCTGCCTATCGGCATTAAAGCATTTGTCAGACGACTAAACCAAGAAAATCACACAGGCTGTTCATTTCTGTATCCTGGAATAAGGCCCACGATTTCATTCATGCAGTCAACACGAACCGTGATCCTTCTGGTTACTGATCTAATGAAATCAAGTCAACCATGCCCCAAACTAAACAGTCAGGCTACGGCATGCTATGTACTGTATTTGCCAATATCAAAATTACAGGAGGTTCTTCTTTATCTCAGTCAACTAAGGATGAGCATTTCGGACCTCTCAGAGTTCAAATAAAATGCAGAAAAGGAATTTGGGGACAAAAAATAATTCTGAAGAAACAACTCAAAATATGTAGTCACCAGAAAAAATTCTGACATGATACATGTGGAACTAAGATGGCCTAATTCTCACAGAGGAATGAAACAAACAAACAAACAAACAAAAAACAACAACCCTAATTGGCTATGTTTTCTACATAAAAGTTACAAAATAAACAATAAAAAAAAAAAAATGAAGAGGGAAGAAAATGGGAGAGACCAGTTACAAAGTGACAAATATCACAGGCTTTTAAAAGATGGGAGAATAAAAGAATTCTGCTGCCTGTCCATTTTTGCTGGAAGGCTGGAGTAGCCTTGGAAGCACAGTAAGGACCCAGGACAGTATTGACCACTATACCTCATTCAAAGTCATCAAGAATATTAAAGGCTTCGCCCTGACCAGTTTGGTTCAGTGGTTAGAGCATCGGCCCTCGGACCGGAGAGTCGCAGGTTGGTTCCCGAGAGTCCCGGGTTGGTTCCCACTAAGGACACGTATCTCGGTTGCAGTTTGTCCCCAGCCCCGGTTGGGGTCGTGTGGGTGGCAGCCACTAGATGTGTCTCTCTTACGTCGTTGTTTCTCTCTCTCTCTCTTCCTCCCTCTCTCCCTCCTGTTCTATCTAAAGATAAATGCAAAAATGTCCTCAGGTGAGGATAAAAAAAAAAAAAGAATATTAAAGCCTCATTTGGAACTATCAGCAAAATTGAGAACACTTTATGAAGATTTCCACTTTCTTTTTTAATTCTCACCCAAGGATATGTTTTTTGTTTGTGTTTTTGTTTCTTAAAGAGAGAGGAAGGGAGAGAGAGAAAAAAACATTGGTGTGAAAGAGAAACATCGATCGACTGAGACCCCCATATGTGCCCTGACCTGGAATCGAACCCCCAACACTTTGGTATATGGGAGGACACTCCAACCAACTGACCCATCCGGTCAGAGTACATATCTACTTTTCACAGTTTCTAAATCCTGGCACATAAAGAATTAAGGCATTGGGGAAATCTCATTTTTGAAAAGAAAAATTACAATTGCAAAATAGTCACAGTAATGTACAACTTCCAAATATAAACCAGTTTATTGTCAATTTTTTAAATGTATTTCAGTGTAATTTGTAAGAATGGGTTATGTCAATAATAACATTATTAAGTGTTTAACCCTTTAACTTAGGTTTTATGTTTTCTTTGAAGCCAATTTACATTTTAACACATTAGAATATTCTTGCATCAAATATTGGGGAAAAAGTCTCCTAATCTTTTATGATTTTTCTTCTAACACTTTTCATATCCCCAAAAATTGAATCTTAAGTAGAAAACATACATTTAGTTGAATAACTACCAACACTTGTAGAAATCCCCACTATATAGGGTGGGACAAAAGTAGGTTTACAGTTGTTCATATGGAAAATAATATAATAATTTAAAAATAATACAAGAATAAACTCTGTTTTTCCCACAGTCACTATCAACCTACTTTTGCCCCACCCTGTATCCATTTCTGGTTTCTAGCTCCACGCTGGATAGCTACAGAACATGTAAAATACAGGCCAAGTATGTAGATACAAATTGCCCCTAAATTAGAACTCTATTCAGTTCATTAATCCACTCAGACAAAAACTCTATTAAATAATTTACAAAATAAGAATCCCTGCCCTGGCCGGTTTTGCTCAGCGGTTAGAGCGTCCACCTGCGGTCCTGGGAGACCCAGGTTCGGTTCTCGTTAAGCGCACGTACGTCGGTTGCAGTTTGTCCCCGGCCCTGGTTGGCTGTGCGGGTGGCAGCCACTCGATGTGTCCCTTTCACGTCGATGTATCTCTCTCTCTCTCTCTGTTCCTCTCACCCCCCCCACTCTACCTGAACAACAACAACAAAAAAGAATCCCAAAGTAAATCTGATCTTTGCCTATTTAAAGGTTACAAAACATATAATGGCTATGTCCAAATATCTAGAATATATAAAAACAATTACTAAACCATAGAAAGAAAATCATAGCCTTTAAAAAGAAACTATCAGAACAGATTAGCTTCTGAACTCTAATTGGTTCTAAAATTCACTTCAATCAAAAAATTTGAAACTGTTCTGAAAGCTTTAAATTTCTTAAACCAAAAAAAATTACTAAAAACTCTAATAAGGCATTCCATACAAGGATCAGGTTATGAAAACAAATTTAACACTACTATGAAGCATTTAGTATAATTTGAGAAGGCATTTTATTTCCTTGAAAACCAGTAATACTAAAAAATTTTATTCTATACACATAACTGACCCTCATATCATATGCTAATTTAAACTAAGCAATGGAAAGTGCATTTTTACCAGCCATAGGGCCCCTCAGGAATGATCATATAAATAAACCTTGCAAAGTAGGCTACAGAAATATTATCTTACACTGATTTTGTGCTATGAATGAAGAATGTATAAAAGATAGGGATTATGAGGTCAATAAATACATAACCCAATGTAAAATATGTCTATATGTTCGAATATATTATGGTGAAATTAAAGGACTAGAAAACATTTATGTTTTTTCTTTGTTCCCTTAGCTAATTTGAATAGTAAACTTAAATTCAAGGCAACTTCTTTTTTCTATTATTTTTATTTTTTTGTGGTATGTGCCCCTAGTGGGAACTGAACCCGGGACTCTCTGGTCCACAGGCTGACGCTCAACCGCTGAGCCAAACTGGCCAGAGCTAAGGCAACTTCTTAGATTAAAAGTATTTAAGAATTTATCAACAGACTTCTTTGTATTCACCTTTCTCCATCCCCAAATCCCATTTATAGAACATATAAACTTGTTTTAAAATTGGAGAGCAAAGAAAAAATATCACAGAACCTAACAGTGGAAAAAGAATTTTGACACAGGGAAGAGCATTAAGGAAATTTCTAGAACAAACCTAGCTAAAAAAAAAAAAAAAAGTCCAGAAAAGAGTCTACCCTAAATAATAGAAATATAGATATATATTTTCTTCTTTTTAAATCCTCACCTGGGGATATTTTTCTATTTATCTTCGGATGGAGAGGGAGAGAGACAAAAGGAGAGGAAAACATAGATGTGAGAGGGACACATCAACTGGTTGCCTCTCACACAACCCCAACCAGGGCCCGACACAAAACGGAGGTACCTTCCCTTGACTGGAATCGAACCCGCGACTCATTGGTCTGTGGGCCAACAGTCTATAAGTGCTGAGCAAAACCAGCCAGGGCTAGATATACATTTTCAAAGTAGATACACTTATTTCACTTGATCAGTGTGTTTAATTCAACAAGAATTAAAAATCTTAAATTACTTTTACATTTTCATAGTATGAAAGGATTTTGATCTAAAATGGAACCAGAGGATATGAAATGAAGAATCTCATTCATTCACTATCAGAAGCACAGAACTGAAGAACCCACAGACTGGTTTCCCAGAAATGCCTGATTTATAGATGACCTTGACCTATCTCCTGGCCAACGAATATCAGCCCGCAATCCCACCCCATCCTCAAGCCAAAGAATTTGCTGTTTAGACTCCCACTGGACTTCTCCCTCTTTGCACTCCTTGATCACAAACACAGCCCAATCCAAACCCTCAACAGACTCTCCTGTAGCTTGCATTTCCAAATTACAATGCCTCTGCTATTGCTGAGTAAACTCAATTTCTGGTCATTTGCATCTGCCTCAGTTTACCTCTTCTTTAGGTTGACAATAGCAACCAAACAAAAATGAGAAACATAAATTATTTTTCTAATTGAAAACTATACTTTTGAGCTATCGACCTTAACCATGACACAAATTTTTCCCAAAATATTATGAGCAGGAATATATATATACATATATATATACATATATATATATAGTTGTCTTACAAAAATATTTAGTCAGATTCTTTTAAGAACCAGAAGTTATTGAAATTAAAATCAACCTTGTTATTGGATTCCAGTGTATCATGAAGAGTTAGTAAAATGAAAATCAATTTTTCACTTGGCAGATGTTAAGGTCCAGATGCAAATACATAGAGACAAAGATAGTATGCCATTGTGTTACTTGATTTCTTATATTCAAACATCTATTCATGCCCTGGCTGGTTTGACTCAGCAGTTAGAGCATCAATCCACGGACCAGAGAGTCCCAGATTCGGTTCCCGCTAAGGGCACGTACCTCAGTTGCAGTTTGTCCCCGGCCACGGTTGGAGTTGTATCGGTGGCAACCAGTTGGTGTGTCTCTCTCGAATCAATGTTTCTCTCTCTCTCTCTCTTCCTCCCACTCTCCCTCCCACACTATCTGAAGATAAAAGCAAAAATGTCCTCGGGTGAGGATAAAAAAAAAAAAATCTATTCATGTAAATATTTCAACTTTTTCTATATCACTCAGAAGTGATACAGAAGTGTTTTGTCTTAAACATTTCACATAAAGACTAGAAATAACCCCAAAACCAAAAGATACCAGTATTCACCATCAGTGCCGATGCTTCGCAATATTTTGACGCTTGAATGATTTTTATTTTAATATTTGGGAGTCCTATTTTGATTCTTTAAAACAAAACAAGCAATAATTAAATTTACAGTACAATGAATTTTATGTCACATTTTTATGTTGTATTCTGTTGTAGCTGCACTTAGTTCTGTTGTTGTTTTTAATTTTCAGCAGCAGTATGTAATGTCCTTATCCTATGTCCCTCAGCACAGCAATTTGTGAATGATTAGCTTAACGACAATTAAAGGTGAGTCTAAACCCATTTCATCTTACAATTAACAGCTGACCTCAATCATGCCAAGACTGGTAGGCCTAGCCCCACCAAACCATACCAAAGGGGGGGAAGAAAGAACATCAGCACTTTATTTTAGTAACGTCAGTGTTATTATATACACTATTTTGCACTCACATTTCCTAAGCTGATATTTTAAAGTTCCAAATTTTTAATTCAAAGTTGTACTTGTACAAAATTATATCAAATTAAAGAAGTATGTAATATAAACATGAATTTATGCCTAAACTTTGGGGAAAAAAAGTATGAGTAAATAATCTGAATTGAATATAAGTATCTCAGCAAATTCTTTGATATCTAAGTATTATATTTAGCACTTAAAACAAATTTATTATATTTCTTACGATCAAGCACATTATACACACAGTCATGAAGAACATTTCAAAAGCTCATTAGTAATTTTCAATATTCTTGTCCCCCATACAACAATTCATCTCAGTTACCATCAACATTAAAAGCACATGAAAAATTAGATGCCTTGGTCCTTTTAAAGAAATTATTTAGTGAGAGGATGCTCCTTTAAAGTCTCCACATTGAAGTCAGAAATCTTCCAAACAGGAAAAATGGGTGGTAAGGAAATTCAAGGCATTAGTGAGAGGCTCCCTACTGTGAACAGGGTCAGGGCTTGGTTAATTCCCCAAGGCCAATTCTTTCCTCACAGGATAATTTCTTCTTTCTCCTGAGCACATACCAGAAATCCAAAACATAATCCTGAGTTAAAATTGAATGTTAAAAAACTTTACATCTACTTTTAACTAACTAATAAGGAAATATAGTCAATCTATAAGTGATACTAGGATTCAAATCAGAGGCCAATAGCTCCACCACTACAAGTCCCTTAAGTGGGCTTCACTTTCCTCATCTGTAAAATGGGAACATTTGCTCTTCCTAAAGGAGGACCTTCCAGAAGGATTAGATGAGAACACGCTTAAAAGCCCAAAAGCTCTAGCGTCAATATGAAAGGTGTGAACCCAGGACACGTACATCAACTTCATTGCTCACATAGGTCCTCTTTAAAGGGTTAATTATTATCTCCTCACTGGCCCTCACAGGGTAATTATAAAAATGGTCTAACACTTCAAGAATGTAGAAGTAAATAAGAAAACAAAAACACAGCTGAAAATTACAGTCCTTGTCAAATGATCAGTTTCTTGGTTTTTTTATTTGTTTTTTTTTTTTTTAAATCCTCACCAGAGGATATTTTTCCATTTATCTTCAGATAGAGTGGGAGTGGGGGAGAGAGAGAGAGGTACACATCGATGTGAGAGAGACACATCGATTAGTTGCCTCCCACAGGACCCTGGCCAGGGCCAGGACCAAACCGCAGCCAAGGTACATGCCCTTGACCGGAATCGAACCCGCAGCTCCTTGGTCCAAGCGCTGACGCTCTAACCGCTGGGCAAAACCAGCCAGGACTAAATGATCGGTTTCTAAAAATTCCATGAGTGCCACACAGAAGAACTTTGGAACATTAAGAAATTTAGTTTAGCCCTGGCCAGTTTGGCTCAGCGGTTAGAGCGTCGGCCTGCGGTCTGGAGAGACCCGGGTTCGGTTCCCGCTAAGGGCACGTACTTCGGTTGCAGTTTGTCCCCGGCCCTGGTTGGTCGTGCGGGTGGCAGCCACTCGATGTGTCCCTTCACGTCGATGTTTCTCTCTCTCTCACTCTTCCTCTCTCTCCCTCCCACTCTATCTGTACAAAAATGGAAAAATATCCTCGGGTGAGGATAAAAAAAAAAAAAAAAAAAAAAAAAAAAAGAAATTTAGTTTAACACATGATTAAGAGTGAGTCACGGTCAGGCATCAGTAGCCATTCAGTTTAGCTGTCCGTTTTCACTCAACATCAAAATAGCAAGTGAAACAGAACTTGGAAAACCAAGGAAGAAAATTTTAAATGGCAGGTAAATAAGAACAAAACATTGACAGTTTCTGGCAGCAGAAAGGCACGCCCATTTAAGTAAAGATTGCTCAACTGTAAAAGTAACCCTACATAATTATGACCCTGTGGTGGGATGCTTGAGAATCTTTATTAAAGCACCACACTTTTATCAGAGGTAAATTATACTTCAGTAAAGTTGTTACCATGTAAGTAAAATAAAAACACACTACAGAAAGAGCAAGGGGACATCTGCTTCCAGTAGAGACGCACTGTGGATGTGACCACACCAGCACAGAACCTCGCTGATGTCTCCTGTGTTCCTCCAGCCAAAGGAGGAGGGAACACTGGGAACAGGTGGCAGTGGTCGGACAGGTGTCCGGTTATCTGTTGTTCTTTCCTCTGTGCACTCCACAGTGTCTTAGTTACCTTTCTGGAACTTGGCACTTTTCCTTCCTTCTGATGTCCACAGCTTTTTACTTGCCTGATCTCCTCCTCAAACCCCATGAAGCAGGTTTTACCACCATTTTACAATAAGAAAACGAAAGCACAGAAAAGTTTAGTAACTTGCTCATGGTCACATTTAGCAGTTTACAAAGCACTTTTATACATGTGAATTCTATTCTTGGTTGTTCAATGTCAAGAAGCTATCATATCGGTCTAAAATTAGTATTTGACAATATTTATCTTAATACACCTCAACCTTTTGGGCCATCTACTATATATACACAGTACTATGGGAAACACAAGTACCACAATAGAAGAAAAACAGAAAAAAAATGGAGACAAAGCTAAGCAAAAATCACTACTTTAAAACATAGATATATACACACTACAGGTAAAAATAAAGTAATATGATAATATGTAGAAGGAAAAATCATTGCTGGAGAGAATAATCAAAACTTCTTAGAATAAGGGATTTAACATGAATAGTGAGAAGACTAATGTGAAAATATAAGTTTGTAAAAATGCCTGTGGCCTTTGCATAATGTCGCTCACGGGGACACCATGCTCTCTGCTAACTTTCTAAGTGCCACTGACAGAATACCTGCTGTCAATCAACTGACCTTACCTGACACTCCTGACAAGAGATAAGGCATCTCTTCTACTACTCAGGAGGGAGACTCAGGAATAAAATTTCAAAAACTCCAGAGAATGGGTTCCTAAGGGTAGCGACCACAAGATATTTAGGAAGAAAGGTGCCTTCTACTCATGGCACAGCACAAGCCTACTCTACCCCCTTCCCCACTGACGCCCCTCCCCCACTGGTGAGCAGAGTAGGAGTAAAGACCCGGAGAGAAGGGGAAAGCTGAGTGCGTCTCCCAGCACAGTGACTGAAGGCAACACATCCCACCAGCCCACCATCTAAGAAGTTGGAAAAAGTAAGAATAGAAGCCAAGAAACAAGACGTAAGATTGACATTAAAGAGAAGGGCAGAAACAATGAAATGGAAACTCCATTCCCTGCATGCATACCAGAAAAGAAGTAAATGAAACCAAACTTGGTTCTTTGAAGGGATCAATAAGATACATTTACTTCTGGATAGTGTGGTGCAATTTTTTTTAAAAAGAGGATAAACTACAATTAGCAAAATACGACTAAAATGGGACAAAAAAAAAGATCTAATATAAGGTCAGCTTGTTTATATTTTGTCTTCTCCACAAAAATGTAAGCCTGGGGACTTTTATCTACTTGTTCAGTGCTGTCCCCACCAATTACATTGTCTGGAATGTAGTAAGTGCTCAATGAACATATTTTCCGTAAATACACTGAGGTTATTTCTACAAGAATATTATAAATTATTAACTATAATTTGAGAACATAAAAAGAATGGATTGATTCCTAGAATTACATGGAATGCCAAAAGAAATGGGTTTTTCATCAGTCCTTGTCTAAAATATGCCCACCCTTAAATGTTTACACACAGGACAGAATACAAGAGGAAGCAACACAACTCATTTTTATGAGGCTAATAAAATCTTCACAACAAATCTAAATAATGTCCGAAAAGAAAAATATAGGGCTAATTCACTTAAGAATAGAAATGAGAAAAATTTTAGAAAATATCAAGTAATAAAAGCTAACAGATTATTTTTTTAAATCATGATTACAAAGGGTTTATTCCAAGAAAGCAAAGTTAGCTTAATATTAGAATGTCTAATAGTACATTTAACCACATGAATGAATTTAAAAAAATAACTCACAGGACTTCAAAAAATGCCAAAAATGTATGTGATGAAATTCAACATCTGATTATGATAAATTTTCTCAAAGTCAATAGATTGATTTTTTTATGTACTCCAACTATAGCATAACGTAGAATAGTAGAAAAGAGAAGCTTTTGGTACATTTCTATTAAGATAGGAACAAGTCAAAGATGCCACATAGCTCCTGAGCAATGTAGCAAGAAAAGAATAGGAGAGACAGAAGGAAAGAGATAAAACTGCCATTATTTAGAGATGGTTTAATTATCTACAAAGAAAAATCAATCAACCCTTAAAACAAATGAGAGAGCTGAGTTTCCAAGTTTAAGATAAACTTCTCAATAGCATTTTTCTACATTAACCAATTAGAAGATATAATGAATAAGATACTATTGAGAGTAGCAGCAGAACTATGATGTTTCTAGGTTTAACCTGACAAATAAGAATTTTAACTATAATTTAAAAACATATTAAAAGAATATTAAAGAAGACTTGAAACCCACCAGTAGATGAGTGAATAAAAAAGCTGTGGTACATTTACATAATGGAGTACTATGCAGCTGTAAAAAAAGAAAGATCTCTTATCCTTTGTGATGACATGGAAGGACCTGAGAGTATTATGCTAAGCAAAATAAGCCTGTCAGAGAAGGACAAGTATCATATGATCTCACTTATCAAGGGAACATCATGAACAAAATAAGCTGACGTCAAAATAGACCAGAGACATGGAAGTAGGGAACAGACTGCCAGACCTCAGAGGGAAGGGGGATGGGGTGGGGGAGATAAACCAAAGAACTTATATGCATGTATGCATAACCAATGGACACAGACAATTGTTTGGGGAAAGCGGGGGGGTGGGGCAGGGGGAGCAGATGGTGGGGTCAGTGAGGGAAAAAAGGGGGAACATTTGTAATATTTTCAACAATAAAGATAAATTTTAAAAATTGATGAATTTTACTATATGTAAATTACACCTCCATAAATGTAATTAAAAATTGGGGTGGAGGGGAGACTGTAGTCCAGGACTTTGAGAAATATACCTCGAGTGTTTTTTTGCTGGATTATTTATTTATTTATTTTTATCCTCACCCGAGGACATTTTTTCATTTTTTGTACAGATAGAGTGGGAGGGAGAGAGAGGAAGAGAGAGAGAGAGAAACATCGACATGAAAGGGACACATCGAGTGGCTGCCACCCGCACGGCCAACCAGGGCTGGGGACAAACTGCAACCGAAGTACATGCCCTTAGCGGGAACAGAACCTGGGTCTCTCTGGACCTCAGGCCGACGCTCTAACCGCTGAGCCAAACTGACCAGGGCTTGCTGGACTATTAAACTGACTACTGATGTAACCAAAACACACACGAACACACGCATGCACGTGCACACACACACACACACACACACACACAGATAGTACTTTACACCCATGAGATTGGCAAAAATCACCAAATTGGATATCAATGATGGTGAGTGTTTAGCTTGCTAGGGTTGCTATAACAAGTACCACAAACTGAGTGGCTTAGAACAACAAACATTTATTGTGTCACAGTTTTGAACTCTAAAAGTCTGAAATCTTGGGTTGGCAGAGCCATGCTCCCTCTGAAACCTGTAGGGAAAGTCCCTTCCTTGCCTCTTCCTAGTTTCTGCTGGTCAGCTAGCAATTTGGGGCATATTTGGTGTGTAGACACATCATTCCAATCCTCCATGTTCACGTGCCAGTTTTCCCTCTGTGTGCGTCTGTCTGTGTTCAAATTTTCAATTTTTCAAAGGATACCGATCATACTGGATTAGAGCTCAGCCTAATGACATCATTTTAACTTGGTTACCACTGTAAAAATTCTGTTTCCAACTAAGGTCACATTCTTAGGCATTGGGGTTAAAACTTCAACATATCTTTTCTGGGAGACACAATTCAACCCTTAACCGTAAGGACAGGAGGTAAGGAGAGAAACTCTCATCCAGTGCTAGCTAGTGTGTAGCTTTTGGCACCTCCTGGGAGGCAATCTGGCAACTAGTCAATGGTTAAAATAAATGTGTGCATACCCTATGGTTCAGCAGTCTCATTCTCGAATTGTACCATTGCACAAGTAAAAGCAAGTGAACTAACCACTATAGAATACACTTGTCCCTCACTCTCTTCTCCTGCAGCCCAACTTGAGGTCCAGACTGAAAATTTTCCTTGCAGGATTTTGACCTTCAGGGTCTTTATTTAATATCACATACCTCAATTTCATTACTCTTGGTATACTATTGTTTCTTTTTTTATTATTATTTAAAATATACTGCTTTTCAAATATTGGTTAAAATTTTTCAAAAGCACGTACAAACAAGTCAAGCCTGGCACAAAGGTTGCCAGTCCACAGCCTGTGTTTAATTCTGCCGCAGCTCTTGACAGCGTACTCTCCATCGTCCTCATTACAGTTTGGGCTCTTGGCTTCTGTGGGTTGTGTTCCTCCAATTTCCTTTGCTTTACAGAATTTGATTCTGCCCTTGGCTTCTCCCTCCAGCTGTAAGTTATTACAAATCATACTCAGCTGCTAGATGCCCCTTCTTTCCAACACTTAGGCCTGAATATTCAACACAACAATAGGAGTCCAATGTTACCTAATTGAGTGAGTCCCTTAAATTCAGGTAGCTCATCTACAATCTGGTCAGGCTGCTCAGCTACCTGGGAACCCAAGTCAGGGCAGAAACCTCTGCAATCTCCTATCAAGCACAGTTTACTTGTAAGAAGAGAAATGGCAGGTCTTTGTCTGAACGGCCGTGACCTAGTCAAGGCAGGAAAAAGTGAGCCAGAGCTGAATCATTTTTATTTTAATTAAGCCCTGAGTAATATTTGAGAGAGAATAACTGATGATTTCGCAGTGAGACGGAACACTAAGGAAAACAGGTGCTATGTTAACACTAATAACATCAACCAGACTATGGGAAATAGACCTGGAGGGCTGTTGATTCCCCAAGGAAATTCAGTACCCTTCTAGCTGAGAGAAAAAGTAACTGTATTCACTATTCAGAGGGGCTGGTGTGCAGGGAGTCCCACAGAAAATGTCCTTCCAAATCTCAAGCACTTTGAATCTGCAGAGTTGTGTTTTCACCTGAAGACTTGCTGCAGCCCTGCATGCAAACACACAGCTCCCACTGACCCACCTACAGAGATCGCCCTCAGCTTCAGGCCTCGCCACGTGGTACTGAGATTCAAGGTGAGGGCAGAAGCAAGGAAAGGCTCTGCCTTACTGAAGGGCTGTTGACCACCTGTGGCTGGCAGAAGTCCTCTTTGGAGGACACAGCCAATGCAAGGAAACAAAATTTAAACAAAATGACCTTTAGGAGGACCTGGGACTTGCTTCCTTTTTCTCTTCTTCCTTCTATAACCCTCACCCCACATCCACCCAAACCCCAACTTATTGAGTAGTGTATTCATTTTTTAGAGCTCTCATAACAAATTATCACAGACTGGGAGGCTTAAAAAAAAATAAAAACTTAGTTAATTATCATTCTGGACACCAGAAGTCCAATAAGTAAGATGTCTGCAGGTCCAGCTTCCTTCAGAGGCTCTTAGGGAGATTCTGCTCCTGGCTTCACCCAGTGTTGGGTGGCTGCAGCTTGTGACTCTATCACTCCAGTCTCTGCCACATCTTCACCGGCCTTTCTCTTCTGTCTTCTCCTCTTCTGACTCTGATAAGCACACTCAGCATTGAATTTAGGACCCACCTGGATAGTCTATTCCTTCCAGGTCAGATGTACAGTGGATTTAGGCTGAGTCTGGAGACTATATGTTTCCATCCAACTCTGAATGAGTTCTAAAATGTTGGGCTCTGGTAGAGGGAGGGCAGACTGGACAAGAACTGTGTGGAGACTCAGCAGCTTAAAGAGCTTGGAGTGCAGTGGGGGTTTTGCTGAATCACTCCCTCACAGGACAGAAGCCATATTATTCAAAGAGCCCCTTTCCAGAGCCCTGGGGAGAAGCAGCAGCCCCTCCTTTAGGAATTTCTACTATGGTTTCTTCTTCCCTTCATCTTCTATCTCATAACCTCTGTTATATGCTTAGTTATATGTATTTCTCAAATATTCTCCTTAGATCTTATTTTGCATGGGGGAAAAAAAACCAACTGGAATCTTTGAGATCTGAAAATATTCTTCTATCACCTGATAGGTCAGTGGTTCTCAACCTTCCTAATGCCGCGACGCTTTAATAGTTCCTCATGTTGTGGTGACCCCCAACCATAAAATTATTTTTGTTGCTACTTCATAACTGTAATTTTGCTACTGTTATGTCTTAGGCAACCCCTGTGAAATGGTGGTTCGACCCCCAAAGGGGTTGCAACCCACAGGTTGACAACCACTGTATAGGTGAATGATCGCTTGTCTGGCTGTAGGTGGAAGTTTCAGATTGCAGACTTGGTCCCTCTGAATGAAATCTGTCAAGTTGTTCCACTGTCCTCTCATTTACAATCTTGTAGATGAGAAGTCTTCTTACCTGGAAGCTATTTCTTCCTCAGAATATATCAAATTTCACCTTTATTGCATTTGTTTAATTATCACATCTTTTTGCAAATCTTTTTATTTGTAGTCAGGTCTCCTATAGCTCTCCCCAAAGTCTTTTCATGATTGCTGTCTCTGTAGATTTGCTGTGGTTGATACTTCTTTGAGGCCACTGATACTGGTGGGGCCGAGACTTCAATTCATCTAAATTTTTTTGGTTTCATAAACTATATATATTTTTTGGTTACTAAAAGAATATTTTCATTGATTTTAATTTCCTGAAGTGCATATTTTTGCTCAAGTTGTCACCTGAGTCCTCTATTAGCTCTGTTTCATTAAGAGTTTGGAAAATATTTTTCTAATATTGATTTTTTTAGAGGCAGGAAGAGGGGAGGAGAGAGATACATCGATGTGAGAGAGAAACATAAATCAGTTGCCTTCCATACTCACCCTGACCAGGGATCGAACCCAAAACCTAGGTATGTGCCCTGACCAGAAATCAAACCTGCAATGTTTTTGGTACATGGGATGATGCTTTAACCAACTGAACCACCTGGCCAGGGCTGGAGTTGGAAATATTTTGTTTCTTTTTCCTTTCATTGCTGGACTGGCATAGGTATGTGGTTATTTTTCTGTCTCTTCTTTGCAACTCAGGTCCAGCTTTGGGGCTGGTGGAGGCTCCGTGGTTTCCATCCAGGTGGTGGGCCGGGAATCTGCAGGCAGATTCTTGTTCTATCTTGAGATACCAGTAGGAAACTTCCCTGTCCTAGGTGTCTTTATGCTCTTCTGCCCTTGTGTGGAGGGGATACATCCCTACCTGCTCGCATCCTGGAGGCCACGGACACTGGTGGTGTGGTTCCTAGGAATCCAGATCTGTCTGTGGGTCCAGAGGAGGTGCACAGCGTGGATTTGAAGTTGGGGAAGGAAAAATGGCTGCATTTAATATTCTACCACCTTCACTATGTTTAAAAATGCCTTAAGCTTTCTATGGATGCCCCATTCATATTTATCATCTAATTTGCCATCTATCCAGTAATTTAGAGTGGTTATTCACTTTTAAAATATTTAAAAGTTTTTCTTTAACTTTAGCATTTTTTAATACATAAAGATGTTTTCATATTTCAAACCTGGCCTGTAACATTTTCTCTTAAATTATGACTCTGGAATAAAAGCAGGCATGTTTTGTATGCTAAGGAGCTGTCATAGTTACGATTTCTGAGATGCCATGTTTAGCCGGTGGTTAGTCAGCGATGAATGTCCGCAATTAGAGCCAGTGAAGAGAAATCCTAGCCGACAAGTACAACGTGTGGCTCTTGGAAAGGTTATGCCCATTCTGCTGGCTATGAAAGAGCTTCGTTCAGGACAGGCACTCTGGCAGCCTCCCTGAGCACCAGCCTGTGAAGAAGATGACTAGACTTCAAGACCTTTCTTCTCCCTTCCCTTCTTGAGTCAAGTCCAAGGGGGAGCCAGGCACCCTTCCTAAATACTCCACTGCTCTGTGTGCATTTTGGACCAGAATGATAGTTTTATTCTTCTGGAGCATTGGTTCTCACCTGGGGGTGATTTTTTTCCCCCAGGTGACATTGAGAAATGTCTGGCGACATTTTTTATTGTTACAACTGGGAAGGGAGTGCCAGTAGTAACTCTGGTGGGTGTAGGTCAGGGATGCCGCTGACCATCCTGCAGTGCACAGGTCAGACCTCATATCAGAGGTTTATCCGGGCCCCAATGCCAAGAATGTGGAAGTTATGAAATCCTGTTCTGAAGTCCACACTTTCCCCCCAAACATTTTTTGGCATTGTTATTTTACAATATATCATTACACTCAGTACCAGAAAAGTTATATTTAGCTGTTATTTGCTTGTTTCTTTTCCTGCAGAGAACCGTGCACTTGGGAATTATAGCTACAATAGCATTATCAAAAACTGAGCCACGCACCCAGCTTCCTGGGAGCAGCATGGTGTTCTGGGCGCTGTTGGGGGAACATACTGAGGAGGGTCTAGTCTACTCGAAAAGACTGATTAATGACAAGAGGCAATACCGTGAATCTGAATGATAAAATACAGTTCAAAATAGTACAATTATCTAGAAACATTCTCGCCCTGGCCAGTTTGGCTCAGCGGTTAGAGCAGCGGCCTGCGGTCCGGAGAGACCCGGGTTCGGTTCCCGCTAAGGGCACGTACTTCGGTTGCAGTTTGTCCCTGGCCCTGGTTGGTCGTGCGGGTGGCAGCCACTCGATGTGTCCCTTCACATCGATGTTTCTCTCTCTCTCCCTCCCACTCTATCTGTACAAAAAATGGAAAAATATCCTCGGGTGAGGATTAAAAAAAAAAAAATTTTTTTTTTTTTTTTTTAGAAACATTCTTTAAGAATGTAAAGAGAGACACTGGGTCACATTTGGAATCCTGCTTCGTTCCTTACCTATGTCCTTATATAAACCCAGCTCACCACTGACTGCCCAGCAGCTCGCCTGGGCAAGTCAACGCGGATTATTAGGACAGGGAAACTTGCGAGTTGATGGCATACCTACATGCGAAGGAAGTATGTGAGGGAGACATAATATGATTGTTTCACGTAACTCTTCTGTCCCCTTTATTTGAGAAAAACAAACCTATTACCAGTTGGACCCTGATGATTTTAAGTAGTATTGGAAGGCAGGTATAATTTTATTTTTTGAAAATGATATCCAATTCACAGAAGCTCATCATTGTTTGAGGATTAAAGTTGTTGTTTTTTTCAATAAGGTATCACCTCACACCTGTCAGAATGGCTGCCATCAACAAATCATCAAACAGGTGTTGGTGAGGGTGTGGAGAAAAGGGGACTCTAGTACACTGCTGGTGGGAATGCAGACTGGTGCAGCCACTATGGAAAACAATATGGTGTTACCTCAAAAAATGAAAAATTGAACTTCCATTTGACCCAGTGGTCCCACTTCTAGGAATATACCCTAAGAAGTCTGAAACACCAATCAGAAAGAATATATGTACCCCCATGTTTGTAGCAGCACTATTTACAATAGCTAAGATCTGGGAACAGCCCAAATGTCCATCAGTAGACTAGTGGATAAAAAAACTGGTACATATACACAATAGAGTACTATGCAGCTGTAAGAAAGAAAGATCTCTTATCCTTTGAGACAACATGGAGGGACCTGGAAAGTGTCATCCTAAGTGAAACAAGCCAAACAGAGAAAGACAAGTATCATATGATCTCATTTATTTGTGGAATATAATGAACATAACAGTCTGAGGAATGGGGTAGCCCCAGAGATGTGGAAGTGGGGTACAGATTGACTATCCCCAGAAGAGGGGGATAAACCACAGGACTTATATGCATGTGTGCATGAACAATGGACATGGAGAACAAAGCTGGGGACAGGGTGGGGAGGGAGGGGAAGGGGGAATCAGTGGTGGGAAAAGGAGAAACATCTGTAACAAAAATAAATTAATTAATTTAAATTTTTAAAAAGTTGTTGTTTTTTTAATTTAGCCTCTTGGCTTTAAATAAATACTATTGACCCCAGATTTATATTCCCAACCTGGACTTCTTCCCAGAATTATAGACTCATATACCCAATTACCTGCTAAACACCAACAATAAATCACAGGATCCATTATTAGAAGAGCTAATAGGATTATAATTTGGGTGGACAGTGAAGGTTTCTATGAAAGATTGGTATTCGTATTGAATTTTGAAAATTGAATACAAGGTAAGTTGAAGCTGGGCTGGGAGAAGGGGACTTTCAGGGGAAAAGAAACAAGATTCAACAAAGGTTTTGAATCAGAAAGGAGCCTAGCACATTTGAGGAATGGATAAAAGGTTGTTATAGCCACAGGTGAGCAGACTACAGTACAGGAAAGTGTTGTAAATAAGGCACATTAGGTGTGTAGGGCAAGCATCCTCCATAGCCCTTTAAACCTTGTTAAAGATTTTGATTTTTATCTTAATACCAAAGAGAAGTGATTGAAGAATATTAGCAGGGTCACTAAATGGTCAGATTTTGGTTTGGAAAAGATTCTTTAAATGTTTTGAGATGACATTGGTTAATAAGATTACATAGGTTTCAAGTGTACAATTCTATGATACATAACCTCTATACTACATTGTGTGCCCACCACCCACAGTTAAATCATCTTCTGCCACCATATATGTGGCCCCCGTGACTACCCCCCAGCCCCTCCCCTCTAATAACCACCATACTGTTGTCTGTGTCTGTGAGTTTCAGTTTTATATCCCACATATGAGTAAAATCACATGGTTCTTAGCTTCTTCTGACAGACTTATTTTGCTTAGCATAATATTCTCAAGGTCCATCCATCTTGTTGCAAATGACAGTATCTTGTCTATTTTTATGGCTGAGTAGTATTCCGTAGTACATATGTACCACATCTTCTTCATCCAATCCTCTATTGAAGGACACTTTGGTTGTCTGCATGTCTCAGAGACCATGAATAATGCTTCAGTGAACATAGGGGTTAGGGTTATCTTTGCAAATAAATCTTTTCCCATCTTTCAGGTAGATATCCAGAAGAGGGATTGCTGGGTCATATGGTAACTCTATTCGTAATTTTTTTTTTTTTAGAAACCACCATACTGTTATTCACAGTGGCTGTACCAGTTTAAAATTATTATTAAAGTTTTTGTCAACCATAAGTAGCCTTGATGATGGCTCAGCAGAAATGTCTTAAAAGAAAAAATGAACAAATTCCACCTCTGCATGTAATATTGGTACTATTAATTCTTACTGAAGGAGAACTAAGACTCGGGGCTTAGACATGTAGCTTCCAGAGGAAGAAATGCTGAGTAAGCGAAGGAAAGCCATCAGTACAACAGGAAGCAGTCTGCCATGGCTTCTGGTATTTTGTGGTTAAAGGGATATTCTCCAAGTCTCTGATAGTTATGTCCAGCTAAAAACATTTTCTAGCTCCCTTTGCAGATAATGGTGATCAGTAAAGAGTGAGTAGAAATATACAGCTGGGCTTCCAACAAAGTTCTCCTTTACGAAACTAGAATTCAGATTAATCTCCTTCCAGCCAGGACCAGCCACAGCTAGTCCAGAAATGACTGACACTTCGGAGTCCCACATGACACAAAATGCTGAGAGGCACTGGCCACATCATAAGTTTGTACCCCCAAATGACCCACCCAAAATGTTCTTCTCCCTCAACGTGCTTCGGTTTTGAAACGGATTTTAACATCACATTGGTCATTACATGCACAGAGAGGGTTGCTGTAACTAAACTGAATGATGAAACCTGAATTTTAAATGAGTTGGTAATAATCAAGGAGCCAGAAACTCATCTGGAATTTATTAAGCAAAGTAGATTCATTTCCTTACACACAAAAAAGGATTACTGTAAATTGTAGTGTGGCTGTCAACCACATTCTTCTACCAGAACTCAGGCCAAATTTCAAAAATATCAGCAATTTGGCAAGTTATACCTTTAAGGACTTACAAGCATTTTCCAAATCTAAAAATGTTTGCAAATTGGCTTAAAAAACAGCCAGTTCTATAAACTATTCTTTGAACAAAAGACCTAAAAAATGCATTTCTTTTCATCATGGAAACCATAAAAGCTTCTCTTTTCTAAAATAGCTCATTAGGCTAATTTTTAGTATGACATCATAAAATGTCCCTCTTGGAAAAATCTTACAACTGTCTGTCCCAGATTGAACACAGCAGAAGAGCTAATTAAAAAGATGATTCAGACACACAAAACATGAAAAGTAACATAAAGGATAGAAGAGATGCATTATTAAACACACACACACACACACACACACGAGATTATTTGTTTGTTTGTTTATTTAATGAAAAGAAGAAACTTAACATCGATCTATACACACCTTACTCTCTAATGTGAAACTTCAAATAGGCAGTAGCTAAACAGAAGAGAGCAGTGAGCACAGGAACATCTGACTCTGTTTTCAACAGTGCAATAAATATGGAATTTTCCTTCAACTTAAAAGGTCTCGGGAAAGTCGACTAACCTTAGATTTATAGTATAAGTCCACTGACTGGAAAGAATCAGTAACAAAGAAGTGCTAAAATGAACATGAGGATCCCTCAAGAGAAGACAAAGTAGCACCAAGAAACACAACCCATTACTCTTTTTTTTTTTATCCTCACCCGAGGACATTTTTCCATTTTTTGTTCAGGTAGAGTGGGAGGGACAGAGAGGAACAGAGAGAGAGAGAGAAACATCGATGTGAAAGGAACACATCGAGTGGTTGCCACCCGCACAACCGACCAGGGCCGGGGACAAACTGCAACCGAAGCACGCGCCCTTAGCGGGAACCGAACCCGGGTCTCTCAGGACCGCAGGCCGACGCTCCAACTGCTGAGCCAAACCGGCCAGGGCACAACCCATTACTCTTAAAGCATTTGTTCATTCCAACCTTGATTTCTCATAGTTTAATGATTTTTATTACAGTTTAAGCACAATATAGAAAGAGCTTAACAAAAGCCCATATTTATAAATCAGAGGTTAGGATAAATAGTAAGTTATGTAAGTGCATTGAGGGATTCACACACGTATACACATTACATTAATTAGCCATTCTAGGAAAGAAAAAAAAGCTCGTCATTTAATGATCCATTTTCTAATTATATACAGATTTTAGTAGAATAATAAGAATGATGACACTTACTATTTGTTGAGTACCTACATATGGTCCACTTTTTTTTTTTCCTGTACCTTATCACCACCTTGCAATCCTTCTTGTATACTTGTAGGAATTTAGGCTTAGGGCTGCTACGTGCTTTGTCCACAGTCACACATTTGACTCTGGGATCTGCCATGTACGAACTGTGCCTATGCACTATGACCCCAAACCTGCTCCTCTTGCAACTACACCATGCTAGCACACAGAAGAGAAACAGAGACACAACCTGCTACAAATGTACACTTTCAAGGCAACTATGTGCATCTATATTTAAGTTAGAAATGTTTTGTTTCCTTTCTTATTAGCATCTGTTTCCAGATGACTTTAAGCTTTATAGCGTCACTAAATCAAGCTAAGATACATGTATTCTAAACATTAAAAACAAAATATCTTCACCAAATTATTATCAGCTAAAAACCCCGGGGACAGAAAAAAACATCGTCCCTGTTTAGAAAAGAGGAAATAAATGCAGAAGATTAAAGTGACTTCCAGATGATCTGTAGCATATCAAGGTCACAGATTTCTAAAATATACTAGAGTGCTTCGACTTTAGTACTTTGTATAGCAGACCACAATGATTCTTTCAGATCTTTTGTCCTAAAGTATACATCTAATATATCCGATAATGAAGGCTGGGGGTAGGAATGGTTTTGTCAAACCAAATGAAGAGAATATTGATTTCTTGGTAACTCTTCTTACCTGCTCTCTCATGGCACACCTGGCCCTATACTAAGACTTCCCAGAAGAATTTTCTGAAGCTTGGTATTGGTCTCATCCTATCACTCCAAAACTATACTTTGAACAAGTGAAAGACTGCTCTCTTTCCAAATTTAATGGCCTTGTTTCCATTTTTCCCCCTTGATCTCTTCTTCTAGTCCTGAGTACTGTTGACAATCCTCTTCCTATCTTTCATGAAATCAATGGCTCCTTTAGGATCCCTAACACATTCCTAGTTTTCTGCCTAGCTTTTTGACCATAACCTCCCCTTCCTCTTTCTCTCCTCTTAACGGAAGACATTTCCCAAGGCTAAGTCCTTGCTCCTCTCTCTGTGTGATATGGTCTTCCCCTCCACTGACCCATTCTGTCCCATGGGTTCCAACATCCCCTGATAACGACAATTAGAGAAAAAAAAACAAAAACAAAAGTCTTTATCTACAATTTGGCCTTGTAAGTCTTCAAATAGGCACATTCCACACTAAGTATACTTCTAGCTTCGTTGTCCTGATAACAGAATAATCCATTGGGTACCCCCTCTACCCAACTCAACTGCCCTTCACATTGCTGTCTACCCATTATCTTTCTCGTCCAGCTCAAAAAAGATCTTCTCTAGTAGCTTCCAAATGCTTTCCTATCCTCAAACTTCCTGCAGATTTGCTGTCCACTTCCACTCCATGCAGCCCTGTAACTGTCTCCTTCCTCTCAGGACAAGCCCCAGAAAGAAACACCATGGCAGGTGTCTTCACAGTTCCCTTCCTTACCACACACGAATGGCCTCTAAGCTCATCCCAATAGCAGGAAGTTATTCACATCTTCGTGTAAAGTTACAGTGCACTTTGTATAATGCCTGAGCACCTTCCTATGCTTTGTAACTTAGGCCTAATCGTGAACTAAGAAAAGTGGAGAGACAGAAGCTAATACGCAGAACTGCTAACTGCACAACAGGGTGTATGTGTCGAAAGAGCAGGTCCAACTATAAAAGAGGGAGAAAGACAGAGGAAGGTAAATGAGGTGGCTGAGAGCTTGAGATTTTCTGTTAAAAAAAAAAATTGAGCTTCAGATACTTGTTCTATCAGTATCAGCTATGTGAGGTTGAGAAAGAAACTTAACTTCTCTGAGCCACTCTTTTCTCTGTAAATAATATATATATTTGTAAAAAGACCAATATTACTTAATTCATATGACAGCTAGGAGGAATGATTTTTTTTTTAAGTGAAAGTTAGTTTTAATCAGAACACAGAATGGTTTCATTTTCCCTTTTCCCCTCAATTCTGAACAAAGCTCTTTTGACAGCCTTCACACCTTGGTTTTATGTGCCATTTCAGTACGATTCCTGAAAAACTGGTATGAAGAGCAGTACTTAGGAAGCATGAGGTAGGCCTCTGATGTTTGAGTTGGTACACATGGAAGAAATGTTCCTGTTCTGGCCCTGGCTGGTTTGGCTCAGCGGTTAGAGCATCAGCCCACAGACTAAAGAGTCCCAAGTTCGGTTCCCGCTTAGGGCATGTACCTCAGTTGCAGTTTGTCCCCAGCCCCTGTTGGGGTCATGTGGGTGGCAGCCAATTGATGTGTCTCTCTCATATCAATGTTTCTCTTTCTTTCTCTCTTCCTCCCTTTCTTCTTCCTGCTCTGAAGATGAATGCAAAAATGTCCTCGGGTGAGGATAAAAAAGAAAGAAATGTTCCTGTTCTCAAATTTTAACATATTTTCTTCTGTTTCTTAACAGGGTAAAGCTATTACCTGCATTTCTGTCTCCAATTAGCACCTAGGTATAATCCATGCTCAAGCTGCAGCTCACTAACCGGTTAATTGTAAGATACTGTAGTGACTAATTCCCCAAGTTTCAAAACAGTGTATTGTCCCCAGTGCAGAATGTACAGCTAAGGAGACTCTCTTCAAAATTTCTGGGATGTTAATTATCTTACGATTTTACCTTTGGGCATCTTTACAATTAGATAAACAAAGTCCATTTCTTATAGTTTAAGCTTTCTATGTTAAAACAACATGCTTTAAACAATCTAGAACTAAACTTAGAAGAAGAAGAAGAAGAAGAAGAAGAAGAAGAAGAAGAAGAACAACAACAACAACAACAACAACAACAACAACAACTAGCATAACAAAACCAACATCTCTTGTTGAATGAAGTGCAGCCAGAAAGACAGTTGTATCACAAGGGTAAAAAGATTTCAAGTATAAAAGATTCAAAGACACTTGTTCATTCATTCATTTCCTTACCCAATGAATATATATTGAGTGCCTACTAAATAGCCGGCACTATTCAAGACTTGGAAACAAATTAAGCCCTTGCTCATAAGCACTTATATTCTATTGGGAGTCGCAATCTCACATATATATAATACAAAAGCCAAGTGATGACAAGTGCTATGAAACATAAGAGTATGGAACGACAGGGTGGTTATTTTACAGGGTGGGAGCGGAAAAGGAGGAGGCATCATTTAAGCTGAGATCTGAATAAGTGAGGGAAATGTATTCATGCAGAAGGAATAGCAACACAAAGGCTCTAAAATAAAAACCTTCATTGTACATTTGAGGACTAGCAGGAAGCCAGTATGACTGGAGCATGGTAAACAAGATGAAGAGTGGGGGCAGAGCTGAGAAAGGCCAGCAGGGAAGAGATCAGGTGGGGCCCTCTGGACCATGGTTTAAAAGTTCGGATTTTAGGCCTGGCCGGTTTGGCTCAGCGGTTAGAGTGTTGGCCTGCGGTCCCGAGAGACCCGGGTTCGATTCCCGCTAAGGGCACGTACCTCAGTTGCAGTTTGTCCCTGGCCCTGGTTGGTCGTGCGGGTGGCAGCCACTCAATGTGTCCCTTTCACATCGATGTTTCTCTCTCTCTCTCCCTCTCTCTCCCTCCCACTCTATCTGAACAAAAAATGGAAAAATGTCCTCAGGAGAGGATTAAAAAAAAAAAAAAAGTTCAGATTTTATTCAAACTGTAATGGGTAGCCATTGTAGGGGAAAAGAAGGCAGAGTTGGATGCATAATCTCTGGATTACATTTTTTTTCCCATTGTTTTTGTTTATCCTCACCAGAGGACATTTTTCCATTTTTGTTCAGATAGAGTGGGAGGGAGATAGAGGAAGAGAGAGATAGAGAGAGAAACATTGACATGAGAGGGACACATCAAGTGGCTACCTCCCGCACAACCCCAACCGGGGCCGGGAACAAACTGCAACCGAGGAACGTGCTCCTAGTGGGAACCGAACCCGGGTCTCTCTGGACTGTGGGTCGATGCTCTAACCACTGAGCTAAACCAGCCAGGGCTGGTTTACATTTTTAAAGAGGAATCTGGTTGTTATTTTGGAAGCAGGGAGGTGATAGTGGATATGACAAGAAGTGGTCAGATTCTGGATATATTTAAAGATATAGCCTACTGGATTTCTTGACAGGCTGGATGTGGGTTATGACAAAAATAAGACAATAATGACTTCAAAGTTGGGGACCTGAGCAAGTAGGTGAATGGTTGGTGCCATTTCCTAAGATGGGAAGGTAGATAGTAAGGAGGGGGAGGAACCAAGAGTTGTTTTGAATAAAGTGTGATGTGTCTACTTGACCTACAATTGGAAATCTCTGTAGATAATATATATGTCTAGAGGCTAGAGACATCATCAGGGTCAGGAATACAAATAAGGAAGTCATCAGCAGATAGAAGGTTTGATAATATCTGTTGAGAGGTTGTAGACAAAAAAGAGAGAAAACATGAGAAGATGAGCCCAAATACACTCTAGTATTTATTGATCAAAAAATTAGAGGATTCAATAAAGTAAAATCAGAAACATCAAATAAAATGGAAGAAAAATCCAGAGGGCAACTGAAGGAAATGTTTTCAAGAAGGAAGGTATGACCAACTGTGACTGATGTTGTTGAAAGACTGACAATATTTTCCTTGGGCAAAAGTTCCAAATTGATTGCATAGCACTCAAGAAGTAAAGGTAAAATGTTTGCTTATTTTCTCCTTCGTCAGGCAGAAGCAAATGCTTGAAAGTCTAATGAGAAAGAATTCCAGAGTCAAAGTTTGCAATGAGGTTGACAGTGACTGTCCTTCCTTTGGGTATTTTAAAATGGTGGTTTAACAAAACAATTCAGATATTTTCTTCCCAGCTCAGACATCAAGTCAAATTTCAATACAATCAAGAAAGCGAAATCTTTTATTATGCTCTTTGCTTCAGTACTGACATGTCTAAAACACTAACTAGAAAGTATCCTCATCAAAAACGTGGCATATATTTTTTAAAAACTGCATAACAACAGTCTGCAGAATTTTTGATAAGTCATGAACTAGTAGGTCATATAAGAGAAGAAATTGATACTTTTATGAGTTGTAATAATATAGAAGAAACTAGTTGGATAAAATTTATCTCCTAGGCCCTGACTGGGTAGCTCAGTTGGTTAGGGTGTTGCTCCATACACAAAGGTTGTGGGTTCAATCCCCGGTCAGGGCACATACAAGAATCAGCCAATGAATGCATAAATAAGTGGAATGATACATTGATGTTTCCCTCTCTCTCTTTTTCTCTCTCTCTCCCCCTTTAAAAAAAGAGTCAATAAATAAAAAGGAACCACCAATGAACTCATGAATAAGTGGAATAACAAATCAATGTTTCTGTTTCTCTCTCTTTCCCTTCCTCTCTCTAAAAATCAATAAACAAAAAATTATCCCCTTCTCCAGCTCAAAATATAATTCAATGTTACCATATAAAAATACTCCCCTTTTGTAACACTTTAAATGGTTTATTGAGCACGAATCCATTCACTTAGATACACATAACACATACATCTAAAGTCTGCAATTGCCCAAGTGTCTATCAGCAATTCTGTAGCTTATATAATAATTGCTCATCATGTACACTCCAGGCACTAACATCACAAGATAGAACCTGTTGTGTGCAGGACTAGCCAAAAATGGAAAATAGCTGGTCTTACTGCTTTAGATGGAATGAGGACCAAAAGCCCATTTCCTTCCAGACTTATAAATCCTTTGTCATGATTTACTGATCAGTGTCATGCACCCAGGTAGTAGAGTGCAGTGATTAAGAGGTAAGGCTGTGCTGTGGAGTCAAACTGTCTGGGTTCAAATCCCCAACTATCACTTACTAGTTCTAGTGTTTCCTGGAGCAAATTATTTTACCTCTCACCCCACTTTTGCCTCATCTGAAAAAACACCCTGGGGTAATAATAGTCCTTCATCATAAGGGTATGCATGTATAAATGCACTTGCCACATGTCTTGAACATGGTGGGGGGAAAAATACTAGTTGCTTCAATGGTCAGTTGCTCACCTTCTCTTGTAAAACCTCCAGTAGGTATCTCATTGTTCGTGTCAGCCCTTTCTGGTGTAGGACAGCTCTTTATTTTTTTCTTTTTTTTTCCTCACCTGAGGATATTTTTCCATTTTTTGTACAGATAGAGTGTGAGGGAGAGAGAGGAAGGGAGAGAGAGAGAAACATCGACGTGAAGGGACACATCGAGTGGTTGCCACCCGCACGACCAACCAGGGCCGGGGACAAACTGCAACCGAGATACGTGCCCTTAGCGGGAACCGAACCCGGGTCTCTCCGGACCGCAGGCCGACGCTCTAACCGCTGAGCCAAACTGGCCAGGGCAGCTCTTTATTTACATAAGGGTCTTCCAAATACTTGAGCCAAACAAAAAGTCTCACTGTAACCAATCAGTTATTACCTGTTCTGCCTTCTGAACCCACACAAAATTTTTCTAACTTCTCTCCTTAAGAAAATCCCCACTGCCCTTAAAGACACACATAATGTCTGGTACTATGCAACATCATCAAAATTCACTCAAGCGCCAAACTGAGCATCCTGTACCTAGAAATTACAACCAGTTATCAAGCACCCCATCAGGGAGGATTTTATATATGAAAAGGCTGTTTATGGGGCCATGTTCTGACTCAGTTACAGAATTTACTAATGTCCATCTCATTAGAGCAAAGTGGCAGACTGAGCACATTAAATCTCTGTTCTCAAAGTTGTGCATATGTGACAGCTATTACCCTTATTAAGAGCTTTGGGTACATCAAAGTGTTTTTAAAGAAACACACCCAATAATTACCTTCAGAAACTAAAGAGTAAACACAGGTATGCGTAATTTATCTTTCCTCAGGCTCAAACACATTTGCTGACAGTCCACAGGCTTAAGGCAATCTGCAAACATCAATTACATAAGCCCACTTTTTTGATTGGAACAAAACGTTCATTCCTTCAACAAGCATTTGAGAAGTTTCTGTCAGGGACTGAAGGGCATGGGAACAACACAGCTCAGTCTTCGGATGGTAACACATGAAACAGGTCAACCTACAAAGTCTGTTTCCTACAAACTAGAAGAGTTGGACAAGTGTGTTGTTGCTTTGCACTTCTTAGCATTCTCAAAACAAGTGCTTTTCTAGAACTCACATGCTGTTATGTTGAGAAGCAGTTAAAAAGGAAGAGGGAGGTAGAAGAAACCAGGTAGTCCCAACAGCAGTTCCTTGTGAGCTAGAGCACTGCACGGAAGGACGGGAGGCAAATGGATTGAAAAAATCAGCATAGTCCCTACCACACATCATGGATTGTTCTTCTCAGCCTAGGAGAAACTTTAAGAATTTCTAGGCCTTACAGATGGATGAAGAAACATCAAGGTGTTCTGTTTCCTCAAAATGACCAACTGTTCCACTCATCCTTTTGTTGAGAATTCCAAAGGTCTATTGCCAAACAACCCAAAAGAAAAACAAGACTACTCAGGAACACTTCCTTAATGGCCCTACCTTATCCGAGACCTTGGAGTTTACCTCACCAGGCCAGGGGCCCTCCTGAGCCTTGCGTGACCTCATTTAGAGAGGACAGAACATGATTTGTATCAGCTTCATCCTTCCTCACTGGGGGAAGTCATCTGTTAGATAAATGCTCAACATCATTAGTGATCTGAGAAAAAGTACAACATTATGTATCTTTCATCTATTTATTTAGAGGGAAAGTGCAAACAACAATTTTTCCATTCTGGTCGGAATATGGAGAAGCTGTGGCCCACAACCCCTGTTCATGACTGCAAACTGCCACAAAGCTTTCAAGGGGTAACTTAGTGATATGCATCAAGAACCAGAAAATCATTCATTCCCTTTGGCCCAGTTAGTCCACTTCTCTAACTGGTTCAAGAACACCTGTTTCATTAAAGTACCTATACTTTAAAAGGGGTCCATTTTAATATAATCAACATAACAGTCTGAGGAATAGGGTAGACCCAGAAACATAGAAGTAGAGTACAGACTGACAACCCTCATAAGAAGGGGTGGTGGGGGGAGGGAAGAGATAAACCACAGAACTTATATGCATGTACGCATAACCAATGGACATGGACAACAAAGCCGGGGACGGGACGGGGGGATGTGGAGGAGGGTGTCAGTGGGGTAAAAAAGGAGAAACATCTGTGACAAAAATAAAAGTAAAGATAAATAAAGAAATAAAAATCAATAAAGAAAAGTAAATAAATAAATAAAAATAAAAGAGGTCCATTTTTAGCTTTCAGTGCACCAGCACACCGGAAGGATCCAGAATGACCGACACTGCACTGGAATCCTCCCAGTTACTCAGGGAAAAGCTTGACTTATCTGTTTACGTTTCCTGGAGACTATTCTAACTGCATCCCTAGCCTGGTTCCTATTTGTGTAAATCAGTTCCTTCCCAAGAGGATTTTGAGAATTCCCTCTCCTCCTGCCATCCCTCCTGTCCTAGGATCCTTTCTTATTTGCCAACTAAAGACATGTTCAAGTAATAGTGAAATGCTGCATAAAGGAAAAAAAAGGAACAAATTGGTATCAAGACTGTTCATGGCTGTTCACAACTACCCTGAGAAATCCACGATGCTAGAAATCAGAAGAGAGGTTGCCTATATGCAAGACAGGGAATGATGGTCATTCAAGAAGGTAACTTTCTTGAGTGACAAAAATGTTTTATGTCCTGATTGGGGTTTTGGGTACATGAGTATATAAATTTGATAAAACTCCTGCAAATGTACACTTAAAATTTATGCATTTCAGGGCAGGAAGAGATTAACCGAAGAACTTATATGTATGACCCATGAACACAGACAATAGTATGGTGAAGGCCTGGGGTGGGTGGGAACTGAGTAGAGGGTGGCTAAGCGGGGGAAATGGGGGACATCTGTAATACTCTCATCAATAAAGATAAATATATTTTTTACATTTACGCATATCACTGCATGGAAACATTACCTAAGTAAAAACTCTGAGCAATTCCTGAAAGTTGTGGTGAATGCAACTTAAGAGCTCACGGTCAGTTATAAAGCCACAGTGTCCTAGCCCAGTGGGAAAATGTCACTCCACTCCAGCCTCATCTCAAATGCCGCCTCCTCTGTGAGCCCGACTCATCAGGCCGACTTCGGCTGCCTCCTCCATGCCATCACTACCCACTGTGCAAACTTCCATTATACCAAGCACCAGTCCTGAAAACCCTATTTTTAAATTTCACTTAAGCCCTGGCCGGTTTGGCTCAGTGGTTAGAGCATCGGCTTGCAGTCCCGAGAGACCCGGGTTCGGTTCCCGCTAAGGGCATGTACCTTGGTTGCAGTTTGTCCCCGGCCCTGTTTGGTCGTGCAGGTGGCAGCCACTCGATGTGTCCCTTTCACATAGATGTTTCTCTCTATCTCTCTCTTTCTCTTCTTCTTCTCTTTCCCTCCCACTCTACCTGAACAAAAAAAATGGAAAAAATGTCCTCGGGTGAGGATAAATAAATAAATAAATAAATAAATTTCACTTAAGCTGCAGTCTTTTTATCAGGCACCATGCCAAATCCTCCAGCAAAAGATAAGCTACTGTTCCTGCCCTCAGTTAGTTCAATGTCTAACATGGAAAGGTGGACAGAGGTATACCAGAGTGCAAAAAGAGAGATTTACACCAGCAACGAAGAAGAGAAATAATGGGTGGGGGTGCAGGTTTGGGGGTTAAGAAAAGGCCTCACATAGGGGTTGATTTTAGCCCAAGTGTGGAGGAACGAAGAGCAGTGATGGGTATGAGGGAAGCAAGGAGCTAGGAGCAGTGGGTCCGTGAGCAGACCGCCTGCCGCGTGAGGAGGCGCAGCGACTGGGGGGCACCTAGTGCTTGACCCCCAGCATCTTGTCTCACTGGCCCATACAAGAAAACTGAGGCCCACAGGATTAAACAGCGGAGCCGGGCCTTGCACAGTGATTTGATTCCAAAACCGCATTTCCTCCCTCCTTTTTTTCAGGGCTTTGAGATAACTGACATACAGCTCTGTATATGTTTAAAGTGTTCAACATAATGACTTGACCTACATGTATGGGGAAATGATTAGCACAATACGTTCAGTTAATACCCATCTCCTCGTGTAGTTACAAAAAAACCAAAATTATTTCCCTTGTGATGAAAACTTTTAGGATCTACTCTCTTAGCACTTTTTAGATATACACATAGCAGTGTTAACTAGGATCGCCCTACATTGGCTGAAGGCAGGCAGTCAAAAGGTACCAACTACCAGTTAAAAGATAAATTAGTACTGGGTATATCATATACAAAACTGTCCTCTTAACCTCTTGCTCTCTGGCAACTACACAGACAGTTACGGAGAAAATAACCCCAAAATATAGGCAGAGACCAGGGTTGTGAAGGCTACACTTCACAGCATTACATAAGGATTGCGGACTTCATTTTTTTATTTTTATTTATTGTTTTAATCCTTACCTGAGGATATGTTTCCATTTATTTTCAGATAGAGTGGGGAGGGGGAGACATCGATGTGAGAGAGACACATTGATTGGTTGCCTCCCACACAATCCTGACCAGGGCCGGGGACCAAACCGCAACCGAGGTCCATACCCTTGACCGGAATCGAACCCACAACTCTTTGGTCTTCTGGCTGCTGCTCAAACCGCTGCGCCAAACCAGCTAGGGCTGGATTACAGTCTTTAAAATCTTCTCATGACTCTCCAGAAAGCAAGGATAACACAATCAGGTTTTTATTCTGAAAATGTAATTTTGACTGCAACGACTCGTATAAAAATTGCTTTCTAATATTTAAAATGTTTAACAAGTTTTTACCCTCATAGGATTATCAGGTTCAATATCTGTTCATTGAAATTATATGCAATTACCAAAAAAGTTTCCACAAATTCAGTAACATTTTCCAGTGAATGTTCACGTCACTCTACGGACATCTGGAAAGCAACCGCACAAACCCACCAGAGCTCGGGCTCAGCACTGGCACGCACTGCGGATCCATGTGCAGCAGGCCAGCCCCTCCGACCACACCGCGACAGGAGGGACGCAGATCACAGGGAGAGAGGAAAACCACTTAGAAGGCTTTGCCTATATCAGGGGTACCCACAGAGTGCACGTCTTTATTAGTTTAGTACCAAAGGTAAGCATGGGTGGTGACCAGAACATCCCTGGAGGATAAAATGGGGGCAGGTGGAGAAACAGACAAGTTGGAAGCAACTAGGGAAGGACTCCTGTTCTGGTCTAGGCATGGCAATGAGCTCTGCTGGCGTCCCTTCGGTCCCTCTACAGGGTGACAATGATACTGAAGAATGCAACCTCGAGATAACAGGAAGAGCAGGCAAGCAGGGAGGTGGTGAAATAAGTTAGCCTCTTCTTCTCCAGCCATAAATATCTTTGCTGTATTTAAACCTCAACCTAGAGAGGTACGTTAGCTCACAGACTGGAAACGCAGCCAACCAATGCAATGAGCCATAGACCGAGTTTCTAATCTCGCTGGTATTTTGACTGATTACTACAAGGCATTTTAATGCCCCAAAACACAGAGACAGAGGAAACTATTAGGTACAGAAAATTAAAAGGTGCTGCAGAAAGGACTAAAATTAGAGGGTCTGGGCTGCATTTTCTACCACTACATAACCTACTCCATGACCTTGCTAGAAGCAAGCTTCCCCTCTGCCTTTGCCTTCAAACCATTACACTATTTGGTTTTAAACCAGTGTTTAATCATAAACCAGCTCTGCTACATTATTAATATTCCAAACAGCATTTCCAGCCAGACAATATCCAATACCATTATGTTGAATTACCTTAAAGGGTGGCATTCCTACATTTGTTTTGAATTGAAAATTAAACTAACCAGAAATTAAGTGTATATATATATGTATGTGTGTGTATATATATATATATATATATACACACTCTAAAATATCTATGTACCATTTAAAATAAGTAAAAATGGGAGTCATTAAATGATAGTAATCGGCAGAATAACAACCACTAGCCTTCACCTCACCCCTTCTCCTTCCCTTCCCAAAATAAAATAAATAAAACTTTAATTTTGATGTGGCAATAATATATTAGCTATTTAAAATCACAGATGAAGAATGGCAATGGGAAGGACATACTGACAGGGACTGGGGTCATCATTCAGAGTTTTACAAGGTTATTGGAGTTTCTTGACCTTGGGTTATTCAAAGCTGCAGCTGAGAATAAAGGTAGAAGATTATATTATATATAATATACATATTATAGAATGTACTGTTATAATGCATATATGTCTATATACATATACACACATGTATATGAATGACCCACTTATGCTTCAATATATGTGAGGAAAGTATATCAGAAAGGACAAACGGAGCAAGAATATTAGCAAGCAGGAGAAAGATTTACACTATAATCTTCCCTGCTTTCCAAAATACTTTATAAAACACCCTTTGGAACCAATATTTTATCTTCAAATTAGGGGTTCTCGGAGTTAATGAGGTTGTGGCAATGAGAGTCGTTCATTCTGCTTCTTTTGGCAAAAACAGTATTTTAAAATATATGCTTTGGTTGTAAAGGCAAAGCTAGGAGACAAGTAAATTTGGACACTGAATGAAAATAAATAAACCTAAGAGTGAACACACTGCTGTCACTTCAAGTGCCCACAGTATGCCAAAATGTGTATAAATACGTAAGTGCATTTATTCACGTGTCTGCAATGAACACACTACCTTGCTCCCTGTGGCACTAGGGGAAAAAAAAAATCACTTCATTTTCATTTCATTGATTGTATTAAAATTATATACCAAAACCTTTAGAAAGACTTGGCTCTGTGCTAATGATGAACAAAACACTTTAAGTGTTGTCAAATCAATGCTCAAAAACCCTTTTAGATAGGGTGGGATGGGAGTGGGAATATGAGCACATTTACCATGTACTTTTATATCTTTTCTCACAAAACACTTCCCCAACTTAATTAAATATAAACTTCCCACAAAAACCATACAAAATTATGAGCAAGCTACAAACCAGGAATTTCCAGATTTTAAAAGTGTGCATACTAAAATAAAAAGGGTGTGAAATCATCCATATCCACAGATTTCCTGAAGTGAATACAGAACATGCAGATACCAACTCCACACGGGAGCCATGTGTGACCCAAAAAAGTCCCCAAATTTCTTCCCTTCTCCCTCCCCCCACCCTCAACACTTAAACACAAAAAGGGATGTTTAATTTGTTTTCTAAAACTATACAGAATAAACACTACTAATGGAAAATTACCTTTTGTTGCCTTGACTTTTCAAAGTTTATGAATAAGGGAAGTTATTTCTCTTAACTACATTGCTGGAATTTTTCCACTCTCATTTCAATTCAAAATACAGTGTTTATTAGTTTCCCAACCCCCCCCCCCCATGCCCTCCCTTCACTTCTTTCTAAGTCACCTTCAAATTAGCTCAAAGTTTCAGTCCCAAAAAGACACCAAAAGTTAATTTCTTAAACTTCCCCTACTGTCTGGTGGGTAATATTACTCACATTTCACATTCCTTTATTTAGAGTAAAAATTGTAATGTTGAAGTTTATTTTCTTTATTTTTTTTCCAACACATATTCATTTATTTCTTTAAGGACAAGTGAATTATTTGTAAGCACTTTGTTTTGGGATTCTTCAATATGTTGTTTTTCTATAGAATAATATTTAAACCTAATTTTAATTTTTAAATATTTCAAGCCATATTTAAATGTAAATTAACTGAATATAAATTATTAAATTTGAACTAAATATAAATAAGCTAACACCTGGTATCAATAACTCCTAACTGACTACAAGGCTGGTGTAGGCGACAATTTCTAACAAGCAACTGTTCCTGATTCACATCTGTTAGGAAGACTTTTTTAGCATCACTTAAGAAGTCATCTATTTCATCCAGCAGAATAATGGCTGGAAGTCCTGGTGTTAAGCTCCAACAGATGTTAACCCTAAGATGTCGATGAAGACGCCTCTAAAAGACAATCTCCTTTTTTAAGCAGGGGGTGGAAGATCTAGTCTCTGAGGCACAGCTGGGAAAGTAACAACCCTTCAGTGAGTGACCCCAGGATATCTTATCTCATCAATGCCGACTTTGAATAAGTACAGCCCCGACTTGCACCTCGGGCTCCGGACCCCGGGAGAAAGCATCTCTCCAGGAGTGCCATAGGTGTCTGAACTCCCCCACCCGCCATCCTACACAACCCACACCGCCCGTGCAGGCATGTTGTCGGGCATCTCCCCTTCCAGCCATCCAAAGAACAGCACCAGAGGACCCTGGGCCGGCTCTACCCCGCAGAGAGGCACCCCGTGCGCCCCAGTGCGTTCGTGGGCTGATCCACAGGGATGCGCAGCCCCCGAAGCCGGGTGAGCCAGCGCTGGACTCTGCCCTGGAAGAGCGGCTCTGGGGACGCCGGCGAGACCGTCGCGGGGAGCACAGCGCTAAGCTTCGCTGGGCGATAAAAGATAGAAGCAGAACTTGCAAAGTCCCCGCAGCTGCACGCGCGAGCTAGCCGGCTGCCACGCGCCCGCGAGGGCCCGGCAAGAGGCTGAAGCGCAGAGTGGCGGGGTCGCCCTCACCTCGCGACGCCCGCAAACCCATGCGAAAGGGCGAGGAGTAAAGACACTCACCTCCACCCATCTCTGGGCTTCGGCGAACGCCACGGCGCAGCCGGCTTCGACCTCCTGCATGGCTCCCGGGACTAGGGCGACGGGGAGAAGTCGCGTCGGGCGCGGGGAGGGGCGGGGTCCCTCGCCGTCTGGCCGCCGCCCCAGCCTCTGCTCCGTCGGCGAGCCCGGGTTCGCCCTCCCTTTGTTGCGCTCCGCAGCCCGGGAAGATCTCGAACCTACAAGAACTTGGAGACGTGGCTTTCTCTAAACTCCTGAAAACGACCCCAGTTCCGCAGGGACACGGGCAGCGGGGAAGGGCGACCACAGGCGGCGCGCGACTCCGACAACTGTTCGGACTTCAAAAGTCGCTGGGCTGCCACCGCCCTCCCGGAATGGCCCCGCCCCTCCCACCCCGGGCGGCCGAGCCGCCGCTTCCGTCCGGCCCCCGGCGGCTCCCCCGGGCTCCCCGTCCGCTACCGCCCCTGTGGTCAGACGGTCTGCGCCAGGAGATGCCACGGTCCGCCCGAGGCCTGCGCCCGGGACACGCTCCGGCTCCCGCTGCCGCCGGACCGCAGCTCCTGCCCGAAGGGATGCGCCCCCGCGCCCGCATCCTTCCCGCCTCCACCCTCCAGGCCGCCTTCCCTCTCCCCGGGCCGCTGAGGCGGCGCCCCCGCCGTTCGAGGCCGCCTGACATACCAGGAATAGCTGCACTCAGTTGCACCTCTCCAGGCCAAGCCACTTCCCCGTGGGCAGCGCGGCCGCCAGGCCCGCCACCCTCACCTGCGGCCCGCCCCGCGGCGCGCGGCCCTCGCTCCCGCCGAACCCGCTGTCCCGGCCAGGTGGCGGCGGGCCCCCACCCCAAGCTCTCTGCGGGCCCTCCTGGCGGCAGGTGAGGGTACTGGCCTGGGCACGTGCCGCCCATTTCCCCCAGCCCGGGCCGGCGCTGCTCCGCCCTGCTTCCAGGTGGGTGAGTGGAAGGCACCTGCCGGTCCGCAAAGGGTTGGGGAGGGGAATCCTGCTTTTCTCCTGCCCCTCGCCCACTCCGCCCAGTTCAGATCATAGGACCGCCCTCACCCTGGGCATCAAACCTTTAGTGTGGTTTGGGGTGCACTCTGGGACAGTGCGGTAGGTACACAGTGATGGAGAGTCGCGAGCTCTTGGGTTGGCTTCTTTTCACACACAAATCGGATCCGAAAGGAACCTGTTCATCTGTTTTGACTCCCTGGGGACTTCACTCAGCTGCTAGTGAACCCCTATCCAGGCCACACGTTCATGGCAGAAACCTTGGAGGAATAGAAGAATGGGTTCTTCTTCCTTTAAAGGAAGCAATCTTTTTCTTTTGTCCCCTGTTTTGTCCCCTGTTTTTTACTCCTTATGGTGAAAAAACGACATCAAATATTTAACAATTGTTTACATGTTACCTTATTCATCACCTTTTCAGGTGAAGTTTAAAGATATTGTGATATTTCACTCCTAAATATTACAATATGCATCTCATTTTTAAAAGGACACTTTCTACGTAACCATATTACCATTTTCACATAACTAAAGTTAAAATAATTACCTAATATCAACTGGTATGGAACACAAAGTGTCCACCCATGCTAGCAGAGGCAAACACTAGACACCAAGTACTGAAGTGGAGAAATGTTGGCTATTTTATGAATGGCACCGTCCAGGAGAGGGAAGCCAATGCTCAAAAGCTCAATGGAGTGTAGATTATAGATTATATAGGGCAAAATCACAACCGAGAGTGCCTTATGGGGTTCCCTCTAGCTGGGAGCCGATTGGTGTGGGGTGAGGTAAGGGTAATGAATCATTTCTTCAGGTCTTGCGGAGAGCTGAGTCTTTTTCTGGTGTCCCTCTGTCAGGTCTCATGGGAAAGCAGCAAGGCCGGTTGGTCCACCTTAGGAAATGAAACATAACTTAGGTCAAGATGTTATCTTTAGCCTGGCAGAGGTCCAGTCCTTTGGACAGTTAGGTCCCAGCTACTGTCGTCTGCTGCCTGGAGGGTTGCTGATTATCAGGGGAAAGGCCAGGTCTCTGAGGAAGAGGAGGGAGGAGAAAGAGAGCCAGAGAGATGATTTCTAGAGGTAGGATTTAAAGTTAATTGAACTCAGAGACTTCGGGTCAAGATGGCCACATAGGTAAATGCGGTATCGCCTCCTCACACAACCATATCAAACTAACAACTGAACTACAGAATAACCATCATTCAGAACTTCCTGAAATTGAGCTGAATGGAAGTCCTACACCTCCAAAATTAAAGAATAGGCCACATCGGTACTGGTACGAGGGGCAGAAGTGGGGAGGGCTGGACCCACACCCATGTGTGGCAGATAAAAATCAGCAGGGGGCCCTGGCCATTTTGGCTCAGTGGTTAGAGTGTTGTCTAACTGTGGACCAGAGAGACTTGGGTTCAGTCCCCGCTAAGGGCACATACCTTGGTTGCAGTTCATCCCTGGCCCCGGTTGGGGTTGTGTGGGTTGCAACCAGTCGATGTGTCTCTCTCACATCGATGTTTCTCTCCCTCTTTCCCTCCTGCTCTGTCTGAAGATAAGTGCAAAAAAAAAAAAAAAAAAAAAAATCAGCATGGATACCTTGTCTGGGAAAGTCTTCCCTGAGGAGCAAGGGGTCCCCAAACCACATCAGGCACCCCAGCTCAGGGTTCCAGTACCAGGAAGAGATGTCCTCATAACTTCTGACTGTAAAAAACAGTGGAAATTGAGACTGAGGGAGGCTGAGGCTTCTAGAATCCCAGGCAGTTCCTCTTAAAGGGCCGGCACATGGACTTACTTGGACCTGCTCCATCCAGGCACCACCATGGGGGAGGCAGCTTGAAAGGCACCAGAGACATATGGGGAAGAAATGAGTTGGTTGGCTCTGGGGCAAGAGCAGGAGAGGCAGCTTTCTTCCAGACAGGCGTGCTGCTGGAGGCTGTTATTCCTTTGGTGAGCCCTTCCCCCACAGGGCAGTCAGATGTGCACCATATCTGGGACTCCAGAAACATGCCTCACTCTGTTTGCATGACCATGACGATTCCGAGGCTTTGCCCCACCCAACTTTGAGGCCCACCCAAACTGTTTCCAGTGGCTTTACCATAGGATTGACCTGTCTTGGCTCTTATTTCAGATTTTCCTAAATTCTCTCAAATAGCATCTGGCCTCAGCAAGACCCATACCTCTAGCTAACTAGCCCCAGGCCTGGCACTAGAAGCAGCCAGCCTTGGTTCACAGCTTGGCTTTGCCTGGGCACCTTCAAAACCAGCACAAGAAGCAGCCATCAGCAGATTGCTTTGTAGCTTGTGGCTGGTGGTCCCAGGTAGAACACAGGCAGAGGCTGACCTTGTTCCAGAGCCAGCACACTCAGTGTTCAGCATCAGACCATGTAGAAGCACCACCACCTAACCACCTCCACAAGCTGAACACTCAAGGAGTGGATTAAATGGGGACCAGAGCCCTGCTGAAGTAAGTCTTGCTCTGTGTGGTGGGCCCTGCACAGCTGATCTTCCAAGGTGGTCAGAGGTCAGAGGTCAGTGGTCAGTGGGCACAGCCAGTCCTTGTAGCTGATCAGCCCAAGTAAATCCCTCCCATTGACATGCCAACAGCGAGCAAGACTCAATTACAACAGAAGGGTAGACAGTTCACATGAGGGGTGCACCTTGAGGACCCAGTTGAAGTGACCAGGGAGGCTGTGCCACTGGACCCTACAGGACACCTACCACAATAGGCCACTCTATGAAGCCTAGGAGACATAGCAACTCTACCTAATACATAGAAACAAACATAGGGAAGCAGCCAAAATGAGGAGACAAAAAACATGTCCCAAATGAAACTGTACAAACTCCAGGAAAAGAACTAAACAAAACAGAGATAAGCATTCTAACAGATGCAGAGTTCAAAACACTGGTTATAAGGATGCTCAATGAATTTAGTGATAATTTCGAGGAACTTAGTGAGAATGTCAAGGAACTTAGTGAGAACCTCAAAAGCATAAAAAAGGACCAGTCAGAAATGAAGGATGCACTAACTGAAATAAAGAATAATTTATAGGGAATCAATAGTAGAGTAAGTGAAGCTAAGGAGCAGAGCATTGATTTAGAATATAAGGAAGCAAAAAACATCCAATCAGACCAAAGAATCCAAAAAAATGAGGATAGTGCAAGGAGCCTCTGGGACCACTTCAAGCGTGCCAACATTCACATCATGGGGGTGCCAGAAGGAGAAGAGAGAGAGCAAGAAATTGAAAACTGCACTGGTCGGTTAGGCTCAGCGGTTAGAGCGTTGGGCTTCAGACTAGAGAGACCCAGGTTTGATTCCCGCTAAGGGCATGTACTTGGTTGCAGTTTTTTCCCCGGCCTTGGTTGGGGTTGTGTGAGTGGCAGCCAGTTGATGTGTCTCTCTCACATCGATGTTTCTCTCTCTCTCACTCCAGCTCTCCCTCCCAGTCTATCTGAAGATGAGTGCAAAAATGTCCTCAAGTGAGGATTAAAAAAAAAAAAAATTGAAAACCTATTTGAAAAAATAATGACAGAAAAGTTCCTAAATTGGTGAAGGAAACAGACATACAAATCCTGGAAGCACATAGAGTTCCAAACGAGATGAAACCAAAGAGGTCCACACCAAGACACATCATCATCAAAATGCAAAAGGCTAAAGACAAAGAGAAAATCTTAAAAGCAGCAAGAGAAAAGCAGTTCGTTACCTACAAGGGAGCTCCCATAAGACTGTCAGTTGATTTCTCAAAATAAACTTTGTAGGCCAGAAAGGAGTGGCAAGAGATATTCAAAGTGATGAAAAGCAAGAACCTATAACCAAGATTACTCTATCCTGCAAAGCTATAATTTAGAATTGATGGATATATAAAGAGTTTTCCAGACAAGAAAAAGCTAAAGGAGTTCATTACCTCCAAACCAGTATTACATGAAATGTGGAAGGGTCTTCTTGAACAAGGAGAGGAACAAAAATATAAACAATAAAATGACAATAAATACATATGTATCAACAATTGAATCTACAAACAAAATGAGCAAGCAGAGCCCTGGCTGGTTTGGCTCAGCAGTTAGAGCACCGGCCCGTGGACCAGAGAGCCCCAGGTTCAGTTTCCGCTAAGGGCACGTAACTTGGTTGCAATTTGTCCCTGGCCCTGATTGGGGTCGTGTGGGTGGCAGCCACTCGATGTGTCTCTCTGACATCGATGTTTCTCTCTCTCTCTTTTCCTCCCTGTCTCTCCCTCCTGTTCTATCTGAAGATAAATGCAAAAATGTCCTTGAGTGAGGATAAAAAAAAAAAAAAAAAAATGAACAAGCATAACAGAAACAGATTCATAGATACAAAGAACTTTTTGTGGAGTGCCTGATGAGAGGGGGCTAGGGGATGGGTGAAAAAGGTGAAGGAATTAAGGAGTACAAATTGGTTGTTAGACTGATGAACCTCAGAGGGAAGGGGAGAGGGAGAGCAGGAAGAGATAAACCAAAGAACTTATATGCATAACCAATGGACACAGACAGTAGTGTGAGGAAGGCAGGAGAGGGGCAGGAGTGGGGAGGAGGGGTATCAATGAGGGGAAAGTGGGGGGGGGGACATCTGTGATATATTCAACAATAAATAAAAACATATTTAAAAAATAAAGTTAATCAAACTCATAAGGACCTAATTTATATCTAATCCAGACTCAAATTCCTCCAACTGATCCCAAAATGTCTTTTACAGCTGACTAACTCAGATCAGGGTCCAGACAATGACCACACAGTGCATTTAGTTACATCTTTTTTTTAACCCAGACTAGCTTCCTCCTTCTCCCTATCCCCTAATTTTAGAATGACCTTGTCTTGTAAAAGAAGCCAGAGCAGCCTTCTGGATTTATTTTATGGTATCTTTGTGGTGTCTTCAACATAATTCTATTTCCTCTGTATTTCCTGTTACCTGGCAGCCAGATCTCAACGCTGGATTGCAACTCATTTAGTCTTCTGAATAAAGACTTTACCCATATTGTTCCTATTTGGGGTGACTTCTTGAGAATGGTTTTTATCTGTAGGTTTACTTTGTTCAACCCTTTTTTTCATTGGCACTGTAAAAAAAATGGGTGTTTTTTGAAGAGGTGAGAATTGTTCTTGTTGCAGTGGGAGGCCATTGACTGGACCATCTCTTTGCCTCCTGGCTGCCCTATGGTCAGACAAAACCCCCAAAGAGGGAGAAAGGATAAAAGAAACTGAGAAAGTGTTTTTCTTTTTTCTTTTTCTATTCAAGCTCGATTCTGTTAGATATTTAGTGAGCATTTTATATATGTAAAGGTCTAGATGTTATAAATGACACAAAATTTTAAAAATTTAGACACTGAACCTCAAGTACTTCCAGTCCAGTAGAAAGACATGCATTCCTCAGTCTTCATGAGCATTGTTACTACAGTTACTGTACAGGTATATTATACTGTTTAAAGCTGCTGCTTCCTAACTGGACTTATAACATTGGGGACAGCAGCCCAGAATCGTAAGAAGTGCACAGGCTTGGGAATCAGAATGACTATGATTACCAAGTTACCAAACTCTCTGAGCTTCAGTTTTCTCACCTGGGAAATGTAGTAAATAATAACTACTTTAAAGGGCTCTTATGAGAATTAAATATGATGGTATATGTAAAATGACAGTTATTATTTCCTATTAGTCTCTCTAACAGTAGTGTGTCAAATATGAATTTTTCCTAATAGATGGAAATTTTTATTGCAGCAATTTTACTTCTAGGAATTTATCCTGGGGTTATGAGCAAAGATATACGTACAAAATGTACATCTGTGGCCCAGCCAGTGTGGCTCAGTGGATTGAGCATCTTCCCATGGACTGAGAGGTCCCAGTTGGATTCCCAGTCAGGGTACATGCCAGGTTGCGGGCTCCATCCCCAGTAAGAAGCATGCAGGAGGCAGTTGATTGATGTTTCCCTCTCAAATCGATTTCTCTATCTCTCTCCCATCCTCACTCTCTAAAACAAACAAACAAACAAAAAATCAACAAAATGAACATCTGTGGTTGGGCACCGAGATGCAATACCCAAACCTCCTTTTACAGGAGGAACATGGTCAGCAGACATCTGTCAGCACCTTTGAGGTCTGCCTCAGCTGCAGAGCAAGCCTCACAGCCCCAGCGCAGCCCTCATCTGGTGACTGACTGACGTGAGATTATAAAAGCCCAGTCATTTCTACCCAATGCAGGACAACTCTCATGGGCCCTTTCTCTAGACATGGCTTCTATTAAGGCTGCAGGCCTGTATCACAGTTCAACTTCCCCCTGGCCCATTCGCTGGGAGTTGATTCCTAATAAATATCTAACAGTTCAAACATCATGTGTCTGCTTGTAGAGGACTTGCCTGTGATAGCATCAAGTATAACTTGTTCAAAATATGAATCCCAAAGCAATCTAAACCTCCAACAATAGGGTGGTAGAGTAAGTTATGATTTTTTCCATTAAGCAAAATATTGCGCAATCATTAAAAATGCAAAATAGCCCAGCTCAGTGGTTGAGCATTGACCCATGAACTAAGGGGTCACGGGTTTGATTTCTGGTCAGGGCACATGCCCAGACTGTAGGCCTGATCTCCAGTGGGAGGCATGGAAGAGAGGTAGCCAATCAATGTTGTTTCTCATCGATGTTTCTATCTCTCTCTCCCTCTCCCTTCCTCTCTCTCTTTAATACCAATAAAGAAAAAAAAATATTTTAATAAATAAATTAAAATGTAAAATAATATTCATGAGATGTTTCAAATATAAGATAAAAAAAGCAATGTATAAAACACCCTAATTTGTGATTGTATTTTTTAAATATATAATTTTTCCACATAAGATTGGAAAAAAACTTCACCAAAATTTTTAGTGTTATTTCCAAATGAAGATTTTGTACTTCTTTCTCTTTAACAAATTTTTGTTGTTGTTTTAATTTTTTTTTCCTTTGCTGATTTTAGAGAGAGAGGAAGGGAGAGGAAGAGAGATAGAAACATCTATGAGAGAGACCATCGATTGGCCGCCTCCTGCATTCCCCCCACTGGGGATTGTGCCCACAACCTGGGCATGTGCCCTGTCCAGGAATCAATCCAGTGACCTCTTGGTACATGGGTCAATGCCTAACCACTGAGCCACACGAGCTGGGCAAGTTGATTTGTTTTAAAAGACATATTGCTTTCATAAATAGAAAAAAAATGTTCATATAACACAAAAATAGGTCCAAATTTGACTTTCTATCTTGTCATACCAACTTCAACCTCTTCCTGCCTCCCTGATTTAGTAAATGATGCCACACCTAAAATTTGGGGGTCAACCTGGACTTCATCATGTCTTATTCCCATGTCCACACTATTCCTAGTTCTGTCCATTTTTATCTCCTAAATATCTCTCCAATGGGCCCCTCTTCCCCATCCCTATTTCCATTACCTTAGTTAAGGCACTCACTAGCTCTCAACTAGATTTTAGAAATCATGTGACCTCTCCAAAATGTAAATCTTATCATGCCATCAACACCCCCCTGCAACTCACTCTTCGTTCATGGACTTTCAGTGCCTTTAAGGACCATCTGATGGCTTCCAGCAGCCCACTAGCCATGTGCCTTGACACAGGTTTTTCCCTTTGTGAGAAATGTGCTTCTCTTCCTTTCCTTACCTGGCTTCCTCCCATGTGTTCTTCCAGGATCAATTCAGGCCTCTTCTCAGAATCCTTAAAAAAAGTCTTTGCAGATCAGCTGGGCTAGGTTAGGGATCTCTTCATGCGGTCACAGCCTCTGTCATAAGGCATTAATTAGATAGTCTGCTTTCCCCCTGGAACCATCAGCGACTTAGGAGCACCCGGTTCAGTGCCTGACACATATCTGGTGTTCAACACTCATTTCTTGACTGCAATGTGTGTGTATAAAACTTATAATTCTTAATGCACAGAAGTGAGAAAACATTGACAGTAGCAGAGCAGGAGATATCATTGATGACTTCGGCTAATACAAGAACTTCTTTTTAACAGGGTTTCTTAACAGAGGTTGAAAAGCTGTTGTCAGTCTGGGCCAGATAATTCTTTGTTGTGGAGGACTGTCCTATGCACTGTAGGATGTTTAGTAGCATCCCTGGCCTCCACCCACTAGACGCCAGTAGCACTTCTATAAATAGGACAAACAAGTATGTGCTCAGGCGTGTCCCCTGGGGTGGGGATGGGGGAAGGGAAATCACTCCCACTTTAAGAGCCACTGCTCTACAGAGAGACTGGCTTTGTTAGGTAATGCTTTGGTATAGTCGAGGTGTAATTCAGGCTGAAGTTTCTTGAAGCAAGTGGGTAAAGTCCAGTAGAGAGGAGTATGTGTGAACTGGGGGGCGGCGGGGAGGGCTATTCTGTATTATAAAAGAGGAAGGGGCAGAAGAGATGTGGGTTGAATGATGCCTGAGGCAAAAAGTATAAGAAAGGACCTGGTGGCTGAAAATAATTACAAAAAGAGACAGGTACAGTGGGAAGTCTTCTAATAAAAGAACTGAAATTTTCACTGTGGTTGGTAATGATTCATAAAAGTCTCAGCCCTTATGAGTTCAAAGATAGCCGACATCTGGATTGCATATATATTTCTAATGCTTGTATAACACCTTTATTAATCGGAAGAATGACTCCAGAAGGTAGAGGAAAAAATATATTAAATATAGTGAAAACTGTATTGGTTTGCAGATGATACAATCTTATGTAGAGAAAATTCTAAAGATTTCACACAAAAAACTTAGAATTAACAACAATTTAACAAAGTTGTAGGATACAAAGTCAACATACAAAAATCAGTTGCATTTCTATATACTAACAATTAACTATCTTAAAACTTAAAATATTTTTTAAAATCCCTTTTATAATAGCATCAACTAAAGAAAATACTTATGAATACATTTACCCAAGGAGGTGAAAGACCTATACAATGAAAACAAACTCTAACAAATTGATGAAAGCAATGGAAGAAGACACTAATAAATATATAAAATTCCCATATTCTTGGATTGGAGAAATTAATATTGTTAAAATGTTCATACTACCCAAAGAGATCTACAGATTCAATACAATCACTGTCAAATGAAAAAAGCAAACAATTTTATAATTCATATGGAACCACTAAAGACCCCAAATAGCCAAAGCAATTTTGAGAAAGAACAGAGGTGGAGGCATCACACTTCCTGATTACAAACTTCAGTACAAAGCTATAGTAATCAAAAGAGTATGATGCTAGAATAAAAACAGATACCTAAAACAATGGGACAGAGTAAAGATTACAGAAATAAATGCAAATATATATATATATATATGGTCAACTAATATTCAAAAAAGGGAGCCAAGAATAGTCATTGGGAAAGGACAACTTATTCAATAAATGGTGTTGGGATAACTGGATATTCGCATGCGAAAGAATGAAATCAGACCCCTATTTTACACTACTCATAAAGTTTAACCTGAAATGGATTAATTGGAATACCTGAAACAGTAAAACTCCTAGAAGGCAACACAGGGAAACTTTGACATCAGTCTTAGCAGTGATTTTTTGGATATGACACCAAAAGCACAGGCAACTAAAGCAAAAATAAACAAGTGAAAAATAAACAAGTGGTGCTCCTTCAAATTAAAAGGCTTCTGTACAGCCAAAGAAACAATTCACAAAATGAAAAGAAAACCTACAGAATGGGAGAAACCATTTCAAACCAACTATCTGATAAGGGGTTAAAATCCAAAATAGTATATATAGCAAAACAACAATCTGAATTAAAAATGTGTAGAGGATCTGAATAGACATTTTTCCAAAGAAGACACACAAATGGCCAACGGTACATGAAAAGAAACTCAACATCACCCACCATCAGGGAATTGCAAATCAAAACCTCAATGGGATACCACCCTGCACCTGTTAGAATGGCTATTTTCAAAAAAGACAGGCTATAACAACTGTTGATGAGGATGTGGCGAAAGATGAACCCTTGTGCACTGTTGATGGGAATGTAAGTTGATACAGCCACTGTTGAAAACAGTATGAAGGTTGCTCAAAAAATTAAAAAGGAAACTACCATATGATCCAGCAATTTCACCTCTGGGAAACGGAATCACTGCCTTGAAGAGTGTCTGCAATCCCATGTTCGTTGTAGCATTGTTTACAATAGCTGAGATGTGGAAACAACCTGAGCATACAACAACAGATGAACTGATAAAGAAAATCTCTGACACACACATACACACACAGCAACATTATTTAGTCATTACAAAAATAAGGAAATCCTGCCTTTTGGACAACATGGATGGACCTTGAGAGCATTACACTAAGTGAAATAAGTCATACAAAAACAAATACTGTGCCCAGCTAGTGTGGCTCAATGACTGAGCATCGACCCATGCACCAAGAGGTCGCCAGTTTGATTTCCGGTTGGGGCAGATGCCTGGGTTGTGAGCTCCATCCCCAGTGAGGGGTGTGCAGGAAGCAGCCAATCAATGTTTCTCTCTCATCAGTGTTTCTATCTCATTGATGTTTCTATCGCCCTCCCTCTCTTCCTTCCTCTTTCTCTAAAAATCAATAAAAAACATATTAATAAAAATAAATACTCTATGTTCCAACTTATATGTGGAATCTAAAAAAGCAAAACTGCCCGGCCACTATGACTTAGTGGATTGAGCATTGTACCATGTATTGAGAGGTCCCAGTTCGATTCCTGGTCAGGGCACATACCTGGGTTGCAGGCTCCATCCCCAGTAGGGGGTATGCAGGAGGCAGCCAATCAATGTTTCTCTCTCACATCAATGTTTCTATCTCTCTCTTCCTTCCTCTCTCTCTAAAAAATCAATAAAAATATATTTTAAAATAAAAATAATAAAAAATAAATTAAAAAGCCAAACTTATAGAAACAGAAGTAGAATGGTGGTTTCTAGGGTCTAGGGTGGGAGAAATGAAAAGATCCTGGTCAAAGGGTACAAACTTTCAGGTATAAGTTCTGGGGCCCTGGCCAGTTTGGTCAGCAATTAGAATGTCGACCCAGAGACTGAAGGGTTGCAGGTTTGATCCCCAGTCCCGGGGTCATGCGGGAAGAAATCAATTGATGTGTCTCTCTCACACAGATGTTTCTCTCTCCTTCCCTCCCTTCCACCCTATCTAAAAATCAATGGAAAAATATCCTCAGGTAAGGATTAACAACAACAAAAGATAAGTTTTGGGGATCTAATGTAGAGAATTGTAACTATAGTTAACAATACTGTATTATATACTTGAAAGTTGCTAAAAGAGTACATCTTCAATGTTATTACCACACAAAAGAGAAAAACTGGTAATTAGATGAGGTAATGGAAGTGCTAACTAGCTTTATTGTAGTAATCATTTTGCAGTTATATGAGTATCAAATAATCACGTTGCACACCTTAAACTTATACAATGTTATATGTCAAATATATCTCAATACAGTGGGCAAAAATAAGTAAAAGTTGATGTAAGCAGAAAAGAATATACATATATAATAATAAAGAGCCCGGCCGGTGTGGCTCAGTGATTGAGCATCAACCCATGCACCAAGAAGTCAATGGTTCGATTCCTGGTCAGGGCACATGCCCAGGTTGTGGGCCAAATCCCCAGTAGGGGGCATGCAGGAGGCGGCAAATCAATGTTCTCTCTCATCGATGTTTCTATCTATCTCTCCCTCTCCCTTCCTCTCTCCCTAAAAATCAATAAAGAAAAAAATATATATATTAAAATAAATAAATAAACAAAAATTAAAAAATAAAGTCTTAATTCCCCCATCTCTATTTACAAAGATACATCCTTCAGTGTTAGTAATTAGAAGATCACAGTGTTCTCAGTACTTACATAATGATATTCAACCAGGTAGATTCAATTCCATATTTGGAAGTACAAACCAGAGAGAAAAAAGAAGCCAAATGATTAAGAAATGAAGATAAGAGTGGGGAATTCAGATGTTCCAGGAAGCAGAAGAGGAATAAAAACAAGGTGAATCCATGTTTTACCGCTCCCCCAACAGGAAGACAAACTTTGGGGGCATTTTCAGTATAGCCTTGGGATGATGATGAGTGCTTTGCTCAGTGGATGAAGACCCAGGTCCTAAATTTGTCTTCTGAGTCTGGATGGTTAACCAAGAGGGGATAGACAAGAAGCCCTTGGTGCTCATCCACCTTCCCCCTGTGTGCTCAGACATCTCATTACGAGATCAGCTGAGATGGTAACTTTCAAAACATGGAACCAACCCCGTAATTTGAACAGCAGTTGGTTATTTTCTTCCTACTGTACAGATCTTGGGGGTTTGGGTTGTTTTGTTTTGTTTTTCAACATGTAGAAGAGTTTCCTATCATTGAACTCAAATTATTTAACATAAAACCTAAGACTTTTTTTTTGGTAAGGTCCTGCATTCTAGCCAGAATTGCAAAACCACACTATAATTCTTTAAAGTGATAGCAGTGAGATCAAAGGGACTCACCCTAGAATTAGCTGCAAAGTAAACTATTGGGGCGTCCGGGAAAGGAGAGAATATGTGTTTACTAAACTTTTCTTCCTGAAGCCCAGTGAAATGAGCAAAACAAACTCTGTATTTTCCCTGAAAAGATATCTTTAGTAATGATAATCAAAGATAATAATAGTCAAGTCCAGACTTCTTTAAAACTTACTTTTTTCTTTGTGCTTTTCTGTTTTGAGATAGAAGGTCTACCTGACCTCTCATTTAAGGTTATTTACTTGAAAAAAGCAACAGCCTTACTATCTGTTCAAATGTTTCTGCTAAAAAAATCAGGAAAAAAATTAAGCACAGTGTTTACTCTTTAATTGACACTTTAAAATTGTAATAGCCATTTTTGTTTACATTTTGAAATTGGACCCAGAAAGAAAACAGCCCATCCATTATAGGAAACTGCTAAAAGTTAAGTACAATTTTTTGTTGTTGTTTGTTAATTTTCACCCGAAAATATTTTTCCATTGATTTTTAGATAAAGTAGAAGGGAGAGAGAGAGGGAGGGATAGAGAGAGGGAGGGAAGGAGGAAGAGAGAGAGAGAGAGAGACATCAATGTGAGAGAGACACATTGATTGGTTGCCTCCTAGGCCAGGGATCAAACCTGTGACTCTTGGTTTGCAGACCAACACTCTAACACTGAGCCAAACCAGTTAGAGCTAAAAGTACACATTTCAAGTAATCCCATCATTATTCCTAGTTTGTGAATACGATGGTACCAATAGTACAGGGTAGGCAAAAGTAGGTTTATAGTTGTGAGTACGTGAAACAGAGTTTGTTCTTCTATTGTTATTTATTTATTTATTTATTATTATTGTTAAACCACTTCTGCCCATCCCTGTATATTAGCTTTAAAAATAAAATAATTCAAGGACTACCGAATGCACTGGCCTGGAAACAAATGACCCAAACTGTGCTCCCACGTTTACTGCTGGAACTAGTCTGGGCCCCAGTTGTACCGTCCCACAAGCCTCACTTTCACGCTCATGCAGAAGGACGACATCTTACCGACAACCATGACTGTTCTTCAGAGTCAAGGATGGCCACACAATCTCCATTTGTGGGAAACGGGTCTGGTGCTCCCGGAGGCTTGGAAATAATCACGAGAGAGGCCAGCCTTGGACCCAGCCCAGTTAAAAGCTTCTGCATGAAACCAGGTGATGGGATTCCTTGAATGTGGGCATCAGTTTACAATGTGCACAAGGATCATGAACAAAACCAGATGGTCTCTGAGGTAAACCATCAAAGTCTCCCAGGAGTTCTTGCACTAAAAATGCCCCATCCATGACTCTACTATAAACTTCTTGAATCCCTTTGGACAGAAATAAACCAGTCAGGCCAAACTGTTTCAGTCCTATGTAACTGATTTTTTTTTAATCCATGACATTGGGACTTTCTTGGGACAGAGAGAGAAGGTGTCTGTACCGCTCTGTTTCTGTTTACCAAGACAATGAACCAGGAGCAAATTCTGCCTAAGACTTCCACGTGGATCAAGGCCACACACACACTTACACACACATGCCCACATATTACACACACACCTCTTCTTCTGTTGGCTCTTTGAATAGTTAAATGTAGTGATATGGCTGTGTTATTTGAAGAAGTGTTATAATCAGCTCCATTTTATTTTTGCAGAGAAAGTCCTCTCGGCCAAGTCTAGATAATCAGAAGAATATGGGAGGAACAGGCCTGAAACTTGGCTATGTAAAATATAAAAGGTTATTCATTTCAAACAGGAAATATTTTTTTTCCACAATATATAAACTTTAAGACTTGTTTCCCTCCTTAAAAGAAAATGTCAGAAAAAACCCAACTTGTTTTCCTCCTTTAACATGGACTTAGACTGTCCAGTCCCTGAGAATAATTGTGTGACTTTGAAGATTTTGTGTGTGTGGTCTTTCTTTTTAATATATTTGTATTGATTTTTAGAGAGAGAAGAAGGGAGAGGGAGAGAGAGATAGAAACATCAATGAGACACATAGATTGGCTGCCTCCCGCACACCGCCCACTGGGGATCCAGCCCGCAACTCCGGGCATGTGCCCTGACTGGGAATCGAACCAGTGACCTCTTGCTCTATGGGTCAGTGCTCATCCACTGAGCCACACCAGCTGGGCATGAGTGTGTGTTTTATCAAAAGGCACCCAGAGGAGATCAACAGACATCATGATTACTTCCTACTGGACTTGAAACCTCCACATAAACAGCATCTGTCATAACACCAGCCATCCCGTATTGTCCTGCCCTAGGTATAGTCCACCATCCTCGCCATTTCTAGGACAACTCAGACTGCGGAAAATGTACTCCAGTGTGAACCCTTGTATCTCAGGGTGACTAATGAGTCCTAAAACAAACCCACTCCTGTAAGTAGTGGTGAACAATTCCTAAAATAGAGTACAGTCGTCCCTCGTTTATCGCGGTCAATCCGTCCAGACCCTAGCGGGTGCACCTGGCGTTGAAGGACTCCTGGGGTGCGCGAATACACAGGCCTACAGTCCATACGCACAGTAATTTAATTGTAATTGTAATACAGGGTGTATAATTGACTCAGACAACTGAGCACACGCTGTATCATTTTCACTGTCTCGATCAACTTTTTAGTGAATATATTTGAAAGAACCGCAATAGGGTGAAGCTGCGAAAGTCGAAGTGCGAAGTGGCGACGGACGACGAGTGTAGATACTGGCCCTGTGAAATATTTAAAGGTACTTTCTCCAACAAATGAGAGCAAGGCAGATGGGGGACAGAAAGGCAAGGAAGGTGACCTTGAAGATTTTGTAAGATTTATACCTACAAAGGGCTTACCTTTTTGCCTCAGATTCCAGAAATCGTTATATTAAAAGTGTAGGCGTGTGGTAGTAGTGGACATGGCTATGTTCTATTCTCTCCTGAAATGTGGGGACCTTCAGTAAAGTTAGATACATAGCTTTATATTCAATGGTGCCTTGGAGTGTGTGTGAACATCAGCATCAAGCAACGTGCTTCCAGGGCAGGGTCGATGTCCATCACACGTGAGAGACCAAAACAGAAATTGAGAATTCAGCAGAAGCATGCAATTGAACCAGAGATGGCTGGAGATTTGCATGCTCTTGAGAATCCTTGGAGATATTTGGGGGAAGTCTGAGATTGTCATCCAAAGCATTCTGTTAGACAATTAAAGGAGACGACTAACTCCAAAGGATCAAAGATTAGGGATACCCTGAGACAACTGGGTATTATCTGCATTTATGAAGTGACTTCATTCTCCTAGTGGTGGGATGGGGCAGGAAGAAGTCTATTGACCCATAACTTCACTTTCCAAAATCTTATTCCTAATTACACCACATTCAGATTTTTCACTTTCCTATAAGATGTGGTTTTATAAAACAAGCCTAAATCGGTAAACTTCAATGGTCAAGGTTTTCATCATTTTGAAACAAATTTTACTTGACAACACCTAAAAAAATTACCAATTTAATTATTTTAAAAATGTTTTGACTTTTTGGTTCTGCCTTGGGCAGAAATTATAGGAAAAAATTACCTTAATGGGAATAGGCTCTCCAGGATTTCTGTGAATCTCCAAATTTATATCTGTGTACAAAAGCATGACTGAGAAAGCTATCATAGTAACATTGGAGGGAGGGAAATAAAAATTAAGTAACCTGCCCCGGCCGGTTTGGCTCAGCGGTTAGAGCGTCGGCCTGCGGACCAGAGAGTCCCGGGTGCGGTTCCCACTAAGGGCATGTACCTTGGTTGCAGTTTGTCCCCGGCCCAGGTTGGGGTTGTGTGGGTGGCAACCAGTCCATGTGTCTCTCTCACATTGATGTTTCTCTCCCTCCGCCCCCCCGGCTCTATCTGAAGATAAATGCAAAAAAAATGTCCTCGGGTGAGGATAAAAGAAAAATTAAGTAACCAAAAATATTTATTGAGCAGCAACAGATATTCACTGAGTTTGCAAAGCACTGTGCTAGGTAGCAAAAATACAAAGCTACATAAATGGTGCTCCTGAAAAATTAAACACAAACATGTGCTCAATAAAATGCTAAAAATTTCTTGTTTAATTCCAATTTTAGAGACATTTAAGATTATTTTTGCTGTTATAGAGGCTTATAGAATTTTATACCATTTTCAAAATAAATGCAATGTAAAGTTAATCTTTCATTTTAATTTGTAAAACAAATTAATCTTTACAGTAATATTTCATGCCAGAAAACTTTTTAATGAGAGGTGTTTTATTCATTAAAGGCTAGTGACCACGACAAGTATATTGGATACTAAATTAAAAGAGTAGAAGTTATTAATTTTCTGATCTGTTTTTAATTGGTATCCTGACATTTTTAGCTAACATAGTGGGAGAAAGTAAACTCTTCTTATGCATAACTAAATTTTCAAATCAGACATTAGTTTCTTCCCCAATTACTGCCGTATCTGTAGAACAGATCTCATATCAGGTTAGCAGAAGGGTTATTAATCAACACAGCACCCACCATAAACATAAGTTTCTAGTTTGGTCCCTTTGAAAAGAGCCCTGGGCTTATAACTTATTTATTTATTTAGGTTAATTTTCACCTGAGGATATTTTTTCATTGATTTTTAGATAGAGTGAAAGGGAGGGAGGGGGAGAGAGAAAGAGAGAAACATTGATGTGAGAGAGACACATTGATTGGCTGCCTCCTACATGCTCCTCAACCAGGGCCAAGAATCAAACCTGCAACCCAGGTACGTGCCCTTGACCAGGAATTGAACCTGAGACTCTTCAGGCTGAGGGCTGACGCTCCAACCACTGAGCCAAACCGTCCAGGGATAGGCTTTTAATTCTTAAAGCTTGTAAAAGCATGAATAGAGCAGGAGCATGAATTATGAAAGTAGTACTTGCAGTCACATTTAGAGAAGGAATGAGGAAAAACTTCAAAGCAAACTCCAGTAGTTACTTAATAATACTGGGCCCACAAACCAAAACTAAAACTGGCTTTGAGTAGCTTGGTAGACATTTCTGCATGCCTTTACTGATATCATTGTAATTAACCTAGTTATTAATAACAGGAAAGGAGCCAAGGGAAGGCCAAATATTATGGGTGTGTCACGTGGGCAGCTTTGCCAGGAAGCTGCAGTTTAACACTCCCCAGGGAGCCACCAGTCTATTCACCCTGCAGATCGCTGTGAGAAGGGACTGGATGGGGGAGAATACACACATGCCCAGTCAAGTCTGGGTGAAATAGGGAAGGTATTTGGCTGTCATTCACACCTGGGAACAGGTGGTTGGTCAGAGTAGGTGTGGCCACTGAAACCATAGGAAGATTTGAGATATTTAATCCAAACAAAGAAGTCTGTGCTCTTGGTTGCTGGCTCTCTTGGTCTTCTCTTGATCACTCTCATACTCCTGCTCTCCTGCTAGGAGCCATGTGGACCCCACGCAATAGACTAATGGACTGCAACTAGCCTGATGCTGTACCGGACCCAAATCCAATATGGAATGGACCCTGGCCAGTTTGGCTCAGTAGTTAGAGCGTCGGCCCATATACCGAAGAGTTTCGGGTTCAATTCCAGTCAAGGGTACATACCTCGGTTGCGGTTCCATCCCCGGCCCTGGTGGAGGTCACGTGGGAGGCAACCAGTTAATGTGTCTCTCTCACATTGATGTTTCTCTCTCTCTTCCTCCCTCCCACTCTATCTGAAAATAAATGGAAAAATATTCTCGGGCGAGGATTTATTTAATTTTATTTAAAAAAATTTCTTTCCTTTATTGATTTTAGAGAGGAAGGGAGAGAAAGAGAGAGATAGAAACATCAATGAGCCCGGCTGGTGTGGCTCAGTGGTTGGGTGTCGACCCATGCACCAAGAGGGCACTGGTTCAATTCCCAGTCAGGGCACATGCCCAGGTTGTGGGCCCTATCCTCAGTGGGGGGCATGCATGAGACGGACAATCGATGTTCTCTCTCTTCGATGTTTCTATCTCTCTCTCCCTCTCCTCTCTCTAAAAATCAATAAGGAAAAAAATTTTGTAAAAATAAAAGAAACATTGATGATAGAAAACATCGATATGACTGTCTCCTGCATGACCCCCACTGGAGATCAGGCCCACAACCTGGGCATGTGCCCTGACCGGGAATCGAACTGGCAACCTCTTGGTGCATGGGTCGATGCTCGACCACTGAGCCACACTGACCAAACCTTGGGTGAGGATTTAAAAACAAAACAAAACATATATATATATATGGACTAGAAACTTTGGACATTAGCCTTGCTTCTAGCTCTACTGAATCCCCAGCTGCATTTCTTCCAGGATTGGATTAAGGGAAATTGGACTTTGGAAACCCAGGGACATAATTCCAAGCAAATAGAAATCACTCATCCTCCTGTGGGAGTCTCAGAAAATTCTTTTACTCAAAATATTGTAAGAACACCAGCCCTAGCACTCAGCGGGGAAAGGGATACCCCACTTCCACCAATAACAGTACCACTTTGTATCTGAAACCACCTTACAAAAAACAATATGATTTATGCTCTCTCTTTTTTAAATTGAATTTATTGTGGTGACATTCGTATGCAAAACCATACGGGTTGCAAGTGTACAACCCAACAAAACATCATCTGCACACTGTATCGTGTGCCCGTCGCCCCGAGCAAAGTCTCTTTCTGTCCTCATTTGCCCACTTCCACCTCCCCTTCCCCTTTTTTCCCTCTGGCTATTACCAGACTGTTGTCCATGTCTATGTGCTATATATACATGCTTTTCTGCTTAATCTTTTCACCTACTTTCATCCAGCCCCCCCCCCCCATCCCAACAGCTGTCAGTCTGTTCCATGTATCCATACCTCTGTTTCTATTTTCTTTGCAAGTTTATTTTGTTCATTAGATTCCACATATAAGTGAGATTATATGGTATTTGTCTTTCTCTGACTGACTTATTTCACTTAGCATAATAATCTCCAGGTCCATCCATGATATCGCAAAAGGTAAGAGGTTCTTCTTTTTAATGGCCAAGTAGTATTCCGTTGCATAAATGTACCACAGTTTTTTAAAAATATCTTTTTATTGATTTTTTGGAGAGAGAGATAGAAACATTGATGTGAAAGAGAAACATAGATCAGCCTCCTACACACACCCTACTGGGAATTGTGCCCTGACTGGGAATTGAACTGAGACTTCTCAGTCCATGGGATGACACTCAATCCACTGAGACACACTAACTGGTCTGTATCACAGTTTTTTTATCCACTCATCTACTGACAGACACTTGAGTGGTTCCCAAATCTTGGCTATTGTAAATAATGCTACAATAAACATAGGGTGCATATATTTTTTCTGATTGATTCTTTGGATTTCTTCGGGTATTTTCCAAAAATGGGATTGTTGAGTTAAAATACACTTATATTTTTAATTGTTTGAAGAAACTCCGTACTGTTTTCCACAGTGGCTACACCAATCTGCATTCTCACCCACAGTGCACTAGGGTTCCCTTTTCTCCACATCCTCGCCAGCACTTGTTTTTTGATTTATTGATGATAGCCATTCTGACAGGTGTGAGGTGATATCTCATTGTGGTTTTAATTTGCATTTTTCTGATGATTAGTGACGTTGAGCATTTTTTCACGTCTTTTGGCCATCTGTATGTCCTTCTTGGAGAACTGTCTAGTCAGGTCTTTTGCCCATTTTTTAATTGGTTTGTTTGTCTTCTTGGTATTGACCTGTAGCCTTATGCTCTCTTAATATCTCCCACCACCCAGGCATATTCTATCAGTGTAAGAGATCAACAATCCTAATGATTACAACTTTGATAAAAGATGGCTACATATTTTTACTATTGTGGCTGCTGACAATATAAGTTCAGGTTAAATATGCCTGAGGATACTCTGCAAAATGGACTTCAATTATATTTTAATATACTTCATAACCTCCTATGTACCTTCTCTTTTCTACCTGCACATGTTCCTGAAAAAAGCCACATGGAGACATTACGCATTATTGCTTTCAAAGCAACAATATAGTAGTCAAAGAACTATTACCTTTTGTGCTGCCGGATCCTTCCCTGAGATACAGCCAGCCCACACAAACCCAGACATGGCCACTGAGCAGTTGCCACCTCTTTCCAGAATTTAGAGGTCTTTTCTTAGCATAGGAAATCCAACTGTAAGAAGTAGAAATATTGTGCCCTGGCCAGTGTGGCTCAGTTGATTGAACTTAGTCCCATGAACTGAGAGGTCCTGGTTTGATTCCTGTCAGGGCACATGCCCTGGTTACCGGCATGACTCCCAGTAGGGGGTGTGTAGGAGGCAGTCCATTGATGTCTCTCTCAACACAATAAAAACATACTTTTTTTTAAAAAAAAAAGGAAGAAATATTGTATATATTCATTTTATAGCAGTTGCAATAAAAATTAAAATAGGTTTATACCATAACCACATATTGAACTTACCTGACCTTGTCTTGCTACTCGTATTGAAATTCATCAAAATTCAAGTAGCTGTAAAGGAAGCATGAATAGAAATAATAACTTGAAATTCTAAAATAATTGCTCAGTTATTTAAATTCTATAAACATAGCAATAAAAAAGAAAAACAGCATTCTTGGCCCCACAAGGCTAGAAGATTTAGATAAAAATGTTTTCCTAAAGAGTAGAATGCTTCAGTATAGTATTATTACAGGAAAGACAAAAATTCCAATCATCCTTGCTAAATTGCATGTCTGCTAACTTCAGCTATTTTGAGATTTTTTTAAAAAACTTAAACCATTTCTGAGTTACAGAAAAAATATGCACAGTTCCCTTGTGTATGAAAATAAAATGGAATCTATTCATTCCATCTTCTTATTTAAATTCCTTAGAAAATTAAGTGAATCTGATGATTCGTGAAACAAACTTTGAAATTATGTTCAATACCGCTTATTTCTTGGAGTGACTGTGATAATTATAGTTACCATTTTTGCACTCTGGCTTTTGTGTACTACATTTATAATTCTCACAAAAAACCTGCAAGGGAATTCTTTTACTTAAGGCATTAATCGTTTGCCCATGGTCACTCAGAGTCAGAGCCAAAATCAAACCACGTCTAAAACCAAAGTCTGAGCTCTGTTTATGAAGCAATGATATTTAGATAATTCTTAGAGAACCTGATACTGTCTTTTGTTTTTGTGGAACTGCTGTTGGAGAAATGAATGGAAGGAATTTCTCTACTGGGAGTGGGAATGGGGTTCTTGAGGTACTGCTGGAATAAGCATTTCCGGATACCACCATGGGATGATGAGATATGATAGAAAGCTTTATTTGTGTGGAATTACATTCTTGAGTTTCCAAAGTTCCATTTCCCTTGGTCCAGTCCTGGAAGAGGTGCAGCAGGGGATACAGCAGAGCGAGAAGAGCCAGTGTCCAAAGTTTCTGTTCCATGGTGGAGCTGGGTCCAGTATAGCATTAGGCTAGTTACAGTTCATCAGTCCATTGCGTGTGGTCCACATGGCCATTTGAGCAAATGGCAGGGGAGCGTGAGAGCCCCACAGGCCAGCAGTGAGGCATGAGCAAGCAAGAGGCAAGAGAGAGAACTCCTTTGTTTAGGAGCTTAAGTGTCTTAAATCTTCCCACACTTGCAGTGGCCAGGCCTACTCTGGCTGATGACCTGTTCCCAGGTGTGACTGGCAAGTGCCTATTTCACCCAGACTTTACTGGGCATGCATTTATTTGGCTTTCTCTTTGCTCCTTTCCAGTTAATTATTACCTGGATTTATTACAACGGTATCAGAACCACTATAACTTCAGTATTGTACTATCAATCAAGCATTGTGGGAACACAGAAATTCTAAATTACCAAGGCCAGACGTGTTCTAGTGTAGCAATTTTCATAAAGTAGCCACTTAAGAAGAAATAATAATAATTGATGGTGGAAAAAACATTCTCTCTTAAAAAGTTCCATCAGCCAGGATCTCCAAATTCAAAAGGAAAGCTGTCTACTCTTCTTGCCGAAGGTTCACTTCTTCATCTGGGTTCTAGAATCTCCGTACTCAAAGTGAGGTCAAAATGCATAATCTCAGACCCCACACATAATGGCTGAATTAGAATCTGCATTTTAAGAAGATCTGGAATCTTATTTGCCCATTAAAGTTGGAAATGTTCTGCTAGATGATGCATATCTTCCCCCTGCCTTGAGTCTCTTAATTATCCCATTTCTTTACTGTATTCTCAATTTTTCCCAGTAGGTTTTTCTTCATTTCTCACATTGGAATGCTCTTTTAAAAGCCCACTGCTGGGCCCTGCTCAGTTTGGCTCAGTGGTTAGAGTGTCAGTCTGTGGTCCAGAGAGACCTCGGTTCGGTTCCTGCTAAGGGCACGTGCCTCGGTTGCAGTTTGTCCCCAGCCCTGGTTTGGTTGTGCAGGTGGCAACCACTCGATGTGTCCCTTTCACATCGATGTTTCTCTCTCTCTTCCTCTCTCTCCCTCCCACTCTATCTGAACAAGTCCTCTGCTGGCCCTGGCCAGTTTGGCTCAGCAATTAGAGTGTCAACCCACAGACTGAAAGGTTTAGAGTTCAATTCCTGGTCAAGGGCACATACTTGGTTTGCAGGTTCGATCTTTGGCACCAGTCAGGGTCGTGGGGGAGGTAACCAATTGGTTCTTCTCTTACGTTGATGTTACATTGATGTTTCTCTTTCTTTCTCTCCCTCCCTCCCTTCCACTTCCACTCTATCTAAAAATCAATGGGAAAATATCCTCAAGTGAGGATTAAAAAAAATAGTCTTCTGCTGATTTTGTCCCACTCCTGCTATGATCTTATTTCTCTCCTTTTCTCAGTCAGGTACCTTATGGGGGTGTCTGTACTCCCTGAATCCATATCTTCACTGCCTGTTCACATCCCAACTGCAGTATAATTACCTGTGGAATATCATCTGGTCCCTACTATATGCCAAGCACTATATCAGACTCTGAGGATAAAATGATATGCAAGAGACATGGTCCTAGGCTTCAACTATCTCCAAAATTGTTTTCACATAGATCACCACCGACTCCCTAATTTGGTAAGTACTTGTCATTGATTATGAGATAGAGGATCCAGCTAAGTTCCATATGTTGGATATTAAAGAGATTTTTGCAAAAATGTAAAATAATGCCACTCTTCTCTCTTTTAAAATAAAATAGTAATTTTTCTAAAAATATTATTCATGTGCTTTATTTTCACATGACTCAATACATATTTTCTAAATTTGTTTTTATCTCTAATACAGATCAACAGAGAGCACCCCTACAAAAGTTTCTGGTCTCCTCAACAATTTTTAATAATGTTTATGCCCTGCCAGTGTGTCTCAGTGGTTGAGCGTCGACCCATGCACCAAGAGGTCACCAGTTCGATTCCTGGTTAGGACACATGCCCAGGTTGTGGGTCCGGTCCCCAGTGGGAGGCACACAGGAGGCACCAGTGGATGTTCTCTCTCCTCAATGTTTCTATTTCTCTCTCCTCCTTTCCCTCTCTCTCTAAAATCAATAAAAAAAATTTTTTTAAATAATGTTTATAGACACCTCTCCAAACAGGACATACAAATGGCTAAGAGACATATGAAGAAATGCTCAACATCACTAAGCATCAGAGAGATGCAAATTAAAACAACAATGAGGTATCACCTCACACCTGTCAGAATGGCCGCCATCAACAAATCATCAAACAACAAGGGTGTGGAGAAAAGGGGACTCTAGTACACTGCTGGTGGGAATGCAGACTGGTGCAGCCACTATGGAAAACAATATGGTGTTACCTCAAAAAATTAAAAATTGAACTTCCATTTGACCCAGTGATCCCACTTCTAGGAATATACCCTAAGAAGCCTGAAACACCAATCAGAAAGAATATGTGTACCCCCATGTTTGTAGCAGCACTATTTACAATAGCTAAGATCTGGAAACAGCCCAAATGTCCATCAGTAGATGAATAGATATAAAAGCAGTGGTATATATACACAATGGAGTACTATGCAGCAGTAAGAAAGAAAGATCTCTTATCCTTTGAGACGACATGAAGGGACCTGGAAAGTGTCATCCTAAATGAAACAAGCCAAACAGAGAAAGGCAAGTATCATATGATCTCAGTTATTTGTGGAATATAATGAACATAACAGTCTGAGGAATGGGATAGTCCCAGAGACGTGGAAGTGGGGTACAGACTGACAATCCCCAGAAGAGGGGATGGTGGGGGAGAGATAAACCACAGAATTTATATGCATGTATGCAGTAACAATGGACATGGACAACAAAGGTGGGGACAGGGCAGGGAGGTGGGGGGAGGGGGGAATCAGTGGGAGGAAAATGAGAAACATCTGTAACAAAAAAAATAAATTAATAAAAATAAAAATAAAAATAATAATGTTTAGAGGGTCCTTGAGACCAAAAAGATTGAGAACTGGATTCCATTTTAAAAGCAGGTTAGTTGCTCAATGAGCTTCTAATATCTACATAGCAACTATAGAATTAATATCCGAGGGGTATGAATAGATTTGCCTAAGTATTTTTCTCCTAAGTATGAACAAAACAGGGGCCACATACTCAACCTGACAAGCTCAGGGGAGGCCTGCCTGGTGGCCTTACACACTCAGAGATGGAAAGTAATCACAATGAAGGGTCTGAAATTAAAACTTTTTAAGGCCGGCAGGTCATGGCAGGTAGCCACATCCTGGACCAGTATCTTCCCTGACAAAGGTCAGTCTTTATCTTAATTGAGCCTGTCTACTGTCTTTCACATCTAGAATAACATACCTTTTGAACAGGGTAATTTCCCTTTCTTTTCCGGACCCCTCAGGGCACAACCAAGCACCTGAGCAGAGACCACAAATCCCCTCATTGTTGACTGTTAACTATCCCAAACCCATAAATGTAAAAGAAGTGTATGTCTATTTATTTTACTTTGTATCCAATCCCAGAGATTTCTCTACAGCTTCCCCCTTGGCTTTCTCCCTATTCTATCACCTACGAATGTCATGTAAGCCCCTTGCGCCTTCCCCTTTGACTGCGATGTTTAAAATAAGTGGTAAAACTGCCATTTTTCCAGAACATTTTCTCAATCTGTTGAGATTTTCTTCCCGACAGGTGGAGGTTTCTTAGGTTGACATGTCTTATTAATTTAGCTAAAGACATCACTTTCTCTAGGCATTCCACACAGAGAAAGGAAACCATAGATGGTCACTAGCCCTGAAATTAAAAGGTTTCACTAAAAGACTTGTAGCAGTTGAGGTACACGTTCTTGTCTCCTGAAAATGGGAACGAGCAGGACAAAACCAGCGAACAGACCAGTAAAGTCTTTCTCTGTTTATTTTGCCCCTAAGTGCCATTTTCTACAGTTCTTTTTTTTTTTTTTTTTTATCCTCACCCGAGGACATTTTTCCATTTTTTGTTCAGATAGAGTGGGAGGGAGAGAGAGGAGGAGAGAGAGAGAAACATCGATGTGAAGGGACCCATCGAGTGGCTGCCACCCTCACGACCAACCAGGGCCAGGGACAAACTGCAACCGAGGTACATGCCCTTAGCGGGAACCGAACCCAGGTCTCTCTGGACCGCAGGCCGACGCTCCAACCGCTGAGCCAAACCGGCCAGGGCCAGTTTCTATAGTTCTTAAAGTAAAGCCAGTACTGTTGTGCTCTTACCTTGAATACTTCCTATGTACCTTATTATTAAGCCATACCATAATATGGCTATAAGAGCAGTTATTTTTAATCATATCAAAATGAAGAAATATTTAAGGCATTTGCATTTTGTTTATAAAACACATCAATTTATCAAAAGCATGCACCTTTTATTTATTTATTTAAAAAAAGTTTTTTTTCCTTTATTGATTTTACAGAGAGAAAGCGAGAGGGAGAGAGAGAAACATGGGTGAGAAAGAACGTTGATTGGCCACTTCCTGCATGCCCACACTGGGGATCAGGCCCACAACCCCAGCATGTGTCCTAACCAGGAATAGAACTGGGGACCTCTTGGTGCATGGGTCAATGCTCAATCACTGAGCCACACCGGCTGGACAAAAGCATGCATCTTTTAATTGTACCCAGACTATGAAATATCATGCGTTGGTCTCAATGGTAAAAAATATGAACAACGTAACATCTCCATTAACTCTGTACACTATTATCAATGGTGCACACTTCTATACTAAGGATGGAAAGGAGGAAACTTCAGGATTCAAATATTTATTTGTATTCAGGGCAGAATAAAGAAAAGTAACTTTCTACTGCTTAGCCCTAAAGGAAAATTCAAATGCAGTCTTTTGTCATCTTCTACCACAGGTAGTTAAACTCTCAGTATGCAAAGCAACTTTTCATCAGACAGGTTTTACAACATTCTTTAAGAACAGCCTAATTTACAACCTTTGCATGTGTGTGCTTCAAGTCTTTCATGTTTAGACTACAAATAAAGCCTCAAGCAATTTATTTTCATCTTATTCTCACAGAACATGTGTAAGACAGAGATCTTATCCTTTTAGCTCTTAAAGGATATACTATTGAACGTAACTTAAATACCGATTTTGTTTACATGTTGATAGAGGGCACAGAAAATCAAATGTGTCATTCATATCATTTGGGTTCATTCTTGACCACGTGGCTTTTTAAGTTATTCAATTTATACTCATATCTGTCTTATAGATTTAAAAGGTTTTATTATATATTTCTAAGCATTTTAAATTAAATAATCCATTCTGCAAAATAGCTTTCAGTAAAGGTTATGTAAATTTAATGCCAATAAACCAAAGATTACCAACCACCTTATTAATTAGACAGTAAGGAAATGCTCATAATATAAGCCGTTATGGTCTACATAACCTCCCATAGACTATCTAGCTGACTGTGGAAATGTCATACTTGGGACTCTCACCTATCAAGCGACAGGTTCAGAATCACTCTCCTAAACAAAGAAGTCAAGAGAAAGATTTAGAGTAACTTTCATTCAAAAGTAAAACAAGTAAGAACATAACAGGAAACTAAAGCCTGGTGAACTGGTGTGATCAACTGACACCTTTGGCACCAAGAAAACAAATGCCTTCCAGTACACGAGCCTTCTGCAGCTCCACAGTCTGCGTGCTGCAGGGGCCGAGAGTCGGAAACCAAAAGAAGCCAACTCAGTGATAAAACATTTCTGCAATCTGAAAACTCAGCACATTCTATACTTGGTTTTCAGTTGTAATTTTGTTGAGAGTACAAGGAACTTCATTTTAAGATCTTACTGCAGAAATCTTACATTAAAAATAATGACTATTAAGCCCAGCTGGTGTGGCTCAGTGGATTGAGCGTTGCCCCATGGACTGAGAGGTTCTGCCTGGTTCATTTCCCAGTCAGGGCACCTGCCCCGGTTATGGGCTCCTTCCCCAGTGGGGGTCATTTAGGAGGCAGATTTTTTTTTCTCTCTCCCTTCCTCTCTAAAAAAATCAATAAAAATATATTTTTAAAAATCTATATTATTACACTTCAGTATGTATATACAAAGGCTTCTAAATTAGCTCTAAAAACTATTTAAAATGGTTGTACACTTTACAAAGTGGTTTTGATACTGCTGTAATTAACTAGTTATTAATAACAGGAACAGATCCAAGGGAAGGCCACACTTGATAGGCATGTCATTTAGATAACTTCACCAGGATGCTACAACTTTACGCTCTCCAGGGGTCCAACAAAAGGAAGATAGACACATGCCCAGTAAAGCTGAGATGACATAAGGAAGGTACTTGCCTGTCAATCACACCTGAAGACAGAGATGGTTGGCCAGAATGGGCGTGGCCACTGCCAGGGTGAGGAACTTTGGGATACTTAATTCCCTGAAAAAAGAAGCTTGCTGTCTTGGGCTCTTGGTTCCTCTTGGCATGATGGCTCATGGCTCACGCTTGGCTGCCTGGCATTCTCCCATGTGGCCCACGGCCATGCGGACCCCACACACAATGGACTAATGGACTGCAACTAGCCTGATGCTACTGGACCTGACTGCAACATGGAAAGGAAACTCTGGATACTGGCTTTGCTTCTAGCTTTACTGAAACCCCAGCTGCACGTCTTCTATGACTGGACTGCGGAAAATGGGACTTTGGAAACACAGGGATTTACTTCCATGCACATAAAAATCACTTATTTTCCCGTGTCTCAGAAAATTCTTTCTCTCTGGAAAAGGACCCCCTATTTTGTCTGATATCAATTGTACCTTAACTTTAGTCCAAGGTTTAAATAACACACAGAAAATTTGGACCAAAGTTATTTGCCTATTCAAAATATGAATATATGTGAGCATGAGTGTACATATATATACATGTACATACATACATATATATGTACACATGTATGCACATTATATTAGTTCCCAGGTAATACAAGTATATGTGTATGTATTTGCATGTGTGTATAAATGTACATATATACATATACATAAGCTTTCCCAATAGACATAAATTTCTATAAATAGAAAAGTTTAGAAAGTGATGAAACTATGCCTCTTTACAATTTTCTTAGAAGTACCACTAAAGAAATCTTAAGCTTATAAATGCTTTGCTTTGAAAGCTATATTATAGACAAACATTAATGGCTGAAAATCTCTTTTAAACTATGTTTTCACTAAATGAAATAAAGAGGTTGTATGTTATATACAACCCAATTACAAAGTTTACCTAATAAACACTATACACAAATCAAATTTCTTTGTTTAAACAATTTTTATAAAGAATTAATGATGGCTTCCACTTAAGACATGTTAAAGCTTGATTTACACAGAATACAGATATCTTCAGTTTTAGTCACAAATGAACACAGAAAACATCAGGGGTTAAATACTGTGGAGTTCATAAATGCTCCTCTATCTGGCTCAATAATGTAAAGCGAACCATTACATCCAGTAAAAGGTAATGTTTAGTCAATTTCCTAAAGTCCACCAAGCAAAAACATTTAAAGTTCTCATTTAAGTTCTATTGCCTCAAACACATTATGATCATTAACAGCAATATACAGAAATGACCCACAACTTGATCACTCTTAGTGTCTCTACAAGTTTCCATACAAATGAATCTCTTCTACAAGTGCTAAGTTTTAGGAAAGTGACTAAGTATTGTAGAAAATAGAGTTGGGGGACTAAAATTCTAGACATAACTTAAGAAAGGAGAAGCAAAAGTTTTCAAGTTTTGTATTCCACAAGGGACTGTCACCCTCAAGTGTGTGCAAAAGAATGCTCATTCTAAATAAAAGGTGTAGACATGATATAATACATAGAATAATGTGTAAAAACTCTGAGTTCTGCAATGCACCCACCCAACACATATGCATTTAAAAAAAAATTAACTTTAACCCAATGTTTTCAAAAGGTACTTAATCTCAACCTCTTCTTGCCCACTATGTCAGCCAAGTTAGTATTCTTCATATTAAACATTGAGAAACTTAGTGAGATATCATTAAGGACCTATTAAGAAATTATATAGCAAGAAAAATCCAACAAGGCAACAGGCAGAAAACTTAGAAATATTTAAAATATTTAAGATACTATACTTATGAATACAAAATGCAAACAATGTAACAAAATAGAATGTTAGCTTGTTGTTAATTGGCATGACAAAAGCATCAGCTACATAGTTTATCCAATTGTTTCAGATTATTTCTTCATCCCTATTGCTATCACCTCAAGTCATATTCACCATAGATAGAAAGGTGGTACATTTAAATTTCTTCCAAAGTGACCATCCTCATTATAGTCCCAAATTTAATATGCATACAATTCACTCAGGGATCTTCCTAAAAATGCAGGTTCTGATTTAGTAGGTCTAAGGTGGGGTCTGAGATGCTTCACTTCTAAAAGTTTGCAGGTAAAACTGATGCAACCACACTTTGAATAACAAAGACCTAATCCATTCTGCAAACCATTGCCCTATTACTTTTCCCAAAATACCACTTACCTCATGTTACTGTCTCAGGAATCTACATTAACTCAGTGAATCTTGTACAGTATAAACATTTCCACTCAATTTTACCAGAACTCCATTCTGGACCAGTCTGGTCTTTCTTCTAAAAGCTATACTGATTCCAACCCAATTCAGCTCTGCGTTTTTTCAAAAGGCAAAATATATATACAGTGAAGTACATATTTTAAACGAACAATTAATTCAATGTGTTTTGATAAATGTAAACACCTGTGTAACGAACTCTCCCAAAAATGATACAGGACACTGTCATTACACAACCCTGTTTTGACCCAGCTCTGCAAATACTCTACACCTTTCCACTGCCTCCCACCTATCCTTTCAGACTCCACTGAACCCTTCTTCAAAACACACCCGAATCCACTCACAGACTTCTAGCTAAATTAGCACAATATTTCCTCTTACCCACGGGGCATATGCCCAAGACCCTAGTGGATGCTTGAAACTGTGGATAGTACCAAACTATATATATATAATGTTTTTTTTCTATACATACACACCTTTTCCCTTATAGGAAGCACTTCATGGATTCTCTTTGGCATATCGGAATTGCCAGCATCACTACTCTTGCACTGAGATGCCATGACTATGGATGGATCTGCTGAGATGGCTACTAAGTGACTCACAGGCAGAGTGTGAACAGCATGGATACAATGGACAAAAAGGGATGATTCATGTCCAGGCAGGATGGAGCAGGGCAGTGCAAGGTTTCATCATGCTACTCATAATGGTGCACAATTTAAAACGTATGATGTTATTTCTGGAATTTTTCATTTAATATTTTCAGACTGTGTTTGACCACAGCTAAATGAAACCATTGAAAGCAAAACCCCAGATAAGGGGGAACTACTGCACTTTTACGACCTGGCCATCACCATCTCTCACTGAACAAATGCATCTAATGGCTACACTCAGTCACTGTCTAACACAAATCTGACTTCAATCTTCTGCTTAGCATCTATTATTGGCATGTATCTTATTAATGTGTTTATTTGTCTCTTCCCACAAAAACATAAGCCTCATGACGATGGGACTTGTTTGCAGTGTTCATGGCTGCAACTCCAGCACCTAGAACAGTGTCCAGCTCATTGCAAGTAGATGCTCAAATGTTTGCTAAATGAATGTTATCACACTGATATGTTATAAATATGTACCATGCGGGTGGAATTGTGCCTGTGTCCCAAAACTTACCACAGAAATTTTAAAGAGAATAAGAAAGCTATTACTAGTCACCAAATAAGGTAAATCCTTCACAAGAAAGAAAGGGAGGAAAAGAAATGCAGCTTTAATTTGGGATAAAAATAATATAAAACACAGATTAAGTCAACGTTTAAGTCACATAAAGTTTAATCAGTCAAGTTAATGAAAATATCAAAAATTTTTAGTTAGTGTACGGCAGCAGACATTGAATTTTTGTTGCTGATAATACAGTATTTGGTGTTTCCATTACGAACACATTACGCTGCAGAAAGAGCAATAGCATTGAATCTCAGTTCATCAGGGTCACGTTCCATAAACTTCTTGCAAACCTCTATGGCATCCTATGGGGGAAAATGTATAATTTTCAGTTTATAAACAAATGTTTTGCTTACAAATCCTACGTGTTTCATATTTTCCTAGTTCATACTAATGTTACACTGCACACTCCTTTTTCCAAATAACAAAATAACTTTAAAGCACAAAAGAGCAAACAGTTCGTGGCATAGTTAGCTTAGTACAAAAGTATGAGGTACAGTAAGTAGTCTTTCTTAAATTACTTTTAAGAAACTTTTAACTTGACGATTACATATTTCATTGATTCTAAACCACATAATTTATTTATAAATTTTTAAAAATCTCTAACATCAGGATCTAGACACAAATGATGGTATCTTGAATTTAATGAAATATGGGAATATGGTGTGCAAGTCTTTCAAAATGATTCTTGCCTTTTTCTTCTCCACGCCCCCTCAACCAGGGATCGTACCTGCAACCTAGGTATGTGCCTTGACCAGGAATCAAACCTGCAACCTTTTGGTGTACAGGACGACACTTCAACCAACCAAGCCACATGGTCAGAGTGAAACTATTCTTGTCTTTTTCAAATTTGATACTTGTTCAAACGAAGAGCTCTGAAAACATCTTTATTTGCAGTAGGTTAACACTAGTTCATTTTTGGATTTTTTATTTTTGAATTTTTTCCAAGAGAGCAAGGACAATAAAGTATCCAAATACAGATAAAATGTTATTCAAGTGATCTTTAGAGATGTTTCAAAGATAACAAGAACATTAATAACACTTAAAGTGGGTCAACAAGTTTTGCTGTTACCTCTAATAACGTTTCATCACTAGTTTCACCATGGTTAATTGGAAATGGTTTCCGTCCATCTGTAAAACATAGACAAACCATTGAATGTTTAGCTGTTTGTACGAAATAATGTACTTTCAATTTTCACTTTCCTCTTCTCACAGTGAAGCAAAAGTTAAATGATATTTAAAATAATATGTCTTAAAATAAATATTTTAAATGAGTTACCTATGAATTTTTATTTATTTATTTATTTTTGGTACGTGCCCCTAGCAGGAATTGTACCCAGGACTCTCTGGTCCACAGGCCAACGCTCCAACCGCTGAGCCAAATGAGCCAGGGAAGCCACCTATGAATTTTTTTAAAAAAATTTTTCTTTATTGATTTGAGAGAGGGAGAAAGGGAGAGGGAGAGAGAGATAGAAACATTGATGAGTGAGAACATCGACTGGCCGCCTCCTGAATGCCCCCCACATGGGATTTGGCCCACAACCTGGGCATGTGCCCTGACCAGGAATTGAACCAGCAACCTCTTGGTGCATGGGATGACACCCAACCACTGAGCCACACCAGCCGTGCAATATTTTGTAACATTAAAAGTTATTAGAACCTTGCTTCCCTGTTTGAAAGCCTAAATTATCTCCATAAATAGAATTCATTACAAATACAGTCAAAAGGAATTGGTTTTAATTTCCTAAAAAGAATATGCAGTTTTTTAAAAGTTACAATCCCAAGTTTTACCCTCAGAAATATGAAAAAAATTCTTTCTTCATTTTAAAAGCTAAATCAGAAAGCTTCTAAGTAAGATTAACATATCAATCCACCAACAGTGCATGAGAGATCCCTTTTCTCCACATCCTCACCAACACTCGGTTGTTGATTTACTGACAACCATTCTGACAGATATGAGGCAATATCTCATTGTGGTTTTAATTTGCATTTTCTGATGATTAGTGACACTGAGCATATTTTCCTTTGTCTCTTGGTCACCTGTATGTCTTCTTTGAAGAAGTTTCTATTCAGGTCCTCAGCCCATTTAATTGAATTGTTATTTTTGTTAGTGTGAGTCTTTTTTGGTGTCAAGTTGTACAAGTTCTTTACATATTTTGGATATTAATTGCTTATTGGCTATATCACTAGTGAATATCTTCTATTCAGCAGACTGTGTTTCCATTTTGTTGATGGTTTCCTTTGCTGTGCAAACATTTTTTAGTTTGCTGTAGTCCCATTTGTTTACGTTTTCTTTTCTTTCCCTTGCCCAATGAGATAGCAAAAAAAAAAAAATACTAAAAGCAATGTCAAAGAGTTTACTGCCTATGTTTTCTTCTAGAAGTTTTATGGTTTCAAGTCTTATATTTAAGTCTTTAATCCATTTTGAGTTTATTTTTGTATACAGTGCAAGAAAGTGGTCTAGTTTCATTTTTTTTGCATGTATCTTTCCAGTTTTCCCAACACCAGACTATCTATACCCCATTGCCTCCTTTGTCATAGATACACTGACCATAGAGGTGTGGGTTTATTTCTGGGCCCTCTATTCTATTCTATTGATGTATGTGTCTGTTTTTATGCCAGTACCATATTGTTTTAATTATTATGGCCTTATAGCATAGGTTGATATTTGGTAGCATGAGCCCTCCAACTTTGCTATGGCTATTTGGGGTCCTTTGTGGTTCCATATGCATGTTAGAATTATTTGTTCTAGTTCTGTGAAATATGCCATTGGTATTTTGACAGGGATCACAATGATTCTCTAGATTGCTTTGGCTAGTATGGACATTTTAACATTGTTACTTTTTCCTATCCATGAGTGCGGTATATGCTTCCATTTATTTGCTATCTTCTTCCATTTCTTTCTTCAATGTCTTAGAATTTTCCGAGTACAGGTCTTTTACCTCCTTGGTTAAATTTATTCCTAGGTATTAAATTTTTTTTAATGCAATGGGGATTTTATGTAAATGGTATTGTTTTCTTAATTTCTCTGATAGTTTGTGTATTAAAATGCAACCGATTTCTGAATATTAATTTTGTATCCTGCTACTTAACTAAATTATCAGTTCTAATAGTTTTTGGTAGAATTTTGAGGGTACTCTATATATAGCATCATGTCATGTGCAATTTTCTATTCACTAACTCAATACTCCTCTTGCTCAAGATTCCTTCTGAATTTATTAGGAATCTACATCAGGGTTACTGTCAATTTCCCTTGCAACTGCCCATCTTCATTTGTCTTGTATGTGTCCCTCTTCCCCTCGACATCTCAAAGATTATGACTATTCTTTAGAACTATGAAGTTCTTTGACTCATTTAAAGATTATAATCCCCAAAGGCCTCTAATTCTCTATCAGCCATACTTCTCATTCTTGCTAAAGAATATCTACACCACACAAGACCTCAGTAGTTCTGCCTTTCTTTTCTGATGTTCTTACTTCAAACCAATTTTAAAATAATTTTGTGTTGATCTTGGCACGGTACAAAAAAGGACCATTCTTCATATGTAGCTTACCCTTGATATATAGCTTTCCTTTTACTACTAGCTAAACAGTCAACTTGAGTTTTTTAGACAACTCTCTGCTTCCCAATGAAACGATCAGAGATTTTTTTCCCAAATATCTTTTCAATGTTGTTTGTTCTATCACTAAGTCTCTCATCCTGAAAGTCACCATTACTTTTTAGTCCCAGGTTATGAATCATATTTATGATTTCTCTAGCCTTTTCTAAATCTACTTCCCTGAAGTCAACAGAATGTGTCTGGTAAGTCTCAGTACTCCCTTTATTTCCATTTCTACTACTTATTCTTTTTGTTTTTTTTTCCGAACCTGCGACCTCATGGTGCATGGGTCGCCACTCAACCACTGAGCCACACCGGCTGGGCCTCCACTCCCAGTTTAAGAAAGATTTCAATTGTGTGGTTTTATTTACTACGTTAAGTGTTTGATCCATCTGGAATTTATTCCAGGATAGGTTGAAAGGGAGTCCAGCTTTCCTCTGGATGGCAGCCCAGTTGTCTACATATTCTTTATTATTCAAAATTGAGAGTGGAAATGAAGTTTCCAGCAATCAGTCACACAACTGAAACGCCAATCACTATTACATCTTATCTCTATATAAATTTTATAAACTGAAGTAGCAAAGGATATCTTCTGAAATACTCTGCAGGCGTCTTATATACTCCCATAGCCATTTCTTTTTCATTTTAGTTTTATTCCTACTCAAATCATACAAGACAACCATCAGGGGTACACATTTTATTTTATTTTATTTTATTTTAATTTTTTTCTTTATTGATTTTTAGAAAGAGGGGAGAGAGAGAGAGAGAGAGAGAGAAACATCAATGTGAGAAAATATTGATTGGCCACCTTCTACATGCCCCCTAATGGGGATCGGGCCCACAACCTGGGCATGTGCCCTGACCAGGAATCAAACTGGTGACCTCTTGGTGCATGGGTTGACACTCAACCACTGAGCTACACCAGCTGAGCAGGAGTATACATTTTTTTTTTAATCCTCACTCGAGGACATATTTTCATTTTTTGTTTAGATAGAGTGGGAGGGAGAGAGAGAGAGAGAAACATCGACGTGAAAGGGACACATCAAGTGGCTGCCTCTCGCACAACCCAACCAGGGCCAGGGACAAACTGCAACCGAGGTACGTGCCCTTAGCAGGAACCAAAGTCGTGTCTCTCTGGACCGCAGGCCGATGCTCTAACCACTGAGCAACCGGCCAGGATGAGGGGTATACATTTTTTTTTGTTTTTTTATCCTCACCTGAGGACATTTTTCCATTTTTTGTACAGATAGAGTGGGAGGGAGAGAGAGGAAGAGAGAGAGAGAGAGAGAGAAACATCGACGTGAAAGGGACACATCGAGTGGCTGCCACCCGCACGACCAACCAGAGCCGGGGACAAACTGCAACCAAAGTACATGCCCCCAGCGGGAACCGAACCTGGGTCTCTCAGGACCGCAGGCCGACGCTCTAACCACTGAGCCAAACCGGCCAGGGCATACATTTTTATAAATACTATGTTATTTCCTTTCCTTGTCCCCTTTAATAGAATGACTTCTTCTTATGATTTTGTTGTCATAATCCAAACAAAAGCCATCTAAATTTTATGAGCCACATTTACAGTCAAACTTTTTATCCTTAATGGAATATAAACTGTAATAAAAATTAAAAAAAAAAATTTAACTCATCTTTAAATAAGTTAAGGAAAATAAAAATGGGAAGTTAATACTGAAAAGGACTTCACTTTTTTGTTTATTTGGCTGTTTTTTAACACAAGGACTCGTGAGTACTATAGTACTCTATATCAATTATGAAGGAATCATAAGAAGTTCTCTATCTGAATGAAGTAATTAAAATTATGAGGCTCTCCTCCAACTAGTCTCTGAAATAGTCTACCCATAGTTAAACTTTAAAAGCTAAGTGCATATATAGGCCAAAATACTAAGTAAAAACCATGGGTACTTTGACATATGACTTAGGAAGTTTGTTGCCAGAAAACATAGATTCCTGCAAAGTCTTTTAAAAAGTCAGACATAATACAAAGGGATAGTACAAAAGCCTGAAAACTAGTGATGCCCATTACCAAATGAAAAACTAGACATGGTCTTGGCCAATTTGCTCAGTGGTTAGAGCACTGGCCCATGGATCAAGGGTCTTGGGGTTTAATTCCGGTCAAGGACACGTACCTGGGTTGCAGGTTTGATTCCTGGCCCCAGTCAGGGTCAGGCAGGAGACAACCAATCGATGTGTCTCTCTCACATTGATGTTTTTCTCTCTCTCTCTCCCCCTCCCTCCCTTCCTTCCACTCTATCTAGAAATTAATGGAAAAATATCCTCGGATGAGGATTAATAAAAAAAAAAAGTAGTCATGAATATTACAGTTTTAAAACTAGTTTCAGGATCAGGATGGCTCATGTAGATGTTGATGACTATTTCAACAATTTAGTAAAGAATGCTGAAGTGATTTACAGAAATTTTCTAGAATGATTTTTACTGCTTTGCTACAATGCAAAGGTGGTAGGCAAATATTCTTAAATTATAAGTTGCTTGAACACCAAAGAAAAGTTTTATTTTTTTCTAGTAAAAAGTCTTAAATAAAAAAGTTTCATTACGCCAATTCAATGCTATAGGGCAATAAATTAATTTAAATAAACACAAAAAATATCAATAATCCCGTTTTTCATAAATACAAACTTTTTTATTTCCAATTTCTCTCCCCAGAATAAATTTTAAAAGTTCTTACCTAATTCATAGAGATGCCCATCTACATGAACTAATGCAATAAAATGAAGATCTACTTTTTCATCTATACTTGGTGCCTGGAATAGGAAGAAAAATATATATTATATATGTCAGTAGTCAAATCAATCAAGTGCATTGTGAACACATACAACTAATATCAAATGACATGAGAGAACATTTATCCAAAATAATTAAAGGCTTAACCTTTGAGATAGTGAACAATGAATAACTATGTTTACATTTATAACAACATGCTCACCCGTCAACTACAAGCACCTCTTTCTTAACCCCAATAATCTAAAAACCTAAAGTTTTGTTCACCTTCAAAGTCCCAGAGCGTAGGACAATGCCTGATATATAGTAAATGTACAATGTATACTTGCTGAATTAAATGAATGCATAAAGCGATTTGCCTAATTTTCGAAATTTGAAAAAGAAAGTCTGTTAAAATTTAATTACAGCATAAACAGAGTTAAAAAACAAAACTCTTTTCAAGTTTTAAGACATCAAGAAAGTGAGTTCTCCCCTTAATGACTTGACCGTGATAATCTTATTGTTTTAAAAAATGCAATATAAAGAATCTTAGAGTAAAATAAGTATCTTTATTCATCCTACATTCAAAAAGTTTAAAAATAAATAGATGCAGGAAAATAACCCAAAAGATTAAAGGGAGAAAATAAGGATAAGAGCAAATTAAAATACAATTAACTGTAGCCTATCATTTTTCTTTTGCTTTCTTAGTAAAGTATTTGAAATTAAAACTATACCTAGGTTTTTAAGCTTACCATATTCAATTTGTATGAGCAGTATCTGCTACATTTGTTAAACATTCAAGTAATTTACACAGTCAATGCATGATTCACCGATATGTCTTTAATATATGATAAGTACAGAATAAACGCAAGTATATATCAAATCTAAATGGTTTGAAATCAAATACAATTAGTGTTAAATGCAAGTATAAATTTTAGAGGCAAAAGTTTCAAGAGGCATAAATCAAATTACATCTCATATTATGTAACATCCTATAATACAGTCGTAGCTTAACTCTAAAATCATACTTTTTTCACCTTTTAGTAATTATATAATTTTAAGTAGTTGTAATATGAAGCTCTGAGATGCAAAAACTGAAAAGTAGAGAAGAAATATTACTATCTTGGATTTACTGAATGTTTTAAAACATTTACAGATACAGTGACTCATGTAATCTCACATTATTCTTCAGAAATTATTTCCCTCAAGTTTATGAATGAAAGAACATCAATAAAAACTGATGTACCAAACTAACTTTTCCTAACTTCAACACAGAATTAAAGAATTCTAAAACTGATAGGAATCAAAGTTACCTAGTTTTACTGTTTGTGAACTCTCTACCACAGCCCCTACTCTGATAGCCCTTCCAACAACAGGGCTAGGTTTTGAGGCAATCCATTCCATCTTTGACAGTTTTGTTAGAGCTATTCCTCATATTGGAGGCAAAAATATGTTTCCCACTGTTTTCCATCATCTTATAAAAACTCTAATAGCTCTCGAGTATCATATTTCTTTAAATAATGAAAGATGGTGATAATGAGTTCCCTTACTTTCCTGGTCAGAGAATCAAATATATTACTGATCACTCAACCCAATACCCTCATTTTACCAATGACCAAAAGAGAATTCAATTTTTCAAGGCTAAACCCTTGCAATTCTATAAACTATAAATTCAATTCTATAAAAAAATTCCAGAAAGAATTCTTTATCCAATTAGTAAAAGGTCTGGTTTTCTCGTTTTAAGACATAATTATCCAACAGAATATCAAGTCTTTTAAATCTTTTGAGCTATTATGTTTTCAAATTTTTTAATTATTTTAACACCATCTCTTCTTAAGAATAATACATCTATAGCTTCCATTTTCGTATTTGGCAGTAAATACAACTGTGCTAGAGATAAAAGTAGTATGATTGGAGTCAGAGACCTGAACATGTACTCAATCCCTGTGAGCACTGGTTTTCTTATCTGTATTGAGGCTTAAATGAAACTCATTAAAGTACTTGGTAAACTGTTAAGTGCTACTAAACACTCTATTATTACAATATTAATACTAGGTTATCACAAATGTAAGAAATAACTAAATCTAGTGACACAAAATTGTGTGCCAGCACCTGTTATGAGCCTTTTCCTTTGGTCTACTTTAGTTGGTCTGAAAATCTGAAACATGCAGTTATCCATTGCTTAAAAACCTGTAATTACCCATTGCTTAAAAATGATGCCACCTCAAAACAAGAATAAATAAAAAGCAAATTCCAATAAGTTTTTCATTAAAAAAAAAAAAAAGACTACCAAATATTAAAGGGCAAAAATAAAAAGCTATAGATTTCAATCATTTTTGCCTACATTTATATATATTATTTTTTGTATAAAGTTCCCTAATTTAGAATAAAATACTTCTTATCTCAAAGAATTAAAAAATAATATAAGAAATCAATTAAATAGAAAGTAAATACTAAATAAAAATTTCAAAATATAAAAAGGTATAGTTTAAATTTAATTTATAATTGTATGGCACTTAATATATACCAGGCACTGTTCTAAGTGCTTTATATATAGTGATCAATTGTCATTTAAACCCTACAAGGTACGTAATATAATATAATTATACCCATTTTATTCTCAAGAAAACTGAGGCACAGAAGCATTAAGTAACATGCTCTAAATCACAAAGCGTGTAAGTGATGGAGCTTGGTTTCAAATCCAGGCAGTGTCCTTCTAGAATCCATGTTCTTAACCACTAGGCTATGAAAATATTTATGAAGCTATAAAGCAATGGAATTAATATGGAGCAAAGATCAACATTATATAAAAACATATACACCTGGAAAAATCAATTTTTATGACATATTAATTTATATTTAGAATATTTTTAAGTACAAAGTTATTCATATTTAGAATCAATTGTGCCCAAGTCAGAATCTACAAAATTAGGTTTTACTCTAATCATTTAATTCACCTTTTATCTCCTACTGTACAAACTGGCACAGCAGGGAAGCAACAAATATCAAATGATAAATGAGTAAAAATGAGAAATGCACATTGTGACCCAATGAGGATAATGAAACAGAGAGACACCAGTTTGTTGATACTCGGCAAAAATCAAAGGCTCTTTTGATGACCATACTGATATTTGGTGGAAGCAGATGTTTAAGGAAAAGTGCCATGACTCTACTTCATAATTTGAATATAGGGCTAGAAGAGTAAACAAGATGAGAAAAGAACAACTTTTTTAAAAAAGCATTAAATGTATGTGTAATCAGACTTCCTCTGGCTTCGAAAGGCATGATGATTTATAGACATGTCAGGTTGCTTATAAATGTATGGCATACACCAAATATTACTGGTATAACATTTCTAGGTAGGCTCTACCAATCCATAGTCATTGCCACTAATAGTTTAAAACATCAGAAAGACAAGAGCTGTAGTTGCTGAATCCTGCAGTTTATTTCAATGATGAAAACAATTAGAATTCCATCATCAAACTCAACATTAGGAAAATCAGCAAGATTACAAGAATATATGTATTTTTTAATAGTTTGCTAATATTATCTATCTAAGAAGGAGAAATCCTCAAATTTGTGGGAAGCCTACATCAATTCACAAGGGAAAAATCTTCACCTCCTACTTGGAAAAATGTTTAGAAACTGAATAGGCAGGGGAGATGGATCAAGATTAAACCAAGTACCTGAGCCACCTCAGGGAATAAAATAGCTTAGATGAAACACCCTACACCATGAAGGATTAGATTAAGGATAGAGTAAGTAAAGCGCCCCAGAGCATGACAAGAGACTAAAGTCATGTTCAGAAACATGGGGAAAAAAGAAAAGTAAGAGATGGTATAGAGCTCAGAGGCACACAGCATTTGTTGACCTGAGTCAACTAAATGAAATCGGAAAGATGAAGGGTAAGAAAATACATTCACTTTAACAACTGACAGGAACTTAAACATTGTCATGAATGTCATTGATCAGTACTCATCAAAAGGCAGGCAATCTCATGTTGGCAGGATATGGAGTGAAAAGATGGGTGTTCACCAAGGTGTTGGTGAAAATCAAGCTAGAATGCAAAGCACGGAGGTATGTTTGCAATCGTATTGGGTAGAAAAGTCAATGGTGAGTGAACCAAGAGAAAAGCACTTTGAAGACTGAAGAAGTTTAAGGGGAAAAATGAACTGCCCTTGTCACTGGAAGAAGAGATGGAAGATTGACTACACTTACAACAGAATGGAGACCCAAAGATGGTAGGCGTAAGAAGGGTCGCCAGCGACGAAGACGGAGAGATGGACTGGTAGCCTTTGCAGGGTCTACATGGTTACGTTTGACCCAGGGCAGGGATGCATGGTGACACAATGATGAGGCCTTCGTTCTGCAGTGGCTACAATGAGGCTGTGATGAGGATGGCGAGGAGGACTACATAATTAAAAAAGAGAACATTTTACTTAGACCACGTTACTGGGAGATCATTTATTCTTAAAAGCAACGTATGGTCATACTTGTATTTATATGGTCTAGTACTTTTAATCAACCATAATCTAGAAAAAGACCGTAAATGGGTTAAAATATGGGTTAAAAGCGGGTAAAGTGGAAATATATAACCAAGGTATAAGGTTATATGCCATAGCTTCTGTAAGTGAACATCTAAAATATTTACATATCCTCATATGCATAGCACAGACTCATGGAATTGATTATTTAAAAGCCACTGAAATGGAATTATTATATCAAATTGTTTCTTAAAAAGGAAAACACATAAAACATGTAACATATACAAAACATTAGAATGATGTGTAGAAGAAAACTGCATGGTGATAAGCACTGGTAAAAAGAATTTCTTAGAATATGCACTAAGGGGGAAAAGAACACTTTAAAATATAAAGAGAAGTGAAATAAACCCCTCTGAAGCTGATGACTTGCATAAATTATCCTCTTACTTCGGCTGACAGGTTAAATGAAAACAATCATGGCTTATTAGCCTTTTAAAAATATATATTTTTTTCTTTATTGTTTTTAGAAAGAGAGCGAGGGAGAGGGAGAGACAGAAATATGGATGAGAGTGAACATCGGCTGGCTGGCTCCTGCATGCCCCACACTGGGGATCTGGTCCACAACCTGGGCATGTGCCCTGAGGAGGAATTGAACCAGCGACCTCTTGGTGCATGGGTTGACACTCAACCAGTGAGCCACACCAGTGGCACTATCAGCCTTTTTTTAGTAAACAATAGTATTAGTTAAAATATGTATCACTGATTTTGTGCCAGGCACTCTTTTAAGTACTTTACATGTATCAATTTATTTAATTTCCCAGTAATCCATGAGATAGGCACTATAATTATTCCCATTTTACAAATGGGGAATCACACGTACAAGGGCATATTACCAGCATGTGGCAGGGCTGGGATTCAAACACGTAAATCTGGTTCTGGAACCCAATGATCTCAATTACTATGGTGTACAGCCCAAGTGGCCAAGAGAAAAGATTTTATTTATTTTTTTAATCTTCACCCAAGGATATTTTTTTATTTATCTTCAGATAGAGTGGAAGGGAGAGAAAGGAAAAGAAAGAGAAACATCAACATGAGAGGGACACATTGACTGGTTGCCTCCTGCACGACCCTGACCAGGGCCGGGGACAAACCGCAACCGAGGTATGTGCCCTTGGCCGGAATCAAACCAGAGACCACTCATTGGTCCTCAGGCTGACGCTGTACCGCTGAGCCAAAGTGGCCAAGGCCAAGAGGAAAAAAATTTTTTAAAAATTTTTTTTCCTTTTTTGATATTAGAGAGAGAGGTAGGGAGAGGGAAAGAGAGATGGAAACATTGATGAGAGAGAATATCGATTGGCCGCCTCCTGCATGTCCCCCACTGGGGATTGGGCCCACAACTTGGGCATGTGCCCTGACCAGGAATCGAACTGGTGATCCGTTGGTGCATGGGTCAATGATCAACCAGTGAGCCACTCGGCGCCAAGAGAAAGATTTTAATACTAATTTACATGACCAGATTCTACAGGAGGGGTAATCCTCTTAAAATTAGATATGTTGAGAGTCACCCTTTTGTACACTATTGTACCACAAGAGACAGATCTGACCCAATAGTTTTCCATAAAATGAACATGCTTACAATAACTAATTTATTTATGGTAATCCAAATGATAATTTTATAATTGTCCCCTTCAATAAATGACACAGTACATGAAATAAAATATTAATTTAAAGCAGTATGAAAAAATTGCAATCACTTATAACCATAACTCCTTGCTTAGTGAAAATAGATTTCATTTACCATGACCTATTCTCTTTAGGAAAGTAAAGATGTTTTCCCTGAGTAATTTCTAAGACTCATTTAACTCCGAAAATTCAATGATCCTACTTAGTAATTTTTGTTGTTTTGTTTTGTTCTTTATCCTCACTCAAGGGCATATTTTTGCATTTATCTTGAGATAGAGCGGGAGGGAAAGTGGGGGAAGACAGAGAGAGAAACTCCAATGTGAGAGAGACACACAGAGTGGTCACCACCCACACGACCCCAACTGGGGCCGGGGACAAACTGCAACTGAGGTACGTGCCCTTAGTGGGAACCGAACCTAGGCCTCTCTGGTCCACAGGCTGACGCTCTACCACTAAGCCAAACCGGCCAGGGCCCTACTTAGTACTTTTGATCAATGTAAACAATACATAGATAAAGCTATCATGGTGATGAGGGTTTAAAAAAGATGTTTGTGAACAATTCATCTGCTCATAATAAGAATCAGTCCATCAGAAATGTATAAATGAATCTTTTTTTTTTTGATACATGCCCGTAGCAGGAACCGAACCTGGGACTCTCTGGTCCACAGGCCGATGCTCCAACCGCTGAGCCAAACCGGCCAGGGCTAAATGAATCTTATACTTAGCTCTATATGGGAACAAAGGTGTACATAATAGAGTGTCTGCTCTCACAGACACAGTCTAATCAGAAGTTTGTGATATTCAATCTGATTACATTTAAATAAGAAATAGAGGGAAGGAAAAGTATGTGGAAGAAGAAAAGGAAAATGGATAAGGAAGAGAAAGAAATGGAGTAAAGAAAGAGGGAGGGACAAGTGACTAATAAGTAGTGAAGAACACAAAATTTTTTCTGAGAATCTGGAGAGGGAGACATTACTAAGCCAGAAGTAGAACTGAAGGTATACAGTGAAAGAATGTGTCATATATTTTATTTTTATATATGCTATAAATTTACTGTTCACAGTTGCTATTTTTATTTGCATAATTATTTCTAGAGCAATTTTAAAAAGAACAAAATTTATTTATATTTACCTTCAATTGTTCTGTTTAGTGTTTTCCATTCTATGTATAGACCCAAGTTATAGTGCATGTAAGCTGATAATGAATTCTCTATTTCTATTTGTTTTTATTTCTTCTTTATTTTTGGAAGATATTTTTGTCCTATTGAATTCTTTCAGCACTTTAAAAATGTATTCTATTGTTTTGGCTTGATAATTTCTGATGAAAAGTCTGCTGTATTTTATCTTTGTTCTTCTGTATCTAATGTGTCTTTTTCTATGACTGCCTTGAACATTTTGTTTGAAGACTGTGTGTTTTGGAGGGTAGGGGTATTTATTTCACCTACTGTTGTCTGAGATTCCTGTCTTTATTTTTTGTGATATAGTTGGCCAATAGCTCTTTATATTTTTTTTTTTCTGTAGTATGTCCACTCCTTACCCCCACCTCTTTCTGTTCTAGGATTCTACTTTTATCTATTAAATCATTTCAGACTGCCCCAAGCTCTTGAATGTTCTGAAGTGTGTTGCTTTTTTTATCTTCACACTTTTTAATTTTTATTATTTAGCTTGGATACATTTCTAATGATTATCTTTAAATTTACTGATTCTTTTCTTAACTTTATTGAGCCTACAGGTGAATCCAATAAAAGCATTCTTCATTTCTGATACTGTGTTTTTAGCTGCTATCATTTCTGTTTGATACTTTCTTAGTTTCCAAGTCTCTGTTAATGTTCCCCATATGCTGGTATATGCTGTCCATCTTTTCTACTTGAGCCTTTAACATATTAATCATCGTTATTTTAAATCATATCTGAGTCTGATTCTGTCTTTTGCTTTATTTCGTAACAATGCGTTGATCTTTTTCTTGTTTTCTTCTTTGTCTTATGATATTTGGTTAAAAGCCACACTACTTGTGCAGGAACAGAGACTGAGGTAAACAGTATTTATGACTGGGAATGGGCATACCTCTTCCTCTAAGCCTTCAGTGTGTGGAGCTGAGTCAATCTAGTCAGGAGTGTGCTGTCTGGGTTTTGTTTTTGCTATAGTTACCCACTGGCTTAAAATTCACTTATATAACCTTGTGCTTAGGGTAGGAGCTGTGTTGCTGGATCCTTTCTTTTTCAATGTTCTTGTTCTACTCACAGTTTTAGGCTTTTATTTGGCACTTGCGACTCAGAAAAGGTCTCTCTTCATGTTCTTGACCTACCCCCCACACTGCTGACTCTTGTTTACTGGTGCTTGCTGGTCCACTGGTGGAAAGGTGGAGGCATTCTTTGTTGATCTCGTTCAGCCTCCATCAAAAGTAGACTATATCAAGAACAAGGCTTTTAAGGGATCATTCCCTCATTCATTGATTTCTCGCATAGGAGTTTCCTGCCCCTCCCCAGGTTAAGTTTTCTGTCTCAGCACCTATAGGTTTTGTCCCAGAGGGGAGAAGAATTGAGGCCTGGTGCCTTTCCCAAAGTAGAAGTGGCTCCCTTACCCCAGGGCTACACTTAGGGGTCTGTCCTGCCTTGTCCCCAGTCTATCTCACAAGCACTCAATGAGGTCTTTGAGGAGTAAATGTTAGCTCCCTTTTTGGTGCTGCTCATAGAGACTTTACATTTTCATGCTAGTCTACACCGGGACTTCAGCAATTTGTTAAATTTTTAGCATTTTATTTTTTACAAAAAGGGATCATATTCTTCATGCTTTCTTTTTCCCAATAAACATATTTTGGGCATCTCTCTACCTCAGTAAGTATATATTATTTTTCATAGCAACATATTATTCCTTAAATATATGTAACATACATACATCATTACATCTTTAGGTTGTTTCTAGTTTTTTACAATTATAAACTATGCTGTGGTGAATATGTTCACACAGGTATCTTTATATGTTCATCAGTCAACAATAATAATAGCTAACACATGTACCAAATGTTCTATACTCAAGATGTTATAGATCCTCACAATAATTCTATAAGGTAGAAACTATGAGTTTTTTTTTTTTCTTTATTGATTTTTACAGAGAAAGAGAGAGGGAGAGAGAGAGAAACATCAATGAGAGAGAACACTGATTGGCCGCCCTCCTGCATGCTCCCCACTGGGGATCAGGCCCACAACCTGGGCATGTGCTCTGACTGGGAATCAAACCAGAGACCTCTTGGTGCATGGGTTGATGTTCAATCACTGAGCCACACTAGCCAGGCATGATCATTTTTATTTAAAGATAAAAATGTAATTTTTGTCAAAACATTACCAGATTATCTATGTGTGATTTTAGTCCTCTTTTTGCCACTGTCTTACTGCCTGAGTGCCAGCATACTAATTATTGTTTTTAATAAGTAAATACATAGGCTGAGTGGTTAAACATTAGAACCAATAATTCTAAATTTTTACTGTAGCCATAGTTACTTCTACCTCTCTTCCTATGCTACCTCCTATTCTTTTTGTTACTGTTGTTTTGTTCTATTTGTTTGCTTGATTAATCCTCACCCGAAAATATTTTTACATTGATTTTTAGATAGAGTGAAAGGGAGGAAGGGGGGGGGGGGGAAAGTGGGAGAGGGAGAGAGAAACAAACATCAATGTGAGAGAGATACATTGCTTGGTTGACTCCTGCAGGACCCCGACTGCAGCTGGGGATCAAACCTGCAACCCAAGTACATGCCGTTGACTAGGGAGCAAACTCAAGACCCCTCAGTCAATAGGCCGATACTCTAACTGCTGAGCCAAACTGGCCAGGGCTATGCTTCCTCTTATTCTACCTCTATTCCTATGCTAAATGAATACAATGTATACATATTTTCTCCAAATGTATAATTTGTAAAGATAATTCATAATATAGACATAACATCACATAACATCACATATATTTTAAATTCCAGTGAAAGTTTAGTCCTAGCCAGTTTGGCTCAGCGGTTAGAGTGTTGGCCTGTGGTCCAGAGAGACCTGGGTTCAGTTCCCGCTAAGGGTATGTACCTCGGTTGCAGTTTGTCCCAGCCCTGGTTGGTTGTGTGGGTGGCAGCCACTCGATGTGTCCCTTTCATGTCGATGTTTCTCTCTCTTTCTCTCTCTCTCTCTCTCTCTTCTATCTGAACAAAAAATGAAAAAGTGTCCTTGGGTGAGGATAAAAAAAAAAAAAAAAGAAAGTTTATATGTTAATTAACAAGGAAAAGATTTTCCAGTAACATTTCAGTAGATGAAAGGGTTTTGATAGGATGTGTCTTTCTTCATGAAATTATAAAGATTAAAGAAATATACACCAACTTTAAATTTTCTAATATTAGCTGTCAGTACAGCTAATTTGTTTTTCCATATTAATTAGAAAAGATCAAATATCTGTAATGTATTCTTGAGTCTTTTGGAAAAGTCTTAATAAAGAGTTCACTTTCTGGAGTGTCTGAATAAAGAACCAGTTCCTCAGTTCTTCAGTTCTAGTAGAGAAATCCAAAATTGTGAAAAATTATATATTTCATTAAAATTATTATAACATCAACATTTGTCAGGACATTAACACTGAAAATGTGCCTCCCTCTGCTTACTGTCTGGTATTGTAATAGTACATGGTGACTATATACACACACTTTGCATGCGATATACACCTATCTCTTCATTATAGTTTGGAAAAACCTAGAATAGGCTTTTTGGGAATCCTAAAAATTTAAAAAGATTAAATGTTTTGCTCTTCAGAAAGAACTCTAAGAACTCTAAGAAATGGAGGAATTAGGTACAGTTGGCCCTTGTTTATCGCAGCTAATCAGTTCCAGACTCTACCACAATAAATGAATTTCCGCGAAGTAGGATTCTTTATTTATACAAAGTCGTCCCTTGCCACTTCGCATTTCGACTTTCGCGGCTTCACTCCATTATGTTTTTTCCAATATAGTATAATATTTGAAATACTATACTATTATACTATACTATATAGTATAATGAACATACACACATTCATTTTAAGAGATTTTTAAGCATTTTGATTCTGACTTAAAACCTTTCAGAATTGAAAAACAAAACAAGAGAGTGAGCTATGTGCTACAGTCCATTAGCATCACAACAGTGCTAGTGTTTTTGTTTTGTTTTTTATCCTCACCCGAGGACATTTTTCCATTTTTTGTACAGAGAGAGTGGGAGGGAGAGAGAGGAAGAGAGAGAGGGGGAAACATCGATGTGAAAGAGACACATCGAGTGGCTGCCACCCGCTCGACCAACCAGGGCCGGGGACAAACTGCAACCGAGGTACATGCCCTTAGCGGGAACCAAACCCGGGTCTCTCTGGACCACAGGCAGACGCTCCAACCGCTGAGCCAAACCGGCCAGGGCATCACAACAGTGCTAGTGTTTTTTAAAAGAAGCACAAGGGCCCCGGCTGGTTTGGCTCAGTGGTTGGAGTGTAGGCCTGCGGACCAGAGAGTCCTGGGGTTCAGTTCCCATTTGGGGCATGTACCAAAAAAAAAAAAGGAAAAGAAGCACAAGGATTTAGATGGCCTGCCCAAAGCCACAGAACTAGTAACTGTAAAAGCCACAGGCAGAACCCATGGTTCCTGGCTCCAATTTCAGTGTTTTCATTACACACAAAACCACCCACCCACCGACAATCAGGTAATTTTATTGATTCATAGAGGCAAATCTATTATTATTTCTATCCATACTCCCCAACCACTATTCAAATCTTTCTATTTTTCAAACTGATAATTAGTTCAGAAACAAAAAAATACCTGGGTCCTAAAAGGCCAAATTATTGTTCCTTTACCATTAATGTGTGTGTCACTTAGTACATGTAAAAATTAGTCAACAACTTTGAACCTGTTCAATCATAAAATATTAGAGATGCTGTGAAGGCTAAAAATAAATGAATTGAACCTTTAATAAAAAAGTAGGGGTCTATTTTGTTCATCACCTTATTCTGTTCATTATATTCCACAAATAAAAATAGACCCAGAGACACAGAAGTAGGGTTCAGACTGACAAACTTCAGAGGAGCGGGTGAGGGAAAAGGAAGAGATAAACCACAGAACTTAACGCAAATAAGCATAACCAATAGACACAGACAACAATGCTGGGGCGGGGGGAGGGAACAGAAGGAGGGTGTCATTGGGGGGAAAAGGAGAAACATCTATAACAAAAATTAATTAACTTAAAAAAAAAGGAAAAAAAAAGGTAGGGGTAGTCCAGCTGCTGTGGCTCAGTGGATTGAACGTTGTCCTCGTCCCATGGACTGAGAGGCCCTGTCAGGGCACATGCCCGGGTTGCAGGCTCAATGCCCAGTAGGGGGTGTGCAGGAGGCAACCAATCAATGTTTCTCTTATCAATGTTTCTATCTGCCTCTCCCTTTCTCTCTCTCTAAAAAATCAATAAATACATAGTTTTTTAAATGGTGGGGGGAGTGTGTCTGTCTAAAAAGCCAACTTACTTTTCCTTTAGTTAATGTACATGGCTCTGTATATATTTAAAAAAGGAAGATATTAAATTTAAACTATGAAATAATAACCAAAGAATTAGAAATTGTGTAAAGGCTTAACAAAAAGAAGAAGATACATATCTTTTAAAAGGGGGGGGCCTAAAAGTACTTCTTTATTAAGAAATCAAGTGTTTGGTAAGTTATTGTAAGTACTTAAATCTAAATTATTCTAAAATCCTAAGTAAAGTTAGTAGATTTAGGCTTATACCCAAAACATTTTCTCATTTAAAGGGGTATGCTGTTACTAAAAAAATATCATTATAGCCATGTAATTTATGAACATAAAAGGACCATTAGCTGGTAGATACTTAAAAAAACACTATTTACCAACATATACATAACATGATTACAAAAAGACTGTAGTTGGTTTATGGATAAGATTTTATGTTTCAAATAAGAAAAAATCAACTACCAAATAAGAGCTAACTCAGATATTAAGAGCCACAAAAACAAAGTATTCAGCACAACCCTGAATATTCATTTGTAATTCATTACATATTTGCATGAAATTGTTAGCTATGTGTAACTTTGCTTTTAGGACAAACATTTTTAAATTAAAAAAATGTTTTTCTTGAAATAAAAGGTAGAGATAAATGACTAAAATAAAATTTAGAATTATTGGTTCAACAACTCACTTTATTTTTGTTTGTTTTAGCAATATTGATGTATTTATACATTTTGTTGCCTTAAGAGAATGGACAGTATTTACTAGCTGTGTATCCTAAAACAAGTCAGTATCTTTTAGTCTTCTAAACTATAAAATGGGGAAATATTTATCTTAAGGAACTGAGAAGATTAGAGCAGGATACATACAGTGCTTAGCATAGTGTCTACCTCATAAGATGCATTCAGTAAATGACAGACTTTCAAAAGCAATGAGAAATAAGATGATGACAATACTTGGAAAAAAATGATAAACACTTCAATTTCCATTGTCTTCCCCCATAAATGACATTAATGAGTAGTAAAATCTGACCCTGTAGCACCCCAAAATGATGTCCAATGTTTCTGGCAACCCCAAGTGTCTCATGGTGGGAATCTTTCAGCTTGAGTACCTACAATATTTGTGGCTCTCTAATAGAGAACAATGTGCACTTTCTTCACAATACCTTCTTGGTAGAAAGGGGAATAAAATACTGAAAAGAATAAAATGCAACCTTTTAAAAGTATTTAGCTTCTTATTAGATTATCATTAGATAATATACTTATTAGATAATATACTTGATAGTGACAAGTTTAAATTATTTCCATGTACTTTCAGTAGCATGTCTTTTTAGACATCAGAAATACCACTGAATTTTAAAAATGACACATGGAAAGAAAAATAATTAGGAACTTCTCTAGAGCTGACAAATGCTATGAAGAGAAGTATAATGTGTAAGCATACAGGTATAAGGTCATGTGTGTTCAGATGTATGAGAACATGTACACACATAAAAAAAGCTAAAGTTTAAAATCAAAATGATAAGTTAATTCCAAATGAATTCCTGTAGATTTTCAAGTAAATTTTAGTCCAATACTGCATCACACAAAATTTAAAATCCAAATTTAAAACAGAAAAGTAAAAATGGATTCATGCAAAAGATGAAAACTTTCCTAGAGAGTATCCATGTTCAGTTGGCAAAGAAGGAAAAGTAAAACATGGGCTACATATCAAAATACACAAAATACCACACATAGTCCATGGAAAATCCAAATAAAGGCAAATCTTCATTTTGCTCACTTAATAAATCAAGATGCCCACGGATTTCAAGACACTCGTGACTTTTTCCCCTAATGTTTAACAATTGTGTTTTCTCACTTCCACATACAATTCTCCATGTCAGAAATCGCTGTTAATACAATGACCTGTTATCTCTACTGCTTACATTAAACTCAAGCTTACCATGTTTAAACTGCTAAACTAAGTCCCAGAAATGTTATTATTTTTAAAAATTAAGAGTAGCCCCAAATAAGATTCTCATTTACTACAAATGAAAAAAATTTTAAATCCTAACATAACTCTCTACTTTGGAAAGTTGTGGTTTAAAGCAAAACAAACAACAAAACCCACCATCCCCAAACACAATCTTGACTCTATTTTGATCCCTGAAAACATTTTTAGATAGAAGAGTTACAGTTAGTTAGATATGGAAGAGTAAACTGATAAGTTCAATCTAAGAAATATCCTTCAAAATAATAAATTTAATATCTCTATTTTCAAAACCCTGACAATAGAAAAGAAAAAAATAGAACAAAACAAAGAAGATGAAGAAAGAAGCAATAAAAAAGAAAACAAGACTATTTTGATCCACTTTGGGACAAAATATTTGTTTAGGAAGAAAAACTGTAAATAGGATGGAGTAGTAACTACATTTTTAACCTTCAACAACCAATTTAATCCATTTATACATCATTATTTAGTGATATTAGATATAGAACTAATTATATGCATGAAGACATGGTGTCATGTTTTGAAATAGAGGAATTAAAAGAATCATTTCAGTAATGTTTTTCCTGTTGTAACTAATCCTAATTTGTACTCCCTCTTTCAAACTCAATTCTCCCATTCTACTCCACACATACTCTTTAAACATACCTGTATTCAAGGAATGATAAGCAGAAGAAATGACAACAATAAAAAAAGATAAAAGAGGGACAGAGGCAAAAGTAACTAGGATAGAAGGTCCAGAGTATTTCTCACTTTTAAGAATGAAGTTGCCCAAAAAAGATTTACTTTAAGTCTGTTGGAATGGGATCAAGAAAATGGTATATGGGCCCGGCTGGTGTGGCTCAGTGGTTGAGTGTCAACCCATGCAAGAGGTCACCAGTTCAATTCCCGGTCAGGACACATGCCCAGGTTAAGGGCCAAATCCCCAGTTGGGGGCATGCAGGAGGCAGCCAATTGATGTTTCTCTCTCCCTCTCCTCTAAAATCAATAAAGAAAAAAAATTTTTTTAAAGAAAGAGATATATAGAAAATATATGAAAAAAGAAAAAAAATCAGAAAGTTGCAATTTCAGATTTCTTGACAAAACTGGTCTATACAACTTAAAATGAATGATACTTTCATCAGTCCATTAACTGTTTCCATCTGATTCTTCCAAGATAATCAGGAACTTAAATTGTACATTATACAAGAACTAAGTTTCTTCTTAATACCTTCACAAAGAAAGAAGAAAATAAATCCCAAAAGAAGGAAAAAAATATGAGTATCTATACTCCTTGTAATTCTAACATAATCAAAATAACTAAAAACTATACTTCAGAGTAAAATGAAACCACGCAAACTATACTTACAAATCTAATGAAGATGAAACTTGATATTATTTCCCCCACTAAAAATTTGCATTGATTTGGCCAAAAAAAGCCAACAAAATACATATACACACACACAATTTATCTTCAATTATGCATACATAAACAAGGTGGAACAAAAGTAGGTTTCCTGTTGTTCATATGAAAAATAATACAATAGTTAACAAACATGAATACAAGAATAAACTCTGTTTCCCATACTCACAACTATAAACCTACTTTGCCCCACCCTGCATATGAACACATACCTGAAATCAGAATATATCCATTGCTTATCCAATAGTCAAATAATCCTTCTCTTATAGCATAACACTAACCAAAAGAGACTACACATTTCATTAAATTAATTATAATTTAATGTCATGAATTAAATTCATTTCATAAACTTTTACAAAAGATCTTTGAATGATCATTAGCAATCAAACATAATATTTCCCTCTATCGAATAAGCCAAAATTTAAAAATAGATTTCAACACTGGCAAGGTCTATTTCCAAGGCTATCTCCACTGAAACAAGAAATCCTTGAAGACACAAACTACATCTGATTCATTTTGTTCATGCAGCTCCTAACACAGTATCTGGCGCAGCAGGTGCTCAAACAGGTTACTTGACTGATCAAAGGAAAGAAGGCAATTTTATATTATGTAACAAGAACCTTAAAATGTTCATTTCTTTGACTTAAGGTAATTCTACCTACAAGAAACTATCTTAAAGAAAGAACCTAGAATGAATACGTGGATAAACAAAGATATTCAAGGAAGTTGTATTTTTAACTTGAAAAACTGAAAATAATTTAAACATCAAAAGGTAAGGGAATTAGAAAATAAATTATAGTACATTCACATGAGAGGACACAGCCGCGAAAAATTATTTTTGAAGAGGAACTGAAAAAACAAGAAAATGCTCATGATAAAATGTTAGGAAAAAACTCCCAGAAAATTGTGGTTCATTCTAGCAGTGAGATGTGAAAGGAGCAGAAGAGATTAATTACTGTTGGAAGACAATCTGAGAAAGCCGTCCAGCACTTAGGGAACCCCTAGAAAATTTTCAGTAGCGAAATGATTCAGGTTACATTTCAGCAAAAATAATCTAGCTCAATTGTATAAAAATGAATGAGAATTAGAAAAGCATTAAAGACTGAGAATCTTAAAAAAAAAAAAAAAATCAACATAAGCAGCTGATCTTCCAAGCAGTATGTTAAATAAATTTAAATTACTTAGTAATAGTAGGGAAATATATGGTAGAACTATTATAAGAAACAGAAAAAGAAAAGCAAGGAAGAAAATGTTTAAGACACAAGACAATAAACTCACACAAGAATATATGCATTCTAAAATATTGGTGGTGTCACCCAGCCAGTGTGACTCAGTGGATGAGCACTGACCCATGCACCAGAAGGTCACTGGTTCAATTCCCGGTCAGGGCACATGCCCAGGTTGTCTACCCAATCCCCAGTGCGGGGTATGCAGGAGGCAGTCAATCAATGTTCTCTCTCATCAATGTTTCTATCTCTTTCTCCCTCTCCCTTCCTCTCTCTCTAGAATCAATAAAGAAAATGTATTTAAAATATTGGTGGTGTCATTCAGCTGATGTCTAATAGGCATCTATGTTTAGATATAAATGAAGAAGTTTAGACTTGGAAAAAGAGATACAAACATTATCTAAAATGAGGCATTAAAGCCATAATTTGGATAAAGCAATGAGAAAGTGGCAAGAGAAGTATCCCAAAATACTTTTAAAAAAGTAAACATGTATTAAAGCATTTGGTTCCTTTATTACAAATAATTGTTTTCATACTTTATAAATCTCATGCTGGTCATTATCATCATTGCTAATTTGAACACTGTAAATTTAAAACAAAAACAAAAAACAAAAAACAGCATAGTGAAGATTAAGAACTGCCAGGACCATATAAAGCAATTCAAAACAACAGAGCATTTCATTAATTTCCAAAACGGAGCTACTCCGACATGCTGTGCATGCGTGTGTATCTGTGTATAAACAATCATAAAAACAGAAGTCCACATTTCTGAAAGCAACCTAGAAGGTATGATATAATTAGGAAGAATATTTAAATTCCTAAAGGGTTTTAATATAAACATTCACAATTATCCAGTTTGATCTATGAAAAACTGTTCTTATACCATTAGTATCAAATTATTTTCTTCATAAGAAAATTTTTTGAAGATAGTAAGAATATTTAAGCTCACTATTTTTAAATCAGGTATTTAAAAAGTATTATTAAAACATAAAGGCAATGTCAGTTCTGTACATTAAAAATTATGGTTTCAAGTCACATGTGGGATGAAAAAGAAAAATATAATTTTCTGGTGTTGGCACTTAAATGTATTATAAATATGTCAAATGACTATTTTAAATTCCATTCACATTGATTGAAATACCTTTTGACACACTTTCCCCAAAAGTGGGACAGTGAGGTTTAGAGGAAAGGAAAAGAAGAACTGGAAGGAGGGAATGAGGAAAACCAATAGAATGAAAAAAAGGGGTGAGAGAAGGAGAGGCAAACTGGCTGAAGAAATAGCTAACAGAGTAAAGACGATGACAATTATTACACTGCCCCAGAACAGATTTACGGAGCAAAGAGGATTGATGCAGCTTTTTGCTAGAAGTTGGAATGATAAAGACTCTTGAAAATAGTACAGGTTATCAACCTATACTACCGTGCAGGTATTTTTCTTAAAATACTTGCAAGTCAAAGGAATCTGATAGGGCAGCGATTTTCAACTGGTGTGCTGCAGCACATTGGTGTGCAACAAAAATTTTTTAAATATGCAAAACCTATTTTAGTCAGGGGTATTGACCTCTTTTCCCTTAAACTGTCAAACTATAAAATGACAACAGCCAACATAAAAATAGCTGTCTGGTGTGAATGAATCAAAATTATACCTATTTTGTTGTCATATCAGCAAAAATAGAATATATATTTTGGTGTGCTACAGAATTTTAGTAATGAGTTTATGTGTGCCAGGAGATGAAAAAGGTTGAAAATTGCTGCGATAGGGAAGTCACAGGCCATCAGTTACCCAAAGCTAACAACACACAATCTGCAATCAATCTAAACGATTAGACAGAGATGGCCGATACCAATGTGCATGGTAACAATCTGTCAAAATGTGCTGTTGTGCTATTTTGTGACTACTTTTTACATAAGCAAATTCCTTCAAAGGAAAACAAAAGAAGTCCAAGCAATTTTGTAAAATTACATGTCATATAACAACACTGGTTAACTTTACACATGACAAGAAAATTTTTGAAAAACGTGAAATACCTCAGTCTGACCTTCATGGGCACTGGTCTCATGAGTAACTCGAATAGCCTGAAATAGGAATACAAGGTATTAATACGGGAAAAAATAACTATATATTACTTTTTAAATGGAAACAACAACACTAAATTTTAACATCTAAAATACAGACAAAACAAATTGGAGGAAATTAAGGAAAAGCTGAATTTGAAATATTTAAGAATGAATTTCTAAGTAACTAAATGAATGGCTATACTTTCCACAAACAAATCTCTGAAGACTTAGGGTACTGAATATTGAATTCTTTGTAATTTCCAGGTGCAAGTGGGAAATCAATTGACTTTCTTAATTGTTAAAACTAACATTTAACACTTTATTCAATGGAGACTAGAATAAAGTAAGCATCTCATGATAGAGACGGAAGAAGCTTAGCTCATCTGTTTCTCCAGGTTACATGCTCCTCTGCAGCTCTGGCTGTAGTTATGCTTAATCATGCAGCTTCAGTCAGCAGTTTAGAAATGGGGAGCAAAAGCATGCATTTACCAAAAGCTAGAGAGTTTAGTTTCCTGAACTTAAAAAAAAATGCTTTTATAATACCTACTATTAGCAAAGATGAAGAGAAATAGGCAAAGAAGTAACTTACAGGTGAAAGTTCAACCTCAATGCATGGCAATTTGGTAATAATTATCAAAGCCATAAATACATGCAAACTGTTTGATCCAGCAATTTCTCTTCTAGAAGTTTATATATTTACATATAATTGTATATAAGTATACATAATTACAGATATTTGCAAAGATTTAGCTACAATGACATACATTGTTGTATTTTTTTAAACAGTGAAAAAGAGGAAAAATATTAAATTTATGACAATTTATTGGTTAAATAAGATATAGTACAATGGAAAGCTATGCAGCCATTAAATGATGATGTCAAATATATACTTACTGGTATGTAATACGTTTGTGATAAATTAAGTGAAAAAAGCAAGTTATAAAACAATATTACAGTGTGATCAAATATTCGTCTTAAAAAATTGTGTATATACATATATACTCCCTATAAAAAATAATAATGGTGGCCACATCGCATTAGTGGGATTACTCTTGACTTTTGTGTTGTTTATTTCAATTTCATGTAAAATAAAGATGTTTTATGAGCTCTGCAAGTTTTTTAAACTAGATTATGTGGCCTCTGTCTTCACACATGCAAAAATATTATGCTCATAAAAAGCCAAGGTATGGTCTAACATCTACCTTTTTAACCTTTGTTTTTTCCATTGGTCTTTAGGCTTACTTCAAATTCCCCATGAAAGACACACAGGGTATTAGCAGGCATATATTTATTACAGGAAAGGAATGATAAGAAATAGTCTTTCTTAAGATATTTTATAAATTTGTAAGTCAAACTTCTTTTTATCTCTCATCCAGCTCTGGACATAGAAAAGAAGCAGTAAGTTATTGATATTTTATAGATATTTCAGCACTGTTACCCGAAACATACAAAATGCCTTTTTAATAGATAGACAAAATCTATAATTGTTTAAAACTACAGTTTCAAGACAAATCCCCAGATTGAATCTACAATCCCACCAAACTTTGCCTACGTATGAAATGAAAACCGTGAAGGTACCGACGTCATAGTTCTCCAGGTATCTGGCTCGTTCTTCAGGGCTCATTGACACAGACTCCTCCAGGAACTTTTTCAAGGTTGATCCAGATTCTGAGAAGAGTAAAGAAGATAAATTGAAAAGGCTTGCTATCTCAAAGAGACTGGTATATAAAAATACTAGAAGCATGCGGCCTATTTTTCAGGTAGAGCCCTTTCACTGGTAAATTAGGAATATAAGAATATTGGGATGAATGACAGTGCTTAAGTTATTTGTTTGTTTCTTAGACCTCCATTTATCAACAATATAAACGAATGAGAAGGATTAATAGTTCTTCTAATAGTATATACATCCCATTATAAATGAAAGGAGAAAAATATGTAATACTTTTAAGAAAGAACTAGAGCACCACCTAGTGCTCAGTAAGTTAACTTATACCATAACAGGTGAAAACAGCAGTAATGAAAAATGATTTACCAAAATGCATCTTGTCTTTATTGTTGGCAATAGCATGGATCAGTCCAATGGTTCCACAGGCATTACTGATTGTTTGCTTCATGAAATATACTGATGATGTAACATCTTGTCCTTGAGATTTTATTTTTTCTTCCTCTTCTGTTCTGAATACTTCATACTATTAAAGAAAAAGTCAATAGTTGAAATAGAATACAACACATTAGAAAGAAGTTAAACATAAAACTTGAAAAACTCTAAATATCCATCTAGGGGAATTTGGTTAACATGTTATACGATATCTTACTGAAATACTATAAAGCATTTTTTGTTGTTGTTGTTAATCCTCACCCGAGGATATTTTTTCCATTGCTTGTTTTTAGACAGAGTCGAAGGGAGAGAAGGAGAGAAAGACGGAGGGGGGTGGAGAGAGAGAGAGAGAAACATCAATGTAAGAAAGACACATTGGTTGGTTATCTCCCACACAAACCCTGACCGGGGCTAGGGATTGAACCTGCGATTCAAGTACATACCCTTGACCAGGTCGGTGCACGGGTCGATGTTCTAACCAATTAGCAATACTGGCCAGAGCACCATAAAGCATTTTTAAAATAATAAAGTAGATTTACATACTCTTACTTAGAAATTTATCTATGATTACGGAATGCTTATAGGTCAGTATAATTCTCATTTATACTTTTAAAATATTTATTTTATATATGCATTGAAATATCTGAAAGGATATACAAAAAGTTAAGGAGGATAGAGCATTTTTTATTTTTTTTTATTTTTTATTTTTTAATCCTCACCCGAGGGTATTTTTCCATTTTTTGTACAGATAGAATGGGAGGGAGAGAGAGGAAGGGAGAGAGAGAGAGAAACATCGATGTGAAGGGACACATCGAGTGGCTGCCACCCGCACAACCAACCAGGGCCGGGGACAAACTGCAACCGAAGTACATGCCCTTAGCGGGAACCGAACCCGGGTCTCTCCGGACCGCAGGCCGACACTCTAACCGCTGAGCCAAACTGGCCAGGGCAGGATTTTTATTTTCTATTTTTTATATTTCTATATTGTTAAATCATACTATAACAAAATTCATACTATATTTATAAGCCAATATTCATAATAAACATTCACCATTATCTCTAATAACTGGTTATAAAAACAATATGGTATAATGATGAATGTCCAAAGTGGGCACTTTACATCTGACTGCCAGAGTTCACATCCTGGCTTTGCCATTATTAGCTGTGCAACTTAGACAAATTATTTAAAAAGAGGTTAAAAATAATGAAGAGGTTAAAAATGAGGGAGGAGAAGCAAGAGGGGGGAGTAAAAAGATGATTGTATTGTTTTGTCTATATTTTTCTTATAATTTTCAGATTCCAATAGAGTAGAATGTCAGCAAACTATAACCTGCAGGCCAAATCGGGCCAACTGCCTGTTTCAGAAGTAGTTTTATTTTTCTATTGTCAACATCATACTAAAAAGATTTTGCACAGCAAAAAAATCCATCAACAAAACGAAAAGACAACCTACTGAATGGGAGAACATGTTCACCAATGATACATCCAATAAGGGGTTGATACCAAAAATTTTTAAAGAATTCACACAACTCAACATCAGAAAAACAAACAATCCAATTATAAAATGAGTAGCCCTAGTCAGTTTGGCTCAGTGGTTAGGATATCGGCCCACAGATTGGAAAGTCTTGGGTTAAATTCCTGGTCAAGGTCATGTACCTGGGTTGCAGGTTCAATACCCAGCCCCGGTCGGAGTCCTGTGGGAAGCAACCAATCGATGTGTCTTTCTCATATAGATATCTCGATGTCTCTCTCCCCCAACCCCACTTCCTCCCTCCCTCCCTCTCTATCTATAAATCAAAGAAAAAATATCCTCAGGTGAGGATTAACAAAAAAACAAATAAATAATGAACAGAGGATCTGAATAGGTGCTTCTTCAAATAGGACATACGGATGGCCATCACACATATGAAAAGATGCTCAAAGTCACTAATCTTCGGAGAAATGCAAATTAAAACCATAAGATATCACCTCACACTTGTAAGAATGGCTATTATCAATAAATCAACAAACAAGTGTTGGTGAGGATGTAGAGAAAAGGGAACCCTTGTGCATTGTTGATGGAATTGTAGACTGGTGCAGCTACTAAGAAAAAACAGTATGGAGGGTCCTCAAAAAATTAAAAATGGATCTTGTCTTATGACCCAGTGATTTAATTTCTGGGTATATATCTGAAGAAACCCAAAACACTAATTCAAAAGAATACATGCATCCCTATGTTCACTGCAGTGTTACAACAGCCAAGGTATGGAAGCAACTAAAGTGCCCATCAATAGATGATTGTATAAAAAAGTTGTGGTACATATATACAATGAAATATTACTTGGCCATAAAAAAGAATGAAATATTACCATTTGCAACAGCATGGATGGACCTAGAGAGTATTATGCTAAGTGAAGTAAGTCAATCAGAGAAAGACAAATACCATATGATTTCATTTATATGTGCAATCTAAAAAACAAAATAAACAAACAAAATAGAACCAGACCCACAGATACAGAAAACTGACTGATGGTTGCCAGAGTGGGGAAGGGTTAAAGGGCTGGATAAAAAAGGTGAAGGGATTAAGAGGTAGTACAAATTGGTAGTTACAAAATAGTCATGGGATGTAAAATACAGCACAGGGAATATAGTCAATAATATTTAACAACTACATATGGTGCCAGGCGAATCCTGGAAATATTGGGGGAACACTTTGTCAAGTATATGATTATCTAACCACTATGCTGTACAGCTGAAACTCATACAAAATACTGAATGTTAAAAAATAAGCTGCTTCTAACAACAAAGTATCAATGCTTTTAAAAAATAACTTTTATGACTGTACTTCTAAATCAAATTTTTAAGTAACGTTTTCATAATAAATTCTGAACCATTATTTCATTCATATAAGTTCAATTGATAAAAACTAAAATGTTCAACAAAATAGATCCAGAGACATGGAAGTAGGAAACAGAGTGACACATCTTAGAGGGAAGGGGCGAGGGGGAAACAGTAAGATAAACCAAAGAACTTATATGCATATATGTATAACCAATGAGCAGAGTGGTGAAAATGGGGAGGAGGGAGTCACTGGGGGGGGGGGGGGAGTATCTGTAATACTTTCAACAGTAAAGATACATTAAAAAAAACTGAAATGTTCAATATAGTAAGGTCTTATCCTTTAGTTTATATGGTTCTAAAGTTCAGTTTCTTATTGCTGTTTAATATTCTTGTTCCTTGCTAACAAAGCAAAATATTTGATAACTTTGTAAGATTTAATGCTTAGAAGAAAAATCCTAAATTGATACAGACCAAGTATGGGAAAAATGAAAATGTAATTATGGCAGACCAAAGTGAAAACACATGGTCAGGAGACAATAAAAATTATCAGAAAGGAATAATTTGAAGCCTCTCCACCTATGATTCATTAGCTGGTAAGCTCTACTATAAAGCACACCATAATTGACTATATTTAAAGAGTTATGCACTACCAACACAGTTCTTTTTAGTATGCTTAAGCCAATTGCAACTACATAATCAGTTCCTAAATTAGAACACAGAAGACCAAAACACTTCATATCTCTTAAAACATCGAGCAGGTATCTCTGAGTAACTTTAATGCGCCACTTATGAGCTGAAATGGGAAACCTACTGAATTGTAAGAGACATGAGAGAGGAGCAGATGCCACTATATTCTGTGCTTATATAAGTATTCCTATAAGTTATTTATAGATACTTTTAAGATACCTATAAATAGCCCTGGCCGGTTTGGCTCAGCGGTTAGAGCGTCAGCCTGTGGTCCTGAGAGACCCGGGTTCGGTTCCCGCTAAGGGCGCGTACCTCGGTTGCAGTTTGTCCCCGGCCCTGGTAGGTCGTGCGGGTGGCAGCCACTCGGTGTGTTCCTTTCACATCGATGTTTCTCTCTCTATCTGTTCCTCTCTCTCCCTCCCACTCTACCTGAACAAAAAATGGAAAAATGTCCTCGGGTGAGGATAAAAAAAAAAAAAGATACCTATAAATAACCTACAGAAATACTCTAGAATTGTGTTTTTTCTAACAATAGACACAATGAGCCTTTCAGTACTAATGATCCACTAAATGAAGTCCTATTGATAAGGATAACATGCTCTCTTTAATACTGATGATCCACTAAATAAAGGAAATCAAATTCCATGTATTCCTTTAGAAAATATAAAAAGAAGGGTAGATCATAAAAATAAATGGTTTGGAAAATTTCCAATTCAGACCATAAACTCACATTTGTATCACACCAACAAAGAATGCCTAAACTTTCAGCAGCTGAATTTTTTATTGTTTCTTACAATTGAGATCGTGACATGGCTATCTATTGGCTTATTTTAGTAAGCAAAAAAAAAGGAAAGTAACACTGGAGTAGAAGAGTGTATATATAAACTTACGTATGTGTCCTAACTCTTCCTCAAATTCCAGAATAATTACAACCTCACCACTAAAAGTAGGAGTTCAGTCTAATACTAGATAGTCACAAGGAATTTCTAACTCTAAATTTCTATGAATCTTACAAACAGCAAATATGAAGAAATATCCCTTATTTAATTAATTTGTTTTGTAGCAGCCTTAACTAGAAAAAAAAAAAATATTTCAGTATTTTTTATTTTATCTTAAACAGAGGTTAATTAGTTTTGGTATCAAGAAAATTGTCCAGGAATTTTTAGGGCTGAGCAAAGTCTAATTCTTAATTTTTGTGAGACGCAGCTCCTTTTATTACTAAAAAATAAGATGACCTGAGCATGTATGTCAAATCTTCAACATCTCATTTCTCAAACATTTTCCCATTCACTTCATTTTTTTACAACCACCAAGTTCATCCTATAGTTTCTAAGTTTAAAAATAAAAATCAGAAAGATTTGGACTTATAAGTTGTATTAAAATGAATTTAAATGTCTGGCTCCATAATACATATATCTATATGACATCATTCTAGAAGGCTTAAAATACCATGATTTGAATTTAAACAGTAACCTAACAACAGCTCTTTATAATCCCAACGCATCCTAAATCTGCCAATTAAACTATTATTTAATCTTAGTGTTCCCACCCAAATCAAGTTTATCCTGAAAATAATGTAACTAATGCTATTAGTTACACCTACCTCCTTAAAAAAACAGGTATCTTTTTAAATATGTATATTTAAATGTACATATTTTATATATTGAAAGTTTGAATATAATATTTATTTATACATTTTCGAAGACAGATTTAAGATAATTCTAGTACTTAACATTTCTAAAGGATATACATCAAGCCCTGGCTAGTGTGACTCAATTGGTTGGGCAATGTTCCGTGCACCAAAAGGTTTGGTTTGATTTCTGCTCAGAGCACACACCAGGGGTTGTGGGTGTGCAGGAGGCAGCCGATCGGTGTTTCATTCTCACACATCGATGTTTCTCTCTCCCTTTCCCTTCCTCTCTAAGAATCAATAAAAAATTCTTTAAAATAAAATAAAGTATATACATCAAAATGTGATTAAATGTCACATCAAACCACAGTTGAGGCAAAATAACCAAATTTTATAAAATAAGAAAATTACCCAAGTTTAAAATACTAACTAGGGCTTTATTGTCAATTTACAATTAAAAATTGAAATATCACCTCTTCAAGAAAACTAGATTTTTAAGGTATCCCTGCAGCCTAAATTTCTTCTTTTTATGCAAGAAGGGAGTTGTTTGTTCTTAAAGAAGAGTGTGATTCTTTTTCTTTGATCATGTTTTTATTCAAAATTAGCTGTCCAAAGTGATGTGACCTTCATGGAATAAACACATTTAAGTTTATGCCACGGGATTCTTTTCTTCTGTGGAGGGTTTCTTTTCTGTGGGTTTCTTCTCAGTTGCTGGTTTCTTGGTAGCTGCAGCCTTTTTTCCCACCAAAGGCTTCTTCGGCTTCTGAACGCTAATGACCTTCTTTCCTTGCCTCCCTGCCACAAGCTTCTTGACTGGAACCCCCTTCTTATCTGATTCGGCTTTTAGTGCCGCTGCTGCTTTATCCACCCGGAGCTTGTGGTCCTTGGCTTGGCGAAGAATGGTGTTCTGGCGCATGCAGATTTAGCTTCAACATGATTCTCAGGTTTTTCAGTGGATTCTTCAGGACTCTGCGATGAATCTTATGTGGTGCTCAAAGGGCTCTCTAGATCTCTGGGCTTTTCAAGATTCTACTAAGGTCTGCATTGAACGTCTCGTGCACAGGAAGGCTGTAGTCACTCTTGAGGGAGGCAGCTTTACACTAGGTGCCATACAGATCATCTAACTTGCACAAAGCACTTTCAGTCCAAATGCAGAAACGGCCCATGTGCCCACCAGGAGCAAGTTTCAAAATGTTCAGTTTGCTTACATTAAGCAGAGTAATTCTAGGGATGCTTCTGAAGGCTTTGATGATACCGTTGTCATTATAGATGATACAGGGTCCCCTGCGCTGGATACGACGTCGGTTTCTCATTTTGCCCTTGCCAGCTCTCATTTGCTGAGAGGCATAGACCTTTTTGATATCATTCCAGGCCTTATGTTTCTTAAGAAGCAAAACAGCCTCCTTGGTTTTCTTCTGGCTTCAACTTTATCTTCAACCACCAAAGGAAGTTCAGGAACTTCCTCAACACAATGACCTTTAGACATGACCGTGCTGGTAAGGCCGAGGCAGCCAGGGCAGAGCAGATGGCATATCGCTTCTATATTGTGTTCACTCTACAGTGCCAACGGCGCCAGGTTTTGGTTGGTGCAAACATGTGGCCTCCATGACACATATATCCAAAAGCACACTGGCTAGAATAAGTTCCACCACCTCAAACCCTGGGAATCCGAGCCACAGCTCTGCCAGTACCCCAAGACTCAGCACTGGTGTGATGACCTGCTAATTCACTGACAGCGTAGGGCTGTCTATTGTTTTTATGCAAGTTGGTGTGAACAAAGTTCACAATATCTGGTCGAATGGAAGCCTTGAACACAGCAGGCAAAGTGACATTTTTGCCAGATGATTCCCTTTTCGAAGTGCACGGATATCAGTGGACGAGCACACGCCATGGGGTGGAGAGGAGAAGGCCGCGCTCCTCTCAACCCGATGGCTCCCACAGGAAAAGAAGAGTGTGATTTTTAATAGAAGAATAAAAGAGAACTTCGCATTTACTGAAAAGTGTATAATCTTACTTAACAATTACCTTTTCTGTAATTGGGAAGAGAAGTAACACTGCACACACTGGTCTGGGTACCATGCTAAGGAGTTCAGGATCCATTCCATATACATCAACAAACTGCCAGTTAGGATGTAGACCTAATTGTTTGAGAAACTGGTAAAAGAAGAGAAATATAGATAGTGTTAATAAGGAAATAATCAACATGTAAATACTGTGTATCTAATACATAAAAGGGAATGCAAGGTACTAATATTTAATATTACTGATATTCAATGAATGAAGCAGGCTTCCATGAATAGGGTAGGAAGAGATACCAATTTATTTATATCAATTAACAACCATTTAAACTTTACTACATACTAAGCAAAACTTTTTTCAAAATCCATTACTTTGGAACTGAACATAATAAGCCAGGACTTCACCAAACCCATACAAGTTGGCTTGACTAATATGTTAAACTCATTTCCAGTACTTGATTCTTAATGAGATGCATCTAAGTTCTAGTGAATATTATTTTAGAAGATCAACACAGTTTATCCTACTTACCAAAAATGATGCCTGAAGTTTAAAAATAAAGAGGTAGTTATGACAAATCATATCAATGAGCAAAGAGTATATAAAGCCAAAAAAGTCAATGACTTGTGTGAACACCAGAGAATGCTTGATATAAGTGAACTACTGACTTCCTGTCCTCTACTCTACAATGAAATCTACTCAACTTCACTGCCCCTCTTATATCTGGCAAAACAACTATAACAAAAGAATCATGTTTTTTAAAATTAAGATTTCATAGGAAAATAAAATGTCAGGCCTTACTCTATTGCAGGGTGAAAAAAGAAAATAATGAGAATGATGTCAATTTCACAATTCATTTTTAATAAATGTCTGTACTAAATGAAGCTGATTTTTAAAAGTGTACCATCACAAAATAAGTTTCAGATGATAGAAGACAAGGAGAGGAAACAAAAAAACCCTATTAAGAATTCATCATTATACCTTAAAGTTACCATTATACCATAAAAATACATTATTGTATAATATTTCAGAAATAATCTATTGGTCTAACATAATCTGAAATTTAAAAATAAAAAGGTGCTTTGGGTATTTCTTCCTGAAGAATGGTCACATGTTCTTAGATCATCAGATGAGATCTTGCTAAGCCAGTGATTTTCAACCTTTTTCACCTCATGGCACATATAATTACTAAAATTTTGTGGCACACCAAAAAATATATATTTTGCTGATCTGACAAAAAAAGTAAGTGTAATTTTGATTGATTAAAAAAAAACAATAGTAATTACCTACCCTTTTTGTTCCAAAGGGACATCTTTAAAAATCAGGTACCATACTTGTATATAAGTACTTCTGGTACCAAGAATTAACCAATCAGATGCAAACTCATTATGCAATGTGTCCAGTAAGATACAACTCTATTATATGATGTATATATTTATGCTTCAAAATAAAGCACTCACACCATATGGCTATTGTTGTGTTGAGTGTTGCCATTTTTTTTTTTCACAATCTAAGGAAAAAGAGGTCAGTGTCTCTGACTAACTAGTCAGAAATTGCATGTTTTAAAAATTCTTGTGGGGACTTCCGGTCAAGATGGCGGCGTAGATAAACGCGGTATCGCGTCCTCCCACAACCACATCAAAGTTACAACTAAACTACAGAACAACCATCATTCAAAACCGCCTGAAATCAAGCTGAATGGAAGTCCTACAACTACGGAATTTAAAAAAGCAGCTACATCTAGACTGGTAGGAGGGGCGGCGGCGCGAGGGGTGGCTGCGGCGGCCAGGCACCTCGACGGGCTGGTCCCACACCCACGTGTGGCGGATAAAAATAAGGAGGCTCCCACGGCTGGGAAGGTCCTTCCTGAGGACTGAGGGGTCCCCGTCACACACCAGGTGCCCCGCTCAGGGTTCCAGGGCCAGGAAGAGAATCCCCATAACTTCTGGCTGGAAAAACCAGCGGGAACTGAGGCTCAGGGAAGCTGATGTGGCTGGAGCCCCAGGCAGCTCCTTAAAGGGCCCGCGCACGGACTTATCGAACTGTCTCCCTCTAAGCTTGGAGGGGAGGCAGCTCGAGGGGCGCCAGAGACACACAGGGAAGAACTGAGCTGTTTGGCACTGGAGCGAGGGCTGGAGAGGGGGGCTTCCTCGGGGACAAACGTGTTGTAAGAGGCCTTTGTTCCTTTGGTGAGCCCTTCCCGGGGGCAGCAGACAGTCGCCATATCTGGGACTCCAGCAACGTGGCTCACACTGGTAGCCCCGCCCTGCTGACTCCCTGAGGCCCCGCCTCACCCCACCCAACTTTCAAGCCCACCCAAGCTGTTGCCACTTGCTTAACCACAGGATTGGCCTGTCTTGGATCCTGCTTCAGGTTTTTCCTAAATTCTTTCAAACGAGCAGCATCTGGTCTCAGCGAGCCCCATACCTCTCGTTAAGTAATACACAGAAACAAACACAGGGAGGCAGCCAAAATGAGGAGACAAAGAAACAGGTCCCAAATGAAAGAACAACAAAACCCCAAGAAAAGAACTAAGCGAAAGGGAGATAAGCAACCTAACAGATGCTGAGTTCAAAATACTGCTTATAAGGATTCTCAATGAACTTAGTGAGAACCTCAGTGAACTTAGGGAGGGCCTCAAGAGCATAAAAAAGGACCAGTTAGAAATCATGGATACACAGTTAGAATTGAAGGAGGCATTAACTGAAATAAAGAATAATTTACACAGCTTCAATAATAGAGTATGTAAATCCAAGGAACAAACCATCGATTTGGAATATAAGGAAGCAAAAAACGCCCAATCAGAACAGCAAAAAGAAAAAAGAATCCAAAAAAACGAGGATAGTGTAAGGAGCCTCTGGGACAACTTCAAGCGTGCCAATATTCGCATCTTGGGGGTGCCCAAAGGAGAAGAGAGAGAACAAGAAATCGAAAACCTGTTTGAAACAATAATGGCAGAAAACTTTCCTAATTTGGTGAAGGAAACAGACATACAAGTCCAGGAAGCACAGAGTCCCAAACAAGATGAACCCCAAGAGGCCCACACCAAGACACATCATCATCAAAATGCAAAAGGTTCAAGACAAAGAGAGAATATTAAAAGCAGCAAGAGAAAGGCAGCTAGTTACCTACAAGGGAGTTCCCATTAGGCTGTCAGCTGATTTCTCAAAAGAAACTTTGCAGGCCAGAAGGGAGTGGCAAGAAATATTCAGAGTGATGAAAACCAAGAACCTGCAACCAAAATTACTCTATCCAGCAAAGCTGTCATTTAGAATCGATGGACATATAAAAACTTTCCCAGACAATAAAAAGTTAAAGGAGTTCATCACTACCAAACCGTTATTATATGAAATGATGAAGGGTCTTTTTGAAGAAAAAGATAAAATGTATGAACAAACAAAATGGCAATGAATATATATCTATCGACAATGGAATCTACAAACAAAATGAACAGGTAGAACAGAAACATTGTCATAGATACAGCGAACATTTTGTTGGTTGCTAGTTGGGAGGGGGGTTGGGGGAATGGCTGAAAAAGGTGAAGGGATTAAGAAGCACAAATTCATTGCTAGACTGACAAACCTCAAAGGGAAAGGGGTTGGGGGGGTGGGAAGAAATAAACCAAAGAACTTATATGCATAACCAATGGACACAGACAATAATGTGGGAAAAGGTGAGAGGGGGGCGGGAGTGGGGAGGAGGGGGTCAATGGGGGAAAAATGTGGAACATCTGTAATACATTTTACATCCAACAATAAAGATTTGAAAAAATAAATAAATAAATAAATAAAAATAAAAAATCTTGTGGCACACTGGTTGAAAATTGCTGTGGTATACTAATGCCATGTTATACAGTGTTATTTATCTTATACACAGGTTCCATTAGACAAGACCTTTCTGTTTAATGAGAATACCCCTCCATTTCTCTGCCTGTAGAAGAAACTCCACATAATGACAACATGATTGGTCAAAAATATGGTCCCAACCCTGGCCAGTTTTGCTCAGCGGTTAGAGCGTCAGCCTATGGTCCAGAGAGACCCAGGTTCGGTTCCCGCTAAGGGCGCGTACCTCAGTTGCAGTTTGTCCCCGGCCCTGGTTGGGTCGTGCATGTGGCAACCACTCGATGTGTCCCTTTCATGTCGATGTTTCTCTCTCTCTCCCTCCCACTCTATCTGAACAAAATACCGAAAAATGTCTTCAGGTGAGAATTAAAAAAAATAAAAATAAGGTCCCAGTTATGTTTAATAAGAAATATACTGAATTTAAAAACTTTTCTTGGCAGAATGTGCTCAACATCTATTACGTTCATGAAGTCACATGCTCTATAGCCTGGGCCAGAAATCAATGGACGCCTCTATATTATACCTATTCTTCATTTGATTTCTATTTATGATTCTAGATTTTAATAAAGTTAAATAAAGCACTACAAAATTAGTTCCCTCTCCTTCTCCACTTTCTCCAAAATCCTTAGTCTATGCCCTTCTCAACATTCAGTTATATTTAGAAACCAAAAAGGATTAAAATTGCTTTCAAAGTCAACAGAAGAAACTGTGTTTTATTCATCTTTTTAATCCTATTGCCTAGCCAAACCAGACACTCAAGTTATATTTGCTGAACTGAAATAAAGATTATCTTGATTTTAATAGATAATCCAGCCATTTGTGTATCTACATATGTCTATTAATCTATGTTTATAATGAATATTTTAAATATATTTGTTTTTATTTATATCACGTTAAAGAGGTAGAAAAGAGCCCTACCCGGTGTGACTCAGTTGGCTGGAGCATCGTCCTTTACAGCAAACAGTGGTTCTCAGCCTTCCTAATGCCATGACCCTTTAATACAGTTCCTCATGTTGTGGTGACCCCCCCAACCACAAAATTATTTTTGTTGCTACTTCATAACTATAATTTTGCTACTGTTATGTCTTAGGCGACCCCAGTGAAAGGGCTGTTCGACCCCCAAAGGGGTCATGACCCACAGGTTGAGAACATCTGCACCAAAAGGTCATTCATGGGTTCCATCCCCGATCAGAGCAGATACCCAAGCTGAGGGTTCAGTCCCTGGTCAAGGTGTGCACGGGAGGCAAACGATTAGTGTTTCTCACATCGATGTTCCCCTGTCTTTCTCTCTCTCTCCCCCCTCCTCTCTCTCTAAATATCATTTTAAAAAAAAAAAAAAAAAGGGGGAGGGGGGAAGAGGTAGAAAAGATACATTTGGCTACTAATCTAAAACCAGGCATTCATTTAATCAACTCGAAATATTACCTGCACAAGACTGACAGCTGATAAGAGAATTTATATTTATCTGTTGAATATTGTGCACCTCTAAAAGTCATACTGTAATTAAGTTATAAAATAACATGGTACCTGTAGCAAAGCAACATCACATCTGTGCTTATAAAGTGAATGTAACAGTTAACTATTTTAGTGAAAAAACAATCTAGACATAATTGGTAGATTAATGTGAAGTAAGCAGTAAACTTACTCTATGTCAGCCAAAGCTAACAAGTATAAAAAGTACCACGCACCAAAGGCAGCAACTGTAGTGAGACTGATTAGTATCAAACTGAGGACACAATCAATGATTAAACAGCAGATTAAATTAAATACAAAAATGAATAAATTTTAACTGGAGTCATAGTTGTCTTTAACTTGTTATTCATAACACCAATAAAATGAAATTAATATAAAGTTCAATTAAATTAATATTTATTAAGTAAAGTAGCTGTATCCTCTGATTCCAGATTGTTATGGGTAAGACTCAAACAGGAAGTCATCAGATGAATAAAAAGAGTACAAGCTGATGCCCTGGCCAGTTTTGCTCCGTGGTTAGAGCATCAGCCTGCAGACCAATGAGTCGAGGGTTCGATTCCGGTCAGGGGCATGTACCTTGGTTACAGTTTGTCCCCAGTCCTGGTCAGGGTCATGCAGGAGGCAACCAGTCATTGTGTCTCTTTCACATCGATGTTTCTCTCTCTCTCTCTCCTACTCCATCTGCAGATAAATGGAAAAAATATCCTTGGGTGAGGATTAAGAAAAAAGTATACAAGCAGCTATTAATAAACACCTCCAGGAAGTGGGAAAAGAGTAGGAAGGTAGGTTTCAACTTTTATCTCTTACTTTCTTTAAATCATAAAGATATCCCACTTATTTTTAAATTATTTTTTAATTGATTTTTTTTTAGAGAGAAAGAGAAACATCAATTGGCTGGGATCGAACCCACAACCTGGGCATGTGCCCTGACCGGTAATGGAACCAGTGACCTCTTGATCCATGGGTCGACGCTCAACCACTGAGCCACACCAGGCAGGCGAAGGTATCTAACTTTTATAATTTAAAACAAACAAACCCACCTATGGGTTTGATGATTATCTGTAAATAGAGGAAAATTCTCTAAAAGATTAGCAACAGTTAGCATGGGTAGTGTGAACTCAACATTTTAGTTTTCAGTATTTTAAAAAAGTGTCATTTTGTAATAGTTATATACTAAGGTACAAATCTATAGAACTGACACATATGTGTATTTAAATTCACAAAACTGGAAGAAAACCCAAAATAACTCTTAAAACTGTATCAAAAAAATCTCTCTAGCCCTGGCCGGTTTGGCTCAGCGGTTAGAGCGTCGGCCTGCGGTCCAGAGAGACCCGATTCAGTTCCCGCTAAGGGCATGTACTTCGGTTGCAGTTTGTCCCCGGCCCTGGTTGGTTGTGCGGGTGGCAGCCACTCGATGTGTCCCTTCACATCGATGTTTCTGTCTCTCTCTCCCTTCCTCTCTCTCCCTCCCACTCTATCTGTACAAAAAATGGAAAAATATCCTCGGGTGAGGATTAAAAAAAAAAAAAAAAAATCTCTCTAGACTACTCACAAAGAAAAGTATATTAATATACATTTTATATAATAAATATAATTAATAAATAAACAAATTTTATTATATCCTTTCACCAAAAAGAAAACTGAGTCTGAGAGGTTATGTGATTTTTCAAAGTCTTGCTGCCAGAATCCACATGCAAAACTCTAGATGCTCTGGTACCTATTTACTTTTTGAGCCTCATCTCTCACTGCTTGAAGTATTTTTTGTACCTTGTTCTCTAATTTTAACTATAATGAATTCTTTAAGTTCTCAAAGGGTCTATAACCATCTCTTCCTTCCAGATTTTTGCACAGAAACTGAAGTTCTCTATTGAAAACACTGTTAGCCTCTGCCCCTGATTTACAATGAATTATTCCTCATTCTTTAAGTGACAAATAACAAAAAATCTGAATTTATAATTTTTTTAAAATACAAAAGTTAAATTCATTTTCCTTTCAAATTTGTTCTAAAGTCACTTTCTATGGTCTTTAAAGACATAAGTTCCTGGGAAGCAAAAGATTCTCCCTTGCTACTAATTAATGATGTGAGTTATACCAGAAATTATACTTATTTAGTAACTGCTTAACTAGTATTAAAAGTAAACTAGTAGTAATTGCTAGAAGCAAAACTAGGAGCATAAGTAATAGTTAAAACCTGGAAACTAGCAACATAAATTTTAATGGAGAAGTAGTAAAAAAAAAATGAAATTAAAATATAAAATAGGTAAATACTGAAAACACTCTATGTAGGAATTAACAAAGAAAGAAGTTTACTTCTCTGCAGGCTCAATATGAACTGACTACACAATTGTCAACAAAAGTGATGCAATGCTAGTATGATATAAAAAGATTATTTTAATTTTGTATCATGCTACTTTACTGAATTCATTGATCAAATAACATTTTTCACAGAATTGGAATAAATAATCCTAAAATTTATATGGAATCACGAAAGACCCCAAATAGGCACAGCAATCTTGAGAAAAAAGAGCAAAGTTAGAGGTATCATGCGACCTGATATCAAACTATATTACAACACTATAGTAATCAAAACAGCATGATACTGGCGTAAAAATAGACACACAGATCAACGGAACAGAATTACAGAGCCCAGAAATAAACCCATACCTATATGACCAATTAATCTATGACCAAGAAGGCAAGAACATACAATGGGACAAAGACAGTCTCTTCAGTAAATGGTGTTGCAAAAACTGAACAGATAAATACGAAAAGATAAAACTAGCCCATTTTCTTACACCATATACAAGAATAAACTCAAAATGGATCAAACTTAAATGTAAGACCCAACCATAAAACTCCTAGAAGAAAACATAGGCAGTAAACTCTTGGACATTGCTCTTAATATAATTTTTTTTTTTGGATATATCTCTTTGGGCAAGGGAAACAAAAGAAAAAATAACAAATGGGACTACATCAAACTAAAATGTTTTTGCACAGCAAAAGAAACCATCAACAAAACAAAAACAATCAACCTATTGAACAAAAGAAGATATCTACTGATGATACATCTGATAAAAGGTTAATATCCAGAATCCAGGAAGAACATACACAACACCCCCCAAAAAACCCGCAAATAATCCAATTAAAGAATGGGCAGAGGACCTGAATAAACATTTCTCCAAGGGTATAGGCATATGAAAAGATGCTTAATGTCACTAATCTTCAGAAAAATGCAAATTAAAACCTCAATGAGATATTAGTTATCATCAAAAAAGGAACAAACAACAAGGCTGGCAAGGATGTGGAGAAAAGAGAACACTCGTGTACTGTTAGTGGGACTGTAAATTGGTGCAGCCACTATGGAAAGCAGTATGGAGGTTCCTCAAAAAATTAAAAATAAAGCTACCTTATGATCCAGCAATTCCACTCCTGGGTATTTATCAAAGAAATCCAAAATACTAATTTGAAAAGATATATGTAGCCCTATGTTCACTGCAGTATCATTTACAATAGCCAAGATCTGCAAGCAACCTAAGTGCCCATCAATAGATGAGTGGATGAAGAAGATGTGGTATAAATATAAAATAAAATATTACGTGGCCATAAAAAACTATTATAAAATAACATTGAATATCAACTATAATCAAAAAATTTTTTGAAAAGAAGTATTATTCAGAATAATGCAGTAACCCACTATATTCAACACACATCATTCAGAGTGGATTATGGCACCAGCTCTGGGAGGCCTATTTTATGAAGAAAATGACAAACAAAAGCAAGTTCAAAGGAAGGTGATCAAGAATGATAAGATTCTTGAAGACATCACAGCTGGCATGTTCAGAAAAGATTTAAATATTATGATCCTTATTCCCAGATATTTTTAGTAATATCATGAAAGAGCAACTAGATCTGCTCTGTAGGCTTTCAGTGGGAGGAAGTTACAGGGAAACAGTTGATGGGCAACTGGAGGAAGTGACAGGAAAACAGATTTTGTTTTAGTAAAAATAAATATCCTTCTAACTATATTATCACCTTATGAGATAGAATACTGCTCAGTAAAAGATTCATGACCACATTAAAGATAATTTTGAGAAAGATTTTCTGGAGCAGCAAAGCCGCTGTATAATATTTATTCATTCTTCCATTCACTATTTGTTGAGAGCACCCCATGGGCCAGGCACCGTTCTTAGCACTTCAGACATGTCCTTGCTCTGACAGAACTTACATTCTAGTAGTAGTATACACACAATAAACAAGTAAAGACATAAATAAGATCATTTCACAAGGCAGTATTTTGAAGAAAATAAAACAAGACACAATCTCAGTGCAGATTCGGGGGTTGGGGAGGAACTCTATCTGCATAATCAAGAAAAGGCTGAGGCTGTGCCTTCAAGTTAAGCCACAAATGACAAGAACGAACCAGCCATGAAACAATCCAGATCAGAATGATTCAAGCAAAAAGTAAGAAAGTACAAAGACTCTGAAGAAGGAATGGGTTTGGCATTCAGAGACTGAGCTCAGCATGAGTGGAACAGAAGTGGACAGTACCTCCTCATCAGGCCACAGAAAGAAGTTCGAATTCCATTATAAAGGACAAGCAGTGGAAGACCATTTTGTGTTCTGAGTGTTTTAAGCAGGGAGACATCAGATGTGATTTACATTTTTATAAAACCACTTTGGGTACATATGCAGAATACATTTTAGGGAGGTGAAGGGAGAAGCAGAAAAACCAGTTAAGAGGCTACTACAGTTGTCTACACTGAGGATGATGGTGGTTTGGGATGTAGTAGTGGCAATAGAGAAAATGTCCAGATTTGGAATAGAATTTGAAAGAAAATTCTAAAAGATTTTCAGATCAATTGGATCTCAGAGGTTGGGGAAAGAAGAATATTTTTAAAAACTAACATTCACAGAGTGCATGCTTTGTTCTAGAAATTGTTTTACATCGTTTACATGTAGTCATTTATTTAATCTTTACAATTTTACAAGATCTGGAGAAATTATAAGAAACTAAGGTACAAAGAGGTTAGGTAACTGCCCACAGACTCAGAGCAGAGATAAAACCCAAGATATCAAATCAATACAGTATAGCCTCTCTAAAGCAGCAGAGTTGTGAAGAAGATTTAATGACACTGACTTGGGCACAGGATAAATGGCAGTGCCTGTAGAAGAATGGGGGTAAAAATGCATTTGGAGGACAAGAGGATTTCTTTTCAACCATGTTATGTTTGAAGTATCTATAAGACATTGAAATGGAGATATCAAAGAGATAGTTGAATAAACAGGTTTCCAATCTGCTCCAGGCTTAGAGTAAATGGGATCAACTATGTGACAATTTATAGTATTAATGCTATACAAAGGAAAATATTACTAGGGAGAGAATGCACACACACACGCAAAAACAATTAGCAGTCTAGGACCAAGTTCTGAGGAACTCCTTAGAAGCTGGGAGGGAGATGATCTAGCAAAGGTAAATCTAGGAAGCAGTCAAGGAAAAAGGAAGAAAATCAGAATTATCACAGAAGCCAAAAAGGATGGAGTGGCCTACTCTACCAAATGTTGCTGAGAAGTCAAGAAATATGGGACCAGAAAGTGACCAATGGATCTGGCAAAGTGATAGTAAACTCAACAAAACTCAAATAGTTACTATGAAATGGTGAGGACAGAAGCAAGCTAGATAGAAGTGAATACAGGGGTGGGGGTGGGGGGGGGGTGATGATGAGAAAGTAGCGACAGCTCCTATGAACAATTCTTTGTGAAATTTTACAAAGAAGGGAAACATATATGAGACAGTAGCTGGAGGAGGACAGGGTAACAGGTTCTTTTTTTTCCTAGGATGAGATCTACTAACTAGAAATTTTTGTATGTTTATGGCAATAATCCAAATGATCTCTAATTCTTTTTCCAACTCTAATTGATACCGTTATAATAACATGGTTATTATTTAACAGGAAAGGAGCAAAGGAGAAACTAGATAATATAGACATGCCATTTATACAACTATGCCAGAAAGCAACAGTTCTATTCCCTGTAGATTGATGGGGGAAGGGACTAGATGCATGCCCAGTAAGGTCTGGGTGATGTGGGAAGGTACTTACCTGCCGATGGCCAGAATAGGCATAGCCACTGTAAGTGCAGAAAGATTTGATATATGAGCTCCTAAACAAAGGTTCCTCTCTCTTGACTCTTGGCACCCTGGCTCTCTTGGGACTCCTGTTGCAGGGGGAGCACTCCCCTGCATTCACCCACGTGGCTCGTGGCCATGTGGGACCCACACAATGAACTGATGGACAGGATTTAGCCTGATGCTCTGCCAGATTCAACTTCACCATGGAATGGAAACTCTGGACACTGGCCTGCTTCTAGCTCTACTAAAGGTCCAACTGCACCTTTTCCTGGACTGGCTTAAGGAAAATGGGACTTTGCAAAACAAGGAATGAATGAAACTCCACAAAAATAAAGCTTTTTACCACATCTCATTCTCCTGTGTGGACCTCCGGAAATGCTTATTCCGGGGCACTCCAAGAACCATACTCCCACTAGCAACAGGGAAAAGCAATTCTCTGGTAACATCAGCATCTAAGCTAAATGCAACAGCTATGTTAAATTTATTTTCCTTTGGATATTATACATTATGCTAGAAAATACCTTGCCTCTTCAATAAAATCACCGTTAGGAATATTTCTGGGGGATTTCCATACCAAAAATTATTGGTTCTAAAACACAATGATATTTAAAATATACATAATGGGGCTGTGTTGTACTCAAATCACAAAACATAATCAGAATGAAAATCTAGTGTATTCATAAAAAGAAATGCTATGATTGCCATATCACAGACTGCAGGTTTTTTTTTAAGTTATAATTCTTGATACTTAAATACCTGTGACTTTCCATCAGCGACAAGCTGCTACTATCCCTTTAAATGTATGTGTAATAAAAGAGCAGAAAATTTTTAAATATTTTCCATTACTTAATTGATTTCATTCTAGGTAAGTGCTACCTGTAGCATGACAAAATACTCTTAGAAGGGATTGACAGCATATTGACCAACAAAGAAATCATTGTTTACCATATCCACTGAGACACATGGTTACTAGTTAATGTCTCACAGTTAATAATGATCTATTGATCATTCTTATACAAAGCAGGCATCATTAGAGCAAAAACAGTATTTGCTCAAAATACAATAACACCTGCAACTCCCAAATGGTAATACTGTGAAATCTAGGTAAGTAAAAGGCCTACTAGTCCCTTAACTTGAGGAAGTAAGAGAAGGTGGAGAGGGATACGGTTGTTGGGGTTTTCCTATGGCTTAATTCTATTAATTCTCCATATTCTAAGTCAGTTAGTTAAATTTCTATTCATTTTTATCCTCAGTTCTATCACTAATACAAAGAGAATAAAGAAACACTCACAAAAGTTGTAGTTAAAACTAATCACTTCCTAGATACTTATATATTCTCCCACTAGAAGTGCATCACTTCTTTTATAAATTATTTTAAAACAAACTGAACCACAGCAAAGCATGCTGGAAATGGTATACAATCATATACTAATAACATCCCTTCTCTGTTTATGTACCTCAGAATGGCCTCTCTGTCACCATCTCAACCTGCGATTTTTCACTGATGGTTTCCATCACAGTAGCCTGTTCATTTTTTTCATTGTACCTATAATAATTGCTAATTATTTGCTTACTTTTCTGTCTCCTCCCACTGGACTGAAAAGCAGAAAACTATGCATGTTTTAATCACCAAAGTATAACCACTTCCTGCTCAGATACCTGGTATTAAAAAAAGATGCTCCCAAAATACCATTTAATTAATGCGAATAAGTGAATGTTTTTATAGTTTATCAAGATTACCAGGAACAAGGTCTGATAACAGCTGAATCACAGAATATACTTCCAGTAATACAAACTTGTATCTTATTAAAAAAAATAATATCATTTAAAAAAAGTTTTGTTCTTTAGTCTGTTAATATAATTATACTGATTGACTTGAATGGTGAACCAGCTTTACAATACCAGGATAAATTGTTGTGGTTATGATAAATTATCCTTTTATATATTGCTGGATTCTCTTTGCTAATATTTTGTGGAGGATTTTTACATCTATGTTCATGAGGGATATTGGTTTTCCATTCTTGTTATGATTTGTCTGATAATGCTAGCCATAAAATGAGTTGAAAAGTGTCTCCCTCCTACTATGTAGAATTGACATTATTTCTTCATTGAATAATCATCTCAAGAGATGCAGAAAAGTCTTTTGAGAAAATTCAACATTGACACATGATAAAAAAAAAAAACTCTCAGTAAACTAAGGGAACTTTTTTACCCTGATAAAAAGCATCTATTAAAACCCTATAACTAATATCTTTAATGATGAAAGATCAAATGCTTTCCCCCTAACATCTGAAACAAGGTAAGAATGACCTATCTCCATCCTATTCAATGTAGTATTGAAGGTCCCAACCAGTGCGATAAGAAATAAAAGGCATACAGATTAAAAAGGGAGAAATAGCCCTGGCTGGTTTGGCTCAGCAGTTAGAGCGTCAGCCCAAAAAGTTGTGGTTTCGATTCTAGTCAAAGGCACATACCTCAGTTGCTGTTCAGTCCAGCCTTGGTCAGGGTTGTGCAGGAGGTTACCAATCAATGTGTCTCTCTCACATCGATGTGTCCTCTCTCTCTCTCTCCCTCCCTCCCACTCTATCTGAAGATAAATGAAAAAATATCCTTGGGTGAGGATTTAAAAAAATAAATAATAAAAAAGAGAAATAAAACAGTCTATTCACAGATAATAAAATTGTCTATATAGAAAATCCCAAAGCATTTAAAAAGAAAAAAACTACTAGAATAAGTGAATTTAGCAAGGCAGTAGGACACTAAGTCAACATATAAAAACAGCATCTCTAGCTCTGTTGCCGAGATGGTGCTCGACCCGACATCATCTCAGACATGTCAAAAATATGTTTTGATCCCTAAAATTATGAGGAAAAGCCCAAGAGAGATGTTCTGAACAAATTCAAGATTTTACCAAATGTTGCAAGGGACCTGAGATCCTTATGGTAGTAAAATGCCTAAAAGAAAATTCTGCATTGAAAGAACATCCAACAGCTTACTATAATGATCCTGCCTTTTATGAAGAATCCCAAATAGAATATCTGAAGGAAAAAGAATTCAGAAAAACTGGTATTCCTATCAAGAAAAAGTTAGAGAAGCCTCCAACAAGCATGTAGGCAAATATTCAAATGATATTCAGTAACAGTATTCAAGAAAATCACAACTACCTAAAATAATGACAACAAAGAAGTCTGTTTGCTTTATCCTTAACTTTGAAAATATTAATTTTGTCTGAAATAAAGTATTTTAATGAAAAAAAAACACTATTTCTCTATATAGCAATGAATAATTAGAAACTGAAACATTAAAACAGTATAATTTACAATAGTGCCAAAAATCACTAAATACTTCGGTATTAATTTAACAAAATTTGTGCAAGATCTACATGCTGAAACTACAAAATACTGTTGAAACAAATCAAATAAATGATGAGATGTACCACCTTCATGAATTGCAAGGCTCAATATTGTCAAGATGCCAGTTTCCCCCAAAATGTGGATATAGATTTAGGCACCCATTCATCATCAAAATCACAACAGGACTTTTGGTGGAAACTGTGAAGCTGATTATAAAATTTATGTAGAAAGGCAAAGTAACTAAAATAGCCTAAATAATTTTGAAAAATAAGACTTACTATAAAACTACAGTAATCAAAACAGTGTGGTACTGGTGAAAGAACAGACACAAAATCAATGGAACCAAACACCCTCCAGATACAAGGCAAACAAAAAGTGTAGAAATTGTTTTGGGTTAAGTGTAAGAGAAGTATGTTTCTTTCCTATGGCATTAAATCAGAAGTTGCAAATACTGATGTCTTCTGCCTAAAGATTACTTTCACTTTAAAAAGTGGTCCAAGAGTGTTAGGGAAAAAAATGAACAGCAAATTTTAAAGGGGGTAAAACAAAAGGAAATTAGTATCCATAGGAAATGCCACTATAAGAATAATATAAAGATATATGCTGGGTTTTAAGCTTTGTTCTAAATTACTAAAGAGATAAAAGTTAGAGGAATAATAGTAATTTCAAATGTGAATAATTAACCTGAATAATAAGACAGAGGTTTTGCTGACAATATTCAAATATGTCTACTTTCCTCATATAAGGAATTTTCTACAAGCACTGAAAACCAAAAGGCAATTAAGTAAGTGACAAATCGTTATTCCTTGGTGATGAGAAGGAAGATTATGGGAGGAAAGTTTATCATATAATAAAAGTAAACTAAGAAGGCAGTAAAAAGTAAAGTAGCTGTTGAGACTGTAAGGTAAAGTACACATGAGCAAATCAAAAGTTTACACCAGGTAGTACTTATTGTTCTTTAAATCGAGTGGTTGGGTGATGTTCCTCTTCCTTCCCCAAATTTGAACCTCCAAACCGGGACTTTAGAGGTTGTATGTGGCAAAGATTTGTGTGGGAATTATTATACTAAGCTTTCCATGGTATAAGAGGGACTGAACTCCAGTTTTAAGAAACTGGACGAGAAAAGGGGCGTGGCGGGGAAGAGGAGTGACTTTATGGAGCAAGAGATGATTGGAAGATGATTTCACAGTGGAGGTGGTGGATGAAATTACAAGGGCTGGGTGGGCGAGTTTACTAAGCTTGGAGTCGGGGAGTGTAGGCAAATTAGTCACCCCGTAGGTACTGGGGTGGGAAAATTGTGGAATCGGCACGAGCAGGAAGCAAAGCGAAGAGGGGATGAGAAAAAGGGATAGAGGGTGAACATCCCTCACACCCCGAGAGCCAGGAAACGTGAGGACGGGGGAATGGGACACCAGGAGCTGGGACAGCAGGGAGCCAGGTGGGAGCGAGGCGGCCGTAAAATGGGCACACCCTCCAAGGGACCCTCGCGGATTAAGTCCCAGGCTCCCAGGGAGCGTGCAGGTGTAGACGGCCGGCACGACTCCTGGGTGCAGGTGTAGACGGCCAGGACACCTCACTCACCTGGTTGGTGACCTGGAAACGAAACAGAGAACACGATTTAGAGACAAACTGCCCCGAACCGGCGGCCGCAGCCCGGCTCCCTGCGCCCCCGCGTGCGTCCCCAGGCCGAAATCAGAGCCGCGCTCACCTCAGGGTTGGCCTCCAGCGGCAGCCAGCGCTGACGCTCCATGGCAGCTCTGCCCGGCCCCTCTCCAGCTCTGACAGCCGTCGCGGTGGCAGCCGCGGCCGCTTCCGCCCCCACGCGCCGTGACCTGGGACCGTCCGACCACAGCCCTCCGGGAGGGGTGCTGAAGGATGAAGAAGAGATTGACAACACTCTATCCCTTTTCTCGCTCCCTAAAAAGCCACACATCAAGTCTTACGTTTCAAGTTAAGATACAATCGGAATGGGAAATAAGAGCCACCTCCTAGTGCGAAAGGAAAAAGCATCTGAATCTACACCTCGCTCCCCGCCCGCTTGGACTCTTCCTATCAGAGCCAACCTCTCGGTGCCACGCATGCGCCATGCGCCGGTCTGGGACCGCGTGCTAGTGGGCGCCCCACCCATTTCTTCAGAGTCAACCAGAGGCGCTAGGGGGCGTACCCCTGAGTCCTAGTCTGAAAGGTAAGGACAGGGTAGCTGCCCATATGGAAGCCCCAAGGCACGAGGATGCCTGGAAGTTATGCCATAGAACTTCCTTTGTTAAGCTGCAGAAGTGATGCGTTGACCTTGTCTGCTATTGCAGAGCAGGGGACATGTTTGACAAAAAATGTCAAGTACCTATTTTGAATCAAACACTGTACTAAGTGTTTGTTACACAAAGATGAGCTCAAGGTAGTGGATAGGAAGTGGACAAAAGAACGGGTCACAATAGTGATACATATGAGATGTGCTGGAACTCCAAAGAAGTGCAGGTAAAGGGGGACGGGGATGTCTGGAAGGCTTCCTGGATAAGGTGGACAGCTGGAGTGAACCTTTTTTTTTTTTTCTTTATTGATTTTAGAGAGAGCGGAAAGGAGGGACAGAGGTAGAACATCAATTAGCTGCCTCCTGCATGCCCCCCACTGGGGACCGGGCCCACAACCTGGACATGTGCCCTGACCGGGAATTGAACCAGGAATTGAACCAGCGACCTCTTGGTGCATGGGTCAACGCTCAACCACTGAGCCACACCGGCTGGGCTGGAGTGAACCCTTTTAAAAGAGGTGCTCTGAAGAAGGGAAAGTATGCATTGTGGCTGCAGAGCCTGCAAGATTGAAGGACAGTGATTAGAGGTGATGCTGGAGAGATAAGTAGGAACAAGCCAGTTAATACAGATCTGGGCTTCATCTTGAAAACAGGGAGTCACTGAAGGAAATTAAGCAGGATTTTCATATCTCTCTTCTACCAGAATGTAAATTCCATGAGGCCTACAGAAGCATATTTTTTAATTCTTCACATTGTTTCCCCAAGACATAACTCAGTGCCTGATACATAGTAGATACCCAATAAAGAGTTGAGGAGTGAAGGGAATAATCTGGTATGGAGTGAATGGAATAATCTGGTATGCAGAAACAGTGTTTGTCGATAATGTAGAAAACTTGCAAGTGAAATGATGAGAGACTTAATTAAAGCAGTAGTCATAGAGATGGAGAGGCAGTCACAGATAAAAGAGATACTGTTTTAAGGGATAACCCTTTGATGAACAGGAATTGTCAATGGTAAATCCAGAAATTTGACCTGGGATAGAGTCCATATTACAATTCTACACCCAAATAGAGGGCATTCAGGGAAGGGAACAGTTAGCGAGAGAGAGAAAATCATTATTTCATTATGCTGAGTTTGTCTTTCTTGGGGAACTTTCAACTCTCCCACTCATGTCTTTTCTGGTCACTGTTCTTTGACCTCCAAGGAATTTCCTACCCATGACTCCATGACTCCTCCTTTTTCTTATCTATCTGATAGCTTGCTGCTATCCCCACCCAACTGTGATTTGGTAAATCTGAAATATCCAGCACATGATGGGCAGCTATAGTTGCATAATACTTGGGTTGCAATGGCCAGGCTCTCAGTGGCATACCATGAGTATTTGACAAATGACTTACTGTCAGAGGAATGAACTTGCGCCAGAATCCTGAGTTTCTGAATGATGACTCTCCTATTAGGGCTTACCTATGACTCCACACAGCATCCTTATCTACCATGAACATCGCAAGCACCATTGGATCTGCTGAGACATCTAAGGTCAAATAGCAAGGCAGCTTACATTTCAGCTTGGACTTGCTGCAGAGCACTCCCTTCCTCAGGGACCCACTTAAACTGGCAGCTGTCTATGTTAACCAATAAAAGTGTTGCAGCTGTATTCCCATGTGTGGCATATGCTGCCTCCAAAAGCCAAAAAGTCACACCAAGTGCTCTGCCTCTTCCCAATTAATAGGAAATGTAATGTGCAATAACATTTTTATCACCTTAGAGAGGTTGTCCCAGCATACCCAGACTTTTGGACCCATAAAGACTTAATTAGTCTGGCCAGAGTGGCCCCGTTGGTTGAGCATCATCCTGTGCACCAAAAGGTTGCCAGTTCGATTCCTGATCAGGGCAGATATGGAAGGCAACCAATCAATATTTCTCTCTCACATCGATGTCTCTCTCTCTCTCTCTCTCTCTCTCTCTCTCTCTCTCTTCCTTTCTCTAAGCTTGTCCTTGGGTGAGGATGAAAAAATAAATTAAAAAAAAACTTTATTAATATATTAGTAGGCTCCTTATCTTTGTAGGGTTTAACTGTCTCTCTCTGGTATAGATGTACCTACATTCATATCAAGGGCAGTACTTCTCAAACCTGAATGTGCATACAAACATCTGGGGAGTCTAAAATGCAAATTTTGATTAAATAAGTCTGGGATGGGACCCAACATTCTGCATTATGGCCCCAATTTTTTAACCCTCCCTTTATCCACATTCTTTGCCATATAACTTTAAGTTTTTTCCAAGAGTCAAAGTAGTATTCATCCTCACTATTCATGAATCCTCCTTTTTTAATTTGCCTACAGCTAACATTTATTTGTTAACAATTCAATAATCCCCCAAATTAATACTTTGTCATTTTCACAGTTATTCGCAGACATGGGCAGAGGAATGACAGAAATCTTGAGTTCCCTGTTGAAGTCTCATACTGGAAACAAGTGTTCTTTTTGCAGTCTATTTAGTGCCATATTTTTTAAATATTAAAACATTTTTTTTTCTTTATAGTTTAGAGAGAGAAGAAGGGAGAGGGAGATGAAAACATTGATGAGAGAGAACATCAATTGGTCATCTCCTGCATGCCCCCACTGGGGATTGGGCCCACAATCTGGGCATGTGCCCTGACAAGGAATCGAACCAGCAACCTCTTGGTGCATGGGTTGATGCTCAACCACTGAGCCACACCAGCTGGGCTAGTGCCACATTTTTAAATTTTTGTGCTTTTTGTTGGTGATTTCACTGTATATATGCATGGCCTAGGCATTGTGCTGATGTGCTACTGCTGTCTAGTGTTCCTAAGTCCAAGAAGAATGTGATGTGCTTTATAGAGGAAATACAAGTGTTAGATAGGCTCCTTCAGGCATAACTTGTGGTAGTGTTGGTTGTGAATTCAGTGTTAATGAATCAATAACACATATTAAGTGAGGTCTCTTTAAACAGAAACACACATAAAACAACATTGTACATCTGTCTGTCGATGAAAAGGTGACTAGAGGCTCACAGAAACCTAACCTGTATTTCTCCTGGGAGCAATTAGTCTTTACTAATTCAGTGTACATGGTGACTTTATAGACCGTAACTACCACAAACAATGAGACTCAGCTGTATATTTCCCCACTCCTTGACACCGAGTTCTGCCATGTGACTTGTTTTGGTCAATAAAATGGGGCAGAAATAATGGTGTGCCAGTTCAAAGTCTGAGACTGGAACTAGCTTGTGTTCCTGCTTGCTGACTTCCACTTCTACCACAGCCTTGAAGAACGGGCTTGGCTGGCCAGCTGGTCCCAGGAACAGAGTGAGAGACACCTCAGCTGAGCCCAGCCTGGACTGGACAACCCACCATTAACCCCCACACATGTAAGCTAAATAAATGTTTGCTCGTAGTATGACATTGGGGGTTTGTGGACATTTATTTATTTATTTATTTTTATATAGCCAAAGCTAATTGCTATACCTTCAGAAATTTTAATAATCAGATTAAAAGGAGTAGCCAGCTCACTGATAGGCCTGCTCCATCCCCCCCCCCCCAACTCCAATTTAAAAAAAAAAAAGTGTAGCCTGGGTCAGGGTTGAGAGGCTCCATGGGGCCTGTCCAGGTATCCAGGTGGGGCTGGGCCCAGGTCGCCCAGCCCACAAGTGAGGCCCAGGTCACAACATGCTGTGACTGTGCAGGGAACAGTGCCTCAGCCACGGGACTCCTCCATCTGGGCCGCTGCCATGAGAGGAGCCCCAAAATTGTAATAACCAAATACAAACATATGATTTTACCTCAGATTCTCTAAAAATGTGTATGTTGATGCAACTTTAATTTAATGAAGTGTTTAATTATTTTAATTAAATGACATGGTATTGTAGCAACAACAATAATAGACATTCACACTTGATTCGACCTTTACACTTAACAGAAACGTTGACATCCCTCATATATTTGTTTGATCCTCACCATAGTTCACAAAGTGGGCAGGTGAGGAGATACAGCTGTTCCCAAATTACAAACAATGTAAGCGTGGCTTGGAGAGGTTAAGTTGTTTCCCAACATTGCACAAGTGACCTCAGCCTGGATTTCCTGCAGCCATATCCAGGATTCCTTCCAAAAAGAATAAAGAGCAGCATGATGTTCACAAGCCAGGGAACGGAACTCAGAAATCTGGGGGTTACAGAAGCTAAAAAGAAAGAAATAACCTATAAATTATTCTAGGGACAAATCTGCCTCTATTAAGGGTCAAGAGTTGAAACATTTCTTATATCTAAGACAGTAACTTTAAATGCACCTAAAATGAGTAAAAATTTAACAGAGAATTGGGAGTCTTTAATGTAGTCTATTATATATTCTATAAACTTCACAAATGCAATTTTAACAAAGTGAAAAATGTATTGTTGCAGCAGCTGCCTGAATTCCTCTTAGGAAGGAACTGTCTACTCAGAAAAATTTCATCGATGAGCCACTTAGGTTAGAGACTGAGACCTTAGGACACCCTATAATAGATCATTGCTAAACCTCTCTGCATGAGAGGAGAATATAAGGAAGGAAGAAAATTGGAAGAAAGAGAGGGAGAGAATGAGGGAATAAATAAAAGGAGGTAAGAGTGAGGATCATGAAATGGAGCCCATGGGAGAGAAATCCTAGAACTTAATTGGAAGCCAAGATATTTTATTTTCATTGATCACTAATGAGTTTGAACATTTTTTAAAGTCATTATTGGCTATTACTTCACAGTCTTTTCATCCTCCATTGATCCTATAATTTTTTCTCAAAAGCCTGTAGCATGTGTTATCTATTACAGTGTTTCCCAGCCTTTTTCAGCACATGATGCAGATAAGAAATATAATATAAACTTTTAACATTGATAGGTTAATTTTGATGGCTGTCAAAGAATATCAGGATTTTCCACCTTGATTCCCCACTTGACTAAACTCATAGTTTTTCTCAGCAACTGATGAAAATTCAACAGCTTTTATTCAAAAGCAGCAGCAAGGTTTTGGACAATTTGATATTTGATGTTTTAACAATAGTAACTTGTACCTCAAAACCTGCTTGGTCTTCCTGATAAATTTCTTTCTTATATTCTGAGGCATTTGGCAATTTCTCCACCTTGAACTGAAATAAGCAACTGTTTTGATTTATCTACTCAAGACTATCACCTTATCTTGGAACTGTAAGTTATTTGGTTGCTGTATAAGAAAACAAGAAATTTTGGTCATCCCTACAATATTCTGTATTTGCCTTACTGATACAAGTTTATAACCCACTGTTCTTTTCATACCTATCTCCATACGTGGTTAGCTTTTTATTATGCCAATCACAGCACAATCTTTTATAATACATTTTAAATGGCAGTTAAACATAATAATATACAGCCAACAATACCCATAACTCAATGGAAGTGTTGAACAGCTATGACCAAGTTTGTGCACACTTACAAAAACAACTGAGTCACAGCTGCTGCCTGGCTACCTGTCACTGGAAGAAGCCATCTGATGCAATGTACTGTATGATTTTTGAGATGTTAAATTTGAAAAAGTACAAATGAACAATTGATGAAATTCATATTTGTATAGCACCTGACTTAATAAAGTTGTTATCATAGACCTAACCAGTCCAGGAAATCTTCCAGATTCAGCCTCCACCCAGCATTCCCTAGGGCTATCAGAACCAGTTTCTCTATATACTTGTAACTCATTCGTGGCTTAATAATCCCCCCCCCCCACTTGATCAGAAGTAGTAACTACCATAATCTCTCAAGCACTGAACATACTTAGGCCTCATTTTTAAAATAAGAGATGTGGGGGTGGGATGAGGGTGGGGTGGAGAGAAGAGACAAACCCAAGAATTTACATGCATATGTGCATAACCAATGGACACTGACAATAGGATGGGGAAAGCAGGAGCGGGGTGGGAGTGGGGAAGAGGGATCAAGGGGGGGGGGGCATCTGTAATACTTTCAATAATAAAAATAAAAATAAAAATAAATAAAGTCTATTAGAAATGTTAAAAAATAAATAAATAAGAGACTGTGTAAGGTCCCCTTAAGCCAAAGGTTGAAAACTATGCCCTGTCATGCAGGTTTCAGGTAATCATGTGAACTGGCCAGGTGGAATACTAGAAGAATGTGGGGACAGGGACAAAACTGGAACCTGTAAAACCAATCTAAATACATTCTCATTCAGTTTCTGATATAGTTTTTCCTGTTTTGTTTTCTTTGTCTTAGTTTAAACATCTGGATAGGGCAGATTTGGCCTAGGGGCTAAGAGTTTGTATGTACTCTGCTTTAAGTTCTAAACCTCTGCGATTCTAGGATCCCGAATCCTGCTTTATTCCCAGTTCTGCATTTTTGCTTATGCTGTCCACTGATTACCACCACTATCCACCACCCCCACAACAACATGCACTCAATTATTCACATTCTTGAATAGCCTGAAGCACAAATAGAACATTCAATTAGCAAAAGGCAGCCGGGAAGGATTTCAGCGGGTATACTGGGAGTACTCAATCCCTCTGGAGTTCTCTGAAATTAGATTGCAGACTGTAAATTAAAACCAGAGTTTGAAGTTTGACCTATTAGCTAGGTGATGTTGCTTAACATTCCTCAGTTTTCTTATCTTTAAAATGGAGATAATGTATGCTCTAGATAACTTAGGGCTTCTTTTGACGATTGACTATCATGATGATAATAATAGGAGCTAGTATTCACAGAGCATTTACTATGTTTAAGAATTTTTCTGTGTGCTTTGTCTTGTGTGATCTTGTTTAACCTTTAATAAAAACCTTGTGAGACAAATATGAATAGCCTCATTTTTACAGATTATAAAGCTAAAGTTCAGAAAGGCTCTCTTTACTGAAGTCACACAGCTGAGTGGTAGAAGACAGATTTTAATTAAGTGAGACTCTAAATTTAGCTTCCAGCACATCATGTCATCCTCCACTGTCATAGTTTCCTACTGCTGTTGGAACAACTTACCACAAACTTCGTGGCTTAAAACATCACAAATTTATTCTCTTACGGTCTGAAGGTCAGAAGTCTGATATGGTTCTCTCTGGGCTAAAACCAAGGTGTTTGTAGGCTGTGTTTTTTCTGGAAGCTATATGGGAGAATCCACTTTCTTTCCTTTTCCAGCTCTTGGTCACCTTTCATCTTCAAAGCCAGCAACCGCCGCTGAGTCTTCCTCACATTGTTTCTCTCTGACTCCAACTCCTCTGCTGCCATCTTCCATTTGAGGACCCTTGCAATTACCTTGGGCTCATCTGGGTAATTCAGGAACATATTATTTTAAGGTCCACTGATAAAGAAACTTAATTTCATTCACAAGCTTAATTCTCCCTTGCTATATAACCTAACATATTCACAGATTCTGGAGATTTAGAAGTTGACCTTTTTGGGGGCCATTATTCTGCCTTCTACCACCATTGATAAAACGGTATAGTATGGTATGGTATGGCATGGCATGGCATGGCATGGCATGGCATGGCATGGCATGGTATGGTATGGTATGGTATAGTAATGTGTTTTTAATGGACATCTATTGTTTTTGTTTTCCCAGAATGTTTTCATCCAAGTTTTGTTGCATCATCCTCACCTCTGTCATCTATAGGGTAGATCTTCTCACTCATTTTGCTGCTAGTGACTTTGCCAGTCACACAGTTCTACCTCCTGTGGCCATGACAGGGAGCGCTGGGAAAAAATATTACTGCATCACCCTAGACTCGGTATTGGTCCAAGGAGACAAAATATGACCCAAGCAGGAAAATCAGAGTCCCTCTCAGAACCGAGACAGAAAAGCAGCTTCCACTTTCCCTCTGGATCATGAGCCATAGGCTGTGACCCTAGAGATGCTGGTGGTCATATAGGTATAAGCACATGCCCTTCCCCCAAAACATATGGAGATGCCTAAGAGAATGAAGTCAACAATCAGAAGCTATACCACTACTGGGAAACAGATTGGGCCCTTTTGCTCCACCCCTACATTTCAGAGTCCACTCCTATAAGACAATAATTTCTGATGTTTTGCTCAGGAAAGTTTGAGTTGGATGTATATCATTTGGCATCCAAAAGCCAAAAACTACAAGCTTAGATTGAAGTATTACTTGCTTCATGTGTGCCAATTTTGTTTTCTCCATTACACTGTAACTCTTTTAAGATCAGAGTTCTTAATAGTTCTGTGGACATCCTCCTAATACATCTGTCAGTACTGGATTTATTGTAAGAGTTTCAAAAGTATTTTCTACTTTATCTGTCCTACTTACATGTCATAAAATAAAAATATATGCCTACAGCCCTGGCCAGTTTGGCTCAGCGGTTAGAGCGTCGGCCTGCGGTCCGGAGAGACTCGGGTTCGGTTCCCGCTAAGGGCACGTACTTCGGTTGCAGTTTGTCCCCGGCCCTGGTTGGTCGTGCGGGTGGCAGCCACTCGATGTGTCCCTTCACGTCGATGTTTCTCTCTCTCTCTCCTTCCTCTCTCTCCCTCCCACTCTATCTGTACAAAAAATGGAAAATATCCTCGGGTGAGGATAAAAAAAAATATATATATATGCCTACACATCTTTAATTTTAGCATTTTTCTTGATTCTGTTAGTAAAATCTATATTTTCCAAGTCTTAAGCTTCCACAAATTCTGATCTTTAATAAGATAGAGGTCTTAAAAATAAACAGTTGATCACATGTGTTGCTAGAATGTTAGGAGCAAAAGAACAAGAGTAACAATTGGCAGAGATTGGAATATACACAACTGACATTTTACTCTCCTCAAATTAGATCAATAGCTATTTAGGAAGGGAAGGGACAGTAATGCCTAATTTAAATTTTTTTTAAAAGTTCTAAATGGAATGCATAAAAAATGCAGAGAAAATATTAATTTTTTAATATATTTATTTTCCTCTTTTGGGAGCATTTTTATATAGTTAAGGTTAACATATGTGTATGTGCCTATGTGTGTTTATGTGTATGTGTGCACACAGCCTTCCATGGAGCATAATTCCCCCCATGGAGCATAATCTAATGGCAGCCAAGGGCTACAGATATATTCCCTGAGAAGTAAACAGAGGGCTGCACCATAGTACCATAGTGTCGTCTCTCATCAGACTTTTAGAGGAAATAAATAACTTGATTTATTCAGAAACTATGTTCCCACGCTAATTAGTACTTCTAATCAAGTCCAATAACCTTGATTCCTAAAACCTTGGAGACTATATATATATAATAGATTTTGAGTGCTTCATGGCAGGCACAGTTCTAGGGGCTTTACATGAGTTAACTCATGTACTTCTCCAACAATTATATGAAGGTTGTTTGTGGTAGGCAGAATTTTAAAAGATGTCCTTACCCCCAAGATTCCTGTCCCTGGTTATTCAATCAAACACAATGTAGGTCCTGCTCTGAAAGGATGTAATTAAGGTTATGGACTTTATGATAAGGAGGTTATCCTGGATCACCTGGGTAAACCCAATGTCATCATTTGAGATCTCAGAAACAGGTAGCTTTCTCAAGCTGGCGTCAGAGCAGTGTGGTGAAAGAACGATGATGCGGAATGGGAGGGAAGAGGGATTCAAAGTGTGAAAAGGACTTGACCTGTCATTGTTGGCTTTGAAGATGGAGGAAGAGGGGCTACAAGACAAGAAGTGTGGATGGCCTCTAGAAGCTGAGAACCGCCATTCAAAAGCCAACAAGGAAATGGCAACCTGCAAAAAACTGAGTTTTGCCAACAGCCTGAAAGTTGTTCCTCCCCCAGAGCCATGGCAAGGAACCAAGGCAGTCCTGCCATTTCACTAGCACTGTCCTGGGTTAGAAGAGTCTAAGGCAGTGGTTGTCAACCTTCCTAATACCGCGCCCCTTTAATACAGTTCCTCATGTTGTGGTGACCCCCAAACATAAAATTATTTTCATTCCTACTTCATAACTGTAATTTTGCTACTGTTATGAATCGCCATCAGAAATATGTGTTTTCCAATGGTCTTAGGTGACCCCTGTGAAAGGGTCGTTCTACCCTCAAAGGGGTCGCGACCCACAGGTTGAGAACGCAGATCTAAGGAAACACCATAGCCAAATCCAATTGGGTGGGCCTTGATTAGATTCCATTGGATAGGCTAGGGAATAGTTTTCAAGACTATTGTTGGGACAACTGAAGAAATTTGAATTTGCCCAAGTGTCAGATAATAGTATTTTATCAGTTTAACATTTCCGGAGTGTGATAGTTGTGATTTTTTAGGAGAATGCCCTTGTTCTTAGGAGATACATGCTCGCATATTTAGGGATAGTGCGTCATCATTACTGTGTATGTAGCTAGCGTTAAAGCAAATGTGTAAGAATGGTAAGTTGGTGAATCTAGAGGAAGTGTCTATGTATGTTTACTGAACTATTTTTTGCAACTTTTCTGAAAAACAATCAAGTTTTTTTGTTTCTATCCTCACCCGAGGACAATATTCCATTTTTTGTTCAGATAGAGTGGGAGGGAAAGAGAGGAAGAGAGAGAGAGAAACAGCACGTGAAAGAGACACATAGAGTGACTGCCTCCCCCAAGACCCAACCAGGGCCGGGGACAAACTGCAACCCAGCTACGTGCCCTTAGCGGGACAAACCGGGACTCTCTGGACCGCAGGCCCACGCTCTAACCGCGAGCCAAACTGGCCAGGGCCAGTCACCTTTTTGAGAATAAAAAGTTGGGGGGGGGGATCTCTTCGGGTACTCTGTGGAATGCAGCTGGGATGCGCAGGAGGGACGTGGAAGGCCAGCCGGGAAGCGACAGCGGCAGTCAGGCTGGGGCGGGAGCGCAGCGGGGATGGAGAGGACCCCCACCCCACCACCAGCGAGGCGGGTGAAATGGTCCCAGTGACGACAGCGCGTTATGTAACTCTAGTTCCCACAGGTTTCTCCCACGCAAGACGAACTTCTACGGGGAAAGGGGTGTGGCTTTCCAGCCGCTTTCACCTTTGATTGGGATCAATTCCTGGCGCCGCGACACGTTCGCGCTGGCGCAGAGGGAGCCCGACATAGGAAGAGTCCACGCCTACAGCGTTCGTAGGGGGAGACGGCATCTCAAAGTGAATAAGTCCTTCCCTGGCAGGGTACATTCTAAATATTAGGAACCATATTCCTATCGTAACTAACTGTTTTCTGAGAGGCTTCTTAAAACTGATATTTAATTGATAGTGTGGGTAGGAACAGAAAGGTGTTTCTTTATGCTCCCCCACATCCAATGCGTGCGCCAGGCCACCAGGGCCGGATAGGGAAGCGGAAGTGTTGGTGGCTCGCGGAGCATCCTGCTGAGCCGGTGGTGGGAACTCTGGACACTTGCCATGGAGGGGTCTGATGAGCCGCTCCTGGACGCTAAGGACAAGGTAGGTCCTGTCCTAGAAGAAACTGGGGAAGCGGGCTTCCGGTGCAAGAAAGATCATTCCCTAAATTGTGTTTCTGCTTCCGTTTCAGGTCACCAACCAGGTGAGTGGCAGCTCCGCCCGGTCCTCGGCCGGCCTCCGCCCGGGAAGGGGCGGGCTGCAGCACCTGGCCTGCCTCCGGCCTTGGGAAGCCTGGGGCGATGCCGCTGTCAACCTCCCCCATCTCTCCTCCAAGTCTCAGGCCTGTGGCCGGGAGCCAGTGACTTTAGTCCCCCTACCCTACATTGCATTTTAACCTCCCCACCCACCCCGGCCGAAAGAGTAGATCAAGTATTGTTCTTGATTAGGTGCCATTTATTCGAAGTTAGGTGCACAGTATTTTAGAATGATAGAGGGAAGAAATTAAAATGTACAAAGATAACACCATAAAAATATTCTTGGTCTTAAAAACCAGTCAATCTGCCAGTGTGTGTGTGTGTGTGTGTGTGTGTGTATGTATGTATACTAACAATGAGAATTAGAGTTTTTTGGTATATGTTAATCCTTTTTATTTGTTCCAAGTGTGTTTTTTTTAGACAAATAACTTATAACACACTTCCCAGAAGAAGAGTACTAAAACTATAGTATTTTAGGTCACAAGTCACCCAGGTCCATACAAAAGACTATAAGGAAGGGCTGAGATAAGAAAGAATGAGAATACAAGAGGCTGAGAGATGCCCCTTGACTGCTTTTGTCATCTATCTCCAGTTGAGCATGCTTTGTTGTTTTAGAGGGTTCCTGGGAGGTAGGGGGAACTCAGAGAGATAGGCTTTGCTCAGAGTTTCTGAGTTAGTGCACTTTGAGTCAGTCTTTCATAAATCATTTTATCCATTCACTTACACGAAATCATGTATAATTGAGTAAGATATCATGAAAGTGAGTTATACTTGATTATAGGGTTTTAAAAATTAAACCTTTTTATTGTGCTGTTGTTTAAAACAACACACATTTATTATCTTACAGTTCTGGAGGTCAGAAGTCCACAATTAGTATTGTAGGACTAAAAAGGTGTTGGCAGGGCTGTGTTCCTTCTCAAGGCTCTTGGGGAGAATCTGTTTTCTTGTCTTTTCCAGCTTCTAGAGGCTGCTCACATTCCTTAGCGTGTGAGTTCTGCCTCCATCTTCAAAGCACATCATTCCAGCTTCTGCCTCTGTTATCATTTCGCTTTCTGCTACCATCGTCACATTACCTTGACTGACTCGGACCCTCCTCTCTCCCCGTTATAAGGATTTTGTGACTACATTGGGCCAACATGGAAAATCCAGGAAACTCCTCACCTCAAGATTCTTAATTTAGTCATATCTACAAAGTCTTTTTTGTCATGTAAGATAACATATTCACAAGTTTCAGGAACTGGAATGTGGACAGCTTTTGGGGCTGGTTCTTTAGCCCACTATTCATCCTTCCGTCATTCACAAGTTACATGATTGTTCACATAGGAAAAGCCAAGGTAATTTACAAACAATATTAGAATTAGTAGGAGAGTTTAGCAAGGTGATTCAATTGCTTTCCTGTATTCAGACACAGAATTGGTATACGATTTTTTAAAAGATAATATTTTCAGCCCTGGCTGGTGTAGTTCATTTGGTTGGAGTGTACACCAAAAGGTAGTGGGTTTGATTTCCAGTCAGGACACATACCCAGAGTGCGGTTCAATCCCAGTTCAGGCGCATACGGGAAACAACTGATCGATGTTTCTCTCTCTCTCTCTGAAATCAATAAAAAAAATCTTTTTTAAAGATGTTTGCAACATTAAAAAAAGTAAAAAGTACCTTGTAATAAATCTAACAAAAGATGTTTAAAACCTTTATGAAGAAAATTACAGAGCTGAGATTTAAACACAGGTCTGTCTGATTTTAGAATCTGGGCTTGTTAAATTTAACAAGCCATGCTGCTATATTGCCAAGCACCAGAGGTCTAAGATTATTACTTCACATTCTGATATTTAGAATTATTTTTGAAATGATTTGTGACTTTCTTATATAGGCGTCTAATTAGAACTCTTCATTGATGAATAATTGTTCCTATTGCCACCTTTTGTTTCTTTCATTTTTGCCAGTTTTATGGTATAAATGAAATGTTTTGGTTTTTTAATATGTTTTTATTGATTTTAGAGAGAGGAAGGAAAAGAGAAAAACAACAGTTGGCTTTTTCCTGCATGCACCCTGATGGGCCAGAACCCAAAACCTGAGCATGTGCCCAGATCGTCAATCGAACTGGTGTCCTTTGCCCTCAAGGCATTTACAATCTAGTGGATGGAGGAAACAAATTTACAGATGACTAGTATACAAAGAATGTTTTAAGTGCTAGGGTGTACGACATGACATAGAGTGTTCATAGGAAGGTTGAGTAAACCAGGAAGGACTTCACAGAGCTGGTAGAATTTGGAAGGAGTGCTGAATTTAAGAAAATGTTTGAGAGTTTTATGCCCAGAGGAATGAACAGCATGAGCAAGGCTGTAAAGATCGAAAGTTAATTTAAAGAAGGAATGCTGCCCAGTTTGAGGATAAGTGGGAAAACTCTCCGGTACTGCTGTGACATGACTTTAGTGCTAGGTAAATGGTTGGTAACTAGCTCTTGAGGCAGCAGACTTTACAGGTTTGGACCTGTTACATGAGATTTTGTTAATTTATAAGCAGTGTTTAGAGTCTATACTCTGGATTGGAGTCGAGAAAGACTATAGACAAGAAACTAATTAGGAGACTGCATTAAAATTCAAGGCAAGATTTTAAAAACAGGCTTTGAGTAGGTTTGTAGCAGTAAGATTGGGAAGAAAGGAGTAAATCTCAGTGGCATTGGCCGAAATAAAATCTTGAGTATCTAGCAATTCATACATGTTTTGAGTAAAGGAGAGAGAAAAATCAGAGTTGACCAAAGTTCAGATGTAAATCACTAGGAAAATGGGGGTCATCTGTAGAAATGAAATGAGGATGAAAAACGTTTTTGAGGGAAGATGATATACGTTCGGTGTTGCTGGGTAGTTACATTATGAACTTACTAGTAGTGGATGTGTTTAATGGGAAAGACTTTATTTTTCTGTATTTTTACTGTATTAATATCTCAGAGTTAACTGGCTACCTGAATATTTTGTGGTTATTTGTATTTGCTAAAATTCCTATACTAATATAGTTCAGATTATATAGTTATGAGAATACATTTTTGATGCCATATATCATATTAAGCTTATTGATAAAGTTATTTTCTGCTACCTATATTTGCTCTCCTTTAGTTACCTATTGCTGCATAACAAACTACCCAAAACTTTGTGGTTTGAAACAACTATTTAATTGTCTCTTGTGACTCTGGGTTAATTTAGGCTTAGCTGGGTGGTAGTTTCTACTCCGTATCATTTCAGCTAAAGCTTTAGTCCTCTAGAAGTCTAATTGGGCTGGAAATCAAGAGGGGTCAGTGATGACTTTGGCTGAGAGCTCAGGTGGAGCTGATAATTGGAGTGATTTGGTTCTCCTTCACGTTCCTGTCCTTATCACGGTGGCAGGGTTCCAGGAGGGAGAGTCCCAGAGCCAGCATTCCATGAAGAAGGACACAGACACCTCCGCTTCTTCTAAGGCCTGTACTCAAGGGTTCCAGAAAGCCTCTTCTGCCATATTCCTCCAGTCAAAGCAATCACAAGAACAGCTCAGATTAGGGAAAATAAGCTCCATTTCTTGAGGTGAGGAGCAACATGTACATATACTAATTTTTAGAAGCTATCTTTAGAGACCAGTTAACAGAACTTCTAAACATAGTAATTCAATAAATACTTTTTGGAACATCCACTTTGTACCAGGTATTGTTCAATAGATTCAGTACTAAACTAGGTCAATAATGCTCCTACTCTCTTGAAGGTTGCATTTCCTTCGGGAGACAGTTAATAAGTAAACATGGTAATTTCAGATAATGATAAGTGCTATTAGGAAAATAAAGCAAAATATGGAGGAAGGTGCCATTAAACAAGATAAGAAGGTTGGTAACTGCAGATGTTTACTTGAGTGAGAGCTAATATGAATTCTAAGCAGAAATTTGCTAATAATTTCATGCCTTATTCAATTTCCACATATAAACACAGGTGTAGCATAGTACTGTCCAATAGAACTTTCTGCAATGATGGAAATGTTCTTTGTTAGCACTGTCCAGTGTGGTAGCACTAGCCACATATGACAGTTGAGCACTTGATATGTAGCTAGTGCAACTGAGGAACTGAATTTTTTTCTATTTGTTTTTAATTAATTTAAATAGTCACATTTGGCTAGTGGCTACTGTATTGGACAGCTCAGGTCTAACATGCAGAAGATGCTAAACATTCTTGTCCCATTCCAGACCTATCTACTTACTTGACCTACTGAAACTTAGTTTAATTCCAAATAATAATCATGTTGCAGCTAGGTAGAATAAAAAATGTGTGGAGCATGGAATCAGACAAATTTGTATTGGAATACCAGCTCTACTAGTTTTCTGTCCCTGGATGAGTTGTTTAATCAGTCTTTTCCTCATAGCGCTTTTGAGAGAGATGAATGTGTGCAAAACACTTAACATTCTTTCCATTTGAAAACTTTGATTTAAAAAGGACAGCCATGGCCAGTGTGGCTCTGTTGGGCATCGTTCTGTGCACTGCAAGGTTGCTGGTTCGATTTCCAATCAGGGTATTGATAGTTTTTGCTCTCTAAAAATCAATTAAAAAAATTTTTTTAAAGGAGAGAACATGAAAGTGTGTATTTTGTGACTCTAGCTATAAAAACCACATAGAGATAAAGACTTGAAATGGGGCACAGGAATAAGAAAATCATTTTTAGGATGGAGTTATGTATCATTATTTTTCTAATTTTCTCCCATGTTGTGTTTTGAAAAATAAAAATGAGATTTAAACTGAAATGCTCTTTATGAAGTTTATCTTTATAGGCAGTGTTTATAGTGATGTTTTTATATTCCTAATAACTTCAGCTACCATATCAATTAATTTTTAGTGCAACTGACTACAGCTAATTTCTTAGTTCACATTTTAAAATACATTTGCTTTCTGATTTTTTTTTTTTCTGTGTATTCATTTTACTACTGGATGCTTTTATATTTTTTTCACTACTAACTTTTCCTTGTAAATTATTTTCTTCATTCTATAAGAATGTTGAGGCTACATTACTTCATTCTTAGTGATAAGTGGGCTCTATTTTTTTTATTCTTTTAAAGATCTTTGCAGTTGATTCCTATTTAAAGCTAAACTGCATTTATTAGAAGGTTTGCTTTTAATTTGCATTTAAATGTTCAGTTTAGAATTTTGGAAATTCTCATCTCATAAACCTAATTCCAGCTTTCTTTAACCCAGGAATACTAACTTTGCCCAGTAAGTGTCTGCATGGCAGCTCTCCCTATTTCCTCACTTGCCAATTTTACCTTTGTAATGGTCAGTGGATTTCAGCATTGTGCTCCTTAATTGCTTTTCTCCTTGAAATCTAGATAATTCAGAGTTTTATTTCAGACTTTGAAAGTGACATAAGCAACGTTTTACTGTGGACAGTAAAAATGGAATTTCTTGCTTCAGGGAGTTGTACACACTGAATAAGTTTAAAGAGTGCCCAGTTAGCCCAACAGGTGTGTCTCAGTGGACTGAGTGTTGTCCCTGGTTCAATTCCTGGTCAGGAAATATTTCTGAGTTGCAGGCTCGATCCCCAGTGGGGGATGAGCAGCCGATCAATGTTTCTCTCTCACATCAATGTTTCTCTCCCTTTCAAAAAATCAATAAAAACATATTTAAAAAAAATAAGTAAGTGTCCAGTTAAATTTTTGGACATCACCTTTGAACTGATACAAATTTTGTCTGTAATCATGAACTCCCTTGAATTGTGTTCTTGGATTTCTAGTCACTTATTGAACATTCCTATTTAGACATTCCTTCTCACTTTTTGGTAATACCTTTGGACTTAAAATATATAAAGTCCTGACTGATACATGATATCAAAATTCTCCCAGTCATCTGGGCTCAAATTTTTATAGTTGTCTTTGATACCTCCCATAACTATGTAAACAATCATCAGTACCTAATGATTCATTCTTTACAGGTTCAACTCAGTCCTGCCTGCCACCACCTTCTTTCAGGCACTTAAAACTTTAAACCTGGATTATTGTGTTCTGCTGCCTCCATTTTTAATCAATACACTACTTTTCTGTCATTCTCTGAGTCCTTATTGCCTACAGGAAAAGTTTAAATGACTTATGTGATATGTTGTTTTTCACAAGATAGAATATCTGAGAGAATTTTGGAAACCTGAAAACATACAATTTGCAAAGAATTATTGGCCTCTTGATCACTTTTTTCAACTTTACTTTCCAAACTTCCTGACAAGAGCCTTCCCCTTTAAGACAGATAAATGTGCTATCCCTTAATCAGATCTTATTTTTTATCTCTGGTTGGTTCAGCTTAATATTTATTAAGCATTTATTCTTTGGCAGGTGTATATTTATGGAATATATAAATAAGCCACATTTTTCACTCAATTTTAGTTGTATTTACTCTTCAAACCTGAGTTTAAAGTTCTCCCTTCTGTAACGCTTTCCCTTGACCACCCACGCCTACAATAACGTTTTCTTTTCAACGAGGAATCACTGACTTACATCCCCACCCCACTATATGCGTAAAATAACATATACAAAACATATGGACACACTAATGAGTTATTTTAATTTTTCCAGCTTTATTGTGATATAATTGACATAGAACACTGTATAAGTTTAAGGCATACCACATAATGACTCGACATAACATACGTTGTGAAATGATGATTACCACAGTAAATATAGTTAACCTTCATCTCATACAGTTACAAAAAAGGAGAGTAATTTAAAATTGAATATTTGTGTAACCACAATAAAAACTCAGTAAATGGAGCATTACCAGTACCTAGCATATGCCCCTCCCCAATCAAACCTCTTCCTTCCTTCCTGTCCTTTTGTGATAATCATATTCTTGCTTCTCCTTATAGCTTTGCCATCTATTTATGCATCCTTAAACTATTATATTTCCTGTTTCTCAAGTTTAAGTGAATGGAATCACATAACTTTTTTATTTTTATTTTTTTTATGGGTGGTTTCCCGGGAATGCAGAGAGCAAATGGAATGTAACTCTTCAGTGACATAACTTTTTGACTTGTTTCTTTTGGCATTTTTTTTTTTTTTAGTGTTAAGTGTAGCTAAGTTCATTCATTTTTATTGCTGTACAGAATTTCATTTGTCCACTCTATTACTGATGATGTTTGGGTTATTCACAGTTTAGGGCTATTATTAAAGCTTACTAGGAACATTCTGGTAAATGTATCCTGTGTACATATGCACGCGTTTTTCTAGGTTATATTCATAGTTGAACCACTGGATCACAGGGTGTGTATAACTTCAGCTTGTCTAGGTAAAGCCAGTTTTCCAGAAAATTGGCCTAATTTAGACTCCCATCAACAGCATATGACACATCCTTTTTTCCTAATACTTAGAATTGTCAGACTTAAAATTTTGCCCTTTTGGTAGGTGTGCAGTGGTATTTCATTGTGGTTTAAAATTGCATTTCCTGCCCTGGCCAGTTTGGCTCAGCGGTTAGAGTGTCGGCCTGCGGTCCGGAGAGACCCGGGTTCGGTTCCCGCTAAGGGCATGTACTTCGGTTGCAGTTTGTCCCTGGCCCTGGTTGGTCGTGCGGGTGGCAGCCACTCGATGTGTCCCTTCACGTCGATGTTTCTCTCTCTCTCTCCTTCCTCTCTCTCCCTCCCACTCTATCTGTACAAAAAATGGAAAAATATCCTCGGGTGAGGATAAAAAAAATAAAATTGCATTTCCTTTTAAAATTGCTGTTTCCTTTTTATATGTTTATTCGTTTGTAGTTCTTTTGTTATGTATCTATCCTTTCTTTATTTTGGGGTGGGATTATTTTATTTAAAATGTACCTATAGCCCTGGCCAATGAGGCTGTGCTGGTTGAGCAGTTGTCCCATGCACCATAAGGTCATTGGTTCAATTTCTAGTCAAGGCACATGCCTGGGTTTTGGGCCCTATCCCCAGTAGGGGGCAGACAGGAGACAGCCAATGGATGTTTTTCTCTCTTCCTCTCTCTCTAAAATCAATTTTTAAAACATGTACCTATACAGTCTTTTTACTTATTAAATACATTAACCTTTTGTCAGCACCTGCCTGATCTTAATGCTCCAGCTGATTGGTCCAAGGCCAGTCTGAGACAGGAGGAAAATTTGGTCCTCACCCTCATACCAATCCCACCTTGTATAAAAGGAAATTTGTTAACAAGCAAAGCTTTTATACAGTCAGCATTAATTGGGTAGCAAAAGGTGTCAGTCAGTAGACAAATGTTTTTTCTGAGTGCTAATTCCTCCACTCATGGTCTAGAGTCAGTATTAAGAGCTGCATTTAGCCAACCTTGTTTTATGCCGTACCGACATTGAACAATCATTGACAGGAATTAGCTAAAAAGTATTGAGCCAGCCAGTAGTCAATAAGCATGTAATCTTTGGAGTCAAACAGACTTTGATTTCAGTTCTGATTTTAGAAATATGTGACCTTGTGCACATTATCTAAGCTCTCTGAAATTCAGTTGTGTCACCTGCAAAATGGAAATAACAGCCTATAATGTTATGATGATTCAGTGAGGCATTTAATACATGTGAACTGCATAGCTCATCACCTAGAAGTTGTCTATCACCAACTGTGATACAATCTAAAACCACCTATCACCCAGTATTTATGCTAATGAAGGTTCATGTCCAGGACTGTGGTGAAGAAACTGGATTGGTTCCCATGTGTGCCTCAATCAAATGTGAAGATGGTATATAACTCATCTTCCATTTTAGGACCTTCAGGTTGTAGAATGGGGGAAGGCATACATAACAGGAAAGAAGTAAGAGACAATCTAAAGCATTTGGAGTCCCCTTAAGTGCAAGAGCAAAATGAAAGGAAAACCAGTACTGCCATATCTTCTACTTCCATTACACGTCTGGTGGAGACTTTTGTTTTTGTTTTTTTCCTTTTGTAATTATGACAGTATTGTTTCCTAACTCTTTCTATCCCTTATTGCCTCTCTCCATTTTCATTTGGTTGCTGTTCCCCCAGCAATATTAAAATAAAGATTTTTTTTTTTACCATGATTGGTAAAGTTGAATGTGAGAACAGTAAAATTAAATAAATGTCTGCATTCAGAGCAATATTATTACCAATGTATTGTTTTGTACTGTTTCATTACAGCTTGTAGATTTTCAGTGGAAACTGGGTATGGCTGTGAGCTCAGACAGTTGCAGATCACTGAAGTACCCTTATGTTGCGGTGATGCTGAAAGTGGCAGATCATTCAGGCCAAATAAAGATCAAGTCATTTGAAATGACAATTCCACAGTTTCAGGTTTGTGATTTAACTCATTCAGTTTTTGCTCATTGTTCTGTACTTGCTGCTTAAAAATGATGTATAAAATCTTCCTGAAGGGAGAATAGTAATTGTTTTTATTTGCAATTACTTTGATGGGCTTTATATTTATTAATACAAAAGATATGAATTTGTTTTCTTTGGGAATGTGATAAATTATTATTATTTTAATATATTTTTATTGATTTTCTTAGGGAGGAAGGGAGAGAGAGAGAGAACATCATGTAAGAGAGAAACATGGATCAGTTGCCTCCTGCACGCCCCCTACTGGGGATCAAGCCTATAACCCAAGCATGTTTCCTGACCAGGAATTGAACCGGGACTTCTCAGTCCATGGGCCAACGCTCAATCCACTGAGCCTCGCTGGCTGGGGTTTATATATCACGTGTTCTTTATCCATTCATCTGTCAGCACTTAGGTTATTTCCATACGTTGGTTATTGTGAATACTGCTGCAATGAACATAGGAGTTCAGGTATCTCTTTGAGATAGTGATTTTATTTTCTTTGGAACAGAAGTGGGATTGCTGGATCATATGGTAGTTCTGTTTTACAAATTACATTTTAAGGTTTTTTTCCCTCTTTGGTTTCTTTCTTTTAAAACTGATATCTCTGCTTTAGAACCAAAAATAATGGTCACAGATTCAACATTACTAATGCTAATTAGTGTTTTGAAAAGAATTAGGACTTCATTAAAAAGGAAATAAATATAGCATATTGTGATATGTGAGTAGTCTTCAACTGAATATAAAGACACAATCAATTTCAAAAGAGAATGAGAATATAGGTTTTAATTCTTTTTATAATTCAGAATCCTGGGCTAATTCATATTTTGCTGTGCAGCATTTATGCTCTCAGATTCCACCTGCAGGATGCTTTTTTCTTCTAGGAAAAAAACACACAAATGGGGCAACTCTTTTAAAGTTAGTTTTTACATGGCAAACAGAGCCTGTTAATCACATAACAGGACTGAGACTTTGGCAACATTCTTTGAGCTTTTAATTTGTAACTTTTTTATAGCTGAAAATTTTATGGTGTGTGTGTGTGTATTTATTGATTTTTAGAGAGAATAAGGGAGATGGACAGAGAGAGAGAGACATCAATGGGAGAGCAAAACATTGAACAGCTTGCAACCAGGGCATGTGCCCTTACTGGGAACCAAACTGGCAACCTTTTGGTGCATGGGACAATGCCCTACCAATTGGACCACACTGGCCAGGGCCATTAGTGTATGTATATGTGTGTGTGTGTGTGTGTGTGTGTATACACATACACATATATATTTAAATTTATCTTTATCTTTATTGCTGAAAGTATTATAGATGCTCCTCCCCCTTTTCCCCATTGACTTCCTCCACTCTGCTTCTTTCTTCCACCCCCGCTCCCCCTCCCACTGCCTTCATCATCTGTGTCCGTAGGTAATGCATATATGCATATCAATTCTTTGGTCAGTTTCTTCCCAGCTCCTTCACTCTGTAAAGAACTAGTTAAATTCTGCCTCATTCCATAATCAATTTACATATAAATTAAAACACCTGGAAAGTATTATGGTAAGCGAAATAAGACTATCAGAGAAAGACAAGTATCATGTGATCTCACTTACATGTTGAATTTAATGAACAAAATAAACTGAAGAACAAAATAGATCTAGAGATGGAGAAGCAAGGGACAGATTGATGAACCTCAAAGGGAAGTGGGGAGGGGAGAACGGGAAGAGATAAACCAAAGAATTTATATGCATATATGCATAACCCATGGACACTGACAATAGTATGGTGAAGGGGGGATCAATGGGGGAGAAGGGGGGAACATCTGTAATATTTACAACAATAAAGATAAGTTTAAAAGAAAACTATTCTTAAGTAGCAAAAAAGAAGGGAAATGTAAATATATACATTATTTTTGCGGAGATTAAATTTTAAATTGGCCTCCCTGCTTCCTGGCAGGTTGAGGAGAAGGAAGACAATTTGTTTGATCCCTGTCTTATCTGAGATTTGACAAAAGAAGACTTCTATGGAAGAACTATCAAGACTAGCTCAATTTTTAAATGAAAGAAAAATAAGCTTCTACCATTCAAGGCACTGTCAGAGTCTCTCTTACTGCAACTGAACGTATCTCTTAAACAAAACAGCCCCTGACATGCAGTCTTTCACTTTAAAGTGATCTGAGCCTAGGAACCAACCTGTCATTTTCTGTTTTTATCTTCATTTTTTAGGGCGGTGCTGGGTAGTTAATAAGTATTTCTGGTGTGATCTCAAAAGAACTTTCCTATATGCTTTTTGAAAAGTTTCACCACATGCTTATTATCCAACTCTGCAATAATATTTTTCCATGTAGTACCAAATTATACTTCCTTGTTTCTTAGAATAGCCTTTAATAATATTTGAGAATATCACACTAAAATGTAATCTTAATGTTATGTAACCTCTGGTGGTCAGATATTATTAAAAGAACCACTTAAATTACCTCTGAAAGCAAAATTAATAATATTTTTCTTCTTTCTCTCCAGAATTTCTACAGACAGTTCAAGGAAATTGCTGCAATTATGGAAACTGTGTGAGAACTGATTACTTGGTTGGTAAATTGCTACCATCATTTAAAATCATGGACTTCGCCTTCTGCAATATAATTGCATGAGGATCAGATGATATTTATTGAAAGAAAATTGCACTTTTGTTTTCCCACTTTTTTAAATAATAAAAAATTAGACCAATCGGAATTAGATAAGAGGTGATCAATGTACTTATCAATGTGAATGTACTAAAAGTTACTGAATTTGTTACCAGTGGAAGTGGAGTTCTTTGGGTACCACAAGGAAAATAATTTTCTGAGGGCCCCACAGGAGGATGGGGTTTCATGGAAACTTAAGGGGGTTCCCATCCAAGGTCCCATCTCCATCCTTCCCACCATGGAAAAAATCCAATCTCGTCTTCAGCAAGGCCAAGATTAAGGCCACTGCCCAGAGTTGCTACTCCATATTAAAGTCCAGTCCAGTATCTGGCTAGCTAAGCTTGTGTTCCTAGCTGCACTCCACTGCGTCTGTGGTCTGCGCTGCCATGGGCCATGTGGCTGCCTAAGGCCACCTGGCTATGGAGAGGGAACAGGCTGGGAACGTGCAGGTCATGGAGCATGAGAGTGAGAGGGAATAAGGAGCACAAGAGAGAGGGAACTCTGGGGATTTTACTCTTCCAAGATTTGCATGCTGGCAGTGCTCCACCCTCCTAGCCAATTATCTCTTTTTCAGGCTAGACTGACAGACAAGCATCTACCCTACCTCACCCCAACTTCACTGCACATGCACCCATCTCCCCCTTTGTTTGATCCCTTCCCCCAGTTATCTGCAGGGCATGGACCCGTGGTTCCCTGGGGAGTGTGAAGCTGTAGCTTCCTGGTGAAGCTGCCCAGATGACCATGCTTACACCGTCTGGCTTCCCTTTGCTCTCTTCCTATTATTAATATTAACTAGGTAGTTATGATGATAACACATTGAACACTTTAAAGGGGCAACTCAGTGGTATGTGAATTTCATATCAGTAAATGAATAAATCAGACAACTGAATAATTGAAAAGGATGACATTACTTTATAAATTCGGTATCATAACATTCAATTACTATAAAGCAATCAGTGAGAAGAGCGAGGTCACTCTTCTTAAACATTTGAAATCAGGTTACAGTTGACCATTGTTTCCTTATATTAGCCAGGTTTTCAATTGTTTCTGTTATTAATATTTATAGAAAGTTCAAATACATGCACAGAGATAGAAAGATAAGTTTTATTCCGAGTTCTATTTAAAACCTGTTAGTAAAGTTAATCTTTTACATGATCTTTGTTGAATTTAAACGTATAAACCAATTGTTAAAATATTTTATGAAGTAAAATCAACACATATAGCACTGCTTAGGAATGAACAAATAGGTCACTTGGATAGATGGTGGCCTAGAAATAGATCAAGACATTTTGTCGAGGATGGTATTTCAGTTGGGTGGGAAAACATGATTGTTTAATAAATGATACTAGCAGTCACAATATTTGTAAAAATAGATTCCAGATGGATTAATGACTTAAGTAGAAAAGATAAAAACTAGAAGTTTTAGAGAATATTTATGTTAGCTAAGGCTTGAGGAGATAGCAACCCCATAGCTATCATATAAAACAAATTATTCAAAAATAAAAAATTTTAAACTATTTATAGAAAAGTAATGGGCCATAAACAAAGACAAAAGACAAATGCTAGGTTGATATATAAGTTAGTTCTTGGTTTGGATAACAAATTGCTTTAAATATTTCAAGTAGGAAGGGATTTTATACAAGAAATTAGATGTTTACTAAACTGTCGGAAAGACTGTGGGAACAGGTCATAAGCAATTGCTGGCTTTAGAAAATCCAGTAGTGCAAAAATTCCAGGGAAGGCGACTGCCAGGAATCTGCACAGTGCAGCACATCACCTGAAGCCACTGCACTGCCGTTCTGCCCTCTCAACACGTGCCGCTCAGTGCATGGAAATTAAGCCAGGCCCTGTCGACACAAATTTAGTCAACTGAGTTCCCAGGTTTTTAGTGCCCACAGAGAGCAGACTTAGAAGGGCCAGAATGGTGCTGAGTGGTTTTCTTCTGCTGGCAGAACTAGGACTTAAGGTCTTTTCTGCAAATTGATTACACACACACACACACACACACACACACACTCTTCACATATAAATTTCACAGTCCAGGAATATATCCTTTGGCATAAAGCCATCAATATAAAGATATTTGGCAAAATTAGCTAAATGCTCATCTATTACCTCCGTGTGGGCCTATAGGAAGACTGCATTTCCCAGCCTCCCTTGCAGTTAGTTTAGGATCACACAATTGGAGTGTAGCCAATGGAATTTGGGCAGAAGCATCTTAGGCCTCATCAGCCTTCCTCGCAAGCCATTCCTTGTCATCTAAGCCCTGTCCCCTGCCGGCTGCTGGCAGTGAAGGACGCGAAGATGGCCAGACCATAGTAAGGCGGCCCCCTGAAGTGCTGGAGGCAGACTGCCAGAGCAGCCTGACGAATCGGACGGTAGTGTGAGCGAGAAACAGACTTTTATCATGAGCTGGTGAGATTTCTTGGATAACACAAAATATATGTATGAAGATTTTTATTGTAGCATTTCCAGTGGCAAAAAGCAAAATAAAGGAAACACAGCAAAGAATACTTGTCAGTAAGGAAATGGTTAAATGAATTTGGCATATCTATGTAATGGAATGTCATGACATTTGTCTCTAGGATATCATATTATTATGATTTATAAAATTTTGTAAAAATGCATCCATACATTCGAACACCTAAAGGAAAATTCATAAAGGCATGGAAGGAAGGCTACCAGGTTGTAAGCACTGGTGGAGATGGTATATATAGAGAGACGAAGAACAGTTAAAACATTTTTTCTTGTTGTTTTAAGACCATCATGTATTATGGTTTTAAGATTTTTTAAAAATTGAATTTTAGCCTGGCCGGTGTGGCTCAGTGGTTGAGCGTCGACCTATGCACCAAGAGGTCGCCAGTTCAATTCTCAGTCAGGACATAGCCCAGGTTGTGGGCCGGATCCCCAGTGGGGGGCATGCAGGAGGCGGCCAGTCAATGTTCTCTCTCATTGATGTTTCTATCTCTCTCTCCCTCTCCCTCTCTCTCTAAAGTCAATAAAGAAAAAACATTAAAAAGATTGATTTTTAGAGAGAGAGAAAGGGAGAAGGAGAGTGAGAGAGAAACATAGACATGAGAGAGGGGTGTGGATCGACTTCCTCCTGCATACCCCCTACCAGGGATCGAACCAGCAACCTTTCAGTGCATGGGATGATGCCCAACCAACTGAGTTACACTAGCCAGGGTTGTAATATGGTTTTAAAAAATACTTGGAAATACATGATTTTTAAATAATACTTGTTTTAAAATATGCTTTTGAAAAGCTCTTATAGTTTTTTAGTGATAATGTTTTCTTGTTTCTTTTAATTTAACAAATGTGTAGTGTTTATGAAACAAAATTATGTGTAAAGTACCCCCTCAAACCAGGATAGACAAACCTGAAATACATCAAATGTAGGCCTCACTGTGCTTTAGAAATGGTGACTCCAGCTGGGTTTAACGTTTTGGTTGGTACCACTATAAGAAACTTCATTTCTACCTCTTACTTTTTATTTATTGGTTTGAGAGGGAGAGAGATAGAAACATCAATGAGAGAGAACATTGACTGGCCGCTTCCTGCATGCCCCCTACTGAGGATTGGGCCCACAACCTGGGCATGTGCCCTGACTGGGAATCAAACCGGCGACTTCTTGGTGCTTGGGTCGATGCTCCACCACTGAGCCGCACCGGCCAGGCTCCTCTTCTGATTCTTTACGTTGGAAATGTATGTCCTTTTCACACCCCGTCAGCATTTCCAGAGGTCTCCTATGTAAACCCACTTTCTTTCTTTGTCCTCTGCTAAAGTAGCACACTGCTGTGAGGAGCTCAAGTCCAAGGTCTGCTGCTGCCCACCTGTGGACTTAGATCCCACCAGCTGCTCATCCAGGCTTACCAACTTCCAGCAGACATATCCTGTTACCCAATCTCTGGTAGTAGCACATTACTGATTACTGATTAGGATTGTGAGAAGCCATGTCCCTTTTTTTTCTCCTTCCATCCTGTCGGGTACCAGTTTCATTGTATTCCTGGAAATCACAGTAGAAACCCTCCCACCCCCAACCTGGGTTAAAACAACACACTGCCTTCCCAGACTGCATTGGGTCTCTCCATCTCCCACCCATCCCAGTTTAAGGCCTTCCGTTCTCCATTTCCACAATTGTAGTGTTTAAGGTTACATGCAGAGGCCCAAAGTGAGCCACTAGCTTACTGTGGGTGATGGAATCAACTCGAGTAAATTTAAATTGTATATTTAAATGTATCCTTTGAATTTAAAAGACAAGTTTTCTTTTTTTCATGATGTAGTGTTATACTATTTTCATCGCAAATGTCTTTTTGCTTATAGTGAATTTAATGAGCTTCACTAGGCAGGCCTGGGACTTAACCACTATTTGTAATAACATTTCTGTGGGAAAAATGTGTTTCAAGTTTCATACACTTGACTTAAATGGAAATGTTTTGAAAACAACTCATTTTCAATGTGGAAAATGTATTAATGAGCTTTTAGTTTCCAAAAGGAATATATTGTGCCTGAGCTTATCAAGCATAACACAAGTATTTTAATATATTTTGCTACCAAGACAGGTTAACATAACAATCAGACTTCTGTGGAAAGAAGGTAAAGCAGTCACATTTAAGGGACTGAAATTTCCAACATACTGGTGGCTTGTTTTTAATTTTTTTTTTATCCTCACCTGAGGATATTTTTTTTTTGCATTTATCTTCAGATAGAGTGGGAGGGAGAGAGGAAGGAAGAGAGAGAGAGAAACACTGACGTGAGAGAGATACATCGAGTGGCTGCCACCCACATGACCGCAGCCACAGCCGGGGACAAACTGCAAGGGAGGTACATACCCGCAGCGGGAACCAAATCCGGGACTCTGGGTCACGGGCAGATGCTCTAACCGCTGAGCCAGACTGGCCAGGGCTGGTGGCTCGTTTTCTTTCTTTTTTTTTTTTTTAAGTTTTTTTTTTCTTTATTGGTTTCAGAGAGAAAGGAAGGGAGAAGGAGAAATAGAAACATCGATGAGGGAGAACATCGATTGGCCGTCTCCTGCATGCCCCCTACTAGAGATTGGGCCCACAACCTGGGCATGTGCCCTGACCAGGAATCAAACCAGCAACCTCTTGGTGTATGGGTCGACATTCAACCGCTGAGCCACACCGACACCGGCCAGGCACGCTGGCTTGTTTTGAAAAGTACTTAAGCAGTTTTAAAAATAAACTAATTTTTTAGAAGTTTGTGATTTATAGAAAAAGTGAGAATATATTTAGAGTTTCTTCATACCCCACACTCAGTTCTCCCTAATTAACATCTTACATTAGGATGGTACATTTGTTATAATTGATGAGCCAGTAGTGGAACATTAGATTTCTTTATTTATTACCTAGTATCCTTTTTCTGTTTCAGGATCCCACCCATGACATCATATTACATTTTGTAGTCATGTGACAGCTCCCAAGACTCCTTGTTTTTGTTGACCTGACAGGTTTTTTTTGTGTGTGAATTTTTATTTATTTTTTTGTTACAGATATTTTACCTTTTTACCCCATTGGCACCCCCCACCCCACCCCACCTCCACCCCGTCCCCGGCTTAGTTGTCCATGTCCATTGGTCATGCATACATGCATATAAGTTCTGTGGTTTATCTCTTCCCACCCCCCCCCACCCCCCCATCCCCTCTTCTGAGGGATGGCAGCCTGTGCCCTACTTCCATGCTTCTGGGTCTACTATATTCCTCAGACTTATGTTCATTATATTCCGTATATAAGTGAGATCATGTGGTATTTGTTTTTTTCTGCTTGGCTTCTTTCACTTAGGATAATACTTTCCAGGTCCCTCCATATCGTCTCAAAGGATAAGAGATCTTTCTTTCTTACCGCTGCATAGTACTCCATTGTGTATATGTACCACAGCTTTTTTATCCATTCGTCTACTGTTGGACACTTGGGCTGTTTCCAGATCTTAGCTATTGTAAATAGTGCTGCTATGAACATGGGGGTACATATATTCTTCCTGATTGGTGTTTCAGGCTTCTTAGGGTATATTCCCAGCAGTGGGATCACTGGGTCAAATAGCAGTTCAATTTTTAATTTTTTGAGGTAGCACCATATTGTTTTCCATAGCGGCTGCACCAGTCTGCATTCCCACCAGCAGTGTATTAGAGTCCCCTTTTCTCCACATATCCGCCAACACTTGTTTGATGATTTGTTGATGGCGGCCCTTCTGACAGGTGCGAGGTGATACCTCATTGTTGTTTTAATTTGCATCTCTCTGATGATTAGTGATGCTGAGCATTTCTTCATATGTCTTTTGGCCATTTGTATGTCCTGTTTGGAAAGGTGTCTATTCAGCTCCTCTGCCCATTTTTTAATTGGGTTCTTTGTCTTCCTTTTGTGGAGTTGTATGAGCACTCTATATATATTGGAAATTAACCCCTTATCTGATACATCATTGGCAATGATGTTCTCCCATACAGTGGGTTGCCTTTCCATTTTGATGATTGTTTCTTTTGCTGTGCAGAAGCTTTTTAGTTTGATGTAGTCCCATGTGTTCATTTCCTCCTTTATTTCTGTTGCCTTAGGTGAGGTATCAGTGAAAATTCTGCTCCGTATGATGTCCGAAATTTTGTTGCCTACATTTTCTTCTAGAATTTTTATGGATTCACGGGTCACATTTAAGTCTTTTATCCATTTTGAGTTTATTTTTGTATATGGTGTAAGTTGATGGTCTAGTTTCATTTTTTTGCATGTAGCTGTCCAATTTTCCCAACACCATTTATTAAAGAGGCTGTCTTTACTCCACTGTATGCTCTTGCCACCTTTGTCAAATATTAATTGAGCGTATTGCCTTGGGTCCATTTCTGGGTTTTCAGTTCTGTTCCACTGGTCTATATGCCTGTTCTTGTGCCAGTACCAGGCTGTTTTGGTTACAGTCGCTTTGTAGTATAACCTGATATCTGGTATTGTGATCCCACCTACTTTGTTCTTTTTTTTCAAGATTGCTGTGGCTATTCGGGGTCTTTTTTGGTTCCATATGAACTTTTGAAGTATTTGTTCTAGTTCTATGAAATATGTCATTGGTATTTTGATGGGGATTGCATTGAATCTATAGATTGCTTTGGGTAGTATGGACATTTTAATGATGTTAATTCTTCCAATCCATGAACAGGGTATGTGCTTCCACTTTTTTATATCTTCCTCTATTTCTTTTTTCAATGACCTGTAGTTTTCTGCAAATAGGTCCTTTACTTCTTTGGTTAAGTTTATTCCTAGGTATTGTAATTTTTTTGGCGCGATGGTAAATGGGATTGTTTTTTCAGTTTCTCTTTCTGTGAGTTCATCATTGGTGTACAAGAATGCCGTTGATTTCTTGACGTTAATTTTGTATCCTGCTACTTTGCCAAATTCATTTATTAAGTCTAGTAGGTTTTTGATGGAGTCTTCAGGGTTTTCTATGTATAATAACATGTCATCTGCAAATAATGACAGTTTCACTTCCTCTTTTCCAATTTGGATCCCTTTTATTTTTTCTTCATGTCTGATTGCTGTGGCTAAGACTTCCAGTACAATGTTAAATAAGAGTGACGAAAGTGGACATCCCTGTCTTGTTCCTGTTCTTAATGGAAATGTTTTTAGTTTCTGTCCATTGACTATGATGTTGGCTGTAGGTCTTTCATATATGGCCTTTATTATGTCGAGATATGATCCCTCTATTCCTACATTGCTGAGCGTTTTTATCAGAAATGGATGCTGGATTTTATCAAATGCTTTTTCAGCATCTATGGATATGATCATGTGGTTTTTATTCTTCATTTTGTTTATGTGGTGTATCACGTTTATTGATTTGCGAATATTGTACCAGCCTTGCATCCCTGGGATGAATCCCACTTGGTCATGGTGAATAATTTTTTTGATGTATTTCTGGATCCTATTTGCTAATATTTTGTTCAGTATTTTGGCGTCTATGTTCATCAGGGATATTGGCCTGTAGTTTTCTTTCTTAGTAGTGTCTTTTTCTGGTTTTGGAATTAGAATTATGCTGGCTTCATAGAATGAGTTTGGAAGTCTTCCTTCTTCTTGAATTTTTTGAAAGAGTTTGAGGAGAATGGGTGTTAGTTCTTTTTTGAATGTTCGGTAAAACTCCCCCGTGAAACCATCTGGGCCTGGGCTTTTGTTTGCTGGGAGGGTCTTGATTACCTCTTCAATTTCCTTAGTTGTTATTGGTCTGTTCAAGTTTTCTATCTCTTCCGGGAATAGTTTTGGGAGACTGTGTGTTTCTAGAAATTTGTCCATTTCACTTAGATTGTCGAATTTGTTGCCATATAGTTGTTCATAGTAGTTGTTAACGATCTTTTGTATTTCCGTGGTGTTGGTTGTTACTTCTCCTCTTTCATTTCTGATTTTGTGTATTTGGGTTCTCTCTCTTTGTTTCTTGGTGAGTCTAGCTAAGGGTCCATCAATCTTGTTTATCTTTTGAAAAACCAGCTCTTTGTTTCATTGATCCTTTGAATTGGTTTTTTGGTCTCTTTGTCATTTATTTCTGCTCTGATCTTTACTGTTTCCTTCCTTCTACTTGCTCTGGGGTTTTCTTTTTGTTTGCTTTCTAATTCTTTAAGTTGTGAGGTTAGATAGTCAATTAGAAATTTTTCTTGTTTTTTGAGGTAGGCCTGTAGTGCTATGAACTTCCCTCTCAGAACTGCTTTCGCTGCATCCCATAGATTTTGTGTTGTTGTGTGTTCATTTTCATTGATTTCCAGGAAGTTTCTAATTTCTTCCTTGATCTCCTCGGTGACCCATTCATTGTTTTATAACATGCTATTAAGCCTCCATGTGTTGAAATGTCTTTGCCTGTTCTTGTTGCAGTTGATTTCTAGTTTCATGCCATTGTGATCTGAGAAGATGCTTGATATGATTTCAATCTTCTTGAACTTGTAGAGATTTAGTTTGTGTCCTAGCATGTGGTCTATCTTTGAGAATGTCCCATGTGCACTTGAGAAGAATGTGAATTCTGTAGTTTTGGGGTGTAATTCTCTGTAGATATCTATTAAATCCATTTGGTCTAGTGCTTCATTTAGAGTCTCTGTTTCCTTGCTAATTTTTTGCCTAGAGGATCTATCCAGTGCTGTCAACGGGGTGTTGAAGTCCCCTGCTATGATTGTATTGTTGTCGATTTCTTCTTGGAAGTCCTCCAGAAGATTTTTAATATATTTTGGTGCTCCTATATTGGGTGCATATATGTTTATCAAGGTTATATCTTCCTGTTGGATAGATCCTTTCAATATTATATAGTGGCCTTCTTTGTCTCTAGTTATGGTCTTCATTTTGAAATCTATTTTATCAGATATGAGAATTGCTACCCCAGCTCTTTTTTGCTTTCCATTTGCTTGGAAAATTTTTTTTCATCCCTTCACTTTCAACCTATGTGAGTCTTTTGTTGAGAGGTGGGTCTCTTGTAAACAACATATAGATGAGTCATGCTTTCTTATCCAATCAGCTACTCTGTGTCTTTTTATGGGAGTATTCAGTCCATTTATGTTTAAGGTGATTATTGATATGTACTTATTTATTGCCATTTTTGTTCAGTGTGGTTCTATTTTTCTTCCCATTTCTCCTGCTAATTACAGCAGTCCTTTTAACATTTCTTGCAGTGCTGGTTTGGTGCTAATGTATTCCCTTAGCCTTTTTTCGTCTGGGAAGCTCTTTATTTGATCTTCTATTTTGAATGATAGCCTTGCTGGGTAGAGTAGTCTTCGATTCAGATTCTTGTTTTTCATGACTTTGATTACTTCATGCCCTTCTCTTCTGGCCTGTAGTGTTTCTTGTGAGAAGTCAGCTGAGAGACTTATGGGGTTCCCTTTGTAGGTAACCTGTTGCTTATCTCTTGCTGCTTTTAGGATTCTCTCTTTGTCTTTAATTTGTGGCATTTTAATTACTATGTGTCTTGGTGTGGGCCTGTTTGGGTTCTTCTTACTTGGGACTCTCTGTGCTTCTTGAACTTGAATGCCTTCTTCCTTCACCAAATTAGGGAAGTTTTCTCTCACTATTTTTTTGAATATATTCTCTATCCCTTGCTCATTTTCTTCTTCTTCGGGGACTCCTATGATGCGAATATTATTTTACATTTCCAGTTGTCCCATAGTTCTCTTAAGCTGTCTTCCTGTTTTTTAATAGTTTTTTCCTTTTGTTTTTCTGATTGGTTGATTTTTTCTACCCTGCCTTCTAATTCACTGATCCGGTCCTCAGCTTCCTCTACTCTGCTTTTTAAACCTTCCAATGTGTTTTTCATTTCTGATATGTCATTTTTTATCTCTTCTTGTTGGTTTTTAATTTCCAATGTCTCTATGTCCTTACTCATGCTGTTCAGCTTCCTCAAGATCATGGCTCTGAATTCTAGCTCTGTTAACATGCCTAATTGCTCCACATTGATCTCATCTTCGGTGGAGGTCTCTTGCTCTTTCATTTGGCTTCTGTTTCTGTGTTTCACCATTTTGGCTATCACTGTGGGCTTTGGAGCCTGTCAAGTTTTCCCTGTGGGTGTTGGTGTTCTGCTGTTTGTGGCTCCCTCTCCTGTGTTTAGATGAGCGAGGGAGGACCCACGTTGAACACCACTGTCAAGTCTTACTTTCCTGGTTAAAGTTGCCAGCCCAGGAAAGGTACTGTTATCCTCTAGCTTTTTGCCTGGAGGCTAGCAGTCTAGGTTACTTGATGAGTTTTGGGTTGTCAGTTGATTGAAAAAACTCCCTCTGGTGCTCAGCCAAGGGGCTTTCACGAGGGTGGGGCAGATGCTGGTTGTTAGTGAGCCTCAATTAGCACTTCAATGGCCTACAGGGTGGGGTTGGATCTCCGAGGGAGGGGCTGCTGCCTCTCCTCAGAGCCCTGGGAAGGAGCAATGTGGTCACCGTCCTGAGTGGCTGCACTCAGCCAAAGCTCTGAGCGCCCTCCAGATCCCGAGTGTCCCCACACAGCTCCAGTCCAGTCCGCCCTCCCTCTGCCGGAGCCCAAGGTGAGTGGCTGTGGCTGTTTCAGCCTCTGTCCCGGCTGCGCTGTGGAGCCGCCTGGGAGTGTGACCCGAGGGCGCTGCTCCCAGCTGAGGCCGCTGCCGAGCTGCCGACCGTGGGCTCCCAGCCCCGTCTCGCGCCTTCGCAAGCCTACCGGGATGGAGTCAGTGTCCCTCGTTATATGGTCCTCCAGGCTGCTTTTCTGTTGCTTTTTCCCGTCGATTTGTCTGTGTTATAGTTGTAATTCCAGTTTGGTTCTGGGAGATGGTCTGTGTACCTTCTGTTCACTCTGCCGCCATTTTTCCTCTCCCTGACCTGACAGTTTTGAGAGTACTGTTCAGGTATATTGTAGGATGTGCCTCAATTGGGGTTTGATGTTTTTCTGGATTGAAGTGATGGATGTTTGGGAGGAAGTCAGAGAGATAAAGTGTCATTTTCTTCACATCATATCAAGGGTATATACTAGCAATATGATTTATGATTTGATGTTGACCTGAATTTCCTTGCTGAAGGGGTGTTTGTTAGGTTCTCCACTATAAAGTTCCTCTTTTCCCCCTTCTTTCCAGAGTTGACTCTTTGGAAGGAAGTCACTATCTGTGGCCTATACTTAAGGAGTGTCAGTTATGTGCCCCTTTTATGATGAAGTAGCTACGCATTTTATTTGGAATTCTCAATTGAGAGATCTGTCTCTTTTCCATGATTGGTAGTTATTTATATCAGTATGAGCTCATGGATATTTATTTCACACTTGGGATTATAATTGAATACTCTTTTGTTGCTCAAACCATTTCCAACTTTGACCTTTGGGAGCGCTTTTATGTGGCTCCCGTGCCCCTTTGACCCCACGCTCCCTCCACCTTTCATGGAGGACTTCCCCACTTTCTGTCACTTGACAAGCTCCAGGCTCATCTGTATATTTTCTGTCCCAGTCTTAAGAGGCAGACATTTCTCCCAGGAGCCCTGGTTCTTTTTATTGGACAGTGGTGTTAGAAATCAAGATCTGGGTGCTAGGTATGCTCTGTATTTTAGATTTTGAGATCATTACAAATTCAGGAGTCTGATACACATCATGGTGACTATAGGTAACAAAATTTTATTATATAGCTGACAGTTGCTAAGAGAGTAAATCTTAAAAGTTCTCGTCACAAGAAAAACAGTTTATAACTGCGAGGGGATAGGATGGGTGTTAACTTCCTGTGGTAATCATTTGACAATATATACATACATTGTTATGTTGTACACCTTAAACTAATACAATGTTATAAGTCAATTATAGCTCATCAAAACTGGGGGAGGGGAGAGCATTTACAAATCTGAAAGAAAAGGTTCTGCTGCTGAGATAGGTCAGACCACAAAATCTAGCTCATGTCTTAGGATTGGTGAGAAAGATGATCTGGACTCGGTTAATGCTATTATTGCTTCAGTTTGCAATTGAACCAGCTGACACACAGAGCAAAATAATATATATGGGATCATGAATGCAAGAAAGTGGATGTATCTACTGGTGAGGTGGGCCAAGGAAGATAGTTTTTATGGTGGCTCTCCTCTGGAAGTCAGCGAGGACTCGAGACTCCTTTTATGTAGATGAGCAGCCATCCTCAACATCTGGATTCCATCTTGTGGAAAACGTGGCTGCTCCCATTTCTGTCACCGTGTTTATATACCAGCCAGCCGAAGAGAAAAAAAGAACGGTAAGGGCATGGTTTTCCATATAAACTGATGTCCGTGTTACACACCTCATTCTATTCACAACCCATTGGCTAGAAACTATTCATGCAGCCACAACTGCAAAAGACACTACAAAACGTTTGTAGCTGGGTACTTGTGTGCCGGTTTAAAAGTTCTATGGCTATGTTACAACACTGTAACCCAAATACAGTAAGTTACAATTACAATCAATTATTATAGATATTTTAACTTCCAGTGCTTGGGGAATCCCTAAATTTTCACTAGTAATGCATTTATAAACCATTTCTGATAGGGTGCAAATTTCCAGCCCTCCAATTAAGTGATTCTTTTCAAAGGAGATTCAGGGATTGTGTTGGGAGTTGTCAAGACCACCCTTATATGGGTAATCATTAGGATCACTCCCAGACGCTCTGCACTTAGTTATGCTCATGGCTAAGATTTATTACCGTGAAAGGATGCAAAGCAAAACCAGCAAAGAGGAAAGGGACGTGGGGTGAAGTCTGGGGTAAACCAGATGCAATCTTCTGATTCCCAGTGGAGACACACAGGATGTGCTTAATTTCTCAAACAACAAGTTGTGACAAATTGTGGGAACTGTTGCCAACGAAGGAAGCTCATTATCGGCTCAACACCCAGGGTTTTTATTGGAGGCTGATTATACAGGCACCATCTGCCTGGAACATACTCAAATTTCAGTCTCCCAAAAGGAAAGCAAGAGTTTGCATAAATTATATTGTTTATACAAACAATTTAGACACAGTGAGCCAAGCATATCAGTTAATGGTGGGAACTCTCCTGAATTCCAAGTTCCCAGATGCCATCCAGGGGCCAAAGGCCTTTTAAAGTATAAGCAATCAGGAGTACTATGTTAACTCTCTTCAGCATGGGGATAATTAAACTTAACTAAAAATTCTGTAGGTAACTTGCTATAAGTTTCTTATATATTGCCTAAAGGAATAATTTACCTGCTTTTGTGCTATTAATATTATTATTACTATTTCATTAATTCTCATGGAAAGAATGATGCTAGTATACATTTAGCCTATATATTCTACTACACTAATCAAGAATTTTAGAACTTAAGTATTAAAGGTTTTTTTAAGTTGGAATAAGAACCAACTTAAGAATAAGAATATAGATGCCATCATTTAAGTGGAATTTTACTATTTCATGTGTCATTCTCCAGAGGGTGTGCTGATTTTACCAGGCCTGTATTTGATGGGGGGGGGGGGGGGGGGAGGACATAGCAGTGGTTGATTTAACCACCATTTTATAGCACACAGAAATATTAAGTATAATGTACTGCATAACTTGATTAACTTGATCTTGATGTATGTTCTTCTGAATTACAAGTGCCTGAGGAGAAGGTAGCTATTCATCTTTGGCTAGTTTTTATTTCAGCATATGAAGAACATTTGTTAAAGAAAAGCACGATGCCCGTACCAAGGGAAAGGGCAAAGGAATATTTAACATGTGCTATTCAAGAAATGTTATTATCAAGAATACAACTGCAGGATGCAGGGAGATTTCTGACTCTAAGCCATGATGACTCAGGCAACAGGTTTGAGAAATTCAGACGGAAATAAGCATTCTAGCCCGTAGGAGTTTCCAAAAGAATGTAGGGCAAATGGGAATCTCAGAGAAGCTGACTCTGTTTACTGTCTCTTTCCAATGTATGCAAACCCCTTCACACCATACAAGTAGCTAACTTAGTTTTGGGATGAGGAAAAAGTGTTTCTCACTTGCTAAAAATGCTACACATGTTGGGGGGTGGGGGTGGAAAAACCCTTGCTTTGTAGAATAGACATTTACCTATTCATCAGTCATATACTTGGTGCCTTCTTTGTACCAAGCATACACCAAGAGTCAAGACTATTGAATGAATGAAACTGATTATGCCCTTGACAGATAAGACTTTGAGGTAGTGTTGTTCAAACTATAAGGTGAGTACAAATAATCTGGGGAGCTTGTCCCTACCACAACCACTTAGTGGACGGGATGTAGGTGAAAGATTAACCATTTATTAATAATTTCTGGAATTGGGTGATGTGTATATTTGGGTTTATTATGCCATTATATTTTTTTATTTGTGTGAAAATTTCCATAATAAATTTTTTAATACTGGGAATTTACCACATTTTATTAAAAGTCAAAAAACTGTAGCCTTGTAGTTTACAAATATATTGGAGACCAAGATACATCATAGTACAATTTTTATAATGCAGCTGGCCTTAATCATACACACTACCATAAATCAAGCACACTTTGAGCCAAATGATGTGCTTTTTAATATTTTAATTAATGATATATAAATTGGTAAGTGACTTGCTTCATAATCATACTGGCATTGAAAGATGCTTGTTTGACTCTTAACAAATTTGCAAAAGTAGTTTTGCACTCAGATAATTTGGAAATAACTAATTTGATTTAAATTTTTTAAAACATTTAAAAAAAGAAATTGACAAAAAGTTAGGACAGAGGGATATGTCAAGCTAAACAATAAATAATCTAGACATATTTTAAAGAACCTCTCAAGTCATGGTGAACATCTGAAGGCAGGGATTATGTTCTAATATATGGGAAAAATGAATAAAGCTGCAAAATAATGAAACCAAGTGGTTATCTTCCCCCCCTGAAATATACTAGATAGAATATTTTTTCTTTTATTTTTAAAAAATCAAATGTATTGGAGTAACATTGGTTAATAATATGATATAAGTTTCAAAGTGGTCATCTTTATAAAAAGCCTTATTATAAACTATGTACTCATTTTTAAAACTTTAAACAATATAACTGAGCCCTGGCCGGTTTGGTTCAGTGGTTAGAGCGCCAGCCTGTGGTCCAGAGAGACTCGGGTTCGGTTCCCATTAAGGGCATGTACCTCAGTTGCAGTTTGTCCCCGGCCCTGGTTGGTCGTGGGGGTGGCATCCACTCGATGTGTACCTTTCACGTCGATGTTTCTCTCTCTCTCTCTCTTCCTCTCTATCCCTCCCACCCTGTCTGAATAAAGAATGGGAAAAAACAAACAAAAAACCCAATATAACTAAATGCTAAATGAATAAGTAAATAAATAAGTGGGTTTTTTTAGACTCCATTTAAGAGATTACACATCTATTTATTCAGCAGAAATACTCTTTTGGTCTCCACAATGCTTTATTTTGAACTTGAGAGTCCTTCAAAAAATTAGAAGACCCCCCCCAAACACTATGCCTATATTTTCCAGTGCCAGTAATTGGCTAAAGCTGAATAGTAACTATCCCCTTTAGGAAAGAGTTTGAATTCTAAATGTGCATGAGTGAATGCACAAAATTTTATATACCTGAATATTCACACAGTTTGTGTATAGTCTTTATATTAGAATATCATTTTTCATGGGTATAAAACATTTAGGTCACGTTTCTTTGCTTTGAGTGTGTTAAATATGTCACTGTATATTCTTCAGCCATAGGTGTTGCTGTAAAAAAATCTGATTAACAATTTTTTTTTTAATCCTCACTTGAGGATATTTTTCCACCTATCATCAGATAGAGTGGGAGGGAGGGGGAGAAAGAGAGAGGGGGAGAGGGGGAGAGAGAGAGAGAGAGAGAGAGAGAGAGAGAGAGAGAGAGAAACGTCAACATGAGACCAGGGACCAAACCACAATCGAGGTACACGCCCTTGACCAGAATCGAACCCGAGACTCATTGGTCCGAGGGCCAGTGTTCTTAATTGCTGAGCCAAACCGACCAGGGCTATGATAACAATTTGATATCATTTTCCTTGTAAATGACTTTTTGTCTAGATAAAAAACAAATATTTAAAATTATTCTTTAAAATGACTTTTTTTTTGTTTAGATAAAAACCAGATATTTCAAATTATTCTTTAAACTTTATAGGATAAATCTTGGTGTTGGGTCAGTTTTTCCAGGTACATAGTGTGCTTTTCAATATATATTTTTTACTTTTTTGTTTGTTGTTCTTTTTGTTTGTTTGTTTTTTAACTTCAGGAACGTTATTGAACAGAAACATCTAATATTGGTTCCGTTCCACTGCTTTGGTTCTTTTCTTCAGAAACTTATAGCACGAATATGTCGGCACTTCTTTGACTCTACCTGTCACTCTCTCAAATTCTTTTCACCACTTTCTTCATTTCCTTTGGAATTTTAACATTTTCCTCCTTTTAATCTTCTATTGCTATTAAGAAATTACTTGTTGTTTTTATTTTTGTGTTCTTTCTTATTTATGCGTCCTTGAAATTGTGAAAATTATATAATGAGTTCTCTAACGTTTTACCCACATGAACTTTCTGTTTGACTCCATAGAGCAGTTCGCATGTGAGGAAACGCCTAGGCCCAGCTGGTAACAGTGAGGTTTCACTGCCATCAGGGATGCTTGCCACCTGCTGTTAAATCCAAAGAGCTGACACCTGGAGCAGTGAAGGGCTGGACACCAGATATGTGGAAGCAGAGGAAGAACCTCCGGGGGAAAGTCATACGACCATGTCTGACCCCCTCTACCTCGTGCTCAAAACCACCGAGGGTTGTGTGACTTCCAGAATTAAAGGCATGTTCCCGTTTGTTCAAGTGAACCTTTCTCCCTGTGTTAATCATTGGGACAGAGGTAATCGCTATGTGAGGTATTCCACTGCTGAATAAAGAACAATATCAGAACGTCAAAGAGGGGGCGACACAGAAAATCTTTTTTTTTCAAATAGCAGACGCTTTCATATTATAGTTGTACAGCAGTGAAGTGAGCTCCTCCCAAAGGCTCAATTCAAAAACTTTCTGTCTGTATTCACACCAGAAAAGCTCACCCATATCATTACTAAACTGTGAGACCCAGCTGGCTTTTTAGGGTATTGGAAACTGTTGCTTTGTGATCTCCATCATGGATTTCAACAATGCCAGCGATTTACTCAGACAGGTAAGCCTCCTGATCAATTTACCCATCAGCATCTTTTTTGGTGCCAACTTTGTATGTAGGGATCATTTTCTGCACCTCAGATTTTACAGGGAGGTCCCGATTCCTGCAGTAGGAGCAATAGCAGCTAGTACAGACCAGCACTGCCAGTATTCAATGCCTGGTTGTATCATCTTTCTGAGTGTCTCCTCTGCTTTACTTACATCTGTAATAAGGTCTTTTCTGGCTTGGAGGACTTTTGAACTTGCTTGATTCATCAAGACAGATAGCTGAATTTCCTTCTGCTACATAAAATGCATTTCTTTCTTTTCATACTTTTCTATAATGTTCAGTCTTTCTGTTTTCATAAGACAAACTTTCTCACATTGCCTTCACCTCTGTTTCTTCCGCATTCTCTTTGGCTGCTTGTTCAATGAAAGACATCCTGTGCTTAATCTGCCACTGCCTGTCCACGGTGCTGAAGGCCAGACAAGGTGCAGCCTGGAGAATAATGTCTGAAGGGACAGACGAAAGAGGGGGCAGAGAGAAACTCAGCAAAGGTCTTGGCTGCTTCTTCACTTTATGACTGCAGATGCTGGTTTTGCAATTTTGTAGTTTTTCTAATGTTGATTTATGTTTTTCTTTCATGCTTCTATATGTTGCTTAATTTCTGATAGCTTATCTTGAAAAATCAGATTTTACTGTTTCACAATTTGTTGGTATGTCTTTCTGAAGTGTTTTTTATCATAGTCTGTGGGAATTTTATTCTGACCCTCATTCTTTTTCTTTCAGATTTGCATGAGATATGGCTATAATTCTTTTCCATTGCTTATTTTGAAAATGAAGTAAGTTTTCCAACACTCTTATGATGGGGAGGTCCCACAACTTAGGTTTTCTAGCTTCCCTGTTCCAGGACTCTTGTTATTTTTTTTAAAGGAACAAGACAAAGAAATGTCCTCTTTCAAGATTTGCCTCTCACTGCTTTTTTTTTTTTTAAGGAAAGCAATGGATTATTGAACAAGGGAGGATTACTTTAAAACAAGAAATATCACAATGCTTAGCTGAGAGAGTTCAGTTTAAATCAAAGGTACATATTAAATTTAATAATATAAATGGAGATGAATAATTCTACTCTATAGTTCTAGCCCTGACCATAAAAGAGATTGCCTCATCTAAATAACTTATTCCATGCATATCACAGCAAGTTGATGAGAAAATTTAGCAACTACATATACCAGAGGTGGTCCCACTGCTTCTTGGAGTGCTTTTAATTCCTCAGTCATCATTTTTGTTTCTTCCACCCCTCCCCCCACTCCTTTACCTAAAAATAAATGTCCTAGGCTACCTTTTTCAGGCTACCTTTCTCTTAAGAAGTCTCACTACTAGATAATCAATTATTTTGGCAAAGTTCTCTATTAAGTTACATATATTATTCATGAGTTTGTGTTGCAACCTCTGAAATTTTGATGAGAAGTGATTTAAAATCCCCTAGAGTTTATAAAAAATACTTTATAAATTTCTCTGTGTCTTCTTCAGTCTCTTTTAATAATGCTTTGTAGTTTTCAGTGCACAGGTCCTTCATACTCTTTGTTAAGTTTATTCTTAGGTATTCTGTTCATTTTGTTGCAATTGCAAAATGGATTTTTTTTTCTGAAATCTCATTGTTAATATATAGGAACGCAGTGGATTTTTGTACATTTATTTTGTATCCTGCAACTTTACTCTATTTGTTTATCATTTCTAATAGTTTTTTGATGCAGTCTTGAGGGTTTTTTATATAAAGAATCATGTCATCTGCCCAAAGTGACAATTTTATTTTTTCATTCTCAATTTGGATGCCTTTTCTTTCTTTCTTTCTTTCAGTTCAAGAAGATGTGGTAAATATATACAGTGGAAAACTACTCAGCCATAAGAAAAGATGAAACATTGCCATTTGCAACAACATGAATGGATTTTGGGAATCTCATGCTAAGCAAAATCAGACAGAAAAAGCCAAGAACCATATGATTTCACTCATATGTGGGATATAAAACTAAAAGCAACAAATGAACAAACAAAAACTCAATAGGGACAGACAACAGGATAGTGGTTTCCAGAGGGAAAAGGGATTGGGGGTAGTTAAGGGTAAAGAAGGTCAAATATATGGTGACTGAAGGAGATTTGACTTTGTGTGGTAAATACACAATGCAATGTACAGATAATATATCATAGAATTGTATACTTGAAACTTATATAATTTTATTAACCAATGTCATCCCAATAAATTTAATTTCAAAATATATACACATCGTTCATTGGTTAGATAATGACTATGATCATTATTCTATTTAATTTTCCTGTTGAGTTGTAACATTTATCTTTATAGAGTAACAAAACCACCCATCTTATGGCTATTTTGTCTTTCAGAGGGGTGTTAGGTTTTCTGTGTTATGTCCTGACAGAGTTTCCTTGTTGAGGCCATGGGCAGATAACATTCCTGTAGATTTCAAGCAGGATCTCATCTCACATGGAGATGTTCTTCCCACTGCCAGCCATCTGAGAAAGTGGAGCGATTCAAGTCCTTGGGAGGCTGGAGCAGGGGCTTACGGGCGTATTCCATGGCCGTGGCTTCTCTGCCCAAAGATGACTCGAATTCTGGGGGAAGGGACTAATCTGGTGGAACAATGCCAAGAACGCAAGGAAGAGAATAAGCTATTGAAGATCGTGGCCTAGAGTTTCAAGTGGGGAAGGTAAAAGTGCCAAGTGATGACAAGTTCATCCGACTCAGTCCTGAGGCCCAGTACTGGGAGAATACAGGTCACTCCCTTCACGAGCACCACGTACCCTGCAGAGGCTGGCAGCTGCTTACAGGGGATGTTCTCAGAAGCGTTTTGTTTTTTTGTTTTTTTTTCCCCGGAATAAAAGACTATGTTATGAACTTTTCTCATTCTTCTCAGTCCTTCCAAACTACGATCGCTCTTTTATTTTCCTCAGATGATCTCACAGAGAAAATAGAAGCCATCTGATGGAACTTTCTCAAGTTCTTCACACCATAGCCACCAAGCGCCCTTCATCCACACTTATTTCCTTCTTTATGCCTTTTTGATGGAAGAGATACCCCGCTTCCTGTCTACAGATAATCCTTTCGCCTGGTTTCTGGATTAACTGCCCTCCTGTCTTCTCAGAGAGTCACTCACTTATTACACAAATACTTACTGAGCACCTACTTTGTAATGGACACCATGCTCCTTTCGTTGACTCTCTCTTCCGTTTTGTAGATTCAACTTCTCTCACTCTACAGGTTTCTTTCCAGTGGTGTTCAACCATGTTTAATGCTCTCTTTCAGTTAAAAACCAACTAAGCCAGCCCTAGCCCAGTAGCTTGGTTGGCTGGAGCCTTGTCCCAGTATGCCAAGATTGTGGGTTCAATCTCTGGTCAGCGCACATACAAGAAACAACCAATGAATGCATAGATAAGTGGAACAACAAATTGATTTCTCTTTCTCTCTCTCTCTAAAAACCAATCAATCAATCAAAAAAAAAAAAACAAAAACAAAAAAAAACTAAGATAAACCTAACTGGAAAAAAAAAATCCCTCCTTCTACCTTACTCCCTTCTTCATCTATCTTTCTTCTCTTCAAAGCCATGCCTCTCTAAACATTGCCCATACTTAGTGTTTTTATATCTCCCTGTCTCATTCATTCTCAACCCACAGCATTCAGCTTCTGCTCCTAGGGCTCTTCACTAAACGTGCTTTCACTATGCATTTTAAATCTGGACCACTTCTTATTTCCATGGGTTTCCATGATACCACGATCTGCCTATGTCTCTGGCTCATCCTTCTCAGTCTTCTTGCAAGCTACATGTTGGTCTGTATTCCCCTTATATGTTGATGTTCCTCAGGATTTCCTAGGCAGTCTTTCTCTCTCCTTTCCAGTGGTCTATGGTTGATGTCTTAGGCTCCTAAGACTGAAATTTTCATCCTTATCATGAAAGAAAAATACTTGACATTGTGTTAAGACATGAAGTTGTTGGAGTCACAAACGCTGTCTTGTTTAAATAAAGAGAAAGCTGAAATAAATGTGTTAGTGAATCCTGATTATCAATCTATTTTATACCAATTAAATACCAGTGGAGTGACAGAACAAAGTTATTCGGTTTATAGTTATAGCGTCTTAGTCATCACAATGCTGGGTACACATTACCAGGCAGACGTGTGGTGAATTCTTACAACAAACATTCTAACAGACATAATTCCATGCATTACTGAGGTAGTGTATAAATACATATCATAATAAACATGAAAAATGAACTTTGTAGTGTCTATTGATTAGAGTTAATATATTCCAAAGGAGATGATGGTGATGATGATAATCCTTTTATAATTAAAAGCAAAATCCTTCTTAGTTGTCTAGTGATTTATAAGATATTGAAACTCTATACATGTTTTGAACAGGGCCTCCATCCCATGTGTAGAAATGTTACATATTCTTTGTGCAATTATAATGTATGATTGATAAATATCATTAAATCTTCTCCTTTATGCCCAAACCTGTGCTTGTTATTTTCCATTTGCTTATCCAGATATGTTTTCTGCTCTTGTCTCCCTTGCCTTATGCCCTGAGACACTGTCCTCTGAACACTGTATTGCCTGTGCTACTTTGGCCTCTCCAGTGGGAGGTATACCAGCAGAAGCTGTAACACAGGAGGGTATCGAGGCCCTGGCATTTCTTCTCTGCTCCCTGCCTGCTCAGTGCCAGATCTCTGGCAACTGCTGTGTCCCTCCCAGCTACAGTTTCTGCAGAGCTGTGCCTCCCCTGGGTTCCATGAACATTGCTTCTCACTCTTGACTTTTTAGTCCTAGTGTAATAATGGTTTCTCACTGTTGCAAGTTTCTCAATGTCTTGATATTCTGTTTGTCCCATTGGTTCTGTCTACACTTTTATTATTATTATTATTATTGTTGTTAATCCTCATTGGATGATATTTTTTCCCACTGCTTTATAGAGAAAATAAAAGGAGGAAGGGAGGAAGGGAGGAGGAGGAGGAGGAGAGAGAAGCATTGATGTTAGAGAGACATCAATTGGTTGCCTCCTACACAACCCCAACCAGGGCTGGAGGATCAAACCTGCAACCCAGGTACTTGTCCTTGACCCCACGTCAATCCCGAGACCTTTGGTGCATGGGCCAATGCTCTAACCACTTAGATACACTGGCCAGGGATGCCCACACTTTTGTTAATACTCTTTTCAGCCTGAGTCAGTGTGACTTAGTTGGTTGGATGTCATCTGGTGCATCAAGAGGTGATGGTTGGATTTCCAGTCAGGACATGGGCTGGGGTTTCCCTCTTGATCCCTGGGGGGGGGGGGGGGGCATGCAGGGTGCAGCTGATAGATGTTTCAGCTCTCACATTGATGATTCTCCCTCTCTCTCCCTTTCCCTTCCCATCTCTCTAAAAATCAATAAACTATTTTTAAAAAATATTTCTTTCACAAATGGCTAAGAGACATATGAAGAAATGCTCAACATCACTAATCATCAGAGAGATGCAAATTAAAACAACAATGAGGTATCACCTCACACCTGTCAGAATGGCCACCATCAACAAATCATCAAACAACAAGTGTTGGTGAGGGTGTGGAGAAAAGGGGACTCTAGTACACTGCTGGTGGGAATGCAGACTGGTGCAGCCACTATGGAAAACAACATGGTGTTACCTCAAAAAATTAAAAATTGGACTGTCACTTGACCCAGTAATCCCACTTATAGGAATATACTCTAAGAAGTCTTAAACACCAATCAGAAAGAATATATGTACCCCCATGTTTATAGCAGCATTATTTACAATAGCTAAGATCTGGAAACAGCTCAAATGTCCATCAGTAGATGAATGGATAAAAAAGCAGTGGTACATATGCACAATGGAGTACTATGCAGCTGTAAGAAAGAAAGATCTCTTATCCTTTGAGACGACATGGAGGGACCTGGAAAGTATTATCCTAAGCGAAACAAGCCAAACAGAGAAAGACAAGTGAGATTACATGATCTCACTTATTTGTGGAATATAATGAACATAACAGTCTGAGGAACGGGGTAGTCCCAGAGATGCAGAAGTGGGGTACAGACTGACAATCCCCAGACGAGAGGGTGGAGGGGGAGAGATAAACCACAGAACTTATGTGTATGTATGCATGAACAATGGACATGGACAACAAAGCTGGGGACTGGGCGGGAAGGGAGAGGGTGGGGGAATCAGTGGGGGGAAAAGGAGAAACATCTGTAACAAAAATAAATTAATTAATTAAAAAAAATAAAAATAGACCCCCAAAGAGCTCCCTAGCCCCTTAACACCATATGAGCACACAGCCAGAAGTTGGTAGTCTGCAACCAGGAAGGGGGACCTCATGCAACCATGCTGGCAACCCTAATCTTGGACTTCTATCTTCCAGAACTGTGAGAAATAAATTTGCTATTTATACGTTTAAAAAATATACATTCCTTTCATTAAACTCTTAATTTGGACCAATCTAGGGTGATTTGTTTTTCTTTTCAGACTAACTGAGATGACAATGTAAAACTAGTTCAGGGCTCTGCACTGTCAAAATCACTGCTGTTAACAATTTTCTGTTTCTATCAAGGGTTCTCTCTGCATAACACTGTGTAGTGGGGGTCCCCAGAGTTCACCTATATTTCAACCATGACCGAAAGCTTCGATTTGTAATTTTGTATTTTCACCATGTGCTAATGACACTCAAATTTTTATCTGTAGCCCAGCTCTGTTATCTAAATTTCAGAATTATATGTTCAACTCCTCTGATTTCTCTGATATCCTACAGATACTTTATTTATTTATTTTTAATTATTTTTTCTTTATTGATTTTTAGAGAGAGAGAGAGAGAAACATCGATGAGAGAACATCGAATGGCCACCTCCTGCATGCCTCCCACTGGGGACAGGTCCACAACCTGGGCATGTGTCCTGACCGGGAATTGAACCTGCGACCTCTTGATGCATGGGTCGGTGCTCAACCACTGAGCCACACCAGCCCGACTGTTATCAGTTTCTATAGCAATTTCCTCCATCTCCAACAATATTTTCTTGCTATTTTTTCAGCCCCCATTAACAGATTTTTTCCCATCTGCCACGTGGTCCTGGTTTCAGGGTCACATAGTCTAGAGTTTTGTCTTGGCACCATCCCAGTGCTCCATGCTACACAGTATTGTAGCTGCTTTCACTTGTCTGCATCCTCACTGGACAAGTTCCATGAGGATGGCAGGTCTGTTTACAGTGCCTGGAACACAGCCGGTATTCAATATACATTACTCATCAGCAAATAAAATAATGCCTTTTAAAGTTATCACTATTCAGTTTTATCAAATCTCTGTTACCTTAGTAACTATTACTCTAGTTCAGCTAGGTCCTTCTTAACTATTCTCTTAGTATAGTACCTATTTGTGTATGCCATATAAATAGTGCCCTTTTCTGAATCAAAATTCCTCCATCTCCAAAGTATGACCCTAACAAAGGTTCCTAATGTCTGTATGTCAAAGTTTTCTCATGTGTAAAAGGAGGATAATAGTAGTACCTGTCTCATGTGATTGTTATGAAGATCCTCAATGCAAAGTACTAAAAGAAATGGTGGCCATCAGGATTTCATTTTTAGACCCATTTATTTAATAAACTTGCAATAATGGCTGCTTGCAGAATGAAAATGGGTAGCTGGGAAAGGAGTGAAAGAGAAACCCACGTTTTGCTGTGTTTTTATTTTGTAAAACCTTTGAGTTTTTTACCATACACATATATTACCTATTCAAAACATTTATTGATTTTTAAAATATGACATGTATGTGCATTTTTCATTCTAATCTCTGTTATATTAGAAGCTTAACTGATGCATTTTAAAATCATCAAGAAGAATTGGAATAATTCACCTCTGACAGACTTAATATTGATTCATTTTAAAGCTTTCTACAGCTCATTAGAAATAGTAACTAAAAAAGAAACATTTTTACAGGGGGACAGTTTTATTGCAGCATTGATACTGCTTTCAGTTGTAAGGATTTTCATTAGGTTCACGAGAAAATAGTCAATATAAAGAGCATAAATGTGAAATTTCACTCAATGTAAAGGAGCATCTGGGGAGGTATTTAATCTCTCTAACTAATATCCTTCTTCAGATACATGGAATTTCATAACTCGTGGTTTATCTCATATGTGTGGCTGATGTGGAGCTTTCTGGCTTAAAAGGTGCATTAAATAAATATTAATTTTAATCCTATGCTTTCTTTCAACCATCAGATAGGTTTTATGATAACAGAGGTTTTCAGACCACCAGAGGCACTTCTGAATTATGTAGTAAGACAAAAATGGGTATTGTAAAATTATCCCAGCCTTATGGTGGAAGAAAAATCTGTTTCCTCTGTAGAAATTTGTAACTTCTAAAATGAACTGATTCTGTTCTTTGACATTCAAGAGAACCCTAAATTCATTCATTCCTCAGATATTTATTACTCTCCCTATATGCCAAGCACTGTGCATATGATTAGCAATTCGTTGCTATGTATTCCATTCATTTTCTATAACATGAGTCTCATTACCCACTTATTTATTTATTTTTGCCTCTAGTTCATTTTTCCTAATCTAAAAAAAATGGCACATTTATAATTCTTACCATCCATTAATCTGTCAGGAGCATTAAGATGTAGCAACTATGTTTGGGGTGTGGCCAGAAGTAATGAATAATTACCTAAATTTTTGTCAAGACATCTTAAACAATGTCAAAAGACAAGATGTAGTTCCTTTGAATATTCCATGAGTGTTTGAAAAAAAAATCTGTATCTTCTCTTTTTGTGTCTAAAAAAAGGTAATGATACACTGGAAAAAACATGTGAAATACATGTTGGACAAAATGTTACTATCCCTAACACAGGGGAATTCTCTAATTTGACACTAGTTAAAAAAAAAAAATAGGTAAAAGATATGAACACCAAATACTTCAAGAAGAAATATAGATGATCAAAAGATACTAAAATATTATACTTTGCTATTTCTTTCTATTGTTTCCCATTCTTTATTTTCCTGATTTCTAAACTTAACTTTTTAGTTAATTCCTTGTTACTTCTTTGGGTTTTTTAATGACACTTTTTGGTAATTTTAAAAGTTGAGTTCTTAGTTAATTTATTTTCATTCATTGTTTTTAAACATAATTTAATTAATGTATTCTTCTGTATTCCATGAGTTTGACATAGAATTATTTTTTATATTATCTAATTTTGTATATTTAAAATTTTCTCCTATAATTTTCTTTCTTCTTTTCTTTTTTAACCCTCACCCAAGGACATTTTTGCATTTATCTTCAGATAAAGCTGGAGGGAGAGAGGGGGGAAGAGAGAGAGAAAAACACTGAGGTGAGAGAGACATCTATTGGGTGCCCCAACCGGGGCTTGGGATCAGGGACAAACTGTAAATGAGGTACATGCCCTTAGGGGGAATCAAACCCGGGCCTCTCTGGTCCACCGGTGGACGCTCTAACTGCTGAGCCAAACTGGCCAGGGCCAGAAAATAGTTCTTTGTGAGCTTTTCAATTGCCTTAAATTACATTTAATCTGATACTTAAACCACAACCCTGGCTTTCTTTTATTCATATATGTCTGATATATTTTCCTCTTTATTTATTTTCAATTTTTCTACATCCTTTTGTTTTAAAAGTGATTCCATAAAAGCATATTCCAGAATCTTTACGTGTTTATCTTTTGGTGGGTTGGAGTAACTAGTTTACATTTATTATAGTTACTATTCAGAGTTATTTAGCAATACTATTTTAAGTTTTCTAATTATTAAACTTTAGTTTTGTTTTCTGTTCCTCCTTTTTTTCTTTTACTTCCTTTTCTTTCCACAGGATAGATCAATAGTCTATTGGTTTGAAAGTTATACATTGCATACCTGGTTTTCTAGGAGTTATCCCTTATTTATTCCCTCTTTCTTTGTCACCATCTCCCAAGTTAGGCAAACTTTCTTTAGTAGTTAAAGCAAGAGAAATGGACTCAGAGCATATATTCTAAGTCTTGTGCCTTTGCCAGGTCCTTGTCCTCAGCTTTTGAAACCTGAAAGCTAAGAATGGGCTCTTTTGTTCAAAATCTGTGTTCTGCTGCGTCATCCTTTCCCCGAAGCAGGGAAGATGCAGTGCTCCGGCTCCCTGGGCTGGGGAAGGTCACAGGGAACAAGGAACAGGAGGGGAAAACCTGACGGGAAGCATTCTATTATTTTAGATTATAGATTTTTATAATCTATAAACTATAAAATACTAGAATATAGTGAATATATTGAGTATGTTATCCTGAAATCAGCTAATTAAATCATTTGGTATATCACCTTTGTAATATTAAAACTCCCCTCTTAATCTTCAGTTTCTTAAATTCTAATTTGCTATTTATTCAATTCAATCCATTCATTCACTCAATATTTATTAAGAACCAATTAAGCGTCAGCTACTGTGCTTTCTGCTGGAGGAAATATGAAACAAAACAAATAATCCTGTCTGTCAAGATACCCTCATTTCAGTAGGGAACACAGATAAATCACCCAATAATTAATTATAACAAATGTGATAAGAGCTGTAATAGTGGGGTTTATTTAAAGAGGGCGAAGAGCCCTGGCCAGTTTGGCTTAGCAGTTGGAACATTAGCCTGCGGACCAGAGAGTTCCGGGTTCAGTTCCTGCTAGGGGCACGTACCAAAAAAATAAAAATAAAGAGGGCAAAGAAGAGAGGAACACTAACTCTGACTGAGGAAATAAGAAATATCTTCACCAGAGACATGTCTTTTGAGTTGGGTCTTGAACAATGAGTAAATATTCAAGTAGTAAAGGGTGGGGAAACTCAAGTTGAGGGGTGGGAGGAGGCAAAGCAATCAGGGAGGGAAGGAAGTCTATGAAGCCCCATAGACACAAGAAAGACATTGGGGAATGGAGAGGCTGTCTGGATGAGGGAGTAGGGGAGAGAGGAGCAGCAAATCTTGTTTTTATATTGTTCTCTTACCTTTTTCTAAGCTCAGGCAATCAATTATATATATCTGAGCACTTTTTACATCATGCAATTCTTTAAGATTCTGAATGCAGATGATACAATGGTGGTAAGAAACTGATAGCTGGTAAATCTAGTCCATGAATAACATTAATCGAATGTATAAATGATAATCAAACAGGTAACAAAAGACACAATGTATTATATACTGTAGTATAATAATTATCTTTAATAGCCTAGGATAGACAAACAACAAGGTAGTAAACAACTCCACCATCTTAGTGGTTCAACAGGACACAACGTTTATTTCTCACTCATAAGAAGTGTGCTGTGGGCCCAGGAGGTTCTCCGGACCACTGCCCTCCTTGTGTTGACTCAGCATGCTGGGCTGCTTTGATTAGGAGGAACTTCCATATGGACATGATTCCATGACGACCACTGGAAGGGAAGAGTGGGCTGGAGAGCAAGAGGAGGCTGGAGCATGGACTACCGGCACGGACTAACAATTCTACTCAAGATGTTACTCAAGTCAGTTCTGCTTGCTACTGGATTGTGTCTTGGCCTGGAGCAGGTCCGCTTCGGGCTGGCAGGTAGTGTGTGGGTTCTTGACTACATGCAGGGAGATTTCACAATACAAGTCCAGGTGATTCTGAAAGTATGTTTATCAAACCTGGGGACAGTGAAACAAGCAAGGGCTTAGGATAGAAGAGGCAATAGGAGACAGCTTAGGTGGGGCTGCTTTGACTCTCTAGAAATGGTATAGGAAAGAACTGAGCCTAGGTGGGGCTGCTGTTAGCTCACTGGAAAATCAGAGAAAAAAGGGGCCTTGGAGACAGGTTTGGGGGTAAGCCCTTGACAAGTTGCCACTGCCTGCTGCTCCGCTGGTTGCAAGTCTTGTAGGGTCCCTTAGAGAAAGAGGAGCATAAAGATACAAGGTGTGGGTGTTTCTAGCAAGAGCACACCATCGATCCTTTGTCTTGAGGCGTTTTATCTTTCCTTGGCCAGCCAGGGTCCTAGGGCACAGTCTTAACAGAATAGTCTTACCTTTCCAGGTGTGTCCTTCACTACGTAGATTCATCAAAATGTGCATTTAGAGGGGTCAGGGATTGATTTCTGGTTAGTTTTATTTTCAAAGAATGTCATCAAGAACTTCATCAAAGAGGGATTGGGACTGAGGCCGATCTAGCTTGGGACAGTTTGGAATGTGTAAACCATTTGCTCCTAAGGGTCCTTGGTTAGAGAAGATAAGACTGTGTGATTCATTAGCTGCCTGTAAATTGCTCAAATTGTTTGGCCTTGTTTAATTATTTTTATCTCCGTTTCCCTTATTCCACTTGTCAAGGAATTTCCCTAGCTTCTTCCTATCCTGCCACATGCTCACATTTCTCTGTCAAAACAAGTCTCATGACTCTGCCTACCTTTCAGAGGATGAGCAAGAGCTATCTTCCCATGTGTCAGGATGCAGGGAGCACCAGGTGTTGGTGAACAGTAGTAATATTCATTAATGGATTGTAAGAGAAACATCACAAAAAGTTACAAAGAAAAGGCAAAGGGCATTCCAGAGCAGAAAGCAATCACACTTAGGATATCATGTAAGAAAAGACATTTTTCTGTCAACAAGTGAAAACTTCACTTTCTTTTACCAGTGGGAAATGGCCTGCCGGGGCTCCAAATGTAGCCCTCGCTCTGAAGCTCAGTGATTTGGTAGAACCAACAAGACTTTCTTGCGTCCCCCAGATCTTCTTTTCTTTCTTTTTTTAGATCTCAGATATGTGGCCTAGAGAAATGGATCTGCACGAGAGTTTCTGGTAGGGTTCTAGAAGGTTTCAGTCTATAGTCTGAGAACTTTTCACTGCTTGTTGAAGACATGGGCCTACGGTGGAGTTTGCTTAAACCAAATGACTAAAACTAAGCAATTAATGTCTCTATTTTAGAGCTGAAATGCTCATTTACAAGAGAACCATCAGCTGTGCACAGAAATTCAGCATAAGCGTAATGGCAGTTGATCACAGTGATCTTACATAAATAGGATAAAAAATATTCCCTGGGCTTCATAGAAACTGAGACTACCCCTGAAGTACAAACAATGAGAAACCTGGGTTTTCATTCTTTCTTTAAGCACTTTGGAAAAAGCTGGGACTTAAAAAAAAATTTTTTTTTCTTTATTAATTTTGGAGAGAGAGAGGAAGGGAGAAGGAGAGAGATAGAAACATCGATGAGAAAGAACATGGATGGGTCGCCTTCTGCATGGCCTCCACTGGGGATCAGGCCCACAACCTGGGCATGTGCCCTGAATGGGAATCCAATCCGTGACCTCTTGGTGCATGGGTCGAAGCTCAACCACTGAACCACCCCAGCCCGGCAAAGCTGGGACTGTTTAGTGTCTTTCCCATTTACTTTGTTTACCTTTTATCTAATTCTTAATTATAATTTAGTAAGAGTAAAAAGAGAAGACAAGGGTCCAATTTGCTAAAGTGAATAAAGAATACTTCTTTAAAATGAGAGTGATTAAATTAACCCTAACATTTTTTTGAGTTCCTTGGAAATACTAAAGGGTGAGAAGTCTCTGCACTAGCTCTGAACTGAGTATATATCTTTTCCATATTTTAAGAAACTGGCTGCATTAAGAGCTAGTGAGATTCATATTTCTTTTTTTTTTATAAATTTTTTTTTTTTTTTTTTAATCCTCACCTGAGGACATTTTTCCATTTTTTGTTCAGATAGAGCGGGAGGGAGAGAGAGGAAGAGAGAGAGAGAGAGAAACATCGATGTGAAGGGACACATCGAGTGGCTGCCACCTTCACGACCAACCAGGGCCGGGGACAAACTGCAACCGAGGTACGTGCCCTTAGCGGGAACGAACCCGGGTCTCTCTGGACCGCAGGCCGACACTCCAACCGCTGAGCCAAACCGGCCAGGGCGTATTTCTTATACAATGTTATATATACGTATATATCCTCACCTGAGTACATTTTTGCATTTATCTTCAGATAGAGTGGGAGGGAGAGAGGGAGGAAGAGAGAGGGAGAAACATCCATGTGAGAGAGACACATCAAGTGGCTGCCACCCACAGGACCCCAACCGGAGCCGGGGACAAACTGCAACTGAGGTACGTGCGTGCCCTTAGCGGGTACCGAACCAGCAACTCTCTGGTCCACGGGCCGTCGCTCCAACCGCTGAGCCAAACCACGTTATATTTTTACCAGAAATGGGAATTACAACATTTTATTGTGATATAAAACACGAGTATTTTTGACATTATTAGGAAATAAAATTCAGAAATTATGCAATCTTTAGAAGGGATTGAAACCATGAAAATACTATTAATACAAAGAAAAAAAATATCCCAGCGCCCCATTGAGAGTGGCCCCCCTCTCCAGAGGGCAGCAGAGATGCCCAGAAGAGGAGGGAGAACTTGGCGACTCGGGAGAGGCCCAGTTGGTCCGGGGAGTGCCCTGGCCAGGCGCAGCACGCTGCCCCAGGGGCGGATTGGAGGGGCGGGCTGGGAAAGGGGCCAGAGGAAGAGGCGGAGGGGCGACTTCACAGTTATGCTTTCGTAGGACGGGAGGCGGGGTAGCAGCCCCATTAAAGAAGCAGCCTGGAAGGAAGGAAGGAGCGAGGGAGGCACGGGAACAGTTGGAGGAGGAGCAGTGAGCTGGGCTGTGGCAACAAGAGGAGGAGAGGCTTCCACGAGGCCACGTTTTGTTTTTGTTATTTTCCATTCAAGTAGTTCTCGCAGGCCCTTTCGGAAGACGATCGCGTCGAAGCCTGGCGCCCCGACCTTTCAGGTGACAGCTGGTCACCCTGGTAGGAGTCAGCTCCGCCCCTAGCACCCCCTCCCGCCCACAGCCCATTCCCCGCCCAGCCTCCCAGTGCCTGCCCGAGGCGAGCGCGGCCGCAGCGGCTCTGCAGCGCCGGGGAGGCGGCCACCGCGGCAGCGAGGGGCCCTCGCGTTGTCCTCTCACCGAAAAGAGCCGCGGCGCAGGAGCGGGGAAGTCCGGCCCCCAGGCCCGAGACGGAGGAAGGGGGGTGGCGATTTAACCCGCTCTCTCCTACCAGTCCAGCTGCCGGGCGCTCCCGAGGTGCCCGCCCCCAGAGCCCTCGAGCCGTGCCCGGGAAAGTGCCGCATGGGGCAGGGCCACTGAAGCGCGGAGTTCTGGGTCGCGCCGAGAAGGGCGCGGGGTCCCGGTGAGGCAGTTGGCACAGTTTCGGCAGCACCTTCAGTGGGGGGGTTTGGGGCGCGCCGCGCTTCTTCCGCTGCGCTCCCGAGACGCAAGTTATGGAGTCCCCCAGCTGCATTCAGGACGAGCCGTTCCCGCACCCGCTGGAGCCGGAGCCGGAGCCGGGCGCCTCTGCGCAGCCGGGGCCCGGGAAGCCGGGGGACAAGACGTTCCGGCTGTGGTACGTGGGGGGGTCGTGCCTGGACCGCAGGACCACGCTGCCCATGTTGCCCTGGCTCATGGCCGAGATCCGCCGGCGCAGCCAGAAGCCCGAGGCGGGCGGCTGCGGGGCGCCCGCACCCCGAGAAGTGTTCCTGGTGCTCAGCGCGCCCTTTCTACGCTGCATCCCCGCGCCAGGCGCCGGGGCGGCGGGGGGCTCCGGCCCCGCGGCCGCTCAGCCCAGCACGGCGGTGTTCATCTTCGAGCACAAGGCGCAGCACATTTCGCGTTTCATCCACAACAGCCACGATCTCACCTACTTTGCCTACCTGATTAAGGCGCAGCCCGAGGACCCCGAGTCGCAGATGGCCTGCCATGTTTTCCGCGCCACAGACCCCAACCAGGCAAGGCGGCGGCTCGAGCGCTGGGGGGAGGGTCCGGCACTCCGGGAGGAGTAGGAGGGCTTAGGCGCTGGGACCCTATACTGAGGTCCGACTGTGGTCCCGCCGCTGGCGCGCGCTCTGCACGTGGCGCGTTTGAGCGCTGGCTGCTCCGGCTGCTCAGATCCTGAGTCAGGAAATGAGCGAGCGGGGCGGGGCGGGGGTGAGGTGGCGGGGTCCCACGAAGTGCAGGAGCAGGGCTGAGGGGGCAGGCAGAGTGGTCCTGGGACGGTGGAGGCACGGACGCGTCCTGGGAGGATGCGGGGAGCAGTGCGCGTCCCGGGAGGATCGCGGTCCCGGAGTGTGACTGGAGATAGCATGCCTGGCCTGTGCCTTGCGTGCATGCGTGTGTTTAAGAGGGAACATGGGAGAAGGCTGGGTTTCTAGAGGTCCTGCGCTCACTCTCGGTTTTAGGGGAGTTCATTTGGATGGTCGCATCCTAGTCACAGCAGCACCTGCAGGTCTTGGTCTGGGAGGCTATTTCGGAGCGGACTTAGGAAAAGTTACTACTAGACGTTGTCAGATTATCTGCGAAGTAGGAATCTGCGTTTAGATGTTGAGTGGAAAGACTTGTTAAAAATGTTTTTATACACTAATTGGAGACAGGATCAATACCTACTTGGGTGATTTAAAAATCAGTGCCACGGAAGAGGTCGAAATCTGTTTTCTAATACCATTTCTCTAGCGTTTACTAAATCGAGGGGACTGTTACCAAACAGTGTATTTTTACTTCCTTAAAAACTGGCGCGGTTCTTTATCTAGTGGTGAGCGGAATCTAAACAGAACTTTACCATAGTGATTGTGTCTTTTAAAACAGGCTTTTAAAAAGTGTGTGAAGAGTTTTCACCATATCAAAAGCCCCCCAAATGCTATTCTAGAGGTAGTTATTTAATGTTTGCCTAGTACTTTGGATCCTTTGGAAAGTGTTGTCTAAATATAAATAAACAAACAAAGTCTCAGTTGCACCACGTGGCTGTCCCTCTGGTATCTGGGAAATTAATAGTCAGGTGAGAAAAATAGCCTATAAATAGGTAGGCTTTAATTTTTTTTTAAAAAAAAATGATTATTGTAGTATTAGTAATTGAAAGACTTGCTGTTTGTCCAGTAAATTCGCACAAAAGGCCCGAGGCTGAATTGAAGAAAATAAAAGCTCATTGTCTTAGATTTTATCAGTCACTTTGTGAACTAGTTTAATGACAACAGAACTCCCAAAGTAAAGAGCAATGTTAGCTTATGTGACCACTGTTATATTTATGGTAAAATGCCTAACTAAAAATTATTTTAAGATCCTAAACATGATTATAATAAATTTCATGTTATGCTTATATGTCCAAAACTTATATTTATCTTTCACCCATGTTGTGAAATTGGAGTGCAGAATGAGTCCCTCTTGGATTTATTGGTAGGTCAATTAAAAACATCCCCTTTAATTTACCTTCATTATATATTTAGGTATTAGAGGCTGAATATACTGTTACTTTACAAATAATAATGTGCTTAGACTCGTCGTCCACTGGGTCCTGTAGGAGCAGTGGAAGCCAGATGGCTGTTTGATTAAAAAACAAACAAATATTGCCTGTTTATTGTTATTTCCCAGTGAGTCTTTGATCTAAAGCAGTGATTTTCAACCTTTTCATCTCATGGCACACATAAACTAGTTACTAAAATTTTGCGGCACATCAAAAAATATATTTTTGCCGATCTGACACACACACAAAAAATATAATATTGATTCATTCACAGCTCTTGTGTTGGTTGTTGCCATTTTTAAAATTTGACAATCTAAGGGGAAAAGAGGTTAGTGCCCCTGACTAAATAGTCAGGTATTATATGCTTTAAAAGTTCTTGCAGCACTGTAGTTGAAAATCACTGATCTAGAGATATGGATTCCTATTTGTTAATTTGAAAGGCCAGATGTTATCCCTCTAAGGACTATCTCTAGCCATAAATCAGGGGTTATAAACTCAAATGTCTGGGAAGAGGGTTGAGTGAGGACTGTGGAAGGCTAGATAGCAGGTGTCCTTTCTTAAGGTGCTATTCTGATCCAGTTAGAAATCGAACAAACAGGATACAAACCCAGTGTTGCCAGAGCTTCTGATTTCCCCATGAGAAGGTGGAAACTGGGAATTTTATCTCAAACATTTAAGAATCCTGTCTGGGCCATACAAAACACATCTGAGGGTTGGCCTCAGAGGTCTAAGGACTGCTCCTTTCAACCTTTGGCATTAATACTTATTTAGTGGGTAAGTTCAGTCACCAGACACTGTGTGCTGTTTGCCGCATATCCCTTTGAATATCTGAATTCACTGCATATGGCTCTCATAGTAGGGAGCATTAGAAAGGTTTTTGGGGAAACATTTATTAAGTAAAACTCCCATCAGTGATGATTCTTCACTTGTTAAAGGGATGAATTCACCACACTGTTACCATCCAGCAGTGTGCCTCATATAGAGTAGGCTCTGGGTGGTTCTGGGCACCCTTGAAATCAGAAGGAAAAAGCCATGCTGTTTGCTTTCCCCTCGAGTTCTACATTTGAGGAGAATTATTTGGTTGGACTTTCAAGATCACTGTTAAGAGATTCTCTAAGAGTTTCCACAGTCACTGAACCCAGTGTGGGAGGTAGCCTAGAGCAGGAGGTCTGCAGATATCCCCAGATAAACTTGCCTCTGGTTTGTCCCTCATGCCTGTCCCTTTTCTGAAATGGGCCTATCTATTGGATGACTATATAGTTTATTGTTTAATCTGAGAGAGTTTTCATAGGGAAAAAAGGCACCACTAATAATTACACAAGCATAACAAGTACAAACCTAGATTGTTTAGGGCAAACCAGGACATACGCTGACCATAGTTAAATGCCAAAGTTTGTGTTCTTGCCAAGCCACTGAGATGAAGAGAGAAACCACTCACTGGTTTCTATATACAAAATGATAAGGTTTTGCAGAATATCTAGTCACACATCTTTTGGGGGCGGGGGGGGGGGGTGGTAGATCTACATGTGACCTCAGAGATGGAAGTACTGTTAGTTGCTTGGGTCTGTTTTGGGGAGTTGCCATAGTGACGTGCCCTCTGGCTCCAGATCTTCCTGGTGGGTCAGAGTCAACTTAAGGATGTGTGTCTGGTGGAGTTCTCAGCTGAAATGGCTTAATACAGAGCTGTTCTCCCAGGTGCAAAGACAAGTGGCGGTTGGGAGCAGACCAACCAGTTCCAGATCAAATATATGCCAACACAGATTGGTTCCCATTTACTCAAGCCTGTGGAGTCTTGCACAGGAGAAATGTCAGCCTTAGCATATTTCAGCCAAACTTGGATATTTGAACTAGTAAAAGTGCTTCACTCTTCTTACTTTAAAATATCCCACTGGCATAAATTGAGCTGTGGACTTGAAACTGGATGGGGATCCAAGCATATCTGATTCTCTACTGAAGATCTAGGATGGGTCACTAAAATGCTTCAAATATGTATCTTTTTCTACTTTTAGAAAATGGCTGTATAACATTGTTTCAATTTCCTTATTAAAAAGCAGAAATTGCTGCCCTGGCTGGTTTGGCTCAGCAGTTAGAGTGTTGGCCCAGGGAGAGAAGGGTCTCGATTTCAGTTCCTGATCAAGGGCACATGCCTGGGTTGCAGGTTCAATCCTTGCCCTTGTTGGGGTCCTGTGGGAAGCAACCAATCAATGTGTCTCTCGCACATTGATGTTTCTTTCTCTTCATTCCTCCCTTCCACTGTATCGAAAAATCGCCTCAGGTGAAGATTAAATAATAATAATAATGATAACAAAGCAGAAATTATTTTATATTATGTATATTATACCATATTATAAAAAGCAAGAGTTATTAGTGTTTTATTTTTTGTCTTATTGATTTTAGAGAGAAAGGAAGGGAGAGTGAGAGAGAGAAACATCAATGAGAGAGAACATCGATTGGCCACCTCCTGCAGGCCCCCCACTGGGGATTGGGCCCACAACCTGGGCATGTGCCCTGACCGGGAATCGAACTGGCAACCTCTTGGTGCATGGGTCAACACTCAACCACTGAGCCACACTGGCTGGGCAAGAGTTATTAGTGTTTATAAACATTGTTAGAGTTAATTTTCATTTCCATGAGACTCTTAACGTTAAAATTACATATTAGAATTATAGAATAAACAATCATTTAAAAGACAAAACATAATTGGTATAATTTTCACTGATTTTGTTTATGTGTATACTTTTTGAGGTTTGCAAGAACATATTTTCTAAGCTTTATTCAGGCAAGCAATTTTCAACCTACTCTTTATTGGTTTATTTCAAAAAGGTCATTTTTCAGTTCTTCCTCATAGTTGATGGTCAGTAGCTTTGTGACTATGCTAGTCAGGAAACTAGAAAATTAGAAATGGGGACGTTTTCATAATTTTCTCTTTGCTTACTGAGTAGTTTGCCATTCTGGACAGGTAGACCTCTCTCTCCTCATGTTTGCTTAAGTCATTCTTTTGTTCTCTTCTTTCCTCCTGTTCTGGGGGGCAGGTTAATGTGCTCTGGCTTCATGGCAGAGTCTTGACTGATATCTGGGGGAAGGTAACATGTGTGACAGAGCTTCCCAGTTGTGACGGCTGTTCATTAATAGGACTTGTTTATCATAAGCCGGAGGTTCTCCAACAGAATCACTTGCGGGGTTGCTTGTTAAAACAGACTGCTGCATCCCACCCTCCGTTTCTGATGCTGACAATGGTGACAAGTTCTCTGATAACGCTCAGACTATGAGCCTGGGGACCATAGTTTCAGAACCATGGCTTTCGGTGATTTTGTTCATGTGGTTGGTTGGGTATATGACCACAGTGTTCCTTTGGTTATTTTTACAATTGTTCTCAGACTTGAAAGTTCAAGGTGAGTATGAAGAGGAATAATATCTTACTACAGAAGATTTTTATGAAACTCTTTATTTTATATCTTAATAGCTTTGCATATTTTCTTGCCCTGATAGACAGTGTTTTGCCAGGCATCATAAGACTATACATATGTTGAATGAAAACTTTACCTTTCAAGCAAAAGTTTTAAGTTCTGCAGAGGGAATAAATTTTGGGGGAGTATGTCCTAATGTTAGATTATGATAAGATTTGCAAAAATTAAAGCTTTATTTATTTGTATCTAGAGAAATAACAGCATTTAGCATGTTTTATATACTGGCTGTTAAGAAAACCAGGCAAAAATAAATAGAGATTTGACACTTTGGTGAATAAGATGATGGCCACTCTGAATAATTATTGCAAACAATTCTGTTTATTGCTTAAAAAAAAAAAAAAATCCCAGGACCTTTGTTTTGTTAAATCATCTGTGTGGTTTCTTCATTTGGGCCATGTTGGCATGTCTGAATCAAGTAAACATGCAGTTACTTAGATGTAAAATGAGGGACAGATTAATTATAATTTAATTTAGTGGTATATTCAGAATTATTGACCAGGAAAAAGATTGTGCTTGAAACATGTTCCACATAAAATATTAATACAAATTTAATAACTCATTGGAAGACATCAACTAAGGATGTCATTGGCTTGTTACTGTGAGGCTGTGACGTGGTACCGTCCACCGCAGTGTGTCTATCTGAGAAGCTTTTCAGTGCATTTCCTTAAAAGTTAACATTATGGAGCCTGGGGGATGTCACTGCCCTTCATGCATTTCCTAGGCTGTCACATTTTATCTTCACAGTAACCATGTATAAAGTGTGCACCGGTCTTCTCTCCTGTTTTACAGATGACAGAGCTGGTACAGGAAAGTTAAATTATTTCCCCAAGGACACAAAGCTTGTAATAATAGAAGCAGATTCCAGTCCAGGCAAACAGATTCTAAAGCCTGTTCTCTTATCTGCTGCTCTTAAATGCAGTTGTTGAAAAATTGTTTTTAGTTTTTAGTGTTATGAACTTTTATGCTATCACTTTTTCCTCCACTCTTTTTTTAATATAGTAGTTTCATTTAATTTCTTTCTAGCTTTATTGAGATATAATTAACAAAAAATTGTATACATTCTAGGATACCCTGTGGTGTTTTGATACATGTAGCAAATGAAATGCTTACCATAATCAAGCTAATTAACATATCCATTACCTCATATGTTTATCATTTTTGTTTTTGTGGTGAGAAAACTTAAGATATTCTCTTTAAGCTAATTTCAAGTATACAGTGTATTATTATTAACTATAGTCACCATGCTGTCTGTACATTAGGTCTTATTTATTCCACATAACTGAAAGTTGGTGCCCTTTGACCAACATCTCCCCATTTCTCTCGTCTGCCAGCCCTTGGTAACCACTATTTTATTCTACTCTCTGCATTTATGAGTTCGATACTTTTAGATTTCATATATAAGTGAGATCATGCATTTTAAATTTTATATATAAGTATTTGTATTTTTCCTCTTTTATATTGAAATTCTCCACAGTTAAATAGACTTATTAAATGTGTAAAATAATAACTAGTGCTTGCATGCTTGGATATAGTTATGCCAATATGTACTTTTCTTTTAATGGGAAGTAAAAAGTTTATATGATTTGTTAGGCTGGTGAAGCTAACCAGATAACCTTTTCTAAATCACTGGAAAATGTTTAGGACCAATGGGGGAAGTTAGAATATAAAGGGCTGTCAAGAAATAGAATATAATGTCATCCATTTTCATATTGCTTTAATATTGCTATGAAAAAACTAGACAGAGATCTGAACTTGCTTCAAATTAGATAAAAGATGATTAGATATTAGATTATTTGACTGTGGGTGGTGGACACACAATGCAATATACAGTTCATGTATCATAGAAATGTACGCACTTGAAACCTATATGATCTTATTAACCAGTGTCACCCCAATAAATTTAATTAAAAAAAGATTTATAAATGAATATAGAGGGTTTGTACCCACTACCACCACTAGGCTATGTTAATGCCAACAGACCTTTACAAAATCCATATGAAAACTAAAATAAAAGCAGTACACAATAGTTAATAGCCTTGCAAGGAGCCAACAGGAAGGGGCAGGACCAGACCATCTCACAGAAGAGGGAAGACCAGCTTTTACAACTGGAAAGAATTCAATCAAGCAGACGGGGCACAATATTTAAAGAGTTAAGCAACAGGCATTAGGTGGTCTTCAAAGGGAGGGACAGAATCAGGGCTGTCCAACGCAGAGGAAAGAAGTATCAGCCATGAAGAGCATGATACTAGATACCTATTTGGAGTAACCATCAGTTACTTTCAGGTAAACTCAGCAAAAACTCTTTGGCTGCCCAGCCAATGAGAATTACATGGCTAAAATCAGGGCAAGAGATGAATTGAAAAAACTGGGAACCGTCTAGGGCCTGAAAACAGATTTGTTTATTGGTTTGTAAAAGGCTTAAGCTATAATGTATTTCTTCAGATTATATAACCTATTACTGAAAATGTAATACAATTATGAGATACAAAAAGATACAGTTGTGCGATACAAGACTACTTGATTTGCTCAACCAGAAACACTGTTTGACTTAGAATTTGAATTGATAACAAATTACTAACAAGTTATATAATATTGATAGTACAATGTGCTATGGTTCTAAATTTGATAATTTTAGAAATTTGTGTAAAAATCCTCTGGGGTTCCAAAGTAAAGACTATTCAGCTGGTTAAGGGCATCCACAAAATACAAGAACTAAAGCAGCAAATTTAGGTTCTGTATTTAGCCTGGAAGATCCCACTACTTGGAAATCCTCTTTCTATTCCAACCTCTTACAAGAAATGAAACTTGGAATAGATCAGTAACTTAAAAAGTAATAACTCCCATATCCTTTTGGTGAGATTGCAAAAACCTATGTTAAGATTAGCTGAAATTAAACCAACCAAAATTTTAATTCCATAGTTCAGAATTTGTTTGTTGTTAATCCTCACCCAAAGATATTTTTCATTGATTTTATTTTATTTTTTAGAGAGAGTGAAAGGGAGGTAAGTGAGGGAGGGGGAGAAGGGAGGAGAGAGAGAGAGACATCAATTGGTTGCCTCCCTGGGATCGAACCTGCAACCCAGGTACATGCAGGCCTGTGCTCTAACCGCTGAACCAACCAGGACTGTTTAGAAATGTAATTTAAGATGTTAACATAATTATTTTCTGTTTCTTTAAGTATGTTCACAAAAATCTAGACATAAACTTTACATACTTATAGCTCTAGCTTTTAAATAACTCTAAAACCAAAACCAATTTACAAAATACCCACAAACACAAATATAAAACCAGTAACATTTATACTAACAACCTAATTCAATATGATGAAAAATGTTATTTTCCAAACACATGACTATGGCACTGGATGCAATATACAGCAGAAGTTCAGCATGCTCAGTTACTATGAACCCTGTGATTTTTTTGAACCATTTTTTTTCTGCTGTACTTCTGTAAACCATACATCAGACCATCAGGTCATTTAAGGTTAGCTTTATCTAACCTTAAAATTGACATATTCTTTTCTCTTTAGCCCACAGTAATTAAGATTGTACAACCAGGTGCCAATGTCCCTTGCGTGACTGTATATGTTGTATAATTATGGTAAGATTCATTATTTGTATATTTAATCCTTTATATTTTATACAATATAATGATATATTTTTATATCACAATAAATACACTTAAATAGTTTCTACTTTGTAATATTTATATACTTTATGATTCAATAAAATATATTCAGATGCATGGTTGTACCTGTTTCCTAAATACATATCCTAAAGATTTTTTATTCTAAACTAAAAGTAGTTATAAAGGTGAAAAATAGAATCTCATTCTTCACTTCCCTGCCATTCCTAAGGACACTGTTACATAGAAGATGGACGAGAGTTCAGCTTCCACATTTGTTAGATTGGTGAAGTTCAGTTTCATGTCATTTCTCAAGTGTTCTTACGTAAGCCCACCTCACAGTTTAGCAGAGTATATTCTCTTTCTCTTGCTCGACATACCACAGTTATCCAGCATTCGATTCTATCTTTGGGAATTATACTGTAAACTTCTAGGAGCCAGGTTAATAATAATGATTATAATAATAATATATGCAGTAATAATAATAATAATAATAGCTCTAAGAAGTACAGTGATACCTCGGTTCTCGAACGCCTTGACTTTCGACCAAATCGGTATTCGACCAGGAGATTCGAGAAACTTTTGTCTCGGAATCCGAACAAATATTTGGAACTCGAACTTCCGAGATGAGCCGAGTTGAGCCGAATGGCATTCATTCGGCCCAGCGCGCCTTGCTTGCGCCATCAGTGTGAGTGCAGAGAGAGAGTCACGCTTTGTGGAGTCACGCTTTCCTATTGGGTTCATTGCTTCGGTTCTCGACCGTCCTCCTGGAACGAATTATGTTCGAGAACCGAGGTATCACTGTATATGTATTTTATTTTTTTGACCGGGAGGTCTCAGACTTTAGCATGCATCACCTGGAGGGTTTTTGTAATATTGATTGCTGGACCACTATGCCACCTCCAGAGTTTCTGCTTCAGATGGTCTGGTGTGAGGCCCAGAATTTGCATTTCTAACAATTTCCAGGTGATGTAGATGCTGCTTGTCTAGAACCACACTTTGACAACAACTGCTCTAGACCAGGGTTTGGCAAACTATGTCTTTTATTTTTGTAAATACAGTTTTATCTGAACATAAGCCCCCTCATCTGTTTGCAGATTGTCTGTGGCTGTTTTCAGGCTACAGTGGTAGTAGTGACTATTTTGACACAGACCCTATGGCCACCAAGCCCCAAATCCTTATTATCTGGCCCTTTACAGAAAATGTTTGCTGACCTCTGCTCTAGACAGTCTAATTAAAAATTGGTCTTTTAATCCCATTTCATAGGTGAGAAAGCTAAATCTCAAATTTTTCTAAGGACACAAATTAGCAAGTAGGAGATAGGACTTCCAAACCCATGCACTTTCTAAAACCTACTTTGTAAATTTTTATGGGTGGTTCTCAAATTGATTGCTGTAGCCTAGCCCTCTCCTCTGAGCTTCAGCAGCTTCTCCCCCCCCCCTCCCCTCCAAACGCTTACTTGACACCTGCACTCGAATATGTCCTTGCTGGTTCAGGTAACCTAGGAATTATATTCGAGTCCTACTTTTCACTCCCTAGTTTTGGTCCTTGAGGAAAGTCATATTGATTCTGCCTCCAAAATAGTTTTGGTATGTCCGCATCTCTCCACCAACGCAGCTCTCTGGTCCAGTTTTCATCTTCTCTTGCTGGGACTATTAGACTCCGTTCAGCTAGACCCCCTGCTGTCCTCTTGTCCTTCTATCCATCCCTTCTCCCATGGAGCGGTAGGAATGGTCTGCATAAAATTCAAAGCAGATAAGGTTTCCTTTGCCCTCCAGGTAATACGCAAGTTCCTTCTCGCCTGATCCTCCATGACTCCGTCCCATTTGGTACCTCCAGTCTCATCCCAGGCTGCTTCTCTCCAGCATGCTGTCTACATTTGAGCCTTCCTCTCACAAGCCCAGCTCGTAGATTCCTTCCAGGTCTTTGCATGTGTGGTTCCTATTCTTTGCTAGATCAGCTTTTTCTCAGGTTTCAGTTCTTTGCTTAACTCACAAGTATCACTTTCTCAGATTGGCCTCCAGAGACCCTCGAGCTAATAAATGAGCCAAGAATCCCAGTTTTGCACTTCTCTCCGGCCCTTGACTTGTTTTTCTTTTGTCCCTTAAACATTCAAAATTAATTCTCAACACTTTCTGGGGTTACTGTCACCACCCCTAGAATGTTAAGCTCTGTTCACAGTTGCATGCCTAGGACCTAGTTTTGTAGCCAGGAATCCACTTGAACAAATTAAAATTAAGTTGAGTAAGAATTGGTCCCTGCCCTCAAGGAATTTAAATCCATGGGCAGAGTTTAAAGTTTACTGGCAAGGATACGCATATGTTCCCATATTTGTTGCCTTTAGTTATCATTAACTTTAACAAGTGGTGGTTGTATTGTTTATACAATATTATATATTTTTGTTATGAATGTTTATACATTTAGAGACATCATACTGCTTATAACAGTAAATGGGATTATAGGGCCAGTGTTTTCAATAAGTAAGTTATGTAGTTTCTGAAGAAATTTGTAGACTAATTTGAGATAGTTGTTTTTCTCCCCACCCTATCCAAACACAGGGAGTTTACCAATGCTGTGCACACAGAACGGGCCGCTGAGGCCTTTTCGTTGAATAGTGTGAACTGAGCCTGTGGGCACCTGGAAGATCAGCAAGATGGCGTGAATATGTCCTCGCAATAATTGGAGTATTTTCAGTTTTAGTGCAGCTCTGTTATTTTGGCTTCTCAGTGGAAAAATGAGATCTTTTGGAAGGCTATTTAAGATAGTTACACAATGCTTTCAATGGATTCTGTAAGTTTTTACTCCAAAGTCTAAAATCGACTATTTTCTTAGGCCCTGAATTTTAAGCCATATACTAGAAAGGGCAGGGAAGACCCAAGAAGCGACTCAAACTTTTTTTTTAATCAAAAAGGTAAATGGGCTTCCGGTCAAGATGACAGTATAGGTAAACACGGTTCTAGAATCCGACAACCACGTAAATATACAACTAGTCGTCAGAGCAACCACCATTGAGAACCTCCTGAAATCCAGCAGAATGGAAGTTGTACAACTAGTAAATTAAAGCAGCCAGACTGAGATTGGTAGGAGAGGTGGAGGTGCAAAATGGGCTGGTTCCATACCCACATGTGATGGATTTTAACCAGAAGGGATTATCCTGGCTGTGGAGGTCCCCCTCTGAGAAGTGAGGGGTCCCAGTCCCACACAAGATCCTTCAGCAAGGCTTCCAGTGCCAGGAATTGAAGTCCCCAAAACTTTGGGCTGTATAAACCAGTGGGGAGCCCAGCCTGTGTGGCTCAGTGGTTGAGCACCCACCCACGCACCAAGAGGTCGCCAGTTCAATTCCCAGTAAGGGCACATGCCCAGGTTGTGGGCCCGATCCCCAGTGGGGGGCATGCAGGAGGCGGCCAATCAATCTTCTCTCTCATCAGTGTTTTTCTCTCTCTCTTCCTCTCTTTTCCTCTCTCTCTAAAATCAATAAAGAAAAAAATTAAAAAAAAAAACCACACTAAAAAAAAACAACACACCAAACAAACAAAAAAACCAGTGGGGATTGAGGCTGAGAAATACGAAGGCTGATGGAGTCCTACGCAGTTCCTCTTAAAGGGCCTGCACTCAGACTTACTTGGATTCACTCCCTCTGAGCTCCAGTGTTGGGGCGGCAGACTGAAAGGAACCGGGATATATGGGCAGGAACTAAATTATCTGGCATCAGGGCAAGAGCTAGGGGGCAGCTTTCTCTCAGACAAAAGTGCTGGGAGAGGCCATTTTTCCTTGCTGAGCCCTTCCCCCACAGAGTTGACAGATGGGCACCATATCTGAGTTTCAGTCAACCTAGCTCACACTGCTCACTCCACTCTAGTGATTCCCTGAGACCCTGCCCCACCCAACTTGAGGGCTCATCTAGGCCATTTCCTGTGACTCTTCCATGTACGTGGTTTCTTTTGCCTCATGCTTTAGATGCTCCTAAAATCTTAAACAAGCAGCAGCTGGCCTCCACATGCTCCATTCATCTGGCTAAGTGGCCGCAGGCCTGGCACTAGCAGCAGCCTATCTTGGTTCACAGCTTGGCCTCTCCTGGGTACCTCCAAGCCCATCACAAGTAGCAGCCATCTGAAGATTGCTCAGTAGCTCATGCTGGGTGGCCCCAGGCAAGGCACAGGCAGTGGGTGACTTTGACCTCCCAGGAGGCCCCTGAGCCCGTGTACCTGGTGGATAGCTTCAGACCATGCTGGACCACCTCCACAAGTGATACACTCAAGGGATGGACTTGGTGAGCACCAAAGACACACAGAAACTAGGCCTGCTCCATAGGGTCACCTTCACAGCAGCTCTTCTGATGTAGTTGCAGCTGGTCCTCGCAGCTGATTTGCCTGGGGATCAATTCTTACGAGTGATGCCAATAGCAATCAAGGCTCAGCTACAACAGGACAGTGCACACAGCCCACAGAGGGGTGCACCTGGAGTGCCCAGCTCAGGTGACTGGTGAGGCTGAGCCACTGGATCCTACAGGACACCTACTACACAAGGCCACTCTACCAAGCTCAGGACACATAGCAGCTCTACCTCATGCATAGAAACAAACACAGAGAGGCTGCCCCAACTTGGAGATAAAGAAACATGTTACAAATGAAAGAACAGGAGAAATCTCCAGAAAAAGAACTAAATGAAATAGAAGCAACCAAACTACCAGATACAGAGTTCAAAACCATTGTTACAAGGATACTCAAGGAACTTAGTGAAAACTTCAATAGCATGCAAAAGGACTTAGGAACCATAATAAAGAACCAGTCAGAAATCAATGATACGCTGAAGAATAATTTATAGGGAATCAATAGTAGAGTAGAGGATGCCGAGAATCAAATCAGTGATTTGGAATATGATGAAGCAAAAAACACACAAAAAGAACAGCAAAAAGACAAAGGAATCCAAAAATATGAAGATAGTGTAAAGAAGCCTCTGGGACAAATTCAGGCATACCAACATATGCATCATGGGGATGCCAGAAGGAGAAGAGAGGGAGCAAGAAATTGAAAATCTATTTGAAAAAATAACAGAAAACATCCTCCCTTACCTGATGAAAGAAATAGACATTAAGTCCAGGAAGTGCCGAGAGTCCCAAATAAGATGAATCCAGAGGCCCACACCAAGACACATCATAATTAAAATGCAAATAATTAAAGACAAAGAGAGAATCTTAAATGCAGCAAGAGAAAAGCAGTTAGTTACCTACAGGGGATCACCCATAAGATTGTCAGCTGATTTCTCAACAGAAACTTTGCACGCCAGAAGGGAGTGGCAAGAAATATTCAGAGTCATAAAAGACAAGGAGCTACAACCAAGATTACTCTACTCAGCAAAGCCATCATTTAGAATGGAAGGTCAGATAAAGAGCTTCCCAGACAAGAAAAAGCTAAAGGAGTTTATCACCACTAAAATAGCATTACATGAAATGTTAAAGGGTCTTCTTTAAGAAAAAGCAGAAAAAGAATAAAAAATGTGAACAATAAAATGTCAATAAATACATAACTATCAACAATTGAACCCAAAAATCAAAATAAATGAACAAGCAGAACAGAAACAGTCTCATAGATGCAGAGACCATTTTACAGTTGCCAGATGGGAGGGAGTTTGGGGGAATGGGTGAAAAAGGTAAAGGGAAGAACAAAGTAGTAGCTGTAGTGTAGTCATGGGTGTGTAAAGTACAGCACAGGGAATATAGTCTAACATTCTAATAACGAGGTATGGTATCAGACGGGTATGAGTCTTTTGGGGATGATCACTTAGTAAGTTTTATAGGGTCTAATCACTGGGGTGTACACCTGAAACGAATGTAATACTGCATGTCAACTGTAATTGAAAAATGAAAAAATGATTTAAAGAGGCAGGAGGCCAGGCTCTGTGACTAGCATTTCAGGGCACTTACCTGCACACTGATGTCTGCCTTGGACTTATTGCTTTAGACCAGCACTTCCCAAACACACAGATCACCCGATTACCTGGGGAGACTTAGAAAACGTAATTACTAAAGTAGCACACATAAAACATGGCAGCAATATATAAACATACTAAATAAAATTTGATGTCTTCCTGCTTAAAAAAAAAAAAAGTAACAGTACATGAAGGAATGGAAGGGAGGGGCGATCCACCAGGAGGAGACCAGGGATGGGAATGAAAAAACTGTGGCTAATGTCCACAGTGAACTGTTGACCGATCATAAGTTGTAGGATTTGTAGTCTGGATTGCTTTGTTGGCTTAAACAGCATGTCCTTGTGACACAGTAACTACTTCCCTTGTATTCATTTTATCTGATGTTTAGAATAAGAGCAGTTGATAGGTTGATTATAGCGTTCAGGGCATGAACCTAGGAACCACAAGTAAGATGGTATTCACATTCTGCAGTACAGTATTCCCATGGGTCGGGGCTCTACTTTAAAGAACACATACACAAGGAGAGATGATTTTATTTTTCCAGGAAAAATTAAAAGTGCCACAGTCATTGCCTTTATAAATACAGGCCCCCTGTTTCTTCCTCTCCCCCTTAGAAAAGGGCAATTTCTCCTCATTCCTTCATTGCCTTCAAGTATAATTTGTCTACCTACCAGCATCTCCACATTTCTTCAGTGTTCGGTCCCTTCCTCAGGGTAGCAGACTGCCTTGGGCTCCATTGATGAAGCAGTCTGTGTTTTCAAAAAGAGCTCTGGTTTGTCATCGTTATTAATGATTCAAATGATCTTTGAAAACCTATTTTCCATTAGTAAGCTTGGCCTGAAGACAGATACTGCTGATGGAACCTTCTTCAAAAACAGCAAATAAGCTGTTATGAAGGCAAAAGGCAAATCTGTAAATAGTTTCATAACATGTTTGCCCATTTACAAAAGGTTGTTTTCTTTTGCTCCTGGAGTAGAGGGTAAACTTGGGAGTCACTGCTGCAGAGAGACAATCTGTGATGTTCATATTGAGTATGAGAGTTGGTATTTGTTAGCACTGGATTTGTTACTCTGTTTACATTACCCCGAGGAACCAGTTAGGTTAATAGCTTTTGTGTAGGTGTGATCGTACCAATTAATAGCTAATCTGGAAATCTTGTTTGCTCTGATTTTGCTGCGATTTTTCTTCTGAGAGCAGAATTAATTCCGGACACAGACAGTGGGAATACAACATATGTAATTTCCTTGTATCTACTTACATTTCCCAGATGATTTATTTTTAAAAGTCCTTCTGCCACCATGGAAGAGAATTACATCAAATGTTTTGCTTATACTTAGATCTCCATAAATCAAGTGAAGGCTTTGAATAGATTAGTTTACTAAAAATTGTTGGTTTAAATAATGTTAAATTTCTCAGGATCTGATACTGCAAAGGACTTTGTATATGTTTGCAGTTTGGGGTTCTTACTCTCAATGAACAAAGTGTCTATTTGTCGAATGCAGATGGGATAAACGCAAGAACATTGCACCCTTAACTCATCCTGTTTGGAACATGTTCACTTATGGTCTGTCTTAAAAGAAGTGATTCACTCCTGCTTGGGTCTTCATTTGCTGTTTGGTGGGTTTGCATAGGAGACAGTAGTACTACTTATTATTGAGTACGTAGGACTGGTCATGTGGAACAGAGATAACGGACCTCCACGTGGAGAAGCCAGACACAGCAAACTGGAGCTGCGGACCCCACTCTTCCAGAACATAAAACGTCTGTGACTCCGGATCATGGTTTTGCATGTTGTTCCTTTGTTCATTACCTCATTGATCCATTCACTTATTCCTTTAACCATCGATTGACTTGTTCAGATATTAGGTGAATTGAATGTTTTCTCTATGCCTGGTACTACAGTGGACTTTGCTAGGGAATGGTGTATAAAATAAATGCATTCCTTCCTTCATATATCTTATAGTTTTGTAAGGAAAAAGAACTGCACCCTGTAGTATCTGAGTGCCTGGGTTTTGGAGTCTGATGGTTGGGATTCAAAGCCCTACCGGTTATGAGCTCCATGGCCCTGGGCAAGCTGCACCATTCTGTACCTTGCTGTCCTCATCTGTAATCTGGGGATGACAGGGTTATTCTGAGGATTAAGTGAACCCGTTCATATAAAGCATTTAGAACAGTGCCGTATAATACGCGCTCTGTAAATATTAGCTACATAACCACAAATATCCAATTTCAAACTGTAATAAGGACTATGGAGGAAAAGAATATGATGCTGTGAGAGAATAAAATAGATTTACTCTGGACTGGGTTGAGTAGTAGGTAAATTCTCCAACTCTTTTTTCCTAATAAAATATCTCCTTCTGCCATTCAGCCCATATGCTACAGGAATGCTGGCCCCATCCCCAGCTCCAGGGTGGGACATGCCATTGACGTGCCCAGGAATCCAGGCACAAGCTAGTTCGTAAGGTTGTACCTGGCGACCCAGGGAAGGTGTCTCAGGTTTTGCCGGTGCAAGAGGAGAGAAGTTTGGTCGGGGCCCCTGAGGAAGCTTCCTTCTCGGTTGTTGTGTCTAGACCTAGAGCCTGGACCGGTTACAGTGATCTCACTGTCAGCGAGAATGGGGCTAACACACTGAGGAGGGCGCTCTTGAGGGACTCGGGGAGAACTGCACCTGAGCTCTGATGGAAATTAGCCCGACTACCACCTACCTGCAGGCCTTTTCAGTTTTTGAGAGCTGAGTTGAGTTTCCTGGCACTCGAAGGGAAGGAAGGCCTTTTGTGGAGGTGACATTTAAGAGGAACTCCCAGGTTTACTGAGTTGTTAACGTCTGGGTAGTTTCCGTACTGTTTATAGCTAGGAGGAAGGCTGGTGGAGGAGTCAGAGAGAAATAGGCTTTAGGGGCAAAATCAAGAATTCTCATTTGTCAAATGACAGTGCTGGATGTTAGCAGTGATTTGCACACTTTTTTGTTTTCTGAACGACAGTTATGATTTCTAGAGCATTGGCAACCATTTTCACAAACATTGTGACCAAAGAAATAAAAATCTCAGTGGGATAGGGAGAGTGATATCGGGTGTTTACCAACCTGGGAGCACATAAGAATTACAGTGGAGGCTTTAAGCAGAGTATACATATTTATTAGATTCTTGAGCCCCTCCCCACATGTGTTGAATCAGAATTTCCAGGGTGAGACCTGGGAATCTATTTAAAAGCTGGTAACTGGAATGCAGCCAGTTTGGCACTTCTGTGCAGCCTGGATTTGGAGAACCACTGCATCGGGGGTGCAAGTACTCTTCCTAGACAGGGATTTTGAGCTCAACTCGAGGAACCAATTTCACTTAATTTACACTCAGGAAACAGCAAAAAACCATTGGAGTAGGCACAGCACAGTCTTGTTAAAATGCCTCAGCTGCCATCATGACACTACTACTTCTTGACACCGCCTCTGGTCAAATTGTTATGATGTTTGTTCTTTCTGCAGTGATGGTCAAAATGCTGTCTCTGATGCAGGCATACTGGCAGTATTGCGAGGGTATTAATAGTTACCAAACGCTTGGGTATTTGATTGATGGTTGTTAGAACATCCATCACTTAAACGGCTGTTAAAATGTCACTTTACGAATCAGTAGCTGGGTAAATCCCATGAGAAATCAGGTGCTAGATCAGCCTCTAATCATAAGGTTATGTTCTGTAGTCGTTGCGTAGACATTACTATCCACGCTCTGCCCAAGCGAGATAATACCAGCAGGTGACATTTGTTGTCAGGCAGTGAGAGACCATCCTGGAGAAGAAATGAGTCAAGGATGCATCACGACAAGGAGCAGTGTTATAAGCAGTGGGGAACTGAGGTGTCTGGATGGGGATGAGCCAAGGAGGGTGCTGGCTTCAAGGCTGAGACACGGCCCCCCAAAAATGAGCTGCTCTGCAGAAAGAAATTGTTCTAATTAATATAATTAAGGCTTTATGTGTGGTCATTTGGGGCTGCCTCGGCAGCCAGGCAATTTGCCCAAGGTGGTAATGATACTCTCAGCACTGAAAATGATGCTGCAGGCATTTGGGGGGAAATTTAGCTCTGCTTTGCCACATCTCCTCACACCCCCTTTTAACCTCTACTCTCAGAGGTTTTTGAGTGGTGGATGGAGAACATTTAGTCCTGGAAGGAAGCGGCAGTATATGAACTCTACTGCCTAGTGAGAGAGAGGCAGCATCTCTGAATTCCTCGGAAAGAAAAGATGTAAATATAATGGTCTTTCCTTTGCTTATTTACTTTTGAGGTAATACGCACTTTGGGAGTTCCCTTAGATATCATATGAACTTCAGAACATGGGACATATTTGCAGTTGGTTCTCTGTTTCAATTTGCCCTCCATAATTGAATTGGCTTTTATATTTAAAAATTAGTTGATCTGAGAAAAACAAAAATAATAATGGTGTCAGTGTAAGGATGACTTTTGGTTACATGTTAGACCTTGGAAGCTATGAAACTCTCGTAGTCAAAAAGTATTTAATGTCACTGTTACTGTCGTTGTTATCAGCTCCACTGTGGCCATGAACATGGTTGAGCTAATCAAGTGTAAGATTAGCAAGTTAGCAACCAGGCATGAGAGGTTTAAGTGATTTCTACAGAAACAGGTAAACAGTGGCAGTAGCCATCAACCTGCCTTACATATGAGGGGAGGCTGTGGAGAGAACACACATTTATTGGGTCCCTTCACGTTCTCTGACAGAGGTCTGTACCATGTCTCGAGGGATGTGGAAGTTTGATGGGCTGGTTCTCAAGTTTAGAGAAAAATGACAGCTGATTTTTAACAATTAATGTTTTTGTTCTTTAATGAAATGTCGCCCTTAATCTGTCTTGAGACTTTTAAAAGTCTTCATACATCTACCTGTATGAAGAAAATGAAGAACTCTGTTATTAGGAAATTTTAATGGCAGTGGCTGTTCTATCATTCTTAAATTTCTAGAAAGAATATGGCATTTATGTGCTTAATCAGGTTATACATTTCTTTCAGTAGCTTCATGGAGATTTCCAAGTTGCTCAGAAACATAATTATGCCAGTTTGAAAGAACTGTTGGTAGAGCTGGAAAGTTTATAGCCCCTAGTAATTTTTGAAATTGTAGCACTAAAGGAATTTATGGCTCCATTATATATGGAAATGGGAGCTTGAAAGCATATGATGATTGAAATCCACACACAGTCCTTCGCTTGGGGTTCTTTCCAGACTGTGTTGAGAAACAAATGAACATGTGTGTATAGTGTGAACCTTTTTTCTTTTAAGCTCTCGCTTTTATTTCTTTTATGCCATTATCTATTGAAGATTCTAAGAGGTATTAAACTATTTTTAAAATGTAGTAAACTGAATATGAGTTCCTGATTGTTTTGCTGGTTCTCTCTATGGTACCAAACTTACACAGAATATTAGATGCAGTCTTCTTGAATCTCATGGCTTGAGTAATCATGATGGTGTTGAAGATGATAAAAAACGATGTTGGCTATTCATGGAAACAGATTATGAATGGGTGCAGCTTAATCTTGTACAATGTTAGGGTCTGGTCTGTAAGACTCTGTAGACATTGATGGGGTATTTGGCTCAACCATTTATTTTGGTCATAGTTTCTCTCCTTTCTTAGGCTCAGCCCAGTTACTTAGAGAACACCCAAGCTCCTTTACCTGGCTCAGTTCGCCCTTTTCCTGGCCCCACCTGGTACTCCGGCTCTGCCTTCCAGCCTCTTCGAACTTATCATTTCTCATGCCCACCTGGCCTTTTTATGTTCACACACTGGTCTTTTTATTGGGAATGTTCTCTTATCCACCATTCTTGTGGTGTGGTCTCCTAATCTTTACAAATGCCACTCAAGTCACTTCTTTTTCTATAACATCTTCTTTGATATCAAACTCCAGCCCCCATTTGAAGGTTGCTTCTTCCTCTACTCTCATACTTTTTAATTTATAGCTTTATTTTGCAGTTGTCTAATATTCTTTTTTTCTTTATTGATTTTAGAGAGAGAGGGAGGGAGAGGGAGAGAGAGACAGAAATATCGATGAAAGAGAACATTGATTGGCGGCCTTCTTCATGCCCCCGATGGGGATCAGGCCCACAACTGGGGCATGTGTCCTGACTGGGAATCAAACTGGCGACCTCTTGGTGCATGGGTTGATGCTCAACCACTGAGCTACACCGGCCAGGCTTGTACAGTATTCTTATTGTTCATTTACACACCTCTCTCCATTGTTAGTTTGTAAACTCATTGCAAGTTGAGACATTGTCTAACAACTGTACTATACATCTGAAACTAAAAAAGTATTATTGACTGTAAACTGTAATTAAAAAACAAAATTAAAAAAATGTGACACAGTGTCATTTTTGTATCTTTAGCATCTCACCAAATGAGTGATATGTATTCAGCATTCATTAATGCTTTGCTGAAATAATTTCAACAAAATATATATTTTTGAGGTTGTTTTTGAGTGTTTCATTTCTGAGTAGGACTGTGCTATGTGTCCAGGAGTATAAGTGACTTGGGCCTTTACAAGGTTTGTATTGCAGTGGGGAGAGAAAACATTTAACATAATGCTTACGACCAAGGAAGCGGTCACATGATAGCAATTTATTATTGTTGTTGTTATACTTGTTATCATTAAATTGTAGTGGCCAGGCATAAAAACACTCTATTACGAGGGAAACAGAGAAAGCAAATTATACAGTCAGAAGTACAGTTGGAGAAGATAAAGGTGAAGTATCAGGAATGAGAGCAACCAACAGGAAATTGATAATGAGCACGTGTCAGGTCAGCGTCTGGGGAAGGGAAAGGCAGAGAAGTTTGAAGAGCCAGTGAGAGCTGAGCACAAAAACTAGTGAAAAGAAGACGACCTTGAAGCTAAGGCAGAGCTTGCCTGAGGCTGGTAAAAAAAAAAACGATCTGCTTTCAGCCGGGACCGGAGTGATCAGGTAGTGCGACCAGCCCTGGACCCGCTGGTGGGAGCAGGTGTGCTGAAAGAGTGAGCTGGTAATTAGGGTGCCTTGTGGAAAGTGGGCAATTGCAGTAGGGGCAGATGGTGACAGGTGACAGGAGACAGAGCCGCGGTGGAGGTAGGTAGGGATACTGTGGAGATAAAAGAATGGCTGAAAGGTTTATCAGAAACAGGATCCAGGTTTAAACTTACATGGTGCTTTCTCTTCCTGCTGCCCTAGGTTTGAAAGGCTGGGACGATCCAGAAATGGTGTCAGTCTCCTAGGCCCCTAGGGGTGTCCATAGCCACTTGCTTGGCTTGGCTTTTTCCAGATATTAGACAGTTCCTATGCATAGTATTTCAGCTTTAGTAGACTTCTATTTTATTTTAGCATGAGATAAAAAAGAAAGGCTTGTTTATTATGCTTGTGGCAAAGTGCAGGATTTTTGTCATTCCGTATAGCCAAAACATTTTCTACCTGAGGTCTGTACACTAAATATAGCTGTCTTAGAGTACGGTTCACAGACGTCCATGTTTATAAAAATTACCTGAGGTGCTTGTTAGGCAATTTAGGTTTATAGGCCTCACCCCAGACCTACTGAATTTCTAGTGAAAGCACCTGGGAATTCATAGTTATAAGCTTCCCGGGTACTTTTTGTGATCAGGCAACTTGGATGACTATTGTTTGTGTCAAATAAATGAATGAAATCCTTCTATCTGTGTAGGTCAAGGATTCTAGTTGTAAATTTTTAAGTCATGATCTGATCGTACTTCGATTCAGACTTGAAGAGGTTATAAGGAAGATTTACTATATTCTCCTAGTTACACCAGGAGTTTAGCCTGGGGGTTCTCCAGTGGGGAGGGGGTGCATTTTATCCCCCAGGGGACATTTGGCAATGTCTGGAGACAAGTACATAGTAGGTAGAGAGGCCATGGATAGTGCTAAAATATTCTTTTTTTAAAAAAATATGTTTTTAAATTGGTTTTAGAGAGAGAGGAGGGGAGGGGAGAGAGAGAGAGAGAGAGAGAGAGAGAGAGAGAGAGAGAGAGAGAGAGAGAAACATTGATGTGACAGAAACATTAATCTGTTGCCTCCCGTACACACCCTGACCAGGGATTGAACTGCAACCTGTGTATGTGCCCTGACTGGGAATCAAACCAGCGACCCTTGGTGTACGGGATGATGCCCCAACCAACTGTGCCACACTGGCCAGGGCAATGCTAAACTATTCTATGGTGCACAGACAGCCTCTCACACACAAGGAATGGTCTGGCCCCAAATATCACCAATGGCAAGGTCGAAGAAGCCTGGTTAGCTCTCAGGTCTGTCTGTATTAATTAATAAATAATTGAGGTATGATATGTATGCCATGTGACCACCATCCATCCATACTGAGATGTAGAACATTTCCTGCACTCGGTGTGTCGTGCCCTCCCACAGCAGGTACCCGTTCTCCTTCCAGAGATCGTTACCCTGTATCACCATCGATGAGCTTTGCTTCTGCCTGAACTTTATACATAAAATCATACAGTATGTACTCTCCTGCGTCTTGCTTTTGTTCAGCGATTGGGAGATGCATTCCAGTTGTTGCACACGCAGAAGTGTATCTTTTCTTTTCTTTTTTTGCTGCAGTGTGTGTTACCACAACTTAGTTATCCATTTTACTGTGGACAGATTTTGTGTTGTTCCCAGTTTCTGGCTATTATGATTAAGGTGCTGTGGACACCTTTGTGTGTGTGTTGGTGGACATAGGCAGTCATTTCTCTTGGAGTGGAATTTTAGACCTTGGGATAGTGTCTGTTTGGCTTTAGTAGATACTGCCAAGCAGGCGTTCCCAGTGTGAGAGCTCACGAGTGATGTGTGATAGTCTTACAGATCTACTTCCTTCCTACTGTCCCATAGTGTCAGCTCACATTTTAGCCATCTTTGTGGGGGTGTAGTGGTATCTTATGGAGGTTCGAATCTGCATTTCCCAGATGACTAATGATGTGTTAAGCATTGCTATTGGCTATTTGGATATTCTCTAATGTGAAATGCCTGTTCAAAGTCTTTTGCCCGTTAAAAGTTATTGTATACCAACTATACTTAAATTTTAAAAAATTGGGGTTGTTGGCCTTTTTACTATTAATTTATAGTGGTTTAAAAATATATTCTGCATACAAGACATTTTTCAGGGATATGTATATTGTAAATATATCCTTCTAGTGTGTAACTTGCCTTTTCATTCTCTTTTGTCTTAATGAAATCCAGTTTATCAATCTTTTGTTACAATTATGCTTCTGTGACCTGCTAAAGCAGTGATTTTCAACCCATGTGTCATGGTGCACTAGTGTACCTGCAAGAATTTTTAAACATGCAACACCTGACTATTTAATCAAGGGCACTGACCTCTTTTCCCTTAGATTGTCAAATAAAAAATGACAACAGCCAATACAACGATAGCCGTCTGGTGTGAATGAATCAAAATTATATCTTTTTTTTTTTTTTGTCAGATTGGTAAAAATATATTTTTTGGTGTGCTGCAGAAGTTTTTTTTTTTTTTTATCCTCACCTGAGGACATTTTTTCCCCAAGTTTTTGTTCAGATAGAGTGGGAGGGAGAGAGAGGAAGACAGAGAGAAACATTGATGTGAAAGGGGCACATCGAGTGGCTGCCTCCTGCACAACCAACCAGGGCCAGGGACAAACTGCAACCGAGGTACGTGACCTTAGCGGGAACCGAGCCTGGGTCTCTCTGGACCGCAGGCCGACGCTCTAACCGCTGAGCCAAACCGGCCAGGGTGGTGCGCCACAGAATTTTAGTAATTAGTTTATCTGTGCCATGAGATGAATAAGCTTGAAAATTGCTGCAAGAGAAATCATTGCCTCTCAAGCATCGAGGTCTTTTGATGTTCAGGCTTCTATGTCAGCTCTGACCTCTGTAATGAATCAGATTTGAAGCAATTCTGGCTTTTTTTCCCTCTTGTCTAATGTAGTTGATTTAAATTGGACACTATAAAAAGCCTATGAGTAGCAGATATATATCTCTATCTCTATCTATCTATCATCTATCTATCTATCTATCTATCTATCTATCTATCTATCTATCTATCTATCTATCTATGGCTAGTCTCTTGAGGTAGGTCCAGGTCAAGGTCCTATCTTTGCAGATGGGTACATTAGAGACAGTAAAGTCTCTGATCCATTTTTTTTAACTAAATCACACTTTAAAGGTTCTGTTGAAGTGGAGTCCAAATGTAAAGACACTTGGGAATTAGCCTGAGTACAGAGTCACCCTACATTTTTACAATTTTCTCATTTTCTTTTGCTGTTGTTTAGTCTATGCTTGATTTTGAAAACAGCATTTTGTTTTATTGACTTGCCTTAGTCCTGGAAGACACTTCTTTTTTCATTTGGCACTCATGTTATCTGTTTACATTATATTTAAGTTGCCTGGATGTGTTTGCAGCAGCTGCAGAGGGAGTACAAGCAGGCCTGGGGACAAACACAATAGACTTACCAGCGTACAACTAGGGGCACAGATAAGCTTTTGTGTATGGAGGGTGGGCCCCTAGTTACTAGTAGCCAGTCGACTTGTGGGCACACGGGGCGTGCATGTTTTCCCTTCATCAGCTCACTTTCGGAAGGTTGATTGAGAAGCTCCTCCAGTCCCCATCGAGCCATGTGGTTTGAAAGACAGCATGGGAAGGATTGAAAACCAGATATTTTTATCTTTTTGATTAGTTACATAGAAACAGTCTCTACTTTTTCTAACCTCTCTAAATTAGACCATTAAACTTTTCATTTGGATTTTTCACCAATTCATGTTTTCTAAAAAGAATCAGAAATGAATAAAAGAAGAGCCATATATTTAATTAGGAAAAAACATATGTTGGTGTTTGCATTTTTTCTAGAGAGTACTGAGTTTTCAAATTTAAAATAATAGTTTGGGATTAGATAAAAGAGTCTGACAACTATAAAAGGTTATATTTGAGTATGTTTCCAATGTAATTATGTAAAGCACTTTAAGATTATATTTCAAAAGCAAAATAAATGTACCTTTAGATGAAATCATTGCAGGCTCTTGTTGGGTCTTGCTTGTCTGTATCTAGAGTCAGCCTTGTATTAACAAGCCAAATTCCACCCCATAAATTCTGTTGGAAAACACTCTGCCAATTTGAAGCTGTGTATTGCTTAATAAAGTCTAGCAGCTCTTACTTTTTCTGTAGAAGCTGAATAAATGTAGCAAGATAGAATCTGTGTTAAATTTTGGAAATGATAGTATCTTTTGCTTAAAATATTTCAGTTAAAAGTTGGAAGTAATTTTTGCATGCTGCTTTAATTCCACATGAACAATATTTTTATATACTATAGAAGTCTTGTGAGAATTTAAAATGGAACATCTATGCAAGTTTGTATTGGTATTCTTTTAAACCTGGAAAGAACCCTATTAAATAATATGAGTAGATAGTATAGATTATATTTCAGAATGGTAGACTGTATACTTTTTTTAGTCACAACTGAAATTTATTTTTTATGATGCATTGTTAGAAATAACTAATTTCACAAGCAATTTTTTTATTTTATTTTCATTTTTGTTTAATTTATTTTGACAAATCCAGGTACTAGGATCTACACATGATTCTTCTTGTTTACCATTTTAAATAAGAATCTTTTAAAATAGAAAAGTTTTGCCCTGGCTGGTTTGGCTCAGCAGTTAGAGCATTGGCCCGTGGACCAGAGAGTTCCGGGTTCGGTTTCTGTTAAGGGCACGTACCTCGGTTGCAGTTTTTCTCCGGCCCTGGTTGGGGTTGTGTGGGTGGCAACCACTTGATGTGTCTTTCTCATGTCGATGTTTCTCTCTCTCTCTCTCCCCCCCTCCCTCCCGCTCTATCTGAAGATTAATGCAAAAAATAAAAATAGAAAAATAAAAAATTTCCTCGGGTGAGGATAAAAAAAAAAGAGATAAAATAGAAAAGTTTTTCTCTCCAGTGGAAGCATATGCATTACTATACTTATAATATTGTTGAAAGAAAATTGAATAACTTGATTAAAATGTGTATAGGTGTAACTCAATTATTTGGCAGTATTTGGGGAGAAAATATGAATTGGTGAAAAATTAAATTTAAGTTTTAACTGTATATTTTAATTATTGTGTTGAAAATAAAGGCTACGATATATAAAATGTATTGCTTGTTGGAGATTCTTAGAAAATTTGGATTTGAATAGCCAACAAAACCTTGTAACCAGCTTAATTCTAAGTGTGCAACTCAGTGCTTGAGGATGCTTGGAAACAAAAAACATTCTTCCTAAAAATCCTATTTACATATTCATGAAGCAATAACGTATCAGCTTTTATTAATTCAGAAGTCATGTACTGTGATTGATTTGTGCCAGGTACTGTAGAGGTACGAAGAATAAAACTTGTGTAAGCTGATAAGAATTTTAATGCATTTGAAAATAATTTCCTTGAAATTGTACTTTTTTTTTTTGTAGAAAAGATTGAAATTTATCAATGCTAATATTTTCACAATTGTCATTTTATGGGTTAATTAGCGTGTATTTATTGAGCCCCTGCCTTACACCATAGTGGTTATAGTTGCCATTCATTTACTTTGCATCGTTATTCTTATTTTTTTTTTATTATCATGTGCTCTCAGAATTTCCATCTTTTCTCTAGAAATGTACTTCATTTAATGTAATAGCAACATTCCTGAGACTATGTATCAAGTTTTAATATTGCTTATTTATTTATCTTGTAATTTCAGAAAGGAGTGTCAAGCCCTTTAGTATTAGGCCTTTTGATAGCATCTTTGATATTTATTTAATATTTAACAGGCAGCCCTGGCCGGTTTGGCTCAGCGGTTAGAGCGTCGGCCTGCGGTACAGAGAGACCCGGGTTCGGTTCCTGCTATGGGCACGTACTTCGGTTGCAGTTTGTCCCCGGCCCTGGTTGGTCGTGCGGGTGGCAGCCACTCGATGTGTCCCTTCACGTCGATGTTTCTCTCTCTCCCTTCCTCTCTCTCCCTCCCACGCTATCTGTACAAAAAATGGAAAAATGTCCTCGGGTGAGGATTAAAAAAAAAAAAAAAAATTTTAACAGGCACATTACAAGGGTTCCTCACCCCCCTGCCCCAGGAAATTACAAATGGAAAGGATGAAATTGGAGGCTGTACCCTCTTTTTATAAGTGTTCAGTACTCTCGATTTACCCACTAGAACATCAGTATGTGATGATACAAAGAGTATTGCCAACCATGGAACCTCACCCGAACCGCAGTGTCTAGAGATTTTACGGAGGCTTCATTACATAGGCAAGATTGATTGAATCATTGGACACATACTATCACAAAGCCCACCCTCTAATTGCATGCTCAGTCTTTCTAGTGAGTTTTCTTGTAGCATAAACTGTCTAAGGGGTATGAGTTACTTCATTAGGATAAACTATTAAATCTGAAATGTGGTCTCAGAGGCCTACCCAGAAGTAAAGTTACTTCTGTCACTTGGGAACTTGCCAGGGTTTAGAAGTCAGCTGAATTCTTAGTGTACATCCTTCTGTTCCCTTCAAAAGTATGGTATATCTCATTTCATTTGGTGCCTACAAAGTTGAACTATGCATCATGTTTTTAAACATATCTGAATTGTAGTGAGCATTAAGAGCTCTTGGTTTAGAAATGTACTTTGCCACCTGGTTTTGTGACCTTGGGTACATAACTCGTTTGAGCCTCAGTTTTCTTGTCTGTATAATGGAGCTAATAGAACCTACTTATTAGAGTAAAAGTAAAGTGCCCTACAGAGTGGCTGCTCATGAAAGCTGCTCTATAAAATAATAAACATTATTATGATGTGCTGATTTGCACTGTAATCAAGTACTATATTTAAGAAACAGATCTTTTATTTTTTCTGCTACTTATAAGCATATAGCTAGGATTGTCTTTGTCTGACGGCTTTTATTTGTAACATTGATGTTAAATATATATTATTCTACATTTTATATTATATTAAATATATAAAGATATTAATATTTATACTAAATATATATTCTTTATATTATATGCTTATGTTATAATATGTAAAATATATTAATAAATGTGTTTGTAATAAATATGTATTAAACAGACATATATTTACTATGTCTATACAAAGGATCATGTAGTCAAGCAAACCAATTAATGATTGGTGTTTTAAACTATTCTACTTGAATTCGTTATTTAATTTTGGATGACATCTGTAAATTAATTATTTAATACAGGATATAATTTTAAATAAGTAAATCTCTTTTGTACCATATTTTGACCAGTTTTGTGTTACTTTCATTACTCCAGTTACTTGAGATATGAACTCTATTTTTATTTTTTAGTTGTTTACATTTGTTATGTACCTGTTCGTGTTTGTCCCTTTTTCCAGGTAAACTCACTGTTTACTACAGATGTTTTATAATCGAACGTCTGGGATTACTCATTATATACTGTTGTCTGTCCAGAAATTGGAAATCAGATGGACTTTTGTACCTCTTCCATAAAGGACAAAGATAGTATTTTAGAGTTTATGACCCAAAATAACCTAATTAATATACAATGGATCTATTTGTTCAGAAACTATGAACATATGATATGAGCATGTTTTTATAAAACTAAGAGCATATGTGTTTAAAACTTGTCACATTGGCTTACAAAGCCAAAGTATAACACCGATAAAAAAAAATGGGGGAAACAATTTGAAATACTTATTAATTGTAGTAATAAAAGCAATAAAAATGAGTTAAGAGGTTTATAGAAAAGTTATTTTTATTTCATAGTTTTCTAAGAACCTATCAATTATTTTTTATGATTAAATATTAACCCATATTTTATTGCATAGCTATTCCCTAAAAATTGTTAGAAATTGACACAAGTACTTTTCACCAGAGAAACTAGTAGAGTTTATACTATATTATATGTTAAAACACTTTAATCCCTCATATGTGAGTGGAGAAGTAAAGTAATTATCTGGATCACAGGAGATAACATTTTAGCCGTGGCTATCTAGAAATGTTACGTGGAAATCTTTGTCCTTTCCGTGGAGTATCTGTTTCCAGCTTTCTGTGTAGGCTGTTGCTGTGCTCAGGCAACGCGAGGAGGAAATCCAGGGGACAGTGTCCCGAGGTCTTAGACATCTCACTCAACATCTTTTAAAAAAAAATTGTTTCCCTTTATTGATTTTACAGAGAGAGGAAGGAAGAGGGAGAGAGACAGAGAAACATTGATGAGAGAGAACATCGATTGGCCGCCTCCTGCATGCCCCCCACTGGGGATTTGGCCCACAACCTGGGCACGTGCCCTGACTGGGAATCGAACCGGTGACCTCTTGCTTCATGTGTCGACGCTCAACCACTGAGCCACACCGGCCGGGCTCACTCAACATCTTTAATCAGAGCAGTTGGTTTTATTTGATATATATACTAAGTTTACATGAATGATGTCCTTTGGAAAAATAAAATAAAAAGAATTCTCCCAAGTCTAAAACTAAACTGGTTTAGAAAACTCTGGCCTCAGAGTATGTTTAAGGATTTCAAACATAAACTGAGCAGTTGAAAATACACTAGAACACAGAGAAGTAGAAGGGAGAAGCAACCCAGATGGCAGAAGACAGATTCATTTTCTCCCCACACGCCACAGTGGAAATGTGAAGAATGTAATGACTGTTTGGCTGCTAACCATATGCTACTTGCTGGGATAATACTGTAGTTTTCTTATCGAGGTAAAATTTTAGAACATAAAATGAACTCTTTTAAATAAAACATACAATTCAGTAGCATTTTCATCATTACGTTGTACTTTTTATTTTTGTTTACTGAATTTATTTATACTGCGCTTCCTTCTGAAAAGAGTTTGGATGTGGCATTTGATAAAGACTATTAATAAAATAGAAATGGAGATCAGGACCGAGGAAAGGAGAAGGAAGCTAATATGTAATCCACAAGTATTTCTGTTCTTTTTATTCTCTGTCATAGTTGGCTTTTAGGTGTCCCAGCAGCAGGGGTATCTGATAAGTAATCTCAAGGCAGAGCATACCAGGTCCTCAGAGGAAATAGTTTTTCTCAGTTCTAAATGAAATTTCTCCCTTGGGACTTGACATGCCATTGAATGACCACAGCTTAACAGTGGATGCTGAAGCAACTTTAACATGGCTCTTTCTGTAATAATGTTCAGTAAAAGCTAAGGGCACGATATCATTCTGTGAGGTAAGGATAGGAATTTTAAATATAGCAGAAACACAAATATTTGACTTGTACTTGCTTGATCTCAAATTAGTCCAGATTATTAAAACAAAACAAAACTAAAAAGAGGCAGAATATGAGGTTGGCAAGAAGTCCTTAAGAAGGCCTCTGTCAGCAGGTCCCAAGGGGATGGGAGCCTGGTTGGACCAGGGGTTTATTTTTTGGTTAATAGTGAAATATTATAGTTTGAGGGCTGAAGTCTTTTTTATATGTTTATGTAATGAGGCATATATCACACAAAGTATAAGCCTTGCTGGGCACAAAGATACACAGCTCTTGTGCATGGTTACAGAAGTTACTTGTTTTAGTCAATGGACTTGGTGGGTGGCAAGCCTAGAAATAATTGGGGAATATATATAGGCAGATTTATTACCAGCAGTGGAAGTCTGGAAAGATTAGAGTAGATTTTATTGGTTCTGTATACCTACTTTCAAGTTGTTTTTCCTAAAGCGCTCACAGATTTATTGTGTAACTAGCAGTTAAGAGAGTTCTTATTTCACTGCATATTTGTAAGCACTAAGCCAAACTGACCAGGGCTGTATTCCCTTTTATTAAATGCTGAGCCATTTGAAAGTAAGTTGTAGACATGATATTTCAGCAGGTATTTTTTAAAAATAAGGATATTTTTACTTATTCCACAACCACCCTATCATTATCACAGTCGAGACATTTAACACTGATATAGTAAAGCTATCGATTTACAGTCTATATTCAAAATTTCCCACTTGTCCCAGGAATGTCCTTTATAGCTGTTTTTCTTTTCTTCTTCAATCCAGAATTCAATCAAGGAACATGTCTGGCATTTGATTGTCATGCCTCTTTAGTCTCCTTCAGTCAAGAAAAGTCCCTGCTGCCTTTCATCTTTCACAATATTGATAGTTTTGAAGGGTATACTCCAGTTTTTTTATAGAATGCCCTGCAGTCTCGTTTTGTTTGATTGTGTCTCCTGTTAGATTCAGGTTAGAGGTGATGGCAGGGATATTACATAGGTGAGATTGTGTTCTTCTTTCCATTTCATCACATCGAAAGGCAGATGTGTCATTTTTTCTGGTTTTGGTGATGCTCTATTTGGTAAGTAAATTAAGGTGGTATTCCAGAACTTTTTATCTACTGATAACTTTTCTCCTTTGTAATGAATAAAGTAGGTATGTATGGGATGAAACTTTGAGAGTATGTGAATATCTTCTACATGATCTGTGTATTGCATTGTGTGCCTACCACCCAAAGTCAGATAATCTTCTCTCAGCATACATTTGACCCCCTTTACTCTACTACCTCCTTCCCCCCTTCCTTCTGGTAATCGCCATACTGTTGTCTATGAGTATTTTATTGTCTTTTTTGTTTGTTCATTTGTTACTTTCAGTTTTATATCCCACATCTGAGTGGAATCATGGTTTTTAAAAACAGGATTTCTTTCTGTTTTATGGCTAAATAACGTCACAATATCTTCTTTATCCATTCATCTGTGGATGGATACTTAGGTTGTTTCCACGTCTTGGCTATTGTGAATACTGCTGCAGTCAACATGGGAATGCAGATATCTCCTCAAGTTACTGATTTTGTTTCCTTTGACTATATACCAAGAAGTAGGATTGCTGAATCATATGGTAGTTCTATTTTTAAATTTTGAGGAACCTCCATACTGTTTTCCATAAAATCTGTAGCAATTTACAGACCCCCAGCTGTGCAAGAGGGTTCCCTGTCCTCCACATTTATGACAGAGTTGTTGTCTCTTATCTTTTTGATCATAGCCATTATAACAGGTGTGAGAGTATATTTCATTGTGGTTTTAATTTGCATTTTCCTGATGATTAGTGATGTTGAACTGTTTCATGTACCTGTGGCCGTTGTATGTCTTTAGAAAAATGTCTATTCTGGTTCTCTGCCTATTTTTAAATAGATTATTTGCTTTTTGGGCTATTAAGTTGTAAGAATTTCTTGTGGACTTTAGATATTAACCCCCTTTTACCGTTATTAGATATATGATTTTCAAATATCGTCTCCCATTCAATAGGTTGCCTTTCAGTTTATTGATTTTCTTTGCTATGCAGAAGCTTTCTCGTTTGTAGTCCCACTTATTTTTGCTTTTGTTGTCCATGCTTTTGGTGTTATATCCAAGAAATCATCACCAAGACCAATGTCAAGGAGCATGCCCCTTCGTTTCTTCTAGAAGTTTTACAGTGTCAGGTCTTACATTACATCTTTAATTCATCTTGAGTTAGTTTTAGTGAGTGTTGTAAGATAGGGGTCTAGTTTTGTTCCTTTACATGTGGCTGTTCAGTTTTGCCAGCACTATTTATTGAAGAGACTATCCTTTACCCATTGTGTGTTTTGGGAGCTCTTGTTAAAGATTAACAATCATATATGTGCAGGTTTATTTCTGGGCTCTGTAGTCAATTCTATTGGTCTGTGGTTGTCTGTTTTTATGCCAGTACCATGCTGTTTTTATCACTATGGCTTTGTAATGTAATTTGAAGTTGGGAAGCATGACTAACTTCAGCTTTGTTGTTCTTTCTCAAATTTTTTTTGCCTATTTGGGGGTCTTTTGTGTTTCCACACATATTTTAGGATTGTTTTATTTATTTCTGTGAAAAATGCCATTGGCATTTTGATAGGGATTTTATTGAATCTATAGATCACTTTGGGTGGTATGGACAATTTAACAATATTAATTCTTCCAATCCAAGAATAAGATATCTTTCCATTTATTTGCCTTCTTCAATTTCTTTCATCAATGTTTTTTTTTTTTTTTTTATCCTCACCTGAGGACATTTTTTCATTTTTTTGTTCAGATAGAGTGGGAGGGAGAGAGAGGAAGAGAAACATCGATGTGAAAGGGACACATCGAGTGGTAGCCACCCGCACAACCCAACCAGGACCGGGGACAAACCGCAACCGAGGCACATGCTCTCAGCGGGAACCAAACCTGGGTCTCTCTGGACCGCAGGCTGACGTTCTAACTGCTGAGCCAAACTGGCCAGGGCTCATCAGTGTTTTATAGTGTTTATTTACATAGGTCTTTCACCTTTTTGGTTAAATTTATTTTCAAATATTTTATTTATTGGATGCTATTGTAAATGGAATTTCTTTCTTAATTTCTCTTTTAGGTAGTGTGTTGTTAGTATACATACATAAGTGCATCTGATTTTTGTATGTTGATTATGTTTTCTGCAACTTTACTGAATTCATTTATTAGTTCTATTTCTCGTCTTTGAAAAAGCACTTTATGCTCTGTAATAAACATATTAATTAAAATAAGTATTTTATTTCTGGTTCTTGGCTGAATAGATGAAAGGCTAAAATGTGAGCCATAGGCATGTGAAATGAGTAGGATTTATGCAGAAGAAAAAAAAATACTTTGGTAATAAGAAAATAAGTTACTATAAATAGGTAATTTCCTCCAGTGGATCCAAAATACTTCTCCAAGTCAAGTTTAGTAAATAATAAACTTTAGCAAACTTCAGAAACAAGCGAATCCATTCTTTGGAAATACAGCTGATTATGTTAACTTTTGTGCCGGTTGTTCCACTTACGACCTCTAAAATGTGAAAATGACTTGTGTCACAGCTTGTAAAATTCCTGTGACAAGAATTATGCATATGCCTACACATTTGAACTACATATATAATTATATCTGATTATAATTATGTGCGAATCACATTGCTATTATATGATATTAACACAATATTAACATATATATGTATAGCATAAATAATTTATAGTTTTAACATTACATAGTCCTTTAAGAGTAACTGGCCAGTGATAAAGCAATTGGCTGACATTTTGATGATTTGCAGTAAAATAACACTGATACACTTCACATTGTTTTGTTCGAATATGTAAACAATGTAAATTCAATGATGCATTGGTTAGGTGCCCGTACAGGGAACAAATATCACTCTGGTTGATTTTTTTTCATCAGAGTAATAAATAAAGAAAAGATTTACCACATGAAATTACAAAATTGTCAAAAGAGCTAGAAGAGTAGAAACCAGGGGCTGGCACTAGATGTTTGCATTTGTTTTCTCACCCCTGTGGCTCTAATCAAGAGTTCTGGAAAATCCCGGGAGGAAGGGCAGGGGTCTGCATTTCCTGGTTGCAGGAAGAGGGTCTCATGTGGCAGAGCACGCAGTGTGAAAAGGCCACAGCTTGCTAGGCATTTGTGTGTGTCCGTGTGTGTGTGTGTATCTGTGTCTCTATGTACATGTACACCCTGGAGAAAGTTATTTAAACTCTTCATCTTTATTGAGTTGATTGTTTGGAGGTGAAAAGATTACATGTAAGAAACAATTTAAGAGTGATAACTTAGAAATAGAATTTTAAATTTAGAAGGAATTTTAGAAATAATCTACCCCGCCTGGCCAGTGTGACTGAGTGGTTGAGTGTTGACCCACGCATTAAGAGGTCACCAGTTTGATTCCTGGTCAGGGCACATGCCCAAGTTGTGGGCCTGATCCCCAGTGGGGGGCATGCAGGAGGAAGCCAATCGATGTTCTCTCTCATTGATATTTGTATCTCTTTCTCCCTCTCCCTTTCTCTTTCTCCAAAAATCAATAAAGAAAAAAAATGATATAAAAAAGAAATAATCTACTCCAATTTCTTCTCTTCACAAATGAAACAACGATCTCTGAAGTACGATATTTTTTATAAGATTACATAACAGAGGCTTGGGCCGAGAACAATATTAGTACCGAAAAGTCTTCGAAACTAGACCAAATAGTTCTGATAGGATGAAGGATAATTTTTGACAAGTAATATCAGTGCAATCAATATATTGTAGTCTGTTTCTGCAAAAGAGTTATAGTAACCTGGTGTGATTATAAAAATGCAAATGAAACAAAGTTTATTTATTTGGTTTTTGAACTATAGACTGTTCAGAGGTGTATAGATTACACAGGTACAGCCTCAGTACTACTACTGTGTGTCCTCTAGTGTTCTGGGTTATCTTCACATAAAGACATGGGTGTTCAATTTATATTTCATTAATTCCAAGATATATATTTTTTCCCTTTTTTTTTTTTTTAGTATTTCTGTAATCTGGATATATGTTACAGTCTGTGGCACCTTAGATTTGATTAAAGACAAAGATTAGAGGATGGAGACACCACAGATGTGGTTTTCAAGGCAATGGCAACTCAGAATTAACTTTTTAAAATACATTTTTAAAAACAAGTTTCTAGGCTTTGATTCAGGTCCTCTGAATTGACAGTCATTGAACTAGGTTATGAATATGATAATAAAATGACAGCAGCACAACTTTTTATCCAGTCGCGCTTTCTGGAAAGTGGTGGTAAATTCTATTTAGGCTTGAAAATTTTGTATCCTCAATCGAGGTACCCTTCCTTGTATGTTGTATGTTGGTAAATTGTGAGTTTAGCAATCCACGTTTTTTTCTTTGCTTTTGTATCAATCGTAGATCACAAGTTAGATGAAGTAAATATTGCACTGCTAAATGTTACCACGGGTGACTATTGTAACTGCTAGTTTTAGTGCTTATGGTGATAGAGGATTTTACAGTTTAGAAAGTATTTTGCATAGATATCTCATTGGATCATTACAATGTTGTTGTTTTTGTTTTTAACAGTAATTTAAAGTTTATTCCAGCTATAATGCAGGTTATTCTGACTTTAAGGTAGCACCACGTGGCATACTTCTGAGTCCATTCCCGAGACGTTCTGCTGCACTTATCTCCGTCTGTTTTATAGACCCGTGCAGTCTCTGGCACCAATCACATAGCAGTGAGCAAACAGATAAAAGAACTTTAGACATAGTTAAAGCAGGAGACTACTGTGGTCTTAGAATATTAAGACAAAAGCTGCCATTACTGTTAAATATTTGGGTGATAAATTCTTCTTGTAAATGCAGCCTTAGGTGGTTTGAAGGGGTAGTCTGTAGGAAAAAGAATTGTCAAAAGGAATACACCGCCTGGTTATGGGCTGTCATTAGGTCCCCAAATTGTGGCTAGCCAATGAAACTCATCCCCAACTGGACCATGATTGTGCTGGAAGGTCACAGGCCAGATCACTCATTTCCTTATTCATCCGTTTCAGCGCCCTAGTCTGTGCTTTCTGTCTGGTTCCTCACTATGTCGGTGTGTGCTCAAAGGTCCGGCCCAAACTCTTGATGATCCAGCCGCAGGGAAGGCTTGACTCTTTGTCTCACATCGGCTCTGCCAGACACGGAGGGCACTGAGGGGCTGGGGCCTCCCCAGCCCTGCAGGCTCACGTGCAGGACGTGGCCACCTTTACGGTGGTTGCGGAGGAAAATACAACAGACATTATTATGCCTTTTGGTACCTATGACATCATAACGTGCTAAAGCACCATGGCTAGTTCACATTCAAATCTCCACAGGAAGTCCAAGGGGTCCTATAGACAAGGAAGTGTTCTGTTCTATGTATTTGCAGATATTTATTCAACAGCAGCTTGAGCATTTTTAAGAACAGTGCCATTCATTGTTCTGTGTGCTGTGTGGGACCCAGAAATGTACAATGTATGCCTGTAGATTATTTCTCATTCTGTAAAGATGTAACATTGAGAAACGACAGTTATCTCTGTGGTTATATTTTTTGATGGCTGCATAATATTATTAGGAAATACCAGTTTTGATATAGTATGAGGAGAACACTAGCTTTGGAGTTCACATAGTCGAGATGACAGCACTTAGCTTTTCCATTGGTTAAGTGTCTGTGACCTCGAGCAAGTGGCTTCTTTTTGATTGCTATTTGGAAAATGAAGATGATTCTATCAATTCCCAGAGATTTGATGAGGGTTAACTGAGACTACGAACATAAAGGGCCTAGAAAGTTGCCTGGCAATCAATAAATGGTAGTCACCTGAGATTTGGGCTACCTGTAGGAAATGGAGATTTCCTTTTGAGACCATCAAACTTGGGGTGAATTTTCTCCTTTTTGACAGCTACCTACTTTGCGCCAGGGGAAAGTGTACTTATTTACTCAGATGGACGTAATGTTCTATTTTTGTAATGTGCAAAGGCATAATCTAAATCCAACTGGGAGTGTATTTCTATTACTTATTTCCCTTTGTAAACATTGAAATTATTCAACAAATAGTTTTTGAATGCTAAAAAAAATGGTAGTTATTAATATAATTTTCTTTCAATATTGAAATATAAATTAGAGAAGGGAAACCCTTAAGTCATAATTAAATCGCATTGTAAATTAATGTCTTAACACAATACCAATATAATAATTAAAATTAGGTTTATAAACAAACATATAGGCAGCAGGGATAAATATATGAACAACCTTAGAACCAAAGGTATTTTATTTTATTTATTCTTTGTCCCTTGAGTTGTTTTCTAAGTGTTTAGGTGGCCTGTGGAAAAGCTGGGGAATACATCGTAGTTGTTTTAAGCCCAAGATTCCATGTTTCTTCATAGACAGGATGGTGCTCCAACAAACTAAGCCACCTGGCCAGGGCACACTCAATTATTATTTTACATTTATGAGCACAATAAATCTATATTTTTCACTAAGGATTATCTTTTGATTTAAAAAAAAAAAATTCTCACCCCAGATATTTTTCTATTGATTTTCAGACAGAGTGGGAGGGAGGGAGGGATGGAGGGAGAGAGAGAGAGAGAGAGAAACACTGATGGGAGAGAGACACATTGATTGGTTGCCTCCTGCAGATCCCCAACCAGAGCCAAGGATTGAACCAAAACTGAGGCATGTACCCTTGACTGGAATCAAACCCACGACTCTTTTGCTTGCCGATGCTCTAACTGTTGAGCCAAACCGGCCAGGGTGATATCATTTGATTTATACAGCTACATTCTTTCACCTTTCCCCCAACAACTAAATTTAATTTCTTGAGCATTTGGGCATGTCTAGTATCAGTGGTTACCTTGCCTTTGTTCTCTGTTACTCTAAGTAATAAAGCTACTACTTTTTCCAGCTGTTCCTTTATTTCCTACTTTGTCTGCTTATAAAATGCTGTAAGCAAACTCTGAAAGTCACTCCGCTGCCATGTCCCTGTGTTCTAATTGTCAGAGCTGCTGGTGGTCCGATGTGCTTGGCGAGGCAGCTGAAGACCTGTCATACTGCCAGCGTCCTTTTCCTGGTCTCTGTGATTGCTGATGGCTATGGTTCTGGGTAGGGACAGGGCTCCCTGACAAATTCAAAGTGGTGCTTTCAGGTATGGGGTGGAAGAGGGGCTATCTTGCCTCTGCAGAGTGAAGGAAAAGCCTCCCTGGTGATTCTGATGAACAGTCTTTATCTTCCCTTCATTGACAGTCACGATGTGTAGGAGGAAGGTAGGAGTCCTCCGGCTGCTGCGTTAGGTGTGACTTCAGCTCTGGAATGGTGACTGGAAGGCAGTGTCTGATCATACTGTATTGTCCCCTGGTACTGTTCTACTGCTCCCCCCGTTCTGGACATGTTATGATGAGAGGACTTTTCCAGTCATGCACCTGATCTCGCCCATGCTTGGCAGCATGCTTTGATTTATATGTAATTATGTTTTTGTCTTATGTAACACTATATTTAATACCTTCAGATGATTGTAATCAAAATACGGAAACATGCTTCGGCCTGCATGGCTCAGCTGGTTGAGCATCGTCCTGTGCATTGAAAGGTCGCCAGTTCCTTTCCCAGTCAGGGCACATGCCCAGGTTGCCGGTTCGGTCCTGGGTCGGGTTCACGTGGGAAGCAACCGTTCGATGTCTCTCTCTCTCTCTCTCTCCCCCCCCCTTTCCTATCCCCTCTCTCAAAAATCAATAAAAACAATTTTAAAGAATTGAAATACTTTATATATTCATACGGAAAGCTCAAACATCTGGTTAGGAACCAGGTTATCTGGCAAATCTAGCTGCCTTTGTGTCTATAATTCTAATTTTTATATATTTTTCATAAACTTTCAAAACTCTGACAAATCTTGCCTTTTAATTTCTTCATGGTTAAAGTCAACAGTGAAAACGGTTGCCCAGTTATTTGTCAGTGCCATATTCCAGCCACTGTATCCACTTTTCATCTGCTCACATTCACCGAGGGGCCTCTCAACCAAGTAACTGAGCCCAGAGGAGCTATGACAAACTTCATAAAATAAACAGACCATTGATACATGTAGCAGTTTATCCACAATGGTGCTGTCATCAAGCTAAGTGGTGATGCTATTTTTAGCTTAGACAGGACCCAGAGAAGAGTTCTCAGCCAGGCGGGGTAGGAGCCTGCACTATTTTCTGTTTGTTTGCTTGTTTTTCCCCTTCGCTATCTTTTCTTCCCTCCCCACTCCCAAATAGGTTACACTAAAATTTAAATATTAGTTTTAGATTATATTCCAGAACCAAATGTAAGTGATTTTATACTTGTCTTCTATTTTGAATATTCTAACATTACTGTATTTTATTACTGTTGCTCATTAGGATCTCAATGATAATATCATTCATTATCATGATTACTATGGCTAAGGTTTAGTGAACATCGATTATGTGCTAGATTCTCTCCCGGGAATTTGATTTTGTTTAGTTGTAAAATTATTCTGCGAATAAGTTTTATTATCAGCCCTATTTCATGGAAGAAGAAACAGGCTTTAAGAGGTTAAATGTAAAACAGCATTTGCCAAAAACTAACTAAATACCACTTCTTTCACTTTGAGACCTCATATATATATATACAATTATATATATATATAAAATTATATATATATATAATTGATTTTAGAGAGAGAGGAAGGGAGAGAGAGAAACATTAATTTTTTGTTCCACTTATTTATGCTCTGTATAAATAATTCATTGGTTAATTCTTGTATGTGCCCTGACTAGGGATCGAACCAACTGAGCTATCTGGCTTGGGCTAATAATAATAATAATAATAATATATATATATATTTGAGTTTACTCATTATACAACTGACAAAGTTAAAAAAATATACACACACACACACAGAGAAAGTATATATTATGTTTATAAATTATCCAAGTATTTACTGAAACCATTGAGTAGTCCTAAAATGGAAATTATGACTAATCATTATTAATGAGGACATTTAGCTGAGTTCTCTTCAACACAACGATTGAGCTTAAATATTGAGTGTAGTTACACCATACCATTAGATACAAAGACATGTAAAGTGAGTCTAGCTTGCCTTCTTATGGGTGAAACAGACACATACAATGAAACTGTAGCACGAATCAGATTGTGATGGCTGCTATAATTTGGGGAAAACTGCTATGGGGATAGAGAACATAATGATTGATTTTTACTGGCAGGATTGGGGAAGGCTATAGAGTTGTCATTCTGTTTCTGGATTTAACTGACCCAATTGCATCTTGCAATTTTAAATTAGTTCAAATTGTCATGATTACATAATTTTGCAACATAGTAGGTGTTGTGTGCCCTCTGTGCATGTGGTACACCTTCCTGGGCTATGGCAAATATGAAACTATATTTTTAATATACTTAGAGAGATTCAGAATATAATACTTTAAGGTACCTGTTTGGGGGACCTATTTGAATTTTTTGTAAGAGTGTAATTCCTCAATTTTTATTTTTGAGATTGATTAGATTGCAATTGGAAGTGGGGTACAGACTGACAATCTCCAGAAGAGGGGGTGGTGGGGGAGAGATAAACCACAGAACTTACATGCATGTATGCATGAACAATGGACATGGACAACAAAGCTGGGGACAGGGCGGGGGGGAGGGGAGAATCAGTGGGGGAAAAGGAGAAACATCTGTAACAAAAATAAATAAATGAATTAATAAAAAAAGTATGCACATAATAATTGTTTTCTCATATTAATTTGTGGTTTCTTGTGGTATTTGGTGTCTACTCTTGACAGTATAGTTTCTAGATGAGTATCCTAACATGGAGATAGCTGACTTCATTGTATGTATTTCACATATTAATGTATACATAAAGCAGTACTTTTTTTCCTTTTTAAACATCTCTATTGTTGAATGTATTACAGATGTCCCTCCTGCAGTAGTTTTTTTTTTTTTAATATCTCAATAGTATTATCATATCTTACTCTCTTTTTTATCCTAGCATTGAGCATAGCACCTGTCTGAAGCAAATGATAACTGAATGTGAATTGATTTTAAAACATGGAGATGTAAACACAGGTTCAGTCTTCAGTCTTGCTTTCAGTCTAGTCTTCATATTCTCTACACCACAAGCAGTTTCTTTTTCTTCTTCTAAAATTTAATTGTGCCAACCACTGCAGTAGTTAACTCCTCAGCTGTTTTCTCATTACTTGAAGGATGCAGTCCAATTTTGTGTATGGTCTGCTGCACACTTCATGAGGTGGCCTGGCTCAGCTTAACCTCAGACTTCTCAAGGGACCCATTCCCCCTCGAAGATTGAACCATTTCACTTGGGTACCCTGCACTTCCTGTTGAAATACCCTTCTTTTTGCTCTCAATTAAAGCACTTTTACTCTACTGTAAATGTTCATTCACTTTAGACTCTTTGGTACTTCTTGAAGGCCTTGTTATATTTATGTTGTTCATCTTTTAAATACCAGTGTCTGATTCATGGTAAGTAGGTAAAACAATGCTCGTCGAATAATTGTGTGCTGTTCTCAGAGTCTTGCATAGTTTTTATGCTCATTAAGTTAAGGAATCTTTCAGTAAAAGATACAGTTCCAGGTCAGATGTTACTTTTAACATTTAGTAGACTATTTTCCAAGGAGTTTCCACTGTTGTATGTGCATCCGCTTTTTTTCATACTGACACATTTTACAGTAGTAGTTAATAAAAATGACTGAATTCGTTTTCTATTGCTGCTGTAACAAATGACCATGGATTTAGAAGCTGAGCCAACACACATTTATTATCTTACGGTTCTGGAAGTCAGAGTCTGAAATAGGTTTTACGAGATAAAGCGCATGTGCTGGCCGGGCTGCTTTCCCTCAGGAGTCTGCAGGGGAGACTCCATTCCTTGACTTTCTCTGCAGCCTTTGGCTTGGGGCTCCCTGCAGCAACTGCATCACTGTGATGTCCGTTCCCACCAGTTACATCTTCTCTGACACCCTTGCCTCCCTTTCTCTTGTAACTCTTGTGATTACACCAGTCTCAGTGGGATAGACCAGGCTAATCTCCCCATCTCCAGACCCTTAATTTCATCACACCTGCAGAGGCCCTTTTGCCACGTTAAGTATTGGGGATTAGGACATGGATGTTGTTGACAGGGGACATTATTCTGCCTAATACACCGATTAAAGGCTCTCAACAATTTATTTGTTTTTCTATATAGTGGGCCAAGCAAAAATAGTAATGGATAGAAAGAGAAGCAGATTGAAGAATGTATTCTAAGCAACTACAAGTGAAGTATTTATCAACTTATGCCAGGATTTAGACATAGTCAGTGGTGTATAATTTCTGTTAAATACTCTCCATACTAACCTTATTATTTTGTATAAATAACATAATATTTTTGAGCGAACAGTATGATTTTTATAGGAGAAAAAAACAAAAGGTAAAAAGATCAAGCATATTAGACTTATAGTTATCAGTAGCATATTCAGGCTGATGACAAAGTATTAAATATGAACTCATAAAAGTAAAATTTATAAATTTAATCACAATACTTGGCCTTAAGTGAGTAAAAATCAGCATATATACAGTAAGAGCTAAAATTTTATGTGAAGTTGAGCATAAATATATTTAGCGGTGGCAAATTTTAATTAAAAGTCTCCATCAAGAGACTGGAATTATGTCTTGGATGAGGAACAAGGCAATTTTTGGGAGATTTTCTCTACGGCAAACATATTTATAGAATTTTCAAGGAGAAATAGTAATAGTTATCCTCAGCTGCAACAGCTAAGGAGTTTGTTCTCAAAATATATGCTTCACACAGCACTAGGAAATAAAGTATTAAACCTTCAGTACCAAAATATGTAGGTCTTCATTTAAAGGACCTTAACCCGGAAATATTTTAATCTAATATTGTATCCCCCTTTTTACTGTACAGGTACATAACTGTAGAAATGATTTCTACATTTGCTAAAAAACGAGTCTAAGGAATTGGATTAGCCACTGTTTATCTGTAGTGGATGATGTTGACATTAAACTGCTACAATAAAGCACTGAAGAGCCATGCCATGATTTTTGGATGAAAGTCTTAACACTGTGAAAGTTTTCCATAAGGTTTTACTGTTTGTAACTTGAACTTTCAGTGTTGTAGTTGCGTGCCCTTGCCTTTCAGATCTACCATTGTTAGAGACTTTAGCAGCGTGCCTGTTGGCTATGCTTCCGAAACAACAGGTGCTTTGGAGGACATTGATTGGATTTGCCCCTTTCTGCATATCCGGGATGGAGCCTTTTCCTTTCCTTCTTTTTTTTTTGATCATCTTTAGACATTTGCAAGTGACTAGACTTTTGTTAAAGTGGATATTTCAGGAACCACTAAAATGCAGAGACATAGTTAATGAAATGTTTCTAGAGAAAACCTGACATAAACATTGCTTGTGTTTATTATTTGGAATTATTTTTTTTTTCTCACCAGTGTCAGATTAATAGAGATGCTTATTTGTTTTATTTTGTATGAGTTATATAAGTTTCTAATAGTTCCTAGAAAATCTAATATTAATGGAATATATACAACTTCAAGAGGAAGGTTTGACTATGAAAATTAAAAGGTGGAAATTGTCTTTTGAGAGAGCAGCTCATCATCATTTTAATTATTGGATAAAGCAGAGTGACAAAAAGTTTACAATGCTGAAACATTAGGGTGGGATGGGAGAGTGTTTCTGTTTGTTTGTTTGCCGTATTAGTTGAGCGTTTTTGAGTATCTTCTAGGCCAGAGATTTTCAACCATGTGTTCGGCACACTGGTGTGCTGCAAGAATCTGTAAAACAAGCAATGCCTGACTAGTCAGGAGCACTGATCCCTTTTCCCTTAGATTGTCAAATAAAAAATGATAACAGCTGCCCAGCTGGTGTGACTCAGTGGATTGAGTGTCGTCCCATGGACTGAGAGGTTCTGGATTGATTCCCAGTCCAGGCACATGTCTGGGTTTTGGGCTTTATCCCCGGTAAGGGATGTGCAAGAGGCGGCTGATCAATGTTTCTTTCTTACATTGATGTTTCTATCTCTCTCCCTTCCTCTCTCTTTAAAAAAAAATCAATGGAAAAAACATATTTTAAAAAAATGACAACAGCCACACAACAATAGCTATCCAGTGTGAATGAATCAAAATTATACATTTTATATTTTGTCAGCTTGGCAAAATATATGATATAGTTTTTGGTGTGCTGCAGAATTTTAGTAATTAGTTTATGTGTGCCATGAGATGAAAAAGGTTGAAAATCGCTGGTCTAGGATAACAACTGTTTCCCCAAATAGCAATAATTTCAGATACAGTTTCTCTAAAATAGTTTAGAAAGGACTTAAAAAAACAGGTTTATGGATGATTTTAAGCACATCTCCACTCTTTAGCAGCCCTTTACCAGTAACCAGAGAGTGAAGGCATCTTCAAATAGTTCACAGCAAATAACAGTGACTCTGAACTGAGAAGGTCAGGACACTTAGCAGCCTGCTCACTTTTATGCAGAAATTAGCTGCTACTGGTGAGTTAGCTATTCTCTGAGAGGCTGTTATCCACGGAGAACTGCCAGGCTTTTTAAGACATCAGCAACTTCTTAGTGTATTCAATCTGAAAAGTTGTATGATTTTTTAAATTTTTTTATTTTTTGTGGAGGAGCTAGAAGTAGCCCCACAGTTTTGTTGTTGTTGTTGTTAAGCCTCAATCAATAATGGTTCTTCCTTTTTTTTTTTTTGAAAGGAAGGGAGGGGGGAGTGGGAGAAATAGAGATAGATGATAGATAGATAGATAGATAGATAGATAGATAGATAGATAGATAGAAACATTAATATTTGAGAGACACATTGATTGGTTACCTGCTGCATGTGCCCCAGCTGGGGCCAGGATTGAACCTGCAACCTAGGTACCCGCCCTTGACCAGGAATCGAACCTGAGACCCTCTGGTGCGAGGGCTGACACTCTAACCACAGAGCAACAACAGCCAGGGCCACCCCATATTTTGTATAGTCTATAAGGAGACTATAACTTAAAGGAATTTGCTCCAAGGGAATAATTTTTCTACTGGACTCAAGGAATGTGTACACTGTAGCTGACTGATTGTAGATTTTTAATGACTTTTTTTGATTTTTAATGACTTTTTTGTTTTGAAATAGTTTCAGACTTACAGAAACACTGAAACAACATTACAAATAACTCATATTCCTCTTGATCAGATTTCCCGTTTGTTAACATTTTTGCCAAATTTGCTTACAATTCTCTCTTCATATACTTTTATGCATTTTTAATGAATTTTTGAACTATTTGAGAGTAAGTTGCAGATGTGATGATTTGCTAACCCCAATAGTACTTAAATGTGTTTTTCTTTCAAAAAACGTCACTCCTATATACCCACAGTGCTACCCCTAAATCAGGAGTCAACATCGATCTATTGTTACCATTTAATCTACCAGCCCCACTCAAATTTTATCACTGATCTCCATGATGCTTTTCATAGGTATAGGATGTATGTCCAATTCATTTGACATAAATCCATCTAGTCTCCTTCAACCTGGAATATTTTCTTGTCTTTCCTTCCCTTTCATTACCTTAATAAGGATATCTCTCAATTTGGGTATGGCTTTTTAGAAGAAATGCCACAGATGTGTGTCCTTCTCAGTGCATCATATCAGGAGACATAAGATGTTGTTTTGAGCCCAGCTGGTGTGGCCCAGTGTTGAGCATTGACCCATGCACCAAGAGATCACCGGTTTGATTCCCAGTCAGGGCATACGTCCAGGTTTTGGGCCCAATCCTCAGTGGGGGGCATGCAGGAGGTGGCCAATTGATGTTCTCTCTTATTGATGTTTCTCTTTCTCTCTCTCCCTTCCTCTCTCTCTCTAACATCAATAAAGAAAAAAAAAGATGTTGTTTTGTCCCATTACTGGTGATGCTAACTTTTAAAAAATTGAGATATAATTGACATACAACCTTATATGGTGGTGCTAACTTTTATCACTTTGTTAAGATGGTGTCTACCAGGTTTCTCTAGTGTAAAGTTAATGAGATTTTGTACTTATAGATTAATGATATTAATATTTGTGAGGAGGTACTTTCAAACTTTTACCCATGAGTGTTCATTGATGATTTTCTTCCTAAATCCATTGTTACTATTATGGTGGTGAAATGGTAATTTTTTTTTTTTATCCTCACCCGAGGACTTTTTTGTTTTGCATTCATCTTCAGATAGAGTGAGAGGGAGAGAGGGAGGAAGAGAGAGAGAGAAACATCAATGTGAGAAAGACATTGACCGGCTGCCATCTACATGACCCCAACCCGGGCTGGGGACAAACTGCAACCAAGGTATGTGCCCTTAGTGGGAACCGAACCCAAGTCTCTCTGGACTGTGGGCCGACACTCTAACCACTGAGCCAAACTGACCAGTGCTGAAATTGTTAGTTTTTGATTTCTTAACACTTAACATGTTATTTTGAAATGTCTATGTGTACAAGTCTATGTCTCCTACTCTATTTTGTTTCTAACAAAAATAGTATGAACCCTAGTGCTAATACAGATTCAGGCTCATTATAGATACTCAGAAACTGTTTGTTTAATGAATGGAATGACAAAGCAAGGATCTGCCTACTTCTATTTACAAGTAGTTCCTTAAAAGATCTTTGGTAACAAGGATGTAATGTAAAATTCATGTTATTTATTTTTATCATAAATCTGTTCTCTAACCCTGATTATTAATGTAATGAAGATTACTGAGAAAATTTAGAAAATGCACAAAAACTGTCCTATAATTCTACCATCTGTATGCTTGATAGACATATGACATCTGTTGTCTCATTTCTCGAGAATGAAAATTACACAGAAACAAAGCATTCAGCACTCAGATTGCTCATACTTTGTGTGTACTATTACTCGCTTCTACAAACCAATGAGCAAATTCCTAATTTCTAGGTCCTCTTCTATAATTGATTAGAAGTATTTAATAAAGCTTTTGTAAAGCCCATTCCAGCCAGGTTTCCCTTTTATTCTCTCTGGGACACCTCCAGAAATAGCTTAGCTTAAGCTTGCCATGGGTATTCACTGGCTGGGGTCCCCTCAGGAGCTGAGTTTGAGTCCAGCTCACTTTAAGCCACAAGGCTTAAAATTTACTTAAAAATTTTTTTTCTTTATTGATTTTTAGAGCAAGAGGAAGGGAGAGGGAGAGAGAGATAGACATATCGATGAGATAGAACATCGATTGGCCGCCCCTCACTGGGGACTTGGCCCACAGTCTTGGCATGTGCCCTGACCAGGAATCAAACTGGTGACCTCTTGGTGCATAGGTCGATGCTCAACCACTAAGCCACACTGGTCAGGCTTAAAATTTACTTTGTCTTTGAATGAGACAGCAAATATATTTTTTTCAGGTATGGTGATGGGATAGTGGGGAGCTGGGTAGGAAGGCAAGTGTGAGCAGACGTACCTGGAGAGGCCGCCATGCTGTATTGAAAGGAGAAGTGGGGGGAGAGAGAGAGGGGCATGCCAGAGGAGGAAGCCTTCGGGGAGCACTGGTTCATATCCACACAAATCAATGGGAAGTAAAAGAATGAAAGATTCAAAACAGAAACAGCCATCTGCACCTATAATAAACATTTGGTAAGTTGTGATTTCTCCATCTGTCCCCTGATGAGCTGGGGGTGTTAAACTGGTATAAAGCAGCAACACGTAACAAGAGAAGCCCTTGTAATGACCTCTTTCCCACTTACCCAGTCTGTCATTCTGTTTTCTAAATTGTGATGGGGACCTTTTGGTCGTGTCTGGAAAGATGGGGCTAAGAAATAAGAAAGAAAAGAGATTTTGGAGTGTGTGCTTGGGATGGGATGAGGGAGCAGTATAGACTGTTTTGAGAGATGGCCTATTTAATTTAGAATTTACAAAATTTATTTATTTAATTCCAAAGCAATGAAACATGAAAACTCCATATTTTTTTCAGAGTAGAATGTTGTCAGCCTTTAAAGAATGTGTGTGTTTCACAGTGAAAAAGGAATGTCCTCTAACTTAAAGTGTAATTTTTGTCATGTCTTGATCCACATTACAGAGTAAATTTTGTAATTTCCAGTTACAAAGTAAATTTATAGTAAGATATAGGTTAAGATGCTGTAAGAATACTTTGTGCAAACTTGGATTCTCAACTGTCATGTGTATTTGTCATAATTTTCTTTTATTATGTTCACCAGGGTGCTTGCTATAGTGAAGGAATAAATTTTCCTGATCTATCCTTGTCTGGAAATTCAGAGTGAAATGCCTTTATCAGATCTCATTCTATGTGGACTAATTTTTCCCCTTTTCCATGTGAGCATTCTTCGAAGACTTCATTATGTAGATAACAAAATCATTCTAAAGGTCTTTTCATTCTATTCAAGTTCTTCAGGACTACTCTATGCTCTGCGGTCCTTTGGGTTCTGAGACTGCTTCTTCCAAGTTCCTCTTTGCTTTTCAGTGTTGTTTTAGTCTGTTTGTGCTGCTATAATAAAATATCATAGACTGGGTTGCTTATAAACAACAGAAACCTTTTTCTCACAATCTGGAGGCTGGGAAGTGCAAGAAGAAGGCACTGCAATGTTTATTGTCAGGTCGGGGGCCACCTCCTCGTTCATAGATGCTTCCCAGTTCCCTCTGTAACCCCCAGAAGGGGCCAGGGAGCTCTCTGGGTCTCTAAGAGCACTAATCCCATTCGTGAGGGCTCCAGTCTTAGGACCTGTCACCTCTCAAGTCTCCACCTCCAAATGCCATCACATTGAAGGAATACATTTCAATATGTGAATTTGGGGGGTGGGGCACAAATATTCCATCTACAGCAAGTACCTTAAGGTTTAAACTTTTGTTTTTCTAATTTGCTCCAGATTTTTTTTTTTTTTCATTCCTTTTTTTTTTTTTTTAGTAGCAGTTCTACATAAATAAACTTAAAAAGCATTTTGGATTGCCCTGGCTGGTTTGGCTCAGCGGTGGGAGCATCAGCCTGCGGACCAGAGAGTCCCGGGTTCGGTTCCCACTAGGGGCACATACAAAAGCGTTTTGGATCATTTAAATTTATACCTTTTATTTTATGTTACCCAGAATTTTTTTTTTTGAAGAAAAATTATATAGACTTTCTTATGTGACAAAAGTAAAAATGCCCAGGAATGGAAATCCTGGCAAACAGCACACTGTTTGTCAAGCCCCAGAGCCTTAGCTAAGCGAGGTCAGAGCAGAGGATTCCAGAGCACTGGGTTAACCCATTTTACAGCCACACCCCAGGTCTGTCCATATGAGGACTTCGGTTTCTTAACTGAACGGTTGAACTGGACTCTTCCTTGTGATTGATGAAAACAGCGTTATTTTCAGTGACGGAGATTATGAAGGGAGGAAGTTTGCTTTATCTTCTCTAGACTGTTGATTCCCATATTGACCTACTTCATAGAGTAGGGTAAGCATTTATAAACATTTAGCTTTGTTTGCTATGTTGCCTGAAAGAAAAATATTATCAAACATAAAGTAGTCATGGATATGAAATATTAATGATAAAGAGCTTAAAACATTCCATATGAAATGTTAACAATTTTTGATTATTTTTGACCATGATACTTTATTGACTTTATAGACCCCTCTATGTAATGCGGTATTCCTGAATCTATTTGCTGTGTTTTTACACAGTTTTTCTCCAAGGATGGACATGGGATGACTTAATATTTACCCAGTCATCATTGAAATGAGAGTATCTCTGTTTGACAGTCTGTCTTAACCTGTTTTAACTCTAGAAGAAAATGAAACAGTAGCTAATATATTTGGGCATGGTTTTTAAAGCACTTTCATATGAATCATGTCATTTGATTCTCACAATTGCCTGGAAGTAGGCAGGACAGAAGTCTTTATCTCAATTTTACAGATGTGAAAACCAGCTTTAGCGTAAGAGTTAAATACCACGCTGGAGATCACACAGCAACCTTGGTGACAGAATCAGAATCAGAACACAGGATTCTTGGCTTGATTTTTTTCTTTCAATAAATGATGCTCTCTACAATGAGTTATTAATTTTATAGAAGGATATGGAACTCTACAATAAATTTCAACATCAGACTTCTTTATATAACCAGTTTGACTAAAAGGGTGGTTTTATCATTTTTACATGGGGGTTTTGGAAGGCATTGTTGATGATATCATCAGTCATGGGTTTGTAGTAAAAATGTGTTCCCTTTGCTTTGTAGGACCTCCCCTCCCCACTCAATCTGGTTTTTATAATGTTGCCTACTGAAGGTTTCAACCAAGAGAAAGTGGTCAGAGGCTGGCAACACTGGGTGGCAGAGTTCTGGTGGGGCCTCATGATTGCCTTGTAGCTTTAGAATTGCTTTGTTCCACTTTAAAAGAGCTGACCCTGAACTCTGTCTCTTGACGACTTGGCTCATTCACTGATTGCTTCCTTTAAAACTCATTTAATTTTTAATCTGACAATTCCTTTAATTAATTTAATATTTTATTATAGGCTTGTTAGTAAAAAAATATTCGGCTTTCTCATTTTCTTATTTTGGTGTGATAATCTCTTGAGACCATCTCTTCCAGTTATCAAATGGTGTGTTCCCCTTTTGGATATGCAAAAATGTTTAATTTATATTTTAGGTTACTCAAAATACTCTTATATTACTAGTAACTAAAAATTACAACCATTCATATCCTACTGGTGGTTAGAGGGTCCTGCTGGAAAAGTAAAAAAAATTCCCTCAATTTTGAGAGTCAAATTTTTTATCACCAGACAGGTAATTTAAACAAAAGTAATACTTCAGAATCTATATCAAAACTTAATCGTCCCCAAACTTTTCAGTTTGCTTTATTTCTGCATTATTGCTTCCAGTGTATTCTGCATGAAATGCTTTTTATTAAAATGAAAAATAAGATTGCAAAATGAGCACTGACCATTAAACAGAATACGAAACACTTGATTTTATGTTTTGTGTACAGTTTTTTGTAGAAACTGACCTAAATCTGGGGTCACATGTAGTGGAACTAGTTCTTCATTGGTCATAAGGTGAAAAGCACAAAACAGGAAATGTTAGCCAGTCGGAGGGGGGAGCCTGCCAGTGGAGCGCCTGGCCTTTGATGAGGGGTCTTTTTCAGCAATTTGGAATATGTATGTCCCTAGTATCCCAACATACTCTATCCAGATCCGGGAACTGAAGAGATTGGGATAGTCAAGGGCATTTGTCTTTTACTCTGTGTGGTGGAAAATGACAAACCTGTGAGCGGATACAAACACACATACCTGTCTGCTCTTTTCCATACATTCGGGACTTGATCTCCAATATGAGTCAATGTCATATGCAGGTTAGCATGTTTTCCTCTCTATGAACTCGTGTGGATCCACGTGCCTGTATCTAAGCATGCGTCTACACATACACGATGAATAGGGGCCTGGTGCCTCATTATAGGTGACCTTGTATTTTATAACAGGTGATTTGATGCCATAAAAACATAATGTGATGGTTTTAATTTGTTCAGTGATGCATGAAAATAAAAAACAAAAGGAAGTCTCACCCAAAGCTAGGATAGTCACCACTGGCGACTGTGTGATGGTAATCTGGGCGTGTGGTATATGAGATTTTGTGATAGTTGGGTGATTCAACAGTGCAGTTTCCACAGTGAATTTATTCTTATCTCTAGGGTGCATGAGTTTTTAGAAAGTGGGGCTCTCACCATCATTATTTCTCTGAAAGTTAACCCCTAAAGACCAAAGCCATAAGAGATAGCAACAGGGGAGCTGTAGGACAAGTGTGATGAAGGGGGTTCTTGGTGACAAGCTCGCATTCTCCTATTCCCACCCCCACCCCTGGTCGGCCTTGAAGATGTTCGTGACAGGCTTTGGTCCAAGAAGGCACCAGGCTCTGTAACATTGCCTCAGATTTGGTGTGATTCCATTCAAAATGGACAAGTGAGCTAATCCAGTGAGCTATGTCACCAAAGTCCACTTTGGAAGAAAATGTTCCTTGGTTGCTGATCATATTTTTATTTCTGTTATGTTCAATTCCTGATTCTATAGATGGGGTGTTTTAGCTTATAAAAGTATTGTTTTTATTCATAAGAGCTAGATGAAATTATTATGTATTAATTACTGACTTGTTTTTCTAGAAAAATCTAAAATAGAACCAGTTCAGTGAACACTGTACTAATTTTCCAGTATTTATTTTACATATGCTTTTAAAAATGAAGAGTAGAGCAGAAACATACTATGGGATGGTATGCAAATGTGAACATTTTCATAGGTACATTTTCAATTTTTTCTCTTTAAAATTCTGCTTTGATAGTCCACATCAGAAATGAGTGTAGAATGTACAAAAACAGATACATGTTTGAGATCTGTCTCTGCAATGAAGCATTTATACTGTAATATGAGAGCTTTGCTTTCTTTATTTCTTGTCTTCTCACCGAAAACCTTAATAAACCATAATAAACACACAAACCCCAAGTATGGAAGCACCCAGTATAAAAGTTGCATAGTATATCCTTTGTAAGTGTTTATACCTGTAGAGAATACCAGTTACTAAATACCAAGATTTATATTATTTGATATCAAGTATTAAGTGTTCTCTTCCGGACTTTAATTTTATGGTTCACACTCTTACAATCTATCCCTTATTCCAGTCCTTCTTCCTGTGCATAGACTGTTAAAGGATTGTTTCCCAAAGTACATTAGAAATTGATAAATAATTTACTCAATTAATTATCATGAGAAAAGTAATTTAGCGTTTTCCTTTTGATCCTCTAACCAACACAGAGTAAAAGTGGACAGGAATGTGCAGTATGTTGTAGAGGCTTTTCAGTTAAAGAGTGAGTAAGGCACAGCTGGAAATGCTGCAGTGGATGGAAGATGAGTGAGACCCTGACCCATCCCTTGGTCTAGGGACTGGGGTGGTGTTCATGAGGAGTTTGACAAAGAATGTAGGACTAAGGTAAGTTTCCAGTGAGGCATAAATAGGAAGGAGCCAGCCTCAAGCCTCAGCAGTATCAGGTTCGTGACCTGCTCTCAGAATTCTGTTTTAAGAATGTCGATATACACGAGTACTTAAAAGTTGGTGTTTTGAGATATTTATTCTCTCTACTTTTTTTTTTTTTTTTTTTTGGTAGATGCTCCTAGCGGGAACTGAACCCGGGACTCTCTGGTCCATAGGGCAACGCTCTAACCGCTGAGCCAAACCAGCCAGGGCCTTTCTACTTTTTTAAAAAGATTTTTTTTTTTTTTTTGGTTAATCCTCCTCACTCAAGGATATTTTTTCCATTGATTTTTTTTTCCCCCCTTTTTTAGAGAGAGTGAGAGGAAGGGAAGGGGAGAGAAACATCGGTGTGAGAGAGACACATCGATTGGTTGCTTCCCGCATGCTTTGGGGTCGGGGATCCAACCTGTAACCCAGGTACGTGCCCTTGACTGGGAGTGGAACCCACAACCCTTCGGTATACAGGCCAGTGCTCTAACCACTGAGCATACCAGCCAGGGCTGTTTAAAGATTTTTGATCTGGCATTGTTTTCCCTTTTGTGATGTTTTTGTGCATCAAAAGCTTTTTGTGGCCCTGGCCAGTTTGGCTCAGCGGTTAGAGCATCTGCCTGCAGTCCAGAGAGACCCGGGTTCAGTTCCCGCTAAGGGCACGTACCTCGGTTGCAGTTTGTCCCCGGCCCTGGTTGGGTTGTGCAGGTGTGTCTCTTTCACGTCGATGTTTCTCTCTCTCTCTCCCTGTCTCTCCCTCCTACTCTGTCCGAACAAAGAATGGAAAAATGTCTTCAGGTGAGGATAAAAAAAACAAAAAAAGCTTTTTGTACTTCATGACCAGACATTGGATTGTGCAAGACGACTTCCGAGCTAGTGTAGGGTGTTTGACCCATTAGGTAAGGAGTTGATTCAGTACTTACCTGACGCGCACTTCCTGGAATTTCATACCAGTGTTGCTAGGATAGTAATTTACATGGGAAGTGAGTAAGAGCAAGCATTATTGGATTTTTGTGAATTTATCCTGCTAAGTCTAGAATCACGGGATTAGCAGAACCAGTCATAACTAAAGGTTAACCGCCTCCTCGTTACTAGCTGTTTGTGTGCTTCCTGTGAAACCACTTAGTAATAGGAACCACTCCTCCTATTAGTTTTGAAAATATGATCGACTTAAGCATTATCTAAAATGTTTTTGTTTTTTTTAAAAGCAGTTACAAAAATCCAATACAATTAAAAGATATAAAATTTATTAACTGACATTTCCTGGAACAATTCTTCATCCATAATTTTTTAAAAATTGATTTTAGAGAGCAAGAGGAAAGGGGAGAGAGAGAGAGAGAGACAGAGAGACAGACCGGTCAACCCGTGACCTTGTGGTGCATTGGACGATGCTCAGTCCACCGAGCCACGCTGGCCCGCCTGGTGTCCACTTATTTATGCATTCCTTGGTTGATTCTTGTCTGTGCCTTGACTGGGGATTGAACCCATAACCTTGATGTATTGGGATGATGCTCTAACAACTGAATTATACTAGAAAGGCCTTAAAATAGAGACTCAACAGAAAAAATAGCTGTGAAGTTACTAAATGGTGGAAGTTTTCTTTGAGAGTCTCATAGTGATGTCTTCCTTAGCTTTCAGTACCTAGAATCAGTAGAGTTTTAATGTCTGGAATTGATCACTGTCTTCACCTGCTTGGGTTTCCCCCTCCACCTTGGTCATTCAGTCTCCTTCCTTTTTGCAGCTTTACTAACTGTAAAAAATATTTTAAGAGAAAACTCCCTCTTTCTTAAATATAACTTCTGGAGTGAGGCAGCAGTCTCACAAACCACCTCTTGTTAAAAACTATGCTTCCTGTATTTTTACTGCTGTAATAACTGAGGGGAAATATATATGTTATTATGCCACATTCTTTTGGAAATAAGTTATATGGAAATTTGCTGAGATATTTCTCTAAAATTTACTAATTAGCGATGAACAGCAAAGAAAAACTTAAATGTATGTATATCTAGCTAAATATGTTAAACATTAATATTGGTATATTACAATAAAACTGTAGCTACTTTGACTGAGGGAAAATGCCAACGCTCTCTTTAGACCTAGTTTGCGATTACTTTGGGCTAGTATTTCTGTTTCCAATTCAGAGAGCTTTTGCTATTTGAAACGTTCCTTACCAAGATCAGCTCTGGTATAATGCCATCATAATATGTTTTCTCTGTCCACTGGGTCATTAGCATAACACTGGCCTGATTTGTTTGAAGTTTAATTTGAGTAAAAACTATAAAGTAAATTAAAGTAGAGTGGTAAACAGATGGCTGTTAGACATACAAAGTAATGGAAAACTAAGGCAAAAATCCATTTTAAAATCCGAAAGTAGCTAGATACTTGATTGAATTCTCTGTTTTACTTGTATAGAAAAATGATCACATTAAGGGTCTCCTAAGTATTCTGTAGCATTTAGAAATGCATTGAGGGTTTTTCCCCCTGTGTCCCAATTTTTATTAGAATAAAGTAATTTTTTTCAGTGACTCTATTTATTAGGAGGTGCATTACCTTTACATAAAAGCCCAGAGCAGGTCCTTTTCACGGTCTCTGTAGAACAGTTAATTTAGTAAATGTATAACTAAAGTACAGCAGTTTTCAAAAAGATGAATTTCAATCTTGTGAAGGGTTGGATTTTTAAAAGAATTTTATTTGATTATGAAAAATTTATAGTACAAATTCTCAATATTTTAAAATGAATTTCCAGTATTATTGGATTCCAGAGTTAATTAATTTTTCATCTGAAATAATTAACCCATTTAAAAAATTTTTTATTTTCAGAGAGAAAGAAAGGGAGAGAGAAAAACATTGATGGGAGAGAGAAATATTGATCAGTTGCCTCCTGTACATGTCGTGACCTGGGATCAAACCTGCAACCTGAATATGTGCCTTGCCCAGGAATCAAACCAGTGACCCTTTGGTGCATAAGATGATGCTCAACCAACTACACCACTCTGGCCAGTTTGCTTGACACAAATGTGCTTATCAAAGGGTATTTTAAGATGGAGACAAATGAGATAGTGTCTGGGACTGTGTGCCACTTGCAACTTCTCATGTTGTCTGTGAGAAAGGACAGGCTCTCCTCTGCTGTCCCAGAAGCAGTGGCCTTCTAAGTTCAGGCATGAATTATTTTGATTTTTTTCCCTCTTAACACTGTATTTTTTAGATAGCATCCCAGGGGACTCTGTGAGGTCAGGGGACAGATGGATTCATCTTTGCTCAGTATTTCACAATGTGGATCAGCAACTTTAGCCCCTTGGAATAAGATCTGTGATATTATAGTGGGTGACATTAAAAATAACATCTAGTTCACTCCATTTTCATTTTAGTGTGCAATCGTTGTACCCCATGTATCTGGGGGTAGGGGGACAGAAAATGCCTTTGTACAACAGTGAATGAAATGGAAGAACAAAGAACCTAAGTGATTGATGTATCCCGAGGTCAGTGATTAAGCTAAGTCACAATATTAACCTTAGAACAAACATATCTTTTACAGATTTAGAATATAGTTTTTTTTTTTTTTTATAAGATTTTTTATTTATTTATTTTTTTGTGGTATGTGCCCCTAGCGGGAACCGAACCCGGGACTCTCTGGTCCGCAGGCCGACGCTCAACCACTGAGCCAAACTGGCCAGGGCTAGAATATAGTTTTCTTTTGCTAAGAAAGTTTTCACTTTCGCCTGGCCTGTTTGGCTCAGTGGTTAGAGCGTTGGCCTGCAGTCCTGAGAGACCCGGGTTCGGTTCCCGCTAAGGGCGCGTACCTCGGCTGCAGTTTGTCCCCGGCCCTGGTCGGTTGTGTGGGTGGCAGCCACTCGATGTGTTCCTTTCACATCGATGTTTCTCTCTCTCTCTCTGTTCCTCTCTCTCCCTCCCACTCTACCTGAACAAAAAATGGAAAAATGTCCTTGGGTGAGGATAAAAAAAAAAAAAAAAGAAAGTTTTCACTTTCAAAGAAATTCCTTAGTTGTTTTTAATATTAAAGGAAATGAGGTATATGTATTTTTAAAAATAATTTCCCTTTATTGACTTTATAGAGAGGGAAGGAAAGAGAGAGAGAGAGAGAGACATTGATGAGAGAGAACATCAATTGGCCGCCTCCTGCATGCTCCCCACTGGGTATCGGGCTCACAACCTGGGCATGTGCCCTGACTGGGAATCGAACTGGCTGACCTCTTGGTGCATGGGTCGATGCTCAACCACCGAGCCACACTAGCTGCGCGAGGTACATGTATTTTAAAACCCTAAAATTGTCTTATTGAAAATGAGATTTATTACAGTTCTCTTTTACTAGTCCATGATATGCTGATTCATATCATATCTCTTCCAAGACTCTACACACAACCAATATAGTAACTATTAGTTCTCCTTTGAAGTGTAATTAGTCTTAGTAAAAATAATTATTCCGGAGTTCTTGTTATAGAACAGTTTGTTACAGGAAAGCATGTATAAAAACACTCCAAAGAAAAATTTAGTAACTGAGTTTCCAGTTCCACAAGAAGTTCCTGAGGACGCTAGACCAGGCCCCCAAGGGTTGCAAATGTGAGTGTGACCCAACTCTCAATCCTTGAGGACTTTTGTGAACTCGGCATGGGGATAAGATCACACAGTTAGGGAACTGGAAATGGGGTCCGAGAGACCAAAACCAACAACAGTGATGTTTCTAGAGATGGAGGGATTAATTTGGCCACAAGGGTAAGAAAAGGCTTTGTGAAGAAAGTGGTTTGTTTTATTGTCCTTGTTTCGAGATGTCATTTGTGTTATCATGAGATTTACAGAAACACCTCAAATACCTGTGGTGTGGCGATGCCACCCAGTTGTTCCCCAGTTTACTACTTCTCTGAGAAAAACTTGGAAAGCAAATATGGCAGAGTTGCCCAGATTTCATTAGTGTTTCATTTTGAATATGCAGGTACGGTTTCCGTTGATAAGCAAACATATACGTATGAATGAAGAAAGCTGTTTTTCATTTGCTGATGTTGGAATGTCTAAAGTCGAGCTCTTAATAATAACCAGATATAAATCTATTCATATCTTTCCTACTGCAGCATTTTGTATTCATTTAAGTTCCATTTTCTAAAGGTGTTGTTCAACTCATATATGCTACCTCTCTTCTCCAGAATTGCTTCTCTCTTTCCAGAACGATTTCCTACTTTTATGTTTTCTTGGACTGTTCATTCTCTTTCTGTCTTCTTCTTATTCTTTTTTTTAATCCTCAAGTGGGAGGGAGAGAGAAGAAGAGAGAGAGAGAGAAACATCGACGTGAAAGGGACACATCGAGTGGCTGCCACCCGCACGACCAACCAGGGCCCAGGACAAACTGCAACCGAGGTACGTGCCCTTAGCGGGAACCGAACCCGGGTCTATCTGGACCACAGGCCGACGCTCTAACCGCTGAGCCAAACTGGCCAGGGCTCTTTCTGTCTTCTTGGCATCCGCATACCGCACTATATTAGACGTAACTTAAATTATTGTTAGGTAGAATTCACAAGGATCTCACAAGGCATGATTATGTGAGGTTATTTGAAACTCTTTGTTATGTCTGATTATGTTCCAGGAACCTATAATAGTGATCTGATTATGATTCCTGCTTATCTTCTTGAAAATAGAAGTATTTGCATTTCAGGTTGCATTAAATACTTCTAAATTTCTTGCTTATTTGCTTCACCAAATCTTCCCTTGAGACCCGTGTAGTGTCAATGATAAAAGGTAGGATACCTGCATTTTGTTGATGACTTATTAAGGCAGCACTCTAAAAAGAAATTCAAACTTTTAAAAATCTAAAACTTACGCCGACTCCATGCTTATGATTTACATACCATAAACTCGCCTGCACATGTGAGTACTTCTGCTCTCTGAATTTGTAAAGGCCATGGCGTTAGAAGGCTAGGTACAGCTGGTGCATCATGGCTGTCCTTACTCAACTGAACTTCTCTGGATCCACTTCAAATAAGAGAAGTCTCTGTTCCAGTCCTGTTTCTGCTGCTCTGCCCAGCTCTCATCCCCCACCCCTTTCTGGACGCTGTTGGCATTTAACTTCTTTGTTTGCCACTGAGGAATTTCCCAGACCCAGGCTTTTTGACATTCTCTGGCCCGTTCTGTCTCTGCCAAAATGTGTTACTTGGATTCTTCTGATACATTCTTCTCTCTCCTCTTACATGGGTTTGCTAGTGTAACATTCTTCCCAGTTCTGCTCAGTGAAATCCTGCTTTTCCTTCAAAGTCTGCCTCTACTCTCTTCCCGCACGAGGTCTTCTGATCCTTCCAGAAATTGTCGTCGGTGCTAGTGGTATGATGTTTTCTAGGGCTTATCATATTTGGTGTTCTGTGGTTGCATGTGTGAATCCTACTCCCCACCCTGGAGGAGAGCTGCTATATCATGTAATTCATTTTAATATTCCCTATGGTTTGTAGCATGGTACCATGCACATGGGAAGCACTCTGTAGAGATTTTTTTTTTTTGATTTAATGACATTTCTGAGGCCCAAATGTACCAGCACGCATAAGGTGGTGATGGCTGGGGACCACAATTAACGTATGATGCCTGCCTCGGCCTCTTCTTGGGAAGGCTGTGTATTGTGATAAACTGTTTACTACCATGTGGCGGTTCTCATTCATTTCCTATTGTCATTTAAGAAGTACCTCTATTAGAATATTTGGATGAATTTTTTTCTCATTTAATATTATTTTAATAGCTTTTTCATAGAACTTTGAGGTGTGCTTAATCCGAATTAAGATACTTGCCTTCTTTTAGTCTATACTTTCTTAAAGCTGGTAATAGACTAGTAAATCTAAAAAGTTGGTAATATCTGTGAGCTTAACCAGATACATGCATTTCTTAATGTAGCAATCCAAGGAACAGAATGTGGGAATGTTGAATGAAACTTCAACTTTTTTTTCCCTTCCAGTGCTGGAATGGGAAGAGGGCAGATTGGTCAAGAGGCCAGAGGGTTGCTTAAAATCACCTCTTGGATTTCCACAGAACTTGACTAGCAAAATAAACTCCAGTGAAACTTTCTTAAGCAATTAGCTGAGGGGATTATAAAATCAACTGAACAGGAAAGGAGCTCCTTAAGTAAAGGTCATATTCAAATTGGAATTCCTGTAAAAGCGCCTCGAGTTAGTTATAATCAGAATATCCAAATTATAATAGTCAGATTATTAACATTTATTAACATGTGTGATCATGTTACCTATATTTTTAACTTAATTTAACATTGCTTGAGATGCTTTGAGGTATTTGGAAAGCAAGTATTCTATTTCATTCCATTAATTAATCAACACTTTTTATTGAAATATAATTGGCATACAACATTATATTAGTTTCAGGTGTACAACATAATGATTCAGTGTTTGTATATATTGCAAAGTGATCACCACGTATAAGTTAACATCCATCACCATACATAGTTGCAGATGTTTTTTTTCTTGGACTGGGCTAAGTGGCTTTATTAGAGAGAGCCAGTATTGACATAAGAGTTGGCTTTGGGGATCTTCTTTTTGCCATAGGTGGGCACACATAGACAAGACGTCAGTTGTACTGCATCTGTGGTTTAGTCCGACCAGTCTTCTTTTTTCTCCTGTTTGGCCACCTTGGGTGTCCGACCTCTTACTTTCCTGGCACGGGCCAGGGAACCATGGACTTGACCTCCAGACATGTACCTGGCTGCTTCCAGAGTGATCAGAGCCTCCACCTCACACTGGCCCAGGCAGCCTCTTCCTCTGGGGGCGTGCCTGCCAGGGGCACAGCTTGATCTGTGGTGATGCCCCCCAGCAAGGCTCATGGCCTTGATCTGGGCCACAGTCTCCTGGCCTGTCCCCTCGAGGGTGTGTAGCTCCTGGGCACGGACACAGAGCTGTGTCAGTGACAGAACTTCGGCCTCTCAAGATTTCTTTTTTAATCTTCACCCAAGGACATGTTTTTGTTTTTGTTCTTTAATGTTATAGAGAGAGGAGTGGAGAGAGAGAAAGAGAGTGAGAGAAACACTGAGTGGTTGCCTCCCATGCATGCCCTGATTGGAGATTGAACTTGCAACCTAGGTTTGTGCCCTGACCTGGCATTGAACCCACAACTGTTTGGTGCGTGGTGTATGACACAACACTCCCAACTAACTGAGCCACCTGGCCAGGGCTCCAGATTAGTGTGTGTGTGTGTGTGTGTGTGTGTGTGTGTGTGTGATGAGAATATTTAAGATCTACTCTCTTAGCAACTTTAAAATATGCAATATAGTATTAACTATAGTCACCATGCTGTACATACAATCCCCAGGACTTATTGATCACTGGTAGTTTGTACCTGTGACCACCTTCACACATTTCACCCACCCTCACCCTCTGTCGATCATGCAAATAATCTATTTTAAAAGTACGTATTTTCTGGAAATGTTTAAAGGGCCTTATCTTAGATTCATTAACAAGAAGTTTTGTCCTAATAGCTAAATATATGTCTTTAATTGCTTTTGATTTTTTTTTTTTTTTGGCCAGGATCTCTTCTTCCTTGTTCACCTGGCTGATTCCTCCTTACCTCGAGGGCCCAGCTCAGATGCCACTTGATCCATGTAACTGTCCCAGATTCATCCCCTTTCTGGTATGAAAAGTCATTGTCCCTCCATCTGGATTCTTATTTAGATCAGTCTTTTCCCACCTTTTATTACAATTTTTCTTAACATTTTGACTTCCCAGTAGAGTGTAAGGATAAGTACTATGGTGTCCTCAATACTATATTTTGGAGCTAAGTATCAACAGTGACAAAAATAAATCAATCAAACTTTGATTGAATTAAAAATTGGGAAATTAACTTAATTTCAAATGAATTTCACTAAATGATTTGTAAGTCAGTCTTTGTCAGCTCTAAGATTTTATGATTCCAGGAGAAATATATACTTTTTAGTATTTTTACAATCATGATGATGATAATAGCAACAATAAAAGTAAAGTAGTCAACATTTATAGGCTATTTATTATATTCCATATTCTGTGATTTATACCATTTAATCTTGGCACCAGCATCATGGTGTTGTTAGTGTTATTATCATATTAACAGATGTGGAAGAGATAATGTGACTTACTTGAGGTCACATAATTAGTAATTGGAAACTTTTGACCCTAGGTGTCACTGACTTCTGAGCTTATCTGTCGGTAGAGTTGGAGTTAAAAAGTGAACCAAATAAGCAGCCATCTGGAGCATTTATTTACAAGGGTTGGTAACTCACGAATCACTGGACTGAGAATAAATACTACCAGTTAAAATAGGTTTCCTATATTAACTCTTACTGTCTGAGAAAAGCTGCCAAGTGCAGGCCTGAAGGAGGCGTATTCCTCAGCGGCTGTGCTCCCCTTCCTCTGCCTCGTCTCCACTCATTCCTGTTCTCCACAAGCTGAAGGTCTGGCCCCAACCAGGCCTTTGATCAAGCCTGTCCCCCTTCCCTAAGCTAGAAGCAGCGTCCTGTTCTGAAACCACATGGTGTTCTTATTTCTGTGGCTCTTCCTTTCTATCTGTGTTATAGTGTCAACAAGATGATACAATGGGATTCTGTCTGAGCCGAGGTCCTAAGTGCCTGTCACTCTCATGGTCCGAAGCACAGGGCGGCACCTCCTAGACAGGACTTGCTAAGGGCAGGGTGAGGAACGGGTTCGGGGATGCCGGGTCAACACCGCCTTCAGCCTATCAGCGAGGCTGCTGAGGCTGAATGGAGATGTGGAAAGAGGAGATGATGAAACTGGTGTGCTGTGAACCCCATCCCAGTGAGAGGTGGCAGAGAGAGCCTCAAGTGTGTGCCCTGGAGCATGGGGAACAGAGGGCACTGTGCGTCATGCCAGAGAGATTAAAGGGGAAGAAGTGGGCTGATACAGCCAGTGGCAGCGGATAGAGGACAGTGGACGGGAAGGAACTGTCTCCCTCTGCCAGCGGTGGTCTGTGGAATTGTAGGTGACCATCCAGAGAAGGTGCCTTCATGCCCCTCAAGGATGAGCTCACAGAGGGCCCACCTGCTGGTAGAGCAGTCAGCCTTGAGCATCTGCACAGCAAGCCAGTCGGATACGTGCAGGGTAGTTCGGACTTTGTCCGCCCCTTTAGCTCCCCGAAGGGGGTCAGAAGCAACTGCGCATCAGTTGTCAGGGGCCTGGGCCGATCTGCTGTCCCCGTGCAGAGAGGAAGCTGAGACGCCCTCCTGCCCCAGGCACGCTGCTGGCCAGAGCCAGGGGAGGCACTGCTGCGGTTTAGAATGACATCTGAGTTTGGTTTTGACACGGACTAAGTGTTTAATGACTGAACTGAGACTATTTTAGGGACTTTTTCTTATTCAACACCTGGCACACAAATTTGAGGCCTGTCCTAGATTTAATCCCAGGCCCGAGGAAGATTTCCCCTGGCAGAAGAGGTTTCTAGGTGTGCACGAGAAAGGGAAACCCGTTGCTTTATGACTTCTGTGTGTTGCTCTTACAGTGTCCTGGGTCTTAGTTCTTCTCTCCTGGACATGAGGTTCCTTGGCTGTGGGAGTTTGGAAATTAGAGGGAAATGGTGTCTTTGTCATCAGCTCTTAGTTATTTATCTTTGTAAACAGTGTGGAGCTGAGCACCCATCTGTTCAATGCGTATTTACTGAATACATGTTTGGTTTATGATATTAAGCAAAATGTGATACAATCTTTAAGTAAAAAGAAGTACAGTCATTTTTTTTTTTTTTTAAAACAAACTTCTTATTTTAGGGTAGTTTTAAATTTATAGAAAAATTACGAGGATAGCACAGAGAGTTCCTATGTACTTGCCAGTTTTCCCCATCATTAAAATCTTACTTTAGTGCAGTGTGTCACCAATAAACCAGTGATTACTTTTTATTGTACAAGTTGTGCTTCCTACAGTATGAGATAATCCAGGACAGAATGCCACAGTATTTACTCCAAAGAGGAACCATCTTGATTTCTGGGTCAATAATTTTGTACTAAGTATTTGTTAAGCTTCTTCAAGAGTTTGCGTTCTACAAGCAATCTGCTTCCTAATTTTAGTTAGGAATCAAAGAATATTGCAGAACTCATGAGTCATGCCACTAAGGCCCCTGCCCCTTGAATTTCACAAAGTAGTTGCACTTTTCTTTAAAATGGTAACGGAGAAACTTGATATTTATGGGAGCTGCTATTTTCTTCAGTCCATGATGGAGTGTTTCATGTTGCCAGAAGTAATATGAATAAAAAGTTAAGATTGCTTTTGGTTCAGGTAGTTTTGTACAAAACCATATAATATCAGGAAGTGATCAAGTAAAACTTTTTGATCTAGGAAATTTTCCTCTCTCTGTAGCGCAGCCTTTATATCTTTGATCCAAACAAATTGTGTGGTCTTCCTCACAGAATAATTGCAAAGGAAAATGTCAGTTCATGTAAGAAAAATACTCAAAGCCAAAAGCCCTAAGTAAATTCAAGCAACAGAATCAATTTTGTGTTAATCATGTGATACACACTTTATCACTGTTTGCCAGACCACATGTGGTGGTCTGTTATTTAATATTTATGTGTTCACAAGCACAGTTTAAAAATCAGAGTAAACAGCCCTGGCCGGTTTGGCTCAGAGGTTAGAGAGTCAGCCTGCGGACCAGAGAGTCCCAGGTTCCATTTGGGTCAAGGGCATGTACCTCGGTTGCGGTTCGGTCCTGGCCCTGGTTGGGGCTCTGGGAGGCAACCAACTGATGTGTCTCTCTCACATCGATGTTTCTCTCTCTCCCCCTTCCACTCTGTCTGAAGATAAATGGAAAAATATCCTTGGGTGAGAATTAAAGAAATTAAACAATGCTGAGATTAGAAGTACTTTGAAAAGGTGTGCCGATGTAAAAATGGCTTCATAAACTTAGTCACCGGTAGGGGAAACTTGATCAATCCAACGCTCCTCTAGTGTCACCCATTTTCAGCAGTCTTGTGGTCACTGGGACTTCTCCCGTCATGCCTGCCGCCGGGGCTGGCGGCCATAGGGTGTCTCCATGTCACTCCAAACTCAGTATGTCTAAAATCAGCTCAACTTTTTAAGTCTTTAAGTATTTCTCTTGACATCCTCTTTTCAGTTTATGGCAATAATTCGGTGACCTATCCTCAAACCTCCTATTTTACCTTTGATTTTTTTTTTCTTTCCATCCCTGTATTCAAAAAATCTTTACATTGTTGACTTAGAGTGTATTTCTTCTTTCCATTTCCAGATCCTTAGTTTAAAGCTGGAATACCTCTTATCTGAATTATTGGCAAAGCATCCTAAGTGGTCCACCTTCTTTTATTTTCTGTTCCCCGACACACGCATACCACACTCCGACTCCTACAAAAACACATCACAAACAGACATCCTGTCCATACCCTTCCTGTACAGAAAGCACGCCTGTGCACACATGTACACACACACACACGCACACACACACACACACACACACACACTTTTTAATTGATCTAGCTCATGGTCAGAATAATGTTTCTAAAGGACTTCCATTCATTGAAACATACTAACAAACTTTTTAAAAAAAGTTTTCCCCCCTTTATTGATTTTAGAGAGAAATGAAGTGAGAGGGAGAGAGAGATAGAAACATTGATGAGAGAGAACATCGATTGGGTGCCTCCTGCATGCCCCCCACTGGGGTTGAGGCCCACAACCTGGGCATGTGCCCTGACCGGGAATCGAACTGGCAACTTCTTGGTTCATGGGTCTGTGCTCAACCACTGAGTCACAACGGCTGGACCGTACTAACGAACTTTTAATGGATGGCTCCTCATGCTGATAGAATGTTGTCTGAACTTCTCAGCCTGACTTTGTAGGTAGTTCACCTTTTATTTTGCTTTGTTGAGAACCCCCCCTCTGCCTGCCCCTGGATGTCTGTACATTGGAGATCCCTGTCCTCTTTATCGAGACTTCTAAGAAAGTCAGCTATTTTTTGTGGCATCATCCAGAGCTCAGTCAGGACTGTCCACTGACCTCGGCCTAGAATCCTCCTTCTCTTACATCGAAACCTGAGAATATACTGATTGATCTGTGCTTAGCTGTATGAAAAATTATAGGATTAAGTAGAGTTAATATTGCAAGTGCAGGTAGTGCTTTTGATCCCTAACAGTTTTAAAAGACTCAAAACCCTCTGTGGTTGACTGACTCAGAAAGTAGGGGCTGTTACTGTAGCTTCAAACACCAGCTTCAGCGTTGTTTTTTCAAACACTCTGGAAAGTAGTTCCTGCCACTGGAGCATTTTGAGAAAAGTCCTTCCCCCCAGATGTTTGTGGCTTTGAGAGGGATCCTAAAGGCCTCATGGGGCAGAGCCCTTTATTGACAAATTATATTTTGTGTATAAGTATATCATTTATAATATTGATACTATTAACTGGGTTTTACAGGAGACCTTCTGCTTCATACTAAGTGGTACTATTTCATTATATGACACTGAAAAGGAAGAATGAATGGTATTGTGTATTTTATTTCACTCTAATTTTCGGCATTAGAATTTGAATTATTGTCCTATTTACCATATGCTTGCCCTTTAAGCTCAGTAAAGCAAAGGAACAGTTGTGGACAAGAGAATCATTTAATTATTGTAAAATCTGTGGCACAATGTGAGGGCACTTTTCACTTCCTAATCTGATACAGCTTTTGCCTCTTGGATCTGCAGTTTGTGTGACGTATCTGTTGTTTGATGTGGGCTGAAATATTTTATACTAGACTTAGAATGTAGGACGTACGTTTCCCTCTTCAGTGTTTCTAAGGTAGTTATTTTTACCTTTAATTTCCATGTAGTATCTCTGAAAAAAAAAAAAAAGACGGGTGTCTAATATGCTGGGGACAAATGTAGATCTGCACGTCATGTGGCAGCTTTCTTCTGTGCCGTGTGCTGTGAGCCATCGTCTTAGGAAAATATAGCACATGTGGAGTTTATTTATAGCTTTGACATCTAGTCTTCATTGGCTCCTAGTTTATTTGGGGCATAACTCACTAGGGTTATGGGTTGCAGTATCTAAGGGTCAGCTGAGGAGAAGGAGACAGAAGAAACCTGTCCTATGGTGGATAATACACTGAGGTGTGTCCACACTTGGATTATGCGTTATGCTGGGTGTGGTTTAGGAAGACCGTTGAGGAAGGCGGACTGAAGGCACAGGAACACCTGCTGTGAAAGGGGGAGATGGGCACAAAATAGAAAAGCTTTGAAAATATGCTTAAATATTACTGCCCAGAGCTATCATTTCCTGAGTGGTTGTCTTGAGCATGCACTGTGTTAAGAGCGTTATATACAATAGCTTATTTAAACTTCACAACACGTTTCTGAGAGGGCTATTATTTCCTGTGTAGCAAATAAATAGCTGAGTTTTAGGGCTGTGGCAAGTCAGGTAAAATAAACAAACATGAATTCAGTGGAAAAATTTAAAAATTCTGAAGTTGAGTAAAACCTGGATAACTTCTGTGAAATGGATCCGAACATTTAAAAGTTTTGCTCTCAGATTCATTTTCTCAAGAGGTAATAGAGCAGGACAGGTATAAAATGGCAATGGTATCTTAACATCCAAAGATTAGAAGGGACTTCTGTAGCAATCTAGAAAAGGGTTGGCAAATGTATTAATTGAAATTACATAACTGTCTAAGGAGAAGCTGGAATTGCAGAGAACATTTATCACCTCCTTTAAGGGGTTTGTTGGCAGCAAAATATTAATTTGCTAAGGAGATTTGTATTTTTGATCCATAAAATTATATCTAGGATTTTGTTTGTTTTGCTCTGAAACTTCACCAAGGATCAATTTAAATCAAACTGTGCACTTCAGATTTAAGTGAACTAGCATAATTTGCAAAAATTCAAGAGGAGCCCACATACTTTAAATGATCTATTAACCAGAGTATATTGAAGGGAGAAAAAATCCTGAATGAGTACTTTTAAATAAATCCACATTGGAAAAGAATTGAATGTTTGCTAAAACAATGGAAGTGGAATTACAAAATAATTGTGAACCCAGTCATTAAATATATGCAGTTGATCAACTTCCTGGATGGAAGTGAAAACACACAGTTTAAAAGTGAATAAAAAATTTAAGATTAGAAAAAAATAGACATATTTATTATAGAAAAAAACAAAGTGAGCAAAGAGTAAAAAAAAAAAATGCCCATAACCAGCCATCACTATGATGAGAATATCGGTAAGATTCTGGCATGTACTACCCTAGCTTAAAAAATGCACACACATATAAGCATAATTATATCCACACACATGTATATATTAGCAATAAACAAACCAAAAATTATATTAAGAAAACAATTAAATTTACAATAGCATCAAAAAGAATGAAATACTTAAGAGTAAATTTCACAAAAGAAGTGCAAGACTTGTACACCAAAATCTACAAAATGTCACTGAAAAGCAGTAAAAAGGTCTAATAAGTGGAAAATCATCTATGTTCATGGAGTAGAAGAATTAATAATGTTAAAATGGCATTGTCAAGTTGATCTACATATTCAATACTGTCCCTATCAGAACCCCAACTGGCTCTTTTATAGGAATTGGCAAGCTGATCCTAAAGTTCATGTGGGAAGGGAAGGGATCCAGAATACTGAAGACAATCTTGAAGAGAACTAAGTTGGAGGACTCATACTTCCCAATTTCAAAATTTACTACAAAACTTCAGTCATTAAGACAGTATAGAACACACATAGAGAGAGACATATAGATCAATGCAACACAATTCAGAGTCAAGAAATAGACCTTTACATTTATGGTCAACTGACTTTTGACCAGGGTGCCAATTATTTCTCAACAGAGAAATAATTATCTTTTCAACAAATGGTTTGGAATAACAGTATAACCATCTGCAAAAGGATGAATGTGGACCCCACCTCCTTCATGCCATACACAAAAATTCACTTCAAGTGGATCATATATCTAAATGTAAGAGTTAAAACTGTAAAACTCTTGCAAGAAAACATACGATATCTTTATGGATTAGTAAATGATTTTTAGATAGAAATTTCAAAACACAAAAGTCAAAAGAAAAGACTGATAAGTTGGACTTCATCACAATTAGAAACTCGTGCACTTTTGCAATCAGGAAGTGAAAGGACAATTTACAGAATGAGAAAAAATATTTGCGAATCATATATCTAAAGGGACTTATAACCAGAATATATAAAGAATTCTTACAACTTATTTATACAGAAAATAATCCAATTTAAATGGCAAACTATTTGAATGGCGTTTTCCCAAAGGAGATATGCAAATGTCCAGTAAGCATATTAAAAGATGGTCAACATCATTTGCCTTCAGAGAAATGCAAATCAGAACCACGCGATACTACTTGACAACCGCCAGAACAACTAGATTAAAAAAGACAAACAATAGTAAGTGTTGACGAAGGAGTGGAAGAATCGGAGACCTCATACATTGTTGACGGGAATAAAAAATGGTACAGCCACTATGGCCAATGGTCAGGTGGTTCCTCAAAAGGTCATAGAGTCACCGTCTGACTCATCAGTTGCACTCCTAGGTATCTACTAAAAAAAAAAAAAAAGAAAACATAACTGCATACAAAACTTGTACATGACTGTTCATAGCAGCATTATTCATAATAGCCGGAAAGTTAAAACAGTTAGAATGTCTCTCGAGTAGTGAATGGATAAACAACAGTGGTATATCCATACAATAGAGTATTTATTTTAGAATAAAAAGGAATAAGTTTATGAATTACTAATCATGCTGTAACATAGATGAACTTCCAAAAGTGCTAAATTAAAGAGGCCAGACACAGAAGATCACATATATTTATATAAAATGTTCAAATAGGCAAATCTCTATATAGAAAAAACAGACTAGTGGTTCCCAGGACTGGAGGAGTATGGGAAGGTCAAGGGTGTGGAGATGCTACTGGTAATAGATACAAGGATTCTTTTAGGGGTATTGAAAATGTTATAAGTTTGGGTAATGGTGTAAGTTGCACAACTTTGTAAATATAGTAAATACCAGTGAATTGTATGCTTTAAAAGGACATATTTATGATTTGTACATGATACACGCATAAAGCAGTTAAAAATACAGTAGTTTGTTTTCTGAGATTTCTGGCTTGTTCCCCTCTTTCTCTTTGATCTGGGTCTTCTCTTTCTTTTTTTCTCTTTTTTTTCTCTTGTTCTGCTCGTTTATTTCTGTGCCCAGCAGTTTCTTATGATTGTGGGTTCCTATCTTGAATATGAGTGCTGGGGGAGCAGAGTCAGAGTTTAGACCGTCAGACGTGGCTGGGGCCTTCCCCGCGCCTGGTGTTGGCGTAGGCTGGAGCCTTCCAGTTCAGCTGCTGTTCTCAAACTGGCAGCCAGGCCCTCAGGGAGGACTGGCAGCTGCCCCGCAGTCCCCGTTCCCAGGCCCCTTAGTCACCGACGTTGCCCTGTCTTTCCTCAGCGGTATGGAGACTAAGTGTAGGTATATGTGATTTGTACCAAACCCTTATACTTTGGAATTCAAGAGGATACTTTCTCACTTAATTTTGCTGTGACGTTGTCCATGGGTTTTGGTTCTGGTATCAGCCCTTCTCTCTGTATGTGCTCCTGTTGCTGCTGCGATAGTCCTAGAATTCAGAAGTATAGTCTGCAGACGATTTGAGGAAGAGATTAAGAAGGAATCGATTTGGCAAAGACAGTGCAAAGTCTCCTGGAGATTTTAATATCCTAGAGGGAAGAGCCTGTGGTTTATTAATTTTTCTATATGCAGCACCTAGCACAGGCCAAGGCATTAATTAACACCCAGATAAATATTTGGCAATTAAACAGACGTGACCTAGAATTTATAGCTAATACCCACTTCCCAGCATTGACATAAAGTGGTTTCCCCTCCTTACACATGCAGATCAGAAACTGCTGAAGTCTTTGTTCAGCTATTCAGCTATTTTACTTGCCTCAGTTTATCAAGAAATTGTGAAATGGTATCATCATTGTAGGTTTCTAGTATCCTAGATATTGCTGATCTAGGTTGCTTGGGTTCTATAGGTGCACCTGAGTGAGTGTTGGTAGACCCTTAATTGAGCTGTAGGTTCTGGGTCTATGTCCCAGAAGTCCATGGGCTTAGTATTTTTGTTTATTTGTTTTCTGTTTTTTATTTTTATTTTTAAACCAAGCCTGCATGGGGGTAAACAAATCATGTACATGAGAGAAAGTCTTGTCATGTAGGATCTCCAGTCTGAAATAGGGGGGCTGCCTAGTCTTTCCTGAGCTTCCCTTGCTTCTCTAATAAATCAGTTTTGTTTATTCTGTTCTCCTAGGAACTGTAAAATCTTGGTAAATAGGACTATACATCTTACAAAAGTGAATTATCTCAAGGCTTTCCTGTATTCTGAAACTACTTCTGGGTTGCCTTGGGCCAGAAGGCTGTGCTAAATCCTTGCTGTTTCCTTTATCCTCATCAACACTTCCCTTCCTGTGTGTCATTTCCCTGGTACTCTGTGTTTTGCAGCATTTAGTTTGATGAAATTGTGCTGAGATAGAAATGAAGGATAAAGGCATAAAATATGCTGTCTGTTCAAGGTGACGTATTTACATGTGTTGTACCACAGGCCTGCAAGGGTTTGACTCAAGAGAAGTTGATTTGGGTGGAAATTTGAATACTTTTGCCATTTTTTTTCAAACCCAGGTGATACCCAGTGATTTCAGGAATAAATAAGAGATGTAAATAATAAAATTAGAAAGAGTGCAATGTTTACTCTTTGAGTGGCTATGAACCTGATTAGAGGTACATTTCTGGGCTAGACTTTTGCATGGATTTCTTAACAGATTCTCTTGAGATGCATGTATCAAATCAGCTTGTTAAAAAGCAAAGGAACATGTAGCATCACCTTCACAGTTTAATTCTCTTAGACACTGCAGTTGTTTCAAAGGCCTGGGTGAACGAATTCAATTGTGGCTGAGAAATCTATCTGTTAGTGCTTGTCGTGAACATCCCTCTTAAAAACCCCAATGATAGATGTGCAAGGAATATAGGTGGCTACTTTTAATTTCAATTAGAAAAGGAACAAAATACACCATGGCATTTACACTCTTAAAAGGTAAATGAAGAATTGTAATCTTGGTATGTCATACTTGAAATTTACTGAACCTTCCTTTATTTGATTTACTCTTTGGAACCGTGTCTAATTTTGTATATAATGCTTAATTTAACTTTCTTAATAAATGAGTTTTTGGGATAAAGCTTTTCTGTTTAAAAAAATTTAAATAATAATAGAAGATGCTCACAGTAAAATTTATATACCATAAAAATATAAAAGGTAAGAAACAACTTTTCTTTTAATTTTCTGTCCCCTCAGGAAGTTATAAACTGATGTATACCCTTCTAGACTTAAAAATGCATATCTATGATTTAGTGGAATAAGTGTATTATATCCTTTTCTAAAAATTACATCATACTATTTATACTATTTTGCAACTTTATTCTTTACCAATAGTTCATGATCTTCTCTCCATATAGATGAGAATTTAACAAGCTGAATTCTCCTGTTTTGTATTCATAAGGGCTTTCAGTATTGGCTTGTCTGAAAGAAAGATGTCAGGAAGAAAGACAAGCCTCCCCGCATAGTTTGCCCTTCTCTGCCTCCAGCCTGAAGGGATGTGCCAGTACCTAGAAGTCATTCAACAGCTGTCAAATCAATTGCATGGCTGCTGGTGACTCTGAGGAGAAGCAGCAGCTGGTAGACAAGTGTAGCCTCCCCGTTTCTGACTCTGGGAGGAGGGACAGCAGATGGATATATTTCTGCTATTGTCCCATTTTTAACTCCATGCTTTTCCTTCAGGTGTTTCCCTTTCCAGTTGTACAAAGTGGTTTCAGTGAAATATTTTTAAAAATTGACTTAGATAAATGAGAAGAAAAGAGTTACCCATAGACCCTCATTACCTAAGTTAATTATTGTTAACATTCTATTCTAGTTCTGTTTTTTTATGCCTTCTAGTGAATGTGTGGTTAGAAATAGCACTTTACTTTTGTGATTTTCCTCACCAAAACTCATCATCCCAGTCTAATCACGAGAAGAGCATCAGAAAAAAATCCCCGTTAAGGAACATTCTGCACAATGGCAAAGATTATGCCTCAAAACTGTCAAGGTCATCAATAACAAGGAAAGTCTGAGAAATCGTCACAGCCAAGAAGACCTTAAGGAGACTTAAATGACTATATAAAAGTAGTATACTGGAAGAGATCATTGAACAGAACAAAAAGGACATTTGAGAAAAGTTCAGACATCTGAATAAAGCATGAACTTTAGTTAGTCATAAAGTATCAATACAGGCTCATTAATGGTGACAGATGTACCACGTTAAAGGACGATGTTAACAAGAGGAGAAACTGAGTTTGGATTATATTTAAACTCTATACTATCTTCCCATCTTTTCTGTAAATATAAAACTATTCTAAATAAAACTAAAAAATTATAAAGTGTAGTTATACTATATGCACAGTTTTATATTTTGCTTTTGCTTTTTGTCTTATCTTTTTTTTTTTTATTCTCACCTGACATCATTTTTCCATTTTTTGTTCAGATAGAGTGAGAGGGAGAGAGAGAGAGAGAGAGAGAAACACTGACGTGAAAGGGACACATGCAGTGGTTGCCACCCGCAAGACCCAACCAGGGCCGGGGACAAACTGCAACCGAGGTACGTGCCCTTAGCGGGAACTGAACCCGGGTCTCTCTGGACTGCAAGCCAGCGCTCTAACCGCTGAGCCAAACCAGCCAGGGCTTTTTGTGTTATCTTTAAAAAATTAGTGATTATCTACTATTTCCCAGAATGAATATGCTACAACTCATCTATTTCTTTCATGTGGGATATATACATCATATAAATGGTTTCTAATAATTAGTAATGCTCTGATAAACATCTATATTATTTATTTGTGTGTGTGTGTTTAGTATTTTTATTGATTTTTTTTTTTTATCCTCACCCGAGGACATTTTCCCATTTTTTTGTTCAGGTAGAGTGGGAGGGAGAGAGAGGAAGAGAGAGAGAGAGAGAAACATCGATGTGAAAGGAACACATCGAGTGGCTGCCACCCGCACGACCAACCAGGGCCGGGGACAAACTGCAACCGAGGTACGTGCCCTTAGCGGGAACCGAACCCGGGTCTCTCGGGACCGCAGGTCGACGCTCTAACCGCTGAGCCAAACCGGCCAGGGCTATTGATTTTTAGAGAGAGAGGAGAGGAGAGGGAGAGAGAGAGAAACATCAGTTCAAGAGGCACCAATCGGCTGCCTCCTGCGTGTCCCCTACTTGGGATCGAGTCTGCAATCTGAACATGTGCCCTGACTGGGAATTGAACAGGCAACATTTCGGTGCCGGGAGACACCCAGTCAACTGAGCCACACCAGCCAGGGCTGCAAAAATATATTTCTATGTAAATTTATTTTGGTGGGGTAATAGATTCTTGTAAATGAAGTTACTGGGTCAAGTTGAATGAAAATGGTAAAAATTTTACGCATTTGTTTTACTGAAAGACTGTTTTAATTTATAGTTATACCACCAATGTGTACAGGTGCTAGGTTTCACTGGACCTCCTTCAGCATTGTGTATCATCTTTGGTTTTAAAATCTTTCTCAAAACTAACATCTTAATGAGGTAACCTGTATTTATTTAATTACTCTTGAATTTAAACATCTCTCCCTTATCTTTATTTTACTAGTTCTCTTAAGAATGATCTTTTGCATCCTTTGCCCCACTTGAATTTGTGTTTTTCTTGCCAATTTTGCTAGAGCTCTTTAAATAGGAAACACAAAATCTTTAATAGTGAACACAAAAACAGGTGAGATATTGGGTGTCATAAGTCCTCTTTTACAATGCTGATGTGCAACTAGGAAGAGGAAAAAAGTATAATTTATTATGACAAATTCCAGTGCAATTGAAGTTTGCATCAGAAGAGGTTTAAAAATAATGCTGTGCAATCAAACCATCATTTTGTAAAGCTAAACTTAGTACAGTGTTATATGTCAATTACATCTCAATACAGCTAGAAAGAAAAACATAATAGTAAGTAGTCAGTCATTTCCTTTGTATATGGGTAATTCTTTTGAAGCAACATATGAATTTTGGAAATGCTGGAGTGTTTAACAAAATTATGTATACTTGTTGGTTTTATTTATTAAAGTATCAGGTCAAAATTAGTAAATTTTGCAATCATATGGTAATATGCTAAAACTCCCACAAAGTCATATAAATGTAGTTTAAGCAATATAAATAGAACATATAATAACATCTATTTTATAAATAGAACATATAAAAACTAGTTGTTAGCAAATGATTTTCTTATACCTATGAAATTGGAAGAAATCATTATAAATGCTCTCTCCCCCACCAAAAGAATCCACACATTTTTCTCTGAAATAGAGAGTGAGTCATGTGGTGGAAGATGAGGTAGTGAAATGCAGTGACCTTGCCGTGGTCTGTGATACCTGGCCACGCACAGGACTAGGTCGTCAGCCATGGGGGAAAGGCAGTCCAGGCTCCTGGTTTGGTTTATTTTGGATCTGCGTGCCTGGAACAGCCCTTCAGAGAGGCGCCCCGGAGCCCACAGCTGCATGCTCTTTCCCCATGACTGCAAATGCCAGACATACTGGGGAGCTGACGAGGGAGCTCATTCACCCAGGGCCTGGAGGCTAGCGTGCCTCACGGCCGCCTGTCGTCTTGGCTGGGGACAGACGCTCACAAGCCTTGTGTGTATAACTTTACCTCTCTGTGAGTTGTTTTTCTTTCCTGCGCTTAGGCAAGATGTGATTTTAGAGATGAGCAGCCTCCCGTATCTCCCTCACTTTTACCTCCTTTGTCAATTTTACCCCTTGTTCTGTGCTCACCTGAATTAAAATACATATGTGAAATAATTTATTAGAAATTTTTTCATCACAGATCATGGTACTGGTGTGTGTGTGTGTATGTGTGTGTGTGTACATGTGTGTGTGGTGATTTACTAAGGGCAGAAGATCACATGGAAAATAATTTCCAAAGTAAAATTGTATATACCAAATGAAATATATGAGTCAGGTCAAAAAGTGACCTTTTAAATGAGGAATCTGAACAGAAAGTTCAATTTTAAATACTTTATTCTTTTTTTTTTTGAAGCTATTACCTGAGAATGGAAATACTTACTATACTATAATCATTGTTATATAAATGTCTGGTTTTTTTTGTTTTGTTTTTTAGAAATGATGGTGAAATGTTTTATTCTGTCCTTTTGAATTTTCCAACCAAATCTTAAGGGCAGAGGAGGGTGAAGGCATACACCTGGGGTGACTGGAGGTGACACCCTGGTAGTCGGCCACAAACTCTGCAATACTTCTAAGCCTTGGTGTACATTAAGAACAAATGCAGATTTTAGTTTCTTCTACAATGCATCTTGTTTATTTTAATATGTTTTAATTTGCTTATTGATAACATTATTAACCCCTCCCCTTCACTCTACAAGTAAGAACGGTTCTACTAGAATGTATGCCAGGCACACCCTTGACTTTGGGACACACTTGTCTGCCACACAATCTACACGGTACACCTCGCTTCATTGAAATGGATTTGTGACCCACAGAGCAACCCAGCCCAAGATCTGCATGTTTTAGGAGATGCAAAGCAGAACTTTTATTTGAAGTATTCATTTGAGTAGAAGTCCTCACGTTTTCATAATTTGAGTAATGCCTCACTGCTTAATGTTCACTTTTCATACATCCACTCTCTAATCTGACAATTATTCTAGTCTCCAGGACTGCAAGAGCGTCTGTCTTCATGGAACTCCCAGTGCTGTTTTCCCTGTCATTTCTAGTTTGACAGCCACCTTCTAAAACTAGTTCGAACTTCTTGCCTTTTTCATTAGCTAAAAAAAAAGTAAAAATCAAAGCCCAAAGCATTTTTATTATCTGGGAAATAAATCTGCTGCGTTCTGTGGGTGAGAAAATGTATATGAGTCTGTTCATTATTGCTGAGAAGAGACTTTCTCATTGCCCGAGGATTGCGTTTTCGCGTTCTATGCACAGCTCTCGATAGAAAAGAATGGACTGTGCCCTGACACCGAAGCACTGTGTGCTTTCTGATTATTCTTTACTTTCCGCTGTCGAACAAGCGGCCTAATGCTGAGGTCGTTTATTATGGAGTGCTGACTGAAGATACCACAGAGGCTGCGCTGCCCGCGGAGCACCGGCCTCAGAAACAGCGCCTGCAGACCGCAGGTCGCCCCTGCTCAGCGCGCCTCGCATCCGGGAGCCTTCGTGAGAAGGAGGCTTGGGTTTGTGCAGATGATGTGACTGGAGAGGAACAAAGCGGGGAATCAACAAAACAGAAACAGACTCATAGATGCAGAGAACAGACTGATGGTTGCCAGAGGGGAGGACGGTTAGGGCACTGGGTGAAAAGGGTAGAGGGACTAATAAGAACAAATCGGCACTTACGAAGTAGTCATGGGGATGTAAAATTCAACATGGGCAATATGGTCAATAATATAGTGATAAGTAGGTTTGGTGCTGAGTGGGCACTGGACGTATCAGGGGGAACATTTTGAGAATTACAGCAAATTAAAGAGATCAAGAGATTGTCTAGTTTTTGTCTAACCCTAGTGTTATGTGTAAAAGAAGCTGAAGGCTGTTTAAGTGACTTGCCCAAGCTCACCTGGGTAATTAGTGGCAAGACATATGCATCTAGATTCCAGAACCTAGTCTTGGATTTTTTTTTTTTTTTGTACTAGACTTATTCTTTCTCTGGAGTGCTCATTGCCCATGGGAGATGATGGGATGAGAAGCCGAAGAGGTGGTCTGAAGCCAAATCATGAAAGTCATTGTATGCCTTTTTGGGGAATTCTCCTGTGTGTGATGGTGAGCTGGACATGACATTAGATCTGCATTTAGAAACTTTGTACATTAAGTCCTCATTTAGAAACTTTGTACACTAAATTCTCACTTAACATCATTTAAAATTCTGTGACTTTAAACAAAATGATGTGCAATGAAATCAATTTTACCATTGGCTAATTGGTATAAACAAGAGTTAAGTTCCTATGGCATCTCGTCAGTGTTACAATGAAATGAGGTTGAATGAAACAAGTTATTTGAGGACCTGCTGCAATTTGGAGAATGAGTTATATCTGGAATGATGGTAAATGGGTGAAGAGATATTATTAGGAAACTACTGGAACAGTCCACTAAAAAATTATGAAGTTGAATATAAACAGTGTGAGTGAAGAAAAGAGTGGACTTCTTAGAGCAATATTGAGGTGGAGACAGAATTTAATGATTATTTGTATATTGGTGCTAGATGGGGGTAAAAGAAGAGTGAGAAATTACGTGTTTTGATATTCGAGGGTGCATAACAAATCACCTTACCAATTAATGGCTGAAACCAATATGTATTATTCAAGTGCTCACTATGTCGCAATTTGGACAAGGCTTGGTTAGGACCACTCTGTACTTTATATGCTGTCTGATAGAACTGGAACGTTCAGGATGGCTTATTTACTGTGTGCAGTGAGCTATGATTGCTATCAGGAAGGGCTGGCCAGGAATCTCTCTCCTTGTGATCTCTCCACATGGCTAGCTTTAGCTTCCTCGTAGCACATCAGCCTCATAGTAGTCTGACTTCTTGCACGAATGAAGGCTTTCCTAATGTGTGGGTGCAGAAATCCCAGAATGTTATTTCCACTGCATTCTATTGGTCAAAGCAGTCACAAGGCTAGACCAGATTCAAGATGAGAGGAAATAGCCCCATCAAATAATTTATGGCTATATATTTAATTCACTACAATCTGCCCTCTAGTCACAAATTATTTACATTCTTTCAGAGGCAAAATAAACTCTACCAAGATGCCCAGCAGTCTCATTTCATGGCAGCATCACACACTGACTCAAATATTAGAATTTTATTTATTATGTCATGTCTAGGTACAGAGGAAGTGTGGTTTCTCAGGTGCAGAGACTTGTGAACTAAAAGGACAAGTTATCTCCCCCCCCCAATATAAATTGGGGGAGATCAGGACAAGTGGATTATTGAGTTGTATAACAGGTCCTGGTCCGTTAGCAATTCCAAAATCCAGGCAATTCCTCCTGTTCTGGGGGAAGGAGATAGATGTTGATTAGGGCTCTGTTCTCACTGGGTTTGATTTCCTGCAATTCTTGCCTTCATCCTCTGTCATTCATCCTTTCCAGTGAAAAATGACTATGTTGGCAACTGAATGGCTTTTCAGTCTGCTTCTTGTTCATACAAGTTTAGGGGCCCAAAGGCCTATTTTCATTTTGGAATATCTCCTTTTATTTTTGTCTAATCTGGTATAGCTCCCAAATTTTTAAGGGCTTCCGGTAAATCAAATTACAGTCTACTCTGTTGGACCAATGTCACAACCAGAAATAATTTTGAGAGGGATTTGCCCTTCTCTACTTCAGCCTGGCTGTCAGGTTGCTGGGGGCAACACCAGCGGGGGCTCAGAAGCACCTTTGTCCAGCTGAGAGTCTGGGAGACAGGTCCTCAGAATGACATTTATTTTTACGAGTCTTACTTACATGATATTTATCCTGTGGACGTTTTTACTGGCCAAGCCCTATCTTGGGTTTTTGCCCAGAGACTAGAGACTATTTGTTACTCTTTTGCTGAGAGACTCTGCAGATGAGAAGCTCTTTTACTGTTGGATTCATAAAGTCCTGGATCCTTTATATTTCCTCTAATTTATGCTTTGAAAACTCAACAATTTTTTCTTAGCTTACCTTGCTTGTCCCATAGTTTATTACAGGCAGCCAAAAAAAGTCAGCCGCACGTCTAACTTTCTGGCTGGGATCTCCTTAACCTTGGGTACTCTTAGATTCATTCGATATTCTTCCTACTGTGCCTCTTACTGTGAACAACAGTGTCAGTTGTTTCTCCAGTGCACAACCTGTGTCCTTCCTCTCCAGCCTCCGGTTGCAATTGCCCGCTGCCCTTCCAGCTCCCACCAGCAGCCCCCTCGAGGCCTCTACAGTGTCCGCTTCCAAAGCCAGTGCCACGTATTTTAGTTTTTTGTTATGGCACCATCCCATTTCTAGACACTTATATTTATATTGTTTGTTGTGTTACAACCACCAGCAAACTTAGTGGCTTCAAATGACAACAATTATTCAAAATAGACCCAGAGACATAGAAGTAGGGTACAGACTGACAAACCTCAGAGAGGGGGTGGGGGAGGGAAGAGATAAACCACAGAACTTACATGCATGTGTGCATAACCATGGACATGGACAACAATGCTGGGGATGAGCGGGATCGGGAGGAGGGTGTCAATGGGGGGGAAAGGAGAAACACCTGTAACAAAAATAAATTAATAAAAAAATAAATTTTAAAAAATGAAAACAGTTATTTACTTACTACCCTGCAATTCAGGTTCTTCTTGGTGAGGACAGCTTATCTCTGCTCCACGGGCACCTGCTGGGACTGGAATGTGCACAGTGGCTTCTTCACTCTCATGTCTGGAGCCTCAGCTGGATGGTTGAAACATCTGGAGCCTGGCTAAGCATCTTTTTATACAATATCTTAGCAAGGCTAGCTTGGGCTTCCTCACAGCATGGCGGTCTCATGGCAACCTGACGGCTCACATACCTGCTGGCTTATTTTCAGAGTGAAGAGGCAGAGGCAGTCAAGCCTCCTTTGTGCCTGAGCTTGGAAATCCCAGAGTGTTACTTCCCTTGCATTCTGTTTGTAAAAAGGGCGAACCCTGCTTCAAGGTGGGACAGATAGCCCCCACCTCCCAACCGGAGAACTGCGAAGATTTTCAAGCTCTGTCAAATCCACTACAGTAGGATGATAATTCCTAGGTGATTCTGGTTTCGGTAACTTGGGTAGATTATGATCCTAGTCACTTGGACTGTTTTCTGGGAAAGGTGATGTTTTACTTGTGGAGACATATAAAAAGCTGAGTCCAAAGTAAAACAAAACAAAAGAAAAAGAAAAACCCATTCTGTTGAAGATGTAGACGGACTCACAATATGATTCTGTTACTATTTTCAGGTCCTCTACCCGTTACCTCAGTTGTCTTTAGCTATAGATAACATCTCTCAAAATTTCTATGTCAACTCTTCCATCTTTGTTTTTATCTCTTCTTCTTTCCAGTTCTGGTATCTGTAACTTTTTTATGTTGTTAAAATTGACACTACATCATGTTGTGTCCATATTTAATTCCATGCTTTGTTTGTAGTTCAATTTGATCATCAGTAATAGGTTTTATGCTACTGTGACTATGTAAATATTCACTAAAGAGTCAGTGTGCCATCATTATACATCTTTTGTTTTATAGGTTGTTCCCTCTCCCCCCACCCCCAGAGTCTCTACCAGTTTTTTCTTGCCTTCTTTTCTTTAATTGTATCCTTAAGTTCTTCTAATCACAAGTGTACTAACGAATCTATGAAGCCCTCTGTTTCTTAGACCCTCCTTAGCTAGAGCCCCTGCTACCCAGTCTCAGCTGGGACCTGGTGGCCCTGTTGTCTGGGCACAGCCTTAAGTTTGGATTCACTGTTTCCTAGATCCCATGACTTCTGCTTCTTATTTTTCTCTTTTTTTCTTTGCTCAAAATATATATTTAAATGACTTTTCCAGAACGCTTGTATGGGAAACGTTCTGAATATTTCCTATGTGAAAATGTGTCTGAACTGATTAGAATTTATTTCAACATTGTTGGAAACAAAATTCCTAAGTACTCAGACCATTGTATCTTAATTATGTTATAAATAAATGTAAGGGTATATGATTACCTCTTTTTGTTTTTGCCCCCCCCCCCCAATTAGCTTATGTCATTCCACATCATCATTGTTGTTTCTGTTTGGTATTCATATTTTTGAATTGTAGAAATTGCAATCAGACATTAGTTGTTGGGTTTATTTATTGCTAATTAATTACATTAGATGACAAAGTTGTAAAATTTTACCTAAATGAAAATCATTATTGTGAAGCAAGTAGATAAGCTTTTACCTGAAACTGCACGGATGTTTGGAATATCCCTTCTTAGTCCTTATTTAAGAATTTCTTTGCTTTTTAACCTGGTGAGATAAGCGGGACTGTTTAAAAGTCCTATTTCAAGAAGGTTTGTCGCAGCAGGTGAACTTAAGCTTTATCTTTTAAAAACACAGTCAACAAGATCTAAAAAGGTTTTGACCCCTGAACAGTGGTGCTCTTAGGTCAGTTCTGTTATCCACCCTTTGAAACAGCTGTGGAGAAAATAAAAGGTTGAGATATAAACTCCATTAGCAGCATTCATGCCTGGAAGAAAAAGGGCTTTATTGTTTTAGTATAATGAATGGAGCAGTCTGTGGGTCTGCACTGAAGTTTTTCTACACCTGTGGAGGTGTGAGAATTGAAGCTTGTGATTTTTAATGAAGGAAACTGGATTAAGCATTCACCCTTTTCATAAATTATGAGCATGTGAAATAACACTGTGGAAAACATTGCCTGAAAGCAGGAACTACATTAATAGTAGGTCATGAGATTTGGGAAGTCCAGCGCCAGTGGGCTGCAAAAGCCACCTGATTCTGTATACAAATGAGGAAGCTTAAACAAGTCAGCCGATTAAAATGGAAGGAACAAAAACGAGTTAGTTTTTGATACATAACAAGGTGTCATCCCCGCCCCCCTCTAGTGGTTTGTGAACTTCGTAAATTGCTTATGGGTTTTCTGTTTCTAGCAATATAAGGTGTCTCTATATAGATCACCTTTGATAGAATATAGTGTTTTATGATAATGTTTGAGGAATGCATTTCATACTATGACTTGTGAACTTTATTACTCATTTTTTAAAAAGCGTGAAGGAGGTCTTTTAGTGTAAAGTCAGCTTTTCACACATCATCCCTTTTGGATAGTCCACAGAGTTAAAAGCCAAAGCGACTGTGGTGAGGAAGTCATGGGAGAAGCTGTGGTAGATGTGTCCTTCCCCGGCTTAATGTTACCCCACTGCCGAGTCTGTACAGACCAGTATGTGCACCTGTCGCCCTTCAATCTCTGCATATCAGAGAAGTTCTACTTTTGTTCTTAAAGGAAGATGACTTGAATACTTTGGGAAACAGCACCGTTCTTTTCAGAACATATATTAAAAAACCATAAACTCATTTTTTAAGTCACATACTTCTATATGCAAACTCTGAGCATTTAGCACCTACACGCTGTACATGGTTGTTTGTATACTTGGCAATCTCTCTGCTGGATGCAATCTTTTTGAAGGCAGTGACTCCCTTTATTTTATGCTCTGGCAAATCTAGCAAGGGTTTTGCACATATGAGATGCTCAGTAATGTTTGTCGAATGAAATTAATTAGATGCAGTCCTGTTCGGTTGTTTCACTTTAACTCAAACTCGACGCCGTGTTAGTGTACTGCAAGCACAGTAGCACTGTTCCCAGTGTTCAGATTCGCTGGGAAGAGCTTGTTTGGTTTGACTTTCACTGAGAAATAAAACATGAACCAAACAAAACAGTAAGCTACCAACTTTTTGTTTTTTTTTTTAAAGATTGGCTGGCAAATCTGGCTTCTGTTGTATTTGCAATATGAAATAAAGTTATTTGTGTTATTTAATAATAAGGTGTATATTCTAGCCAGTGTTTGGAGTGAAGGTGGTTCTTTCTGAACACTTGTTTTTTGTTTTTCTTTTCTGTATTTTCCTTATTTAAAGAATCATCACAGCTGAAACATTTGGCAAACTAATACACAGACAGAATTACCACTTTTACTGTGTGTGTGAATGGCAGTGCTTTTGATGACTTCTTGTGGTTACTAATGTTATTTATTTTTTATAATTCACAAGGGCCCCAGCAAGATCTAAAACTCGTGGACTCAAAACTGTAGCTCTGCTAAATCTGGCTGAATAAATAAGAAAGTAATACGGTAATATGAATTTGAGCTTAAAATAAATGGGTCTGAGTTGACAGTAAACTTGTGTTTACTTCTGTAAGGTAATTATACTTGTCCTGTCTTCTTCATAAGGTAATATTAAGAGTCAACTTAAAATTAGTTGAAATACCTTTATGGGAGTATTTGGGAGTCTACACTTCGTAGGTTAGGCCCGCGCCTAGCGAGCCAAGTGGGCAGTAGTGGGGAGTATACCATTTGGTGAACTAGCACAGCACAGGGTAGCCATTGATTCATACTTATAAAATGTTCAGAACAGGGCCTGGCACACAATAAGCCCTGTATAATTTTTATTATATAAATTTAAAAAACCAAGAAAATATTAATTATTTTAGTAAAAAGGTGGTTAAGTGTAACATTCCAGAGACCAGTTTAGAAGAATGAGAATCAAAAGTGAGAAGGCAGGGTTTCAGCGTGTGTGAGGAAAGACTACCCGCTTCATTTCTGGAGGGCTGGGCAGAAAGGCCAGGAGAAGGAAACCCGAGTGAGTGGTGGGGTCAGGAGATCAAACCAGGGCTCTGGGAGTGTGAGTGTGTGTGTGTGTGTGTGTGTGTGTGTATTTTTTACATTTAAATTTTAATATATATTTAAGATGATAAAAAAGATGAAGCCCGTGGTGAAGAAGTGATTGGAGGTCCTAAAGAAGAGGGCATACTGTGAACTTGAAGTCCTCTCTCCCAGGAGGAGAGATGGACCAGGGGCTCAGTAAAGATGGAGGACTCATTCGAGAAAAGGGAAGAGAAATGTCTGCACTACTTAGAGGGAAGTCTGAGATCCATGTGGTGACCATGAGATACTGAAGTGAAATAGAAGCAAATGAAAAAACTTACCTGATCTCACAAGTACAATAAATGAAAAGTGGGTTGTCTGCTGTGGGGACCTTCTCTGCCTTTGGATTAAGATTACTGGAGAATGAGTGGAACTATAGGAAATGTACATCTGAGACATGTGACAGAGAATGAATTTTGACTGTAAAGTAGAAATAAAGTATGAAGGAGGATATGGTGATATTTGTGGTAATATTTGGAACATACTGTTTGGATTTTTAAATAAAATATGGTAATTTTTTTAGGGTCATTATAGGTGCATTTTAAAACACGGTCTTTTGTTTATTAATTCAACAAATATTTTGTTTATTAGGCATGTTTATTTATTAAAATTCTTGGGTTTCAGCCTGGCTGGTGTGGCTCAGTGGATTGGATGTTGTACCATGACTGAGAGTTCTTGGTCAGGGCACATGACTGGGTTTCAGGCTCGATCCCCAGTAGGGGGCGTGAAGGAGGCAGCTGATTGAGGTTTCTCTCTCATATCAATGTTTCTATCTCTCGCTTCCTTCCTCTCTCTCTAAAAAATTCAATAAAAACATTTTTAAAAAATCTTTGGTTTCATGGGGCTTGTATTAGTGTGGGAAGACATGTTGAAAAGATAAAGAAGTAAAATATATATGTGAAATAGTGACAACTACTAAGGAGAAAAACTATGCAAAAAGGGTGAGGATGGAAGGAAGGAAGGAGGGAGAAAGTGAATGCAGAAAGCGTGAGAGAGAATGAGAATCAGTTTTGGAGAGTGTGACCATTGAAGTTCTCATTGAGAAGACGATAGTTGAGTCATGATCTAAAGGAGGTGAGTGACTTATTTGTGGAATATAATGAACAAAATAAGCTGATGAACAAAATAGACCCAGAGACATAGAAAAGAATATGGTTCAGACTGACAAACCTCAGAGGAGTGGGGCACGGGGGATGGATGAGGTGAACCAAAGAATTTATATGCATGTATTCATAACCAATGGACATAGACCACAATGCTGGAGGGGTGGGTTTGGGATGGGGAGGAGGGTGTCTAGGGGGGAAAAGGAGAAATATCTATAACAAAAATAAATTAATAAAAATTGAAAAATATAAATAAAGGAGGTGAATGAGGGAGAGGGACAGGAGCTTCTCAGACCTGAGCGGGAAGCCTACTGGTCTTTGGAAGGAGCATAAGGAGGCCATTTGGCTGGAGCAGAGAGTCCGGTCGAGTGGTAAGAGTTGGGCTCAGAGAGGTGGTTGGAATCAGATAGTGTAGAAGCTTGAAAGCTGTGAGACTGGGTGACATTACTAAGTGGAGTGAGCACAGACAGAAGAGAGAAGAGGCCCAATCACTGAGCTCAGGGTGTCTCCAAGGGTTAGAGTTCTGGGAGATGAGAGGGAATAAGCAAAAGACACTGCAAAAGGAGAGCCGGGGACGTGAAGCAAAACTAGGACAGTGTAGTGTCTGGAAGCCAAGTGGAGAAAGTGTTCCCGAGGAGAGGAAGTGATCTTATCTGTCAGCTGCTCTCTCTGAGTCCAGAAAGAGGACTGAGAATTAACCTCTGGAGTGAGCGTGTGGCAGTCTGGTTTGATGGGATAATGGGAGCAATTGCCTGACTGATGTGGTTTCAAGAAGGAAAGGGAGAAGAGCGATTAGAGACAGTGAGCTCTCTTGCAAAGATTTTAATTGGAGGAGAGAATTGGCATTGGTAGCTAAATCTCTCTGAAGTTCTTGAGCAACATCCTGATGCTTTTATTCTAAGCCTGGGGGAATTGCTGTTAGAAAGGCAGAAGGTTAGATTTAGATTCCAGTTCACTTTCACTGATTTTATGTTCTAAGCCTGGGGCCGCTATTCTACAGAAGAATAGGAGCCACACAGTGAATGAAAAGTGCTGAACGTGGCAGTAAAAGCGCCCCCTGGCGTCAGAAATTAGTAACACATTTAAAAACACTGGCTCCTAAGTCCTGGGGGAGGGAGGGAAAAGCCCTCTCAGTGGATTCCAAATCCTGACCGCTCTGCAGAGAGACTGGCACCTAATTAATCTCCTGGATGCTGGACCTTTTGACCACTGAGACTTGACTTTCCACTTAATCTGTGTTTTGACCTTTTCATTTAAAAGTTTTGCCTTAAAAACTTAAGTCTTCTGGACTGATTCTTTCTGTGACTTCTGGGACCCCAGACTTCTGAATTGCTGATAATTTCCCACAGCGTGTTGACCTTTAGATCTTTCTGCTCAGTTTTTTTTTTTTTTTTTTTTTTTGCTGGTCTTTGTCTGCATCTGACAAACACAATTGTTTGATGCCTAGAATTGAGATGCAGTAGCCAATTAGACTATAACTAAATTGACTGGATTTTTAAATTGGGTTTGTACATTTCAATAATTGCTATGCCTGAACTGATCAGAATGATTTCCTGAAATGATGACATGACTTACCTAGTCAAAATATGATCTTTAATTTTATTGTATTTATTTAATCTGTTTAACTGTATCTCATAATCTAAAAATCAAACATAAATCAACTCTGGAAACATAATAGTAAGATAAAACTAAGCTTTTCTATAAACAAATCTGTTTTTTACATGTAGTACTTTTCTCAAAGAGCAAAAGAGAAAAAAAATATCCCACAGATGGTAGTCTTTGAAATAAATACAATTACATAGAAAAAGATGTGGTTGTGACTTAATTTTAGTATGAAACCTACACAGTATGCTTAATGCTCTTATCTTTTTTCCAAATCTCCCCTCAGTGTTGTTTATGTTGATTTGGCTGCAGGGAAGGTAACCAGCAGAGGCAGGTCCAACCTGTAGAGTAAGCCCTCCTGGGATCCCTCAGATGGTTCTAGCTGTCGTGACCAGGATTCAAGTAAGCATATTGAGGTCCTGTGTTTTTATTTTTTACTTTATTTTTTGTTAATCTCCACTCAGGGATATTTTTTCAGTTGATCTTCAGAGAGAGAGTGGAAGAGGGGTGGGGAGAGAGAGAGAGAGAGACATCAATGTGAGAGAGACACATTGATTGGTTGCCTCCCACATATGCCTCAGCCTGGGCTGGGAATTGAATCTGCAATCCAAGTACGTGCCCTTCACGAGGAATCAAGTTGGAGACTTTTTGGTCTGCGGGCCGATGCTCTAATCCCTGAGCCAAACTGGTCAGGGTGAGGTCTCATGTTAAGTATGAGAGAAATCTGGAATATTGCATTCTGTCTATCAATTTTGTAAAAAGCCTGAATGCTTGAACCCAGAATAGATATTGAACAACATTGGCTGCTGTTTAGTGAACACTTATTAAGTACTGAGCACATATACTCTCATTTACTCCTTACAACAGTCATTAAAACTAGTATTAATAAACCATTTTATATGCAAAAAACTAAAGTTTTAGAGCAGTTTATGATCCATTTGTATAGGCCACGCAGGCAGTAAATAGGAGAGCTGGTATTGCAGCCAGTTTAAACAACTTTGAAAGGTGTTACAGTTATAATCTATATGTCTGTAAGTTTAGCAGATAATTGAACGCAGTGGAGATAACTTAAGTTGATGTTATAGTATATTATTGCTGTGGGCATGTTGGGATACTCTATTACCATGAACTCTGGGGCTTTCTGAGATGCTTTTAGTGGGCCAGCAAAACTGTTTTCATCACAACGTTAAGACGTTCTGTGTCCTTTTCACTACATTGAGGCATTCACTGCTGGTACAAAAGCAATGGTAGCTAACACTGCTGGTGCCTTAGCATGAGTCCATGTATTGGCACCAACTCTACTAGTGGTCACTGTATTTTTCATCAAGAACTCACAGTTAAAGAAAAAATCACCCTGGCTGGTGTGGCTTAGTAGGTTGGGTGTCATCACACGCACCAAAATGTTGCCAGTTTGGTTCACGGTCAGGGCACATGCCCGGGTTGTGGGCTTGATCTCTGGTGGGGGTTGTGCAGGAGGCAGTTGATAGATGTTACTTCTCTCACATTGATGTTTCTCTCTCTCTCCCTCTCCATTCCTCTCTCTCTTAAAAAACATCAATAAAAATATATATTTTTTAAAACCCCACATTCACTTAAGAGTGTTCATGATGAATCAGTAGAAATTATTCAATTAATTAAATTTGACCTTGAGAACACATCTTTTTGATATATGTAACTGTGACAAAACGGGAAGTGCACATCCACATACAGTGGTTGTTTGGAGGAAAGGTATTTGTGCCATGGTGTACAAATGTATTTCTACCATGGGTGTGTGGTAGGAAGAATCATGGCTCCTAAATATGTTCATGCCCTAATTTCTGTGACTCTTTCACCTAACATGGCAAAAGGGACTTTGCCACTGTGGTTCAGGATAAGGATCTTGAGATGGGATGTTTGTCCTGATTATCCAGGTAGCCCCAATGTAATCGCATGAGTCCTTAAAAAGGGAAAGAGGAAGATAAAAGAGAAGGTCAGAGAAGCATGATCTGAGATGAACTAGACCTGCCATTGCTGGCTTTGCAGGTGGAGGAAGGGGCCATACTCCAGGGAATGCAGATGCCCCGGAGAAGCTGGGAAGAGCCCTGGCTTTGTAGGTGGAGGAAGGGGCCATACTCCAGGGAATGCAGATGCCCCGGAGAAGCTGGGCAGAGCCTTCAGCTGAGAGCCAGAAAGAAAATGGTCTTTGGTTGTGCAACTGTGAGGAAATGCATTCTCTCTCAGAGATTCCCAGAAAGAGCACAGTCTGCTGGCACCATGACTCTGGTCTCGTGAGACTTGTACTGGACTTTTGATTTACAAAACTGTAAGGCATTAGATGAAGTGTTTGGCAGTTTGTTAGGGCAGCAGCCGAGAAATACAAATGGTGAGCTGAAATAGTCACTTTTTCACGGAACACCATTTCTGCCTGAAAGAATGACTCAAAACAAAAGATGTTTAATCAGTGTAGATGTTATCTTGAAAATGGACAAATGATCTCACCACTTTAATGGAAACAACGGATAGTATTGATAGTTTGGGGAAAAAGTATTTATCACTGTGAACCTGCCAATACTGAAGACTTCTGATGAGACTGGTGGTGATGTTAACAAGTGTGATACTTTGGTAGTACTTAATAAAGTGTGTTAATGTCAGCATTTGTATTACTCATTGAACCAATATTATCCAAAAGACCAAAGCATGATGTACGAAGTCATGCATTGAAAAGATACATTCAAAGTATAAGGAAAAAAAATGGATTTTAATTCTAATGAACAAAATAGACATAGAGGCATGGATACATGGAACAGACTCAAAGCTGTCAGAGAGGAGGGGGTGTGGGGGCTGGATGGAAGAAGGTGAAGGGATTAAGGAAACACACACACACACACACACACACATATACACACACGTGTGTGTGTGTGTATCTCACATAGACACAGACAACCGTGTGGTGATAGCCAGAGGGAAAGGAAAGGGGGGTGGGGGTAGGTGGAGGTGAGCAAAGGAGGGATAAATGGGGGAAGGAGAGAGACTGCTTGGTGGTGGGTGCACGATGCAGTGGGCAGATGATGTTCTGTTGAGTTGTATACTTGAAACCTATATGGTTTTGTGAACTAGTGTCACTCCAATAAATTCAGCTAAAAATGGATTTTAATTGAATGGCATACGGAAAGTTCACTGCTATAGTATCAGATTTCACATTGCAATAGACTTGTGAACAAACTATCATTTATTGGTTTGAGGGATGGTGTCAAAAAAGAATATTTCAATTATCTGAAAGGGATCTTAAAATCCTCCTTTTTTCATTTATATATATTTGTGTGCTATTGGACTTTCTTAATATACTTCAACCAAAACAGCATATTGCAACAGATTGAATACAGAACTAGATAAGAGACATTTAAGGGATTTGAAAAAATGTAAAACAATACCAATATTATTATAAAATTTTTTGTTCTAAAAAATTAAGTTACTTATAAAAACATATGTAATAATTTATTGTTATTTAAAATGAATAAATAAATATTAAAAAATTCTGAATTGTAATATCTAATTTGGTAAATATTGATAAATACAGCCACACAAAAACTCTTACAAATTTCTCAATAATTTTAGAGCATGATAATTGTTATTCTAGAAAGCACTTTAAAAATAAGGATAAAGATATAGAATTATTGCCCTGGCCGGTTGCTCAGTGGTGAGAGCATCAGCCTGTGGACCAGAGAGTCCTGGGTTTGGGTCCCACCAAGGGCTCATACCTCGGTTGCAGCTTGTCCCTGGCTCCGGTTGGGGTTGTGTGGGTGGCAACTACTCGATGAGTCTCTTTCACGTCTATGTTTCTCTCTCTCTTTCCCAGTCTATCTGAAGATAAATGTCCTCGAGTAAGGATAAAAAAAATATATAAAATTATTGAGATGGAAACATGCCTAAGCCATATTTTCAAGCACAAAATATTGTGTTTAGAATGACCCTTTTTATTCAACATTTTATACCTATACTAACAATATGTGCATGAGATATGTCTGGAGGGGTGTTTACTGATAATTCAGTAGTGGTAATCTCTGGATAAATATTTTTTTATTTGTGATTGTCTTTTTGATTTTATTATTTTACAATGAGCTGGAATCAAAGAAAGCAACACAGCTATATTAGAAACCACATTTTATTATTTTACAGCAAATATCATTTTTATTAAACCACATAAAAAGTGCAGAATGTTCATAAAAACTGTTTTTATAGTGCATTCTTTATTAGACATGCTAAATAATAGTTGTAGTTTGTGGTCCAAACTTATAGCCCAACAATTTAACTTCGTAGTTTGAATCGACATAGTTAAGACAGTATATTGGTAGCTTGACCCAGTAGGTATTGATATTAGATATTTCATACACAGCTGTACATTAACTTTACTACTCCTTTTGTTTTCTACCTAGTATTTATGTTTAAGCCTTGGAAGACAGAATTATACTGAGGATGTTTGTAAAAATACTGTAAACTGCCCTGGCTGGTTTGGCTCAATGGTTAGAGCGTCACCCGAGGACCAAAGAGTCGCGGGTTTGATTCTGGTCAAGGGCACGTACCTCAGTTGCGGTTTGGTCCCTGGCCCTGGTCAGGAAATCATAAACAAACACTGACACAGAAACCTAGTGTTTGATGTCTAATTCATTTGATCACATCTTTCTCTCAAGTTATATTCATTGTCTTGATTCAGTTAACAGGATTTAATGAGCGAGTTGAGGAAATATGAACATATGGCAGTTTCCTGTCAGTAAAGTCAGAATAATGAAAGCATTACCTCAAAGGATGGTTGTGAGCATTGAAGGATTTAAAATATGTAAAGCATGTAGAATAGTGCCTGGTGCATAATAAATACCCGATAAATTATTTAGAAAGTGCACAAAGTAAGTCCTATTATTATCTAGGAAGTGCACAAGGTCTGTCTATAGCAAACATTATTTACAAATAGCTAACCTTTTCCAATATTCATTTATAAATTGTCCAGTGTGTACATTAGCAATGGTTATGAAGAGGCTCTTACCAGGTTTTCTGTTCAGAATAGGCATCTGCTTTTAGGTGTCTTTCCCCCTGTGATTAGTACTGTTTTCCCAAATGAAAATACTCTGGGCTCAGGCAAGAACCTTTGCAGTGTTCTGATCTGGGAAAGTGAGCGGAACCATTTTCTCTTCGATTATGTTTGTTCCTTCATTTTTTCATTCACTTTGCAAACATATATTGAGTGTGAGCCATGTGCGCTATGCTTTGTGCTAGTAATAGATAAGAAGGCACGAGGCATCTGTGGGAGAGAGATGCCATTGGGTGACCAAATATGGTTTGTTGTGTCTGTGGGTGATTTGGAGGGGCCTGGTGCTGCTACTGGGCTCTCGGCCTGGGAACCAGTTGGAAATGGTGATGGAGGGGAATTTCTCTGAAGGGAATCATGTTATCTTGCAGAAATCTGAGCAAAAGGGCCTCCCAGGTCAAAAGGGCCCCCGGGTTGAAGAGCAGTGTGGTTTGTTCTCGCTTGTTTCCGTTCTCCCAAGGACACTTGATCATCTGCTGATATTTCTTGGAGGCAGTTTGCATGGAATATTTATTAGTGATATTTTTATGTTCTTCATATTCTATTCACTAGGCTAAAAGAGAACATAAGTGTTTTTCCAATATTTATAGATCATCAAAAGTTCTAGGAATATTTAATAAAGGTAAGGAGGTTTCTGAAAGTTTTTACTTTGGGTTCTTTTAACCATGACTGGAGTTTTAAAAAAATGTAATGTTTATTTCTGTTTTATTTCAGAAACATTGAAAGAATACTCTTTCCCAAATTCTTTTTTTTTCCAAAGCAGTTTACAAACTTGTAGATTAAACATAAGGACATCATTGAACTGCTATCTGTATAAAGAAATCTTTTATTATAATTGCATGTTCAAATTTGGGGGCTCATATTCTTACCTTTTGCAGTAGTTTTTTAAACTCTTTTTTCTCCATGATCTTTTGCTGTTGTTAAATTGGAGTATTATTTTTGTGGAACTGGAGAGTTACTGTCAGGATGATCTGATGCAGTGCAGGGGCATCCAGACAGGAGTCTGTTAGCCTACTGGAGGTAAGTTTAGAAATGCCTCAGGAGCTGGGGAGTACGAGGTGGGAGAAAATAGTTCAGGGAAGCAGACACGCTGTGTGCCCAGGAAATCCATAATGAGGTAACACTGCATACCAAGCAAGGAGCCACAAGGGAAGAAGTCAAATTATATACAAGTCATAAGGTAATAAGCACCATGAGGATAAAAACAAAATGTTTTAATGGTTTATTCAATAAATATTTGTTGAGTGCCTACTCTACGCCATGGGTGTGAGGGAGATAATTTCTACTTAAAGAATTCAGGAAAGTTGATTGTTTTTAGATTATGATACATTCCTTGATGATTTAAAAAAGTTAATCTTATCTAGCTCATTACCATTTTAGAGACAGACCTCTCGTTTGTTTCCTTTTTCTAACTATGGAGTTTTGCAAAAATCTAGGGCTTGAGAGGAATCAGCATGAGAATGGGTAGGTGATTTTTGTGATATTTTTAAATAGATTCTAATCAATATAGATTTAATATCCATTTAAAGAATTTTTAATAATTTCAAACAACTTTTAGTAAAATGAAATTTAAAATATATTGATGAATGTTTATTGTACAAGTTGGAATATATGGAAACAGAGGCTAAGGCTGAAAGAGGGATAAGGAGTAAAATCTTACTGATGGATTTTTCACTAACAAAATGCTAGATGTAACTATAGTACTCATCTATTGCTTATTATAGTAATTATAATTTATAAAACTTTTAAGATATGAAAACTCCAAATCATAAGATTTTTATACTTCAAAAGAGAAATTAAGGCACTTAATTGTTTCTATCAATTAAAAGTATATTTGCATGTCATTAATATGTAATTGCATGCTACTTTTATGTACTCATTGTAGCAAGTTCCTAAGTGAATTCTATTAAGCCTGGTTTAATTGATCCATATAGTGTTTTTAATATAATGGAATATCATTAAAGTATTTTTGTAATTTAAATCTTGCAAGTTCTGGCTTGTCTTTATCAGTGAAATCATACTTGACTAGCAGGAGGGTTAGGTGAATGTCTTTGTTTTTGCTCATTTGTGTTTGAGGAACCAGTCTTAGTGCCCATGGGACAGAACACTGATATTTGCATCAAATGATTGTTGCAATTGAGCCTTTTTGTTCTCATTGGCTTTCAGAGTTATAGACACAGACACAGTATGGTGACCACCAGAGGGTTGGTGGGTGGGGGGTTGTAAAGTATAAATGGGGTCAAGTATATTGTGAAGGAAGAAGATTTGACTTTGGGTGGTGGGCACATAATACAATATACAGATGCTATATATAGAATTGTGCATTTGAAACCTATGTAATTTTATTAACCAATGTCACCCCAATAAATTTAATGAAAAAGTCAATATACAAAAGTACAAAAAAGTGTATTAAAAAATTGCTGAGACATTTTCTTCTAGAAACAAGCATAGGGTAGTAAAGAATCAAAAAATAATTTGTATGTCACACTTCTTTTATAGTTTTGGAGAACAGTCTACAAAAATAAACAGATGGCCATAGCAGTTATTCTTATAGTGCTCCAGCTCTCACTCAAAGGTATTTTTCCATTGATGTTTAGATAGAGTGGGAGGTAGGGAGAGAGAGAGAAATGTTGATGTGAGAGAAACACATCGACTGGTTGCCTCCTGCACCACCCTGACTGGGGCAAGGATCGGATCTGCAACCCAGGTACGTGCCCTTGACCCAGAATCAAACCCGAGACCCTTGGGTCCTCAGGCTGATGCTCTAACCACTGAGAAAACTGGCCAGGGCTCAAGTTGAAGGTTCTTTATGGTGCAAATAGGTTTTTAAATTTAATTTAATTTAATTTTATCCTTACCTGAGGACGTTTTTGCATTTATCTTTACATAGAGCAGGAGAGAGAGAGGGAGGAAGAGAGAGAGAAACATTGATGTGAGAGAGACACATCGAGTGTTTGCCATCCACGCAACCCCAACCGGGGCCGGGACAAACTGCAACTACATGCCCTTAGTGGGAACCAAACCTGGGCCTCTCTGGTCCGCGGGCCGACGCTCTAACCGCTGAGCCAAACCGGCCAGGGCTGGTGCGGATAGTTTTTGATATTTAGTTAGCAATTGGCTGGGAACAAGGGGCCCCTATAGTGTTACATTGAAGGTATGATGTTCACACTTTACGACAGAAACATTTACATCACGCCTACTGAAACCGTTTAAAAAGAGATGTATATAATACACACCCCAAATGACTAAAATGAAAAGTTATAGACATTGTCAACTCTCAGCTGCTCCATAAATTCTTGTAAGAAAATAAATGCTGATTTAAAAGAAAGATGACAATGTTCCCTGTACTTGGCCTATTGGAATGAACTGAATCCATAGTTCCCAAGATAAAACATAATTAAAACGTTAAGTATAATTATATTTATCTACTAGTCTCATTGCTTTGTGACTACACCTGAATACTACACTACATGCAGGGGCATATTACAGGATGAAATAAGTATTAGGTGGTTGTTTGTGGGTTGTTTCCCCATTGCTATCTTTATAGAAATGTAAAGGTTAATGTAAAGACCACCACACTAAGAAGGCTCTAGTTAGAAAAAACAGTGACAAATTTCAGTGGTGACTGCTGATGTAGCTGACTGCATCACCATCGGAAATGCTTTATTATCTTTGAATGAGAAACTACAGTCCCATGAGGACTTGTCATAAGTTTGTTTTTTTTGGAAACACCCAGTCCAATCTTATCTTTATTAAGTACATAGTTCTGCTGCTTTGACACAAGTCTTTTTTTTTAGAACTACTACATGATTTAAATACTCCGACTTATACTTGTCCCCAGCTTTTCTTTGTTGAGGAGCTTTGACTGGTGCCTTTTTTCCTGGTGAATCATTGACAGTCATGACAGGAATGCAAGTTGCTCCTGATGTCTGTTCTCCCTTCTCTAGCGATGGGATTTACTAGGTACGGATCCATTCAGAGCTAGGACCACATTTCCTAGCTTCTCTTGCTGCTAGGAATCCCTCTAGTTCTGGCCAGTGGAGTGTAAGTAGCTTTTTGTGTGCGACAGCTTCCATAGAAAGAGAGTGTCGCGCGCGCGTGTGTCTGTGTGTGTGTGTGTGTGTGTGTATGTGTGTGTGTGTGTGTGTGTGTGTGTGTGTGTCTGTGGTGAGGTGAGGTGGGGAGGGAATACCCCTTGCTCTCTTTACTATTCATTCCTTCTTCACATCTTGCTGCCTGGAATACAGCTGACACTGTTTTGGATAGTGGTATCGAGGCCCCCAAGGTGGAACAGGAAGGTAGAAGGGACCGGAGTCTTTGATTTTAATGGCATGATGGAGTACCAAAACTGCCCTGCACCTCCAACTGGACTTTTGTATGAGAGGGGAATAAACTTGTATTTTGTGTAACCAGTTGCTGTTTGGGGTTTCAGTCATAGCAGACAAACTCCATCCCAGTGATCCTCATAGACTTGGCTTCTAGTTAGGACTCAGGGGCAAAGGTGAACATCGCCACCCATGAAAGGATCCTGATTGACCCCCAGAACTGGAGACCCAGAGCTCCTGAGTCATACTTCCAAGGCTATCTACAACCAGAGATCTGGCCCTACCAGGACTTTCTCTCTGTATCTTTTCTTTCTTTATTTAAAATTTTCTTTTTTATTGATTTTTAGAGAGAGAGGTAGAAACATCAATGAGAGAGGATATCGATTGGTCACCTCCTGCATGCCCCCCATTGGGGATCAGGCCTATAACCTGGGCATGTACCCTGACCGGAATTGAACCAGCAACCTCTTAGTGCATGGGTCGATGCTCAACCACACCAGCCGGGCTGTATCTTGTTTTCTTTTAAAGATTATGCAATAGAGCCAGCATCTTTTTTTTTTTTTTTAATTGATTTCAAGAGAGAGAGGAAGGGAGAGGGAATGAGAGAAAAAATCAGTGTGAGCGCAAAACATCCATCGGCTGCCTCCTGCACACACCCTACTGGGGATTGAGCCCGAATCCTGGACATGTGCGCTGATCAGGGATTGAACCAGCAACCTTTCTGTGCATGGGATGACACCCAGCCACTTGAGCCACACCTTCTTGGCTTTAATTCTCTTTTCCTCTTAGTTTCATTTTGTGTTACTCCAGGCTTTCTTCAGTGAAGGGAGTTGGTCACCTGTGGCCAGACTGACTTCCTCATCAGCTTGAGACCTCAGCTGTGTGTCATCTACTATTGAAAAATATTGAGGAGCGACTTAGATTGACCTGACTTGGATCCCATGCCTACCCCTCTATCTGTCACTGGTCCAACTTGGATTGCATACCCTTCATCGTGGCCTACTTTGTGGGGAGGTGGGAGATTGGGTTAGGAGAAGGATTCAAGAATCAGCAGTGCCCACTAGAGCCATTTGCTCTAAATTAAAATGGGCACTATTTAGGTAAAACAGTGAGTATTTCAGTTAAGTAGTTCCCAGATGATTTAAGAATCATATTATTTCTTGAAAGCAGTCCATATATGAACACACACACACACACACACACACACACACACACACTGAAGGCTGCTAATTTGCTTTGAATTTACTTCTGACTTTGGATGTGAATTTTTGTAAGACACAGCTCAGATAGCTCCTTTGTTTGGAAATGTTAATGAAAATCAATTCTGGCCACATTTACACTGTACAGGTTAATTGCTAGTCGATACTGGACAGATCTCCCTAATTTCTTTGATCTTCAGTCATGTTGATGGTACTGTCAGCATTGAAGCATTGTTGTAATCTTAGTCCTTTCAGTGTAGATACGAGCAAGCATTTGGGGTGTTAGAAAATTAAGGCCGTTACCTCATGAGAAATAGTTCAGTGCCACACATTGTATTTAAAATTCTAAAGTGAGAGTTTTCTTCAAAGAATTAAAATTTGGCAGTTAAATGGTGGACATACATAAGAGTTGATAAATAAAAATAATTAGGGGGGTTTTGGTATACTAAGTTACCAGGTTACTTGAAAAACAATGAAAGGTCAGTTAACTGAAAGATGGTGGTGTCATACGATTGAGCGCTGTGAAGGGGAGAGGCAGTCTGTCCACAGGCACGTCCCGGGGTGTGGAGGGCCTGGTTTGTGCCGGCCGAAGGCCAGTCATGGCAACGTGCTCGGCTGTGGCTTTGGGGCCATAGGGCGACATTACAGAGACTTCGGAAGTAGAGGTTTATTGCTTTAGAATTACTCTATTCATTAATGTGTTTTCAAGTCAGATGTCTGTGGAGTGCGTAGGAGGAATATATTTTTTCTCCAGGACTCTGAAAGGCTAGAGCTTTTCATTGTTTTCTATAATTAAAGATGACAGGAAAATGGGTCGTTTGAGTCACCTAAATCATTAGATGCTTTCCCTTGGTAGGATTTAGCCAGACCACACAGGAGAAGGGGAAGGAGGGGATCGTTGATGCTGATGGGCAAGGAAGAAAATCTTTAAACATCTAGCATCAGCTCTGAAAAGAGTCTTTTCTGACCAGAAACTTTTCTAGGTAACATTCATCACAGATGCAGGGAAGAAGAAAGAATAAGCACTAGAACTGCAAGTCTTTCAGCAAATTTTCATTGTATCAATCTTGTATGTCACGAGGAGCAACTGTATCAGGCACACTGCAATGTGACTTAATTCTGTGTGCAGGGGGTTAGTTCTGCTGGGAGGGCTGGAGGTGATGCAGCGTAGAGCTCCAGTGTGAATAGTCACCACGTGGACACAGATTCTCCTTCATCCGAGGAAAGGGCGAGTCCAAGTCAGAGATGAGGCGGCTGGTGGCTTGCCACCTCCTTCCCTTCCAGCCCAGGTTCGGAGAGAGGCAAACACACGTTTTCCTTTTTATCCTTGGGTGGTAGGCAGGACTTTTCTTCTTGGAAGAAGGAAGACATTTGCATACTTAGTGCGCAATGATAATGTGTTTGGAAACTTGTCTATGATTAGAAGCTCTAGGATGGTGTGTGATTTTCATTTGCAAGGTGAGAAATCTGTTGTGGTGGTATAAATATCTGAAGTAATACAGTAAGCCAGGACAAAAATAGGTTTCTGGGAAATCCATGGGGTTCTGTGCTTCCTGATAATATTACAGCTTTATCTACAACCTCAGACCTCAGCCAGAGCTTGTCATGGCAGGGTCCCCGTGGGCTTGGCCTTCGCTCCCTTGCCTCTTCCCAAGCCCCGTTCCATTTCGCAACTAGCCGCGCTTGAGAAGTTCTCTCTCCAGGAGTTTAGACATTTCAAAAGTTAAAAGTGCTCATTTAAGTGTTCAGTTTTAGCATTTTGTTTAGGTGACTTTATACTTTCACGGATCACGGTGAAAGACCAAGACATACATTCTTATTAAATTATCATGTCCTGTATGAAAACATCGAACAGATTAAATGTTACCAAGTGCTGATTATTTTGATATACTCCAATTTTTTAGTCTAACTTTATTTTATTAACTTACTAGTTTTATTGCCAAACTTGTCTACTTAGTTAAAATGCCAGTTAATTTACTTGCCAGTAATTAATTTTATAAGCCTAAAATAGGAGCAGTAGTAATATTTTATAAACAATGGTATTTTTTTTTTTCATATTATAAAAAGCTGTTTAAAAAACATTAAGCTCCCTCTAGTGTTTCTTGGAGTAAATACAAATGTATTGAACTGCATACTTTTTTTTTTTTTTTTGGTAAATGCTTTCCTGCATCTGTTGATATGCTCATGTGGTTTTTACCCTTTGCGACAGCATGGGTGGACCTGGAGAACGTCATACTAAGTGAAATAAGGCAGTCAGAGAAAGACAAGTACCATATGATTTTACTTATATGTGGAATTTAAGGAGCAAACTGAACTAAAAGCAAAATAGAGACAGACTTATAGATAGAGAGCCGGCAGACAGCTCTGATGGGGAGGGCATGTTAGGGTGTGTGTGAGGGGACTGAGCAAGAAGGAAAAAAACAGAGAGAGAGAGAACTCATGAACATGGACAAGTGTGGTTATCGCGGGGTGGGTGGAGGTGGAAGAGGGTATGGGGGGATAAATGGTGATGGAAAAAATGAAATAAAATATAATAAATTAAAAAATAAAGAAGAATGTAGACTAAAAAATACTTTTTTTTAGAGCAATAAAGGGTTCGTAACAAAATCGAGAGGAAGATACAGAGATTTCCCATATTTCTCTGCCTCCACACACACATGGCCTCTCCCGCTATCAGTATGACTAACAAGAACTGTGCATTTGTTACCAAGGGTGAACCTACGTGGATACGTCATGGCCACCCAAAGTAACTAGGTTACCTTAGGGTTCACTCTTGGTGGTGTACACTCTTTGGGTTTGGAGAAATGTATAATAACATAGATACATCATTATAATATTAGGCAGAGTATTTTCACTGCCCTAAATGTTTCTGTGTTCTGCCTAGTCACCCCTCCCCTCCTTCTTTACTGTCTTCCTACTTTTGCCTTTTTCAGAATTTATGTGGTTGGAATCACAGACTTTTCAGATTGGCTTCTTTCCCTTAGTAATATGTATTTAAGTTTCCCCCATGTCTTTGTATGGCTTCGTAGCTCATTTCTTTTCGGTGCTGAATAATGTTCCATTGTCTGTGTCTGGATGTAATACCATTTATTTATCCATTTATGTACTGAAGGGCATGGTTACGTCCAGGTTTTGGAATTTATGAATATATATTGCCTTTTGCACATCTATGTGCAGGTTTTTGTGTGGATATACGTTTTTGAGTAAATAGCAACGTGCATGCATTGCTGTATCTGATGGTAAGAGTATGCTTAGTTTTGTGAGAAACCGGTATTTTTAGCTTTAAAACTATCTTTCAGAATATCCGTCTTTCAAAGTGTCTGTATCAGTTTACCTTCCCATCAGTAGTGGGTGGAAGTTCCTCTTGCTCCACATTTTCACAGCATGTGGGTTGCTGGCATTCTAGATGTTGGCTATTCTAACAAGTGTGTCGTGTTGTCTCATTGTTGTTTTAATTTCCATTTCCCTGATGACATGTGATGTGGCCCATCTTTTCATAAGCTTATTAGCCATCTGTTTGTCTTCTTTGGTGAGGTGTCTGTTAAAGTTTTCCATCCATTTTTTAATTGGGTTGTTTGTTTTAGTATTGTTGAGTTTTGAGAGTTCTGTATGTGTTTTGGGTAACAGTCTTTTAGCAGAAGTCTCTTTGGTGCATATTTTCTCTCAGTCTGTGGCTTATCTTCTCATTCTCTTGATACTGCCTTTTGCACAAAAGAAGTTTTAAATGTTAATGAAGTCCACTTATCAATTATTTCTTTCACAGATTATGTCTTTGGTGTTTTGCATTTTACATATGAATATATACTCCATTTTGAGTTAATTTTTATGAAGGGTGTAAGGTCTGTGTCTAGATTCACTATTTTGCATGTGAAGGTCCAGTTTTTTCAGCACCATTTGTTGCAGAGACTGTTTTTGCTCCATTGCATAGTTTTAGCTACTTTATCAGAGATCAGTTGACTGTATTTAGATGGGTCTATTTTGGGTCTGTCTCTTCTTCTCTTCTTTTTAATTGATCTATTTGTCTATTCTTTCACCAATAACACACTGTCTTGAATACTGTAGCTTTCCAGTAAATCGTGAAGTCAAGTAGCGTCAGTCCTCCAAATCTGTTCCTCTTCAGTATTGTGTGGGTTAGTCTGTCCATGTAAACTTTAGAATCAGTTTGTCAAAATCCATAAAATAACATGTTGGGGATTTTGACTCAAATTACATTGAATCTGTAGATCAAGTTGAGAATAACTGACATCAGGACAATATTGAGTCTTCCTGACCACGAACATGGACTCTCTCTCCATTTATTTATTTTTATTTGATTATGTTCATCAGAGTTTTGTAGTTTTCCTCATCTTGGTCTTGTGCATAAATATTTAGATTTATACCTAAGTATGTTATTTTTGGGGGTGCTAATGTAAATGGTATTGTTAATTCTAATTTCAAATTCCACTTGTTCATTGCTGGCATGTAGCTAAGCAATGGACTTTTATATGTTATCCTTGTATGCTGGAACCTTGCTATAATCATTTATTAGTTCTAGGAGTTTATTTTGTTGATTCTTTCAGAGTTTTTACATAGATGATTATGTCATCTGAGAACAGAAAGAGTTTTATTTCTTCCTTTCCCATATTTATACCCTTTGTTTCCTTCTCTTGCTCTGTTGCATTAGCAAGGACTTCCGGTGTGACGTTGAAATGGAGTGGTAATCTTAGTGGGTACCCAATCCTTGCCTCGTACAAGAATTTAGTGGGAAAACTTTGAGTTTCTCCCCGTTAGGTAGGATAGCTCTAGGTTTTTTGTAGATGAATTTTATGAAGTCGGGAAAGTTCCCCTCTATTCCCAGTTTGCTGAGAGTTTTTATAATGAATGGGTGTTGCATTTTGTCAAAAGTTTTTCTGCATTTATTGATAGGTCATGTGATTTTTGTTGTTATTGTTGATGTGATGGATTATATTAATTGATTTTCAAGTGTTGAACCAGCCTTGCATATCTGGGATGAATTCCACTTGGCCTTGGTATATAATTCTTTTTATGCTTTTTTAAAAATTCAGTTTGCCAATATTTCAATTATTTTTGTATCTATGTTCATGAGCGATATTGGTCTATAGTTTTCTCTCTGCTTTTTATTCTCTGAGATTATAGAGAATTGGTATAATTTCTTTATTAAATGTTTTATAAAATTTACCAGCAAACTAATGTGGGCCTGGTGTTTTCTGTTTTGGAAGATGATTAATCATTGATTCAATTTCTTTAATAGATGTAAGCCTACGCAGATCATCTGTTTCTTCTTGTGTGAATTTTGGCAGATTGTGCCATTTAAGGAATTGGTCTATTACATTTACGCTATCAAATTTCTGGGCATGAGAGAGAGAGAGGAAGAGAAAGAGAAATAGAAACATTGATATGAGGGAGAAACATTCATCAGCTGTCTCTTGCACACCCACAACCTGGGCATGTGCCCTGACTGGGAATCAAACTGGGACCTCTCTGTCCATGGGACGATACTCAATCCACAGCAATGCTGGCTGGGCTACTGGACAGTATTCTTTTATTATCCTTTTAATTGACAAGGGATCTGTAGTAATGTCCCTTTTTCATTTCTGATATTAGTTGTTTGTTTTCTCTCTATTTTTTTTCTTATTTAGCCTCACTAGAGGATTATTGATTTTTGAGCTATATACTTTTAAGAATGTAAGCACGAAGAAAATAAGACTAATTTGATGAAAAGAAGGCATCCAGTTTAATAAACAAGTAGTAGGCTGATCTCACATTGAAGTATTTAAAGTTGGGTAAAGGTCTGTGCTGTGTTTGAAATTATGAGTTTCATAGTGCCAACTTACATAAATAAATAATAAATTTTCAGGGGTGTTTCTTAGATGCCTCTATTCTATAATTATAGTGAGAAAATGAAAGATTTAATTTTATTGATTACATTTATATGAGAAGTTTGCTTTTTTACTATTAATGAGTTTTCTTATTTCATCTTTTTGGTCATATCTGTATAAATACCCACATGCAATAAAAGAAATATAGAATCATTTTTCACAAGTGGCACAAATACTTTATGATTAAACTATGTTATTTTTATTTTGGTAAGGTACAGAACTGTATTCTTTTTGCCTAACTACATGCAATCTTTTTCCAAAATTTATTTCTTATATAAATATTACTTATGTAGGATAGTTCCCAACCTCACTGTAGTCAGAAAAAGCAGTTTATGAACAAGGTTTCATTTCAGGGTAGAAATTTTCTTTTTTAATTATTGGCTGATTCCTGAGTTTCATATGACCCTTGAACCCTCAGAATAAAGCTTAGAGTAAAATGCATATACCCTGGGAAGGGGTTGTGGGGTCCCATTTTGACATCCTTAGAGCACAGAAAGGTAGACTGAGGGTTCTAACGATAACTTCACCTCACAAGTTGCCTTTGGTCATCATTGAATCAAATTAAATGTTCAATGTTAAACACTCTGATCTTCTTCCACGTGCTCAGCTGATGATCATGCTTTCTGTTTAACTGAGGAAATTAAAGAAGTCAGAAGGGAAATTCTCTAAACTCCCACCACCATGTCTTCCTGCATCTGTGCTTTTAGATTCTGCCTTTCCCTTGGAGATGAACTGTTTTTGCTAGGGGTCAATTCAAACTCCCTTTGTGCCCTAGATTCCGTCTTCTCTTGCCTACGTAAGGACATTGCCAGCAGTTTGACCCACTTTCTCAAGATTGTCAATGTCCTTTTCACTATTGAGTATTCCCTGTTGGAGCTGTCACTAATAAGAACCCTCTTTTGACTCACTTGTATCCCAGCTAGTGCCCTAATACGTTGTCTGTACCTATAATTTTGGATTTCATTCCTGAAATTTTCTTTGGAATCTACTCCAGGAAGGCTTTTGCCTTAAGCCCTCATCAAAATGTGCTTGTCGAAGTCACCTATGTCTCACCCTGTCTTCTATACTCTCTTGATGAAATCATCTCACCTCATGGCTTTAAATATCATCTACATGCTAATACCTCCCAATTTTTCTTCCTCAGTTCTGCTCTCTCCCCTGAGCTCCAGACACATATTTTCATCTACCTACTGTCATCTCCCCTTGGACATGTCAGAACAGAACAGCTCCTCCAAGTTATCATGTCCAAAACTAAGCTTCTGCCCTCTTTAGCATCCCCTCCCCGAACGGGTTTTACTGCAGCTCCATTTTTCTAGTTCCTGTGACCCAAACCCATGAAGTTCATCCATTCCTCCGCTCCTCTCTTACACACCACATTAAATACATCAAGAGATCTTCTTGACTGTGCTTTAAAAATTACATCCAGATGCCCTCAGCTATTTTTCTTGCTGTTGATCCTGGGTGAGCCACCCTTGTCTCACCCTGGGTGGGTGCAGTAGGCTCCTGCCCCGTCACCCTTGCTGTCTAATCACGCAACAGCCGAAGAGAAACTTTAAACACAACTCAGCATCCGACCTTGGCTTTCTGTCTCACTGAGAGTAAAAGCCAAAGTCCTTTTAAGGTCCTGCATGGGTCGGGTACCCCCCTCCCCACAATGGCCACATGGATAATCTGCTCACTCACTTGCACCCACACTGACTCCTTGAAGAACATGCCAGGCAATCTGTTGCTGCCAGGCCCTGGTACTCGATGTTCTATCTGTCTGGAATGTTCCTCCCCCACATATCGGTATGGCTCACCTCCTTGCTCAACAAGGAGGAGAAAGTCATTTCTCTAAAATTGCAAATATTTTGCCACCCCCTTCAAACCCCCTCCAACCTTTTGTCCCCCTTTCCTGCATTATTTTTTTCCTTGGTAATTTTTACTACCTAAAATCCTTTATAGTTTACTTATTTTAGACCCCCTGCTACTAAATTTCATGAAGACAATGTTTTCTTACTTAGCAGCAGCTCTTCATTTCTTCCATCTGCTTACACAATGCAAATCCAACCTACTTTTTAAAATTTAATTGAACAGTGTTGAATGCTTTCCCTGTCCCTGCAGTGTGTCCGGCACATTTGCACATTTAATTTAATTTTCCCGGCTTACCTCGGAGGTAAGCATTGTGGTTCCCGTTTTGCAGAAGAAAAAGCCAAGGCTGAGAGGCTGCAGTGTCTTTCCTGTAGACAATAATCATATTGGAAACGGGGCTTCCGAGTTAAGACCTCCGGCTGCATGTGATGTCCTTTTCTGGTCTGCCACGCTGTGGACTAATCCCCTTTAAAAAGAATGAGTTTGCTTTTGAAAGGGAATTTGAAAGGGACTGTTCTTACCTATCCTTTGTCATCTGACTGTTTCCACCTCCTCTCTGTCTTGTGCTCATCTTTTCCTGTAGCACTGAACCCAGCAGCTGCTGAGGACATTCCATTCCCTGGTCCAGCTGCGCGGTTCCCCACGCGTTTCCCGCGACTTCCTCTCGTCTGTTTTCTGTTTGACCACTTGCGCAGATTTGAAATGGTCACACAGGCACAGGCTGTGTCTTCCCGAGAAGTTCAACGGTACGATCTGTGAGATGGAATGGGAGGCTTCGCTGAACGGTTTCAGGAATCTCTCTGCCTCGGACGCTTGAACTGACTCAGAAGCCCCCAGGAAAGCAGCCGTTCAGAGAGCGGCTGAGCCAAAAATGAGTTTAGAGCACAGTGACCGGGAATGTCTAAGAAATAGCGCCTGGTTTGAGAGGAAACTGTTTTGGCTCAAGCTCCAGACAAACCCAGCAGCCGGGATGCCTGTGGTCTAAGTCACAGAGATACTCTGCTTTCTTTGGTCCTGGAGTCTCCTTTCCTGTAATCTCATTATCTTCTGCTTTACTGGTTTAACTTTTGATGTAAATAGTTTGCTTAGACAGCTGTAAAACAAGGGAGTGCAGCTTTAGTTTTAAAAATCCGTAATTAAAAAAAATCACCGATTTAGCACCTAGACCTAGTGAAAATTAAACCCCCTTTTAATGTGCAAAATGTCTCTTAAAATAACATTTTAGATTTTTAACTAAATACAAAGAATCGCTAAAGTACTTTTGCATAAAAGTGAAAATGGTTTAAAAATAATTATCATTCCTTAAGATTGTCAGACACCCTCCCCTTAAAAATGACAGACTGTACTTCCAAAGCAACTAGAACTGGGAAAACTGCAGGGGTTCTTAGGTAATGGTTAGTGTTTCCTTTCTGTGGGGAGCTTCGTCGTGATCACTTTCCATCGGCTGAAGATGAGATATATTTTTTTAATCCTCACCCAAGGACATTTTTTTGCTTTTATCTTCAGATAGAGCGGGAGGGAGAAAGAGAGAGAGAGAAACATCGATGTGAGAGAGACACATCGAGTGGCTGCCACCCACATGACCCCAACCGGGGCCGGGGACAAACTGCAACCGAGGTACGTGCCCTTAGCGGGAACCGAACCCGGGTCTCTCTGGTCCGTGGGCTGACGCTCTAAACTGCTTAGCCAAACCAGCCATGGCTAAAGATGAGATTTTAAAAAACAAATAGAAATTATAATATTAAATTATAAAATGGAGCTTTTCTCAAAATACTGAACTGATTTTAATAGGAAGGAAATCTATCCTCCCCTTAAGGCGTGTATTACTTCCAAAGCAAATGCATTTCTTTTCCATACTGTCTCTGTTTGATTGAGACTAGTTTAAATAGTTCTCATTAGGCAGTTTTTTCAGTTTACTTGAAATGTTTCCCTCAAAAATTTTCACCCCTCTATCCTTTTTTTTCTTTTTTTTGCATTTATCTATATCTTGTTGTGCTTACTATAATTATTATAAAAAGGTTAGTAAGGAATCAAGCAGGTTAGCTCATATCAAATGTAAAAGGATTTACCTTTTTTTTTTTTTTGCTTAAAGTGTTTTCAAACCACTTATTCTCACATTCATATTTGTATTTGTTTTTTAAATGTTTGCCGAGGTTCATCTGTTTATCAATTCAATCTATGAGGAAAAAAGACTTTGTACTAGAGATTCATCTCTACTCTTCATTATTAGTGAGTGCTGGGCACTTGTGATGATCTAAGTAGCATAAGGAGGACAATGGTTATCAAATTTAAAATGTTCTTTCTAAAGAAAGCCAAAGCCTGTGCACGTCGCTCCTGAACAATCAGGGTGTTTCCTGATTGCAGAGTCAGGAAATACTTTACTTTTGAAGCAATAACGGTTACTCCTGGAAGGTTTTATAATTGGCTGCATAGCGATAACATGGGCTTCCAACAAATACAGTGAAATACTGCTGACTTACTTACAAAGAAAGAAAATTTCTGAGTGCGACAGAAGGCTGATCCTGAGGGTCTTATCGGTTTGGCTTCTTCAGTGCTCTGGGAGAACCTTGCAACCAGCTTCCTGAGCGAAGGTATCTTTCCTCAGTGCTTATAATGATCTAGGTTTTCATCCTGTGTTTGCTTGATTCTTTAAACATTACTGTGTTGTAGTTATAGAATTTGTTTCTTAAGTCAGGCCAAATGTAATTTTTATGATACCACTGGATTGCACGGAGTATGATTAATAATTATGATAACTGATGACATTCAGAGATCTAGTGGGAATTCTATTTTTATTTTTATTTTTTTTTTATCCTCACCCGAGGACATTTTTTCTATTTTTTGTTCAGGTAGAGTGGGAGGGGGAGAGAGGAAGAGAGAGAGAAACATCGATGTGAAAGGGACACATCGAGTGGCTGCCACCCACACGACCAACCAGGGCCGGGGACAAACTGCAACCTAGGTACGTGCCCTTAGCGGGAACCGAACCTGGGTCTCTCGGGACTGCAGGCCGATGCTCTAACCGCTGAGCCAAACCAGCCAGGGCGGAATTTTATTTTTTAATCTAGAGTGAGGAATTGCTTTAATGTCTGAATTTTTGATACTTGAATCTAGATTCTTTTAGCGAGGTTACTGAATTGTAACGATAAAATACTAGCTAAAGGTGGCGCTGTGCTTTTCCTAAATAATCACGAGGCATTTGAAACAAGCTCTGTTCATTTTATTGTTTGTTGAATTGATTATTGTGTGTCAATGGAGATGAATAATTTCCATGATTTACAACACTTCTGGCTTTAATGATAGAGATCATTTTTCATCTCCTTTTCATGTATATTATCTCGCTCCTGTAGTGCCATTAGTACAAAAATAAACCCACAGAAATTTGCATCTAGATGAGACCTTATTGACTATGTATCTAGGCCCCCCTCCCACCCTTTACTGGAGAGGAAACTCTGGGAGGCAGAATAGCAAACGTTTCTGGCCGAGCTGGGGATAGAATTTAAACCTCTCAATCTCTAGTTTGGTAGAGTTTTTTGAGGTCATTATTGTTTTATGTTAAAGCTTTTGTGCTGCCACAGGATAAAAACCTTGCCTTGAGTTGGCATTCAGTCCTCATCAGGCCTGCGGGATGTGGGCAGATGCTGAGCAATGGCGTTTTTGTAGCTAAACTAGAAGCAAGCAGACCGAGCAGTGGGGGTGTGCAGCTCCAGGTGCTCCGGAGCTTCTGGGGACGTTCCTGATACACATTTGCTTCTTGATCGGGTGAGCACGGAGCGGAGTGGAAAGCCATGGCCTTCCGTGGGGGCTGCCAGGTCTCCTGAGTTAGCAGCAGGAATTGAACAACCCTATCTCACTGCCGGAGAACTTTCTATTTCCTTGTGGCACGTTTATTTATTATTTATTTATTTTTAAATCCTCACCCAAGGATATTTTTCCATTTATCTTCAGAGAGAGCAGGCGGAAGAGAGAGAGAGAGAAACATTGATGTGAGAGAGACACATCAATTGGTTGCCTCCTGCACAACCCCAGCCAGGCCAGGGACATAACTGGTACCAAGGTACATGCCCTTGACCATAATCGAACCCGCAACTCGTCGGTTCGTGGGCTGACTTTCCAACCATGGAGCTAAACCAGCCAGGGCACAGTTATTTATCTTAAAAGCCATGTTTTGGGTTATTGTTTTTCTGGAACACGTACAGCGTGGTAGTGTCTTTATTTATTTATGTGGCTTAAACAACAGAAATAGATTTCCTCATGGTTCTGGAGGCTGGGGTTCTGAACGTGCCCGCATGGTCAGGCTCTGAAGAAGGCTCTTCCTGGCGTTCAGCTGGTCACTTCACTGTGTCCTCACATGGCAGAGAAAGAGGACTGGGGGGGGGGGACTGCAAGCTCTGGGTTCCCAGACAACTTCTACTGGGGTTCCAGGCGGTGGCTCACCGCTGTTTATATGCCTGTTTGCTGACAGTCCCCAGTTCCTTCTGAGCGAGAACACTTCCCCAGAGGCTACATGGAAGAGCTCTGAGTAAGATTCAAAACCGCCCCAACTACTCTTTCACTCTAGAGCTTGTATAATGGCAGAAAACAAGGGGGTGCTGAAAGATGCAATACATACAGGAAGGCTAATTCATTTATATAGGTAATGTCAGTTAACACTGTCCTCTGGGAGAATGCTGTTTCCCCAAAATATCATTGGTATGTGCATGTACTGAATGGAGATTTTATTTCTCTTCTGCTGCTTCTGATGGCTCCTTTAAATAAATAAATGCCTCAGTAGAAGGATTTATGATTCTCTGATAACTCATTTCCCTATTACGGATATTTTATTGTTTTTATCCGTGTGACTCTTCTGCTGTGGGCTCTGAGTATGTAGACAAGGCTGTGCAATGTTAACTTTTATGTGTGTCTTCCACATAATGACAAGTAAAAACAGCTGAATGTTGTTAGATTAGTCTCAGTTAGAGACTGTGTGCAGCACAGGTCACCTGAGAAAAGGTGTTACAGGCAACTAGAATTTGTGTTTTACAGTGTAGTTAACAACTCAAATTCCTGGAAGGTTAAATTAGTTAGTTCAGTCCAGATGATGAGCTTTGCTTGTATATGTTGGGTCATTAATTGCATTGCATTTTGGTGCTGAGCCTTTACCTGTGGTCAGGGAGGTGACCATTGAGACTACAGACATTCAGCTACGAATCAGTGCTTCATGTAAGAGCTCTCAATATAATGAAAGAGAAAAAGTACAAGCATGTAACAGAGAGTAAATGACACAACGGAGGCTGAATTGACTTTATTTGCAGTCTCAATGGTGGAATACAGTATAACTTTGATACTGCACCAAAATACTTTAAATATTTGTAACAAGATAAAAGTTCTTCAGGTTCAAAAAAATCCTCCAATAATATTTCTGATTTTGTACTTTTATAGAAATATGTTTGGAAATTTAGAAGCACTTGGGTTGCAAAATCAGATGAAAAGTATTTAATAAAAATTTGGTTTTTGAGGAAGAAGGGATCATTCTTTCTTAGGGCTTTGCCTGTCGCAGGGTTTAATGTCAGCCAGTTCACTCTCCATAGCTCTGAACCTTGTCAGGTGCTAAAGTAGAAAGGAAGTATCAGAGAGCTAAGGGTGCTGGTCATGCTTCAGTACAAAACACCTGACTGCGCCCCTGACCCATGTCAAGTGTTCAGGGTGAGTCATTGAAACTGTGGTGTTTGGACTTCATTCTTTCATAGGAAATACTCATAACAGCCAGCTGAAATTGTGATTTTTAAATTGTGAATTCTCTGGCAATGTATCCCAAATAATCACACAAAGGAGAAGAAATTCCGGATTTAGAAGTGGTGCTAGAAGACTTGAAGATATACCATAGATGTCTGAATGTAAAGCAACCCTGAAGATGAGATGATCTCCTCTTTTTCCAAAGACAAAAATTAACAAAACAGTTTTTGTTTTTGTTTTCTTGCTAGTACACATATTGAGATTCTAATATGTACCAGGAATTATTCTAGGCTCTGAGGATACAACAAGGAAAAAAAGGAAGGAAGGAAGGAAGGAAGGAAGGAAGGAAGGAAGGAAGGAAGGAAAATCACCAATCTCCTAGAGCTTATATTTTAGCAAATAAATTACATACAATGTTAAAGGTGGTGAGTGCTATGGAGAGTAATAAAACGGGGAAAAATCCAGGAAAATGCTGGCTCAGTGTGTGTGTTTGTGTGTGTGTGTGGGAGCAGGGGATGGGTGCAGCCTCACTAGGTGACATTAGAGCATGGATTTAAATGTGGTGAGGGAATGAGTCTTGCAGTTATCTGGGGGGGGGGCACATGGAGTTCAGAGATCTGGAGAGAGGAGTGTGCCTGGCATGGCTCAGGAGAGCTGGGAGGCTGGTGGGCTGATGCAGACTGAGTGAGGGGAGTGTAATGTAAGAGGAAGGTTTAGAGCTCATGAGGTGGGGATGGAAAGAGGAAAATCCAGGTTGACTCTCTAAAGATCATATGAAGGATGTGTAGCCACAGTGAACATTTAATCTATATGTATGTCATATGCAGATGGCAAGGGCCCTGTAGAACATTGTAAGGATATGGTCTTTAACCCTTAATGAATTGGGGGGGCTTGGAGGATTTGCACGTGATTAACATGACAAGTTTAAAAAGGATCCTTTTTGACATTTGAAAATAAACTGAAGGGGGCAACTGACACCAGTTAAAAGGTCATTGTAGTAAACTAGATGAGAGATGATTAGTAGTCCATTGTGTGAATGCACCATATTTTGTTTATCCATTCACTTTTTTTCTTCAGTATTAATAAAATATAATTGACATGTAATTTGTGTTAGTTTAAGGTATACAATATAATGATTTGATACCTGGGTGCATTATGAAATAATCACCACAAGAAGACTTAGTTGACCACCTTATATCAGTGATTTTCAACCAGTGTTCCCAAGAATTTTTAAAACATGCAATACCCCATGCCCTGGCTGGTTTTGCTCAGTGGTTAGAGCATCAGCCCGAGGACCAAAGAGTCATGGCTTGATCCCGGTCAAGGGCACATACCTTGGTTGTGGTTTGGTCTCCAGCTCTGGTCAGGGTCATGTGGGAGGCAACCAATTGATGTGTCTCTCTCACATTGATGTCTCTCTCTCTGTCTTTCTCTCTCTCTCTTTCTTTCTACCTCTCCCTCCCTCCCACTCTATCTGAAGATAAATGGAAAAATATCCCTGGGAGAGAATTAAAAAAAAAAAAAAAAAAGCAATACCCAACTATTTAGTCAGGGGCACTGACCTTTTTTTCCTTAGATTGTCAAATAAAAAAATGACAGCAGCCCACACAATAGCCAACTGTCTTCAATCATAAATATAGGTCATATAGTACAGTTGTATCTTATTGGTCATATCACATAATAATTCCTGGTACCAGAAATCCTTATATAGAGGTATAGGCACCTGATTTTTAAAAAAAGTCACTTTGGAGTAAAAAAGGTAGGTAGTTACTATTATTATTATTTTTTTAGATCAATCAAAATTATACCTATTTTCGTCAGATCGGCAAAAATATAATTTTTTTTGGTGTGCCGCAGAATTTTTTTTTTTTTTTTTTTATTAAGATAGAGCGGGAAGGAGAGAGAGGAAGAGAGAGAAACATCGATGTGAAAGGGACACATCAAGTGGCCGCCACCCACACAACCCAACCAGGGCCAGGGACAAATGCAGCCAAGGAACATGCCCCTAGCGGGAACCGAACCCGGGTCTTTGTGGACCACAGGCTGACGCTCTACCGCTGAGCCAAACCGGCCAGGGCTGCCGCAGAATTTTAGTAATTAGCTTATGTGTGTCATGAGTTGAAAAAGGTTGAAAACTGCTGCCTTACATAGTTACAACTTTTTTCTTGTGATGAGAACTTTTAAGATCTCCACTCTCAGCAACTTCAAAATATACAATATAGTATTGTTACTTGTGACCATCATGCTGTATATTACATTTCCAGAACTTATTTACTTATAACTGGAAGTTTGTACCTTTGACCACATTCACCCAATCCCCCCACAACTGGCCATCACCAGTTGTTCTCTGTGAGCTTGTTTTTTTGTTTTTGGATTTCACATATAAGTGAGATCATATAGTATTTGTCTTTTTTATTTTTCTGACTGACTTTACTTTGCAAAATGCCCCAAGTTTCATTCATATTGTCCCAAATGGCAGGATTATTTTCTTCTTTTTATGGCTTTCTTTCTCTCTCTCTCTCTCTCTCTCTCTCTCTCTCTCTCTCTCTCTCTCTATTTCACATTTTCTTTAATCATTTATCTGTCAGTACACTTTGGTTGTTTTCATGTCTTGGCTATTGTGACTAATGGCTGTAGTAAACATCGGAGTTATGCAGATATCTTTCAAGATAGTGATTTTTCTTTCCTTTTTGTATGTATATACCCAGAGATAGAATTACTGGGTCATATGGTAGTTCTGTTTTTTTTGTTGTTGTTTGTTTGTTTTTTTGAGAAACCTCCATACTGTTTTCCATAGTGGCTGCGCCAGTTTACATTCCCACTAACAGTGCACGAGGGTTCCCTTTTTTGCAAGTCCTCACCAGCACCTGTTATTGCTTGTCTTTGTGATGAGATCATTCTAACAGGTGTGAGGTGATGTCTCATTGTGGTTTTGATCTGCATTTCCCTGATTAGGGGGTGTTTACTTGTTAATGAACATTTGGGTTGTTTTCAGTTTTGGGTTATTCTGACTAAGGCTTTGATGGATAGTCGTGTACTCACTTTTGTATGGACTATGTTTTCAGGGCTTTTGGCTGAATCTCAGCAGCAGAATGGTTGGGTCCTGAGTGAAGTCTGTGTTTAACACCTAAGAAACTGAACCATTTTCTAAAGTGGTTGTGCCATTGTACATCTCTGAATATAGTGTATGGAAGTTCCATTGTTCCACATCCCAGTGGGCTCTTTGTATGTTCTGTTAGCCATTCCAATAGGTGTGCAATGTTGTCTTACTATGGTTTTAATTTGTATTTTCCCTGATGGCTGGTGCTGATGAAGGGTGGCTGGCTTCCAATCTATTAATCTGGAAAGTTTATGTTATCCTCATTGTCGAAACTTTGCTTACTTTCAGTCGGGGCTCATAATAACTTTTATTTACTTATTTGTTTATTTATTTATTTATTTATTTGTCTTTTCAGCCATTACACTTAAAAAATTTTTTTAAATCATTTCCCCTTTATTTTAACTTTGACACCTTATAATAACTTTTAAACCTATATACTATGATTTATTAAAGGTTGGTAGTGGCCTATATCATCTCATGGTTTTGTTTTGGGAAAATGAACACATTAAAAATGGGAATGTATAACTTGATCTCTTCAAATGTCAATCTGACTTTTAAGTCATTTATGTCAGACAGTGTAATGTAAATGTTTTATCTTATGTAGGGTCTGACTGTTACTTTCTATATTACTTAGTAGGAGAATGCATTCTGCCTGATAATAAGTCCAGGTAAACGTACATTGTCTCTCGAGAGTCCGCTGAAATGAGTCTTTTTAATTATTGCTTAGGTTCCTGATGTTATCAGCAGCATAAGGCAGTTGTCCAAAGCTACCATGAAAGAGGACGCCAAGCCCAGCAAGGACAACGAGGACGCCTTCTACAACTCCCAGAAGTTCGAGGTGCTGTACTGCGGAAAGGTGACGGTCTCGCACAAGAAGGCCCCGTCCAGCCTCATCGACGACTGCATAGAGAAGTTCAGCCTGCACGAGCAGCAGCGCCTGAGGATGCAGGCCGAGCAGCGCGGCCTGGACGCGGGCAACGGCCAGGTCGTCTTCGAAGTCGAGGGGCCCAGCTGGCCCGCAGACATTCTGCTGGAGGAGGGCGACGGCATCACCAACACCCACCCTGCCTTGCCAGCCGTGCCCAGCCAGCCTGCGCTGTCCAGCTCTCGAGTCTGCTTCCCGGAGCGGATTTTGGAAGATTCTGGCTTTGATGAACAGCAGGAGTTCCGGTCTCGGTGCAGCAGCGTCACCGGAGTCCTGCAGAGGAAAGTCCACGAGAACAGCCAGAAGCCACAGCCGCGGAGGAGGCACGCCAGCGCGCCCAGCCACGTGCAGCCGTCGGATGCGGAGAAGAACAGGACCATGCTGTTCCAGGTGCGGCCCCGCAGGGGGCTCGCTCGCCTTCCTTTGCTAGACAGAGCCGCCAGGGCCGGCCCTCCCACTTCCCCATTCTGCAATAAGCCAACTTTTATCGCTCCGGCCCTGGGAAGCAGATAAGACAGGCTGGAGAAAGAGCCAAGGACCGGAGGGAAGGGCTGGGAGGCAGACGTGGAATGTGGGTGATAAGAAACGAGGGAGCAGGGCAGGGAGAGGTGCAGAGAAAAGCAGTTACAGAAAGGAGCACTCTGGAAAGCTAGTGGACGGAGTAAGAACAGAAGAGTATTCATATCACCAGCAGTTTGCCTTAAGCGGATTCTTAAATAAATGTTGTTGCTGTTTTTTAAATAACCGCAGAAAGCCACTTTTTTTTTTTTTTAATGGGAGTGCACAGTGACCTCCAGTTATGACTCTCTTATTTCATTTGGGACCCTGAAGGGGCAGTTTTCTCTTCACTTTGAAAAAGATCCTCACCTGAGGATATGTTTGTTGCTTTCAGAGAGGGTGGGGAGGGGGCGGGGCCAGAAACATCAATCCTACAAGCCTGCCCGGAGGATTGAACCCTCAACCTAGGTATGGGCCCTGACAACCTTTTGGTGTACCGGTTGACACTCCAGCCAACTGAGTCACCTGGCCAGGGCCAGAAAGCCAGTTTTATAGAGGACTGGCAGATGTGAATCTGGAGAGTGTGATTAGGCATGGAGGTGAGAGAAAGTTTTCTAGAGGGACAAAAAAAGAAAAGTTCAGAGGTTCATAGGTATATTTTCAGATGAGATTATACCCAAAAGAGAAGGTTAAAGAAACACCATAGGCCTCATAATTTACTAGATGAAGGATTAAAATTTGGTGCATATATGTATTATAGGTATAAAAGATAATGTCTTAATTATAAAAAGTTTTAAAAGTTGTACAGGGTATAGAAAATAAATTCCACTTAAATGAGCTCAATTTGTTACAAAGCCCTGTAGAGGTTCTTTAATCCTGAGTTTGTAAGATTAGTTTTCTTTAAAAAAAAAAAAAAAAAAAAGAGTGGCAGCCCATTTATCCTGTTGTAAAGAAACCAAGAAAAGGAACTTCCACAGCAGAACTACTTGATAAACAGTCCCTGTGTGTAATATTTGCTTTATCAGAAGTTCATGAGTTCTTTCATTTTTTAAAAATTATTATTATTACTCTAGACATATTATTAAAATGTCGGTGGTTTTGTCTTAGATAATGTGTTAGCTGTTTCCCCTCTTCTTTGGGCTATGAGATTTATTCTTTTTCTTAGCCACAGTCCATGATGTTCACTTTTCTGAATAGTTGTTTATTTAAATAAAAAAAAAATGATTTGCCCATTGGCAAATAGTATATCTTTCTGTTGACCATTTGGGAGAAAGTATGATTATAAATTATAATTAAATAATTCGTATTTTTAGAAATCATAAAGGAAAGGTTGCATTGTTTTTGAAGAGATAATCACTTTAATCTGAAACAAAAAAAGCTTTCTTTTATCTTGTAAATTAAGACCAACTTAATTACCAACTTAACTTTTATGATTTTCAGGCAAAAGGAAGAAGTATTATGAGGCAGCTGATATTTGGAGTTGAAATATTGGTTGGATTGGATGATGAAGCACATGTGAATTTGTATGTCTGGATATAGCCTTTGGATCTATATTATTAGTTGAATATTTAATTGTAAAGTAAGATGTTAGGTCCTTGAATATTGAAATTAATTGGATGTTTTTATTTTTAAGGTTGGACGATTTGAGATTAACCTTATCAGTCCAGACACTAAGTCAGTTGTACTTGAAAAGAATTTTAAAGATATCTCTTCTTGTTCACAGGTATGTATTAAAGTAGATCATAGCTTTGAAGAAACCAACTGAATCTTGTTTCTAAATTAACCACAAAGTAACTGGGCTTTAACATCTTCAAGTTGTGTTAATTTTTTAAGTGGATTTGTCTTAAACTGAGAATGTTCATGTGTTTGTGTCTATGCCAGTAACAAAGGCCTGTGCAGGTTTCTCAGTATCATAACAGTTTGTCCTCATTTTTGTCAACCCTTTCTCTTCATAGTGTCACTTCATTAAGTTGTTTCCACTGATGGGATTTTTGTGGTGATGAGTTCTTTTAAAAAATAACTTCATAGATAGTGTTCCTCCAAATTCTGGGCAATGAGACTTGTGGGTATCACTGAATCATGTTTGCTCTTTATACTGTAGTAGGCAGTATAAGAGAACCAGTACTTTCAACTTGTATTAGTGTAAATGCTAACTTTTGAAAAGAAAGTTTTGGTACATTTTTGTTCTTTTTAAAAATACTTTATATTTTATTTTTTAAAAGATTGTTTTATCTTTATTTTATTGATTTTTAGAGAGAGAGGAAGGGACACACACACACACACACACACACAACACACACGAGAGCTTGTCTCCTGCATGTCTCCTGCATGCCCCCTACTGGGGATCGAGCCTGCAACCTAGGCACGTGCTCTGACCTGAAGTTGAACCAGTAACTTTTCGGTGCATGAGCCAACACCTGAGCCACACTGGCCAGGGCTTTTGTTTATTTTTAATTCACAAACTGTGATTTTGAAAGTTCTTTAAATATTTGATACAGCTAAATGTGTACAAAGTCATTTTAGGCACAAATGAATGTCCTAAGCACCATACTGATAATTTAGAATATATCCAAAAGTCAGAACTACCTAAATATATTGTAAACATAGAAAAAAAAATAAAGATGTTGGAGTACAAGGAGAGTCTAAATCTAAATATGGGCAGGTTGAAAATGCAAGGTGCCTTTGAGGAGGTCACTGGAATAGAGAAGGGTTAACTTCTTTCCTAGCAAGGTGACTTAGATGTACCTACAGGGAGCTGACCTGGACAACATCTCTTCCTATATTTTAATGTTGAAAACTCAAAACTGTCTTAAAAAAATTTTTTTTGGAGTTAGCATTACCATAGGTATGCTATTCAAACATTTTCCCCTTAGAAAATGACAAGGTTTTGTACATCTTGTTAATTAGTCACTTCAGCCTCAGCTAATGCTGTTTCTTTTGTGCTGTTGTATGGAGACAAAATTATGTTGCAAAGGTAAAAATGTTTACTCTAGTAACAGAGAGAGGCAGCATCCCTCTATAGGAAACATATGTTGCAAATTTCTAAGTCCCTATTGAAAGGACAAAAAATGGGGTAGAAAGATTATCACTTTAACAGAAAAAGTATTTATTGAGCATTTTCATAATTAGCTGTTTCCTGGGAGTCCTTGCAAGATCCTAAGCTCTATGAGAGCAGGTGTCTTATTGTGTGTTGTCTTATTCTGTAGAGCATCAGAATAAGATGTGTTAAGACAGATCTTAACACTTAGGTATTCAGTAAATGTTGAGTGCATATTTCTCTTTGTAGGGTCTTGTGCCAAGTACTGGGGAGAGAGTGGTATACAAACTAGTGTAGTGACTGCTTCCCAGAGCATGAAGAATCATCCTAAAAAGTGCCTCTCACCCCACGGTCTCCAAGCCTTTTAGTAAGAAAACTGGTGATGCTCATTGAGCACTCAAAGGAAAAAAATAAAGGAAAAACAAAACAACAATCAAAAAAATTTAAAAAAACCCAATGGAGCCAAACCAAATATGTAAAACTGGACTGGCAGTTCAAATGTGATTTTTGCTTTTCCTTTTTTATTTTATTTTTTAAGTAAGCTTTCTATTCTGACATTCTGGTCCAGAAAAATAATTATACAAAAATATGACAGAAATTTGTGGAATGGCCTTTGAATGGAATAATTGTCAGGTTAGCCTCTGTTCCTCACTGAGAGGCCCTGCTCTTATTACTTCTTTCCACAGAACTGAGCTGATATCATGTGGTCACATTCAGGAATAAGCATGCGTTTAAACATGTGAACGCACTAATGTTTCATTCTTCGGAATCTGTAGGACTGCGTCCCTGGTCAGCATGGGGAATAAGAGTGGTTTTCTTTACTGGAAACAGTGCCCACTCCCTGAAGACTCACTGACTTAATGAGGTCCTATGAGTTTTTCTCATTTAGTATTAAGCTGGTAAAAGATATTCTTTAATCACTAATGAGTTGTACCAGATGGAGCTGACTTTCACCTCGTGAATTATAACCTCACTCCTCACGACTGACTTCTTTCTTTTTATCAGAGTTGATTTCCCTTTCCCATGTCAGTTGGATAGCTCAAGCTTGTTATTACAAGAAGAGTGGTTACCATTTATCAAACGTGCCAGGAAGTCGGTTAGATACTTCTTGGTTCCAAATCACAAAGATTTCTTGCAATAGATGCCATTACTACTGGTTTATAATGAGAAATGGAGCCTCAGGGGCAATTACTGGCAACCCAGCATAATGTCTCATACCTAGTGAAGGGTAGAACTAAGGTGAAGCTCAAATCTCTCTGACTCCATAGCCACCACCCCCACCCCCTTTTTTCATTGGGATTTATGTGGAATCCAGGACAACTTTAAATTTTTGCCTACCTGGCTTTTCACGTCCTATGCTTGCTATTAAAATAACAAGGTACTGTGTACTAATTGGTATGTATGTGTTCAGGCTGACTGAGATTCACAAGTGGTTCAGAACTTTTTATTAAGGATAGCTGAGGTTATTTAGCCTGCATTCAGGAAATACAGTGATTTGTGAATTTGGATAATTGACACCTGCAATAATTACTGGATTGTCTTCTAGCAGGTATGGCTCCTTAAAGTCTATAAGTAGACAACTATTCTAGTATTTTTAATGCACACTTTAGGGAATTGCATGCCATTTGGTTCGAGCGTTGTCAGATAATGTTTTTCTGATTCTTAGCCTATGGATTCAGGGTGTGTGATGAATCACCAGGCTGCCTCTTCTAAGGAGACCAATAAATTGAAAATTCCATTACCTGCAAACACCGAGTAGCAGTTTTATTACAAGAGACAGTGGATCATGCCATCATATTTTTCTTCCTGTAGCCCTGAGTAAACAGTGTTTGTCTGAAATATTTTAAAAATGTGAGGTTTTGGTCTCACCCTCTATTTTATGTATCAAAAGGCCACCCTATACAGTTTTGACATTATGTCCCTATCACAGCGCTGTAGGGGACTGGCGGAAGTGTGAGAGCATAGAACCGAAGTTGTTTTCTATAGTGTTGATTCAAAGGACATATCCCATAAACACCCACTTCTTCCCCCAGGGTATAAAGCACGTGGATCACTTTGGCTTTATCTGTCGGGAGTCACCAGAGCCGGGGCTGAGCCAGTATATCTGTTACGTGTTCCAGTGTGCCAGCGAGTCCCTGGTAAGTGCCGTGATTGCTTCTGCCCAGACATCGCTGATGGGGACCCGCCTCTGTGACCCAGGCCTCACAGAACAGCCATCAGTGGACAAAGAAGAGGACACCCAGAGACAGGTCTCTGCTCTTTAAAGCAGCACAATAGGGAAAACAAAATTGGTCACGGTAATTTTTTTTTTTTAATTTGCACCTGAGGATATTTTTCCATTTATTTTCAGATAATGGGAGGGGGAGAGAGAGAGAGAAACATTGATGTCAGAGACAGATCAATTGGTTGCCACTGGCATGACCCAGACCGGGGCCGGTAACTGAACTGCAACCGAGGCACATGCCCTTGACTGGAATTGAACCCACGACCCTTTGGTCCACAGGCCAATGCTCTAACTGCTGAGCCAAACCGGCCAAGGCTGTCATGGTAATTTTTAAGACAGGATACTTTTTTCGTGAAGTTAGCACTCCAGTCATCTTATCAGGAGTATTTTTAAAAGGTAAGGAAAAACTAATAATAGAAGAGCTGCTACTTTTTGTCATTGCTCATGTAAAAAGATAAGGAAGGCCACTCACCTCTTAGTCTCTTAATTGCTATGACATCTCAGACTAGGTAATGCTTCAGAGAATGATTGTGCTTTATTTCATTTGCCCTGTCATTGTTTTTAAAATACTTCACTTCTGATGGTCTTATTTTAGCCTTCATTTTCTTTTTTTGGAGTTTGAAAGTCAATTCATGTCTTCACCCCCTCTCCCCTCACACACACACCTTTTATGAGCGCTGTTGGAGTTTGAGAAGAAATATGTAAGGCAAACTTGGCAATACATCGGAGTGAATAAAAATATATTGGAGGGATGAGATAAACCAAAGAACTTAGATGCATGTATGTGTAACCAGTGGACATAGACAACACTGCTTGGTGGGGGTGGGATAGGGAGGAAGGTGTCTGCAGAGGAAAAGGAGACACATCTGTAACAAAAATAAATTTAAAACATAACTAAATAAAAATAATCTCTCTCTCTCTCTCTCTCTCTCTCTATATATATATATATATAGTGAGAGACATTTTCTCCTTAAAATTTTTTACTTATTTGTCTACTTGTGATGTCTTTCCTAACTATTTTAATGCAGATCTTTAGATATATCACCATAATTTGAAGAACAATACTCCCTTGGACATATAACAACCCTTTCACAAACATTTCCCCTACACACCACTTAGACATCCTCAAATAAGCCAGGCAACATTCTCTTCATTTCCTTGGTACACGATTCTTGTGTAGCTCTTGCCTTCTGTAGTCTCCGTGTGGAGACTGAGTTTTGGAATAATGAAGAAATGGAAATGATTTGATATAAAGACACTTTCTGACTCCTGCCTTCTGGGTCTCAACCTTTCCCTAGGGATTATAGCATTCTTCCACTAACCATTTCTCACTCAAGAGAGATCCATTTGAGTTTTGGTCGCACTCTAGGGAATTAGCCACATCTGTGAGCAATCCAACTGTTGCTATCGAGGTGACCACTCTGTAATAGCTCAGTTCAGGGCTTGATAGAGAAATTTGAGGGTTGTTGTTACGTAAATGACAGTTGAAGGCCTGGGAGTGGATGAGCACCCCGGGGGAAGCAGGAGAGAGAAAGCCAAAGAGAACCAAGGAAATAATACTGGAAAATGCCAACCAAGTAGGGGGTAGGTAGAATAATAATGTAGGGTCAACTGCCGCCCATGCCCTACTCCTCACCAGCCCCAGCTCAGCTCACCCCTCACTCCTTCCCCTCTCTGTCCGTCCCTCTTTTGATCTGAGACTGATTCTTCCACCATGGTCTAGATCCCTTTACTCTCCTCCCTTCCCCAAACCTGTCATATATCCCATTTTTATTTATCCAGCTTCCCAATTCAGAGACCACAGTGTGTTCTCCTTCACCTTCTATATCCACTGTGCACCAAATTCTAACTCCAGGTAGAAATGTCCCTTATGTCCATCTGTCTTCCTTTTTCTCTGTCTGCTCCCTGGTCTGGGCATTTATCTTCTTAGACTATTGCGCTTGTGTCTCCCTGCTGCTGGTTCAACCTGTCCTCTGTTCACCTTCTGTATTATGCTGCAGTTTTCTTTCTCACAACATTTCCTCATCAAAAACCAGTTTATGCTTCTTGTTAGGGGACAAAATCTAGATCGTCTGGTGTGGCAGAAGGGCCTGCCTCGTTCTTTTCCAGTCCCCACTGAAGGCCTCACTCTATCATGAGGGTGTCCTCCCCTATGCGTTCTCTAGGCCAGTCCCTGGAGGCCCGTGTAACCACGCTGCTTTTTAACTTTTTGGGGTGATGTTGCTTTTATTTGGTTTGCTGTTGGGTCAGCGAATGGTTTGTGCGTGCGGCACGTGAGGTCTAGGATTGCAGTGAGTGGCTGGGGCTCTCAGAAGTGCTGCTGAAGTTCAGAGGTCACTGTTGGCCCCTCACATGGAGGGAGGAGTCTTCCAGGTTAGGAGGCGGAGCCAGGGCTCACCCCTTGTGGGTGGGAAGGAGAGCATGTGTGCCTCCAGGGTGCGCCCTGCTGCGAAACAGGAGATGGTGCCGTGTCCTCATCTAGTTTTACATTCTCGTTCCTACCACTTCACTGGCTGGGAATGTGAGGCAGGCCTGGCCTTGCTCTATTGGGACCTGATTCCACTTCTTCTTTTTCTCTACCATGCACCTTTTAGGGCCCAGTCCAAATATCACATCTAGTGAAGCCTTTTCTGGCGCCTTTGTCCAGGAATTCGCCTGAGCTGCTCTGTTATCAGGGCTCTTGATATATACATCTTGTTCGTAGGTCCCTAATAGTTCCCACAAGTCCCCACATTTATACATTCACAACTTTCTGCTCCACTAGATTGTGAATCCCACAGGGGTGGACCATTCGTATTCTTCCTGCATCCCCCCAGTGTTTCTAGGATATCAGGTGCTGGTGAATAGAATTTTGAGTGATCAAATGTATTACTCTTAACTTCCAACCATCATTTTCTGGGTGCTGGTTAATCTCTAATTACTGGGTCAGAGTCATAGGAAGACTATGTAGAGTCTTCTTACTTTCCACCCCTTTTACAAGTTTTGTTTTGTGTGTAGTTTTAGTATTTGTGTTTTACCCTCATGCATGTGCAATGAGTTTTGGAAACGGATTCCGAGTAGAAAGTCTGGGAACGTGCTGCGTGTTTCCACCTTAACAAGCTCTGTGACTAAGGCAACAGACTAGACTGGCTGAGAATGTCTTCCTGTTACATTGAGGCTGGACTAGAATCTCCGGGTTGGCATCGTTGTCCTACAGAACAGGTCCGTGCTAGAATCTTTGCAATCCTGTTTACTCTAATTTTATCAGAAGGCATCTCAACTGAATAGTGAGACATCAGAACTGCAAGCTAGGAGAAGAATGTGTTTCCTGCCTAACCGAGGATGGCTCAAAGCAGCTGACATAGTGAGCAGAACAAAGCAGTCAATTAAATATTACAGGTCTAAGCAGTGTCATGATTGATGTGGGTTGGCAGTTGTGTAAGACAAAATAGTGCAAAACCACAGATGCTGACTTATCTGAGCACAGTGAATACACAACTAGCATTTTCTTTTGCTACTTTGTAGCAAGTGCTATAAATTGATACATAGTATAGTGTTCTGATGGGCCATGGACAGTTACACTGGAAGTTGGATGCTCAGCTACTCCTTCCTTCTTTTGTAAAATAGCTGTAGGTAGATAGGTTAATTTTGTTTAACCAACCCTTGAGATTTGTAGAAAATAACCTTTTTGCTTTCAACAAAATTGGTTTAAAAGGTGTGAAATAAATGGAAGTTGCTACTACTTCGAGACAAGGAAAAAGTAAAACTCCACAGATGCAGACAACAATGACCAGGGAAAGTGTAACAACAACAACAAAAAGACCCAGGCTACCCAGACTCAAGTTAAATTTTTCCAGAGAATTAAATTTGATAATCCTTTGAAGTCCTTATACATTCTCTGATCCCTAGATTTACTCTAAAATGCTACACAATACCTAAACTTTGTTTATAAATGTTTATGAGCATTATCTTCATTATGGATTTTCACCTAAATATCATAAGTTGGTGTGTTTTGTCCCATCTCATACTTTTCACTAGAAATTTGCCTTTGCCTGATAGTAATGTTAAGAATACTTTTTTTCGTTTGATTTATCTTTATCTGTTCCTTTACTTTTAACCTTTTGACACAACCTGTGAGTTTTTATTGTTGTATCTAAACAAAAACAATTAAGTGATTCATACCACACTAAATTGAACTTGTAGCTGCTCTGATATCATTATAGAACTTGTAGGCCGGGCGGGAGCGGGAAAGGAGGTGGATTTAAAAAAAATAAAACATTTAAAATTTTAGAAGTCAAGTAAAATTTTTAGTAAGATATATAGCTGGAAGAAATTGGTAACTACATTTCAGACATCATTAAAATGGCCTTTAGTTTCATCTAGAACAAGGTAAGACAACATGAAAGTTTAGTATTTACATTGGAGGCCTTTTACAAGGCAGTGTTACTAAATAACAAATAATAAACCTGTATGAAAGCTAAGCCCTAAATAAATGAGAAACAAGAAAATAAAAATAAACATTTACATAAGTAATTGAAATTGCTTTTGAATGCATAACAAGGCAAATGAAAATAAAATGTGAAGGCATTAAACGTGCTCTTATTTTCAAGAACTAGAAGTCTTTATTTTTAATTACAGTATAAAAGAACAGATTTTATGAATAATTCATTTTAATTCATGGAGTGATATAAAGTAATTCCTAAACCTTAAAAAAAAGTAAAGTCAAACATAACTGAGTAACGAGTGGCTGCTTAGTGTCTGACCTCTCCTTTCAGTAATATTAGAAGAATAAAGTTTCTTTTTATTCTAGGTTTTCCATACACTCAAATGCAGAAGTAGAATAAATCCTTTAAGTATTATATTATTCTTCAACTAGGCCTAGGGAAAGGGGAAAAAGAGTCTTAAGAAAACCCCACACCAGTTTACAAGCATGGCGAATGGTCTTGAATATTGACGGTAGTCCCACGAGCCGCCTGGTTCTGCACAGTTCTCCGTGCAGAGCTTAGACTTTGATCACAGTCCCACAGTGGGGGAAAACCACACCTTACATTCATGCTGTTTATTTCCCAGAGAAGGCGACATGGCCTGGAGTTGATTTAACAGTGCTTGAGGACGAGCTGATAGTTGACCCGAAGGAGCTACCAGGAAACTAGAATGCTAGGTTCAAACTTACTGACCGAATCATTGGAAGAGCAAGGAAGAAAGTAACGGGCAGTTTTCAAGCTGCTGGCCCAGCGGTGAGACCAGCGATTACACAATAGGATGTCAGAACTTCTTAGTGTCACAAATCAGAAGCAAAATGATAATACGTTAGAAGCCACAGAGATAAGATGAGCAACCTTTCATAGACTTCTCCAACATTATTTAAATGCAGCTCATTTCCTCCCAGAACTGTGCCTGAATAAGTTTTATTTGTTTTTACACTAAAAAGGATCCAGAAGGACAAAGTAAATAAGATACCTATTAACACAAGTGAATAATAAACCTATTTTGTTGCCCACTATATATTGCAGGTAAAACTTCCAAAGAGATCTTTGTCTGAGTAACTGCTTAGACAGAGACTTGATTGACCATGAAACTGTGCTAGCAGAACACTTAGTGGGATTCAACAATAACATTTCACGTAACAGATCGATATTACACTACACGCATGCAAATGGCCTTATTTTATCCCGCTTTCTATTACATGTATTACCGAAGGTCTAACTTCAAGACAGTATTTTCTAAGATATCAAAATAGATGTAAAATTCCATGATTTATTATTTAGTCAGCATCAATAAAGTCTCACATTGCTGCTGGGATTTTAATGTGTTACCATGAGCGCAAGCCTTTATAGACCTGAATTTGGTTTCTTCCCGCAGGTGGATGAGGTAATGCTGACTCTGAAACAGGCCTTCAGCACGGCGGCTGCCCTGCAGAGCGCCAAGACCCAGATCAAGCTGTGCGAGGCCTGCCCCATGCACTCTTTGCATAAGCTCTGCGAAAGGATTGAAGGTACAGTGGAACTTGAACTTTGCAAAAGAGGAGTTTGCTTTGGCATTTGGGAAGTGAGAAAGTTGCTACTGTCATTGAAAGGTTCTTTGTTTCGAGGTAAAGCAAGGGCCCAAAGAGTCATTTCTCACGTCCAGTCAAATTTGTGTTGTCAGTTTCTCCTAGGAGCTTGGCTCGTTCTTTCCCCCCTTTCTTTCTCTCTCTTTTTTATTTTTAACTTTTTTTTTTCCTTCCTGAAGGCAGATTCAAGGAAGGAACTTATATTTCCCACAGTTCTTAAGACTGTGCTATGTACACAGTGGGAACTGACCAAATATTTGTTGAATGAATGAGGAGCAGCAGAACCGTCTCAGAATGTCGACTGGTTAAGTCTTTCCTTTTCCAAACCCTTCACTTGATGACATTTGCCTTTTTTTCTATAGTTTAAGACTGGAATGAAACTTGTGTGGCTTTGAGAGGTATTTAAACATGACAGAGATAATAGGTGTGATGTCAGAAAGCAGGGTTTTTTTGTTTGTTTTTTTAGTGTCCTGAGGAAGGGATGGGGCATGAAGGAGAGGTGACTCTGCATTTTCTTATCTCTTACTAACAAAAACGTTTGAAAAGGACTGCCCGAGAGAAGATACACAACTTAGTAAGCACCTGCTAGGCATCACCTGTGCACCAGGCAGTGTGCTGGGAAGTGGGAATTCAGAAGTGATTGAGGGGAGGACTGTGCCTTCAGAAAGCCTGCGGACTGGAGTATAAGACGGGCGTGTGAGCCAGTAACTCAGGTCAGCCTGATAGGTCGCAGTAGATGGGAATGCACACTCCAGAACACAGCAGACAGCGGTCAGCGCTGTAAGTGCAGCCTGACTGCTCTTCAGTGGGCAGCGGAACCACAGGCACCTGGCAGAGTCGATGGGGAACACCATGCAGCGTGTGAGCGAGGACTATTTCAATGTAATATTCCAATATAAAAATGTGTAATTATAATTTTGTAGAATGCACATTATTTTCAAACATACATTTAACCTTTCTAAAAATGGAACACTTTTAGAAAGGGAACATTATAAATCTGTGGAGGTAAGGCTGAATTACTCAAGAAATGGTGTTGAATCAATTTGCTCTCCAAGAGAGAAAGATTCCTTTTACTTGTCCTACTGAATTCCATTGCAGATGGATCAGAGGCCTCAGTGTAGAAAGAAACAAAGGTTAAAATCATTAAAAGAAAATAAGAATATTGTTATGTCCTTAAACAAAGAAACTTTCATTAAGACACAAAAATGCAAAAACTATTAAAAGAAGATATTGACAGGTCTGACTTTATAAAAATTTAATTTTTACATAACAACAACTGCTTACTTTGAAGTTAAATGATAAGTGACAAATGAGGAAATAGGTTGGTGTTCAGAATTTGTAAGAACTCTTATTATCTATAAGGAAAAGAGAAAACCACCAGTAGGAAATTACACAAAACATATTAAAAACACTCCTGAAAAGGAAATGAAAAGGTCTATAATAAAAATGAGCCCTGGCCGGTTTGGTTCAGTGGTTAGAGCGTCGACCTGCGGTCCGGAGAGACCCAGGTTCGGTTCCCGCTAAGGGCACGTACCTCCATTGCAGTTTGTCCCTGGCCCTGGTTGTGTCGTGAGGGTGGCAGCCACTCGATGTGTACCTTTCACGTCGATGTTTCTCTCTCTCTCTCTCTCTCTCTCTCTCTCTCTCTCCTCCTCCTCTTTCTCCCTCCCACTCTATCTGAACAAAAAATGAGAAAATGTTCTTGGGTGAGGATAAAAAAATAAAAATGAGAAGATGCTCAATCAGAGACATGAAAAGGAAAAAATAAGCTATTCATCACATTAACTGTTGGTGAAATTGTAGGGATATTGGTACATTTATGTGACACCGATGGGAATTAGTATAGCCATTTTGGGGACAATGAATAGAAACCCAACCTAAAATAGCATATACCCTGTTAACCAGTTGTTCTAATGAGAGAAACTCTAACATAGGTTCAGAAGGTGACCTTTTCATTTTCAGGGTTGTATTACTTCTAAGTAATGGACATTGGAAACAATCTAAATGTGCATCAGTAGTGTAATTGTTTTTTTAAATTTATATTTTTATTGACTTTAGAGAGAGAGGAAGGGAGAGAGAGAGCTAGACACACCCATGAGAGAGAAACATCAACACTGATAGGCTGCCTTCTGCACTACTCCCTTGTTGGGGATCGAGCTCACAACCTGGGCATGTGCCCTGACTGGGAATCGAATGGCAACCTCTTGGTGCATGGGTGGATGCTCAACCACTGAGCCACATCTGCTGGACCACTGAAGTATGTTCATATAATTGAGCAATCAATGGGAATGGATTTTAACTGTTTATCAACTTGGATACATCTTAAAATTACATTATTTTGTAAAAAAATAATTTACTGAATAACACCTACACTTTGATGCTATGTCTGGAAAAATACATAAAATGATATCCTATATTTCTTAAAAATTTGGTCTACTGTAAGATTTACATAGAAGTTGCAGTGGGTTTTCAAATATTCCTCCCCATGCACTCCCACTGTTAACATCATCCATAGCCCAGCGCAAAGAGAGAAAAGGGTATTAACACTGGTACAATAGTATTATCCTAACTGAACGCTGCATTTGATCTTCACCGTTGTTTTCACTCACATCCTTTCTTTTTGTTCCAGAATTTCAGTCAGGGCACTATATTGTATACAGTTGTTATTTCACCCTGGTCACCTGCGGTCTGCAACTCTTCCTCAGTTTTTCCTTATCTTTTATGACCTTGACATCCCCAGTGAGTGTTGCTCAGTTATTTTGCTGAATGTCCCTCAGTTTGGCCTGTCTTGATGTCTTCTCACCTTTGGACTGAGGTCCCTCCTCCTTGGCCAGAGCGCAATAGAACGATGCCACGCCCTTCTCAGTGCATCATCTCATGGGGCTCATGATGCTGACAAGTCTCATTACTTGTTGTGTTGACCTTATCACCTGGTCAGGGTGATCTCAGGAATTTTCCACTGTAAAAGTACTATCATTCCCCTGGACTAAATATTTTATTTTATTTATTTATTTTTTTATCCTCACCCGAGGACATTTTTCCATTTTTTATTCAGATAGAGTGGGAGGGAGAGAGAGGGAGAGAGAGAGAGAGAAACATTGATGTGAAAGGGACACATCGAGTGGTTGCCACCCGCACGACCAACCAGGGCTGGGGACAAACTGCAACCGAGGTACGTGCCCTTAGCGGGAACCGAACCCGGGTCTCTCTGGACCGCAGGCCGGCGCTCTAACCGCTGAGCCAAACTGGCCAGGGAAGGACTTAATATTTTAGGGGAGACTGTTGAATCTACACAAATCTCTTTTCTCTCATGCTTTTGCACACTGATTCTATAAAAGGCAAAAATTATTTGTAATGTTCTAATATTTTAAAAATGTAGAACTTATATTACTTGGGTAATAAAATATAAAGCAAATGTGTGTGTGTGTGTGTGTGTAATTGGCAGTGAATATGCTCCAAATGTTACTAGGATAATAATGAGTAATATTTTCCTTTTTGAATTTTTAGTTTTCAAACCTCACACTATAAAAATAAATTACGTCTATGTAGACAAAGCTACACACTTAGGAGTAAGGGAGTGACTTTGTATTTCTCCTTTTTAAAAAGAACACTGTAAGTTTGTTTTAAAAAATATTTTCTGTTACAGAAAAGAAGTTTCAGACTTTCCTACAATAGATGGTCTGTCGGAAGCTGGCTCTCCCATGATAGGAGAGTGTAGCACATGGAAGAACTGTCTTCATATGGATACAGGGCTAGACCTCAGTTTGGTGGCATCTGAAGTGTTCATAGTTTTAAAGACTTTTCTGAAGAAAAAGCATGCACATTATGAATCTAGAATTAGCGGAGCCTCTCCCCAAATCTGGAAGGGACTTGAAATGTAAGCTTCCCTAGCCTCAGTGTATGCATATATCAGCAGGGAGCAAAGGAAAGGTCATGTTGACTGGGAAAGTTCACACAGGTGATTTTCCAAAGGCCTTTGACATTAGGCAAAGAGAGCGCAAGATATAGGGCAGTGCTGTTACAGTAAAGATAAAAGTAGTAACAATAGGAGTCATTGTTTCTGGGCACTGTTGTGTTTTGCATATATTAGTCCACTTAATCCACATAGAAATCCCAGCATGTAGGTACTGTTGTTAATCCTCATTTTCCACTTGAGGAAACTGAGGCACTGAGACACAGAATGGGTAATAAGTACCATACCCACAATGCCCGGAAAGGGCAGAACCAGGGTTTGAACTTGTTCAGTCTGTTTCCAAAGCAACCTGATGCCTTCTCTCTGAGGGACTATCAGAAGTCCAGGATCGTCGGGGCCAAGCTGCCTTGAAGCCTGGGTCTCTGTGTGTTTCTCAAGGAGTTATTTTCATCTAAGTAAGATAACAACATGAATTCTAAACTTGTTTTATGCTTAAGTACAAAGTTTAAAGCTGGAAAAAGGACCACATTTAGATTCAACACAAACTAATAGGAATAGAAATAGAGTGAGGAAGATATTTACAAGTAGTATGTAGATATTATTGCATATCACTTACTGAAGATTATACTATCCTCTCAGTACTTTAGTACACTTGGCTGCATTAATGAGTTCTATTTTCACTGAAATAAAAAAAAAAAAAAGAAAATAGGTAAGTGTGCTGATGTGAGCTGATGAGTTTGCTAATTGTCTATGCCCCTGCCTAAAGAGTGTCACCGTTTAGACCAGGAGGAGCAGGGCCAGCCATGCCTGCAGACCAAAGTGAATCGTGGAGGCGGTGTCTGAGAGCAACTCGAGTTCCTAGGACCAAACCTCAGAATGCGAAACTAAAGTGATGTTAAGCATTATGGAGATGGAGCGATTATCGCCAATCTTGCTTTTTCACACTAACATTCATGAGGTGTAAATAATATACTCGCCTCTCAGCATCAGTAATTCACTAATCTGCTATGCTAAAATGGGGAAAGAAGGAAGTCAAATTAGATTCACAGCCGTGGAGTTGGAGGGAGCATGTATAATAATGAACTCCAGCTGTTTCCAATTTCTCTACTGAACTGAAGTCTAAAGAAACTTCCGGGGCTATGGATTTAGTTAGGTGTGCCAAATAACTGCCCTCTTTCCTTCTCCCCTCTGTCATCGTGCATCCTCCCAGGCATGTTAATAAGACACTGGAGTAGTGAACAACATAAACTAAAACAAGGACGATCGTGAATCAGCTTCTCAGCGTGCTGCCTGAGGAACCTCTGCAGGAGGCTTTGCCAGCAAACAAGCTGTGGTAGTGAGCGCCGTCACGTGTCACAAGGAGTCTCAGCGCTGCTGTGTCTGTGCTCGCTCTGCGCTCTCAGAACGTCGTAGCTGCACAGAGGAAGGTGGCGCTGAGGTTCCAGAGGCTTGTCTTTCAGATTTTCAGTGTGTACCCTACAGGTGGCCTAAAACAGGTTCTGTGGCAGCACTGTGCACCTTCTGACAGCCATAAAGTGAAGGCTAGTAGTTTTACACCAATGATTTTAAAGTGCCAGATTACCCATAAGGTTCGCTAAATGTTATGTATATTGAGCTATCCTCTTTCTCATCGAACGGTAGCAGTGTTATAAAGGGCACCTTACGCTAATAGATGGTCGTTTGAATCATTGTGAATATGAATTACAGATTCTCTTTTTATTTATTTATTTATTTTTACTTAAACAGTGTTTATTTTAATTATTTATTAATTTATTTTTGTTACAGATGTTTCACATTTTTCCTCCATTGATACCTTCCTCCCCTTCTCCCCCCTGCCCCATCTCCAGCTTTGTTGTCTATGTTTACTGGTCATGCATACATGCATGTAAGTTCTGTGGTTTATCTCCCCCCCACCGCCCCCTGAGGCTTGTCAGTCTGTACCCCACCTCTGTGTCTCAGGGTTAATTTTGTTCAGCATTTTGATTAGTTCATTATATTCCACAAATAAGTGAGATCATGTGATATTTGTCTTTCTCTGATTGGCTTGTTTCGCTTAGCATAATACTCTCCAGGTCCTTCCATGTCATTTCAAAGGATAAGAGATCTTTCTTTCTTACAGCTGCATAGTATTCTATTGTGTACACGTACCACAGCTTTTTTTACCCATTCATCTACTAATGGACACTTGGGTTGTTTCTAGATCTTAGCTATTGTAAATAGTGCTGCTATGAACATAGGGGTACATATATTATTCTTTCTGATTGGTATTTCAGGTTTCTTAGGGTACATTCCTAGAAGTAGGATCACTGGGTCAAATGGCAGTTCAATTTTTAACTTTTTGAAGTAATACCACATTGTTTGCCACAGTGGCTGCACCAGTCTGCATTCCCACCAGCAGTGTACTAGAGTCCCCTTTTCTCCACACCCTCGCCAACACTTGTTGTTTGATGATTTGTTGATGGCGGCCATTCTGACAGGTGTGACATGATACCTCATTGTTGTTTTAATTTGCATCTCTCTAATGATTAGTGATGTTGAGCATTTCTTCATATGTCTTTTGGCCATTTGTATATCCTTTTTGGAGAGGTGTCTATTTAGGTCCTCTGCCCATTTTTTAATTGGGTTCTTTGTCTTCCTTTTGTTAAGTTGTATGAGCACTCTAGATATTTTGGAAATTAACTCCTTATCTGATGCATCATTGGTGATTATGGTCTCCCATACAGTGGGGTCCCTTTCCATTTTGATGGTTGTTTCTTTTGCTATGCAGATGCTTTTTAGTTTGATGTAGTCCCATGTGTTCATTTTTTCCTTTTTTCTCTTGCCTTAGGTGTTGTGTCAGTGAAAATTCTGCTGAGTATGATGTCTGAGATTTTGTTGCCTACATTTTCTTCTAGAATTTGTATGGATTCACAAGTTACATTTAAGTGTTTTATCCATTTTGAGTTTATTCTCGTGTAGGGTGTAAGTTGGTATTCTAGCTTCATTTGTTTTTGCAGTAGCTGTCCAATTTTCCCAACATCATTTATTGAAGAGACTGTCTTGACTGCACTGTATGCTCTTGCCACCTTTGTCAAATATTAATTGAGCATAGTGTCTTGGGTCAATTTCTGGGTTCACTATTCTGTTCCATAAAAATATAGAATGCTTCACAAATTTGTGTGTCATCTTTGGGCAGGGGCCATGCTAATCTTCTCTGTATCGTTCTAATTTTAGTATATGTGCTGCCAAAGCGAGCACTATATATTCTCTTTTTAAAACAATTATAAAAACAAAAATGTTTTCATGGGAAAAATTTGTTTTGCCTAGGGATTTTCTATAAATTATATATAACAATGTGATAGATATATAAATAACATGACATAAAGAAGTAATCAATTTTTTGGTAAAATGATAGCATAAAAATGTCACTAAATGTTAATGTTGTCCTTGAATTTTTTTTTGTTTTTTATCCTCACCCGAGGACATTTTTGCATTTATCTTCAGATATAGAGAGAGAAACATCGATGTGAGAGAGACCCATCGAGTGGTTGCCACCCACACAACTGCCCCAGGGCCGGGGACAAACTGCAACTGAGGTATGTGCCCCTAGCAGGAACCGAACCCGGGACTCTCCGGTCCGCGACCTGATGCTCTAACTGCTGAGCCAAACTGGCCAGGGCTGTCCTTGAAGTTTTATGACCACAGGACAAGATGTGTGTGAGGAGGAAGGGATGCCTGTCTAAGCTGTAGCTCTGCCTTTTAACGCCGTTCATTATTCTTTCTTGTGTAAAGGTCAAGTTTGATTGTTAGAGATTTTGATCAAGGCTAGTGTTTAGCTTTTATTTCCATGTCAGGAACTAGGATAATGTCAATACACAAGTCCCTGTGGAGGCTAGTTAGATGGTTACCATAGTCAATGGCATCTAGTTAAGCTGTTGATGTATCATTTAGAAATCCTTTGTTGCTAAATCTGACTTTAGGATCACTGACAGAGCCAGTGATGCTGGCGATGAGGTTTTCCCCTCACGTCTTAATGATTTTGTTGTAGTGTTCCCAGGCTTGTTGTAGACAGGGACACATCTCCTTGAGAAGATTTTGCTTCAAAACCTGTTGGCGAAAAGCTTTGACACATGACATATGTTCTGATTTCCACAGCTATGCTCTGTTTAGTATTGACCCCCATCATTTTCCGTAGGTCTGTACCCACCAAGAGCCAAACTGGTAATTCAGAGGCACCTCTCATCCTTGACAGATAATGAACAAGCTGACATCTTTGAACGCGTCCAGGTAACATCACTTACAGTTCTCACCAATAAGACATGAGGAATGGGAATTGGATCCTGAGTTCCTTTTCTCATTTCCGTATCTGAAGCTAAAGATCTATTGCACTGCTGGGGAGGAACCAGAATGCCACTGTTGCTTTTGCTTCTACGAGCAGTGAGAAGCTGAGCTTTATTTATGTCTGTCTGCCAGACAGATAAAATCGAGTGGGAGTAAAATAAAATAGAAGCTGTGTTGCCATAGTGTGCTCTTGGTTTGTCTGTTCAACAGAAAATGAAGCCGGTCAGTGACCAGGAAGAAAATGAACTTGTGATTTTGCATCTGAGGCAGCTGTGTGAAGCCAAGCAGAAAACACACATCCACATTGGGGAAGGCCCGGCGGTGAGGAGCTCCTTCTTCCCTGACCTTATTCTGTTTCTATATTTAGTAAACTTACCACAGAAAATGGGAAAGGGGTTTCCTTCCTTTTTCATTCTCATCTTTAGCACTAACGTCCTAGCGGATTTATGTGTCAGGATTTTAGGACCTTTATAGGACATTTTCACAGTCATTGTCACATTGAAAATTAATTATGGTTTTTAAATGTAAAGATATTTGTGTTGTTTTTGCATAAAACATAACATGATCATGATTTAAAGTGAGCATGAATTTTCAGTTACATTAATGTATTCTTTTATTTCAAATTTATATGAACATGTGGGGGAGGAAGGAATTTCCTCTACCCTTCTAGGTTTTCTTGGCTAGCCTACTCATTAAATAGACATGAGACAGATTAATAAGAGAAAATGATCAAGTTTAACTACATTCACGTGTTCAGGAACCCTGCCTATTTGAGAATTAGAGACCTCATGTACAAGAGGGTTTGAGGTGCAGACAGAAAGGGAAATGAGGTTCGTGTGACATTCTGAGGTGAGCAGGAGGTAATAGGCCTTGGGCTTCTGAGGGGAGGACAGTCATTGCAGGATGATAAGAAGATGCTAGAAAGAGCAGATGTTCAGTAAGTAGGAGTTTGCCCTGCCCTATAGATTGGTCATAAGCTATTTCTGGTGCTAACTCTTATTATGGGCAAGGCCCCTAATTTAAATTTTTTAAGGGAGAGGTAAAAGTTTCTTGTGAGCCCTCAGGGTCTTGATTGTCTTCAGCTCAAAATAATCCACATACCAGAGTAGCGCCTCTTGGGAAGGCCTCCTCTGAACCCTTTCAATCATTGTATTTCATTAAAAGCTTACTCAGCCTTGAATGGTAAACCACAAATACCCAAAGAAGCAGTCGTATCATGGAGACAGCTCTTCGAGCTGCAAACTAAGGGGTGATACTTTTGTGCACACGGTTTCAAATGTGGTTCCTCCAGCTGCATATAAATAAAGCAAGACCACCCGCAACAGCATGCAGAGATGATGACATCATAGTTAACTCTTAATAACCCTAATCCAGGTTGTCTTTATTTCATTTTATTCAGAACAAATCACATATCACTTTATCAGTGATTTCTTAGTTTATTCATTGAGCAAGCTCTTCCAGAGAAACGTCTATGAACCAACCTGTTGTGATAATGGCAAACAAGAATGTGATGAATGAATGATGTTCCCTCCAGAGAAAGGCTCAAATATTCCAAAGGGGATTGCAGACAGTTAAATGGACACATATAATAGAGGCACCAAAGTAGCTTTTTATTTTATTTCTTTTATCCTCACCTGAGGACATTTCTCCATTTTTTGTTCAGATAGAGTGAGAGGTAGAGAGAGAGAGAGAAGCATCGACGTGAAAGGAACACATCGAGTGGTTGCCACCCACATGACCCAACCAGGGCCGAGGACAAACTGCAACCGAGGTACATGCCCTTACTGGGAACTGAACCCGGGTCTCTCTGGACCCCAGGCCAACGCTCTAACTGCTGAGCCAAACCGGCCAGGGCCAAAGTAGCTTTTTAAAAGAGTGTTCAGTGAACACAGAAGTAACTAAGCATTTGCTTTGGAGCTGTAGTAGAGAGTAAGGGTAGAGGGAAGCATGAAAAAATTCATGAGGAAGATTTGGTGGGCGGTGGGGGGAGACTGGAGTTTTAAGGGAGATACAGTTTGCTAACCACAGAAGTTGAGGAAGTATGTTTTGAGAAAGGGACATTAGCACTAAGTTGTGTAAGTAACTTTGTGTCCAGCAGTGAATGTACTCCATGCAGACCATGGGAGTTCATGCTGTTTTTTTAGGGGGAATTGGGGACTGATGAGGAAGTAAGGCTGGGAGGATGGGCAGTGATGAGATGATGAAGAGCCTGAAGTGCTAGACCTCACTTTGCCATTGAAGAATTTCAAGAGTATGAGAAGATCAGATTTGTACCTTCAAGAGAAATTTTACTGTCACAGTGGTGGTCAATTTGGGGGCAGGTTGGTGAGTGAGGGTGTTGACAGCATTAGGACTAAGGTCACATTCTCAAATTGAGAGAATTTTATAATAGAATGTGTGAGAAGTGGTTCATTTCATTATGCACAGACGTGTCCAGGTGCATACTATTACTAGGCAGTGGTGATGAGCGATGACAACTCTTTTCTGCCATCTAACTATTTAGGAGGAGAAACCAACCTGTCATCAAATAAATTAAAATATGGAAATATGGCCCTGGCCGGTTTGGCTCAGCGGTTGGAGCGTTGGCCTGTGGTCCAGAGAGACCCGGGTTCGGTTCCCGCTAAGGGCATGTACCTCGGTTGCAGTTTGTCCCCGGCCCTGGTTGGTTGTGCGGGTGGCAGCCACTCGATGTGTCCCTTCACATCGATGTTTCGCTCTCTCTCTCTTCCTCTCTCTCCCTCCCGCTCTATCTGAACAAAAAATGGAAAAATGTCCTCGGGTGAGGATAAAAAAAAAAAAAATGGAAATATGGTGCGATTAGTACAATGATGTAAGTACGTACCAGACAGAGATAGCATGTGTGCATAAATAGATTGAATGATTCTGCCTTAAACATTTGTCTTGGAGAGAGGCCAAGCTGGAGCACTGGAGATGTGGGGAAGGGACAGAGTCACGAGCTATTGGAGGTATGACGGTTAGGACTTAGTGTCTGGCTGAACAGGTATGTAAAGGAAGGGACAGACCCCAAGGTTGCAGATTGGGGGAAACTGGATAAAACAGCTGAAAAATACAGAAAGAAGACCAGAGTGAGGTAGGCGATGGAAATAAGAAGTAAGGGTTTAATTTAAGAAATGTGTTTGAAATTTTATTAGAAAAATGGGTTAAATTAGAAAAATGGAGGGATTTGGGTTGATAGTGTAAATATTGGAGACCATGAACTTTGGCATAGGTTTGAAGTCAAAGGGGGGATGTATTGAGGAACACTCACATTTCAGACAGTGCATTAAAATTGAGCTGGTGAACAAGACTGAAAAGGAATAATGGAGTATAAAGAGACTTAAAAAGATTTATTATGGTAGGTGACCAAGGTAGGAGAAGAGTTGAAATAAGATCAACAATTGTCAGTGATATATAATAGGAAAGTCAAGAAACATTCTGACTCAAATCTCTTAGTGGGTTTGTTTATGTCAGTCATTGATGGTGATGGTGATGTTGACCAGAAGGACAAAAGCAGTATGTGAGCAGTGGTGTGCATTTTCTTTGTGATGAAGGACGCTAAAGATCACAGAGGAGATTTTGAACAAATTGTAGTTTGCTGCTAATCCTTCTTCCTTCTCTGTCTCTCCCTCCCTCCCTACTTTTCTTTCTTCCTGCTGGGTGTTTACTGAACAGCTTCTGTGTTCAGCATTGTGTTAGTGTCAATACAATCTTCTTCTTTAAGTTGTATCATTAGCCTGAATGCCTTAGAATATTGAGTCATCCAGTGCTTTATATACACTTGCAGCCCAGTCTAGCCCACTTCCATATCTATTGTTCCCTTCCTCTCCCTTCCCCCCCCTTTCCTCACCTTCCCTTCCTTAATGAGGGTCATATCTTTTTTACCAGTAATTTCTTAGATTTCCCCTTGGAGTGAATTCTAGTATAGATCTTTATTGTCTCCTGCATAGACTGTGCTGATGCCTCTAAGTCTGTTTTTCAGTCTCTGACTTCCTTGTCCTTAAGGTGATTTTTTTTTCTCTTTTTAATCCTTACCAGAGTATATGTTTTCATTTATCTTCAGATAGACTGGGAGGGAGGGACAGAGAAAAAGAGAGAGAGGGGGAGAGAGAGGGAGAGAAACATCCACGTAAGAGACACATTAACTGGTTGTCTCCTGCACGACCCTGATCAGGGCTGGGGTACGTGTCCTTGATCAGAATTGAACCCAAGACTCTTTGGTTCTCATGTGATGCTCTAACAACTGAGCAAAACTGGCCAGGGCTTAAGATGATTTTTGAACACTCCTTGCAGATAACTCTCCCCCAGACTTTACTTGCACAGTGATGCCCTTGTGCTTATAAATCCTGATCGGTGACTCTTTCTATTCAAGGTTTTATCTCCAGCCTCACTTTTCCAAGTTACTTCCCATTACTTCCTTCTGTTTTAGCTGAACACCTGTGCTGACTCCCTGTCCTATGAGCTTTGGTCTTTATGATTTTGCCGACTCCACCCCGTTCTGGGGATGTCTTCATGCCCTTTCCCCTATTGCTCTGAATCTTGCCTGTTCTTTTCTTCCCGACTACTGAGACCCACAGCCTACCTTCATGCTTCCAGATGTGATACTTACATGTTTCCTTGTGTCACCGCTTAATGCAAGTATATTCCCTCCCCAAGCAGGGCTCTCTCTTGGAAGTGTTCTGGCAATAAGAACCATGTGAAATACATAGTAGCTTCTTAGACCAGTAGGATGAACCTAAGAGAGAACTTAAGAGAGTATAGACATTGTGGATTCTCATACAGTTCAGTACTATCAGTGAATACTTGTTGATCCCAAAGATAAATGGCCCACTCACAAATGAAAATGGAATTATGACAGAGGCAATAGGGGAATCCAGCCTTACCTGAAGATTTTTTTCTTTTTAAACATATTTCCTGTGTTTTTCTTGGTAATTTGGATACAAATATGCAACTTGAAAGGGATGGCTATAGCTGTCAATCAAAGTAACAGCAGTAAAAACATCTCCAGTGTAGTTTCCCACAAATGCAGTGGGAACAAAGTAGCAGAAAAGGCATAAAGGAAAGATCTTATTTCTGTCTTTTTTTTTTTTTCAAACAACATTAAAACGTAAATCCTTTTCCTCATAATCTGTGTGTTCACAGTGTGGAACCTAAATTATTACTCCTTAATAGAGCTGCAGAAGAATTCTTATGCTTTTTAATAGCTTAGTGATAAGCCTGTCTTCACAGCCTCATTTAACCTTGAGTATCCCCAAACTAAAATTTGTCTGTTTTCTTTCTACAGACTATTTCAAACAGTATAATCCCAGAAAATACAGCAAGCAGTGGAAGGTTCAAACTTGACGTTCTGAAAAACAAAGCTAAGAGGTCCTTAACCAGCTCCCTGGAAAATATCTTCTCAAGGGTAAGATTTCACTGAGACTCTTTTAGTTATTACTGTCTGTGTTTTTTAACTGCTTTGCTTCATTCTCCACTGGCTAACAGAAGACTTCTTTAAAACAAAACAAAACAAAAAAACTACTAAGATAACTTTAATTTAGTTAACACCTATTTATAATAATCTCTCGAACTAAGTTTCATTCTCAGATATAGATTTATTCTGGTGCTTATAATATCTGAATTTCAGTAATAGAGATTTTTTAGTAGCGATATATGCGTAAAAAAGGAAAAATAGAATATTGATGCCCAATACTATAGAAACTTTTTATCATTTGCCACATAAAGTTATAAAGAAATCATTCTTTTTTTTTTTTATCCTCACCCGAGGATATTTTTCCATTTTTTGTACAGATAGAGTGGGAGGGTGAGAGAGGAAGGGAGAGACAGATAGAAACATCGACGTGAAGGGACACATCGAGCGGCCGCCACCCGCACGACCAACCAGGGCTGGGGACAAACTGCAACCGAAGTACGTGCCCTTAGCGGGAACCGAACCCGGGTCTTTCCAGACCGCAGGCCGACGCTCTAACCGCTGAGCCAAACTGGCCAGGGCAAGAAATCATTCTTTTGCTCATCTTAAGAACTGATAGGAAATTCTGAAAATAGTGAGTATATGGTAACAAAAATCGATGTATTCCTTCTAGTAAATTTGGAGGGAGAAAATAGTCTATTTAAAAATGAGCAAAGAGATTCCTCTTCCCCTTCATTTTCTTCTTCCTGAACAATTCAGCCCTAATGCTATTAGATGAGATGAAGCAAGGTTGGTGTCCTAGGAGTGGAGGATGGGAACCACCGCGGCTCAGAGCAGGGGACCACGTCTAGTGCGTGCTGTGTGCGTGGGGCGGCTCCACGCACACATGGAAACAAGTGTGGTGAGGACATCTCCTGGGAAGGCAGCCTTGCTCAGGAAGTCGCAGCCTGAGTGGTGAGGAGGGATGGCGCAGTGCGGGGTGTCAGAGCCAGAGTGGAGGAGGGAAGGCACTCAGGGTGCCCGATGTAAGGAGTTAGAGTCTGCAGGGTGAGGATGGCATCCACGTCGGGGTGGCAGCCCCAGCATGTGTGCTGGGACTTCAGTAGGATGGGGAGAGTGTCTGTGAGGTGACAGTTGTGGAGACTGAGCAAACATGTAAATGTATTAAGGATAGGGTGGTGTTGGGAGAAAGGAGCTACAAATATGCAAAGGGAGGGAATGATAATGAATCCTGCATTAATGAATCCAGTTCAGAAGTAACAGTGTAAAATCTTGGTTATCCATCTATATTTTTGAGGAATATATTATACATATATAATATATGTATTAACACGTGTGTGTGTGAATGTGTGCATATGGTCTCTGGCTCTGTCTAGAGCTGGGACCAGCTTTTCTACAAATATCAGACAATGAATTAAGCCTGCTGGGTGACACCTAGCCCCCAGATTTGGAATTCTATGTATCATTCTACAGGAGGGACCATGGGGGTAATGGCTAATTCCAGGACTGCAGGGAAAGTACAAGATAAACCCTGAGTGTCTTGGTGTCTAGATTATAAGGAAGTGCTCAAAGAAAAATGCTGATATGTCACAAAGACATGAAAACCACGAAGGGCCCCCGCTGGTGACATCTGAGAAAATATAAGCATCAAAATTAATGATTAGTCTGCTGCAAAAAATAGGACACCATCAGTCTATTCTGACATGAAAAATAAAAGAATGCAATGAGAGCTTGATCAAGATCAGGATACGTGATGACACTTATTGATTACAAAGAGGAAAACAGTGACTTTACAATGGAAAAGGCGGGCACACAGCACCTTAATTAAGTAATCAAACTGAACATCCTCAACAATGGGACACCTGACACAAAGAATACAGCGCCACCGCTGTGGTTTTCCTGCCAAAGGGGCAGTACCTGGACCTGATCATGAGGCAGTATCACCTGTCCCAAGTTACTCTCTGCAGCGCACAAAACAACTAGCCTGTGATCTTCAAAGGTGCCAAGGTCAAGGAAGTACAATAGAGCATTAGGACATAGTAACTTCTGACATGTGATGCTCTTATGATTATTGTTTTTTATTTTGCAGCAACTCAAAATACTTTCCTAGGTGGTTTTCTTAATGATTGAGATTCTTCTAATTCTAACCAAAGCCCTGCAGTAAGCATGGTCAACTGGCAGTGCAGTTATTTTATCAGCAGAAACAGAATCTAGAAAAAGAGTACCTAGGAGATCTCTTAGAAGTGTGTTCCTAAAATTTTACCAACTTATTTTCTTCAAAATTCATAAATTAGTTGTGTTCTTTCCCTCCCTTTCCCTGCCCCTCCCCCTCCCTCTCCTTCCTTCCTTCCTTCCTTCCTTCCTTCCTTCCTTCCTTCCTTCCTTCCTTCCTTCCTTCCTTCCTTCCTTCCCCCCCGCCCCTCCCCTCTTCCCTCCCTCCCTCTGTCTTTTCCCCTTCCCCTCTCTCCTATGGTGTTCCAGTGAGAATTTTAGCAGAAAGTCCATTTGAATAGATGGTCAGGGGCCACGAAATTCAAGACTTGGCCCTCGCAGATTTTATATTTATGACTTTGGACAAGTTAGTTGCCATCGTTTCCCTATCTGTGAAGCAGGCGTACCACGAGCGCTCACCTCACACTACCGGGAGGATGGAGGTCAGAGTGTGGGAAGCTTCACACGGTAGGTGTGAGGCGGTAGAACAGTGGGAGCTCTGAAACCTCGTCATTTTCCAAGTGACAGAGGACATTTTGAGCTTCTCTCTCCCCCAAGTGCTTTGGCATTCCGCAGCCCTGCACTGTGGCTGGGAGGCACCATTTACACAGCCTTGAATGACGGTAGTGACACTTGAAGCAAGGGCACAGCCCGGTCTATTTTGGTCAAGGCAAATACTCCAGCTTTTGTGTCACAAATGCTGCCAAGTGTCATAAATTACGTGACCCAACGAGGCCTTGCTTGCACCATGTGAGCAGCATGGACTAATGGGGGAGGTTGGCAGCTACCCATGTTGTATCAAAGGTCACACAGAGAAGGGGTTTTGTGTACTTCTAAAACTTAGGAGATTATTTCCCCTCCTCTAAAATGGACACTTCAGTCCTAAAGTTTGGGTCCTAGTTGCTGTCATTTGTAACTGTCAACATGTTTTATTTAACTAACTGTAGTTGTTTATGAAATAGGATACATTTTTAAATAGCTCAGAAGCTTAGCTCACTGACAATTAAAAGTGGGTCCAAGGGAAGAGGCTGGGCACATGTGTCACCAAGTCGTAATGTAGTAAAACTGGAAAAGCTATCTGTTCAAAGATCAAAAGACAGCCTTGCATTCTGGTTGTTTGTTGTTTTTTCTCAAGTTGAAGTTTACCAAAAGAGAGATATTTATGAATATATTTACAAATATACACATTTCAAAAAAGGACTATAAATTAAATTGTGAGTCATTGGAAAATAGGGAAAATAGTCTCCATTTCATGCTTTCTTGGGTGTAATATCCATTGTCCTCACTTGTTGAAACTGTGAATAATTAATTAAAGTTTGTTTTTCTTTGTGTGCACACACACACACACAACACACACACAACACATGGGTAAAATACCACTGTGAGTGAAATGTGGTTTTAAATTGCTGTTGTAATAATGCAAATGGTCTGATACCCATCTGACTACTTTTACTATTGTGACCAAATAACCTGTTTAAAATAGCCAGGCAGTCTTGGCTGGTTTGGCTCAGCGGTTAGACTGTCAGCCCGAGGACCAAAGAGTCGCGGGTTTGATTCTGGTCAAGGGCGCATACCTCAGTTGCAGTTCGTCCCCAGCCCTGGTCGGGTCATGCGGGAGGCTGCCAGTCAGTGTGGCTCTAGCACATCAATGTTTCTCTCTGTCTCTCTCTCTCCCCCTCCCTCCCACTCTATCTAATGATAAATGGGAAAATGTCCTCGAGTGAGGAATGCAAAAAAAAAAAAAAATAGCAGAAAGCGACCAGGTCTTTACAATATTTTCCTCATGACCACACACATGACACAATAATTTATCAGCCACAGATATAGTTTATTATTGGAAGTATGTCATGTTATGGTATAGAACTGAAGAACTGAAATAACCTTGATCAGATTCCAGGCATTTGTAAAATTACACGTAACCAGTAAAGGCCATAGTTTTATTTGTAATTCTACGTTTTGCAAAACTCTACCTTGAGGAAGGAGTGTGGAGGAAGAGCTCAGGAGCTTCACTTTTAAATTGTACTGCCCGGGTTCAAGTCATTGCTGTCCTTTGACTAGTGGTGTACACACTGTGACAACATAAGCATATCAGAACTTGTCTCCCTATCTGTAATGTTGAGCTAAAAATGACACCCACCGCATAGAATTTTGGTGAGGAGTACATGATATAATGCAGCGTAAAATGCTCAACATACTACGTGGCACATGATAAACAATCAGTAATAATAGATGCAGCTCTTAATATTATTGTTTATATATATAATTGTTATTTAGAGAGCCACCAGCAATATAAAGCTGTAATTAATGTACATAGATAAGAATAACTATTGTTTCTATGAAACTAGATAGGATACCATAAATATAAACAGTTGACCAAGAACAAGAAAGAACTCTTAAAAGTTTCTGATAGTAGACATAAAAAGAAAAACTCAATAAAAGGCTAGGAAGCTAGAGATTTAAAAAAAATCTTCAAGAAAGTAAAGCAAAATGATGAAGAAATGGAAAATAGGGGAAGAGGGTAAAAAGTTATAGGATTAGTCTGAAGATCCAAAAGCCAAATGGCAGGAGTTCCAGAAAGAGAAAGTGTGTGCACAGTTTTCAAAGAAATCACTTTAGAAATTTCTCAGAGCTAATGGTCATGTTTTGGGATTTAATGGGCTCAGAATATGTACAATAGAACGACCAAATAAAGCCACGCCAAGGCACACTGCTGCAAAATTTGAGAACGTCCAAGGGTCAACTTTGGATCTGTCCCAGAGAGAACTAGCAAGTCTTACGAGGGCTCCATCACAGTGCATGAGACTTCTGTGCCCGACGGAACTTGAGCAATGCTAACATTCTGAAGGAAAGTTTCTAAATGAAATGATACATTCAGCCAAACTGTTAATGTAATATCAGTGTAGAATGATGACATTTACAGACATGAAAATTAAAAAAAAAAAAAGTTACCTCCCTGTCTCCCTTTCTCAGAAAACAGTCGGAGTATGTGCTCCACCAAAATGGAAGTAAACTAAGAAAGAAGAAGACATGGGATCAAGAAGACAGAAATTCCAACATAGGGTAGCATTAAAGGATATTTTTAGGTTAATAGTGAAGAAAAATACAAGGAAAATCTGTTCAGCAAGCCTAAATTGCAGCTGTCCAGACTGGAATAGGAAGACAGAGGTCTTCATGATGGGGAACTCAATGAAAAAGAAAAAAAAAATCCCCAGCCTGTGTGGCTCAGTGGATTGAGCATGGTCCCATGGACGAAGAGGTTCCGGTTAGATTTCCTGTCAGGGCACATGCCCAGGGGCGTGCAGGAGGCAGCTGATGATGTTTCTCTCTCACATTGATGTTTCTGTCTCTCCCTCCCTTCCTCTCTCTCTCTAAAAAAAATTAACATTAAATAAAAAAACATTAAAAAGAAACAAAAGTAATTGATGGATTATGGGTTGTTTGACTACAATGAGATCTGTTGGTGGTTCTTATAATACATTAGTGATCGCTGAAGTGGATGTTAACTCTTTAAAAAACAAATTGTACAAGGTATGAGTTGTAATAATCAGGTTCAAGCAATATTCACAGTCATAATAATCTAATCACAGATTATTGTTTTAACTGAAAGCTGTGATATAACGATTGAAAGCACAGGGAAAGGGAGAGTATGTATATAGGGTGGGTAATGAAGTAAGAATGCTAAAATCTCATCTTTCAAACTGGAAGTTAATACATAGTGCCCAACGTGGAAAGGTTGGGATAGGAATATGAGCGGAATACCAGAAGCATCAAAGCAAAACTTTCAAGTGTTTATTTTTGGCGAATGGGATTCAGTGTGCGAGAGAGGGGTGAGGTGGTAGCTGTCATTTTTCATTTTGAGCTTGGTAGCACATTTCACTTTTGACATTTTCTGCAGATATTAATTTGATTAAAAATTAAAATGAAATTTAACCCTCTTTCAAAACATTAGACCCAAGTATACATAGCCACAAACATTAAAACTGCAAATAGTGCCCTGGCCGGTTTGGCTCAGCGGTTAGAGCATCGGCCTGCGGTCCGGAGAGACCCGGGTTCGGTTCCCCCTAGGGGCACGTATTTTGGTTGCAGTTTGTCCCCGGCCCTGGTTGGTCGTGCGGGTGGCGGCCACTCAATGTGTCCCTTTCACGTCGATGTTTCTCTCTCTCTCTCTCTCTCTCTCTCTCTCTCTCTCTTCCTCTCTCTCCCTCCCACTCTCTCTGTACAAAAAATGGAGAAATGTCCTCGGGTGAGAATTAAAAAACAAACTGCAAATAGCTATAATAATTGTGCATTTTTTTTCCCCCCAGAGTCACTGTCACACTGATTTGGCTTTAATTTCTAGTTATTCTTTTTAGAGCTTTTTTATGGCTTTTGAGTTATTTAGAACTCCTCAGTCTGTGTTTTATCTCTTAAGACCTTCTGTATGATGTAGTTCCCAGCCTGCCTTTCCATCCTCTTTCCTTCCAACGGTGGCTTCAGTTTCTTCCTATATAAAGTGAAGAACATAAAACATAGTACTGGAAGTCTTAGCCACAGCAATCAGACAAGAAGAAAAAATAAAAGGGATCCAAATTGGAAAGGAGGAAGTGAAACTGTCATTATTCACAGATGACATGACATAGAAAACCCCAAAGTCTCCATCAAAAATTTACTAGACTTAATAAATGAATTTGGCAAAGTAGCAGGATACAAAATTAACATCAAGAAATTGATGGCATTCTTATACACCAATGATGAACTCACAGAAAGAGATACTAAAAAAAATCCTACTTACCATCGCTACAAAAAATTAAGATACCTAGGAATAAACTTAACCAAAGAAATAAAGGATCTATTCCCAGAAAACTACAGGTCATTGAAAAAAGAAATAGAGGAAGATATAAAAAGGTGAAAGCACATACCTTGTTCATGGATTGGAAGAATTAACATCATTAAAATGTCCATACTACCCAAAGCAATCTATAGATTCAATGAAATCCCCATCAAAATACCAACAACATACTTTACAGAACTAGAACAAATACTTCAAAAGTTTATATGGAACCAAAAAAGACCCCAAATAGCCACAGCAATCTTGAAAAAGAAGAACAAAGTTGGAGGGATCACAATAACAGATACCAGGTTATACTACAAAGCTATTGTCATCAAAACAGCCTGGTACTGGCACAAGAACAGGCAGATAGGTCAATGGAACAGAACAGGTAACCCAGAAATTGACCCAAGACATTATGCTCAATTAATATTTGGCAAAGGTGTCGAGCACACAATGGAGTAAAGACAGCCTCTTTAATAAATGGTGCTGGAAACATTGGACAGCTACATACAGAAAAATGAACCTAGACCACCAACTTACACCATACACAAGAATAAACTCAAAATGGATAAAAGACTTATTTTTCAAATGTGACTCATGAATCTATAAAAATCCTAGAAGAAAATGTAGGCAGCAAAATCTCAGACATCACATGCAACAGAATTTTCATTGATACAATGCTTAGGGCAAGAGAAACAAAGGAAAACATAAATAAGTGGGACTACATCAAACTAAAAGCTTCTGTACAACAAAAGAAACAAGAATCAAAATGGAAAGGGAACACACTATATGGGAAAGCATAATTGCCAATGATATATCAGATAAGGAGTTCATTTTCAAAATATATAAAGTACTCTTACAACTCAACAAAAGGAAGACAAATAATTTAATTAAAAAACAGGCAGAGGGCCTAAATAGACACCTCTCCAAACAGGACATACAAATGACTAACATGCATATGAAAAAATGTTCAGTGTCGCTAATCATTAGAGAGATGCAAATTAAAACAACTATGAAGTATCACCTCACACCTGTCAGAATGGCCGCCATCAACAAATCATCAAACAACAAGTGTTGGCGAGGTTGTGGAGAAAAGGGGACTCTAGTACACTGCTGGTGGGAATGCAGACTGGTGCAGCCACTATGGAAAACAATATGGTGTCACCTCAAAAAATTAAAAATGGAACTGCCATTTGACCCAGTGATCCCACTTCTAGGAATGTATCCTAAGAAGCCTGAAACACCAATCAGAAAGAATGTATATACCCCTGTGTTCATAGCAGCACTATTTACAATTGCTAAGATCTGGAAACAGTCCAAGTGTCTATCAATAAATGGGTGGATAAAGAAGCCGTGGTACATATACACAATGAAACACTATGCAGCTGTAAGAAAGAAAGATCTCTATCCTTTGAGATGACGTGGAGGGACCTGGAGAGTATTATGCTAATTGAAATAAGCCTGTCAGAGAAAGACAAGTATCAAATGGTCTCACTTATTTGTGAACATAATGAACAAAATAGGCTGATGAACAAAATAGACCCAGAGACACAGAAAGGAGTATGGTTCAGACTGACAAATCTCGGAGGAGGGACGGGGAGGAGGGAAGAGATAAACCAAAGAACTTATGCATGTAAGCATAACCAGTGGACATAGACAACAATGTTGTTTGTGGCTGGGGGAAGGAAGGGGTGGGATTGGGAGGAGGGTGTCAATGGGGGAAAAGGGAGAAACATCTGTAACAAAAATAAATTTAAATAAAAAATACCAATAAATAAAGTAAAAGAAATACAGGGTGGGGCAAAAGTAGGTTTACAGTTGTTCTTATGGAAAGTAATACAATAATTAATAAATAATAATACAAGAATAAACTGTTTTGAGTCTTCACAATTGTAAACCCACTTTTGCCCTATCCTGTATATGAACCCACCTCTTAGGTGTCTCTTTCTTAGCTCGTCCATGAGTACCATACCAAAGGACTACGTGAAAAAAAACTAAGACCCAATCATCACCAGTATTGAAGTGGACTATTATTTAGTCTTTTTCAAGAGAAATGCTTTATTGAGTTTGTTTTGCATTATGGAATAATGAAGGAAGCTTAAATCCGTACATTTTAGGATGCAGATTTCTCTTCTTAACCTGTGTTTATTATAACCCTGCGATGTGAATTACGGTGCTTGCAATCTTGGTTGTAGGGAGGTTGTATGTGTTAAACTGTGTTGTGGTTAGCTGCGCTGTACCATCTACACTTGTGTTTATCTACAGGAGACACAAAGTTAATGGGGCTCTCACTGATGTTCTGGGTATCTCCTGATCATGTGGAAGAATGATGTTTAACCTTGTGACCAAAATATCTCCAAAATGCTAGATCTGAGTATCTAGTAATGTAATGGCTGAGTTAGGAATAATGGATATAGATTGCGAATGGCTGTGTTTACTGTGCTGGAATGGCTGTTAATACTGCCAAGAAAATTGAGTGAACTGCAAAAGGGATCAATTTAATGCTAACATAAAGAGCCAACGGCTTTTTATAGTAGTTTTAAAGTACAAATTCAAGCCATATGAATGATGTAATGTTCTTCTTTTTCACTTAGGGAGCTAACAGAATGAGAGGTCGACTTGGAAGTATGGACAGCTTTGAACGGACCAATAGTCTTGCTTCAGAGAAGGTATATAAGCAGAGGCCCCCCCCCCCTTTTCCTTCTAATTGGGATTTGGCACAAACCAACATTGATAATGGTAATTTGCGTGCTTAGTTATTTTGTTCTGAATCATTTATGACTTTTGTTGTTGTTAATCCTTATCCAAAGATATATATATATATATATTTTTTATTTTTTTATTTTTTTGAGATAGTAGAAGAGAGGTAGGGAGGGGGAGAGAGAGAGAGAAACATTGACCTGAGAGAGATGCATCCATTGGTTGCCCCTACGTGCTCCCCAACTGGGGCCTAGGATTGAACCTGCAACCCAGGTATGTGCCCTTGACCAGGAATCGAACCCAAGACCCTTCAGTCTGAGAATTGAAGCTCTAATCACTGAGCAACTCCAGTCAGGGTTTGTTTATTATTTAAAAAAAATAAATATATGAGGCATTATTATTCTAAATAAGGAGATTCTGGATATGAGTATGTTGCTTTTCTTCAGCTGAAGCTTTTTCATGGAGAAGGAACACATCCCTTGCAGACTAGCTCTGCTCTGTCAGGCTGCTCACTATTTGGAGTTCGTATGCTTTGGAGGACAGTATTTGCGCAACTTGCTCTAAAGCCATAGAAAATGAGCCATGTAATTACCATACTTGTCCAGTGATCTTTTTATCTTTTGTTTTCTCCCCATGTTATTCCCACCCCCCAATTTTTAACCATTTTAACTGCAACATTACATTCTTTATCTCAGACAGTTCTCAGTAGGTTTGGTTTCCTGTTTCCTGTATCATGCAACATGTAACCTGAGGCATATGCTACCAATTTTTTAATGAAAAAAAATATTAAAATATTTTTATTAAACTATCTGTTGATAAAATTGAGGACTTAGCTCAGCTGTGAGTCGTTTTAGCCCTAACCTATGTTTATTAAGCTAAACATTTCTACAGTGGTGATTGTTCTGGAAAGTATAAACAGCATACCTGTGTAAGTTGAAAGATTTATGATGTCTATGCATGCAATATGAGATGCATTCCAGCATAAGTCACTTTTCATTCATTTCCTGTTTTTCACGTCTATTAAAAAATATTACATCAGGGAACATGCAGTTGGATGGAAACATCCATAGTGAAGGAAGATACTTAACGGGCTTTATTTTACTTTCCTGAAGCTTTGCCATCAGACTTGGACACTTAAATGTTGTGATGTTGTTTTGACAGTGAACAGGAAGCATGCAACCGATATGTCACAGAAATCGGTAGAGACGTAAACACAGACTCCGCCCTCTTTTGCTCATGATCTCTTTTCATCTTTCTGGCAACAATGAGAAAAGCACAGTAGCAACAGCATTTTACCACAAAGTGTTGGGGAAAGAATACCTTTCCTTATCATCCCTTTCGCTTTCTGGCCTATCTTGACGGATGCTGTCTCACAGCTGCTTATCAGAAGAAATGAGCTGTGGCGATACTGATTAGCCTTCAGCATCCATTGAGGGGGAAAAAGAAAAATACCGGTTTTGTCATGAGTCAGAAGGAAGAAGAGGCACCCTGTCACTTCTGAGCTGGGGTCTGAGCGGGTCTTCCATGACCCATGTAGGAAAGAAAGCCCTCGCATCTGCTTGCTTTTCAGGACTACTCACCAGGGGACTCTCCACCAGGGACACCGCCGGCCTCCCCACTGTCCTCAGCTTGGCAGACGTTCCCTGAAGAGGACTCGGACTCCCCGCAGTTTCGAAGACGGGCACACACGTTCAGCCACCCACCTTCAAGCACGAAGAGGAAGCTGAATTTGCAGGATGGGAGGGCTCACAATGTGCGCTCCCCTCTTCTGAGGCAGAGCTCCAGCGAGCAGTGCAGGTGAGCCCGGACCTCTGTCCGGAATGGAAGTTTCCCTTCCTCCCTGTTGTAATCACTGTGGAGTGATTACAGCATGTAGCCTACACTTAGTTTTCAGAAAGACCATAAAGATAAATTGAGTTATAAAAACCGCAGTTACTAAGGGAAACAAGGCAAGATTTAAGGCATACCCAAAGAGCTGAGTTAAAGCATTTTGGATAGAAATTTTTTTTCCCCCAGAAAAAATAGAGGAAGCAAGATATTGTACATGTGGTTTTGCTTGAATAACTTGCTGACAGCACATGTTATCAGTGTCTCCTTGATCACTTACTGAAACAAAGTCAGCAGATTTGAAAATAACATAGCAGTAGGACTTCCTGTTAGCCTACAACAAGGGTTAACAAAAAAAATCACCTAAATTATCCTCATATGAGACCAAAAATGGCTATATTTTATTTCATAATTAAAGCCAAATAAGGAAATTCTTTAAAGTTTTATCTAGAATAACGTGACGTCTATAAAGAATACACACAGCATAATTAACAGGAAGTAGTCATTAGGAATTATTTTACATGGTATTTAAACATAACTCAATGAAATTGTTGGCATTTAATAATAAATAATAAAGGGAGTAAATCTGGAATAGTAGAATTTTTATACTTCTTACTGTGTCACACAAAACAGAATTTATATCCTAGGACTAATTTTGTTTTTCTTCTTTCCCCATGAGTTTGGTACAGGAAACAGGGTCTGATAGAGATCCCAGTTGGAGAAAAAAAAACAAAAAACAAAAAATAAACCAGAACCCAAAGTAAAAAAAGAGGTTAAATTTTACATTCTTATCAATATTTTTAATGATCACTTTATTTATATTTACCTGGGCAGTAAATCTCTTTTTTCCCCCCAGGAAAATTATTTTTAAGAATTAAAAATATTATTTTAAATTATAATGATGTCTCTATTCTTCCTTATGATTTCCACATTTTATAATGTATAAGCTCAAATAATTTCTATCAGTATAAAAAGATGCTATTTGTATCATTGTAAAAAGTTGCTGGGGGAAAAAATCTAAAAATAAAAAGAGCTATGCTGGAGATTTAGGGATTCAGATAAAACCATGGCTGCAAGAAAGAATATGGACATTAATGTTTGTTAGGCCAAAGTTGTTATGATGATTCCAACAACGAAACATGTTGTTCTTAAAATTTTAAGAGTTTATGTCTCTAAAATGGTTAAGTCTTTGAACTACCGATCCTTGTTTTTTTCTTCTGAAACTTGTTTCCTGTAATTATTTGTGCTTTCCTATTTTTCCCCCCATGAAGTATCCTTTGCACGTAAAAACAAACACTTTTTGTCCTAAAATTATTAAGAAATTGTTAGTGACAAGCACATACTACACAGATGAGGAGGAATTCATTTGGTGGAAGGTGAAACGGGGTCATACTTTTAAGTAGAGAGAACTGAATGCTCCCTCTTTTTCCCCCATATGAGATCCAGCCCTGAGTCTTTAACGGAAAGATTGAATTAATAACAAGAACCTGTGTATATACTTTGTCATAGTGAATGAAGACTTTGCCACAATATACATTAAGACAAATTTGCTGTGTTTTCTGTACTCAGCATCCTTCCATCTGCCCGGCGCATGCACAAGGAGAATAATTCTTCCTCCAGCCTTCCAAGTCTGCACACTTCCTTCTCTGCCCCTTCCTTCACTGCCCCCTCTTTCCTGAAAAGCTTTTACCAGAGTTCAGGTAGACTGTCCCCACAGTATGAAAATGAAATCAGGTGAGACCAGTGTCCTCTGTTTGCAAAGCAAAATTTTCTGCAGTGACATACTGATACGTTACTAAGGAGTGGCTCATTTTGGAGTGGCATTTGTGCATCCTTATGTTGTGCTTGCTCTAATCTGTTTCTAACACGTTGGTTTTCATTCCACTTCATTTTACTAAGAACACTTCTAAAACCGGTGTTTCGAAACTTTTAAAACCAGCTTTTTGAGTACATGATAATCTTACTTTAAAATTATTATTATTTTCGGGCTATTTGTATATTTCTTTGCCTTGAGCCCCAGAGTCTAACCTTTGTTCCTGTTTGGAACAAGACCTGGTGCTAACACATGCTAACTGAACCTCCCCTGGTCATGCCCTTTTCTCTCAGGCTCTCTGGACATATCTTACAGAACTTAAAAGCCACAGATTTAAACAACTCTATTGAAGTGATGGATATACTATATCTTTATTTTTAAGTATATAGAATATTTCCTAGACATTTCTTTGATTTTTTAACACCATAGACTTACTTCTCTGAATCTCAGTGTAAGTCACACAATGGGTACAGGATCTTGTTGATAGCAACATTTTCAGATGGCATAAGAGATCTCTTGAATTTTGAAGACATTTGACTTTGTTCTGGTTCCCAATATTGAAAATGACTAGCCCCTTGAGTTTTATTCTTTGCTCTTATAGCTACACAAAATTAGATATAGTGATTTTAGAAAACTGCCTTTTTAAAAAATTGAAATTATGAACTCTTGCTGATCATTCATATTCTTAGTGGGGTGTTCCTGCCTTTGGGAAGAGATGGGTTAAGCTGGGAATTTTCAAGGGATTGTTGTTGGCTTAGAAGTTTATGAATTGATTCATTCCTGTTTTCATATGTGGCTTGGCTCATTCATTTTTACTGCTGTATAGTATTCCATTTAATGCATCACAGTTTATCTACTCTCTTGATGATGGACATTTGAGTTGTTGGGCGTGGTTTGATAATTGGCAATTCTTGCACTCAAGGACAGGGATGCATGCTGTCAGCCACCCGCTCATCCTGTGTATGCTTTTGGCCTCCTTTTCTTTAGACTTAAGAAATCCCCAAAGTTAACATGTAACTAGGTAACCCTCAATGACTAGTGAAATTAGACTATTCCTTGAATTATCTCTGAGTATCTTTTGTTCATGCGTGTCAATATTTTTCACTCCAACATAGATGATTAATGAAATTTTGAATCTGAACGTTTCTCTGAATTTATGCTGCTTAATATAAGGTTATGTGTTCATCCTTAGTAGTTTCTGCTTTAGTGTGTATATTCTTCTCTCTCATAGCTTCCCCTGGTCCTCTATATCTTATTTTAGTAGAAGGATATTGAAGTCCAGAGGGCAACTCTATGTTCATTTTGCACTGAAAAATGTCACCTTTTTGTTGTCATCTTATTCAAATTGCTACATTTAAATATGAGGAGAACTTTTAAATTTGTAGGATCATTCAAAATTTTGCTATTTTTTTTTTGTACTTTGTCATGTATTCTTGGCTCTGAGAAATTCTGAAAATTAGAAAGCCCCTTTTTCTATACTTTTGTATACTTTTTAATAATTTTACAGCATAGAATCAGTAGGCTAAAAAGACACATTTTTTTTATGAAAATATGTTTTATTAAAAAGTAACCATTTGGTTGATCAGAATGAACATTCCCTGTAACTGCCGCCTCGTCATTAAATGTGATGCTACCAGCAGCCCTGCAGCTTCTCCCGTTTTCCCACCCAAATAGTACTCCGGTCCTGACTGCACGTACCATAGCTTAGTTTTGCCTGGTTTTGAACTTTATTTAAATGGAATGATACAGTATAAATTCTTTTATATCTGGCTTCTTTCATGAATTTTAGTTTGTGACATTTATTCTGTTTTTATGTGCACTTTAGTTTATTCATTTATATTGCTGTATGGTATTCCATTTAATATTGTATTGATCCATTTTTTGCTGATGGACATGTGGGTTTTTTCATAGTTTTTTTTTTGGCTTTTAAAGAGGACTGTCCTGGATATTATTATTTATGCCTTTAGTTGTATATTTTATGCATTATTGATGACTGTCTATGCAGTAATAAAAATGTTGGACAGAATTAACTCTTAATAGGGTTATTTCACCGAATACATCACTTAGACATACATTTACCAGCTACAATTTTGAAGAGAGTGCTTTTTAAATTTGTACTTGGAAATCATTTTAAATTTGCAGAAAAGTTACAAAAATTATGGAGAACTCCTGCTAACTCTTGACCCAGATTCATCTGTCTTTACTGTTTGCCCCAGTTGCTTTACCATTCTCTTTCCATTTACATACGAATATATACATGCAACTGTACATACATTTTTTATTCTATGCCATTTATGAATGGGTTGCACACATCATGTCCCCTTACTTGAACTACTTTTGTATGTATTTCCTAGGAAGGAGGACATTCAAGAGCCTGGTTTTAATCCAGTGGTTTCTGAACTCGCGGTATCCCCTTGTCACTACTTTCAGAGGGAGTATTGTACGTACGCGGTTACCATGATGTCCGGAACCACGCAGGACATCGAGGGGAGCAGGCTCACAATTACACTGTGAAGTGCAGTTTTCTTTTCACTTGGTGACCTCATATCTTACTAGCTTTGTAGAATAGGTCTCCAAATATGCATCCAAATATGCGCCGTAAAGTAAGGTATAGAGTAGGTGAGCATATAGGTTAACAGATACTACTTTGTAGACGGCATATTAAGTTGAAATTTGAAATTCAGACGAGGCATTCTTCTCTAGGCACTCTTCTGCATTATTCAAAACATGTCAGGTTACTGTTTTTAAGCAGGCTGAGAAAAAGGAGCCCAGATATTTTTAATGTCATGGTTTATGGATCAGTAGGTTCATTTTCACAGCATTAAAATGGTAAAGGAAAGGGAATAGTGTATGTTTTGTTTTACCTTACTTCAAATCAATTTTTTAGATGTAATGTTATTTCACTGTTTGGTAGATAAACTATAATCGTCTTATGATGATTCAGTATATTTATATAATATCCACTTATCAAATGTAACATGTCTTTTCCTATCAACAAGCATCTTGTCACTCATTGTTGCTTCTCAGCCTTTAAACCTATAATTAAGAGTGATTTGTATTGAAGTTCATTTGTCAAAAGTAAAATGATAGTCATTCCTTCTACTTATCAAACTTTTCAATGGGAAAATAGGATTTTGTTGATGAAATGCTTCGTATACTGTTTTGGTTCTCTGTAGGTCTCATATTCACTGACAAAAATCGTATAATCACTCATTTTGGTTCATTATTGAAATAACCTTATTTATGCATTAGTGACTTATGGGAATGCCTTTTTATTCTAAATCCTGGTTTTGGACATATGTCTCTTTCTCTGTGCTAATGACATTCCTTGTTTCCTGTTGCACTAGACAGGACACTGCTTCAGAATCAAGGTGATTAGAGGTCTAAATATTTTCCTTTAAAAATTTCATAAATTCTTTCAGCTGGATGTCACCATTAGTGTAAAGAGCAGATGGGGCTGTCTCCTGAATGCATGCAGTCATTCTGGTGCTATGAGGGTCACACAGGAGGAAAAAGATGACACCTGGCACAATCAAAGATCCCAAATGGCCATATGAAAGGTGGATTGCAAACAGAAATCCTGTTTCTACTCTATTCCATGTTGAGATTTTCTTATAACCATTCTGTATGCTTCAATCAAAGCCTAATTCTAATGTTGAATTAGTAGAATTAGCACATATAAATTCCTTATATCAACTAGTTTAGAGGTATGTATGTACATATAAGGAGTTTATTCTAAATCACAAGAAGATGCAGCAATGAGAACCTAAAAGAAACATACTCATAAAAGGGACTCTGGTGTGGACCTGAAGAGGATTATTAATCTATTTCTGCTCATCTTCATTCCTGTCACATTGGTTACTTTGTGACACTGCTGAGGCCTGCAGACCTCCCACTCGCCTGGACACAGGAAAACACCTACTTCCTTAATAAGGAAGTCTGACCACCTCCCTGATGACATTTCCCTTGACCAGCATGCTTTTTGTGGTCAACATCCAGAATCACTGCTGAATGTGTTAACTGGAAACCGTTATTCTTTGCTTTGTTCTAGTTTCTCTGTGTTGCTTGCATCATGAGCTCAGTGAAAGACAGACATACCCAACTTCCTATTTGGGACCACTGACATTTAGATTTTTTTCAAGTGGGAGTAAAAATGTAATATTAAAGCTTGGACTAGAATGAGATGTACAAAGAGAAAAATGCTCTTTGAAAATTATTTTGGCCACACTGGAAAGTTGAGAAGTGACTTTTTAGATTCCTGTAATTGATCTATACATTTTTTTATGGTTGGGTATAAGATCATTTATGTAATAATTCTTAACTATTTTAAAAAGCCCAATGGAAATATTAGTTTTACTGTTTGTCCTTTTAGGTTTTACAATAGCATAGAATTAGATATATTTGTTACCTTAGATATTATTTGGCCTATAATTTCCTTATTTTAAATGTGTTCAAATTAAGCTATGGAAAAATTTAATGTCTTCCTTGTTATCATTTTCTTAGGTTAAAAGAATATGAGTAAATGAGCTACCCAGAGATATTGTAAATTCCAATGTAAAAAAAATTTTTAAATAAAATTTGCATTCAGTGTAGAGTTTAGGAAATAAAGCTCTTTGTTTTCCTCATTCTTTTTTTGTTTTGCACATTGTTCCACTGATTAATCTATCACGTTTGACTCATAGCTCAGATGCTGAATATTGATTTCCACTAGAATAGTTCAACCTCAATTTTTTTTTAATTAGTAAAGATTTTCCGTAGGATGATAGATGGTTACGCAGTTGAAAGCCAGGACTTAGATAAACTATTAGTGCACCTGATGAGATTAAGAGTTAAACTGTGCTATGGATCCTGTGGGAAAAGCTGGTTCATCCCTCTGTTGTTAATGCAGCCTTCCTTGGGGCATTTGTGACGAGAAAGCTTTTTTAGACTTCTGTTAAAGAGTACTATTGCATTAATCAATCTGTCCCGAGTTGTAATACATTGTGAATTAGCTATAGATTTAATCAGTGTGTTGTCGTTTATTTGGACCCTAGGAAACTGGTAGTTTTAGATGGGTGCTCGGACTTAAAGGATGAGGAGCGGTTTGCTGCTCAGCAAAACAACACCTCTGTAAAATGATCCTGGCCCAAGTTTATCTTTAAGAAAAGTGTATCCATGTTGCCCTGGTGGGAAATCAAACGTGACGGCATCCTTCTTCAAGTAGAGTTCCTGTGAGTGGTCATTAAAATGCCCTCATTCTGTACAACAGAATTCATGATTATTAAAGAAGGCAAGTGTCATTAAAAATTCTGTATCAACATAAGAACCACAATGCTAATTTAATAGTAGACGTGGTGAAGACTGTAACTTCTTGGTCAAGGATGTGTGATTAAACAGTTATCTTAAAGTTCTGGGGGAGGGATGCTTCATATCACATCCATAGCTTTCGATCAAGGCTGTGTCTAGAAGGGCTTGGAAATGTCTCCCAGCCCACATCGTGATGCACATTATATTTCCTCCCCATATAAGTCCTGATTTTGTTCATGGATTGTGGTTCTGGATTAATCGGCAACTAGTAATAGGAGGAATATATAACATACACCCAGAACATACATACATATAACACACAGAAATAGGTGGGAGTTCTCCCCATTGTATTTTCCTCCTAGTTATTCATTTTTAATTCAATACATTTAAATAGAGGTAATGCTGGCACAGAATACTTTTCCTGAATATGTTTCTTGGGAATTAGTTTTATAATGCATATGTTGATATTCCAAAATACAGAAGGATTTAATTTATTTCATTATTATTATTATTATTATTATTATTAATTTATTGATTTTAGAGAGCATGAGAGAGAGAGAAATATCAGTTGGTTGCCTTCCTCATGTGCCTCTTCCGGGGATCAAAATCAGAAACCCAGTATGTACCCTGATGGGGAATTGAACCCTCCCGCCAACTTTTGGTGTTTGAGACAATGCTCCAACCAACTGAGCTACACTGGCTGTTTTATTATTTAAAAAATATAAAGGTAATTAATATACTAACATGTATATTCTACCATATTAATGATTTATTTTATTTGATCCTCCTATTTAAAAATTAAAAAAAGTATTTACATTTTGGAATGCAGTGATTTTAAGAGCAAAGGAAAGCAAATGAGATGTTTACGTAAATGAACACTGAATAACACTCTGCATTCATTTCTCTGCTGAAATAAATGACATTATTCCTTTTAAAGAAATGAAAAGAGAGGTACTGACCGAAAGACTTACTGCTAACGAGAGACTGATTTTTTTCACCAGAAATACACGGGGTCCTGGGAGTCCTGACAGCTTTGTTTTTGAGGTTCAGCGGAGCTTTTCTGAACTAATGCAAAGAGTATTTACATTGGCAAGATAAGCTACAGTACCCACGTGTCTGGGTTCTGGACTGCCTGGGTTTGAATTCTGGCTTCTCCACTTCCTGTCCATGGGATGGTGGGCAAGTTACTTAGCTTCTTTCTTCCTCAGTTTTCTCACTGAAATAGGAACAGTAATAATACCTTCCCCGTAAGGTGCTGGGAGGCGGAAATGAATTCACACTTGTAAAATGCTTAGAACAGTGCCTGGCACGTGGTGTGTGCTGTTCGTATCAGCTTTATGATTACTATAGCAAATACCCTACCTGTTGTTTTGTTTTACTTTCACTCAACAAGTGGACATTGTGCTTGGCTACCTGTACATTTAATTAAAGGAGAAATCAAAGTGACCACTAATGTAGTTACAAAAACAACCAGAAGTATAATAACAGCAAAAAACAAACAAAAAAACCCAAATCAAAAACCAACAAATCCCCCACGAAAAACATGTTTTTCACTTCATTCTAGTGTGGTTTCAAGGTGGAATGCAAGGATTTTCAGGCATCATCTTTCACATGGTTTTGATTCTTGAAATTACCATCTGAAGAATGTCAGCTTGCTGACTAAATGTAAATCAGAGATTGAATTACTGTAAGTTGTCTGTGTGCCCTGACTGGTGAAACCCTTATCTGGACCTTGGCTTCTGAATACATACCTTCTCCCAGCTTTTGCCTTATCTCAGCCACCAAACTGCCTTTCCAGGATGTTGTTTTTTTAATACTAGAAAAAGGTCAATGGTCTGTTACATAAGTTCTTCCTTTCAGTACATTATTATCTTATATTTTGACTGCTAATTTTTTGCTTGCTACTCACTGTTAAATTCCAGACATGGGAGGACAATGGGTCATTTGGCATTTTTCTTGGGAATTTAAAATTGTAGGCATGAAATTTTCAAATACGTAAAGCTAACATAAGGGTACTGTATGTACTTGTTTCATAACATATTCCTCCCCAAAGTTTATATTTTATAGACAGTAGTAAAACGGATATAGGTACTTCTCAGTCTCGTTTGTAGTACTTTCTAAACACTTGATATGTCATTAACAGTAAATCAGAAGGAGATTTTTGAATGATGGTCTAATTCTAGCATTAAAATGTAAAAGTTTCAGAATCCTTTGGTTTGGTTTCCTCTAAGAGGCTAAGAGAAGCTCACCTTGTGAGGCATTGAAATAGGAGCTTTTACATAATATTTTAAATTATTAACTAGATGCCCTTATTACGGGACAGGAACAACACTTGCCTGGTAAAATGATGCCTTGTGTTGCGTACTAACATTGTTTTCATCATCGATGGTTACCGGTGCCATCAACAGCTTAGTCTGTGATTTTGGGAAACAGAACTTTTTGCCAGAAAGACTTAAAAGTCATGACTACTCACAAAGGGTTTAAAGAAGATCAATCTTTTATTTATCCCTGTCATGTTAACCTAGCCAATGTTACTTTTTGTCCATTTAACATTCGGAGTTAGTGTTTCATATGGTTTCACAGTATTCATTTATTCAATGGATATTTGTTGAATGCTTATTGTTATTTGCCTGTTACTACACTAGGAGCTAGAAATACACCCATAAACTGGGCATTTAGCAAATAACTGCCAGGGAGGTAGTGTCGCGAAGATGGGAGTGCTCTCCGGATGTGACATAAATAGAAGAGCTGAACCATACTCTCTGAGAGGGTGATGCGTGGACGAATGCTTTCCAAAGTGGAGGTAAAGAGAAACAGACACATTCGCTATTTCAGGGCATTTCGAACCACGGGCACATACTAGGGTTGTAATTGTACCCAGGATACACAGCAAAGGGTTTGACTGTATTAGATGTGTGTATCAGCTGCTCTCTGAGGTGTCATAACACATCGCGGCAGCGGCTGTCTGTGTAGCAGCTGGAAGGTCTCTTTCTTAACCTTCATCCAGCTAATCCAGAAGTAGTATTTCCAGGATAATAGATCACGATTAGAAATAGCTGAGCTACCCAATATGTGAGCACAGACAGTAAATTAAGTGTAACAGGCAGGTGCTCTCCTGACTCTCGACGGCCTTAGCACTGCGCAGTTCTGCGGAGGATCTGAGTGGGGTGGTGGCTTTTCAAGCCGAGTTTCTTTTCTGACTTGAGAATGGACACTTCTTGACTTCATCGACTTTTCTGCACTTTCACTTATTGGTATCACTACCTGTAAACACTTGTAGCTTCCTCATTCTCTCAGGAAAGCTTAGAGACTTTGAAACTTAAAGAAGTAAAATAGCCCTGGCTGGTAGCTCAGCGGTTAGAGCATAGGCCCGTGGACCAAAGAATCTCAGGTTTGATTCCGATTAAGGGCATGTGCCTCAGTTGCAGTTCAATCCCCGGCCCTAATTAGGGTTGTGGAGGAGGCAACTAATCAATCAATGTGTGTCTCTCACATTGATGTTTCTCTCTCTCCCTCCCAACCTCCCTCGCTCCTACTCTATCTGAAAATCAATAGAAAAATATCCTTGAGAATTGAAAAAAAAAAAGTAAACTATTCCCACCACTAACAGCAACAATTATCGCATGGCATTCCAGCTGCTAGCATAATTGGTCTCAAAAGTACATTTGGACCCTGGCCGGTTTGGCTCAGCGGTTAGAGCGTCGCCTTGCAGTCCAGAGAGACCCGGGTTCGGTTCCCGCTGGGGGCGTGTGCCTCAGTTGCAGTTTGTCCCCAGCCCTGGTTGGGTTGTGTGGGTGGCAGCCACTCGATGTGTCTCTTTCACGTCGATGTTTCTCTCTCTCTTTCTCTTTAAAAAAAAAAGTACGTTTGGGTCACAATGATCTTTTATTGGAGATAGGCCTAGCATAACTTAGAGTGATCTTTCCTAGGAAAGGAAATTCTTAGAGCAGACTTAGAGCACTGATAATAGAGAGATGTGACATCCTCAACCCCCCGCTTCAAAAAAAAGTTGGGGAAGGTGATTCTGGGGTTGAATAAGAGGAAAATTTTGTTCACCATTTCTTTTTGGAGAGTTACAATGCATGCCAACATAACACAGTCTCTATGAAGTCCTACTATAAAGAATATGTCTACTCCTGGCCAGTTTGGCTCAGCGGTTAGAGCATCAACCTGCAGTCCAGAGAGACCTGGGTTCGGTTCCCGCTAAGGGCACATTACCTTGGTTGCAGTTTGTCCCCGGCCCTGGTGGTCGTGCAGTTGGCAGCCATTCGATGTGTCCCTTTCACATCGATGTTTCTCTCTCTCTCCCTCCCACTCTATCTGAACAAAATATGGAAGAATGTCTTTGGGTGAGGATAAAAAAAAAAAAAAAAGGAATATGTCCAATATCTTTAAATTTAACATGTCCAATCTTATTTGACCACCATTTTATTTCTTAACATATTACCTACTAGTAATCCCAAAGTGGACCATTCTGACTTTGTTCAGGTTACTATCTGCCATGATCCAGCTGTTGGTAGCTAACAGTTTGGAGACAGATCTTAACACTCCCAGGCGATTAGAAGCTATCTTTATTAGCCTATTCTATACAACTATAAGAAAAGCTCTTTATGAGCCTTTCATGGAATACTCACATTGTTTAGCGTATACTATTAATTTGAGATTTTTAGCAAGGCATGAGTTCATTACTTAAGCAACCTTTGCTTCTCTGCATACGTGCTTCTGTTCCTTACATTAGGACTTAGAAGGTGGGCTCTTATGGAATGAGTAGAAACAGGTGAGCTTGCCATGACTGGGCTGTGGCCTGGGGTGCTTTTCCCCCGAGATGTGGTGCCTGGGTGCCCAGCGTGCCTCCTGACGCATGGCTCCGCGTGGCCTGCGGCTTGCGCTTGCCTGTGGCAGGACTTGTGAATGGCTTGTGCTACGTGTCGTTGCGAAGAACCCAGTTATGTCGTGGTCCTTACAGGTGTATATTTAATTGCTTTCTGCAGTGATGGAGAGGGGAGGAAAAGGACCTCATCGACTTGCAGCAATGATTCCCTGAACGTTGGAGGAACCCCGGCCACTCCTCGCCGAATCTCCTGGCGGCAGCGCATCTTCCTCAGGGTTGCTTCTCCCATGAACAAGTCTCCCTCGGCAATGCAGCAGCAGGGTCTGTGCGGTGCTCGCTCACGAGTTACTCCTCACTCATGTGAATTAGGGAACGGGGAACGCAGTGGTGTGTGTGCAAAGAGATCTAAGTATTCCAGTGGAGAAGTAACTTATCTTTCTATATCTGAGATAGTGGTTAACTTCTCAGATAGCATTAGAACGTGTTAGACACTCAGTAAATGCTTGTTGAATGAATGAATGAATGAACGAACGAACGAACGAACGAATGAGCTTCCAAAACCAGAAACGATGATAGTGCTAGAAAAGAAGTCAAAAATATTTTTTTAACTTTTCTATTTTTTATTTTGAAAATATCTTTTAACTGAATTTATTGGGGTGATTTAGGTTAATAAAACCATATAGGTTTCAAGTGTACAACTCTGTAACACATCATCTGTACACTGCACCGTATGCGCACCACCCAAAGTCAAGTGTCCATCAGTAGATGAGTGGATTAAAAAACTGTGGTACATATACACAATGGAGTACTATGCAGCTGTAAGAAATAAAGATCTCTTATCCTTTGAGATGGCATGGAAGGACCTGGAGAGTATTATGCTAAGCAAAACAAGCCAAGCAGAGAAAGACAAATATCAAATGATTTTTCTTATTCGTGGAATATAATAATTTTGCTAAACAAAATTAACCCAGAGACATGGAGGTGGGGTACAGACTGACAAGCCTCAGAGGAGAGGGCAGTTGGTGGGAGAAGAGATAAACCACAGAACTCACTTGCATGTATGCATAACCAATGAACATAGACAACAAAGCTGGGGATGGGGCTGGGGGGAAGGGGAGAAGGGTGTCAATGGGGGAAAAATGACAAACATCTGTAACAAAAACAAATTAATAAATAAAATTTTTTTAAAAAAAGAAAGACAGGAATCAAGAATTAGAGGATGACTATGATATTTTATGTGTTTGGAAATGAAAAACCCTAGAAACTCTGATCAGAGCCCTACATATAATACTTCAGTGGTACTTAGAGGGCATTTCTAAAATTAAGAGCGTCAAAACTTCAATGTACTAAATATTCAACTCAAGAAGCTAAAACAGGAGTGAAAGAGTAAAAATATTTTAAAAATTATTTATGAGGAAAATAAGGATAAGAGTGGAGGTCAATTAATAAATTTTTAAAAAGTAAACAATTGACATTGCTAAAGATAAAATTAACTCTAGGCTGGTCCGAAAAAACTTCACAGAAAAGTTAGATATTTATTTGATCTCATTGCTGAGACAAATATGGCTCAAAAAGAGGAACTAGCCAAGCTCGAGAGTCATTGGAGGGAATTTTGCAGTCAGAGAATCATGAGAAATTAAGCACTAGGCGCAGAGAACAGGCAACTGAGGAGAGGCTAGAAACATTACATGAGGTCAGAGTCTGAAGCCGTCTATATACTCTCCCCAGGAGTCTGGACTTAGTTCTTTGGGATATAAGCAATCATTGAAATGCTTTAAGAGAGAGGATCACAACTAGTCGATGTGTCTCTCTCACATTGGTGTTTCTCTCTCTCTCTTCCTCCCATTCTCCCTCCCGCTCTATCTAAAGATAAATGCAAAAATGCCCTCTGGTGAGAATAAAAAAAAAAAACGAGAGAGACAGGTTCATGTCTGTTAATATAAAAAAAAATTGGCCACAGTACAAAAGATGGCCTGAAACAGAAGAAGCAAATGAGCTCCAGGAATTGGGTAGGAGTGTTGCAGGAGGAGCGAGCAGGGGTCTGAGCCAGGACAGGCCCGGATGGCTCAGTCCCGTTGTTCCCTGGAAGGCTTCAAATGGTAGATGGGGCCTTTAGGAGTTCCCGCATACGCACACAGTGTTTCTGTTTTGCACAACCAGAGACTGTACATAGGTGAATTACAGAAGTGTTAAAACTCAGGGGAAAGGCCGGTTCATTTCGGAGCACCTACCTTATAGGTCACGTTGTGTGGAAAGGGGAAGTGGTGGAGGACACAGGCTTTCATTTCACTCTGAGAGGGAAAGCTGGAAGGGGAATTCAGGCTGGCGAGTTTACTTTAACCATTAGTTCCAGAAACTAAGTTACTGGGAAAGTGGTTTTGTGCAAAGCTTTAAAGGTGGACTGTATAGGATGAGAGTGTGTGGATTCCAGAGGAGACTTCTGTAGTCTGGGTTACTCTGTGGAATGCCCCTCACGCTTTTCCTCTCTGCAGATGGCCTGGACAGGAACGAGCTGCTGCCTCTGGCCCCTCTCGCTCCCACCATGGAGGAGGAACCGGGGGTGATATTCGTGTCTGGGGATGATGACCCAGAAAAAGTTGAAGAAAGAAAAAAATCAGAAGAACTGAGGAGTTTGTGGAGAAAAGCTATTCACCAACAAATCTTGTTGCTTCGAATGGAAAAAGAAAACCAGAAACTTGAAGGTTAGCCATTCAAACAGGGCTAAATGGTATGATACTATAATTTAAGATTGTAGGTTACAACTATCCCTCTGCCCCCTAAATTCACAGCTCAATCTTGGACTGTTTACACACTTTTACTAGACTATGGATTGTAATTGCTTATTTCTATTTTGGGAGGTGGTTATGATGTGGGAAAGGCCAGCTTAAGATATGTATTTGCATTTTGGTTTAATGGATTTGAAACATCAAGCACCCTTAGAGTATATTTGGGTAATAGAGAATGTAGATAATACAGTAATCAGCCATATGTATTTGATCATCAATGTTATTTGCCATGACTAAAGTATCATTGTGCATTACTTTTTAAAAAAACACTCTTTAATATGATAAAGCAAATTCTCTTCTTATTGAATATAATTTACAACTTTCAGGCTAATTGTATTTATAATAGGAGAAATATGACTATTTCAAATAAATGGTATCCAATTTAACTGTCTAATTAACTACATATCATCAAATCAAAGTTCCTATTTTTTGTTACTGCTTTATAAATTTTCTATTTAAAAATCATATTCAAACCATTACATTTGTAATTGGATAATTTATAGTAAGTATTGTTCTATTTGTGGTGCTTTATTGCTAAGTTTATGAATACCAAATGCTTTAGAATGTGTTTTCCAGACTTTGAAATATCGATGTTATTTACCCCAGTACTGATAGAATCACACACAAGATGTGGAGACAGTACCAAAATATGGAGACAGAACTAAAATGTATTAATGCCATTATCTTTGGCAAATCACTTAACTTAAAAGAGCCTTGTCTTTTACATTAATAAAATGAAAGATGTAGCTTAAGTGGGCCCTTTGACTTTTCAGTCTTAGAAACTGTACAGTCCAGGTTTGTCTCTGAGTGGCTTTTATTATGTTGCCTCTCGAAAAACTTTTTAAATACAGGTATTTACATTTCTGTGCTCATCTTCCAACTTAAGAGTCCTCTTACTATACCTGTTATTCAATTTATTTTGTAATTTCTACAGTATTTATTTAGTTTGCAAATACACAATTTATTTTCTTTATTGTTATTATTATTATTATTTTAGCAAAATGAAGAGTACTAAGCTTTTGCATATCCCTAGGAAATAAATCTTAAAAAAAAAAAAAAAATGGAATGAGTTCTGTTGCCATAGCTTTAAAGCTCAGTGTGATAAATGGAATGCCCACTTGAACTTTTTAAAGGAATTGAATTTACAGGGTGGGGCAAAAGTAGGTGTACAGTTGTTCGTATGGAAAATGCTACAATAATTAATAAATAATAATACAAGAATAAACTCTGTGTTTTGCATACTCACAACTGTAAACCTGCTTTTGCCCCATCCTGTGTTTTTTTAAGCAATTGGTTACATTGTGAACTAACTCATAAACAGCAAAGAGGTTGAAAAAAGGATGACTGTCGTTCCTTCCTCTAAAACATTTAAAACATGAAATTATATTTCATTAACATTTGGGAGTCTGTGCAGGAGAATCTTATATTAAATTTCAAAGGGTAGTTTTACAATCATAGACTATTTGCTTTGGAAATGGCCTTAGAGATTATGAAGCACCCTTCCTTATTCTGCAGTTGTTAGTCATTGGCGTGGCTGGGTAAGGAATTAACCTAAGGTCACACAGTGATACACCGGCAGACAAGTACTAAACCTCATATTTACTTCTCATGGTTCTTGGGCTTTTCCCAGAGTGCCATAGTATTTCTCAACTATGTGTGTTAGTATAGGGAAATAGAATGTTTTAATGCAAATGACTTTGTATTCTCTTTTTTAAATCCTCACCTGAGGATATTTTTATATTAATCTTCAGATAGAGCTGGAGGAAGAGAGGGAGAGAGAGAGGGAGAAAGAGAGGGAGAGAGAGAAACATCGATGTGAGAGAGACACATCGATTGGTTGCCACCTGCACAACCCCACCTGGGGCAGGGGACAAACAGCAACCGAGGTACGTGCCCTTAGCTGGAATTGAACCTTGGACTCTAGTCCGCAGGTGACGCTCTTACCCTTGAGCCATACCGGCCAGGGCTGACTGTGTGTATTCTGAGGTCAGTTATATTACATAAATTGACATAAGAAAGGAGGTGACATTTAGAGCATTCTATAGAAACCTTTATCAGTTCTATATTTATTTCCCCGCTTATGTAACAAAGACAAAAAATAGTTTAGCTTATCAAATTCTAGCCAATAGACAATCATTTCTTGGTGGTGCTTTATTCGTGCCTGGTGAACCAGTTGAGGGCAGAGATGAACTGCTCTTACCCAGCAGTTTGTCTTCGGGGCTTGCAACTGGCAAGTAGGTGCTTATTATTATTTTAAATGAAAACAATGGTCTAGAGAAGATTGGAGAAAAAGAAAACCTGAGGTTATATTACACTCTGTTCATTGTGAGAAAAATCATTAGTAAAGTTAGATGTAAGATTGTATTTATTATTCGATTTAATGAACTTTTATTTGATTATCACAGAGGAATATAAAGCAAATATTGAGGGGCAAAGCTAAATTATGTTAGAAAGCCATCTAGTGGTATCCAGGAGGAATATTTTTGTAGTGCGATTTATTATTTTTTTCATCCTGTCTGGACTTGTAAGTAGAAAGTTTTACAGCTCTGCTTGAATAGCGGTATATTATAAGATACTTACATTCTTTTGAAAAGGTTTCAAATGCAATTAAGTAAAGAGTAATGCTCGTTTTGCTGTTGTTTTTGTGCTGTCGAGGACTTTGGAGGCATGACTAAGATTTGTGTTGCAGAAGGTAAGGTGGTTGAGACTCCCGTGCAATGTGATACGAATCGAAGAGAAAGAACATGCTTTCATAATTTTCCTTCCATCTCTACTTTGAAATCAAATAAAGACCAAGTCAAGAAGTGGTTACTTTTATGGGCATTTCTTTTAATGAGCCCTGGGCTTATATTTTAGACCATCAAATGAAAGATAATTTTGTTCTATTTGAAAAATGGAAGCAGTGATAACTTCAGTAAGATAAATTTTCCTCTTTAAGATGATTCAAAATGAGCACAGGAACACATAACTCACTGTTGTTAAGGGCAGTGTTGGTAACTCCAGAAATAGTTATAAAAATATATCAGGCTATCATGGTCAAATATTTCTGGAAGTCAAGGTGAGCATGAAGCATTGTTTTCTTATAGGTGTCAAACATAAAATATTAACACTTTAATGGTGTTTGAAATGATGCAAGTTGTCACTTCTGAGGCTATCACATTTATCAACAAATTGAAATTTACAGCATAGGAAACATGATTTGTTTTTATGTTCAGCAGAGTTACAGTCCATGATATACACAATAAAACTCTTTAGGAAGTTATTCCTGACATTTCCTTGCAGGAAATGACTCAAAGTTTGAGAACCTTTTATGTATTCTCAGTTTTTTAAAAGTTTTCTTTTTGAGAAAATGTTAGTGGTTGATTCCTAAAAGTCATTTGATAAAGTTTTACAAGTACAATAAAATGATAAAAACACTATGTTTTAAAAACACATCGGTCCTAGATAAATTCTCTTGTTTTTCTCAGCGAGCAGAGATGAGCTCCGATCCAGAAAAGTTAAACTGGACTATGAAGAAGTTGGCGTATGTCAGAAGGAGGTCTTAATAACCTGGGATAAGAAGTTATTAAACTGCAGAGGAAAAATCAAATGTGACATGGAAGACATTCACACTTCTCTCAAAGAAGGTATTCTGGAACATCTCAATCTTTTTTTTTCCGAGAAGCCTCAGAGATTTTTTTCTTTTTATTCATGCACCTCGGGCATACTTTTGTCTTTATGCTTTACCTGTAAGAAAAGGGCAGTCATTATTTCTGCCAGCAGCCAGTGACTCCCTCGGTAAGAAATGGTGCTCATGGAGGAGTGTCCCCGAGGAGAGAGCAAACACCTTTTTGCAGACGTCCCTGCCTCCTTCACCCACTGTTCTCAGCTCTGTGTCCTTGTTCACCAAGGAAGGAGCCGATCATGGGCACAGATCTTTGATCATATGCATAAACATAATTCAGACTGATAAACTTGACTCATTGCCATCATTTGCTTTGAAGGGTTTATTTACATACATGTACGTGTGTATGTATGTGTATATTCACCTACATGTATGTGTTTATATATACAGAATTATATTCTTATTCATCAATCAGTTTTCCTTTCATTTATTTATTTTGGAAAAATTTACTTTTATTTAGCCATTCTATTGCATTGCTGCTCTGCCATATAAAATGACTGATATTTAAACATCGTAAGTTTAAAATTAAAACTGACACGTACATACTTTGGGTGCGTTTCTGTGACCCAGATTACATATATTGAGCATCTCCAAGGCCTGCATAAACTGGGTGTAAAATAAAAGTCCCCCCACCAAAAAAATCCTAAGAAATCTGACAACGAATCTGGTTTTAAAGGGTTATAGTAACGTGTGAAACTGTTGCGTAACTAAATGTAAATTAAGATTAATTTTGTAAGACGCTACATTTACAAGCCTAATATATTGGTGTGTTTCCTTGAAGATATGGAAATCCTAAACTATTCATTGAATGCATTATTTGGGAGACAAGAAATTGTTTAATAGAATGTGTGGGAGATGTATGACTTTTAAAGATGTTTTAGGGGTTCTCATCTTTCCATTCCTTATAGGATACAGTTCAAACTTCTGAGCATTGTGTCCTAGACCCTCCATAATCTCTCCTTCATCTTTCTGATCTCGCTTCCTGCCTCTTGCTACCTTGTATCATGTGCTCCAGAGAGACTGTGGGTCCCAGTATGTCCCAGGCTATTTCTTGTGTGGAAAGCTGCAGCCTCTGTACACTTCCTTACCATGCTTCCTGCCCCCCTTTCCCATCTGCCATTCTTTCTGTCCCATCTTCTTTCCACTCCTCCTTCCCCCCATTCCTGCGCCCCTCTCAGGGCGTTCACCCAAATTCCTCCTCCCGAAGAGATTGCTGCCCACATTCCCAGTCTGAGAATCCTATTATCCTCCAGCTCTCCGTTCAAATACCATTTCCTTAGACATAGTATGGCTGTCCCTCTCCTCCACCACAAGGAATGAGCTTCATCTTATTATTCTTTCTTGTGATTCTTTCCCTTTCATTGTAGTTATCATGATTTGTAATTTTATATTGATGTACGCATCTGTTGGGATGGTTTTTTTTACCCCTCCACTGCTGTGCACATCTGGCATCTAAGACAACATCTTGCACAAGTTACTTACTAAAGGGCTGAGTGGAGAGGTGAATGAATAAATGAGACTAATTCTCCTGAGAATGCATTTATTCCTCTCTTAGTGATGAGGTACCCTCCGTGCCATGCTTTGTACTCTGCTACATATTAGATGCCCAACAAATATGTGTTTAACGGAAGAGAACTACCTTTTTGTAAAACTGAGATAGATGGATAATAAAACAGTCCACTCTTGTTACCAGTAATTCATTTAACGAGCTAATGAAAATTACCCTTGAAGAATGACATTTCATACACTCATTCATTCATGCAACAGATGTTTAAATAGTGATGTATATTCTTGGACTGCATCATACACAGATGAAAGCATGCTCACTGTTCTCAAGGAACTTACCACTGAAGTAGGGAAAATAGACAAACATACAGTATAGAGCTAACTGTAATCTAATGTGGCACTGTTATAAGTAGAGTATGAGTCAAATAGTATGTGAAAAGGGGGTGATTACTCCTAGAAATGTCAGGGAGATCTTCAGCAGAAGAATGGCATTCAGGCTCATCCATAAAAGCAGAAATACACTAGGCATTCAAGTAGCGGAGCCTGGGTTTCCATAAGACAACGGTAAGAAACTAGAGGTGTGTAAATAACCATACGCTTCTTCCACTTAGCGCATGGTGGGAATAGGAGGCAACTGGACTGAAAAAGGTGGTTTGGAGGTTCATTGTGGAGGGCCCTACGAATCATGCCGGTGAGCCTGAGTTATCCCTTTTGGACAAGAATACCTTTAGCTTATGCAAACTGTGGCTTTGTGATCCAAAAGATTATTGCCATTAAACCTTCCTTTAACCAGCTGGGGCTCAGGAACGTAGGCCAGATCTAGTCTGTCTAAACTGAAAAAACACTCAGTGAAATAAAATGAGCTGCTCTGTGAGAACTGAATTCTGTCCCTCCCAGTGCTCACTTCATATCCCCTGGCACAGAAAGCATGATTGTAGCACACGCTGAATTGCTTGTGACAATTCAGACATGGAGTTTTCAGACATGGAGTTAATGCTTCATCATATAGGCTAGAAGTATTTTTCTTAAAGACCGAATGTTGTTCAGGAGCGCTCCGGTTATACCGTCATATTGTATTTCTCGTTTTTATTATTTGATTCTTCTACGACCCTATAGGAATGCTATTTAATTCTCTTTTACAAAGTTACTTGTTTATGACAACTATTTAGAAGTTATCATATGGAGATGTGCATGTGTTACCAGCTTCAAACCAAATAAAAGGTGATAATAGGCAGTCATACATTTCAGGATTTCAGCATGTGGTCTCGGAAACCAGATTTCCTGAGTTCTAATTCTCGCTGTGTGGATTTGGGCAGGTCGCTTCGCCTCTGTCTGCCTCAGCCTCACCATCTGAGAAGTGGGGATAATAGCAGTTACCTCTCTCATTGGGCTGTTTCCTGAGCACATTTACCATGCTTAGTAGTGAGGCCCCCTCAGTAAATGTTGCCTTAGGTGCTCACTCAACGTTGGCTGACGTTGTCTATATTGCCATTATTATCGTGGTCATGTGAAGGTTTTCTTTCGCAAGAGGTCGGCAGCCACAGGATCGAACTTGCCAGTCATTGTGCGGTGACCGCCGGAGGGCGCGCGGGCCGGCACAGCGGACGGTTCGCAGCACCGCCTGGTTCACCAGCCACGCCGCAGCGGCTTCCTTCCAGAGTTCAAGACCCTGCTTTTTCTCTCGGGCTATAGGTGTTCCCAAAAGTCGCCGAGGAGAAATCTGGCAGTTCCTGGCGCTGCAGTATCGTCTACGGCACAGATTGCCCAACAAGCAGCAGCCTCCGGAGACGTCCTACAAAGAGCTCCTGAAGCAGCTCACGGCGCAGCAGCACGCCATCCTCGTGGATCTGGGTATGTTCGTCCCGGTGATGGCTAGTCGCGAGTCAGCCACAGGTCTGTCTGGAGAGCTTCCGTTCGGCTTTTGGTGCTGAGAAAGCGGATCTGTTGGTCTCTGTGGAGATGCTGACTTTCTCCTTTGGGGAGGCCAAGTTGGTTTTGTATCTAGTTGAAGACGCCATAAATGCCTGTGTGGGAGGCGACGTTTCTGTTCCCAGACTTACCCTCGGAAAAGAGACTTACCTTAGTTGTGAATCACTATAAAGTCCACATTGTGGGGAACTCAGTTCCTGTGTTTTGAATAACTGGCTTTTGTTTGGGGTAGAGAGTTACCTCCATCAGCGCTGATTCTGAGCTAGGTTGGAGTAGGTTAAAAGGACTACTAAAAATTTTTTTTTTAACAAAGATTGACTAAATGTACCTGGACATATTGTTGAAAACGAGCCTTTGAATATGACTTTTAACAGCAATGTAATAAGTGGTTATGTTGTGGAAATCATAAATACATCCCTATAGGCTGAAAGAAAAATGAGCTGTCCTAATGTTATATGAATGGGTAATTATGACCTGGGGGAGAATTTCCAGTGACAGCATCATAAAAGCCCTACTGAATTTCAAATAACAAGAAAGTAAAAATAGTATGACTTAAAAACTATATTGTCTAGTTTTTCTCATAATTAACATATTATATTTTATTACTTTAAACTATCAAAATTTTTGGATTACATGTAGCACATTGAGATTTGACTATTTGATCTGTATCCCTAAAAGGTGATATATTTACAGTGAAAAGAAAGGTATGTTACTTGAGCCTGTTTGCGAAAACGAGGGGTTAGCATTTATTGGAGTCACCTTATATTAGGGCATATAAAAACCAATGGCCAAAATCTAGTTTTGACCTCTGTTCCTTTTAGGCAATAGCTTTTGTTGTGAAAGAGACCCAAGTCGGTTAATATTTTTGTACCCAACAGAATTAGAAGGGAGAAAAAAACTGAAAACATCGGTTCTTGTCCTGATTTTACCACTGAACTGTGGTTTTAGGCAAATTAATTTGCTTCTGAGTCGCAATCCTGTCTCTGAAATGAGGACTTGGACTAGGCGATCCCTGTGGACTCCGCTGTGGTTCTGTGACTGGAGGTTGATGATGAGACTGGAAATTGGGATGATGCATTCCAGGCTGGTCAAGATGTCCTAACAGAGAGAAGGAGATGGTGGGATCAGAGTATAGGAGTTTACTTATATAACTTATGTATAGTTTTCTTTAGCAAACATTTTGACTGAGAAAGTAAAATGATCATTTAAAAAAGTGCTGATGTGACTCTCAGCCATCTGTGTTTCCTCAGCGCATTCTTGTTATTTTCTCATATCCTCCCTTCCCTTGCTCCGTAGAATTAATCTTATCAGTTAAAAATCTGGAATTCTTACAAGTTTTAACAGACATGAGTAGTGGTTTTACAAGGACGCTAGCATCTTCTTCATTTTTGTGGCACGTGGAAGGGCCCACACTGGTGTCCGTAGTTTGGGTGGTGCAGATGGGTTCATGTCACTGTTTTGTGCCAGCATCTTGGTGACCAGGGCTGATTGTATAGGCTGGCTCAAGTATCATCACCATGGTCATTGTATGCCCAGAGGTGAATGGTAAAAGGCACTTTTTTTTTTATATCACCTTGAACCCTTCCTTTCCTTGTCCTTTTGGGATATAATGGGGGGGGGGAGGTCTACATGGTTCATGGAGGTGGTTTAAGAAACAGAGAGCAAAGGATGTTTTAAATATAAGTATTTCCTGAATGATAGACTGAACGTAAAACCGAACAATCCCCCCAAGGCCCTCCAGTGTCATATTCCAAAAGAAGCAGGAATAAATCTGCTCAGGACTACCAAGATTTCCTGTGAAATCATACACTACCTCTTAGAGAATTCTGGTTTCAGTTAGCGGGTGGTCTTTATGTGACCGTAGGATTTGTTTTGATTTATAGTTAGAATAAATTTTATATTTTTTTCCTCTCAAGATCTCTTCTGCATATATCCTTGATTTGTTTCTAGATTTTTTTTTTTTTTCTAGATAGAAGTTCTGGTTAGCATAAAATGTTTACTTCCCTATTTTATAGGTGGAGCTAGGATGGTGCTCTGCAAGGTGAGACTTGGCACTAAAGAGAGAGAGAGACAGACAGACAGACATACTTAGTTCAATGGGTACACCAAGCAACTCTCACTGGTTTGAAAAAGAATGTGTATTCCTGGAAATCACTGAATTGCAACTTTGCTCTGGTCTCCAAAGCATCAGGACGTCTCAAGACTATTTCTTTTCTTTTCCTCTGCAGGACGGACATTTCCTACTCACCCTTATTTTTCAACGCAGCTCGGTGCAGGGCAGCTGTCACTCTTCAACCTCTTGAAAGCCTACTCCTTGCTGGACAAAGAAGTGGGTTACTGTCAGGGGATCAGCTTTGTGGCCGGAGTCCTGCTTTTGCACATGAGTGAAGACCAAGCCTTTGAAATGCTGAAATTCCTCATGTACGACCTGGGCTTCCGCAAGCAGTACAGACCTGACATGATGTCGCTGCAGGTGAGGCTGTAGATGTTCACGAGCAGCGAGTAATGTTCTTACCAAAAACCTTAGCAGCAGCCCTCTTCTGAATTCCAGTGGGTTTGAAGACATTCAGGCCCATTGTCTTGGAACTTGGATAAATCTAAAGCATGTTTCCGTCCGTGGAATTTGCTGTTTTGCTAAACCTCTAAGTGTAGGACCTTCACGTGCAGAATAACTTTTCCATCAAGTTCCTGAAGTGAGTAAATAAGCAATTCAAGAAAGATCGTGGGTACTCAGGTCTCTATCCCCTAAGTCCACATGTGATGTGGAAGAAGAATCAAGTCATCTATATTCACTTTTTCTCAACTTGTCAGTTGCAAAGACTCATAGGTCTTTTGTTTGCAATCTGGAAATATAATGTCTTTATTCTTTTACTTCATGCACACATGACAGGTATCTATGTCATGGTTCTTCTTGAGCTCACCCTGTCTCCCCTCTTTTATCTTCAGCTCAGAGAGGTCCTTAACTAGGAAAAAGTATTCAAAATGGGTGGTACTGCTTCAGCCTGCTTTTCTCAGCAGGCTCTGAAGAAGCACTGTTCAGATTTTTTGGTTAAAAAGGGTATGTATTCACTGCTCTGCCATCTTTTATAGAGAGAGGAGGGGGAGAGAGATAGAAACATCAGTGTTGGAGAGAAATATCCATCAGCTGCCTCCTGCACGCCCCCTACTGGGGATTGAGCCTGCAACCCAGGCATGTGCCCTGACTGGGAATCAAACTGGGACCTCCCAGTCCATGGGACACTGCTCAGTCCACTGAGCCACACCAGCCGGGCTGCTACTGCCATCTGCAGCCTATTTCGGACTCCCTGTTTACACACTCCTCCTCTCTCGTTTAAATTTCACTTTCCTTAGTGTATAGGTTTCTAACAAGAAGTTTAGATTTTATCTATAGATACGATATCCCAAACAACCACTACCTTGCAATTTAAAGCTTTCAGAAGTAAAATATAAAGGAAGACTTTAAAGAGAGTTATGTCAGTGTTCTCCTGCTTTGAAGTGAGGTAGGCATAATACCTAGCTAGTCATAATATTATGCTTTAGGTAAGAAGTAAAATACTTAAAGTGCTTTGAAGAGGTACTGTTTCCTGCTTCCCAGCGATCAGTTTTCTCATCTAATGTTTTAGGTGCCAATCCACAGGCAAAAAAAAAGGACTTTTTGTTTTATGAATAATATAGTAAATGGGATTTTCTTGAGAGGACGAGTGGAGGAATGCTCCACTTTTCTTTTTGATGACATTTTTGCTATGGGGTAGGCTTTGCTCTCAGTGTTTGATGTTCAGGTGTACGTTCGCCTTCAGGACGTGCCCCGGGGTTTGTAAATCAGATACAGTGAGGTGCTTCCTAATGGAGGACTATTCATATGTCTGAAAACATTCCACAAGTGAAATAATAACAATGACTACGGAAGCTTTTACTTTTTCCATATTGGATAGGAAACATTCGTGCCCTTGTAAGGAATTAAATAGCTCTGATTTCCAGAAACACCAGTTTGGTAGCTATCGCTATAATCTCGAAGACTGGAGAGTACCTGTGAGTATTGTATTTCAGTCCAAAAATAGAAAGCTGTCACTTTAAAATGCAGTGATTTTTAAAATTTATTTTAACATGTCTCATCAATTTGACATGCAATTTTCGGTGGTATCATTTTTATTGGCCACCAGATAGGGAACCTTATTCTAGGAGAGTAGATCCTTTTGCTTTGTAAAGTGACATACAACACATTTCCACTTTCTAGAGCAAGAAGTGTTTTTTATGCCATCGATATGAATTTCAAAAGTGAAGCAGCAATGGCCTTGGAAATTGCTTGGTACGATTTCTGATAACCTGCACATGTGAGCTCAGGCACTGAAGGCTGTCTCAGTTACCTTATCTGTAAAAGGAGGGGGTTGAGGTCTCTTCTAACTATGTCTCATCATTTTTTTGTGTCTGCTGTTTATTTTGTTGACTGATAAAAGTATTATATCTTTTTAAATTTTAATCCTCACCCGAGGATATTTTTCCATTGATTTTCAGATAGAGTAAAGAGGAGGGAGAGAGGGAGAGGGAGAGAAACATTGATGTGAGAGAGATACATTGATTGGTTTCCTCTCTCATGACCCTGACCAGGGCTGGGTATTGAACCACAACCAAGGCACGTGCCCTTGACCGGAATTGAACCCATGACCCTTTGCCTCACAGGCTGATGTTCTAACCCTGAGCCAGATTGGCCAGGGCTATATCTTTTCATATGAAGTCTTTGGTCTCTAGTTTTTTCCATCTTCTCATTGCTCCACCCTTCTCATCTGTCCCCTCTTCCCTCTGCAGATTTGTCATGTTATCTATAAGGTAGAAAGGAAGAGTTATTTATTCTTAGAAAATAGCATTTTATTATTAAAGCTCTCTTTGAAAGAAGACTGAATTGTGATTTTATTTGCCTTTTTCAAAGGAAATCTAATGTAAATATGCCCTGATGGAATGTTCTCCACCCCTAGTTTAGAAAGTAGGAGGAAAGTAAGGTCCGTTAAAAAAATTAAACATTGAATTGTTGCTTCTGGATTACGAGCATAACTAAACAAGAACAGATTGCTTTTGATGCTATGCTTTCTTTTTATTCTGCTAAGTAGATTCTCTGATTTTTGTGCTACCAAAGTACTTTGACATAACTTCTATTGATATAACTCGGAGTGTCTAGTTTATAAATTGTAAATGGCCTGAGGGAAATACATGTTTTTATTCCAATATGGTTTATTAAGATAATCTCATTTTTTAAAAACTTTATGTTTGTAGCTAAGCTTTTTATTTTATAGCTGTGACTTCCTGTGGCTTTCTTTCCTTTTACAGTTTCTGTCAAACCTTAGTTTCCACAGATATGTGTTATTGATGAAGATCAAACAAATAATTAGCTCTATTTATACATAGTACTTAGAATTTTAGTTTTGTGCTCTGGAAACCACAGTTGTTGAATTCACAATATAGCTGGGTATTTTAATGTATTTTCATAGAGCTAACTATTTAAAGATGGTATTTTGTGATACCTTCTAGTGAAAAAAGTTCTGCTAGATTTTATAAGATATTGTATCCATTTCATACTAAAGTGTCAAGCTGATATAACTAATCAAGGAGCCACTACTCAATCTGTTACTGTGTGGATAAAAATATGAATCAAAGTCCAATTCATACATTTATTTATTATTTATTACTGCTCAACCTTACTCCCAAAGTGAGTTTAAAAGTTGCTATGTGCCGTCTTTATAATTTTTTTGAAACACCAGTAAGCCACATGAAGTCATTTCTTCTTTCAATACTAGAAACATTTAGACTGCAGTTTTTGCTTTAGGCAGCTTTGTCATGGAAAGGAAGCAGCTGGAGTACCTTGGACTTTAGAAATCACATCTCGGGCTTCTGGTCCATGACACGGGAAGCCAGCAGTGTCCTCACATGGAGACTCCCTGATGGCCTAGGCCAGAGCTCCGTCGTACAGCAGACGCCGGGCCCAGCAGACAGAGGCCAGCGTTGCTTCTGAGCGGAATGTGGTAGATTCTTTAGAATGGAGGCTTTTCCGGCACTGGTCTGAAGTTCGAGTGGGCTTTCCATGAGAGCCCTGGACCAGCACAGTTCTGATTACACTCCAAAAGCAGCGCCTTCCTACATGAGGGGACATGACCATTTCCATACGTATGTTAAACAAAAACACACGTGATGGCGAAACTTGCCCAGTGGTCTCACATGACCTTTCTGTGACCTGCTTTTATGACCTCAGTTAAGTGAAATTCAACTTTAATATCAACTTCGACCCAACAATAAAAATAAAGGAATGCTGCTTTTATTTATTTAAATACATATGAATTAGTCATTCAATGTTAGAGTAATGAAAAGGAAAGTTTGTGTATTTTTTTGCACCCTCAGATGAATGCATAATATTTTATTTTCTTCTCCACATTAACCTTAGATTCAGATGTACCAGCTGTCCAGACTCCTTCACGACTATCACAGAGAGCTCTACAACCATCTGGAAGAAAACGAAATCAGCCCCAGTCTTTATGCTGCCCCCTGGTTCCTCACACTGTTTGCCTCTCAGTTTCCGTTAGGATTTGTAGCCAGAGTTTTTGGTAAGAGGTGCCTGTGATCAAGTGGAACAGTGTTATTTATTCTAAGGAATGTACTGCTAGCCAGTTGTTTTATCATGGGTCACACAGAATAGCAGATTGCCGGTTGAATTGAGTAAATGTGCCTGGCTCTTTTCTGAGAGTAGTTTGAAACCATATTGGTCTCAGATAAAACTGATATTACAAGCAAAATAGGAAGAGGAATTGGGCTCTCTATTTGAGTTAGCCGTATTGGAGCCCTTACTTTCATTTATACCTAAAAATTAGAATATTTTTGTTTTGTTGTTGTTAATTCTCACCCAAGGATTTTTTTTCCATTGATTTTTAGAAAGTGGAAGGGAGGAAGGGGAGAGAGGGAGAGAGAGAAACAGTGATGTGAGAGAGACACATTGATTGGTTGCCTCCCATATGTGCCCCGAGCTGGGCTGGAGTATAAACCTGCAAACCAGGTACATGGCCTTGACCAGGAATCAAACCCATGGTCGTTCAGTGCCCAGGCCTATGCTCTAACCACTGAGAACACCAGCCAGAGCCAGAGTATACTTAAAAAAAAAAATCCAAACTAAGAAGTTGCTCTGTATCATTTTCCAAATTTTCATACTTATCCTTCTGACCTCTGTTTTGTTTTTTCTTCCCCATTGTCCTCTTCAACCTGAATGCAAAATGTGGAGAAACATGTTCTCTGACTGGGTCAATGGAAATACCTATATTAGTGGCATTTCCTAATCTGACTTGTTAACAAGGGGACTGCAATGCATTGCTTACGTGACTCTCCTTTTGTGCCAGTGGTGGTGCCAGTCTCCACGACCCGGTGGCTCAGGGAGAAGCGCTGGGCACAGGCAGCAGGGCCTGGCAGGTTGTTGGGTGCCTGTCTAGCTCCATCATAGCGTTCAGACCAGGAATAAGGAGAGAGTATGACATGATACGCTCCTTTGGGGGGCCCTTAGATCTGTTCCCAAGTCTTTTGTTAGATTTGTCTGAGTTCATTATTTAAAAAGCAAATATTGTTAAAGAAACAACTCTTTACTAGATGTTTAGGACCTTGATGACCTCAGAAAGGGCTCCCACAATTTTTACGTTCTGCTCATCTCCCTGGTATTCATGGTGCAAGTAGTTAATATTCGCAACTGTGCTTTTGCTAAATTGGAGCTTTTGGTCAAGTTGTATTGGCCCATTTGTAGGTCATTACCAGCATTAGATAAAAAATGAAATCAATAGGATACTGTGAAAATATCAGAGAGTTTTACAAATAATAAAGAAAAACATTACTTGGAGAAACTTTAGATTTTTAGGTATATGTGTAATATGTAAACATATACCAGATCACAATGCACAGCCCCCAATGTCTTTCTTATTGGGAGCTGTGGTTTAAAGAGTTAAAGGCTGTCTTAGCAGCAGTGCAGTTTACAGACAAAGAGTATCAGAAGAGTAAAATCAAGATGCACGAAATCAAATGTTCATCTGATTTCTCTTTGGTGTGGCATATACATGACTGCTTTTCACCAGTGAAGTTTTCTCTGGAGCTTGGGTTCCTATGACTAGGTCCTCCATAAATTCCCTCTCTCTATTCTTCTCAGAGAATAGTATGTCAAATCAAAATGATGTTATAACGTTTCAGGGCATCTCTCTCTCTGACTTATGTTTGGAAGCTTGGTACAGAATTCAAGGAAGAAATCTCCCTAGTAGTCTGCTTTCTCCGACGAGAACACGCACGAGCGATGCTGCCCGCGCTCCCGGAGCTGCTCAGTCCTTTCCTTTGAATTGACTGAACAACAGAGACTCTCAGGACAGGGAAAGATGCATGTGCAAGAGGAGCGGAGCAGTCGTTTTCCAGTTCCCTCTTTAAAAGCTCCAGAGGGAACAGAGCCTTCGATGCTGTGCTTTCTTTCTATTCTGCTAATTAGATTGCGCTGATTTTTGTGCTGCCAGAGTACTTTGACATAACTTCAACTGACATAACTCAGTATGTCTAGTTTATACATTGTAAATGGCCTAAGGGAAATGTATACTTTTTTTCAATATGACTTATTAAGATAATAATCTTATTTTTTTTAAACCCTTATGTTTGCCTGTAGATAAGCTTCTTACTTGATAGCTATGATTTCCTGTGGGTCTTTCCTTTTACAGTTTCTGTCAAAGTTTAGTTTCCATAAATATGTGTTATAAAGATCAAACAAATAATTTGTTCTATTTATATATAGTACTTTGAATTTTAGTTTTGTGCTCTGAAAACAACAGTTGCTGAATTGACAATGTAGCTGGATGTTTTAATGTATATTTATAGAGCTAACTATGCATTTAAGGGTGATATTTTGATGATACGTTCTAGTAAGAAGGAGGAACATCTGTTGGTTTGTTTTAGTCATATATTTTGTTGTCAAATCTAGGTGATTTTGATCAGTTTTCTCTTGCAAAATATTTGGTGGTTTTACTGCAGTAATTAAAAAAAAAACAAAAAACACAGTAAACACACACACACACACACACACACACACACACTATTAGCACCAAGAAAGAGCATGCTATTTGCAATAGTAGATGCATAATTTTGATTATGAACATTATCTCTTTGTTTAGATATTATTTTTCTTCAGGGAACTGAAGTTATATTCAAGGTTGCACTCAGCCTACTGAGCAGCCAGGAGACACTTATAATGGAATGTGAAAACTTTGAAAATATTGTTGAATTTCTTAAAAGCACACTACCTGATATGAATACATCTGAAATGGAAAAAATTATCACCCAGGTATGCTTTAAATAATAATAATAAGTACAAGATTATAAGTCAGTTTCCTCTACTAATTAATTCTATATTAAATATTTTAGCATGAAGATGTATTTTTGCTTGACAGCTGTGTGGGTTTTTTTTTTAAATTTTTTTTATCAGATATATTTTATTTAGAAATGAGACTGTTGTGAACTTTCTACATTGTGACATTTTCTGTGTGGCTGTCCACAGAAAAAGTGGCTCAGTGCTACACAAAGAGTTTTCAGGAATCTTGCAGTGTAGACCTGTGGGGAGACTGAAGATAGAACTGGTAGAGTTAGGAAGAACTAATTAAAATGAAACCCACTTACCTTGGTAATACCTTTTAACTTTAAATTCTGTTAAAAATACAAGGAATACCTGTGGCAAGAGCATGGGGCTTTGGAATTAAACAGTACGGATTTGGCATCATCTTCTAGCTCTTTGGTAGTTGTTTGGCTTGCACACTTCATCTTCTGAAACCTAGTATTCTCACCTCCAAAATGAGACAGTACTCAGCTCAAGGGGTTTGTGAGGCTTAAATGAGGAGACCTGTAGTAATCAGGGTCGCTTGCCGGAAATGAAGTCTGCCATTGATGATTCCAGTGATCGTGTAGTTACACAGTTGTAGGCAGTGTTAAGGGGACCAGAAGTCGATGGCCAGTGCCCAGGAACTAGTCACAGAGGGAGGCTGTGCACACCCATGGTGCTGAGGGGGTGGGGAGGATGTAACACTTACCAGCCCCAGCAAGTGCAGGGACTGTGGAGGAGGGATCTCTGGAGGTTGTTGGTGAGCTAGGCAGGCTAGGAGCAAGGTAGAAACCCCCAACCATTTCCTCCTGTCCCTCTGATCTCCTGCTGGCTCCTCCCACTGGCCATGCCCTACCAGAAGCCAGCAGGAAATGACCTGTAGGGAAGTTCAGGGAACCCGGGTCTGCCTCCCAGGGTCCAGCAAAATGGATAAGGGCAGAGAATGGGTCTACTCCCTGCTTTCCTGGGGTCCAGGCAGGTGGTTGTTATATGTTGATGTTCAGATGACATGAACAGGCTTAAGACCATATTTGTAGATAGGCTGTCATCCTTTATGAGTATTGATCAAGTTTGTCCTCTTACTAAAGGCACTGGGATGGCAGATAAAGGACCAAATTGAGAGCAGGGTAAAGGGAGTTTGAGATCTCGTTCTGGTGCCTACTAACTACTAGCTGAGTGACTTTGGGCAAATTACAACCTCGCTCCTTTCCCTACAAAATTGGAACAACAATAATAATCCTCTTTCTTTTTCATATTGTTTATAGGAGCAAATATAACCAATTAGGTTGAAAAATTTTGTACACTGTAATTCACACTAGGACATCAGCTCATATTATTAGATGTAAAATTTTCTGTCCATTACATGAAATCTAAATCATAATAGATTATTCTGTAAATATCTATGAACATATTTTACTTGCTAAAATGTCTATAAGCTGAAAAGTACAGTGTTTTTTTTCACATTTTTATGTATGTATTTATTCTTCAGAAACATCATTTTGGACTGGCAACCAGAGTTTGTGATTTTAGAGAGAGGTGATATCTGATATTAAAATAATGAGGGAATTACCTGGCTTTAGGGATTATTATTAGGAATAATGGATAGAATTGATAGGTAGGTGGATTTGGACTTCATATTAGAAAGACTTTTCTAACAATCAGAGCTAATTAATCATGGAAAGAAGTGATATTAAAGGAGACTCTGATGAGCTTTGTTTGTGGTCACAGTAAAAATGCAAATAATGCAGAAAAGTACAAAGAAGAAAATAAAAGTAACTACAAATCTCGACACCTTAAAATTAAATTAAAAATTTTTTTCAGTTACAGTTGACATTCAATATTATACAGAGGTATTGGTTTCAGGTGTACAGCATAGTGGTCAGACATTTACATAGCTCAGCAAAGTGACCCCCTGATAAATCTAGTACCCAGCTGGCACCATACACAGTTACTATGACATTATCAACTATATTTTCTATGCTGTACTGTACAGTCCCATGACTGTTTTATGATTGCTAATTTGTACTGCTTAATTCCTTCATTTTTGACACCTTGAGATGTAAAACATTTTAAACTTCCTTTTACACATCTCCATTTACTTATATACACATATAAATATGTATATATTTTTACATAAGTGAAATCTTACTACACATGCTGTTGTGTAACCTTATTTTTGTTGTTGTTTCTGTTCATCTTCACCTGAGGATATTTTTTCCATTGCTTTTTAGAAGGAGTGGGAGAGAGGGAGGGAGGGGGAAAGACAGAGAGAGAGAGAGAGAGAGAGAGATTGATTGAGAGAGAGAGAGAGAGATTGATGGGAGAGAGACACATCACTTAGCTGCCTCCCACATGATCCAACTGGGGCCAGAGATTCAACCTGCAACCCAGGTACATGCCCTTGACCAGGAATTGAACTGCAAGCCTCCTGTCCACAGACTGATGCTCTAACTGCTGAGCCAAACCAGCCAGGGCAATGTAACCTGATTTTTAATTAAAATATTTATTAACTGTTAGACATTCTTTCATGCCAATAAATATAGCTCCATACCATCATTTTTAATGACTGTGCCATGGTCTGTTTTGACCATGTACACCAGTAGGGAAAAAGTGATACTTGTTTGAGAGGTATAACAATATTGTCTAGAAATCTCATTTAAATGGGAAGATTTGAGTGTATCTGATTCTAGAAGGGTAAGTCAGATTCTCTGTGGGTTCTTTTCTCTCCACAGCATTAGTGTAGACACCATTGCTTAAATGGCAGCTGCTACCTCATCTTCCCTCACAAGTTCAGACTTAGGAGGGGTTACCTGTCTTGTAATGATAAATAACCTGTCTTCCTATTTGGTGGCATTGTGGGAGAGTAGAGGCAGCCTGATTAAACCCCATACAACCTCTGTGCAGTGATCAGGGCATACAATTTTGAAGATTCTCTATATGGTAGAATATGTAGGTGTCTCCTAAGAGGTTCACATGGATTAGCAAATAGATCAGAATGTATGAGACTTTTCTGCCCCATCGACAAATAATTGGAAGGGCTTTGGATCTCATTATTGTAGAAATACCCTATGCAGCTCACTAATCAGCAAAGATGATCTCTAACATAGAAAGGAGTTACTTAGTAACTAATGTTGTTTACCTGGTATGCTACATGTTGGGAGATAGTTACTAGATTATGTATATTTTGGTTACAAAATATCTCTGAACATTAACTTATTGTAAGTGTTTCAGCCTCATGATGAGAATGTTTCATGTGTGTAGAAATAATCTGTCTGTCCTTACATTGACATCCATGCTTGCTGTTCTTCCTTTTGTTATGTCATACTATTTATCATTAATAAGTATTTGAAAATCTCTCTGAAATACACCAGATACGCAGGCCATATCTGGGTATACACACTGAAGGCCAGACTAACCCGTGGTGTTTTCACGGCAGGTTTTTGAGATGGATATTTCTAAACAGTTACATGCCTATGAGGTGGAATATCACGTGCTGCAGGATGAGCTTCAGGAAGCGTCGTATGCCTGCGAGGACAGCGAACCTCTGGAGAAGCTGGAGAGGGCCAATAACCAACTGAAAAGGCAAAACATGGACCTCCTTGAAAAATTACAGGTAAAGAGATACGTGCCTCTCACCCGTACAGAGCTATCCCGGGAACGACTTGGACGTGACCTGGATTGAACCATTGCTGACCATGGACCACGCTGTGTCAGATTGTTCCTCAGGGCTATGAGGATACAAATGCACTTGCCAATCAAAATACCACGTGGGAGAGGAAATGCACACCCACAAAATACTTCAGTGGCCATTCAAAGTAGAATCTGTTCAGATGTCTAATGGGTCTTGCATGTACAGGGTGGAGCAAAAGTAGGCTTACAGTGATTTGTATGGAAAATAATACAATAGTTAATACATACTAATACAAGAACAAACTCTGTGTTTTGGGTACTCACAACTGTAAACCTATTTTTGCCTCACCTGTTTTCAGTTAAATTCCAGGAAGGAGGGTTGCATGTGGGCAGTTGGGACGCTCTGGGGAACTTGGGCTTGTGACAACTCGGAATGGTTGGTGGAAGAAAGAGTGAGGGGGGAGGGGCTGGTGCAAATGCAGGGATGTGGCCCAGTGGCAGAGGGACCTTGGTGTCAGTAGTTGAGCCATACTTTAGACGGACTAGTCTGGAAAATTAGATGAGGACAGATTGGAATGGGGAGAGAAGGTAGGGATACCAGCTAGAACCATCTGCACAAGTCTAATTGGGGATAATGAAAATTGTGTAGAGTAAAACTCACAGAAATGGAAAGAAAAGGAGACATGTTTGAGAGAATGGAATGAAAACACGTGATACAAAATCCCTGCTATCAAGAAGTTTACGATTACTAGGAAATATAAACGATTAAATATTTCTTTGTAAATCAATGCACATTTATAGACGCAATAAGCAGTTTAGTGGAAATTAATGTTTCACATCTGCACATTACATAATGCATGCTATGTATTCACACCCTGAGGGGTGGGACTGGGGGGGGGAGGTTGGAAGGTGAACCTTCTGGGGGTCAAGGAGGTAAGTTCTCAGTGAGAGCTTCAGTACCCAAGGGCTCCTAGGTTTCTGCTTGTCCCAGTACTGCATCTGTCCCCTGACCAGAGAACACGACAGCCTGCTTCTGTGTAGTGAACCTCTGGACCAACTAGGAGAACAATAGCTCAGAAATGAGGGAACACTAAAGTAACTGCTCCCCAAGAATAGGGACACTAGCTTTCTTTACTGCATCTTACATTAGCTCTGGTGCATAGAAAAATGCATTTTCTTATATAAAAAAAAAGAGCCAATGTTGTTTGTTTTCAAAAAGAAAAATACACAGTTGGGACGTTGTTCATTAATACATGGATATTTCAGTGGTGGTTAATTGAATACTTCCTTATTAGGCGAGGTGTGTTTGCTCCTGCTTTATATCATAATGATTTTTATTAATGGTTACACACTTTTTCATTGATAGTTCAATGTTGTCATCATGTCTGGGTTCCCAAGTTTCATGGGTACCACTGACACCTATGAAAATGGACAGGATCCTGAGTATGTGTTTAGAACACCCCGAATTTCCATTTAGAGGGTGAAAAGCCCCTTTTAGACCTCAAGGCAGTGTTTCTCCATCAGATCGCACTCATTCCAGGGGAACACCGGTGTGTGGAGTGAGCACCCTCACCCCCTTGGGCTAGTGACTTCATGCTGCATTTTTGATGTGTTCAGTGAAATGAGATGTATTTTGTTAGTACCATAGCTATAATTTTGAGAAAGTTATAAATCTCCATTTCATGGAAGGTTTCAGAGTATTTGCTTCACATATTACTTCATTAAGTCCTATGATATGATTGCTGAATATATATAAGATCTGGCTGCTGCTGCTGCAATGAAGAACCAGGGTCTTCAAATTCTTGATTCGGAGAATTTTTTTTTTTCCTTCTCCATTTCTTCCCAACAGACGGCTCATGCCAAAATCCAGACCTTGGAATCCAACCTGGAAAACCTTTTGACTAGAGAGACCAAAATGAAATCTCTGATCCGGACCCTGGAGCAGGAGAAGATGGCCTATCAGAAGACGGTGGAGCAGATCCGGAAGCTGCTGCCCGCCGATGCCCTGGCCGACTGCGAGTCGCTGCTGAGAGACCTGAACTGCACCCCGAACAACAAAGCCAAGGCCGGGAGCAAGCCATAGCGGAGCCTCCGAGAGGGGGTCCCTGGCGCTGCCCCGCGCTGCCCCGCGCTGGCGGAGCCGCCCCGAGTCTGGTGCTGAGCCCTGTCCCAGCCAGCGGGCCCCCGTCGTGGCGTGCCAACCCAGCCATTGCACACAGGCAGACTAGCTGCTGTTGACTATGTACATATGTAAAATGGACATCAAGAACTCATGCTTTCGGTTATAAGGAGTAAATGTATATTTAGAGCAATTTTTTAAAATCAAAACTTCATGAAGTCCCCACCAAAGGGAAGTTAAAGTGAAATTCCCCTTAGACACGTGAAATCATTTTGTCTTTGTAGTGAAACAAAGCTAGAGAATCTTTGTATATTGAAATGTACTTGAAAAAAACAACAACAACGAATGTATTTTTTTTCTCCAAAGAACAGCATGTCTCACTCAGTGGTGCACAGGGGGGACATTTGTGTACGTTATGTGTGTCTGTCCTAAGACGTAGGGCATGGGATCTCTGGGGAAGGGGACTGATTGACGGTCAGGCTCCTGGGGGGTTTTCGGGAAGATGGAAGCCTTCCTCCCCCGCCTGCTTTGTGCCGACTGGCATGTTACGTGTACATGCATTTTGAGTCTGCTTGGGCATTACCTTCGACATGCCTAAGGAGACAGGGGGCTGAGTCTACCCACCCAGCTCAAGGTGAAAGAGAACCTTGCTAATATTTTTAGCAAATCCGACCAGCATTATAACTCAAACTAAAAAGTATCGGGCCTCAGAATTCTAACTGAGGGCCTCAATGGTCCCTATCAGTTTTTCCCCATTTTTGTTTAAATTTCTTCCGCAGCTGTCTCCCCTTTGCTTGGTGCCACGGTTGGTGACAAGGTTTTGCCATTTCCCCACCAAAATGTGGGTGCTCTTCCATTTCTCCACCTTAAATGAAGGACAAGAAAATGCAATGATGATTGGTTTTCTAAAGATGACATGCTGTGCTCAGATACTTTTGTTTTTTGTTTGTTTTTGGACAGTTGATAGAATGTGATAAGCTCATAATCATCTCCTTCCATGTGAAAACTCATGAGAACTGTGAAACGTTTGAAACAAGCTGTTGACATGCGTTGGCAGGAAAGGGGGAGTGTGGCCAGCTCTGCTAACACCACAGCTCCGGGTCTGGGCTCCCAGCTCCACCCCCACCGGCAGCGAGGACGTTCTCGCGTGGAGAGGACGTTCTCGCGTGGAGAGGACGTTCTCGCGTGGAGAGGACGTTCTCGCGTGGAGAGGACGTTCTCGCGTGGAGAGGACGTTCTCGCGTGGAGAGGACGTTCTCGCGCGCAGGTGCGTGGAAGGAAAGTGATGCTGCAAGCATCCACTGCAGAGAGGATTCCATTAGGGCCCCTGGCGGCTGATGCTGCGGTGTTGCCTTTCCACACAAGTCACCATTACTGCTTTTTGCAGTACTTATATGATTACAGATGGATTACCTGGGATAATTTTCTTCAAAGGCTACACTATTGTAGAGTAGAAGAGTCAAGCTCTAAAGGTTTTGGAAAACCCTGATGAGCAGGTGATAAGTATCTGTTACCGCCCCGCCCCACTGCACGCACCTTTACTCAGTGCAATGCTAATGACCTGTTACAAATCAGCATGCTGTCTAATCTGGGCAGTCTCTTCAAGTGAAATCTGATTAATCAAATTCATGTAATTCCTCGGTTCTAGAAAATGCTGATTCTAGGTGCCCCATTGAGTTGGGGCCACCCACTGATTTGTTGCTTGGATTTTCCCCAAATGTTTCTATTTGTAAGAGAGACTTTTTCCTATGAGGAATATGAAAAATATCCTCTGGTTACTCTCTGGTGGTGAAAATCTTCTGATGTGTGTGACACACAGGTGGTAGCCAAGGACTCTTCAATTTGGGAAAAGAAACTTTTCTTTTTAGTTGTTCAGTTTAAAGTACATTTCATTCTGGATGTTGAGAGGCAACCTCATGAGTATGATGGTGTCCAGAGATTGAGGTGTCTTGGATACAATGTTTCTTTTGAAAATGAATTTCCTTTTCTTTTGCGATTTTGTAAATGTTGCATCAATTATGCTTTATGCATTGTTACATCTTCATCAGGTATATGTCCTGTCTAGTTTGTTTCCAATAAATACATGGCTACAGTTTCTTGGCTTACTTGTTTTACTCTTGTTTGTAATAGGAAGGAAGAAGCTCTTGGTTGGAGTCCTTTACAAGATCTGCATGGTTATAGAGACTTAAAATTGGTTCGCTGATAATTCTTTTTAATAGAATTAGAGACAACAAAGATACTTTTTGGAAACATTTATGAAAGTACATTATTGGTTACCAGTTTTCAACTTCTTGCCTGGTGGAGCCTTTGGCTGATGAATACAAAAAGAAAAAGACCACTGACAGATTTGCGTTCTACCCTTTTGTTGTCTGTGCCCCCTGGGATATAGCAAGGGAGAAAAAGACAATACGTGTTTAAATTGGGTTAGTTCCCAAATAGGAATTAAGGTACTTTTTGGTGGATATAATATGATGTGTTAACATAAAATCTTTAGAATATTCTCAAGTATGTCTAATCTAATGAAACAATACTGTATCTTCTGCTAACTTTGATTTAAATATTTTTTTACTTCTTGTAGTGGTTAAACATTTCAAGTATCAGTGGGCTTGTGTAGTATGGTCTCTTAATACTCATGTCAACTTAACACGTTTTATCATGTTTCACCATTTTTTTTCCCTGTGCTAGATTAAAAATAGGAAAGGTGTTCTCTGAAGTATGTGATCCTCTACCACAATGTGTCCCTCTCACTGGCTGTGATATATTGGGAGAAGCACTGGATCTAAGGTGGGAAGTTTTAGATCTGGATCTTGGTTCCACCTCTCTCATTTATTTATTCAATAAATTGTTTTGTAAGCCAAGCTAGACCCTGAGTGTTCACAGGTGGAGAAGATACAGTCTTTGTCCTCAGTGAGCTCGTGGTCTAGTTGAAGGGGATAATTAGCAAACAGGAGAGTTTGTACTATACCAGGTATGCAAAGTAGGAAGTGATGCTTGACCCGAGCCTAGAAGAGCCAGTTGAAGTTGAGCAAGTTGTCTTATGCAACAGATGAATAGGAGAGGGTGTTGTATTTCTGAAATCATAACTCACTCCTGAAGTGTTCCCTTGGGGCAGTGGTGAGACCCGTCTCCTGACATACAGGGAATTCTCAGTAGACCTTGTGAAGGAGTTTGAACTCTACCTAGGAAGAAAGGGAAACCATTAAATATGGCTAGTTACCTGGAGAGAGATATGACCAGATTTGTTCCAATCCATTTTATACCTTTGGAAAGCAATTAGGGAATGAGAGACTGCAGTCAGGTAACTGCGATCAAAATCTTGACCAAACAAAAACCAGAGTAAAAGCCTGATCTAGGGCAGCGACCTTCGGGATAGCAAGTCAGCCTAGACTCTCCTCTCTGATACAGTCAGTCACCAAAACCCACCGGTTTTGTCTGAAAAATAATTGCCCACTTCCTGCTCACTGCTGCAGCTTTCTTAGTTCGAGTCCTTGCTCAGGTCTGTTAAACAGACCATCCCCTACTTCTGGGAGCAAATTCCCGGGGTGCAGATAGTGAGCCCCTTGGTTTTTGCTTTGCAGTGTCTTAGGTGCAAGCAGAGGGTGGGGCTGAGTGTCTCCGACAAAGAGGGGAAGGGGCCAGGAGAGGGGAAATCCACTGGAAGCACAGGACAAGAGCAATGGAAGAGACACGGGGTTTGGAGTGAGGTGCTGGTGGCTATAGGAGCCCCTTCTCCCTCCAGTCCACCCATGACATTCAGTACAACGTCAGTTTCCTGATGGTCCACACTCGGAGTGAGATTTGCTTCACCACAAAGCCCACGTCAAGGTGAGGGCAGCTCGGAGGGTGTGCCAAGGCACCTGCCCAGGTGCGGGGACCCCCTCTTACCTGGACTGTGCCTCACCTCAGGCAGAGGGACCTGCCCCAAACCTAAGTCCACTGAGTTTATCTGCAGCTTAAAATCCTCCACAAGCTCTTCTTTCTCCCCAGGATCACCCGACCTTTGAGACGACACACTGGGCCTCCCAGGAACGTGACTCTAATAGCCTGTTCAGCGTGGTCTCGGGACCCCAGGAAAGAGTACGCATATTTTAAAAGCTACCTCCATAATGACCCTGTTTAAAAAAATGTGTCAATGGATTTTGGTAAATTGAGACATAGTTGTAGTTTTACTTAGCATTTGATGTCTCTTGATAACCTAGTATGGGTCAGGTGTTTTGCTAAATATTAGGACCATAAAAATGTCTCCTTCTCAACTTCAAGTCAGTTCTTATATGACAAATTCACAGTTTTTATGAGAAAAAAATCTGAGTGGTACTTTGTAAATTGTGAAAGGACTTTAGCCTTAACCTTTTATCACAAATGTATGCTCTGTGCTATATATAATTTACAGTATATACAATATATTACACTTTACCATAAATATATTACAATACGGGCTACAAATGTAATAGAGCTATCACGTGTAACTCAGGAACGTAATTTACAAGGTAATAATGTGGATAGTACTGCTGGGAGCTGTGTCATATAGCCGTTGACAAAATATATCACATATTAAATAACATACATCATATATTGAGAGCTCAGACCATGTATCCCACACAGCCCATGATATTACTATTCCATTGTCTTCATTGGCATAATTTACTACTCTAGGAGGCGCTTATCCAGACAACAACAATACTAACAATTATGATCACGATTGTTAACTTATTATATTAAAGCATTTTTATGTGAATTATCTCATTTGATTTTTGCAATATTTCTGGGGAAGTGAAATATGCTTTATCTATATTTTATAAATGAGGAAAATAAAATCACAGAGTGGTGGAGTTGGGGCTCAGCTACTGTGTATGCTGACTGCAGAATGTGTTCCTTCAGTGACCCTGTCAGACTGCTGGGGACTCCCTGGGTGAGCCAGCTGTTCTCAGGTGTATCTACATCACATCATCGCCACATCTCAGAAGGTCTTGTGATGTGGTTTCTTTTGCTCCAGTTCAGAATGCTTCTCATACTGGCTTTACTGAGAAAAGCAGTTTAGGGATGAGTCAGAATGGAAAGAATGTTTGAAGATTAGGAGGGTCAGAAGTAGGGGGGATACATACTGAGAGAAGAGGAGAGAAGAAAGCAAAGTCTGACAAGAATGCTTCTGGTCTCTGATGACCTGTGAAGTACAAAAAGTTTTGATGAAGCGTGCCTTAAATAAAGCCCGGAGTGGCTGTGAGCTCCTGTTGACTTCTTACTGGAGTCCCATATCTAAACCAACTGGCAGCACACTGCACTGACTTTTTCCTTGGAGCTTGGCCACAATGAATTAGAAAAGTATCAATCTCTATTCTCATAGCTCAATAAAGGCTAAGGAGAGGGCCCTCCCCACCCAGATGTCCACATGGTGGTTCAGTGTGGAGGTCCTGGAGGTAGAGAGGGCATGTCTCAGTGTTCCCCACTCTGCTCCTCATCTCTTTCTCCAGCCTGACCCTGGCTCTGAATAGAAACGACAATTGTTGTAGGAAGAAGCCAGAGCTACAGTGACAGTATTTCATTCCGACAGGTTTATAGAGAAAAAATGGAACTGTAGGGACATTCTGAGTATATCTGTCAGGATGCATGACAAATCAGGTCTGCCTGTCTGATTCCAGATGTTGCTGTGAGTCTGAAAGAAAGCTGTGTGATGTAACTGAATTTGAACCGACTTAGAGATTTCTAGGGACATGCAAGGGGTTTGGTAGAACATAAGTCTGGCTTTGCTTTGAGAAGCAGTTTGGAAAAAGGAAGGACTAAAAGGTCAGAACACAGTATTTCTGACATTACGTCTGTGTTCAGCAACATACTGTATTGACTGGCTGGATGACTTCGAGGGTAGATGGAAGAAATCTCAACATTTTGGAGCACTGGTGTTTGAAAAAGTAATTAAGCAATATCATTTAAAGAATGCTGGGCCATTTCCCCTTGACAGAATGATCTAGACTATCTAGGAAATGAGCTTCCTTTCTATTGGGAGAATAAAACATGGAAAATGAATTATTGTGACTGTAAATTTTTTGTTAACATAACTTAAAGTCACTTCAAAACACTTTGTAGATGTATTTGGTTTTCTGATACCTACTTTCTCTTCACCTCAGAGTCACTTCATCCCTTGTGATTTAGGAGAATTTTTTTTTTTTTTTATCCTTACTTGAGGACATTTTTCCATTTTTTGTTCAGATAGAGCGGGAGGGAGAGAGAGGAAGAGAGAGAGAGCGAAACATCTATGTGAAAGGGACACATCGAGTGGCTGCCACCCGCACAACCAACCAGGGCCGGGGACAAACTGCAACCGAGATATGTGCCCTTAGCAGGAACCGAACCCGGGTCTCTCTGTACCGCTGAGCCAAACCGGCCAGGGCTAGGAGAATTTTATTTAATAGATAAACACACGCATTATGCAATCTAGGATTATTGTCTATAGAACTCAAATTTGGAATATTAATAATTTCACTGTCAGAACCTTGAAGAGGAGGAATAATCAATTAATAGGTGATTTGAAAAACACTGACTAACCTCAGGCATGTCTGAAATTGGCATCAGTTAAATTCAGTTCACACAACATTTACGGGACACCTAATGTGTACAATGTACTTGGGAGAGAGACACAGAGGAGTTTCATTTCAGTTTGGTTACTTCCATAAGATACATCTGAAGCTGTATTTGTACCTAAGTGAGGAAACACTTGGTTGTTCCCAGGAGAGCAGGCAGGAAAGCAATGAAAAGGTTAAAGTGAGTGCTGAAGTATTGGAAGAGAATCAATAGGGAGATTCGTGTGTGTGTGTGTAGGGGGGTCGGTTGGAGGGAGGACGTGTGAAGGCGTGAGGACAGACACTGTTAGCCAGCCTCTGACATTCCTTGATGAGCTATTCTTTTTTTTTTTTTATCCTCACTCGAGGACATTTTTCCATTTTTTGTACAGACAGAGTGGGAGGGAGAGAGAGGAAGAGAGAGAGGGAAACATTGATGTGAAAGGGACACATCGAGTGGCTGCCACCCACATGACCAACCAGGGCCGGGGACAAACTGCAACCAAGGTACATGCCCTTAGCGGGAACCGAACCCGGGTCTCTCCGGACCGCAGGCAGACGCTCTAACCGCTGAGCCAAACCAGCCAGGGCTGATGAGCTATTCTTTAAACCCTCTCCCTCTGTGGTGACTAATTCAGTCTATAGCAGCCGGCGAACCTACGTTTTTCTAACAGCTAAACTGGAGTTTTGTATGTACAGTGAGGAAGAGCACCTACAACAAGGGTGTGTTCCCCAGAGGACCTTGTCTGAGAGCCATCACTACCAGGTACTGGTAGGAGGGCAGCCCAGCCCAAAGGACTGGTAGGAGGGCATCTTAGCTCAGTCATTTCAGCTTTCTGATGGCTACTCACCAGCAACCATCCCTTAGAGATTTGTATTTGACCTCAAGTCTGGGAAACCCAAGGCATGCACTGGGAGTGTGGCTGTTAAGAATTTAATTAAATCATTCCAATTCTGTTGGGTTTAGTCTTTAAACTATGACTACTGAAATAATCGGCCAGTTCCCCCTGGGGGTTCAGTCCTCAGCTGGTCTGATGATTTGGGCTTGTTTTCCATTACACGTATCAGCTGAATCATGAATGGGAAACTGCAATCTTGAAACAGGTTTGCATCTGGATTTTTAAAAAGATTAATGAATTTTAATATATAAACTAAGCAAAATAAGCCAGTCAGAGAAAGACAAGTACCACATGATCTCACTTATTTGTGGAACATAATGAACAAAATAAGCTGTGCACCAAAAGAGACCCAACGTCATGCAAGTAGGGAATGGACTAAGAAACCTCAGAGGGCTGGGGGTGGGAGAGGTGGGAAGAGATAAACCAAAGAACTTACATGCATATAAGCACAGCCAATCCACACAGACACTAGGCTGCGGAAGGCAGGAGGGGCGTGAGAGCGGGAAGGCGGGGGTTAATGGGAAAAAAGGGGGAATATTTGTTATACTTTCAACAACAACAACAACAACAACAAAACTGAAGCACGTTTTGATAAGTTAACTTATATACTGTAACCCCTAGAGCAAGAACAACAACAAAAAATAGTTTAAGAAACAAAACGGAAAAATCACTAAAGAAGCCCTGGCCAGCCTGGCTCAATGGTTAGAGTGTCGACCCAAGGACCAAAGAGTCCAGGGTTCAATTCCACTAACCATCATGTACCTCAGTTGCAGTTCGGTCCTGGCCCTGGTTGGGGTCGTGCAGAGGCAACCAATTGATGTGTCTCTCTGACATCAATGTCTCTTTCTCCCTCCACTCTGTCTGAAAATAAATGAAAAAATATCTTAAGGTGATTAATATCTTTAGTGACTTTAAAAAAATCACTAAAGGAAAAAAAGTATATATATAAAGTATATAGGGATTTATTTATTCAATCATAGATTAGTATATTGAGTGTTATTACTATGGTGTCCACTAGATGGCACTGTTGTTTCTATTTATTTGCATTGATTTGGCTTTCTTCGGAATGGGCTTCGTGGGACAGCAAAGCTACTTGAAATGTAGTGCACCATTCCGCTTCCAGGTAAAATATCTCCAATACAGGAAAATCTGGCTTATTTATAAATGCCTTAGGACAAAATACTTAAATCTCCCTTTATAACACCCTTAAAACTTAATTCTCTTTATTACCAAGAAACTTTTATACCAAACCTATATTTTTAATATTGTTGATTAAAAACATTTCTTCTTCCTCTATTCTCAATGAAGATGAATAAAAACAGGTCATCTTCTTACATATAAAAAGTCTTTCCTATATAGAAGACCAACATAAAATTGCTTTTCATCTTATTTTTTTTTTCCTTAAGGCAAACATAATATAGTTTCTTTTAAGTTTAAATCACATTTCTTCACCATTCGTTCTGCCTAGTGTTTGATGAGATCTGGAATCCAAAATGCTCCAAGGACTTTGGATTTCTGTTCATGGCTGACTCACTTAGTTTTCCAACATTTCAACAATATGACGTAACAATAGTTTCTTGGGTTCTCAGACAAACCCAGAGAATAGAGCTAATATTGGTTTAAGTTACCATAGTTCATTCTGACATCTATCAGAGACCAGAGTGACAGGTGTTTGTCAACTCTGACGTGCACCACGCTCTTTCCACCTCCGGACCTTATTCACTCTAGTAGAGATGGCAGTGTGCGCCTTCCTCTTACCTAGCTTCTGCACTCTTCCACGCCGGTTAGACATCATTTCCTCAGGAGTGGTCCCCTGAGTGGCTGCCCTGCAGACCATGTCCTGTATCCCAGAATAGTCTTCCTTAACATCTCGTACTTTACTTGTGTAGAATTTTGCACACCTGTAGCAGTTTAATTATTTCTGAACACCAGATTAATGTCTGTTTTTTCCCCACTAGACTCTATTAAGCTAGGGATAGGTCTGTTTTTGTTTGTTTGTTTTGTTTTCCACACATAGTCCCAGCACTTTACTGGGGATGCAGCAGGCACTGGTAATAAATCAGTCAGCCTGTTTTGACTAATGGACTAACTTCTGACTTATTTTGCATTCTTTCTTTTCCCAGAGATACAATGGTTCTTAGTAGGGCCATTATCAGGAATCCGGAGATAGGAACATGGCTTATTAAAAAATCTGACAGAAAAGCCAGGGATGTAGATGGGGAGGAAGGGAGTGAGACATATCAGTGTGATAAGGAAGGAAAAGCCAGATTTTAAATTTGATACTATGGGCAAATTAAACTATTGATGAGTCTTTAAAGAGGGAAATTATATGATCAGCTGGTTACAATTCACCAGGAATGTTGAATGGTTCACGAGGACAAAGACCAGTTTGTGTTGATCATCTTGACAGTAAGCCTGCTCTTGGCTGGCTGTAATTTCATTTCCAGCTGTCGTTCTGGAGGTTATTTTACCATGCTGTCGAAAGCTTTCACACAAATGTGGACAACAATGGTGTGGATAACGACATATGCAACGTTTGTTGAGCACTTACTGTGCGCCAGGCCCTGGGCTAAATCGGTGCTCCCACGTCAGCATGCATATCACGCACCTGGGGAGCTTCTCCTTAAATACAATGTGGCTCGTTTTATCGCGCCCTCTTTTATTGCGCCTCACAGATGTTGCGCTTTTACAAATGGAAGGCAAGATCCTTCACTATAAAAGAGATTACGCCTGGCTTTATCGCGACCTTTGCCTCATTGTGGTGATCTGGAGCCCAATCCACAGCATCTCCGAAATAAGCCTGTAAGGGTAGGCTCCACTCAGATTTTCTGACTCAGTAGGTGTGGGGGAGGCTGATCAATTTTGTGTGTCTGATCCTAGGTGGTGCTGATGCTGCTGGTTCAAGGGCCACACTTGGACAACCACTGTGTTCTATCATTAATGAAGACAGCTGTTCAAGGTGGGGACGACTGTCATTTCCTTCTGTAGATGAGCGAACTGAAGCTCTCTCTTGAACTTGACGGTACATCTTTTTGAAACACTTAAAAATGAATTCATTACACAAAAGCGGGGAGAAGGGGAAAAAGACTCAATACTAGGCAGGAGCTCTGAACCCAGAAGCCCTGGGTGTAGGCTGTGCTATTATTTACTCATTCTGTTGTAACCTTGGTTGAATCACCAGAAATTTCCCGTCTCAGTTTCTTCATTTGAGAACGAGGATCGTGATGTGTGCTTTACCAACGCACGGTATTATTGTGAAAATTAAGTGAAATGATGTCTTTTTAAGACTTTATGACCTCTTGAATACTAAACAAATGTGAGATTATTTTTGCCCTGATTCAAAGAGAGCCTTCGCACCTCAGACACATCACAGCTGGCAGTAAGTGAGACTCATTTATTTTTTTCTACCCACGCAGCCATAACACCCAGCTCTTATTTAGGTCGTCATGTCAAAAAGATTTCCTTGGATTGTTAATTTTTTTTTTTCCTGGCAGGCATAAACAGAGACACAATTTATATATATATATATATCATCTGTATGCTTCTGAAAGCACCAAATTATGGGCAGGACTAATGGCTTGAGAATGCTTAACGCCCATGTATCGTGGCTTGCTTATGACATATCACCACCTGAAAAGCCATCAGAGAGAAAAAAAATCATTCACAGTTTAATTTAAATAATGGTCACATCTTTGCAATGATGACAGACCGTGACAGTTTATAGGTTTCAGATGACGACTTCTTCACGCTGTAAAAACCAATCAGCAGCCTGCGGACCCTACAATTATTGCCACACACAGCTGTGAAGTTTTAAAGGGAAATCGAGTGGGCAGCTTTCTTTACAAGCAGGTAAATTTAGCTGAGCGAACATATCCATCAAGCAAGAGGTGAGGTTATTCTCTTTCCTCTGAAGGGAGGTGACAGAGATCAAAAGCTGTGCTAAAAATGACTACTCTTTGTCTAGTACTCCAAAAGATTAGCAAAACTTCTTTATTGAATTCTACCACACTGCACCTTCACTTTGGGTCCTCATTTTCACCCATCCCCCACCCCGTCTCCTCTCCTTATCTCCTTGGTCTCTGTTTATGAGAGTCTGGTTTTTGTTTTCTTTGTTTCGTTTTGAGATTTCACAAATAAGTGAAACTATACAGTATTTGTCTTTCTCTGCCTGATTTATTTCACTTAGCATAATAAACTGTCTAGGGCCACCCATGTTCTCACAAATGGCAAGATTTCATCCTTTCTTATTGCTATGTAATAATTCAGTGTGTGTGTGTGTGTGTGTGTGTGTGTGTACATTATCACCATCTGAAAAGCCATCATAGAGAAAAAAAAATCATTCAGTTTAATTTAAATATCGGTCACATATTTGCAATGATGACAGACCATGACAGTTTATAGGTTTTAGATGGTGACTCCTTCACTTTGTAAGAGTACAGATCAGCTGTCAGTGGACACACACACACACACACACATACATGCCACTTGTTTTTTTTTTTTTTTTGTCTGTTCATCTATTGATGGGCACCTAGGTTGCTTCCATATTTTGTCTATTGTAAATAATACTGCAATGAACACAGGGGTGCATATATCTTTTTGAGTGTTTTTGTCTTTTTTTTTTTTCTGTTCTGGGGGCTGTTCAGCACAAATTAGTGTTTTCATTTTCTTTGGATAAATAACCAGAGTGAAATTGCTGGGTATTGTATCTATTTTTAGTTTTTTTTGCGGCATCTTCATACTGTTTTCCACGGAGGCTGCATGAGTTTGCGGTCCCACCTACAGTGCACAAGGGTTCCCAGCTCTCCACATCTTCACCAATACATAGTTTGTTGACGTTCTGGTAATAGCCATTCTGATGGGTGTGAGGTGACATCTTATTGTGGTTTTGATTTGCATTTTCCTAAGATTAGTGATGTTGAACATCTTTGTCCTCTTTGAGAAGTCTTCTCATGTCCTCTGCCCATTTTTCAATCAGATTGTTTATTTTTGTCGTTTTTGAGTCATATGAATGTCTTATGTATTTTGGATATCAACCGCTTATTGGATATATTATTTGCAAATATGTTCTCTCAGTTGGTAAGTTGTCTTTGTTTTGTTGAAGGTTTCTTTTGCTGTTCAGAAGCTTTTCAGTTTGATGTAGTGCCATTTGTTTATTCTTTTGTTTCCCTTGCTTGAGGGGACATGTCCAGAATACTCATACCCATGATGGATAGTTTACTTCCTATGTTTTCTTCTGGGAGTTTTATGATTTCAGGCCTCACATTTAAGTTTTTCAACCCATTTTGAGTTTATTTTTGATTATGGTGTAAGAGAGTGATCTGGTTTCTTTTTTTTTTTTTTGCATTTATCTGTTCAGTTTTCCCACCGCCACCACATGTTGAAGAGACTGTTGTTACTTCAGTGCATACTTTTACCCTCTTGGTCATAGATTAATTGATCATATAAGTGAGGGTTTGTTTCTGGGCTTTCTATTTTATTCCATTGATCTATGTGTCTGTTTTTGTGCCAGTACCATACAGTTTTCATTATCATAGCTTTGTAATATAGTTTGAGATCAGGGAGCATGAGCATGATACCTCCAACTTTGTTCTTTTTTCATAAGATTGCTTTGGCTATATTTAAAGTCTGTTGTGGTTTCATATAAATTCTACAATTATTCTAGTCTGGGAAGAATGTTATTGGCATTTTAATAGTAATTGCATTGCATCTGTAAATTGCTTTGGGTAGTATGATCAATTTAACAGTATTAAACCTTCTTATTCATGAGCACGGTATATTCTTTTATTTGTGTCCTTTTCAGTTTTTTTCACCAATGTCTTATAGTTCTCAGAGTAGAGGTCTTTCACCTCCTTGGTTAAGTTTATTCCTAGGTATTTTATTCTTTTTGATGCAATTGTGAATGAATAAATATTTGAATCCACATGTAATAACCTAAGAGAAAAGCAGCAATTTATGAGAATTTATGTGTTGTATGATGCTCTGTTTTAAAATACACATATATTCATACATGTTACTGGTATAGGCACCTCACCAGGTTGAGTTTTACAAATACAGTCACATCTCTCTCACCTCTAAAATCTTTTGGGATTCCAGAGTTTTATTTTAGAAGAAAATCCATAGCTGTCTTAAACCATTCCACTGTGAATTGTCCAAAAACCTCAGAGACTTACTTAGTCTAAGTGGCTCTGTGAAGAATCTGATTGGCCTTGGCTTTGGCAGTCATTGCTTTTGTTCGATTGGTCCATATGCTTTCTTGCCTGTCTTCCTCTCCTGATCTTTTATTGGGTTTCTTCTCTGGGTCACATATTGTTCTAGCAGTACTATTTCACATGTCTCTGTTCCCTGCTGTAGTGAGGCACCCATCTATCGGCTGTTGCAGATATCTACACAGGCCACATGGGGCTCCACCCTCAGAAAAGAGGGTTACCTCTTTTGTGCTTCATTGGACTCACATAAGGTAGGGATTGAAGGCTCTTCTAGGCCCAGCCACACACGTAAGCCTTCACTTTGAGAAGGCTTACCCCAGACTTCCTCTACCACGCTGGAGCCCTTGGGGTCCTTTCCTATCACCAGGCCATTTTCAAGAACTTCCCAAATATTCTAATAATATTGAACCTCAGAAAGGAACATTATGATGCTCACTTCCTTTCCTCCTAGGAGACTTGTAGACCCATATGCAAAATTGTCCAACGTCTCCACCAACGCTGAGACTCTGCATTTCAAGGGATATGGGGAGGGTGAGACTATCAGGTTCCAGAGGGTTCTGCTATATCTTTCCCCTGGGCACTCAGTGCCTGCTAGCCTTATTTTTGTGTAACTAAATAATGTCAATTAAGTGACTCTTCTCTGGAAAAGGAAACTTTACTCCAAAATGTCTTATGTTCATCTGTAGATGCAAGAGTTTGGAATAAATGCTATTTAAAAAATTTTTAACACACACACACACGTATATAAACAGACTCTTAATGTTTACAGGGAGTGTTAACAATAACCATCTCTTGGGGACAAGGCATGGGAGCAAGGCAGACCTATGCCTTCCTCCTACTGCGTGTGATTGGTTGGCACACACTGCATGTTGGAGGATAGCCTTGGTGTCTTCCATCTGTCAACTGTGTTCGCTGCCTCCTCTGTGCTGCTGTAGCTCTCTAAAGCTGCCTCTAGCTCCCAAACTCCAGCTGGAGGAGAAGGGGGTAGTAAGGAGATCTGGATTCCATGGCTCCTGCAAATCCACAGGTGGTAAATCATTGAGGAAGCAACAGGCCACAAAAGCTGCTCAGAAGAGTGCGCCCTCTACTGGAAGGGTGGAAAAAACCTCATGGTTACAGGCCGGGTACTGTGCACTCTATAAAATTAGAGGTTATCAGAAGTCCACTGACCTTCTGATTTGCAAACTTTCATTCGAGTGTCTGGTGCAAGAAATTTCGCAGGACTTCAGAACAGATTTGGGATCCCAGAGTGCAGCTCTTGGTGCTTTGCAGGAGGCAAGTGAGGCCCATCTGGTTGGCCTTGTTTTGTTAATCCTCACCCAAGGATAATTTTTCCATTGAATTTTAGAGAGAGTGGAAGGAAGGGCACGGGGCCATGGGGGGAGAAAGAGACAGACAGACAGACAGACAGAAACATCAACGTGAGAGGCATCGATTGGTTGCCTCCTACATGTTCCCCCACCAGGTCTGGGGATTGAAACTGCAACCCAGGTACGTGCCCTTGACAGGGAATCGAACCTGTGACCCTCCAGTGCTGGGCTGATGCTCTCTCCACGGAGCCACACTGGCCAGGGCTGGCTGGCCTCTTTGAAGACAGTAACCTGTGTGCTATCCATTCCAAACGTGTCACAATTATACCAAAGACATTGTGCTAGCACATTCCACACATGGAGAATGTGCTTAAGAATCCACTGTTATGGGAAACAGTTCATTCTTTCAAAAAATATTCTCTTCTTCCTATTACTGGTAGTTCTGAACGCTTGATATTTTTCTCATGACGTTAAAAAGTACCTAAGTATATGATTCCAAGTGGAAAATAGGGGATAGAAGTCAGGTATTGGCAGTCTTTCCATTTTCATTTGTGTGTGAATTGTTTTTAATATAAATGTGTAAACATAAACTATTAATGCAAGTCAATGTTTCAGGGAACAAGTTTCAACCGTTCAACTTTATAGCAATTATAAAGAAACCTCTTAACAATGATAAATAAACCTCTTAAATTTTTCTGGCAAATGCCAGCATCTGAATTAAAAGAACAACAACAACTAAATTTCTTATTGATGGCAACTAAAAACCAAACCAACCAACCAAACAACCAAACAAAAAAACTAATAACCATCTCTGGATAATAAGATCATAAAGCATAACTTTATTTTTTCTTATTTACCTCAAAAATATGTTATTTGAGCATAAAATATTAGAAGTTAGTAAAATAAATATAAAGCAAATCCATAACTTTAGAGTAAAAAATATCCACTACATAGGCCAGAACTGGAGAGTATCTTTGAAAATAAAATATGACACTCTTATCTCCTTTTCATGTCAAACTCCGTTTCAGGTGAAATGCAGGTGGTGGTGACAAGCCAGATCTACAGTTTAGTGACATTTGCTGCGGCCTTTTTTTTATGGAACCCTGAGTATAAATTATAATTGTATTTTAGTTTCCATTTTGGAGTTTATTTTTCTTCTAAAGTATATAAATGGAGAAGTGATTTCAGAACTTTTATTGCAGAAGGAGAACAAGTTGTCGCTTCTACTTCTGTTTGTGTATCATCTTACGGTCACTCTAAGAGGGTTAAACACAGACAGCTCGCCCACTGCATCTTCTCAGGAGGGCTAGCAACAGCTTTCAGGCACTCCCTTTCACTTATTATTTAAAAATGCAATTTTTCATTGTTGATTTAATGTCAAAACCTGTCCTCCAAACAAAATAATCCTAGAACAACATTCCACTCTTCAAATGCAAAGTCGAAGAGAGGAGCACTTTCAATGTCTTACTGGTTGAAGCGCCATTTGTCAGTCACTGTGCCCTATATGCTAACTGATGTCCACACATTGGAGAAAGACAACATATGCAGACTGTGCTCCGGATGGCTGGAACGCGAAATCCCCTGTATCAGCTCCGCGTGGTGAGGGCGCTGCTCATTGGTTCCTCGGACGTCCCTGGGGGCGGAGCTGTGGCAGTGGGGGCGGAGCTGTGGCAGTGGGGGTTCGCAAGAGCTCATGTTCCTTGCAAACCTGGGAGGGTGAGAAAAACGATTTCATTAGGAAGCACACCCCAAAATTGGAAGAGAGTTGCTTTAACACATTTCACAATAAAAAATGATTTTTGTACTTTGCATACGCTTATTCTGCAAATGTTTAACGTTGTTTCTGTCTGCTAGGTTGAATTTTCTAATTTGGCTCTGGTTTACATGTGAAACTGATTTGAATAAGTTAAAGGGAGGATGTTAAGGTTTTTTTGGGGGGGGGTAGGAAGGGGCAGTGGGACTGCTCCGTTATAGGAACTTCATTCTCGAGAGGCTATTTGCAGTCAAATGTCACAGAATTCAGTGAGTGAGAGATGTTTTGTTTTATGTCACATATATTAGATTATTTCATGATTCAGTGAGTCAGAGAATCAGGGATTGTTTTAATTAGCTGAGGACCAGGGTGGAGGGCGGGGTGCATAAGCTGAGCAGTGTATGGGATTCAGCTTGCAAGTTTTTTTCAAAAGCCACACAACAAAGGCCCTCTTCCTGACCACTCCTAACTTCCCCAGTCATGGCAGGGAATAGTCCCCTAGAGATGGCAGTGTTCATTTAGAAAAAATTCTTAGAGTCTAATAGGATCCTCTGGCTGAGAACCATACATTTTATATTCACATGAAAAAAATGAAGAAAGAATAGAAATTCCAGAGAAGTAAAATAACATCCATCCACCAGTACCTCATTTGCAGAGCATTTCTCTATCAAATCTACTGAGGATATAAGATTGTTAAATACCTAGTTTTGTGCACTTAACCATAGGAATGTGTTCTGAGCAGTGTGTTAGGTGATTTTGTTGTTGTGTGAACATCATAGAGGGCACTTATACAAACCTACATGGTAGAGCCCAGTACTGTAATTGCATGTGCTAAACTGTTATATGACTGGCAGCACAGTGGGTTGGATTACACCAGCTTAAGCCCAAACCTGACTAATGGGTGTGGTATGACAGGTGATCGTGGACAGTTCCATTATAACCTTACGGGGTCACTGCTTCATATGCAGTCTGTTGTTCATCAAGACATTGTATGGTATCTGACTGCACCTTGGTTTGCAACCTTGGGAGTTAGCCAGGTGAAATCTGACACTGGTCCTGTGCATGGAGGGCAGAGGTAGACCACTCCTGATTAGCAGGTGAAAATAAGAAGCAAGGGAACTTACTAGGCTTGTCTTGGGTGGTCACCGAGACTAAGATCTCCACACTGCCTGCTAGAATGTTAAGAGTTTATATAAAAGCCTTAATGTGGTACAGACAGTCTCAAAAACATGTTGCTCTCTCAAGGCTGCATCTTCGATGTGGCTCCTAGTGTGGGAACAGTGGACAGACCATACATTCTAAGGACAGGGAGGGGCTGAGGAGCCTCCGATGGTCCCATCCAGCTGGTGGGTCAACCAGCAGTCATGTTCTCTTGATGACTTCCTTTAACAATGTATGTTGCAGGTAGTCTTTCATGTATTATTCCGCGGAATTGCTATATACAGTCCAGGTGTTCACGTCATGACTCTTTCCTGAGTTGGGAGGGTGTTAGGCCCGTTTACCCAGATGGAAAGGGGTCTCAAGCTGAATTATTTAGAAGGGACTGTTCGTTGACTTCGGTATGAAATGCTTTGTAAAGGTTGTTTGTATGCTTCACTGTAAAGGAGTGGGGATAGGCTGGCTGTCCGTTTAGCCTGAATCCTCAGGATCTCTGTTCTTTGTCATCTGCAAGCTCTTTGCCAAGTCTGTGTGTTTAAAATCCAGCAGAGGAGTTTGATCTCTTGTGGCGAAAGAATCCCTTCCTGCTTACAGTCTTCACAGACAATGAATGACTTATTAGATTAAAACTGTGACCCTTCAGATATAACACCAGTACTCAAGCTTGGAGATGATCCCATTTAGACATTTTGTATCCAGTACGTATTGGTTACACAGCAACGTTCTCTCTGACCTGCATGCCCGAGGCACCCACGTTCATGGCTACCCACCTCCCACACCAGTACTGTCCAATTAAGATATAATGCAGGCCACATATGTTATTTTAAATTTTCTAGTAGTCACATTAAAAATAAAAGAAACAGGTAAAATTAATCTTAATTACATATTTTACTTAATCCAATATAGCCAAAATATCATTTCAACATGTAACAATATAATATATTAATGAAATAGTTTACATTCTCTTTTACTGACCAACTCTTTGACATCTGGTATAGATTTTACATTTAGAGCACATCTCAATTTGGACGCTAAATGCAGAATTTTCATTGGCAGTGCTTGATCAGCATTCATACTTAATAAAATTTACAGTCGAAAAGTAGATTCATACCCAAATGTTTCCAAACATATAAAAGTTGGTGAATAACTAAATTGAGTACTGAAAATGAATTGTCCTCCTAAATCCACATACACATTGATCAAATGAGTTCATCTTGTGTAGAAGCCAAATATGTTTCAATGCTATATCTGTCCAAGGGAAGTAAAGTCACTCACTCTTGAGTTAAGGCAGTACTGTTAGCACTGAATTCAGAAGAGGGTTGGGTAAATTGAAAAGCAACTCCAAATTTATCATTATAAACAGTGTTTTTCCAATTTTTCTTGTAGTCTTCAAAGCCAATTTACATACCACTGTCAATTACAATGAAAATCTTGTGCATATTGATTCATGTGAGAAAAACTTGTAAAATCTTTATTATATGTAGTATTATGAAAAATTTCCATTTTAATATAAGTTTTTGTACTTGTCTAGCTTAGTCACAACTAATCTTTTCCTTGGTGCTTCAGATTTAGCTCATTCACATGCAGAGTGATATCTATGAGAACTCATACATCACATTGCCGTTTTGTCTTGGATTATTGAATATTTGGCAAGTGTTCAGTTTATTTCAAGAAAATCATGAATAGAAGTTAGCAGTACAATATATTTTTGTAAAGCATTTTCATGACTCAAATGAACAGCATTGGCTAAGAATTCAAGATCTTTTAATCTATTGCTTATTATTTATTTTAACAGTTCTGTTAACTAACAATGAAGAATCATTTGCACATAATTACTGAATGATTTTAACAACTGTAACTGTGATACTTTTTGTACAGTCTGTTTCAGAAAGCTGAGCACAGGTATATTCAATATGTATCATACAATAGAACAAAGTGATGAGAAGGAAAATGTTAATCTCTTGTTTTAAAATGTTAATAAATATATATTTTTGACCTAACCAAGCTGGAACACCATCTATCATGATAGAAATGATTTTTTTTTTTTTATATCTAGCTGAGATTCTCCTTTGATGGATATACAAGATTTTAAAAAGTTTATTCTAGCCTGGCTGGTATGGCTCAGTGGATTGAGTATTATTCCATGGACTGAGAGGTCCCAGTTCGATTCCGGTCAGGGCACATGCCCGGGTTGCAGGCTCAATCCCCAGGAAGAGGGAGCATGCAGGAGGCAGCTGATCAATGTTTCTCTCTCACATTGTTGTTTCTCTCTCTCTCTCTTCCTGTCTCTCTAAAAAATCAATAAAAACACATTTAAAAAAATATCTATTCTATGAGTTTGAATTTTAAACTGCAAATTGACAACATGTCTTCATACATTGGAAGTCCTTCAAGACAAAAGTACTCTTGGAGAACTCATAAAGGAACATGGCTTTAAATATCATCCATATGCTGATGATTTCCACAAATATAATATGTTCAGCCCTAACCTCTTTCCTGAATTCTAGTCTTGAATAGCCAATGTCTACTTAACGTTTCCAAATTCTTATGTCTCCGGCCAAACTGCTTTTCCTCTAGTCTTCAACAAATGACAACTCCAGGCCAAAAATTTGGGAGTTGTTTTTCACCTCTCTCTTTCCTTCATACCTCATATTCAAATCCACCAGCAAATCCTGTTGACTATACTTTTCAAATGTGTCCTAAAAATGATAATTTCTCACCAGCTCCGTTGTTACCCTCTAATCCAACATGGTCTCTTGCAAAACTTCCTAGGTAGGCTGCTTGTTTCCATTTGTAACTTTTGTTGTCTATTTGAATATACCAGTAAGTCAGATCATTCTGTGCTGCTTGTCAACATCTCTTCAATGGGTTTCCATCTCGTTAGAATAAGGCCCAACGGTCTTTCCCAGGAGCGACATAACTTTGCTCCCATGCATCTCTCTGCCCTTAATTCCTACCATTCTCTCGTCTGTTCCTTCCCAAGTGTCTTCTTTGCTGTTCTTCAAATAGGTCACCCATAGTCACACTTCTGGGTTTTTGGACTTACTATTTCCTCTGTCTGGAACACTCTTTCTCTGATAGCCAGTAACTTGTTCCTTTACTTGATTCATGGCTTTTCCCAAAGGTCTTCTCTGAATACTCTTCTAGCATGTTTCTCTGTGTCCTTTTACCTGGCTCTGTATTTCTTTCTAGTACTTAGGACATTATCTATTTATTTTTTGGGTGTTTCTGTCTTTCTCATCCTCTAGAGAATGAATGTCAGTTGAGCAAGGTATTAAATCCCCTGTGACTACTCTATCTCCAGTGCCTACACCAGCATCTAGTACGTAACATGCTCAATGAATGGTTGTTGAATTTATAAATGATTTATTTGCACTTCTGATTGGTACTCCATCAGTAGATTAAAATCTTGGAATATCTGTTTTCTAGATGTCTCTATTTTTCAAAAACATTTTTCCTTTATTGATTTGAAAGAGAGGGAGGGAGAGACAGAAACACCGATGAGAGAGAACATCAATTGGCCACCTCCTGCATGCCCCCCACTGGGACCAGGCTCACAACCTGGGCATGTGCCTTGACCAGGATTCAAACTGGTGACCTCTTGGTGCATGGGTTGATGCTCAACCGCTGAGCCACACCAGCTGGGCAGGTCTCTATTTTTTTTTTTTTTAAATAACTTTTTTGTGGTATGGTGGCTAAAATGCATGAGAAAGAAATTATGCTATAAAAATAACCAGCTCTTATTTAGATTTTACACTGTGGGTATTTTCTGGTACTTTACAACCATGCAGTGAACATTGGCCAGTGTCTCCTATAGTTTGGGGGATGGTTTCATTCTTAGATAGGCCAGAGTTTTTCATTGTTTTTTGTTTATTCTCTTTAGTTCAGCCTTACTATTTCTACCACAAGTTCTATGTTTATCCGTAGAAGAACCTCAGGTCTCTAGACAGTCCAAGGACTAGCTTTCTTATCCCTGCACTGCTACAAATTTTATAGCCACTACCTTGCGTGTGCAAAAATATAACTTTATTGTCTGTAAAATTTTATTCTGGGGCCCTGAACTCCTACTCCAAAAGTAGCATAAAACTCAATCCAGTATCCTCCAGGGAATTTTAGTCACATTCAGTAATTTCTCAGCCACTTCAGACTTAACCCAGTTACAGTCAGGATATTTTAGGTTTTGTTCTCCTTTCCCCATGGACTCAAGGCGACTCTGGATGTGAGAATGCAGAGCACAGTGGCAAAGCGGGAAGAGTTGCCTCTTCTCCATGCTGACTCTGTCCTATGCCCGTTAATGCCTGTGCCTTTGGGCCTTCTGCACAGGCCATGTGAGGTGCTTCCTGGAATGCGTACTGCGTCTCGGAAGGTCACCCCCTCAGCTCCAGGGAGCCAGCAGTCATTCACCTACAACTTGTTTCCCTGGTCCTCGGCAGACTGTCCATGCTGCACCTTCTGAGGGGGCCTCCTCTTGTTTCAGCTACAATCTAGGCCTTCTGGATCGATCTCCTTCATCAATAATTAGGTCCCAATTATGATTTGAACTTCTAGGTCTTAGAAAACTCAAAGGGTTGTGTCCAACTCTCCCTTGTCTACAGAAGACCTCTGTGGCTTCTACCTTCCCCTCCAGAGGTAGGAAACTTTCCTCTGCAGTGTCCTGTTTCTCTGAACTCTACCTGGGAGCCCCAGCCCTCCCTCTCTCTCCTTTTGATTTCTTTTATTTAAAGGAAGTCCATTGTCCTTTCCTGCACTCCAGTGCTGGTGATTCACTCGAGAGCAGAGGTTCCGCTATTTCTGGTTTTCTCTAAGAATGCTCTCTACTTCTGGCTAATTCAGAGTGTTTTTTTCTGGCCCTTAGATAGTTGGTGCAAAAGATATGGGGAGAAAATTGGTTTTTACTTGCCAGGAAACATTGTCTAAGACTTGGAAGTGGGCAAAAGAGACTACTACATGTTCTTTCAGCGGAGAGGAGGGTGTTGTCTGGAAGAGTAGTTCTCATGTGGCAATGTCTAGAGACATTTCCCCCCAGTTTTCTATTAAGATATAATTGATATACATAACTGTACAAATTTAAAGTGTACAGCATGACTTGACCTTCATATATTGTTGAATGATGAACACAGTAAGTTTAGTTAACACTCATCATCTTATATACATACTAAAAGAATGTTTTCTTCCTTGTAATGAGACCTCTTAAGATCTACCTAGAGACATTTTTGATTGTCATAACGGGACAAAAGGGTATGTTGCTGACATCTAGTGGGTAGAGGCCAGAGATTATATTAAATATCTTACAATCAAGGAGACAGGCTCTTACAACAAAAAAAATTATGTATCCCAAAATATCAATGGTGCCAAGGTCTAGTGGACTCTATGGGGATTATATGATTTATAGGGGTGTGTTTCTTTGATTGCTTTTCTGTTGACTAGATAGTTTTACATCACTGTAGGTGCAAAGTTAACTTGCAAGTGATTTTCGTCCATAGCAATGCAAATGAATTTTGCCCAGTAGAGAGACTTTTGGTTTTTACTTATAGAAAATATGCCTCCATTATATTTTATTGCCCTATATGATAATAACCAGTTTTGCATCTATTAGCAAGTTTATTTCAGCATTCTTGATTGCCTATTATATCTTTACATCTGTTCTTCAAATTCCCTTCTGAGTTGGTTTTAGCATCTTACTCACTTCCTCATTAATGAATGAGTTGAATAAAATCTTTGATATATTGACTTCAAAGTGGCCAACAGTCATGCTTTTAATATTTTGAAAATTATCCTGTAGCAACCTATTTATGTCTCCTTTCAAATATTTGCTGTCTTACACTGGGATGGTGCCTTTTAATGTCAGAGGTCAAGAATTTATTGCTTTCTTCTTGGGTTCTACACTAAAATTCCTCAGCTATGGGGCCTCACTATTGGGGCAGGGATGAGTTTAGGAGAGTGAAGAGTCAGATGAGGCCCTAAAAGCCCTTATTTTTCCAACATGACCATAATATCCATATGCATCCCTTAAAACGTACAATAATTGCTCAATATCAACAAATATCCTGTACTCACAGATTCCTGCTGTTTCACATATTTTTAAACAGTGTTTGAATTAGTATCCAGATAGGGCCCATATATTGTGATTGGTTGAGATGTATCTTAAGGTATATTTAATCTAAAGTTATTCCCTGAGCTTCTCTTTTTATTTTCCTTTTAATTACATTGTTGATGAAATGTGATCATTCATTCCCTAGAATTTCCAATAACTTGGATTTTGTTGATTACACCCATGTGTTGCTGTTATCTGTGCTTCTTGTAGATAGGCATTAGATCTGCAAACTTGATCAGACACAGGTTTGAATTTTTGACAAGAATACCTCATAGGTGATGCTGTGTACATCCATCAAGGGACTTAAATGCCTGGTGGTCTGTTTTATTTATTTATTTTTTTCTTTCTTTCTGATGTTAACAGCCATTGATTATCACTGCCTAGATTGATTTACAAAAGAAGAGAAAAGGATTAGCCCTGCATATTAAATAGATATTATTGGCCTCATTTTCTTCTAGGCTTTCTTTTCACCTTTTCTTTGGTATGTTCCTTGGCTGAGGGTACTCACCTTGTGATACAATAGTAAAGAAGTTTTCCCCGGGAGGTCAATGTGTCTTAAGGAAGGGTAGGGATTGGGAATGGGTGAAAGGAATTACAGGCAAAGGGAACAGGATCTGCCCAGACAAGAGTACACGGACACGCATGAGTCCATTAGGAATCGTGAGTGTGCCCATGTGCTTGGGGAGCAGACTCCAGGGAAGAGCAGATGAGAGATACGCTTGGAGAAAATGCAGATCTGGGTCATTCCGTGAAAGGTCTCATCATAAGGCGTTTTAGAAAGTGTGGACTTAGTGACTAGGTTGTTGCACTCTAGAAGGTCCTGTGCACAGCCTGAAAGGGATAGGACTCCCCACAGAGGAAAACGGGAACACCACCAGGCCCTCCGCCTGCCGCATGCTAATGCCCTCACAGTGCACTCTTCCTTCCTGGGGAAATGAATCAATGAGTTCCACATCATCGAAGGGAACATGAAAGGAGAAATCAAATCCAACCTTGCTCTTTTCAAAGTCTTCGCTATTTCTGTGGAGAGAATTATCAAGAGCCTCAGCCCCTTCACCCTTATTGTGCGATGGGAGAGGGAGAAATCAGGCATGCATCCATTATATTATTTTTCTTGTCATTTTAAATTACTAGGTGGCAGTTTTGAAATACTGTACATGGCTGAATGTGGCTTGGAGTAAATACCATGGCTGATGCTGGCAGACAATAGGTTTCCACAAGCCTGAAGCTTGCAATTTTTAAAGCTCTCTTTTTCTCCTCCTGTTTCTTGAGGTTGAGGGTATTTTATACATAAAAAAATGAAAAGCTTTAGAAATAAGAGCAAAACAAATATATTTAAAAGTCCCATCTACATTTAAGGTTTAGCGTTAGTCATTTATTTTTTCTTTGACATCATTTCAATCACTATCTTAGCTTTTTTTATCCCTCCCTCTGCTCTTTGACAGTTCTATCTCCCTATTTGTCTTCTATAAAATAAACTCAGTGTTTGAAAGCAATGCTATCCAGCATTGCTTTTTCTGGATAGCAGAACCCTCAATTTTCTATTTTATATGTGGATTTAGAATGAAATGGTGTACTAGACTAAGATGACTAAATGTTGCTTTATCCTCAGTCTTTTTCACAGACTCAATACTACTCCTAGGCACAGTAGGATGATTTTTTCCCCTTGTATATTGTCCTAATGTTTCCTTTTTTTCAAAAAAAAATTGTATTTATCGGGGTGACACTGATTCACAAAAGCATACAGGTTTCAAGTCTACTATCACTCAATAAAACATCATCTGCATTGTGCACTCATCGTCCCAAGCAAAGTCTCTTTCCGTCCCCATTTATCCCCCCTTTGCCCCTCCCCCACCCACCCCGACTCCCCTTCCCTCTGCTTATCACCACACTGTTGTCTGTGTCTGTGTGTTATGTATGTATGTTTTTTGGCTAATCCCTTCACCTTCTTTCATCCAGTCCCCCACCCTTCTCCCCTCTGCCAGCTGTCAATATGTTCTATGTATCTATACCTCTGTTACTGTTTTGTTTGTCAGTTTATTTTGTTCATTAGATTCCACATATAAGTGAGGTCATATAGTATTTGTCTTTCTCTGACTGGCTTATTTCACTTAGCATTATAACCTCCAGGTCCATTCACGCTGTTGTAAAAGGTAAGGTTTCCTTTTTTTCTTTTTACAGCCAAGTAGTATTCCATTGTGTAAATGTATGTTAGCTGTTTTATCCACTTATCTACTGATAGTCATTTGGCCTGTTTCCAGATCTTGACTATTGTAAATAATGCTGCAGTGAACATAGGGATGCATATATTCTTTTGAATTAGTGTTTCAGGATTCTTAGGATATATTCCAAAAGTGGGATCCCTGGGTCAAAATGCAGTTCCATTTTTAATTTTTTGACAAAACTCCATATTGTTTTCCACAGTGGCTGCACCAGTCTGCATTCGCACCAGCAGTGCACAAGGGTCCCCTTTTCTCTGTAGCCTCGTTAGCACTTGTTGTTTGTTGATTTATTGGTGGTAGCCATTCTAACTGGTGTGAGGTGATATCTCATTGTGGTTTTAATCTGCATCTCTCTGATTAGTGATGAGAAGTTTTTCATATGTCTCTTGGCCATCTGTATGTGCTCTTTGGAGAAGTGTCTATTCAAATCCTTTGACCATTTTTTAACTGGGTTGTTTGTCTTCCTGGTATTGGGTTGTTTAAGTTCTTTATATATTTTGAAAATTAACCCCGCATCAGATGTATCATTGGCAAATATGTTCTATTCAGTGGGTTCTCTTTTCATTTTGTTTATAGTTTCTTTCTTTCTATTTTGGTTAATCCTCACCTGAGGATATTTCCCACTGATTTTTAGATAGAGTGGAAGGGAGGGAAGGAGGGAGAGAGAAACATTAATATGAGAGAGACACATTGATTGGTTGCCTCCTGCACAGCCCCAACCAGGGCCAGGAATACAATCTGCGACCCTTTGGTCTTTAGGCCAATGCTGTAACTGCTGAGCCTACATGGCCAGGGCTGTTTATGGTTTTCTTTGCTGTGCAAAACTTTTTTATGTGGCGTAGTCCCATTCATTTATTTTTTTCCTTTGTTTTCCTTGCCCGAGGAGATATATTGGCAAAAATATTGCTACGAGAGATGTCTCAGATTTTACTGCCTGTGTTTTCTTCTAGGATTTTTATGGCTTCACAACTTACATTTAAGTCTTCTATCCATTTTGAGTTTATTCTTGTGTATGGCATAAGCTGGTGGACTAGTTTAATTTTTTTTTTGCATTTTATCTGTCCAATTTTCCCAATACTGTTTTTGAAGAGACTATCTTGTCTCCATTGTATTCACTTGCCTCCTTTGTCCTAATATTACTTGACCGCAAAGGTGTGGGTTGACTTCGGGGCTCTCTGTTCTGTTCCATTGGTCTGTTTGCCTGTTCTCATGCCTGTCCCAGCAGTTTCGATTACAGTGGCCCGTAGCACACTAATGTTTCTTATTGGAGTCCTTTTCACTTAGTCACATCAATTGAGAACTTACCATGGGTCAAGCTTGGGAAATACAGAGTGGAACAAGAGAAACAAGTTCCCAGGGAACATGGGAATAAAATGTCCACGTCTGAAATTAAACCTGTCACCTTCCTCCTCATGTCCTATGTCTCACAGCATGAAGTTGTCCCTTTAACCAAACACCAGGTGCTAACCCTTATCTCCTTTCTTTCCCTAAGTGTCCTCCTAAATTTAGCCAATAACAGTTTCTGTTAACTCTATAACAATTTTTACCAATTTTTATTCTTCATCTCTACTCTCACTACAGACCCCGTGACCTGGATGTATACACCTTTATTTTGATTTTTGCCAGACCTTTTATTGCTCTCTCTCTCTCGCTCTCCCTTCTCTTCCTCAAAACCCTCTGGTCTTCGAATTAATTTTCCAGTTGTACAAGTTGAGGATGTCAGGCTGCTCTCTCGAACAGTTTCAGTTACTAGCGCCTCACGCAGGGCAGCGTCTCCGAAGCGGGTTCCCACAGAACACACTGCCCGCCTTGAACCCGAATGAAGGTCTCACAGGTTTGCGAGTACTTGGGTCAAGGAAGGAAAACGAATGAGCTGTAAAGGTGGAGGTGTTCCCTCCGGCACCTCTGTGAGCCTCACATAGGCTGGAGGAGACATTGATCACGGTGGTTCCCCCTTCCCACACTTACCGGGCCATAAAGTACTCCCTCCCATTCTCCACTCAGCGTCCCCCCGCCGCGCTGTGGGTCTCATGGGACTAGTTCCAGGAGGCGTTCGTTTGACAGCTGCTGGGCTGCGGTGCAAATTCTCAGCTCCCTGGACTGGCCTTCCAGACCCGGATGGCGTGACCACCCTCCGCAGCCCGTGCCCGCCTCCCTCGCAGCCTCTGCAGTCCGCGCACCGGTACCCACCTCCCCCTCACCTCTTTGTCCACCTGCTGCTTCTCCCGAAGCGCCCCTCGGCCTCTGTCTCCGGAGCTTGCTCATCGTGAAAGGAGACCCCACAAACCGGAAAGAAAGAAAACCAGAGTGGACTCATGCTTAGAGCCCTCTGGGCAGTGGGGCTGGCTGAAAGGGGAACGAGGAAACAGATTTCTGGAGTCGGGAGCGGCTGGGATCGTGAACACCTTGGAAGCTGCCATCCTGGCCAAGGGTAAGGGTGCGGGAGAGGAGGAGGTTAAAAGCTGCTGCCCAGCCTGGGAAAGAGTAAAAGAAAAAGCCCCATGCAGGCAATGCCAAGTTTATACCCAGGACCCAGTGGCTTTGCTGTTTGGCAGAGCCCTCTACCATGGACGGTGGGAGGAGGGTGGGTTAGCTGTACCTCAGGAGTCCTCCTGTGGGGATGGTGTCTTCAGTAGGCTAGAATCAAAGCCTCCGCCCAGAGTCTTTGCTACATATGAAAGCACAGGCCAGCATCAGAGGCCGGGCAGGGCTCATGAAGGTGTTGGTAAGTAAGAGTGAGACATATGGGCATGTTGGCCTGGAAATGGAAAAACACCTGTTAGCCAGAAAGCCAAGTTAAGACAAGGTGGCCAGAAGAAATGCCAGATAAGCTACAGCAATAATATCACCATCCCTCCACTCCCTACCCAAACATGCAGAGGTAGTGAATTTATCTCCCCTCCAACTGCCTGCTACGCTGCAGATGTTGAAACTGCCTCACATGCACAGCTGGTCAAGGTTTGATCACTATACAGCTTTCCCAGGGTGGCAGCCTGCCATCTTGCCTCCGCAGCACAGGCAAGAATATAGTTACCAGGCAACACCGAGAAGTCACCTGACCTGCAATGGGAAATCCCACAAGCCCCCTTTCTGTCCAAGCCCGCTTGGTTTCCATCTTATAGAAGCTGCCAAGCAGAGCCAACCCTGAGTCGGTTCAGAGGACCTTCCTTTCCTCTGTGCTGCCTCCCTGGTGCTCAAGCATAAGCTTAATAAAATCTGACTGGAAATTTCTCTGGAGTTCCCTCTCGATTTCTATCTTGAGGAACCCAAGGTCCCCAAACTCCAGGAACAAAAGTACAGCAGTGGAGGCAGCAGCCTGGAGACACTAATGAAGGAACAGGCGCTTACAGGAGCCCAGGCTGTTCTTGGAGCATCTAGCAGCTGACGCACGCATCTGGAATTTCTTTTTTCTTTTCTTTTTTTTTTTATCCTCACCCGAGGACATTTTTCCATTTTTTGTTCAGATAGAGTGGAAGGGAGAGAGAGAGAGAAACATCAACATGAAAGGGACACATCGAGTGGCTGCCACCTTCATGACCAACCAGGGCTGGGGACAAAGTGCAACTGAGGTGCGCACCCTTAGTGGGAACCGAACCCGGGTCTCTCTGGACCGCAGGCCGACGCTCTAACTGCTAAGCCAAACCAGTCAAGGTGCATCTGGAATTTCATGTGCTCTTTTTAGTGGTTTTGTTATTGGTGGGGTCCCCTGTGTGTCCCCATGTGTCACTAGTGGAAGTGGGCTTCCCGAGGTGCCATGGGAACAAGAATTTCCTGAGATCCCCATGGGAGGATAAAGTATGTGGAAAGCTTTATTGATAATGTGACATTAAGTTAATTCCCCTCCAGTGTCCCATTTTCCTTTGTCCCACCACAGAAAAAGTCCCGTCTTGTCTTCAACAGGGCTAGAATGAAAGCCTAGAGTCTTTGCTACATATTAAAGCACAGTCCCGTCCAGTGCAGCATCCGGCTAGCTTAACTCATGTTCCCAGCTGCAGTCCTTTGTGAGTGGAATCCCCATGGCCAGGGGCCCTGTGGCTTCCAGAGCCACATGGGGGGCTGGTATGGGCCAAGGAGCAAGCGAGTGCAAGAAAACATGCACAGAGCAAAAGGAACAAGAGGGCGAGAACTCTTTGCCTCAGGATTATAACTAGGAGCTTAACCAATTAAGCCTTTAGGATTTTGTACACGTGCAGTGGGTCCATCCCCCTAGCCAATGATCTTTGTTTTCCAGGTTTGACTGATAGGCAAACACCTTCCCTACCTCATCCCACCTTAACTGTGCATGTGTATATATTCCCCATTGTTGGGCCCCTTCCCCCAGTGAGTGATCTGCAGGGAATGGACCAGTGGCTCCCTGGGGAGTGTAAAGTTGCAGCTTCCTGGTGAGGCTGCCAAGATGACCATGCCTTTAATGTCTGGTCTCCCATTTGCTCCTTTCCTATTATTAATATTAATAACCAGCTAGTTACGATAGCAACAGTTTGAGGAAAGTGTTGGTATGAGGGGTGGTAAGGAGATGGGGGAGTTTGGTGCCTTAGCTTTTGGAGTGCATTGCAGCTGTTTTGTTACCAATTTACTTCTTAATGCACCCACAGGCTGGTGTGACCACATAAAACATTTGAGTAGTACTTTACAGTTTGCAAAATACAATTCATTTACATAATCTCCTTTCTTGCAGGATTCCTGCAGGTTACTGAGATTTGCAGGCAGGCAATTAGTTGTGGAAGGAAGGAAGGAAGGAAGGAAGGGAGGGAGGGAGGGGAAGGGGAGGAAGGGGAAGGGGAGGAGAGGAAGGAGAGGAAGGGCAAGGGGAGGAGAGAAAGGGAAGGAAGGGAAGGAAGGGAAGGAAGGGAAGGAAGGGAAGGAGGGAGGAAGGGAGGAGGCCTGAGTAGAGAGAGAAGCTGGGCTACAATGCAGTTAGGACAAAGGCTGATTTCCCCCACCCCCAGCTCTGCAGCTAGGCTGGCTCTGAGGAGTTAGGGCAGGGACTTGGACTTTAATACAGCTGCTGCTTATTGGATGCAAATAGCTCCCCCCTCCATTCAGGAGGTTTATCCTTGGGCAAGGGCAGCACTCTTCAGCCTAGACATCTCTGGAGTGGGAACTTCAGGTGAGCTGACATCCCGCTCTCGGCAGATGAGAGCATGAAGGAGTACTTCAGTCTTACAGGGAAGGGGCAGATCCGAGGGGTACATCACAGCACCAGCCAATCCTGTTATCATCAGAATAATCTTTAGAGAACCTTATTTGACAGATGAGGAAATGATGCCTAGGACTATTAGAGGAATTTTGGGATTTTATGTAGCCAGTAAATACCCAGTACGCCAGTACTACTCAGAATTTAAATTCAGGACGTCAGAATCCAAATCTAATGCTCATCGCACTTGCCCTGTAGTTCACGGTACATCTCTCCTGTAATAAAGGCACCTTCTCCCTCAGGGACTCGGCCTCTGCAGGGGGAAGGGGCATTGCATCCTGGGACCACACTTATTTGATACCATGAACTAGTATTATGTTTATACTTATGTTTTATATGTTGAGGCTGAAACAGAGGAACCATCTTTTGGAAATGGAGAAATAGCATGAGTTTTCCATTTAAAAAGGTGTCAGTTCAACTCTGGAAAAAGGTCTTCCTTTATGTCTTGAAAAATTAGGCATTTTATAAGCCTCTTGTCCTTTTGCATTAAGCAATGCCTTAATTCTTGGTTTCTTTTATCTGTTAAGGTAGCTGGTACTCCTTATTTTCTTAGAACATGTGCCTTTTTCTTAGTTATATGCAAGGTAAAGATATGCATTCTTGCCCCAGCTAGTGTGGCTCAGTTGGTAGGGCATCGTCCTGTGCACTGAAGTGATGCTGGTTTGATTCCCAGTCAGGGCGCATGCCCAGGGTTGTGGGCTTGATCCCTGGTGGGGGCATGTAGGAGGAGCTGATTGATGTTTCGTTCTCACCTAGATGTTTCTCTCTCCCTGAAAATCAATAAACAATTTTTATAAAAAGAAAAAGAAAAGATATATATTTTTTACCCTCATTGATATGTAGTGCTAGAAACTTTCAAATTTCCCTTCACAGATTGACTCTTACCTGGCTGCTTCATACCTAAAGAAGGGCCCGTGTCATACCTTTGGAGCTGACATGTTCAGTGTTTTGGGCATGTACAAAGTGTCATGAAATTCCAAAAACTTAGAAGGGAGTCAGGAGAAAGGACTACAGAAGACGGTTATTTCTGAATTTTAGGTGCAGTTGTTTTAATCCTCCTGTTCTTCTGATAATAGCATTTCCCCCCAACAATTACAATGACGAAGAGGGGCCGGACACTGGGAGAGGAGTGTGAATTATTGTCCTGGGGGGCAGGGTTGCTCTTGACCTCAGTAAGTTTTTGACAATAATGTACCCAGTGAGCTAGGCCTTCTTCTCTGTGGCGTCTCTTGAGGATAATTAAACTGTCTAAATCCCAGCCTGATCTTTGCTTAAATTACCCCTGGTGACTCCAGAGGCCAAGACTAATGTAATGACAGGGCATCTAGGACTGGGGATGCATTATCCAGCATTATTTTATAGCCTCCCTGAGGGCAGGGACTGTGTCTTTTGCATTTTATATTCTCTACATATGAATTGCTTTCTTATAGCAGTATGCATAAAAAGTGCTTGAAAAATCTATTAAAAATGTAGATTCCGGGCTCTTCCTATATCTCTTTTCTTCAGAATCCACATTTTTGCAAAGCATCCAGGCTACTCTTATGTAAAAGCCCCTTATCACCTAGCAGGTACTTCCAGTGTGTACAGAGTGAGTATAGTTCTTATTGCCGCTATTTTAAAAAGTAACAATTTATTGAGATATTATTCACATACCATAAATTTCACCCTAATGCTGTACACGGTAGTGGTTTGTAGTCTATTCACAAAGCTGTGCAGCCATCACCACTAATTCCAGAACATTTTCTTAGGCACAAAAAGAACCTCCGGACCCATTAGGCACCACCCCTCATTTCCCCTTGTTCTGGAGTTTTCCGTGTACAGGTCTTGCACTTTTGTTGAATTTGTTCCTAAGTATTTTATTCCTTTTTGGATGCTATGGTAAATGAAAATTTTTTTTTTAATTTCAATTTTTGGACTGTTCCTTGCCAGTGTTTAAAAGACAATTGATTTTCCTATGTTGACCTTCTATCCTACAACCTTGCTGAAATGTTCATAAGCTATAAAACAGTATTTTTTGGACTCCTTGGGGTTTTCTATCTATATAATCACGTGCATGTAAATAGAGACAGTTTTACTTTTTCCTTTATAATCTTTCTTCATGGAGATGATTTTACTTCTCTTGTTATACTCTTCCTTTACAATCTAGAGCTTTTACTAGCCATAGATTTACCCATCTTTTCAACTTCTTCTTGAGTTAGCTAGCCTTGGTGTTTATGTTTTTCCAGGGATATGTTCATTTTCATCCAGGTCATTTTTTGATGTGTGGTTTCCATAGTGTTTCCTGACAGGTCCTTATAAAGGAAAGAAGGAGGGAGGAAAGTCCAGAGTCAGAAGTGGTGAACGCAGACCCGGAGGTCATGAGCCAGGGAGGGGGGGCAGCCAAGGAGACAGGAAAGGAAGGGAAACAGTCTCCCCTAGAACCTCCAGGAAAACAGAGACCTGCTGACAGTTGGAGCCCAGTGAGACCCATTTCAGACTTCTGCTTCCCAGAAATATAAGAAAAGACGCTTATTTTGTCAAGCCACTGAGTTTGTGGCAATTTGTTCCACTGGCAATAGGACAGTAACGGCAGGAGGGCCGTCAGGGCTCAGCAGTGCAGACCGCGGCCTTATCCTTCCCGTCCTGCTGTGGGGAGCCGCGAGGTCGGCCAGGATGAGCGAGGAGGCCTCTCCTGGTCTTTCTGGTGAACACCCCGACCTACGCATGTGTGGCTCCCTTGGTCTCCAGGAATATACCTGAACGTTGTAAAGCCCCCTATGGATATTTCATTCCCCACCTTTTCCTTTCAAACTGTTTAGCCAGTCCGTCGTCCATGCCAGCTGGTATCACTGCCTCGGGCAACGGCGATTTTAAACAACTGCCCCTGTTTTGTTTTTGCAAACACCTGGGGATAGGACTTCTCCCATGAAGTGAGCTCTGAGTCAGGTCAAATAAAGGGCAACTCTACAAACGGCATTTTGCCAGGGACATTCCAGACAGGTCAGATGTGGCAGATCTTTGGGAATGGGACCCTTGGGAAGCTCCGAATCCATTTCCACCCACCGTGCTGCTGGTCGTCACGGTTTTCAAAGCCTCCACAGACCTGGAAGAATGTGATGGGAACAGAGCGAGTTAAGTGGCCGCAGAGCCTGCTGTTCATAATGAGAGTCGGCTGGGTGTCTGTTTTTGTTTTTTAATAATGTTCCTTGGATTGTTGGAAGCCTCCAGGAACACACAGAAACGGTTAACTACCAAAGTTCTGGAAAAGTCCATTTTCACCCATTTTGCTTGTGTTCTTGTTGCTTTTACGAAGAAGTCCATTTTTGGAGGTGCTCATTTTCCCGTTCTGGAAATCCATTCTTTGTCTTTATTTCCAACTTGTTTCCTAAACAACTCTCTTCCGTCATTTCAGTTAGGATCTCCTCCCCAAGGCTGCTTTCTGGATGCTCTCGGTAGGAGGAAAGTCAGCTGGACTCAAACCGTGTTCCCCTAACTGAAGACAGCTGGCTTTGGAAGTTTCCTGTGCTCCAGGAAGGACAAGCAGCCTTCGAGGAAGGGGCTCACGTGCAGGGCAGCAAGGATGAAGACACCCTTGCTGTAGGACATCCCTCACCGAGGAGCCTGTGGTCTGGTCGGTCACAGAGACCCGAGCGGAGAGCGTTTCTCTCCGATCCGGGAGCTGCAGAAGTGCAGCCCCCCCCCCCCCAGCCAATGCCAGTGTGGGCCGTGCACGGCGGGTGGGGAAGGTTCTGGAAGATACAGAGGTGCATTTGAGGTGCTCTGGCTTCGTCAGGAGCAGGGGATCTGGTTGGCATTTCACCATGAGCTGTGCTATGAAAGAGAGAAGTCTGGGTTCAAGGTAGCCTCCAGGAACACACAGAAACGGTCCTGCAAGGAGCAGACAGGGACCTTCGGTGGAGGTTGAAATTCCTTTAATAAAGGGTGGGGACAGAGGAAGAAAAGTGTCATTCGTCTTCTTACTGGGATTGTACTGAATTCCCACAGAGTGTGTGGAGAAGGCGGGGTGTATTTAACACTTTCGTTGGTCTTTGGCTCTCGCACAGAAGCGGAGGTGGGGGCCTCCTTTCGGGCCCTTTGCGCTCGTGCCAGGGACTGAACGCCCAGTGAGGGAAGCAGGCTCGAGTTCCCACCTGCAGAGTGGCCGGAAGTTACCCACCGGGTGTGGGAATGAAATTGCTTTAAACCTTCACCTCATCCGTTTCTTCAAATCAGGGGGAAGACGCGTCAAGGACCCGTGTAAAGTATTATGCATTTAAAGAAGTTCCTAGTTGGCCGGGAATCAGTGGAGCGGAACGACTGGCCAGGCTTCTATCGGCCCGAGTCTCCTCTCGGGCCACGTGCGTGCGGGGCGTCCAGTCCACCTCGCCTATACCTTTCGGAGCTAATTATTCATTCTCAGGGTTTAGATTGAGACCTTTATTTTATTGTTTTTTTCGCTAGTTTAAATTGCACAAAGAGTGTGTGCTGTGGATTGAATCGTGTTTACCCCTAAATTCATAAATTGAAGCTCTAACCCCAAGTGTTGAGGCTCCTGAAGAAGTAATTAAGGTTAAATGAGGTGATAAGAATGGGCCTTTGATCCTATAGGATTAGTCTTCTCCACATGCATGCAACTTCGAGAGCTTGCTCATCTCCACACACACACACACTCACACACACACGCTCACACACACACACGCTTACACGCTCACACACAAGGAGGAAAGACCATGTGAGCACTCAGCAAAAAGTCAGCCGTCTGCAACTCAAGAGGAGAGCCCTCATCATACGTCAGACCCTGTGGTCTCCTGGTCTTGAATTTCTGGCCTCTAGAACTGAGAAAATCGATTCCTGTCCAGGGTATAAAATTATGGCAGCACGAGCAAACTAAAAGTATGTGAGAACACAAAGTCTGGGGTCAGCTCATGAGACTAGGCAAGAACCAAGTTCAACATTAAAAGGAAAGAAACCCACTCGCAGAAGGACGTCTAAGCCCAGAGAACTACACCCTGAGGGCCAAATGCTTTTTGGTCATTTTTTTGCTGCTGGCAATTTTCTTGTGAATTAGGGGAAGTGCCAGAAACTGGGGGACTCAGAGCCCTCGGCTACGCTCTGGGTATTTCTTGCCTCTGAACATCTGTCCTATTTAGGCCTTACTCTCAATTGGAAGGGATGTCTTCCTGAACTAATTGCAGAGCCTCACAGGGCAGCAGACTCCGTTTCTTGACTCCGTGGCGTCATAGAAGACCCTGACTCCGGTGTGAGCTGTGAGCTGGCGGACACACGTGCCCGCCTCAGGGAGCTCACATTCTTGTGCTTTGTGCGTTTGGTGTTTTCTTTACTGATGGCTGTACTTGCACATTGAATCCTGCATTTCTTTTTACTATGCTTTTTAAAAATTGGTTGATTAGAGAGGAAGGGAGAGAGACATAGAAACATTGATGTGAGAGAAAAACATTGATTGGCCACTTCTTGCACACTCCCTACTGGGGATTAAGCCCACAACCCAGGCATGTGCCTTGACCAGGAATCGAACTGGTACCTGTCTGTCCATGGGACGATGCTCGACTCACTGAGCCACATGGGCCAGGTGAATCCTTCAGTCTTGAAACTCTAGTGTCAGCTCTGCTTCTCGAGGGTAGCTCTTTAAAGAATGGGATTCTAGCTGTCTGGTTCACTGCAGCATCACACAGGTACCCAGCAGGTGCTCAACATACATTTGTACAGTGGATTACTTTATGGACCACATTTACTTCCCATAGGTTGTTTAGCATCCCATCTCTTCATAAAGCAATTCAAAACTTCTAAACACAGGATAGCCCTCCTCTGTCTAGAATGATTTAAATATTGTTTTTTTTTATTGATTTGAGAGAGAGAGGAAGGGAGTGGAAGAGAGAAATAGAAACATCGATGAGAGAGAACATCGATTGGCCGCCTCCTGCATGCCCCCCACCAGTGATTTGACCCACAACCTGGGCATGTGCCCTGACCGGGAATCTAATCAGTGACCTCTTGGTGCATGGGTCTATACTCAACCAGTGAGCAGGGATGATTTAAACCAGTAATAAGGTTTGCTATTTACCCATAGGCCTTTGATAAAATAGTGCCGATTTGCTCCGGTATCATCCTGTACACCAAAAGTTTGTGGGTTCGATTCCCAGTCAGGGCACATACCTAGGTTGTGAGTTCGATCCCTGTTCAGGGTGAGTACGGGAGGCAACTGATTGATGTTTCTCTGAAAATCAATAAAAACATCTCTTTGAGGATTAAAAGTGTGTGTGTATGTGTGTGGGTGTGTGTGCACATGTATATATATCACAAAGCTGAGGACTCCCACATTCAGAGCACTGTCCTCCCATAGATAATGCCCTTCCTTTTACCCTGGGGTCACTGCCCTGTAGCCGATGGGATACTGGCGCCAGCTCAGACAGGCTTGTGAGGTCTGATGATCACATTTGGGGGAATTTTGCAGACTAGTTAGCATCACAGGGATGGGTTGAAATGAACTGTTGTGAAACATTTACACCATGGAAATTGGCAACTGCTACCAATCACAACGATACAAATGAGCAGAGGCCCCACCCTAGCCAGCTGTTAACATTTGCTCCACTTGGGCGGATAGAGAGAAAGGGTGCGTAATTGTGTCACTGGGCCACAGCAGCCCCGAACTGCCGGCTTCCAGTCATCTTGTTAAGTAAATTACAAGTGTCTTTGTGGTTTAAGCTCTGGCTACTTAGAAATGTGGCTGGTGAACCAGCAGTACCGGACCTCCTGCAGCAGAATCTGCATTTGAACGCGCTCTGGTTAAACATATGGAAACTGGAGTTTTTGAGCACGGGTTGCCTCAATAGCTCTCCGACATCAGTGGGCATCAGATTCAGCTGAGCGCTTGTTTCAACACGGATTGTGGGGCCCAGCCCCTGCCTTTCTGATTCAGAAGGTCAAAGGTAAGCCCTGAGAGTCTGTGTTTTTAACAGGTTCCCAGAGCATGGCGATGCTGCTAGCCTGGGACCACACTTTGAGAATCACAGGTAGTGTATCTATCACTGGCTGCATTTTCTTTTCCTTATTCCTGCATGTTTCCTAACTGACCCAGGCAGCACCGGGCAGGCTGGTGTTTAACAACGGGCTCTCCTTTTTAAGAAACATAAAGCCTTCATTTTTAGTCCTTGCTGATTTTCTATGGTGTAAATGTTCCTTTGGCCAGTTTCAAGCAACCGGCATGCTGGCACCCACCCACGCAGAGTTGAGCACAGGGTGCGTGGGTGACTCAGGCTGTGCACACCCGCTCCTGGGTGGAGGCCACACAGACAGCCCGTCGTCCAACCATGGAGTTAGTTGTTAAATAGTTTTAAACAGAGTGACCCAGTTAGATTTGGTCTCTAGGTGGGTCTGTGTCTCCAGGCTCCCTGTACCAGGGTCAGATAGAGGTGGAGATCCCCCATAGAAGACAATGGTGATATTTCAGCAAAGAGGCTCAGTGAGGCAGAAGGAGAGGGGAGAATTTGAAAACTAGTTAGCAGGTGGATTTGCAGCCCAGTGTGGGGGGAGGGGGAATGGCTAAGGCAAGGGCTAAGTCTCAGATGGTTCCCAGAGATTCCAATAGGGTGATTGGTAGTGTCATTACTTAAGATTCGGAAGACTGGAAGAAGAGAAGATTCTGGCAAAGTTTGAGTGGATGTGATTTCCTAGTCCCTTATACAATTTGTCAGTGGCAGCTTATTCATTTATGTTTTTGAAATTAATTTATTTTTGTTACAGATGGTTCTCTTTTTTACCCCCATTGATATCCTCCTCCCAATCCCGCCCCCCACCCCAGAATTATTGTCTATGTCCTTGTTTATGCATACATGCATAAAAGTTCTGTGGTTTATCTCTTCCCTTCCCCCACGTCCACCTATGCTGAGGTTTGTCAGTCTGCACCCCACTTCCATGTCTCTGGGTCTATTTTGTTCCCCAGCTTGTTTTGTTCATTATATTTCACAGATAAGTGAGATCATGTGATATTTGTCTTTTTATGATTGGCTTAGGATAATACTCTCCAGGTCCTTCCATGTCGTCTCAAAGGATAAGAGATCTTTCTTTCTTACAGCTGCATAGTACTCCATTGTGTATATGGAACACAGCTTTTATATCCACTCATCTATTGATAGGCACTTGGGCTGTTTCTAGATGTTAGCTACTGTAAACAGTGCTGCTATGAACATAGGGGTGTATGTATTCTTTCTGATTGGTGTTTCAGGCTTCTTAGGGTATATTCCTAGAAGTGGGATCACTGTGTCGAATGGCAATTCAAGTTTCAATTTTTTGAGGAAATGCTACATTGTTTCATTTACACTTTTTTTTTTTTTTTTTGCCTCTCCTGTGCATACTGGTACACTGTAGGGGATTTTTTTTCTCCCAGCCCTCAAGCTGTCAAAATCCAAACAGTTTGGAACCCCACAGGGTTCGCAGATAAAAACATAGGATACTTGGGTAAATTTGTGTTCCAGATTAACAACAATTATTTTTTTTTAGTATATGTATACCCAAATATTACATGGTACCTACTTCTACTAAAAAAATTCCTGGTTTATTTGAAATTCAAAATTTGGCTTCCTGCATTTTTATTTACTGGCAACTCTAGCCTCCCATATATTCATGAGGGAAACACTCTGATTGGCTGCCCTGAAATCAGTGAATTCAGCACAGGGCCCCCTGACCACAGGTGGGGGAACAGACGGTAGGTACACAGGGCACCTACCTGGGAGGCTGGAGAGGGGAGGGTGACCGCCAAGCACGTGAGTCCGTGGGAAACTGACTGAATGGGAATTCGTGGTAGTAAACGTACAGCTGGGCCTGTAGTTCATTGTCACTGCCTGAAATGTCTCTTCTCAGGAAGGGATCACTGGATTGCCCCTCCCTGGTATGTTTCTAACGTTTCTGTACCACTGGTCACTTCCACTCTGCCAACTGCGATCTCTGGGGAGCCGCCCGTGCCTCTCTCTGATTCCCTTACTCCAGACTCCTTCCTCCTGCTTTAGATCAAGGTTTTGGTCTCAGTCCTGAATCCCCCTGAGCAGGGCCCAGCTGGCCCTACGCACCGTGAGTGAGGCACAGACCGCGTCTGTGCATACTTTCCACACCTGGGGCCCGCCTGGCGGGGTCCCCGGTCCACAGCCTGGTCCCCTGGAGGCCCCCTGGGGAGATGAGCGGGACTTGGCATGCAGATGGGCCTCTGCTTCCTGGAATACCCTGGCCAGATGTATGGCCCTGACATTGGAGACAGAATCATGTCCATGTGTAAACTTGAAAATGCGAAGTCTTGAAAGTCTGTGCGATATAGTACATCTGATGAGATATTTGGGTGACACTGTGGGCTGAACATTAATTAGGTTTTAGGTAAACGAACATTTTTGTGGGTCTCAAACGTTTTCAAATTGTCTTGTAATTTTGGAGGGGTGCTATTCTTCCATTGTCTGTGCTTCTTGGGCAAAGCAGGTCTTAACCACGGATGTGTTCCTCAGCCCATACAAAAGTAACTCATCACCTCCTCTCCTTTCCTGTCAAAACCTGACCTTACTCTTATATTCCTACTCTTTATTAAAAGTGCCATCATTCACCCGGTCACCAGTGCTAGGAATACTGGATGGTCTCAGGCTCTGCTTTTTCTCCGACCTCCCCCACCATTTAGACACCGCGTCTTCCGATTCTCTGCCAAAGCCTGTCCTCCTCCTGCATCTCCAAGGCCTTAGGCTTACCTCTCAGCTGAAGGTTGCCATGCCCGGTCCCACTGCTGAATTTAGTAGTATTCTGTTGGGGGCCAGAGAATAGATGAATGGACTAGTTTGATATTTGGTGTACGTTTGAGTTTTCTCATAATTTGGCTTGTGTCAAAGTATTGTTGCCTCTTTGCATGATGGGTTGACCAGAATAGCACAAGGGTGGCCACAGAAGGGAGAGTCCAGGTAGCGTAGAGGAGAGGAACGTGGGTCCTGGAGCCAGCCCGCTGAAGTTCAGGGCCCAGCCCTGCCAACGGGGACCTCGGGCAGGTAACGTCACAGCACTGTGTCTGTTTTCTCGTGGATCAAGTGCGATGATAACCAGAGGGCTTATGAGGATTAAATGAAAGTCTTGTGAGGAGTAGGAAGTACTCTGTAGGTGTTGGTTAAATTAAATGGTAGGTCTTAAGGGATGCCAGGTCTGAACCTGTCTCTCACGGCATCTGCCACAAGTTGGGGAACTCACCAGAGGTATGGCTGTCTTCTCACGACAGGATGGTACCTGGAAGACCGAGATCCTGGCTCTACACCTGACCTGGAACCCTAACCAATCTCTAGATTTGTACGTACAGGAAGGAAGCAGGGGGCAGGGGACCCTGGGACCAGGCCTCTGATGTTCCTATTAGAAATGAATTGGTTTTTGGGGTGCATAAGGGGTGCTGTCAATTGGGTTATACTAGTATCATCCATTTTATCAATTTGTTCATTTGTTTTCCCACAATTATTGTACAGGTAGCTCTTGTATGCCTGGCAGTTTGGCACGTAATAAAGATGTACGAAGAACCACAGCATTACCAATTAAAATAAGCAAATTACTTACTCACACAGAGACCAAGATGAGATGAAAGCGGCCAGGAGTTGAGTCAAAGAGACAAAGACATTCAGTGTTTGGCAGTCCAGGCAAGCAGATGGGCGGTCATCAATCAAGAGCAAAGCTCAGTGATCCAGGAACTGAAGGTACAACTTCATGCTCAGGAGTGATGGGGATGCAGGCTGGAGTCACTGACCAGAAGCTGGGCAGGAGGCCCATGCAGGAGCCCACCTGTGACAAGGCCAACAATGGAGGCGATGGTGGTGGTCACGGGGACTCTGGGGCCTCCAAAGAGACCTCCCTGGAGATCCAGCTCCCAAGCAGGGGTCAAGAGAATGCAGCTGGTCTGGGCTGGCTCTTGAGGTACTGACCCCGATCCTGGGCTGGCTGTGTAAGTGTCTGCTGAACCGGCAGGGTGGTTTTTATAAGTACGTTTTTATTGATTTTAGAGAGAGAGGGAGAGAAAAACATCAATGTGAGAGAGAAACATAGATTCGCTGCCTCCTGCATGCCCCCTGCTGGGGATTGAGCCTGCAACCCGGGCATGTGCCCTGACTGGGACTCGAACCAGCAACCTCTCGATGCATTGGCCATGGCTCAACCACTGAGCCCCACCGGCAGGGCCAGCCGGGTTGTTTTTATGCTTCCCCTTTAAGTGTAGATTTGCCTAGAAATCAGGGGAGGCTGAGTTGGTTGAAATAAGACGGCTGAGAACTTGCTCTCCATAGAGCACTGTGGTAGGGACCTGCATATGAAATAGGAAGGAAACTAAGTCTTTCTCTCTAGGAGGAGTTGATGCTTTAACAAGAAAGGTGTGGGCAACACAAGAAGAACACACATGGACACACACACGGACACACACACACACACACACACACACACACCCGGACACATCTCCCTCTTCCATGCTGACCCCACCTCCCATTCTAATCAACAACAACATCCGTACTTACGTGTTGCTTCATTTAGTGAACCTACTAGAGGGTAGCTTCATTTCTTAAAAAGAAGTCTTAAATATGGCAGAGTTTTGAAAGAAGGTAGTGTATTTTGGCTTTGCTATGCCAGCCCTCTGAAATGCAGAATTCTGTGGTTCTTTGGATTCCTTGAAAGTGAAGACTTTATCATGGAGCTGCAGTAGTGAGTAAGGGGTGTCTGCTGTGGTGGGGCAGCCCCGCCCTGGGTCCGAAATCAAGGAGGGTAGTGAAGATCAAACTCTTTGGGGTCTGAAAGTAGATGCCTGTATGGAGGGACACCCATGGGGGCTTGTAGGCTCCTGGTATGGTGACACCAGGGCTGTCCTTCAATCCAGCTGAAATCTGGGACAGAGAGGAAGACGGGGCTCTCGTTACACTCGGGAGTGAAAGCGTCTCTCGCCAGGATGGCCAGGGTTCACACCGCCGCTCCTGGCTGGACCTGCCTGCAGCCTCGTCCCATGGTCCCTTTGCTGAAGATGACCCCTCGGCCCGCAGTTGAGCAGCAATGTCATCGGCTAGCTGCGCTGACTGAGGTGCAGAGGATGCGCCCAGCGTGGGTTTAAGCCGTTCCTAAAGCCTGACCTCCGGAAGCCAAACCAGCCCTATTCTCTCTCCTCCAGACAAGCCAAGTTCTGCTATCCCCAGCTTTTCTAGGGGGACGTTTCCATTTTATCCGCTGAATTTTCTTCCCAAGGATATTTGGGGGAGGAGAGCCAGGGAAGGGGTTGAAATTATGTATGTCATCATTTTTCTTTGGATCCTAACTTTGAATAACCAGATTCCAAAAGCTCTATTGATGAAATGATCAAGATCTGTTCCCAGTCTCCACTCCCAGAGACACGCGGGGCGCTCCTCACATCTGTAGCCAGTAGGTGGCGCTCCACCACCACTCAGCCGCACAGGTAGCCCGCGAATAGGGGCTGGGCTCTGTGGTCCAAACTGAAAACCCGGTGCGACCCACGCAGGCAAGAGGCAAATATTAAACCTAGCATTTTATGCATTTTGAGAAAGAAAGCCTTTCTATTTAGGTTCACTCCAGAGTCTCTGGAGATGTGTTTTGAAAGCCCCTCTGCCACTGAACTCAGCACTATGGCCTTTTATTCACTTACAAAATGCTTCCCCAGAATCCCAGCTCAATTACCTTTTGTTTCCCCTCTGTCCTAATAATCTGGGTGAATGCATGAAAAACAAAGCGGCAAGGTCAGACATCCCCTTTCTCTTGCACAGTGGTTTGTCTTGTTTTCCAGATCCTAATGGAACGGCCCTGCCACCCAAATAGATATGCATGTGTGTTTGTGTGTATACGTATTCCACAAACATATACTTTTGCCCAAAGGAAAGAAATACATCAGCACCTATAAATCCAATAAAGAAACATATGTCTTTTCTTTAGACAAAAGCAAACGTTTTTGGACACTGTTTTCACCAGGCTACTCAGGCATGTTTACATGACTCTTCAGAGGTACAGTATCTGAAAAACTACCAGACTGTCTGATGTTAATCAAGTCAACACCTGCTTACTGGCTGTAATGATGTACAAAGCCTTATAGTCTGTGTTGTGGGGAATCCTTGGATAAACAAATTCTTACCCTCAATGACTTTACCAATGAAAAATAGCCTTTGGACAATTAGAGCCCAAAGACCGAGGGCTGGATTAGAATATGTGCATATGTCTGTGTGTGCGTGTGCGTGTGCGCACTGCATTCACTCCAGGCTGAGTTCAGGGCTGTTCTTGACTTTGAGCAATCTACTGAGACCTGGTGGGGGATGCTGCCCGAGGCACCACGCCTGGACCGAGCAGGTCTTGTGCTCTGTGAATAAAGAGGTGAATTAGGCTCCAGAAAGGAATGCATTTACCTTAGATTGATAGAAAAATTTACCTTCCTTGAAGCACCTCTACATGTACTATCTCAGAGATGATACTTGGCAAACATTTTATGTTGAGACTTAACTTTCAGCAATATATAAGCAAGAGAGAAAAAAATAAAAATAAATAAAGGCATTCAGTGACAATGCAGGACCAGAACCCAGAATGCCAGCCATAGCCTCATCTATTTTGCTTCCTATTGAATATTATTATTTTTTCCCCAGAAAATATTAATGGATTTGGATGGAAAGGGAAAATTCCTCTGGTGGGAAAACACTGTGTGTGTGTGTGTGTGTGTGTGTGGTGTGCACATGTGCTATTAAATGTCTTTCCAGAGGTCTTGGTCTGTTGCAATAGCCTTGCCAATCCTTCAATTAACTGTTTTCTTTCATGAGAAATTGTTACTGGAATGCACTCACCCTTTTAGGGAGCTGTGAATGTGGTTATAATTGCTTGTTTCTAAGATAATTGGCCTGACTGCATAGCCCTGGAAAAGTTACTTGAAAGAATGGAGTGTGGAGGAGCCTGAGCTGCCTTCAGACTCGGTCTTGGCAGCAGGGCCTCGCTGCTGCCATGGACTGTGGTCCTCAAGTAATCCCAGTGGACAGCAAGACATAGGAAACTGGAAAGTTCTAGAAACAAGGCCATCTCAAAGTGCCATGACCACTGAGTTTTGATATTTCATTACAGGAGGGATTTTTTTTTTTTTAATGTTAAGATTACCTAGTTTAGCTTTTGGTGGGTTCAAATTCCGTAGCTGTAGAATGCTAGACTCCCCAGTGGGGCCCACTCCCCTCTGTCAGAGGTTCTGGAGTAAGGATTTTAATGTTATCCAAGTATGCAAGAGCAACGCAAGAGAGAGGATGGTGAGAGGTTGATTGATTTCAGGCATTAAATCAATGCAAAATTGTCTCACATCTATATTATTGCTACTCTCAATCGCCTTTGATGGCATTGATCAAAGGGTTGTGCTAATTCATTACGATCTGACGTGAAATGGCCATGTTATTAGCTCTTGGGAAGAAACTAAAGTATACTTCCACTTAAAAGTGTAGGATCCCAAGGTGTTACAGGACACAATTCGTTTTTCTTTCCCTTAAACTTAGGGCTCGTTTTACGTTCTTAAAAAGAAAAGGAAGATACTATAAAACTACTCGTGATGTATTTCTGCGGCAATCACTGAAACTTGGTTACCTGAGAGGTTAAAGAATCTTCAGCTTGCTCAGAGCAAGAGAGGAATAATTCACAGGGGGAAACAGAGGCTGATGTAATGAGGTGAGGAACCCAATCAAGAATCCCTCATTTAATAAAAGGTTGCTTAACCATTCCAGGATTTGTGGACAGCAAGGCAGGACTGGCAGAAAATCCAACCTAACAAGTCAGGGTTGCTCTTCTATTTCCTGTTTTCATTTTCCCTCCTCAACAACCTCCTCTGTGTGTGGAGGACTCCCCGGGTCGTGGGGAAAGACAGGTTGTATGTAAGCACTGTCAGGATTGGAAATATTGCACTCTATCAGTTTCAGGGAGGATTGCGAAGAGGTGTTTCCCAAGCTGCTCCCCCCACAACCAGCCAGAGCTCAGGGTGGTCCCTGCCAGGTGGCCGTTGGGAGCGGTGACCTCCATGCTCACCGTGTGGAGCTTTTTCTCAGTGACCAGAGTGGAAGTAAGACTCTGCCAGCTGCATTGGATTTTTTAAAAAAGTGACTGCAAAACTAGGCGACGCATACCCTTCTTTCCCAAAGTTCTCCTGAGTCATGACAATGCTATTATACTTTTCCATGTCAAATCACAAGTGTGCAGTCAGTTAAGACCGTGAGGGCAGACCTGTATTTACTAACATAAAAGCTAAATGATGTTAAGTGAAAAAAGCAACAAGCAGAAAAATGTGTTTAGGAAAAGTCTGTTATTCACCTCAGTATATATAGAAAAGTGGCCAGAAGCATATACACCAACTTGGTTATGTTAGGGGAGAAAAATGGGAGAGGGAGAGGGGTAAGAAAAAAATGGATTTATCCATTGTACTCTCTATACCTCTATATGGCTTGAATCATTTCTCTTGCTGAAATATATTAATGAATGTTATGTAATAAAATAGTTTTTAAAATGACAATACGTGGGATTAAACACTGAAAAAAACACCTGTTTTATTTTCTGCTTTGTGTCAGAGCAGAGAACATGATTTTTTGTTGTGGTTATGACGCTGTGCAGGTCAGAGGGGGTTAAGCTGTCCAGGTCATTTTTAAACGCCTGGATTCTTGCAATCAAGGCAATCAAAGTCTGCTTGCACCTCAGCCCTCCGCCACCATTCATCAAACAGGTCCCGCTCTGCTGGGGAGGCGGTGTTTTTTCACGACTAGGGAAATACCCAGCTGCAAGCGGTTTGCAGGGAGCTGGCGGAGGGGACCCACCGCGCATTCCAGGAGAAGCCGGCCGGGGGGTCGGCCGCGTGGGTCGTGGGTCGTGGCGTTTGTTTCCTGTCCTGCAGGGAGCCCTTCCTCCAATAGCCGGATGCCCCGGGATGAAGGAAATACATCCTGGCACGCAGAAAGGCATAAGAAATGAGTGTTTAATTAATTCTAACATGGAAGGGATCAGAAGGGGGAGTGTTCTCTGAAGCAATGGAAACTGGAAGCCAGCTGGCCGGAGGCCTCTTGATGTCCTGTGTGTGCTCAGAGCCCCACGGTCACACCCTGGGACGACTCACTGTCTTCAGCGTCTGTGACCAATCCACGCGTGAGGAAGGTGGAGGGGATTCGCGGCTGGCCTCGGCGCAGGGGGCCTCCGTGAGCACAGGAGATGTTTTTCTTTTTTCTTTCCAGCCTCCCGACCCCTCACCTTCCCCCAGACACAGCTCGCTGTGCGCCCCACGACAGCGTGGGAGGGCATTTCATAAAACAAGGACACACAGCACCATAATCCTTTACTTTTCCTGGGAAAGCGTAAGCCTGATGCCTTTGTCAGTATCTAACGAAATCTCTTGTTTGATTGTTTCTCCCTCCCTGAGTATGATTCTGAGAGTCACAGCCTTGTCTAGGTCATGCCCGGTGCAGGCGGGACTATGAACTGGAGGAGAAATTTGGGCAGGCGTCGCAGGGAGTCACCCCTCCACAAAGCCAGCCTCCTGGTTGAAGCGTTCCCTTATTTCTCCCATTTTGGATTCCTATCGGAGGGCCACACACTCATCAAGGTGAAAATGCTTTACAAGCCCAGCAGATGTGGCTCAGTGGTTGAGCGTGGACCCATGCACCAAGAGGTCGCTGGTTCGATTCCCGGTCAGGGCACATGCCCAGGTTGTGGGCCTGATCCCCAGTGGGGGCATGCAGGAGGCGGCCAATCAATGTTCTCTCTCATCGATGTTTCTCTCTCTCTCTCTCCCTCTCCCTTCCTCTCTCTGAAAGCAATAAAGAAGAAGAAAAAGAAAATGCTTTACAATGTGTTCTTGCTGTTAGGAATCGAACACAGGTGTAAACCACGACAACTCACCACGTCACTCCCCGATGTACATCTTTACCAACGTGCTTATGTTTCACACCGAAAAGGCTTTAAACTCAGAAAAGGTGCACACAAAAGTTACAGTTCAAAGAGCTGGGCTATAAAATCCAACGTGGAAAGTCAAGGAGGCAGGGTTATTTAACTCATATAAGAATTGGTATTATCCTCAAGGCTGAGGAGCTAGAGCAGTAGAGTCCTTACGGTGCACCTGCCCTGGCCGTATCCACTGTCTCTGAAAACAGACCCCCCTCTCCCCACGCCAGCAGCCAGCCTTGTTTGAGTGGTATGACCCTACCTACCTCTTTATGCTGAGCGGCTGGGAGAGTGGACGCTGGCCCAGGAATGTTTCATCCAGAGACTAGGTTTGGCCAATAGGCTCTGTAACAGGGACTTACTTTTTGAAATACACCCCACTGCATTTTAACTTGTCAGCAGTCCAGCATCCGTTCCTGAAGTCCTTCTGCTGTCTTTGCCTGGGAAAGGGGAGGAGGGTGGGAAAGCCTGAGCCTCTGTAGGTAACAGGGGCAGGCGTACGTGTCCTGTCTGGTAGCGAAGGCCTCCATTCCCGTTGCCACAGCCACAGGGCACATCTGGGGCAGGAGAGAGGAAGGAACTGCACGGGGTCAGGCTGATGGTCCCAGCAGGGTGCTACAAGCCATAGGGTGGCTCTGTGAGAATTTGAGAAAGTTAGCCCTCTGCATGGAGGTGGAGGCCAATCTGGCCATCTGATGAGGCCTTTTTGCAAAAGTCCAAGACCCCTTTCTTATAGATGGAGGCGGTGCAAAGCCAGGGCACACCGCTCGGTGAGCATTGCACAAGTTGGGTTTTGTGCCCTTTGCTCCCCTGGCTGGAGGTCTCTGAGCAGTATTCACATGGCTCCACTGTGCACAGAAGCCCGTGGCTGAGAATCGCCTCCCACAGCCTCTGAGCTTTGGTGTGGTGTTTAGAAAGTGACTGAGATTTCCCAGGTCGCTGAGGTGAGTGACGAAGTGGTCGATGCACGGTGGAACGAGACACTTTGTACAAGGCACACAGGGACTCGGCAGGCCAGATTTCATGGAGAACTCACATAGGTGGCCAGGGCTTCATGAATACCTGCTGGAGAAACACTGTAGCTGTCAAAGGATTCTTGAATTCTCCTTATTTCCTGGCAGTTGGAGTTTGCTTTACTTGGAGCTCTGAATGTTCACACAAGTGATGTTTCACTAAATAGAAGTTACTTGGCCAACATAGTACAAATCTTTACTCCCACAGTTTGCTCTTCCGTTTAGATATAAGCTTTCCCCACATTTCTCTGTGACTAGACTCCTCCTGCCGTGCCCCTTTTTGTTCGCTACTTGGATAATCAGCAATCTCCTAACTCACACCACTGTAGTCAAAGTGACACTGTGTTTTTTTGCAAGATTCATGTACTCGAATCTTCATCAGGGTTGCAGATTCCTAAACCATCCACACCACTGACTCACAGCCTTTTTAGTAAAAGGTTGTTCATGTTACACCTGTTGACCAAAAAGGAAAGAGGTAAACTGAGGCAAGCTCAAGTTACCAGAAATGGAGTTTATTTGGAAATAGCAGAGGAATGGTGGTTGGGGACATGCAAACTGCAGCCAGCTGTAGGCAAGTCTGAGGAGGGTTGAGAGTGGGTGGGTTTTATGGGCCGGGAGGCAGAAGGGGAAGTCTGGCCAGGGTCCAGGCAGCAAGCTCATTGGCTCTAAGTTGGGGAGAGAATCTTAGTGGGTCTCATTGGTCTGGGGATATGTTTTGATCTTCTGTAGATCAGGCATTTCTGGGAAATCAGATTCCCAGTCTCTAAGTTTTGTTTTTCTGAAGGTGCATGCATGAGATTCTCCATTTCATAGCCTTCTCTGCTATTTTAGATGAAAATCCCTTCACAGACACACAGCAGGCTTTGAGACAAAAATAATTCGATTGTTGAATAAGTTTGAAAAGACTGTACACTATATTTCTCTCTTCATATTCTCTTCTCTTTCATATCATCATCATCATCCCAAGAGAGTTTATGACAGTTGTTCTAATGGTCCTTTAAATTGTTTTACTCCAAATGGCCTGGACTTCTTTGACTCTGAAACTGTTCCTGCAGAACTGCTCTAGGAAAAACATGTGTTTTTAACTTAATTTACTTTTGTTACAGATGTTTCTCCCTTTCCTCCCACTGATTCCCCCCTCCTCCCTTCCTTTCCTGTCCCCAGCTTTGTTGTCCATGTCTATTGTTCATGCATACATGCATATAAGTTCTGTGGTTTATCTCTCCCCCAAAACCCCCTCTTCTGGGGATTGCCAGTCTGTACCCCACTTCCACGTCTCTGGGACTACCCCATTTCTCAGACTGTTATGTTCATTATATTCCACAAATAAGTGAGATCATATGATACTTGTCTTTCTCTATTTGGCTTGTTTCACTTAGGATGATACTTTCCAGGTCCCTCCATGTCCTCTCAAAGGATAAGAGATCTTTCTTTCTTACAGCTGCATAGTACTCCATTGTGTATATGTACCACTGCTTTTTTATCCATTCGGCTGCTGATGGACACTTGGACTGTTTCCAGATCTTAGCTATTGTAAATAGTGCTGCTACAAACATGGGGGTACATATATTCTTTCTGATTGGTGTTTCAGGCTTCTTAGGGTATATTTCTAGAAGTGGGATCACTGGGTCAAATAGCAGTTCAATTTTTAATTTTTAGATAACACCATATAGTTTTTCATAGTGGCTGCACCAGTTTTCATTCCCACAAGCAGAGTACTAGAGTCCCCTTTTCTCCACACCCTTGCCAACACTTGTTGTTTGATGATTTGTTGATGGCGACCATTCTGACAGGTGTGAGGTGATACCTCATTGTTGTTTTAATTTGCATCTCTCTGATGATCAGTGTCATTGAGCATTTCTTCATATGTCTCTTGGCTATTTGTATGTCCTGTTTGGAGAGGTGTCTATTTAGTTCCTCTGCCCATTTTTTAATTGGGTTCTTTGTCTTCCTTTTGTTGGGTTGTATGAACACTCTCTATATATTGGAAATTAACCCCTTATCTGATATATCATTGGCAATTATGCTCTCCCATAGAGTGGATTGCCTTTCCATTTTTGATGATTGTATCTTCTGCTGTGCAGAAGCTTTTGAGTTTGATGTAGTCCCATGTGTTCATTTTCTCCCTTGTTTCTGTTGCCTTAGGTGATGTATCAGTGAAAATTCTGCTGCTTATGATGTCTGAAATTTTGTTGTCTACAGTTTCTTTTAGGATTTTTATAGATTCATGAGTAACATTGAAATCTTTTATCCATTTTGAGTTATTCTTGTGTATGGTGTAAGTTGATGGTTTAGTTTCATTTTTTTTTTTTTTTTTTTGAATGTTTTGTATGTAGCTGTCCAATTTTCCCAACACCATTTATTAAAGAGGCTGTCTTTACTCCACTGTATGCTCTTGCCACCTTTGTCAAGTATTAATTGAGCATATTGTCTTGGGTCAATTTCTGGGTTCTCTATTCTGTTCCATTGATTTATCTGCCTGTTCTTGCACCAATACCAGGCTATTTTGATTATAGTGGCTTTGTAGTAGAACCTGAAATCTGGTAATGTGATACCTCCAAATTTGTACTTCTTTTTCAAGATAGTTGTGGCTATTCGAGGTCTTTTTTGGTACCATATGAACTTTTGAAGTATTTGTTCTAGTTCTGTCAAGTACGTCGTTGGTATTTTGATGGGAATTGCATTGAATCTATAGGTTGCTTTGGGTAGTAGGGACATTTTAATGATGTTAATTCTTCCAATCCATGAACAAGATATGTGATTCCACTTTTTTATATCTTCCTCTATTTCTTTTTTCAATGACCTGTAGTTTTCTGCGAATAGGTCCTTTATTTCTTTGGTTAAGTTTATTCCTAAGTATCTTAAGTTTTTGTTGTGATAGTAAGTAGGATTGTTTTTTTAGTATCTTTTTCTGTGAGTTCATCATTGGTGTATAAGAATGCCATTGATTTCTTGACGTTAATTTAGTATCGTGCTACTTTGCCAAATTCACTTATTAAGTCTAGTAAATTTTTGATGGAGTCTTTGGGGTTTTCTACGTATAGTATCATGTCATCTGTAAATAATGACAGTTTCACTTCCTCCTTTCCAATTTGGATCCCTTTTATTTTTTCTTCATGTCTGATTGCTGTGGCTAAGATTTCCAGTGATAAGTTAAATAAGAGTGGTGAAAGTGAGCATCTTTGTCTTGTTCCTCTTCTTAAGGGAAATACTTTTAGTTTTTGCCCATTGAGTATGATGTTGGCTGTAGGTCTTTCATATATGGCCTTTATTATGTCAAGATATGATCCCTCTTTTCCCACATTGCTGAGTGTTTTTATCAGAAATGGGTGCTGGATTTTGTTGAATGCTTTTTCAGCATCTATTGATATGATCATGTGGTTCTTATTCTTTATTTTATTTATGTGATGTATCACATTTTTTGATTTGTGAATATTGTACCAGCCTGGCTTTCCTGGGATGAATCTCACTTGGTCATGGTGAATGATTTTTTTGATGTATTGCTGGATTTGATTTGCTAGTATTTTGTTCAGGATTTTGGCATCTATGTTTATCAGGGATATTGGTCTGTAGTTTTCTTTCTTTGTAGTGTCTTTTTCTGGTTTTGGAATTAGAATTATGGTGGTCTCATAAAAAGAGTTTGGAAGTCTTCATTCTTCTTGAATTTTTTGAAATAGTTTGAGGAGAATGGGTATTAGTTCTTCTTTGAATGTTCAGTAAAATTCCCCCGTGAAGCTGTCTGGGCCTGGGCTTTTGTTTGCTGGGAGAGTCTTCTATTTCCCTTGTTGTTATTGGTCTGTTCAAGTTTTCTATCTCTTCCCGGTTCAGTTTTGGGAGACTGTGTTTCTAGAAATTGGTCCATTTCACTTAGATTGTTGAATTGTTGCTGTATAATTGTTCATAATATTTGTTCACAACCGTTTGTATTTCTGTGGTGTCAGTTATTATTTTTCCTTTTTCATTTCTGATTTTGTGTATTTGGGTTCTCTCTCTTTGTTTCTTGGTGAGTCTAGCTAAGGGTCTGTCACTCTTGTTTATCTTTTTAAAGAACCAGCTCTTTGTTAGATTGATCTTTGAATTGGTTTTTGGTTTCAATGTCATTTGTTTCTGCTCTGGTCTTTACTGTTTTCTTCCTTATACTTGTTCTGGGGTATTCTTTTTGTTTGCTTTCTAGTTCTTCAAGTTGTGAGGTTAGATAGTCTATTAGAAATTTTTCTTGTTTTTTTGAGGTAGACCTGTAGTGCTATGAAGTGCCCTCCCCAAACTGCTTTCGCTGCATCCCATAGATTTTGTGTTGTTGTGTGTTCATTTTCATTGATTTCCAGGAAGTTTTTAATTTCTTCCTTGATCTCCATGGTAACCCATTTATTGTTTAATAACACGCTATTTAGCCTCCATGTTTTCACATGTCTTTGCATGTTCTTGTTGCAGTTAATTTCTAGTTGCATGCCATTGTGATCTGAGAAGATGCTTGATATGATTTCAGTCTTCTTGAACTTATAGAGACTTAGTTTGTGCCCTAACATGTGGTCTATCTTTGAGAATGTCCCATGTGCACTTGAGAAGAATGTGAATTCTTCAGTTTTGGGGTGTAATTCTCTGTAAATATGTATTAAATCCATTTGATCTAGTGCTTCATTTAGACTCTGTGTTTCCTTGTTAATTTTTTGTCTATAATATCTATCAAGTGATGTCAGAGGGGTGTTGAAGTCCCCTGCTATGATTGTATTGCTGTTGATTTCTCCTTGAAGTCCTCCAGAAGATTTTTAATATATGTTGGTGCTCCTATATTGGGTCATATATGTTTACCAAGGTTATATCTTCCTGTTGGATAGATCCTTTCAATATTATGTAGTGGCCTTCTTTGTCTCTAGTTATGGCCTTCATTTTGAAATCTACTTCATCATATATGAGTATTGCTACCCCAGCTTTTTTTTCCTTTCCATTTGCTTGAAAGATTTTTTTCCATCCCTTCACTTTCAACCTATGTGAGTCTTTTGTTGTGAGGTGGGTCTCTTGTAAACAACATATGTGTTAGTCATGCTTTCTTATCTAGTCAGCTACTCTGTGTCTTTTTACAGGAGCATTCAAACCATTCACATTCAAGGTGATAATTGATATGTACTTATTTATTGCAATTTTTGTTTAGTGTGGTTCTGTTTTTCTTTCTGCCTCTTCTACTAATTACAGCAGTCCTTTTAGCATATCTTGCAGTGCTGGTTTGGTGTTAATATATTTCCTTAGCCTTTTTTTTTGTCTGAAAAGCTCTTTATTTGACTTTCTATTTTGAATGATAGCCATGCTGGATAGTCTTGGATTCAGATCCTTGTTTTTCATGACCTTGATTACTTCATGCCACTTTCTTTTGGCCTGTAGTGTTTCTGTTGAGATGTCAGCTGAGAGCCTTATGGGGTTTCCTTTGTAAGTAACCTGCTGCTTATCTCTTGCTGCCTTTAGGATTCTTTCTTTGTTTTTTATTTTTGGCATTTTAATTACTATGTGTCTTAGTAATTACTTGGCCTCTTTGGGTTCTTTTTACTTGAGGCTCTCTGTCTTTATTGAACTTGAATGCCTTCTTTCTTCACCAAGTTAGGAAAGTTTTCTGTCACTATTTCTTCAAATATATTCTCTAACCCTTGCACATTTTCTTCCGCTTCAGGGACCCCTATGATGCCAATGTTATTATGTTTTCAATTTTCCCACAGTTCTCTTAAGTTATCTTTCTGTTTTTTAATTGTTTTTTTTCTTTTGGTTTTCTGATGGGTTGATTTTTTTCTACCCTGTCTTCTAATTCATTGATCCGGTCCTCAGCTTCCTCTATTCTGCTGGCTAGTCCTTACAATGTGTTCTTAATTTCTGCTATGTTGTTCATTTCCACTGGGTTGGTTTTCACTGTTTTTATATCTTTACTCATGGTGCTGATGTCCTTACTCATGCTGTTGAGATTCCTCAAGATCATGACTCTGAACTCTACCTCTGATAATTTGCTTAGCTACATTTCATTGATCTCATCTTCGATAGAGTTCTCTTGTTCTTTCATTTGGCATTTGTTTCTTTGTTTCACCATTTTGGCTATCTCAGTGGGTTTTGGAGCCTGCCAAATTTTCCCTGTGGGTGTTGGTGTTCTGCTGTTTGTTGCTCCCTTTACTGGGTTTGGATGAGCCTGGGTGGGCTCACGTTAAACACCACTGTCAAGTCTTACTTTCCTGGGTAGATATGCAAGCCCAGGAAAGGTTCAGTTATCCTCTAGCTTTTTCCTGAAGGCTTTTGGTCTGTTTCTCAGTGCCTTGGAATGTAGCCCTGGTGTTCTGCATAAGAGGATTTCCAGAGCGTGGAATAGATGCTGGTTGTTAATGATCCTCAATTTACATTTCTTTTCCTCACCTTGGAAAGGCTGTATCTCCAAGGGGTGGGGGGCTGCTTCTTTTCCCCACCACTCTGGGAAAGAGCACACTGGTCGTCGTCCTTTGTGGCCACAACTCAGCAAAAACTCTGAGTGCCCTCCAAATCCCGGGTGTCCTCACTGAGTTTCATCCCAGTCTGCCCTCCCTCTGCCAGAGCCCCCAGGTGAGTAGCAATGGCTATTTCAGTGCTCTGTCCCAGCTCTCTGAGTTGTGGAGCGAGTTTGGTCTTTATTCCCCAAGGGTGCTGCTCACAGCTAAGATTACTGCTGTCCATGGGCTCCCAGCCCGCCACCCTCTCACACCTCCACAGATTCTACCAGTTTCCCTGATTATGTGGTCCTGTCCTGCTGCTTTTCTGTTGCTTTTTTTCCTGAGGATTTGTCTTTATTTTAGCTGTAATTCTCATTTACTCCTGGGAAATGGTCTGTGTAGCTTCTATTCACTCCGCCTCCATTTTCACATCCCCTAAGCCTATTTTGTGTGCAGTTGGGTTGTACAGGCCTCTCTGGTGCCCCCACACCCTGCAGGTCCCACGGGTAACTGGATCACACAATATCTTTGGGGTCCCGGCTCTATACTCATCTTATGGGCTGCTGGGTCACACAGGCCTCTCTGGTGCTTCAGCACCCTGCAGGTCCCGCGGATAACTGGATTACACAGTCCCTGCTGGGTTGTGTAGGCCTCTCTGTTGCCCCAGCACCCCGCAGGTGCCATGGGTGGGCAGCTGGATCGCACCAGTCCCTCTTCGGCTCCGTCTTCCCGCTGCTCTTGTGAGCTGCTGGACCACACAGGCTTCTGTGGAGCCCCAGTCCCGCTCCTGGCAGCTGGGGAGTGCTGCTGCCCTGTGGAGCTCAACTCCTGCTCAGCTTTTGTTGTAGTTTTTGGGGCTGGGTCTCAGCTGCTGGTCTGTGCTTCTGTTGCCTGGGGATAGATGTCTGCTCCTCAGCCTCTGTTGCTGGGGGTATATCTTTACTCTGATTGGGCTGCTACTATGGGGGATGGTGCTGGGTTCCTGGCTGTCCAGGGCTTCCATGACCAGCACTTGACAGCTCCACTACTGTGCACCGGTCTGTGTTGACACAGATTGTCCACTGGTCCATTGGTGCCAGGTGCACTGGTGGCCTCAGGTTGCTGGTCCCTAGCCACTCCCACTGCCTCCTCCCAGGGAAGACCCAGCATCTTCCAAAATGGTGGGACCGCCCTGTAGAGCAGGGAGAAGCGCACTGAAGGGCCACTTACTGAGGCAGCCAGATGCTCCATCCACAGCACAGGAACCTTCTTCTCCGTGGCTCTGCACTGCTCGGGTTTGGTCGTCCACCTTCACGTCCTCTCACACTCTCTCACACACTCGCTCACTCTCTCACACACTCGCCCACACTTTGGTCTTGCCCGCTGCCATCTTCTAGGAAAACATTGTGACAAGTGCTGTCCTAGACATTGGATTCTGGTGCAGGATAATGAGCAAACGTCTTGTGCCGGAACTTGGAACACGTTGCATGTTTTTGCATGTTTTCAGAATGGTTTATCTTTCTACCTGGGAAATCATCTCTCCCTGTTTGAAAGCAACTGACCGTGGGCTTCCATTTTCTCCAGTGACCTGTGTGAGTCTGGGTGTTGTGTTTAAGACTTCCTCCATTTGAATAAGTTGTGTCTGTTTACCATTATTCTATTCTTTCAAATGAAAAGTACTATTTTGGAATATTTTTATCTTTTCACTTATGCTCGGTGGCCCTTTACCACGTGCAGAGTACTTTCATGCTCTTATTGATCAGGGTTCTGAACAGTCATTTTAAACTACTTTGCAAACTGTATGTAGAAGTCATCAGGGCCCTTCATATTCTATTTAGTCTGCAAACATTTGAAAGGGTTCATGCTCCACATCCCAGAACCAGGAGAGAGGAAACTTGGTCTGTGGCAGGAATGCTCAGAGCTGCTACTGAAACACAGATTGCCAGACTCCAGCGAAAACTAAAAGAAAGGAAGTTAAAGAGGGGGAGTTGTTTAGAATTGTTAGTGTTAGAAATGCTGCCTTTCTAAAAGTTATGCTTCTCCTAATTTATTTTAAATTCTGGTCATGCCAACAGCCAAGGCCATTGCATAGAATCTAATACCAAAGATTCCGGAAGTCAAGTTGGGATATTCTCTAGTGACTCCCAACAAATATATATCTAAATAAAATATTTTGTGCACTATTTTTAGTTTACCCAAAAACGTATGAGGGGGAATGGTATTTTTAGAGCTGCCTTCTCATGACAAGTTCTAGGATTTCTTAGTTTTATTTTCCTGGTTTCTATTAGAAATAAAACATATCTGTGCAATGATTAAATGATGGAGTAACAACTGCCCTGGCCAGTTTCACTCAGTGGTTAGAGCATTGGCCTGCGGTCTAAGGTGTTGCAGGTTTGATTCCCAGTCGAGGGCATGTACCTGGGTTGCAGGTTCAATCCCTGGCCCCCGGCCCCCATCAGGGTTGTACAGTAGGCAACCAATTGATGTGTTTCTCTCAGATTGATGTTTCTGTTTCTCCCTCTCCCTCCCTCCCTTCTACTCCATCTAAAAAAATCAATGGAAGTAATAACTAACAAACTCCTGGAATTTATGTCCCTTTTTTATACTTTTCCCCTGATACCTTTCATACATAAAATGTTAAGTCTGAACCAGTTGCATTTAGTTCTTAATTATTCCTATTGAATTTATATCATTTAAAGAACTTTATTAAGGTATGATTGACACAATAAAATGTGTAAGTTTAAAGATTACAATTTGGTGTTTGACATGTATGAATGTAAAATGGTCATCACATGAAGATAGCATTTACTGTATCCCTCAAGTTGTTTTCCTCTTTGTAACGTCTCTCCTTGTCCCCGGTCTTCAGGCACCCACTGACCTGTGTCCTGTCATTATAGTTTAGTTTGCATTTTCTAGGACTTGATAAAATTGGAATCATGCAGCATATAGTTTTTTGTATGTCTGGCTTCTCTCACTCAGCATAAATATTTTAGAATTCATTATACTGTGTATCAATTGTTCATTTCTTCTAAAAACATGGTTTGAGCATAAAAACCATTTTTGAGCATATATTATTACTGAGTAGTATTTTATTATCTGAATATTTCACATTTTTGTTCATCTATTCACCTGTTGCTTTGCAATGAATTGTTAGGGTTGTTTTTTTTTTTTTTTTTCTGAGTTGCTTTGTTGTTTTTGCTATTGTGAATACAACTGTGATAAATATGTACCAGCAGGGATGCAGGAATGGCTGGGTAGTCTGGTAGGCAGATGTGTACTCATCTAGAATGTTTGTAGTGTCACTTGTGATAACATCTCAATCACAATCAGAATATCAATCATACATTTAAAAACTATCTTGAGCATATATTATGTGAGGGTACTGTGCCAAGAGCTGAGGATAGAATGGAGACACAAAAAGACAACTTGCCTATTTTTATGCATTTTATAATTATATTAAATGACTATAGTTAATTAAATAGCTATTCTAATCATTGTACATGAGCCTGTGTGTTTGAGGAAAAGGAATGTGATTCTGCAAAGACCATAGTACAGAAAACTGACTTCCAAACCTGGACTCAGGAAAGGCTTCCTGGGGGAAGTGATAATTCAGGGTGGACGGAGATAAACTAGGTGTCAGGCTGGAGGGTACAGAGAGTGGAAGAACATTCCAGAAAGAGGGAATATCATGTGCAAAAGCCCTGAAGGGAAAGGAAACAGGCACATTTGAGGACTGAGTGGCTGCAACGGGAGAAGGAGGCAGGAATTAGATCAGGCAGGGTCAGGGAGGTCTTGGGTTCTGTAGATTGCTCACGCTGCAGCATAGTAGGGGTTGGAATGCTGAGGAAGACCCGTTTGGAGACGTTTGCCAGGTTGCCAGCAAGAGCTGGGGAGGTGTGCAAGGTAATCTCATCCACAGATGGGCCTGAGAGCCGTTCGCAAGGTAAAATTGACAGGTACTGAGATAGGTTAGATAAGGTGTGCAGCGCAACAAGGAGTCATGATTTTTGGCTTGTACAAAATCCAGGGCCAGACGTATGGGAAGAGGACTAATTTGGTTTTGAAAATTTGTGTGTGAGGTATAGCACGTCCTCCAATGATGTTTTGTTCAATATCGTTTCATGAGGAGATTGATTTTTAAAAATTGATTCCCTGCAGGCGCCACTGTCTGTAGAGTTTGCACCTTCTCCCCAGGTCTGTGAGGGTTTCTATGGGTACTCTGGCTTCTCTCACATCCTGAAGACTGCATGTGAGGTGAACTGGCATGTCCCTTGTCCCAGTGTGAGCCACAGGGGGTGTGATGCACCCTGTGAGGGAGGGCGTCCTGTCCAGGGTGGTGGGCTCCCACCCTGGCCCTGAGCTGCTGGGATAGGCTCTGATCACCCTGAACTGGAATAAGCGGTTTAGAAAAGAAGGATCTTTCTCGTTTTTATTTATCTTTCTTTTTTTATTTAATTCTCACCTGAGGATATATATATATATTTTTTATCCTCACCCAAGGACATTTTCCCATTTTTTTTCAGATAGAGTGGGAGGGAGAGAGAGGAAGGGAGAGAGAGGAATAGAGATAGAGAGAGAAACATCGATGTGAAAGGGACACATCGAGTGGCTGCCACCCACACGACCAACCAGGGCCGGAGACAAACTGCAACCGAGGTACGTGCTCTCAGCGGGAACCAAACCCAGGTCTCTCTGGACCACAGGCCAATGCTCTAACCGCTGAGCCAAACTGGCCAGGGCTGGAGGATATTTTTTTATGTATCTTCAAATAGAGTGGGAGGGAGGGAGAGGGAGAGAGACAGAGAAACATCGACATGAGAGGGACACATTGACTGGTTGCCTCCTGCATGGCCTGACCAGGGCTAGGGACAAACCGCAACAGAGGTACGTGCCCTTGACCAGAATCAAACCCACAACTCATTGGTCCGTGGGTCGACACTCTAACCACTGAGCCAAACCGGCCAGGACTTTATTAATCTTTCTTAAATGTATGCACACCTCACATTTATTTCCATGTTTCATATTACAGGCCTTTATGGTCTTTATTTGGAAGTTTGGTGATGTTTTTGTATCCAGAAATATACTGCAGCAACTTAGCTCTTGCTCATATCAATTAACCTATGGTAAAATTGGTCTCATTATTTGTCATTTTGCTTAAAGTCGCAGTTTCCAAGGACCTATGGATGACATTGAGGACTTTCTGTACATTGGAATAATCCAAATGGGTATGTCCTATGAGCTATATCTCTCTGGAGAGGAGTCCTGAGCTCAAAGGAGAGGTTTCGGTTGGAAATACACGTCTGAGCTGTCAATATCTAGATGGTGTGTGGAGCTGCGGGTCCGAATGCGATGGGGTGGGGCATTGTGTCGGGAAGAGATGAGAACCTTTGTAAACAGTGAGGAGCCTTGAGGAACTTCAGCATTTAATGACCAAGTAGGGAGGAAAGAACCTGAAAAGAAGACATAGCCCAAAAGAAAGGCGAGAAGCTAAGAAAGTGTAGCCAGAGGAGTTTAAGATGTTACTTAGTAACATGGAAGGCCAGACTAGAACAGACAATGAAGCAGTTAGTGCTTCAGAGAATGCAGCGTGTCACAGAGGCGAAGGTCACTAGACTGAAGATCAGGGGTCAGGAAGGTACTTATAGTTCTTGAACATCTACTGTGCGCCAGGTACTGAGGTTAACCCTGGCCTTTCCCACTAGCCCTGTGAAGAATGTTCTATTATCCCTACATACAGGGAAAGAATCAGAACGGTACTATCCAATAAGGAGGGGCTCCAGCCATGCTCCAGAGGGAGCTGTGGAACAGCTGCTTTTGAACGTTCATGGATCAGGGAGTCGTGTTTTTTCTTTGGTCTTCAGAATTTTAGTTTTACGTTGATTTACAAATTGTATCCCATTTACTTTTTCAAAGTGTTAAGTTCCCACTAGAAGTGAGGTTACAAATACTCAATTGAGAAAGAAAAAAACTCTAAATGCAACATTTCAAGCCCCTCTCTTCTCCAAAATGTAGTGACTGTATCTCACAAATTCAAACTCTGGTCCAAGGTATTAGGGTTGCATTCAGAGAACAGATGCTTCAGCTCATGGAGGGCATGAAGTCCACTGGGTTTGCTATGGGCACACAGACATTAATGGTAGCGGGGCCATATGTTACATCCCTCAAGGACAGCGTACTAGGCAGTTTTGTGGCTGAATTAAAAGAGTTGTACTGATACATACATTTTCTTTCTCCCCGTGCATTTTACTATTTCCATGCTCCTCCAGCAATTACCAGAAGTATTTGCACCATTCCCTTCAAACAAACCTCATCATCTTTCCTTCTGTAATCCTGCTGTAAAGTTGATGTGCCCAATTTATGACACTGCAATCATCTTCTCAACAGACCGTGGCATCGTAAAAACAAGATTAGGAGGACTTCACTGCAGGGTCAAGCAGAAGGAGAAACCAGGTTCTATGCAGGAGCAGCTCTTTTTCAGGCACTCATTGCTTTGAAAATAGTAGGGAAAAACATATTATTGCTGAGATAGGATAAGAGTCCCAAACTTGTTAGACAGATGTTTCTATCAACTGTGCCCAAGTTGAAAGATCTAAGTCAACCCTTTGATGTTTTTGAAAACAGATATCCAGCCATTGAAACCTGTGTGAATAGTGGAAACTTTAAGTGGTGATTTTTTGGAAGTAGATTTTTCTGTTACTTTTAGACCAATGTTTTAGTGAACAACATATTTTCTTATGTTTCTGAGGTCTGAAAATGGCAGTATACTTGGAAGTTGAAGTTTCAATGTTTGTTGATTTCTTTTATAACTAAGTTTAAGTTTTAGTTCAATTTGAAAAATTGTTTCAGGTAAATTATCATCAATACCAGGTAGTAGTCTATGCTTACACTCTGAATCAAATTGCATCCTTTGTGTTGATGGTACTATATTAGAGAGCTTTTTCTCTATTATATTATGTAACAATCCTTTTTTTAAAAAAATATTTGAGTCAATTTTTCTTCCTATATAATGCTTAGATGTTTTTCTATTGAGAGGAGTATTTAGCATCTCAACAGTGCTTTTTGACATAATGACCTCTCTGTATGTGCTGTGGTTGAATTTAACTCACCGTATTGACTATTTTCTGTGAACCAGGCATCGTTCCTGTCCTTGGCTAGCTCATTGTTCAATCTTGCATATATGTAGTGTAATGCATTCCTCTGTATGGCTATAGCTGTATGTACAAGAGCTACAGAGGAAAGCAAAATACTCCCTTCCTAAGTCTCATCAGACACACAGCTAAGAGGCTGTTGCCTAATGGCAGTTTCTGAGACATTGTCAAAGTGGGTTTTTTGGCACTGTGATCTGAAAATTACTAGGAGTTTGTGTTGACAGCTTGCCTCTGCTAAATGTTCCAATGTCTGACTATACCTTGGGATTTTGCCAGAATGGGTAAAAGTGATAGGGCACAAATAAGAGCTGTTTCTGTTCTTCTCCCACATTTGCCTACTTTTGGAAGTTTTATGCAAAGGAGCTTATAATATAGACAGAGATTCTGAAAATAGACTTGGTGGCTCAATAGATCTGCTTTGAATCCTGGTTTTGGGTTGCACATTCTGTATCACATTTTGTGAATATATTAAGATGGTGATCTAGCTTTCTCTAGGTACATATTTGCTTACCTTTTCTTATTGCTTTCTGGGGGGTTTATCCATGTCCTCTTCCAGCGTAGATTTGAGCTCCAGCTGTTTCCAGACTCCTATTTACCCCATTGCTCTATTTAAAAAGTCCAACTATTTAATTTTTTTCCATCTAATATTTCCACTGGGTTCCATTTCTTATGACTTCCCATTGATGTTTCACATTACTAATGATTCCTTTTATCTTATCAAAGATACTTAGAGCCAGTCTTACTTCATTTTATTATTTTTTCTAAATCCTCGCCTGAGGATACTTTTACATTGATTTTGGATAGAGTGGGAGAGAGAGGTTGTATGTTCTTCTAGACTGTATGTTCCTTGAAGTCAGGGATCATGTTTGCCTTGCTGCCTATTTTTCTGCACTTGTTTCTACCCTCCTTTCTTTCTTCTTGATTCGTTGAGATATAGGCTTAACTGTGACTCTCCAACATGGTAGACAGTCACGTTCCTCTCATGCAGAAGGCTGGTGGGAAGCAGTCTAGGTTTGATACAGTGGCTTTGCTTCACAAAGTCCTCAAGGATTCAGTTTCTTCTCAGTTCACCTCACTGCTGACCCCGGGATGTAGCCCAAGATGCTGACACCACCTTCCATGCAGCAAGATGAAGAAGGATTAGCAACCCTGGCCAGTTTGCCTTAGCAGTTAGAGTGTCAGCCTGCAGACCCAAGAGTCACAGGTTTGATTTCTGATCAAGGGCACATACCTCGGTTGCAAATTCAATCCCAGCTCTGGTCAGGGTCATGTGAAAGGCAACCAATTGATTTATTTCCCTCACACCGCTGTTTCTCTCTCTCTTCCTCCCACTCTATTTAAAAATCAATGGATACAATCTAGCTGCTGCTTGGAGGGAGGTTCCACAAAACTGGCCTTTACATATTAGCCACAATTTAAATGCATAGTCACATCTAGCTACAAGGAAGGGAGAAAATTAGTGTTTACTGTGACCAGCCACACACTTCGATAAACATTTTATGATTACAGAATAGGGAGAAATAGGTATGGCAAACAATCAGTTCTCTCTTTCTTTCTGCTCTAATTTACATTGTCTTTCTATTTTCATTGGCTCCTTCCTCACCTGCCTTCCTGCCCTCAATATTATTTAGTACCTAGTGTGCACCAGGCGCTGTGTGAGATGTTTAACGACCTCGGTGTTTTATTCTGCATTGCCATCTGGAGGACAAAGGTACTTTACTATATAATGAGGAACTCTCAGCAAGAAAAGTACAAGCCGGAAGCAGAAGCTACATTTGTTCTATGGAAAGGGTTTCCTATGTTACAGATAAAGAAACATATCCAGAGAAACTATATCAAAGGTTTAGGTTAAATTCTACTTCTGCAACTTACTAAAAAGTTATAGATATTCAACATTTATTCATTCACCAAATGTGTCAGACCACTGTGTCAGGTAGTAGGAATTCAACAGTAAACAGGTAGTCACAGTCCTTGCCCTCAGCTGGACTGAGGTTGCAGCCTCATTCAGCAGCCAAGCAATGACACACACAAGTAGAAAGAGCAGAGATCTACTCCAGTGTGGTAGGTTGCAAAGCTCCATGCCTTTTCTGCTGGACCACATCTTAAACAAAACAAAGCGAAGCCTTTCTCTCATTTACCTAGTGCTTCCCAGTGTAGCAAATGTTTTCAACATGGTGAGTAAAAAGAAAGATCGGGGTATTTCCAGGCCAAGGAAAATTTGACTTCAGTCACAGTGGTAGAAATAATTTGGAGGAGAAAAGATCAATTTGACCAAATCCTAGCTATTCTTTGGAGAAGGGGAGAGGTAAATTTGGGGACTTGGGATTCAAACCATAAAAACCCTATAATGGCAGATTAAGTTGTTTGGATTTGGGAAAGAGGGAAGCTTTCCTAGAAGATGACTTACAAACATGGTGTTGTAGTAATCAGGTGGAGAGGCAGGAGCCTGGAAACATTTAAGTTTGAGGGCTGAAAGAGGATGATGGGAAGTGGTAACTGGTACATATGAGAGCTCTTAGGGAGGAAAGCTGGGGCCGAAGGGCAGTGGTGCTACTCGTCTCTCACATGAGAGGCTCTGCTGTTCTTGAGCTAACATCTGGCGTGTTCGTGGGGAGGATGTGTATGTCGTCCGCGAGGACCCTGCAGCAGAAGCTGGAGTGATTTTCTCTTCAACTGTGGGTAGGCTTGGCTAGTGGAGAAAAAACAGTCATCTGAACAAGGGAACCCTGTACCAACCCAGGTTTGCAAAGCAAAAAACAAACAAAAAGAAGAGAGGCCAGTGTGATTTATTTTGAGATTATATCAGAAAAATGTTGTCATGTTTGTTTATTACCTGGACGTTATGTCTAGGAGAGCCCTGACACAGGTGTGTGATGGGAACACCATCTTTTAATACCTTCCATAGGGTTCTGGCATTAAATTACTAGAAGACCTTGAAAAAAAATTTTTCCCCCCTAAATGTATTCAGGTAACATTTGCTAATAAAATTATATAGGTTTCAAGTGAACAATTCTATCATACATCATCTGTATTTTGCATGTGTGCCCACCACCCAAAGTCAAATCTTTCATCACCATATATTCGACCCCCTTTACTACCCCCTGCCCTTCCCTCTGGTCACCATCATACTGTTGTCTGTGTCTATGAGTTTTTGTTTGTTTTCCTTGTTTGTTCATTTGTTTTCAGTTTTGTATCCTACATATGAGTGAAATCATATGGTTCTTGACTTTTACTGTCTGACTTATTTCACTTAGCATAATAGTCTCAAGATCCATCTACATTATCACAAATGGCATTCTTTCTTCTTCTCTTATGGCTGAGAAGTGTTCCAATCTCTTGAACATAGTAATTTTTTGTAATGCTGATGTCCAAGAAAGAACTACCTATAGGTGGGAAACACATTTTCTATTTAAATTGCAATATAATTAAAATATAATTGAAAACTGATATTGTACACCATTAGTTTGAGGTGTACACTACAATAATTTGATATATGTATATATCATGAAATGATCACCACAGTTTAGTTAACACCCATCACCATGCATAGTTACAATTTTTTTCTTGTGATGAAAACTTTTAAAATCATTTCTCTTAGCCACTTTCAAAAATACAATCCATTATCATTAACTATAGTCAACGTGGTCTACATTACATGCTACACAGAACTTACGTATGCTGTAACTGGAAGTTTGTACTAAAAATATAGTTTCTTGATCCATTGTGAAGGGGATGAACAAGTGGTCTGAGTGCTTTACTCAAAGATTCAACCCTCCCCCCCCCCCCACCGCCCGCATAAAAAATACCATTCAGAATCAACTGGAAGGATGACCACCCCTTGTGAAAAAAAATTTTCCATACCAGTTTATTTTTGGTATTGAATTGCACATCCTAAATCTCAATAAATGAAGAGATCATTAAATTTCAACGTGTGCTCGAACAACTGTAATTTCAGCCTTCTTGAGACTGGGAGATTTCAGAGAAAGGAGAAAACAGCCCAAGCAGGGTTGGTGTTGTGTGGAGAGCATGTCATTGGATCAAGTGAGCTGAAAATACTTCCCTCTCTGGCTATACCTTGGTTGAATTTTGCTCCAAATTTGTCTCTAAAATTTGATTCATTTAGAAAATGTCTTAGTTATAAATAAAATGTGTTTAGTATTAAAGAAATGGAAATTTAGTCTTGATTCATTATCTACCTTCTATACCACTTAGGAATTATGTTCAACTGCAAGTAATGGACATTTAACATATAGTAGGTTAAAAACAAGGGGTTTTTTGTTTGTTTGTTTTTTTAACCCTAAATCCCCTTTCCTCTCCTGCCCTGCCTTTCCTTCCTTTTGCAAAATCTAATTCTTAACTAGGCAGTTTTATAAAGGTCCTAAGGACCCAGACTACTTTGGCACCATTATATTGAGTTTACCTCAGGGTCCAAGGTGGCTGCTTGAGATCGAGACATCACCTTCACATTCCGTGATGAGGGAAAAATAGGACACTCTGAGTCAGCTTCCTTTAAGTATACTTCTTGAGGCTTGCCTACAGTCTTGCCACTTTGTTTCATTAGCCAGAATTTAGTTATGTGACCAGACCTAGCTGAAAGGAAGACTAGGGAATTTAATATACATTCTGGTAAGCCTTGTGCTTAGCTAAAATATCAGTAATCTATTAGTAAAAAGGCTGTGCTCCACCCTATTACTAAGAAAATAAGGACTAAATATTGGAAGGCAACCAGCAGTCTCTGCCCCATCTTGAAATGACTTAATTAAGAAAAATATGTCCAAAATTCTATGGCTAGAAATGCAGGAAGGAGGTAAGGCAAATGTTATGAGAGGAAATTTTGTGTAGTAAGAAGGAGAAAAAGATAGAGATCCCGTAGGTTGAAGGTTATAATATTTTCAAATTGACCAGTCTGGGAAATCTCCTATTACACTGTCAATAATTGAGCATTGGCAATGTGACAAGTTCATGCCAGGGGAGATGGGTAGCCTGTTGCACACTACATACTTCTAGGGAATATATGAGTAGTGTCTCAGAAATCATGTAACAGAACAGCCCTGGCTGCTGTCATGGGGGGGGGTGTTGGGGGGGTTCTGGCATGGCCACCTGACTCTACTCTTTAATTTAAGGAGTCCTAGCTGAAAGTGATCATCTAAAAGCTGAGGTCAGTGTACTCTCTGTTTCTTCAACCAGAATTTGCAAGCATAAGAGAGGAGTGGAGAAGAGAATGGGACATTAACTAGGCTTCTGCATGGCTAGAGGTCTTTATTGATGCGCTTCGAACAGTTCAGAGAAGAAATTATAATTCCTAGCTAGAATCTTGACTTGAACATCTCTAATACAGGCAATTTTAATCTCAAACTGAGGGTTTCAGAGAGGCTAGGAAGAAAGGAAGGAAAGAAAGGAAGGTGGGAAAAAAGAAAGGGAGGTAAAGAAGCAACAATGATGTGGTAAGAAAAAAAGTCCATTGAATTTGGAATCATACAACACAGGGTCTAATTCCAACTTTGTCACTTGCTAGCTGGGTGATCATGGTTAAATTATATAACATTTCTGACTTTCAATTTTCTTATCTATGTAAAGTAATTATAAAGTAATAATCCCAAGGTTGTTGCAAGGATTGAAGGAATTGGTGTATAATATAAACAAAGGCAGCCAGTATACTACGAAAACTAAAGGGCAAATGTAAAATTCTGGCATTTGTAATAAACTGGAGTCAATACTTCTCACCAATATCCACAGTCTCTCCCTAGTTAACCTTCCATCCCATGAGCTTAGCGGAGCCCCAACTTCGCCACCCAACTCTTACATCTGTGTGCTGAGCAGACCTGGGAAAACTCACACACCTGTGAATATTGTTGCTACAAAATTTCATGACCACCAGCCTCGTTTAGGTCCTTAGTACTGCTTACTGTATGTTGTATGGCTTGCTCTCTCAGGTTCTCTGGAGTGTCTTTTTATCTTTTTTTTTTTTTTATCCTCACCCGAGGATATTTTTCCATTTTTTGTACAGATAGAGTGGGAGGGAGAGAGAGGAAGGGAGAGGGAGAGAGAAACATCGACGCGAAAGGGACACATCGAGTGGCTGCCACCCGCACGACCAACCAGGGCCAGGGACAAACTGCAACCGAGGTACGTGCCCTTAGCGGGAACCAAACCCGGGTCTCTCCGGACCGCAAGCTGACGCTCTAACCGCTGAGCCAAACTGGCCAGGGCTGGAGTGTCTTTTTAAAAAAGTCCTCCGTGAACCCCAAATCCCCTTTCCTCTCCTGCCCTGCCTTTCCTTCCTCTGGCCCTTATCAAGTAATTTCAATTCCCAGATCACAATGAAATTAGAGGCCATCTTGACTCTCGGCCAGCTCTTAACCTATGGAATTAATGTTTTTCCACATCCATCTTTCCTCCTTAATTCTTGTTAATGTGAGAAGTGGCCTTCATCCAATAGGCAAGTTGTCTTCATTTGTTTTGGAGGTCAATCCCTTTCTGCTGCCTTAGTATTCTTGCTTTGTTCAGATTTTATCTCTTATGTATCTGTAAGCTTTTCCTTCACACTGGCTTTTTCCTATAAGCGTTTAAGCACGCCTTACTTTTTCCCATCTGAAGGAAATACCTTTTTGGGAAATATTTCCTATTCTAGCTACTGCCTCCCCACTCTGCTCACATTCCATTGCCCAGAGCCAGCCACATGACCAGGCTCATTGTCAACAGGACGGAGAAGTACCCACCTCATATAGGAAAGCGATGTAAGTTATAAGGAAATGGGGAGGATGCATCCTACTACAATGAGCCAAGTGAACAATTCAAAACGCAGTCTACCACATCTCCTTCTTTTTTTTTAATCCTCACCTGAAGACATGTTCATTGATTTTTAGAGGAGAACGGGGAGTGGGGGAGAGAGAAACATCGATGTGAGAAAGAGAAACCTTAATCAGTTGCTTCCTGCACACGCACCAGTTGGGGTGGAGTGGTAACCCACAACCTAGGTATGTGCCCTGATCAGGAATTGAACCTGCAATCTTTTGGTATATGGGATGACACTTCAACCAACTGAGCCATGGTGGCCAGGGCTACCACATCTTCTTTATTGCCAGACTTTTTGAAAGAGTTGTCTAAACTCAAGTATCTCTATTGCTCAACTTAAAAAAAAAAAAAAAAAATCAATCCCTTCAATCTAGTTTCTGTCTTCACTACTCCAGTCAAACTGCTCTTGCCAAGGTCACTGACTATTTTCTTGTGCTAACCCCAAAAGACACTTTTCAGTTCACATAGTACTTGACTTTGCCAGAATTTGAGAATATAGACCACTCCCAGCAATTCTTCCCTTGGCATCCATGACTGGCTCTCCCAGTTCTTCTCCTATCTCTGACTGCTTGTTCTCATGTTCTTGGGGACTCTGTCTTGGGCAGCCCCTTAGATTGGTGCCATTGTGTCTCCTGTGCACCCCTTTCTCATTTCACACATATCCCAACGATCTCCTCTACTTCCATTTCTCCACTCACGTTCTGTATGGTCGTAGTACGTTAGAAGTACAACCTGGATATGCTAACATGTAGCTTTATTTTTAATAACGTATACAGTTGTGCTCAATCTTTTCCCCCTCAATTCTGCTATTAGTGGGAGAAAAATTGTACCAACCAATAAAATTAACTCATTCTCTTTTAGATAAATATTAAGTTAATCCAATCTTCCTTTTATTGCCTCTCAAGGAATCTTCCTTTCTCATCCCTGCCCATCTCCCAAGAGGAAGTCCGGATGCAGGGAGTGCGTATGAGTATTTTCCTTAGACATGCTGGATGCATGTCCTGGTTTATTGAACAAGTTGGATTCAGTAGGGTGAAAGCTGAAAGCTTCTCACCGAGATCCGTTCAGTTCTACTCTCACTTCTTGTTATTCTCCACTCAGTGGAATAAAGTTTGGTCAGGACTCAAGATTTTTCTGATTATATTTAGATAATAAAAAGCTCAGTCCAACTTATTAATCATGAAACAACAAACTCCAATGCAATTTGATTCTCCCCACCCCTAGTGGTTTTGCTTTGATCAAGTGAGTATTAATCATTTTTACAAGCACACACCTCAGAAGAAATTTTCTAAATATGTAGTACCTTATGATCACAGGAAATAAAAGTTAAATTTAAAAATGTATTTTTATTGAAGGAAAGCATGATGAGAATAAAAGAGTGGACTCTTCTATTGAATCTTTTAAGGAATCTTAAAATCTACTAATGGGAAGGAGCAGGTTCTTCTCTATTTTTCATTCATTGGCCAGTTGCTTTTGAAAGAAAGAAAAGGGTGCAAAAAAATGTTTTCTTTCTGGTTCATTTTTTTATTTGGTGTTATTGCTCTGTGGCTGAGAGAGATATCAAAGGTTGACCCCTTTCTCATGAGGCTCTTTCGTGTGTTTTTGGAAACCTCCCTATGGCTGGGAATTGCCAAGTTGCCTTTTTCTTCACTCCAGGTTCACCTACGGTGGTGGCCACATCTGATCATCACCCTCACCCCCACCCCCAGACCCTATGTCCCCTGGTTCCCGTGTCCTTCTTCCAGGGTTTCTTGGGAGGCTCTTCCTCAGATGACCCAACACAGCCTTCTCCTGTGAGGTGGACATGGGGTGAGTGGAGAATTCATATGGCATTTGCCCTGCCAAGTTCTGGAAGTGTGACCATTCCCAACACTGCCCTTTCGCTTTCTGCTGCTGTAGTTGAGCCCACACCTTAAGTGTTCAGGAGAGGAAAGTCTTCTCTCTCCCATGGGGGATAAGGGAATACAAGTCCATCCTACTGAAATCTCCGAAGAGGACCTCATTCCTTCATCTCTACTTTTTCTCAGACAGCCTGGCAGTCGCTCATGGGCAGATGCTGGCACAACCAGTCACTACCTTGTAGGGCACTGACCTTCCAACTCTGACTTACAGGCCACTTTAACTTATTTGGAAATTGAACTGTGTGCTCCTTACACATTTTTATGTTGATACCTAAAATTTTAATCATAAATTTAAATAGTAATAAGGGATGTAATTTGTTACTTATTATAAATATCAATATTTTAAAATAAAATGTTTAAAATACTCATAAATATACCTAATAGAATTTAATTACCATAACTATTTGATGCCCGCTATAATTTTTCAAATAAATCATCATAACCCACCACCACCTCCACAATAAGGTGAATAACTGTTTTAATAGTCAGAGATTTTACATTGTTCTTTTTCCCGCCTTGAACTCTTTTTCCTATTTTATTTCACCCAAAGAATTTTTCCTCATGTACCATGTTTTGAAGCTTTTCAATCTTTTATTTTCATCATACTTCTCTTAACAAAAATGCATATTTAAATTAAAATGGTTTATTTCTTATTTTTGTTTTTATTTATTTTTATCCTCACCCGAGGACATTTTTCCAATTTTTACTCAGATAGAGTGGGAAGGAGAGAGAGGAAGAGAGAGAAACATCGATGTGAAGGGACACATCGAGTGGCCGCCACCCACACGACCCAACCAGGGCCGGGGACAAACTGCAGCCAAGGTACATGCCCTTAGCAGGAACCGAACCCAGGTCTCTGTGGACCGCAGGCTGACGTTCTAACCGCTGAGCCAAACCGGCCAGGGCTAAAATGGTTTATTTCTTATAATCATAAACTACTATTTAGAAAATTTCTTCTGAAGTTTGTTATCATAACAAGTATTGACACAAAATTGATCAACGCTTAAAAATATTATAAGTTTTGATAAATCCATCCTAACTATAAAAGTAAAGTTTTATCAGAAAAAAAGTATTTTCTAAAGAGAAATGAGGTCGTCTTCCTCCCCCTGTCCTCTTCCTCCTCATTCTCCTTTCAGTGTCAGGGATGAGTAAGGGTTTAGTGGAGATCGGCAGCAACAATAAAAGAAAGTTTGGGGCCTCGAGGAAATATGAGATTACAAAGATTCATTACAAGCCTGAATGACATCATTTGCACTGAAATATATAATGCCTTCCCATTAAGTAAATCCAAATAAAAGAAGTACATGGTAACAGAGAGTAATTGAGGACAGAAGATGTTAATAAATGACAGTAAGCAGTAAAAATCAAAAAGATACTTAAAGTAGTCAATGGTCTTCTGGCAAAAGGTAAAAATAGTCCTCTTAACAATCTGAATAAGTGTTCAAGAAAATATAATACCCTATCTTTATATTTATTTGACTCAAAGATGTAATGTTAATCTGTTATTATTAAACTTGGAGTTTTTCACTTTTTTATTCTTGAAATCAAAATGTGCTGTTGAGACTCAAACCTGGGGCTTGAAGAACAAGAGCTGAACAGACGTGGATATGTGTGCTGTCTCATTGGGATGACGGAACTGCTCCCAACCCAGACAACACACCAGAGCTGAGCTAGGGATGGGCGAGACACTTACCTTTCTTATGGAAAAAAGGAGAAGGAATTCTGTGGAAAAAATTATATATATATAAAATGTTTATAATATATTAAATATATAGTTAAACATATATACACTCTAGAATTAATTTCATAAAACCATCTGTGGCCTTGTACCCCTCTGGAAGTCTTGGTGCACCCCCAGGTATGCCTGTACTCCAGGAGTTACTCCATTTAGGTGGTGGGGGTGGGCTCCTTGATGCTGACTGTATATCCTCATCCTTTGTAGCTTCTGTAAAAATTCTGAGCAACAGAGAACACCACATCTAACTTTCCATTTCACACATACATACATTCCCCTGGGAGGCATCTCTAGCTCTCAGTGGCTTTATAAGAGGTCCACTTGACTCAAGAGTGTTAAGAAGCACCGACTGGCAGATTGACCCCTTTTGACAATCCTATTATTAGGCAACTATGGAGACAACATATGAATCTAGATTGTGTACAGTACATACCATTTCTGCCTCGTTTTGATTCTGCAGACCAAATGGTCTGCTTCTGTTAAGTCCCCCCACATCCACTGGGGACTCAGCTGCCATTCCACAGGGCATGGAGTGCAAATTAGTTATTCAGGCTTCACTGGCAAACAGCGAGGGCACTGTGCAATCTGTTACCCTGTCTAAATCTCTGTGGCACAAACAATCACTTAAACGTGATTATAGTTATTTGAGGCTACAACTTAATTTCGTGATAAAATTGTGTGTATGTATTACCTCTCTGCCAGGTTTTATGAAGATCTTGTCATACAAAGGACTCAGTGTGTTAGGAATCAGATATCCGTTGTAATTTGCACAACATGCACACCCAAAGTGGGATGATTTTGTAGGAAGGTACACAGTAGCAGAACTATGTTTTATTTTGTTTAAAAAAAAAATGCTGCGAAGCCAGGAATGTTTAGAGAATATGCTTCTGGAGAGGTGCAGAAGTAGCTGGGGAGGGGAAGTACACATTTCCTAACCTTGTCTGAGACCTACACAGGTACAAAGAGGACTCGGAGGAAGAGAAGAGTGCATCCTAATTCACTGGAACTAAGGGAACCACCATGCTGTCAATTCACTGAACTGTAGATGTAGAAACAGAATGGAGCCTTTCAATTCCACTGCCTTCTCCCTGGGATTACAGGCCGGTTGCCATGGATATTCTGGATTCCTGCAGCTAGTGGGAGGGAGCTCTGTAGCCCTGGTATCCTGGGGACCCGCCAGGGTGATACATGAAATGGAGGCCTGTAGGTGTGGTGGTGGAAGACTGGAAAGCAAGAGGTCAGAGGGTTGGTTTCCAGCAGAGTTAAAGCTGATTTTATTTCAAGTCACATTCATTTGGCAATCTATATTTTCCTGCAAGATCAGACCTTTTCGTCCCTCCCTTACAGAGCAAAGAGAATCTTCATCTCCTTCAAGTGGTTACTATCGCAGCACTAGTGGTGTCTGCTAATCAGGTGCCCCGAGAAGGAGTGTTTCCAGTGCAATTTGGGGGTGGGGGGAGGGGAAGAGGGAACCTGATTTGGGTTTGGTTCCAAGATTTTAAGAGGTTTAATATCCCCCACACATAGCAAATGGGGTGGATGCATAAGAAAGTTTCTGATTTATACTGTTTCATCTAAAAATATGATTTGTTACCTGGCCCCGTCTCTCCTTCCAATAACTCATTGCAAGGTCAGCTTTTTCTCTATTCCTTTTGTCTGACTTTCATTCAGCCTTGGTTTTAAACCAAGTCGCAGCAAAAACTTTCCCTCTCTATAATCTCTTGGAGAATTTACCTCTCTGGCTGGATAATCAAGCACTTTAAGGTCAAGTTCTTGGACAGTGTTTGCTAATCCTGATAAGCGGGAAGTGTCCCTGCCCTGACCTTCTGAGCTTCCTATCGGGAGCACTGGAACAGCAATGCGGCCCTCTTTAGATGGTTTCGGGGAGCAATAGACTCAGCAGTAACTCTATGCCGGCTTCATCTGCAAATTCCTTCCGTCTGCACTGAAGGAGCTGCTCCAGTGCAGATTAAATAAATCTTAATCACCAATACTGCCAATGATGTGGAGAGGTGCAGCTTGAAAATGAGGACTGTTCTTGGTGTTTCATGTGTCTTGCTTTTAAATCATCACATGGTCTTTGGTTGGCACTCACTGTGTAGCTGGTTGGCAAGCATAACAGAGGAAGGTTGGCATCCACTAATCCCTGAATTCCAAGAATAGAACTGCAGGTTTAATACTGTTGGCCTTGTGGAAAGTAGGAGGACTTGGAGACATTTTCTTGCGGGTGAAACTTAAGGAAGTTCAGTGATTTGGAATCTGGGAGAAGTCGCTTGCCAGACCCAAATGAGCATGTGTTGGCCAAGGAAGCACTTTGGACATCGGCCAGTCTTTTAAGAACTACTGTGATCCTTCCATTACACACCCCCTTCTCCCTGTTGACCATTCCCTTTCTTTTTCTACCATTTTTACTTAATACTTTAGGCACTAATGTAAATACCTGATGCTTCTCTACGGCAAAGGTCTTTTTTTTCTTCTATGTTTTCTTTTCTCTCTCCTCTCAAACTGAGGAATCTGTAGTGGTCATCCACAAACTCCTCATCCACAGCTTTCGCCACAGCTCAGAGGCCACCGGGAGATGCTGTCTTCCTTCATCTGTGGGGTGTTTCCCAGCACGCTCAGGTCTCTCTGCATCAGCACCACCCCGAGGATTGGAAAGCATAGCCTGAATTGGGGTACACAGTGTGGGAAGTGAGCATGGAGACTTTTCCCCAATTGTCGACAGCCAAAGCATCATGGTTTTTCAGAAGGAAAGAACATCAATTATCTGCTTAATTCTCTAATGGCTGGGGGAGTAAAATACTTCAACTGTAGTTTTACAAATAGTAGAAAGTAATGGCGTGGCCATAGTACAATCATGCAATCTCTCAAGATGTTTGTTTGTTTGTTTATTTATTTATTTATTTATTTATTTATTTATTTATTTATTTATTTTTAACTATAAAATGGTGGGCTTGAACTATACGATAACTAAGTGCAGTTTCCAACTCCTGATTTTATATAGGAGAGTATTTATATTACTTATAAGTGAGGAATTATTTTCCTCATCCAAAGAAGAAATCAAGAGAAGTTTAATAAATTTGGTAGCCCCCAAAAGAAAAATATCTGTATATCCAGTAAATATCCAAATGTTAAATATTCATAACATGTGACAAAGGATTAATGTCTTTGTTATATGAAATACTTAAAGTTATTAAGAAAAACTAGTTTAAGGAGACAAATCACAAAAGTATTAAAAACCAAGTTCATAGGTGAAAAGAATATTTGTTCAACTTCATCAATAATTAAAGAAAATAAAAACAATATACAACTTCTAGCTTGTAAATTGGCAAACATAAAAAGTACATTTGGAGTGGTGGTGAGGTTGTAGGGAAGGTAAGGGCAGAGTTAGTCCCCAACACTTGCCTTTTGAAAAGTCATTGGTAATATTATAAATTGCTGAATTCTTACTGCTAGTTATTTTGTCAATAAGTTATAAAGCAATTCCACTTCCAGAAATTTATCCTAAGGAAATAAATAATGATGTGTAAAATATTTAACTCTAGTTCTATTAATTATAACAAACTATTGAAAAATAAGTAAAATTTTTAATCATTGGTGATTAGTTAAATAAATTAAAATGCATTTACATAATAGATATAAAAAGTTAATGAGACGTTACCCAAATGTTTCTCTCTCTCTCTCTTTTTTCTTTTTTTATCCTCACCCGAGGACATTTTTGCATTTATCTTCAGATGGAGCTGGAGGGAGAGATGGGGCAAGAGAGAGAGACACACACACAATTGACTGGTTGCCACCCTCACTACCCCAACCGAAGCCAGGGACAAATTGCAACTGAGGTATGTGCCCTTAGTGGGAACCGAACCAAGGTCTCTCTGGTCTGCAGGCCGATGCTCTAACTGCTGAGCCAAACTGGCCAGGGCCCAAATACTTCTCTTTATATGGAAAGATATTTTACAATGTTTTTGAAACAAATTATCAAATATATAAGTATATAAATAGTATTATTAAAATAACCATGTATACATGCATATATAGTCATGTAAACAATCTTGAATTACAGAGATCAATGTGTTCGAGGTGACTTTTTTTTAAAATTTTTTTTTCTTTATTGATTTTAGAGAGTGGAAATGAGAGGGAGAGAGAGATAGAAACATCGATGAAAGAGAACATCGACTGGCCGCCTCCTGCATGCCCCCCACTGGGGATCTGGCCCACATCCTGGGCATGTGCCCTGACCGGGAATCGAACCGGTGACCACTAGGTGCATGGGTCAATGCTCAACCACTGAGCCACACCGACTGGGCTCGAGGTGACTTTCTAGGGGTAGAAAAGTTTATGGATTTATTTGCTTTTAATTTTTTACCTATTTTCAGTAATGAGAATTTATTGTTTTTGCATTAGAGAACAAAAACTTCATTTAATAAAAGACTTAAAATACTACCATTTTAGAGGAGTGCCTGGTTAAATAACTAGTCTCTAGACTGGCACTCACCTCTCTGATAGTAATGGCAGATGAACAAATCTGCAGTGATGATGCCAATAAAAGCAGTCCATTTTGTTCCAACTGACATAATTCAAGACGTAGATATAATTGATGTTCATTTAGTCATTTCAAACATACATAAGGGGATATGTGAACAAGTATTCCCCATGTCAAGTGTGAAGAGAAATAGGTTCCCAGCAGTTGTAAGTGTTCTCAGATCTGCAAAGATAATTGTGTAGGTTGAAGAAGCAGAAATGAAAGACATTTTATTGGATTTGATTCTAAATAAATCTTTTAAAATCATGTAGTAAAGTACATCAACACTATTAATACTCACTTAGAAAAAGCTGTGAGAATTGCAGAATATTCTTCCCAACATTTATTTTAGATTTGTGTCTATTTGAGAACAAACATATTTTAGAAAGAATTTTGCTGACGTAAATTCAATCTTTTTCTTCAAAGCAAAATGGTGGTTCACTGTCACAGTCTAGTAAAATTTATCTATGTGGATTGACAAATTACTTTAAAAAAATTTACTGAAAGGTTAAACTATTCAGCATGCTTTTCTGTTTTTTTTTTTTTTAAACAATAACAATTTCTACTTATTTTATAATCTTTTCATTTGAGAGTGTCCAAGCTGATGTTGAAATATTTTCATATGATTTTTCTATCAACAATATTATCTTCAGTTTAATGTCTGTTCATGATTTTTACATATTTTCTAATAGGCTTTTTAACCATATTTACTTTCCTCCTGCCCCACTGACCCCCACTCCCACTCCCATCCCTAATCCTTGGCAACCACTAATCCGTTCTCCATTTCTAAAATGCTATCATTTCAAGAAGTTATGTAATAGAGTCACACAGTATATAACTTTTGGGATTAGCCTTTTGTACCCAGCATAAGCCCTGGGGATTCATCAAAGTTGTTGCATATGTCAGTAGTTTGTTCTTTCTTTGTGTTGTGTAGTATTCCATGTAATCCATAGATCATAGTTTATGGAGCCATTCACCTGTAGAATAGTATCTGGGCTATTTACAAATAAAGCCTCAGTGAACATTCATGTATAGGTTTTTGTGTAATACAGGTTTACAGTTGTTAAAATAGAAGCGTAAAATTGCAATTGCTGGATCATACAGTAATTATATATTTAGATTGATAAGAAACTGCCCAACTGTTTTCTAGAGTGGCTGTATCATTTTATATTGCCACTAGCAATGTATAAATGATCTAGTTTCTCTTCATCATCAACAGCATATGGTTCTACTACTTTTTTTAAAAATTTATTTTATTTTATTTTATTTTTTAAATTTTTTATTTATTTTTTTAATTACAGATATTTCACCTTTTTTACCCCATTGGCACCCCCCTACCCACCCCACCCCCACCCCACACCCGGTTTAGTTGTCCATGTCCATTGGTCATGCATACATGCATATAAGTTCTGTGGTTTACCTCTTCCCACCACCCTCCACCCCCTCTTCTGAGGGATGTCAGTCTGTGCCCTCCTTCCATGTTTCTGGGTCTACCCTATTCCTCAGACTGTTATGTTCATTATATTTCGTATATAAGTGAGATCATGTGGTATTTGTCTTTTTCTGCTTGGCTTATTTCACTTAGGATAATAGTTTCCAGGTCCCTCCATGTCGTCTCAGGATAAGAGATCTTTCTTTCTTACCGCTGCATAGTACTCCATTGTGTATATGTACCACCGCTTTTTTATCCATTCGTGTACTGATGGACACTTGGGCTGTTTCCAGATCTTAGCTATTACAAATAGTGCTGCTATGAACATGGGGGTACATATATTCTTCCTGATGGGTGTTTCAGGCTTCTTAGGGTATATTCCTAGAAGTGGGATCACTGGGTCAAATGGAAGTTCAATTTTTAATTTTTTGAGGTAACACCATATAGTTTTTCATAGTGGCTGCACCAGTCTGCATTCCCACCAGCAGCGTATTAGAGTCCCCTTCTCTCCACACCCTCACCAACACTTGTTGTTTGATGATTTGTTGATGGCGGCCATTCTGACAGGTGTGAGGTGATACCTCATTGTTGTTTTAATTTGCATCTCTCTGATGATTAGTGATGTTGAGCATTTCTTCATATGTCTCTTGGCCATTTGTATGTCCTGTTTGGAGAGGTGTCTATTCAGCTCCTCTGCCCATTTTTTAATTGGGTTCTTTGTCTTCCTTTTGTTGAGTTGTATGAGCACTCTATATATATTGGAAATTAACCCCTTATCTGATACATCATTGGCAATGATGTTCTCCCATACAGTGGGTTGCCTTTCCATTTTGATGATTGTTTCTTTTGCTGTGCAGAAGCTTTTTAGTTTGATGTAGTACCATCTGTTCATTTTCTCCTTTGTTTCTGTTGCCTTAGGTGATGTATCAGTGAAAATTCTGCTCCGTATGATGTCTGAAATTTTGTTGCCTACATTTTCGTCTAGAATTTTTATGGATTCACGGGTCACATTTAAGTCTTTTATCCATTTTGAGTTTATTTTTGTGTATGGTGTAAGTTGATGGTCTAGTTTCATTTTTTTGCATGTAGCTGTCCAATTTTCCCAACACCATTTATTAAAGAGGCCGTCTTTACTCCACTGTATGCTCTTGCCACCTTTGTCAAATATTAATTGAGCGTATTGCCTTGGGTCCATTTCTGGGTTTTCAGTTCTGTTCCACTGGTCTATATGCCTGTTCTTGTGCCAGTACCAGGCTGTTTTGGTTACCGTTGCTTTGTAGTATAACCTGATATCTGGTATTGTGATCCCACCTACTTTGTCCCTCTTTTTCAAGATTGCTTTGGCTATTCGGGGTCCTTTTTGGTTCCATATGAACTTTTGAAGTATTTGTTCTAGTTCTATGAAATATGTCGTTGGTATTTTGATGGGGATTGCATTGAATCTATAGATTGCTTTGGGTAGTATGGACATTTTAATGATGTTAATTCTTCCAATCCATGAACAGGGTATGTGCTTCCACTTTTTTATATCTTCTATTTATTTTTTCAATGACCTGTATTTTTCTGCAAATAGGTCCTTTACTTCTTTGGTTAAGTTTATTCCTAGGTATCTTAATTTTTTTGCCGCGATGGTAAATGGGATTGTATTTTCATTTTCTCTCTCTGTGAGTTCATCATTGGTGTACAAGAATGCTGTCGATTTCTTGACGTTAATTTTGTATGCTGCTACTTTGCCAAATTCATTTATTAAGTCTAGTAGATTTTTGATGGAGTCTTTAGGGTTTTCTATGTATAATATCATGTCATCTGCAAATAATGACAGTTTCACTTCCTCCTTTCCAATTTGGATCCCTTTTATTTTTTCTTCATGTCTGATTGCTGTGGGTAAGACTTCCAGTACAATGTTAAATGAAAGTGGTGAAAGTGGACATCCCTGTCTTGTTCCTGTTCTTAATGGAAATGTTTTTAGTTTCTGTCCATTGAGTATGATGTTGGCTGTAGGTCTTTCATATATGGCCTTTATTATGTCGAGATATGATCCCTTGATTCCCACATTGCTGAGCGTTTTTATCAGAAATGGATGCTGGATTTTGAGAAAAAGCTTTTTCAGCATCTATTGATATGATCATGTGGTTTTTATTCTTCATCTTGTTTATGTGGTGTATCACATTTATTGATTTGCAAATATTGAACCAGCCTTGCGTCCCTGGAATGAATCCCACTTGGTTATGGTGAATAATTTTTTTGATGTATTTCTGGATCCAATTTGCTAATATTTTGTTCAGGATTTTGGCGTCTATGTTCATCAGGGATATTGGCCTGTAGTTTTCTTTCTTCGTAGTGTCTTTGCTGGTTTTGGAATTAGAATTATGCTGGCCTCATAGAACGTGTTTGGAAGTCTTCCTTCTTCTTGAATTTTTTGAAATAGTTTGCGGAGAATGGGTGTTAGTTCTTTTTTGAATGTTCGGTAAAACTCCCCCATAAAGCCATCTGGGCCTGGGCTTTTGTTTGCTGGGAGAGTCTTGATTACCTCTTGAATTTCCTTAGTTGTTATTGGTCTGTTCAAGTTTTCTATCTCTTCCTGGTCCAGTTTTGGGAGACTGTGTGTTTCTAGAAATTTGTCCATTTCGCTTAGATTGTCAAATTTGTTGCCATATAGTTGTTCGTAGTAGTTGTTAACAATCTTTTGTATTTCCGTGGTGTTGGTTGTTACTTCTCCTCTTTCATTTCTGATTTTGTGTATTTGGGTTCTCTCTCTTTGTTTCTTGGTGAGTCTAGCTAAGGGTCCATCAATCTTGTTTATCTTTTCGAAAAACCAGCTCTTTGTTTCATTGATCCTTTGAATTATTTTTTTTTGGTCTCTATGTCATTTATTTCTGCTCTGATCTTTACTATTTTCTTCCTTCTACTTGCTCTGGGGTTTTCTTTTTGTTTGCTTTCTAATTCTTTAAGTTGTGAGGTTAGACAGTCAATTAGAAATTTTTCTTGTTTTTTGAGGTAGGTCTGTAGTGCTATGAACTTCCCTCTCAGAACTGCTTTCGCTGCATCCCATAGATTTTGTGTTGTGTGTTCATTTTCATTGGTTTCCAGGAATTTTTTAATTTCTTCCTTGATCTCCTCGGTGACCCATTCATTGTTTTATAACATGCTATTTAGCCTCCATGTGTTGAAATGTCTTTGCATGTTCTTGTTGCAATTGATTTCTAGTTTCATGCCATTGTGATCTGAGAAGATGCTTGATATGATTTCAGTCTTCATGAACTTGTAGAGACTTAGTTTGTGCCCTAACATGTGGTCTATCTTTGAGAATGTCCCATGTGCACTTGAGAAGAATGTGTATTCTGTAGTTTTGGGGTGTAATTCTCTGTAGATATCTATTAAATCCATTTGGTCTAGTGCTTCATTTAGAGTCTCTATTTTCTTGCTAATTTTTTGCCTAGAGGATCTATCCAGTGCTGTCAACGGGGTGTTGAAGTCCCCTGCTATGATTGTATTGCTGTTTATTTCTCCTTGGAAGTCCTCAAGAAGATTTTTAATATATTTTGGTGCTCCTGTATTGGGTGCATATATGTTTATCAAGGTTATATCTTCCTGTTGGATAGATCCTTTCAATATTATTTAGTGGCCGTCTTTGTCTCTAGTTATGGTCTTCATTTTGAAATCTATTTTATCAGATATGAGAATTGCTACCCCAGCTTTTTTTTGCTTTCCATTTGCTTGGAAAATTTTTTTCCATCCCTTCACTTTCAACCTATGTGATTCTTTTGTTGTGAGGTGGGCCTCTTGGAAACAACATATGGATGAGTCATGCTTTCTTATCCAATCAGCTACTCTGTGTCTTTTTATGGGAGCATTCAATCCATTTACATTTAAGGTGATTATTGACATGTACTTATTTATTGCCATTTTTGTTTAGTGTGGTTCTATTTTTCTTCCCATTTCTACTGCTAATTACAGCAGTCCTTTTAACATTTCTTGCAGTGCTGGTTTGGTGCTAATGTATTCCCTTAGCCTTTTTTTGTCTGGGAAGCTCTTTATTTGACCTTCTATTTTGAATGATAGCCTTGCTGGGTAGAGTAGTCTTGGATTCAGATTCTTGGTTTTCATGACTTTGATTACTCCCTGCCATTCCCTTCTGGCCTGTAGTGTTTCTTGTGAGAAGTCAGCTGAAAGCCTTATGGGGTTTCCTTTGTAGGTATCCTGTTGCTTATCTCTTGCTGCTTTTAGGATTCTCTCTTTGTCTTTAATTTGTGGCATTTTAATTACTATGTGTCTTGGTGTGGGCCTGTTTGGGTTCTTCTTACTTGGGACTCTCTGTGCTTCTTGAACTTGAATGCCTTCTTCCTTCACCAAATTAGGGAAGTTTTCTCTCACTATTTTTTTGAATATATTCTCTATCCCTTGCTTATTTTCTTCTTCTTTGGGGACTCCTATGATGCAAATATTATTACGTTTCCAGTTGTCCCACAGTTCTCTTAAGCTGTCTTCCTGTTTTTTAACAGTTTTTTCCTTTTGTTTTTCTGATTGGTTGATTTTTTTCTACCCTGTCTTCTAATTCACTGATTCGGTCCTCAGCTTCCTCTACTCTGCTTTTTAAACCTTCCAATGTGTTTTTCATTTCTGATATGTCATTTTTTATCTCTTCTTGATGGTTTTTAATTTCCAATTGGCTTACTTTCAGTGTCTCTATGTCCTTATCATGCTGTTCAGCTTCTTCAAGATCATGGCTCTGAATTCTAGCTCTGTTAACATGCCTAATTGCTCCACATTGATCTCATCTTCGGTGGAGGTCTCTTGCTCTTTCATTTGGCTTCTGTTTCTGTGTTTCACCATTTTGGCTATCACTGTGGGCTTTGGAGCCTGTCAAGTTTTCCCTTGGGTGTTGGTGTTCTGCTGTTTGTGGCTCCCTCTCCTGTGTTTAGATGAGAGAGGGAGGACCCACATTAAACACCACTGTCAAGTCTTACTTTCCTGGTTAAAGTTGCCAGCCCAGGAAAGGTACTGTTATCCTCCAGCTTTTTGCCTGGAGGCTAGCAGTGGAGGTTACTTGATGAGTTTTGGGTTGTCAGTTGATTGGAAAACTCCCTCAGGTGCTCAGAACACAGGGGATTTCCTGAGGGTGGGGCAGATGCTGGTCGTTAGTGAGCTTCAATTAGCACTTCAATGGCCCACAGGGTGGGGTTGGATCTCTGAGGGAGGGGCTGCTGCCTCTCCTCAGAGCCCTGGGAAGGAGCAATATGGCCACAGCCCTGCGTGCCTGCACTCAGCCAAAGCTCTGAGCGCCCTCCAGTTCCCGAGTGTCCCGACACAGTTCCAGTCCAGTCTGCCCTCCCTCTGCCGGAGCCCAAGGAGTGGCTGTGGCTGTGGCTGTTTCAGCCTCTGTCACAGCTGCGCTGTGGGGCCGCCTGGGAGTGTGACCCGAGGGCGCCGCTCCCAGCTGAGGCTGCTGCTGAGCTGCTGACCGTGGGCTCCCAGCCCCATCTCGCGCCTTCGCAGTCCTACCGGGATGGAGTCAGTGTCCCTCGTTGTATGGTCCTCGCAAGCTGCTTTTCTGTTGGTTTTTCCTGTCGATTTGTCTGTGTTATAGTTGTAATTCCAGTTTGGTTCTGGGAGACGGTCTGTGTAGCTTCTGTTCACTCCGCAGCCATTTTTCTGGTCCCTTTTTTTTATTCTTATCCAAGGATATGTTTTTATTGATTTTTACAGAGAGAGGAATGGGGGACAAGATGGGAGGTAGAGAGAGAGAAGAGAAACATTGATCAGTTGCCCTGACTGGGGCAGGGATCAAACCTGCTACTTTTTGGTGTATGGGAAAACCCTCCAACCAACCACCTGGCCAGGGCTCTATTACGATTTTTATTTTAGCCTTTCTGATAGATGTGTGGTGATATTATAGTGATATCTTATTTGCTTTAATTTATATTTTCCTGATTGCTAATGATGTGAAATATTTTTGTGTGCTTTTTTATCATCTATATTATCTTCATTTTAATATCCGTTCATGAGTTTTACATATTTTCTAGTAGTTTTTTTTAATTCTTAAAGTTTTTTTTAATCCTCACCCAAGGACATTTTCTCATTTTTTGTTCAGATAGAGTGGGAGGGAGAGAGAGAGAGAAAGAAACATCGACATGAAAGGGACACCTCAGGTGGTTGCCACCTGCACAACCCAATCAGGGCCAGGGACAAACTGAAACTGAGGTACATGCCCTTACTTACATGCGGTAACTGAACCCATATTTCCCTGGACTGCAGGATGATGCTCTAACCACTGAGAAACCAGTCACAAAGTTTTATAGTTCTTTATATTCTAGATACTAGTATGTTGGATATGTGGTTTGCAAATACATTTTCTGAGTATGTAGCTTATTTTTTCATTATTTTTGCATGGGCCATCACAGATCAAAAGTTTTTTAATTTTGATGCGATTGAGTTGATCAATTTTGTGATTAAAAACATATCAATTTATGGATAGAGTTTTTGGTGTCAAGTCTAAGAACTCTCTGCCTAGTTCTAAATCTGAAAGATTTTCTCCAATTTATTTTTCTTAATGTTTTATAGTTTATATTTTACAGCGAAGCCCACATAATACATTTTGACTTAATTTTTGTCTATGATGTGAGGTTTAGGTCAATGTTCATTTTACCTTTTGCTTATGGATGTCCAGTTGCTCTAGCATCATTTGTTAAAAAAGGCTATCTTTCCTCCACTGAATTGCTTTTACACCTTTGTCAAAAATCAGTTCATATTTGTATGAATTTATTTCTGGGGAAGCTCCATATCGTTTTCTAAAGTGGCTGTACTAGTTTGCATTCCCACCAGCAGTATATGAGGGTTTTCATTTGAAGTTCCCAACTATAATTGTGACTTTATCTACTTCTCCATTCAGCTCTATCAGTTTTTTGGTTATCGTATTGTGAGGTTTTGTTATTCGGTGAATATACATTCAGGATTGTTATGTCTTCCTGGTGCACTGATACAACCATTATGTAATGCCCTCACTCTCTATACTAATTTTCTTTGTTCTAAAATCTACTTTATCAAATATTAAATAGCCATTCCTGCTCTTGAAAGTTAATGTTTACATGATTTTATTTCTTATCTATAACTTTTCTAAATATATATTTTTTACTTTCAATATACATATGTCATTGAATTTGACGTAAGCTTCTTTGAACAGCATGTGTTGGGTCATTTAAAAAAATTGATTGTACCAATAACTGTCTTTTGCTTGGTGCATTTAGATTATTTACATATAGGGTAATATTGAAATTAGTGCTTAAATCTGCTATTTTTGTAGGGCTTTTTTTGTTTGTTTGTTTCCCTCTTATTTTTGTTCTTCTATTTCTTTTTTTAAATGTTTTTAGAGAGAGAAACATTAATGTGAGAGAGAAACATTGATTGGCTGCCTCCCACACACCCCCTATCGGGGATTGAACCCCCAACCCAGGCATGTGCCCTGACTAAGAATCAAACCAGCCATCTCCCCGTGTTCAGAATGATGCCCAACCAACTGAGCCACACCGACCAGGGCTTCTGTTTCTCTTTTTGTCTTTTGTGGATTACTGAAACATTTTGTGGGGATATCATTTTGATTTATTTATAGTACATCTAAGTATATTTCTTTTTATAGTTTTCACAGTGGTTACTTTGGGTATTCTGATATGTCAGATGGTTTATCACAATCTGTTGGTATGGGAAGCAGACTGTTCTCCTCACCCCCAAAAGATGTCTGTATCTGAATCCTTGAAACCTATGAATACCTTAATTTACATGGCGAAGGGAACTTTGAAGATGTGAGTAAGTGCAGGTTCTTGAGATGCAAGATCACCCTGTATTACCTGGATTTGCCCAATATACAAGGGCTCTTACCAGAGGGAGGCAGAGCATCATAGAAAGGTATGTGATGATGGAAATAGAAGTCAGTGAGTCAGAAAGAGCTTTGTAGATGCTAAATGCTTCTTGCTGCAAAGATGAAGGAAGAGACCACAAGCCAAGGAATGCAGTTGTGTCTTGAAAATTTTGTCTATTATGTTAAGAGTGTTTGGATCCTAATTAAATTATTATTTTAGTAGTCTGTCATTTTGTTTTACATGCAGACCTTAGCTTCTTTTTCTTTTCTTTCTTTTTTTTTGGGGGGGGGGGCATTTTCACAATGACAGCTTAATTTTTGGAGCTCTTGCAGTGTTATTTTGGTCTACTTGACTTGTTTCTGGCTGCTGGGGCTCCCTAATACCTGCTGGTGCTTGCTGAGGGATCAAAGGGTTCCCCCAGGCTGGGCTACTGGGTGTATCTCAGCTGGCGAGAGGAGTCTCAGGCCTGTTGGGTCAAAGGGGCTTCCTGAACTGAGATACTTGCTGTGCCTGGCTCCCTCTTCCAGCCCTGCTGGACGGTGTCTCTCTGATCTTTCAGTGATAAAGGGGAATCTTAGTCCCAACAGTAAATGAGAGTGGTTCCCTAGGCCGCTCATTGTTAGTGGGGCTCCTGACAGATCTCTCGCCATTTCTTCTGCACTTGCCTGAGGTCAGAGAGGCTTCCGCTGTTTCAGGCAGAGGATGGAGCCTTCATAGGCTGGCTTTTGTGGCTGGGTTGCAGGTCTGAACATGTTGGTTTGGGTGATTTACGAGTTCTTTTGGGGGAGAGGCACACAACACCCTGACTCTGTGTTGTTCCTCCAGTCCTGGGGTTCCAAACAAGTTTGGCTTCTTATCACCTTTCAGAACTCATCTTTGATTATCTGTTGCATTATTGTGTCTAGTGGGAAGAAACATGGAGAAATGGTCTATGGCTTCTTGTGTAGACCAGAAGTCACCTTTCAACTTTTGATAATACCAGGATTTTTCTCTCCTTCCCTGGAGAGGGTCTACTCTATTTGAGGAGCTGGAAGAGACATCTCAGGGGGAGTGAACTGAGTGTGGAGTGAGATGAGGTTGGAGAAATAGGAGAAGCCGATCATTGTTAATTGTTTTGGAGTTTGAATTTTATTCTGGGTACAATGGGAAACAATATTAAGGTTATAAGCAATGGAATGACTTGATCTTTTTTTTTTTTAATTTTAGAAAGATCATTTTAGTTTCTATGTGAAAAAGAGAGGATAGGGCTTAAGAGCGAAAGTCGTGAAACAAAAAACTATTACCTACTATACTGAGACACGATGGTTACTTGAACAAAGATGTGGCTGGGGAAAGTAGGGAGATTGCAGATAGATGTTGAAGGAATTATGTGTAGATTTTGTGATGAAGTGGCTACAGAAAATGAATAAAAGGGTTATACCACAAATGCCTCTGAAAGTTCTGGCTGAATGAACCGTGCGAGTGAGGAAAGACAAGAAGGGGAATAGATGTGAGGCATAGTGCAAGAGTTGACTTTGAGACGTATTTTACATATCCAGATAGACATGCCACGGAGATGCTTATAAATAGCAGAAGAGAGGAATGGGCTAGAGATATAAATGAGGCCGTTATCAGATCATAGGTAATAATGCAAACTGCAGGAGTGAATCAGATCACTTTGGAGAAAATATAGAATAAGTAGAGTTGAGGGCTCAGTTAAGAGCCCCGAGGCAAACCAACATTTAGTTATTAGAGAAGGAGGGATGTGCCAAGGAAAATAAGAAGCAGCAGGCAGAATGCGATAGGAAGAAAGCCAAGACATGTTTCCCATCGCTGTAAGAATGTATTTCAAATTCTCATCACATTAATCACCCATAAGGATGATAAACAAAGCACAAAGTCACAAAAACACTCCTCCACATAATACAATGAGGGTCCCTAATTATTCAATTACCTCATTGCCAAGTCACATGTGAAAGATTATCTGTGGGAGAAATTCCTATATGCACACACTCAAAAATTTGGAAGATAATGTAAGAAAATGTTCACATATTATATTGAATGATAGATTTATGGGTATTTATTACTTTATTTCAGTTTTCTAAATTTTCTATTTTGCTATAATAAGCATGTCAGAAAAATCATCTACATTCTATTTATGTTCTTTGTGAGAAAATAATTTTCTATTATTTAGAACAGGGTAAAGTAATCTGAGTGCTACTGCGCCCCATGATTTTATGAAGCATTCCAACTGTTTTTCTGAGTTAGATGTATGTGATTTATTTGCTTCTTTACTATCTTCAGGCTTTTTCACACAGATTAGCGTGTAGTTATTTATAAATAATATTGTGTGACAGTGATGCATAGATTAAGGAATGTGAAAACTGAAGTTAAATTATCTACGCTTATTTGAATTTCAGCTCTGCCACTTCATAGCTCTGTGACATGACATGTTGTAAAATGGGACTATTAATATATATCTTGAAGTGTTATCTGAGGATCAAAATGAGATAAAATATATGAATGGCACAGTCCGCTTCCTAGGACGTGGTAGCTTATTGATATATGATGGTGGCTAATAGCTTAGGCTGTGTTGATAAGACGGCCTAGGTTTGAAATTTACCCATCATTTACCAAATGGGTCACCTTCTGAAAATTATTTTACCTCTCTGTGCTTCATTTTCCTTTCATGTCAAGTGAAGGTTTCAATAGTACCTACCTCAAGGATTATTATGAAATAATATATGTACAGCACTTAGAATAGCGCCTGGGAATAATACTCAAGTACTCAACAGATAGCATTTTCCATAGTTCTTTTATGATTAAGAGTCTTCTTTTATTTCAGTGATTAGATTTTAAATTCTCCAGGGGGCAGGAAGAAGGTCTTGCTCTTTTTTTTCATACACAATGATTATGTGTTCAAAATGTTTGTAATTTAGGACTATTATTCCAAAGAGGAATTCTCAGGACATAAGGAACTCTCTTAACAGATCTTCGCTGGGCTGTCTCACCAGGCTTACTGATGCTCTCATCCTCTTCTGGCTCAGAAGGGCTGGTGCCCAGAGGATACTGATTACTCCTGCACACTGCAGGCCACTATTTTCATACTTCTGCTCCTAATGGTTGTTTTGTTTGTTTGTTTGTTTGTTTTTTAACCAAGAGACCTGTGCTTAGTTCAAAGTCAGTAAATTCCTATTGTAATTCCTATGACCTATTTATTTAAATATAAAATAAACTTAAACTTTCTAGTACAAAAAGAAGAGATTGTGTTTCTTATAACAATTAAGTTGACTGCTTTATAAAAATTTGATAAAAGTGAATTACTAAAAATTGTTGTCAAGTTAGGTGTGGGCAGTACAAAGAAATATATTGAGAAAACCATCTCCACGCATTGACTCACAAATATCTTTAGGTTCTCTTTCCTTTTAAGAAATACAAACTAGAAATCATAGGCAATAAGGCATGTATGTAATTTGTGTGTGTGGTTTATGAAGGTCCATATTTTCATCAGTGAACTCATATTGAAAGAAGAGATTTTGGCCCAACATCTAAAGATCTATAAGGTGCCCAGAAATGTACACAAACTTTGAATAATTATAAAGCCAGTGTTTATTAAAATACATTTCATTTTCAAAATATGATAGATTTTACAGACACCCTGTACACACACACACACACACGTTTAACTTGAAATATATATACATGTACATATATTTCAAATTTAAGTGAAATACTTAAGATTTATATGAAATCGTTTTTAATGCTTCCCTTCTTTAATCAACAGCTATTCACCCTGAAAGAATAAGAGGTCTTCTGAAGTACTTACATGGATTCAGCAGAAATTAAATGGAATATCTACTGATTTTGAATTTAAGCTTAATCATACGCTAACCTTATGATTTTGAGCAAGTTACTCATCCTCCTGAATCTTGGTCCTTCATTTGTAAAAGGCAATTTTTTAAATTAATGAGAGTTTTTAAATTAAATGAGACCACACATCTAAAGTACATGGCAGAGTTTTGAGAAGGGAATGAGAGCTTAATAAAGATAGTTTTCTCTATGCTGATGACGACTCCGTCTTCAACCAGGACCTCTCCCAGGCCCTAGAACCACATATCCAGCGCATCTCCTCAAGACACCTCCAACACTCTTGGATACAGTCTCAGACTGATTTTCAAGTCATCATTCTCCTGTCTCTGTATTCTTTCTCATAAAAAACTGACCACCAAATATACTTGATTTGGGATTTTAGAAATATTTTTCCTTCTCTCTCCTTTTTCTCCACTGATACTTCCCCCTCACCTCCCTTCTTTCCTCCCTTTCTTCATAATTGTTTTACCTTAGTTAGTGTAACAAGCGCTATTTATTTCCATTATTGAAATGTGGGTTTACATAGTTTCTATTAATTTAAATAACAGTCTCAGTTGTTTATTTGTCTCAAGACTTTATTACTTCTCATAGTACATTCCCATCTCTCTTCTTCCCCACCAATGTGCATGTGCACGCGTACACACACACACACACACACACACACACATGCACGCACGCACAGGCTTAAACATTCATGCCTTGCCATTAAGCCTGAATTGGGATCCAGCCTCCTTAGCTTCATATATGAGCCCCTCACAACCCTGCTGGAACCCCTCTGTAGGTTAAGCTCCCGCCTCCCACCCACCAGACCCAAATTTGTTGTTCTCAGTCACACCTGATTTTTTCACAACTCTAGACCGTCTTTTGTTTCCTCTAGTAAGTGAAGTACTTCATCATTTGGAGCACCTTTTTTTTCTGCCCGGGAATTGACCTCATCCCCAATTATACAGCTTGGAAGGTATCTGGGGGATTTGAGGGGCTAAAGCTGTATTTCTGTCACTATCTAACTCTCTCTCTCTCTCAAAACGATTTGCACATCTGTAGGCAGAATGTAATTCTAGCAGAGTTCTCTTGGGTTGACTTAGTGTCTTCTCACTAATTACTCCACATAGGGCCTCAAGTGACAATAACAGCTGGTTATGCAATTAAAACCTCTGGGCCGTGAGTGGAGGGCTCAGTGAGGATGGCTGGAAGGGCACAGTGTTGAACGCACTCATTGGTTTAATAAGATGGAAAGTGTTCAGCTGCTCAGTTATGCAATTCATTTTAACTTGAATGGAGAAATCAAATTAACTGCAGGCAGGTATTATAACAGCCGACAGCTCCAACATCCTCAGTGTTCCATGAAACCAGAGATTGTCCTTGGAGAATCACAGGTGTTCTCTCTCCCTTTCTTTTTCTTAGAGCATTTCTACATGCTAAAATAAAAATATTTTCTACTGCAGCTAAAAGGATATTTTGGTTTTGGCTCTGTCAACTGCAGAATTAGAGAAAAAGCAATGAGAACCTCAGTAGCGAGGCTAAACCTTAGTGCCTGATCAGTATTCTAAGTTGCTGGGTACCTTGCCGCAAAAAGGGCAGAGAGACATATGGACACAGTGTTTCCGTCTCATTTAGACTCATCGGGGTAATTGTGATTCATGTTTCACAGAAAAATAAGAGTGTCCCTGTTTTCCAACATTAGTTTGATAAAGGCTGATGTGGTAGATTTGCTTTTCGTAAGATAAGGAGAGAATAAAGAACAAATTTAACTTCCTTTAAAATATTCCTTACTTTACCTTTTGAGGGATTTAGGATGTTTTCTTAAAGGTTTCAACACATGGCCCAAAGAGAGAAGGCAAAAATTAATAGTATAAATTAATAACAGCAACTGTAATGCTCAAAGCTCCTTGAAAACACCGACTGCAAGTTATTGTATAGAAAGAGCACCCTTTCTTAATTTATTTGGTGTATAATTTCAGTGAACAAGTAAGTGGAAGTGAGAGAATAACAATTACAGAAAAATTAAACCACTTGGCACATCCATTTTAATTGTTGGAACATTTTATGTTGATATAAATTTACTGAACTGTATAAAATTTAATGACTTATTAAATCTTTCATACATGCGACTGTTTCCTCATGCATTTGTAGCTGTGCTGTGTAAAACAGAGGAATTATGTATCTGTGTATTCCCTCCCTCTCTCCCAGTACGAGCTACTCGTGGGCCAGGATTATGTTTGTCATTTCTCTAATCCTGTCACCTATCAGGATCCAGCTATTAGTATCTTACTTTTAATGAAGGAATTAATTCTTTAAACACTTAAATAATAGTTACTATGTGCCATGTACTATTTTAAGCACTCTTTATATTAGTTAAAATATTAGCTAATTTTATTCTCAAAACAACTGTATTTGTTGTCAATGTCTGTGTAACAAACGTCCAAAATTTAGGAGCTTACAGCAAGCACAGGTATTGATTGTCTCACATAGTTTCTGAGGGGCAGGGATGTGGGAACAATTAGCTGGGTGGTTTTGTTGTTTCAGGGCCTCTCATGAGGTTATAGTCATGTTGGCTGTAGCTAGAGTCATCTGAAGGCCTGAGCAAGACTAGAAGAACAATTTCCAAAACGATTCACTCACCAGCCTGACCAGTCAGTGCTGGTTGTTGGCAGGAGGCCTCAGTTCTTCCCATGACGATCCTAAATTCAGGTTGTGGTGACATGTGCTTCTGACTGACTGGCTGCACGCTGGAGGCTCCTACCACCCCTTCTCAAGTTTCATTTATTGGCTAGAGTGGCTCACAGAATTTAGAAAAACAGTTTGCTTATCGAGTTATTATAAAAAGATACAAGTCAGGAACAGTCAGACAGAAGATGCACGGGGAAAGTTTTGTGGGAAGGGGCACGGAGCATTCGACCCTCTCCTGGTGCCCCCTCCAGCACCTGCACAGTCACCAACAGGAAGCCCTCCTTTTAGATTTTTATGGAGGCTTCCTTACATAGGCATGCTTGATTAAATCATCAGTCATTGCTGATTGATTCAATGACCAAGGAAGAGGCGGTGTCTGAAAGTTCCAACCCTCTGATTCCGGTTGGTTCCCCATCCTTCGGAGCTTTCTAAAAGTCACCTCATTAACATAAACTCAGGTGTGGTAGAAAGGGGTTTGTGATGACTAACAAAAGACACCTGTCACCTTTATCCCTCTGAAGCTATTTCAGGAACTGAGTCACAAACCCAAATATTACAAGAAGGTGCCGTTATTGCTCTAGTTATAAGTTCCAAAAGTTTTGAGAGCGACATGTGAAGAACAGTTTTAAAGACCACATATATATTTCATATAAGTTATAGTTATCACAAGTGATCATTGTAGACCATCTTGAAGGCTGGCCACCACAACAAAATATATAAAACAGGGGCTTTTGTTACTTATTTCATATATTTTATAGTTGGGAGAAATGAGGCACAGAAAGGTTAAAACATTTGGGTTACGTTGAAGCTTAAATGAGAACGCACACATGATGTGGAACATTACATGGCACATACTAAGCATTCAATAAACATGAACTGTAATTTTTTCCTGCAAACCCAAATCATTGCCTTTGGCAGTTGTTTTCAAATTCTACTGGGTCAACTTTTGGTTCAGTTTTGTGGGAAAACATTTTGTGGCTATTGAGAGGGAACACTGGCAGCGGTGTACACTGGCTTCCTATTGCTGCTGGAACGGATTACCGCAGACTCGGTGCCTTAGCACAACACTAATTTATTATATTACAGTTCCGCAGGTCAGGAGTTTGATGCAGATCTTACTGGACTTGAGTTGGCAGGTCTACATTCATTCTGGAGGCCCTAGGGGAATCCATTTTCTTGCCTCTTCCAGGTTGTTGAAGCTGCCGAATTCCTTGGCTCCCGGCCACCCTCCTTCATCGTTAGAGCCAGCAGAGGGGCACTTTCCAGCTTCTCTCTCACGTCTTTCCAGCCTCTGCTTCCATGGTTACATCACCTTCTCCGCCTTTTCCGACTTTTGTGCCTCCCTCTTCCAGGGGCCCCTGTGATGGCATCGGATGCACCGTCATCCAGGGCATCCCATCTCAAGGGTTGTAATCCCATCTCCAAAGTCACTTTTGTTGTGTAAGGTAACAGTCACAGAATCCAAGGATTAGGATGTGGAGGTACTTGGGAGGCTATTAATCAGCCTACCCCATGATGGGTTTCTTATTTGAATCAAAGCTTGTGTTATTACTGCTGAACTTTCTTGGGCAATAGAGGGAAAATTGAGTCCATCTCCCTCTCATGAGGGTGATTTTCAAGGCCATGCTCTCCATTTCCTGAAAATGGTCTAAGCCTCCTTCTGCAAAGGAATGTGGGAAGCAAGCCTATAGCAGAACCACACTGGCCCAAGGATCAGAGCCTGAATTCTTGCACAAAGTCTGCCTCTTTTTTTCTGTGAGACCTTGGGGAAATCATTTAGCATTAAAAACAAACAAACAAAAAACCCCAAAACTAAACTTTCTTGTGACCAAAAGTCCCCGTCTTGCCTACCTCACAGGATTGCTGTGCTCACCAGTTGGATAATAGGAAAGGATGTACAAAGCCAAACAGACATGCGGTCCCTTCGGTTATCATTGCTTGCTATTTGAGGGGTTTGCTTTAGTGTATTGCGGGGGAGGGAGAAATTTTTCTCCACCATTCTAGTTTCTTCTCTCAGGTCTAATAATGAAATCAACATAAAATAGACTAAGAAGGAAATAGCCAAATTTAATGATAAACATGCAGATAGGAACCTTATGTATATGAGAGAATCAGAGACAGAAAGGGAAAATGAGGTATATATGATATTCTGAGCTAAGGATGGAGTAGGGCACCTTGGGGGCCGCAGAGGGGAGGAAGGTCATTCACAGGAAGATAATAAGAGCAGATGTTCAATAATTAGAATGTTCAGTAATTTTCTGCCCTATAAATAGGTCATAAAGAGTTACTTGTGCAAAGCCCCTAATTTAACTTCTTTCAGGGAGAGGTAAAAGCTCCTCTTGAGCCCACAGGGTCTCGTCTGCCTTCACCTCAAATTCTTCTACATGCAGAAGCAGCACATCTTGGGGAGGCCTGCTCTGAACCCCTTCATACACCACCTGGGGGAGAGCCCATCAGTGGGGCCAATGCAGTCCTCTGGAAAGAGCCTCTTCACAGTGCCAGCCCCTCACCCTCTCCTGTCCTGGACCCACACCCTCCTCACTGCCAGTGTAGAGCTAAGCCCCTCACAGATGAAGCCACCTTTCCTGTGAGCATGGCCAAGGACAATTTCAGACGCTCTGAGGGTCTCTGTGAGTGGGCAGGACTATGAGGGGAGTATATCCCCCCACCCCAGCCTCTACGAGTTACGTCATTTTCTACTCTGTGGAGCTAGGTGGACCACTGGAGAGATTTTCCAACCAACATGATATTTAGAGCCCTTAGGATCTTCCATATTTTAATAAAAACAAAGCCAGGCTTTAATTTGTGAGGCTGGATTTAAATAGCATGGTAATCAAGTTAAAATGTGATTAAGTGGCCTTTATATGTCAATCCGGGAGGGACTTCAGTGCTGAATATTATTCTGGATTTGCTTTTTATTTACTGGTGAGTATGTCATGAAAATAGACATCTGAGGGCCAGTGGAGATGTGTTAGAAAACTGGATGGTCACAAACGTGGAGGGGGAATCCTGGATCAGGACACCTAGTCTTGGTGTGTTCCTTCTTTCATAAATCTGTCTCGACTGCCTCTGTGTGCCTGCGTCAGGGCCCTTAGAGGACACCAGGGCTTTCATTTAGTAATCCTTTCAGAGTCCATGGATACAAATATAAACAAGCCTGGGTCTGCCCCCATTTAGTTCTCTAAGCAGTTGTTTATACAGTGAAGACCAGGAACCCTGTCATCTGAAAGAATGAGCTACTGAGGAGTCCGAGAATGGTCAAGGAAGCAGAGTGCTGAGGATGGAGAGGACACCCAAGAGGTCCTAAAGTTAGCCCCTCATTGCTACTTAGAGCCTTAGAGATTTAAGAGGTGCTTTCTGCCACGGTTTGATTTTCTTAAAATCATTATTGATTTGTCTCAACAATCAGTCCATTTTCTATCGCTGCTGATTTTTTCTACCCACGAATCCATCCTGCTCCAAGGCACTGTGGGGTTGGAGCTTGGGGGCTCATCCTCAGCAGTGTGCTTGTCTTCCAGACCACCGGCCACACACAGCACGGAGACATCAGTCACCCTGTGGGAAGGGGCTACAGATGACTGCAGCCTGTACCCAATCAGTATCTTTAACAAAAGACACAGGATACTTTGAATTTCTGGGAAACAACCTGGGTTTTGGCCTTATTCTCCTTGAAGTATCGGTTTCCCAGAACTCAGTCTCCTTCAGCGAGGGGACTCACTGCCGGCCCTGGGAAGGAGTCAGGGACGCTCCTACCTTTCTGTTCATTCGTCCCTCCATATAACAAGGAGAGAAAGAAGAGAGCCAATCTTCCTAAGACTGAGCAGTCATATAAGATGTGTGGGGGGAAAAGACTGTTCTTTTTAAATCCTACCTTTCATACTGAATATCAAACTTAATTATTCAGGGAGCAAAAAAAAATCTTGATAAGAATTATCCTGACCCTTTGATGTTTTCCCCTCCTTTTTGCTGTCTGACGTTGAGACATTCTGGTACTCATTAACACTTCTCTTTCATACAGAACAGAGAAAATAAGAGATTTGACTAGAAACAATTCCACTCCCTTTTCAAGATAATTGATGTACAGACTGATATAAGATGTTCATTTAATCTCTATCTCTCACACATCATTGTTTGCATAAGGTTTTATTAAAATAATGTCTTTATTGATTTTTTAGAGAGACAGGAAGGGAGAGAGAGATGGAAACATTAATGTGAGAGAGATACAATGATTGGCTGCCTCCTGCACTCCCCCTACTGGGGATCAAGCCTGCAACCTGGGCATGTGCCCTGACCGGGAATCGAACTGGGCCCTCTCAGTCCATGGGATGGCACTCAATCCACTGAGCCACACCAGCCAGGCACATAGAGATTTTTCAAAAAAGTCAAATCAGTTTTCTTTGATTCAGCATTCAGCATAATTAACTGGTTTGCATTATTTGCAAGAATTCTAATGTATTTGCTGAGTAATCCATCTCTAACTGTGGCATTCAAACACTCTGAAACTTGAGATGCAAACTTCAATTTCTAGGACTAAAAGCCCAGTTTTCTTTGCTAGAAGGATAAATCTTTTTATGGCTGAAGTGATTGGTCTGTCAGTCATGGATCAGAACAGAGAATGTGTTATGTAAGGGGTGATCCCATTGGATCTGCAGAATAAATGACATGGTTATGGATGTACTATGATGAAGATACCCTGCTATATAAATAAGGTAGAGCTGGGGCACAGGGGAATCAGAGCTGTGGAGTGCTGGGATCTTTGGAGCACATCTCCCTGGGACGCTATAGTCCCAGACTCAGACAAGCACTAAATTGTGTGATTCTGGTGTGGGATTATTCTTATCCCTCGTGAGCTCAGCCTGCGCCACTTCCCCAAAGGGAGACTCATTTGATCTGTCCCTCTGATGCCAGAGGCACTGCCCTGCTGACCTTGTTCCTGCAAAGGGGTCAGCTGGCTGCACCCAGCCGAAACCTGTGATGAGCTCCCTCTGGGGGAGCTAGGTTTGGAGACTCAGGTAAAGACTGCATGGTATGGCTCTGAAGTAGGGGCCACAACATAATTAAAATGGCAAAGGTTAAAGATAATGAGGAAATCTTAAGGGCAGTAAGAGAAAGTTATTGTCAAGGGAGCTCTTATGAGGCTCAGGTGATTTCTCAACAGAAACACTCCAGGCCAGAAAAGATTGGCATGAAGTATCCAAAGTGATAAAAGGAAAAGACCTATAAACAAGACTACTCTACATAGAAAGGCTATCATTTAAAATTGAAGGAGAAATAAAGAGCTTTCTAGACAAAAGAAAGATAAAAGAGTTCATTACCACCAAACCAGTATTACAAGAAATGTTAAAGGGTCTTCTTTATGAAGAAGAAAGAAAACAGAAAGAGAGACAGATAGGCAGAGAGACAGAGAGAGCACATAGGTATAAAAAATAGAATGGCAATAAACAAGGACTTTTGAATAATTATTTTAATGTAAATGGATTAAATTTACCAATCAAAAGACAGGGTAGCTGAATAGATAAGAAAAGAAGACTCATGTGTGAGTACACACACACATACTCACATACCTATATGTGTGTGTGTATATATATGTATATATATACACACACACATATATGTGTATGTATATATGTAAGTATATCTATCTCTATCTATCTATCTATCTATCTATCTATCTATCTATCTATCTATCTATATTATGTCAACAAATTGGACAGCTTGGAGAGGTTAAACCTGGAGAAATGGATAAATTCCTAGAAACATGAAGTCTTCCAAAACTGAAGCCAAAAGAATCAGATATTATGAATAGACCAATTTCAACTAGTGAAATTGAAGCAGTAATCAAAAAACTCCCAGCAAACAAAAGTCCTGGACCAGGTGGCTTAACAGACAAATTTTACCAAGCATCCAAGGAAGAACTAATACCTATTCTTCTCAAACTATTTCAAAAATTTCAAGAGGAGAGAGGACTTCCAAGCTCATTTTACAAGGAAAACATTATTCTAATTCTAAAACCAGGTAAAGATACTACAAATAAAGTAAATTACAGGCCAATTTCCTTGTGGACATAGATGCTAGAATCCTCAACAAAATATTAGCAAACTGGATCCAGCAATACATTATAAAGATCATACACCATGGTCAAGTGGCATTTATTCTGGGGCTACTGGGTTGTTCAATTTTTTCAAATCAATAAATGTGATAAACCACATAAACAAAGTGAAAGATAAAAGTTACATAATCATATTGATAGATGCAGAAAAATCATTTGGTAAAATCCAGCACCCATTAATGATAAAAACTTTCAGCAAAGTGGAAATTAAAAGGGAACATACCTAAATGTGATAAGGGCCATATATAATAAACCCACAGCCAATATCATACTTAAGGGGAAAACTAAAAGCATTTCCCTTAAGATCAGGAACAAGACGGGATGTCCATCTTCACTATTCTTATTCAACATTACTGGAAGTTTTAGCCACAGCAGTTAGACATAAAAAGAAATAAAAGGCATTCAAATTGGAAAGGAAGAAGTAAAACTGTCATTATTTGCATATAGCATGACACTGTATATAAAAAACTCTAAAGACTCCACCAAAACACTACCAGAACTGATAAATGAATTCAGTAAAGTAGCAGGATAAAATATTAATATTCAGAAATCAGTGGCAGTTTTATACACAAATAATTATCAGAAAGATAAACTAAGAAAACAATTCTATTTACTATTTCAAAAAATAAAATGTACCTAGGAATAAATTTAACTAAAGAGGTAGATGACCTGTATTTGGAAAATTATAAGATACTGAAGAAAATCTGGCCAGTGTGACTCAGTGGTTGAGCATTGACCCATACACCAAGAGGTCACCAGTTCGATTCCTGGTCAGGACACATGCCCAGGTTGTGGGCTTGATCCCCAGTGGGGGACATGCAGGAGGCGGCCCAATTGATGTTCTCTCTCATGGATGTTTCAATCTCTCTCTCCCTCTCCCTTCCTCTCTCTCTAAAATCAATAAAGGGGGAAAAAAGATACTGAAGAAATTGAGGAATATACAAGAAGTGGAAGAATGTACTGTGCTCATAGATAGGAAGAATTAACATTATTAAAATGTCTATATTACTCAAAGCAATCTATAGATTCAACTCCATTATTATCAACTCCAAAGCAATCTATAGATTCAACTCCATATACCAATGGTGTATATCACAGAACTAGAACAAATATTCCAAAAATTAATATGGAATCACAAGTTACTCCAAATAGACACAGCACCCTTGAGAAAGGAGAACAAAGTTGGAAGTATCACACTACTGAATATCAAACTATACTACAAGGCCATAGCAATTAAAACAGCATGGTACTGACATAAAAATAAACATATAGATCAATGGAACAAAATAGAGAGCCCAGAAATAAACCCACACCTTTATGGTAAATTAATATTTGCCAAAGGAGGCAAGAACATAAAATGAGGTAAAGACAGATTAGTCAATAAATGGTTTTGGAAAATTGAATAGGTACATGTAAAAACAAAAAAATGAAACTAGACCACCTCCTTACACCATAGACAAGAATAATCCAAATGGTTTAAAGACTTAAATGTAAAACTCGAAACCATACAAAAAGAAAACATAGGCAGTAAAATCTTGGACATTTCTCACAGCAATATTTATGTGACATATTTCCTAGGGCAAGGGAAATAAAAGAAAAAAATTAACAAATCAGACTACATCAAACTAAAAAGTTTTTGCACAGCAAAGAAAACCCTCAAGAAAATGGAAAGACAACCCACTGAATGGGAGAACATATTTGTCATTGATACATCTAATAAGGGGTTAATATCTAAAATTTATAAAGAACTCAAACAACTCAATGCCACCACCCCCAAATAATCCAATTAAAATGGGAAAAAGACTTGAATAGACAATTGTCCAAAGAAAACATACAGATGGCCAATAGACATATGAAGATGCTCAATAGCACTAATCATCAGGGAAATGCAAATTAAAACTACAATACAATATCACCTCACACCTGTCAGAATGCCTAGTATCAATAAATCCACAAATGGCAAGGATGTGGAGAAGAGGGAATCCTCACATACTGTTGGTGGGACTGCAGATTGGTGCAGCCACTGTGGAAAGCATTTTGGAGTTACCTCAGAGATTTCACTTCTGGGAATATATCAAAAGAAACCCAAAACACTGATTTGAAAGAATATATTCACCCTTATGTTCAATGTGGAGCTATTTACAACAACCAAGGTATGGAAGCAGCCCAAGTGCCTCTCAGTAGATGAGTTGATAAAAAAGCTGTGGCACATTTATATAATGGAATACTATTCATCTGTAAAAAGTAAGGAAATCTTACTTTTTGTGACAGCATGGATGGATTTAGCAGGTATTATGCTCTGTGAAATAAACCAGTCAGAGAAAGACAAATACCATATGATTTCACTTATATGTGGAATCTAATGAACAAAACAAACAAACATGATAGAAACAGAAGCATAGTACAGAGAAGAGACTGACAGCTGTCAGTGGGGGTGGATGATGGTTGGGGAGCTGGGTAAAATTTGTGAAGGAATTAAAAGACCTCATAGACACAGACAACAGTATGGTGATTGCTAAAGGGAAAGGGGGTGGAGGCAAGTAGAAGAGGGCAAACGGGGGATGAATGGTGATGGAAGACTAGACTTTGGATGGTGAACACACAATGCAATATACAGATGATGCATTGTAGAATCATACACTTGAAACCTATATAATTTTATTAACCAATGTAAACCCAATAAATTCAATTAAAAAAAATTGGTCTAGGGATCTTTAATGTAAAACCAGGAGAATTAACCAGGGGCATGGCAAGCTACCTACTGTACTTGTTTGCTGGATTGCTTTTATTTTTGTGCTTTACAATTCCCCATAATCAATTTCATGTTTTAAAATCAAAGTATGTAAAAATTTTGCTTAAAATAAAGCAACTGGGAAGTACGTATGTATGCATACATGCATGTATGTATGTATCTGTTTATCTATGCATGCATCACACATATAAGGAGAGTCAGAGTGGTTAGAGGCAGGCATGGACAGAGAAGGTGGAGGCACCATTAATGTGGACATTGAGCCTGTTTGAGTCCCCAAACTGGTTCTTGGGCAAGCCCAGCTCAAGGTAAGAAAATGAGAGATATTACTAAGGTCTGTGTTAAAGAGGAGATATATTTCCATGATTAACTCTGGAGTACAATATGCTGCATGCATTTAACTTAGAGTCCTACATATCCTTGCCAAGAATTCAAATTGTTACCTAGAAATTTGGCACTGCATTTGACAAGGTGAGATGGTGTGCTTGTTAACATTCCATAGAGCAATGTGAACAAGCCTTCATCTGAGAGGTGGTTTAGAAGAAGTTAGGAGCACTTACTTGATTACCCCGCACCTGTCTCTCAAAGACTGGGTGATCTTGGCAAGAATATAAAGCAGTATTTTCCTGGTAATGTTTGGGAGTGTGGTATCTTCCTCATGGATTTCTCTCAAGGATTAAATTATGAGATGGACAGAATTAATGTATTCTTTTCCTTCATTCAACAAATATTTACCATGCCTTTACTAGTTCCAGCCTAGAACCAAGTACTAGGGTTATAGAAAGCAATTTGCACAAGTGTGGCGTTGTCCTCAAGGAGTGCACAAATTAAATAAATGTGTAGATTCTAGAAAATTGCTTGGCAGATAAGAGGCTCAACAAATACTATTTTCTTTACTTTTTTAATTTAAAAAATCTGGAGTATGTCTCTTATTTCAAACTTTTTAAAGTTGCAAAACTGTAAATAACCCTTGATGTGTGAAAAGGAAATGTTTCTTTTATTCACCTACTAAATAGTTATTGAATGCCTGTTGTGTGAATATGGCGTGATTACTGGTACTTATGTGAAATACAGCAGTATATTGTTGAAAATTCACAATGTGTCTACTATGTGCCTGGCACAATTGAGTGATTAAGGGGATACAAAACTATTTAAAACGGTTTCTGGCCTTCCAATAATTTGTTCTAGTATCGTGCAGAATTTTGTGGGGTTGTCAAGAGTTTTATGTTTTGACTCCAAAGGAGCACTCATGATCTGGTCCTTGTCTTTAATCTCTGCTGTCAGCTCTCCTTCCTGTGTTCTGTGTCACCATCCTTGGACTTGTTCACTGGATCCTTGGGCTCAAAGAGGCTTCCCAGTGAGAGTCCTTTGCCTGGTCTCCAAACCAGGTGAGCACTTGCCAATCAATGAGACTTCTAAAGAAAACAGCCAGAGGCAAGTCCCAACTCCACAGTAACTCACTGCATCTCATTATGAACACTTGCTTCTCTAATGTGCATCTTTCTGGTTTGAGTGTAAGCTGGGCAGTGTTACTTGGATGGCTTTTATGTGCCTAGTGCCTGTGTAACCAAACAAAGAGGGTCCACCCGATACCAGCAGAGTCAAACACGGAACACCAGACTTGCAGTGGAGAAATTAGACTCGTGTTATGGGTAGTGATACACAAGGAGAATGGGAATAAGAATGCTTAAAAGCTAGACTCCCTGTCCACGTACAGGCGGTTGGTTTTAAAGGGTGCAAATGGGAGTAGGGGTCTTTAAGGCATGATCAGGTCATGGGTATCTTCTGACTGGTTGGAGCTGGAGTTACAAAGAAGTATTTAAAGAGTTTTGGTCATCAGTCCCCCAGCTAGTTTGGGAATTAATGTGATAGTGGTCAGTGAGAGTCAGCACTTTTGAAATGGATGGTTTTGTAAAAACAACTCAAGGTATGTGTCAATAAGTTATCCATGATTCCACAGCAGGAGCTTGTGCCCCCAAGACCCTGATTTATGCCTGAGAAAGTTGACGTAGGTGAATATAAAGAAAAGGGGATGGCTTCTTGCAATCAAGAAACTTGGGGGGTTGGGCAGGGGGCTTTGTTTAGAAGAGATTCTGGCTTGGTCTCACCTGGCACTTTGCTGGGGTCAGTAGGGGCATGGTTAATATTTGTTGAATGGATGAGAAGACGAATAAATGAATTCTTCACATCGTAAAATACTTGTGATATTTTGAAAAACCACAAAAAATAAAAGGAATGAAGGACACTGGTCCTCTCTTGTGCAGACCATGCTGGCTTCCCCGAGAATACCAAGCTTTTTTGATGACTGTGCCTTACTGTATTGTGATCCCTTTTCAGGGAGCAAGTTATACAACTTACAGGTTGCAATGTAGCTGAATTAAATTGAAATTCTGTTCTCTTAAGTTTGGGAAGTACAGGGTTAAACCATGTTGAAGTGATTGCTCTTACCTGTGGGACATCTCAGGGGCATTACTAGCGACCGCATGGTGAATCTCTAGGGAGATGTGAGGTACAGCATTTTCTAACTTATTTGACTTTGGGGTTCTTTTCTTGGAGTATTTTGTGCAAACTTGCGTTCTGCAGCACACCCTTTGTGAAGCACTGTGTTTGGCTGTCATCAGGAAGAAACACAATTCTCTCAATAGTAATAAGAGATCATTGAACTCAGTTTTACTTTTTGCTAAATTCTGCTAAGGAGAACTTACTATCTGCTATTGTCTTCAAAGAAAGAAAATCTGATCCAATGTAAACTCTAGTAAGTGGTAGGAAATGAGCTCCCAAGTGTTAAGAAAAGCCAGACAGCCTCCCAGCAGTGTTCTCCCACATGGCCGACCTTCAGGCCAATCTGGAGCTGCCAACCAAGGGCCTGGGGAGATTCCCACGGAAGCAGATGGTGCTGCCTGGAGACAGTTGTCCGCAGCTTGGCATCTGGGCTCATGAGTGCTGTCCAGCTGAGGACTGTTCAGGCAGAATGCTGGGTGATGGGCTCCCCGCTGAAATCCATTAGCGCTCGCTCCAGCACAGCCTATCCTTCTTTTCCTTAAAAAGGGATTTGTATTTTCTAAAATCATGTCAGAAACATGTGCCCGTGAAAATGTGCAAGGCAAATTGTGGCCTGTAAAAAGCAAACTTAAGGACACAAAAGTATTAGTAAAGATGGGGGTCACCTAATTAGTGAAAGCTGGTCCTAGGACCTAGCCGGGTAGTACCTGGGGAGGAGGGTTCTCTGTGTTGCTTCCCTACAGCAATTACCTTCTTAGAGACAAGGACTCTGCACCTGACCAGATTTTAGTTAGGCTCCTCTAAGCCGCCTTCTTGACTGGGCCTTGAGTTTGGGCTTCTGTGTCTGTCCTTGCCAAGTCCAGTTTTAGCAGGAATCTTGCTGAGTCAGTTCAGAGAGAATCCCTCCATCCTTGATTTCTGATCACCCTCCATATCTGATAAAAGCTCTCGATCTCCACCCTTGATTTTTGGTCACTCTGGCCTCAACAAGAATCCTGTTACGGTGGTTTAGCAAAAATCTCCCTTCTCTTAGTAACTTTCCATCCACTGACCCCCTCACTTTGCTGCATGGCTATACATCCCGACTTGACCTTGTTGTATTTGGAGTTGAGCCCAAACTCTCTCCCCTACTGCAATAGTCGAATAAAGTCTTCATGACCATTTTAACAGGTATAAAAATAATTTTTTTGTTTTTGTTTTTTAAATATTAGACATGCTTTTTTCCACTATGAAGCTCTCTGCTTGGGATCCTATGTGCTTAGTTATAATTAGCAAAGGTGAAAAAGTGAATGATTTAAAAAGGCATTGAACAGAGATGCTAGTTTTCTCTTTGGCTCATTCATAAATAGCTAGACCTTCAGTACAATGAAAGCTAAGCGACAGGATCACCAGGAGGTGAGAGAAGGGACAGTTCCTGAATTATGCCCACAGCCAGAAGAAATATTTATATTGTTCTTAACATAAGGCCAAGAATGTCAATAAATACATATTATAGATATGGCCTATCGTTTCCACAATTTTATTTGCCTAATGATTATTTTTCACAATTAAACTTAATGTTAAAATACAATCTAAAGCTTTATAGAAAAATTGATAAATATTTATGTAAAAAATCTTTCCTATGCCTCATCTACACAGACATTTAATTTTTATGTAGTTCTTCTAGCTATGCCTAAAGAATCAGATATCCCAGTTAGTCTAGAGCACTGTTCAAACTAGTGCTCAACTGGACAGTTGTCCCAGAGAACAGTTTCCCCAGAACACTGTCTGTCTTAGCATTTGTCCTAGACAGAAATCTCATTTGGATTGTGAAATATATGAATCCTCTAACCCTACCTGACATTGGATGCATCCAACTGTTGTAGTGCATACACCTGTATGAACCCCCCACTTCTTGTCAACGACTGCATCAGATGCTTCTCATGACCCACCTTGCATTCTCTTGGCTTCAATTGTCTCCTGAGCCTCTCGCCAGTTGGTTATCAAGATGAATGTAAGGCCAAATGTGTGTGGCTCTATCCAGCCACATGTGAAGCAACTGATTTCATTGGAATGCCACCCACTGGTGCCTTTCATGCCTGCACCATCCACCGCTCCCCTCCTGTCCTGAGTTTTCTCTGTTGCACTTGAGGAATGAGAACTTGCAAAGCCCTTTCAGGCCCCATGCCTGGGCCATGAGGGGTGTTTATGTCTACCTATGTGCCCAATATTGCCCCATGCAGGGACAGGAGAAAGCAAACAAATTCCACTCCTTTTTTCCTCCTGAAACTCAGTAGTTTTTAAACTTATTGGCAGTTAATTTCGGGAGTTAGAACAACCAGTTTCATATGACACCAAGCGGTACACAGCTTGATAATACACAAGTATTGATTCTCCCTCTTTTCCTGCTGCATTCGGTGTTTCCTTCACTTCTGTTTTCCCGGGACTGAAAGTTCTAAGAAAATAGCACATAAGGTTTTGCTCTGGGCTCTGGTTTCTCAGGAACCCATACTAATAAGTGTATTCATAAATCTTTCAGCTCCACACCTCCCTTTTTATTCTTTTCTAAGATTCTGGGGCTGGGACTCTGCAAATTACATTTCGCAGACTCCGTTGCCAGTTTGCCTACGGGTTCTGCCAACAGGAAGACTAGAGGGCAATTGGAAGCGAAAGAAAAGAAGCAGAAAGAAGAGATTTCTTGTTTTTGACAGTGTGGCCACAGCAGTGGCAGTTAATGACCCCAGCCTCCAGCTTCTTTCGCCAGTCCCCCAGACCAGCCTCAGGTACACAGAGGCAGCAGAAGCAGCTGGGTGATAGCTCCCTCTGAGCACCGCCTCCAAGCTCTTAGGTGCAGGCTCCAGTAATTGCTCCTCTTCCTTTACCTAAGCACAGCCCTTAGGAAAGTGGCCCTTTCCTTCAGTATTTTTCTCAGTTTTGTTTCCAAGGATTTGTGTGAGGATTAAATGAGATAGTACACAAACATTCGATTCTTGGTAAATTCTATAAAATCTCGGGAACACTAAATTAGCAAATACTGAACCATTGTCTCTAGAGGAAACATGTACGTACACACACACACACATTCTCTATATATATCTCTAGGTCTCCACCCCTCAGCAACCTCCCCCCCCCCCCATACCTGTCTCACATAGATTATACTGTTAAACCCTAAAATAATTCAGCCTGGTAGAGTCTAGTTTGTTTTACAAATGAGAAAACAAAGAGCAAATCTAAGGGACTTGCCTTCACTTACCTAAGGCCCCCCTACTGCACAGTTGCTCCAGCTGTGACTCAAACTCCCTCCCACTGTCCCCAGAGTCAGTGTTTCTTGAGCTGCCTCACACTGCCCCCTCCTGTCGTCATCCTCTGCTTACTTCCTTATGAGAACTGAACAGGACGGACTTCTGGCCCCAGATGTTAGGTACCTTCCATTTTCACAGCGCCGTGCATGTCCGCCAGTTGTTACTGAATAGGAGTAAGTACGGAGTCCCCAGATAATGAGGGTCAGCTGTAATAAGTTTAGACCCTTATTTGGCACGCAGCAAGTATTCAGTCAATGTTCACTGTTACCCTGTTATCTGCATTTTACAGTTGAGAAAATTTAGTTCACATAATTTGTGTGTGGCAGAGACAGAATTAAATTTCTGCCTTGGTTCATCTGATTTCAATACTTGTGCTTTCAACCGTTATACTGTATCATTTGCAATTTTCTCAAAAATTCTTAAAATTATAACCTTTAGTGACCATATTACATTTATCATTCAGATATATAATACTTTTCTTAAACTGTTCATGTAATATTAAGGATGTAGATGGGTTTCCATTTTTTATATAGAACAATTCTGCAGTGAACTTCTATATGGCTCTATCATTTTGTTTACCAAAATTCTCAGGGCTAATAATCTGACACAAGTGATATAAACATCTTTAGGGTTTCACTACATGCTTCATTTTGTTTTCCATGTGGTTGTTTAATTCACTTCACCAGAATTCATTCAGTGCATCTATTTCACCAGAATCACACCAGGTATTCTCAAATTGTTACTGTTAAAAGCATAAAATTATTTCTGAAGATCATCTTACTTTTAATTTCTCCACCTTGGAGAAATTTTTTTTCTATTTGTATTTGAATTAGCTATAATATGTTTCTCTCCTATAATGTTTGAAGTCTTACTGTTTGTCTTATACATTTGTGTTTTCTACATATTAAAGAGAAACTTTAATGTTATATTTAATGCAATTTTTAGTCTGTAATACATCTTAGTAATTTTTTTTATTGCAGAAGTGATTATGCAGTTTAGTGTTGAACTGAATTTGGGATTTTTGTTGCTGTCGTGGAGAAAGGCTGCATCGGGGTTCAGACACAACTGGAAAAAACCAGCAGCATCGTGGGGGTTTGGTGGTGACTTGAGGAATAATAATTTGATTTGCTTTTTTAATCATTTCATTTTAAATCTTAATTTTTCTTATTTGTAAAATGAATGAATTTGAAAGACAATCTTTAAGGTTTCTTTTGCTGCTAAAACCATTTGTTTCTAAGTGAATCAAGTGTGATTCCGGATAAGTGTGGGGGGAACTGTTTGGTAAAATTTGTCTGAGCTGTGGAAACTGTATCAGTATGCTTGGCTGCCACAGGAAAACACCGCAGACCGGGCGGCTCACACACTGAAATTTAATATCTCACTGTTCTGGAGGCTGGAAGTCCAGGGACAAGGCGCCAGCTGGGTTGGTTTCTGGTGAGGCCTCGCTTTCTGGCTTGCACACAGATGCCTTTCCTGTGTTCTCACATTGCCTTTTCTCTGAACGCAGAGAAGAGACATCTCTCTTGTCTCTTTCTCTTTTTATAAGGACACCGATCCTATCAGGCATCATTTAATCTTAGTTACCTCCTTAAAGGCCCTATCTCTAAAGACTCACATTGGGGTAAAGACTTCAGCATATGAATTTTTTCGGGGTGGGGGGCACAATTCTTATATAACCAGATGCATTCATCGAAGCTGCCACACTAGTAAAGTGCTGTTGGGATTCTGATTTCAGTGGAGCTGGGGATTGAAGAAAATTATGAAATCAGTGCGCCTGTCTGGGCTGCTGTCTTAGCTTTCCCACATGCCCCACGCACACCAACCTTCCTTCCATCTTACCTCCAGCACACACCCGTTCCCACCTTTGGGCCGTTCCATCCGCTTTCCTCCTGCGTAACTTTTACTTTTGGTCTTCAACAGGCCAGCTCCTACATCATCCAGGGCTTAGCTCTGCAGCTCAGCCCACGGGGCACCTCTTCCAGCCCGCCTCTTCTGCACTCCCAGTTCTTTGCATAGCTCTTCCTGTTTCCTGAAAGCAGCTTCCTTAGCTCTTTGTTTACCTTTTTGTTGCCTGTCTCCCTGTCCGTGAACTATGATCTCATTGAGAGCACGGGCCTTCTCCAGTGTGTTTCTTCAGCTCCTACTACATCGCCTGTTACTACTAGGCCCTCAAAATTACTTGTCGAATGATGGAAGCCATTAGGAAAAATTTGAGTTGTTTCATATACAAAATGGAAAGGGGTAACTTTGCAACAAACGTAACAGATATTGAGGTGATCATTTATTCTAAAACAAGACTTTCATTTCCGATTTTTGGTAGTCAAAGGCATGCAAGAAAGACAGACTTACATTATCCCTTAGGAATTGTCCCTCACTTTTCGAATAGTCAAGGCATTATACATGATTTAGTCTACTTTGTCATCTGGGACAACAAGAAGGAATTAGCTTCTGAGGTCAAGACTGAAGCGAAGGAGACTTTATCAGATCGCAGTTATTGCCACGCCAAGAGTTAAGATGATTTGAATGCTGCACAAGCTTTACTCTACAACCCAGAGCTCTAGCCTGCAGGTACCACTCACTGGCACATTATTCTTAAGGAATTATTTATTGAGCACTGGGAATGCAATTGATCCTGCACAAAACGTAAAGAGAGACTTGTCTCCCTTTGATGGCTGTTCCTTCCAGACAGAAAACACAAAACAATTAAGGTGGCGAAATGCAGCCCCTGAAAGAAGGAAACAATTTAAAGCTATATGACTTGTGAGTTGTGAGTTGGCATTTCTCTTAGTTGTATCAAACATCTAAACAATTGACCCTATTTACTTTTTGATATATGTACAGAGTTGGATTGCCCCTTCTTCTAATCTCATCAATATTTCAATGGCTGACTCGGTTTTATCTTACAATTTATATACAATATATATATATATATATATACATATATATATGTATGTTTTGAGGACTAAGCTTTGTGTGTGCATGGAGAAAATTAATAAATTTGTTGCCCAAAATCTTTGGGTTATCTCCTATTCAATTTTGCCTACACATATTTCTAAAATATGTTTTTGGAGAGTAAGGAAGGGAGAGAGAGAAAGAAACATTCATGTGAGGGAGGAACATTGATCGGGTGCCTCCTGCATGCCCCCTACTGGGGATTGAGCCTGCAACCCAGGCATATGCCCTGATCAGGAATCGAACTAGAACCTCTCAGTCCATGGGACGATTCTCAATCCACTGAGCAACACCAGCCCGCATGCCTATGCATTTTTAAAAGCTTTTGTAGGCTAGGAGATATAAGAAATAAAATAAAACATATATGCAATATATAGACCCAACAACATGTAGAACAGTTGCAAGTAATATATTTCATTCCATCTATTTCTCTTGTGTTGGTTATAAGCTTTTATTACTCTAAATTAGATTTATAAGCAAACTGAAATAGATATCTTTAAAAAAATTGTTTTCTTTATTGATTTTAGACAGAGAGGAAGGGAGAAGGAGATAGAGGTAGAAACATCGATGAGAGAGAACATTGATTGGTGGCCTCCTGCATGCCCCCTACTGGGGATCAGGCCCACAACCTGGGCATGTGTCCGGACTGGGAATCAAACTGGCGACCTCTTAGGCATGGGTCAATGCTGAGCCACTGGGCCACACTGGCCGGGCTGAAATATATATCTTATTTTATAAAAATAAACTATGCCTTGGTGGGGGAGAGATAGACCACAGAACTTATATGCATGTATGCATGAACAGTGGACATGGACAACAAACTGAGGACAGGGCGGGGAGGGAGAGGGAGGGGGCAATCAGTGGGGGGAAAAGGAGAAACATCTGTAACAAAAATTATTAATAAAAAAATAAATAAACGATGCTTAATTATAAATTAACAGATCTTTGAGTGATAAGGTGGGAGCATAAGTGGAATATCTTAATTTTGTTATCTTCATGTGCATATTATGTTGAGAGGAAAAGTGGGGTAATAAGTGAAAGAAAAAAAAGAGAGCAATACTAATCTTTCATTTGCTTCTAACCAGCACAGCTTTCTTTGGATACAAGTTCAGGTATAGACCTCTCCCTTTGAAATTGACTTGTTGGGAAATCATAGTCACTTTACCAGTTTTCTTTAAATTTGTCTCAAGTTAGGCTAGAAATATGCAGCAGAAAGAGTTAATAGCTCAGGGGGGAAATATCTTTCCCAGGAGGGTGAGGGGTTTGAAAAGTCTGAGGAATATTTAGAAGCCTAAGAGGCCCCTTCCCTTATAATTCTGGATCCTCACAGGCTGAATCTATATAAAACATAAAAGAACCAGTTAATAAAATAAGTCGAAATAAACAGTTGGTTGGTTTAATAGGAAAAGAAAGATTAAATTGTAGCTTGACTAAATTTAATCATCTGGTTGAACTGGTCGGAGAAGCAGTTAGATTGTTTACTGTCCCAGGAGTTTACCAGTGGCACCTAGTGTCCCTTGGCTTCTTCCTTTCTGCTGGTGCATCTCCTCTGAGGGAGCTCTGTTGCTGCAGTCTCTCTGGCTCTGTGTATACAGGTGTGTATGGGTGTGGTGGTGTGTGTATGTGTGTGAGTTCAGGTGTGGTGGGCTGTGTGTGTGTGTGTGTGTGTGTGTGTGCGTGTGTGTGTGTGTGTGTGTGACTGCCTTTCTCTTACGAAGCCCCATCCAAGTGTAAGGTAAGCTCTTCTTTATCCTGTAGTGGGCTGTGGAGGCCAGGCTGTAACTTTACCCAACCCTTAAAAGTTGTGTATATAGAGAATAATTTCTAACAGTGATGCAGGTGTAGACCCTTCTCCGGCTGTCCTTAGCCTGATTCCGTGTGGTGGAGGCCAGCATGCTGTTTCTACCTACCTCTCCTCCCACCAGACATACAGCAGGTGTCTTCTGACCTTGGGATTCCCAACGACACTGACACTGACTTCCCTGTTCAGAGAAAGGGGCATGGGATTTCCTTATTCGCATCCAAGCTTCACTGAGTTCTCTTTTTTGTCCTATGATCAACTTCTTCCCAGGAAAACTGAAAGTAGAAACTTTTTTTCCCCAGAAAAAAATTCACCCTTAAAAAGGTTGGTTTGCCCTGGCCAGTTTGGCTCAGTGGTAGAGCGTCGGCCCGTGGACCAATGAGTCATGGGTTGGATTCCGGCCAAGAGCACGTGCCTCGGTTGCAGTTCGTGGGAGGCAACCAGTCGATGTGTCCCTCTCATGTTGATGTTTCTTTCTCTCTCTCTTTCTCCCTCTACCTCCCTCCCACTCCATCTGCAGATAAGTAGAAACATATCCTCACATGAGGATTAAAAAAAAAAAAGGTTGGTTTGACTTCTAACAACACAATTACTCAAAGTCTATAACAACACATTAAAAAAAATCTGTTTTATTATATTTGAATAATAGTGTGTATGGGATAACATTACCCATCTACATGACCTAGGTTGTAGTTCAGTTTTTAAAATATCTCCTCATCAAGTTTTTAAACAAATACACACCTCGGTGTACAATCTTACCGATCTAGTTATGACTGAACAGCAGCAGGTCCTCAATGTCATTTTAGGCAACATTGTTTCCTTATAACATTGGTAAGATGCCGTGGGAACTTGACTCTTGTTTATATCAATTAGCCTATCTTAAAATTGTTTTCTCTGTATATCGGTTTGCCAAGAACCTGCCAATGATAAGTGAGGACTTACTGTAGAGTTACTCAAGTTAACCTCCATATTTCACCCATACCATTCATTTTCAATGTTTTGCTATGCTCCTCATCAAAAGTTCTCAAAGAACTTTCATGTGTCCATTGATGTGTCTATTATGATTCTTTTAAAATGGGTTACTCTTCTAACTTAGTGAAAGATACCTAAAAAACCCTGTGCTTTGATCTGAGATACCAGGCCATGGAAGTCACACAATTGATTATTGAAGTCACACAATCTCAAGATGATGATCTTGACCTTTGTATTTACAATCCAAATTACTTTTCACTTTAGAAATGGATGGCAATGATCCTTTCACACCGAAATATACTGATACTGTCTTATTAAAAGAATTGGGAAATGATTGTTGCAACAAAAAACGAGAACAACGTAACACAAGTAGCAGCAGTATAGCAGGAAATGCTGTCACCCGGTATCCAGTCAGGGGACTGTGTCACACAGGTAACCTGAAGCGGGAGCTCTTTCCAGCCTGCTAAACAGGATTCTCAGTCAGATTCCCATGACTGTGGCGGGTGAGAACAATAGAACTAGTTGAATTTACAAACAAGAAGGTACCTTGAACAGATTCAGATTTCTCTAAAGTGGAGTAAAGGTGATTCCCCAGGGCATATCCATCAATTTCAAAAACTCAGTCCTGAAGCTGAGTAACAGCTAACAAAAAAACATCTCTTCAAGGCGTTCGTCTCTGCCGCATTCAGTGCTCAAAGAGGATACACTGACCTAAGCTTAAGAAATCACAGATTGAAATATATCACGAGGTTTAAAGATATTTTCAGCGATGTCAGATCCAGGAGAACAGGGCAGGGCACATGCACGTTTGCAGGTCTCACATCCCAGGCCATCGAGTGGAAGTCACTTTGAAAGATGAAGAGCCTCGGTCGGGAGAACAGACCCCGACCGAAGTGCCAGCAAGTAGGTGTGCAGGCGGTGGTCAGTGTGCTATAAAGCAGGCCTGAGCCCTCAGGAGAGGGATGAAGAGGTGAGGATGTGAGCAGTCTGTTTAATCATGATGTGTGTTGAGCAGAGAGTCAGAGTTTCTTCCTGCCCCTGCTTCCCAGCCAGGAGGAGAGAGAGGTTGGAACCCAGTGTGAAGTGAGGCAATGAATCTCTTGGAAGCTTCTCCATCAATCCCACCCCAGCATGGGAATTTAGCTCCTAATCTTTTCCTACAGCACAACCCTGGAAGACAGTTGAAGACCAGTTAATGGGATGTGGTTGGGAAATGTTTATTAGAACCGCTAATATAACAGTGACAACTAACAGTTACTGAGTGTTTGCTGCTGTGTTAAGTGTTCTACAGACATTATTTCATTTAACTTCCATAACAACCTATGAGGTGGGTTTGATGATCCTCATTTTAAAGATGAAGAAATTCTGGCTTACAGAGGTTAGTCCGTGTATCCTTAATAAGATATGGGGTTGAGATTCAAATATAGATCTGATTCAAAACCCTTCATTCTTAACAACCATGATGTACTGCCTCTCAATGTAGCAACTAGACAAGTTAATGAACTCAACTGCTTATCTGATCCCAGAGTGTACTTCTTTTCCCAGAAGCCTTTCAGTTGCAACTTAATTTCTGGGCACTCATTCTGTTCTTTTGTTTGAACCAGGTACAAGCTTTGGCAATTAAGAACATATCAAAGGGAAAGTAATTCTTCTGTCATCCATGCGTCCTTGGAAAATACATTTCAAAATTGATTATAACCTTATGAGTTTTTATAAATCCACTAGTATAGTGTTTAAAAAATAATAACTTAAGGCCATAATATTGTCCCCTATATAAGAACCAAATGACTAAAACAAGAACCAGTGGTACTGTTATTATAGTTGCAAAGCTTAATAAGATTGTTGAAAGGTAGACAGTCTTTGTAATTGGATCGTTTTAACCCTAATTTGTAAATCTTGGATCATAATCCCAAACCACTCAAGGTGACAATGATCGTCTCTCTTGCTGAATCTATGTGAACACCATTATGTACTTTTTGTGACCAATTATGCACTGCTTTGCCATCTCTTGTGCAGGTAAACAAACATCTGCCTTCCTCCTTGCTGGTGAAACCCAGATTTTCTTCAGACTTCTAGCCCTTCCCTAGCAGTGGTAGTTCTTAATTCCCTTATCAGGGTTTCATTTAGGACATGTTAACAACCCAATCTTGTTCACGGAGAGGCACAGGGAAATCTACTGGGTGCTTTTGGGAATGGAGTCTTTGATGTGAGAAAGAGTCACACAGGAAGAGAGATGCTTTTCTTCCACTGGATATTCTTGTTTCTGGTTATGTATCTATTGGGATAGTGGCCGCTACCTTGTAACCATGAGGGAGCTGTTCTGAGAATAGCAGAGTAGAAAGTTGGGTAAATATTGAGTCCTTGATTACCAATTTAAATTTCTAATCCTGAAGCCAATAGCTTAATGTAAGAAATAAATACATCCTTGCTGTGAATCAGTTTCCAAATTTCTGTTATTTGCAGCTCCAAGCATTCTAACTGATATAGATGACATCCTATTCCTTTTATCATATAAACATATTTATAGTATAGAAGAAACTTATATTTGTTTGATATCATCCTTTGAAAATGAATCTGAGTTTGTTATTGTTTATCATTCTGTGAATTGTGCATTTCCTTAGATGAACAGTAAGATGACAGAAACACATCTTTGCTAAGAGCAAAAGAAGACATTCAGATGAGCAGAGAAATAGGCACAATTCAGAACAGAGGGTCTGACATTAATACCTTACATGTAATTCATGTGTTTAGAAAAGTTAAATGATAATTACTCTCTGCAAGAATTGGGAAAATTGCCTTAATAAAGTCATTTATTCAGTCGCTCTGCCAATTAGTGTTTATTGCACATTAGCATTTATTGAGTGTTAATATTTACATGGAGTGAGGTGTTCTCACCTAGTTTTACTCTTCAGGTGCTGCCTGGTGGAGGCTCTAGTTAAATAGATGAGGCAAGATCCATGTGTTGTATTTACTTCTGTGCAACAAATGCTCCTAAATGCAGCAGCTTAAAACAGTTCTCTCGCAGTCCTGTGGCTCAGGAGTCCAGGCATGGTTTAGCTGGGTCCTGTACTTCAGGGTCTCCCACGAGGCTGAAATCAACGTGTCAGCCAAAGCTCAGTCTCATCTGAAGGCTTAATAGGGGAAGGGTCCCCCTCCAAGTTCACTCACAAGGTTGTTGGCAGAATTCAGTTACCCTGGGGCAGAATTCTGGATTGAGGACTTTAGTTCCTCGCTGGAGTTTAGCCTCAGGCAGCCCTCAGTGCCTTGCATGTGGTCTTCCTCAACAGGATGCCTCACTTTATCCAAGTGGACAAGCGAGAAGGCAACAGAGAGAGTCCACGAGCAAGACAAAGTTATAGCCTTTTATAACCAAATCAAGAAATGGCATCTAATTGCTTTTGCTGTATTCTTTTATTTGAAGCAAGCCACTCTGTCTAGCCCACACTCAACAGGAGACAATTATGCAAGGTCAAGAGTGTCAGGAAGCAGGAGTCATTGGAGGCCATTGTCTAAATCTGCCTACTACAATACATACATAAATAGTTTCCATACACAGCAATGGGTGACACATTCCAAGCGAGTAAAATAAACCAGCAATGCATAAAGGGGAGGCACCAGTTCTGGCTAGAGGCACAGAGAAAAGAAAATGTGCACAGAGCTGGGTACTGGAGTCAGCCTGCATATCTTATTTATGCTCCAGCTTGTAGGACACACTTATCTGTCACAGTGGAAAAACAACTAGAAAATCGCTGTTCTTGGCAAGAGAGCTCCGCTGAAGCATTATGAGCAGGGGAGTGACCCCTCACATGAGATCTGGGTGGGATTCACAAGGTGGAATGGAGGGGACGTCTGGAGGCGCAGAGGCCGAGGGACAGAGGACAGCTGTGTTGAGAATGGGGCATGATGACTGCATAGTCTTTGGGTTGTGGCGGTGCAAAGAAAAGGGTGTGTGAGGGAGATGGAGACGGAGGCGGTGGGAGAAAGAATTGGCCTTGGTGATAACTGACTTGTGAGTTAACCGAAAAGGTCAACTTGAAGATGACTCGCTGTGACCCTGGAAGCCTGGGCTAATGTTAGTCCTGTTAATGAAAAAGAGACATCAGGAAGCTGATTTTTTTGGGGGGTGGGGGGAGCAGGAAGCAGTTGCAGTTCGAGGTCCTGCTAGAGACCCCATCAAGTTTCTACTCAGAATAGGTTTGTGTCTTGACCGAACTAATATTAGTAAAAGTCTTGTTTTCGGGCAAATGCACAAAGACAAAGCTTAGTAAACCCCACTGATATCTGCTGCTCCAGAAGACTGTGAAATGTATTACCATCATCATTGCAGTGCTGCGATTTTGTTTCTGAAATTCCCCAGATGGAATTTCTGCCTAAATAAATAGCCATCAGATGACATTACGGGTCAATTTATCATAGGGTATTATAGATAATCAATTTACAAAGCATTTGGGAAAATTTTCCTGTAGCTGTTTTATTGGCTACTATTAGTGTCACATGTCAACCATCTATTATTTTGGATTTGCAACGGCAGCTAGTTTTTTACAAGAAATCTAATCAATTTGGTGCACAGAGGCTTGTTATTGAGGTGAAATTCTCACAACGAGGAAAGCTTCTTTTGTTCCAATGAGACTACACCACAGTTTTAGGTTCCATTATTGTAGCAATATATATTTACAATTGTACATAAGTAGGCAGAGCAATTCTGATCGATAAACTATGATGGTTTAATTCAAGAGTGTGTTAGGAAATAAGAAAAATGGAGTGTTGGAAACTGCATTTTTTGTTTTTACAGTTGTAATACTATACATGGAAACAATCATCTCAGCTTTTTATGAAAGGCAAAGCTGTCAGCCAAACTACACAAACTCCCCATGAGCAGAACCATGCCAGGGCTAATATTGAGAGCAAATGTATCCATTTTGTTCCCAGGCTGGTGACAGAGTCCGCATGTTTATTGGAACTTTCTTTGCCTCAGCTACAGCCAGGAGTCTCTGGAATATATAACATGGGCAGTTCTTAAAAGGAACTTCACCAAATGAAACTAATAGATGACATGTTATTTGTAGTTCTTGTCTTCCTTTTAGTTAATGTAAATAAATTGGCATGCAAATAACAAAAGGTGGCCAAAATACCTAGACATGGCCTGGAACAGGCTCAATCAAGATCTTGGATATAGATGAAGATATGGTTGAAGACAAAGGTTGTTTTGTTTTGTTTTGTTGTTATTTTTGCAGTTTCCTAGGTAGGGAGCCCATACTACAGCAGGCACTTACTTGGAAGGCTGAAGGAAGTCAGCTAGAGACTCTTTGCCTGGTCAGTTGTGAAGAGGCAGGAACTGAGGAGGTGGGTATGTGGGTTACTGGCTGGGGTGGCGCAGGGGAGACACTGCACAGTGGAGGGCACTGTGAACACCTGCGTGGAAAAGCCTGCAAAGGGGCTCGGAATACACCCGGGTGGGGGTGCTGTGTGGGTTCTGACATATTTGCCTAAAGCAGGGCTCTTCCTTTTTTCCCTTTTGTTCCTGGTTCTCACTTGGCCACCCCAGCTTGACCCAGTTCTTGTGAAATTGTCTTGAAGTTGGCAGGATTAATATTCACTCGTTCCTAAAACTATTTTTCTTAAGATCATTTAACAAAATGTGACAACTGTTAGATTCATATTTCCATGAGAGTTTTGCTAAGAGAGGAATATCTTTTCTAACATGTGGAGACATCTCTCTTTTTTTTCTTCTTCAGAAATTCTCAATTTATAACAGAATTTAATCTGGTGAAATAAATGTAGAAACAAATGTGTCAAATGGATTTGCTGACTGCACTCTTATGTGAGGAAAGCTACACAGGGAAGTGGCTGAGAAGTATCACAGCTGTGAACTTGATGCAACATTGTTGCCAAGTTTCGGTCCCTTCCTGCTGCCCCCTCCATGGCATGTTAAAATACAGCTTCCAGAAATCAAGGGCATATTAAGTCCCAATTGCAAATTGAGGTGAACTCTTTAATCCATTAAAAAATATTTATACATTTTCAAATTAAAAAGGGAAAAGATAAGTTTAATTTCCTAAAAGATTGCTTTTATTTTTAATGATAATGATTGGTTTATTTTTAACAGTTCTAAAGAAAATGTAGTTTCACTGTAGAATATTTGAAAAATACAGAATACTAAAAAGATGACAATTACATTTAATTACCCCCACCCCTCCTCCATCAAAGGCAGACTGTTATCTTTTTATATGTTTTCTTCTAGTTCTTTCTCTGTTGCATCAAGTTTGTGAATAGTTTTAAAAGTTAAATTCAAGTTTTATAAATATTTATGTGTCCCACTTGTTTTTACTTAATACAAGCATTTTCTAATGTCATTACAAAGCTATATAACAACCTACTAAATAGATGTAATATAACTTACTATTTCTCTTCTGTTAAGCACTATTTACTACATTTTCACACTTACAAATAAAGCTGCCTAGCTTGGCTGGATTGAGCCCATGGGCTGAGAGACCCCAGTTCATTCCTGGTCAGGGCACATGCCATGAGACAACTGTAGGGAGCGTGCAGGAGGCAGCCCTTCGATGTATCTCTCCCACATCGATGTTTCTGTCTCTCTCTTCTTTCCCCTCTCTCTCTAAAACACTAAATAAATAAATAGGCCAGCTGGTGTGGCTCAGTGGTTGAGCACTGACCCATGCTCCAAGAGGTTGCCAGTTTGATTCCCGGTCAGGGCACGTGCCCAGGTTGAAGGTCCAATCTCCAGTGGGGGGCATGCAGGAGGCAGTCAGCCAGTCGATGTTCTCTCTCACCAATGTTCCTATCTCTCTCCCCCTCTCCCTTCCTCTCTCTCTAAAAATCAATAAAGAAAAAATAAATAAAATAAAAGTAGACTGCTATGAAGTAATTGCCAAAGCTCTCTGAAGGTACAAAGGGGAAACTGTTCTCTTCCCAGACTCTTGGATGGCTGACACTGTGAGTGCACAGAATGCCTGGAGCAGACAGCAGTGATGCTCTGACAGATGCCTGTGTGTGTGTTTCTCAGCCTGTGCCTTCGGCCTTCTGCCTGCGGCTCCGGGGCTGCTTTGCCTGCACACACAGAACCAGGGGCTCTCGGGGACTCGATGCTTCCTGCCCCTCGCCAGCCAGACCTTAATTACTGACCTCACCAACTTCCCTTAGGAATGTTTCTTGACTCTGTCATTTGTACATGAATCCTTCTCTCAGAATCTGCTCCTGGGGTCTCTGGCCTAAGAAATTCCCTAGTAACAACTTTTGTGAGAATTGAGTTTTAAAATTCTGGAAAAATTCATCTACATGATGAGATGGGTGTTCTCAGACAGTAATTTCTAAATTTCCCTCTGGCTTTAATATTCCAAGATTCCAACCCCAGCTCTTCTACTGCGTGCAGGGTGGGGACTGTATTCCTGAGAAAATAAATCTCTGTTCTGTTCCAGGGCTGGCTCCACTTCTTCTACCTAATTTTTTTTTTTTTTTTTTTTTTTAGGAATTGTCTCTCTTACCAGCTGAGATGAAAGTAGTCAGTATACCAGCAATGAATAATGCATTGGTTTTATTGAAACCATTTGGTTACATAGTATAAGTAATTTGTAAAAAGAGAGAGAGAGATAAATACAAGTGAATGGAAAATTGGTAAATTAGAGAAGAAAACAGTGAAGGCAGAGAATTTTCATCACAAGGTGACGGAAAAGACAATAACTGAGCAAACTAAATGGAAGCTAGATTTAAAGACCAGAAGAGAGGAGGAAGGAGACATTTACAATTTAAATAATAAATATTTAAATGCAAAAGGATGACCAGGAACCGATTTTAGTCAACAAAAATAACCTACCTACTGTCAATCTATTTTTCTCAAAGCTTTACAAAGTTTCTTAGGGATGCAGTTTCTACCAGAGCTTAATCTTCCTGGAGCTTAAAAATATAACAGTAGCCTTGAGAGGCAAAAATGGAATGTCAAACATCTTAAAAGCAGACTCACTTTTGGGCAAAAGTATGAAGAAAGCTGAGGGACGCGGGTATCCTTCTACCAATATTTTAAATGTTTTCCTTAATGCCCCTTCATGGTGTCTGCTCCTCAGATGCATGGCTGGCCACACCCCCTAAGTGACAGTCTCCCTCTGCTTCCTGACATGGCACTGCCCCATGAGGGTTCTTTCCTAAACTGCTTTTGCTTCCTCTGGGTCCCATTCTCTGATATGCATTAATGGGTGGCATTCATTAATCTCTTAATTAACTTAAGGAACCTCTGTTAATGTGTTGACTGGGTAACTGACTACCTTCTCGGACAACAATGTTCTAACCCTTAAAGATAAATGTTTAGCAATTTAGTTATTTATAGGCCTGGTTTAGGGAGGGGAATATTTTTTTTAACAAAAGTGGTATTTTTTTCTTGGACCTTTCCCCAGGAGGAATAATGACATGAATCTGTTCAAATAAATGAATGTTGCCTTTCTGATGACTGGCCCATAAGGCAGGAAGAGGTTTACATGCCAACATGTAGGCTGCCTGACGTGCCCCACCAATCCCTTCACTCACGGGCATGGATCGGAGTACGTTCACTTTCCTGCTCTTCAGGGTGACATTCATTGACCTACATGCTTGATAATCTGTGTAATATGTTTGTGTAGGAAATTACAATTGTAGAAAGACCTTGCATCATAGGAAGAGAGGACGTTCTAGAGAGGATATTCTCAATTTATCAAGATGGACCTTGGGTTTTTATAGTGCTCCTCAAGCCACACAGATGGCTAATTTTTTGGTAAGGACGACTCCTGAGGCTTTGAATAATGTGACAGAACACATAGGTGACATTGGTTAAGTACAATTTTTGTGAAGTTGTGGGAGGAAAGACCTGATTGCAGTAGGCTGAAGAGCAAACAGAAGAACTCGGGCAATGCTTTTTGAGAGCTCACTGGAAGAATTCTGCTCTGATGGGGAGGAAAGAAATAGGAAGTAGCCGAAAGGGAAAGGGGGACCATGAGAAGGTTGTTTTATTTACAGGGGGGAGAAACAACAGTATTTTGTATGTTCGTGGGAAAATCAGTGAGAATGATAAATCGATGATGCAAGAGAAAGAGAGAAGACTTCCTTGAGTGGTAATCTCGGTTAAATAAGACGGGGATCTGGCACATAAGTTGTGGGGTGGCTGGAAGAATTTAGGAGTGTGGACAAAGCCCAGAAATGGATGTGAGAGCAGAGGATCTGGCCCAAATTCAGGAGATTGATTGGATGTGATCCTGGGAGCTTGTGGAGTTCTCTTCATATTGATTCAATTAACACTGAAGTCAGAAGCAAGGTCATTGCAGAGAATGAGGATGAGGAGAAGACAGGTAGGAAAGAGCCATATGTCTATTAGTCTTGGGGATGAGGAAGGCCTGGGTATCCTGATCTTTTTGTGGGGTCTGGCATGATATGACTATCCTAGGTCAGTTAATAGTATCCAGGCAGTTAAGGGTGGCCAGGATATGAGTGTTGGGCAAGAGAGTTTTCCAGAGTCCTGAGCGTACCTCTTGATCTTTGTTGATGGAGACTTGAGACTGTCGGATGGATGGATTGTATTTAGTACACAGACCCCTCTTGACTTACATTTTACACACAATGTCATTTCCCACTATGTTAAGATTGAGATGAAACTGTGTTCTGCTGACCTAATGACTTGGTAAGACAAGCACTGCTTCTAGGCTGGTTGTTCTATGGCTCTCAGAAGAGTGATGCAAGTGGAATTAAATGGAATTTTTAAAAAGACATTTCCAAAAAAAAGACATTTCCTATCAAATCATGAGATAGCCACTAAACACAATGTACTTTTATTAGTTTCACAAAATGATTAATACAGATCATTATTACAGTTAATAACAACGATAAGTCCTACTATCCCGATGGGGCCTATTTGCGGGGGCCTATTTGCGGGTGCCGGAGGCTGTTCTCCTAGCCGTCCGTGCTCACTGAGCTATGTCCTGAACGTGCTCTGATGGAAAGCCTTCAGCAATGCCTGCCACCTGCTGGAAGTACCTTCAGGTGGAGGCTACGTGGTTCTTTAAGCCATATGCTTGGGGACTGAAAAGAGTCATGGGAAGAACATTTTGAGGATGCTCTTCAGTCGGTGGGGGTGGGGGCAGGATCCACCAATCCAGAAATAAATGTAGATAACAACTTTCTCCTAAAAGGAGAGTAACTTCTTTGGTTTTCAATTCATTTCAATCAAGGGTGACTTTCTGGTTGGCTGAGAAATGTCAGTAGCCACTGACTTCAGAGTCCTGAGAAAACTCTGGTCCTTGGCGAGAGTAGTGCGAAAGGAGCAGGAGGACACATGCCTTTAAGGTGATTTTTCCAACGTGTGCAGAATTCTTCATGTGAAGCTGAGATCATTAAACCACCTGCTATAGGTCATTTAACATATGCTCCATCCACTAAGGGAAAGTAGTGCCTTTCTAAGCCAAAGGAAGGGTCTTTTTAAGACCAGTTCAAATGAATTCTGGTTGCTTCTATCACTTTAAGACAGGATCTAAAATACACAAACATGCAAATGCCTCAAAGAGAAAATCTCCCCAGAGTTCCTGAAAGACTGGGGAGAGAAGAAGGGGGAATGAAGTATTCTTACCCCCTCTGAAATGCGTTCACGTCTCGGGGAGCATTCTGTCCTGTCTGTAAGGGAAGGGACATTGGCAGTGAGCCTGGGCTGTCTCTCCAGCTGTCTCCCTGGAGCGCCCAGCCAGGGACTGGGACACATTGTGAGTCCAAAAAGATCCTGTACTCTTGGAGAAGGAGCTCCTCTCTCCATTCGCACGTGGCTACTACTATTAATTTTTATCTTTCTGACTCGGAAACAAAGTGTTACTGGGTGAAAATTTCCAGAGATGTAATAAAATGTTCAAGGAGCAACTATTATTAAAAAAAATACTGAGTAGTTGCAACTTACGCTTCACTTATGGCTCATTCTGAAGCATATTTTTTTAAAAAAATAAGTGGAAAATTTAGTCTAAAGTGAACTATATACATCCAAATTTAACTTCGAATTACTAGAGTTTCAAGTTGGTGCAGAGCACAGTGAATATAAACTACAGTTGGCCCTTGAACAACATGGGTTGGGGGGCTCCCCCCAAAGTTCAAAGTTCACATATAAATCTGATTCCTCAAAAGTTAACTACTGTCTGCCTTCAGTATTTTTGGAGAATAGTTTCTAGGCTGAGTCCACCTCCCCCTCATAGATACCAAAATTTGAAGATGCTCAAGTCCCTCTGGACAATGGTATAGATCAACGCATACAGTCAGCCCTCTGCATCTATGGACCCCCAATTAGGGATGGAAGAGACCGATTGCTACCTGTGGTTGGGTGAATTCTCAGATGTGAACCTGTAGACACAGAGAGCCAACTATATTTACTGAAATAAAAATCTGCGTATAAGTGAAATAGCTCAGTTCACACCTGTTGTTCAAGGGTCAGCTATATACATGGGCATTAGAATATATTCATCACAATAGTTAGATTAGTATCTTAAATTTATTTTACCTTACAGAATAGGGGAGTTAAAAATATCAGCATATGCCCTGGCTTGTTTGGCTCAGCGGTTAGAGCGTCGGCTCGCGGACCAGAGAGACCCGGGTTTGGTTTCCACTAAGGGCAAGTACCTCGGTTGCAGTTTGTCCCTGGCCCCAGTTGGGGTTGTGTGGGTGGTGACCACTTGATGTATGTCTCTCACATTGATGTTTCTCTCTCTTCCTTCCTTCCTCTCTCCCTCCCATTCTATCTGAAAAAAAAAAAATATATATATATATATACACACACACACACATTAGCATATAAAGGATGATTGTGTCAGTTCAAAGGCATACTGTTTATATCTCCTCAAAATTAAATGGTCATAATAAAACAAAAGTTTGGTGCAAGCCCTCTGAATACCTGTGATGATGATCAGCTCATTCATAGTTTCATTTGTTCATTCATTCATTCACCAAATAGTACTGTGCGTGTGCCATTTTTCAGGAAGTATGCAGAGCCTCAGGCAACCCAGCAGAAACCGAGGCAGACATGGTCAGCATGCTCAAAGGCCATAATGGAGTCGGGTAGACAAGTTAAGACTGTATAGGAAGATAAAAGAATATGTAAGGAACAGTTCTGGGATAGTGGATGGTCAAGGAAGCCCTTACTAGAAAAATAAGCATAAGAGACTAAAGCATAACGGCTGTAGCCCACGCTGACTCCCTTTATCTTACTGGGGCCATTTCTACTCAGAGGCCATCAGTGAACAGTACAACCTAGGGCCCAAAATTCTACGACTCCCTGTCTTCGAACTTAGAGCCTTTATAAGAGCTCAGTGTTTTTCTCTTTGCACACGATTGGTTACATGGTACTTAGCAGATAGCTTAAGATTCTTGATTTCTGTCCTGCCAAGTAAAGGGAGAGTCTGGGTCACTATGCTATCAGCTTGTTAGTGACAGTTGGAGGAAAACGAATGATCATACTGTCCACTACACATATGAATTATGGCACCAGCTCTTTTGCATATTACAACCTTTATAAATTCATATGTGACATCAACATTATCTTCCTCTGGCTGCGATTCAAATAACGGAAGTGTGTTTTATTCCTGAAACTCCGCCGTTTGGTGTTAGTGTGCCTAGACACGATGTGTGGAGTAGTGGCTTCGTGAGGGAGGTGTGATCATCTTGGAGAGGCCGGGGGAGCCCTCGATAATGATGCTGAAGTAGCTAGTTAGAAAATAACTCGAAGGTTTTTCTCTACATATACAAACAGAGCTTGGGAAGAGTTGTTTCTGATTTGCAGGATTTGCGTAATCATCCTACTAGAAAAAAGTTCCAAAGCAGGAACAGATGTGTAGGGTTAAAGGAACCAAGTCAGGAGATGTGGGAATCTGGCAATGAGCCCAGAATGGGAGAGGCTGAAGAATTTCAGGAGGGATGTTTGGAGGAGACTGCCTTTGGGGGGTTTGAGTAGCTAGAGGGGAAGTTTCGAGTTGAATCTCTAGTGTGAATCTGGGCCTGGCTGGCAAAGGACCTTAAGTCTCTACAATGAAAATGGCTGGAAAACATAGTTCAGCCTTTGACAATGGCATAATTTTAAGAGAACTTGCCAGTTAGTCCCCAAGACCCAAATGTCGCTACAATTAAAGTACAGCAGTTGCACCAGTGCATGAGGAGGAGTTGATGAATGAGGCGATTTTTCCAACCCCAACTAAGCTGAGTAATGACGTGACGTGGGAAGGGCCTGGAATCCTCAGTCTGTGGAGGAGAATTTATTTATGAAACTGGATAGTCGCACCAAATTTTTATTCATCTGAACAGTGCCTTTTCCTGTCATGTTCTGGGGCCATGTTTGGTCTTAAGCACCATGTCCAGCCACTAGCCACCGTCATCCTAGTTAGCATGGTGCCATAGTAACTGCACAGGTGTGTCATGTCATTTTGAGCCCTGTGAGGAGGCCCTTTGAATGGAGGTTTACTAATCCACACTCAGTCATCAAGGTTTATCCTTTCCCACCAAGAGCTATCTGGAAAGTATAAAGTACAACTTTATTTAATTTTTATTTTTTGTTAATCCTTATCAAAGGATATATTTTTTTTTCCCATTGATTTTAGGAGAGAGTGGAAGGGAGTTCAGGAGAGAGAGAAAGAGAGAAAGAGAGACATCTATGTGAGAGAAACACACTAATTGGTTGCCTCCAACACATGTCTGACCAGGGCCTGGGACTGAACCTGCAACTTGGGACGTGCCCTTGACCGGGAATGAAACCCGTAACCCTTTGGTGCATGGGCTGATGCTCTCACCACTGAGTGCACCAGCCAGGGCTGAAGTACAACTTTAGATGGCAGGGTTTTTTTTGTTTTGTTTTGTTTTGTTTTTCAGGAAGAGATTAAGAGTGAGGCAAGAGGTGTGTGTTGTTTGTTTCTTCCTGAATTTGAAAGAGTGAATTTGTGTCATACAGCTTAAGAAGATATAAATTCACAACTTAATTGGATTTAATTAGTAATAAATTCCCAGGAAGATGTTTTCAGCTTATCAATTCACCTCCCAGGGTAATCTTATCAACTGAGAAGTTCTCTGGGCTCATGGTATCCTCTCTTTGGGGGTGTGAGATGTACCTCCTTAGCTAAGTGCTATTTTTTATTCTCAGCCAAATGAGAGATCTCTCTTGAGCTTTGAAAGCCATGCTTGTGGCTGGAGACACAAAGAACTAGTCCCGGGCTTAGGACCAAGAAAGCTCAAATCAGGTCTGGTGTTTTGATATCTTGGACTAGACATTCTTATTATTATGTTTATTAATGCATTCGCTTAAAGTAACCAGGGTTTACCTATTACCTAAGAATCAGCGATAATACCTTGTACCAAAGCGTTTTCATCTAGAGGCAAAGAAGGATCATGTCCACTGAATGCAGTTGAAAAGGGTCTGGGAAGCAAAAGTAAAGTCATATGATGCCTGGAAAACAAAGCTGCTGTAGAAATTAGTCTGTTGGTTTCCTGATGGGACCACACACAGGAAGTGGTACAGAAAATGCCGGGCCCATTCAGAGGCAGCAACACCTAAGCGTGTCAGTGTGTATCAGATGTCCTGGATAGCGAGCATGCTTCTGCTTTAGCTTTGTGTTTCTATTTGGGATGACTTCAGAGCTGACGCTTGTGTGCACTGCTCTTTGGGCTCCTTACGTTGGGCGAACTTGATATTTTCAAAGCCTCACACTCCCTAGCAATCTCTAGGCTCTCACTTGGCATCTGGGACATCCACACTGCAAGAATTGTTAAAAAGCTGCTCTTTCCCAAGGAAGACTCCAGACTATTTATCACAGCCAGAAGCAATGCATGGAATGACTGTAACAAACAAGTGAATGAGTGCCCAATAAATCACAGTAGCTTGATTAATCAATAAAGATATTGATTTTTTTTAGTGATATTTCACATTCCTTCCCCCTCCCTTAGCCAGGGGATTTACACAGGCCACTGAAAGATAAATTTATCTTCCATTCTTTGGGGCTTGTATTTGACCCATTGTAATAGGAATTGATCATTATCAAATGTTGTTTGGGCTGGGATGGTGTAGTTCACAGCGTTACAGGGCCTAGAGTTGCCTGTACGGGCGCCATCATCTCTAATTACATCTTTGTATAATACAGACTAATGCTTCTTATCAGGAATCCCTCTGAGGTCCTCCTTTCCCAATTACAGGCAATGAGGAAAAATAATACCAATAATGGTAACTCTCCAAACTGAAAGGGGTGCATCAGTGAGGACTATTGTTTAGCAGTGGCTGGCACCCTCCACAGGAATTTTAGGGGAATGAAAAGGCCAGAAGCTGCGCCACGATGCCCAGTGTTTTACTTTCTTCCAGAGGAAGAGAGGTTCCCAGTTCCACAGTGGGAAGCATGGATTTCTTCTTATACTCCTGGAACGGGGGTCATGGTTAGGTGGCAAATGTGCATGCTTCTCTTGCAGTAGAAGAAAATGGGAGGGCAGTTTACCATCACCGGCTCCTTCCAGGCACATTCCTAGCTCTTTCTCCACACTGGCCTCCCTATGAGGAGTGCTCAGCCTGCATCAGGGGGCCGGGGCAACCTCCTTATTCCCTCCTTGGTCCACGGTGACCTTGAAGGACAGTACCAATTCATCCAAAGTTTGAAGTAGTAAATGTAAAAGAATCACAACCGAACCACATGGTTTGCATTTGTGTGTGTGTGTGTGTGTGTGTGTGTGTGTGTGTCTGGAGAGCAGTACTGGGTATTTGCTAATGAATCCTGATCCCTTGTAATGCCGGCTTATATACTTTAAAAACATTTATTTAATAACAGAATTATCAGTCTGTCAGCTGGTCTTGGATCTTTCCCATCCCTTTACATTCTGATCTCTTTCTTTCTCTCTCTCTCTCTCTCTCTCTCTCTCTCTCTCTCTCTCTCTCATTTACATAAAACCATTTCTAAAATCTCCTCAGTGTATACTCTTTCCCTTCATGGACCTACCCAATCTCAAAATTTAAATACCATCCAAATGCTGAAGACTCCCAAGTACTTATCCATTTTTATCTGAGCCCCAGACTTATACATTCAGTGCTGCTGTTGCGTCTCCTCTTCAATGTCTCCTGAGCATATCGCCCTTAACGTGGGCAAATGGAGCTCTCGGTGTACGTCTCAAACCTCCTCTCATCCAGGCTTCCCCATTTCGGTCAGTGTCATCTCTATTGACTCTGCTTGCTAAGCCAGGAATTACTCAACTAATCTTGACGGAACTGGAAGACTTTTTACAGGGTAAATCTAATTGTATCATAGTCAAAGTCCTTCAGTGTCCATGGAGCTTACAAGATAATTCATGATCTTTACTGTGATCTTCAAGGCTGTTTGTGGTCTAGTTCCTGCCTGACTCTCAGGCACACTAGCTCTTCTGACCACCCTTCCTTCTCTGGACACAGTACTGTCTCTTCTGCCTTGGAATCCTGCCCCTTCTGTTCCCGCTTCCTGGAGCCTATTTTTACCCCATATTCCTTCTCAGGTTGAATATCACTTCTTCAGAGATTCAGTTTCTAAGTCTGTCTACAGTAGGTCCTCTCCCTGTTCTTCTCAAAATATCCTATTTCCTACAGCCCACTAGTCTCAATATGAAATGATCTTCTCCATTTGTTTATTGTTAATTTTGTGTCTCCTCACTCCTCTCAAAAAACATGTTTTGGTTTTTTTTCAGGGCCAATGACTATATCTCCCTTGTTGATTACCATTTGCAGTGCATAGTTCAGCTTCTTGCACCTGCAAATAGTCAGTATATTATTTGTCGAATAAATGTCAAAAATTATGAGTAAACTTACTAGACAACTGGCCATTCCCCAATCAAATAATGATCTGTTACCAAATACCCATATGTTGGTGAAGATGTGGGACAGTTGCACTCTCAAGCACAGCTGATGGAACTACAAGTCAGTGTGACTTTTCTAGGAGGCAATCTGGTAATGGGAATTTATGAAATATGCTTACTGTATGATCCGGCAACCATACTTTTCACAAAATGGGAAGAGATTTTGCCCAAGGAGCATATTATAGAGCTATTCATAATAGCACCAAGTTGGAAACAACTCAAACATCCATTAAACTGGTTAACTAAATTATGGTCCATAAGTACAATTGAATAATAGGTGACCATTACAAATGATGTGGATCTATCTTTACTGACATGGATGAATGTCCATGCCACATTGTCAAGTAAAACCCTCCAATTACATATATTATGTACATATATTAAGATTCCCTTCCCACAAAGGTGTTTATATTTAATTAGGTGTACATATATATCTAGAGAGAAAATGTAGGAATGTTAATTTCAATGTTAGTATTGATTATATCTTGGTAATGGAAATTCAAGTGTTTTTTATTTTTTATTTTTCTGAGTTGTTTGGTTTTTATAAGGAGAATGTATAACTTTTGTACTGACAATAAAACTCAATCCTTATACCTAACTTACCTGGGCTCAACTGATAACATTTTATTTGGAAATATTTAATGTGTGTTCACAAATCAGGTTGCTCTGCAGTTTTGTTTCATGGGCATTTTGTTGGTTTTGGCAGCACGCTTTTGATAGCATGTTTAGCTGGTTAAATAAAAAAAACTGGAATGACTCTTCTGTTACGTTATTGTATGCTGTAGAACAATTACGTACTGGAAGAACGATTGGGTTTTTAAATCATTAAAATATATAGGTTAGGTGGACAGAGGCGGGAGACAGTGTTTCTTTGACAACTTTTAAAATATCTTTCATGATTGTTGGACTATTCTGAATTATACTGTTTGAGTAGGTCAGTTTTAGTGTCTTACATTTTCCTAGACATGTCTTTATTTTCAAAGAAATGAGAAAAAATTAATTTTATTTCAAAAATAAATATAATATTATTCTGGTTATATTTCTGTTTTCTCACTCTTAGTTGATTTTACAAAGGTTGCATCTGTAATTTAGTTTGTTTGCTTCAAAATAGCAGCTCTTTGGTTAATTAAAATTACTGAATTCCTACTTTCTAATAAATTTAGTTCTTAACCTTTATTAATAATAAACTTCTAGTTTTCTTATCTAGAAAACTAGTTTATAGTTTACCCTATCTTTCTTTTTTTAAAACTTTGAGGTAAATGTCTTATTCATTTATATTCATTTTACTTTAATAACAAAACAGCAGACTAGTGAATCTATATAATGGAAAGTAAAAGTCAGTAAGTCTCATTTCATTCACAAAGGCTCCCACTGGTAAGGATGATCAAACAGAGGAGAACCAACAAGCAAAATTCAGATTTTTATCACTTAAAACACCGGACTCTATCTGACAAAATTTGGATAAATGATCACTTATAAATAGAAAATAAGACCATACAATTACAATACATTATTTCCTTTGTGAGATTTAAGAGGACATTGCTCTCCTAAAACAATAACTGATGACATAAAAATAGAACAATGTAAGAGCAGAAAAGATTTCTTAGTGGCTTTGTCTAATTAAAAGGGCAACAGTGAATTGCATCTTATAAAAACCAAACTGCTCTATTAGAAGACAAACTAAAAAAATTCTACAAACTACAAAATTTATAAAATAGTATATAAAAATGCAAGAAAAGAGACATAGAGGATGTACATCTAATATTCATGTAATAAAACCTATATGAGAGAATAGGGAAAATGAAATAGAAATTGCCACAATGTTGAAGGTTCAAGTATAAAGTAAAATGATGAAACCTAACTTATATTTAGATAAAACCTGTTGACATTTTGGGGTTTTAAGGATAAGTATTGAGGTTGAACAATCAGATTGACTATGAAGATAGAATCACAAAAGCAAATCTCTTCCTTTAATCTCATTGGCTGAGGGTCCTTCTTCACCCTCTCAAAGGTAATTGCCTTCTCCAACAGGCAAATGCACCTGTATTAAGAACAATAATGTCCCTTACTTGCTCATCTTACCGTTTTGCTCATGCCAGATAGAAGACAGGGTCTGTGTGGGTTATTAAATCTCACCACTTCCTGAGGCTTTTGTGTGACTGAATTAAATTATTACTGCTTTCTATGAGCGAATAACCCTCTTCTTCTTTTGTATAAGTTGAGGGATAGGGAATGGGGTTAATTAAGTTATGTTGGAAGATTTTTTTTCAGTTACTTTTGCATAGGCTTTTTAATCATCTCTAGTGGTGTAGTTCGGTAGGTCTTTGCCTCAATATAATTTATGAAAAAATTTTAAAACTTTGTAGCATGTGGGTGGTTCTCTTACCTAATTTCCAGTGGTGAATGTTGATTGTATTTCTTTAGACGTTTGAATAGAAATCTGTAGAGGGAGTGCAATTAAAGCCATGGACTAATACTGCCATTTGGACCAACGGTCTTCAAGATGACGTCTTGTGAAGACACCTACCTGTCTGTGCCCCATGTGTCATACTTAGGGGACGTTTGGCAAAGAAAGGGTAGCTTTTAATTTGGATGTATGTTCCTGAGACATTTTTTTTTTCAACGAAGTTATCTGTTTAGTTTCTATAATAAGTGCTATCATATACAACATAAGTATTTAAGAATTTATAAAAACTAACAAGTACTGTCAGGAATGTAATCAATGCTTATTTAATAGTGAATCTTTCATGAATTATTGTTACCTCAGTCGATATTTTCCACTTAGCCCAAAGTTTTCCCCGTGTGTGTGTGTGTGTGTGTGTGTGTGTGTGTGTGGTGTGTCACTGTTTTCTTTTTGTTAAAAAATAAAGATGAGGTTTATATAGCAAAGTGAGCAGGAATTTTCATGCTCCACTATTTCATCTCCGGAAGGGCCCTCGAAATTCTTGAACCCTCGGAATGATTTCTCAGTGTACATATTAAATACCAAGGAAAGAAGATGGCACTTTTATTGCTAAAAAGTTTTTTTTCCTTGTGTCTTTAGAGTACTATTTGTAAAATAACAAAACAGGCCAATCTGTGTGTCAATGTGGATTTGGAACTATTTAGGGGAACATACAAATTGTTTTCTTTCACACAGTTTTAGGCTTGAAAGCTGCCATCACACCGGGCAAATATATATTGTGTTTGCGGAGAGAAATATTAGAGACTGTCAGTAAGAAGAGACACTGGCGCTATATTTAGTATCCTAAAGGCAAACTTCAGGTAGTGCTCGCGGGTGCAAACGCACATGCACACACACGCGCACGCACATCAATTCTAGCGGTTTTAGGGAAGCAAATACGTGACTCTACATAGTGAGTGTAGCACGTTTTCTGCATTATTATGGTCATTGACTCTGATTGCTCAGTCCACATCTGTTGCAGTTGCCGTCTATGGCAATGTTGCTTCTGTGTATAAATTCCCCTCAAACTGAAGAATACTGGGGCAGCTTAGTAAAGATTTAATTGTTGCTCAAAGGAGATTTACCCATCAGATCACATTGACTTCTTCTGTGCCTGTTTTCCGGGAAAGCTTCTGGTTGAAGCGTTATGCATCTGATTCAAGGTTTTGTGAGAAAGGAATTTACATTAGCATCATCCTGGTTTGATGCATTCATTTCAAATTTCTGTATAGATCTCTTTTGACTTCTATATTCTAGGAGTTGATAAAACACAGTGACAACTACTAGCTCAAAGCCAGGAAGAGACATATCTGTAAAGATCATTTCTTCATCTAACCTATCCTCTCTTTCATTAGTTGTAACTGTGAAGATAACATCTTAGAATCCATTGCCATCCATATCTTTGAATTTAGCTAGCTCATAGGGTCACCCACCCATGGGTTCTTAAGGAGGCATGAATTGGTACTCACAGTTGCCTGTCTTTGGAGTGGCCCTACAGTGTTTAGATGAAGAGTTGTGATATTCTGGATACAAAACTGGTGATCCCGAGGATGATGAAATGAAGTGTCTCATAAACAACATGTTTCTGTACCCTTGTGTGTCAAGTCTACCAGGAACTACACAATGTCTTTTTTTTCCCCTCTTTTTATAAATAAGCTATAGAGGTGTCTGTCCATGTTGAGGCTTCAGGTTTTCCAAGTACATCTTCATTCTTCCAGCAAATCTGTGGCTTCACTCAGTTTCCTCATGTTCATTACTGAATCTTCCAGGGTCCTACATCCACTCTAAGACCTAGAGCTACTGGTAATTTGCTTGCAGTCCTCTTTCCAAGCAAGACGGTGGAAGACAAAACAATCAAGAGTTGCAGAAGCAGGTGAGGGAAGAGTCTCATTTTGGGACGTGTTGAGTGTCTAGCCCCTGTTCACGGTTCTCTTGGGGCTCTGGCAATGGCAGCATTATTCTTCATTGAGGCTGGGGTCAGGAGGGCCCCACTGTGGTTATGATTCTCTGTATAAGAGTTACATTATGATCAACTTGGAAAGAATAAAAATCAAGGTCATTTGGGACTCTCGTGATTAAACATGTCTTTGGTACCTACAAACCAAATCATTTATATTGCAACCATTTTGTTTTGAGGGAGTTTTAAGTTACCTTTTTTTTTTTAACTCTTTTTAAAAAATATTTTTACTAACTTCTAAAGTGGGAATGAGGTACATTAGTCTTTAGAATTCCTGTTATCCAAATAAATTACAATCATTGTTATTTTCAAAATGTTAATATTTAATTTACTTATTATGTACCATTTTATGACATTTTTATTCTGTGGGCTTTGCCCAAAGGGATGACACTCTTACTTTGGGTCTTAATACTGTGGCCAGTCAAATGCAAACTATCAAGGCCAAGCATCCTGAGTTTCATAGATGTGGGGAGTACGGACTTATTTCCTGAGGAGATCTTAGCCTAGAGATGACACTAATTCAGTCTCTGGCATAAGCAAGTTGATTCCTGGCCTTAAAGTCAGTGAGATGCCAAATAGAACGAAGGTTAGTTTTCCCTGAGTCCATCTGCCTCAATTTCAGCTTAAGTCTCTCTAGAGAAAATGAGAGTCCAAACACGATGTTGACTTTTATGACATCATGAATCCAAACCAAAGTGAGAATTATTAAATTCTTCCCACCAAAGTAAAAAAACAAACAAAAAACCACATTCATTTTCTTTTGTAAACTGTAAATATCCAATTTAAAAACCTGGCTAAGGTTCCCAATCTTTGGAATATGTCTCCCAGAGTTAAAGCCTGGTTGAGTTCCATAGGTGCTCAGTGACTATTTTCTTAACCCTGGAATGACCTCCCAGTCTCTGGGATGAGCCCTTATGATGGGGCCTGAATTGAATCTTCCTTCTCTGAATTCAGGCTGCTTGGTTGGAGTGTTGTTTAGCCATGGTAATCTGGCCCATATCTCGGAGTCCTCATTCTTATACACGTTCTCAGAACTATTGCCAGCGTCCTCCTAGTACCCATCTCTGCTGGCTGTTTGCCATTTAATTCTTGAGACCCACTCTTTGACCGTCTCTGCCCTCCTCTCACTCGTCAGGCTGACCCTCGTGGACTGCTTATCTGGCCTTCCACGCCTTCTGGTTTCCAGCTGGGTTTGGCCTAGGAGAGGCACTGGAAGGTGGGACAAGGGAGCAGTTGGAGTACTTATTTCCCAGACCCTTTCCTTCTTTGGCCATCTCCAGGCAGTGGCTGCATTCTACCACACGTGTCGTGGTTCGAAGCCACACCTCCTGGCAGAGCATCGTTTCCTACTGCCACGGTTTTTCCCGGTGCCAGTAACTGCTCCAGCTCGCCCCCTGTGGTAGGCTGAGTAATGTTCCCCAATTTCCCCACATCCTAGTCCCTGGAGCGCATGAATGTTACCTCATATGAAAAAAGGTCTTTGCAGATGTGATTAAGTTGAAGATCTTGACATGGAGAGAGAATCCAGGATTATCTAGGTGGACCCTAAATACAATCACAAGTACAGTCCTCCCTCGCCATTTCGCCCTTCGACTTTCGCGGCTTCACTCTGTCGAAGGGCGAAGTGGCGAGGGACAACTGTGTATAAATAAATAATTCTTCGCAGAAATTCATTTTTTGTGGTAGAGTCTGGAACTGATTAACTGAGATAAACGAGGGCCAACTGTATTCTTCAAATAAGGAGTTAGAGTGAACTTTGCCTATAGATAGATGAGACAAAAGCCAGGTGATGGAAGCAAACTCAGAAAGAGTAGATGCCACACTGCTGGCTTTGAAGACGAGGGGACCACAGGCCTTGGCACACAAGGACTGCAGCTCCAGATGCTGCAAAAGGCAAACAGCAGCAGCGGGATTTTCTCTCTGCTAGTGCCTCTAGAGGGATGTGTCCTGCTCCCACCTTGATTTCAGCCCACTACGACTCATTTTGGTCTTCTGGTCTCTAAAACTATAAAATAAAATAAAATTCTGTTGTTTTTAAGCCACAAAGTTTGTGGTAAATTTTTCCAGCAGCAGTAGGAAACTAATTTGTTCCCCTTCCCTTTCAAACCTAACGAACATTAGTCCTGCTGTCAGTGGGTCCAGGTTGCTTTACCACCCCATGTGGGCCTTCCATAACCTGTCTGCACCTTTGTAAGAAGTCCCATCCATTACACTCTGTGGAATCACCCTCTAGGCTAGAGCAAGCCTTTTGTTTCCTGCAGGGGCCCTGCCGATCCACCCCTCTTCCTCTGCTAAGGCCCTGAGAACTATGACAGGAAAATCTCATTTAATTTTCAGTGAGTTCCAAGAGGGCAGGGACAATAAAGTTTGCTTTGTTGATCCTGTTTTATAAGTGGATTAATGAGTGTAGAAACACTGTCAGTCTGTATTTGGGAAAAGTCCCCTAAAAGCAAGAAACAAAAGGATCCTAAAATGGTGTCATATTTATTTGTGCAAATATTACACGGGATCTGAGCTACACATGATCTTGTCTTACATAAATAGTCTTCAGATTGTGAAAATAGGTGTTTACTTTGCCAACCACAATATGAAAATAACAACTCTGCTGAAAGAATTCATTCTTAAAACATTTCAAATAATATGAATATGTCTGAACACAGAGTTTCTGGAAATCTTTTCTTGCTTATTGGTGGCTCATAAGTACCCAGTCTGGAAAGTAAGAATTGTCAGATGTTATTTGACACACATACAAAGTGTAATAGTTCACTGTGTGGTATTTTAGTCCCACTAAAGACATTTAAAGTGAGTTTGTGGTTTTGCAACTGTAGAACATAAATATATTAAATGATATTAAGCTGAGGTCCAGAATTAGTCCATAGCTGGAGGACTCTTACCCTTATGCCCCTAAAGAATAACAAAATGTGTTATTCTCTGGAGGGTTGATTTAATAGCTTTTTATAGATCAGAACCAAGCAATTATTCCCAAACCCCGGCTAGTCTGACCTTTCTCATCATTGTTGTTACTGTTATAAAAGCATTTTTTACATAGTGCTGGGCACTGAGCACATGCTATCCCTAAACTCCAAGCTTTAATCTTCTGCTGTAGCTCTTGTGTTCTGAAGAGAAAGGAGGTTTACTAAGAGAAACGAAAAGCAGCACACAAGACCTTGAAAGCATATGAAAGGATGTTTTATAAGTGTTCAGTGAAATACTTATTTATCTTTCTTTTTACTTAGGAGACCCTTGATGGATTGATTTTCCACAGTCCTCCAAAGAATAAAATTTCCACTCCGTACATTAGTGGTTGACTTCTGCCCAGCCTTCTTCATGAGCATATTCTATTCTTTATGGCACTTTACTAGTAAAGTTACCTTGTTTAATACATTTAGTTGTTGTTGAAATCTGCCTTCTCCACAATGATATAAACCCCACGAGTACTGGTAGCCACTATATCCCTAGATCTTTGAAAGTACATGGCAAACAGTAGAGATGCAGAAAGAATTTTGTTAATTGAATCAGGATGTGATCAGCTTTGGGCTTGTAGGTGGTCAAGTTGATTGTATCACAGGTTATTTGGTGACAGAGCTATGTTTGTAACATTACATATTCTTTTTCCGAAAAGAAGTTCATCGGGAAATAAAACAAAGCACAACAACCCACCTTAGTACGTTGGGCCAATATGTCTGGGACATAATTCATCATCAAAGTAGACCTAGAGTCAAGGCTATGTACCATCCATTCAGAGACATTCTGTTGCTTGCGAGTCAGGGAAAAGCGCTTGTTACAACTGATGCTTCACGTTAAACAATTTAAACACATGCTGTAACACCCTCCCCCCTTGTATTCCTAGAGTAGCATCAAGGATTAAAAAGGCTCCAAGAATTTCCAATCTCAGTGGAAAATTGGCTGTCACATGGAACGAGATATATACTAACTGATTTTGCCGTGCAATTGGGTGCTTAATGAAAGCAGCGTAAAACAAAACTGCACCTCCCTGTATTTCATTTGTGCATCTTGTACCTAGAATAAAATGTAACTGCTGTAAATCTTTAAGTTGGATTCAATAAAGCACTAATACTGTACTGTGCAAACAGACCATTTAGCTTAACCACTGATTTGTTACACCATTAACTTGTCCCATGCCTTATCTTAGGGCTGTTTGCTAACTGAGTTGTTGTTAACTACTGTAATGTAGAGATTCTTCCAAGGGGAAAACATCTTAAACAGGGAAGGTAATGATACCATTGACAGATGTTTTAAAGGTGGCCATGGAATAATGAATTGATTTTTAAAGTTATTACAGTTTAATCATGGAGGCATTGTAGGGCCTTAAAAAATTGCATTAGAATGAAATCAGGAAAAGAAAAGGCAGAGAGAGTCTGTCCAGGCTTTGCAATTTGCGTATTACATGTCAGCTTTCTTAGCTGCTGCTGGAAAAATCTCTGTAAGTCAAATGACATAGTTTGGAAATGTAGAAGTAGTTATTAAGAATAGCAGCCATGACATTTATTTTCTCTTTTTGACCAGTGTGCTCTTTGATATAAAAATATCCCTCACATCCCCTGAAGAAATAGAGGAGGCTATGAAGACACGCGATTCAGAATTAGAATGACATGGTTAGCATTCTTAGAAAAGAGCCCTCATGACGGGAGTTGGCAATGGATATGCTTGTCAGTCACAGGTAGTCCGGCCTGGACACTGACACCAGAGGTAATATTTATGTAGCACAGTTCTATCAGATTTTATAGAAATGGAATCTGAACCCTTCATGTCAGAGAAGAAACTCCAATGTTTTCCATCTTGAGTGTTTGTGATCTACCAGGGCCCTGTTTTCTTCTGAAGCAGATTCATCTCAGTGTTCTTTAAAAAGCAAGCTATCGGAAGATGGAGGCTGGCAGAACTGGAGGGAGGGTGAGTGTGTGAAAATGTGAGTGGATGTGAAGGTGGACGACCAAACCCGAGCAGTGCAGAGATGGGGAGCAGAAGGTTCCTGTGCTGTGGATGGAGCAACCGGCTACCTCGGTAAGCGGCCCTTCAGGGTGCTTCTCCCTGCGTGATGGGGAGGTCCCATCATTTTGGAAGATCCTGGGTCTTCCCTGGGAGGAGGCAGTGGGAGCAGCTAGAGCCCATCAACCTGAGCCCACCAGCGCACCTGGCACCATCAGACCAGTGGACACTCTGTGTCAACACAGACCAATGCACAGTAGTGGAGCTGCCAAGGCCCAGGTTGCAGAAGCTGCGGACACCCTGGAGCCCAGTGCCATCCCCCAAAGGAGCAGCCCGATCAGAGTCAAGATATACGCCCAGCAACAGAGGCTTGGGAGCAAATATCCATCCCCAGGCAACAGAAGCACAGACCAGCAGCTGAGACCCATCCCCAAAATCTACAGTGAAAGCGGAGCAGGAGTTGAGCCCCACAGGGCAGCAGCACTCCCAATCAGCCAGCGGCAGGACCTGGGGTTCCACAGAGGGCTGTGCAGTTCAGCAGTTCACAAGAGCAGTGGGAAGCCAGAGCCTGAGAGGGAGTGGTGTGATCCAGCTGCCTGCCCACGGGACCTGCAGGGTGCAGGGGTACCAGAGAGGCCTATGCGACCCAGCAGGGACTGTGTGATCCAATTACTCCTGGGACCTGTGGGGTGCTGAAGCATCAGAGAGCCCTGTGCAACCCAGAAGCCTATAACATAGGCATAGAGCCAGTCCCAAAGGGACTGTGCAATCCAGTTAACTGCTGGACTTGCAGGGGGCACGGGCACCAGAGAGGCCTGTGTGACCCAGCTGCGCACAAATAGGCATAGAGGATGTGAAAATGGAGGTGGATTAAATGGAAGCTACACAGACGATCTCCCAGGACCAAAAGGGAATTACAACTAAAATAAAGACAAATTCTCAGGAAAAAGCAAAAGAAACTCAGCAGGACAGGACCATATAACCAGGGAAACTGGTAGGATCTGCAGAGGCGTGAGAGGGTGGCGGGCTGGGAGCCCACTGATAGCAGCAGTCTTAGCTGTGAGCAGCACCCAAGACCCCTCCACAGCACAGAGAGCTGGGACAGAGTGATAAAATAGTCACAGCCACTCAGCTGGGGGCTACACAGAGGGCGGGCAGACTGGACTGGAACTCTGTGGGGACACCCGGAATTTGGAGGGCACTCAGAGTTTTTGCTGAGTTGCGGCCACAAAGGACTGTGACCAGTGTGCTCCTTCCCAGAGCTGTGGGAAAAAGCAGCAGCCCCCACCCCCTCGGAGATTCAGCCATTCCCAGGTGAGGCAAAGAAATGCATATTGAGGCTCATTAACAGCCAGCCTCTGTCCCACCCTCTGGAAATCCTCTTATGCAGAACACTAGGGCTACATTCCAAGGCACTGAGTAACTGACATTACAAGCTTTCAGGAAAAAGCTACAGGATAACAGAACCTTTCCTGGGCTTGTATATCTACCAGGAAAGTAAGACTTGACAGTGGTATTTAACGTGGGCCCAGCCAGGCTCATCCAAACCCAGCAGAGGGAGTCACAAACAGAACACCAACACCGACAGGAAAAATTTAGGAGGCTACAAACCCCACTGAGATAGCAAAAATGGTGAAACAAAGAAACAAATCCCAAATGAAAGAACAAGAGATCTCTATCGAAGATGAGATCAGTGAAATGTAGCTAAGCAAATTATCAGGGGTAGAAAAGACTTCAGAGCCATGATCGTGAGGAAGGTCAACAGCATGAGTAAGGACATCAACACCATGAGTAAAGATATAGAAACATTGAAAACCAACCAAGTGGAAATGAAGAATGACAGCAGAAATTAAGAACACATTGGAAGGACTAAACAGCAGAGTAGAGGAAGCTGAGGACCAGATCAGTGAATTAGAAGACAGAGTAGAAAACATCAATCAATCAGAAAACCAAAAGGAAAAAATTAAAAAAACAGGAGGATAGCTTAAGAGAACTGTGGGACAACTGGAAACATAATAACATTCGCATCATAGGAGTCTCCAAAGAGGAAGAAAATGGGCATGGTTTAGAGAATATATTTGAAGAAATAGTGACAGAGAACTTTCGTAACTTGGTGAAGGAAGAAGGCATTCAAGTTCAAGAAGCACAGAGAGGCCCAAGTAAGAAGAACCCAAAGAGGCCAACACCAAGACACATAATAATTAAAATGCCAAAAATTAAAGACAAAGAGAGAATCCTAAAGGCAGCAAGAGATAAGCAACAGGTTACCTACAAAGGAAACCCCTTAAGGCTCTCAGCTGACTTCTCAAAAGAAACACTACAGGCTAGAAGGGAGTGGCATGAAGTAATCAAGGTCATGAAAAACAAGAATCTGAATCCAAGACTACTCTATCCAGAAAGGCTATCATTCAAAATAGAAGGTCAAAAAAAGAGCTTTCCAGACAAAAAAAGGCTAAGGGAATATATTAACACTAAACCAGCACTGCAAGATATGCTAAAAGGACTGCTGTAATTAGGAGAAGAAATAGGAAAAAAACAGAACCACACTAAACAAAAATGGCAATAAATAAGTACATATCAATTATCACCTTAAATGTGAATGATTTGAATGTTCTGACAAAAAGACACAGAGTAGCTGACTGGATAAAAAAGCATGACTCACATATGTGTTGTCTACAAGAGACCCACCTCACAACAAAAGACTCACACAGGTTGCAAGTGAAGGGATGAAAAAAGTCTTTCAAGCAAACGGAAAGCAAAAAAATGCTGGGGTAGCAATACTCATATCTGATAAAATAGATTTCAAAATGAAGGTCATAACTAGAGACAAAGAAGGCCACTGCATAATATTGAAAGGATCTATCTAACAGGAAGAGATAACCTTGGTAAACATATATGACCCAATATAGGAGCATCAACATATATTAAGTCTGGAGGACTTCAAAGTAGAAATCAACAGCAATACAATCATAGCAGGGGACTTCAACACCCCACTGACATCACTGGGTAGATCATCTAGACAAAAAATTAACAAGAAAACACAGAGTCTAAATGAAGCGCTAGATCAAATAAATTTAATAGATATCTACAGAGAATTATACCCCAAAATTGCAAAATTCACATTCTTCTCAAGTGCACATGGGACATTCTCAAAGACAGACCTCATGTTAGGATACAAACTAAGTCTCTACAAGTTCAAGATGATTGAAATCATATCAAGCATCTTCTCAGATCACAATGGAATGCAACTAGCAATCAACTGTAACAAGAACATGCAAAGACATTTGCACACATGGAGGCTAAATAGCATGTTATTGTACGATGAATAGGTTACCATGGAGATCAAGGAAGAAATTAGAAACTTCCTGGAAACCAATGAAAATGAAGACACAACAACACAAAATCTATGGGATGCAGCGAAAGCAGTTCTGAGAGGGAAGTTCATAGCACTACAGGCATACGTCAAGAAATAAGAAAAATTTTTAATAGGCTATCTACCCTCACAATTTAACGAACTAGAAAGCAAACGAAAAGAAAACACCAGAGCAAGTAGCAGGAAGGAAATAGTAAAGATCAGAGCAGAAATAAATGACATGGAGACCAACAACAACAACAAAAAAATTCAAAGGATCAATGAAAGAAAGAGCTGGTTCTTTGAAAAAATAAACAAGATTGATGGACCCTTAGCAAGACTCACCAAGAAACAGAGAACCCAAATACACAAAATCAGAATTTAAAGAAGAGAAATAATAACTGAAACCACAGAAATACAAAATATTGTTAACAGATATTATGAACAATTATACGGCAACAAACTCGACAATCTAAGCCAAATGGACAAATTTCTAGAAACGCATAGTCTCCCAAAACTGAACCAGGATGACATAGAAAACTTGAACAGATCAATAACAACAAAAGAAATTGAAAATGTAATCAAGACTCTCCCAGCAAACAAAAGCCCGGACGGCTTCACGGGGTAATTTTACCAAACATTCAAAAAGAACTAATACCCATTCTCCTCATCTATTTAAAAAAATTCAAGAAGAAGGAAGACTTCCAAACTTGTTTTATGAGGTTAGCATAATTCTAATTCCAAAACCAGAAAAAAAAACACTACAAAGAAAGAAAACTACAGGCCAATATCCCTGATGAACATAGACGCCAAAATCCTGAACAAAATACTAGCAAATCAAATCCAGCAATACATCAAAAAAAGTATTCACCAGGAATGCAAGGCTGGTACAATATTCACAAATCAATAAATGTGATACACCATATAAACAAAATAAATGATAATCATATGATCATTTCAATACATGCTGAAAAAGCATTTAACAAAATCCAGCATCTATTTCTGATAAAAATGCTCAGCAATCTGGTAATCAAGGATCATATCTCAACATAATAAAGGCAATATATGAAAGACCTACGGCCAATATCATACTCAATGGGCAAAAACTAAAAGCATTTCCCTTAAGAACAGGAACAAGACAAGAATGCCCACTTTCACCACTCTTATTTAACATAGTACTGGAAGTCTTAGCCACAGCAATCAGACAGGAAGAAAAAATAAAAGAGATCCAAATTGGAAAGGAGGAAGTAAAACTGTCATTATTCACAGATGACAGGATACTGTACATAGAAAACCCCAAAGACTCCATCAAAAATTTACTAGACTTAATAAATGAATTTGGAAAAGTAGCAGGATACAAAATTAATGTCAAGAAATCGATGGCATTCTTATACACCAATAAAGAACTCACAGAAAGAGAAACTAAAAAACCAATCCTATTTACCATCGCAGCAAAAAAAATTAAGATACCTAGGAGTAAACTTAACCAAAGAAATAAAGGACTGATTCACAGAAAACTACAGGTCATTGAAAAAAGAAATAGAGGAAGATATAAAAAAGTGGAAGCACAAACCCTGTTCATGGATTGGAAGAATTAACATCATTAAAATGTCCATACTACCCAAAGCAATCTATAGATTCAATGCAATTCCCATCAAAATACCAAAGACATACTTCACATAAGTAGAACAAACACTTCAAAAGTTCATATGGAACCAAAAAGACCTCAAATAGCCACAGCTATCTTGATAAAGAAGAACAAAGTAGGAGAGATCTCATTACCAGATTTCAGGTTATACTACAAAGCCACTGTAATCAAAACAGCCTGGTACTGACACAAGAATGGACAGATAGATCAATGAAACAGAATAGAGAACCCAGAAATGGATCCAAGGCAAATGCTCAATTACTATTTGACAAAGGTGGCAAGAGCATACAGTGGAGTAAAGACAGCCTCTTTAATAAATGGTGTTTGGAAAATTGGAGAGCTACATGCAAAAAAAATAAAACTAGACAATCAACTTACACCATACATAAGAATAAACTCAAAATGAATGAAAGACAAATGTGACTCATGAATCTATGAAAATCCTAGAAGAAATGTAGGCAACAAAATTTCAGCCATCATACACAGCAGAATTTTCACTGATACATCATCTAAGGCAACAGAAACAAAGGAGAAAATGAACACATGGTACTACATCAAACTCAAAAGCTTCTGTACAGCAAAAGATTCAATCATCAAAATGGAAAGGCAATCACTATATGGGAGAGCAAAATTGCCAATGATGTATCAGATAAGGGGTTAATTTCTAATATATATAGAGTGCTCATACAACTCAACAAAAGGAAGACAAAATACTCAATTAAAAAATGGGCAGAGGAACTAAATAGACACCTCTCCAAACAAGACTTACAAATGGCTAAGAGACATATAAAGAGATACTCAACATCAGTAGTCATCAGGGAGATGCAAATTAAAACAACACGAGGTATCACCTCACACCTGTCAGAATGGCCGCCATCAACAAATCATTACACAAGTGTTGGTGAGGGTGTGGAGAAAAGGGGACTCTAGTACACTGCTGGTAGGAATGCAGACTGGTGCAGCCACTATGGAAAACAATATGGTGTTACCTCAAAAAATTAAAAATTGAACTACCATTTGACCCAGTGATCCCACTTCTAGGAATATACCCTAAGAAGCCTGAAACACCAATCAGAAAGAATATATGTACTCCCATGTTCGTAGCAGCAGTATTTACAATAGCTAAGATCTGGAATCAGCCCAAGTGTCCATCAGTAGGCGAATGGATAAAAAAGCGGTGGTACATATACACAATGGAGTACTATGTAGGTGTAAGAAAGAAAGATCTCTTATCCTTTGAGACTACATGGAGGGACCTGGAAAGTGTTATCCTAAGCGAAACAAGCCAAACAGAGAAAGACAAGTATTGTATGATCTCACTTATTTGTGGAATATAATGAACATAACAGTCTGAGGAATGGGGTAGTCCCAGAGACGTGGAAGTGGAGTACAGACTGACAATCCCCAGAAGAGGGGATTGTGGGGGAGAGATAAACCACAGAACTTATATGCATGTGTGCATGAACAATGGACATGGACAACAAAGCTGGGGACAGGGCGGGGAGGGAGGAGGAAGGGGGAATCAGTGGGGGGAAAAGGAGAAACATCTGTAACAAAAATCAATATATTAATTTAAAAATTGAAATAAAATAAAGTAAATGAAGAAATGAATAAAAAGCAAGCTATCTGGAAGTAGTTGATATGTGACTTCTAAGATTATATTCATATCTTTCCTTTTAAAATCATAGAAATGAAAAAAAAGGCATAAAATATTGTAGGAAAACATCCATGCATGTTTATAATTGCAGGAAGGGGGAGGTGTTCTTTGTTTTGAGAGGTTTTCTCAGCATGGCACCAAAGGCAGAACTCACATGTGAAATGTTCATGCACTTCTCCTACATAAAACTCAAAAACAAACTTCTGAGTGCAAACTCACAAAAAAGCTAAAAGGCAAACCAGAAACTGGATAAAAATATGGCTGTATAACAGGCTAAATGTTAATTTGTTAAATTTTAGAAATGTTTTTATAAGTAAATAAATAAGAAAAACTGGAACTAACCTAAATAGCTAACAATGGGGGGCTGCTGAAATAAATAATGGTCATCCATAAAACAAAAAAATTGTATGTCATCACAAAAATAGAATTTTATATAGGACATGGGAAGATATTCATAATAGAGTTAAATGAGAGAAGGCAATTGCACAGTAGCCTGTATAATATGGTAAGTAAATTTCTATTTTTACTAAATGTTAAATGTCTATGGAAGGCTAAACAAAGGTAATGATCATCACTGGTTGGTAAGATTTTATGTGATTTCTTAGATGTTCTAATTTATTTAAAATGAACATGAATTACTTATGTAAAAGTAAAATGAATGACATCAAAGTGTATTCAAATACACCATGGATATATCTTGGAAGTGAGGCTGCTGCTTAAAAAAATTCTCCCATATTTTTTTTATTTTTGGCAAATTACCTTTGAAAGTCTTTTCAAGTTGACGCCTTTGGAAACCCCATTAAATCTTTCAGATCCTTGGGGGCCTCCGTTGATACTTAAAGTCTCTGTTGAGAGGTTATATGACCATGTAATACATGGACCTCAGCCACCCTGGAATTTCCAGAACGGGGGAAATGATGCAGCTGCTGCCTGTATTTGTGTGCCACAGAAATGATGCTGGCCGTACACCGCCATTGCTCATGCTGGGTAGTAAAAGTCTCTGGCCGTAAACTCCCTGTTCCTGCCATGGTTGTCCTGACAGCTCCAAGCCAGGAGCATCGCCAGACAAATGATTAATGGAAGAAATTACATAAAAAAATGTCCTGCCACGATGTGACTACTTTCTTTCTCTGTCTGATTGTGATGGTCTGTACACTGGTGTTCCAAATAGGAATTATTAATTGACCAATTCTTGTTCTTACATAGTTTTCTCTCTTTTTAACCCCCCCCCCGACCCCCCACCAGTAGAAGTATAGCATCATCTGTAACTAAGCTATTAGTGGAGGTCTTGAAGCTGTGTTCAAATCCTGGCACAGCCACTTGCTAATGTGAAACTTTGGGCAAGTCACTTATCTCTTCTGTAAAATGAAGTTGATGCTACTACCCACATCATAGGGTTGAGAGGATTAAATAGGAGATACATGTAAGAACTAAGACCTGTGTGATTGGCCTATGTACTCAATGAATGTTAGCTATTATTATTGCCACAGTGTTTCTGACTGTCAAAAAGTTCCCAAGTTTAGAGAATGTCCTTGGTTACTGTACAAGTCCATGAGTCGCTGAAAATCTAGTTAACTCACATCCTTGGGGTTCTAACTCTAAGCCAGGCCCTTTGAATTCAATACTTGCAATAACTCTAGGAGTTCATACTGTTTTCTGTTTTCCAGATGAAAATACTGAGGTTCATCAAGACCTATATTTTTTCTATCCCTCTTAGTGCCTCCCTCCACACATTCTGCCAACTTCACAGCTATGGATTTCAGTAATCCTCCTGAGACCTCCCCTTCATCAGACCTGGTCCTCTTACAGGAGATTTGAAGAATCCTGATGAAGTAGCACATAAGAATTGCTGGTGGGCCCTGGCCGGGTTGGCTCAGCAGTTTGAGCATCAGCCTGCGGTCTGGAGAGACCCAGGTTCAGTTCCCGCTAAGGGCATGTACCTTGGTTGCAGTTTGTCCCCGGCCCTGGTTGGGTGGTGTGGGTGGCAGCCACTCGATGTGTCCCTTTCACATTGATGTTTCTCTCTCTCTCCCCCTCTCTTTCTCCCTCCCGCTCTAGCTGAACAAAAATGGAAAAATGTCCTCCGGTGAGGATAAAAAAAAAAAAAAGAATTGCTGGTGCTTCTCCTGTGGTCTTTTATCACAGTTCTAGTAGGTAGATTTTACTCCATCTTGGGGAACAAATCCTCCTTAGGACTTCCTTTTCTCTTGATTTTGGATACTGCCTCTTATTCAGTCCTCTCATGACAATAACCTTGCTGAATTTGGTTTCTGCTTCCTGCTGCCATACCACATTTGTATAGATTGTCTGCCCAACCTCTACCTGTTGTATATCTATTGCCTTCACCTCTCCCACACTGTTTTGTCCATTTGTAGGTCGTCTATTGACAGAAACCACCTGCCTACTTGAGCATCTGCCTAATGTCTGTTGGCTCTCTCAGTGTGCAACTGGCCAATGCAGATTTTGTCCTTGCTGGAGAATCATTGGATCAACAGTATGCTCTCTGTATTAGCTCTGTTGGACTACGGGTCCTTTTAAATCTGTCCACCGTGCCAAAAACAAAGCTCCAGTTCTGGGATCGGTAGTCTGTTCATGTCTGACTCCTCTTCTGAACTCCTTTCATGGTCACCAATGTGAGCCAATGAATGAATTCCTCATCTCAATTCTATGAGGGCAGAGGCAGGTCTCATTATTGACCTGAATTACCATTACCATGAATCTGTTCATCTGAAGAGCCTGCCTGGGAATTATCCATATGGGAACATGCTTCTTGTTTCTGAATATAAGGAAGAGGTCAACTGACCATCTCAGTTCATGCTCAGAAAGCCAAAATGAGCTCATTTTACTTCAAACAGACTTGTTTATAAAATTGTATTCATTTCTCAAACTTTTAATGTTTAAATATTTTTCACCAGCAGTCAAGAGATAAAGGTACCCACAGAAAGCAGAAAATAGAACAGTCAATTCTATGACTAGAGTGGAAAAACTGCATTATTTGAAATTCTCTTGTCTGTCTCCTATAAAACTGAAAACGTGTGAAAATAGCCTCTTATTTGCAATATAAAATAGCTACATAAAATTGGTCTACAGCTTATCTCATGCTATAAACATAAGAAAAGGAGCAAATACACATTCATATGTACAGCTTATGTTGAAAAGTCTTATTAAACCAAAATTGTGCATTTCCATTCAGGAAAAACATTTCCTCTAATAGAAAACTGTAGCAATTTTGTTTGGTAAAACACTCCAAAAGGTCACATGATAGAAGGCACTTTGCTATGTTTATATAAGCTGTTGGTTATATTGCAAAGCAAAGTCTTTGATTAAAATACTATATTTTCCTTTTGTTGAGTTGTATGAGCACTCTCTATATATTGGAAATGAACCCCTTACCTGATATATCATTGGCAATTATGCTCTCCCATACAGTGGGTTGCCTTTCCATTTTGATGATTGAATCTTTTGCTGTGCAGAAGCTTTTGAGTTTGATGTAGTACCATGTGTTCATTTTCTCCTTTGTTTCTGTTGCCTTAGGTGATGTATCAGTGAAAATTCTGCGTATGATGTCTGAAATTTTGTTGCCTACATTTCTTCTAGGATTTTATGGATTCATTAGTCACATTTCAGTCTTTTATCCATTTTGAGTTTATTCTTGTGTATGGTGTAAGTTGATGATCTAGTTTCATTTTTTTGCATGTACCTGTCCAATTTTCCCAAAAACAAAAGTAAGAGAAAGAACCCAATTAAAAAATGGGAGAGGAACTAAATATACACCTTTCCAAACAGGACATACAAATGGCGATGAGACATGTGAAGAAATGGTCAATATCACTAGTCATCAGAGAGATGCCAATTAAAACAACAATGAGGTATCACCTCACACCCATCAGAATGGCCGTCATCAACAAATCATCAAACAACAAGTGATGGCAAGGGTGTGGAGAAAAGGGGACTCTAGTGTACTGCTGGTGGGAATGCAGACTGGTGCAGCCACTATGGAAAACAATATAGTGTCACCTCAAAAAATTAAAAATTGAACTACCATTTGACCCAGTGATCCCACTTCTAGGAATATACCCTAAGAAGCCTGAAACACCAATCAGAAAGAATATATGTACTCCCATGTTTGTAGCAGCACTATTTATAATAGCTAAGATCTGGAAACAGCCCAAGTGTCCATCAGTAGACAAATGGATAAAAAAGCAGTGGTACATATACACAATGGAGTACTATGCAGCTGTAAGAAAGAAAGCTCTCTTATCCTTTAAGACAACATGGAGAGACCTGGAAAGTATTATCCTAAGTGAAACAAGCCAAACAGAGAAAGACAAGTATCATATGATCTCTTATTTGTGGAATATAATGAACATAACAGTCTGAGGAATGTGGTAGTCCCAGAGATGTGGAAGTGGGGTACAGACTGACAATCCCCAGAAGAGGGGGTTGTGGGGGAGAGATTATCCACAGAACTTATATGCATGTATGCATGAACAATGGACATGGACAACAAAGCTGGGGACAGGGCGGGGAGGGAGGAAGAGGAGGGAATCAGTGGCGGGGGGGGGGGGAGGAGAAACATCTGTAACAAAAATAAATTAAAACAAATAAATAATAAATAAAAAGTATAAAATATTTTTAAAATACTATGTCTTAGCCTCCTGAGGAATGTGGCTACACAACTGAGAAAGTCATTATTTTGAAGGTTGGTATCTGTTGATCATAGGGTAGAGAGCGCAGGAGTAGGAAGAGAAGTTGCAATGCAGACCTGATACATAAGAAAGCAGAGGAAGAAAAGAGGAGTCTTGGGTAGGAAGAGTCTCAGACCAGTATAGCTCTGAGATAGGCTTAGCTAGTCAAGAGCCCTCATTAGAAGATTGAGGTGAAACAACCATGGTGAGCAGCAACAGATTGGAGAGTGTGACCTCAGCATGAGTGCTTCAGCAGATCACTAAGTGTGGCATGTGGCAGCTGTTAGCTAACTGATATCTTTGTAGAATGTTCTCTCTTAAAGGAGGGTTGGAGTGTGTACCTACATGGCTGTCTTTGCTGTGATGGTAGCCATTTGCTGCCTTCACACAGATATTCTTATGTTTCATCCTGCTTTCTAGTTGGTCCTAATGGGAAGACTAATCTGATTTACCACAATGTTCCACAGCCCTAAGCAGACTCTAGAATCTTGTTTGTTTTCATAAAAATTATAATATAGTTTGGTATCAAGGATTGGCAAGTCAGGAACCACTTCTATCTGAAAGTTCTTTGCAAAATGACGCACTTAAGGAGAAATATAGTCTTTTGTCTGATAAATTGGTTTTCTTCTCTTTTCCCTTGTTGGGACAGAGCTGCTTTGGTGCCTATTATCCAAAAGTCCTAGCAGTTCACCAGAAATGAAACACCTTTGGGGATAAAATAGCTGCTAGATCAAATCTTTGGCTCTCCAATGTCTTCTCTGTTAGTCTTTCCTAGTTCTGGCCTCCCCATTTCAGATATATTTTCCTACTATTGATGTTACTAATGTCTTTTTAATGACTTGATGGGGCTGGGGATATAGGAAGGTAGTGGGCATGTAAGTAATTTCTACCCATACTAGACTGAACCACTTTTTAAAAATTCATTGTTTATAGGTTGAAGTACATAACAAATACTCAATTCTTCAATAGTTGAATGAAGAATAATGTAGATGTTGGATAGGAGCAGAGCAGAGTTCCCTTGGGATGCATCTGGTGGTGACAGAAGGATCTTGCTGTGCCCTCTGTACTATAGTTCTCTTCCTCTTATGAGCACTAAGCAGGATCATTTTATTATGGTGGTTTGTTGCTACTTGGATGATGCAGAAAGACTTATAAAGTGAGAAGAAACAAGAGGTTAGTTTGAAAGACAGGGAGCATAATTATAAAAATCATGGATAGTTAGTGGGGCATTGGGTGATGAAGCCAATGGAGCATTGGATGATAGTGCAATGACTAGTGAGAAGTGTTAGAAAGTGCAATACAATACAGTACGTTTGGATCACTATGGGCAGGTTGGCCATATCTGGACTCATATTTGGCTGTTTTTGTGCATCAAGTTTTATTGGAACACAGATATATACCTACTTGCCTATACCTTTTTATGGCTGCTTTCTTGTCACAACGGCAGAGTTGAGTAGTTGCTAAAGCTAAGAACATTTATTATCATGTCCTTTACAGAAAATATTTATGACCTCTGAAATACAGGCTTAGAGTGGGCATGATGGACACCAACACCATTGATTTCAGTCTTTTACTGGAAGCAGGAAGACTTGTTTGGAGGTTTCCATTGATATAATTTCAACATGTTGGTAACATTGGATCTAACCTCTTTTACCTATTTCCCAAAGAGCTCTCCTCTTGATAGTCCTCATTTTTTTTCATATTTCCTCCTCTTGATCTCCCATTCTATCGCATCTGCTTTGCTTTTCATCCTCTTGTCATTATCTTTCTTTATACTTTAAGAACCTGACTTTCCCCAATTTTTTTTTTTTTGCGAAGTTGTTATAATCTGTAAATAGCATTGCAATTATAGATGCAATGTACTTAGACTTTACTCTATATTCTTCCAAGATTAGCATTTCCAGCACCCTGTTCTCAGGCAGAGCACACTTTCATCCTCCCATGAAGTAAAGAATCCCACCGTGGATTTCACACTAACTCCACTCACCTCCCTCACTTCTGATGCATCTTGATACACCTGTTTATGTGCATGCCACCACCTGCAGTTTAAATAATGGACAATTTCACTGGCTCAGCATAGCCTCTGGCTTTCATGTCATATTTCTTCCTTGCCTCCTATGAAGAAATGCTTTTCCCCCATCCCCCAGGATATTACAAATCTAGTCACTATTATAGAAGAACAATTTTGTAGCCCCTTCAGTTTGCTTGTATTGATTTTTAGCTCTGTTTTATTTACATTGCTTTTAAAGTAATATGTGGGCATTTTCATTCATACAGGTGAATCAATGGAAGAACACTGTGCTTTTTGTACTCAGCAAGCAATTTTTTCTCATTTGAGATCCCTATTTTTATTAGGTAATGTAGTAATTTAAGTAGTGTTTCCTTTATGAAATTTTATTACTGCATGACTTCTACCATGATGACTGTCATTCACCATGAGCAATCCAAAATAAAGAGCATTTGTGGGCTATCAACTAAGTTAACCTAAATTTAGTCATATACAACTCTCTATTCCTACCCATCTTGTGTCCACATTTATTTCAATGGATATCTACTTCCTGCTTAACAAATTGCAAAGAAATCACAGTTTATGTCACAATTTTTCCTTAAATCAGTTTGGAAAGGTTAAGTTATGAATAAAGAAAGAGCAAAATACATAATATAAGCAATTAAGAATTTTCATAGAGAGTAATGATAACATAATTATCTTTGGTAGTATGCTCCTGTTAAAATTGCAGAGCAGGTCATGTTAAAAATGTGAAAGGGGAATTTCAACTACTTAGCAAGATTTCTTAATTGTTCATTTTATTGAAAACTGCTTTTGAGAATCTTCATGAAGCGTCTCAAATGATGGTAACTCTTGTGAGTGAGAATGAAATGTTAGTTTAGGGTTGCTGCTATTGCAAAGATTGCAAATTTAACGAAGACTCAGTCTGAAGGAAAATGGTCCAGAAGAGCAATTTAGGAGGTCTTACTTTCTTCTTTTTGGAGTTTCTAGACCTGCCTTGGCTAATTCTACAAAAGTGATTTTTGGACAAGCCAGCAGGAGAGCTAACCTTGACCCTGAAAACCCCTTGAAGTCCCTTGAACTAAACAAGGTCACCAAGATATTAACATTTATGTTTTTAAATTTTATATTGAAATAGTGCTTTCATGAACATTCTTGTATACGTGTTTTTCTTAGAGCAAATTAATAGAAATGAAAATTTGAGGTCAACAGGTAAACATATGTTTGAATCTTTTGATACTTGTTACAAAAATGCTCATTAGAAAACTTAGAAACAATTTCTACTCCTCTGGCATTGCATGCGAGACCTCATTCCCCACTCACAACACTTCATCCATTCTCCAATGTTTATTACTTTTCAAGAATATTTGTCAGCTTGGTAGATTAGAATAGTAATTTATTATATTTGTGTATCTTTGATAATAGAAATGTAGACAATTTTTTATATTTTTATTGCACATAAATATTCCCTACCTCCCTTGTGGTATTTATTTCATTTAACTTTTCCATGCCTTTCATGTCATTGGTCTGTGTCTACCCAGTTCAACAGATAAGAGTGACAGAGTTGTTCACTCCAGCAAAAACCTTCTAACAATGAGGATTATTCATGAAAGTAGGTTGCTTTTTGAGGCAGTGGAATTCTCCTGGAAGCATCTACATTAGAGATTCTTTAGGTCGCCAGAAGTTTGGAAGAGATGAATTCAGCTTTCTAGCCTACCTCTGAAACTCTGGGACCCTTTGAATTTGTGTAAAAAACATGTTCAATAGGGTTCCTTGTTTGTTTTCAGGAGAAATAAAAAAGAAAACAAACTTGTCTCAATGGTTGAGTACAGTTAGAAAACACATGCCCCTTGTCGAAAGTAAGAACCAGTAAGGTAACTTTTGATGATTTACATGAGTCTGGATTCAAATGTCTACCCAAAAGTCCAGCCAGGGGATTTTCTTATGCAACAAAGCTCAGACAGTAACTCAGCACTTGCCAGTTTTGCCATTCATTACATACCTTTTGAAGTAAGGCTTTTGATGTAAATAGCGCATTTATAGTTCACTTAACACTAGAAGGTAATTTTCTCCTAATGAACAGAAGAGTTGTAAAAAGAGAAAGTGTCATGATATACAAAGAGTGGTGACTAATTGTTTTTAATGGAATTAGGCATGCTTGATTCTTATTTCCATAATTAGTGTTTCTCATGTTATGTTTTGTGGGTTAATATTTTAGTAGAATACTAAATCAATAGCAGCCTCATCAGGGCCTGAAATAAAAGTTGAAGCCAAATAAATAAATTGCCATAAATTAACATGAGGGTTTTTTCCATGCTCTTTTAGAGCCTGAAGTCACCAAGAACACATCTTTTCAGACATACAATTATATCACAATTATATACCATTTTGTGGAAAGAAGATACCGAAGTAAAAATATGAAAGAATGTGCTGTTTTATCACCTTTTCTTATTTCTTTCCGTTATTTTTATGTCCTAAGTGGTGCATTGAAATCCTTGCTATAGTAAGATTAATGATTTTATAAGTTGAGGCAATTTAAAGAGAGAGAGAGAGAGAAAGAAAAGGATACAATAAAGAAATTGGAAACGTAAGGGCCAGGCTTTGCCTGTAGCCTTGAGGCATATTTTCCATTTGGTTGGTTCTTGTAACATCATGATTTTGTATCATTAATATAATTAAACATCACATAAGGTTCTAGTCTGTATAAACTATACTAGCATTACTGCATTTTTGAGCTCACAATTTCATGCTGATGTCAATGCTGCTGCTAAGTATTAGGCACTTACAGTATACCAGGGTTCTGAGCTATGTTCTTCAGAGGTGTTACAGTGTCTCATTTAAATCTCATAACTATCCAATGAGATATATGCTATTATTAGGATCCATTGTATAGGCAAGGAAACTGGTGCTCAGAGAAGTTAAATAACTCGACCAAGGTTATCTATCTAATGAGAAACAGAACTAGAATAGGGACTGAGATCTGACTCCAGAGCCTACCCTCACCATTTTGTTACCTGCTAACCAACCATCGGGGAGGAAAATGTGAAAATTGACAGACATAAAGGAAATGTGGACAATTTAAACCGTGTACACATTGAGAAAGCCGATAGCGGATAAGCAGGTGACAACATGGAGGAGAGCTGTGAGCAGTGGCAAGAGGATGATGATAACATGTTATCACTAGGAGTTGTCTTTGTCAGTGTTGTGAAGCAGGTTCACTTGCAATTTAGAATCCTCGTTTTCCTTTCTGTCTTTTCCTACCTGTTACTCTACTTTCTTTCTCTACTCCCTTCCTCAGTGAGATCTTCACCAGAGTTCAAAGGCCTTTGTTAAAATTCAGTGATAAGATTGAAGGTTTATTCCATGGTAATTATTCCATGGTGTATTATTCTTATGGCATATACACAAACCATAAATGTCTACTTTTTGTAAAACTCTGCTAGGTTTTCAGTCACTCCCTCTAATGCTCATGGAAGCTAATTTAAAAACTGCAAAATAAAAGAAGTAAGGAATTTGATAAAGGAAGTCATTAAGAATAAAGAACTCAAAGGCACCGAGTTTAGTTTTCTGAAAATGGGCTGTGAACTGCACAGTTCCCTCAAACTAAACTAGTAGCTGGAGCGGGCACTGCAGGGGAGGACTGAGGTTAACAGGGAGAGGGGGTTTGTTCTTGCCAGGGGGGAACTGGAGTAGTGGAAGGCAGGTGGACAAGGGAGCCCACTTACATAGGTGTGAATCCTGGTTCTATTAGTGAACCAACTGAATGAACTTGAGCCAGGTAATTAAATTGTCTTCTCATCTGTAAATGGGGTTGCTATGTCTAACCAATGCATAACTTTGCTTGTTTTTCAGTTTTTTCAAAATGATTTTGTACCATATTTAGTCTACTGCATTTGATGTTTTGACTTTCTCATTGTATTGCCTAAGAATTAAGTGTTAGAATATCCATAAAATTCTTAGTACTGAATAATACCTAGCAAGTAGGAGATGTTCAATAAATGGTAGTTTCTACCTTATTTAACACCTCATACCTTCTTTCTTGGTGATGAAAATAAGATGATTCCCACAACTTGGATAGAGGTGGTTGCTTGTTAAAGCATTAGTCAATTTTTAAAAGATAAATAATAAAATTATAGCTACTGTGGATGGAACACATGGAATCTTTCCTGAGCAGTTATGTGCTTGCTGTTTGTGTTACTTCTTAATTCAATTTTACAGTACGTTTGTAAGGTAGGTGCAATTATTCCCTCTTTATGGAGGAGGAAGCTGAATGTGTATAACTCTTGCCCCAAATCACTAAGCACATACTCGGGGTTCCCAGGGCCAAGATTTACATCTGAGTATTATTAAACTCTAAAACTAGTGTTCTTCCTACTCAAATATGTGATTGCATCATTTTATTGAGATGACAATTACTGGGAAATTTAAATTATAAGCCTACATTTTGTTCTTTACCTTGGCAAAGAGCATATATGCATAGCCCATGGACACAGACAAGAGTGTGGTGATGGCCAGAGGGAGGGGGCAAGTGGGGACTAGGTGGAGGTGGGTAAAGGGGGGTCATATGGGAGATAGCTGTAATAGTATCAACAGTAAAATTTTTTAAAGCTTTAACTTAAAAAAACTTGATTTCGTTATATTTGACTGCAATAGGGGAAAGGTCATTTACTCATATGTGAAGGATTTAAAGCAAAGTAACACAAACACTTGTGAATCCATTTCCAACTTAAGAACAAAGACATTTCCAAGTTTGTTGACCCTTCCTGTATTTTCCTTCCAGATCTTCTCTCTCTCCTGTCTGTTTTTTCCTTACTTTAAACTGGTAGTTTCAGCCCTGGCTGGTTTGGTTCAGTGGTTAGAGCATTGGTCCCTTGGACCAAAGAGTCTTGTGTTCAATTCCAGTGAAGGGCACATACCTCGGTTGTGGTTTGGTAATGCGGGAGGCAATCAATTGATGTGCCTCTCTCACATCAATGTTTCTCTCTCTCTCCCTCCCTCCCTCCCTCCCTCCCTCCCTCCCTCCTACTCTATATGAAGATAAATGGAAAAATATCTGCAAGTGAGGATTTAAAAAGAAATTGTTTCATCATGTATGTTTGTATCTCTAAACAGTGGTTATCTTTGCTTGTTTTTGACTTTTTTTCAAAATGATTTCATAGCATATTCAGTCTTCTGTGTTTGACCTGGTTTTATGTTTCTAAGATAATATCATGTGATTGCTTGTGGTCATACTCATTTTTATCACTCTATCATATTTGACTGCATTTTTCAAACTTTTTTGGTCCATTCTTTTTTAGATGGATATGAAAGTCTTTTTAAAAAACATTGTTAAATTTTAGCTGTAAGGCACAATGCTGTTATTGATATTTTGGCAATATGTTCTGATGTACATGGGCAACAGTTTCTCTAGTATATGTGCTTAAAGGTGGAAATGCTGAGAAAAAGAGTATATACCTGTTCATCTACACTAAATAACACTAAATTTATTTTCTAGGAGGTTGTGTCAATTCATACCCATACCAGCTATGCATAAAGATACATTTTGCTTCATGTTATCCCTAAGCCTTGGTAGTAACACATTACTTTTCCACATTCTATTTCTAATTAAACACTATTTTATTGTGGTATCATGTTTATTTTACTAATTATTAATAAAGTTGAGCTTCTTTTTTAGTGTATAGGCTGCTCGTATATTCCATAAAATTACCTCTTCATAGTTTTTACCATTTTCTTTTGGGTTGCTTAACTGTAAAAAAAAAAGTTTATTTGCATGAGTTAATATATTTTGGATGTTAATGTGTTATATCTTCCAGTATTTGATTTGTCTTCTCACTTTATTTATGTTGCTTTGTAATGTATAATTATTTTTTATTTCTATACAGTAGAATTTATTAAGCTCTTATTATATGGTTAGCATTTTTTATTTTGAATGAGTCCAATTTATTAATTTCCCCTTTTACAGATTGTGCTTTTGCTGTTGTTTAAGAAATCTTTGCCTAGCCTTAGGTTTTGAAGATTTTTTTCTAATGTTTTACATTTTACAATCATGTCTGTGAACTATTTTGAGTGAATTTTTTTTTATAAAATGTGAAATTTAAGTTGAGGTTCATATTTTGTGAATGCATACACCATTATTTTCAGCACCATTTGTTGAAAAGGCTCTCCTCTCCCCTCTGAATTACTTTTGTACCTCTGTTAAAAATCAGTTGAGCATATTGGTGTGAATCTATTACTGGATTCTCTATTCTTATTCATTGATCTGTGTGTCTATTCCTCCACTGTCTTGATGACTCTAGCTATATAATAAACATTAACATAGGTTAGAGTGACTCCTTCAATTATGTTCTTTGTTGTCAATTGGTATTAACTACTCTAAGGTCTGTATCTTTCCATGTAAATTTTAGAATAAACTTGTCTATGTGAATAGACTTGTCTATGTCTGCAAAAACAAAACAAAACAAAAAAACAAACAAAAAAACCCACTTCAATGGGATTTGATAGACATTGCATTAAATCTATTGATTAATTTGGAAAGAATTAACATCTTCACTATGTTGAGTTTTCATTCTGTAAACATAGTATATCTGTCCATTTATTTTGGTCATTAACTTATTTCATTAGTATCTTATAATTTTCAGCATACAGATCTTGTACATGCTGTGTTTTGAATACACCTAATTCCTTTAGAACAATTGTAAATGGGATTGTGATTTTAATTTTATTTACTTTTATGTTTATATACCCTTTAAGTGGAAATCTGATTGACTTTTTTTTTTTTTTTTTTGAAATTTTTATTTATTTATATTTTTGTTACAGATATTTTACCTTTTTACCCCATTGGCACCCCCCACCCCACCCTCCCTCTACCCTGTCCCCGGCTTAGTTGTCCATGTCCATTGGTCATGCATACATGCATATAAGTTCTGTGGTTTATCCCTTCCCACCCCCCCACCCCCCATCCCCTCTTCTGAGGGATGTCAGTCTGTGCCCCACTTCCATGTGTCTGGGTCTACTGTATTCCTCAGACTGTTATGTTCATTATATTCCGTATATAAGTGAGATCATGTGGTATTTGTCCTTCTCTGCTTGGCTTCTTTCACTTAGGATAATACTTTCCAGGTCCCTCCATGTCGTCTCAAAGGATAAGAGATCTTTCTTTCTTACAGCTGCATAGTATTCCATTGTGTATATGTACCACAGCTTTTTGATCCATTCGTCTACTGGTGGACACTTGGGCTGTTTCCAGATCTTAGCTATTGTAAATAGTGCTGCTATGAACATGGGGGTACATATATTCTTCCTGCTTGGTGTTTCAGGCTTCCTAGGGTATATTCCCAGCAGTGGGATCACTGGGTCAAATGGAAGTTCAATATTTAATTTTTTGAGGTAGCAGCATATTGTTTTCCATAGCGGCTGCACCAGTCTGCATTCCCACCAGCAGTGTATTAGAGTCCCCTTTTCTCCACACCCTCGCCAACACTTGTTTGATGATTTGTTGATGGCGGCCATTCTGACAGGTGTGAGGTGATACATCATTGTTGTTTTAATTTGCATCTCTCTGATGATTAGTGATGTTGAGCATTTCTTCATATGTCTCTTGGCCATTTGTATGTCCTGTTTGGAAAGGTGTCTATTCAGCTCCTCTGCCCATTTTTTAATTGGGTTCTTTGTCTTCCTTTTGTGGAGTTGTATGAGCACTCTGTATATATTGGAAATTAACCCCTTATCTGATACATCATTGGCAATGATGTTCTCCCATACAGTGGGTTGCCTTTCCATTTTGATGATTGTTTCTTTTGCTGTGCAGAAGCTTTTTAGTTTGATGTAGTCCCATGTGTTCATTTTCTCCTTTATTTCTGTTGCCTTAGGTGATGTATCAGTGAAAATTCTGCTCCGTATGATGTCCGAAATTTTGTTGCCTACATTTTCTTCTAGAATTTTTATGGATTCACGGGTCACACTTAAGTCTTTTATCCATTTTGAGTTTATTTTTGTGTATGGTGTAAGTTGATGGTCTAGTTTCATTTTTTTGCATGTAGCTGTCCAATTTTCCCAACACCATTTATTAAAGAGGCTGTCTTTACTCCACTGTATGCTCTTGCCACCTTTGTCAAATATTAATTGAGCGTATTGCCTTGGGTCCATTTCTGGGCTTTCAGTTCTGTTCCACTGGTCTATATGCCTGTTCTTGTGCCAGTACCAGGCTGTTTTGGTTACAGTCGCTTTGTAGTATAACCTGATATCTGGTATTGTGATCCCTCCAACTTTGTTCTTCTTTTTCAAGATTGCTGTGGCTATTCGGGGTCTTTTTTGGTTCCATATGAACTTTTGAAGTATTTGTTCTAGTTCTATGAAATATGTCGTTGGTATTTTGATGGGGATTGCATTGAATCTATAGATTGCTTTGGGTAGTATGGACATTTTAATTATGTTAATTCTTCCAATCCATGAACAGGGTATGTGCTTCCACTTTTTTATATCTTCCTCTATTTCTTTTTTCAATGACCTGTAGTTTTCTGCAAATAGGTCCTTTACTTCTTTGGTTAAGTTTATTCCTAGGTATCGTAATTTTTTTGGAGCGATGGTAAATGGGATTGTTTTTTCCGTTTCTCTTTCTGTGAGCTCATCATTGATGTACAAGAATGCCGTCGATTTCTTGACGTTAATTTTGTATCCTGCTACTTTGCCAAATTCATTTATTAAGTCTAATAGATTTTTGATGGATTCTTTAGGGTTTTCTATGTATAATATCATGTCATCTGCAAATAATGACAGTTTCACTTCCTCCTTTCCAATTTGGATCCCTTTTATTTTTTCTTCACGTCTGATTGCTGTGGCTAAGACTTCCAGTACAATGTTAAATAAGAGTGGTGAAAGTGGACATCCCTGTCTTGTTCCTGTTCTTAATGGAAATGTTTTAGTTTCTGTCCATTGAGTATGATGTTGGCTGTAGGTCTTTCATATATGGCCTTTATTATGTTGAGATATGATCCCTCTATTCCTACATTGCTGAGTGTTTTTATCAGAAATGGATGCTGGATTTTGTCGAATGCTTTTTCAGCATCTATTGATATGATCATGTGGTTTTTATTCTTCATTTTGTTTATGTGGTGTATCACGTTTATTGATTTGCGAATATTGTACCAGCCTTGCATCCCTGGAATGAATCCCACTTGGTCGTGGTGAATAATTTTTTTGATGTATTTCTGGATCCGATTTGCTAGTATTTTGTTCAGGATTTTGGCGTCTATGTTCATCAGGGATATTGGCCTGTAGTTTTCTTTCTTCGTAGTGTCTTTTTCTGGTTTTGGAATTAGAATTATGCTGGCCTCATAGAATGTGGTTGGAAGTCTTCCTTCTTCTTGAATTTTTTGAAATAGTTTGAGGAGAATGGGTGTTAGTTCTTTTTTTAATGTTCGGTAAAACTCCCCTGTGAAACCATCTGGGCCTGGGCTTTTGTTTGCTGGGAGAGTCTTGATTACCTCTTCAATTTCCTTAGTTGTTATTGGTCTGTTCAAGTTTTCTATCTCTTCCGGGAATAGTTTTGGGAGACTGTGTGTTTCTAGAAATTTGTCCATTTCGCTGAGATTGTTGAATTTGTTGCCATATAGTTGTTCATAGTAGTTGTTAACGATCTTTTGTATTTCCGTGGTGTTGGTTGTTACTTCTCCTCTTTCATTTCTGATTTTGTGTATTTGGGTTCTCTCTCTTTGTTTCTTGGTGAGTCTAGCTAAGGGTCCATCTATCTTGTTTATCTTTTCGAAAAACCAGCTCTTTGTTTCATTGATCCTTTGAATTGTTTTTTTGGTCTCTATGTCATTTATTTCTGCTCTGATCTTTACTATTTCCTTCCTTCTACTTGCTCTGGGGTTTTCTTTTTGTTTGCTTTCTAATTCTTTAAGCTGTGAGGTTAGACAGTCAATTAGAAATTTTTCTTGTTTTTTGAGGTAGGCCTGTAGTGCTATGAACTTCCCTCTCAGAACTGCTTTCGCTGCATCCCATAGATTTTGTGTTGTTGTGTGTTCATTTTCATTGGTTTCCAGGAAGTTTTTAATTTCTTCCTTGATCTCCTCGGTGACCCATTCATTGTTTAATAACATGCTATTTAGCCTCCATGTGTTGAAATGTCTTTGCATGTTCTTGTTGCAATTGATTTCTAGTTTCATGCCATTGTGATCTGAGAAGATGCTTGATATGATTTCAATCTTCTTGAACTTGTAGAGATTTAGTTTGTGTCCTATCATGTGGTCTATCTTTGAGAATGTCCCATGTGCACTTGAGAAGAATGTGTATTCTGTAGTTTTGGGGTGTAATTCTCTGTAGATATCTATTAAATCCATTTGGTCTAGTGCTTCATTTAGAGTCTCTGTTTCCTTGCTAATTTTTTGCCTAGAGGCTCTATCCAGTGCTGTCAACGGGGTGTTGAAGTCCCCTGCTATGATTGTATTGTTGTCGATTTCTCCTTGGAAGTCCTCCAGAAGATTTTTAATATATTTTGGTGCTCCTATATTGGGTGCATATATGTTTATCAAGGTTATATCTTCCTGTTGGATAGATCCTTTCAATATTATGTAGTGGCCGTCTTTGTCTCTAGTTATGGTCTTCATTTTGAAATTTATTTTATCAGATATGAGAATTGCTACCCCAGCTTTTTTTTGCTTTCCATTTGCTTGGAAAATTTTTTTCCATCCCTTCACTTTCAACCTATGTGAGTCTTTTGTTGAGAGGTGGGTCTCTTGGAAACAACATATAGATGAGTCATGCTTTCTTATCCAATCAGCTACTCTGTGTCTCTTTATGGGAGCATTCAATCCATTTACATTTAAGGTGATTATTGATATGTACTTATTTATTGCCATTTTTGTTTAGTGTGGTTCTATTTTTCTTCCCATTTCTACTGCTAATTACAGCAGTCCTTTTAACATTTCTTGCAGTGCTGGTTTGGTGCTAATGTATTCCCTTAGCTTTTTTTTGTCTGGGAAGCTCTTTATTTGATCTTCTATTTTGAATGATAGCCTTGCTGGGTAGAGTAGTCTTGGATTCAGATTCTTGGTTTTCATGACTTTGATTACTTCATGCCATTCTCTTCTGGCCTGTAGTGTTTCTTGTGAGAAGTCAGCTGAGAGCCTTATGGGGTTCCCTTTGTAGGTAACCTGTTGCTTATCTCTTGCTGCTTTTAGGATTCTCTCTTTGTCTTTAATTTGTGGCATTTTAATTACTATGTGTCTTGGTGTGGGCCTGTTTGGGTTCTTCTTACTTGGGACTCTCTGTGCTTCTTGAACTTGAATGCCTTCTTCCTTCACCAAATTAGGGAAGTTTTCTCTCACTATTTTTTTGAATATATTCTCTATCCCTTGCTCCTTTTCTTCTTCTTCGGGGACTCCTATGATGCGAATATTATTACGTTTCCAGGTGTCCCATAGTTCTCTTAAGCTGTCTTCCTGTTTTTTAATAGTTTTTTCCTTTTGTTTTTCTGATTGGTTGATTTTTTCTACCCTGTCTTCTAATTCACTGATCCGGTCCTCAGCTTCCCCTACTCTGCTTTTTAAACCTTCCAATGTGTTTTTCATTTCGGATATGTCATTTTTTATCTCTTCTTGTTGGTTTTTAATTTCCATTTGGCTTATTTTCAGTGTCTCTATGTCCTTACTCATGCTGTTCAGCTTCCTCAAGATCATGGCTCTGAATTCTAGCTCTGTTAACATGCCTAATTGCTCCACATTGATCTCATCTTCGGTGGAGGTGTCTTGCTCTTTCATTTGGCTTCTGTTTCTGTGTTTCACCATTTTGGCTATCACTGTGGGCTTTGGAGCCTGTCAAGTTCTCCCTGTGGGTGTTGGTGTTCTGCTGTTTGTGGCTCCCTCTCCTGTGTTTAGATGAGCGAGGGAGGACCCGCGTTGAACACCACTGTCAAGTCTTACTTTCCTGGTTAAAGTTGCCAGCCCAGGAAACGTACTGTTATCCTCTAGCTTTTTGCCTGGAGGCTAGCAGTCTAGGTTAATTGATCAGTTTTGGGTTGTCAGTTGATTGAAAAACTCCCTCTGGTGCTCAGCCAAGGGGCTTTCAGGAGGGTGGGGCAGATGCTGGTTGTTAGTGAGCCTCAATTAGCACTTCAATGGCCCACAGGGTGGGGTTGGATCTCCGAGGGAGGGGCTGCTGCCTCTCCTCAGAGCCCTGGGAAGGAGCAATGTGGAGAGGTCCCGAGTGGCTGCACTCAGCCAAAGCTCCAAGCGCCCTCCAAACCCCGAGTGTCCCGACACAGTTCCAGTCCAGTCTGCCCTCCCTCCGCCGGAGCCCAAGGTGAGTGGCTGTGGCTGTTTCAGCCTCTGTCCCGGCTGCGCTGCGGGGCCGTCTGGGAGTGTAACCTGCGGGCAGCGCTTATAGCTAAGGCCGCTGCCGAGCTGCCGACCGTGCGCTCCCAGCCCCGTCTCGCGCCTTCGCAAGCCTACCGGCATGGAGTCAGTCAGTGTCCCTCGTTGTATGGTCCTCGCAAGCTGCTTTTCTGTTGCTTTTTCCTGTCGATTTGTCTGTGTTATAGTTGTAATTCCAGTTTGGTTCTGGGAGACGGTCTGTGTAGCTCCGTTCACTCCGCCGCCATTTTTCGGTCTCCATCTGATTGACTTTTGTGTTGTGATCTGATCTTTGACCTTGCTGAACTCATTTGTTAGTTCTAGGATTATTTGTGTAGATTTCTTGGTATACTCTATAAATAATCATGTCTTATACAAATAGGGACAGTTTTATTTCTTTCTTTCCAATTTGTATGCCATTTATTTTTATTTGCCTTATTGCACTGGCTAAAATTTCTAGTAGCCTATTGAATAAAGGTAGTGAGCATAGATATCAAACATTTTTGCCCTGCTGTTGATGTTATGGGAAAAAACATTCAGTCTTTCATCATTAACTATGATGTTAGCTGTAGGTTTTTTATAGATGCTCTTTATCAAGTTGAGATGAACACCTCTCTATTCTTAACTTTCTGAGAAATTTGGTTAGTTTTTGTTTTTTTCTTAGAAAAAGGATAAGAAACAGCTTGCACTAGGTTTTGGACTTTTCAGCTTGCAATTGTAGTGGTTTATCACAATTTCTGAACACAATAAAAAGTAAATCTCTATTGTAGATACCTCTACATATACAAAACTATAGAAGGTTTAGAAAAATATGGGTTTTGGCAGCAGGTATAACAATGGTGATAGCACTATAAGTCTAATGTTTGATTTTTCTAAGTTCCTTAAACATGACATTGGGCATGAGTCAATTATATATTTCTTTAAAAATTACATGTACTTTTTATTTAAAATAATGTAAACATACAAAATTGAAATATTATACTTAAAGTGTTAAAAGAATACTCTATTAAACCAGGTCAGCTGTATGTTTTAAAGTCCTCAAGTTCTTCTCTATCACTGTGTGTCCTGTGGAATCACATAGCTGATGGACTGAGTAGAAATAGACTTTTGTTGCCATCAATTGTTTATAATTCAAATTCACATTCTTAGAAAGATAAGATGAAAAGCAAATGGTTAGCCAGAACTCTCCTGAACTTGACATAAAGTTGGCTTTGGGAGTCCACTTTTGCTGATATTAGGTAATGCATGGTAAGGCAGTGCCTTCCATATCAATGTCAAGCCATAAAAAAGTTGCACACAAACAGAGAGAGTGTTTACACTCTCTCTCTGTTACTCATCACTAGTCTTTCAGGCAATATTCACTGACCCCTGTTCAGGGCAGGGCTTGGGCTGGGAAGTGGACAGAATGCAAAAGGAAAAGTGTAATGGACCTTGATATTAAAGAGGAGAGACTCATCGATAACTCTAAGGTTGTAGCTTAAGTACAGATAAGGTGTGGATGAAAAGGGACAAAGAAAGGCACCCAAATGCTTCATTTATGTGACAACATAGACGCATATGTTTGAAATATCAGTGGGACAATCAAAATTCTTCAGTATTCATCTGGATATTTATTGTATTGTCAACACTGCCCAATTTTGAAGATAAAGTCTTCATTTGGCTTTGTAGCAAAATAGGTTCTTTCAAGTTTATTTTTCCCTTTCCTGTAACATGTCATTGCAGCTCCAAGAATACACTTTTGATGACATCACAGATGATGCATCCTTAAGTCTTGTATCACCCAACATGCTAGGCCACACTGTCACAAATCCTCATTGCATTAATGATGCCTAATTTGAAAAATACTGTCAAATATTTCAAGAAGAAAGAAACTCCAGGAGAATTAGGTGATAACATTATTCAGCGTTACCTATTGAGAGCATTTACTTAATCAAAACAAAAGATGTGACACCCATTATGTATCTATCACTCTCACTAGCTGGTGCACAGGGAGGCTTGAGCTATGAAATCTTTTCCATCCGTGAGCAGTCCCCGAGTAGCAAACTGTGCAAGGAGGCGAGGGGAGAAAGGGCCAGAACAGCCAACCTCAGCACGATCTCATACCTCCCTGGCAAGTCACTTTGATGTGCTGTTCCTTTGAAGTAAATCCTTTCATATTGGGTGCTCCTCTTTACTGGTCTCTTTATTCACCCCTGCAGTGTATCAGAGAGAGAGAGAGAGAGAGAGAGAGAGAGAGAGAGAGAGAGAGAGAGAGAAAGAGAGAGAGAGAGAGAGGAGTCCTTTGATAATTACTTCTTGAGGGAGTCAGAAGAAAGACATAGAAGGGAGAAACAAAGGCATTTGAATCTACCTGGTTATATGTTAGCTGCAATATGTGTTATTAAAAGAATCAGGACTTGGCTTTTGGGGGGGTATTTTATACTCTTATCTCCAGATTCTAGGGCCTGTTTTATGCTGATAAGAATACTATTTACTTATTTGTGTTTTAAAATGACACTTTTGGAGAAATCTATAGTCTCCTTGGGTGTCTTTATTTCACTAATTTTAGAAATTTAGGGCACACCACTGCCAATATTCTCATCTGTAAAATGAGGTTAATAATGCTATCCATTTCATAAGGCTATTAGGAGGAACAAATGAGCTAATATTTGTAAAATGGTTAGAACTGTGCCTGGCAAAGGAAATGTTATATGTGTTAATAAAATAAAATATAAAAAAAGAATAACAAAATAGAATAAAATACACATTGGCAAGTTATTTCATTATCCCTGGTCTGTGTTACTTCCAAAATTAGGTTTATTACTTCGGAGAGGCCAGTGTCATTTCTGGATGATGCTGAAGTTGCTTATGAGTACCGCCTCTTCGAGATAACACAGAAGACACTTGCTTTTTTTTATTTTCGAGCCCCAGGCTTTTGGCTTCTATGGGGCTTAGGAGGACACTTGTCTTTAGCTGCTTAGATTTTGTCAAGAGAATTATTGTTGCATTGTCTGGGGTTTGGCTGAGATGTGACCCAGGATCGGCAGAGGTAGCTGCCTTTATCCAGCTAAAACTTTCTCAGGCTCGAAATGTGATGAGCAAAAATGTGGTCCCTCTTCCGGCAAGAAATTCAAAGTTGTTTCAGGCTCCGCGTTTTCTCGCCGTATTTCTACTGAGTTGCTAACCATGGATTTCAGAAGCAGAGCCAGAATAAAGCACTGATCTCCTTGGACTGATATATTTACATTAATCTGCACCCCTTCAGCAGAACCTGACCGAGAATGCCCCAATGACAGATTTCTTGCCGCAGTTTTGCAATAGCCTGAGACTATTACAGTCTAGAAATCTACCCAGGCCTGGGGCTGTTGATCACGTCACAGCACTGCTAGCCCCGGGTTATTGCCTGGCATTTCGGTCTACGGCTTGTATTCAGTCTGTAGACATTGGTGTGCTAACCATTCACTGTTGTAGATGGATATTGGCTGAAAGCCTGACTTATGGCTTCCAAAATAATTGTAGTTTCCTGATTACCACGCCAACCAATTTTTAAAGTTTCCAGACAAGATATCTGCAGGCTCAAATTGAGGCCGCAACACAAAGGAAACTGCACCAGATCTATGCGTTCAAAATACCAATAGGATGTCCAATCTATTTAAAAAATAGCTGTGGACATTTACATTCTTTAGAAAGTTATTTTAAGAGCCAAGACAATAGTTGCTCTTTACTTCATGATACTGAATCCTTAGAATAACAGCTAAGTGTGATCTAGGGACTTGGTACTTCTCTATGTTTTATGGATGTGTTGATACCATATGAATTAAATTCTATTTCACCTTTATGGTCTACCTGACATTTCAGTATCCTGTGACAGCATGGATGGGCCTGGAGATTATTATGCTAAGTGAAATAAGCCAGGGAGAGAATGAGAAATACTATATGATCTCACTTATATGTGGAATCTAATGAACAAAGTAAACTGACAAACTAAATAGACCCAGAGGCATGGATACATGGAACAGACTGACAGATGTCAGAGGGGAGGGAGAAAGGGAGGACTGGATGAAAGAAGGTGAAGAGATTAGCCAAAGAATTTATGTGCATAGCCTATGGACACAGACTGTGTGGTGATGGCCAGAAAGGGGTGGAGGTGGGTAAAGGCGGGGGGTGGGGAATCTGTAATAGTGTCAACAGTAAATAAAAAAAAAGAAAAAAAATTACTATAAAATGGAATTCTGGGTTTCAAACTTAGCTAGATAGCTGATTTCCTACTCATCAGATTGCCCTTTGTGAACAATTACAAGACCAACTGGAATGACTTCTACAGTGTATTTAATGATGACTGTGTGCCTAATAAACAGTGTGCTAAGAACATTGGTAATATATTCTGTTATTTATCCACACATCCACTCCATGAGGTAGTCATCATCATCTCCATTTTATTGATGAAGAAATCAAGACTCAGGTGACTTTCTCTATAGCACAGACAGTAAAAGATAGAGACGAGAATCAAATCTGGACCTACTGAAAATGAAGCCTGTATTTTTAGCACTTCGGCTAAATTTGCTTCTTAATGGCAAAATTGCTTGTTTTCTGTATTGAGGCATTAACCAAATCTGTTGTGACATGTGACAAGGAATACTGGCCAAAGAAGTTAAAAGGAACCTAAATTCCATCTACGTGCAACTTTTTTCAAGTATCCACATCAACATTTACTCCTCATTCTTTCCCAAGACCTTATTAAAGTTACTGATTTTCTACGTACAGTCCATGAATATGTCCATTAATGAAGGGTATCTCTTCCAGTAACATAATGTGGGCACAGTATTAAATTTTAACAGATGTGTGAATAAATAGTCCAGAAGCTAAGGCTTGGCCATGACTCTTCTCCCAAATACCCCAGCAAAGCCCCTCATTTCCCCATCTCATTTTCTCTAGGAGAGCGGGAGGCCATCTGTCATGGATATGTCATCATAATGAGCAATAGTAGGAGCATGAAGAATTAAAGGCAGCTGAGAAATAAGACTTTTCATTAATCAAGTATTCATAAATTTGTAGCTGGAGAGAGAGTTAAATATTATTCAGAGCAGGCAGGTACATTAGAAAAAATGGGCAGAGAATAATAATTAATACAATTATTTAAATGAGAACTTTCTGTGTACCTAGAGAGAAAAATAATAATAGCAACTATTTTAAATGAGCACTTTTTATGTACTTAAAAAAAATAGTACATTATTTTCTGTAGTTCTTATCACAACTCTTTGAGCTGGATGTCACTTTGGCATTTTTTCCAAAGGAGGTAATGGAGGTTAAGGGTCATTAGGTATTTTGCTCAATGAGAGACAGCAAAGCTGGAGTTCAAATCTAGATGTGCCTAACTCAGCTCAGCTGAAGCCTCCAGTCACTTTTAGCTGGATGGATAGCCGAGCACAGAAGTGGTCTAACTTGGCTTAATAGAACTCCACAACAGAGCCGCTCTGTGTGGTCAATGTGACAGCAATTTTGGAAAAAGCAGATCATGGGCATGGGATACTAGCTAAAAGAGAGCTTTGTCTAAATTTAAAAAATAAACTTATTTTATTTTTTTCCCATAAGGAATAAACCTTTCTTAAGGGAGAGACCATAAAGAAAGAATACTATTAACTTGATGAGAAATACTGAAAAATGTTTTGCCCAGAAGTAATTTTTTCCAGAATGAATCTTCTGTGAACATAAAGAAAATTTAATATAAAAGAGGAATGCAGTGAAGAGTGGAGTTTAAGATTAATGATGGAGGGAATGAAGCTATATTCTTCTCATTGCTAGCACACAAAAATGTTTCACCAAATACTTTAGTGTGTATTTCCCATGAACAAGACATTATTCTACATAACTACAATACAATTATCAAAATCAAGATGTTAAGATTGATATAACTGTCTAATGCTTAGACCCCATTCATGTTTTGCCAAAATTGCTAATAATGTTCTTTATAGAAAGAGGATCTAGGTAAGAATTATATATTATATTTGGTTGTCATGTCTCTTTGATCTCCTTTAGTCTAGAACAGTTTTTCCCTCTTCTTTTTTAAAAAAAAAATGTTTTTATTGATTTCTTAGAAGAGAAGAAGGGAGAGAGAGGTAGAAACATTGATGTGAGGGAGTTACATCGATGGGTGGCCCCCTGCACAGGCCCTGCTGGGGATCCAGCCTGCAACCCAGGCATGTGCCCTGACAGAGAATCGAACTGGGACCTCTCAGTCCACGGGACGATGCTCAATCCACTGAGCCACATCTGCCAGGTGGTTTTCCCCTCTTTTTATTTTGAATTAATTTTTCTTCCGTTACCTTGACACTCACAAATCTACTTTGAAGATTATAGACCAGTTATTTTGTAGAATGCCACCCACATTAGGATTCTCAGATATTTAATTATAATCAAATTCTGGTGATGCATCTTTGGCAAGAATATTCTACACACCTATGAGGTGGTGGGCAGTTTTGTTCGTTTTTATCACTTTATTAAGGTGATGTCTGTCAAGTTTCCCCACACTGAAGTCACTTTCCCCCACTTTTATAATTAATAAGTGTTATATGGAGAAGTACTTTGAAAACTCTGTAAAATCCCACTTATGTCATTAAACGTCCAATTTTTTCTTTTTCATTCATTTATTTCTATCTACATGAACTCAGGGTTTTCTATTTTATGTAATGGATTTTACTCCATTACCAGCATTATTTATTCTGATGCTAAAATATTCCCAGATTTTCCAGGGGCTTTTGTGTCACTTTGATGTCCCCATTCTACAAGCACTTTCTTATTTCCTGGGTAAAATGTTCCACATTCATCTTTACCTTACTTGCCCCAGCCTGTTATCAGTTATTTTACCACAAATCCCTGGTTTCTTCTTTCACTGAAGAATAGTATTTAGAAGCCAAGAGCTGGGCATCAAGTGTGCTCATTGCTATTGGGGTATCACTGGTCTCGGGCTCTCTCTGTGGGCATACACACGAGCACATGTATACATGTTTTCACTATGTCTGTCTGTCTCTCTCTCCTGCTAGTTAGTTGGCTGTTAAAGACCATTAGCTCACAATGATACTGCCAATTTTGATTCAACCCTTCAGATTATTTTTTCTGATTTTCTCACATTCGGTTATTGTAACTCTCTTTGTAACTCTGAAAAACTTGACCCCGTTATCTCTGAGGTATTTATTGGATCACTTTCCCTGTACATAACAAATTTCCAATGGCTCTGTCACCACTCTCCTGCCCAAATACTCTTCTCATTCCACCTGAGCTCCAACACCTTGTGTCAGGCTGTTCCCCATGTGGGTGACCTCCCCACCCTTTTTAGGCTCTGGCTCCCCATGCCTGGCCAGCCCTCGGCCCTTGTAGCTGCCTTCTTCACATGGCCTAAGTTCTGTCCCTCCGTACCAGGCAGCCCCCACCCCAGCAGACATCCAGCTCAGTGTCTAATTCAGCACACTGGCCGTTCCCTCCTCAAAGTCCCCCTCTGCTTGGCCTGTTTGTGCTGACACTCTTTACCTGGCTACCATCAAGCATGAATGCTCTCCTCACCCTGACTGGCTCTCCATTTCTACCCCTCTATAAAAATTCTCATCGCCCTCCGTGGGGCCTGTCACTCCCTGTTACCCACACTTTCTCTGCAGGGACGCCTATCTCGCCCCGCCCCATCTAATGCCTTTAGGACTGAATTGCTCAGGAAGGCAAAGGAAGGGGATGGAGGGGAAAGGAGGAGAAGAGGGAGCTGAGAAAGAAGAACAATGAATACTTTTGAAATACCACTGTCTTAGTCAGTTTGGGCTACTGTAACATATTTTCATAGACTGGGCGTCTTACGCCACAAACATTTACTTCTCACGGTACTGGAGGCTGGCAAGTCCAAGGTCAAGACTCCAGCAGATCCAGGGTCCTGATGGGAGCCCGTATCCTGCCAACTTCTTGCTGTATTTTAACATCTTCTTGATGTTTGATGGAGAGCAGAGTTCTGGTCTCTTCATACACTTATAAGGGCATTAATCCCCTTCATAAGGATTCCAAGCTCATAACGTAAATATCTCCCCAAGGGCCCACCTCCAAATACCATCACACTGGGGATTTAGGCTTCCAGATAGGAATTTGGGGGAACACAAACATTTAGTTCATAGCAATAATTAAGAATATTGTATGCTTTTTAGTTAACTTTTTCCTTCGGAAGCATTTTACTGTAATATTTTAGAAGGACCATTTTTACTTAGTTGCTCTTGCTAACAATAATTCCAAAGAATTACAAATGAGCTACTATTGTAATAAACATATACATGGGTAGTCAGTATAACCATGAACTATCTGTTAAAAGCCTCATGTTATAATCCAACAATCTGTAGTTCTGTTTTCTTATGTTTTTAATGGTGTTGCTAAAATGATTAAAAGTAAGGCACTATCATGGGTAACATATCTTTAAGCTGACTTGAGTTTTAACTGGAATTCAGTTAAATTCATGATAAAACTTACAGTGACAACTAAATGGTTTTTTTAAATTTCCACTGCCTTTATTTGAAAGACTTCAGAGTCCTGAAAATTTTTTTCTACTGGCTATCCATGACTAAACTTACTCCCTTTTAAACAGACACAGGTTCTATTCAGTGCCCATTATGGGCAGTGATTTCATCAAGAAACACTACTGGGGCCCTGGCCGGTTTTGCTCAGCGGTTGGAGCGTCGGCCTGCGGTCCGGAGAGACTCAGGTTCGGTTCCCGCTGAGGGCACGTACTTCGGTTGCAGTTTGTCCCCGGCCCTGGTTGGTCGTGCGGGTGGCAGCCACTCGATGTGTCCCTTTCATGTTGATGTTTCTCCCTCTCTCTCCCTTCCACTCTATCTGTACAAAAAAAATTGGAGAAAAAAAAAAGAGACACTACTGGGGCTGGCAAAGGTTGTCTAGGGTTATAACTGGACTTAAAATCTTAGTGCTTTTCACTTAGATAGGTATAACCATGATCTTTTGTTTTTATATTCTCTTTTATATATTTTATGATAACTGGAAAAGTAAACAGAAACTTAATTTTCTCTAGAAAAGTATGTACAAACATATTCTCAGATATAGAAGAGATGCACAGGCTATGCATTGAAAAGTATGAAAACTGTCATCTCAGCCCTAACAGTCATGTTTTTTCACCTGCTTGGGGAATTGTACACCTCCGGCTTGTTGAACACATTCTTGCCTGCAAAATTGAAGACTACCAGATCAGAAATGATGCTTTAAGCATGCTGCTTCTTAGCTTTATTTTACAGTTGGAAGAAAAAAAACATTAAACTACAAACTAAGGCTTAATGGAATGGTGTTAAAGAAGGGAACTGGGGTTAAGACAGAAGTTGCAGAAAGACCTATGTAGATCAATCAAGACTAATTTATATAGCACTCTTTAATGTCTAGATCTACTGAACTTGGACAATTGAAGCCAACTGCAATACTTAGTCTTTTAGACCACAGGTCCCTATAATCTTAAGAATATTTAAAAATTTGAGAAAATAGCTACAAAAATAGTGCAGCTTATACTATTTAATTCTCAACCCAACAAGAAATAAAGTCTCTGCTAAAAGATATAACTTCTCTTTGTCTCTATAGTTCTGTTTCTTTGTTTTAATTCTCACCTGAGAATATGTTTATTGATTTTTTTTAGAGAGGGAGGGAGGGAAAGAACATGAATTTAGTGCCTCCCATATGCACCCTGACCAGGGATTGAACCCACAATCTAGGCATGTGACCTGACCGGATATTGAACCACAACCTGTTTGCTGTAGGGGATGATGCTTCAACCAACTGAGCCACCCAGCTGGGGCTAAATTATGGTATATATTTTATTATATTAAATGAACAGATAAACTAGTTTTGTAAAATTGACAAAAATATGTTCTATATTCACATATGAAGATATACGATTCTCAAATACCCCAGGAACTAAAAACAGTTTTCAAGTAAAGCAACCTCTAGCTGACCTTTATCAAGTATTCATACCAGATGGGCCTTACATTCATTATAGGAATTTTCATCCTTGCCATTTTTAAGATGACAAAACTAAGGCCTGGAGAGGCTGAAGAGCTTACCCCAGCCACACAGCTGCTAAAAGACGGAGTAGTGTCCTGGGTGGTTTAGCTCAGCAGTTAGAGTGTTGGCCGTGGACCAATGAGTCAGTGGTTCGATTCTGGGCAAGGACACGTTCCTCCGTTGCAGTTTGTACCTGGCCCTGGTCAGGGTCGTGTGGGAGGCAACTGGTCGATGTGTTTCTCTCACATCGATGTATCTCCCTCTCTCTCCTTCCTTCCTACTCTATCTGAAGATAAATGGAAAAATATCCTTGGGTGAGGATAAAAAGAACAGAACAAAAACGATGGAGTAGTGACTTGAATTCAGCACCCTGATTCGATGGCCTGGGCTTTTCCCCTCTGTGCAGCAGCAGATGAGTGAGGGACCCAGAATAAAGTGGAACCTGGGATCTTCAAACTTTTGTTTCTTTACTTATGCTGAATTGATTATACTTGATCACAGTAAGACCTTTAGAAGAAAATGACATTTTTCCAAGTTTACTCTTCTGTGGAGTCCTAGAAATCAAGTGAAGAGAAGATAGCTGAAATTAGGGTTTAATTACCCATGGCAACAGGGGAAAATGCAGGGGAGAGCCCAACCTTGGTGGTCCCTGCTCCTGGCATGGACCAGGAGCTGTGCCTGCCCTTCCTACTGGACGGTTCCAGGCAGTGCCCACTTCACTCAAGGGCACTGATTCTAGAGTCGGCCACCTGAATCCTAATCTCAGCCAGACTGTTTATCATGAAAAAAAATGACAGCCTCTCTGAGCTCCATTTTTTTTTTAATTGATGAAAGAAAAACATATAATAAAAGAACACCTTATTTTGTTGTCTGTGATTAAATGAGCTAATTCTTGCGGTCTTTCTTGTTCCCCTCTGACTGCTGTCCCCACTGACCTGTTGCTGACAAGTGGCTGTCTCGAGTCCTTATTTTGTTGGCACTCTGTCATGAAGTCTTGTCTGCTGCAAACTCCATTCTTTTCTTCCCACATCCATATTCATGTTTTGTTTGTGAAAGTTGATCTGAGTTTGAGTTTAGGAATAAAAGCAATCGAATGAGCCTCCTGGGAGTCATGGCATTTTAAAAGCAAATGTTACTAACCCAAATAAATCGAGCTGGCCGACTGTCAAGCTGTGTGACAATCTGAAAGGGATTTTAAGCAGGGTAGGAGAGACATTTTTGGCAAACCTTCTCAAAGCAAAGAACATTAACCATGGTCTATTCTTTCAGAGAGAGGGCTGGCCTCCTCCACATGTGCCCCCCACATTACCCTTGGGCCCTCCTGAAAGCTTGCACACTTTCTGTTCCAAAGCAGAACAAGAGGGTAAAGCGTAGCTGGCCTCATAGGAAGGCGACTGTGCCCACCTTAAAGGCATACTTGGAAGACTTGTTTGTTTGTTAGAACGCACAGGTGACTCAACAATTATAATCAAATGCTCTTCTGGTTGAGACGTGTGGAGGTAATGAAAGAGAGCTAAATGGGTAATGAATAGAGAAATCATTTTGAAAGAAGGTGGGTAGGGAAAGGATTGCTTTCTGAAGATAAAAGTAAGAGTTTTTAAGAGTAGGATTCACTTAGTTCAAGTCATAGAATTTACACATGGGGTGGTAGCTTACAGTACCATGGGGGTTGTTTCTAGAATTGCACAGTTAGTCTTAATATGAAATATATGATATTCTTTCTTCTTGACAACTCAGCTCTCAAGTACCACTCACAGATATATGTATTTCCAGTGGCTTGTATATTGATCGCTGACAGAGCTAACGGTGACAGTAGAGGGAAAGAGAATCTATCAGCTTCTTCCCACACATCATCCTTCAAGAGGAAGAACTAGTTGAGTTGAACCAGAAACTCCCTCTCCCCTTCTTTTCTGACTTGGATTATATCTGTAGGGCTTGCTTCTTTATATATGTTCCCTGTGATTCTATAAGAAATCATTATAAGCATAATTTTCTTAGTTGCCAGGCCAGAAATAACTACTTTTTAGGTGATTTCTAGTACAGTTGGCCTTTTTGATAATTCAGCATACGCCCCTTTAGTGTAGAATTCCTTGAACTTTCAGAGTTGACTGGAAGGACCAGCTCCTTCCCAGGCTAGTTAAGGCTGTGACTTCAGCCACTAGGGTGATGCAGCTGATTAAGTCCTTAGAGAGCAGAGGATAAAGAGACTTTGAAAACCTAAATCCATGGTAAAGAAAGAAGTGTTTCTTATGAGCATGACTATAGTAAAATAGGGAAAGAAAGGAATGCAAATAGTCCAAAATAGAGTGTGAGATTATGCCCTTTTAGAAAGCATTTTAAATGGTGACAGAAGGAGACTTGACTTTGGGTGGTGAACACACCATACAATATACAGGTGGTGTATTATAGAATTGTACACCTGAAACCTATATAATTTTATTTATCAATGTTGCCCCAATAAATTCAATAAAAATTTTTAAAAAGCATTTTAAATCCAAAACTCTCTGTTAATGGTCTCCGAGATCAACTACCAGGCCATAAATTCAGTAGGAAAATTAGGTCAGCATTCAAAAGCGAAAATGAGGAAGAGTCTGGGTACTAGACAAGGCTAAAGGGAGTATTTTAGACCCGTGTAATATCAGTTGTATTGAGAAAATAGAGATGCCAATTCCTGATGAGCATTGTCTTAACATTAGGAAAACCTCTGTTGGTAGCATGATCTTTGGTTTTTGTCTGTAGGGTTCTGTTATTAAAATCTTAGTGAGAGGACATTTATTTTACATGTGGTTTCAGAGTTTGCCTCTCTCATTTCTGATTGTGTCTCTTCCTCTGTGGTAAGGATTTTATTATTTAGGATGAGGCATGTTAGTTTGTCATTTTCTGTCTAACGTCCCCATCGTCATTCCCTGCTTAGTATTCCTGGCCTCCCTCGCTGTATCCTACGACTCAGTATCTGATTCTGTTTATGTCACTATCATCTGCACCTCATGATTATATTTGTGACCTTGATCACATCACCACTCATCTGCTCTGTCTCAGTACCCTCTGATAAAGAAAAATGACAGTTACTGTTTAAGCTCTTTAGAGAAAGATGTATGTCCTTAGATATTTGTGAAATGTTTGTCAGAGTCCTGGGAACTGTAAAATATAGCATTGGAGAAACCTATTTTTTGTTATTGTCTACTTTTTAAAAACTAGGCTGTTAACCCAAGTGCACACCACTGTGAACAGTTGCTATATTTTTAAACCTGTTACTGTGCTAGAGCCTGCCTACTATAAACAATTCCTGGTTTCTTTCTACTAGGACAGGTGAGAATGATGGGCGTCGAATATTGGTGATCTATAAATAGATAAGCTAGATAAAATAGAAGTCCTGTCCTAATTGCTACAAATCAAGGGAAATTGAAATGTCTTTTTGTTGTTGTTATTAATCCTCACCCGAGGATTTTTTTTTCCCATTGATTTTTAGAGAGAGTGAAAGGAGGGAGGAAGGGGGAGAGAAAGAGAGAAACATCAGTGTGAGAGAGATACATAGATTTGTTGCCTCCTGCACACACCCCAGCTAGGGCTGGGGATTGAGCCTGCAGCTCAGATACATGCCCTTGACCAGAATCAAACCCGAGACCCTTTGGTGCACAGGTCAACACTCTAACCACTGAGCACACTGGCCGGGGCTAATCTATCTTTGAATAAAATATAGTCAAATCCCAAGATCCGTCCAGTAATTTCAACCAATATTTAATAAAATTCAACCAATATAGCTTTCATCAAATATTTGGGTGCCAGGTCTTTGCTGGCCACTGGGACAACAAGAAGGTGAAACGCTTGTTCATGAGCTTATAGTCTAATGGGAGAGACAGATATTGTCCTAAAGGAAAAGGGGAGTTATTAAATGTTTTATAGCAGGCAATGATTTCTATAGCTTTGCATTTTAGAAATATTTCCTGAGTTTCTTTTGAAGAACAGTTTTGCATGTAGGGATCAGAGCAAAACCACACGGAAGACCGATTTACAGGCTATGGCAATATCAATTTCAACAACATGCAAGGTTCTCTGTTAAGCATGGAAAAGTGGGGAGTGATGTATATGACATGGTTCTTGCCTCCAGGTGCTTGGAGTATACTTACAGATGCCTGGCACAAAACCATGAGAAACTGCACCACAGTCATGGCCTTGTTGTCCTTAGAAGCATGGGAAACTTTCATTTATCTTGTATTTCATATCTGGAACACAGCTATGGCTTAGCAAATGTTTGAAAGAGTGGAGGAGTTGACAGACTATCTAACAAACAAATGACATATAATTTTAAAGGAGTGAGATTATTTCACATAAGGAAATAATCAGTGTGGAGTCAGGTACCAGGGACAGAGAGCAGAGAAGACAGAGTGATTATCTCCCTTCACATTAGACAGGACAACAGACCTGGGTGTTTAGGTGTAAAATAGTTGTTTCCCAGGAGGGCATAAGAAGGAAGGATATTTAACAGAGAAAACCACGTGCATAGATGTGGGACTGTGAAAATATCTGCAGCTCTCTGACTTCCTGTGTGTTAATCTGGTTTGAGTATAAACAAGAAGGGATTGGGGCTAACAGAGAGGAGGGCTCAGGTAGACAGAGACCACGTCTTTAAGACCTTCATGTGCCACACAGAGTAGCTTAAATCACACCGTGTAGCCTCTTTCAGAATTCTGAGCGGAGGAGGGAAATGACCGGCTGTGTTGCTGGTTCACCCCCACAGTGACAGGGAGAACGCACCGGAGAGCTCGGCGTTACATCGGGAAGGTCAGCTACACAGGGACACTTTCGTGAAAATGGAGTTAAGATGATGGTCCAAATTCACCCAAAACAACAGACCGAAAACAACTTAAACTCTGTTTTAACAAAGGACCTAGAAGGCCTCTGTAACTCTGAACTACCATTTACAAGGGGGATTGAATACAGTTATGGGAAGATGTCCTTGCCTGAATATTTCAGACACCAGAGCAGAGCACTGCCAAGTGGAACATGCTGAGGCAATGTTATAAACCATTGGGATGGAGAAACCAGAGTTCTAAGGTTAGGGAAGGAAGGGAGCCCGAGAAGCAGTCAATGCATGTTATCTACAGAGAAAAAAAAAAGAGTATGAACTACGATCATAATCATAATTTCACCTCTTCTTAGGTAGTGAATCAATGTACAAAGAGAATCTGCGAGTTATACTAGTGAAATTCACTGCACCTGGAAAGAAATATGAGTGGTAGGTAAAAATTGTTCCTTTGATAAATATGGATGAAGAAAGACTCCCATTGTATCACAGAATTGTGAACATTTATATGATGAGAAAAAAGGAAAATAACAAATTGATATATCATCATATACAGTAAAATCCACCTTTTTAAAGGGTATAATTTAGGGGCTTTTAGGATATTCAGAGTTATCTAATTCAGAAAGATTTTTTTATTTTTATTTTTATTGTTGACACTATTACAGATGTCTTACTCCCCGCCCCGGTCATCACCACACTGTTGTCTGTGTAAATGGTTATGCATAGATGTTCTTTGGCTAATCCCTTTACTTCTTTATCCAGTCCTCCCTCCTCCCTTCTCACTCCCCTCTGACAGCTGTCAGTCTGTTCCATGCATTCATGCCTCTGCTTCTGTTCTGTTTGTCAGGGTATTTTGTTCATTAGATTCCACATATCAGTGAGATCATATGGTATTTGAATTTCTGTGACTGGCTTATTTCATTTAGCATAATAATTTCCAGGTCCATCCATGTTGTCGCAAAAGGTAAGATTTCCTTCCTTCATTTTTTATAGTCGTATAGTATTCTATTGTGTAAATGCACCACAGTTTTTTTAATCCACTCATTTACTGATGGGCATTTGTGCTGTTTTCAGATTTCGGCTGTAAATAGTGCTGTTATGAACATAGGGGTGCATATCATCTTCCTGATTGTTGTTTTGGGATTCTTAGGAAGTATTCCCAGAAGTGGGATTGCTGGGTCAAGGGCAGTTCCATTTTTAATTTTTTGAGGAATCTCCATACTGATTTCCACAGTGGCTGCACCAATCTGCATTCCCTCCAACAGTGCAGTAGGGTTCACTTTTCTCTACACCCTCACCAGCACTTGTTCTTTGTTGATTTATTGGTGGTACCATTCTGGCAAGTGTGAGATATCTCACTGTGGTTTTAATTTGCCTCTGTCTGATGGGTAGTGATGCTGAGCATTTGTTCATATGTATATTGGCCATTTGTATGTCCTCTTTGGAGAAGTGTCTGTTGAGGTCCTTTGCCCACTTTTTAATTGGTTTGTTTTTATCAATCCCAAAAGAAACCCCGTATACATTGGAAGTCAGCCTCAATTTTCCCTTTCCTCTCACTTCTAAGAACTACAACTAGTCAACTTTCTATCTCTACAGATTTGCTTATTCTGGACATTTTAAATCAATTAAATCACACAATAGGTAGCTTGTTGTCTGGCTTCTTTCACTTAACATGTTTTCAAGGTTTATAGATGCATGTACCAGAACTTAGTTCTGTTTTATGGCAGAATACTTTTTTCATATGGATACACTACATTTTGTTTCTTTGTTTAGCCATTCATCAGTTAATTGACATTTGAATTGTTTCTACTTTCTGGCTATTGTGGAAAATGCTTCCATGAGCATTCAGTAAAATCTTTAATGTGAACATCTTTTTTAAACATCTATTTAGTATTTACCTAAGAGTAGAAATGCTGGCTCATATAGTAACTCTATGTTTAATTTTTGAGGAACTGCCAAGCTGTTTTGAAAGTGACTGCACCATTTCGCATTTTTACCAACAAGTCTTCACCTCCTCATAGCTGTTATTGTTCCTCTTGATTATAGTCACCTTAATGAACGTGAAGTCTCATTATAGCTTTGATTTGCATTTTCTTAATAACAAAAGAGGTTGGACATATTTTCATAATTTTTTTTTTAATCCTCACCTGAGGACATTTTTCCATTTTTTGTTCAGATAGAGTGGGAGGGAGAGAGAGAGAGAAACATCGACGTCCAGGGCCGGGAAAAAACTGCAACCAAGGTACGTGCTCTTAGCGGGAACCGAACCCAGGTCTCTCTGGACCACAGGCTGATGCTCTAACCGCTGAGCCAAACCGGCCAGGACTAAAGGGTTTTTTTTGTTGTTGTTTTATTTTTTTTTGGTACATGCCCCTAGCGGGAACCAAACCCAAGACTCTTTGGTCTGCAGGCCAACGCTCCAACCGCTGAGCCAAACTGGCCAGGGCTTCATAATCTTATTGGCCACTGTATACCTTCTTTGAAGAAATGTTTATTCAATCCCTTTGCCCACTGTTTAATTAGATTATTTGTATTTTTACTGTTGTGTGGTCAGAGTTCTTTATATATTCTGGATACCAGTCCCTTACCAGATATATAATTTGAAAATATTTTCTTCCATTTTGTGGGGTGGTCTTTTGACGTTCTTGGTAGTGTTCTTTGAAACAAAACAATTTTAATATCTTTTTTTTTGATCATTGTCATATCTAAGAAACCACTGGCAAATCAAGGTCACAAAGATTTGAGCCTATGTTTTCTTCTAAGGTTTTATATTTTATCTTTTATATTTAGGTATTTGATCCTATTTGAGTTATATTTTTGTGTATAGTGAAAAACCGTGATCCAACTTCATGCTTTTTTGTATGTGGATATTCAGTGGTCCCAGCGCCATTTGTTGAAAGGTTACCCTTTCCCCATTATAGTGTCTTGGCACCTTTGTGAAAATATATTGAACATAAGTGTAAGGTTTTGTTCCTGGAACTTCTACCACAAGATTTAGTTTTAGTTTGTTACTTGGCTCAATATTAAGTAACAGCTTGCACAATTATAAAAATATAAACACTGAAATAAAAATAACCAACGTTTGTGATAACTGTACAACAAGTTTTGGTACATGCCCCTAGCAGGAACCACACCCAATACATAGAGAGGAGAGTATGAATTCTCATAACAGCAATTTAACAAATACTGCCTGATGTTGATGAGCTGGTAGCAACATATGCATAATAGACATTTTGAACTAAATTCCAAAAGTAAAATTTGAGGATGGTTGTCTTGTCGAAGACAAGGGGACAAAAGACATGTGTATAAAAGTCCTATGACACTATTTGAGTTTTGAACTATAGTATATTACTGCATGGAAGTAAATATTGATCATTAGCTGCAGGGAAATGATTTCAGGATGAAGCCCTGTGATGAGGGCTGGAAACTGAAGGACAGTGAGTCAGTGTGGCCTGGTTTGCAAGGAAATAGCAAGCTAGATGTTCAAGAAAGTTGCCTGGAAGGGAAGGGAAAAAAGTAGAGAGGGTGAGGGGAAATATGAGATTAATGGTTATATCAATTCAGTTAGTCTATTTATTGTTAAAATATTTAGAATGTATATAGGCTGGGGGGCGGGGGGTAGATGGTAAGAAAATGTGAGAGAAGCAGCCCCGAATGCTCTGAAAAGATGCGTCTTCCTCTGAGACTGGAAGGTGATAGGATGGGAGTGGCTGCACATACATTTATATGAAGAGAGAGAAGAAGCTGAGGGTATTTTTGTCTGGGAAAATTTTAGGCTAAGAATGGAAAAGAACCATCTATTGTAAAATGAGTTGATCAGTTATTGAGGAGAAAGATGGAGATCTGAAATAAATGCTTGAGGGATTGAAAATTGGTACCAACATGTATAAAATTAACAAATCATGCTGGAGAGTCAAATAATATTTAAGCCACTATGAATTACGATTAGGGCCACCATTCCTGAAATCACTGTCAGGGGGTTTCTGAAAATAACAGTAGCACTCAATGGTCTGGGTGGGAGAGGGGTAAAAAATTAGTTATTTATTAGGATCAGGGTTAAGGAGTTCAGAGTTGACATTTGGAGGTGAAACTGTTAGGAGTTGAAACTGTTAAGAAAAGACTAGCCCAAATGGCTGTGCTTGAGGAGGAAAGGAGATGATGTTGGGAAATAAGAGTGTTCAAGAGACTAAGAGAATCCATGAGGTTGAAGAAAATTTCAGGGAGGTCAGAGAAATTTTTAAAAACGCTCTCTGTCTCTCTCTCTCTCTCTCTCTCTCTCTCTCTCTCTCTCTCTCTCTCACACACACACACACACACACACACACAGAAAAGTAGAATACAAATTTTATTTAAACAAATAACTTGCCTTGCCCAGTCCCTTGAGTTTTGTTGTAAGGATATTTAGTGTTTACTTAAACAATTCTATTACCTGCACAATTAGAATGGGAAATGATGTGTTGAAGATTGACAATGAGAACAAATAGCCTCTAGTCCTTCAAAATTGAGGGAGAATTTCTTAAGGAAATATAGTTTCAGGAGACTTTGAAGGATGGCAAAGGAACTTCTGAAAAAGTACGGTGGAGATGGCATTCCAGTTTTTGTGCAGGAGAAAGTGAGCTTGGATGAAGAGAACCACGGGCTTTAAATCTTTACATCCGGGAGTGTATTTCCGAGAAAAATGAGACCCAGATGGATTTTGGCCAGTTAGTCAGTGTATGCTTAACCTCCCCTTGGATTAAATCTCTTTCATGTCACCTCCCCCAGGAAAGTCTGTAAAGTAGTTGTAAGCTACAGCTAGCAAGCCCTCCTGAATGACATATTCATAGCTAATCAGCTGCACTTCACTCTTCCCTTCCTGCTCAGCTTTCTCAGCCACAGCTGCTGCTCTGAGCTCCTTCCACTGCCAAGTGGGAGCTGAGAGCGGGCTGGGGCAGGAAGCAGAGAACAGCAGGGTCATAAACAGGAAAACATAAAGGGATAGAAGATGACGATTTAAAATAAAAAAGAGTTCAAAATGGGAGTGAGGGATTTGGAAAGAAACACAGTTTGTGAAAGGAATAAAAATAATATTAGAGGAAGAGGAAAAGGTGAGAAAAAAACAAATAGGATGATAATGACAGAAATCTTAGCCATTTTGAGGTTGCTTTTTTTTTTTGTTGATATATATATATATATATATATATATGTATGTATATGAAGAGTAGTAAATATAGGACCCTTAGACCAGTGTTTATTATCATTTTTTTTCACTGTGAACACATATAGCACACTAATTTTAATTCCATTCCTATCTCTTTCAGCTAATAGGTAAAAGTGATCTTGTTACAAGAATAACTATTTATCTTAATAACAATTAAATGTTTGATTTTCTTTTTTTATTATAAATTACTCTCACAACCAATTTTAGCACCCAGGTTGAGGACAGCTAGGATAAGGTACTTAGGAAATGTTGCATGCCAGTTTGCTGCACAATACAGAATAGTTTCTATATGTAAATGAGTAGCTGGCAGAGTGCAATCAATTCAGCAAATAACTTTTGAGCATCTCTAATGTGCTAGGCATATTGATCCTGATCACTTACCATAAACTCTCCAAGAGCAATATTTTTCTTGATCCTGTCCTTTCTCTCCCTCCTTCTCTCCCCCCTCATCTCAATTTCTATCACTGTATGATCTATACTGTGTGTTCTATAATTAAATGTATAAATTAGGGGTGCTCTGGGGCTACAAGGGTGCGAATGATCTAGAATCTTCCTCTAAGTACCATTTTAAACTAAGAGGAAGAAAACATATAATTAAAAATGTGATGCTCTAATTTCTTAGATATGAGTGTTATCAGCATTCTCCTTGGCCTACATTTGTATCCTCTACATCCTATGACATTTAAAAGAGTTCTACTTTCTCCAGGGAAGTTTTAATCTGTAGAAGATGCAGAATCAAGAGAATCTGAAGATTGGTAGGAAAAATAATCCAGACAAACAAGAAGCTAACTCAATCTAGAAAGCGGAGCAAGAAATGCCATGGATACTGGGCGAATGTTGGAAGGTATATTGTTCTAGAGCAGTTGAAGATAATAAAGAAGAACTGAGAAATAGCCAAGTAACTTTTTGAGAAATTTTATGGTGGTTTACATATTGGATAGCAAGTACAAATTAATAGATGAAAATACAAATTGGTATTTAAATATTTTGATTGCCGGACTCCCCCTTTGAATGTATTCCCTGTGGAGACTGAGTTACATTGGACCCTGGCCTTTTGAAAGGCTATATTATTATTGAATACACAAAGCAATGAGTCTGAAGGGGGGTAACAATTTGTTGTTGAAGACCTGAGTAAAATCTGATGGGATATCGAGAAAGGAAAAGGTAATATTTAAGCAGGTTTTTGAAGGTTGTAAGAAGTCCTTGGATGAGTGGGAAAGACATTTCATGATGAAGGTAATGTCTGAGAAATAGCAACTTGTTTGAAATGATAAAATCTGTGTATTGGAACATAGATTTTATGACTGAGTGTGCCAGAAAATGAGGTCAAAAATATTTATTATAACTACTGTTATTGAATGCTTGATAAATGCCAGGTATTGTAGTTATCTTCATTGTTGCAACCAAGTTGTGACTATATACATCATTGTAGTCAAGGGTAAATAATTAGAGGAGGACTATGGATAGGATTCTGGTGAATACTGAAGCTAAACACAAGACAGAGGAATAGAAGAGTAAACTATGAATGGGAGTAACAGAGAATCAGTGTCCCAGACAGAGGAGAAATGATCCAAGAATATGGGTAAAATTTGGGCTACAAGACCAAATTTCAGTAGTTTGAGAACTGAGAATAGAGTAGAAACTGACATTTAGGAGACCATTGTTGGCATTCTGGAGGAGCATTTTCAGTAGAAAGTTGGGAATCGACATGATAGTAGAGGAAGCTTCAATGAATGTATAATGAGGAGGTAGAAGCAGCATAGAACCAGCTCTCTTGAGGATCAGTGGACCTTGAAGGAAATGGGAGAGTGATTCCAGGTATCAACAAGACCTGAGAACCCTCTTACAGATGAAGAGGAAGGAACCATGAAGACAGCAGGATTGATCTATGAGAGAGAAAATGCCACTGATGCAGGCATCTGATGGGAGAGGGTGGGCTCCAACAGACAGTTGGAAGAGTTGGGCTTGGAAGAGAAGGAAACCACAGGAAGGCAGAGCTGGAGGGAGGGCTTAACTGTTGCTCTGACTCTGTACTCAATGTTTACTTACTGTTTTGAACCACCACTTTCTACGTCTAGGAGTAACAAGCCAAACCTGATAATCAGATCACAGCGACAATTCCAATGTAGCCAGGGCACTGTAGGACCCTGAGTGTGTTCCCAGTGTTGATCAGAATCAATAGTTCCAAGCCTTCTTTATAACTAGCTAGGACTTTTCTAATATAGGAAGTTTTCAGAGTAATGTAGAAATGTGACCTGCATCAGCTTTGCATCTAGGCCCAGGAAGAACAAGACAGGGCATAGAATGAAACACAGGTTATATAGGGCCCTGTGTATGCCTGAGCTCTCACCCATTCTCAGGTGATCCCCTAATTATAACACCAATCACATCCACTAAAATGTTAAACCACTCGACTACCCCATTATGTTTCTGGGGTGTGAGGCTGCTCAGGAGCACAGCATTCTGTCCAAGCACAGTCACACGGCCGTCAGTGTGACGCACACACTTTATGCACCCCATTTTCATCATGCTGCAGTTAATTTTCCCGTTTTTGTAGGGAACAGTTTTTTCTTACCTAATTGAAGTCTACTCTTTAGGCAAGAAAAATAACCCACCCATTTTTAGAACATAGGAACAGATGCTATGTTTGGTCTGAATTTGTGAATTGGAAAACAAATATAATCGCGTGGTATTATTTGAGTGCCACGCCAGTCAGTACACTGTCTTCTTATACTTACCCATCAATATCTAAGGCCTCAAATGTCAGAAATTTATAATTATTTTCTTTGTAGCTTATATTTGCTTATTTACCCTATTAAACTCTAAACATTTGTGAGGTGGTGGTGAATGAGTCCTAATCAGTTAAATCCTAGGGAGGGATTCCTTTATATATGGTATTTCTCAAAAATATTACAGCCTTAAATACTCCAGGGTGTTTGAAATAATTATACTTAAATACTCCAGTTAGAAAAGGAAGTTAGGAAAGTTAGGAGTTAGAAAAGGAAGATCCCGCCCCCCTCACTTTATAGGTGAAGAAACTGAGTTTCAGAGTTAAGTGACAAGCCTATTTTAGAAGTGGCTAAAGTAGGCTGAGCTGGTGTGGTACAGTGGATGAGCATCAACCCATGGATCAGGAGGTCACGGGTTCGATTTCCGTTGTGGGCTTGATCTCCTCTAAGGGGTGTGCAGGAGGCAGCCATTCCATGTTCCACTGTCATCAATGTTTCTGTCTCTCTCTCCCTCTCCCTTCTTCTCTCTCTAAAAATCAATAAAATATATATATGTTTTATATATAACTAAAGACATAGCTAAGCTAGAAGAATCCAGGTGTTTGCAGTTATTAGAGCCATCTTATTCAACTCCTTACTTAACGGCATAATTGTTTAAGAGGCAGGACATTGTGGTTCTAGGAGCACAGGCTTTATAACCGGGTTAGAAGCTTGGTGTCACTGTGTCATATTGTTACTACTTACTGAGCACCTAGTGTATACCGATTACCATGCACTTTGCTCTACAGGTAATCTCACTTACCAATTATACACAGGGCTGCAAGATTGGTACTATTATCCACATTTCAATAAATACAAAACTGTTACTTAAAATGATTCTTTGGCTAGTACTGGGCCAGCTAATAACTGACAGAGCCAGGATTTGAACCCTACCCTATTCGGCCTTGTTTCCTCCATGCTTCCTCACTGGAGTTCACAGCTTACATGCCACGTGACCATGGAACATTCACTTTAGTTTCAGCTTCCTTATTTTTTAAATGGATACATTTGTAACAGCATACTTTGCAGGGTGTTTGACAATTAAATCAGAACACAAGGGAAACATCGAATACAGTATCTCCAGTTGCTTCAACAGCAAGTGATGGGTGCTCTTTGTCACTCTAAGTTGCGCAGTTGGCTACTGTTGAAACTGGACCCAGCTCTAGGTTTTTTGATTTCTGGCTCCCTGCCAGGTTGCCCTGTGATACTGAGAGCAGGGCCTTGGGGGGCAGACAAAGGAACATGAGGAAGAGGAAAAGAAAAAAGGACAGAAAGTCAGGGGAGCCAGCAGTGACAGTCACAAATATAATGATGGGCACGTGGCTTATCAGGAAGGGACCCTCGGGGAGGAATCGGTCATGTGTGCAGCGGAATGGCTGTCAAGTAGAAATAGCCCCAGTGGGAAGAGAGGTGTTGATGGATGTGAAAGCAAGCTGAGCCATCTTTTGGCTTAATTTACCATTTATTTGACTTGAGGTAAACTAGGAGGAAAGTTCTGTTTAAAATGGATTTCAAATTATGAAATTAAGGAAGCTGCACATTGTAGGCATAAAAATTACAGATTGTCTGATTCAGCCAAATATAGAGAGGATCAAATAAATATGATTAAAACATCATTGGAGTTTAAGATGGATATAGTTGTAAGGAAGGACCAGGCTATTTTGAATGAGTTTACCCATCCATTTACTCATTCAGTAAGTACTACTCAGCTCCGGCCATGTGGGAGATGAAGCAGTTAGCAATACAAAGCTGAAGGAAGAATGGGCCTTTCCTCGAGGAGGTCAGATTCGGGTAGGAAACATGTATAAGCAAGTAACTATAGTATGGCATTTAAAGCCCCATTAAAGCGACCTGTATAGAGTATTATTGGAGTACAGAGCAGGAATGCAATGTAGCCTTGAAGAGCAGTTTAAGAACTACTTAACTAACTTAAAAGGTTTATTTTCTTGGAAGATCAATAGCAGTTATTCTGAAGGAAAAGTGAGGATTAATCCAGAAAGAAGAACTACTTACAAATACACAGAAACATCCCATACTCAAGGATAGGCAATGCGTTGTGGCCGGGGTGTTGGGTCCAGGAGGAAAGGTGATAACACTGAGGGAATTTTACTTGTGGGTGTGCAAGAGGCAGCCCATTGATGTCTCTCTCTCACATCGATGTTTCTATCTCTCTCTCTCCCCCTCTCTCTCTCAAAAAATGCACTATTTAGGTTTGTTGATTGTGAAAAATAAAATACGAAAAAGAAATCATCTTGAAAGGTAAAACACTGATAGACCTAGAAGTACCTTGGAATTAAATGCAGAAGTACTACAATAATTATTTTGCTCTGCTATTACAATGGCTAAGTGAAATATGTTCCCTCTTTGTGGGGCCCTGTTTATTACCATGGAAAATGGTAGATAGTCCAGAAAAATAGGGAAGACAACTTCCAAATAATGGGCAAAGGACATTTTAAAACTACAGCTTGAAGATTCCTAGCCACGTTTTAGAATGAGTTATTAAGAGGAGAAATAGCTAGTTGAGGAAAGGACACAATGATCTCTAGTTACCAGGGGAGTACACTGAGAAAAATCCATTCTGAATAATTTCATTTTCTTCTTGGATGATGCTATGAGATTCTGTAGACCAAGAGAATGCTGATAGTTACTTTCATTTTAGCAAGATGACATTTGAAAATATGTGTATGACTACAAAGGGGATGAAAGTACCTTTAAGTCATATTTGTATCTGGGTGACCCATCTGTCACTTACAGAAAATGTCAGCCAACTTTTGGTAGAAAGAGCCAGAGAGCAAGTGTTTTAGGCTTTGTGGTCTATGGTCACTGTTGGAACTACTCAACTCTGCCTTAGTAGTATGAAGGCAGAGACTGATATACATAAATGAATGAGTGTGGCAAGGGTTCTAACAGACTTTCTTTACAAAAACAGATGGCAGGTTGAATTTGGTCCACAGGCTGCGATTTGCTGATTCCTGCTTTATGGTGTTGAATAATGGGTTGAGATCAACCTGGACTGAGGTTTCTAGTGGCAGTCCACTGAGACTCGACTTTGTTAAAAAATTTTCTCAGCAATGTTGATGAGGTAGCTGGCAAGTTAATCATGTTTATGAGTAATAAAACTGATGGGAAATAGCTCACATTTGGAAGACAATCATGATTCAAATGGTTATTTGATGGATGAGTAATGAGCAACAATGAGAACATGAAATTTAGGGCTACATTTCAAGTTGCGCTAAAGTCGAAAAGGAACTCTGGAAGTACAGGGGGAGACTTTGCCTGAGAGTAATTCATGTAGAAAAAAAAAGTCTGTAATGACCAAAATGTTCACAGTCAGCCAGTGATGTGAGGTGGTTACCAAGAATGCTGAGGATGCCTTAGGCCAAATTAACCAAGTACAGTGTCCAAGGAAAGTTGCGATCCAACAGGAGGATTGGGTGTGGGTCAGAACCCACTGGATTGGCACATTCAGTTTTAAGTATCAAGTCTTATAAACTATTTTGCCATTTGAATGAGTATACATACCCATTGGTTTGGAGATCCCATTTATTCCTAGAACTCTTGTAATTATCTTATAAATGTGTATTCAGTGAAGAAGATATTTAATTTCTTTAAATTACTAAAGAAGTCATTTTTGGGAGTTGAAAATTTCTGCTTTTTGGGGGGTGATACAGGAGTAGGGGCTGTATCATTGTTCTAGGAGGAAACATTTTGATAGCCATCTTTAGTCACATATGACCTGATTTTAGTTTAGGAAGTATTGAATTAGCAAATTAGCTTAAGTGCAGACATTTTAGACATATTTTAAGAGTATAGTTTAGGAATTGATACTTGGATATATTAGAAAATGTGGTGATTGGAGAATTAGATAATTTCCTCCCAATTCAAACCTAAATCTGTAGTTTGACTGCCCTATATCTGCTTGAAAACATATGTTTCCCTAGGAGGTACATGTATGTGTTCTGATGTAAGTATGACTTTGTTTATAGGAAACTGAGAGACCAGGCTAAAAGTAGGAAGGTTATGTTGGTTTAGAAGACAGATTGTGATTTGAACTTGAACTGGGCCTAGTTAAACACTACCTGGCTTGCCTGCAGGTGTTCTCTTCATGGTATATTATCTGAAAACACATAAGGACTCTGCCCTTCCCCATGACCTTGTCCTGCCCCAGCCTCAAGGACAGCCTGCACCAGGTGCTGGGCTTTCTTCAGTAGGCAGAGAGTGGAGAGAAGAGGCCTTTTAAAAGAGAAATTATTGTACTTTGAAATGTTCCTCTAAGAAAACAATAAATGTATTTTATACATCTTTTATGGTTGTCCATGGCACAAAGGTAGGCTTTATACAAGCTATTCCATTGCTGATATAGTGTAAGATCTCTATTGTTTCTTTAAAAATCAGAGGGCATGAGAATTATTTGAAGTGCTTGAAGAGTGTAGTTCTTGGGCCCATATACAAAGATTTTTGATTTACATCTGCATTTTTTAAACAAAGTGCCAGATAATCTTGACACACTTGGTCCTGTAGTCAAATTTTACATCTGTTAGATTCTATAGGTCAAAACCTACTATCTATCCATTCCTTTGTGATAAAATAGTTTTTTATTGACAACAGTATTAAACAGTGAGAAGACAGCTAGCATCATCACAAACTTTTGGATTTTTTTTTGAGGGTTAAGAAAACATAAGAACCAAAGAATAGAAACAGAAAAATATATATATAAATAAGAGGAGATTTTATTTGTTGGAGGCACAAACTCCCTAGGTCTTGAATTAATAAATAACCCAGTAGTCATGAACTTTTCATTAGGACTACTTGGTAGCTTCATAGAGGATCCATATTCAGGATATTGCAATTCATTCTACATCAGCCTGCCTTAGAAGTAATTATCATTGAATTGATTCAGGTTCTATCAAGACACGTTCTCAGATGAATTATTTTAATGTATAGATCTTGTAACTTTTTTCCTTATGATTTATAAGATGAGATTGTGTAAGGCTGGAATGATTCACGATTGTGTGTGTGTGTGTGTGTGTGTGTGTGTGTGTGTGTGGCTTGATTTTGTTTTAGAATTATTGCAGCTATATCTCTGTTAGGCTATTTCTACCAATGTGTAATCTAAGCCTCTATTTATTCTTCTGTTAAATGGGAAGGAAAATGTCTAGTTTTACAACTCTAATCTTTTGGGATCCATTGAGACCACTCTTTTGAAATTGTTTTATAAATAATTAGCACTAAAATATTTTATTCATTGTTTAAAGGGACAGAAATAGTGTGGGCAGCAACATGGGAGAATGAAAGCTCCCATTTGCCAGAAGTCATTATGGTTCAATGTGGCTGAAGTGTAAAACAAAATTAGTGGAACAGTGGAAAATAGGTTTGGGGTCAAATTATGGAGGCCTTGATTGCCAGGCCACGTTTGTACTTTTATTCATTAGATAATGCAAATGATTGCCTTATGAATAGAAGATTGACGTGATCAGAAAGATTATATAGCATTAGGTGTAAAAGGTCCTTGAGTGGAACAGTGATGAATTAAGTGATTATTGAAACAATCTAGATGAGAGGTAATGAGGCTCTGTACTAGAGACACGGAGATGAACATGAACATGAGGGCTATTTCAGGCAGAGAAGTTGAGCACAGAATCAGTCTCAGTAATGAAGGGTGGATGAATAGGAATATTTGTGCTGTCTTTGCTGCTTCCAACTTTTAATGACTGGGAGAATGAATAGAAACAGGAAACAGAGGTATGGCCCCAAATCTTAAACTTATATCTGGTTCAATATTTCCTGTTTTATTGTATAGTTCCAAAAGAGATTTTTGTGTTACTAGGAAGTTTTTTTCTCAAATTGCCCCAACGTGTGCATTCATTGTTTAAAATTATACTTTTTGGATATTCAGTAGTATTTTCATGTCCCATATCTATTAGCCAACATTCCAACTTCCATGTGTTCACTCTTACATGAAATACATTTACAGAATTTTTCTGACACTACATTATATTACATGTGTAAGGACTAAATCTGGAAAAGTTTAACAGATAAAAATCCATTCTTCTAGTTATGCACAAGGGATTAACACAGGCAACTCCCATTAATGTTAATCATCCAACACTTTGGCCATTAAAGTTTCACCACATTCAGAGGAAGAGGTCACATATGAAGAAGAGAGGCCAGTAAATCATTTCCATGCAGTGTACTGTATGAGCCATTACATAAATTTATTTAAAAAATGAAATGAAGGCATATTTTTTTCTAGGATAAACCTGAAGAGCAATATTTCCATCTTAAGGGTCTCAGATTTACTTTGTCTGAGATGGCCTTCCATCTTATCCCAGGTCAGCAGGACTCGTGCTCTTGGTTATATCTTCTGTGGATGTTCAGTGCCTTCTCCATCATCTAGCATTTCATTAAACTACTTCCTATGCTTTGGAAATAATAATGACCACTAATTATTGAATCTTCAAATGTAACAAATAAAAAAAATTAGTGCTTTATTTATAAACAATTTTGTAAGAGCAGTCTCAATTGATCCTCAAAGGATTAAGTAGAGTTATAAAACTAAGCATTTTCCTTTCCATTTAATAGAAGAGTAAATAGAGACTTGGAGCGATTACATACTGATAGAAATACAGATATATATCTGCAAGAATTCTAAAACAAAATATGTTAGTTGCTTTAGACCAGAGGTTCTCAGTGCAGCCCTAGGTCCTCAACATCAGCAGCACCTGAGAAGTTGTTAGAACTGCAAACTCTTGGCCTCCGCTCCTGAACTACAGGATCAGAATGTGGAGGCATGGGGCCCAGCTTGCCTTATAACAAGCCCTGCAGGTGATTTTGATGGACTCTGAATTTTGAGAACCACTGCTTTAGACATTTCTTCATCACAATACACCACCTATTAGGAATTGTTCTTTTTTTAATGTCCAAACTGGGGTTTAGAGAAAAAGGAACTTGGCCAAAGTTGGGTAAGTCTAGCATCTTAAAACCAGGCCTGCAACCTCCTTCTCTCCTCATCATACTTACACTGTAGTGTGTGTTGACTGAATACTAAATGTAAGCCTGTCATAGAACGAGGCTCTGTTTGTGACTTCTGCATTTATATCATGAGGCCATGGACAGAATTTTTGGCCCCTGTTTGCCTGTATCTTCATCCATAAAGTAGAGTAAGGAACATTTACTACTGTGTGTGTATGTGAGATCAGCCAATCAATATGCTAGCACCCAGGGCTACGAGACAAACACTAAGATATGCTAGGTGACTAGAAAGATAAATGACTTGAAAATACATTTCCAAAAGAAATGCATACAAATAATAACACAATATGCTTTGATAAATTAATTTAACTTCTCTAACATGTACATCTCTACTGAATAGTACTAAGAACTTTACATGGTGTCAGGCTAAATAAAACCATTTGGCCCTGGCGCTGAACACACCAGGGATACTGCAAATTCAGCCCCGGATTCCCAGCTTCCTTTCTTCTTCCTAGGAATTATATTTACCTCTCTTCGTAGAAAAATACAATAGCATGGTTACTCTCTGGTAAGCCTTGTACCTGTCACTAATCCCACTCTTCCAAGGAAACTGGCTCTTCTAAGATTAGTTTTTATCCATCTCAGTAATATTTATGGAAAACCTGTTATGTTCCCAATACCGGACACTGGAAGGAATGTAGACATGAACTGGCAGATCTTACACATTCTCTGCCTCACGGTAGTGAAAGTAAGTCGTATATGTACAACAAAGGCTAAAACCAAGCAACACTGTAAGAAATCTCATGGAGGAGGACCTTGCTCTTAGAGTGGCTACGAATTCAAGGAGCAGTGTGAGATGTTTGGGTTAAGGTGATCTTGGAAGAATTCATCTTGAAAGTTGAAAGCCTAGGAAAGGTCCAGAGAAAAAGAGAAGGAAAGGGGAGGACACCTTATTCTTGGGCAGTGCCCATTTCACCCCACCACTCTCTCCCTTCCTAGTTCTTCTCTGGTCCGACTCAGAGAGACATGGACATGCCAGTGTGCATCTGTGTGGCCCAGGAATACAGGGCTATTGCTAATTTTTTTTTTTTTTTTTTTATCCTCACCCGAGGACATTTTTCCATTTTTTTGTACAGATAGAGTGGGAGGGAAAGAGAGGAAGGGAGAGAGAGAGAAACATCGACGTGAAGGGACACATCGAGTGGCTGCCACCCGCACGACCAACCAGGGCCGGGGACAAACTGCAACCGAGGTACATGCCCTTAGCGGGAACCGAACCCGGGTCTCTCTGGACCGCAGGCTGATGCTCTAACCGCTGAGCCAAACTGGCCAGGGCGCTATTGCTAATTTACACATTGGTTATATTTGGTGAGGTTTCTTGTTCCGTTTACAGTCTAGTTAGAGTGGGGTCTATATTTAGAGGTAAAAGAAGGAGTTGCACATTTCTCTGAGAGCACTGTTCACTTGTGTAAAATTTTAACCTGACTTCATAGGAAAGGAATGAAGTGGGAGAGGGGCATGCTAATTGGCGAGTAAGAGGTAGAGGCAGGATGTTAAGCCCTAGAAGATGCAGCTGGGCGTCTCTCTGGATGCTGCCCTCATCTGTGCACTGGCAGTCTGTGTCCTGATGTGGCTGAACTGAATAACTTGCAGCTCATGTCAAGAGCCCCTCTGAAAAGCAATTGTTGTATTCACCATATGATTTCAATTCTTCGTAGACTATAAAAGAGACAATTCACCATTTTTTGAAAGGGATTTGAGCAGGAATGTTGGTAGCATATGTATTATTTAGACCCTGCTGTCTTGCTTCGGTCTCACAAAGGAGAACGACAGCATCATCGCAGTGGTTTCAATGCATGTGATGGTGGAAATAGAGATGTTGGATTTTGGAGCTTCTCTGAATTGCCTGTAATATGATAACCTATAATTACTTGCTGAGGATATTAAACCGTCAATTTTTTTCCAACCCATCATTGCAGATAGGTGCCTGATATCTCGTTATATAAAAAATCATATTGCATATACATCTGAGAAATGTAATATAATGATAACAAAATTATTAACTCCAGCTCATATTTTATCCAAAGTCATGCATATGAAAGATTACAGGACAGTGCATGAACACAACTGATAGCTAGATTTGGCTCACTCTTATTTTCTACAGAGTCATATAAAACAGATTTGAGACCTTTTCAGTGAGGTACTTGGAAATTTGTATAAGACTGTTACATCAAGACACATTGATACAAAGGCTTGGTAGCAGCACCATCTTATAGTTACATAGTTCCTCTTCCCTTCACTTTTGGCATGAGAGGAAGGAAGGTTATTTCTGAAACTTCTGAGTCAACTCTGCCCTTGCATGCTGAGCAGTTAGGCTTTTTCACTTGTGCATGTTTCTGGAAACTTCTCTTATTACAACCCCTGCCCCACTCAGTTCCTAACCTCAGCTGTTCTAGATTCTTTGTAAGCTTTCTTTAACATGATTCTCAGGCTTTGTATTTCCAGAATTATCTTCTCTGAACACACCTTTGGTCACGTCACTGCCAATTCACTCCCCAAACAAATTACCAACTCCTCAGAGGAATAACTAGGGTCCTCCTGCAAAGAATATTGACTACTCTTTCCAGGTGTATACCTCACACTCTAGGCAGTCTGGGCTATAGAGGTTCTTTTGTTGTTGTTGTTGAAAGTATTACAGAGAGACTAATGTATGGAGATATCCCACACACTCCCTGCCCCCCAACATGGACAGCCTCCCCCATTACCAACATCATTCACCGGAACAATACTTTTTTTTTTTTAACCAAGAATGAATCTACAGTAACACATCATAATCACTCAAAGTCTATGGTTTACCTTAGGGTTCACCCTTGGTGCTGTACAGTTATGGTTCTGGACAAATGTATAATGATATATATCCATCATTATAACATAATAGAGAGTATTTTTACTGCTCTAAAAATTTTCTGTGCTGATTCATCTACACCTTATTCCCCAAAACCACTGATCCTTTTCATTGTCTCCCTAGTTTTGTCTTTCCCGGAAAGTCATGTAGTTGGAATCATACAGTATGTAGCCTTTTTGGGTAGGCTTCTTTCACTTAGTAATATGCATTTAAATTTCCTTGCTGTCTTGACCCATACCATACTGTCTGGATTACTACAACTTTATAGTAAGTTTTAAAATTTGGTAGTAGTATTTCTCTAATTTTGTTCTCCTTCAATGCTGTGTGGGCTATTCTGGGTCATTTGCCTCTCTGTATAATCATTAAAATTAGTTTATAAATATTCATAAAATACAGCGACAGGATTTTGATTGTATTGAATCTATAGACCAAGTTGGGAAGAACTGACACCTTGGGTCTTCCTGTACTTGAACAAAGTATATATCTCTATTTAGTTTTTATTTGTATTTTGTTCATCAGAGTTTTATGGTTTTCCTCATATAACTCTTGTATCTATTTTGCTAGATTTATACCTCAGTATTTTAATTTTTAGGTGGCAATGAAAATGTTGTCTTATTAATTTCAAATTTCACTTGCTTATTGTTGGTATATAGGAAAGCAATTGATTTTGTATATCCTTGTATCCGACAATCTTGCTATAATTGCTTATCAGTTCCAGGAGTTTTTTGTTGATTCTTTTGAATGTTCTACATAGATGATCATGTCACTGCAAACAGTAACAGTTTCATGTCTTCTTTCCCAAGCTGTGTACCTTTAATCCCCTTTCCTCGCCCTCTGCATTAGCAAGGACTTGCAGTCCAATGTTGAGAGAAGTAGTGAGAAGGGACCTTGTTGCCTTATATTTGATCCTAGTGGGAAAGATTCAGATTTCTCACCATTAAATATGAATTGTTTCTCATTGAGATGCCATGCTTTTATTTAGTAATTTTTAATTTTCAAATAAATTTAATAGCTCCCTGCAATTAAGAGACATTTGTTGTCTTAACCCCTAAACTTCCAATCACAACCATTCTTTAACATTCGTAACATCTATAACAATGCTACCTCTTCAATGAAAATGTTCCTATTGCTTATAATCAGATCGATATACTTTCCTTTGAATCTCTATGTATTGGTTACTTTTTCCATAACAAATGACCACACAGTGGCTTAAAACAATATGCATATATTATCTTACAGTTTCTGTAGGTCAGAAGTGATGTCACAGCTTAGCTGGTCCTCTGGTTAGGGTCTCATCAGGCTGTAATCAAGGTTGGGTTCTCATCTAGAGGATTAACTGAGAATGAACCTGCTTCTGAGTTCTCTCAGGTTGTTGGCAGAATTCATTTCCTTGCAGCTGCAGGATTCATGGCAGCCTGCTTTGTAAAAGCCAGCAATGGAAACGGGGACTCCAGAAGATGGGCTGTATGCCCTTATGTAGTAATGTCCCTGTAATCATGCACATCCAATCACCTTTGCCACTTTCTAGAGGTTAGAAGCAAGCCACAGGTGTTGCCCACTCTCAAAGGGAGGGAATTACACACAGGCATGAACACTTTAAGAATCATGAAAGCCTCCTTAGAATTTGCCTACCACGCTCGGTTATACTTTCTGCTTCTCTTGCGGTATATTTTATGCCTCTCTTCTTTTAAAAATCTAACTTTCTTTTTACTAGTTTTTATTTGGCCCCATGAATTCAGCAATAGCCTGTTTATACTTTATTATACCTGCACTATTTGGTACATAATAGATGTGGGTTAAATTCAATTGATAACTGGATGCTTATATTTTTGTGCAGTCTATTTTTTTTCTGTTTCACAGATTGTAAGCTTTTTAAACGCAAGAGCAATATCCATAACTTATGTTGCATGGCTCCTCAACAGGTTATAAATCAGCATTTAACATTATACACATCTCTTATTGAATAAATATTTTAGAGCATAAAACTATTAGGCTATTACATTTGTAAGATGAATATAATGCTGCGCTCAAGATGATAGAAGTACCATACTCTATCAGATATGTTTTATGAGGGTTACCATAATGTCCTTGGTTCTCTAGGAATGTCATGCCTCTGACATTAGGGCACAGTATGCTTTTTTTCCCATTCCCTTTTCTTAGTTTTGCATGAAACATTAGCTGTTGTGGATAGTAGTGAAACATCTTGAAATCAGGGAATTAGATAAGAGGTGCATTTCTGGGATGAGGGATGGTGCTTGGTCATGGTCAGATGATTGTGGTGGAAAGTTCTGGGAAGAAAGAATGAGAAAGTAGAACAATCCAGCCTTTTGTGAAAAGGCTTCCCAAAGGGTTTTCCATAGGCATCTTATTCTTTGATATCTTAACGGTGTTACTTGAAAAAATAATTCTATCATTCAAAGAGTTTAAGTGATGTTTAACAGATGGCATCCTTTAGACTTACCAATATGAGAATGAGCATCATATTCTTCCAGGAGGGAGATTTAACAAGCAACTTCTCTGAGGTTTAATTCTCTTGGAGACTGTGTATTTGTGTGTGAAAAAGACTTAAAAAATAAGTTGAAAGAAAAAAATATCATAAATCCTGCTTTAACTTTTGGGAGGGGACATAATATTTATCAGAGCTGGGTGGGAGGCGAACACCTGTGTGCATTAAGAAATAAGGATATTTTTAAGCACATATGCTTTTAAGCATCTATGTTAATATCTTGAGTTTAGAGAGTGTGAACAGAGCTTTTCCATTAATTAGCAAATATATGAGATTAATACCCATGGTCAATGTCATAACCTGATCAAGTTTCCACTAAGTCATTAGAACAAGTAGTAAAAAAACACATTTTTTTTTTTTTTTTTTTTGCCAGTAACTAAATAGGTAATTGTCACATGTATCCAGTGGAATCAGAAGCTAAATACAGTACCAAAAATTTAAGCTAACTATACATCTGTATCTTGTCATTCTAAAGTTGAATTTCTGTCAATTGCTTTACTGAAAAGGGCTTAGGGTTTTCCTATATAGTCAAAGTTTTGTTTTACTAGATCCAAGGACTGATGTTTTACAAAGCTGAGATTGATTGTTTAAAAACAAAAACCGCATGAGTTAGAATGTTTATTCTATAGATTTGTGTTGGTTGTCTTCGAGGAGGCTGAATCTATATTCAACCACCTTTTGACACTAACATGATAAATATCGTTTTACTGATCTAGTTGTAGTTAACCAACTGATATATGAGATCTGAAAAAAGTTTTAAGGTTACATTCCTCTAAGTGTATGTCTATATAAGTAAAAGTAAATACTAAATGTGTTCCTAATGGAATAACTTAAAAAATGAAATAACACAAATACCATTCATTTTCAAAGATGATATAAAGCTTCTAAATCTCAATAAAACAGATGACAATGATACCCTTAACAAAAAGTGTAAAATAAAGCCAGGAATATTGATTTGGAGAGAAGGTGAAGAGAGAGAGTGATGTATTTAGTTTTAGAAATGTTGATTTTGAGGGTAAGCTAAACTTGAAATCACAATATTCTGATGTCACAGCTCTGGGAAAATGTATGTCACATATATGCAATGACGCATAGAAAGTTCTGGAAGATCAAAGTAACTAGAATTCACTAAGGCTGCTTCCGACTCTTCATATAATTCCCCTCTTCAAGGCTTATTCTCAGCGGTGGTCTCTGACCACCCGCATTCAATAGCAGCCCTCTCTTGTTCTCTTGATGACACAACATTCATGTGAAATCAACCAAATTATTGTATTTGAATATGTATCAGTTTGTCTGTTTCTTCCTCTCCCCGCATGAGAACATAAGCTCCAGGAGGGCATATAATAGCAGCTCAATAAGTAGTTCTTCAATGAATGAATTACTCTTATAACTAGAAGGATGAGGATGTGTTTGCTATCACCACCACACAGTGCTAGGGCATCTGAGAGCCCCTACAAGGGTGCTGCTTTAAGCCATGATTCTCCCAGGCCTGGTTTGGGAGTCAGCATATTCAAGATATAACCTACACACTTGTTTTATTTCTTTTTGACACTCTTGTGAAATGCTTGTCCAATTAAGTTTTGAATACCAATTCGAAGACTACAATCTAAGTTCTCAGGGCAGAATGAAAGTTAAACCAGTCATTGGGGTGGTGTGGGGGTTGTTGATTCAGAAGGCTCTCCTGAAGGCCTTCTTAGCCTATAGCTCTTTCAGACTGGCTTGGAACCAGACTCATGCTAAATGCCTGGGCAGAGTCCTGGCCCTGACATTCTGGCAGTTACCTTCCCGGCGGATTTCCAACTGCAGCACTCTACTAATAGTTTAGTGGAAAATGCTGAGTGTGTTTTCTCATCTTTATCTGTGTTCTCTTTAAACTGACTGGGTTCAATAGCAGCTTCTGGAAAGCATTCTAATCATCCCCAAAGTGTTTAAGAGGCATTACTCACATTATCACAGAAACATGTCTTGCTCCAGAAATGTATTTACTGTTCTTTTTAGAAACACAGATGCAGTCTAGGTAAATAATACAAAACAGTTACTTTCTTGCCAAGGGAAAATGCTGGTTTTGTATTTATCTATTTAGAAAGCAAATGAAATCATTCATGCTGGAGGAAGATGTATGATCGATCGAGATCTCAGACTTGCTCGTTTCTTATTAATCGATGTATTTATTCCTCACTATCTTTTCAAGCTTATCTCTATTTGGTCTAACTGTGGAAGGCCTATCTTCTTTTAAGTCAATCTTGTTATAATAAAAATATATTATCTTAACACTTTCATGGTTAGGAGATACGGCTTCTGTAAAATTATAGCTAGCTGTAAAAAAAGGTCTTGTGTAAATCTTGGAACGAGGACTTTAAAGTCTTAGCATTTAGAGGTTATCTGCTTCTTTATAACGTTTAAACTTATTTGGAACATCACATGGTAACTGATTAAGCTTTTGATGAGGAAAAATATGAATGAGTGCTCGCAGCAGAGAGCAGGCCCTTTCTGCTCTTTTCCCTACAGCGCAGCTTGTAAGAGTTCTTCCATCTGCAGATAGATGGTCACTCTCTGAATGGCAACTCGTTTCTAAGTGGGATGTCTTCTTACTGCACCTCAACTGCATGTGCATGATTTAACTTATGTGAGGTAGTGGAAGCAATTTATTGATGTAAAACTATAAAATACTTAATATGAGCTAAGTGCCTGGCTCATGGTATGTACTCAAAAAATGAACATGGAATGAATATGTCCTTGTTACTTTTGATTCCATTTCCAATATTGCAATACCATGTAAGTTCCACCAAAACCCATAGCCCATGAGGTTGGAGGTGCAGAAGAAGGCATTTTCAATCTGGATCTCCACAAATCATTGCCAAAGAGCTCTAAGTGCACCTGAAAGAGCTGGCTAAGGCAGAAATCGTAGATATTGCTATGGGATTCATCTGGGATGTAAGAGGAAAACTACTTAATGTGGGAGTCCTACTGATCCTCTTCTGTGTACAGGCCCAGAGTCTATGGAGACCCAGGTGTCTGAGATGATCTGAAATGAGTGTGCAGATTTCTGAACTCCAGGCATTTCTTGTTCTGCTCTGTTGTCTCATAGAGAAACATCCATGAATGGGTTCATGGGAGGCTTTAATGGGAGGCTGACAGGAGCTCCATTTGGGCTCTTCTGTATGGGGACAAGGGCAGGATGAACTGGCCCTCCGACTGGTTCAGGATCTGTGTGGCATCTGTCATCACTGTCCTGGAGTGCTGCCAATGGCTGCTTGAAAAATACATAATCTAATGGAAAAGCGCCCCATTGAACCAGAATGAATCAGCTACTCATTCCTCCTCAACTGGAATTTATTTTAAGAATTAAAATTAAGTCTGTATTTATAAAAGCTGAAAACTCTAAGTAAAAAAATAGAAAAACTTTTTTTTTTAAACTCATCTTTATTGTTGACTGTATTACAGATGCTTCTCCCTTTCTTCCCCATTGACCCCTCCTCCCCATTCCCGCCCCCTCCTGCCTTCCTCACACCATTGTAGGTGGCCATTGGGTATGTACATATGAATAGAAGCTCTTTGGTTTATTTCATCCCCCCCCCCTTTCCCTTTGAGGTTCATTAGTCTAACAACCAATCTGTACTTCTTAATTCCTTCATCTTTTTCACCCAACCCCCCAGCCCCCACCCATCTGGCAAGCAACAAAAAGTTCTCAGTATCTATGAGTTTGTTTCTGTTCCGCTTGCTCATTTTGTTTGTAGATTCAATTGTTGATAGATATGTATTATTTGCCATTTCATTGTTCATATTTTTGTTCTTCACCTTCAAGAAGACCCTTCAACATTTCATATAATACTGTTTTGGTAGTGGTGAATTCCTTTAGTTTTTTCTTGTCTGGGAAACTCTTGATATATCCATTGGTTCTAAATGATAGCTTTGCAGGATAGAGTAATCTTGGTTGTAGGTCATTGCTTTTCATCACCTTGAATATCTCTTGCCACTCCCTTCTGGCCTGCAAAGTTTCTTTTGAGAAATCAGCTGGCAGCCTTATGGGAGCTCCTTTGTAGGTAACAGACTACTTTTCTCTCGCCGCTTTTAAGATTCTTTGTATTTAACCTTTGGCATTTTGATGATGATGTGTCTTGGTGTGGGCCTCTTTGGGTTTGTCTTGTTTGGGACTCTCTGTATTTCCTGGACTTATATGTCTGTTTCCTTCACCAAGTTAGGAAAGTTTTCTGTCATTATTGTTTCAAATAGTTCTTGCTCTCTCTCTTCTCCTTCAGGCATCCCTATGATGCGAATGTTGGCGCACTTGAAATTGTCCCAGGGGCTCCTTATACTCTCCTCATTTTTTTGATTCTTTTTTCTTTTTGCTGTTCTAGTTGGGTGTTTTCTGCTTCCTTATATTCCAAATCGATGAAATAGGAAAACTCTTAGAGAGTTGTTAATCCATCCCTCCTGTGTAACTTTTCAGTTACATAGATTTTACAAAGAAATTTGGAGTTTAGATGAATCTTTAAATTATATTTTATCTTTTTGGGGGGCTGAATTGTTCTCATGTAAGTGGTTCTACATTTTATTGACTCCCATTCTTGCAACATTTCTGTGAATTAAGTAAATGGAAAAACTATTTTCCCATGTCGACAACACAAAGTCCTATAATGAACTCCTCTATGAATTTCCACATCTGCCTTCTATGCTTCCTCTGGGCATTAACTTCCTAGAAGTTTCAAGATCAGTCAGCTGTGCACCCCACCCCTCAACTGAATGATGGAGTTTTCTTCTTACACAACCCAGTTTTGGCATGGGGTCATGTTTAACATATTTTCATGATTATTGCTGGCATGAAACATAATACTCTGCACTTACTCTTATGAAAGCCGGGACAATGTAAATGCCATACTCACAATACTGGAGTGAAGATTAAACAGACTTTATACAAAATAGCCAAGTTCCTGACACACAGAAAGCATTTCCTATAAATTCTGATCAAAACCTCTGATATAAACTTTCTGGAGCTGGCTGTGCTTCTAACATGTTCACTGGCTTTTGAAATTGTAAACATTATTTTAAATTGTGGAAAGAAGATACCTCTTCCTATGAATGTAACTAACACATAAACATCACATCACAGCAGAATGTGAAGATTCTCTTTCCTTGATGTTGTACTGTGTCTCTTGCGCCATTTCATGTAATCAAGGATAGGTGGCTTCTCAACATGTCAACTATAAAGAAAGCAAGTGCTAAACTGAGAGCACAGGACAAAGAAATATATAACTGCCCAGATTTTCCTGACCATTTGAAAACTGAAAGAGTCACGCCCTGGCCAGTTTGGCTCAGCAGTTAGAGCATTGCCCCATGGACCAGAGAGTCGCGGGATCGGTTCCTGCTAAGGGCACATACTTCGGTTACAGTTTGTCCCTGGACCAGGTTGGGGTCATGTGGGTGGCGACCACTTGATGTGTCTCTCTCACATTGATGTTTCTCTCTCTCCCTCCTGCTCTATCTGAAGATAAATGCAAAAATGTCCTCCAGTGAGGATTAAAAAACTTAAAATAAAAATTGAAAGAGTCACTGTGGGTGAACCCCTTATGTGGATTCTTCCCAAAAGGAATAGCAAAAGCAAGCAGTTGTTTTATAGAAGTCTTCCACATTTAGTGACCATACACTACTCAGAATTAAAATTCCAAGGAAGGGCAAGTGACTAGTTTCTTGAAAATTCAGCAATTTAAATCCCCTTTCCATTTATGAGATCCTAAATTCAGTGCCTTTTTTTTAAACCCAGAAACCTATAACATATTATTCTGGGGGAGATGAGAATCTAGCCCACTGACTAAAACAACTTTGTCTTCGTAGCTGTATCTGTAGTACATGAAAGAGTTCCGTTTACCCTACCATGAGAAAAAAATGTTCACCTGAAACCAAAGTACTGGACAGTATGTCAAAAATGAAATAAAGATTGATCTCTGACAAAAGAATGAGTAATGATGCTAGACCACACAGGTGACAATGTTAGGATTAATAACAGCATGGATTTATAGGGAAAAACAAATTGCTGTGGGTTTGGAGAGACAAATGCCATTAGCTTTTACATGTTAGAAATAATGAGCACTTGTATTCCACGTGCTCACTCAACTAACATTTTTCTGATCGTGTCTTATATACCAGGCACTAAGTCATAATATAAAGAAATAAACATAGAGTTTCTTCCCTCTGTATGGATAAATTTACTCCAGATAAATCTTACAGTATTTTTTAAAACCTCTACTCCACTCCTAAAGATTCAGGTTCAGAAGCCCTCAGACCTGGGCAAGTAGATCGAGAAGCACTATCATCAACAACAAAACATCTTCCCTGAGGTTTGTTGTGTCACTGTGGGTAATACTGCTCAACGTGCTAATAGGTGGGTACAGACACAGCACAGGAAGAGAAGTTTGTGAGCTATGAACACAATATTATGGAATCCCAAAATAGGGACACTTAATCCATCCTCAGAGAGAGCTGGTTAGGGAAGTGTTTCTGGACAAAATGACACCCAACATTTCCAAATATTTTATTATTATTTTTTTAAATCACAAACTTAATGCAGGAAGCCAATGAAGAACACAAAGCAAACAATTATCTCATATATGAATTTGATGTTCTTAAAGTTTGCTATAAATGTACAGAGTAGGTGTTTTCCTCTTAACTAGTGAATTATGCATTGTATAGATTTTTGAATTTAATAATTCTATAATTCAGGGAATATAATTACCTTTGAATATTTCTCCCTTCTGTGTGTGTGTGTGTGTGTGTGTTGGTATATTATTCTGTTTTCCATATCTATTCATTTTCATCTCTTTATCCCTTCTTAGTCTTTATTGGTTCTTAATTTATTTCATTTATTGTATTCTGTTTCCAATTGTTATATTTTCAATATCCAATATTGTCTCTTGGTTCTTTTCTTTTTTATTTGACTTTTAGTTCTTGTTTCATATTGCCTTTAAGCTGCCCAATTTCTTTGAGAATTTTATTTCTGTTCTCAGTTTTACTTTATGAAATAAAGCTCTTCTCTATAGTAAATGCACTTTGTAATATTGTGTTGCCACATAACAAAATCATGAAAAATTACCATAAAAATGTAGTGATTTTAAATAACAGTGATCATTGTGTTGTCTTTCAGGTTTTCTGTAGATCAGAAATGAGAGCGTGTACAGAGCATGGTGTCTGGGACCGCAGCTGCACAGCTGAAGGCTGGGGACTGGAATCATGTGAGTCGCATCTTTCACATTTTCCTGATATGATTTCTGATGCAGGTGTTGAATGGAGGCCTAGCTGGGGCTGACTACAGGAAAACCCATGTGTGGCCTCTCTATTTGGCTTGAGTTTCCTCAAAACGTGGTGGTTGGGTTGAGAGAGAGAGAATGAGAATATCAGGCAGAGTTGTTTCTTCTCTTGGCCGAGACTTAGAAGTCACCTAGCATCGCCTCTGCCCTACTCCACTGTCTGAGGCTGGCAGGAGTCCCGGCACAAATACAAGAGGAGAGAACCCAGGCTACATATACTGGTGAGAGAAATGCCAATTACACTGTAAGAAGAGCATATGGAAATGAATGAACACATAAGTGTGGGCATTTATGCAAAATACAAGTTGTCACATACTACTTCATGTATAGCTTTTTTTTTGCCTGTGAGCTGTTTTCCTGGGGTTCTATTTTTTCTGTAATGTGGAAGGGCGTGTGGTGAACATGAACACTAGCTTATACACCTTTTGTTGAGTTTATTTTTATTTTTATTTTTTTTATCCTCACCCGGGGACACTTTTGCATTTATCTTCAGATAGAGTGGGAGGGAAAGAGGGAGGAAGAGAGAGAGAGAAACATTGATGTGAGAGAGACACATCAGGTGGTTGCTACCCACACGACCCCAACCATGGCTGGGGACAATCCGCAACCGAGGTACATGCCCTTAGCAGGAACCGAACCCAGGACTCTCTGGTCTGCGTGCCAACACTCTAACTGCTGAGCGAAACTGGCCAGGGCACCTTTTGGTGAGTTTAAGTAAAAAACAGATGGGCTTCTCCTTCTTGTCCCATCTGCAATATTTCAGAAGAACACTACTTTATTTCGATGAAAGGGGTTCTCGCTGATTAGTTCTTTGGATCTGAGCTCTCCTCTTTCATTCCTTTTTGCTTCTTAATTCTTTTTTCAGAGGAACCCAGTAGGCTCAAGCTAGTTCATAGAGCAGGAGGGAGAGAGAGGAAGAGAGAGAGAGAGAAACATCGACGTGAAGGGACACATCGAGTGGCTGCCACCCGCACGACCAACCAGGGCCGGGGACAAACTGCAACCGAGGTACGTGCCCTTAGCGGGAACCGAACCCGGGTCTCCCTGTACCGCAGGCAGACGCTCCAACCACTGAGCCAAACCGGCCAGGGCTCAAGCTAGTTCTTTTATCAGGAACCGGAAGCTTTCTATTATCCTTATTTACTCAATAGTCTGTAATTTGACCTTTGATTTCTTTGTTGCTCTAGGAATTATTTAGAACTGTGTGGTTTTGGTTCGTATTTGGTTTGTTTTTTTAAGTTTATTTTTAAAAAACTTTTTTCTTTTATTGCATCATGGTCAAAGTGGCCTTATACTATTTTTACCACTTAGTTATACGACAATTTTTCTTACTGTTCAAAGGGATCTTGAATAGAATGTTTTCTTTTCTTTGGAAAACTTTTTCTGCTTGGATTCTTTGTAGAAGTCTCTCCTTGTCCTTGAAATTCAGAAAACGTTAAGGCCATTTCAAGATGACGGCCTCTTTTCATTACTAGGCATGTTACAAAGCAGACCACTCTCATTGGCAAGTTCAGGTTTTTAAACCTCATAATTTTTGCCTATGTTACACTTACATATTATCCTATTATCCCTGGTTTCATGTCTTTTTTTTAAAGTCTTTTCCATATTTTTTATCTCATGATTATTAAGCTGTTTTAAATGCAGTTAGATCTTTAATCTTACTTGAAATATTTTATTCATGCAGAATAAGTAGCCAATAATTATTTTGTTTGCTTCTGCAATTTTTGTATCTAGCTTTTCCAATACCAGTAATTGAAGTGACACATTTTATGATTTTAGAATTCCCATGTATATGTAGATATATTTCTGTATTGTCAAATTGTGCATTGATCCATTTTTCTATTCCTTTTGACATCTCCAATGCCATTTTAATGCAGCTTTACATGTATTTTAATACTACTTGAGGGCACGTTTCTCCATCTTTATTCCCTTTTTCTATGTTTTTTAATTCATGAAAATAATTTGAAATTCATAAAAATAATTTGATGTTTACTACTTGTATATTATTGCCAATTAATGCTCTAGAGGGAAAACATTCTATATTACGTTGTTCAATATGATAGTCACTACCCACATATAACAGTTGAGCACTTGAAATGTGGCTCATACAAACAGGGAACTAAATTTTGTATTTAATTTAACTTATTTTAATTTACTCAGTTGGTACAACAGATCTTCAGTAAGTGAAAACAGCAGACATACAGTTGTTCTCATCCTTTCTATTCTCTCAAATTATGAGAAGTTAATGAGCTTTCCTACCAGGAGCTCTTTTTTGACTTACTTTCTGTGTCAATTCACGACTATCTCAGTTTAGGTAGCAAAATGTTAGTTCTTGTTTTCTTTATTTTTATTTATCTTTTAATTTTCTCTCTCTCTTATTCTACTGAAATAAAACACTTTTTGTTGACTTGAAATAATTTTTTATTTTTCAATTATAGTTGACATACAATATTATATTAATTTCAGGTGTATACCCCATGGATTAGACATTATATAACTTACTAAGTGATTATCCTGATAAATCTCATACCCAAATGACACCATACATAGTTATTAGAATATTATTGATTATATTCCCTATGTTGTACTTTACATCCCGAGGCCCAAGACACATCATAATTAAGATTAAAGGTGAAAGATAAGGTGAGATTCTTAAAAGCAGCAAGAGAAAAGCAGTTAGTTACCTACAAGGAAGCTCCCATGAGACTGTCAGCTGATTTCTCAACACAGACATTGCAGGCCAAAAGGGATTGGCAAGAAATATTCAAAGTAATGAAAAGCAAGGCCCTGCAACCAAGATTACTTTACCAAGAAAATCTACCATTTAGATCGAAGGACATATAAGAAGCTTCTCAGACAAAAAACAAAAAAAAAAAAAACTAAAGGAATTCATCACCACAAGACCAGTATTATATGAAGTATTAAAGGGTCTTCTTTTAGTTTTTAGTTCTTGGTTTCTTTACTTTGATTCAGAATTTCTACCATGCCAGTTTAGGAATCCATAGCTTCTGCTGTCTAGGCAGCCATCTGAATATCTGCCACATTCTTTTTTTCTAGCTACCTAGTTGTGACCTTGGCTCCGCTGCCATAATTATTTTGGCCAGAGGTGTCTGAATCTGACTCACATATTCATTGATTGAGTAGCAATCTATGCAGTGGCATTAGGAAAATGAATTGAGACTATTTTTTTTTTTCCAAGTTTGACCTAAGGAAATCTAAGTAAAAAACCCAGGTAGCCCTGGCCAGTTTGGCTCAGTGGTTAGAGCGTCGGCCTGCGGTCCAGAGAGACCCGGGTTCAGTTCCCGCTAAGGGCACGTACTTCGGTTGCAGTTTGTCCCCGGCCCTGGTTGGTCGTGCGGGTGGCAGCCACTCGATGTGTCCCTTAACGTCGATGTTTCTCTCTCTCTCTCTCCCTCCCACTCTATCTGTACAAAAAAAAAAACACCCAGGTAGTCTTGCTATCGGTGGTTGAGAGTTCCTGAGGAAGAATCAGGGTCAGATCGGTTTTGACATGGTGAGGGTCAGAGGGTCAGGGTCAGATTGGTTTTGACATGGTGTCTCACAGACTAAGGGATGAGGGAGCAGAAACTAAAAGTAAGCAGAGCTATGGGTTGGGTCACTAAGACATGTACTGTGGAAGTAAGCATGCTGCCTATGGAAGAGAGAGAACACTAGATTTCTGACTCAAGTTGCTGGCTAGGTAGTTGTTTTATGAATCAGGTAAGAAAGACAGAAGGTTGATTGAGTTGAGTTTGTCATATTGTGGTACCTGTGAGTATCATGAGAAATTGAGAAGGAGCTATTTGGGAGGGAGTTGGAGGATGAAGTTTATGGAAGGATTCTGAGTTGAAATAGTGGTGTGGGTTGATCTCGTTGGGGGCAAGGGAATGAAGGTATCAACAAGTGTATTTACCCAATCCCCAGGAGGAAAGGACAGGAAGGGACTTGTTGGCAGGAATGATATATAAGATTGCAGAGTCAGCGCTGAAGAGAAGATACCAGAGAAAGGGTTTCAAATTCTTCATTAACCTAATGTCACATTGGCTATCACAGAGATGCATGATGCTTGTTAATGCTGCAAGTGATTTTGCTTTGTTACTTTTAAAGTAAATACCGTAATGACAAGTAAAAAAATCTCTCTACATATATTTGGCAGAAAATTAGTTACATGCAATATTCACACACACTAAAATATTTGGTGGTCAAACTCATTGGTGAAATGCTGTCTAATTTATACCCTACTGAAAATTCATAATAACTATTCACATAAAGGTTCTGAGAATTCCTGCTGCAGTTAAGAAACCACATTGACCCTATATTTCCCAAACTTCTCTTACCACAAAACTAATTTTAGTGTGCGCAACAGCTATTAACATTCTTCTAGAATGATTGTTACAAAGAACACACTTAGGAAAACACAGCGACTAACCCCTATTTATCATCTCACAGCTGAGTGAGGATCAGATATTAAATAATTGATCTAAAATGGAATCACTTCAGATTGCCTGTAGGGACTTGTCTATAGTTCCACTACAAAAATAATGAACGATTACTGCTTAAGATTTTTCATATATTTTATATTTATTATAGTACTTTTCCTCATGCTGCTTCCTCCTCCCTCTGCCTTATATAACTGTAATCATACTTTATATAGGCCCCCCCACTAAATACAGTAAAAATTTGTGTTATTGCATTTAAAATACCTGCATAAAAATAGCAACAGTTACATAATATCATTTGGATTTGTTATAATTAACCCTTCCTCTTTTGGGCCTTTGTTCAAACGCACTGTTATATAACATGCTGTGACAAAGGGTGAGTGTGCTGGGTGGGGAGGCTAGAAGAGGGTAAAGGGGGGATAAATGGTGGTGGAGGAGACTTGACCTGATGAACACAAACAAAAAAAAATAAACTAAAATATATAAAATTTGCTGTGCTAAATACCTTTACATTGAGGTTTTGTTGCATTTTGAGTTATTTTCTCAATAATTTAAAAATTGTAAATGTACCTTTTCATAAGAATTCTCAGAATAGTAGAATAGTTTATCATTTTATCTAAAGATTTCAGTAATGTGATCACAATAATAAAAGTACATGAGCATTTTTATTAGAAATTATTCTTCTAATGATTAAAAAATATTACTATACTGTGAACAGGACTTGATAAATAAGAGTGTCTGTGTCACTCTTCATCAATTCTCCCTTTTGTTCTTTCTCCATAACTCATTTCATTAGCTCTTCCCTTGCAGTGTACAAACTACATCCTTTACCCCACTTTAAATCTTCCTTTCTCTTTATTCTACTACTCCATTTTACACCTTTTGGCCCTCACCAAACATGTTGAAAAATAAAGTCCAGAGTCACTTTCTCGTCTTCCAATTACCTATTAACTTCCAATTACCTATTAACTTCCCGCAATCAAGTGTCTGATGCTATGATTTAACACACTTGACCCATTATAGTATAGTTGATTTTATCCTCTGCCAGACTGTACACCCTAGAGACAGGAAGGACTGTCTTGGCACCCATAGCATGTGGCACAAAAAGTGTACTGAAGAAAATGAATTCATTCAATAAGCATTGTCTGATGCAGCCTCATCCAGTTTTCACTTACGCTTACATAAAATGAGTTTGTGTGTCTTTGGTTTTAAGAGTAACACAAATCCAACATACCTTGTTCTAGGAGCTAGTCTACTACATTGGATTTATTTTTCTTACTATTCACTAGGATTATCTGTCTGTCTGTTTATACCAATTTCCCTAATTGTCTATCCCAAATCTATCTATCTTTGTTTAAATCCCAAATCTTTATCAAGTTGATATAAATTGGCTCAATAATTTTATATTCTGATGGTTCTCAGTCCAAGATAATTTGTATTACAGATGCAGGCAAACAGCATATTTTCATTACAGTAATGTTCCCCATAGCTGCAAGAATAGAATTTGGGACCAGGATCACGGAGCCCAGCGTGGTTCAGGGAGTGAGCTGGAACATTGGAACCACATGTTTGTGACACTATTTCATCTCTGAAAAGAGGATGCTGCTAATTATCTGACACAATTGTATGGTCAAAACACTGTACATGGAACCAATACCAAAGGAAGTATACAAAGAATCCCCTATGTGGAGAAATTTTTGTCATTGAAATAGGCAACATATATTAACACATCATCAGAAACACGCAAGTATGGGTTGTGTCCACTTTCAGAGAATTGTTAAATTTATTATGGATCTGGAGTGAGATGCAGTTTATCTGGAAAGATTGTGGGTGTATTTTAGGTCATATTAAGAGTTATCTTCAGTCAAGAGAAAGATGGCTCACTTTTTTTTTTTTTAATTTTTTTTATTCTTACCCAAGGACACAAGGACATTTTTGAATTTCAGATAGAGAAGGAGGAAGAGAGAGAGAGAAACATCGATGTTAGAGAGACACATTGGCTGGCTGCCTCCTGCACAATCCCAACCGGGGCCAGAGACAAATTGTAACTGAGGTACATGCCCTTATCAGCAACCAAACCCAGGTCTCTCTTGTACATGGGCCGATGCTCTAAATGCTAAGCCAAACTGGCTAGAGCAACAGGGCCCACTTTGAAGAGGAGAATAAAGGATTCAGGGTAGAGAGAGTGGCATGTTTGAAGGGTCAACAATGAAAGTGAGCAAAGTGGTAGACAATTTTGATGCTGCCAATTAACAGATGTAAGAGGCAGTCCTGAATCATTTCTCAGCTAACAAAAGGGTGCTGAGAACAAGTAAACCCTGTGAGGCAGGAAGCTATTTCAATGATGGATATGAGACTGAAAAAGCAAAGGAAGAAATGTAGGTATATGGCCATGGTGCTCACAGAGACATTGGGCTGAGTCCTGCCAAACCGTTGTAACTGAAAACAAAAAGGATAGGTAGGACTTTCAAAATAGAGGTGTTCTCAACAGAGCCAAAGCTACTATCCTATAGGACAGAAAGAGAGAGGAAAAGGGAGATAGAGTAATTGAATTTAGGGGAACCATTATTTTAAAAGTAATATCAAACAAAGTGAATACTGAGTTATTTAAGAGAAAAAGAATGGAAGGGGGAAAAAACAAGCATCTTGAATAATACAATAGCAACTAGTCTTCTTCCTCCTTAGGAGAGTTAGCAAAAGAGCCCCCAAATAAATGTTTGTCTGACAGGTTTGAAGACAAAGAGAGAAAGGGCTCCTGAGCCCTTAATGAATCACACAGAATTGGAATTCATAAATATTAGCATTACAAAATAATTCATGAGGCACTCCAATCTTTTCAGATTATTATTTTTTTGATCTCCACAGGAACATATCCTTTTCTAAGATATCAGTAAAACTTTCTCTTGTTGTTTTTTTGATTGATTTTTGTTGTTGTTTTTGTTCACTGCTATTTGTTTAGTACTTAGAACAATGACTGGCAAATACTAAGTGGTCAATGAATACTTATTAAATGAAAAAAATGGAAGTCAGTACTGTGGTTCTCAAAGTGTGGTCCTTGGACAAACAGCCTCAAATCCACCAGGGGACTTGTTTGACCTATAAGTTGTCTGGCCCCACTCAGACCTACCAAATCAGAAGCTCTGCTGGTGAGGCCCAGCAATCTGTGCTTTAACCAGGCCTCCAGGTGATCACAGGGCATGGCGAGTTTGAGAAATATTGATTTAGGAGGTCTTGTGTGCTCACTCCTGTTGCAACACATCACTATGTAAGACAGTTAGTACAGACAGAGTTTTCAGGATATTAATGTCAGCAACTCTGTAAAGAGAATGAGGCCATGAAAGGTGATTAGGAGAAAATTTTGTGAAAAGGAATGTGAGAGAATGTTTCCACAATGAAAATGCCTTCTTTCAGCCTTAAGAGTGAGGAAAACATTAAGTTATATAAACTACGGGGTTTACATTAAAATATAACAATGGTTTTAAGGACAAACTTATGCACAGCAAAAGAAACTTCCAACAAAATAAAAAAGCAACCAATCGAATGGGAGAAGGTATTTGCAAACAACAGTTCTGACACGGGGTTGATATCCAAAATGTATTTACAAAAGACCTCATACAACTCAACACCAAGCAAACAAACACTCCAACTGAAACATGGGCAGAGGACCTGAACAGACACTTCTCCCAAGAAGTCATACAAATGGCCAATCGATATTTGAAAAGATGTTAAACTTTACCAGCTATTAGGAAAATTCAAATCAAAACCATAATAAGATACTACCTCACATCTGATAGAATGGCTACTATTAGCAAGACAAGTAATAATAAGTGTTGGAGAGGTTGGAGAAAAAAAAGAACCCTCGTTCACTGCTGGTGGGAGTGTAAACTGGTACAGCCACAATGGAACACAGTATAGAGATTTCTCAAAAAATTAGGAATAGAGTTAATCTCTCTCCTGGATTTCTACCTGAAAAATTTGAAAGCATTTATTTGCAAAGATATATACACCCTTATGTTCATTGTAGTATTATTCATGGAGGCCAAGACACGGAAACAACCAGTATCCTTTGATAGATGATTAGATAAAGATGTGGTATATGTGTGTGTGTGTGTGTGTATAATATGGACTACTACTATATTATATAATTATATATATTATATATATAAATATATATATATAATGTACTACTACTCAGCCATAAATAATGATGAAATACTGCCATTTGTGACAACATGGATGGACCTTGAGAATATCATGAAAAGTGAAAAAATTCAGTCAGAAAAAGCTAAGAACCATGTGATTTCACTCAAATAAGGGATATAAAACAAACTCATAGACACTGATAACAGTATGGTGGTTTCCAGAGGGAAGAGGAACAGAGGCTAGTAAAGGGGGTCAAATATATGGTGGTAGAAGATGATTTGACTTTGAGTGGTGGGCACACAGTGCAATATACAGGTCATGTGTCATAGAAATATACACTTGAAACCTATATAGTCTTATTAAACCAATGTCACCCTAATACATTTAACTTAAAAAGGTAGTACTGGTTGGTGTTAATAGTTTGCAAAGGCCCTATGTGAAAATGAGAAGCATTTGTGTCTGGAGTTATAATTGAACATCAGTCGGGATGTGCCTTTTCTAAAATGTTTAACAATCGTTAGTTCTTGACCCATAAAACCAGTATTTTCAGAAACAATTGTGGCTAACGTATTTAAGAATCAGAAGGGAGAGAATCAATCAGAGCATATTTTAATTGTTTAAAAAATATGTTCATATACTTGTTTGTGCTAAGATAAAATTTAATTTGAGAAGTAACTAATTCCTTAGGGGCTGGTAAGTACCTAATTTTAACACAATTGAAAAATTTGTTGAAAGATAATGTAGAAACTGGAATGAACACAAAAACAAAGCATAGAGCTTAATGAATTAGCACAAAAATACCTGTGCAACCATCACCCAGAACATGAAGTAGAGTAGAAACAACACCCAGAAGTCATCCTTGCTGTCCTCATGCTCCTCCCCAAGGGTAATATCTGATATGAAATCTAACATTATAGACTAGCCTTGCCTGCTTTTAAAAAATGTACACATCTGTCTTTGGGGGGGAAGGGGAGAAACATCTGCAACAAAAATAAATTAATAAAAATGGAAAAAAATGTATATACCTCCATCATACACAGCATATTCTTTTTTTTCTAACTTTTTTTTTTTTTGCTCATTCTTATGTTGGTGAGATTCATACATGTTAAGGATAGTGGTAGTTAATGGTTGTGTAGCTCAAAGGAAAACTGACCACATTATTACAAATGGGGAAAATACATGTAAAAAAACAACTGCTTATTTATATTCAAATACAGGTATAATAATCATTTTGATAAGCATCACTTCAGGGTAATTTCCTCAAAGTTGACCACTAAGAGTAGGGTGTGAGAACTGGTAGCTTGTTTGGGGGATGATCCCAGGAAACACCAACAAGCGAGTATGGAGAACAGATGAAGAGGAGAAGGAAGCCAGTACCAGGTGACTAATGAATGAGCTTGCCACTGCTTTTGGCAACTGGGGCTCATTTCTGTTGGAGACCTCTGGCAGATGGTGTTGAAATCACTGACCATTGTCCCAACAAAGGGACAAGGAAGCCAAGATACTTATCTCTCACTTTCTCCATTAGTCGGAGGCTGCTTGCCATGGTGTAAACTTCCTGGCAACTCTAGTCCACTGTGTACATCGACTAAACATGTTCTCTCAGTTGAGGAAAACAGTCAAGTGAGTGTACAAAGTTTCAGGTACTTTCATTTCTAGCAGAACCTGTGACTGCAAAATCTGAATGCTGGTAAATTATGAGTAGGACTCTGGAGGTTACAAATAGAATCTCAACCAAAAGGCATCTCTGAGTAAAATAATGACTCACTGGTTGGCAGGGAGCTGTATCCAAAATCACAAGGAAGGAACATAGTGTTTGAGTCAGTCATCTTTATATGTTGAAGAATATGCTATTTCTAATAGACACATATAAATACCCTTGTGGTTCCAGATGGGTCTTTGCCCTGACTGTATGGCAAAATGTTAGCCATAGATACCTACAAGTAGGAGCTCTATGATCATAGCTATGGGTCTTTATTGCAAATTCCTGATTTACTTTGAAAATTAGCCATTTGCAATTGGCCTATAAAAAGCAATGAATTAAAATCAATCAGGAAGAAATGGAATTGTGATGGCCAAAATATTCCATTAATTTGAATCTTATAAAGAATTGGATTAAAACTGGCCTTTGATGACAAACTATTGCTCTGTTTGCATGAGTTAAATTTTGAAGTAACAACATACTTGTTATTTGGAATTTGGAAATCTTTTCAGTTTGCAGAAGAAAGATGCATAAAATTCTTTATGTACTTCAATTTCCTCTTTACTATCTAGAAAGCATAGACTGTGCCCATGAACATTGCATATTCATGATTATCCATAAAGGATATGATTCAAAATTTGCTTTTAAATTATTGCTCCTAGTTAACATATTCTCCCAGCTCCCACTTTATTCATCAGAACTACTCAGAGATAAATACAGTTCTAAGAAGCCAGGTAAGTTCTTTACCTCTTTTTAAAAATCATATACATCCTGTTGAGGTAGCCTACTATAGTTTTAGATAGGTCTAAACAAATAAAGTTGTCTTCTATTGAATGGAAATTCATCCTCATGTAGTTCTCTCTCTTCTATCTTCACACAAGGACAGGTCAGAACACTTCTGTTCACTCCTTCCTGGACAACAGACACATGACCTCCCAGCCCCACTTTCTTACTAAATTATCTGTTTTTAGGCTGATCCTTGAATTGTTTATAGGGACATAGTATTGGATCCTTTTTGTTGTTGTTCAAACTTAAATTTGTTAATGTCTTGGTAGTATATTATCTAGAACTGAAACCAATACTCTAGGTGTGCTCCTTGTGTGGCATATGGTAGAACTCTTCACTCTATATTTGGAAGTTGTATCTCTTAATATAGAAAAGGTTGAACCAGGAAATCTTTGGTTAGAGACAAACTGCAATAAAGCATTTCACATTTTCTGGATTTGGAGATCTTTTAAGGAGGAAATTGTAAAGTCAGTTTCAAGTTTTATAAACGTGAATTTGGTAGAAGTAAAGTTTTATAAAAGAAAATAATATCTGATTGAATTTCTTCTATTTCTATATCAGGAGATTTCATTAATAGGAATCAACGTCTACATCTAAGACATATAATACATATTCTGGGAAGGAAAAGGAAGAAGACACAGTCCCGCAGGGTCAAACATCTTCTTCCTTCCAAGTCACTTACACCTTCTCCAGTATGATCATTCAGCCACTCATATCTCTACCCGTTGAATCTGCATCTAGTACACAGGGCTGCTAATAATAATGATGATTGAATCGTTTTTATCATTTATGATGTACAGACATTCTTCTAAGTGCTTTAAAAATGTTAACTTCATCATTTATAAAGAAATAAGAAAGGAAATTCAGGGACACATAATTTAAGTAGTATAGTTTAACATCCCACAGCTGATGAGTGGTTTCAGAGATCTGGCTTCAGAGTACATGCTCTGAACCTCTCACTATCTCAAAGAGCCAGAACAATGTAGAACAAAGGTCACCTAATGTGACATACAGAAAGTAATCTCTATGTCATGAGCTATTTCATATATGTTTATATCACTTGCAAGCAACCTCAGTCTATGGGAATAAGGACTGAAAGACAGAAACAGCAAGTCTACATGGTTGCCCTGTCATTGTCAGAGTAAATATGTTTCAATTGAGAAATATATTAAATAGGTAAAGAAAGTCCTCTTCCACCAAAATTAAGTTACAAATGGGGTTTAAATTTTCACTTTTTAGCAAACTACCCAGTTGTTTGTTCTTATAAAACATATTTTTAAAAAATCTAATTTACATTGGATTTAACATAATCACTAATTCATAACTGGTGTTTTATATTTTAAAATATCCATGTTCAGTTTTAGTACTTGTCTCAAAACTATTTATTTTATTTATTTGTCTTTATTGTTGAAAGTATTATAGATATGCCCCCCTCTTTCCTCCATTGACCCCCCTCCTCCTTATTCCCTACACTATTGTCTGTGTCCATTGGTTATACACGTAAGTTTATCTCTCCCAGCCCCCTTCCCTCTGGGGTTTGTCACTCTGTTCCCTACTTCTATGTCTCTGGATTTATTGTTTTTAATTTATAGTTGGTTCTTGTTATTCCTAGTAGTATAAATTCACCATAACACTGAACCAGTGGATTTTGAAGCACTGCTCCTAGGGGAAACACAGAGTCAGGTTCCTGTAAGCTTCTGGGCATATTATTTTTCTCAATCAATTAGCACATAACCTTGATTTTATGTGTGCTTCTGTTTAAAGACACCTTTTAAAAAATATGTAGTGTTGAATCATTAACATTGAACACACGGCCAATAAAACTAAACTCATGCCAAAATGAAGCTTGTCTAATACATGTATTTTCTCCACATGACACATCACAGCCTTCTTGCTTTTAGGAACACTAGACAGTACTTAAGTATTACGTTTGTGGATCATTTTCAATAGCACAGTCACAAACAGAACAAAAATGCAAAAAACCTACACTAAACAGACTGAGAAAAAAACACTTTTTAAAATATGAGAGCTGAAACAAGGCAAAGGTTCAATTGGGAATATACATACTAGGTGACTCAAATTTTTCTCTACTTTGCACGTCACAAATGACAATGAAAACACAGGTTTTGAGTTATAAATACATTTTAGTGAGTAGGCAAATTGAAAAATACAGAATCCACAAACAATGAGGTTTAATTGTATATATTTGCCTTTGTATTTGATTAAAACCAAAGAAATACTCATTTTGTGAAGGTACGAACTGAGGATGGACTTTAAGATGACAATAGTAACTGAAAGGATTCAAGAATCTCTAGTATTTTTCTTAAGGGTATTATTTCTCCAAACCATCTTTTAAAAATGAGATTTCAGATTATTATTTTAAATGATTAAGAATTCTCTGGCTGAGGAAGGTTAATGGGGTTAACTGGGTTTGCCATCTATCTCTTGGGAACACTGAAGATGACAGATATTACAATTAGATAAACCTTTATAAAAAAGTTTTAAACATCATCATGTAAAAGTTGTTGCAAAAAAAAAAAGTTGTCAAACGACTAGAGACCAAACACACATCTGAAAAGTCAGCAGAGAAAAAAAAGACATGTTACCCAAAAAGTAGCAATAATAAACCTGGCGACCGGCTTTGCCACAGACTGCGTGAAGATACGAAGAGACGGGAGTGTCATCTTTAAAGAGCTGACAGGACAGGACTGCCAACCAGGAAACCTGTACACTGTGGAAATAGCCTTCAAAATTGAAGGCTAGAGACTGTAAGACAAGGAAAATGTTAGACTGGTTGACAACAGTACACCTGCAGAACAAAAATATCAGCAGAAGTTCCGGCTGATGAAAAGTAATTCTTGACAGAAATTGCGGGAAGGGATAAAGCAATAACATACCATGGAAAGGTTTATGTGTGGGCAAAGATAATCCAATATGACTCTTTAAAACAGGAACAATAGTTGTGTTGGAAGAAAGAGAAAAATAAGGGCCGAAGAATTTCAATGAAATTAAAAGTTGTAAGTTCTTTTTTTTTTTATCCTCACCCTAAGACATTGTTTGCATTTATCTTCAGATAGAGCAGGAAGGAGAGAGGGAGGGAGAGAGAAAGAGAAACATGGATGTGAGAGAGATACATAAAGTGGCTGCCACCCACACGACCCCAACCGGGGCCTGGGACAATCTGCAACTGAGGTACGTGCCCTTAGTGGGAACTGAACCTGGGACTCTGGTCCACAGGTCGACGCTCTAACTGCTGAGCCAAACCAGCCAGGGCAAAAGCTGTAAGTTCTTTACATTGTCTGAGAAGTAGTAAAAATACTTAAAGTAAAATGTAATACCTAAAGGATGTTTATTGTAAACTGAGGGTAATCACTAATAATAATACAAGAATATATAAATAAAAGTGGTAAAACAGAATAATAAAAGTACTTGATTCATGAAAAAGAAGAATATAAATAGTAAGGTGCTAGATATAAATCCCACTATTTTTATAAATACATTAAACAAAAACAGGCTGAGCAACCCAACTGAAAGATGAGATTAGGCCTTGGCAGAGTAGCTCAGTTGGTTAGAGCATCGTCCTGATACGCCAAAGTTGTGGGCTGGATCCCTGGTCAGGGCACATACAAGAATTAATGAGTGCATAAATAAGTGAAACAACAAATCAATCTCCATTCCTCTGTCTAAAATCAAACAATAAAAAGATAAGATTAATTATTCAACTTGAATAACAATTTTAAAAACTCAAAACCCAAATGTATGTTCTTTGTAAGAAATATACTGAAATGGGTTAACAAAAATAGATTGCAAGTAAAGGATGGAAAAAACTATAATTCAAGCACTAACCCATAAAGCTAATACATCTATATTAATATAAGATAAAATACACTTTGAAGAAAGATTTCATAATCTTTAATGCCAATTCCACCAAAAGATAAAGTATCTAGTAACAAAATTAAAAATATATAAAGTTGACAAAACTGGAAGGCTAAATAATATAGAGATGGAGATTTAATGATACCCCTCTCAGTTATGGACAAACGAGCCAGACAGAAAAATATCATTAATGATACAGAAGATTTGCTTACTACAACTAAGAAATTTGACCAAATTGGAATACATAGAATGTATGTAAGGCTCTAGAATCAACAAATTCAGAATTCACATTTGTTTCAGATGTCAATGGAACATTTATAAGAACAGACCTTATGCAGGACCACAGTTAAGACACAACACTTTCCAAAGGGCTGAAATGATACAAAGCATGTTCTCTAACTGTAGTGTACTTAAAACATGATGAGTGAAAGCAGAATACTGAATGGAAATTAGAAAGTAATGTCTGATCATCAAAATACAGTATGTCTATCAAAACTTCCTCAGGTGGGAGTCCTAAAAGTTGGGGCACTAGATGTTGAGTCCAAATCCTTTGTTCCTCAAAGAAGGTGGGAGTTGAGTTCCCTCCTCATTAGAGGTTGCTGTGCCAGGTGAGGTTTATGGCAAGAGTGTGTCTCTCCTAGGTGTTTCAGTGTGTGTGTGTTTTCATTCATTTGTCATGTAGGAGTCTCTGCTCAGTTTCTGGATTTCTTTCAGTGGGAATTGTTCTGTGTGTAGCTGTGGATTCTGTGTGTCCTTTGAAGAGGCAACTTTAGGAGCCTCCTATATCGCTCTTCTGGACAGGGACTCCTGGTGACATTCTTTTGTTTCCTGTTTTAAATGGAACATGTTCAATATTTAGTGATTAAATTTGACGTTGGCTGATATTTTTTGGTAAATTCCTTAAATAAAATTGTAAAAGATTTTTTTATATTCCTAGTTTTTTGAGTTTCCTTTTTTTAAAAAAAATATTATGAATAGATGCTTAATCTTGTCAAATATGTCTCTATGTTTAGGGAAATGATCATGTGGGTATTCTCTTTTATTCCATCCATATGATGAAATGAATTTTTTGTTCTTTTAATGTTAAATCAACATTGTATTACTGGGATAAATGCTAGTTGGTCATTATGGATGATCAATTTCACATATTGCTGGATTTAATTTGGTAGTATTTTTAAGGATATTGTGTCTATGTTAATGAGGGACAATGGTCTGTAAAATTATTTTTTTGTCATGTCTTTTTTTAAAGATTTTGCCATTAGGGTTATCCTGACCTCATGAAACAAATTAAGCGATTTCCTCCTCCTCTAATTCTTAAAGATGTTTGCATCAAGTCAGTGCTATTTCTTCTTGAGATGTTATGTTATACCAGTGAAATTCTATAGGCTTGAACCTTTCTTCACGGAAAAATTTCATTTTAAAAAATTGATATGGGGCTAGTAAAATTTATTTCATCTGTGTCAGTTGACTTAAGGTGATTTTTACCTAAAGAATTTGGTCATTCATCTAAATTTTTACTAGCATGAAGTTTTTCATGGTAGCCTATTTTTTTAATGGTTATAAATCTGTAATAACTCTTCTTTTATTCCTGATATTGGTGATTTCTTTTCAGTCTTTTTTTGTTTGTGTGATAAGTTTAAGTGGAGATTTTTAAAAATTAATTTTGTTGATCTTTTCATAGAACCAGCTTTGGGATTTTATTAACTTTGTCATTGATTTCTGTTCTTATTTCATTTCTTTTTACTTTGGGTTTACTATGCTCTTCTTTTTCAGGTAGAATTTTAAGTCATAGTTTTTTTTTTTTTTTAACGTTTCTTATTTTCTAGCCATTTTCTAATGGCTTTTTTATGTAAAGCTATATATATTTCCTATTGGTTTTAATTTAATTATCTTGTGATGAGAACATATGATTTCAATCTTAAATTTAAAATTGCTTTATGACCTGAAAAATGGTCTAGCTTGATTCAAGTACCATGTACTCTTTAAAATTATTTGTCTTCCAGCTCTGGCTAGTTTTGCTCAGTGGTTAGAGCATTGGCTTGTGGACCAGAGAGTCCCGGGTTTGGTCCCCAGTAGGGGCACATACCAAAAAAAAAAAGAAAAAAGAAAAAAGAAAATTATTTGTCTTACAAAGTTGTTAGGAGTACTGCTCTATAAATATCATTTAGGTCAAGGTGTTAATGATAGTGTTCAAGTTTTATATCTTATTAAATTTTATCTGGTTATTTTATTAATTTTTGAGAGAGGCATTAAAATCACAAGCTATGTTTTTGCTCTAGTGTATTTCTCCCTTTAATTCTGTCAGTGTTTGTTTTATATATTTTAAAGCTCTGTTATTAGGTATTTATTTATTTATGGTTATTTCTATTTTTAAATTGATCCTTTTTTAAATTATTTTTTTTAATGTCTAAACTCTATTGTACCTGATAATCACCTCAGCTTTCTTATACTTACTACTTGTGGCAGCAAGAATCCCAATATGGTCCCCAAAGATTTACTGCATAGTTCCCAAGACTGTGAAAGTGATGAGATATCATTCTCATGAATATGCTACATTATATTAGAGAAGGGAGATTATTGGCCTGATCTAATCATTAGCTAATTAATGCAGATAGCTCTCTCGATGGTCACAGAAGTCAGAGAGATTTGGAACACAGGGGAACTTGACATAATTAAAGGTTCTCCATGGTTGACATGGAAGAAATCACAAGGAAGAATCTTAGAGGTCTCACATTGCTGAAAGTGACCTGCTGACAGCCAAGAACATGGGACATCAGTCCTATAATTGCAAGAAACTGAATTAGGCCAACTGCCTGAATGAGCTAGGTAGTAGATGCCCCCTAGAGCCTCCAGACAAGAGCCTAGCCTGGCTGACATCTTGATTTTGGCCTTGTGAGAGCAAATAATCCAGTTGAGGCTGTCTAGACTTCTGACATAAATAGACTATGAGATAGTAAATGTATTTTTTCTTAAGCTGTTAAAATTATGGTAGTCTGTTTTGAAAAATCAAACTAATAGACTGCATGATACATCTTTCTCCCATCCATTTTTATATGGTTTTTCCATCTCTTTTTTCATCTCCTTCTGGGACTCTATGCATAGATTATTTTATATTCTTCAATACCATTTATTTTTTTTTAATTATTTTTCAGATGGGATAATTTCTACATCTTTATTGTTAATTTATTGACATTTCTCTCTATTATCTCAAATCTATTGTTAAGCCAATCCAGTGAATTTTTATTTATTTTACATAATTATTTTTCAGTCCTCACCTGAGGACATTTTTGCATCTTCAGATAGAGCAGGAGGGAGAGAGGGAGGAAGAGAGAGAGAAACATCGATGTGAGAGAGACATATTGAGTGGTTGCCACCCGCACAACCCCAATTGGGGCCGGGGACAAACTGCAACCGAGGTACGTGCCCTTAGCAGGAATCGAACCCCAGCTCTCTGGTCCACGGGCTGATGCTCTAACCTCTGAGCCAAACTGGCCAGGGCTCCAGTGAATTTTTAAAAGTTAATATATTATGCTTGAAGTTGTAGAACTTTCATCTGATTCTTTTTTATAGTTCTTATTTCTGTCTTGAGCATACTCGCATACTTATAATAGCTACTTTAAAATTATCTTCCAAATATATATTCTAGATGTTATCATTTATTTCTGTTGACTATCTTTTCTCTTGAGAATGGGTCATATTTTCTTGGTTAGTTGTATGTTGAGTAATTTTGCGTTGTACACTAGATATTGTGAATGTTTTGTTGTAGACACTCTGGATTCTGTTAAAACCTCCAAAGAGTGTTGATTTGTTCTTGCTTTTTTTTTTTTTTTAATGTAACATTAAACTTGGTTGGACTCAAACTGAAATACTGTGTCTTGGATACTCAAGTATTGGTTAAATTCTTTGTCTTTAGTTGTCCTTTTTTCAGTCTTCCCTATACATATGTGGTTTGGCCAGTTTTTTTTTTGTGTGTGTGTGTGTGTTTTTGACATAGCCAAAATTTGGAACTCACTCTCTCTGAATTTACCCTTGTGGGCATCTTTTTTTTTTTTTTTTTGGTACATGCCCCTAGCCGCTAGGGCCTAGTGGGAACTGAACCCGGGACTCTGGTCCGCAGGCCAATGCTCCAACCGCTGAGCCAAACTGGCCAGGGCCTTTGTGGGCATCTTTCTGCATTTTCTAGTAATGGTGGAATTCTGTTTTCTGAGACTGTAGCCCAGGGAAGAGCATAGGCTAGGCTTTTAATTGGAATTTTGACCACACATATGGTGCCAATTTTGGTCTGCCCTCTGGCTTCCAGCTATTTAAAAAAAAAAAAAAGTTAAATCCCACATGTTATTTCCTTCTTCTGAATGCCAGCTTCTAAAATCTGTTGCTTTGTTCTCTCTCTAGTACTTTTAATTAGTTGTATTTATTTTTATTGTATTTTGTTCAGAGTTTAAAATGGATATCTGTGATAGTATCAGTTTGGCAGGAACTTAGTTGATAATTATAAAAAATGGAATCTTTCTATATTTATTTTTATAATAAAAAAATCTATTTTTAAAAGCATTTTCACACAAAAAAACAAACTCCAGGTCCAGATATTTTCAGTAGTGAATTTTTTTAAATATTAAAGAAGAAACATTATTGGCTAAACAAAAATATCTTTTAAAAAATGGAAAATAAAATCCTTTGTAATAATTTTGGGTGTCCAGTGTAACTCTGGAATAAAAAGCAGATAAAGACAATATAAGAATGTAAACTTACTGAATAATTTCTTTCACCAACATAGACAAGCACACAAATAATCCTAAAAACACATTAACAAATCAATTCCAGTGATATAGTAGTAGAAAATTAAAAACCAAAAAATCTGAAGTTGATTTAACAATTACATATCAATGTAATTTTCCACATTAGCACACAAAAAAACTTTTGCTAAATTTTAATATTTATAATTTTAAAAAATGCTTATCAACCTAGGAATAGAAAGGAACAACTCAGATATAGTGTATCTACATAAATCAATGTTAATAGTAAAATATTGACTACTTCACCTGAGCTCAAGAACAACACAAGGATAGCCATTGTCACTAGTTCTGTTCAACAAGGTTTTGGTGATCTTAGCCAGTGCAACAGGCTATTAATACTAAATTTGTAATAGATGGAGACTTGGAGTGGTGAAAACACAGTACAGTGTACATACAGATGATGTGTTGTAGAATTGTACATCTGAAACCTCTATAATTCTGTTAACCACTGTCATGCCAAAGAGTCAATAAAAGTTATAAAGATTGGAAAGAAAGACTGACAGGTAACATTATTCCACATAAAAATAGGAAAGAATATATAAATTCAATTAATCATGATTGGCAGATGACATTATTACATATAAAATAGAAAACAATTTGTACCCAGTGGGATTTTGGCATGCTGTTTTAAAACACTAAATGAAACTGCCACTAACTATTTAATAAATGTTCCAACATGCTCCCCCAGTAAATGGCATTATAATATTTATTATAATATTACATTATAAAAAAGATAATAGCATTCCACACACTAGGTTCACCTGTGTATAATTTCAAAGGATGAAACATGTTCCGAACAGGTAATGCATGTATTACTCTATAACATAACTTAAAATAAATACATTTGTAAACAATACTAGCAAACTCTGTCTAGAACAGTCTAGTTTCGCTGTCTCAAAGAGCTGTACATTGTGTAAAACCTGTAGTAAAGTGTTAGAACACTTTTAGGATTAAATCGTACCAAGCGGAATTCTGGCAAAGGATTTTTTAGCCCAGACTATAATTACTAAATGAAACTCTTACTATGTAATGAATGTTCTAACATTAATTCTAAGAGTGTTCAAACACTTCACTACAGGTTTTGCAAAATGCACAGCTTTTTGAAACATTAAAATAAGACTGAACCCTGGCCAGTTTGGTTCAGCGGTTAGAGCGTCAGCCCATGGTCCAGAGAGTCCCAGGTTCGGTTCCTGCTAAGGGCATGTATGTCAGTTGCAGTTTGTCCCTGGCCCTGTTTGGGGTGTGGGTGGCAACCAGTCAATGTGTCTCTCTCTCTCCTTCCCTCCTGCTCTATCTGAAGATGAATGCAAAAATGTCCTCAGGTGAGGATAAAAATAAAAGTTAAAACAAGACTGAATGTCAGTAGTGTTTACAAAATGATTCATTACATCATAGACTAATACATGAAATACCTGTTGGGACCATATTTCAATTTTTGAAATAATACAAAGGTGAACTTAGCATGTAGAATACTAATATTTTCTGTGGTATATTAAAATCTAATGCCACTTACTAGATGAAAATAAAATGGGAAATAATTTATACATTCAATTAATATACAAACAAATTACTAGAACTATTAAGTGAATTTAGCAAGATTTCTGGGTATAACATCAATATATAAAATCAATTTTATTTCTATAAGCTAGCATCAAATAATTAGAAGATACAATTTAAAAAAGAAAAAAATCTTTAGTATCCAGTAATAACTCTAATAAAAATACCAAGAAGTTTTAATACTTAGGAATAAGTCTAAGGAAAGAGATATAAGACCTCTATACTACAAACTATATTGCTAAGAGGAATTAAAGTGACTTAATTAAAAGGGAGAACTTTCCCTGTATCATGGTCACGAAGTCTCAATGTTATTAAGATATGAAGACTCTCTAAATTGACCTGTAAGTTCAAGAACATCCCATTAAAAATCTCAGCACTTTGTGTCGGTGTGTGTATGATATTGACAGTCTAATTCTAAACTACATATGGACATTCAAAGACTTAGAATAGCCAAGGGAAACTTGAAGAATAAAGATAAAGAACTTACATTAACATATGAATCTGTTTATTATAAAGCCATAGAAATGAAGACAGTATTAGCCCAGAAACAGACTCACACATATATGGTCACCTGATTTATGACAGAGGAGCCACTATAATTATGGGGGAAAAGCAGTGTGAAAGGATGGTCTTTCAATAAATGGTGCGAGGTCAACTGGATCATCATATGGGGGGGGGGGGGGAATGGACACTGATTATTTCACGTCAGATGCAAACGTTTGTATGAGATGTATTATGTACCCAAATGTGTAAGATAAAACAGGAAAACGTCTAGCATAAGATATAGAAGAATATCTTCTTGAACTTAGGATAGGAATAATTTCCTAAACTATACACCAAAATATCCTAGTCATAAGGAAAATATTGGTAAATTGAACTTCATTAAAATTAAATACTTTGGTTAATCAAAACATAATGAGAGAGTGACAAGGCAAGTAACATCCTGGAAGACATTATCATTACATAATGATCAATATACGGGGCAGGGCAAGAGTGGGTTCTCAGTGTGAGTACACAAAACACAGACTTTATTCTTGTATAATTATTAATCATGGTATTATTTTCCATACAAACAACTGGAAAACTAGTTTTGCCCCACCCTGCATGTATTTGTTAAATGTCTTTGCCCAGTTAGCTCTCTTTCAATCCATTCTATCATCTCATACAAGTGAAAATGAGAAAATGACTCAAAGACTTAAGCTGTGACATCACAAAAGAGGATATTCAAATGAAGCTTTACAGAAAGATGTTCAACATTGTAGGTTCAAAAAATTTGTTATACCCACATTGTAAAACTACTATATACCAAGCTGAATGGCTAACAATGACAGGAATTGGCAATGCAATATATTGGCAACCATACAGGGGTGGAAAAAGTGTAAACCATTAAAACCACTTTGTAAAACTTGGTCTCATTGAAATTAAACATATCCATTCCCTCTAACCGTTAGCACCAGTCCTGCGTGTATACCCAATAGAAGAAGAGTGTTCATACCCACCCAACAATGTGTACAAGAATAATACTGTTATTTCTCTTAGCCCCCAAATAAGAACTCAAATGTTCATCAGTGTTAGAGTGGATAAATACATTTTGATGTATTCATATAATGGCATGTCTCACAAGAATAATAACACAATGACATGATGAATTTCACAGACATATTATGGAATAAAAAGATCCAGACACAAAATTAATACATATTACATCATTCAATTGATAGAAAGTTCAATTTCAGGCAAACGTACTGTCCAGTAATGGAAGCTGGTATAGTAGGTACCTTTGGGATAGTGGCGAGTACCTGCCAGAAATATTCTGTATCTTGCTCTAGCTTATGGTTTAATGGATGTGTAAATATTTGATAACCTTTGCCTTTAAAATTTGTGTACTTTTCAATATGAAATATCAATGAAAAAAACATGCTTAGTTAAAAAATGAGTAGAAATCAATATGTTCCACTCCAGTGCTTATGGGTGTAAATTAAGGTCATTAAAATAAAATGATGAAACAATAATTTCCCCACATGCAAATATCTTTCTGCAAAGAAGCGAGTTTCATTCTTGATGTTTTCCCACCAAGTAATTTTGGAGATCTGTGATGAATGATTATATGTTTTTAACCTGTGTGCCTGCTGCTTGGTTACATATGCCTGCCTATTGTTCGATGGAGAGGAATATGAGGGCCCTCCATGTCGCCTTTGGAGTGTTTTATAACTTGCCTCCTTAAACCCAATGCTTTCATGAGCTGCCAGCTAAACCAATCTGCCATCTGTCAGTCCTCTCAAAGCACAGGTAAGGTGCACCCCATAGTCAGTAGTCCATGTCCTACAGTGTCAGTAATTCAGTTCTAGCTAACCCCCAGCAGCATTGTAGTCTACTCAACATTTAGAGGAAAACCTTCTCCCAGGGAACAATCTGGCAAAAGACAAAGTTATATCTTAGTCTGCAGCATGTTCAATTTTCTCTGAATACGGAGAGTGAGCATTTCCCTTTCTTTTGTGTTCCCAAAGGGTTCACCTTGATGACTGTCCCAAAACAGAAGGAATGACTGTCATCCATAAATAGTTGCTCTTCAGCTAGTAATATATAAATAAGGAAGGAGGAAGTGAAAGTTAGAAGGAAGAAAAGAATGATAGAAATAAAATAAAGGAAGTCCCTCTTCACTGGGCTCTCCCCTCAAACTCATTTTTCTTCCATTGTCATTTTGCTGATTAGATAAACATTGTATGGAAAATAGTTTCTCTTTAAATTCAAGAAACATTTATCGATCTCAAAATATTCTAAGAGCAAACACCTGCAGCCTAGCACTGTAACTATTTTAACCCAAAATTAACTGCAAAAATTTTGGAAGCAGAGACATTGGTTTTAAATCAATGAATATAGTAGCCAACATCACAGCAGTAGCCACTGGATGTCAATTGTATGTACAGGGGAAGGTTCCATCCAGGTAGTATAAATCATTCTATTTAGACAAAAGGAAAACTGTACAGAAGCCTATGCAAGAACTGTGGCCACAATAGAATGTCACAACGTTTCCATTGTCCATGTATGGAAGTGAGTGACACTTTGATATTTATGTGATCCCATGTAGATAATACCACACCTCCTCCCCACACAGGAACCACCGCCTCCTTTCTCCATTTTTTCTTCCTTTAGCATTCTCCCACCCTGCAGGACACACCAGGAGAATTCACTGGGATCCTAAGGTGGGGGCAGCTTGTGGCTTCTTTCTCAGAAAACTGCCATTTTCTGACTGATGTCCTCCTGTGAGAAGTGGCAATTACATTTTTTTCTCTAAGGCCTGGCTGAATGTGACATTTCCATTTGCTTGAGCGATCCGCACCTGTCCCTGATTAGGGTTGTCACCTTCACTTGAGTGTCCTTCCCAGAACAAATGAAAAGAGATAAGGAAGAGAGACCAGAAAGGTATTTGAAGGCAGGGCCACATTCCTCATGTATTCGTAGTTTAAAAAAATTAAAACAAATCCAAGAAGTAAAGCCTCTATTATCTCTGCTGATGTAAGCCACGGCCAGGGCTGCTGGCAGCCTTTGAGTATGGCATATCTTGGCTGGTCTGTTTATACTGCTGAAAGATAAACTGAGTCATAGTACACATTTTAAGAGTTCATGTGAACAAAAGTTCATTCTAAGGAGGCAGCACCAAATCGGAAGTGGTCAGGTGCACGCCACTGACCCATGCTCCAGAAGAGGTTTTTACAGAGAAAAGGCCGAAGCAAAGGAAGAACATTCTTTAAAAAAAGAAAAAATCTTTATTGTTGAATGTAGTACTGATGTCCCTGTTTTATTCTCCCATTGACATCCTCCTCCTTGCCCCCCCCCCCCCACCACACTGCTATCTGTGTCCATGGGTTATTCATTTATTAAATCTAGTATTTTTTTGGTGGAGTCTTTAGAGTTTTCTATGTACAATATCAAGTTATCTGCCAATATTGACAGTTTTACTTCCTCCTTTCCAATTTGGATGCCTTTTAGTTTTTCTTCTTTTTGATCACTGTGGCTAAGACAGGGAGAGCATCCTTGATTGACTATCACTTACAGCCTAGTTGACTGTGATTGGTTTTCCTTGGTGTATTGATTTTACAACCTTGGAGCATTTATAGGCTTAGATTTTGGTTTGCTTATATAAGCCACTGGGACATCAGAGCCACCTCAGTCTAATGGTCTCCTGTCTAATTAATTTAGAAATGCTCAAAAAGGACACAAGAAATCAATTCACTGTTGTTAAGGCCACTCAGCCCTTTCTCACAGGCAGGCTGGACTTTCCTCACCTGGTTTACTCACTCAACCGACCAGCTTCTGCTTCCTCTCAGTACATCTCAAATTTTCACTGCCTTCTGTCTGTCCCTAGCTAACTGGCCCACCATAGAGAAGAAAGTCATCATACTGTCCTGTGTGTGGCATGAAGAGGCACCCTTACAGCCACTGTCTTCACACGGAGGTTAGGATCACAGGCTTTAAGGACAGAACCAAGTTTTATAAACGACAGTTGATTAAAGGTGGGATTCAGATATATTTGGTGTTAAAACCTGTCTTAAAAAATAACTATCTACCTACCTGCTTACTTACCTATCTTCCCACCCACCCAGAACTGAGTGTAGGCAGTGGGAAACCAGGACAATTGAACTGTTCACAGGGTTACCAAGGCAAGGAGGCAGGCAGAGTAGCCCGAGAAAAGTTTTTCTAGGAATCTGGATAAACAAAATTGTTATTCTACAAATTGGGGGTGAAAATTTGGCCCACAAACACAACAACATTACAACTAAACTACAAAAACAACCATCACTCAGAACTGCCTGAAATCTGGCTGAACATGAGTTCTATAACGAAGGATATACAGAAGAAGCCATGCCAAGACTGGTAGGAGGGGTGGAGACACAGAATGAACTAGTCTCATACCAATGTATGATGGTTAAAATTCGGGAGGGATATCTTGGTTGTGGAGATGCTCCCTGAAGAGTGAGGGGTCCCAGCCCAGGGTTCCAGTGCTGGAAAAAGAAGTCCCATGACTTCTGGCTGTGAAAACCAGTGGGGATCATGGCTCAGTGAGGCGGATGGCTGCTGGAGTCCTTAAAAGGCCCATGCACAGAATTGCTCGAAACTCACCCTGAGCTCCAGCACTGGGGCAGCAGCTCAAAAGGCATGAGGGAGACACATGGAGGAACTACATTGTTCAGCATGTGGGCAAGAGTTGGAAGGTCAGCTTTCCTGACAGACAGAAGTGTGGGCAGAGGCTATCATTCCTCTGCTAAACCCTCCCCACAGAGCTGGCATACAGGAGTCACATCTGAGTCTCCATCGCCCTGGCTAACATTATTCAGCCTGATCTAGTAATTCCCTGAGACCCCACCCAACTTGCAGGCCCACACAAGTCATTTTCATATTTTCAGTGGCATTTTCATACCAATGTCTTTACTTGGTTCATGCTTTGAATTTTCCTGAAATCTCTCCAGCAAGCAGTATCTGTCATGGTATGCCCATACATAAGTGGCCTGGCACTAGTGGAAGCCAGCTTTTGTCCACAGCCTGGCCTCTCCCAATACCTCCAAGTCCAGCACAAGTAGCAACCATTTGCATATCACTCTGTAGCTCATGCTGAGCAGACCTGGGCAGCAGCTGACCTTGGCCTGCACATCCCAAAAGGCCTTAGAGCCAGCACACCTGGTAGACAACTTCAGGTCATGCCAAAACACTTTCATTAGCAGCACATTCAAGAGGTGAACTTGGGGGGAATTGGAACCTACTGACACAAGTCCTGCTCCTTCACAGTGGTCAGGCCTACACCTTGTGGCTTATCGGCCTAGAGGTTAATCCCTCCCATGGATGTGCCAACAGCAATAAAGGCTCAACTACAACAGGAGTGTGCACATGGCCCACATAGGGGGGTGCACTTGGAGCACCCTGGTTGTGTGATGGGGGAGGCTGTGCAACTGGGCCCCATAGGACACCTACAACATTAGGCCACATAGAAGCTCTACCTAATACATAGAAACACACACACGGGTTGGCCAAAATAAGGAGACAAAGAAACATGTCCCAGTGAACTTAGGGGAAGAGTAGATGAACTTAGTGAGAACTTCAACAAAGAGGTAGAAATCATAAAGAATCAGTCAGAACTTAAGAATTCACTAACTGAAATGAAGAATACATTACAGAGAATACACATGGAGTAGATGAAGCAGGAGATCAGAAGATAAGGAAGCAGAAAACACACAATTAGAAAGCAAAAAGAAAATAATAATAATAATAAAAAAAAGATGAGGATAGTGTAAGGAACCTCTGGGCCAACTTCAAGTTTTCCAACATTCACTCCATGGGGAGGAGGGGAGAGTAAGGAAATAAAAACCTATTTAAAAAAATAATGATGGAAAACTTTCCTAACCAGGTGAAGGAAACAAAAATACAAGCACAGAGAGTCCTAAACAAGATAAACTCAGAGGCCCACATCAAGACACATCACAATTAAAATGGCAAAGGTTAAAGACAAAGATTTGGTCCGCAGGCTGATGCTCAACCACTGAGCCAAACTGGCCAGGGCCAAAGATGGAATCTTAAAAGTAGCATTACTGGGCTGAAATCAAGGTGTAGGTAGTGTTCCACTCCCTCTGGAGGTTCTAGGGGAGAATCAGATTCTTGCATCTTTCAGCCTCTGGTGATGGCTGGCAATTCTTGACTGTGGTCACATCACTCCAATCTCTCCCTCTGTCTTCACATAGAATGTCTTCTCTGTGTGTGTTAAATCTCTCCCTGTCTCTCTCTTATAAACACACTAGTGATGGCATTTAGGGGCCATCTGGATAATCCAGAATAATGTCCCCATCACAAGATCCTTAGCATCATTAGTCATGACCCTTTTCCCAAACAAGATAATAAGTGTCAGAAATTAGGTCCTGATACCTTTGGGGGTCTACTTTTCAGCCCACTACTGGTGTGTCTGTGCATATGTATGTGGACATATGGGAATATATACACATATGTGTGATTAGATATATGTGTGGGGGTATATGACTGCATATATGTGAGTACGGATGTGTGTACATGTATGTGTGGACATATATTTTTGTGGTATACATGTATATAGATATGCATATGTGTGATATGCATGTGATGGGTATGTATGTGTATGTGTTTGGGTATTTTGTTGTTGTTATCCTCACCTGATATTTTTCCATTTTTTTTTTTTTAGCGAGGATGGAAGGGAGGGAGAGAGAAAGGGATGTGAGAGAGACATCAATTGGTTGCCTCTTGCATTGGGAAGGGGATCTAACCTGCAACACAGGTACGTGCCCTTGACCTAAATTGAACCAGTGACCCTTCAGTCCATGGGCTGACACTCTAACCACTGAGACAAACTGGCCATTTTTAAAAATAGAAACCAGGCTAACCTTTGCTTAAAATATTTTATTCAAGTCCTGAAATATGAATCAGTTGGAAGTCTGTTCTAATGAATCAGTGCTCTCTTAACAGATGGCCAAATAAACACAATGTTTCTACCTTCCCAGAAATCTTAAGCACAAAATTGTTGTCATTTGTGAGAAAAAGAGCAACTTTGTTTAAATGCTAGGAAACAAGCAAGCATGTACCTCTTTTACCTCTGTCTGAACCTCAGAAAGAGGACGGAAGAGGGAGTTCAACTTAATGAAAAATGCATTAGAAGTGGTACTGATGCCATGGAGGGTCTATAACTCATCTTAATCTCAGCCAACCAAATAAACAGGCCCTGGTCCATGCACCCTGGCCTGCAGGAAAGCTTACTGAAAGCCAGATAGTGGCCCTAAATGAGGGGTTTTAAAGTTTATTTTCTTCTTCATTTTAAAGCCTGTCTGTGAAAATCACATTTGGGTTTTATGAGCACCAGACGGTGCTACAATTTGCATTGCTGGTTGGTATAAAGGAGAGACTGGGAAAGATAGAGCCATGGTGGGTTACTGCACTACTGCACCTTCTTCAACGCCTAATGTGTGTTACATGCACAAATATTATGTATATTATACACATGTGCATGTTTTAATGATTATTTTAAATATCGATGTATGGTACAAAAACGAAAAGTGGAGCCCATTCCATTGTGAGTGGGATGCTGTGCTACCATAGAGATAAAATATGGCATCCATCTAAACAATTTATAATTCCTAGTGAGAAGATTAAGTAACATAAATGTAGGCCGGATGAACATGACAGAGAAGGGCTATCTTAGTCCCATAGGGCACTGGGTAGCTTATAAATGACAGAAATTTCTTGTAGTTCTGGAGGCTGGAAGTTCAAGATCAAGACACTAGCAGATTTGGTGTCCAACGAGACCTCACTTCCTATTCATAGATCACCGTACTTTTGGATATGTCTTCACATGGAAAAGAGGTGAGGAAACTCTCAGGTCTCTTTTCTAAGGGCACTAATCCCATTCATTAGGACTCTGCCCTAGTGACCTCATCACCTCTCAGAGGCCTCAACTCCATATACCATTGCATTAGAGATTCGATTTCAGTATGAATTCAGAGGGATACAAACATTTGGTCTATAGCAAGTACATAGAAGGCAATTCAGAGGAGGGAGAGAACCTACGGTAAGAGGATATTCATGAAGCAGGTGGTATATCAACAAGGCCTTGCTACATTGAGAAATCAATTGACTGAGCTGACTATTGGGAAAATAAGAACAAGTTGGAAGAAACATGGTGATAATGACAGGAAAATGTAGGGCATATTGGAATAAAATAGAATTCTATCATTCTGGAGCATAGGCTGCCTCTTGAACAGGGTTTCTCAACCTCAGTAACACTGGGTTTGGACTATGTAAGTCTTTGATGCAGGGGGCTGTCCTGTGCATTGCTGGGTATTTAGCAGCATTCCTGACCTCCACTCACCAGATGCCAGTAGTACCCTGCCCATGTGGTAACAAACAAAAATTTCTCTACACATTGTCAAATGTCGCCTAGGGGGCAATATGGCCTCTAGTAGAGAATCACTGCTCTAGGAACTTACCACTCCAAGGATCAGTAGCATCAGCATCACCTGGGAACTTGCTGGAAATGCAGAACCTTAGACCTACTAAAAGAAACTCTGCATTTTAACAAGCTCCCTGGGTGATTCACATGCACATTAAAATCTGGCAACTACGACACCAATAAATAGAAGAATAAGATGGTGAGGTTGGTTGGACTTAATTATAGATGATCATGGAAAGGCTTACATATTTTTCTATAATTTTATATTTAACTTGGTAGGCAATGAGGCTATATTGAATTTTTTTTTTTTAATCACAGATTCATTTTAGAAATAAAATAGACTGGCAGTCTGATTATGCCTGCTTAACATTCTCACTTTTTTTCTACTTCTATCTCAATTTCAGGGTGAATGACAAAGACAACGAAAAAACTTCATTTTCTACTCTCCCTTGTAGTTGAGGGGGCCATGAAACTATAGCTTAAGCAGAAGTTATTTGGGGTTATAGGGAAACTTCTTATGAAGGAGGCTGACTCAAGTGGCATGTCCTTTTTTCCCTTAGAGCTTTCTTGGGAATGAAGATGGTTTGAATTTCAGCAGATATATAGTTTCAGGAGAAGAGGCACTCCCTAAAGATGGTGGGGCACAAAGCCAGAAGAAACCTGAATCAAAGAGAGAAAAATATACCCCAATATTGTTTAAGCCACTATTCTTCAGAGGTCTATTACTCATCACTGAATTCAATTCCTCACTGGTTAAGATTGCTATTAGTATGATAAATGAATTGGAGGGAAGGGGATCCATGCAGAAACTACTGAAACAGTCTGGGTGGAAGACTGGGAGAGCATAAATAAAAATGAAGAATTTAGATTCTGATTTTCTTTGGAGGTACAATTATTTTTAAGTGTGTCACTGGAAAGTGGTGATGTAGCTTATAAACACTTGAAAGCCAGGACAAGGAGTGGGGTTGTGATAATGTGAGGAGCTTGATTTTGGACATGTCTAACTTGAGGATTAATAAGACACTTAGATGTGTATATCCATTAGGCAGTTGCTTAGGAGAGAAGTTGCATGTAAAAATATAAGGATTCTGGTGAGTGGAAGCTGGGCAGGATTGAAGATTAGCAGGATGAAGGGAGAATGAGAAGGGGGTGATCATGAGTATTCTATTGAGCCGAAGAGAGGCATGAAGGAGGATAATGGCATGACCGTTGTTAAGGGCTTTCTGCTGAAAGGCTTCCACAGAAGGGATTTTTACAATGATGTTTAAAGATGGAACTTAGAGGACCCAGTTCTTTTTTGAGAAAATCCACTTGCGCAAGGAGCACTTCCACCCTTGCAGTGACCTCCTGAATCAGTGAGCTCGAGTGTCTGTTCACACTCTGCAGTTAGCCTGAATAACTAAGTCATGCTCCATCTTTTCCAGACCCTTCAAAGTCTGCCATGACTCTTTAGAAATCTCATTTAGTAATGCTGTCATGGAAACTGTCAATCCATGTTGTCTCTGGCAAGGTCAAGATTATGGCCTTCTAAAAATAGATACATGTTTTTTTTTCTACTGAATATCTTTACATACCCAAATTAATTAATTACACAAAATTTGATTTATTAAATAGCTGAAAATAGAGGTCATATGCTAGGTGTGTTTCAGGTTACAAAGATGATAAAGCTCTAGCTCTCGGCATATGTTCAGGATGGAAATCAGATAACTGTGATAAGTACTCTAGTAGGATATATCCCAGGGTGCTCTGGTTCTAAAAATTAAAGGCCCAGGGGTACCTCTAAAGATAGGACTCTCCACATGTCCAAAATGCATGAGCTCTGGATTCACATTTTTCTGCTTATTTGGGGAACACTGTCTCAGTCCTCACTTCTCTCTCATCCATCAAATTCTTTCTCTTACAGCACTTCCCTCCTCTACATATCAAGTGTGCCAAGTTTTGTCCATTTTTTTCTCTTCTCAAAAAAGATGTTACCAGGATGGCAGTGTGAGAAGACCTCCAGGTCTCTGCCCTTGGAGTTACAATAAGTTGTATAGCTATAATTCAACAAGGAATTCCCTGCTCAACACACAAATACATCTGAGAGATCTGCACATTGAGACATCTGTAGGTCGAAGGATCTGAGTAATCAGGGGAGGCAGGAAGGGAGGAATGACATAGATGAGAGCTGCAGACACAGCCTGGCACTCACTGAAGCCCCAGTGGACATGATAGCAGCAAAGTATCGGGGCACAACTCCCACTGGGCAGAGAGGCGGGGCAGAGAATCAAGGCATATGGTGGCAGCAGTTGACCTGCTTCCATCACAAGAAAAACAAACCTACAGACATGGAAATCTGTACCCTCCCTCCCATAGCCCACCTGGCATTACAACTGTTGCTTGGATCACCAAGGGGCTGATGCAACATCCTAGTCTAAGTGATCTCTACTCATTGTGATTGTACCCACTGGAAAAAACACAACTGCAGATGCATCAACCTGCTTCTCTCCTCTCCCCCATGCCTACAAAGGCAGAGCCTGATAGAGGTACCTGTGAAACCCCAGACAGCGCAGTGTGGTTGGCAGCTTCTGGTTTCAGGAAAGGCACTGGAAACACACAGACCAAGAGTCTCACTGCATGCTACATCCCACTGTGGAGGTGGTGCCCTGAAACCCAGGTGACTGGGTTGTTAAGAAGGCACCTACATCCTTGGGGAATAGGGGGTTATTTTCCACAGCTGAGATGACACTGCCCCATAGAGATGCTAGAAGTCCAGTAGTGCAGGTAAGAGAAAACAAAAACTTGCACTGTATCACCACCTACTGGAAAACGAAAGAAAAACAATAACACTCTATTTAACAACCAGCTAATCAGTCAAAAGGAAGTACTTAAATAATTTTTTTTTCCATTTCCTTAACTACCCAGGTAGAGAAGTAATCCATCAAGAATCATAGATAGCCAAGGTAACAAGGTAGTTCAGAAAAAAAAAAAAAAAAAAAAAGAAAAATCTCCAGAAAATAAACCTAAAAGTATTGAAGAATGTGATTTAAATTACAGAGAATTCAAGATAACAGTTCTGAAGAAATTCAAAAAGAAAACTAAAAAAGTCAGGTCAATGAGCTTAGAAATAAAATCAATGAACATAAAGAAGTACTTTACCAAATGGATTGAAGCTATAAAAAATAACCAAGCAGAAATTCTTGAGCTAAAGAACTTAGTAAATGAGATGAAGAATTAATTAGAGCTCAGGAAATAGAGCAGACCAGATGGAAGAATGAATTGATGATCTTGAAGACAGAAATCTAAAAATAACTCAGGTGGAAGAAGAGAGTTTAAAAAAATGAAAATCCATGAGAATTATCTGAATCCATTAGAAAGATCAATATATGAATAATGAGTATATTAGAGGAGAAGAGGGGCAGAAAGGAACAAATAGCTTATGAAACAAATAATCATCAAGAACTTCCCAAACCTAAGGAAAAGACTGGACCCTCGAATACAAGGCCCTAACAGAACACCTAATTAACAGTGCGGAAGACCTTTGGTCTCCAAGGCACATTATAATAAAGCTATAAAAAGTTAATGACAAAGAAAGAATTCTCAGGGCAGCTAGGGAAAAGAAAATCCCATTAGATTATCACTGGATTTTTAAGCAGAAACCATAAGAAGTAGAAAATGAAATAAAATGTGTAAAATATTGAAAGAGAAATCATCAGCCAAGAATAATGTATCCAGCAAAGTTATCCTTTAGATATGAAGAAGAAATAATGCCTTTCCACACAAACGGAAACTGGGGAATTTACCACCACAAGCCTGCATTACAAGAAATGCTGAAAGGAGGTCTTCTACCTGGAACAAAAAGACAAAAGTATACAAAACTCTGAGTATGACAAAAAGACAAGCAGAAGCAGGAAATTGGCAACTCTTATTCAGAATAGAGTATCAAACAAATATAACATAAAAGTTAAAGAAGGTAAAAGTATTTTTCAAGAAGAACAATAGCTACTGCAATTTGGAAATGCACAGCATAAAAAGAAAAAATCTTTGACAACAAAAACATAAAAGGGGAGGAGGTAAATGTCTGAATTTGCATAGGTAAATGGAGATAAGATGCGATTTGAAGAAAAAGGCCTATTGTGTATGAGACTTTTTTTTTTTTTTTGCATAAACCTAATGGTAATCACAAAGGAAAAATCTAGAACTGAAAAATATAACATACAAAATGAGGAAATGGAGGGGGAAAAATCATAGATATCACCAAACTATAATAGAAGATAGAGACGCAATGGAGATACAGAGCAACCAAAAATCAAAAGATAAAATGGTTCTAGGAAGTCCTCAGACATCAATAATCATCCTAAATGTAAATGATCTGAATTCGCCAATATAAAGGCATGGAGTAGTGGACTGGAAAAAAACAAAACAAAAAACTCAGGTATATGCTGCCTTCAGGAGACACATTTCAGCTGCAAGGACATATACAGACTCAAAGTAAAGGAGTAGAAGATGATATTCCAAGCAAACAGCATCCAGAGAAAAGTGGGTGTAGCCCACTTTTGTTTTTTCAGCAAAAAAATATATTTCAAGATAAAAAATATTACAAGAGACAAAATTGAATATTTTATGATAAAAGGGACAGTACATCAAAAAGACATATCACTTATCAATATATATGCACCCATCCTGGGAGTACCAAAATATATAGAGCAACTACTTACAGAACTAAAGGGAGAAACAGACAAAAATACACTTATAGTAGAGGTCTTAGATACCCATTGACAGCAATAGATAGATCATCCAAACAGAAAATCCATTAAAAATAGCAGCTTTAAATGACACATTAGCCCAAAGGGACATGATCTATAATTACAGAGCGTTTTACCCAGAACACTCATTCTTTTTTAGTGCACATGGAACATTCTTAAAAACAGACCATATATTAGGCCACAAAACAAGTTTCAACAAATGTAAGAAGACTGAAAGCATACCAAGCATATTTCTCACCACAACAGTATGACATTAGAAATCAATTGCAAATAGGAAGCTGAAAAAAACACATATATGTAGAAATTAAACAACCTGCTACTGAACAACTACCGGGTCAAAGGAGAAATAAAAGAGATAAAAAGATACAGAGAGACAAAAAAAAAAAAAAAATGATACTACATTTCAACATTTTGGAGATGCAGCAAAAGCACTGCTAAGAGGGAAGTAAATAGCATTACAGGCCTATCTCGAGAAACAAACAAAATCCCAAGTAGTCTAACATTTCACCTTAAAAAACAAGAAGAAGGAAAACAAATAAAGCCCTAAGTCAGTAGAAGGGAATAAATAATAAAAATTAGGGAATAATTAAACAAAAACTATCAGAAAAATTAATGTTACAAAGAGAGATTCTTTTATTTATCTTTGAAAAGATAAATAAAATTGACAAACCTCTGACTAGTTTCACTAAGAAAAAAAGACTCAAACAAAATCAGAAATGAAAGGGCTGATACAATGGTCACCACAGAAATATAAAGGTTTATATAAGAATACTATCAAAGGCTATATGCTACCAAATTTGACAGCTAAGAAGAAATGAGCAAATTTTTAGAAATATAACCTTCCTAGACTGAGTCACAAAGAACTGGAAAATGTAAATAGACCTATCAACAGTAAAGAAATTGAAATGGTTATTAAAAACCTTTCAAAAATTAGAAGTCTAGATCCAGATGGCTTCACTGGTGAATTCTTCCAAACATTAAAAAAAAAAAAAAAAAAGAAAAAGATTTAATACCTATCCTCTCAAACTCTCCCAAAAATTGAAGAAGAGGGAATACTTTCTAACTCGTTTTATGAGGCCAACATTATCCTGATAGCAAAACACACCAAGAAAAACACACACAAAAAAAGAAAATTATAGGCCAATTTCTTTGATGAATATAGATGAAAAAATACTAGCAAATTGAATACAACAATACATTAAAAAGAAAATACATCATAATCAAGTGGGGCTCATTCTAAGGATACAAAGATGGTTTAACATATACAAACCAAACAATATGATATACCACATCAGCAAAATAAAGGATAAAACTCATATGCTCATATTAATAGATGCAGAAAAAGCATTTGACAAGATACAATATCCATTTATGATTAAAACACTGAATAAAATGTGTACAGAAGAAATTTACTCAATATAGTAAAGGTCATATATGACAAACCCTCAGCAAATATTGTACTCAGTGGTAAAAACTGAAAGCTTTTTCTCTAAGATCAGGAACATGACAAAGGTACCCTCTCTCACCACTGTCATTCAACATGGTACTGGAAGTCCTACCCAGATTAATGAGGCAAGAGAAAGAAAGAAAAGACATTTAAATAGGGAAAAAAGAAGTAAAATGGTCTCTTTTTGCAGATGACATGATTTTATATATATAATCCTAAAGACTTCATTAAAAGACTATTAGAGCCCTGGCCAGTTGCTCAGTGGTTAGAGCATTGGCCTGTGGACCAAACAGTCTCCGGTTCGATTGCAGGTCAAGGGCATGTACCTGGTTTTCAAGTTCAATCCCCGGCCCCAGTTTGGGATGTTATGGAGGCAATCAATCAATGTGTCTTGGTCCCTCTACTCTATCTAAAAATCAATGGAAAAATATCCTTGAATGAGTATTAGAAACAATAAAAAATACAGTAAAGTTGCAGAACATAAAATCAGTGTACACAAATCCTATATAATAACAATGCATTCCTATATAATAGCAATGACTTACCAGAAAAAGAAATGAAGAAAACTATTTCATTTGTAATCGCAACAAAAAAGAATAAAAGACCTAAGAATAAACTTAACTAAGGAAGTAAAGGATCTACACAATGAAAACTACAACACATTGTTGAAAGAAATAGAAAAAGCCACAAAGAAATGGAAAGAAAGTCTGTGTTTATGGACTGAAGAATCAAAATAGTTAAAATGGCTATTGTTACCTAAAACAATATACAGATTGAATGTAATCCCAATTTTTCAAAGAAATAGAACAAATATATATATTATATATATTATATATATATATATATTATATATATATATATATATAATTTGTATGGAACCACAAAAGACCATGAATAATCAAAACAATCCTGAAAAAAAGAACACAGTCAAAAGTCTCACACTCCCTGAGTTCAAATTATACTACAAAGCAACAATAATCAAAACAGTATTATATTGGCAGAAAAACAGACACCCAGACCAATGAAACAGAATTGAGAGCCTAGGAATAAACCCACATATATATGGGAGAATAATTTTTTACTAACTAGCAAAAACATACAATGGAGAAAGAAAAGCCTCTTCAATAAATGATGCTGGGAAAACTGGAAAGCCATATACAAAAATATAAAACTAGACTGCTATTTGAAACCACACACAAAAATTAACTGAAAATGGATTAAATACTTAAACATAAGGACTTCCAGTCAAGATGGCAGTGTAGGTAAACGTGGTACTCACCTCCTCCCATAACTACCATCAAAATACAACTAAAGTACAGATCAATCATCATTCAGAACCACCTGAAATCAAGCTGAATTGAAGTCCTACAACTACAAAATTAAAGAAGTGACATTGAGACTGGTAGGAGGGGTGGAGGCACAGATGGGCTGGTCCCACACCCACGTGTGGAGAATAAAAATCAGGAGGGATACCTCAGCTGTGAAGGTCCTCCCTGAGGAGTGAGGGGTCCCCATCTCACACCAGGTCCTCCAGCTCAGGGTTCCAGTACAAGGAAGAGAAGTCCCCATTACTTCTGGTTGTAAAAACCAGCAGGAACTGATGCTGAGGGAGACTAAGGCTTCTGGAGTCCCAGGCAGTCCCTGTTAAAGGGCCCATGCACCGACTTACTCAGACCTGCTCCTCCCAGGCTCCAGCATTATGGAAGCAGCTTGAAAGGCACCAGAGATATATGGGGAAGACCTGAGTTGTTTGCCACTGGGGCAAGAGCTGGAGAGGCAGCCTTCTCCCAGACAGACGTGCTGTTGGAGGCTGTTGTTCTTTGGTGAGCCTTTCCCCCATTGGGCAGGCAGACCTGCACCATATGTGGGACTCCAGCAACCTGGCTCACAATGTTTGTCCACCATGTTGATTTCATGATGCCCTGCCCCACCCAAATTTCAGGCCCACCCAAGCTGTTTCCAGTGGTTTTAACATAGGATTGGCCTGTCTTGGCTGCTGCTTCAGATTTTCCTAAATTCTCTCAAACAAACAGCATCTGGCCCCAGTGAGCCCCATACCTCTGGCTTATTGGCCCCAGGTCTGGCACTAGAAACAGCCAGTCTTTGTCTGAGCACCTCCAAGACCAGCACAAAAAGCAGCCATCTGTAGATTGCTTTATAGCTTATGCCTGGTGGCCCCAGGTAGAACATAGGTTGTGGCTGACCTTGCCCTAGAGCCAGCACACCCAGTGAGAATCTTCAGACCATGTCAAAGCACCACCACCCAACCACCTCTACAAGTATAACACTCAAGGAGTAGACTCAGTAGGTACCAGAGCCCTGCTGAAGTAAGTCTTGCTCTGTGTAGTGGGCCCTGCACTGCTGATCCTCCAACATAGTCAGAGCTCAGTGGCTAGTGGGTACAGCCAGTCCTTGCAGCTGATCAGCCTGAGTAAATCCCTCCCATTGATGTGCCAACAGCAATCAAAACTCAATTACAACAGAGGGTGGATAGTTCACATGAGGGCCCAGTTGGGGTGATCAGGGAGGCTGTGCCATGGGCCCTACAGGACACCTACTACAACAGGCCGCCCTAGGAAGCCTGGAAGACATAGTAACTCTATCTAATACATAGAAACAAACACAGAGAAGCAGCCACAATGAGAAGACAAAGAAACATATCCTAAATGAAAGAAACAGAACAAAATTCCAGCAATAGAACTAAATGAAATGGAGATAAGCAATCTAACAGATGTAGATTTCAAAACACTGGTTATAAGGATGCTCAAACAACTTAGTGAGAACATAAAGAAACTTAGTGAGGACCTCAAGAGCATAAAAAAAGACCAGTCAGAAATGAAGGATGTACTAACTGAAATAAAGAATAATTTACAGAGAATCATTAATGAGGGTGAAAATGGAGGATATCTGTAATACATTCAACAATAAAGATAAGTTTAAAAAGAAAAAAAGTACTTAAATATAAGAACTGAAATAATAAAATGCATAGAAGAAATTATAGGTACTAAATTTATTGACCATTGTCTCAGAGTCTTCTGTGAATTTGACCCCAAAGGCAAAGAAAATAAAAGCAAAAATAAATTAATGAAACTGTGTCAAACTAAAAAGCTTCTACACTGCAAAAGAAACCATCTACAAACCAAAGAGGCAAGCAATCAAATGAAAGAAAATATTTACAAACAAGACTTCTGATAAAGAGCTAATATCCTTAATACATGAAGAACTCATACAACTCAACAATAAAAAAAAATACAATTAACAAAAGCTGTCGTACATTTAAACAATGGAATACTATGCAGCTGTAAAGATCTCTTACACTTTGAGATAATATGGATGGACCTGGAGACTTATGCTAAGTAAAATAAGCCATTTAGAGAAAGAGAAATATCACATGATCTCACTTACATGTGTAATATAAAGAACAAAATAAACTGAAGAACAAAATAGGTCCAGACATATGGATGCATGGAACAGACTGAGAGATTTCAGTGTTGGAGGGTGGGGGTTAGGGGAAAGGGAACAGGAAAAGATGAACCAAAGAACACATATGCATATATGCAAAACCCATGGACACAGACAATAGCCTGGGGAAGGCCTGGGGTGGGGTGGGGGTGGGGTAGAGAAGGATAAAATGGGAGACATCTATAATACTGTCAACAATAAAATAAAAAAATTTTTAAATGGACAGAGGACCCGAACAGATACTTTCCCCAAGAAGACATACAAGTGAACAACAGATATTTGAAAAGATGTTCAACTTCACTAGTTATATGGGAAGTGAAAATCAAAACCACAATGAGATAATACCTCACAGCAGTTAGAATGGCTATTATCCAGAAGACAAGAAATAACAAGTGTTGGAGAGGATATGGAGAAAGAGGGACCCTCATACACTGCTAGTGAGAATGTAAATTGATGAAGCCACTATGGAAAACAGTGTAGAGGTTCTTCAAAAAAATTAAGATTAGAGCCACCATGTGACCCAGCAATCCTCTGCTGGGTATCTATAAAAAGAAAAGAAGAAAAGAAAAGAAGAGAAGAGAAGAGAAGAGAAGAGAAGAGAAGAGAAGAGAAGAGAAGAGAAGAGAAGAGAAGAGAAGAGAAGAGAAGAGAAGAGAAGAGAAGAGAAGAGAAGAGAAAAGATTTATTTGTAAAGATATATGTACCCCTATGTTCACTGCAGCATTATTCATGGTAGTCAAGACATGGAAACAACTTTAGTGTCCTTCAGTGGATGATTAAATATAGATGTGGTACAAGTATACAATGGAATAGCACTCAGACATAAGAAAGGATGAAGTACCGACATTTGCAACAGCATGGATGAATCTTGAGAGACAGCACGATCACCATTTCCAAATGATGTCATACACTAACTGGAAAACCCCTAGGAATACACGGAAAAGCAATTAGACATAAGTAAAATGACTGAACCCAACGCAAGCACACATGTTGAAAATCCAGCCCTATAGTGGCTGCTGGGACGAATCTTGTAAGGAGCCCCACATGGTTCATTTGTTTTAATGACTAAGATCAAATGGCCTGATCTTGTACCCCAAATGCAGTAGTTGAGTTCCTGCCTGTACTTGTGCCCCGCATCCCTTTTTGCCTTCCAGTTTCTCCAAGACTCCCAGGGATGCAGATCTAACTCTGAGCAGCAGCTCTATGATGAAGGAGCCATGACCTGCTATGCAAACTCTTTGGTCCTGCCTGCCTGCCTAGATCTCTATTCCCCTGACCTGCTAGAATCCCAAGTGACTGCCTGGCTGGATTCTGTCCCTTGGTTGTCCCTGCTCTTGCCTCTAGTCTTTGTTTTCTGGTTGCCTCTAGAATGCTGCCCTTTGTGTCTTCATGAATACCAACTGGGGTATTTTTTTGAAATGACATTCAGACAGCTTTGTTGAAACGTCACTACATTGTGTGGCACATCATATAAACAACCTCAAAACTCACAAAGACATTGGCACAGCTGTGCCTATACTCCCAGAGAAGCTGTTGAGTTTTGGTGACATTTTACATCTGAACGGTGACTAATGATGGGTCTGGGATGTACCCTGTGAATCATACCAAACCAGGAATTGTTTCTGCACCAGGTAAGGCTAAAGCAGTGGGAACTGTTTTGTGTGGTGCTTGTTTGGGCTTCACACATGAGCAGGATCACAGAAGGAATCTATAAAGAAAGCCCACATTCTGTCTTCTGAGATATTTTCTTCTCTGTCTCTCTCTCTCCTCTCTCTCTTCCTCTCTCCCTTCTTCTTCCATTGCAGTTTCCTCATCTTAAACATGGATATAATAGTAACTTACTTACAGGGTTGTTGAAAGGATTAAACAAGTTGATACATTTAAAGCCCTCTGAGGCCTGGCTCAAAGTAAAAGGTTTTTTTGAGTGTTGAATTATTGTTGACACAACTCTGTATCAGAATCTATTCTAGGAGCTATGGATACAAATATGGAAAACACCAGCCTTGCTTTTAAGTGGCTCTAATATCTGTAGATGCTTTGCATTTGCAGGATGTGCTGTTCTGAAACACAGGCTCCTGGGTGAGCGGCCTGCATTGGAGAGCTAGCTCCATCCCATCACTCGTTCATTACATGACAAGTTTATTAATCTCTAAACCTTTGTTTCCCCCAATGGGAGGCTACTACTACTTTCTATCCAAGCTGTTGTGAGGAATGAAGGACATAAGACAAGTAAAAACTGTAGAATGCAGAGTAATAAATACTGAGTTTCTTCATGTTTAGGTGCTGCTGATTGCAGGTTCTGGGATGGTCCTCAGCAGGACTTTCCATTAGGATCCTCATCCCCATGAAGAGGATGAGAAGGAAGAGTATGGGTTCATTGAGCAGCTCTGGGTCTGGGAAGTGTCTCAATTCAGACACTTCTTCCCTAATAGGTTGGTTCAGTCCAGAGGGACCACATGGAGGACACAGAGCTCTGCAACAAGACTACCTGGTTAACCTCTCAAATGGTTTTCCCACTTACAATAATATGAAATAATAGTAGTAGTTAATATTAATAACGACTAACAGCTACAGCAAAAGTCAACTAAGATAATCTAGGTGAGGAACAGAGCACATGTAGGAAGAGACAAGCCTGACATGTAGGAAGCGTTCTATTTGGTTGCAGTTATTATGGCCGTTGTAATTTATTTTTTGTCAGTATGTGATTCTTTGCTTGGAAAAAGAGCTTGTCTGTCAGTGTCCTTATTTATCTCTAGTGTGATTCCTCACTAAAAAACAGGGGACGCTGCCAATAACTACCACTTATTAAGCATCGGGCACTTTCCCTGTATTATCTAATTTATTCCAAATGGTAACCCTGCAAAGTAGGTATTAGTTTCCCTGTTAGCCATGAAAACCTAGCCCCAAATTAAATAAGTTCTCCATCACATAGCTAGGATTAAAACCAAACTCAGGGCGATTTTCTGTTTCTGTGCCCCAAAATCAGTGTGGGATTTTTGTTGTTCTTGTTTTGTTTTGTTTTAATCAAAAAGAACCAAAAAGGCTTCTAACAATAATCTCTACTGAAGAAAAAACTTCATAAATACTTCTGGGACCACACACACAAAATAATAATATAAAAATGCAAACATTAAACTACAACCTAAGTGTATTTTCTCTAACATCCCTGCCATATCCCAATATACCATCAAATACTGGTATTTAAAAAATCTAATACAGTCAGTCAGTGGAGTTCATAAAGTCAGTTGACCTCATTTAAATTGTCAGATAGAAGACACTTCTAATAAACAAACAGATGAGACAGCAATCAAAAATTGCATACACAGAGTTTTGGAAACATCTGAATACAAATCACTTTCTAAACGCAGGCTTCTCTTATCATTGATTGCCTAAGAAACACAACCTTAGACCTTCCTAGCACTGCAATAATAATGAAGTAAAGCCCTCATGCTCACCATGATTAAAGCATTTAATACGCAAAGTGAGCACCAGGGAGAAAGTCTTGTCTTCATTATACCAAGTGTAATGCAACACAATGAATATAATCTCCCTTAGGTTTTACTAAACATTAAGTTCTTTAGTTTACATTATTTTACTCATTTGAATTCACCTTGGATGTATGAAAGGAAACAAAAAACCCTCACAGTCCTCATAATAAATGAAAAGGCATAGTTAACAAGATACTTGAATGGATCTGAATAAAAACCAGGTGGGGTGAAGGTGAAAATCAATTCACCCTGAAGTCACCACAGTTAGTGGCCAAATATTTTATGGGGTGTGAGCAAGTGTATTCATAAATAGAAAATAATAATAGTATTGTTTGTATATGCCCTTCAGCTTAAGTTGTGATCATGTAATAACTCACATTTTTTTTGTTCATATTCAAAGCATTTTATAGAAAGGAAAGTAGCCCATAGACTATAGTATTTACCATGATGCTTTTCATACAAGTATTCAGTAAAAGCAGTTGACTGGCTGAAGGGAGATGACAACTTTTCTTGTTTTTCATCACATTATACCGTAGATCTTGTGGTTATCTTGGCATTTACTTATTTAACATTTACAGTTTCAATATTCTCAGTGATACTGGTGGCAAGGATATGCAGACTTGTAACATTTTGCTTGCTAAAAACTGTCTTTAAAAATGGTTTCTTTTTAGTAAAAATAAAACATCACTATTTTCGCAAATGTAGCAAAAGGAAGAAAAATTTTGCAGTTCTATCATCAGAGAATAAACAACATGTTCACCAGGATTTTTATGGGTGTATATCTAAAAGAAAACTGGATTTGTCAAACAAATGTCTGGTTTTTGTTTTTGCAATGTATTTTTTTCCTTATCAAAGGTCAGGGACTGCACTGGTCCTTCTCACTATAGAGGTTCAAACACCTAGCACAGTGTTTGGGATAAACCAAGAGCTCAAAAAACATTTGTTAAAGAAATATGTTAATATTTTTTCATCTTATTACATATTATTCTACAGCATTTCATTTTTTAAAAATGTTTGTACTGCCCTGGCCGGTTTGGCTCAGCGGTTAGAGCGTCGGCCTGCGGTCCTGAGAGACCCGGGTTCGGTTCCCGCTAAGGGCGCGTACCTCGGTTGCAGTTTGTCCCCGGCCCTGGTCGGTTGTGCGGGTGGCAGCCACTCGATGTGTTCCTTTCACATCGATGTTTCTCTCTCTCTCTCTGTTCCTCTCTCTCCCTCCCACTCTACCTGAACAAAAAATGGAAAAATGTCCTCGGGTGAGGATAAATAAAAAATAAAAAAAAAATAAAAATGTTTGTACTGATTTTTTTTTTTTTTAAAAAGGAAGAGAGAGGGAGACAGTGATAGAAACACTGATGTGAGAGAGAAACATCAATTGGCTGCCTCCTGCACCCTCACTGGGGATCGAGCCCACAACCTAGGCATGTGCCATACGTGGGAATTTAACCAGTGACCTCTTGGTGCACAGAGCAATGCTCAATCCACTGACCCACACTGGCCGGGCTCTAGCATTTCTTAACTGACTGCATAGTATTCTATTCCATGGATGTATTGTAATTTTTTTGCCAAATTCCTTTGATGTTGCTAATTTTTTACTATTATAAGTGAGAATAAACATTATTGTAGCAAAACAATTTTTAGAAATCCACTTGGGCCACTTTGAAATTGTTGTACCAAAAAGTAAGCCAAAGCAATTGTTTTGATATCTATTATTTTAAAAAATCACTATATGTTTTAAATATTTTATTCAGGCATGTATAAAGTAAGAGTGATCATTTCCCATACTTTTATGACTTGCAGGTCTTAGAGAACAAGTATGGGGGGAAGTCTAGCTAGCGAGTAAGCCTAATTAATTGACAGCATCTATTCCTTATTTTTTCTTAGGTATACATTCTATGAAATGAATTACATCACCAATACATGGAAATTGTAACAGCTATTAGAATGAGCCCCTTTTGAAAGTCAATAGTAAACTTTATCAAGTATCTTTTAAAGACCACTTTCTAGTCAGTGAAAGCCCAACTCCTTTGTCAGTCAGGGTGAACGAAGTCTCTGTAGATGAAGGTATTTCATTGGACAGTGTAGATCAGCAACTCACGCTAAATCTCATTTTAGGAAGTAAATATAGCTGGGGCAATAATCTCAGTCCCAGAGGTGTCAGGTTAGAACGGATTTAACACTTCAAAATGATTGTTTATTTGTAGTTTATTGTAAAGAGCTACTGCACATTTATTTGTATCAAAGAAGGAATTTGGAAATAAAATAGCCATCAACCAGCAACTGTGGTGATCGTAGTATTTCAAAATTTTTCACTAACAGAGAAAGAGAAAACATCATCAAGAAATGGAAATGAAGAGATTTTCTAATTTTCTTCTAACATAGAGGATGTAATTCATCATTTGAATATGACCCTTTAAATGTAAAATAAGAGTGTTCCTTATACAGTTTGAGCATTTCTTTTAAAAAAAATTTTTTTTCTTTTATTAATTTTTAGAGAGAGGGAGTGAGAGAAACATTGATGAGAGAGAACATCGATTGGCTGCCTCCTGCATACCCCCCACTGGGGATTGGGCCCACAACCTGGGCATGTGCCCTAACCGGGAATCAAACCAGCGACCTCTTGGTGCATGGGTCGACCCTCAACCACTGAGCCACACTGGTCGGGCTATAGTTTGAGCATTTCAAAAAGTCCAGGAACTCTTTAAAAGTAATTCACTTGAGCCCTGGCTGGTATGGTTCAGCGGTTAGAGCATCAGCCTGCAGTCCACAGAGACCCGGGTTCGGTTCCCGCTAAGGGCATGTACCTTGGGTGCAGTTTGTCCCCGGCCCTGGTTGGGTCGTGTGGGTGGCGGCCACTCGATGTGTCCCTTTCACATCGATGTTTCTCTCTCTTCCTCTCTCTCCTACCCGCTCTATCTGAGTAAAAAATGGAAAAATGTCCTCGGGTGAGGATAAAAAAAAAATAAAAAAAAAGTAATTCACTTGAGCTGTCAAGTTGGATATAAAATAGTACTAAAGAATTTAATTTTAAGAAGCATAAAGGAGACAAAACCACAAAAACTTAATAAAAAGTAAATTTAAACAGTAGCAATAATAATAATTTTATAGACTGAGAAAGCCAACAATGATACAAACAACAAGAAGAACAAAGTATGAGAACACAAATCATGTTCACAAATTCCTGAGAGTGATGTCCAATTCTAAGAATGTAACTCAGAGGAAAGAGAGAGATTTATTTTTCAAAATGCCTGAAGAAGAAAATGATAAAATTAGCAACTTACTATAAAATTATTGATATGTGGATATGAATGTTGTGATTGTTAGTTATGCGGGTCAACTTCATGGGGTTGAGGAATGCCCAAATAGCTAGTAAAACATTATTTCTGGGTGTGTCTGTGAGGATCTCTCTGAATCAGTAGACTACGTCAAGAAGACCACCTTGCCCAGCGCTGGCGGGCATCATTCAGTCTTTGAGGGCCTAAATAATAAGGGCAAATGGATCCATTCTGCTTAAGCTAAAACATCCGTCTCTGCTGCCTTCAGACGTGGTATGCCTGGTTTTCAGGCCTTCTCACTCAGACTGGGAATTACACCACTGACACCCCCCTCCCCGCCCACCCTCAATTTCTCAGTCCTGCAGACTTGGACTGAGTTACACAATCAGCTTGGATAGGGCAGGTTGTGGGACTTCTCAATCTCTATAATGGTGTAAGCCAGTGCCTGTCATAAATACCCTTACATTTACCTCTCTATATCCTATTAGTTTTGTTTCTCTGGGCATTCTAACTAGTACAAACAAAAATTTTTTTTTTTTTTATGGTGTTTCTCCCAATAACAGAGAAGAAGGATAGCAATCTTAGAAAAAGTCTGACTATTTTCTGATACTGACTAAACAATCTACATGCTAATTTATCGTTCATTTGTTTCAACTCAACTGTTACTAAATAAGCCCATAGACCCGATTCTATGGAGTAGACTTTTCATACATGTTGGTAATTAGAATTTAAGAGTAGAATATGCATTATCTTGCAAGTTGGTGTAATGAACTAGATGTTTTGTTCTTCTAGAAAGGTATCTAGAGTCCTTTTCTTTCTTCCTACCTCCCCCCTTATTCGGAATTCTCCAAATTACGTTGGAGATTTGGTATATTTGTACTTTTTTTCTGCCATGTCTATGAGGAAATTACAAAAGTTGAGTTTTCCTAAGGGAACTTTGAGAAGGGATTTCATCTTGCACAAAATTAGGGGCAGTTTGAAGGTCTAGTAAGTCTAGCATCTATTTATTTATTTGTTCAATCAGCAGATATATACTGAGGGCATGTACTATGTTATACACCTTACCTTCATGAAGCTCCCATTTCAGGTGAAAAGCTAAAAAATAAGTAAATGAATGCATGCAAGACTAAATCAACTAATAAAATATTTATGACTTGTGATAAGTGATATAAAAGACAAGGACAATGACTAAGATTAAGATAAGAAGGGAATAACTTTTTCTTCTTTTTAAAATTAATTTATTTTTGTTACAGATGTTTCTCCCTTTATCCCCATCGATACCCTCCTCCAGATCCCCTCTGGCCCCATTATTTTTGTCTATGTCCATTGGTTACTCATATATACATGTAGGTTCTGTGGTCTCTCTTCCCTACCCACCATCCCCCTCTTCTGAGGTTTGTCAGTCTGTACCCACATCTATGTCTCTGGGTCCATTCTGTTCATCAGTTTGTCTTGTTCATTATATTCCACAAATAAGTGATATTTGTTTTTCTCTGATTGACTCGTTTTGCTTTGCATAATACTCTCCAGACCCCTCCATGTTGTCTAAAGTGATAAGAGATCTTTCTTTCTTACAGCTGCTTAGTAGGGAATATCTACCTCTTATAGGGTGGTCAAGGAAGTCTTCTTCAAGGAAGTGAAAGTTAAGTTGAAGGCTGGAAGATCATCTGAACAATGGATGTAGAACAAAGCCAGAAAGCAGACACGTTCCTTTTGTGTTTGCAAACCTCAAAGAAAACCAGCATGGATGGGATAATGAGTGGGTAAGAAAAGCGCTTAGGTGATGCTGGTGAGGTAGTTAAAGCCAAAACATAAAGGATCTGTGAGCCATGAGAAATAAGTTAAAATTTTATCCCAAGTATAATTCCTTAACAGGATCTGTGAGCCATGAGAAATAAGTTAAAATTTTATCCCAAGTATAATTCCTTAACAGATCTAATCAGAAGCATGATATAATCCTGACGAAATCTGATTCATATTTTAAGATGATGACCCTGGCCAGTGAGTATAGAATATAGTGAAAATAAGGAAGAGTAGAGGCAGAAACATTTTCATGAGCTGTAGACATTTTGGCTGGAGGATGATAGTGGTATTAGCAGAGAAGATGGAAGGGAGTAGATTTAATTTGAGAAATAATTTGATAGTAGCATCAGATTCGTTATGGGTAATAGAACTATATGTAGGGGCTGAGAGAAAGCACAGAGTTAAGAACTAAGACTTTGGCTTGTGCAACAATAAATGGGGATGCCGTTTGGCTGACATGTAGGTGATGTAGGGGCAGATTAAAATCTACGGATTAGACAGAACAAGGTTCCATCAAACTGCTCCGGTGATGAGTCACTTGGGGAACTTGTTAACAATACCTAGGCCCCATCCTCAGCCCACTGAAGTCGACCCTCTCTATGACAGGTTGAGAAAGCCTTCGCCTTGACAAGCGCAGTGGAGGACTTTCTTTCATGGGGGAAGCTGGGAAAACATTTTACTGGAGAAAGGAACCTCCGTGGAAGAGGGTTCCCGTGAGCTACAGTGCAGATTCAGAGGATGGGGAAAGAACAGATTAAAAGGTCCCTGGGCTTCCATTGTTGAAGTCAAAGATCCTAATCTAAGTACCTCGCATTGATATCTGGCATCAAAGAGTCAGTCACAGCCCCAACCCAAGGACTGCATTCGAATAGAATGTCAATGTATAAATTTAATTCATTTTTTTTTTAGTTCAGATAGCATTAACTGCTATAACAGATCAATTCAGGAACAATTTAGGTTTTAGACAGGTTCCTTCAGTCTTGTGTCTCTGCCATCCTGCAGGGCAGAGGATTCCAAACTTTCTCAGTTTGTGGCACCATCATTATCCTAGTAATTTTTCTCACAGTGCTCCTAACCCAAAAGAGAACCCCTAGCAGTTCTGTTAAGTAGTTAGCCCCCAAAACTTAATATATATGTATGTCTTACTGCCAAGTAGCTGCTTGAAAAAACTGTGCACATAAATTGAAATAAAAAAAATATTCTTAATACCACAGTGATTGCAATATGTGTGCTCATTGGGTACTGCCCAGCTTAAACCCTGGGATGAGATTCAAAACCACCCACCTTCATGTCCTGGTCCATATTGATTTCAATGCAGCACTTGCTTTTTATTACAGTAACCACAAAGATAAATTCTGGAAAGAAATGTAGCGTGATCTAATGGTGAAATGTCGATGACCTCGAGCAAGTAGTTTGTGTTGTGTTTGATAGAGATTGCTGTTTTCCCCGGAAAATTTATAATGTCCCAGGAAAACCCTGTGATTTTGTTGTGGTTCCCTAAGGTGTCCCATATAATGTTTAGAAACCAGCTCACAAGCCTTGGGATCATTGTCTTCTAGCTGCAGAATGAAAAAGGAGAGCAGAGGATTGCCCTGGGAGGTTTCCACGGTCTACGTGTGGAAGTGACACACACCACTTGATTCTCTTCTGTTGACTGGAGCTGTCACTCAGCCACCCCAGACCACAGACACTGGGAAATGTGGTCTCGCTTCATGCCCAAGAGAAAAGAGGGAAAGGTTTGGTGAACAAAAAACAGTCTTCTGCTACATTCTTAACCCTTGGCACTTAATCTTTTTTTTTTATCCTCACCCGAGGACATTTTTCCATTTTTTGTTCAGGTAGAGTGGGAGGGAGAGAGAGGAACAGAGAGAGAGAGAGAGAGAGAGAAACATTGATGTGAAAGGAACACATCAACTGGCTGCCACCCTCACAACCGACCAGGGCCGGGGACAAACTGCAACCGAGGTACATGCCCTTAGCGGGAACCGAACCCGGGTCTCTCAGGACCGCAGGCCGACGCTCTAACCGCTGAGCCAAACCGGCCAGGGCTTAACACAATTATATCAAATAGAATAGAAGAGAAAAAGCATGACTTTGCAACTCATCGGTTGAAGTAACAAAGGCAAATATTTGCTACCTACAAGTAACAGTGGAAGCATCGGTTTAGACTAGAGCTTCTCAACCATGATGCTGTTGACATTTTGTTGTGAGTGCTATCATGTGCACTGTAGGATATTTAGCTGTACCCTGGCCCCGACTTACTAGAGGACAGTAGCATATCCTCTCCAGTTGTGACAACTGTATGCATCCCTACACATTATCAAATGTTTCCTGGGTGAGGGCAAAATTGCCCCAGATTAAAATCAACTGATACACACAGAAAGATGTCAGAAGCAATTAAAAGAAGTTAGAGTCACGGCCCAATTAAGGATTGCTCAGGAATGTTTTTGCATATGCAATTTAAGTTTTTTATAGTACATTTCATTGAGTCCATTTTAATCATATCTAAGCTATTTTCAGATAGCCTTTCAATTATATATAAATAAGTCCTCACTTTGGGATGAAAGTACTCATTTTCCACCACTTCAGGAAGTGTTGGCCGCTGCTGGCTCACAGCCGAGTTCCTCCCCGGCATCTGCCCTGACCACCGGGAAGCTGAGGCTGCCTGGCCTGGGCGGAGCCTCTCCCCAGGGACAGCCCTCATCCAAGAGCTGCTGGATGTGGAGGGGAGGGGAGTGGCAGGCCTGCCTCCTGCCCTCCCAGCTGGGACCTCTCATCGCATGCATTTCAGCCTCTCCCCCTGCACAGTCTTGTTCTTCCCTCGTTGCTTTATAGGTATTGCTCCCTGGAGCAACTTCAGATAAACTTCTGGCGTCAAAACCTGCCTCACTCTGTTTCAGAGAACCTGACCTACAACACACACCTTGAACCTTTATTTTTACTTAATACTAATAATACCATTGTTCCCCCCTGTCTTTTGATGTTAGAAAAATGCCTTTTTCTTTGATTACAGTTCTGCTTAGCAGAGTTCTACCATTTTTATGCATTAACCATATCTTAATGCATCATCTACAAGTTCAAGTTTCAGTCTCTTTAAATGTAGTAAAAAGCTAAAGACAGATGCAAGACTGAGCACAGAATGTTTTTAGATTCAAAAGACTATTTTATAGTTGTGCTGCTACACCTAATTCAAAAGCAATTTTGGGCCCCGGCCAGGTAGCTCAGTTGGTTAGACCATCATCCAGATACGCAAAGGTTGTAGGTTTGATCCCCGGTCAGGGTACATACAAGAAGCAACTAATAAAGGCATAAAAAAGTAGAACAACAGTGCTGGCCAGTTTTCTCAGTGGTTAGAGCATCAATCTGTAGACCAAAGAGTCGTGGGTTCGATTCCAGTCAAGGGCAGATACCTCAGTTGCGGTTCTATCCTCAGCCCTGGTTGGGTTGTGAGAGAGGCAACCAGTCGGTGTGTCTCTCTCATATCAGTGTTTTTCTCTCGTTCTCTCTCCCTCCCTCCCACTCTACCTGAAAATCAATGAAAAAGTGTCCTCAGGTGAGGATTAAAAAAAAAAAAGAACAAAACAATGTTTTTGTCCCTCTCTTTCTCAAATCAATCAATAAAAAAATAATAAAAGCAATTTTTGTTGAGATTCACCAGTTCTCCCCAGATCATTCTACTTAGTCATAAAAACAATAATTTCTTTGTACACTCTTGCTATCTGTTTATATACTATATAATTCAATTACATAATTATACTTATATATAAAACTGGTATAAATAAGCTGAGGAACAAGGACAACTAGGAATAAACTCACCTGGTGAGTAGAGGTCACCAGCGTGTGGCTGCCTGGTCAGCCACAGTCGGTCACAGCAGCACTGTGTTGGACAGCACAGGGCTCATCCACTGAGTTAGGGGAGCAGAAGTGTCAGAGATTCTGGGCCCACCCCGCTGAAAGACTCAAGGGAACCCAGGACTTGATCCTTGTCTGACTGGTGCTGAATTGGCAAAGCAGAATTACACAGCTTCAGGAGATCTGGCATCTTCCAGGCCTGAACTTACAGGTAAAGAAACTGCAGCTGAGAGAGACGTTTGTCTTCATGATAGCCATTGTTAGAATCAGGTTTCTGCTACGCTACACCACAGACCCAGGCCAGGGTATCAAGTAGGAATTATAATTTATGCACAAATTGATGACGTTTAGTTCTTTGAAAGTAGCATTAAAATATTTATGCCTGATTCTGATTGGGATGGGAAGGTAATGTGTATTTTAGTATTCAGAACTGTGAACCCCCTTTCCTGACACCCCAATCAAGCTAACATGAACTAACTCTGAGATAATGAGGATTTAGGTAAACTAGTCCACTATGTAATTATGAAAAATCTCTTACCATTAAATAGCAAGCATTTTAGTTTGGGCCACATCATTATAGTATAATGAATGCTGGTTCTATGTACCATCTCAAGAGATTATGAAGTAAATAATCAAACTCTTCTTTTTCTTTTATTTTTAAAGAACTTACAGAAAACATTTTATTCTATTACTTAGTGGAACTGACCAGGAAAGAAATTTCTAAAAATATATTTTTCAGCCTATATGTTAACTATAAAAATTCTCATCTGAAACAACTGCTTCTTTATTTTAAAAGTCAGTAGCCTCCTTGGTTTAAAAAATACTGTACTTATTTTTAAAAATAACTTTATCATATAAAATGTTGTTTTGTGAATCATTTTGCCCAAAACTAAACTATATTTTTCTTCTAATGGCTGTGTATAAACATATGAGTTGTGTGTATACATACATGTTCAGTTACATACACACACATATGAATTCTAAAGCTTAGAATAAACCTCCATTTTAGAGAAGTGAATTTTATATGATTTGAGACTAAATTGGGGTCAAGTCAATAATTCAGAATAAACCAACCAAAGAAATGTTCTAGTTAATATATGCATAGATATTATCAAGAACTCTCATTGCTTATTGCTATGGACCAAACTTTCTAGGCATTAAGAAAAATTTCACATTTTGGCTATTACCAATAACACTGCTATGAATGTACTTGAAATTATCTTTTGGTACACACACATACACATTTCTGTTGGTTCTGTACCTAGAGGTAGAATTGCTGGGTGGTTGGGCATACACGTTTATTTTTAGTAGTTACTACCAAACTGTTTTCCACATGGGTTGTACAATTTGGACTTCCACCAGCAATGCTGTACACTGCTGTGTACAGTCACCCATATGTAGTCTTTCCTATATTGGCTACTCTGTTGCATGTAGGATGATATTCACTGTAGTTTCAATTTGCATTTTCATGATGACTAATGAATGAATGCTTCTACGTATGCTTATTAGTCACTGGGCATTATGTTTTGTAAAGTGCCTGTCCAAATCTTTCATCCAGCCTTTGATTGAATTGTTTATTCTTTGTCCTATTGATTTGTAGAAAGTCTTTATAAATTTATGATATGAGCCCTTTATTAGACATATTTATTGCACATCTTTTCTTCTACTTTTCGTATATGAGTCCTTTCTATATCAATCCCAGAGCTATCGGAATGTTTCATGGTCAATCGATTCTGAGAGAGAGAAAACAACACTGGCTTTCATAATAAGAGACCTGAGTTGAAAACTTGAACCATTACTGTTTGATTGGGGACAAGTCTCTTACTTAACCATGAAGAATCTTCCTGCACTTCCTGTAACTTGGAACTAATAATACCACTCACACTGTGTTGTGAAGGCTTAAAGGAGCCATTTTAAGTGACAGGGCCTAGTAGAGTGTCTGGCACATATTAGCTGCTTAAAACATGTTATTGGATAATGGCAATAAAATATACTTTATTTAATTTCATCTTTGGTATCTGATACTGGCTATGGGCTTTTTTTTTTTTTTTTTTTTTGTATTAAGTGAGAAAAAGCATTCAAGGAGTCACATCTCCAAAACACATTTATTTTATTTTATTTTATTTTGTTACAGATGTTTCTCCTTTTCCCCCCATTGATACCTTCCTCCCCCTCCCCTCCTGCCCCATCCCCAGCTTTGTTGTCCATGTCCGTGTGTTATGCGTACATGCATATAAGTTCTGTGGTTTATCTCTTCTCCCCCTCTCCCCCTTTTCTGGGGATTGTCAGTCTGTACCCCACTTTTATGTCTCTGGGACTACCCTGTTCTTCAGACTGTTATGTTCATTATATTCCACAAATAAGTGGCTATGTACTTTTAAATATTCTCAACTAAAAGTTCAGTATTATTGCAGAACCTGCCTGAGGAACACCTTACATGTCTTCCTTACCCCTTCTGTAAACCCAAGAAGTAAAAAAGGCCGAAACAGCTACCTTCCTTTATTGTTTCTTTAGAAGAAGGTTAGAAAGTGTTTTTTCCCTCGCCTTATGAAGGTGAAATGTATTAGATTTCATAGAAAAACAAATACGTTGGAAATATGCAGATTTCCAAAATTATCAAATGTACATATTTTTAAAGAGAAACAGTTTAAGTGTGTTCAATAGAAACCAGTTAATTATTTCCCAGGTCTCCGTCTCAGTAAGAAGTTTTATTGGAGTTTTGATGGATAACTTATAAGCTAAACATATACCTACACTTCTACGTGTGTTCTGTTAAAATGTTAATGACATTTCTAGTTATAAGGAAAGTGAAACTGTGACCTGATTTTGTGACAGTGACCAGTCCGGGAGCAGCCAGGTGGCAGTGCAGGCTTGCTCTCTTGAGTAATGGGACATCATGATCTTAGTTAGGCAAACACCCAAGGACAGATTTGAGGAACTGGGAAAATATGATTTCAAATTTGAGAGTTTTATAATCAGATTAAAAGTAGAGGTTCATTATTAATTTATGCTATTTTTAAAATTCAACACTCCAAATTTCCATTGCAGCCAGTGATGTTATTTTTACCTGAGGTACCCAGTACTCAGTGTCTTGAAGTCATAGGCAAAAGACATCCAATGTGATAGAAGCAAAACAGAAAAAGAAGAATTGAGCAAAATACATATTCTTCTTATTATCAGAGGGGCTACATTAATTACTCCATGTATTCTAGACGGGCAGATTTGATCGGGCAAGAAGACACAGAATTTGGCCCTTTGCTGTCTAAGAAATGCTTACTACAGCTGGTACTCCAAGGGGTTCTTAGAACTTGTCTCTTCTCGGGCTACATAAACAATGCCCCACTTCCATTCCACTGATAGATCTTTGTTTTCCTCCCCTTGGGAATTCATTTAGAAGAAATGGAAAAATGCTAGGAGTAGAACCTTTGCTTTTACAATCTGTTACTATATAACTAAACTAGTTCCAAGTGGCCTATTGACTTCCAAGATTTAATGGGTGAATGGGTTGATGAATACTTGAGCTGTGTGTGTGTGTGTGTGTGTAAAACCTGAATTGGGACCACATCCTGGTTTTTAACAATGTTATCCTTTGAGAAGTTGTCACGGAATTAATCCTACATTTTCAGTTTTCTGAAGTGCAGTAAATACTTTATAATGACCGGGGACCAGGCATACTGTTTATGGCCAGTTATTTGAGATGATGTGTTACTCACCAGCTGTGGAAACCCTGTAGCATAATCCTACTCAGATCTGCTCTGGGTATTTGCTGGAAATCACTCATGTGCAAGCTTATTTTACATTCATATTTGATGTGATTCTGAGTTCTCAATTTTGGATAGCCCCTCCTGGTTTAAAACTAAAACAATATAAATTTTAGACACCCAAATATTTAAAATTTAAACACTTCAACTTTTGATCAATTGAACAAATAAAATTGGACAGCATCAAGGGGTTTATGTAGAAGATGTATTAAATATCTAGCTATGCTGGAAGGATTTTATAACGATTATACCTGCTCTGAAAAATTCCTTGAAGACGCTGCTTTGAAGGGCAAAGGCCCAGGGAAATTGCTCTAACTGGCGTTGGAGGTCTTAAGAGATGCAAAGAAACCCTGAGCGCAAGGGCCTCGGGTTCCTTCAGTTCTCCCAGGAGCATGGGATGTACAGAATCCGGGTCCTGGAAACCAGGAGGAAGAAGAAAGAACATGTTTTGTGAATTTGATTCTCAAGCATGGAAACTGCGAGGAGGAATCCAGGAGGGATCTTATTCTTGTCAGTAGTCAATAGGTAGACCACAAATTAGTATGATTCCCTAAAGTTTATCATTTCTCCTGGTTGTTTGTCATCTTATATATATACCCTGTAATGATCAGCAGTAAAATCACTGAAATGTAAGCTCTGAATATGTTAGGATTTGGCAGCAGTGATGTAAGGAGCTACGTACTGTTTACTCAGAGCCGCTCTTGCTAATAGAGTAAGTGATGGGACAGTCACCAAAAGGAATGTGACACAGAGCAGGAACCGAGCCTAAGAAGTGGCCTGGACCTTCACTATTGAAAGTCCCTATTCCTGAAGATTTCATTTAAAGATATTTGTAGAATGTCATGTTGAGATTTTGAGTAATCTGAAATTAAAAACGCCCACAGAATTTTCTTTTAAAAACATCATTCTTGTCATGATAATGATCGTATGTGTAGTGTTAAAAGAAAATTTCAAATTTGGGTTATTTTAGAAACACACTAAAAGAGGACAACTGTGATGTCATCCCCATACAATTCCAAATGAAAGGCCAATGACCGGACTGTAGGTATCTAGATTCCATGTGTAACTGTAGCGTGTATTCCCTACCTTTATGAAGTAGTTCATATTTTTATTATGCAAAATGTCTGACATGCATAAAAGTACAGAAAACTACAATGAACATCTCTATATACCTATCATCTGGATAATCAAGATTTTTGATATTTACTTCATTTATCTCTTGTTTTGAGTTAAAGATTTTAAAGCATGTTGAAGACCTTATCTAAGGATTTTAAGGTTTCCAATGTGTTTTAATTTTACTTGCTTTTCATTTTACCAATCACACAGCAAGTAAATGTAGCAAATATTATTACCATTACTTGATAGGGAGCAAAGCCTAGGGCCAGACTTTTGAGTTGTCTAAACTCACCCAAGTAGTAAGTAACAGAGCTATGATCCCCTCTGTCTTAGTTCCCCTACACTTGTTGGGATAACTTACCAGTTCCCAATGTCCCCTGCTCTTGAGAACTGACCACATGGAAAGGCCGTGTGTAAGATGTTCAGCTCTAGCTGCAGTTCTAGCTGACTCAGCATTCCTGCCTGACCTGTGAGTGCGGAAGCCCCAGAGATGGCTCCAGCCCCAGCCACTGTCTGACATCAACTACACAAGGGTCCCTGAGCAAGAACCACCTGGCTAAGCCCAGTCAACCTCAGAACCTAGAAAAACAAAAATAAATGGTGGTGGTTGGTTATCCCTAGGATTTAGGTAGTTTGCTACATAGCCATGGATAAATAGTAGAGTGAGCGTATGTGTTGGATTACCTAGGACAATTCATTTTTTATTTTTTTATCCTCACCCAAGGATATGTTTAATTTTAGAAAAGGGAGAGAGAGGGAGGGAGGGAGGGAGGGAGAGAGAAAGATATTGATGTGATAGAGAAACATTGATCGGTTGCCTTCTGTACATGCCCTGGCCAGGGACTGAACCTGTAACGTTTTGGTGTATAGGATGATACTCCAACCAACTGAGTCACCTCAGCCAGGCCCTGTGACAATTCTGATTTAAATTATTTCTTCCATTTGTCAAGTAACAACAAATAATTATATAGTACTTGTAATATGACAGGCATTTTTCTAAGTGCTTTATATTCTTTTAGTACCTCATTTATGGACCCCTTGTGAGAACTATCATTACCTTTACAAATGAGAACATTCAGGCATAAAGAGGCCCAAGGTGACACAATTTGTAAAATTTTTGCCAACTTTCAAACCAGATGGTGTGTTTCCAAAGTCCATGCACTTATATACTAACCTCAATTGCCTCAGACCCTGCTGGGCTGTTATTAGGCCATTTTGTTCCATTCTGCATCCTTCATATCTAGTAGTTCAACAATATATAGAGAGCAGTAGAGTTAATGTAACCCAAATTAGTTCATCTAAGAAGTATTCATGTTTATTAGTCTTTGGTTTTTCTATTTGATTTTTTAAAAAACAAACACCTGATAGATTTAATAAAGCAAAACAAAACAAATTGATCCTCCTTAAAGTATTTTTTCTTGTCTTGCCGGTATGGCTCAGTGGTTGAGCATCGACCCATGCACCAAGAGGTCTCTGGTTTGATTCGTGTTCTGGGAACATGCCCAGGTTGTGGGCCCAATCCCCAGTGGGGGGCATGCAGCAGGCGGCCAATCAATGTGCTGTCTCCCTCTCCCTTCCTCTCTCTCTCAAATCAATGAAGAAAAAAAATATTTAAATATTTTTTCTTAAAATAGAATGAAAATTCATTTCTTGAGCAATGCAGAGAATATAAAGAATCCTAGTCAAACCCAATCCTAGTCAATGCCAAGCTGGTACCTGCAAATAATTATGTTTCTTATTGTGCTGCAACCAGTTTTACTGTTACAAAAACAAGGACTTCAGAGAAATTTGTGAAAATAAGTCCAAAAACGCCTCTAGACGTGGCCAAAGGCAGTCATGTAAGTAGGTCAAATGTGTTTTCTGGGTTTCTCTTTGGGTGACACGTTTGTCCTGATACCTTCCCATAAAGTTAATCCAGCAGCATTTAGAGAGCTCAAAATGTCTTTATAGGCATGGATGCATCGGACTGTCTCACAGGGTGTTGCTCTCGTGATGTCCTCCACAGAGGACGGTCGGGGGCCAGGAAGTGGGGCTTTGTAACAGGAGAAGCTAAATAGGACTTAGATTTCTCAAGCAGGGGCAGGGAAAAGGATATTTCAGTGAATGGACCAGCATGAAAAACGTTGTGAGGTGTGTTAGTATAGACTCCAGGCAACAGCGAGCAGGCCACACATTAGAGAACATTTTCAAGAGAGGAGTAGCTAGGGAGATTTGAGTGGAATAGAAATAAAAGGTTGTAAGCATTAGGGAGCACCTAATCATGATCATATCCACTCAGGCACTTCATACCCGATTTCATTTCATCTTCACCCAAATCCGTGGTGGTGTTGGAAACCTGCCAATACCCAAAGGTCTCTAGAAAAGGTCAGAACTCAAACTCAATGGGTAAATGAACTCCAGAGAGGTATTAGCTTCAGATTTTCAGCTCTAATTGTGGAATGAAACTTCTGGGCTAGAGTTGAAGGGATTTCTCCATTGGGGAAGTATTTTTAGAGATGCAAGTTGAAAGTTGGCTTATTATTAAGCAGCACATATCACTTTCAGAGTTACCACCTACGCAACACAGTCCTACTATTTAATTTCCAGAGCGATCCATCCCGGCACTGTCTGGGATTTGCTCTATGGTAAAAGGCAGGATAAGGTGTCGTCCTCGTTCTGAACTGGCAAGAAGAGCACAGTGACATCAGGGCCAGGAAACAGGTACAATGCTCCATTAACCTGCTCTTTCTTCACCTGCCATGTGGGCGACACTCCTCACTTCACCTACTGCGAAGGTTGTGAGTGACCATTAAAACTAATTAGCCAAGCCTGGCCAGTGTGGTTCAGTGGATTGAGCATTGCCCCACGGACTGAGAGGTCCCAGTTCAATTCCTGGTCAGGGCACATGCCAGGGTTATGGGCTTGATCCCCGGTAGGGAGAGTGTAGGGGGCAGCTGATGGATGTCTCTCTCTCACATTGATGTTTCTGTCTCTCTCTCCCTTCCTCTCTCTCTCTAAAGACTCAATCAATAAAAACATATTTTTAAAAGAATAAAACTAATTAGACAACTGTTTCTGTGACAATGAAAGTTTGCTTTTTTATCCTCGACAATTCCATTTAAGACATTCCATTTAATTGTAACACAATTTTAAATTTTTCAATCACTTTTCAGAGAGCTGGGAGTGGGTAACGAGGGGCTGACTTTTTTTCCCCTTTTTATCAGAATGATAACAATAGAAAGAAAACTAAATGTAGAACCAAAACACCCAAGTTTTGGGTCCTGGCTTGGCCACTAATTGAGGGCTCTGGGGTTACCCTCTTGATCCTTTTGAACCTCAGGTACCTTCAGTTCACTCACTGCCTACTCATGGGCTCTTGCAAGAATTTGATGTTTAAATAGAAAAGGAAGTGCTTTGTATAAAGAGTTCTGGCAATGTTGGTGCAATATGGAGAGCTGTTCTTGTGTAATGCCAAGCTGGTACCACCCATCTATATTAACAAGGTATTTTTGTCATCTCATCTGACTCATTCAAGAGGAACAAGTAGTACATAGGCCTGTACACAGGCTGACCTATAAATCACATGCTGCCCTCCTCTGAAAATTCCAATGTGTCTGTCATGCATTGAGCCCGACAAAACACTGAGAAGCAGTACGTAATTCCTCATGCACTATTTCTATAATGTCTCCATTTCCTGAGATCTTGGCATTTTGTATCAAACATGTGTGCGCAAAGTTGAAGTGTAAGAGAAGTAGTTGAAGTTGTATTAAGATTTCAGTATTGAAGTTTTACTAAGTTATGAAAAAAAAATTACACATTCTTCCTCTCCCCCAACACATCTGGGTAACAAGGTAAAATGTGGCTTATATCTTTCATGTATGTAGATTTACCAGAGGCATAATGTAGCAATACTTAGAGCTTTGAGGATATTTTAGATAATGCAAACTGCCCTACTTAGCCACAATTCTATCTTCAATGAAAAAAAAATAGATATAAGTACTGTTACTGAAGTACATGTATGGGCATCAAGACAGGCCTTAGTCCTAGTAGACTTTATTTCATATCCTCCAATTTTTTTTTACTTCCTTTGAAGCTGAAGTTGATCCTCCAAAGAGACGTTTTAGAGAGAGAACACTTTTATTTTCCAGGGCATTTTGTCAGGTAGGTAAGCTGGTAGGCAGACCTTATTCTTTTTCTCTCTTTATTAGTAGCATTTATATAAAGAATATCACAGAGTAAATGCTGCCCAGGAAAAGGCTTTCACTTTAATATGCAGAAACGACTTGTAATTCAGAATTTAAAGTCAGGTTACTTCATAGAGTCCAAAGGACAACAAAAGAGTTATTTTATCAGCTAATCACATGCTGCTGAACTTGATTTAAGCCTGCTCTACTGCTCCCATAACATCTTACAAATCACTGTCTGCACTTCAATAGGCTCCATGCAATGTGCTGGTGGAATCTATTTCTGTTCGTAAAGACCTTCCTATCACGGGAGTGACATTAATGATTATCTCTCCTTTTCACATGGGCGCCCACCAGCTGAATTGCCTAGGTGACTTCCTGCCCGCTTGGATGATTAGAGTTTTGCAGCTGACACTGACTTGGGCAGCAGGATCAAATTGCCCTCCTCCATCTGGCAGCTTCCTGTTTCAGTCTCCTGCACCCTAAGCACTAAATGAGCCCAGCATCATCTCCCTTGCCTACCTCTCTTTGAGGATTAGAATTTCTCAGTGAATGAATGTGAAGGTAGCAGGGCACTGCTTCATTTTAGGTGAACATTAACATTAAACAATAGATCTGCCCTGGCTGGTGTGGCTGAGTTGGTTAAGCATTATCCCAGGCACCAAGAGCTCACCAGTTCAATTTCTGGTCAGTGCATATGCCCAGGATGTGGAATTGATCCCCAGTAGGGGGCGTGCAGGAGGTAGTCGATAGATGTTTCTCTCCAATTGATGTTTCTTTCTCTGTCCCTCTACCTTCCTCTCTGACTAAAATCAATCAAAACATACTTAAAAACAGAACAGTAGATGTCCCTGGTAATGGGCTGCTGGTGCTTGAATGCTAAGATACTTCATTAAGACTAAAACTGGGGTGCAGGTCCAAGATGGCTGCAGAGGAGGATGTTGAGCATGACCCCTCCCAAGAACACATGGCATGTACACTCATATTTAGAACACTTCCTCCCGAGAGACAACTGAGAGCCAATTGAATAGCTTTGGAACAACAAACAGGACGCCGCATAGAGAATGTTGGGGAACCACAAGAGCTCTCTGGGAGCTGAGGGAACTCTCCAGGACAGAGGGACCAGGGAGCACCAGTGCTGATGTTTCCCCTGCACTTGGAGAGTGGGCAGGAGTTCCATCCAGGTTCTCTGGCCAACCTGCAGGTGTCTGTAGCATGTCCCCAGCCACCCTCTCCCTGAGCTAGATGCAGCAGGAACCGGAGGGCATTGTGCCTGCATACAAGGACCCACCCAGATTGATCCAGCAGGTATGGCAGGGTGCTGCTGTGCACACCCACTGTGCAGCACATGCACATGGGGCTCCTGGCCTGGAGACAGTACAGACCTAGCAAAATGCTGAGCTACCCACATACAGGGTTGCCCCATGCAAAGAAAGTGTGGAGATAGTTGGGTGCTGATACACACACATGTGGGGCTGCCCCACTGGAGAAAGTGTCAAACGAGCAAAGTATTGTGGTTCCCACATGTAGAACTTCCCCATGAGGAATGAGTAGGGTACTGTTGCACAGGTATGTGGGGCTGCCTCCCCCAAAGAGGGTACAGAATTAGGAAAGTGCACACAGGGCTGCCAAATTCAGGGAAAGTGTGGAACTAATAAAGCATTGTGGTAGGTACCTGTGTGTGGGCTGCCTTGTGTGGAGGTGGTGGAATGCTGCTGTACACAGGACTATCCCACCTGGAGAAAGTACAGAGCTAGAAGGGCACTGAGACAAAGACAATCAGAGCAGACCCACTCAGACCCAGCTGGGGCAACATAAAATCAAAGCAACAGGGTATGCCATGCATGCACTTGGTAGTCCCATACACACCAGGCAGTTACGCATGGATCAAAAGGAAAAGGAAACTCACAAACACCAGGCTGCCCTGCCTGAAACCCACTTCTAGTCAGGCAAAACACTAGGCCTTGCATGTGCCATCCTGACTAAAACTGGCCTGCCAAACTATCCAGCATGCAGTCTATAGGGAGGCCACTTGATCAAAATAGATACTTCAACTAACTCATAGGAACAAACACAGAATGTCAAACAAAACGCGGAGAAAGAGCAATACGACACAAATGAAGGAACAAGAAAAATCCTGACAGAACAACTGTAATGAAATGGAAATAAGTGATTTGCCTTATAAAGAATTAAAAGAGCCTGGCCAGTATGGCTCAGTGGTTGAGCATTGACCCATGCACCAAGTGGTTGCCAGTTCAATTTCTGGTCAGGGCACATGCCCAGGTTGTGGATCAAATCCCCAGTGGGGGGCATGCAGGAGGTGGCTAATCGATATTCTCTCTCATCAGTGTTTCTATCTCTCTCCCCTTCTCACTTCCTCTCTAAGAATCAATAAAGAAAAACATTTTTTTAAAAAAACAATGAAAAGAAATAGTCATAATGAGGCTCAAAAACTTGAGAGTAGAATAGAGGAACCCAGCATTTCAACAGAGTTCAAAAATGTAATTAAAAACTAATCAGAGACGAAGAATGAAATAATTGAAACAAATAATACATTAGAAAGAATCAACCAGAAGATTAGTTAATACAGAATAATGGATTAGCAACCTGGAAGATGGAATAGTGGAAATCACCCTATCAGTACAGCAAAAATAAAAAAAGAATTTTAAAAATGAAGATAGTATATGGGACTTCTGGAATAACATCGAGAACACTAACATTTACATTATAAATATTCAAAAAGGAGAAAAGAAAGAAAAAGAGACAGCAAGTATATTTGAAAAGTAATGACTGAAATTTTTTTCTAATCTGAAGAAGGAATCGAACATCCAGATCCAGAAACACAGAGTTCCAAACAAGATGAACACAGAGAGGCACATACCAAGACATATTTTAATTAAAATGGCACACATTAAGAATAAAGGGACAGTAAAAACACTCCAAAGCATTCAAATACATGGAGGCTAAATAGCATGTTATTAAATAATAACTGGGTTACTAATGAGATCAAGAAAGAAATAAAAAACTTCTTGGAGCCCTGGCCAGTTTGGCTTAGCGGTTAGAACGTTGGCCCGCAGACCAGAGAGACCTGGGTTTGGTTCCCGCTAAGGGCACGTACCTGAGTTGCAGTTTGTCCCTGGCCCTGATTGGGGTCGTGTAGGTGGCAGCCACTCGATGAGTCTCTCTCACGTCTATGTTTCTCTCTCCTTCTTCTTCCCTTTCTCCCTCCTGCTCTATCTGAAGATAAATGCAAAAATGTCTTTGGGTGAGGATAAAAAAAAAACCAACTTCCTGGAAACCAATGAAAATGAACACAAAATCTATGGTACACAGCAAAAGCAGTCCTGAGAAGGCAGTTCATAGCATTACAGGCCTACCTCAAGAAATAAGAAAAATGTATAATAAACTATCTAACCCTACAACTTAAAGAATTAGAAAGAGAACCAAAAGAAAAATTCAGAGTAAGTAGAAGGAAAGAAATAATAAAGATCAGAGCAGAAATAAATAACATGGAGACTAAAATATACAATACAAATCATCAATGAAACCAAGAGCTCGTTCTTTGAAAAGTAAATAAGATTGATGAACCTTTAGCCAGACTCACCAAGAAACAAAGAGAGAGGATCCAAATAAATAAAATCAGAAACAAAAGAGGTGAAGTAACAACTGACACCACAGAAACACAAAGGATTGTAAGAAAATACTACGAACATTTATATGCCAACAAATTCAACAACCTAGGTGAAATGGAAAATTCCTAGAATCATACAGTTGTCCAAGTTTCAACCAGGGAGAGTCAGAAAACCTGAACAGATTAATAAAAAGTAAGGAAATTGAAGCAGTAATAAAAAAAACTTCCAACAAACAATAGCCCTGGTCCAGATGGCTTCCCCAGAGAGTTTTACCAAACATTCAAAGAAGAACTAACACCCAGTCTCCTCAAACTATTCCAAAAAGTTCAAGAGGAAGGAAGACTTACAGGCTCTTTTTAGGAGGCCAACATATTCCTAATTCCAAAACCAGATAAACACACTATAAAGAAAGAAAATTATAGGCCAATATCCTTGATGAACATAAATGTCAAAACCCTCAACAAAATATTAGCAAATCAGATCCAACAATATATCAAAAAAATTATTCAACATGAACAAGTGAGATTTATCCCAGGGATGCAAGGCTGGCACAATATTCACAAATCAATAGATGTTATACACCACATAAACAAAATAAAAGATAAAATCATATGATCATATCAATAAATGCTGAAAAAGCATTTGACAAAATCCGACACATATTTATAAAACTCTCAGCAAAGTGGGAAGAGAGAGATGATAACTCAACATAATAAAGCCTTTTATGACAAACCCTCAGCCAACATCATACCCATGGGCAAAAACTAAAAGCATTTCCCTTAACAGGAAAAATACAGCAATGTCCACTTTCACTACTCTTACTCAGCATAGTACTGGAAGTCTTAGCCATAGTGATCAGACAAGAAGAAACAACAAAGGCATCCAAACTGGAAAGGAGGAAGCAAAACTATCATTATTTGCAGATGACATGATACTTTACATAGAAAATCTAAAAAACTACTAGATTTAATAAATGAAATTGGCACGGTAGCAGGATTCTCAACAACCAGAAACTGATAGTATTCTTATACACCAATAATGAATACTCAGAAATAGAAACTGAAAAAAATCCCATTTACCATTGCAACAAAAAAATTAAGATACCTGGGAATAAACTTAACCAAGGAGGTAAAAGACCTGTTCACAGAAAGCTACAGGACATTGAAAAAAGAAATAGAGGAAGATATAAAAAAGTGGAAGCATATACCATGTACATGGATTGGAAGAATCAACATCATTAAAATGTCCATACTACCTAAGCTATCTATAGATTCAATACAATCTATATTAAAATACCAGTGGTATGTTACAGATCTAGAATACTCCAAAAGTTTATATGGAATCAAAAAAGACCTCGAATAACCACACCAATCTTGAAAAAGAAGAACAAAGTAGGAGGGTTCACAATACTGGATATCAGGTTATACTATGAAGCCATTGTAATCAAAACAGCGTGGTACTGGCACAAGAACAGACATATAGATCAATACAACAAAAAAGAGATTCCAGAAATTGACCCAAGACATTATGCTCAATTAATATATGACAAAGGAGGCAAGAGCATACAATGGAGTAAAAACAGTCTCTTCAATAAATGGTGTTGGGGAAATTGAACAGGTACAAAATGAAACAGCAAAATGAACAGCAAAAAAAATGAAACTAGACCAACTTAAAATTATGCACAAGAATAAACAAAATGGATCAAAGACTTAAAAATAAGTCACAAAACCATAAAAAATACTAGAAGAAAATGCAGGCAGCAAAATCTCAGACATCACACATAGCAGAATTTTCACTGATACATTGACTAGGGCAAGAGAAACAAAGGAAAAAAACTCATGGGACTACATCAAACTAAAAAGCTTCTGCACAGCAAAAGAAACCAGCATCAAATTGAAAAGGGAACCCAATATTTGGTAGGGCATATTTGCCAATGATACATTGGATAAGGGGTTAATATCCAAAATATATAAAGTTCTCATACAACTTAACAGGAAGACAAACAATCCAATTGAAAAATGGGCAGAGGACCTGAATTGGCAATTCTCCAAACAGGATATACAAATGGCCAAGAGACATATAAAGAAATGCTCAACATCACTAATCATCAGAGAGATGCAAATTAAAATGACTGTGAGGTATCACCTCACACCTGTCAGAATGGCTACCATTGAAAAATCATCAAACAAGTGCTGGCAAGGGTGTGGAGAAAAGGGACCATTAAGTGATGGGTTCACTTCTGGTCAATGGCAGGTACCTGGGTTGCAGTTAGTCCCCAGTCCTGGTCAGGTCATGCAGGAGGCAACCAGTCTATGTGGCTTTATCATATTGATGTTTCTCTCTCACTCTCTATCTAATGATAAATGAAAAAATATCCTCGGATGAGGAATAAAAAAAAAGTAAATGGACTAAATGCTCCAATCAAAAGATATAGGATGACAGAATGGATAAAAAAGCAAGACCCATTCATATGCTGCCTAAAAGAGACTTGCTTTAGATAGAAAGACACACACAGATAAAAAGTGAAGGTATGGGAAAAGATAGTCCATTCACATATAAACAAAAGAAACTGGATAGTAAGACTCATATAAAAAAAAATTTTATATATATATATATATATACACACACACACACACACACACATACACACACACACACACACACACACACATACCCTCTTTAAAACAAAGAATTTAGCTCTGGCTAGTGTGATTCATCGTCCTGTGCACTGAAAGGTTGCTCATTCAATTCCCAGTCAGGGCACATACCCAGGTTACTGGTTTGATCCCCAATCAGGGGAGGCAACCAGGCAACCAATTGATATTTCTGTCTCACACTGATTTTTTTTTTTTCTCTCTCTCTCTCCCTTCCCTTCTTTCTAAGATTAATAAAACATTTTTAAAACAACAGCAATAAAGAATGAAGAAAAAGACAAAGAAGGACATTGCATAATGATAAAGGGGACAGCCTAAGAAGAGTATATAATAATTATAAATAGCTATACACCCAACATAGAAGTACCCGAGTATATAAAGGAAATATTAATGGACATAAAGGTAGAAATTAACAGTAATTCAAAAGTAGTTGGGGATGTTGATACTCCACTTACCTAAAAGGATAGATCATCAAGACAGAAAATTAATAGGAAAAGAATGGTCTTAAATGCTACATTATACCAGATCAATTTAATAGACATTTTAGAACATTTTATCCACAAACTGCAGATTACACATTTTTCTTCTTTCTTTCTTTCTTTATTTCTTTCTTTCTTTCTTTCTTTCTTTCTTTCTTTATTTATTTTTTTCCAAATCTTTATTGTTGGATGTAAAATGTATTACAGATGTTCCACATTTTCCCCCCATTGACCCCCTCCTCCCCACTCCCGCCCCCCTCCCACCTTTTCCCACACTATTGTCTGTGTCCATTGGTTATGCATATAAGTTCTTTGGTTTATTTCTTCCTACCCCCCAACCCCTTTCCCTTTGAGGTTTGCCAGTCTAGCAATGAATTTGTGCTTCTTAATCCCTTCACCTTTTTCACCCATTCCCCCAACCCCCTTCCCAACTGGCAACCAACAAAATGTTTTCTGTATCTATGAGAATGTTTCTGTTCTTTCTGTTCATTTTGTTTGTAGATTCCATTGTTGATAGATATGTATTCATTGCCATTTTGTTTGTTCATACATTTTATCTTTTTCTTCAAAAAGACCCTTCATCATTTCATATAATAACGATTTGGTGGTGATGAACTCCTTTAACTTTTTCTTGTCTGGGTAAGTTTTTGTATGTCCATTGATTCTAAATGACAGCTTTGCAGGATAGAGTAATTTTGGTTGTAGGTTCTTGGTTTTCATCACTCTGAATATTTCTTGCCACTCCCTTCTGGCCTGCAAAGTTTCTTTTGAGAAATCAGCTGACAGCCTAATGGGTATTCCCTTGTAGGTAACTAGCTGCCTTTCTCTTGCTGCTTTTAAGATTCTCTCTTTGTCTTGAACCTTTTGCATTTTGATGATGATGTGTCTTGGTGTGTGCCTCTTTGGGTTCATCTTGTTTGGGACTCTCTGTGCTTCCTGGACTTGTATGTTTGTTTCCTTTACCAAGTTAGGAAAGTTTTCTGCCATTATTGTTTCAAACAGGTTTTTGATTTCTTGTTCTCTCTCTTCTCCTTCGGGCACCCCCAAGATGCGAATGTTGGCACGCTTGAAGTTATCCCAGAGGCTCCTTACACTATCCTCATTTTTTTGGATTCTTTTTTTCTTTTTGCTGTTCTGATTGGGGATTTTTTGCTTCCTTATATTCCAAATCGATGGTTTGCTCCTTGGGTCTACATACTCTATTATTGAAGCTGTGTAAATTATTCTTTATTTCAGTTAATGCCTCCTTTAATTCTAACTGTGTATCCATGATTTCTAACTGGTACTTTTTTATGCTCTTGAGGCCCTCCCTAAGTTCACTAAGGTTCTCACTAAGTTCATTGAGCATCCTTATAAGCAGTATTTTGAACTCAGTATCTGTGAGGTTGCTTATCTCCCTTTCGCTTAGTTCTTTTATTGGGGTTTTGTTCTGTTCTTTCATTTGGGACCTGTTTCTTTGTATCCTCATTTTGGCTGCCTCCCTGTGTTTGTTTCTGTGTATTACTTAATGAGAGGTATAGGGCTCGCTGAGACCCGGTGCTGCTCGTTTGAAAGAATTTAGGAAAAACCTGAAGCAGTTGTATGAGCACTCTATATATATTGGAAATTAACCCCTTATCTGATACATCATTGGCAATGATGTTTTCCCATACAGTGGGTTGCCTTTCCATTTTGGTGATTGTTTCTTTTGCTGTGCAGAAGCTTTTTAGTTTGATGTAGTCTCATGTGTTCATTTTCTCCTTTAATTTCTGTTGCCTTAGGTGATGTATCAGTGAAAATTCTGCTCCGTATGATGTCCGAAATTTTGTTGCCTACATTTTCTTCTAGAATTTTTATGGAGTCACGGGTCACATTTAAGTCTTTTATCCATTTTGAGTTTATTTTTGTGTATGGTGTAAGTTGATGGTCTAGTTTCATTTTTTTGCATGTAGCTGTCCAATTTTCCCAAAACCATTTATTAAAGAGGCTGTCTTTACTCCACTGTACATACAACTCCACAAAAGGAAGACAAAGAACCCAATTAAAAAATGGGCAGAGGAGCTGAATAGACACCTCTCCAAACAGGACATACAAATGGCCAAGAGACATATGAAGAAATGCTCAACATCACTAATCATCAGAGAGATGCAAATTAAAACAACAATGAGGTATCACCTCACACCTGTCAGAATGGCCGCCATCAACAAATCATCAAACAACAAGTGTTGGCGAGGGTGTGGAGAAAAGGGGACTCTAGTACACTGCTGGTGGGAATGCAGACTGGTGCAGCCGCTATGGAAAACAATATGGTGCTTCCTCAAAAAATTAAAAATTGAACTTCCATTTGACCCAGTGATCCCACTGCTGGGAATATACCCTAAGAAGCCTGAAACACCAATCAGAAAGAATATATGTACCCCCATGTTCATAGCAGCACTATTTACAATAGCTAAGATCTGGAAACAGCCCAAGTGTCCACCAGTAGACGAATGGCTAAAAAAGCTGTGGTACATATACACAATGGAGTACTATGCAGCTGTAAGAAAGATAGATCTCTTATCCTTTGAGACGACATGGAGGGACCTGGAAAGTATTATCCCAAGTGAAAGAAGCCAAGCAGAAAAAGACAAATACCACATGATCTCACTTATATACGGAATATAATGAACATAACAATCTGAGGAATACAGTAGACCCAGACACATGGAAGTAGGGCACAGACTGACATCCCTCAGAAGAGGGGATGGGGGGTGGGGGGGTGGGAAGAGATAAACCACAGAACTTATATGCATGTATGCATGACCAATGGACATGGATAACTAAGCCGGGGACAGGGTGGAGGGGGGGTAGGGTGGGGGGTGCCAATGGGGTAAAAAGGTAAAATATCTGTAACAAAAAAATAAATAAAAATTCATAAATCAAAAAAAAAACAAAAAAAACAAAAAAAAACCTGAAGCAGGATCCAAGACCGGCCAATCCTATGGTTAAACAAGTGGCAACAGCTTGAAAGTTGCGTGGGGTGGGGCGGGGCCTCAGGGAGTTGGCAGGGCAGGGCTACCAGTGTGAGCCAGGTTGCTGGAGTCCCAGATATGGCTTCTGTCTGCCGCCCCCGGGAAGGGCTCACCAAAGGAACAAAGGCCTCTGACAGCACGTTTGTCCCCGAGGAAGCCCCCTCTCCAGCGCTCTATCCAGTGCCAAACAGCTCAGTTCTTCCTTGTGTGTCTCTGGTGCCCCTCGAGCTTCCTCCCCTCTGAGCTTAGAGGGAGAGAGTCCGATAAGTCCGTGCGCGGGCCCTTTAAGGAACTGCCTGGGGCTCCAGCCGCATCAGCTTCCCTGAGCCTCAGTTTCCGCTGGTTTTTCCAGCCAGAAGTTATGGGGATTCTCTTCCTGGCACTGGAACCCTGAACGGGGCACCTGGTGTGGGACGGGGACCCCTCAGTCCTCAGGGAGGACCTTCCCAGCCGCGGGATCCTCCTGATTTTTATCCGCCACAGCGGGTGTGGGACCAGCCCCTCTCGCCACTGCGCGCTCCGCTGCCGCGCCGCCGCCCGTCCTACCGGTCTGGATGTAGCTGCTTTTTTTTTTTCCTTAGGTCCGTAGTTGTACGACTTCCATTCAGCTTGATTTCAGGCGGTTTTGAATGATGGTTGTTCTTTAGTTTAGTTGTAACTTTGATGTGGTTGTGGGAGGACGCGATACCGCGTTTACCTACGCCACCATCTTGACCGGAAGTCTCACACATTTTTCTCAAGTACACAGAGAACATTTTCCAGGATAGAGCATGTTTTAGGCCACAAAATAAGCCTCAAATTCAAGAAGACTGAAATTATATCAAGCATCTTTTCTACCACAATTGCCTGAAACTAGAAATCGACTACAGAAAGAAAACTGGAAAGACCACAAATGCATGAAAGTTAAATGATGTTACAAAACAACCAATGGGTCAAAGGGAAAATAAAACAGTAAATCAAAAACTACCTTGATGTAAATGAAAATGAAAACACAATTTATAAAATTTATGGGATACTGCAAAGCAGTTCCAAGAGGAATGTTCATAGCTATACAGGCCTATGTCAAGAAGCAAGAAAAAAAAACCCAAATAAACAATCTAACTTTACACCTAAAGAAACTAGAAGGACAAGAACAAACAAAACTCAAAATTAAGTAGAAAGAAGGAAATAATAAAAATCAGAGTGGAAATAAACAAAATTGAGAATAATAAAACAGAAAGGATCAATGAAACTGAGTTGGTTTTTTGACAGGATAAATAAAACTGACAAACCTCTAACAAGATTCATCAAGAAAAAAAAAAAGACGGGGGATGTCCAAATAAATAAAATCAGAAATGAAAGAGGAGAAATTACAACCAACACCACAGAAATACAAATATCTTTAAAGAATAGTATGAACAATTAATGCCAACAATTGGACAATCTATAAATAATGGATAAATTTCTAGAAATAATACTACCTTCCAAGATTAAACCAGGAAGAAGCAAAGAATTGGAACAGATTAATTACTAGTAATTAATATCAAGCAGTAATAATTATAATTCAAAAACAACAAAACAACTCCCAAGAAAGAAAAACTCAGGGCCAGATGACTGCACAGGTGAATTCTGCCAAACATTTAAAGAAGTAACACCTATCCTTCTCAAAATATTCCAAAAGCTTGAAGAAGAAGGAATACTTCCAAACTCATTTATGAGGCTAGCATTACCCTGATACCAAAACCAGACAAAGACACTACAAAAAATAAAACATAATTACAGGCCTATATATCTGATAACATAGATTTAAAAAAATGTACAACCAAATACTAGCGAAACAAATTCAACAATACATTAAAAAGATTATAGGCTATGATCAAGTTGGTTAATATCCACAAAACAGTATGATTCATCACATCAACAAAACCAAGGATAAAAATTATATAATCATCTTAATAAATACAGAAAATGAATTTGACAAAATTCACACCCATTATAAAAAGTCTCAACAAAGTGGGTAGAGATGGAACTTACCTCAACATAATAAAGGCCATATATGATAAGCCCACATCTAACATCACATTCACTGGTAAAAAACTGAAAGCTGCCCTGTTGGGTTTGGCTTAGCAGTTGGAGCGTCAGCCTATGGACCAGAGAGTCCTGGGTTCGGTTCCCGCTAGGGACACGTACCAAAAAAAAAAAGCAGAAAGCTTTTCTTCTGAGATCAGGAGGAAGACAAAGATGGTCACTCTCAATGCTATTTTTCAATATTATATTGGAAGTGCTTGCCACAGCAATCAGACAAGTTATAAAAAACATCCAAATAGGAAAGTAAAATGTTCACTATTTGCAGATGACATGATATTATATATAGAAAACCCTAAAGAATCCACTGAAAATTAACAAACAAATTCAGTAAAGTAGCAGGATAAAAATATATAGAAATCCATTGCATTTATATAAACTAATAATGAACAATTAGAAGGAGAAATTAAGAAAACAATCCCATTTACAATTGCATCAACAACAACAAAATACTTAGGAATGAATTTAACCAAGGAGGTGAAACATCTGTACTCTGAAAACTCTAAGACAATAAAGTAAAAAATTGAGGAGGACATAAGTAAATGAAAAGATATGCTGTGCTTACGGATTGGAAGAATTGATATTGTTATAAACCACCACACTACCCAAAGCAATCTATATATTCAATGCAATGTCCCTATCAAAATACCAATGGCATTTTTCTCAGAGCTAGAACTAATAGTCCTAGAATTTATATGAAATCAAAAAAGACCACAAATCTCCAAAGCAATCTTGAGAAAGAAGAACAAAGTTGGAGGTATCATGCTCCCTGATATCAAAATGTATGACAAGCTGTAATAATCAAAGCAGTATGGTACTGGCACAAAATAGACACACAGATCATTGGAACAATTGAAAACCCAGTATAAAACCCTCACTTATATGACCAATTAATCTAAGACTAAGGAGGCAAGAATACACAGTGGATAAATGACAGCCTCTTCAGCAAGCGGAGTTAAGAAAACTGGGAAGATACATGCAAAAAATTGAAACTAGACCACTCTTACACCATGTGCAAAAATAAACTTAAAATGAATTAATGTAAGGCCTGAAACCAGAAAACTCCTAGAAGAAGCCATAGGTAGTAAAATATCTTAGTCTGAGCAATATTGTTTTATATGTTCCCTCAAACTAGGGAAATAAAAGCAAAAATAAACAAATGGGACTTCATCAAACTAAATAATTTCTGCATACCAAAGGAAACCATCAGCAAAACAAAAAGACAACTTACTGAATGAGAGAATATATTTGCAAATGATATATCCTACAAGGGGTTGATATCCAATGTATTTAAAGAAGTCATAGAACTCAAGAACAAAAAAATAAACTATCGAATCAAAAATTAGGACACGAAGAGATTTCTCTAAAGAAGACAAGCAGATAGCCAACAGACATTTAAAGACGCCCAATGTTACAAATTATCAGGGAAATGCAAATTAAAACCACAATGAGATAATACCTCACATCATCAGAATAGCTATTATCAAAAAGTCAACTGATAATGTGTTGCTGAGGATGCGGATAAAAGGGAATCCTTGTGCTCTGTTGCTGGGACTGCAAATTGGTGCATCAACTATGGAAAACAGATTCCTCAAAACACTATTAGTATCCAACTTACAATCTAGCAATTCCACTTCTGGATAATTCAAAGAAAATGAAAACTCTAATCAGAATATATATATGCACCACTTTGTTCATTGCAGCATATTTACAATAGCCAAGATATAGACAAAACCTAGGTGTCAATTAATACATGAATGAATAAAGAAGTAGTATGTACATCCAGTGAATTCTTACACAGCAATAAGACCAAACCTTGCCATTTGTGACAACATGGATAGACCTGGAGTATATTATGCTAAGTGAAGTAAGTCAGGTAGAGAAAGACAAATACTATATAATTTCACTTATAAGTACAATATTTTTTTAAAAGAACAAACAAAAGCCACATGGAAAGAGACTACAGGAAACGGCTGCCAGAGGGGAGAGGTGTGGAGAGGGGTTAAAAAGATGAAGGAATGTATATATAATAGTGTGATAATTCTGCATGGTAGCAGATGGTTACTAGACTTAGTGTAGCGATCACATTATGAGATATATGAATGTTGAATTACTGTGTTGTACTCCTGAAACTAATATAATATTATATTATATGCCAACCATGTTTAACTTAAAAAAAGAAAAAGTTGGTTGACGTCAGCACCTTACTTCTGTCCCACACAGTACCGAATGGTCTTGTCTGCTCCGCCTGGTGAGTGGTGGGCATTGGTGATGCAAGGTACTGAGGTTACTGACTGCTCAGGCTCTGCAGGGAGACTCCACAGCTGGCTGTGTGACAATTAGGACAAAGAACTACCAGCATTTACATTGACCGTTTAACACGTCCATTTAAAGACGATCAGGACATACCTGCAGCGGAACTTGCGTATTACTTTGTAAAACATAACTTTTAAATCAGATCGAATAACTATTTTTCATATTAATTTCACTTATTATTAGTTGCAAGGTTTCTTATACATATATAAGCAAAGCAGTAGCTGTTAATATATTGGTTCCAGTAACTGAAATAGAACTCTGAAATCAGCTAAATGAGGCCAGTGTTATGTTGCTCTCATTAAAGGCCTGAAAATAGATAATCAGGTTAATTTTTGATATTCTGCCAACTGAAATAGAAGTCACAGTTACCCAAATTTATAAATATTTTTATATATACAAAGAATAATTATACTATACAACATTTGTTAGGAGGATCATCTTGAATATAAAATAAATCATCATGGTATTATGTGTTTTGTGGGGGTTTTTTCCTGACCAATGTCAACTGGATTTTAGCATATTTGAGAATCTGGAGAACTATTTTTTAAATTAATTGTCATTAAATGGTATTGAACATTTGCAAGTAAGTTATCTAAATTTCAGGAGCATTTTGTCCCAAATCATTTTAAAACCTAGCATCGAAGTCTTCGATGAAAGAAGTGTCCAAACACTAGCTTTTGAAGCTTTTATTGAATTGCTATTATTGGAAACAAAGTTTACAAACAGTAAGACATTACAATTCTTGCTTAATAGCAAGCGAGTGATTGAACAAATTGAGTAAGAGTATAAATAATATACAATATTGAAATTTGAAATTCTATAATTATGCCATAGAATGATACTTGCCAAACTATCTGTAATAAAGAACCAATTTTTGTTTTAATCAATTCTTCACAAAATAATACTGTTGTTAAGTTTAATAAAAGTTAACAGAAAAATGCCCTGGCCCTGGCTAGTTTGGCTCAGTGGTTGGAGCGTCGGCCTACAGACCAGAGAGTCCCGGGATCGGTTTCTGCTAGGGGCAGGTACCAAAAAAAAAAAAAAAAAAAAAATGCCCTGGCTGGTTTGGCTCAGCGGTTGGAGCACTGGTCCTCAGACAGAAGGTTCTTGGGTTTGATCCCTGGCCCTGGTTGGGGACCTGCAGGAAGCAACCAACCAATGTGTCTCTCTCACATCAATGTTTCTCTCTCTTTTTCTCTCCTTCCCTCCCTCCCTCTCTCCCTTCCATTCTATCTGAAAAATCAATGGAAAAATATCCTCAGGTAACGATGAACAAAAACAAACAAACAAAAAAATAGTTAACAGAAAAATGAAATGGACAAAAGAGATATACAAAATTCAAACCCACATTTTTTATCATTAGCTTATGTGTACATAAAGTTACATTTTAATAAATATAATTAGAGCAATCATAACAGATAAATTACGCATATGGCAACTAATAGGTAGAAATGCTACTAAATACCTAACCATATATCATTCTGCAATTATAATAAAAAATTATGATTTAAATGTGGTTTCCCATGTTAAATATCTATATGTGTACTTTCAATGAACAGCACTACATCAATATTTAAAAATTTTAATGTGACAATTGAGCTCGCTTCTTGATTATTTGTTGAATCTAGGTTAAATGGACAGCAATTCTACTTGCAAAAGATAATATATGTCTAAACCATTTCTGTTCTTTATGAATATAAAAACACAGATTGGAAATATCAGGAGGAACGCTTTGCAAAGTATGTGATTGTCTAACCACTATGCTGTATATCTGAAACTAATAAAAAAATAATATTGAGTATAAACTGTAATTGAAAAAAAAATTAGATATTAAAAAAATACAATTTAAAGAGAACCACAATAGAGTAACCAGAGTCACAAATACATTGATAGGAATGGAAGAAGATATTTTTTAAAAAATTTCAACAACTCAATTTATTATATTTTAACTTTTATCTAAAATCAAGCAAATTGCACTATATTTTCAAAATTTATACCTAATCCTTCATGGCCCAGTTCTGACGATTTGTCCTATAAAGTTATAAATTTATTTAAAAAGGAATGAATTTCCTATGCAGGTTCTTCTTGTGATGGTAAATAAAATTCAAAACATTCCATCAAACTAATGAGGTATTTGGTGATAAACTTTTGAAGCTGTATATATAGTGTCTCAGTGTACAGAATGCAGTGTTATCATTGTTTTATTGACTCAGTAATCATTTGCATTTACCCACATTTATTCTTTTTTTTTAATTTTTTTTAATTTTATTTTATTATCCTCACCCAAGGACACTTTTCCATATTTTGTTCAGATAGAGTGGGAGGGGGAGAGAGAGAGAGAGAGAAACATCGATGTGAAAGGGACATATCGAGTGGGTGCCACCCACACAACCCAACTAGGGCCGGGGACAAACTGCAAATAAGGTGAACGCCCTTAGTAGGAACCGGACCTTGGTCTCTCTGGGCCACAGGCCAACGCTCTAACCGCTGAGCCAAACCGGCCAGGGCTACCCACATTTATTCTTTATGTTGCTTTACATTTCTCCTGAATCTCTGAGTTTCTGTTTGGAGCCATTTTCTTACACTTGAAAACACCCTTTAGTACTTACTTTAAAATAAATTAGTTAGCCTGGCCAGTGTAGCTAGTTGGTTGAGCATCGTCCTGTGCACTGAGAGGTCACCAGTTCGATTACTGGTCGGGGCACATGCCCAGGTTGGGGGCTCGATCCCCAGTTGGGATGTGCAGGAGGTGGCCAATCAATGTTTCTTTCTCATTCACGTTTCTATCTCCCTCTCCTTTCCTATCTGTCTAAAATCAATAAAAACATATTTAAAATAAATTAGCTATTAACAAAATGTTTTCAGTATGTCTCCATTTTTGGAGAATCTTTTTGCCAGGTAAAGAGATTTATTTTGTATATGGAACTGCCAATTTATATGCTCCTTTAAAGGCTTATTACTTGAAATTCCAGAGGATTTTCCTCCCTATAATCAGGTTATAGATAATTTGGACAGTCTTAAAGAGAAGCATTTGTTTAAAGCAGACATACTTTAAAGACCTCCGCAAGGCATCAGACTCCTCAATGGTCCAAAAATGTTATCAATATTAGCAAGATTTGGGGGATGGAATCCATCAAAATTCAGATTGCCCTAAACAACCCTTTACCCAATCTTGTACAATATTCTTTGAAACTAGAACCAAAGGAAGGATTAAAGCCCATAGAATATACACCAATAAAAACAGAATGGAATATGCCTTGCTCTATCCCTCGAATTACTCCTAATCTGCCCTAGATAAGAATTCAAGATCTTAAGGCTATTAATAGAATGATTATACCTCACTTTCCAGAATTACTTGATTCTCTGGATAAAATTTTTATAGTCATCACCCTATGTAGTCAAGAGAGTAATTTTCCTTCTATTGGCACCTTCTTGTACCTACTAGATCCTCATATTGTTAACCCTAACTTCCAGTCATGAGAAGAAAAAAAACAGAAAAACAAAACAACTCTGACCCTAGAAGATCAAAGTGCTTCTGCAAAGATCACTACTGCAATGGCCATTAAGACCAGGAATGCAATAGGGTGAATGATAAATCTTGGGATTTTGTTTTTTTCTGTTTAGTTAACTTTTTCTCTTCAGAGACTCTTCAACTGCTTTATAGGAATTACTCAACTCCAGGGACTCTTTCCTTCCCCAAACAGGTAATTGGCACACCTGTCATATTAAATGATTCCCACAATATCAGAGCGTATGCCCTCTAGGACACCATTTTATTATATACAACCAATCATTTGCTTGTTTATCACAAACCAACATCCCCTTGTGAAACAGGTCTCTGCAGCATGTGCCCAGGAACTTAGAAATGAAGCTACATAGGCTACTGTAGAGAATTGTTCAGAACAGCGGTTTTCAACTGGTGTGCTGCAAGAATTTGTAAAACATTCAATACCTGACTGTTTAGTTAGGGGCACTGACTTCTTTTCCCTTAGATTGTCAAATAAAAAAAAAAATGACAACAGCCCACACAACAATAGCTATCTGGTGTAAATGAATCAAAATTATGCCCATTTTTTTTGTCAGATTGGCAAAAATGTATTTTTTGGTGTGCCACAGTATTTTAGAAATTAGTTTATGTGTGCCATGAGATAAAAATGGTTGAAAATGGCTAATTCAGAAGGATTATTATTTTAGTTTTGCATGTATACCATCCAAGCAATAGTTTCTATAGAGGTGTTTATACAAAGGGAAAACGTGGTGAGAAATTTGTATAATTGGAAAGGGTGGTAAGAAGTTCAATCTTGGCTAATATTATAAATAATACTTCCATAGCTCTTGAAGCTCAGAAGATAAATCTGAACTTTTTGGTCCAAGTAGTAATGATCAAAGTAATAGCTTTAGATTTTTTATTAGCTTCTCAGTGCAGTATCTGTGTCATTGCTAACACTTCAGTTGCACTTGGATGAACACTACTGGGCAAATAGAACAATTCATCTCTAAGAACATGTCCACCTGGCTCTTAAAAGTAGGCCCAAATGGACTCTGGGATGAGTTTCCTTGCTCTGTACTTTAATCATCATTCTGCCCTCAATCCTGTGAGTGTTGTAATTGCCACCATGGCCTTTCCAGAGTCGTCAGTGCTTCTGCACAGCTTCTGTCACATCACATGACCCAACAATTCATCTGATGAAAGGAGAAGAACAGACCCTGCCCCAACTCCAGATGTTGGTTGTTTCCGAATAATGTTCCATCTAGAGAGTATGAAAGTAATGTAGATATGGAATGAGAGGCTTTTCTACCTGCCTCTCTGACCTGGCTAGGGATTGGTCAGAGGAGGAGAGTTCAGGAAAGACTAGTATTAGGAATAATCACCCCTATCAGATATGCAAGACTGAGAACAATCATTTTTGTCAGTTATATAAAATTATAACCACACAATGCTTCTTAGCTCAGAATATCATCTAGTTTGCACTGATCACTACCTTAAAAAAAAAGGCAATCAATACAGAGGCTCACTTTGCTTCTGATATCATACCCTGAGAACTTCTGAGTTGATCCATTAGCAGTAAAATTACATGCTTTCTTTGTTAATTAAGATGCCTTTTCAGAATTTTTCTTGTTTTGTTCTGCCTTGCTATAATATGTCAGCGAGACTTCAGTTACTTCTATCATAAAAGATTTCTTTGAATAAGAGATTTTTTACACATAAAATATAGAAACATAATGTTGATACAAAATATATCCAATTAGGTTATAGATTTATACAAATATACATGGCTTCAAACAGCAAATGAGCAAGCAGACCCTAAGAACCTATAACAAGCACATTGACTTTCCATTAAAAATCATCAAAGTGCTGTATTATTTGGTAACTCTGTAGCACTCTTCCTCTAAAGAACTCAAGAACCTTGGAAATACCTTGAAAATGTCATTTTAAACTATGCTAGTAATTATTAGTAGTACTGAGTTATTGTTAGTATGAAAATTTAAAAGAACACCCAGAATAACATAGTGACATTTGGTAGTGATAAGCCCTGGAGAAACAACAGTGGATTGAAAACAGCTGACAATCCATAACAATGACACTACTCAAGGCAAGTCACTTAACTTTTACACCTCCGTCTTCTCTTATAAAATGGAATAATAATGTCTGTCACGTTGAACTGCAGGTGTCACTCAAAGAGCAAAATTAAATCATGAATGTGAAATGACAAACGACCACACAAAGTTAAATCATTGTGACTGTGTCTATGCTTTGGCTTTTATATAGTTCATTTCATGAATTTACACTATCACCACACGTATGCACTGTGCTATCCCCATGTTCATTCATCCTAATCGTTCACACCAAAAAAAAAAAAAAACAATCAAAATATTGCAGCATCTAAAAAAATTGAATCTACATATTGTGAACTGTAGATCCCATTCAGTTTATTTACTTGACTTTAAACCAGTGGCAGGAAGTAGGGTTAGGGATCAGAGGGGCAGCATAACAAATCAGTTGCAATAAATGCCAACACTGAGACATTCACCTCTCCGAATGCTTTGGGTAGCTTTGTGAATCAAAAACAATTCATTTAAAATGTAATTTTGCATGTGATTAATCTATCATCTGGTCTGATTGCCTGTGGTACATTTTTATAATTAAAAATTGAATGGAGAATAAAAATAATTCAAATAATCTTATTGGCTAAGGCACAGAGGCATTAATTCAGTTTATAATAGCAATAATGACCTCAGCCCAAGACATTTTCAGGCAATTAATGACTGGTTGGAGTTAATGGCCCGAGTTTCAGCCAAGGACCATCAACTCCTCTTAGCTGGTCATCAATCCTCAGAAAATGCCCAGTGCTCAGAACACAGTCAGACTTGTTCTGAATTTGACATCATCCCAACTTTTTATTTTCATGTAAATTTGTTGTTCTCTTTTTCCTAGAAATGCATTCTACTTTTAAACTAGGTAAAAATAATTGATTTTTTTTTCCCAAGATAAAAGGTAGATTTAATTAGAAAAAAATTTATGAACAAAAAAGGAATTAAAACTCTCATTAAATAGTCTTATTTAACTACAGAATAATTTTAGGTCACAATGTCAGTGAACATGAGTTCAAATCTCTGCTCTTTCAGTTACTAATTTTATAACTTTGAACAATTTCCCTAAATCTCTGATACTCATTTTACTCCTCAAAAAAAATTAATAAATAATAATGTCTATCCAATAAACTTGGTCTCTTTTTGAATTGTGCCCTATGATTTATTTTTATTTATTCGTTTTAAATTTTTATTTATTTTTTTTTAAATCCTCACTTAAGGATATTTTTTCCTTTATCTTCAGATACAGTGGGAGGGAGGGAGGGAGGGAGAAAGAGAAACACATAGCCACGATTGGCTGTCTCCCACATGACCCCAACCAGGGCTGGGACCAAATCACAACCAAGCTGTGTGCCCTTGATCGAACGCACGACTCTTTGGTCTGTGGGCCGATGTTCTAACTGCTAAGCCAAACCAGCCAGGGCTTATTTTTATTTTTCAATTAAATTTATTGGGGTGACATTGGTTAATACTATTATACAGGTTTCAAGTGTACATTTCCATGATACATAGTCTGTATATTGTATTGTTTGAATAATTAATTCATGTAACATAAGAACAACACATAGCCATCATACATTAAGTAGTATAGTAATATTGAAAACATAGTACAGACCCCATATAATAGACATCCGTTTTCTAAATCTGCAAATACCTCAAAATCAGCCCTGTTAGGGAGAGTCTAGATGGTGAGCCCCATTTTGTGGTTTAATTTTCTCTCTCACAGAGAGTGCGTCAGAGTTTAATTGTAATCTACAGAAATCTAATTTTTACCTAATAGCTGCCTTCTTTGACTTGACATTCTTTTCCAGGATGAGTAGGAGACAAAGCAGTGAGAAACATGACTTTTAATATGCAAGCCCAAGCGATACCACATGACAATATCATCAGTCATTTCATGCTCCTCTACTGAACTTCACATCTTTTTTCTTCCAGCTCACAGGAGGCATATGAAACAGATGACCTGGATCAGCAGCATGGCACATGCTGGCTCTTTGTGAGCCATTCAACCAGAGAGAGGGCTTCTCCAGTCAGCCCCAGCTCAATGGGAGGCCACCAGGATGCTGGTCACCCCTGGAGCCACAGCCTCCAGGAAAAGCACTGTAATGTCTCATTGAGTTTGCCTCCCACCATGTTCACTCCTCCCTTCCTCTATTTTTTTTTTTTTTTTTTTACAGATTCCTTTGTTGTTTTACTCCATCATGGGAAAGGCAGAAGTTATGAAATGACAGTGTGTAAAGGGGCCTGTACAGTCAGGGTCACTGGCCCAGAAGGCACGAACTCAGACCACCTGTGACTGTTAATGAAAGAGAAGATGCTTTTATTCTGAGATCACACACGTTCACAGTCCTGTCTTGGCTGAACTTTTTGCCTTGTAGTCATTATCTATTCAAAGAGGCAAACCTTTAAAAATATGCATATTATTGTCAAGTGGAAAATTCATTATCATTATTACTTACATTAAGAGCTAATGTCCACGATAGGCATCATGCAGGCTCTGCAAAGTCACTGTCTGTGCAAGGAGAGAGAAAGCCCCTTCGTAGCTGAATGAATACCTCCCAGAGGGGATTTCTCAGTGGGAATGGGAGATATGTTCCCTGGTCATCAAAGTCTGGTCATCAAAGATGACTGATGATAGGAATAGTTAAAATAATGTTAATAACAGTACACTCTTATAAAGGAAAACATTGCATTTCCATGTGTTCTTACTGGTATGATGAGAATCTATCATTAAAACCATTATTTCTCCTGTCAAAAAGCAGACATTAAATAACAAAAACTGTCACAAAGAACACATGTATTGATGGTTTGATGTTTGAAGGAGGGGAAAAACATCCAGAATATGGGATGCTGCCCATGCCTTACTATACCTCCACCCAAGGGCCACATGCAGGTATGGGACAATCAAGATATTAAGAATTTTTAAGCAGGAATAGGAAAATACTAAAAACATGATTTATCAAGTGTTGCTAAGGTATATTTGACATGCTGGAATAGTAGACATTTTAATTTAATCAAGAAACTTCATATAAATGAATACTAAATTTGGACACGCTAACCACTGAGCAAAACTAGCCAGAAACATATATCATTTTTGTAGGAAGCAGCTGATGATCTATATCAAATGTTCTACAGAATGTAACTAGATGATTGGTTTAGGACAAGATTTTCTATGCTGGAGCTCAGAGGATTCAAGAATCGTGGACCCTATTTAGCAGAGCTAAGAAATGAACTCATGTTGATCTTAACTATATGCTTTCTGTCTCACTGTGACCCACATGCTTAAACTTTTTCCTATGATTCTGTGCAATATGTCATTTTACTTGGATTTCTTAAATCATTTAAATGTGAAAACAGGATGAAAGCTAGTTTACAGTTTTCCCCATTACTAACCATCTATCTAACTTGTTCAACTATAAAAGAAGACAGTACACGCCTTCAGAAAACTCTGATTTGCATTTTATCAGAGATTAAAATTTGGAAAATCTTTTCATCTAAGGAAATCTGTAGCTTCAATCAAAAAATGGCAAAGAAGTAACACCAATACCCACATTGCAAAGCATGTTTTAAAAACACTCCCCAAAGAACTTTTAAACATTAATAATCAAGATCAAGAATCGTTTTTGCAAGTAGAATAAAAGTTGCATTAATGTTTACACTATGCATGTAAAAAGAAAAGTCAGGTGGCTAAACATTATTCCCAATTGAATCTAGGAGGAGGAAAAAAAGCACTAATGGAATGTATACCATTCTGGGTACCAAGGTGATGGCCTTTTAGCTCTTTGAATTAAAAGGTCTCTAAGATATATTTATCTTGTGAACTCTTATATTTAAGTTCCATTACAATTATTCGGTGAGTGTTAATTAACTTCCCTCTATTCACTGTAAATATGTTATACTAGTTATTTCTACAGATGCTTATGAGCATGAACAGAGGGGTTGTTTTACATTCCGAAAGCTGAGTTAGAAAGCTGGTGAATTGCTAAGTCACCTGTCAAAGGTGATGACTTCTTATTCTATTTATTATTTATTTATTTATTTATTTATTTACCCATCTTTATTGTTGTATTACAGATGTCCCCCCTTTATTCCTCATTGACCTCCTCCTCCCCAATCCCGCCCCCCCTTCTGCCTTTGCCACACTATTATTGGTGTCCATTCGTTATGTATATATGCAAAGAAGTTCTTTGGTTATCTCATCCTGTCCTCTCTTCCCCCTCCCTCCCCGCTCCCTTTTAGGTTCATCAGTCTAACAACCAATTTGTACTTCTTAATTCCTTCATCTTTTTCACCCATCCTCCCCGCCCTTCATCTTTTTCATCCATCCTTCCAGCCCCCGCTCATCTTGCAAGCAACAAGAAGTTCTCTATATCTATGAACCTGTTTCTGTTCTGCTTGCTCATTTTGTTTGTAGATTCCATTGTTGATAGATACTTATTAATTGCCATTTTATTGTTCATATTTTTGTTCTTCTTCTGTTTCAAGAAGACCCTTCAACATTTCTTATAATACTGGTTTGGTGGTGATGAACTCCTTTAGCTTTTTCTTATCTGGGAAACTCTTGATATGTCCATTGATTCTAAATGATAGTTTTGCAGGATAGAGTAATCTTGGTTGTAGGTCACTGCCTTTCATTCCCTTAAATATCTCTTGCCACTCCTTTCTAGTCTGCATAGTTTCTTTTGAGAAATCAGCTGACAGTCTTATGGGGAGCTCCTTTGTAGGTAATGAACTGTTTTTCTCCTGCTGCTTTTAAGATTCTCTCTTTGTATTTAACCTTTGGCATTTTGATGATGATGTGTCTTGGTGTGGACCTCTTTGGGTTCATCTTGTTTGGGACTCCCTGTGCTTCCTGGACTTGTACATCTGTTTCCTTCATCAAATTAGGGAAATTTTCTGTCATTATTGTTTCAAATAGGTTTTTAATTTCCTGTTCTCTCTCTTCTCCCTCTGTCATCCCTATGATGCAAATGTTGACATGCTTGAAGTTGTCCCAGAGACTCCTTACACTATGTTCATTTTTTAAAATTATTTTTTGGTTTTGCTGTTCTGTTTGGGTGTTTTTTGCTTCCTTATGTTCCAAATCAATTGTTTGCTTCTTGGCTTTACCTAGTCTACTAGGTAGTAAGTGCTAAGGTATGTAAATGGTAACCTTACCTAAGTGGCCACTCTGACCACAGCTTCTAGTTTGATAATTCAAAAATGTAAGTTGTGGATTCAAGTCTATAGTTTATCCTGTCTGTGAAAAAAAAGTCACCCATTTTCTTCCTAATAAATGGCACATGACCTAAGTCTGCATCTTAAGAAGCATGAGAGATGTTCAGTTTTAGAACTTGCCTCAGAATATGTTTTAGATTGCTAAAAAATGGACAGTCTATAGAAAACAGTATAGAACAGTGCCTCCTACAAGAAGGTCAGAGACAAAACTTTCACTGGATTGAGAATGGACTAAATAACTTCATGATCATGGTTTATCTTTGTAGCTCTTCACAGTAAGATAATGGTAATTAAGGATAATTTGATACTGTACTTTAGGTTAAGAATATTTCTCCTTACTACATCACCTTCAATCAAAAAAGTATTGTAATTTGACAAGGAACTTAGTAAAAGACTTAAGTAATAATTTTATAGGTCTTTAACCCATAGTATTCCTGGTTTCAACATCAACCACCTACTACAATGTCAGAAAATTTCTGGGGGCAGTTGAGTCTTGATATGGGCAAGAAGGCATTAGGAAAACTGAATGTTATCAGACCAGGGAAGTCTATCATGGCCCAAGAGTGGAAATACTGGGCATGTGAAGGGCTGTATGTTGTATATATCAGACATCACTGGATAAAATCCATTCCAAATTTAGTGCCTTACAACCACTCTCACTTATTGGCTCACATTTCTGCCATTTGTGCAGGCTGGGCAGAATCTCTTATTTCCATGTGGTGTCAGCTGGGGTTGCTCTAAAGATTGTATTCAGTGAAAGCTGAACTGAATGCTATAATATCCAAGATGGTATCACACTCATGTCTGATGATTCCTCTGGATAGATGGAATATATAAGGGCCTTCTGGGCATCTCTGTCCATATGGTCCCGTCAGCAGGGTAGCTGGAACTTTTTATATGATGGCTCAGAGTTCCATGAGAGTGAAAGCAAAAGTTCTAGACCTCTTACGGTTTAGGCCTGACACTAGTACAGTGTCACTTCTGTTGCATTCCCTTAGGACAAAACAGCTCACAGACCAGCCCAGATTCAAGGGAGGATAAATAGATACAACCTCTTGATGTGAAGAGCAGCAAAAAAAAAAAAAAAAAAAAACCACCAAAAACCTAGTGGCCATCCTTAATGCACAGTAATGACCCTGTATGTAAAATTCAACAGTCACTCAATCCTGATAGAAAGTAGTTCAGAAAGAAGGATTGAGAATGACCTGAAGATAACTGTTGGGTTTTGTTGTTGTTGTTGTTGTTGTTTTTTCAGACTGCTGGCCAACCTTAAATCTGGCCATCCGTGACCTCTTTAGCAACCATTTATGGGAGCAACTAAGTATAGAACAGCAGTGGTGAACTACAACCCATGTCAACTGTCTTTATAAATAAAGTTTGGAGTCCCAGAAGAATGATTCCTCAAAGATGGGTCATTAGAAGAAGAAAGGCCTTTCTGCCCTCAGCGTGGTAGTGACCATAGAATACACCATCAACATTCACAAGCACATCCATGGAGTGGGTTTCAAGAAGCAAAATTCTCAGGCACTCACTGACACTTGGAAATTTCACAAAGGAGATAGGAATTCCAGATGTGCACATTGGCACCAGGCTCAATAACACTGTTTTGGCCAAAAGAATATGGAATGTCTCATACTGTATCCAGGTGCAGTGGTCCAGAATACATAATGAGGTTGAAGATTCAGCAAACAACTCTATTTGTTAGTTACCTACATAACTGTCATCACTTTAAAAATCTACAGTTAATATGAATGAAAACTACTGATTGTCAAATGAAGTGGAAAAAGTTTTTTGGAACACATTCCTCTTCAGGCATTTACATATTGTTTACAGCTTTTTTGGCGCTACAACAGCAGAGTTGAGAAGATGTGACAAGACCATAATGGCCCATAAATCCAAAGGAAGAGATTATAAACTTCCTGGAAACCAATGAAAATGAATACACAACACAAAATCTATGGGGCGCAGCAAAAGCAGTCCTGGGAGGGAAATTCATAGCACTGCAGGCCTACCTCAAGAAACAAGAAAAATTTCTAATTGACTCTCAAACTCTAAAACTTAAAGATCTAGAAATAAAACAAAAAGAAAAACCCAGAGCAAGTAGGAGAAAAGAAATAGTAAAGGCCAACCCTGGCCAGTTTGGCTCAGTAGTAGGAGCATTGGCCTGCAGACCAGAGAGTCTCAGGTTCAGTTCCCACTAGGGGCATGTACCACACACACACACACACACACACACACACACACACACACACAGAAAGAAAAGAAAAGAAATAGTAAAGGTCAGAGCAGAAATAAACAACAGAGACTAAAAAACAGTTCAAAGATCAATGAAACAAAAAGCTGGTTCTTTGAAAAGGTAAACAAGATCGATGAACCTTTAGCCAGACTCACCAAGAAACAAAAAGAGAGGACCCAAATAAACAAAATCAGAAACAAAAGAGGAGAATTAACAATAGACAACACAGAAATAAAAAGGATCATTGAAACATACTATGAACAATTATACGCCAACAAACTGGACAATTTAGGAGAAATGAACACATTTCTAGAAACACATAGTCTCCCAGAACTGAACCCGGAAGAGATAGAAAACTTGAACAGACCAATTAACAACAAAGAAAATTGAAGATGTAATTAAGAAACTCCCAGCAAACAAAAGCCCACGCCCAGATGGCTTCACAGGAGAGTTTTACCAAACATTCAAAGAAGATCTAATACCCATTCTCCTCAAACTGTTCCAGAAAATCCAAGATGACAAAACACTTCCAACCTCATTTTATGAGGCCAGCATAATCCTAATCCAAAACTGGATAAAGGCACTACAAAGAAGGAAAACTACAGACCAATATCCCTGATGAATACAAATGCCAAAATCCTTAACAAAATATTAGCAAATAGAATCCAGCAATACATTAAAAACATTATCCACCATGACCAAGTGGGATTCATCCCAGGGATGCAAGGATGGTACAATATTCGCAAATCAATAAATGTGATACACCACATAAACAAAATGAAAGATAAAAACATACTATCATATCAATAGATGCTGAAAAAGGATTTGACAAAACCTAGCACCCATTTCTGATAAAAATGCTCAGCAATGTGGGAATAGAGGAATCATCTCTCAACATAATAAAGGCCATATATAAAAAAACCTATAGCCAACATTATACTAAAGGGCAAAAACTGAAAACATTTCCCTTAAGAACAGTTACAAGACAGGGATGTCCACTTTCACCACTCTTATTTAACATAGTATTTGAAGTCTTAGCCACAGCAATTAGACATAAAGAAAAATTAAAGAGAACCAAATTGGAAAGGAGGACATGAAACTGTCATTATTTGCAGATGACATAATATTGTACATAGAAAACCCTAAAGACTCCATCAAAAATCTACTAGACTTAATAAATGAATTTGGCAAAGTAGTAGGATACCAAATTAATGTCAAGAAATTGAAGGCATTCTTATATACCAACAATGAACTCACAGAAAGAGAAACTAAAAAAAAAAAAAACAAAAAAAAACCACATTTACCATTGTGGCAAAAAAAAAAAAAAAAATTATGATACCTACAAATAAACTTAACCAAAGAAGTAAAGGATCTCTTCACAGATAACTACAGAGCATTGAAAAAAGAAATAAAGATATAAAGAAGGCCCTGGCCAGTTTGGCTCAGCGGTTGGAGCGTCCGCCTGCGGTCCGGAGAGACCCGGGTTCGGTTCCCACTAAGGGCATGTACCTCGGTTGCAGTTTGTCCCCGACCCTGGTTGGTCGTGCGGGTGGCAGCCACTCGATGTGTCTCTTTCACATCGATGTTTCCCTCTCTCTCTCTACCTCTCTCTCCCTCCCACTCTATCTGTACAAAAAATGGAAAAATGTCCTTGGGTGAGGATAAAAAAAATATATATATAAAGAAGTGGAAGCATATTCCTTGTTCATGGATTAAAAGAATTAACATCATTAAAATGTACATACTATACTCAAAGCTATATATAGATTCAATGCCATCCACATTAAAATACCAACGATATACTTCACATAACTAGAACAAACGCTCCACAAGTTTATATGGAACCAAAAAAAGACCCTGAATAGTCACAGCAATCTTGAAAAAGAAGAACAAAGTTGGAGAGATCACATTACCAGATTTCAGGTTATACTACAAAGCTACTGTAATCAAAACAGCCTGGTACTGGCACAAGAACAGGCACATAGATCAATAGAACAGAATAGGAAACCCAGAAATTGACCCAAAACAATATGCTCAATTAATATTTGACAAAGGTGGCAAGAGCATACAGTGGAGTCAAGACAGCCTCTTTCATAAATGGTGTTGGGAAAATTGGACAGTTACATGCAAAAAATTAAAGCTAGACCACCAGCTTACAGCATACACAAGAATAAACTCAAAATGGATGAAAGACTTAAATGTGACTTGTGATTCCATAAAAATCCTAGAAAAAAATGCAGGCAACAAAATTTCAGACATCATATGCAGCAGAATTTTCACTGGTACATCACCTAAGGCAACAGAAACAAAGGAGAAAATGAACACATGGGACTATATCAAACTCAAAAGCTTCTGCACAGCAAAAGAAACAACTATCAAAATGGAAAGGGAACCCACTACATGAGAGAGCATAATCGCCAATGATACATCAGATAAGGGGTTAATTTCCAAAATATATAGAGTGCTCAGACAACTCAACAAAAGGAAGACAAAGAAGCCAATTAAAAAAATGGGCAGTGGACCTAAAGAGACACCTCTCCAAACAGGACATACAAATGGTCAAGAGACATATGAAGAAATGCTCAACGTCACTAATCAACAACAATGAGGTATCATTAAAACAACAATGAGGTTTCACTTTACACCTGTCAGAATGGCCACCATTAACAAATCATCAAACAAGTGCTGGCGAGGGTGTGCAGAAAAGGGGACCCTAGTACATTGCTGGTGGGAATGCAGACTGGTGCAGCCACTATGGAAAACACTATGGTGTTACCTCAAAAAATTAAAAATTGAACTGCCATTTGACCCAGTGATCTTACTTTCAGTAATATACCCTAAGAAGTCTGAAACACCAATCAGAAAGAATATATGTACCCTTATATTCATAGCAGCACTATTTATAATAGCTAAGATCTGGAAACAGCCCAAGTGTCCATCAGTAGATGAGTGAATAAAAATGCTATGGCACATATACACAAGGGAGTACTATGCAGCTGTAAGAAAGAAAGATCTCTTATCCTTTGAAATGACAGGGAGGGACCTATAAAATATTATCCTAGGCAAAACAAGCCAAGCAGAGAAAGACAAATATCACATGATCTCACTTATTTCTAGAATATAATGAACTAAACAAACTGATGAACAAAATTGACCTAGAGACATAGAAGTAGGGTACAGACTGACATTCCTCGGGGGGGGGGGGGATAAACCACAGAACTAATATGCATGTATGCATAACCGATGGACAGAGACAACGAAGCTGGTGACGGGGGGGTGGGGGGGGGGATGGGGAGGAGGGTGTCAATGGAGAAAAAGAAGAAACATCTCTAACAAAAATAAATTAATAAAAAAATAAATAAAATTAAAAACAAACAAATGCTGTAATGAGAAAATGAAGGGTATTTAATAATGGTAAAGGGATCAATTCTACAGGAGGACATAACTCTGGTAAATGTTTATGCACACAAAGTAGAAATGCCTAAATATATAAAACAAATATTGACAAGCATAAAGGGAAAGATTAACAGCAAGACAATAATAGTAGGGGACTTTAATACCACATTGATATCAATTCATAGATCATCTAGACAGAAATTCAAGGAAACAGTGCCCTTAAATGACACATAAGATCAGATGGATTTAATTGATATTTTCAAACCATATTACCCAAAAGTGGCTGAATATACATTCCTTCCAAGTGCACATGGAACATTTTCAAGGATAGATCACATGTTAGGCCACAAAAGGAGTGCCAGTAAATTTAAGAAGATTGCAATTATATCAAGTAACTTCTCTGATCACAATGGTATGAAATCAGAAATCAATCATAAGAAGAAAACTGAAAAATACACAAACACATGGAGTCTAAATAACATAGTACTATGGGTTATGAATGGGTTTACAATGAGATCCAGGAATACAGCAAAGATACCTTGAGACAAATGGAAATGAAAATACAATGACCCCAAACCTATGGGACACAGCCAAAGTAGTTCTAAGAGATAAATTCATAGTAATACAGGCCTACCTCAAGAAATAAGAAAAAGCTCATATAAACTATCAACCTGACACCTAAAGAAACTAGGAAAAGAAGAACAAATAAAGCCTAAATTGAGTAGAAGGAAAGAAATAATAAAAACCAGAGTGTAAATAAACAAAATAGAGTCTTAAAAAAATCAATGAAATCAAAAGTTTGTTCTTTGAAAAGATAAACAGAATCGATAAACCTTTAGCCAGACTCATCAAGAACAAAAGAGAGGAGAGCCCAAATACATAAAATCAGAAAAGATATCTTAGTAAAGTTGAAAAAAAGAAAAGGAGAATAAAGATGCATGACAAAAAAATATGCAACAAATAAATGCCATTGTGTTTAAAGATTGGAAAAATGATTGCTATAAATGATTGAATCCTGACCATACTAATTATGAATATAGACTAAATATTAGATAATAGTATTGTATCAATGTTAAATATCCAGAATTGTGTACTGAACTATGGTTATTTAAGAGGGTCTACTTGTTCTTACAAATACACACTGAATATTTAAAGTGAAAAATAAAACAAAATAAATGACAGAGGATAAGTAGTAGCAACCAACACTATAGAAATACAAAGGATCATAAGAAAATACCACAAAAAGTTATATGACAATAAATTAGATAACCTGGAATAAATGGGTCAATTCCTAGAAACATAGTCTTCCTAGACTGAATCAGAAAGAAAGAGAAGATCTGAACAGGCTTATAACTATTAACAAAATCAAATCAGTAATCAAAAACCTCCCAATAAACAAAAGTCTTGGACCAGATGGTTTTACAGGCACATTTTACCAAATGTTGACAGAAGAATTAATACCTCTTATTCTCAAACTATTCCAAAAATGGAAAAGGAGGAAAGGTTCCCAAACTCATTTTATGATGCCAGAATTATTTTGATACCAAAACCAGACAAAGACATTACAAAAAAAGAGAATTTTAGGCCAATATCTCTGGTAAATATAGATGTGATAATTTTCAACAACATGTTAGCAAACTGAATTCAACAATACATTAAAAAGATCATTCACTGTGATCAAGTGAGATTTATTTCTGTGATGCAAGGTTGGTTCAATATCCACCAAACAATTAAAATGATTTACTACATAAACAAAATTAAGCATAAAAATTATGTGATTGTATCAATAGATGTAGACAAAGCATTTGAGAATAGCCAGCATTTATTTATGATAAAAACTCTCAGCAAACTAGAGATAGAGGGAATATACTTCAACATAATAAAAGTCATATATAACCCACAGCTAACATCATACTCAATGCTGAAAAACTGAAAGCTTGTTTTTAAGATCATGAATAAGACAAGGATGTCCACTTTTCCAATTTTATTCAATATTGTATTGGCAGTCCTAGCCAGAACAATCAGACAAGAAAAAAAAAATAAAAGGGCCCTGGCCAGTGTTTCTCAGTGGTTAGAGTGTCAGCCCATGCACAGAAGAGTCATGGGTTTAATCCCTGGTCAAGGGCATATACCTGGGTTGCAGGTTCAATTCCCGGCCCCAGTAGGGGCACAAATGGGAGTCAATCAGTCAATGTGTCTGTCTCACATTGATGTTTCTCTCCCCCTCTCCTCCCACCTTATACTCTCTTCAAAAATCAATGCAAAATATCCTCAGGTAAGTAATTAGTGAAAATAAGACTTTCCACAAAAATCTATTAGAATTAAATGAATTAGCAAGATAAAAATATTCAGAAATAATGAACTATCAGAAAGAGACCTTAGGAAAACAATCTCATTTATAATTGCATTAAAAATAATAAAATACCTAGGTATAAGTTTGACCAAAAAGGTAAAGACCTACAGTTGGGGAACATTAAGACACTGAAGAAAAAACTGAAGAAGATACAAACAAATGGAAGGATATACCATGCTCATGGTACATCCTTAATGTTGTTAAAATGTGCATACTACCCAAAGCAATCTACAGGTTCAATGTAATCTCTATCAATATACTGAAGACATTTTTCACAGAAGTAGAAAAAAATTATCCTAAAATTTATTTGAAACTACAGAAGACCTTTAATAGCCAAAGCAATAATGAGATAGAACAAAGTTGGAGGTAACATGCTACCTCCTATCAAACTATACTACAAGGCACACAACAAGGTAACCACAACATCATAGTACTGGCATAAAAAGACACACAAATCAATGGAACAGAATAGAGAGCCCAGAAATAAGCCCATGCCTATACGGTTAATGAATCTATGACAAAGTAGGCAAGTACATACACTGGGGTACAGTAAGTCTCTTTAATAAATGATGTAGGGAGAGTTGAACAGATATATGAAAAAAAATGAAACCAAACCACTTTATTATACCATATATAAAAATAAACTTAAAATATAAGACCTAAAACCATAAAGCTCCTAGAAAAAAACATTGGCAGTAAATTCTTTGACATTGCTCTAGCCGTATATTTTTGGATATGTCTCCTTGGGCAAGGAAAACAAAAGAAAAAAAAAAGGAACTATATCAAACTAAAAGTTTTTGCACAGCAAAGGATATTATTGACAGAGTAAAAATATGACCTACAGAATGGGAGAAGACATTTGCCAATGATATAGCCGATAAGGGGTTATTATTCAATATGTATAAGGAACTCATACAACTTAACACCAAACAAACAATCCTATTTAAAAAGTAGGCGAGGACTTGCACAGACATTTTTTCAAAAGAGGATATACAGATGGCCAGTAGACATATGTAAAGATCCTCACCATCACTAATCATCAGGGAAATGCAACTCAGAACCAAGAGATATCACCTCATACCTGTCAGAGTGACTGTCATTAATAAATCAACAAACAAGTGTTGGCAAAGATGTGTAGAAACAGAACCCTCATGCACTGTTGGTGGAATTGCAAACTGGTACAGCCACTATGGAAAATAGATGAAGGTTCCTCAAAAAATTAAAAATAGAACTACCATATGTCCCAGAAATTCTACTGGTTATTTATCTGAAGAAATCCAAATGCTAGCCAATATATGGAAGCATCCTAAGTGTCGATCAATAGATGATTGGATAAAGAAAAGGTGGTACATATATACAATGGAATATTACTTAGCCATAGAAAATGAAATCTTGTCATTTGCAAAAAACATGGCTAGACCTAGAGGATATTAGTCTAAGTGAAATAAGTCAGACAGAGAAAGACAAATACCATGTGATTTAACTTATTTGTAGAATCTAAAAAAACAAAATAAATGAACAAATAAAACAGAAACACATTGTACATACTGAGAACAAATTGAATGATCGCTAGATGAGAGGGAATTGGGGGGATGGGTAGAAATGGTGAAAGGGATTAACAAGTACAAATTCTAGTTATTAAAATAGCCACAGGGATATAAAGTACAGCATAAGGAATAGAGTCAGTAATACTGTAATAACTGTGTTTGGTGTCAGATGGGTACTAGACTTATTGGGGTGATCACAACATGTTTGATCACTATGTTGTACACATGAAACTGATATCCTATTGTATGTGAACTGTAATTGAAAAATAAATGAATAAATAAATAAATAAATAAAACGCCTTAAAATAGCCCTGGCCGGTTTGGTTCAGTGGTTAGAGCGTCGGCCTGAGGTCCGGAGAGGTCCGAGTTCAGTTCCTGCTAAGGACATGTACCTCGGTTGCAGTTTGTCCCCGGCCCTGGTTGGGTCATGCAGGTGGCAACCACTCGATGTGTCCCTTTCATGTCGATGTTTCTCTCTCTCTCCCCCTCCCACTCTATCTGAACAAAAAATGGAAAAATGTCCTCGGGTGAGGATTAAAAAAAAGCCTTAAAATAATGTCATTCTAAATGGTAAATTCAAATAAACAAAATAATGTCCAAAAAAAGCAATGAAACCATCAAACCACAGCAAAGCTAAATATGTCTTTGGTGGCCATGTGTTTGGGTATGTAGTGTCCCTCAGTGACACCAAACTAGGTTTCATATTAAATTGCTTTTAATGGAGAAAAATAAGGTGCTGTTAATATTTTGATAAAGTATAAATGCCATGCCAATTCCTCCCATATTGATGTTACTGTCTTTTATTTCTTTCTTTTTTTTAATTTCTAACCTGAGGATATTTTTCTATTTACCATTAGATAGAAAGGGAGGAGGAAGAGAGAAAGAGACAGAGAGAAATATTGATGTAATGAAGCCACATTGACTGCTTGCCTCCTGCATGACCTGACCAGGGCCAGGGACAAACTGCAACCCAGGTACATGCCCTTGACCGGAATCAAACCTGCTACTCTTTGGTCCATGAGCCGACGCTCTAACCGCTGAGCCAAACCAGCCAGGGCACTGTGTCCTTTTATTTCTATTTGCTGCACTTAAACTTCACAAACAAATTGAGTCATACAGATTGGCAAAGTCAATTTACTGAAATGAGTATGTGTCACTATCTGGAAAAAGAGTGTTATATACCACAAACCAAAAGACACTCATGCATGAAATTCCACCACTCTACCCTGTCTATGCTGGAGATTGCATGCCAAAAAAAATCCTGAAATCTTTTAACATTGTCTCTTACTCCTGAACTCTCTCTATTTGCCCTGACATCTTAACATTAAAGATACTATACATTCTCAATGTTATTAGTGATATGAATGATTCAGGCATGATTCTCTTCATCTATATTTCCTATCAATTGAGTGGAAATATTGAGTTTAAAAATATACTTTCTTTGACTTCTGGATGAATTCTAACCAATTCATTAAGCTTTAACTTGATGCCACATCTATATTTAGTTGAATTGATATTTATGGAAAAGATTTAGCGGAAGACAAGCATGAAATTAAAAAGTGTAAAATGAGCCGAGGTCTCTACTCTGTCATTTAAAAAAAAAAATAGGAGGTATCCAATTATCCAATATAATAGAATTAATAAAAGTAATATATAATGTCATAATATAGTTTATCCAATATAACAACATTATTACATCTGATTGTACATCACATGGATACTTTTTGGCAACCAACAGGAAAACATTCACACTGTTGATAATTGTGTAGCTTCCCATATACCAAAATGTATGAGGGGTATATGTTACTTGTATCATTAAGTTCTTATTATATTGTAATGTGGTAATCTAATTTCTCTAAGTGCCTCATTATTTTTCATTTCAACTGCCAAATGCATATATATTTCATGTTGTTAGTGAATTAAACAGAGGCATGCTGAATAGATTGATCTTTTGAATTCGCTCTGTGATTTAAATATACTGATTATAGTATAAAATAAGATAAAGAATAAATGTGCTGTTTCCTGTAGGTCACACCCAGTGGTGTATAATAAAGGCAATCTATACTGTGCCCAGAAACATACTGTATATAAATAATTGGCATGATAAATAATATAATGTCAAATGAGTGAAGTTGCTTATTTGAATCAGAATCCCTGAGATATCAACAAAATTTGAGCTACTAGAAATGTCTGTGGGTAAATTGTATTGTCAACGCCCAGCACAGCCTAATGAGAGTATAGCCACTTAATAACTACCCAGTCCCCAGCAATGACATCTGAGTAATGGCAGACATGATCGGCATAACGGGATAGAACAGAATAGTATATCAGCTAACTAATACTTTGTAACAAGCCATAGCAAAGCATAGTCACTTAAAAAAACAACCAAACTATTTGTTTAGCTCATAATCCTGAGAGTTGGCAATTTAGGCCATGCTCAGTTGAGCTGTTCTTGTGGTCAGATACAAGTTAGGTTTATAGACTCCATGTCTGGAACCTCACCTGGTACAGCTGGGCTTACACAGCACCGGTGATTGGTCTCTTGTCCTCCAGCAGACTAGCCTGGGCTCCTTCACATGGTCATGGCAGAGGCCCTAAGAAAGTGATTAGAAGCATTCAAGGCCTCATGAGGCCTGGATGTGCAGCTGCCATACCATCCCTTCCACTGGATGCTATTGGATAAGCAGGTCTTGATGTAAGGGAAGGGAAACAGACTTACTCTATGACGAGAGGAGCTGCAGTATCATATGACAAAGGGCATAGATAAAAGTAAGGGTGGAGATTTGTCACCACTTTTTCAAACAATCTCCCACAGATGATAATTTATTAAAAGTGATATTTTGGATATACTTATTAAAATAATCTACCACCTTTATTATAACTAGGACTTGTTGAGGAACTACATTTGTTGTACTGCCAGAGACTGGTGAAAGTCCAAATCCTACTCTCTAAACCCTCTAGAACCCCTTTTGTCCCTTGCCATGGGATTTCAGAGAATGATCACTCAGAGGCCCAATAGCCAAATGGAATTCAGTTATTGTTTCCCAGACAACTGCTACCAAGACCTGATAATCCAGGTCAGCTGTATGGAGGGAGGACACTGGTAGGAGCTGCTAAGTACGGCCCTCTCACATCTCAAGCATTACGTTTCATAGAGAAAAGGCTGTTGAGAAGAAATTGGCTACATGTCTTCCATATAGAAACCTTCACTCACATGGAAAACTGATTCAAAAAGTATTCTTGAACTCTGAGCATTAAAATTAGCAACTGCTCCTTTTTCAGGACATCAGTAGCTAGGAAGGGGGTGTTAGAAGTGGGCCTGGCCTGTCTCCAGCACTTCAAATCTAAAAACTAGGCAAAAATTGATAGCGACTGCCCTGGCAGGGTAGCTCAGTTGGTTAGAGCATTGTCCCCATACACCACAGTTGTGGGCTTGATCTCCTGACACACACAATGATCAACCAATGAATGTATATGTAAGTGGAACAACACATCAATGTTTCTCTCTCTCTCTCCTCCTCTTCCTTCTCTTTGTCTCTCTTATCTCTCTCTAAAATCAATAAATAAAAATTGATGGTGCCCTGGCCAGTTTGGCTTAGTGGTTAGAGTGTCAGCCCACAGATCAATGAGTCACTGGTTTGATTCTGGTCAAGGGCATGCACTTCGGTTGCAGTTTGTTCCCTGCCCTGGTAAGGTCGTGCAGGAGGCAACCAGTCGATGTGGCTCAATCACATCAATGTTTCTCTGTCTTTTTCTCTCCCTCCCACTCTGTCTGATCATAAGTAGAAAAATATCCTCACGTGAGGAATTAAAAAAAAAATTGATGGCAACAATAAAAACAATAATACCAAAAAGTTTGAAGCTAGGTCTCCTGTCAAAATCTCAGCTAGATTAATGCAGGTACTCTGTGCAAATCATCGACTTCATTCATTTCTCCTCACAAAGCAATAACCCAATAATTTGCACATGGTTCTACCCTTTGGGACAACTTAACATACAAATACACCTGTAACTTCATAGTAACTTTATAACTGCAAAATTCATCTGGCAACTCTTGCTATAGCTTCTCTCTCTTCCATAATTCAATATGTATAAAAAGACTATCTAATGCTATAAAATAATACTTTCTTCTGTTTAATCCAAGTTCATAATTTAAAACAGGAAAGTAGAATTCCAGACTAAAATTGTAACCCCAACACTATCTATAGTTGTGTGATCATAAAGAAGACTGAGGTAACACTACCTTCCTTTCTACTTATTTCTCCTTATCAGAACTTACATATGCTTAAGCTTCAAGTAATTTATAAAAAAGAAAATAAAACATAATTTAAAGACTCCTCTAACCCCTCAGTCTTATATAGTAGCTGCTCTCCCTGCTCTTTCCCACAGTGAAATTTCTACTTTAATTCCCTCCATTTCCTCATGTTCCGCTCACCTGTGAGCCACTCCAGCATGACTCCAGCTGACACGACTCCACATTTCTCCTGTTAAGACCACCCATGACTTCCATGTTATTGAACCCAGTAGAAACTTTTTAATTTTCATCATTTTTGACTTCTTGGAAATATCTGATATAAGCAACATTTTGGACCTTCTTTTGACACACTGTTTTAGTCTTTTGTGTTTCTATTTCCCGACTCAGCATCCTCGACCTCATGAGTTTTTTTCTCTCTTCTCTTTTCTCAATCCATACTATCTTCAGTCTGTTCCCATCTTTTCAATTATGGCTGCATGCTGATAAATCCCAACCTGAGCTCCACATCCATATTTTCAACAGTCTACTTTACCTCTCCATTCTTATATTTCAGAGGCAGTTCAAATCCAACATCCCAAACTGACATCATCTTTCCCTCTTAAATTTGCCCCTCAACCACCATTCTCAAACCATAAACTGGAAAGCATTCCTGACTTTTCCTTTCCCTGCTCCAGAATATCCAAACAATCTGCTTTACCTCCCGAGTATCTCCTGAAGCCGCCCATTCACATTCATGTGCCCTTCCTAATAGACATCCAAGCTCATCTGTCTTGGCGAGGTCTGTCGGCAGTGTTCTAGCTGACACCCCCTTCCATTCTTACTCTCTGATCCATCCTCTCCTTTTCAGCTCAAGAGATACAGATCTGATCAGGTCAACCTTCAACTTCAGATCAATTCTTCAGTGCTTTGCATTTCCCCTGGGATAAAATTCAAATCCCTTCACAGACCCTAGAAGGCCCTACGTGGTGGTCTCCCAGTTACCACACCAGCATCATCTCTTGCCATTTTCCATTTTGCTCTTTACATGTGATCTTCTTTGAGTTTCTGGATTAATGTTCTTTCGCATCATCATTATGTGCTTTTATCGCTTACCTGCAGTGTTCTTCTACCCCATCTTCATAGTAGTTCTTTCTGACCCTCTTGGTAAACCTGTGTTTCCACAACACTCGCTTGTTCAATAGCTGTGTTGCCTGGAGATTGTGTGCTTCCTAAAAGCAGGGGCTCTGCTATAACTTTCCTGACTAATCAGATGCCTCCCCCATAGTAGTGTAAACAGATGTAAATGCAGCCACTTTAAGATGGAGTTGGAGCTGCCGTGGAGAGAAACTGTCTTGCATGTCTTTTGCCTGGAACAGTGGGAATGCTGAAACAGGACCAAATAACCTTTGGACCCGGCCTAAAGCAACATTGTGTCCCAAAGACCTGTGTCAAGGATAGCAAGAAAGCAGATACTATGACTACAGGAAAGATGTGCCTAACTGAAAATTGAAACACTATGTTATGCCACGTGCACCAAGAGAAATGCCTTCCTTCTACTGATGGATTTTCCCCCTTCCCTTTCCCATAAACTCTCATTGCCTTTGTCTCAATCTAAACATTATTTGGGCTTTTGCTTGAATTAATGCTTCCCTATTAGCTATTTTTTAAAAATGTCAAATACATGGTGGTTACCTCTCACTTTGAAAGGTCTTTAATTATAGGTTAGCAGTTGTTGTATAATAAATGTTTTCGGAGTAAATAATCTGTAGACCTCTGAGGCTCCATGCCCCCCTTCACCAATTTCTTTAGTGGAAATGTTTATTTTTGTCCCCATCCCTTGTATCAGCTACTCCTTGAGGTCATCTAGAACATATAAGTAATATTTTTAAAAATAAAGCTGAAAGTTCTTTGAAACACATGAAGCCTTTCATAAATGAAAAAACTATTGTACCAACCTGTATATATTATTCACACAGATGATCCAAGAACGTTTGGGGAAGAACTGAGAAGCCAAATGATCATGAAGGAAAAAAATGGCATCAAGTTTCAATGACATTGTTCACAACCTTAAACATTTCAGTTGGAGGCTGATTATTACCAGTATTACTATCATCTGATTATCCAAATCATTCATTTATATGCCCTTTCTAGATCTCTGGTAGCTTCTGTTCTGGCACCATCTCGATGTTTAATCATCTTGTTTTCCTCTTTTTCTTTTTTCTTTCTTTCTTTCTTTCTTTTTTTTAAACATCTGGTTTTGTTTTTAAAATATTGTCTTAAGCGAAACAGCCAAACAGAGAAAGACAAGTATCATATGATCTCACTTATTTGTGGAGTATAATGAACATAACAGTCTGAGGAATGGGGTAGTCCCAGAGACGTGGAAGTGAGGTACAGACTGACAATCCCCAGAAGAGTGGGTGGTGGGGGAGAGATAAACCACAGAACTTATATGCATGTGTGCATGAACAATGGACATGGACAACAAAGCTGGGGACAGGGCAGGGAGGGAGGGGGAGGGGAGTTAAGTGGGGGGAAAAAGGAGAAACATCTGTAACAAAAATAAATTAATTAATTAATAAAAGAAAAAATATTATGAGGCAATCACCAGGCTGTAGAGATATAAAGATGATCGTCACATAGTGCTACCATTTCCACTTGTTATTAAAACGATGGAAACCATCTGAAATAATGTAGTGCTTAAGAAGAAAGCATCTGAGGTCAGAAAAATGTGGCTCAGAATCTCACCTCTGCCTCTTCCTGGATCTGTGAGCTTCACATGATTCTTCTCCTCAATTTCCTTATCATCAACACAGCTACAAACCACCACCCAAACAGTTATTAATACAGCTACCAAAACTACCTACCACAAGAATTAAATGAAATAGCACTTAGGCATTTAATGTGTGCTTTGCATATAATACATATTCGATAAAGCAGAATTACCCATAATATCTCTGTAACAATCCAAAGGGCAACTCATCTAAACAAAGGGAAATTACTTTAAGTTGTTTTTCACTGTATATGATCGCATATAACTCCTTTAATAAGTATTTGGTTTCTGCATTTATGTTGTAAGATACTAGTTATCAAATGAGTATGTCTTTGAGCACAGAGAGGTGTTTAATAAAATATTTGATCATTATCAAATGTTATTTGGGAAGAAGGGAGGGCGTTGGGTGAAAAAGGTGAGGGGATTAAGATGTGCTAATTAGCATTTACAAAATAGTCAAGGGCGTGTGAAGTACAGCATTGAAAATATAGTCAGTAATATTGTAGTACTTACGTATGGTGCTAGGGATCTGCCTTGGCTGGTTTGCCTCAGCGGTTACAGCGCTGGCCCAAGGACCAAAGAGGCACTGGTTTGATTCCGCTCAAGGGCACGTACCTCCATTGTGGTTCAGTCCCCGGCCCTCGTCAGGGTCATATGGGAGGCAGCTGGTGATGGTTCTGTCCCTATCTCTGTCTCTCTCTCTGTCTCTCTCTCTCTCTCTCTCTTCCTCTCTCTCTCTCTCTGTCTCTCTCTCTTTCTCTCCCCCTCCTTTCCACTCTGTCTGAAGATAAGTAGAAAAATATCCTTGAGGATTAAAAAAAAAATAAGGGGATCACTTTGTAAAGTATATGATTGTCCACCACTATGATGTACACCTTAAACTAATACAAAATTATACTGAACGTAAACTATAATTGAAAAATAAAATAGAAAATAAAAGAATAGGAAAAAAATAGTTTGTTAGATCGGTGATCTCAAAAGTAAGGTGTGTACACCCCATGGATAGTAAGAAGGAAACAGTAGAGCATGAATTTATATATACTTTTATCTATAATCCAAGAAACAAAAGTTGACTAACATTTAAAAGATACAGATGACTCTGGTGCTCACCCTGGGTCTATGAGGAAATAATGAAAGCTCTCTTACAGAGGGTTTAATAACAGGACCCTCAGGGGTAGCTCTGCTTTCAGAGTTCTATAAAACATTGCAGTTTACTGCTGCCCAATTTGGTATATGTACAGAGAAATTATTTTCTTTGAACCAAACTAGCCCTAGGAAAATAGACAAGTAGCAAGCACAAAAAGAAAATGGAAAAACTAACACTTCTATTACAAATACTAGCTCTTTATTAGCCACATTATGAAGAAGTAAACAGTGATATTCCTAATATATTTAATGTCACTTTTCCTAAAATTTAATACTCTCAGTCCACCATAATGTTTTTTCACATTAACAAATAAAATATAATTAACTAATGATTGATGCTTAATTCATCTTTTTCTGATATATTTTGTGTATGTTTTATAATAACTGCAATATTTATTAAACTCATATATATGCTAGTTCTGGTTGTAAGTATTTTACATATGTTAACTCATTTAATCTTCATAGCAACCTTTAAAGAACATATTATCTCGATTGAATAATATGTAAACCAAGGCACTAAAATAGAGTATAATTTGCCAAGGTGACATACTGAGTAGATGGAGGCATTTAGGCAATCTGAACCCAAAGTCCATGATCTTAAGCACGCTGATATCTGCCTCACTAACATTTGGCCTATATTACAATAGAAAAAGTAACTGATGTATAAATATGTAAATATACATATATTTTGTCTCTCACTCTCCCTCTCTGCCCCTTTCTCTTTTGCTAATAGCAGTGTTTCATCAATTTAAAAAAGTTTCTAATTTTATTTTTTAATATGTTTTTATTGATTTTAGAGATAGAGGAAGGGAGAGGGATAGAAACATCTATGAGACTGAAACATTGATTGGCTGCCTCCTGCACGCCCCCTGCTGGGGATGGAGCCTGCAACCTAGATATGTGCCCTGACCAGGAATCTAACCAGTGACCTCTTGGTACATGGGACAATGCTCAACCAACTAAGCCATACTGGCTGGGCAAAAGTTCCTCATTTTAGACCATAGACAAGAGACTCCTGGCAGAGGATTGTGGGAAGATGACAACATGAAAAAAAAAAAAAAAAAAAAAACCAGCATGCTGCTCTTCCAGTCCAAAACTCAGTCTGCCTTTATTAAGAAAAACGTTGTTTGGGCAAAGAAAAAAATGAATGCAAGCAGGATTTTGGTTCCCATGGGAGTAAGTGATGGGAGCTTTTTCCTTCATGAGCAGGTAAGAACCTGGGCACCAGAATCAAACAGCCACAGGGTGATCACCTGGATGTTTCAGGTTTCAGAAACATGTTGGCCTTAAGAGTTCTGTATACTCTCAGAAAGACGGTCAACACCAACATTATGGCTGTCTGACTAATCTGTCTGGACCCCATGAAACCAGTAAGTCATATCATTGGTAAATGGAGTACTCTCCCTCCAGAGGCTGGGAAAGTGTGGGAGAACCATGGAAAACAGAAGTGTCCTCTGGGTGTCTTGGTGGAGATAGGCACCCTGATTTCTTCTCACCTGACCATTCACTTCTTATTTTAGCAACTCTAACAACCAAACCAGGGATCCAGTGACAAGGGAAACTCACATCCCATCTAAGGGGTTCCCATTAGCAAGAAAATAATGAGGAATAAAGACAACCTACTTTATTTCTGGAGAGGCATATTTATTTTCTTTTGTTGCATAACAAATTACCACAAATCCGCAGTCTAAAACACTCATCTGTTGTCTCACAGGAGTCTGGGCATGGCTCATCTTGGTTCTCTAATCGGTGTCTCAACACGCTGAAATCAAAGTGTCAGCCAAGGATGCAACCTCACCTAATGCTCAGGGTCCTCCACCAAGCTCACAGGGCTGTTGGCAGAATTCACGTCCTTGTAGTTGTATGAGTGAGGTTGTTGTTTTCTGGCTGCTGTTAGCTGGGAGTCACTCTCAGTTCCCAGAGGCTGCCTAGCCCTCCCATTACATGGCAGCTTCCTTTTCAAGTCCAGCGGAAGAATAATGCAACAGAGTCATGAGCGGCACTATCCCATTACCCTTTCCATATACCATAACTCACAAAAGTGGGTAACAATCCCATCATAGTTACAAATTCCACCCACTCTCAAGGCAAGGAGATTATACTGGGTGTGTACACCAAGACGAGAAAATCTTGGGGGGTTATCATAGAATCCTTCCTACTACAAAAAAAAAAAAAAAAAAAAAGACAGGAACATGAACTAAATTATAATACTAAGGAGTCTCTGTTGCATTTAAAAAAATGATTTCTCTACTACACAATTTAGTCGATTAAGTATACCCACAATTGAGCCTAGATAGCCTAAAAGAAGTGAAAGAAATATCTCAAAATGTAAAGTGACGAAATCTTAGAAAATCTAAGACTTGAGGATGGATTAAGAATCCTGAAATGTGGCTACTATAGCCAGAGAGAAATAAAGCAACAAACATAGGATAGGCAATAAATAAACAGGAGGAAAAAAATTGCGTTGAAAACAAACTGAATCTGTCTGTCTCAATCTTGATGGATGATAAAAGAAGATCTGGAAACAGCCCAAGTGCCCATCAGTACATGAGTGAATAAAAAAGCTGTGGTACATTTACACAATAGAATACTACACAGCTGCAAAAAAGGAAGTACTCTTATTCTTCAGGACAGCATGTATGGACCTGGAGATTATTATGCTAAGCAAAATAAGCCAGTCAGAGAAAGGCAAATACCATATAATATCACTAATATGCGGAATCTAATGAACAAAATAAATTGACAAACACAGTAGAACCAGAGGCATGGATACATGGAAAAGATTGACAAATGTCAGAGGGGAGGGAGTTCTGGGGGACTGGATAAAAGAATGTGAAGAGATTAGCCAAAGAACATATGTGCATAGCCCAGAGACACGGGCGACAGCGTGGTGAGGGCCAGAGGAGAGGAGGGTGGAGAGGAGGGTGGAGGTAGGCAAAGGAGGGCAAAATAGGAATGTTTGTAATACTGCTGACAATAAAAAAAAAACACAACAACACAGAGTTAGCAGAGCGTCATAAAACCTGTGAAACTGATGACAAGAGAAGAACCTGCAAATATTTAGACAGAGAAAAGGTCAACTTCAAAGATATAATTGTCATATTGATACTTATGGTATCACTTATGCCACACTAAAAGCTACACCATGGCGGAATCGCTACTAACAAAAGGCACAGAGCTCAAAACCCTATACCAGTCACCTGTAAGTAGATATTTGAGAACGTGTAAGAAATATGAGAGGGTGTGACCCACAAAACAGATCTTAGGAAAATACTTGCCTAAGTGCTTACCCTAACACAATGAAACAAAACCAAAAGTTCACAATACAGCAAAATAAATGAGAGCTGCAATAGTGGTGAACAATGAATTTTATAACTTATATAGAAAATCTGAACAGATAAGGAATAGGGCAGGGGAAGGGAGGACAGATGAAGAAAAAGACAAAAGACAAAAAAAAAGAAAGATGAAAGAACAATTGACAGAAGAAAAATCTTATACAAAATAAGAGAGAACTCTTGCTTTGGGACTTTTCTATAAACATATTCATAGCATATCATGTATAATGGATCAGAACCTTGATTGTATACCTACCCAACAGTATTTGCCTTATTAAAAAAAAACAACAAAGTTTAAAAGATTCAGTTCTTAGCAGCAACTGGTTAGTTCGGGCAGAATGAATATGGAGATCTGTTTAACCATCAAATCTAAGTATAAAGTTGAAAAATTACTGGGCACTGGTCAAACAACAACAAAAACTCAACGAACTGACCTGTACAGTCTGTTAGCTAAAATCATCATTTGTTTAAAGCTCGCCATAGTAAAGGTTTGAACTTTGTTTTCAGGGTGCACAGATATGACATGAGAAGATCCATGGCAAAGATGCTTGACGAAGCCAAGTCTTATGAATATCCCTGAAGAGCCAAATGGAGGTGAGACTCCTCTATTTTCCAGGATGTAAAATTTCCTTAATGAAGAAAACTCCATCTCTGAAGGCCCACACAGAACACTAAAGAATATAATCAAGACCCACCACTGGATAAGTAACTGTGCATGCACAAATATCTAGCTCCTCTGCCCTCTCTTAAAATTATCGTTAAATGGCCAACCTAGATAAAAAGCAGAAAATTAACAACAGCACAGAAAACCGAGGTTGGATGCTACATACACACCAAAACCCAGAACAGGTTCCAAAGAACACTACAGACCAAATTGGGCAACAAACCATAGATTGAAAGTTAGCTATGTAATGAGTACCTATAAATGGAGAAGAATGAAGAATCAAGTCTGCTATAGTTAAATAGAAATAAAACTAAAGAATTAAATAGCTGAGAAACATAAAAAGTCAACTACAGTACCAATCATGAAGTATGTTAATTTGCCTCTCAAATTAGTAAAAAAAAAAATTATAATTATTTAGTGTATAAGAAGGTGTATTGAGATGGTCACATTTATAACCTTCTGGTGAAACTGTCTACTGAAACACATTTCTGGAAAATAAATGTGCAAACTCTGTCCAAAAACTAAAGTGTTTATATTCTTTGACCATAATTACTTTTCCAGAAATCTATCTTAATGAAACCTTTCACCACAGCCTTATCATAGGAAAAAAAATTCAAAAGAACATAAATGTGTAACAACAGATGATTAACTAAGTACACTTATGGGTCGTCCATAATATTCTACAACTATCAAAACATCATTTATTACAAACTCTAATGATACAGAATCATGCTTGTTATATAATGTTAATAAGACATGCAGTCTAAGATTCATATATACCATTAAATCACAACATAAAAAGTGTAAGAAAAATGCTGGAGCAAAATGCAACAAAATATCAACAATGAATATATCAGAGAAAAGTAAAAATTTATTTTGAAGACTGTGCTCCACTTTGAAAGAATAATATTTCCAGGATTTAAGTTAGCTGACTTCCCTGTTTGCAGCTTGGGTTCGTGACAGTTTTATGATCTGTAGTCAATTATCCATATCCTCCTCATAGGAGGCCAACACTCACTGCTTAAGAAAACCCTTTGTCCAAGCAGGTGTCTCCTTCCCCAGAGCAGAGGCAGCACCATAACCACAGGTAGTGCTGACTCACCTTTCCCCATTGAGTCTTGTGTTCCTCCTGGACCAATGCATCTGGGTTGCAGACCATTTGTTGCATTGTTAATGGATAAGCAGCCTTCAATACCTGTATTTTCATGGTCAATTTTGTCATATAACTAGCAGTCATTTCTGATTTCCTGAATAAATTTACATCAGGAAGGCTCCATTTTATTAATTTTAATGTCAGCTCTTGTAATGCATCATACTTAGCTTCTTTTTCTCTTGCCTCTTTTCGCCCTTTCTGTAGTTTTTCCTGTTTGCGGCTTTAATGATAAAATCTGCCTAAACTTCTGGTGCATTGACAGGCCCTCTCCAAGTCAGCGCTACAGCTACACGCAGCTGAAACAGTGTTTCCTGTTCACACCTGAAGAATAGATTGATGCCTGTTAATATTTAGGACTTTTTCAATCACGGGCTGGGTTTCCATTATGTAATCAAGGCAGAACAGTACAATAAATCATAATATTTTTTCTTCAAACGTTGCACTTGAAACAAAAGGTTTATACCATGACAGTAAAAGTAAATAAAAGTAAATATTATTTTTATAGGGCAGTATTTACATATTAGAAACCTTAATTTATAAAACAGTTTTTTTTTTTTTTCATTCTCAAGTCTGGTGATTCATGGTTTGCAAAGAAGGAAATTACCTGGTTAGGAGGAGAATGATAAATAAGTTTAGCTCTTCATAAAGACCACAAATATACAAGTACTTCTCACAAATGCATGTTAAGTACCATTAAACATTTATTTTTGAAATATGCATACTATCAGCTCACCAATATCATCTCTTGAACTAATACACTTAGACACTTCTTGGAAGAAAAAACGACTTCTGTGATGAATTTTAAATGAAGTAACAAAGTATATGACACTTTCAAAGTCAATGGCACTGCATTTAAATGTATACCCACTTAACATATTATAAATACTTAGTGACTATAAATATGATGAATATAAAACAAGTGGGAAGTGTTTTCCCTTGCAATACAACTGAAATCAGAGATTATCTCAATATTTTTCAACCAACTTTTACTACTTGTAAACTATTTCTGAAACTGCCTTGCGAGGAAGAGTAAAACGATGTCCCAGGGAGCTGACTAAGCAAGTCTCTGTAATTTCATGGTTTGCATTCAAATCCCCCTCCACGTGGTAGAGTAAATTATTTCATCTATGTACCCCCCGGTTTCCATACCTGTACAATGAAGATTAATCGAGTTCCGATCTCATAGTGGTTGGGAGGATGAGACATGAAAGTAAATGCAGTATGTTCTATGTGTGTATTCTCGTATGTGTATATATTTGTGTATTTTATGTATGTATATTTTGTGCATATGTATAAAATATATTTAAAATTAATATGAAGAAAATAAGTATTTAAAAAGTACTTGTCTATAATGAAAACTCATTAAATGTATATTTTTATTACTATATACAGTTTTGGGGTGATTAAATTGGGGTGGCTTATTTTATTATTAGACTAATTTCTTGTGAAATAGATATTTCCCAATAGTCAAAGTCTCAGAAAAAAAGCAAGCACGATACTAGGGAAAGTACTTTCAAAAAAGGAGACGATCCCTGGCCATTGCTGCTCAGTGGCTAGAGCGTCAGCCTTCATACCAAAAGATCTTGGGTTCGATTCCCAGTCAAGGGCACATACCTAGGTTACAGGTTCAATCCCTGGCCTCGGTTAGGGTCATGTAGGAGGTAACCAATTGATGAGTCTCTTTCACAGTGATGTTTCTCTCTCTCTCTCTCACTTGCTCTGTCCCCCTCCCTCCCTTCCACTCTCTCCAAAAAATCAATGGAAAAAATATCCTGTAGTGAAGAATAACAAACAAACAAAAACTAATCTACAAATTTCAGGCATTATTTTTGATGACAATGGTGATAAGAATGATGGTTACACATTCTTTACATCGTAATGACATCCAGATGGTCCCATTTTCTACAGCTTCCGGAGTCACAAGTAACTGTAGTTTAAGTTATCACTTTTGTTCCATAGTTTCTCTACCACTAAGGACTCACTGAGGAACACATTACCATTACACTCTCTGGGTTGTTTCATGTCAAGTATGTACTTAGTCTGTCCTCAGATGCTCAAAGCATAGCTAAGACCAAATGGAAGTCATAGGCAAATGGAAAATAATTGTAACAAAGAAAAAGAAAACACAACTCTCCTTTAATCCCTTCCCAGGTAGCTGCTTATTCTCCTAGCCCTTCAAATAGTCCCCCACAGCACTGCACCTGCCAACACATTATAGAGGTTGGAACCTCTTCCCAATGAAAGTTCTTTTAGACCATGTCCTTTCTACTGAGAATCTTGATGCATATGTTCCTGGCTATAGAAAGAACAGGAGCATTCCCTTGCCTCCTTCCATCTAAAACCTCCATCCAAGACCTGCCCCTTGCCTGCCCAGGTGGCAGTCCAGGGTGGGAACATCTGGAAAAACTACCATAATAGTCAAGAGTACATTTTCCAAAGTTTAAAAAAAATCATGACTAGTTCCTCTTCAAACTCTTTCTATATTGTAAGGAGGAGATTATGTTTGCATATCCTTCCAGTCTTCTGATCATTAGTGAACAAATATGTGGAGGGGAGGGGGAGAAAAGAGCGAGAGAGGGGGGGGAGGGGGGGAGGGGGGAAAGAGGGGAGGGGGGAAGGGGAGGGGAGGGGAGGGGAGGGGAGGGGAGGGGAGGGGAGGGGAGGGGAGGGAAGAGCAGGGGAGGGGAGGGGAGAGGAGAGGAGGGAAGGGAAGGGAAGGGAAGGGAAGGGAAGGGAAGGGAAGGGAAGGGAAGGGAAGGGAAGGGAAGGGAAGGGAAGGGAAGGGAAGGGAAGGGAAGGGAAGGGAAGGGAAGGGAAGGGAAGGGAAAACTCATTTATCAATCACAGACTTGAACTTTCAGGAAGAGTATAGCCAAAAGCTCTATTTTGAAGAAAATATATAAGCTCTTAATAAATATACACCCAATTTAATATTTCAGTCTGAGGCATCTGTATTTGAATTCTATCTTCAATTCTGGGTTTCCTGAGCACCATGAATTAGATACTTGCTTTATATCTAGTTGGTTAAAACTGATCTCTCCAATAACAAAAGTGGTTTAATCCCTAGCCTAAATCCCCTTCTCTGCTCTGATATTTAGAAACCATTTACCATCTCTCAAATGCATTTTTTCATCTTCAATTATTTTAAGATCAATTTTGTAAATATAAATATGGATTCATATTTAAATATGGAGTGTAAGAAGAAACTCTAAGAAATATTATTTGGTAAGGGATATAGGAATAATACACATATAATTCATAAGAGATTCATCTAGTAGCTTATGAATTGTAATAAATATCACATTATTGATCTGGCATTTGTAGTTGAGGAAGAGAAATTCCAAATAACTCTTTCTTATACCCCAATACAGGACCACATCAAATAAAGAGTTAGAAGTTGATTTCCAAATAGAGGGCTAGACCAAGAATATATTTGCTCTTCTACTCCTTAGTGAAGATATAATATTATTTTCTATTATTACACAGCTAATTCTTAATTAAATATATAAAAGCATATTTAAGATTAGCTGTATAGCAATTTGAAATGTAAAATTTCCAGACGAGGAGAAAAAAGAAACAGTCATCATGAAAACAAGTAGTTATATCCAGACACTATCAAAATGTAAATAATACCACAGAGCAAAAACACTAGATATCCAGGAGTCAGTTTAACTTGCGTTCTGAAGCAAGCTTTCTATGTCCTTGTAAGAGTCTTACCTCCATCCGCAAACTTGGCGTGTAAGGCTTTTCCCGGATGTGGCTTGGAGAGCGATGGAGTCCAGTAAAGCATAAGCCAGTCATGCAGGCATGGAGGGTTCATGAGGACCCCGCTGGGACCTGTAGGAGGTCAAATAAAAGTACTACCATAACAACTCAGAATGCGCAGTAGAAAGTCATTCTTATTAGATCAATCACTGATCATTAAAACTTTAAAGGAAGATGATGAAGCTGCCGTAAACTCATTACCTTTGTTGAGCAATAGCAAAAGGAACAGCTTTAGTCCAAAGGGAGTTAATTATACTACTATAATTAAAACATTACCAGAAGTGTTTGAACTGCTGGAATCTTAACATTGTTTGCAATCATCTAAACAAACATTTTCCAAAAGTATAGTTTTTCTACCTTAAAGCAGGATTTAATTTCCCTCTTGGACTAAAAAATAACTAAAATGGATTTATATCCTTTTTTCTCTCCAGAGCATTTCCTCTGAAGGCGTACTTGCCACTGATAAATCAGATTTACAAGAACTATATAAAAGATGGCACATCAAAAAACTATGCAATTCAACAAATCAATTTCTGAAATTGTTCTTAATCCTTAAATTGAGTGATTTTACTGATATGACTTCCCAATTCTGTCACATTGCCAAATTTGTATATATAAAATGGATCTTTATGATTAGATATTAAACGTTGCTATGTTTAGACCTAGATGATTTTTTATATCTTCCTAAAAGTTCTGATATCTGGAGAACCATTTTTATGGAAAAAGTTTAACCTTAATTTACATGGGGACATGCTCATAAACTTCACATTACTATTGCGTTAAAACTTAAACAATTTTTCTTTAATCGTGAAAATATTTTTTATTCTAATGCTTTTTTTAAAAATAGTTGTTTATTGATATTAGAGAGAGAGAGAGGAAGGGAGGGGGAGATAGAAACATCTATGTGAGAGAGAAACATCGATCTGCTGCCTCCCACACACCCCCTACTGGGAATCGAGCCAACCTGGGCATGTGCCCTGACCAAGAATTGAACTGGGACCTCTCTGTCCATGGGACAATGCTCAATCACTTAGCCATACTAGCAGGTCCAGGATTTTAATTTTTTAATTCTTAAGCTTTTATAGTAAGACAGAAGACACTTCACTAACAGCTTCCCAACTTTTACAAAGACCTACTGTATTAGTCACCTATGAACAGGAACCCAAATTTAACCATCAGTGGTGATTTACAAATGTTCTGTAAATTGTGTTTCAATACTCAAGCAATGGTTCACTTTTCGCTAGGTTAGCACATAGCTCACAATAGCCTCCCCATTTCTTCAGAAAAACGTCCTGACTTGTGTTGATTGATTACATTTTTAACCATGCTGAAGTGGAGCTATTTTTATGGATGACAAGCAATGAATCCCTTCAATAATTTCTTTCTTAATGTCATTCTTTCCTGTGTACCTGTCATTACTAATCCTCTCACCAATATTCCCTGTTACAATTCCAAGAAGAGTTATGCTTCTGTCATTTGATGAAATATATGTTGGTTTTAATCTACTAAGTTCTTTGCTTCCAACTAAGAAGTAGTCACTGTTCATTTTTTTTTTTTTTTTTTAGGTCACTTGTATTGGCTCTTCTAACATGTTAATGGTTCTAGGCATAGGTGGTGCCTCACAGTGAGGACACACACTGTGTTAACATGGTACCTCCACTGGTGTAGGTAAGTCAGTAATGCTTTAGAAGCTTTCTCTCCTTCAAACAGCATTCAGAGTGGTCAGTCCAAGACTGACAGAAAAATACTTGGGTAAGCATTAAAAACAAAAATGAAAGGAATGAGAAAAACTGAGTATTTAGCATCCATGCATCTCCATATTTTTGTACCTAATCTGGACTCCAAAGTCTTTTGCTATGACATCTTAGTCATAAACACTGTCCGTGGAAATAAAAAATCAGTATGCAGGGGTTCTGTGTCTATTCTAAAATATTATGACAATATTTTATTTGATATCCAATTACAGGGAAGAGTACCTTTAAGGCTGCTATTTCAGTAACAGTGTAGAGAGGGAATGAGCAGAAGCATCTATGGTATTTTTTAAGAGTCCTGGTCACCATGTGGTCTTTACAAATGTTCCTAAAAAGAAAGAATGATGCCTTCAAAATTATCATTAATAGCATTGCCATAGATGAACATCAGCAGAAATACATGTTACAGAGTGGGATAGTTGTGTGAGCAGGACCCTAAGAATGATTGGATATGGAGACTGAGTGAGATACAGGAGTCAGGGATGTCTCCCGTGTTTCTAGTTTCTATGGAATGAGGGGATTTTTATGCCATTGGTTTACAAAGAGAATATAATTAAGAAATGAATTTTAGGTGAAAATCACTAGGTCATTTTCAGAATGCATAGTGCTCTAAATTTCTGTAACAAGTGAGAATTCCAGGAAGCAGCTGGATTTCTTGGGTTTGCACTTAGGGCAAAACTTAGGGTTAAAATATAACACATAAGTAGTAATTGCAACCATAAGCATGGGTTATGCAGCCTTGTGAGTGTGAATGGTTAAAAGAACACAGAACCAATGAAGAAACCATGGAGTATATGAATACTTAAGGACTGGGCAGAAAAACCAGCCCACAAGTGAAATTAGGAAGAGATGTCTAGAGAAATAAGGATGGGATCTGGGAGGAAATAAAGTTACAGAACCTAAGGAGATGTGTGTGTGTGTGTGTATTCAGATAGAGTGGGAGGGAGGGAGAGGAAGAGACGGAGAGGGAGAAACATCAACGTGAAAGGGACACATCAAGTGGCTGCCTCCTGCACGACCCAACCAGGGCCAGGGACAAATCGCAACCAAGGTACGTGCCCTTAGCGGGAACCAAACCCGGGTCTCTCTGGACCACAGGCCGATGCTCTAACTGCTGAGCCAAACTTGCTAGGGCGATATTTCTTGATTAAAGGAGAGAATGGCCAACAATGTCAAGTAAAAGAAGATTAAAAAGGTCTATTAAAAGGTCATTGTTCATCTTGGAGAAAAGAAGGAATGAATTTGCACTGAAGTGGTAGCAGCAAGTGTTTATTCTTCTATAAGGCAGTCGGTTTTCCTAGGTATGGAACTTAACTAAAGAAGAATATGATAAAAAGAAGGTATTTGAAAGATGGGAGAGAGACTTCCGGTCAAGATGGCGGTGTAGGTAAATGTGGTACTCGCCTCCTCCCACAACCACACCAAAATTACTACTAAACTACAGAACAAACATCCTTCAGAACTGCCTGACTTCGAGCTGAATGGAAGTCCTACAACTATGAAATGAAAGAAGAAGCCACATCGAGATCGGCAGGAAGAGTGGATGGGAGGACAGCTGGTCCCACACCCATGCATGGTGGATAAAACTCAGGAGGGACACCTCAGCTGGGAAAGTCCTCCCTGAGGAACAAGGGGACCCCGTCCCACACCAGGTCCCCAGCTCAGGTTCCAGTGCCAGAACAGAATCCTCATAACTTCTGGCTATAAAACCAGTGGGAAATGAGGCAGAGGGAGACTGAGGCTACTGGAGCCCCAGGCAGTTCCTCTTAAAGAGCCCATGCACAGAATTATAGGGATTGGCTCCTTCTGGGCTCCAGGGTTGGGGAGGCAGCTTGAAAGGCACCAGAGACATACAGGGAAGAGCTGAGTTGTTTGGCATCAGGGCAAGGGCTGGAGAAGCAGCTTTCTCCTGGACAGACCTGCTTTCAGAGGCCATTATTCCTTTGGTGAACCCTTCCCCAGGGTGGCAGACAGCCACCATATCTGGGACTACAGTAACCTGGTTCATACTGTTTGCCTCACCCTGGTGATTCCCTGAGGCCCTGCCCCACCCGACTTTCAGGCCCATCCAAGCTGTTTCCAGTGGCTTTACCATAGGATTGGCCTGTTTTGGCTCCTGCTTCAGATTTCTCTCAAACAAACAGCATCTGGCCTCAGTGAACCACATACCTCTCACTAAGTGGTCCCGGGTCTGGCACTAGAAGTAGCCAGCCTTGGTTCACAACTTGGATTTGCCTGGACACCACCAAGCCAAGCACAAGAAGCAGCCATCGGCAGATCGCTTTGTAGCTTATACCTGGTAGCCCCATGTAGAACACAGGCAGAGGCTGACCTTGCCCCAGAGCCAGCACGCCCAGTGGACAGCTTTAGACCATGTCAAAATATCACCACCCAAACACCTCCACACATGACACACTCAAGGAGTAGATTCAGTGGGTACCAGAGTCCTGCTGAAGGAAGTCTTGCTCTGTGCAGTAGGCCCTGCACAGCTGATCCTCCAAGGTGGACAGAGGTCAGAGGTTAGTGGGCACAGCCAGTCCTTGCAACTGATTAGCCTGAGTAAATCCCTCCCATTGACATGCCAACAGTAATCAAGACTCAATTACAACAGAAGGGTGGACAGTCCACACTAGGGGTGCACCTTGAAGGCCCAGCTGGGGTGACCAGGTAGGCTGTGTCACTGGACCCTACAGGATACCTACAATAATAGGTCACCCTACAAAGCCTAGGAGACATAGCAACTCTACCTAATACATAGAAACAAACACAGGGAGGCAGCCAAAATGAGAAGACAAACATGTTTTAAATGAAAAAAGAAAAAAAGACTAAAATTCCAGGAGGAGAACTAACTGAAATGGCGATAAGCAATCTAATAGATGCAGAGTTCAAAACACTGATATAAGGACGCTCAATGAACTTAGTGAGAATTTCAAGGAACTTTCTGAGAATGTCAAGAAACTTAATGAGGACCTCAAGAGCATGATAAAGGACCAGTCAGAAATGAAGGAGGCACTAAGTGAAATAAAGAATAATTTATAGGGAATCAATAGTAGAGTAGGTGAAACCAAGAAGCAAGCTATTGATTTAGCATGTAAGGAAGCAAAACACACCCAATTAGAACAGCAAAAAAAAAAATAAATAAAATAATCCAAAAAAATTAGATAGTATAAGGAGCCTGTGGGACAATTTCAAGCATACAAACATTCACATTATAGGAGTGCCAGAAATAGAAGAGAGAGAACAAGAAATTGAAAACCTATTTGAAAAAACAATGACAGAAAACTTCCCTAACTTTGTGAAGGAAACAGACATACAAGTTCAGGAAACACAGAGAGTTCCAAGCAAGATGAACCCAAAGAGGTCCACACCAAGACACATCCTCATCCAAATGCAAATGGTTAAAGACAAAGAAATAATCTTAAAAGCAGCAAGAGAAAAGAGGTTTGTTACCTAAAATGGAGCTGCCATAAGACTGTCAGCTGATTACTCAAAAGAAACTTTGTAGGCCAGAAGGGTGTGGCAAGAAATATTTAAAGTGATAAAAAGCAAGGACCTACAACCAAAATTACTCTATCCTGCAAAACTATCATTTAGAATTGATGGCCATATAAAGGGTTTCCCAGACAAGAAAAAGCTAAAGGAATTCATCACCACCAAACCAGTATCATATGAAATATTGACGGGTCTTCTTGAAGAAGGATATAAAAAAATATGAACAATAAAATGGCAATAAATACATATCTATCAAAAATTGAATCTACAAACAAAATGAGCAAGCAGAACAGAAACAGACTCATAGATACAGAGAACTTTTTGTTGGTTGCCAGATGGGAAGGGGGGTTGGGGAAATGGGTGAACAAGATAAAAGGGATTAAGAAGTACAGCCTTGGCCAGTTGGCTGAATGGTTGGAGCATTGGCCCATGGAGCAGAGAGTCCTGGGTTCTGTTCCCACCAAAGGCACGTGCCTCGGTTGCAGTTTGTCCTCGCCCTCGTTGGGGTCATATTCGTGACAACCACTCAATGTGTCTTAATCACGTCAATGTTTCTCTCTCTCTCTCTTCCTCCCTCTCCCCCTCCCGCTCTCTCTGAAGATAAATGCCAAAATAAATAAATAAATAAATAAAAAATGTTCTCAGGTGAGGAAAAAAAAAAGTACAAATTTGTTGTTAGACTGAGGAACCTCAAAGGGAAGGGGGGAAGTGGGGCAGGAAGAGAGAAACCAAAGAACTTACATGCATATATGCATAACCAATGAATACAATGTGGGGAAGGCAGGAGGAGGGAGAAACTGAGGAGAAAGGGTTTAAGGGGGGGGGGAAGGAGGGGCATCTGTAATACATTCAACAATAAAGATACATTGAAAAAGAAAAAAAAAGATGGGAGAAACTTTGTTACATTTTAAAAAAATAATCCTCACTTATGCAAAACCAATCAGATAAAACTTCAATTAATCCAAGTTATGATTTTAGTAGGGGTTTCAACAGAAGGGCAAGGAGCAAGAAGGGCACAGGGAGAGTAACAGAGGGATTGAATGACAGACTTGGAATCCAGGTTGGAAAGGGAAGACAGTGAATGTAGAAAGAACCAGATAGATTACAAGGCAATGGAGTAGTCCAGGGCCTGAAGGATTCCTAAGGTCAAAGAGTAGTTATATTAATATTACAGAATTGGAAGGCTAGATTGTAATAAAGAAAGAGCAATGGGCTAAAGTTTAATATTTCATACATGATATAGTGCTAGGTTTTGATATATTTCAAGATGTGACTATATGTGTCAGATACTAAATTAAAGTAAATATCATTAGAACTGAAGTCAAAGAATTATTTTGATTGAGTCATCCACAAAGTCATTAAAGTTGGCTTGGAAATTATCAAAATGAAAGCAAAATGTTTAGACATTAAAAAGACATTACTAAATCAGTTTTATGTTGATCAACTAATAATGTGTTATTTCTCTTGGAATTCATCCAAAAAGGAAAATTAGTTGAAAACTATGCACATACAATAGATTGAAATAGTCCAAGAGTTATTGACTTATTTGAGAATTAGACAAGGCAACTCAAACCATAAATAACGTTATAGGAAACAGAGAAAAATATTTTGATATTAAATTATTGATAATTTAATTATTGATAATGCACCTCGGTTGTGGTTTGACCCCGGCCCTGGTCGGGTCATGCAGGAGGCAACCAGTTGATGTGGCTCTATCACATTGATGTTTCTCTGTGTGTGTCTCTCTCTCCCTCCCTCCCAATAATAATTGCTTATTATTTTTAAGCAATAATTTGTGTTTTATTTCCTTTTTAAAACAAGTTAAAAACAAAACCACTGTCCTCCTTAAACCTTTTTGTTAGCAAATTTCAAAAATAGATTCTGATGTCCTCTTCATATGACATGTATATCTTTATATAACAGTGTATCATTGTTTCGGGTTTCCCCACTTTGAGCCATAGTTGGCATATAACATTGTGTAGGTTTGAGGTGTACAGTGTGATGGTTTCATGCAATGTTTGTGTCACAAAATGATTATGAATAAGGTTGGCTGACACATCACCTCACAGTTACAATTGTGTGTATGTATGTGTGTGTGTGTGTGTGTAGGCGCACACATGTGCTAAGGGCTTTTGACATCTACTCTTTACCAACTTACAAATATACAATGCAGTATTGTTAATTATAGTCACTGTACTGTATATTAGATCCCCAAAACTTAATTATCTTGTGACTGAAAATTTGTACTCTTTGACCATTTGTACCCAATACCACCTCCTCACGCCACCCCGGCAGCCACAAATATACTTTCTGTACTATGAGTTTGGTTTTTTTAGAGGACATGGAAAAAAGGTACCGTTATACACTGTTAGTAGAAATATTATTGGTGCAGCCACTATGGAAAAAATATGAAGGTTTCTCAAAAACATAAAAATAGAACTACTCTTTGATTCCACTTCTGGGTATATATCTAAAGGAAATGAAATCACTATCTTGAAGAGATATCTGCACCCCCTTATTCATTGCAGCATTATTTACAACAACCAAGACAAGGAAACAACCTAAGTGTGTATCAATAGTTGACTGGATAAAGAAAATGCCACACACACATATAACAGAAGATTACTGTTTTTTTGGTTTTTTTTTATTCCTATCCTGAGGATACTTTTCTATTTATCATTAGTTAGAGTGGGAGGGAGGGAGAGAGAGACACACACAGAGAAACATCAATGTGATAGAGCCACATCAACTGGTTGCCTCCTGCACGACCCGACCAGGGCCGGGGTCAAACCACAACCGAGGTGCATGCTCTTGGTTGAATGGAACCCACGACTCATTGGTCCTTGGGTCGACGCTCTAACCGCTGCGCCAAACCTGCCAGGGCTTACTGTTTCTTTTTAATCATTACTCATAACCTTACATTCAGGTGTTCTAGTTTTATAGAGTCCATTATTTTTGAACAATTGTGACAGACCTTTAGGAGACCATTGGCCCTAATTGATTTCTGACTGACTAAATTAAAGCTCTCACTTGGAAGTAATGCATAATTGATGAGGCTAGTTATTCTGGCTCTTGAATTGAACAGGTAAGGATACCTCAACAAAATCCCTGATTTTAAATTAAAAAACAACAAACAAACAAACACATACATGCATACATAAAATACAGATAATATATATTAATTTCTAATATGCCAGGAATAGATTTAAGTACATTGCTCGTAGCAGCTAATTGATTCTCACCACAACCCAATGAGATATGTAATTTTTTTCTTATTTTTATTTTTGAGAGCCCATTTATGTGGTATGTATGTATATAATGATTATCTTAATTGTATAAAATGTTAAAAGTATGAGCAAATATACAGAGAAAAGTCTTCCTTCAATCTCTATCTTTTATCTACCCAGTTCCAAATTCCCTTTATACTTTGGTAGTAACTACTAAGCCTAGGTCTTTCTGGGGAATGACTCTTTTAGAATATTTTCCTGCCTTGCCAGTGTGGCTCAGTTGGTTGGAGCATTGTCCCATGCACTGGCAGGTTGTGGGTTTGATTCCTGGTCAGGGCACATACCTAGGTTATGGTCTCATATCAGTTTCTCTCTCTCTCTCTCTCTCTGTCTCTTCCTTCCTCTCTCTCTCTAAAATCAACTAAAATATTTTCTAATATTCTTTGAAAAGATGACCAATTATATTTTTCTATCTCTATATATGAGATTTATGAAATATGTCTCTTATATATAGTGTTTTTATTATTTTTTTAATTACCCGAAGAATGGAGATTATTTTTCCTATTTCAATCTCCAGATGGAAGAAACTTTTCTTTCCAAAATTGTTATTAATTTCTAATTTTATTAAATAGTGATCAAGTAAATAAAGACATATACCCTAATCCAGATATAATAATAAATTTGGGAGCATGACCATGAGTAGGCAGATAGTAGCCATAAGAACAGATAAAGAATAACTACCTGAGCTTCTAAAGTTCTTAGAATCTGTAAAAGGCAAGTGTGTAGCTAGTTTTTAAAGATGGTCCCATCCAAATCACAGCTCTATATACATCCTTCTGTAGTCCCCTCCCGTTAAATCTGACGATAGAATGAGCCACAGCTGATACTGCATGGCTTTATGACTTATGAGCATAAGTCCATAAGAAGCCTTGCCGTTATCCACTGGGTTGCTCTGGGGGAATCCAGCCATGATATAAGAAGACCAACTACCTGCTAAGAACATGCTATGAGGAAATTGGCCTTATAGAAAGGCCACATGAAGAGGGAAATGTTCAGTTCAGCTATCTCACCAGATGTGTGTGAAGAAGACGTCTTTGACATCAAACTCAGTCAGGCCTTCAGACGACTTTGTTATTGATCATCATCTAACTGTACCTGAATAAGACAGCCATCCAGCTGAGCCCAAGCAACTGGCAAAACTTTGAGAAACAAATTTAAGCCATTCATCTTGAAGGTGGTTTGTTGCATGACAATATGTCATCATGAGAAAAGCAGGAAATTAAGGAGAGACAGGAAGGTGACACCTCTTCCTATTCCATTGAAAATAAAGAGGAAAGTAAAACTGGAAGTTGGTGGCTTCTTCACTTAAGATTAGCTAAACTGACTAGAATAAGGGGTGTGTAGATGAGATGAAGGTTCAAGAAGAGTGATGTGGGTTTGGAATTGGTACCACAGTGAATAGGAATGAGAGTTATGTTGTGGGTTCAACTGAAGTTCATCAGTTTGCATTCATATCATTTACCCAGTTAAGTCAGTTGTTGTAATAGTTGTTAAACTCATGCACGAGAAGAAAGTAAAGGATCTATGAATAGAGAATAAATGAGAAAGTTATATGGACAGTGAGATAACTCAAAATGAAGGCAGCATTTGAGATGGAGAGGAAGAATGTGAGCCTGGTGCTACACTCTTTCATTAAGTCAGAAGTCAACGTGTAACAAAACTGAAGAAAGAGTAGAGGGTGGTAGAATCACATGGTATGATACACAAAAGTTTTGCCCAGAAATGGAAGCATATCATGGTCTTTAATATCTATAATTTAAAGAAATTTTTTATTCTATAGAAGGAAAGCATATTTAATGCTTTAATTCATCATATCAAATTAACTTTCTTAATAGTTTGTTACCAATAGCTATTATGAGAGTTTTGTATTTAATATTATTATACATGGTCAAGCTAGTGCAGTATAATATGCATATTTGGACTTAGGCTAGATAAAGTTAGACCTTTCCTGACATCATCCTAATCACATCTCATTGTGGAGGGCTTGTACAATCAATATCATATATAAGGGCCAATCAAGAAACAAAAAGTATGAGTTTTAGATATTTTATTTGGGTTTACTATAAGAAAGAATATACCAGTGGTAACATCTTTCCTTTGAGCTTGCCTTGGGAGATGATTACCCCATCAAACCGGGCAGCAATGTTAGAAAGGGGATTCTATTGACAGGAGAGTCAAGTCCCTTAAAAAGTGAAGAATTGCAACCATAAAATGTCTATCTATGAAATTTAATATAGCAATTTCCAGGTATTCTATTTATGAGCCACATCTAAAAAATGTCACAGGGATGTGATATTTTCTACTAGGGGCTCTTAAGGAAGATATCAAGCAATACATTTAACCAGTCTTGCCCATAGGCCACAATACCTGAGTACAAGCACCGCATCTAACCTCTTCAAGAAGCTCCTTTCTGCTTAAGCATGTGGGGAGAGGAATCTACTGCTATCTTCATGATTTCCACTGTTGTTAGTGTTTTCTCCTGATTGGAGAGATGTTCAGTCACTCCCACTTTGATTGATACTAGTGTCCCTGGTGTTCCCAGAGGAAGGTACCTCCAGCATAGGCCAACCAGCAACACAACTGGTGCAGTTGTCTGAAAACCAGCACTCCAGAGTAAATGTGTGTGCTATGCACTCAGTCATTTGCAGAATACAGGCACCGGTCTAGGTGACAATCTCCTGTCTTAGACCAATAGTAGGCAGTTTCCACAAACAAGGGAAATACTTTGACTTCCTTTGTCAAGATGACAAAATCTCTATGAACTGCATTAGGTTTGCTCTCCTCCCTTTTCTCTCTTGCTGCATGTGCCTGGCCATCCATATCATATAGCTTTTTTTAGAAGGGGTTTTGTTGGGGTGGGTGGTGCTTATGTCTCTAATAGCTTTTTGATTCTTTTTTTTATTTTCACCTGAGGACATTTTTGCATTTATCTTCAGATAGAGCGGGAGGGAGAGAAGGAGGAAGAGAGAGAAAGAGAAACATCAATGTGAGAGAGACACATTGATGAGTTGCCACCCGCACAACCCCAACAGAGGTACGTGCCTTTAGCAGGAACCGAGCCTGGGACTCTGGTCCACAGGCCAATGCTCTAACTGCTGAGCCAAACAGGCCAGGGTGCTTTTTGATTCTTTACTTTGGGTTTTATGGCAATTGTGTGATTCGCTATTTCCCAGGAAAAATAGCCAAAACAAAGCCATATATTTATCCCTGGAATTATGCTTTAAGATCTCTATGATTTTCCAAATATTTCCCCCCTACAATCTCCCAAAGTATATGTTTTCACATTTCTCCTTAATTACTTTTCTCCTAGCATTCTATTTGAGTTCTGCCATCCCAAGAAAGTCCCACGTGAATGTGTATGTCCCTCTTAGAGAGAATTTGATGGGAAAAAATATTTACAACTGCAGATTCAAATCAAACTGACATTTAAGTGCTATAGAGACCCATGGTTAAAGAAGTGAGCTATTTGCATGTGATCAGGCACATTTTACCTTGGAATGGTATTTACTATAACTTGTGGGCAGTGTCTTTTAAAATAGATATATTTTAACAATAACTGATAAAGAGATTACTAATTATTATTGCAGTTATATTGCTTATGCATTCATTTTGTGTCAGTCTAGTGTCAATTCTTTTCCTTTTCTTTATTTAAATCACCTATACATATTCCTCTTCTATTCTATCTTTAGCAAGATAAGAAATAGTCTGAAAGTGCTTATGTTTCTTTCTTTCTTTTTTTTTTTAATCCTTACCCGAGGACATTTTTGCATTTATTTTCAGATAGAGGGAGAGAGAGAGAGAGAGGGAAAGAGAGAGAGAAAAACATCAAGGTGAGAGAGACACATCAAGTGGTTGCCACCCACACAACCCCAACCAGGGCCGGGGACAAACTGCAATCAAGGTACGTGCCCTTAGCGGGAACCGAACCCAGGACTCTCTGGTCCGCGGGCCAACACTCTAACCGCTGAGCCAAACTGGCCAGGGCAATTTCTTAATCATAAATTATACAACTGGAGTTAAGAAAGCTGAATTAACCTATTTGGTATTTTAAGAGGTTGAATTTGAAGTTACATGAGTTTGCTACAGACCCAGAGACAGTTTTATTTTATTTTTTCCTTCCACATGGAGAGGATAATCAGCCATCCTGCTCCTATTGTTGTAATTTTTGCAATATTCTGGCAAGGTTATAATACAGACAAAATGGTTTATCAACCTCAGCTACAACTGATGATAATTGGGAACTCAATTTTCTCAAAGCAAATTTCAAAGCAGTATTGAGTCCATTTCAAATTTAATAAAAATTCTCCTTTTGTTTTTAAAATGGCCAGTTTGAAAATTCAAAAATTTTTAAATATTCAGGACATGGTACTCTTATTAAGAATTATGGGTACGCCCGGCCTGTTTGGCCCAGTGGATTGAGCGTGGTCCCTGGATTGAAACATCCTGGTCCACTTCCCAGTCAGCGGACAAGCTGGGGTTGTGGGCTTGACCCCCAGCAGGGTTCGATCGATGTTTCTTGCTCACATAGATGTTTCTATCTCTCTCACCCTTCCTCTCTGTCTAAAAAAAAATCAATCAAAACATTTATTTAAAAAAAAATAATTAAGGATAAAATTTTACTACTTAGTCGCTTTCGCCGTTCAAAGTAGACATTTCTAATTGGAAAAACTTGAAAGCATACGCTACCTGGAAACTTAATTTTCTTCCTCATCACAGATGCCCTAGTCCTTCAGACATTTATCACTTTTTCCTCGCAGCTGCCCTGTAGCATTTATAAGGTCTGTTCCCCATTCCTGGCCAGTTTCTCAAGAGCCGCTTTCCAGGAATGCCTGGAATTAAAACAATATTTTTCTTGTTGTTTATTTTCATTCTTCCTTCAGTTAATTATGTCTTTTATTTTCTCCCTCTTTTACACTTTACTATTGAATACGCTGGCTAACATTTTGGTGCTGTTTTTAAAAGAAGAAAATTGTTTTAGTCCCCATGCGGCAGGCCATCATCAAATCTCGTGAATAAAAGCTACACAGAAATACTAAATTTCAAACTTTTTACAAAGATTTTTAAACTGTTATTTTTCTTTTAACAGTTTAATTGAGCTATAATTGACATGCAATGAACTGTATTTGTTTAAAGTATACAATTTGATAAGTTTAAACATATGGGTACACCCATGAAAACCATCACCACAATCAAGATAATGAAGATATCCTTCACCCCAAAAACTTCTTCCATGCCTGTTTATAACCCTTACCTCCCCTTCCCAGGTAACCATTGATCTGCTTTCTGTCAAGCAGATCATTTGTATATTTTATATAAATCATATAGTATGTGCTCTTTTGTCTAGCTTTTTTCATACAATGTAATTATTTTGAGATTCATTCATGTTGCAACATGTTTAAATAGTTCATCTGCTTTATTGTTTAGTATTCAGTTGAATGGATATATTAGCGTGTGTTTATCCATTCATTTATTGACCAACATTTGGGTAGTTTCCAATTTGGGGCTATTACAAATAAAGTTACTATGGGCATTCATATATAAATCTTTGTATAATAGATACATGCCTCTATTTTTCATTGGTAAATACTTAGGAGTAGAATATCTGGATTATATGGTAAATGTATGTTGAGCTTTTTAAATCTTATAACTGTTTTACCAAGCAGTGGTATCATTCTATATTCCCATCAGCAAGCAGTGTATGAGTTCCAGTTTATCTATATTCTTAGCAATATGTGGTAGGGTCTTTTTTTTTTTTTTTTTAATCTTAGCCATTTTTATAGATATGTCCTAATATCTCATGGTGCTTTTATTTTGCCTTTCTCTAATGACTAATGACATCAAGCACCTTTCATTACTCTGCTTGGGGAATAATGGAACCAGTGCCTTTGAAATCTATACAGATATCCAGGGGTTTCAGAGGTTGGGGAATCTAACACATCACTGGCTGAACTAAGTGAGATCCATAGAACTTACCCTGGAAGTGCATAAATACCCCCTCAGTGTAGATGATAAAAATGAAATAAAATGACATGTAACTGGAAACAGTACTGCAGATAAGGAAGAAGAAACAATATCTTCAAAACTCAAAAGAAAATCATTCTTTGCATATTATTTACTACAAGAACAAGGAGAATTTTTTTTTTTTTTTTGTAACAGGTGATCCTTAATACTATTTAAAAAAAGGAATGATCAGAGTAGAGCAGGAACATGAGAAGAGACTGGGCAGAGATTGAAGAGAAACTGTGTAAAACAATAATGGATGTGACATCTCTAAATTTTGGAAGGAAAATGTGTGGCTGCCAGATTTTTATGGCAGCCCAATTGGCGTTCACACTTGAAAGCAACAAAAGATATCAGCAAATGTGCAAGAGGTCTACAAACCAGTCGATCAAAAACTCTTTTTGAAAAAAGATATACTTCACTAAACCAAAATATAAATTTAGTTATCCATCTATTTGTTCAATAAATAATTATTTAATTGCTGTCATAGGTCAGGCAATTTTTCTCAGGGTCCTAGGAAACGATTGAAATGGGTATTATTAAAATGTTGTATAATGATTTTCATTTAAACAATAGGAATTTTGTTACTGTTAAAATATTTTATAGTTTCACTGTTCTGCTTGGGAAGATCACTGACAGACCTATCCTGACTAATCCAACACTACAGTTAATAGAAACTTCTTGGCCCTTTACTACTTATACTAATTTGTAGTAACCAATTACTAAATAAGTAATTAAGAAAGCAAACAAATAAAAAGTTGGATTATAAAGTAATTTGTCACATTCATTTTAATACCCAGAGAAGACTTGAAGATTGTAGGGTTTTTACATAAGGACTTGCTTACACTGTGCAATAGATGTCAACAATGCCTGTTCCTAGGATCCTAAATCACAGGCCATCTAATCTATATGGATGTTTAATTTCTAGTGACAACTTATTTATCACATTCTGCTCTCCAACTGATTAGGCAAGGAGTTGGAAGAGGCAATTTGATCTCCATGATTCCTCTACCCCACTGTCCTCAGGTTAGACACATTTTTGATAATGCACAAAAGGCCTTTATGTACAAATATCAATAACCTGGAAAACATTAGGACTTTGACTCTTACCAGGTAGTAGCAATTGCAAAGTTTTTCTGACAGTACACTTATGAGCTAGTTGGCTACACAACAGGTGGAATGAGAAGAACTCATCTCAGGAAACCCCTAGAAATTGAAAGTGTAGTTGCTCCTCTTTACAAACCCAATCTATCCCATGTTATTTCAAGCATTTATTTCATATAATGGAAGGTTTTCTTTTTTGTTGTTGTTAGAAGCACGGAGGGGAAAAAAACACTCTTCAGAAAAACAACATAAATTTCTCCACTATTATTTTCGCATTCTTTGTTGACTCACAGGCCTCTCCTGCAATAAATAATTTAGTGCAATAAAAAATTTACTGCACTAAAACTATCATTAAGGCCACTGAAAGAATAAATCATCATGTTTTACACAGTTATGCCTAGCTAACCAGCTTTACTGCTTGGATTTTTATTTGCTGGGTGATGGGATGTGCAAAGCAGTTAGAGGAAGTAGGGATTACTGAATAAAAATTAAAACATTCCTACAGTAAGCCACCAGGATTGAACCCGACCTTTGGGAAACAAATCAAAGCGTCTCATAAAAGCTGTGCTTCGGGCCACATCAGAGTTATTTTTATGGACAGAATCTCTAGTGAGACCTTTGACAATATGTGTACTCAAAAGAACAGGATATAACACCAGCTTGTTAGCAATCCCTCAAATATAATGTGAACACTTGCACATCATTCTGTGTCCCCAAATGCTAACAAAAACTCCAAGAAAACTCCCTTTATCCTTGTGTCTTTTATGTGTATATAATGTATGACATATATAATGTATCAGGTCTATTGGAATAGCTTTAGATAACTATTTAGGAACTGTAATTTAGATAACAATGCAAATAAAACATTACCTAACTGGGAAAATGAAATCATAGCTATGCTATGAATTGCTTTGTGAAACTTACCACCTATTCAAAGAATAAGTTATTGCTCACGTGTTAAATGATATTGTGTAGTTTTAAAGTACAATGAGAATAATAAAAACAAACAGTGTATTTTGGGAGTAAAGAGAAAAACTGCAATTTCTAAGCCTTATGTTATTCATATTTAGAATACAACAAAATGGAGAATACCATGTGAACTTGAATGATAATTTAACAAATGTCTTTCTGAACATACCTTTCAATTATTATTCCCAAAACACTTACCTCACTCAAGCTTCATTTATCATTTGTGATTTTATAGTTAAGCTCTCCAAATATCTATTGATTAATCTAATCAATATTTGCTGTGCTCCTAATATATTTAAAGCACGGCGTTAGTCATGGCTGGAGGTATAAGATGGCTACAATATCCTTTATTCCTGCCATCAAGGACCAAGTAAGCATACTGTCTGTACCTGTGACTTTAAAGCTATAAGGAAAGAAAAGATGACTGAAATTGAGCTTATAAACTCAGGAAGCCAGAGTAGTGGCGGGTTTACACCTATGATGCTACTCAAATCACTGGGACTGTTGCTAGGATTAGAGTGAAAATAATATGTCCTAAAATCTTAGGGAGCCAGAAACTGACAATGGTCTCAACTTCACTCATGTCTTTAGGATTTTCCTTTTCTTTCTTTCTTTCTTTTTTTTTTTTTAACTGAAACTTTGTCTTCATGCTCACTATGCAGAATAATATCTATCATATAATTGGTAGAAGGTTTTTGAGATCTTTATGATGACCCAAAGCAGTTGGGTAGGAAGAATGAGCCAGGACCTTATTCAGACGTACATTAGGGCTAACCCACACTAGAGAAAACATTTAGTTCATATGATATGATAGCAGGAGGCTCAGGCACAGTGCTCATGAGAGGTGTGACCAAAGTCACTCCTCTGGGAATTGAAGGACAGTGAGTAAAGCATGACAGTGGGCTTTGGTGTGAGAGCATGCCCAGAAGTGTGAGGCAGGCATTACCCATTTCTGAGCATCTCAGTTTCAGATGCTGATCAGGCTGAGAATCAAAGGGAAATCTCCCTGGGCAAGGAGATGGGAAAGAACAAGGGATGGAGACATCCCCAGGCATTGAGCTACAGCAAGAACATGCTCTACTGGATTGAATGAGGCAGTAGAACTTTAGCTTAAGGACCAAGGCAGAATCCCACACCCCCCAAATCAAGCCAATACATGGCAAGTGAAAAAACTTTCAAGTATGCAAAGTAGTTTGGGGAGAGGATAGACAGGACAATTCTGGGTGTTGTGGGGCCTAATGTGTACACATCTCTGAGGCCCTCTTGAAGCAGAAAAAATACATACAAAATTATGAATATTAAAAGTTGGACTTATCTCAGAAACTTGAAAGATGTCCATGCAAGTAGGGTTTTGTAGCTTAAATTCACAGCTTTATAACTGTACAGAGACAGGGAGCTTAAAAGCGACAATGTGACAATTTTTTTTGCTGTCCCTGAAGCACCCACCAGTTTCTAGACTAAAATACTGACGGTAAAATACATATTTTCTATCCTGCCTGAATGGCCTGGGAATCAGAGTAGACCTTACCGTCAACTTCTGTGATCGTAGATGTCAACCAATGCAACATGGAAAGGATGGAATTGGGGAACGGGAAAGCAAGAAATTTACATAGGAAACTTTTATTTGCAAAAGAGAAAGGCATATGGATTTCCCCTGCCAAATTTCAGAAACTACAGTTACACGAACATGTATGCATATTTGAGCATTGCTTTTATGTAAATGAACTATGTAGAAATGTGAAGGATAAAAACCATATGCCACGATAAGGTAGTAATGCTCTCCAGTTGACAGTATTTTTTTTTTTTTAAGTTGTTTAAACTATAAAACATGCAATAACCACATTACAGGAAAGAAAGAAAAAGAGTAATCATGATCAACCCAGATACATCTATTTTTATTTTTGTTCATTCGTCTCAGGTTTTTAAAATTAATATCTTTGCTTATACCATCCTGTGTCCTTTGAAATAGACGAGAATCTTCTTGAGTGTTGAAGCATACCTCTATTATTTATTCACTAACTTCTAAACTGCACCCTTCTTTCTTTAAACCTGGTTCAAGCTGAATTCCATGCTTTAACCATCATTTCCATCCCTGTTGCTGTTTCACAACAACTAATGCAGCCCCCCATTTCATTAATGAAAGCGAATGCCCAGAACACAGGTGTTAATAGGCCCTCTCTACCCTGGGCTGGGTAGACCACATGTAGATGTAGATCACTGTGTTCATTCTCAGAAGCACATTTTGTAAGGGTCATTGACAAATGGAATTGCATTCATTCAAAGGAGGATTATCAGGACGTTGAATGTGAAATGAGGAACATTAAAGAAATTGAGGGTCTTTAACCTTGAAAAGAAAAGCCCTGGAATGAAATGGGGAGACATGACGGATACCAGCCATTAGCTAAAGTTTTGTCATGTGGGAGAGGCATTGGGCTTGTTCTGCCTAGCTCAACCATGAGCTGTAAGTTCCTGAGAATCAGGTTGCTGCTCAATATAAGTAAACTTTCTAACCAAGGCTGCCTGAAATTTTAATCAGCTCTCTGTTCCCCACTCCGGAGAGTGTTCAAGCAGAGACTGGAGCACCACCTGGCAGATGTGCTTAATTGGGAGAGAAGTCAAAGGCTTGGGTGGATATGGGAGAGGACACAGAGCAGAGTTAATATTGGGGACAGAACATATGGTGTGCCACAGAGTGAAACATCCACCCCACCACCCCCAAGCTGACAGCAGTCACATTATATTTGAAACATTAGAATACACACACAGGTAGCGTTAGCAGGCCATATTCGGCCTATAGGCACCAGTCCGTGACCATTAAACTATAGCATTTCTGAGATCTCTCCTGCTACAATCCCTGCATTCTAGGAGTATGTTCAGTACTGTGACCTAGGGATCATAATATTTTTATGTTAATGATCATGAATAACTTTGGCTATTTTAATTTGAACTAAAACTGCATCATTTGTAGGATAGGATTTCATTGATATTTAACATTAAAACATGTACTTTTATAAATTGGAATATATTTCCTTTTTTTTTTTCATTACCACCCCCAATCTCAAGGTGAATTAAGAATTAACAAGAGTCCTCATTAGTGACATTGTTTATCATTATAGATGCAAGTAAACAGGGTCTTTAAAAACTAAGAATTTGAATCAGATTTTTCCATTGAATAATTTGTATATCTGCATTCCTTTTCAACAGTAAGTGCCTACCAATAACTTATATTATTAAAAAAAGGTTAAAATGAACACCCAGTATTTGAATAACTGCACTTTTGTCCAGATAGAGGAGGAAAATTCTTATCTTTGTTTCAAATAGCTACACATAAAAAACTAAAAAAGCTTCTGCACATAAAAAGGAACCATCAGCAAAATGAAAAGGTAACTCCTGTATGAGAGAACATATTTGCCAATAATGCATCAGATAAAGGGCAATCTCCAAAATATATAAATAACCTATACAACTCAACATCAGGAAAACAATCTGATTTAAAAAAATAAGTAAATGGGCCAAGGACCTGAATAGACACTTCTCAAAAGAGGACATTCAGATGGCAAATAGATATATAAGAAAAATGCAAAACATCACTAATCATCAGAGAGATGTAAATTAATATCACAATGAGGTATTACCTCACACCTGCCAGGATGGCTACCATTAATAAATCAACAAACAAGAAGTGCTGGTGAGGATATAGAGAAAAAGAAACCCTTGTGCACTGTTGGTGGGAATGCAGACTGGTAGAGCCACTGTGGAAAACAGTAGGGAGTTTCCTCGAAAAAATTAAAAATGGAACTGCTTTTTGACCCAGCAATACCACTTTGGGGAATATATTGTAAGAATCTCAAAACACCATTCAGAAAGCAGCATTAATAGCAGTGTTACTTAAAATAGATCTGGAAACAGCCCAAATGCCCATCAATAGAGGAATGGATAAAAAGAGCTGTGGTACACTTACACAAGGAAATACTATGCAGCTGTACAAAGGAAGAAACTCTTACTCTTTGCAACAGCGTGACTGGACCTGGATATTATTATACTAAGTGAAATAAGCCAGTGAGAAAAAGACAAATACCATATGATCCCTCTTATATGTGGAATCTAATGAACAAAATAGAAGCAGAGGCATATATGCATGGAACAGTCTAACAACTGTCAGAGGAGAGGGGTGCGAGGGGGACTGGATGAAAGAAGATGAAGGGGTTAGCCAAAGAACATATATGCATAACCCACAGATACAAACAATAATATGGTGATGGCCAGAGGGAAGGGGGAATTTGGGGCTGGGTGGAAGTAGGCAAAGGTGGGAAAAATGCGGACATATATAATAGTGTCAACAATATAAAAATTTTTAAATAAGATAAAAGGTCTATTTTTTTTGGTATTTAAATATTTTTAATATTTTTATTTTTAAATTAAATTTATTTAGCATTTTTTTTAACAAAATAGAACAAATCATCCTCAAATTTGTATGGAACCAGAAAAGACCCCAAAGAATCAAAGCAATACTAAGAAAAAAAGCATAAAGCCAGAGGTAGCATACTCCCTGACTTCAAATTATTCTACAAAGCTACAATAATAAAAAACTGATAGTATTGACAAAAACACTATGGTATTGACAGAAAAACAGACACAGCAGCCAGTGGAACAGAATTGAGGACCCTAAAATAAACCCACATATATATATGGACAACTAATTTTTGACAAAAAGGCCAAAAATATACAATGGAGAAAGGAACAACTCTTTAATAAATGGTGTTAGAAAAACTGGAAAAACACATACAAAAGGATAATACATTGCTATCTGACACCATATACAAGAGTGTACTCCTTGGCCCTAGCCGGGTAGCTCAGTTGGTTAAAGCATTGCCCCGATACGCCAAGGTTGCAGGTTCAATCCCTAGTCAGGGCACATACAAGAATCAACCAATGAATACATAAATATGTGGAACAACATATAGATGTTTCTCTTTCTATCTCTCTCAAATCAATAAATTAAAAAAATTTTTTTTAATTAACTCAAAATGTATTAAGAATATAAGACCTGAAACAAAATACATAGAAGAAACATAAGTACTAAACTTATGGACTGTGGTCTCAGAGGGGCTTTTTGACCTTGACCGCAAAGGCAAGAAAAGTAAAAGCAAATATAAATGAATGGGGCTGCATCAAACTAAAAAGCGTCTGCACAGCAAAAGAAACCATCAACAAAACAAAAAGGCAGTCAACTTTATAGGAAAAGATATTGGCAAAAAGTAACTCTGATATGGGGCTAATAGCTACATATATATACATATATATGTATATATATATAAATCTATTTTGACATAAATTTTATAAAATACAGTTAAAATGATAGGTTTTCATATGTAAGTAGTCAGATCATTGACAATAAACTGAACATTTTAGATCTAATAATTTATGTGGAAAAGTAACCTTAAATACACAATAATTTGCCATTTGTCTAAAACACCACTATTTTGGGTCTCTGATATTTGAGGTGTTGACTGATACACTTTGATGTAGCATTTGGTAAAAGTGGTATTTTGAATGGATAGTTAACTAGTACAAATAATTAGTCATTGAAGAAGAGAAAAATATTTGAGATTGGAGTGAACTCAGAAATTTAGTGTTGGACCTGCTGAGTTTGAAGTTGCTTTGGGATTCTCATGTGTCTAGTCAACAGTTGGATACGGATGGTTCTAGAACTCAGGGGAGAGGTTTGCACTGCAGCTGTAAATTTTGAAGTCTAGATGCTGTTTAAAGCCAAGGGAGCAGACACGCCCACATAAGAAGAGCAAGTCCAGTGAGGAGAGCGTGAAAGACAAACCCTGGGGATCTGTACTAGTTACAATCGGGAGAGTTAAGCTGTCTGGAATGAAACAGGAGAGTGGAGAGGCCAGAGAGTAAGAGCTCCAGGAAAAGTATTGCATGGAATCCACGTTAGCCCATGTTTCAAAAGGAAAAAAAAGAAGAAAGTGGTCAATAAAACCAAATGTCATGAAGGAAAAATGTCCTGTGGCATGAATGGCCCTAGGAACCATGGCCAGAAAAGTTTTCAGGAGAGTGAAGAGTCTGAATCTTAATTACAGTGGACTGAGAAGGGGCACAAGGCTCCATCCATTCATTATGAGTTCTTTAGTACTTCTTGTGCTATTTTGTGCATATGTATATCTATCTATCTATCTATATATATATATATCTATATATATATATATATATTTTTTTTTTTTTCAAAAGTACATGATACCTCTTTCAACACTTCTAGGTAATGCCTTATCTTCTTCTTTCTCATTGGGTAGGCTCCTTCATTTGTTATACTAGCTTATCTCTTCTTCCTCAGCTCCTCCTCACCTTCTACCTATTTGTTGATAACTATCGTACAAAAATATGAATAAGGATAGATGTATAAAAATGTTCATAACAACATTACTGAAATAATAAAATTTAGAGAACACTGAAGACATCCTAAATAGATGAAGAGTTAAATAAATTACGGTATACTACAAAGTATGTGACTATTAAAAATGAATAAGCGAGAGTGGTATGTACTAATACAAAAGAAACTTAATATATTGATAAAGTTTAGAAAGCAAATATAGGAATAGTATCATATAATACTATATTTTAAATATGCATAAATATCCACCTGTACATCCATTCATCTATATAGTCATGCTTTAATATATAAACAAGTGCAAAAAGATACAATCTGAATTTCTAACAATTTCTTATTAGTTGAATGTTTATTGAAGTACTGTTTCCATATGTTATATATTTTTTCAAAGTGTTTTTGTGTAGTTTATAAGTTTCAGTATTATGTTTATTTACTCATTAACATACTCTATCAAATTAAGATTGCTTTCTTCCATTCCTAGCTTACTAAGATTTATCACATGGGTATTATATTTTTATTCACATATTTCTTTGGCTACTAATTCCATTCCTCAATATTATTCCTACAGAAATATATGCCATTAAAATATATGTGCAAAACATTTTTGTAGTAGTCAAAATTAAGAGAAAATATCCAATTTTAGTCATCAATTGAGAGAGTGTTAAATTATGGCATATGGACATAACGACGTATCCGGCTGTTAAAAAGAAGGAGCCTTTTCTGAATTTATGTCTATGATTTTGTTCTTCTAACAAACTGATACACTCTTTTGCTAACATTATATCTTGCATCTTTGTATTTATTGACAAGTAAAATTAGTCTGTATAGTTTTTGCTGTTATTATCATTCATTGCTAGGTGTTGCTACTAGAATTAATCTAATCTCATCAAAACAGCAGGTACCCTTTTTCATTTCCCCATGATTTTGAATTTCTTACACTATATCTTTTCCTTTAACATTGTGAAAGAGCTGGCTGAAAAGCCACTTGGTCCTGGGTATTTTTTATCTCTCTTAACTGCCTTTCTAATTTGTTCAATAGTAATGGGAAAGAAGAGAGGAACTGTAGAAAGTTGAGTAAGTTTTTAGAGGGAGCTTCATTTAAGTAAAAGCCTTGAGGTGAAAAGAATATTCAGAGATCAAGCAAAGAATGAGGGTGATCTTGCTTTCAGAGAGGAGAGTGGAGTGAGTGGACAGAGGAAAGACAGCGGGTAGAATCTCAGAACAGCAGCTGTGTCCTGCTGACTAGAGGGATCCTCAACTCGGGCAATGTCTAGGTCTCTGGATTAAAGAAGGCTTGGAGAGAACTAGCTAGTCTCAGGGCCCCCAAATTTAAGACAAGATTACTTTTGTTTTAAGATCAGAATTACTTGAGGTAGTGTCCACATGAATCCTGTCTTATTGAAAAGGTCAAAAAGTCGAGATTTGGGACAAAACATTGTGGTTTGGAAGAATCAGTGACTGGGCTTCAAAATCTATCCACGTTTGAGGGCCTGTAATATGGCCCACTCCTACCAGAAGCCATCTCTACCTTCCATGGTGATCTATCCTTCCTCTTAAAACTAGAAGCTCTTAGTAATGCATAGTTGTTCAATGATATATTTTTTCAACAGCTATTTTATTTTGAAATAACGTTATAGTTTTAGAAAATTTGCAAAGGTATTTCAGGAAATGCTTACATGGTACTCCAATTTTCCCCTAATGTCAGTGCTTTTTAATTATTGGTACAAAACTATAATTAAACTACAGACTATATTCAGATTTTATCACTTGTTCCATCAACGTTCTTTCTCCCTTCCAGGATCAAATGCAGGCTAGCATGTTGCATTTAGTCATGTCTCCTTAGTCTCCACTAATCTGTGACAGTTTCTCAGTCCTCCTTGCTTTTTATAATATGAAGAGTCTTTTTTCTTTTTATTCTCACCTGAGGACATTCTTCCATTTTTTTGTTCAGATAGAGCAGGAGGGAGAGGGAGGGAGAGGTAGGAAGAGAGAGAGAGAAAGAGAGAGACAGAGACAGAGACATCGACGTGAAAGGGAGACATCGAGTGGCTGCCACCCACATGACCAACCAGAGCCTGGGACAAACTGCAACTGAGGTACATGCCCTTAGCGGGAACCAAGCCTGAGTCTCTCTGGACCGCAGGCCAATGTTCTAACGGCTGAGCCAAACTGGCCAGGGCAATATGCAGAATCTTGAAGAGTATTAAGCAAGTATTTTGTAGAATGTCCTTCAATTTGTATTTGTCTGGTGCTTTCTCGATTCGAGTGAAAGCATGGGAAAAATACCACAGAGGTATATATATGCAAAATACCACAGCTCTTCTGCTGTGGACTTAATGTTGCGTCCTACTTCCCTCAAGTTCATACATGGAAGCCCAAATCCATAGTATGATGGTATTTGGAGGGGGAGCTTTGGAAGGTGATTAGATCATGAAGTTTGGAGCCCTTAGTGTCCTTATAAGAAGAGACAGGGGACACAAAGCATATTCAGGGCATTGCAACTATCATGTGTGATACTACATTGGTAGATAGATGTCATTATACAATTGTCCCAACTCACTGAATGCACAACACCAAGAGTGAATCCTAAGTCAATTATGAACTTTGAATGCTAATGATGGGTCAGTGTAGGTTCATCAATTGTTAACAAATGTATCACTTTAGTGGGAGATGTTGATAATGAGGTTGACTATGTATACTTTACAGCAGGGAGTATAAGAGATATCTCTGTGCCTTTCTCTCAATTTTGCTCTGAACCTAAAACTACTCTAAAAAATAGTCTAAAAAACAAAGAGATGAGAGAGATAAGCTCACTCTCTGCCATAAGAGGATATTGTGAGAAAAATGGTCTGTAAACCATGAAGTGGAACTTCACCAGACACAGAATCTCTAGCACCCTAACCTTGGACTTCCCAGCCTCCAGAACGATGAGAAATAAATGTTTGCTATATTCAAGCCACCTGATCTATGGTGATTTGTTATAATGACCCGAGCTAAGACACCTTCTCATCCTAAAATGAGAGCACATGATGATTAGTGTGACTATCACTGAAGATATAAACTTTGATCTCTTGGTTAAGGTAGAGATGTATGGACTTTGCCACCCTCAAGTCAGTGTTTTCCCCTTTCCATACTCTTATTATTAGGAAGCTACTCTGTCACCAAGTGCAGCCCACACTCAAGGGGAGAGGAATTAAGCTTCGTCTTCGGGAGGAAGGTTATCTACATATATTATTTAAAATTCTATAAGGAAGATTTGTCCCTCTCTCCCATGTATTTATTTATTCAGTGGTCTCATGGATACTTACTTTATTCTGTGGGTTCTAATAAAATATTGTCATTATTTATTTTGTTACCCAAAGTTCTATTTACAAGTTCCCTGGGTGAGTTTGTTACTTGTCCACACCCCTTCCTCAAACAACAGATAGTCCCAGCATAGATCATTGAATAGAGTAAATGTTTATCAAATACTTGTTGATAGGTGATAAGTAGAGAGAGACATGGAGACCGACATTATCTTTCTACAACAAGGTAAATCTATATGAAAATCATTCTAGGCAGATAATTTCCTGCCCTAATCTTATAGATTTTGGGGGGCCGGTGGGGAGAGATGTTGTTAGGGAAATCAAGGGCAGTAAAACATAGTACTTAAGAAAAATGAAGGCATCTTCAAGACAATTTTTTGTTAGTAAAAAGTTGTTTATATCAAAGTCTATTCCCCACTTAACACAAGCCTTGACTTTTCTCTTTCTACAATGTCACATTAAGTATTCTGGCCTCTCCTACAAAACTTACTATTTACCAAAGAGAAAACAAATTTTAAAAAATCAAAACCCTGAAGACTAATTTTAAAACAACTTAAAAAAATTTTAAAAATCAACTAACGTTTACCCAACATAAAAAGGAAACACTACAAGTTTTAATTACCCTAATTTAAAAAAAAAACCCAACTGTTATTATAGCAATAATCAATTCCAAAGCCGCATACACTAATGAGATAAACACACTACTCTGATACTTGAAAGCTCTTGACCCTAATGTACTAGAGATGTGTGATTCTCTAATTAGGATTCAAACCATCATGTGCTATTACATTTATCAACTGAGGACTGCGTTTGTAAATTCCTTCCTGTGAGCAAAATGCCAAGTGCTTAAAGGCCAAGCCTAAACAGTGAAAATGAAGTAGAATATCAAGTAATTATATAACAAATTCAGACATTGTGGACAATAATTACTGAGGCCCAAGTCTTCATCCTAGGCTCTGGGACAACAAAGCAATCTAAGTATGAAGCCACAGCTCCATATAGAAAGTACAATGAGTTAAATGTACTTATTAAGGTAAAGTTTAACAAGTTTGATTGCTATTTATTCCAATTAAGAAAACAAAAGCTAACTATGTAGAGACAATTACAGTAGGACTGAAATCAGAAAATAAACTAACTGCAAGGAGGACACGACAAAGCCTTAACTAGGTTTGTAATGTGGTTGAAAGAATGTTGGGGGCAGGGAGAAGCTCATCAGTAGAGAAAGTCTACTTTTCTTGTTTTATATTTGAGCTTATCAGAATTGACAAGCTGCTGGCCAAAGAAGTGCTTAATTTTCTAACATATCTTGAAATAGGCTGTGTGCTCTTTCCACACAGGGTCAAAGCCAGAGTGTGCACGTCGAACTGACAGCTTCTATAAATAGTATTTTCCCCTTGCTTACTTCAGGAAACACACCACCTGATCCCCAATTAATGCAATGATTTACGTAAAATGAAAGCCCCTATTTCTTTGTTTCACTGTCATCCATCTGTAGTGTTCCCAGGCAGGGCAGCATTTAAAGGAACAGCTGACAAGTGTGTCTATGAAAAAGAAACAGCACACGCACGCACACACACACACACACACACACACACACACAGTTCTCGTCCAAAGTCTGTAGGTATTCTACATGAAGTGGGAATAAAGAGAGACTCCGACTTCTTACATTTCTAGCACTAACACTTCTTGCTCCTCACTCTGCAGTTATTTCAAAGCAGTTTCACCCAGCAACTGAGGACATCAGAGCAGAGACCTGCGTGAAGGTGGAAGCCCTCCCTTTGCCTCGGAAAAGCCTCAGGGATCAAAGGGGTGCTGTTTGCTGCTGTGTGAAATTCTCATTTGTGACAGTGAGCAAGAGAAATACAACTTTTTGTGTGAGGAAGCCAGTAGTGGTGGTGACAATATCAGGAGTGCGTGCTGGTGAGCCGATGGCCTTGCCCCGTTCCCATCACGACGGAAGCCATCTACTTCAAAGGGTTCTTTAGAAAGATAATTACCATTATTTTCTAATTATGATGATCATAATGGGAGAAAATCTAATTATGGCCTTCTATAAATACTGAATGTGGCACGTTTTTCTCTAAAAGTGACTTAATCAAAATATATTTGTAAGATTTATTTCATTATCAGTCAACGTGGGTTAGGCAAGGCTGGCTCAGACAGGCTTCCTCCATGTTTCTCCGGTGTTAAATGAAACTGAACAGGAGCAATGGCAGGAACAGAAACTATATTCCTTTTCATATTTCTAAGTACTATACACCAAAGACCAGCCTTTACTGCATCTGTTTATTATCAATAAACACTTATCATAGGTACACAGTCTATCTGGAAGTATTTGAGATTGTAATTCAAATGGAGATAGAATTTTCATGTGGCATAAAGGCACATATTATGAGCTAAAATTATACATATAAACCTTGAAATATCTAGCACCTTATAGTAGTCCTAATTCTGAAAATTTGAAGCGATTAGAATGACTACCTTCAAACGGATTAGATATTTGTACTTGCTTAAGAAAAGGTAGAAAGAAATTAAATATTTTTGTTTCACTGAAATGAACATTTTTGAAAATGTAAGACATAGCTAATATTACTCTGGAAATTTACAACTAGAGAGTCATAGTAAAAGGTAAAGATAAGAGATCAGAGAGGGAAAACTTATGATTATTTTACTATGAGATGATTTAACTATAGAAACCCTAAGAAAACATAATGTATTTATTTAATATCTCTGGACACGAAAAAATGTGACTGCAATTAAATCCAGGTGGTAACTTTTACCAAGAGTGGTGAGGTATTCCCACTGTCTGGGGACATCACATCATATCAGCAGCAGCTGGGAAGAAATGATAAATGAGTTCAAGTGGACTTGTGACAAACCAGGGACAGCAGGTCCATCAAGGGTTCCAGTCAACTGTGGCCTGTAAGAATAGCAGCCCAGCACTGCTATCTCTTTTAATTTTCCAAGAGAAACTCAAAATAAAGATTTTTTATGATATTTCTTATTTTTTAAACATTGGAAATTACTTTTTTTTTTGCCACATAATTTTCTGGCCAAATGAAACAAGTTTGAATGAGGCCTTCAGAAAGTCAGTTTCCCTCTCAGAGTTGGAAGGACTCTACAGGAGCAAAGCATAGATAAAGGTGGGCAGGCAATCAATCAAACTGGAAATGCCACTTACTGAATACATTGACACGGTCAGTACCCGAGAGTATAAATCCAGCTTTCAAAGAATACTGCTATGGCCTGAATGTTTGTGCATCACCACCTCCAAATAGATATGGTAGAGCCCTAAACCTAATGTAATGGTATTTGGAGGTGGACCTTTGGGAGATGATTAAGTTTAGATATGTTCGTAAGGGCGGGGCCACCATGATGGATTAGTGTCATTCTAAGGTTAGACCAGAGTCCTTTCTCTCTCTGCCATGTGAAGATTCAGCAAGAAGAGAGCCCTCATTGAGAACCTGGCTGTGTCAGCACCCAGAACACACTTCCAGACTCCAGAACTATAAGAAATAAGTGTTTGTTCTTTTGCCATCCAGTCTATGGTATTTTGTTACAGCACCCAAACTGACTAAGACAGATGCTTACCTTAAAATTACAGAATAACTTTCAATAAAGCTCAATATCTTTATTGCCATAATGAATTTTAAATTTCATGTTAATGTATATGATGATGATATAATGCTCTGTTTTTATGTGTTTCTTCTTTTCCCTAGGAAGGAATAGAGAATTCATTTATGGTATTTGGCCAGGATTGCCCACATTTTATGACTGGCAGGGCCTGAGAGGAACTTGGATCATGAAGCATGAAGTTAGCCCACAGATGTCATGGATTGCAGCTGAACCAAACAGGGTTCCTTCTTGCTCTATGCTTCCAAAGAGATTCCATGCCAGAGAAGAAGAGGCAACACAACGCTCTAGGAGACAAAGCCAAGGTTGGGAAATCAGGCAGCTTATCAGTGTTGCAAGCAAGATAAAGGTGGACCACACAGATATAGAGATTAATAATGGATAAATGAAGATGGATCAAGGTACAACACAAAAGGAGCAGCTCTGGAGGAAGTCTTAATGCCACTTGTACACTATAGCATCCTTTAGATACCCTCGGTCTGCCTCATACAGGATATAGTGAAATCCCAAAGGAATACAATGGGATCAGACAAGATTAGATTTGGGAGGCCCAGAAAACTATGGAAGAATCATTGTGCACCAGCAAATTATTGAATACAAGTATAAAACATGGAGACATTGGAATGCTGCTCTATATTTGATACAATACAAACTATTTCCTCTTTTAAAATATGTGGGCACAGTTGCAGGTACATTTCATTTATGGCTCTAATAGTGCTCAAAGGTGCTACTTATACCCGTCATTCTTTTTTTTTTTTCTTTATTGATTTTAGAGAGAGAGGAAAGAAGAGAGAGATAAAAACATCAATGAGAGAGAACATTGATTGGCCACCTCCTGCATGCTCCTCACTAGGAATTGGGCCCACAACCTGGGCATGTGCCCTGATCAGGAACCGAACCAGTGACCTCTTGGTGCTTGGGTTGATGCTCAACCAAGTGAGCTACACCGGCCGGGCTTACCTATCATTCTAAGCTTTACAGTTGAATGGCACTTTAGAGATATAAAGAAAAACATCTTGGCATTATGGTGAGGGTGGAGCCAAGAGTAAAAAAACTTATTCTTGAAAGACAGGGAAGTAAGCCAATAGGAACACCCTCCTCTCCCCCAACAAAAAGACAGCAGTTCTCGCAAGTCCCATACCATTCAGTATATTTTATTGAAGAGGACATTTACACAGGTTTAAGTCAAACTGAATGTATGCATGACATTTTCCCAGTGTCATCATAATCTCAACATGGTATTATAAATCAATGAAGCAACACACTCATTAAACAATGTCAAAGCACAGTATAAAACTGTGTACTGCATGTGACATGGCCACTCTCTCTTTGGATTCAAAGTTGATTTTCAAGGGATCTATAGGGGGTCATGAAATCAATTTTTTCTTTGTGTAAACACTGATGAGAGAGACCTCTTGTAACCTCTCCCTGACCCTCTCCCCTTTTTTTCTGTGCTTCATATTGAACACATACCTTGTGTTGCCAGGATGTTCTTTTACTTGAGTCCAACATTTACCATAATAATGAAACTCCAGGTAACCTTTTATATCAGTGACTTCTACTCAGGAATAAAAACTCTTCAAAGTCTACTAAAAACACCAGAATTCATGCCCACATGAAATGTTTCACCCATTATCATTTCACTTCAAGATCACTAGGTGAATTAGAAATACAATTCTGGTTATACCTTTCAGCACTTCTTTAAATGTGGGCATGTCTATAATCTCCTTTAAAGGTAATTATAGCGTTCTCTAACCTGCAACTTTTAGAATAATCTCCTCCCTGCTTATCAACTTAACTGCCCTGGTATAGGCTTGTTTTAGATTATTTGTACTGACTTTAATTATTTCACTCTCACTGCATTTTAAGATACTTTGCTTTATACATTCATTCAAATGTAGCATTGAGTTCTTTCTGTGTCAGGTATGTACCAACTTATTCTAGCCACATGTATTTCCTTGGAAGCAGATAGGACTTCAGTTGGTAGGTAAATCAATGAAAAAAATTTTTTTAATGTTTTTTATTGATATTTTGGAGAGAGAGGAAGAGAGAGATAGAAACATTGATATGAGAGAGAAACATCTATCAGCTGCCTCCTGCAAACCCCCTACTAGGGATCGAGCCTGCAACCTGGGCATGTGCCTTGACCAGGAATCAAACCCAGACCTCTCAGTCCATGAGACGATGCTCAATCTGTTGAGCCACACTACCCAGGCAAGAAATTTTTTTAAATAAAGATTTTTAGAACTGCTTTGGGTTGATTTGTGCCAGACTCTCCCCAGCCCAAGTTTATATGTTCAAATCTTAACTGCTAGTGCCTCAAAATGTGACCTTGTTTGAGATCTTTACAAATGTGGTCAAGCTAAAATGAGATCATTAGGATGGGTTCTAACCCAATAAGATTGGCATCCTCAAGAAAAGGGAAAATTTGGACACAGAGTAGTCAATGTGAAAAGCACGAGAAGACTAATATCTACCAGCTAAAGAGAACGGTTGGAACAGATCCCTTACATCCTCAGAAGGAATCAGCCCTGTTGACAACTTGACTTTGGACTTCTAGATTCCAAAACTGTGATACAACAAATTTCCCTTGTTTAAGCCACCCCGTCTGTGGCACTGTTACAGCAGTTCCTGCAAACTAAAATAAGAACATACATCTATGGTGCTTTGGAAAGTGTACCAAATAAAATAGTAGTTCCCCACCAGAGGTGCTTTTCCTTTCCAGGTATTTGGTAATATCTGAAAATATTTTTTGACTGCAGTAACGTGTGTGTGTGTAGGGGGGGTGCTATCAGAATCTAGTGGGTAGAGGCCATGGATGCTGCTAAATATTCTATTATGCACAGGACAGCCCCACCACCCACCACCACCATCCCCACCGCCGCAGCACAGTGCTGCTATCAGAACTAAGATCTCACACAGTGCCGAGGTTGAGAAACCCTGGAATAAAATGGAGAAGGCCAGCCCTCTCTTTGTCACCTACTATTACTCAGTTAAGTAGGCTGAATTTTGGTGTTAACAGTTATAAAATGGAAACACCACACAATGTAGATGAAAGGAATACATAAGATAATGTATATGAGGATGAACAGTGAAGAAGGATGTATGTTTAAGCTAAGAGTTGAAGTCAACTCCTTTCACTGAGAGCCACTATTATTAGGTGACAGAGGAGGGGGAATAGAAAAGGTGAGGGTTATGAAAAGAAGAAGAGAGCCCAGCCAGTGTGGCTCAGTGGACTGAGCATCATCCCATGGATTGAGAGCTTCTGGTTGGATTCCTGGTTGGGTCACATGTCCAGATTTCAGGCTCGATCCCCAGTAGGGGGCGTGCAGGAGGCAGTCAATTGGAGTATCTGTTTCACATCGATGTTTCTATCTCTCTCGCTTCCCTTCTCTCTAAAAAATCAATAAAAACATTTTTTTTAAAAAAGAGGAAGGGAGATGGACATTCACATTATCCCATCAGAGAGCTAAACCATGGATGAAAGATGCTTGTGTACAGAAAAAAGAAAAAAAAAACTTCATGTATGGGTTTGGTTTTATATAATTTTCCCTCCCATTCCACTGAGGGCAGACTTTATAATACCTTGGGAAAATTTAAAAGAGGTCCTTCCTCTGGGAAAACACGGATCTGCAGTAGGTAGAGCTCAAGCAAAGTGAAATGTAGCCCTTCCTCCATGGTGGAAACTCCTCTCCCGGGCTAAGCTGGGAGAGGGGGACTTGGGGCCACACGCCCCCTTGATGAGGCATGCTTCTGTGTGCACTTCCAGACTGCACAACTGTTTATAAGGCCTGACTAGGGCAGTGGCATGTACATTGCTGTTTTCAGATTAATCTATGGAGTCTGTCACATTAACACATTCCCCCTGAGAAGATACTTCTGCTTGTGGCTCTTGAAAAGGCAGAAGCAATAATTACGACTGCAGCCCAGAGAAGGCTGAGAGAGCTGGTTAGCTGCATAGAAAGAATGAAACAAAGGCCAATGGAAATGCCAACCAAAACCCATCCTAAGTCACAGAGTAGAGAGGACACAGATCAAAAGATTCGGTTTAGAGGCATAGAACCTCACAAAGGTATTAAGTTAAAGGAGATTTATATGTCTGATATTCCCTACATTACTAGGAGATGGGATACGTCCTAGGAACCTCAGTATTCCACGACATTGTCTCTCTGAGAAGCTCATTAAGTTCATTCAACCAATAGTCAATTGTGTGTCCACTTAATTGGGCCACAGTGCCCAGGCATTTGGTCAAACACTGAATGTTTCTATGAAGGTGTTTTGGGGGAGATATTATTAACACTTAATCAGTGGACTTTTAATTAAGCAGATTATCCTCGTAATATTGTGGGCTTTATCCAAGCAGTTGAAGTCCTCGATAGAACAAAGACGACCTCCCCAAGGAACAAGGACGTTGCCAGCCTTCGGACTCAAAATGAAACTCTTCCCCCAGTCTCCAGCCTGCCATCATATTTTGAACTAGCCACACCTCACAATCATGTTAAACCAATTCCGTTCCCCAAATGTTCATTTATCCCACACACATTTACCTTTTTTTCCCTGTTTTTGGCTGTGCACAGAGGACTAACTTGATAGATTTTAATGTATGAGTCCAAGACATTCTTAAAATTAGTTGCTAACTTTTATTCTAGCATTAATTTTGTGTCTGCTGTTTAAGTACTTCTAAACATTTTATAAAAATGTTTCTTATTTAAAATTTAAAGAGAGTTTTCAGATATTCAAATTCTTATCTGACTCATAGAAAACAGAGAAAAATTCTGTTTTAGTGTATACTATATGCACTCTCCAAAATATTTTATGACACACCTAAGTCCATGGATCACAGACTAACTTTTTACATTAAGTAAGGATTTGGGTCCAAGGGAAGAGAATGATCATCCTTGCACGTTTTAAAATACAGTTATGTTGTACATTTTGACAAGTCATAAAAAATGAGCTAATATTAATTCAAAGCTCACTGCTTTTGCTGTTTTCAAGATACAGTTGCTTTTGCGTTCATAAGAAATAATTATTTTCACAGTTTGGTAACATAATTTAATAAGAAACTTTCTGGGACTTCATACAGGGTGGGCAAAAATAGATTTACAGTTGTATGGAAATAATACAAGTAAATGATACCATAATTAATAAATATTATTTGTGTACACACACACATTCAGTTGGTTCAGTTCCTTTGGAGAATACTAATATATTAAGCACCTGCTATAAATAATAAATTTAAGTTAAAAATTTCTTTTCTTTTTCCTTATTGATTTTAGAAAGAGAGGAAGGGAGAGGGGAAGATAGATAGAAACACTGATGAGAAAGAAGAGCAATTGACCACCTCCTACATGCCCCCCACTGGGGATCAGGCCCACAACCTGGGCATGTGCCCTGACTGCCAATCAAACTGGCGACCTCTTGGTATATGGGTCGACAATCTACCACTTAGCTACACTGGCTGGACAACATTTTTGATGCTAAATGTCAGGAAATACACCAGGTATTTAACATGAGTTATTTCCTTTGAAACTCATACCATCTTGAGGTGGATACGGCTATTTCCAAAATTTACCAGTGAGGAAACTGAGGCACAGGATTAAGTAATTTGCCCAAGCCAGTGAGCTAGAGTTTCTGCCATTCTGCCATCAGAATGCATAACCTTGCCTACTGTGGTATAGCAGCAATGCCAGGCATCAAGATGTGTTGACATGGCCCCGGGCTTCAGTGGGTATTAGATGTATGTGGAATAAACCTAGTACTTGGTGAACGCCCCCGAGATTTTTGTTCCAATATAGTAAAAAATAATAAAAATAAAGTAATACATAAATACAATTTAAATATAAAACATGAATCCACCAAGTTAAACAGGAACCAAATTTGATGAAGTAAATGCCATAAAACTACTGTATTAGATATACTAGTTCAGTGTCAGAAAAAAGCAGAGTGGTAAAGGCCAATGAAGGACACAGTGGCCCTATTCCTGCAGTATATTCATAAGCTGTGGGGATCAGGTGTAAAATTTTAAAAGGGCGTTCTATTCCATATAAAAGTGCTTCTACCTTGCACCTGGAAATTACTGTACCTTAGGAAAGAACGATGCTCAGATAGTATATTGTTAGACTCTAGGGAGGAAAACGGTCTAGATTTGTTTTTAAATTTTTTCTCTTGTATATTTTAAGGTTTATAGCTCCTAGAGAGATTTGTGTGCATCTCTGCTTGAACACAGGCTCATTATGTTCAGAACAAAAACCAGAGCAATGTGTCCTGCAGGTACAATGTTTTTCCAAGCAAAACCATTAGTCCACCAGGAGTTGCCCATTAAACGTGTGTCTTTTTACAACCAGCTGGATCACTTCCTATGACTCATAACAGGGTTATTTACAAATGAGAGACTGAGAGTGTAACGTCTTCTACCTCAGCCACGGCACTTTCTGTTCTATGGAGAATATATAAAAGTAAGCAACAGAAAGGAACCATTTCCTGCCAGTTAACGAGATGCTAGTTAAGAACCCAAGGCAAAGCCCAGGGCCCTTAAACTAGCCTTCCATTAACTGCTAGGAAATGCCTACAGAGAGGTCACCACTGGTGATGCAGGAGAGGGCAGACCATCTGGGGGAAATATTCACCTCTGCACCACAGGGGAGCTGCTGGACGAAGAAGACAAATGAGGAGCAATTCAAATGAACCTTTTCTCTTACTTTTCATCTGAAATCAGTTCCATCAAGACGACAGCATTCCATGGAAGGAAAATCATGGCGTCTTCTATTTTCCTCCTTGTTTTTTCATTTCTTTTTCAGAGCTTTTACTTTCTCTTCCTTCGATGCCATGGCAAACTCCACCAGGAGGATCCCGTTACAGACCTGGCATTAGGCATTTCAATAAAGGGCTCGTGATGCCCGTCTGCTCTCTTGATGCTTCACGTTGGTTCTAAATGACACACAGTGCTGTTTTACTTTGTTTTGCCCAAGGATCAAAATAAAACCAGACTTCCACAAAATACCTAGGTCGGGCTAATCTTAAAGCCCTAGTAAACTCACTTCCTAGAAATATTCGCAACACGTCATTCCCACTTGATTAAAGATTTTAAAAAATCAATTTTGGTTTGAAAACAGCCTTATGCCTGGAGCTGCCGATGTGATGTATTGCTTTTGGGTTTGCTTCCCCAAATGTCAGCAGATGGAGGAACCGAAAAGAAGTAGAAGGATCTCCAAGTGTCCAGGAAAAAGAAAACAGAAGTTTTTTCCTCTGGCTGCATGTCCCAAGTTCATGCCCTTACCCCCACCACTACTAGTCTTGTTTCTGTGACACTTCTGGTGGCTTTTCTCCACATGCTGCTTCTGCTTTGTTTCTCCTTGCACACCAAAACACAGGACTCCAAGGTTCCTCAGAAACCCCAGAAAGTATCAACAGACACAAAAGGAGTATGGAGCCATGCAGACAGCTCCCCGAGATTAAACTGAGAAGAACTTGGTGAGCTATACACGGGGAGTATTTTTATATTCTTCTAGATCTGGTGCTCAGTCTTTCATTTTTCCAAACTTGCCTAAACACCTTGGGTTTACAGTGACTACCCTGAAGAGCACCGTTAGTAACTGGCTGTTATTTAATCATCCACTTGGCTCAAGATGCTCATCAGAGCACCATTCCAGTCACATACATAGTCTCGGCGCCAGGAATCTAGTACATGAAATGCTCTCCATCTTTATCACATATGTATTTCAAGTACGTGAAACCCACCAACATGGGCAACGTGTTGACTCAGTTTTGTGAGGTAATTGCTCATGTAAAGAATTTAACAGAGAGGCAAAAGGAGGTGGTGTTATCAGAACATCCCTTCTTAATTTAGTATTGCTTGTATCTTATTGCTATGAAAACTTACTGCAATGATAAAGAGAAATTCAGGGAAATGCATTAAAGATGCTACTCTTCCAGGTTGGGAAATTTCATTAAGGACCCTGACTCGGATCCCGAATTCTTGGTGGGATAGAAAGTAGGGATGTCAGGCCTCACATTGACCTTTAAAAACAGATGAAAGGAGGAAGCAGAAGAGCAATGTTTTACTTAGTGTTTTCCTTTGGGGAGGATTTAAATAATAGCACTTCTTCCTTTTCTATCTTCCCGTCACATTTCACATCTTTATCCAGTTCACACAGCTTCATTTTCCTAGTTTTCTGGCCATGTTGGTAAAGCAAAAGCAGTTATTACTATAAAGAGTCAATGACTGTTTTAATTTATTTTATGAAAATAAGGAATTTGACCTTACATGCAAATACTTAGTTTTATACCATCAGTGCCTCCATGGTGACTAACTTTACAAAGCTGGAGGGTTTTAAGTAACTAGTTTTATGTTAGCAGGAAAGGTCACCAAATTGGGAAGAACTGCATTTCTCCACATTGTTACTGGTTTCTTGGCATGCAGATTCACACTGTAAGACAATGCAAACTTAGTCTAACTCAAATCCTCCAACGAGCTAAATGAGACGTGTTCTTCTTCTTTCTGCTCCCAAATGATTATACCGGAGGAGAAAATAGTTGGTTTCGTGCCATTCCATCAAGTATAACATATTCAAAATGTAAAGCACAAACTAAGCAATTAAATGGCACTCTGTATTCACAAGATTTTTTAAAGAGTTTTTATGGATTTTTAAAGAGAGAGAAGGGAGAAGGAGAGAGAGAGAAAACATTGGAAAGGGGAAATGGTGGCGAAGTGAATGGAGCTACACAGACCATCTCCCAGGACCAAAGTGGATTTACAACGAAAATAAAGGCAAATCCTCAGGAAGGGGCAACCAAAAGACACCTTGGAGGACCACATAACCAGGGACACCGACTCAATCCTGATAGGCTTGCGAGGACGCGAGAGGCGGCCAGGAGCCCACAGTCTGCAGCAGCCTGGGCAGGGACCAGGGGACTTGGTGGGAAGTTGCTGCTGCCACCTCGGCTGCGACCCCGCCTGATTCCTGCGAATTCTGCTGCCTGACAAGCCCTCGGCTGGTGCCGCACGGACTTGCTGGGACCAGGGGACTCGGTGGGACCAGGGGGCTCGGCGGGAAGTTGCTGCTACCGCCTCCCTTGCTACCCTGCATGAGTCCTGGGAACTCTGTTGCCTGCTAAGCTCTCGGCTGGTGCCGCACGGACTCGCAGGGACCAGGGGACTCTGCTGGAAGCTGCTGCCACCTCGGCAGTGTCCCGCTACCACAGCTCAGTCCTGGGGTTTCTGCTGAGTGCAATGCCCTGGGCTGGTGCCACAGACACTGCTGCCCTTGGCTGGAAGCAGTGCCCTCGGGTTAAAAGTCCCAGGCAGCTCCACGACGCAGAGTCTAGACAGAGGCTAAATTGGCAGCAGCCACTCACCTTGGGCTCCGGCAGAGGGAAGGCAGACTGGACTGGAACTGTGTGGGGACACTCAAGTTTTGGAGGGTGCTAAGAGCTTTTGCTGAGCACAGCCACGCAAGACTGTGGTCATTTTAATCCTTCCCAGGGCCCTGGGGAGAGGTGGCAGCCCCTCCCTCAGAGATTCAACCCCACCTGGTGGCCATTGAAATGCTAACTGAGGACCATTAACAACCAGCAGCTGCCACTTGGGAAATCCTTTTACACTGAGCACCTGAGGGACTTTTTCAGGCAACTCAGAAACCAAGGTTCTTCAGGTGACCTCTATTAATAGCCTCCAGGCAAAAAAAGCTAGAGGATAATTACCATTTCCTGGTCTAGCAACACTAACCAGAAAAGATAAGACTTGATGGTGATGTTTAAAGTGGGTCCTCCCTGGCTCATCCAAACCCAGGAGAGGGTGCCACAAACAGCAGAACATCAACACTCACAGGGAAAATTTGGCAGACTCCAAAGCCCACTGTGATAGCCAAAATGGTGAAACACAGAAACAAAAGCCAAATGAAAGAACAAGAGACCTCTACAGAAGATGAGATAAATGAGGTGCAGTTAAGCAAGTTAACAGAACTAGAACTTAGAGCCATGATGTTGAGGAAGCTAAACAGCATGTGTAAGGACATGAGCACCATGAGTAAAGACATAGAAATGTTGAAAATCAACCAGTTGGAAATTAAAAACCAACAGGAAGAAATGAAGAATGACAGATCAGAAATGAAAAACACTTTGGGAGGTCCAAAAATCAGAGTAGGGGAAGCTAAGGACCGGATCAGTGAATTAGAAGACAGGCTAGAAAAAAATCAACCAATCAGAAAACAAAAAGGAAAAAACGATTAAAAAACAGGAAGACAGCTTAAGAGAACTGTGGGACAACTGGAAACGGAATAATATTCGCATCATAGGAGTCCCTGAAGAAGAAGAAAATAAGCAAGGGTTAGAGAATATTCAAAGAAATAGTGACAGAAAACTTCCCTAATTTGGTGAAGGAAGAAGGCATTCAAGTTTAAGAAGTACAGAGAGCCCCAAGTAAGAAGAACCCAAACAGGCCCACACCAAGACACATAGTAATCAAACTGCCAAAAATTAAAGACAAAGAGAGAATCCAAAAAGCAGCAAGAGAGAAGCAACAGGTTACCTACAAAGGAAACCCCATAAGGCTCTCAGCTGACTTCTCACAAGAAACACTACAGGCCAGAAGGGAATGGCATGAAGTAATCAAGGTCATGAAAAACAAGGATCTGAATCCAAGACTACTCTACCCAGCAAGGCTATCATTCAAAATAGAAGGTCAAATAAAGAGATTCCCAGACAAAAAAAAGGCTAAGGGAATACATTAGCACCAAACCAGCACTGCAAGAAATGTTAAAAAGACTGCTGTAATTACCAGGAGAAATGGGAAGAAAAATAGAACTACACTAAAAAAAATGGCAATAAATATGTACATATCAATAATCACCTTAAATGTAAATGGACTGAATGATCCCATAAAAAGACACACAGTAGCTGATTGGATAAGAAAGCATGACTCATCTATATGTTGTTTATAAGAGACCCACCTCACAACAAAAGACTCACATAGACTGAAAGTGAAGGGATGGAAAAAAAAATCTTCCAAGCAAATGAAAAAGAAAAAAAAGCTGGGGTAGCAATATTCATATCTGATAAAATAGATTTCAGAATGAAGGCCATAATTAGAGACAAAGAAGGCCACTATGTAATATTGAAAGGATCTATCCAACAGGAAGATATAACCTTGATAAACATATATTCACCCAATATAGGAGCACCAAAATATATCAAAAACTTCTGGAGGACTTCAAAGGAGAAATTGATAGCAATACAATCATAGCAGGAGACTTCAACACCCCACTGACATCACTGGATAGATCCTCTAGACAAAAAATTAGCAAGGAAACAGAGACTCTAAATGAAGCACTAGACCAAATGGATTTAATAGATATCTACAGAGAAGTACACCCCAAACCTACGGAATTCACATTCTTCTCAAGTGCACATGGGACATTCTCAAAAATAGACCACATGTTAGGGCACAAACTAAGTCTCTACAAGTTCAACAAGACTGAAATCATATCAAGCATCTTCTCAGATCACAATGGCATGAAACTAGAAATCAATTGCAACAAGAATATACAAAGACATTTGAACACATGGAAGCTAAATAGCATGTTATTAAACAATGATGGATCACCAAGGAGATCAAGGAAGAAATCAAAAACTTCCTGGAAACCAATGAAAATGAAGACACAACAACACAAAATCTATGGGATGCAGCAAAAGGAGTTCTGAGAGGGAAGTTCATAGCACTACAGGCCTACCTCAAAAAAGAAGAAAAATCTCTAATAGACTATCTAACCTCACAACTTAAAGAACTAGAAAACAAACAAACAAATAAAAACCCCAGAGCAAGTAGAAGGAAGGAAATAGTAAGGATCAGAGCAGAAATAAATGACATAGAGACCAAAAAAACAATTCAAAGGATCAATAAAACAAAGAGCTGGTTTTTCGAAAAGATAAACAAGATTGATGGACCCTTAGCTAGACTCACCAAGAAACAAAGAGAGAGAACCCAAATACACAAAATCAGAAATGAAAGAGGAGAGATAACAACTGACACCACAGGAACACAAAAGATAGTTAACAACTACTATGAACAATTATATGGCAACAAATTCGACAATCTAAGTGAAATGGACAAATTTCTAGAAGCACATAGTCTCCCAAAACTGGATCAGGAAGAGATAGAAAACTTGAACAGACCAATAACAACAGAAGAAATTGAAGATGTAATCAAGACTCCCAGCAAACAAAAGCCCAGGCCCGGATGGCTTCACGGGGGAGTTTTACCGAACATTCAAAGATGAACTAATACCCATTCTCCTCAAACTATTTCAAAAAATTCAAGAAGAAGGAAGACTGCCAAACTCGTATTATGAAGCCAGCATAATTCTAATTCCAAAACCAGAAAAAGACACAACAAAGAAAGAAAACTACAGACCAATATCCCTTATGAACATAGACGCCAAAATCCTGAACAAAATACTAGCAAATTGAATACACCAAAAAAATTATTCACCATGACCAAGTGGGATTCATCCCAGGGATACAAGGCTGGTACAATATTCGCAAATCCATAAAGGTGATATACCACATAAATAAGATGAAGAATAAAAACCACATGATCATATCAATAGATGCCGAAAAAGCCTTCGACAAAATCCAGCATCTATTTCTGATAAAAACATTCAGCAGTGTGGGAATAGAGGGATCTTATCTCGACATAATAAAGGCCATATATGAAAGACCTTTAGTCAACATCATACTCAATGTGCAAAAACTAAAAGCATTTCCCTTAAGAAGAGGAACAAGGCAAGGATGCCCACATTCACCACTCCTATTTATCATAGTACTGGAAGTCTTAGCCACAGCAATCAGACAGAAAGAAAAAATAAAAGGGATCCAAATTGGAAAGGAGGAAGTGAAATTGTCATTTGCAGATGACATGATACTATACGTAGAAAACCACAAAGACTCCATCAAAAGTTTACTAGACTTAAATGAATTTGGCAAAGTAGCAGGATACAAAATTAACGTCAAAAAAATCGATGGCATTCTTATACCCCAATGATGAACTCACAGAAAGAGAAACTAAGAAAACAATCACATTTACCACTGCGGCAAAAAAATTAAGATACCTAAGAATAAACTTAACCAAAGAAATAAAGGACCTATTCACAGAAAACTACAGGTCATTGAAAAAAGAAATAGAGGAAGATATAAAAAAGTGGAAGCACATACCCTGTTCATGGATTGGGAGAATTAACATCATTAAAATGTCCATATTACCCAAAGCAATCTATAGATTCAACGCAATCCCCATCAAAATACCAACGGCATACTTCACAGAATTAGAACAATTTTTTCAAAAGTTCATATGGAACCAAAAAAGGCCACGAATAGCCACAGCAATCTTGAAAAAGGAGATCAAAGTTGGAGGGATCACAATACCAGATTTCAGGTTATACTACAAAGCCACTGTAATCAAAACAGCCTGGTACTGGCACAAGAACAGGTATATAGACCAGTGGAACAGAACAGAGAACCCAGAAATGGACCCAAGGCAATATGCTCAATTAATATTTGACAAAGGTGGCAAGAGCATAAAGTGGAGTAAGGACAACCTCTTTAATAAATGGTGCTGGGAAAATTGGACAGCTACTTGCAGAAAAATGAAACTAGACCATCAACTTACACCCTACATGAGAATAAACTCAAAATGGATGAGTTTAAATGTAACACATGAAAATCCTAGAAGAGACTGTAGGCAACAAAATTTCAGACATCATACGCAGCAGAATTTTTACTGACACATTACCTAAGGCAACAGAAACTAAGGAGAAAGTGAACACATGGGACTACATCAAACTCAAAAGCTTCTGCACAGCAAAAGATACAATCATCAAAACGAAAAGGCTACCCACTGTATGGGAGAGCATAATTGCCAATGATATATCAGGTAAGGGATTAATTTCCAATACATATAGAGTGCTCATACAACTCCACAAAAGGAAGAATCCAATTAAAAAATGGGCAGAGGAACTAAATAGACACCTCTCCAAACAGGACATACAAATGGCTAAGAGACATATGAAGAAATGCTCATCATCACTAATCATCAGAGAGATGCAAATTAAAACAACAATGAGGTATCACCTCACAGCTGTCAGAATGGCCGCCATCAACAAATCATCAAACAGCAAGTGTTGGCGAGGGTGTGGAGAAAAGGGGACTCTAGTGCACTGCTGGTGGGAATGCAGACTGGTGCAGCCACTATGGAAAACAATATGGTGTTACCTCAAAAAATTAAAAATTGAACTTCCATTTGACCCAGTGATCCCACTTCTAGGAATATACCCTAAGAAGCCTAAAACACCAATCAGAAAGAATATATGTACCCCCATGTTTGTAGCAGCACTATTTACAATCGCTAAGATCTGGAAAGAGCCCAAGTGTCCATCAGTAGACAAATGGATAAAAAAGCAGTGGTACATATACACAATGGAGTACTATGCAGCTGTAAGAAAGAAAGATCTCTTTTCCTTTGAGACTACATGGAGGGAACTTGAAAGTATCATCCTAAGTGAAACAAGCCAAACAGAGAAAGAGAAGTTTCATATGATCTCACTTATTTGTGGAATATAATGGACATAACAGTCTGAGGAATGGGGTAGTCCCAGAGACGCGGAAGTGGGGTACAGACTGACAATCCCCTAAAGAGGGAGGTGGGGGGGAGAGATAAACCACAGAACTTATATGCATGTATGCATGAACAGTGGACATGAACAACAAACTGGGGAAAGGGCAGGGAGGGAGGGGGAGGGGGGAATCAGTGGGGGAAAAAGGAGAAACATCTGTAACAAAAATTAATTAATAAAAAAATCAAAAAACAAAAACAAAAAACCATTGATGTGAGAGGGAAACATCAATCAGTTGCCTCCCCCACAGCTCCTACTGGGAGTCGAGCCTGCAACCTCTAGGTGCAAGGGATGATGCCCAATCAATTGAGCCATACAGGCCAGGACTACAACATAGTTTCAAGCCATTAATTAACATTTTTAGTTCTTGTTTATATTTGCATTTGGGAAATCCTAGCCCTTCCATTTTGGAAGTACAAAAACATACTTTTGTACAGGAAGTGACTACAGAAAATGTCAAGGCCTCAGTCATACAGAGAAAGGATAGTCCTTACCTGCTTTATCCTAACTCTATCCTCATTTATCTCAGTTCCCAGAGTAAGACTGTTTCTCACCTTATCATACATCTCTTGTCCTTTATAAATGAGTTGGGCTTGGAAATATAGATATATTTTACATGTATAATGCAAGTAAATATTTCAGTCTAAAAATCAAAACTGGGACAGCTTGACATGAATTTATTAATCACTGCACCTGCTCAGGCACTATTACAATGAGATCATTTCTTGTCATTACACCTGTCAGTAAATACTTTTCCTTCAGATTGCCACATATTCTCATCATTTACTAAGGCATGCAGAGCTTTGTCTCACATCATTTTTAGACATTTTTTTGTGCAATGACCTCAGAAAACAACTCCAGAGCTTTTATGAGGGAGCTGAGGAAGAAACCTCAGCCTGTTTTCCCTGAACTTTCAACCACATTTAACCAAAGTTATCCAGATTAAAAGACCTTTCATAATCATGGATGGATAGCCCTATACTATAAGACTATACAAAAATCAACCAATTGTTTCTCTTGTGTTTTAATTTAAAAAAAAAACAAAACAACTAAAACAACCATAGTTAATTTCTCATGATATGCTCACTACATGCCTTTCTGTAAATTGTGGCCCACTCATAAAAATTAACATTGATGTTTATGAAGCCTAGTGACTTGATTTGCACTCATACAAGATTCAAAACAGTCGCTTAAAAATTATATAAGTGGTACCAACTTATAATGAGAAGAACAACTTAGACAATTTTACTACTATATGTATACATCTTAAGAAGAAAGCCACTCCCTGGCCGGTTTGGCTCAGTGGTTAGAGTGTCGGACTGCGGACTGGAGAGTCCCAGGTTCGATTCCGACCAAGGGCAGGTACTTCGGTTGTGGTTTGTCCTGGGTCCTGGTTGGGGTCATGCGGGTGACAACCAATCGATGTGTCACTCTCACATCAATGTTTCTCTCTCTCGCTCCCACTCTGTCTGAAGATAAATGTAGAAATATCCTCCAGTGAGGATTAAAAAGAAAAGAAAGCCAGTTATGAAACAATAAATACAGTATGACTTCTATTTTAATATATATTTCTAAATGTAAGTATTATAAATATATTTATATAAACATATAGTGACACATATATTTATAGCCTCAGATCTGAAAGTTGGTTTACAAAACATCACAGATATTCTCTCTGTGGTCAGACAATGGGCCTTTTCAGTTCCATTATTTTGTATTTTTCTATAAACTCTTTTATAATGAACAGGTGTTAACTATATAATCAGGAAAAATATTTTTAAAATAGGAAAATAAATGTATAATCAACCATACAATTCTAAGATTAGAAGGGCTATGTCTTTAAATTCTTTAGAAAGAAATGCTAATTTAAAAACTTACTTGAAAACAGTATTACATCTTCAAGATTCTGAAAATAATTTTTCCAGACCGGGTAAATGATTAACACCCATTTTCCACCTGGAAGTAAATTAGGTACTGGAAATACATAGTCATTAAGGACAAAGCAAAGGTAGAAATGTTTTTGAGCCTAGAGGATTAGCAGTAATATTTTCATTATCTCTTTGACTCTATAACAACTAATTGCAGTTTGTTTGGGCCCAGTTAAGTGGATTCATAATTATATCATTTAATTTTAATGAAATTAAAGGAAGGTAACCATCACAACAGGGACAGATGCCTTTAAAAGATTCTTGCAAAGAAAGCACAGATTGCAGTGAATATGACTCATCCAAGCCCAAGCAAATCATTAAATGGTAGAGCTGAGATCTCCCACTCCTGACACAAGATCTTCATTAACATTACACCTTAGAAGCCACTGCCATCAGATGATCCAAAATAATCAAAGAATATTTGTATATGAATATTTGATAAATTAACCTCAACTGAAGTGCATTCTGCAGATATCAGTGATAGTATTAAGCTGTCACTTTAGCAACATGTAAAAAATGAACATCCAAGATGTAAAGATGAACATCCCTTAAAGCTGTCACATCATATGCTATGCAGTATTTCAACAAATTTCTCTATTAAACGTTATGGTAAGTGTTTAGAAGTCTCTTAAGGTTTTCATTGTGACAACCAAGTGCCATGTACCAAGGAGGAAGCTCTCCTTCCTGCAGTAGTAAAATGGATTGCAATGGTGCTCTGAAAACAGCAGACACACATTCTAAAATCACTTTTGGGGGAGTGGGGGCAAATACTGCTGGGAGGCAGAAAACCTTGCAAAAATTGGAGGACGCAATTCACAAATCACACCTTGTGGGAGAGTTGTTCTTTTGGATGAGACAATGGATTACGGTGTTTCAGCTTATGGTATCTGCAATGTGCTATTTCAGTAATGAAATACATTTAAAAAACTACATTATGTGTGAGCCACTACAAATAGGTGCCTGTGCCCAGCTCGTGTGGCTCAATGGATTGAGTGTCATCCCACACACCAAGAGGTCACAGGTTCGATTCCTGGTAAGAGTATATACCTGGGTTTGGGGCTTGACGCCCAGTAGGGGCTTTGCAGGAGACAGACAACTGATACTTCTATCTCTCTCTTCCTCTCTCTTCCTCCCTCTCTAAAATCAATAAAAATATATTAAAAATAAAAAGATAGGTGCCTGTGATGGAACAGAGAAAGGAATCTGTCTGAACACCACAAACACAGCCTTGGCTGTGAAATGCATTCATGACATCATTCACAAACAAGCTGCTGCAGCAAATAAAAACCGGAAGCAAAAACAATGAGTAAACTGCTACCAGATGTCAATCAGAGCCTCTGTTATACAAGTCCCTTCACCTGTAACACCTAATGAATGGTATACCTTGAAGCTGGGCAACAGTAGGCCCATTGCTTTACATCATGGCCCCACCTTTTATCACTAAATGGCAGTTTTTAAAATATGGAGGAATTCTTACAATATTTAATGACATGGAGTGTGAATACATTGATACATCTTCGGAAGCATCCACTGACTCACTGGCTGTCTCATATCAGAATCCTTAAATGGCTTATCAATTAAAGGATAAGTGGTGAATTTTTATTTTACAATAGTGTCAACTTTGTCGACTTTTAGTTTGATAAAAAGTAGTCATGCCTGGTGAGAGCGGCTTAGTTGGTTGAGTGACATCCCCTGCATTGAAAGGTTGCTGGTTCGATTCCTGGTCAGGGCACATGACCACTTAATCTCAATCCCCTTCCCCACTTTCTCTCTCTAACTAGACACACACACACACACACACACACACACACACGGAAATAAGTTACTCAAAAGCTTTCACTTTTGTACAACTGAGAAAATTAAAAATGGACCTTTCTAATTCTGTAAGAGCTTCCAAATAAAGTGTTTCAATAAAGTAGAAATATACTTGTTAAAATATAGCACCTACTATGTTTAACATTAGAAAATATTTACATTTAATCATCCTATTTTCAACAAATGCATTGGAAACTTGGGGATGACACTGAAAAAATATGGTTTATCATTTAGCAGTCAGACACATTTAGTTCTATGCATATTAGTGAAATAATTTTTTCAGCTGTAATAGCCTTAAAATCTAGTATAAAAATAAATAGCGCCTACAACCAGACCTTAAGTTGCTATATCATGAATTGCTAAACAGAGATATGAAAAAAAGAGAGAATGTTTCAGTTATATTGCTCTGGTTTCAGCTATTTGTGAATAATGCAATAGTGTTTTATAGTATGAAAGAAAAGAAAATGATTTTTAGATCAATGTTTGTTCCAGCTTTTTCTACTCTTTGGAAATTATTTCCATTTTATGTATGTTTTATACTAATTTTATTAATTCAATAATATAAATAAAAATTTATGAATGTATGTATATGTATTTACTTACCAAGAGTGTTATAAAAATTAACCTAATGGGATTTATAATTTTAAAATGTAGTTCGATGGTCTCCATGACAGATGTATGTAAAACAAGCTTTAAGCACTCCAAATGCAGTAAGAGAACAGTTAAATAACAGTTTTATTTTATGTTATAAGTAAGCACATCCAAATCAATACCTGCTATGTGGATTAGGGCACAAGGTAAGGAGATATTTTCCAGGCGAACTGTTGTTCCTCCTAGTTCGGTCACGCCTGCTGGATGCAAACTGTTCTGCTGCTGTAGCGGCCAGAGCACCAGGACGCAGTGCTCATTTCAGAGACGTCATTTCCCAAAGTGAGATGGTGATCTCTGGAGGGAACGAGACCTTTCTGTTCTCAAGCCCTGTGATCGTTCGTGCCTCTGTTTAAATATCAACACTCTATAAAAATCATAGCCATTTATCTTACAATTCAAGAATTCTCCATAGTTGCCACATAGCAATTTTATTACAGAAAAAAAAAAAGGGAAGTAAATTTCTTTACTATTCCCAAGTCAGATAATGGAATTCACATCTTTCTCCTTGTCTTGTTTATCGGGGACTTTCTGATAAGTACTCTGTACTTCGTGTGAGCATCAGAGCAGGTATACAAAGTGATCATTTAATTTGGGAATTGGGCATTATTGGTTTCCATTTGTTTTGCTAACAGCTATAAATATATTTAAAAGTTACAGTGAACTATCAATAAGATTAATCACATTAGTTTCAAAGAATTAAAACCTCATTATATATATACTTAAATGACAATATAATGGTGTCTATTCTCTCTATAACTGTAGATTAAAAAAAAAAAAAAAAAAGTCTTCTGTCCTGCCCGATTTGGCTCAGCGGTTACAGGGTCAGCCTACAGACCAAGGGGTCTCGCGTTCAATTCCTGGTCAAGGGCATGTGCCTAGGTTTCAGATTTGATGCCCGGCCCTGGCCTTGGTCACGCAGGAGGCAACCAAGCAATGTGTCTTTCTCACATTCATGTCCCTTTCTCCCTCTCTCTCTTTCCCTCTCTACCTTCTACTTTCTTTCTAAAAAAAGATAAATAAAAATAAAACTCTTCTGATAGTAAATATAATATACACTCACTGTTAAAAATTTAGATATGAAAAATAAAAAAATAATATAAAACAATGTGACTCATCACACAAAACGGGTGGAAAAGTAAATCAATAATCACTTGGGAAAACAATTTGGCATTTCCTACTAATACTGAAAATATGTATCCATGTAACTAACCTAATAATTCCACTTCTAGGCATGTAGCCCCAGAGAAACCCTAAGACACTCAGAACCAGGATACACACATACAATAGTCTTAGCAACATCTTACATAATAACTCTAAACTGGTGACCAATAAGAGGTCCACTAAAAATAGAGTATTGCTGAAAGCTCACCATGGAATACTCTACAGCAAAGAAAACAAATGAACTGTAGGTACACACTACATGGAATAAATGTGTATAAAATGTAAATAAATGAACTACAGCAACAAGTTATGCAGAATTCTATACAAAAATATAAGTCAATGAACTACTGCTACGTGCTACAGGAATCATGGCATAGAAATGAGAAATGAGTGAAAGCTACACGTCATATGAAATACTGTGTAGTACTGACAAGTGAACTGTTAGATGCACACTGTATTTATTTGGAATGCTATGTCCACATGGATCTCTCAAACAATGTTGAGAGAAGATACAAGTCACAGGAAAATATACTAATTTATGATGTTCAAAAAAAAAAAGAACAGAACCTAAAATATGTGGGGCAAAGTTGGTTTTACAATTGTTTGTATGGAAACTAATACAATAATTAATAAATGAGAATGCAAAAATAGACTATTTCCTGTATTCACTATTGTAAACCTACTTTTGCCATGCCATGTATATTTTAATTATATATGTATATACATATGGTCTAAAGCTGTAAATCAAGGGAAGAGTTATCCCAATCAGAATAAGGATTACCTCTTGTCTTAGTTAGCTGGGTTGCTATAACAATAATACCTTAGACTGGTGGCTTAAACAACACACATTTCTCACAGTCCTGGAAGCTGAAGTGTCCAAGGTCAAGGTGCCAGCCTTCAGAGTGTTAGGGTGATAAGGAAATAATTATTTGGATGAAAATAAATTAGGATCAATAATATTTTTTTTCTGCTCTCACTTTAAATCCTAGATTTGTTTTTTCATGTAGCTGGTGGACTTATGCCTCCGCACAACTGCCGAGAAAGCTGCAAGCAGCTAAAAGAATGAGTCAGAATTTCTTTAGGTGTGCATGTATTTCTCCTTCTCTCTCCCCCCTTTTCTATAAGCACCCCTGTGCATTCTGGTTCCACAAGCAATCAGATTATGAGGGACCTTGGCCAGAGAATATTGGCAAAAATAAAACACGGAAATCCAGGATCCTTGGCTGTAACACCATCAGAATCCAATCCTTGTTAACAAGCCAGTCATTTAATCCAGTTCCTACGAGGTGATTAACATGGTAGGAGCCCAGGTATTTCATGTGCATAATGGTTTCTAGACTTCTCCTGAAACTGTCTTTATAAAACAGTGACTTTCAGACACACTAATTTCTTCTGGAAGGAACGTGTGTTTTAATTTCCATACTCGCGACATGTTCTTTCCAGGAGACAAAGTGCTTAACGCTGGAAATGAACAGAACCCTTGAAATGGCTGGAGTGGATACTTCAGAATTATCTGGACTTCTCCTCAGTTCATGAAGATTTATAGGCACCTGACATAATAAGGCAGACAGACACTGTGGAGACAAACCTGGTTTAAGTTCTAATGCTGTTCTTTTCCAATTATATACGTTTCTGAAGTTTCTTATTTCTCATATCAAATCAGGACAATAAAACCTATTTCATAAGGTGATCATGAGACTTCTATGAGGGAAACATTCCCCATCTCATGCGTTTCGACCTTCCTGAGCCAGGGAACCTGTGGTGCACCTCTTGAAACATGAATTTTATTCCATGATTGCCGAGTGAGGGTAAAGTAATAGGACTCATAAATAATGTAAACCATGGAGTGGATATTAAAATAGGCACATATCATAGAGTTCAAATGCACATGACTATCTAAGCTAACACAGAAAACTTCCACGAAATTTGGCGTTCAGTGAGCTGCCACAATTCCAGGCTGCCTTTTATTGGCTATATTTTGGTGACTATTTTTAGAAGTGACATATGCATGTCTTACGCACTGTTGAGCACTGAATATGCGTAGTATAGATAAAGCAGTAAAGATAAAATGTCCTGATCTAAGTAAAATTCTTTTCATTGAGGATTCCTCATGAGGTTTTAGCATTGCACTTTACGCCAACGATGAGACATCCAGAGAGATGAGCAAGTACATGCTAATGCAAAGCACAGAACACATGGGACAGAATCAATAACCCCTTGAACCTAGTGGACTAGGAAAGAAAGGTGATTTGGGGGACTTAAGAATTTTGGGGAGCCCTGGCTGGTGGCTCAGTTGGTTGGAATGTTGTCTCATTGATCAAAAGGTTGTGAGTTTGATCCTTGGACAGGGCACATACCTGGGTTGCAGGTTCCATCCCCAGTCAAGGTGTGTATGGGAGACAATCAACTGATGTTTCTCTCTCACACTGATGATATTCTCTCTCCCTCTAAAAATCAGTGAAAACATATCTTCGAGTGTATCATTACTTTTTGAAATAGCTACCCATGTCCTCCTTACTAAAATGAGGTAGACTAGATCCCCCTTATCTGTGTAGACCTAAAACTGTGGATAGTACCAATCTTTATATACACTATGGTTTTTTCCTAGACGTACATGCCTAAGATAAAGTTCAATTTATAAATTAGGCATAGTAAGAGACAGACAATAACTAATAACAAAATAGAACAATTATAACAATATACTGTTGTAAAATTTATGTGAATGTGGTCTCTCTCTCTCTGATAACCAAGAGAACTACTAAATGACTAATGGGTGGGGAGCATCCACAGTGTGGATACACTGACAAAAGGTTGATTCACATCCCAGAAGGGACAGAGTTTGAAGGTGCAAGATTTCATTGTGCTACTCAGAATGGCACTCAATTTATTAGTGGTTTACTTCTGGAATTTTTATTTTAATATTTTTGGACCACAGTTGACTATGGGTAACTAAACTTGTGGTAAGCAAAATCACAGATAAGGGGGGGACTACCACTGTAACTACACGTTGGTGATAGCAGAGAGAAAGAACCTTGCTAATAAACTATTAACTGGGGAACTTGATGCTTAAGGAGTAGGAGAAATGTACACCTTTCTCTTTTCATCATCTTTACAGATATAACAAATAACCTTAGACTAGCCTTGCAGTTTTAGAAGTATCTGTAGATATCATAATGCTTTCAAACTGAGGATTGGAATTTATTAGAAGATAATAAAAATATAGCTAGATCATCTCATAATTTGCTATTAAATAGAACAAAGTATTTTAACAGAATAGAATATGAAGGAAAATACCAGAGTGAGCTTTTCATTTAGTAAGAGTAATTATTGTTTTTTAAAGACTTTTGTTTCAATTATCTGTGAACTGTTAATAAATTTTGTGTCTGGATGGTGTGGCTCAGTGGTTGAGCATCAGTCCATGCACCAAGAGGTCGCTGGTTCAATTCCCAGTCAGGGCATATGCCCAGGTTGCGGACAAAATCCCCAGTGGGGGCAAGCTGGGGGCAGTCAATTGATGTTCTCTCTCATTGATATTTCTCTCTCTCTCTCTCTCTCTGCTTAAAATCAATAAAACTTTTTTTTAAAAAGCTTGAAAGCCTTTGATGGAAGTACCATTTGATTTTATAGATAATAAAACTGAAGCAAAAAGAGTTTATAGGCTTTGCAGAAGAAGATCATAAATTTTTGTTAATGTTCGGCCTCAAGGTAGCACTCAGGCCTCTTTATCCATTCCAAATTTATTTTTCTGTTTGTGCCAACTTTTTCTGCATTGCCAACTGATTATAAGCCTTGAAAACCTAATTCTTTAAGAAATATCCTAATTATACTTAAACAAAGACCAACATTTTCATGTAAAAGTACCTTTATTTGTAAGAATATAAGAGAATATGTTTAACCCCAAAGTCTTTGTCCCTGTTTCTTACAAAACTGTGCTAGGCATCTTCACAGTGGCCCCTTGTGCAATCCCCTCCACTTGGGGGCGAGCTGGACCAAGGGACTCCCTTCTAATTCATGGACTGGGACAAAAGAGAGGAGATGGGACTTCCAATATCAGATTTAAAGAGGTTGTATTTCCATCTTGTTCTTTCTTTTGTTCACTCTGATGAAGCCAGCTGCCATCTTATAAACTGCCCGATGGAGACGTCCGAGTGAGAAGGAACTAAGGGAACCTGTAGAAACCACCTGTCCAACAACTGGTGAGGCCCTTAGTCCAACAACTCGTTGGGAACCTGAATCCTTCCAACCACCCAAATAGGTCTGGGAGCATCCTGTCCCACGAAGCCCGAGTAGAGACCACAGCTCCAGCCACACCTTGATTATATTCTTGTGAGAGGCCTTGAGCCAGAAACTTATCTAAGCTGCCTATGCCCTCATGACCACAGAAACCCTAGAACACAAATGTTTTCCCTGTGAAGTCATCTGATTTTCACACTTCCCAAACAGTAACTTCTTAACAGTAACATATCCTTCAATATAGTCTCGTTAAAGAGCTAACCCACTTCTTCCTTCAATCGTCAGAACCTTTTTACAACTTTGGAGTACATTAAGGCCAAAGACTTATTTTCTTATATTTCTTTTCATGTAGAATTTTATAAGGGTCAAACATTTTATTCTTTTTTAAATTATTCTCTAATGGGATTCTCTGCATAATCTACTAGATAGAAAATTTTTTGAAGTGCTTGAGGAAAAATTAAAAGCCTGTCATGAGGCCATAAAAGGAGAAAAGAACATTTCTTGAGCAGGATCATTTAATCGAGATCCTTGTTAGAGGAAAATTTGATGAGTAAAGGATGGGTCATTTTGATAGTTGTCAGGAAGGAGTACTGTAAAGCTAAAAAGGAATTTATTAAGCTTTCAAAAACTGTGATATTAAAGTATCTGAACTCTCACGTGTCTAATTCTGGATTTTTTTTCCTCTCTCAATTCCACATTTAAATTATCTTTGAGTCTCAGACTGTTTCTTTTGTTATAATAATAATGGCAATTCTTCTCTCTTGTCTAATTTCTCTATCTAAATGTTCGTTTCCTGTCTAGATTTTTTTAATAATTCTTCTCTGGCTCTGGACCTCCCAACTGGACATGAGGGTTATCTTGCTCTAACCCTTACCTTAAAGTCAAGAGAGATTTTTCTAAAACGTAAGTATGATAAGTCATTTGAAGAATTATTTTTCACTACAGTTGATGATCTCTTGCCGATGAAACAATTCCATGGATCTCAAACAAGCTAGAAAAGACTAGAAGATGTTCAGGAAACTTTTGTGATGAATACAATTCAACAATTGTTTAATTACAATTTGTCAGGGTCAAAGAAGATTGAAACCTGTGAACTAGGTGAAATCAAGGCTTGGCCTGATTTATAAAACCCACGTCGTCTGGCTTTTGCCTATCCTTCCGGCCTTTTCTTTTGTCCCTCTAACCAGGTCTTTCTCCCCTCTGCCTTTGATACTCCCTTCCCCTACTTTACTGACAAATTTCTGCTTGTCCTTCAAGAGTCAAATCAAATGTTTTCTCCATACTCAACTTCCAGGCAGGAAGCAACACTTTCTATTCCATGCTGCCATCAACCCTATTGTAAGAATCTTTATCACATTGTAATCATTTGCTGATTTGCTGATGTGCTGGCATTTCTAAGGCTTCTAAAAGGCAGGATTCTGAAAAACATTTTATCTGACTGGTACCAAATGTTCGATACACGAATATTAAGTGTATGAATAAATAGAGGTTAAATAATCTTCCTATGTTTGCATATTATTATACTGCCTCTTGATTAAATTATTCCTTCAGAACATTAGGTGCTATGTCATAGAATTAGCAATGGCTTGGGAACATTATTATTCACCACTGATTATACAAGTTGCTCTGCTTCTTCTCAGGGTAGTGCTTACCCCATGGAGGTTAGCATCGGGGTAGGAAATATTTAGCACTGGTCTGCATCCCAGTGCCCACATTCAAAGCTCCATTCCACAACTTCCCAGCTGTGAATTCAGGCAAATTACACAGTTGCTCATTGCATTGGACACCTCATCTGATGATACTAATAGTAAGGTTTAAATAATTTAATACCTATAAAGACCATAGAACTGTCCTCAGCACATAGTAAGAGGTCAATAAATATTCGCTATAGTTACTGCCCAAGTAAGAAGCACAAAATCAATGCCTATAATTCAGAGCTTCTGCACTAATGACCTTCAATTTGAAGAGCACTATTTAATTTATCTGAGAACCCCATTTGTCCTGTCCTCAGCTCCTCGGTTTGTATGGCACACTTTCCTACTGTAGTCACGCGGACCTCTTGTTCTACCTCGGATTCAGCTACTCGGGATGGTAACTACTTACTTACCTCTTTAAATTGCCTCCCTGGTTGTTTATCATAGTCTACATTTTAAGTCAAACCAGGTCAAGCGTAGTTCTCAAAAACTGAGGGAAAAAAATCTAGTTGGTTTCATCTAATGAGGTAAGAAACAGACTCAAGTTCCACGAGTTTTTTGTAAAAATTTTACCTTTTTGTTTTAGGACTGATAGGTATGTTGATCGCCAAACTAGCATACCATATTTGTTAATGTATAGGCGCTAATCATGTTCCATTCTTTAACCTGGGTGATGGTTTATGTAGGTGTGCTGCTGAAAATTCATTGATTGGTTCACTTATGACTGGTGAATGTTATACTTCAAAACAAACAAACAAACAAACAAAAAAACACCCAAACGTATTTACTCTGAGTAACTAATGCCCTACTAATGTTTGTCTCATGTTCGTCGTGCTGCCTGTGCCACGATACCTCCAGTGAGAGAGCCGATCTCAATCCTCTCGAGAACTCTGTCCCTTGATTAGCCAACCACAGTCATGTCCACTTGATTCCACAAACCAAAGCCACAGAGTAAAAATCGATTCCCCATCTCCTTGATCACCATAAATACCCAATCAATCATTAAGTCTCATTAATTCTACTTCTAAAATATCTCTCAATGCCCATAAAATGCCTTGTCATTCCCAAGGTCAATACCCTAACTCCGGTTCTCAGCATTTTTTATTTGGATTACTGCAAATGCCTATATTGATTGAATTCCTGGCTCATGGTTGTGTCCAACCCATCCTCCACGATGCTGCCTGAGTATCCTTTCTATAAATCATATCTGATCATGCAGTTTACATACATAAATGCAGTTGGTGGCTTTACCTACAAAATAAGGGATAAACTACTTAACAGATGTATTTAAATCTTCCACAAGTCACTCCATCCTACCTTTCCAAGGTCATCTCCAGCCATCATCCATTCATGCACATTTCCTTTATATGCACATTTCTCACAACTCCAAAGTAAGTTTACACATTTGTGCATTTGTTACTTCACTTCTCACTTACAAACATTAGGCTCCTCCTTCAAGTTTCAGTTCAAATGCAATTCCCTCTCCCTTACCTGCCCTGCGTTTCCACAGACAGCATAATTCACCCTTCAAGTCTCCTCACTGTCCTCACACTCCCTTTGCATTTGTAGTGTAGCAGCACCATGTAATATCCTAGGTGGTTATTTACATGTTCATTCTGCACAGAAGGGTTCTGGGCATCAGTCCTGTGCCAGTCTCTCTGCGGATTCCCTGGAATTCGATGATAAGCAGGCTAGGTAAGGAGTCTGTCCTGTTTTGCTTTCCAGACTAAACTGCTTGAAGTTAGAGAACATATTCATCTTTGCATCTTCATGTTCGATTAGAGTCTAGTATCTAATTAGTAAATATTCAGTTGAATGTATGCTCTCCCAGGAATAGAGAAACTTGAATCATCAGTACCTAGATTAGAATCTGGCACATAAATTTTCAATTAATGCAAGCATTAATAAATACTTAATAACCCAACTAATTAATTTTATTTTCTATCCCAGTGTCAGTACGCTAATCAAGATTGTGGATTATTTCTAAATAATATCAAACAGTGCTTTGCCAAATGAATCTAGTTTTCAATAATTCTCAGGCACTGAATTGAATCGGTGTTCTAAAAAATTAAAATAAAGACTTCAAATATTTCTGAATGACATAAATCTTCTAGAGCTGAAAATTGCATTGCTGAGTTACTTAAATTTAGGATGGCAAATAATCTTTGATGACCAGACTTTTCAATAGGAGGCCCTGCCTTTTCTTTCCAACAAGTATCACTGATGTCGTGTGTTTATAGAGTAAGACCTGTCGAGTTTTTGAACCAGTCCATCAGCGGCCCCTGGGGCCAAACATGACTTGGATGACAACTGGTTTCCTATTTGGCCCCTGGGCCATTGTTTCCACTTTCCTAGGCTAACCTACTAACCTGGTAACCCAGTTATAAATTGTGACTGAGAGCTTGACTTGAAACTATGAGCATCCAGACTAAAATCCAATTCCTTTCCTACAAACAGAATTTTACAGGTGAATGACCATCTTTGCAGTTGAATCAGTTTATCCCAGCATCCCATCCCTCTTAGTCCTAATTTCTATCTAATCTCTGCCAATTTATATTTCAAAGATCAGATCGGGCTTTATGATTAAAATAAGACCAGTAAGTAACACACTACATTAGTCTAGAAAGATCTAATCACAGCCATTATCACCCATTTTCTTCCAAATACAACTGTGATATTATTTTGAAATCAATACCCATGTGTTTTATTTAGGAAACCCTCCCCAAACCTCAGTTAAGTAAATGTTAATTACTCCAAGACAATAGCAGCACTTCTGCTCCCAGGGACAGCAAGCTTGCATCCCAAGCCAATGAGACACAGGAGACAATCTGTTGGAGGGTGGCAAGAAGCCCTTCAAGGACACAGAACAGGGGCCTGTGTCTCCCTAAGGCTGGAGGATGTCATGGGTGATATAATGGTTGAGGCTGCAACAGACATCTTGCCACCAAGCAAAATACCAAGAGAATATCCCAGATTCTGAGCTGGAATCTCAATTAGCCAAATCTTTATCTCCCTCTTTCTAATCCTTCTTACAGTTTCCTCATTGTTTCAGTCAGTTTTAGTAGCATGTGCCATATTTATAGTAAAGGCATCTTAACCCTTGTATTGAAGTTCTGGCAGAGGCCTGAGAGTGAATCCGGATGGATCCAAAATTTCCTTCAAAAGTGACAAACACGCCCTGGTTGGTTTGGTTCAGTGGTTAGAACGTCGGCCTGTGGTCCAGAGGGATCTAGGTTCAGTTCCCGCTAAGAGCATGTACCTCGGTTGCAGTTTGTCCCCGGCCCTGGTTGGGTTGTGCGGGTGGCAGCCACTCAATGTGTCCCTTTCACGTCGATGTTTCTCTCTCTCTCTCTCCTTCCCACTCTATCTGAATAAAAAATGGGAAAATGTCCTCAGGTGAGAATAAAAAAAAAATTTAAAAAAAGTGACAAACACATATGAAGTAACTAAGTGAACTTATAAAACAAGAGAGTACATTCCCGGAGGGAAGGGAGCGCGAAGATAAAGAGGAAAATGTGAACCACTCCAAGGACTTCTACCCTATAAAGCCTCCGAATAATGTGAAGGCAACTCTAAGAAAGTCTGAAGTCTGGGAGAACTTGAACGGGTTTTGCAGCCCAAGACTGGAAGAACAGCAGAGCAATGGGCGTGTGATTTCCTTCTCCCAACAGAGAAGCTGCCCTGCCCCGGCGTGTGAGCCCGGTCCTGGCATCTGAAGGCAGTGCAGGAAGGCCCATGTCTCTCCAGGACCCACCAGAAGCCCAGTGGAAACAGCAGGCGAGCCTGTAACAAGGACCCTTCAGAAGCCCTTCTAACAACTAGTGATCTGAACAACAAACTGGAAAATCCCCAGGGAAGTATAATCTGTGGGGAAGGGAAAGCCCATCTTCCAATGTAACATGCTATATTGCTCCACTTACATAATGTTTTGAAACAATAGTTTCAGAAAGGATTGAACAGCTCAGTGGTTGCCAAGACTTTGAGGGGAGCGAGTACCAAGGGAAGTGGGTGTAGGAACCCTTGTGGGGATGGAACTGTTTAATATCTCGACTAGGGTGATGGCTACATGAACCTACACGTGGGATAACATCCTATAGAACTAGATGCACACATAAGCACAAGCAAAACTACAGAAATATGAATAAGAACGATTGATTATATCAATTCCAGTATCCTGGTAGTCTTAGTATTCTATAATTTTGTAAAATGTCACCATGGAGGTGAACCCAGTAAAGGACACAGGGGATTTCTCTGTATTAGTCTTTAAAACTTTCTGTACAATAATCTCAGTAAAAGTTATAATTTAAAAAAACAACAACACATGGGGATCTAATAAAACTATATCAATGTGTGACTCTTCCTGAAGAGAACCTCTGTCTGGTCAGACCAGTTTTAGAAATACCCAGGAAATACAAAACCTCTCTGGGTGCAGGTCTTGGTGGCCTTGGTAAACCTCTCAACACATCTCTTCACAAAAATATGTAGAAAGGTCCTAAATATTAAACTCTGAGAAACCTGTCGTGTCAAATTTATTTTTTCTTTTTGCCTGCCTGGGTTTGCTCTTCTGCTTCCAACATCCTGACCGTCCCTGCTTCCTGAGGGTGGCAGGTTGTGTTGACCGTGTCGTCTTCTATGGGATCCTGGGTGTTTCAGTAACCCTAATGTACTCCTTGGAGGGGACAAAGCCATGGGGATCAAGGGATGAAGAAGGACATGTACAGTGAACATCACAGCCGTGAAGAGCTGAGAAGACCTGTGCTAATTAGGTGAACGAATGGCCAGAAGGTCCTCGCAGAGATGGTGCTGTGTGTGGAGCTTGAGCCAGCCCTACCCTGCGTGTTCGTGGTCCACTCATGTGTAAAACATTCCTCGTGTTTTATTTGTCGGTGCATAAAGTCACACCTCATGAAAATCAAAATGAAGACTGAACATCAACCAGGCAAGGAGAAGCTGAGTGAAGCATAGCACCTTCTTTTTCTAAGTATTTTCCATTTGGGGACGCATCCCTGTGCCTCTGATGTGCCGTCCCCATGCCCCGTCACCTGGAAGAGGACAGAGCAGAACACAGACCAAAGAGCTCGGAGCCAGCTGCCTCTTGTAGAAATTAATTCTTCCCTCATCTCTGCAGAGTTTCAGGGGGAGACAGCCTACCCACACTTACGAAAAGGAATTACGTTGATAGGGTTGGGTCCTTCCTGAAGTTCGTGTACTGAATTGCAGCTTGATCAAAGCTATTCCAGGTCAGTGACAATAACTTTAAAAATCATGGTTTCTATATAAAAAATTATATAGTGAAGCCTAATTCACAATCGGCTAAAATATTTGATTTTGTGTTTGCTCGTGATTCAATCCATTTATTTTCCTAAAGGAGCTGGTTGCTTATGCAAGTTGTAATAAAAATGAACATTATAAGCCAAGGACCTGGAGAAACCTGGAACAACAAACTTTTGTCACCATTACCTGCACAGTCAGCTTAATATTGTACTTGTTACCACACAGTGCATGGGCCCAGGGGTGATTTAAAAGTCCAGGGAAGAATCACATTGGAAACAAATGACAACCACTCCGCTCTGGGTTGCAGGGTGGACTTCGGAGCCAAGCCCTTGATTGGCAGGAGAATACAAAACAAGGAACTGTTTAATTCTGCTTAAGGTTATAACTCAATAAGTCACAATGCCCCCTGAGGCCCCGAAACCTAAGTCCCTGTGGTTATTCAATCTATGACTTTTTGTCTATCTTTCTCTCAATTTATTTCTAAACCACTATTGACATCAGATCTAAAAATTGGATTTATGAAAAACCCCAAAGGACATGTTGATACCTGCTTTAGGTTGTCAATAAAAAGCCGCCTTTATGAATATACTATACCCATGGCAGAAATCCATTTGGAAAGGTTAATATAGAGCCCCAAAACATCTGAAAATGATGTAATCTATTTATAAATTTGGGTAAAAGATCCATAAAACTAAACTCCTCTACCTACTAATTTTCTGTCATCATTCATCATATTGTTTACTATAACGTTCTGCCTCACTAGTACTGCAATAAGCGACAATTACTTAACCTATACCTTTAATTAAGCATTAATAAAATATGAGTTACATAATTATCCCAGCAATTTTATATTATGATTAGTGAATAAGTTAACATGCTATTGCATTATGAGATTTCATGTAAAATTTAACATGTGCATGGGAGCTTAATGACTGAAACAATTCTTAAAACAAAAATAAGAAGGATTTTTCTAAGTATTTTCTTATTTCTAGAAATAAGTCCTAAGGAGAAGGGAACTTTTTGAAGAGTTGGCTTAGAAAATTTAGAAGTATGAGTATGTACATCTGTTGTTTCCATTTTCCACCGCTGTTCCAGGGTCTCCTGACCAGCCCCTCCACAAGAACTGTAATACATAACAGAGGACGTCACAGTGCACCTTTCAGAGTAGGACCCAAACTCAAAGTCACAGAGCAGTGAAAGTTGCTGGTGCAGTCACCCCACCTTTTGGAGGTAAGACAGGCTCCCCGGCTTCCAGTTGGTCCAGTTCTCCCTCTCCTGCTCACCTCCGCCTCTGTGCGGTAGAAATCATGACTGCTTCAATGGTGTGATAAAATGATCAAAGATACATTAAGTTTATTGCTGAGGGAAGTTAAATCAGCGTTAGAGTGAGCATCACTTGTAAAAGCAAACACCATGAGATACGATAGAGCAGGTAAGGGGGAAAAGTGAACATAATACGGATAGGCACAGAGTAAATTGAGTGAGGGTGGATGGGTGATTCTTCTCCCACTTATTCCTTTATCATAAATTAAATTATGTTTGCTCTATTTCTGGAATACCAAGTTCTGATTTGTAAAAAAAAATTTTTTTCTTTATTGATTTTAGAGAGAGAGGAAGGGAAAGAGAGAGCGACAGAAACATCGATGAGTGAGAACATCGACTGGCCGCCTCCTGCATGCCCCCCACTGGGGACCGGGCCCACAACCTGGGCATGTGACCTGACCCGGAATCGTACTGGCGACCTCTTGATGCATGGGTCACCGCTCAACCACTGAGCCACACCGGCCAGGCGCTGATTTCTTTATATATGCCTATATATTCTACAGTATAAAAACCAAGTTTTAATGAACTAATTGACCATTATAATTATTTCTGTTGGTCCCTCCTCATTATTTTCCTTTTGGAAACATTCATAGCAAGCGAGTACTTGATCAAACCGAGACTGAAACGCCTCTGGAGGCAAAAATAACAAAACTGAAGCTCTCCTGCTTATAGCACATTATGAGAAGGCAGGGTTCTTTGGAAAAGACAGTAATGCCAGAAGGCAGCAGGAAAAAGAAACGTAAATATGAGATGGATTGACTCCATAAAACAAGTCATAAGTATGCGTCTACAGGGCCGAGGAGGGCAGCTGAATACAGGACATGTGGACATCACTCACTCTGAGGCCCCGGCAGTGAGAGCTGACTCAACAATACGTAACACAAAACACAGCCAGTCTTATATTTCATTTGTGCAAATACAATTTGTATAATGTTCTCGTGTTTTTTTCTTTTTAGCTCAGGCCTTAATTTATAAATAAAGAATTGCCTGCTCACAATTTTCATAGTATTCAGTCTTATAAGAGCAAGGCGTATTTTTCCAATTATTTAATAAATGGTCAAATGTTTAAAGTTTTCTTTATTTAGAATTTAAACTTTTCTTGTTCAGGTTTTTCTTAGGTGTTTTTTGTTGCAATTTTGTTTATATATTATATATTTATATGGGTGTGTGTGTATGTATATTTGTGACTAGCACTATTATTATTATTATTATTGTATTCTCATTTCTAGTAGATTTTCAGTTGATGCTCTTCAATTATCTAAACACATTACTTGCATACAATCATGGTTTTCACTTAACTTTCTGACAGTATTTTGTCACTCTTGTCCAGTTACATCAGCTCATAATTACAGAGAAATATAAGATTATAGAAGAAATAAATGCATATTTTACTTGTCATAATTTCATAAGAATGTCATGTAACTATTCACCATTAAACATAAAAGCTTTTGTCTGCTTAATGTATACCTACTTAGAAATATAGAGAAGGTATACACCCACACCCGTGAACATATATGTGGAGATATATATATATATATATATATATATATATATATATAATTATTCTGTAGTGCAACTGTTATAAAAAACATTATGAAGTTTCCTCAAAAAATTAAAGATAGAACTACCATATGATCCAGCATCTTCACTTGTGGGTATGTATCCAATATGAAATGAAATCACTGTCTCAAAGAGATACCTGCATCCATCATTCATTGCAGCATTATTTATAATAGTCAAGACATGGAAGCAACCTCTGTGTCCATCGATGGGTGAATGGATAAGGAAAATGTGGTATATATACAATGGCATATTGTTCAGCCATAAAAAGAAGAAAATCCTGCCATTTGCCACAACATGGATGGACCTTGAGGGCATTATGTTAAGTAATGAGACAGAGAAAAACAAAATACCATACAATCTCAATTATATGTGGAATATAATATAAACACACAAAACCCACCTGAACTCATATAGGGAATATATTGGTGGTTGCCAGGGGTGGGGGTGTAGGGAGAGAGGTAAAGGTAGTCCAAAGGCAAAATCTTTCATTTTAAGATAAACAAGTCCTAGGGATATAATATACAGCATGGTGACTGAAGATAATAATACCATATTGTATTTTTGACAGTTGCTAAGAAAGTAGATTTTTTTAATAGAAATTATTTTCTAAATTTTTATTTATTGATTTTACAGAGAGAGAAGAAGGGAGGGAGGGAAGGAGAGGGAGAGAGAGAAGAGAGGAGAGGGGAGAGAGAGAGAGAAACATCGATTTCCTGTCCCATTGATTTATACATTCATTGGTTGATGCTTGTATGTGTCCTGACCGGGGATTGAACTCGCAACCTGGGCATATCAGGACCATGTGCTAACCACGTGAGCCACCCAGCCAAGGCTGAGAAAGAAGATTTTAAAAGTTCTTATCACAAGGAAAAATACTGTAACTAAGTGTGGCAATGGATGTTAACCAAAATTATTGTGATAATCATTTTACAATATACACATATGTCAATAATTATGTTGCACACCTTAAAGTAATATAATGTTGTATGGAAATTATATCTTAATTTTAAAAATCTATTATTCTGGAACTTTAAGAGTTTTTGTGTGTGTGTGTGTGGTTGTGGTAGATGTAGTTGCTATTGTAACTGATGTGTTTACTGATGTGTTTGTGTGTGTGTGTTTGTGAGTAAAAGTGTGCTGATTTCTGTTTCAGATACTAAGGCAATACTGGTCCTATAAAAATGATGAAGAAACATGAGGTCTTTTATTCACTCTGCTATTCAAAAGGTAGAAGAGTAATGGAATAACCTGTTCCCTGAGTGTTTACAAATATTTACCTACGAAATCATTTGGGGCCTGATTTTATAAATTTCTTCTATTATTAGTCTCTTTAGGTTTTTCCTTTCTTCCTGCCCTCATTCAGATAAGATAGTTTTATATATAATTCTACATTCTATGAATTCTTTCAATGTGTTTGCACAGAAGGTTGCCAAGTATATTTCTGTGAGTCTCCAGTTTATCTTATAATTCCATTTCCTACTATTCCATTTTAACTTTTGCTCACATTTTTATTGACTTAATGATTTATCTACTTTCTTGCATGTGAGTATGTTTCCAAAAAGCCAACTGTTAGATTGGAAAACAAAAAACACCCACCAGAAAAATGTTGCCACAAAGCAGCCAAAAATTGGGACCAAATATCTGTATGAATTATACAAATAAAAACTGAAAAAAAAAGGAGTTACCTCTATAAAATGAAACCCCAAATACAATAACAAGCACTTAAAAGGTACTTATGATGTGTAAGGCACTATTCTAAGTGCTTTAAATAAATGAACTCATTTAATTCTCACTACATTCCTATCAAGTCGAAAAAATGATTACCCTGTTTTTAAGCTAGAGAATTGGAAGCACTGCAAAGTACAAGTTCACAGAGATGGTAAGAGGCAATAGTTCAAAGCAGAAATATAAAAAGCTCAGGAAAGATGTAACAGAAGAAGATACAACATTAGCTTTTAGAGAAAAATAACACCTTTTCAGTTATGGTAACAGAAAATTGGTACATGAACAAGAGAGCGAAAAGGAACTAGACCTTGTGAAAACACAGAAAAATCATTAAGTACAGGGCGGAGAAAAACAAGTACATTTTTAAAGAAAGTTAAAATTATATTAAAAAAATAACAGATATGAAAAGCATATAAGGCCCTGGTCAATGTGGCTCAGCAGTTAGAGCATCGGCCTAAGGACCAAAGGGTCACAGGTTCAATTCCCACCAGTCAAGGGCTCATACCTGAGTTGTAGGTTTGATTCCTGGCCCTGGTGGGGGTCATGTGGGAGGTAACCAATCAATAGGTCCCTCTCATATTGATGTTTCTCTCTCTCTTTCTCTCTCCCATTCTATCTAAAAAGAATCAATGGAAAAATATCCTTGGGTGAGGATTAACCCCCTGTCCCAAAAGAGGCATATAAGAACATCTAACACATGTAGTCAGTATCCCCCAAAAAATAATTAAAATACAGTCACCTTCCATGTCAATAGGTTTCAGATTCATGGACTGAAAAAATATATTTTAAATCCAATAAAGTTCCAAAAAGCAAAACTTTAATTAGCCTCATGCCAAGCACTATGCTGAATTAACATGAATGAAGTGGTGTGTGGGCACACCAGGCTGTAGTCTATGTATAAATACTATGACATTTTCTATGAGGAACTTGAGCATCTACATATTTTGGTATCCACAGGTGGTATTGGAGCCAAATCCCTGCAGATACCAAGAGATGACTATAGATAATTCAAGAAACCTTGCCAGAAAAAAAAAAAACAAAAACAGGTTTGACTCTACAGATGTAAAAAAACATTTTTGTTTTAGAGAGAGTGATACGGAAGATTCAATACCACAATGTACCCTAGTCAAGTTATTTCAGTAAGATAAAGAAAGTAGGCACCTAGACAAAAAGATCAAGCTACCTTTAAGGTAAAGTTAAAGAAATAAGGCTAACCTCAGACTTCATAGCAATATTCAGTGCAGGAAAATGCTCAAAGAGTCCACAAAGGGAAAAAATTGACCTAATAAATATTTTAACTTCTCTCATTTGAAAATCACTGCAATTGGAAATATAGGTCCCATGAATTCTTCTTGGAAAAAACAAAACTAAACTAAACTGAAAGCTTGGCCCGTGTGGCTGGGTCAGTGGACTGAGAATCGTCCCATGGACTGAGAGGTCCTGGTTTGATTCACAGTCAGGGCGCATGCCCAGCTTTTGACTTGATCCCCATGCAGTGGGAAGCTGATCGATAGTTCTCTCTCACATTGATGTTTCTATCTCTCTCCCTTCTTCTGTAGAAAAAAATCAATGAAGACATTTAAAAAAGAGAGAGAAAACAAACTAAAAGAAATATTTTATTTAACCTGGGGGTAGAAAATCTTTATAAATGCACCGGCCATGGGTGTTGACTTCTTTCAAATATTAGACTAAAATTAAAATAAATGTCAGGATTATGGTTACGGTACAGATTGTAAATATGATAAACTCAGCAAAAGTTGGAAAAAGAAAAGTGAGAGAAGTAGGACTTACTATAAGTATGCAGACATCCTTGATCTTATACCTGGGTTCATTAAGAATGTATAAACCAAATAAAGATACAATATAAGATATAAGTATACTGAAAGGTATAAAACTGAGATGATCAAAAAAATATGTCATCTAAAAATCAAGTGATGGGGATATGAGAGGAAGTGGCAATATAATAATTTTCTCATTTCTCACACAAAAAGTCAATAGATAACATAGAGAAATGGAGAATTAAATATATTTTCTGTATGGACTGAATGTTTATGCCCCCTCCCCAAATTCCTATGTGGAAATCCTAGTCCCCAGTCGGGTAGTGTGAGGAGGTGGGTGGGGCCTGCAGCAGGTTATTAGGTCCCCGGTGCAGAGAAGCCCTTGGGAATAGGATTCGCACTTGCTCCGCCCGCTGCAGCCTGAAAGAGGGCCCCGGCCAGAGCACGGGGTGCTGGCACTCTGGTCTCCAGAGCTGCCAGAAATCAATTCCTGTGGCTAAGCCACCCAGTTTATGGGAGTTTGCTATAGCAGACGGAGCTAAGATATTATACAGGGGTGGGCAAAAGTAGATTTATGGAGCCATTGTGATATTCTTTTGAGTTCATAAAGCTATCGTAACCTGCAGCCCGGCCGGTGTGGCTCAGTGGTTGGGTGTTGACCCATGCATCAGGAGTCACTGGTTCAATTCCCCGTCAGGGCACATGCCCACCTTGTGGGCCGGACCCCCAGTGCGGGGCATGTAGGAGGTGGCCAGTTGATGTTCTCTCTCAGCGATTTTTCTGTCTCCCTCTCCCTCTCCCTTCCTCTCTAAGAATACAGAAAAAATAAAATAAAATCGTAACCTGCCTGTTTTTCCATACAAACAACTGTAAACCTACTTTTGCCAACCTTGTGTAAATTTATTTTCAAATCTTGGTAAAATGTCCACGGAGGGCATTTAGACAAAAACTATCAAAATATAAATGTGTGCTCTCTGGACTCTAAGCTTCCACTTCGAAATATTTATCATACAATTATACCTAAACATGTTATTAAAAATATTTATGGGATGTTTGTTGCAATATTGTTAGTAATAAAAAGATCTGAAACAATCTAAATGTTCATTTTATAAAATGCATTAAAGTCTAGTAACTTCACATAATGAAATGTTCAGTAGTTGTTTAAAAAACTGAGTCCGTTGTAAAACAATGTCCAAGATGAGTATGTGAAAACTATAAGCTTAGAACAATGTGTATAGTACAGCATCATCTGTGTAAAAATATTTAAAAAGGAAAACATATACATGTGTATACCTCCATTTGTACATAACACCGAATGACAATAGAGTTGGAATATGTGTTGGTCAAGCAGCCACCAAGTGTTTGCTTAGAAATAAAGACACTGCTAGGTGCTAACTTGCTCTATAAGAATGCCGTCACAATGTCTAAAACTTTGCTTTGGTTTGAGCAAAGCTGAATTTATGAGACATCCAGGTATTTAAATGAAATCATGGCTCTAACTGATTAAATACATAAAAGCAAAACGATGCTATGTAAATACGCTAAAAGTATTACGACGTGCAAATTAACATAAAATAGGGAAGCTTCCACATCACACCTTCCCAAATTCTAAAACAAGCTCAGAGAGTGAGGATCTCTATGCAGACCCCTCCCCCCAAGCACAATCTGGCTTGAGGTTTCCATTGCTACTCCAAACCGCTTTATCTGGAACAGTTGAATCTCCCAATAAAACCCACAGCAAGTACAAACTATAAAAAGCATCTCTTGTCACTTAGAGAATAAGAACAGGTAGAACATCTACTGTTTCACACTTCAAGTGTGCAAATACACTGTAGATGATTATCAAGGGATTTTGCGGGAAGATAACTTTCCCTCTAAATCTTTTTACCTAAGCGTGATATACAAATGTGCAATATGTCTTTCCTATAATTAAGTGAACTGTTCCCTTGCTTCATAGTTACCCAGCAACAAATGACATCTACATGATCTTTCTGGAGGAAAAAAAAAATCAGGACTTATTTATTGCCAAGTAAACTCATAGAAAATGGACATTTTAATTGATTATTCTGGTAGTAAAATAATGGAGAAAATACTTTTTCATCATATTTCTTCTTGACAAACCCCCTTTATCATTGTTTTGAACTCTAGCTGTACTGCCAAAAAGCTGCCTTACATTTTGTTCCTTTGTCATTTTGCCTCAAGAAAAAAAATGTCTGCCTGGGGAAAACTATATTTGAGGTGTCTGAAGGAAAAAACAACAACAACATATATATATATATTCCTTTAGTAATGCTACTGGCTAGAAAACACTAGTTCTGATCATGTTTTCACATTCAATATAAAATATCTAAAATAAGATCGAAGACTACCAGACTGTATATGTAACCACCTTTCAGTTCCATGTGCAATCAGTTTCTAAGAATTTGCCATCTTCCCAGGGCTGAATTTGAAACTGGGATCATTTCTTCCTTCAATGAGATCTCAATCTAATCGTGACGATAGGTGTATAAATTTAAAAAGCTTTCTAATTAAAAAAAAGACAACCTGTCAGAATTGCAACAAAATAGTCTGTATGTGTGCAAAAGAATAAGTGATTCATTCCAATTGGGAGATGGTAAATGAAATCAGAATATTTTAAGAGGCTCAGATGAAGTGTACCAGAAAGTTACCAAGGAGAGAAGGGAAAAAGAGGAAAGTCATTCCAAGTAGTGGGAAGAGCATACACAAAAGCATGAAGTGGGACATATGATCATGCTTTCAAGGAACTATAAATTACTGAGTATGGCTAGAAGATAATCATGCTGGGAGTGAGGAGTGACAGTAGATCAGGCTGGAGAATTAGACTCGGGTCAAAGGAAGACAAACCATAACTATTACAGACAGGAACTCAGAGTACATCCTGAGATAAATGCAGACATCTACAGAGTTTTCAGCAGAGGAGAGAGATCAAAGTCGCCACCAAGAAGAGGCGAAGCAGATACATTGAAGTAAGAGCCTGATCCCGGGCAAGAAGGCTAATGAGCACTTTATAGCTTTTGGGCTAGGGTATGAAACATGTCTCTAGTCCTAGCCATGTATGAATTTCACTTTTAAAATACATTTTCTTAGGTCAGAATGTAAAAATGATAAACTATAAAAAAGGTACAGAGCAAAATGTCCTAGCCGTTCTTATGCATAAGCCACCCAGGCTCACTCCCTGTAGTAATAGGAATGAATAGATTTTGCCTGCCTTTTCAGAGACAGTTACACACAACATTTATATACTCCCTGCTCCATTTTTTTACCGAAACAGTTGCATATTCAACATGCTGTTCTGCATTTTTCTTTCTTCACTGAACATGTCTCAGAGGTATTTCTATATCAGTGCATAAAAACATCCTCAATCTTTGTTTTACTACTGCATATATTTTCCAGTGAATATCTGTACCATAATTTATTCAATCAGTCACCTATTAAAGGATATTTAGATTCAGTGCTACAGTTCACGTAGTTGCATGTGTTTTATTTTGCACCTGAATTACACGTATGAGACTCTGTTGCCATCATCTATCGCTGCATAATTAGCTACCTCAAAGCTTAGTAGCCTAAACCAACAATGATTGTTATATCTAACAATTTTATGGGTCAAGAACTGGAAAACACTTAGCTGAGAGGTTCTTCTGTTCCATGATGCATCAGAAAGGGTCATTTTTTTTTTTTTCTTTTCTTATTCTGCTGGTGGGTGGTTTGGTTGGATGGTCCAACCTGGCTCGGTCAGGTATCTAGCACAAAGGGCACCAACGTCCAGTTTTAAGATGAGCAAATTCTGGGATCCTAATATACAGCATGATGACTATAGTTAACAATACTGTAGTGTATACTTGAAAGTTGCTAAGGAAATAGAACTTAAATGTTCTTACTTAAAAAAAAGGTAACTATGTGAGGTAATGGGTGTATGAACCTTATTGTGGTAATCATTTCATAATATATACATATATATCAAATCATGTTATATATCCCTAAATTTACATAATGTTATGTGTCAAATGTATTTCAATAAAGCGGGGGGGGGGGGCATGAAAGATGGGATAATGGGAAGCATTTGTTGCCCCTATCTTGAGTAACCTACACCTGCCTTCTCTCAAAAATGAAATTGACACATTTTACCTATACAGACAAAGCAAAAAGCATGGAGTCTCAAATTACTAAAGAAAAAAAAAAAGAAAAGCAATGGGTGACACTATAGAAAAACAAAACAAAACACCTTACAGGAATAAAAATCATAGGGCATAGGGGAAGAGGAAAAACAATTGAATGTCCACAATTATATACCCTAGGTATAACAAATACATTATGAGAAAGATAAATTACTGAAATTGATTTAAAAATAAACAGAATCTTCACAGGCCTATAACAAGGAAAGAGATCGAGTTAGCAATAAAAAGAAACTTCCAACAAAGAAAGTTCAAGCCCGAATGGCTTCACTGATAAATTCTACCAAATGTATAAAGAAGAACTGTCACTAATACTTCAAAAACACTTCCAAAGTATGAAAGAGAAGGGAATACTTCCTAACTATTTCTATAAGGCCAACATTACCCAGGTACCAGACCAAGACATCACAAAACTACAAACCAATACACCTAATGAGTGCTAGAAACCAAATCCACCAGCATGTGAAAAAGAATATTTACCAGGACCAAGTGGGATTTATCCTAGGAACTGTTGGGTGGGTCAGCATACCAACAAATCAGAATAATATAGCATAATAGTAGAATAAGGGGGTGAGGGGAACATAACATCTCAATAGCTGTGTAGAAAAAGCATTTGACAAAATCCAACATATATTTTTAATATTTTTATTGATTTTTAGAGAGATAGGGGGAGAGCAAGGGAGAGAGAGAAAGAGATAGAGAAACACTGATGGGCTGCCTTCAGCATACCCACTACCAGGGATTGAGCCAGCAACCCAGGCATGTGCCCTGACAAGGAATCGAACTGCGACATTTTGCCGCATGGGATGACACCCAACCAACTGAGAAACACCTGCCAGGGCAAAATCCAACATGTGTTAATGACAGAAAAGACTCACGATAGTAATAGAAAGGAATTTCCTTCACCTAATAAAAGGTATCAACAAAAATACAATGTACACACTCAGAGAGAGAACTAAAATCACACTTAACAGTAAAATACAAAAAGCTTTCTTCCTAATATTAGTAAGACAAGGATGCCCACTCTAGTTACTTCTATGCAACATTGCACTGAAGGTTTTAGCTAGGGAATTGCGGGGGGGGGCGGGGGGGGGGGGCAGGGGAGACATCCAAATTGGAAAGGAAGAAGGCAAAACCGTATCTATTTGCAGTAGACATGATCTTATAAATAGATAACCCCAAAGAATCCATAAAGACACTAATAATAATACACTAGAGCTAATAAACAAATTCTCCAAAGTGATAGTATACAAGATTAATATACAAAAATCAGTATATACCAATGACAATGAATGATACAAAATAAATTAATGATCCAAAAATGAAATTGAAGAAAACAAATTCATTTATAACAGCATCAAAAAGAATCAAGTACTTAGGGGTAGATTTAACAAAAGAAGATATACACATTGAAAACATGAAATGTTGTTGAAAAAAATTAAGACCAAATTAAATGGAAAGACATCCTATGGTTTAGAAGATTAATATTGTAAGGATGGCAGCATTTTACAAATTCATCTACTGGTCTGATGCAATCTCTGTTAACATTTCAACTGCTCCTTTGCAGAAATAGAGAAACTGATTCTAAAATTCTTACGGAATTTCAAGGGAATGAGAACAGACTTGCATATGGATAGATTGATTCATAGATCAAAGGGTTAAAATTAAGGATCCAGAAATAAATCCATCTATCTATGGTCAATTGATTTTTGACAAGGGTGCTAAGTCCAGTTGAATAACTTTCCTATTGCTGCTGCATCAAATTACCAGAAACCGAGTGACTTAAAAAAACAGAAATGTATTTTCTCCTAGTTCTTGAGGCAAGAAGCCTGGAGTCAAGGTGTTAACAGGGCCTCATTCCCTTGGAGACTCTAAGGGAGAATCTGCTGTTTGACTCTTCCAGTTTCCGGTGGTTGCTGGCTTCCTTGGCACATGGCCATATCACTCCACTCTCTGCCATCATTATGTTGCCCTTTCCTCTGTGTGCTGTGTCTTTTCTTCCATTTCTTGTACAAGGTGGAGCACAAGTAGGTTTACAGTTGTTCATATGGAAAATAACGCAATAATTAATAACACAAGAATAAAGAGTTTTGCATATTCACAACTGTAAACTTAATTTTGCCCCACCCTGTATAGGAGCCCCCCTCCCTGGATAATCCATGATACTTTTATTTTAAGATCCTTAATTGCATATACAAAGATTCTTTTTCTAAACCAGGTAATATTCACGGGTTCTGGGGATTAAAATATGGACATATAATTTGGGGGGTCTCCATTTAACTCCCTACACTATTCAATAGGTAAAGAATAATCTTTTTAACAGATGGTGCTGGGCCAATTTTATATTCATGTATAAAAGAATAAATTTGCCCCCTACCTCATACCATATACAACTAAGTCAAAATGAATTTAAGACATTAATTTATTAGCTAAAAGTATGAAATAATAAAATACAAGCATAAATCTTTATGACATTAAATTAGGCAGTAATTTCTTAGATATGACATCAAAAGCAGAAGCAATCAAATAAAATATCTAGAAATTGGACTTCTTCAAAGCTAACAACATTTGTGATCTTAAGAACACTAGCAAGAAAGTGAATAGACAAAATCCACAGAAAGATTTTATTTGCAAATTATGTATGTGATAAGAAACTTGTATCCACTATATACGAGCACTCATAATCCACCCTTAAAAAGACACATTTTTAAATGGGAAAAGCATTTACATAGACATTTCTCTGAAGAGAAAAACAAAAGGAGAAAAGAAAAGCACAAATAACAAGTACATGGACAGATGATCACCATCATTCGGGAAATGCAAATCAAAACCACAATGAAACACTATTTCACATGCTCTAAGTTAGCTATTTTTTTTTTTTAATGGAAAACTAGCATTGGTGAGGATGTCAAGAAATTAGAATCTTCATGAGTTGCTGGTGGGATAGAAAGTCAGAGACACCTGGGAAATGGTTTGCCAGTTCCTCAGGAAGTTAAAAAGAGTTGTCATATAATCCAGCAATTCCAAGAGAATTAAAAACATATACACACATACAAATGCAAATTTTTTATGAATGTTTATAGAAGCATTATTCATAGTAGCCCAAATGGGAAAACAACCCAAATATGTATCAACTAATGAATGGATAACAAAAAAATTATGTGGTGCATTATACAATGGAAAATTATCCAGCTTAAGATGAGATGAAGTACGGACCCATACTACAATATGGTAAACCTTGAAAACTCTGTGGTAAATAAAATAAGCCAGATACAATATGAAATGCTCTAATACGAGAATCCACAGAGACAGAAAGCAGTTGCCAGGAGTGGGGCCGAAGGAAATTAGGAGAGATTGTTAAAGGCCATGGGTTTCCTTCTCTGGTGATGAAAATGCTCTGGAATTAAGTAGTGGTGATAATAAATTCACAAGGTTATAAAATCAAGAAAGAAACTGTTTACATTAAACAGGTGAATTTTATGATATACGAATTATGTTCCAAACAAATATTTTTTTAAAAAGGTATGTTTTATTGACTTTTGAGAGAGAAAGGAAGGGAGAGAGAGAGCAACATCGATGTGAGAGAGAAACAACAATCTGCTGCATCCTGCACAACCCTACTGGGGATGGAGCCTGCAACCCAGGCAAGGGAATTGAACCAGGACTTCTCAGTCCATGGGATGATGCACAGCCCACTGAGCCACACCAGCTGGGCTCAAACAAATAATTCTGAAAAAAATAAATGAACTTTAGCTACCCACAATATGAGTGAATGTGATAAAAATAATGTGAGTTAGAAGGAGATTCCAAAATGGCGGCAGAGTGAATGGAAGCTACACGGACCATCTCCCAGGACCAAACTGGAATTACAATGAAAATAAAGACAAGACAAATCATCGGGAAAAGGCAACAGAAAAGCAGCTTGGAGGACCACATAATCAGGGACACTGACTCAATCCTGGTAGGCTTGTGGAGAGGTGAGAGGGGGCTGGCAGCCCACAATCGGCGGCCTTAGCTGGGAGCGGCGGCCTAGGTGTTAAACTCCCAAGCGGCTCCACAGTGCAGAGCCAGGACAGAGGCTAAAATAGCAGCAGCCATGTAACTTGGGCTGCGGCAAAGGGAAGGCAGACTGGAAAGGAACCTTGTGGGGACACTCAGGATTTGGAGGGCGCTCAGAGCTTTTGGGGAGTTGCAGCCATGCAGGACCTTGGTCATCTTACTCCTTCCCAAGGCTCTGGGGAGAGGTGGCTGCCCATCTGTCAGAGATTCAACCTCACCAGGTGGCCATTGAAATGCAAATTGAGGTCCATTAACAAACAGCATCTGCCACACCCTCGGGAAATACTCTTTCACTGAGCACCTGAGGGAGTTTTACATTCAACTGAGAAGCCAAGGTTCTTCAGGTAACTGCTACTGATAGCCTCCAAGGAAAAAACTAGAGGATAACAGTACAATTTCCTGGGCTAGGAACTTTAACCAGGGAAGTAAGATTTGACAGTGGTGTTAAACGTGGGTCCTCCCTGGCTCATCCAAACCCAGGAGAGGGAGCCACAAACAGCAGAATATCAACATCCACAGGGAAAATTGGGCAGAATCCAAAGCCCACTGTGATAGTCAAAATGGTGAAACACAGAAACAAAAGCCAAATGAAGAACAAAAGACCTCTACTGAAGATGAGATAAATGAGGTGCAGTTAAGCAAGTTAACAGAATTAGAATTCAGAGCCATGATCTTGAGGAAGATCAACAGCATGTGTAAAGACATGAGCACCATGAATAAAGACATAGAAATGTTGAAATTCAACCAGTTGGAAATTAAAAACCACCAAGAAGAAATGAAGAATGACATTTCAGAAATAAAGAACATATTTGAAGGTCTAAATAGCAGAACAGAGGAAGCTGAGGACTGGATCAGTGAATTAGAAGATAGGGTAGAAAAAATTAACCAATCAGAAAACCAAAAGGAAAAAACTATTAAAACACAGGAAGACAGCTTAAAAGAACTGTGGGACAACTGGAAACGTAATAACATTTGCATCATAGGAGTCCTTGAAGAAGAAGAAAATGAGCAAGGGTTAGAGAATATATTTGAAGAAATAATGACAGAAAACTTTGCTAATTTAGTGAAGGAAGAAGGCATTCAAGTACAAGAAGCACAGAGAGCCCCAAGTAAGAAGAACCCAAACAGGCCCACACCAAGACACATAGTAATCAAAGTGCCAAAAATTCAAGACAAAGAGGGAATCCTAAAAGCAGCAAGAGATAAGCAACAGGTTACCTACAAAGGAAACCCCATAAGGCGCTCAGCTGACTTCTCAACAAAAACACTACAGGACAGAAGGGAAAGGCATGAGGTAGGTACTCAAGGTCATGAAAAATGAGGATGTGAATCCAAGACTACTCTACCCAGCAAGGCTATCATTCAAAATAGAAGGTCAAATAAAGAACTTCCCAGACCAAAAAAGGCTAAGGGAGTACATTAACACCAAACCAGCACTACAAGAAATGCTACGAGGACTGCTGCAATTAGCAAGAGAAATAGGACAAAAAATAGAACCACAAAAACAAAGATGGCAATAAATAAGTACATATCAATAATCACCTCAAATATAAATGGTTTGAATGCTCCGATAAAAAGACACAGAGTAGCAGATTGGATAAGAAAGCATGACTCATCTATATGTTGTTTACAAGAGACCCACCTCACAACAAAAGACTCACATAGGTAGAAAGTGAAGGGATGCAAAACAATCTTCCAAGCAAACAGAAAGGAAAAAAAAGCTGGGGTAGCAATACTCATATTTGATAAAATAGATTTCAAAATAAAGACCATAATGAAAGACAAAGAAGGTCACTACATAATATTGAAAGGATCTATCCAACAGGAAGATATAATTTTGATAAACACATATGCACCAAATATAGGAGCACCAAAATATATTAAAAATCTTCTGAAAGACTTTAAAGGAGAAATTTATAGCAATACAATCATAGCAGGGGACGTCAACACCCCGCTGAAATCACTGGATGGATCCTCTAGACAAAAAAATTAGCAAGGAAACAGAGACTCTAAATGAACCACCAGACCAAATGAATTTAATAGATATCTACAGAGAATTACACCCCAAAACTACAGAATTCACATTATTCTCAAGTACACATGAGACATTCTCAAAGATAGACCATATGTTAGCACACAAACTAAGTCTCTACTAGTTCAAGAAGACTGAAATCATATCAAGCATCTTCTCAGATCACAATGTCATGAAACTAGAAATCAATTGCAACAAGAACATGCAAAGACATTGGAACACATGGAAGCTAAATAGCATGTTATTAAACAATGAATGGGTTACTGAGGAGATCAAGGAAAAAATTAAAAACTTCCTGGAAACCAATGAAAATGAAGACACAACAACACAAAATCTATGGGATGCAGCAAAAGCAGTTCTGAGAGGGAAGTTTATAGCACTACAGGCCTACCTCAAAAAAACAAGAAAAATCTCTAATAGACTATCTAACCTCACAACTTAAAGAACTAGAGAGCAAACTAAAAGAAAACCCCAGAGCAAGTAGAAGGAAGGAAATGGTAAAGATCAGAGCAGAAATAAATGACATAGACTCCAAAAAAACAATTCAAAGGATCAATGAAACAAAGAGCTGGTTTTCCGAAAACATAAACAAGATTGATGCACCCTTAGCTAGACTCACCAAGAAACAAAGAGAGAGAACCCAAATACACAAAATCAGGAATGAAAGAGGAGAAGTAACAACTGACACCACAAAAATACAAAGGATGGTTAACAACTACTATGAACAATTATATGGCAACAAATTCGACAATCTAAGTGAAATGCACAAATTTCTAGAAACACATAGTCTCCCAAAACTAGACCAGGAAGAGATAGAAAACTTGAACAGACCAATAACAACAGAAGAAATTGAGGATGTAATTAAGACTCTCCCATCAAACAAAAGCCCAGGTCCGGATGGCTTCACGGGGGAGTTTTACCGAACATTCAAAGAAGAACTAACACCCATTCTCTTCAAACAATTCCTAAAAATTCAAGAATAAGGAAGACTTCCAAACTTGTTTTATGAAGCCAACATAATTCTAATTCCAAAACCAGAAAAAGACACAACAAAGATAGAAAACTACAGGCCAATATCCCTGATGAATATAGATGCCAAAATCCTGAACAAAATACTAATAAATCGGATCCAGCAATACACCAAAAAAGTTATTCACCATGACCAAGTGGGATTCATCCCAGGCATGCAAGGCTGGTACAATATTCACAAATCAATAAACGTGATACACCACATAAATAAAATGAAAAATGAAAAACACATGATCATATCAATAGATGCCGAAAAAGCCTTCGACGAAATCCAGCATCCATTTCTGATAAAAATGCTCAGCAGTGTGGGAATAGAGGGATCATATCTTGACATAATAAAGGCCATATAGGAAACACCTACAGCCAACATCATACTCAATGGGCAAAAACTAAAAGCATTTCCCTTAAGAACAGAAACAAGACAGGGATGCCCACTTTTGTCACTCTTATTTAACATGGTACTGGAAGTCTTAGACACAGCAATCAGACAGGAAGAAAAAATAAAAGGGATCCAAATTGGAAAGGAGGAAGTAAAACTGTCATTATTCTCAGATGACATTATACTATACGTAGAAAACCCCAAAGACTCCATCAAAAATTTATTAGACTTAATGAATGAATTTGGAAAAGTAGCAGGATACAAAATTAACCTCAAGAAATTGATGGCATTCTTACACACCAATGATGAACTCACAGAAAGAGAAACTAAGAAAACAACCCCATTTACCATTGCGGCAAAATAATTAAGATACCTAGGAATAAACTTAACGAAGGAAATAAAGGACCTATTCACAGAAAACTACAGGTCATTGAAAAAAGAAACAGAGGAAGATATAAGAAAGTGGAAGCACATACCCTGTTTATGGATTGGAAGAATTAACATCATTAAAATGTCCATACTATCCAAAACAATCTATAGATTCAATTCAATCCCCATCAAAATACCAATGACATACTTCACAGAACTAGAAGAAATACTTCAAAAGTTCATATGGAACCAAAAAAGACCTCCGAAAGCTATAGCAATTTTGAAAAAGAAGAACAAAGTAGGAGGGATCATATTACCAGATTTCAGGTTATACTACAAAGCCACTGTAATCAAAACAGCCTGGTACTGGCACAAGAACAGGCATATAGACCAGTGGAACAGAACAGAGAACCCAGAAATGGACCCAAGGCAATATGCTCAATTAATATCTGACAAAGATGGCAAGACAACATAGTGGAGTAAAGACAGCCTCTTTAATAAATGGTGTTGGGGAAAATTGGACAGCTACATGCAAAAAATGAAACTAGACCATCAACTTATACCCTACACAAGAATAAACCAAAATGGATAAAAGACTTAAATGTGACTGATGAATCCATAAAAATCCTGGAAGAAACTGTAGGCAACAAAATTTCAGTTATCATATGCAGCAGAATTTTCACTGCTACATCACCTAAGGCAACAGAAACTAAGGAGAAAGTGAACACATGGGACTACATCAAACTAAGAAGCTTCTGCACAGCAAAAGAAACAACCACCAAAATGCAAAGGCAATCCACTATATGAGCATAATTGCCAATGATACATCAGATAAGGGGTTAATTTCATATATATATATATATATATATATATATATATATATATATATAGAGAGAGAGAGAGAGAGAGAGAGAGAGAGAGAGAGAGTGTGCTCATACAACTGAACAAAAGGAAGACAAAGAACCCAATTAAAAAATGGGCAGAGGAACTACATAGACACCTCTCCAAACAGGATATACAAATGGCTAAGAGACATATGAAGAAATGCTCAACATAACTAATCATCAGAGAGATGCAAATTAAAACAACAATGAGGTATCACCTCACACCTGCCAGAATGGCTGCCATCAACAAATCATCAAACAACAAGTGTTGGCGAGAGTGGGGGGAAGTGGGGACTCTAGTACACTGCTGGTGGGAATGCAGACTGGTGCAGCCACTATGGAAAAAAATATGGTGTTACCTCAAAACATTGAAAATTGAATTTCCATTGGACCCAGTGATCCCACTTCTAGGAATATACCCAAAGAAGTCTGAAACTCAAATCAGAAAAAAATATATGTACCCCCCATGATTGTAGCAGCACTATTAAAAATAGCTAAGATCTGGAAACAGCCCAAGTGTCCATCAGTAGACGAATGGATAAAAAAGCAGTGGTACATATACACAATGGAGTACTATGCAGCTCTAAGAAAGAAAGATCTCTTATCCTTTGAGACAACATTCAGGGACCTGGAAAGTATTATGCTAAGTGAAACAAGCCAAATAGAGAAAGACAAGTATCATATGATCTCACTTATTTGTGGAATATAATGAACATACCAGTATGACAAATGGGGTAGTCCCAGAGATGTGGAAGTGGGGTACAGACTGACTATCCCCAGAAGAGGGCGTGGTGGGGAGAGATAAACCACAGAACTTATATACATGTATGCATGAACAACGGACATGGACAACAAAGCTGGGGAGAGGGCGGGGAGGGAGGGGGACCGGAGAACCAGTTGGGGAAAAAGGGGAAACATCTGTAACAAAAATAAATAAATTTAAAAAATAATAACTAAGTAAAAAATTTTAAAAATCAATAAGAAAAGAAAAATGAAAAAAAATTTATAAAAAAAAAAAGAGAAAAAATGCTAAAAGAAGCAAACTAGTCCAAACCCAACAGGTTACTTACCAGAAATCAGAGTCCTGGGTTATAAAGGACAAAATCCTCAGCCCAACCAGGACCTTACATGGGACGGGTATGTAATTCCATCACAGTGGTGCCTTATGACGTCAGAGCAAGAAATGCAGCAATCATAGCTGAGGATAAACCACAGTGGTTTTCTCACTTTTTGGACTCATACCCTTTTACTCTGGAGGAGTGTGGGGAGGATGCCCAAAGAGCTTTTTATTTATGTGGGGTGCTAAAGATTGACATTTACTTTATTAGAAATGAACATCTGAAAGACGTAAAACAATAAATAAAACAGTATCTGAAAATAAATAAATAAATAAATAAATAAATAATGTGAGTTAAACAAATTTAGTCACAGAAAACTACATTTAGTTACTTTCCCTTTTTGTGAAACTAATAAAAATATCTAAAAGGCAAAAAATAAAAAATTTATGAATTTTTTAAGTTGTGGGTATAGCCCAAAGGCATAAGCAAATCAAATATTAATATTTTTGTTATTAATTATGGTGGCTGTATGGATGTTTATGAGTATGACTCTTACTGAACAAAGATGCTCTGGTATGCTTCAAATGTTATATAATAAAAAAATTTAACTCATTTGCTTTTCAATTTTAGGTGGCTGGGGAAATGCTAGTATCACTAATAAAGACAGTGGCATCTCCCTCCCTCTCCTTCCTCCATCTCTAAAAATCAATTTAAAAAAAGCCAACCACCTGTCATTTCATGACAGGTCAGCCCTAGTTCTTTTAGTCTGTCTGCCCACTATTCATTCTTTCTCTAATGATTACTTCTGAGTCACCAATCTGTTGATGCCTGGACAGCTGAGTCAGGAGTTGGGTTTTTAATAATTCTAGGGCATCAGAGTGAGTCATCTACTCAACTCCTGGCAGAGTTGATTTCAAAATTCTCTTCCACCTCCTCATAGCTAATTATCAATCTGCCTATTATTTTACCAAAGCGGACATCATTGTTATTCTAGTTTAATATTTACATTCTAATTCTCCTTAAGTCATGAGGCAAGCATTTCAGGGCTTTATGAGAAATGTATTTACCAGATTAGAACAACATCACTGCTCAGATTCTGTGTCACATCAGACTTTCTTAGTTCAGGGTTTAACGGTCGTCTTGGAAAATCAATTTATTGAAAAAAAAAAAAAAAAGGCAAGTTTTGTTTTTCATTCTAAAATCTTCTCTTTATGACTTTGTCATAAGGGAGATCTCACAGGAAAAGAAGAGACTGCTGTAAGCCTTCTGGGTTATGGGAGTAGCCAAGGATGAGACAAGGAGGTTAAAAAAAGAAGTTCAGAAATGAATGTGCCAATTCCCAGCCATGAGATCAATCATCAACTGTAGAAATCACAAAGATGGGACTTAGGCTGTGTGACTTCATAGATTCTCTCTAGCAAAAGAATCAGAAAACCGGTGAAAGTTAATGAACAACTATTTAAAGTCTTTGAAAATTAACTTGAGTGCAGGCTGTAAATTGAGAAGCATTTATTTAAAAAAATAATAACTCTGTAGTTTCAGTAAGAACAGTGGTAATCTCTGACATTTGATTCAGGAATTGCTCCCGCCCCTGCATGCATCCTTCTCCGTGTCAAAGGCTTATTCAGGCTGGGCAAAGCCAAGAACAGGTTGACTCCCTTCTCCCCACTGTCTACCTCTTCTTTCCACCTCTCAGTTGTAAGGCAATGGTTTCACTGTGGGAGGGCTCCCTCATCGCCTGTTTCAGAAGATTTATCCCAGGAGGGTACAGCCAAGAAAACAGTCTTCTAGCTTTGCTCAACTCACTCTATCTTTGTCAGACATGGCAAGCCCTGCGCTTCAGATGAAAGAGTATTAGAGTTTCCATTGTCTCCCAACAACTCCCCTTACCCTTCAGCATCTGCTCTTTGGGCAGAAGTTCAGTTAGGTTAACTCAAGAATGGGGACAATCATTCTCCTAACCTCCCTCTTAGGGCAAAGAAAGCCCCCCTGGGAGAAATGAACAATCTCTTCCACACACACCAGCTCCAGAGCAGCTAATGAGAGTTTCTCCTAAGGGGGCGGGAAGACTTGAGGGCTGGCAGCTCTCCAGCACTGCCTGAGGGGCCAACTTCATTTGGCACAGAGAGTTTAGGGTCTCTTGCTGAAGGCATTGTCCCACCAGTAGAAATCACACTGGTAAACAATTAGAGAAGCCTTTGAATACTTAGCAAACAAAACAGACCCACTAGAAATTTAACAAGAAAGGAAATTTAACAAGAAAGGGGAAAAAAAGATAGTCAAGGAGGCCTGGCTGGTGTGGCTCAGTGGTTGAGGGTCCACCCATGCACCAAGAGGTTGCTGGTTCGATTCTCAGTCAGGGTTCATGTGGGCCAAATTCCCAGTCGGGGACATGCAGGAGGCAGCCAACTGATGTTCTCTCTCATGTATGTTTCTATTTCTCTCTCCCTCTACCTCTCTCTTTAAAATCATTAAAGAAGGAAAATAAATAAATAGTCAAAAAGGCCTGGATCAGATTACACTCATCCCTAGTAGTCTAGAAGGTTATGCACATAAAGTAGGGTGCCTCCACTCTGGAGGGCAAGCTGTTCTTACCTGGCTGGAAGCAGTGTAGATCTGAAATCTTCCTGAAATGGATGAAAGTCTTACTGGCTCAAGATGGTTAAGCAAAATCCCTAATCAGGTCATTGGCTCAAGACTACCCTGTGCTGACCCAGGAGCAGATTCTAGGATTCCAAGCTTAAAAATGTTTAAGGAGAGAAAAAAATTCTAAGCACTGTCATCAGAGATTTCACACTTCAGGAGAAATAGACTTTGTAGAATTAATCCAAGAAATCCACTAAACAGAGAAACAGAATCAAAGAATAACAAGTCCCGAGTTGAAAATCAGAAACTACATTATATAAGAAATTTCATTTTTATGAAATATGAGACATGCAAAGAAACAGGAAAGTGTTACCCATATATTAGAAAAGACAATCAGGCAATAGATAATATATTTGAGGGGTCCCATATGTTGGACTTAACAGACAAGTATTTCAAAGAAGCTTTTATAAATATGTGCAAAGCACTAAAGAAAATCATGCTTTAAATTAAAGGGAAGTGAGAGTCAAATACAAATTAATGAGGATATGGAAATTACAAATACAGTGGACATTCTAGAGTTGAAATGTACAGTGACTGAAGTAAAAATTCAAAAGAATGGACTCAGCAGTAGGTTTGACCTAGCAGAAGAATTAGAGAACTTGAAGAAAATTTAATAGAGATCATCCAATGTGGAGAATAAGAAAAAAAAAGAAAAATGAACACAGTTTCAGAAAAGCTGAGACACAATTAAGAGCAGGAACATCTGTGTAAATGAGAGTAATAAGAGAGGGAAAAAAAACAACAACCAATATTCAAAACTCCAAGTAGGATATACACAAAGGGAACCATTAAACAAATAATCATCAGAATGTAGAAAGACAAGACAAAGAAATCTTGAAAGCAGGAAAAAATTGACTCACTACATTCAATGGAACTAAGTTTAATTTTTACTGATGTAAGTGCAAACAACAAAGTTGCTGTTATAGTTTTAGAAAGTGTTTCTCAAAGTGTGATCAAAGTAAGGGATTGTTAGGACAGTTTACAGCTGGGAGACACTGAGTCAGTAACTGAACTTTGTTTCTCAAGATAAGCATCACAGCTTTAAGATTTTACAGAAAAGTTTCAACCAAACTCAAGGAATACGTGGAGCCACCCACATACACAGCTCTTTCAGAAAAAGAGAGCATTCCTCTATTCATTCTATTCTATGAAACTGGTATAACCGTAAAGCCTTTTCTAGTTGGAAATGCCCCTTATTTCTTTTGAGTTTGAGATGATATTAGAGAGCATATAGGTTTAAAATTATCCAGGGTGGGGAGGTCCTCTGTATTGAAAAAATTCTAAGCACTGCCATTATTATTTTACCAATAAAAACTGGGGTATAGAGACCTAGGTAACGTAGCTAATAGAGTTGAAAGTTAGAATTTGAGGTCTAGTGGTCCGATTCCAGAACTCAGGCTCACATTCATTGCTGAATACTTAGCATCCAGCTTGGCAGAAAGTTGATTCTCAGTAAATGATGAGTTCAACTGCTGATGTGGTGTTCATATTTGGGGAAACCAGTCTATCCTAATCAACAGAAATTTTATTGACTTCTATTTATTTAAATTTAAATTATATAGAAATTTGTATTACATATAAAATTATAGATAGTCTTTTTAAAATATATAAATGCGCAATCTAAGTTTATTTTGTTAATAAAAAAAGAATATGCTATTTTAGAATGAAAATGCTTTAAGAATTATAACCAGTCCCACACAAAGTAGAAGTATTTACATTATTTGCTTTCCCTGTGTCATTTGTACTGAGAAAAGATTCTGGAAGAAATTTGAAGTACTTTAATGTTGTCTTCAAGACTATCTTTAAGCTAAAACTAATTGCTTATAATTATAAATGCCAACATCACTATAAATATAACCTTAAAGATAATTTTAGAATGTTGTTGGTTACCAACTGACCAAATAATACTCAAGTTAAATGGTCTCCTATTCCAAGAAGAGTGATTTTGGCTACCCTTGATACTATTTCAAGCTCTCTTTGAAGCCACTAATTCTTAGGGCATTTGAAAACCCTTCAATTTCTTCTTCTGTGTTGTCCCTTCACAAGCTTATTGTGACCATCTAGAGTAGAAACGCTTAGGTTTTCTTTACTACAGAAATGACCCCAATGACCAAAGTTGGCATTTTACCTTCTACCTGCAGATTAATCCTAGAGTCTGGGATCTTCAGTCATTTTTACTGAACTAGCACAGTGAATTTCTACAAATTCATGGCCTCATAATGTCCTCCTCATTCCTGTTTTAGGACAGCTAACCTAAAGAGATATCAGACAAAAGATACAAATATCTTGTTATAAAAGAAGTAAAAGATTATAAAATTTAAAAATTCAGTTCTACTAATAATCAAATTAAAAGAATGAGACACCGTTTTGTGATTAATTTGCAAAGATTTTAAATGATAACAGTCTTGAAAAGAGGTAGAATAATGTCAAATAGAGTGGATATTGTGTAGCTTCATTACCCTATGTTTGAATTCTGTACCCATCATTTACCAGCTGTTGCTTAAAATATTGGTTTTAAGTCTTTAAATCTTTTGCCTTGGTTTCCTCATCTTTAAAATGGGCCTAATTGTGTTTACCTCACTATTGTGGGAATGGAACAAATTAATATTTTTGAATATGCTTATAACAGTGTCTGTGGCATATTAATAGCACCATAAATGTTAATTATTGGTATAAGAATTCCTATAAATTGGCACATGCTTTCTAAAAAGAAATTCGCTTCATATGTATCAAGGACATAAACAGTACTAACATTTTTCATCTGGTAATTCTCCTTTTGGGGAAACTACCCCAACAAAAATAAGAACTAATTCAAACATTTACCTACAATAATTTTTTTTATTAAAGCAGGAGTTTTGATACATTGAAACACTTAAATCTCCACCATTTGAAATAAAATTATGACATTTATAATGGCCTTTTTCTAACACACATAAAATAATTAGAATGGAACATCCACTATAGGCCAAGATAGAAACATAAAGATCTAATTAAGTTTCCTGTCTTAAATAAATAGAAAACTTAATAAAATGTATTAAAAAAATACTCTTCAAATATTGTACAATAGGCAGATCAGGATTGAGAATCCTGAGAAGATGGAAACAAATGAAATTAAACCATACAGTTGCTCCAGTTTACCTAGAAGCAATTTCTAGGCCAAGTGTAGTGAGGAGGAAACCAAAAGAAACTCACTGTTTTGCTGAGGGAAGGCAAATATCAGAAAAGAAGAAAATACACATAGGGAGAGCTCTAGAGATTTGCAGAGGGGCCCAATTAAATTTTTGGATTAGAACGGATCTGCACGTTTGTGAGAGGAAACCTCTTACTGCTAAGGAAAGTACCACTGGAAAAAATAACAGTATATTTTCTGAGGCTCACACAGGACTGATAATTTAGGGGGCCCCCACAAACCAGAATGGAAAGATCAATATGCATGGGGCATTGGGGAGAGTTGTCAAAATGTATTGTCTTAGCAGAGGAAGTAAATTAGCATTAGATTGAAGACATTTTCTAACAAAGTTTATAGGCTTCAAAATAATTTAACTAATTCCAAATTACTTAACTGCATACCATAACAAAAATCTCAATGTATAAAGTAATACACCTAAATTTAGTGTTCCCAAACATAAAAATTTAAGTATCTGGTAGCTAGTCAAAAATTACTAGGCATTCAAATAGGGAGGAAATTATGATCTCTAACTGGGATTAACATCAGTCCATAGAAACACAGGTAGGCAGAAATGAAAGCAATTAAGGGACAAGAATTTTAAAATACCTGTTATAAATATGCTTCATATGTTAAAGTTATAGAGTAAATCAGGAGCATAATGAGACATGTAAGATGTAAAAATGGCCCAAATATAGCTTTTAGAGGTGATAAATATAGTATCTGACATAAAAAAAAAATACACAAAATAGGATTAATAGCAGAGACCATGCAAAAGAGATAACCAGTGACTTGAATATATGGTAATGAACACTCTTAAAAATGAAACACAGAAAAAAAATAATAAATGAATAGAGCCTCAGTGAGCTTGTAAAAGAACATTAAGGGTCATGTAATTTACCACTAATATTCAAAATTAAATAAACATTATTAAAAATGTTTTAATTTCTAATATAGAAATATTACTAGTTATAACTCACATAAGCAAAAGCTCTATGAAATCTTAAATATTTTTAAATAGTGTATAAGGCTTCTGTGACCAAAAAGTTTGAGGACTATTGTCCTAGAAACACTGAAAATAAGTAAATGAATAAAGCAAAGGTAGAGCTAATATGTCAATTATAGAGATAAATTAGAATTCTAATGCATTCAATTTGTTCAAAATAGGTAGAAAAAGAAAACAAAAAGAATAAATGGGATAAATAGAAAACAAATAGTAAAATGAAAGGATTCAACCCAACCATATTGATAGTTGTATTAAATGTAAATGGTCTAAATATTCCATTATCACACTGGAGAAAAAGAAAGACCCAACTATAGGCAGTCTTTGAGAATCATTTGAAAGGTAAAGACACATATTAAACTAAGAAAATGAAATAAAAAAGACCATTCAAACAGTAATTAAAAAAAAAAAGACCAAAGTGGCTATATTATCAGACAATATAGACCGCAGAATAATGAGTACAAGTGACAAAAAGGGATGAAAAGGACAAAACCATCCTACATATGTATGCACCTAACAAGAGAGTTGTGGTATAAAACAAGAATTAATAAAAAGAGAAAAGGGACTAATCCACAAATTATAGGCTGAGATTCAACATTTCTCTCAATAATTGATAAAATTGCTATACAGAATAATCAGTAAAGATGTAGACAACTTAAAGAGCATAGTCAACCATTTAGTGTAAAAGATATTTAAATAACACTCAACCACAAAATAGCAATACAGATTTTTTTTTCAAGTATACATAAAACATTCATTAGAACAGACAATATTATGTGACATAATACATTTCTCAATAAGTTTGAGGGACTAAATTTATTTTTAAAATAGATGTGTTCTTTGATGAGAATATTAAACTAAAAATCAATAATTGATGACAGAAAATCCCCAAAGATTCAGAAATTAAATGATACATTTCTAAATATGTGAGATAAAAAACAAAAAGTTAGATACTATTTTGAACTGAAAGATAATGTAAGCACAACATATCAAATTTGTGGGATGCAGCTAAGGCAGTAATAGGAGGAAAATTTATAGCATGAAATGTTTATATTAGAAATAAAAATGATCTTAAACCAATGATCTAAAATTCAACTATAAAAAAACTTTAAGAGAGCAAATTAAACTCAAACAAATTAAAGGAAGAAATACAAATAAGAATGGAAATAAATGAAGAAGAAAGAGGAAAACAGTTGAGAAATCAATTTAACCAAAAGCTGGTTTTAGATTAATAGAATTGGTAAACTTCTAATCTCACTGATAAATAATATCAGAATGTAAGAGGGAACACTACTACTGATACCACCGAAATTGAGAGGATAAAAGTAAATATTTTTAACATATTATGAACAATTTTATGACAATAAATTTAAGTACGTAAATGGAATAAAGAAATTCCTTGAAAGACACAACCACTTACTCAAGAAGAAACAGTTAATCTGACTATTCTGATATGTACCTTTAACATTTAAATGATTTACAACTTTGCACCACACATATATACAAAGTCATCAGGCCTAGATGAAATCACTGTTCTATTCTTCTAATGATTTAAGGAAATAAGACCAATTCTACAGTCTTCCAGAAAATAAATGAGGTAGACTTTCCCAACTCATTTTATAAGGCCAGCATTACCCTTCCAAAACCAGACAAAGACATAAGAGAATTAAGATGTAATATCACTAAAAGGATTAAATATAAGTTCCTTATGAAATAAAATATTAAATATTTAAAAAGATGTGTACTATAAGTGGCATTTATCCAAAAAGTGCAAGACTGATTTAACCTTTAAAAAATCCTACAATGTAGTTAAGCATATTAACAAATTGAAAGAGTAAAACCATATGATCACATTAGTAGAAGCAGAAATAATGTTTAACAGAATGTAATTCCCATTCTTGACAAACTCGCAGCATTTTAGGATTACAAGGAACTTCTCCACTCTGATGAAGGTCAACTATAAAGACCTACAGCTAATAGCAGACTCACTGGCAAAGAAATGTTCCTTCTAAAAATCAGGAACAAGGCCAAGTATATCTAAACTCATTCTTTGTACTCAACTTTAAACTGGAGATCCTTGCATGAGCAATAAAGCCAAGAAAAAAAAAGAAAGAAAGAACGAATAAAGCAAAGCTGGCTTTATTCAGACAATTTCACATAGAAATTCCTAAGGTCTCCACAAAAAATTATTAGCTCTAATAAGTGAATGTATGAAATTTGCAAGATACAAGGTTAATATACAAATCAATTGTATTTTTATATACTAGCAACAATGAAAAGTTAAACATTTTAACGTATCATTTATAATTTCAAAACTATAACATTTATGGCTACAGATAAAATACATACAAAACCTGTATACAACCCGGCCGGTGTGACTCAGTGGTTGAGCATCGAACTATACACCATGAGGTTACCAGTTTGATTCCTGGTCAGGGCACATGCTCAGGTTGTGGGCCAAATCCCCAGTCAGGGGTCATGCTAGAGGCGACCAATCAATGTTCTCTCTCATTGATGTTTCTATCTCTCTCTCCTTCTCCCTTCCTCTCTCTCTAAAGATCAATAAAGAAAAATAAATTTTCAAACCTGTATACAATTATATTGACAGGTAAAATAAGGGACTATCTAAATAAATGAAGATATAGGATGGTAACGGATTGGAAGTCTCTACAGTGTTCAGATGTCAAGTCTCCCCAAACTGATAAACAGATTCACCAAAATACCACCTGAAATCCCAACAGGTGTTTTTATAGAAAATGATTAAGCTAATTCTAAAATTTATATGTAATTGTAAGAATCTAGAACAGCCAAAATAATTTTAAGAAAGAAGACCCATATTATCTAATTTTACAACTTACTACAAAGTTACAGTAACCATGGCAATGTTACACTGAAATACAAACATATGTTAATTAATTTTCAACAAAGTCCAAAATGCAACTCAGTGGAGGATAGACAGTGTTTCAGCAAGTGATACTGAAATAAATAAGTATACATTATGTAAAAACAAAACAAAACAAAAAACCCTAATAAATGCATATCAAATCACCATGATGTAGATTTTAAATATCTTACAATTTTGTGAATAATACTTCAATAAAGCTGAAAGAAAAAGTGGATCTGAGTCACAAATATAAGAACTAAAAGAATAAAACTTACAGGAGAAAATACTTACAACCTAGAATAGGGAAAACTTTCTTAGCAAGGACATACACACACACACACACACACACATCACAAAAAAAAAAAAAAAATTGTTCAATTAGATTTCCTCAAAATTGAAAGCTTTTGTTCTTTAAAGAAAGGGTTATGAAAATGAAGAGTCAAGCCACAGAGTTGGAGAACACATTCTCCATACTTATATGTAATAAAGGTCTTGTATCCAGAATGTGAGGAATTCTTACAATTAAAATTTTAAAAATTCAATAAACACCAGAAATTTTGAGTAGACATTTCATGAAATAATATATATTAATGGCAAATAAGCCCATTGTTATGGGTTGAATTGTACTCCTCCCACCCATTCAAATTTTGGAGACCTAACTCCTACTCCCTCAGAATGGAATGGAATGAAGATAGGGTCTCTAAAGAGAAAATTAAGTTAAAATGAGGTCACTCATGTGGGCCCTGACCAATTTGACTGATGTCCATGTAAGAGGAAATTAAGACATAGGTATACATGAAGACCATGTGAAGATACAGAGAGAAAATGACCATCTACAAACCAATAAGAGAAGCCTCAGAAGAAGCTAACTTGGTCATTATCTTGATCTTAGACTTTAAGTATCCAGAATTGTGAGAAATTAAATTTATGCTGTATAAGCCACCTGGTTTGTGGTTACTTTGTTATGGCAGCCCTAGCAAACAAATGCACATGTGAATATGTTCAATATCATCAGTTATAAGATAAGTGCACATTAATACATTTATAATGGTCAAAATAAAAAATGATCATCAACATTGAATGTTGGCAAGGATGTGGAGCAACTATAATTTTCATGCACTGCACTGGGAATAGAAAATGGTACAGCCACTTTGGAAAAAGAGTTTGGCAATTTGTATCAAATTAAATACACACTCACCATAAAACCCAGCAATTCTACTCTCAGATATTTACATAAGAGAAATGAAAACATATGTTCACTGAAAGTGTTGTACTCAACTATTCATAGGAGATTAATTGATTATAGCACCCAAATGAAAATAACCAAAATGTTCAACTGGTAAATGGACAAACTGTAGTTCATCCATATAATGAATTACTAATTAGCAATTAAACAGGAGAGCATTCCTAATACATAGAACATTAGGGATGAATCCCCAAACCATTATCCCCAGTGAAAGAAGCCAGGCCAAGGTTATTCACTGTATTTTTCCATTTATATGAAATTCTAGAAAACACAAAACTACTGTGACAGAAAGCCAATTGGTGGTTGCTAGGAACCAGGGGTGGACAGGAGATGGACTATAAAAAGACGCAAGAGAATCTTCGGGCTGATTAAATTGTTCTACAAAATGATTCTTGACTGTAGTTATATAATAGTATACATTCAAAACTCAAATTGTACAATTAATTGATGGATTTTTACATGTAAATTATTCTCAGTAAAGATAATCTTAAAGAATTAGAATATACATTGTTTTGATGGCATGGGAAAATATTTATACAATGGTAAGAGAAGACAGGAAAACATTAACTGTATAAAAATGCATTGAAAATGATAAATTGTAAAATATGAACTCTGTTTTCCTCTTAGTGTTGGGATTATTGGTGCTTTTATTTTGGTCCTCTTTTCAGTAATTTCCAGACTTTCATGGTAGCTATGTAGCTCGTTCATTCCAAGAAAAAAACTCAACAATCACATTTGCTCCTTTTTCGTTGCTGTTTGTTTCTTAATTGATGAATTAATTTTTGTTACAAATGTTTCTCCTTTTCCCCCAGACACCCTCCTCCCTATCCTGCCCCCCCAAGCATTGTTGTCTATGTCCATTGGTTACGCGTACGTGTATAAGTTCTGCAGTTTATCTCGTCCCTCCCCCCGCCCCCCTTCTCTGAGGTTTGTCAGTCTGAACCGCACTCCTTTCTATGTCTCTGGGTCTGTATTTGCTCCTTTTTTAATTTTCAAGAGACACCTAAGGCAATAGAGTGATGCTAGTGTGGAAAAAGAGACAGCAGCTATCGCACGCTCCAGAATAAACACGGAGCTGAATGGCATGTGTTAGTCCAGAATCCCGGACCAGCAGTAAAAGGCCGGATGTGTCTTTGCTTCTACAGTAATTATTGCTGCAGCCAGCTCCCCACCCCACCATCCATGCTATACAGGGTGTCTCAAAAAATGTATACACAACTTTGAATAATTATAAAGCTGGTGTTTATTAAAATACATTTCATTTCCAAAGTGGAATAGAATCTCCAGACACCCTGCTTACATTTTTGAGGGACATCCTATATATATTCTATCTCAAGGGTTTTGCTAGGTCTTGGCTTCTGTGCCTCACTGACAGCTTCATCCTGTCATCTGTGTGCTCCTCAGACCTCAGGATAACTTCTTGAGAGCAGGAATCTGATGATCCCAGCTAATTATCATTTGTGGTGATTGTAAACTGTAATCTAAAATATATTGCTGCTTCTCCCAGAGAGGTTGAGACTAACTCCACCCCCTTGAGCGTGGCTTTGACTAACAAACAGAATGTGGCCGATGTGATGATGTGTGCTTCTGAGACCGGGTCTTCAAAAATATCATGGCTTTCTCCTTGTTGTCCTTCTCTTGTTTGACTTGCTTTGAGAGAAGGACACTAGTCACCATGATAATACTCACGCTGCCCATGTGGGGCCCATGTGAAGAGAACTACAGCTACCTGCAAACAGCCAGTGAGGAGCAGAGCCTTCCGCCATCAGCCATGGGAGTGAGCTGTCTCTGAAGTGGATGCTGTGGCCCTGTCAGCCTCAGATCACTCGGGTCCACTACCATCTGACTGCAACTCCAGGCCAGTCAAGCTACACCTGAACTCCCAACCTCCAAATAGTGTAAGGTAGTAAATATGCATTGGTTTCAGGCAGACCGTGTTGCCTACATTTGTTATGCAGCAATATTGTTCCTACTTAAGGGGAGATTTTGCACCCACTCATGGAAAACAACCCAAGAGTGTTTTCTCAGCAAGCACTCTGTGTTTGGAAATTTACCTCAGAGTGGAGAGATGGGTAGGAAATATGCATTGGTGGGGCTATCCAATTAAAGAGGGAGGGAGGGAAAGGGGGAAGGGGGGAGAGGGAATGGGGAGAGGGGGAGAGGGAGGGGGAGAAACGAAGAGGGGGGAGAGACGAAGAGGGGGCGAGAGAGAGAGAGAGGAGGGAGAAGGGGGAGAGAAGGAGTGGGGTGAGGGAGAGGGGGAAGAGGGAGTGGGGGAGAGGAAGGGGGAGGGGGAGAGACAGAGAGGGGGGAGAGAGATGGAGAGGGGGAGAGAGGGGGGAGAGGGAGAAAGAAAAAGAAATAGATCTGCCATCCTTAGGGTAACTTACCCACTACCATATAAATATCAGAAATAATTATCTTCCACACAAACAGGACTTCAAATGAAGAAAAATTCATTTATCAAGGAATTTTAAAGGAGCCTAGGGTTCCTGAGAGTTGTTTTTTTAAGACGTGTTTTTGGAAATCCACATTCGCCACTGTTGGCAGTGTAAACCGAAGTCAGTCTTATAGAATCTCTTTTGTGCAGTAATTTTTAATCTAATTTTGGTCAAATACACCTTTGAGGGTTTAGAATCTTTCTCCTGATAAACAGAGACTGCCATGAATGAGTTTACAAATTTCCTGCTTCTTTTGGAAAATATTCCCTACCTGGCAATTGTGCCTAGTTAAACTTGAGTAATTCTAGTAGTTAGGAAGCGAGTAACTCGTGGTTTTCTGATGTTTTAGAAATCTGAAGATTTTGAACTATGTGGTTTACTACATACTTACTACTTTCACTGCATATAGTAACTACTGATTTATACATGAAGATTTTCTTTTTTCAGCAAGTGTTTTCTGTTCCCAAGGAAGCTGAGACTCCAAATTCTAACATAGGTGTGGAGAATTCCCATTTCTCTTACCATCGATTTATGTCACCTACTGTAACACACCAATTTTTTGATACCATTCATACCTTCCTGGCATTCATACATAGTATTAACTCATGTTGGCACTCAGCAAGTAAGACTAAGTTTGAAGGGAACCCTCAGGAACAGCTCACTACCTTGTTCTGTGCATTCAGCTTTCTGTTTAATGAACCTCTTCTTTTGGACTATCAGAGAAGTAACTCAGAATGAAAGGGCATATTGACCACAATCAGTGCATCATTTTCTCTAACAGACAACCCTGCAACAGAGTAACAGAGATCACGGGAACACATGGGCAACCTCTGATTTTATTGTATGAAACTGATGATATTATCCTTCCCAACACTCCTAGCTAAGTACAGCTACAAATAGCCACAAAGTCATTTTTTTTTTATAGGTTAACCTCTTTACAGGTAAAAGACTCCTCAGAATAGAGTGCATACAAAATGAATCTATTAGAGGCTTACGTTGGATCAATACCTCTTTTAGGGAGAATGAAAACCGAGGCTCTAAGACACCTCATTTGATTTTTGTTCAGAACAACGAGGCAGCAGGGATTGGTTCAGTGGGGTTTGTCCCTCAGGTATGGATCCAGGCTAGAATATTCCTAAGAATCCATAACTTGCTTACAAAAGAAAGAAAAAACAATGCTGCCCTGCTTACTCAATGTTTCTAACGGATTCCAAGGGAGCTATTCTTGCTGCAACCCTCTTCATTGTTTGGTTGCCAATATAGATTTCATCATAATTTCACCTTCGAATGCATAATAAAGAGAATATTGTGATATTAAATAGCTACTGACTGTAGCACGTAGCGCAACTTAAACTTTTCACATGATATATATTCTTATTGCTTAAAGATATATGTGTATTTTAAAGTTTCCATTCCAATGAGAGCTGCCTTATGTCTTTCGCTTTGGAACACAAAACAAAAGGATAGCTCTTATGTAGACAGTTGACACAAGCTACTAAAGTGGGAGTGTCAAAAACCTGAACGGCACCTCCAACCCTCTCTACAACTGCAATTCCATGTTCTCTTCAGGTGGAAAGGAAAAACTAAAAAGTAAAAAAAGATGAATCTAGCTCCCATAATTCAAATTAAAGAGTACCACACTTAGCACATGCTTGAATAATAAAGATTCTTTAGCAATTTGATAATGTAAAATCATTTTCTTTTCTCCTATAAGATTGTTGCCTACAATTGTATTTATTTCTTGTTAAGGTGAAATATCACTCGTCTTGAAACAGATGTGAAATTATCCTTATTAGGTACTTTTCTTTGACGTTGGTATTTTAACACTGTGCTTAAACCAGATGGAAGACAACTCTTTTTTCTTTCTTAAAAAAAAAAAAAAAAAAAAAGGCAGCGGGGTGGTAGTGGAGGAAAATAACACACAGGCATAACCAGGTACTTTCAGATTCTAGTTGCCATAACAACTGGAGTCAGCTTCCATCATTAAATCATCTTTCGATCACATTTATGGATTTTTTTGTTAAACAAGTAAGGGATTCATTTATTTCACTTAATTATTTTCTACTGAAGAAATCCTTCTCCTTTTCAAAACAGCTCATTGTCTATTTCATTAAACAAAAGCAGAAGAGGACTATAAACTCCCCCTCCAAACTACAAAGCCGAAGGGCTCCCCAAAGGAAGCTTGGCAGTATTACACTGCACTTTCACAGACTTTTAATGATATATTTAAAGGGTATTTTGTTTCCATGAAAATTAAATACTTCTGGTGATTTTACAACATGAGAATTATCCATATATTTTTCTCTGTTTCAATAGGCCAATTCAAAAATTGTTTATGATATCACCACCCAAACATATTGCACTAAAATGCTTTCCTTCTGGCCTCTTTCGTCTATTGTTTAATCTCTGGGTCTGAACACATCTGGAAAACAGTGAAGTCAGTGGGAAGTGTGAGAAGCTGGTATCTTGCTTCCTAGCAACAGCACTTGGGGAAAAATAGGCTCATTTATCAAGTGACCCCAAAGCAGGAAATCAAGAGGCTCTGGGGAACGATAATAGCAATATGCAAGGTGCAAAATATAAGTTAACATTTACCTTTCCAAAGTGGAATATTCAATGTTCTCTATAAGCAGGATGACCAAACTGAAAAGTAGTAGAAAGAGCCACAATGGCTCAGTGTAGGCAGCATCTCATGCTTCTGTGATGACAGAGGGCCAATTTGTGTGTGTGTGTGCGTCCAATTCATTCACAGGTTGTTACTTTTATAAGATACAGAAATAAAGTATTTTAAGATCTGTCATTACAAAATACAAAACCACATTTTTAAATAAGAGTCAACCAATATAATATCTTTCCGATTAACGGAATGAATGTTTCTAAACACTTACTCTCCGTTTCCGTGCAGACCTCAGGAGCAGAAACCGCACAGGACAGCGTGAGTGAGCAGACCACTGCACTTTAAAACAACTCGGGTTTAGAGCTGCGCTTCTCTAACGTGTTGATCATCAGAATCACCTGGAGGCGTGTTAAATGCAAATCCGTAAGCCCTGTGCTCCAGTGAGATTCAGTAAATCTGGGCTCGGGGACAATCAGCATGTCTAAGAAACGCACAGGTGCTGCCCCTGTAAGAGGAGCAGTGCTGGAGAAGACTGGATGTGCTACATGGCATCATTGTTTAATGCTCTCACTGCGGGCGTCCGTTATAGCAGAGCCTAAAATTCCCTAGTGCTGGGTGAGGGTAGGATTACCCAAGAGGAGAGGCAGGCAGCGCAGGCTTTAATTCCTCCAGTGGTCCCTCATCATTTCAACACGAAAGGTAAATGTCATAGCTTAGATCTCACACAACACTCATCAAGATCTACATTGTTCCACTAATTTTCCCGGTTTGTCCTTCCTCACTCCTTGTCAATATGGAGTGCGGGCTGCAGCCACAGGAGTTACAGGGGGACGGACTCTGACTGTTCCAGAGGTTTCACTTCTAGTGCCTTCAGGTTCTCATTGCCTGTGCTGGAAGGACATCGCTCTTCCCCTCAAGTCCTCTCCATTCCTCTTGTTCATTCTTTCAACAAATGTATTTGGCTGCCTACCTGACAGGATTTTTATATAAGGTTTAAATAAGATCTTGCGACTGGCTGGTGTGGCTCAGTGATTGAGCGTCGACCCATGCATCAAGAGGTTGCCAGTTTGATTCCTGGTCAGGGCACATGCCCAGGTTGTGGGCTCCATCCCCAGTGTGGGGCAAGGCAGGAGGTGGCCAATCAATGTTCTCTCTCATCGATGTTTCTGTCTCTCTCTCCCTTTCCCTTCCTCTTTTTCCAAAATCAATAAAGGGAAAAAAATCTAAAATCAATAAAGAAAAAAAAATTAACAAAAAAAAAATAACATGCATTTAAAGGGCTTAGTAGGGAAAATAACACATGAACACACTTGGTGCTGATGGTGTTGTTGAGAATAATGGCAAGGTGTTACTTATTCCCTGTGTACAAGCACACCTTGTTTTATTGCGCTTCACGTTGTTGTGCTTCACAGATGTTGAGTTTTTTACAAATTGAAGGCAAGACCCTCCACCAGCAAAGGATTACGACTCGCTTTATGGTGACCCTCCCCTTGCGGTGGTGGTCTGGACGCGAACCCGCGTGCTCTCTGCGATACCTGACTTCTGACTTCATCTCAGTATTTCCTTCCCCGATGGCATGGGAGCATGAAAATACAAAATGATGCTTTTGGCTTTCTCAAGGGGACATTAAGCACTGAATCAAACTGAGGTCTAACTAAAAAACCTTGAACAAGATACAAGGAGTCCTGCTGAGCACTTCCCGCATTTATCTGAGATGCGGCACAGAGAGGGGAATTGTGTCTCCCACCTGCTGAAACACACTCCATGCGTGACCTCTCAGCGTGTTTATGACTACTGCCATCTGAACTTCTCTGTTTCCGTCTTAATCTTTCTCCGCTGTGGACGTTCCTGATGCTTTCTGCCGCCAGGACCATAGTCACAAGTCACTCCTCGTCTTGTTTGTATTCCGGGAAGCAAGGCAGCCTCTGTTGGTGTGTGAAGGCCATTTCAGGTGCCTCCTTGATTATTTAACAACTGTGCAGGAAGAAGCAGCCACGTTATTTTTATATACAGTCAAAGCTGTAGCTATGTCAGCACAGGAAAAGATAAATTTATTCAAACACCTAGTAATAAATTCTGAGGAAAGTGTGTGCTAAATCAGTGGTTCTTGGTCTCTTTTGGAGTCTCGGGTAACTTTGAATACAACACAAAAGCCATGGATTCAATCTCTAAATAAAAGACGTCTATTGTTAGCACGAAGAGCTTAAGATATTTGTTCTGCTATCACCCTATCATTTTAACCACTGTTTTATTATTACTCCTGAGTATATACCAGCATAATGTTTTGTTATATGAATTAAGTTTTCCTCTCGTGGTTGTGCATGTTTCATTAATGTCCACTTGGCAGTTTAGGGAACAGTCCCTCGAGTGTTAGCTGCAATCCTTTCTCTCCCTGGTGTCAATAAGGCATCTTCTAGATAGAAACCAAAATTCTGTCCCTTCTCTAACATTTGCAGAAGCTTGACTTCATGCTTCTCTGCTTGGGTCAAACCTACACTGATGGACCCATCCACTGTGATCTACTGTAGTCATTGATGTGCTTCTCTGTGCAGAGGTTCAAAGATTTGCGCCACAGTTTAAATATCTGGGGAGAGTCAGAGGTCCCTTTGAGAAGCTGATGAAAGCCATAGACCAGTGGTTCTCAACCTTCCTAATGCCGTGGCCCTTTAATACAGTTCCTCATGTTGTGGTGACCCCCAACCATAAAATTATTTTTGTTGCTACTTCATAACTGTAATTTTGCTACTGTTATGTCTTAGGCGACCCCGGTGAAAGGGTCATTCGAACCCCAAAGGGGTCATGACCTACAGGTTGAGAACCGCTGCTATAGACCCTTTAAAAATGTATATCACACATTCGCATAAAATTTTGGTCATAGTATCAGGAAGTCCATAAACCTTCCAAACCCCATCCATGGCATTCTAAGAGTCCATGACCCTATTTTGAAGATCCCGCTCTATATTATGGAAATAATTACTTTCATCCTGTGGCATTCAGCTAATAGAATCAGAGACAGCATGAGAGCATATGGGAGCAGGCAAAAGTGCCCTGGAGGCACCGTCACCAAGTTCTGACTTCCTGAATGATGGATGTTCAGACATTATTTGTTCGGGGAGAGACAAGTCTCTAGTTTCTCTTCTCAAATGTGAAAGAACAGAAGAAACTTGCTAAGTGTGGATCTCAAGACCAGTTACAGAATTGCCAAAATGGTGGCAGATCAGCCCCTTCGGCCACACCCTTCTTTCCATTGAGAAAGAGCTTAATGCACTTTGAGAATGGCCGTTTTAAGTATGACACTACTTCTGTAAGGGGTTTTCCTGTTATTTGTACAAATAAAATGAAATAAAATTATGTCAGAGATTTGCTTCAGAATAATCCAGGGTGGAGGTGCATATAGACAAAACAACGCCGGTTGTGAGTGGATAATTCCTGGAGTTGAGTGAAGAGTATGTGAGGGTTTTTGCACTATTTTCTCTACTTATGTACAAGTTTGAATTTTTGTAATAGAAAATTGAAAAGAGAGAGAAAGAAACTGCAATGTTCATTTCAAAGAGAAAGGCAAATCCAGATAAATTAGAAAATATAACCTTCTTTCCAATCACTCGAATGAAGAGATCTTCTAAGTCCTACTTTACCATTATCTACATGACTACTATGTCTCTTCAGTTCCTCTGTTCATCTCAAAAGACTCCCTTCCATGAGTTTTATTCGTTCAAGGAGGTAATAAAAAACTAATTGCAGAATGATAAAACAAATACTAACTTTTGGTTAAGGCACAGCATATGTCCCCATCAGTCATGGGCTCGCTGTGCCCTTTCCTTTTGGGCTATTTGACAGATGAGTCAGGACTTCCAAAATACACTGATAGGAAGCAACTTGTTCTCTGCTCTCAGCTTCTCACCCTGCACAAATTCTCCCCTATCTTCCAGACCCACCAGTCTAGGCAAGTAAGAATATACACACAAGCCCTGGCCAGGCAACACGGCTGGTTAGAGAGCCATCCCCGCATGCCAGGGTTGCAGGTTGATCCCCTATCAGGGCACATACAAGAATCAGCCAATGAATGTATAAATAAACAAAACAATAGACCTCTCTGTCTCTCTCTCAAATCAATAAAAATAAAAAATTTTAAAAAGAAGCCCTGGCCAGTTTGGCTCAGCGGTTAGAGCGTCGGCCTGCGGTCCTGAGAGACCTGGGTTCGGTTCCCGCTAAGGGCACGTACCTCGGTTGCAGTTTGTCCCCGGCCCTGGTTGGTCGTGCGGGTGGCAGCCTCTCGATGTGTCCCTTCACGTCGATGTTTCTCTCTCTCTCTCCTTCCTCTCTCTCCCTGCCACTCTATCTGTACAAAAAATGGAAAAATATCCTCTGGTGAGGATTAAAAAAAAAAAGAACACAAATTCCAGTGGATTAACAGTGATCACACCACATCATTAACTTGAACCTCAGTTTCTTCACCTTAAAATGAGGAAAGTTCAAGACCAATCTACCAGACAGAATTTATTAAAACTATAAATTAAACAGTTAAACAAGACAGTGAATATGGCAGCTATCTGTTCATGTTAAAGGCATTTGTTTAAAATTGTGTTCGGAGGAGGGGTCCCCCACAGGGTCTGTGGGAGCACAGTGCCCTGTGCACAGCCCAGGCCTCCTTCTGAACAGCTCCATTCGCTCTATTCTCGTCTATGGGGGTCTGTGAAGGATTTCCATGCAAAAGACAGAGCTGCTGCTAATGGAAATATTGAAAACTGCTGGTTTTCATTTGTATGTTAAAGTTAAGGTTAAAAGCTGGGAGCTACTATCAAATGAATACCAGGGATGAGATCAAATATCCCTGGATCATGAATCTTGTCCATAAAAAATACAATTTGATTTGCAATATATATTTATATAAGTGAATGTATGTACATATATGTATATAAGTGATCAATATAAGTGATCAATACACATATATGGGAGAGAAATACATCCATACACATATTTGCTAGAGAGAGAGAGAGAGACAGATAAATTGAGTTCACGAAGAATTTTCAGGAATGCATCTACTGCAGGAAGCAGGAAGGGCTCCAGTTTCTCAGGAAAGGGCAACCAGTGAAAACAGAAGAATCGGAGGGCCTGGGTTTGAATCCTGACACTGCCAGTTGGCACCTGTCTGTCTGAACAAACTGTCTTCTGTGTGTATGCCCAGTTCCCCCAACTGTGAGCTATTAAAAATGACACTTGCCTTGTTGTGAAAGTTAAATGAAAAATTTAAATGCCTGGTATCCCCATGAGAGACCTTAAAAGATCACTGCTAGGATAACTTTCCTTCCCCTGAGAAACTACTCTACTTCCCTTTTTAAATAACAAGAATTATGTGGCCGTTTATTTCTTCCATTTTGCTTCACCTTCCAGAACATTCAGAGCTCACTTTGAAGCCCAACAGCAGCACCTAGGCTGGCCTTTATAGTCTGCACATTCTTATCCTTCCTTTGGCTACTGTTGAATTTCTACCTTTATTTAAATTTTTCTTGATCTCAATGTTTAATTTCATTGCCTTTTTAACATGTTCTCCCATCTCGGTGGTTCCCAACCCTTTGTGGAGCAAAAGAGTGGAAGTGGAGAGGAAGAGGAAGGAGGAGGGCTGGGGAGAAGGAATCTAATGCCCCCCCCCCCTTTGGCTCAATAGGCATTTGTAAGTACAGTATGATTAATCTGGTTGTCCATAGCTTCTGGGAACTACTGTACTGCATTGAGGTGATCAATTGATAGCATTTGATATCTGTAAGCACCTTTACTTTCCCCAGATGCTGTGCTCATGACATAAGTGTGTCACTGATAACACAGTCCTATTAGGGGGAACATTTTTGGCACTTTCTGGAAGGTACCAGTGAGGACTGAGAAGAACATAGTCTTTCTCCTTTTCGCTCTCTCTTATCACATTTTCGGTTATTAATTATAATACACTGGAGCCTTGCTTTCGCAACCAATCTTTGCAATCAGCCACAGACTTTATTTATGTAGCTAGAAATATTCCTGTAGAACATCTATATTCTATCGCTGGATAGATAACTGGTAAGTAATAGCTGGAAGAAAAATCCTCTAGACCTCAGAGGAATCTAATAATTCAAACTTACTACAGACAGCCTGGAGGTGGTTAACATAGATGGTATTGACTGTATCACGATTTAGTACTGTGCGGGAAAATCACATAAAAAACAACATTTTGCTATGACAAGGGTTTGGGGGGGGGTGTAATTAAAATGCAAGAAACAGCAGTCCTGTTCCTATAAGGTCTTACAAATACTTTCAGGAATAAGACCACTGTTTCCTAAGAATAGATGTGTGGTTACAAGCCTAGCTTCTGAAAAACCATAGAACACCTTTTGTTCATTAGAAAACAAGAAGGCGCCGTGACCTCTGACAGCAGCATGCTCCAGGCTCACCCCTTTGATTTTATGTGGCAGCCCCATATGGGTCCCAGGGAAGATGCCAGCCGTCACGCCTTGTGACAGCGTGACCAAAAAGGGGCTTTGACATTTCTGTAGATAAATTGTTCTTACACAGAAAGGCTGAATATTCCTTTTGGGAAGAGGTAATTACAAATAGACACCACACATTTCTGTCCTTTTACTTATTTCTCTTCTTACCCTATTTTTTACATAGATGATTTCTGCACCAAAGTTTCAATAATTGCTTTCATGCTGTGGCTTCCAAATTTACAGCTTTATCCCCGATTGGTTTTTCTCTTGAACCCCAAATCCAGGAACCCCAAATAAAGCTGTGCAGAGAATTTTCCACTTGGGTGTCTTAACAGTGTGCGAAATCTAACTTGTTAGACAATGAACTCCTCTTCCTCCCTGTCCCCCTTCCCCAACTGCTTCAGTAGGTCATTCAGGTTCAGAAATGACTCTTCCAGCCCCTGCCTGTTGGCTGTCAGAGAATCCACACGGCTGCCCTGCAGACTCGAATGCAGGGAAGAAGCCGATGGGACATGTAGAATAGGCTGGAGCTGTGGGTCCACACCCTACCTCACCCAGATGGCTGTCCTCACTCCCTTCTTTGTGCTCGCGGAGACTTCTGCCCATGCGCTGTCACAGAATGCAGCTCGCTGCTGGGACTGTCTGATTCATCTCTTTCTCTCTTGGAGGTTTGAGCTCCAAGGGTATAGAGAATGTCCTGCTATGTGAATGACCCAGTTTCCTAGAGTGTGTTTCGGAATGAACTCCTAATTCATTTTGAAAATATTTATTGAACACCTACTCTGCACTAAGTGCCAGAAATATAATTGTGAAGACGACAGATGTTGTCCCCACCTTCAAACAGCTAGGAACATAGACAGAAGCGGAAAACACTGTTATGGTATAATATCAGATGCTATAAAAGCACATGGGAAGGTACTTAATCCCTGGAAAGAAAGGGTAGAAAACATAGCTGGGACTAGGGTGAGGCAACGAGGTGCTTAGCTCACAAAATCTAAGGAGACTCTCACTCTTCCGGAGCGGCGCAAGCGCAGGCTCGGGACCTGATGGTGACCGCCTCCTGACGTTTGTTTCCTGGGGTCTCACTCTGGTTCTGATGCTGATGGAAAACTTCTGCTGCCTACATATGCTGAGTCATTTGCAAAAGTATCCCAAGGCAGGTTGATAGAGCCTTCGAGACCAGTATCCTCCCTAATAGGAAAGTAATTATTTTATAGGAAGTGGGCAAACTCCCTTCTATTAGAGCGGGTGCTTGAGAGATTAAGCAAAATCAGTTCAGATAGGTTAATAAGCACAACAAACACAAATCCAGGAATAATAAAAACTAGAGTAAAAGAATGTGCTTATATAGTACTAGTATGGCACAAGCGTTAAGCAGAAATGTTACAGTGCAGTGGTTAGGACAATAGCCTTTGGGGCTCCACCCTTTACCAGCTGTGTGGCCATGAGAAATCATGTACAGGATTTCCCCTACAACTCAATTTCTTTACCTGGATAATGGAAACAATAATAACACTGGTTCATAGGGTTGCTGTGAGCATTAATGAGCTAATATATGTAAAGAGCTTAGAACAGTGCCAGGCACTTTTGAATGTTCAGTGAGGGCTAACTAATGTATTATTCTTTAATTCCTCTAACTCTTCTCCACAGATACACCTGGAAAGTGAACTCACACAGAGAATGATAGGCTGAATACCAAAGGTACATGAATTGAAACTGGAGAGAAACTTAAGAATTAGCTGAGATAGTTAACTCCTTTCAGGACATTCTACACACTTAAAACTATGATGTCCTTAATTAAAACATCCCCTCTTTCCTTCCATCCTTCTACTCAAATTCCTATCATAATTATTGACAATCAAATCTATTCACACTGGTCGGTTTGGCTCAGCGGTTAGAGCATTGGCCCATGGACCAGAGAGGCCCGGGTTCGGTTCCCGCTAAGGGCAAGTACCTCGGTTTCAGTTTGTCCTGCCCCGGTTGCGGTCGTGTGGGTGTGACCACTCAATGTGTCTCTCTCACATCAATGTTTCTCTCTCTCTTTCTCTTCCTCTCTCCCTTCTGCACTATCTGAAGTTAAATGCAAAAAAAGTTCTCGGGTGAGGATTAAAAAAAAAAATGAATTCATTTTTTTTTAACCTTTAAAAAAATCTCTTTATTGTTGAAAGTATTACAGCTGTCCCCCTGTATGCCCCCATTGACCCCTCTCCACCCTGCTCTCGTCCCCCAAGCCTTAATCACATCACCCAGTTTACCTCTGCTTTCCAACAAGTATCATTGTGTGTGTGTAGTAATTTGCTCCCTCAACTAAAAGTCAGTTCCTGTGAAGGCACAGGCTGCACTCTTGTGTTAGCGGCTGTATTCCCAGAACCTCAAACAGTGCCTGACACACAACAGGACTTAACTATTTTTGAACAAGCAAATGAATGAGTGGATGTATTCTCAACTCTTCTCCTTCCTTTCCTCTGATCTCCAATGGATACAAATTCTGTCAACTCAATCTGCTGAACGTCTTTCACACCCCGTGTCCCGTCACTCTGCCACTGCACTATCTCAAGCCATTGCCCTCTGCACCTGCGTTACTGAAGTGGTGTCTTATCTGCTCACCTCCTTAGTGCCCTATTTCCCAAGCAGTCTTCTCAGCCCCTCAGAGTGCTCTTATAAAAATGGACGTCAATTGCGTTGCTCTGCTGCTTGACATATTTTAAAGCAGCCCCAACAAGGTTACATGTTGCATGATGCCATCTCAAAATTACAAAACTGAAGAGAATGAGAACACATTAGTGGTTGCCCGAGGATAGTGATGCAGGGGGTATGTGGGTACAACTATGAAGGGGAACATGAGATATTTACTTTATCGTGATGGAAATTCCATATTTTGATGGTGGTGGTGGTGGTTACATGAATCTATACAGGAAATCAAACTGTATAAAACTACACACACTCACACACACACATCATGAGTGCATGTAAAAACTGATGAAAACTGAATAAGAACTGTAGTCTACTGTCAGTTTGATGTTAACACTGTGCTGCAGTTATACGAGGAAGCTGAGTGATGGGTTCAGGGGTCTCTGTACTATATTTGCAACTTCCTACAATTATTTCAAAATAAACAGTATTTTAAAAACATGTCAAAGGATGACAATTAAAAAAATTCAGGCATATAATCATGACACATAAGATCTTGAAAGATTTGGCTCAGAATAATCCCCAGCTTCATCTCTTTCCATTCAGGTGATTGGGTTGTAAGTGGGCCAATGAACGCTAATTCGTTTTCTCCTATTCTTTCATTTGTTTAAGGCTCTATAAATATTGTCTTTACTAACGGGTATAAGGAAATACAAATAAATAATATGACATAGATTCTTGGTTTCTGTATCAGTTAGCTATTGCTGCATAACAAGTCATCCACAACTCAGACTCTTATAATAACAAACATTTATCATTGCACAAGTCAGCGTGTCAATTGGGCTCACGTATGTATTTGTGGTCAGCTGTGTGTCAGGTTTTGGTGTTCAGCTGTTTTCAAATGGCCTTAACTAAAACAACTAAACTTTTCCAGGTGGCATCTGCTCCTTTAGCAGACCACTTTAACAGCTTTGAGAGGTTCCAATAGGGAGACGGAGTGCTCAAGGCCTACACGTGGATTGGTCTACAGTCACTTTCACCATATTGTATTGGCTGAAGCATGTCATGAGGCCAATCCATATTCAAGAGGTGGAAAAATGTGCATCCTCTCTTGGTAGGAAAAGCCACAAAATCACATTGCAAAAGGTATAGACACAATGTGAAAAATTGGGGCAATAAATTAACCTACTAAAATCCCCAGATATAAACTATCAAAACATGAATAATTCATTGCCCATTATGGTATCAAATACTAAAGTTCTGAGTGAGATGACAGACATACTTATAATCTAAATTTATTATTTTAAATGATTTCATTATATAGAACCATAAAACAATCACCATCTTTTTTTTTTTTTTTTTTTTAATCCTCACCCAAGGACATTTTTCCATTTTTTGTTCAGATAGAGTGGGAGGGAGAAAGAGGAAGAGAGACAGAGACAGACAGAGAGAGAGACAGACAGAGAGAAACATCGATGTGAAAGGGACACATTGAGTGGCTGCCACCTGCACAACCAACCAGGGCCGGGGACAAACTGCCCTTAGCGGGAACTGAACCCGGGGCTCTCTGGACCACAGGCCAATACTCTAACTGCTGAGCCAAACTGGCCAGGGCCAATCACCATCTTTTAAAGACAAATTGTTCTCTTTAATTCCTTTAAGGTTATGCATTTGGGAAGTCTTTAACAATCTGCTTCTTTCTTCCTTCAGCCCCTTTTTCTAGGTTTAATTTCCTTTTTATTTTTTGTTCAATTTGAGTCTTTAAAAAAAAATAAGTATAGTTGGTATATAATATTATATTACTTTTAGTTGTATAATATAGTGATTTATATCTTACAATGTGATCACCACACTAATTCTAGTAATCATTGTCACATGCAGACTTATCACAAAATTATTTATGATATACCCCTTTACCTTTTTCAACCCTTCACCCCCTACACATTAATTTTTCAAATATGCTTTCTGCCCATTTCTCTTTTCCTTCTGGAATCCCTATATGCAAATGTTAGAACACTTGATGCTATCCCAGAGGTCCCCTATACTATCTTTATTTTATTAAATTTTTATTATTATTTTTTTGCTTTGTTGTTTTGAATGGGTGATTTCCATTATGTACATACTCTGTCTTCCAGGTCTCTGATCTGTTTTTTTTGTGTTGACTAACTTGTTGTCAGTTTCTTCTAATGTAGTCTTCAATTCAGCTATTGTATTTTTAAATCTCTGATTGGTTCTTTATTTCTAACTCTTCGTAATAGTGCTCTTTGAGTTCTTCTATTCAAGTGTTTGAGCATTCTTATGACTATTTCTTTTAATTCTTTATCAGGCAAATTACTTATTATCTCTGTTTTGTTCAGTTTTTCTCCATAGTATTTTCTTGATCCTGTTTTGTTAGACTTTCTGTGTTTGTTTCTATGAGTTAGATAAAATAAGTCTCTCTCACAATCTTGAAGAAGTGGCCTGTGTGTAGACCGAGTGCAGGCCAGGTGTAGTCAGGGCACATGTGGTGCCTGGTGTGTTGCCTCACCAGAAGGAGAGGGTTCTGGGCAGGGTATCCTTTCCCTTCTGATTCAGTTGGGGCCACACCACATGCAGGGGATATGCCTATTGCTTTAATTGTTGCCTGAGCTAGGAGGCTGATCTTAGTGCTCGCCTCCAAATGCCCTCCTAGCCTGTGCTTTCTCCAGATGGGGCAGCGCTGTGTGCATACACCACCTCATTTTGCTAGTTCTGAGCCCTTTCCAGGTGGGGCAGCCCCACATGCATGCAGCAGCGCTCCACTATCTCTCCACTATCTCTGCACTTTCTCTGCATGAGGCAACCTGTATCTGGGTAGCTCAGGGTTCTGCTTGCTCTGAACTTTGTCCAGGCAGGGAGCCTCATGTGTACATGCAGCTCTGTGGGTGCAAGCATCAGCATCCTGCTACACCAGCTGGATCAGTCTCCAGCTGGAGGAGCCCCTTGTATGCACACTATTGAGCTCTCCTATTTTGCTGGATCTAGTTCCTGGAGTGGTGGCTGGAGATGTCCTATAGTAGCCTTGCAGGTAAGCCAGAGAACCTGGACACAGCTCCTGCCTGATATCCAAATGCAGAGGAATGTAAACAACTGCACTTACTGGTTCCTCCCATCTTGGATGGTTCCCTCATCTCTCAGAGAAATCTCACAGTTCCCAACCTTCTCTCTGCAATTGCAGAAACCGAAACCGTTTAGTTTGCTCTCAGTTGTCTCTCGGAAGGAAATGCTCTAACTATAGATGTTCTTTTAAAAAAAATGTTTTTATTGATTGTAGAGAGAGAGGAAGGGGGGAGGAGAGAGAGAAATATTGACGTGACCCCCCAACTCCACACAGGAGTGTGCCCCAAGCAGGAATGGAACCATCGAGCCCCTGTCATGGGAGGATGCTCAACCAACTGAGCCACACCCCCAGGTGTTCTTGGGAGGGGGTGAGCTCAGCATCTCTCTGTGCCACCATCTTGGACCTGTCTCCAGATGCTGGTATTTCTTTAGCAGATGTGTTTTTTGGTTTTTACAATTCCTTCTGGTAGAACTGCCCTCATGTTGAACAGTAAATATAGATAAACAAATTACTTGCATATTATCCACTATCCTGAGAGATGGAAATTGACTACTTAATTTTTCACTAAACATGTACTCTTGATCTCACTGCTGTTGAAAGGGTTTGTTGAAAACTAAAAAATGAGTACCAAGCAATAAAATAAATTGTTATAGGTCTACACTATGTGATAAATGACAAAACAACATTCATGAGAACATTAGACTGCTCTCTCTAAACTCTAAGGCAGGAATGTTCAGCTATTATTTATTTTTTAATTTTTTTTCCTTTTTATTGAATTCATTGGGATGTCACTGTTTAACAAAATGATACAGGTTTCAGGTGGACAATTCTGTAATAAATCATTTTTACTCTGTATTGTGCACTTACCACCCCAAGTCAAGTCTCCTTCCATCAGCATTTACACCCCTATACCCTCCTCTACCTCCCCCACTCCACCTGGCAGTCACCACACTGTTGTCTCTGTCCATGAGGATTTTTGTCTTTTTTGTTCAATCCCTCCACCTCCTCTACCCAGCCCCCAACTCCCCCTTGACAGTTGCCAGCCTGCTCTCTATCTACGAGTCTGTGTCTATTTTGCTTTTTAGTTCATTTTGTTCATTAGACTCCACATATAAGTGAAATCATATGGTACTTGTCTTTCTCTGACTGGCTTATTTCACTTAGCATAATGCTCTCCAGGTGCTCAGCTTCTATTTAAAGTGCACTTTTCTTTCTTTTTTTGTATCACCTCACCTAAAATACTTCACCAATTTGAGGGCTGGTAGTTTGGCACAACTGGCTGGTACAAGATTGTTTGCAAGATACCAGAGGAAGTGAGTGAGTTAGGCATTATCAGCAAACTCCCTTGACATGAGGAGGGAACTTGTGCTTGAAAGGGTTCTGGTAACAAAGGAGTAGCTCGAATTGAAATGACACTCTCATGTGAGAACACAGATGTTCTGTGAACCAGGAAGCAGGCCTTCACTGCATCGGCTGCCACCTCGATCTGGAACTTGACAGCACGGAGAACTACGAGAAATAGTGTGGTTTAAGCCACCAGTCTATAGTATTTTTGTATGGCAGCCTGAATGTACTGAAACATCCTCCTAATGCTGATAATTATAAACTTTAGACAAAACTGAAAAACAACTACAACATCTACTACTTGAAGGCCACTGGAAAGTAAACAAAAGCAAGCAGAAATTAGAGATGATGAAACTTTTTAAAAAAAGCAAACCACACTGAACAAGATCCACTTAACTTCTCACTCACATGATACACACAATTAACTCAAGATGGATTACAATGCTAAATATAAAATCTAAAACTATAGTTTCTAAAAGAAAACAGAGGGATTATATCCATGACCTTGGGGTAGACAAAAATTCTAAACAGGATTCTTAAGAGAAAAAAACTTATGAATTGTACTTTATCAAAATCTATAATTTCTGCTCAAAATACTATGAAGGAAATTAAAAGACAAGCTACAGTTTGGGAGAAAATATTTGCAGTACATATACCTGACAAAACACTCGTCTCCAGAATATATAAATAGCTCTTACAAATTCAAATAATTTCACACAGGTGTATTTGATTTAGGAGCTTATTATTAAGTATTAAATTCACTATTGTGATGACTTAAAGTTTGTTTTTCCTTTTGTCCTGTTCACGGTGGCCTATAAGGTACAGATATTTTAATCACCAAACGTCTATCTCACTCAACCAGTGAGTCTCCGACACCAGTTTATTTCAGTAGTCCTCTTAGAGTGACTCTAGGCTGAGATGAAAATAGTTTTGCTGCCAATGAATTTCCTTCCCTGTGTTGCAATAGCTCTTACTGTTGATGTCTAGAGTGAAAGTTTCTAGGATTTATCTGTGGGATCTACATTAAGTTATAGTTTGTGTCAAATGGCATGGTAATGGTTTTTACCAAGCAAAAGGGCAGTAGAGTATATTTATGGTCCTTTATGGACACTGAAATATTTACTAATCATGTCAGTTATATTAAATAATTGGAGCTACAAACAAATCAACACCTCAGGGAAGCCTACCTGTCTAAACCTGTCTGTCAGCTCTCTGGTCACCGCTGATCGGAAGAACTCGTGACTTGTGAGAAACAGAGCTGCCGGTGGGTCTGCAGGCCCTGGACCCAGCCTGAGACAGCCTGGAAAGCCATGGACACAGGGCAGAGGAGAAGGTGACAGCGATGGACTAGACTGACTGTCTGTTAGGCAAGGACATAACGGGGATGAGTGGGACAAATGAAGAGGGAAACACAGATGGTGTAAGGATATTAATACGTTTTGTCTCCCCTACATTTCTAAATTTCAAAACACAAAATGAAACCCGAATTTTACAAACTTGAGATTAGGCACTTTGGATTGGAAAAGAGTTATAATTCAGGCACATTGAAAAATGCATCTACTGAGCATTGATTATAACTACATTTGAGAATCCTCTCCTTTTCTAAAATCACTTCTTCTTTTCAGTGTTAAATACTCCAAATTATATGAAATTTGGATCAACTTTCTTTTTAATGTTAAATGTCACTGTTATCAAAAGTAATTCTAGCCAAACAGAGAAAAACAAGTATCATATGATCTCACTTATTTGCGGACTATAATGAACATAACAGTCTGAGGAATGGGGTAGTCCCAGAGACGTGGGAGTGGGGTACAGACTGACAATCCCCAGAAGAGGGGGTGGTTGGGGAGAGATAAACCACAGAACATATATGCATGTATGCACTAACAATGGACATGGACAACAAAGCTGGGGACAGGGCAAGGAGGGAGGGGGAGGGGGGAATTAGTGGGGGGGAAAAGGAGAAACATCTGTAACAAAAATAAATGAATGAATTAATAAAAAAATGTAATTCTAGCATTTTCTAGTGTTATCAGATAAAATATAAGATATCCACTTAAATCTGAATTTCAAATAAACAACAAATAATTGTAAAAATATAAGTATGTCCCATGCTAATAAATATTCATATAAAACAAGGAAAGTTTCCTGTTAGATATGAGCAGGCAGGAAAAGAAGTCAGTGTGTGTCTGCTGTGGAGGTACAAAGTCTAGCTGCCAAGGTTCAGCCTTAATTCTTGTTTCAAGCAAACACATCCTTGCCTTGCAGTCTATCTAGTATGTTTCTTGCAATACTTGGAATATTCTTATACTAAAAATTATTTGTGACTTATCTGAAATTTGAATCAAAGTAGTGTCTTGTGTTTTTATTTGCTAATCTTGCAATCTTATCAAATCTGTTGAGTATAATACCTACAAATCTGATCTCTGGTTTTGAAAAAAATTATATTTTTAATTTCTGAAGCCATTAAAATGTTTTAATTAAATAAACATATATGACCTAATATGAGTGTCTAATTTCTGATGACTATTTGCATCATTAAAGTTTAACTTTTAACTTTGCCTGCAACTTCCCTCCTTTCCTACTAATAATCCACTGCTCTCTCTCATCTACTATATGTGTATGTCTGCACACACACATATATAATCATATTTGGTGACTTTTTCCATTAAACTCTCACAAGATTTTTGTATGTTAACATGCACCATATGTTTGAAGATAAATAATGAAGGATTGAATGGATGATTACTAAGCAATGTCACTCTGCTTGATCTATTTGGTACCATTTTTATGGAAGTGCCTAATAGCTTAGAATATTTTAATTTTTTTAATTTTTTTTTTTTTATCCTCATCCGAGGACATTTTTGCATTTTTTGTACAGACAGAGTGGGAGGGAGAGAGAGGAGGAGAGAGAGAGGGAAACATCGATGTGAAAGGGACACATCGAGTGGCTGCCACCCGCACGACCAACCAGGGCGGGGGACAAACTGCAACCGAGGTACATGCCCTTAGCGGGAACCGAACCCGGGCCTCTCCGGACCGCAGGCGGACGCTCTAACCGCTGAGCCAAACTGGCCAGGGCAGAATATTTTAATTTTTTACATCTTCCTTTGACATGTTTTTGTTCATTTCTTTGCAGTGACCACATTGTCTCTCTCTGCTTGGTCATAGTCACGGGTATTAAATACGGAGGCCCAAAGCATCCTGGCAGAAATAAAAAGAACACCGTCTGTCTTTCAGAAAGAAAGTATCTAGCCACAGACAAAAAGAAACTTTGTCCATTAGCAACTGAGGTAGGAGACTTCAAAAATAGAACAAAAATTCCAGCGAGATCTAACAAAGAGTCCTCTGAAAAGAAGGCAAGGATATATTTGTTTGGAACAAGAACTAAGGGTACCCTCTTGGCAGTTGGAATTTGTGCTTAAATGGCAGACGTGCAATTACTTACATTCTTGTCTATTCTGCACGTCTCCAAAATGAACACTCCCTTATTTTACATGATTACTGTGCCTGTCAGCATTTCTGATGAGTTCAACTTTGTCTTGATTTTCATTTTAAGGTATAGGATTTGACTGTGCTCCTGAAAGTTTGCTTTGGACGAATGAGGTGTTTTAACAATGACAAAAGCACACTTTTAATACCATGAATATTTTTTTTATTCTCATGCAGGCCCCCAAATTATTATTTTACAGTAACTATTTTGCCTTCACTCAACATCTTCTCCATCTTTGGAAAAAAGCTTAGGATTTGGAGAAGAGAGTTTTCTCCATTTTGTAGGAGAAACTATTTCCTGACTTTGAAGTTATGGCCATTGACCCTCTGACATCCTTCTACAGGGAGCTGAGAACAGTAATACAAAAGACCAAACCCAATCATTGACCCAAATAGGGCTGCTTTGCATGAACGTGTATGAGTATAGATCCCTGAAGAACTCTGACTTAATCAGAGATGAGGTACATCTATCTCCCCAGTTTGTGGGTAAATTCTTAGGCAGTTTTCAACTGCTCATTCCTGAGTCAAGGAGAGAATTGATTTAGATGAGAAACTGCCCAAATCCATAAGCAAATTGAGGAGTCTCAATTTTATTTGGAACTTATAGTAGTTATTCTTTTCAACTGGGTTTAGGCTTAAATGTTAGTTATAGAAATAATTAAAATGAAAATGTGTATTTTAGGGTGACATCACAGAGAGCAGATCATTGAGTAATTTTCATTAGAATCGTTCTTTAATATTATAATTATATTCAGTGAAAGAGTTATTGAAAACAAGCTTAGGATTCACTTAGCAGTAGGAAAGTTCAGAAATATATGCTTATGTATTTGCATCATAATATTTAATTGTGTATTAAAAATGTATTGCCTTTGACAGAAACAAAGGGAACTCTGGGGAATAAATGCACCAGTCTGTTTCAGTTCTCTTAAAACAAATGGAATTTTTTATTTGAAATTTGTTTTGCATCTTAGAGAACCAGAGATAGCCTTAGATGTGAGACGACTGGCTAGTTTTTGGGGGATGGAAAGTTAGTATTTTCCTGCACAAAGTAATAGCTGGCAAGATGCAGGAGACATTAGATACACCAATTTGAAACAGAAGAACATCTACTGACCATGAGCTAGTTAGTAAATGAATAAATAGTACAAAATTTCTGAAGCCCTGGACTTAGTAACTCTTCTATGAGGTCTGAAAACCCAGTGACCTATTAGCAGGGTAATTGCAGAAGAGTGTAATCGCCCATGAGTTTGTCCTCTGGTCTGGGAGGGCACTTGTTGAGGTGACTGGATGAGAGGTGAATATGGACACACTTCATTGGTCCAACTGATGATCTTTACAGATTTGGAGGGAAAACAGGTTTTCAAATAGAGAGTGTATTAGGATTCTCCAGAGAAATAGAACCAATAAAGATTTATTACAAGGTACAGCAGTGTCCCCTTATCTGCAGGGGGTACATGCCAAGATGCCTTGTGAATGCCTAAACCTCAGAGAGTACCGAGCCCTATATATACTATGATTTTTTACTTTATGCACATACCTAATATAGTTTAATTGATAAATTAGGCACAATAAAAGATAAATAAAAATAACAATATAGAACAATTATTAAAATATGCTGTAATACAAGTTATGTGAATGTGACATCATTAAGTAAAATAAGGGTGACTTAAACACAAGCACTGTGATACTGCAGCAGTTGATCTAATAACCGAGATGGTTACTAAGTGGCTAACAGGGGGGGATGGGGTGTGTGTGAATACAGTGCAGAAACACTGGACAAAGGGGTGCGTGTGTCCCTGGTGAGACCGAAGCAGGACATCTGCCTGGTGGCTTGAGAGGATGCTCCTGGTTCCCAGGCCTTTAGACTCAGACTAGAATCTATACCAGGATGGTAGGAGAGTTCATCACACTACTCAGAACGGCACAAAACTTAAAACATATGCATTGTTTATTTCTGGAATTTTTCATTTAATATTTGGAACCACAGTTGGTGGTGAGTAACTGAAACTGTGGGTAGGGGAGGACTATTGTACTGGCTCATGTGATTATGGAGGCTGTGAAGTCCCACTGTCTGCCATCTGTCTGCAGACTGGAAACCCAAGAAAGCTTGCCGGCGTGTAGTTTGAAGACCTGAGAGCTGAGAGCCGAGAGCCAATGGTATAGGTTCTAGTCTGAGTCTAAAGGCCTGAGAACCAGGAGCATCCTCTCAAGCAATGAGGCAAACATCCTCAAATTTACCCTTCCTCTGCCTTTTTGTTCCACTGGGGCCCTCCGCAGACTGGATGACTCCCACCCACATTGGTGCTATCATTTGCTTTACTCAGCCCACTGAGTCAAATGCTGACCTCTTCCAAGACACCCTCACAGATACACCCCAAAATAATGTTTAAAACAACGTTCAACCAGTTATGTGGGCATCCTGAGATCTAGTAAAGTTAACATATAAACTTAATCATCGCAGAGGGTAATTTTATTTCTAGTTAGACAGGATTCAAAATATACCCATATACATTTTTCATTTACAGCTAAACAATTGCTAAAATTGATTAAAGTAATTAACTATTTTAATTATAACTAACAAAGTAACTAACTTGACTTTGGAGAGGTAACTGTAAAGAAGTGAGTGTCAAATGCACGTTCAGAGTACGTACACTGAAGAACAAAGAACTGCCTATACCCTGGACAAGAACAGGCTCCTGACAGCAGCATGCCTTGAGAAAATAAGTTCCTGCTTTGTTCTATACGGTCATTCCGAACATGTCCTATTATCCACTGGTTATCAGGTGGGGGGCAGGAGCGCCATGGGTACCAGGACTGATGCTAACGCAAAGCTCAGTGGAGTCAACGCTGGGGTAACTGGCTCACATTCTATTAGCCTCCTCCCTAATGTGAAGTGGGTGGCAAGGAAGGACTGCTACAGCCATTCAATCCTTTCAGGAGTTTGAGGGGGGAGAGACAAGGATCGTAAATAAAAGACACACCCAGAGAGAGGATTTCATTTATGAAACTCTGGGCAGAGAATCCCTCACTCAGGTAAATTCAAGCTTTTGATTACGGCAATGATGTCTTTCTAAAAGTTAACCAGCTTCATTAAGTGAAACAGTTGCTATCCTTCACCAGCATCTGCAGATAGAAAACAAACAAACAGAAAAAGCCACAAAAAACAACAACAAAAAGGAAGCACGTGAAACGGAAAGTTGAAAATGCCGATGAGGTTAACTTAGAGCTCAGTCTTAAGGCAAAAGTACTTTACTAACCAACAACTCAGCTTTGCTCGCTTGTCATAATTTCCAATAAGCTTTGATACCCTACTGAGATTTTTTACTCAGAATAACTATTTATCACTGTCCAAATAAATGAGTGAATGCTGTTAGAGACCATGTTACAAAGCCCCTGAGGATTGCCATTTCCCTGAAATAAAAAGCATACAGTGTAGAACTGTGAATTATGCTGCTAAAAAAGTTTATATTTCCTTTTACATTAAGTCTAATAGTAAAGAGAGGGCACCTTCAGAGAATATAAACAATAATGATGGTTTCTTTCTAAGACATCAGAACTTTTGGAGAACACTAACTTCTCGAGAATTTATCTCCTAAGTAAGGACATTTCTCCTTTTCGAGAGGTATTCACCATGTTGGGCACATAACTTTCTCCTGTTTGAGCCTCAGGGCTTCCTGCATGTCTCCAGATTAGAAGTGATGAGTCTTAGTGAACTAAAATCCCAGCGGTAAAGGGATTTTGTTAAGGACTTGGATCAAAACCCAGCTGTCTCATTCTCCACGTATTCCACATCCAGTGTCAGACGCTTGCTGCAAACCTTTGTTACTTTCACGATTGGATAGTTTTCTCAAGGGTCATCCATGGAAAAAATTAAATGTGCATTAGCAAGTCTGACCCTTTAGGGTATGTTTACACTAACACTATTAGTTCTTGGATGAAGTCCGTAAGGCTCCAAGCAGGAATTAAGATTTCATATATAGACTCAATCTCTCCGGGCATTATAAATCTTTAAAACAGTCTTGGAGGCATGCTCGGGACCGAAGGGATTCCAACTACCATTTTTTATGGGTGTGGTTTCCATAGAGATTTGTAGTAAATGAGCTGTGATTTTGAACCAGGTGGAGTGCTTTTACACATGTGCTAAAAGTAGCAACATGAACATCAAGGACGCAGTGTCTGGGCTCGTACTTAAGGCCTGGAGATCTGAATGGTTTTCACTTCAAAATTGAGAAACTAGTAATCATTTGCTCTTATTTTTAAATAAACATGAAGTCGAATTCATTCATATAAAGCACTTTTTTGCTTTTAATTACTTTTATTGGGGTGACCTTGGTTAATAAAATTATATAGGTTTCAAGTGTACATTTCTATGATACAGCATCTGTATATTGCATTGTGTGCCCACCACCCAAAGTTAAACATAAAATACATTTTAAACAAGAAATTTTTAAAATCTTTTACTCAAGAAAGTAATTTTTTAAAAAAAATTTTCTGAGGACCTCACCCAAAGAGCTATAACAATAATTTGGCAGTTCATTCCTTTAAAAACTCTTAAATTATGTTTCCTTTTCACTGGGAGATTTGAGAGCCGGTGCAGATCAACTGTACAGTCTTCCAATTCCCAAATAGTTCCGTCAGGCTTATATCAAATTAAAATGTCCCTAAAGGGGAGAAACCAGAGAATGAAATGCAGACTTAGGAGATGGTGTGACAGGGATTTATGAATTAAATGTATAAATAGATAAGTATGAAATTTAATGCCCACTCTCATACATCTGTAGGGTTTTGTAGCATTGTTAATGGTATTGTATTCTTTTCTCCGACTTGCTGGTGTCCTGCATCCTGAGAATCCTCTACCTCACCTCCATCGCACAGTATAGTTTCAACACCACCATCAGCCAAACCCTGAAATGAATCTGTGCTTATAATGAGTGAACTCTGAAGGTCAATGCGTGTTCCTGACCCGCCGTGCCCTGCTCTCAGACAGGTGCACTTGAGAACAACAGAATAATTTGCTCATATAAAGCAATGGGCTGTGGCACAGGGGAATTGCATGGAATGGTTCTCCTTGGTGGAATTCTAGTGGACTCTGCTTTCATATAGAGTTAAGGTTTGTTCTTGTTTCCAAGTCTGTTTCTTTGTTCCGTACCTGGGGCACAATTAAAAGCCAAGGAATGACTCATCATATATTTTGTAAAAGCCAGGGGGAGTTTGTTCAATATTTCAGTAAAGTCTGTCTCATACATATGAACACCAGCTATGCCTGGTTTTCTAGAGCATTAGTATTATGATTACAATGTTAATATTAGCCAGGTTTAGAACACTGATGCAATGCACATATGTAATTTATAAAGGGATTACTAACCTAAGGAAAGAAACATTTGGCTCCAACTTCTATGTATCTGTGCAAAAAAAAATTGAAGTTCCAATTTGGGGCTGGGAGCTGATCTACTATCAGCTATGGGAAGGAATACTCTAGAGAGTAGATGAAAAGGAATAAAGTCTATACCCCTCAACATAAAATACTCAAGTGATTAACAGTACCCACAGTGGATTGATGGTACCAACACTTGCCTTTTGAAGAACAAGCAGATACTAAAAAGGGAGTTGAGTGAGCAAGAGGGAACAAAGGTTAATGATTAAAGTCTATGCAGGGGACCAGGGTGCTGGCAAACAGCGAAGAGAAGCTTTGTATCAGAGACATACAGGGAGAAGTAGCTAAAATTCATTTGCTCTGGAGCCAGGCAGTTTCTTTAATCTAGAGAATTCCTTCGGGAGTAGCAACTAATTTTTTCCTCATTTTGCTTTTCTTAAAATGTTTTTCATTTCAGCTTTGTGAAAGGGGTTTTTTGGTCTCTATCAAGCAGCCATAAGGACGAACCTGGAGCCAGTATAAGCTAAAGTCAATATAAGTATGTTTAGAATGGTGAGCAGAGGAAGGACTCATAGTCTTAGAGCTACCTTTTTCATTTTTCATTACAGAGCTTGCTCATCCTCTTGTATTCCAATCTTGTTTGATAGCATCACTGTTTAACTATCTGAATCAGAACCCAGAAGTCACTCTTAAGCACTCCTCTCTTGTCCCTACATTCAACCATCAATTTTGTCCATTTTGTCTGAAATAGTTCACACATCCTTTTGCTACCACCAATGTGTTCTAATTCAATATAATTTTTAAAGTCTCAGCACTATTTCAATATCTTCTTAAGTAAGCTTGCCAAGAATCCCAACTCAGGCTTCATGGTACTGCTTAAATATTCTTTTTGATAAAATAAAGATCTGATCATACTTCTATTCTGCTTAAAACTATTCATTGCATCCATATGACCTATAAGATAAGGTCCAAGTGAAAATATTTGGAGAAATCAGATGTGTGGATCTAGAAGGGAGAAGAGCTCAGAAGTGGACCCCAAAACGGAGTTGCCAGCATAGAGATGGAAGTTAGATTCATAGGTCTGTGTGAGACAATTTCTAAGGTGCTATCACAGAGCAGGAAAACAGAAGAACAAACAACAGAACACTGGAGAAGTCTATCGGTTAAAAAGTGGCCAAACGAGAATGTTAAAAAAATAATGAGAGGAAATGTTATTAGGGATGGAAGGAGCACTAAGCTTTACAAAGTGAGGGGGTAAAAATGTTTGGTGGAACAGAGGTGAAGTACAGGTTAATCACTGGATTTAGTCTTTGGGAACTCAATGGTAGTGAAATGACTCATGAACCTCCCTAGAGTAGTGTGTATGAGAGGGGCAGAGGGTAGGGCAGATCACAAATGCGGTGGTTTCCAGGGAATGGGAACGAGTGATAAAAAAAACTTCGGTGACAGAAGTAGAGATTAGGGGGGTTGGTAAAACTAAGGGAGATGATCTGGAATATGTAAGGGTTTGAAGACACTGGCAAAGAGGAAATGATTGCTGGACAAATTCCTAAAGAAGCAAAAGGTGATAGAATGAAGAGTTAAAGTGAAGGAGTTGGCCTTAAATAAGAAAATATTGCTAAGTACCAAAGATAATGAAGGAAGGATCTCTGCAGATATGGGCAAAAGTTTACCAGTAGGCCTCCAGGATGCAAAAATATACTGTACAAATTGTCCTGGGCCACGCCGCTATGGCTTTGCCACTTAGCTGTGTGGCCTGGACAAATATTTAACCCCAGTGGACTTCAGTTTCTTCTAATGTGGAAATAATAATAGAACCCACTTCACAGGGCAATAAATATTAAAATACTTAATAAGTGCAAAGCCCTTAGACTGTTGGTAATAATATGGTAAGCATCCAGTAAGTATTGGCCGTTAGCTGTTAGTAGGTAAAAATTGAGATAGTTACTTTGCTTGGGGTTCCTAAAGTGGTCATGTTTGTGCTACTTTCATCTATTCTGGTAAATACGCTACCGCTGGCAGCAGGGGTAAACACAGGGCCAAAGTTAGGACTAGCAGAATACTCAAGCCTTTTGTCTAGAGTGACTGGTTCAAAGCGCCACATGATCTAAGCCAGGGCAAACAAAATTTTTCCTGAGGATTTGTCTACCTGAGTTAAACTGGTAGAGAGTTTTCTTCCCTCCCTTTTGCAAGGCTAACAGAATGTGACCCCAGAGTTGCTGGTATACATAATCCTTACTGTGTGCAGCATATCATAGGTAGTGGCAAAGAATGAAACTAATATTCAGAGAAAAGTGGAGACAAGAAATAAAGAGAAAATGAAAGAATATCTGGACAGTGATTGAGTCCCTGCATCCACTTGTCCTGAGGCCAAATTCTGGTCCCCTCTCTAGCAGTGATGTGCACAAAATTCCCTCCTTTTTAGGTGAAGGGGCATGGCAGTTTATTGTGTTTTTGTTGCTTGCAACAAAAGGAGATTGTTAAATGCATGAAAAGTTGCATGCCATACATCCTCTAAGATTGAAAGGAAAACACAGGTGTGAATTGCATGTGGCTACATTTATCAAGGAAGTATGAGCAGGTTGGTACATCCTCTAGTTCAGTTATGATTCTACTACAAAATGGTTTGTTCAATAACTGAGATGTTCCAGATTCCTCAATGTGCTTTTGTTTTGTTTTGTTTTGTTAATCCTCACTTAGGATGTTTGTTTCATTGATTTGTTCCATTGAGTGGAAGTAAAGGAGGGAGGGAGGGAGAGAGAGAAAACATCCACGGAAGACATCGATTGGTTGCCTTCCACACATAATCTGAACAGGGCCGGGAATTGAATCTACAATCCAGGTACAAACCCTTGATCGGGAATTGACCCCACAACCCTTTGGTGGTGGGCCGATACTCTAACCACTGAGTAACACCAGCCAGGGCTTCAATGTGTTTTCTATAACCATTTTCTTACTCAATTCAAATCCTCTAGGCATGCACTTTGGATTCTTTTCCCCTTTAACAGTGACCCAAAACATGAAAGATAGTGTCAGTTTCCTAACATTGCCCTTCCCCGGTAGGGAAGAGGAGAATGATAGGAGCAAAGGCAAATTGGAATGTGGGTCAATTGTACCTTCCGTCTTGCTGTCTTCAGTGGCAATGCTCTCCTGACTGCTAACTACGTGATATTTCCTGCCAGCATCGTCAAAGTTGCAGTGTCTACTTAGATCCTAATTAATTGCAACTGAGAGAGGTGACTATTAAGTTGCATAAAAATAGTCATAACTGTGTCACTTTTGTCAAGTCAAACAAAAATGTAAGTGTCATTTTACTAAGTATTAGTTCATATGATAGTGGTACAGTAAGAGACGGGGCAATTGAGAAAAATTTATTGTACTGAGTGTCAGAAAGCCCAGGGTTGAGTCTTCCCATTTATTACTAGTGTGTGCCTTCTGTCAAATAGCTATAACTCTCAGGGTCCCCATAACAGAGAGGGCTAGACTTGAGGGGCCTCACATACAATGATTGTACAGTGCTAATTGTAGTATATGTCATCTAAATGTACAATCCCAAAATTTCACTCTCCATAAAACAAGTGGAGTTGGGATGACATAGACACACTGCAGAAGAGGAAATCTCACATAGTAGTTTCCCAATTTCCTTGTGTTGCCATCCTGGAGTAGGGAACAGTAAAATTCTGCTTAGTCAGGAAACTTCATTCCATAGGTCTAGGCAAATGGGGATTTCTTCAAAATTTATTCATCAAATTTTGCCTGCTTCAATCATACATCTAAAAAAACTGAGTTTATTATTACTATTGATAATAATTATAGTTTGGGAAGAAAAACATGTGGGATGATAGAGAAGGATTAAATCCTTTGCCTTACAGATTTGGGAAAGATAAAGGAAGCTGAGGCAAAGGGTACGTAGGGTTTAGAATTGTATTCCTGGGTCTGCAATGACGAGAAAGCCAAGTGGTAACATACCTGTGTGTTGATATTCTCTGGCATGAAGTTATCCTGGGTGAACCTAAAGCTAAGTAACTCAGTCTCAGCATTGGGAACAAAGATTATGAGACTGCTTTGGCTCTGCTAAGCATTTCTATATCTGAAGCAAAGGAAGAGATGAACAAATGGGGGGTAATATGACCAGCTGTGTCAAGTCAACTGTTTTCAACTCCTGAAGCCAAATGGGTCTTTTCTTTGTTCATTATGATACATAGACATTAATCTTCACACCTGGAAAGTCAACCAAAATGCTCTACACAATTGGTTGGGTGAAAAAAAGCTTGTCTTTCTTAGTTTGTTGGGAAATTTTGAAGTGATCAGAGGAACCAATCTTCTTAGAAATCATAGCTTCCCAAGCTCAAATACTTGTTTGGAGCTTTGTTAGACCATATGTTAGCTACAATTCAAGGCAGGTTCTCCTAGACCAGCTAAGCATTTCACAAATATTTGAGCCACATGTCTTTCATTTCAATTTTATCTCACCGTTTCTGGATCCAACAGCAGTTGAGGTGACACCTAGTAAATTTAAATACCATCCTAGAAAATATGCTTCTCACTCTTTAGTATAGCTACGTATGTACTATTTAACATTTTTTGGTTTTTGTCTACAGCTTAAAAATCAGAGCTTGGTTTAAGTTGTTACATTTAGTATACTGTTGTGGTAATTCCTACTAGGTTATTATCTCTGATGGGTTACATACTTCATGCTTAGAAAAATCACTGTTCTGCTGATTCTTCTAAATATCACATTATACTCAGCATCTTACACCCAAAACCATGGACTGACCTTTGATCTACAGCAATCTATAGATTCATTGCAATCCCTATTAAATACCAATGACATATTTCACAGATCTAGAATAAACACTCCAAAAGTTTATATGGAACCACAAAAGACCCTGAATAGCCACAACAATCTTGAGAAAGGAGAACAAAGTAGGAGGGATCACAATACCAGATATCAAATTATACTACAAAGCCATTGTAATCAGAACAGTCTGGTACTGGCACAAGAACAGACATATAGATCAATGGAACAGAACAGAGAACCCAGAAGTCAACACAAACAATTATGCTCAATTAATATTTGACAAAGGAGGCAAGAGGATACAACGGAGTATGATGTTGGAAAAATTGGACAGGGACATGCAAAAAATTAATAAATAAAACTAGACAACTAATTTACGCCATACACAAGAATAAACTCAAAATGGATAAAAGACTTACATGTAAGTCATGAAACAATTAAAATTCTACAAAAAAATCATAGGCAGAAAAATCTCAGATATCTTTTGTAGCAGAATTTTCACTGATACATTGCCTAGGGCAAGGGAAATAAAGGGGGAAAAAAACACACATGGGACTACATCAAACTTAAAAGCTTCTGCATGGCAAAAGAAACCAGCATCAAAATGAAAAGGAAACCTACTCTCTGAGAGAATATATTTGCCAATGATACATCAATAAGATAAGGGGTTAATCTCCTAAATGTATAAAGTACTCATACAACTCAACAAAAGGAAGACAAACAAGCCAATTAAAAAATGGGCACAGGACCTGAATAGGCAATTCTTCAAACAGGACATATAAATGGCCAAGAGACATATGAAGAAATATTCAACATCACTAATCATCAGAGAGATGCAAATTAAAATGACAATGAGTTATCACCTCACACTTGCCAGAATGGCAAACACCAATAAATTCTCAAACAAGTGCTAGCAAGAATGTGGAGAAAAGGGGACTCTAGTACACTGCTGGTGGGAATGCAGACTGGTGCAGCCATTATGAAAAACATTAGGGAGTTTCCTCAAAAAATTAAAAATGGAACTGCCATTTGACCCAGTGACCCCACTGCTAAGAATATACCCTAAAAATACTGAAACACCAATCAGAAAGAATATATGCTATGTTCACAGCAGCACTATTTACAAGAGCTAAATCTGGAAACAGCTCAAGTGTCCATCAGTAGATGAGTGGATAAAAAAGCCGCCCTGGCAGGTTTGGCTCAGCAGGTAGAGCGTGGGCCCTCGGACCAGAGAATCCTGGGTTCGATTCCCACTAAGGGTATGTAGCTTGCTTGCAGTTTGTCCTCAGCCCTGGTTGGGGTTGTGTGGGTGGCAACGCGTCGATGTTTCTCCCTCTCTCCCTCCCACCCTATCTGAAGATAAATGCAAAAACGTTCAGAAAGAAAAAGAAACAAACAAACAAAAAAAGCTGTGGTATACAATGGAATACTCTGTAGCTGTAAAAAAGAAGGATCTCCTACTGTTTGAGACAGCCTGGAGGGCAGAGACATGGAAGCAGGGAGCAGTCAAACCGCAGAGGGAAGGGGGAGGGGAAGGGAAGGAATGCATTTACTATAACCCATGGACACAAACAATAGATGAAGGCGGGAGTGGGGGGTGCCTGAGAAGGGAGGAGGGGATCAATGGGGGGAAAAAGGGAAGGACATCTGTAATAGTTTCAAGAATAGATAATTCTTTTTAAAAAGCAATAAAAGCTGACCAGTGAAAACACATAGGATAAGTGGACATTGACCCTACAGAAATGTTTGTTGTTTTTTCCTTTATTTAAGGGCAAACTGGAAGTATATATTTTAAACTTTGTTTTGCATTCTATAATAAATTGCTATTTTAAAGACTTATATTAATTTTATCCTAATATTACAAATTCCTGTATTTTGTTGACATCAATTATACTGAAGAAAAAAATTACTGAGATAAATTACACAACCTTTTGGATAATCACCATAATCTTGTAGAATAGCTTATTAGCTATAAAGGATTAAGTGACAGTTTAAACATATTGCTTGGGACTACCTGAACGCATCCCATTAGAAGATAAAAGCAGGATACTTTTAACACAGAAGCCGAAGGCTTTTTAATCAGGCGATTATATCTATGACTATGTGACCTTTTTAAATAAAAACAATGCAGGAATTTGACTTTAAATGGTAGAGAATATTAAGTTATCCAGGGAGAATTCACTGTAAGGTCCAAGAGCAACAGGGCTGAGAAAAGTATAATGATAGTAGAATAATGAAGCTAGATTGTTTTTCTACCTGAAGATGTAGAAGGCAAAGCCACAAAAACAGGCACTGGCTATGCCTTTATAACTTCTCTCATGGTTTTCTTGAGAATGAAGAGCCACTTGACTTCAAACTGAACTATGAATTTAAAGAATAATATCTTAATTTCACTACTATTTTTATCTTTATAATGCCAATTTCCCCAAATTCCAGAGTTTCCACTTTTTCATTAATCCATTGATGACTCTATAAAAATATAGATTGTGTCATTTTGGCATTCCTGATCCACTGATCCCACATTATTTTCTTTTTTTCCATAACTCATCTCACCCCCTAATATATATATGTGTGTGTGTATCTTCTGTCTCCTCTCACTACGTTCCAAGAAGGACTTTTTCACAGTATCTGCAGTCGTGCCTGGCAGGTAGTCCACAGTGAACATATTTTCATTGAATGAAAGAATCGATGAATAATTAAAGTGGATGCCTGCTCAGTGTTTGTGAGAGCAGCTTCAGAAAGAATCGAAAACTAGAGTCATTCCTTGTCCCCAAGAGCAATACCAGGCATGGGATGTGACTGGCAAGGAAACAAAAAAAGTATATGAAGAAGGGATGAAAAAAAAAAAAAAAAACTCAGATCAACTGTAATTTATTAAAAAGTTGAATTATTTTTATATCAGAAATAAGGAAAATAGATCTCAAAGTCATGAACTCTCAAAGTTCTGTGTGTTGCCAAGTAAAGTTTAAATGTAGTACCTATGGAGCAAAACATTCTCTCATAGCAGTTAGTTGACGTAATAGAAGCTAATGATCTTGCAACTCTATCACACTTTGACGCAATGGCCTTTTGCGTAAATATATGCCAAGGGTATGGGGGACGCAATAAAGGATCCTGAAAATGCACAGTCTGTGCAGGAATAAACTGAGGGGGAACAAGTTAAACCAAGCAGCTGATTGACCTCAACTGGTTTGTAGCTCGGAGGGAATTCCACAATTGCTGACAAGAAAACATACTCTTATTTTCACCAGCATCTGGTCATTTCAGAATCTGGAATTTTCAAGAATATTTTTTACAATCTACCTTTCATTAGTCCTTTGCTCTAGTAAGTTTCTTTGAACTTTCCCCACAGAAGTCTCAATTTCCTACATAGTTTATCATTTTTGTACAAAACCAACCAGAAACAAAGACAATACATATCAAGGTTTAAGGTGAGAAGATTCAGAGATGCAGCTGCAGAGCAACCTTTTCCATTCCCAAAGACAGGGCAAATCTGGGGCTCAAGGAAGGGGGAGGTGAAGCTACTCACCATGGAGAGGAGGAAGCAGATACAACATGATTCCTAACAATGGAAAGAAAAGAAAGTATTTTTTATTTTTATTTTGAATTGTGTAGATCCCGGAGCAGAGTGGAAAGGACTTGAAAACAAAACCATGAAATTCAAGGAAGTTGAGCCAAATAGTTAAAATATTTGCATCCATACTCGGATGAGGGTGTTTCCCTGGGTCCTGGAATAATAGTGGTAGGAAAAACTGAAGTCAGAGAACTCAGTAGAGAAGGTCACCTTGGGGAGAGAGGGAGCGAGCATTTTCAAGAGTGAATAGAATGGCCAGAAGTCTTTTCCTCTAAGAGCCAGGGGATCTGAACAACTATTTAGCAGGCATCTTTTGTCTCACAAGCTCCTGTGACCGAGGGGGATTGAGACAAGGATGAGATACAGTTCCTGACCTTGAGGGTTCTAGCGAGTCCTAGGTTGTGGGATTTGTCTTAATAAAAACACAATTTCATCTCAGAAGCTAAGGCCAGAGGACTCACAGTAAAGAAAGAATTCATCTAGCCCATAGTCTACTTAATGTCTCAAAATAAAATGAAATGAAAGGCTATCCTCACAGACATTATTGTGAACCACAGGAATGGTCCTTAAAATATGTGTTGTGTTACTCTCCCTGCTTCTGCTGATCTGAAGTATAAAATCAGCCATTACTTGGTGGCAAGAGGGACTGTCACCTATTAATAAACACTATTATTTTTATAGATACAGGGGAACAGAAAATTATAAAACAAAAGCTATCCTTGAAGTATATAAAGAGCGTGTATTCAATGGAAAGCAATATGAGGTTGTAAAAGGCCAGATTTCTCAAGAAACAGTACTAGAGAAATGAATACTTATTGAATGTTGTATGGAATGAAATAATGATGAGCAAAACTACCATCCTGTCTTACAAAGAGGCTAGGAAAAGGGAGAAACAAAGGCGTACATCTGGAATTGTGTGCAGTGACATAATGCCATTACCAAAACTTTGTACTTCCACTCAGAATTTAAATTTAATTCTGATAACGTTTATTAAACTCCTGCAACTATGTGGCACACTGTGGAAACTACAGACTAAGCCAAAACTCCAGTCACAATGTTTAAGTAACTTCTACTTGCCATTTATTTATCTGGTCAGGGCACATACACCCAAGCAAATCCCCAGTGGGGGGCATGCAGAAGGCAGCCAATCGATGTCCTCTCTCATCGGTGTTTCTCTCTCTCTCCCCCTTCCTCTCTCTCTAAAATCAATTAAAAAAAAATTCAGTAAGTTTTAATAATTTGAGTTGACATTGTGTGTTTATTTTTTAAATACTTGTTTTAATAAGTCGTTTGAGCCCTGGGCAGTTTGGCTCAGCAGTTAGAGTGTTGGCCTGCAGGTTCAATTCAAGGGCTTGTGCCTTGGTTTTGGTTCGGTCCCTGGCCCTGGTCAGGGTTGTGCGGAAGGCAACATGTCGATTTGTCTCTTTCACATCAATGTTTCTCCCTCTCCCCCTCTCCTCTGTCTGAAAATAAAATGGGTGAGGATAATAAATAAATAAATAAATAAATAAATAAATAAGTCGTTTAATAGGGAACAGAGCAGTGTAGTAGAAATGAGGGCAGGTTTTTTAATACCAGCTCTGTTACTTACTTGGCCTTATTTACAATCTTCTGAACATCCTCAAATTGAATGTAGTAGTATATTGAGGGTTAAGTGAAATAGTTTATGTTAAGTGCTTAGTACAGAGCATGATATTAAGTCTTCAATAAATGTCAGATATCATCTTATTGGTCATTATGGTCATCTTCATCCTCATCATTACTGAGGCATTATATGAAGATTATAGGAGATAAAAAGTACAACATCCCTGGCATCTAGTGGTACTTCAAGAATGGCAAAATAAATCGATCTGCACAAGATGTATCTTACTTATGATCGATAAGTTCCACTGGATAGATATCCTTATCTCCAGCTTACAAATGGGAAACCTGAGAAAAATCAAATGATTTGCAAAGCCCACCAAGAAGTAGTAGTGTCACCGTGCACACGGCACATGTTCATGGGGAGGAGGGCGGGCTGTAGGGCCAGGTGTAACCCCTGACTGAACCACGTTGTGAAAAGGTACCTACCTTTCTGTCTTTCATTTTTTATCATTTCTGAAGTGAGATTTCTTGAGAAAGCTGACCTCTTACCAATATGACATCCCAGTAGCTTATGCTTTAGATTACTGTGGCCAAGTTATTTACTGTTCATCAAAGATAAACGTGCTCTCCTATATTTCACAGACTCTTTGCAGTTAAGCCACATGGCTATTTCTGAACAACGGGTTGTAAGATCACTGTCACTTCTGGGCAAAATCATATAAGGACTGGTAGGAGACTCTTGATCTCTCTCTTCCCCTACTGAGTTGACTTGGAAATTGCATGTTGATAAGGCAGTTTTGCAGATCAAAGCAGCCTGGATCACTGAGTCACTGCATGGAAGATAGCTTACTTGGAATATCACCTGACTGCATTACAATTCCCCTGGGCAAGAAAAAAACCTTGTTGTGCAAAGTCACTGAAACTTTTGGCTTCCTTTTTTTTGACAGAATAAACTAGCCTGTTCTGACTGTGACATCATGACAATGATCCCACTTAAGGTTATTGAAAAGATCAGGAAAAGTTATATTTCCTTTCTTTGTTCTTCATATGTGACACTAGCCCAAAATTCTTCCCAGGCATGGCCCATTAAAATGCAGTTGATAATGTGGCATAATTATTTGTTTCTAAGAGTCAGTTGCCCCTAATCATTACTGTACCCAGAAATTAAGGATTCTCTAAGCAAACATTCTCTAAGATCTTTCAGTTGCCAAGAGCAGGGGGTTCGGCTTGGGAGAAGGAAGAGGAGGTCTTTGTACAAATTAGGTTACTCAGTTTCATAAAGTGGCCCTTGACTAGTTCCAGAACCCAAGTCATATGGTGCCTTGTACACAATAGTACTCAATGATGTTTGATAAAGTTGGGGGAGCATGGTCCAAAACCACTTAGGAATCGGGAAATGCCAGAGATTCTTAGAAAATAAGAATAATAGCAATTAATTAAAATGTTTATCAGACAGAAGAACATTCATTATGTTATTCATTAAAATTTTCAACTCTGTTATGCTTTGATTTTAATCTAGGTTTTCCAACCTCAAAAGAAATTTCCTGTTGATCAAGAGACCTAAAAAAACTAAGAATAGGATCCTAGGAGCCCAGAAGACATTGCATTATGATCTGCAGACAACTCAGAGTGGATATTTCTGACTGTCTTTCTTATATTTTCTGAAACAGTTCCATTTGACAGTCTCCAAAAAGGAACAGACTGAGTAGTGTCTCCATGACTCTGGAGTCTAACACACGTATAAGGAAATGCATAGTAGAATTTATGAGTGCAGAACTGCCTTTACTGGAAGGCCATAGTTGAGTCTGTGATGATGTGAATCTCTGCTTCAAGTAAGCAAACAGCTGTTTCAAGGGGAGAATTCAGGGTAATTACTGATGCCCCTTTTTATTGCACTAGTGGGTATCCCCAAGTTCCAATCATCTACCAAACATGTGAACTACAAGATGAAAGAATGAAAAAGGCACCAGGAATGTAAAAAGTGTCCTCAGATCAATCATGAAAACTGGTGTGCACACAAGAGCAAACTGCTGTTGTTTTCCTGGTGAGCACTGTCCATTCTAAAACTGAGGGATGAAATCCTTCCCCTAAAAAATGAAACATTAAACTATGTGGATTAAGAAGTCACTTATCTATCCCTTAAAACACATCCTTAAACTGTAGCTTAGCTTCATTTGATACAATTTCCTAAATCTATTATGGATGATACAGTTTCATTATGCAAATGGTTTGGTTGAAGTATTTATTTTATAAAGCAGCCAGAGGCCAAATTTTCCCACTGAATCTTATTCTTTAGATTCCCAAAGAGACTCTCTTTCCATGAAATGCCAAACTATCCAAGACCGTTCTGGCTGTGATTTGTATGAGATGGGGGCTGAATATGGAATAAATATTCAATAAGCGGTCCAGAGGGAAGCAGCATAGCTCTAACCATGCATCTATTGATCCACAGGACTCAGCATTATGTAACTGTGATCACCAAACTGGTTTCCTACATGAAGAATCTGTTATGAGAATGACAAATGGATGTTTAGGGGAAATCGCCATAGCCGATTATTTTGAATACTTCGCAATCATCTCCACCAGGAGCCTGTTCAAAGTTCACTCACAGTGTACTTTCCAGGGGCCAGAGGGTGAAGGACATAACTTAGCCAACAGCTGTGGCTTTCTGGTGTCAGCAATTGTCTCTGCACATAGAAGGGTTAGGAAACTTAGAGGCAAATGGGCACATTTGATGTTCATATACTGTTGTTGTTTTTTATTTGTTGTGTGTATCAGTTTACCAGCGGATTAGCAGAGTCTACAACTATATATCTGACAGAGACCATATTTTATATGTTAAGTAGTGCAAATCAGCTGTTAGCAGCCACTGATTTATTATTCTTTTATGCACCCTCTGCTAAGCTGAAGCAATCGGCACCTTGGCACAGTTTCTTTCATTAGTGTCCCATAATAGAGTATTTATGATGCTACTCCTGACTCAGAGAGAGATATTTTACATCTCTGCATAGCGAGTTACGATGCAAGTTTTACGATGGAGAATTTTTTAAAAAGAAAGGGAGCTTGGTTATTATTATTATAACATTATCACTGCATAGAAGACATGAGCGATACCAAAGCAGGAAGTTCTTAAGCGTGTTGAAAAATGCAAGTCAGGGTGTGGTTGGAGTGTTTCCTGAAACGGACTGCCACAAGGCATGGAGTCGCTGACATCCAGAAACAAGGTTAGGTAGGACTTCACTGGGTAGCTATCTGAGAATCATGAATGAACGGAATTCTTAAAGCTTTTTACAGTTACTTTTTTCTTCTGAAAAAATGGCATCATTAATTTATGATTTCACATATACTTTGTGTCACCCTTTGTTTGCTACAATATTTTGCTTTATGAAAAATATCACTTAGGACGAGTTAAAATTATTTTCATTTTTTAAAAAATTACAGTTTTATTTTAAAATTCTACTGTGATTTCTGGGATGATTTCCCAAGCTTGAATTACTTTATTAGGCCCGTTCTACAGCATCATGCACCATTATATTCCATTTAGTTGAAATGAAATCGTCTACCTCATTTGTATATAACATTCAAATCACTACTTACAATGGGAATTTTAGTTTAGCATATGGCCTTCTTAGTCATAGTAGAATTGCAAAATAATGCTGAAAGGAAGATATGCTACATCCATGGTTAAAAATAAAGTTTTATATATAGGTCTACGTCATTATCTGGGAGGCTGTTATTCTGTTTTTCCTAAGGTTTTTGTCTTCACACTAATCTTGAAAAGTTAGAGAATAATGGCTGAACTGATATTTATCAACAAGGAAACTGGGACATAAAGAAGTTTGGTACGTGTGAGAGCTTCTGACTCCATTGGACAGTGATTGAATTAAATTTCTTAAAATCCAACCTTTTGCTGCTCCCACTGGTAAGACTCTTGGATTGTCTCATAACTCCGCTGCTCTTCTTGCCATTATTTTACATTTACAATAAGCTACAAACAATTATTTGAGACTTTTCAAATATTTATCTTAGTTACAGTTAATGATTACAAATGTGTTCTATTTCTCTCAGGCACACCCAAAATTGGGTCATACAACTTTCATGAACAGTATTCCTCCGACTCTTCTCCCTTCTTCTTGGGGAGACTGTCCACTCCCCGTGCTGTGTCACCCACATCTCAGGCAGTGCAGGGAGGGCTGTTCTTATGTGGGCTCATGAATACCACTCTCAACTACCACAGGATCTGCTTGATTTTTCTTCTTTCCTCCTCCAGTGCGCATTGTTATTGTTTGTGATTAACCCTCTGACTTCCCAAGTCCCTCCACCCTCCCATGCCAGTGTTGCCCCCACTGACTCAGACTAATGTCTACGGATCTCATGCTGTCTTGGGTCCTTCAGCACAAAGCCCCTCATTGTGCTGAAGTACATGACGTGCAAAAGTGCAAGTGCTGTTAATGATGGCTGGGACCCTTGAAGGGTGTCTCATTAAAGGAGTTCCCCTCTCTCTGCTACCTTTATGTTGCACCACAGTTAACAGCATGGGATTTGGAGGCTGAATGTCTAGGTTCAAATCCCAGTTTTCTCACTTACTTGCTGTGTGACCTTGGACAAGTTTCTCAACCTCTTTATGTTGCCATTTCCTTTAAACGTTGTAAATAAAAACAATGCCTATCTCATAAGGTTGTTGAGAGGGTTTAGTAATTTAAATATACTTGGAACATTGTATATTTGAACACTGTAAATGTCGGCTTACTTGGCTAGTCAAGTGCCACATCAGTGCCACCTTGTCTTCCTAAAGCCTGCAGCTGATGGTTATGCAAACAGTTCTTTCATTTTTTTTTTTTTTTACTTTTAGTGACCCCATCCTCACCTCAGTCCTGTTTTTGCAGGACATCAGATCTGGATTGAAAGACCATATGAGTGAGAAGTATCCTTTGACTTTCCCTGTCCCTGCAGACGATGGCTGATATTCAACAAAACTTACATGCTTCCTTTGGATTTATTCTTTCACAGAGGTTACCCATTGCTCCACACAAATCATCTCCTAGAGGAAGGGAACCCAGCAGATGTAAAGGCACATCTGAATTCTAAGTGAGCAAGCTTGGGCTTAGTCTGGGAACCTGGCTCCATAGGGAAAGTTTCAGAAGAATGATTCTTTTAATTTCAATGCATTTACTGGACAGATTTTTCCCAATGAACATTTCCTCTAGGTAAAGCAAGGTCTCAGGTACCTTCAGCTGGAAGTTCTGTGTACCCATGCTTTGAGGAATCACGTGTTCCAACTGCACAGGTACAATAGAATACAAATGTTTTGAGAGAGGCTATTTCTTGTCACTATTCTCCCTTGCCCACTTTCTGTAGTCTTTCTTTTATTATGTAGGTAAGCCGTGGCAACCTCATTCAACTTAGAAGAGCTTATCTCATGAAAATTGCATGAACTTTTAGCAAAGCTCCTTCCTGTTAGCTAGCCTAATCTACAATATTGTCCATTCAGTAAGAAAAAGTACTCTCACACTTTTTTTTTTTTTTTTTTAGAAAGAGAGAAAGGAGGAGAGAGAGAGAGAGAAAAAAAAAAAAAAAAAACATCGATGTGAGAGAGAAACATCTATCAGTTGCCTCCTGCACACCCCGTACTGAGGATTGAGCTGGCAACCAAGGCATGTGTTCCAGCTGGGAATAGAACCAGGACCTCTCCGTCCATGGGGTGATGCTCAGTCCACTGAACCACACCAGCCAGGCTACTCTCACATTTTAAATCAACATCTATGAAAGCCACTATGTCCAATGGTTTCTATTATTCATGTCCTATTCACTTCCTTTTGTATGGGTGCTAACATTTAACTGCTCTTCATCTGGTGGCAAGGTCAATGGATGTACAACTCACCAGGTGGTTCCCTGGTTAGAATACTCAGACAACCCTAGCCATTTGTGAGTTTACCCTTGCTCACCTACCCTCTTTAGATCATGTTCTCTTTTAAGTACAATGGTGTCATCTGTGGACTTTCCCAACATATGAATTCACAGGTTATAATTTGGGTCCTTGGAGTTCACCTCTGCAGCCCTCCTGTTACTTGCCTTCGTGCCTGATGCTTGCGCCAGCCCAAATGACTTGCAGTTAATGGAGAGTGTCCTGAATTTAAATGGTGCTGCACCTTTGCACAGACCGCTGTCTCCCTCTGTGATGCCCTCTGCCTCTCCTTCAGCTTCTTCGCCTGATTTACTTCCATTCATCCATCAACTCTCATTTGAGGTATCAGCTCTTCAGAGGCAGCCAGTCTGTGCTGAGAGCTGATACAGTGCACTTTCAGACCCCACACACGCATGTGACCCTGTGATATGAACAGCTGCCTTTGTCTTGTCCCTGCCAGAGGTGAACTTCTTGAGGACAGAAACCATGCCTTTTAGACCTGTATTCCCGGTGACTACCACAAAGTTTAACACATAATGGCTACTCAGTAAATAGTATACAGGGGTGGGCAACAGCAGGCTTACAGTTGTAATACAAATAAATAATATAATAATTAATAAGTAACAATTCAAGAATAAACTCTGTTTCACCTACTCACAACTATAAACCTACTTTTTCCCATTCCTGTAAATTAAAAATAAAAGAATAAAAGCAAGAGAAAGAAAAAATTGAACTGCTAGTGATGATATCATCAAAAGAATGAATTCTCTTTTGCCAATTAACAAATATTTAATTATGACTATTTGAAGGAAAAGGAAATAAAAATGGACAAGGTATGTAGAGGCCTGTTTATACTGGAATATACGAACAGACACAGTCAAAAAGTCTTGACTTACATTTACTATTCATTATGTTTCTTTGGATATAATTTTCCTCTCCAAGTTTATAGAGGTACTAATGAACATTCATAGAGAAACAGAATTTTTCTTACTGAGTTTTAATTCAAGCAACGACTTTGTAGCACTGGCATTCTTATTATAGATGGCGAAATTCAGTGTCATGTAAATTAAGGGTCTTGTCAGAGTCACAAAGTCAGACTGGTGGAGACCAAATTCAAATCCAGGTCTTCTGGGTCTAAACATCAGGCAACGTGACCTCTTTTGTATAAGAACAATAACAAATTGGTACTTAGGTCCAAACTTTCTCTATTTAAGAGAAGAGATTTGTACAAGGATGCACAGTTCGAAGGCTTGCTCTGAAGAGCCTGAGCTCCAACGTGTCCAAGCCCACAGTGCAAATCTGGGAGCAAACATTCACTAGCTGTGCAGCCTTGAAGAAGCCAGTTAGCTTCTCCTAGCATGACCTTCTCCTCCTTAAATAGAGCTCTTAGTACCTGTCCTGAGCAGTCTTCTTGTGAGGATTAGACATGCGTATAAAGTTCCTAGCGCATGGTAAGCAGTCCCCCAAAAGTTACAATTCTTATAATAGTCAATGCCTTTCAAAAGTTAGCTTACAGCTTTGCACTGTATGAGGAGAGGAACACAGAGGCACAAACTGAATATTGTGTAAAACTGTATAAAAAGTGTTTATGTAAATAAAGAATTGCACTTTTATTCTATATATTTCCCTCCTTCTTGTGCAAAGTACTTTTCACATCTTGGGGATCACTATTCAGTCTGCACAAATAGAAAAGACAAACTTCCAAGCGTGGGAATATGCTTGATGGCACAGCAAAGGGCACTTCACAAGCAAATGTATGACTGTGAACCTCCAGGTAATGTGAGCAAAGAGATGATTATTTGTCATCCTTGGAATGTGCTAAAGCAGAAGAAAACACATTGTAATCTGCACAGCGGTTGGAAAGATCTCCAACATAGAACTGTGCGAGCCTCAGGCTTGGCAACCCCCTCCTGTGAGGACAATACCCAGTTACACTGGGAAATTTGGCAAGTTCAGGGCAGCAAATTCCTGCATACTTGAGGCTGCCTTATTGATTTCCTTTCAACTCAAACCCAAGTCAGGCCAAGTTCTTCTACTGCTGAACAACAATGTGGCAACCAGGAATTAATTTTTCCCCACCCTTTATCCCCCCCCCCCCCTTCAGACAAATCATCCTGCCCAGATTTCATAGAAATCCCAGAGAGGCCTACTTGCTGTTAAATCTCCAGGACTCCAGCCAGCACAAATCAAGAAAATGGTTTCCAGGTGCAGACTGCCTCCTCCCTCCTCCCTGCTCACTTTAAAATCGGGTGATTGCTCCAAGCTCCAATCTGGAGATGGACTAGAGGGGGAAACAGAAGGGTAACCTTAGGATTCAAAAGCCCACAGAAAATTATTTTGCCTTTTTCATTTTAGTGGAGTCATGTCTGTTCTCCAAAACATATCACACAACCCAGCATGATTAATTGTGTCTCTTTTGATAAGCCTCAGACCCCAAATAACGAGGATACATTATCTGAACTACAGAAGGAGCCCCACAGAGTGAGGCTTTCACAAGGGTAGTTCTAATCCAATGCGATTACTATCTCCCAGTCACCATTTCCACACAAAGCTGTAATTGGTGGGAAAATTGCCTACTTTTCACAATAGTCCTGGGTTTTCTACATTCAAGTAATAACAGATAATTATTGATAAACAAAACACTGAAGGGAAACGTCTTTAGGAAACTTTCTAGACATAATGATACTCATAATAGTAAACTCTTGCAAAGGATAATGTTTAGAGTAACTACCACTGGCCCTGTTCTCCGCTCTTACTTTCAACTGCAGTAATTTCCCCACTGCTCAATTACCAGGATATGTATTACTCTAAACACTTCTGGACCTTTGTTTTCTGTACTTACATATAGAATTATCTTTTACATTGTCAAAATTTTTAAAAATTTAAATTCTAAGAAGCAACATCTGGCCACAGCATGTCCTGTGCCTCTCGCTAAGTGGCCTTAGGCTGGCACTAGCAGCAGCAGCTGTGGTTCATGGTTTAGTCTCTCCTGGGCACCTCCAAGCCCAGCACAAGTCGCATCCAGCTGCAGATTGTTTCGTAGCTCAAGCTGGGTGGCCCTGAGCAGAACACAGGTGGCAGCTGACCTTGGCCTGCACTTCCTGGGAAGCTCCAGGGCCAGTGCACCCAGTGGACATCTTCAGACCATGTTGAAACATCACCCAACCACCTCCACAGTGACATACTCAAGGGGCAGTCTCAGTGGCCACTGGAGCCCCACTGAAATTATTCCTGCTCTGTGGGGTGGGTCCCTGAACAGTGGTCAGTAATCACAGTCAATCATTGCAACAGATTGATCTAGAGGTAAATTTCTCCCATTGATGTGCCAGCAACAATCAAGGCTCAACCACAACAGAAGGGTGTACACAGCCCACAACAGGGTGGGAGGGGTGCAAATAGAGTGCTTAGCTTGAGTGATTGAGAGGGCTGTGCCACTGGACCCTACAGGACACCTACTACATTAGGGCACTCTACCAAGCCTGGGAGATGTAGCAGCCCTACTTAATACATAGGGAAAAAAAACATAGGGAGGCTGCCAAAATGAGAAGACAAAGAAATATGGTCCAAATAAAAGAATAGTACAAAACTCCAGAAAACGAACTAACAAAATGGAGACAAGCAATCTACTAGGTTCAGAGTTCAAAACACTGGTTATAAAGATGTCCAATGAATTTAGCAAAGAGTAGTTGAACTTAGAGAGAACTTTAGCAGCATAAATAAGGACTTGTAAACCAGAAAAAAAGGAAACAAAAACCATAAAAAAGAACTAGTTAGAAATGAAGAATACACTAACTGAAGTAAAGAATAATTTATAGGAAATCAACAGTAGAGTAGATGAAGCAGAGGATCAAATCAGAGATCTGGAATACAAGGAAGCAAAAAAATACCCAATTAGAACAACAACAACTGAAAAGAATCCACCCCCACATCACCAAAGAAAATACTCTAAGGAGCCTCTGGAACAACATTAAGGGTGCCAACATTTACATCATGTGGTGCTAGAAGAAGGGAGAGAGCAATAATTTGAAAAAATAATGACAGGAAACTTTCCTAACCTGGTGAAGAAAATATACATACAAGTCCAGGAAATGTAGAGTCCCAAACAAAATGACCCAAAGAGGCTCATACCAAGATACATTATAATTATATGTCAAAAGTTCAAGACAAAGAGAGAATCTTAAAAGCGGCAAAAGCAAAGCAATTAGTTACCTACAAGGGAGCTTCCATAAGACTGTCAGTTGATTTCTCAACAGAAACTTTGCAGGGCAGAAGGGAGTGGCAAGAAATAGTCAAGGTGCTGAAAAGCAAGAACCTATAACCAAGATTACTCTATCCAGGAAAGCTATCATTTAGAATTGAAGGAGATATAAAGGGCAATCCAGACAAGAAACAGCTAAAGGAGTTCATCATCAACTAACCAGTATTACACGAAATGTTAAAGAGTTTTCTTTTTTAAAAAAAAGATAAAAAATAAAATGGCAATAAATACATATCTATCAGCAACTGAATCTAAAAATCAAAATAAACAAACAAGCAGAACGGAAACAGACTCATAGATACAGAGAACATTTTGATGGTTGCCAGATGGGAGGAAGGTTAGGTGGATGAGTGAAAAAAGTTAAGGGATTAAGAAGTACAAATTGGTTATTACAGAATATTTATGGTGTTACAAAGTACAGCATAGGGAATATAGTCAATAACATCCTAATAACTATGTATAGTGTCAGATGGGTACTAGATGTATAGGTGGAGATCACTTAGTAAGTTCTATAATGTCTAACCAATTGTGTGTACACCTGAAACTAATATAATATTGTATGGCAAGTGTAATTGAAAAATTATAAAAATAATTTAAATTTCAAAAATCTTTAGATTTTTTACAACTATAAGTAAATCTTCTGTATTTTTTCCTGCAGTCTAAACACTTTCAAGCCAATACTTTGTTTAGCACATTGTTATGTATCATTCACTGTGAGTGGTGAGGTTTACAGTTGTTTGAGAAGGAAAGTATATTTCTATACCTCCAAACTTGTGCTACACAAAGCACATGTTTTAATATCAAGGTCAAAGAGTTTTTCTTCACCTCATCAAATCCTCAGAATCACGCAGATTATACTTTGTTCTATTTTTAGAACATGATGATTTCGTACAGATTTTTTACCTTCTGGAGTTCCTAATTTTATTGCTATGCTATTTGTCCCTATGCTATTTTGTTTCTATGTTGTTATGTTATGTTTTTCTTGTTGATAAAAAATATATATATTAGTAATATTTTCAGCATCTCAATAAAATACTTTGTTGTGTTGAATCCATTAAAATTTGTTAAATGTATATGTCTTAGAGCCCTCTGAATTTCTATTTTCCTTTGGACTTTATGTCAGAAACCTCTAGTGCTTGCCAATATTATCTTCTCCTCCTCTTTGGCACATGGCTATTACATCACCAAGCTTCCTGCTGTTAGAAGAACATCCTGATAGAGTTGTGGCTAATAGAAAAGGGACAGAAGTGATATGCACACATCCAAGATTGGTACACAAACATCTCCCATGTGTTATCTTTTCTCCTATGTGTTATCTGCCAGCGGAGTGGAGAAGACTAGAAGACTTAAGACCTCAAGAAAAACAAAGCCACAAGATGAAAGAATTCTGAGTACCTGAGTGACATATTGGAACACGCATCCCACACATACTGACTAGTAATGGAATATGCTATGAACAGGAAAAAAGTGCATATTGTGCTGAGCTACTGGGATTTAGGGACTGTTTGTTAGAGCTCTTATCTTACCTTGACTAATATAAAAATTGGTACCTTGAAGTGGGCTGCTGCAAGAATGCAAAACCTAAAATATGTGGTTTTATCATTGGGTGGAATACTGCATAAAATCAAACTGAAGGTTGGAATCCTATAGAGACCTGTCGTATAGCGGGAACACTTATGGTAAACTGTTATTCATGAACACTTTGAAGGAAACCATATGCCAACTGAGCCTGAAACTCTCAAAAGGTAGTTGGGAAGAGTCAGAGTGAACATCTGTGATGCTGCTATTAGCTATGGTACTACAACAATAAAAGATGAGATAAGAATTGGCTAATTCGCAAACAGAAATGAAAGAAAATAGAATCCAGAAAGTGGACACTATGAAGGAATGGAAAAGCCAACTATATTCTAGAATAAAACTGCAGAAAATAAGATGGAACGAGTCTGAGCAATGGCTCCTTAGAATGTTGCCTTTCCACTCTAGCTAGATGGTCCTAGAACAGCCAAGCAATCAAGCTTGAAAATTATGTCTAGGAAGAAACTTTGGATTTATTGCATGGTTGCTAGTGTCTAAAAATGACTGACAACAAATAGATCAATAGTTTACATATTTTTGAAATAATTTTATTGTCAAAGAAACTTCAAACCCCAGGGCAAAGGCTATTAATCTCAAACAAGGGTCATCAAATAGGGGCAATTTTGCCTCCCAGGGGATATTTGGAAATGTCTAAAGACATTTCAATTGTCAGGACTGACATCTAGTGGGTAGAGGCCAGGAATACTGCTAAATATTCTAGAATGCACAAGATAGCTCCCCACAACAAGGAATTATACAGCTCCAAAATTTCAATAATTCCCAGTTTGAGAAACACTAAAACAACCCTCATATCCCCAAATTTATATGAGGAAGAAGTAAGCGACAAGAGCTGAGGGACATACGAAGGGCATAAACCCAACACCTATATTAGAGGGTGCCGTGGCAAAATTTTCCAGAAGAGAGATGAGTGGCTACATAGAACTGTGTGCTTCTTGATGTTGTTAACCACCTGCCAGTACATACAGTACCCATTTATACTGAAAATATGGCACACTGTAAGCAGACATCCACCATATTTGAGACTGTCTTGTTGGTGTCTTTCATCTTGCATATGTTTGGTTTAATTAGAATAGAGTTAGCAGTTCAAAATAATTTTCAACACCCTGAATATTCTGATAAATTTATCAGCTTAAAACAACACACATTGAGCCTGGCCAATGTGGCTCAGTGGATTGACCGTTGTCCCATGGACTGAGAGGTCTCAGTTTGATTTCTGGTCAGGGCACATCCCCGGGTTGTGGGCTTGATCTCCAGTAGGGGGTATGCAGGAGACAGCCAATCAATGTTTCTCTCTCTCATCGATGTTTCTACCTCTTTCTCCCTTCCTCTATCTAAAAAAATCAATATAAACATGTTTAAAAAACAAAAAAACCCCACACATTTATTATCTTACTGTTTTTGTAGGTCAAAAGTCTGAGTACAGTGTACATAGTTGGATCCTTTGCTCAGGGTCTTACCAAGCTAAAAGGAAGGATTCAGTCAGACTGAGTTTTCAGTTGAAGCTCAGGGTCCTTTTCCAAGCACATTCAGGCTATTATCCTAAGTCAATTCCTTGAGGTCATAGGATGAGTTTTATGTTTTCTAGAAAGGGATCAATCTCAACTTCTAGGGGCCACCCTCAGGACCCAGCTACATGGTCCACTCACATCATGGCCTCTTCAGTACAAGAATCTCTCTCTAGTCTGCCATGATGGAGCCTTACTCTAATAAAATCACAAGAGTTACTATCCCATCATGTTCACTGGTCCTTCCCATACTAAAGGGAAAAAGATTACATAGCACATGTGCAGCAGAGGTTGGGAATCTTGTGGGGGACCATCTTAGAATTATACAACCATCAAAGCTAAAGAGACAGAAGAGAAGAAGCATTCAAAGAAGTAGGAGGGTTGGGAAGTAATTGACTGAGAACCCTGAAGACATTCAGGGCCCAGGTGGAGAGGTAGGTATAGACAGGTGAATTAATCAGAAGAAGAATCAACAGATCATCTATCTATCTTTCTGTCTGTCTTTCTACCTAATCTATCTATCTATTGAGATTTATATAAGGAACTGGTTCACCTAGTTATAGAGGCTGAAGTTTCATGATCTGCTGTCAGCAAGCTGAAGATCTAGAAAAGACAGAGGTGTAAGTCCCAATCCAAGGACAGGAAAAGATTTAGGTCCCAGATGAAGTAGACAGGCAGAGAGAGAATTCTCCCTTCCTCCACCTTTTTTTTCTTTACAGGTCTTAAACAGATTGGGTGATACCCACTCACCCTGGAAAGGACAATCTTCTTTCAAATGCTAATCCCACCCACCCACCGCAAACACCTTCTTAGGTATCCCTAGAAAAATTGTTTAACCAAATGTCTGTGCACCTCATGTCCTGGTCAATTTGGCACATAAAATTAATTATCACAACAGGATAATGAACACACATACTAATAAAAGAATTAAGTAGGAATTAAATAAGAAAAATTTGTAGATGAAGGAATGCTATGGAGAGAGTAATGCAAGAATATTTCCATTTCCAGTTAATGGTACTGCTCTTGGATGAATGAATGAATGAATGAATGAATGAATGAATGAATAAGTGAATGAAGAAGTAAATTCTGTTCAAAGTACACATGTATATACATCTGTTAAACCACTGACTTTTTTACTTAAATGTGTAAAATTTGTTTAGGTGAGTCATTTTTCATTGTGGGCAATGGAATACTGAGTCCCAATAATACCTAACCATTAAGAGTGATAGAATTCCATTCCAAAATGGCAGCGGAGTAAATGGAAGCTACACAGACCATCTCCCAGGATTAATCTGTAATTACTACGAAAATAAAGACAAATTGTTGGGAAAACCAACAGAAAATCAGCTTGCGAGGACCACATAACCAGGGACACTGAACTGATTCTAGTAGAATTGCAGAGGCGTGAGAGAGGGGCTGGGAGCCCGCAGAGAGCTGCGACCTTAGCTGTGAGCAGTGCCCTCAGGGTTAAACTCTCAAGAACCTCCACAATGCAGAGCTGGGATAGATGCTAAAATAGCTGCAGCCACTGCCTTGGCCTCCAGCAGAGGGAGGGCATGCTGGACTGGAACTGTATGGGGACACTCAAGATTTGGTGGGTGCTCAGAGCTTTTGCTGAGTTGCAGCTGCGCAGGACCATGACCATCTTGCTCCTTACCTGGGCTCTGGGGAGAGGTGGCGGCCCCTCCCTCAGAGATTCAACCCCACCCAGGTCGGCCATTGAAATGCAAATTGAGGCTCGTTAACAACCAGTGTCTGCCCCACTGTCAGAAATTCCCTTACACTGAACACCTGAGGGAGTTTTTCAATCAACTGAGAACCCAAGGCTCTCTAAATAACCCTGACTAATAGCCTCCATGCAAAAAGCTAGAGGATAACTGAACCATTCCTGAGCTTGCAAATCTACCGAGGACAGTAAGACGTGACAGGGTGTTTAACATGGGTCCTCCCACGCCCATCCAAACCTAGTAAAGGGAGCCACAAACAGCAGAACACCAACACCCATAGGAAAAATTTGGCAGGCTTCAAAGCCCACTGAGATAGCCAAAATGGTGAAACAAAGAAACAAATCCCAAATGAAAGAACAAGAGACCTCTACCAAAGATGAGATAAATAAAATGCAGTTAATCAAGTTAACAGAGCTAGAATTCAGAGCCATGATCTTGAAGAAGCTCAACAGCATGAGAAAGGACATCAACACCATGAGTAAAAACATAGAAACATTAAAAATCAACCAATGGAAAATTAAAAACCACCAAGAAGAAATCAAGAATGACATAGCAGAAATAAAAAACACACAGGAAGGGCTAAACAGCAGAGTAGAAGAAGCTGAGGACCGAATCAGTGAATTAGAAGACAGGGTAGAAGAAATCAACCAGTCAGAAAATAAAAAGGAAAAAACAATTAAAAAACAGGAAGACAACTTAAGAGAACTGTGGGACAACTGGAAGCGTAATAATATTCGCAACATAGGAGTCCCCAAACAAGAAAATGAGCAAGGGTTAGAGAATATATTTGAAGAAATAGTGACAGAAAGCTTCCCTAATTTGGTGAAGGAAGAAGGCATTCAAGTTCAAGAAGCACAGAGAACCCCAAGTAAGAAGAACCCAAACAGGTCCTCACCAAGACACATAGTAATTGAAATGCCAAAAATTAAAGACAAAGAGAGAATCATAAAAGCAGCAAGAGAGAAGCAACATGTTACCTACAAAGGAATCCCCATAAGGCTATCAGCTGACTTCTCAACAGAACCACTATAAGACAGAAGGGAACAGCATGAAATAATCAAGGTCATGAAAAACAAGGATCTGAATCCAAGACTGCTCTACCCAGCAATGCTATCATTCAAAATAGAAGGTCAAATAAAGAGCTTCCCAGACAAAAAAAAAAGACTAAGGAAATATATTAGCACCAAACCAGCACCGCAAGAAATGTTAAAGGGACTGTTGTAATTAGTAGAAGAAATAGGAAGAAAAATATAACCACACTAAACAAAAATGGCAATAAGTAAGTACATATCAATAATCACCTTAAATGTTCCCATAAAAAGACACAGAGTAGCTGATTGGATAAGAAAGCATGACTCATCTATATATTGTTTACAAGAGACCAACCTCACAACAAAAGACTCACATAGATTGAAAGTGAAGGGATGGAAAAAATCTTCCAAGCAAACAAAATGGAAAAGTAAGCTGGGATAGCAATACTCATATCTGATAAAATAGATTTCAGAATGAAAGCCATAACTAGAGACAAAGAAGGCCACTACATAATATTGAAAGGATCCATCCAACAGGAAGATATAATCTTAGTAAACATATATGCACCCAATATAGGAGCACCAAAATATATTAAAAATCTTCTGGAGGATTTCAATACAGTCATTGCAGTGGACTTCAATACCCCACTGACATCACTGGATAGATCCTCTAGACAAAAAATTAGCAAGGAAACAGAGACTCTAAATGATGCACTAGACCAAATGGATTTAATAGATATCTACAGAGAATTACACCCCAAAACTACAGAATTCATATTCTTCTCAAGTGCACATGGGACATTCTCAAAGATAGACCACATGATAGGACACAAACTAAATCTCTACAAGTTCAAGAGGATTGAAATCATATCAAGCATCTTCTCAGATCATGATGGCATGAAACTGGAAATCAATTGCAACAAAAACATGCAAAGACTTTTGAAAACATGGAGGCTAAATAGCATGTTATTAAACAATAAAAGGGTTACCGAGGAGATCAAGGAAAAAATTTAAAAATTCCTGGAAACCAATGAAAATGAACACACAACAACACAAAATCTATGGGATGCAGCAAAAGCAGTTCTGAGAGGGAAGTTCATAGAACTACAGGCCTACCTCAAGAAACAAGAAAAATTTCTAATAGACTGTCTAACCTCACAACATAAAGAATTATAAAGCAAAGAAATAGAAAACCCCAGAGCAAGTAGAAGGAAGAAAATAAGTAAAGATCAGAGCGGAAATAAATGACATACAGACCAAAAAACAATTCAAAGGAACAATGAAACAAAGAGCTGGTTCCTTGATAAGATAAACAAGATTGATGGACCCTTAGCTAGACTCATCAAGAAACAAAGAGAGAGAACCCAAATACACAAAATCAGAAATAAAAGAGGAGAAATAATAACTGACACCAGAGAAATACAAAAGATTGTTAACAAATACTATGTGCAATTCTATGGCAACAAATTCGACAATCTAAGCAAAATGGACCAATTTCTAGCAACACATAGTATCCCAAAACTGGACGGGGAAGAGATAGAAAACTTGAACAGACCAGTAACAAAAATAAATTAATTTTAAAAAGTGATAGAATTTCTAAATATACAATATATTTCCAATGTTATATTAATACTAACTATAGTAAAGTGACCTGAGTCTTTCAAATTTAAGTAGGTTCAGATTGTCATAACTTGAGCTTTTAAAAGTACTGTAAAATTAAAATTAGCTATTGTTATTATGGTGCTGTGTTAACCTCATTTTGGGGGAAATATCACAATTTTATTAAAGTAATAAAATATATACTATTCTTTTCTTCTCCCTAGCAATCCTGCTTTGATATTAGTAAGTTTGTTGCTTTATAATTAAAACCAACAAATATTTATTGAGAAACTATTAATGCTCACTGCACTGTATTAGGTACTTTGAGGTATATTTAGATAAGATATGGTTTATACAAACAAGCAATTTGCATTCTAGTAGGGGAGATAAACACAAGTAATGGATTTTAATTCAAGGCATAAATTGCTCATTGCAGTAAAAAGGTACAAAAGTAGAGTTATGACAACATGGGTTGGGGAGCTTAGTTCTGCATAGGAAAATCAGAGTCAGCTTTTTAATAGAAGTAAGATTTGAATTAGCTGTTTAGCCCTGGCCGGTTTGGCTCAGTGGTTAGAGCGTCGGCCTGTGGACCGGAGAGTCCCAGGTTCGGTTCCCGCTAAGGGCACGTAACTTGGTTGCAGTTTGTCCTTGGCCCTGGTTGTAGTGGCAACCAGTTGATGTGTCTCTCTCACATCAATGTTTCTCTCTCCTCTTCTTCCCTCTCTCCCTCCTGTTGTCTGAAGATAAATGCAAAAATGTCCTCGAGTGAGGAAAAAAAATTAGGACTATTACAAGTGGACATGGATGACAATGGTGCTCTAAGATGTAAAAGTAGTTTATAGAAAGACAAGAATGAAATAGTTTGTAATGTTCAGGGAGCTACTGAAGTATAATTCAAAATGTATGCTAGCAGGATGGACAGGGATTTTTGTTAAATTTTTTTTTATTGATTTTTTTTTTTTTTTTTTTTTTTTTTAGAGAGAGACAAAGAGAGAAGGAGAGCTAGAAACCTCAATGTGAGAGAGAACCATTGATCTGCTGCCTTCTACATGACCCCTATTGGGGATCAAGCCTGCAACGTGGGAATGTGCCCTGACCAGGAATCAAACTGGGGCCCTCTTAGTGCATGGGGCAACGCTCATCCACTGAGCAACACTGGTCGGGCTGGACAGGGATGTCTTAATGGAATTAAAGGATGATGGAAATATCATGACCATGTTGAATACTAAGATGGAGAGGCTCTTAGTCATTCTGCATGCAATGAAGCTTCACTTTTTGTTTGTAAGTAGGGAAGGGCCAGGAACCTGCTAAGGACTAGGACTCCGATGGCAGAGATAGAAAGAAGACTTGAGGTTAGGAAAATAGGTTTTGAGAGTGGCATAACATTTGTTTAATTGCTATTTGTTGGTAGTCTGTAATCTGCCTGAGGATGATTGACATTGGGGATTAGCACTGAGAATTAGAAAGAAATAATATGCAGCATCTACCCTAAAAATGACACAAACTGTGCCACCTTCTGTTGATATTCTGCTGCTACATACCTCTGTGCAAAGGTATGCCCAAACTGTCAGGAAGCTGGTAAAACATGGTGGGAGGCGAGACTAACACGGATGTTAACAATTTGTGAAGGGTCTCGTATAAATGCTGGGCACTGAAGAGTTGATATAATAAAAACATTTTTTTAGAAAGACAATTCTAGGGTAGGGCAGGAAAATAAACAGGAAGAGGAAGAGCCTGACAGTGGAGAAATCACTTTGGAGGCTATGACATACTTATATAGTAATTGATCAGAGCCTGAATAAGGGGAGAAATAGAATATTGAGGCATGTGTTCTGGGGGTGGGCATAATGGGATTAGCTTAAGAGCACAGGAGCAGGGTTTAGCTTTGGAGATGCCGAGGCTCTTCATTGAGTGGCTCTTTTTGAGGGGTAGGAATGATCCAAGACAAGGAGCAAGTAAAAGTATCAACAGTGACTGTAAACTATATCTTTCTGGTAGTTTCTGTTTTTTTTATTTGCATAAAGTTGATTTCAGGTCCAGCCTGGTGTATTGAACATTTGAAGGTGTTTCCTGTTACACAAATGGCCTAGCCCTCAAATACAGAAACAAGTCTCAGCCCTTGAGATCTGCCAAGTCAGCACTTTTGGCTACGCAGGCTGCACACATCCCAACTCCAGGGACCACCATTCACGGAGTCCACAGGTAACTTGAATGCAACTAACTCTGAAGTTACAGAGGCCTATATAAGGAGTTTCCAGTCCCAGGACGATGGAAGGCTTTTCTTCAGCTTTTACTCTCTTACTCTAAATAAGATCTAAAGGGGAACCTTTTACACCTGCCGAGGTATTAAATCCTCCTACAAGAAAACAAAGATTTCTTTGTGTGGTAGATGATGCATTGAATTCTAGGTATAGACAATGGTTTAGTTCTCTTGCCTTTCCTGTAGACACTTCATCTTTGGTCTCTGCAAAAGAAGGTAAGCACTGAAAAATCTTTTTTTAAATAGAATTATATAAAAAATGTGCACTGCTGATGCAAGGTATTTTTTATCCAGCTAAATGTCACTGGAAACACTTTTTCTGGATCAGCTACATTTTTTGGACCCCTTGCCCATTAATTGCACCTACCAAATCTTAAACTTAGTTTAATCCAACTGCTTCAGAAAATGGCAAGGTATAGCAGACAAATAAAAAAGAAGTTTTATGTCAGAAAAATTCTGATCCTGCTACTTAATGGTTATGTATCTTTCTAAGCCTTATACTTTCAACTGTAGGCAGAATTGATAGTTTCTTTGTAAGCTCAGTGTATGAAAAAAATGAGATTACCTACATACAATGTTCAACATTGTCAGATAAACACCATTTAACAAGTGTTAGCTCCATTTATCTATTCCCACATTTAGTTAGGAACTCTTTGTATCGCTCAAAAAATAAAATAAAATAAAATTTAAACACAAAACAACAACCATCAAAACAAACCCCATCTATAAAAACAAAATGGTAGGCATCTTGTCAATTTAACTAGGATTTATCTGGATGATATTGTCCACAGTTGTGCAAAGGTAAGGAATCAGCTTTCTCCACTTCCTTCCAATCTGAACACTTTCAAATCAGCCTCTGGCTTCCTGCATTCCCCACAGGCATCCTTAAATACGCGAGCAATTCCTGACTAATCTTCTGGTGGAATTTTCTCCTTTTTTTGTACTGCTTTCATTTTCAATGTAGCTAAAACTTTCTTTTTTGTGTAGCTGTCCTTAAAAGAACTGTCACATTGGTAAATTATTAGACATTTTACAAAATCTGTTCACATAGATCCCCCTGAGGTCTCTTACACTGACAAATAACTGCTAGGAAGGCCAATGACAGAGGTGCCTGAAACTACCTTTTCTTCAGATCTAGTTTTTATTCAACAGAATTGCACAAATTTGGGGTTTTTCTGTACTTTTGGGATTTGATGCCTGAGCCTATAATAAGCAAAAAAAAAAAAAAGAGTTCAAATTTGTGTACAGAATCATGAGATTGTCTTGGGGCTTACCTGTGGAAAACTTCAAGAAAAACAGAGCTCTGATAACTATATACTCAAATTTAGAATAGTGTTCTATGTGTCAGTACAGTACTCTTGTGCAGGGACCTTATTATTTAGATTCCTGGTAAGCCATGTGTTTTTTGTTTTGTTTTATTTTCAAATTACCCAGAACAGTATCTCCATGATCCACTTAAGACAAGGTCTCTGGGCCAGAGATGCTGAGAAATTTCACCCATTTTACTAAAACACATTTGGTCTATGTAACATACCTTTATCATTACGCTAAATCACTATTTTACATTTGACAATAGTGAGGGATGTAGGTGGTGTTACCATAAATAGTGTGATCATTTTAGGGAATATCAGACAACAGTACACTAACATATTCTCAGAAATTATTGGGTCCACTCTTTGAGGGGGGAAGCCTGTGATCCAAAGGGACTGAGCATCTGCTCTAGTGTATGAAGGGCAAGAACAGAACTACCAGCTCTGCACTCTTTCTTTCTTTCTTTTTTTAATCCTCACCTGAGGAAAATTTTTTTGATTGTTTAGAGAGAAGAAGGGAGAGAGAGAGAGAAGCATGAATGTGAGAGAGAAACATCAATCAGTTTCCTCCTGTAAGCCCCCGACTGGGGATGGAACCCTCAAACTAAGTATGTGCCATGACTAGGAACTGAACTCACAACCTTTTGGTGCATGAGTTGAAGCTCTAACTAACTGAGTCACCTGGCTAGAGCTTCTGCACACTTTTCTATAATGCCATGCTCCACTTTTAGGGTCATAGTAGCAAAGTAAAATCAAACTGGAAATAGGATTTAAAGTTGACAAGAGGATTGTGCAGTTTCAAACCTATAATAAATACCAAGATCAATTTCATGTGTGAGATTTATTTTTTCCCCATCTTGTTATCTTATGTCATTTCATTGGAGTATAATCATAACTGTAGAAACCTAGCAAGTTTTCAAAAAACAGCCATGATCCGGTGTTTACAGACAAATCCAAAAATTGGATTTGGCTTAATCCATCTAAATCAAACTAATTCCCTTTCTCAGGTTAATGCCGCAAGGCTAACATAATATATGGAGCTTACAAGGTAGCTTTAGTGTTATAGTTAAGATGAATGGTTTATTCAAATTCAAGCAGCAACATCTTTAGTAAAAATGTTAGCTGTGTGAAAGCAAAATTTAATTCACTATAACTGAAATACATCTTGATCAATCTAATAATTTTGTTATACTTTGAGACATTCCTTTTTTTAAATAAAAAAACATTGTATTTATATTGGAAAGTCCAGCAAGGTAGCTGTTAATATCTGTTCTTGTTCTCTAAATAGTTTCCTTTTCTGTATCATCCAAAGCAAATAAACCAGATTGAAAAATCAACTAAACCAGAAATTCACCCTAGTAAAAATTTGGGCACCTAAAACTATACTGATCAGTTATGTGAGGTTTTCTAAAAATCTATTACCAATCCTTCTCCTTGAAGCTATACTTTTTTTAAAAAAATTTATCTTTATTGATTTTAGAGAGGTAAAAGAGGAAGAGAGAGATAGAAACATCAATAAAAGAAAACATCTGTTAGCTGCCTCCTGCATGCCCCCCACTGGGGATTTGGCCCACAACGTAGAAATGCGCCCTGACTGGGAATTGAACTGGCGACCTCTTGGTGCATGGGTGGATGCTCAACCACTGAGTCTCACCGACTGGGCACATTGAAATTATATTTAATATGGGCTGTAAAGGAGCTATTTTCAGAGCTAGGAAAATCTGACAATAATCATAATTTTTTTTGAACATTTTGCTCATTAATGATTGAAAATCCTCACAGTGGTCTGATTAAATCACAAGATCGGGCTTTGAAGCATCAGCCTGCGTGTTGCTTTCCCACCATCAACGTGTACTTGACCATGTGCCTGTGGAAGCCTGAGCCCGCCTGGCATGACAGCAGCTCCCTGCTTCAGGAAACAGGACCCAACACCAAGCAACATCTCTCCGGGAAATTAGGACTTCTCCGGTGTGAACTGTGACTCCAGAAAGGAAATGCTGAGCATCAGCCTCTGCGTTAGGTCAAGGCAAAGTAATTTAATTTCTGGAACCACTCACTGAAAAGTGAGGGTGCCTGAATCTGATCTGAATCTTTTTGGCTTTGCGTGTGGCATCTATCGCCGATACAAAGAAATGTGGACATTTTTAATGTATAACTAAAGTGGTCTCTGAATGTATCACAGAGCTGAAACTCTCTCGCAGGACTGTAAGCACCTGAGATTATTCAAATACTGCTTTGTGCAAGCCCTAAGGATTCAGATTTAAGTTCAGTGGTGTACAGTACTGCACCAAAGTCAGGATCCTCCTCAGCAAATTAAGGGGAAACATGGGAAGGCAGGTAGTCTTAGCAAGCTAAAGGAGCAATAGACATGGGGCTTGGCTGGGAGCTTCACACTAGGAAAAGAATTCAAGGTGTGAGTAGACTTACATTTTCAGTAGGAGTAAGATTGTTCCTGGGGTCATGTGCATACCTGTGTATGCAACATGGTATGTCTCATCGATAAGGTAAGCATGGCTGCAAAGCATTTCAGGGGCTTTCGCTGTAGGCTAGGGGAAGGGAAGGAGCTGAAGTAGCCCTCTTTGGGTTGATAGAAATAACCTTCTATTTTTTTAAATTTTGATCCTCACCCAAGAACATTTTTTGCATTTATCTTCAGGTAAAGTGGGAGGGAGAGAGGGAGAAAGAGAGAGAGAGAAACATGGAGGTGAGAGAGACATATCGACCAGTTGCCACCCACACGACCCCAACCGAGGCCGGGACAAACCGTAACCAAGGTTCGTGCCCTTGGCGGGAACCGAACCCGGGACTCTGGACACTCTAACCACTGAGCAAAACCAGCCAGGGAGAAATAACCTTTTCTTAAGAACCAGAAAACTAATGGTGAGAAGAAAAAGCTCTGTAAGTCTCCAGGCATCAGTTTTCAAGGCATTAGTCTGAGTCTTCATCACAGAAGACAGTGCCCTATTTCCAGGATCAAGGAGTTGGCAAAGGACAGGTAGGGGTCATTGTCCCATGAACAAAGCCCAGGATTCATGACTGGGCTCAAGTTTTCCCCGGGGCACTTGAGTTCAGTCAAATTCCAAGGCACACATTCAACTGTAATGGCTGAATACACAGTGGATCTAGGGTTATCTGTGATGCTGTAGGAAATCAAGGGCCCAAGAAATATCCCAGGCACCTTAAAGACCAACTTGAGGACAGTAGAATGAGCTCAAAACCTTGATGGATCTAATCACTTATTTGTGACTATCCCTAAACAGGATGGCACACAGTGGGCACTCAATAATTATTTTCCTAAACAAAAGTGAACCTGGGCCCGGCCGGTGTGGCTCAGTGGTTGAGCATCGACCCATGCACCAGGAGGTCACTGTTTGGATTCCCGGTTGGGACACATGCCCAGGTTGTGGGCCAAATTTCCAGTGGGGGGCATGCAAGAGGTGGCCAGTTGATATTCTCTCTCATTGATGTTTCTATCTCTCTCTCTCCCTTCCTCTCTCTCCCAATAAATAAAGAAAAAAAATTAAAAAACAAAATGTGAACCTGGTATTCGGAGATGCTGAAGTGGAGCCAAGTTTATGAAATGAAGACACTGACCAATACATCTTACGTTATATTAACAGTCCTTTAACAAAAGTTTTCTCTCTACGTTATACATACTTTTTCTCAGTGTAGACACAAGGTGTAGGCAACCCTACTTTTTTTTTTTTTTTTATGTCTACCTTAGGGCTGAAAACAACAACCAAAAAAGTAAAGTCCATAAGGTTGAACTTCTAGTTTAATGTCACATTTGAGATGGAGATCAAAACAAATTAGTCTCATGAGTTATTCTGCTTTCAAACCCAGAAGCCTTTCTCCTAAGTTTCTTTTGTCAGTAGGAACTCGGATACGTAGATTCTCACAGGTATTGTTGGCATTTTCTATTTACCCAGCGTGAAGCGCCATTCCAATTGTCCTGGTCCTTTGCTGGGTTTGAGGATCCCACTGTCAGAATCTTTGCTCCTGGTTTACTCCTCTCTTTTCTCTTATTCATTCTGAAGGATCCACTTGCATCCTTCAAAATCTAGTATAAGTTCCAAATAACTCTTACAGTTCTGATGGTGTGAATTCTAACATTTAGCACATATTGTTCTCTGGTGATTAACACCTTATGTGCCCACCTTGTTTGGGCATTTTATTTTATGTCCTCTGGATTTTCACATTCTAGAGGAAACAAATATTGACTGATTAAATTGCACAGTAGCTCCTGACAATGGATAACATGACCTGTGCATTTTAATCCCAATACGACAGCCTAGACTGGGAGCTAGTCTTAGGAGATGTGTAGGATCAGAAATTCCTAATAACAGCTATGTATTCCTTGAGTATTTATTTGTGTAGAAAATATAAACAAGATGTACCCTGGCCATGTGGCTCAGTTGCTGGAGTGTCATCTCTCCCATACACCAGAAGGTAGTAGGTTCAATTCCCTGTCAGGGCACATACCTAGGTTGGGGGTTCGATCTCCAGTTGGGGTGCATATGGGAGGCCACTGATTGATATTTCTCTCACATCAATCTCTCTCTCTTTCTCCCTTCCTCTCTCCCTCAAATCAATAAAAATATATCCTCTGGTGAGGATTAAACAGAAGTAGAAACAAGATGATCTTATCTTGTTTATCTGTGTTATATGAGACCTGGAATGCATGGTCTCTGAGTCCTTCTGTATCTGTGGATGTGTCTAATCATAAGAAGGCCTGTGTAACAACTCTTTGGAGACCATACAAAGCTCAGCCTGGATGATTAGATGATTCTTGGAAGAGTGCTTATATTGCTCAACCAGTGATATAAACGGCCTGTGTGGGAAGGTGAAATCTGGACATCAGGATGAAATTGGTAGGCAGAACAAGTAATAGAAAGAAGCCTGAACTTGGAAGGCAGAATAAGTAATAGGGAGAAACTTGAAGAGCAGGATAGAAGTTAGCATTGGGAAGGAGGTGGGATTCAACAATAGGCCATGGGTGGGAATTTCAGGCAGAGGGTAGCAGGTACCTACATAGAGGCTGGAGCGCAGGCACAACTCTAATTGTGGGATGATATGGGGAAGGGGGAAAGTTGGGGATCATTTCGTGAAATGGGAAGGGCAAGGATATAAATTGTGAGCCCATATTCTTTATTAGACTCTATAGTCAGAGCCAGACCTGCAGCAATTCTGAAGTGGCTGAGACAGAGTGTTGTTAGTTTTGGGTTCCTTCCAAGTCCCTGGAGACCAGTCTAGACTGAGAAACCAATTAAGGCCGAATTGCTGGTGTTTTAGTGATCTCAGTGCTGAAGGTCACAGGAGGCAGCGACAGGGAACCGAGCAGATAGTTATAATCTATTACCTGCCCAGAAAAGCAAAATAGATTTGAATTTAGTACTTGCATGCTTCTTTGAAGATGAGTTAATATTTATACAAGGTAGACTTTGATGGGCCACTGCTGATGGCAGTAGAGATGGAATGTGCTTTGAGGGAAGTGCCAGGTCAGATTGTAGAAAGAAACTATCATCCGACGTCCCCTCAATCACAGATTTCTCTTCCGAGGCGAATGTTATCAGCTGATTCTGTCATAACCAAAATTTATCTTTGTGTTTTCTTTCTTTCTTAAACAAAAATGAACAAAACCCAACTGTGTTATTCAGTTGGTTTCTTCTGCAATCTTTTTACCTTTAAATAAGGTTTTCTTTTTGCCTCTTTTAAAATGGTGAGAAATGTTACTTTTCTGACTTTAAAATAAAGAGGCATAATAGTTTTTATCTCTAAAGCGCACAGAAAATGAAATCATGTGTTTAAAATCACTTCCATTGTGTTTCCCATTCCTCTATTTTGTGCCAGAAACTATTTCCCCTTCTAGACTCTGTTTCCCCGTACTAAACTCTAAAAGCTTTCTTAAAATTTCTTCAAAGACAAAATGCATACTTCTAGGCAAGAATACCTATAAGTGAGCTGCATGCAGCATTATTTACCTCTCATATATCAATGTATATCATGTAAATATATGTATATTGTGGGGCAAAGAAGTTTTACCTGAGCAGTAGGGTGTGTGTGTAAAAGGATAAGGAGGGTTTTTACAAGAGCTTAATGAATATACAATATTTAATTTAAAAAGACAGAGGCTGGAGGGAATTAGACAGAAAAATCAACCAGACCAGTGAAGCACTCATTGTTAGGGTGTTGAACCAAAAAGGACATCTTATTGACCCAAAGAACTGCCCAGAAGAGGAGTTTGTTCAAGAGGGAGATGAGCTCTGGAGTCCATCAGACAGACCTCCGTGCTTTTAAAGACCAGGGCTCGAAGGAGGGATGGCTCCTTTGGGGACAAGCAGTGTTTCCGAAAAGGACCTAGACATAGCTAGTGAGCTATAATGCAAGAGACTCTGTGATTGTGTTGGTAGTTTTGATCTGCTGCCACATCCCAGAAAAGATCTGCTCATGATCATTAAGTGTTGGAATTTTGGCTACTTGGGGTTTAGCATTTTAATCATAGAAGAAATTCAAGTGGCACTTCTGATTATAGCAAACTAGAAGGTGCTCTGGTGATTTTCACGTCCTTGAGGGCGGAATGTGAATTTTCCAACTGTTATATGTCTAATGCCTCTCACAGTGACTGGAAAATAGGGAATTTTAAAACACCAGTTCTGTTTCTCTCATAAAGGAACAGGTATGACAATCAGGTAGAACCACAGGGCTCCTTACTTTCTGAAGATATTTCTCTGAATCAACTACATAGAAGTATTGTTTTGTAAGTATCCATAAACATTAAATCTCACCAGTGGATCCATTTTTTCCAGCTCCTTGGGCAGGGAGGGTAGAGTATTTTGAAATTTATTCATTCTAGCACACCCAGAGAGAAAGAAAATCCATCTTCCTATGGAATGAATGTCCCACCGGGGTCAAACTAAGGATTTTGGTTTTGGGTTCTGGTTGCGTATGTGTATTTGTTTGTCTTTAACAGCTGGAACAATCAACAATTATCATGAGCCTGGCATGTTTTCTCAGTTACATTCATAACCAAAATTTGAGATTCAAATAACAATTATGCAATCACCAAGACAAATCTAAGAATCTTTTTTTTTTTTTTTTTGAGACAAATATAGGTTTATATACATGTTACTCTAGTGGGCAAGGCCCGTGTTGAACATAGGAACCATCCTTGAGCAATTCAATCCAGTCTCCAAATCTGCACAGTAATGACAGCTTTACCTTCCTTATTCCAGACTCATCAGGCACATAGACGATAGACGACAGATAAACGAGAGATAGATGGGACACCCACTAACGCATATTTAAAATAGCTCATATTTGAGAGAGATTATCTAATAGGCTATTTAATTACTATGAGATCATAATTACTCTGAGGTATATACTTTGGGATCCTCTATCACAGCTCTGTGTCCTTTTATGAAGTCATAAGAGAAAAAAAGAGGGGCAACAGAAAAAGTATTTGCTTCGATATTTCCTATTTTATAAAACCATATTTGAAAATAAAATCCATTTTGATTTTCAGGTTCTCTTACGCAAAGACCTTATAGGAAAAAATTTAATCTAAGATTAGCCTTGGTTAAAAAGAAAACATCCACAGAGCGCGTGCCATGTATTTGCTCCTTGAAGTCCCTTCACATGCTTAGAACTTTTAGAAAGAGATCCAGCCGAGTAGAAAGCAGTCTTTCTCAGGAAATCGGTGCCATCAATTTTCCTTTGATCTTTGCATGATCTCTATTATATTGTGACCCCCAAATTGCCATTTTTATGTTATAGTCACTCGTATGTGTCTTCTTAAATCCTTTCGGAAAGAGCCCAGAAGCAACATGAAAGCAAACACCATGATCGTCTCATCTCCTGATGTAGCACCTGGTACAAAGAGGGTCTCTGAATAAATTAATAAATGATATATATCACGCGGAAGCTGCAGCCAGGTCTCACACAGTGATGAGTTCCTACTGCTCCAACGTGTTGAGTGTCGTGAATGTTGTACATGAATCTCTGTGGCAGCGGAGTCCCGGAGGAAGGGCATGGAATGACGGGGGCAGGTTTGCATTTTGAACATGGGTTACTTTTAGAGTTCTCCCACTTTTTTATTCCACAAAGAGTGGCAGTGGACAGGTTGCTGCATGGATGCAGGGGACAGGGTCTTTATGTGAAGTATGTTTCTGATTATCTGTATGACACTGAACACTGAACCCTTGTGTGGACAGGTCAGGTACTGGGCCTGAGAGAAGTCTGCCTAGGGCTTGCACCACAGCAGGGCAAGTCTGTTAAAGAGGGGGCTGTTTCTGTACCTGTTTTTATTGTCTCTTATAACATAAATCCTAAGTACCAACAGTCTATGGTTACCATACCTGTTTATTTAAAATATATATAGTCTTTAATGGCCTGATTGCTGGAGATTCCCCGCCCCACCCCCCAGTGTCCCTAAGCTGTTTCTAGGAAACATCCCCATGGTGCCCGCTCACGTGTGTTTGGGATCGGGTCTCTCTGGTTTTCCTCTTCTATTCCTTTGCCACTTTTAACTGACTTTTGTGATTTTGCTGAGCCAAGCCTCAGTCTCATGCCTTCCACTCTTCCCCCAGCCCACCAGCTCATGCCTGTACACACCGATCTGAGGGCGAATACCACATCACATGTTGAGGTGGTCCCCCTGCAAATTCCTCAAAGGGCAAGTGGCTTTACTGAAGCCTTGAAGACAAAGAAAATTTTGCATATGGTCACTTAAAAGTGTTATTAGATGTGGCTACTCTAAGAGTCCAAACCAGAGATTTTCAACCAGTGTGCTGCCAGAATTTTTAAACATGCAATACATGATTATTTAGTCAGGGCCACTGACCTCTTTTCCCTTAGACTGTCAAATAAAAACCTGGCAATGCCAACACAGTAATAGCTCACCAGTGTGAATGCCCTGTCTTGAACTATAAATACATAGGTCATATAATAGAGTTGCATCTTATTGGTCATGTTGAGTAATAAGTTTGCTTCTGATCGGTTAATTCTTAGTACCAGCAATCTTTATATACAAGTATAGTAACCTGATTTTTTAAAAAACTCACTTTGGAGCAAACAGGGTAGGTAATTACTACTATTATTATTATTTTTGTAAGTCGATCAAAATTATACGTTTTTTTGGTCAGACTGGCAAAATATATAATATCTTTTTTGGTGTGCTGCAGAATTTTAGTAATTAGTTTATGTGTGCTATGAGATTAAAAAGGTTAAAAATCACTGGTCTAAACCAATATTACAGTTCCTTGACCAACCCTTGAAGTGCGTTTTCTATGTGGCAAAAGGTAGCTCACCCTTATTGCCATGAACTCTACCATCAAGGTGTTGTCTTAGTTTCCAGAACTAGTTAGCCTCTGGACTCAGAGGGGGAATAAAGAAGTATTTGTTTCCCAAAGTTAAGCCCATGTCCTTAAGCCTTTCCCAGGATGGTTTACAGTGGGAAAAACCACACATTCATGGGCTTGACCCCACGGCCCTGATGAAACAGCCTCGCTGGCAGACAAGTGCATGACCCTCTTAATCTGGTATATTCCATCTGGAATAAACACCAACAGCTACACTCAATTTGTAAGGCACCAAATTTAATCTCATTCCTGTCACTATCTTTTCTCTGGAGTAATTTGTGTATATACGTAGCAGCTAAGAGTGAACCACAGCATATAGGCATACATGGTGCACTTACAAATTAAGAATGGAAGAACTCTTCTAACTCTTAGGGGCACATACTTACTTCACTGAGTAGAATACTTACTATGTCAGCCTAAGTCATTAGCTTTAGGAAAATTCAAAAAACTCATGGCTTAGCCAGGAACACAGGAAACTTGCCCTTAGATATGCTTCACTACATGTCCATTTAAAATATTTTTCCAAAAGAAAGATTAACTCTAGTCTCCATCTTAGAAAAAAAAATGCTTATGATTTTAAAAGTGATACTTTTTAAACTTCAAAAATGGTAAGATCAAGTCTTTTGAAGGCATCACTTTTTACCTCGTAACAGTCTATTGCAATATCATGAAGATATAAAAAAGTTTACCTAAATTTTAACTGAGACCTACCCAGATACCTCCATTCTTAGTTTATTTTAAAGATTTTAAAAAACTGGGCATTTCTTGTGTAACAACAACAACAACAACAAAGTGGACTAAACTATACGGGGTGCACCTAGAAATGTGCCAGGAGCGAAGTTGGAAGATAATAAAACATAAGCAGTGCAATCAGATAGACCTGTCTATGAGTCCTTGCTCTACCTTTTACTAACTTAGGATCTCCAGAGAGTTACTTCATCTTCCTGAGTCTGTGTATAACACAGATAAAATAGAAATGACCTCATAAAACTTTTGGGAGAAATTATAAAATAATTCATGTCAATTGTCTAGCCCAATACAAATCTATCATAATTTATTATTATTAATGACTTGATGTTAAATTTTAATTTTCTAAACCATAATAACTCTATAATACTACCTTAATATTTCCATAGAATTTCTGTTACAATCTTATTTTTGCACTAAATTATTTGGAGGCTAATTTGGGGGGTTATACAATCACCTGCAGTTAGATAATTACAGGAGATTGACAACTAAGCACAGATCCTAAGCTTTCCTCTCAGCGGTCTTGGAAAAAAGCTGTCTGATAAAAATACTTATCATACAAGAAAGCCATGGGAAAAAAGAGTGGTGAACAGCAAGAAGCCTGATCCTTCAGGGTGGTCTCATACATTCTATAAAGGAACGGTGAGTTCTAAGACCCAAAAATGAATCATACTGAGAGCTTTGCGAGCTAGTCTCTCACTTGAGTATTTAGGAGACCCAAGACTAGGAGGTGAGCAATGAATGCACTTTGTTAAATCTGATTGGGATGCTCAGGCTTGTGATCAGTAAATGTCTGCTTGCTTCCCTCTGATTGTCTACACTGGATTTAAAGAATGAGGGGTACTTCTTGAGGAGAACAGGTATATTTAAAGCAATTACTCTGACATACAGTATTTTATTACTATCCATGCCCATGGCACATAAAATACAGGAAGAAACTTTATTGAGGGGCTTATCTTGGTGTTGAAAATTAAAACTTGTGACACTTGAATCTTAAAGTAGGATCTTATACCAACTTTCTCTGTGCCAATTCTTACTCAAATGATCATCTTTAAAAAGAGAGAAGGGTCCTGGCCAGTTTGGCCCAGCAGTTAAAGCATCGGCCTGCGGACCAGAGAGGCCTGGGTTCGGTTCCTTCGAAGGGCATGTACCTTGGTTGCACTTTGTCCCCAGCCCCTGTTGGAGTTGTGTGGGTGGCAACCAGTCAATGTGTCTCTCTCACATCGATGTTTCTCTCTCTCTCTTCCTCCTTCTCTCCCTCCCGCTCTATCTGAAGATAAATGCAAAATGTCCCTGGGTGAGGATAAAAAAATAAAATAAAATAAAAAAGAGAGAAGGTACACATACATATTGGACCTTGTTTATCCTAAGTTTAATTACAACTCATTTTTAGGGTCTGAAGTTCACTCACTCCAGCAAGAGCACAGCTCCCGGGATCTGGGAGTGATGTGCGTGCTTTTTTGAACACTAAACAGATCTTCCAAAAGCACATTTTGTTGGATTACATTTGATTAAATTAGACACACGTGAATTAAATTTACTTGAATTAGTGGTATTGAAATTCATGGGGCTCAAGAGTTTAATGGATGTTTTAGATTTTGACAATGTCACAAACCATAGCTTTTAAGCATGGAATAGATGGGCTCTGTATTAGATGCAACCACATTTTAGGAGTCCTTTGCCCTGAGGTATGCTCGGAGTTAGGAGTCAGCAAACACTCCAAAAAGGGCCAAGTAGTAACTATGTTAGATTTTGTGGGCCACATCATCTCCGTGGGAACCATTCAGTCCTGCTGTTGTCATAACCAGCCCCAGACAGACAGTACGAGCATCAGTGACTGTAGCAGTGTTCCAATAAAACTTTATTTACAAAACAGGTTACAGGCTGGATTTTGCCCACGGAACATAGTTTAAGGACTTCTGCTCTAGATAAAGAGGATCCCTGGCAAGAACTAGAAGTGTATCCTGCTGGGGCAGATTCTTAACATTGGTGCCATCTTCATGGCTGAGCTCCAGGACATCTTGAGGTGAGCTGACAGCAGTTAAATAACCCTGGGAAATGTTTTATACCCTGTTTTTCTCCTCTCAGTCTTTATTTTTGCTTTGCGACATAAGTTACAAATACCAAGTCTAGAAAAATCAGAAAGTACAGTTGAATAAAAAGAAAAAAAATAGAACATTCCTAAACTAATTCCTCAGAAAAAAAATATTTTGTTTTATATCATTTCACATATTTACTAAGTGAAGAAATAATGTGTATTTATAAATATATGACTTAAATTATAAAAATTAAATTATACTATGTAAATGCATATGTACACATGTATATATGCATGTAAATATGTATACATATGTGTGCATATACATATTCATTATATATATAGAGAGAGAGAGACAGAGAGAGTTGGTGGTGATCCATTTAGTAGACACATATGAGTTTATTAGCATCTAAGGAGCAAACATGTGGCAGTGGATTTTCCTACATGTTCTACTATTGTCAAGTATAAGTGAAAGAATATGGGCTTCATTTGTTATATTAAAATATAGAGATAAAAATTATTTAATATGCTCAGCCAGTGTGGCTCACTGGTTGAGCATCAATCCATGCACCAAGAGGTCGCTGGTTCGATTCCTGGTCAGGGCACATGCTCAGGCTGTGGGCCCAATCCCCCATTTGGGGCATGCAGGAGGTAGCCAATTGATGTTCTCTTTTATTGAATTTCTACCTCTCTCCTTTCCTCTCTCTAAAGTCAACAAAGAAAAATATTTTTTAATTACTTAATATTTTTTATTATGATCATAAGTGCTAATTTTTAAAAAATTTTAATCCTCATCTGAGGACATGTTTATTGATTTTAGTGAGAAAGGAAGGGAGAGAGAACAAGAGAGAGAAACAATGATCCATTGCTTTCTGTACACACCCCAACTGGGAATAGAACCTGCCACCCAGGTACGTGCCCCGACTGGGAATCTAACCCACAACCTTACAGTGTTTGGGACAACGCTCCCACCAACTGAACCACACCAGGCAGGGCCATAAGTGCTAATTTTAAATGAAAGCAACTTATAAACTTGTATTATAGATTTTCCTTCTACCATGCCAAATCATTTCTGGGTATTAGAGTTATACTTTCAAAAGCCATGACCAGTTGCTTTCAGTTGTTAATTCTCCTTTAAAATGTCCCAAAATTTGGGAGAAGGTGCAAGGACCTGATTAGAAAACTTGACCTTATTGGTTGTTTGGAGCAGATCTAAATCTTGACCTTTCTGTCCCTCTCTTAATACTTGTTTGGAGGAAAGGATGATCCAATTTTTGAGCTTGCCTGGTATCCGGACTTCTTAAATCTTCTCGGAATCTAAAAACAGAACACACCCTTAATGATACCTGTTTAAAACTCAAAAGAAGGGAGACGCCTCAGCTGGAAGGATATGAGCAGAAAAAGCCTCCAGTGGCCTCCTTCATTTAATCACAGTCAGCTTTCCTTCTAGAGGTGCCAAAGTAACAGTGGGGCAACTTTTATTTTTTTATTTTCTACTTTGAACAAGCAGGTGTTTCTTTCATGAGGCCCATATGTTTCTTTACCCGCTCTATCCAAAGCACCTACAGCATAGCCTATGCTAATGTGGCACACAGCCAACTTCCTTGTGAGACTTTCCTTTTCATTCCAAGGAGAGTATATGGGAAATGAACACGTGCCTGTGTAGGTGCACATGTCTGTGTGCGTGTGTGTGCGTGTGCGTGCGTGATGCAGAGACTGAGCAAGAGAACGGCAGCATCCTCCTTGGGTTGGAGGAGCATTGCTCGTGATGCCAGCAAACCAGAGTGAAGATGAGCTGTCAGTGAGGCCTTAGCTCCAAACTGACCGGATGCCAAACTCCTGCATGTAGAATATTTCCCAGCAGGCTTCAACATGGCTGTGGCAGACACTGAGAGCAGCTGTCTCTGCCTGGCACACAGGCAGTAGTCCAACCAGGTGGTTTTCTCAAGTTAAAAATAACAGTCGTTACAAAGAAGAGTATCCCTCCTTATTCAATCAGGCTCATCAAAGAGGAACCCCAAGGTGGGGGCCTGAGTGAAGAAGGAGGTGTCTGTGGAGGTAAGAAAATAAAGAGGCTTCTGTTGTAACTGAGGGGAAATGGGAAATACCTGGGAGCCCAGATGAAACTGGCCAAGACCAGTGGTAGAATTAATTTCCTATGAAAGCGTAGCTGTGTGATCACGATCACAGTGCAGGTTGCTCCGGGGGAAGCACGTGATGTTTATGAAGGGAAAACAATTGCACTTGAGAACATGCGATGCTCTGCTGGTTCTTACAGGGACAGTGAGTACTCCCCAGCCAGTGTATATTTTCATACTGTTCACTCTTACGAGCTTGGAAACAAAGCTGCCATCTCTAACCATCCTGTACTCACCTTTGTTTCCCTGTTAGCCTGGAAGTGAATGTATGAGCTCCTTTCTTATAGATTGGCCAGAAATACACGAATACATTACCATCAAATATACTACTCCAAAAATGCTTATACCTTGCATAGTTCGTATATATGAATTTGAAGTACATCAACAGATACAGAAATTGCAATAATTTGTAAGAGTACCTATTCTATTATTTTGCACTTGGCTTTCTATTGTTTCCAACACGATGCCGTCTAGTGACTTTCCACCAAAAAGTGTAATTTGTGGACTGACAACATGAGCATCATTTTGTTAGACATGCAGCCTCCCTCCATACCCACTGGACTAGAAGCTGCGTTTTTAACAAGAACTGTAGGTGATTAGCTCACATTAAAAGTTAAGAAACTGTTCTGGTACCTTTAGGAAAACTTAAGTTCCAAAGTTAAGTACACCTGTTAGTTATTTCAGACACTACTGATTGTAATAGTTACCAAGGGTTGCTAGGTAATCACACTATCAGTCACTATCTCAACCTTCATGGGGATTCTGAAGGAAAAGTTAAAGACTTTCTAGGTGTTTTGAGCAGAAATGACAACACTAGAAGAATTACATTTATAAGAATAATAAAAGCAAAGCAGTGCGAATTTACACATTTGGAACCCTCCTTGTTTACATGTGTTTGCTTGAATGACATAAGACACAGCACTTACACTGGGACATTTACTTCAAGGAAATGATGGCATCATGAAGTGTCCCAGTAAAGGTATTGATTAACTGTCATAAAGTCAGCTCAGAATGACATTCAGTGCCAATTTATTTAAAGCGATGTATCTCAGATACAGTTGGATTAGCTAATCTTAAATTTAGTCTGTTAGATAAATAGACTATAAGATAGCTTGACTTAGTCCACTAGGAACAATTGATACATTAAATATTGTCTAATGATAACATTGCAAATAAAAAGGTATAGTAATCTTCCTGGATGGCAACAGTCTTTTCAAAGTCTGGTGAAAAATGACTCAGATAAGTGGACAACATAGGATTACGGCCAGCCTGGTGACTCTGGAAGAGGAAGTCACCAGAGCCGCAGACAATGAAGCTGCCTGGAAGGACTCAGCGGTGGGAGGGGCGGCATAATGCTGCCTAGGTAATCTGAGTCCATATCCTGCTATTGACCTACTCTCTCCATTTCACCTAACTCAATGGAAATTCTGTATGTAAAACAATGACAGGATGTCTCTGGAAAAGTTACAACATGTCAGGTTCAAAACACATTGTTCATAAACTCATGGAATCTTTGCATGCTGCCCACCGAATGAAAACATATTTCAAAAATATCTAAGGAAATTCCTTACTTATCAAATTCAATAGGCTTTTACTTTAAAAAGAAAAAGCAGACTTAGTGCCTCTGTAGATAAAAGTTGTTAAACCTAGACATTCTTACGGACAATGTTAATGAACTACTGCAATAGTTCTCAAACTATCTAGCATATTTCAGAATCACTTGAAAGGAAAACATAAGATGTCTGGGTCCCACCCCAGATTCGGTAAGTCAGAAGCAGGGCCCAGAATCTGTATTTCTAATAACTTCTCAGATCATGGTGCTGCTGCTGGTGCGGGGACCACACTTTGAAAGCGACTGAATTAAAGTAAGATATATTACAACTTACTTTATTAGCTCATTTTGTATTAATTTATTCTACTAATATTATTAAGCATTTTCTGTGTACCCAGAACAATGCTAGGTGCTGGAGATAAAAAGTTGAATGAATCCGCTTTGCACTCTAAGAGGTCACAGTGTAAGGGGTCAGCAGTCCCATGGAGGGGTGCCTGCTCTCCCGAAGCATTAAGTTAAAGGCAGAAGCACTACCCTTGCCCTCAGTACTGGAGAAGACTGGCGTTCCCCATTCCTTCAAACCTCAGGTCTCTGAACGTTACAGATAGTGGGCAAGCATTATTTCCTTTGCCTTCCCATCCAAATCAATGGCTGCAACATAATATTTAGTTGAGAGAAGGAAGTATAGAGTGAAGAAAAAACTTATTTTTGTTTTATAATTATATAAGATAATAACTTTGAGTGTGATTACTATCACATAGCACGATCTGGAAACAAATAGAACTTTAAAAATCTACTAAGTTTTTGAAGTAATTACATTTCCAAAGATATATGCCTTTGATTATTAAAGCCTTAAGAAAGACTTTTGGGCCCTGGCTGGTGTGGCTTGGTGGTTAGAGCACTGGCCTGCACACCAAAGGGTTGAGGGTTCAATTCCCAGTCAAGGGCACATAGCTGGGTCACCTGTTCAATCCCTGGCCCCAGTTGGGGTGCATGTGGGAGGCAACCAATCAATGTGTCTCTCTCACATCGATGTTTCTCTCTCTTTCTCTCTCTTTTACCCCCCTCCTTCCTTTCCATTCTCTCTAAAAAATCAATGAAAAAAAATGTCCTTGGGTGAGGATTTAAAAAAAGACTTGGTCTCCAAATTTACATTAGTAGCAAGAGGCCTGAGAGCACTAAATTACTGAAAGGGGCATAATTCCCAGAGCTCACTTCAAATGTGAGCATGGAGAATGATGAACATGGGATAAACTCCTAGAAGGCAGAGCCAGAGACCACAGAGAGCAATGGACAAGGGGGGCTTCCAAGAGAACAAACCAGGATCTAGTCCAGGAACTTTCCCTGTCTCCACACTAGGAGGCCTTTGCAGTGCCTGCCCAGCAGAGTTTTACCATTGCCAGAGACAGGCGTTCACTGTGTGTCTCCCATTGTCATTCAGTTGCTCTCCACCTGCCTGGCTTTATTCTGTCCCTCTTCCATCATTGTGCACTGATTGAGCATGCATGTTGGGATTAGAGGACGAGGGGGGTTAGATAACTTGCTTGTTAGTTTGTAAGTTGCCAGACCAAATGAAGCCACATACACTCTTGATGGAGTGTTGAGCATATCACTCAGAAATCCTGGACTTTGAGCTAGCTACAGTAACTGAATCAACTTTGCATTGTTTCTCTTGAGGTGGTGAGTGTGTTTTATATGAAAGGTGTGCTTGAATATTTGAAAGGTAAGAAAAGATCATTCATGGCAAAAATTTGTGCTACCTATCCATATTGTAGAAATGTAATTGGGAGATATCTTCTTAGCTCCTCTTCTGTCTAGGCAGACCACGCGAATAGCTATCAATGAAATGTAAGTAATTACATTGTTACAATCAACGACTGTAAGTCATGGGTATTTCTTCCTGGCCTAGATGGCTAAGTGTTAATATAATATGCCCCCTTTAGCTCCATTTCTCCATCCACCAGGTTGATGTCAATGTCCAGGGTGACTAGGAGAGTGTTGATGATGGTAGAGACAAAAAGTAAGGAAGGCTACATCTCTGAGTTATCGCTTGGAAGAGAGTCACTAGTCCACATCCACACTGGATTGTTGCATGAATGAGAAATACACTTTATTTTCTAGATGGTGTCACTGAGATTTGAGAGTTTATCTGGTAGTATTACTTCAATGTTTAATGTAGGTAATATTACTTCAATGTTTAATGTAGGTATTTATTATTTATTCTTCATTTAAGCATGAGTGAGGGCTTAGGAAAAAGATCAGATTAATATTAAATAAAATGAAAGTACTACATTTTCTCTACATATCCAAATTGTAGGATGGATTCAATTTTGTGACCTTATCACACAAAAATTATGCCTCTTACTATAATCCTAAGAGGTAGCTATTGTGAGTTCCACTCTACAGAAGGAACAGAGACTTAATAAGATGATGTAATAGGCTCAGGTTATGGGTGGCAGAATCAATACCCAGAACACATATTCTTTTCCCCTTCTCAGTCTACTTCTCTACCACTATTACCAATATGTCCAATTTCTCTGAAGTTGGCTTTCTACTGAGGATAAACTAGTGTTCACTCTGCAGATTTTTATACTTGTATCACCTCTTTTAAGAAAAGGATACTTCACCCCGGCTGGTTTGGCTCAGCGGTTAGAGCATCATCCTGCGGACCAGAGAGTCCTGGGTTCAGTTCCCGCTAAGGTCACGTACCTCAGTTGCAGTCCATCCCTGGCCCGGTTGGAGTCATGCGGGTGGCAACCACTTGATGTGTCTCTCACATCGACGTTTCTCTCTCTCTTCCCCTCCCACTCTGTCTGAAGATAAATGTAAAAATATCCTTGGGTGAGGAAGAGAAGAGAAGAGAAGAGAAGAGAAGAGAAGAGAAGAGAAGAGAAGAGAAGAGAAGAGAAGAGAAGAGAAGAGAAGAGAAGAGAAGAGAAGAGAAGAGAAGAGAAGAGAAGAGAAGAGAAGAGAAGAGGAGACTTTGTCTGAAAACAGTTGAAATAAAAAATTCACCTTAGTTAAGATAGGAGCGCAGACAGACTTCGTAGACCCTCCCCATGGACACACCATTCATGAAAGCACAGAGGGCATATGTGGCATCCCCAACCCAACACAACAGCAAGATATGCTGTGGCTAAAGTTCCCAGAGCATGTCACTGGACACAGGGCTAGAAAGGTAAATTTGTCCTGAAAGATTAATTGATTAATCATAACCAGCCAACTGAAAATCACAACTGTCTCTTCAATAGAAAGATGTTGCTGCCCAGTATAGCCAGTCATCGAAGACTTTCATTTGGAGTAATATGCTTAATCTTTTGATGTTTCATGTGGGCCCAGTTTTGTCTTATTAGTGCAGTTGTCCTTAATTCACACTTGGAGAAGCATGGAATTAATTTTTAAGAAAATATGAAGCATGTTAAATATGATTCCTATTTTATTTTGACCATAGGTTTTCACTGGTTTTATTTCATTAACATAATTTTATATTTTTTATCATTGTATTTAATTAAAATAGTTAGTAAAAGTTAAAGTTCTCCTAAAATCCTCATAAGAATTATTCTATTTTAATATGCAGTTGCCTGGAATGCAAAAGATTCTATTTTTTATGGAATTGGGTATGACCTTCAAATTTAAAAAAATTTTAGGCTTTCTCTGAAGCTAACAATGAGAAGAAGATGTAAACTTGTAATAACCCTGTCCCCAGAACCTCCTACATGTGACCAAGTAGAAAATTAGCTACTGCATGTCCTGTGTAACGTGACAGATGCGAGAATAAAGGAACAGATACTGATCTCTTAAACTAAGTCATCCACTTGGGAAAGAGAGTTTAGTTCTTAGGTCAGAGATTCAAGTTTATTTTTAGTTGACACTTTCTTGACCCTCATTTTCAATGTTCAAATACCTATATTCCAAGCCATTGCTTCCTGCAATGGACTGAATGGACTGAATGTTTGTGTGCCCCACCCCTAATCCCCAATGCATATGTTGAAACCAATTCCCCAATGTCCTCGGGTGAGGATAAAAAAAAAAAAGGCCAGGGAGCTAGCTAGCTAACCCTTGTTTCACTGTGTAGGGATAACCATGAGAAGTCAGCAGTCTACAAGTCAGAAAGAGCTTTCACCAGAATCTAACCATGCTAGTGCCCTAATCTCAGACTCTCAGCCTCCAAAACTGTGAGAAATAAGTTTCGGTTGTGTCTAAGTCACCCAGTCTATGGTATTTTGTTATAACATCCGAAACAGACTAAGATACTGCCCTTACTCCCAATATATGCAACTGTGCCCATAATACCAGTTAAGGTATATAAATCTTTAAACAGGCAGAATGAAAAATGTTACCTTTATAGCTCTCATTTATCTGGGCCCAGGTGGAGATAGATGAAGCAATCTGAAGGCAAAATTGTGAAGGAAGTAATATTACTCTGGATGACCTCCTTCATTCTTTTGGTCTTTAGTTGTCTCCCATTCCCAACATTCCAATATCGGGGGGGTTTGTTCTTTTCTTGGTATTGTGCACAGACCTGAATGGCTCTATCTAATCCCCACAAGTAACCACAAGCCTTTCACCCATAGACTTGTCTCATCCAAGGCCTCAGGATCCATAGTCAAGGGAGCCAGTATCCCAACATTTTTGGATGTTGTTGTAGATTTATGTCCTAGTTTCTGCCCTAGCATTAGGTCTTATTCCTAGTGCACTGGGAGCCTGCTTTATTGTGAATATTACCTTGTCTATGTTAATTATAATTGCAAATGCATATATTGTTCTCTTTTGTTGTAATTCATCATTTCTATGCTTTATAAAAAATTTTAACATCTCTCATTTTTATTATCTTTCCCTTGAGTCTTATAATCAAAGGCATCTTTAGGCCAGCTGGCATCTGTGACATGGTTATCATTACTCACACTTGGTTGTTATCGCAGATGTCATAACTAGATAGACTACTGCAATCCCTATATTTTTTTAGTCAATAAACTAGTTAGGACTATTCAAAACTGAGGTATGAGTTTTAACCATTGTCCAGTGCCTTTAGTTGGCACTTCCAGTCAGCTCATGAAAGCTCCAACATCAACATTTGTAGAAAGAAAGCAGCAGGTTAGAAGAAATGCCAAAGATGAGAGCGAAGTATTTAAGACATGCTTCATCAGCAGCAACCTTCATCATGGAGCAGTGGTTCTCAGACTTGAGAGTGTATCAGAATCAGCAGCAGAGTTTGTTAAACACATATCACTGGACTCTAATCCAGACTTTCTGCTTCAGTAGATCTGGTGTTGGGCCCAAGAATGTGCATTTCTAGCAAGTTTTCACATGCTTCTGCCGGTCCAGGGATCATATTTTCAGAACCAGTGTCCTAGAGAATGATTAAAAATAAAAATGTTTCTCCATCTGCTGGCTTCGAATGCAGCTTGGCAAGGAATCGGCTCCCAGATTCATGTCTCTGGAACTCTCAACCAAAGTTTTCCATTTCCTGGGCCATAAAGATGTCTCTTCATCCTCCCCCATGGATTTCCTTCTTTTTCTTCCTCAGCTTGTAGCCAATTCCTCAATCTTTGCTTGCAGAAACACTGACTCTGAGATACTCTTCAAATCCGGAATGGTGCTTGCCCTTTTTGTTTCTCTTTCCACGGGGGTTATTCACAATTATTAGTATGAACAAGCTGCAAAGAAGAGGGGCATCTGCAGGGGCGGGTGAGGAAGCCTCTGGGATTCATTTGAGAGAGTGCAGTGAGCTGTTGAGAGGATTTAGTGGGAAAGACTACAACACAAAATAGTATTTCATATTTTCACACAGCTGCATGTCCTTCCCTGGTTCATCTCAATTTTTATCTTCAGTTTTCCTCCCCTAGAATTGAGAAACTGCAACTCTGTCCCAAATCTTTTTATTCCACATAATTAATTTCCACATGCTCCAAAAGTGAAGCAATAAATATGCCTCTAGCATGCAACAAGAATAAATTTTGCTTTCAGAAATAAGATGTTTATAAACAAGAAGTTTGCTTTGTTTTATACCTGACACGCTTCCCTTCACTCTTGGGTCCCCCATCTGCTTACAGTAAACTAGTTATGCTCTCCCACTTTAGTAAGCTCTGTGTAATTAAAAAAAGATTCTAGTTTAAATTACACATTATTATTGCATGTACAGTTCAATGCAAAGCTGCTGCTTCTAGGTTGTATGATGTTCATGCAAAGCTGCACACAGCAACAGAAAAGGGGTTTTGGAGGAAGGGCAAGGCCAATACCCAGCAGTGTCTTAGGGTTCTAAGGACACTGATGATGGCCAAGTTCTAATGCCTTGATGATTGCCCCTCTTAGTGTGGATGGAGCCTACTGCTGGCTCTCTCGTGAGGCACACTGGACACTCTTAAAACCTTCATCTGGGCCTCCTTGGTAACTAATTGGAAAGAGTATTCCTGACAAGGCTCAATTGGGCTTTTTTGACTACCCCAATTCTCTCTACCAGACAACTATGAGTTTTCTACTAATCAGGGTTCTATTCATTAGGTCTCCTTGCTTTCCTGGGCAGGTTTTTGGTTGACAACGAAGAAATGTATTCTCATAGGTAATGCCTTCCTTCACTCTGTGTCTGTAGGAACTCGGAATCCCCATCTTGCACACGTGAAATAGTCTGCCTTCTTCCACCTGACTGTCACTCTACCTTCTCTCTGTTGTCTTTCCTATTGCCCAGCTGGTCTAGCTGGATCTGGGGTTCCACTAAATAGCAGCTACCAGGAAAGAGGGAGCAATATATTCACAATTGCCCCCAACCTTGGAAGGAAATCCATCTACTGTCTCCATTATCAAGATTACCCAGAAAGAGGCCATATACTTCTTCTGTTCCTGACCCTCATTTCCTCAAACTCCTCAAATATGTGTCTGTAGGCTATGGAGTGGGGAATGGGTCTAGAAAAGATGGCAGATTCAAAGAATTAACATCTTTAATGTGTTTGTTCGCTCTGCCTGGGGACCTGTGGCTACCAGGAAAAGGTGCTTCATTGAAATTTAGAAGTTAAATAATATAAATATATTTGTTCTCATCTGCATTTTTTCTACATATTCATGGTAAAGACCAGCAGGTAGCTTCATGCATTGATCGTTCCTATCATTCTGTTACATATTTTATTTTCTAGTGAGTCTGCAGGAAACAGAATCCTCAACTAAAGTTTCTACCAAATTTACATCATAAATAGAACCTGCTTTTGAGCAAGTAAATTAAGATAACTCCTTAGATCAATGTTCACTGAGTAACCCCCAAGTCCTAGACATCTGTGAGTCATTGCCTAGGTAATAAATACATGGATGCATATGGTAGGAGCATTGAGGTGGTACAGAGTCAAGGAACATTTCTTAAAGGAATATGCACGTCAAAATGTGAAGACCAGTTGATCAGTATGTCAAGAGGCCACACACAGTGGATAACTTTATATCCCCAAATTTCCTAGAAAATAAATGTCCTACTTCAATCATTGCATTTGTGAGACCTCATGGTGCTTATTTGTGTCTATGTTTTTCTCTATTTAAACCACAAGAACCATGAGGGTCAAATCTGTGCTTTGTCTATTGCAAAAGCCTCAAACCTCACCTGGTCAAACATCAGATACATTATAAGAATAAAAAACTTGTTGTAACACTATTGCTATTAATAGAATGTTAAGTAACATTCAAAAAATTATTAAACTTTGAGAATTATTTAACATAAACAAAATGTAATCATTCTGTAACTACTGGTATAAAAACTGTACTCTTATATCAACCATTTACAGTTGAAATTAAAATAGAATCTCATAATATTAAAAGAAAATTAATGGTTTTGCATTAACAAGCCTCCTGATTTATTACTTAATAAATTACTGTTGGTTATAAGAAATATTTTAGAAGTGTTTAACTATTATATACACTGTATCCTATGCATATTAATGCTATATAAAATTATTTTGACTTTTTTTAATAAATGACTAATGAAAAATAATTTAAAGAATTATAAAGATGCAAAACATTGGAACTGGTATCCTGATGTTTTTATGATTATGTCATATATATCACAAAAGAATTATGGCTGTTGTATTGTTGTATCTTGTTAAATTGTATGAATATTTAATTTAAGGCCAATGTTGATAACATTGTAAATAAATGAACCACGTTCTTTGCATAGATGGTTTTATAACAGAGACTAACAGTGGTAAGTTAAAACTGTGTTAGAATTTCCATTATAAAGTCTTAAAGGCGTCTCATTCTCTCGTTTAAAATTTAGTAGCAAATCCTAAAACTAGAACTGTCTTATTAATTTAAAATAATTATTTTACCATAGTAAAAAGATGCAAAGTTACAAAAGAAGCTGGTGCATCTCTGTGTTCTAACATTATTAAATAATAATGTCTTTTACAACAGTATGCATTACAAATACAAGTAAAAAATTCCAAAGTCAAGATTGGGCTAAGTGCTAACATGCAGTTTAAATCCTTTGGACTTCTCTTCCTTACTTGTCAGTGCAACAGAGTTTGGAGAGGAAAATGTATAAAATCTCTATCTACCTACCTACCTACCTACCTATCATTGATCTATGTACCCATGATCTATCAGTTATATTATATCACCAGTCATGTCCACCTAATATATTTGTAATAATAACAACAGACTAAACATAGAACTAAAATGATATCCCAGCCCTGGCTGGTTTGGCTCAGCAGTTAGAGCATGGGCCTGTGGACCAAGGAGTCCCAGGTTCAATTCTGGCCAAAGGCACCCATCTTGGTTGTGGTTCATCCCTAGCCCCGGTTGGGGTCCTATGGGTGGCAACCAATCAATGTGTCTCTCTCACATTGTTGTTTCTCTCTTTCTCCCTCACACTCTCTCTGAAGGTGAATGTAAAAATATCCTCTGGTGAGGATTAAAAAAAAAAAAAATTCCACATTCTACTTCTCTACCAAAGTGCTACCTTTTAAAAAAAACTTTATTGCAGACTGTAAGAATCCATTTCCTTCTTTAAGATCACTTGGAAGGCCATCCTGGAAGAACCCATGTATTGTTTAAAACTCCTTAAACAATACATTTTTAAAAAGCATTATTTAAACCCTGGCCAAGTAGCTCAGTTGGTTGGAGTGTCGTCTGGATATGCCAACGTTGAGGATTCAATTCCTAGTCAGGGCACCTGTAAGAATCAACCAATGAATGCATAAATAAGTGGTCTCTCTCTCTCTCCCCCCTCCTTCTACTCTCTCTCTAAAATCAATAAATAACAAAGCATTTAAGTCCAGCCAGTGTGGCTCAGTGGTTGAGCATCGACCCATGCACCAAGAGGTCACCAGTTCAATTCCCAGTTAGGGCACATGCCCAGGTTGTGGGCCTAATCTGAAGTGGGAGGCATGCAGGAGGAGGCCAGTTGATCTTCTCTCTCATGGATGTTTCTCTCTCCCTCTCCCTTCCTCTCTCTTTAAAATCAATAAAGGAAAAAAAAGAATTTAAAAAAAAAGAAGTATAAAAAAGCATTTAAATTGACAAGATATATAATTTTGTAAACTAGTTATATCAGAGTTGTAATAGGCACATAATAAATAAAAAGGAATGTCTATAGTACCCAGAGATGTGATAGTGTTATAATTTGGTATAATTTAGATTTTGGAAGTTAATTTTCATTTTAGACTATGAAAACTTTAAAAATGACAATAATGCCTAACCCAAAGAACTTTATCATGAAAGCAAACACATTCATATTGGAGCTAATTTTCTATTTGGTTTCTTTCTGTAAATCAATATCTGAGAAAATGTAAAATTTCTTAAGTTAAAAACAGAGTGGATTGCTTTGGAGAATGAGATTCAATACCTGACCAATGGTCACCAGCTATCAAACAGGAAAATCTCTATAGTTCATTACGACTTCTAAAGACCATACTAAGAGCTTAATTGCAAGTGTTGTGTTAAATACTATATGACAGGACTTGGACTTAAAAAAACGATATGACCAGGGCATGCATTTAGCACATATATACACATGCACATATAGTAATCAAATATGTAATTGCACTTCATAAATAGATGATAAATTTTTCAACTTTGGCTAAATAGGGAGGTGATAATAAATCTCTCTCAGGCTGTTTTCGTTTAAGCCAATCTTCTTGGATTTTTTTTTTTTTTTTTTATCTTGTCTCCATTGTCTAACAGCCCTTTTTCTGTTAGATCACTATTACATTTCTCCTCAGTTCTATTTTTGCCCAGAAAATAAACCTTATTCTTTTTATGTTTGTTTCAGATGTGACACTTAATTGAAGAATCTTCATAGCTCTTCTCTGTATACTTGACTACCCTCATTATTTTGTTAAACATATGCCAATAATGTTTTGACTTATTTTCCCTGAGACAGTAGATAAATTCACTGAATATATATATTTTTGATACATGTGAGGTTATGCTTGCTTTGTACACTGTCGACAGGGCTTCATTGCAGATACAAGCTGGTCATCCACCGTGTCCTACTTTCCAGTCTAACTCGAACTTTGTTAAACCTTTGCCAACTGGACTTGTGCAATCTGCTTTCTCAGGTGGATTATGCAGCAGTCATCCTCTGTGAACCTCTCCTATTAATTCTCCAGTTTGCAAGGTCACTCTAGTCCTACATTTCTCTTCTGAAATGCTGGGCATGTTCGTTATGGGCAGCATCCTTTGCAAAGTTGCTCACCAATGAGCATTTCCTCAAACAGCTCCTGGTTAAACGTAGTAGAGGCTGAGCACGGGACTGAACACGTGCAGTATCCTTTTCTTGAGGCCCCTCCAGTCTGATATTAACTTACTCAGAGACATTTTACCAGGCGGGACCCTAAGACCAGTTATGTATCTAACAAATGATGGCATTGTCTCTATTTTGATATAGATACCCATGCCGTGAGACTAAATCATAATCTTTGCAGCTGTGAAAATAGATTATGTCTCTGATTTCCCATAAATTTCCCCAGCCTATCATAGGAGCAATCTTTTTTCTAGCTGACAAAAACACTTTTTGAGAGAAAAGGTACATAGCTTCAGTAGGCAAGGGGGCTGTTACTGATTGTCCCTCCATGGCAAGTCGACCTCACTCACACCCCTTGTTGGCTTTCTCCTAAGGGAGGGTGAGCTGCTCATCTTTCCCTCCTCTCCTGAGCCCATGATGCTCACTGGGTCAGATTTTTCTAGTAGGGTAGATTACTCCACCTACAAGGCAGAACCCCAGGCCCCGCTCTGCACCCTGGTGGCCCCAGTGCTGTGTGGAAGCACACCTGGTCTCGCCCCTGCTCAAGGCAACTCCAGCTGGTCTTTTGTTTCCTCTCTTTTTCTTCGCCAACCTTCTCCTCCAGTCTCCAGCCTTCAATTTTTAACTTTAAGAGAGGTCAGAAGAGCCATCTTTCCCTCTGTAAGCCTCCATGCACACCTGAGATTGCTGGTCCTATAATTTACATGAAAAGGAGAAACGAGTAGCTGCCCTTTGAAGTCAAGTTAAACGTTACATGCTCCAGGATACTTTGCTGAGGAGGTCCTATGTTGAAGCACTGGGTGCTGGTTTAGGTAATAATAATTGGCACTGTAATTACTATTTTTCCCATTATTCCTTGGGTGTGTAGTATCCTAGAGGCTGTCTGTGGGGAAGAAAGTTCAAGGCAGATTACAAACACTTCAGAGTCCCTAATTGTGAAATCATAGAGGAAACATTTCATTTTGATGTTTAATACAAACCCCCAAATAGGGGCTGAGTGGATATTGATACTGGGAAATAGTTATCAGATAAGAGATGGAGTGAGAAGTTTTATCTAATATAGTCTCTTTGCTTCATTTTAGCAAGAAAAAAAATGACTTACTTTTCAGTTCAACAGTCTTTTCCAAGAACTTCAAGTGTCTAGTAGTGGAGTAAACAAGAATCTAATTCTGATCAAGTATGAAGACTTCTTTCCTGGGAAAAGTTTTTCTGGTGGTAATTGTTTTCTCTGGAAAGAAATATAGAGATTTTAGGTTTTCTTTTCATAAAGCTCATTTGCTATTCAAGGGTGGAAAAGCAGGAAATTTAGTACAAAGAAGGGCTTGATCAGATCTTGGGGTGTGCACTGGCCCAGTTATGGAGCCCGGAAGAAACAGAGGTGCCACAGAGTGTGGGCACAGGGGCCGGAGGGGTTCTGCCACTCTGTCCCATTCCAGGTCTGCCCTTGCTACGTCCCCCTTCCTCTGTGTCTACTTGATTTCATGGCGTGCCACTCACCTGGTTCATCTACTGCTCTAAAAAATCCTGTATCTCCTCTTTCTCCACCAATTCTATTGCCAAGAGTTGGCCCTTACTGCCTTCTCACTCCACATTCTCTTCTCCGAAAACCTCATGTACTGCCATTCAGAGAAAAACCCAAGTCTCAGAGATACCTTCCCATTTGCTTGTGTCTTCAATGTCTTTCACCAAAGTCATGTAGTTTTCACTGTACAGAACTTTTAGCTCCTTGGTAAAATTTATTCTGAAGTATCCTGTTTTTTCTTATGCTGTTGCAAATAGGAGAGATTTCTTTATTCCCTTTTCAGGTGGGTTTTGTATATAGAAGCACAACTGATTTCTGTATGTTAATTTTGTATCCTGCAACTTTACTGAATTTGTTGATTAGTTGAATAGTTTTTTGGTGGAGTCCTTAAGATATTCTACATATAAAATCATATCATCTATTTTTTTTAAAAATAATTTTATTTCCTTCTTTCCAATTTGAATGCCTTTTATTTCTTTTCTTCTCTGGCTGGAACTTCCACTACTATGTTGAATAAGAGTAATGAGAGTAGGCACCCATGTCTTATTCCTTAGAGAAAAAGGTTTCAGCTCTTGACCATGATATTAGCTGTGAGTTTGTCATATATGGTCTGTTTGTGTTGAGGTATGGTCTTTCTATACCCAATTTGTTGAGCATTTTTATCATGAAAGAATGTTCTATTTTGTGAAATACTTTTTCTGCATCAATTGAGATGATAACATCATATTTATCTTTCATTCTATTAATGTGGTATATCATATTTATTAATTTGCATAGGTTGAACCATCCTTGCATCCCAGGGATAAATTCCACGTGATCATGGCATATAATTCTTTTAATATGCTTTTGCTCAGTTTACTAATATTTTGTTGAGAATTTTCCCAGATGTATTCTTTAGTGATATTGGTCTGTAGTTTTCTTGTCTTTTGGGGGAGCTGGAGATTTCACAGTGGGAGGAGAGAGAGATATACATGCAAAGAAAGAAGTTGAGGAAGGATCCAGTGGAGTTAGATTAAAATTACAATTATCAGTATGAACTCACAATTATATGTATATATATGTGAGAGATATATATATATTTGTTTCACTCACTACATCAGTGGGAAAGGCCTCAAAGCAAGGACACTCCAGTAAAAATGAACATTCCCAGCATCTCGACCTTGGTTTCTGAATACCAGTTCCCACTAGCCATAGCTTATTTTAGGAGTGGCACAGGGAAGGGGGAAAGAAAGCCTGGAAAATCTTGTGCTAGAAAGTAAGGAAGAGCTTTAAAAAATGATACAATTATTTCAGAGGAAATAAGGAATCAGCTTACTAGGGCTCCCTCTGGACAACTAAAGAATATTTTTTTAAATAACATTTTAAATTCAGCTAATTTCTCGAAAGATTTATGAATATGAGGACATAAAAATGTCAAAAACAAAGTTAGCATAGAACTGCCAGAGATCATTTGCACTATACATAGCTATTTTTTTCTTAGAAACCAAGACTTAATTTTAAGTATCATAGGAAAACTACTCTGTAACCCTAGAGACTTATGTATGCTTCAGTTCATCTCTTCAGACATAATGACCAGGGCTAATTTAGGCCTGATCATCAGTTTAAAGGTGGCACATGCCCCTCCATTCCCCAGCCTATGATGCAAAAATATTTTAATTATCACTACTCCTTGGTGAAATGTTAATCTTAATCTGTGTTTCTGTGTTTCTGCTTCTTAACCATCACTCAAGGATCTGTTTGAAAGCAACCTCCTGCACCTACCCACTCTCTTCACATTTATTTAATGACTTCCTCCTACATGTTCCTACACAGCTATGCACATACCTCTGTTCTATTTACTCAAGTCTGTTCTTTTCACAGAGCTATCCTCCAGTAGCTTCTAAATTGTTTGAGGATAGGGACTGCGCTTTATTAATATTTATATCTAAAAACTACCTTCCACTCTTTTCATTACCCTTAGCAGCAGATCATTGCTTTGCACACAGCACATTTACAACAAACAGTGTTGATTTAACCTGAATAACTTGTGAACATAGAGTTAGATGGAGATTCCGAGCTATTCCTAGTATGTGTACATCTGAGCCAAACCCAAGATGAAATTTAATGATTTGTAACAGAGATAAATGTAAAATCTAGGAGAAAAAGAGCAGGGAGGGGAAATTTACTGAATACACACATTGTACCAAGTGCTTTCACTAGAATTGCCTCAATTAATCAGAGATGTTAGGACAGGCTAAGTAAATGATAACCCAATGAACTGTAAGTGGCATTGCTGGGACTTGAGCCCAGGTTGGCCTGACCCCAGAGCTCATGCTCGTTCACTGTCCTAGGGGGGTCTGCAATGTAGATCATTTAGAAAAGATCTTGGGTGTGTAGCAGACAAAGCTTAAGAGTACGAATGAATGGAATACATAAATTTGGGCTTATTAATAGCCATGTAAAAACCAAATCAAAGGAGGAAACATTCCCCTTGTACTTCTAGGCTGCTTGGTGCTGGTTGGATCACATTTTGAGCACTGTATCCATTCTGTCTCTTATGCCAAGTGAAATGTATCTAATGAAGGGATCAGAAAAGGGACAATTCTCAAAATAACAATATATAAGGAACAGTTACAAGTTGGAAAATATTTATTCTATGGAGGATTAGAATAAGAAGACACCAGAAAGCTACATTCACCAAGATTGGGACCAAAGAAGAATTATAGAGAGACTCAGCATTCAGAACTCTTTTCCATATAATATTTAGATGTTTTCCTAACTAAATCTTCTAATATAGTTTTTAAATGTAAGTATAAGAGGGGTGACAGTTTGTAATGAGCATGGAAAGAGAGATTCCTGTATCAGGAAGGAGTCACAAGCCAAGACCTCCAAGGATAAATGACTATGTTATGAAAGTAATAACTTAGCATATACATATATGTGTATATACATACATTTATATGTGTATGTTACATTCATTTACTTAGCACACCCCCCAACCAACCTTAACAGAAGAGGATACAGATGAGGGGAATATTTAAAAATATTAACAGATAATTTTCTCATGTATCTCATATCCCAAGGACCTTCCCCAACTCTGGCATCTAAAAGACACTATCACTGAAGAATGAGGATTACAAAGGAATACAACTCCTGGCTTTAGAATAGCCAAAACCTAAGGTTCAGGATACAATGAAAACAATTGGGAGAATATATGATAAAGCAGTATCTATTTTGACCTCTACTTAATCTAGGTAAAAGATGTACTAGGTAAAAGACGTTTGGGCTAAGGGGAAAGGTAGAAGGCATCACCTGGGAATCAGACAGCTGAAAAATTAGCAGGCACCCCTCTTCTAACTCACTGCCTGAAGAAGACAAGGGGATTCTAGGTGGGGTTGAGGGTGTAAAAGCATAGAGTTATGGCCACAGAACCACCAGTTCTTCAGTTTCCTTCCTAGTGCTGGAGAAGAGAAAATGTCTGTTTTATATGCCTAGGCCTGAGTTAGACTCATAGAATTTTCCAGTCTCTAGTAGAATGCTTCTTGTATAAGGGAAAACGTTGTGTCCCTAACACAGAATGGTAGAAGATCAGAAGAGGCCTCAAGCGGGAATGACCTAAAGATGGAGACCAAGCTGGAAGGAGAATAATTGACGACATTTAGGACAGATACATAACAATTCTGTGTGGGAGCTGGTTCACACTGGCATGAAAAAGCCAACTGTATATATTTATACGGATCTGTGTTTCTTCAGTGATTGGAAACATAATAGAAAATTGGTTTTTTGCAGGAGTATTTACACTATGGGAATTGGTAAACACTATTGAGCAGGGTTTTTTGTTTCTTTTTCTTTATTTTTCCAGAGAGTAGGTTGACTAACACTCCACTGATTGTACCCTTAAGTCCAATACTCAACATTGTGTAAAATCTTAAGGAATTAATTTTATTTCATCCACTAAAATCATGGCTTAAAATAGAAATTAAATTAAAATAAAATTATAATATCACATTTTATGCACACCTGAAGTTGTGAACTAAAATTTATGTTATATGTAATAACTTATTATTGTAGAAATTAATTTTTAGAAACTTTGCAATAAATAATAACTGAACACTTCTAGCAAGTCATAAAACTTAAGTTGGCTAATACTTTTTTGAAGAAATTACCTAGCATTTGGCATGGCAGCAGAGATATGCTTAATATTTTTTAAATGATAACATTATACCAACAGTAATAATTATTGTCTGCTGTATGTCTTTGGAAATTGCATAATAAAAAAGTTTCATTTCCTCACCTTCATTTGAAAAACTCCTGTTTTCTCTTGTCAAAGATTTCATCATTGTTACTTGTCTGTATTTCCTGATGCGTGGGTGAAAACATTCTTAGGTCCAGCCCATAAGAAACCTTTAGGTTGTGGAAGAAAATCTAATCATTATAAGGACCAGTTTGCTATTGTGATATTTTAATGCATCTGTTTCCAGGTGTCATTAGAAAATTGTCATTCCAACAGTCATATAATGCGATCTCTATCAACTCTTAACAGCTCAGGTTACTGCATGTTAGACATGTGGGCCCTGGATAACACTATTCTTTGGCATTTTGCAAACCCTTCATGATCAGTGTTACTTTTTGATGGACCTGGATGTGTATTTATATTTTATGTTTTCTTATTACTTTATTATAATAATGGGCAGGTTGACATAATGCTTAGACTTCTGTTAATATTCTGAGATATATACTAGTAGTTTAAAATACTTATTCTTATGATTCTTAGACTAATGGGCTATTTAGACTAAGTTTCTTTTTACAGAGAGCTATTATGACAATTTTTTTTAATCATTATGAATATTGTACAGAGAAATAACCATTTTTCTCAAGTTTCTAATTAGTATTTTCCATGATAAAAGTAATGTGTTTTCATGGCATTTTCTTCTAAAATGTTTATGAAGGAAAAAGCAAAAAATGAAAGAAGAAAGCTTTAGAGAATTGTACACAGCTATAGAAGAATGCCACTCATATATTGAAAAACTCTGACAAGAGGTGATGACCACTAAGAAGGCATTCTGTCAAACACAGAGGGTCAGATATGCACTGAGGTTCAAACTCAACCTGAAATGTGGGTGAGAACATTCATCCTTATCTTGCTTTAGGCAACTCAGCTGCACAAAGGGCAAGGCATCATGAATACGCTGTGCTGGTTTTCTTTCTTTCTTTTTTTTTATTTTATGAATATAAAATAAAACATTTCAAGGATTATCTTTTAGGTCCCTTGATGTGGGGTTATAGGTGGGAAAACAATAGGTTGCAGAGAAAACTCTGCAGCCTTTCATTATAAAAGAAAACCATTGTATCATTTACAAACTTATCTGATAAACATCTCTGTGACTACAAAAAAGTATGTAAGCTTACTTTCTGCTACAGGAGCCATAAATAGATTGAATAGGTTACGTCCAAAGGTTTTTATTCATTAGACTGATGTAAAAAAAATCAGAAGCATCTCAATGTTAACATGATCAAAGCTATTCAATATATTTTCCCTCTGAAACTCTACTGAAATTTTCTTATCACTTGATAAATGTATAGTAAGCAGGTAAGAGCTGAGAAATGCTTCCTTTGCGCTACCTTATACTCTGACGTTAAAGAGAACCCGTTGTAAGTGTATCCTGTTTATTAACTCTGAGTGCATGAGTATAATGCTATTGATTTTATTCAGTGTTGCCTGACTGGCACCCAGTAGAGTTCCAGCATATAGCAGGCGTTCAAGAAATAATTGGGTGCAATTGACTTAACTTGACTATTTAATTCATACTCTTTCTTCTAAATGTTCATATACCGTGCTGCATGACGATTCTCACTCTCTGACACTTCTTGGACATAATTAAATGCAGCTCACACATCTTTTGATTCCTGTGAAGAAATGCTTGCATAACACACTTTCCCATGACTTAGTAGTTTAAATACTCCCACCAAAAGTAGTTGCATAAATTAAAGAGACTGAAGAAATTGGTGTCCTACTACAACCCATCCCCCACTGATCAGAATGACTGGAATATCTGAAATATACAATAGAAGTTTTAGCAGAATTTTCTGAACAGAAATGTAAACTTCTGAAAGAAGAATGGCAAGTATCATTGGTAATTCAGTCTATTCAGACTAGACTAAATTTAGTCTAATCTAGTCAGATTTCAACTACGCAAGTTGTTCACTCTCTCCACGTGGCTGAGGGTGGGCAGGTAAGAAGAACGGGGTCATCATCCTCAGACTTTTGCAGAGATGGAGAGGTTTCCTATCAGTGACACATTTCTAGTTGCTCCCTGGTTTATTTTCCAACCTTTTTCTTATACCTCAGATTCCTACTAATGGAAAAAAGAACCAAAAAAGTAGTTTCCTTACTCTATTTGTAATTCTTTTCACCCCTCTGTCCTAATAACCACTGCATTTCTCTTGCTTCTCCTAGAATCCTTTTGGCTAGATTCTCTGTCTTGGACTTTCCTTTGATGCATGGGGCTTCTGCCAATTGCCTGGAGTCGACCCCCCCACCCCACCCCCCCATCAACCCTGGGTCAAGTGTTTTCACTTTTGTCTCCCTACGACCTACCTTGTGTACATGGAGTTAAACTTCTTGCTCCTGCATCTCTGCCCTCGACTGAACGAAGCAGAGGTAAGTGTGAGGGGCAGATGCGTGGAGGGCTCCCAGTGGCTGTCTTCCGGCTTTCTCTGGGCTTGACAGTTGTTTTCTTCAACCACTTGTGCGGAACCTGTGAATCCTTCCTCCTCCTTGGGTCCCTTCCCTGGCCTTGCTTGGCCAGCTTCATCTTGGCCATCTGATACTGGCAGTCAAATTCATGGTTCTGGTCTCAATCCTGCTAACGAAAGCTTTTCTCTGATACCTTTTTGATGGTATATTCAATAATCAAGTGCATTGGAAACCAGACTAGGCTTTTTTTTTTCAGATGGTGGGGGAGAGAGAGAGAAACATCATGTGAGAGAGGCACATCAACTGGTTGCCACCCACACAACCCCAAGCGGGCCGGGGACAAACTGCAACCCAAGTACCTGCCCTTAGCGGGAACCAAACCAGAGCCACTCTGGTCCAGGGGCTGATGCTCTAACCGCTGAGCCAAATTGGCCAGGGCCAGACTAGGCTTTTTGATCAATAGTCCAAAATCTGAAATTCCACATTTGCTCAATGGCATGTCTAAATTCCTTTCCCCTGACCCCTTTCTTTTTTTTTTCCAAAATACACCTCTATTCTCTCTCACTCTGAAATTTACCTTGGCTCACGAGAAGGGTATGATGAATCCCAATGTCAAGTAAGAAAGAAGATGGGGGTTTACCAGTAGGTGGAAGGGAAAGTGCATAAGGAAGGAGATGAAGAGAATGCAGAGGAGAGAGGCCAGCTGGCCTCCAACATTCTGTCTGGAGAGCAGTACACTGTAGTCAGCAGTCTGAGACCAGCTGCCAGGCCCAGGGAGCAGCTGCCTCCATTATTTCCACTGACCAAGGGACAGTCAGCCTGGAGGGGTGACAGTGCCTACATAGATGGTGGCTAGTGGGGACCTGGACTGAACCATGCCAGGTTTCAAGGCTCCATCTGTGGGAAAACAGCCTGAGTTTGGCCACTAAGCCTGTTTCACATTCGCCTCCTCCTTTGCCACAAAGACCCTATGCACGTAGCTCGCCAGCCTTTGCAGATCCCCAGAGGGGGTTCCCAAGGGAGCTCCAAGCTGCCCTCCCCCATCTGTCTCATTATTGTCATCCGGAGAACAGAAAATCAGGACAGGAGAAAAAAGCAAAACAAAAGCAAACATATTGGACTTCCGGTCAAGATGGCAGGTAGGTAACCGCGGTATCGCGTCCTCCCACAACCACATCAAAGTTACAACTAAACTAGAACAACCATCATTCAAAACTGCCTGAAATCAAGCTGAATGGGAGTTCTACAACTACGGGATTAAAGCAGCAGCCGCATGCAGACTGGTAGGATGGGCGGAGGGGACGGTCTGGTCCCCCACGCACGTGTGGCGGATAAAAATCAGGAGGACACGTCGGCTGGGAAGGTCCTCCCTGAGGACTGAGGGGGTCCCCGTCCCACACCAGGTGCCCCGCTCAGGGTTCCAGTGCCAGGAAGAGAATCCCCATAACTTCTGGCTGGAAAAACCAGAGGGAACTGAGGCTCAGGGAGGCTGAGGCGGCTGGAGCCCCAGGCAGCTCCTTAAAGGGCCCGCGCACAAACTTACCAGATTCTCTTCCTCTAAGCTTGGAGGGGAGGCAGTTCCAGGGGCACTAGAGACATACAGGGAAGAACTGAGCTGTTTGGCACTGGAGTGAGGGCTGGAGAGGGGGCTTTCTCCGGGACAAACGTGCTGTCAGAGGCCTTTGTTCCTTTGGACAGCCCTTCCCTGGGGCAGCAGACAGAAGCCATATCTGGGACTCCAGCAACCTGGCTCACCCTGGTAGCCCCGCCCTGGTGACTACCTGAGGTCCCGCCCCACCCCACCCCACCCCACCCCACCCCACCCAACTTTCAGGCCCACCCCACCCAACTTTCAGGCCCACCCAAGCTGTTGCCACTTGCTTAACCATAGGATTGGCCTGTCTTGGATCCTGCTTCAGGTTTTTCCTAAATTCTTTCAAACGAGCAGCATCTGGTCTCAGCAAGCCCTATACCTCTGATTAAGTAATACACTGAAACAAACACAGGGAGGCAGCCAAAATGAGGAGACAAAGAAACAGGTCCCAAATGAAAGAACAGAACAAAACCCCAAGAAAAGAGCTAAGCGAAATGGAGATAAGCAACCTAACAGATGCTGAGTTCAAAAATACTGCTTATAAGGATGCTCAATGAAACTACCAAACCGTTATTATATGAAATGATGAAGGGTCTTTTTGAAGAAAAAGATGAAATATATGAACAAACAAAATGGCAATGAATACATATCTATCAACAATGGAATCTACAAACAAAATGAACAGGTAGAACAGAAACATTCTCATAGATACAGAGAACATTTTGTTGGTTGCCAGTTGGGAAGGGGGTTGGGGGAATGGGTGAAAAAGGTGAAGAGATTAAGAAGTACTAATTGGTTGATAGACTGACAAACCTCAAAGGGAAAGGGGTTGGGGGGGTGGGAAGAAATAAACCAAAGAACTTATATGCATAACCTAATGGTCACAGACAATAGTGTGGGAAAAGGTGGGAGGGGGGCAGGAGTGGGAAGGAGGGGGTCAATGGGGGAAAAATGTGGAACATCTATAATACATTTTTCATCCAACAATAAAGATTTAAATAAAATTTTTAAAGAAAGCAAACATATTGGCTTTAAAAAAGATTCAATGGCCTAACTATTCATTTTTAATAGTTTAAACACTTTCTGTAATTACAAAACAAATATCTGCTGAAGGCGGAAAACATGCAGAACACTGAGAAAGGTAAAGGAAAAAAACCTCAAATGTTATTTCATGCCAGTCTTTATATAAAATGTAAGATGTATTTATATGACATATAACAAAACATAATACAATTATAATACATATTATTTAATATATAACATAGATATTTTGCCACTTCATACAAAACACATTACAATGTACTATGTAGCATGCAACATAAAATCATAACATGCACCATACATCAGATAATATACCGTATCTTGATTTTAAAATGCATAAACTTCAATTTATACTTTCTTAAATTGCAATAACTCTTATTATAATCAATATATAGAATAGATTGATGGTGCACCTTAGATAAGAGAAAATATTATCTCAAAAACTATTAGAGTTTTTACCAAAATAGTGCATCCTTTGGACAGCAGTTTTTGTAGCCTTAACCATTTACCAGTAACAATTTCCCATGCCAGTCATATTCTTCTACTTCATGAGTATTTATAGTTGTGTTGTAATCCATTATATACATTTACTATGGTTTACTTAACCTCTCTCTGCTTAAGAACATGCTAACTTTTATCAGACCATATGGCTTTAGGCCTTGAGAGACGGGCAATCTGCTTACTTTCTACGTCCAGGGAATTTCAACTGGCCCCTCAAAGGGTCCCTGTGAAAGAACACATTTGTGCACAAGCAGTCTCCATACTAACAGATACATGGAGAAGGATGGGTCACTAACCCACTTATACCTACTTTATTTTTCAGGAAGTGTGTGTAACTACAGCCGTTTTTCTGAGAAAAGACTCAGCCCATTAGCTAACCAGTGCTTCCCATCTGTGGAGTCTTCCCAGCAGAAACTTCAGAAGAGGCTGCACTGCTTTGCCAACAGAGGTGTGTCCCCGTGGCACTCAGAACTCCTTTTGGGTTTACACTACAGTGGGCTTGTGGTGGCGGAGGTTCCCAGCAAACTCAGACCCCTGAGACCATTACACAGCAGCCAAAATAACAATGAGGAATAAGAAGGAAAGAGGAAAAAAATAAAAAGGAAGACAAAAGGCAAGGTTAACTAAATAAGGTCATGAAATCAGAGCAAAATGACCTTTTTTTTTTTCGGGATTGAAATGTTATGGTTTGTTTTATTCGGGGAGGGGATTGCCTTTTTATAAGAGCAGTTGTTAATATTTAACTCATTATTATCCAACATTTATTAAATATATGCCATGTGTATGGTAATACCCAGTCCCTTTCCAAACAGTTACTATTCGGGAGGGGGGGGGGAGGGCAGGGAGTAGAGGGAAAGAGCGGGAGTTTATGTCCCTCTTATATTTGAAGGTTCAATGCCACATGTCAGTTAAATGCAAATGCTGCATCAGTTTGCTAGAGTATTCGTTTTTCTTGACGGAAGAAATAGTAAAAGTAGCTGGCTTTCATCATCCTTGACAAGACAATATCTGTACAAATCTGGTCACTAAGAACTATGATGGTTAGCTTTTATAGCTTTTATATGCCTTTATTTATTTATTTATTTATTTATTTTTATTATTTTAGCTTTGTTGGTGCTGGTAGCAGACTATATAAAATGAACCACAGATGTTTGAAAGTGGCGAGTCTCAAAGGCATGGGTAGTGTGATGTAGTCATTGACAACCAGAACATGAGCAATCATCGTCTGTTTCCAAGGTTAAGGTTACAAAAAAAAAAAACAACCCTCAGGGTTAATGCTTTTCAACATGAGATTATAGTTGTGTGGCTTGAGATAAGCAGAGAACTCACATCAGTTTCAATAACATTAGATGTCCTCTGCCCAAAGCCCTTTCTGTGAAATTTTAGCTGGAAATTTTCTTTACTTGTGATTACATTAAGTCAGCATTAATCACAGTCTAATGTCTTAGGATAGTCATTAATTATGGCTACCAAATATTTTTTAAATACTTGTAGAATATTAAAATTAAGAAATCAATTATATAAATTTCTCAATTAAATAAATAGCATTTCTCAGTATTGAAAAAGGTATGCATAGTTAGTAAATAGATCATTTCAGTGATTGTAAATCAATTAGGAATAACTCATGGCTAACCAGATTATAAACTAATATTAATAATAATCATATTGAAATGTGTTGGCAGTTATGATTCTTATTAGAAAATCTAAAAGTGACTTCTTGTCCTTCTATATTTTAGTTGTTGGCAATAATGTTAACATTGGAGAGTAAACATAGACAGACATCATTAATTAATTACAATGAGATATGTCACTTTGTGATTGAATATTCATACTGTAATGAGTACACAGTGCTCTATTAAAACTTTTTTCATACCAAGAATAATATTACTGTACATAACCTATGTGATATTAAAATATGTACTATTCAATTATGACTGTTAGCTCAGCTAAGTTAATGAATCCTCAGATGTACACTGTAAGTTATCTTATTAGTTTTCTTTTGATTCTCTCTTCCTTGCTCTTTCTCCTTAATGCCACAAATGACTCTTTTCAATTTCCTAAGAACTATGGGATTTGAATGCTGATAGGGATGACATTTCTCTAGTCCAACTCACTCAATAAAGAAATGAAGAAACTGAGGCCAGAGAATGATTTTGCTAGAGCCACTTGGCTAATTAGTGTTCGTGTTTTCTCAATTTCCAGTTCAGTGCTCTTGCCATATTCAATTTTGTTTAGGCTTCTAAAAATCAAAATCCATTTCATTCTAAAATGGGCTTATCTCAACATCATCATATTCATGAATATTTACTTATTCAATATTGGTACAAAATAAAATGTATTCTTTTTTTTTTTTTAATTTTATTTATTTATTTATTTTTTTGTTACAGATATTTTACCTTTTTACCCCATTGGCACCCCCCCACCCCACCCCCCTCCACCCTGTCCCCGGCTTAGTTGTCCATGTCCATTGGTCATGCATACATGCATATAAGTTCTGTGGTTTATCTCTTCCCACCCCCCCACCCCCATCCCCTCTTCTGAGGGATGTCAGTCTGTGCCCTACTTCCATGTGTCTGGGTCTACTGTATTCCTCAGACTGTTATGTTCATTATATTCCGTATATAAGTGAGATCATGTGGTATTTGTCTTTTTCTGCTTGGCTTCTTTCACTTAGGATAATACTTTCCAGGTCCCTCCATGTGGTCTCAAAGGATAAGAGATCTTTCTTTCTTACCGCTGCATAGTATTCCATTGTGTATATGTACCACAGCTTTTTTATCCATTCGTCTACTGGTGGACACTTGGGCTGTTTCCAGATCTTAGCTATTGTAAATAGTGCTGCTATGAACATGGGGGTACATATATTCTTCCTGATTGGTGTTTCAGGCTTCTTAGGGTATATTCCCAGCAGTGGGATCACTGGGTCGAATGGAAGTTCAATTTTTAATTTTTTGAGGTAGCACCATATTGTTTTCCATAGTGGCTGCACCAGTCTGCATTCCCACCAGCAATGTATTAGAGTCCCCTTTTCTCCACTTTAATCTCCAGGTCACCAGATTTTGTATTCTAACACTGGTGACCTAGTCACACAAATTTGTCTGGAATTAGGCACTACTGTATTAGGGAATGAGGAAGATCTGTGTATTTGAATGAGGACCATACAGGATACTACATTTCCATGGACAACAATGGGAGACAATTGAGGGCAAGGTCAGGGCCAATGATGCCATAACAAGAGGGAGAGAGGGTAACTCTGACCTCACCGAGAAGACACTGAATTCATGTAGAACACTTGGAACTGACTTGTTATCTAGAACTGATTAAATCTGGCTACAGGTGAAAGTAGGACTCAAGACAAATTGAATTTGGTTACAGAAAAATTAAGAAAGTTACATGTTTTACACTCTTGAGCTTTGCAGAGCAAGGTTTTCATTTTCATGCCTATCAAAATGATCTTTTGACATCTTTTTCTCTTTTACCGAACTGTGGATTCCCACATATTAAAGGAAGTAGTTTAGTCATCTTTGTATTCTCCAAAGCCTTGTTTACTGCTATAATGAGGGATTGTTTCTGTATTAAATTGATTGCAAACGTGGCCCCCATGACTTCCCACTCTGTAGCCATGCTCCTTGCAATGTAACTTTATAGCTCTTTCCATTAAGAGGTGGAGTCTCTTCTCTCACCTTTTGAACCTGGGCTGCTCTTTCGATCTTTGTTACCGAATAGAGTATAATGAAAGTGACAGTGTTCTCATTCTGAGCCTTGGTCCAGAAAGATCTTCTGCCCTAATGCTCACTCCCTTGGATCCCTGTCACCCATCTATCAACCAGGCTAATCTGATGGATGCCGAAAAGCCACAGAGAGGAGGATCCAGTTGTCACAGCTGATACTGTTCTAAACCAGCGTAGGTCCAGTCAACATCCAAACGCAGACAGGAATCTAGGCATGGTCTGCAGCAGTCAGCAGATTTTAACAGATACACAAGTACAGTCATCTGAGACCAGAGGAACCACCCCGCTCTTCCAGAAACTCAAGGGCAAAAATAGATGCTTCTTGTTTTAAGCCATTGAGTTTGGGGGATTTTTATTACGCAGCATTTTTGTGGCAATCAATAACTGATATACTTAAGCTTTCTTGGTTTTTATGAGTCCTTTCATTTTTCTCCCCCTAATGCCTCAGTATTCCAAGAGCAATAATCCAGAAAGAAGAGTTATCCACACATCGGCCTCTTTCTAGATGCATGACCTTAGACAAGTCCATTGTGGCTTCAGTTTCCTCTTTTATAGAACAGGGATAATGACTCTACTTTGTCAACCTCGCAGTGTTATTGGATTGAATGAGAACATGTTGGGGACAGTGGTTTGAACGCTACTCATGCACTCCACCCAGCAGCTAGCTTCCCTGGTGAAGGGAGCAAGGAGGCTGAGAGAATGAAGAAATGAAACAGGAAGATTAATAATCCTGGGGACAGCTGGGGTCAAATGGTAACTGTGAAACTACGTACATGCCTCACTCTCAAGTAGTGTTATCAAATTTGGTGATGGATTCCATTTTTGACAGATTGCCATTGCAGGTTATTTCCTAGATGATATTTCCACAAATAGAAAATCATTCTCCATCGCCTGAATGGCACTAAAGAAAGTTATTATTTCACATCTGATTCCACTGAGCAGCATTTAGATTTACCAGCAAGAGGGTTAATAAAAACAGAACTACAGTCAATAGCAATTGAAAAATGTCACTTCTCTATCTGGCTACAATGTGTCACCTTATAGGCTGCATCCTCTGAATGATAAAACATAATTTACTGCATCAAAAAGTAAATCTGAAACCCATTTTGACATTCTCCGTAACATGAGACCTGTTTAAGGAGATTTTCTATTCGCTTTAAAATAAAAAAGAAGTGGTGGGAGAGAGAAGATAAAAAAAATGAACCTTTGTTTCAAAATGGCCCTTTAATATTTATGTGACAAGCATCAGTAATATAGTAATTATAACCTTGTCTGTTGATTTATAAAGTTATTTATCTATAAAAATATTTAAATTAATTTTTAGCTCATTTGAAGAAACTGTTAAGTTATTAATATGCAACTGTAAGTTGCCTTAACTGGCATGTAGTTAGATGCCTTTGCTCTCTGATTACTGAGTAAGAAAAAAATATGTTTAATAACAGTTATTTTCTCTCCAGAATATTATGATGCAAATAATCTGTTCAAAACAAAAGAGTTGTGATTCTCACTTGTAGTTATTGTTTCAGAAATGCACACATTTAATAAAATAAAAATTACTATAAGAATTTTTATTTTTTTTAGAGAGAGAAACATCGACATGAGAGAGACACATCGAGTAGTTGCCACCCACACAACCCCAACCAGGGCTGGGGACAAACTGCAACCAAGGTACATGCCCTTAGCAGGAACCGAACCTGGGACTCTCCGGTCCACAGGCCAACACTCTAACCGCTGAGTACAACCGGCCAGGGCACTATAAGAAATTTGATGGTCATATTTATTCCTGTAGTTTAGATGTACAAGTGGCATTAATGAGGGGTCTGAAATATGTCACCTCTTCTGGTGGTAGGGCAATGGCCAAAGCTGGAACTCATTCATTCATGAATATGCATGTACTCAAAAAATATTTGTTTCTTACTGAATGTTGGGCAGCATATGAAATATGTCTCAAGGCATATTAAGATGTTATATTCTGCCTCATTTTATAGTATTTAAATAAGATGGCTTTTCTAACTAGATTATAATGCTCTTTTCATCTTCTACGTCATCACCATCATTATTATCATCATCATATATCATCTTTTATTGATCTTTGTGTCTTCTCAGTGTCTGGAATATAGTCATATAGTCAATACAAGTTTTTTCAATTAACACTAATCTTAAAATAACATTATTTACTTGTGGGGCGATCAAGTGCTATGTTATTTGCTTTAAACACAATGTGTAATTAAGTTATCCTAACAAATCCATAGAATATATGCTCCCATTCCCAGTTTTATATGTAAGTTTATATCCAAGTTTGGAGAATTTAATTCACTCTCTCAATGGCATATAAGGGGGAGTTTGGTTTAGACCTCACCAAGGGGTGCTGAGGAAAAATTATATAACATCTATTTAGATTTTTATCTACAAAGTAAGAAAAAGTTTTCTTAACATTTAATAAACACAAATAGTAGTAAATGTGTATCTACATGTATCTATGTTTTTTCACTTAAAAATTTTTTATTGATGGGGTTGAGCCAAACATTTTTTAAAATTCATTGCTATAAAACAGAGTTTCATAAACAGTTGTGAACCATTAGTGGCTAGAAAAATAAACTTAGGAGAGCTGGCTCAGGATTTTATTTGTATGGGATAGGGTCGCATAGGAAGGAATGGAGTGGACTGGAACGAACCAGAATGGAAGAGAGGATGTCAATAAACTAGAGTATCAATGAGGTTCACATGTTTTAAACATTGTTCTTGAGAACTTTTGTTTTAGGTATCAATAGATGCACTGTTGTGATATTTTAAAATCTACTTCTTATTGTAGATCACAATCAAAAAGTTTATTCTAAATGATTCTGCTCTATACAGAGCTGCAAGCCAAGACCCTGCAGACATTTTATTTGGCCACCAAAGGGGAAAAAAAAATCAAAGTTGAATTCCATTAGTTACAGCACACATTCTTCAGGTCTCATTAGATCTTAGTTGCATCTGGTTTAGTTTACACTCAGATTTTACCTGCTTGGTCCTTGAAAGCAACTGAGTTTTGGGATTGAGAGCTCTAATCTCGCTTATCTATTCATTTTAATTGTGTCGATTGATTTTACCATGACATATGACGAACCATCTGGTTAATAACCTAAACAGATAAGTGAGACCCCGTTGCATACACAGGTTTATCCAATCTAGTTGTTCCATCTTACAAAGCCAACGCATGAGAATAAAAACTGTAGCACGATATTGACAATAGCTCCTATTTCTAAGAACTTGCTAAATGTCTGGCATTGTGCTACACCTTTTATACAATTATTAATCCCAAAAATGATACGTATAACTAGTTTTAGTTCTAGATTAGGCAACTGAGGCTTACAGAGGTAAGTTATCTTGTCCAATATTACCTAGTAATGTGGCAGTACAGAAATTGAGGCCACGTATTTCCAATGAAAACTCTACCTGCTCTCCCACCAATGTTAGGTGCAAGGCTGGACATCTAATTTTCAAAAAGTGCAGGGCATATTCTTTTTTTTTTTATAGAGAAACACCAATGTGTTGTTCCACTTATTTTTGCATTCATTGGTTGATTCTCGTATGTGCCCTGACAGGGGAATGAACCTGTGACCTTGACCTATTAGGACAACGCTCTTACCAACCAACACCTAGCCAGAGCAGCCCTGATTCTTGAAAGAGATTCCTAAACAGTGTGTGTGGTTTACTCCACAACAACAAGCTTTCTGTCTGCATGACTCCTTTTGAAACTTTCCTTAAACTCTTCGTCCTTTCTGCATAACAGGTTTTTCTCATTAGCTCCAGGTGTTGAGTTTCAAGGTCTGAATCTCCGCGGAATAGCAAGCCGCATTCAGCCCAGGAGCAAAGGTCCCAGAGCCTGGAAGTGCTCAGAATTTCACAGAAAATAGAGACCTAGACTCCGAAATGGGGGTGAGGGTGCGGGTAGACAAACAATCTAAAAAGAAAAGAAAAATGCTAAATATCCTGTTAAGTAACTGCAAGGAGTCAAGACAAAAAGATTTAAAAAATTCTTTTATAACAACATCCATTCTCTTGAATTGGCTGGGCTGGGGAGTAAGTGAGCCCATGGATAAGATGGCACACGGATAAAACCGATTATGGATACAATTGGCAGCAAGAGAAGATTCAGGCCTGCCCTATATTTACAAAAAAAAAAAAGGAAAATGTTACTTTCGCAGAAACGTTAGAATACCAAATGAGATCATTTTGTTTAATCTCTTTTCTCTTTGATAGCAACAGAGGAAAATAAATGCCATGTGAATACAAGCTGTTACTTTCCTGTTTCCCCTCTTCCAGGGTGCACCGCAGACACACTTATGCACATATCTGTCATGAATGATGTTGAACACAAAGCTAATTGAGCTTACTGAACACAATAGGCAAGACCATCCTTCTGGAATTCCACTGCACAGAAAAAGCAACAGGGTTTTTGGAGTATTTTTAGACGCTGAGACCTAGGCAGGATTCCAGTAGGAATATGGGCAATAAAACACACACTGACATCTTTGGGATTTGTATGGATGCTTGAAGGTGATTAGACAGGCTACTGGCATAATCTGTCTTGGGGAAAGGGCATGTCTGGGAGACAAAATGAAGAAAAGCAAAGGGTTTCTTAGGAATCCTGCCTACATTCCATATTTGGTTTACCCTCTTTCCAGCTGTGCAAGGCTCAGCTGAGGTAGCCCGGGGCCAGTGCTGTCACTGTGAGATGTGTGACTGGAGCTGAGCTCCAGCTGGTGGCTCTCCATGCTAATACAGGAGGCAGTGTGGTGCCTTCACCTGGCCCAAGACTTTGTGTCACCTGCCTCTTGTGGAAAGTCTGCTGCTTATTCCTCGAATTTCATCACTGTCTGAGTTTTATTGCACTGGGGAGTTCTCATTCCTGCCCTCCACATCAGCAAGCTTCTAGTAAATTAACGGAGTGGGTGAGCAGCATGGGAAACCATTGGAAAACAGGGTTATGGGAAAGGGGAGGCGTTTTTCTTCCGCCCCCTTATGTTCTCCCAGCTGCTGGAGGCCATTAAGGCCCTGAAACCTTGTTTATTAGCTGGGGGTTTGGAGATCTGCATCAGTGCTGGTGGGTGTTTTTATTTGATGTCTGCTGACTCACTGGTGCCTGAATTCTATGTCAGTTCTTATTTGGGATTTTTCAGAAGGAGAGGGAAATACAGTTTTAAAGATACAACTTGATATTTCTGTGAGCCTGGTTTACCTCACACCTGGCTGTAATGTTAGTCAGTGTTTAAATGTCAAAGAGAAGCAATTAGCAACATTCTTGCTCCACTCCTCATTTTCAGGCCTATTTTTCTACCTCAGAAGTTTTTGTTTGTTTGTATAAAGTGATCGTGCCATCAAAAGACTTTTGAGTTTGTTATGGTCACATGTATTATAAACGTCAAGATAATTTTACTTCTTCTTCACTCTGGAAGAGGTAACCCTTTGTGTTTTGGGATGAAAAGAGAACACCGTTTGCCTTGTTACTTTTTTGTGTTCCTTCTGCACTAAGTGCCATGTTAGTCACTGTGTTTTGGAGAAATTGGGGTGTCATCTTCCCGGGGTGGGGATCCTTTTTTGAGATTTGCACGGGAGGATGAGTGGTCTTTGTTCATGTGCGATTACATTCCAGGGTTTCCAATATCCCATTTCCTTAGTTCCATCACAGAAGCGTAGCTGGGGTTCCAGTCAAGTTGAAAGCAAAGCCAGTGTGCAGTTTCCATCCCGTGTTGCACTCAAGTCTAGGCCAGCATCAGGCTGGGTGCAGCCCATCAGCCCATTGTGTGCGGGAATCCACAGCCCCTGGGCCATTGGGCAATGCCAGGGGGCAGGCACAGAGAGCCCCAGGAGCCAGGCGTCAAGCACAAGGCACCAAGAGCATCAGAGCACAAGAGAGAGTTTCTTTGTCCAGGGATTTAAGTAACCCAGATCTTCCTGCGCTTACAGAGGCCACGCCTATTCTGGCCAATGACATGTTCCCTGGTGTGACTGACAGCAAGCACCTTCCCTGTGTCACCCCAACTTCACTGGGCATGCGTCTATCCTCTTCTCTATCCCATCCCTTCCCCCAGTAATCTGCAGGGAATAAACCAGTGGCTCCCTGGGGAGTGTGAAGCTGCCCATTGAAATGCCTATAATATGTGGCCTTCCCTGTGCTCCTTTCTTGCTACTAATAACTAGGTTAATTACAAGATATCTCCTGGACTGATAAGCAGTGAGCTTCTTTGATTTCATGGAGATTATAGTTACCTCACGCATACATACACTTAACAACAAATAACAGTGGTGGGCAGTGCTGTTCATTTGACAGCTAGAAAGGAAAGAAGGCTGTGTTCTAAGTCAGGACACCAACACCAATTTCTGAAACACTTCACACTTCTGAAAGTTTATATTTGCATATCTCATACTGGCAGACTTCCCAAAGTAGAGAAGAACTAGTCCTAAGACGAGAAATTTAGTCCAACCGTAAATAAAATGCTGCTGGAGTGAATACAGGTTAAACATAAAAAGCAGAATACCACTCCATCAAAAAGGAAACAAAACAACAGCCTGGAGATTATTTCCTGAATGAGTTATAACTGGCCATTTATATATTATATATTTATTTTTAAAATAATTTTTCTTTATTGACTTTGGAGAGAGAAGAAGGGAGAGGAAGAGAGAGATAGAAACATCGATGAGAGAGAAAATCGATCAGCTGCCTCCTGCATGCCCCCCATTGGGGGTCGGGCCCACAACCTGGGCATGTGCCCTGACTGGGAATTGAACCAGTGACCTCTTGGTGCATGGGTCGATGCTCCACCACTGAGTCACACTAGCTGGGCTAAAAGTAAACTTTATAATAGGAAGGAAATTTCCTGGAAAGAAAATGTTAAATGAAATTTGAAATAAATATACTAAAGAAAATAAATATTAGGGAAGTAAGTGACAAAAGTGACAGTACAGGGATTGGTCGGTAATGTGATTTTAGACCACAAATAAAATTGCCTCTTCTGAATAGCAATTGGGAGAGTGGGTGCATAGATAAAACACTTATTGCACAATTTCCAGTAAGCCTATTGTGAACTGTAAATTGGCAGGCATGCATTCAATGTCACTTATTAAGTATGAAATAAACATAACTATAGTCATTATGTAGCAATGTCAAGTACACGGAGCCCTTCTTTTTCAATTCTGTGACTTTGTCATTAACTGTCCAGGGACCTGGGTTTTTGTTTGTTTACTTACTTCATCTCCTAATATCACTAGAGATGTATTTGTGACATTACGTGACCACACGGTTTATATTACATGGCATTGGTGTCTTGAGAGCCCTAGAATTTTCCTGAATGCGATAGTTTCACGTGTTCAAGATCCCTCACCAGATTCTCGAGTGTGAGGAGATGTCTGACAATTCTGTGTGTTTAAAAAAATAATTTCAATAAATAATTTTAGAAAAAGTGCTTTTAAATTATAACATATACTGCCTAATAGAAACTGATTTTTGGCCATATTACTTGAAAATGAACAGGAGAAAATATTGAAAATAATAACTATTAGAATAATGGTGAGGAAATACAAAATCTAGAAAGTCACCAGCCAACGGATTAATTTATGTGAGGTAAGGTCCGTAGTCAAGGATACCAATGCCCATTAGAAGAGCCATGTGTTAAACTAGAATCTGAGCCCAATGACGCCAAACTGAAGAAACATTCTTTAAATCAAAAATCAGAAGTTTATAATATTGATATATGATCATTTGCTTTTACATGATCTTCAATTAGTTCAATAAATATTTATTGAACTCCTACTAAAGGCCAGGACTTCTGCTAGAAGTGGAACAGAAAGGCATTGTAGGAGCAGTGGCCATCCTCATGGTAAATTGAGTGCCTACCTCTCCCCCCCTTGACATACTGCATCATGTCCTCTGTCTCACAGCACACAGGTCCCTGTGGTCACAGTTACACAAAGGAGACAAAACTGCTGTCACTGGGAGCTTGGTGAGGGACACAAAACAAGTTAGGCAAATAGAGCACAATCTGTAATATAGAACGTCTGCAAGTTCACTGCAAAATGTCATTGATGTGATTGAAAGATACTATGAAGAAGAAAGTTAAGTCAATTCTTCCCACCTCCTGTTTTATTTTGAATTTGCTCTTGTCTTCCTATATCAGAAATATCTTAACGTTCTGTGTGTGTTTATCTAATTTGGGTGAGGAAGAAAGTTGTAATGTCATCTTCTATCCTGGGATTTTTTTTTTTCCTACAAATTATGATGATGAAATTTTTCCCTAGAGAGAACAGATACAAGTTGTAGTATGTACACTAGGTAATAAAGTAAATATTTGTGTGGCAATGTGGTTTATATTTTATTTAAAAATGTACTGAGATAAATTTGTCCTCGTGAGCAGGATGTGTTCAGAGAAATAATTTATATCAAATTGTTGCTCTCCTTTAGTGAGATCAAACAGGTCAGTAACTACTTCACTCACTGGTTCAACCCTCTCCCACTCATCTCCCACCCCCATACTCTTCCAACAAGGTCTTAAAAGGAAATTAGCTTGGTGGGTCTGGAGAAATATTTCCATTTCTTATAGAAGAAGTGGGGGGCGGGTAGAGCCTCCCCTGCAGAACTCAGATGAATGAGTCCATTTCAAACCTCATGAGTGTCCTCAAAGAATAAGTCAAGCAACCAAGAAAATGGGGGCATGGAACAGCAACCTAGAGTGACTGTGCTGGGAAAGTTTGTCAGGTGCTTCCTTATTTATTTCCTCCTCATGCTAGCAGATCAGCCTCAGAAAAAGGGAAAAGAAAAGGATTCTGTGGGTGGTTAATTTTGGCAATAGCTACAGGTATGTTTCTATCCCTCTTGGAGAGTCATAAGTATAACACTGTATTAAAGGCTCACAGAAGCCTATAGTAAAGGACACTGTTAACTTTGATTTGACCAACAGGTCCCAATTTGATTATTTATAACCATCCCTCACCCAGTTAATAATATCTGGAACTTCTGTGAAACACACTTTGCTAGCCTAGCCTGGCGACCGTGGGCAAGTTTTCCTAAGAATAACATCAATAAAAAGATAAATAGGCAGGGGGTGGGGGGGGGGGGGACAAACATCTGTAACAAAAATAAATAAATAAAAAAATTAAAAGATAAATAGGACTGTGTGGTGTGTGTGTGTGAGAGAGAGAGAGAGAGAGAGTTTTAGAGACTTGATGGCATCATATTTGAGTACATTAACCCAGCCCGCCTAATTTCTCAGTGATTTTGAACAATTCTGTTTTTTTCTTTTGTGTAACTTTGAGATTGGCTGGTGAAAATGCCCAATTAATATAGAATAAAGACTAAGAAATTGAAGAAAGTGTTAACATTCCAGAAAAAAAGAAAACTTTCCTCAAAGGACAAATATAAGTAACAAAAAGCTTTTGAAATTGTTTTCTCTGAATTTTTACTTTTTGACATATACTATGCAGTTTAATTTATCAATAACAATTGCCCCTAGTTATTTGTGTTTAAATCACGACAATTCATTTTAAATGGAACCCAGAGACAAGCTTATTTATTTGTCAACGCATCTTTCAAATCATTAAGGCAATTTTGCATAATGGTTGCATTCAGGTTTTAATAAGCTGGTATATGAATGAATGCACTGGATATTTTTTCTTTTTCAAGAAATAAAACATAACATAGTTATGATAAATGTAATGTTTATAGTCATTTAGAAAATCTCAAATAACATAGTATGACTAGTTAATTTACTTAATTCATAGGAACCTATCTTTCTGGATCTCTTTAGAAAAGTAGAAAGTAACTTTATCTAGCTTCAACATCCTATTAGGCCATGTTTATGGGAGGGATGGAGGGAGAGAGAAAGGAAGAGAGAGAGAGAGATTGAGAATATTTGAGGATTTAATGAAATAATATATAAGTACCTGAATTCAGGTATTCAGTAGCGAGACAACCTCCCTCAATAGTAGTAACTAACAATTCTTTTAAGACCCATTCAAACAAAATCAGGTTGTTGCTATTCTCATTTTGATGATCCACTTTCAGACATGATTCTGATTTTATTAAGAACCAACATAGTAAAAACCAAATTTAAAAAATCTAGACATCTGGTAACTAAAGGCAAGGCAATTCTCCAGTTGTCAGCCCCTATTACCTCTTTTCTCAGCAGCCCTGTTTTGTAGGTCTGTTTTCAGGAGAGAATAATGTACCTCTCATGGTACATGACATGCTCAATCTAAGAAAGTAATATCTGTTTAAAATATATTAGAAGACTTGGATTTTTCTTTATTAAAGAGTGTAAATTGCTATATACCTTATCACATCTCCTGTCTAAACCCCAGTGGTAAGAGGAGCTCAATGGGAAACCTGCAGCTGCTCGAAGAATCATTCCTGGAAACCATCCTGACCCCAAGCCCGCTCCACAGCACAGAGGGCAGATGTCTTAGCCCTTTGGAATTTGTTTCAGTAACCCATTCCAAAGAAGACATTTACTTTATACAATGCACTGAAATAATGTGTGCTACTCATTAGAATAGTATACCGCTGTGGAGTTACTTCCTTTTTAAAAATAATTTTAGCTTTATACTGTTCTTTCTCATAACACCCCTTTCCTTATAAGGTATTATTGCTTATGCAAAGCTTAAACGTATAGCACTTACCAATTTCTATAGAGCTATTTTTGGAAGTTGAGTAAGATCTACTAAATGCTGTTTGGAGCTTCTATTCGAGATGGTAAAGTGAGTAAATTCAGTGCTCACATCCTCCCATGATCACATCAAAATTACAACTAAACTACAAAAAAACCCCATCATTCAGTACCTCTAAAATCTAGCTAAACAGAAGTCCTATAACTAAGGCTATAAAGAAGAAGCCACATTGAGACTAGTAGAAGGGGTGGAGATGCTGAATGGGCTGATCCCACACCCATGTATGACAATTGAAAATTGGGATGGAGGAAGAGAAAAAATGGTGGCAGAGTAAATGGAAGCTACATAGACAATCCCCCAGGACCAAATGGAAATTACAATTAAAATAAACACAAATCATCAGAAAAAAGGAACAGAAATGCAACGGGAAAGGACCATATAACCAGGGATACTGGTAGGATCTGCAGAGGTGCAAGAGGGTGGCGGTCTGGGAGCCCACAGACAGCAAAGGACTTAGATGGGAGCAGCATCCTTGGGGTTAAAATCCCAAGCCCACTCCACAGTGCAGAAGGCCAGGATAGAGCACTAGATTGGCTACAGCCACTCACCTTGAGATCCAGCAGAGGAAGGGCGGACTGGACTGTAACTCTGTGGAGACACCTGGGATTTGGAGGGCACTCAGAATTTTTGCTCGGTGGCAGCCACAGAGGACAGTGGCCAGCTTGCTCCTTCCTGGCACTATGAGGAGAAAGAGCAGCCCCTCCCTTAAAGATTCATCCTTCTAAAGGTGAGCCAAAGAAATGCAAATTGAGGCTCATTAACAAGCAGTATCTGTCCCACCCTCTAGAAATCCTCTTACACAGAACACCAGAGGGCTACATTCCAAGGTCCCAAGTAACTGAGACTACTAGCCTCCAGGCAAAAAGCTACAGGATAACTAAACCTTTCCTGGGCTTGCAAATCTACTCAAGAAAGTAAGACTTGACACTTGGGGTTTAATGTGGGCCCTCTCATGCTCATCCAAACACAGTAAAGGAAGCTACAAAGAGCAGAATACCAACTCCCATAGGAAAAATTTTGCAGGCTCCAAAACCCACTGAGATAGCCAAAAGGATGAAACAAATAAGCAAATCCCAAATGAAAGAACAAGAGAACTCTACCAAAGATGAGATAAGTAAAATTCAGTTAAGCAAGTTATCAAAGGTAGAGTTCAGAACCATGATCTTGAGAAAGTTCAAAAGAATGAGTAAGGACATCAACACTATGCATATAGATATAGAAACAAAGAAAACCAACCAAGTGGAAGTGAAGACTGACATAGCAGAAATAAACACATTGGAAGGACTAAACAGCAGAGCAGAGGAAGCTGAGGACCGGATAAGTGAATTAGAAGACAGAGTAAAAAAATCAACCAATCAGAAAACCAAAAAGAAAAAACAACAATTAAAAAACAGGAAAACAGCTTAAGAGAACTGTAGGACAATTGGAAACATAATAACATTTGTATCATAGGAGTCCCCAAAGAAGAAGAAAATGAGCAAGGGTTAGAGAACATATTTGAAGAAATAGTGACAGAAAACTTTCCTAACTTGGTGAAGGAAAAAAGTATTCAAGTTTAAGAAGCACAGAAAGTCCCAAGTAAGAAGAACCCAAACAGGACCACATCAAGACACATAATAATTAAAATGCCAAAAATACAAAAAGACAAAGAGAAAATTCTAAAGGCAGAAAGATACAAGCATCAGGTTACCTACAAAGGAAACCCCATAAGGCTATCATCTGACTTCTGAAAAGAAATAGGCCAGAAGGAAATGACATGAAGTAATCAAGGTCATGAAAAACAAGGATATGAATCCATGACTACTTTATCCAGCAAGAGTATCATTCAAAATAGAAAGTCAAACAAAGAGATTCCCAGACAAAAAAAGACTAAGAAAAAATATTAGCACCAAACCAGCACTGCAAGAAATGTTAAAAGGACTGCTGTAATTAGTAGAAGAAAAAGGGAGAAAAATATAACCACACTAAACAAAAATGGCAATAAATAAGTACATATCAATTATCACCTTAAATGTAAATAGTTTGAATGCTCCAAAAAAAAAGACACAGACTAGCTGACTGGATAAGAAAGCATGACTCACATATATGTTGTTTACCAGAGACCCATCTCACAACAAAAGACTCACATAGGTTGAAAGTGAAGTGATGGAAAAAAATCTTCCAAGCAAATGGAAAGGAAAAAAAAGCTGGGGTAGCAATACTCATATCTGATAAAGTAGATTTCAAAATGAAGGCCATAACTAGAGACAAAGAAGGTCACTACATAATATTGAAAGGATCTATCCAACAAGATGATATATCCTTAGTAAACATATATACACTTAATATAGGAGCACTAAAATATATTAAAAATCTTCTGGAGGACTTCAAAGGAGGAATTGGCAGTAATGCAATCATAGCAGAGAACTTCAACACCCTGTTGACATCACCAGATAGACCCTTTAGAGAAAAAGTTAACAAGAAAATAGAGACTCTAAATGAAGTGCTAGATCAAATGGATTTAATAGATATATACAGAGAATTACACCCCCAAAATGCAAAATTCACATTCTTCTCAAGTGCTCATGGGACATTCTCAAAGATAGACCACATGTTAGGGCACAAACTAAGTCTCTACAAGTTCAAAAAGATTGAAATCATATTAAGCATCTTCTCAGATCACAAATGGCATGAAACTAGAAGTCAATTGCAACAAGAACATGCAAAGACATTTGAACACATGAAGGTTAAATAACATGTTTTTGAACAATGTATGGGTTACCATGGAGATCAAGGAAGAAATTAAAAACTTTCTGGAAACCAGTGAAAATGAACACACAACAACACAAAATCTATGGAATGCAGCAAAAGCAGTTCTGAGAGGGAACATCATAGCACTATAGGCCCACATCAAGAAACAAGAAAAAATTTCTAATTGACTACCTAACCTCACAACTCAAAGAACTAGAAAGCAAACAAAAAGAAAACCCCAGAGCAAGTAGAAGGAAGTAACTAGTAAAGATCAGAGCAGAACTAAATGACATGAGACCAAAAAAACAATTCAAAGGTTCAATGAAACAAAGAGCTGGTTCTTTGAAAAGATAAACAAGATTGATGGACCCTTACCTGGACTCACCAAGAAACAGAGAGAGAACCCAAATACACACAATCAGAAATGAAAGAAGAAGAATAACAACTGACACCACAGAAATACAAAGGATTGTTAACATATATTATGAACAGTTATATGTCAACAAATTGGATAATCTAAGCAAAATGGACAAATTTCTAGAAACACATAGTTTCCCAAAACTGAACCAAGAAGAGATAAAAACGTGAACAGACCAATAACAACAAAGGAAATTGAAGATGTAATCAAGACTCTGCCAGCAAACAAAAACCCAGGCCCGGATGGCTTCATGAGGGAGTTTTACCAAGCATTCCAAGAAGAACTAATACGTATTCTCCTCAAACAATTCCTAAAAATTCAAGAAGAAGGAAGACTTCCAAACTCGTTTTATGAAGCCAGCATTATTTTAATTCCCAAACCAGAAAAAGACACTACAAAAAATTAAACTACAGGCCAATATCCCTGATGAACATAGATGCCAAAATCCTGAACAAAATACTAGCAAATCGGATCCAGCAATACATCAAAAAAATTATTCACCATGACCAAGTGGGATTCATCCCAGGGATGCCAGGCTGGTACAATATTCGCAAGTCAATAAATGTGATACACCACATAAACAAAATGAAAAATAAAAACCATACGATTATATCAATTGATGCTGAAAAAGCATTTGACAAAATTCAACACCCATTTCTGCTAAAAAAAATGCTAAGCAGTGTGGGAATTGAGGGATCATATCTTCACATAATAAAGGCAATATGTGAAAGACCTACAGCCAACATCATACTCAAGGACAAAAATTTCAAGGATAAATATCATTTTCCTTAAGAGCAGGAATAAGACAAGGATGTCCACTTTCGCCACTTTTATTTAACATAGTACTAGAAGTCTTAGCCACAGCAATCAGACATAAAGAAAAAATAAAAGGGATCCAAATTGGAAATGAGGAAGTGAAACTGTCATTATTTGCAGATGACATGATATGAAACATAGAAAACCCTAAAGACTCCATAAAAAATCTACTAGACTTAATAAATGAATTTGGCAAAGTAGCAGGATACAAAATTAACATCAAGAAATCAATGGCATTCTTATACACCAATGTGGAACTCACAGAAAGAGAAACTTAAAAAACAATTTTATTTACCATTTTGGCAAAAAAATTAAGACACCTCAAAATAAACATAACCAAAGAAGTAAAGGACCTATTTTTCAGAAAACTACAGGATATTGAAAAAACAAATAGAGAAAAATATAAAAAGTGGAAGCACATACCTTGTTCATGGATTGGAAGAGTTAACATCATTAAAATACCCATAGTACCCAAAGCAATCTATAGATTCAATGCAATCCCTATCAAAATACCACCAACATACTTCACAGAACTAGAACAAATACTTCAAAAGTTCATATAGAACCCAAAAGACCCCGAATAGCCAAGAAATCTTGAAAGAAAAGGATAAAGTAGGCGGTATTATAATACTGGATATCAGGTTATATTACAAAGCTACTGTAATCAAAAAAGACTGGTACTGGCACAAGAACAGGCACATTGATCAATGGAATAGAACAGAAAACCCAGAAACTGACCCAAAACATCATGCTCAATTAATATTTGACAAAGGAGGCAAGAGCATACAGTGGAGTAAAGACAGTTTTTTAATAAATGGTGCTGGAAAAATTGGACAGCTACATGCAAAAATATGAACTAGACCATGAACTTACACCATACACAAGAGTAAACTAAAAATGAATAAAAGACTAAAATGTGACTCATAAATCAATAAAAATCCTAGAAAAAAATCTAGGCAACAAAATTTCAGTCATTATACACGACAGAATTTTCACTGATATATCACCTAAGGTAAGAGAAACAAAAGAAAAAATGAACACATGAGACTACATCAAACTAAAAAGCTTCTGCACGGCAAAAGAAAACAAACATCAAAATGGAAAGGCAACCCACTGTATGAGAGAGCATCATTGGCAATGATACATCAGATAAGAGGTTAAGTTCCAAAATATATAGAGTGCTCATACACCTCAACAAAAGAAAGACAAAGAACCCAATTGAAAAATGGGCAATGGAACTACATAGACATCTCTCCAAACAGGAAAAACAAATGGCCGAGACATATGAAGAAATGCTCAACATCACTAATCAGAGAGATGCAAATTAAAACAACAATGAGGTATCACCTCACACCTGTCAGAATGGCCACCATCAACAAATCATCAAACAACAAGTGTTGGCGAGGGTGTGGGGAAAAGGGGACCCTAGTACACTGCTGGTGGGAATGCAGACTGGTGCAGCCACTATGGAAAACAATATGCTGTTACCTCAAAAAATTAAAACTTGAACTGCCATTTGACCCAGTGATTCCACTTCTAGGCATATACCCTAAGAAGTCTGAAACACAAATCAGAAAAAATATATGAACCTTCATGTTTGTAGCAGCACTATTTACAGTAGCTAAGATCTGGAAACAGCCCAAGTGTCCGTCAGTAGATGAATAGATAAAAAAGCAGTGGTACATATGCACAATGGAGTACTGTGCAGCTGTAAGAAAGAAAGATCTCTTATCCTTTAAGACAACATGGAGCGACCTGGAAAGTATTATCCTAAGTGAAACAAACCAAGCAGAGAAAGAACATGGTAGTCTCAGAGATGTGGAAGTAGGGTATAGACTGACAATCCCCAGAAGAGGAGTTTGGGGGTAGAAGAGATAAACCATATAATTTATATCCATGTACGCATAACCAATGGACATGGACAACAAAGCTTGAGTTGGGGTGGGGAGGGAAGGGGAGCATAGTGTCAATGAGGTAAAAAGAAGAAACGTCTGCAACAAAAATAAATAAATAAATAAATAAATAAATAAATAAATAAATAAATAAGGAGGGTTATATTGGATACAGAGGTCCACCCTGAGGATGAAGAGTCCCAGCCTCACACAAGGCTCCTAAGGCCAGGGTTACAGTGCCAGGAAGAGAAGTCCCCATAACTTCTGGCTGTGAAAGCTTGTGACTTATTGAGACAAAGGGCCTCTGGAGTTCCAGGCAGTTCCTCTTAAAGGACCCATACACTGACTTACCCAGACTCATTCTGAGCTCCAGCTCTGAGGCAGCAGCTTGAAAGGTGCCAGGGACATGTGGGGAGGAACAGAATTGTCTTGCTTTGGGGAGAGGGCTATAGGGGCAGCTTTCTCCCTGACAGAAGTGCTGGCAGAGGCCACTGTTTCTTTGTTGAGAGCCCTTCTCCACAGAGCAAGCAGGTAGGTGCCATATGTGAGTCTCCATCATCCAAGCTAACACTGTTCTTCCCATCCTGGTGATTCTCTAAGACCCCACACCACCCAATTTGTGGGCCCTCCCAAGCCATTTCCAGTGGCTTTTGCATACAAATGGCCTGTCCTGGATCAAGCTTCAGCATTTTCTAATATCTCTCAATGGGGTAAAAAGAAGAAACGTCTGCAACAAAAATAAATAAATAAAAATAAATAAATAAATAAATAAATAAATAAATAAATAAATAAATAAATAAGGAGGGTTATATTGGCTACAGAGGTCCACCCTGAGGATGGACAAACCCCAAACAAGCAGCATCTGGCCTCAGAATACCCTGTACCGCTTGTTAAGTGGTCTCAGGCCTGGCACTCACGAAAGGTGGCCTTAATTTGCAGCTTGGCCTCTGCAGGGCACTTCCAAGCCCAGCACAAGTAGCAGACATCTACTGATTGATCTGTAGCTCATGCCAGTTGGCCCAGGGCAGGGTACAGGTGGTGATTAACCTTGGCCTGCACCTCCTAGAAGGCCTCAGAGCCAATACATCTGGTGGCTAGCTTCAGACCACACCAGGGTATCATGCAACTACTTCCACAAGTGACACACTCAACTGACACATTCATCAAGCACCAGAACCCCCTTGAAATGCATTCTGTCTGTGGCATCGGCCCCTGCACAGCAGCTCCTCCCCCATAGTTTCTGCCAGTCCTCTCATTGACATGCCAACGGTAGTCAAGACTCAACTACAACAGGACACTAGACACAGGGTATCATTGTGACAGTAGAAACATCCCACAAAAAAAGGTGCACCTAAAAATCCCAGCTCAAGTGACTGGAGAGGCTACACTATTGGGCTGTACAGGACACCCACAGCATAAGCCATTCTACCAAGACTGGGAGACATAGTAGCTCTACCTAATACATAGAAATAGACATAAGGAGATGGCCAAAATAAAAAGACAAAAAAACATACTGAAAATAAAAGAACAGAACAAAACTTCAGAAAAATAACTAAATAAAATGGAGATAAGCAATCTACCAGATGCAGAGTTCAAAACACTGATCATAAGGATGCTCAGTGAACTTAGGGGAAGAATAGAGGAAGTTAGTGGGAACTTCAACAAAGAGATAGGAAACATAAACATGGAGATAGAGTCCTGGTCAGTTTAGCTCAGCAGTTAGAGCATTGGCCTACAGAGTAAAGGGCAGTGGGTTCAATTCCCAGTCAAGGGAACATACTTGGGTTGTAGGTTCAATCCCCAGCCCTGGTTGGGGTCATGCAGGAGGCAACCAATCACCAGTCAATGTGTTGTTCTCACACTGATGTTTCTCTCTCTCTCTCTCTCTCTCTCTCTCTTCCCCTCCCTCATTTCCACTCTTTCTAAAATAATCAATGAAAAAATATCCCCGAATAAGGATTAACAAAACAAAACAACAACAATAAATAAAATGGAGATGGAAAACATAAAACTGAACCAGTCAGAATGTTACAGGAAATAAGCAGTAGAATAGATGAAGCAGAGGATCAAATCAGCGATTTGAAAGATAAAACAGAAAATACCCAATCAGAACAACAAAAAGAAAAAAATAATCCAAAGAAATGAATATAGTTTAAGGAGCCTCTGGAACATCTTCAAGGATACCAACATTCACGTCATTGGAATGCTGGAAGGATAAGAGAGAGAGAGCAAGGAATTGAAAACCTATTTGAGAAAGTGATGGAAAACTTTCCTAATGTAGTGGAGGCAATAAACATACAAGCCCAAGAAGTGAAGAGAATCCCAAACAAGATGAATCCAAAGAGGCCCACACCAGGACACATCATATTAAAATGTCAAAGGTTAAAAACAGAGAATCTTAAAAGCAGCAAGAGAATAACAGTTGATTATCTACAAGGGAGCTCCCATAAAATTGTCAGCTGACTTTGCAGGCCAGAAGTGATTGGCAAGAAATATTCAAAGTTATGAAAAATAAGGATCTACAACCAAGATTACTCTACCCAGCAAAACCATCATTTAGAATCGAAGGACAGGTAAAGGGTTTCCCAGACAAGAAAAATCTAAAGGAGTTCATCACCACCAAGTCAATATTACATAAAATGTTAAAGGATATTCTTGTAGAAGGAGGAGGAGAAGAAATATATGTAAATTCTAAAATGGCAATAAATAAATTAAATGCAAACTCATTAAATGCTCCAATCAAAAGACAAAGGTGGTTGAGCGGCTAAGAAAACAAAGCTTTACCTATGCTGTCCACAAGAGACACTTCCAGTCAAAAGACAAACACAGACTGAAAGTAAAGTGATGAAAAAAGATATTTCATGAAAATGGAAATAAAAAAAAAAAGGATAGTGTAGCAACACTTATACTAGACAAAGTAGACTTCAAAACAAAGGCTATAACAGGAGACAATGAAGGAAGAACCCAGCAATTCACTTCTGGGTATTTATTTGAAGAAACCCAAAACACTGAAAGACATATTGATCCAAATGTTCATCGCAGCATTATTTACAATAGCCAAAATATAGAAGCAAACAAGTGTCCATCAATAGATGATGGATAAAGAATTGGTGCCTATATACATTAAAATATGACTCAGCCATACAAAAAAAGAAATCTTGCCATCTGCAGCAAATAGATGGACCTAGAGAGTATTTTGTTGAGTGAGATAAGTCAGACAGAGACAGAAATGTCATATGATTTCACATATATGTGGAATCTAAAAAACAAAATAAACAAACAAGCAGACCACAAACAGACTCAGATACTTGAGAACATTTTGATGGTTGCCAGATGGAAAGGGATTAGGGGATGGATAAAAAGGGTAAAGGGAATAAGAAGTACAACTTGATAGTTACATAATACTCATGGGCATAAATATATTTCAGCTTAGAGAATATAGTCAATAATATTGTAATAACTATGTATGGTGTCAGATGGGTGCTAGATTAATAGCAGTGATCACTTTATAATTTATGTAAATGTCCAATCACTGGGTTGTATACCTGAAACTAATATATTACACATCAACTGTAATTGAAAAATAAAAATTATTAAAAAGATGTCTGCTACAACAAGGCGATAGTTTCTAAATTTTTAACATATATGATGAATATGTGTATATAGATGTATATATGTGTGTGTATAATATATACGTGCACAGATATACATCTATGTGTATGTATATATATATGAAATGTCCTTTCTTATATTGTATATGACACTGGTTAGTCTACTTTCAAGCTGTAGTAGAAGCATCAAAGCCACTGCTTATTTTGTGTGTGTTCCCTACTGATAGCAGTTAGTCTTAAAAAACAACCATGCCACCATTTTAATCGTGTTCATAAAACATCAAATATGTTTTATTGCCTCCAACACTGTTGTTATGATCATTTATTTGTACTCTGCTAAGTAGGGCGTTCTAGTTATGTGTCAGGGTGGTATACGTGTGTGTCCTCCAGAATTGGACGTGATAGTGTGGATCCTTTGCTCCTAGGCTATGCTCATGCAACTAAGCTGGAGACAGAACTGTGAGAACCCTTGGTGGCCGATGGAGCGGTGTGAGGAGAGAACCTATGTATTTCAAGTACATCATTTAAAGAACATAATTGCTGGCTTCAGGCACCACTGAAAATATATTTCCCAATGGCGATCAAAAGTCGGTGTAATTGAAGGCTGGAGAAAAATATCAGAGGGCAGTGGACACCCGTGGCACAAGTACTATATTATTTTTAGAGTACATTTATGGTGATAATGTGAGAATTTAAAAAATATATTATCATTAGTGGGAATTCATTTTCCTCCCTCTCTGTGTTGGTAGGGTGTGGATTGATATGAATCTGTATCTGGGAAAAGAATATAAAGAAAAGTCAGAAAATCAATGTTCCCCATGTGTATTTAATGTGACGTTGGTTGGACACTCTATATGCTTTTTTAACGGGTGAAGAAAAAGCATTGCTAATTTTTACCTGTTGATCTGCAGTTGGACTAATACAATGGGGAAAGCCTCAAATATATTACCAGGATGATCATTGCTTGTGACTAAGCAAAATGTGATAACTACACACACTTCATTAGTTATGATATTAATATGGGTTGCCTAATAATATCATTGGCAAAATTACTGTTTCAAATTCTGTTTAAACAGATTTTGTGAAACCTGTGTACGAAGAGATGGGTTGCTCGTGGACTCCTGAAGTTGTTCTGACTCCCTTTCAAGAATCAATACCCAGAAAGGTGTTTGATAGACCAAGGTCATGAACTCCCCAGGAGGCTTTCTGAAGAATGTGAAAGAGGATAAATCGCTTCCCTTTCCTGCCAGCTCCAAAGCACTTTGTTTCTGGGCTCTGGAAATGCATATGGAAACAATTGCTCCGGGACCATTTCCTCTGCCCTCCAGGTAGGCCGGGGCCTCTCCAGGTCTGGAGCTGTAACCGCAATGCTCAGCACATATATCAGGGGTTAGCTCAGCAGGCCCTGAACAGACAGTGACCTGTCCTTAGCCTTTGCTATTCAAAAGAAAGGAGCAATTCCACAGCGCTTTTGAGTTCTGTTTATTATAGCATTGGATCCAACACCTTGTTTTTCAAACAAGAAACTTGGCAAAATTAAAAAGATTTGCTCAAGGTGAAACTGCTACTTTAATAACGAAAGGGGCAGCATTGGAATCCAGGTATTCTGACTCCAGTTCTGGGCTGTTGGTTCTTCTGTCGTTGGTTCTTCTGTCTTCTAAATTTCTTTTATTTTTTCCTATCACAATCTGTCCTCCCTGTACCCTCTTCCACCTCCACACACTCCTCCCTGCAATCAACACACTGTTGTTTGTATTCATGAGTTCTTTCTCTTTTTTTTTCTTTTTTGCTCAATCTCTCCACACCCCCTGCCTATGCCTCACCCCTTCTTCCTTCTACATTTGGCTCACAAGTGCCTTGCAACGGCTCTGGGAGTAGAGGCCATCAAATTTAGAGGAAGGGGTCATGAAAGACCATCCAATTCATTCCATCAAGGTCCTATTTGAAGGAAAAAAGCAGACCTAATCTTTTGTTTGTGTTGAAAACTCATGCCACACTTCGCTCTTATACCTTGTATCTTAGTTATGGCTTTTCAATGCAGCCCAACATTTTATGGAGTTGAAAGTGATATTATTTAAAATGTGATATTACTTGAGAATATGTGGATAATATAATAGGTAGAACGATTTCTCCCTTTTACCCCACCATGTATGCTTTCAAAAGTACAGTTTTAACGGAGATACGACTGTTTGCAAGAATAAAGCAGTATTGTTTCTTCTTTATGTTCCAGTATAGCTTACTATTCAATCTCAAAAAGTGGCTTCATTAAATAAAATTACAACTGATATTTTATCAGTTGAAGAATGTAGTTAAGTACGTACTTCCTAAGTTATGTGCTATATAACGAAATCAACTTATTGGTATTCTTATTGATTTTGATGGTGTCTTTTTCTTGTTTACAGAATTATTTAGGAAGAGCTCTGTAATATCATTTCATCTAATTTCCACAACTTATAGGAGAAAACACCAAGTCTCCCAAAGACGAAAGGATCTGTCTATGTGCCATACATATAGTTAGCTGTAGCAAACTGTAACTCAGGTCTGGGGCAATGGTCTTGTTCACTATACTATGCTATCTGCCAGTCTTCATTTATTCTGAATTTTGTGTATGGTTGGCACTTTATAATTAATTTAGTAACTATCCTTAGCTCAAAGCAGCAACACTAATATCTCCCATTCTAAAAAATAGATAAACTTTAAATATTTTAGAATAGTTTAAGGTTTACAGAAGAATTGTGAAGATAATACAGTTTCCCTGCCAACATCTTTTATTAGTATGATATTTTTATCAAAAATATCGATATATTATTATTAACTAAAGTCTCTACTTTGATTCAGAATTCTCAGTTCATTCCTAATGTCCTTTTTCTCCTCTAGGATTTTGTTCAGGGTACCACGTTACATTACCTTATTACGTCTCCTTAGGCCTCCTCTAGACTGTGAGAGTTCCCAGGCATTCCTTTTCCTTCAGGACCTGGACAGTTTTGAGGAGCAGTAGCCAGATGTTTTGTAGAATATCCCTAACTTGACATCTGGCTGGCGTGTTCTTCATGAGTAATCTGCGGTTATAAACCATTCTTATCACATCTTATCAATGATGTAATGAGGGAGGAGAACCTACCTCATTATTTGGAATCTTCTACATTGGATATTTATTTATTCTTCACTATTTATTGATTGATTCAACCACTTATTTATATCCAAATGGAATCAGACTATCTACTTTATTCTTTGAGTTATAATCCAATACTAGTTTGTTTTATAGCTCATATTATTATGACTTTGGCCGCTGGAAACTTTTAGTTGTCTCCTTTAACATACCCCTTAGCATTGTGGGTGTTTGTGTTTTGAGCATGTCCTTACTTTTTGGCATTTCTAGATGACCCAGACCCACCTCGTGCACGCCCAGTCCCAGCTACAGAAGCACACGGTTCTCTAAGAGGCCTCAATTCTTTTGTTGGAGAATGATGTTACAAACCAAGATCATATATCATCACTGGCTGTTGATATTGTCAGGTAGAATTTTCTTTTTAATAGATCTGTTGTGTTATCTGATTATTGTAATGTTCCTAATGACAAATAACGTGAGCATCTTTTCATGCGCTTGTTTGTCATCCATATATTTTTTCCCCCATAACATATCTGTTCAGAACCTTTGCCTATTTTTAAAAATTGAGTTGTTTGTTTTATTATTGTTGAGTTTTAAGAGTTCTTTCTATGTTTTGGATACCAGTCATTTATCATATATCTCTTTTGCAAATATTTTTGTAAATATTGCTGTGGCTATAACAATATATTAGAACATTATTTATAGATTAATAAAAATGCTAAATTTGTTCTAAAAAATTGAAGTGGGCATATTTCAAGGTTTGAGAAGAGGTCAGTAGATTTAAGAAATTATATATCCCTTTCACTTGAACCTGGTTAAGACTAAAAATTATAAGCAACATTGTTTCCTTTCCTTTGATTAATCTCCCAGCCACAAAGGTTGCATAACTGGCAGTCTTCCTCTTTGGTTTCTTGCTGACTGCACTCTCATTTTCTTCTGTTCTGGGGGCAGCATTCTGGCTCCCATTGATAAATCAAGATTGTCCAAGTCATTCACGGTAATCCTATTCCTCCTCAACAAGGTCCAGATGAAAGTAACCCGTAGTCAATACAAGGTAAAGACGCCAGGAAAGTGTGGTAGAGCACTCATAAGAGAGAAGGCCACGTGACAAAATGATTGCTTTTGACCCCTCCGCTCCCTCCTGCTTGGGTGCTCTTGTTGGAGAATATGAAGTCTAGAGCTTTGCCATACATCTTGCAATCATGAGGTGACAAGCCTGAAGACAAATGTCAACATGCAGAGAAGGTAAAAATTGAATAAAAAAAAAAAAAAAATGAGATTGGGTCTTTGATGACACTATTGAACCATTGGTCCAATTCTGGAACACATTCTAGAAAGCCTACTTCCGGATGTCCTGCTTTAGGGAAACCTAAATATCTGTTATTGACACAGTAATTTTGAATCTTTACACATTGTGATTACTTATAAAATCATATTTGTATGCCACATCAAAGTAAACAGGTAAGAATCCTCACAGGCAGAGACAAGTTGCTTGGGGGTTTTGATTGCCACAGCCCTTCCTAGCCACTATAACTGTACCTACGATTAGCATCTCACTGTAGCATACTGGTTGAGAAGTTCTGGTTGTAGACACATTCTCTGACTTGATACTGACTACATCCTAATTGTGAAGCATTCAAAATCTTCCTCACCATGGAAGACAACTAACCAAACTATTCGGTAATGTCTGATCAAAGTAGGCTCACACTTGAGCAGAGTTTTGGAAACTTCTTGGTCTTCTAGAATATACCTGGGAGAGCTGGGTCAGAAAGCGATATTTTATTTTTGTACTTAAACTGTGGTTTTAATTTAATTGCTTTGGCATATTATGGTAGGCTAACAGATTTAGAGGATATATCTGTGCAGTAAAAAAGCTTTCAAGTGCACGTCTAAGTTATTATTTGAACAGCTGTATCTAATTCATAATATGGAAATCACACCAAGCCAACTCAAGTTTAAAAATAACTAAAAACAGTCCCCCAAACCTCTGAGAATTCGAGTAAACCTCAATGTGCTTTCATGACCATCTTTCCAAATATACTAAGGAGCCTGGGGTTACTCCAGTGCAGAGTTCCCTAACGGTGGATAAGATGCCAGCTGTACTTAGGATGGATAATTTTTTAAAGTCTTACAAGGTCTTGTGTTCCAAATAACGACTGTGATCCTTAAAGAGGCAACATATATAAGCATTTCTTATTCATAAATAAATAGGTTTTCTGGCAGCGGCCAATGAAATTGACAGGATTTATGTTGACTCCTCTGTTTGGGAATAAATTCTAGACTGGATATCTCTGAATCACATTCTAACCCTCAGATTTTATTTATTAGTACAAGGCTGCTGAAGCATAAATTTCATGGAAACCAAGTACTTTTTTTCAGGAAAACGTGTGGCAGCTATCTGTTTTGTTTTTCACATAATGATTTTAATTTATTCTAAATATATATATATATATATATATATATATACACACACACATATATACACACACACAAACACACACACATATACATATGCCCATTACATATATGTATTTAGTATATATTTGTATACATTGCAATATATATTTCACTTTATATGAAATGTAACATTTTCTCTACATGTAATTATTCATTTCCTTGTTCAGTAAAACCGTTTAACCCAGGGTACCATCATGCGGAAGTGCATCTGTCATTAGTTAAGTCATGGTTTGGCTATAACTGACTACTAATTAGCACAAACTTTTTTGACTTTACATATTTTTTTTGCTAATATGAAAATATCAGCAACTAACAGTGTTTGTACAACATGAAACTACTGGAAACTTTAAAGTGGCACTTTTCTTGGTGTTAGTGATTTTTTTAAATTTGTAGTTTTGTTTTTTTTAATGTATCTTTATTGTTGACAGTATTACTGATGTCCCTCATGTTTGCCCTCATTGACCCCCTGCTTCCTGCCCACCCCACACACTGTTGCCTGTGTCCACTGGTTCTGCATATATGCATATAAGTTCTCTGGTTTATCTCTTCCTGCACCCACAACCCCTTCCCTCTGAGGTCAGTCTGTTCCTGCTGATAAGCGATCTTCAGTTCAGTGTGTCTCACTCTTAATGTATGGACAGGAGGAAAGTTCACACAACCAAGAGACCGGCCCGCAGTCCGCCAGCTGGAAGTTGCAGTGCCGTCTCCACTGCCAGGGCCGTAAATCTTCGTCTCACGTGGCTTTCTGACCAGCTCAGTGCATGTATTTTGGCTAATTTCCAGAGCAGGGCACAATATGGACTAGCTTTGTGGCATGCAACTACAGGGCTCCTCTTAGCCTGGCATTAGGAATGAATCTAGTAGACAGGGAAACTCAGGGCAGGTCTCTTACACCCCTTGCTCAGGAAAGCAGTTGCATCTCAGCTGCGGAATCTTTGGATCGTGAGCATGGAAATATTACTCACTGGTCCTATCAGCATTCAGAAAAATGATTGAAATACTTTTTCAGATTCTTTCCTAAGAAAGAAGGCTCATTTCAAAGTTCAACGTGAAAACAGGAGATAATATGAAATGATATGATAAGCATCGTAGTTCAAAGCATCAAACTCCACATCCAGGTGACAGCAATGACCTGTTGAAATAAGCTTCCCTCTGGTGACTCAGGGAAATCAGAGTAACTGTTTTTACAGGAACACTTGATTCAACCTGATGATTTCCCGCCCCAGAGGGTCTCATTTCCACATCTTGAAAAATGAAATTAGTCTTTCACACAAAACCTAACAGTTTTCAAATGAACTTGAAGATAATTGACCTAGTCCTATCATTCAAAAGCAAGGATTTTAAAAAGCCCCGAAAGAGACTCTCAGTGAAACATGTTAGAAGGATATAAAGTCAAACAAACTACAACAACAAACACAAAGATTGAACTGTTTTAAGAAGGTCGTCAAATACATTATTAAATTGATATAAAAAGGGAGTAAAATGTGGCCAATAGTTTGGGTAATTAGAAAGCAATCATTCATTTTTTAGGACCGAGAATCTGGACAGCATAATCTGGAAGTGAAAAGGAAACAGCTTCATCTTTTTTTTGGAGAATTTTGATGAGAAGGAGATGAGGAAAACAGTGTAGTATATTGATGAAGAACATATATGCAGCCAGGAAATTTCTTTTTAGGAGAGAAATTTAAGCACTTTATACACACAAAGAAAAGAGTATGCAGAGTTGCCTGTTTGGAGGAAGTGGGCATAGATAAGAGAGAAGTTAGGGGCTTGGGTATGGACTAAGGTGAGGAGATGATAAGTAGATATAGGTTTCATCTGATCTCTTAGTTTAACTCATATTAAAAATAATGAGTACACAGGAAAAAGAGGATAAAAATCTTCGGAGAAAACTTCCCCCTGCCCTCCACCCACAGTTGACATAAACTCAGGTTTTTGCTTCCAGTGATTTAGAATACGGTCTGTGAGATGAAATGACATTCACAGACAACTATGTGTCTAAGCCATTCAGCTTCAGGTCGCCTTTGGTAGACAGACCTTTAACATGGACATAGCAGAAATATTTAACTTGTACAGCTAACCCAGTTATTTTATTTTCGAAATCCAGTCCATTTCGTGCTCATGGAGTGCTCACCATAAGCTCAGCTATGATGTGTGCTAGCCTATCAGGACCTGCTCTCAGAATTTTTGAAAAGAGCACTTTCAGCATTCCAAAAATTTTGTTCTAGAGTCAAGAAAGATTCGGGGATTTTTTTTTTTTTCCTATTTTGTACTTTTCTTGCCCCTGTTTCCTTTTTGCCTTTGACCTATGTTCTTTCGTCAGGAATGTTAGAAATATATAATTTTCCTGTAAGTCTGTAAGTGGCTTCTGAATTATAGGCTTATCAATCCTGTTTTATATGTTTCCAGGAAAAAATAGAATTCCGTCTAAGAACATTGCCCTTGGATGCTTTAGTACAATTATGACCTTGGAGAAAATATAGTAGCTTTTCCCTAGAAATAATGTCTGACAGGCACTGATATCTTATAGATATTTTATATAAAAAGAAATAGAGGGTCACTTCAAACTTCATAAAGCACGTCCTCATAGTCACTTAAATTCAAGACTGGACGATGACTGGGTTAGCAATCCACTTAGGTTGAGTGATAATAGATTTCCAAAGGTGAAAATGGAGAAAATATCAAGCTAGAAATATTGGCTGGGGCCTAACACGCAGATAGAATAATATAACCATGTTGATTTTTATGATCAAGACCGTCTATAAAAAAAGAAATGTATAGATTTAATGCGCCTTTTATTTTGAACAACACTAAAAAAAAAAGAAATGAGATCTTTCCATTTCATGAAAAAGACTTTTGAACGTGAACAGCAGAAAAACTCGATGATGGAGGGGCCCGGGCGGTGCTCGCGGGAGCCTGTCGCTGGAGCCCGTGGGAGGGGGGGGCCTGAGCTGAGCAGCTGAGCAACAAGCGCAAGGCGGGTCCCAGGATGGGTGTGGAAGACTGAACCTCTTTTATCTATTTATTTAAATTCCTTATTTATTTTTCTTTATTGATATCAGAGAGAGAAAGGGTGAGGGAAAGAGGAATAGAAACATCGATGAGAGAGAACATTGGCGGCCTCCTGCACGCCCCGCACTGGGGATCAGGTCCACAACCTGGGCATGTGCCCTGACCGGGAATCGAACTGGCGACCTCTGGGTGCATGGGTCGATGCTCAACCACTGAGCCACACCAGCTGGGCAGAACCGAACCACTTTTAGCACGTAGGAGACAGTATTTTGAATCCTATTGACCATCTCAGCTGTTGAATATGTTTCTTAGTCCACAAAAGTAAAACAATATATATTTTTCACATTAGGACTGACAGTTGACGTTTTTTAAACATTAACACAAAATTTAGCTTCTGTTGTTATTTCCAAAGGGCCTTTGTGTTTCAATCTGTCGATGTACGAGGCAAGTGATTTCTTACTGGAAGTTTTGCTATTTTCCCCCTTCGGGAATTGTGTCCCATTGTTGCTTATAAATCAAAGGCCTCGTCTAAACTACTGACGTGGACTGTTGGCTTACAGAAAACTGGAAGTAGGGCATTTTTCATTTATCTGTGAAACATATTCTTTTCCTCTTGATAGTTTTTGTTTTGTTTTCATTGTACTGCCCTTGTTATTTTTGGACTTTCTTTAGCGTTTTATTGTTAATACACTAATTAAGTGTTGTTTCAAGTACACTTTCTATGTTTTTTAGTTTGTTTTCTTCATAATACCCGTAATTTTTCAAAATTTCAAGGTGTTTTTATTATTGTCCTATTTTTTTATATTATAGAGAGGAAAATATGTTTAGGGATTCTAGGGTTGCTGTTTTAATCATAGAAAATTATTTACTAATAAAGGCAAAGCTATCGGAGATAAGAAAGGACACCGAATAATCCAGAATCTATTTTCTCCAACTATATTCTCTTGCAACAAGAGAATGGGACAAGGGCCTTTACAAATTAAATTGGAATGGAACCAATAACTTTTTCATGGTTCACTAAAACGCCCTAAAAAGAAACTCTATTTCACCAACAAGCAGTGTTTAACACTTCAAAGGGTGCCATTGTACACTCTTTAGGATCGTAGTTATATATAACTATGTGTCCAGGGCCTCAGACCCTGCCAAAGACTCACAAGACATTCTACCAGTTTGGTGGGATGGTAGCCTGCTTTGAGGTCAAACCCTGGGAGCTCTCGCTCACACGAACCAGTACCTGAGACAGCAGGTGTGGAAGCCTGAATGTTTGGGTTCTAGGTCTCCTGCATTCTGCACGAGTGAGAGAGCTGCAGAGCTGACTTGTTCGTTGATGCCTTCCAGATGCTGTGGTTTTGGTGTTTTGTTGACTGATGAGTTAATTGTTGTTTTCATAAAAACTGTCCACTGCCACGGCTGCTAGAGTCACTGCCTTTCAGTTAGTGTTACACAAAATAATACCAAGAAATGGAAGCCAAAAGAATATTAGCAACAGATCTTTCTTTAAAAAAAAGCCCGCATGAAATAAAACACACGTAAAGTACACAAAATAAAAACGTACAGTTCATTGAATTATTATAGAGCAGGCATGCAGGCTAACAGACTGCCAACGCATCATTTTCCCCATGAACTCCTTCCCCATCCAAATCTCCTCCTCGAAGATAAACGCTGTCCTGGCTTGAATAGAAAACCTTCTCTTGCTTTTTCTTCACTCAAATGACCACCTAAATAGGCATCATTCAGGACTACAGTTTAACTTACTCTGGTCTTATGAAAAGAATCACACAGCTGTTTTTAGTTTCTGATTTCTTTTGCTAATCATTGTAATTGCAAGATGCCTCCAGGCTCTTTGTAGCTATCGTATATTCATTTTTATTTCTATATAGTATTCCATTGTAGCCAAATGTATTAAATCTATTATTGATGAATATTTAGGTGGATTCTGATTTTTGGATATTATGAATGATATGCTATGAATATCCTTATGCCTGCTTTGGATACTCTTATAAACTACTGTTATACCAATATTAGTGTACCTAGGAGTGGAATTGCAGGGTCTTCAACTCTTCCTAAGAGGTTCTGCCAACTAATTCTGCCAGTTGCATTGTATTGAAGTTCCTTTTTGGCTGTACATTCTCATCAACTGTTGGAGTTGTCAGTTCTTTCGGTTTAGTGATACTGGTGGGATTCTCACTGTGGATGTAATGGGCATTAATTTTATATAGTTATTGACCATTTGGACACCCTTTCTAAGCAGCTGTTCAAGTCTTTTGCCAGTTCCGTGTGTGAGTTACACTTTTCCTTGTTGACTTTTAGAAGTTCCCTATTATTCTATATAAGCCCCATATTAGTAATACCTTGTATGTGTTGTAAATATCTTTCCCACTCTTGTTTATCTCTTTACTGTCTTAACAAGATGTTTGAAAGAGAAGTTCTTGTTATGCCAAGGTGTCTGTCTTTTACTCAGTATATTTGACACCTGCGATGGACATTTTTAACACCAATTCCTTCCTCTATAAACTAAATTTTTTTTGTAAGAATCAAGAAGAAAAGAAGTAATGATACAGTGAAAACTTTCCTTTTTTGAACTTCGAGATATAATTATGCTGTAAAAATTAAAGTATAATGAAGAGTAAAAGAAATATTACAATTCAAAAAGAAAACAGTTAACATATGAATATTTTTAATTATACTATTTTAGTCAAAGACATTTTCTTGTTGCTATTGTTGCATCCACTGACTTAATATTCTTTTACCTCACTTGAAATTTTTTACCAAACTTTTAAGCAAATTTCTCTACAAAAACTACTGATTTCTCAACATAAAAACAAATAATTTACATAGAATATTATTATTTTAGATTGCAATGAAAGGATCACGTTTCAAACTATTGGGTTTTAAAACAAACAATAATTTTAAAGAATATATTTGAATATAAAAGAAATTTTTCATTTAAAATTTTTTTGCAAAAGTTTTTAACGAAAATTTTTTCTCTAAGTATTTTACATTTCCTGTTTATTCTTCTTGCCTGTGCTTTTCTTAAAATTTACCTCTTTGATTTATCTCTATATTTTAAAAAGATTTTTAAATGTATTTTTACAGAGAGGAAGGGAGAGGCAGAGAGAGAGAGAGAGAGACATCAATATAAGAGCAAAACATCAATCACCTGCCTCCTGCATGTCCCCTACTGTAGACTGAGCCACACTGGCCAGGGCTGATCTATATTTTTAAATTGATTTTCATTCAGTGCAAAATGGTTTCTATTTCTTCTTTTAATGTCTTTATTTACCTAATACTATTTTGAATTTTATTAATACATTTTCATAATGTTCAGATTTTCTAATTTTCTTAGTGTTACTGGCTTCTAACATTACACTGTGGTCTTTTGTAATTATTAAGACTTAGGAAGTATATATCAATCTTAATAATTTGAAAATAATGTGTATTTTGCAATTGTTGGGGCAGTACTCTATTTACTTCAGTTAGGTAAAGCATGTTAAGTGTATAGTTAAGCCAGGCAGGTGTGGCTCAGTGGCTGAGCATCGACCCATGCACCAAGAGGTTGCTGGTTCAATTCTAGGTCAGGGCACATACCCAGGTTGTGGGCCAGATCCCCAGTGTCCTCTCTCATTGATGTTTCTATCTCTCTCTTCCTCTCCCTAAAAAATCAATAAAGAAAAAAAATTTTTTTAAGTGTGTAGTTAAAATATTCCATATCCTTATTGAAATTTTCAGTTACTGAGAAATTGGTGTTAAAACCTTCCACTATAATTGCAAATTTGTTTATTTTTCTTTTCTGTTACTTTTTTTTTCTTTCTATTTTTTGAGGATTTTTAAATAGTTATATGCAAATTTGAGTTTATTGCGAGTGTGAAGATCTTATTTTTTTATCATTATAAAATGTCCCCCTTTATCTCTAGTAATATGTTAGTCTTAAAGTCTCCCCTATTTGATATTAGTGAGAGAAACAGAAAAAGTCACCTTTAGCATTATTTTATAAGTTATGATATAGTAAAATATGTAGGGTTTATACCTTAAAAATGTTACAGGACTCCTTCAACAAGAAAATATTAACTAGTCTCTCAACAAGGTAAGACAAATATTTGTGGCGAAATGTTGTGTAGGAAATTGTCAGCAATATCTTGACATTTATAAACTCATAATGCAAGAGGTAAGTTATAATAAGTTATGTTAAGGCAAGATAGCCACAAAGGTCTGGTTTTACACTTGCAAAATAAACTGTTGTTCAAGAAAGATGAAATGTCTCAATGATCCTGGTAATTGATGAAGAATGCTAACATAGTTATGATTTAGCGTATGTACCCCAAGATTATCTCATGTCAAAATTATATTTATTTCAATGCATCTATTTTTTGTTTAAATTTCAGGCAAAAAAAGTTTAATAAGTAATTGAAAGTTGAAATTCTGGTATGATACTAGGTAATTTTTTTTTCTCCCTGGGCAACCATGTTTTGGAAGAAAGATACACACACACATACACACACACACACACACACACACACACACACACACTATGTACAGGAGGGGCAAAAGTAGGTTTACAGTTGTTTGTATGGAAAAATAATACAATAATTAATAAATAATAATACAAGAATAAACCATTTCATGTACTCACAACTACTTTTTAAAAAATTTATCTTTATCATTGAAAATATTATAGATGTCCCTCCTCCCTGTTCCTGTTCCCCCTCTCCCCCCCCCACCCCCCCCCGCCTTCACTGCCCTGTTGTCCACGTCCTCTGGTTATGTGTATACACATATAAATTCTTTGGTTTATCTCTTCCCGCTTCCCCCACCCTCTGTTCCTCTGAGCTTTGTCAGTCTGTTCCCTACTTCCTGTCTCTGCATCTATTTTGTTCATCAGTTTATTTTGTTCATTATATTCCACATATAAGTGAGATCATGTGATACTTGACTTTTTTTGACTGGTTTATTTACCTTAATGTAATACTCTCCAGGTTCCTCCATGTCTCACCTTTTATTTATGTGTTTATATTTATATATCTATGTAAAGGATGGTTTTAAAATCTCTCAATAGTACCACTTGTTATTATCAATTATAGTAACCACTTAACTACTTTAATCAACACAAAATTGCTACAAGCTATCATTATCTGACTTTTGGAAGAGGGGTCAGAGTCCAGGGACTGGAAACGAACTGCTGAAGATCACACAGTTCACAAGAAACAGAGCATTATTACAGCATAGGTCTTTTGGAAACTAAAACCCATGCTCCTTGCAATAGTATGTGCTGTTAAGAAGTATCTGTTTTATGTCAAATTGGAAGCACTATGACCAAAATCAGTGTAAACAAAATAATACTCTTAAGACACTATAGTTCAACTTCAAGCAATGTATAAGTTGTTATAAAATGCTGGGGCAAATCCAGGAGAGCATAACAGACTTATCTGGCATGCAGTTCTGAGACCATCCAGATGCAGAATCAATTACCAAAGGCCAGAGATCAAAGAGCAATGTTGTGGACGTTGTTTCGTGAATGACATAGGTATAAGGGCTGCTTATCATCATCTTTGATCATTCCTAACATAGTTTCATTATTATAGATTGTATGCAGATATCAAACTGTTTTATAAAGTACAGCAGTGTCTGTGAATAAGGAATGTGATGTTGATAGATACAGTCTAAGAAAACCTGGCTCATGAAAATCTGATCTTTTTATAGATGAAATAGTAATGATAGTCACTATATACAAAGACTCTTACTTAGAAAAAGTGATTCCATAGGACTCTTTTAAAATCCAAGCTCTTATGCTTTTAGAAAATAAATCTATTTATAATAGCTGGATTTATGCAAGATTTCTCAGGAATATATGGGCAGTACCAAGTACTACAAGCCATGTATAGATGTACTTCAATAAATGTAATATTTAGAGAAGATTAAAGAAAAAATAGTTTGGAATAATAAAATTTTATGCACAACCCAATGCATCCAAGTATTTAGCTTGTTTTGATTACTTACAGTGCAGAATGTATGGACAAATATATTGATGTAATCAAGACTTATAAACCGAAGTGCATACTCAGCAATCTGAAATTCAAGTTTCTGCTCATTCTGATACAAAAACCCATCTCAGAGTTGGTTTACAATGTGTCCACTGCTGGTAAAGAACACGTGTCAAAAACATCAGCTTAAGGACATGACCCGAACTGAATGAGTTAACTGTATTTCCACATCAGAATGTTATTTGCTTGAGCAGCTTGCATACAGAACAGCTTCAGGAAAAATGCAAGGATTTCTGCAAGCCCTCAGAATTAAGAATATGATGATTCATTCTCTATTATGAGTTGAGACACCACTAGGTGCATGTATTAACATATTATTAAACACTCACAAATGCCTTACATTTACAAAGTGCATGGTGAGTAAATCAGTTAACCACATTTGTATTCACTGGACAACAGCAACAGTATAAAGGCAAGCAATAATATTGTAATAATAACAGTAATTGCAATAATCTAGAGAAATACTTTTACATTTAAGGAAATTAAATGCATTTTGAGAAAATTGAGGATGTTTCTCATCATTGAATCAGACTTAATATCTAGTTATTCTAATATATAGGCATTTCTAAGACAGATTCTTTATTCTATATTTCATGCACAATCTCTTCCGAAAAACAGTTTACTGTTCTTGGAATGAATGGTTCCTGCTATCTCCATCTCAGCTCAAATGCCACCCGCTCAGTCTCTAAGCAGCCTTTTCTCGTCAATACTCCCGGTAACTACATATCACATAAAACAGTTCTATTGCATGCAGCACTAAGCACAGCCTGAAATTATTTTTTTTATCTGTTGGTTTACATCATTTTTAGTCACCCTCCTTCTAAACAAAGCATCATGAAAGAACCTTATATACCCCTTGGTACTGAATCCCTGGCCACTAGAAGAAACTCTAACCTACAGTAGACGTATTCAGTAAGCATGTACTGAGTGAATAAATGAATAACTAAAGGATTTTTCATCAGCATTTTATTTATTTATTTTATTAATTAATTAATTAATTAATTTTTGTTACAGATGTTTCTCCTTTTCTCCCAATGATTCCCTCTTTCCCCTCCCTCCCTGCCCCGTCCCCAGCTTTGTTGTCCATGTCCATTGTTCATGCATACATGCATATAAGTTCTGTGGTTTATCTCTCCCTCACTACCCCCTCTTCTGGGGATGGTCAGTCTGTACCCCACTTCCACGTCTCTGGGACTACCCCATTCCTCAGACTGTTATGTTCATTATATTCCACAAATAAGTGAGATCATATGATACTTGTCTTTCTCTGTTTGGCTTGTTTCGCTTAGGATAATGCTTTCCAGGTCCCTCCATGTAGTCTCAAAGGATAAGAGATCTTTCTTTCTTACAACTGCATAGTACTCCATTGTGTATATGTACCACTGCTTTTTTATCCATTCGTCTACTGATGGACACTTGGGCTGTTTCCAGGTCTTAGCTATTGTAAATAGTGCTGCTATGAACATGGGGGTATATATTCTTCCTGATTGGTGTTTCAGGCTTCTTAGGGTATATTCCTAGAAGTGGGATCACTGGGTCCAATGGAAGTGCAATTTTTAATTTTCTCAGGTAACAGCATACTGTTTTCCATAGTGGCTGCACCAGTCTGCATTCCCGCCAGCAGTGTACTAGAGTCCCCTTTTCTCCACACCCTCACCAACACTTGTTGTTTGATGATATGTTGATGGCGGCCATTCTGGCAGGTGTGAGGTGATATCTCATTATTGTATTAATTTGCATCTCTCTGATGATTAGTTATGTTGAGCATTTCTTCATATGTCTCTTAGCCATTTGTATGTCTTGTTTAGAGAGGTGTCTATTTAGTTCCTCTGCCCATTTTGTAATTAGGTTCTCTGTCTTCCTTTTGTTGAGTTGTATGGGACGCTCTATATATTGGAAATTAACCCCTTATCTGATATATTATTGGCAATTATGCCCTCCCATACAGTAGGTAGCCTTTCCGTTTTGATGATTGTATCTTTCGCTGTGCAGAAGCTTTTGAGTTTTATGTAGTCCCATGTGTTCATTTACTCCTTTGTTTCTGTTGCCGTAGGTGATGTATCAGTGAACATTCTGCTGCCTGAAATTCTGCTATATGATGTCTGAAATTTTGTTGCCTACAGTTTCTTCTAGAATTTTTATGGATTCATGAGTCACATTTAAGTCTTTTATCCATTTTGAGTTTATTCTTGTGTAGGGTGTAAATTGATGGTCTAGTTTCATTTTTCTGCAGGTAGCTGTTCAATTTTCCCAACAACATTTATTAAAGAGGCTGTCCTTAATCCACTGTGTGTTCTTGCCACCTTTGTCAAATATTAATTGAGCATATTGCCTTGGGTCCATTTCTGGTTCTCTGTTCTGTTCCACTGGTCTATATGCCTGTTCTTTTGCCAGTATGAGGCTGTGTTGATTACAGTGGCTTTGTAGTATAACCTGAAATCTGGTAATGTGATACCTCCAACTTTGTTCTTCTTATTCAAGATTGCTGTGGCTATTCAAGGTCTTTTTTTGGTTCCATATGAACTTTTGAAGTACTTGTTCTAATTCTGTGAAGTATGCTGTTGGTATTTTGATGGGGATTGCATTGAATCTATAGATTACTTTGGGTAATATGGACATTTTAATTATGTTAATTCTTCCAATCCATGAACAGAGTATGTGCTTCCACTTTTTTATATCTTTCTCTATTTCTTTTTCAATGACCTGTAGTTTTCTGCGAATAGGTCCTTTATTTTCTTTGGTTAAGTTTATTCCTAGGTATCTTAATTTTTTTGCCACAATGGTAAATGGGATTGTTTTCTTAGTTTCTCTTTCTGTGAGTTCATCATTGGTGTATAAGAATGCCATCGATTTCTTGACATTAATTTTGTATCCTGTGACTTTTCCAAATTCATTTATTAAGTGTAGTAAATTTTTGATGGAGTCTTTGGGGTTTTCTACGTATAGTATCATGTCATCTTCAAATAATGACAGTTTCACTTCCTCCTTTCCAATTTGGATCCCTTTTATTTTTTCTTCCTGTCTGATTGCTGTGACTAAGACTTCTAGTACTATGTTAAATAAGAGTGGCGAAAGTGAGCATCCTTGCCTTGTTCATGTTCTTAAGGGAAATGCTTTTAGTTTTTGCCCATTGAGTATGATGTTGGCTGTAGGTTTTTCATATATGGCCTTTATTATGTCAAGATATGATCCCTCTATTCCCACATTGCTGAGCATTTTTTATCAGAAATGGATGCTTGATTTTGTCGAAGGCTTTTTCGGCATCTATTGATATGATCATGTGGTTTTTATTCTTCATTTTATTTATGTGGTGTATCACGTTTATTGATTCGCAAATATTGTACCAGACTTGCATCTCTGGGATGAATCCCACTTGGTCATGGTGGATAATTTTTTTGGTGTATTGCTGGATCTGATTTGCTCACATTTTGTTCAGGATTTTGGCATTTATGTTCATCAGGAATATTGGCCTGTAGTTTTCTTTCTTTGTAGTAGACACTACTGAAATTAGAATAATGCTGGCTTCATAAAACGAGTTTGGAAGTCTTCCTTCTTCTTGAATTTTTTGAAATAGTTTGAGGAGTATGGGTGTTAGTACTTCTTTGAATATTTGGTAACACTTCCCCGTGAAGCCATCCGGGCCTGGGCTTTTGTTTGCTGGGAGAGTCTTGATTACATCTTCAATTTCTTTTGTTTTTATAGGTCTGTTCAAGTTTTCTATCTCTTCCTGGTCCAGTTTTGGGAGACTATGAGTTTCTAGAAATTTGTTCATTTCGCTTAGATTGTTGAAGTTGTTGTCATATAATTGTTCATAGTAGTTGTTAAAGATCTTTGTATTTCTGTGGTGTCAGTTGTTACTTCTCCTCTTCCATTTGTTTTTTTGTGTATTTGGGTTCTCTCTATTTGCTTCTTGGTTAGTCTAGCTAAGGGTCCATCAATCTTGTTTATCTTTTTATAAAACCAGCTCTTTGTTTCATTGATCCTTTGAATTGTTTTTTTTGACTCTGTGTCATTTATTTCTGTTCTGATCTTTACTATTTCCTTCCTTCTACTTGCTCTGGGGTTTCCTTTTTGTTTCCTCTCTAGTTCTTTAAGTTGTGAGGTTAGATAGTCCATTAGAGATTTTTCTTGTTTTTTGAGATAGGCCTGTAGTGCTATGAACTTCCCTCTCAGAACTGCTTTCACTGCATCCCACAGATTTTGTGTTGTTGTGTGTTCATTTTCATTGGTTTCCAGGAAGTTTTTAATTTCTTCCTTGATCTCCTCACTGACCCATTTGTTGATTAATAGCATGCTATTTAGCTCCCATGTGTTCAAATGTCTTTGCATGTTCTTGTTGCATTTGATTTCTAGTTTCATGCCACTGTGATCTGAGAAGATGCTTGATATGATTTCAGTCTTCTTGAACTTGTAGAGACTTAGTTTTTGCCCTAACATGTGGTCTATCTTTGAGAATGTCCCGTGTACCCTTGAGAAGAATGTGAATTCTGTAGTTTTGGGGTGTAATTTTCTGTAGATATCTATTAAATCCATTTGCTCTAGTGCATCATTTAGAGTCTCTGTTTCCTTGCTAATTTTTTGTCTTGCGGATCTATCCAGTGATGTCAGCGGAGTGTTGAAGTCCCCTGCTATGATTGTATTACTATCGATTTCTCCTTTGAATTCCTCCAGAATATTCTTAATATATTTTGGTGCTCCTGTATTGGGTGCATATATGTTTATTAAGGTTATATCTTCCTGTTGGATAGGTTCTTTCAATATTATGTAGTGGCCTTCTTTGTCTCTAGTTATGGCCTTCATGTTGAAATCTATTTGTTCAGATATGAGTATTGCTGCCCCAGCTTCTTTTTCCTTTCCGTTTGCTTAGAAGATTTTTTCTATCCCTTCACTTTCTACCTATGTGAGTGTTTTGTTGTGAGGTGGGTCTCTTGTAAACAACATATAGTTGAGTCATGCTTTCTTATCCAATCAGCTACTCTGTGTCTTTTTATGGGAGCATTCAATCCATTTACATTTAAGGTGATAATTGATATGTACTTATTTATTGCCATTTTTGGTTAGTGTGGTTCTATTTTTCTTCCTATTTCTCCTGCTAATTACAGCAGTCCTTTTAACATTTCTCGCAGTGCTGGTTTGGTGCTAATGTATTCCCTTAGCCTTTTTTTTGTCTGGGAAGCTCTTTATTTGTCATTCTATTTTGAATGATAGCCTTGCTGGGTAGAGTAGTCTTGGATACAGATCCTTGTTTTTCATGATTTGATTACCTCATGCCATTCCCTTCTGGCCTGTAATGTTTCTGTTGAGAAGTCAGCTGAGAGCCTTATGAGGTTTCCTTTGTACGTAACCTGTCGCTTCTCTCTTGCTGCTTTTAGGATTCTCTCTTTGTCTTGAATTTTTGGCACTTTGATTACTATGTGTTTTGGTGTGGACCTGTTCAGGTTCTTCTTACTTGGAGCTCTCTGTGCTTCTTGAACTTGAATGCCTTCTTCCTTCACCAAATTAGGAAAGTTTTCCATCACTATTTTTTCAAATATATTCTCTAATCCTTGCTCATTTTCTTCTTCTTTGGGAATTCCTATGATGCAAATGTTAATACGTTTCCAGTTGTCCCACAGTTGTCTTAAGCTGTCTTCCTGTTTTTTAATTATTTTTTCCTTTTGGTTTTCTGATTGGTTATTTTTTTCTCCCCTATTTTCTAATTCACTGATCCGGTCCACAGCTTCTTCTACTCTGCTATTTAGACTTTCCAATGTGTTTTTTATTTCTGATATGTCATTCTTCATTTCTTCTTGGTGGTTTTTAATTTCCAACTGGTTGATTTTCAACATTTCTATGTCTTTACTCATGGTGCTTAAGTCCTTACACATGCTGTTGAGCTTCCTCAAGACCATGGCTCTGAATTCTAGTTCTGTTAACTTGCTTAACTACACCTCATTTATCTCATCTTCAGTAGAGGTCTCTTCTTCTTTCATTTGGCTTTTGTTATGTGTTTCACCATTTTGGCTATCACAGTGGGCTTTGGAGCCTGCCAAATTTTCTTGTGGGTATTGGTGTTCTGCTGTTTGTGGCTCCCTCTCCTGGGTTTGGATGAGGCAGGTAGGACCCACTTTCAACACCACTACCAAGTCTTAACTTTCCTGGTGAGAGTTGCTAGCCCAAGGAATGGTAGTTATCCTGTAGCTTTTTTGCATGGAGGCTATTAGTAGTGGTCGCCTGAAGAACCTTGCTTTCTGAGTTGACTGAAAAACTCCCTCAGGGACTCTGTAATAGGATTTCCCAGGGGTGTGGCAGATGCTGGTTGTTAATGGGCCTTAATCAGCATTTCAATGACCCACTGGGGTGTGGTTGAAGCTCCGAAGGAGGGGGTCGCAGCCTCTCCCCAGGGCCCTGGGAAGGAGAAAGATGATCACAGTCCTGCATGGCTGCACTTAGCAAAAGCTCTGAGCACCCTCCAAATCCTGAGTGTCCCCACACAGTTCCAATCCAGCCTGCCCTCCCTCTGCTGGAGCCCAAGGTTAGTGGCTGCTGCCAATTTAGCTTCTGTCCGGGCTCTGCGCCATGGAGCCACCTGGTACTTTAACCCAAGGGTGTCGCCCCCAGCCAAGGGCATAGCACCCAGCCGAGGTCACAGGACCCAGCTGAGGCCGCAGGTCCCAGTCGAGGCTGCTGCTTTTCCCAGCCGAGGCCATAGGTCCCAGCTGAGGGCGCAGCTTCCAGCCGAGGCCATAGCAGGTCCCAGCCAGGGCCGCAGGTCCCAGCTGAGGCCACAGCAGGTCCCAGCCGGAGCCGCTGGTCCCAGCCAGGGCCACAGGTCCCAGCCGAGGCCGCAGGTCCCAGCTGAGGCCACTGCAGGTCCCAGCCCAGGCCACTGCAGACCGTGGGCTCCCGGCCCCCTCTCACATCCTCGCAAGCCTACCAGGATTGAGTCAGTGTCCCTGGTTATATGGTCCTCCAAGCTGCCTTTCAGTTGCCCCTTCCTGACAATTTGTCTTTATTTTCATTGTAATTCCAGTTTGGTCCTGGAAGATGGTCTGTGTAGCTTCCATTCACTCCACTGGCATTTTTTTTTTCTCCCCTCATCGGCATTTTAATTGGCTAACTTTACTTTCATATGTTGTTATCACATTTCTCTGGAGTATAGTTATGGCTAAATATAACGATCAAACACTAAAACAATTTTGATAATTAGTCTAGTCTTCAACCCATTTACTAATTTGAAACATAGTTTTGCCTTTGTGGACATTACATTTTAGAGGGAAGAGGATGTGAAATAAGAAAAGAAAAGGAAAGCTCAAGATACATAGGGAGAAATTAATTGATTATGAGGTGGATTTAAAAAAAAAAAAATCTCTAGAAAGAAATGCTTTCTAAGCTAAGACTAAAGTGCCCATATAAGTTATTGTCAAAACTGGGAGATATTTGAAGGTTGAAAGTGGCAAGAAGCATAATTATATCATTTATTTGACTGCTCATTTTATGTTATTATATTGGTGGAACTATGAAATAGTTCTTTGAAACACTGTTTATTTTTTTAAAAGTCTTTTTAATTAAACGTTCAAAAGGGGCATGCCCAGTTCGGTAGTCAGACTTCAGGATGACCTTCAATTATCCTCCCCTCCTGGCATCCATACCTGTGTGTAGTGAGCACACACTGCGTCAGGGTCGATCTGTGTGATCACAGAATGTGTGATGACATTGTGAGATCTTCAAGACTAGATCATAGAGGGCACTGTCACTGCTGCCTTGCTTCTTGAATTGCTCATTCTGGAGGAAGCCAGTAGCCATTCAGTAGGCTGACAACAACTAGAACCAACTTGCCAATCACGTGAGTGAGCCATCTTGGAAGGAGATCCTTCAGTCCTGGTCAAGCTCTCCCATGAACGAAACTCTATGAACACCTTGACTAGAACCTCATGAGAGACTCAGCTAAGCTGCTTCCAAATCCCTGACCTATAAAATCTACAGAGAATACATTTATATTATGTTAAGGTAGTCAGTGTGGGAGTAACTTGTTATGCAGAAATAGATAATCAATACAACAATTAATGCAATATTTTTTATTCTACAATGGTTCCTTAATCTGGCCCAAGAAGGGGGAAAAAAAGCTATAAATTGACTTGGGTCAATTGACAGAATTATTATAGCAATTATTCTTGTGTTTATGAAGATAAATGTATGTCTTTCTGGTTGTAAGGTTTAGTTGTAGTAACTGTGGTGAAGGCATGGGTGTTTGGGAGCAGGTGGAGGGGGTCAATGGGGGGTAAGGGGGGACGTCTGTAATACTTTCAACAACAACAAAATTTTTTTAAAAGAAATTGATATGGATAAAAAAATTGAAAACTATCCTTTTAGACATTCCCTTGGTTAAACACTTTAACTAGATATTCAACTAATTTTTGAACAAATGCAACCAAAATTTAGAGGCTGATTTAATTTCCAAAAGGTTTATTATCATTGTAGAACTTAGGTTGACTTCACAGTAGTTCTTCAGAGGTTAAAACATTTCTAAAATTCAAACAATGCTGAGCAGCAAAGTGAGAGAGTATGTGTAGCTCTGCTGATGCTTTTTCAATTAGTTCAACATCTGCTTCAACACAGTGTACATTTGCGTATATATAACAATATTGTAAAATGTGACATATACAGGTTCTATTTTGATTAGTAGATATTGCTATTTGTTTGAATGTAGTTATTACTTATATGTATACAATGGCAGAGGAAAATTTCTGCCCCATAAGTTCCTTAATTTAATAAGAATATTGCTTTTGCCAAAATGCTCTGCTCTATCACACATGTATTGTGTTCATTTCATCGCCACAAAAACAAATAATTTTCTGTTAAGTTTTGAACTTAATCAAGTTTGCAATAACATTTACAATAATAGCAGATGTTTCACTTTCAGCAGAATGAACTTCCAAAGGCTTTTCTTTTATTTCATGATTTGCATGAAAAAAACAAACAAACCATTATTGAAATTCACTTGTTTTCTATCTGATGCATTTAATGACCCTGGTGTTATCCTGGGATCATTTAACTGTCTCTGATAGGCTTTTGATCATAAAGCCAATACATTAGCCACTATCACTTCAGGCTTCAAATATGTTCAAGAAAACATGCAATCAAAATAAACATTATTAATGTAGAATAACAGGCAATTTGATTTAGATGAAAAGATGTGTTTCATATATTGATATGTAAGCACATCATCTAGAGCTGCTCCTGTACCATCTATCATAGTGCACAGTAAATGTCAAAAAATAATTCTTGCAAGTTACACATTCATCATCTACTGTCTTGAGAAATAAAAATTCAGTATTTATTTTTTCATTAAACATGTCCTCTCTTTTTGAGCTCATTGCTACCAAAAAGATTTACTACAAACTTAAGTAAGCATTATAAAACAAGAAAAAGTACTGTTGGCTTATTATTCACAACCAGTAGAGGACAAAACTCTAGCAAGAGCTTTCAGATTGCTCTGTGTAAGCACTGCACAGTGTTGTTCGGCCTCTGTTTCCCACGTTTTCATCTACTTGGGCTGCCATAACTAAATAAATTGGGTGGCTTAGACAATAGAAATTTATTTTCTCACAGTTCTAGAGGCTGGAAGTCTGAGATCAGAGTGCCAGAAGACTTGGTTCTCAGTTTATAGACTTCTCATTGTGTCCTCACATGGCAGAGACAGACAGAGAGAGAGACAGAGAGAGAGATAGAGAGAGAGAGATCTTCATATAAGGTTACAGCCCTATTGGATTAGGGCTCCACTCTCATGACCTCATTTAAACTTGCTTACTTACTAAAACCTTATCCCCAGATATGGTCACATTGGGGCTTAGGGCTTCAATGTGAGTTTTGGGAAGAAAAATATTGGTCTATTGCATTCCACTCCTGGCCTCCCCAAATTTATGTCCATATTACATGCAATACCTACTCATTTTATCCCAATAGCCCCAAAAGTCTTAACTGATTCCGGCACCAACTATAATAAAGTCTAAAGTCCTGAGTCTTATCTATATATCATCAAATGAGATATGAATGAGATATGATTTATCTTGAAGCATAATTCTTCTCCAGCTGTGAACCCATGAAACCAAACAAATTATGGGCTTCAAAATACAGGCATAGGGTAAGCATTCCTACTTCAAAAGGGAGGAGTCAGAAGGAAGGAGGGAGGTGTCCCAAGAAAGTCCAATATCTAGAAAGGCTAATTTCATTAGAACTTAAGTCTCAAGAATAATCCTCTCTGGTTTTAATCCTAGCTGGGTAGCTCATTTGGTTACAGCATCATCCCAATATGCCAAGGTTATGGGTTCGATCCCTAGTAAGGGCACATACAAGAATCAACCAATGAATGTATAAATAAGTAGAACAACAAATTATTGGTTCTTCTCTAAAATAACTAAATAAAAATTTTTTCAAATCTTCTCTGGTGTTATACTGTGTTTTCCGGCCCACTGGGGTGGCAACATCACCCCTATAGCTCTGAGGGGTGGCTCCACCCTTTGAAACATTAGTTTTTTATTGATGTAACAAAAATGGGGAAGGAGAGAAATGGACAGATCGGAAACATTTATGTGGTAGACTTAGTGGACATTGTTGAATACTCAGGAGAGAAGTATAAGCTGTGTACCTATACATTTAGATGGAGAAGAAGATGTTAGCTAAAGAGACCATTAGGGAGCAGACAGAATGAAAAGGAAAAACTTAGAAGAGTATAGTGTTCAGGAAGGCAAAGCATGTGAGGATTTCAGGAAGGAGAGAAGGCTCAATGACGGGACGACTGCTAGAAACGAAGCAACTGGGAGCAGAGAGTGACTTGAATAGCCATTAGTCAAACTAACAAGATAATCTCTGATGGTGTGATGGGAACAAAGTTACATTGGAGTAGACTGAGAATAGAAAAGATGAAAACAATAAAGGTAGAAAAAAATTTTAATTTTGGTTGTTAAGCTTATTGGAGAGAGCACAGTAACTGGAAAAAAATGGGGATAGGAATATTATCTTGAATTAAGATGAACACATATAGCATCTGATGTTTTCCCACCATTCTCCCCCAAATTACACAATTTAGAGAAGACAACACAAAGTCAGTTTTCTTAAGGTTCTTTCATTAAATAATATTATTCATAGATGTATTTCACAGGATTTTAAGGTGAAAGAGAAACATAACTGATTTCTTAAATTGGAAAAGTTGGGAGATTTACACTCAACATAACTTAAACACAACTTAAAAATAATAAATACACAGAAAGAGAAACTAAGAAAACAATCCCATTTACTATTGTGACAAAAAAATTAAGATACCTAGGAATAAACTTAACCAAAGAAATAAAGGACCTATTCGCAGAAAACTACAGGTCATTGGAAAAAGAAATAGAGGAAGATATAAAAAAGTGGAAGCACATACCCTGTTTATGGATTGGAAGAATTAACATCATTAAAATGTCCATACTAAACAAAGCAATCTATAGATTCAATGCAATCCCCATCAAAATACCAACGACATACTTTACAGAATTAGAACAAGTACTTCAAAAGTTCATATGGAACCAAAAAAGACCTCCAATAGCTACAGCAATCTGGAATAAGAAGAACAAAGTTGGAGGGATCACATTACCAGATATCAGGTTATACTACAAAGCCACCGTAATCAAAACGGCCTGGTACTGGCACAAGAACAGGCACATAGACCAGTGGAACAGAACAGAGAACCATAAATAGACCCAAGGCAATATGATCAACTAATATTTGACAAAGGCGACAAGAGCACACAGTAGAGTAAGGACAGCCTCTTTAATCAATGGTGTTGGGAAAATTGGACAGCTACATGCAGAAAAATGAAACCAGACCATCAACTTACACCCTACATAAGAATAAACTCAAAATGGATAAAAGACTTAAATGTGACTTACGAATCCATAAAAATCCTGGAAGAAACTGTAGGCAACAAAATTTCAGACATCATACACAGCAGAATTTTCACTGATACATCACCTAAGGCAACAGAAACAAGGGAGAAAATGAACACATGGGACTACATCAAACTCAAAAGCTTCTGCACAGTGAAAGATACAATAATAAAAAAAAACAAAAAAACGGAAAGGCCACCCACTGTATAGGAGAGCATAATTGCCAATGATATATCAGATAAGGGGTTCATTTCCAATATATAGAGAGTGCTCATACAACTCAACAGAAGGAAGACAAAGAACACAGTTACAAAATGGGCAGAGGAACTAAATAGACACCTGTCCAAACAGGACATACAAATGGCCAAGAGACATATGAAGAAATGCTCAACATCACTAATCATCAGAGAGATGCAAATTAAAACAACAATGAGGTATCACCTCACACCTGCCAGAATGGCCACCATCAACAAATCATCAAACAACAAGTGTTGCCGAGGTTGTGGAGAAAAGGGGACTCTAGTACACTGCTGGTGGGAATGCAGACTGGTGCAGCCACTATGGAAAACAATATGGTGTTACCTGAGAAAATTAAAAATTGAACTTCCATTTGACCCAGTGGTCCCACTTCTAGGAATATACCCTAAGAAGCCTGAAACACCAATCAGAAAGAATATATGTACCCCCATGTTTATAGCAGCACTATTTACAATAGCTAACACCTGGAAACAGCCCAAGTGTCCATCAGTAGACGAATGGATAAAAAAGCCATGGTACATATACACAATGGAGTACTATGCAGCTGTAAGAAAGAAAGATCTCTTATCCTTTGAGACTACATGGAGGGACCTGGAAAGTATCATCCTAAGTGAAACAAGCCAAACAGAGAAAGACAAGTATTATATGATCTCACTTATTTGTGGAATATAATGAACATAACAGTCTGAGGAATGGGGTAGTCCCAGAGATGTGGGAGTGGGGTACAGACTGACAATCCCCAGAAGAGGGGGTGGTGGGGGAGAGATGAACCACAGAACTTATATGCATGTATGCATGAACAATGGACATGGACAACAAAGCTGGGGACAGGGCAGGGAGGGAGGGGGAGGGGGGAATCAGTGGGGGAGAAAGGAGAAACATCTAACAAAAACTAATTAATGGAAAAAACTAATAAAATAAAAAAAATTTATCAAACTTAAAAAAAATAATAATAAACACAGCCCGGCCGGGTTTTGCTCAGTGGTTAGATCATCTGCCTGGGACCAGAGTCTCGGGTTCGGTTCCTACTAAAGGCACGTACCTTGGTTGCAGTTTGTCCCTGACCCTGGTTGGGGTCATGTGGGTGGCAACCACTTGATGCGTCTCTCTCACATCGATGTTTCTCTCTCTTCCCGCCTCTCTCCCTCTGTCTGAAGATAAATGCAAAAAATGTCCTCGGGTGGGGATAAAAAAAGTAATAATAATAATAATAATAATAATATATACCTGGCTGATTATAGTCATGCAGTATAATGTTTTGAGCTATGAGAATTTGGGTGAGAACTTTAGGTTTTCCTTCATCTCATAAACAGAAAAGTAGCTCAAACCTGGAGCCTGGTCATCTTCACACGAGTGGAGCTGGTGCAGGTTTCAAGTTCTCAGTGTCCACTGACCTAATTTATAGACACGATGAATTATTACATCAGACCTAGGTGCCAACTTGTTCATTGGGTCTGACACCATTTCTATTGCTAATTGATTTATTGTTGTCTCTACTATTTAATTTGGAAAGTGTTGCAATATTAGTCGCTACAGAAATATTAGTCACTGCAGGGTATCATGTATGTATTGTTTATAAGTGTAGGTTAAGTCTAAGTTTCTTAGAAACTCCCAAAGGACTAAATTAGAGTGGGTAAGCAACTACATCAAGTTAGATAAATTAAATTAGTTAAATCACATTAATGAAGAGAGACTGCCATATTAAGTTGTGTTATAACTCACGTTAACCACTGAAGTAGTTTTCCCAGCTGAATAAGAACTAGTGTTTGTTGAATTAGCGAAAATGTTTTTTGGGAGGTGTGGGGGAGAGTGAGATGTAAAAACATTTTTTACTGTCGAAACTAATGTTAACTATGGTTGGGCATTAAAGGAATTCAGGTTTAACTATTATTTTCCATAAAGTCACCTCAAGGAAAAACTGTTTTAAGTTATGATTTAGAAGAAATAAGAGTTTATTTCACATTCAAGCCTTTTTTTTAAAGGGTAGTATCGCCCTGGCCGGTTTGGCTCAGCGGTTAGAGCGTCGGCCTGCGGTCCAGAGAGACCTGGGTTCGGTTCCCGCTAAGGGCATGTACCTCGGTTGCAGTTTGTCCCCGGCCCTGGTTGGTCGTGCGGGTGGCAGCCACTTGATGTGTTCCTTTCACATCGATGTTTCTCTCTCTCTCTCTTCCTCTCTCTCTCTCCCGCTCTATCTGAACAAAAAAATGGAAAAATGTCCTCGGGTGAGGATAAAAAAATAAAAAAAATAAAGGGTAGTATCCCTTTTGTTATAGAGTACATGGAGGTCAATAAATAAGGTGTTCTAGTGCAGAAACAATAACAAATGGCTTCTGAAAAGTAACTGCTTGTTTTATAATGAAGAACATTTTATTTTATCTGGAAATATATCATTTGGTGGAATATACTGTCTCTGGAGCATTAACATTGCTTAATGTAGTCATTCAGCAAGTGCTACAAAAATATTTCATGAGTTCAGTTGCATGTTAAAAACTTCATATTTTACTCATTCTAAATGTAGTAGCACTGAAAGACAGTTGATATCAGATAAGGGGTTAACATCTAAAATTTATAAATAGCTCATATAACTCAACACCAACAAAACAAATAATCCAATTAAAACATGGGCAGAGGACCTGAATAGACACCTCTCCAAAGGGGATATACAGATGACCAATAGACATATGAAAAGATGCTCTACATCATTAATCATCAAAGAAATGCAAATTTAAACCACAATGAGAATGCTTCACCCCTCTCAGAATGGCTATCAATAAATAAAATACAAGTATTGGCAAAAATGTAGAGAAAAAGGAACCCACTTGCGTGTTTGGTGGGAATGCAGATTGACACAGCCACTGTGGAAAGCAGTATGGAGTTACCTCAAAAAATTAAAAATAGAACTGCTTATCTCTCAGTGATTCCACTTCAGCGTTACATCGGAAGAAACCCAAAATACCATTTTGAAAGAATAGATGCATCCCTATGTTCATTACAGCATTATTTACAATGCCCAAGATATGGAAACAAGCCAAATGCCCATCAATAGACAAGTAGATAAAAATGTAGTAGTACATATATACAGTGGAATATTACTTGGCCACAAAAAGAATGAAATCTTACCATTTGCAACAGCATGGATGGATTTAGGAGTTATTAGGCTAAGTGAAATAAGTCAGTCAAAGAAAGACAAGTACCATATGATTTTACTTATATGTGGAGTCTAAACAACAATGTAAACAAAAAAGCAAAACAGAAACCACTCATAGATACAGAGAACAGACTAATGGTTGCCAGAGCAGGGTTGGGGATCTGGGTGGAAAAGATGAAAGGATTACGGGGTACAAATTGGTAGTTACAGAATAGTCATGGGGATATAAAATATTGCTTAGGAAATATAGTCAATAATATTGTGGTAACTATGTATGATGCCAGGTGGGTACTGGGGGGAACTCTTTGTAAAGTATATGATTGTCCAACCACTGTGCTGTTCACATGAAAGTAATACAAAATAGTATTGAATATAAATTGTAATTGAAAAAAAAATTTAAAAGACAGTTGCTAGTTGGATCCAGATAACAGATATGTAGAAATTTTACTGGAAACACAATAATCAAAGGCCAGAAACAATAAGTATCATGACTACTTGGGATATTTTTAAGCTTCATTTATTTTTATTTAATATTTATTTTTAGGCTTTTTGTCAATATTCACCAGTCACAATATTTAAATTCTGGCCTAAACACACACTTAAATTTTTATCAGTAACTTAAGTCAGCAAGACATTTACTGCCAAGCTGTTCTAAATAGAAAAACTACGCTACAGATGAACATAGTCTACAATGTGCTCCTTTTTGGCACTTTAGAAATCTAGCACCAAGATCAGAACTCTAACTTGTATTCTGGATTAACCAGAGAAAGACGTTAATAATAGTGTTGGTTTGCAGATAAAATTACTATCTTCTCCTTAGAGTTTGCTTCAGGTTTTATAATGACTTTGGATATTCTTTCTCTAATAATGAAATGGACCCAAAAATAGAGATGCTCAGTTAATTACCTGATTTTATAATGAGTTCACTTTTAATTCTCCCATATGTTGCCTTCAAAGGGCAAAGCTCTAATGTATTTTAGTTGATAAATGAATATATATGGAAACCTTTCATCCCCAAACCTTAAAGTTCCTTATTAACTTCATGTTAAGGGCTCTCCTTTATTTCAGAAGATAAACTTAATCACTCTGGAAGTGACTGTCAGGAGTATAGGCTGTGGAAGGGCACTGCCCCCCTCTGCAGACACCCCTCCTCTGCAGACACCCCTCCTCTGCTTGACCCTGAAGCCTTACCTCCCTTACTCCCACAAGTAAAAAAAAAAAAATCCCCAAAGTTTATTTCCAAATCTAATTCTTTACTAGAGCTTCCAAAGTCCAGTAAATCGCATCTCGTGAAAACATCTTCAGGTGTCTGTAGCATTGAGGTGACAAGGGAGAATGCATCTCTCCTCAAAGGGGAGCAGTCTCATGGGTCAGGACCTCAGGGCACTGGCAACATCTTTGGTTAAAATGTACACTTGTATATTTAGCAGGAAAATGTTTTTACTTGACTCACCTAAAGGTGCTTATGAAACCACTGTTGTATATGTGGTCCGTCGTTGAGAGAAATATGTTCTGTGTGGTGTATGACTGTACACACATAACACAATCGCTATCAAAATTTTATTCACAGATATAGAGAAAATTATGTTAAAAGTTATATGGGATGGCAAAGAAACTAGGGTAACTAAAACATTTTGGAAGAAAAAAAAGATTAAAATGGGAAGACTCCATCTACCCAGCAGCTATGTAATCAGTGATTATATAGTTACCATAATTAAGAGAGTGCAGTTTACCTATGATATGGACACCCAGACAATAGATTAGATCTGAGAATCCAAAATCAAGCGACACAAATATGCCCAACTCATTTTTGACGGAGATAGAGAAGCAATTAAATGGAGGAGAGATAAAAAGATAAAGATAATCTTTTCAATAAATAGTTCTTTAGCAATTAGATATCATAGGTTTAAAAAAAAATCAACCTTAACCTAAATCTTACACACTTAAATATAAAACTTTTAGAAAAAAAAAACAAAAGAAGGAAAGAAAATCTAAGGGATTTATGGTCAGCCCTAAAAGAGTTATTAGATAACAGTAAAAGCACTACTCATAACATTTTTAAAAAGTTGACAAAGTAGACATCAGCAAAGTTTATAATGTTTCCTCTGTGAAAGAGAATTCTGTTAAGAGAATGAAAAACAAAAAACAAAAACCAAGCTACAGATTGGGAAAAAATGTTTGCAAGTCACATATTCAGTGAAGCACTAATATATAGAATATATAGAAAACTCAATAAAAATTTAAAATCCAATTAGAAAATGGGTAAAAGACATGGAAAGACATTTCAGCTAAGAGGATATACAAATGACAAATAAGCACATGAAAAGATGTTCAACGTCATTAGCCAATAGGGGAAAGTGGAGTAAGGCCACAGTGAGATATTGCTGCACTCTATTAGAATAAACTATAAAAATAGTAACGCCACCAAATGCTGGTCCGGACGCAGAGTAACTGGATCCTTCATGCATTGTTGTTGGGAATGTAAAATGTAACTGCCATTCTCAAAAAAGTTTAGACATGCTACCATACAACCCAGCAATTGCTGTCCTGGGAATTAATCCCAGAGAAATGTAAAACTTATGTTTACACAAACTTATGTTTTCACAAATGTTTACGGCAGCTTTATTCATAACAGCACCAAACTGGAAACTACACAGATGTCCTTCAATGGGTGAATGGTTAAATAAACTATGATACATCCATCCTGCGGATTACTACTCAGCAGCAAAAAGAAATGACCTGCTGATTAATGCAACAACCTAGATGAATCTCCTGAGAATTATGCAGACTGTAAAAAAACAATCCCAAAATATTGCATACTATAGGTTTCGTTTATATAACATTCTTGAAATGACAACATTACCGAAATGGGAGCAGTTACGTGGTTGCCAGGCGTTAAGAAGGGGCTGGGGCAGGAAGGAAGAATACCAGGCTATAAAAGGGCATCATGAGGGATCCTTGTGATAAAAATGTGTGTATATTAACTGCATTAATGTCAATATTATAAGTTGTTAACATCGGAGGAAACTGGGTTAAGGGTGCACGTGATCTCTGTATCAATTTTTACAACGGCATGTGAATGATCTCAAAATAAAAAGTGTAGTTAGGGAGAAGTATGTGGGGGGAGAGCAAGACATGGCTTAATAGCGTTTGAAAAACAGCGATTTCTAATTAGGTTTTGCACTATATGAAGAAATGGTATTTTGTTACTAAAAACATTAAAAAAATAAAACCCATATAATTGTGGGTTTCTTTAAATGTCTAGAATATAGAAGATGGTGGTTTCTATTTTAAGCTGGCCATTTTAAGTGGTGTGGTGCCAAGTTCTTGGGACTGTATTTAAGAGGAATTTAAAAGAAATCTAAAGCCAAGATACAGGATGAAGAAGACACTGGAAACCATGTCATACGTGAAATAAGGAGAGAAATTGACAGCATTGACCCACAAAAAGAGGAGTTCATGAACACGAGACTGTAGTCTTTAACTGTCTGGAGAATAACCCTATGGAAGGATTAAATTTCTCTGTAAAACCCTAAGGAATAAAAATAAGACCAAATAAGAGGCAAAATAAGAGAGATTTCAGTTTGATTACTGGGGGCTAAGGGGTGGAGAAAATGGGAAAATGTTGGTCAGAGTACAAACTTTCAGTTGGAAGATGAAGGAGTTCTGGGGATCTAAAGTACATCACAGTAATTATAGTTTATAATACTGTATTAAGTCCTTGAAAATTGCCGAGAGAGTTGATCTTAAATGTTCTCACCACAAAAAAGAAATGGTAATTATGTGACATGATGGAGTTATTAACTAGCTCTATGGTGGCAATCATTTTGCAACGTTTAAGTGTATCAAATCAACACACCGTACACCTTAAATTTACGCAATGTTGTATGGCAATTATATTTCAGTAAAGCTGAGGGGAATGCGTGGCCCTTTGCTGTAGTTAAGAGGGAATCTTCTAAATGTGAAATAGCCCCTCATGCAACATTGGCTGTCTGTTGAATAGGCAAAGGTGGGTTGGAACAGCAGGCAGGAGTGTGGTTGTATTCAACTCCCCAAATACGTTGGCTTTACCTGGGGTAGAGTTATCACCACCAGTCTTTCTTTAGGACACGCATTCTTCAGGGGATCGGCTTGGCAAAGTATTCACTGGTTCAGCTTGAAGCAGTGCCACTCAGAGTCCAGAATGACAGGGTAACTTCGGTGCAGCTTGAATGAAGACAATCTGTAAGTGCAGCTCATGTCCCTGAGGAGAGGGGAGCTGCTCCAGAGGCCCGGCCTGTGGCTGTACTGAAATACACTCCCCTGCTCTGTCATCTTCCTCAAGGGCTCACATGATGGAAGACAGTGTTTGTCAAGCACATAGCAGAGCGTCTAGATTCACAGTAAGTGTGCAATCGATGGTGGTACTTTTCTTCCTTTTTAAACTTGTTGATGGGTATTCGGTATATTCTGGAGGGAATCCAGTCATCTAATGGACACGTGAACTGAATGAATGGCCTCCGGACCCTTCTTTCCCAGAGACAACTTCTGCTGAAGATTTATGATGGGGGAGGAGACTAGCAGACTTTTCACAGGAAAATCACGATGTTAATAGGATCAGTAGTGAGTTTATCATTATTTAAATGCATGATTGATCCTCTTAACTTCGTAAAGGCCCCAGTGGAGAAGGACATCTCCAACTCTGTGTCACGTTCTCTAATCAGGTCCTTAAAGCAGCTGCTTCCCAGGGCACACAAAGTCCACCTAGAAGGATAACAGCAGCTCCCGTTACACCCCTTTCCATTGCCTGGCACACACTGCTCCACCTCCCCACCCTTGTTTTCTCTCCTCTCTTTAAGTTAAATGTATTGGGGTGACGTTGGTTAATAAAAGTATATAGGTGTCAAGTATACATGTCTATGACACATAATGTGTATATTGCATTGTGTACTCACTACCCAAACTTAAATCTTTTTTAGTCACCATATATTTGACCCCCTTTAAACTTTACTACCCCCCCTTCCCTCTGGTAACCACCATACTGTTGTCTGTGTCTATGATTTTTTGCTTGTTTACCTTCTTTGTTCATTTGTTGCTTTTAGTTTTATATCTTATTTCACATAGCATGATATTCTCCAGATCCAACCTTACTTGTCCCCTGAAATTCTTATGAAAATGATTCAAGATGAACATATTGCTGTATCCAGGGTGATAATAAAAATACCTATCAGCAGCATCGGATACAAACACTAGGGCAATCTCGAAGTTTCCCTTCCAGTTGGCATGAATCCTTTAGCTGCTGGGTCATGGAGCTGCATTGCAAAGGGGCTAGGTAGGATGGAGTGGCACTTGGGGGCTCAAAAAAGAGGCTGTAAATCAGCCAATATAAAGTATTAACAGTGTGTATGGCCATCCTGATGCAAGCATGGAATAGCATCCCTAATCTGAGAGGAAGGGTGTGTGAGTAGGGGGTAAAGGATATGGGAGAGGGGAGTGATGAAGAGAAGTATTATCAGAAGTCAAGCAAAAATGTTGAATGTTTGAATAAGAAACATCTGAACCTGTAGAGAACTTCTACAAGAGTTTCATTTAGTTGAGCCAAACTGACAAGATATGTTGGGTAGCAAGATCTCACATGCTTGGAGAAAAACAGTTTTCAGCTTCTTTTATGCACTGAAATTAAGGAAGGAATGTAAGAAAGATTACATGGAAGTGGGAGAAAGCAAGGCAGGAATTGGATTAGTGGAGAGTTAATAAGATTTTGGTGTCTCTTGAGGGTTGTTACTGTTTATTTCAAAGGTGTGTTAACTTTGATATACAGAAAAAAAAGAACAGGGCTTTTACTCAAAAAGTGTATATACTTGAGGTGTGACTACCCTCCATGACCTTCCCGGTTTGGAATTTATAATTAGATCACCCTGTGAGGTTACTTTCCATAGAACTCCTGTTTTGTGTACTTTAAAAATACAAACTTATTCAAGTTTTAGTTTATACAAAATATAAGAAAGGAAGCTTTCTTGCAAACATGCTAGAGGAAATAAGCATTAAACAAATTCAGTTTCAAGGGAATTAAAATGTATTTCATTTTCCACTGCTTGATATGAGAGCATGGAACCCAGTTCTGTTTTTCTCATTGTCCTGCTATTTATATGTTACTGTATGGCACTAGGTCTTAATTTCCTTCTCTGTAAAGGGGAGGAGTGAGGCTTAGACACTAAATTAATAATACGAGTTTAAAAAACACAAAAAGGGACAAAGAAGAAAAGCATAAACTGAAGTGCAGGTAAAGTGATAGTGAAAAAAAACATTGTTGAATGTAAGTTATTTCTTAGTTTTGTACATTTTGAGTAATTTTATCATAGCTTATATTTGATTTCTTATGCCGAATATATGTCATAACTAAAGTCTATTAGCATTAATTGAATTATCAGGTTGAAAGTAAAGCAATTCTTTCAACTAAATGGTTCATTTTACAAATGCTTGCTATTCTCATTAGAAACAATTAACATTCAAAGGTAAGGTTAAGAAAAAAAATCAATAAGCCTTAGGATAAATAAAAGTCAAAGCAAAATCTATAATTTTACAATCTTCAAATAGAACTTTGGCACTTAAAAAATCAGTTAAAGTCTGTTAACATTGGTTACAGCTTGGTACTATGCTTACGGACATTTTTCTTCTTTATTCTCTTTGAACTTTTCCTGCAAAGGGTATGCATTAATTTTATGATCAGAACAATAAAAAATTTATTGAAAATAATTGGAAAACGAGTAAGTAGAAGACAGAAGAATAAGAATAATCTGATGATCTTTAGTGGCCTTAGGTCTTTGTTAGCTGGTAATACATTGAATTTATATAAGGAATCAAAGTAATTTGAACTTCATTTTGTTAGCATGAATACTTTTATACAACTGAGGGGAAATAAGTCATGCATTTTGAAGATGAATCTTTTGAAAAAGTGTTTTTAAAAGGCGATTTCCATAACCAATTAACTATTTAATTTGCATTAAAACACTCATCCTTGAAGGTTTTTGTTTTTTATCCTCACCCGAGGACATTTTTCCATTTTTTATTTAGATAGAGTGGGAGGGAGAGAGAGAGAGAAACATCTACGTGAAAGGGACACATCGAGTGGCCGCCACCCGCAGGACCCAACCAGGGCTAGGGACAAACTGCAGTCAAGTCTTTGTGGACTGCAGGCTGATGCTCTAATCGCTGAGCCAAACCAGACAGGGCTGTTTTTGTTTTTTTAACATAAAGTACTAGCATTGCTTTCTGTGAGGGATAAATGTCTCTGAGGACCCATTCACAAAGACAGCTTAGTTCAACTTGCCCAAGCCTATATCCTTCATCAGAACACTGAGGGCACATGTGCAGGCGTACTTCCATCAGACCTTGCTGGTTTGAGCATGTGCAGCAATAAGGGGCCCCTGGACCAATTTCTGCTAGTGTCTCCAGGGGAGCTGCTGGGACCCATCTCGCCTTCCAATGTGCATCAAGGCAAAGGGCTGAACTGTCCATGTTCCCACATACATTTTCTAGTGAGCTATATAATATACTAGTATGAAGAAATAAGGAAACAGGCTCTCAGATAAGTTATATGATTTATTCAAACTCACTGTTTAGATAGTATAAGTAGAAAAAGCTACAATTAGATACCGCATCTCTATGGCCACTGGGCACCGAGCTCCAAGGCAAACTTGGTCTTAAAAAGGTGGACTGGGTCACCAGAGCGATGAAAAGTTCCTTTAGATTGTCTTGGTTTGTAAAGATTTCCTTGCTGTTGCGGGTGACCCAGCAAACACTTGGATATCTCTCCTTTTGACATAATGGAAATTAAAGTAAAATCCAAATGAGGTAAATGTAAGAAATATGCCTCCAGGAAACAGACCAGATAAAGGTCTCTAAAAAAACCTAAAAGCCCCGAATGACAGGATATAACAATTAATTATCGCATTACTTTCAGGAAAGAAAGACAACAGGTCCTAAAGGAAACAATATTTATGTTTTTTAAAAAGGTTAATTTTAATTTATTTCATGGAATTGAATACTTAATATAATTAGAAGGACTCTTTCCCTATGGCTTATATTGACATTTCAAACAGATTTTTATCCAGCATTCTCTGCAATGCAGAGAAAATCAGCAAGCATCTTTTCTACTGTTTCTGGCTTTATTATTTATTTGTTGTTTATTTGCATTTCTCCTCTCACATTGTGATGAAAACATCTCAGGTCAAAAGCTGTGCCTCAGGACTTGGAAAATTGTAGCTCGCAGAGCCCACACCACTGAGGTGTGGAACGTGGATGGTGCACCAATTTCACACAAGGACGAGGTACCATCTGAGAGGTCAAGAGTGAGCTAGCCTGTGGATGCTCAGGCAGGATCGGGGATGGGAGGAAGGGGTTAAAAGTAGACATCCTCTGAAAATTCAGGAAGGATTCCACAGTTCATAGCAGGACCCTGCCTGGGGTCTGAATACCAGTTTTGGTGTGAAAGAGATCAAAAGGGATGGAAAGATCTATATAGGCTCTGAGTGTGAAGAAACTAGGTTACTAAATAAGAAATTAGACTGAATACAGTAAGACAAGAACCCAGTGATGAAATCTGGCACACAAGGCTGAAAGCTACGTTTGGGGTGGCTTGCCCTTCCCTGTATGTCCTTAGACAGCAACTCATATAGCAGAGAAAATTATTTTTATGCTTCTCATAATTACCAGTTATAATGGCTAATTTATAAAATATCTACATGTTGTATTTTATCTTTGAATAAAAGGTATCTAATCCCTTCAACAATATGACTCACTCAATCCTAGGAAAACTGCAGGGCCAGACGCACACAGGTACACATATGAAACTTCACTGAAATCTGCAAGTATTTTCTCCTTTACTGTGAAAAACCTCTGCATTGAGACTGACCTTACTAACATGTATCCCCAGTGAAAGAATTTGAGTCATACTTTTCTATTTCTGCTTTGAAAAAATAAACATAAAATATATTTTCTTATTTTGGTTATATATGAAATGAGCAGTTGAAACAAATCATATCAAACTTGACAATTTCCATGGAAAAATATCCCAATGCATCATAAGTAATCCAATCATTTCATGGCTGAAAATATCTATGCACCCATTCCTAATTTAACACCTAAAATTGCATGTAGAGTCCATTTTGAAATCACTGCTTTTGAAATTGGAATTAATTTAACACAATTTTGGTAAGTTTTCTTATACTGCTTTTAAATATCATCATATTGTAGATAAAAATTGATAGACCATTTTTGTAGGGCTTCCTGCACTTGTGATGATTTAAATGGTATACATGTTGCATAATAACCTCAGTTTCATTTTAATATAAACTGCTGAAGGAAGCTTCTAATGCTTCTCTTCATGTTTTCTATATTGTTACTTGTAATAAGAGTTAAAAATGACTATGATTCTCATCAGTATTGCTAAATTGATTTTTTCAAATTTATTTATTTCACATTTAAGTGATTCATAACCATCTTCCCAATGAGCCATTTATTGCTGTGCTCATCATGAGAAATAAATATAAATCCCCATTTTACGGCTTAGTCAGCCGGCCACCGTTTAAATTAGTAATGTCAATGACAAACTAGCTCTTTCTATTTTGAGGTATTATCAATATCTCTTATACTTTTGAAATATTTTCAACTGATATGGCAACCTAACAGCATGTGTGAAGTTCATTCAATCTGTAAATTAATGAGGAAGACGCTGTTACATGTGAGTCGAGACTTTGCTTTGCTCACTGTAGTATCCTTCTCACCCAGAATGAGTACTCAATAAATATATGTTGAGTAAAACAATACACTTGAATGCTAAATTATCCACATTATTTTAGAGGTTTTTTTTATGAGGGTAATGAAAGTATTACCAACAAGAATAAATAACAATTTCCAAAGCATTTTATTCCAAAGCAAAGACTTGTTACTTCTCTATCCTAAGATACAGCTCTAAAATCTGGCTTCATATTTAATAACTCGAACGCAGAGTTAGATATTGTTGCATCAGTTAGATTCACTTGCAGAGACCAGGATTTCCTCTACCAACAGAGGGATTTGTAATAGTACATTAAACAGCTGAAGAATTATTAGGAGGGCTAAAAGAACAGACTTTGGACTGAGACTTCAGGAAAAACACAGGCACACTGAGCTGCTGTGAACATTTTTCCTTGATTAGGAAGCTGCCAGTGATTACAGTTGCCATAATCTAAACAAACCAAATTGATATCTCTGACCCTGCATCGTTCTAGGCCTAACTTGGTTCTGTACCCAAGAATCAGAACTATATCTGATTCCTGGGATCTAAAGGTCGTTAAGAATGCTAGTTTCAAGGGATTCTGGAAAATGTAATTGTAACATTCCAGACTCAACATTATATAAAGGCACACACTCTCCTTTAAATGGTTTAAAAGCCCACACAATATGGCATCAAGCATTAGACCAATCCCAGGTTATTGGAGATGTAAGGTCTGACCAGTTTCCTCATCACTCACCGGTCACATAAAATGTGAAACCAAGTCCCTAAACCATAATGCCGCAATTTACTAAGAAAGTCATGTTCAGAACAATGCTACTCTCAGATTAAACATTTTCCCCAACTAATGGTGACAAAGAATAGAAAATAATAATGTAGCTAAAATGGAAGTTTGAACAGAGCAGTAGGAAACAAATACAAAGAAGAACAGTTGCAGAAGATGTAGCCCGCTCTCCTGCAGTGGGACCCGCAGCCGCTGCCAGACCAGGCTGGCTCCAGACCACATAAGCTATACGACTGCTATATGTTTTAACCTCTCTGTGCCTCAGTTTCCTCGTCAGTAAAATAGGGTAAATAAAACAATATCATCATATTGAGTTTTCTGTGTGTAAATTGGGTTCTTAATATGCCCAGAACATACTAAGAACACGACAAACGTCAGCTATTAGAATTAGTTAACAAATAAATCAATATTTTATTTAATCCCGTCTTTTAGCTCTAGGACCTGAAATGAATGCATGAACAAAATAAGACCCAAGCCCAACTCTCAAGGTACTCAGCGTCTAATGTAGAAGAACCAGCAATATAAGGTGTTAGAAAGTATTGTGTGTGAGTAGCAAAAATAAGCAGAGAGAAGTTTGTTTGTTTTTTGAGTGAAGTCCTGATGAAGACTGGAAAGTCAGAAACAGAAGCAGCCTTGACATATAGAAACTGCCAGCATTAAACAAACGGCAGTCAAGATAGGAGGGCGGAAAACATTGTTGCATTCATACAGATCTTTCCAGCCAAGCTGATACCTAAAAACAAAAACCAGCACAAGTCATAACATCTTCTAGGACGCAGAGGAAATACGGTTATAGATTAAATGAATCAACCTTTTTAGTGTTTTTTATGCTATTTTTTCTATAAACAAATAACACGAATAATTAGGCATGCATTCAGCTGCTCTGAGCATTTCTGTGATAAAGAATGAATTGACAAAATTTATATGATAAATATATCAAAACAAGTTGCTTCCAAAAATAAATTCAAAGTCAGCTGCCTAAAGATGGCCATAGGAAATGTGATCACAGGTACATTCAAAGATACAGAAAGAACTATGACAATCTGAAACTGGCAAGAACGAGTCCAATATATGTGGAATTTCTTATTTCTGTAGAAGTGTTAGAAAATATCTACTTTAATAAGGAACAGTGAATAATTTTCCGAAGAGGGTATGTGAGACATTTTCCCCAAATACTCTTAGGATGAATGGAGTTATTTCTTTTCATACAGTCAGGTGCTTGCTTCTCAGGAAAAAAAAAAATACTTTATGATTATTTAATGGTCTAACAGAAATTCTTTATTTGGTTCTCAAACATCTGATTCCCCAAATTTAAGGGAAACAGTATATTCAACATACATTTATTGAGCTTCTGTTCCAAGCTTGACACTTACTAGGTGCTATAGGATTACAAAGTTTAACAAGAGGTCCCTTCTTCTAGAGCGTTTCAATCTAGTTAGTGGAGTAACTTATATGTGGAGGGAAAAGCAAATAATCAAAGTTGAACAAGCAGGACAAAAATACAAGGTAACGCATGAGTAGATATACATACCAAGTGTTGCAGGTTAAATGCCACTATTCGGAGACATGAAACTAGTAAGGACTTCCTTGGACCCTAGATAAATACATAATTAATTGTGAGGCTGGGAGGATGACAGGGGTTGAACAGAATTAGTGGAGAAGAAGAAAGGGCCATTAAAGGTGGCAAAGAGAAGGATCACAATGTATTTAAAATAATCTGTAAAGCTGTCCTGGCTGGGTGAGTCAACTGGTTGGAGCATCATCTTGTGTACCAAATGGTTGCAGGTTTGATTCCCGGTCAGGGCACAGATCAGGTTATGAGTTCGATCCCTGGTCAGGACTCATATGGGAGGCAACTGATCAATGTTTCTCTCTCTCTGTCTAAATATCAATAAAAAACATATACTTGGGTGATGATTAAAAAAAAAAACAAAAAAACCCAGAATCTGTAAAGCTAATATAGCTACAGTAAAGAATATTCAGAAAGGACCAATAGAAATGAGAAAAAAAAAATCTGGGTTTTGCCCGGCCAGTGTGGCTCAGTGGTTGAGCATTGACCCATGCACTAAGAGGTTGCTGGTTTGATTCCGAGTCAGGGCACATGCCCAGGTTGTGGGCCTAATCCCCAGTGGGGGGGCATGCAGGAGGCGGCCAATTGATGTTCTCTCTTATGAATGTTTCTATCTCTCTCTCCCTCTCATATCAATAAAGCAAAACCAAAAACACATCAATTTAGGGATAGACTGGAGATCTTTGAATGCCCAGATAAGGAGCTGTTGGATAAGGGAGAACCACGGCAGGGTGTTCAGCAGGAGAGTAAAAAGCTGAAACCGTTCTAGCAACATGAGTGGGGTCATCTGTATGGAGGGAGAAACACTGGATGAGACTGGTACAGAAAGTCTAGCTTGATGTGCCGAGGGTCTCAACTAGATTGACAGTTGTGAGCAGAGACAGGAGGTATGAAGGTGAAAGACATTTTTTAAAGAAGAAAGGACAGCTTGATATTTATTAGAAAACTTTGGTAGCATTGTAAGATTGCTGGAAGTAGTTTTTATTCCTAATGAACCAGAAAGAGAAAGATGGAGAGAGAGAGAGAGAGAGAGGTATTTGACTTCTTTTCAGATACCGTTCCAAAGGGAAAAAATATTAATAACTGTAGGCAAGATATTTGCATCTTTATTTTCTGAAAGAGCAGGCTAGAGTTAAAGTATGTTTTTATCTTCTAAATAGAACAAACTGAGGGGAGCTTTTGACATTATTAAGTTGATCATTAGGGCTCTTGGATAAGCACTCTGCGGAGGTCCACTAATGGTGCTTTTAGTAAAAAAAAAAAATAATTGAAAAAGAGTAAGTAATCGCTACATAATAGCCATCTAAAATATTCACCCATTACTGGCTCAAGGATGACCCACTGCGTTGACAATGGAACACCACTGACATCGCAGAAAACTTGCTGGAGCTTCCTCTCATTTCTGAGATTCTTCCAGACAACTCCCCACGGCAAATACCAGTGACCATCATACAGCCTCAATAAATAAGACGAAAATAGACCTTATCTTGGAGGTCAGAGTGGGGAGAGGGCGAAGTGCTCTCCATAGACAACGAGGAGTCTTTAGGAAAGGATTCATTTGATTTTCCTGGACCACATTTCTTCGTGGCCAGTATTTTTGGAGCAATAACAGAAACATCAGACATTAACTAAACAATACTTACATATTCTCCATTCAAAAGGTTTAATTCGGCATGAGAATTAACTTATACGATGGAGTTGTCAAATATATTTTCTGAATTATTTGAAAGACATATTTTCATGGCATAAAGGTTAACTTGTAACTATGATTACTATGGAAACTATCCCTAACTGGTGCCTCTTTCCAAAAGTCAACTGAAATATTAAATAAGAAGCTACCGACATAGATGGGAGTCAACTTTGGTTTCTCTATTAAAAGCTGTCCACTGAATACTATCAATAGGGTTAAATAGTAGAAGACAGATACACTTGCAACAAAACAAAAATGAATGGATGAATTCAGTAAGTTCTCTGCAATGTGGAACCTACCCAATTTTATTTTGTCACTGGATATTGTGAGCTCACTCTTGAAACCGTGCCCTTTTCGTTCTGGTACAAATCACCGCAAAGCAAAATGCCATGCCCAGCTGGGAGAGCAGGTGTAGCACGGCCCAACTAATTACAGCCTTGTCAAGTAATGGCTACAGGACAACTGGTGACTGCCTTCCTAGTGAATTTTAGGTGATTCCGACCAATTGGATTAAGAAATAACACGTAAAGAGGAAAAGCATATAAGTCACAGAGAGACAAGACCAAGATTGTACTGTTTTTGATCCGGGGACAGAAAGGGCAGGAGCTGTACTAATTAAACTATTAAAGCCAAACATACCAAGAAGATGAATAACTTGTTTCAGGGCAGGTTGGAAGTCTCTCATTCTAGTTGTTTTGCTGGAATTACTGGGTTAGACCATCAAAAAAGGAACCCCAAGATGGTCAACACAGCTTTCCCATTCACAAACCCCACTGGTAGATTCAGCGGGCTTGCCAGCAATCTTTTATTAAGCTATAACTATGAAAATCTCTGGATCACAACCAGAAAATAAAGACTCCCCTGTATCCTGAAATACTTAATGGCAAACAAAGCTTGAATGTCTGGGACAACAGCCACATTTCAATCCCCAAAACCTGGGCCTTTTCTTTAAAATCTTCACAAGATCCAAGCAGGCTATAAATACCAAAGGGAAAGGTAAGTTATTACCAGGATCTATAGGGCTGCCCACTCCCCATACTGTTCTTTGCCCTAGGGCCAGGAACAGAGCCTTCCTGAGCCCTGCTCAGTGAAGTGGAGGACATATCCAGATGGCACAGTCACCTGCTTCTAGGCAATGCATAGACACAATTATTGTTGTCTGGCTTCAGTCCAGAGCAAAAGAAAGAGTTTAATATGTTAGGCCTGATAACTATATTCTAGTTGATCTGGGAAGTTTTAGAGAAATCATATTTTCAGGATGGAATTTCATTTTGAACTACGATGATAAAAAAGTACTTTTTGTAATAACTGTACTGTATTATTTTCAAATCAGATTATTTTTTTAATATGTTTTTATTAATTTTTTTAGAGAGAGAGGAAGGGAGAGATAGAAACCTGGATCAACAGCCTCCTGTACGCCCCCCACTGGGGATGGAGCCTGCAACCCAGGCACGTGCCTTGACCGGGAATCGACTGGGACCTCTCAGTTCATGGGAGGACGCTCAGTCCACTGAGCCACACTGGCCGGGCTCAGATTATTCTATTTAGAAACCTCCAAGTCAGTGCTCTCTGCTGATATTTTAAAACGTGTCATTATTTATGTCAATGAGGATGCTAAATACAACTTCTAACAAAAGATACTGACCTGTAAGATAGTAAAGTGTTGCAAACATAGGTATATTTACACTTGGAAAATAGGTCATTTCTACTAGAGCCAAGAAGACTTGGGAATAATGCAACATGTGTGTAGCTATAATTCTTGTCTTACTAACTTAATGACACATGAACTAAAGTTTTTCTGAGCAGAAAATTATTATTTCTATTAGACTTGTGACCATAAATTGCCTATGGTTTCCAACATAATGTATAGTTCACTAACAATTCACTTAATTATTTTTTTAAATAAAGAGGAAAAGTGGCCTTCTTCTGACCTTTTTACCAAAAATAGTTAAGGAGGTATACAAAAATATGTACAAAATATAAAAAATAAGCAGATGAAGAAATTGAGAAGAATGATAATACACATTTCCAACTTGTAATTCAGAATTGATTCATATTTTTCTCCTCTCCCAATTCCGTACCTCCCCCCTATTCCACGACCACCCTTCATCAAGAATAAATGTACCAAACATTAGGTTTATTCCTGCAAATGTCAGAAATCCCTGGAGATTCAGGATCTATGAGAGATATACATGCCAGCACAATCATTAGCCAATGGTGTTCCAATTTTCACATAGGCATGAAAAGACAGATCAAACATTTAGGATGAAAGGACACTAAACACTGTGCTATTGGTAAAGTCTTAACAAATGAAATTTCTTTATATTTTTTAATTAATCACAGACAGTGTTTTGAAGATGTATAAGACACTAACCTAAAGTATTCTAGTAAGCCTAGCTGGTATGGCTCAGTGGTTGAGCATTGACCCATGCATGCACCAAGAAGTTGCCAGTTTGATTCCCCGTCAGAGCACATGCCCAGGTTGTGGGCCAAATCTTCAGTGCAGGGTATGCAGGAGGCAGCCAGTCAATGTTCTCTCTCACCTATGTTTCTATTTCTCTCTCCCTCTCCTTTCATTTCTCTCTAAAATCAATGAAGAAAAATACATACATACATACATACATAAAGTATTCTAGTAAGATCCTTCCTTTCTCACTCATTTCAATTGCAATCCCCCTCCTTTTTTATTCATTTATCTACAACATCTGCTCCAAGAGTCAAGCACATGGATTTAGTTCCTCAACAAATGTCCAGTGATTGTTTAGTATTTACTAGATACTGAGCTCATCCACACTGTCCCCTGACTTGGGCAAACAGCCAGAGACAACTAGTTATCTCACATGGCCTCTGCTGTACCCGGCGGCTCCATGTGTCCTTGTGAGTTTCCTTCATGGCGGTTAGTACAGAAATTAAGAAACAAGGAGAGTTGGTAGTAAAGGGGGGCTGCAGCATTGTCAAGTAGAGATGGGAAACTCAGGGCTCTGAGAAGGTGGTAATCAGCACGTCCGAGGGTGGTGAAGAAAGGGAGGTATCAAGATTTATTTATAAAAAAAAATTCATTTGCAGTTTCCTCACTTGTACAACTCAGAGCACGGTGATGCCACTCACAGACAGGGAACACCAGAGAAGGAAGAGTTGGGAGCCAGGGCTGACACACCGGAGCACCGTTTTCCTTTCAATGCTACATTCAATACTAGAGCATTTAAGGCCACATGTCTCAGGCAGCGTGGGACGTGGCTGCACAGGTCAGAAGAGGGAAGTGCGCAAGAGGAGCAGATGGACAGCCCTCAGCAACTGCATCATGGCTGAAGTGCTTAGGAGATGAAGCAGGAAAGCAATGGAGACGAAGACCGAGGCTGGCCTCCCGTGGAATATCAACACCTACAGGACCAGCCAACAGAAGAGGAACACATTTAGAAAGCTGAAGATAAAAGAGAAGAGAGACATATCTTAGCCCAGGTTCTCCCCAAAGCAGAGTCTGAGACGATACTTTGGTGTGGGCATTTATGCTGATAAATCATTCCTGAGACTGGGAGGGAGTGCTGGCAAGTGCTGAACAAGGAGCGAGAGTCCATCTGAGTTGTCTCATTGAACTCACCCCCACTACGGGCATCAAGAGTTCAGTCCTGCTAGTGACCTCTGAAGAGCGACATATAATATACCCCAAAATTGTCCACACCAGGATACATAAAGGGACAGTATTTATTCATAGGCTCCAGTGCCAAGTGGTCATAGTATGCCCCTTGGGTTGATAACACCCTTGCCCTCTCAGGTTTACGCTGCGTCAGAATGACTGAAAGGGTTTCCGTAGAGGTCTCCCAGGGTACTGGGAGGAAGCCCTGGAATAGACATTGGGAGATCTATGAGGGTGAAGCCTTCACTTGACCAGTGTGTGCTGATGGGTGCCTCGGTAAGAGCTGGAGTAAAGAGGAGGGGCCGGAGAATTAGAGGTGAGACCAAACACTTAGAATCTTTACATCACTCATATCTGCTCATGTGCCGCATGAAACACAATTCATCACACACACTTTGTTGATTTAGTCATTGTCTGGAATCTCTAAAAAATATTTATTTATACAAGGGTGAAAGGAACAAGCTACTGTTACAGCTACTATCACCCTAATGCCTTCATTAATATTCATCATCTTTCTTCTACCACCCACTCAGGATTTCTCTCATCCTCAGTCAGCACCTAAGTGAGCTGAGCTTGCTTGCTCACCTCATGGGGAGACTTCATCCATGAGAATCTGGAGCTCACAGTTGTTTATTTCTTAGTGCATCATGAGTCCTGCAGTTGCTCATTTACAGTTATCATTGGGCAGGAACTTAGGTGTACTCCTTGGGGTCTGGTGGCCATCAGATGGCCAACAGGTGGTTAGCTAGAATCCTCAAGAGATGGAGCCAGAACAAGATCCATGCATTTGTTTCTGCTGCTGAGAGAAAAACACTTAGTAATGCCAACAGCAAGGTCAAGGTTGGTGAGAGGGAGCCCATTCAGTAGGACCCATGCCTATGTCTCTTCCTGCGACCATGGTTATTTCTCTGGGCCCATCATTTGAACATGAAAAATTTAATTAAAGAATTATTATGTATAGCTTGATGTGGGGATCATTACACATACAAGCAGACCTCATTTTCTTACATTTCACTTTATCGTGTTTTACAGATGATGCATTTTTTACAAACTGAAGGCAAGACCCTCCACCAGCAAAAGGATTCTGACTCGCTTTATGACGGTGGTCTGGAACCAAACCTGCAATATCTCCAAGGTATGCCTGTTTATCAGAACATCAAGTGTACGCCTTAAATATATACAATTTTTATTTACCAGTTGTTTGTCTACAAAATTGCCAAAACAAATAATTATTAAGTGTAAGCGAGTATTTTAAATAACAAGAAATTGTCTAGTAAGAAGTACAGAGAACTTCAAAGAATATAGGAATAGCAGATGTGAGAAATAGCCAAAGCCCTGGCTGGTGTGGCTCAGTGGCTTGGGCGTCATCCCGGGCACTGAAAAGTGGTTAGATTCCCGGGCAGAGCACACACCTAGGTTGCAGGCTCAGTCTCCGGTAGGGGGAGTGCAGGAGGCAGCCGACTAATGTTTTGCTCTCACATGGATGTTTCTATCTCTCCCTTCCCCATCCTCTCTCGCTAAACATCAATTTAAAATATTTTTTTAGCCCTGGCTGGTTTGGCTCCGCGGTTAGAGCATCGGCCTGTGGTTCAGAGAGACCCGGGTTTGGTTCCTGCTCAGGGCACATACCTCAGTTGCAGTTTGTCCCTGGCCCTGGTTGGGTCGTGTGGGTGGCAACCACTCAATGTGTCCCTTTCACGTCGATGTTTCTCTCTCACTTCCTCTCTCTCCCTCCAGCTCTATCTGAATAAAAAATGAAAAAATGTTCTCGAGTGAGGATGAAAAACAAAACAAAAAAAAACAATAAAATATTTTTTTAAAAAAATAGCTCACTACCCCAGGAAGAAGATAGAGCACCCAAAGAAGAAGTCCCCCAACTCCAGGGCTGTGATCAAGACCTTGTTGCAGAGGATACAGCTGTGGCTTACTGGATGGCAGTGATGTCGCTGTGGTGTCATGCTGGCAGAACTTGCCGGATGTCTTCTCCAAGGTGTTGGTGGAAGTTGTTCATGGCACCCCCGAACCCTGGGCTGCAAACTCCAGAGAGACGGGACGCTGCTGGCTGGGAGGTGCTGCTGGCCGCCTGCAGCTGCAGAGCTGGAGAAGCCACAGAGCTGCAGGAGCCTGGCCAGCTGAGGAAGGAACACTCCTTTCTCCTGCAATTCCTCTCCCACCCTGCTACTCTCTAAGCTTAAAACTGCGCCATCTGGCAAAGGGAAACATTGAAAGGTCCCAGATTTATTTTCACAAAGCGGGGGAAAGAGGGGACTCTGGAGCTGAGGCAATAGGTAGATAAGCAGCATACATGACCACACCGCTCACGGGCGGGCTGCAAACCCTCCGGGTCTCGGGAGATGCCGACCGGCCATCACAACACGGTCCATTTGTCTATCTGGTTTTTAAATGGCTCTCTGTGGAGGATAGTTTCTGATAGATATTAAGGTAAAATATGAAAATTGCCACACTTTGGTTCTATTCCCATACTCTTCCCCCAAATTTTCTCATTTCTAATCTTCCAATATTGTTCCCTCCCCATCGCTGGATCAATCAGCTAAACCAGTCACCCCTGTGCAGGAGATGCGTGTATCTATACCTTGGGTCACATTCACCTTCACACAAGGTGAATGAATGACCAGCGTCACACTGGAGGGATTTCCCCTTACCACCTTCCTTCAGGGTCTCCTCTGAGTTTGGTTATTATGTGGCAATGGGGCCCAGAAATCGAGAATGATCCATCTGTGAGTTAGCCCCATGTTTTTCCTTCTAGTAACTGGTTATAGGGATCCCTGTCGTGAAGCCAAGGCTGCCAATGGAGAGGGGGTGGGCACATCAGTGACAGTATCCCAGCAACTCGAGTTGCTGCCAGAGGAATCTGGGCCACATACTCCTGAAGCGGACATGTGTCCTCCAGGCCTGCATGGGACTTTTCCAAATGAATCACTCGTGATGTGATAGATTGCTCCTACAGTCAAGCTTGTGAGTTGGTGGATCTGATAAGACCCAGCTAAGGATGGTGTCTCTGATGTCACAGTCGGTTTCCCTTGGAGAGGGGCTCAGTCTCTACCGCTCCCAGCAGCACACCAAGGACTGCTGTTCACCACATGGCCGTCCTCTGTTGCAGAGGGCACACGCTGCGTCAGGGCCGAGGGTCTGTACCAGAACTCTCCTACGGGGGCGGACCAAAGAGACCGGCGGAGCTTCTGTCTACATAAGGGCCACTAGACCTCTGGGTCACGTGGCATGAAACTGCTGCTGATGACAACAGCAACTGCTGACTAAGAGTGAGCCGAGGGCGTGGAGGTGGTGTGCAAAACATGTCCAATGCAAGCAGAAAGAAGTAGGGAACAGGATTATAGAAAAAAAGGGGGGAGGATATAAGATATTTTAGGAGGCTGGTAAAAAATGTTTATTTTACATAAAACAAGGTAAGCGAAAGCATGTGTTATGTTAAATAGCAAAATAAAAGTCTTAAGTGGCCTTGTGTGGGAGCAGGTCAGGTTTGTGTTGTAAGCAGAAGGCAGGTTGGTAGGAATCACATTGAGCAGAGTCCCCCAGTCGTACCTCAGCACAGTGGGGGATCCTGGAGGGGTTACAGGTGCACCACGTTCTCGATCTGTCAGCACTTTGGGACAGCCAGGACAGTGGGATCCTCCGAGACAGTCCCGTGCCACTGGCTGCTTTAGTCATTCATCACTGTCTGTATGGACCATGACACTGGGAAATGCAGTACTGGGAGACAGAAAGCAAGTAGAGCGCATCTGGGAAACACTCTTCTAAAGGTTGGCAGAGACAGACAGAGGGAAGTACTACTTAAGGTGTTTGCTTGAATATTTAGTATGGAGAGATTTTTAATATGCCTATGTGCTTACAAAAGAAAGGGGGAAAGGAAAGAGGAAGGAAGGAAGGAAGGGAGGGAGGGAGGGAGGGAGGAAGGAAGGAAGGAAGGAAGGAAGGAAGGAAGGAAGGAAGGAAGGAAGGGAGAGGGAGGGAGGGAGGGAGGGAGGGAGGGAGGGAGGGAGGGGAAAACAAAGAAAAGAAAAAAGAAAGAGGAGGGGAGAGAGGAGGGAGGAGAAGAGAAGGGAAGAGGGGAAGGAGCAAATCTCCAGTGTTTCCTCAATAGGACTTGACTGGGTTAAATAAAGTGTTCTCCATTTCTAAACTTTCCTTGAGTATTAAGTAGAAGCTTATGAAATAGAGCCTCAGGTGTAGGTCACTGGTACCCAGCTCAGTCCAATAAAAGGCTGTAAGAGTTAACACAAGCTTCAGTGACATCGAGGAAGGACAAAGCCCTAAAAGCCAGCAGCAGTACGTAGAGGAGGCAAAGTCGGGTAAGATCTTGGTAAGTACAGAAAAACTGCTGCCACAACCGCAGTTAGCACTCCGTGGTGATACAAGTTTACCTGTCCCCTGAAATGGATTTGCTATTCCTGTCATCACACCGGTTTTGCTCGGCTTGGTTTTCTTAATGGATTAATATAATTGGGATTTATAGGCTATAATGCATTATAATAGATAATTGGGCTTTTTTTTACATTGTGGCTGTTTTCCTCTAAAGAAGCCATTATTCAAAATCTTTTTAAAAAAACCTATTAACTAATAGATCTATAAACATCTCCTAAAGGTCTTCTCTGCATAATTTTTATAGTGTTTTAAAAAATTAGTATGTATCCATATTTTTAGTCAGAATAAATTATATGTATGTATCTATATATCTATTATCATATGACATTAGTTGGATTAGAGTAGTTAGATTAACATGTATCATACATTATTCCAAGTTTTCATTTCTTTTTTCCTCATTTTATTATACTTATTGGGGTGACACTGGTTAGCAAAATTATACAGGTTTCAGGTGCACAGTTCTATAACACATTATCTGTACACTGTATTGTGTGTTCACCACCCCAAGTCAAGTCTCCGCCCATCACCACTGATATCCTCTCTACCCTCCTTCCCCTCCCAATCCCCCTCCCCCTGTAATCACCACACTGTTCCAAGCTTTAATTTCTGATAAGAAGGGCTCACATAAGTTCCAAAGCTTGGACAATTTCCCACTCAACATTTAATCAGATTCTGCTTTCTTTATCTCTGTTGATATGTTCTATTTTTAATCTCATTCTGTTGATTCTATTTTTCTATTTTGCATACTGACAACTTATTTGATTCTGGAAAGTGCATGTTTCCTTGTACGTATGTTTTAGTATCGTTGTCTATTCCTGGTGCAGAGCAGAATAACTCCTCACTCCCAGGCAGCTCACTAGGTTGCTTTAATATCATAAATATGATGTCCTAGTAAATATGTAAAACAACGTAATCAATATGACAGCTGTTAAAATCCTTTCTTATAAACAACAGTTTACCAAAAAAAAAAAAAAAAAAATCAAAGAAAAATGAGGTGAATTTAGAAGTACAGGCATCAGCCCTGGCCAGTTTGGCTCAGCGGTTAGAGCGTCCACCTGCGGTCCGGAGAGACCCGGGTTCGGTTCCCGCTAAGGGCATGTACCTCGGTTGCGGTTTGTCCCCGGCCATGATTGGTCGTGCGGGTGGCAGCCACTTGATGTGTCCCTTTCACATCGATGTTTCCCTCTCTCTCTCTTCCTCTCTCTCCCTCCCACTCTATCTGTACAAAAAATGGAAAAATGTCCTCAGGTGAGGATAAAAAAAAAAAAATTAGAAGTACAGGCATCAGAAGAAGACAGAGTTCGAATGGGGCGTGAGAGCAGAGTGATGGAGGAATGGTGGCTGGGGAGTCACAACATCATTGAAAGGAAACATCTCAGCTAGAATGAGAGAATATTAGGACTGGAAGATACTGAGATTATTTGGTCGCTCCCCTCAGTGCACCAAAGACCCCAGAAGGAAAGAGCCATTAGGTGCTCTGTTTCCAGTACCAGTTCAAGAAGCCGAGCTTCACTTGAAGCACTTTCAGGACCACAGGAGCATCCCAAAACTGCAATATTTAGTGACATGCATAGCATTCCCGTATGCTCAGAAAGTGGGCCTCTCCTGAACAACGGCAGGTCTGAGCAAAGACTATGTAAGGCACACAAACCATTTATGCAATGGATGGTTTTTCCACCTGTGAAACACAAAGCATTGGCACTCAAGCTCTCATTCTATTGATATTCTTCTCCTCCCACGAAGTTCCCTTTTTTTCTATTTATATTGATATCTAAACTTGTTCCTTCACACACACACAGACAAGCCATGCAATGAGAGCAAGAAACATTTTGCAACCAGGAAAAAAATTATTCAAACCTCTATACTACCCTCAATCCAACACCCTAGGGAAAGGGCATCTTAGCATCAGAGGTATAGTTCCATCTCAATCATGCTTGGAGTGATTTGCTTTTTCAAAGCACAATATTTATATCTACATTAAGATTCGTGGTGATATTACATTTTTTTCCTCCCCTGGAAACATACTTTTATGTTAATAACTCTGGGGCTTGTTCTGGGAGTTTTCCTAAGTAAAGGACATCTGCCCTCTATCCCCAGAGACTAAATAATATTGGAAATTTTAAATAAAAGATTTTCTTTTTTCTTTTTCTTATACTTAGTATGTTTGCAAAGCCCTAGAGGCCAGTCATGGAGATCATAGGTATGATTTTGGTGAAAGGGTAGAAACAGAAGGCAGTGTAGCTAATTATAAGGAATATAAACCTGCAATCTGATTACTAGTGACATCTTTGGCAAGTTACTTTCTATCTCCAAGTTTCAGTTTGATCTTCTACAAAATAATAACAGTAACAAAGCAATAATAAAACCTACCGCAAAGGGTTTGGGTAATAATATATATGATCATTTATATTATGGCCTTTGTATAATAATCACCTGACAAATGATAACTATTATTGTTCGCTCTCTGTAGAGATAAAGGAGTATACATCTGTATTCATGCGTGTATATTTGTACAGAATGAGTTATAATGAAATAAATTGATATATACATAACTGATAAACTTCTTTTTTTTTAATCCTCACCCAAGGACATTTTTGCATTCATCTTCAGACAGAGCGAGAGGCAAAGAGGGAGGAAGACAGAGAGAAACATCCATGTGAGAGAGACACATCAAGTGCCACCCACACGACCCAACCAGGGCCAAGGACAAACTGCAACTGAGGTACATGCCCTTAGCGGGAACCGAACCTGGTCTCTCTGGACCATGGGCCGACGCTCTAACCATTGAGCCAAACCAACAAGGGCCTGATAAACTTTTTTTGAAACAAAAATGCGGCCATTCATTTGCATATGTTGTGAATGTAGGATAACTATTTTGAATAAAAAATAGTTTTATGTGAAAGAGTTATCTGTCATGTTCATACCAATTTTTAAAAACTATATTAATGATTAGACTCCATATGACATGACTACTAATAATTAATTTATGGATCATAAAGGTAAAATATTCATCTTTAAATTAGTGTCATTTTATTTTATTATTATTTTTTTAATCCTCACCCGAGGATATTTTTCCATTTATTTTCACATAGAGTGGGACAGAGGGAGAGAGAGAAAAAGAGAGAGAGAGAGAGAGAAACATCAATGTGTCACATCAATTGACTGCCTCTTGCAGGACCCCAACCGGAGCCGGGGACCCAACCACAACTGAGGTATGTGCCTTTGACCATAATCACACCTGTGACTCTCTGGTCCAAGGGCCAATGCTCTAACTGCTGAGCCAAACTGTCCAGGGCTAAATTAGGGTCATCTTAAACTGTGTCAGTCAAGGTCTATGTGCTATTAAATCCATACCATTTAAAAATATTTTCTCATCAGGGACACTGCTGTAGTTACTGCTTTCATTCATGATCCTGGCTTATACAAATAAATGGTACGTAAAGTTTAATATCTGTTGTTGCTCACTATTTTTAGTCACGTGGAGGTGGGAACATGATTTGTCGAAATACGAGGACCAACCCTCGGATCACAAAGGCTGTGCCTCAACACACTGGAAGGTAGAGCCAGGTTTTAAATAACTATTTTTTTTATTAAGTCCACACTAGTTAAGTACATATGAATGCATACACTCTACATTATCATTTATATTTAGTAGGAGTGGCGGTAGTAATAGGCACAAAGGGGAATGGGAAGAACATTGTATCCTGCAATTATATTACACAGGCCTCGCTCCAGAAAACCTAATGAGGGGAAGAACGTCTTTTTAAAACAAGTGATTTTCTTTCATAATGTCCCTTGTTGTTCTCTGAATTATTTTAGTTATAATGATATAGAAATCCCTAGTAACTCTCAAAGTTGGGAATGTTTGTATGTGTGAAAATTTTCAATACAGACAATAATAATAATTTTAGTATCTTTATGGGCAGGAAGCAAGTCTAATACTTCCTTCTCACAACGCTCAAATAAATATCCCTATACGGAATCAAATACATGCCGAAATGTTTTTATTATTATTGTGTTTGAGTGGAATCACTCTTTTTCATTTAAAAATCATGAATCTTTCATAGTTATATTAGGTTCTGATAGTCTTTTCATTTTAAAGTAAAGATTTTCAAATATTCATGAAGCACTTTTGCATACTGTGATTGATTTCTCCCTTCTTATTTGTTGACAATCCTTCTTAAACTGCTTATATAAAAGTTGACTAAATTATGAAAGTTGGCCACTGCGTTCATACCCAGACATTCTGAGTTAAGTGGAAATACAATGGCCTTCCCACAGAGTATAAAAGGCATTCTTGTGGCTACCTGATGTTCTAATTCTCACTCATGAAAAATACCAGCTGGAATCGGAGAGGAATACCCCACCTTCATGCACAGCCCCAGCAGTGAGAGGGACCCACTGAAAAACGCTCATTGAAGAGAGTACATTCTCCCACTCGGGGTTCTTGTTTTGTTTTGGTGGGTGCTAACATCAAGCCTTTCATGCTTATAAAATAAATAACAGCTTAGAGTAGTGGTCAGAGTGCCCGAGGCTTTTTGATGTATTTTTAAACTGCCTCCTCCACAAATATAACCTAATTGCTAAAGAATGTTGTTGTTGTTGTTTTAAATTTGTTCCTATAAGGTTTCTACCACATTGATTTTAGATGTTGTACAGAGGAAAAGCTCAAGGTCCCTCTTACGCAGCATTTTGCCATTTTAAGCCCATCGGAAAGGGGATACACTTATCAAAAGAGTATTTCCCTGTGGTTCTCAAATGAAAATTTAAAAACAGTTGAGGATGTCTCTCGATTCTGGGAGGGGACATAAAACAGTCAAAGAGGAGAAGGTTTCACCCAAGCCGTGTGAAGGGAGTTTTATAGCCTTCAATAGACATTCAGTAAATATTGTGAACTACTTTATGAATCCAACATCCAGGACACTGCAAAACAAGCTTGTCTTTCTGAAGGCAGAATCCGCCTTGCATGAAAGCCATGCAGCCTGGCCTTTGAACAGACACGATTGATAATTTGAATTAGAATTGAAGATTTTACAGCCTTATTTTGGGGGTGCATACAGCTCAATCCTGACCAGTGCGTCCAGATTTATAGTTGGAACTGTTTGTAGATTGCAAATTATGTATATTTATCTTTTGTTGCTTTGCATATAAGGAGCACATTTTAAAATACAAAGCAAAGTGTTTGAAAAGCCTGTGCATAGTACCGTGCATAGTTGTATCTGAGTTTAGTGTCTTTTATTTTTTTTATTTCTGTGTACTACCTAAAGATGGGTAAAAGAAAATAGGTGTTTTTTTTTTTTAATTCATGCTTGTGGACATGAATTCATAAAGTTATGAATGAACCATACAAGTTAGGTAATTTAAGTAATTGGTAAGAGCAGGACTTCTCATCCAATAAAATATTTCAGTGTTTTTCTTTTTTGGGTTTTAGTTTTGTTTTTGTTTATTTTCTTAAAAGACATTTTGTGTATATATTCACTTACGCTGTAAGAAGTATTTATTCCAAGTAATATATTTGAAAGTCAGAAAAGTTCTTCAGACAATAAAAGCCATCAGTTGATGATTATATTTTAGCCCATGACTGTCAATCATTAAAATTCATGTTATTACAGTTACTTCTAAATTCACAAAAAGACCCCTTTGTGTGTAATGGCCTGGAGAAGTAACCTAATACATAATTATGGTCCCTTTGAAAATGCTAATTATAGTATGAAGCAAAATATCTTCTCTACCATGACTGGAATAGCCAGATGATTACACCCTATCTCACAGTTAATCAGGGATACTTACTTTTGGCTTTTACCAATGGACCCAAGTTGATTGACTGATTTAATTAACTTTATATAGGTTCATACATATGCTGGATGTGACAACCAATCATATGTTTTTAATTTCTTTATTTTATTTTATTTTATTTTTATTGTTAAAAATATTACAGACGTCCCCCTTTTTTTTCCCAATTGACCCCCCTCCTTCCTGCTCTCATACCCCACTTGCTTTCCCCAACCTAATGTCTGTGTTGATTGGTTGTGTATATATGCATATAAGTTCTTTGGTTTATCTCTTTCCACCCCTCCAACCCTCATCCCTCTGAGGTTTGTTGGTCCGTTCCCTACTTCCATGACTCTGGATGTCTTTTGGTTGACATTTGTTCATTATGTTCCACAAATAAGTGAGATCATGTGGTACTTGCCTTTCTCTGACTGGCTTATTTTGCTTAGTTTAATGCTCTCCAGGTCCCTCCATGTCATCTCAAAGATGAAAAGATCTCTCTCTCTTACAGATGCATAGTATGCTAAAGAAAGTGACCTCAAAACAGAGGCTGAAGAGTGATAACCCCAGGAAGAATCTGAAGAAGGCTGCCTTGAAGAAAAACCTGATGAAATCTGTCCCAAAGTGAGTGTGAAGTCTATCTTGAAAGAGAGTCTGGAGAAGACAGTTCCAAAAAAAGTTTGAAGAGTGTGGTTCTAAAAAAAAGAGTCTAAAGTGAATGGCCCTGGCAGAGAACCCAAAAGGAAGTGACTCAGACATGATTTTGAAGAGAATGGCCCTGAAAAGGGGGCTGACGAAGATGAGTCAGAGAAGAATCTGAAGAAGATTGCTCTGAAAAGCGGTTTGAAGACGGCCCCGAGAGAAAGTTTGATGAGGAATCAGATGAAAAGGAAGGAGAAGATACATATGAAAAAGTTTTTGATGATGAGTCTGATGAAAAGAGGACAAAAAAGATGCAGATGAAAGGGGGCCTGAAGATGCTGATGAAAAGGAGGAAGAAAAGGATGCAGATGAAAAGATGTTTGAATATTTCGATGAAAAAGAAGATGAAGTAGATGCCAAGGAGGATGAAGAAGGTATAGGTGAAAACATGATTCCAATGAGACAGTGTTTGATGATTCTGATGAGAAAGGGACTGTAGGTGGTTTGGGGAATGTTCAGGAAGAGGGGCCCTGTCCACAGGCAGCAGCTTTATACTCAGTAGTGATGAAGATGATGTTGATGATGATAATATTTAATTTCTTAAACTTGCCTTTGAGGGAAATTCATGCATCTACATTTGGCCAATGTTCCAGGGGAATTACTAGTAGTATTAATGAACATTGCATAGTTATAGGATGCCATTAGATTAATGCATTGACTTTTTCATTGTTACCTGTATTTAATGATTTTAAATATATGTTAATTGACTTAAAGTTTCTATAGGATTTGATAAATTATAATTATGCAATCATTCTTTATTTGTTAAAAGAGCCTTTGATTACAAGTAAATGAGCACAATAAAACTTGGCAGGATGGTATCAATCAAGCAATACTTGTTAATGTAAGAGAATGACATTCCTCATGGCCATTATACGAATTATGATTTCTAAATTCATGCTTTGGTTTCTGCAATACCCATCCCATAATTTCTGATCATCTGGAATTTGAAAAATGTACAAGAGGATTTTGAAACCAGATTAAATCTTGTGTTTATATCTTGAAGCTGCCATGTGATCCAAATCAGGTAGATTCAACATCAGATAAATGAAAGTGTTAACTAATCAGTGGTATTTATTTATCAACTACTGTGTGCAGAGTATCAATACTTGAGAGCAGAATCAGTAAGAGTATCTAAATCAGGATTGACACACGTTTTCTGTAATGAGTTAAACAACAAATATTTTCTGCTCCATGGTTTGTTTAACTTACATTTTATTGCAAAAGTAGCCATAGACAACATGTGAACAAATGGGTATGCCAATTTTCAAATAAAATTTTATTTATAAAAACTGACAGTGGTTGGATTTGGCCTACTTGTCATAGTTTACCAACCCCTGATCTAAATAAACAGAACAGATACATACTCACCTTTGAAATGCTACAAACAAAAGGTGTTTTTTGTTTGCATGTTTTCTGCCTAGGACTTGCTTTCAAAGTGTATTGGCCAGCTGGGCTCCACTGGAGTATCCTTTAATTTCATACTGGTTGAGAGGATTGCTAAGAGAAGTGCAGTTGAAAAGTTCTTCAAGAACTCCCCCTCTAAATCCCAGACCGTGGCAACATTTTCCTTTCCAAATATGATTAAGGAAATACAATCTTTAATGAGATTTTTTTTTTTCTATCTGCTATATACTTCAGAAAGAATAAAAAGCTTCCTGATGTTTCCCCATACAACTACATTGTTTCTCATAGTTACTCAGTTAATTTAATATTCTAATTGAGCCCCAGGAGCTTAGCTTATGCCAATTTTTTTTAGAAAGTCTTGTGGTACTTAAAGGGTTTTTAGTATCATTAGGGCATCAATACACAGATATACAAATATTACAAGTGAATACAGTGAAGAAAATAAAGATATAAATCATAACAAGGAGGTTAATACTTCATGTTAGAAATCCACTTCATTGAGCAATTAAGTTTGTGGATCAAACAAGTAACATCATATATGATCAATAAATACATGCTGACATGATGCACCAATGTATGGAAAAACCAAGAACTAAAAACTGTAAGAAATATTCTTATTTTGGCAGGCTCTTCCCATCAGTTGTTTTCAGTCACTATCATTCTGTCACAGAAAGGGGGAGTGTTAAAAGGAAAGCAAGTTTCTTTTATAGAGATATGTTCCTTGTCTCAATTTTGTGAGTTTGTTTCACTTTCTAATTTTATTACTATTTCATATGTCACATTTTCTGCCAATCACTGAACTGAGAAACAGAGGATGAAAATCTGGCAAATCCATTGAACTCTCAAATGTTACAGTGAAATCTAATTTAAAATTAAAATTAAATTTAAATATTAAATCTAAAATGAGAAATCAGAGAATCAACTTCAAGTTAAAAATAAATCGTTATCCAAAAATATTTAGAAATTTCTATCTTTCAAAGAACACACACACACAAAATTTATATCCCCAAGCCTAGATACAAAATTCACATTTTGGTCTTTCTTAATTTCTGAACCAACATTAAAAAGATAGAATTTCAACTTGTGCCAAGCATTATAGGAGTTTGCATGGAAAACATTTTAAAACTAAGAACAAGATATTTTAATTTACCCATCATGAGCTTATAATCTCCTTGGTGAAACAAAGGTAATATACAAAAATAGATTAAAATAAACCTATATTTAACACTGATACATTGCTTCTTTTATATATGCTCTCATTTAGAAAGGAGGTCAGTGTGGGCTTGATGAGTAAAAAGAGACTTTATGAAACTGAGAGAACTGAATGAGTCTTTGAATGACTGTTAGAATTAAAGTATAGACAATATACAGGTCCCTAAAGTACAAAGAGCAATTTGGACTTGACACTTAGGATACTGGAATCTATTTCAGTATTCCAAAAAGGAGAGTGATGGAACAAATTCATACTCATTTACTTAGATCATCCAAAAGTGAAAAATGATTAAATGAAAAAATACATATATGTATATGTGAAAATCTTAGCATACAACAGAGCTGAATAAACCTTAGCTGTTATTATTATCTCTTAGTATATAATCTCTTCAATTTACAGATAAGAACACCAGGCCCCTAAATGGTGTAGTGATTTGCTCTTGAGATACTGGAGAGTCACTGATAGGCAGGCCTCTTTCTACTCAATCCTGATTAAGAGAGATAAGCCTAGAAGGCTCTGATGGCTTCCCTGGAGTTCTACAATCTGGTAGCCTAGGTTTGATGGGCTAAGTTGGTGGTCTTGCATACTAACAACTTAAAAATAGATGTAGAATTTAAATGGAGAAGAAAAAGACAACAATCTGGCTTTCATTCTGAATAAATTCTAACCCTGAAATCCCTATTGCCCAAGTAGATATTAACATGTTTCTATTTAAGGTGTTAAACAGCTTGCGTTTGAATTCCATCTCTACCATTTGGAGGGTATGAGACCTTTAATTTACGGAACCTCTCTGTCTCAATTCCCTCATCTTTAAAATAGAACATACCTCACTCACATAGATGTGATGATTAAATTATTTATTACCCAAAAAGAGATTAAAAGAGAGTCTGGTATATAGTAAGCACTCCATAAATGATAGCTATAATTATTACTCACCTTTATTGATCCCGGAGTCTATCCATAGACTTTGCTTATTGAATGCATCATTAAACTGTTTTAATTATTTAGAATCACTGGTTCATAGGGACATTGAATGCTATGCAAGGAAATTCTGTTGAATAAGGCAGATAAGATATATTCACTTTTCTGTGCCCCATCCTGAAACCTCACTAATGTGAAATTCAAGGAAATAGGAAGTATTAAAAGGTATACAACATGTTTACATAACAACAATGCTAAAAGGAGAGGAGGTGAAAACAGATGAGAATGTTAACACAATTTTCAGAGTTGGAACACAGCTGGTTGAAGTGGAACTATCAACAGAACAGCAGCACGGAAGCGTAACTTCCTGAAGCGAGAGCTCGTTTTCATCACGGAATCCCAGAGAGGATCAGAAACGGGAAGAACCAGTTACCTCTGAAAACGAGGATAAGGGGTCAGATAAATTGTCTGAAATTTTATATAAAGGACAGTTACAATCCCACTTTTTCTGGCCTCATGCTGCTGGGCAATCCCCAACATTCCTGGGGCCACAGAAGACTTGAGGACATCCCTGCAGAAGGGCCGCAGGCACACACAGCCGAGTCTGAAACCAGGAGATGAAGAAACTCAGGCCTTCATTGACTGACTGACCAACTCACTTCCCATGCGTACATTTCACTGGAGGTTAGGAAAGTCCAGCATAATCCAATGCTCAGAATTAAAGTTTCTATAAAGATCTTGATTTTAAATAACATTCAATTAAAGGTCATGGATAATGAAAGTCTTTCAAAATGTATTCACCTTCTTGATCTTTCTTAATTCCACTTAGTATTTTACATTAATTAAGCAGTTGGTGACTGAACAGGCAACCTCAGAGAAGTGTGGGAATCCTTGAGTTGAAAAGATTCATGTCTATGTCTCATCTGGTGCCTGGATGGCTACAAACTCTACAGGTTTGCTGTTCACATACGGCAGAATTGCAGATGGCTGCTTTGGGAGTTAACTCCTCAGAGAGAGCCTAGGACAGCCTCAGGATTCTCCCTTAGCGCTGGAGGCATCTGTGTTTTCTAGCAGAGAGAAGTTGGTTAGAAGAGAGCTGGAAGACCTGCTAGTGATCTTGGTGGTCAGGTAAAGAGGGACAGGCATCCCACGGGGAATGGGAGTCGTGTAGATCTCACATTATTGGATGAGTGAACCGCACTGGAGGCACATGAGAATCTGATAGAAAGAATTACAGCTCAGCCTGCTCTGACAGCCCGTTCTAGTTCCCCTCATCGGTGATGCTGTGGCACCATGTGAATCTTCAAGGACCAAGATGCCTCACAGGGGTAAGGCACGAGCTGGGGAAAATCCTGAATGAACTGAACATTAAAATGCCTAAGACAAACACACACCTGGAATTTATATTTATTCACCAGAGTAATGTTTCTACCTTCCAGGAAAAAAAAAAAAAAAAAAAATGGGGGTATGAGATACTTAAGTTTAATTACAGAAAAGTAAATAAAGTTACATTTTTTGCCAACTTGGGTGTTTTTTGGCTGGGAAATTTATACCTACTGGCTTTATAACTCCTCCTCTACCCAAGTCCTGCTGGAACCCACCCCACCAAAGTTGCATTTTATATCATTTTCCCCCTGCACTATATTTTCTCTTTGGTGGTATGTGCTTTCCCAGGATATGAACTCCGTCTCTATAAAAATGAATCCAAATTCTCTTCATTTTTAGCTTCCAACTTTTCCCTGAATTCCAAATGCAATGTTCAGCAGTTTATCTATATAATCATCTCAAACTCTCTCAAAAGATGCAAACTTGCTTTTCCTGTCTTAGTCCTTTAACTTGGGCTGACATACTCCCCCAGCCAGCTGAGACTCAACTGCAGCATTTTCCCTAGAAACTCTACCCTTTACTCTTGGCTCACCTGCACTTGTTCTCTCTCCTAGGACCTAGATTTCTGGCTTTATTCTCTGGATCCGACACCTTCATCTGGCACTTTGCACTCTAATATTCAGCTGTGTACCCTGACTTCGTTCATAATTGTAATTTTGAGCACTCCCTCAGTTTTGTACTATTCCATTGCCTCAAGTGACCATCTTTCCTTCCCATCCAATCCCAAGTACCAGCCTGCAGGTGGGGAATACTGACAACCATAGCTCCCAGGGGTGCAGTTCTTCTACGTTCCCATCTTGGAATTCTCTTCAGAAACTTTCTACTCAGAAACATCTGGGTCCCCTCCCTCCCTCACTTTTTATACCCACTTGGTGTATCAGTGCTCTTAATTTAGTCTTCATAGTATATTGAACATTGGTTTCCTCCTTTGAATTCTCATTGCCAACACCTTAGGTTCTCACTTAGATAACTGAAATGACATCCTACCCTATTCCCCTACTTCCAGGTCTTCACCATTGAAATATAAGATGCTATACAAATCTTCTTAGTTTAAAGTTTCTTGAGTTATTCTTAATCTTATTCTGTAAAAGACTTATGTGGAAAGTCACACCAAAGGGAGATTATTTCCTTCCATCAGTCTTCGATGACTTCCCATTGGTGACAGAACAAGACCCAGGTACCGCTGTTTTTATGACCATATACTCTTCTACCTCCGTGAATTCAATATACAGTCTAACACGTCCTCTTCTGCTTCTAAACATTTGCCCTTATGCTTCCATCTTCCCCCAAGCCTGTACCTCACGTCTCTGCCTGTTGAAATTTTCCCATCCTTCAAGGCACAATGAGTGTTCCTTTATTCAGAGAGGCTTTCTTGATCTTTCAGTTGTAATGAAATTGTTACCTAAACTGCCTCTCCCGTCCACTTCAAACTTTGTGTGTACCTCTACCCAGCACGAATCACACTCTAACTAGATTATTCCTTTCTTTGATAATACCTCTCATGTTTTGTCCATGGCCTTTAGGAGAGTACTGAGCACGGAATGAATACTCGATGAATGTAAACTGAATATATTAGAATTTCAGAAAAAATACCAGTAGAAACACCATCTCCTTTTAAATTCAAATGCCCATCCTCTCTAATTTCCTCTACTCCATTCCGTTTCCACAATTACTCCATTCTAGTTCCATGGTGCAAATATGTTAATGTTTCTTGCTTTTGAGACATATTCCAAAATGGTGTGCTAACACTACCAGCTTATCAAAATGAGCGGGTATTACTAACATAGAGGCAAAGGAAATGGCATCGATCTTCATAATACCACACAGTGGGCCTTATAGAGAATATATATTCACTCAGTCAGGTTATTTCTTTATACAGAAGGAGCTTACTCATAGCCATTATAATTAGGATGACTACATCTCACCCTGACATTCCAGAGAGACCTCAAGAGTGTGGATGGGGAATAAACCATGCCTCGCATGCATTACCATGACGCTAATTAAAACCTGACAAAAATTGTCCCTTTATTATTGGTTTTGTGCAGAAACTTTAATGGGTCAGGAAAACATTCGAAAATAATTCTTTGCTTATAATTGTTTTGACTTAGAAGTTAAGAAATCCCACTTTTTAATTTTTTTTTTTTTTTAGTGGATGGCAATACATATAACATTCAGAACTCAGAATATTTATTCAGAGAAAAGGGCTTAAATGAGCATGAATTCTTTCTAGAACTAAAAAAATTATAGACAGCTTCTTATTTTTTAAAAGTTTTCCTCCTGAAGGTATGGTTATTTTAGCCATTCATTAACTATTCACAGTGCATTTATTAGGAAACTTGTATGTCAAATGAGTGTTAAAATGCAGCTATAGTTTACTTAGACTCCACCAACCTTTAAATAAATGTCAAAAGCACATAATATGCTGCAGACATTTTTCCTTTATTGTTCAAGGAACATATTACTGAATTGACAGTAGAATAAAGTCTATCAAATCAGAGAATAATGGAAAAGATATTCACAACTGAGTCCTACAGCGTTTGTTCAAACAAAAGATGGAAGAGAAGTCAAAGTTGCTCATATTATCGGAGTTTTTGACACCTCCCTCACTCAAGCCTTTCTGAATGAACCAGTATAGCCTGTTTTCAATAATAAATTTTCTGTGACCTCTTTCTAGCTTCATCTCAAGTAAAATTATGAGTTGTCTCTGCTTTGCACAAGGTTAGTATCTAACCATTTGTGCCATGAAGTCCAGCAAAGACTCAATTAGTGCTGATGAGGTGAGAACCGCTGGTGCCCACTGTTCTCTGTGTAGGTGGAGGATTAGAAAAAGAAATGAAAAGCTGTGTATGTCGTTGGGGAAATGGAAGCTCAGAGTTCATGACAATCTGGACTAAGTCCTAGTAAGAGGTTGTGAAAACCTCTTGTATGATAGTCTATATTCTGTTTGGATTTAATTACACCAAAAACTAAACACAAACTGCAACTCTTGAATACTATATATGAATCACTCTTCCTGAAAATATACTATACATGGAAATAGAATAATAAATGAGTCAAAATCCCATCCACAAGAAACTTAATTCTAGTGAAGGAGATAAAAATGAATATAAATGACTATAAATTGTGGCAGAATGGTAAATGCTCTAAGAGGAGTGTAAAAATGCAATAGAAAGGAAGGATGGTATTCTTTTGTGGTTTTAGAGGGTTAAGATAAGAGGTTTTACTTAGGAATTGGTGTTTAAACTGGATTGTAAATAACTGCTAAGATGTCAAGAAGTAGATGAAGTCATTAATAGAAATTTAAATATTCTTCCATCATCATGTATTGGAACCCCTTACCCTTTACCATCTCCCCAACTCCCTTTCCTCTCGTAACCACCATACTGTGTCTACGAGTTTTAGTTTGTTCATTTTTCCAGTTTGATCAACAATGCAATATATAGATGATGTATCAAAGAATTGTACACTTGATACCTATAAAATTTTATTAACCAATGTCACCCCAATTAAAAAAAAAAAAAAGAGCAGAAAAAAAGAAACTTTGATAGGAGGAAAATAAGCAAAAACATGTGCACTTCTCGGCTGTGATCATGTTAAATCAGTCTAACTCTTACATTTCGGATTTGTATGGAAGCTGAGAATCTTCTTAATGTAAGCTCATGCATTGAGTACTTCATGCTGCTATATAAGTTTTTCCAGTTATGTAGCAGAATATTTTATGTATTTGGAAAAATGTAAAAGCTTATGAAAGAATCCAGGTTTTGATGATTATTTCAATTCACTTTAGATTTCTCAGAATGAATTTTGTCAAACCAAAATGTGACCACATATATGACCAAGTCTCACAGTTTCCATGTATGCCAAATCCATTAAAATACCCTTTTGAAGGAATTTGTATATTTAAAGTTTTCAGACAAGTAAAAAGTACATGAATAGTGAAGTGAAACAACAAGATGCATAAATATTATTACTATCTCTTCAGGGAAATAAAAAACATGCTAAAATAGAACATTGGGATATTTCCCCATAAATCACCGAACCTCTCAAATTTGGAGTAAAGCCACATTGAAATAATAGAGAAACATGCAGGCCTGGCTTAATAGAGACCTGCCTGCACATATCTTCCCGATAGTATGCACTCAAAGCTCTCATCTACGGTGATTCTTTTAAAGATTGTGTGGTACAGCCATGCCTCAGAAAAAGTGGGGTTGGAGTATTAGGCATTTTGCCATGTAGTTGGACAAGATTCTAAAATCCTCCCAGAATCAGTTTACTCAAGCACAGATTTAAGCAAGAATGAAATTAAATAAAATAAGTATGGTGCTAATTCAATGCTTGGCACATAGTAGGGATTCATTAAATGTTAGTTTCTTCTCTGTAATACAGCAACAAATAGAGAGAGTTGAGTTGGTAGAAAAAGAGCATTTGGCTCTGTGTTTTGGACAGTGTACAGGGAATGAGCCAGGCACACAATTATAGCTCATTAACAATAAGGAGAGTTGCTTGCAGACTGAATTCCTTTCGCAACCCTCAACAGCGTAATGTTTAGCACACTATCCAAGCAGCTTTACAACTCAATTGTAAACATGTCCTGTTTGTCCATGAATCAACATATTTGCTGACTCAATTACTTTCTTTTTGGAAGGATATGGGATAAATTTACATTAATCATTCATATCTGAAGTACTGTCTCCTAACTCCACACCCCCAGCCCCTGCCTTCCAATGTAACCTAAAGTGTTTCTATTACCTTTGGCAGAACATAAGCAACCCACCTTAATTGGAATTACCCTTTCTTTTTAACTTCAAAGGCTTGAATTATGAATGGTTAAAAAATTGGAATTGTATCTGGAGAACAGACATTCTGCACAGTTATTTCTTTTTTCATTATTAGCATAGGTGTCTCCAACATCTGTTACATCTTATTGAAATCCATCAAGCTAAACACAGCTGCTATTCCCCTGGAAAGTGGGAATAAATGGTGAAGAAGTTAGAAAGGAACATTTTTGGTGTTGTTGTGGAAATAGGAGAGAGTCTGATTTTTATTGTTGTTTAACCTGGGTATCTTAGGATTTCCTTGGATTTCCTGAGACTATAATGTAGCAGATAGATGTAAGAAGTATAAACTGAAAACATCATTTGGAAGAAATCCATTTCAGGCACCTTGTAAACAAAGGGAATTTGCACTATATTTTGTTTCTGCTTCTCAAGAAATGTTTCTGTCTTTGTGTAATAATTTACAGTTTCTCTTTCCCCCTAAAGGCAAAAAAAGTTGATCATATAACACACCATTTCCTTAAAAACTGGAATGCACACCTACACAATGAAGTGGTGACCAGTGGCCCCAGGCAATGCAACAGCCAATGACGTTACCGGACATAAGTGAGAAGCTACTTGAAGCCACCAAATCAGTGTTTCTTATTCTTTTCTGTCCTGTGTCTTCCACTTGGTACATGCATCTGCCTGTATTAGAAAGCCACACACAGTTTTATAAGACATTTTCTTTACTGAACAAGTGCTTTAAAGTAATCTGCCAAAGTGAACAAAACCCAAAAAACTCAAATTTACCTCCTTCCAAAATGTGATCTCTGACCAGATTTGTTATTTTCTGCCCTAAGTTTTCTTTTTGTTTTTTTTGTGGGTTTTTTTTTTTTTAAGGCAAGGGCAAGACGCATCTTGTTTTGACCCTTACGCTAAAGCGCAATGAACAAGTGAGAAGCCAGCACTGTTTATCTTCATACTCCCTAACAACTTAGCGTAAGGCCTCTGTGAACTGTAACACGGAAGTCAAAGCAGCATTTATCATGTTTTTATTTGAAACCTTAATGAAAAATAAAAGGAGGATAAGATGGTCTATAATAGATTTAGGAAACATTTGAAAAAGTGAATAAAATCTGGCTCCAGGGAAGAATCTATTATAGGCAACTTACAATTCACTGCAATTGGAGCTGAACTTGAAAACATTCAAATTATGATTTAGTACTAAATTTCAGAGGCCTGAATGATCTTGGTAGTAGGTGAAAACCAGCACTATAACATAAATTGTTAGTCAAAGTGTCAAGCTTTATTCCTATCCCTTTTATTGCAAACTTGTTTACTCTATGTGAATGCTAACACATGCGATCTGGAGAAGCAAAACGGTCACAATTTTTTATGATTCAAGCACTCCCCGTTCACATGTCTAAGATGGGCTGAAAAGGCAATGTAAGTAGAAAAATGGATTGTGGGAAAGCTTTCCACCTGTAACACTAAAGGCTCTTCTTAACTTGACGACATATTTCTCTAACACCCTTGTGCATACCTGCCATTACATTCCTGTGTCCCTAATCTCACTAGGATCATTAGGGGATTCTCTGAGCAATCAGGCAAGCAATTACTCTAATGCAGTCTCAACACTAGCTGGTCAACTTGGGATCAACAGCCACTGTATTTGACTCAAACAGCACCGTTGCCAGTGAAGGAGTTTTATGCCTACATAGAGTGAGGATATGCGGGCGAAACTGTGTTCAGAAACTTTGCAAGAGAGCTTCTTTATTCACTTGCATCGAAGACTTAGCTCTAGTGAACATTTACGAAAACAATATCAATGCTTCTGCCTCAGAGGACCCTTTGGGGAAATCTAATAAATATCTGATTAAATTTGTCTCCTACATAATTACATCAAAGTCAAACTTGTTTAACCTTTTCAGTGTTTGGTTATCTCTGTATAGCCAAAAAGATGTTAATTGGCAACCTGGCGTCTCATGTACGGACACCACTGGTGGTTTATTAAGTTCAAATTTTATGGTGCAAATGAAAGGAGAATGAAGCTATCTTTTTAAAAAGTGAATTCAACTTTGAGATTTTTGTTTTTAAATGAAGGTTATGAATTTTTCAGTTACATTTTATTATTATATTATTAAAGAATATCAATTTTTGGAAGATAGTATGTGTGCATAGAAGTATTCTTTATGCCCTAGACATTAAACAACAGAGCTAAGAAAATTTTAAAGCAGGAGAGACACCCTACCCTACCCACCCTGCCAGCATTACAAAAGGACTTTTTCTTGAGAATTTACCCCAGGAAAAGATTCTACACACTTGACCAGCCTTCTCCAACTCTGTCATTGTTGTATCTCTTGAGCGTGCCCTTAAAAGACTTATAATTTAACATAAACGACAAGAAATAAAAAACACAGAAAAATGTTTTTAAAAATAGAAACTCAATGCATTAAATTATTATATATGCAAAAAAATGTAATCTATAACTCCTAAGTTTTGCTGAACACACTGAAGAATTTCTATATGCAAATAAAGCATGATGTTAAAATGGGAATTATCCTGCTGTCTTAGTTTTGGATACATAATTTTTAAAACATGCGATACCTGACTATTTAGTCAGGGACACTGACTTTTTTTTCCTCTGGAGTGTCAAATAAAAAAAATGACAGCATCTAACACAGCCATAGCCATCCAGTGCAAATGAATCAAAATTACATCTTTATTTTTTTTGTCAGATTGGCAAAAACTATAACATATTTTTCGTTGTGCTGCAGAATTTTAGTAATGAGTTTCTGTGTGCCATGAAATGATAAAGGTTGAAAATCACTGCTATGAACCGTTACCACCTCCGGGATGTATAGAAAGGGATATGACTGATAAAGGTGTAGGAAGAGAAAAGGTTCCTCTGAGAGTCCATCGGCAGAGCAGCGTGCTACCTCAGCAGGGAACCCTGGGAGAAAGTGACACCTGCCTGCGGGGAGCTGTCTGGTGGAGCCTGTGACTGCTGAGCTAAGAAGCAGGGCTGCTCTGGGAATAGCCTGGCTCTCCCCAGGTGAGCTGAGAAAGGAAGCTCATCATTCCTGGGGCCTGATTTGAACCCAGGAGAAGGGTGAGCGGTCGGGTCACTTCAGAGGGACCTTGCCTGTGAGGAATGCTTGCAGGTCTGATGTGGCCCTCACAAGGATGGAGCAAAGGCCTCCAGGGCCGTGTGGCGTGTTGTAGGCAGCCAGCAAAGGAAACACCAACCTATCGTGGGGCACAGGTGGAAGATTCCTATTAGAGATTGCTGATGTGCCCTTGGATGACCCTGCACCCAAACAAAGGGGCCACTGAGCACCCACCACTCTGGAGGGCATGCGTAGCGGATTGCACTGTGAATTCCAGACTGTTCTGAACCTCCTCTCTCTAGCCTCTCCACCAAGGGGTGCACAGTGTAAAAGAGCTGGAGGGAAAATCATGAAGCAGCACACAGCATACCCCTCCGCCCTGAGGTTTTGCCCAGTCTGAACTAGGTTTAGATTGGGGGAGGGATGAAGCTTCAGTTTTTATGAGAATAAGTTTGATGTTCAATCGGACTGAACATAAACAAACTAACAAAAACGTAAAGCACCTGGAAAAGCTATGGGACTGGCCTAGGAATTCGTCCATGGCCAGGCAAGAAAGACTCTACAAAACCGAATAAAATGAGCTATCCTGAAAAAAGATAACTCTTTGAGTCCAGCTCATATGATCTGTTCTGCAAGTTTTGAGAGGCATAGCCAAGGAGAGCTGAATTACTCTGTGTATCAGGGAGAGAGGAATTTGAAGTTTCTGAAGGGAAACGACAGAGGGAGAGAGAAGGCCAGGAACTAGCACATTCTGGGGGGAAAGAGCAGAAAGCAAAACCATTGCTGGCAGGACTACTAAGAAGAAATTGATAGACCAGAAAGAAATGTTTAGTAAGAATTTCCATATTGTTTTCTTTGAGGGGTATAATAATTAACCTCTCCCTTATGCTACAAAAATCTCCCGTAAATGAACAGGTATAATTGGAATATTTCAGCAGAACATTAAGAGAAGTGTCTCAATGCTCAGTTACTGTGGAGAAGGTAAGCCATCGATATTAGGATGGATTCACATGAGAATGTATTCTGAGGAAGGTGATCTTTAAGCAGAGTCCCTAGCAAAAAGGAAGCTTCTTTTGTAGATTTCTTAATTTGTCTATTTATCTCACCAGGCTTTATTTATCCTTGTATGTTCAATATTGCTCATCAGTGTGCATTTGACTGTGCTAAATGTTTTTTGTGCATTATTTTATCTAATCCTTATAATAAACATATGAAATGGGTGCTATTGTCTCTACTCTGAATAAAAAAATTAAGCCTCAGAGAGATTTGATAATTTTTTTAAAAGATGTCTTTATTGATTTTTTAGAAAGAAAGAAAGAAAGAAAGAAAGAAAGAAAGAAAGAAAGAAAGAAAGAAAGAAAGAAAGAAAGAAATAGAGAGAGAGGGAGAGAGAGAAAAAAAAAAAAAAACACTAATGTGAGAGAGAAACATTGATTGGTTTCCTCTTGAACAATTGAACCCAAAACCTGGGCATGTGACCTGACTGGGAATCAAACCCATGACCTGCTGCATGGTCCAACACTCAACCAACTGAACCACACCAGCCAGAACAGAGTTAATAATTTTTTGTTGCTACTCAGATATTAAATAGTAGATACAAAAATTGAACTTGTTTGTGTAACACATAGTAAAAATTCAATTTCAACAGAATTTCTTCCATAAAGGTAATCCTTACAAATATAATATATACCTTTTCTTCTGTATATTTTAGATTGCATTTTCTCTTCTTTTTCTAAACTCAGATTATTGAACTTAAATCTTTTTTAATTATGCATTCAAACTATATATTTCCTCTGAGCATTGTTTGCCTTGTATCCCACAAATTTTAATAGGTTATATTTTATGGCCCTAAATCTGGTCTATCTTGGTGAATGTTCCATGTGAGCTTGAGAAAAATGTATGCTCTACTGTTGTTGGATGTCAGTTAGGTCCAGTTGACTGATGGTGCTGTTTAGTTCACTATGTTCTTACTGATTTTCTGCCTGCTGAATCTGTCAATAACTAAGAGAGGTGTTAAAATCTCCAATTATAATAGTGGGTTCATATATTTCTCCCTTCAGGTCTATCACTTTTTGCCTCACATATTTTTGATGCTCTATCATTAGGAAAATTATGGATTGTTATGTCTTTCTAAAGAAATCACCACTTTATCATATGTAATAATCTACCTTTTTCTTGATAATTTCTGTTGCTTTAAAGACTTTTTTGTCTGGAATTAATATAGATAGTACAGCTTTCTTTTGATGAGTTTTAGCATGATATATTTTTCTTCACCTCTTTACTTTTAATCTCTGTGTCTTTATATTGAATGTGGGCTTCTTGTAGAATAACATATAGTTAGGTCTTCATTTTTCATCCACTCATAGTCTCTTTTAATTAGTGCATTTAGACCATTGATGTTTAAAGTAATTATTAATACATTTGGATTAGTATGTATATGCGCTGCTGTTTTCTATTCTTTGCCCTTGTTTTTCTTTTCTTTTCTTTTTTTTTTTTCTTTTTTGTCTTTTACTCCTTTTATGCACTTTCTGGTTTTAATTGAGCTTTTTATGTAATTCCAATTTTTTGTACTCTCAATTATACTATCAATTATACTTCTTATTTTTGTTTTTTACTTGTTTTGAGATGTCCCTTGAGTTTGCAATATCTATTGACAATTAATCCAAATTCTCTTTCAAGTGACACTATACCACTTCATGGATACGTCAAGTGCCCTATAGCAGAGAATTCCCAAATCTTCCCTTCCATTTCTTATAACAGTGATGTAGTTTATTTCATGTCATAATGAGCAGTTGTAAAATACATGGTTTCTATTATTTTTTAACCCACTTACTGTTCGATCAGTAAGAACAAGAAAAATAAAAGATTTTATTTTACTTTCACGTATTACTCCTCTAATGTGCTTCTTACTTTATGTAGATTCAAGTTTCTTATCATTTTTATTACTTCTGAATATTTAAGTTTTTCATAATGTAGGTGGTACTGGTGTCAAATTAATCTATTTTTATTTGCTGAGAAAGTATTTCTCCTTCAGATTTTTTATCTTTATTGTTGAAAAGTATTACAGATGCCCCCTCTTTATTCTCCCATTGACCCCCTCCTCCCTGCTTCCATCCCGCTCCTGCTTATCCCAAACTATTGTCTGTGTCCATTGATTGGGCATATAGGCATACAAGTTCTTAGGTTTATCTCTTTCCAACCCCCACTCCCCTTTGCTCTGAGTTTGTCAGTCTGTTTGCTACTTGGTGTTTCTGGGTCTATTTTGATCTACAGCTTATTTTGTTCATGATATTCCACAAATAAGTGAGATCATGGGATACTTGTCTTCCTCTGACCGGCTTATTTCACTTAGCATAATAATACTCTCTAGGTCCCTCCATGTCCTCAGACAATTATGCTGGGTACAGAATTCTAGGTTGGTGGTTTTTCTTTTAACACTAAATATTTCAATCCACTCTTCTTGGTTGCATGATTTTCGAAGGAGTCTAATGTTTCTCTATGAGTAGGGCATTCTTTTTTCTTCTGGTTTCTTTCAAGATTTTTTTTTATTTTTTATTTATTTATTGCAGTTTGAATATGATATGCATGGGTGTAGACATTTTGATATTTATCCAGCTTAATGTTCTCTGAACTTTCTGTAGTTGAGTTTCCTGGCTCTTTACTTTGGAAAGCTTCTTAGTCATTACCACTTCAAGTATTTTCTCCTTCCTTCCTTCCTTCCTTCCTTCCTTCCTTCCTTCCTTCCTTCCTTCCTTCCCTCCCTCCCTCCTTTATGGATTTCTTTCTAGTATTCTCACTACACTTTAGTAATCGTTCCACAGTTCTTGGATATTCTGTTCCATCTATTTTATTCTTTGCATTTCAGTTTGGAAGTTCCTAATGACATAGCTCCATGCTCATTGATTCTTTGCTCAGCTCTGGCCAGTCTACTGATAGCTCTGTCAAAGGCTTTCTTTGTTTCTATTATAGTGTTTTTGATTTCTAGCATTTTCTTTGTGAAATTGCCTCTCACCACCAACACCCTGTGCACCACTTAACAAATGTTAATTTTAAAAAGTTACAAGATTTTAGTATATTAAATATAGTTATTTCAAATTCCTACCCCAATAATTTCAAAATCTCTATCACATCTGAGTTGGGTTCTGATGCTGTGTTTTTTGCCTTTCCTCATAGTTTGTTGTTAAGAACCAGACATGATGGCCCTAGGTGGTATAGCTCAGTGGTTAGAGCATCAGCCTGTGGTCCAAAGGGTCTCAGGTTACATTCCTGGTCAAGGGCACGTACCTGGGTTGCAGATGCAATCCCCAGTCCTGGTCAGGGAGCATGCAGGAGGCAACCAATCCATGTGTCTCTCTCATATCAATGTCTCTCTATCTTCCCCTCTCCCAACCCCCCACCCCCACCCCCGCTCCACTTTCTCTAAGGAAAAAATAAAATAAAAAAGTCAATGGAAAAAATATCCTTGAGTAAAGATTTTTTTTAAAATCAGATGTGATATATTGGGTAAAAAGAGTTGACATAGATAGACTTTTAGTGTGAGGGTTTGTGTTTTTTCTAAGAATTAGATTGTATTTTCTGTTTTTTGTAGCTGTGGTGTCAGAGGCTAAAATTTCCTCTAGTGTGCTGTTTTTAGATCCAGTGTTGTCCTTCAGTATTCCTAGATACTCCTTAAATAGTATTTGAGGCTTGCAGGTTTTTAAGCTGTATTCCATTATTATACAGAAGCCATATATATACATATATGTAAGCAAGGTGTGGGGGCAGAGACGTTTCTCTAGTCCTATGATTACGTCTCAGTCTCTCAGTGAGGCTGAGTTTGGTATTTCCCTTCCCCCACAATGAAGTCTGGAGGGGGATGGAGTTGGGTATTTCCTATTCTCCAGGTTGCTTAGGCTCAGATAAAATCATGTCTTTGAAGAAAAGACACTGTTAAGGAAAATGGAGAGCTCTGGGCATATTTCAGAATTGTAACTCTCTTTGCTGGAAGAAGGGGATTTTTTTTTTATACCTTTACAGTGAGACTCTCTATCAAGGCTCCTAGACATTAAAACTTTCAAAAGTATGGGGACCCTCCAAAGACTAGCTTGAGAGACAAAAACTTTCAGGGAGGCCAGTCTTAGGAGGAAAGAGTTTCTTCTACCTGCATTTCAAGCCAAAGTGTTTGAGGGTTGGGTACAGGTGATAGAGTTCAAGAGAACCTATTAGAGAGTCTGATTTAATGTCACCTGGCATTTATGCTGACACTAGTACCTGATACCTTATACCCAAAGATTATAAAAACAAGGGCTATTCTGATGACAGAATTTGGTGGGGGAACACAAATGTGAGTTTCTGTGTACCAACTAAAGATCCAGTGGATGGAAAATGCACTAGTTATTGCAAAAGGAATTCCACTTAAAAGAAAGTCTAGGCAAGGTGATTTCCACAGTAGGTGAACCATGAAAAGCCAGGGACTGAGAATGGGGCCATAAGTGTATAGCTATAAAAAAAAAGATCACCTGTATTAAGGTATATACAGGTGAGGGATCCTAACAGGAATCTATAAAAACATCAATAGGAGGTAAACCAACATACAGAATCCTCCATGTTTAAAGGACACCTAGAACAGATTGCAATTGTACTAGTCAAGTACGCTGGTCTGCCCATGTCAGATTTGTTTCTCAGTTAAAACTCTAGAGAATTCTAATGAGTATAAGAATAGTAGAAGAGTTAGGTAGGAAATAAAAAAATAAAAAAAAAACTTTATCATGCTCATGACTCCAATTACAGCTAAGATAGGAGAGAAGATTTAACAGGAAGATGGTTTGGTTTCATGTGACTATTAGATTGGATCAAATCATTTATGACTAAAACCGACAAGAAAATCAATGGGAGATGGCAGAGATTTTCTCTTAGGGATTGAGGAGTGATGGTGTGAATTGCGCGAGTAGATTTAGACCTGGCTGCTATGTTTCAGTGGTTAGAACACCGGACCGTGCACCTGAGCGTCTCAGGTTCAGTTCCCGCACAAGGGCATGTACCTGGGTTGCAGGTTCAGTCGGGGCACGTGCAGGAGGCAACCAATTGATGTGTCTCTCACACATCGATGTTTCTTTCTCTCTCTCTCTCCTCTCTCACTCTCTTCTCTCTCTCTCTCCCCACGCCCCCTACTCTCTCTAAAAATCAGTGGTGAAAGCATCCTTGGGTGAGGATTAACAATAAATAAATAAATAAATAAATAAATAAATAAATAAATAAATAAAATAGATTTAAAGGAACTGTGTTGGGAAAGAATGAAATTACCTTCTGTTCCTATGAAGTCCAGTTAATTCAATAAGCCAGTTACATTTACAATAAGGTCACAAATAGTTAGTATGAAAACTGGGTTTAAAGTTTATCGCATTACACAAGGATCTGGGTATACAGACGTCTTAATAGTGCTAGATCTCTTGCATCTAATGTGTGAAATAAAGCCACAGTACTTCTGGGTCTACTTTGAATCCCTGGGACCAATTTCTGGCTCAGGAAATAAGTGCTTCCTTTATGGGATAAGACTGCCAAGCCCTCTTTAAACAGATGGCTGTTATTTCATTATTCAACATATCTTCCCCTGACACTTCTCTCTCTCTCTGACAATCATTGCTGCAGATAAAGTATTTTATTTGGGGAAAATTTTTGAGATAGTTTTTAAAAACTGTTGGTCCTACAGGACAGCTTCTCAATCTCAGTTTCACCTCAAAGGCAAAATCATTTTTCACTTCTGTGTTGCCTGAATTTTCAATACCATGAGGATTTCCCATATGTTATTATTATTTTTTTTTTACAATTCATTATCTATCCCCAAATTTTGAACCAAAGTTTTTGAAGTAGTCCCTGAATCAGAGTCTGTGACTCACTTGAATTGCTCAAGCCTGAACATGAAAAGATGCTCCCAGGGTCCCAATAGCTACCAGTCATGAACCTGCATTAAACTAGAATGTGATTACCTCCAAGCTTGCAGTGAGAGGGGTGATACAGTCAAGTGGAATGCAAGGTCCTGTCACTTCCTGAGGTTCTGTGAATTTCTCCAACTTCTGAGAAATTTTTTGCAATTTTTTTGGAAGCTTAGATGCAGGAGATCTCATGGAGTGGATGGCTGTGGGAGACTTTTAAGAAATGTAATGGAGGAAATAGATGAAGGGAGCAGGGGATGAAGAACACTTTGAAATGGAAGATAGCAAACCTTTTCCTTAGTGGAGTGAACATAAATTTTTAATGTAATGAGTCTCTTTGGATCAGCACCATTTTTTCATCTTCAGCTCCTATAGTTAGGGTGGGGCTGACGCCACTTCTGGCTCTAGGCTCCACACAAGCTACATCCTCTCCAGGACTTCTTTTGGAAACATTTTGAAAGTGATATTGTCTTCTCTGGGTTGGCTAGCAGGAGGATGATACAGACCTAGAGTTACCATAGCTTTATGTTCCACTGTGTGGGGAATTATTATCCAAGAAAAAGTCTACCTAGAGATAAGCAAAGCTCAGAGGTGGTAGGCATACATTCCAGGCATTAAGGGACAGATGAATTTCAAATATTCTACTGCATTATCTCAATAAGTATACTGACATTGTCCGACAATGTATCTGGGGCAGGGACTCACACAATCTGGTCCCCAGAGTTATAGCTAGATCCTTGGTCACTTTATTATATCAGAAGTTCCAACATGCACGCACAACAGTTCCCAGGGGAACCTTAGTCCTTAGTTCTAAAGAAAATTCAAAATGTTTCTAGGAAGGAAAGTGTCATTCAATTGTATTTGATGGTAATTATCCAGATTTTCTAGGCTGGACCACGGCATCATATTGTGATAGACACATTTGGTGTCATTTCCTGACTTAGAGAAAAGGTTATAAAAAAGGTTTGTGACAGAGCACACAGGTGAATTAAACATTTGTAGGCAAGAGGGATGGAATGAAGTTGAATTTAGGTGTCTTATCAAAGTCATTCCATACCTTGACTGTACATATGAATTGCCTGAAAGTTTTTAAAAGTTACTAACATGATGAGAAGCAGCCATTCCTTTTTCTTGTTCCTTAGCGTCTGAACGAGTTTAGTGTCTAGGGTAACAACTCAGGGAGTTGCTTTAGCTTAAGCAGTTTGAACTAACAGTTGAGATTTTTTACACTGGCCTATAACTTTCGATCATAAGTCAATCTGTTAGCACTGCAACAATAAATGGGTTTTTTTGTTTTGTTTTGTTTTTTTATCCTCACCCAAGGACATTTTTCCATTTTTTGTTCAGATAGAGTGGGAGGGAGAGAGAGAGAGAAAAACATCGACGTGAAGGGGACACATCAAGTGGCTGCCACCCACATGACCCAACCAGGGCCGGGGACAAACTGCAACCAAGGTACATGCCCTTAGCAGGAACCGAACCTGGGTCTCTCTGGACCTCAGGCCGACGCACCAACTGCTGAGCCAAACCGGCCAGGGCAACAATAAATGTTTTAAAACATCCTTACAATATAGTTAAATCCTGATTAACAGTATAAAAGATCTAAACTGTATTTTAATGATCATGATCATGCATTATCTCTTTCAGGGATATTTTCTTTTCAAAACATTGTTTTTGAATGTTCAAGATGGATATCATCGTTGGTGGTTCTTGGTCATTATAGACTAGCTGTGTCAAGAGACTCACCCTTGTGCTATAAATATGGACATTTTGGATACCATTTTTCTCTCAGATATTTTTGTGTCTCAGCATGTCATAGCAATCTCAAAATTGGTAGCAAATGTTTCATGTGTTACCATTGAGAAAACAGCAGGAATCTCAGTTTGATGCCAAATTGTAGCTATTCAATCATTTGCCATTTGGCAAAGGATTTCATCCATTATAGCTGTACTGTCGCAACTATATGATTACTTTTCAATTTCCAAATTCTAAACACCTAAGAAACCTGAGTTACTATAGAAATTACTTCTCCACTTATGTACAATTTAACTCGGCTAAATTGTTTTTACTAAGAGATCCCAAATTTGATCATTGTCAAACTACAGTCATATTTCCTGTAAAGAATTCACATGTCTAGGATTCTACTCTTTGGATAAAGTTACAACTTATATGACCAAATTGTTAGAGTAGTATACTTGTGAAGTTCAGGCAGAGAGGGGCTTCTCAAATTTTGATGTCCCTTCTAATCACTTGGAAACCTTGTTCAGATGCAGATTCTGATTCAGTAGCTCTGGGGTGGGGCCTGGGCCTCTGCATTTATAACAAGCTCCCAGATAATGCTTAAGCTTGCTGATCCTCAGCTCATGCACTGAGGATGAGCAAAGAAATAAAGAATCTATTTTGTAAAACACAGAATCGATTTTGGTATACCTTAGGAATTTTAAATGATTTACATTATTTTAATGAGAGTTCTTTTTTATTGTTCAAAATATAGCAAAGCTTTACATTTTTCTTATTCCAGTTGATCACAACATAAGTTAAAAGAGTAAAGATACAAATGACTATATCAATTTGGAAACTGAGAAAAAATGTAGGTTAAGTGATAAAGTAGAAAACACTGTAGTGTCACATCTTTTTATCACATTAGCACTCAGAGACCAAGTCAATGACATCTTTTCTTGGAATTTTTAGAACAGCATATATTATAGGTAGAGATTCTGCTGGCATAGTCTCTTCAGTGAAAGAATATATATATATATATATATATATATATATATATATATATATATATGGAAATGTTTACCTCATAATACAAAAATTATGGAGTTCCTTAAGAAATTGTTTTTCTTTGGGCCCAAAAGTTAAATATAGATACTGGTTTTCATAACATTAATAATGGTCCATGATGATGTCTGACTTCAAGAGTATTTAATGTTGCCCTGGCCAGTTTGGCTCAGAGAAGAGCATCAGCCCGTGGACCAGTGAGTCGTGGGTTCAATTCCGGTCAAGGGCATGTACCTCGGTTGCGGTTTGTCCTGGCCCTGGTTGGGTTGGACGGGAGGCAACAAGTTGATGTGGCTCTATCACATCGATGTTTCTCTCTGTCTCTCTCTCTCCCTCCCTCCCATTCTATCTGATGATAAATAGAAAAATATTCTCGGGTGAGGAATAAAAATAAATTTTTAAAAAAAGAGTATTTAACGTTAGCTAGTAAAGTGTTATTTCTACAAGGCTAAAGATATTTTGCAATACCACCTCTGCAAAAACAGGTTGAACTGTACAGGTCTGATTTCAGTCTTCTCCAATGAAGCATTTGTATAGCTTGAATCAAGGCCCTTTTTTCAGTATAACTGGAGAGACCCACATGAAGACAATAAAATGCACAAATTTTAAGTCAGCCCATCATAGATTTCTTTGCTGAGACTACAACGTCTAGCTACATGCTTCAAATTCTTATTTTCTATAACCAAGTTTCCAGTGACTCAAATTATAAATGTAATCAAGATGGTCAAAATAAACAGACCAGCCCTCAAATATTCAAGCTACAATGGCGGTAATGGTCTTAGGTACTGCTTGTTCCATACCTTAATACAGATAATGTCATCTCCCTTCTGAAATAATGTTCTTGTGGAGTAGACACTCGAAAGCACATGGAACCACAGTACCATGGACTTAAATACTTTGGATTATTCCTTAAGGGACCATGGCATCAATGGCAGACAAACCAGGCAGAGAGAAGCTTTGCTTTAGTTTTACAGTAAGACTGTGGTGTCTTAGGCAAACATTTCTATTGCACCTCAGTCCATTCAAAGCAATCTTCAAAGATCCTTATGTCAAAAAGAAAGGAGAAAGATAAAAACATCTACTTATCTATATCTACATCATATATTAACTGTTAAAAGGCTCAATGTTTTGATGAAAGTTCAGTTTTTAATTTCCAGCTGATCAACTTTGTCATCACAGTTCCCCATCATTTTTCATTCTCAAACTCGATTTCTTGAAGAGGTCTGCATTTGCCTTTCCTCTTCCTCTGACTCGAAACTACATTGATAGGTGACTGTGTACTTACTTTATTTCAAATCTTTTGATGGTTCTCCATCACTCAAGTATAGTCAAAATACCCCAGAATGACATAAAATTTCTGCCACTGTTTAGTTTCCCACTACTTTTCAGCCTTAATTTCTATCATCCCACCACTTCTTCTTAATCACGTTGGGAAAGAGACCTGGCCCCTTATCATAAGAGCAACAAAAAAATGAGAAGTACAGGCCACACTGAGGTACACAACCATGATATCTGTCTCCTTCAGAGTCTCCATTCCTGGTAAACCAACTCTAATCTGTGTTTACGAGCTTTACTTGAAGGCAACATCTTTTAAGGAGCTCTATATATTATTGACAAACGTTCAGTGAAAATGACAAATTAATTTCCAACTGTTGCACATACTATCTGCCAGGATAAACAATTACGAGCTTTAATAATACCTCTTCTCAGGAAGTGAAAATTTTTGGAGAGGAGCCCATAAACTTAAATATTATTGAAGGTTCGAAGTGAGATCATTGTTCTCCTTGTAAATGCCTACCAATGTACTTACATCGATTTCTCTTCATCAAAACCTTGTGCTTCTTATCATCAGATGTTTGTATATTATATTAATGTTTATTACGAAAACAACTAGCACAGGATCCAGCATATAAAATTTCTTAAAAATCTTTAATGCATAAGGGAATATAATATTGTTTATCCTGGCAGATAGTGTGTGCAACAGTTGGAAATTAATTTGTCATTTTCACTGAACGTTTGTCAATGATATATAGAGCTCCTTAAAAGATGTTGCCTTCAAGTACAGTAGATATTAGGTATAGGGTGCCTTGAAACATGAGGCATCTTAAACATATATATATGAAAAACAATTATACATTAGAAGAGTGTGTAAAACCTACATGTATATTTTAGAAAATAATAACTAAGCCAACATAAAAGTAGCCAAGACTCTCATTTAGAAATAAACATTCCCAGTAACTTACTAGTCCCTGATCCACTTGTCTTTGATGGCATATTCCTCTCTTTCTATCCCTAAGAATAACTACTATCCCCACCAATGCGAAAATAAATTATTTTGCGTCATATGTGTGAACCCCTAACAACATATTATTTGTGTTTTCTTGCTTTTAAACTCTACATAAATGGAATTATATCATATGAATATTTTGAAGTATCTTTCATTCATTATTACATTTGGGCAATTCAACTCTGATGATATTTGTAGCTGTAATTCATTCATTTTCATTACTATACTATGCCATTGAATGATGATTATCACACTTTATATATTCAGTATACTCTATTAAGCTCTATGCTGCTATGAATATTTTTATATAGATCTTCTGTATGCATAAGTAAGAGTTTATCTAATCTAGTAAAACCTAATGAGGGGATTAGATGAGTCATATGGCATGTCTGTTTTATTTTTAGGTAGGACATCTATTTTCTAAAGTTTTTCAATTTATGATTCATTTAGCAATATGTGAAGGTTTCTGTTGATTCATGTCCTCTCTGATAATTGGTAATATAAAACTTAAAATTTTTGCTAGTCTGGTATGTGTAATATGATATTTTATTCTACTTTTTTTTTTAATCCTCCTCCTAGGATATGTTTTTATTGATTTTCAAGAGAGAAAAAGGGGGAGAGAGCGAGAGAGCGAAACATAGATGTGAAAGAGAGAAACATCAATTGGTTACCTCCCGTAAGCACCCTGACTAGGGATAGAGCCCACAACCTAGGTATGTGCCCTGACCAGAAATCAAACCTGTAACCTTCTGATGTACAGACAATTCTTCAACCAACTGAGCCATCTGGCCAGGGGTACTTTTTATTTGTATTTTCCTGTGGATTATGACTGAATCTGTGTATATTTTCACATATTTATTGTTCTTTTACATTTTCTCTTCTTTGAAGTGACTATCCAAATTCTTTGCCCAATTTTCTATTGAGTTCTTTGAAATTTTCTTCCAGATGTTAGCTATTTCTAAAATTTATGTGATGTAAATATATTCACGATTTTTGTGGTTTGACTTTTCAGTTCCTCTAGGGTATGTTGATGATCAGAAGATCTCATTTTTTAACATAATCACGTTTATTATTCTATAATTTGTTTTTCACACTTAGTTTTAAAATCTACACAGACTTGATTTTTTTGGTTTGGTAAGAGTTAGAAATATAATTTTCTTTTTTTCCCCACCAATATATTAGCACCGTTTATTGCACTTCCTCCACTTGACTTCCAATAGCGAATCTATCAAGTGAAAACAGCACATACATGTAGGAATCTGTTTCTGGGTTCCCTGTTTTAGTTTCCTTGGTCTCCTTGTTTTATATGACAATTTAACTAGAGAAGCGAGAAGAGCACATAAAAGAGAGGAAAGAACTACACGTGTTTTAGAATTAATTTATGGTTGGTTGTCATATAAGTTTTGAGATTATTTATTTCTTAATACCGAAAGCACTTCATAGACTAACTGGGCAGAACTGTTGACAGGTAAATAGGACCTCCTACATAATTTGGAGAACCCAGTGCAAAGTGTAAATACAGGGCCACTTGTTAAAACAGCATGAAGAATTTCAAGATGGTGGCATCAGATCACTAAGCCGAGCACGGGCCCTTCTAAGTGGAGGGTCCTGAGCAACTGCATAGGCACATTTCCATGAAGTCAACCCTGCAGGTAAAATGTGATGAAATAGTCCCTTTTAATGTAAAAATATAAACTGATGAAAGAATAAGCTCAACCTTCTTACAAAAATTAATTCTCAATCAGGGCAAATAGATTATCTAAAAGAAATTACACACCAGCATGGAATCAGAATTTTTAACATTGAATTACATGTAATACTAGTCAATATACCTGTAATGACAAGGATTCCTACTACTAATGAGGGGGAAATATAGTCTGTAATTAGTCTGCTTTTATTCTTTATTATCCCATTATAAGTTTGGTTAGATTAATTACTTTTATTTTGGACATTCATTATCGAGCTGGGTTGTAATAGCTCAGTCATTTGTATATGGAGTTGTGGTACCTACTTTCATGGATTCTCCTGCCTGGTGATTCTTGGTTAGACCATCAACTGCTGCTTGAGTGTATAGGTGTGCCTAAGGATTGTGCTCTATTCTTAAACTGCTTTTGCTAATCTGATGTGGGCTAAGATGCCTATTAATTTATTAGAGTTCTGTGTTAAATAAGAGTCAGAATCTTTAAAAAAGCAACCAATCTAGAAAGAGGTGAATGAATTTTAGTAATAGGCCTCTCGACTGATTTTAGATCACTAACCAACCTCCTGTACTTATGCTTAGATTTACTGCTCTGCTCAGACGGTACCTAAGGAAGAGCTGTATTGATACATAGGTATTGTAATGAGTAACTAATAATCAGTGTTTAACTTATTCTTAATTGAAAAATTTCTTATTTTTCTAGTATTTGTCACATTTCCCTTCTGCTACCTGAATTTTTGTGGTTCCAGTGCCCAAATGGGTACCAAATAACTCAGATTTATTTGTTCACATGTATGGACGATTTTAAGTTATTGTATATCTACTATGTACTCACAAATAAACTGATATTTTATTCACATACAAACATCAAAATAAGAAAAATATGATTGTCTTATAGATCATAAAACTGAAGATCAGAGAAGTTACAGAAATCACCTATGATTATGCCTTCATCAAAATCTAGTAATGGATGTGCTAATAGGAGAGGTTCAGCAAATACTTCTTAAATGAATGTTGTTGAATGCACTTTGGCTTCAAGTGCCACATATTTTTACAATATAAAAAAGATGAGCCCTGGCTGGTTTGGCTCAGCAGCTGGCGCGTCGGCCTGTGGACCAGAGGGTCTCGGGTTGGGTTCCCACTAGGGGCATGTACAAAAAAAAAAAAAAAAATTGAGCAGGATGGTGAATTTAGTTGAAGTCAGCTTTGGGATTACTCTTGGTTTACACTTAGCTATAATAACCGTTCTATTGCAGAGACAGTTACGAGAATGGATCTCCTAACTAGTAAAATCTTTAAAAGATTCAAAATTAGTCTCAGAGTTATAATCCACAAAATTCCACAATAAGAAAATCAGATACTCTAGGATATGCACCTATAAAACTGGTTGATACATACGAATAAATAATCTGCTGTTCAAGGCAATTTGTATAAGTGTAGAGCCTGTTAAATTCACAAATGTCAGTTTTCCCATTCTACAAATTGCTGAATAAGATTGAATGATTCCTGTTAGGGTCAACTGATACTTAGAAAACGTTATTTACATAGAAACGTTTCGAAAGGAAACAATCCCTTCTCTGCTTGTCTATTTTTTTTTTTTTTTTGTACAGATAGACTGGGAGGGAGAGAGAGGAAGGGAGAGAGAGTGAGAAACATCGACGTGAAGGGACACATCGAGTGGCTGCCACCCGCACGACCAACCAGGGCCGGGGACAAACTGCAACCGAAGTACGTGCCCTTAGCGGGAACCGAACCCCGGTCTCTCCGGACCGCAGGCTGACGCTCTAACCGCTGAGCCAAACTGGCCAGGGCTCTGCTTGACTATTAATGGTGGTTTTTATTAAGTGCTTGCTCGCAAGCTGCTCTCATTTCCCCTGGCAGCAGCATCTCAGGAATACAGTACTGACCGAAGCACAGTATTAAGTGGCTCCTTTAGTGCACCTTTTTGGTGAACTCCGCAAATGGTTCCAACTTCCATCTCAGCCAGAGATGGTCTATTTGCAAGGAATAGAAATGCACCAGAGATAAACTAACTAAAGTAAGAAGAATCACTCACAAAACTTATTTTAAAAAAATTTAGCTGAGGGAACCACGTGTTCAAAAGTGTGCATGTGTGCATGCAAGTGTGTGTGTGTGTGTACGTGTGTGCGTGTATGTACACACGCTCTGGGTTTGCTTGACCATGGTTCTTTTTATGTATTGGCTTCAGGCTTATCACTCTGTCACATAGATTGTTTTGTCTGTCTATGAACTTTTCATGCTGGCTTCATGTAGACCCTATCTACATATAACATTCCTTTTAGATCCCCACAGTTAAATGATTCCAGCGATGAATCCCGATTCTAAATATCTGGGAGAGAGGATCTGATTGGCTCCACTAGAATCAGGTGTATACTCAAAACGATCTTTTGTGAGCTAGAAGATGGGTTTCTGTGATACATAGGAATACGTGGGTACTAGCCATAGTGAGATCACTGAGACAAAGTGCTGATGGGTAAGATTGACGTGGACATTACTACAGTGTGTCAGTTGTAATGCATTCTCTCCAACATGTTCAGACAAACAAAAATGGCATTAGAAGCATTTCTATACGGCATCATCAGTGTGATTCCTGGTCAGGGCCCATGCCCTGGTCCAGGTGCATGTGGGAGGCAGCTGACTGATGTCTCTCTCCCTCTCTCCCCCTCTCCCATCCTCTCTCTCTAAAATCAATGAAAACATTAAAAAAAAAGAAAAAAGAAAAAAAAGCTTTCTACCATAATCAATCTGATTCTGATTCTTCAACTATTTCCTGAGCTACAAAGTGGCTCTCTAGTAGCTTTGAAGCAAAGCATTCTCTCTAGGCACTATAAAATTCTAAAATAAAAAGTCCATAGTTCTAGCTCAAGCAAAATAATGTTTATATATTATATTATTGAAGATAACTGTTCTTGCTAGCCATACTATTATATCTAAGAAAGGAAAGTTGTGCCCTGGCCGGTTTGGCTCAGCAGTTAGAGCGTCAGCCTGCAGTCCACAGAGACCCGGGTTCGGTTCCTGCTAAGGGCATGTACCTTGGCTGCAGTTTGTCCCCGGCCCTGGTTGGGTCGTGTGGGTGGCGGCCACTTGATGTGTCCCTTTCACATCAATGTTTCTCTCTCTTCCTCTCTCTCCTTCCCGCTCTATCTGAGTAAAAAATGGAAAAATGTCCTCAGGTGAGGATAAAAAAAAAAAAAGAAAGTTGTATTAGTTATCTACTGCTGCCTATCAAGTTACCCGTAAACTTAGCAGCTTAAAACAAACATTTTTTCAGTGTCTGTGGGTCAGGGATCCTGGAGCAGCTTGGCTGGCTATCTGTGATTCAGGGTCTCTCATCAGGGTCTCTCATATGGATACAGTCAAGGTACTGGCCAGGGCTGCAGCCATATCAAGGCTGAAGAGGGAGAGGATCCACTTCTAAGTTCACGTGTGTGACTACTGGCAGGCCGCCAGTCCTCATTAGCTGCTGGCCAGAGACATCAGTTCTTTGACACACAGGACTCTCCAGTGTTGTTTCAGAACACATTCAGATCATAGACTCTTTACATTATTAGGACAACAAATATTTTTTAAAACTGAGTCAAGAAATATACTATGATAATTTTGTTTTTTGTCCCCCCCGCCCCCTGCCCTTTCTGGTGTTCTGTGGAACTTTCACACCTTTTTCTAAATGTGTAACGGATCTCTCAAATAACTGTGAATCATTTCCCAAGTGCCCAAATATATTTTCAAAAACTACCCATTTCTTTTTCTGTGTTTTTGGAGATATGCTTTGCACTGTGTCCTGTCACATGATCCCATTGTGTGTTTTGGCTCCTGCACCTGAAACCCTCTCGATTTCTCTGCAATTGAATGATCTTTCATTTCCTGGATCCCAAATCTTCTTTTTTCTTTAGTAGCTCCTCATTTTTTTTTTTGAAGAACATTTTGTAATAGTTTCTTAAGAAATAATACATGATGTTCAATGTTCTTACCTTCACAATTCATATGAACTGGATATAAAATTCTAGGTTTAAAATCTTTTTGCTGAAAAAAGACTTTTAAAGGCAATGAATATTCCATTGGCTCCTAAACTTCAGTGTTGCTGTTAAAAAGCCTGATGCCGTTGTTATTTTATCTCTTTTTTATGACTTCTTTTTTTTTATTATCAATGATTATTATAGGTTCTCCTTCTTATTCTTGCTGGTCATGTGTTTCATGGTGCTGGGTACTCACTTAAACTTCTTAACCAGAAAACTTGTTTTTAACTTCTGGAGACCATGTCTGTTTCTGTACCTGTTGTTGTTTTTCTAGTTTTAAATTTTACCACATCTATTAAATAGCCTTCCACTTGATCTTTAATTTTTAGTATTTCTCCAGATCACACATTAAGTAAAAGTTTTATTTTATTTTTCTTGAGATTTCATCAATTTAATTATCCAAATCTTGTATTGAATTCTTTATTTTGTTTCTTTTTAAAAAATAAAGGCCAACCTTCTTTCTTGTCTCATGCTTGTTTACTTTTGTTTATGGGTGCAAGTTTTTCTCTTGTCTCTGAAGATATTAACTACTTTATTTTAAGGTTTTTCACCTGCTCCCAACGTTTTCTCCATTGTCTGTGATTTCTCAGGGTCCCCCTATTTTCTATTAGTTGGTTTATTTGTTTTGGCCTTTTTCTTTCGTGTTGAAGGCTTTCTTCAAACACGTAAGGAATCCTTTAACTGCCTATCCATTCCTAGTCAAGAATGAGTCTTTGAAATCTTGACTGGTGTGCCATGATGTGGATGGGGTCCAGCAGATTTTATATTGGGGAATGCACTCATTTCATATACTAGAACTGGGGAGACAACACACAAGTTAGAGACAGATTTTGTCAGGCTAATGATATTTGGGACTTAAATGGAGGAAAAGTGATAAAAGTTCCACAGTATAGTATCTAGACTTTTTACTTACTCTGCCTTTCTCAATCCACAGATCACTCTAGTTCTTCACTGCAGATTCCCTAAGTCTGAAGACATTTCTTCAAAAGCTTAAGCTCCCAGAATCACATGATTGGGGGTGTGGTGCGTAGAGACTGGTGCTTAGTTAGAGAAGGGCACTAGTCCCTTGACCGTAAGATGAAATAGGGTTCCTCCACATAGTCCTTCCACCAGCTCCTCCGTTCAGCTCCATTCTTGTGCTTCCAAATTCCCCACAGGATTCTCGGTTGAGGAATCAGAATTCTCAGGAATTCTTAGAAAGTGTCCAAATCATAAGTTAATCTGTATCTTTCGCAATGATTTATTTGAGTGTTTTTAAATAATACTAAGTGGCCATAATAATAAATAGTAAATCATTTTTCTGTGATACAAATTAAATTGGCAGAGGTTTTTGTTAAAAATAGTAATAAATGCATGGTTTATAATTATGAATTGATATTATAACAAGATTATATATTTGATAACATATGAAAATTATTTCTATTTGATAAAAATATTTGGTGGTAGAAAACATTAAAAGAGGGGAACATGGAATAAAAGTAAATAAATGTCAAGATATTGAAGAATGATACCACAAATACGTATAATATTTTAAAGTTGTTTGTCTTAAAATGAAAGTTTAAAACACACAAAGTGACAACAATACATTAAAAAAATAATACAGGGGGAAAAAAATGGCGGCGGAGTGACTGGAAGCTACACAGACCATCTACCAGGACCAACTGGAATTACAACAAAAAATAAAGACAAATTGTCAGGAAGGGGCAACCAAAAGGAAGCTTGGAGGACCACATAACCAGGGACACTGACTCAATCCTGGTAGGCCTGCGAGGACGCAAGAGGGGGCCAGGAGCCCACGGTCCGCAGCGGCCTGGGCGGGGACCTGCAGCGACCTCGGCTGGGACCTGGGGCCTCGGCTGGGACCTGCGGCAGCCTTGGCTTGGACCTGCGGCCTCAACTGGGTCCAGCGACCTGGGCTGGGTGCTATACCCTCTGCTGGGTCCTGCAACCCCGGCTGGGTGCTACGCCCTTGGCTGGGATGTGCGGCCTCAGCAGCCCTTAGCTGGGAGCGGCGCCCTCGGGTTAAAGTCCCAGGTGGCTCCACGACACAAAACCCAGATAGAGGATTAATTGGCAGCAGCCACTCACCTTGGGCTCCGGCAGAGGGAGGGCAGACTGGACTGAAACTGTGTGGGGACACTCGGGATTTGAAGGGTGCTCAGAGCTTTTGCTGAGTGCAACCACACCTGACGGTGGCCATCTTGCTCCTACCCAGGGCCCTAGGGAGAGGCTGCGGCCACTCCATCAAAGATACAACCCAACCCGGTAGCCACTGAAATGCTAATTGAGGCCCATTAACAACCAGCAGCTGCCCCACCCTCGGGAAATCCTCTTACACTGAGCACCTGAGGGAGTTTTTCAGGCATCTCAGAAACCAAGGTTCTTCAGGTGACCTCTGCTAATAGCCTCCAGGCAAAAAAGCTAGAGGATAACTACCATTCCCTGGGCTAGCAACTCTCACCAGAAAAGTTAAGGCTTGACAGTGGTGTTGAAAGTGGGTTATCCCTGCCTCATCCTAACTCAGGAGAGGAAGCCACAAACAGCAGAATACCAACACCCACAGGGATAATTCACCAGACTCCAAAGCCCACTGTGATAGCCAAAATGGTGAAACACATAACAAAAGCCAAATGAAAGAAGAAGAGACCTCTACCAAAGATGAGATAAATGAGGTGCAGTTAAGCAAGTTAACAGAAGTAGAATTCAGAGCCACGATCTTGAGGAAGCTCAACAGGATGTGTAAGGACATGAGAACCTTGAGTAAAGACATAGAAATGTTGAAAATCAACCAGTTGGAAATTAAAAACCACCAAGAAGAAATGAAGAATGACATATCAGAAATAAAAAACACATTGGAAAGTCTAAATAGCAGAGTAGAGGAAGCTGAGGACCAATTCAGTGAATTAGAAGATAGGGTAGAAAAAATCAACCAATCAGAAAACCAAAAGGAAAAAATAATGAAAAAAACAGGAAAAGAGCTTAAGAGAACTGTGGGACAACTGGAAATGTAATAACATTTGCATCATAGGAGTCCCCGAAGAAGAAGAAAATGAACAAGGCTTAGAGAATATGTTCACAAAAACAGTGACAGAAAACTTCCCAAATTTGGTGAAAGAAGAAGGCATTCAACTTCAAGAAGCACAGAGAACCCCAAGTAAGAAGAAACCAAACAGGCCCACACCAAGACACATAGTAATCAAAGTGCCAAAAATTCAAGACAAAGAGAGAATACTAAAAGCAGCAAGAGAGAAGCAACAGGTTACCTACAAAGGAAACCCCATAAGGCTTTCAGCTGACTTCTCATAAGAAACACTACAGGCCAGAAGGGAATGGCATGAGGTAATCAAGGTCATGAAAAACAAGGACCTGAATCCAAGACTACTCTACCCAGCAAGGCTATCATTGAAAATAGAAGGTCAAATAAAGAGATTCCCAGACCAAAAAAAAAGGCTAAGGGAATACATTAGCACCAAACCAGCACTGCAAGAAATGTTAAAAGGACTGGTATAATTAGCAGGAGAAATAGGAAGAAAAATATAACCACACTAAACAAAAATGGCAATAAATAAGTACATATCAATAATCAACTGAAATGTAAATGGATTGAATGCTCCCATAAAAAGACACAGAGTAGATGATTAGATAAGAAAGCATGACTCATCTATATGTTGTTTACAAGAGACCCACCTCACAACAAAAGACTCACATAGATTGAAAGTGAAGGGATGGAAAAAAATCTTCCAAGCAAACGGAAAGGGAAAAAAAGCCGGGGTAGCAATACTCATATCTGATAAAACACATTTCAAAAGAAAGGCCATAACTAGAGACAAAGAAGGCCACTACATAATATTGAAAAGATCTATCCAATAGGAAGATATAACCTTGATAAACGTATATGGACCCAATATAGGAGCACCAAAATATATTAAAAATCTTCTGGAGGACTTCAAAGGAGAAATTGATTGCAATACAATCATAGCAGGGGTCTTCAACACCCCGCTAACATCACTGGATACATCCTCCAGACAAAAACTTAGCAAGGAAACAGAGACTCTAAATGATGCACTAGACCAAATGGATTTAATAGATATCTACAGAGAACTACACCCCAAAGCTACAGAATTCACATTCTCCTCAAGTGCACATGGGACATTCTCAAAAATAGACCACATGATGGAACACAAACTAAATCTTTACAAGTTCAAGAAGATTGAAATCATATCAAGCATCTTCTCAGATCACAGTGGCATGAAACTAGAAATCAATTGCAACGATAACATGCAAAGACATTTGAACACATGGAGGCCAAGTAACATGTTATTGAACAATGAATGGGTCAATGAGGAGATCAAGGAAGAAATTAAAAACTTCCTAGAAACCAATGAAAATGAACACACAACAACACAAAGTCTATGGGATGCAGCGAAAGCAGTTCTGGGAGGGAAGTTCATAGCACTACAGGCCTACCTCAAAAAACAAGAAAAATCTTTAATAGACTGTCTAACCTCACAGCTTAAAGAACTAGAGAGCAAACAAAAAGAAAACCCCAGAGCATGTAGAAGGAAGGAGAGAGTAAAGATCAAAGCAGAAATAAATGACATAGAGTCCAAAAAAACAATTCAAAGGAACAATGAAACAAAGAGCTGGTTTTACAAAAAGATAAACAAGATTGATGGACCCTTAGCTGGACTCACCAAGAAACAGAGAGAGAGAACCCAAACACACAAAATCGCAAATGAAAGAGGAGAAGTAACAACTGACACCACAGAAATACAAAAGACCGTTAACAACTACTATGAACAATTATATGGCAACAAATTCAACAATCTAAGCGAAATGGACAAATTTCTAGAAACACACAGTCTCCCAAAACTGGACCAGGAAGAGATAGTAAACTTTAACAGACCAATAACAACAGAAGAAATTGAAGATGTAATCAAGACTCTCCCAGCAAACAAAAGCCCAGGTCCGGATGGCTTCACGGGGGAGTTTTACCGAACATGCTAAGAAGAACAAACTCCAATTCTCCTCAAACTATTTCAAACAATTCAAGAAGAAGGTAGACTTCAAAACTTGTTTTATGAAGCCAGCATAATTCTAATTCCATAACCAAACCAGAAAAAGACACTACAAAGAAATAAAACTAAAGGCCAATATCACTGATGAACATAAATGCCAAAATCCTGAACAAAATACGAGCAAATCAGATCCAACAATACACCAAAAAAATTATTCACCATGACCAAGTTGGATTCATCCCAGGGATGCAAGGCTGGTACAATACTCGCAAATCAATAAACGTGATACACCACATAAATAAAATGAAGAATAAAAACCACATGATCATATCAATAGATGCCGAAAAAACCTTCGACAAAATCCAGCATCTGTTTCTGATAAAAATGCTCAACAATGTGGGAATAGAGGGATCATATCTCGACATAATAAAGGCCATATATGAAAGACCTATAGCTAACATCATACTCAATGGGCAAAAACTAAAAGCATTTCCCTTAAGAACAGAATCAAGGCAAGGATGCCCACTTTTGCCACTCTTATTTAACACAGTACTGAAAGTCTTAGCCACAGCAATCAGACAGGAAGAAAAAATAAAAGGGATCCAAATTGGAAAGGAGGAAGTGAAACTGTCATTATTTGCAGATGACATGATACTATACGTAGAAAACCCCAAAGACTCCATCAAAAATTTACTAGACTTAATAAATGAATTTGGAAAAGTAGCAGGATACAAAATTAATGTCAAGAAATCGATGGCATTCTTATACACCAATGATGAACTCACAGAAAGAGAAACTAAGAAAACAATCACATTTACCATTGTGGCAAAAAAATTAAGATACCTAGGAATAAACTTAACCAAAGAAATAAAGGACCTATTCGCAGAAAACTACAGGTCATTGGAAAAAGAAATAGAGGAAGATATAAAAAAGTGGAAGCACATACCCTGTTCATACATTGGAAGAATTAAAATCATTAAAATGTCCATACTAAACAAAGCAATCTATAGATTCAATGCAATCCCCATCAAAAGACCAATAGCATACTTCACAGAATTAGAACAAGTACTTCAAAAGTTCATATGGAACCAAAAAAGACCTCAATAGCCACAGCAATCTTAAAAAAGAACAAAGTTGGAGAGATCACATTACCGGATTTCAGGTTATACTACAAAGTGACTGTAATCAACACGGCCTGGTACTGGCACAAGAACAGGCATATAGACCAGTGGAACAGAACAGAAAACCCAGAAATGGACCCAAGGCAATATGCTCAATTAATATTTGACAAAGGTGACAAGAGCATACAGTGGGTTAAGGACAGCCTCTTTAATAAATGGTGCTGGGAAAATTGGACAGCTACATGCAGAAAAATGAAACTAGACCATCAACTTACACTCTACACAAGAATAAAATCAAAATGGATAAAAGACTTAAATGTGACTCATGAATCCATAAAAATCCTGGAAGAAACTGTAGGCAACAAAATTTCTGACGCAGCAGAATTTTCACTGATACATCACCAAAGGCAATAGAAACACAGGAGAAAATGAACGCATGGGACTACATCACACTTAAAAGCTTCTGCACAGCGAAAGATACAATCATCAAAACAGAAAGGCTACCCTTTGGGAGAGCATAATTGCCAATGATATACAGTGATACCTCGGTTCTCGAACGCCTCGAATTTCGACCAAATCGGTATTCGACCAGGAGATTCGAGAAATTTTTGTCTTGGAATCCGAACAAATATTTGGAACTCGAACTTCCGAGATGAGCCGAGTGGAGCCGAATGGCGTTCATTCGGCCCAGCGCGCTTTGCTGGCGTCATCAGTGTGAGTGCAGAGAGAGAGTCACGCTTTGTGGAGAGAGTCACGCTTTACACTGAATTTAACCCTTAGACATACTGTACACTTTTATTTCTTGTTGAGACTTATGTTTTTTCTACATATTATATACAAATTAGGCCAGTAAATAGGCATTTTCTGGGGCTTGGAACGAATTAATCCAGTTTCCATTATTTCCTATTGGATTTCATTGCTTCGGTTCTCGAACAATTTGGTTCTCGACCGTCCTCCTGGAACGAATTATGTTCGAGAACCGAGGTATCACTGTATCAGATAAGGGGTTAATTTCCAATATGTATATAGAGTGTTCATACAACTCAACATAAGGAAGACAAAGAACCCAATTAAAAAATGGGCAGAGGAACTGAATAGATATCTCTCCAAACAGGACATACAAATGGCTATGAAACATATGAAGAAATGCTGAACATCACTAATCATCAGAGAGATGCAATTTAAAACAACAATGAGGTATCACCTCACACCTGTCAGAATGGCCACCATCAACAATTCACCAAACAACAAGTTTTGGCAAGGGTGTGAAGAAAAGGGGACTCTAGTGCACTGCTGGTGGGAATGCAGACTGGTGCAGCCACTATGGAAAACAATATGCTGTTACCTCAAAAAATTAAAAATTGAACTTCCATTTGACCCAGTGATCCCACTTCTAGGAATATACCCTAAGAAGCTTGAAACACCAATCAGAAAGAATGTATGTACCCCTGTGTGTGTAGCAGCACTATTTATAATAGGTAAGATCTGGAAACAGCCCAGTGTCCATCAGTAGATGAATGGATAAAAAAGCAGTGGTACATATACACAATGGAGTACCACGCAGCTGTAAGAATGAAAGATCTCTTATCCTTTGAGACTACATGGAGGGACCTGGAAAGTATTATCCTAAGCAAAACAAGCCAAACAGGGAAAGACAAGTATCATATGATCTCACCTATCTGTGGGATATAATGAACATAACAGTCTGAGGAATGGGGTAGTCCCAGAGACGTGGATGTGAGGTACAGACTGACAATCCCCAGAGGAGGAGTGGTGGGGGAGAGATGAACCACAGAACTTATATGCATATATGTATGAACAATGGACATGGACAACAAAGCTGGGGACAGGGCATGGAGGGATGGGGAGGTGGGAATCAGTGGGGGAAATAGGAGAAACATCTGTAACAAAAATAAATTAATTAATTAATAAAAAAATAATAATACATTGTGATTAAGTGGGGTTCTTTTCAGGGACACAGAAATGTTTCAGCACACAAATTGGTTATGTGATATACCACATTAACAAAACAAAGGATAAAAATGTTACAAACTTATGAATAGGTACAGAAAAAGCATTTGATAAGACACAATATCCATTTATGGTTTAAACACTTAATGAAATATGTATAGAAGGAAAGTTCCTCAACACAATATAGGCCATTTACAAAAAATCCTGAGCCAATATTATACTCAATGGTGAAAAACCGAAAGCTTTTTGTCTAAAATGAGGAACAAGACAAAGATGCCGATTCTTGCCACTCTTACTCAACATAGTTCTGAAAGTCTTAGCCAGAGAATCAGGCAAGAGAAAGAAAAAAAAAATGCATCTAAATTAGGAATGAAGAAGTAAAGGTATCACATTTTGCATATGATATGATTCTGTACCTAGAAAACCCTATGTTTTTCAGCAAAAAAAAAAAACTATTAGAAACAATAAACAAACACAATAAAGTTGCAAGATATAAAATCAATGTACAAAAATCCATTGCTTTTTTATATACTAACAATGAAACTTCAGAAAAAGAAATGAAAAAAACAATTCCTTTTGTAATTGCAATAAAAAGAATACAATACCTAGGAATAAAAGTAACAAAGGAGCCCTGGTCGGTTTTGCTCACTTGTTAGAGCGTCGGTCTGCGGTCCAGAGAGACCCGGGTTCGGTTCCCGCTAAGGGCATGTACCTCGATAGCAGTTTGTCCCCAACCCTGGTTGGGTTGTGTGGGTGACAACCACTTGATTTGTCCTTTTCATGACGATGTTTCTCTCTCTCTCTTCCACTCCATCTGAACAAAAAACAGAAAAGTGTCCTCGGGTGAGGATAAAAACAAGCAAACAAAAGTAACAAAGGACATGAAATATCTATATACTAAAAACTACAAAGCATTATTAAAAGATCTTGAAAAAAAGATACAACAAAATGGAAAGATATTCTGTGCTCATGGATTAGAAGAATCACCATAGTTAAAATGAGCATATTACCCAAAGCAATATGCAATTCCCATCAAAATCTTAATGTCATTTCTGTAAAAATAATATATATATTATATATATATATATATATATAATATATATATATCATCAGATTTGTAAGGAACTGCAAAAGACCTCAAATAGCCAAAGCATTCCTGAGAAAAGAAAACAAAGCTGGGGATATCACACAACCTGGCTTCAAATTATACCAAAGAGCTATGATAATCCAAACAGCATGGTATTGGCAGAAAAACAAACACACAGACCAATGGAACATAATTGAGATCCCAGAAATAAAACCACATGTATACATGTATAGGGGCAGATAATTTTCAAAAGAGGAGCCACAAACCCACAAGGGAGAAAAGAAAGCTTCTTCAATAAATGGTGCTGGGAAAATTGGAAAGCTACATTTAAAAACATAAAACTAGATTACAGTTTGTCACCATGTATAAAAATTAATTCAGTATGGATCAAAGACCTAAATATAAGATCTAAAAAAAAAAAAAATACATAGAAGAAAACATAGGTACTAAATTTATGGACCTGGTTATAGGGAACATTTTATGAATTTGACCCCAAGGACAAAGGAAGTAAAGGCAAAAATAAATGAATGGGACTATATCAAACTGATAACAAAACAAAAAGGCCACTGACTGAATGGGAGATGATATTTGCAAACAACAGATTTAACAAGAGGTTAATATTCATAATATATGAAGAACTTAAACAACTCAACATCAAAGAAACAAACAATCCAATTAAAAAATGGACAGAGGACCTAAATAGACATCTCTTCCAAGAAGACATACAAATAGCCAACAGATACATGAAAAGTTGTTCAACTTCACTAGCCATTAGAAAAATGCAAATAAAAACTACAATGAGATAACCTCACACCTGTTAGAATGGCTATTATCAACAAGACAAGTAACAAGCATTGGAGAGGTTGTGGAGAAAAGGGAGCCCTCATTCACTGCTGGTGGGAATGTAGACCTACACAGCCACTATGGAAAATAGTCTGGTAGTTCCTCAAAAAATTAAGAATAATAGAGTTACCATACAACTCAGCAATCCCTCTCCTGGGTGTCTATCTGAAAAACTCAAAAACATTTATTTGCAAAGATATAGGAACCCCTATGTTTATTGTAGCATTATTCACAGTAGCCAAGATATAGAGACAACCAAAATGTCCTTTGATAGAGGATTGGATAAAGAAGATGTGGTGCATACATACTATGGAATATTACTCAGCCATAAGAAAAGACAAAATACTACCATTTGTAACAACATGACTGGATCTTGAGAATATTATGCTAAGTGAAATAGGTCAGTCAGAAAAAGCTAAGAACCATATGATTTCACTCATATATGGGGATATAAAAATGATACTCATAGACAGAAAACAGTATGGTAGTTACCAGAGCAAAGATGGTGGGGGGTGGGGGAGTGAAGGGGGCCAAATATATGGTGACAGAAGATGGTTTGACTGTGGGGCACACAATGCAATATAGAGATCATGTACTATCGAAAGCTATATGATCCTATTGACCAATATTCTTCCAATAAATTTAATAAACTAAAACGCACAAAGCATTTTTAGCACTGTTCAATAGTCTCAATTTTTATTTTGCAGCAAAATTTTATTTTGTAGAAAAATTTCTTTCATTTTGTGGCAGTTGGTAGAATGAGTCCAAAAAATCCTCAACTTGAATGTTGGGGTATATGCTACTTCATAAATACTCATTTTCCTTTTCAATGATGAAAACATTTATCCTGAATTTGGTTTGGCCATTGACATTTATATTTCTTTTGCTGATTCAGACTGTAGACCAGTTACTAATTCTGTTTCAGTATTCTACAACATTCCTATCTTCCTCCCCCTGCATTTCTTCTGTTAGTAGCGGTTCTCAACCTGTGGGTCGTGACCCTTTAGAGGTCGAACGACCCTTTCACAGGGGTTGCCTAAGACATAACAGAAGCAAAATTACAGTTATGAAGTAGCAATGAAAATAATTTTATTGTTGGGGGCCACCACAACACGAGGAACTGTATTAAAGGGTCGCGGCATTAGGAAGGTTGGGAACCACTGTGTTAGAGTGTTTACAAACCCCTGCAGCCCATGGAGTATTTTCAAAGATTGAAGAAGGCCAGCAAGCATTATAGAGCTGTATTAAAGTAACATAACATTCTGATATCCTACCATAATTAACAGAACTACACAGAATCACATGTGGAAAGTGCCAATTTAAGAACTTACTTTGCTTCCAGAACAACTCTCTAAGGATCTGTATAAATTATACTATGCATACAAATGTATTAATGTTTATTTTATTTGCAATAATGATGTATGCTTAGCAGCAGATAGGGCCACAAACACTTATAACTTGGCAACAGCCATTGATTAGATCTTAACTGCTTCTCTCCACTTTGCTCATGTCCTAGTTCTGGAAATTTCCATCTTGTTCTCTGACTCTGCATATCAGTGATTTCTACTCTTGCTTCCAATTTAAGATCAGTCTATTTCTTCAAATTAGTAACATCTCTACGGTGATTATTAAACTTTACTTCTTGCAGAGAAATTGTAATTATTTTTCTTGTTTTCCAAACTGATTTTTTTCTGGGTTCAGAAAAACATAATTTTCCAGAAAATGCTAAAAAAGAATTCTCTAATGAAAATATTATACTATGTATAAAACTTTATTCTCTCTGTCTGGGGCACCTCCAAACACTGAGGTCCTCAGAATTCCACGGATTTGTTTGACTCCTCCATAATTCCCTTCTGCAGATAATGTGGTTTAAACTTTCTCTGTTTTTCTAAATTGGTTATTATTGGTAATTATTTTCATTTTGTGTCTTATCTACCCATAGTTCATTGAATCTTTTATCTGCTATTTCTTTTCTAGTTATTTATGTTTTTGTGGATTACTATCTTTACAATAATAACAGTGATATTTGGGGGTTTGGAAGAAGATAAATGAGATATGTGAATCTATCACTTTAACTCATGCCCTTCCTTGCCCTTGGTGGTTAATTTGCATACCCACATCTGATAAGGGGAAACTTTATGTATTGCAAAACTCTACCCAATCCCCAACTAGTCACAGCTTGAATGACAAATAATGGATTCTAGACTCAGGCTGTGTCTGTCAGAGTCTCTCATGTAGGTATTTAAACTGGTATTAAGTAAAAAGTATTAGGCTGCAGTAATCACCAAGGTAGAAATAACTGGACCCAAATTTTTTCATTTTTTTATACCAATTAATAATCACCTATTATACACCTAGTTTTATATAAGCACTATGCTATCAAATGAGTCATTCATATTCCTGCATCCAGGAATACACTCGGGTCTAGGACAGCAATTTTCAACCTTTTTCATTTCATGGCACACATAAACAAATTACTAAAATTGTGCGGCACGCCAAAAAATATATAGTTTTATGATCTGACAAAAAATACGTATAATTTTTATTCACTCACACCACATGTCTATTGTCATGTTGACTGTTGTCTTTTTTTTTTTTTTTTTTTTAGTTTGACAATCTAAGGGAAAAGAGGTTAGTGCCCCTGACTAAATAGTCAGGTATTGCACGTCTTAGAAATTTTTGCAAGTATCGCGTCCTCCCACAACCACATCACAGTTACAACTAAACTACAGAACAACCATCATTCAAAGCTGCCTGAAATCAAGCTGAATGGAAGTCCTACAACCATGGAATTAAAGCAGCAGCCACATCGAGACTGGTAGGACAGTCTCGGACAGGCTGGTCCCACACTTACGTGTGGCAGATAAAAATCAGGAGGACACCTCGGCTGGGAAGGTCCTCTCTGAGGACTGAGGAGTCCCCGTCCCGCACCAGGCACCCCGCTCAGGGTTCCAGTGCCAGGAAGAGAAGTCCCCATAACTTCTGGCTAGAAAAACCAGCAGAAACTGAGGCACAGGGAGGCTGAGGAGGCTGGAGCCCCCAGCAGCTCCTCTTAAAAGGCCCGCGCACAGACTTACTTGGACTCTCTTCCTCTAAGTTCAGAGGGGAAGCAGCTTGAGGGGTGCCAGAGACACACAGGGAAGAACTGAGCTGTTTGGCACTGGAGCGAGGGCTGGAGAGGGGGCTTTCTCCAGGACAAATGTGCTGTCAGAGGCCTTTGTTCCTTTGGTGAGTCCTTCCCTGGGGCAGCAGACAGTCGTCATATCTGGGACTCCAGCAACCTGGCTCACACTGGTAGCCCTGCCCTGGTGATTCCCTGAGGTCCTGCCCCACCCAACTTTCAGGACCACCCAAGCTGTTGCCACTTGCTTAACCATAGGATTGGCCTGTCTTGGATCCTGCTTCAGGTTTTCCTAATTCTTTCAAACAAGCAGCATCTGGTCTCAGCTAGCCCCATACCTCTGGTTAAGTAATGCATAGAAACTAACACAGGGAGGCAGCCAAAATGAGGAGACAAAGAAACAGGTCCCAAATGAAAGAACAGAAAAAAATCTCCAGAAAAAGAACTAAGCAAAATGGAGATAAGCAACCTAACAGATGCTGAGTTCAAAACACTGCCTGTAAGGATGCGCAATGAACTTAGTGAGAACTTCAGTGAACTTAGGGCCTCAAGAGCATAAAAAAGGACCAGTCAGAAATGAAGGATGCACAGTCAGAAATAAAGGAGGCACTAGTTGAAATAAAGAATAATTTACACAGATTCAATGTCAGAGTAGGTAAAGCCAAGAAGCAAACCATGGATTTGGAATATAAGGAAGCAAAAAACACCCAATCAGAACAGCAGAAAGTAAAAAGAATCCAAAAAAATGAGGAGAGTGTAAGGAGCCTCTGGGAAAACTTCAAGTGTGCCAATTTGGGGGGTTCCAGAAGGAGAAGAGAGAGAACAAGAAATCGAAAACCTATTTACAACAATAATGGCAGAAAACTTTCCTAATTTGGTGAAGGAAAGAGACATACAAGTCCAAAAAGCACAGAGAGTCCCAAACAAGATGAACCCCAAGAGGCCCACACGAAGACACATCATCATAAAAATGCAAAAACTTCAAGACAAAGAGAGAATCTTAAAAGCATCAAGAGAAAAGCAGTTAGTTACCTACAAGGGAGTTCCCATAAGACTGTCAACTGATTTCTCAAAAGAAACTTTGCAGGCAAGAAGGGAGTGGCAAGAAATATTCAGAGTGATGAAAAGCAAGAACCTACAACCAAGATTACTCTATCCTACAAAGCTGTCATTTAGAATTGATGACCATAGAAAGAGTTTCCCAGACATAGAAAAGCTAAAGGAGTTCATCACCACCAAACCATTATTATATGAAATGTCGAAGGGTCTTCTTGAAGAAAAGATAAAAAATATGAACAAACAAAAGGGCAGTGAATACATATTTATTGACCATTGAATCTATAAATAAAATGAACAAGCAGAAGAGAAAATTTCTCATACAGAGAATATTTTGTTGGTTGCCAGATGGGAGGGTGTTTGGGGGAATGGGTAAAAAATGTGAGGGGATTAAGAAGTACAAATTGGTTGCTAGACTGACAAACCTCAAAGGGAAGGGGGGTGGGGGGGTGGGAAAAAATAAACCAAGAAACTTGTTTGCATATATGCATAACCAATGGACACAGACAACAGTGTGGGGAAAGGCAGGAGGGGGGCAGGAATGGGAAGAAGGGGGTCAATAGGGGAAAAATGAGGAACATCTGTAATACATTCAACAATAACGTTAACTTTTTTAAAAAAAAGAAAAATTTTTTGCAGCACGTGCATTGAAAGTCACTGGTCTAGAGGGTAGACAATTAACAAATAATTAGTTCATCACACTTTACAAGGACACATGTGCCAAATGTTTGCAATGCAGAGAAAGAAGTGATTGTGCTCCAGAGAAGAGCAAGAAAGTCTTCACAGGAGACCAAAACATTAAGCTGCAACAGATAAGTGGAAGTGGTCAATGCAGGAACACAAAAAAACCTAGGTAGAGAAAAGAGCATGTGCACTATCTAGATGTGAGAGAAAAGAACATGTTCAGGATGAGCAAGAAGCACCACAAGATTGGAGAATACAGTGTTTGGGTGGCTGGTAGCATGTTTGAAAGTGAAAAGTGCAGACCGGAAAAGATCATAAAGAAGTTTGGCATTTATCCTAAAGTGATAGGAAGTTTTAGGCATGAGAATGATGTGATTATATTTGCATTTTTGTAAGAGTAGTGGTGTTGAGGTTTTTGTGAGTAGCTGAGAGCGGTGGCAGGTTGAACAGTCTAAGAAAGCTCTCACGTTAATTCAGGGGAGAGGACACCAGCTCAAAAGTTATAGGCTTTTCCTTTCTTTCATTGCTTTAGTTTAGTGGAGATATCAGAAAAGTAAGTGGAGGTGTCACATTCTCCAGGAAGACTTCTCTGTCTACCCCACACGTGTGTGGTATTCCTCTCTATGTTTCATAGCATCCTTACTTATAAGCACCACATACTTGATCAGAATTCCATAATTAGCTTTTAGACACTTTGAAAGCAATGATGATCTAAGTCTTATTCACAAATGTATATAGGGTGAGGCAAAGTTTTACAGTTGTTCTTATGAAAAATAATACAACAATTAATCAATAGTAACACAAGAATGAACTCTGTGTTTCATGTACTCACAACTGTGGACCTACTTTTGCCTCCGCCTACCCCACCCCTATATTTAGAACTTAATGAGACTCTATGAGCACCCGGCAAGTATTTATTGAGTAAGTGAATAAATGAAAGACTCTGCTCTCCCAGCTGCTAGGAAATGGGTAATTGACTTACTGATGTTCACAGGATAAACATCAAAGCATCTCAAGAATGGTGGCCAGACCAGCAGTAGCTGTTTCACCAGGGAACCAGTTGGAAATGCAAATTCATAGAACTCACGGCAGGCCTACTGAATCAAAAACTGTGGGGGAAGGGGTCCAACAATTGGTGTTTTAACAAGCTCTCCAGGTCATTCTGATGCAAGCTAAAGTTTGAGAACTGTTGATATAAACCATTTCAAAAGTAATGTATTCCTTTGTTAAGTAATCATGTGCCCTAATGTCTTTGACTGTGCTTGAAATCCCCTCTTGGGGATCCCTAGCCCCACATCTCTAAGCAAGGTGCTATGGGACAAGAATGACAGCAAATGAGGACTCATCCTCGTCTTGAGTAGAAAACTCAATAATCAATATTCATCTAGTTATAAAGGATCAACATGCTTAGTAACTTCATTTCATGAAGAAGTACTCCTTTCGGGGGACCAACTCAATGACTCCCCTGGGAAGTAAAATTGACTCACACCACTCCTGAAGGGGACAGTTCAGACTTGCTTTGAAATGTGTCGAATCAGACCAGTCTGCCACATTGGCATTCTGTGGACTTCTTTTGTTCAGTTCTCTAATAAATGAAAATGTGGCAATGGTTGTATTGAAACCAGTAGTATTTCCTCAAAATTTAAACTTACTGATTTTATTTGTACTTATTTGATTACTGCCAGAATTCCAACTCAAGTGCAACAGTCAGCCCCCTCTCTGTCAGCTAGTCCTAATCTCAGAGTTAAAATCTTTAATGAAAATACTGCCTAGACAGTCACTTTTTTTTTTTGAGAAAACCAAATAAAAGTGATAATGCTAGTAACATGTTATTCTCGCTTAAGCAGAGTGAGAGTAAAAGTAATTCTAAGAGAGCTTAGACACTCAAAATTATTTTGCTCACTTTTTTTCCATTCTCAGTATTGTAATGATTTCTTGTGCGGCCATGTCCCACCTTCACAGTGAATATACGTTACACGGCTCAAGCATACTGATTTTCATGTCATGAATCTATAAACCCTGTAATTCTTACCCCAAACCTGGCAGTTTAACCTGTCTTTGGAGAAATGATTTAATAACAGAGACATGTAATGAGAGCTCTTATTGCTAAAATGTCACCGTATTTACAAAATATACTGTGGGGCACTTCTAATATAGTACAAAGTACTTTCATAAATCATTTAGCCTAGGCTACACTTTCAAAAAGACATTAATAAAATAGAAATAGTTCAGTAATCTTGACTTAAAACATCTATTTTTTCTAATGTGAAATATTTTAAGTGCTCTCAATGATCATTACTTCATGTTTCTTCTATGTTCAATACTATCTTTTAAATAGTTTTTACCATGCATTACTTTGGAAATAGCCTACTGTACACTTTTACTGTACATATTTATGGATAATAATAGATACGTGTGGAGTTAAGGAGATAAAGATAGGAAACAACTATTCATTGAATAAATAATAATTATACTACTAATAATAACACTTCCATTGATTACTATCTACTATGTGACAAAAACAGTACATCATCTCACATGCATGAGCTGGACAGAGTGCTAAGTAGATATTTAACATAAGAAACTTGTGAGGTAGGTATTATGGTCTCCCTTCTAAAGAATCGGTAACTAAGGCATAAATAAGGTAAGTGCCCGACCCCAGGCATCAGGGCTGGTGACTAAGAGAAGCTTTGAACTCTAGTCTAATTCCGAAAGCCTGTGTGTTCTAGTATGCTGTGCAGCTACCCACTCATGCCTGAGTATAGAGAGTGATGAGTTTGCATCTGCCCTTTGAATAAATGGGAGAATGATTAAAGGGCCACGTGAGCCAGAGGCAAGAAGATACCTTTCCAACAAATGCAAATTTTCTAACAGATGATTTTCAAATCAGATGATCAATTTAATATTGTTTTAAACAGTTCCCTAACCGCAGCAGCTGGGGAGCCTGAAACGTTCTCACCAAGTGGGAATATCTGTGCAGGTCCGTGCGGCGTGTCACACACGGTGCTTTGTAGCCGCCATCCCTTCCGTGGAGCAGAACTGTACTCTTAGCTCATGTGCAATTAATTGATAAAGTAATGTCCAGAAGCCTGTAATTCCAGAATCTGAATGGAATAATTAAGCTTTTCTTCTTTGCAGCCAGTTCCTTCCTACTTCCTAGCCCTTAGCAACCACTGATCTGCTTTAAATGAAAGGGCAAGTCACAGACAGGAGGAACGTATTTGCAAAACTGTATATCTGATAAAGGATTTGTACCTAAAATATATAAAGAACTCGTACAATTCAATAAGACCACACATTGGGTGAGGGGAGTGTGGTGGAATGAGCAAAAGATTTAAATAAACACTTTCCAAAAGAAGATTCACGAATCGAAAATGAAAGATACTCAGTATCACTAGCATTAGACAAATGCTTGTTAAAACCACAATAAGATTTTACTACAATCATTCTAGTAGCCATGGAATGGCTAAATTCAAAAGTCTGACAATACTAAGTGCTGTGTGAATATGTAATGACTGTAATAAGCTATAGCAGGAAGGTAGAATTTTGCAGTCACTTAAAAAGTTTATCTGCATTTTTTTTTTAAATCCTCACCCGAGGATAGTTTTCCCTTATCTTCAGACAGAGTGGGAGGGAGAGAAAGAAAGAAAGATCGATGTGGGAGACACATTGATTGGCAGCCTTCCTCGTGACTTGGTACGTGACCTTGACTGGAATCAAACCCAAGTCTCTTTGGTCCGTAGGCCGACACTCTAACTGCTGAACCAAACCAGCCAGGGCTATCTGCATTTTTATAAACTTAACCTTATTTTATTTTTGTTTTGTTTTGTTTTTGTGGTACGTGCCCTTAGTAGGAACCGAACCCAGGACTCTCTGGTCCGCAGGCTACGCTCAACCACTGAACCAAACTGGCCAGGGCAAACTTAACCTTGTTTTAAAACCCAGCAATCCCACTCCTGATAAAAGAACTAAAAACACACTCACACGTAACTTACACTTGAGAGTTGATAGCAATTTTTCAAATCTGTTTATTATTGTTTTATTTAAAGATTTTTGTTTTATTAGTGATTTTTACAGAGAGAGGAAGGAAGAGAGAGAGACAGATAGAAACATTGATGAGAGAGAACATCAATTGGCCGACCCATGAATGCCCCCCACTGGGGATCAGGCCCACAACCTGGCATGTGCCCTGGCTGGGAATTGAACCGGCAACTTCTTGGTGCATGGGTTGACACTCAACCATTGAGCCACACTGGCTGGGCAAAGTTACTTTTATTTATTTATTTATTTTTTTATCCTCACCCGAGGACATTTTTTTTCCATTTTTTGTTCAGATAGAGCGGGAGCGAGAGCGAGGGAGAGAGAGAGTGGTTGCCACCCACACGACCCAACCAGGGCCGGGGACAAACCGCAACCCAGCTGTCCCACTCCTGACAAAGGAACTAAAAACCCACTCACACACAGACTTACACTTGAGAGTTGATAGCAATTTTCTTCAAACAAATCTGTTTATTAAAAAATTAATATATTATAGATGGAAATAAAGGCAATTCCCCTTTTCGGAGCTACCCATTGTTGTGAAGTTGGTGTGTTCCACTCCTGTACAGGAGTGCATTCTATTACTGCATATGCATGTTAGCGTGGAAAAATGAAGGGGTTTTTCTGTGTGCTTTCTTAGAAAAAAAATCTAAATCATATAATGTTGGGTATAGTTTTTCGCAGTTTGCAATGGCATCATTTTTAGATTTACCTATATTTATAATATAATTCTAGTTTACCAATCTTATTACTATATAGTATTTCATTGTATAAATATATAATATTACCAAATTTTCTGTTAATGTACATTTAGATTGTTGCAAAATTCTTTGCTATTATAAACAAATGTTCACATATTGAACGCAATGTATTTTCATGTCCACATGTGTGTCTCGAGTATATACCTAGAAAAAGTACTGTACATTAGAGGATGTGCATATATTCAAAGCTCTTAAATTTTACTACATTTCTCTCCACGGTGTTTATTCTGGATATTTTCCATTTGCCCTTCTTGACATTGTCTATCCTTGTCCACACTGTTCTGTGACCCAGGAGACCAACGTTTATGAGCTGTACCAACTTGGCTCCCATGACCTGATGCTTCTACTGGCTTTGGCCAAAGGGATGTACCAGCAGCAGCTTAAAAAGTAGAACTTTGGGGAAAGTAAACACCTCCCGTGGTTGGCTGTGGTTCGTCAGTCTCTGCCTTCTTCTACGAAGGTCACAACTTCGGCTGGGTGTTTTTCCCTGAAAATTCAGCTCTAGCTGTTCTGGTCATCACACATCAGGCTTAAGGCAGTAACATAGTGGTTTACCATCTCTTGTCAATTTCTCTTAACTCCTACTCTAGGCTTTGTAATTATTCCCTTCTTCAAACTCACTTTAGTTACTTTTTTTTTAGTATGCCATCTGTTTCCTGCTGGGACCCTGACCAATACAATGGTTTTCCAATTTACATATCCACTCAGGAGAATTCCTGCTTGATCCTTGCCAATACTTGATATTAACAGATTTCTTCATTGCTGCCAATTGGATGAGTGCAAAATGAAAACTTATGATTATCTTGATTTAAATTCCCTGCTTTTTAGAAGTAGAGCATCTTTTCACATTTACATTGGCTATTTAGATTTTTTTCCTCATCTTCGTTGTTCATATGTTTTTAATTGTTTATCTCTAATTATCTATACAAAAGATGTATATGTCTTGAAAACTGATAGTGTCAATTATGGGTGTTGGAAATATTGTTGCATAGTTTGTGTTTTGTTTTGTTTTTTTAAACCTTATAATATCTTTTTTAGTGCAGAATTTTCTTGAATGAAGTCTAATTCATCAATATTTATGATTTCATGGTTTTTGGCTTGCTTAAATTTTCCATGCTTCATATCATTAAATTATCTTCCTATTTTTCTTTGTAAATTAAAAAAATCCTCTTAAGTATTTAATGCATCTGCAGTTTATTTTTGTTTACAGTATGTTGATATAATATTATTACCTTCCATATGTGTAGCCAATTGTCCTAATATTTTTCAATAAATAGCCTATTCATTCTTCATTGAATTGTAATGACACATTTGTCATTTAATAAAGTTCTTATGTGCATTAGTCTGTTACTATGATTCACATTTTGTTCTACTTTTATATTTGTCTGACACTCTGCCGATATCAATAAATATAAATCATTATAGCTGTATAGATTTTTCATAGCAGAAGTTCTCACATTTTATTCTTCCTTAAACTGTTTTGATTACTTTTGGCCATTCGTTGTGTTTAAATGCATCTCATTATTTATTTAGATATTTAAGCTCTCGCAATAGATTTTTACAAGCTGGTGAACACTGACAAATTATTTCTCCCACAGAACTATAACCACACATTCCCAGACAGTATAAATATATGGTTGAACTAACATTAATATGCATCACCATTTTACCAATTGCATAATAAAACAAATGATCAAATATTAAGTTACATAGCTCAAAAGGCATATAAAATATTAGATTTCTGTTCAATTCATTAGCAAAAACTCACTTTTTTTTCCAAGAGGGGGTAGGAAGGAAAAAATCACACTTTAAACAAGAATAAGTTGGTAAACAACTTCAGAATATATAAAAGAAATACAAAAATTTCAGCATTTTTATGATTAAGGATTGTTTTAGCTACAATAAAGCATCTCTACCTTTAAAAAATATTGACGAAAGAGCACATTCTATGTGCTCCACACAAGACAAAGGCAACATTTTATTAAAAATACTTCCTAGCCTCCTCCCATTCTTCTCTCGGGCCTTCCTGATAAATTGCAAACATTAACATGAACTGTAAGGCTTTTTGTCTGGAGATTAAAGCCATGTGCTTCTGTACAATGTAGATTTTCAAAATGGAGGCTTTCTATCACAGCACAAAATGAGATTTATAGAAAGACAAATAATAACTAAGACTTGGCATGAAAATCTAAAAGTTGAGCAAACCTGATGTACACTTGCGTGAATGTGGGAGATGTAAACATAAAGTGAGCAGGCAAATAACCATATCAGCCCTACTCTCTGTGCTTGAAATGAGTGAAGGGATAAACCACATAAGGTCCAGCATGTTCTGAGTTCCTGGAATTTTAGTTCTGCATGATACTAAAAATAGACAGGTATTGTGCTGGGTAGTTTGGTGCCTAATCTTTCTAAATCTCTTAAATATTGATAAGATTCTGACATCAGAATAGATTTAAAGACATAACTCGAGGCTGCATGACTTCAGGAAAAGTCAAATGGTAAAAATGATAAGCACATTTTAAATGCTGAACGGTAAGAATCTTTTGCTAAGTGTCAAAATAGGTTGATCGTAACCGAGGCACAGAGGTTACAATTCTGTCAAATTTGTGTCCTGGTAAAACTGCTTTCCAATACTCTTGTGGAAGCTTCATTAGATTTATTCACCAAGCCAACGTGTTGGCTAATATGTATGAAAAATTAGGTACTGTCTCAAGTTCCACCTCCACGGCAATGGCTTCAGGCACCATTTTATCAGATGCAACAGTTGTTTCTATGACCATTGGAGTCTTTGAAACATGGATGCATTTTAGGATAATACTTCTCCAAATACAAAAGCTGCTTGCTGTTAAAAACTCCACGCTGTTTTTCTTATGAATTGTACTGCATCTTCATATCTCATTCCACCTTTGATTAATTCTAGGGCAACAAGTACCAGAGCTCAAGGTCTTCAACACAATGAACAGAAATAGAAACCAGGTTCTTTATAAAACTACATTTTTACAAGAGTTAACCAGTCTTTAATGGTTGGATGGTGGTGCACCATCATCAAAAGGCCAATCAAGGACATGGATGCCTTCTTTCTCCACAAGAGTAGTGTCATAAATTGCTTCACATACTCTTACTATTGTGGTAACTCCATACTTCTAAAGTTCCTCAATAAATCTCTTTAAGGTCGCATTGATTGGATTGTGTGTAATAAGAAATCTCATATTCTTGTATGTGACTTCCACAGGAGCTGGGCAGTTCACTTGAGCTATGTTAGCTAAAAAAACAAAAAAAAACAAACAAAAAAAAACTCAATAGGGTTATGAAGAAAATTAAAAATTGAATACAGAAATGATGCAAAGAAACTGAGTCTACTTCAATATACTACACTTGAAATTCTCAGTGCTTTGAGTGAAGTTGGGAGTAATGGCAAATGAAATGAACCTCCAAACAAGAAGCAGCAACTCTTCAATCCAGTACTACTGAGGCAATAGAAAGGAAATACACCAAGGTACACCCCAGACAGGTCAGAACTCCTGTAAAGTGCTCTGCAGATTTCGATTCAACACTTATTTTGATTCAACTTATGTTCAGGTTAACCACTCATATAGAAGCTTCTTGGTGGAGTAGTAATGAATGTCTACGATTCACTTGTCTGCATAAAGGTCGTGCTGTGCCTAGCAGTAATCTCCTCTGCCCTTCAGAGCCTCCATAGGCTGAGGAATATGTTTAGTCATTGAAGGTCATACAGCCATTCCCTGGTAGCTGTGGCTGCAGGGCTGGGGGCATAGTAGTTGCAGATGGGGCAGCGGCTTTGCAGGTGGCAGCTGGGACACCAGACTTGATCATGCCTGGCCATACATTTTTCAGTGTGCATATTGCACTAAGCTGGCTACATTCTCCGAAAATAAAAGTCTTGTTGGAATTTTGACTGGAAATGCATTAAATCTTTAGATTAAATTCAGTAAAACTGATTTCTCTATAATATTGACTCTTGCCATCCATCCATGATGGTGTGTGTGTGTGTGTGTGTTTCACTCATCTACTTCTCAAGTTTAAGAATGTTTTTCATAAAAATTTTGCATGTGTTCTGTTATATTTATGAGTACCTTAGATGTTTTTGTTACATTTTAGGATGAGATCATTACATTGTCTAATTGACTGTTGCCGGCACATAGGAAAGCTATGTATAAAATTTGTTAGTTTGAGATTTAATTCAGCAAACTTTCTGAACATTATTAATAACGATTCAAATATTTTCTTAGATTGATTTTACTTATAGATACTATCATTCAAAACAAATATTTTATTTCATCCTTTGTATTTCTTGTATTTCCACTTTTTTCTTTTTTTTCCCTCATTGCACTATTTACAACAGAAGTTGAATGGGAGGAGTAAAAGAAGGCATCGTTGTCTTAGACCTGACTTCAAAGAAAGTGCTTCTAATAGCTTACCATTAAGTACGACATTTCTTGTTATATACTGGTAGATACCTTTTATACATTAAAGAAGTTATTTTATTTCACGAACTGCTAAGAATTTGTATCTTGAATTGGGAATAAAATTCTCATGTCTACATCTATTTAATTTGTCATTCTGTTTCTTATTTTACTTAGTTAATATCTTGCCAACGAATACTATTAATAGAGATTAAACTGTTCTTTTATTCATTTAGTAAATGTTTCAATTGTTTTATTTAATGTCATAATATTTTATTATTTTTTTTTACCTATGATCATAATATAATAAAAACATTGGTCCACAATTTTTCTTTCTTATATCGCCTTACCCACATTTGATAATGTTTACTTTTGATGGGGTGTAGAGTGTAGAAGTTGATTATATGATTCTTTGTCATTTTGGGGAGAATTTTATGCATATAAGTCTAGGTATAGATTTGTTTTCATTTATCTCTCAGAATTAAGTTGCCTTCATCAATATATGATTCATGTCTTTCATTAATTCTGAAAAACTTCTTGCCATTATATCATAGATTAGAATATTTTTACCATAATTGTTTCTCAGAACTCCAGTTTTGGTTATTATTTTTCTACTCCCCCATGCCTTTTGAAACTTTATATGCCCCATTTCGTTATCTGTGCACTGACTCTTAGTTAATTTTTTAGGTCAATTTTCCAGTTCATTAATTGTCCATTCAGTTGTGTCAAATACTCTATTTAACACTTTTCTTTTATGTCATTTCAATGACTTTTTTTTTTTTTTTCATTTCTTGAAGGCTTACATCATAGCATCCCTACAGTTATATTATTATAGTAACATTATCAGGGGTATTATCAATCGGGATTTTTTTGTTTGTTAATTGCATTAATCTGGAGTCCTACACCAAACAGCTTGTGGGTAGTACGAAAGTTGATTTTGAAAATTTGTGTTGATTCAACATCTCTCAAACTCCACGTACCTTCTTTGTTCCAGTAGGAAGGGTCTCTCTAATCATCTTTCATTAAGATAGAAACCCTTCCAAAGTCCTGGCCTTATGCAGGGGCACTATTTTCATCCCCTTTCCTTGCACATGCCCATTGCCATGCCTCTGACCCTACATGGGTAATAAAATCTCAGGCCCTGACATTTGGGCCTGGAACTGAGCCTGATATCTCAAAATCTGCCTCAGTGTGGATTTATTTCTCAGACTTTGAGTTTCTTCTTTGCTTCTAGAAGCTAAATGTTTCTATTATTCCTTTTAAGACTAGAGATAGATAGATAGAGAGAGAGATAGATAGATAGATAATAGATAGGTAGATAGATAGATAATAGATAGATAGATGATAGATAGATAGATAGATAGATAGATAGATAGATAATAGATAGATAGATAGATAGATAATAGATAGATAGATAGACAGACAGACAAATATATAGATATACTATTTTGCAGCATGTCTGTGTGTTAGCAGCATGGACAGTGAATACACTGTCTCCTATTCTGGGTACTGCTGAAACCAATGTCTCGAGTGCATCTATCCTCAGCTGTCTTCCCTAGCTCTTTTCACTTCTGACCTCTGTCTGGTGTACCTGGGTGTTTTTACCACTGCACAGGCAGTATGGTGAAGGGACTACATGATAGGGACTATGAAGGACGTGCTTGCATCTGTTTTACACAAGTTAAGAAGAGACTGATTCAGCACAGAGACCATCACAACTTTGCTGCTTTAGTGACTCCTTTGGCGCGTCCTAGCCCTCTCTACTATAGTTAACAACAGACAACACTTCACAGGTCAAGTCACTTTGGCTCTGTCCTAATGCAACCCGAAGCAGGATGTCCCAGAGTACCCCTAAACTGGTCTGTAAAATTGTCAGCTTTGTTTTGAGTACTCATAGCATTGAGGTTGTTTGGCTGGATTTCAAAAAGTATTTTAGATTTTAAAGTATGTTTTCATAAGGAAATAAACACAGTTCAATTACATTTCAAATCTTGATTTATTTTTATCAAGTACACTTCATTTATCCTAAGCTTGTTCTGTTGTCACTAATTTGTATTAGAATCCAACACAGTGTACACTGGCTTTGCTTCAGATGTCTTTGTGTGTCACTGGGAAAACAGTCATCAGCATATTCTAAGGGCATCAAAATTTTTAGACTCACCAAAAGGGACCTCTGTAATGATTTTAAATTTTCCACAGATTTTCCCTTAACGGTTGTAAATACGCTTGGAAAGCCATGTGAATTGTATCACAGTGGTTCAGGGGGAGGGTTTGCTTATTTCTCAGCTGAGCTCTTCCTATAAACAATAGGTCCCCATGAGAAAGCCAGATTCCCAATGTGGTTGACTAATAGTTTGTTGCATTTGCCAAATGGAAGAGTCTGGCAATGTTATAGTCCTCTCTCTGACAGGAACAATTTCTCTCTTCTTATATAATGACATTATTTCAGAGTTATATGTAAAGTCAACAACAAGGTGCTCACTTTAGGCCTCACAGTTTAAGAGACTTTTGGGTCCTGTGTCTTTGTTGTGTCCCTGGATCCTATGTGTTCCTGGATCCTACACTTAATACCTACTGAGTTAAAAGTCTATGGTGAAAGTTTGCTTGACATGAAAGAAACAGATGAAAACAGGAGAATATGAGGGTTTAGGCACTTCCACAAGCAATGTGTTATTTAATACGAACATACTCCTTTTGCAGGAATGTGAAGAAAACATCAATCCAAAGCCGTTAGTTTTTATGGCCAATTCCATTATCTCTTCTCTTATAATTTGCCCGCACTTCTCCTTAGCCTCCCATCCCTTAATGCTAAAGTCCCCATTCACACCTTGGTTGGAACACACACATCAAGTGGCTTTGACACTCAGGTGCAATTACCAATGATGCATTTGCCTCCATGCAAATGTCAGAATATAGCAGCAGAAAGGTTAGCTCCCTGCACTGCGGGGATAATCACTCTGCAAAGTGCCGAAGCTCTGTTCACCCCATGTTCTCTCAGAGCCAATCCAGAGAGGTTTCTCCCATCAGTCACAGAGACTGACCCCTCAATCTGTGTCTCCTGGGACAGCCACACGAAGTGGCAATCCCAGGTTCTGTTTTCTCTGAATGCTCAGGAAGGAAGTTCATCTATGGAAACAGGAGGAGGGTTTGGCTTCGTGGGATCCACTCGTGAAGGGGTTTTCACTTCCTGCCTGATCAAGAGCTTCCCTCCTTAGAGCGGTCATCTCAGCTGGTGTGTCCAGGGGCAAGCGCCATCTGGGTTCATTGCGAATGCCTGGGGTCCCTCTCTCTTTGGGCCCCTGAAGAACACCTCTGTCCCGGGCTAATTATCCCATGAAGGAGAACAGGTGGGGCGAGAGGCACTTCTGGGAGCTCTGGGAGAGAGTGGGAGGCAGGAAAACCGAAGAGGGAGAAGATGCTGCAGTGTTTCAGCCCTGGTTGCGGTTGCTATTATTGCTCCTTTCACCAGCCTGAGGAGGAGGTAGGGACACATGCTGGCTTGCTCTCCAACACAGCTGAGACCTTTATGAAATCACTGCAGAGGCAGGGGCGGCAGGCACTATTTTTATCTCCAAATTGATTCAGCTGCAGTCGCCGCTGTGCCTCTGACTTCATTGCTCCCGGCCCCCCCTCGCCGTCCCCACTCGCTGCTTCCGCCTGATTTGGAGACTTATCTTCGCTCCGCGCGGCCCCCCTCCCCGCGGGCGGCTGGGCCGGGCCAGGCCGGGCTCTGCCTGACACTGATAGTGGCGGGAGCAGATCAGGCTGCGTGCGGGCTGCGGCAGCCCCCAGAGCGTCTAATTGCTCACCCTCCCAGCTCCCCTGCCCTTGGGAACAGGGCTCCACAAAGAAATCTCATCAATTGAAAGGCTGTGCGCCTGAGCATTTGCCAAATGTGCCCCATCTGACGAAGGTCTATGCTTTCAGGCGTTGTTGCTAAGAAGAAAGGACATGTGTACGCTGGGCTTTTCCTCTCCTGCTTCCTAGGCTGATGGAGCTCCTCACTGACGCTCCTGGAGAGGGTGACCTGTCTGAAAGGACTGGAGAGGGCTCCTTGTTGGGAGGCAGAGGGACAGGGCAGGATGGGCCACCTTTGTTTTGCATGTGATGTCTGGAGCGGCCTCCCCTCTCCTTCCCCCTCTCCCTGAAAGGCTGGGAGCTCTTCCGACCCAAGTAGTTTTCGACTCTTGTCTCCATCCCCTGTGCCTAGCAAACAGGGAGCTGATTCACAGAAAAGTGTGTTCCAATGACATCACTGAGTGTGGGCTGATTTTACATGCTAAAAAATGCTAAGGAAAACAAAAATACATTTGTAGGCTGGAGATCAGGTTACCTCAGCAACTCTGGATCATTGTCTACACTCTCAGATTTAACACGGATCCTGTGCTGAGCACAGGGCCGGACAGACGTGAACACCAATGAAGGGACATGGGTGGCTGTTTGGTTAAGTGAGTGACTGAATGACTCTCACTCAGGGCTGCAGGAATAGTCTCTTAGCCGGTGCTTGTTGGATATAGTGGTCAGTGTTCTAGGGACAACACTGGATGAGATCTGATCCCACCCAAAGGAGCCTATTACTTAGTGGGGCAGATGAGATATGAGTAAATCCAAAATGCATGTTATAAAATATAAGCCTAAATGGAATTTAGCTGAAAAGGAAGATGACCAGCTAAGAATGCAAATGGAGGCATTCAGGATGAAGCAATTTATGGACAAGATAATGACAAATAGGTATTATTTGGACAGGAAATGATAGAGAAGAACAACATTTAGGTTTGTGCTGTCCAACACAACAGCTACTAGCTACATGTGGCTACTTAAATCTACATTTAAATGAATTAAAATGAAAGTTAAAAGTTAGTTCCTCAATCACAGTAGCCAATATTCAAGTACTCAGTAGTCACATGTGGCTCGTGGCTACCATACTGGATAATGCACATCATTTTTATTTTTGCAGAATGTTCTCTTGGACAGTTCAACCACAAAGTAAGAAAACAGCATGAACAAAGGCACTGAGGGAGAACAACTCAGGATAAATAAAAGAAACCCTCTGTATCTTGGAGTAGGTAGAGCAGCAGATGAATACAAGGAAATAATCAGAACTAATTGGACCAGAAGATGCAGGCTATCAGACATTAAACCCATTTTGCAGGTAAAAGATAATCCTTGAAAATCCTCAAGCAGGGAGGCAACATGATTAGAATTGTGCTCTGAAGATACAGTGAATTGCTCTCTATAAGGTAGCTTTGAATGGTTTATGGTTTCAGAATCTTTAAACACTTATTATCATGTTTAGTTCTCAAAATGAACCTGTGGGTAGACAGAGCAGGTATGGAAAAATTGTCCTATGCCACGAGGGAATTGGAGGGACCATGAAAACTGTCACAAAGAAGAAAAACAAAGAAACCTATATCTATAAAAAACAGCTTTCTTCCTCCACCACACTATCCCATAGGTGAATTTCCTCTTCTTGTCTCAGGAGCTACTGCTACGGGTTACAGTCACTTCCAGGAGTTGAACTAGTATTAGACACTGATATCCTGAAGAGGAGGCAAAGGTCATGTGACAAAGTACCTTCAAATTCGACATAAGAAAGACTGAAATCACAACAACAAATTGGATCTACTTGAAAGGGAAGCAAGAAAAGAATTAGCATCACCGCCAGATGGAAGAGAAAACTGAGAGTCATCTAAATGCAGAAAGAATGGTGAGGCCTGAGGACACTAATGAAAATCAAGCAGGATGTAGGTATTCCTGAAGAGCAAAACTTCTTAAAGATCCTCAAATCATAACTCAGGACGACTGTAAACTCGAGGTTTCCAGGGAGAAGAGCATGGATCAAGCCCTGGGGATGCTCTCTGTTCTCTGCATTCCAATTGAGTACTGCTGGCTACGCTAATTAACTTACCGATGCTAAACTTTCTTACCTATAAATATGTTTTTAAAAGTATAACTGCCCTGGCCTGTTTTGCTCAGCGGTTAGAGCATCAGCCTGCGGACTGGAGAGTCCGTGGTTTGGTTCCTGCTAAGGGCACGTACCTCCTTGCAGTTTGTCCCCGGCCCCGGTTGGTGTCATGTGGGTGGCGACCACTCAATGTGTCTCTCTACATGGATGTTTCTCTCTCTCTCTTCCTCCCTCTCGCCGTCCCACCTATCTGAAGATAAATACAAAAATTCCTTGGGTAAGGATAAAAAAATAAAAAGTGTAACTATTTCTCAGAACTGTTGAGAGGATTCAGTGTGAAATGTATAAAGCACATCATGGGTGTCCAGGACATACAGTTCCGTGTACCTGGAGTTGGTATATGTGTTTTAAATGTAGTGAAAAGGCATTGAGCTATTCTGGCTCCAGATCAGGAGCCGTGAAGAATGTTTACAAGACTGCCATAAAGTCTCCACTCCAGGTCCCCAGGAATTATCATTCCTCTCTTGAAAACAAACAAAGCAGAAATTTTGTCCAGCTTCCTGGTGAGAGACAGTAAATTCATGGATAGAACATCGCCTGTTTCCCTGCCATAAGTCTAGTTGTGGACTGAGCTGTGGCCGCTGAGAGCAGATTTATACGGTTTTAGTCGGGTGCAAATCCCACTGTAAGGGTAAATGTTGATTTTTTTTGGTTGTTGTTATTGATATAAATGCATTGCTTCAGGCCTAACCTCCCATTTCCTCCTGCTTTTAATCCTGCTCTTTTTCTAGACCCCAATAAATGAAGCACATTCACTAATTGCCTCATTCCCAATATGCCACTGCCCCTTTTGCACAGGTTTGCAATGTATTCCGGGCGTTAAAAACCTCGAAGTATTTATAGGGTAGTTTCCTCTTTCAGTTGCTCCATGTAACAATTATAACATGGAGTGTCAAGAAGTCCCAGCTTGTTTTTTTCTCTTGGCATCTTCTATTTGGGGAAAACATTTTCTTCTAATTTTCATCAAAACAGCTGCCTCCCCCAATCTCTTAGGTAGCAAAGTAAGTGGGGAGCAGGGAACCTTCTTAAACAAGCCAAATCAAGACCACTGTGAAAAGGCTTTTAAGAAATACAGAAGACAGTATTTGAAGTGAGAGAAATAAACGCCTGTGATGTGGGGGTAAGCAGATGCCTTTTCTTCCCCCCAAAGTGTCTCTTGTACCTCCAAGGATCTCTCTGGCTTAATCTTTTGCTGGCCCCCACTAGCTAAGAAATAAGAAATTAAACTAGACTCATCTTCTGCGAGAGGCAGCGGAGAGCTTTGAATGCATTTTTTCCATCATCCTTTTTCTGGCAGCCCCAATTACTCCAGGTACCTCCGAATTTCTAGTCACTGAAGATTCTTTTTAAATAAATCCTGGGTGGTCACTTCTCACTGAACACAGGCTCTACATGGATGAAACGAATGCTTCTTAATAGACTGTGTTTTGGAGGGATGGAAGCACATTTTCAGGTCCAAATGCAACTTTTTATAGCATTAAGGGTGAAAAGAAAGGGAAAGAGAGAGAGATGAGAAGTTCATTTAACCTTTCCATAATTATGCTTCCAGTATTTTCCTGCTGTTTTTTAATGTACCTTCCGTAATCACAGTAGCTCCCCCGTCTGAAGTGTGCGGATGGAGGAAGGCCACCTTGCCTAGGGCAAAATAATCGGGCTCCTCTGAGTCGAATGTTAGGGTAAAGTGATTCATCACAGCCTAGATCTTTCTGCTTCTCTTAAATTCCCTGCAGAGAATGCCAGGTAGGACGGAATTACACAGCCTTTAATGATAGGGCTGTTGAAGGCCCCCAAATGACGACAGGGTGTGGCTGGAAAGACTGCTTATTTTTGACAAGGAGAATTGCTCACTGAGAGCTAGAATTTTTGGGGAAAAAGTCAAGGAAAAAGAAAAAAAAACAAAACAAAACATGTTTTCTGCCTGAATAGCTTTACCTTGGGAATCTTTGAACCACGCTAATGAATTTAAATGTGAAAAGCTGCAAGAAGCCTGATTTTAAAATGTTTTTTGTTGTTGTTGTTGATATTTGAGTAGCTAATTGGACCAAATTATGTGAATGTAGAATGAATTACCAAGCACTTCTTTTGATTTCTAAGTATATCTCTCCATTGTATGTGAGACAGATCATTTTAAAATAGCAAAAATTAGCAACAAGTTTACTGTCTTTCATTTAAAAAATGCTGGAATAGCCCTGGCCGGTTTGGCTCAGCGGTTAGAGCGTCAGCCTGCGGTCCAGAGAGGCCCGGGTTCGGTTCCCGCTAAGGGCACGTACTTCCGTTGCAGTTTGTCCCCGGCCCTGGTTGGTCGTGCGGTGGCAGCCGCTCGATGTGTCCCTTTCGCATCGATGTTTCTCTCTCTCTGTCTCTTCCTCTCTCTCCCTCCCACTCTATCTGTACAAAAAATGGAAAAATGTCCTCGGGTGAGGATAAAAAAATAAAATAAAATAAAAAATGCTGGAATACCCAGCCCAGCTGAAGCTATGTCATCAGTACCAGTGGCTTTTGCACTAGTAAGAATTAGCACATGGAAGGTAATGTCCACAGTCCGAGTTGGTTCTAAAGATGGATGAACTCATTACACAATTGTCATGGCCTTACAGTGGGTTCTTTGCAAAAGTCTGGATATTAGTTACTGACATGCAATATTTTTCTATATAGGGATATAAAATATGATGCATGTTATGATTTCATAATAATTCTTGTGCTTTCCTTAATATAAACATGTTTTCTCAGTTTTGGCTGTCAAAGGCCATTTTCATTCATTTCAACCAAAATAATCATAAATATTATGCAGTGGTCATGAAAGAGTTAAAAAGTAGTGGAGCTTTTATTTCCCCATCTGCAGTAGCCTGCAAATACCTTTTCCCACAGAATTTTTATAAGAATAGATTAGATTAGATGATGAGATTAATAAAGTAGATTAAATGCATATGAAAATATCCACCAGAGTCAGGCACTATGTAGGTACTCAATAAATATGTTTTGTTTCCTTTTATCTGTTAGAAAGATTTCAGCCTCGTTAATGAGATCATTTATTGTACAAAACAGATATTTCTCTAGAGAAAGTCTTCAAATAATGGGAAAGAATCTCCCCTATAGCAGTGCAGCCTCAGGATATATCTAATTTGAGAAAAACACGGAGCTCGTTTCTTTTCCAACAAGGAGAACATGATGTCCATTAGTCTCAGAAGAGTCATATAAAACCCTCGTGCCTGTGAAGCAAGACAGGGGCATGTGCAGTGAAACCAGGAACAGGAAGAACAAGAGCTATATAATTCATGAACGCCATGTAACTGAGGTCGAAAAACTGCATTTTGAAACTGGCACTTGGCCCAATTGTTCAAAGTTTGTCCAGTATGAAGGCTTCTTGGTGTTAGCGTATTCATTAGCATTAACACCAAGAACTGGAATAACCAATGTGGCAGCCGGCAAGTCAAAGGAAGGATGCGGGTCATAAACACTGAACCACAACAAAGAAGCCACAACAGAACATAAATATGACCCCACCTCCCTCTTCCTACAGATGAGGAGCGATGACATCTAAGGAGACCTCTCATGTGAGATAATTTTCATACCTCATTCAATCCCCACAACTTCAGAAGGTAAATGTTATTATCACCATTTTAAAGAGGAAGAAACTGGGGTTACTTAATTTGCCATTTGGGGGTCATCGAAGTAGTTAGACAAGAAACAGGACCTGGGTACATTTAACTCTAAAGCCAGACCTCTTATACCACACTCTTCCCTATTTTATAGTTTTGTCTGGTTTTTATTTCTAATAGACTTAAAATAACTACAAGTGCATTCTAAAGTTCACACAATGAAATATTTTATTTTTTTCTTGAAGATTTTTTTCAGTTGTATTTTGAAAGTTGTAAGTAAAAATATCATTGTCAGGTATTTCTAGAGATCTGAATCAAATCTATGTGTAGATGGTGGCTCAGTTGGTGGGAGCATCCTCAGTACATCAAATGGGTTGCAGGTCAATCCCTTGTCAGGGCACCTATGGGAGGCAACCAATCCATGTTTCTCTCTCATATTGATATTCCTCTGCTTCTCTCTCTCTCCCTCTCTTTCTAAAAATCAATAAACATATCCTCAAGTGAATAATTTTTTTAAAATCTAACTGTATAAGCTGATCTCTATCATCAGCATTGAGATGACCTGATAAATATTTCTGTCACCAGCTTCTACAAGGTAATGAAAATTAGTAGAAACATCTTCAAAGATGTCTGATGCTTTAAGATATTGCATTGTAATTATCATCATCATCGTGATTGCAGTAGACTGGATGTTTGTGCTCATCATAATACCTCATCACTTTCCATCTCCTTTACCTCTATTTAATCCTTATAGTATTTCTCATCAGCAACCTTTACCAAGGAAATACTGTTTAGTTTATACTTTTATCTTCTTTTCATTCTTTCTTTGGGTAATTTCACTCTTTCCAGCCCTTTAGTAACACAAGTACATGAATAATATTTTATTTCCATTTCTAAACATACCCCTCCCCCCCAATATCAAGTCCTATAAATCCAACTGCTTTTAACTATTTCTTAGATGTAACATCAAAACCTCAAACAAAATCTGCATAAACTGAATTCACGGTCAATCTTATCATTAGCAATTCTTCTAGCTCAGGCCTCATAATGCAAGAGCATTTCAATCTTCCCCACCTGTGCAATCCCTGGAAAGGCATTTAACTGTCCCTTTGATCTCAGATAGCTAACATACTTTAATTTATCCACATTAGAGACCTATGAATTTTTTAAGTATTATTTAGCTCAAGTACAAATTTTGAAAATCACATAATTAATTGAAGTATTTAAGAGTTGTTCAAAATCAGTTTTTCATTAGAATTATAGACCTTAGTGCTTGAAGGGATTTGGGCCTTCTGCCATCTATTGTTTGTCTTATAAACACCTGTTACTGAACTCAGTCTTGGGAATACAAAGAAATCTAAGACTGACCCTTCCTTCAACCATTGGCTAGTTTATTAGGGAATTAAAATCTATAAGCACCCCTGGCCAGTGTGGCTCAGTTGGTTGGAGATCATATCCTACACCAAAATGTCGTGGGTTCGATTCCCAGTCAGAGCACATACTCTGGTGTTGGGTTTGATCCCCACTTAGGGTATGTATGGGAGGCAGCCAATCAATGTTTCTCTCTCACATCAATGTTTTTCTCTTTCTGTCCCTCTCCTTTCCTCTCTCTCTAAAATCAATAAAAACTACCTTCGGTGAGGATTAAAAATAATAATAATAAGACCTTGACCAGTGTTGCTCAGTGGTTATAGCATCGGCCCACACATGGAAGGGGGTTCAATTCCCAGTCAATGGCACATACCTGGGTTGTAGGTTCAATTCCCAGCCTGGCCGGGGCATGTGCTGGAAGCAACCAATAGCTGTGTCTCTCTCACACCTCTCTCTCTCTCTCTCTCTCTCTCTCTCTCTCTCTCTCTCTCTCTCTCTTTCTCTCTCCCCCTCCCACTTCCCCTCTCCCACTCCCTCTTAAAATCAATAGAAAAATATCCTTGGGTGAGGATTAACAACAGCAACAAAAAAAGATCTATAAGAAGTTACAATACTCTGTGGCAAAGTCTACAGTGGCAAATTCTGTACAAACATAAAAAGGGCAGGCTCAGGAATCTTCGACCAATACCTCACAGTATACAGATATTTCCAATTTGGGAAAATTACAAAAATTTGGGCTGATAATTCAGAGGAAACACAATTTCTTATTTCCTCCCTCAGCTCCAGTCTATCCACCAAACAAATGGCATGTGGTCACTGAGGCATCTGGTACTTGTCCACCTAAAGTTAGAATTCTTCTTCTTGCCCTAGCAGGAGTGGCTCAGTTGGTTGAGTATGTCCCATGCACCAAAAAGGTCATCAGTTTGATTCCCAGTCAGGGCACAAACACCGATTTGGGGTTTGATCCCTGGTCAGGGTGCTTTTAGGGTGTCTCTCGCTCTCTCTTTCCCTCCCCCTTTCTCTCTCTCTCTGAAATCAATAAAAAAATATTTCTAAAAGTTCATCTTACTTGCTAAATATGAGTAATTTCACAGTTGTTTAAAAACCTATTCCTCCAGGCTTGAGCCTTTTTTGAGTGTGCGCCTTTATTTTCTGTTGTTCTGGGCGACGCAACTAAGCAGGATTAAACATACTCACTACATGGTAAAAACAGCCTCTGTGTTCAAATCACTCATTACATTTGAATATTTAATTTTCTTCATCAGTCAAACAATACATTTTATAAACATTTTTAATGAACTCTTTTGTCCCACAAATAAATTATAACATATAGAACTGAAGGTAATTTAGTGGGTAGGTAGTTCTTAATAAGAACCAGGTGGTTCATTTTCTGTGAGCATTACTCTGGCTTTTTCAGTGTTTTCATAAGGTTCTTGCCACTTCTAACATGTTTTTTTTGCATAATGGAAAATAGAATTAGACATATCATCATGCCCCATATTATAGACATATCATCATGCCTACTCTTTATTTTTTCATCCTTTAGAATAAACTTAAAACACACTATACATTTCTTTACTATACAGTACAGGTCTGGTTCCAGTGTGCAGAGGGCCACTGTCACCAGGAGTCTTACGTTTTGTTATTTTAAGAGTTCCACTCCAAAACACCCCTGGCACGGGTACTTAATGTTACCACTTTATTCCATTTTGTAAGCTCCTGGTCTTCCTTCAAAATATTCTAATCCACAAAAACATACATAACTTCTTACTATGTCAGGATACTAAACCAGATAGTATAATTACCATCAAAAAAACAAGAGCCCTGAGTTCTGAGCTTCTGTAAAATGGCAGGCGTGTTTCAAAGTTACTCCTGCTCCCTGCTCACCACCATAGCACTGTGCGCACAAAGAGATTCTCCCACTTTTAGCAAGAAAGGAGAAAGTATGTCTTCCTCTTTCCACCTTTTAATTCAAATGAAATTCACAAATTCCACTGGTGCCCACTAGACAGGAAAGAGTGTTCACAATTTGCATGGGATCAAGGTGTGCAGCAATGCCGCTAAAACTGCACCAGCTGCCCCAGAAGTGATGTGGCGGGCAGCACTCCGTGCCCAGAACCAAGAAATTTGCTCCTCTGTTATGTTGAACTAGAGAGGAGGAGGTCTCAGAAGGCTCTTATACTACCAATCACAGAACAGAATTACCTGTGCCAGTGGAAATGGGACAATATTTAAACATAATTCCAAAATTCACATTATTTCTAATTCATTGTAAAATGCTCAGCCTCCAAATGCAAGTTTTGCTCCAACATGTTGCTGCTTCTAAACGTTTATAGTCACGAGAAGCTGAGTTTCATTGCAATTCCAGGCAAGACCTTTTATAGGGAGTGTTAATATTTTTCAAAAGAATAATTCTGGGACATTTCCCAGAGAAGCATCTGGCTTTTTCATAGTTCCCCAAGGAAAAGACTTACAAGAGAAGACAGTGGAATAATTACATTTATTAACAATTTATTTTATGCATGATTTTTTTTTTTTTTTGGCACATCTATAAGCAGCTCACACTTTCTCAGGTACCAACTGGTTCTGTTTTTTTTTCATTTGTCTCTGAGTACCTGACATGAATGATAATATCTAGCAACGCACCTACCCTAACACACGCACAGATACAAACACATAGTTTAGACAGTATTCAGTAAAATTCAGTTTCATAATGAGTATCTGTAATTTGTTGGGTGGAACATATTTTAACAACCATAAACTCTCCTTTTGTAATGGAATTATTTTCAGGAACTGTCACTAGTCACATTAATTTCAAATTAAAGAATGATTAAATAGAACACGGGAAAAGTTAATCAGCCCAGACATGAAATTAGAAATAAGGAGAATGGTAGTTCTCCAGCTCCACTGAGGCAGCAACAGGACAGAATGGGACCAGGCAAATGATTACAAAATTGGGGAATTATGCTGTTTTCTAGGGAGAGGATCCATAAAATTCACTGGATTCTCAGTGAATTACAGTACCTTTTATATTATTCTTTACTATGAGTCATTATTGAATTTCAGAAGACATCATGAGAATACACATGATATTTGGTTATTTAAATCTAGGTAATATTAAGCTGCATTATTTGTTTCAAAATAGAATTTATTAAGTCACTGAGTAACTTTGATGTGAATAAAATAAGGTGTTCCTTCAGGTGAAGTGTGCCCTAATAAAGGAGAGATAATATAGTACCCGCATGATGATATAAATGACCTAAGTGAGACATACATAAACTCTCCTGGAATTTTAAGAACATGCCAGATTGGAGTTAGAACAGGAAAAAAAAAATCATGAAGGAGATGGTGCATATGCAGAATTTTGAATGATGATTGGGATTTCAGTTGGGAACGAATGGAAAATAAAATCCAGTTAGAGATGATTTAATATCATAGAAGTAAAAAGAAAGGTGGCCCAGTTCATCAATTCAAATGAAGTCTGCAGACAAGAAATCAAGTGAAGGCTCCGACTCAGAGGTACAGCAAGGGGAGAATGAGGGAAAACCCCAGGAGCAAAGATGTGTCCTTAGAGACCCAGGCTAAGATCACCCACAGCCTCATATTCCCAATTACTGTGTACAGGTGTTAAAGTTGGACAGTGAAGAAGGCTGATAGGAAAAAAAAAACTGATTCATTTGAAATATGGAGTTGGAGGGAAGCTCTACAGATACCCTGGACACCAGAAAGATGAACAAATGGGTCCCAGAGCAAATTAAGCCTGAAACATCACCAGAGGCAAAAATGACACAATTGAAGCTGTTTCACTTCAGGCACATCAAGACAAGGCAGGGTTCTTTGGAAAAGACAACAGTTCTGGGGAAAATGGAAGGTGGCAGGAAAACAGGAAGACCAAATATGAGATGGATTGACTCCAGGAAAGAAGCCATATTCATGAGCCTCCAGGAGCTGAGCAGGGCTGTTGAGGACAGGACACGTGGACATCACTTACTCATTTGTTTACCAGAAGTCAGAGCCAACTCAATAGTACATAACACACACTCGAAGAAGTAAATGAGTTTTACCTCATCAGAGTGTAGAGCATTGTTGGAATATAACATGGGGAAGGCAGTTTGGGATAAAGCTTGTGTTCAAAGGAGAAGAAAAAGAAGGGGAAGGGGAAGGGGAAGGAGAAAAAGGAGGGAGAAGGGAAGGGGGAGGGAGAAGGGAAGGGGGAGGGCAGGCAGGGGGAGGAGAAGGCACTAGAACATTTGAGCAACTGTTTATATAAAACAGAGATAAGCTGCTGAAGGATGGGTGAGAAGCAAAATAATACTATTTAAGTTACAAAATATGGTTTCTAAACTGTAAGGAAAATAAGTCCTATTATCAGGCAATACCATTGTTTTACTACATATAAGTATAGCTTTGCAGGTAGGAGTTTCAAGATGAGAACTAGGAGAGAATTAATTATTCTGTATGAGGGAACAGATAAAAATATAAAGCTTCCAAGAAAAAACATTCAAGAAAAAGGTCCAGAGGGCCCTGGCCGGTATGGCTCAGTTGGTTGGAGCATAATCCTGTGCAAGGAAAGGTTGCTGGTTCAATTCCCAGTCAGGGCCCATACTTAGGTTTCGGGTTCGATCCCTGGTTGGGGCACATATGGAAAGCAACCAATCACTGATTTTCACCTCTCTCTCTCTCTCTCTCTCTCTCTCTCTCTCTTTCCCCCCTCTCTAAAATCAATAAGCATATCCTTGGGTGAGGATTCAAAAAAAGAAAAGAAGAAAAAAGATTCTAAGGAGTCAGATTAGAAACTGTTTGAAGAAATGATCAAAGGAAGAAAAACAATGGTTGAAGAGAAGCCAAATAAAGTTCTTCAAAAAGAAAAAGACAGCAAATGAAACATGTTTCAGTTTTTTCTAAAAGCCCTGTGGTATCATTCACTTTGTCTGCATAGTATATTCTATAGCACACACTGGAGGTACTCACGGGGCAGAATTCCCTACAGGATGCTTGGAAGCAAGAGACCAGGAGAACTGATATTTGAAAAATATTGCCTTATCTTACAGAGTCAGACCTTACTACTCAGGACGAGGAGTCTATATTTAATGAAGCAGATAATGAGAAGCCTTTGGAGTTTCGCTTGTTTGTTTTTATCAAATCCATGTTTTCGAAATATACCTCTGACAGAAATGTAACAGAAGGTCTTAGAAGAGGAGAGGTTGGGGCAGAGAGAAACAAAGTATGAGACGATGAAATAATCTGGTTTATAAGAATTGATGAACTGAATCAGAGCAATGGCAGTACAAATGGAAATAAAGAGACAGTGTTGACAGATGTTCGCAAATAATGCCAAAGAAATTGGCACACCATTGATTTAAAGTTCTCTTGGCAAAGAAAACACAAGCTCCTTTAAGTAGTATGGTGTTAGTCTGAATACTATACTATTATTTCAAAACTATTTTACAAATAAATAATTTCATTTAATTAAAAACTAATATCTTCAGCCCTGGCTCAGTGGTTGGATTGTCGACCTGCGGTCCAGAGAGACCGGGGTTCAATTCCGGCTAAGGGCATGTACCTCGGTTGCAGTTGGTCCCCGGCCCTGGTTGGGTCATGCGGGTGGCAACCACTCGATGTGTCCCTTTCATGTCGATGTTTCTCTCTCTTTCTCTCTTCCTCTCCCTCCCACTCTATCCAAACAAAAAATGGAAAAATGTCTTCGAGTGAGGATAAAAATTAGTAAAAATAATAGGAAGAAAAATATAACCACACTAAACAAAAATGGCAATAAATCAGTACATATCAATTATCAACTTAAATATGAATGGTTTGAATGCTCCGATGAAAGGACACAGAGTAGCTGACTGGATAAGAAAGCATGACTCACATATATATTGTTTATAAGAAACCCACCTCACAAAAAAGGACTCACATAAGTTGAAAGTGAAGGGATGGAAAAAAATCTTCCAAGCAAACAGAAAGGAAAAAAAAGCTGGGGTAGCAATACTCATATATGATAAAGTAGATTTCAAAATGAAGACCATAACTAGAGACAAAGAAAGCTACTACATCATATTGAAAGGATCTAGCCAACAGGAAGATATAATCTTGGTAAAAATATATCGACCCAAAATAGGAGGACCAACATATATTAAAAATTTTCTGGAGGACTTCAAAGGAGAAATCAACAGCAATACAATCATAGCAGGTGACTTCAACACCCCACTGACATCACTGGATAATATTAGCAAGGAAACACAGACTCTAAATGAAGAGCTGGATGAAATGGATTTAATAGATATCTACAGAGAATTACACCCTGAAACTGCAGATTTCACATTCTTCTCAAGTGCACATGGGACGTTCTCAAAGATATGTTAGGGCACAAACTAAGTCTCTACAAGTTCAAGAAGATTGAAATCATATCAAGCATCTTTTCAGATCACAGTGGCATGAAACTAGAAATCAATTGCAACAAGAACATGCAAAGACATTTGAACACATGGAGGCCAAGTAACATGTTATTGAACAATGAATGGGTTACCGAGGAGCTCAAGGAAGAAATTAAAACTTCCTGGAAACCAATGAAAATGAACACACAACAACACAAAATCTATGGGATGCAGTGAAAGCAGTTCTGAGAGGGAAGTCTATAGAACCACAGGCCTACCTCAAGAAGCAAGAAAAATCTCTATTAGACTATCTAACCTCACAACTTAAAGAACTAGAAAGCAAACAAAAAGAAAACCCCAGAGCAAGTAGAAGGAAGGAAATAGTAAAGATCAGAGCAGAAATAAATGACATGGAGACCAAAAAACAACTCAAAGGATCAATGAAACAAAGAGCTGGTTCTTGGGAAAGATAAACAAGGTTGGTGGACTCTTAGCTAGATTCACCAAGAAACAAAGAGAGAGAAACCAAATACACAAAATGAGAAATAATAACTGACACCACAGAAATACAAAGGATTGTTAACAAATATTATCAACAATTATATGGCAACAAATTTGACAGTCTATGTGAAATAGACAAATTTCGAGAAACACATAGTCTCCCAAACCTGAACCAGGAAGAGATAGAAAACTTGAACAGACTGATAACAACAAAAGAAATTGAAGATGTAATTAAGACTCTCCCAGCAAATAAAAGCCCAGGCTCGGACAGCTTTATGGGGGGATTTTACCAAACATTCAAAGAACTAACAACCATTCTCCTCAAACTATTTCAAAAAATTCAAGAAGAAGGAAGACTTCCAAACACCTTTTATGAGGCCAGCATAATTCTAATTCCAAAACCAGAAAAAGACATTACAAGGAAAGAAAACTACAGACCAATATCCCTGATGAAAATAAATGCCAAAATCCTGAACTAAATACTTGCAAATGGAATTCAGCAATATATCAAAAAAATTATTCACCATGACCAAGTGGGATTCATCCTAGGGATGCAAGTCTGGCACAATATTCACAAATCAATAAATGTGATACACCATATAAACATAATGAAAGATAAAAATCATATGATTATATCAACAGATGCTGAAAAAGCATTCAACAAAATCCAGCACCCATTTCTGATAAAAGTGCTCAGCAATCTGGGAATAGAGGGATCATATCTGGACATAATAAAGGCTAATTATGAAAGACCTACAGCCAACTTCATAATCAATGGGCAAAAACTAAAAATACTTCCCTTAAAAACAGGAAGAAGACAGGAATGCCCACTTTCACCACTCTTATTTAACATAGTACTAGAAGTCTTAGCCACAGCAATCAGACAGGAAGAAAAAATATAAGGGATCCAAATTGGAAAGGAAGAAGTGAAACTGTCATTATTCACAGATGACAAGATACTATATGTAGAAAACCCCAAAGACTCCATCAAAAATTTACTAGACTTAATAAATGAATTTGGAAAAGTAGCAGGATACAAAATTAATGTCAATAAATTGACGGCATTCTTATACACCAATGATGAACTCACAGAAAGAGAAACTAAAAAAAAATTCCCATTTATTATCACAGCAAAAAAATTAAGATACCTAGGAATAAGATTAACCAAAGAAATAAAGGACCTATTCACAGAAAACTACAGGTCATTGAAAAAAGAAATAGAGAAAGATATAAAAAAGTGAAAGCACATACCTTGTTCATGGATTGGAATAATTAACATCATTAAAATGTCCATACTACCCAAAGCAATCTTTAGATTCAATGCAATCCCCATCAAAATACCAACGACATACTTCACAGAAACAGAACAAAATCTTCAAAAGTTCATATGAAACCAAAAAAGACCTCGAATAGCCACAGCAATCTTGAAAAAGAAGAACAAAGTTGGAGGGATCACATTACCAGATTTCAGGTTATACTACAAAGCCACTGTAATCAAAACAGCCTGGTAGTGGCACAAGAACAGGCAGATAGATCAATGGAACAGAATACAACCCAGAAATGGACCCAAGACAATATGCTCAATTAATATTTGACAGAGGTGGCAGGAGCATATAGTGGAGTAAAGACAGCCTTTTTAATAAATGGTGGTGGAAGGAAATATTTCTATCCAGCACTGTCTTACAGTATTTATTGCTTTTCTAGTGAGAGAGGGGGACAGAGAGAGAAACATCAATGAGAGACTTCTGGTAAAGATGGCAGTGTAGGTAAACGTGGCATCACGTCCTCCCACAACCACATAAAAGTTACAACTAAACTACAGAACAACCATCATTCAAAAACGCCTGAAATCAAGCTGAATGGAAGTCCTACAACTAAGGAATTAAAGAAGCAGCCACATTGAGATTGGTAGGAGAGGCGGAGGCAGATAGGCTGGTCCCACACCCAGGTGTGGCAGATAAAAATCAGGAACACACCTCAGCTGGGAAGGTCCTCCTTGAGGACTGAGGGGTCCCCATCCCACACCAGGCGCCCAGTTCAGGGTTCCAGTGCCCAGAAGAGAAGTCCCAATAACTTCTGGCTAGAAAAACCAGCAAGAACGGAAGCTCAGGGAGGCTGAGGTGACTGGAGCACCCAGCAACTCCTCTTAAAGGGCCCGCGCACAGACTTACTTGGACTCTCTCCCTCTAAGCTTAGTGGGGAAGTAGCTTGAGGGGCGCCAGAGACACACAGGGAAGAACTGAGCTGTTTGGCATTGGAGCGAAGGCTGAAGAGGAGGCTTTCTCCTGGACAGACTTACTGTCAGAGGCCTTTGTTCCTTTGGTGAGCCCTTCCCTGGGATGGCAGACAGCTGCCATATCTGGGATTCCAGCAACCTGGCTCACACTGTTTGCCTCACCCTTGTGATTCCCTGAGTCTCCACCCCACCCAACTTTCAGGCCCACCCAAGCTGTTGCCAGTTGCTTTACCATAGGATTGGCCTATCTTGGATCCTGCTTCAGGTTTTCCTAAATTCTTTCAAACAAACAGCATCTGGTCTCAGCTAGCTCCATACCTCTGGTTAAGTAATGCATAGAAACAAACACAGGGAGGCAGCCATAATAAGGAGACAAAGAAACAGGTCCCAAGTAAAAGAACCAAAAAAAAAAAAAACCTCCAGGAAAAGACCTAAGCAAAATGGAGATAAGCAACCTAACAGATGCTGAGTTCAAAACACTCCTTATAAGGATGCTCAGTGGACTTAGTGAGAACCTCAGCGAACTTAGTGAGGGCCTCAAGAGCATTAAATTGGAATAGTCAGAAATGAAGGAGGCTCTAACTGAAATAAAGAATAATTTACACAAATTCAATAGTAGAGTAGGTAAAGCCAAGAAGCAAACCATTAATTTGGAATAAAAGAAAGCAAAAAACACCCAATCAGAACAGCAGAAAGAAAAAAGAATCCAAAAAAATGAGGAGAGTGTAAGGAGCCTCTGGGAAAACTTCAAGCATGCCAACATTCACATCCTTGGGGTGCCAGAGGAGAAGAAAGAGAATAAGAAATAAAAAACTTATTTGAAACAATAATGGCAGAAAACTTCCCTAACTTAGTGATGGAAACAGACATACAAGTCCAGCAAGTCCCACAGAGAGTCCCAAACAAGATGAACTCCAAGAGGCCCACACCAAGACACATCATCATCAAAATGCAAAAGGTTCAAGTCAAAGAGAGAATCTTAAAAGCAGGAAGAGAAAAGCAGTTACTTACCTACAAGGGAGTTCCTATAAGACTGTCAGCTGATTTCTCAAAAGAAACTTTGCAGGCCAGAAGAGATTGGCAAGAAATATTCAGAGTGATGAAACGCAGGAACCTGCAACCAGGATTACTCTATCCTGCAAAGAATGATATTCTAAAATATCATTTAGAATTGATGGCCATATAAAAAGTTTCCCAGACAAGAAAAAGCTAAAAGAGTTCATCACTACCAAACCATTATTATATGAAATGTTGAGGGGTCTTCTTGAAGAAAAAGATAAAAAATATGAACAAACAAAATAGCAATGAATACATATCTATCGACAATTGAATCTACAAACAAAATGAACAAGCAGAAGAGAAACATTATCATAGATACAGAGAACATTTTGTTGGTTGTCAGATGGGAGGGTGTTTGGGGGAATGGGTGAAAAAGGTGAAGGTATTAAGAAGTACAAATTGGTTGCTAGACTGACAAACCTCAAAGGAAAGGGGGTTGGGGGTGGGAAGAAATAAACCAAAGAACTTATATGCATATATGCATAACCAATGGACACAGACAACAGTGTGGGAAAAGGCAGGAGGGGTGTGGAAGTGGGGAGAAAGGGGTCAATGGGGGAAAAATGAGGAACATCTGTAATACATTCAACAATAAAGATAAAAAAATAAATGGTGTTGGGAAAATTGGACAGCTACATGCAGAAAAATAAAACTAGACCATGAACATACCCCATACACAGGAATCAACTCAAAATAGATAAAAAACTTAAATGTGACTCATGAATTCATAAAAATCCTAGAAGAACATGTAGGCAACAAAATTTCAGACATTATACGCAGCAGAATTTTCACTGATACATCACCTAAGGCAATAGAAACAAAGAAGAAAATTAACACATGGGACTACATCAAACTCAAAAGCTTCTGCACAGCAAGAGAAAGAACCAACAAAATGGAAAGGCAACCCTGTCTATAGGAGAGCATAATTGCCAATGATACATCAGATTAGGAGTTAATTTTCAATATATATAAAGTGCTCATACAACTCAACAAAAGGAAGATAACCCAATTAAAAAATGGGCAGAGGAATTAAATAGACACCTCTCCAAATAGGACATACAAATGGCTAAGAAACATAGTAAGAAATGCTCGACATCACTAATCATCAGAGAGATGCAAATTAAAACAACAATAAGATATCACCTCACACCTGTCAGAATGGCCACCATCAACACATCATCAAACAACAAGTGTTGGTGAGGGTGTGGAGAAAAGGGAACTCTAGTACACTGCTGGTGAAAATGCAGACTGGTGCAGCCACTATGAAAAACAATATGGTGTTACCTCAAAAAATTAAAAATTGAACTGCCATTTGACCCAGTGATCCCACTTCTAGAAATATACCCTAAGAAGCCTGAAATACCAATCAGAAAGAATGTACGTACCCCCATGTTCATAGCAGTACTATTTATAATAGCTAAGATCCGGAAACAGCTCAAATGTCCATCAGTAGACGAATGGATAAAAAAGCTGTGGTACATATACATAATAGAGTATTATGCAGCTATAAGAAAGAAAGAACTCTTATCCTTTGAGACAATATCCAGGGACCTAGAAAGTATCATCCTAAGTGAAACAAGCCAAACAGAGAAAGACAAGTATCATGATCTCACTTATTTGTGGAACATAATGAACATAACAGTCTGAGGAATGGGGTAGTCCCAGAGACGTGGAAGTGAGGTACAGACTGACAATCCCCAGAAAAGGGTGTGGGGGGGAGAGATAATCCACAGAATTTATATGCATGTATGCATGAACAATGGACATGGACAATAAAGCTGGGGATAGAGCGGGGAGGGGGGAAATCAGTGGGGGGAAAGAGGAGAAACATCTGTAACAAAAATAAATTTATTAATTTAAAAAATAAATAAATAAAATACTACTCAGCAAAAAATGAAATAAAATACATACATACATACATAAATAAAATGCAATATTTTCAGCAGGAGAAGTAAATACAAAAATTCAACCAAATAAAGACCATGTTATCTTAAATTTGATTGTAAATATCACTATAAGGTCACAGTTTTTTTCTTTTACGTATATGCATATTTAGCTCTAGCCTCTGAAATTTCCTAAAAATAATGTCAAGTGATATCAATGAGCACTCCAGCTCTTTGATTATTATCTCTCAATACTATCTTCATGTCAATAGAAAACAGGATCTAATTTGAAGGGCTTTCTACTGACCCAAGATAAGACCATTGGCCAAATTCAGAATGTGGAGTATTTTGCGAGACAGGTAATATATTTTCTCCTACAAATCGGTGGTGTTAAAAAGAAAAGTATCAGGGTGTTGTTGTAGGATAAAAGACATTTAATAGACATAATAACTAAATGCAATATATGGTCCTTGTTTAGATCTCATTAGAACAACCCAACTGTTTATTTATCGTGGACATGATCAGGAAAACATTGGATGGGATTAAGAGTATTTGCCCTTAACTGTTAGAAGTACTAATTGTGTGGTGGGAAGAAGAAGGAGAAAGAAAAGTGTCCTTATAAATTGAAGATGGTTTGTTTGTTTCTAATGAAATTATATAATGTCTAGAGTTTGCCTTAAAATACTCCAGAAAACAGAATGAAACAAATGTGTGAAGATGAGTTAGGGGAGCAGACTGATGAAATCAGCTCAGCAAAATGTGGAAATTATTGAAGTTGGGTGATATGTCAATTATTTTCTCTAATTTCTTATACGTTTGGAAATTTCCATAAAAGCATATTTTAGAAAAAAGAGATTACTCTAAGGTTTTTAATTACTAAGTAGTCTTCTCCAATAACCATGTAGTTTCATATATATCCCTATTTGATTCATCTCCAAAACTGTCACCATGTTCTTTGATTTTGAGTATGTAACTTCTCCACTTCCTTGGAGTTCAAAGGCCCACATTGCTTGTCAGATTAAGCAGAAACTCATTAAGGGCCTGCCATTTAAAGTCCTTTTTCTTTAAGTTAAAAAATTGAGGTGAAATTCCCATAACGTAAAATTGACTGTTTTATATTTTGTGTTTATATGTTAAACATCTTTATTTTTTCATCGAATTTATTAGGGTGACATACATTAATAAAATTATACAGGTTTCAGGTGTACAATTCTACATCATCTGTATATTGTATTGTGTGTTTAACACCCCAAGGCATGTCTCAGTGAACAATTTAGTGGCCTTTAGCACACTCACAGTTGTGCAAAAAAGCACTTTTTTCTAGTTCCAAAACATTTACATGACCCGAAAAGTAAACTTCATATCTATCAAAGAGTTACTTTAAAATCGTTTTTAATCTGGCCAGTCTGGGGGATTAGAGATGTCTCTGAATGTGGCCAGTAGCCCTCATTCTCACCATTGCTCACACTGGCTCTTCCCCAATGCCTTCCTCGCTACTGCCTGGAAATCCACAAGTCATGTAGGGTCCACACCAAGTTCGCCTCATTCCTGAGGTCTCCGCAATGCCAGAAACTGGGTTAATCTTCTATGTCCTCTGAATTCCAGCTTTGACACACTTTACAATGATGCAAGACTATGTCCCTTAGTAGGATTATGTTGAACAAAGAATTTGTATTTTACATTGTATTACTTCAATAATAATGCAGCCCAAAAAACCTTAGAAGAAAGAAAATTCTATTCCCAACCAGTTCTTTGGGTCATTATGTCTGAAGGGAAGAAAACGGATTCTGGAATAAGAGAACAACAGCCCTCTGAAATAGCTAAATGACCTGGAAAATAACTAACCCCCCATTAAACCCCGGTGTGGGGGAGAAAGTTACCGTGATCGCCAATATATCCAAGTTTCTAGTAATAGAGAGATGGTTCCAGAATTTTTTTTTTAAACCCAGTGAAACAAAACATGCAGTGAGGCTGAAAATAATAATGAGGACAATCTATGGGTGTAAATGTTCAGCGTTTGAAAACTCTCCACCAGGTCACTGCTGGCAAATGCAATGCTGTCCATTGGGCTGGCGCTGAGGTTCTGCAGGAGAGCCAGAGCCTTTGATGCCCACCTGGGCCCACACCACGGCTGTCTCCGATTCATGGTCCCCAGTCCTGCCAGGAGCACAGCCTGGCACAGGTGAGGATGAATCACAGAAATCCTGGAGTTATGAAGGCCTGTGTGCTTTAGGGGGAACTGCACCCCATCTCTTCATCCCGCAGAGGAGGAAATGCAGCCGTGAGGAGGGGACAGGACTTGTCCAGATTCACTTAACTACCAGTAGCATAGCCTGTCTTCAAATTCAGATCATTCTGGTCCCAATTCAAAGATATTTTCTGGCCCAGGATCTACATTTATTATTTATTTATTTATTTATATTTATTCATTTATTAAGTTTTCATAAACTTGCTTTTTTTTAATTAAAAACGTCATTTTTTCTGGGATAAGAGTGTTCTTTAAAAGCTTAGTTTGTGATGATCTCTTCTTGAGAGTTGAGAAAAAGAAACTTTTGAACATCAAATTTATCTCCCCCCCCCCACCGCCTTTTTTTTTTTAAGTAAAAGACATCTTATACCAGTTTGCTACAATTTCCTAGGGACTGTTATGTCTATAGACATACTGTTAAAAGATTAACAAAAAAAGAAATACGGTAAAAGCTCCATAGCTGATAAGGAGGCAGGGGAGATATTATAAGAAAATTAACAGCCAAAGGCTGGGCTGTGACAGGCACAGTTTCTGCCCTTGGGAAGAAGTCTAACAGCTGACTCAGTTTCTGGCTTTCCTATGGACAGATACTGAAATAGAGACCCAGCTGAGCCCAGCCATGGGTCTCAGAGTGTGCCTAAGCTGGCCTGCATCGCCGTAACCTCTCAGCATTGCCTCGGATTTCCATTTGAGGGTTGCTGGAACAAAGCACCACGCGCTGGGTATCTTAGTAACAACATGTGCTGTCTCACTGCTCTGGAGGATGGAAGTCCAGGATCAGTGTGTCCGCTGGAGACAGCCTTCTTGCTGGCTTATAAACTACCACATTCTCCCTGTGCACTCTGGTGTCTGTTCTTATAAAACACCAACCTAACACCCTGACCGGTTTGGCTCAGCAGTTAGGGCATCAGCCCATGGACCAATGAGTCTCGGGTTTGATTCTAGTCAAGGGCACGTACCTTGGTAGCAGTCTGTCCCTGGCCCTGGTCGGGTCATGTGGGAGGCAATCAGTTTATGTGGCTCTATCACATCGATGTTTCTCTCTGTCTCTCTCTCTCCCTTCCTCCCACTCTATCTAATAAGTAGAAAAATATCCTCGAGTAAGGAATAAAAGTAAATAAATAAATAAAACACTAACCTATCAAATGAGATCCCTACCCTTATGATCTCATTTAACCCTAATTACTTCCTTTTAGACCCTATCTTCTATATACATTGGGGGTTAGCAGTTCAATGTATCAGTTCTGAGAAAACACAATCCGGACTACAGCAACCCCAGTCTCTGCCTTCATATTCGTAGTGTCCTCCTTGTGTGCTATCTGGCTCTGTCTCCAAATTTTCTCCTTTTCATAAGAACCCCAGTCATATTGGATTAGGGAATCCACTTTAATCCTAACAAATTAAATCTGCTGCAACCCTACCTGCTGTCTAGGCACCCCCCCCCCCCCCCAATCTCTCTCTCTCTTTCTCTGGTTTTAGCCTAGACCAACTACCCCCGGGGAGAATTTATATACATAAACAAAGACACACCGCCATCATTCTCCATTTGTAATAATGCACCCATTGAGTACTAACTTGAATTTCTACTGATCTTCATTTGTCATAATGAGATAGGCTAGTAAGCCAAGACAAGTAGAATAGGAAAACTGAGACAGATAGTTTAAAAGCCAAGCAATTTATAGCATCTAGTAAATCACAAAGTCCTATCTTCCCCCAAACAAGGACACTTAAGAGTAAATGAACTACACTTCTTCTCCCCAACCAGAGGGTAAATAGTGTAAATCACTCTACTCAGGGAGACAATAGAAATCCAAGTGGTACCATTTGGGCTAACCACACCCAATGACAAATAAAAGTAAGGGACTAAATCTTATTGTGACTCCTCAGCATAAAGCTAATGGATATTCTATTGAGATCCTCCCCTAAGACCTCTCCTATGTCTGGCTGGTGTGGATCAGTGGTTGAGCATTGACCCATGCACCAAGAGGTCACTGGTATGATTCCTGGTCAGGGCACATGCCCAGGTTGTAGGCCCAATCCCCAGTTGGGGGCAAGCAGGAGGCGGCCAATCAATCTTCTCCCTCATCGATGTTTCTATCTCTCTCTCTTCCTCTCTCTCTAAAATCAGTAAAAAAAAAAAAAAAAAAAAAAAATTATTTAAAAAGAAGAAAAAAAAGACCTCTCCCTAAACTTCCAGCCTTTAAAACACTCAGGATGTAGGACCCACATTGCACTCTGTCTCCCTGGAGAACGCTCACACCTTTCTTCCCTTTCAGGCATGCATCTCCTAGTTCTAAGGGACTCCACGAGACTCCCAGCCAGAAGAGAGTTGGGCAGTGGCTGCTCATCCCAGGCTAAACCCCTGCTCATCTCCAAGGCCCTTTTCTCTGACTTCCCAGTGCGCTAAAGCAGCCCAGCCCAGGCTCTCTGGTTGCTTCCTCTATCCTAAGCCCTCCCTTGTTTCACTGTCCCAGCTTTCATAAATGTACTCTCAAAATCACCCGGACTCCTATTGCAAAATCTTTTCCTCATGAAATCAAGAACCCATACACGCCCTGGCTGGTGTGGCTCAGTTTGTTAGAGCATCATCCACGCACCGGAAGGTCTCAGGTTCAATTCCTGGTCATGGCGTGTACTTAGGTGGTGGGTTTGATCCTCAGTGGGGGCATGTACAGGAGACAACAAATCCATGTATCTCTCTCACATCGATGTTTCCCTCTCTCCCTCTCCCTCTCCATCTCCTTCTCCATCTCCCTGTCTCTCTCTCCCTTTCTCCCTCTGTAAGAACAATGTAAAAAACAAACATTAAAAAAATGATAATAAAGAACCCACCCACTACAGGCCAGCCAGAGGCAAACCTGCTGTGGGCCTGGTTCCCATCTGGTAACAATATCCAGAGTAAAAGTTAGAAACATTCATGTTAACAAGACTCTCTCCCAAGTCTTACATATGGTGTTACAAAAATCATTCATAAACCAGACTCAGTCTAGATACTGAGCTATGTATTCCCAACACAGAGTGTTCCTCTGGAAACTATGCACATCTATCTACATTCTTTATCTGCCACTAATGCAGAAAAACAAACAAGCATAACAGATGTGAAAAAAAGTTGGAATCTGTTTGCTTATAGATGTAAAAAAAATGTGGAGTCTGTTTGCTTATGGTACTTGGCAATCTTAATTTGTATTTTGTTTTATCAGTGAACCCTTGCTAACAGAGTTTCTATTTTTGCTTAAAATTATTTTGGCCGTAGACTGTGGCTTTTGAGGCCATCTATAAATGTCCTTTAGTTCCTAGAACATTTGGCTCCTACATGACTACGGTAAAAATAAAACAAAGCATCAACCCCTATCAAGCTTTAAAAAGATACATCCAAAAGCACGAAGACTGAGAATTTGTAGCTATTTGCAAAGGTCATTCCCCAAGTGATTTAACCTGTCATGGAAATAATAAGGGGGTAAAATTTACAGATGCCTGAAGCTGGAAGTGGCAATAAGAAGGAATGTCACATTGTGTCAACTGCTTAAGTTTGGGTTAAATGAAGACAGACAGCCCAGCTGCTGTGACTCAGTGGTTGAGTGTCAACCCATACACCAAGAGGTTGCCGGTTCGATTCCCGGTCAGGGCACATGCCCAAGTTGTGGGCCTGATCCCCAGTAGGGGGTATGCAGGAGGTGGCAATCAATGTTCTCTCTCATCAATGTTTCTATCTCTCTCTCTCTCTCACTTCCATCTCTTTAAAATCAATAAAAAAAAAAAAGAAAGATAATCACTTATTGGGTTTGGCAAAATCAAGACATGAGTAATGATAGAGGTGATTCAGTGGAATGGTGAAAAGAAAAACTTGATTAGAATCAGTTGGGCAGAAAAGGAGAAGTGAAAAGATAGAAAACGTTAATATCGACAACTCTTCTGAGGAGATTAATTGTTGGGGGAATAGGAAAAAACACACAACATTTGTAGAGGGGCATAGAGTGGGGAGGGGGGATTGATAGAACAGAAGGCCAACAATGTGCATTTATGGCCTTAATGGGAAGATGAGATTGTTTTCATCTTATTGTATCTATTTTATGAATAAAATACAAGATGATGTATCCGTGGGTGGGGAAGGAGAAAGAGGAAGGATTCGAATTTGGAGATAAGAAGTGGTGTGAGTTTTCTAGGGCTGCCGTAACAAATTACCACAAACTGGGGGTAGAGGGTTCTTAAGACACAAGAAATGTGTTCTCTCCCGCTTCTGAAGGCTGGACGTCTAAAATCCTGGAGTTGACAGGGCCACGTTCCCTCTGAATGCTCTAGGGGAGAATTCTTCCTTGCCTCTTCCAGCCTTCGGTGGCTCCGGCATTCCTTGGTTAGGGCAGCATAACACTGAAACTCCCTCTATCTTCACATGGTATTTTTTCCTGGACCTATGTGTTTCAAATATCTCTCTCCTTTCTCTTCAAAAAATTCCCAGCATCGGATATCTTGAGATGCTTAATTTGATTGCATCTGTGAAAGTTTTTTTTTCAAAAAAAAGGTCATATTCACAGGTACCAGGATTAAGACTTAGTCATATCTTTTGTGGGGGACACAATTCAATTCATTACAAAGATGACATATAACAGTCATCCAGAAGAATCAGAAAAGTGAAATAACTAAAGAAATATAGGGGCATTATCAGGCCATGTCTAGGATCTGTATAAACTTTCGATAATAAAATAAGATCAACCCATGAAGAAGTGTGATTTTCCTTAGCAATGTTCTGCTACTTGGATGCAAACATGAACTAGGTGGATAGTTATTTAACTGAGGATGAAATTTTGTCGTGCAGGTATAGTGAACAGAGAGAATGACAAGGATATTATGAACCTTGCATGGCTAGCTAGTAGTATAGCCCATAAAATGTGAGGACCAGAGGAGAGCAATGAATTGTTGAAAGGTATCAATAGATTAGAGGTCTCTCTAGGTTTAAAAGTAAATGAAATGGGGATTTTGAATAAGGGTGGATAGGAAGTGGTAGTTAGTGAGTGGGATGCTTAAAGTTGAGGTTTTGGAGATGAATTAGTGCAAGGTTGGGATTTCTCAACCCACACCCATCACCAGCAATTCTGACTTACCTGGAATTGGTTTTATCCCAGGTTGAGATTCACTCATCTAGAATGTGTGTGACCCTGGGCCTATCAGCAGATATGGAGTACGGTGGAGGGAAAAAAAACTGATGGAGGTTAGACAAGAGGCCAGACGAAATATGAAAACCTAAGGGGATAAAGGATGGTTCATGGGGGAAAGAGGAGCTAATTAATGGAGCTCAGGATAGTGGGTGACTCCTCAGACCAGCAGTTTTTAGGGCAAGCAGGAACACAAAGTTTTGTAAAAACCTTGGGGTCACTGGTGATTCATACTTCATATCACTATTTACTGTTTTAAAACGGTACACATAAAATGACTGTCTTCCAAAGGATAGCTTGAAAGAAAGAGCAGACCTGCTTATGCTTTGGAATTATGCCAGAAATGACCAACTAATTCAAGAGAAACTGCCTTGCAGCTCTTCCCTCCAGTTGCTTAAAATCTAGGACAAGTGCCAACACCTCCCTCTGTCCTCGCGGAAGGGAGGACAACGCTCATGCTAAATTGATCATTTAGCACATGACTGCAGCACTGGGTGGCTGCCTGTGTCAGATGATCACAAGGACCAAGGGTTTGTGGGTTTCAGACCTCCAACGTTGGCCTCTCTACGTGTCTCTTCTTCCTTGGCAGTCCTCACTCCTAAGAGACCCTCTGTGGCAGCTTTAAAGATCGGTCACAAATTGTCTGCTGTGCTCCTGCGCAAGAAGGAGAGCTCACCCCCACCCCTGAGGCGGGCCGGACTTCTATCGAATACAAATGGCAGGCGTGATGGGGTGTCACTTTCAGGGCAGGATTAGAGAAAGACTTCAAGTAGGGCACGGGCTCACGCTGTTTCATAGAAGATGGTGAGGTTCAACTCTTCTTTTCCTGCTGATAACTTCCCAGTGAAAGTGGAACAACAGCTCACACACAGGCGGTAGGACCCACTGCCCTCTGCGGACAAGGGGGACAAGCAGAGTGCCAGTTCGCCCCAAACCCCACCTCGTTCAACCGTTTGGATGCCAGGTGGGTGTGGTGGTTCAGGAGATTTTCCCTCGAGTTTCCGTTGGAGTAGGGTGGGTATTGCCAGAGAGTTTTTCTATTATCAAACCATCTTTTCTCCAGTCTTTTGGCAAGAGGGAGACAGGATTTTCTTGGAGCTTTTACATCTTGGCCTGTTAGTGGTTACGGGTGGCAATGAGAAACCAGAAGACCTCACCACCACATTATTTTTCAAGTCCTGAGGTCCTAGGCAACCCACTTCCTTCGGGCACATTTTAAAGACTTTGTATGCTTGTTGGGTTAGGTCTAGGGTTTGTTCCTGTTTTTGTTGTGAAGCCAGAAACTCAGAGGAATGGGACAGAACTAGAAGAAACCGATTTTTAATTGTGATCAGTCTCCCTCACTGTTTCAAACTGTGAATGAGGAAACACAGGCCTCAGGTTTAAGATTGAGAGTGGTTTGAGAGCAGATGCCGATGAAACGTTGATTTAGGATTGCTTTTGGTTCCGTTGGTCTTCTGCTCTCATGGTCCACAGTTGGTGAGTGATCAGCCCCAACCCTATTTAGCCTATAAGCCCTGTTTTAGGCACTCTTTTGCAAAATACAAAGGTTTTACAAGAAACCCTATATGGCCCTGACCGGTTTGGCCCAGCGGTTAGAGCATCGGCCTGCGGTCCCGAGAGACCCGGGTTCGGTTCCCGCTAAGGGCATGTACCTTGGTTGCAGTTTGTCCCCGGCCCTGGTCAGTCATGCGGGTGGCAGCCACTCGATGTGTCCCTTTCACATCAATGTTTCTCTCTCTCTTCCTCTCTCTCCCTCCCACTCTACCTGAACAAAAAAATGTCCTTGGGTGAGGATAAAAAAAAAAGAAACCCTATATGATTTTAGAACAGACATACCTATATTCTGTAACCTGAATTGGTATCATGTTTATCTTCAGCTGGTGAATTCACCATCTCTCCTCTCAGCACTACCTACTTCAATGATCCGCTTGTTATTTATTCGTTTGATTCTTCCTAACAACGCCTCTTTCAGGTAAGAATGTCATAAGCTGCTCAAGGTCAAGGACTTCACGGTAAATTTTTGTTACTATTTGTGGTCAATGTAGTCAGAATGTCACTGGGAAATGCATCCTCACAGAGGAAAAGGTATTCTACTCTTGTCTATGAAGTAATATTGAATACTTTGAATACTTTGCATAGCACATAATCACATTTTATTTACATTAAATACCTTTATGACAATAACCAGTTGAATGGACTCTGCAGATTAAATATCTGTCCCCCACCCCCAAGTACAGTGTTTCTCTCCTTCCAATAGTGGCTAATTTTATTTTCATATCTCATCACAGTCATGCTTGACTAAATAACCAGAGATCCATATGCAACAATCATGTATTTTAGCTCCTCCTTCTTGTTGGATGAAGTATTTTGATTTGTCTTTGCAGATAAATGGTCTTGAGAGCCCCCCCCCAATTAAAAGTTCCTTTATTTTTAAGGACCTAAACCATTTCCCAGTTTTTCTTAAAGTAAAACTGTGTCTGTTCAAAAAGTAACATATTTGATCTCTAATAGGCACCTTAATAAATAATGCCTATTGATATAGTCCTTTATATTTGCAAAATAGTTTCTTATATCCTCTCATCTTGACCTCAACAGATTTACTATAAATATATAGCAGGCTTTTCTATTTGCATTTTTCAAATGAGGAGACAGAATCTCAGTGAGGTTAAATGACTTGTCTGAATCCCACATCAAGTAAGTTATGGCACCAGGAATTGCACAAGGACTGCTGAGGCCACGACGTGACTGATTGATGTCCTTATACCTTATACACATTAAATCACCAGAAGGAAAGACTATCATTTTTTTTTCTAGTCCTCACCCGAGGATATGTTTTTATTGATTTTTAGAGAGATAAGAGGGAAGGGAGGAAGGGAAGGAGAGAGAGAGAGAGAAATATCCATCTGTTGCCTCCTGTACGTGCCCTGACTGGGGATTGAATCCACAGCGTTTTTGGTGTACAGGATGGCGCTCCAAGCAACTGAGCCACAGGCTAGGGCAAGAAAAACGATTTTTTACACGTGGGCAAGAGCAAACTCAGGCTGATAGTTTTTGTTACATATGTGCAAACCTTCTCATGCTTTATTTTACATGAAAAGCAAAGCCCTCCTCCATCTGCAACAACCTGTCTTTCGTCATCCTCACTTGTGTTTTACGTGACTGACGTTGCTGTTAAGGGAATCATCAAAGTCGTATTCCAAATGGAGAAAAGTCAGGTAAGACCCACTGTTCCTGGCCACAGCATGTGTGATTATGAACACAGTACTGTACTTACAGTAGGACACCACAGTGAATAGATGCTGCTGCTTTTGAAAGGATGAACATTCATTCTGACCTAATAACTATCCAACGCTGGGTGCAATTATCTTTCTCCGAGTGGCATATGATTATTTGACACCTTAATTGTTGTGTCATTTCTTTCTGAAAGGCATGTAGGGTGTCTAATACAAACCAGAGCTTCATGAATTATCCATGTCATAGTGCAGCAGCACTGATTTACCTTTTCCAAAACAAAATCAACCCAACCTCACTGTCTGTTTTCAATTACCACGGGCAGATCGGTGCTGCCCTGTGCCCCCAAGGCTTTCTTTCTGCGCTTTGGCATTTCTTATAGATATCAGCAACGGTCCGCGTGTTCCTTACGGCTACGAACACTCTCCTCCTCTTAGGTAAACCACGGAGACACTCCTTTGAAGAGAGACGGGAACATCCTTCAGGACAGTTTTTGCCCAGGAAGCACTGCGCACGGGTGGTGGGTCTCCTTCGTCTGCGTCCATCCGACCGTGGTTCCTTTCCGCTCCTTTCCAGGGAGGGTTCTCTGTATAGGGAACTGTTTCTAGAGCAGAAAGACCCCGAAAGGCCCAGACGTTCAAGTCTGGAGAACTTCCCATTGCTGCCGCAAAGCTGATGGGCTGGGGGTCCCGGCGTTGGCTCCCCATCTGTCATCTGTGAGTGGTCAGACTGTCGCTGCTTGCCCCTTGCGCCTTCGCGCCCCTCTTCCAACTTCAGCCGCCACTAGATGATGAAAATGAAGCAGCCACACGGCCCTTCATCCTCCTCCAGATCCCAGGGGTTGAACCGATCTCGAAGTAGAAAACTCCACCTTCCTATTGTCTTACCAAATACATTGGGTGTACATACTCCATGGCACGCCATCATTGACAAAATCAGAATTAGAATGCACGTAACGTTCCATACTTTGCTGCTGGTTAATGCCACGCCGCCCTAAATACCCGTCTCCCTTTTTGGTTTTAATTGGGTTCTTTTCTGTTGCTTTCATTTCGGTTTGCACCTGACTGACATCCACTGCTGTTGATTACCAAGTGAGCTGTTCGGAGCACTAGAGGTATGATAAATTAAACATGATGTGTATTACCGCATCCATCTTTGGCTGCTTCATGGTACATTATAATTTGGGAAGGGACTATTAAAATAAAATATTAAAGAATAAGCAGAAACAGCCCACTGTTAACGTGTCCAATGGCAAGAGAAAATTACAGGTTTCATTGTATATGCAGCACCATCTGCCTCTTCTCAGAGGCTGAGCCTTCGGCTGTCCCTGGGGAAATAGCTGCGGATAAGTTATTCAATTAGAACAGCATTATTGGCCAGCGACCTTGGAGAATTGGGTTGATGATGTTGTGATTATCCTGCTCCACATTCCTTCATGTCTCCGGCAGGCTGCAGTGCACAGCGACTTCCTAAGTGCTCACTGAGCCTTACGGCGGAGGTGAACAATTGGAATGAAGAATATCAAAGATTCCTGAAAGAAAATCAATTTTGAATGAACTTTTCTTGTTTGGCCACAGCTTCAATATTCCGAGTCATACTCTATTTTTGTAGACTTTCATTGAATGAAGCAATAGAAATGGCGGTAGGGAGGAAAGTGAATTTCAGGATATGCATTTAACCTGTGGCACCGCACAAAATAATTCTTCACGTAAGATTACAAGGCAGAAAAATACTCAGGCTTCCTCAAATAGGAGATTAATCTCAGGGATGGGGAAATCTCACAGGGGCATAATGCTTTTTTAATAAAGACTTTAGCTGTCCTTCAAAAACATTTGTATCACAAAAAGTGATAATTATTTATGAATCACTGTCTCTCAGGAGGTCAGAGCCCTTTACAGATCATGTCATTCAACCAACTTCGTAAATGGAATATTGTTTGGGTTTTAGGGACCATCATTATTATCTTTCAATCCTGTGGTTTGCAACCAGAAGATCTAAGAGTGTTCCTTTTGTCTCATCTAAACATACATATATATAAATTTATATAATTTTTAAAAGTTTTCAGTGCCTGTTGAAGAAAATTGCAGATACTTAAAAACTAAAATCTAAAATAATTTATTTTTATACTTCTCATAAATATGCACATATATACTCTCATATGTCAAATATTTGCACCCTGGAGTCAGTTTGGGTGGTGTAGGATTGCTAACTGAGCGGGAACTCAAATGTGCCCCTCCCTGCTGGCTCAGGTGCGGCTAGCTCTGAATGGTGGCTGTCTGTATTTCAGCTTTCATGACTTGGAAGAATTATAAGCTCATAGTCCTTACCCTTTTTTGACAAGCTGGTATTTCAAGTTATTCATTTTTACAACCCCTTTATCTACTAGGACATTAAACCTTTGTTGCGTGAGTGTTTTTCCCCAGTATGTCATTAATTTTCATTTAGATTGTGATCTTTGCAACATGGTTGCTATTCGCAGGCAGTCAGATCTATTTTTTCACCTGTATTGTTTTTCACCCCACCCCCCCACCCCCACCCCCGTTTTCAGTAGAAGTCTTTCTGCACTTGAGATAATTTAAATAGTTACTTTTTTCCTTGTCCTAAAAGTTGGAAGTTATTTACTTTTCAATATTTAATACATCAGGTATGTATGTATGTATGTATGTATGTATGTATTACTGAATGGTCTCAGAAAAATGTATCCATGAAGACAAGTTATGTTATGAAAAGCCCAAACACCTCAGTGGCTAAACATATATTTCTTGCTAATGTGAAGTCCATGTGAGGCCTAGAACCTCTTGGATAGATGTCCTCCATCTAGAAAGCTCAGTTTTGCAGAGTGCTTCAATCTTCTAGCACCTCTATCTCAACCCACAGCTCTGGGTTCACTGTGGAAGGGAGAGTGCAGAGTGTGCACCACCTCTCCAGTGCCTGGAAGTCATGTTTCACATCCAGTACACACAGCCCTGCTGCTGACCAGTCATCTAGCTCTGCCCACTGCACAGACGACTGAAAAGTGAGGAAGACTGGAAACATTAACAAGGGTTTGCAAGATACGTCAGTCTACCCTTTTGGTCTCCAAATATTCAGTTTATTCTCCTTCCTGCACAGCGTTTACGATTATACCCACCTCCGAAGAGAGAGAACGTAAGTCTCCTCCCGTCATGGCATTGAGCACGAAGTCCAGAATCTCTGGATGACATACGGGACGTCTCTACATCAAGCCTGTCGGTAGCTCTGCAAGTCTATCTACTAAAATGAAAAGTTAGCTGGCACCTACACATCCGTTGGTTGAAGAAGGAAACAGGAGTCGTTGATCTTGAGAAATTCTGAATTCCTTCTGTGAAGACACTGAGCCCCTTACCCTGATTCGCCGCTGCTTCCTCTGGGAGGACCTAACACAGTCCTAGTTCCCTGGGACTCCTGGCTGCACCCTGGAGATTCTTTCCCTTTCCTGTATACTTCTTGCACTCATTTAAAATGGGTCCTAGGAGAATATGCAGCTTTCTTAGCCCATTTCCTGCCCAGCGACCAAAAGGGCCTTTAGAGATTTAATAGTCTTAAATATTTTTAGTCCAGGTTCACAGTTTCTTTAGCAATACAACTCCTTTTAAAAATGTGGGTTTCTAACCTATTTGATTCCAATTAATTCCGTGTGCCAGTAATTACTGCTACAATTCTTTACCCAACATGGTTCCCAGACCAACAGCATTTCCTCCTATTCTTACACTCCTCTCTCTCCCAATTCCAGGAAGGTGTGAGTCTACCTGGATTTGATGAAAGAGCTGAACCCTTAAGCTCCTTCACCTGAATATTTTATCCAATAGAATAAAATACTGGGCCTCAGGCCCTTAGTTTGATCTTTGTCCTGAGATATTTTATTCCATTGAAAATTGGTAATTGGAAGAGTGAAGGCCAAATTCTTAATCTGAGTTTGTGTTTGTGTTTCCATAAGCTCAATTTTAAAGTCTTTTTGCATTTTATCTCTTATTATTGGGGTCAAGAAGAAATTACTTTTTCTACTTACACGAGGTTCTAAATCTCTGAACTCCCTATTTTCTTTCATTCTTGCTTCCCAACAGGCAATTCTTTTCTGAGCTGTTTTTCTTGTAATTTCTTAGCAAGTACAACACATAGCAACCAAAGCCATTACCTTCTGGTTTGCAAGCGGTCGCACTAGATGTGCGCTCTCATCAGGCCCACATTCTGCTTCTCCTGTTATCAGAAGCAATGACCTCACCAAGTGTGTGGCCGCTGCAAACATGGACCTTCCTCTTTCGAGACCCAGATGGATATCCGCAACCGAGAAAAGACCGTGAAATCATTCACCGGCTCCTGATTGATTTATCCTACCCATGGGTCGGACGTAGACATGTGAACCTGCAGAACACAGAGCTGTGTGCTCCCACAGGGACAGATAGCACTGGAACACTGGTAATTCTAGAAAAGTCTATGCCAGTGAAACTCTGACTTGTGTGCCCCCCCCCCCCCCGCCCCAAGGAACCAATTTTTTCAAACAATTTGTTGAATAACATCTCCTTTTTCTCATTGGTTCTTTTTAAAATAAAATATTTCAGACATACTCAGAGTTACTATGAATAAATCAGCAAACACTTGTGAATACCTACTATCCAGTACAAGAAAGAAAATTGTACCATGTATTTTGACGTTTAAAACACTTGCACTGTGTATTCATGCATTTTGGCACTCTAAAAACTGTGTTAGACACTTTCAAGCACTAATACAGGCATAATAATTAATGAACCTATGTATTTATTAACCATTTTCAGTAATTATCAACATCTGTCTATTTTGTTTGTTCTATTCTCTCCCATGATTTTTTCCAGGAAATGAATTATTTTAATTTTTATGTAAATAATATTATACTTAGGCATTCTTCTACAATACAATGTTTTTGTTGACTATTTGTGATGTTTATTCATGTGTCTATGAGTAATTGTAAGGAATTTGCTTTATTACTATGTAGAATTCCACTGTATACATACACTAGGACTCATTTCTCCATTTCCCAGTTGATTGACACTTATGTGCTTCCAATTTCATACGCTTACAAACATTTCTGCAATAAACATTTTGAACATGTTTTCTTATGCTTGTGTATGAGAATTTCTCTATTATGTGTACCTGGAGGTGACCTAACTATAATATAGTGTGTGTGTGTATATATATATTTAACTTTTCAAAATATTGACAGTTTGTTTTGAAAAATGGTTTAACCAATTTACATTCTTACCACTGTGTATTGGTATATTGTATATATTGTATTGGTCCTATTGCTCCACATCCTTGCCAATAATTTTGTCATTTTTAATTTTTTGACAATCTGATATACATGATGTATCTCCTGGGATTTTTATTTCAGTTTACTTGTTAATATTGAAGATAGGAATCTTTTATGTATTTACTGACACTAGAGTATCACTTTGTAACATGTCTATTTATGTTTTTACCCATTAAAAAATATTTATTGCTCTTTATATATTAGAAGCTCTTTATATATTTGGTTGATAATTTGTCAATTATACTAATTACAAATCACTTTTTCAAGTCTATAAATATTCTTTTCACATTGTTTATGATTTATTTTGGTTCACAGATTTTTTTTCATGTATTTATGTTTATATTTTGTGGTTTGTGCTTTGCATGTTTTAAGATATCCCTCCTTCCCTAGATCATAAAGATACTATGCAATATCTCTTCTCTAGAATTTTTGAAGGTTTCCTTTGCACATCTTTTATCCTCATAGAACCGTGTGTGTGTGTGTGTGTGTGTGTGTGTGTGTGTAGTCTAACAGAGGAATCCTTTTTGTCCCAAGCTAATTGCCAATTCCTGAACCCCTTGTTACATAGTCTATGTTTCTAAAGAAAACCAGAACATATCATCCCAAAATATGCTTCTTTCATATAAGAATTTTTTTTAGCTGCAGGTAGTAATTAAGAAACAACAGACATAGGAAAGCTGTAGCTACTTTTCCCCTTTCTGCCTAGAGGTGGTGTATAAATTGTCTTATATTGGAGATGGTCAGACTCTTATCAACCCAGAGATGGCACCAGAAGAACTTGCAAACAAACTTGACTCCGTTTGTTTTCCCCACCCCCATATATTTACCTCCTTCTGTCTGTTGCCCTTGGAAGCCTAAAATCATTTTCCTTTGTCTTATCATTTCTTTACAAATTTATCTTTCTTTATTGAAAATGCCATATAAACCCAAGCTCTAGCCACCTTTGACTTACTCATCCCTGACTTTCTCCCATGTATATACACGTTAATACACTATGCTTCTTTTAATTCTGTGTATCTGTCTTTTGTTATAGAGCCCTAGCTGAGGACCTAGAAGGGCAGAAGAAAAGAAAGTTTTTTCTCTCCTATATTTTTTCTAACTGTTTTTAAATATCCTCTATTATATATAAAATGTCCTTATATATGTGGGTCTGTGACTGGCATTCTCTTCTGGCTCCTTGGTGTTTTTGTCTTTTTCTGCACCAATACCTCATATACTTCATTACCATAGCTTTACCACAGAGACTTATATTGAGTACAGCAAGTCTCCCAGAATTGTTCTACAAAATGTTCTTGCTTCACTTTGGTCACCTTGGTTCTTTGCAACACGAATTCATCTCTAAAACTTTCATATCACATTCTAGGTTCTTTGGTATTAGTATTAGCCTATGTCATAATGTCTACTGATTTTCATTGCCCACTACTTCTTTCATTAATATTATCCTGCTTTATTTATCGAGACTATGAAACATGCTCTAATGTCTAATAGGGCAAACTTTGCCCATCCCCTCGTTTTATGAAACAAAACATGTTTTATTTTACAAATAGCATCATATATTCTTGTGTGCTTACTCTTCCTCCAATAGAAATTTAAAATTTTAATTAAGTCAAAATAATTCTTCTGAGACTTTTATTTGAATGGCATTAAAAATAGACATGAAATTAAAACAATAAATATATTTCTGATAGTCAATCTTTCCATCTATTAATTTGTCATGTTTGTATTTTTTAAATTGCCTTTTTATTTCTCTATAAAATATTATCATTTCTTCATATAATTCTTTTGTATTTTTTATTATATGTGATGCCAATGTGTTTTATGTTTTTCTGTTTTCATTGTGATGTGATCTTTTATATTTCATTGCACTTTATATTTTCTTGTTTATAAGATATAGGAAAATAAGTCATGTTGTTTATTCAATTGTAGAGTCTACATATTCAACTCTTAATAACTTTAAGGGATTTTCCATTCTTTTTCTGGGTTTAATAAGTATGTATTCATAAAATCTATTAATAATAATCATTTGTCTTATTGAGGAGATAGAGGCAGGTTAGGCAGTATGAGATGGGACCACGGGGAGGGAAGGCTGAGACACATGGGGAGGTTTTTGAGGTCTTGGAGCTCGGCACACAGGGAGAACCCAGTACACAGTAGACCTGGAGGTTTATTCAGACTCTACAATCTCAAAATAAAACTAAAATCAACATGTAAAATTGTGCCTCCAAATTCAGAATCTCCCAGCCCCTATTTATAGAAATGCAAATTAGAAGCTCCTGGAAGAAGTACAAGTCAATTACATAACAACAACAACAAACACTGGAAAGGCCGGTTTTAGGCAAGAGGGAAACAGCCATAGTATAGTTCCTTTTTCAGGAACTACAGTTCCTTTTGCAAACCCCTGATGGGTTTGCAAAGGAATTTTATTTACTGTAAAAGAATATAGTGCTAGAGAGTCTGACCTATTCCAATTAATATGCTTACTGGTTCCTGGGAGCAAGCCAACAGGAATGCTGAATGAGCTCTGCTGCAAAACTATCAATGTGTCTCTATTGCAGAAAACCAGGTTACCTGCAAAAGGATTATAGGAAACCAATATTGGATTTATAAAAGAAAAGAAAGCATAGGGTTGCCCCAAGGGCGTTTCCCCTCTTCCTCACTAATAGTCTGGGAGAAATTGAAATTATCATAAAATGGGAAGCCACTAAGGCCCCTATGGATACCTGTGCCTACTTTATTTGTTCTTAACCACATCCAACTGAGTTGTCTCTTCCCTGGAAGTAAAGCTCCTGTACAAATGTCAGGGATAGCTAATCAATGTCTGTTTTTAAATCAGAACCTATCCACTTCCAACTAGGGGATGTTATGGGACAATCTATATCTTTGCTAATCAAATCTGCCCCAACTCACCTGATAGGGTGAGCTTTTTTAAAACCAGTGATGCCCACATATGCTTTTTCCAGATGGGTAATATGAATTTAGAGCTAGATGACTTAGGGCTAAACTAAGTTAGGCTGGAAACACAAACTTTAAAATGTATGGATGTAGCCAAGGCAGAATTTCTGGAAAGGACCAATCGGAGGTTAGTAAGTCATATATCTACCTCTAGACAAAGGAGTCTCATTGGCAACCTGCTTGGGTCCCCTCCCCGCTGCGAAGAGTCTGCCAGTCTTTCAAATAAACTTTGCTTTCACTTGCCCCTTTGTTCATAAACTCATTCTTTGATTTTGTAAGACAATGAACCCAGATTTGATCACCATCACTTGGTTTCACTATCACTACTCAGCTAATTTCTACCTAGTGTTCCTTTGTATTTTTTTTTTTTTTTTTTTTTTTTTAGAATTTTAAGAGCAATATAAAAATCATAGTTCTATTAACAAGGATCATTGCTTTACTAATGGTTTTAAATCAATTAAAATGTAAATTTATTTATTGTAATTTTTATTATGTCCAGGTATCCTTCTATATCTAGTTTTACCAAAAAATTAGGAAAACATGTTGAATTTTATTAAAAACCTTGTGAACTTGAAGGGATATTAGCATGTGTAGGTTTTTTGTTGTTGTTGTTGTTGCTGTTGTTTTGGCTTTGTTTGAGTTTTACTCATGAGCAGTGGTGTATCAAGGGCAGACAGTAGAAGCAGTCTAGCCTGGGGACAGGCAATTGTTTAGAATTTAGACCAACGGAAGTGTTTTATTTAGAAGGAGCATTTTATCACTGACATTATTTATAGTGTTATAATAAAAAGCAGAGGAATTTTCATTCAAATTTATTATGTTTTTAAAATTCTCCATGACAATTTCTGTACCCATAGTCAGGGCTGATCGCTCTCACCATCCTGACTTTGGTAAACCATTGCCTATCAAACCTAGCAATGCAATAGATTGCCCATTATGAGCCATCCTGATATTCCTGGAACAGCATTTTTTGGAAAACTCTTTTGTGTATGTACTGAGTTAATGTGATTTGTAGATCTTTTATTTAGAATTATTGCTTCTATATTTATATTAGGAATTGGTATATACTTTTGGTGGGGGAGTGGGCAGAAATCATACTTTGATGTCAGGTTTATATTAACTGCATAAAATAAATTAGGTAACTACTCTTTACTGTGATTTTTATATTAATTTAATTTAAAGGCATATATATATATATATATATTCTAAATTCCATAAAAAGCAGTATATACATAGAATGGCAATTATCTTATCAATCTCTTGAAATTTTGAAATAGTAAACAATTTAATTATTTTCTTAAAAATTTTTATTGTCTTTCATTTTTTTTTAGGTAGGATTTTTATATCCTAATAAAGAAAAAAAAAAAACATTTCACTTATATTTTTTAAATATCAAAAGCTTTTTAAAAATATTTTATTGTTTGCTAGTTTCCCTTACTATTCCTTATTTTATATATCTGGGTGAATTCTAGTGAATTTTCTCTGCATTTTTTTCAAGCTATAAGAACTTTATTATTTTCTGCTTTTTTTGTATTTTGATTCACTGACTTATGTTATTATATGTTATTATCTTTATTGATTCTCATTTTGTTTTTTTCTTTAACTTTCTTTCCTAAATGTTTTTGCTTAATTAATACATTTTTCTCCATTTCTTGTTTAAATTTTAAAGCAGTAAAGATTAAATTGGAATGTTAATGAGTACTAGTATCTTTTCCTTTGCGTTCTATATAATCTGATATTGTTTTAGATGTTTCTCTAATACAGTAATTATTTAGAAACTATCAAATGTCTATATCTTTTTTTTCTTTTTAAAATTTTGTTATTACCAATTCTATTGTGGTCTTTGAATGTGATCTCAATTTTTGTTGTTTGGTGAAGGGATTTTTATGGCATAGTTAATGATCTTTTTCTTCTTTTTGTTTTTCGTGTTTCATGTTCGGTTATAAAGAAATTTTGTTTAGCCCTGGCCGGTTTGGCTCAGCGGTTAGAGCGTCGGCCCTGGAACCAGAGAGTCCGGGTTCTGTTCCCTCTAAGGGCACGTACCTCGGTGACAGCTTGTCCCGCCCCGGCTGGGGTTGTGTGGGTGGCGACCAGACGATGTGTCTCTTTCACATCAATGTTTCTCTTGCGCTTCCTTCCTCTCTCCCTCCTGCTCTATCTGAAGATAAAATGCAAAAATGTCCTCGGGTGAGGATTTTTAAAAAAAAAGAAAGAAATTTTGTTTAAACGCATGTCTTACTAAAAATTATATTATTTATCTACAGCTCTCTAAAATAAAAACTAAATTTACAAATGACATTGATTATTTTGTACCCTGGCTTGGTTCACCCAAAATGTCATTTTTACTGGAGACTTTCAGTAGTATTTGAATTGATGCCACATCACTTTATATTTGTACCCAGTATTGAAAGACCTTTGTTCAAATCGCAGCTCTGCTAAGTATCTACTAGTTTGTATCTCTGTACAAGTCAATTAAATTCTTACCCCTTAATTTTCTCATCAGTAAAATAAGGCCTGTAATAGGGCCTACTTGAAGGTGTGAGGATTAAATGAGTGAATGAATGTCAAGTAGAATGTGTGCCAATAATCATCATTAAGTAATGCTTTTTCTTCTATTTTTACTACATCTATGAAGAGATTCTTTTAGACATTTGTGAACCCTGATAATTCTTTGCTTACTCTGTTTTGAGGACATATTTTGTTCTACTATCTTGGCTCTCAGTATAGTCACCTCTGCCCTCTGTCTTGCAGATTAGCAGTTGGAGGAATTTCATACATCCCGGCTTTTGATAGGAATAATAGTGGCTGTTCTTATAACAGTTATAAGCTGAAATCATATCTTCAGTTCCCTGAGACATAGATTCTTTGACACTTCCTGATCAAAAGTGTGGGAAGAACAGGCAGAAATTTTACTACTTGGCCATGAGTGTAACTTATCTCTGTCTGTCTGTCTCTCTCTCATATAGATATGAGATCTCTGAAACTTGTAGATAACTACAGAGATCATTTGCTTGCTCTAGCCATTTTTCACACTGAAATGGACATAAAACATTAGATTATTGCCAAAACCTCTGATTAACTTATATTTTGAGGTATGTTATAGAAACATGACTTGCTACACAATAAATAAAGGACCACATATTTTATAACAGCTAAACCCTTATGAACATTGTAATTGATGATTTGTAGAATACATATTTTAAGCACAAATTTTGGTAGATATTAATTATTTAGCAATACTTTGTGATTCATTGATTTAATTTTCATAAGAAACACAGAAAGTCTTCTCTATGAACTTCAGTAGAATACAGTAATCCCATTCTCTATTTTAGCTCAAAGTAGAAAATCAACATTACATTACTAGATTTTTTCTTTTTTCTTTTTTTTGGCCAAGTGATTACAGTACAATCACTTTTGAAAAGCCCTAAATTTTTTTCTATATTCAGAAAGTATTCATCTAGCCATTAATATGGGATCTATAGAATGTTCATGCGATTTATTGTTTCTACAGATTCTTCTGTATATAATGTCACTATGTAAGCATGCTAATGAGCAGATACATATACACATAATGTGCAATAAATTATATAAGTGTACATATATATTTTTTATAATAAAAGGAACATTTTAGATCAGCTGATAAATCAAAACTATATACTTTAAAGAAAGTGATTTTTTAAAAGCCTTGTTTGATCCTTTGGTTTAAGGATTAACAAAAACATACCAGACAAATGCAAATAAAAAGATAACAGGGTCACAGTTTTGATATTTGATAAGATTGAATTCAGAATAAAATAAATGCATTAAAACAAAGAAGGCCACTTTATGGTGACAAAGAGTATAAATCGCAATAATTTTAATCACTGTTTATCCATCCAATGCCACAGAAGCATTGCTCACAAAGCAGGGTTGTATAAAATGCAGGATGACCCTGGCTGGCTTAGTTCAGCAGTTGGAGTATCAGCCCAAGGACCAATGAATCATGGGTTTGATTCGAGTTGAGGGCACGTACCTTGGTTGCGGTTTGTCCCCGGCCCTGGTCAGGTCATGCGGGAGGCAGCCAGTGGTGTGTCTCTCTCACATCATTGTTTTTCTCTCTCTCTTCCTCCCTCCCACTCTATCTGATGATGAACAGAAGAATAGCCTTCGGTGAGGATTGCAATAAAAGATGCAAGGAGAAATAGAAACACAGCAGACAAGAAAGACAATGAGAGGACTCATTTTATTAAATATTATTTTAAAAAATATTAGTGTGTATGAAAAAAATGTCTGTTATTAGTGAACACATCCAATAGAACAGAAAACTTAGAAATGAACCTAATTATGTAAGTAAACTTTGTCTACAATAAAGGCAGCATTTACAATGAGAAAAAAAAAACACACTTTTTAAAAAAGTGGTGAAAAAAGTACCTGGATAAATATCAAATGAATCAGAGATGTTATTGTAGAAATGAAGCCATTCAAGTAGTACAAGGAAACCTGGGTGAATTCCTCTGTATGCCTGTTGTGAGGAAATGTTTCCTAGTTTGGCACAAAATACAGAGATGAGAAAAGGTACATTTTATTACATAAATTTTTAAAAACACATGACAAAGGAAAAAATAAGCAAAAGAAAAAGCAATGATTTGCTTGGGAAAATATTTGCAACTTACATCACATACAGAGCTAATATTCCTAATACATAAAAATCTTCTAAAAACATACAAGAAAAGCACCAAAAACTCTCTTGAAAACTGAGCTAGAGAAATAAACAATTTACAGTGAAAGCAATGTCTTTTAACCATACAAAATTGTGTTCAAAGTTGCTCATAAAAAGAAAAATGCAGATTAAAACTATACCAAGTTACTATTTTCAAATATTATATTGGTAAATATCCAGAACTTGAACACACATTCTCTTGGAAAGGCTGTAGGAAAACGGGCACACTCATACATTGCTGCTGCAAGTGCAGAAAGACATGTGACACATGGAGGGGAACTTGGCAATACCTAACAAAATCCACATGCATTTATCCTATGACTCAGAAATTTTACTTCTATCTCAAAAACGCACTGGGACTTCTAAAAAGGAGGTACATACAAAGTACATATGCATCATGTATATATAAAGTCATTATGAGACTATTTGTGAAAACAAAAAACTTGAAACAAAATAAATGTCCATCATTACAGGAATGATTGAATAAACACCCATACAATAGAGAATCATGTAGATGTTAAAAAGAATAAAGAATATTTATACACTTCTATGAAATAAACTCTAGAATACCTTGTTAGGTGAAGGGAATAAAGCAGAGGAAAGTATCTCAAGTAGGCCAGCATATAAACACTTACCTAAGAAAGAGATATACAGGTGCACAGATAATTGCATTCATATAAATATATGTGTGTGTTGATTCTCATGCTTATATTTTAACAAAAGCAAAGACTATAAGAATAAACCATAACATTTCAAAAAATGTTGATATCTACAGGGTGAAGTGATAGAGCACAGTAAAGGAATAAAAGCTAGATTTCTGAGCATGTACTTTGTTTATGATCTCTATGGGAGCACTCACCTCTGTGCTCAATCTAGTTCTAGTCAGAGCTGTTGTTTTAGTGCATTGACAGCAGAGACTCTACATCCATTTGAACTACACCACTGAGTCTGATTGATTCTCTTTATTTGGTAAATGAATAGTATGGCCATTTAAGGGTACACTTGTATAAGGATCATCTGTAATGATTTTAGGATGAACACTCAAAGTTCATTCATAGAATTTGATTATGGTCTAATACCTTTGGGAAATGGTGTATCAGCACTGAGGAAAGAAACAGAGTATTTAAGGATTTTCCAGAAGTCCTAAAGAATTTCCAGAAGGATTGAATTTTGTAAGTAGGGAGGTATGGTGTGGGGCTGAGTGAGACTCCAGGCCAGTTATCCAAGCTTCAACCAGAATGATTCTACTTCATTGTACTAGTATAACATTTTCTTTACAGAACAGGATCCGCAGCCAATTAAAAAGTTTAAAAACTACTTAGAGAAGAAATGAAATGCTTTAATTGGAATTACCTCTCACATATTAAATCTATTTAAGATTATATATAATTTTTATTATTCCACAAATGTGGATTACAAATAAATACAGAAATTATCATGAAAATAAAATAAATAATTGAACAGTTCCACGATGAAGAATAAAAAATATATTCTTGTACCAGATGTTAACATACTGTCCTTACATATAAAATTGGATGCAATCTACTTAGAGGTCAAAATAAACCACATAAGTTACATAGCTCTTATTCTCAGAAAAAAAGGAGAAAAATAACAGGGTAAAAAGTGCTTCCTGCAGCTATATTCAGAAAGAAATTTATTGCAATTTTTTTTTTTAAATAAGCAGTGACTTTATCAGTTAGAATCCCTTCAGCAGCAAATAATGGAAAACCTAATTCAAACGAGCTTACACAGTAAGGCTAACCTTGAAAAAAGAGGAAGACCAGTCCAGAATCCCCTAGAAAACCTTTCTTCGTGTCTCACGGGGCCAAACTGAACTACTTTTTTCTGGCATCAAAAAGTTCCTGGAAAAGGAAGAACTAGCCCCGATGTGTGTGCACTCCATGAAGAAGGGCGGAATACTGTAACCAAATTGACTTCTGGTAGACAAGGGGACGGAGGGGTCGGGCCTGCTCTACGCAACCCACACTGACTGTTTCAGTGATTCACTGGAAAACGCCTTTGCTTTCCGTTTTACCACAATCATCGTGAGCGCTTTTATGCGACTATTTCTTGTTTATCTTTGTTAGAAATCGGGGCTTTGTGCGAAAGGACATCTCAGCCAAGGTTAATGATTCAAATATGTAGCCTGCTTCTTCAAAGTTACCCAAGCGAGACTGAACTGAGAATTTCTAAATGAATGAAGTGAGAACACTTCCCTTTGACTCGAGTTTTCCAACCCAAATTAAATTTCAGCCCCGTCGACTGCTGGCGTTACACAATATGGAGAGTAGTTAGGAGGCGAAAGATGAGAGAAGCAGAGGGAGCCACCCCTCTGCAAGGTCCATCAGCACAGAACACCGGAGTGAGAGCGAGCTCCCATGCAAAGCTGGGAGCTAGCCTGCCTAAAGAGCGCTTTCTAATTGTATAAATAAACACTCGAGGCACCGGAGTAATCTATTTGAGCAAATTATCTTAGGTTACTTCAATGACAAGGGACTAGGATGCTGGTAGATCCCTAAGCATAAGCCTGAATACTGGCCCAAAAAAAGGGGGACAGATGTCAATCAGTTATGAATTTTTCTCACCAAGGGAAGACCCCCTTACTTCTTCAAAGAAGTCGGCTGCAGGAGTTCCTCCAGGGAAAACTAGTTTTTCCCTAAAAATGCTTCTTTGGGTAGGCTCTAGGCAAAGTGCTTGCCAGAGACCATAAACCTCCACGCTGGGGAACAGGACAGTGTGTCTTTTCCCTGACTCATTTTCAGAGGATACGTTGTCATAATAGCCCCATAGCCATAGGGTAGTCTCAGTAACATCCCTGTTGGGAACTGAAGCTATGCATTATAACCACCAACGTGAAGGCCAGGATGGCCCATTCTATCTAAAATCTAGGTAACGAAATACATTTCCTAAGTATGTGAAGTTATTTAAAAGTGATCCATTCAACACTAGAGAATGTTTGCCACAGGGTAGATTTAATTTTCTTATAGTTATACAGAGCACTTCTTTTCCAACAGCAGTTGTAGACTAGAATTTTATTTCTTAAGGTCACACTTATTTCATTCTGCTAAAGTTGTCATCACTTACTAGAGGGGCCGATACATAAAGTTTATCTGAAAAAGCAATCAGATCATTAAGGTATAATTTTTAAAAGAAGGGGGGGCACTGAATCAACACTTGAAATTATTTTAGAATAACTGGGAATCTGTGTTAACCTCCAGCATCTTGGCCCACAGCCATTTCCCTGTCCACAGAAGAATCAATGACCAGCGAAAAGTTAATGAAAGTTACCAGGAGAGTTACATTGTTGAATTGGTCAGGATTTTATTCAGCTGCATATTTAAGAAATGTGACAAAGAGTGGCTCAGACAAGTAAGGATTTAAACAAATCTTCTATCACTAGGAATAAAATTGAAAGCCATGTAGGACTGACACACAACGACCCAGGCTACTGCTGTCTGTGGATGTAGATAGTAGAGAGGCTGATATACATCTAAGCCTCACATCTATGTGTAATGAAGAAGGAGGGATGCAGACAAAGTGGCAAAAATGTACACCAACTTGTTTGTGTGTGTGTGTGTGTGTGTGTGTGTGTGTGTGTGTGCACGTGTGTGGAAAGCCCCATTTTCCCATGCAGACCTCCACTTATATCATTTTAGCTAGGTCTGAAAAACATGACCACACTTAGCTTCAAGGTAACACACTGCTTCCCTCTAAAACCGAGGATAAGGAGCAAGGAGGAAACGAATAGTGGTGGGCAATGAAAAGTCTCTGCCTCAATTATTTTTATGTTTTCTCTATAGTATTAAAAAGGACATAACGATAAATTCTAGAAAAGCTGGACGAAACACCTACTTGTTTTTCATATCATATGTTGGATTAGAAATATATTTATGTATCCACTCAAGAATCATTACATAACAACATCAAGAATGAAGACCATTCTGAGCAATCAGATGTTTGACATTCCAGAAAAGGTCGACATCACTCCGGAAGGACACACAGTTGTTGTGAAGGGCCCCAGAGGCACCCTGCGGAGGGACTTCAATCACATCAGTGTAGAACTCAGTCTCCTTGGACAGAAATAGAAGAAGTTTGGGGTTGACAAATGGTGGGGAATTAAAGGGAACCAGCCAGCATTCACACCATGTGCAGTCATGTACAGAACATGATCAAGGGTGTCTCACTGGGCTTCCGTTACGAGATAAGCTCTGTGCACGCTCACTTCCCCATCAAGTCCTTATTCAGGAGAATGTTTCCCTTGTTGAAATCAGACTTGGGTGAAAAAGATATCCACAGGGTTTGGGTGAGGTCCAGCGTTGCTTGTTCAGTATCTCAAGCCCAGAGAGATCATTTGATTCTTGAAGGAAATGACACTGAACTTGTATGAAATTTGGCTGCTTTGATTCAGTAAGCCACAGCAGTTAAAAGCAAGGTATCAGAAAATGTCTGGATGATATCTATGTTTCTGAAAAGGGGACAGTTCAGCAGGCTGTAGAATAAGATCTAAGTTGTCCAGCTATAGAGGCAGCAAATGAATCTTCAGACTTAGTTGCGCTATTTTAAAGATGCAATAAAAGCCATGTATTGAGAAAAAAATAATTGTTACTAAACACATATTTTTATTAAGTACTATAAGATGTTAAAGAAATAAATGAGACAGAAACCTATCTTCAAGGACCTTACAGCCTGGTCGATGAGAGAGACTGTTCTTTAAAAATAAAGTTGTGAAAAAGGTGAAGGAAATCAGTATATGTTGCTCCGAACATGCTTTGACATAAAAATTATTTTGAGCTGAAGGCAATTAAAAAGCAGCAAGCACAGGAAAAGCTTCCCCTTTTCTGCCTAAAGGCAGAATATAAATTCTCCTTTAACTGAGGACAGCAAGGCTTTTATCAGCCCAGAGTGGACACCAAAGAAATAGGCAAACATTCTTACGCCGCTAGTTTCCTCCCATGAGTTTACCTTCCCACAGTGGGCCACCCTTGGAAGTCTGAGCTGCCTTCCTTCGTCCTGTCATGTCTCTGCAAATTTATCGCCCCTTGTTGAAGATGTTATATAAACTGAATTCTAAGCTGCCATTTTGAGTTCCTTTTTTTAGGTTTCTCCTGTGTGCTGTGTGCCGCGTGTTAATAAACTGGTGTATTTTGTGCCTTGTTAATCTGTCTTGTCGCTCAAACGTCCCAGCTGAAAACCTAAAATGGGTAGAGGTAGTTTTCTTCCCTTACAGGGGCTTTGCACAGTGGCTAGCAACAGCAACAGAAATGGAACTTTACCTGGGGAGGTTGGACAGGGGGAGTCATTCAGGAATGACTTCATGCCAGAATTAGTCACTGAAGAATGTCTTGAAAGGATGTAGGCATCAGCTAGACAGATGGCCTGGGGGGATAGGGAGGAACCAGGACGTTTCCCTACATTTAAGCAAATCACATAGGAATCAAAGAGCTTAGTATATTCACGGCACTTCAGGACTCAACTAAACAGTTTTGTTTTGTTGCACACGCCTAGGAGGGAATATAGAAATTAAACTCAAGTGGAAAAGAAAACAGTCAATTATCACAGAAACCTTGTTCAAAACAAAATGATATGAATTCCCAAACTTGTTGCCTAGAGAGAAAGCCCTAATAAAGGTTAGATGAAGTTCTCCTGAGAGTTCAAATGAAAAGGGCAATTTCGTTTTCCTACCACAGCAACACAATATAGTGCTGCATTAACATGTAACATGTAACAGAGGGTTTGGGGCCTGCTAGCCTGGGGGGTGAAGTAGAATCTCTAATTCCATAACTCATCTCTCCCAACTATATTGCAAGATCCATCACTTCCTCTGGCTCAAAGAGCAGGAATGTCTCCATGGAGTCTCCCAGCATCTTTATTACTCAATATTTTCACTTTCTTGGTCCCATATTTTTATAGTGGCTGGACCCTGACCGACAGTTCCTGGTGAAACTGAAGCTCCTATGGGCACCTTTGCTGATTAGCGAGTCCTCGGAATACCTGGCTGTTTCCCTTGTTCTCTCGGCACAACCAAATATTCTTATCTTGCCATCTTAACTTTCCAAACACCATGGTCAAAACAGCCTGGCTTCATCATCTCTGTTACTAGAAATTGGAATCTATTGATTCATCTAAATTGCCTTTTTAAAAAATTAGTTAAAGCTCTGATAGGAAAAAGAACTCATCCTTGAGGTTTCCTAGAAAGAGACTCTAATAAATAGACTGCAACTTACAGAAGCGGTGAGCAGAATGAAAACGGAGGGGATGCTGAGACTTTCGGAGCCTAGCCGCAGTGGGAAGCCACCTCTCTGGGCTGCAAAGACACGGGACAGGCATTTCCTGAGATGAGTCAGAAAGACCTTGGAGCAGCCCCCAGGGCAGTAGCTCTAGTGTAGAGGACAGGGTTATTGCCAGAGACCTGGCAGCAAGGAAGGGAGAGGGCACAAATGTCTTGATGTTCTTCTCTTCTTTCCCCATAATATAGTGATTTCTCCCCTTGGTCAACCCCAATTAAAAAACAGGTGAGCAACCCCTAGGCACAGAGAGGGGAAGGGAAGAAGACAGACAAATGCAGAATAACCAGAAAATCACTCTGCCTATTGTTTAGATTGACAACATTGATTTATATATATATTCCAGAACCCTTCAGCTACCAGATAGCGAATTAGATATTGCCTTCTGGTTAGGATTAGATCTCCTGGTAGTGGTACATTAAAATGATAGGAGAAATCCAGTACCATTAACTATAGCATTTTTAAAGACTCCTTTTGAAAACTCTGGGTGGGAATTCTGGCTCCACTAATTAGTTTGGTCAAGTTACTTTGCATCTATAAGTAGTTTTCTCATTTAACAAATAGGACAAATGCATAGAATTATCGGGGAAAATATAAATAAATCATTTATATTAAGCAATCATCATAGTGGCTCGCACATTGTAAGCACTTTGTAAATGTTACCTACTTTGGCTATTTTGACCATGTAGCACTGGATATAGTAACAATATCTACATCATAAAATTGTGAGAAGTAAATGAAGGCCAAAAGCTATTATTATTGTTATTATTTAAAATCATATTTTAAGAAATATTCGTTGGAATTTCAAAATTCAACACATTATGTTTTTAAAAAGCAGAAGATAAAACAGTATACAAAGGATGGTCCCATATATTATATACTATGGTGCTCAGTACAAACTTGAAATTATTTTAGCAAAATGGCTGCATTTAAAAGTTGCTAGCTATTAATAGTAGAAATAGCCCTGGCCAGTTTGGCTCAGCAGTTAGAGCATCGACCTGTGGTCCAGAGAGACCAGGTTCGGTTTCCGCTAGGGGCATGTACCTCGGTTGCATTTTACCCCCGGCCCTGGTTGGGTCGTGTGAGTGGCAGCCACTCAATGTGTCCCTTTCATGTCAATGTTTCTCTCTCTCTCTCTTCCTCTCTCTCCCTCCCACTCTATCTGAACAAAAAATGGAAGAAATATCCTCAAGTGAGGATTAAAAAAAAAAAAAAAAAAAGTAGAAATAGCACACCACCATAATGGAACATGACTCTTTTGGAAAGGACATCAGAATGGCCATTTAATTTTACTCATTCTGGAAAATAACCCTTATCATTAACCAACCCACAGATCTTGAGAAATTACCCTTAGGGGAGTCTCTGTGACAGAGTGTGGTTTCTGACTTTGGAAGTAATGATGTCTGATGCACATTTAATTATGCACTTTGGCATCAGAACGCTCTTATAATATAAAATCTGTCTTATGATTTGAGCTGTGAAAAAGGCATTATGTCCATTTTTTGAGGGGAAGTAGACTCGAGAAAGGTGGTTTAGGATTGATGAATAATGAGAACCAGAAGGAGTTCCACAAAGAATGAGGGAAGAGCCTCTAAACTTGAAGAAATTTAGTCCTTTACCTGCTTAAAATATGTATGTCCTGTGCCTGAATGCATACAGTAAGTTGAGAACAATTGAGAATCCAATGTAAATCATTTATCATCAGATTGATTTGATATATAAAGATTTTAGAAAGACAAAGATTGACAGGTAGACAATAATGAAAGAACATCTAGATTAAACATCAGCATTCTGAAATGCTGAAGACATTGATTTAATTTTCCAGGACAAAATGAAGTCGAAAAAGAATCATGAAAGATGATGCAAATGAATATTTTATGTCAGCAACTACATCCGCCAGTTACATTGTAAACCACTGCCTTTTCCCATCTCCACTGAAACCATCCTACTTCAGATACAATCATGACTTGCCAAGACCTAGAACCCTTCAATGGTTCCAGTTGTACTTTGAAGAAAACTAAAACTCTATGCCCTAACGTTTAAAACCGTACCTAGTCTTGCTCCCAAAGAACTCTAATACTCATCTACAAAATTTCCTGCTCACTGTCTATGTGCTCCAACTACCATTAAATATGTGAAGTTTCTTTTCATTTCAGGGACTTCATATTTGTTCTTCCTTCAGCCTGGAACACATTCCTTCAAGAGAGTCACAGTTTGGCTTTTTCTCTGCGTTGTGGCTTCATTTTAAATGTCACCTTCTCAGAGAGGCTTTCTGATGATCATCGTTTCTAAAGTTCTTTCATAGTTTACTTTCTCTGAGGCTCATCTCATTATATGAAATTACATATTTTATTTACTTTTCTGCTCTGGTATCTATCTGCCTTGCTACCGGGGGGGGAAATCACTGGTGGTGGAGTATCTGGGCAGCTCAGGAACCCCACTGGGATGTACAGCTGATCAAAAATGGCGCAGGATGATCAGCTACCCTCATACTTTCACGACTAAATCCTGATCTACCCAAACCCACCCTCCCCGCCACCTGCAATCCAGATTTGGTAGAACAACCTGAGGATACTGCCTCTTTTATATTCTGCTTAATTTGTAGAGTCATTGCCTGACCAAAAATTAGTAAGCAGACTCTTCAGCCTGGCAGGACATTTGGTCCTGTCCAAAACATCCACTGAGACATCTGGTCCACTCCAGAAGGTCTTGATATTTGGTTCACTGAGGCAGGAAGGGTTACTATTGAAAATACAGGCACAATACAATTATTGGACCAATAAAATATGAAACTATCCTTTTATATATTAATCTTATAAATCAAATGTATATATGCATCATGGGCTATTTGAACCCAGGGACATTTTCTAAGTGTGGATGTTTTTGATAAGACTAAATATCAAGGACTTTACGGTATGGACCAAATGTCTCCATGTATGTTTGGAATGAAGCAAATGTTCACCAATCCTCTTCAACAGTAGTTCTGTGATACTTGAATTTCTCTTTGCTAAAGCTCATCCCCTCCCTCTCCTCAAACAGACAAGGACAAATATACTGAAGTATGATCAATATACTCAAAAGATAAAGAAAGTACTGGCTGGTGTGGTTCAGTTGGTTGGAGCATTGTCCCATACACCAAAGGGTCATGGGTTCAATTCCCAGTCAGAGCACATGTCTGGGTCATGGGTTCAATCCCCAGATAGAGCACGTAATGAGAGGCAATGAATGAATGTCTCTCTTGTATTGATGTTTCTCTCTCTAGCTCCCTTCTCCTCTCTCTAAACTCAGTAAAATATATCTTTGAGTGAGGATAAAAATAAAGATAAGGGAAGATATTAGACATATATTTATATATAATATATATTATGTATTTATATGTAATATATATTATTTAAATATAACATTTTATTTATTTACATATAATATATGAAACAGTAAAAAGTTATTTAAAAAAACCTGTGGTAGTGTTAAGTGTAAAAAATAGAATAGAAAAATTACAGAACACAATGGTGGGGGAAAGTACAGGTAGAACAAATTATCCAACTGGAATAGCAAATTGGTAAGCTATCCCTGATGGCAGGAAGAAAGGAAAAACAGAGAGAAAATAAAAAGAGGCATGGAAGATATACATGGCTCTCTGGTTGGTTGGCCATCATCCCATGCACAAAAAGGTTGCCAGTTCAATTCCTGGTCAGGACCCATGCTCAAGTTGTGAGCTCAGTCTCTGGTATGGGAAATGCAGGAGGTAACCAATCAATGTTAATGCTCTTACAGCAATGTTTCTCTCTCTCTCCTTATTCCTCCTCTTCTCTAAAAATCAATAAACTACTAAAAAAGAAAATGTAAGATATACATGGAATTGCCTAATCCAGAAATTAGATTGCCCAGAAGGAGAATAAAAGAATGAATAGAATGAAATATTTTAATAAATTCCCCAAATTAAAGAAGGATGAAAGACCTGAGTTTGAAAGTGCTGAAAATTCCAAAAGAAAACCCCATACTCAGAAACAGTACAGTGATATTAAAGAATATCAAAGTGAAAATTTTAAAAGTGCAAATGAGAGAGATTATCTAAAATGAACAAGAATCATACTGACACCATACATTCAACAAAAATTCTAGGTTAAAAAGACAATGTAGTAAAATTTAGGGTAAAATAATCATAATCCTAGAACTAGATGTGCAGCCAAATTTTCATTTAAATGGGAGCTATAATAAAACCTATTCTGGCAAATAAGTTTTCAAATGATTTGTCACAAAACAACCCATTTTAAAAATTCTCTTAGAAGAAATTACGAAATAAGAAGGGTAATGAATGCTGGAGGTGGTTATAAGAAATATAGGAAATACGGGTGATAAAATACCATCAAATTCCATATAAACATGATTGTCAAAGAAAGCTAAGATTAAGAAACATAACATAAATTTTTAAATACTCAGAATCAATATTCTGGAAAATATCATGAGTAGGCAGAAACCAAATGGACAAGAGAATATGCTAAAATACATGTTTTATGGAGGAGGATATAAAAGCATTCATAAGTTTAAAGAACTGACATGTGTGAATAATCATGAATGTGGGGGTTAAATTAAGGGCAACTACAAAAAAAGATCAATGTATAATTTAAACTAAAAAAATTTTGATTGACCCAATGAAAAACAGAAAAGAAGAAAAAATGTAGAAAATAGGGACAAAATTGCAAAAATATATCTTAAGACTAAATTATTAAATGTAAAGTGGTCATGATTACTCATTGAAAGACAGAGAATAGGTTTGTTTTCTTCAGGTTCTAAAGTATGTTTCCCGCAAGAGACACATTGAAATTGGAAAGGTAAAGAAAGGTTGAAAATCAGATTTGGAAAAGAATATGTCATGTAAGTATAGACCAAAAAGCTCTTGTGTAGGAACCTTAATAGATAAAAAAAGAAAAAGTAGTATAAGAGGCACAAAGAGAGGCCATAAACAGGTAAAGGGAACAACAGAGCAGGAAGATATAACCCTTATAAGCATACATGTACGTAGTATAATTTTAAATTGTATAAGAAACAACCGACAGAATTGTAGGGAGAAACTGATAAATTGTATTAATTACACATTTAGATTTTGATATCTTTAAAATCCATAGATCAAAGAGATAAAAAATAAACAATAGTATCAAATATTTGAATAAATTAATTAATAAGCCAAGCTATTAGATAATATAAAATTGTACAATCAAAAGAAAAAAATAGCCTCAGCTGGGTGGCTCAGTTGGTTGGAGTGTTGTCCCAAAACGTTTGCAAGTTCAATTCCCAGTCAGGGCACATATTTTCAGTTGTGGGTTCGATCCCCAGTCAGGGTGCATTTGGGAACCAACTGATCAATGTTTCTCTCTCACATTGATGTTTCACTCTCTCTCCCTTCCTCTCTCTCTAAAATCAAGAAATATATTTTTGGGTGAGGATTTTTTTAAAACCACATATTATGCGCATGCATAAATAATCAAATTTTAAAGTTTGTGTGTTAAGCTACAGAGAAAGCTTCATTTCCCCCCAAGGGATCATTAATTTAATATTAAAAATAAATAACAAGCCCTGGCTGATTTGGCTTAGCGGTAGATTGTCAGCACGCAGACCAATGAGTCCCGAGTTCAATTCCAGCCAAGGGCATGTACCTCAGTTGCGGATCGTCTCTGGCCTTGGTCTGGGTCATGCCAGAGGCAACCAGTCGATGTGTCCGTCTCACACTGATGTTTCTCTCTCTCCTTCTTTCACTCCCTCTCTCTCTATCTGAAGATAAATAGAAAAAATATCCTCAGGTGAGGATTAAATAAATAAATAAATAACAAAACTATATGATGTAGAATTAAATAATATTTTACTTAATTACCATTGGAGTAAAAGGGAAATTATAAAAGAAACTAAAAAGTGCTCAGAACTGAATAGTAATGAAAATGCTAAAAGACAAAAACTATGAGACAAAAATTCGTGAAAGCAATAATTAGAACAAAAGCTCAACTTCAAATAAATTTATCAGTAAATATGTAAGAAAAATAAATAAAAGAAACATTAAAGGAGCAAACTCAAACAAACAAAAGAAGGGAAATAACAAAGAGGCCGATGAGATAAATAAAATAGAGAACAGACAGCAAAAGAGTATTTAAAAAATCACTAATTAGTGCTTTGAAACTTTAATAAACTTTTGGAAAAACCGGTCAAAATTAAAAGAAATTACAAGTAAAAGTATAGACTAAAAGTTGTGAAATGGTCAAACTATTAAGAGAATAATATAAACAATGATATTTTTAAAAGAAGATTAAGTGGATAAATTACTATAAAAATAAAAAAGCCAAAAAATTAAAGCAAGGGGAAATAGCAAAATTGAATAAACCAACAAACATTAAATAAAGTCAAATGAAAGGCAATGATATACCCCCACAAAAAATCCTAAGCCCTTATTATTTTATAGATAATTCTGCCAACATTTTAAGGCATACTTATCATATACAAATTATTCCAGAAGTTAGAAGGGAAAAAAAGAGAGAATTACCTCACTAATTTTGAGTCTGATGAAATCTTGATTCTAAAACCAACTAAGACAACCAAAGAAGATAAAATCATAGCCTTACTTTACTTAAATGCAAATGCAAACATGTTAAATAAAATTATGATTTTATAAGAAACATTTTAAATACATTATGATCAAGATTAATTATTGAAAAAGTGCAAGGATAGTTCAACAGCAAAATGTTTTATTTGCTACAGTAATAACCAAGGGGAAAAATAACATATTAATCACAGTAGATGCAGAAAATGCATCTGATAAAATTCAACCCTAATTTATAATAATATATAAAGAAAACACAAACCCATGAAAACTAAAGAATAACATGGAATTTCCCTAACTTAGTAAAGATTTTATAACAAAACCATTATAAATATTTTTAATACAGATTAAGACTGAAAAAGATAAAAATATCTCTTTCAGCACTACTCTTTGACATAGTATTGGGAATTCTAGCTGGCACTAAAAGAAAAAGAAAATAAGTAAGATGTAAGGAAAGACATAAGCTAGTAAAACTGTCATTATTTTTAGATGAAAAAAAAAATCAACAAATTATTAGAAATAAGAGCACAGCCAAGTAACTGAATATAAACCAACAAAACCAATAACATTTCTCTGTACATTTCATAACCTACAAAATAGATTTCAAATTACATCATTCACAACAGCAACAAAAACTATAAAACATCAAATAATTAACTAATAAAAATGCACAGAATCTTTGATGAGTTAGATTACTGATAAGTTATATATATACCTCGTTATGAAATGGCATTATCATACTAAGGAATTTATTCTAAATATATTCTGATGCAGAACAAAGTGTAAAAGCATGATTATTGCAACCTATCTTGTGTTGACAGGGAATTGGAGTCAATTAATGGATCCTTCGATAGGAACTAGCTGCCACCAGTAGAATACAAAACAGCAGTAGAAGCAATGAATGAATGTGCAAACAACAACATGGAAAGATCTTAAAAGCATAATTCTGAGTAAAAAAAATAAGAAACAGAGTGAGATCTTTATTGCAATATCATCTGCACGCAACATAACAGCGCATGTTTTACAAGAACACATTGAAACAGAACGCTGTGTGACATATAAGAATGTTTGTGTACTGTCATGGCTAGGGATGGGGAAAAGGTGAGGGTAATGGCGCCAGAAGGAAATAAATACATTAAAATGTAACTAAAATAACAAGAAAGGGGTTGGTACAGACAAATAAAGGCAGAGAGCCATAAACTGAGAACTAGAATTAATCCAATCTTTTGCGCCAGATGTGCAGGGGGAAAAGAAAAAAGATAAGCTCATTCTGGGTCTCGAAGTGGCTATAATCAGTGCCCCTGTAACAATGCAGCCAAGGGGAGCTGCAAATGGTTAAGGCTTGGCTGCACTGGCAACAGATCCACAAGACAAACGAGGAGAGAAAGCAGCAACATTGGTTCTGTGCTGTGTCCATCTTTCTCTCAGCAGAGCGAACAAGACAGCAACACATTGATTTACAGTAAAAGAGCCTATCTTTGCAACCAGAAGGGCTGGAAACTTTTTTTTTTTTTCTTTTTTTTTTTGGATGAGAGCGAATTACTCTTTTAAGAAAGTCACTGAACATCTAGAGAGGCTTTGAAAAATCAGTTGATAAAATAGGTGGGTGCTTTATGTGTCTTCTCAAAGAGCATCATAATTTTCAGCTTTATAGTGGCCATTTTTCCTACCTTACCTGGTTCAGCAGCAACACAGGTAATTATAGACTTTATTGGGAAGAATCCTGAAATGGGGAAACTAATGATTGCTTGTGTTACTAGTCTGAGTTCCCTTAAGGCGTAATGAATAATACATAGCTTCATTATTGTGCCCTAGAATAGGGAAGAGGCGGGCCTTGCTCACGGAGTAAGATAAAAGTAGGGACTTCAGACTAAATCCCGGAGGTGACTGGCATTTAGGGAAATGAAGAATATTATTTCCTGCAAACCATTCTTGTTTGCTGCCAAATGCCAATTTAGGATGCTTTCACTTCAACTCCCAAACGAAATAACCTCTCTGGGACTTCATCAGCTTCTTCCAGCTAGTTTGTTTTGGCTGGCTATGTGAATTTTGTTTTATACCTAAAATCTATCTGGAGTGAAAAATTATTTGCTTTTAGCTTCTTTAGCAAGAACCCCATTTTTACTCTCAATGACAAAAAAGAAAGCATGATAGATTTTTGGCAAGATTTCCAAAGTTACTTCTTTGGAATCTGAAATGATGTTATTAATCTCACCGATAAAGGCATTATATTTATTCTATAAAGAAAAAAAAAGAGTATTTTTCTATTTATCTAAGAACCTCCTTGGAATTGAAAGCATAACTTTAAGAAACACAAAATGTGCCAGCAATGTAGTCTCCAGGGTATAGATTCAATGTACTAGGGATAATAAAATGCAACTACTTGACTTTTATTATCTCCAACATTTTTATTGTTCAATTCAGCTCACAGTCATTGAGGACCTGATATTTCTAGATATTCTGTGTGGTACAAAATGTAAATATGTCCTGACTTCTACCCTCAAGGAACTTAAATATCAAAACTTAAAGAGAAAGACACGTACATTCCTAATTGTAATGCAATGTGTAGTGTGAAAAATACGACAATAGAAATCAGAGAAAGTAACATGGGCCGGATAGAAGAGGGAGAAAGTAGTTTCTGGGAAATCAATCTGGAAGCACTCCATGGAGAAAGTGGAGTTTGAGCAGAGCATTTAAGGAGATGCAGAATTTCCCTAGGCAGCTACGGGAGTGCAGGCTCCTTCTGGGCAGCGATACCAGTACGTCCAGAGTAAGGAATGTGGATTGCACATCTGTGAAATAGTGAGCACTTTTTATTATAGAAATTATAGAACACGAGCATGTTCTAGGCCATGATAATATACGGCCTGGTGCTGGGAGGCTTGGTTTCAATGCAAAAGCCCGGATCTACCATGTGGACCACACTCAGGCTCTGAGACATCTTTGAACAGGGTAGTGACAGAGTGTGACATTACTTGGGTAAGAGTGTGAAGCATGAATTTCAGGGGAGAAAATGGAACCATGATAACTGGTTAGAAGAACTGCACAGAAGTCCAAGAGAACAGTAGTGGGAATGGAAAGGAAGAGTGGCCCCCAAGAGCAATTCATTTCCACAGGGTTATGCTGTGAGTTGCACTGACATACTTTCTTCTCTTTCATTTGCTCTTATGTGACTTTCTCCTTTTCAGCCAGAGGCAATCATTTGACTGAAGAATTATAAGGATTGTAATAGTAGGCGTGAAAGAGAAATAAAAAGAGAATGTTTAACCATTTAATGTTTAATCATTAAAAAAAGTTGACCATATTCTGAAAGACGAGCTCTGTTACACCAAACCTACTTCTTATGAGAGAGAAACGGAGTAACACCTGGAAAGGCTGATCACTCTGCCAAAGTGACTGTTGTGAACCTAGAGAAACTGCTTTAAACAGGAAGAGATTGTACAGCTTGAAGTGGCCATTTTCAGCACAGTACCACTAACACCCCTCTCTCACCCAGTACCATCACCAGAATAAGTAAGTTGTGAGTTCAAAAGTGGTGTTAGAACTATATAGAACCTAAAGCTACATGTTCATTGCACATTATCAGTCCCCTCCAGTCCAAAGCTGATTAGATGGGGTGGGAGTAAAACGTTATGCATGAGAAGAATAAAAGTACAGCAGCACCCAGACATCGGAGCCTGGGTGAGAGGGAGCATGATGGTCCTTGTAGAAGTTACAGAACAAGGTTGAGAAGTGGGACTTACAAGACCTGTTTAGGGCTGTTGACTCTGCACCACCAACCTGGCCCAGCAGCCCCTGGAACGGGAGTGTGAGCGGTGGTCTCTGCTACGACTCATCCCATCCAACTGATGATTGAACATGGAAGTAAATAACATTTATTTCCTAACGTAACCAGCTGGGCCGCTCTAATAAAACACCATAGATCGAGTGGCTTAAAAAGCAGATATTTAATTCCAAGACTGAGGTGCCAGCAGATTCGGGGCTTGGTTAGGACCCCCGTCCCGCCTTGCGGATGGGCACCATCTCTCTGTGTGCCCATGTGATCTCTTTTTCCTTCGCGGAGAGAAATCTGTCTTCCTGTTCTTATGAGCGCATTAATCCCATCGTGGCTGCCCCACGTCTATAATCTCAGCAAACCTAATTACCTCCCAATGGCCCCTTCTCCAAATACCATCACAGTAGGGGGTAGGGGCTTCAGCATATGAACTGGTGGGGAAGAGAGAGGGGTGCACAAACATTCAGCCCATAATAGTTTCCCTGGAATAAAGCGTGGGGAAGAGAAAATCTCTGTAAGGATGTGGGGGGGGGGGGGGTGAAGACTGGCAGAAATGAGAAGTAACGGACTGAGAAGAATCAGACAAGGAGGAATGAGCCAGAGGCCTGAAAGAGTGAGGTAGGAGACCCCCCCCCCCAAATAAAAGCATTGAGTAAGCAGAAATAGGTAACTGGGGAAAACATTACAGAAAAGGTAAATATGGAAACCACAAGAGAAGGCCACAGGGTGTGGCTGATAATAGGTCAGTGGTGATATTACAGGTCTCCCCCTTTAACAGAAGGTAGAGCTTTTCTATGTAAAGTTCGGTAAGCTGAATGGTGTAAAGCAAAGAAGCAATTATTATCAATTTATATTTAAAAGGTTTTCAGCATTCTAAAAATATAAACGACCAGATCATACCAAATAACACATAAAACCTAAAATAACACGGACATATAGTAAAAGCAGGAATTGTATGATAAATACACACACTGCATGAAATAGCAATAAAGTATGTACAGTGTAGTTTCACTTACTATAAAAGATTAATTTCTCCTTAACTATAAGGTAACAGAATACCACACTTTGTTACACCCGTCAAGCAATAGACTTTTCATTTTGTACATTACCAGACATCAACTAAAAGAGATCACTCCACTACTAGCAGAATCAATAGTAATTTTGGCAGCTTTTAAGATTCTTTTTCTCTGTGTTCTCAGTGTGTAAATAGTACAAATAGTGGACACAGGCAAGTTCAGCACAGCCACAAAGTCTTCATTTCATTCACCACGACTGAAAAGCCTAATTGCATCCAGTTTAACGGTACACATAACACCCTTACCAGCTCTCTTAGTCTTTTCTGATACCTTAGAATACATCTAGCTAACAGATGTGCAGATAAATGGAGATAAAGCTCAGATGCTCATAGACACAGTCCAAAGCTATGGCAGCTTGATGCTGAGATGCTAAGTGTAGTTGCTGGGGAAGGAGCTGGACCACACCACTCTCAGTGGTCTGGGTGCGTATCGTCTCTGTGATGGCTTGCTGCAAGACAACTGCTGAACCCTGTTTTTGCTTTTTGTCTTTTTTTCATAGAAGTGAAAATCCTCTTTGGATTTCTTTTGGTTAGCAAATAGGTACTAATATGGGTCTTTTGTAAAATCCAAGTGTCATAACACAAACTTCTGAATAGCAGAAGATACCTGCATTTGATATTCTCTAAACTAGCGCTGCTAGATGTGTCTTAGGTGGTTTTCTTTTAATGATAATATCACACAAGCTCCATAAAGATGTTTTATCTAAATCAGCTTTCCCCTCTGCTTCCCTATCCGAGGGGTAAAACATAATTCAGGTTTAGTCATCCAGTTATCTTTTGAGCATGTTAGGAAATTAAATTAACACTTTCAAGTCAGTGCTGTTCTAGTGACCAAATCCTGGTCTTGAGTCTTACCCCAGTTAAACAAAGCTTCCCAAATGCTTCATTAATAGACAGGTTGGATATAGTTTACAATAGGACATTTCCTGTGCTCTAAATTTCTCTTTGGCAATAAGTTTTCTCCAACGGTATCAAATTAGTGACCTGCAATCATTAAATGGATTTCTCATTCTAGCCTTTACCAAATGACCCCTATATTTACAATTGCTATAATCAGTCACTAAGCTGTACATATAGCATGTCGAACTGTCTTCATGAAATATTTGGAGGTGGTTGTTAGCATTGTGAATTTGAATTTGGAATCTCCAATTAGAAATTTAACAAGCATCCCTTTACTCTTTTTAAAAAGCCAACAAACAGGTAAATGGTAGAAGACAATCCAACAAAAGGAGTGCTTACAAAATATCCCTATGCTTATGGTATCAAATAAGAAAACATTCGTTATTTTAGTTCTTAACATGAACATGAAAACAATTAAACATAAATATAGTTAGCAGTTAAAGTAACAGGAGGCTATATAGTTGATTAGTGTCTTGTCCTTAATTATTACTGAATTAAAATAACAATGAACATAAGCCTCAATTTTTTGACCAAAAAAAAAAACACCCAGTTAAGAAATGGCTACTGAATGCTTCATTATTGTTCTGTTCCTGTGAGAGAGGATGGCTGACAAGAAGTGATAAATTCAATGGAACATACCAGTACTTGGATTATTAGGCAGCAAATGGTTGAGCTGATGGTGAGCCTAATTGTAGCTTCTATTAAAGAATGATAAATACTAATAGTAATGGTAAATATAAGAAGAAGAAGGAGAAGGGGCAAGATTTATTGAACTCTTAATTTGTGGTTGCATTTTAGATGTTTGTCATGTAATCTTTATTAAATCTTCACTTTAACCCCTACAGTAAACACGATCATGATCTATTCTAATACATACTATAATCATCACTCTTTTAAGAATTAGAAAATGAGGCCCAAGAGATTAAACAAGTTTCCCAAGGTTGTAACATGTTGTTCCAGTTTTTAAATAATAATTTCTACATTTCTCATCTTTTTAAAGAGGTTTTTCTCTTAATAGTTTGAGAAAAGAAATATGGGAAAACTGATTTATGTCAACCCGTGGTAGTGAGGAACACATTTCTTCTTCCTTCCCCACCCCAAATATAAGCCATACCTTCCTTATTTTTCACTTGCTTTGTATCTTTCGGCCTTTACCTGGATATCCCAGATAGGTCCCAGAATAGAGCATGCTGAGTGCCGTATTTTAAAACAAACATGGGGAAAGGCTTGCTGTCATGCACAGAAGATGGCAGTCAAGAATCCGGACTGAATTCTAGCTGAGCTGTTGAATGGCTTCTGAAAATCGTACTTAGCTCTTGATTTTCTCTTCTTTTTCTAAATGAAGTAAACACAAAGGAGAATTGGGCTCTGAAGTACTTTTAAAAATAGAAAACTCAACATCAGTACTATTTATTTCATGAACCGTAAATTGGATTTGACAGTTTTATATGTAATACAAATAAACCAAGATATGTTAAATATTCAGGACATTACAGCATTGCTGTTTTTAAACATTCTCACTTGACTTTTTCTCCATAAATGATACTTTTGTAGTTATAAGGATACCGAGCCTACATATCATCTAGTTGCTACAGGAATCAAATGAGATAATAGTTCTGGAGGCATTTTGTAAACCATAGCACATCATAAAATTTAAGTTGTTGCGATGAACTTAACTTGGTTGAAAGACTCCAGGAAAGCACTGATTTTGGGGTTACAGGGATAGAAGGGAGGCGCCATGAGAGTTCTGCTCTTGCAAGAAACTGAGGTAGGAGTGACCAGCTGCTCCACAGCCCACTGAACCCTCACCTTGGAGGTCACTGTCCCTCCCGGAAGCTGCATTCTCCCCTCCTTTCTCGCCATACCTCTTTCTCTTCCCCTGCTTTCTTCCGGTCTGTCTCTGATTGATTGTTAAGGCTCCAGTGACTTTAATTAGGTTCCCCCTCTGGCATATTCTCTAGCTCTAACATCTACAGGAGTAATTAAGCTATTTATTTATTTATTTATTTATTTATTTATTTATTTATTTATTTATGTATTATTTATTCTCAGATATTTATCCCCCCCCCATAAAGGGTTAAGGCCCCTAAGGGATTACATTATTTGTAAGAACATATTTTGTTCAAATTATATGTATGATACAGAGCTCAGAACGGCACCACTGCACAGAGACTAACCCCTGCATTAAACCAGTTCAGTTACTCTAACCCTGGGCAAATCACTACCGTTTTCATAAAAGGAATGTGCTACCACTTACGAAAACCTTTTTTCATGACAACCATCATATTAGGCTATTTATTTAAATTGTCTCCGTTGAAACTTTTAATAACCCTACAAAATAAATGTATTATTCCCACTGTAGAGATGAGAAACTGAGGTTCAGTAAAACTCAAGTAACGTGTCCCAAACTTAATTCTGGTCCGGCCAGTGTGGCTCAGTGGTCGAGCATTGCTCCATGCACCAAGAGGTCACCGGTTCGATTCCTGGTCAGGGCACATGCCCAGGTTGTGGGCCAGATCCCCAGTGGGGGGCATGCAGGAGGCAGCCAATTGATGCTTCTATCTCTCTCTCCCTCTCCCTTCCTCTCTCTCTAAAATCAACAAAGGGAAAAGAAAAAAAAAAAAAAAAGAATTCTGGCTAACACCAAAACCATTACAATACATTAGAGGAGTTTATTTATTTATTTGTTTATTAGTTGTGAAATCATTCACGAAATGTCAACCTGATTTGCTTATAAGCGTAAAGCAACATAATCTTAATGCTGTACAGAACATCATTCCATCTAATTGCCTGTGTAATATTCTAATGTGTGTAATAATTTCCAGTGTTTTATTTTCTTTCTTTCCTTCCTCGGGCTTCATTTTAGTGATACTGATCCCCTAACAATCTGTTAGACTGGCCTGTTTCTTCACTGGTCACCTTCTGTGAGGACCCTCCGTGCACAGCCCCCGCCCTCCCTGCCCTCCCTGCCCTCTGCAAGGGCCACCTAGGAGCCTGTGTGTTCCCGCCTCCCTCGCCCTGACGAACTCTTCCTACCTAGAGCAATGCTCCCCACTCCTCTCCAGAACATCCTTTTATTTTCCTGTTAACTAGGCTCATCCTGGTATATACAGAATTCATTTTTTTCCTTCCTTGTAAATTATTCACTACTTCTTGAACCTTTTCTCTTCTTCTTTGTACTCAGTCACACAATTCCTTCAGAATTCTCTATAACTCTATTCAAGGACAATCATTAGTTGATAGTTCAATGATTTACATTAATATTTTATGTCCTATTATCTCTCTCAGTTCCCCTTTTAACTGTGAACTTTTCAAATAGCACAAGCTATTATTTCTTCAACTTCTTATAATTTCCAAAACATTTATTTGCCCTTAAAAAGTATCTTAATATTGATGACAAAAGAGCAACTCAGCATGAACTCATGTCTTCTTCACAACACGGGGAACAGTCAAATTAACGAGACTTGTAGGTTCTTCAAGACTTTTTCAAAACTCATAAAAACAAAGGGAAATATATATGCATTCATGGGTTTATTTTTCTTTAAAAGTTTAGCATGGATTCTATTTGAATATAATATCCAACTTGAATATCTGTGGAACATAAGGTTGTCATGTTACAAATTACAACAGAAAACAAACTTTTCAACATCTGTATTCTCCTTTCTATTGTCACTATTTTGATGTCATTAAAGATAATAAAATTTGATATGATGTTATAATAAAAATAGTGGAGTTAGCGCCGCCCCCACCCCCTAGTATTTTGTCCCAGTAAAGTGAACTAAGTCTATTTACCCATTTTGCAATTTTGTAACTTAGTTGCATGATACAGTCAAGTTGTAAAAAGTCTGAGCCATAATCAGCCACTTTTAAAAGCAACCCATGTGAGGTGATAAGCAAGATACAAATTGCTAACATTATGAACTACTTCATCTATCCTTAAACAGGTAAATTGGTCATTTACCAAGAACAAAACTGGTTACCAAAAAGACACCTCCCACCCTGGGCTTTGAAGTAGAGTCTGCTGACTCAAGTTCACAGCCTGGATGGACCTTCTGGGATGCTTATTCTTTCCCAACAGGTCATTTGTTAATCCTTTCCAGGGGATATTTTTTTCATTGATTTTAAGATAGAGTAGAAGGGAGAGAGAGAGAAAAAGATCAGTGTGAGAGACACACCTCGATTGGTTTTCTCCCGCACCACCACAACCACGGTGGGGATAGAATCTGCAAGCCAAGTCTCATTGCAGGTTCAAGTCCCTGGTCAGGACATGTACAGGAGGCAATCAATCAATGTTTTTTTTTTTAATTTTTGTTTTTTACTCTCTCTCTCTCTCTTCCTTTTTGCCTCTCTAAAATCAATAAAAATCATGTCCTCAGGTGAGGATAAAAAAATAAAAATAAATAAAGTCACTGATTCATCTACTCCAAACTAGGCATCTAAGCAAAGCCAGAAATTCTAGGTTCCTTATGTACACTTTTCTTCCAGTATGCTTTTCTTCCTCAAGCAATGCAATCCACAGTAGTCAGCCCTGGCTTTACTAAATGTCTGTTCAACCTCACATAATGCAGAGGTGTGCTCAGGAACAGGCCCTTCCACCTCAGCCTCTTTCCCGTGATGCTTCTCCTGAGACACCCTCCACCAGGCACAATCACTCTGTTGATGAAGGGAAGTTGGAATGAACCACAGTTGAGGAAACCACAATGAAACAGTTAAGCACACAAAGTAAGATATAGTGAGCAATTAAAAAAAAAATCATCTGTTTTGGAAAAGACTGGCTATCTGTTCACCAAATCCATTTTCCCGCTGGTAACACATATAGAATGCATGCACGTCCCACCTTTCCTTACAATGAAATTTTACCATGAGACCGAATCTTAGGCACTGGAATGTGGTCAGAAGCCATGTCTGTGGTCAGAGACAGGTGTCTCCCAGGTAATTCCCGTGGTTTTGCCTCATTTGGAATGGAGATGCCCTCCCACATCCTGAATGTGTTCAGTAGGATAGATCCACGGGAAGGTAGCAGCCCAGGTTCATCATCCACCATTTCAAGGTAAGCAACCCAACAGGAAGAGCTACACCATCTGTTACATGCAGAAAAATAAAACACAGTGTGTGCTAAACTACCTAAAGGAGAACGTCTGCCTATCAGAATCTGGTGTTATCTTAATTAATATAGAAATTTGTACCCTGAAGTGAGATGCTTATATCGCAATAACCTAGAATATGGGACATGAGTTTAGTGCTCCGATGTTGGCAGGAAACTGATATCAGAGACTGGAAAATAGAGATGCTGCTATGCATTTGGTCCAGAAGCATCTGCTTCTAGGATGGCCAAAACATACTGACCCCTCCCTGAGATATTAATAAAACAAACAAACAAAATTTGCCTGCATGCACTAGAGATGGAATAAAAGCAGGCAGATTCTGGAAAAGAGTCAACACTTGGAAGAAAAGAATAGAAAGAAGAATTTTCCATTTTCACAGCTTTTAGCATAAGAATAGGCTTCGGGGGATTATGTGTAGCATGACTAAAACTCTGATAGAAAATTCACAGTCTTTCTGGAACGAAGAACTAGTTGCTAGGTTTGGGGCAACAATAGCTACTGAAAAGTTAGAAGGAATCCTGGAAAGATCGGATGCTGATGGTTGGGACCTCAAATTCTGCATATAAACTCTACCCACATCTCTGGCTATCTTCTGTGCAATATGTAGGAAAAGTGCCTAACAGTATACATAATGATTAAAAAACTGAAATGTTATCTTAACTCCTACCCAAGAGAGGAAGTTTTTAGTTTGAGTCCAACCCAACTAACACTACAAGAAAAAAAGGGGTGGGGAACCAAGATTTGGCAAAGCAATGTGATAACATCTAGACTTTCCACATAAACTATACAAAATCTCTAGGACACAACCTCAAAATATTCACGATGTAAAAAAGCAAGGAGTTATGATTCATTCTTAAGAGAAAGGACAATTGGGGGTGGGAAGAGATAAACCAAAGAACTTATATACATAGTTCTGATATGCACAGCCTATAATAATTAAGTGGAGGGGTGGTAGGGGCAGGGAGCAGAGAGGAAGGAGGAGATTAGTGGGGGGGGGGCATCTGTAATACTTTAAACTATAAAAATAAATTTAAAAACAAAACCAAAAACAACCTCCCCTCTCAAAAAAAGAGAGAACGATCAATAGAGACTGACTCTGAGATGATGTGGGGGCAGGGAGCAGGGAGAGAGGAGGGGTTAGTGGAGGAAAAAGGGGGACATCTGTAATACTTTAAACTATAAAAATAAATTTGAAAACAAAACCAAAAACAACCCTCCCTCAAAAAAAAGAGAGAGAGAAAGAGAAATCAATAGAGACTGACACTGAGATGACCCAGATGTTGGATTTGGCAAAGAAGAATTTTAAAACAGCTATTACAGCGGAGCTCAGAGAAAAAAAGTATTAAAATATCTCAACAGAGAAATTGATACTATTTAAAGTCTGAGGAATTCTGAAACTTAAAAAGTTCTCTAAAATTAAAAATGTCTTGGGATGAGCTTAACAACAGAATGAAGATGGGAGAGAGAGTAGTCACTGACTTAAAGATAGATCAGTAAGAATTAGTCAATCTGAAAAACAGAAGAAAGATTTAAAGAAAGTAAAATTAGTTTTAGAGATTTGTAGAACATATGTGTAATTGGAGTCCCAGGAGAAGATAAAAAATAATGTGGAATAAAATATTTGAAGAAATAATGGCCAAAATGTCCCTAAGTTTTGTAAAAGACATAATTTGTAATCCATGAAGCTTGACGAAGTTCAAGAGAGAGAAATGCACATATAGCCACACTTAGGCTGGTCATAGGAACTGCTGACCAAAGGCAAAGTGAACATCTTTAAAATAGCCAGGGAAAAATGATACATTACATACAAGAAAACATCAATTTCAGTGACTGCATTTTTTTTTTTTAATTATGTTTTTATTGATTTTTAGTACGAGAGAGTAAGGGAGAGAGAGAGAGAGAAACATCAATGTGAGAGCATAACATCAATCAGCTGCCTCCTGCACAGCCCCCATTGGGCCTCTCAGTGCCCGAGGCGATGCCCAACCAACTGAGCCACACCACCCAGGGCAGACCTCAGACTCTGTATCAGAAACAATGGAGGCCAGAAGAGAGGATTACATCTTTAAAACATTGAAGCTCTGGCCAGTTTGAGAATCAGCCCTCAGATGGAAGGGTCATGGGTTCAGTTCTGGTCAAGGTCACATACCTACGTTGCAGGTTTGATCCCTGGCCCGGTCTGGGTAAGAGCAGGAGGCAACCAATTGATGTATCTGTCTCAAATTGATGTTTCCTTCTCTCTCTCTCTCTCTCTCTCTCTCTCTCTCGCGCTCTCTCGCTCTCTCTCTCCCCCCTATCACCTTCCCTCTCTTCCACTCTGTGTAAAAATGAATGGAACATATATTCCTCCTTGGGTGAGGATTAACTATATATATAGTTAATCATATGTATATGAAAAATATGATGGGAGATGGGAAGTTGGCAGGAGATGGGGAGGGGGATTAAACCAGTCAGCTTAGAATCTAATGAATCCTTCAAGAATGAAAGTAAAATAAAATGTTTTGATACAAATAAACTTAAAAAAGAAAAACAGTAAAATCATCATGTATGTTCACATGTCTACCGTGCCCAAGTGCACAGCAGAAGTGGTGGGAGTCAGAACAATCATGTATGCCTGCTCTTACTTTATTCTTTCAGGAATGTATTACAAAAAGCATATGAACTCAGGAGAGAGCTGGTTGGTTTGCAAGCAAAAATGAAAGCATATAGGAAGAGCCCAGAAATTTAAGACTTTATTTATTTTTCTTTATTGATGTTGGAGAGAGGAAGGGAGAGGGAGAGAGAAATAGAAATAGCAGTGAAAGAGAACATTGGTTGGCCACCTTTTGCACACCTCCCGCTGGGGATCAGACCCACAACTTGGGCATGTGCCCTGACGGGGAATTGAACTGGCGACCTCTTCGTGCATGGGTTGATGCTCAACAACTGAGCCACACTGGCTGGGCAAAGACTTTTTTTAAAAATTGTTTTGTTTTGTTTTTTATTGATCTTTAGAGAGAGAGGAAGGGAAAGGGAGAGAAAGATAGAAATATCAATGAGAGAGAACATCGATTGGTAACCTCCAGCATGCCCCCTGACTGGGGATTTGGTCCACAATCTGGGCGTGTGCCCTGACTGGGAATCAAACTGGCAACCTTTTGGTGCATGGGTCAGTGCTCAACCACTGAGCCACACCAGCCGTGCTACTGGACAAAGACTTTTAAAGGTTACAGCAGCTAGCTAGAATTTAAGTGAGTGAGAAATAAAATGCTGTTTTAGTACACTGCTGAGATTTTGAGATTTTTCTCGAATAGCTATTAGTTCTACCATAGTATAACAATAATACATTGTTTTATTTGATGAGTGTACATCTATGTGCGTGGGTGAATCAGGGTAAAGAGTTTACAAATTCTATCTTGCTTATTCCACCTAATTTTGGACAATATTTTATGTTTATTTAGTATCTAATGAATTGAGACAATTTTATATAAACTTTTAATACTTTCTTTTCAGATTTATGTTTCTATACCCCTTTTCAAATCACTACTGTATATAGAAAGACAATTTAATATATTTTATTGATATAAATACAATAAATGAAAAAGGAAAATTATTAGATCTAAAATATGATCTAAATCTATTACATCATAAGATAGATTTTTAATTTATTATTAACTGCAGAGTAAAGGGTATTTTCCTACAGACTTACTAATAAGATTTAGAATAAAAATGTTGACCCAACTTTCTAAAAGTCATAATGAGTTTTGATAAAAGCAAAGGGATGGACTGATTTGTTGATCAAATTTTCTTCTTAAATAAATTTATTACTCAAAGATAAATTAAGAAATTGTTCAAATTATTCAAATTGAGATTATCAAGTTTTTGAGATTATTAAAATGATTTTATTTCTTTAAAATATAGTTATTTATTTTTAAAGTGCAGTGAAGAATCATTTATATTCCTACATCTTCTCTTCTCTCTTAAATAATTCAAGCCCTGAATCTTTGTGAGAAAATTAGCTCTCATTTTTAGACTCAATAAAGAACTTTCTCCAAACAGAAGTTTTGTTAATCCTCACAATTCTGTTAAGTACATAAGCCAGAAAATATTGCTAATTTATGTTATAATAAAAGAGAAATATAGCCTCATCATTTATTAGGGCTCTAATTTCTAGTTAATTAAATATCACCAATTGAGTGAAAGGTCTGAATTCATGATAGACAGACATGAAATTGTTTTATTTTTCTATAATGACTACTCCCTTTTGTCCACCAGGCAGCTGCAATAGCTCTTAAATCAGGACTAGTATTAAGAGCTAATCCAGTGTAAAACCTCAATTTCATCTCCTCTGACCTCGCTGTCTCAAGCTTTGCCCAAGCTAGAGGAAACTTCTGGGGAGGAAGTCTCCCCTATGGTCCTAGCTCCTCCATGTTAGCAGGGAGGAAAACCATGGAAAGTAGCCTTTTCCAGTAAGTGGAAATGCAATCTTTGGGTTGGCTCTTGTTTTAAATGTCCATTTACAGCCTGTTGGTGACAGATATGACATGCTCTGAAATTTTTTGTCAAAACCTTGTAGGTTTCCCAACATGGGAGATGTAACTGTGCCATGAAGCCCTCCACTAGTCACTTTTGGACTATACGCTGCCTTACAGTCCTGGACACGTGTAATCCTCCTGGAACAGAGGACAGGGTAGCAAAACAGCTATATGTGGAGTGGAGGTACCTGGGGAACTCCCTTGCCCTGATCAAATTGCAAGTGAACTAAACAAATAGGGGGTTTCCTCCTGGACCCCAGTTGCTGCTAAGTGTTGAAACAAAATTTCTGTTTGAGCTAAAATTCCCAAATGTGCAATGCTAAGATGTTTTCATTCATTGTAAACTATTTTGGAATTTACAAAAAAAAAAAACACACACACATTAGGATGGCCAGGCCAGTGTGGCTCAGAAGATTGAGCAGTGTCCCATGGACTGAGAGGTCTCGGCTCGATTCCTGTCGGGACACATCCCTGGATTGTGGGCTCAGTCTCCAGTGGGGGATGCGCAGAAGGCAGTCAGTTGATGTTTCTTTCTCACATTGAAGTTTCTATCTCTCTCTCCCTTCCTCTCTCTACAAAAAATCAATAAAAACATATTTTAAAAAACCCAAAACCTTAGGCTGAAGTGCTTAACTAAAAAAAAAACTGCAAAATCTTAAAATATTTCCTATAATAACCAACAAATTCAGAAATAGGAATTCATAAAAAATGTATATAGAAAAAATCCACTACTTATATCATTATCAACCACTGAAAAAGTTGTCTAATACATAAACTTAGAAAGAATGTATTTTGCTATGTATACAATAATTATACCCAGATTGGGGGAGAAAAAGTTGTACAAGATGTGCAATATGGTCAATAATGAATTGCCAATTTTACACTAAAATAAAAAAATCTTTCCATTTTTACTTAGTAGTTAATAGTACTCACTATTTATAGAATACTTTTATGGACCAGACATATTATTACTCTTTTGCTTTTAACATGACTCTGTTAACTTGTATTATAGTTTTGTGAACAAAGTATTCTCACCTTCATTTTCTGCTGAGGTCATTAAGACTGTGAGGCACTTTCATAAGGTCACATCATCTGATGAGGAGCTCAAACTGAAAGGTAAGTTCATGTTTTCTGCCACAAAAGCCCATTCGATTACCACTTTCAGAGGAGTTGAACAAGCCAGCTTATTCTAAAATGCATTTCAGTTATTTGCACATCAGTTTAAGAAATATTTTATTTATTGAAAATATTTTTCTCAGCTGGGCAGCAGGCAAATGAAATTATTGAGTAGATTATAGTTGAGTGTGAAATACTCTATCACTTCAAGTAAATCCGAGCAGCTCATATAAGTCTTTGCCTCAGTCCCCAGCTTGAGACGAGCCCCCCTTAGCCTCCTGCACAAGGTAAAGGGCATGGAATTCACAGCCTGGAGGTCCTGGGGGTGAACCTTGGCATTGTTATTTACTATTTTCATGACTAGATGCGTAGCTTGAAACAGAAATTACATCATTCATTAAATGATTTTATGAACATCTACCTTAAAGGTTAAAAATAGCAAATACAAATCACGTACTATAATATAGTGCCTGACACATCACGTGGTATGGGAGCCCCTCAATTCATAGATTTGTGGGGGGATGGGTACGTGCCTCTAGCAGGAACCAAACCAGGAACTCTCTGGTCCACAGGCCGATGCTCCAACTGCTGAGACAAACCAGCCAGGGCCATAATAGATATTATTATTATCATTATATTAAGTATGCAATGCTAAGCTTAATTAAAATATGCATAATTAAAATATGCCCAAATTTAGTTACTTAAAATAACAATTTTTTGTGGACTTTGTGGATTGGCCCGGCAGTTCTTCTGGGCCAGCTCCGTTGGAACTGCGTTGTCCAAGATAGTCTGGTGCACGTTCCTGGCAGTCGGCACCTTATTGGTCTGGGAGGACCTCAACTCGGACTCCACATTTTTGCTCCACATGGTGTCTCATGTTCTAGCAGGCTAGTCTATACTTCTTCACATGGTAGCCTCAGGGTTCAAATAGGAACCCAAGCGCAAGCCCCAATATGAAAACACTTTCCAAACCTCTGTCAACATTATGTTTGCGAGTATCTTATTAGCCAAAGCAAATCACCTGGCAGATCACAAGGGTCGAGTCAGTATGGGATCACACCACCAAAGACGTGGACAGAGGCTACACAAATAACTGGTGGACATTTTCGCAATGTGCCAAGCTCTCTAATTGTAAGCTTTCTTTTGGAACCCATGGCACAAAAACTGCATCATACAGCACTTGTTTTGTTTAATCTGTTTCATTTGGCATGGGTATGTTTTATTCTTTCATTCCTAATCCGGTTTTCCATCAAATACTGTTATCTGAAGGTTGCAATAGTTGTATGTTCCCTTTTCTATATACATACAACTCATTTCTTTTGAAATAAAGACATTGCATCAATAGTTTTCTACCTGAACACATGAATAGTTAAATATACAATATCTGACTTTAAAGCCATAGTACATTGATACAATTAAAGCGTTTCCCTAATAGCTGTTAATTGTGACTATGCTATGGGCCTTTTTCCTATTTGACCAATGGTGCTCCTTTGCTGTGAGCAGCAATTTTGCCCAAACTAAGTCACCCTGTCCTTAACTGTCACATTCTCTCAACTATAGTTGTTCCTACTATAGTTGTTCTACTGTGTGTGACGTTGCTTTGCATTAGGCTGTGATTCAAGGAATCCTTCAAATGCATCCTCGGGCCCTCACGCTCATCCAGTGACCTACAGCTAATCTACGCTGCTTTGCAGTGTACTGTATTCTTCCGTCACTCATAATCCTAATGTGTGTGAGCCCAGCAAGGGTGAATTTTCTATATTTGAGAACCTGGCTTCCTAAAGTTTTGCTGACCAAATGTTACAAGGAACAGTTTGTGAAAGATAAGAACAGAACGTAGCCAAACAACTAAATGGTGCATTTATAAATGTCCATCCAGGTCACATAAATAAGAATAGATATTTCCACATCACGTAGCTGAAAAACTATAAAGCATCCAGTTCCAGACAAAAATCAACTGTTTCTGTCTCCTCAGGGATACAGTGACATATGAATTTCAGAAACAATTTAAAAAATAAGATTACCAGCTTTCTGGGCATGATATAGTTTCCCATAGCTCAAATAGCAAATGTGGTCTTAAATAAAAACCTGGCTTCTTTCTAGAAGATTGCTGCATTATTTATAGTCTGAAACAGTGATGATTTTCTCTTTCATATTGGTTTATTTTAAATTTTGAGGCATTTTACACTGAACACGACCTAAACTTGCTGTGTTACACGAGTTGATTTAACTCCTGGTTTGTGCTATTGTAACCATTGCCTGGTGTGGGAATCCCTAGGGTGCTTTGAATCACAAGAGATCAATCAAAGGAACTGGTCACAATAACAGTAAAAGAGAAACTAGTCTTGAGATTGTGCTACCCGTCAGGAGAACTATCAAGACAAGCCAAATGTTCTTGGGGCAGTCGTAGGAGCCGAGCTCCGTCTCATCCACTGCGACCTTCACTGCTGCACCCGGTTTGTAATCGAAGGAAGACGGTGATTTGCCTTCGCTATGGAATGTTGCACACCTTTGGCATCGGGGCTGTTTCCACCAGAAAGGCAGATATAGAACACACTCTCCCGCAGAGCATTTTAATTCCTTTGAGGGACTCCCAAACAGGTTAGCCTTGCTCTAAATCATTTTATTAACAACCTTTTCCAGTCTTAATTCCCTTTCCTGAGCACATACATCCAGGCCTTTTCAAAATCCCCATTTATTCTAAAGGCTCCTATGGCTGAGAATGGCTGTTCCTAACTTTGCAATATTATCATGCAGATTAGCTTCTTAGGTCTTGAACCCTGCTGTACCATTAAAGGCCAAGCTAGAGTCTCACTCATTTTTCTCTCGGCCATTAATCTCTAAGACAGTCTTACAGATTAATTAAAATGTCTTTTGTTCCTTCAGTAATTATATTCCATTGGATGAGATTTAAAATGAATTTCTTACTTTGTAGCAAAGTAAGACGCACTTGGGGTTCTCTGTACATGTTCCACTGGACCCCATCTGTACCTAGATTCTGCTCTTTCCTTCCTCCTGTGTAGTACAAATTCTCATTTTCCTACACATTCATATCCTCTCACAACTTTTCTCCATCATCTCATCATTTTCTCCCTACGTGTCTGTTTTATTTCTTATTCCGCACTGACTCTGCCAGCTACGGTTTCTCCTCCCTCTAATCCTCTTGGCGGTGCCCTAATGCTATTCTCCTCCTGGAGAGATTTTTTCTTTTTCTACAGTGTACCCTCATTTTCTTATGCGCGTCTATGTGAGTATGCACGCCTATGGATGCGTACCCCACTATAACAAAACACAGCGTGATAGACTGTGGCCCAAACAACAAGCATTTCCTTTCCAGGTTAGGAAGTTCAAGATCAAGGCACTGGCCGATTTGGTATCTGGTGCGGGTCCACTGCCTGGTTCATAGGCAGCCGTCTTCTTGCTGTGTCCTCCCATGACAGAAGGGTCCAGGGGGCTCTCTGGGGTCTCTTTTATAAGGGCATTCATCCCATTCATGAGGTCTATGCCCTCACGCCCTAATCATCTCCCAAAGGCCCCACGTCCTAATGCCTTCATATTGGGGGTTAAGATTTTAACATGTGAATTAGGGAGGACACAAGCATTCAGTCTGTAGCAGTGCAGGTGTGCGCGTGTGTTGAGAATGGAGATGATGGGGAGTGGAGATCGTGATGGTGGTGGTCACTGAGGTAGAAACCATTTCATGGTGTTTATATGTGAGATGGTTTGTGTACTCTTGCCCAAAATAATCCAATGGCACTGTGGTAACAGATAATAATAAAGGGATTCTTTTCAGATTTAATTTAGAATCTTTAAACATACAGTGAAAGGTGTATTTGTCCTGCCAAGGCTCTTAAATACAGAATATTTTGGATTATTTAAATTACATAATGTATTCAAGTAATGGTTACTTAATGATTTCTGAACAAGAAATTTCATATTATCTCGCTCTCATTTTCTATTTTCTCTTTATTTGGGTAACAGCATTACCTACCTGATCTGTCATGTACATTTTCTACGAGGCTCCCTGAGGTGGTTACAGTGATGAATAAAGGAATCTGTGCATTTGTACCACACAGTCCTTGCTGACTTAATGAGCGCCATGCTAGTGGGACTAAATCAAGGCTCTCGTTTCTGAAAGGCTTTGATTTTCAGACATTCATACCAATTATCATGTTGTTGAGAAGACAATGAAATATCCAAGATAATATTGGTCGAATTTATTTTTTACTGAAGAGAGAGCACTAATGTGGACCCAGGTGTCGTATTAATTTTTTTAAGGGTAAGAAATTATATGGAGAAAAAACAATAAAGGAAAAACCCTTTTAGCTTCCACTGGAAATAAAACATATCTATACTTTAATTTTTTTAAAAAATTTTATTCAAACTCAGCTTGGTGAAACTCAGCAGGGTAGTACTAGGGACATTCTTCAGTTTCCCTTTCTTATTCTTCAGAAGCATATTAAGCTTCCTGAAGCATCAATCAGGAGACAGAGAATCTTTTTTTTTTTTTAGGTAAAAACAGAACGTATTGCCTTTTAAACTCCCTGTGTGTTTTGTTTTTTGTTTTTTCCTCTCTACTACCTGCTGTTCTGTTTCTTTTTTCTTTCCCCTGTCAGATTCCACAGTCACTACATACATTGAGCTTACTAAAACTCTATCCTCTCATTCCAAGACTTAATACTGAGATCCCTATATTGTTATCTGGTCATTCATTCATTCATTCATTGATTCAGTCAGTTCCTCATCAAATATATCAGTACGCACGGTAAGTGACATGTTGACATCAAATTTGTATGTACACCACTTGTGTGTTTTAACGAAGTAAAGCATAACTATTTTATGATGAGGTAGGTGTATAGCAGACACCATGACAAAACCGTTTCTTACCATGGGAAGTTGCCGAAAGATGACAGTTCTGAAATCTAGAGTTTAGGAGAAATCAGTGGAGTTTGGGAAATAAAGGAGCGATAGTTCGCTGGGATCAGTTGTTTGTCTTCTTCCTTTGGGAGCTGATCTGCATGTTGGCTCCTAGGAAGTGGAGTGGGGTCCTCAGCATCTAGATTGCTTTCGGGCCGGCTGGTCTTCCTGTGTCATGAGCTCAAGTGAGCGGGAAGCGAGGAACTAAACGAGCTGTCTGGTGTCTGGGTAGTCAATTAAAGCAACAAGTCAAAAATGAAAGTTAAGCCTTTTCCCACTTATTGAGATGATATAAGCAGGAATCTGACACCGGAGTGCGTGCTGACTCTCCCTGTTCCATTTCCCGCACAGAACAGTGCGTCCATCCAGGATCTGGTAGACCGGCACACGGGGTGGCATCTCACTACTGAGGAAGCTCTGAACGAAACGTTCCAGAGGTTTTACAAACTCTGGGGTCATGGGAAGGGCAAAGAGGAAGAACTAGGAGAGGAAAACTACTGAGCATTTTGTTAGAGTGGGAAACGTGTTAGGGTTTCTTCCTCCTCTTCCAGTAAGAAGGGCTCAGCAGAGACTCCTGGAGGCCTCAGACAGAGAGACCCAGGAATAAAGGTGTCTGGGCGAGGGGGCAGATACGTGAGAACGCGTGACCGGCCAGAGGGAACTGAATCCCTGACTGCACCGCCTTCAGAGCCTGCCTGCATTGGCAGTGCACCAAGTCTGGAGTAGGGACGGTGCCTTTCGCTCTGATGCCAGCCAGGCAAATTCTGTGTCAACTTTGCCTAGGGTCAGGCCTGAAAAATCACACATCGGTTTTTAACTAGGAGCCAGATTCCTGACCCTTTATTTTCCATCTGTGGCCTAGAATGTGGAGAAAGAGCAACAGAAGCAAGATTAGTGGATGGGTTCCAGGAAGTCTCAGAAAACAGAGGAGAAAGGACGAAGTGAGTTGGAGGGATTTTGATAAAGCATCTCTACTCCAATACCACAGTACCCTAGGGATACGCCAAATTAAAAATGGGAAGGTAAATTATTTATTTCAAGTATTCAAAAAGGGAGACCACAGACAGACACAAAGAGAGGATTTTAGTCTCTTATTAAAAGCCCTGCTTCCACCCTGGCCGGTTTGGCTCAGCGGTTGAAGCGTCGGCCTGCAGACCAGAGAGTCCTGGGTTCGGTTCCCACTAAGGGCACATACCAAAAAAAAGTCCTGCTTCCTTCCGACCCCATTCCACTCCAGCAGATCATAACCTCCTGAACTATCTTGAGCCCAAAGTTTTCTGTTTGACTTTATGTTTTCAAGAGTGAGTGGCATGTATGGTTGGAAGCATGTGGCATCATAAAGAACACAGATTTTTTGGGATTAAGGCTGCAACTCTGGCCAAATTACATACACTCTCTGAGTCTTGGTTTCATCCACCGTACATTGATGATAGTAAGTAGCACTGAACTGATTAGCTACGTGTAGTTGGGAATAAAGGAAATGAAAAATACATCTCTCACATCTCACTCGATTATTTAATGGTAGGTTTTGCTTTACTTCCTCTTAACAATAAGTCATTAGTTCCCAGAGTACCAAGCAAATTGTGATGTGAAAAGTTCCTCATCATGTATCCTGAGCGTAGGTGGCAAAAAAAAAAAAAAAGAGAGAGAGAAAGAGATAGGAAAAAGGGGAGATAAAGGTATTTGTGACCCAAGTTTTGACTCCAGCTTGAATAATTATTTTCCAGAACTCAGGTGTGAGGGCTGTCTGGTTTTGAGACAATGATCAGAGTTTAGATTACCTGGTAAAGCCCCAGCAAGTCATGTATCTCTCTGTATGCAACGCGAGAAGGAAACTTACACCCCAAATGTTCAGTATGATTACATCTTAACAAAAGGACATTTATTAGATACTTAACCAAAGCAGCTTATGCTTTTAGAAGCCTCTCGCTCTAGTGCTTCGTGGAAGTGAAGTGACCCGGCTTTAGAAGCTCTACACACAGGGCACAGATTTGTCCCCATGTGCAAATAAAAAGAAAAATACACTAACCTGTAAAATAGATGTAGTAAAATCCAACAATATTATTTCTTATACTTAGAACTTTGACTTTTTTTTTATTTTATTTTATTTTATTTTTTTTATCCTCACCCGAGGACATTTTTCCATTTTCTGTTCAGGTAGAGTGGGAGGGAGAGAAAGGAACAGAGAGAGAGAGAGAAACATCAATGTGAAAGGAACACATCGAGTGGCTGCCACCCACACAACCGACCAGGGCCGGGGACAAACTGCAACCGAGGTACGCGCCCTTAGCGGGAACCGAACCCAGGTCTCTCAGGACCGCAGGCCGGCGCTCTAACCGCTGAGCCAAACCGGCCAGGGCATGACTTTTTTTTTAAAAAAAGACAGCATTAAACACCATATTCTTTTGAAAAAATTGTTTTCGCTTCCCTGGTGCATGGGAACTTGTTTAGTCTTAACTGGAAATTCAACCAAGGGAAGGCCTAGAGCCTGTGCCTTGACTGTTGTTTCGCCACCCTCCGCGGCAGCGGCTGTGCTTCGGAGTTGATTGCTGGAAACCCTCCAGTGCATCTCCAGTTTCAGGCAAGGCTAAGGAAGAGACCCCCTCTCCTTCTCCCACCAAATGCAAATATCAAATCAACTGGACATTAGGAAAACAAAAAGCTATTGCAGGTGATCCAAACAAGGGAGATAAATAGAGATATAAAATAGTATTCAATTAAAAAAGAATAATAATAATAATAATAATGCCAGAAAAAGAGGAAAAGGTAACAAAGAACAGATGGGACAAACAGAAACCAAATAATAAGCTTGTCAATCTAAAGTCAACCTTATTAGTAATCACATGAATTGTAGATGGACTAAACCACCCCCATGAAAACAGAAGAGATTGTTAGATTAGATTAAAAGTACGTGATAATTTACTGCCTTAAGAAACTCATTTCAAATATAAAGACACAAATAAGTTAAAAGTAAAAAAATATATCATTGTAACACTAATCAAAAGAAAGCTGGAGTAGCTATATTACTATCAAAGTAGATGTCAGAGTGAGAAAAATTTCCAGTGATAAAAGGGGACATGATATAATGATAAACAGTCCATTCAAATGACAGATTTTAAAAAAATAAAAATTCTCAATACTCCTGCATCTAAAAATAGTTTCAAAATGCATGAAACAAAAAGTAATAAAACAAAAAAGAGAAATAGACTAGTTCATAAATATAACTAAATATTTCAACTTTCCTTTCTTCATAGTAGACAAAGCAAATACAGAAAATCACCAGGGATGTAGAAAAATCAAACACCATCAACCAAGTGTATTTAACTGACATTTATAGAACACTCCTCTCTATGCTAAATACATATGCTTTTTAAGTGCACATGGAAAATTCACCAAGATAGACTACATCAAAGTCATGAAGCAAACCAAAAATTTTTTTAAAGAAATTGATATAAAAATATAGCCCCTGAATATAACACAAATAAACTAAAAGTAAATAATGAAAAATGACTGATAAATTTCCAAACACTTGGAAATTGCACATGACATTTATAGATAATCTATGAAATTATTATAATTCAATAATTGTATAATTAGAAAATATTTTAAAATAAAATTGACACAACATATCACAACATGTAAGATGAAGCTAAAAGATTACTTCAAGAAAAATTTATTATACTAAATGCATAACATAAAAAGGAGAAATATCACAAATCATCAGTCTAAGTTTTGCTTTGAGAAACTAGAGGAAAGTAAGATAAACTCAATATGGGAAGTAAAAAAGAGTAAATTTAAGAGCAGAAATTAAAAAGAGAAGATAAATCAAACCAAAAGCGGGTACATTGAATAAATGACAAATTGATAAACATCTATCAAAACTTACAAAGAAAAACGATTAAGGGCATAGATTTTCCTCAAAAGGCCATTATCTAATATTCAGAGAGAAAAAGCAAAAATACCTGACCTTGCTGGTTGCTCAGTGGTTAGAGGATCAGCCCCAAGACCAAAGAGTCGCTGGTTTGATTCCCAGTCAAGGGCATGTACTTGGGTTGCAGGTTTGATCCCTGGCCCCAGTTAGGGTCGTGTGGTAGGCAATCGATTGATGTTTCTCTCTCACATCAATGTCAGTGTCTCTCTGTCTCTCTCTCTCTTTCTCTCTCTCCCCCTTCCTCCCTCCCTCCGACTCTATCTAAAAATCAATGGAAAAATATCCTCGGGTAAGGATTATCAAAACAAATGAACAAAAAAGGCAAAAATATCTAAAATGCGTATGACATATATCTAAAAAGACTGTGGTTGTACTTTTTGGAATTTGGAAATGCTAGAATCAAAATAGATGACCTGATAAATTTTGTGAGATTTGTAGTTCAGAGAAGTTAAAAGGGGGAAAAGATCATATGGCCTGTTGAATATTTAAAATGAGTTGTGGGTTCTCAAACTGCCTTAAACAGGAAGTGTACCAAAAAAAATTGTACAGTCCCCAGGGTGGGCATATTACCCAATATAAACTTCTGAGGTTGCCGAGGGCATAAGAGCAAATACAAAGTTATCTTGTGTTTTTATTTTAAAGGCTCCTGACCAAAACAAACCACATTCACACTTGATGGAAGGGCTGTTGTGAATCGTTCAGAAATCTGAGGGCTTGAGTTCAGTCTTATGACTAAATGAACCAGAGTTGTATCGAAAGAGAAGACAGAAGTCCCCTGGAGTTCTTGAGGAGGAGAAGCGTATGTTTGACATGTGACAGCAGGAGTCAGCTTTATATTTAGTGACTAGAAGACAGAATCTGGTAAACTTGTGACTCTGGCTGAAGCACACAAGAACAGGTGTGATCTTTCCTCTTGCTGTGATGACTAATGGGCCTGTGTGATCCAGGTGTTGCAACCACAGGATTATGGATCCTCCAATAGTCTGGACCCCTTGCCAACCCACTATAACATATATAGCATGATTAATGTCCCAGCTAATGTATACTTCTACCATAATTTTGGTATAATAAGCACTGGTAAACTGAGAATCACCTTAGCCAATTGCTCTATGTGCTGCCATGAAGGAGAGGGAGCCAACGAAACTAGCATGTCACTAAAACAGAGTCCCAATTAAGTCACCTGAGGGTGACACACACACAAATAGCCGCTCCAAACAATGTTACAGTGCCCTCATGCCATAATACTGATTGTTCTACACACGCATATGTGTAAAGATGTATGTCCTTGCTCCTTGCATTCATAGCTCATCCTAAACCATTTTCACGACAAGGCAAAACTTACGGAATAATTCCCATGAAGTCACGTGAAGAGAGTACTTCATGGTGCATGCCACTATTCACCAGTGTGTGTCCACATTTTAACTTTCAGGTTAAACCTAATGTTTACACCCTGGCCGGTTTGGCTCAGCGGTTAGAGAGAGACCCGGGTTCAGTTCCCGCTAAGGGCACGTACCTTGGTTGCAGTTTGTGCCCAGCCCTGGTTGGGTCGTGTGGGTGGCGACCACTCGATGTGTCCCTTTCACATCGATGTTTCTCTCTCTCTCCCCCTCCCACTCTATCTGAACAAAAAATGGAAAAATGTCCTAGGTGAGGATTAAAAAAACAAAAACAAACAAACAAACAAAAAACCCTAATGTTTACCAGCGAAGCTCTGCCTGTAGAACAGTTGTGTACACCTGCTCTTTCACCTGTGTTACTCTTCAAGTCATGGAGTTGGGTGTAAGGGCAGACTGACAACCAGCACGCCTCCTGGTAAATATTAGTTTCTGCTGGGTTGATGTGAGAAAAAACATTTTTAAATGTTTTTATTGATTTTTTTTTTTCTTTTTTCCAGAAAGAGAGGAAGGGAGAGAGAGATAGAAACATCAATGTGGAGGGAAACACCTATCAGCTGCCTGCTGCACGCCCCCCACTGGGGATCCAGCCTGCAACCCCGGCATGTGCCCTGCCTGGGAATCGAACTGGGACCTCTCAGTCTTTGGGACGACACTCAATCCACTGAGCTACACTGGCCGTGTGAGGGAAAAAAATTTTTTTCATTTTTCTACTGCTGCATCTGGGACTGTTTATTAGTTTCATTTTGATAGATGGAGAGAAGATGAACAAATCATGAGATTTATTTTTCAGGGCATATTTGATAGAATCAGAGACCTTTTACCCTTCTATATACTGCCTGGAAAAGTCAAATCAGACCAACGTAATACGATTTGGTTTCCTCAGACTGTGTTAAAGAAGCCAGGTTTGATAGATAAAACTGTATCGAGCTGCTTTTTTCCATGGAACACAGATTTAAGACAAATTCATAGATCAAAAGCTACATGAAATATAACATATCTGATTTTTCTTCTTGAGAGATTTTCTGTTACGGTATAGATAATGTATACAGTGCGCATGAAATACATAAAATCTTGACAAATTAACTCAACAAGGCAGCATCCTCGAAAGATGGATCCAGTTTCCAAGATTTATTCACTGGAAATAACTATCTCACTGTTAAGAATGGAAAGAACAGGTAACAAAGGTTTTGAAAGCATATCTTGAAACTACATCGTTGCTGTCCCAGAGTTCCAGGATCAGAGAGTCCGAGCTACGGCCCTGTAAGTCTCTAAGGTGGCCTACACACAGCGACTCATCCAAAAATCCTACCAAATGCGTGGCTACCAGAATAGGGAGCCAAGCTACCAGAGTAGGGTTAAGGAAGAGTGAATGGATAACCTTTTCCCTGTTTATCTGTTGATCACTTTAGAATTTTGAATTATGTAAATATATTCTAAACAAAAATGAACAAAAAATGCAATTTTAAAAAGGAATGAAATAAAAGCCAATCAAGTCACATTCGATGTTATTCAGCAGGGCGCTGAGCACTGCCCAGGACTACGCTCTGCGGCCGGGACTCGTCCTGCTCTCGCCGTGATCCTCGGGGCTGAGGCCTTGTTCAGATGAGTAATTTCAGTGATGAAGTTGGGCAACAGGGTAAGTAAGCCCCAAAGCCCACAGAGTATGGGTCTTTCTTCACGCCACCGTGCTCTCTCTTTTCCGCTCCTTTTCCCTCCCCTAATTCTTCTCTCTTCTCATCTCCATCTGTTCTGTAATGTTAATAGTTCATACATTAATGCCTACTGTGTACCAGGCACTGTTTCAAATGCTTTGTATTAAAGATTTAAATCGCAATAGCAGCAAGGACAAGTGAAGGGAAGTTAAGTGAAATGCCCAAGCTCATACAACTAGTCGATTACAAAGCTAGAATTTGAAAATGGGCCCTCTGCCCAGTGTTGCCACTTAACCATTATCCTATGCTGCCTCTTGCAAGTTAATCTTATCAACTGGTTCTCTTGTTCTCAAAAAGTATATTCATTAGAGGCACTTCTCCAGGAAAGAAGTAAATAGCATTTTTTTTTTATTAATATTTGTTCCCCTGGCCTAATGAAATTATTCCAGAATAATTTACATTTTTCTTTTTAAAGCTCAGAAAGAGAGGAGGAAAAATTAAAACGAAAGAGCTGGTGCAAACAGAGAAAGATGAAGTGAAGGAGGGTGAAGAAGTTTGGAGAATGAATCCTATTCTTACTTGGCTGTGCCAACCTACTGGGGAGAAGTTTAGAAAGGTAGATTGTAAATATATACAGGGTGTCCCCAAAATGTATACACACTTTAAACAATTATAAATCCCAAAGGGTTAAATATGAAAAGAAAGAAACATTTATTGAGCTATCAGCTGTTAAGTATGTATAACTTTTTGGGGGGATGCCCTATATATATGGGAGTGGGCAAAAGTCGGTTTATGGTTATTCATGTGGAAAAGACATGCAGGTTATGATTATTACAATAGCTTCATTAACTCAAAAGAATGTCACAATGTAACTGTAAGCCCACTTTTGCCCACCCCTGCATATATATATATATATGCATAACTACTCAGTCACTTCAAAATTGGTCTGTCTTAAGGGACAGTATGTTCCCTTTTATGGAGGTTGGAAAAGTTGGCAGAGTGTTCTAAGGGGAATTTATGGCATAAATGTTGGGGATAATGCCCCTGGAACAGATTACACTTTGAGATTTAAAAATAATTCTATAATTCTTGTTTTATATATTTATTTATTTATTTATTTATTTATTTTACCAAATCTTTATTGTTGGATGTAAAATGTATTACAGATGTTCCACATTTTTCCCCCATTGACCCCCTCCTCCCCACTCCCGCCCCCCTCCCACCTTTTCCCACACTATTGTCTGTGTCCATTGGTTATGCATATAAGTTCTTTGGTTTATTTCTTCCCACCCCCCCAACCCCTTTCCCTTTGAGGTTTGTCAGTCTAGCAATGAATTTGTGCTTCTTAATCCCTTCACCTTTTTCACCCATTCCCCCAACCCCCCTCCCAGCTGGCAACCAACAAAATGTTCTCTGTATCTATGAGAATATTTCTGTTCTATCTGTTCATTTTGTTTGTAGATTCCATTGTTGATAGATATGTATTCATTGCCATTTTGTTTGTTCATACCTTTTATCTTTTTCTTCAAAAAGACCCTTCATCATTTCATATAATAACGGTTTGGTAGTGATGAACTCCTTTAACTTTTTCTTGTCTGGGAAAGTTTTTATATGTCCATCGATTCTAACTGACAGCTTTGTAGGTTCTAGAACCTACAACCAAAATTACTCTATATTCTCTTTTAGAATTCCCTCAGTCTTCAGTTCATTTTCTCATTGTAACCTGCTAAACTGAGTGATTAATTAGGTACAGAGATCCCTGATATCAGCCCCATCATTTATAATTCTCAAAATATTGTGATACTATTCAGAGGTTGTTCATGCTCTATAAGTTTACTAACATATTATAACTGGATTCAATTCTCTTTGTGCTTCAGAGAGACACTATTTCACTATTCTAAAATAGCATTTGTGGGTTCAAAAGAATAGCTTCTCGTTAGATGACCACCAAATGCTTGTACAAAATCAGATTTTAATCAGATGACAATGGAAGAGAAATAGTAGGTGTTAACTTCTAAAGTAGTACTTTAAACTGTATCAAGTTTCTAAAATGTATAAACTGAAGTTATAAAATGACATTTTAGATCTTTCATTATTTTTCAAAAGGATGAAGACTGAAAACTTATCAAGTAGCTGCAACTACCTATCAAATTATTTTTATGTAGCTGAAGAAACTGAAAAGGAAAATGATTTCTCCTCTTTTTATATAAAAAAAAAATCAAACTTATAGTATATTACCTTGATAGACATTTTGTTTATAGACCTTTTCTTCTTATGTTTGTTTTACTTTGTTATTTTTGTTTGTCAGCACCTAATAAATATTTGTTGAGTCATATAATCAAAATTATTTCAATTATATCTAAGAAATGCTATTATATAAATTAATAGAATTTGGTCTAAATTATAATATACATGAATAAATTAGGACAGTATTATTCAGATTGCAGAATAATTTTTTTTAAACAAGATTCTTTTAAAGATCAAAATCCATTATTAACTTTAATGTGGAATTCAAGCTATTTTTTATTTACAGCCAACATCTTCAGAATATTTTATCACATAACATGAAGGACACTGGTAGCTTTAATGCTTAGATTTTATAATTACCTGATAGAATTTCTTTCTTATTTTCACCTCCACATTGATTTTTTTTTTTTTTTTTTTTTTGTCAAAACAGATTCCTTATGACAGCATCTTAATTTCAATCTTACTGCCAAAGCTTAAATCAATCGGATGGCCTACATTATCAGAATGTCCTCCTGTGGAAGGATAACACTGTTCCTTTACCTCTACAGGCCCCAGTTGGAACTTGACTCATGTTCTTTTGGAGTTGGAACACTCTGGGAATGATGTCATCATGGTGTAAGCCAGCCCATCAGTGGAAGCCCCAACTGCTTTTCGTCTTATTTTGGAGGGGGTGGCAGACTAGTAGGAATAACATAAATATGATTTGAATACTACTGAAAAGAGAGTTTTAGTAGAGCTGTTACCAACAGAGTTCTTTAAATGAAAAATCATCACAAGAATTCTTCAGAAATCCAATTTTTTGACTATTTATCTTACATTCATCCTTTGCAACATTTTACATTTAAAAGGCTCTATATACATGTTTTGTATGCTCCCATTCATCTTTTCTTTAGGTAAAAAATGAGACAGGTTAACTTTTCAAAACAAATGTGCAAATGTTGGAAAGCATATGTTTCAATTAAACATGACTCAAAGTAGGTTTTTATAGCCATGAACTGAGTACTCGAGCCATTAAGCATTTTATGTTTCCTTTGCTCATTATCCTATAATTCATTGTCCTAGTTTGTAAATGCAAATTACTGAATCCTGGTTAAAATATTTACTTCTTTACCCACTGTTCATTTAACCCACCTCCACCATTTTATATATATATATATATGTATATATACACACACACACACACACATAAATATATACATATAAAATATATACATATGCATATATACATACAAAATATGTATATATAATATGTATATGAAATATATTTTTGAGAAAGGTTATCCTTTATGCCAGCATTTCTAATCTTACATTTAAAGGGAAAATATTTTTCTATATTGCCCATTGAAAACACTTACAGTATAGGTATGCCAAAAAGAAAGGGAGCTTTTAGGAAGTAATCTATTCCATGTTAGGCTTTCACTATCTTTATCCTCTGAGCGTATTAACATCTACTTTGGTAAATTTACTCTTATTTTGTATTTATTATAATAGAAGAGTTGAGTTGTGAAGAGTTTACATTCTGCACACAATGTAACTCCTAACACATACAATCCTCAGAGAGCTAGAGACCACACAGTCTGAAAAGGAGTCGGAAGAACCCTTCTGGTTTACAGATGTCTGAAGCCAGTCTGTCAGTCTAATCTTGAAAGAAAGATTTCCAGAAAAATTGAGCCCACTATTATTCTGGCTGGATCACAGATTTTATATTTGATTTGACACTTTTCTAATAGAGTTGTGGCTGAAAATCCATCCCAATTATAAGCCCCACCTCCAGCAACAATTAGGTAATGCCTGGAGCTAAGTATAGGTTCACTTCATGGCAACTCAATTCACACATTTGAATTCCTATTCCCTTCATTGATATTCCCCTTTTATTTTGTGATTTCTCTACCATTTACTAGTTTTGTTTTGTTTTTTTAGCTCATTTACTTATCTAACAAACAGTTCTTAGAATTTGGTTTTATATTTGACCTGGTGAAGGAGGTGATCATGACAGTGAAGGTCTAAAGAGGTGAGAAGTTGAAGGTCTGGTGGTCAAGAAGCTCAAAATGCTGAACTTACAGAGCACAAGACTAGCCTATAAGCAGCACCACTCAAAGTATGGACCATGAACTGGTCCACAAAGGAGATATAGAACTTGAAAATGAGCTCTTAGGAACTTTTATAGCAATGTGACATGGCTCTGATGTTACTGGTGGACTCATCTTGTTGAACAGGGTGTAGACCACTTTGGTGTGGTTGAGTTCGTATGTTGAGTCACCTGTAAACTGTGTATTTGTTACACATGGTAAGACTGCATGTAATTCCTCAAGGTTTCTTCAGTAGATAATTTGCAAAACACAGACCTATGAGAAATATATAACAACCTTCAGACTGCAAAATTTCTATTACTTTCAATTAATATATGTTCCCTAATGAGTTTTAAAATTGATCTAATGTTTACACACTTAGAGAAACTGAGTAGACTACAGAGAAGGAAAGATACAATTTTTGCCATTTTACTAATAATTGATTTCATGTGAGTTGGCATATCTTCCTAGATCCATTATAATTACAACTTATTAAGTTAATAGAAACTGAGGATAAAAATCTACTTTAGATCCAGCGTGGTTTGGATACACTCTAGATCCATGAATGTACGTATTTGAATGTGACTAGTTAGTTAGACAAACCATAATAACAGCATACTTTTACATTTGGTTTGAAGTTTAAAGTTTTGACGAAAAATGATCAGGGCATTCTTGATTCAAATAGTGACAGGAATCAACATTTACAGTGAGTATGAATGACTATGACTAACTCTGGTTTATCATGTGTTTTCTCAAGATTATACTACATTTACAGGCATGCAACAAGAGGGGAAAAAAGAAAGATTACAAAGCCAAATAGAATACCTGCTCTTGAGGGCTATTTAACATCTATTTTCAGAAGAAATGGCTCTTTCTCCAGAAAAACCTTGAAGAGTTTTTGTAGTTTTTCTTTTTTTCAACAACTACCAGCAGCTGAGTCTAACGCTCTATAGAGTAGTGAGATTCTGCAGGAGTTGTTGATTGCTAATTCCCTCTAGCGATTTCCTAGCAAGGAGTGCAATCATAGCTTCCCACTCCAAACTCCACCTCAGTTCTTTTCACGGAAGAGAAGATGCGATGTGGCCCAAAATGCCATTCTTTTTTCACTTAGTGTTAAATAGCTGAATTGTGAGGTCAATATGTGTATGTGTGTGTAAATGTACACAACTATATTAAAAAATATTCAAACAGATGAGGCTAAGTGGCAGAGAAAGAGAAACAGTAGCAATTTAAAATAAAAGGATTAAAGTTTTTTGAAGAAAGTGAGAAAGGAAATGCAAGTAAGTGTGACATGAATGAGGCACAAGAGCAAGGTAAACGTGGAGACTTTGTAGGAGAGAGAAGTAAAGGTGGGAGTGGCGATATGTGAATGAGGACGGGAGATGGCCGTCTAAAAACTAACTTTTGCCTTCTTTGTGGGCCACTATATAACCTTTATATTACGCATCAAGGTTAGAAACAGAAAACGTGAGGCATTATCCTTGATTGTGTCTACGTACATGTTTAATGCACCTTAAAACCACAAGGGAAAGATGGTATCTGAAACCAAGCAACTGGATTTAGCTCAGTTTAGTAATCCCACATGATAAGCTAATTTGACCATAGAATTAAAGAGATTTTTCTCTTCAAGAGTGATTCTTATTTATTAGAGTCTAAATAAGAGTGAAATCATATAGTACTTGTCTTCCTCTGACTGGCTTATTTTGAGTAGCATAATAATTTTTAGGTCTATCCATGCTGCCACAAGGGTAAGTTTTCTCTTTTACAGCCAAGTAATATTCCATTGTGTAAATGTACTACAGTTTTTTTATCCACTCATCTACTGGTAGGCACTTGGACGGTTTCCAAATTCTGGTTATTGTAAGTAACACTGCAGTGAACATAGGGGTGCATACATTCTGTTGAATTAGTGTTTCCGACTTCTTCGGAAAAATTCCCGGAAAAGGAATTACTGGGTCATGAGGCAGTTCCATTTTTAATTGTCTGAGGCAAGTCCATACGGCTTTCCACAGTGGCTGCACCAGTCTGCATTCCCACCGACAGAGCCCGAGGGTTTTCTTTCCTTCATGTCCTCCAGCACTTAACAAGCAAAATAGAAACAGATTCATAGATAGAAAGCAGGCTGTCGGGGATGGGCTGGGGCAGGGGTGGTGGTGGAGAGATTGAGCAAAAAATAATAATAATAACCCTCATGGACAGGGACAACAGTGTGGTAATTACAGGGGTGTGGGCGTATGTGGAGGAGAACACAGGGGAATAATGGTGATGGACAGAGACTTGACTGGGGTGGTGAACACACAACGCAGTGTACAGATGATGTGTTGTAGAATTGTGCACCTGAAACCTGTATAATTTTGTTAACCAGTATCAGCCCAGTACCTTTAACTAAAAGGAAAAAAAAAAAAAGAGTGATTTTTGATTTGAGGAATTTCTCAAGAACACAGAGCCAAAGACAAAACATAAAGTTTGCTCGTTTTCTTTTACTGTATTTTGTAGTTCAAACTT